>NC_135318.1:6191520-10991520 GCF_048772815.1 Callospermophilus lateralis
GTGTGTATCCAAGGAGGGGAAAGAGACAGGTGGACTGGGGCCTAATGAGTGAGAAGGCCGGTGGCCCCCGAAGTCAGAGAGGCAGTGGGGGAATCTTGGTCATGTTGAGCATACTCGTCATTGTCCAGGGAAAAGGGAGCCATCGTAGGGACTTCAGAGGGAGTTCAGTAGAGGAAAATGGCCATGAAGGTGTTAGAAGAACAAAGAGGACATGGGTCAGGGTGTGGGGGTTGGAGGAGAAAAGAGAGGAAGGGGTTGCCACCCAGAGGCCAGCGAGAGGCTGGTGCCCTGCGTCCGACTGTGACCCGCTCTCCCAAGCGAGCAATCCGGGGCAGAACTTTTAATAAAATTAAGGGCTTTGTTTTTAGTTTTTACAAGAAAAAAATTTAAAAACAAACCAAGAAACCCCCCTCCCATAAAAAAAAAAAAAAAAAAAAAAACAGCTTTAGAAAAAAGTAACTCAATGAAATAGTGAGTGAATGTCAAGGTGAAGGAACACACACCCCCTGCGCCTCCTTAAGAAAAGGAAAAACAGCCATAGAAAATCAGTCCCGAGTGTTCCCGGAGGCAGCGCAGGGGGCTCCGCGCAGGGCCAGGGGGCCCAGAGTGCTTACTGTGATCCCGCAGGAGGAATGAGCCCTAGCGGAGTCCCTGGCAGGGCCCGGCCTTGTCCCTACCAGTGACACGGCCTCTCTGTAGTCACAACTGTGACCCACCATCACCAAACTCAGGTCACAGCTGCGTGAGAGCCATGAACGCCTGAGCGGCCTGACAGCCCTCGGTGGCCCCTTCCCCAGTGGCCCTTCCATGGCATCTTCCTCCCATGGCTCCCCAGCCAAGCGGCTGGCTGGCGGCTGGCCTGGCCTCCGGCGAGTCCTCACCCTCCCTGCACCTGCGCCCTTGCCCCATTCCTCCAGGGAGAAGCTGCCTCTTCTCCAGGCGGGTCCACTCCAGCCGCCAGCCCTCCCTCCCGCCTCCCCCGTTTCCCCCATGTGCTGTGATTTTCTTGATTGACATTCAGAAATCACAAGCTGGCCCCTTCCCTCACCTCTAGCCTCCTATTTCCACTGGGTTCCCAAGAGCCCCACCTGGATGTCCATTGGCCCTGGGAGCTAGAAGCTGGCCATGAAATCAGAGTGACTGATGTGAATTAAGCCTTGCTGTGTGCTGGGCCCTTTAGGTGCGCTGTCTCTGTTCGGCTCCCACACTCTGCAAGTAGCTAGAAATCTCTCTTGGTTATACTGCGTGGGGAACAGGTCCAGGGAGGAAGGTCATCCAAGGGCCCACAGGGGGTCCTCCTGCAGACTTTGCCTTTTCCTTTATTTCTCTCACATGCTTGTTGAGATCCGTCTCCTCATCAAGAAAAGCAGTAACTACAGGGAGGTTTATAGCTTCTATTACTTTCTTATGCAACAACCCATTGCCAGAGACCCAGACAGTGTCCCCCAGAATCTCCGGAAGAGCGGCTGGAGTTCTAACTCAGACCTGTCTTGGGAGGAAGCCTCCGAGCACCCTGTCCACAGAATGCCAGGTGTGGGTTTCCACGGGAGCCAAGCTGGGGCCACATGGAGCTCAGCTCTGCTGGGAAGGCTTACCCGGTAGAGGGTGACTGCATCTCACGTGGCAAGACAAAGGAATTGAAGCCTCCTGGTTCCCAGGCAGCCTCCTCCACGGTACTCCGATCACATCTGCCCCGGGCAGCATAGGAGGTGACATCTGCAAGTCAGACCCAGGAGAAGATCCCTTCTTAGGGCTCGCTATGCTGACTTCACACAGAATTACCTGGGGAGCTTTGAAAAGAGACCCACGTCTGAGCCCCATCCAGGATCAGATCCCTCAGAACCTCTGGGGCCACCTGGTGCTGATACTCCATGAAAGTTCCCCATGTGATTCTAATGTGCAGGCAGCACTTAGACCCACCGACCTGGCCAAACTGCAGCATGAGCCCCAGAGATGGGAGATGTCCAGGCCACAGTGACTGTTTTAAGGCTAGCGTGGACCTTGCACCTGGCCCACATTCAAGGCTCCTTCCAACCTGATAGGCTTCCATCCCTGAGGCAGTCTAACATTTGGTCCCCAAATGAGCAGCACTGAGCCCGGCAGAGGACACAGAGCCTGGATAATTTGCAGGAAAGAGCTGCGTGTGGGAGCAGAGTCCAGGTGAGTGCTGAGTGGGTTTAGAACTCTGGTGTCACCATGGCTCAGTTCACCATTTCCAAACCCCAAGGAACTAGCCCCCCACTTGCCCACAGATGGTGCAGCCCACTCCCACTGCTGATGTCTCCAAGATATCTGGTTCCAACAGTCTCCGGAGTCTACTGAGAGCGCCATTGAATGGGTGAGCCAATGGAGGTCTCGGGGAGATTATGCAATTGGTCCAGGGTCAGAAGCCAATAAGTCCTCTCGGATCTTTTGCCAGCTCTGTGTAGCTCACTCCCGGACAAGCTCCAAGGATCAGCCATTTGTCACCCACCACCACAGCCCCTGCCTAACCCCAGGCAGCCCTGTTGCCGGGGGCATGCATAGGATCTACTGGGGTCTAAGACAGAATCTGAGATTTGAGGTTGGTCCAGAAGCAGTTTGGCTCCAAAAATCTGCCTCTTTATTTCTGTAAAAGCTTGTATAGCTGGAAGGCTCTTGGAAACCCGTTTTGGGAAAGAAATAATTAAATTGGAGCTGAGACCCAGTGAGGCATGTTTGACGCCAAGCCTGTAATCTGAAGCCTAGGCTTTCTTTTTCATTTTTTAAACAAGGGTGTTTATGTAAATTTGTCAGGAAGGTTTAAAAACCTCGACTTGCCCCAGAGCCAAGCTCTGCTTTCTTAATTGGATGGGAGAAACAGTTAATGCTCGGGACCAATGTTCCTCTCAAAATTGCATGTTTAACAAGAGCGGCTCTTGAAAACATATAATTCTGATGTTGTGAAATCATTGCATCAATGACGAGTTTTGAAAACATGGAAAAGTTCACCCGGGAACTGAGGGGATTGTTATTCCCAGTTGTGACAGTTGGGGTTGTCACGGGCTGAGACACTATCTGGATATCATGGAGGAGTCACAGGCACTTAGGAGTTGATTTCTCAATAGTACAGGAAGATCTGTAATTCTGGGGTGGGACAAAAAGAAGAAAGAGAATCAGATTAGGAGACCTGGATGGCGTCTGCCCCAGGCTGCTGAGTGGGTCAAGCACATTCTTTCCAGTCTCAGTTTCCTCATCCATAAAATGAGAGGGTTGGACTAATATCCCCCAGTGACTCTGTCACTGAAAAACCTCAATTTTAGGACTGGACTGTCCCTGAATGAGTTAGGACGAGATGTGCACTCCTAAAATCCCCTAATCCCTGAGGTCTTCTGGTTGTCACTGAACAGTTCCCGTCTGCAAGAGGCAGTGCCGGGCTTCTGCCTTCATCCCATTGTTCCTCCCTGTGGAGTCTGAAGATGGCCCTAGTCACCGAGCTCGGCCCTGTGTTCTAGGGCTACCACTCAGATAGGGTCAGGGAACTTCGCTTTCTCCTTCAGTCTCAGCTCACCCTTTTCACCCATTGTAATCCACCAGCCCCAGGGGAGAGGATGCAGAGCAAGGAGCAGAGATGGTGTCACAGTCTTCTGCCTTTGCCCTGGAAAGAAATGGACCTTCTGGCCTCCCTGGCGGGCAGGTCTGCCAGAGCCTGTCTCTGCTCCCCCAGGCCTTGCGGGGTCTCTAGTCCAGGGCTGACCGATGCCCCTGGAGGGCTGGGGATAGTGCTGCTGCTGTGACCTTTTGGCACAGTGTCTCCCGTGGTGCCAGGAAGGCCCTTGCACTGGAGGGACGAGATGTGCTCCCACTGAAGGCCTGGTGGCTGCTGGGGATGCTACGCAGTCGGTGGCCTCTGTCCCCAAGAGAGTCTCTCAGCTCACTCAGGCCACAGAGCCTTTCTCCCAGGTTTCCAAGACCCTTATTTTGGTTCCAGCCGAGCATTGGCTAATGGCACCCCATCCCAATTCTGTAATGTCCTGAGCCCGCCTACAGACTCAGCTCGCATACCCCTTTGAGCAAGGTTGGCCCCACGTGCTCAGGAGATAGTCAATCAGCAGAGTGTGCTCCTATGGCGTGTGCGGGTACACGGGTCTGGTGCTCTCATGACGTGTGTGGGTACGTGGGTCTGGTGCTCTCTCATGACGTGTGTGGGTACGAGGGTCTGCTGCTCTCTGGTACATGCTCCCAGCTACTCTTGACACATTGCTCCTGGGCAGCACCTTATTTGACCCCTGCTCCTCCACCATCAGCTTAGATCTCCAACTTTCAAGATATGCTTCTGTTCCTCCTGGATTGGTGGCTGATTCCAACCCCTCTCTTTGTATTAAATGGATGTGACCTTCGGCTGGGGACTTGGCTCTGCATCTCCCTTGTGTGAGTGTCCTAAAGCTCCGGTGGACATTTCCTCGCCCTCCAGGGAGGCCAGGCTCTGGCTGGAGAGGGGCACATGGATCATGCTGAGTAGCCACCCTGGGCACAGGTTCAGCAGGGGTCTTCTGTCCCTCCTCCACCTCCTGGGCATATTTTCTTGCTTATGAGTCTTAGAATTAGTAATTTTCACTTCAAACCCCTGCAACCTGCTGTGGAAACCATTATCTCTAAAGGTAAGTATGGGAATGTAGATGAACCGGAAGCATACGTTGTTGGGTAAAATTGGGAGAAAATCTTTTTAAATGCAGGGTCAAACTGGCAGAAAGATGGGAAAATTGTTGGAGGATAGAAAGTTAAAACAAAACCACAAACCTAGTGAGAAATGTGGGCACTGAGGCTGGGCTGTGCCTGGGCTGAACCCTAACAGCCTAGAATGTCAGGCCACATGGGTAGGTCACTGATGACAAGGACCAAGGCCTGTTCAAGCTGGAAGGTCACATCAGAGACCCTCCCCCAACACACAGCCAGATATCACCACCACCACCGCTGAGAGGCATTTGGGTTTCTTGCCTGTTTAAACTTGGACTTTGGCTGCAGAGAGAATAAAAGACAAAGTCTCTATTGGAAATTTATAGCCATAAGCCTCAAACCTGACTTGAGTCTGGAGTTAGAATTCTTCCAACCTACTCCACTTTAAGCAAAATTTGGCATTAGGTTTTTTAGGCCAGGTAATGTGGGAAAGGCTCTTAAACCGAGGCCTTTATGAATTCCCACAGATGTATTTCTAAGGAATTTCAGTTCTTAACTAAAAATCACAAAACAAGTCATCAGAATTACCAATTACAGAACCTGACCTGTAAGACTGCACACACTGAAGTTATCAGTGGTGGAATAAAAGCAAGCATGATTGATATGATTAAATGTTAGGGTCTGGAAACAAGTCAAGATGGCGCCTGGCATTTTGCCAGAGGGAGTGGTTTGTGAAGTAACGCCAGCGAGCCCTTAAGTGTGGAGATTCCTTATTGGCTGACTGCTGTATCTAGTTTATGTTAATTAGATAAACTGTGTGGAATGTATATATAACCCTCCTGTCCTACAATAAACGGCTCCCACTCCTGCTGTATCAATGTATCAATGTACACAAGTTGCTCATCACCCCCCCCACCCGCCCCGTTATTTTGCTGCAGCCGGACTGCGGCAGATATGATTAAAGAAATAAAAAAAGATATCAAAAGTATGAAAAAGAAACAAAAGTAAATGAAAATTACCAGGAAGATTTGACAAATAACCAAATAGAGCTTCTAGAAATGAAAACTAGAATAAGTGAAATTAGAAAATAAGTAGTTGGGTACAGGTCAGGAGAAAATTTATGACTGGAAGAACAGATTGGAGCTAGGGAGAATAAAGCTGGCGATAGGATGCAGACCAGAGGAGAAAAGAAAGGTATGAAAGAGGACATGAGAGACCTGAGGGGGTGAGTCAGAAGTCTAACCACCTCCTGGTAGGAGATCCAAGAGAGAGCTGCGGAGAGAGGAGAGAGGCAAGAAGGAATGGACGGGAAACTTTGTCAATAGTAACGAAAGGCCACGTCCTTGGATCCAAGGACCATACATACGGGGGGTGACGAGGGACCTACCCAAAGCGGTGGTCACACGCACGGAAAGATGAGGACAGAAGTCAAGAAACATGGGTCGGGGTGGGGATATCAAGGATTGATTTCACGACAGGGGAAAGAAGAGGGGTGAGAATCTAGGACTCGGTTGAGACCCGGGTTTCCAGGCTGGGGAGCTGAGCGAGTGCACCCTGAAGGAGACCCCGGCTTGGGAGAAGATGGTGACGGTGCAGGGCATGTGCATTCGAGGTGTCTGCGGACATTCAAGGAGTAAATGCAGATGGTAGCCAGAGACGCAAGTCTGGAGCTCAGGAGCTGAAGGTCGGGACCACCAGCACCATCTGTGGGGCTCCCAAAACCAAAATTGGAGGTGTGGCCTCGTCAACACGGAGATGTGCACACCCACCATGGAGGGTGCAGGGGAAGAGGACTGCACACACTAGGGGCTCTGGTGGGAGGGATCATCACCTTTGTCCAGTTGGATGGTTCCCGAGCTCCTGTGTACAGAGCTGCAGCCAACTCCGCACTCAGCCTCAGCGAGCACAGAGCTGCTGTGCAGGGGGCACCAGGGGGTGAGCCTTTCCCCTCCTGCTGGGCGCATGCAGGTGGCACTGGTGGTCTCCCACCTACCCTCTCCTGGGGGACTGATGGCACAGTGCGGCACAGTGCCCTTTAATTAAATACCTGTCAAGATTGCTTTGCCAGTGAGGACCCTGAGTGTGGCTGCCAGGCCTGGATTCCAGACACTCTGCCTACTGTCGAGGTCTACGTGGGTGCTGAGATTCTGGGCCAGGGTCCTGGGTGCCCACACGCATGTCCAGCTCCAGCACTCCTGAGACAGTGGAGTCTCAATCCCCAGGCCTGGTCCTCCACTGTCCCATGAGGATCAGACTCTCACTCTACTCACTCACAAAGGCATTAGGATCAAGTGAGACTCGGCGAGAGCTCTCGGAGAAGCGGGGGTGAGGGCCCGCAGTGCTCGGGGGTAGACAGATGGGAGCTCTCTCGACACTCCCTCCATTCCCAATGTCCACGCACACATCTACTGCCTGGGACTGGCCGCACTCCTGGAAGAATATTCCAGCCTCCCGAGCTGCAAGCAGAGCTAGATACCCCAAGACTGCCTGGCGATCAGAGCTGCACGTGGTTCTATGCCTAGGACTTACTCTCCTGGGAAGAGGACCAGTTACTGGTGATGTGAGCGGAGGTGGTGGGGCAGAGACTAAGGCACATGCTTTCTGCCAATCTGTGCTGCAGAGGGCCGACAGAGGCCAAGGTGCTAGAGCTGAGAAGTGGGGTGGGCACCGCCAGTTGGCATTTATGGAGCACCTGCTGAGTACTGTGTTAGGTTTCCACTGCTTACATCAAATACCTGAGGCTGGGCATTTTATAAGAAAACAGGTTTATTTAGCTCACACTATTGGAGGTTCAAAGTCTCGGCACCAGCATTGGATCGACTCTGGTGGTGGCATCATGGAGGGGTCAGTACAGGAAGGATTACAGAGCAGCCCAGGAAGCCAGAGAGTGGGGCAGGGCCAGGCTTGCTCTTTACAAGAGTCCTCTCACCAGAACTAACTCAGGGTCCCATCCTTCCAAGGGCAGTGCCCCCAGTGACCGAACTACCTCCCCCTCGCCCCTCCTCTTCACATCACCACTAGGAACCAGGCATCCAACACATGAGCCTCGGGGGACAAACGTGAACCACACCAAGCCATAGCATATGGCACGCATGTTCCTGGCATATCACACATCTGACTCCATCTTGGAAACCACACGGGGAGGGGATGCTTTCTCCATTTGTACAGACCAGGAAAGGAGACTTCAGAGGCTGCCACATGGCCAAGGTCAAATGTCTTCTGGGGGCCAGTGGTTCACCTTGGACTCTCCTGCTGTGACTGCCGTGACTCTCCCCTGGCTCTCTTCGCCCAGGGTGCCTCGGTTCCCCTTGCTTGACCCTCTAACCTCTCCACAAGGCAAGGTGGTGCTCCTGGGTTCCTGGCCCACTGTCCTCTGCCCTGCTGTGGGAGTCTGTCATTCCCTGAATGTCCCCAGTTCCAGGCCCGCCTCCCTCTCTCTGTCCACTTTTCCCTGGGGGTTCCCTCCTCGAGGTCAGCCACCACTGCAGACCTGGCATTGCTAAGACGGAAACTTCTATCTCCTTCTAACCTCTCTTGGACTTTCCTATTTCAGTTAATGACATCACCTCTCTCCTGAGCTGGAAACTTTAGAATCACTTTGACTCTTCTCACTTCCTTTACAAATTTCTAGCAGCCTCTGGACTCCTCCTCTTCCTCTCCTTTTTGTATTCTCTTAAAATTTAATTTATCTTTTATTGTGGCAAAACATACATTGCCTAAAGTTTTCCATCTTGATCATTTTAAGCATAGTTTACTTGCATTACCTACACCACATTGCCTACACCCCCATGTGTGTAAACACCACCACTGTTTCCAGAACTGGTTCCCCATCCCAAACAGAAACACTGGGTCCTCTCCCACAGGCCCCCTCTCCTCTCCCACCAGCCACTCTCTCCTTAAACCTGCCCCCTCTCCACTCCTTCCCTGCCCCCTCTCCCCTCCCACCAGCTCCCTCTCCTCTCCCAGCCCCCTCTCCCCTCCCAAAAGCCACTCTCCCCTCAAACCGGCCCCCTCTCCTCTCCCACCGGCCCCCTCCCTCCCAAAGGCCCCCTCTCCCCTCGAACCCGCCCCCTCTCCCCTCCCACCAGCCCCTCTCCCCTCCCACCAGCCCCTCTCCCCTCCCACCAGCCCCCCTCCCCTCCCACCAGCCCCCCTCCCCTCCCACCCCTCTCCCCTCTCCCAGCCCCCTCTCCCCTCCCACCAGCCCCTCTCCTCTTCCATCAGCCCCCCCTCCCCTCCCACCCCTCTCCCCTCTCCCAGCCCCCTCTCTTCTCCCACCAGCCCCCTCTCCCCTCTCCCAGCCCCCTCTCTTCTCCCACCAGCCCCCTCTCCCCTCCCACCAGCCCCTCTCCTCTCCCACCAGCCCCCTCTCCCCTCCCACCAGCCCCTCTCCTCTTCCATCAGCCCCCTCTCCCCTCCCACCTGTCCCGGCCAACCTCTGCTCCACTTTCTGGGTCTGTGAATCTGCTTCTTCTGAGCACCTCATGCACAAAGGTGGCCTTTGGTGCCTGTCTCATTTCGGCAGAATGAAGTCTCCCAGCGCATGTGAGCCACCCCCTTCCCACTGCTGAAAGCTGTTCCCTCGCTGCTCAAGCCACACGCTGTTCATCGTGGGTCTTTGGGGACATGTGGGTAGTTCCACCCTGTGGGTTGTGACCAGCGTGGACATGGGCTTGGGTGGATACGTAATTGTTTGAGTCCTTGCTTGTCTTCTTTCGGCCACATGCTTAGGAGTGTCACTGCGGTCGGTGGCAGAACTCGGTGTGGCTTGCGGAGGAACCCCTCCTTGCTGGCTCTGTGTCCCCCGCTCTGTGTTTGCTGAGGCCTCACTAGCCCCCTCCTTACCTCCCTCATATCAGTGTCTCTCACTGTCATTCCTTCCTCAGGAACTCATGAAAAGAGAGTGCTGGGGACACCTGTGTGTCCCCCTCCAAGTTCGTGTATCGAAGCCTGAATCCCCCAGGTGACCACAGTTGGAGACAGCATCTTTAGGAAGTGGCTGAGGTCGTCACTGTGGGGCCCTAGACCTGAAGGGTTAGGGTCCATCTTGGACTTCCAGCCTCCAGATGCACGAGGAAATGCGTTTCTGCTGCCCAAGTCCCAATCCGTGGAGTCTTCCTGACGCAGAGGGCGAAGCAGTCCTCCTCCAGATTCCAGCAAACGCGTCCTTTCTTGGGCCCTTCGGTGGGCCTCTGTCGCAGCCCTGAGCAAGACCCTCAGGTTTTATTACTCGAGGCTGGCGTGGTCTAAAGTTCCCGGCACTTTCAAATCACCTCTCCTTGCTCCTCCGGCCTCAACGTCTCCTGAGCCAAGCCAGCCTACTTGCTCTTTCTGGAACATTCTACCCCTCAATCTTTGCTCCCTCCTTCTTTTACTTTGGAACGCTCTGTCCTCTCTTTATTCCTGTCCTCAGTCCTGCAGAAGCTGCCCTTGTGGATGCTGAGCAGGGGCTCAGTGACTCTCCCCACAGAAGCCCCCTGGACACCCTCACCAGACCCTTGTGCCATCTCTGTGCACACGTGGGCAGCCCCCCCCCCCCCAATTCAGTGCAGCATGTCCCACGCAGTTGCCACTGGCTGAAACCTGCCGTAGGCTCGCTTTATGTGGATGCATTTAGCAATAAAAATCAGACAAGGCCCCAAGTGACTTGTGAGGTAGATAACACGTGGTTGCACTGTTCTAAAGACTCCCTGCAGGTGACCTCATTTAACCCTTACCGCAAGCTCTTAGAGCAGATAGAGCCATTCTCCCCATCCCCATTTTGCAGGTGAGAAAACTGAGAAGAGAGAGGTAAAATAAACATTCCAGAAGTCACAAGGGATAGAGCCTGGGCTGGACAGTCTAGTTTCAGAGTCTTTTGCTCTGAACTACTGTATTTGCTCTGAATGCTGTGCATCTGTTTGCTCCTCTACTGTGCATAGAAGCACATTCTGTCATGTAACAAAATGTCTCCAGGGTAAATTCAGTGACTCAAGGTTGTCACCGAGGACTTGTATTCTTCTCATATTCATGTTCTGCCATCCTTAATCTCTTGGCTTTTGTGTAGAGTATTGATTGGACCTTTATGTTATAATACAGCTGCAACAGCTCCAAGTATCACATCCTTATCCAACATTGTCAGAGTCTGTAAACAAGTCTGGATGGCACCTGGCATTTTGCCAGGGGGGCGTGGTTTGTGAAGTAACTCCAGCGAGCCATTAAGTGTGGAGATTTCTTATTGGTTGACTGCTGTATCTAGTTTATGCTAATTAAGATAAGCTGTGTGGAATGTATAAATACCTCTGTTGTCTTACAATAAACTGCTCCTACTCCTGCTGTATCAATTTACACAAGTTGTTTGTCACACCCCCACCCCCCCGCACCCCCGGTTATTTTGCTGCAGCCAGACTGCGGCACAACATGACCAAAAACTCAGGAAAAAGAGAGAGTCCCTTCCTTATGAGTCTTTTTAAAAAACTATTTATTTTTTAGTTGAACATAATACCTTTATTTTATTCATTTTTATGTGGTGCTTAGGATTGAACCCAGGGCCTCTCACGTGCTAGACAAGCGCTCCGCTGAGCCGCAGCCCCAGCCCCCCCTTGTGGCTCTTTCTAATGTGAGGGAAACCTTCCCTAAATTCCCCCAGAAACTCCCCTTCCTGTCTCATCGGTCCGGCGGAGTTCCATGCTTGTATACAGACTAATCACTTAGAAGAAGCCGAGTTGCCGTGACTGGATCAGAGCAATCAAGATTCACCCCTGGTGCGGGGTCTCCTTCCCCTGAAGCACAGGGCCCCCACTGGTCGGTGAGAAAGAGGAACAGGAAGGTGCAGCTTGTGCCACATCACCGTCGTCTGCAGTTCTCCCATCCCCTGGCCAGGGGGCTGGTCCCTTCAGGACACTAAGACCCCACGATCCTGGCTAAGGTCACGCCCAGGTGAACGACCCACGGTGTCCTCACACGTCCCAGCAAGACCTGAAATTGAGGCCTTTGTTCTCCCAGCCTTGGCCAGTTGCACTGGGGACGTTCTCGTTCCTGCCAGACGGTCCTCGCGGTCCCTTTCTGGTGGCTGTGTCTCTGATGAAGGTTTAGTCCTCCTCTCCCTGCCAGGCGTCAGGAGGACCCTCAGGACCACCAGGGACAGGCAAGCTGTCCCATCTTCCTTTGGGTGGGGTTGTATGGGGAACCGAGATTTTCTCTTGTTTCCCTCTGTAGATAGAGACTGCTGGGTCTACTCTGGAATGGCCCCACAGGGCTGGGCCCCAAGGCCCCCTCTGCAGGCCCAGCTCCCCTGTGTCCCGGTTCTCATCCTCCCACGAACCCCAGCACCTTTGCTCCTCCTTGGACAGGTGTGGCTGGCGGCTGTCCCCCCCCACCCCATGCTGGGGAGGCAGAGACCTGGGGCCCAAGTCCTCCCTGGCCCTCTCCTCTGTTCTCACAGCCTGAGACTGAGCAACTTGGGGCCCAGGGACTTGGGATCTTTCCCCAGGTGAAGTTGTGTGTCCATGGAGTGAGGCAGCCCAGGCCCCACGTGGTGGCAGGTCAGGAGCTGCACTTACTTTTCTGGAAACAGGAAACTTGGAGTAACTTCTTCCCTCTGTTTTTTACTCCTTGGCTGTCTGTCCATCTCTCCATCCACTTGTCCACCACAGGAGGCTCTTCCTGAGGGGCAGGCATGAGGAAAATGACTCCCGTTGTTCTGCCTCACCCCGGGCCCTCATGCTGCAGAGGGGAGGCTCCCCAAATCATCATGTGGGGGGGGCTTCAAGTTCCCCATGGGCACTCGCGTTTCAAGTGGGATCTCTGCGCAAACGTGGACCACTTAATGGTGGCCGTGACACTGTGCTCAAATGAAGCAGGCAAGTTATTTTTAGGCGGGGGCTCGCCTTCCCGGAATAGCCTAAAACTCTCTGGGGTGAAGCCATCACCCCTGCTCCCAGGACCTCTTACACCTGCTTCTGAGCTCCAAGTCTCAGAGGAGGCTAGTGACCTCAGGCCTGAAAGGGGGCATCTGGGAAGTCCCCATGAGCATGGAAAGCGGCTGGCAGGGCTGCCTGCCGCTATGTGCCTCTCAGTCACGGTGGGGAGTGTGCTCAGGGAGGCGGCTTCTGTTTGTAGCTCCTGGTTTTCAGTGCCCTAACATTGCCTGGGACTTCTGTGCCAAAGCTGGCATCCTGGTTTGTGGTCACGGTGGCCCCTTTCCAAGTTCATGGGAAGCACCTGTCTGCAGTGGCCAGATGGACCACTGCTCATCCATGGTAGCCAGAGGGGATGGTCATCTCTGGGGTCTTCCAAATCTAGAATCCCAGCTTTACCACGGGCTCACCTTGGTGACACCACGGTCAAGTGAACCTCTCTGTACCCTGGAGTCTCGTCTAACTCAGGAGCACCTGCCTCACACACCTCACCAGGCTCATGGGAGGGATCTGGAAAATTCTGGCTTTGGAGTTTCCTGTGTTTTTTTTTTGGGTCCATCTCAGGAATCCAGCATGAGGCCAGTGGAGACGCCTTTGCACTGGCCTCTAGTCTGCACCTGTGCTTGGTTCATGGGCAGGGCCGGGTGTGGGAACTGTTTTAGTTACAAGATACAGAACTCTGTCTGCAAGTGAAAAAGGGGAATTTATCACAAGAAGTTGAAGTCTCCATAGAAGCTGAGAGTAGGGGCTGGGCTGGGCCTCGGGGGATCGAGACCTGGGATTTGCCTTGGCCGTGGTCTCACCGTGTCTCCCCTTCATGCCTCTGCATCATTTTTCTATCCCTGGAGATGGGACTGTTCTCCTTCTGCACCCACGTGGCATTCATGGTCACGACTGCTGAGGAAGAGACCCTTCTCCATCCGAGACAGCAGCTAAGGCTGTGCCAAAGTATCTTTGCCCTAAGTTCCAAATGTGTGTGTCCCAGGAGATTGACTGCAGCCACGGGGCAGGGCCAGGGAGCCTGGCAGCTTTGCTGATAATGTGTGAATGGAGAGAAACCAGAACAGCAGCTCCCAGGTGAGGCAGGTGGCACCAGGGAGAGGGGTCCATGGGAAAGGGCTGCAGAAACTGCAGCTGTCACCTGCCCAGGATTGTCGCTACAGAGAGGAAATGTTTTCCTGTGTCTTCAGTCCTCAGTGATGGACATCCAGAGGCCGACCAAGCACACGCTTAGGAAATCAGTGTAGCGGCAACAACACCTGATTTTTTTTTTTTTTTTCAGTGCTGGGGATCAAATGAGGGCCTAATGCAGGGTTGCAAGAGCTGCGCCACTGAGCTACCCAGCCCAGTCCTCAATGACACTTAAAATATATATATATATATATATATATATATATATATATATATACACACACACACACACACACACACACACACATACATATATACATATATACATATAATACATATGTATACATATATATATAAACTTTTTAAATAATCAAAGTCATCATAGAGAAACACTTTTGGAATTCTTCTGCATCTTTTAAGGTTTACCATTTTTTAAATGATATCATTGGATGCATAGGTTAATAGGACTCCTTCCCCAAATTCTCACCCTTCCAGAAGAGGATGGTTGCAGACCTTTAGTCAAGATGGGTGAGCCCAAAGTACCCCAGGACTGGTGTCCCTAGAAGAAGAGGAGGAGAGACACAGAACGACCCACAGGGAGTGGCTACGTGAAGACGGAGATGGGGTGGTGCATCCACAAGCCAACAAGGGCCAAGGACTGCCAGCAACAGCTGCAAGAGGCCAGCAAGGACCCCCCACTAGAGCTTCCTGGAGCCCGGCCCTGCCCACGTCTGCATGGGCCCCGGGCTCCAGGGCCGCGCGAGAACATGCTCGTGTTGTTTTAAGGCAGCCAGTTCATGGTTCTCCGTGACAGCAGCCACAGAGTCAGGGAGAGCTCTGTGCTTCTCTGCTCACGGAATGTCTTCATTTATTCCTGCGCGGAGGCCAGCAGCGTGGGCTCCGAGCACAGAGAGTCCTGCCTAAGCCATATTTCCTGGGGCAGATTATCTAAGCTCTTTGTGCCTCAGTTTGCACATCAGTAAAATAGGGGTGGGCGTCCTGCTGGGGGGCAAAGGGATGTTTCCCCCCATGCTCTCTGAAGTTTGCTGGAATGAACTGACAGATTAAACAAGGCAAAGGCATGCAAACTCACCATCATGCAAAGGGGGAAAATCACAGGAGCGTGGTTCCCCACCAACCCCGAATTGTTCAGAAACGTGTGGACCCCTTTCTCTATGGAGGAGAGAGGGAAGGGGAGTGCACACAGTTATGAGGGGTCATAAGTGATTTTCAGGAGGATCAACAGGATGGAAGAACAGGAAATGGCACAGGACAGTCTGTTTGGGCTGCGGAAGGGACAATGGTTTGTTGGTGGTTCTCTATGGAACCAACGCTGGGGACCACAGCGTCTCCAAGTCTGTCCTGTGTGTTGACAGGCTTTGGTCTCCCTTCCTGGGTTCGAGGAAACTTGGGGAAGGTTCAGAAGTACTTGTTCTCTCCCGTGGAGGTCCTGGTACCCAGCAGACAGGAGGTGTCAGAGGGAAGCCTCTGCCAACGCCTGATGTGCTCTAAGCTCCTTTAGTTTAAAAAGCCAGCACGCGGGTCACCGTCTTGGAGGGTGACAGTCCCTGGAATCCTTCACGCCCCATGTACTTGGGAGGGTGAAGTGAGATTGTGCATTCAGAGTGCTCAGCAAGTGCCTGGCACACCTAAGACCTCAGCATTGGCTAGCTGTTCTTACTGTGCCCCTCGGGAAGCCGTGGTGATGGTGGGGGAGGCTGGTCCACACAGCTCGGGCTCCCTCCCCCGGGTGACTGGAGGCCACCCAAGGGGCTGGGCTGGTGGGGGGCTGCTTAGGAACCTTAATCTATGGCAAGGATAGGGGTTTGCTGGGGAAAACAGCCTCTCAGAGGGACCCTTGGCCCTGAGACAGGAACTGAAGCTGTTCTGGAGCCACCCAGGGACCCTGCAGACGCCTGGCTCCTGGTCTGGGGGTGATGTGTTCACCACCACGCTGTCCTCCCTAGATTCTCAGCCCGACTGAAGTTTGGTGTGATTCCAAACCTTGCCCTATGCTCATGACTATTTTAAGTATAGCCGCAGATGCCGTGTGTTTAATAAAATATATCCTTTTAAAAGCATTGTCCAATTATACTGGCTTTTCATTCTTGCACATTTTCTCAATTGTGGATACTAAAAGCAGAATCAGTACCACATGGGGCTTGGTTGTAAATCCGTTTTACAGAATGTTGTGAAAGGCTGTCCTACTCAAAATACCAAAAGCTTTTCCTACTGGAGGTGACCCCTCTGCAGCCCTGAGGAGGCTGTTCTGACTGGAGTCTTCCTCCTGCCCCAGGACAAGCCACCTCCAGGGAGCTGGTCTGCCATCAGCTTTGGTTGTCAGAAAGCCCGTGGTCGCACCAAGCTGGCTCTGCTTCCTTGTCAGCCCCCCGTCCCCACCACAGTGCCTCCCCTCCCAGCCACCGACCCTCCCTCCTCAGGGTCACGCCACCGACCTCAGTGGTGGCCTTAATCCACCTGGGACCCCACTGCGGAGCACCTTGGCTGACTGACCGTTGCTGGGACCTCCACTCACCTGTCAGTTTGCTGATTTCATTCTGTAACAGGACAGGAAATGGCCCAAGGAGGGAGCCAATAGGGATCCTGGTGAGTGCGGGGGTCTCTCTCCCCTCTTTCCCCTGGAGCAGCTGGGCCGCCTCCTCATGTCCTTTCTGGCCCCAACCCTCTTTCTCTTCCCTTTCATCCTGCAAGAAGTGTCTGAGTGGTGCCCCGGAAAGACCTGGAACTTAGAATACACTGGGTGTGGATTCTCTTTGTACCACTCACCAACTTTGAGGCTTTGGCAACTTCCTTGAACTCTGACCCTCGTTTTCTTCACCCAGAGATGAGAGGGGCAGTTCCATCTCAAGGGGCTGTTACAAAGATTAGGTGCACAGTGCTTCCTAAGTGCTTCGTAAATATTAGATGAGCCTGCAGCATATTAAAAGTTCATGATCATTAGCTTGGGGAAAACTCACAGTGAGAAGCAAGTATAACAGATGCAGAGTCCATCTTTTCCTTGGCCAAAGCACCTGAGGAAGAAAAGGGATCACAGCCTTCATTAGTGAAGTAAACTGGATTCTCCAGCACTGTCTTCCCGAGACTCACGTGACCCCCAGAAGTCCGGAAAGACATATGCGTGTGTCTGCACTGGCTGTGGTGTCCACGTGGCTTGTGTCCAAGCTCTCTGTTTGGGTGCTCAGGAGTACTGGGAGGTGGGGTAGTGAGACATTTGGTGCTGGTGCATTATCTATAGGTTCATACTGCATACGCCAACATCTAACTGCGTAAAACACCAAACGTGTTATCTCACCCAGTTTCTGAGGGTCAGAAACCAGGGCGTAGCTTAACCAGGTGGCTCTGGCTCAGGGCATCCATGTGGCTGCAGTGAAGCTGTTGATCAGATCAGCACCATTGAAATCCTGGGATGGGTGGGAAGATCTACTTCCAAGATGGTGCACTCACATAGCTAGTGGCCAGAATCCTCAGTTCCTTGATAGCCCTTGACTGGGGACCTCCAAAGACAACTGGGCCCCCCCAGATCCCATGCAGTGTCCACAGGTCAATTGCCCCCCCCCCCGCCCCGGGAGAAGGAGATTTGCAGTATTACCAAAACAGAAGTTGCCATGTCCTTTAAAACCTAGCCTCAGAAGTGACACATTGCCACTTGGCTGCATTCCAGTCCATACACAAGGAGAGGGCAACATCACAGGGGCATGAGTGCCAGGAAACGGGATTGTGGGGGACTGTCTTGGAATCTGGTTGCCACAGCTGCTAGGTACAGAATCCAAGCCCAGAGGCTTGGACATTCTGAGCTGACATTCCCCTTGGTCTGTGGCAGCCAGAACTATTGGCTTTCTCTCTGCGTGGAAGGCTCTCCTAAGTAAACCAGACTTGGTTATGCCAAATAAAGATCATTACACCAAATAGATCCAGGCAACCCTCCCTTATTGCTCAGTGGCCTGAAGACTTACAGAAGCATTATAAGAGGCCACTGATTCTGACTAAGCTCCTGTGCTAGGCCCCAGAAGACCATGGAATATCAAAATAGAGTCACTCATGCTGAAGTACCAAGCTGAATCTAAGCCATTTCTGAGATAAGAGCCTAATTTCCAAAAAGGACCAGTTCCAATTGACCTGATAGTGAGATTCCCTCTGCCTTAATCACACAGAAAAGGCAACTTGAAGTAACCTAAGTAATCTGTTATTCTCCTATTACTGTCCCCTTGTCCTCACCTTCCAAGAAAAGTTATTTTGAAATGACTTGTCTGCTTTTTTATTTCTGCTTTCTTTAGCTCTTTGCTGTCTACAAAATCAACCTCCTCTGCTTGGTTCTCTGGAACACTGTTCTCTCTCATGAAATGAAGTGTTGCCCAATTCTAGAATAGAAAATAAAGCCGATTAATATCTTTAAATGAAACTGTTGTAATTCTCTCTTTGACGGAGCTCATCCTCATGCTAACCCCGCTGCCCACTCTCTGCAGTCTCAGAAGCTCGGGAAAGCAGAGTGTCCCTTCTGAGCCCAACTGAGCAAACCTCAGGACTTGCCTACATAATTTTGAGGTCCAGCCCAAAATGAAGTGTGTGGTCCCTTGCTCAAAAATCAAGAATGTCAATATAGCAAAAGGACATTACCAAGTGCAGGAGCCTTGACAGCATGAGGCCCATGTGACAGTCCAGGCTGCACCCCAGCAAAGCCAGCCCGCATGGCATGAGACGTGGGCAGACCTGTCATGGTAAAGGCGTGTCCTGGAGGGTTGGTGTCTATATCTCAGGGTCTGGGCACTAGGCTGTTCACGTTTGGCCAAGGCCCCTGAAGTTCCAGCCTTTATGAGATGCTGCTGTGGTCAGGGTCTGCATAGCCACCCTTCCCTTGTGGACTCCCTCTGCTAGGGGGTCCCAGGGCAAGACTGCTTCACACCCCAGGGTCTCAAATATTTATGAAACCACTTATTGATCTTTACTTGATTTTAAATACAGCTCCTCATTCTACAATTCAGAAAAAAGAAATCACATCAGGCTTGAAATTCTAATGAGGAGCCCTTCCTGCTTAATTAAATTATTATTATTATTATTATTATTATTATTATTATTATTTGGTGTCAGGGATTGAACCCAGGGCTCTTAACCACTGAGCCATATCACCAGCCCTAGTTTATTTTCTATTTTGAGACAGAGTCACACTAAGTTGCTTAGGGCCTCACTTAGTTGCTGAGGCTGGCCTTGAACTTAAGATCCTCCTGCCTTAGTCCCTGGAGCTGCTGGAATTACAGATGTGTGCCACCATGTCCAGCTAAATTCTCTCTTTAAGTGAGATTTTTCTTAGAGACTCCTTAGCTATTTGTGTGTGCAGGCGACCTACAGGGACCCTTCCTCCCTGAGTCCTTTAGATGTGCCTACATTCTAGATTCTAAAGAAGGTGCACACGTGGGATGAACGCCTCCTTCCTGAGTGAGCACTGAGAGGTGTCCATGAAAGTCAGAAGTGGCCTGGCACCCAGGAGACCTCTATCCCAATCCTGCAGCCAAATGCACAGCTCTGCCATTCTCCCAACAGCATTTACAGAGCCCCTGTTTGGGGCCAAGTGCTATGTGGGGTGCAGTAGTGAACTAGACAGCCACAGCCCCTCCCCTCAAAGGAATTATCCTAGAGCCTTGACTTACTCATCTGCACAATGAGAGGTTGAATTAAGCCAGGGATTGAGGCCTGGGAGGAGAGAAGAGGCAGCTCTTTCCACTAACCTCAAACCGAAGCTCAGCGTTTCTTTCCATTTTAAATGTAGGCTGCAGATCAAAGCCCTTGATAGCGCATCCCCGGTGCATTATCACCAGTGAAAGTCTCAGGTGTGTTCCTGCCACACTGCAGTTGTTACAGGTGTCTACAAATGTCAAGCCTCTTCATCATCACTTGGAAACTAAGAAAGATGGGAAACCCTGCCAGGTTCGGTGGTGTACACCTGTAATCCTCCCAGAGGCTCAGGAGGCTGAGACAGGAGGGTCGCAGGTTTGAAGTCAGCCTCAGCAACTTAGGCCTTCTCAAAAAAAAAAAAAAAAAAAGAAATTAAAAGGGCTGGGAATGTGGCTCAGTGATTAAGCACCCCGAGTTCAAACCCTGGTACTGAAAAAAAAAAGAGAGAGGAAAAGAAAGGTGGGGGGAGATGTGAGACCAGCTGCTGGTCTTGTCCTGGCTCTGATAAAGTGCTGGGCAGGGGACCACACACCTGTGCCTCTGCAGCTATCTTTCAACATCATTGGTCTCCTGTACCTCATTTTATTCATTCAGAAATAGTATTGGCAGTCACCAAACTTTCAAAAGGCACAACAAGCCTGGACTCCTGGGACCCCGCCGTGTTTTGCAGCTTGCAGATGCAAATATGGAGCAAAAGTGGGGTGTAATTGCTCCCTCAGAGCTTTGCCTCCTGTCTAGGCTGCAAGTGACTCAGCTCTGGGGCTTAATGGGTGGAGGGGGACATCCTGGTGCTCCAATCTTGAAGAAACTGCTTCAAGGGGCCCCATGATTATGTGTCAGGGGGAAAAAAAAAAAGAACAAAATCCCTGTGAAACTCTCTATGCACATGTGAAGGTATAAGGGGAGGTGATCTCCCATGGGCTCCATCTTCTCTATAGTCCTAGTCATTTACAAGTGTCACCTGACCCAGTCCTCATAAGGAATCTTGGAGGTGGTTTTCGATTCCTATTTATCAGATGAAGAAATGTTAGTAATCAGAGATGTCTTGAAACTTCCTCTGGGTAACCCTGTTTGCAAGCGATAGAGCTAGCATTTGAATGTCAGGGTGTCCTGGAGGTAGGGCTCATGGGTATCTGGGGAATCAGACAAGGCATCCCATACCAAGGGTGACCAATTAATGGTCCAGATAAAAGGAGCTTCAGAAATTCAAAGCCAGCAATCACCTTCAGCTAGGGTGGTGCCAGAAGTCTTCCCCAAGCTAACTGATTCTGAGATGAGAGAAAGCCGTGAAGCTGAACGTGGAGGGTGGGGACAGTAAGGGGACCCATGCAGAAAGATCTAAGGATGTGTCATTGGAGGTGGAGGGGACCAGAGAATGAAGAAGCCGGAGGCCCACGGTAGACGGTGCTGGCTTGACTGCCGGGCTGAGCAGCTGGTACTTTGATGGGGAGCAGCTGGTACTTTGATGGGGAATAGCTGAACTGGAGCCGGCAGGAGCAGCCTGGAGACAGGAGGCCTGGCTGGGAAGTTATGCGGGGCTCCCCTGAGAAGTGCTCCGCCCTGCAGTTAGGCGATACTGTGGGGACGGCGGGTCCGCAGAACTCCTTGTCTGGTTGCATGGGGCGAGCATCGGGAGGACAGTGGAGCGTGTGGACAGGGGAGAGGTCACAGGAGGCTGAGAGCATGAGGGTGGTCATGGCGGGTTCCCACAGGTGCCACAGGGAAGTAGAACTGGCTGTGATGGAGGCCTCCCTG
Source organism: Callospermophilus lateralis (assembly GCF_048772815.1). Taxonomy (NCBI): domain Eukaryota; kingdom Metazoa; phylum Chordata; class Mammalia; order Rodentia; family Sciuridae; genus Callospermophilus; species Callospermophilus lateralis. The sequence goes on from NC_135318.1 coordinate 6,212,628, forward strand.
GAGCCTGAGCTCCCCAAGCTCCCCAGGCCCCATGGAGGATCAGCCTCTGCCCCAGGTCAGCTGGACTCTTTTCTTCTTTTCCAACAATTTAGCCCTATAGCTGGTGGGAACAGATGCTTTGGCCTCTTTCTGGAGCCAGGAAGCTGACCATGGTGGCCCAGAATGAGCAGCCTTGGGCGGGGGGCGGGGGGTGAGGTAGCACATCAGTTCACAGGAGGTGCATTTTCTTCCCTCTTTGCAAATGGCCAGTCACACTGAGTCAATGAAAAAAAAGGGCCTCGGAAGCAACTGTGCATCCCTCAGACTTGAGCCCAGCTGCTTGGGTCAAACCTCAGCTGTGCCCGTTCCTGCTGGAGACCTGGGTAACTCAATTTCTCTGTGCTTCAGTTTTCTCATCTGTAAAATGAGGAAGTTCCTGGTCTTCACTTCAAAGGATTACTGAGGTTGAGTTAGAACATGAAATATTAATAATGCAGTTGGTACTTAATAAATAGGTATTGAATGGATGAGAGTTTTAGAAAACATCCCAGGGAGAAGATTAGAGATTATTTTATCTTTATTTTTGCATGTGAGATGGCAAAATCTAGATAAGGAAAGGCCTGGCTTCCTTCCAATACAGTCCATTCAAGTTGGTGGGAGAGAAGTTACTGGAAGGAATCCATGGAAAACGGTTCCCCTTCTCTGCTTGTTGAAATTCTCCCTTCAAGGCCAGGTGAAGAGCCACCTCTGGGGTCTTTCCTGCTTTCTCCCCTCCCGGCCCTTCAGGCTCCTCTTCCTCTTCCTCCCCAGCAGCACAAACTCGCTCCTGCCCCGGTTTCCCTCATGCATGGGAACTGCCCCGCTTCGCGGCTGACATGCAGGCACCTGAGTTGGACAGGTCTGGGTCAAGCCCTGCGTGGCCACTCTCCAGCTGGGCCTGGGTAAGACCCAGGCCCGTCTGTCAGGAGCCCTCATGGCCTTGGCCCTGTGCCCTCAGACCAGATGTGGCCGACTGGCGGAATGAGCCAGACTTGGGGTATGAAGGCACAAGGCACTCTCCTGCCTTGATCTGGTGGGAGGAGCCACCACGTGAATTTGGGTTCAAAGGGGGGCTTCTTGACTCCGATCTGGCACTTGCTGTGGGTGGGAAGGTCGCAGCTCTGGGCCATGAAGCGTTTTCTCCTTCCCACCTGGCTTGCTGTCTCTGTGTGGTCCCCAAACCTCCAGGCGGGAGACCAGCTTCTGCTTGCACCTCTGCCCCCTTGTGCTGTCACTCTTCCTGGGCTGGATGCTGAGGGTCCCCCGTCTTTCCTCCGTGTGCTCTCCTTGGAAAACCACTCACCTCTCCAGACCACAGTCCACCTCTCTCTTCAGTCCAAACTCTTACTCTAAAAAGCATCTTAATCACTGCATGGTAGTTACACCCGATACCAGGATTCGTACATGCATGGAATATAATTCGCACCACTGTGTCCTCAGGGCCTCCTCTTTCCTCTGCTCCTCCCTCCCGCCGTCCCCCTTTCTCTACTCTGTGGTATTCCTTCTACTTATTGATTGATTGATGGTTTAAATTGGCACTTTGTAGATACACACAAAGATAAAAGTCCCTGTGGTATATCCATAGATGGTCCATTTCATTCATAGTTCTTCCCTTTCCGGCCCTCCCCGACCCCCATCTCCTTCCTCTGCCCTCTGTGGGATCCCCGTGGCTCGCTCCAGGGCACCGGCTCAGTGTGGGCAGTGTCCTGGCTGCAGCTGCCTCACTTGTTTCGTCCCTCCCCTCAGTTGCCCGGGCCCCACGCAGGCTCCACGCAGCAGTTCTCACCCCCACCCCAACACTCGCCAGTGTCTGGGGACATTTGATTGTCACAGTTGGGGATGTGCTGCTGCTGCATCTAGAGGGCTGAGCCAGGGACGCAGCTGTGTCCGATCACAGGTGAGGAGGCGTCCTGGCCAGATGCTGTGGTGCGGCTGCTGAGGAGCCCCTCCGCCCCTGCCTCCCTGCTCTGCGGAGTGCGGCCTCCTTCTCCACGGTGGCAACAGGCTGCTCCTGCCCTCCACCAGACTTGCTTCCATGTGGCATCGGTGGGGGCTTTCTACGAAGTCCACCTGTGCCATCCTCTCCTGGGGCACCGCCCAGCGCCGTTCAGTTGGCACTGAGAGGGAAACAGAACCATCTCCCCTGGCCTTCAAGCCCCTATGGCCTTTGCTGCCAGCCACCCTGACACCCAGTTCTGGTCAAGAGCTACACTGGCCCATTTCGTGTCCTTGGATGCCTGGGCTGGGCCCCAGCTGCCTACAGTGCTCCCCCCAGACCTCCTTGTGGCACCTCCCGGTCTCTCAGGGTCCTGCCTGCCTTGCCCCTCAGAAAGTTGATGAAGGCCAGGCCCAGGGGGGCCAGCTTGCAATCCTAGCAACCCAGGAGGCTGAGGCAGGAGGATGGAAAGTTAGAGGCCAACCTGGGCAATTTACTGAAACCCTGGGTCACATTTTAAACATTTAAAAAATGACTGTGGGTGTTGCTCAATGGTGCAGCACCCCTGAGGTCAACCCCCAGTACAGAAACAAGAAAAGAAAACGCAAGCTGCTGGAGACCGCTGTGAGGAGGGGCTTGGTGACCTGCTGGTGACTCAGCATTGGCTCACCTCTCTGTGCTGGGGTGGGGTGACGCTTCTCATAGTCAAAGTAGTACCAGACTCCCAGGGTAGGGAGAGTCTGGCTGCTCTGGATTACTGCGGTCAGCAGCTGGGGGCTTCCCCTCTCTGTGCCTGGGAGTGGGAGTTGGCGGGGGGGCACAGAGCTGATTTTGGCAGCCTAAAGGTTGGGACCTTGGCCTGTCACCCAAGGTTCCCGTCTGGGGCTAACGACTGCCCACCTCACGCCCCATGCCATCTCAGGGCCTCCCAGCCTGGACTGCGTCTCAAAACCCGATCCCTTCTTCCCTTGGCCTGAGGACTGGACGGGGCAAAAGGAAGGGGCTCAGGTGGGGAGACAGCAGGTGGATGTACCTGCCTGCACCACACTCAGGCCTAGGCTCTCTACAGGGTCTCTCCTCGCTTATGCGTTCACCAAGCCTGAATCTCAGGTAGGCTTTATGTACCCATCAGGTAGACAAATAAACCAAGTCACAGAGACTTAAGGACTAGCCAAGTCACACAGAGGAAAAGGATTCACATGGGAACTCAGGCCCAGTGACTCCAAGGCTGCGTGCACACTCTCAGGCACACTCCTCCTGGCTGCAGCAGGAGGCTGTTCACAGAGAACGGTGGCCCTGGCCAAGGTCTGATGGGGAAAGCTTGGTAGGGAGGAGGGCAGCTCCTGAAGGGCATGGGGTCAGGTCTGGAGGTGAAGGCCTGTTTGAGGAATCCCTGAAGTTAGATCTGACCTGACCATGTGACTTGGGACCTGTGTGGGGGGTGGGTGGGGTGGGTGGGGGGGGATGTTGACTCTGTTGTGAGGTCTGATTTCTATGCAGGGAGGTATGGCCCTGTGCATTGTGAACCTAGCCTGTGTGTCCTGAGGGAGGGTCTCAGGCCTGGGGGCAACTTTCATCCCCTAGGTGGCTTTCATCTCCTTGGTGGCTTCCCCTGGCTCTGAGCTGCTCCCACCACCAGCCCCTCTGAGCCTCTGAGAAGAATTCCACAGTAACTGAGGACACTGGACCATCGGTGACTCTCCTCTGGGAGCTGTCTGCCCAACCCTCCAGAGAGTCTACACAGTGGCCAGGAGGCAGCCGGGCCACTCCCCGCTCCCCGGGGTTGTCTTCAAGGAGCAGGAAGGGGAGTTCTGAGGAAGTCAGGAGCAGGAGGTAGCACTTCCTGCCCCAAGATAGGGAAAACCCTGCTCCTGACACAGGAGACAGCTGGCCAGGTCTTTGTTGCTTTTGAACATGGGGAGGGTGGACAGAGCTGGGGAATCCCTCCGCTGAGCCTTTCTCACCCCAGACACATCCCTTTCTGGAAGCTCATGTGCTCTTGCCCCAACTGGATACCCAGCTGTGCCTCCAAATAGTGGGGTCACAGAAGATCTGTGAGCTCAGGAAACAAGACGGAACAATAGAGACAACTCTGGCTCTCCCACAGAGCAGTGGATGACCTCGGGCAAATTACCTACTGGCTCTGATCCTGAGCTTCCTCTTTGTGAAAAGGGTTGACACTGTGCCCTTCCCAGAGAAGTCTGATAATCAAACGAGGCAATAAAAGAAAAGCATCTACTCACAGGGACTAGTCACCAGAGGAATGCAGATGAGAGCACTGGGAGATACCACCACACAGGCCCACTGGGACACCACCTTGAAAAAGGCCGACTTGGAGCCTCTGGAAGCTCCCTTCATTGCTTGAGGGAATGCAAAACGGTGCAGCCATATTGAAGAACAGTTTCCTAAAAAGTTAATCTAAATATCGCCAGACAAAAGAAGAGTTCCTGCCGCACCATCCTATCTAGATAGAAATTCTAGAAAATGCACTGTAGTCATCAGCGGCAGAAAGCAGACCAATGACTTCCTGGAGACGGAGGAGCAGGAGTGAGGGACGACAGGGGCAGGAGGAAGATTTGGGGATGGTGACAGCTTTACAGATGGAGACATTCCAAACTCACTAGATCATGCACTTTATTAAATGCCAATTATAATCCAAGGACGCTGCACCCTAAAGCCTTGCTGGAGGCAGCAGGGCAGGTTGGACCCTGCATGGGGACCTGCCGCGGCTGTGGAGTAGCTGCTGGTGGGGGAACTGGACAGGTGAGTCGGATATCTCACTGCACCTGCTCACTCATTCATCCCCAAGGAGGAGCTGGAGGAGGCCTGATCACTGCCTGGAGCGGTGCCCCAGAGTCCCACGTCACAGACCCGGGTTTCAGAGCTGGAACGGGACAGGAAGGTGTTGCAGACCCCTGGGAGGTGCTGGGCTAGGGGAAATGTCTGAGGACCTAACCTCCATGGGACAGGGCGTGGGACACAGGGAGAGGGAAACTCAGTCCGGAGACTGTTTCTGGAGTCCTAGGGAGCAGAGTTGTCCCTAAGCAGGTGAGATGTCCAGAGCAAGAGGGACTGAGGGGAAAGAATCATGGCCTGTGTGTTAGTTTCCTGGGGTTGCCGTAATAAAGTACTGTGGGAATTGATCTCAGAGAGGCTAAGTGACCTGCTTAAGCTAGCACAGCTCTGAAAGCTGGCCAGATGCCCTGGTGCTAAGTTGCACCCTCTCTTTTTCCAACAGTGGGCACAGTGTGGGCACCAGGAAAGCATCTTAGCTTTCACTGCACACCCAGTATCCTCAGAGAAGGACAGCCCGGGGGAAAGAAGACCAGGGAAGAGTCCTGGAGCAGAGAAGCCGGCCTGTGAGCCAGGAGAGATGCTCTAGGCAGGGACAGCTTGCCAGGGGACCATCAGGCCCTTAGGCACCGAGAAGACAGTGGCCATGGCTCTGGGGAAAACGCTGAGCTACCAGGAGGAAGGAGGGACAGGGTGGGCAGGGCGTCTTCCCAGAAGGGTGGGTGGGGGCAGTGACAACTGAAGACACCAGGGAAAGGCCTCTGACACCCAACTTAGGGGGAGCAGCAAGGAAGTGGCAATGGGTGACAGGCGGTGGCTCAGGTCACCTGGAGGCCACAAAGGACACCAGGTGGCCCTGCTCTGAGAGAAGGAGAACCATGGCCCTGAGCCCAGCCCTGGCTGCAGAGCCTCCCTTCCCCTTGAACCTTCTCTATCCCCGTCCTTCTCTCCCAGGCTCCTGGCATTGGGTTTCAGGTACTGGGCATGTCAGTGTCGGGCCTCGGGCACCCCCGTGCATGCAGCAAGGTCAGGTTGACAGGAAGCCCCACCTGCCTGGCAGGTGGACTCCACCTTTCCCCAGGTTCCTTGCTCTCCTGAGACCCCAGGGGTGCTCACGTATGTGACCCACAATTCCCAGGATCCCTCAGGAAGTGGCTCCCTCTCCAGGGAGCACCCTGCTGGGAGGGAGTGGCGGTCAGAGTCTGTCTTGCAGCACAGTGACAGCTGCCACAGGCGGCCATTCCTGTGGCTGGGCCCTGGTCCACCCCCTCCCTGCCCCCCGCATGCTGTCCCCACTGGTGCCGCTGGCTTTGCAGACCAGTGGCCCGGAGACCGGTCTGTGTCACCTCCCCGGCCCCCACAGGAGCCCTCACTCCCAGGAAAGCAAGGTTGACACTGAACCCAGCTGAGAAGGCCCTGGCAAAGGGGCAGCCTGCTCCCTGGTGAGGATGCTGTCTCCAGAGCCCCAATAACAGGGGCCCTTCAGGGTCAGTGACCTGTGGAAGAGGTTAGCTCTGACATCCCCCAGACCATGCAGGGGTGGGGGGAGGAAGGGAAAGGAGAGTGAGAAGCAGGCCCTGGGAGGGGAGGTCAGAAGACGGGCAGTGCAGAGCAAGTTACCTGGATTCATGGATTAATTCTTTTAAGGGCTGATAATGCTCATGGGTTGGGGACACTGCAGGCAGAGGGTCCCAGCCCTCCAGGCTGTGGACCCATGTACAGCCTGGCACTGGCTTCTACCTCAAGAATTCATGTGGGGACCAGGGAATCCCAGGACTTCTGCTCAGCCTCCCCTCAGGCCCCAGAGCACTCCGTGGGACCCAGGGCCTGTTTGGGACCCAGCTCCGTGATCTGAGCACAGAACACTCCCATGACGGCGGCAGAGCCAGAGGGCGGTGTGGAGGCGAGGTCAGGCCTGGCCCTTACTGGAGATGTCTGGGTAAGGGACAGCAACCCCAGCTCTCTCCAGTTGCTCAGGCCCACTGCAGACTTGCCACCTGTTTCCAGCCCCATTCCCACTGTTCCTCATGCACCTCCTGTGAAATGGGTGTGTACTGCCATCTGCAATGGCATTCCCACTGCACACACTTGTCCACCCCTCTGTGACTTCCTCTAACCACTGAACTACTGTCTGCAGGACCTGTCCACCCGCCTCTTCCTCCAGGAAGCCTTCCTCCAGAGCCTCCACCAGAACAGGTTTCCCTGCCCTCTGTGCCACACGTGGCTTCCACGCCCAGGGTGTCAGGAGGTGTGTTTTAATCCAGGCTCTGATGGGCAGTGCTGTGTAGTAGCCAAGGGGAATTGACATGGACAAGTTCCAGCTCCACTCCTTACTCACTAGGTAACCTCGACAAAGCCTCCTGAGCCTCAGTTTCCCCACCTGTGAAATGGAGATGTTCCTTGTAAAGAGTTTCAACAAGATAATTCACTCGTACCCAACCAGGAAGAAAGGGCAGCAGCGTTTCCCAGGCCAAGGCTGCAGCCCTGGGCAAGAAGCTCCTTCCCTGGGCACTTGACCATCTGTGCCTCCCGGATGTCCCCATTCCTTCGGATCTTCCATAGCCAACTCTCCATGGCTGCATGGTTTAAAGTGTTACCCCACGGTAGTTCCTGCCTGCTGCAGTTTTCTTGTCACTTAGCCATCCTCTGAATACTACGTGTATATTCTATCAGTCAATTTCGGTCATTGTCTCCTCCCTTAGAGAGGCTGCTCCGGGGCCTAGGGTTTGGTCTGGGGGTCCAGGGTTGGCCCCAGGCACTAAGCTAGTGTCAGTCCCCTGGGCTCCTCCTCTGATTTTTCCTCCTCTGGGGCATGGTAGGAGGAACCATTCCTAAGCCAGGTTAATCTGTTCTGCTGAGAGAAAATAAACCACAGTGATCTATTCTTAGCCTTTCTAAATAGGCCGAATGAGAAATAGATTTGGAGCAGCCACTTGGGCAGGCAGCCAGATCTCCAAGAAGGCACAACCATAGATTTTGTCTCAACAGGCCGGGAGAGGCAGGACTGTGATCACACCGCTCCACGCCCACCTCGACCACAGCTACCCCCAGTTCCCTTCCCCATCAGGGCCAGTGGGAAGTCAGGGGAGTTTTATGAGGAGTTCCATGGAGGGCAGGTGCTCCTAGCCCATTCTTGTTTCATCTGGAAGTAGCCGCTGACCTGGGCAGTATTACCCTTTCCACATCACAGAGGAGGAAACCAAGGAGGCTGAGACAGGTCTGTGGCCCTGGGGCTGGTTCATGATGGAGCAGGGTGCCAGCCACGTTGGGCCCACCACCTGCCTTTCCCATCCTGCCCATCCTTACATTCTCCAGGCAGACGAGACCAAAATGCTTCACTTGGTGGTCCACTTGGACCAGCCCGTGTCCCTCCAGCAGCCTCCGCGACTGCAAATGGGCCATTTGGTTCATATCCGTTTGACTTCTAGAGATTGGTTTGTTCAATAATCTTAAATTTCTGCCCTGTTGACCTTCTGTCTTGGGGATCTCATCAGAATTCTTGGAGGCAAGAACTGCTGCTGGACCCACTGGACTGTGGAGAAAGGGGTCAGAGGAGGAATGAGACTTGTGTAGGAGCTGGCAGGTCTACAGGAAGGATAGAGACCTCTGGCTACACCCTCTCCTCATCCTGGGCAGGGTAAAATGAGGGAAGCACAGCGGAGGTGCAGCTGCAGACCACAGAAGAGCCCTTCATTCATTGTCTTATCCACATGAAGAAACAGCTTCGAAACTTTGTCAAGTCCAGGGTCAAGCTGTGTGATGCAGAAGGTCCCAGGGCAGGGAGTGGAGGGGGAGCTACCCCTGAGTCTGTGAAGGTTCTGGCAAAGAAGAAAGGGAGTGTCCACTGCCTTTAGCTCATGACAGAACAGACCGCAGCATTGCTCTCCTGGACAAAAGGCTAATCTCGTGCCCAGCATCTCATGACTTGCTGCAAGTAGCAAACGCTGAGATTGGGTGACTTGCCAGGTGGCCATCTGAGGGACAAGTGTACCTGGCTGTAAGTTCCCAGCTGTAAGCAGCTCCCAGAGCTAAACGTGGAACGTGGATATTTACACAGAAGGACTGGTGTGTGTGTGTGTGTGCGCGTGCGTGCATGTTTGTGTGTTTTCTTTAAGGTAGAATTTAATGACTGGCAGTCAGCTTTAGGGTTGCACCTATGGTTTGCAAAGTGCTTTCGCACACATGGTCTCATTTGCTCACACTGTGAGGGGGGATGGTGGCTGTTACTTCACTTAAGGAGTGAGCGAGGGATTTTAGTCCTCTTCTGGGGTTTCTGTACATCAGCAGGGCACTGAGGCCAGGAGCACTCCTTCCAGAGCACTTCAGTTGTATTTGATTTTAAGAAATTATCTCACACACACGCACACACACACACACACAAAAACCCCCAAAACAAAAAACTTTTAGCCACGTGAGATCCAAATCACAAAGATTAGATCATAACTATTACTCTTCTGCGGCATTAACTTCTCCAGATCATAGCTCAGAAGTCACGGGATTCGATGACAGTTCAAAATGCAGAGAGCCAGGAGGCTCGTTGGCAAGACTGTGGGAACTTCAGTGTCTTGTTTATTTTGTTTTGTTTTTGTATGGGTTTGATGTTGTAATAACTGAATGTGGCAGGCTGGGTAACTTACAAAGAAAATAAATTTATTTCTCACAGTTCTGGAGGCTGGGAAGTCCAAGTGCATGGAGCAGACTCCTGAAGGGACTCTGTGTTGCATCACAACATGGCAGAAGGGCAAGTGAGACCAAGCATAGAAGAGAAAAATGGGCTGAACTTCGTCTTTATCAGGAGCTCACTCCCCTCCTTCCAACCAGCTCCATCAATCTATTTAGCGGGGAAGAGCCCTTGTGACCTAGTCACCTCCTGAAGACCCCAGCCCAGAACTGTTACAACGGTAATTAAATTTTCATGTGGGTTTTGGAGGCAACATCGAAATCAAAGTGTTTAGTGAAAACCCAAAGATATGGATATAAACACTTTTTTTTTTCTTTCCTTTTCCCAGAATCTTCTGTTTTCCCATTAACTAAAGCAGTTAGCTTTATCTTACATCCATTCATTTACTGAAGGCTGAGTGTGTTTCAGTATCTGTGCTAGGAGCACGGTCAGGACCTCTGTCCCTGTTCTAGGCACCCCTAGTTCGGAGTGGGACTGGGAGTACATTACAACTGGGGATTGCAGGTACATTGCAGGTACAACAGGAAGGTTGCAGACAGTCACTGTGATGGAGTCAGTGGCTGATGGTGGCAGTCGAGGGAGACCTGTGAGCCCAGAGGGGCCCCGAACCCCTCCTGAGCACACCAGAGGAGGCTTCCTGCAGGTGACAGCCCAGGAGCAGCCCATGAGGGAGGGAAGCGGCAGGCAGCAGAGAGGCTGTGGAAACACAGAATGACAGCTTTGGACCCTCAGAGAGGGCGGGGTGTGGGGACCTCTGAGCACAGAGGAGGAGGTGGGGAAGAGAGCCCTCCGCCAAGGCTCTTGCATGCTGAGCCACTGATTTTTTTTTTTTTTTCTCTTTCATAGACTCTTCTTTAAGTAGCAGTTTTAGGTTCACAGCGAATTCGAGAAGGTACAGCATGTTCCTGTCCAGTACAGCCCCTGTGCCGGCAGTTGGCACATTTGTTACAGTGATGGACCGACCAATCCCATCACCCTCTGCAAGATCTTGAGCTGAGAGAACATTCTCAGGTTACCTTTCACTTCTTCCTGGTGACGAATCACAGCTGTTATGAAACAATCAACTGTGCCGTTTGTTATTTAGTTTTCCCCTGAGCAAATGTGAAGACACCCTCCAGAGAGCAGAGACATTGCTTCCTGAAGAGAGGGCAGACAGGAAGAGAGCCCTGGCGTTTCAGGAGACCTGTGCCTTTCACAAGCCCGTGAGGCGGGACTTGTGGCTGTTGTCACACTCAGGTTAAAGAGTACAAACGTACAGGCGGGGTGGGGCACATCTGTAATCCCAACAACTGGGGAGGCGGAGGCAGGAAGATTGAGAGTTAGTTCAAAGCCAACCTCAGCAATTCAGTGAGACCCTGTCTCTAAATAAAATTCACAAAGATTGGGATGTGGCTCAGTGGTTAAATATCCAGGGCTTCAATCTCTGGTACCAAAAAAAAAAAAAAAGTGCAAATGTTCTGAAGTCCATAGGTAGCTTGGTGGGAGGGGAGATCTACACGGCCTTCACCCCAGGGGGTGAATGGAGGAGAATGAATGGAGGAGAAGGTTCTGGAGCTCAGGTCCAACTCTCAGAGTCTTTCTGAATTGGTTGAGGGGCGGGTGTGTTGGGGTGAGGGGTGTAAGTTGGTGTGTGATTTTTTTTTTTGGTGCTGGGGATGGAACTCAGGGCTTCCCGCAGGCTAGACAAGTACTGGACGTCTTGGCCACACCCAAGCTCACGGTAGTTGGTGAAAGGACTGGGCGACCCTCCTGTGTACCAAGGCCAGGGAGTCCCTGAGGTGTGGGAGGAGCTCACAGCTGCTCCCAGGGCTCTAGCTTTGGAAGTGAGATCTTTGGTCAGGAGCCTGGGAGAGACGCAGACAATCAGGGAATTTCGGTTTGGGGTATTTGGGGGTGCAGGAATGAAGACTGTTAGGTGGTTCCTGTTTACTGTTTAAAGCGTAAAAGGGAGACAACCAGAAAACAGGTAGGCGTTTATTTGGGTTGAAAGTTAGATAAACACACACACACACACACACACACACACACACACACTGTCTTCTGCCTCTGAATGAGAAGAATGCTTGTGGTAGGGTCACCGGGCGCTTTGGGGTCTGGCTTTCAGGCTGAGCACCAGGATGGGAGGGGAGTGGGATGCGCGTGGGCTGCTGACAATCACAGCGTTAGACACCACTGGGACAGAGCCAGCCCGCCTTCCCGCCTCTGCTTCAGGGTTCTTTGTGGCCCAGAGGACGCATCAGTGCGGTTCCAGCACACTTCCTAATGGGCTCCGGTGGCAGTGCAGCCTTCCCATTCCACTTGGTCCTTGGATAATGAGCTTGGCCTCGGAGCCAAAAGAAAGCCCCAGTGCTTGTTAAATACACGGGACGGGCCGTCTGCTCCCAGAACCTCCAGGCAGGCCCTGCGCAAGCTCAGCAAGGCATCGGCGCATAGGCAAGCGGCCCTGGGTGACTAATAGAAAGCCAACTTTATACTGGCAAGAAGGTCTCTGGTAAGCAGAGTTAATTTTGTTTGCACAGTCGAGTGGAGCTCATCTTCAGTTCTTTGGGGGAGCCTGGCTTTTTGCTTTCCCCAGAGAGCACTTCCTGGGGGTGCCCAGATATTGGAAATGCCAGCTTAACTCATCTCGGAGACTCCCTGGTCCAGCTCGGCACACAGAGCACCATCTGCCTTATTGGCTTATTTACTTTACAACTTTGCAGCTCAGAGAGAATCGTGCTGATGGTGGGGCCACCTGAGTTCCCATGATGCACTGGCCTGGCACAGACGGCGCCACCTCCACTCACAGCCAGGAGGATTCTGTCTGGAAATTAAGGCTGTGCTTTCCCCTTTGGTGTCTTTGGAATTAGGTTTTTATTGCCAAAGACAAAGGAATTGGCTTCCAGAATCATTGTTTGGAGGAACAGTGCACCCATGAGATGTTTTCCGAAGACTAATCCTATCTCTGCAGCACCAGCGGGTAGAGCACACTGGACTGGGCAGGGGACGCCTGGGCCATCTCTACCAGGCATTTCAGTGAATCTAGGGGGGCAAGAAGGACCATAAAATTCTAGGATTTCACTGCATTCTTGGGTGGGTAGGGGAGCCTATAGCCTTCAGGGGTTTTCAAGATACCTGCTCAGTGAAGATGAAGCCTCCAGAATAAATTCAGTTCAATCTAAATAAAATTGTGCCAGATTGGAGGCACCTACAAGTGAGTAAGGAGGGAACCGGGAGAGGATGCCCTCAGTCACGTAGTCATGGGCTCAGGCAACAGTCAGACATTTCCCCAGCCAAAGCCTAAGGCCCACAAGGGAAGACCAAGGCTCAGATGAAATCACATGGACAAGAACCTTTCTTCCCTTCAGAACATGCTGACCGGAGGCCTGGCCTGAGGAAGTTGGGGAGCCCTTGGCAGGTGAGCTGAGTCCCTGAAGCCCCAGGAGGCTGAGACAGGGAAGTGGTGAGCAGGCGCAGGAAAGCTCCCAGGATGGGCCCCCAACTGGACAAGTCAGCATAGGGAAGCAGCAGCCAGCAGGTAGAGGTTCCCACCCGAGCCCGAAGGTCCCTGTGCAGTACTGGTGGCAGTGCTATCTGCCGCCCCTCCCCTACCTTTCCTCTCCATCCGGGCCACCTGGTCCAGGCCCACAGCCTCATCCCCTGCTGCAGCAGAGCTAGCTCTCTCCCCCAGCTCTCTCCCCGTCGCCCCTAGTGGGAGGCCCGGCCTCCCACTCACTTCCCAACGCTGTCCACAGATTCTTTTAAATGAGACTTTGGTCACATCACTCACTTCACTGCTCCTAAGCATTATCTGTAGTAAAAGCACACATTCTCCAGCCCCACGCATCCGGATGAGAGTGCGCCCATCAGGCACTGGACTTGGTGTTTCATGGGTTAACTTCTTCATCTTCACAACCACCCCCTCCAAGTACGTGCTATGTTTATCCCCATTTTATAGGGGAGGCAGCTGAGGCCCGGGAGGGGTAAGCCACTTGCCCACTAGTACAACTAACAAGGGACAGCTGAGGTCAGACCCACAGTCTGACATCTCAGCCCACACCCTTGCAACTGTGTGGACCCCATAGCAGCAGTAGCACCAGGAGCTTGTTAAAAATACAGAAGCTCAGGCTCTTGCCCAGACCTGCTGAGTCAGGATGAGTATTTTAATAAGAGCCCAGTGGTCAGTCTGCACAGGGAGTGCTGAGAAGCTTGTTCTAGGCCCTGTGCTTGGAGCCCACCCACCTGACCCAGCCCCTGGCACACCCAGGCCTCTGCAGCTCTCCTCCACTGTGTGACCCTAAGGGCCACACCCTCCTCCACACCTCCTCCGTTGGCCTCCCTGGTTGTTGACTCTCCTGTCCCCTAGGAAGGGATCATTCCCTCCGATCTCAGAGTCCCTGACGCAGGGTTGTGCTCAGTCTTGGTTCTGATGTGGCCGGGGGTGATGGTTGGTGAGCTGGACTTGGCTATTCCCTTTGTGGGTGCAGACGCACTCTCACCATCTTCCATGCCCTTTCCCTGGTGTGGTAAGATAGCCAGTCCCTGAGGCCCGACCTCTGGACGCTCTGCCAGGGCTCCCCTATCCTCCCACCTCCTGGAACCCAGCTCTGCTGACCCACCCCCCACCACCTCCCATCCCGGCCTGGCCTCTTCCCTAGTGGAGTCGTTGGTGTCAGAATGGCACACCCTGTTGCTCCCTAGCCTGGGGAGCCTGACAGCTTGCCTTCTCTCTCTCTGTCTCTCTCTCTCTCTCTCTCTCTCTCTCTCTCTCTCTCTGTCTCTCTCTGACACTTTTTTCTTGATATATGCCCCTGTCAGCAGGAAAGGGAGAGGAGGGGCCTCCTGGCAGAACTGGCTGGTGCCCTTCATCATGGGTCGCCCCTCCCTAGCCTCAGCACTTGGCTCTGGTGATGGAGGGTGATTGGGAGGGGTTGGCTGGGCAGAGGCAGGCAACACAGAGGGCCCTGTCTGCCAGGAGAACCTGGCCCAGTCTGGGTGGACACTGCAGGGAGAGGTGGGTGACAGCAGGGGCTGTCACATCAAATCCTTCCTCCATCGCATCCCCTGCAGTTGTACCCCCTTGCACTTCAGCCTTCTCCTGATCAGCTGGGGACAGTCATCTGCAACCTGCACGGCAGTGGTGGGGATGAGGGGGTACTGGGCGTCAAGAGGACTGAGTAGTTAGCCAATCGCCATTTGATGGCATACCGTCAGGCAGAGCTGGACAGGGAGACTGCCCATGTGAGGTCAAGCACCAGCTGTTACTAAAACCAGGACTAAACTCGCCTTCCCTAATGTGGGCCACGGCCCTTCCTAGAGCTCCCATCTTTGGACAGGAAGGTGGTGACTCAGGAGAATGGCAAGGGCTCCCAGGGACACGGTTGAGCTTGTCGTGTCCTTGGCTTAACTGCTCGCCCTGGGTGGAGCACACAAAAGTGACACTAGGGCTTGAACTTCCCAGGACAGCAAAAGAGCTGTCATCTCTGCAAACCCGACAAACACAGGAGGATGTAACTGTCCCCTGCACTCTGCTGAAGGTACAAAACACACAGACAATTACAAACCAAGAGAGACGCGGGCACGCTGAACACCAACAAACCCACACAAAGGTGCAGACAGACACGTTTAGTCACGCCGGCAGGCTCCCCGGCCCCAGGGACCCTCCCAGGCTCTCAGGGAGTCAGACCAAGGGTGCCATGTTCAGCTGCCGTGTTTACACATATGCACACACACACACACCTGTGCACACCCACACACTAGCTCCAGCCTTCCATGGGGGGCAGGTGCATGAGCAAGTGCTGAATCTTGGCCCGAGTAGGCAGGTGGGTCCTACTCACAACCAAATGTGAGGTTGGAGAGCAGGGGCCAGGCTCAGGTTAGCTGAGCACAGTGGTCCTGCTCGGGGGTGGCGGACGTTGCCATGGAGATGGGAGCCGGAGATGCTGCATCAGGAGGCAGGCTCTGCGTGGGCAGCAGAACGCCACAGATCCACAGATCTCAGGGGAGGAGGTGCTGGAGGTTTGGGGCTGGGAATGTGTTCCCAGTGGGGGCCAAGGTGCTTTGGGATGATGGGGTCAACTCTGAGATGACAGGACCAGGGCACTAACTCATGAACCTGTAGCTGATCTCTGGCTGTATGCAAGGCCAGACTTTGAGACCTCTGTGTCCCTCATTAAAGCTGCCCTAGCCCACTCCCTTCCCCCACTGGCAACTAACTGTACTGAGCTCATGCCACAGCAAAGCACATTGGGGCGAGCAGGAGAGTGGGAGCTGGAGGTAACAGCTGGTTTGGGGGAACAGCATTGCAGTGAGGGTCTGGCTGACCCTCCAGCCTCTTGCTCTAACCTTCCTTCCTCCTGCTTTCTGCCAGCCCTCCTTGACAGTCCAATAGGATGGAAGTCACATGGGATTAGAAGTCAAATACCAGACCAGGGTGCCAGTCCTTGCTGACTGACCCAGGACTGTGAGCAAAACCAACCAGGGTGTTTCTGAACCTTAGTCTTCACATCTGTGAAACGGGATAAAGAACTTCTACCTACTAACCTCCAGAGCTGCTGAGAAAATCAAATGGCTCTTGACAAATTCCACGTGGAAGATGCTAGCTGAAGGTGTACGGGGGCCAGTGGAGCATCACAGGGCAGAGAAGAAGAGAAGAGAAGAAGACATGGTGTCCCATTTCTTGTTAGGCGCACCGGACCATAAGTGAGATAAGACCGTAAGGAACAGGCTACAGGACAGCTCAAAGGAGCACCGATGCTCAGCCTGTTCGAACAGTTGCTATGGGAACCTACTGATGCCAAGTACAGCGGGGCAAGAGGCAAGTGCAGCAGCAGAAGCCCTGGTGCCACGCAGGCTCCAGAGCAGGGAGGAAGACAATGACCGTCTCCTGGGCATCCCTCACATGCACCCTGATTCATTTATCCTCACACCAAGTCAGGAGGCAACAGTCACCATTGTGCCCATATATAGGCAAAAAAAAAAAAAAAAAAGACCCTGAGATTCAGAAAGAGTAACTGTCCAAGTTCAAAGTCACCCCTGGTTCAGGGTGAACTGGGATTCAATTGCCCTCTGAGGTCAGATCTGCAGGCTGTGACCTGGGCTATCTCTGGTATCTACTGTCTTGTTGAAGGTGGCCAAGGTGTTGGGGCAGGTCCTGAAGGCCCTGCACCTGGTCACGGAGCTCAGCTGCCTCTCCCAGCCACACCCTTCCTGAGAGTTCCATTTCTTTTGGGAAAGAGCCTGCTTTGCACAAGGGACTCCTTGGCCTGGGCCATGTCCCCCCCTAGTCCTTCACCCCTGACATCTGCTTGGTTCTGTCATTGACCGTTTTAAAAAGACATGAGCCCAGGGGTATGGGTGGACAGCACAGTGTCACGGTCTGCAGATCTGACATTTGCCACCACTTGTGATCCTGGCTGAAGCCACAGAACCTCCTGCTCATATTCCCAGCTGAGGGTCTTGAGGGTTGAGTGAGCTCTGCAGCCCACGATGCCAGGTGTGGGCTGAGCCCTCCTCCCCTCTCTCCAGATGATGTTGTGCACACCAGGTTCTCTGGGTCGGGTCTGCAGGGCTATCTGTCCTGTTTCTGGGCTGCAGAGGTGGGCCTAAGCCTGGCAGGACAATGTACGGAGGTCTCACCAGTGACTGGGGCTCAAACTGCTTCTGTCACTCACTGGCTCTGTGCCTGTCACCCCAGGCCCCAGGCCCCAGGCCCCTCTTCTCTGCTGCTCCTCTAAAGGCCTGTGGGAGGCCCTTGGACCCTGGGCCTGGGTGTGGGGAGGGGGAGGGTGTGGCCCCTCTGTCTGTAGTGGGGACTGTGATGTTGGAGGAAGCACCTGGCAGGGAGAGGGCAGGCTAGGGCTTCCCCCCTCTGAACTGGTCCCCCCTAGATGACAGACCAGGGCTGTAAACAGACATGCAAGGAAGGGGCCTGTGCGCAGGCCTGGGCACCCTCTCACCAGGGAGGCTACGAGCGGGGGCTGCACAGGCCTCGCCCCAGTGGACATCAGGGCTGGGGCGAGCCCGCAGAGGCTCTGGGCAGCGGGGGCCCACTCTGGGCTCACAGGCTGCTGGGAGTGCGGAGGAGAGGCCATGCCCACCACACCGGCAGCATCCCCTGAGGTTTCTGTGGAAATGTCTGCTCTGGCAGGGAAAAAGTCTGTTGCCCTGGCAACCCATATCTTTCCTTTCAACTTGAGTCCTCAGGAGGAAACAATCTCAGAAATCCTAGGGACATATGGCCGTCCAAATGTAGAGGAGCTTCCTGGGCCAGGCCCCAAGGCAGCCAGCCACCCCTGCTCCGCAGGATAGGACCAGGGAGCCGCAGCCCTCACACTCCCACTCGCTCATCCACTCCACAGGTGCTTTCTGGGACCCTCCGCCAGGCACTGTGCTGGGTCATGGAGATGAGGAGACTCATAACTTGGTCTGGAACTCAAGGACCCTGGTCTGGTGGGGAGGCAGGTGTGTACCTGGTGCAGGGTAAGAGATCTGACGGGGGAGTGGGAGGAGGCTGTCAGCACCAGGGGCCCTGGGAGGGTTTCCTGGAGGAAGCCTGCTTTGCCTGGGTCTTCAGGTGCCTCCAGACCCCTAGAAGTCCTTAAAGACTCCCCAGTCTAACTCTCTGCCCCCACCCACTTCACAGAGGAGAGCACTGAGGTCTGGAGAGAAGAAATCACTGCCAGGGTATGAGCGAGTCAGGAACTGGGGACATGGGGGGTTAATGTTCATGGAATGAAAGGCACTTTCATATCTGACCTGAATAAATAATTTATTTCTGAATTTTAATAATTTAAAAGCCTCCATTTCATTGGTGTCTCATCAAAAATAGAAACCTCCGTCTTTTTCTCTCTAGATTTCTTTTAAGGTGGCAAGCGGGAGCCGAGGCCAAAGCAAGGGCCTTTGAAGCATTCTGGCCTCTGACTGCGGCTGGGACCCTGAGCCTCTGGCTGGAGAAGTGGCCACGGGCCCCTTCCTGTTGGAACCTCTGCTGCCTGCTCCCCTCCCCACCTGGCCCTCAGACGGCGCCACATCCCCTCTTGGTTTGGGAAGCCCCCCGTGTCCACTAAGCCCCCTCTCCTCCTGAGCACATTGGGGTCGTGACACCTGCTTCTTGGAGTTGCCGGAAAGATTCAGCCCGTCAGTGTCTTCGTGGTCATCTCTCAGGCCCCAGACCTGACACACAGTAGGCTCATAGCCTATGGAGTTTTCTATGGGAGAGAACTGCGCTGCCAAGAGGCGAGAGCAGAGAACTGGGAAAGGTAGGACACATGCCTCCCCGATACCCCTGGGGTGACCTTGGGACTTCTCAAACTTGGATCGGTTCCCAGAACAGCAGCAGTCAGGGGCTCCCCTCCCACCTTGCTCTGCCACGAGCCCCTCACTAGTTCTTTTTTGGTTTTGCCCAGAACAGCTTCTTTTCCAGGGGAAGCTGGCCAGGAGAATGTTGGAACAAGGTCCCTGGTGCAAGCTCAGCACCAGACACCATCTCAAAGAGGTGCTTGGCCACCACCACAACCCATCTTCCCTGCTGTCCCTCCCTGGACCTGGAGCCGCACCCCGAGCTCAGCATCACCCAAACAAGGTGGTGTCACCACCACCCAAGGTCTCACTCCCAAGCCAGACTACACCCGGTCCAGCCCTGGCCTGCTGCTGCCCAGCCTTGCCTCTCCCGGACACTGTCTTAGCCCCCGCGTCTGTGGGAGAAGTTCAAGCCTCTGGCCCCAGCCCCTCGTCCAGCTCCCTGCACCCCGGTCATTTTCCAACTCTTTCTATCACAAATGGTCCTGGGAGGCGAATATTATTACTGAGTAATTTGCTTGAGGCCAGAAGCTGGGCCACGGCAGGACCAGGGCAAACCCGGCGTCACCATCCCAGCTCGCTCTCCTGCCCTCCTCACCTCACTTGGCAACTCTGGGGAGGAGTCAGGCCACCCTCGCTAGGCAAGGGAACCCAGGAAAGTGGTGTGCCCCCGCTCCTGGTGGCTTGCTCTCTGGCATTCTGTGTCTCATCCCAACCTCTGCCTCATGTCCACGTGGCATTCTCCCAGGGTCACAGCGGTGTCCAAATGCACTCTTTTATAAGGACATCAGTCATATTGGTTCAGGGCCCACCCTACTCCAGTATGACCTCGTCTTGGCTGATCACATCTACAATGACCTTATTTCTAAAAAAAGGCCACATAAGAGGCACTGGGGGTTAGGATATCCACATCGGAATCGGGACACAATTGGATCCATGTAAGAGGCTTAGAAGTCATCCTCGAAGGGGCAAGCTGTGGTCGCCCCTCTATCTACCACTGAAGCCACTACGAAGGCAACTGGGCTGCCAAGAAAGCTCACCTGAGACCCACTATCCCAAAAGAGCCAGGCGCACTTGACCCGGGAAGGAAAGGGCACAGGAGAACGGCGCTCTCACTGCTGGGACTGGGTGTCTTTCTGAAGGTCTGCTCCTGGACTAAGGGGCAGAGTCCGATTCCTGGGGAGTGACCCACTGCCATAGACCTGCCATCGTCACTCTAACTCTCTGGTTCCAAAGGCAGTAGCTGCTGCAGCAGGGTGGGGTGGCAGATTTCTGTCCAGGCTAGTTGAGAATTCCAGATTTCTCGCTTATTAGCCGTGTACCTTCAGACAAGCCGCTTCTCCTCTCTGAGCTTGAGTTTCCTCACTAGGATGATGGGGCTTACAGGATTGTTCTGAGGAGGGGCCCTGAGCTCACCCGGGTCACAGTTGGCCAGGCAAGGTCTCACCCAGTGACAGGAGCAGCTTCTCTGGCAAAAGCTGTCCCGTAAACGAGGCCAGGAGGTAGGTCAGCCTGTGTCCCTCCCCAGGTCAGCATGGGAACCCAAGGCCAGTGCCAGGGACAAGCCCCTGTTATACGGGCACCTTCAGCCAGCCTGTGGAGGGAGAGTGAGCCAGGCTTGGGTAAGAGAAGGAGGAAGTCCCTCTCAGTGTGTTGGGGCACCCCTTTGCTTTCTCCATTCCTCGGCCATGACCAGTCCCTGGGGGAAGCATGGCACCAGAGGAGAGCTCAGAGGTGGACCACCAGCTGGGGACACTGCATGAATTCAGAAGAGCCATTCTGCCCACGCTCAGCCCCCATAACAGCAGTGAAATGAGCTGGGTTCCAGACAAGACCCCAGTCTCCACCAGCTCAGTGACATTGGGTCAATGGCTTGCTCTCTCCCAAACCTCAGTTCCCCGATCTGAGGCCACAGAGATCATGAACCCTCCCCCACCCTCTTCATGGAGCTACTGAGATGATCAAAGAGGTCCAGTGTGGGGAAATGTCTCCTGCACAGTGAAACGCCACAGGAGTGTCAGCTGACAAAGGGCTGCAGAAAGTCTGAACTGTGGGTCCCAGAGATGAGAGCCCACCCAGGCCACACAGAGATCAGGGCAGGGCACCCAGGGCCTCCCCACCAGCCATCTTCCAGGCCTGGCTGCACCAGCCCTTTCTCTGGGCCAGGAGCTGCAGGGCCTACCTTGGGAGCCTGCTGTGCTCAGCAGAGGTGCCCCTGAGCACAGCTACCTGGGAAAAGGCACTCAACGTGGGAGACATTTGGGGACATAGCTTGCTGTCAACTGCTTTGACAAGGACAAGGCAAACTCAGCACATCACTGCAGGACTGAGTGTTGCATCTATCTGATGGATAGAAAAAGAGAAAACTAAAATTGAGACTCCTTGCCCCCAGGTTCTTGGTGGGGTCAGGGGCTGACAGGGGCCAAATACATTGGGTCAGCACAGCATCCATCAGAGCACTTGAGGACCACGGGGCACAGGTTCTGAGAATCACCAGATCACGTGACTGCAGAGACCAGCACTGAATAGAACCAGACCTCCAGGATCTCCGGATGAGAACTGTTGGCATCATGATGCAGCTGGGGAGACTTCTGTCTCCATCTCCTGCTATGGACCTCTCCAAATCCCAGCCAGTACCCTCTGAAGCTGGGAAGGCAATGGCCCCTGGCCGGCCTACACCCACAGTGACCTTCTACTCAGCTGCTGAAACTCCCCCTTTCTCAGAAGCCAAGCAGGCTTTTTTGGCAAGAGGACACCATCCACAGCCTCTGTGCTCCTCACTGCTACGGTTCTTTTCCTGGCCAATCTTGGCTTCCCTGAGAGGCCACGTGGTTACTGATAAGAACAACATTTGGGATATGTAGCCCTGATCCATGTCTATTGTTTGTATGTAAAAGGTGTTCACATCAATCCAAGATGGCAGTGACAGGTCTTCCCATAGCAGTGCAGGGCTCCCGGAGAGAGTGCCAGGAAGGAGGCGTGGGGACCACCAGCCTCCCAAGGCCTGGCCCAGACAGGCCACATGCCCTCTGCTGCATTCCCCTGGCCAGAGTATTCAGAGAGTCCATGGGATTCAGGGGAAGGGGATGCAGATCTCCATGGAAGGACGATCAAGAACACCTGGCCTTTGTTAATTCACCATAGCATTCTTATACTTCCTGGAAGGGGACTTGACCTTGGACTGAGGCCATGGGCCTGCCCCCTCCCTGCAGCTGGGGACTGAGCACCTCCACTCCTGAAGGTTTCCAAGCAGCGCCTCACTGTGTGGCAAAGTCCCATCGTGGACATGGACGGTGTTGGGGCCCCTCTGGTCAGTTCTGCTCACTCCAGTGGAGGAGGCCTGCAGAGTGCACTGCAGGCCCCAGACCCGGGAGGCTTGCATCAGCCAGAAAGAGCGTTTGTCAAGCTCCTGCTTCCCAGGGGGTGCTCCAAAGATCAAAGCCATTGTCATTGATCCACAGTGTATGTGTCGCATCAGAAAAGGCCAAAGCACGGGCCTCAGCAGAGAGCCAGGGAATCCCCAGCACAGGACCAGTTCTGGCTGTCTACAGCCAGGCTCCCGCTGCTCCTGGTCAAGTCCTGTCACATCCTAGGCTTCACCTCTAGACCCCATGAAGATGGCCACCTCTACCACCCACACACCAGAGGACCCCACCCAAGTGACAACTGCAAGTTCTTCTGCCAGCGGCAAAAGAGGAGGTTGTGCCCTCCTGCTTCTATAGGAGGGGACAGGCAGGCACCAGGGACCACCCATTCTGCACTCCATTTGGAAAGGGGATTTACAAGAAAATGAAAAAAGTAGGACCTCTGTCTAGTGCTGGAAACTAACCTGACCTTGAGGACATTCTTTTGGAGAACGATTGGAAGAAACAATTGAATTTCACTGGGAATAGGAGGGGAAAGGGGTTCTGGACAGGACAGCCCTCATGATATGCTGAGAGCAGTCTCCTGAACAGCCCAAATAAGGGGGCTTGAAGGGGTCTGAAATGGGACTTTGGCCCCCTGGCCCCCTGCCCCACCCCAGTTCTAGGCTGGAGTAAGCATGAGGAGACATTGCTAGACTGCATCGTGAAGGTCACCAGAATCTACCAAGCAGAGCAGACGTAGTCACTCCTGTGGGGAGAAGGGTGGCAATGATAGATGAGCGGTTATGTGTGTTTTTTTTTTTTTTTGTTTGTTTGTCTGTTTTTTAACAAGGATCCTAGATCTTAGAGTAGGTGACCCAGTGACAAGCTCCCATCTTTGGCCCACGGCAGATCCACAGCTGTCTCCAGGTGGGAGCAGAGATGAGGAAATCTACCTGTCTGCATATCTCAACACACGTCCCCCATGGGGGACACTCTGTGGGCCTCTTGCCTGCTGCCTGCAGATGAGAATGGGCTGGTGGGGGTTGAGGGCTGGCCCACCAACCAGCAAGATGCCTCTAGAGGGCATCTGCCCTCCTGATTCCAGGCCGCTGAAGACCTTTCTAGAGAACCAGGCTCTGCTCTGACTTCACAGGGACTAACCCTGTGGCCTGCTTCCTGTCCTCTCAGTGGTGGGGATAGTGACCTCTACTTCCCCCAGTGGAGTCCGGCAAGTGACATCCAGTGCTAGGGATCAAACCCAGTCCAGCAAGTGACATCAGCCCATCCTGTTCTGAGGCCTGTTTCTCAGAGGCCCCCATCACCCCTGGATGCCTGGCTGGCAGAGAACGCAGGTCTTCATTCATGCAGCAGGGAAAGTGTGTTCCAGAGCACACCACCACGAAAACCAGGGCAAGTGAGGAGAGTGGAACTAAGTGCAGAGTTGAAATCCAGGGGGCACCTGGGTCCGGAAGCAGCTGGTGTTTTTACTATTCAGGCTGAGTTCCCACACCTCCATGGGTTCTCTTCAGCCTGAGAGACTGGGTGTCCTGGGGACAGTGTGTGTGCTGTGTGCATAGGTTTTCTCTTTCATGTGTACCCTGGAGACAAGTCAGGGCATCTCTGAAGGGTCCCTTGACCATCTAATGAGGGAAACTTACATTAGGGCTCTCTATATGTCACCTGCTTTCCTCTCCCTGGCTGCTGAGTTTGATCCCTGTTTTATTTTATTTTAATTATATGTGTAGGGGGGACGTGCTAGGGATCAAACCCAGGGCCCCTCACATGCTAGGCAAGCGCACTACCACCAATCTGTACCCTGGCCCATCCCCATTTTACAGACATTTTAAACGACTTCCCAAGCTCACACAGGAAGTAAACTTTATTGCTATGATGTCCACTCCTCTGCATGGCCCTAGGTCCATGCCCTGCCTCCACATGGACCAGAGTCTGAGTCCCATAGCCTGGCCAGGGCAGAGCCCACAGGGGTTAGCTATTGGCTCCAGCTTGCAGGGCTCGGGGGAGCCAGGATGACAGTCACTCCCCTTTTCCCCCTCCAGGAAGGCTGAGCAGCCAAGTGCAGTTTCTCTGAACCAGCTGGAGTTGGAACCTGCATTTATACTGTTGTCTCCTCCTACTCAGGTGAGAACCCTCAAGCTGACAGGCTGATAAAGGGGGTACACTGATTCTAGAGCTTCTTGCCCAGGAGAAAGAGCTACCTTTGGAATTTCATGGATTACCACCATGGCATCCCCATCTCCAAATCCACAGTCTGT
Source organism: Callospermophilus lateralis (assembly GCF_048772815.1). Classification (NCBI taxonomy): domain Eukaryota; kingdom Metazoa; phylum Chordata; class Mammalia; order Rodentia; family Sciuridae; genus Callospermophilus; species Callospermophilus lateralis. Next base: position 6,236,955 of record NC_135318.1, read on the forward strand.
GAGAATCAGCACCAGACCTGGGTGGAGAGTCTGGTATCATGGCCCAGTTCTTAACTTTATTGATGAATACTGCAGCCTAACAGGGCATGGTGTGCAGAAGGACACCTAAAAATGCCCATTCCTAACTCTGGAACCGAGGAATATTGTAGATTAATAGCTATTATGGTTAGATATAAGATGTCCCCCGAAAAGCTCACGTGTTAGTACAGGAAAGCTCAGAGGTGAAATGATTGGATTATGAGAGCTGTGACCTAATCAGAGGATTAATCCATTTGTTGATTAATAATTGAATGGACTGACTGGGTGGGAACCGTGGGCAGACAGGGTGTGACTGGAGAAAGTAGGTCACGAGGGTGTGCCCTTGGGATTACATCTTGTCCCGGGGCTCCTCCCTCATTGTATCCTCTTCCCTGAGGCCATTAGCCACCACACCCTTCTGCCAGGACGCTTCCCCTCAGAGCAATGGACTCAGCCAACCATGGACTGAAACCTCTGAAACCAGGAGCCAAAATAAGCTTCTCCTCCTCTAAGTTGTTCTTGTCAGGTATTTCAGTCACAGCAACCAAAACTTGACTAGCCTAGTAGCGAAGGGAAATCAAAATCACAGATGAAATTGAAGTTGCTGATTGGTTGACTTTAAATGGGGAGCTCTACGGGATTATCCAGGTGGGTTCCGAGTGATCATAAGGGCACTTCACCATGGAAGAGGAAGGCACAAGCATTAAGTCAGATACAGTGTGAGAGCAACTCTGGCTTTGAAGATGGAGGAAGGGGCTGGGGCCAAGGAATGCCAGTAGGTCTCCCCGAGAACGTCCAGACGGAAGGTAGTGCTGCCAACACCATGATTGTGGGACCGTAGCAGAATTTCAGCTTCCAAAATTGTAAGATATTAAGTCTGTGTTGTGTTAAGCCAATAAATTTGAGATAATTTGTTACAACAGCAACAAGAAACTAATACAACTACGTATGTTCCTCTTTTGTTTATCAGTGTTCTTGAAGTAGCAAGAAACAGACATCAGTTCTCACTATCTTTAATGAAAAAAAATTTTTTAAATGCATGGAAAGATTCTGGCCCAACTCACAGAATCAAAGTGCTGAGCAACCACACTCAGAGAGCAGAAGGCACAGAGGCTCTGTGTTCACCCGAGGAACCAGAGGTTCCAGACGTTCTCTCAGGGCAGTGCCTTGCTGAGGTCCCGTGCACCAGTCCCAGGCTCCATGAACCTGGATGCAAACTTCACCTGAAGAGGAAATCCAGACATGGCCTGCCTCCACCTGTAATGGTCAGGAGACTAATCACTGGGATCTGGGAAGCTGCCGGTCAGTACCTGCCAGACAGAATGCTAACAGAAGGGAGCTGGACTGGAACTGAAACCCACAACCCCAAGGCCAGGCACTTGCTCCATGCCCAGGCGCCTCCACGGAGCCCGTCCACCCAGCCCATTTCACCTAGTTCTGTCTCCTGCCCAAGCCAATAGACACCAGATGCCCAACTCTCAATGACCACCGAGACCTTGAAGAGAGTGTCGGGAGCCAGGAAAATGGGGTTCCCAGTGGATGACTCAGAACGTCCATCACCCAGAATGTGTATGTCCATCGCTAATGAAGTCCATGGACAAGCATGTGCCCATCTGTTGGGATACAGTTCCTAGAGTTGTCACTGTCATCAAGCCAAACCTCCAGTCAGGCCAGCCCCTAACAGGCAACCGGGACTCCAGCCAAGTTCAAGTCCTGCATTGCCAAGAAGCTATATGGACCTTGGAAAAGTCAGGTCTCCCCTCGGGACTTTGGCTTCCTCGGCTGTTTAATAAGCTGGGTGGGTTTTCTACTGGGCCAGTAACATCTAGGTTTTAAGATCTCAGCCCAGTACTGATCCATTAAACAAATGAACAAAGCAAGCCCTTGTCAAAAGGCAAAATTCTCTGCAGAAATAATATTATACAGAAATCAGCCAGGATAGTGCAAAAATCCTGTTTTCAGGGCAAATTTGCTTTGGGTTGTAAATACGCAGTCCTTGGTGGGAGGGAGCCAACCCCCACGCTGGACCTAGGAGGCCTCTGCTGCTTTGCCCTCACACAGCCACCCCTCCTTTTGGCAGTGAAGGCTGTGACGTGCCTGAGGGAGCAACACTCCTGTTGACAGCCGTTGTCAAGGTAACCTCAGGCCGGCTGCAGACAGGTAAGAACAGCTGGCTCTTCTTACTCACCTTGGAAGTCCCCAGGAAGCTGATTAAATGCTCTTGGAATACAAGTGGGACCTGAGGAGCCTCGATCTTCTCCTTCCTGACTGACAGCTCAAAGCGCTAGGCAGAGAAAGCCGGGCTCTCCTGGCTGTACTGCCCTTATTTTGCTGTCCTCCTCAGGAGGTCACTTTGTCCCTGTTTCCACAGCCCCAACAGGAGGGGTTAGGCCAGACCCATGGAAAAACCCCCAGGGTTTCCCGCACCCTTCAGGAGTCCTCATGGACTCAGCCAACTTTGATCCACTTTTTTCCCAAGGGAAAGTTTTTATTTTGATTGCCTAAAATCCAGGCACATTTAAGCAGCCAAGAATATCCTAGGCAGAATGACGAAGATTAAAAAGAAATTAGAAACAAGAAAAGAATAAGGGTAACACTGAACTCCTCTGAATTAATCTATGAATTTTCTGCTTGGTTTCTAATAGGTTTGGTCGGGGGTGATAGTTTGGATTTGGGGGGTGGTGTTTCTAGGTGAACATTCATGTTTTCTGTCATTCTTATAACAGCACGTGGAAGTGACCGTCTCCTTCCTTCACCTTTTCTACAGTTTGGTAGCGTGTCATTTGCTGGGTTCAGAGCTGCGCTGAGGTGTCCCAGCCTCCCTTCAGGCTGTGGCTCTGGACAGGCTGCCCGCTCGGCCCCGAGGCTTTTCATTCTGAACTTGGGTGCCTGGTCCATTTCATTTTCTTTGTCTAACTTTTCTTCTCTTTCTCCTTCAACGTTCCTAAGAAGCATTAGAGTCAAGAGTATGGAGCAAGCCGGGCGCTAGGGCCATGCCTGTAACCCCAGCTGCTAGCGAGGCCGGAGCAGGAGGATTGCAAAGTCAAGGCCAGCCTTGGTGATTTGGTGGGAACTTAGAACAATAAGAGGGCTGACGTAGCTCAGTGGCAGAGTAGCATGTACGAGGCCCTGGGTTCAGTCCCCAGGACTGAAAAGAGGAACAAATGAAGACGTTTTGATGAGCTTCTTCAAGCCAGTGCACTGACACGTTGTCTTGGCCTCACTTTCTGATCCCCTCTTTTGGTGGATTCTAAGTTGCCGTTGTCCATCTGTGAGGTGTTCTCTCGGGACGGCAGGAAAACTCACCTTCAGTCAGAGGCCTCTGGTGATCTCCCTGACCTGTCACCGACAACCTGTCCCTGGGCGTGTTGGTGTTGCCAGCTGCTCCTCCTGGCTGCTTGGTTCCCGCACTCCCTCCTTCTCATGGAGGCACAGGGATTCTCCTTGGGGTGACCAGGCTCCTCCACGTCTTGAGGACTACTCTGATTGCCTGGGACTTTCTGTCCACAGGGCAGCCTTCAGAGGTGCCTCTGCAGAGGGCGCTCCAGGGCCCTGGCAGCTCAGCTGTCTCCTCTCGGTTCTTTGAACATCCCTCTCACCAGGTTCCTCTCTGGCAGGTGCAGGTCAGAGCCCCTTGCCATCACTGGGGACCCATAATGAGTGACTACAGCACCTCTCCCTGGGGCCTGGGGTTCCCAGTGTGCACTCGGGAGCAGGGCCTTAGGGGTGGGGGGAACAGAGGGCACGACCAGGCCTGGGGGATAGGATAGGGGGCCACATGCCTGATGGGGAGCCCAAGAGGCCACAGAAGCCGGGACCCAGCTGCAGGGAAGATGGGGCCATGCAGCCCCAGCCCTCCAGGCCCAGCACCCGTCTTCTGTCCCCGCCTGCCCCAGGGGAGGACCTGGGAGTCCTCACCAGGACACATCCACCCTCCCCAGGCTGACAACATGGTGACCAGTTTTGCATCAGAATTCTGCTTAAGATTTCGTTTGAACCAATATTTCCTCAGCTACCCAAATCAATCGCCACTAAATGGTACCCTTTGAAGTGGTTAAAACGGGTAAAGTGATAGATCCTCAGTACCAAAAAGAAAGGAAGGAAGGAAGGAGGAAAAAAAGAAAGAAAAACCGGTAAATTCTATCCATACATATTTTACCACAATTAAAGAAAAAAAAAAATCAGTCAGTGGCTGGATCAGATCATCTCTAAGACCCTTTTCGGATTCTACATCCTAAAATCCGAGCTGTTGCCTCTGTCCCAGAGCCCAGGCTGCCACACTGGGCCTTCTCCTGTGTCACTCACTGGCCCCATGAGGCCTCCCTGCCCCTCCAGGTTGAACATTGACAGAGTTCTCCCTAGAGACGTGAGGCCCTTCTAAGGAAGTTAGGACCTCTGCTTTGGGGAAGGAGGACCCTGCAGAAGTCACAAATTCCTGACAGCAGGACCTCCAACCTGCAGGGTAGACATGTGTGGGGAAAGAGGGCAGAGGGGGACGTTCTTCCAACAGTGGCCCAAACCCAGAGAACAGCCCTGTCCTATTTGTTGTTGTCGTTTCGTCTCCAAAGAGTCTCCCAAGTAGGACGAGAAGTCAAAAGGATAAATATACAAAGGTTGAACTGGAAACTTATGTAAGGAGGCGAAAAGGATGTTTTAAAACTCAGCTCGTGGTATCAGAATTCCTCAGGGTGAAGGGGGGTGTCTTTGTTCTAGAAAATTCATTAAGCAGCCCCTGGCATGGGTGACAGGCTCAGGCTCCAAGGCCTCCAAGAGGTGGGGAGTGCTCTGCAGGTGACACAGGGTCACTCAGCACTCATGATCCTACGTGGCAGGAAGAGAGGAGCCCTGAGATGAGAGAAGGGCCGGGGTGGAAGGAGGGAGAGAAGGAACCTGGGACACGGGGAAGGCTGGGTGGGGAGGTATTCTGTGCGGCCCAGGGCTGTCTTCTCCCCAGGAGAGAAGCACAGGGTGGGCTGAGTTTCTGTGGGAGCAGGAGCCCAGAGTCTGGGGCTGGGCAGGACTTTGAGCCTCCTCAGGCTGCGGAGCCAGGAGGGCTGAGGACACAACCCAGACTTCTAGGCACTGGGCAGCCCGTGTGGTATTTGAGTCACACCTAAAAAAATGGTGATGGCCCAGCCTTGGCCTAGGGAGGACAGAACTTCCACAGCCTCACCAGGCCCCAGCTGGACATCTGAACCAGGTTTCCGGACGAGCAGGCCCGTGGGAAAAGTGAGGGCTCCCCGCCAGGAGGGGAAGTCCTGCCCCACCTGGGCAACCCCAGGATGGCTTCCGGGTTTCCAGAGTGGAGAAGAGGGGACCAGCTGCTAACAGGGGCTTTCCCAGGCCCTTCCACCCTGGGAGCTGCTTCTTCCTCAGCAAGAATCCACCCCACCAGCACAGCTGCGCCAGGACCCAAAATAACTCCCAACCAGGGCTGGCAGAGCCGCCGAGCTAAAAATAACCTGGGCCAGCTGCACCAGGACAGAGCAGGGGGCCCCAGAGGCCTTGCCTGGCCCACAGGGGTCAATGACGCATAGGGCCTACTAGGTGCCAGGCACTACTCTCAGTTTAGCCTGCACCAGCCTTGGAGGTGGTGGCCATTATCATCCTTGTACAGAAGAGGGGGCATATGCCCAGAGAGGCTAATTAACTGGCTCAAGGCCATACAGCAAAGGGGTGGCAGAGCCAGGACTCCACCCAGACAGTCTGGCCAAGTTTGTTGTCCCAAATGATGCCTATTCCTCCTTCCAAGCCAGAAACACCATGAGAGGCTGAGCCCCGCTCCCTCTTTGGTGCAGGCAAGTCCCTGGCCCTGTTACCTTGCCCTTCTCACTGGAGAGGGGAAGGGCGGCTCCACCTTAGCTGGGCTGTGAGAGTCGGATTGACAGGTGGGGAAACTCGGACCACTGGAGGGGCTTGCTGGGTGGAACACTCTGCATTTACAGACTAGGCCCAGAGGGGGGGAGTGGGCGTCTCAGAGCAGAGAAGCTGCTCCTGGGGCAGTGGCCTGGGCCCTTCATGGACTCTGTGTCTCATAATACCCCACCTTATATTTGTGTTCTATTTTGTACTTTCCAGAACAACTTCAGATCTGTCTTCTGATTTGACCTTGGCAATCCCAGAGTGATCACAGCACAACCTGATGGGGCCAATGCACCCCTCCCCACCCTCCCCACCTTAAGGCTCCTCAGTGGCTTCCAAGGGTCCTTAAGATCAGTTCCCCCAGCTCCACCCTCTCCCCATCTCCCATCTCTGCCCAGAGCTTGCTGGACTGGTCACGTGTTCCTCTGTCCCTGCATCACCTCTGGGCTCCCTGTTCCCTCTGCCTGGAACATACCCTGCCCTCTACCCTGTACCTCCTACTCCTCCGTCCTAGCTCAGGCCCCACCCCAGGTCCAAGGCAGCTGTCAGGGGCCCCCAGTGCTCACAGAACTCCCCCTTTACTGCACTCACCAGAGCTGGCAACTGCATATTTGTGCATTTTATATGATTGGGTTGGTCCCTCTCACAAGGTCTAGAGGGGGTTGCATTTGTTTGCCCTGAAGCTCCCGGCACCCAGGACCAGCACGCTGCCATACAGCCAGCTCCGTTCTGCAGGATGAATGAACACCTGCGCAAGGTGGACAGGCTTCTCCCCCTGAGCAGCGGGGGCTGAGCCCAGAACAATGTGGAGCATCCCTCCCCAGGTGGAGCTGGGTCCAGCCGGGACTGGGGCAGCCAGGATTGGAGCCAAGCAAATGGCCCGGCCTGTCCTCATAGGTAGGAGGTGGGCTCTGGGCTGGCCAGCGAGGACCAAGGTCACAACCCTTCTCTCCTGCTTCTGATGAACAGAAACTTCTGTGTGAAATTGACTTGAACTGTCAGAACTGTCACAGTCACACATGGCCGGTAAAAATTGACCCCATCTTATAAAATCTCACCATTTCCTGGGTTAGGAATTCAGGGAGGGCTTGACTGAGCAATTTGCTTTTGTTCCATGTGACATTGACTGGGGTCACTTATTGGCACTCAGCAGCTGAAAGGCCAGTCTGGCGGGTCCGAGACAGCTCCACTCACACCGGACACCTGGCAGGGAGAGGCCATTGCCAGACCCTTCTCCCTCTCCATGGACTCTCGGGACCTCTCCACACCTGGTGGCTGAACAGGCTTCAAGACTGAGGTGGAAGCTGCCAGTCCTCACCAAATCTAAGCCCAGGTTGGTATAGTCACTTCTGCTATCCCTACTGGTCAGCACAGTCCAGGCTCAATGGGAGGACAACTAGACCCCTCCTCCCAGGGCAGGTGTAATTGTCTCCATTTGACAGGTAAAAAAGGCAAAGGCTCAGAGGTGTGAAGCCTTCAGGCCGACAGAGTATAGGAAACAGAACCAAGACTGAGACTGCGGCCGGGAGCCCGAGTCTAAAGTCTGCGCTGTCCCCGGAACCCCTGCGGCCTCGATGCAGGCTGCGGCATAGTGGACAGGTCCAGCCAAACCAGCAGACATCAATGTCTCACCAGTGGACTGCAGCCTGCCACACACCATCCTGGCAGCTGAAGTCATTGCTGGCTTCGTGACCCTCTTGCAGAGGGTCTGAGGTGGGGGCCTGGAGGCTGATACTACTTTTCACCAGGGTTGGAGCCCAGGGGCACTTAGCCACTGAGCCACATCCCCAGGCCTTTTTATATTTTATTTTGAGGCAGGGGGCCTCACTAGGTTGTTGAGGCTGGCTTTGAACATGGGTTTGTAGGTGTGTGCCACCGTGCCTGGCTGGAAGCTGGTGTTTTCTCAGGAATTGCTCAGGTGATTTTCACCGCAGCCACAGACTGAGGAGGTCTGGTCTCGATCACAGAGGCTTCCATGCCTGCTCCTGCCTGAAGGGCCCCCTTCCCTTCCTAGGCCCTGGGTATCTCACTCTGGCCCCTGCCCGAATCCCTCTCCCTGTGTCTCTGGGACAGGGGAGACTAACCTGGTCAGCTGGTCTACCCTAACGGCAGAGAAACATCCCAGGCTCTGCGCCAGCAAGGGCCAGAACAAGTGCCCTGCCCCAGCCCAGCAAGTCCAGGCCCAGCTCTGCTGGGGGCTGGAGTAAGGGTTCAGTTCCCAGCTCTGCCACGTGCGAGCTGAGGCTTCTTCACCTCTCTGAACTCAGGTTTTTTGATCTACAAGGTGCAGTTAATAACGACCATCACACCAACTTCACAGGGGCCTTCGAGGCTCAAAAGAGAGAATGAATATAAAAAAACACTCAGTAAAAATGTCCAAGGCTTTTACATGGAATATCACAAACCATCATTAAAAAAACTCAAAACCCCAAATACATGAAAAGACATTTCTTGTCTGTGAATTAGAAGATTTAATATCATGAAGATTTTAAAGTGTTAATGTTATTAATACCATCCAAACTGATGTAGGAATTCCATGCAATATGAGGTTTAAACAAATCCTCATGGTCAAAGAATCAGAGGTCTCTGGGCACTGAACACGGACGCACTCTGTTCAGCGTCACTGAAGTCAGAGTGGACCTTGTAATGAGAGTGTGTCATACTTAACTGTTATAAAGCCCCTCCACTGGGGCCCTCCCCTGGGGTCAGGGATGCACCCTCCGGGAGCTGGGATCCCCTCCATTTCCAGGTGCTCCGCAGGCTCCTTGCCAGAGTCTGTCTTGCAGATCCAGACTCAGTTTGCCTGTTCCAAGGGGCAGCATGCGTGGGGCAGGCTGTGTGGGTGAGGGGCCGGCTGAGACATGGCTTATCTGCATCCAGGCATGTGAGTAGGGTAGTATCTGCATGCGTGTGTGTATTGTGTATATGCACACATGTCAGAGTCCTGGTGGTGTGTCACCGTGTGGGGGCAGAAGCAGTGGGATCTGGCAGGGCTGGCTCCCCCTACTCTGTTGCATTACGACACAGAACTCCCTGGAGTCCAAATTCTAAATTTGAACCTGGCCTTTCAAGTCCAGGTGGAGGTGTATTTGTCAAGGAAATAAGCTGGAATATATTTTATTTAATAGCTAGTGAACTTGATGTAGGACTTTCAAATATTTAGACATGAAGTTTGTGGGTCTCCAATCGCGCTTTTGCCCTGGCCCTCAAAGTGTTTCGGGAAGGTTGGCCAAGTTCCAGCAGGCTGTCTCCTTCCCAGAACACCACTCTCAGCCTGCTCCTCTGTGGCCACAGGAGGCCTGCAGATGGCCTGCTGATGGCAGGGGCAGGGTCTCCTTGAGGCCTGAGCTTGCCCCACTCCCCCCAGCAATCCCAGAGTTCATGCTGCCCAGGGCAGCCTCAGTGGACACAGGCACCTCCTGTGTCTTGTTCGCCCACTTCCATGCAGTGGCTGAGGACCTGCTGGCTCCCTGACTGGGACGGGCCCCAGGGCTCACCAGGGGCTTCTGTTGAACTGCAGCTTCGGGTTCTATAGGTCAGGGGCCTGAAAGGCTGAATTCCTGACCAGCTCCCAGGAGGGCCAATACTTCTGTCTTGAGGAGGGAGGCTTTAGAGCTCATTATCTTCCAGAAAGACGAGTTCAGTCGCAGTGCTGCCTACAGCTAACTCTATAGCAGACCTGGATGCTGCATATCCCCAACAGACGAACGAGGATCCAAGTAGCAAGCCATCTCCTCACCCAGGAGGGCTACCCAGGGACTCCAGAATCAGTTTTTTCAAGAAGGTAACAAGGGTCCCGGAAACCCAGGCCACTGTTGCTCTTTCTGATCCGATGCCCAGGTGCCAGGCTTGGCAAAGCCACCACTGGTCCACTTGTCCTTCTCTTTGGAGCCTCTGCACATCATGGGTACTAACTATCTGCCATGAGAGGGAGATAGGAAACACTTTCAAACAAAGAAGCAAAGAAGGGCCAGAAGAGGTGGCCCAGGGACAAGAGGAGCCTAATCGGCACTCAGTGCAAGCCCAACACCCCCTGTCTGAACTCCCTGCGTCAGTCCTTCAGCCTCCTGGTGACCCTCGGAGGCGGGCACAGTTCGGTAATTACTGTTTGACAGCTGGGAACACTGCAGCCTGGAGAGAGTCATTGCCCAGGCCTGCGGGTTCTCACACAGCGCCATTAAGACCCTGGCAGTCTGGGTCCAAAGACTTGGGCAATTTGTTACCTCCCTGTCCAGGGCAGAGCTGGGGCCATGCTGGGTTAAGAAAGTAAAAAGGACAGGATGCTCGCCCACCCCCGAGCCCCCAGAAGCAGCTCCCAGACCCCACTACAGACCACACCCTACAGACCTTCTCTGAGGTCTCTTCTGGTTCTGGAGCCCTAGCTACAGACAGGCCAGGGTTAGGACACCCCTGAGTCTGTTACTCCCCCATTGGGTAGCCCCCGGGCCTCCAGAGCAGGTGCTGGTCACCTCTCCTGAGCCTGGTGAGGCCTTCTGTTGGGCCTTACAGATTTGGGGCTGCCTGTTCCTTTTCCCTAGGTCGCCAGCCCAGTGCCTGGTGCACAGCCTGAGCTACACTGACAGCTAACTTGCACCCACGCGCACGCATCAGAAGTGCTGGGGAGGGCACTGCGCTTCCAGATCCTGCCACCAGAGGGCAGGCGCACACAGCTGCCAGAGTGCACGCCTTGAGGCAGAAGATGAGGCTGGGTGGGTCCCTAAGCAGGAGTCCAAGGGCAGGGAAGGGTCAGGCAAAGGTCAGGCAAAGGGCAGGCAGAGAGGATAAACCAGCAGGAACATGGGCTTGGGGCAATCTCTGCTGTTCCAGCCTGACCTCCAGAGCCCTCCTTTTGTCTTCCTTCCCCTCCATCTCTCTTCCCTTCCTCTGTTCCCTTCCAGATTGGGACTGGGTTCAATCTTGACTTTGTGTGACTTTGGGCCAGATACCTCTTTTCTCTAGGCTTTGTTTTCTCATCTCTAAAATGGGAAGGTAATAATGAAACCCAACTTGAGGCACTTCCCCAAGCTCTTCCCTCCACGTAGGGCTACAGTTTCCTGCTCTCAAGGAGGAGCCCTGGGCTGTGGCCTAGGAAAAGTCCTCATCAGGCCTCTTGATCCATCCCTGGTCAAGGAGGACCAAGGCCCACCTCAGTGGTGCTTTGCGGGCCTGAGTGGTGCTGGACGGAGTGGCTAGACACGGATGACGGCTCCTCCTCCAGCCTGGGAGCAGCAGCCACTGCCCCGTTCCCTGCAGGACATCCCCTGCATCTGTTCCATCCCACAGGAGGTGAGAAGCAGGAGTGAGTGGACGAGCAGGATTCAAGCTTCGCTCCAGAGCACCCGCAGCAAGGTTTCCATGCCTACCTCCAGCAGAACCTTCTTAGCCCTTGGAACCTAGGGCCAAGTAGAGTCAACTGAAGGCTTGTCCCCCTTTCACATCTCCTTGTCCCTTTCAAATTCAGCACTGGCAGTGGCCCTAGAAACTCTCCATCTAAACTTTCTGAGGGTGAGGGGTAAGGATTCTGCCAACTCCAGGATGTGCTCTTCCTTCATTCATTTGGTCCTCATCCAGCACACGACCCAGCCCTGCCCTCTGCCTGACCTGCGCAAACATCCACGCCCTGGACACCATGTGGGGCTCCTGCTGCACAGGGGATCCCCAGGCGCTCTGCGGAAATCAGGGGCAGTCTCTCTGAGTGGGTATCTTTGAACAAGAAGCAGGCACTTGGGTCCCCCCAGAGCCCCAAGTCAGTTGCAGCACTAGCCAGAGAAGTCACTGCTAGAATCAGAGCCGGAGAACCCAGGGGGCTACGACCCACAGTAGGACAGAGAAGATGGGTCCAGACCCAGGGGACTCCTAAGCACCTGCCCTTCCCCCATCGCACGGCCTCAGGGAGAGGGTTTCTGGGCGGGCCCAGGAAATGGGGATGAGTCATCAGACTGGGTTCTCCTTCCCCAGCTGAGCTTGCCATCTCTCCTGGCACCGGATCCCACCTGCAGGGCCTCGCCCACTGCTGACCTAGATTTCCTGGCCACTCTGTCATCACCTCCAGGGTGGAGCAAAGCATGGCTTCTCAGCACCCAAACAGAATCTGTGACCAGCATCACAGAGACACAACTTCCACCTGGAGGTGTGGGATGGAGCCCAGGGCCAGGCTCAAAGGCCAAGGGGGCTTCCCAGCAGCTGCCTGTCCCTGACCATGGCCTTGGCCTCCCCCTACAAGGCTGGCCTCAGGGCAGTGAATGGGGAGCCTGTGTTATGAGCCTCTTAGTGGGTGGGGGTGGGCCACACTCAGCAGAGGCATTTAGAGGCACAGAGGGACAATTGAGCACCTGGACAAGGGTGCTGTGTGTGTTTGAGACCAGCTGCTTCTGTGACCCTTGCATTTTGCTGCCCAGGGATGGAGAGTCAGCTCAGGCCTAGAGAAATGGCCAGCTTCTGTAGAGGGCAGCCTGGACCTACTACCCCCTAGGGCCTCAGTCCCTTCTCCATCCTGGGGACCTGGCTGCCCTGCTGCTATAAGGGTGACCCAACCTCCCCATCTCAGCTACACTCACTGTCCCCAAATCCAGCCCTCAGTGGCTCTCAGGGTGGCTGATCTTGTTGCCTCACAGCCTAGAGGAGGCTACTCCCACTTTGGGGCTCCATTGCTGAGCCAAAAGGAGGCCTGAATCACAAGTGTGTCAACGAAGCTGGAGGCTTGCGAGCTGCCCAAGGCTGCCGGGAGCCCCAGACCTCGGAGCCTCCTCGGGGCTGAACCTCACCCACCCCCTCCCAAGGCCTGCATTGTCATCTGGCTCTTCTCAGCCTCTCTGTCATTAGCCTGCAAGAGCTAACCCCCCCCCCACACACACACACACACACACAACAGAGCTCCTCAGAGCAGGTGGGGCTCTCACAGCCCACAGCAGTTCTCAGCCTCCGGGGATCAGGATGATCAACATGACAGGACTGTTTTCAGACATTTCTTGAATTACAAACTCCCAATTAAAAGTCTTTCTTAAGATTCCAGGACTCGGGGGCTGGGGATATAGTCAGTTGGTAGAGGGCTTGCCTCGCATACACAAGGCCCTGGGTTCAATCCCCAGCAACACACACACACACACACACACACACACACACACACACACACACAGATTCCAGGACTGGGCTGGGGCTACAGCTCCGTGGCAAAGCACTTGCCTAGCACATGTGAGGCCCTGGGTTCCATCTTCAGCATCACATAAAATGAAGGTATTGTGTCCATCTACAACTAAAATAATATTAGGGAGCACAGTTTGCATGAGCTGAGAGCAGGAGTGAGTTGGGCCCCATGGGCCCTTGACGTGCGGCCCTGAGCAAGTGCCCGCTTTCTCTAGGCCTCATTTCCTAATCTGAGGCTCCTTACAGCTCCGACATCTTCACCTCTGATTCCCCAAAGATGAGCCAGGCCTGAGGCTAGGCAGACACCATGCTTCAGGCAAGGCTTGTGGCTTATCCCAGGGGGGCTAGTGACAGCACTCGGCATTGGAAGGCCAGCCGTTCAGAACAGTTTGGCATTTCCCCACTGAAGAAAGGACAGGGGTCTGGGGTATGCAGTGAGCTGGCCTCACAGGCAGGCCCGGCCCTGGCCAGCAGGTGGAGGACCTGCTGTCCCCACAAGGACGCCTGCCGAGTCCCCTGGCCCTAGTGGAAAACCCCTGAAGTCTGGCACAGTCCCCTCCCTGGCTCACCTGAAACCTGGCCTCAGTTCTCTTCCTGAAGCAGGAAAGGTATGGCATTGGCTTCTCATGGTGGGGGCGGGGGTGGAGAGGAAAGGGGAACTTGTTATTATTATTATTATTTACAGTTTGGAAAGGGAACTTATGACCTGAAAATTAACTCTTTAAGCCCAGCCCAGAACTCTCTGCACACTGCCAGTGTAGACACCTGGACTGGAAGATCTGAGAATACACCTGGTCTAAATGCTCCAGGTGAAACAGGGCTGGCGCAGGCCCAGAACTTGACTGGCATACGTGTCAGGGACACCTGGGTTTCCTGGCTCCCCGCCAGGCCTGAGGCAGCAGATCCAACACCTGTGCGCCTCCATGTCCCCACAGCTGTGAAAACTCTCTTAGAATTAGGGCACGAAACCAATGACCTAAGCATCCAGCAGAGGTATGACGGCTACTTGAGAGGCAGTACATTTCCTCCCGGCCTCCACTTCCTCCTCCTTCCCGCTCCCCAGTGTACAGTACTGGAGTGACCTTGTCCACACAGGACATGGACTGAGTGGATTATAATTAAGCTCCCCCCCCCATACCTCCCTGCATTATTCTCTTCTAGGCTAAGGGACAGGTTCATGGTCCAACCAGGCCAGACGACTGCTCCCTCCAGAGTTTGGATAATGAAGAGAGGAGCCAAGAAACTGGCTGTGGAGCTCCTGTCCTCTCAAAAGATGAAGAGGCAGCTTCTATGGCAATTGCTAGGGCCCTGGGAACATAACCCTCTAGAACTGCCTGGCTTGCTGGCCCTGCCCAAGCCTGTTCCCACCCTCTGAGTCCGGCCTCTGTTCTGGTTTCATTCTGGATCTTGTGTCCTCCCAAAGCTCATGTGTTGAAACCCTAATCCTCAATCTGATGGAGTTAGGAATGGGCCCTTGGGGGCTTATAAGCTCATGAGGACTGAGCCCTAGTGAATGGGATTAGTGCCCTTATAAAAGAGCCTCAGAGAAGCTTGACCACCCACCTCTACCATGGCACAGCAGGAAGGCACCATTCCTGGGTCAGAAAGTGGGCCTCCCCAGACACCACCTCTTCTGGTGCCTTGACCTTGGGCTTCGCAGCCTCTAGAGAGGTGGTGTCTCGGTAAAGCAGCCTAACCAGGCGAGACAGCGGCCCAGATGCACATGTGGAGTCCTCACGGCCTTATGTGGAAACGGGGTCCATGGTTACTCAGAGCAGAGTGGGCTTCTGGTCCAGTGAGTCTGTTCCGACAGCGGGGAGCTCGGGCAGGCACCCCCCAGGTGAACCCACCAGGTGAGCATGCCACACGAGCAGCACGTGCCACAGGCCAAGGAGAAGCCTGGACAGATCCTTCCCTCACAGCCCTCAGGAGCCACCCTGCCATACCTCCATCCCAGACTCTAGACTCCAGAGCTTAAAATTCCAGAGGTCAGAGAACAATCAAAGAAGGAATTCTCGAGACCGCCACACAGAAATCCTGCCTGAGCTCCCAGCCTGCCCTCCTGCAGAATCCAGTCTCCAGCTGAACGTCAACCCGTGCCTGGATTTCCAGGCCGCCTTGCAGATTACAGACTTGCCAACTCCACGGTCACAGGAAAACCAGCCCTCTTGCCTCAGATTCCGTTCTCCTGAGAATCTTCATATAGTATCCTCATATCTTCTAATGAATTAACTTTTGCTTACGTTAACCTAAATTTCATTTGCTTGCAATGAAAACTTTTTTAAAAACCCTGATGTGACAGAATAAAGGCTTTTTCTACTTGACTGAATTTATTAACACAGCTTCTAGAAGTACTAATTCAGAAGAGCTGAGTGCTTGGTTCAGCACGGAAGTGGGAGAACCTCAGAGGCCAGAGCTGGTAAGACTCCCCCAACACAGTCCAAGGGAGTGGGTCAGTGACACTTGAGGACATCTGTCTGGTTGGCAAAGCTGCCTCTGTCCAGATAAATACTTCAGCTGGAACTGTCTACTCGTTAAATATCTGAGTGGCCTAGTTCCCAGGGGCTGTATTTACCAAGTGAATGTCTCCTACTCAGGGTTCTGAGCTAGTCACCTGCCCAGAGGGGTCCATACAGCATCCCTTTTTCATTAGAGTTGATATGTTGACATTTTATACATCAGTCACACAAGCCTGGTCAGTGGAGGTTCTCTCCTGAGAGATGGCTCCATCCTGTCAAGTTGGCCACTCTGCTTCTAAGCCTACAAGATGACCATCCAGAGGCTCTGTTGAATAAATCCTTTAGGGTTTGGATTGCTGGGCCCTGCCGCAACCTTTCTGGAAGGAGTGTCCATTCCTTGCTGGGCATTGTCTCTCCCTGATCTGCTCGTGGTGGCCATTAGCTGGGAGATCCTTCCCACCACAGGATACATTGAAGAATGAGCTGCTGTCTTAGTCTGCTTGCTGTAACAGTCCCCTGTTGTAGCAGTTTACCTGAGACTGGGTAACGTATAATGAGCAGAAGTTTATCTGGCTCACAATTCTGGAGCCTGGAAAGGCCAAGGTCAAGGGACCGCACCTGGAGAGGGCCTTCTTACTGTGCCATCCCATGGCGGAAGGCAGAAGGACAAGAGAGCACACACGTGCACATTCTAGAGGAAGAAAAGGGAAAGCAGCTGAATTTACTTTTTTCTCAGGAACTTCCCTGACAACTACCCGGCTCCCCAGATAATAGCATTAACCCCGCATAAGGGGAGAGTCCTCATGATCTCATCCCTTCTTATAGTTCCCACCCCTCAATACTGTTGCACTGGGGATCAAGTTTCTAGCATAAAAGTTTTAAGAACTTTGGGGCACACACTCTGTGATGTGGATGTGCCCCTTCCAAAGTTCAGGTGTTACCAGTGTGATGGTATAAGAGGCTCTCCCTTGGTAATGAAATTCAGGCCTGCATAGAAAAAGCTTCATGAAGCGAGCGGCTAGCCTGCCCTTTCATCTTCTGCCCATTGAGCACACAGCTTTCCTCTTTGGAGGATGCAGCCCTTATCATCAGACAATCAAAATTGCTAGTGTCTTTATCTAGGACTTTCCAACCTTCACTGCAAGGAATGCATTGCTGTTCACTATAAGTTACCTGGTCTCAGGTATTCTGTTAGAGCAACACAAAGCAGACCAAGACAGGCTAAGACATCGCCCTTGAGTTCTTTGTAAAGAGTAAAGCATCCTCCATGAGTGAGCTGTGCCTCTCACCCCTGTGAGGCAGCCGGATAATTCTGAATAAGTTCATTCTCCTCCAAGAGCCTCCCCCAGCTTGCAGCAACTCCCTTGTCCCTACGCTCCTCCAGAGGCGTCCCCATGTTGTTGGTCCACTTGCTGTCAGACCACGTCCTCCAGAGTGACACTCTCCCAAGCACGTGGAGTGTCTGTGCTGGTTTTCTTCCCATGATCCGGGCCTGCTCACAGCCTTCTTCTGAACCCTGGGTCTTGCCCCACTGCCCTCCGGACCTCAGGGCTGACACACCTTGACCAGGCACATCCCGAAGGCCAAGGACAGAACAGCTTCTGTTCCGAAGCAGAGTTCATCCTCATCCCCAGCACAGAAGGTGCAGCTTCCACAGCCTCTGGGCACGTGGACACTGGTCCTCCACCCCCACCCTGCCTGGCTCCTCCAACTCCCTGCCAGGCTCCTGAGCTGCTGGACCCTTGCTCTCCGGTCGCCCTCCCTCCTTCTCCGGCCCACTTGTAACAGTGGCCACTTTAGGCTCCGAGTACAGCCCTTGCTGCTCTGCCCCTGCAACTTGTTTTTAAAATGGACATGTTTCAGGCTGGGGATATGGCTCAAGCAGTAGCGCGCTCGCCTGGCATGCACGGGGCACTGGGTTTGATACTCAGCACCACATAAAATAAAAATGTTGTGTCCACCGAAAAAATAAATATTAAAAAATTCCCTCTCTCTCTCTCTTTAAAAAAAAAAAAAAGGACGTGTTTCTTTCTCTCTCCCTGCTCCTCCCTAATCTCTCCGCTCCCTAATCTCAGGGGCAACAGGATCACCTTTCTTCCCCACCCTAGGCAGTTCCCTGAGCACACACCCTACATAGGAACGAAGTAATCCAGACTTAGGGGATGGCCCCAGAAGATTGTAGAAATGATTCTCTCTCAGATTAACAAGTGAATGTCAACTCTAGACAGAGAACACAGGGAATGTAGCCTTTGAGTCACCTCTTTAAAAGCCCCCTGTTCCTGCTGATGAGCAGAATCACAGCTTTGGGACAGGTGTCCCCTGTGTGTCTTCTTTGCTAGCAAATCAATAAACCTTCTTTTTTCTTTTTCTCAAAACCATGTCCTCATTATTAGATTGGCATCAGAGACAAGGACTGAGCTTTCTGCAACACATTCTCCCGGCATCCTCCTGCCACCGAGTCCCCGCCTCTGAGGCCGACCCCGACTGGTCAGCCCACCTTTGTCAGAGCCCTGGCTTGTGCGCCCCGGCCAGCCTGAGACACCTACTTCCCCAGCAGCTCTGCAGTCACCTGGGGCCTCTGCCCTGCACTTTGACCTCTTCTCCACAAGCCCTGTCTCTGCCTGCATCAAAACCCTGTCTCCAAACCCCACCAGTCCTGCGGCTGGCCCTGGCCCTGGCCCCAGCTGTAGGCAGACCGGAGAGAGGACAGAAAGCGCGCTGGCTCCTGTGGAGATGGCAGCTCAGCCATGTAGATCCCTGAGCCCCGGTAGGATGGCAGGGACACAGAGACCAGGGACAGTGGCAGGGGAGAGAGCCCTCCCACCACGAGGAGGTGGGGAGCAGGGGCAGCCAGGAGGACCCCCTGCAGGCCCTGACCTTGAAGACTCCTGAAGCACCCTCAGGAGCCTGGGCTGAAAAGAGGGGAGCCACCTCCGTCCTGAACAGCCTCAAGGCTTTTCAGGACATACAGGAGACCCTCGTTCACCCCCAGAACTAGGAAGGGGAAAGAAAACAACAGCAGAGGTTGTTGGTGTCCCTCGCCCTGAGAGAGCACAACTAGGAGCCAAAGCCTCCCAGACATGCCTGGGACTTGCCCGATCCGCCCAGCATGGGTGTGCTTGGACTTCCTCCTTCCTCCAGAAGTCCTCCCTCGGGGACCCTGGGGACCTGGGGTGACGCAGGGCTGCTCACAGAGCCCACACTCAGTGCCCAGCCTCCAGGAGCACCTGAGAGAAGGTGCACCTGGCACAGCCCAGCAAGGCTGGGGGAGCCGAGGACTCGCCCTGACCCCAGGGACGGGGAGGGGCCTTGCATGTCTCAGCACCACATTTTGGGTTGTGGCCTGGGCTTCCCTCTGAGCTGGCTGGGGACAGGCGCAGGATGCCTGGCAGCCACCCGGCAGGTGCACACAGTCCACAACAGGTGTCCTGGCTTCTCCCACCCCAGGAGGCAGACTCTAAGGAGTGACCAGGAAGGCAGAGGAAACCGAGCAGGGGCAAAGGGGCATGCTCGCGCCCACTCCACTCTACTACACTGTGCTCACAAACTCACACACACACACACCCTCAGCCTCGCAGCCTCGGCTCCCTGGTCTCCATTTGCACTTCAGGGCTCTGGGATGCCCCATGTTCTGGCCACTTGCTCTTCTGTGTGTGAGCTTCTTGGCAACCAAGGTGGTACCACTCAGTGACAAACGTCCTGGCATTTTAGGGGCCAGTGAGTGTTTGCTGCACGTATGGTGGGTGAAACAGTGGGCGCCTCCCTGTTTATTTAGCACCAGCAGTTTCCCTTAGAGATGCTCCTGGCAGTGGCTGGGAATCCCTCCTGCTGTCAAAAAGCTCATTTAAATGACATTTAAAATAACCTTCAAAGAAGACTCAGAGCTAACAGCTGCAGGTACCCCACAAGGACTCTGTGGTCAGCAGCAGACTGCACATCCAGTGGTGGTCCTCTAGAATGGCACGGCCTGGTGACAACATAGCTTTGGTGTGTGTAGGTGGCTCTGCGATGTTTGCACAACAGATGGAATTCACCTAGCCAGGCAGGTCTCTGTGTTGTCCCTGTCACTAAGGGATGCATGACTGTGACAGCCCTTCCCTTCCTTTCACAAGGAAACACTAAGCGGGTTGTTTCCAGTGTGGGGATTTGGAACATGGCCTGCAAATGTGGCCTGAGAGGGCTTTCTTCTCTATCTGATCCTCTGTGTTTATGTTTCTGAATTCATGTAAGTAATGGATTTTCACAACAGAGACGAAAATCCTTCCCCCACCACTGGGGGGTAGGGGGCTGATGCCCTTCCCCTCTCCCCTCTCCTCACCTCCCCTAGTCACGGGCTGTGGCCGAAAAGCCTGCCTGACAAGCTAGAAGCACCGCCCGACAGGTGTGGCTTCAGCAGACTGTGAGCCTCTTGAAGCCTCAGTTTCCTCTTCTGTTAAATATTCCTACCTCACTGGGTTTTTAAGGGAACTGAATGAATTGGCTTTATACTCTCCAAATATAAATTTATTTGATAAAATTCAAGAGTTTTTGGTGGTGGTGTTTTCGGCCCTAGGGATTAAAGTGGGGGTAGGGGTACCCCACCACTGAGCTTTATACCCTCAGGCTTTAAAAATATGGTTTGTTTTTGGTTTTTTTGTTTTTAATTTTGAGGCAGGATCTCACCAAGCTGCTGAGGTTGGCCTCAAATGTGTGATCCTCCTACTACAGCCTCCAGAGTAGCTGGGATTCCAAGCATGCGCCATCACGCCTGGCTGAAAATAAAGAGTTTTTTTTTTTTTTTTTTTTTTTTTTTTTAAGAGAGAGTGAGAGAGGAGAGAGAGAGAGAGAATTTTTTGATATTTATTTTTTTTTTAGTTCTCGGCGGACACAACATCTTTGTTTGTACGTGGTGCTGAGAATCGAACCCAGGCCGCACGCATGCCGGGCGAGCGCGCTACCGCTTGAGCCACATCCCCAGCCCCAAAATAAAGAGTTTTTAAGATAAAACTTAAGAATTCAAAGAAAGTTCAAACCTAGAGCTCATAGCTTCAGGCTCTGCTCCTAACCTCACCAAAGCTCAGCCTCTCCCCCTGCTATAGGTTGAGTTGTATCCCCTAAAAGAGATGTTCTTAGCCCCAGTTCTATGAATTGTATGAGTTTATTTGGAAAGAGGTATTTGCAGATATAGTCAAGTTAAGATGAGGCCATTGGGGTGAGCCCCAACCCCACGTAACCGTGTCCTCAGAGGGAGAAGGAAATGTCATGTGGACTGAGCCCCACAGAAAGACACCCTGTGAGGACAGGCAGAGACGGAGGCTGGAGCCACAGTCAGGGAGCACCAGGGCTGCTGGCTGCACCACGGGAGACTCTATTCAGTCTCAGAGAGACATGGCCCTGACCACACCTTGACTTTGAACTTCCAGGCTCAGAACTGCGCGGGAATAAATTCCTGTTTTCACACAGTTTGTCTGGCTTATTTCAGCAGCTCTGGGAGGCCAACACACTTCCTGACCTAAGAAAGCCCTCTGGACTTGGCCTGTGTCAGACCTATGATCAAAGCCCTTGACCCCCTCACTTGAGTCTGGCCCATATTAGATGCTCAAGCCACTGTTTATGCCTGCTGCTAGGTGTAGGTCCCAAGTCCTGGCCACCAGCTTAGGGGGCCCGGCCTCAGGTTGAAGCTTGCAGATCCTCCCCCTCTGAGCTCTGGAGAAGGGGTGCAGCTCAGTGCTCACCCTCAAGTGCCTAGCAGGGAGGTCACAGGGATCAGTTAGCCCAAGACCCCAGGGAAGGGGCTACCAGAGCTTCTGCTTGCCTCGGCCACCTTGGCCTGAAGCTAGTGGCAGAGGCTGCACCTAGGGTCCCAGGCCAGACCCCAGAATTTCCTGTGCTCCTGGCTAAGGCCAGCCCCTCTTAGCAGGGCTGTGGAGCACTGCTGGGGGTGAAGACCTCCCTGCTTGTAAACAAATCCAGTGATGGGGGTTGGGGTGTTCGTGGAGGAAGTGGGGTTTAGGCCACTCAGGGAGAGGCAGTTTTGCTGATAGGATCTGTTTACCTGTGTTCTCTGCATCACTGTAAACTCCAGGGCTGGCTCCGGTCACCCAGCAACAGGGCCTAGTGCAGAAAAGGGGATGGGGAGTGCGAGTCACAGCTAGGGGGAGGTGAAGGGGGAGGGGATTCCAGGAGGCTGGAGCCAGGAGGAACTGCCTGAGAATGGGCATGCCCTAGGTGGCAGAGCCCAGGTAAAGGGCCATCCTGATAAAGTGGGAAGGAGGACTCTCCCGCCCCATCCTGAAGGAGGCGACCCCAGGATGCTTTGAGACAAACACCAACGCTACTGAGGCAGCTGGCTGGATGAAAGTTCTGGGAATGATCCGGCCCAGCTGCCCACAGGAAAGGACCACTGGGCAGTCTGTGCAGCTGTGTCCGCATCTTCTCCCTGGACGAGCCAGCAGGCCAGAGGGGCACCCACAGCAGGTGACTGATGCCCACTAGGGCAGCCCTAGTCCTGGCCACCAACCTAGCCAGGGCAGCACATGAGGCTGCAAACTGTTCTCCTGGTAGTAAAGACTGCAGCCCTCACTGCCCTCCCAAGATGAGGATGAGCCGCCTCCTCCCTGTGCCCGCCCAGCAGGCTGCCCAGGCTCCTGGAAATGTGCAGGCACTCCAGGGAGGGTGGGGTGTGGCCTCGCTCCCCGGGGTGCACCCTTCCTCCAGGGGCCTGGAGAGGCCAGGCCAGACCAGCGTGCCCCTGTGAAACCGCTTGGGGGACTTGGGGCAGCCAGCCAGTTCCCAGTCCCTGCCTATGCCTCCCCTCTCTCCTCCCAGTTAGAAGGCCAAGTGGGGGGAGAGGAGGGAAGGGGCTGAGGGGGGAGCACCTTCTTCCAAGCAGTTCTGGAACTCGCCACAGCTCACTGGTCTCTTCCTGGAGCCCACGCAGACCCTTCCCACCCCCAGAGGCTGATGGCAGGGGGCCACAGCGCCTCTGGAGGATGGGGCAACCCTTGGACTCTTGGCATTCAACACTTAGGTCCTTCTGAGAGAAAATGGGGAGGCTTCCCCTCTCCTCCTTTGCTGACCTAGAGGTGACTTCTCACCCATCTTGTGCCGGGCCAGGATCAGGAGTTCTCATCTGACATACTCACCCGTCCACCCACAGACCCAGCATCTACAAAGTCCTTTCAAAGGGTGAAAAACTTCCCCTGGCAGGATGCCCTGATGCCCCAGTGGCTTCTCCTGGTGGGCTCAGGAGTGAAGACGGAGGGTTAGGCAATCCCTATCTTCCCACTGGAGATCTTGGACCCGGGAACTTTCCGATGGGATGTGATGGGCGCAATGAAGGCACAGTGACACTAGGTGGCGCCCTCACCCCTCACTTAGGGCGAAGCACTCTGGGACACTGGATCAATTCAGCAGCGACTGTGGAGACCAGAGAAGGCTCTGACACAGGAACATCTACCTGGACCTGAGGATGAGGGGGCCTACGTGGACGGTGATGAGCAAAGGTCCACAAAACCCAGGGAGCCCCATGTTTGAGAGTCTTGGTACCTGGCTCTGCTAGGCCTGAACCGAGATCACCCAGAAGGTCCTGGTTTTAAATCACTGTCCCCCAGTCATCAGAGACACCTTTTTTTTTTTTTTTTTTCACATCCCACTATTTTTGCTCCACAGATAGAGTCACGGGGTCTGTGGGCAATCTGGAGACAGGGCCTTGAACACCAGGATAAGGAGTTTGCCTGGGACTCCTCTAAAATGCAGTGGGTCACTCTGCACATGGTCAGGGAGGACCTGAGCACAAGGGCAGAGGCAGGGACACCAGCAAAGAGCTCCTGCTGTGTCCAGGTGAGAGTGTGGGCAAGGACGTGGGCAGACAGGGTGTGCCCATCGCCCATTCCCTGAAAGTGTGTTCACCCACTGCCTGACGCTTCTGCCAGTGTCTTCGCTGTTTGCCCCGTGTCCTCTAGATGGCCACACAAAGATGTGTCCTCCCCGATCAACAGCCTACACTCCCCACTAGCCCTGTTCTCCGGTCAAAATCCAGCCTTCCTACATCTCCTTCTCTCGAAGCTCCAAGAGACCTCAGGAGGCTTGCGGGGCCGCTGTACACGAAGGTATACACACGTGCACCCCATACGCACGGTGACATCAAGCCTGCAATGTCTGTTCACAGGAGTGACTCTACCACGAAATTGCGGACACCTGACAGGCCTATATTTGGGGATGGCTGAGTGTGGATGGTAGAAGTCTTCTGAAGTTGCTCAAGTCAGAGAAATGGGCCCAACCAGCTTCCTCTGACACTAAGCTCTTTCCAGGTCCCAGCTGGCCCAGTGTTGGCATTCAGCTCTGCCCTGCCCCAGATCCCTTACTGCAGCTAGAAGGTGGTGCTAGTTTGAATCTAAAGCAAGAGACCCATTTCATGGCTCAGTAAGATGACGTACTTACCCAAAGGCCTGTGGCAAATCTACACCTGAGTCATCCCAGAATTGTGTAAGAGCCCCAAGACTGAGGAGGTATATGTGTTTGTTTGGCTTCATTAGAGGAAGTCTCACAGTTGATATCTCCATAATGGTTTCGGGAAGAGGAGCAGCCAGGTGTAGTGGCCCTGGCAAAAGGCAAAGAGGTCAGGGTTCTGCTCGGGCCGCTGTGGACACTCAGTCATTTAACACTTCAAACAAAGCAGAATAATGCACCATGTCCCTCCCTTCCACTTTGACACACCACCTGTTTCAATATGGAAGCTGATTCCCAGAGGAACAAATCCCTGGAAAGTAGAAGCAGAGGACAAAGTGAAAATGATTGAAAACCTTGGGTGAACATTTACTAATCCCAGGAAACAGCCCAATCTACTAAGAAACGAGTTCAGCTGAAAGGCACCGTCGGGTTTCTGTGAGAAGGGTCTGATGATAATTGACAGTGACAGCCACTAAGGACAAGCAAGCGAGAGGTCAGCGAGCCTGGCTTGAGTTGGTCTCCAAACCGAAGATGCTCCCTCCACTGTAGGCCATACCCCAGGACCCACGGCCCTCCTTCCGTCCCAGGGAGCCGTCCCTTTGCCAGGCTGGGCTGCGGGGCTGCTCCCATCAACAGGAAGATCACCTCTGAGAGTCCGAGGGGCCTGATAACTGGGCCACATAAGGTCGGATGGAACGGGACCTCCGTTTCTCCGTGCTAAGCACCTGGGACTGTCTCTTCTATCACCACAACTGTTTGGATATCCAGGAGTTATGCACATCGATGTGCCACTAAGTGGTCCTCCTGGACCCCTGCTTGCAGAGAGGGACCATGCTGGCCCAGGGGCTGTGAAGCTCAGAGCACACCCCTACATCCAGGACTGGAGACTCTACTACCTACAGAGGAAGCTCAATGGGAAAAGACCATGGCTTCTACCTCTCTGTGTCCCCCACAGGGAGTAAGTGTGATCAGGGGTCAACAAAACAAAGGAAACCCAGCAACACTCTGCTGAGTTAAGACTCTCTTTGCCCTGAGGGAGCGGTGGATTCTCCCATTCTCATTGATGAAAATCAGCAGCAGGAAAAGGCTACAGGGTTTCTTTAACCGCCTGTTTCTTAAGGACTGTCCAGCCCCCCAGGGCCCATACTCCCCCTGCACTAGTCTGGACTAATCCTGACATGGGCCAGTCACTTTCTGGCCTCCAGGTCTGGCCTGGACTCCCTCTCCCTGGCTTCTCTTTTCCTTTTGCAGATCATGACTTATTTTCCTTTCAAAGTCCTCTTCTCAAAAGCCTTCTATAATTCCTCTGGCCAAACTTTAAAAAACAAAACAAAACATAATCTTGGCAATATCTACTGAACTGAGCATATGCATACCCTATGACCTAGTGATTTGACTCCTAGGTTTATACCCAGTTTCCAAGAGCAAGACCAATGTTCAAGGCAGCCATTGCTTTCCAGATGTCCATCAACTAGAGAAAGGATAAATATTTATAAAATGGAATGCTGTATGACAATGAGAGTAAGTGAGATATTTCTACACCCCATAATGTGACTTTCCCCAAAAACACTGGACAAAAATGTATATTGAATTTATAAAAGGTTTAAAACCAAACAGAACTAGTCCATGGTGATAGAAGTCAGGAGAGAGTCCACTTTGGAGGGTAACGACTGGAAGGGAACCCAAGGAAGCTCTGGTGGCGATAATTTATAATCATCTATTTCTTAACGTGAGTCATGATTTTAGTGAATATGTCCACTTTGGAAAAATTTAACAAGTTATATGTTTATGATTTGTGAGTAGAAATAATACTCAAAAAGCAAAGACCCAAAGAGTCTTGGGCATGATTTATACAATTTGACTTTTTAATAGTTGAGATGAAAACGTGAAGGTAGAAGTGAGCCTCCTCTTTCCCTCTTTTCCCAGCTGGATGCAGAAGATGAGGGGACCCTAGAGGAGGGTAGCAAGAGGATGGGAGCATGGATCCCCTGTAGCCTTTTCCGCGCCTGTTAACATCTGCCTCGAAGGAGACCTGGTCGAATTCACATGGCAACAGTGAGGCACCCAAAGACGTTTCCATTACGCAGCATTTTCCTGGGAAGAATTCAAGGATACGGAAATTAACAGAACATCAGAAAAGGCTTCCTGGCTGCTGGGAGTGAAGAGGCCAGAGCCCAGGGACCCCCTTTTGGTTCCTGCCTTCAAAGTGTCTTCCACTCAGTCTGCTTCATGTGAACCATTGCACATGACGACGTGCCATTTTCCTGAAACACCATGGCGGCTGAAACTCAGACCCCGGGACTTGAGGGGCATGATCGCCTCTCAGTGTGGCAGTGCCCCCCCCCCCCGCCCCCAGCTCCTCTTTAGCAACGTTTGTCCACTAAACTTCCAAGGGAGTCCCTTAAATGTTTTCTGTTGCGGTGTTTGGCATTTGTTGTTAGTAACATTTATATATTCTGCTGGTATTTGTGAATTGAGGCTTTTAGAAGTTTCTGGAACATAGGCCTGTTACTTCTCAAGGGCCTACTTGACATAGGGTCCATCTGGATCCTGCTCTTCACAGAGTTGGGGCTCAGGGTACCCACCAGCACACATGAGCACAGAACTCCTGCCTGTGGGCCATCCGTGGTCATCCTGTGCATCTTCCTCCTCTTCCTTCACAGACCAGGAAGCCAAGTGCAGAGAGGTTAAAGGATTTTCCCAAGGTCACCCAGAGGGGAATCAGTTCATACCTCTTGGTCAGAAAGAAACAAAGGTGAGATCATGAGACCAGATCTAAGAGAGCCACTGCAGAACCCCAGCCTAAAGCCTCCAATGAAGTCGCAGAATCAGATGCTGGTTCCGGAGAAGGCGCTGCTCCTTCCTGCAACTTAGGGCATGAAGTGAGGGGTTCAGAACTAGACTCCAGACTTAGGCGGATTCCAAAGCCTAGTGTCTGCGTGATCTTGGGTAAGTTACTCAACTTCTGTCTCTTGGCTTTCTCCTTAGTAAAACCACCTATGCCCCCACAGGGCACTGCAATGAGTCAAGCAGACAGAGGTCAGCATGATGCCAGGCACAGTGTAGGTGTAGTAAACCTGGTTCATAATATTGTGGGGAGAGGAGGGTGCAGGCCCCTACGTGCACTGCTGCTCCACTGGATGACTGAGGGCGGGGAGGGGGGTCTGAAAGCTTCTCTGAACCTCTGCCTCCTCCATCATTGCCCCTTCCCTTACCAGATGATGTGAGAGCAAGCCCTTTGGGAAGTGCCAGGCCCAGTGGGGCGATTCCCACGAGGCGGGATCTGGTCCAGCCCCTCACTGCACAGGGGAGGTGGGCAAAGCCTCAGGAGACCTGTAGCTGCAGCTCTGCTTCCGCGGTGCTTCCATTGCTGTGAGATGTCAGGACAGTTACAAAGAACGTCTCCGTCCTTGCCCCGTGTCACTGCGCTGGGCAGACCTGTGACTTCATCTCGCAGGGGAGGAAGCTGAGCGTGCACAGATGAAATGGGAGCCCAGCTGGTCGTGGTCATTTCTGAAGCTCTTTCCCTCACACCATAGAGGACTCGTCCTTGAGAACCTCCTGGACACACACCGGGTCTAGGCGAGTCTCTTGTGGGGGCAGTGGTTGGGACCCCAGGAAAGCGACGTGCTGAGGTGTCTTCATGCACAGTTGTACTGGGAAAACATTTAGGGGACAGCTGTGGCGGGCTGGGCTGGGTGCCACGCGGCCTGGAGCACAGGGGGGCTCCTGCTTCCGGGAAGCAACCTCAGCTGGCTGGAACCACAACTGGGTGAGCTCTGGTTCCGGTGCTAACCAGCACATGCCTTTGGCAAGTTGCTGCGCTTCCTGGGGCCTCAGGGTGGCCTCCTAGAAGCAAGTGAAGGTGACTGGCTGCCGCCTGTGTCTCCTGGAGTCCACTTAGTTGATGAAATCTGTGGCCAGGCAGACTTGCTGGCTGGCTCTGTTCAGGTCATCATGTTGTTTCAAGGGGCGGGGAGTGAAGGCACTGCCCAGGGCTCCCCAGTCATCTCCAGTGTGAGTGTTTCTCTGGCCTGTAATTTTCCATTTTTAATAAGACTGCGGAGCACCCCTGGGCTGTGCCGGGTCCCATTGATTACTGACCTGGTGACTGGACGGCTTCTTAAGGAAGGACTGGAAGTCCTGGGAACCGCAGGGAAGAATCAGATCTAGAGCACCGGTCTCTGTTAAACCCCGGGTCTGTGGGTCATGTTTCAGGACACGGAGACATTTTTGCTCTGTTTTCAGAACTGCTCTAAGATTTGAATCAGCAGCCATGTGGTAGGTAGTGTGGGGTGACAGGGCCTCGTCCTCAAAGGGAATCAGATACAGCGTACATTTGGACAGCCCTGTGCAGTGCACAGAACATATGCACCTTATCTCAGTCCATTCTTACTACAGCCCCAGGGGAGTCAGAAAGTCAGACACAATGTGACTTGCCAAGCCACAGGCCAGCAAGAGGAGGTCCAGGATTGACCCCTAGTCTTCTGACTTCGACTCAGGCTCTTTGTACTGTGTGATGAGGTACATTTCATTATGTGTCATGAAATTATTATGAGGCAGGCTAGAAAGTTTTTTAAAAACTATGAATTTTTAAAAATGCAATCCTCTATAGGAGGTGGTATCATTGGACATAGGTCTTAAAAATGGATATGATTCTTTTCATTTTTTACTATTTTAACAGATCATTACAGAAAATTTGAAAATTATGTAAGAAAATGCAAACAAACAAATAAATCAAACCATTTTGTCCCAGAGTATGGGTGCTGCCTCTATAAATTCTTTACATTGTTTTACATTGTTCATTCCATTTTTTTCTTTGCTTTCTTTCCCCCCCTGTACTGGGGATTGAACCCAGAGGTGCTTTACCCCTGCGCCACATCCCAGCCCATTTTATTTTTTATTTTGAGACAGGGTCTCACTAAGTTGCTTAGGGCCTTGCTAAGTTGCTGAGGCTGGCTTTGAACTTGCAATCCTCCTGCCTCAGCCTCCTGAGCTGCTGTGATCATAAGCGTGAGTCACCATGCCTGGCTGCATTTTTTTTTTAAATTAGTTGAACTACAATCTACGTATAGTTTGGAATCCGTTTTTTTTTTTTTTTAACTTGCATTTTATCATATGTATTTTGAATGATTGAACTGGGGCTGTAGCTCAGTGGTTTGAATGGTGACTTCCAATAGGAAGTAGTGGCACATGATTCAGGAATTCTGGGCTTGAAACCTGTGAAGGCAAGAAAATGGAGGGTGCATTCAGGAAGCAGTGAACAGCTCTTTGAGGCTAGAATGACCCTTTGACAAATTGAGGGTTAGTGAGGAGTCTAGAAAGACGTTTTATGTCAGATGGTGGAGAACCTTGAAAAAGGAACAAGGAATTTTAATTTATTCTACTCTCATTAGAAAATAATACATGTCACATTGTACATATTTAGAAAAATACAAATGGTAACAAACATTTAGAAATAATTCATAACCCAACTGCCCAGGAAAATTGCTATTAATGTTCTAATAAATGCATATAGCCTTCCAGTTTATACACATATTTCTTTTTTTTTCTTTACCCAAACAGAGACACAAAAACACACATTCTTTTCTAATTTGCTCATAAATTCATTGACTTCTTTCTTGGTCATTAAAAATTCTATTGCAATAAAGGTTTTAAACATTTTCTGCCCTGGAACTCGATTTTCAACAAAATCCCACTGGAATTTCAATGTTCAAAAGGGATAAAAATAGAGCAGCTGCCATGAGAACATGCGTGGGGGCTGCAATGCCTCCTGACCTGTAGGACACCCTGGCCCCATTCTGGAGACCACTGTTGCATAACGTCGTTTTTATAGCTGCACTGTAAGAAAATGGCACCATTTACTTAATCAGCCTGCTCGGTTGTTCCCAGTTTTTCCCTTAGTAAATGGATGCTCCATTCTTTGACCACATCCCATAATTATTTCCCAATGAAGGTTTTTGAACATGGGGTGTGACATAATCAGAGCTATTAGTGTGAGTATCAAATACAGTAAAATCCTACTTAACTGGAATTCAGCTAACCACAATCCTTAATTAACCAATTTTCTTTTGCTCAACTTTGGGAACATAAAGGAGTCTCTCTCTCTCTCTCTCTCTCTCTCTCTCTCTCTCACACACACACACACACACACACACACACAGAGAGAGAGAGAGAGAGAGAGAGAGAGAGAGTTATGAAACAGGGACAAATTTAACAAATACTTGAAATAACTGCTTTCTAAAAACTACAACATATTAATGAGAGAAATTTAAAAAGATGAGTATGGGTGACAAGATATACTACACTCATGAATTGAAAGACTCAATTTTGTTAAAATGCCAATTATCTCCCCAGGTTGATCTCTTGATTTAATACGGAGATGTTCAAAATCAGAGCTTTAAAAAAATGAGAAAGCAAATTAAAAAAATTTATCAGAATAGCCAAAATAATTTTGAAAAGAAACAAATCTGGAAAGCTTACTTTGCCTGGTTTCAAGCCTAGAATAAAACTAACTATAATCAATATAGTTGGTGTTAAAGGTTGACATAGATCAGTGAGACAGAATAGTAAGTTCAGAAATAGACCCACACATCGACAGGGTCAATTGATTTTCAGCAAGGGTGCCAACACAATTAAATGTGGGAAAGGGTAACCTTGACAATAAAAGATGCTGGAATAATTAATTGACCATATCGACAAAAATAAACCTTAACCCTTATCTCACAATATATTTGGAAATCACCTTGAAGTGGTTCATAGGCCAAAATATAACAGCTAAAATTGTAGACCTTGTTAAAAAAAACAATCAGAAGGGTTAAACAAAGATTTTAAAAGTAGGATGTGAAAGGCAAGAACTGTAAAGGAAAATAATATTTGGACTTCATCAAAATTAAAAATGTCTTCTCTTTTAAAGAACCATTACAAAAATGAAAAGACAAGCCTCAGCCTGGGAGACTACGTTTGCAAAACACATATCCAAAAAGGCGTATATCTAGAAAATACAAAGAATTTTCACAACTCAGTATTAATAAAAGACAATTAAAATTAGGCAGAAATTTTGAGTGGACATGTTATCAAAGAATGTCTACAAATGCCAAATAATCATGTGAAAACATCATTAGTCATGAGGCAAAAGAAAATTTACACAAAAGGAGACACCATTATGTACCACTGAAGTGCATAAAATAAAAAACATTGACAATGCCAACTGTTGGTGAGACTGTGGGACAATAGGACCTCTCCTACATGTTGATGCAATCACTTTGAAAGACAGTTCAGCATTTACTTACAAAGTTAACCATGAACTTTCCATATGACTAAAAAATCTCACTCGTGGACATTTTCTCAACTATAGTGAAAACATTATACAAAGTTGGTATATGAACATTCAAAGTAGTTTTGCTCAGAGTGAAATGGATTTTTAAAAAATCACATTTAAATGGAATACTACTTAGCAACTAATAGTATGAACTACTGTGGATGAATCACAAAAGCATTACTGGGTAAAAAAGTCAGACATAAAGGGCTGGGGATGTGGCTCAAGCGGTAGCACGCTCGCCTGGCATGCGTGCGGCCCGGAGTTCGATCCTCAGCACCACATACAAACAAAGAT
This sequence comes from Callospermophilus lateralis, assembly GCF_048772815.1. NCBI lineage: Eukaryota > Metazoa > Chordata > Mammalia > Rodentia > Sciuridae > Callospermophilus > Callospermophilus lateralis. The sequence goes on from NC_135318.1 coordinate 6,268,482, forward strand.
GTTGTGTCCGCCGAAAACTAAAAAATAAATATTAAAATTCTCTCTCTCTCTCTCAAAAAAAAAAAAAAAGTCAGGTATAAAAAAAAAACAACTTATGCATCCTTTTACATAAAGTTATAGAAAAGGAAAGCCTGTAGTGACAGCAGATAGCAGGTGTCATTGACTATAATGTTCTAAGTCACATTTTGGTAGTGGTTGCACTACTACACACACATGTCAAAACACATCACTGTACATTTAAAATTAGTTTTGCCCAGCGATGCATGTGTCTATAATCCCAGGAGGCAGAGGCAGGAGGATTGCAAGTTTGGGGTCAGCCTCAGCAATTTGACCCAGTCTCAAAATAAAAAAAGAAAAAGGGCTGGGATATGCCTCAGTGTTCCTGGGTTCAATCCCCAGCACCCAAACAAAACAAAACAAAACCAAATTGACGAGTTTTATCATAAATGAATGATATTTCTGGTGGCATTTGGATTCATCTTCTGCTTTTTAAAAGTCATTCTTCTAGCCACATGGTAGCTTCACGTTTAGTGTTTCAGAGCTGTAGTGCCTGCAAGTTACAAGTATAAAGTTTGTCTTTCTGTTTCTTTCTTGAGACACTGCTCCTGAGTTCCCACAATGATAAGTACTGGCTCAGACCTCCCATAACCTCCCACTTCCTCTCCCCTATTCTTGTCAACACAAGTATAAAACAATTTCATTCAATCAACAGTCAGTTCATCTTTATTATGATCAGGCAAATGTGTTCCTTAGGGAGCCATTACCACTCTGCCTAGAACACCTTTCTTATCCAGGGCTTCACTTATACTAGAGTTATTCATTTCCCCTTCCCCCCATTTATCTGATTTCCAACAGACTTACCATTGTTTTGTCCTAATACTGTAGTAAGTCTGCCTCGATTCTGCCAATAACGTTTTCCACAACCTCGAGTACCACATTCCCTTTATTCATGGAGGTCTTCTTCTCCAAGCCATCCTTCCTTCATGTGTTCCCATTTACACATCACGATGCAAGATACACTGTGCTCATGGAGTGAAAGATTTTGGACAAAGTAGAGACAACTTCAATCTAATTCTTTCCCCCAGAAGGGCAAAGATGATCTTTCATCTACAAAACAAGAACCCAGAAAGCTTTAAAATGCCCAGAAAATGGGTTGGGGTTGTGGCTCAGCAGTAGAGCGCTCATCTAGCACATCAAGAAGGCAAGATACACTATGCTCATGGATTGAAAGACTCAATTTTGTTAAAATGCCAATTATCCCCCAAGTTGATCTATAGATCTAACACAAAGATATTCAGAATCTTGGCAGTACTTTAAGATAAAATTGGAAAGCAAATTTAAAAATTGTATCAGAAGAGCCAAAATAGCTTTGAACAGAAACAAAGGACTCACCCTGTCTCTTACATTTTAGATAACTGGTTTTCTGGTTCCATGTGTTCTGTTCTTGGTTACTTCCTTGGTTTGTTGGATGACTACCTTCACTCACCAGCTCACTAAGTTAAAGTACAAGAGGGTGGGCATGTAACTCACAGGTAGAGCACTTGCCTAGCACAGTGCAAGGTCCTGGGTTCAATCCCCAGTTAAAAAAAAAAAAAAAGACAGGTGCAAGAGAAGTAAATTATTTTAGTTATTGAATATCTGCAAATGCCTTACTCTACTCTCATTTGACTGATGACTTGGCTGAATATAGAAGTGTCTGATATAAATTAAAATATTGAAGGCATTGGTTCCTTGTTCACAAGGTTCCAGTGTTATTGAGAGTCTGTTGACTCCTGATTCTCTTTTTTCCTCTGTAAGTTTATAAACTCTTATCTGAATCTGGGGTATTGTAAAATTTCACAATGGTACACCCGACCCTGGGTCTTTTTCATTTCTTGAGCTAGGCCTTTTGATTTGGAAGCCCGTGTTTGAGTTCTGAGAAATTTTCTTCTACTGACTCTTTGGCAAATTTATCTCCTTTTCTCTCTTTCTGGCATTTTTGGTGGTTGTCTTTCACCTTCATAGGCTTAGCCTCTTACTCTATATTATCTCTTTTCTACTATTTTCCATCTTTGGGTCTTTTCTATTTTCTGGAAATTTCTCTAAGGTTTTTTTTTTTCATATTAAATTTTTATTTGTATCTCATGTCTTTAACTTTAAAGAGATTTTTCTTCAATAGCTTTATTTTATCTGTTTATTTTTATGTGGTGCTGAGGATGGAACCCAGGGCCCAGCCCATGCTAGGTGAGCGCTCTACTGTGAGCCACAACCCCAGCCCATTTTCCAGGCATTTTTAAAGCTTCCTGGTTCTTGTTTTGTAGATACAAGATCATCTCTGCCCTTTTGGGGGAAAGTGTTAGTTTGAAGTTGTCTCTACTTTGTCTAAATTCTTTTTTTCCCATTTATTTGTCTGTTTTGTTTTCTTTTATGTTAGAAGCTTTCCCCTATTGTCTTGAGGTTCTTGGCTATCAGCTCTTGGATTTCTAGAACCTAGAAAGCTCTTTGCATGTAGCCAGACTTAGGTCCTAGCAGGATGGAGTTTCAAACTGATCGTGAAGAATCCCACAGGTCAGTCTCCCAGATCTACTGCACGGAAGACCAGCTTCCTGCTGGGGTGGGGAATAAACTTGGCCCTGGTGTTCTAGAAAGGCAATACTTGGGTTTCTATTCTGCTTTCAGCTGAGCTTTGCCCCTGTCCCACCCATCCACTTTCACATTCTTCTTCAATACCACTGACCACCACCTTCTCTCCCACATCTTTGGTTCTTGAGGACTTACTCTTTCTTTTTTTTTTTTTTTCTCCCCGCCCCCATGTTATCCCGACTTACTCTTTCTTATTCTACTGTTATTTTAGTATGGGTTAGGGAGGGGAAAAAAATAAATAATGCATTTATTCAATCTGGCTGCCCTGTCTCAGTGCTAAGGAGCCCAAATGAGGCTAAGAGGGAGCTTCCCTACCCCACAGTACCCCCCCCCTCCCGCCCCACATTCCCAAGTCTCTGCTTCAGTCTGCATCTCAATCTCTGCATCTAGAAAACGAAAGAACAGGACTAGATGAATGTTGTAAACTCTTTCTATTTGGAAATTTTATGTTTCAAAAAAAGCAGAACCTGGTTTCCATGACTTTTTTATTTTTTATCATTTATTTATTTATGCCCTACCCATCCTTTTGGTCATTGTTTTGAATGTCTCCACCCTTCTCCATAACCAAAGGCTGTAGGCAAGGCTGGCCCCACAGGGTACGCCTGGCAAAGCCCCAGGATTCTGCTCCCAGAAGAACCCTGCTTGGTTTAACCTTCTTGTTAGGATCTTGAAATTCCTACCGATATCTGAACAGTGGTTCCAGAATCTTCATTTTGTGCAAGGTCTCCCAAGTTATGTCACCAAGCCTCACCACTGGATGGTCTGAAGCCAAAGTCCTCTTTCAAAGACCATGGCCAGAGTCCCAGTGTCTGTGAACTCTCCTTCCTAGGAGGGAGGGAGGAGAAAGACCTCAAGACTATAAATGGATAAACCAGTCTCCCCCGGCCCCCCGCACCCCGCATAGGTTCTGCAACTTGCCGAGATCCTATCATTCAAGACTTGGGGAGACTCCTGATTTATTTAAGCCACACTCTGAGTATCTCTCTCTCATTTCAGGCTGTTTTGCTCTGTTTCATTGGGACTGTGCCTTCACTCCCAGTCAATGTCCTTTGACAAAGCCATGTCGCAATCAGAGCCCTTTATTCATTCATCCATTCCCTAACTAAGGAAAATTTTGTAAAGCAGCTACTCTGCGTTAGCAGAAAGAGTAAGCTCTTTGGAACAGGCAGAACTGATCCAGATTCCCTCTCAGCTTGCTGTGTGACCTGATTTGACCTCCTCAGCCCCAGTTTCCTTTACTGTTTAATGACCAGATAATGATTACCTCCCAACTTAGTTATGAGATAACTTGGATCATGGGCCTGGGACAGTGCTGGGTACATAGTAGGGACCTAGCAAATGTTTATTCTTTTACCTTCTTCTGTAACAACATGCAAATCACAGAGGGGTTCTGCTTCAGCTTTGGCCAGGCCAGGCCACAAGCAGGTCTTGGAGCACTCAGAGGATCCATTTGGGGTTGGGGTAGGAGACACTCAGTACTCTCTTCTCTCCAGCAGGGAGCAAGAGGTTCATATGAATGAGGAGTGTCAAGGATGGTGTTTGTTTCTGGAATATCCCTGTGCTTTGTGATTAGCATTTAATAGGTTCCCAGAAAGCTTTGAAGATAATAATATGTCTACACCTCCCTTTCAACAGATGATCTTGAAGTGATATATTTATGTCAGTAATGAAATTGGGAGGTTCTTGTAAGGAGTCAAGACCTGTTTCTTATCTTTAGAAAACTTAAGGTCTAGTTATGAAAATTAAGCCACAGAGAGGAGTGGCACAGGAATTTGTCCTTAGAAATGCCTCCTTGATAAAGTTGTTTTGTGGGATGATGGACTAAATTAAACCTAATGACACATTATGGAATTTGTATCCTATTTTTCAGTTTACAAAGGTTTGAAGAAGCCTTTGCATATCTATTATCACATTTGTACCTTCCTACCTCATAAGGTGGTTTAATAAAGCTACCGTCCCTATAGTACAGCAGAGAAACTGAGACTCAGAGACATAACTTGTCCAAGTCATATAGCCAGTGGGTAGTTGTCAGGGCCAGTATTTAAATCTACTCTCTTAATTACAGGGGCTCTGTTCTGTGGCCTCTTTGAGATAGTACCTAGCAATTCCACACTCCACAGAACCCTTTAAACTTTTAGCTGAGATGTCCTGGGTTCCAAGGATGGTGTTGGTAGGGCTGGGACATAAGGAGAAGGAGTTAGAACCAGCTCTAACATGGCCACATCAGCAGATCAGGGTCCCAGCCTGGCTACAAGGTGGCCACATTCCTTGAATTCCCATGACCTGGTCACAGAAGATAATGCAGCCCCTGGGGTGGCCTCATCTGGGGCCAAATCTGTTCCTCTCACCCACTCAAGGCTATCCTGTCATCCTCCCCTTCCTTTCCTGCATAACCAACATTTCATTTGCGTTAGCACACAAGATACTGCCCTAGTTGGCCTTTTAACCCCCTCCATTCATCCACAGCTCCCTTCAGCTATTGCCCAGCTATCGGCTCCTCCTGTAGGGAACTGTGGTCCCTTACTCTCCACTTTCTTCCTCCTCTCACCTTGCCTTGAACCCCTCCCGTCAAACTCCTCCTTGCGGCTTGACTGAAATCACTCTGGTCAAGGCCTTGCATTTGCTGAGTCCCATGCTGAGCTCCCCCAGACCCTCAGGCATTGGACAGTTCTTTCTTGGCACTTTCCTCACTTGGCTTCTGGTCACCACAATCCTCTGTTCTCCTCCTTCTCCAACATCTTTCTTTGATTGTTCTGCCCTGCTCGACTTCTAAGGCTACAGTGTCTTGTGTCCCAGCTTTGGGCTCCCTTTTCTCATCTGCCATCAGCTCTTGGTCCCTAGGAGTCTTCTTTCATCCCATGGCTTTAAATCCTCCTTAGACCCTGGTGACTACTGACTTCACACCACCAGGAAGAACCTCTCTTCACAATTCCAGTCTCAAGTGTCCGGCTTCCTGTTCAGTAGCTCCCCTAGTATTTCTAATAAACATGTCTTCCTAATAACACATCCCAAATCTTGATATACCTCCAGGCCTGCTCACAGCCCTCTCATAGATGGGCTCCAACCTACACCAGTACATCATCCTTGATTCTCTTTTTCTCACAGCTACATCCAGTCCATCATTGGCTCTACTTTCAAAATAGATCTGTTCCTCTCGCCCCATATGGTGCCTAGTCCAAGCACCAAGTGCCACCAACTCAAAGCCATGGCAGCCCATTCCCATTCTACCCAGGTCCTCACTGGTCTAGCCTTTACACTGCAGCCTGTATGTGACGTTGGAGCATAGACTATGTCACTCCTCCATTTAAGATCCTTTGATGGGTCTTGCATAGTGGTACATACCTATAATCCCCTGACTGGGGATGCTGAGACAGGGGTATTGCAAGTGCAAGGCCAACCTCAGCAACTTAGCAAGTGCCTTATGGCTAAGGGCTGGGAATGTAGCTCAGTGTTTAAGCATCCTGAGTTCAATCTCCAGTATCAAAAAAAAAAAAAATCCTTCAATGACTTCTTTTTTTGTAATAATATCTTTATTTTGTTTTTATATGTTGCTGAGAATCGAACCCAGTGCCTCAATCATGCTAGGCGAGCGTGCTACCACTTGAGCCACATCCCCAGCCCCAACTTCTTTTTTTTTTTTTTTAATATTTTTATTTTTTAGTTATCGGCGGACACAACATCTTGGTATGTGGTGCTGAGAATCGAACCTGGGCCGCACGCATGCCAGGTGAGCGCGCTACCTCTTGAGCCACATCCCCAGCCCCAGAATTTTTTTTCAATATTTATTTTTAGTTCTTGGCGGACACAACATCTTCGTTTGTATGTGGTGCTGAGGCTCGAACCCGGGCCACACGCATGCCAGGCGAGCGCGCTACCGCTTGAGCCACATCCCCAGCCCCGCCAGCCCCAACTTCTTAACACATCATAATTAAATCAAAAGCCTAACTGTGGCCTCAGAGGTAATATTCAAAATACCCATATTCAACAAGTGGAGGAATATATATCCATATGTAGATTTCTATGTAAGTTAAAATTTACAAATATATTCCTGAGGCTAAGGATATAGCTCAGGAGTAGATGTTTGTGTAACATATGCAAGAGGGCCATGGGTTCCTTCTCTAGCACTAAATATATATATTCTTTATTACACACACACACACTCATATTCCTTTGTATTTTCTAAGTAAACCAAACTATATCTATTTATATAATAAAACTTCTTACAAAATTATGTAATAGCATTTATCAAATCTATATAATTCCTAAGTTATTTATTAGTTTTCATAAATTATTGGCATGATCTTTTATCTTCACATGTTCTCACTAATGAAATGACAATGCCACCAGAGCTATGATTTGACAGAGGAAAGCACATTAAACTCCTCCAGTAACATCCCTGTTCAATCAGTAGCCACTTGGTAACTTCTAGTCTAAAAACAGAGAATTTCTATTAATAACAACAATATTGTTTATGATAATGAATCAAACTTCAGCCCCCAGCAATAGAGAACAATTACATTAATTTTTTTCTGATCCCTATGATATTATTGTTACATATTCAACATCTCATTGCCGGCTGCACGCAGAAGCCTTTTATGGAATGCCGTGTTTAGTTAGGTGGTCTCCAGTCCTTCCTGACAGAATCTAAACACTGTGGCTAACACTGTGCTTCTACCAGGCTACTTGGTTTTGACTACTATCTAAGCTACTGCCATAAATTTTAAAAGGCCTCTTTGAGTTTTTTTATCTATAAAGTGGACTGATGATGATGATGATGATATTCAAATGAGTTAATCACCTCGCTCAAAAAACAAAAAATGCTAGCTAGGTGTCAACTCTCACTTCATTAAAGTTGCTAATGCCCTTGACTCTAAGGTGTGTAGTGGGTTTTAACAAACGAGTCCCCTCAAGTGGAGGCAGATTACAGTGAGCCACAGTGAGAAGGCCACGTGTATCCTGAGTCCCTTCCTCCCTCCGAGGCCTCCCCATCTCAGGCTGCTCATTATTCCAACCCCAACGACAGGGCTGACCTGGGTGGAGCCCCCACGGGAAAGGTCTGCTTCCCCAGTCTCCCCCCATTCTCTCAGGGCCAAATTCATGAGTTGTAATCCCCACATGCTGGCACAGGGTTGGTGGCCAGAGCAGGGCTTGCTGGCTGGCTGGCTGGCATAAGTGGACCCACCAGGAGACCCTCCTATCTTCCCTGCCAGGGGCCCATGGTGGTGGTTAAAAGGTAGGACTTGGGGGGATGCCTGGTGTTTGTATTTTAGCAAACAGATCCAGGCTGTCTGGATGTCCTAAATGGACAGGAGCCCTTTAGGCCTGAAGACCACTGGCCATTAGACCTGAGTCCATAGGCCCCCATCGATGACTCTCACCCTTTGCCCTCTGGCTTCGCTGGCCTCCTTTTGTTACTCAAGCTCCCCCTGTTCTTGCCTCAGGGCCTTTTCACCTCCCCAGGATCTATTCCCCATGTTCTTGCTCTGCTCCCCATCCCTTCCCATCTCTGCCCTAATGGCCCTTCTTCAGAAGGGTCTACTGGTGACCCTATAAAAATTCTCTTCACTTTCCCCACCCCAGCCACCCTGTATTCATCTCTTGATTTATTTTATAGCATTTATCATTCCGTAAAGTAATATTTTATATTGATGTCTTCTACCATTCTGCCATGGTAAATATGGCTACATGCAGATAACAAATACCGTAGCCAATATTTTTTGAAGACATAGAAAACATTGCTGAAGATTTCAAAGAAACAAGTCTTAGAACAAATGACACAGGTCGCCATTGGAAGTTCTGCTATGCAGGTGGATAAAAAAAGAAATGCTCCCAACACATCAGCACTCCTGCAAGCAGCTCGATTCCATTTCAATAACTGGATGCAGACAGGACTTCCTGTGAGGAGCCACTAATGGGAAGATGCACCAGGGAGCTCATAAGCTAGGCAGTAAATAATTTCTCTGATAAAAACAGTATTTTGGGTTAAATTGTGTCTGAGTAATCACTGAAGAAATGTCTGCTTTGACTAGAATAATTAAAGGACACTGAGGTAAGATGCCAGGAGGGCCCTCCACTGCCTCGTTCTCCAGCAGGAAGTAGCAGCAAAGTTGAAGGCAGAAGGGCACATCCTGCTGCAGAGTGACATGGTGTCATTAATTCCATAAACACAAGGCCATGCAGACATGGTGGGATCATTGTCGTCATCTGGAATGAGCTGGTGAATATCCATGAAAGTCCTCTGCTCCCCACAGAAGGCTGGTGGATATCTCATGGCAAGGAGCTTCCAGGACATGTCAGACCCACGGATGAGTTAAGTTACCCACCTTCTTTCTTTTTAAACAGGAAAGGAAGCAGCCCTGGGATGAAAAGAGATGTCAGTATGGCAGACCTTTCTGGAATTTTGAATGCACTTAATTTGTCCCTTTGGGGTAAAGGAGAAGTTTTACCAAAGTGAGCAGAAGGCCAGGAGTGCCAACTGGCTTTATCTTTCTATCTGTGACTATGAAGACCAACGGGCCCCTGACGCTGCCAGCAGTTTCCTAGATTTCTGATTCACCTCTCTTGTTTCCAAGAGATTTTATACCTCTGACGCCTCTTCAGGCTCACAGAACCCCGCCGATCCCCACCTCAGCTAGGACTTGCTTCACTGGCAGCAATCAGAAGAGACCTTCCACCCGTCCTCCGGGCGGCCTCTACCTCGCTCTCCCCTTTCTTGGCCCTGCTGCAGATGAACAGCTGTGCCGGGATTCCCATCCTCTGCCAGCTCAATGACAGCCCTGAAACCCTTGTCTCTCTCTTCTGCATTTTCGCTTTCTCCCTCCAAAGGCTTATTTCTGTCAGCTGACAAACATCTTGAACAAGCAAGCCTAGAAAATAATGAGAGTCTCTTCTCACTTTACATCATCTATAGGCATCAGCTTCTCTGTTTGCAACCAAGTCCTTCGTAGAGTGGCCCACACTCTCCTCCCCTCTGTCTTTTTGATCACATTTTCTTCAGCTTTCATTCACAACACTCCACTGAAGCTGCTCTTGACTGGGTCACTAGTGACGCTCATGTCCGGGTCTGGTGACCGGTGCCCATCTTCCTCTTACTGCGTCCTCAGGATTGTGGGAGGGGTGATGGCTTCCTGCTTTTGTGCATGGTTTCTTCGCTTGGCTTCCAGGACACCTTGTGCTACTGGTTTCACTTCTACCTCTTGGGCTCCTTTACTGGTCTCAGTCCCCTGACCTTTTTCTTTATGAACACCCACAGCCTCAGTAATCTTGTCCAAGTTCTTGACTCTCAAGTTTATAGCTCCAGTTGTGCCATTTTCCCTGAACATCAAACCATCTATTACCATGGTATTCAACACCTCCACCTGGGCCTGGGATAGGCGTCACTTACTTCAGCATATCTCAGACTGGGATCTTGTGTCTCTTTCTAAACTCTTGCATACCCACACATGGTCTTCCTGTCCAGTAAAGGCCAGCTGCCTTTTTACAGTGGGTCAAACCCAGAATTGTAGTCATCCTCAACTCGTCTCTTTCACAGCCCACATCCAAACCACCAGGAAAGACTTTTTGCTTATACTTTTTCTTTTGCGGTTCTGGGGATCAAACCCAGGGCCTTGTGCATGCTGGGCAAGCTTTCTGACACTGAGCTACAGAGCTACACCACCAGCCCCTGCCTATGCCTTTGAAATATACCCAGAAGTTGTCCCCTTCTCATCAGCGTCACCACCACAGTCACCTGCCAGCATCCACATCTGGACTGTTTTAGGACCCTCCTAAGGGATCTCCTGTTCCCCTTGCTTCCTTACAACCTCTTCTCCACCCACCAAGAGGCAGCCTTCTGAAATGTAAGCCAGGTCCTGTCAGTCCCCTGCTTTCTGACTCACTGAGAATAAAACCTGGAGGCCTTATTATAGGCTACCAGGCCTCTTCCGGCTCAGGGCCCAGCCCCTATCACCTTTGCCTCTCCAAAACCTTCTCTTATTAAAGACCACCTTCCCATCTCAAGGTCTTTGTACTATGGCTGGATCCCCCACTGCTTAAGGTCCTCTCAAATGTCACCGCTAATCAGAGGAATGTCCCCAGGTGACTTGTCCACCGTAGCAGCCCTCACCTCCCTGCCTCCCAAGTCTGTTCTCCACTTTGTATCCTGCTTAATTTTTCTTCACAACAGTTTTTTCTCCAAAGTATTTTGTAAATATGTACTTATGTATTTATTGTGTCTCCCCAGCTGGAGCATCAGCTTCACAATGTGGACATTTTTGTTGTTGTTTTATTCTCTGTGTGTCAGGCACACATCAGCATTTATTTTAAGAATAAGTGCTTGCCCTAATTAAAAATATAATAATAAGTAAATAGCAGAAAGACCAGTAGAATGAAGGAAAAGGAATAGGGGGAGGGAGGAAAAGGGGAAGAGAAGTAATAGGGACTGAATTAGAACAAATTATATATAACTAAAAAGAACCAATAAAAAAGACAATGAGTGTTTGCAAACATCTCCATTATCATGAAACATTTGGCTCTATGTGCCTTTACAAACCTCTATATGATACTGTGGTAAATTTAAAATAATTTTTAAAAACAGTAAACTGTTTCATTATATAACTATTACTAATATTTTCATTGAAAGTCATTATGCTGACAAATTATTTAAATATTTATGTCATCATTCTAGTATTTCTAGTATGTATATTCTAGAATATATATCACTACAATCGACCTGCACGTGTACACAAAAACACATACACATATAATAGGAATGCATGCTCAAAATTTTTTTTTGGATACATTGTATGGAGAGGAGGAGATGTGAGGATAGGAATAGACCTGGACACATGTTTTTGGTTTTGTTAAATCACCCTTGACTCTAAGAACCAAATTTTACAGTTTACCTATTACTGTGTAACAAATTATCTCAAAATTTAGTGACTTAAATTAATAGTCAAACTGAGCTTGTTGGTGCTTGCCTGTAATCCCAGCAACTCTGGAGGCTGAGGCAGGAGGATTGCAAATTCCAGGCCAGTCTGGACAATTTAGTGAGACCCTGTCTCAAAATAAATAAATAAATAAATAAAATGCCTGGGGATGTAGCCCAGTAATAAAGCACCCCTGGGTTTAATCCCTGTCCTGGCAGCAGGGGGACAATAGGCAAACCCCCAGCTACTAGGGAAACTGAGACAGGGGGCTCTCGGGCTCAAGACCATCCTGGGCAACTTAGCCTGGGGATATAGCCTAGTGGAGAGCATCCCTGGGTTCAATCCCCAGTACTGCAAACAAACAAAAAACAATACCCATTTTGTTCACTCCCAATTCTTCTGTTCCACTTAGCAACATGTGGGATCATTCACTTGGCTTCATACTGGGTTGATCGCTCACTTGTGTGATACCTCAGTTCTCTAGTGGCCTCTCCATCCCACATGGCAGGCTTGGGCTTCCTCACAGCCCCGCTGTCTCAGGAGCTGGACTTCTTGCCATGGCTGCTGACTTTCAGGAATGAGTATTCCAAGAGCAAAACCAAAAGGTGCAAAGACATTGCTTTGAAAATCACGCAAAATCATTGAAATAGCTCTCTACTGGCCAAATCTGGGGGGACAATGGAGGTCATCTTTCAATGGGAAGAGTAGAAAATAATTCAAGGCCACTTTTAATCTGTTACAGGCTTCTTTTGCACATTGTTATGTTCATGAACTCATTTATGTTGTTGTATATAGCAGTTTTTTGTTTTTTCTTTGGTAAAGAATTTAACCCAGGGGCACTCTACCTCCGAGTTATACACCCAGCCCTTTATCTATTTATTTATTTAATATTTATTTTTTAGTTGTATTGGACACAATATCTTTACCATATTTATTTTTATGTGGTGCTGAGGATAGAACCCAGGGCCTTGCACATGCTAGGCGAGCACTGTACCACTGAGCCACGACCCAAGCCCTCATGTCTCTTTTATATGTTTAGGAGTGAAGTTGCTGGGTCATAATGAGCATGTATTCAGCTTTACTTCCCCAATACTTCTACCAATTTATGCTTCATCAACGTAGTAGAAGACAGTCAATATCCATATTCTTGCCAAATCTTGATATTGCCAGTCTTTTTACTTTTAGTCACTCAGCTGTGTGTGCAGTGATTTCTGAGTGTGGTTTTAATTTGCATTTTTATGATGAGTAATGGTGTTGAGCACTTTTTCATTTATTCGTTTATTGACCATTGTCGAGCAGGCAAAAGGTGCGACATATGCAGTCAGCAGAGAGATAAAGAATATCCACATGCTTCTGCCCTTTTCAATGTTTTATTCACTTACATCACTTAATACGATTTCACTCTATAGGTTCTTTTTTTCTTAATTTTTTTTAGTTGTAATTGGACACAATATCTTTATTTTATTTATTTAGTCTCGCACGTGCTAGGTGTGCTAGGCGGGCGCTCTAACCACTGAGCCACAACCCCAGCTTCATATAGGTTCTTAATCAAGGAAATGATAATCCTTAATGCTAGGTATTGCAGTAGACATAATCAATTCACAGCAAACAATTCTAGATTAAGTCTAAGCACTTCAAACACACACAATCATGACAGGCTCATGACAGACTTTCCCTCTGCGTGCTAACCTCAAGTGTCAGATCAAAAGTCTCAAGCCTTAGGCTTTAAGTCCAGCAGGTGCACACTCACTCAGACCATGATGATCAGATCAGAAACCAAGGCAGGCTTCTCCTTGGGTGGAGCTGACGGCTGGCTGAGGAGGTGGTCATAGAGAGATGTCCTTTTTTCATCAATGTCAAGAGGCTGCAAGAACAATGCAGAGGATCAGGCAGATGAGAAGAGTTGGGATGTCAGTCCAGGTCCTCATCAGACTCTCAGACTTGTGTGCATCAGTGTTATCTGGCTAAATGTCTGTTCATTTGCTCCATTATTTATACCAAATTTTGGGGCTTTTGACCTCCTTTTTAATCCCTATCAGCTGCCACTGAGTCTCTCAGTTATGTCATTTATCCTGGGGTTAAAGCATCTGGTCTGGTGGTCTCACCCTGATATTTTTGCCTTTCCCCCTTATGGGGTGAGACTAGCATGCCAGAGGCTTCACTCTGAGTTTGTCAGGGTGGGGAGAAGTGACTTGTTTGGGCCTGAGGGCCACAGTGAGGGCTCTGTAGGTGTGCCTGGTGAGACTGCAAGTTTCAAACTGGAGTTTAAAACGGAGTTGCTTAGACTCAGGCCTCAGGCCATCCTTGCAACCATTTAGCTTTCCTCTTTTGTGAAATACCTGTTCTTTTTTCTACTTTCAGTGGAAATATTATTTTTATTGATTTTTAGGAAATCTTCATCTGTTATGTGTTTTGTTGAATTTATACATTATGAATATCTCCTCAGTCTTTAATTTGCCTCATTGATGTCTTTTGATGAACTGAAGTTCTTAATTTAATTAAATCTGATTTCATGATCTTTTCTTTCATGGGCAATTCTTCTCGTGCCCTGTTTACAAAATCTACTCCACCACAGTCATAAAGATATTTGCCTGTAGTTTTTTCTTTTTCTAGAAGCTGTATGGTTTTACTTGCCACATGTAGATCTATGATCCTTTCAAACTAATTTGTGTGAGAAAGGGGTCAATAATGTTTTGTTATGGATTTCAAATGATCCAGAACCATTTTTATTTGATTTGATTTTTTTGGGTACCAGGGATTTATCTCAGGGGTACCCAAGGTACTGCATCACATCCCTGGCCTTATTTTGTATTTCGTTTAGAGACAGGGCCTCACTGAGTTGCTTAGCACCTCCCTAAGTTGCTGAGGCTGGCTTTGAACTCAAGATCCTCCTGCCTTAGCCTCTGGAGTTGCTGGGATTACAGTCATGCGTCACCACACCCAGCCCCAGAATAATTTATTGAAAAACTATTCCTTTTTTTTTTAAACTTTTTGTTCAGATGTAAATGGACACAATACCTTTATTTTGTTTATTTATTTTTATATGGTGCTGAGGATCAAACCCAGAGCCTCAGCACATGTGAGGCAAGGGCTCTACTGCACAGTCCACAGCCCTAGCCCCTAAAAAACTATTCTTTCCCTGCTAAGAGCCACAGCCAATTAATATGATGCATGGCATTTTTGATTGAAAGGTGATGCCAGCTAGCCATTGAGATGATATGATTATGTTAAAAATTACATTCATATGGATACCGGACTCCTGCTGTTTACCTCGGCCTGCTGCGGGACTCCTGGAGAGTTCCCATTGGTTGGGAAAGTGCAGTAGGAGGGAATTCCGGGGGAAGAGCTTGCGCTGGGGTTCCGGGAGGAGACCGGGGAACGCCGCGTGGGTGGATCGGGAATCTTCCCGGGCACGAACGTGGTATTGGCGGTTATTTCAAAAATAAAGTTTGTTCCTGTTTGAGTGGCTCGTGATCTTGTGCCCAGCCAGACTGCGGCATTTCCCCACTGAATTTTAGTAGCACTTTTGTTGTAAATCAGGTTTTATATGTACTTTTGGGTCCTTTTCCAGACTTTCTATACAATTCTGTTGATCTTTTGTTCTATCCTTCTATCTAGATTACTCTTTATCTAGATCACACTTTCATTTACCTATGTTATGTATGTATGTATTTAGTGGTGCTGGGATTGAACCTAGAGCTTACACATGCTAAGTGTTTTAGTCAGTATTTTTTTTTGCTGCTGTGACCAAAAGACCTGTCAAGAACAGTTTTAGATGAGGAAAAGTTTATTTGGGGGCTCAGGTTTCAGAGATCTCATTCTATAAATAGCAGGCTCCATTTCCTGGAGCTCAAGGTGATGCTGAACATCATGGCAGAAGAGAAAGGTGAGGGGAAGCGGCTCAGGCTCAGGACATGATCAGAAAGCAGAGACTCCACTGGACAAATACAAAATATATACCCCAAAGGCATGCCCCCGCAAAGCCTACCTCTTCTAGCCACACCTTATCAGGCTTCAGTAACCACTCAATTAAACCCTGGCAGGGGATTAATGCACTGATTGTGTTAAAGGTCTCATAACCCAAACATTTCATCTCTGCATGTTCTTATATTATCTAACACATGAGTTTTGGGGGGACACCTCACATCTAAATCATGATTCTAGGCAATTACTCTGTCATATTTATAGTTTTTTAAAAATGTTAAGCAACCTTGCATTCCTAGGAAAAAACACAACTTGTGTATTGTCTTCTTTCCATATTGATGAATACAACAAAGAACAGACGTTCAATTTGCTGTTTATTTGGAACTTTTGTGGCCAAGTTTCTGAGATAGTTCTTAATTTTGACTTATCTTGAAACATCCTTGAAGGTTTTGGTGTCAAGGTTATGCTTGCTTCATAACATGTGCTGATAAGTTCTCTTTCCATTGCTTTGAAGAGAGTGTAAGATGTATGTTATTTCTCTATTAAAATTTGATTGAACTTACCAGCTAACCATGCCATTGGAGACTGGCATTTTCTTTGTGACAGTATTCTTTAACTTTTGGAGTTGAAATCCTAAATAGCTGTGATCATTTAGATTTTCTATTTCTTCTTCTTCTTTTATTATCAGTGATTGAAACTAGAGGTGCTTAGCCACCATATTCAGGTTTTATTTTTTCTTGTATACATTTTGATAACTCGTGTTTTTCCAGGATCACTCATGTTTTCTTCTAAATTGTCTAGTTTCTTGGTTGTTCACAATATCGTCTTATTTGTTTATGGTATTTGTAGTGATGCCCCTTTTATTGTCTCAGTGTTGGTTAATTTTGCTTTCTTCTTGTTCAATGTTTTCAGGTTTATTGAAATTTATCAGTCTTTTCAGAGTTAACATTAGTTTGTGAACGCTCCTTTCCATTGAATGCTTGCTTTCTCTACTAACTGCTTTTTAAATTTTTCCTTTCCATTACTTTTCAGTATAACCTTCCTTTTCAAACTTTTCTTTAGTTGATGATGAACCTTAATTTATGTATTTATTCGCAGTTCTGAGCATCAAACCCAGTGCCTCACACATGCTAGGCCAGCGCTCTGCCACTGAGACCCAGCTCCAGCCCCAAACTTCCTGGAATGTGTGCCTAGGTCGAAGCCCTCTTCTCCTCTCGTCGAGACCTTCCTCGATGGCCCACTGCGAGTGGGACCGGCTCCTGAGATCCCCTTCCTTGGCGCACACCACCACTCAAAGTCATCGTGTCTCCTTTTTTTCTCTTCCCACCAGAACAGCATCCCCGGGAGGACGGCCTTTCGCTCGGTCTGAGTGCCCAGGTCCTGCACCCGTTCTGTGGACGGGCCGGACCGGGACCGGGTTCAGCGGACCCACGAGGCCGGCCGCGCGCGCCCGCGCTCGGTGAGGCCCAACTACAAGGGCCCGCGGTCGTGCCTAATTCCTACAGAGGAGGAAAGGAGGCCCAGTAGGCGGGAGGGTCGCGATCAGACCTCTAACTCAACAGCCGCGCTCCTCCCTCCGCCTCGAGTCCTCTCCCAGAAAAGTGCGGCAAGGGCGGGGGGACGCGCGGGAACCCGGCCTGGCGTCGCGTCGCCGGCGGCCAGAGGAGCGCGTGGCCTGGGGCCAGCAGCCGTCAGCGGGGTGCGTGTCCGAATCGCCCGCTGGTTCGCTGCAGGGTTTTGTTGACCGCGACCCAAGAAGGAACGTGGTCCCAGAGGCGGAGGCGGACGCGCGCTTCACGGAGCTTCGCCCGGGAGCGCCAAAGCGTCCCACCGCACCGACGCGGGCTCCCGGAATTCAGAGTCCGGGGTTTGCGTTTCCGGCCGGAGGGCTCCTCTTGCGACTCCCGGAAGCGGCGCTCGCTGCCCTGGTAACGGGCTCGGCGCCGAGGCGGCGCGATGGAGCTGGAGGAGGCGGTAAGGAGGTGGCTCCTGGCGGGCCAGGACCGCGGGCCCCCAGGGCAGTGAGGCTGAGGAGCGGCGGTCGCGCGACGCCGTCAGGCCCAGGGCGGCCGCCCGCGGGCGCAGGGCGGGGTGAGGGATGGGGAGGGCGGGCCGCGTGCGCTGCGTTCCAGGCCGGGCGCCGCCGGAGCGGGGGTGGAGGGCGGTTGGCAGGGCGCGTCTGGGAGGAGGCCGCCACGCGCTCGCCCGGCCACCCGCCCGGCCGCCCTCTCCCCGGGACCACCCGTGCGTCCCCCTGGCGCTGGCGTGGGTGCGGCCGAGGATCCTCGAGGCCTGTCAGTGCGGGGTCATTGACAGCTTCACCCAGCTGCCAAAATAAATCTGGCATTCATTTTTTACATACTACCTAAAATGCTGTATCCATTGGCGTTATTAAATGAGTTTTTGGTAATTAGATCAGTGAAGATAATAAGTCCAACACGGAAGAGCTGAGAGTTGGAAAGTTAGGTCCTGGACGTACAGGCAGTGCTGTGCTAGAAGGTCCCCCAGAACAGGCTCGCGGAATTTGGTGGGGTGGGTATGGGGGATTGAACCCGGGCGCTGTGCCACAGAACAACATTCCAGAGCTATGTATGTATCTATTATTTTGAGACGGGGTCTCGCCAAATTGCTTAAGGCCTCACGAAGTTGCTGAGACAGTCCTCGAACTTGGGATCCTCCTTTTGAGTCTCTGGGATTACCGGCCTGCGCCACCATACCCCGCTCAATCTATGTTAACTGAATGGTTAATGTCTAAATGCTAAATTGATGAACTTAATCGTTACTCACCATAAGATATACATATTTGCTACCAGTAGGTTCCAAGTCTCTTTTGCTCACCATTGACTCCCAGCACCTAGTAAAATGCCCAGTACTCTATGTAGTTGATACTTTTCATACTGTTGAATGAATAAATCGAAACTAGAAACAACAAGAATCTAGTTTCATTTTGTATGTGTTTTTAACGCCCTAGAGGAATTTCTAAATGGTATATGTAATTTTAAAGTCTTATTTATACTTTTATTTCATCATTTTTTTCTTAGCACTTTCAAGGAGTTTTATTTATTTGTCTTTATTTCAGTTTATCCCTATCATGTTTTTTTTTCTTCCCTCACAGACTGCATATTTTAGCACGTTGTCTGCAATTGAGTTTCATACTACTTAAGAGATTGAGCTCTTCTCCTTGTTTACAGATATCTCTAATATATTTTCTGTGATTTTTTTTTTAAATTTATAGGGTAAAATTGACAGTAACCCTCCAAGTAGAACTAATAACTGCAGGGTTTAAACTGAATGTGGTTTTATACTAACACCTTTTCCCTCTTCTATAGGAAGAGTTTAAAGAACGCTGTTCTCAATGTGCTGCTGTCTCTTGGGGTCTTACTGATGAAGGCAAATATTATTGCACTTCTTGTCACAATGTTACAGAAGTAAGTAACGTGTTTTTTATGAATTTTCTTAAGTTTTAAAAATTGCAGTTTCAGCCTAGTGGTTCTCAAAAAAACTGATAAACTTTATCACTCATACAGTACCCAAATTCTAAGAATTTAAGTAGTCTTTAAATTCTCACTCTTGAATTAAGGAATTTGTAAATTAGATTGAGGATGGGCTTTTGAAGTTATGTTGAGCCATTTTCATTTTATCTTTCTATTGTGCCATACAAATTACAAAGTATTTCCTTATCTGTTATCTCATTTCCTTCTTATAACAACCTGTGAGATATAGTGTTGTGCCTATTTTTGATGGAGCAAGTGGGGCTCAAGAGTTGAATGAGTTTTCCAAATTCTTGTAAGTTTTGAGCCAAGTCTCGAACCATGGTTCCTTTTACCACATCATACCTGCTTCTTAAGATAGAAATTGTTATACTATCCTTTGTAACTTTGGTAGATGAGATGTCACACTAGAAGCTCTAGGTCCTGTGACCACATCTTCAGACCAGTATAACCAAAATAATCAAGGTATGGACAGTCTACTGCTGGATAGGCTAATAGGACTCTGCTCTGTGGAAAGGAATTTGCTCAAAGCACACAGGGTCAGCAAATCTTCATTACGTCGGATTAAGACCTGACTTCCTTAACAAGACTCCTAAAGCACAAGAAATAAAATCAAGAATCAATAAATGGGAAGGATTCAAACTAAAAAGCTTCTTCTCAGCAACAGAAACTAACAATAATGTGAAGAAAGAGCCTACAGAATGGGAGAAAATCTTTACCATATGCACATCAGATAGAGCACTAATCTCCAGGATATACAAAGAACTCAAAAAACTTAAGCCAAAAAAACAAATAACCCAGTCAATAAATGGACTAAGGAACTGGACACTTCTTAGAAGAAGGTATACAATAGATCAACAAATATATGAGAAAATGTTCAACATCTCTAGTGATTAGAGAAATGCAAATTAAAAGTACTCTAAGATTTCATTCTGACTCACTGCAGTCAGAATGGCAGTCCTTAAGAATACAAGCAACAATTTGGGGCTGGGGATGTGGCTCAAGCAGTAGCGCGCTTGCCTGGCATGCGTGCGGCCTGGGTTCGATCCTCAGCACCACATACAAACAAAGATGTTGTGTCCGCCGAAAACTAAAAAATAAAATATTAAAACATTCTCTCTCTCTCTCACTCTCTCTCTTTAAAAAAAAAAAAAAAAAAAAAAAAGAATACAAGCAACAATAAGTGTTAGTGAGGATGTGGGGGAAAAGGCACACTCACACAATGCTGGTGGGACTGCACATTGGTACAGCCAATATGGAAAGCAATATGGAGATTCCTTAGAGAACTTGGAATGGAGCCACCATTTGACCCAGCTATCCCACTCTTCGGTTTATACCCTAAAGACTTAAAATAGCATACTTCTGTAACATAGCCACTTCAATGTGTATAGCAGCACAATTCACAATTGCTAAACTATGGAAGCAAACTAAGTGCCCTTCAACAGATGAATGTAAAAAGAAACTGGTACATACTCACAATGTACTTATTACTCAGCATCAAAAGAGAATAAAATTATGGCATTTGCAGGTAAATGGATGGAGTTGCGAATATCATACTAAGTGAAATAAGCCAATCAAAAACCAGGTGCCGAATGTTTTCTCTGATAAGTGGATGCTAATACATATTGGGGGGGGCCATGGGATAAGTGGAGGAACTTTGGATGGGGCAAAGGGGAGGAAGGGAAGTAGCAAAGCGGTAGGAAAGATGATGGAATGAGACCAATATCATTACTCTAGGTACATGATGATTACACAAATGTGGACTCCACTTCACGCACAACCAGAGAAGTGAAAAATTCTGCTCCATTTGTGTATAATGAATCGAAGAGCTTTCTATGTCACGCATAACTGATTAGAACTAATACATTTAAAAAACAAAAAAAAACAAAAAAACAAGTTCTGTAGCTTCTCAAAGAACCTAAAGATCAAACGGAGCAGCTCCTGGCATTTGACCTTGTCTCATTCTAAAAATGAAATGTCTAACTTTTATTAAATGTTTGGATGGAAAATTCACAATAATTAAACTATGGAACCAACCTCCATCAATGCCCTTCAATAGATGAATGTATAAAGAAACTGTGGTATATATACATAATGACTATTACTCAGCTTTAAGACAAAATAAAATTATGGCATTTGCAGGTAAATGGATGGAGTTGGAGAATATCACGCTAAGCGAAATAAGCCAATCCCAAAAAACCAAAGGCCAGATGTTTTCTCTGATGAAATTGTTGGTGTAAAAAAGATGTTCATTTATCTTGATTATGGTGATGGTTTTATGGAGATATTATGTATCTTGAGTTATATATAAATATATGTACATACGCAAGCACATCAGATTGTTCACTTGAAATATATGCAGTTTGATCCTCTGCTTTGGTGCATATTAAGGCACTAGTGTTTAGTTACACTAAACTCACTGTTAGACCACAGTGCAAACGTAAATGTCCTGAAGGAAGCCTGTGGCCTAATAGACTTGCCATTAGCAGATGAAGTCAGCATACTATTTTTAATAGAAATTTAACTACCATAACTCATTGTCTCTCTTCTGTCTTTGATAATTCCTTTTATTTGTTCTGGCTGATTAAATTCACTGTGATTATTTTTTATCTTAAAAAGTCCTGATACCACTGAATAGCTCCACATTTAAATGACTGTCAATTCACATGGAATAAATTTGTCAAGAATATAGAGTTCTTGAAAGTGGGCAGCATATTTTTTATAAAGGCCAAGAACCTAGCTCAGAGCTTCCTTCCATAAAATAGACAAAGCTCTGTTGCAGGGCTTTGGTCTTTACTCTTGGCTTTATGGCAGTGCAGATGTGTTCATTACATAGAATGTGATGTATTTAGTGCTCCCTGGCATTGTGTAGTATGGTATTGAAACCCAGTGGGAGGGGAATGAGCAGTGAGATAGTGGTTATACCTTTGAAAAATGGAAATGATACAAATTACCCAATTTTTCTATCTCTTTCATTGTCTTCCAGCTTATTCTGTGTATGATTGTTCTAGCTCTAGGCACTCTGTGGAGTCTGAGAAAAAGATTTCCAAATTGCTAAGGAACAGGAGACTTATTGATGTGTTTTATCCAGGAAAAAAAAATTTAAGGTCTTAAATTTGGCCAACTTAAATAATAGATATTTTTATGATATTTCATGGATATTTAATAAAAGTGTATAGGCTGGAATTATATAAGTTTAATAGGTTTTTAAGATTATAAGAGCAATACATGTTTATTGTAGGAAATTTTGAAATTGTGAAGATGAAAGCTTAAATTAATGATCTCAACACATTTCAGAAATTTCCTTTTTTTTTTTTTTTTAATATGTTTTTTTGGGTTATCAGTCGACCTTTATTTGATTATGTGGTGCTGAGAATCAATCCCAGTGCCACACATGCTAGTCAAGTACTCTACCACTGAGCTACAACCCCAGCCCAAGAATTTCCTTTTTGTCTTTTTTTCCTATGTATGAGAGAGGTAAGGGGATCTGAGATCTTTTTCTTTGTGATATTCTAAACATTTGCAGATATTTTTACTGACTCTAATTCTTTAATATAACAATTCAGTAATTTACTTACAGCTCTAATTTTAGATATTTAGCTTTTTCTAGTTTTTTTGTTGTTTCACATTTTGTATAATCTGTATTTTGAGGCTTTTTTTCCTGACTATCCTTTATAAGTTTTACTTGTTATTGCTAGATAATTGCTTTTGTATTTACTTTGACATGTCTTTATGTTCTCAGTGTGACCAACGTAGTACACTAAAATTGCTTTGGAAATATTTTTCTGTGACTAGATAGACTACATCCCAAAAATCCTGTCATCTTTTATTTCTAATGAGAGTTAAAGATAAATTTCATTCATATTTGGTTGTGAGAAAGCCAGAATCTTAGACACTTCATCTTGAGAGCAGTTGGAAGAAAAAGACTTTGGCATGGGGTTAGGGTTGTATCTCAGAGCTAGACTGCTCGCCTAGCATGTGTGAGGTACTGGATTCGATCCTCAGCACCACATAAAAATAAAATAAAGATATTGTGTCCAATTTCTCTGATTTTTCAAATGTTATATTAGACAAAATATTGGCTCAAATTTAGGGAATCTGATATAGAAACATTATGAAGGTAGGGTAAGGAGGTTGATCTAAATTATTAAAAAAATTGTAATTGATGTTACATATCATTGTTTATGTGCAAACTAAAAACTCATGCAGAAAAAAATTGCTATAAATAATTTAAGAGATTAAATTCATATTTGAAGTGATTCTGTAATACTGATATAAATGGACTACCATATAAAGAACTACTTCCCATGTTTTCAAATATAAAAAAAAGATATTGTGTCCATCTATAATAAAAACTAAATATTAAAAAAAGACTGGTATGAATTATATTAATCATTCTAAAATTCTGTAAGTTTCACTAAAAACAAAGAATAGTACTTTTATAATTTTAGACATGAAAGCAGTTATAGAGTAATATTCAAACACATGGAAAAAGAGGCATCAATAGTATGGCAAATACAGAAATTGTTTTAATCCCCAAGTGTGTTTTGTGTGGAGGAAAGAAAAAAAGTAAATTTGACTTTTGATTTTGTTTAATAGAGTTAATCAGTGATTTAAAATAAAGTTTATTCATTTAACAGACACTTCGTGGTTACTATGTTTAGGCACTGTTTTAAGAATCAAGAAATTGTTGGGGTTGGGGATTTGGCTCAGTGGCAGAGCGCTTGCCTAGTAAACACCCAAGGCCCTGAGTTCCATCCTCAGCCCTGGGTGAAAAAAAAAAAAAAGAAAGAAAGAAATTGTTAATGAAAAAGCAACATAAAGTTTAGCCAGAATATTACAACTTATGTGATTTTTCCCAAGACCATAATTGGTCTTGGCATTTGCAATTTGGTTTATTATACTTCGCAGAGCATGCTTGATGCTATGGGAGATGTAAAACCTTCATAAGGTCTGTGTTTGTTTCCTGTAGAGATCTAAAGAAGTCATAAACACTGATGCTATTCCTAATGCCAAGATAAAAACCATCAACAGGGGGCTTAAAAGAAAAAGAAAGCATGGTAAGCTCGTTCTTCATTTGTGCTTAACTTTTGTTTTTCCTTTTAATTTTTTTAGTTATTAATGGACCTTTAATTAATTAATTAATTGTTTGTATGCGGTGCTGAAAATTGAACCCAGTGCCTCATACATGTAAGCACTCTGCCACTGAGCCCCAGCCCCAGCCCCACACTTAACATTCTTCATTCACATCTTTCACTGTCTTGATTTGGGGACATGGAATGGAAGTTTAAATAGATTCTAGAGAAAATGCTAGTTTTACAGCAGATATTCCAAAATTGAATTAAAATTGGTAACAATTGATGGTAAAATTGGAAACAGATGTATTAAAGCATATCTTTTATTAAATCCTTATTACTGTCATTGAGTTGCTTTTCCAGTGGAGCAACTATTATGCAAAAGATAATAATAACAAAAGGAACATTTATTTTTATCTACTGGCATATGTTCTTCTGTTGTGTTGCATGTCTATTATTGATTAGAAATATGATTTTCTATGCTTTTTAAGGAAAAATGCTTATTGTCCACAATCATTCAACTGTAGTTAGGTGAGTTAAACACAATAAACTTTCAAAAGCCCATTTCTCATGTTGAATTTTGAGCACACCCTTTTAAAATAGGAAGATTATTTTCCCTTAAAATAGCCTCAGCATGGGTGTGCTTGGAAAGATAATATATTTTATTAATCTAATGAGTACATATAATTAACCATTATTGAGAAGGATTGGAGGTAAAGTCCACTGAAGCTTTTTATTTTTGTGACTAATGACCTAGGACCAGATTCTCAAATTTGAAACCAGGGTAATGATAATAGTAGACTTTTCTATATGAGGTAGCTGTGAAGATAACACATACATAAAATATTGTGCATATATATATATATATATATATATATATATATACACACACACACACACACATATATGAAAATTAGATATTTACATGGAATACGTTGACATTCTTAGATAAATAACAGAGAATGCCTAAATACTAACTCATGTTCCCTGCTTTTAATGATGACTTTAGTATGCTAACTATTTTTCTCCCTTTTAGGTTAATATTTCAGAAAAATCACAGTTAATGAAAAACATTTAAAATCTGAAATTATACAAAATTCTTAATTTTAGCACTTGTATTTTAATTGGACTAAAACCTGATTAATTTTTCTTAAATTTTATCAGAGTAAATCCTGATTAATTCAGACTTGATGTGTTTAAATAGTTACAATGTGAAGTTTAATCGTAAATTCCTCAAAGAACTCCAGGTGCTTAATAAGGGGTTAAGTGTCTATAGTCATCCTTATCTTCTTAGTCTCTTCATCTCTGAAGTGAAAAGAGTGATATCATTTATTTTGTAAAATAGGAATAGACTCAGAATTTAAAATGCCATTTTATCAGTTTCTAAGTTTCTGAAATAGCATGCTGGAACACTGTATGGATGCATCAGAAATACAAGCTTTCTGTTACACCCTGAGATCCCTTCCAGGATGGGATTGAGTTAGTTGCGGGGTGTTGGGAGACACTGAGACATTCAAATAGGGGAGACGGTTTGAGTCCTCTGCCACGTGTATGGGAGAAGGATTCTAGAAGACAGTAACAGACTTCAGAAGCTGTTTTTAAAGAATTGATAACATACTTATATTTATCCTGTAATGAGGAGTAAAACACATCGTGGCGTTACAATTTTAATGTTTTCTTTAACTGGTTGCCATAATCATTTAACATTTGCTCTGTCTGTTGCCGTCTGTTGTGGTGGCATGCTTCTTAATAATGTCTTAGGATGGTTTTGAGGATTCAAGAAAATAATTTACTTAAAATACTTCAATATGAACTTGGTATGTAGGCAGAGATCAGGAAGTATTAGATTTCTTGCTTTCAGTTTCTCCCTATAATGTAAAATTATATCTGGAAAAGTAGAATGCCATTGAACAGCTTATTTTCTTTGAATGTTCTTTTTGCCTTTTTCACACTCTTGGACTATCAGATCCTGACATTTGTCATCTTTTGCCAAGTAATTTGCTGGGCTATTGTGAGTGATGGAAGCAATGACTGAGTGCTTTTATTTAGGATTCTGTTTGACAATGTCTGGTAAAATATCATTTCAAAAACTTTTTTCACTTTTTTAGTGTGCTAACTACTTATTTTTCTCCCTTATAGGTTAATATTTCAGAAAAATCACAGTTGATGGAAAACATTTAAATATGAAATTATACAAAATGCTTAATTTTAGCATTTGTGTACAAATTTTCCAGACTAGAAACAAGAGAATGTAAGAATTGAAACTATTCGGGAGCACAGAAAAATTCAAGTTACTGTGTATAAACACAAATTGTAATTATGTAGTAGCATCGAGTTAGTAAATTAGGAGTGCAAATGTCTAACATGTGGTTATTTGTCATTTAGAAAAAGGCTGGGATTGGTATGTGTGTGAAGGTTTTCAGTACATACTTTACCAACAAGCAGAAGCCCTAAAGGCCCTTGGAGTGGGCCCTGAGTTAAAGGTAAGTTTTCCAGTGTCTAGATGTTACCTTTACATTTCAATGCTGGAAGAGTAAGATTCACAGTAGAATTAAGAAGAAATTATTAGTGCTAGAGGTTAGGGGCTTTGACCCTGACTAGAAACATAGTCATGTATAAGGTGTTTTCTTTCTCTGATCCTTAATTAAAATGTAAGAGAAAGGGTTTAACTAAGTGATCTATAATGTCCTTTTCTTCTCTGAAATGTAAGGTTAAGAAGAGCTATTCCATTTTCCCCACATACCTGCTATTATGCTATCTTTCTACTTGAGGAAAAGCAGGCATTTAGGTGAAAGCAGTATATAAAGTACAAGAGGTTCTGTGGTACATATGCACCTGAACATTTGTTGTCATAACCTGAATCACCACTCATTTCCCTTCCACCTTAGAATGAAGTTTTACATAATTTTTGGAAGCGCTACCTTCAGAAGAGCAAGCAGGCATATTGTAAAAACCCAATATATACCAGTGGAAGGAAAGCTAAGGTAAGTCACAAGTCTGAGAAGTGGGACTAAAAGATGTGTAGTGAGACAGAGCTGGAAATATGGGGTTTGTGAGTAGTTTGAGTATGGGATTGTGATGTTTTAAGAGGACTTTGGTGAAGAAGCTTTCAGTTTAGTCCAGGACAGGGTCTCTGATTTAGACATCAAAATGAATTTTGACTTCTTATAAGACTAATTAATTTTTTAGATAGAAGCTTTTTAAAAAATATTTTTGTTGTAGATGGATGTAATAACTTTATTTATTTATTTAATGTGGGGCTGAGGATCGAACCCAGTGCTTCACAAGTGCTAGGCAGGCAGGCACTCTACCACTGAACTGCAACCCCAGCCCTAGGTAGAAATTTTAAGGAATTTCTAAATGTGCTATTATTAAAAGTTTGTTAAAAAAAAAAAAAAATTAAAAAAAAAAAAAAGTTTGTTTGTTTTCTTTTTTGTATGTTACTCTTTTTGCTTGGAGTACTTATTTACTTTACCTGGCATTTCAAGATTCAGCTCAGTTATCTCTTCTCAGAAGCCTTTTTTTTTTTTAATATTTATTTTAGTTGTAGTTGGACACAATACCTTTATTTATTTTCTTTTTATGTGGTGATGAGGATCGAACCCAGATCCTCACGTGTGCTAGGTGAGTGCTCCCGCTGAGCCATAACCCCAGCCCTCAGAAGCCTTGATGTGAGGAAAAATAAACCCACGTACCCCGTTCCCTACATCTACTAGAGCAGCTGTATTTTTGGCAGCTTATTTTTGACTGCTTTGCCAATGTGTCATGAAACATTTGTTTGGTTTAAAGACAGTTCCACTGCTAAGAAAGGCCAGTTTGCTGTGTTTGATATGCAGTACTTGCCCTCCAGGACTGAGAAGAAGAGATTCTTAATCTGTTTGATTCCCATTTGCTAAGAGCTTGGGAATTTGTTCCTGTGTTTCCTTGTTTGTTCTGGTCCTCAGGCTCAACATGCAGAGTTCAGTGACCTGGCACCAAGAAGCCCAGGTCTGTGTGAAAGGAAGAGGTTACAGAGGTGAGACGAGGAGGCATCTCTGAGCTGCTAGTATCTGCAGTGCTGCTGGTCCTAAGAGTGAGAAGTTTAGAGTAAGCAAGTCATGCAGGAGACGATTACAGGGGGAAGAAAAATTAAGGAATTAGTTTGAGAAACTTCTTAAAAATGTGACACCATGAATTTAAACTCAAGAAAAATAACTTGAATGTACCAGGAAAATAACATTTTATGGTCAGAGTTATGACACATTATCCTATCTTGATATAGAAGACAGGTACTTCTCAAGAAAAGCAAAAGATACTGTATGGTTCTAAGATGACAATTTAGAAGAGAAAATAGCAGCCAAACTAGTAACAACTTGATCTTAAGATTTCATAGCTGAGATTGTTTATATTATGTTGTTTTTTGTTTTGTTTTGTTTTGATACTGGGGATTGAACAGGGGCTTTTGACCACATGGTGCTACATCACCAACCCACCCCACTTTTTAAAATTTTTATTTTGAGACAGGGTTTCACTAAGTTGCATAGGTCCTAAGTTGCTGAGGCTGGCCTCCCATCTTGAGATACTCCAGCTCAGCCTCCTGAGCTTAGCTGAGGTATTCGTTGATTGTATTTGGGACTTGTCTAACACATAGAAAATATAAAATAGAAACTAGGGTTCTCTGTGGCATTTAAATATTTTCAAGTTAGCGTAAGATTTAAAACCAAAAAGTTTTGTTGGTTTGAGTAAACATCTGGATAAAGCAGTATTAGTGTCACACTCAATTGGTAAATAAATAAGCACAAAGAAAATTTTTAAGCTAATATATAAATTGGTAGTATAATTTCAGTTGCTAAAGTACAGCTATATTGTTGTGTTTACGTGTGTGCTTGTATGTGTGTGTTTGGGAGTAGGTGTTGAGGATTGAACTCAAGGCCTCATACATGCTAGGCAAGTACTTTATGGCTGAGCTATATCCTCCGCTCCTATACTGTCTTTTGAAAGGACGGGGAACCCTGACTTTTGAATTAGAAGCTTGGAGGCTGGTCTGTGACTCTGTGGTAGACCTCTTACATAGCATGTTCAGGGCTCTGGATTCTATCCCTAGCATTACAAAAGAAAGGACTTAGAAGCTTAACCTTCTCAAACACCCAATAAATATTTTTTTGTAGTGCTTTGGGAGTGACTATTTCAGAAGCAGTAGGAGGCCTGTATTTGAATCCTGGTCCTACTACCTTGAGCTGTGGAATCTAGGATGGAATCTACTGGAAACTTGCAAAAGAAAACCAATAAACAAGCAAATATATAAATCAGAGTAAGGGGAATAAGAGTGGGACTGCAGGGAAGGATGCTGTGTTATCAGGTGGTCAGGAAGGCCTTCCTGAGGATGGAGCTTAAGGAAGTGAGAGAGAAGATACAGGGATATGGATAAGAAATGCAGAATTTCAGGCCTCACCCAGATCAAACCTAAATCTGAATTTTAACAGACCCCTAGATGCTTCCTTTATCTACTAAAGTTTGAGAAGCACTGCCCTAGGTAAGCCCTGGTGGGGGCTGGGAACAAATGGTATCCTTGGAGATAAGTGGTTGAATCCTAGATAAACTTTGAAGATAGAGCCAACAGGATTTCCTGATGGACTGGATGTGGGGTGTGGGAGAGAAAAGGGTGACTATAAAGTTTTTGGCCTGAGCAGCTGAAGCAAGGAGTTACCATCAACTGAAATGGCAGGTGGAACAAGAACATCAGGAGTTCAGTTTGGGGCATGTTAAAAGTTTGAGACAGGTGTGAGACATCCAAGAGGAAATGTCAAGTGCAGATAGACACTTAAGTCTGTAGTTCAGGAGGAAAGTCTAGGCTAGAGATAGAAATTTGAAAACTGTCAGTTTGCACTACCAGCATTAAATCTAGAATGCTGTTGTTTATAAAATACACCATTATTGGAAGTACTCAGAAAAAAAATGCTGCAGATTAAATCATGATGTGCCACCAATTATAATCTACGTCGTGATTTCAAGGATGTTAAAATATGGGGATAAAGTATATTTCGTAATTAAAGTATAGTAGCTAATATTTAAAACCATAAGGCTGGTGGACGTCACCAGGGAGTTAATTGATTGCAGTTGGGGCATAGATAGATTGAGAGAAGAGAAATTTGAGATAGCACTTCAGAACTTTATTGAAGAATTTTGCTGCAAAGAAGTACAGAGAAATTGTGTGGGAGCTGAGGTCAAAAGGAAGTTTTTAAAAGAGTAGTATAAATGAGGGCATATTTGTGTACTGATGGAATGATACAGGAGAGAAGAAATATTCACAATGGAGAGAAACAAATGGAAGTGTTATCTTTAAATAGGTAAGAGAAGTAGAATTGATTGCACAAATGGAGAAATTGGCTATAGGTGGGAGTTTGGATGATCCAGAAGAATTGGGAAGAGGGCAAAGGATAATGTGAGCTGCTCATAGGTGCTTGCTGCAGGAGCCTGTGGAAGTTTTTTTTTTTTTTCTTTTTTTCTTATTTGTAGTTGACACAATACTTTTATTTACTTGTTTTATTGTGGTGCTGAGGATTGAACCCAGTGCCTTGCAGGTGCTAGGTGAGTGCTCTACCGCTGAGCCACCAGCCCATTCCCAGAAGTTTTCTTCTGATTGCTTCAGTTTTCTTTGAGTCCATGCCTTACCTTTTGTAGCTTCCCCACAGGGAGGGAGGAGTTATGCTTGACAGAAAATGCCAGCATTTTATCCCATTCCCTGTTTTTTTTTTTGTTGTTGTTGTTGTTTTTAAGTTTCATTCTCTAGTGAGCTTCTTAAATATGTCTTATCAACTTGTAATAGGATCAAGTTTCTTGACCTGAAGGGCTAATATTGATGCTTTTTGCTTGCAACCAGTTCTTCAAGGTAAGGTCAGCTAATGAGGTTGTTAGCCAGCCAGCTGACCTTCTTAGTGACACTCTGATCACTTCATTCACACTGCATGTGTGACCTATCAACCAATGGGATGAGATGGTACATCCTTGTCAATTATACGTTATAAACAGTAAGTGCTATAGGAATTCAAAGAAATGAGAAATCATAGAAGAAGAATGGTTTGGAAAGAGCATAATAGACGAAGTAATGATTGGAGAGAGGGAGAAGAAAACAAAGACAGTTCAAGCAGGAGAACAGAATGAACAAGATTAGAAAGCAAAAATTCCCTAGGTAGGTTTTGTAGAAGGAAGCCAGACAGTGTGCATGAAGCCATTATTTGTTTGCTGTTTTCATTATGAGGATATTAGTGCTATAAGAGAAGTGTGTGTTGGGGGAGGAAGAGACTCTTCTGCTCTGCTGGCCACATTTCTTCACTCATCCTTGTCTGTAGCCCTTCTTCTTCTTCTTTTTTTTTAATATCTTTATTTTTATTTGTTCATTTTTATGTAGTGCCAGGGATCAAACGCAGGACCTCATGTGTGTGAGGCAAGCACTCTACCACTGAGCTACAACTCCAGCCCCTGTAACCCTTCTTTAAGAAGCATTGCTAGGGGCTATCCGGGATTGTGTTTCAGAAGTAAATACTTTTCAGAGTTAGGGACTTGGCAGCTCTCTGTAATATTTCTCTTATGGTATTTATGATGGTAAAGAAATTCACAGAAATTAGCTGTTTTAAACTCCTGTACAATATTTTTATTTATATTATTTTGTGAACAGATACTGGAAGATGACCTAAGTCAGTCGGACTGGGCTAGTGAGCCTGAGCTGCTGAGTGATGTTAGCCATCTATCTTTTGTTGAAAGTGGAGCAGAGTCTCAGCCTGATGCCCAAACTCAAAAGCCTTTCCCCATCACCAAAGCATCACAACCAGGTAAAAATCAGAACTTAAACCGTTCAAAATTTTAAAGCTAGTACTGCATCTTAAAAATAGTTTAATCCTATCTTGTGATATTCTAAGAAAGGGAATTTGATCTAATGAAGAATGACTTGCTGAATCTCATGCCTGAAAAAAAGGCAAATTAAATAAAATTTTGGTGCAGTTTTTAAAAAGGTACATTATCTCCAGGTGAGTAAATTTGTATGATTTTTGAAGGGAGATAAAGAGAAAGTAGATCCAGAAAGAAGGAAGCTAGATCAAAAAAGAATGTGTAGAAAGTAGATCCAGAAAGAAGGAAGCTAGATCAAAAAAGAATGTGTGTGTGTGTGTGTGTGTGTGTGTGTGTGTGTGTGTGTGTGTAATGTGGGCTTAGAATTTTCAAAGAAGTTTGTAGCAGAAAAAATGTAACTTTGCATGATAATATACAGTTTCTAAGTATAGCTTAAAGCAAGCTGAATAAAATTTACTGTTATGTGTATGTCTTACTTTTTAATTTTATTCTATAACTTTAAATATTTAAGAATATACTTAAGATTATGGATATAGACCTTCTCCATAAAATATTTATTTGTTTTAGTTGTTCCTTCAGTACATTTTTTTCTTTATAAAATCATGGTGGAAAACAGACCACAGAGAACTTAACCAGGCTTTTGTTACAGGTTGTAACAATCTTGATATGTGCTGATAAGATTTCTTTGGGAAATAGGCTCCAACTTCTCTGGTATTAGGGGTTGTTTTTTGAAATCTTGAGCTTAAAGTGGTAATATAAAATTTGAAACAAAATATTTCTTTCTTTCTTTATTTTTATGTGGTGCTGAGGATCGAACCCAGTGCCTCACCCATGCTAGGCAAGTACTTTACCACTGAGCCATAGCCCCAGCTTGAAACAAAATATTTCTTGTATGGACTGTTTCTTTGCAAACCTTTACTTGCCAAAGGTTAAAAATTGTTATCAGCCAGGATATCTCCATGTCTTGCTGGACTGCACAGTGACACAGATGTCAGATAAGTTAGTTTTTGTGTCCAAATAAGTCAAGTGTTAGAATCAGAGGATGATTGGACAATAATGACTCTTTGGAGTTTTCTTCTTCGTGTTTTCAGGCAACATTAAACTCATAGTCTCATACATACTGTGACTCTAAAACCATGCAAACCTTTTAAAAGAAGATGTTGATTACTTTTAAAGCATCGTGATGCTTTAAAAATCCTTTGTTAAGGATTTTTTGTTTGTTTTTTTAGTAGATGGTGATCTTTAGACCTGTTAGGTTTTATGCTAAATTCATGAATGCACCTCAATACAGAACTATTAGATGAAGACAGTCACAAAGAAAATAAAATCAGGGGCTGGGGATGTGGCTCAAGCAGTAGCTCGCTCACCTGGCATGCGTGTGGCCCGGGTTCGATCCTCAGCACAACATACAAACAAAGATGTTGTATCTGCCAAACACTAAAAAATAAATATTAAAAAAATTCTCTCTCTCTCTCTCTCTCTCTTAAAAAATAAATAAATAAATAAATAAAATCACTGGTTTTTGAACCACCCAGAAATAACCACTACTGCTGTAGTTGATCATCTAGAAGTTCTTTCTTCATGTATATATAGGAAAAGGGAAAGATTTTTGTTTTATTTTTGCAAAAATGTAAACTGTTTCTGCTTTCTTTAAATTCTTTTTTTAAAGTATTTATTTTTTAGTTGTAGTTGGACACAATACCTTGATTTTATTTATTTACTTTTATGTGGTGCTGAGGATTGAACCCAGGGCCTCCCACATGCTAGGCAAGTGCTCTATCGCTGAGCCATAATCCCAGCCCCTTTCTTTAAATTCTTAATTAAAATTCTACAGTGTGTAATTCAAATCATTTCCAAATCTTGTTATGCAAAATTGCAAAAACAGCAACAACAAAAAAGTGTGTAGTTTACCACCCCCCTGAATGTTCTTTTCCCAAGAGACACTGTTTTCAATATCTCCGAATCACATGCCTCAAGTATTATCTTAATTTCTGGTTGGGACATTAGCTATTGAATTCCCAATTGTGGAAGATGGAGTCTTAGCTCTTTCATATATCCCTGCTGCCTCTCTTCCCCAGATCATCCCCAGAACATGATTCTGTATTTCTCATTCTCCATCTTGCCAATCGAATTATACTTTTTTTTTAAACTAGATCAGTATTTAGTGTCTAAATGATTATAAATGTAAAAATGCTATTCAGAACTGAAACATATAGCTTACTATGATTTTTCTGTGTATCCTTTGATATTCCTTGAGTTAATTATTGCTATTTGATTACTTTTCTATTTATTACTAATTTATAATTTTTTCTTTTTGTATTAATCTATAATTTATTACTAATGTGTCTTTATACCTTTTCCCAGTTCTTAAAAATCTCCTCTTTACCTTAAATGTTGTATTAATTTTATATTCTGAAAGAATTCTCTCCAGCATCTGTCCCAATACCTATGGCCTGGCCAACTTTGGAATCTCTTTTACTACCATCCTGCGATTCTGTCACTTCTCTTTTGTTGATTTTCTTATTTTCTGGATTTCACTTAATCTTTTTTCCTGGTTTATTTCCTCATTTTTTTTTTTTTTTTTTTTTTTTTTTTGTGGAGCACTTTTTCTTATTTCACAGAAGATATTAATGATTTTCTCTCTGATTTGATTATTTTCACTCCTGTCTTTTATGATAGAGATATTCTTGTGAATCTATGGTGGCTCTTCTTGGTTAAGAATGGAGGAGGGGCTGGGGTTGTGGTGCAGTGGTAGAGCGCTTGCCTAGCACGAGCTAGGTACTAGGTTCAATCCCCAGCATCACAGAAAAGTAAAGAAATAAAGGATTTGTGTCAAACTACAAATAAAAAAAATAGAAATAAAAAAGAATGGAGGAAACAAAAGAGCTGGGGAGATTTTGATCAGTAGAGGCCCTGATTTTGATGCCCAGTACCAATACAAATAAAAACAGTCCAGAAAGAGAGACACACACGAAAGTTTTGTGCATGTGGTGAGTCTTGTCAGCTCTGTTCTGTACACAGGGGTGATCTAGATGGGTTATTTTCTTAGTGAACCTCCATTGTTATCTTTAAATCTCCACCCACTTACGCCACCCCCAACAAGTTGATCAGATTCCCTAGAGAAATCTCTTTGAGTCTTCTCTTTAGCAAGTGTATAATCCTGGCAATCAGTGTTCTGGGAACTGGGCAAGAAGCAGCCTGGAGGGGGTTGGGAGTTTGTTACAGTACTCAGCACATGGACTTTCACTTAATTCTCCTGTTTTCATTTTCCACCATTCAATGTTAGTGACTTACCTTATTCTAGAGACCCTTTATTTTACTCTGTAGAGGAGAGACTTCCAATTTTATGCCAAGATTGGGGAGGGGCAGTCACATGGCTGAATAGAGTTGGGGTAAGAATCTGGGTGTGTGGGCATCTTCCTCCTTCCCTTCTTTGCATTTATTGTTAAATGGGGCTGAAGCCAGGGCCTCCTGCATGCTGGACAAGTGCTGTACCACTGTAGCCATGAGCTGCATCCCTGAGCCTTAACTGTTTTTAAATCAAGACTTTCAAGCAGTCCTCCTGGTGTTATCCCTGCCCTCATCCAGTTTCTAGGGGTATCTAATTTAATCAATTCCTGAGCCACCTTTAGGGAGCTCTAGTGAAAAATTAGATTGCTTTTTGGCCTTTCTGCTGCTCACTTTGGATCTAGTTTTCACTAACTGCCAAGGCAGTCCTTACCTAGCCATATGCTTTCCAGCTTCTAAAATTTTATTGCTGTTATCTCCTTTTCCATGTTATTTGTTCTTGGATTTATAATTTTAACAATTACTAATTGTTGTAGTGGGAGAGAGCAGAAGCTAAAGTATTTTTAATCTGCCATCTTAACTGGAGGTCCTTACATGATGAGAGGACTATATGAAAAGTGTGTGTGTGTGTGTGTGTGTGTGTGTGTGTGTGTGTGTGTATAACAGTATTTTGGGGAAATCTGCATTCTACTTCTTTTAAAGCAGTGGTCCTCAAATGTTGGCATTTGGCAGAATCTTCTGGAGAGCTTTTTAAAATACAGTAATTTAAGTTTCTGTTAAGTTCTCAGATGACACTGATGCTACTGTTTCAGGGACTATACTTTGAGAACTGCTGAGCTAAAGCATTATGGAAATTATTATGGAGTATACAGTTGTGTGGAATTACTTAATTAAGTTTATATTCTTGATGCTTAGGTTGTTCTAAATTTTTTCATATTATTAGTAGTGCTGCACAATATTCCTTCACTTTAAATCTGTGTGTGTGTGTGTGTGTGTGTGTGTGTGTGTGTGTGTGTGTTTTGGTACTGGGGATTGAATCCAGGGGCATTTTACCATTGAGTTATCTCCCCAAACCTTTTTATTTCTTATTTTGAGACAGGGTCTTGCTAAGTTGCTTATAGCCTCACTAAGTTGCTAAGGCTGTTCTCTGTCTTTTGATGCTCCTGCCTCAGCCTCCTGAGTCCCTGGGATTACAGGTGCTTGGCAAACATTTGCATGTTTCTGAGACCATTTCTTTAGGACAGAATCTTAGAAGTGTTGAGCAGTTTGTAGGTGAATATTTTTTTGGTTCCTACTCTGTTCTGGGAATTGTTCTGGGCTCTGGGGACAGAATGGTCAGCAAAACTCTCTGCCTTTGAGGTGTTTATAGTAAAGTAAGAGGAGATAGATAATAAATACACACATAAAATGTTTGGTTACTGATAAGTTCTATGAAAGAAGAATTTATAGAATTTGAAAAAGGGGTTTTTGAAAAATTATTTTCAGAGTTTCTGTTCAAGAAAACTTGGAGTTTCTTAGAGCCATTCCTAGCCCTGCTTCTCTACCCTCACCCCTTAGGTGACATCCACTAATACTATGGCTTGATCAACCACCGGTCATATCCTGAAAGTAAAACATTCCCTATCTTTAGTGTCTCCTCTAAACTAGGTTTATATTCACCTGCCTACTTACTATTGAAGATCTCACACTGAACATTGCAATTCTGACATCTTGATTTCTCTTGTCAAATCTCTTTGCCATCTCCCTTATCTCAGTAAATGGGATCTTCATTTTGTTGCTCAGTCCAAACACCTTAGATTCATAACTTGTCTTCTCTTTTCTCTCATGAACCTTACATTCAGTCTATTACCAAGTCCTTTTGACTCTGCTTTCAGAATTGATCTAGAATCAGCCACTCTTACCATCTGCAAGTGCTTAAGCCCAAGTCTCTGCCATCCTCCTCCTAGGAGAATGACCAGTTCCTATTCCTGCCCTCCTGTAACTCCATATAGCAGACAGAGTGACCTTTCCAGTACGGAAATGAGATCATGTTGCTCCTATGTTTAAAACTCTCCAGAAACTTATCATACTTAGAATAAAACTCAACATACAAATCATGGCCAACAAGGTCCTACCTGCTAGTTTTTTCTCTCTCAGCTTTCATCTCTTCCCACTTTCCCTAGTGACTGATGCCTCTCCCCACTGTTCTTGCATGCTTGCTCCTGCTGAGGCACTTGTTGTTCCTCCTGAGAGCCTTAGTCTCTTCTCTGAATTCAGGTGGGTCTCTGATCAGATGTCATCTTCTCAGAGAGATCTCTCTGACCACCAGCATAAAATTGCACATCTCCTCCCTTCCCATCAAGGTAGGCCCTGCATGGCTATTTTCATATATAGCACCACCGTCTGTCAGTTGCCTTTTTTGTTTATTGGTCTGTCTCCCATTACTAAAATGTAAGTTCAGAGAGAGGCATTTCCTGAGACACAAACAATGAGATGAATAAGTATTTGCTTAATGAAGGATAAGGACACAGTAATGTATATGGTGGAGGGTACCTGGAGGATGGGATGGGAGGAGGTACTGCTTTAGCTCAAGAGTTTGGGAAGGTATCTCTGAGAAGAGGACATGCAATTTGAGGCCTGAATTAAAGGAGTTACATATTTTTTCTTTGCTTTGTTATTTTTTTTTGTTTTTTATTTTTTTTTTGTTTGTTTTTTTGGGTTTTTTTTTTTTTTTTTTTTTGCTTTGTTATTGTTCATCCTTTTATTTATTTTAAAAATCATATACTAAGAATTTAATCCAGGGCCTTTTGAATGCTAGGGAAGCTCACTGCTGCTGAGTTGTACCCTTAGACCCAGCCCCTCCCTCCCTTTTTGTTTTCTTTTTTGAGACAGGGTTTTACTAAGTTGCCCTGGTTGGTCTTGGACTTGTGATCCTCTTGCCTCAGCTTCCCAAGTAGCTGGGATTATAGGTGCACACCATTGCACCTGACCTCAATTACATTTTTGACTGATTTTCTTCTAACCTTTGATTGCTTTTTATTGTCAAATTGATCTTTGTAAAGATTATCAATTATAATTTCATTTTAGGATATTTAAAATGCCTTTTTGATTTTTTACTCCAAATTAGTTAACTTATATTTTAAAAACTCTTGCTTAATCTCCTAAGAATCAGCATCTGTCTGTTCTGGATCTCTTGACGGAGTTGAATATTCAGAACGAAAGGAAAAAGGAGTTGTGAAGATGACTGTGCCGAGGACACTTGCTTTCTGCTATCTGTCCTTGCTTTGGCAGAGAGAAACAATTACTCTTTCTGATCTTTTGAGGTAAGCTGAACTTATCATGTAATAATATCGATGTCAATTATTCATGCATTTGAATATTTGAAATTTTTTGAGGAGGGACTAGATTTGGGGTTTTGATTCTGAAGTTTACTCTCCCCTAGACTAGTAATTCACCTTTTGATTCTTTTTCTTTTTTCTTTGCAGTACTAGGGATTGAGCTCAGGGTGCTTTGCCACTGAGCTATACCTCTGGCCCTTTTTATTTTTTATTTGGAGATAGGGACTTGGTAAGTTGCCCAGGCTGGCCTCTTGACTTGCAATCCCTTGCCTCAGCCTCTTGAGTCGCTGGGATTACAGGCATGCACCACCATGCCTGGAAGGTTTTCTTATTTATATAGTGGAAATGATAGATTTTTCCTCATATGAGATACTGGAAAATTAATTATCTAAAATAAAATACTTTGAAGAGAAAAAAATGACATTAAAATACCTGAATAGTAGTATTAAGTATTTTCTAAGAAAAGATGAACAGATGATCTTTACATTAACAAACTAGTTATTAGTAGTTACACAAAAATGTGTGTTGTTGTTGTGAGAGCTAAAATAGAGGTTATCTGTTTGTTTATTAAGAAAAGTTGAAAACAAAGCTATGGGAAGAACTTGTTAATATAGAGAGTAGGCATTTACATTTTCCAATGGCCTATGGATTTTATGTTAATGAATTGAGTAAATTAGTGTAAGAATTTCTCAATAGGTATGTCAAAATCATTAAAATGTTAATTTTTTTCTTTTTTATGTGTTCTGAATAATAATATTTGGGTTTAGTCAGTGTGTAGGGTGTTTATAACAGCACAGACTTGGAACCAGACACCTGACACTGCCACTTACTATGTGACCTTATGTAAGTGACTTAACTTCTCTCTGCTTCAGTTTCCTCACTGGTAAAGTGAGGCTAATAATAATAACTACCTCATAGGGTTGTAACTACTTTCAGTAATTAGTCTACATGAGAAGGACTTAGAACAGTGTCTGGCACGCAGTGAGAACCCAGTGCTGTCATGTTGTTTTTGTTTTCATCATCACCATCATTGTTGTCATCACCATCATCATTGGCACTAGTCCCTTTTATTCAGTAGAATGTTTCCAGTAAATAATGGTAGTGCCTTTGAATTTGGCCACATCAACGAAATAACAAGGCTTTTCCCAGGTGTGATTAACTCAGCATGCACATAGCCCATGAATCAGTGAATTTTACTCTTAAGTTGAAAACCTCATCATGCTTTGTATGCCCTCCTTGGGTGATGTCATCTTCTCCCAAGGCTTTAATTACCATCTATATGCTGATGACTCCCAAATTTATATCTCCAGCCCAGACTTGTCTACTGAGGGCCAGACCCATATATTCATCTATACAGTTGCCTCCTGGACACACTACCTGGATGTATCTATGGTATCTCAAAATCAGCAGGACTAAAAAAGAGGCTTATCTTCTGGCTCCTTAATGCAAATCCTTCTCCAATGTTTCCTATGTTAGTAAATGCCATGCACCCTGTTCTGCAGAGACCAAGGAATCATCCTTGGTTCTTTCCTCTCTCTACATATAGTTAGTCACTATGTCCTATCAACTATATTTCCAAAATAACTCTCAAAACCATTCTTTTTTCTATTCTCTGTGTGTCTATTGTCTCTCTCCTCACCTGGATTACTTAATAGTTTCACAACTTTTTGTCTGCGATCTTGTATCATTCCTATTCATTTTTATCCTTATAACCAGAAGCATCTTTCAAATCCACAAATATAACCATGTTTTTCAAGCTGGATAAAGGGACTAGGCATCCCCACCCAAGACACTTTATCATGGGGTAACAGAACTCTCCTAAAAATCTTAGAGATTGAAGAAAATATTTATGTGAAGTTCTGCTCAGGAAAAATCTAATGAGGGTGGAAGAATGGGAGTGAGATCCTCTTCCCCTTCATTCCCTCATCTCCCTTCCCTTCTCCTTCCTTACCAACAGGAATTCTAAAATGCCATCAAGGAGATTTGATGTAGTTGGCTGGAGGCTTTTATTTTGCTGTGAGGGGTTTACAAGTTTGGAAACAGCTTGGAGCAATAGAAGAAGGGGCCATCACCATTTGATTCTAGTTCTCTTTTGTCCTAGAAAGAGCTCTGTCCGGGTTCTCCAAGTGTAGCTTCCTGACCAACAGATTCACCATCACCTGGGAATTTACAGAAATGCAAATTCTTAGACCCATTCTAGATCTTCTGAATTTGAAACTCTGGCGGTAGGGGTGGGTAGGGCATGATAACCTCTTTTCATAAGCCCTCCAGGAGGAGGAAATTATATATGTGTGTGTGTATGTATGCATATTTGTACATGCATACATTATAATAATATAATTTGGTTAATTTTGTTCCTAGTAGGGATTCTTATGAATGCTAGGTATGAGAACTATGGCCAAACTTAAAAAATATTTTAGTACTGTGATTTGAAGGGAGTTGTTATTACTGGCCAGAACACCCATATATTGTACACTGATTGTGCATGCCACTCTTCTAGCATTATTGCATAGTCTTTAGGTTAAATTCATAACTCTTCAGATAACTTACAAGGGACCCTGCTTACCTAGCAATAATGACAACAATAATAAAAAATAGCCAACATGTATTTATCCCACAAATGCTTATTGGATATGTACTATGTTCATGTATTGTTCTAAAGTTAGACCCCTGAGATGCAATTGTTAATCATATATGTAGGGCAAGTCCATGCTCTTATGAAGTCTCATACTAGTGGAGAAAACAGATGAGCAAGTACATAAATAAACTAGAAAATGATTGGACAGATTCAGAGGATTGAAATGAGATGATGTGATGGAGAATGACTACTTGGCTACCTTAGATTGGTTAT
Source organism: Callospermophilus lateralis (assembly GCF_048772815.1). Taxonomy (NCBI): domain Eukaryota; kingdom Metazoa; phylum Chordata; class Mammalia; order Rodentia; family Sciuridae; genus Callospermophilus; species Callospermophilus lateralis. The sequence goes on from NC_135318.1 coordinate 6,309,780, forward strand.
TAGGGAAGATATAATTTGAGCTGCACTTTGAATGAAAGTAGATCCGACTGGTGAGGATGGGAAGTACTAGCATTCCAATTAGAGAGAGGTTGTTAGTGCCAAGTCCTAAAACAAGATCAGTGATTAAGGAACAGAAGGAGGATCTTTTAAGTGAAGGAAGTGAATTTGAAGGAGGAATGGGAGGCTTGAAGGCCAAGAAACTTGATAAGCAGGCTATAGGCATGCCTTTATAAGTCAAATCAGAAATAGGATTTTTGAAAATTGAGGTATAGTTTATATATTATAAGGTTCAACCTTTAAAAATATGTAATTCAGTGGTTTCCACTATATTCACAAAGATGTGGAGCTATCACTTCTCTATCAACTCCCCGTACATACTCATCACTCCAAAGGAGACCCCATACCGATTAGGACTTTGGTCCTAATTTTTTAAAAATTTTTATTATTAGTTGTTCAAAACATTACATAGCTCTTGACATATCATATTTCATACATTTGATTCAAGTGGATTATGAACTCCCATTTTTACCCCATATACAGATTGCAGAATCACATCGGTTACACATCTACGTTTTTACATACTGCCATACTAATGTCTGTTGTATTCTGTTGCCTTTCCTATCTTCTACTATCCCCCCTCCCCTCCTCTCCCATTTTCTCTCTTTACCCCATCTACTGTAATTCATTTCTCTCCCTTTTTTTTTTTTCCCCAAGAATATTAACATTAAACAGGGACTAGAGGTGGGAGGGAAAGGGAGAGAGAAGGAAAATTGCATTGAAATGGAAGGAGACCTTCATTGTTATACAAAATTACATGTAAGAGGAAGTGGTCCTAATTTTTAAGTGTGATAGTAAGCCACTGAAAGATTGCAGCAGGAGAGACTGGTCTGATTTATATTTTTAAAAAGATTATTTAGGCAGCTATGTAGAAAATGGATTCTATAAAAGTAAGGGTCAAAACAGGGAGACCACATGGTCTTTTGCTATACTTAAGACAGGAGATGGTAATTGGGTTAGAGTGGTGGTAAGGGAATAGAAAGAGGGAATAAGTTCAGGACCCGGCTCTAATGTGCTTCTCACATGATCTGCAACCAAGGACCAGTTTATTAAATTTCCAGTCCTTCAGTTTGAAACTTCAAACAGTGCAGTAAAATTATAAATAGAAACAGTGTCCAGGGCATGTGGCTAACATAGTAATCTATTGGTCAGGAGAGTCATACAGGAAGATTTTAGTCTGTGCAAATTCCTCTTCAACTTCCTAGGTTGATCCAGAGAAACAGCTGAGGAAAATAGATTGTTCAGAATTTTGATTCAGTAGCTATCTTTAGTTTTTTCTACAGCTGTAATTTCAGCAGCTTGGGAGGCTAAGGCAGAAGGATTGCAAGTTCAAGGCTAGCTTCAGTAACTTAGCAAGGCCCTAAGCAACTTAATGAGCCCCTGTCTCAAAACTTAAAAAAAGGACTGGGGATGGGGCTCAGTGGTAAAATGCCTCTGGGTTCAGTCCCCAGTACCAAAAGTATGTATGTATGAATGAATGAATGAATGAATAAAAATTCAAATTTGAAAAGAAAAACAAACTTTTGAAAGAGGCTAAGAGCAGCCCTGTTTATAAATGGTGACAAACTGTTAAAACTCGAGACACTCAAGATCTGCTTGGGGAGTACATGTCTGCTTCTCCTGGGCAGGTTTCTCTTTCCTCTGCTCCTACGATGCTGAGTGTTCCCTTCTGGTGGCACTTATGGCAGTGTGCTTCCTGGCTTGTCTGCAGGCTGTCTGACGTTTGGGGGTAGGCAGACCATCTCCTATTCATCTCTCAGCGCCTAACCGTCCACAGAGTACTAGCATGTATTATCCCATGAGGTGAAAACTAAATAAATTATCACTATATTACCATGATGAAATTCTAGGTAGTTTTAAAAGTGGTAGGCATACATTACACCTTGAATATAAAATAATTTCAAATCAAAAATATAGATCCAGATTAATATGAATACTGATTATTATGCACAAATACTTTTATGTAAACTAAAGAAACTAATGAAAACCTAATTGGGGGAGGCTTTAACATCATTTTTACATAAAATATTTAATTCTCAATTTTCAGTAAACTAAAAAGTTAAATCACATTTTTAACTTGAAACTAAACTTGGACCAGTCTTTCTTCAGCTGCTGGAAGGTGATGGATGCCAGCTCTGCTCCAGCAGCAGCACTGAGGCCGTGGATTTTGTGTGCTCATTCCTCACCTGGCCTTACTTCCCTAACAGTTTCCTTGTTTAGGAACCTTACATCTAAGACCCCTATTCCCACTCCCTGTGCTCCTGCCAGGCTTTATTTTTCTCCTTAATACTTTCTCCTACCTAACGTACTGTAGATTTTATTGATTTTATGCTTGTCATCCTTTACTAGAGTATAAGTTCCACTGGAAAAGAATTTTTGCCTGTTTTGTTCACTGCTGACTTTCCATAGTCAAGGGTGGTGTTGGATATACAGTACCCAATACATTTCTGTTGAATGAATGAGAGAATTATAAATAAAAATACATATAAATAACAAATATATATATATATATGTTTATATATATATGTATGTATGTATGTATGTTTATATATGTGTGTGCTTTTTTCGTCCAGTTCCGTCTTCCTGCTATTTACCAGACAGTGGGATGCAGTGGTGAGCAAACTGACAAGGTTCCTTCCTTAATGGTTTCCTTAAGCGTCTAGCATCTGCCACGCACTGGGATAGGTGTTAGGGACAGAAGGTCGGATAAGGAAAACAGGGGGCAAGGAAGGTCTCCCTAAAGAAGTGATTGACAAGATGAGCAGGAACTAGGGATTAAGGAATGCTAGGCTGGGGAGGCTGGTGGTAGACAGAGAAGACCCATATTTCCTAGATGTATTAAATCTATTTCATCAGAAGTTTTAAGAGACTCAGATAATTGGCTAAATAGTCTCACACATGGATACAAAGAATAATAGATATCATCAGATTTATCCTTAACAAATATGTGGGAGACAGAATATGCTTAGCTAATTCTTTCCCTTTGAAATAAGAGACTTTCAGAAAGAGTTCAAGTCAATACCGAATTCTAACTGAAATGTTTTCTTTTAAAAAATATAGATTTGTTGAAGAGGGCCATATTCCCTACATAAATGCATTCCAGCATTTTCCAGAAGAGATGAAATTATATGGGCGTGACAAAGGAATTTTTGCTATAGAGGTAAGTTATTTTACTTTTAGTTAGTAATAAGACACAGTGATTTCTCTTCTTTGTCTGACTGAGTATTTGGTGTTGGAGTTTTTTAAATTTCTAAAATCTTTTTTTGTCCAAACATGTAATATTAACTTTAATTTAGTGAAGAGTAGGATTATTATTTATTTTTCTTATGTGGCTTGTTTGAAAAAGATGTTTGTTGATGTTATTTGTACATTATATTGCTTTGAGGAAAGAAAAGAAAGTTAAACGTTATTTCAAGAGGCATTATGTTAATTCTAATAATTTCTAGGCCAACCTGAGTAACTTAGTGAGATCCTATCTCAAAACAAAATTTAAAAATGGATGGAAATTTAGCTCAGAGGTAGAATGCTCCTGGTTTTGATCCCTAGTAGCTCAAATAACACGGAAAACAACCAACAAAATCATTATTATTATTTTTCTGTGTCACAGTGGATTCTCATTCTCTTGTAAATACTGTAGTCAAGAAGAGTTACAGCTTCTGGAGATGGTGGGGTAAAGAAGCTGCAAATCTTCTTCCTCAAAAACAACTCAGGTCTTGGGAAATTGACCAGAGGCAAATAATAAATTGAGAAGTATTCATTAAAAACTCTTGAACTTTGGGTAAGAACTGTGAGTCTGTGGTATTATTACTTAAATTTGCTCTCATCTGTCACCCCAACCTTACTCCCAACTGGTGCTTCCAGGAAAGGGTGGCTGTTACTGTAGTACATTAGAAATGAGTATCTGACAGAAGTAGAGTAGGCACTCTGTCTGTGGTTGCTATTACCCATGATTAACTATAGTCCAATATTAAATGAAAAAAAAAGAAAGAAAACCTCATACATTTTAAATAGCATACCACTTTGAATAATATGATAAAATCTCAAGCCATCCTGTTTATACCCCCAACCCCCTGCAAAGGATGTGAATCCTTTGTACAGTGTACCCATAGTCTTTATGGCCTACCCACAGGATAGTCACTTAGTAGCCATCTTGATTATCAAATCAACTGTTGGAGTATCAGTATGCCAATGCTTGTGTTCAAGAAACCCTTACTTTAAATGGCCCCAAGTCATGAGTTCAAAGCCAGCCTCAGCAAAAGTGAGGCACTAAGCAACTCTAACACTGTCTTGAAGTAAAATACAATAGAGCTGGAGATGTGGTTCAGTGGTCAAGTCCCCCACAAAAAAAGACCTCAAAACACAAGAGTCAGGTTGCTGGCAATTCAGTTATACCAAAGAGAAATCCTTCCTTTCATTGAAAAGGTGAAAGTACAATAAGATATTTTGAGCAAGACTGCATTTACATTACTTTCATTACAGTATATTATTCTATTTTATTATTAGTTATTATTAACTTTACTCTGCCTAATTTATAAACTAAACTTAATGTCAGGCATGATGTATAGGAAAAACACAATATATATTGAGTTTGGTTCTGTCAGAGGTTTCAAGGCATCTACTGAGGATCTTGGAATATGACCTCTGTGGTAAGAGGGACTGTTGTAGTTTATGTTGGAAGAAAAGCAAGTTAATAAGAGGGACACTATTAGTGATTGAAAAGAGGAAATTTGAATGCCAAAGAATTAAGAGAGTTCCTGGCAAAGCGGATGTAGCTCTTCAATAGTTTTGTAAAGCGTGATTCTCTTCCTAATTGTGTTGTAAAATCAGAGGCAATGGGAAGGATGCCTGTTTGTTTTTATATGATTTTTGTGAGAATTATGCTGAAGAGAAAATGTTTCATTTATTTTTTGTTATGAGGACTTAGTAGATAATTATAACCTGAATTTTGTTTACTATAAGATGAAATAAACTTGTTTGCTTTTTAATTTTCTCAAAGTCCTTACCAACCCCTTCACTATTTATGAATAAAATTTGACTTGTTTTTCAAGTGGATTCACTTTGAGTGACTTTTATTGGTATAAGTTACATCCACACCAGTGGATACACTGGACAAAAGGATGATGAGAATAGAGAAGTAGGAAAAGAATGCATGTTGTTATAACAGTCGCATTGTGCCTAGCGCAGTGGCGTGCACCCCTGTAATCCCAGCAGCTCAGAAGGCTGAGGCAGGATTTTTAAGCCAGAAGTGGCTCTACCATAAAATCCTAGCCAAACGTGGGAGCAGTTTCAGTAGATTTGGTAAGCAGGAAGTAAGCTTGGAAGTGGGTTCCTAGGGCTACTGTCTTTAGTTACATTGTACTTCATACCCAGGAGAGACTGGATGTGTTCTCTACCACTTGACCTGGAGAAAAGAAAAAAGAAATAATAATAATGCTTCCTATGTTCCAGGTTGGCCTGCTTTTACATACTTTATAACTCATTTATTACTCATGCCATTCCCATGAAATCTGTTGTGTGCATTATTATCATTATTATACCTGATTTACAGATGAGGAATCTAAGACATAGTGAACTTAGGCAGTTTGCCTAGTACTCTTACTCTGAATGTAGTCCACAATGGCTAAGTCAGGCCTTAGTTTGGAGGGAGACAGAATAGAGGGACCATACAAACCATGAAGATTGACTGATGGGCAGAGCAGGGAGGGAAAAGGAGGGGTAGAACATTGAGCCAAACCAGGGGCTTCAGACTAGTTAGTAAAACCAACAGGTGGCCTTCAGGCAGAATGGCACCCTGAACCAAGAGGCAGGGGATAGAGGATCAATCTGGAGGATGGCCCAGGCTGGTAGTGAAGATGGAGAGCTGTCCCGTTTGTGGCATGAGGCCATGCTGGCTAGTTGGAGGGGCCTCCTGAAGTGTGGTTCTTTCTGAAAAGGCAGGTTAGTGTTTCTCAGCTTGGGCAGGGTTGAGATCACTGATTTAAATGACTGAGGACACCGAAGACATCTCTTGTTTTTTTTTCAGCCACAACTCCAAACTCAACTGACTGTCAGAGGTGTGGTTAAATAACTGGACTTGGATGAAATCAGGGAGAAAAATAATGAAGTATCAAGTGCTCCTTCCATCTCTGGAGTCCTGCTTGAATCTGAGGGAATAATACAAGTTCTTAGCCTTAGAACTAGCCTTGACTTAAAGCTAATGGCATCTTTTTAATGGCATGCCACACTTACTGAACTTCCTAGGCATGCCTTGGACAATACTAGGGTATCCTATTAGAAAGTAGGAGGATTTTTATTTCACAACTGAAATTTTTTTTGTGACTTGTGATCTGAACCTCATTTAAATGTTCCACTAAAAGGGAAGAACATTTGATTCCCTAAACTCGAGATGTGTGCCTTATATCTTTGTATTTGTTCAGTTTTCCTAGAGTGACCAGTGAAACTTGAGTTATCGTGTTTGCATTGGATACCAGCTTAGTCTTGGGTAATAAAAATATATATATATATATCCTCAGGGCCTGGCAAAGTGGTGTATGCCCGTAATCCTGGCTTCTTGGGAGACTGAGGTAGGACAATCACAAGTTCAAGGCCAGCCTGAGTGACTTGATGAGATCCTATCTCAAAATAAAATGTTAAGGGCTAGGGGTGTAGCTTAGTGGTTGAATGCTTATGCAGGAGTCAATGAGTTCAATCCCCAGTACTGAAAAAAAAAATAAAAATCTCCCTCTCTTATGTGTTTATCCCTGCTTTCTTCCCCTACTTTCTTCCTCCCTTCCCTCCTGTAATTGCCAGCATGTTCTGTATCTCACATCCTGACAGACTGGGGTTTAATGTGATTTTTCACAGCCATTTACTACTCAAATTATATGAATAATTTTTGCTTTATTAAGGTTATTTGTATGTTTTGCTACTACCTGATATTATTTTGTTGTCTTTAATTCCCTAACCAAATTGTATGCTTCTCAGGAATAGATACCCAAATCTTTAATGTAGAATCATGCACTATTAAACATGGAAGGAGCCAGGAGCAGTGATTCACACCTGTAATTCCAGCTACTGGGGAGGCTGAGGCAGGAGGGTCTCAAGTTCAAGGCCAGCTTGGGCAACTTAGCAAGACCCTATCTCAAAATAAAAAATAAGAAAGAGGTAGGGATATAGCTCAATGGTAGAGCAGCCTTGGATTCAGTCACCAGGTGGGTCCCCAGCTCTCCCTTACCACATACACACACACACACACACACACACACACAATAAAAGACAACTAGAGGGAAATTTGGATTTGGAGATCAGTTAGTCTGCTTTTTTAATTTTTCCAATAAGGAAACAGACCTAAGAAGAACTATGATTTGAGAATGAATAAATCTGTCCTTCATTAGAAATGTTCTTCATTTTCAGGAGGATTATGTGAGGTAATATATGCAAAATGCAGGCGCATCATGGATTTTCAAATGGTAGCAGCTCCCTTCTAGGCCCTAGGATGGAGGAACTTCTCCCCTGAGGGGGGATTAAGTTGCTTGTTAAAAAAAAAAAAAAAAAAAATTATGATTTTTTTAAAAGTAAAGGTTTTATTTTAAAATTCTGTTAACTTTTTAATGTGTCCATTTCTAAATTTTCTCAAAGAAAATTCCAGGAAATCCATGGATATACAAAGGGATGGTATATCTTGCTTCTTATTATGGTATTTTGTACTTTGACTTGTAAAGGATATTGCTTCCTAAGCTGAATTTGAATTTATATACTTGGGATTGGCATCTAACTGGCAGTTTCCTTTGTAATTAGGAAATTTAATTTTACTTTCTGTATACTCACCTAGAAGCTCAATATTCACTCTGCAAACATAATTATTTTCAAAAATTATTTTCTTTGTCCTTTCAAATACTTATAGATCCATTGTTGCTAAATATTTAAATAATTGCAAGAGTGACTTACAATAAACAGAATCAAGAGATTGTTTCTATAACAGCCATTGTGGCTCACATTTCTCAGTAACCTAGCTTAATCCTTTAGTAAGATTTATACTTTTCTCTAGTATGGTAAGAAGTACCTGTGGGTATTTTAGTCACATTTATTTTTGGTGATGATTCAGGATTTCAGACTGAAATATTATGTTCTCAGTACTCCATTACATCTAAGCTATTCGTTCCCCTTCCTTTAACAAATTGAGACTTAATTTTATAAATTAAGAGGTGAAATGAGTTATGTTTACTTGCTCTTGTTTATTTTTTTTAATATTTATTTTTTAATTGTAGTTGGACACAATACCTCTATTTCGTTTATTTATTTTTATGTGGTGCTGAGGATGGAACCAAGGACCCTGCACCTTCGAGGCAAGCACTCTACCACTGAGCCACAACCCCAGCCCCCTCTTGTTTATTTTTGTTCTGAACAAATATTCATTTTACTTATCATATTAATTATAGTTGGTTCTCCTTGTCCTCAGTTCTCACATCGTAGATCAAAACTATTCTAAAAAGAATTGAGTCATTCCCTATGCAATATAGTATACTAACTATTTACAAAGCATTTGTATTGTGTTAGGTATTATAAGCAATCTAAGGATGATTTAAAGTGATATAGAAGGTGTGCATATATTATATGCAAATCACTGCACCATTTTATATAAGGGACTTAAGCTCCACAGATTTGGAATCCACAGAGGTTCCTAGAACCAACCCCTCTACCTTAAAGAGATGACTGTACTGAGAGAGGAATGTTGAATTCTCCACATATGATGGCAACTTTTTCTTCACATTCTCTCAGTTTTTACTTCAAAAATTGGACCTTTTGTTACATGTATAATACTTAGGATAATTTGTCTTCTTAATGAATTGACTCTTATCATAATGTAATGTCACTCCCCCCCCCCAGTTATATTTCTTTTTCAGATATCTATGTTGTCTAATATTAACAAAACCACCACCACCACTACCACTACTACCACTACTACCACTTCTACCACTTCTTCTTCTACTACTACTACCACTACTACTACTACTACTAGTTGTTGTTGTTGTTGTTGTTCTTCTTCTTCTTCTTCTTCTTCTTTCTTCTTTCTTCTTTCTTCTTCTTCTTCTTCATTTCTACTCTGTATTTTTTTGAATCTTTTATTTTTAACCTCTGTGACCCTATATTTAAAGTCAATTTCTGGGAGAATTTATGTTTTTTAGTTGTAGATGGACACAATACCTTTATTTTATTCGCTTATTTTTATATGGTGCTGAGGATTGAACCCAGTACCTCACACATGCTAGTTAACTGCTCTATCATTGAGCTACAACTGCAGCCCCAAGGCTTGACCTTTTGTCAAGTCAGATAACTAATATATATGGTCATGTTTGAATCTACCACATATTATTTATTCTTTCTGTTCCTTATTCCTTTTTTTCTGTTTTTTTGCTTTCCTTTGGATTAACTTAGAATGTTTTATAATTCTATTTTATCTTTACTATTGATTTATTAACTGAATCTCCTTGTTTTCTTTTTTTCGTAGTTGCTCTAGAGTTTACAGTATCATCATTAACTTATTATGTCTACCTCAACTAATGGTAAACACTTATGTGTATAACCTAAGACCCTTACAACAGGATCATTCCACTATTCGCCTTCATCTTTTATCAGCAACCATTTCACTTTTGTTATAAATCCTATAGTGCTTTGGGATTATTTTTCCTTTAAACAATTATTTGTCTCTTGAAGAAATTAAAAATGAAAAAGCATTTTATATTTACATACATATTTGCTATTTCTGGCATTCTTTTTGTTTAAACCCATATTTCTGTGTAGAAAATTACCTTTACATTTTTTATAGTAGAAATTTTACAATTCTTCTGTTTTTAATTGGTCTAAAAAGTCTTGCCTTGGGGCTGGTGTTGTAGCTCAGGAGTAGAGCGCTGGCCTGGAGGAGCTGGGTTCATCCTCAGCACCACATAAAAATAAAGAAAGAAAGATAGATATCGTGTTCAACTACAACTAAAAAAACAAACAAACAACAACAACAACAAAAAACAACTCTTGCCTTAATTTTGGAAAGACATTTTCACTAAGTGAATTCTGGACTTATGTTTTTCTTTCAGTTTATTTGATAGATAAATATGTCATTCCATTGTTTTCAGGCCTATCTGATTTCTTTCTTTTTAGTTAACTCATAAAGGTTACCTGGCCAGCTCAGTCAGTAGAGTATAAGCCTCTTAATTGACATGATATTTGTAAATTTTTATAGGTTACAGTGTAATATTCCTATACATGTATCCAGTGCATATGGTAAGTTCAGGTAATTGACATACCTGTCACCTCAAACATTTACCTTCTCTTCATGTTGAGAACATTCAAGTATACATGCTTACTATTTTAAAATATTTGATCATTTTTCGTCAGCCATAATTACTCTACTGTGGCACAGAACATTAGAAATTATTCTTCCTTCCCAGCTGCACCCCCAAACCTGTTAATCATCCTCTTTCCATCTTCCTTTCCCCAGTACCCTTCCCAGCCTCTGTTAACCACTCTTCTACTCTACTTCTGTGAGTTTATCTTTTTAGCTTCCACAAATAAATGAGAACATGTGGAATTTAACTTTGTGTGTTTAACTTAATCCAGTGCCTTCTCAGCTTATCTCTGTGTCATGCACTATAGGATTCCATTCTTTTTTTACAAGTGAATAATATTCTTTTGTGTACTTGTACACATTTTCTTTATCAATTTATCTGACAATGGACATCTTGGTTGATTTCATATCATTCTAACTGAGGGGAGATGCTATTTCTTTGGGGTTTTGATTTGCATTTCTTTGATGATTAGTGATGTTGAGCATTTTTTTTATATACTTGTTGGCCATTTGTATATCTTCTTTTGAGAAATGTCTGTTTAGATCACTTTCTCACTTTTAAATTGGTTATTTGGAGGGTTTTTGTTGTTGTTGTTTGTTGTTGTTAAGTTCCTTGTACTATCTGTGATATTGTCATTTGTCAGTTGAGTAGCTTGCACACATTTCATCCCATTCTGTAGTTTGTTTGTTAGCTCTGTTGATTATTTCCTCTGCTGTGTGGAGGCTTTTCAGTTTGTCAACTTTTGGCTTTGTTGCCTGTGTCTTTGGGTCTTTGGGTCATATAAAAAAAAAATCATTGTTCAAACCATTGTCCTAGAGCATTTTTCTTATTTTCTTCTAATAGTTTCATAATTTCATATTTTATAGTTAAGTCTTTGCTTTTTGTTAATGATGAGAGATAAAAATCTAGTTTTTTTTCCTTTGTATATAGATCTCCATTTTTCCCAGCATCTGTCATTTCTCCAGAGTTTGTTCTTTGTGCCTTTGTCAAAAATATGTTTGCTATAAATATGTTGGCTTCTGTATTCTGTTCCATTGATCTTTGTGTCTGTTTTTTATGCCATTATCACACTTTGGGCTACTGTAACTTTGTATAGTATGTTTTGAAGTCAGGTATTGTGATGCCTCCAATTTTGTTCTTTTTTCTCAGGATTACTTTGGTTATTTGGAGGTTCAGTGGTTCCATATGAGTTTTAGTAGTGTTTTTTTTTTTTTTTTTCTGTTTCTGTGGAAATTCATGTGTGTCTGTGTGTGTATGAGCGCGAGCTAGAGATTTAATCCAGGAATGCTTTACCACTGAGCCACATCTCCAGCCCTTTTCATTTTTTATTTTGAGACAAGGTCTCACTAAGTTACTTTGGTCTTTCTAAGTTGCTGAGGCTGGCCTTGAACTTGGGATCTTTCTGTCTCAGCCTCCTGGGTTGCTGAAATTATAGACATGCACTATCAAACCTGGCTATAATTGGTATTTTGCTAGAGATTACATTGAATGTAGATGACTTTGGGCAGAATCTGTAGATCACAAATGGACATTTTAACAAATTTAATTCTTTTTTGTTGTTATTTTTGTTGGTACTAGAGATTGAGCTCAGGGCACTCAACCACTGAGCCACATCCCCAGCCCCAGACTTATTACTGACAGGTAGTAATCTACACTTGTCATTTTAATAAGTGTTTTCTGGTTGTATATTGTTTATACAGTAGTTTGTATATTTTTTATTCCTTTCTTCTCTTCTTACTGTTAATCTTTGTGGTTTGGTGGTTTTCTGTAATGATATGGTTTGGTTCCTTTTTCCTTTCTTGTTTGTGTGTCCACTCTACCAGTGAGTTCTATACTCATGTGTTTTTCGTGATGGTAGTTATATCCTTTCACTTCTAGATCCTGGACTCAACCCTAAGTACTTCTTAAACAAGGGATGTAGTGGTGATGAATTCCTTCAGCTTTTGCTTGTCTGATTATGATGTAAGTGCCTTGGAGAGCACCTCTTTGGGATTGAGTTCTTTGGGGTTTTCTTTGAACTCCTGGATTTGGATATCCATATCTCTACCCAGATGTGGGAAATTTCTAGCTCTTATTCTTTAATATGCTCTCTGTGCCTTTCTTGGTCTCCTCTCCCTATGAGACTCCCATGAGGAGGACATTTGGTTGCTTAACGGTGTCTCATAGGAGGCTTTCTTCACTCACCTTCATTCTCCCCGCCTGCTCCTCTGATGAGTTGCCCCTCCAACTTTTGAGTTAACTCAAAAGATCTGTCTTCAAATTTAGGAATTCTTTCTCCTGCTTGATCTAGCTTATTGTGGCTCTCACATTTTTATTTCATTCATTGAATTCTTCAGTGGTAAGATTTTTCTTTGGTTCTTTTTTATAATATCTGTCTCAGTGTTGTATTTCTCCTTCAGATCATGAATTAGTTATCTGTCATCAAATTGTTTGTATTCTCTTTATCTCACTGAACCTTCCTTAAGGTCATCATTTTAGATTTTTTTTCTTTTTTTTAACATTTTATAAATTTCTTTCTTTCTTTCTTTTTTCTTTCTTTTTTTTTCTGGAGTACTATTTCTGGGGAATTATTTTGTTCCCTTTCAAGTGTCATGTTCATTTGCTTTCTCATTTTTCTTGTGCAGTGGTTACCTTGTCCAATTTTATAGTGGCACCTCCCCCAACTCCCCCAACCTCAATAGGAGAGACTTATTCCTAGGAATGCTCACTAGGGTACTGTTTGGTAGGTATGTTAGTTTTGATTGTGGATGAACTCAGTTGTGTGGTCTCTGTGCAGGAGTCCTTGTCAGTGGTCTCTGGTTTTATTCGTGGTGTGCAGCTTTGGGAGTTTGTGAGTGCGGTGGTGTAGCAGTTTTGCTGGGGCAGGGAAGCTGCTTAATCACTCTCAGGCTGAGGGTGGGTACCTGCAGCTGCTGCTGACTGACTGTGCAGCAGACCCTCTGGTGGGGAGGACCACTGTCCAGCTGGCTTTTGAGCTGGACTCCACCTTATGGGGGCACTGAGGGCTGACCAGCTGTGTGTTCCTAACCAAAGGGCAGGGACCACCACCTAGATGATTGTCAGGTAAAGCTAGTGTGTGCAGGTGCTGTAGTCCAATTGACTTTTAGTGAGTTCTTGGGAGAAGAGCAGGGATGCCACTTGATTGGCTGTGGGTACATGGGGGCCTGTCAGGCCAACCATCTGTGTAGTGGGCTTGCTGGGGTGTGGTAGGGCCACCACTGAGATGGCTTTCAGGCTGGGCTTGGATGTTTATGGGTGCTATGAGCTGTTAGCCAGGTTCACCTGCTGGCCTTCTGATGGGAAGTCATTCTGCTGTCATTCCTGTTTTTGCTTTTCTCGATGTAATATGCCTTTATTTCTTCTAACTACTTTTAAGATTGGATTGTCCTGTGCCTTGTCATAGTTTTCTTTATGTTTCTTCTGATTGGGGTTCATTTGCCTTAGGGGGTTTTGTTGTTGTTGTTGTTGTTGTTGTGTTAATACTGGGAATTGAAACCAGGACTTTGCACATGCTCAGCAAGCACTGTACCACAGAGCTACATCCCCAGCCCTCATTTTTCAGATTGATGGGTGTATAATTCATCAAATTTGGAAATTTTTTATCAATTGTTTTTTGAAAGATTCTTTCTGTCCTCCTCTTGTTTTTTTCTGGAATACCAGTTAAATGTTAGACCATTTGACGTTGTCCCACATGCATTAAGGCTTCTTTCTTTTCTTTTCTCACTTCCTTCTCTTTCTTTCACTTGTTTTGTTTTTGTTCTTAGTTTTCTTGTTTAGTGTGTTTCATTTTGATTATTTCTATTAACCGTCTTCAGATTCACCTATCTCTACCTTCATTGTTAAATGGATCCAATGTATTTTTTAATTTAAATACGGTCGTTTTCATTTCTAAAACTTTTAATATTGTTTTTTTCTATTTCTCATTATTTCGTGTTTTCTTTTATATCCTTGAGTGTATTGATAGTATGATAGATGTTTTAAGGATTTTGTCTACTATTTTCATTGTCTGTATTATTTCTAGGTCTGTTTCTATGGATTGGTTTTTCTAAAGAGCTTGTCTAATGCCTTCAGTATTAGGACGTTCCTGTAGTCTGGCTGTTGGCTTTTGTGAGCTCTCGACTTTTGAACTATTGCTTTCCCCCTCTTGCCTTAGTTTTTTTCTCATTTGCATAGATCAGTACTCACCTGAAGACTTGAGAGGACCCTTTTGCAGATCTCTGGAGCTCTTTCTACATCCAGCTTTATCCTCTCAGGTACTCTGCCTGCACATCTTAGCCATCTCAATTTCCAGGAATCCAGGCTTTTAATCTCCGCTGTACCACTGAGCTGTTTCACTCCCGCTGCCTTCAGGCAGCAAGATGGGGTTGTTTGTTTCTCTTCTATGAAGATTTTAGTCCTGTGCTGCCTATGTCATGCCTGAAACCTTTTAGACACGTTCTATACAGTGTGTTAGTCGGCTTTCCATCACTTTGACAGAATACCTGAAACAATTTAAAGGAGGAAAGATTTATTTGGACTTAGGGTTTTGGCTCCATTACTGTGGGCATGGAGTGAGGTGGAAAATCATGGTGGGAACACGAGGCTGCTCATTTCATGCAGCAGGGAAGCACAGAGATAAGAGGAAGCGTCCAGGGGCAGAATGTGTCTTTCAAAGGCATGCCAAGAGTGACCCACCTCCCCAAGTCTCTACCACCTCCCAACAGCTGGAGGGCAAGCCTCAGCCCATGAGCCTTTGGTAATATTCCACTTCCCCACTTATGATACCAGTTCTCTATTGTTTATGGTGGAATGGTGATTTCCATTGTAATTAATGTTTATGGTGGAATGGTGATTTCCATTGTAATTAATCTTTCGTGGGCAGAAACAGAAGAATTTAAATACTAATTTTTAGGCACTTGTAAATAGGTTAGTATTCAAACGCTTTTTAAATGTTACCTAAACAATTCTTTCTCAATTGCCTGAAAGTATCTCATTACTCATTCATTCACAGATTTTTTAAAATTGTAGTCTATTTATTAATATTATCACTAGTCTGATCTTTGCTGAAATTTTTGCCCCCAGATAGAACATGTTATTGGAGGGTCCTGGTTTTGTTTATACAAAATACTTGCCCTAGTAGTAATCCCTTTTGTTGACTATTTTTTCTTTTGTTGTTAGTAGATTTTAATTTATAATTCATAGTTGTATACACTTACAGGATACATTATGGTGCCTTTATATATATGTAGCATATAGAATGATTAATCAAGCTAACTAACATACATATTGCATTGCTTTACCTGTCATTTTTATGGTAAGACATCTGAAATTTGTTCTTAATTATTTTGAAATAACAGTACATTATTATTGACTACTCTCATTGCTGCACATAGATCTCAAAACTTATTTCTCCTGTGGGTCTGAGACTTTGTACCCTTTCACCAACAATGCTGCATTTCCTCCCACCCTGCCTGTATCCACCAAACTCGGTAACCATTGTTTTACTATACTTCTGTAAGTTCATCTTTTTATAAGTGAGATCATTTAGTATTTGTCTTTCTCTGCCTGACTTATTTCACTTAGCATAATGTCCTCTAGGTTCATCCACATTGTCACAAATGACAACATTTTCTTCTTTTTAAAGGCTGAGTAGTATTCCATTTTAAATGTGTATCACATTTTCTTTATTTATTCATAATTAATGGATTCTTGACTGTGTGTCTTAGCTATTGCACACAGTGCTTCAGTGAATATGGAAGTCCATCTGTTCCTTCAGCATATTGATTTCAGTACTTTTGGATATATATATACCCCATAAGAGAATTGCTGTTTTTTTGAGGAACACCCACACCATTTATCATGATGGGTCTACTGATTTATATTTCCTCCCACAACTCTTTGAATACTTGTTGTCTTCCATCTTTTTAAAATTAATCTCCAATGAAGGCAGAGATAAAATAAGATTTCTTATAGAAATTTTGATAGAAAGTACAAATACGAGAGTATGTCTTGAAACAACCATTGTTGTTTGCTTTTTTCATTTATTTTTTGAGGTTTTTTAAAATAAACTTTATTTTGGAATAATTTAAAATTCACAGAAAAGTTGCAGTAATCAGAACAGTTATGTAGCCTTCTCCCAGATTTAGTCTTTTGTTTTAATATTTGTGCCGTTCTTCCTGTCTACTTATATATCTACATAATTGTATTTCTAAGTCACTGAGGTTTAGCCTTTTTACACAGAATACTTCAGCAGATGTTTCCTAAGAACAGAAATATTCTCTTACATAACTGCAATTTAGTTGTCAATTTTTTATTCTCTTTAGAGCTGTATAGTATACATATGTCACAATTGACTTAACTAGTTCTTTACTGATAGTGGTTTTGTGATTAAGGAGAAAAGGCTAAATAAGATACCTAGGTAATCAAACATACAAAAGTAGAAACAATTCAAATGTCTATAACAGAAAAATGAATAAAACGTGTTATATTCATACAGTGCTACATTAAACGACTACAAAAATGAACTGCTACAAGCACTGTGAATGACATCATGTTGAATGTGAAAAAGAATGCTCCGAAAACTATGCAGTGGGGTGCCATTTTGACAAACAAGCAAGTTAATGATGGTGGAAATCCAGGATACTCTGGAGGGGGTGGATGAGTAGGAAAGGAGTACATTAGGTAGATACAGTTCCTCAGTCAGGTTGTTCCTCAGATTTAGGGTTGTTATTGAATATCATATTTTAGAACTTACAAATATGTTAAATATATTCTGTATTTTTCAAAATTTTTAGGGTAGCTAGAGGATATCGTTTAAGTAGAATTTCTAAACAAGAATAGTAAAAGGCAGTGTGTGATGGGAGAGTTTTTGCATGAGTATTGTACCCCCAAACAAAAGGTTTTTTTGTTTTTGTTTTTGTTTTTAAAAAGAGAGAGAGAGAATTTTTTAATATATATTTTTTAGTTTTCAGTGGATACAACATCTTTGTTTGTATGTGGTGCTGAGGATCGAACCCAGGCCGCATGCATGCCAGGCGAGCACACTACCACTTGAGCCACATCCCCATCCCCAAAGTTTTAAACTCTTTCAGAGTGGGGACTATATTTAATGATTCTGTTTTATGATCTGTATTCCCTAATGTATTTACATATGCATGTTAAGATTTCAGTTTGTGTGTATTGATTAAATGATTTAAAATAGTTATCAAACAATAAATATATTTTTATGCTTGTGGGATTTTTCAAATTGATTTCCTGGAGTTCTTTCCACCTAAGTAGGAAGTATCCAGACTGCCTCTGAAGTAGTCATGTAATAGACTGAGGGCCATGAAATAATGGTATTTGACTAAAAATGAAAAGCATTTTGTCAAATTTTAATGGTAGATGTATAAGGGATATTAATTCTGTTTATAAGCAAGGACTTTAATAATAAGAGTTATGGGTGTGCCAGTATCACTCATATGAAAATCAGTGTATGAGATAAATAATCTTATCAGTTAATTTGTATTCTCCACCAGTATACTGAAACCAATAGTCAATTACTCAGGTTAGAAAATGTATCTGTGAGGCTACATTTATGTAGGAGAACCATACTTCATATTCTCACGTGGATTTGGTATCTGTAATTTAGTTTGATCCTGGGCTAGTACCCTGTACCCAACCCAGCATTCTCAGCCTACAGTTTCCCTCCCCAACTTCCTAGAAGAAGAGAATGGAAACTTGGTTTTACAGTAGTCTAAGCACAACCAAATATTGACAGTGGTAAATCTGCTGCTAAAATAATTAGATAACCCTTCCAAAATCAAATACAAATTGGTTGGAGATTATCTACTCTTCTGGACAGCATCTTTTAATCTCCTGTAGTATTAATCTGTAAAATTGAAACATAGTTATAGATAAATCTGCAGAATCTTTGGAGAATAGACAAATATTAAGGAGGTCTTCAAAAGGTTTTTCCCAACTCTGATCCTGGGGCCAAAAGAGATTACCGTCTTCTATTCAGTTGGCAAGTCCTTAATGGTCTTTATTTCATAATTCTGCATTTGTTCCTAAGGATTTTATTTGTCTGTATAAATTAACAATATGCTTCTAAATATTTCTCACCCTCAGGACCAAGACTGTGTTTCACATAAAGTAATGTGTTTAACACAAACTGAAACCAGACTTCAGAAGTAAAAAAGTATTTTTTGTTACTACATGGCAGATTTACAATCATTAAGATAATTCTTTTTAAACAATATTTTTAGTTGTAAGTGGACACAATGCCTTTCTTTTTCTTTCTTTCCTTCTCTCTCCCTCTCCCTCTCTCTCCCTCCCCCGCTGTCTGTCTCTCTCTCCTATGCCTCATACATACTAGGCAAGTTCTCTACCACTGAGCTACAACTCCATTCCTCATTGAGGTTATTCTAACAGAACAGGTATGCAAGCTAAATCATAATATAAATGGAATTTATCCTTCCATAAATAATATATTACAGTGCTTTGTTATCATTATTATAGTTTTATACATTTTCAATTTTCCTTTTAATGAAGAAGTTGTGATGGTTTGGATTAACAGGTGCATAATGCCTTAGCTTCTCAGCTGAATTGCTTCAAAACAACAATAAGAAGAAGGGTGCGGCATGCAGCGCTGCACTTTTTTTTTTTTTTTTTTTAATAGCTCAGCAGGAAGTTTGCCTCTGACAGGGTATTGTAATCTGCTTTATCACAGGAGCCTGCTGTTGTGTAACAGAAACTCTAGCTTGTCCTTGCCTGTCTTAAAGCATTGCTTCATGAAGGAAAATAAACTCCCTGGAATATTTGTGATATTCAATTAAAATGCTTTCCCAAGCACTCCATTTTAAATGCATGCTGGAACGATTTATTATAGCTTTGTGGTCTTTTACATAACATATTACACTTGTGATTTCTTACTGTTGTAATTAAATGGATCTGTATCACTCTAGGAACCCTATGTATCATATTCATTGTATCTTTTAGATACATCTGTAGCCAAGTGGAGTAATAGTCCCTCCTTCCCCACCCCGCTTTTTTATAGAAAAAGGGGAAGGTTTGAGATGCCTTCAGTCAACTATTGATTTTATTAACAGGCAGCCTTTCTTCATTGTGTGCCTTGCATTTGCTCACAAAAGTGCATTCACTATTCTATAGTATGTTGAAACTTTTAAATGGAAATGGCTTTTCATTAACAAAGAAAGCATTTTCTTACTCCCTTCCATGTCTTTACTTTCTCCACTAAGTCTTGGCTTCTTGGGCAGCTGTACCTCCACCAGAAATGACAAAAGGTGCAATTGTGCTCAGAGATGGCCATGAAGATAATGGGGGGGGGGGCTGTTCTTCTATCTCTGTTTATTTTTGTTATTCCATAAAGCTGAGCACACCTTGAAAACAACCCCCTCCCCCAAGGAAGCTTTAAAACCCCTCTCAAATCTTATCCTGGGTAAGCCATCTCTTTCCCTTAAGTTGTTCTGTAGTATTTAAGAGGGCACCTATGTCTCAGTAACCACAAAGCTATCAAAATTCACCTAAAACAGGAGATGGAGAATAAAGTACAGAAGATGTTAGTTGTCCTCCTTTCCACACAGGCCAGGAGGTTTTTCAGTCTCCCCGAGTTTCCCTGGCTGCCCAGCAGTCAGGAGAGGAGGTGGGTGGTGCGCACAAAGCTTCAGTTCTCCCAGGCGTGTCCTCTTCTGTGCTGTGACTTCCAGCCCAGTGGACAGCCTTTGCATTTTGTTTATTTGTTCATTTAATTTGAAGGTGATCTCCTTCTGCTCCTTTTTCTGCCTCTTATGCTTCTCTCTCTCTCTCTCTCTCTCTCTCTCTCTCTCTCTCTCTCTAAACAGTGCCCAGGATCAAATCCAGAGCATTATATATTTGCTGCTTCACTTTTTGCTTCTAGTAAAAATCTTTTGGTCCATGTGGTAGACCAAGCTGAAAATCGAGTCTCTTTCATAGTCTCTTTCAGGGGTACCATTTCTATCAAAAGGTTAAATCACTGGTTGAACCAAAGTATTGGGCTTAGATATACTTGTCTCTATTAAATACAGTTTATTCTGTCAATGATAGGCAGGAGGGCTACTTTGGAGTTCAGTCATGATTTTTCTTTATTTTTGTAGATTTTAAACCCTCAGACCAATTTCTAAACGAATAATATGTAGTGTATTATTCTACAACAGTCCTTGGCAGTGTTTCCAAATTCTCTCAGAAATTAGTTATTTCATCATCTCTCTCCAGATTCGTCAAGAAGGGATAAAGAGGAAACTGGAAGTTCATTCTGAAGCACATCTCCAGTATTTCAAATGTTGATAAACAACATTCTGATCTTCTCTCTGAATGAGTAGAATGTAAAGACACGGAGCTGGCTCAGCCAGATCCACTGAGCGGGCACTTTGCCATGATGATTCATTTTGCCTCAAAGCAGTCTTGCAGCCTTTGTGAAACTGGGTCCCTTTTGGCTGAAGGAAGAAAAAGACTCTTCCAGAGCTGTCAGTCATATCTTAAGCACCTCCAAATGAAGGTCTTATTGGATCAAGTTTTAATACACTCTTAGACTTCAAACTTTACTCTAGATTTGTCTGTCATCTTAACTCTGTGGGCCACTGGAAATCCTTGGGATTGTTTGTGCAATCTTAGAATAATAATCTGACAGTTTAAAATCTACCCGAGGGAAATTAAGGTGAGTATAATGATAACAGGTGTTCTCAGTTCCTCTGGTTCCCACTCCTCCCTTCCAGAATTGCTACTGCCAAATGGCACTGGTAGAAACCAGTTGATGTTGTCTTTTGTTCTTGGCCTTTGTTGACATCTTAACCATCACTGCAATGCATGTGTGCGTTTCTCTTTTCAAGCTCACAACATAAAACCATCTGAGGGCTTCTGCTAATCTGTAAGAAAAATAAAGATGTAAGGCCCCTATATTTTCACTTACTTTTTGCTTCCCTCAACTGATACATTCTGTTCCCTGGGATTCACAGCAATATCATTAACCCTACAGGTTCTCAAGCTTTAGTATACCTAAAAATATGCTGAAGACTCATTTAACTTGCAGCTTTTTGGACCCAGGGTCAAAGACAGATTTAGGAAGTCTCGTATAGTGTGGGATCTAAAAAGAGATGTTCTTAATAAATGTCTTGCACATGATTCTGTTGCTTCTGTCTTTCCTTTGTTATTCCACCTTGTTTCTTGAAAGATTTGAGGTAGTAGTAGACTCATTAGCCCAAGGGTCAATATAAAGCAAAATGCTGTTGTACTTTACTAAACATGCAAAGTTTTAAACAGGACTCTGTGAGCCTCTTATTGTACCAACTACATCAGATTCCACTTACCTAGTGAAAATATACTACAAATCCACACAGCTTCTAAAATTCTTCCCTTGAGTGTGTTATAATAAGACAAATGCATTTTCTACAAGTCAGTCTAAAACAGTCACTGAAAATAGTTATCTTATGTTTTAGAATCTTGTAATTTTTTAGTTGTCAATGGCCTTTATTTTTATTTATTTATATGTGGTGCTGAGAATCGAACCCAGTACCTCACACAAGCTAGGCAAACGCTCTACCACTGAGCCACAACCCTAGCCCGAGAATCTTAATCTTTGTGAGATAGTTATCTATGTTTTAGAATCTTATCAATATTAGAAACTGACTCTCCACTCTAGACTAAGAACAGTTTGACAGAGACAAAAATGTTTCACAGTCCTCTTATTCTCTAAAACCATGCTAAGCAGCCTGCCCCAGGCCTTGTGCCAAAGGTCAGATATTTTGATGAGCGGGCAATGCAGGTCCTCTAACTGGCCTGGCTCAGTTATACTGGGTGCACATGTGGCATGGGGGATTTCCATAGCCAGGCCCTATAGGTATAATCGAGATATGTGCTGTTGGTGGCAGGAGGTAGCATTCTGATGCTTTTGATGACATCCCCTGGGACAGAAATAATGTGCAGTGGTGATATCCAATCATAAATATCTAACTTTATTTGAGGCATTAAAAAACAAAGCCCTTTGGTCTTATATTAGAATCACTAAGTGGTAGGTATAATTTCTGGGCAAGAGATTCTACACATACTATATTATCTTTCTGCTCAGTAAGTTAAATGTATATAGATTTTATGTATGTTGAATTTTTAAAAAATCTTCAGCTTTACTTACTTTTTTTTTTTTTCTTGGTACTGAGGATTGAACTCAGGGGCACTTTGCCACTGAGGTACATTCCAGCTCTTTTTTGTGTTTTATTTAGAGACAGGGTCTCCCTGAGTTTCTTAGACCTTGCTAGGTTGCTGAGGCTGACTTTGAACTCTCCCGAGCTGCTGGAATAACATGCATGCCCTACCACATCCAGCTTTATTTACTTTTAATTGTGACTGTTCAAATATATTGTGAGTTTTTTCCCCTTTAGGCAAATATTACTTAGGTTCATTTTTTATACTTTTTTATTATGCAAAAATATGCATAACATGGAATTTAACATTTTCATCATTTTTCAGAGTGCAGTCCAGTAGCATTGAGTATATCACATTGTCGTGCAACCATCACCACCATCCATCACCCAGGCTTTTCCATCTTCCTAAACTGAAACTCCACACCCATTTCATAGCACTTATTTCCTATTCCTCATATGCTCCAGCTCCTGGTAAATAGTCTACTTCCTGTCTCTGAATTTGACTACTCCAGGTAGCCCATATAAAGGGAATCATATAATATTTTTCTTTTCATGTTTGATTTATTTTACTTAACATAATGTCTTTAAGGAATATCCATGTTGTAGTTCTGTCAGAATTTCATTCTTTTTTAAGAGTGAATAATCCTGTTGTAGGGATATGTCACATCTTGTTTATCCATTTGTCCGTGGACATTTAGGTTGTTTCCACTTTTTAGCTATTATGAATAATGGTCCTGTAAATGTCAGTATACAGATATCTGTTCGAGTTATCTGCTTTCAGTTCTGTTGGGTAAATATCCAAAGAAGTGCAATTGCTGGATGATATGGTGGGTCTATTTTCAATTTTTTTGAAACACAACAATATACTTTGTTTTTGTGGTGTTAGGAATTAAAGTCAGGGCTTGCACACACTAGGCCAGCTCTCTACCACCAAGCTGTGTAATGTTTTTGAATGTTATTTGTTCTTATTGTAAAAAATAATATGTTCAGAATGATTAAGAAGAATGTTAAACATAATGAGAAGTATGATGAGATAAAAATCATCCCCAATCCAATTTCTCATGATTACCATTAACATTGGGTATTTTAAAAAATATTTTTTAATTGTAGAAAGATGTAATACTTTTATTTATTTTATTTTTATGTGGTGCTGAGGATCGAACCCAATGCCTCACACATGGGAGGCAAGCACTCTACCATGAGCTACAACCCCAGCGCAACATTTGGTATTTTTTATTGTCTTATTTAATGTTTATAACATATTTGCAAAATTAGGATTGAAGACTATACACAAATTTGTCTACCCTTATTTAAACTCAGTATTTGATATAAAATATGTATTTTCCTAAGTCACAGAACAGCTTAGCAGAATACTTTCTAATAGCTATTTAGTATGATACGTATAACATCTAGTGTAGAAGTTCAGTAGTGAAGAATTCATAGAGGGAAATATTTTCCAGTTACTGAAAACTATATATTCACAGATTATCTAATAAAATTAGAAAATTTTCACAAAATGTGTCATGTAAAAATGCAGAAGATGAAACTACCTAATTTACCTTGTACAAAAGCCATGAACCAGGGCTGGGGTTGTGGCTCAGTCATAGAACACTTGCCTTGCATGTGTGAGACACTGGGTTCAATTCTCAGCACCGCATATAAATAAATGAATAAAATAAAGGTCTATCAACAACTAAAAAAAAAAAAAGCCCTTAGCTAGAGGGGAGTGGTCTAAGAATAATGTAAACTATTAGAGGGATTTTTTTTTTTTTTAAGAGAGAGAATTTTTTAATATTTTTCAGTTTTTGGCGGACACAACATTTTTATTTTATTTATTTTTTTTACGTAGTGCTGAGGATTGAACCCAGCACCCCACACATGCCAGGCGAGTGCATTACCGCTTGAGCCATATCCCCAGCCCAATTAGAGGGATTTTAATTGGGTAGTGACATACCAGATTTACATTTAAAATCTCACTCTGGGTTGCAAAGAAGCAAAAGTGCATCTGGCGCTATCCATTAGGAGATTTGTTCTCTATGTTGGGGAGGAGGTTTGGAGGCTTAAAGTAGTAGTGGAAGTAGGGAGAAATAGTAGCATTTAAGACCAAGCCTTGACCATTGTGGAAAACACTGTGTGGAGGTTCCTAAAGAAATTAAAAGTTGAACAGCCATATGACTCAACAGTCCCTCTGAGGGTCTATACCCACTACCTCATAAAGATGTCCCTACTCCCATGGTCACAGCAGCCAATGTACAGAAACACCATCAGACAAATGAATAAAGAAAATTTGGTTTATAGTATTGTTCAGACTTAATAAGGAGACCTTGCTATTTGCCACAACATAAATAAACCTATTGCTAAGTGAAATAAGCCAGTCACAAAAAGGAAAAATTATATGAACATACTTATGTGTGGAATAGTTTTTAAAAGAGCTTAAAAACACCAACATGAGGTGAATAGAGAGCCTACAGAATGGGAGCAAACTTATACCACATGCACATCAGATAGGCACTAATCACTCGGATATATAAGAACATAATAAAATTTATTTTAAGAAGACCAAAAAACTTAACACCAAAAAACAAATAACCCAATCAATAAATGGGCCAAGGAACTGAACAGGTATTTCTCAGAAGATGATATACAATAAGTCAAGAAATATATGAAAAATGTTCAACATCTCTAGCAATTCGAGAAATGCAAATCAAAACTACTCTAAGATTTCATCTCAATCCAATCAGAATGGCAGCTATTTTTTTTTAATTAATTTTTATTGTAGGTTGTTCAAAACATTACATAGTTCTTGATATATCATATTTCACACTTTGATTCAAGTGGGATATGAGCTCCCATTTTTACCCCATATACAGATTGCAGAATCACTTCAGTTGCACAACCATTGATTTACATATTGCCATTCTGGAGTCTGTTGTATTCTGTGCCTTTCCTATCCTCTACTATCCCCCCTCCCCCCTCCCCTCCCCTCTTCTCTCTCTACCCCCTCTACTGTAATTCATTTCTCCCCCTTATATTTTCCCTCCTTTCCCCTCACTTCCTCTTGTATGTAATTTTGTATACCCCTGAGGGTCTCCTTCCATTTACATGCAATTTCCCTTCTCTCTCCCTTTCCCTCCCACCCCTCATCCCTGTTTAATGTTAATCTTCTTCTCATGCTCTTCGTCCCTACTCTGTTCTTAGTTACTCTCCTTATATCAAAGAAGACATTTGGCATTTGTTTTTAAGGGATTGGCTAGCTTCACTTAGCATAATCTGCTCTAATGCCATCCATTTCCCTCCAAATTCTATGATTTTGTCATTTCTTAATGCAGAGTAATACTCCATTGTGTATAAATGCCACATTTTTTTTATCCATTCGTCTATTGAAGGGCATCTAGGTTGGTTCCACAGTCTTGCTATTGTGAATTGTGCTGCTATGAACATGGATGTAGCAGTGTCTATAGTGTGCTCTTTTTAGGTCTTTGGGGAATAGACCGAGTAGTGAAATAGCTGGATCAAATGGTGGTTCCATTCCGAGCTTTCCAAGAAATCTCCATACTGCTTTCCAAATTGGCCGCACCAATTTGCAGTCCCACCAGCAATGTACAAGAGTACCCTTTTCCCCACATCCTCGCCAGCACTTGTTGCTGTTTGACTTCCTAATGGCTGCCAATCTTACTGGAGTGAGATGGTATCTTAGGGTGGTTTTGATTTGCATTTCTCTGACTGCTAGAGATGGTGAGCATTTTTTCATATACTTGTTGATTGATTGTATGTCCTCCTCTGAGAAATTTCTGTTCAGGTCCTTGGCCCATTTGTTGATTGGGTTATTCGTTATCTCATTGTCTAATTTTTTTAGTTCTTTGTATATTCTGGATATTAGGGCTCTGTCTGAAGTGTGAGGAGTAAAGATTTGTTCCCAGGACGTAGGCTCCCTATTTACCTCTCTTATTGTTTCTTTTGCTGAGAAAAAACTTTTTAGTTTGAGTAAGTCCCATTTGTTGATTCTAGTTATTAACTGTTGTGCTATGGGTGTCCTATTGAGGAATTTGGAGCCCGACCCCACAGTATGTAGATCATAGCCAACTTTTTCTTCTATCAGACGCCATGTCTCTGATTTGATATCAAGTTCCTTGATCCACTTTGAGTTAACTTTTGTGCATGGCGAGAGAAAGGGATTCAGTTTCATTTTGTTGCATATGGATTTCCAGTTTTCCCAACACCATTTGTTGAAGATGCTATCCTTCTTCCATTGCATGCTTTTAGCCCCTTTATCAAATATAAGATAGTTGTAGTTTTGTGGATTGGTTTCTGTGTCCTCTATTCTGTACCATTGGTCCACCTGCCTGTTTTGGTACCAGTACCATGCTGTTTTTGTTACTATTGCTCTGTAGTATAGTTTGAAGTCTGGTATAGCTATACCGCCTGATTCACATTTCCTGCTTAGAATTGTTTTTGCTATTCTGGGTCTTTTATTTTTCAGAATGGCAGCTATTAAGAATACAAACAACTGGGGCTGGGGATGTGGCTCAAGCAGTAGCACACTCGCCTGGCATGCGTGCGGCCCGGGTTCGATCCTCAGCACCACATACAAAGAAAGATGTTGTGTCTGCCGAGAACTAAAATAAATAAATATTAAAAAAAAAAAAAAAAAAAAGAATACAAACAACAATCAGTGTTGGAGAGGATGTGGGGGGAAAGGCAGTGGGACTGCAAATTGGTGCAGCCCAAGTGCAGTATGAAAATTCCTTGGAAAACTGAGAATGGAACCACATTTGACCCAGTATCCCACTTCTCAGTCTATATCCTAAGAATTTAAAAACAGCATACTACAGGGACTCAGCCACATCAATGTTTATAGCAGCACAATTCACAATAGCTAAACTGTGGAAGCAACCTAGATGCCCTTCAGTAGATAATGGATAGAGAAACTGGTATGTATACACAATGGAATATTTCTCAACAATAAAGGAGAATAAAATCATGGCATTTGCAGGTAAATGGTTGGAGTTGGAGAATATAATGTTGAGTGAAGTTAGCCATTCCCAAAAATCAAATGCTGAATGTTTTCTGTGATACAAGGATGCTGATTCATGGGCTGGGGATGTGGCTCAAGCGGTAGTGCGCTTGCCTGGCATGCGTGCGGCCCGGGTTGGATCCTCAGCACCACATACAGACAAAGATGTTGTGTCTGCCGAAAACTAAACAATAAATATTAAAATTCTCTCTCTCTCTCTCTCTCTCTTTGTCTCTCTCTCTTTAAAAAAAAATATTCGTTAAAAAAAAGGATGCTGATTCATAATGGGGATGGGTGGGGAGCATGGGAGGAATGGAGGAATTTTGATAGGACAAAGGGGAGGGAGGGGGAGGGAGAGGGCATGGGGGTAGGAAAGGCAGTGGAATGAGGTGGACATCATTATTCTAAGTACATGTATATGTATGAAGACACAAATGGTGTAACTACATTGTCTACAACCAGAGTTATGAAAAATTGTGCTATATATGTGTATTATGAATTGTAATGCATTCTGCTGTCATATATAACAAATTAGAATAAATTTTAAAAAAACAGACAATAAAACAGTGATTATTATGGGGGGGTGGTAAAATGTAGGTCAAAGGATACAAAATAACAGATATGTAGAATGAACCAGTGTAGAGATCTACTTACAACAGGAAGACTAGAGTTAATAAAACTATTATATTTGGGATTTTTGTTAATTAAGTAGATTTTAGCTGCCATTGTCCCACATATTTTAAAAAATGATGTGAAGTGATAGATATGTTACTGTGCTACATCATGGGAACCATTTCACTGCCTACCTATATCCTGTAACATAATGTTGTAGTCTTCAAATATATATAATAAAATTTATTTTAAGAAGACCAAGCTTTGTTGGTTGTGATGGTGTGTGCCTGTAATTCTAGCTATTTTGGAGGCTGAGGGAGATGGATCACAAGTTCGGGCAACTTAATGAGACTCTGTCTCAAAATAAAATAAGAAGGGCTGCGGATGTAACTTAGTGTTAGAGCATTTGCCCAGCATCAGTGAGGCCCTGGATTCAATCCCCAGTGCCACAAAAACAAAACAAGTTTTGAGGTAGCATATGCAGTCTATATAATAGAATGAATGTGATATGTGAAAAAGAAGATGTGTCAAAGATGTTCCTAAATGTTTGGGTTTTGGCTGGGTAAGGAACGTCGTTGGTAGGGTAAAAATAAAATAAAGATATTGTGTCCACCTACAACTAAAAATATATATATTAAAAATTAATTAAAAAAGAGGTCTTCTCTAAGTTGTGGTCTATTTTTATTAAATTCTGTATAATATTTTATATTTCATACATTTTAATATGTACTACTAAATATAATCAAATATATATGGCTAAAATACATTCACAACTTAATATATAATACTGATAGAAGACTGGTTAAAAAAATAAATGGAATGATATTGAAAAACCTTTGGCTACTTTTTTTAAATTTTTTTTTTAGTCGTTGCTAGACCTTTATTTTATTTATTTATATGCGGTGCTGAGACCCGAACCCAGTGCCTCACACATGCCAGCCAAGTGCGCTACCACTGAGCCACAGCCACAGCCCGCCTTTGGCTACTTTTAAAACAATATTTTTAGTTATTCACTAAGGGAAAGTTAGCTCTTTTTAAAAATAAATGAAAATTTAAAAAGCAAAGTCTATAATACTGCATTGAGAGGAGGATAATCTAGAATCTAAGCCTTAGGATAAATGTGTTGATTTGTTATTAATAACTATTTTCCCCTCAACATTTGAAAGAATGGTAACCTACTTGTCACCAGAAGTCTAGTTTGATACACCAGCTTTTAGTGTGGCAGTTTTGAAAACATACTGAATCTTATTAAGCTACCAGATTGCTATTTATTAATGATTTACTTTGCATGAATTTATCATCCATTAAATCATTTTTGAGATAATTATTCTTCTAAAGGAATGTTAAATGCTCTCGTGTTTTATTTATTTGCACATAGAAATATGTAATTTCATCTCGCATTTGCACTATTTTAAGGGATTAAAATCTCATTAGTAATATTAAGATTGTCTTCCCTTGACGGATGCTTCATGTTCTATCTAAATGAACAAAGTTTATAAAGAAAAAGGAAAGCTGGGTTCTGTATTTCCTAGCTACTCAGGATTTTGAGGCAGGAGGATAACAAGTTTGAAACTAGCTTCCACAATTCAATGAGACCCTGTCTCAAAAATTTTTGAAGGACTAGAGGTGTAGCTCAATGGGTAGAGTGCCTCCTGGGTTCAATCCCCCATATTAAAAAAAAAAAAAAAGGAAGACCTTCCAAAATTGCTGAGAATTTGTTTTCCTTTTTTCCCTTTTAAGTTCACAGATTAGAATGTAAGTAATAGTATTTAGTGTACAAGTAGAATTTATGTCAGCATTAAAACAAACTTTTAATTTTGTATTGACATAAATTTCCTTTGTATTCTACAGGTATAAATTAATCATGTTAATATAGCATAGATTAGAATGCCTTTTTTACTAATAAAAACTCCATGGGGCTGGGATTGTGGCTCAGTGGTAGAGCACTCACCTAGCATGTGCAAGGCCCTGAGTTCGATCCTCAGAACCACATAAAAAAAATAAATAAATAAAGATATTAAAAAAAAAAAAAGCCCTCCAGAGTCTAGATTTGAAATAACTGTATCAAAATTACTATAAGACAGAGAGGTGGTAGCTTCAGGCAAAGCAGAATTAAATTCTAGATTAAAAAATTCTGGAAAATAGTAGTATGATTGTTTCCTGTAAACATATGTATCCCTGTAACATTATAAAGCATCTCCCTGTGCTTTATTTTTGCCTATTAGCTAAATTTAAGAAAATGAAATTTTACAGAGAAATAATAATTCCTTCTGTTGGCTCCCAAACATAGTCACACATTTAGCAGATGGTGAGACATGACTTAACAGCAGTATTTTCTAAAACAACTTGGGGGTTTCATTGACTGTAAGCTCAAACTGGGAAGCAACTTTTCCTTAGACTAAGGAAGAACTTTTTAATGATTAGAACTATTAAAAATGGAATGACTAAGGTAGAGGTATAGCTTAGTGATTGAACTTGAATGTAGGGTGTGCATCATGCTGTGTTCAGTCCTGCGTATACACAAGAATGACTGGCTTTTGGGGGGATTGTGGTAAATTCCTGTCACTAGAGATTTACAAGAAGGGCCAGACATGTTCCTGCCATGGACTTTGTATAGGGTGTAGACCACATACTTCTCAAGATCTACCCAACTCTGTTAACCAGTTAGATTATTTCTCTCATAAAAGTGATACACAAGGTGCTCTCTTATACAAAATAGTTACTTAACCTGTGATGCCCTTCCTTTCTTGCATTCCCTCTTTTTTATTGGTTATTGAAATAAAGTGGACATCTGGAAACATGCACATATCATAACTGTCAGCAGCATGGTGAGTGTCACAGCCTGAAGAGTCATGCATCCAGTCCCTCACTGCAGGAGCGTCCAGCGGTTCCACTGAGTGCTCCTTCCATTCACGAGCCACCCCACCCTGGAGCCATGGCTGTCCAGTACTCAGGCTTGAGACTGAGCTGCTTTATAAATGGAATCATTCTTTTTTTTTTTTTTTTTTGGTACCGGTGATTGAATCGAGGGCACTCGACCACTGAGCCACATCCCCAGCCCAGTTTTGTATTTTATTAGAGACAGGATCTCACTGAGTTGCTTAGCACTTCCCCTTTGCTAAGGCTGACTTAGAACTCACTATCCTCCCACCTCAGCCTCCTGAGCAGCAGGGATTACAGGCGTGCGCCACCACTTCCAGCTGGAATCATTCTCTTTTGTGTTTGGCTTTGTGTGTTATATCTTGAAGATTCATACCATCACAGGTAGAGCATTCATTTCATTGCTGATGTGAGACTGTCAGAATTGATTTATCTGTCTTGTCCTTGATGGGCATTTGAATAGTTTACTGCTTGGGGATTTTTTTTTTTTTAAACAAATAGTATGTTGTTATGAACTTTCTATAGACAGTGACACACCTCACCATATGCACCATGTATACATGCTTCTTTTGGGCTCATACAGCTAAGAGTAGAATTGCTTTGTTATTGAATGTGCACATACTCAACTTGCAGTTACTACCAACTGATTTAAAAGCATTTGTATTCAGGACCAATTCTTTGTGCATTGTACTGAGGATTGCCCAAGGATGCTCTACCACTGAGCTACATCCTCAGCCCTTTTTATTGTATTTTGAGACAGAGTCTCACTATGTTGCCCAAGGCAGCCTTGAACTAGTGGTCAGTTGTCTCAGGACCAATTTTAACAGGGTTCTACCATATCAGAAATGTTAATTTTCCTGAAATCTCATGAGCATTTTTTTTTTTAAAGAAAGAGGGAGAGAGGCAGAGAGAGAGAGAGAGAGAGAGAGAATTTTAATATTTATTTTTTAGTTTTTTTTGGCGGACACAACATCTTTCTTTGTATGTGGTGCTGAGGATCGAACCCGGGCCGCAAGCATGCCAGGCGAGCGCGCTACCGCTTGAGCCACATCCCCAGCCCCTCATGAGCATTTTTTATACCTTACAATATTTTGATAACTTTGTATTTTGAACTATGATTGTTTTATACATACACCTCATCTCCCTTTCTACATTGTAAGCTTCTTGAGAGATCTATCTCATTTATCTTTGTATTTTCCAAAGTATCTTGCACTGTACCTTGCCTAAACTAGGCTCCAAACCTGATATTTTTATGCAGGTGGATGAATAAATTAGGAAAAGTATATGTAGTATTAATATTAGGAATATTCATACATTGAAAAAATATAAACAGAAGATGCAAAAGCAGCAAGGGCAATTTTCAAGGACTGAACAGAGTTAATTTATTGGTATTTATTCAGATTTTTCTGAATTTTATAAGCTTTTATATGTGAGAAATTACTATGAAGTTGAGTTGTGGATATCAACTAGTAGAATTAAAGCCTGGTGTTATCTTCCACATAGACTCTTGTGAATATTACTTCACATAGGCTGCATTTGTGGAAATGGATTTGAAGATTAATGAGAGGATGCAGAAGAGATGAGAGTTGTGTGTTAGAGTAGTACTGACAACACCATAACCCTGGTTGAGTCTCAACTTTATCCTTCCTCTAGATCCTTCTGAGGCAAGAAGTAATGATTTCACTAGATATGGTAGGAAGGCTAAATTTTATGAGCCAAATAGAATTTTAGTAGCTTTTTAATGAAATATGTTAATGTTGAAAATTGTTAAGTTAGAATAGTAAAGATTTGCAGGTGCTTTCCCTTTTCATATTTTTCTCCATATTCCAGATTCTATTCAATGAATACATATTACTTTTAATTCAGAAAACTTTAAAAATAATTTTTGTTACAAGAATTGCTTTTCTAACTGCCTTTCATTTATTTCAGTCTTGGCCTGACTATGAGGATATCTATAAAAACGTGATTGAAGTTGCCACATTTTTAGATTTGCCTCGTTTTCCAGACATAACTGAAGCCTGCTATCTTCATCCCAATGTCCTGGGTATGAAATACCTAATGGAAGTGAATCTCCCTGGTAAGGTGTGGTGTCTATGGTGAGGTGTGTCACTGCTGAGATTGTGAGAAGTAGAATGTAGAATTCCTTTGCAGTCATAGACTACTTAGAGCCACCTGAAAGGGTCCATAGTAACATGAGGCTTCATTACAAAATCCTTTCTTAAAAGAATTCAGAAATTTAAAATGGTTAAAGGACAACTCTTAAGAAACAAAGGTCTATCTTAGTGTGAGAGATTTATGCTTGAGAGAATATATGTGGTATTTATAGCAAGTTTGCTGAGTGCAAGCAAAGTAGCAAATATTTTAGTATGTGTCATTAATGACCTGCTTTTAAAAAATGTAGCACTTCTTTATTTGCACGAAGCATTATTATTACATAATGAGTTCTAACTTTAAAAAAATCCCAGAAGTTAATCTGTGGTAACGTTTTTGTTGTTCGATAGCATTTGCTATTTCCAGTCTCTAAAGTAAACAAAGATGGGAGTCTTGGTCAGATCACAATGAACTCTCTGAGGCACTGACAGCCTTTAAAGAGAGCCTCACTGTGCCTTGCTCACAGTACACCAAGATACAGGTAACCCTGATGGAATCTGCTGATGGAAGCCAGCCCTGAATTTCTTGCTAGACTAGAAATGTGAGAAATTCAGGACTTTTATTAAGAGAAAATGCAAACATGTTATGATTACATCATTGTTTAAGCAATATCAGAAATGTGATTGAATGTATTTTTGTTTTAAAATTGGGTCTTATGGGTTGCCCAGAGTGGTCTTGCATTTGTGGTTTCAAGAAATCCTCCCACTTCAGCCTCCTAAATAGCTAGGAAGATAGGTGTGTGCTACATTCGCAGTTGGAATGCATTTTTGAGGAAGGAAAATGCATATGTGAAAAAAATGCATATAATCAACAGTCTATATACATTAGCTAGCTATGAAAGTAGAAACGTTAGTAACAAATATCAATGGCTATAATTTTAAAATATTTTTTAAAACAGGAACAAAAATAATCTTTCCAAATGTATCATTTATAAAGCTAAGAAATGTGATTTAAATGAGATTTGAAAAGACACTATTTGATCAGAACTCCAGAATTTGGAAGATCTTATTTCTGTATTTTGATGTGTAACAGATCAAATTACTCTTTGGCACTGTTTTGTAAATACTTCTTTGATGGTTCTCACAGGGATGGAAAGTTTTTGTGTTTTATCACATATTCTAAAAAAACTTGAACTTATAAAGAATAGGTTATGGAAGGGACACATGGATTACCAAAATTGATAGTCTGGTTAATAGCTAGTGTAGTTCTCATGTTTGTTGTGCAGAAAGAGGGTAACAGTGTTTTCTGGATGCTATTGTATAAAAGTATTTCTTACCTGATTCTTCCTGAGAAGAATGAGTAAAATTAGTATATGCAGAGAGACATTATTGTCATTTGGTATTTATTAATTGATTGTGGAGACAGTATTATAAAGAACCAGGGAAGAGAAATTTCATTTCTTGAAATCTGTTCAACAGAAATAATTTGAAATATGGGAAAAAAATATATAAATGTTACTGGTCTCCTTATTTATAATAATGAAAAATCAGAAACAACTTAAAAATCCAACAAAAAGGTAATATATATATAAATTATATAAATATACAATTATTGCAACATTATCTGGCTTTTAAAACAATGTTTATGAAGAGTTCATAAAAGATGTTTTTTATTATAAAAAAACAAAACAAGCCAAATTATAAAATAACATGACCACAGCTACATGAAATGAAAATATTCATAAAAATATTAAAAGTAAAACACCAAAATGTTAAAGGAGATATTTCTAAGTTATATTTCATGATTTTGTTCCCTTTCTTCTACCTTTATTATCCTATAAATGTCCTATATTGAGTTTGTTTTATTGCTTAGCAGGGGAAAGTAGTTAGCAATTTTTTTAAACAAAATAGGTCTACAAAATAAGATGTGATAATCCTTAAACTTTAGGATTGAGATTTAAAAATGTCCGAAATTGGTCGCAAACCACCCATACTTAAGATTGTAAGAGGACCTCTGCAATGTGTTCAGAATTCATAAATACTCCCCTCAATAGTGCATTCGGTTGTATGATGCCATTGACCAAAAACCAGAGAACTATGAATTTGATGCTGTTACATAGACACACTCCTGGGCCCCTGGAGGTGACTTAAGTATGCTGAGGCAACAAACGCCCTTCATTTGTTTCAATATTGATTGACTGATTATCTCAAGTAATGGTTGCTTATATGGATACACATGTTAACTACAATCTAGTTAGCCAAAGAATTTAATTCACATCTTATTGTTTTGTTCTTCAACAGATGAAATGCATGGATTAACCTGCCAAGTGGTAAAAATGACTGGAATAGGAGAAGTAGATTTCCTAACATTTGATCCCATAGCTAAAATGGCAAAAGCTGTTAAATACGACATACAAGCTGTAGCTGTCATTGTGGTTGTATTGAAACTGCTCTTTTTATTGGATGACAATTTAGAATGGTAAGTCTGTGTCAGTCATACAGCAAGTAATGCTTTCTTGTGCTAATCTTAGCCTTTGTTAAGTGGTAGGGTAAACATTGCTTTTACCTAATAATTCAAAGTAGAGGATTCCAAGTGTTATCTCAGTGAGAAACTGTAGATACTGGTTAGTACCATGTAGTGAGACATTCTCAGGTAGTGCTTTGGCTTCGTTGATGTCAGTCATTTGACCATATTTCATTCATATTCTTTAGGTAGCAGCGTTTCTCATTATCCATACTTCTGAGTTTTAAAATATTATCATAAATCCTAAAGAATCATTTCAGCACTTCATCTAGATACCTTTAGGCTTCTGGCATTGTCTCGTAAAGGTTGTTTTAGAACATAGAGGAATTTTACAGTGTTACTCCTTCCAAATGTCAACAAAGAGTGATAGTGTTCATAGGGTCTTCTTCCCTGCTTCAGTGATTGCTTCTCCGCGAAGATTTGACATCAGTTTAAAATCACTGTTTTGTACTTTTCTTTTAAGAAGAATTCAAAATTTAACTGTCTAAATACATGATTTCTAAGTAAATTGATTTATTGTTATCTCCAGGTCTTTGTCTGATCTTGCTGAAATACATAATGAAGAGAACAAGCAAGGTACTTAATTTATCAGTCAAATGCAAAATGAATGTAGATGATGGATTAAAAGAAGAAAGAAATATAGGCAGAAACTTGAATAATACACATGTGCACATATTCGTCTATACAAATGCACCTTGTTTACCAGAGTTATTTTTTCATAATTATCTAATTATATCTGTGGACTACTAAGAAATTTCAGTGACTCTTTACTTTCAATTTCCCCTCTTTACCCCGGCTAGACAATGAACTTACCATCAACTTTCTGACAGACCACCCTGTCTGTTCTGATGCCTCAGCCTTTGCTCCTGCTTCTCCCTCTGCCTGAGTGCTCTTCCTTCTTATCACTCCGTGGTAGTACTCACTGTATATTCTTTCTAGCATGTGTGCAAAATAAAACACTTCTTTCTGTACAGTGCTCATGTTGGCATCTATATAAATTAAAGATGGAACTAGATGTTTTCTAATGTCCTTTGTAATGCTAAAGGTGATCCACCGACTGTGTAATGTGGGGGTAAAGAAAGCATTCAAACCTGTCTTCCTTAGAGGCCTCAGAATCATTACTGTCAGCAGGGCAAGTATTATTGTTCCCATGTCTCTGTTCCCCTGTTGTCCTCTATTCCCTTCCTCCCCTCATTGAGGAGGAGACTGAGAGTCAGAAAAGTTGTGACTTACCAAGGTCAAAGAACCTTGAGTTGTATTGATTATTACAGTTGTCCTCTGTGCTTACAGTTCTTTTGGTAGTTTGCTTTCCTCTCTGGCTGTATACCTACAAGGCCATATTGTTTTAGGTCAAAAATGCTTTTAGACATTAAAGACACTGTTTTTGTTGGAGAATAGTGGAGAATAATCCCCCTTTATCCTTGACTGTGCTTAATGCTGTTGTACTTAATGTTGCTGCATTTTGAACACACACCAGATGTCCAGTACAGTCCATTTTCTTCCTTTTCTCTAGAATCTGAATTAGGATTAGAAAGAACAGAAATAGTTGCTGATGAAACTAGAAGTCTGTATTCAGCTGTTATAGCACATTTCACACATTTATCATTTGCTTTTCAATTCATGTGTTTGCTGAACATGTTGGAGCAGCGTCAGTGTGCTGGCTTTTGGAATTGGGGTGGGGAGGAGACCTGATTGGGTAGTGACAAACAAAATGTTCCATTCTCAAGGAGGTAACAGTCAAGTGTAGGAGAAACTGACACTTCAGAAGATGGTTACAGTGTAATATTGGGATGGGGGCACAGTACAGGTAGGAACTTAGAGGAGGAGTGACAAACTACTCAGGAAAGTCACATTAGAGTATGGGAACAGTGACTCCATTCATCATTTCCAAGTGCTATTATGTAAATCTTTCGTTGCATCAATGAATAAAGACCCAAGTGAACAGTGTATGTTATTATTATGTGATTTATTTTGCTAATAATCATGGATTTCATTTATTTCAGATAAGCCATGGTTTGAGTTCAGAAAGTGGTATCAAGTCATGAAGAAAGCCATTGATGAGAAAAGACAAAAATGGGAGGAAACAAGAGCAAAGTATGTTTTCTTCTCACTTTAGATTCAATTACTTTATTTCTGTGTCAGTTACTTTACATTTGAAAGCTAAAATTTCTATACTTTTCAGTACTGTGACTTTTTTCCTAGAAATATCACTGTAGCCCTATACATTCTAGTTAACTTTTTTTTTTTTGGCAGTCCAAGGAACCAATCCAATGGCCTTGGGCATGCTGCTCATGCCCTACCACTGAACTATACCCCAGGCTCTATTTTCTCCATTTTTCCATTTCTAATAACTATTAACCAACACACACTCCCCTTTTATTTTTTATATATCGCCAGTTTTTCGTTGAAATCCACAGGGTACCACATTGTCCTTAGTACTTTGCTTTATACAGTTTGCATGAGTCTTGCTTGTGTTTCTAATACTCCTCCCTCTTCCCCTTCATCAGAATTAGTGATTTCCCATCTATGCCTCCCATTATTACAAAGGTTACAAATGAAATGAAACCCTGTGTTATATTTACTTGGAATGTTTCCCCAAAATAATGATCTCAGTGAAAATCAAAATAAAGGGAAGGAACAGTAGAGGGGGTAGAGAGAAAAGAGGGGAGGGGAGGGGGGGAGGGGGGATAGTAGAGGATAGGAAAGGCAGCAGAATACAACAGACACTAGTATGGCAATATGTAAATCAATGGAAGTGCAACTGATGTGATTCTGCAATCTGTATACGGGGTAAAAATGGGAGTTCATATCCCACTTGAATCAAGTGTGAAATATGATATATCAAGAACTATGTAATGTTTTGAACAACCAACAATAAAAATTAATTTTAAAAAAATAAAGGGAAGAAGACAGCAAGTATATTTAATTCAGTTAACCTCGTTGCTTGTTTTCTCTTTGATCTGTCATTCAGAGATAGGTCCATTGTGATAGAGAGGAAAAAGCAACCCTTTAGGGATAGATAGTGCTGGGTTTCAGTGTGACTACATTATAGACTAGTGTGACTTCACTTTCTAGCCTCAGTGCACTGAAATTCTAAACACTATTATATAAAGTACATTTCCATTTATCTCTCACATGGTTTCATATATATTCCTAGAACTTTAAATCTTTATGAGATGTTGAAGAAAATGTCAACATCTCTGTTGTTTATGTAAATGTGTAATAGTACTAATTCTATCAAGTAATTATGTCCTTTGGGAAATATTTAAATTCCTCAAATTATTTAAAAGCATAATTTACTCAGCTTCAGTTTCCTTATCAGTAAAATAAGGCTCTTCAGCTTTCATAGCAGGTATGCTTCAGAAGACCACTGGTCTTGTGGGACTAGCTGAATGTGAGAGTCCTTGCAAGAGGCAAAGAATATTGTACACAAAGATTCTTGATGTTCTTGATCAGATTTCTAAAAATGCAGCCATGTAGAAAATATACAGAACAGGTTACAAATGAGAAGCTGGGTTTGATTAAAGCAGAACCAAATGTTAGAAAATTAGAAAGCCAATTTCGGTTTACCTGCTTTAAGCTGGAAATGAACTAAGTCCAGCAAGAAAAACAGTACAGTGGCAGTCATTAGTGGAAGTGCCTCCCCGCAACTAGTGGGCATGACTAGTGTAATCCTCATTACATGTCTTTGATTGCTTGATGGGAAACTAATATAATTAAATGTATTATATTAAAAATATTTCCATATTATTGACATCTTACAATCAAGAAGACTGATATAGGACATGTTTAGGAAACTTGTTAAAATTAGTGGTTATGGTAATGGGGTCTTTGGAATCAGTTTTTTTTTACTTGATCATATTCACTCAGATTATTTCAAAGATGGTAGTTCTCTGAATAGAAAGGTTATAGGAATTTTTGAAAGTTAAGTAAAATTTTTCTACATATTTTCATAAAGAGGACATAATTGAAAGATGAAGTTTCTTTAGTACTATCTTTAACACGTTACTTTTTTAAAAAAAATTTTATTATCTTGAGAAAAAAAGAAAAGGTACTTTAATGTAGTTATTTTAAACAAATTTGTTGGTCACTGTTTGAGTGAAGATACTCAGTTATGAGAAAAATGGTAAAAATAGTTTGTGATAAAAATTTTAAAATATGGTAATCTCCTTGGCTATAATCCTGTGTGTAAAATAAAATGGGTCTTAGTAGTTACGAGAGCAGCAGCAAGAGCAAGAGACCATCTTGGAGAGTCTGTGTTCCTTCTGTGGTGTGTATTGGGGCCAGTCCTGATGATTCTGAGGGCCTGGAGCTCGAAGGCCATGCTGCCCAGTGTCTTGGTGGTACTGAGGTATTACTCATCCCAACCCACTTCACACTTCAAACATGGCCCTGTTCCTATTGTACTGTTACAGTCAGTGTAGACTTAAAGACATTCTGCTACTTCAGGGGAGAATTTAATAACTAAAAAAAGTAAATCTGTGTATAAAATGCCATTTTCCATGGGGACTCCAAGCCCCAGGGAGGTTGTCCAGGGGCTGTCTTACCACAGTCCTCCTTCATAGTGTGTGCTGCCGACTAATCCACACGTGTGGTGTGAATCACCACTGACTGATTTTAATCACTACCACCTAAGGCTGGCACAGGGCGCTGTGCAGTCACCACCTGTACCTGTCTGTTCTTCCCTATCTCTCTCCATTTTAAAATATCAATTTCTTTTTTCCTTTCCTTTTGTAGTTTGTTTGTTTTCAGTGCTGACAACTCTAAATTTCTGATTTTTCTTTCTGTTCCTCTGGATATCATCTTCCATGTTGTCAGATGAAAATGATTAAAACACTTTCTACAGCTAATCATGGGTCCCTATGCATGAGATGATAAAAAACACTAGTAAACAATAGTTGGAAACCCCAAAAAGATTACTAAGCTGCTTTAGTGACTTATTTGTCATAGGATGTATTGAGAAGAACATGGAGGAACATTTTAAAGCATGTAGAAGAGCCCTGTGGCCTTTTGGGTTAGGCAGAAATTTCTTATATGATATCAGAATCATAATTTATGAGTGAAAAATATTGATGAATTGGACTTTATCTGAAGAAATTTTCCTCAAAAGACACTTAAGAGAATAAGAAGCCAGATATTGAAAGAAATTATGTACAAATCACCTATCTGATAAAAGATTTTTATCTATAATATAATAAGAAAACAGCTCAGTTTTTAAAATAAACAGACCAAAGATGATGTATTGATGGCACATGAAAAGATACTCAGTATTATCAGTTAGTAGGAAAGTACAAATTAAAACCACATACAATATCCATTACAACAGATTAGAATGACTCAAGACAAAACAAAAACAAAAACTAATCATACCAAGTGTGGGATTGCAAAATGGTACAGCCATTTTGGAATATTTGGCATTTTCCCATAAAGTTAAGCACATATTTAATTACAATATCAAACACTTTCCACTCCTAGATGTCTACCCAAGTGAAATGAAAACTTATGTTCATACAAAAAACTGTACAGAACCGTTTATAGTGGATTCATTCATATTCATCCAAAACTGGCAGCAGTTCAAATGTCCTTCAGCTGGTGACTGGATGAACAAACTGGTATATCCATACAATACAGCACCATTGAGCAATGCAAAGGAACAAATCTACATCTAACAGTGTGAAAGAATCTTAAATGCATTATACTAAATGAAAGACTCAAAAAGTTACCCTAGCATGATTCCATTTATATTATATTCTGAGCAAGGCTGAATTTATAGGAATCAAAAAAGCAGACTAATCATTGCCCAAGGTCAAGGTATGGGAAAGGACCTAGAAGATTTTTGGAGTGATGGAATGTTCTGTATGTTAATTGTAGTGGTGATTATATAACTATATGTGTGTGTTTGTTTTATTTTGATACAGGATCTCACTAAGTTGACTTAGGGCCTTGCTAAATTGCTGAGGCTAGCTTTGAACTTGCAATCTTCCTACCTCAGCCTCTGCAGCCACTGGGATTACAGGCACTCAGTAATGTGTGTGTTAATGCTAATCATAAGTACACTGAAAAGGATGAGTTTACTATATGTGAATTATATTTAATTTTTTATAGTTATAGATGGATAGAATGCCTTTATTTTATTTATTTTTATGTGGTTCTGAGGATTGAACCAGTGTCTCATGCATGCTTGACAAGCGCTCTGCCACTGAGCTACAGCCCCAGCCCTAATTTTTTTTTTAAATAGGGAAACAAATCACATAGAGATGAAGAAAATATGCAAGTGTCTTCCAGCTAGAAAACCCTAAGGCCTTTGTGGCATTTTTATTTTTTTATTTATTTATTTATTTTGGTAGCTTTATGTAATGGGAAGAGGTAGGTACAGTATAGCAAAGTTTTGAAGAAGCTGTAGTTTCAGAGGGGTTGTCCAGACAGTTGAGCATTGTTATCTTAAGTCTCCTTTCCTATCCTCTGGGCATGTGACTCTAAGGAAGTAATAATGCCTCCTTGATTCTACTTGTGGAGGTGTTTATTATAAATGAATAAGAAGCACCTATCTGGGCTAGGCATTCTTAAGAAATGTTTACAGTGAGTATACCCATGGACTACGATTAGACTATTGAGTTTAGGGAACTTCTTTATTACTTTAAGTTTTGTTACTTTTATCATTTAAGAAAATAAATTTTAAAAAGTGAAGACAGACTCAGCTACCATAGGGTTAAATGACAAGCTCTCGGATTTATTTTATTTTAATATTTATTTTTTAGTTATAGGTGGGCACAATATCTTTATTTTATATTTATGTGGTGCTGAGGATCAAACTCAGTGCTCCACGCATGCTAGGCAAGCGCTCTACCTCTGAGCCACAACCCTAGCCCTCTCTGATTTATTTTAAATGTGGTATGCTTCACCAAATTTTAGTTTATACATAATTTTAGGAAGATTATCTCCTATGTTATATTGATTACAAATCTCTACTGCTTCCTGATATTTAGAGAAATTCATTTCTTTTCTTCTTTCTCTCTTGTTTTTTTATTTGTTTGTTTGTTTGTTGTTTCTTTGTTTTTTTGGTTTTTTTGTACTGGGAATTAAACCCAGGGACACTTTACCATTGAGTTACATTCTAGTTTTTACTTTGAGATAGAGTCTTGCTAAGTTGCTGAGGCCATCCTTAAACTTTCACTCTTCCTGCCTCATCCTCCTAAGTTGCTAGGGTTATAGGCATGTTCCACTGCATCTGGCCTAGAGAAATTTTATTTCTGTTCTTAACATTTTAAATCACTGTGGAAATTTAAAGTAAAAAGTTAACCTCTCTCTTTTATGTATAGTCATGATTATACTGATTTGATTAAGTATTTCTTAAATCCTTGAAAATTTTCTTTTTTTTTTT
Organism: Callospermophilus lateralis; assembly: GCF_048772815.1. Lineage (NCBI taxonomy): Eukaryota > Metazoa > Chordata > Mammalia > Rodentia > Sciuridae > Callospermophilus > Callospermophilus lateralis. The sequence continues at coordinate 6,352,794 of NC_135318.1, forward strand.
TTTAAAGAGAGAGTAGGGGGGAGAGAGAGAGAATTTTTTTAATATTTATTTATTTTTTTTAGTTCTCGGTGGACACAACATCTTTGTTTGTACGTGGTGCTGAGGATCGAACCCGGGCCGCACGCATGCCAGGCGAGTGCGCTACTGCTTGAGCCACATCCCCAGCCCCCTTGAAAATTTTCAATTTTTCAATTCATTAAAGCAATCATTTGCTATTATCGTATTGTTAAAACCCCCACTTTTATGAATATTTTTTTTCCCTTGTTAAAAAGAACGGTAAAGGGACTGGGATTGTGGCTCAGTGGTATAACACTTGCCTTGCATGTACCGAGGCACTGAGTTCTATCCTCAGCACCACATAAAAATAAATAAATAAAATAAAGATATTGAAGCCATCTACAGCTTAAAAAATATTTTTAAAAAAAGAGAATGGTAAAAATTACCAATTATAAGATACCACAGGTAGATAAATACAAATCCTTATATTTCTGACTTCTTATTTCTTATCATCTTTTCCAGAAAGTCCACAGATAAGAAAGTGCCTACTAGCCAGGCAGTTAAGAAATATCTAGCTGCATGTAGTGGCACACACTTGTAATCCCAGCAGCTTGGGAGGCTGAGGCAGAAGGATCACAAATTCAAGGCTATCCTCAGCAACAATAAAACCATATCTCAAAAAATAAAAAAGGTTGGAATGTAGTTCAGTGGTAGAACACCACTGGGTTCAAGCCTAGTACCACAATGAAAGAAAAGAGGGAAGATCTAGATAATAAAAGGATTTAAAGAACCTGTACGTGTTTTGTCTAAATTATTCCTCACAACAGTTTTGTAGTAAACTAATTAGAGATGTTAAATTAATTTGTTTATTCATTTCTTCAATAACAGATATTTAAATGAGTCCCTATTGTATGGTATTCCTTCTCAACACTAGGGACATAAAGAAAACTGAGGTAGTCTGTGCCTTTGAGAATCTCCATCATTTGTCACTTAAGGTCCCTAGACCTTTCACTAGAAAGTGGCAGAGCCAGGTCCTCTGATTCAATGTTCTTTTTATTGCCACAGGTTATGAAAGTCCTTCACTTCAGGGAACTCAGAATGAAAATGAGATTTTAAATGAACATTGTTATCTTTGTTCCAGAGCTGCAGCATCTGCTTGGCAAAGTTTAGCAGTGGTCACTATAACCAGAATCAAACATATCACTTCCCTTTGGCCTGAGTTTAGGCCTGGTCACTGATAATCTATAGGAATGTGAGATGACTCTTAGTCTTGCCCCTGAGGGGATGCTGCAGGGCTGGCTCAATCCCACATCCCTGTTTTACAGTGAACCTCCCTGACTGGCTTTCTCTGGCAAGAATAGTTTGAGTCAGTGCAGGGAACACTAGTAGGGCTTTACTCTCCTTGTTTTCACCAGGAATAGGAAAGATTTCTAAAAAAGACTGGCATTTATTGTCTACTTTATGAGTTTCAGAATCAGAAGTACCACTAACTTAGGCAAAGGGCAGTCAAGGCAAAAGCGATAGGAACAATCGTTTCTTAGATGGCTTCACTTTATCAGAATATAGATAAAGACAGTATATAGACAATATAGATTGTCTTGTATATCTCTTTTACAAATTGTGATAAAAAGCAAGGGAATTTTATAGTGAGAGAAACCTGTTTTGTTTTGTGTAATTAATAGCTTCTTCAGGATGCGGCAGCATGGTAGGGGGAGCACCCCATTCTGTTGGCCTGCTCTTACTTAGTTCTCCTTCTGGGGTGTGAGCTCTATAGATAGTGTAGACATGTGCCAATAGGCCATTCCAAGCCAGAGCTGTTAAACTGAATATCAGAAATTCCAGATACTGCTTGGAGAAACTGTCCTGAATTGTGCTGAGGTGCATTTTTTTTTCTACCTTGCACAGGTACATGTGGAAAAGTGAAAAACCACTCTATTACTCACACATCGACAGACCAGTAGTATATAAAAGAAGAGGTGAGTTGAATTGTTTCTCACTCATGCAGGGTAGCTAACAGCACAGTCGTAGAATAGCTAGATATCTTGACTTGAAAAGTGAATGTGATATCTCGCAATTAACATAAATAAATTTCCTACTTCTCTGAAATGTTCTAATGCACATATGCAGAGGAGCATCCCCCTCTGCAAGGAGTCTCCGTAGGAATCTCTTTATTTGAGGAATGTGTCGTTATTCAAAACAGAGCTTAAGCTCCCATCAGAATTTAAAATCCTGTATTTTTATGACTTCTAGAGAATTTCCCTTAGATTGTCTTGTATGTTCTCTTTTACAAATTGTGATAAAATATATACATATATAATTCACCATTTTAATCATTTTTACGTAGATCCCTTATGCCCCCATCTAGTTTCAGTTTTGCTTAAGTTACCATCATACATTAGCATCACATGTTTGTCAAAACTGAGAACCCAACATTGCTATCAAGGGAACTCCAGGCTTTGTGATTTAATGTTAGTTTTTGTTTTATTCCTTTGTTCTTTTTCCTTCATTTCCAGAAATGGTGGTAAATCTACAAAAGCAATTTAGTGCACTGATTGATTCAACACCAACTATTGAAAAAAAAAGCCCTTCAAGTTTTCAGTTCAACTGGGCTAAAGAAGATGCTGATAGAACTTGTTTCCATGGACATAGCCTCCAGGGAATCCTGATAAAGAAAGGCCAGTCGCTGATGACCAAGAATTCATTATACTGGCTTAGTACCCAGAAATTCTGTAGAAGGTATGTGATGCTTTTAGAACACAAAAAAACAGGCATGATGAAATCTCTAGTTTGGCCTGAAGGTATAGTCTTTCTGATTTAAAAAAAAAAAAAAAAAATCACATATGTAAAAGAGCCAGAAGGTGCTGGTAATTAAACCCAGACCCTTGAACATACTAAGTAACCACATACTCTACCTCTGAGCTACACCCCGAGCCCACCAGAAGATGGTAAGCTTATAGTCAAGAAAATCAGAATTATGGACTGGGGCTGGGGCTCAGCCATAGAGCACTTGCCTAGCACCTGTGAGGCCCAGGGTTCAATCCTCAGCACCACATAAAAATAAATAAATAAAATAAAGGTATTGTCTCCAACTACAACTAAAAAATATCTAAAAAAAAAAAAAAAAAAATCAGAATTATACATTGAGTCTTATGTAAGAATTTAGGAAAGCTGGTAAAATCAAGAAATGTGATGTCTCGCAATTAACACAAGCTATTCCCACTAGCTAAATTAACCTGCAATGAGGCTGCCAAGCAGTAGAAGTGTCAGTGCTAATTCAGAGAACCCACTGTATTTTTAAATACATATTTTTGTGAATGACATATATCATTCCCCTTAAGTATGTCCTGAGAATAAAGATATTCTGCTAGACTGATCTGATAGGTCTGTGCTTTTCAAAGGGTACATGGGCAGATGTGTGGATATTCTTAGAGTTCATGCCATGTAGAACATAGTGAGCTATAAGGAGACCTTGACATAATTAAGATTAAATAGTCGAGGTTTTCTTCTCTGCTTCTCTTCCTGAACGGTAACTTCTGTAACTTAGACAGTTTCAGTAATACCATGATTTTATGTTCCACAACTATCTGCCCACTTCACCTAGTTGAGAACACAGTCTAGAAGCACAGGGTGAACAAAAAAGCCTTCATCCAAGCAATCAAAATGTCACAAAAACCACAAAAAAATGTATTTACTTCTCAGAGAGCTTGTAGACTGCCTCCAAGTGTGTTTCTGTCCAGCTGAGCTGTCTGATTTCCAGAAGCCTAATAATTGGAAAAAAAAATTAGAGGGATCCAATGGGTACTCTGCTTGTAAATCACAACAAACATAAATGACAAACAATAGAGGAGCCAGCATCAAATCCAAAGCATACAAAGGCACTCAAATTACAGTAGTTTGAAGTCCCCTTACGACATATAACTCATACCTCCATGTCACTGAGAAGGTCTGGTGGTGTCTACTTTAACAAAGAACTTGTCCCACAATGCTGTGTGCTTGCTTTGGATTTGTTTTTTGTAGCCATATTTGCCATATTTTCTAACTTTTACAATAAAGCAGACAGCTTGTAGTAATATTATAAAGGCTTTAAAAAAACTACACTATGCTAATATGCTTAGTTCAAGATAGTCAAGAAAGCTGGGTGTAGTGGCACATGCCTATAATCCCAGTGACTCAAGAGGCTGAGGCAGGAAGAGCACAAGTTCTAGGCTAGCCTCAGCAATTTAGTGAAGCCCTAAGCAACTTAGTGAAATCCTGTCTCAAAAAAATTTTTTTTAATTTAAAAAGGGCTGGGGATGTAGCTCAGTGATTAAGTACCCCTGGGTTCAATCCCCAGTACCAATAATAATAAGTAATACATAATTCATTTTTTAAAGATTTCCTTCCAGGTGGTTAAAATGAAGTCTTTGATGCTAAAGAAAGCAGACCTTCAGCTATATCGATAATTTTTTAGACAGGACTCACTTCTGAGGGTTTGGAAGAGACGCACTTTAATTGTAAAATGATGGTGAGAGCACTGGTGCTTGGAGAGCTAGGCAGAGCAGGGCCCCAGCAGCACTCCAGGGGGGAGAGTGGTTTGTCCCTCCCAAGGCAGAGCTAATATTCTGTGAATCTGCACCCTCACTGTTGTTCACTTGATAGTAGCCCCCATGTTCAGGTAGGCCAGTTATGACAACCAGGAGGTCAGAAGAGCAATCTTGACCTGCCTGTAAGGGGCAGATGGTTCACCTCTCTCCATAGGAGGGAGTGGAGCTGTGGTTTTCTAGTTCTGTTCCACAGGAAATGGAGGTGCTTTGTGGGTACCACAAAAATTTGATTTGAATATTTAATTGTTCTTTTAAAGCTATAGTAAAAAGCAATACTCATATATGAACATGTTGGACACCACCAAAACATTAATTTGTGCTACCCAGTTTGCTTTTTGTGTACATTCAGAGACTATTCCTTATTTCTTTCCCATACATTTGAACTTACTCTCTCTCTCTGGTACTGGGGATTGAGCCCAGGCATGCTCTACCACTGAGCTACATGCCCAGCTCTTTTTATTTTTATTTATTTATTTCTTTAATATTTTTAGTTGTTGATAAACCTTTATTTTATTCATTTATTTACATGCAGTGCTGAGACGCAAACCCAGTGCCTCACATGTGAGGCAAGCACTCTACCACTGAGCCATAACCCCAGCTGTTTATTTTTATTTTGAAACAGGGTCTTGCTAAGTTGCCCAAGCTGACCTCGAACTTGTGATCCTCCTGTCTCCTGAGTAGCTGAGATTATAGACATGTACTACCAACCTGCATGCACATTTGAACCTCTAAGAAGGTTATGCCTTTAAAGCACTATTGTCTTATAAATTTAGACCTGTTTTATTAGGCATAAAATTGTTTATATAAACATTTTGGGCTGGGCACAGTGGTGCATGCCTGTAATCCCAGAAATGCTGGAGGTTGAGGCAGGAAGATCCCAAGTTCAAGGCCTGCCTGGGCAATGTAGCAAAACCCTTTCTCAAAATAAAATAAAAATGGCTGGGATATAGCTCAATGGTAGAGCACCCCTGGGTCCAGTCTACAATACCACACACACGCACACACACATAAACAAAACAAAACTTGAAGCATCCATTTACCATATTCATTTATGTTACATGTCAAGCAGAGCTCAAGAGACGTCACTTGTTCTACTCACTGCAGAATGAATGGCAATGAGAAGTTAATAATGTGCTGTATTTTGTTTTATAGCTTATAACTTTAGGGAAGATTTCTGAGTTTATGATAAAGCAGGTATCCATTTTAAGTTATCAGTGGTTTAACTTGGAAATAACAAGTTCTTAGTGTAGCAGGGATGTCTGATACCTTTTCTTGTCTTTCTGGGGTAGAAATAGAGCTTTCCTTATGGTCCGTAAGTTCACTTTTTTTGTGTGTGTGTATGATAACATTTTGTCTGAAAAAAATCTCAATATAACTGAAATTAAAAGGGAAGCAAAACAGGGCTTGGGATGCATCTCAGTGGTGGAGTGCTGGCCTAGGGTGTGCACGGCCCTGGGTTCAGTCTCCAGTACCCTCCCTGCAAAAAGGAGGAAAGCAAGAAATCACTGCATTTGGAGGAATTACTATACATGGCTTATGTTTGATCTTTATTAAACCAAGCAGTGAACAGATGATACAACTTTTAAATTCCCTACTAGTTTTGACTTTATTCTGTATTATTAAAGTTACCTTAAGATTTTAAGTAGAAATGAAAAATGTTTAAAGTGAACATTTTTGAGCCCTTAGTATGTGCCAGGCACTAGGTTAAGTGCTAATATGTATTCTTACTTAATCTTTTTATCAACCTTGAGAGGTGCAAATGCTGTTGTGTTTTTTGTTTTGTTTTAGGTTTTTTTCCTAATTTACAAATGAGAGAACTAAGAGCAGCTATCTAGAGCCACAGATGATGGTGGCATAGCTTTATGATGCATATGTGATTCAGCAACATAGGCCCCATACATTATGTAAATCATAATATCTCAAATATTTGTTCACTTGCTTTTTAAACTGTGTTAGGGACGGTTCAAGCATATTCAAAAGTAGAGAGACAAGTATAATGAACCCCCTGTAACCAGCTCAGCACTTGTGGGCATGGCTAGTCTGCTTCACCCAAACACAACTCACTCCTTCATCCTTCTACCCCCATGGTATTTGGAAGCAGATCATAAACATTATAACAGTTGTAAAAATAAAACCCTGATACTATTAATCAGACATTAAAATTAATAGTAATTTTTAATATATTATATTAGATTTTTAGTTATCAGTTTTGTAATGAGTTTTACTCAGCATCTAAGTAAGGCCCATCTATTGCAAGTGGTTGACATATCCCTTCAGTGTTTTAGTTCCCATAGTTCCTCTCTCACCGCACTCCCCATCCTAACCCCTTACAATTTATTTATTGAGTAATGCAGGTCATGTGTCCTGTACAACTTCCCATAATCTGGACTTTGCTGATTATAGGTTGTAGGATACCATTTAACATGTTCTTCTGTGCCCTGAGTTGCTAATACTTTGGTGAATTGGAGATTGGTAGCATTAATTAGAGATTTGGTGATAGTAAGAGATTTGATCAGATTTATTTCTACTGTTTTAAAGTATATGAAAGTATATGGTAAATTCTTCTGTCAACATTCCATACAGTATGGCACTCAACATTATAGGTCTGGGATCTTATTTTGGATGGAAGTTAGGAATTATTTGTTTTCTTTTGTTAGCTTTTAAAAAATGTGCAATCCCAGCTACTTAGGAGGCTGAAGTAGAAGGATCACAAGTTTGAGACCAGCTTGGGCAACTTAGCAAGAACCTGTCTCAAAATTGAAAAAAAAAAAAAAAAAAGTGGGGGTTGTTGCTGAGGATGTAGCTCATTAGTAAAGCACTTGCCTAGCTTGAGTGAGGCTCTGGATTCTCTCCCTGACTGTTTTTGCTTTCTTTGACCATGTTAAGAAGAGGGACAGGGGCCAATGTGGAGTGGAAATAACTTACATACTCATGGTGGTGACTTACAAGGCCTGGTTCTTCATACACTTGTATCCCTTGCATAGTGATTGCAGACAATGTGAAAGTGCTTTTTTTATATAATTAAAAAGTTTTACCAGATTGATCTAAGTTTTCTTCTAACCCATAGTACTATTTTAAGGATAACTATATATACTTGGTAAGTTATTTGTGGGATGTGCAAAGGATGGGTGCATACATTTATGAATTACCATTTAAAGACAACTTAATCCTTTTTCTTCCCCTTCTAGCTACTGTAAACATGTGACAACCTATGAAGAATCAAATTTTTCTCTGAGTTATCAGTTTATACTCAATCTCTTCTCCTTCTTGCTGAGAGTAAAGACATCTCTTCTCCATGAAGAAGTGAGCTTAATTGAAAAGAAACTTTTTAAAAAAAAATATAGTGAAACAAAACAGAAATTTTCAAGATCCAGGAAAGTAAGAAGACACTGAAAAAATGAAATAGAAACTTTCTTGGAAAAATACTCCTAAAGTAAAGTAATGTCAAATTGTAACATAACATATAACATTCTAGGGTATTATGAAAAATATTACTGAGCGTGCGCGTGTGCACACATATGCACATCAATTGTGTATAAAAATATGTATTGTAAAACAGGCGAAGGGCTAGGGAGAGCACTTGCCCAACATGCACAAGACCCTGGTTCTTTGAAAAATTTAAAACAATAAATTATATAAATGGTATCTAGAAATTGTATTCATTATTCTTTAAAACTAAATGTACTTTTAAAAGTAGATTACTTCCTTACCCTTTATTACCCCAACATAAATCCCAGATGGATCAGAGATACAAACGTTATAATCTTTCACATATACATATATAAAAGTTTTATAAGGAAACGAGTATGAATACTTCAGTGATCTTGGAATTATGAAAGACGTCATAAGCATGCTACAGACCCAGAATCAAAACAAAGGAAAAGACTGATAACATGGCTATACAGACAGATGACAAACTGGGAAAATATATTTGCAGCATATGATGGACAAAGAAATAATTTCTTTAATATATCAAAAGTTCTCACAAAGAAATAGGAAAAAGATAAACACTGAGAGATATGTATGAAAAGATAGTTTTCTGAAAAAAAGAAATAGAAAGGCATATCCAAAAATCAGGGAGTCAGTCTCACTCAAATTCAAAGAAATACAAACCAAAATAAAGGATAGAACCCACAGATTGGTTAAAATTGTTAAAGGCTTATATCTGATAAGGACTTTGGAAAATCAATCATTCTTGCTCAAAGAATGCACAAATCTTACCTACCAATTTCTATATTCCAGAGTCTAATTCTAGACACTGAGGATACAGCACTGAACAAAATCACTGCCTTGAGGATCATATGTTCTAATTAGGAGGGAGCAGATAGGAAACAACTACATATGAATGAAATACAAGGAAGAAAAAGCAAAATAAAAAAGCAAGCGATAAGTGATAAGGTGGGCCATTTTATAAAGGTCATTGGGGGGGATTTTCTGGGGAGGTGACATTTGAGCAAAGGCCAACTTGTAAGAAGTACAGTAGAGGGAGCAAGCCATGTAGCTATTCAGGGGAAATCATTCCAGGCAGAGGGGAAAAGGGAGAGGCTCTGAGGTCAGAGCAAACTTGATGGATTCACCTACTTGTTCAGAGTGGCACAAGTATGACAGCTGAAGGAGAGAGAGGTGGCAGAAGGGATGGAAGAGGTTGCCATGTGATTTCAAGGTGATGGTAAGGATTTTGGCTTTTATGCCAGGTGGCATCATGGGATGCCATTTTATAAGCAAAAGGTTGAAAAAGCACATGCCTATAAATTCCAGTAATTTGGGAGACTGAGGCAGGAGTGAATTCAAGGCCAGCCTGGGCTACTTGTGACCCTGTGACCCTGTCTCAAAAACTAAAAGGACTGGGGATATGGCTCAGTGGTAAAACACCAAGTTTAATCCCTAATACAAAGGGGAGAAAAATGTTGAGAAGTTCCCCATCTGATCAGGAGTTGATGTCCTTTATTTTCAAACACTTTTTCTGCTTGATTGAGTTTCAAATGTTAAACCAACCTTGCATTCCCAGGATAAACCTCACTTGGTCCTCCTCCATTTTGTTACATATTTCTGCATCTGTGTTCATAAGCCATATTCTTTAGCTTTATTTTCTTGTGATTATCTATTTTTTGTATCAAGACAACGCTGGAATCCCAGAATGAGTTGTCAACACTTCCTTCTGTTTTTATTTTTTTAGAAGCACTTTTGTGGGTTTCTTTTTATTTATTCCTCAGCTGTTTAGTAGTAAAGTCCATCTGGAGCTGAATTGGGAAGGCTTTGTTTTGGGGAAAGTTTTTAACTGTAAATCCACTGTCTTTAATAGAGGCTATTTGGGTTATTTCTTCTTGAGAAAGTTTCTCTCTTCTAAGACTTATGAAAATGAAATCACACCACTGGCTGGGGAAAAATATTTGCAAAACATATCAAACAAAGGACATATTTATATAAAGAAATATCACAACTCAGTAAGAAAGCAAACAACCCAATTAAAAATGAACAAAAGGCTGGGTGTAGTGGCACACAACTGTAATCCCAGGGGCTTGGAAGGCTGAGGCAGGAGGATTGTGAGTTCAAAGCTAGCCTTAGGAACTTAGCAAGACCCTAAGCAAATTAACAATACTCTTTCTCAAAATAAAAAATCAAAAGGGCTGGGGATGCTACTCAGTGGTTAACCATCCCTGGCTTCAATCCCCAGTACCCTCCCCCCCCAAAAAAAAGGCAAAAGATTTGAACAAAGAAAATACACAAATAAGCCCATGAAAGGTGCTAAGTTTTACTCATTATTGGGAAAATGCTAATGAAAACCAGAATGAGTTACCACTGCACACTGACTAAATGAATTTTTCTAAGACTGAATAGAGTTAAGTTGGCAAGAACTTGGAGCAACTTATGCTCCCACAGGCTGGTAGCCATGTAAAGTAGCACAACCACCTTAGAAGCAGTTTGGTAGGCTGGGGAAGTGGCTCAGTGGTAAGCACTTGCCTAGCATGTACAAGGCCCTGAGTTTGATCCCCAGCACCACCAAAAAAAAAAAGAGAACAAGCTTGGTGGTTTCTTTTTTATTTATTTAAAAAAGAGAGAGAGAATTTTTATTTATATATTTTTTTCTTTTTTTTTTTTTTTTTTTTTTTTAGTTTTTCGGCGGACACAACATCTTTGTTTGTATGTGGTGCTGAGGATTGAACCTGGGCTGCACGCATGCCAGGCCAGCGTGCTACCGCTTGAGCCACATCCTCAGGCCCAAAAGAAAGAAATCTTTTTTTTTTTTTTTTTGTGCTGCTGGGGGTTAGAACCTAGGGCCTTGTGCATGTGAAGCAAGCACTCTACCAACTGAGCTATATCCCCAGCCCTTGGTGGTTTCTTAAAAGTGAAAATTATACCTGCCATATGATGCAGCATTCTATGACTAAATATCTATTTAAGTAGAAAAAACATGCTCCCACACAGACTTGTACACAGATATTCATAGCTTTATTTGTAATAATCAAAAAATATATAATTAACTGAAATGATCATCAGTAAAATACTACTTAGCTATAAAAAGAAACAAACTGTTGATATGTGGCAATATTCATGCTTAGGAGTAGGATTTGGGGGAGAATCAAGGAAATATATCTCTTAAAGCTGAAAACGTTCTTTTCTAAAGATGTGAACTGAAAATTCTTTTTTGAATATGATGAATGTTATGGAATCAATATCGTTACTTGAGGTGCTATGGCTCCTTTAAGTTTAAAAACAAATTGAAGTTGCAAACAAGGTCTGTATGCTTAAAAATATCAAAACGGTGAAGCTGTGAAAAGTTTTGGGCCGCCCATAAATATGAAATAAGATGAACAAGGGCAGAGAGGGAAGTGAAAAATAAGGCTCTGCGGGGATTTCAAGTCTTACAAATTAACATTTGAGCCTTAATCTGCTCTAAGGGGGTCAGTGTTTTCACATTTAAAAACAGTATTCAGCCATAGGAAAAGTGTCTTTGTCTACTACAGAAAAGGGAAGAGGGAATTATGACAGTGCCAGCACATGTAGGTGGTATTAGGCAAAAGGCAGCCTGCTCTGCAGCTCTGTGGCCGTGCTGCCATCCTTGTGTAACAGAGGAGGAACTAAGGGTTAGTGATAGTTCATAGCCTGTCCAAGAGCTAACGCAAGGCTGAGCTCAGATTTGAGCCCAGGTCTGAGACTCCAGATTCCTGATTACATGTTTGAAAAGTCATCAACTGTGGACTTCCTATTGCTTTAGCAGTTTGCCCGACCCCCTTTCCTTTGCATCCTTGGGATAGTGGAAGGTTTTTGGATATTGTAAATTTGTTTCAATAAAAAGTTTGTAACTGTTTATGACAGAAGTGCTGTCTCTGGACCAGGAACATCAACATTGCCTTGCCTGGGAACTTATTAGAAATACAGAATTCTCAGGCATTACTCCTGACCTCTCGTGCAGAAACTCAAGACATACCACTTGCAAAGAGAGAAGAAACATATTCTCAAACCATCAGGAAGACCTTTTGGAGAATTTCCTACTGTGGCTGCTGTAAAAATTCTGTGCATTATTTTATAACTGCAAATAGTAAAGTATTTTTATCTTGAGTGTGTTGCTGGTAACCTTTTTAAAAAAAAAAAAAAAAACTTAAAATACCTGTGTGTTCTTGAAAGCTGAATAAATTCACACAGTATTTGGTCTCTCACAAAGTACCTTCGAGAAGCTCTTATTGTATGTTCCCTTGTTTTGTGCCCTTGTGAAGTATTTAAGCATAGAGTGATTTTAGTGCCAGACTTACCTGATAATATGCTATGACCTGAGAAGAGCTTACAAAAGAGTGCTTTTATTGACTTTATAAATTAAGCACCTGGTATTTCAGCTCACTTGGCCTTTTGCCCTTCTGGAACAATAATTTCCTTCTGGAACAATTAATGCATGTTTAATGGATATTTGTGTTGAACTGGGTAACTCACAGATTCTCCCATAGGAATTTTTAAGTCAGATTGCCACTTAAATTTTGTCACCATTGACCACATTAATTGCATTAAATGATCAAATTAAACATTACCTAAAATGAAAAACGTGATTTTTGAATTTAAAAACTCCCCAGAAACTGTATACATTTCAGTGTTTTTAATATATTTTTTTAAATTTTTATTTCAAATGCAGTATTGTGAACATTAAGAAACTAGAAAATGCAGATAAGCCAAAAATAAATAATAAAAAGATCCCCATTCCATCACCCACTGATTATCACTATTAAATTCCTTTTTAAAAATATTTTATTCATGCATTATAATTATACATAATAGTGACATTCATTTGGATATATTTGTATCTGTGCGTAACATAATTTTGTCGCTTTCATCACCCCTTAACTTCTTTTTCCCTCCCCCCATCCTCATCCTCAATGCCATGGCTTCCCTTCTATGAGAATATATTTCTGAAGTGCTAAACCTTTGCAGGGGAATGAGTAGCATGACTAATTTACCTATTGCTGTCAATCTGTCTTTAGATAAGAATGAACAGTTTCATGATAAATTTTGTATTTTTATGCATTGCTTGATGTTTTTGTATATTTTAAACTTTGAAAGAAAAATACCCTGAGGTTAAAAGTAGGAAGATATTTTTTTCTTATCTGTTTTTAGAAGTTCACACTACAAGAAAAATTGTCCTGTTTCAGGTCCCAGGCAGTTACCCTGCTGAGGTTCTGGGACTTACAGAGGGGATCCAAGCCGCCTCTCCCTTCCAGCTCAACCAAGCCAACTCCTCTCTACTCCAAAGTGGGTTTGTTTTGTTGTGGGTTTTGATTTGTTCTAATTGCTTCTTACTCTATCCAATGTCTCTTCACAGTGCAGCCCAGGGACCTGCATTAGTCACAAATAGTGCTGGTCAGGAATGTCCCTGGGGTCCCTCCTCTGCCACTCGCCCCAGCCTGAGGGGCAATGCGGGTGGGGTGGCTCCAGCACCTGCTCCTTATCACCACGCCCTCCCACTAGCCACAGGCTGCCTCCAGGCATAGGCTGCTGCTTGGCTGCTTCCTCCCCTGCGGCTCACTGGAACCTAGGACCTCAGCGCTCCCACCCCCTTCCTTCAGTGTTCCATTCTTTCAATTCCACGGCACCTGCAGCACATCCTTTTTTGACATTTAGTAAGGCCTTCTTTTTGGCTAACTTGGCACCCTTTCAGGGGCCATTTCTCAGGGTTCCTTAGAGAATCTGGTACCAAATAGATATTTAGTGTGTTTTTTAATAATAATAAAATAGGGGAGATTTGCAAAGCGCATCCTACTTTCATTATCAGTTACTGCAACGCAGTTTTCACTATTTAATGAACAGACTTGATTGCCTTCCAAATGTTAGTTTTGAATCAAGGTGAAGTACTTTTAGTTCAGAAGAGGGAAATTGCATAACTTTTGCCCAAACTATTCCTGTGGCCCATCAAATAGCTGTCTCTTGAGTGCCACATACTCTCCTAACACATCATATGCAGACTCTCTGTCCTCTTAGCACTCCTAGGATGTGGTCATTGTATTATTTTCCAAGTGAGAATACTGGGACACAAGAAGTTAAATGACTTGACCAGGGTCACACAGGAAACTACCAAGGAAGGACAAATCCCAGGTAACTTGGCTGTAGAGTCTGCAGCCTTCTTTGATTCCCAGTGCTGCCTCTCAGAGACTTCAGTCTTCCGTGATATCTGTTTGGAATCTTGGGATCCCCAGGGCTGGTCTGGGAAAACACTGGTGTACCTCCTCGTCAACCCCCAACGTGCCTCCACCCTAAACCTGTTCTTCCTCTGCATTCCCTGCCTCTCCATTACAGCACCACTCTCCTAATGGCTCCAGCTGTAAATCTCTAGCCCCTCCCTACCTGTCACCCCAACTTCTCATAAGTCTCAGATCTGACACTTGGGCCCAGCGCCTCCCATCAACACAGTCACTGCTGGCTCAGACCCTCTCACCTCTCTAGGGGATTGCAAAACCTCTTTCCTCTCCAGGCATTTGTCATTCCTCAGCCAGTTATTTTCCAAAAATAGATTTAATAACACTGGGTTCAAAATCCTCTGGTGGCTCCTCGTTGTCTACAGGCCCGATGGCTTGGCCTGAGAGGTCATCGGATTGTGGCTCCTACACCATTGTTCCTGTCTCCTTCCCTGCATGCTTCCTCCATCTCAGGCAAGCCATGGCATCTCACACCCTGGGGCCCTTGCCGGGGCCAGATTCGCTATCAGGAAGGGCCTTCTCAGAGCAAGATCGCTTATTCTCCCTTAGGACCCTGCTCAGATGCCATCCCCTCCATTTCTACCCTCCACCTCGGCTCCTGCAGTCAGCGTTCTCAATGTCCAGAGCAGCCTGAGAGCCGGCTGGCGTCGGCTGTGTGCACACAGACAGGGGCCACAGAGTGGCAGTGCAGCTTGACACCCTCCACGACCCCAAGGGCCCTGAAGACTGAGATTTAAGAAACCTGAGAAAAAGGAAAAACAGTTCCCATAGATAATATAAAGCAACAAACTAAAGAAGCCTATCTAGGACATTTTCCACATAGAATTTATAAAAATGGGTTTTATATGGTTAATTTCCATGCACTCCCACAGCTCCTCAGAAACTGCAGGATGGCTGGAGCCTTAAGCAGAATATATGCACTCTGACTGGCCCTCCGCGGACTTCCTGAGTTGGTACCTCCCCTCTGCTGACCCCAAGAGCCTCGGAGCAGAGTGAGCTGGAGTTTCATGAGACTTGAGAAGTTTTTGTTAAAGAATTAAAGAATATCTCAGTACTGCTCCCCAAGCCCCCAGCCCACAGCAGTGCGGCCGGAGCTGCAGCCGGCTCACTAGCGCCAGGTGCCCCTGCTCCCAAGGGCATCCTCGGGTTCTGCCACCTGCTCCCGCTTTTTCCCGGCTTGATACTTATCACAAAATTCTCTGGATTTTTCCCTTCTCTTTTTTCAACTGCTAGTTCTTTTTTCTAAGTGTCACCAACAAGAGTAACATAAAATTCAATAACATAAAAAATAACAATAAAATTCCAGATATTAGAATCGTTAGCCTCATGGTTGAGAAAAGACAGATCAAAAATGAGCACAAAAATACGGAAAAGTTTAAGAAGGACATTGTCAGCTGGGGACATCAATTGTAAATGCCAGGTTAGAAAACTGTCAATTTCAGGCAAGTGACATAATCCCTCTTTGCTTGTTTCCTACCTTTAAATTGAGATAATCTCTCATTTTAAAAGATGGAAATACTCCAACAATTTTAAATGGATGTTATTTTATAGCAAAAATCTCTGACCCATTCTTCCAAGAGTAAAACCCACAAATGTGAGCCAGCAAGCCTCCCAAGGCCTCTTGACTCGGCTGGTGTTTTCTTAAAGTGGCAGTGAGCCTAATGGCTACGCCCAATTCGTTGTTAATCACGGGTAAGGGAGGTTTACTGGAGGTTAAGACAGTGCTGCTAAGCCTAGGGCTTTATGTAGCCGTGTTGCAACTGCTGGTCTTTTGCTGGAATGATCGATCTACAGTGAAGCCATAGGAAAAGAATGTGAGGTATCTAGGCTCTGGTTGCTAGCAGGTGGGTGACGCCCAGTTCTACGCAGCTCCTGCCTCCATTCACAAACAGGGAGAGCTGCTGGCTTCTTGGTGACCCAGTCTGGATCAAGGCCCAGGTCCTTGACAAGACTCAGCTGAGACCACAGTCACCCTGGCAGTGGTAGACAGGCATTGTGGTAAGGGACCCAGCCTTCATACGCATACTCATGACTGTCACCAAAGACATTTGAAAACAGCATGTATGGTTAGCAAAAAGTGGAGAGACGATCCTGAGAGTCAATGTGCTCTCTAAGCTTGAGCATCTACTTAGAGAACACCTCAATGCCATCTCCCAAGCCAGACATTATCACAGGAAGCACTGGTCACAGCCCTCCCATGTTTAATGGGTCCAGGTGTGTTGCAACGAGGCCACAGTCTGAACCCAGGATCTCAAGCAGGAATACTCTCTTGTCTGCAGTCCTGCCAACTAGAGAGGAAAAAAAAAATGTGGGATTTAGAAACAAGATGAAGAGGTTCAAGTCCCAACCTTACTTGTGAAGAGACTTTGAATACATCTTGTGGTCTCTCTGAACCTAGTTTCCCCCGATATAAGAGGAGCATAATCCTGTCTGCCTTGAAGTGTTGTTTTCAGACTCATATGAGCTGGGGTATGTGATCCTGTCAAGACTGAATACTACCAGAAGGTTAATGTCACTAACCATCCTGAGAAACTATGATCGTGGGTCCTTCACAATATATGCTCTGTGTTAGATGATGAGGATTTTTTAAAAATGTGAGATAACATTCTTGTCCTTATACTAGAATGAGGAAAATGGGGGAGGTGTGAAAATTTAGTATTTACTGAGACCCTGTTACGTGCCTGGCATTGTTTGGGACACTTTTCAACAAAAATTAAGAAAACCCTTAATAATAGGAATTATTATCCCATCGACCACAGTTGAGGAAATTGAGGCTAGTGGTTAAGTAACTTTCTGAAGTCACAAGGCTGCAGGTTAGGGTGGAGATCCTGCTCTCCTTTCCTCCAACACCCTTTCTCCACAGTGGAAAGACTTTCATCTCACACTGACCAAAGCATGAGACACAATGGCTCTGGGGAATTAGGTGGGATGGAACGTTAGCTATCAGGGCACGGAGGCTCTGCCATTATCTTTTAACCACTTGGGATGTCCCATCCATCAAGCTGAAGTCCTGAGTGTGATGAGCCCTGCAAATGGCTGTCAAGTGGCAATGAGGTGGCATCTAACCTGGAAGACTGGACAGGTTCCTGCCCTGCTAACCTTTAGAGAAGATGGGAGCCATCTGTCAAACATGCACCTGCCCAGAATTGTGTGAGGTTCTTTAAGTACATTATCTTAATTAACTTCACAACACTCGATGCTATTTTCCTCATTTTCCAGATAGGAAGACTGAGAACTGGCAGGGGTATAGGTGGCTCAGGATAAAAACAAGAAGCCAACCTCAAAGTTGAATCTAGATCTGTTCGACTCAAAGTACTTTTCTCGAACTCGAGCAAAACTGAATCAACTAAAAAGCAACATGTGGTAAGCAGTTTAGTAAAGGGAGGTCCAGGTACTTGGAGAGTAAATCTAATGGTTTTAGAGTTTGGCTTTTAAAGAAGTCCAGTGGAGAGGGACCTGAATCCAGGACATGGGGTGCAGGGCCTTGGGGACACCAAGCTGGGAACACACACAGGGACCAGATGAAGAAGGAACTAGAATGCCCTTAAGGAGGTTGGACTTCAGCATGTGGATTGTGACGGTTCTGACTGCAACAACCAATCTTAGAGCCATGGGGCAAGCTTGCTGGAGGGACTGATGACCTGTCCAACCATTTCCTTTTACAGAGGCACAGAGAAAAGCAGCTCTACTGAGGTCACCTTACTGGTCAGTAGAACTGGGCTACAACCTGGGTCTGTCACTCAATCTGCAAACCATCCTGCCCCATTGTCTATGTCTATTGTCTACCATGGGGTCTCCAGGAAAAGGCGGGTTTAAAATTAGTTCCTTACTCTAAAGCCCATAACTTGGGAAACTACTGTCAAAGATCCTGCCTCTTTAAAAAAAAAAAAAAAAATACTATCCCAAGCCTGATTCAGTGGCACATACCTGTAAGCTGGGGGTATAGCTCGGTGGTAGAGCGTTCCTGGGTTCAATCCACAGTATTACAAACGAGAAAAAAACAGCCCTAGCTGGGTGAGGTGTTGTGTGCCTTTAGTCCCAGGTACTGGCAGATGCTGAGGCAGCAGGAATGAGTTTGGGGCCAGCCTGGGCAACATAGCAAGACCCTGTCTCAAAATGTTAAAATAAAAACCAAAACACACACACACACACACACACACACACACACACACAAAAAGTAACTCTTCCCCATCCTTGAGCTTAAAAAGTTTTGCCAAATAAATCAAAAGATGCTAAATCTCACTGGTAACTTTTAAAAATGCAAATCAAAACAATGAGGTACTATTTATCACCTAATAGACTAGCAAACCAAACATTGGTAATGCCCATGGTGGGTGAGGGTGTGGCATAGTTGCAGTCTGACCTTCCCCTGGTAGGAGTTAAGTAGGCAGATTGTTGGAAAACAGTCTGGAGGGATCTGTATAAGTTGCAATTGTGCATACCTCCCTGCCCCCCAACAATTCCAACTCTAGAAACATCCTATGGCTTCACTTAGAAAGTGAACAGAAATGCACTTAATGGAATGTTCACGGTGACTGTTGGTAACTGCTCACTAATATAGCCTAATCGTCACACATCCATACAAAGAAATACTATGCAGCCTTTTCTAAAGTACATATTTCTATGTGTCAATGTGGAAACTGTTTAAAATATAAAAAGTGAAAACAAGCTGTGGAGAATTTGCAGTGTGAGTCCCATTTGTGTAAGAAAGGAAATTATATGTGTGCTTCTACATATTTAGAAAACATCTGTAAACACGCAAAAACTGTTAATAGTGGTTATCTGGGGAAGAGGGACTAGAGATGGTGAATGGAGGAAACCGTATTCTACTCCTCTATATAGCTTACGTGTCTCTTTTTATCTTTCCTTATATATTTCCTTTGTTTTTTGCTTCTTTTAAACAATGAGCATTCATTTTTTATGATTAAATAATCATTTATAGTTCTTTTTATAATTGAAAATGTTAAAAATAGAGGTATCATCAATAGCTTACAGATTTTAACTTAAGAACCATTAGAAATAAACCAAACAATCCTATACTCAAATTTACACATAAGACCCTTCCTGTTCTTGTTTTTATGGGCTGATATTCCTTCATTCCCCCCCACTACTTAGTTGGTGCCTACCATGTACCAGTACTGAGTCTGAAGCACCAGGGTTCTTATCTTCTGAAACAGGGGAGTTATTTAAGTCTATCCAGATGTGGTCCTGAAGGTACCAGATTGTACCCATTCAATAGATGCCTCCTGGATATTTTCCAGGCCCTGGGAGTCGAACAACAAAAGTGGTACAACCCCTGTCCTCTTCAGAAAAGCTCACACTGCGGTGGAGACAGATACAAAGAGAAACTCACACAGGACAGAGCTCTGCACCTGAGGTGCTGAGACCATGCAGACCCACTGTGGGCCACGTGGGGTACCTCACAGGGCCTAGGTGTTCAGGAAGGCCACCTGGAGGAATGGGGAGTGCTCCTGGGTGTGGGAGTGGAGCAGAGTTCACCAGGCAGGGAGAGCAGTGCCAGGAAAGGGGGGGGGGGAGCTGTGTGGACCAGCAGCAGGGGAGCAGCTGGGTTAAGGGCGGCTAGCTGTTCAGAGACATCTCACTAAGACGCTTGGACTTTACCACGCGTGTGCTAGAAGGACATGGAATTTGTGTTTTACAAAGGTCACTTTGGCTACAGTGTGAGGACAGAGGAGGGAGAAGAAAGGCCAGGTAGAGGGACTTTGTTTTCCTTGTCCATCATGTCCACACTACTCTGATGATCTGAACCATGTCTACAGAGCACCTGTCCTACTCTTAATATTTTTCTTAAATTAGCTCATATTAAAATTTTTGTTTAAATAGGAAACTATATATAAGAAAGAAGTGTCATACTCAGGGCTGGAGGACAGACAGGATGGCCAAGAGAAGTGGGTCTGTGGTTGCTGACCTGGTCTCAGGGGCCTGGAGACCTGGCAACAGACAGTGATATGAGCAGATGAGGCCCAACTGGTATTGGACAAAAACATGTGCTCATGTGCTCGGTCCTTGGCAAGTGAGCAGCTGACCTCTCCTTCCTCCTTGTTGCCGCTTCTTCCCCAGGTTTCCACATTTTCATTTCCCTCCTATCTCTGAATCTGCCTGCCTGTTAAAATCAGCTCTTCTCCTTTCTCCAGTGTTGGAGGCTCTGGGATCCAGGTAGGTCCCATCCTCTTTCCTTCCTTATTGCAATTCAGCTCATCGTAAGGACTTATGTTCCAACTTTACCCTGTCGACATCCAGAACTTGAGCTTCAGCTCAAACTTCTCCAATGGATTCCAGTCTCATATCCAAGCATCTACCTGACACATCTATTTCAATTGTTAATAAATCCTGACCTTAGCACATCCCAAACAGGACTCTTTTCCTCTCTCAAACTGTCTATGCCTGCTGCCCTCACATCTCAGCAGAGGCGAATCACTCCTTCCAGTTGCTCAACTGGAAATCCTGCAATCATCTTTGACTCTTTTAAAAGCACATTCTGTAACCAGTTTTGAGTAGGAAATCCTGTTGGAATTCAGAATAGAGCTAGAATTCAAAACTCACCATTTCACTCTCCCACCCTAGGCCTCTCCACTATTAGCTTTTGCTTTTACTATTGCAATTGCCTCCTAACACTGGGTAGCCAGATGATTTTAAAACATAGGTGAGATCTGCCTACTCCAACTCTCCAGTGCTTTCCCATCCCAGAGTAAAGCCTAGAGTCTGTACAGAAGGCTATACAGATTGCTCCCCTCCCCTCTTGTTATTGTCTGACCTCATGTCTCTGACTTTCCTCCTCTGCCCTCTTCAGCCACACTCTTGTTCGGCTGTCCACTGAATACACGGCGTGTCCCCACTCCCACGCATGGCTGAATCTCTGCCTGCACCCATCTTCCCCCAAATACCTTCCTGACTCACAACCTCACCTCCTTCAAGTCTTTGAAACCCTACCTGCAGAACTTGCCACTTCTTAACATAGGATATTATTTACCGTGATCCTACCTAGAATGTTCTAGGAAGAGAGGATTTTGTTCTGTTCCCTGTCCCATCCTAGTATCTACGACAGTGCCTGGCTTATAGTAGGCCTCTCCTTGAATGTTTGTTGAGGAAGAGCACACCTCTGAGAAACAGGGAATTTCCGCTGGGCAAAGGCAATCTGTGTGTAGTGATGGAAACGGGAAGGTGCAGGAGTGCATGTACTGAGCCCGAGGAAGGAGCGCTGAGGAGGGAGCGCTGGGGGAGGTTGAAGCCCAGATGTGGATCTGAGAGGGCCAAGCGAAGTAGAGATGAGAAACTGGAGGCTGGTGGGGACGCAGGAGGGGGAGGGTGGGCGCTTGGGAAGGAGGCTCAAGTAAGGCTCCCATGACCACTCCACAGGGACCCACGTTGCCACTCACTGGCAGACAATGTGAAACAATGGTGAGGTTAGCTGATTTCCAATGACTGTCACAGAATGGTCAATATGAGATGGATGAGTCGGGCACTCTAAAACCGGACCCCTGCGGTGGGCAAAGAGAGGAAGAGAAATTTCGAAGATATTTCTTCTTAAGAAATTCAGAAAGGGCCTGGATGCGAGAACTGGGAGATAAAAAGGGCCCGAGGAAGGCGGCGATGCCCTTGCCAGGCAAGTGCAGTGGCACCGCGGGGCACCGCAGACGGGAAGAGCGGAGGGCGTGGGCGAGTGGGCGAGGAAGGGGGCGGCTCCGGCCGCCAGGCCGATCTCGGAGGGTTGGAAAAGGCTGCGGGGCGGGTGGGCATAGCAGAGCTCTCTGGGTGAGCACGCGGAGGTCTGCCGAGGGCTGCAGGTGCGCGCCGAACCTGCGGGGAGCCGGCGCCAGCCTGGGCGGGCGCCGACGGCCGAGAGCGGGTCGCGCCACCCCAAGCCCAGTGCACGGAGCCCCGCCCCCGCCGCTCCGTGCTGTGGGCCCCGCCCCCGCGACCTGCCCATCGGCCAATCAGGCAGCGCTGCTGGCCTCCCGGCCCCCGAGGCCCCACCCCCTACCGGCGCGCCGCCAGCCAATGGGCGGCCGAGCCCCGCGCCCAGTGCGCGCAGCCCGCGCGGAGCCGGCTCAGAGCGAGAAAAGCGAACCCAACCCGTCGGGGCCGCTGCTCCGGACCCGCCAGCCGCCGCTGCCGCCTCCTCCCCCCGGATCGGGTGTACTGTCCCAACCCGAAAGTCCAGTTCTGCGGCCCGGCAGCGGCGAGCGAGCGCGATGACACAGGAGTACGACAAGTGAGTGAGGCGGGTGTCCGGCCGCCGCGGGGCGCCGGGCCGAGGGGCCGCCGCCGCCTGCTCCCTCCGGGCCCGCCGGCCGCACCTGCCGCGAGCGAGCCCGGCGCCGGCCCCGGGAGCCGGCGAGGCGCTGCGCGGTGCGGCGAGGCGAGGCCGGCGGGCGGGGGCGGCGGGCCCGGCCCCCGCACCCCTGCGCGCCCCTTTGTTTGGCGGGAGACTCGGAGGAGACCCCTTCCCGGGGAAACCCGACACCGGCCGCGGCCTCGCTCCCCCGGGAGCGCGCGGGGAGCACCGGCGACCCGCCGGCCCGTGGCGCAGACCCCGCGCGCCGGGGCCGCTGCCCAGGTGGTCTGTGGATCTCTGCGCGACGCCCCGCGCAGCGGGCCAGGTAGACCCCCGGGAATCGCTGTCCTGTCGTCTGCAGACTCGCTAGAGCTCCCCGAGGGAAATTCAGGGGAAGGTTGAAGGGCCCGGTGGCATTTTCTCTTCCCTGCTGGCCGAGTGAGTGAGAAAACTGCTGTGGGTGTTCTTTACCACTTGCATCATTGATAGTAATTACAGATTACTGTGTTCTTAATGCCCGGGAATATCAAGAGGGTGAAACTGAAATCAGAGTGATAAGCTGATTAATATGCCGCATAGAGTTTGTGATTTAGGTATGAGGGGTACTGTAAGATGTGATGATGGGAGACATTAGGGGATCTGGGGTGAGGGATAGTTCTAAATTTTATTTGCAATGTTTCTGTAAATATAAACTTGTTACAAAAAAAATCTTTAAACAAAATTTTTAAAGGAAATAATAGCAAGCCAGTCAGTCTATTTCAGATCAGTAAATCCAGGGCAGATAGTTTTCTAATTACTTGTTAAGGATCGTTTTCAGTATGCTCTTTTTTTTGGATGAAGAGATTAAGTATCGTGTATAAAGCATCTAAAAGAAATTGATCTTATAGAGTGTGTAGTTAAGGGGCTGGGGTTGTAGCTCAGTGGTAGAGTGCTTGCCTATCACGCATGAGGTGCTGGTTTCCAAACTCAGCTCTGCATATAAATAAAATAAAGGTCCTTTGACAACTAAGAAAATATTTTTTTTTTTAAAAAAGAATATTCAGTTAAGTTATTGCTTGAACTATATTTCAGAAGCCTGAGAGGAAGAGTTTAAGGCTTACCTGAAAACTAAGGAGTCTTAAGGGCCTAACCACAGCTTGATGGTGGAGAAGAACAGACTAAGAAAGGCAACTGCTTTTGTGTTTATTTCTTGGCTTACAGTTCAGATAAGACAAAATTTCAAAAGCTAACATTGTGGCCTTAGGCACACTTTGGGAATATAAAACACCTTCAGGGTGATAAGAGACATAAAGCCATTTGAAAAATATTTTCTGGTGCTTGTACAAATTTGGGTTGGGGGTGGGAGAAGAGAAGCTGAAAAACTAGCATTACAGGAATTGAATGAGCCAAGTGCTGTCATAGTCTTCTGGAAGTAGCTATTAGGCTATTAATAATAGCTGAGAAGCACACCAGGCGGTCTCCCTAAGGTACCACTGGTTCAGTACTTGCTACACTCTGGATCTGATGGCTTAGGGAGTGCCACTCTGTGTATTTCTTTATTTCCTCGAGATTTGTGAGGACAGTCTTCTTCATTTTCAAACAAACTGTCTACTCTGAACAACTCTTGGTGTTTGTTCTGTGTTAGAATAGTACACCACCTCCAGACTTAATCTTACAATGCAAACGCCTAGGAGTGTATCCCAGGTGTGAGTAATGATGTGGGCTCTGAAATAGCACTTCATTCTGACCGAGGGTAAAGTAAGTTGCTGGTTTTTTCTTTCTCCTTCCAATGATGTTCTCCTTTTTCCAACTCTATATGTTTTTAAAGGGCCTGGGTTTCTGCCAAACACTGACCTTTGTTGATTACTTGAAAAGATAATCTTTCTACATTCACTTTTAGAACAGGTAGGTCACCTTAGCCCCTTTACATATTTCATTTGTGTGTTGCAATGAGAACTGATTGTTAATTTACTTGTCAGAATAGTGATAATTCAGAGTTCCAAACATTTACAATTTATTTTTTTCCTAAAAAAAATGTGCTTCATTTGCTAGAGTAATTGTTCCATATTCTCTCTTTATTGACTTATTAAATAGTACCAACTGAACAGTTGTTGAGACTGTTTACATTTCAAGTTTTTGGAATCAGTAATATTTGCTTTAATCTTTTAAATTAAATCTTCTATAAGGCTTCACTAAAATCATGATTGTTTTTTCTGAAATTTTCCCACCACACTACAGTGTTAACATGAAACAATTCTTTCCCAGAGTGAAAAACCAGTAAAGATTTTATTTATTGGGGGTGGGGTTTGAACCCATGCCCTCAAACATGCTAGGCACACATTTTACTGCTGAGCTACACCCCCTTTAGCCTCTAAAAACTAGTAAAGGTTTTGTTGTCATTGTTGCAGAGTTGCAATGGAACCCAGCGCCTGTACGTGCCACGCAAGAGCTACTCCGCTGCCCCAGCCCACTTGGAAAGCCTTTTAGAAATAGATTTCCCCATCTTCTAAAAAAAAAAATTTCTTTTTGTTTAGTGGCTTCATTTATTGTAGTTTCTTAAGTGTTTATCTCTAAGATAAACAGTTAACTCCCATGCCAGAAAATTATGCCTCTTTATTGATTTACAGTCCCCTTTGGCCACATTCCATGTTCAGTCTGCTGGTAATCAGTAGAATATTTTAACTTTCTCATATACCCCCAAGGATTACATGAAGTAATCCTTTCATTCTCCCCCTCCCTTACCCCTGTTTTTCGGAAAGAGATGTTTTTTAAGGCATGGCATCCGCAGGAGAAAGGGAAGCAACATGTAGGCGCATGATGCACCCAGACGTGCTTGGGAAGAGGCGCAGTCCTGATGGTGTGTGTTCCCAGAGAGGGGATGTTCTTTTTGCCCGTGTCCTTGTTCTACTTATGTAGAATATTGGTATAGCTTGGTGTTTTGGGAGGGACTTTTTTTCCCCTAACTCCAGGTTCCCTGGCTGCCTCCGTACCCTATATCTTCCTGAGGGACCCACTGGTCTGCATTAAGAGGTTTGCCTTCTGATCTTGTCTTAATTTGACTTAGCGGGTCACAGATGAAACAATCAGGAATGTCAAGGAATTGGTTGTTTGGTTTTTAAAAGTTAGTTTGTGTGATGCCTTGAGGAGAAGAATATGATTTTTTTTTTAATTTTTAATTTCTCTGAAGCAAACGGCCAGTGTTGGTTCTTCAGAATGAAGCACTTTATCCCCAGCGGCGCTCCTATACCAGCGAGGATGAAGCCTGGAAGTCTTTCCTGGAAAACCCGCTCACTGCGGCAACCAAAGCCATGATGAGCATCAACGGAGACGAGGACAGTGCGGCCGCGCTGGGCTTGCTCTATGACTACTACAAGGTAGGCTACTGCGCTGTAAAGCCCTTGCCACAGTCTCAGAGGCACTTGATTCAGCAGCATATAAAACAGCCATTTGCTGGAGGAGTGTGGGGCTGGTTGCTTCTGTAGTGACTGTAAATAGTTTAATGAGTACTTTGACTTACCCTGGTTCAAAGCTGAACTTCCACAATCATAGACTCAAAGGGCTGTTTTTAGAACGTGTGAAGTAGCCAGCTATTCTGCTCTCTTTGTAAGGGGTGCTCCCATAAAAGCAGATGGCAGATGTGTCTCACTGGGTCGAGCGTTGTACCAAAGAGGGTTTTTAGTGCCACGAGAAGAGGGGCAATGCTAATGCACTGTGCTCTTGCCTCTATTTCTCTCTGGTCAGGGTGCTTGCCTTTTTCTGTATATGCATATGTATATGGATATGGATATATGTATATGCATATGTATATGTATATGGAGCCTTTTGATTCAATTTGATTGTAGGATTCATTGCGGGGGAACACAGTTTTTACTCTGGGAGCCTCTAGTTTTAAGATCGGGACATATTTTGTTGCTTGTTTCTAGAGATTTAAATTAGTGTTAAATAGAATCTATAATTCATATGGATTTCCACATGGTTTTCCTTCTCTGGAAAGGACACCACTGTCTGTCTCCTTATCTTTATTGTTGTCCTACTAATGCAGCTCCCACTCACTGATGACCTGTTAACACTGGCCATGTTACCAGCGTGCATGTGTTGCTTCTCACTCTCAGGTCCTGAAGGTGGGGCTTCCGCACTTGTCTGGGCCAGTTGAGGAGTCTTCAGCACAGCCTGCTTTCTGCTAAGGGATTTGATTCTTCTTAGTTCCCCTTGCCTTTCTTCTTTCCGACCAAAGCACAGGGTGTGACAGATATCCAGGGAGGCTGGCAATGTTGTAATTCTCTTCTTGACAGTGGTTACATAGATTTGTTCACTCTATGATAATTCAACTGGCTTTATACTGATAATTTATGTACTGTTGTTCTCTGTAGATACTATATATAAATAAAAATTTACTTAAAATTAAAAAAAAGAGTTTAGGACACAGTTTAAAGGGTATACTAAGTCAGAGTACATCTTGCTATGTGAACTTTGTCTCATTGCCACGTGTGTCTTATGTACAATCATTGTGCTGTTACTACTGCTGTGTGTGTGTGTGTGTGTGTATGCACACGCATGTGGTTCTGGGAATCGAACTCAAAGCCACACATGCAAGGCAAGCACTCTTTGTAGAGCCACATCCTCAGCCCTAAGAAGTGTCCTAATACAGGGTTTCCTTACAGATACGTGTGGGCATATGTATGTATATATGTGTGTATATTACAGTCTATATTTTACCATCTTTTTGTTGTGGGGACTTTCAGGCCTACAAATAATGAAATCATCAAATCCTGAATATATTTACCTAGGTTCACCAGTCACTTGCTTTTCTGTTATATTCTGACTCTGTGTTCTATTCTGTAAATAAGAAAAACAAAGAAGAAAAAAAAAGCAAAGAAGATAATTGGATTACCAAAATTAGGGTGGGAACTGAACAAAATATTTAATTGTTTCCTGGTATATGGTCATGTGTCCGATTTGTAGTGTTTGGTGAATTGCAGTGAAGATTTTGGTCTTTGAATATGAGCAGGAACTTGTATAATAACTAAAGATGCTAAAAAGTGTAGCCATGAGGGTTCCTTTGAAGTAGAAATTATTATGTATCTGATCCTATGGCTTATTGATTCAATCTGTATAAAAATTTTGCTAAGATATTAATTATGAAACTACATTTTTAACTGAAACTTTTGAGAATGGGAGAAATTCAATAGTTTAGTGCCAGAAAGACTAATGTAGTAACGTTAGTTCTAATGGTTTAAATCATGAAAGTATTTTACGTCTCAGGAATAAAGAACTTCTCATATCTGTCCTAATATTAATTGTAACAATTTCTTAGTGGTAATTACTCATCAGGGTCTTTGTGATAAAATGTGAAATTCTTTTCTCTCTTTTTTTTTTTCCTTGATGCTGTGGATTGGACCCAGGGCCTCACATAGGCCAGGCAAGATATCTACCACTGAGCCACATCCCCAACCCTAATAATTGCTTTTTACCCATCAAAATGGGGGCCTGTAGTAAACTCCTTGAGGCCAGAAGCTGCCTTGTTCGTTGTGTCCCCAGAGCCTGCTGCCTGATAGGCCGTCAGGGGACAAGTGAATGACTGAGTCTGGTGAAAACTGAAAGGCTCTTTCTTTGGGTGAACCATCTTCACTGGGTGAGGGCTGATTTTTGTCTCATGTGTGTTAATGTTTAAGGTTCCAAGAGAGAGACGATCATCAACAGCGAAGCCAGAAGTTGAGCATGCGGAGCCAGATCACAGCAAAAGGTGATATTTAATATTGACCAGTCCACTCAAAAGATGCCACATTTCTGTAAAAATAAAATGGGAATTTGTTTAAATGAATAAACACTAGAGAAAGACATGGGTAAATTTACCTGTGTTGCTCTGTGAAGTTTCTTTAGACAGTTGCCTTTTCTAGAAAATGAAAGTGTTAACTTTTTGCTCCTCTAAAGGGATGTTATAACTTAAAGTGTTTGCTTATTTGCTTTGAGGCCCTCTTAAGGAGGGTGTGGCAAGAGGGGGGGGGGGTCTTTAAAAAAATTAACTACCACTGTCTGTTGAATAACTGCCTGAGTTAAACTCAATAAAATAAAGTAAATGGTATCCAGACTCCTTTTAAAAATATTTTTGAAGTATTTTAGCTTAAAATTTCCAGAAAATTAAATTTATGGGCATGAGAAGCTTTTTAAAAAAGACCTATTAAATGCCCTCATGTTTTATTAGTAATAAAGAATAAAACATTTAAAGAATGAGTGCTCACTTAGAATCCTGCTGTCCTGAAGATTATTTATTTATTTTGGCATATGCACACACTTGATGTGGCCGTGGTTGTAGTCATAGATAGCATTTGATAATATGCTTTATTCTACCTAGTTCTTTCATAAATACTTTCCATTTTGCTGTTTTAGTCTTCACAATTATCCTTTGGAGAAGTGCTTGTTTATGGCTTTTATTGTTTATTATGCACATTTTCAATCAAAATAGGAGAAGAATAGAATAAACCCACTTGTATTTATTACTACCTTCAGCAATTATCAATACAAATTCTTTGATTTAAGCTGTTCCTCCCCATGAACTTTCAAATTTATTAAATTTTAAATTTTATTTATTTTTGCTGGAATATTTTGAAGCAAATAAAAAATATCCTTGCACAGCTATGACTAGTTTTTCATCATAACAAGCTGTAGTGAAAAACTTTCTATATTGTTCCTCATGCCCTTTGTCTCTTTCTTTGAGACAAATTCCTGTGAGAGAATTTATGGTTCAGGGTTTGAACAGTTTTATTGATCTTGAAAGGCATAAAATTGCCAACTTGCTTTTTTCCTTAGTTTTCAGGGTGTTTTAAAAATGCATTCATCTCACTCACTAGGAATCATCAACTATTGCCCAAGATATTTATTAAAGCAAAATTAATTTTATGCAAAAATCCCACTGGTGCAGTTTGATACTAGCTTTTCTTTTGGTGAAAGAGAAAACAAGATGGCATCAGTGTTGGGAAAGGCAGGGATTGAGCATCTGTGGGCCAGGTGCCATTCCGTGTACTTCAGGGGACATCTTATTCCATCCTTGGCCACTGTAAGAGGATAGACTCTGTTGTTATCCCCATTTCACAGATGAAGATGTTACTGAGCCGTGAAGTAACTTGTCCAGGATGACACAGAATTCAAACCCAGGCAGTCTGACTCAACTAATGGGATACACTTACAGCTTCAGGCTTATAGTAAAATATAAGAACTATATTAAGGTTTTTGAAAATAAAGCATATAAGAAGAAAGCTGTGAGTTGTCAGTATTTCAAATGAAACAATGATTTTGGATTTAACTTGGACTAGAACTGTGAAGAACTTTTTCCTTCTCTAGTAATGTTGATGGTGCCATTTTCTGTTTAGTTGATCTCTGTCAAGTGTATTATTACTGCATGGGACTTAAATTATTATTATTTTTTAAATGTTTATTTTTTAGTTGTAGTCGGACACAATACGTGTGTTTTATTTATTTTTATGTGGTACTGAGGATTGAACCCAGGGCCTTGCATGTGCCAGGTGAGCATTCTACTGCTGAGCCACAGCCCAAGCCTGGGACTTAAATTATTTAGGGAATGGGGATATGACTCTGTGGTGGAGCAGTTATCTAGCATGCATGAAGCCCAGGCTCCATCCCCAGCATCACAAAAAATAAAAGAAGAAAAAAGAAAGCAAAAGGCAAGAACTATATCAGTGCTGAGATTGAAAACACAGATTTTTTTTCCTTTCTTAAAGAAATAACATACCAAACGTAACAGATCAACCTCTCATTTCTGCTGGAGAAAACAGAGTGCAAGTACTGAAAAATGTGCCCTTTAACATCGTCCTTCCCCATGGCAACCAACTGGGCATTGATAAGAGAGGCCATCTGACAGCTCCTGATACAACAGTCACTGTCTCCATAGCAACAATGCCTACCCACTCTATCAAGACCGAAATCCAGCCTCATGGCTTTGCGGTGGGGATCCCCCCAGCTGGGTATCATCCTGAGCCCACCGAGCGTGTGGTGATTTTCGACCGGAATCTCAACACTGACCAGTTCAGCTCTGGGGCTCAGCCCCCCAATGCTCAGCGGCGGACCCCAGACTCCACCTTCTCTGAGACCTTCAAGGAGGGTGTTCAGGAGGTACAGGAAACAAAAACATCTTCCTAACACGGCTGTGTGTTTGTATAAGTATTGGGTTCCACCTTTTCCTTGTTATGTAAGCTTGAAACTCAGCCGAAAATGAATGGATTAGGAATAAAAGATTTTTTTTTTTTTTTTTTTTTTTTTTTAGCAGAAAAGGCCCATGGGTATAATTTGTAAGCTAAACCTATAAATCCAGAAATTATTATCAAGGGCACATGGCTAATCTTACCAGCAGCTGAGTTAACAATTATGATTACAGCTAAGTGGTTTTGCTGGAGGGAGAAAGAAAGAAACCCAGTGCATAATTGTCCCTCGACCACAGTTGTTCGCATACTCTGTTTTCAGCTTTTATCATAGACCCAAGCAGGATCCCTGCAACTGGCCTTAATGTGAATGATTTATCAAGTGTTTGCTGAGTGTTTCTTGGTTGGTAGTACAGCCACGGAGGTAGGCAGGTTACAAATGCATCGTGTGAAACTTACAAATTAATCCCAGAGAGTTGTGAGGGTTCATGATCATGCACATCTCACGTTAAAGGATGTGAAATGATTTTTAGTGTCCCAGTGGGGAAATGGCATCTACCTCTGCTTGTGGGTTAGGGGCAGAATATAACCTTTCCCAAGAAGGCACCAAACTCATCTAGCTGGGGTGCAAATTGAGCTCCTAGAGCTCGCGACATTTTGGCTGCAGATTCTAGAGTTCAACAGAATTGGGATGCGTGGGAAGGCAAAGGGGGATAATGGATACAAGTAATTTACTTGAGTGGTATATAAAAGTGGATTTTTAAAATATTTTTCTTTTTTTAAATTTAAAGTTGTTTTTTTTTTTTTAATAGATTTATGGCTTTTACTTTAAAATGAATTTTGAACAGGTAGTGGGTTTCTGTGAGCCACACACTGTGTGCTGTACCAGACCTTCGCCTTAGTAACCATAACAGTTACATGGTTGTGGCTTATTACATTGATATTTCAGGTTTTCTTCCCCTCGGATCTCAGTCTGCGGATGCCTGGCATGAATTCAGAGGACTATGTGTTTGACAGTGTTTCTGGGTAATAGTTGTCTTTTAATTTGGTTTTTAATTTTCAGCATTTATGATCTCTTCCCTTTCTGTTACCTTTATACTGACAAATCCGAGGTGGCTTTGGCGGGCTTTCTCCTTCAACTGACTCTGCCGACTGTGGCCTTATCTTGGGTAGAGGACATTTGATTGGGGACTCTTGAAACTGTTTCCAGCTTCCTCAGCTCCTGGTGTTGGTGCTTTGGCTTCTTTCTGTGATGTGGTAGGAGGGAACCTGAAAGGAGAAGTGGGGGTTACCCTAAATCAGTGAGGCCCTTCTGTTTCCAGAAATGTATAATTAGCCAAAAATTTAGGAGAAACATCAAGTGGACAAAGGCCTTCATTTTTTTTTTTTTTTTTAATCAGCCTTGCTAATGATAAAATAATTAAAGGCAACTTTTTTCTGACCTGCTTTTTTTTTTTTTTTTTTGGTTACTCACGTCTGAGTCATGTCCCCGGGCCTTTTTCTTTTTGTATTTTATTTGGAGACAGGATCTAAGTTGCTCAGGGCCTTGCTCAGTTGCTGAGGCTGGACTTGAACTTGTGATCTTCCTGCCTCTCTGGAGTCACTGGGATTACAGTCATTCATCACCGCACCCAGCTCTAATTTGACTTCTTTTTAACCTCACAGAATTGCATCCCACTCTGGGAATAGGAGTATTTCCAAGTTATTTAGGAACATACCTTCGGGATTTTTTATTTTTTTTATTTTTTTTATTTTTTTAGTTGTGGGTGGACACAATACCTTTATTTTATTTTTATGTGGTGCTGAGGATCGAACCCAGTGCCTCACACATGCTAGGCAAGTGCTCTACCACTGAGCCACAACCCCAGCCCCTTTCGGGATTTTTTGTTGTTGTTGTTGGAGTCTAGGATTTCCTTTTATTATTTTATGAGGTTCTTAAAAAAACATGTTATGTTTTGTAATTTTTTTTTAAAAGAGAACTTTTTAATATTTATTTTTTAGTTTTCAGTGGACACAACATCTTTTATTTTTATGTGGCACTAAGGATCGAACCCAGCGCCCCGTGCATGCCAGGCGAGTGCGCTACCGCTTGAGCCACATCCCCAGCCCCATATGTTTTGTAATTTGAAAAAATAGTTTTTTAAAGTGTAGGGTTTTAAGAGAATTGAGACTTCCCTTATAGACCTGCCTCAAAGTGTAGGTGTCACAAACTCAGATGCCTTTAGGGTTTGGGATAGAGGTCTTCAACTGTTGTAATGGGTCAGATAGTAAATATTTGGGCCGTCGTGGGCCATACAGCCTCCATGGTTTTGTGACTACCCAGTTCTGCCCTTGTAGTGCAGAAGCAGCTGCAGATATAAACAAATGATATGGCTGAATTCTAATAAAGCTTTATTTACAAAGATAGATATAATTTGCCAACCTCTGGCTTAGGAAGGTTATTAAGGGGCACTTCTGAGGGGTGGTGTGAAGTGATAGGAAACATAGAGAATGTGGGGTGTCTCCTTAGACATGTTTTATGTTACAGGTAGAAACAACAACAAAGTGCTGGGCAGTGAGGTCACATTGGTTGCAGGGATTTCCAGCTGCCTCTTTGCAACCTTTGCTGGAAAAATACCACATTGACAGCTTGTCCTGTGAGGGTTCCTTCCCGGGGCCTTTTACTTAACTGCTCCTCTCCTAGACTCAGCCTCCAGATGTTTGGTTATTGATGTCACATTATAGAACTTCTAGTAGGCATTTTTTAGTTCTCCATCTGACAGCAATGAGAATTTCTGGTCTCTAACTACTTGTGTTTTAAGATTCTGTTTATCATAGAAAGGTAGCAAATGCTCCTTAGATATGATGTGGTCATCTGTTGGATGTTTGTTGGTGGTCTGCTGTCTCAGTACACCCACACTGAAGCATTTCAGCATGTACTAAAGCATACAGGAAGCTTCCAAGGGACTGAATTACAGATCTGTGACTTTTTGTTCTTTAGGAATAACTTTGAGTATACCCTCGAAGCTTCAAAATCACTTCGGCAGAAGCCAGGAGACAGCACTATGACATACCTGAACAAGGGCCAGTTCTATCCTGTCACCTTGAAGGAGGTGAGCAGCAGTGAAGGGATCCACCACCCCATCAGCAAAGTTCGAGTAAGTTCTGCTCATTTTTTCCCTTGGAGCTCATCAGCTGTCCCCTCGTCCTAATACTTCTGTGTTTGAGGCAGCTCTGAATGAAGGCCTGATAGTGTGTTTTTAAGAATTAACTATAAAATCCCTCAACATGTCTTTTCCAAACTTGTCCTTCAGTGTCTCTATGTTGTGATGCATTCTTGTTCTCAGAGTGTGATCATGGTGGTTTTCGCTGAAGACAAGAGCAGAGAGGATCAGCTGAGGCACTGGAAGTATTGGCACTCCCGGCAGCACACTGCTAAACAAAGGTGCATTGACATAGGTAAGTAGCTCAGAAGCTTGCTTTTATTCCCAGAGGTGCAAGCACCCAGCTTTCTAAATCCAATTATTTTTGGCACTGGCCAGCTTCCTGCTGAAAACATTTGAATTTTTATGCCAACCACTGGTCTGTTCCAACCACTGTTCTGGGACTCCTGGAATCAGTGTCTGCCTTCGCTTCCCTCACAAAGGCCTGTGCCCAGGCAGTGGCTTTCCACATGATGCCGGTGCCAAGAGCTTTAGCCAGCTACCTTAGGAATTAGCCTGTGTTAACTGTTCAGTCTTCATTTCTTCTCCTTTGTGGTGTTGGGGATGGAATTCAGGGCCTTGTGCGTGCTAGGCAAGTCCTCTACCTCTGAGCCCAGTTTGCACAGTTTTTGAGGGGCAGTGTCTTTTTTAAGAGATGCTGACCATTTTTTGGAGATTCTGATAAGGAAGAGAGAGAAGCCAAATGGTGAAAGGAAGCTCCACCACTGTGCAGTTGCCTGTGGTCTTACCCAGTTAGTGCCAGACCCTGATCTGTGTGTCTGTGCATAACCCAGGGATCTGCCACCTGGAGTGCGGCAGCAGGTTGCACACACCGTGTTCCCTGAAGTAACTTTGTGATAGATGGCCATTAATCATAATACTCTTTTTTCTTTAACCTTTGCATGCAATGCTCCTCTACTCTTTTCAGAAGAATTATAGGAACTTACTATAATTAGCTTGCTTTCACAGACTAGTTTAGTGACCTTGGGCCATTGTTTTAACTTTTGAGACCTAACTTTGATTTTTTTTTTTTTTTTTTTGGAACCAAGGATTGATGCCAGGGGCATTTTATAACTGAGCCACATCCCTGGTCCTTTTCATTTTTTCTTTTGAAATGGGGTGTCACTAAGTTCCTGAGACTGACCTTGAACTTGGGACCCTCCTGCCTCAACCTCCCAAGTCTCTGAGATTATAAGCATACCCCACCACTCCTGGCTTAAATTTCCTTATTTTGACAAAATGAGGTTGAATCAAATACTTTCTAAACCTACTTCTGTTATAAAAAGTTTTGTGTTTTTCTTCATTTCTCTGAACTTCTTTCAGCCCAACAAAATGTTTATTTAAATTATGCAGAAATGGTAACGTGAAGAATTGAATGTTTCTCTAAAGCTACCATGATCTCGTGTCAAAACTAAAAATCATGAACTTCTTTTTCTTGTTCACCATTTCTCATAGCTGACTATAAAGAAAGCTTCAATACCATCAGTAACATTGAAGAGATTGCTTATAATGCCATTTCCTTCACCTGGGACATTAATGACGAAGCAAAGGTGAGTCATCAAGTCCAGAGGCACCTGTATTCCAGCTGTTTGAGAAGTGGGAGGAGCTTAATGATTTGACAGCAACATTTTTTTTTTTTTGGCAGTTTTACATGTTTTCATTCCCAGATGTTGTAAAAGTGTCCTCTCATTTTTGTTCTCCCCCATTGACTGAAGAAGATCCTTTTATTGACATTCTTCACCACACAGAGTCTATAGATGGAACCTCAAGGGCTGAGCTGTTGTTTGCCACTACTCCCTCTCTCCCTGGGCAGCTCCTCCTTCACTTCGCTTTGCTTCCTCATTTACAGAGTGGAATTGACATCTGTCCTCTCCTCCTGCCCATCAGGTGGAGTTTTTTGGAAAGAGGCTGAGACACTTGCTATCATTAGCAGTACTCATTTCATATGTGACCTTGTAAATACAACTCAGTGTTAAGATTCTTTTATTTTTGACTTTTGCAATTAAAAATGGACTTCAATTTAGATGGTCATTTGGATAATAGGAGTTTTTAGTACCCTTTAAAAAAAAAAAGTATCATCTTAAGTCATTTCTGTTCTTCCCACTGTGTGCTTCACTTGTAGTATAGTTTTTCTCTTTACTAAATTATTAGAGTTCTTATATATATATATATATATATATATATATATATATATATTTTTTTTTTTTTTTTTGATTACCTTAAAATCTGGGAGCTTGAGAAAAAGTATGGAAAAGTCATCCTCAGCAACTTAGTGAGGCCATAAGCAACTTGGCAAGATGCTGTCTCAAAATAAAAAGGACTAGGGATGTGGCTTAGTGGTTAAACACCCCCGGGTTCAATCTCTGGTACTAAAAAAAAAAAAAAAAAAGAAAGAAACACAATAGAAGCATGTTTTGTTGAGGGGCCAGTTGTTGAAATAAGACGCATCTATAGTTTTTGTTACAGTATCAGGAATACTTTTCTCTCAGGGTCTGGGTACAAAGCATGATCATCTTCTGTCCTCTTTTTGCCTCTGCTTTCTGGGCTTTCTTCTGTTTCTGCAACAAGAAGTTTAGTAATTTATGGACTAAGACAGTGTATTAGAGGCTGAGTGTTTCGGTTTCAATTTACACTACCCTGAGATTGCTTTTAAAAATCAAATGATGCCGCTGGGTGTGGTGGCGTATGCCTGTAATCACAGTGACTTCAGTAGCTGAGGCAGGAGAATCTCAAGTTTGAGACCAGCATCAGCAAATAAGAAAGGGCTGGGGATGTGGCTCAGTGCTAGAGTGCCACTGGGTTCAATCCCTGGTACTGCAAACAAAACAAATCAAATGATGGGATTTTGGGGAGCCATGTTAGGTCTGTATTATAATTGCTTTCTGTCTTCTTATGGGTGTTACGTCTAAGGCATAAGAGCATCTGATATGGAGGAGATGGTCAGCCAGGAAGCTTAGGTGACTAATCACATAGAGGTTTTCCTGCTGACCCCCTTGATCAAGTACAGCTGCCAGTAGGCTGCTCTTTCTAGAGATGGACATAGGATTAAATATTTGATTTACCATCGAGAGAATGCTGGGGAAAAACAAACTTGCCACTTTCTAAAATTGTTGTTATAGTTATTTTAAAATTAAATACCATAATAAGACTCAGTGTGCAGTGGCTAAAAAGAGGTGGCTCGTGCCCTCTGGGTGCTGGAGAAATGCTTCCTGTTTGCCGTCGGGACTGATCGGGAGATGTGGAGCAGGCACTGAAGAACACACAAGTCCTGAGGTCACTTTTCTGACTTATGTGTGACCTTGACTCTCAGTCCCTCAATTCACTGGCTTGGTTTTTGCTTCTTTGCTCTAGAAGAATCAAAAAGCTATATGGCCGGCTTCTCTCTCTTGGGTGTTGCCAAGATTAATAAGCATGATTGTCAAAGTCTCGAAGATCTTGGCCGGAAGGGCCTGCATATGGGCAGAGCACTTTGTTTGATGTGTCACTCTCTGTAGTGGGAGTAATGACAGCCGGGATGATTGGAAGGGACAGTGGCTTGTTTACTTGAAGGCCTCCAGTGTATTTGTGCTGGAGAGAAGCACCTGAGGAGGAGGCTCTTGGAGTCTCGGTGCATTGCTAACCAAAGAGGCAGCTTCCGTCTTGTTCCCCTCCAGCCCCCAGGTTGGTGCCAGTTTCCAGCCTTTGTGACTCCTGGAAGGTGCAGTAATGTCTCTTAATGAGGCTGCTTCCTTTTGAAGCTGATATCAGGCGAGGCTTAGAGTGTGTGCTGGAATTCAGTATCTAGGTTTTTTCCTTTCCCTGGCCAAGATGATGTTTTCTGTTTTTTTTGTTTAAGTAATTAATGCCTCAGGGCATCTAGAGGGAGCAAATGCATGTACAGAATCCTATGGAGGGCTAGGGATGTGGCTCAAGTGGTAGCACGCTCGCCTGGCATGCATGCAGCCCGGGTTCGATTCTCAGCACCACGTACAAACAAAGATGTTGTGTCCGCTGATAACTAAAAAATAAATATTAAAAATCTCTCTCTCTCTCCTCTCTCACTCTCTCTTTAAAAAAAAAAAAAAAGAATCCTATGGAGTTGGGGAGTTGGGTGTTTTAACTACCTACTTTTTCTGAAAATATCTGCTTTATTTGCCCACTTTCTGTTTCTCATTTAGGATATATTGATTTTTTTGGAGACTACTGAGTATTGAACCCAGGGTTGCTTAATCACTGAGCCACATTTCCAGCCCTTTTTGTTTGTTTCTATTTTGCGACAAGGTCTCAGTCCTTAGGGCCTCTTTAAGTTGCTGAGCCTGGTCTTGAACTTTCGGTCTTCCTGCCTTAATCTCCCAGGTTATTGAGATTACAGGCCTGTGCCATCACGCTTAAGAATATGTTGATTCTTGATTCCAGTTCCTTCTCCCCCACAAAATACAAGGTTTACTGAAGTTGTGTGGCGTTCCTCCTCAGACTTTTTAATGATCTCTGACATACCCCTTGGTCCTGGCAGAAAGAGAACCTAGTGTCAGCCTCTGAATCTGCCCTGGAGCCTTTGCTTCTCATGTCAAGGTCACTGTGTTGAGGACTCAGGAAGCCGATTATGAATGTCTTGGCTTCTGTTCACTTGGGGCAGCGCTGCCTCAGCCAGGACTCACATTGCCCCTTGCACACTCATTCGTGTGTGGAAGACTGGGCCTGCTGGTACCAGGGAAGCTTTTTTTTTTTTTAAAGAGAGAGAGAGAGGGAGGGAGAAAGAGAGAATTTTTTGATATTTTATTTTTAAGTTTTCGGCAGACACAACATCTTTGTTTGTATGTTCTGAGGATCGAACCCTTGCCGCACTCATGCCAGGCGAGCGCGCTACCGCTTGAGCCACATCCCCAGCCCCCCAGGGAAGCTTTAAGAGAAAAAGGCATTAATTTTCAAACTGTTGGGGAAGAAAGAAGTTTCTTTGAAGAGCAGAAATGTCTTAGAAACAGTCCCCAGAGTCATTGATCTGATCTCACGCAGACCTGTTTTGTTTGTTATTGTCCTCCCTGAGAGCTAGGGAGGTTCACCTGGATAGTCAGGTGTCTTCTGATGACTCAGAAACCTCTGGACAGGTTGTAGTGCAGACCTTGACACTTCATTGGGAATCACTCACTCAGATGTACAGTGATATCAGCTGCTTCAGGAAGATCTGTCAGGGCGATGCAGCAGCTACTTTTGAGCAGTAGAAGGTGGCACTGCAGTAGGGTGCTGAAGCTTATGGCTGCAGGGCATGACGGGCGGGGGGTGGGGAGGCCTGTAGGTGAAGGTGCATCCAGCAATGGGGGTGGGGACACAGGTTTTGCTGTGTCTGCATTTCTCCAGCCCCAGTGGCTCCTTTCCCACTGCAGGAGTCAGAATGTCATCAACCAGTGCCTGATGCTGCTGGCCCCTGGCTCCCAGCCTCAGTTCTGTAGTTCTAGGACACTGACTAGTATTGTGGTTCAGGGAGGTGGTGGGTTAAATGAGTTCTTGTGGGATCATCTGAGACCCTATCTGTAATATTACTTCTAAGGAAAAATTTGTAAATCACTTTACAAATGAACTGTGAGGACACAATTTATAAATTGGGGCTCTCTGTCCTGCAGTATTTCCAGTATTCTCTAAACTGTGTGGATAATTGTGGGTTGTAAGCTGCCCATCTTGGCCTAGGAAGTGGTTTTTTTTTTTTTTTTTTCGTTTGTTTGTTTTTGTTTTTTAAATATTTTTTTAATTGGAGGTGGACACAATACCTTTATTTTACTTATTTGTTTTGATGTGGTACTGAGATCAGACCCAGTACCTCGCACATGCTAGGCCAGCCTCTACCACTGAGCCACAACCCCAGCCCTAGAAGTTAGTTTTTTGTTTGCGTTGTAAACCTGAAGAGTTTACAACAGCATTAAGATTTGTTTAGTGATATGAGTAAGGGCCTCTCAGAGCCTAAAAATCTAAAATAAATAGACGAAAGAGAAGTCAGGGAGAGAGAGGGCTTCTTTGATGCCTGTTATCTCTGTTCTATGCCAAGTGAGGTGCCTTGCCTTTGTCCCCAACTTGCTCAGAACCAAGAGGCAGTGCCTGGCCCTCACACCATTATGCATTTGCTGCTTGGTTGTGAGAAAGAAGCCTTAGCAGACACAGGAATCTAGGTCCTGAAATGGGTGGGAAGTGTTTTTGCCGGGAGGTATTTAAAAGTGTGAATGCATATCCACGGGCAGCAGCCCTGTGGACCCACAGGCACAGGTTCCTCCAGCCTAAGAGCGCTTCTGCTGCTCAGAAACAGACTTACATTGGGTGAGTGCTGGGTGGCTACAGAGGAGTGGAAACTAAACCAGGAAGCCCTGGGTCCACTGCACACAGGCAGCCAGGTCCTGGACAGCACCGAGCAGGACCACCGGGCAGCACAGGAGCATCTCTGACCACAGTTAACTAGAATGTGGCAAAGGGAAAGATGGAGACCCTTGAGAGCACAGCTCACTTCAGAGCACAGTTCAAAGTGTGCTCTGAAGTTCTTTGTTGTCTATATGTAGATATGATCTTCGTGAATATTAAGCAGATTTTTTAAGGATGTCATGAACCCCCAAATCCCTAAACAAATGTTTTTTTCTAGTGGTGACACCTAAGTTCTTACCATTCATACGTTCCATTAAACGCTAAATACTAACAGCCAGGAGCCACCTGGCATACAGGTGCCACATTCCCACTAGAGTGAAATTTTGGTCAGCTGATTGGGCTCTGCTGCTGGGCCGTGTGGTTGATGGCTTAAGACACTCTGATGCTGTGGCCCTTTCTCCAGCGGTGTGGTTGAGAGCACCAGGTGCTCTTTTGCAAGTCTTCATCAAACCTTCAGGAGGAGAGGCCAGGTCTCAGTGTGGGCCCAGGCTGCTTGCACACTGAGAATCTGCACCTTTTGATGGCATGATCCTGCCTCTGGTGTGACAGCCAGGGGCCACACACTTTTCATCTGTTCCTGTCAGAAAGTCAAATAAGGAGGCTTTGTGTTTTTACACTTAATTTCAGCCTCTCACCCCTGAGAAGGAATTCTGAGGCATTGGGAAGAGTCAAAAGTTTTATGTCATGGAAAGGCTCATGTTACAAAAGAAGGAGGATTAAAGCAGAATTTGGAGCCCTGCTCAGTACCTACAAGCTTTAGCACCAGGGCGCCTGTGTGGATGGAGGCCGGGTCTTTCTCTTTTGTCTTCTTGTCTCAGCAGAAGTGTGCTGAGAGTCTTGGTGGGGGCTTGTTACTGAGGCTTACAGAATGCATTCTGTAAAAGAGGGGTGTAACCACTGTGGTAACTTGAACTTAAGACGTTTTGTGTGTGCTTGTGGGATGCAGGTTTATGAGTTTAATAGCAGTTTGTTGTTTTGTCTAAGCATAATATTCGGAATTCATTGTGAGAGTAATTTTTAATTTGTTTGAACTAAACATATTGCTTGCATTTATAGGGATTCCATTCTGGTGAAGCATCAATCAAGTGTGCCATTAAAGTAAGGTGTTGCCGTGTTTGGTTGTATTAAGCAGGGACAGGTTTGGTTTGTTTCTCAGCTTTAAAATTCTAGCGTGAATGGGAGGGCAGAGGGAGGAGAGGAGTGAGTCAGGTGTCATATTCGCAATTGCAATTAAATGATGGCAGGAGATTTTTAAAATTAAAGAATATACTCCTCGCCCTGAATAGAGGAAGAAATCAGGAAGCACTGTTATTTAAAATAAAACATGGTAGTCTTTTAGGCAAATCACAAAGCTAACCAGATTGAACTGGATTATTCATGGATTTCTTCTATCTGTAGAATCCAGAACCCAGGATCCCGAGAAAAATTTGAGGTAGCCTTTCTGGCTTCTGAATTGAGATTCATTCATTCAGCTATAAGGATTTTCTTTCATGCAGTTTGGAAACATATTTATTAAATTTTTTTTAAAAAATCACATGCTAGAAAGGGTCATTCCTTTATAAGGAAACAGGAATCTTTGCACTTGTACTTTGGTCAGTATTGGAAATAACAAGAAAATTTTCCTGGTTGGAAATTTGTGAATGCCTTTAATTAGCTGATACAGAATGAATTCTTTACTCGGCATTTGGAAATTTTGCTTTGAAGCAGCTGTTCTGAGTATGATTATGAGGATGGTTTCCTCTCTGAATTTTTTCTTTTTTTGAGCTAGATTTATTGGACTTTGCCTCAAAAGCATTTTAAGAAGTGTACGTAGTAGTGTCTAGGCAAGTGGTTCCATCCAGATGTAAAATAAAATAAAATGAATCATGGCAGAACTTTAGAACTCACAGGTAACAATAGTGTGCACTTATTCCAGCACACGCCTGAGGGTAAGGGCCAAGTGGAAGATGTCTCTGATTGGACAAGGGAGATCCTTGGCAGCTGAAGAAAGCTTAGCTTGGTAGTCAAACTTGCATCTTGTGAAACGGGTTTCAGGCACTGGTGTTTGTTTAGCCACATTTGTGCTGTCACTTGAATTAGTTTTTCATTCTCAATTTTGGGGGGAGGGAGGAAACAAGTTCTTTTGCTTCCTCCACCCTGCCACTCTCAAGAAACAATAAGCTCCTCTATAGAACATTCTTTGATGGCTTTTCACCTTAACCCTCCTCCTTCTAGGTCCTTCCTGGAAATTCCATCTACGGTAGCTTTCTAACTCTGTCATTTCAACCAGTTTTGCTACTTATAAACAAAAGCAAAGAGCTTTGATTCTGACCTGATGTTATTGGTAGTAACTCGAGTTACCCTGAGTAGACTTTTCAAGGCTGTGTGGGGGCCTTCAAGTTCAGGTTTCTTGCAATGGCAGCTCTCTACAATTAGTTAGTACAGTGGAATCTCCACGTTCATTATACACTTTATCTTTAGCATTTTAATTTTAGTGGAAAAAAACTTTAATTATAAGTTTTGATTGGCAGCCAGCTTGCCTGCCAGTCTCCTTTATGACCCACTTCCTCACCTGTCCTGTTCCGTACCCTGTGATGATGGAATGTGGTCTGTGTTTGCCTTGTGTCACACCTGCATCTAGTTCTGCATATTTCAGAGCACGTATTCAACTTATTTGGGACAACAGGTGCCAAATCACTGTACCTGCCAAGTGTCCTTAAGTTCACCAGATCTTGTGCGTGGGATGGGACAGAGAGAAGAGCAACACGCAGGTACCTCTGAATGTTTTCTTCTCGTCTCTCTTTTTATCTGTGTGACTTTTTCCCTGGCTCTCTGTGCTCTGCAGAAACCAAAACGCATGTGGGCGGTGTGGGAAGGCCACTGTGGCAACAGCCAGGCTGCTGACTAGGGCCTTGTTTTCCCTGGGGAGCCGCCCGCTGAGCCGTGGGAAGAGGAGTGAGCACCTTCCTCCCCACCTCACCGGCAGTCCCGCCTGCCCCAGCCTGCCCCTTCCTTTTCTTTTTTCTTGGTGGTCATTTGATAGTCTGAGAAGTGCTAGCAGCTCAGTTGGGCTTTTGGTTCTCGGTGGCATTCTGTAGTGGGATATTTCAGTCACCTCGAGGAAGTGTGACGTGCTGGGATTATCTGACAATCAGTAGTGGAACTGGATTTGCTTCTGAGCCTGTGACTCAGTCTCTGATGCCTTCTCGGGCTTCACTTATTAATTAGCTCCGCCTGTGGACTGGGCAGTAGGGGCTGCAAGGCTCAGCCAGGACTGAGAATCAGGCTTGTCTGTTTGTTTGGGTTGGGTGTGGACAGCACTGTGCATTGTGATTACGTGTCTGCATGTAATGCCCAATAAACGTTCCTGGCTAATTAGACCTCATCAGAGAATTGGATCTTGATTTCTTAGTAAAAACGGTTTCTCCCTCCATTGGCTTCAGTTCACATTTTTAACTTTATAAAGGTATTGGGAAAACATTGATTGTGTTCTCTTTAATTAGTGCTATTGAAGTGGGGTGAGAAAAAACTACATTATTGACTTTACATCTTAATTTTGGTTGTCAGGAGATTTCTACCTATGAAGAAATACTTCGAATTGTCTTAGAGCCCATGTTTTAGACTGACTTTTAGAATTCAATTCATTAAAATTATTCTAGGGCTTTTACATTTGATTTACAGATCTGTTGTATTGTAGGAACAGCGTTATGTACATTATATCTGTATTTGACTACGCTGAATTTTGACACATGAATGAATGAAAATGATAAAGACTCCCAGAAGCTCCTGGGACTGGCACAACTGCACCTGTGTCTCAGGGAGCCACGTGGTCATCACTGAGTCCTGTGACTTCAGTTGAAACGAGCAGGA
The DNA here is from genome assembly GCF_048772815.1 of Callospermophilus lateralis. NCBI lineage: Eukaryota > Metazoa > Chordata > Mammalia > Rodentia > Sciuridae > Callospermophilus > Callospermophilus lateralis. The sequence goes on from NC_135318.1 coordinate 6,396,891, forward strand.
AGCTTGGCACGGATTCGACGTTGGTTGAAACACAAGGACTTCAGTTTCACGCCTTCTGCTCGGCCCTTTGGGAGTCACTTCCCTGCTGCTTCCCCTGGTTTGCCAAACAGTTTTTCCACAGGAGCTTCTCCAGCTCTGCACTCTCCCTGTGGCAGTGTGGTTTCCAGAAAAGGACAAGGAGGTTGGAGTCAGAAACATGGGTCCTGCAGGGCTCTGTCGTCTGATTAGTGTGCGTCTTTCCGTCTGTCTTTGGAGCCCTGGGCCTTCGCCACAGCTTGGCTGCCCATCTCTAGTGAGAAGACAGTGAGAGCCAGGACTTGGGAACAGGGTTTATGTAATGGCAACTTACTTTCCTCTTTCCTTTTCTCCCTCCAGCAGATCTGTATTTGTTATGTTTACCAGGCAGCTAGAGCTCAGTTCTGTGTGTCATAATGCACAAATGACACCCATCACTGGACGTAGGAAAGGAGGCATGCTGTCAGCTCTGAGACTGAGCCTCTTCCATAAATCTGCTTTGTACAGTCTGAAGTGCAAGAGCAAAACACCATTCTCTCTCCAAGTTCTGTTGACCAGTTTGACTCATTTCTAACGTCCTTCCAGGGAATTCTGTGTGAGATAATCAATGTATCGCTGCTATGTGGACGAACTGGCTTGAGATGTCGTGATGCAGAGAGCCAGCTTCCCTTCCTGTGTGTTCATTCATTCAGCAGATCATTCTCTGTAGTTCTTGCAAGCACTGGGAGGGAATGAAAAAGTGATTCAAATGTTAAGCCTGTCCTCAGGCGATTGCACTCTCTTTGTAATCATACATGTCATCAGTGAGGTTAAAAATTGTAAAGAGTTAGGTTGGGTCAGGTGTAGTAGCGCACACTGTAATCCCAGCGACTTGGGAGGCTGAGGCAGGAGGATGCAAGTTCAAGGCCAGTCTGGACTAAGTGAGGCCCTAAGTAACTTAGCAAGACCCTGTCTCAAAATTTAAAAAAAGGGCTGGGGATTTACTCAGTGGTAAAGCACTCTTGGATTCAATCCCCAGTATAAAAAACAAATAAAAATGAGGTTAGGGGCTGGGGTTGAGTTCAGTGGTAGTGTCCTTGCCTAGCACGTGTGAGGCACTGGGTTTGTTTCTCAACACCATATATAAATTTAAAAAAAAGATCCATTGACAACTAAAAAAAAAATTTTAAAAAATGAGGTTAGGATTTTCAGGGGAAAAGTGCTTTCAACTAAACGAATCTCAGAAGATGTTATTGGAACTACAACATATTTTTGTAAAGGATCCTTGATTGGATCTTTTTCCTTTCCGCATCTTTTGCCCCCAGTGTGTCTTGTGGTTTTAGGTGGGAGAGAGGCAATTGAAGAGATTGGTCTAAAGAGAGGCTTTGACATAGTGGGGTACAGCCCTTGCATAGAGCAGAAAGTAAGTTATGAACTTGTGTTCTGCAGTATCAAGGTCACACTGGAACCTCGGGAGCTATAGACTTTACCCTGTAAATGTAACGTGAAGCTCCAAACCAAGGGATAACTGATAGGTAATTATCAAATTAAAAATTGCTCACTAGGTACCTAAAGTTTCTTAACAAAAAGATGGTCACCAGAGATAGCATTTTAAAGTACAGAAGCAATATACATAGTAGGAAATTATGACCTGGCCCATGACATGGGTTTACACTTACCTTATGTATCTTAGCTTATGTCAGGGAGCCTCTTAATAGCCTGGTCTTTTCCAAAGTAACTCCTGGGGTATATGTAGTGAATATTTAATTATTCATTCAATAGATATTTATTTAATGTCGTATATGCACAAAACTGCTTGGCATTCTGGGTTCTACAGAGATGACCCAGGAATTCAAATCCATTTAGAGGAGAGATTTGAATGTGAATAGCGTGTGATCCTGGGCAACAAGTTTATCTAGTCTCTGAGCCTTGGTTTTCTCATCTATAAATTGGGACCAGAATAGTTCCAATTCCAAAGGTTATTTTTGATACATTGTGAGAATGGAATGTAGCTCAGATACCTTAGTAGCATATGATTTTGTGTGGCTGGAGTTTAGGAATTTGAGGGCATTTCATTCCATAAACATGTTGGCCAGGTCCTGCCATGGTGCTCGGAGGGTACAAAGATGGATCACATATGACCCAGTTCTCATGAAATCCAAAAATTGGAGGCGGGGGAGTTTGCCACCGTCGTAGGTTCGATAAGCACAGTTCAGATGAATACAAAGGAGGGGGACCTCGCGTGGGACAGGAGAGTCATCCAGGTTCCTCATTCACACCTAAGGACAGTGAGAGCCCGCCTGGCTTTGACCGTAGAGCTTTATCAGTCGGGAAATGTCTACAGAGAGTGGAGTAGAGGTTATTTAAAATTGAGGGGCGGAGAAAATAAAGATCTCAAAGTATTAAAGTACCTAAAAGGGAGATGAGAAGCCAGAGTGGGAGTTTGAGCTAGACTGTGGGGGGCCTTGAGGGTTTGACAACCGTTGGTTATACAGCATTGGTGGTGGCTTTTCTCAACCACTTTCGTCTTCCTGGGCAGAGGCAGACCCCTGTGATTTGGCACTTGTGCTCATGAGAACATGTTGTTACTCGGTTTTTGTTGAAGAATTGGACGAAAAAAGAAAACCACATCTCCCTGTCATAAAGGTGGTTCATGTTGTTCTTAGTCTCAAGGTTCATGCTTTGAGAAATTCCTCTACTGCTTGTTTGGGCAACCACACTTGGAAAACCGTAAGGCAACACTGTCCCTTATGGTAGCAGCGTTGCATGCACGGCATCCGCCTAAAGCTCTCTCTGAGGAAGGGTTGAGACTGTGTCATTTAAGCATTGGGTTCTTTCTGTATAGGAATAATGACATAGAACGGATGTTACTGTCACTGTGGTAAATTTTTTTAAAGGAACAACCTCCTTGCTAATTCATGAAAAATATCATGGAATAGTGAACATGAATTAATCTGGTTCATCATTTAGCTTCTGACTCAACAGCTTATAACTTTTATAACTTTTGACTGATGCATTCTAGATGTTTGTTGATGCTTTCTTTTCTGCAGATTAGGTGAGTGAAAAATATTTCTTCAGTTTTCCCCCCACAGAGTAAATCCATTTATTAAAATTCACGTGTCTGACCTCTCTTTACGCAGTCAGCAAGTTCTTACTAGATTGGTGCCTTGGTTTGTAATGAAGAAACTTAAAAAGAAGGCTGGATATGGAGGCTCACGCCTATAATCCCAACAGTTTGGGAGGCTGAGGCAGGAGGATTGTGAGTTCAAAGCCAGCCTCAGCAACAGCGAGGCACTAAGCAACTCAGTAAGACCCTATCTCTAAATAAAATACAAAATAGGGCTGGGGATGTGGCCCAGTGGTTGAGTGCCCCTGAGTTCAGTCCCCAGTCCCAAAAAAACAAGAACAAAACAAAAATACCCTAAAAAGAGTGTATCAGTCGGGGTTTCTCACACTTATTCTTCTTTATTCTTTGCTTCCACCTCACAGACTGGGGCAGTGACCCTCAGGGTCGTCCCTAGGGTGAGCAGCCTTTTCCTGTGGCTTCCTCCCCTTCAATAATGTACAGCACCTCATTTTGTTGTCTTCCTCTCATTTTCTAACTGAGGTTTGTGAACAAAATTAAATCTTTTGCAATATCCTACGTGCATGAGTTCTCAGCCCAGAACGAGAACCGTCTCTGGGGTAAAGTGGATGCTTTGAAGAGCCTTGCAGAGCGTCCCACCGTTAGTGGTTTATTTTGGGGGTTAGTTTTTTTCCTGATCTAATAATTTTTTGGGGGGTGGGTGGGAACTTAAGTTGCTCTTGTTTTGAGATTAGTGTTCTATTTGAATAACATCTTACTTTTCCTCAAATTAAGTGGCAAGGAAGTTGAGAACAGAGAAGGGGTCCGAGCTCCTTTCAGAGGTCTTTGCCTCCTTCTGAAGAAAGAGGAGCAGCCGGGTGTGCTGTCTGCCTGTGCTCTCCGAGACACCCTGGAGTTTTTCTGTCATTGTGGGGGTGGGCTGCACATTTGTTTTTCTGGATGTGGGTGACTTGCCCCATCGTCTTACTTATTCAGGGTTCAACCCAACGTGAAGTGTTTAAACTGTGAGGAGCAGAACATACCTGTCTCGTTGCTTCCACAGGATCCCAGGAGAGCCCCACCTCACATTCCACACTAGCCTCTTGCCTGTACTGGGGCCACCAACTAAAGACTGCCACCTTTCTTGGTGTAAATGATCCCTAGCAGCTGAACTTGTCCCTCCCCACTTGCCCAGTCCCCTCCACGAGTGTAGCTTGCATTGACAGAGACAGTGTTCCTGTGGGTGATTGATGTGTGGCTGAGGAGCACACACCCCCTGCCTTGTCAGGAAGTGTAAATACTGAATTATGAAAAGGCAAATGCTCTCCCTCCCTGCTTAACCACATCATGGTGCACGGACAGGTCCAAGAAACCTAGAGAATGGTTGGGTCGGTGTCAGCCAATGACAGCTCCTGGACACAGGCCGGCCAGTTTCCTGTTTGTGGAAATAAAGCGTTATTGAAAGCCCACCCATTTACTCACTTTCTGTCTGTGGCTGCCTTTACACTGTTAGGCAGGGGGGCGAGTTGCACACGGCCCACAGCATGGTCACTGCTGGCCCCTTGCAGAGACAGTCACCTCCTGGTTTAGATGAATGCATGGAAATGGATTTCCTCATCCATATTCATTCACTACTCCCTCTGCCTTTCTCCTTTAATTGAACTCATATGTGCTAAGCATGTGCCATGTCCCAGGCACCAGGAACTGAGAAATGACTGGGGTATGATCTCATGGCAGTCACAGTGTGGTGAGGAGGGCACCACAAGTCATGCCTTGCTGTGGAGGTGAAAATTACAACAAAAACATAAATCCCTGCTCATATAACAGGAGTCATAAAAGCAAGAAGTGGAGTTTTTATAGGGTTGGGGTTTTTTTTCTTTCTTTTGGTGGTGGTTGTTTTTGCAGTGCTGGGGATCAAACCCAGGGCCTCACACGTGCCAGGCATGTGCTCTAAAACTATGTCACATCCCTAGCCCCAAGTTCTATAGGTCTTTAGTAGGTTTTTTTCTAATCAATATGTTGTAAACTATGAGAATTTGCATGACTTTATTGTGTACCATGGTTGAACAGAATCCTTCAATTCTTTGTATTTTGTCCTCCTAATTATTTATTTATTTAGGAGTGCTAGAGATCGAACCCAGGAGCATCCTACCTCTAAGCTACACCCCTAGCCCTTTTTATTTTACTTTGAGACAGGGTCTCACTAAGTTGCCCAGACTGTTCTTGAACTTGGGATCTTCCTGCCTCAGCCTCCCTGGTAACTGGCATTCCAGGCATGTACCACTGTGCCCAGCTTATTTTCTAATTATTAAATAACATTTTTTATTTGATAAGGTTCTGCCTCAGTAAAATTTTTTATTTTAAAAGTGCCTGCTGGGGGGCTGGGGCCGTAGCTCAGTGGTTGAGCGCTTGCCTCGCATGCATGAGGCACTGGGTTCAAGCCTCAGCACCAATTTAAATAAATAAATAAATAAAACAAAGATATTGTGTCCATCTACAACTAAAAACTCTTTTAAAAAAAGAGAGTACCTGCTGAGATATAGATGCATATAAAATTGTCTGAACTCTTTAAAGAAAGGGAATCATGTACTGAGACTTGTTTTAAGAATCTCAGTTTTAGGGCCAAAAGGAGAACTTTTTTAGAGTGAAGTGTTCAGATAGAGGACACAGTGGTGGCTTTTGTCCTGGTTGATCACTGGAATTACCTGGGAGTACCAAAAACTCAGTCCTAGTGTCTGGAACACCCCTCGCACTGCCACTAAGGCCAGGAAGATCTGCATCTCCGGCTGTGTGACCAGGCTTCCAGGTGACACCACAGGGCCACCAGGATCCTGGTGCAGTCGGGTCACAAACACTATTTGACCCATAAGCTCCCCTGAAGAGCTCATGAGCTTCCCACCCTCAAGTTTCTGATTCAAGGGGTCTAGGCAGGCAGGGATTTGACATTTCTAGCAAGTTCTTGTGCCGTGTTGTGTGAGAATCTTCATTTTCCCATAAGTTGTTACTCTCATTACTTTAAATGGCACCTTGCTTAGTGCCTTTAAAATAATAGGATATACAGAGTTGATTGGCAGTAAGAGTCTGGAGTGGGAGGTGATCTAAGATCCTCTAGACGGGGCGGACCCCTGCCCAGCATTGCAGGGTAGTGACTGGCAGAGCTGGGACTGAACTTCGCTGCCTTGGTTTGCTTACTTCTGCTTGTGCGGCTTCTGTCCCGCATACCGCCTTCCGCTAGAAAACGCAGGGGCCCTTCTCCCTTGCCAGCCTTGGGCTGAGGCCCAGACCCAGCATGAACATCCCCTCAGCCCAGCCTGTCCCTCCACGGTCCTGTGTGTCCTTGCCTTAGATCCTGCTGTGTGAGGCTTCGCCTCGTGAGCGCCATCCCGGTTTCCTTTTTGGGGTCTTCAGGCCACTGTCTTCCCCTCGTGGACTGGGCTTCGGCTTTACACCTTTGTCCTGTTTATTGGTATATGTGTGTATTTATCTACAATTTTTTTTAAATGCTGAGTTAGGAATGCTTTAAATTTTCTTCTATAAATTTAGAGGTCTGCTAAGTTTAGAAATAATTTTTACAAATAGAAGGAAAATATATATAAGTAAGAGATTGTGATTGGAAATACCTTTCTGAAGTCCGCATGTTTATACTTATCCTGGGATTTGACTCCTGCTTATTTCTACTTTGCGTAGAAACGCGGAACCAGGAGGCAAAGGGAGGTGAGGCTGGGCAGGATGACCGCGAAATCCTCGGGTCAGGGAATGGCACTCAGGGTCAGAGGCTTCCTGGGATTGCTGAGTGTAACTTTCCCAGGTGTCTGTTTTTGACTTAGGAATTGAGCTACATGACCTAAGATGACAGAGAAAAGGGTAAATTTTCTACTTGATTGTAAAATGAAGTGTACAGTGGTTTGGAGACCTGATGTGCCCAGTTTACATCCCCTGGACTGCTTCCCCCGGTACTAGAGATTGAACCAGGAGTGCTCTGTCACTGAGCTACACCCCAGTCCTTTTGTTTTTATGTCCATGTCACTTTTCACTTTTACAATTAGACCTAGGTCTTTTAAAAATTAATTTTGCTTTTTTTAACTGGAAATAAGTGGAAAGAAAAATCTTAGCAGGCAAGATACAGCAGTGCTAGAGAAGGCCTGTGCTGGGAACGTGGACCTGGCAGTATTTACAGACTGTTCAGGGAAACGAAACACACGTCCGAATGGCTCTTCATCCAAGGTCTTGAACCAAAGCCAGGGATTTGTCGGGGGGGGAAAGTTGATTTGTTAAAAAAGAGAGCAAGCGGGAATGGAGGGGGAAGCCCTTGCTATAAATACACGTTCTTTGCTTTCTGCCTGGAACAGCTTTAAAAAGCACCCTGGTTCCATCTGTGACAGGGCAGTGCCCTCTCCCAGGCACAGTGATGGCTCAGTAGTGTCTGAAGAGCCCAGCACCCAAGGGGATGGCCCTCCTCTTGCTGCTGGCTCCCGGTCCTGACAGAAGTCTGTGTGGACAGGAGCTCTGTGTGAGCTGGGAGCCAGCCTGACCTTGGAGAGTAAGCAGGTGGAGCTGGGGGCCGCCTGACCAGACCAGAGAATCTGGGAAGGAGCGCAGTCTGGGAAGGGCTGGTGAAGGACAGAATAGAGGTGACTTTTAAATCTGTTAATTTAGATATATTTTTTTACTTTTTAGGATGTTCTGGTCTTACCCCACTCAGAAGCAGTACATAGACTAGAGTAAGGAAAACCCTCTTTCTGCATTTTGCCTCCTGTGCAGAGAGCGTTCTGTGAAACTATGGGTCCTTTCTCTGTAAATTTTCTTCCTGTCTTCCCTGTCACTTAATGTTCTCATAGGTGTTTCTCCCTTTTATAACTTAGTCATCCCCGCCTATCTCAGTTCAGCCAGTGACACCGGGTGTTACTTGTGGTTACCTGCTTTTTTTTTTGTAAAAAAAATATTTATTTATTCCAATTTCTTGTAAATGGTGGCAGAATGCAATCCATTTCATATTACACATATAGAGCACAATTTTTCAAGTCACTGATTGTACACAAATTATTTTTACACCATTCGTGTCTTCATACGTGTACTTAGGGTAATGAAGTCTAACTCATTCCACCCACCTTGCCCCTCCTTTCCCCTGCCTCCCCTTTGCCCTATCAAAAGTTCCTCCATTCCTCCCATGCTCCCCGCCATCACCATTATGAATCAGCATCCTCATATCAAAGAAAACATTCAGCCTTTGGATTTGGGGGATTGGCTTGCTTCATTTAGCATTATATTCTCCAAATTCATACATTTACCTGCAAATGCCATGATTTTATTTTCTTTTAATGCTGGATAATGTTCCATTGTGTACATATACCAAAGTTTCCCTATCCATTCATCTACTGAAGGGAATCTAGGTTGGTTCCATAATTTAGCTATTGCTGCTATAAACATTGATATGGCTGTGTCTCTGTAGTACGCGTTTTTAAGTCCCTTGGGTATAAACTGGAGAGTGGGATTGGTTACCTGCCCTTGACTGTTGAGGCTGAAGGGTCAACCGAATGGTCCTTCATAAATCTAGCTTCTTTGAAATGTGGCAGGTAGTTTTAAAGGCTGTGGTTCCAGGAATATCCACTATATGGCGCTCATGCGTTAGAAATAAATTCTAAAGCCAGTTGCTGGGGAGATGAAGAGCACTGTGACCATGTGTAGACAGGTTAAGATCCAGAACCCCGCAAAAGAAGGAGGAAATCCAAGGTGTTCATTTGCAATGCAGACTCATCTGGCTTCCCTAACAACAGCCTCCAGTACCATGATAATAATATGTCTCAATTTGTTTTAAATTTTGAGACAATTTACTGGAAAATGAAAATATCTTAATTGATTGGTAAAAGGCATGTCCTCCTTAGACTTTCCTGTTAAAAACAGTCTGAGCTGGAAAGCTTCCCTCTAATCAGTGCCCCGCTGGGGTGCATGTCAGCTGCCACAGAGAAAACAGCTAACGCTAACCCTGTTGTCCTTGGAAACGCAGAAGCTGTCTGTGTGCAGGGCAGTGGTTACGTGGGTGCCTGTGAGCCCCAGCGACAGCCTCAACACCGCAGTTTCCTCCAGAGTAGTTTTGTGACTGACTGCTGGAGCCCGTCTCCAATGCTTAGAGAATCAGGGTTTCTTTTTTTCTCATGGACATGGAGCCACCAGCATCACATCTTCCTGAGTTCTTGTCCCAGGATGTTCTGCCCACATCTTTGTGGAGCTCCCTTGACTAAGGAATGCTTTAGTGCGTGCTTTGTGATTCTTAGTCTTGGTGCTCACTAAGTTCTTGGTCTGTGAATATACTTTACCATTTTTGTCTTGGTTTTCATCTGGGCATGTAAAGGAAAATTATATTCAAATAATGAAAGAGCCTCAAGCTGATGGTCACTCCCTGAAAGAAGATATGATAGATATTATTTTCTGAATACCAGAACCAATAAGAACAACCTGGGAAAAAAGTAAGACATTTCTGTCTAGACAGGGATTGAGAGAACTTCATTGATACTTTATAATCACAGGAATCAGGATGAGGAACCCTGATTTCATAAGGCCCAGCGTATTAGGATGTGGGGTGCTGTAGGTTATGCCTCGGTGACATTGCCACCGTAAGTGATGGCCATACTCTTGTGTTTATCACAGCTGATACTGAAGAGCTGCTCTGGAAGGGAGGTGAACAAAGCTTCTGAGCTGCTCCTTTCCCCCCTCATTCATGTGAGCAGAGGCAGTGTCCAAACGAACGCTGCGTGGCCTCTGGAAGGTTGGCACGGAGCTGAGCTTGGCTCTGCCTGTCTTACATGCTGCGCTGAGCTGGCTGTGGGCCAGCTGTTGACAGCCTTCTCTCCCTTCCCAGGTGTTCATCTCTGTGAACTGCCTAAGCACTGATTTCTCGTCCCAGAAGGGTGTGAAGGGATTGCCTCTTAACATCCAAATCGACACCTACAGCTACAACAACCGCAGCAACAAACCGGTGCACCGGGCCTACTGCCAGATCAAAGTCTTCTGTGACAAGGTGAGAGCAGGACGGGGCTGGGGGTAGAACATGGAGACAACTCTCCTCCTGGAAAAACTGCTCTATACACACAGTGCTGCCAGTGGAAATGGCTTCTCTTAAATGAGCAATTGTTGTTTGGGCCTTGCCAAGAAGTGCTACCTAGTGACGAAGAGAACCTTATTCTAGCTAAAAAAAAAAAATTGGAAGGTTTGCTCCGCATCTTGTCCAGTGTGTCTGATAAAGTAAAGGTGATGGTCAAAAGCCACGTCCAGTACAGCTCAGGACTGCTGCACTGGCCACCCTTTACCTGTCTGTCCTCTCTGCAGGACCTGGCAGGTGGCCAGCCACCTCAGGACAGCAGCAGAGGGTGGATTCGGGCTCTGCTCCACAGCACAGGGCAGTGCGAGACAAAGGAGAGGGCCCTAGGAGAGTTCAGAATCAATGCTTTTCTCTGACGTGGCCCCTTTTTTCCCAGTGAAGAGATCCTGCTTTTTCCAGATCCTGTTTAACCAGAGAGAATCTGACAGGGCAGGTGTGCCTGGGGGAAGCAGCTGCAGAGGGTCCAATGGGCTCAGATCGAATAAGACTTTGCCTTTTCTAGTTCAAAAAATGTTGGACTGCATGGGTTTTTGTTTTTGGTTTTTTGCCAGTTCCTCTCTTCCTAACCTGGTTTTTAAAAGAAAAAAATTCTTACATTACGATTTTTAGAGGGTCTAGGTCTAGATAACTTAAAGTATATTTGCTGTGGAGGCCTGGTCTGTCATCCCGATTGTTGACGGGCTGCACAGAAGCACAGAATCTGACCACAGGAGGGCGCCTGGGACCTTCCAGTTAGAGCATCCACACGCTGAGACTGCGGGAGACTGTGGGACCTGCTGCGCTCCTGACAGCTGGTTAGGATGCACTAGCTTTCTTTTGTTGTTGTTAACAAATTACCAAAAACGTAGTAGCTTAGAACAATACAATTGTCTTATGCAGGTCTCACTGGGCTAAAATTAAGGTGTGGACAGGACTGTGCCACTTTCTAGGGGATCTCTGGGAAAACCCATTCTGTGCCTGCTCCACGTGTGGAAGGCACCTTCATTCCTTGGCGCGTGGCTGCGCTGGTCTTCGGAGCCCTCTGTGGCTAGTCACTCCTCACGTCCCATCGTTCTGACACTTTGTCCATCACCACATCATCTTCCATGACCCTTCTGCCTCCCTTTTGTGCTTTTTAGGGCTCCCCCAGATGGCCTAGGAGAGTGTCCCTCTCTTGCAGGCAGCCAGCTAACAGCCTGAACCCCAGCTGTCAGCTGGCCTGTTCCGAGGCCCTGAATGAGGCTGTGGGCATCACTGGGCACAGATGTTTCTGGTGGGCTGCATTTGACAGAAGCTGGGTCACAGCTGGTGAGCTCAGGGATCTCTGAGCAGTTTCTTCCCCTTTGTGCCACATTCTTCTTTGGAGCCTAAAGAAAATCTGAAGGGGAAATATCAGGATATTCATGTTCTTTTTCTAAAACTCTAGGAAGAAATTTTAGTTTTATTGGTTCAATTAAAATATTTTTTCACATCTAATGTTTCTGAAAAACTGATAATTTTTAAAAATTTTTTTAGTTGTGGGTGGACACAGTGCCTTTATTTATTTTTATGTGGTATTGAGGGTTGAACCCAGTGCCTCACTCGCGATAGGCAAGCGCTATACCACTGAGCACAACCCTAGCCCCCTGTCTGATAATTTTCTTTGACATTCTTGAGAATTATTAATTTCCTATGAAATGCTTATTTTCCATGCCTGTGCTAACAGAGAGGTAAACACGGTAGATCCTTGGCCAGCGCCCCCGCAGGGTTCCCGCTGTGGGAGCCCACGTCAGAGGTGGCTCCGTCAGAAGAGGCAAGAGGTCATGTCCTACATCAAGGTCTTTCCTCAGAGTTCAGCACTGTGGTCACTTAGAGCAGTGTCTCCATGGGCATCTGTGGTGGAGAATCCTGTTTTTTATTCTAAATCTGTTATGCCTTCTAATACTATAAAATACAGTAAATACTCAGGTGAATTGCCAGAAGAGAATGAAATGGTGCAGAAAAAGTCATGTAAACTACAAGCTCCAACTTTTATATTTCATTCAGGAGACATAAATTGTCCCATATAATTGCTTCCCAAATGCTTACTCAGTTTCTGGCCCTGCTGTCCTGGGACCGGTGGCAGCTATCCCTCAGGTTACACTGAACGTTGTCTTGTCAGTAAATAAGCACGAGTCAGCAGGAGTGGCAGTTTTCCATGGCAGATGATGAAACTTTTATATGCAGTTTTGAAAAGAAGGAATGTATAGATATGTGCTCTTAAACAAATTTAGTTTCAGTACTAAGACTTTTCTTGGGAGCCTTCTGCATTGGTAGCTGATTTAGAAAATGAAACACAGGGCAGGTTTGTGAATTGTCTAAAGTTACTTTATCAATCAGTGATTGTACAAAGTGTGGAAACCAGTTCTCTCTGCTGTGGGAGTGCCTTGAGACCACGCACTGGTGTGCTCTGAAGCAGAATGCCTCTCTTTGGGTTGCAGAATTGAATGTGTCTTGGAACAGTGTGTGACTGCTCTTGCTGATGTTTCTGTTGCCTGCTGATCTGTGGATCATCCACACTGGGAACGCGCTATCCAAGGTTGGGTAGCAGGTTGGATGTGCAGTTGGTCCCTGATTTTCTATTACTTGTGTGTTCAAAGGACGTCACACAAAGCCATGATGAGAGAAGTGGGCGTCCTGCTCCCAGTGTGCTTTGTGGATTCATCAGTGGATACTCAGATGCCCTTGGCATCCATGGGTCATCACCTTCTTTGTGAGGCCTTTAAAAATATCCATTACTATTTTTCTCCGCCTGCTAGAGTATGTAATCCTTGAGATCTGCCTAGAGATGAAAGTGGTTTGTCTGCTCTCCCATTATCTCCCATTTTCTGCCCTTATAGCATAAGGAAGCCTACGTGTTGTATAGTATTGCAGGACATTTAGGGACATAGAAGGTAAAATTATACACTATTTTCCAACACTGTTTTAATCTCAGAGCTGTTTTAGGTTGACATAAAGTACTACATGAGAAGGAACTGTATCGTGTGTGCTCTGTGTAACGGATGTTCTAAGGTGGATCTTTTGACTATTTGGAGCCCCACGTGACCTCACCCCTACTCATGACCTGACGCACCTGTCTGCAACCTTTCTGCCATCCTGCTATGACTATGATAGTCACTTCAAGTTTAGGTCTGTCTTGCCCTGTCTCTGCTCTGGACCATTCCCTCTGCCTCCCCACGTCTGTCCTTTCCAAGGTCTGACTCACCTGTTATTGACCTCTGCCCTTCACTTCCCCTCTGCCGATTCTTAAAACTCTCTCATTTTATGACTCAAGAAATAAGAGATCTTTTGGCATCCTTCAGAGGTATTATTTTTCTCTCCTGAGGGAAAAAATTATATCAGCACTTTGAGTTGCTTAACTCACTTGATAAATGGAGTTTTCTGTTATTTCAGAAGCAGCAGCAACTTAGCACTTTATTAGAGGAACTGGAAACAGAAATTGAGTCTGTAACCATGGAAATTTGGCAGTTTCTCTTTCTGTGAGCTGTGGATGTCTCTGGTCCATCCAAGTAGAGAAGAATCTCATTGACACTCTTTCCCACAGAAACCATTTTCTTCTTCATCAGCTGTGCCTGAGGACAGGATTAATTTTTGTTAATGTTATGGACTCACTTCTTGGGGCAAACCTAATATGATTTCCCCAAGATCAGTCTCATTACTTGTTGACTCAGAGAAATAATCTGAATACCCGAAGTTATGAAATGCTTTCCCATAATGTCCTAGAACTTCCTTCTACATGTCCTGAAGTGTGTGCCGACTGAGTGAATTCTTCCAGCCGTTCTGTGTCTGAGAAGTGTTTCTTTCTTTTTTTTGTTCTCAAACATGAATTTCTCAGATTCATGATTTATTAGGAAAATTTTATTAGCATTAATTTTTTTTCTTTTTTTAATTTGTTTTAGTTATACATGACAGTACAATGACTTTGATATTTCATACATTTGAATCAGATGGGATATAATTTCTCATTTTTCTGCGTGTACAGGTTGCAGAACTATATTGGTCATGCAGTCACGTATATACCCACAGTAATAATAATGCTGTGTCATTCCACTATCCTTCCTATCCCTCCTCCCCTCCCATCACTTCCCTCTACCTAATCTAAGGTAACGCTGTTCTTTATTTTTGTTTTCCTCACATCTTCATACATGTATTTTGTATAACGATGGGGGTCTCCTTCCACCAGTGTCTATTATCATCTTCTATTCTGAAGACTCTTCCTGCTGGGTATAAAAGTCCAGGTTGACTGTTTTCCCACCCATGCTCCTGAGAGGCTGCTCCGCTGTCTTCCGTCTGATGCGGTTTCTGATGAGAAGCCTGGTCCTCCATGTCTTTGTTCTGTACATAATGTTTTCTTTCTTGGGAATGTCTTCAAGATTTTATCACTGTTTTTGAGCAGTTTAGTTATGATTTGTTCATGTTTCTTGTGCTTGGAATTCATTGAGCTTCTTGAATTTGTTGAAAATCATTAACTTTGGAGAATTTTCAAGTTGTTTCTTCCAGCTCATGTGCGGCTCTTCCTCTGTTGGGGTCTCCACTTAGACATTTGTAGGGTACTTGAGGTTCCCTCAGAGTTCACTGGCGACCTTTTCTTTTGAAGGGACTCTTGTTTCTCTGTTTCATTTTGGATGTTTGTCTTGTTGCCTCAAGTTCACGGGTTTTTTTGCCAGGTCTAAATTGCCGTAAATCCCAGCCAGTGTATTTTTTGTGTCAGACGAGGTAGTTTTCCTCTCTAGAAGTTCGAGTTGGATCTTCTAGATTTAGTTTTTTCCACTGGCTTTTTGAACATATGGGGTGCTGTTACAATAACTTGTAGTATCCTTGTCTAATATTAGTATCAGTTGTGGGTGGCTTTGGAGGTTGGATTGTCCTATTCCAGCCATGTTTTCCTGCTTCTCTGCATGTCTGACAGTTCCACTGGATATTCCCCCTTGTGAGTTTCGTGTGGTACTGGACATTTTTGTATCCCTGTGACTTTTCTTGAACTAGACCTTGTTAACTTCTTGGAAACAGCCTTATCCTTTCAGATCTTCTTTTTATGATCTGTTAGGTGGGTCTGGAGCCTGGCTCAGTGTCAGGCTAATTATTCTGCACCCCTGGGTGAGATTTTCGAGCAGATCCTACTCAACATGCTGTGAGTTGTGAGTTTCCCCAGTTTGTTGGGAACAAGCACTATTTTTGGTCCTATGTGAGTTTCAGGTGCTGTTTCACTAATATTTTCAGATGTGCCTCCCCCCTTCCCGGGGCATTGGGTAATTTCCCTGCCCTTGTGTGCCTGCGGGGGGCCTCTGTGGAGCCCTGGGGCTCTCGCAGCTCCTTCCTGTCTCTTTCCATCCTGCTCCTCCTGTCAGGGCCTGCAAGCTGAAGGCAAGAGGCGCTCTTAGGCAGAAGGGCTCACCTTGTTTGTGAAACAATCCTTGTTTCATGCATTTTACCTGGTTTTTGCCATTGTTCCAGGGTGGAGAATAAATCTGGTCTGTCACTCCGTTTTGGATAGAAGTAGCAGTTCCTTAGCATTCTCTACGGATTCATCTGATAAAGAAGGAGGAATATCCTCGTTTTAGGACGTATACTTTATCATTGAAATGAAGTTATTGTTAGACTCTTAGAAGGGATTGTTGTACAGACCAACACCATACAGTAATGGCTGGGAGACTGGGGACATTGACCTGCTTTTCAATGTCAGGGAGGTAATGTCTGTCTTATTGCGTAGCAATTGTTATAAGCAGGTGATTATAAAATGTTTACCAGCATCATGTTAGGATATCAGTACCCTCCCGAGCAAGCAGAAGTGATTTTGTGTTGTAGGTATTTTTGTATGTAATAATGCCAAGATCACTGTGAAGATTTTTATTTCCTCTCTTTAGCCAACTTAACTGGAAAACTGTGTTAAGAAAAAAAAAAAAATCTGTGTCATGCAGAAATACACAGCAATAAATCAAGCAAGATGACTAAATGTTATGTTTTTGTTATATCTAATCACTTAATTTCAGTTCATGTTTATTAATATAGTTCATTCTAAAATTTTTGTGGATTCAGTTGTATGGCACTGTCACTCTTTGTATAATTGATGTACGTAGTACAAATGCGTTCTTTTTATAGAATTCAGAATACACTTGTTCTCGTAAGTGATCATGCAGATTTGTAATTTCGTCTTTGCTTTTGTGAATCACAGCTGGTTGCATCTGTCACTCAGTGGAGGCCCAGTTCTTGGACAGAATCTAGCTCTCAACAGTTGCATGGCTCACATAGGAGAGTGCATTTGAAAAGAAGATCAACCTGTTTTTCCTTTGGTTTTCTTTTCCTCCTGGACAGTGGGAAAAGGCGCTCACATCCCTGCAGTCAGCGTGTGCATTAGCCGATTTTCTCAGCTTTTCATTTAGCCTGTTTATGTCTATTACTGAAAGCAGTTTTGTTTTATTTCTTTTTGAAATGTTGATTATTTATGATGTTATAATATGAATATGATTCAATGTAATCAATTTCACTTAGTTAAAAGTAATTTTAAGATCAGGCTTTTTAGAGGAAATGACTGTGAGAAGCCCCATGAATATAATAAGTAACAGAGTTCACTTCCAGAGAGGAGAGAGACCACCACACCCCCGTTGGTCAGGATAAGAGCTAAATATTTCAGAACCAGATTCCTGGAATCCCATCTTTTCTCCTTTTGACCTGCAGGGAGCTGAGCGGAAAATCAGGGATGAAGAACGAAAGCAGAGCAAAAGAAAAGGCAAGTGTCCTGACCCCAGCTCCCAGGGCAACTCCTGTAAGTAGAGACGTTCCAGGCTGCGCCCGCCTGTGCGGCTAAGCTCGTGGCGGGAGCTGTGGTGGCGGGTGGTGGTGGGCGCGGGAGGCTGGGATGCGCTAGCGAGGCTGCCTGCAGCAGATGCAGCGGAGAGGAGTGGCTGGACCTGAAGAGCTGCACGTGGGGCTTCTAGGTTTTTCCAGAGCTCAGGCGCGCGCTCTCTCTCTCTCTCTCTCTCTCTCTCTCTCTCTCTCTCTCTCTCTCTCTATATATATATATATATATATATATATATATATTGTATATATATATATATTTTTTTTTTAGTTGTAGATGGACACAATACCTTTACTTATTTATTTTTAAAAATATTTTGTTTTCGTTGTAGTTGGACACAGTAAACCCATTTTTAATTTTTAGGTGGTGCTAAGGATAGAACCCAGCACCTCACATGTGAGGGGCAAGCGCTCCACCACTGAGCCACAACTCCAGCCCCGAGCTCAGGCTCATTTAGCTATCAGTTTGGGTTCAGGGTCAGTTTCAGTTCCGAAAAATAACACATGTTGCCCATGAGCAGCTGCTGAAGTTGGGGCTTGTTTTCATTTGTAAAAATAGTAATACCTCCATTGAGATTCAGGGTGTCTGGATTCCAAATGAGGACCACCTTCACATGTGTAATCTAACAGTTGCAGCATCTACAGGGCTTCCCTCGGACCTTCCACCTGGAAAGCATTTGTTCTGTCTCTCTCTCATGTTTTAAGTGAGATTAATATGCATATTTACAAACTCCTGTCTGTAAGAGGCTAAAAAGGGAAAAGTACTGCTCTGTGCTTAGGGGTGTCTATCTGTGATATGGACTTCCAGACGTTCTGTCAGCCCTACACCACGTGGATGAGATTCTCCTACTGGCACCAAAGTGCAGCCTCCAAGTGCCACTTGGGAGAGCAGCAAATGAACTAGGAAACTTCGCAACTGAGTTCATCAGGACCAGATGATGGGGAGGATGGAGTCCATAATTACTAAATTAAAAACTAGTCAAATTCACTCTTAAGTTCAGTGCTGATCCTCTTGATATGTTCCAAAGTCAAAGGGTGTGTTGCTATTAGAATGTAAATTGCTAATAAGGATGACTAAAGTAGAATTACTTCCAAATTGTTCATATGATAAGTTTTAGCCTTTCAGATAAAAACCAAATATGCTTTACCCCTCCCTGTTCTAGTTCTTCTGTATTCATGTGTCTCTGTTTGTTTTCAAAGATATCTTTTTCTGGTGGTCTTGATAAGATGTTCAGTGGTTGTATTATAAGTACAGACAACAGATTCACTTACATAAGCAGTGACTCTCCTAGTGCATCTCCTACGGGGCTTTGATGTCACTACTCAAACTTGAAGGAGCTGCTCTATGGCCTGCTTCCAGCTGGCAGATGCCATCTGCTGATGTCATTTTCCTCATTTTGTTTCTTTCAGTTTCTGATGCCAAAGTGCCACTGCTTCCCTCACACAAGCGGATGGACATCACGGTGTTCAAGCCTTTTCTTGACCTGGATACTCAGCCTGTCCTCTTTATTCCTGACGTGCACTTTGCCAACCTGCAGCGGGGCACTCATGTAGGTAGCCACTGTCCCGGGAAGCTGCAAAGCATGGCAAAAAGATTTTTGGGGGCATTGTTCATGGTAAATAGGAGCCAGACTTCAGCAAGCTTGACTTGTTCACCAGCTGCACGGACCGTCAGCTGTGGTGACATGATGCCCATGCAGTAAAACGGGTGAAGCTCTGTTGACCTGAACACGCAGGACGAGACCTGTCAGCTTCCTTCTGCTTGCATTCACTCCCTCTCTCACTCACCCAGGTCATTTGAAGGATTCTAGAATAGAAACATAATCAGACCTGCGGTCTATTCTGTGAGTTTCCCTAGGGAGGCACCTATGCCAGGTGGCCTTGCTAGCATGAAGAACACCCGAGGCTCTTCTCATGGTTGTTGGCACATGCAGGGTGGTCATGTCGTGGCACTTAATACTGAATTTTTTAAATGGTCACACCCTGCTTTGTGGCAGAAGCTTACCAGAGAGACAGAAACTTCAGTAGAGTGGCACTTGCTTTTTATGCTGAGCTCAGATAAATATCACCAAGACACCTGTCCGTGCATATCACAGGTAGATCTGTGAGGACTACAAGGACTTTTCAGAGTTCTTGAGAATCCATTGCCAACATATTCCGTTTCTAATGGAAGGCTTTGGGGTAAGCAGAGGCTAGCAAACTTTTGTAAAGAGTGAAATGGTGGTCAAAATTTTAGGCTTTTGATCCACGCTGTTTCTACTGTGCTGTTCAGCTCTGCCATTCGGATGTAGAAAGGAATAGGTGGCTTTGTTTCTGTAGCTACTTATATAAGCAAGCTTTGGACCCAGATTTGGCCCACAGGCCACAGTGTACCAACCCCTGAGTTAAAGAAGTTCGAGGTGTCTGTAAGAATCTGGGCATTGAAAAATAAAACTTAAAGGACTTGATATTTTTTTAAAAAGGATTTGATGTTATATTGGTCAAATTCAAAATTATTCTTGTTTTAGGAATAATTCATTTATGGTCTGAAACGTTCTACACATCTGTTTGACAAGCAATCTGTGTTTTGGTCTTAGGTTCTTCCCATTGCCTCAGAGGAATTGGAGGGTGAAGGGTAAGATTTATATTTTGTTTTGCTTTAATAAACTTCGTTATTTTGAAACAATCTCTGCAAGGACAGTACAATGAAGAACTCATTTTTCCTTGAGCCATTTGAGAATAAGTTGCTGACCCAGTGGCCCGTCATTCCTAAGTCCTGTGATGTGTGCGTCCTTCAAACAAGGACGTCTGAATGTCCCAGACAGCCAGGATATTCACCCTCACTCAGACCCAGGAATCCTTCACAACAGGAGAGGAGCCCATCCAGGACCACGTTGTCTGGGAGGTCATGAGTGTCCAGTTGCCTTTGGTCTGGAACAGTCCTGGCCTTTTCTCGACTCTCCTGGGGGGATGCTTTTGTGGACTGGAAACCAGTTGTTTTGTGGAGTGTCTTCAATGGGCCTCGTGTCAGATTGAGCCTGTGCACCTTGGTCAGACCCTCCTAGTGGCGACAGTGTCCTCGGGCATACTGCCAGAGGCACTCAGTTCATCCCAGTGCTCACTGTAACCCCACAGCAAAGTGTGGCGTCTGCCAGGCTCTTACTGTGACAGGTTCTTCTTCTTTTGTAGTGGGTACTTTGGGATAAGGTACATTGTACCTCTGTAAATATCTCATTCCCTGCCAAATTTTAGATTTATTCACCAATTTATTTGTGTCAGTATGGACTCTTAAAGTTTCCCACTTTAAGTTGTAATGCATCACTGCCATGTGCCTGGACATCTGGTTGCCCAGAGTTGGGCAGTGGGGCCCAGTACCCTCCTGGCATGCTCAGGTGTTTCCCTCCAGCTGCAGCAGCCTCTTCTCCAAGAGTCTCTGGTTGTCACTAGTGGAGAAGGCATTTAGGGTCAGGATGGGACCTGGATGTGCCTTTGAGGCTTGCTGCCCACCCCTAGACCACCCTTCCCTGGTGGGCGCCCTGCTGGGGTTCAGACCCCTGCATCAGGAAGCCCCATGCAGAGGAGCCCGTGCAACTCCTCCTGTCTGTGCATGCCCCTTGTCCTTCCTGGTGGCTCTAGGACTGAATTTTCAAGAAGGGAAAGGTTCTGTTTTGTTGTTTCAATTTCCCTTTTTGTCTTAATACAGAAAAGTGCAAGTGATAGACGGAGCCTAGGGCAGACAGCATCTGCCCCTCAGCCTCCCTTCCTTCCTTTTGGGGCCACTCCCAGGACTCCACCTGTCCTCTCCGGGACCCTCCCAGCCCCACACACGTGCCAACTCTGCCTCAGAGGCCAGTCCTACCCTGCTTCCTCTGCTCTTGGTGTTTGCTCTTGGCCGGGCAGGTACCTTCTCTGGATGCCTGTTGTGCGCTAGGAACTGAGACACAGCATTTTTAAGCCCCACTCCCCCAGTTCCCGAGCTGATTGTCCTGTCAAAACCAAGCACACCCTTTCCTGTTGTTCAGCTCTTTGAATGTTTCCCCCTCACCCTCAGGCCCTCCCTGTCAGGCTTTGGCAGGGGTCAGGGAGACCTGTGCACTCCTTTCCCCACACTCTCCTATCCATTCTTCCCCTTTCTTCCCCTGGGCACCACGACGCTGTGTTAGCCCTGAAGATGCACTCTGGTGATCACCATCTCCTCCCGGGCTAGCCTTCCTAGAGTCCTCTGCAGTGTGACCACACACCTTGGCCACAGCCTGTCTCACCAAACTTAAGAAGCTTCCCTCTTCCCTTGATGCAGATTGACTCCTTCCAGCTGACCAGTGAGCCGGCCTCCCTCCTAGCTGGCCTCCCTGGTGTTCTGTCTGGGCCTGCCTGGCTTTGCCTTTTCCTGCTCAGCTTGCACTCTTTCCAGATGCCCTCTCACCCGTTATCCCAGATCCTGTCTGTCTCTTCCATACTAATTTCTCCATCCTTAAGCAGGCAGCTGGTCTTGTGAAGAGCAGCAGGATGTCAAGCAGGTGGCCCCGAGATGCCATCCAGTGACCAGGAGTCCTGGCTCTGTGGTTATCTTGCCCTGGGCCTCAGTATTTTTCCATCCACAAAACAAAGACGCTGAGCCCATGAAATTCAGTGATATTCACTAAAACTCTTTGTTTATGCAGGTAAGGGAGGTGGAAGTCACTAACTCTGCACTGTTGATTGCCCACAGATCTGCCTTGAAAAGGGGCCCATATGGAACAGAAGATGACTTTGTTGTCCCCACTCCTGCTAAGCTGCCCCGGATAGAAGAACCAAAGAGAGGTGTGTTGGCGTCTGTTGCTTAGTGGGGGTTTAATCAGCAGTGAGCTCCAATCTGTCAGCAGCACAAATTGCACAAAAACATCTTTTCCACTTGAATTCCTTGAGTGTTCTTCTGTCAGACTTGACACTTGACTTGAGCCTGGACAGACATAGAGTTCAGAGCGAAGGCTGCAGCCTGTGACCTTGGGACGGTGTCACCTTGTTCACGTTTGCTGCCTTGGCTGCGAGTGTGTCTTTTTATCTTAACCGGTGCCCATGATCTGCTCTCATATTTTGTTCCTGTGAATTAATCACATACTTCATTCTCTTCTCTACCTCCTTGTTCTGGCGGGGGCTAGTGCTTCTCTACGTTCGAAGGGAATCCGAAGAAGTCTTTGATGCCCTGATGCTCAAGACCCCATCTTTGAAGGGCCTAATGGAGGCTGTAAGTAGGACACGTGGTGGCATCCCTGTTAAGCATGAAGCAAACACAACATAGAATTCCATCCAAGCAAGTTGTCACCACCCAGGCGTTTCCATGTGCTGGGACCTATGTCCCCCTTTCCAGATCTCACTTTGTACCTGTCATGTGGCCACATTGTACTGCTTTAGGGTGTCCTCTCTTGTTTGCAGATCTGTCTTGTCCACGCAGGATTCTCACCCATGTGCCTGGCCTTGGGTCGTAGGTGAATCGCCCAGCCTTGAGTGTTCTACTGAATGGGACGCATCTGTGAGGGCCTACAAAATAGTTTACTTTTTATATACTTAGTTAAAGGGAGACTGCCATGCAGCAAATGCTCTAGAGGCTAAAATATTATTTTTAATCAGTAAAACCTTAAAAATATCATACATAAAAATAGTGGAAGTCATCACAATGGCACAACCCTGTAATCCCCACAACTTGGGAGGCTGAGGCAGAAGGATCACAAGTTTAAGGCCAGCCTCAGCAATTTAGTGAGACCCTGTATCAAAATAAAAAGGTCTATGGATGGGGCTCAGTGGTAGAGCAGCCCTTGCTTGGTTTAATCTCCAGTACCAAAAAGAAAAGCCCAGTGGCTCCTGAGTTGGCCTTCGCTCCTGATCCTTGCTGAGCTGTGCAAGACTTTGCCTAGAGATATTTGAGAGCATGTGAAGGTGCAGCCAAAAATGACCAGAAATCCTTATTCTGGACCCATCGGTGAGATCCACTGACCCCAGTATCCCTGGGGATGTTAGTGAGAGAGGGGCGTGGAAGGGAGGGTGTAGCATTGTTCTCTCCTGGCTTTGCCCTTGGCTGAACTTTGAGGATAAGCACTGTGTCCTGAACTTACCAACCTCAGGCCACGGTGGGCCTGGAAGTCTTTGAGCTCAAAGGGATGCATAATTGGACTAAAATATACCCCCAGGCCCCTGACAACCTGCACTGGGTTGACTTCATTCCACAGAACTTTATAGGGGCTGCTTTGTGCCAGGTGCTGCTCTAGTCAGTGGAGTCACAGGAAGGAGGGACACAGTGCCAAATGAGGCCTGCCATCCACTTAAGACAGAGACAATGAAATAAGCAAGAAAATTAACATGTAACTTTTTAGGCACAGAAAGCACAATGAAGATGTTAGGTGGGTGAGGGGCAGTGCGTCAGGGAGCTCACAGGTCCCTTAGTGTCCCTTCCTGCTTGTGCAGAGACAGCACCCCCATTCTCACTGTCATTTCCTGCTTCCTGCATTTTCTCCCTTCTTTTTCTTCCTTGTCCTGTCTGTGACCGTCTTTCACCATTTCTTAAGGATGCTGCATTCCCTAAACTATAGGGAGAGGTGAACGTGAAAGGGGTGGAGCATGGCTGTCCGGTGTAACTCGCTCCTCACAGATCCCAAGGGGTCCCAGGCAGCTGCTCGTGTTCCTTGGGGCTGGGCTGTCATCAGGAGGTGGAGCATTGCTGCCTAGTGCTGCGGAGGGAAGAGGGCTGGTTTGTACGGGCAAGCCCTGTGCGTGGATGCAGGCTGAGGGGCATCTCAGTGCTGCCCCAGCAGAGCCTCACCCCAGCCCCAGCATGGTGGGCAGCAGTTCTGACGAAGATATTCGATCTTGAGTCAGCAGTGTGTCCTCACCCCAAGGTCTGATCACCTTTATACTCCAAATATGGCACAGGAGCAGTGCGACAGCAGGGCAGGGCATCGCTGCCCAGGTGAACGGTGGAACGGTGGGCTTGGGTGAGGACTCCGGAGACAGCCCAGATGCAGCAGCCATGGGCGGTGGGGACGTGCAGAGGATGCGCAGGAACTCTGCTTTCTGCTCCTTTTTCCTAAAAGCCTTAAACTGCTCTATGAAAATAAAGCCTAAGAAAGAACCAACCATGACCCTGTAATTCACCAATCTTGTCCTGAGTGTACGTTTCCCCCTCAGTTGGCCTGTTGACGTCTGTGTGAATTAGGGGGATACCACGGACCCTCACTACAGCGCCCACCCCTCTCCCCGAGGACCTGGCTGGGTCTTCTCCACGTAGTTGAATTGCTTTTTGACCTTTTGGCTAAAATCAAGTGAAAAAAAGGAAATTGAGTGACTGGGTATGTGTGTGTGTGTGTGTGTGTGTGGTGGATTTTTGTTTGTTTATTAAAGTTGTGAAAACATTGTGTAATTATTTTTCTCTGCTCTTTTAGATCTCAGACAAATATGATGTTCCCCAGGACAAGATTGGGAAAATATTCAAGAAGTGCAAGAAAGGGTGAGCAGTGGGGCCCTGTGCACGCCTCTCCCTCACACACTTACTGGTTCCCTTCAGAAACAGCCAGAAACACTAATGCGCAGGGTGGTTTTTCTCACCAAATTATTTACTTAAAGTTGATCTACCTTCAGGCTGGGGTCGTGGCTCAGTGGTAGAACGCTTGCCTAGCACGTGGGAGGCCCTGGGTATGATCCTCAGCACCACATATAAATAAATAAAACAAAGGTATCGTGTCCAACTACAACTAAAAATATATATATTAAAAAAAAATTGATGTACCTTGAAGTCCACTTTTGTGGATTGTTTTTCAAGTAGAATTTGTATCTACTCTTCCCACACGTAGCAGCTGTGAGCAGCGCAAACCCCAGGGCTATAAGGAAGTTGGCTAAGGATGTCAAACGCAGCTCCTCCGTTCCCTGCGTGCCGTCGTGAGGGAGCCAGGCACAGAGTGGGCACTCGTGCTGCTGCATCTGGTTTTCACAGTGTCTTTCTGAATGGTGTCATTACCTGCGGCCCTAGACCAGGCACCTCGGGCTCAGAGGGCGTGAGAGGTGTGGCCAGGATCACGCAGCTTGGTGGCAGTGCAGCCACGACTTAGCCCAGATTCCGCTGGCTGCAGAGCCTTTGTCTGCCCCATGTCTCATTTTACAAGTTGTATAACATTGCTTCTAGGTCCAGAAATTGACATTTTTAGTTCTATTTTACTTCAGTGTCTGAGCCATTTGGCATGGAATAGACATAAGAATTTGAGGGCTTAGTTCTAAACTAATACTCTAGGTGCTTCTTGTGGGCGCGCTGGGCTTAACAGTAGTTTGTTTAAACTCTGAGGATAACCTGCCAGGGAGGACAGGTTGTCTGGGAGCTGGGGCTTCGGGTTGTGGAGATGAGTTTTACCGATGTGTGTTCTGAAGCTGGACCACTGAGTGCCGCTCTGCAGGCCTGTTCTGTGTACTAAGTGCCGTGGATTGAATGAGTGCCGCGGGCAGGAGGCAGTAATCCACAGGCCTCTTCCTGTCTCCACCCGTGGTGCTTGCATCCAGCAAGGGCTTACTTGATTCCCTCCTTGTTCCTTCTCAACACAGCTGTCACAGTGAGCTGTGATCATCAGTGAGGCAGTTGAGGCATGGGGCAGTTTAATAGTCCTGCCTACGTCACAGCTAGCGAGTGCCATTAAACCCAGGTCTCACTCCAGAGCCAGGAACGCTGACACAGATTGGTCTCCTCCCCAGGATCCTGGTGAATATGGATGACAACATTGTGAAGCACTACTCCAATGAGGACACCTTCCAGCTGCAGATTGAGGAAGCCGGGGGATCATACAAGCTCACTCTGACGGAGATCTAAGTCCTGGGCCTGCAACCCCCTGGGAGGTCGATGGAGATGTTACGTAGATGTTTGGCCCGCTGCAGGGACCTGGACACCCACCTTGCAAACGCAGGTGGCTGTCAGGGGAAGGGATTGCTTTTGAGTTGGCAGTGGACCTGCATTTAATGTATTACGTTGACATTTTTCAGTTGACAGAAAAATCCATGTATCATGATGTTTGAATTTCTAAAATACTTAGGACTAAAAGTGAAAATTTTATTCTAGGATTTAACAGATTCTGGAAGCCTTTAGGGTGCCTGCTACCTTCTTATTTATCAAAATACTGAGATCTCTGCCTTGTCTAGTCTACAGTACAGTGGTTCCTTGCACTAGTGCGGTCAGGAACAGCAGTGTGCATGGCTTGAGGATTTTGTGCTCTTGCCTGACCTCAGTTGAACTCCGGCTGCCCTGAGCAGTAAAGGGGGCGCCCCTCCCTCAGCCTCTCATCCCCCATTAAATGTTTACTAACTAGGGCACGTTATTGGAATCTTACTTTGCAACTTCCTCGGACATATCAGCTGCCTGTCTTAGGAAGAACCTAAATGGGTCACAGTGTGAAATGCATTAAGATAAAGCTGCATTGTATATAAGTGCAATATCTTTTTGAAGGTGTGTGTCTGTAAATGTGTATATACGTGTCTGATATAAATATATAATATATAAATAATGGTATCTGTGTACAGATGGTGAAGATACACACTAAGATCTACCTTAGAGAGTTTCATAGACAACAGGTTAAGTTATTTTTGATAATGTGGACTAAGCAGAGGGAACGCTGTGTTTTCCCAGACACAAGCACCGCTCCCCAGCATAGCAAGACCTTCTCAAACGACAAAAGTCCCTGTCTGCCATTGAGAACCTTGCTCTGTGGGTATCTGCACTGTTCAGAAGTGAAGTTAAAGGCGACTGCGACTGCTGTGTGGGCGGGTGTCTGGGTATTCCTGGGCAGTGAGCACAGTTACAGCCACATGCCGCGATCACTGTGAAGCTAGCAGGGTAGCTCCAAGTGGATTTCTTCCTCCTCTTCCTGTTACAAGAAATGGTTCTTACCATGTTTCAGAGCCTTTAAGCTTTGATTATCTTGTATGTTAATTACTTTTAGAAAGCATTCATGAATTTATGAGATTATACTACTGTGGCAGGGGAGCATTTTGTACACATGTTTAAATACACAAAAGTACTTAAAATGTAATTTTATAACAAATCACGGGTATCTTTAGGTTCAGGGAACTAGAATAGGTTATTGTATGAGTAGGATTGATAGTTACCTTCAGAGGTTCAAATATTAATGAAGTATGTGAACTAAATTGCTGGTTTTCTAAGATATCATGGGACACGGGTCACATAACATATTTTTTATTTTGTTTTATGAAATGAAATCGATTGTGCCTTATTTTTAATTTTGTCATTGCAAATGTGTTTTAAACCAAAGGGATTAAATTTTATATGTCTATTTCGTAATATGTCATTTCCTGTTATTCGGCTTAACTTTATCCTTTCATTGGTTTTAAAATCTACCAATAATGTTTTAATTCATGAGAATTTCTTAAACAACTGTCCTGAGCAGGTCATCCAAGGCCTAAATGTGAGAGACACTAAAACATATTTTTAATGAACATAGTCCAATCAATGAAGTCCGTTCCCTGGTAGACCGCCCATCACATCTGTGAGTTTTCATTCTAGTCTTTGGACTAGAAGCCCAGCTTCTCTGCCTGCAGCCTCAGCTTCTGATCTGTTAGTGGCTGCAGAGTCCAACTTAGCACAGGGAACTATGACCCTGGCAGCAGCTGGTCTGTGGGACCACTTTTTCCTGGCCTGGGTCCTGTCTCTGACTTCTGCATAGCCACCTTTGCCCTGGAGGTGGTGACCTCCCTGACCTCCCCAGGGTTTACCCTCTTCCTTGGCCCAGGCTCCCTCTGAGCTGTCCCTGCTTAGGATCATGATGGGACACCTGCCTGTCCTCCCCAGCCTCAGATGGAGGTCAGATGGATGTCTTTGTCACCTGTGGATCTCATAACACCCAACCAATGATAATCGTGTAGTAGGTGCTCAGGAAACCATTCTGTAATGTTGAAGTGAGTGACAGATAACCCAGTCACTTGCCAAGAGACTTTGTAGAGTGACAAGCTCAGAAGTTCATCTGGGTGGATGTTGGACCAATAGTCCACAAAGTAGGGCTGGTAGGTAGAAATTGCCTGTCTGGTCCCAAAGAGATAGTGGCTCATAGAAAGGTGCCTCAAGGGACAACAAGCTCTGGTGAGTAGGCATCGAGGGGGCAGGCTGAGCCAAGTCCCTACGTGGCAGGGCAAGCTGGACTGTACCTCGGTATCAGTGCTGGCCAGATGTGCTGTGTTCATTCCCATCCCTCCAGCCCCCCTGTGAATGGAGCAGTGTCTCACTGGCTTCCAGTGTCAGCAACATCTGCACCCCACCTGAGGTCACAGTCAGTGGTACAGTCTGGCTTGGGACCTGACTTCTGCCTCCTGATCCCTCCCTGGTGCCCAGACCTCCTGGCTCTTGGAGCAGCACCTGGACAGCTCCTCTCATGACAAAGTCTCTTCTTTCTTAAATGCAAACACACCCTTGGTCCTGAACCCCTTAGTTACCACCCGCTTCACCTTTCCTTTGAACCAGATTTTATTTCATTATAAATAAACTAAAAAAAGATCCACAAGCATTCCATTAGAATGAAAGTTACAGCTCCATGAGAAGAGTTTTCTGAGAAAGAAATTCCTACCTCCCCAGTCCTACTCAGAGATGAGCACTGAGAATTTCCCAAAGGAGGGAGGTTTGTGGAATTGGCTAATTGGATTAGATTTAAAGATGCTAATGACTCCATTTCCAGTAGTAAAGAGAACACTGGAGTCCATGGCATGAGCTATTTGTAGAGAAATGCAAAATATGACCATTGGATACTCCTAGTTAACCGCTGGTAAGAACGAAGAGCTAAGTGACTATATGAGACTTTCAAACATTTTTGGAAAAGCAAGAAATATAATGATGGTTGGTTGGTCCTCATGTTGCTGGACAAAGTACTCAAAGCCAAAGGTGTGCTCAGGGATTCAGATTCCTAGGTCTAGTGCCACTTGAAAGCCTGAGCGTCTAGGAGTGCCCTGGAGGAGAGCTGTAGCTGCAGACTGGAAGGGCTGGAACCACGCAGAACCTCGTGGCACAACCCAGGTTGGACTCAGCCTTGCACAGTGTCTGCCATCAATGTGAGAGTGCTGACAGAAGAAATGGGGTCCTCTAAGTTGGAATGAGGACTCAGAGCCCCTAAATGCTGATGAGTTTGCCAGTGGAAAAGGTCTCTCCACCCCAATGGAACTGACCTCCCGCCCTTAATGGTGGTGACTTCCAACAGCAGTATCAGCCCTTCTACCTCCCTTGAGCAAAATGGTCATAATGGCAGGAATGGAGGTTTTGCATAGGCTGAGCAACACAGCCTTCTACTGACCTGGCTATGGCCACTGCCCAATCTATAGAAGCAGAGACAAACACTGAGTCCCTGACACAGCATCATTTCCTGGGGTGATCAGCCAGCAACATGGCAGGTTGATTGCATTGGACTCCTTCCATCATGGAAGAAGCAATGTCTTTTCCTCTCTGGGACAATCTGGATTTGATTTGCCTTGCCTGCGTGCAATGCTTCTGCCAAAAGTAGCATCCATGGACCTGACAAGTGCCTCATCAAGGAACTCACTTCATAGCCAAAGTTGTTTAGCAGAGAGCACGTGCTTGTGGAATCTCTGGTCTTGCAATGCCGCAGTCTCTGGCTGGGCACAAATCACGAGCCTCCACACAGCTTGTAGATTCAAACAGCAATTCTTTATTCCCGATCTCACACCGGCCTTCTACAAACATGTTCTGGGGAAATCGACGTTCTCTGCCCAAATCCACACCTCATGGGCTTCTGTCTCCCAAATATACTGTCTGACCCTAAGAACTCAAGAGGAACTCAGGCAGCAGGATACACCCTATTCTAAACGGGGAACGCCCTAATCTCCTATTATGCTAAACCGGGAACACCCTAAACACGGATCCGCCCTGGTCCTTGAGCAAGGTCACCTTACATGCAATGTAGCTGCAAAATGTCCTATTTCCATGAGTCCTTCCACTAAAGAAACATGGGGGTACGCTGGCAAGGAAATTGTCATACCTACTTGGCTGATGGCTCCCAGCATTGCAACTTTCCTTACCATCCTGAAGCAGGCTTGGTGGAACTGTGGAATGTTCTACCAAGACTGTAGAAGACTCAGTTAGAATGCAACTAGCTGGCAACACCTTGTAGGGGCTCCTCCAGGAAGCTGTGCGTGCTGTAAGCCAGCATCCAACATAGGCTGCAAGGTCCAGGGGTCAAGGGGGTGGGGAGGGGACACTGCTCACTATTACCCCCAGTGACCTACTGAAAATTTTTGCTTCCTATTCCTATGTCTTCATGCTCTGCTAGCCTAGTTGTCTTAGTTCCAGAGGGAGGAGAGCTTCTTCCAGGAGACACATCATTGATTCCACTGAACTGGAAGTTTGAACTGGCTCCAAGCCGCTTTGGGCCCCTCGTGCCTCTGAGTCAACAGGCTGAGTTATGGTGTTGTCTGGGGACATCGGTTCAGGCTACAGCAGGGAGGTGGGAATATGTCTGAATACAGGAGGTCACTGTGCCCTATGCCCAGGATATGATGAAGGTCGATGGGAAACCACCCAATCCAGGTAGGACCACAGGTGGCCAGGCGCCCTGCCCACCCAGGCCTTCCGGGAGGTGCTTGGCCTGGAGGCACTTGCTGAAGGCAGCAGGAATACAGAATGGGTAGAAGAAGGAGCTAAACACCAGCCGTGGTCACA
This sequence comes from Callospermophilus lateralis, assembly GCF_048772815.1. Classification (NCBI taxonomy): domain Eukaryota; kingdom Metazoa; phylum Chordata; class Mammalia; order Rodentia; family Sciuridae; genus Callospermophilus; species Callospermophilus lateralis. The sequence continues at coordinate 6,427,497 of NC_135318.1, forward strand.
GGACCAGGCATGAGAATGAGCGCGATTGCCATGTTTCCTCCTTGTTAGGAAGACACTGTGTCTTTTCACATATGAAGCAAGTTTTGTTTTAATTTTTTCTTTCTTGTTTCATGTAATGTAACTCTATTGACTTTCTAACAGTACTGAAGTATTGTTAATTTGATATCTCGGTGTTACAGGTTATCAGAATAGAAAAGACGGAAACCTTTCCTTGGGGGTAGGGATTAGTGGTTTGGGCTGTAGGAGAATGGGTATGAGGATGGGTGGTAAAGTGACAGGGTAGACGAGGACTAAAGGATGCCCAGGTAGCTGGTAAAACGTTGTTTCAGGCTGTGTCTCTGAGGGTGTTTCTGGCAGAGGCTAGCATTAGAATCTGTCGGAATAAGACAGACCCCCTCGCCAGTGCAGACCCCCAGTCCTTTGAGGGCCTGAGTGGAGCAAGAAGGCAAAGAAGGGGGCCTTCACGCCCCCTTGAGCTGCGACACCCTTTTCCTGCCCTCAGACATGCATGCCCCTGGTTCTCAGGCCTTTGAACCCAGACCAACACCCCAGGGAGAAAAAGGAGGTTTTCCCTCGCCCCATTTCTCAGGTCTTAATTAGCTCCCTTAGGTTTCAGTGAGCAGGTGGGGAATTGTGGGACTTCTCTCCCTCCATAATTGAGTGAGCCAAACCTCCTTCACCACCTATCTCTATTTCAGATAGAGAGATGATAGATGGATGGATAAATGGATGGATGGATGGATAGAGTTATTTTCCTATTATTTCTGTTTCTCTGGAGCACCCAGACTAATACACCCACAGTCATAGGTTGCTGATTTTGGGGGTGAGCAGGCTCTCTTCCCCACTCCCTATCTTAGTAGTGTCTGGTAGGTGCTATGAGCAGTAGGTGCTATGAGTGGTCAGTTTGCCCAGCTGTGAGAGAAGTGAAAGCCCTGCTTGCCACAGCCCTTGCCTGGCCCTGGGCCTCAGGCCCTCTCTCTGCGGTGGTTCCTAACTCCCAGGAGGCTGAATTTCCCCTGGCCTCACCCTCCCACGTCTGTCAGGCCAGGCTAACTGAGCAGGACAGTGGACTTCTTGCCCTGTCAGTGCAGATGGAGCACAAGGTGTGCCCAGCAGCCAGCACAGATGGCCCTGTTACCAGGTGCCCGCATGGGGCACTTCATCTCTGTTTGCAGGGCTGGGATGTTGATAAGAGTGAGCAAACACCCTGAGGCCATCCGCGTTGGGGCCGTGGCTAGGGCAAGAGTACCCCCAGGACCTTTCCAGGCAGCCCCTGAGGGAGGGCGGGGCAAAGCTGGGCAGGGTCTTTGCTACACTTCTGAGAGCCTAGGGCTTAGGGGCTTGGTGACTCCCACACCCCCACAGGCACAACCAGCTTCTCACACTGTCCCACACAGCCTGCATGGTGGGGGCTGTGTGAAGACAGAGGGCCTCTCCTGGATTCCACCCACTCCCACCTGACCCTTCTTCCACTTTATTCTTTTGAAGTCCATCCTCCCAGCAGCAGGTCCCCAGGCCAGGACTTCTATCAGGGCCGCCCTCTGTCTGAAGTAGCCGCTTCCTCAGAGGCCCAGCCGACTGGCTGCTTTGCCCAGCTCCCTATGGGTGGGGCTGGGTGGTTGAGGGGACTCCTGGTGGTCCCCTATGCCTGACTCCAATCTGGCTGCCGCATCTAGCAGCTTCCAGTGCCTGGGATGAGGAAGAGGAGGGCCAGAGGCTCTGGGCAGGCTGTGATATGTTTCTCACATTTCCAGTTCTTTAGGGACGCTTTCATTGAGTTCTTTTGAATACTTAAATGTCTGTCCAGTAGCCCATATCTGGCATTTTCCCAACCTGTACGTGGGCCATACTTTCTCATTTCTTTGCATGTCTTGTAACTTTCATTTGAAAACTGGACATTCTGAATAACGTGGAGTGGCTATGGCTACTCTGGAAATCAGAATTCTTCCCTTTTCTAGGTCTGTATTGCTGTTCACAAGTGACTTTTCTGAACGAATTCTTATTCCATGTGTACTGGATCCCAAAGTCTTGCTCAGTTAGCTTGGTGGTGGCTAATGATTGCACAGACATCTTTGTAAACACCCAAGTCCCCCAGTGTGGGAGGGGGCCCTGGGGGGCTGCCACACTTTTAACAGGCCAGTGAAACACTCTGCCTTAGGCTCCACTTCCTCCCTGCTCAGAGCCTCAGGGTCCGCAGAAGGGGGATCTTAGGGCCACCTCACGCCTTTGCTGAGCACCGACAGAGTCCTATGACTGCATGGCCTTCAGGGTTCCCAGGATGTGGTGGGGCCTCTCAAAGAACCTGTGCACCTCTCTCTCGTTGCCTAGTTTTTCTCTTTCAGCCCCTGGGCTAGCCTAGTTCCTGCTCCAGCTGTTGAACCTTCTCAGCCACAGAGGTGGGCACCATTTCTGCCAAACAGTCGGCAGATCCCTTGGAGACTACAGGGTGATCCCCTGTCCGTTAAACAAAGGCAGCCTTACCAGCCGGGCAGCAGAGACCCGGCGACAGGTCAAGTTTCAACATCTCTGGGGTGAGGCTTTCAGGGCACTCCGCCCCCTGCCCGCTTTGGCCATTGGTTTTCATCACGGCTGTGGGCTTTTGGCTTTCAGAGGCCCCTGGGGAGCTGGAGAAGGGGGTGGGCTCAGCAGTCCAGGAAGGAACGTTGGACACCACAAAAACCACAGGATGGACCTCAAAATAAGTATGCTGAGCTCAAGAGGCCAGCATACCTCTGAACCTAGGTTTGTATTGAACAGCACCTCACGAAAATCCCTGGAAAACACCCAGCCATCTCCAGTGACAGAGATCAATGGTTGCCAGGGCAGGAGGGAGGTTATAAAGGGGCGCCGGGAGTCCCTGGGGAGCCATGGAGATGTCCATTATCCTGGACATGACTCTAGTTTCTGGTGTAGATGAAGCTCACCAAAACTTACCAAATTGCCTACCTTAGGTAGGAGCAGTTTGTTGTACATAATTAAACCTCAATTCAGCTGTTTAGAAAGCTTGATCTACTCACCTGAACACGATTGTCTCCCTCCCACTGATCACTCGCTCCAGCCCACCTGCGTCCAAAGTCGACGCTATCCTTTCTCTAAGACTCAGCCTCTTCCACTCCCCACGGTCACAGTTCTGCCCTTGCCTACCTCTGGACTTCTGACCCACAGCCCACCAGGCCAGCGTGCCCTCCCTCCGGCTCTCTCCCTTCTCTTTCCCTGGCTGCACTCTCACTCCATGCTTGGCTAGTGGGGGGCCAGGCCCCACCCTGTGCTCCCTCCAGGCCCCCCTCCTGCTTCCCCACTCCTGCCTCCCTACTCTGTCTGTGCCTCCCGTCTATCCCAGGCAGGTGGGCTCAGCCGGGGTACAGGGCCGAGGTTTTCAATTCTCTCCTAGGTCCCGGGGCTGGACCCCATGTAAGCATGTGCTTGGCAAGTCTTGAAACAGGTCTAAGTGCCCCACAGGGAGGGCCCGAGGCTGGGCCTCGACAGCAGTCAGGAGGACGGGGCACCTCGGCTGAGGTGGAACAAAAGGGCACATGCCTGGACAGGAGAGCCAAGTGATCTATTCCTCTTTGGCAGATGCCCTCTGGACACACTGCCAAGGCCCCTGGCTGCAGCCTGACTTGCACAGGCCAGGGGAGGAGAAGGCCATCTGCATCTCTTCTTTCTGCCTCTGCCTCTTGGAGAACATCAGCCCAGTGTGGAGGGCCAGACTCCCTGTCCACCCAGGTCCTCCGCTCTGGCTCTCTGTACCCAGCAGCAGCTCTAGAAACGCCCCTGTTAGGACTTCCAGGGCTGGGACCTGGAGAAGTCCCAGTTGGGCAGAAGCGGGGAGCGCTGTGGTGGACCTGAGTGCCGGGGAGACCTGGCTGGCCGGCCTGGCTGTAGGTATGTGCGGCCTTCCTGGGTGGTGTCTGGCCCAGCTGGCCAGCCACTGCTTTGTTCTTGCTGGCCTTGGCGCCCAGCCCCACAGCTGGCAGACACTGTGACCTTTCCCCGACTTCCAGCTCTGGCTTCCAGATGATTCCAGGCCTCTGAAGTTTACAGGAGTCACATGTCGCTGGCACACAGACCTCCTGCCCCATTCCCTCTCCTTGCTCTGGGCAGCAGGGGCTGGGGGCTCTGCTCTAAGCAAGGCCCAGCTGCAGGACCAGAGTGTGAGCCGGAGACAGGCAGGGTTGGCCCAGACCAGAGCCAGGCCCTCAACAGGAATACCACCCTCAATAGGACCTCAGAAGTCCACAGCCCCAGTCCCTACCCTGGCACTCTGGGCTCTCCACCACTAAGCACCCTGGGCATGAGAAAAGAACCACAAACAGCATTAGTAAGAAGGTCAGCGGCTGCCCCTGTACAGGGCCAGGTCGTCTTTGGACTCCAGCCTGAGACTCTAGCTCTGCTGTCCTCCACAGTTCCCATGACTACCGTCCCCAACCCTGCCTCCATCGCCCCGCAGGCCCTGGTGGTGACAGGAAGCAGAAGGAAGAACAGTCATGGGTGGAAACCACTCCATCCAAATGGAAGTCTGCAGAGACTCCCCTGCTGCACAAGGGCAGTGTGCGATGGCATGATGGGACAGGGGCGTGGCGATGGCATGCGATGGCATGATGGGACAGGGGCGTGGCATTGGGTGAGACCCCAGAGCTCAGGGGAATTAAGTGCCTTGCTAGGAGGGTGGGAGTCACCTGGGATCTAGGGAGCTGGGCTGCCTGGATGGTGCCTTCCAGCTGGGTTTGAAAGCCAGTGCTAGGTCAGAAGATGTCTGCACCCAACCGAGCGCTCAGCTGGCCACCCAGCCTCCTGGTAGAGCTTCGCGCACCAGCCTTCAGCTTTGACTAAGAATGATGCCATTTCTTTCCCTCCCCCAAAATCCCATCCAAAGCTTTTAGGTGAGGCATTGCCCCTAGTTCCACGGCCTTTGGCTGGCGTGGGCTCACCTTGTCCAGCTCCTGCATGAGCCCTCCTTCCCTCTCCATCCTGGCTGGGGACACAGCAGCCTGGAGTGGGGTGTTGGAGCACAGCAGAGGAGAGAGGACATCCAGGAGGCCTCCCACCCAGGAGCTTGGGCGGCCAGCCAAAAGGAGTGGAGAGGGGGACCATGCAGGGGACAGGGGACAGACTAGTACTGGTGTCAGAGCCTGAGAAGTGAGGCAGGACAAGCTGGCATGGTGTCAGATCCAACAGGGTGAAGGGTGTATGTCCTGGGGGAACACCACGTGGCATGGAAGCTGAGTGTGGGGGAGGGGTGCCGAGCGTGTGGAAGGGAGCCCAGCTGGGTGGCGGGAGCCCGGCACAGCTGCCAGAGTCTGAACACGTGAAGCAGTTTTGGGGGAGCAGCGCTCTGAGCAGCAGCTGAGATGGGGTGCCGTGTGGGGGCAGATATGGCATGGCCCACGGGGGCTCAGGGCGGGGTACCGCATGATGAGGACACTTCTAGCAATACTGCTGGATTCCCTGGCTCACTTGGCTGATTCCAGGTCAGGCCCGGGACAGTACTCAGGGGTCAGGAGCATGTTTTAAAGCCAGGAAGCAAGGAAAGGCTCAAAGAGCAATGGGAGCCTGTCAGGGGACTAAGATGGGGCTTGAAGGGGCTCCGACCGTGCGCTGGGGTGAGGCTGAGCGCAGAGCTGTCACCTAGCATACATGAGGCCCTGGTCCAACCCCCAGCACCACAACAAAGTAAAGGAACAGACAAAACAAAATGGTCTGTAACAAGGGAAGCTGATTCCTACCTCCTCAGGCGCTGACGCCCTCAGGGCCTGGTGAGGGGCCCCTTTTGAATTGTGGACTGCAGCTTCTTGCTGTGTACTGACGTGATGGAAAGGCCAGCTCTCTGGCCTCCTCCTGCAGGCCCTTGATCCCACTCCTGAGAGCTCCACCTTCATGACCCAATCACCCCCAAAAGCCTCGCCTCCTAATAGCATCCCCTGAGGGTTAAGATTTCAGCATATGAATTTTATGGGGACACACGCATTCAAATGGCAGGCTAAGGCTAGGACAACTGGAGCCTCAAAACAAATAAATGATTGTCACATATCACTCAATGAACAAAACAGACTACCACAGCTCCACACTGACACACATTAGTACATGAACAAATAGAAATTTTGATGAGGAATTTTCGTAATCTCAAAGTACTCCCTTCTAACCACTTATAAATCACAAAGTAAAAAAAGAGCAACTGCAGGGCTGGGGCTGTGGCTGGGTGGTGGAGCGCTTGTCCAGCATGTGTGAAGCACTGGGTTCAATTCTCAGCACCACAAAAAAATAAATAAATAAATAAAGATATTGTGTCCATCTACAGCTAAAAATATTAAGAAAAAAAATCAACTTCACAGTGGGGACACCTGGCAGACAGTACCTTACAGCTGACCGAAATGAATGTTGCCAGTAAAGAGGAAAATCAGCAAGAGACCCAGCTGTTGAGGTTACCTTCCAGGCCCACTCCTCCTGCTGCACAACGTGCCAATCACCGAAGCAAGCACCCGTTTTGTAAGAAGGAGGCCAACCATAGAGCAGAGACCCAAGTCCCAATCTACTTCCCCCAGGATGGGTTCTGGGGATGCGTATATAAGATAAAGAAGTGGATGGTCTGATGGGGGCTGGGGGGAAGGTGCTGCAGGCGAAGTCACCAGTGTTTCTCTGTGTGTAATCCAACTCCTTATGGGACCTGTGTTCAGGAAATGTCAGGTTAGCATGATCTCGAGGTGGAGATTTTGGCCTCCTGGCATCAAAACATCACCCATCAAACACCCGCACAAGCCCAAGTGAAGAGCTGGTGGTTTTGACAAAAATGGACGTCAGGTCCATGGAAAACAACCCAGGCAACCATTACCACCATAACGCATCCCAGATGTGTCTCCCGAAGCAGTAGGGGGAGACGCACAGTTCACAGCCCAGGTGCATGGCCTCCAGAATTAGCCCTTTTTAAAGCCAGCTAAGTAAAAGCAAGCAAGGGCACACAGGGACTCAGGGTCGGAGAAGTAGGACGTACTCAGGGTTGTCCCGTGCCTAGGAGACCAGGCCAGCTGTGTTGGTTGGTTGGCAGCCTGCCTCCCTGCTTCACAGAATTATCAGATTCTGTCCTCCCACATCTGGAGACAGAGGTCTTATTCTATGGACGGTTACGTTCTTGAGAATAGCTCCCAGGTCCTTGAGAAACACCTCTGAGCTGCAAAAGGCACAACATGACACCGGTGTGATCCAACTGAAGGTGGCCCTATGACTGGGGTGCTCCATCTCGGACAGCCTGGCAGCACCCCGGCCATCGGTGCTGTGAGAGGCTTGCACTGTGCAGGACAGAGGCTCCTGTGGCCACCAAGGCCTGTGTGTTTGAGGAGCAGCAGTGGCAGGTGCATGAGTGACCGTGCACACGTGTATCTATGCATAGGGTCACATGTATGTGCGCACATGTGCATGATGCGTGCAAAAGCTAGAGCTGGGTGAGCCTGACTGGCGTGCCAGAGGCTTGGCACTAACTTTGCTGACTGTGCTAGAGCGTCTCCTTGAAAGAATGGACCCTTCTCTGCTATGCCTACATCTTGGGGCATTTTTAGCTGTTCTTATCACAAGGGAATTTGCCATCAGGTGGGTGGAGCAGCCTGGAGCCAGAGGAATGCATTCCAAGGGAAAAGAGGAAGGGGCGGCGCCGACCTCCCTGGCCTTCACCCTGCTTTGTGCATTGCCCTGGGTGCTGGGGGTGCCGCTGATGTACCCCTCCACTTATGTGGGTCAAGGTTCTTGGTTGCAAGCAACAGAAAACTCTGGCTAACCTAGGCAGAAAGCAGCTCTAAAAATTTTTAGGAACCCTGAGAAACGGGCAGAAGTACAGCCAAGGTCACACGTCAGGAAGGAGGGACAGGGACTGCCCAGGACTTGCCCCATACCTGCTGGTGGATGTGGGACTCCCCCTCCCTGTGGCCCCTCCTGGGGAGTCACTCAGGGCAGAAGCAAACGCCCATCTGCCTGGCCTCTGTCACACAGTCCTGAAAGAGAGGAGGGTCCCCCCACACCAGGCCTGGGTCATGGGAAACAGCCTGCCTCCCTGCTTCACAGTAAGAGCTTCCTGGAGCCAGGAAGGGGAGGGCGGAGGTGGCCATAAAGGACACAAGTCCCTGCGCTGCCCCAGGACTCTGAGAGGTGGTGGAGTTGGGAAATAGAAATGTCTGGAGTGGAAGGAGCCAAAAGGGAGGAGTCCAGGTGCAGAGGGTGTCTCCCGGTGGGAGGGACAGGCTGTGCTGGGACCAGGACCCCTGGAGAGCTAGAGAGAGAGGCAGTGACAGAGCCACTCCTCCTCCCCGTCCAGGGCCTCCTCCACAGGGCGCCTGGCCACCCCTTGGCACAGGTCTACTTCCTGAAACACCTGCAGGACTGCCCGGAGGAAGCCGGGGTGCAGCCTGCCATCTATCTGCGCTCCTCCCTGGGAGCCAGACGTGTCTGGAACGGGTTGTAGGGAAGGCGGGTGGCTGAGGGCTTGGAGCAGGGCAGTTCCAGCTCTGGGCCAGCTCTGGCTATGACTAGAAAATGGGTAAGAGACAGCAAAGGGGGACAGAAATCCAGAGGGTGGGGCAGGGAGAGGGGCTCTCCAAGAGCAGGTGAGGTAAGGAATTGGTCCAATTGGTGCTGATGGGGGGGGGGGCAGCTTTACAAAGTAAACCTTCTGGTGAGAGGGAAGGCAGCGCGACTTCAGGCCACCCCAAACTGGGACCTTCGACCTGTCCTGGCACCACCCCCTCCCATCACAGGACATGGCTTCCACCAGGGCAGCAGGCTCAGAGCCACAGTGCTTCCTGGAAGGAGCCTCTGATTTCCAGGAACACCAGACTGCAAACACACAGCCTCTCTGTGCTGGCCGCAGCGCCAGGGCCTTTGCTCTGGAGATAAGGCTGTGTCCACAGCTGTCCTGTGAGCAGGCTCACCTGGTCTCCCCAGCAGCCGGCGGGACTCAGGGCCAAAGCTCAGGGCGGGAGAGCGAGGGGATCTGAGGGCACAACACCCCTCAGATTTGGTGCCCTCCCCTCAGGGCTGTGTCTGAGACAGGGATTCCTGGCTAGTGGCCCGAGAACACCAGGGCCGGGAGGCTCTGCCGAGCACTGGGGCACTGTCTGCAGCCTATGTGAACCGTGTGGGGTGTGTGTGTGTGTGCGTGCGTGCTCACACTCATGCCAGTGCGTGCATGCACAGGCACAGGTGTGTGTATGTGTGCTATTTCATTCTTGACTCGTGTTCATGAAAGCGTCCCAGGCCTGAAGCGAAGGGGCAGCATGCAGCAGGCAGGGTGGGGCTGCCCCCTGAGCCCCGCAGCCTAGGTGGGAGTCGCACAGGTGGCCTGCAAGGGTGCCAGGGAGAGGCAGGAGCACCAGTGCTCAAGCCCAGCCTAAGGGCAGGAAGGCTTCTGGGAGAATAAGCCGAGGCTGGGGGTAAGAGCTGGGAGCTGTCCTGTTCCAGAAACCAGGGCTGCGCAGGGACCTGACGGGCTTCTGAGCTGAGGGCTTCTGGGGGTGGCCTGCAGCGGAGCATCAGCTGCTGTGGGCTGGCGGGGTGAAGCCCCCACTGAACGTTCTGCCAGGGCCCTGGTTTCTGCCATAGAGGGTGACACTTACCAGACTCAACCTTCCCGCAGCTAAACAACGGAAGCGGGTGATTTTCAGGATCATGTCGTGGCTGTGACCTTAGAGAAAGCCTCAGCTCCGCTCCAGCTTTCTCCCTGGAGGCGGTCTCCAGTCTCTGAACCACAGCACAGGGAGTAGAGGCCAGAGAGCAGCGTCTCGAGGTGCAGAGAAAGCAGACTGAAGTCCAGGGGCACGGAGGTAGCTGCAATGTGTGCCGGGAGAGACTGCAGCCTGGCAGGGAAGAGCTCTGGGGAGCTGCGAGCTGATCGCAGGCTCCCGTGGCCGGCCCAGGCCTGGAGTCTGGCCAGCAGCGAACACGCAGGCCTCAGCTGGGCCCTCAGGAAAGCCACCCTCACTGGGGAGGCAGAACGTGGTAGAGTGCTTGCCTAGCACGTCAAGGCCCTGGGGCCCATCCCCAGAAAAGAGAGGACAGGAGAAGAATTCCTAGGACCAACCCCCAGATCCCCAGTGCCCTTCAGCTGTCGGTTCGTCTGTAACCACCACTCTGACCTCAGTCCTTGGGACGGGCCCACTCTAGGTGTAGAACTCCACAACCTCGGACCATGTCCAAAACAAGACCCGACAGGACAAGACTGATGTGGCAATAGCTTAGTTGCATGCCCAAGCAAAACTCAGTGGACTTTAAAGGAAGACAGCAAAATGCAGACTCCCAACAATGTTCTGTTGTACTGTCCAACATCCAGAGAAAAATTATTAGACATGATAAAGCTCAATCACTTAAATCGTAACCAGGAGAAAAATTAGCCAATAAGGAGCCGCGCTGAATTTCCTGGGCAAAGAGAGAGTGCCTTTTGTCATTGGGTATTTCCCCATCGATGTGCCGAGTTACCATGAAGAAACGCAGAGCCACCATTTGAAAGGGGTCACTGGAAGCCCGGAAGAAAGCCCAAGTGGAGGCAGCCTCAGACCATGGAGCACTGTGGGCTTCACAGTGTGGATAGGCCTGGGGCCAGGTGCTACACAGCCACTGCCCTGAGAGGGCCATTCTGCATGAAGACGGACACGACCAAGCTCAGATGGCAGAGGCCAGGAGAGAGGCACAGCGAGTGTGAGAAGTGCGAGTCCTTCTGCCGGGGATTGTGGAAGCCTTCAAGGAGGAGAGTCCTGTTGTGCTGGGCTTCAAAGATTGGTGGGAAGAGGATACTTTTCACCCATAAAGCCATAGAACACCCACATGTGGTCATGTTGGTAAGTTTCTTCTCTGTGAATTCTCTTTTTCTGTTTCCCTAGATGGGATTCAAAACATGTCCCCTCAACTCGGCATTTTTTGGCTGATGTTATTTCGAAAAGCATTCTCTGAGATCCTTTGTAACGTGGATCTCTGGTGGCTGTGAAGTATTTCAGTAAGTCTCTGTGACGTGGTCTAACCGACAGGTTCTCCGTGGACATCTGCTGGAAGCACCGTGTCCTCCCCCTTTCCAGTCAGCGTCTTACGTTAGCGTCCCAGGAGCGGGGTGTTGGCTCCAAAGACACAAACGTGTTCCTGATGCAAGTGGCCAAATGGCTGTTGTAGAAGGTTCAAACTCCCTGCACTCACTCTGGGGTTGTAATGAGTGTTTACGTGCCTTCTCCCCCATAGATCAGGCCCCCTCCGCCCTCCCCTTCCAGAGCCAGCAGGGCAGGAGCCAAGGACACCCCTTTGCATCGTTTGTGACCACACTTTTGCAAAGGAGAAGGATTATCCAGGGTCAGGGACAAAGCCCTAAGACACTCCAGAAACCAAGACGTGGCCACGTGTGGGTGGGCATGGGGTCTCTGGGCTCTCTCTAGGGCACTGCCAGGGGGATGGGGTGGCTCTCGGAGACCTGTAAGTTTGACTTCCTCGTTTGGAGATAGAGAAATGGACCCAGGTGAGAGGAGCGGCCTTCACAGAGCACAGTGCCCCCAGGTCAGCCAAGGCCTGATGGTTGGAGTCAGGGCCCCAGGGTGTGGACGACTGAGCCAGGCTATTTCTGCCTCAGGCTTCTAGAGGGTCCCACACTGCCAGAAACCTCCATCCCAGGCTGATGTCTGGGCCAAGTCGGCCTCACTGGAGTCCCTCACCCCCATATGGGGGCAGACAAGAGCTGGGACCAGACGAACAAGAGGAGGACAGGCCAGGGAGTGACGCTGGCCAGCAGGCCTCGCTCTCCCTATCTTCAGTGAGAGTTTCCTCTTCTCCTGTATCAGGAGCCCCTTCCCTCCAGCTGATAGTCATGCCCTTCAGAGACCCAGCGTCCCTGAGTGGTCAGTGTCCCTGGTGTGGCCAGCTCTTGGTTAGGGGCGCCTAGAACAGGAAGCCCTTCCTCGGCCTCGCAGACCTCCAGCAGCCTCCCAGAGCTGTGGGACCTTGAGCAGGAGTCTTGTTTGTTTGTTTCTTTTCGTTTTCTCACTGATTAAACCAAACAAGGAGTTGATCAACAAGCTATTGGGGGTCACACAATTGTAGCAAGCCTGGGAAACGGGCTCATGCCATGCTTCCAAAAGCAATGCCCGTGCCAGTACTGCACAAGTGCCCGCTCTCCCCCCACATGCCACCTCTGGGTCAGGAAGCTGATCGTCCAGCTACCATCAACTGCACAGAAGACAGGGGTGTTCCTGGGCAGCCAGAACATGACAAATGTCCACACGAGCCTCTTGCCCAGACTGTTCATCAAAGAGTCACCCAGCCTCTTGCCAGTCCTGTGAACTCCTGGCAGAGATGCCCCAGACTGTAAAACCTCCCTGAGACCCTGACACACCACATCCACCGAGGGGTGAGGTGCCCCATACCCAGAATCAAGTGTCATCTCCCTCTGGCAGGGGGCGTGAGGAGGACGGGTCTCTTGAGCAATTGTCCTAAACGTCCCCTGTCTTCCTCATCCGTACTCGGGGGCTGGCAATGCCCTTCCACATGGCTCCGCCCACAGGTATGTTTCCACACACATGGAATCCCCGCGGGAGCCGAGTCTGCCTTCTCATCTCCTGTGAGTGACTGCTGTATCCGTGGCCCCCAGGGGACCTCTCACCACTCACAGTCTGTATCCCCTCCCCACTAAATCTGGACAGGTCTTGGGACTTGCTTGACCAGGGGAACATGGCAGAAATGCGGCTGCACCAGTGTCTTCAGAGGCCTGGAAGCTTCACGCTCTCTTGGAACCTGGAGGCCATCTGTGAGGAAGGCAGACCATCCTCTGGGAGGGAAGGCCGTGTGCACAGCTGCGAGAGTGGTCCTGACCAGTCATGCAGCAGCCCACCCTAGGGAGCCCACCGAACCAGGAGAAATAGTAAGTCTTGAGTGTTGAGGCGGCTTATTCCTCAGTAACAGGTAACTAAACCCCGCTCCAACATCCCAGCCTTTTTCTCTAGGTCTCCTCCAGCGCTGGTCTTTCCCAAGCAGCTCTTTGCCAGGGGCGGCGTTGAGGGAGCAGCCAGTTGCAGCATCTGCCCATTTCTTGGTGTAAACATTCCCGTCACGGATGACTTCAAGCCAGCCACAGGACAGGCAGAAACATGGAAATGAGAAGGAATATGGCCATCCTCATGGGGAGATGGGGAGCAGGTCCAGTACCCTGCCGGCCTCTCCCTCCAGCACAGCCAGCCCTACACAGAACGAGGTCAGCGGCTCACAGACGGCGTGTAAGCTCCAGCAGGTAATGTGGTGGTCACAAGCATGGTTTCTGATCGTCACAGAGCTGTTCTGGGTGGAAAGAACTGAATCTGGCTCCAAGCCCAAGATCCCCGGAGCCTCTTCTCTCTTTTCTTCCTATAAAGCAGTGGAGACGGTCTCCTGGGCTGCAGAACGGACGCAGTCTGCCTTGCACCCAGGAGAAGGCTGGGAGGTGGTGGCCAGGCTCCAGGTGCAGGGCAGCCGGGGCATCGTCCTTAAGGCCAGAGCAAGGGAAGAGGGGGTTCCAGGAGCCCCTCCATCAGCTCAGCCCTGGGCTTCCTGAGGGAATATTGACCAGAGTCCTGTATGGATAGGATGCCTACGTCCTGGGCCTGCAGGGAACAGTGCTCACACCATCTGTGTGAAATGGCTGGGGATGTGGCTCAGGGGTTAAGTGCCCTGGGTTCAATCTCTGGTACCAAAACAAACGAACAAACAAAAAACCCCAAACAAAAACAAACAAACAAAGTTTTTATTTTGAGACAGGTTTTCACTAAGTTGCTGAGAGTCTCATTAAGTTGCTGAGGCTGGCCTCAAATTTATGATCCTCCTGTCTCAGCCTCCTGAGTCACTGGGATTACAGGTATGTTCCACAATGCCCAGCCGTAAAGCATATCTTACTTATTAAAGGTGTTTGTAAAACACGGTGGCTGAAGAGCATGGGAACAGCCTCCACTTTCTTAATGAGTGTCCCCACCTTGTGCTGGGGTGGGGGGCACCCTCTTTGTCACTTGCCAGCTGTAGCCCTTGGGGAAGTGCCAACAGAGACGGGTTGGAGTCCAGCCCCTCTGCCCTGCCCAGGCCTCAGGGATGGACACTGGGAAATGAAAGCACTTTCACCTGGACACTTTGACAGTGGTGAGGGTCGGAAGGCCCAAGTCATCTAAAGAAAAAAAAAATGTTTGAAAACGAGGGGGAAGGTGTCTGCTCGTGCTGTTGGGGAGCCCATGGCTGAGGGCCTGGCTGCAACCAGGGGCTTGAAGGAGCCATTGGGCCACCCATCTCTGCTTCGCCCTCTGTTATGCCACGGGTCTCTCCTGCTGCTGACAGACTCTTCCGGTGGGCAGACCTGTGGTCCTGGCGGGCAGGGACTCCCTCCAGCTCATCAGTCCTGCCGGCCCCAGCAGAAGTCCTTGGAGGAAACTGGTGCACACCTGCGATCCCACTGACTCTGGAGGCTGAGGCAGGAGGATGAGAGCAAATTCAAGGCCAGCCTCAGCAATTTAATGAGACCACACTTTAAAATAAAAGTTAAAAAGGACCAGGGGTGTTCCTCACTGGTAGAGTGCCCCTGAGTTCAATAATCCCCAGTACCACTGGGGGTGGGAGCGGGGGACAGAAGTCCCAGAGTCTGGCTTCTGGCCAGGTCCGCCCTCAACCACTCACTGTGCCAGGAGGGAAGAATTATGTCTGGCTGGCTTGGAGGAGGGCCCAGTGGGGCCAGTCCTGGGCCTCTGGTGAGCCTTTCTGCGCTCAGGTAAATTAGTGGACACAGATACCTGGGGAAGAGCCTGGCCTCCTAATCCCCCAGCTCCAAGCCTGGGCCCACCAGCGGCTCCCCTGGTGTGTGGGTTTGTGTGTAAGACCTTCTTTTCAGGCATCCATGGAATTTGAAGGACGTGTACACAGATCCAGAGGTGGAGGCTCCTGAGTTAGGCAGAGTGTGAAGGTGGTCTGAGGACCTGACTAAGCTCCTCCCCTGTGAGGGTGGGTGGGACCTGTGACCCGCCTCTAGCCAATGGGGTATGCTAAATGTGGTGTCACTCCCCCAATCGGCTTAGCCTCTTCCTAGGGCCCTGAAGAGTGGCTTCCCTGTCCTGCTGCCCACAGACAGGGCCCCGTGGAGGCTGCAGGCCAGCTCCAGGACCCAAGGGTGGCTCCAGCCCACGGCCACCAGGAGAGGACACATTCCTTCCCAAGGGCCAGGGTGGGAGCGCAGCCCACCGACAGCTCCGCCCTAGCAGGAGACCCAGCTAGGCGGGTCCAGGCCGCCCACCCCAGGAGCAGAGAGATGACAGATGTGTGTTGTTTTAAGCCACTTCATTTGTGGTCTTTATTACACAGCTTAGAAAACTAGGGCAGCCCCATTTTTCCTGGTGGAAGTCACTGCAGGAGCCCCCAGACTGTCTCCTAGCCTCCGCTTTGCCCCTGCTGGCCGCCTGCGTGGTGGGAGGATGGCCCCAGACTGCGCGGGAAGGGCACATTCCCCTCCTTAAGTCCCAGCAACGCCTCCTCTTGGTCTCCAACGGCCAGCTGTCACCTGAGGACTGTTGGGGTCATTCCCGTCATGCTCCAGGCCTCCTGATCACCCATCTTGTCCACAACTCTTCTCCCCAAGGCCTTCCCCGTGACCACCCCCTCCGCCTTTCTTTCCCTTTCCCCTTCAATGCTCAGCTCAAGCCTGCCTGAGAGGTGGGGTCTGACCCCAGGGCTCCTCTCTGCCTCGGGTGCCCCCTGCCCCTTGCAGCTCCTTTGGCCTGGGCCCCTGATCCCACCCGCACCCTGGGTGGTGCATTGAGAGGGCAGCAAGGGTGCGGGACAAGCTCAGGGCTGGCCCTCAGCAAGGGCCTGTTGCAATGAATGAATGAGGACCACGTCCACTTTCTGGATGGGGTGGGGTCATTTTGCCTTCCATACCCCTAAAGGAGGAGTGGGAACCCCCATGAACGGGACCATTTGGGGACAAATGCTCTCAAAGCCCACTCCCAGTCGATCTGAGGGCACCAGGCATCCACCCGGCACTTGGATGCAGAGGCTGGGGAAGCCCCCCCAGGCCGTCTGAGCTACTCCTCGGCCACCTCTTTGCCACCACGTAGCACACATCCTCTCATCCCAGGAGGGGAAGTGGAGGCTGGCCAGAGAGGAGCCTGTCTCTGCAGGTCACCCACTCCCCATCTCCCCCGCCGCCTGCTGAGGTCTACTAGGGCAGTTGACCTGGGTGTGCCCTCTGCAGGGGAAGTCCAGGCCCTTCCAGTGGCCGGGGAGGGGCTTTCTCAGAGCAAGAGCCAAACAAAGCCCTCAGGGAGCCCCTGTGTGACACAGAGCTCCCAGCCCCGGCTTCCTACCTGTCCCCTCCCAGAGGAACCTGCCAGCCAAGAGTCCTCCCTTCCTGCCTCCCGAGCTCTGTGAACTGGAGCCAGGAAACCAGAGGGATGGAAATTGAATGGCCTCCAACCCCTGCTCCCAAACAACTGAGCCGGAAAGTCTGACCACGCATCTAAAAAGCAGTTCTCATCATAGCACAGTTTGCTCTCAAGGGACATCCTGGGACCACCCCAGCTGAAGTGGCTGCCAGCCTCGGGTGGGAAATGGGCGCTATCTCATTCACTAGGGATCCTGAGGTGCCTCCACCTGCCCCCGAGGGTAGAGCACTTGCCTAACTTGTGCAAGGGTTCAATTCCCAGCACTCAAAAAAAAAAAAAAAAAAAAATTCAGTGAAGCGGAGGCAAAGTGTGTGTGTGTGTGTCCCAATGTGTGGCACACCCTGTGGGACAGACAGTGGTCAACACGGTAGCTCTGTGCTTATCTTCATCAGTGCATCTTAATAAGCTCCTATTTCCCAGTGGTAAGAATGGTGTTTGGGGAGTCTGTGGCACGAATTTAGAGCATGTTATTAATCAAGTCCCAAATGTATAAGGGACCAACTTCACTGGCAAATTCTTCCTTTATACATCTTTTTTGAGCAAAAAATGTCTGTCTGCACAGGGCCCTGTCCCACCTGGTGCTCTCGTGTTGTGGTGCAGTTAGCCGGGGCTCCACCGAGGGGCCCTCACACAGGTGTCCGTGGGAACAGCCAGCCAGCCCTGGTGCCCTGTCCCATCTGCGCAAGCACCAGAGTGTCCTCAGATCTCGGGTCAGGCCTGGGATCAACACAACTGGGGTCAGGGGTTCCACCCTGGAGCAGAGCCAGGCTGACCACTGGCCCCCACGTCGGCAGTCCTAACATCCCTGGCCACTCGGAATACCCTGTGCATCCCTGAGGGCCAGCCTCACACGGAGCAGCCAGTGAGCCACGGTTGAGGCTGTTTCTACCAGGTGACCTCTGTGAGGCAGGAGCAGCCCAATCATGCCTTGAGCAGCTGCCCACTGTCCCCAGATCTCCCTCCAGCCCAGCTTGTCCTCCCCGCTCCCAGGACTGCTGCCACTCCTCTAAGACTCATCCCCTGCTGCCTTTTTGGGTGTCTGGCTGGATGCATGGGGTGCACATCCTTCTAGCCCCTGACTCCCACGTGCGATCCCACAGGCCTGCGGCAGAGAGCTGGATGTGGTGAAGACAAATGTCGGCAGCAGGTATGTGCAGCTCCAAAGCTCTTCCTGTCACCCTACGAAGCCATGGAGAGTGCCCATGGAATTGGGCATTTAGGGCCACTGCCTGCTTCTGTAGGTTATCCCAGAAGACCCAGGCTGAGCTCAGGAGGCCTGGCCCCCACTGCCAGCAGGATGACGGGGCTACCCAGCCTCTCCATCTCTTCCTCTGCTTACCGGTGGAGATAACGGCCTCTTCCTGGGTAATCATGAGGAGATAACAGAGAGAAGTGCTTGTAAATCTGTGTACAGAGACTATCATCCTGGCCCACGGGTGCCGGGCTCTGAGCTCAGACAGCCCAGACCTGGGGATCAGGCCTGGTATCAACAACCCTGGGGTCAGAGGTTCATCTGGGAGCAGAGCCAGGCTGACCCCTGGGACCCCACAGTCAAAGACCCCTGCCTTTGGAGAGTGTCCCAGCCCCAGTGGCCATGCCATCCCATAGCCTCCTTGGGTTCCCAGGCCTCTTTTGGAGCCCAGCTGGTGGGACCTGCAGATGCCAGCAGGGCCAGAGGCCTCAGGCAGAGCCTGGTGTAAAAAGCCCTTGGAGCACACATGCTCCAGAGCCATCTGGCCCCGGTGGGAGGCAGCCTGGGAGGCCAGTGGAGGAGGTGGTCTTTCCTAAGGGCCTCACTGGGGGTAAGGCCCTGCATGAGCTCCCTGCACTTCCCAACACCCATGGGGCCTGTGCCACTGCTGAATATGGCCAAGAAAGATGCAGTACTCGTCCTGAAGATGGAACACAGGGCTCCTGCCCCTGGCCCTGGGCCGGGCCAGCCTTGGGGCTGCCAGCCTAGTGCATGCAGGGGCGTGCGCTTCGAATGACTCCCTGGCAGGCTCCGCACACTGACTGGGCTTACTTTTACCCCGGGATAGAGATCCGGAGTCAGCCTGGGACTTGGGAGCATGGCAATGATGATCACCTGGGCAACTCCAGTGTGGAGGGCCTTCGAGGTCCGCTAGAGCGAGCTGCCAGGTTAGTACGCCATCCCTTGATGTCCTCGGGCACTGGCTGGGAACACAGAGTACCAAGATCCTCGGCGCTGGAGCCCCTTCCGTTACGTGGCATGGTACTTGTGTGGAACCTATGCTCATCCCCCGTGGACTTTAAATCTCCCTAGGTTACTTAGAACACCTAACACAACATAAAGCTAATTGTTATACTGCATTGTTTAGGGAATGATGATGGTGGTGGCCCCGGGGAGTCCGCATGGTCAGCACAGATGAAAAAACTTTGACCGGCCCTTGGTGGAATGTAGCAGCAGACCCAGGGGCACAGAGGTATAAGTAATGCAGTCTGTCAGCACCAAGCACCTCAGCAAGAACCACCCAGTGCCCAGGACTGAGTGCCACCCAAAACCCCAAGATCTCGGACTGGCCCGCGGGCCTCAGCAACCAGCTGGGCCAAGGTGGGGATCTCCTCCATGTCCCTCTGGGTTTCTGCCCGGCTCAAGTGCACCTCACACTGGAGAACTCACTGCCAGGGGGTAAGCCATCCACCTATCACAATCCTAGTCCTATTCACTGTTGCTACAGGGAGGTCTGAGAGCAGACTGCAGAATGATTCTTTGAAGAGAGACCACCCCCTCCCTCGCCAAGGGGTCACTGTGGTGGAAACAGCCCAGGCCCTGACAGCTATGGGGTCCAGTGAAGCAGAGTTAACTGATGAGGGGGGGCCTTGAAGAGCGGGAGGATCTGGGGCACAACACACATGGAGGGAGCTCCCCTGAGGACAGAAGGTCCGGGCTTTTTAGGACAGGACTGTCCCTGCTAAGCCATCCAATATACTCCTCCTTCATCCTGACCTTCAGTCTCCTTGTCCACACATTTGACCCTGAAGGGATTAGGCCACTTCCCAGATGAGACCCAGAAATGAGGAGGAAAATCAGCCTGAACAGATGCTCAGAGCCACGGTGACAAGGAGAGAAATCCCTGTGGATACTGGTGGAGGCATTTCCAAGTGGACATGGGCTGTGCCCTGTGTTGGTGATTTTGCTGAAATCTTAAAGAACAGAAGGCCTCAGTAGACTGGGGCTGGGGGACAGTCAGGGACAGGCCCATGCTAGAAAAGGCTGCTGGTTGGGCAAATCAGGCAGCTGGATTCCCTGAGAGTTGGGGTATCTGCCCTGGCTGGTGCAGTCCACCCCTTTCTTGGAAATCCAAGCTCCTTAACACAGCTTGATACGGAGTCTTCCCGCCCCTGACCCTAGTCTTTCCCTCCAGCCTCCAGCATCCTTCTTCCTACTCTTGGATCTGGTCACTCACAGGTCCCCCAAATCTCCACACCTGCCCCTCTGGCCCAGTATAGCATGTACGTTCTGCTCTTTTACACAATACGTGGAAACACACACACACACACACACACACACAAGCACACACATGCGCGCGCGCTACCTGAAGAGCCTACTCTTGAGTCATCTCTTATAGTGCATTATTTGGAAAAAATCCTTGCATGTTGGAATGATTTTATATTTTATTGAGAAGCTGCAAAAATAGAGTCCCATGTACCCTTCACCCAGGTTCCCCGCAGTTAGCATCTTTCATAATCAGGCACATTTGTCAAACTAAGCAGTGAACATTGTACAAGACTACCAACCAAGCCATAGGCTCTACCCAGCCTCCATCAGCACCCCACCAGTGCACTTTCCATTTCCAGGGTCAGCCCAGGACCTGTTGTATGTCCACCCATGGGGCCTCCTCTCACCCAAGAGGCTTCCTTGGTCCTTCCTAATTTTCCATGACCATGACCTCAACCCCTTGGAAAGGTCCTGCTGAGGCATTTTGTAGCGTGTCCTCAGCATGGATTCTTCTGATGTTTTCTCACGATCAGACTGCAATTCTGCCTTTTTGGTAAGAGTAACAGGAAGGTGAGGGGCTTCTCGTCTCCCAGATCAGAGCCTGTACAATGTCTGCACAGGTTGTCACTGCTGAGTCAGTTTACCCCATCCCTTGGGTAAAATGATGTCTGCAAGCTTTCTCCACCACCGGTTTCTCCCTTCCATTCTCTGGCTCTAAGCACACACTCAGGGGCAGAGGGGGTCAGCTCCACTCCCTGGAAGGGTCATCTCTAAGTGTCATTGAAATTCTGCAGCCCAAACATGTTCCTTACCCACCATTTTCTTATTTGCCTGCATTTTCTTGATCTCCTCTTCAAGACCTTCATTGACCTCCCCCTCCAAGTGGCTTTGTTAGCTCATTGGAAGGGGTCTGTTTCCGGGACCCCGAGGATACCCAAACCCGCAGTATCACAAGTGCCTATATAAAATGGAGCATTTGCATTTAATCTACATACATCTTCTCTCCCACTTTATATCATCTCTAGATAGCCTACCATGCCTAATGTGATGTAAATGCTGCTTAAATAGTTACTGTAAGGCATTGTTTGGGGAATACCGACAACATTGTGGACCTAATTTTCCCTGTGTATTTTCAGTCAGCAGTGGGTGCAGAACCCAGGGCTGTGGAGGGCTGACTCCTCTCTGCTCTCTCCTGGCGCTTCTTAGTTTGCTGGTGAGCTTCCCTATCACAGGGCAGCTTCTTTTTAGACACTTTTGGAGTAGTTATCAGGCTCCTTGGCCAAGTAATTATATAAGCACCATCTCCTTAATCCCCACGACACTCCTGTAAATAGACAGTTTACCATCCCCACTTAACAGATGAGGAAACCTCAGGGCAGTTTGCAACTGCCCAAGACCTATCTCTCCCCTGTGCCCGGGCCGGTGGTGGCATCACAGCGAGCTTTAGCAGGAACTTGCTTGCTAAAGCGCAGCCTGCACGTGGATGCCCAGGACAAGGCAAACCAGCCAGCCCCGGGCCACTGCTGCCCTTAACTGCTGGGGGGTCAAGCATGCAGTCGGTGGGTGCCTCCTGCCTTCTTGGACAAGTCTCCATGATGTTGCCACTGGAAAGCCATCATCCTTGCAGGGGGCCAGGGCTCCAGCTCTTCAAGTTCCTGCAGGGCAGTGGGGAAGCAGGGCAGGGAGGGTGGGAAAGACAATGCCAACGACTCGCAGACCGTGAGCGCAGAGCCATCCACCTGGACCTCCCCACCCCTCCCCACCTCTCTCAGCTCCCCAGGCTGCTGGTGGGTGGCCCACAGTGACCCACCTGATGGAAGGTGTCCAGGCAGGAGGTCCAGACCAGTCTCGGCAGGAAGCCTTTTCTAAGCTCATGCTGGCTAAAAGGTCGCCAGTGTCTTGGTGAGGAGCCAGCCCAGTCTGCACCAGGCCTGGTCTGAACTTGATCTCTACACGCTTCAGAGTCAGAGTTCCCAGAGTGAGACACAGACAGACAGCGGGAAATGGTCATGGTCATGAATTGAGCAATAGAAGAGATCCCCACATGGGGACACCTGTGAGGAGCATATCCAGTGACCAGGAGTCCCCCCGTCCTAGGGAAGTCCCTGGCGGGAGGAACAGCCTGCCTGGGGAAGCTCTGATCTGGGGACTGGCCTGCCTGAGGCCTGAAATTTCCTTCAAACGGTTAAAGTCATTTTTGCGCTGGGTCAGGAGGATGGCCTGCTTAAGGTCTTCCCTTCCCAAGACTGTGGCACTTGGAGATAGTCCCCCCAAATGTCTGTCAGCTGGAGTGGAGATCTGGCACACCTCAGGTATCTGGACAGACTCCTGCTCATCCCCCTGCAGGGAACACGAAGTGACCCAGTGGATGCTCTTCACTGCCATTCTGCCAAAGCCTCCCGCTCCCCCCGGCTGGCCCTGCTGCCCTTTCTGGCTGGGTGCCAGACCACACGGGTCACTGGGGAAGCTGGGCTGGCAGCACACCTAGTGGCAAGCGGTTGGCCTGGCAGATGGGCCAGGCAGCCACGGGACAGTGGTCCCCTCCCAGGCCAGCGGGGGACTCGCTGCTGCTCGAGGGCATGCTGGCCTCTCAAGGCCCCCATACAGGGCTGTTCTCTGAACAGCAGCCCTGGGGCATTTGGTCCCAGAGGTGGCAGGCTGACACCGGACTGTGGGCAAGGGCTGAGTAGAGAGGAGTCTGGAGGCAGGTCTGGCCATTTCTCTGCGCCTGCTCCTGGGCGATTGGGAGGAGCTGCTTCAGTATCCATTTCTTTCTAAACAAAATGAGAGGCTTGGGCAGAGCAGTATCCTCATGGCATGGTCCCTCATGGGCAGCAACAATTCTGAGGATGTGTTAGAAGTACAGATCCTCAGACCCTATCAGAGACCTCGGCCAGAGCTCAGGGGTGGGCATGGCAGCCTACTTCACCACATCTTCCAGGCTCAAGTTTAAGGACCAGGGGCCAAGTCGATGCCACAGGTCTCTTCCTAGACACATGTCAATGTATTGGGCTGCCAGTGCATAGGAAGGTCTTACGCTAAGAGATGGAGAATGCCAATGTGGAGGAGGTCCATCATTAGTAGTGAAAGGCCACCTCCATCCCCTAGATAGTTACCTCCTTACCACCTAATATCAGCTCAAATGACTGTCCCAGACCCGCCCTCAGGCAGGAATAATGAGATCCCCTCTACTGCCCACTGCACCGGGGCCACATGGTATCCTGGGTAGGTAGCAAATCTTGATTGTGGGTCAGTCTATCCCTCTAATGGTGGGGAGCTCAAGGACAGAGGGCAGGTCTTATTCCTCCATGGTGTCCACAGGCCTGAGCATCTGGGTTCCGTAGGCTATGCTTGCCCAGGCTCTGCGAGGTCCCTGCCAATTCTCTAGACCCTCAGAGAAGCTTCCAAGGTCCAACAACATCCCCAGCACATTCTGGGGCTTTCTTTTGAGAAAAGCTACAGGTTAGGACTGTGCTGCCCCTCACCCCCGATCACCTGACCCATAGGCACAACCTGGTTCTTCCTCTCAGAAGAATTGAAGACAAAACACAGAGAGGGTACTCCAGCCTGGCGACACACAAAGATGGCTCAGCATAGGAGCATGAGGAGGCCAGAGGCACGGAGCAGGCCTGTGGGGTGGGACAGGGCATGTCACTCAGCTCAGCTCCTGTAGGACCAAAGCAGCACTCCTGGGGGCAGCAAGCAAGTGTCCCCTTTGTGTCTGGGGGGAGTTGCCAAAGCTCCCTGGCCCAGGCCCACCTTCCAAGGTTCAGCATGTGCTCTCAGCAGCCCACTTTCCAAGGAGATGGTGGGAGAGTGAGGTTCTGGACTTGAGCCTGGACGTGGATTCTGGGCCCGCCACTCACCAGCCAGTGCAGATGGTGAGCTGCCTCACTTCTCCACTCCTCCGTTACTTTGTACGTAAAGTGGGTTGAGCCTGCAATCTCAGCTACTCAGAAGGCTGGAACTGCTTGGTCCCTTGGCTTCACCCCTGCTCTGGCCAAAGACTACAGAATTGCTGCTGAGACCTAAAGAGGGAATCTTGGGTGACTCCGGTCCACCGCGTGACCAGCACGCTGGTTTCATTCAAGAGGTTCGTAGCATAGAAGTTAACTAGTGAGATTGAAATAAACACACAGACTCAATTACCTTTTTCTATGACCAGTTCCGAGATGGCTCTCCCCTCAAACCACCCGGTGGGGCAGCAAGGCTTACTCAGGACTAGCAGGAGAGAGAGAGAGAGAGAGAGAGAGAGCACACCAGGGAGTGGCCTTTTATTGGGGAACAAGAAATTCAGGAGAAAATTCCATCCAATGAAGGTCGAGGGGGCAGCATTCCATGGTCAGGGTCAGTGATTGGTCTCAGGGTCAATGGTCAGTCACACCCCCACATGGACAGGCTCTCGCACCTGGAGAGGGTGGCGATTAGCTCCGACACAGTTTGACCAGAACACCTCACACCCAATCAGGGAGGTGCCCAATCATGTGCGAGAATGGCTCCCCACACTCCAGGTTGAGGGCCGGGAGGAGGAGTTGGTCCCTGTGAGTCCTCACCTCTCAGAAGTTGACAGAGCTAGGGTGACCTGGAAATCAGCTCTTCCAAGTTCACTGCAGAAAGGAGACCAGTCCTTGGCAGAACAGCGGATTATCAGATTTGGGAGGGGCCTACAGACCCATTGACTCCAAGGGTCCCAGATTGAGGGATTTCTCTGACCCCAAGATTTCAGAACACATGTAGGGGCTGCCATTAGGTGGCCAACATTTTCTTTTCACAAGTGAAGGCATTATATATATCCATCTGGGATCACCACCTTGCCATAAAAGATAGGTCATTTTAGCAAGAAAAAGTTAGGAAGATATAATATCAAAATAAATGATGAGATTCTTAAATTATACTTAACTGTACATCCTAGTCCATTTTGTGCTGCTATAACAGAATACCACAGGTGGGTGATTCATGACCCACCCACTAACATTTCAACAGTATTAAATAGTTCAGTTTTACTAGGTACAGTGGTGCAGAGACCCCAACAATTTGGAAGGCTAGGTAGAGGATAGGAAGCTTGAGGTTGGCCTGGGCAACTCAGTGAGACCCTGTCTCAAAACAAACACAAAGAGTTGGGGTTATCCTCAGTGGTAGAGTGCCCCGGAGAGACCAGACCTGCACACACCAGCCTAGCAGAACCATCCCTAGTGGGCGCGTGCGCACACACACACCCACACACACAATTTTAAGGACAGAACTTTTTTGGCACCTGTTTATGTTGGTAAGTTCAAGACTGAAAGGCTGGCAAAGGCCTTCTTGCTGTGGCAAAAAGAGGGCAATAGAGACAGCAAGAGGGGTTCAATCCACCCTTTCATAAGGCATTCACTGTATAAATCCACTGACAAGGGCAGCGTCTTTGTGGTCTAGCCACTTCTTAAAGGTCCCACTTCTAACACCACACATTGGAGATCAAATTTTCAACCCCTGAAGGTTTTTTGTTTGTTTTTTAAATTGTTGTTATTGGTCCTGGGGATTGAACTCAGGAGTGCTTTGCCACTAAGCTACATCCTTGCCCCACCTCCTTTTTAAATTTTTTTTTTAGTTTTAATTTTGAGACAAGGTCTTACTAAATTGCTGAGGCTGGCCTTGAACTTGAAATCCTTCTGCTTCTATCTCCCAAGTGGCTAGGATTACAGATGTGCATCCAATGCATAAACTTTGAGGGACACATTAAAACCCTAGCGTGGTTTTAAAAAATGAAAAAGTTTTCAGGAATCTGAGGCAGGAAGATTGCAAGTTCAAGGACAGCCTTAGCAACTTAGGGAGGCCCTAAGCAACTTAGTGAGACCCTATCTCAAAGTGAAAAAATAACAAAAAAGATCTGGGATGTGGCTCAGTGGTTAAGCACCCCTGGGTTCCAGAGTATGAAATAACAAAAAAAAAAATTATTCGATTTTATTTTTTTTCTCATCCATAACAAAAATATGAAAACTTACTTGATTATAGGTCAAGGCAGAACTAATGTAACTCCTATTTTTCAGGTCAAAAAACAGACTGAAGGGGAGGAAGGGACCTGCCCAAAGTGACCCAGCACTTTAATGCCAGGACCCACAGTGAGAGTCCAGTTTTTAGTCCAGGATCATTCTAACATGCTTGCTGAGTTCTCTGCATGGGCAATCAGTCCTGCTGCTTCTCCTGACTCTTAGTGGGTCAGTCTGAATCCTTTCCCAACTCACCCAGTCCCAGCCTCACCAGTGTTTCTTCCCACAGCAGACGGTCACCAAGATGGAACCCACTTGAGCACCCAAGCCCAGACCTTCCTGCCTCTCTGACCACCTTCTCTTCCTTACCTCTTGACCCAGGCGAGTCCTTCTTCTGCCTGAGCGGGCTCCCTGCGCTGTGCTTCTCCTGCCTGCCCCACTTCTCCAACCTCATCTCCAACCAGCCCTGCCCTGCCTCTTGCAGCATTTCTGTTTCTGCATAGACTCCCTCCCTTCAGCACGCGCACACACTTGTGTTTCTACACTAGGTTAAAATACTCTCCGAAGTTCACCGAAGATCAAGATAGCTTTTTAATATGTGAAAAAGTCTCAGGTAAAGTCCATGAAAGAAATACAAAGTGATTACTATGAGCTCTCACATTTTTCACTTAGCTTAATAAAAGGCAGAAATGCCAAGAAGAACCAGTGTTAATAAAGAAATGGGGACCTACAGTTCACTGTTGGTGGGGTAAATGATCACAACAACATCTTGAAGAACAACTTGACAATGTTTTTGCAAATTAAAAACACCATATCCATACATCAGAATTTTTATAGCAACTTTATTCAGCCCCAGCTTGAAAACAATCATAATGTCCATCAACAGAAGAATGGATCAATACATTAGAGTATGTTCTATAGCTGGGAGGCTAAATAAACCCCAAAAGCACACTGAATAAAAGCCAGACCCCAAACCACATCATATTGTAGATTTTCTTTTTAAAAGTCTCAATGCATATAAAACCAGCTGGATGTGGTGGCATATACCCAGCTACTTGGGAGCCTGAGGCAGAAGGATAGAAAGTTGGAGGCCAGTCTGGGCAATTTAGCAAAACTCTGTCTCAAAGAATAAAAAAAGAAAAAGGAGGGGTGGGGGATGTAGTCCAGTGGTAAACCACTCTCCCTAGCATGTGTGAGGCCCTGGGTCTGATCTCCAGTGCCCCCTCCAAATTAAGAAATGCACAGAGTAGTTAAGCCAGCAATTCCCACTCTAGGGACTGGTCCTGTAGTTTTCCTTGCATGTGGGCAAACTATGGATGGGCTTGCTGCTCTGGGCAAACTGGAAACAACCTAGATGTCTTGTTATTTATTTATTTATTTATTTATTTATTTATTTATTTATTTATTTTTGAGAGAGAGAGAGAGAGAGAGAGAGAGAGAGAGAGAATTTTTTAATATTTATTTTTTAGTTTTCGGCGGACACAACATCTTTGTTTGTATGTGGTGCTGAGGATCCAACCCAGGCCGCACGCATGCCAGGCAAGCGCGCTACTGTTTGAGCCACATCCCCAGCCCTAGATGTCTTGTTATTTAGCCAGAAATGTTAAATCAATTTTAACATATCCATACGATGCAATATTGTCTAACCATTACAAAGAATGAGGTTGATATTTATGAGCAGATATGCAATAATCTTCAAGACAGTGTGAAGTCAACAAGGCTCAGAAAGTATGCAGCACACTATTCTCTGTGCAAGAGTGTGAGTGCATACACATGGACTCTCCAAGCACACGAGAGTGTTGGCATTCCAGCCTGTGGGACTGTGTTGTATTCTCTTCACAGGCATTACACACTGGCCAGGTCCAGTCCCTCTGCTGGACCACACTCTCCCCAGAGGCCTGTGGTGATGACAGGAATGTCTCCCTAGTCAAAGACTTGCAACTGTCTTGAGCTTAGAAACACGTCAATAGCTCTCTGACCACAGGCGGGGCCACAGTTGGGTCTGGCAGCAGCCACAGCTTTCCTGGCTGTCCAGAAGATAGGCCAGACGTGGGAAGAATTGGGGTTTATGCCCAAAGAGCCCTTAGCCAACTCACTTCCCAAATTCCCAGGTAACCCAGGGAGTAAGGACAGGGTCTAGGGTGTGAGCTGCCGGAACTCCAGGTGCTGAAAAAGCCGCTGCCTCCATGCAGCAGGAATGGGTGTGGGCAGGTCACAGGACTTGGCCACAGTCATAATGATCTGGATTCAGGTCAACTTCAGCCCATGAACTCAGCCTTCCACTGAGCTATCCTGCTGCTTGGGGGAGTCGGAAAGCACTTCATCCAAAGTCACGCTGCAATCTTATAGTCAAAGTGGACTAGTGTTGGCATGTTCTGCAAAACAAAAGACAGTGACTTGATGTGACATGGGGGCACATGGTTCTAATGGGAAAGTGGGGGGCAAGAAGGCAGAAGAAAAGCAAGTGAGGAACTGGCTGGAAATGATGCAGGAAGTGCTGACAGGAGCCTGGTCAGGAAGAGTCAAGGCATCCTGGCTAAGAAGTACCAGTTTAGTCCCCCTGGGGTTTTGACTATGGTTTGGGTACCTGTCCACTTCTGCAAGATCCTTCTAGCAGGGAGGTGAGGAGCAGACTACAGGTGGTCAGGCTGGAGGTAGGGAGACCTGTAGGGAGGCAATAGCAACCATTCAGGTGAACCCAGATGGTGGCCTGGATGAGGGCAGGAGTGGGTGATGACAATGTTTGAGAATATTTAGGAAGGTTTGACATTAACTGGTGAAAGTAAACAAGAGCAAGAAAGGGAGGAGTCAAAGGCGATGCTCTGATCTCTAGATCAAGGAACAGGACATCAGGAGTGCCCTGCATGGAGGTGAGGAATTCAGATTTGGGCAGAATATGAGTTCAGTTCCAAGGATGCTAAATGAGAGGTGTCTGTAGGATGTCCAAGTGGGGAGGCCAATAGGCGTTCACCTTCCTTCACTCAACAGCTGCCATGTGGCCACATGGACAAACTAGATCAGTCCCCTACCAGGGAGTTCCTGCTAGTGGGGGGATAGCAAATACCTGATGAATGGGAAAAGTGCCTTGGAGGAAGTAAAAAGAGCAGAGAGAGGGAGTAGCTGGAGGTCAGCTAGACCACAGGTACTCTGGAAGAGGCTTCTCTGTAGAGAGGACAGGAAAGATGGGAGGCTACGCCCAGGAGAAAAGCATTCAAGGGAACAGCAAGTACCAGGCCCCCCAAAAGGGCTAGTGTGACAAATGACCAAGAGGGGGCATTGACTCTTGTCCTAGTTTGTTTTCTATTGTTATAACTAAATACCTGAGAACAAGTCACTTACATGGAGGTTTTTTGGGGTCACAGTTCCAGAGGCTGGAAAGCCCAAGAGCATGGTGTCAAACTCTGTTCCGCTTCTATCGAGGGCTTTCCTGCTGCATCATAACATGGCAGAATGTACCGTGAGCTAGCTGGGGTCTCTCTTCTTTTTCTTGTAAAGTTACTCATGTTATCATGATTTTATTTAACCCTAGTTACTTCCCAAAGGTTCCACTTCGAAATAGCATTAATATATGACTTTGGGAATTGAATTTACAACACAAGAATTCTCAGGTCAAACATTCAAACCATAGCAATCCTACGGCCTGGTTTGGGAATGTAAAGGCCAATGAGGTTGGGATGGAAGAATTGTATTCCTGAAGCTCACAAACTGCAGTAGGGACTGTGGATATTTCTCCAAGCAGCCCACAGAAAAGCTTAAAGATCCCTGAGAATGATGGGTGGGAAAATGATAGTTCTGATAGGTATGGACACATTAGTAGCCAGTTAGAAATCTAATGTAGACAAGTAGGCAAAACAGAATAATCAAGTCTGGCCGGGCATGGTAACGCACGCCTGTAATCCCAGCGGCTTGGGAGGCTGAGACAGGAGGATCATGAGTTCAAAGCCGGCCTCGGCAATTTTGAGGCACTTAGCAACTCAGTGATACCCTGTTTCTATAAAAAATAGGGCTGGGGATGTGGCTCAGTGGTGAGTGACCCTGAGTTCAATCCCCAGTATCAAAAAAAAAAAAAAAAAAAAAAAAGTAGAATAATCAAATCTGTGTCCAAGACTTAAGACTTCATGCGCAGATAGATCATTGGCTGCCCTTCCCAGAGACTCCCTAGAAGTTCATCGGTACAGCTGATCATGGTTAATTCATCTTTAAACATTCCTGGTGCTTTCTTCCCCCACAGTACTGGGGATTGAACCCAAGGGGCTCTCTAACAGTAAACTAGATCCCTAGCTTTTTTTTTTTTTTTTTTTGAGACAGTCTCAAAGTTAACAAGCTGGCCTTGAACTTGAGCTCCTCTTGCCTCAGACTCCTTAGTCTCCCTGATTATATGCCTTCCCCACCATGCCCAGGGAATACTCTCTCTTGCCTATTTAATCCCTCTGCTCAACCAGAGTAGGCCTGTGGGTCCCATCTCAGTGCCCTTACCAGCCTGAGAGGATGGCTCTGCCTGCTTATGTGAGTTTGCTGAGGCCAGGCAAGGAACCTGTCCACTTATGAGTTTTCTCCACTGCATCAGGGCTCTGAAAATGTGGGCTCAGTGGATGAATGGAGGGATGTCCCATCGCTGCCCTGCAGAGTTGGGGAACACAACGTGCATGGCTCCTGCTCTCCAAGAACTTAGAATTGAGTGAGTGCTGAACTGAGGCTCTGACGACATTAGTACTGTGGAAAGGATCGGTGGGCACTGGGCTATCTCTCACTCAGGCCCGAGGGCGGGGGGCGCGGGTGGGGGTTCAGGTGATTACCGCCTTGGCCTCCCCAGTCCCTCTTCAGAAATAGATGCCTAGGGAGAGGCGACAATGGAAGACACCGAGAAGCTCGGATCTGGGGGCCTGCAAGAATGTTACCTAGAAGCAACCAGCTTTCAAACTTCTTCCCGGTCAGGGATGCATTTCTAGGAACCCAAGACAGATTAGCAGTGAAAACAAGCAAAGAAAAGCAGGGGTGAGCGCTCTGGCTGAATTCCCGCTACCCGCCGGATCCACTTCACGCGGCCCACGCTCGGGCCGGCGGTAGGTGGCCCCACTGAGTACGGTGGGTGTCCCCCGCCCAGCGAGACTTCCCGGTCCACTGCTCGCCGCCGCACCGCCGCCGGGACCTTTCGCCTACTTTCCAGGGCCTTAGGCCCCGCCCCCCGGCCCGGACCAAAACACGTGCCGCATCCCGCCCTGCCGGATCACGCCGCGGCCAGGCTGCGATCACGCGGGCCCACGCGGCGCCTATTGGCCAGACGCGCACGGGCCGAGCACGGATTGGCTGAAGGCGACGGGCCCACCCCCGGCGGGGCGCGGCGTATTTTGGTTTGCCTGCGCGCCCCGCCCCCGCGGCCGCTCCCTCCGCGGCGCCCCGCCCCTCCCGCGCCGCGAGGGCCGCGCCGGGGCAGAGCCGCGCGAGCGGGCTGAAGCGCGCGCTGGCTGCAAGAGCTCCGGTCACCACCGCCCGCTGCGCACGTGCGGCCGCTGCCGTGCCCGAGCTCACGCCCGCGGCCGCTTTGTTGCCTCTGAACCGCCGGCACCATGCACACGCCAGGCTCCGCGGGCCCGGGCGAGGCGCGTGCGGTGAGTGGAGGGGCTGGCGCGGGAGGGGACGCCTGCCTGAGCTAGGGGCGAGGCGAGGGCGCGCCGCCTTGCGGGACTGGCGGAGGTGGAGGCTGTGCGGGGTCTCGCGGCTAAGGTACCGCTAGGGCAACCAGGCGGGCTCCGAGGTTGGGCGGGGCGGTGGCAGCACGGGGTCTCGCCGGGCGGGGAGGGGGCGTGTGCTGTGCCCCGCGCAGCCGGACGTGCAGCTTTGTCTCGCGGTTCCCGGCGGCCCCGCCCGGCGCGGGGCTATTTCCAGCCATGACGTCACCTGGGCCGTGTGAGGAGGGTGGCGGTTGGGCGGGGGCGCGGCTGGCGGGAACGCGGCACAGGGCGGTGGAGGCGGGGCACGGGTAGGGGCGGGGCGCGGGCTGCCGGCGGGAACCCTGCACGCAAGGGGCGGGAATGCGGGGGCGGGGCGGGGCGCGAGGGCGGGGCAAGGTCAGATGGCGGGAGCGAGGCATGGAGGGGGCGGGGCAAGGGGCGGAGAAGCGGCACGCGGAGGGGTGGGGCAAAGGCGGCTGGCGGGAACGCAGCACGAGGAGGGGCAGACCCTTTGCTTCTGGGTCTGGGGGCTGTGGAGTTACTTGCGCTGGGTGGTCGCAGCGACACTGGGAGAGCAGGTCAGATCCTTTTCCACTTGGGCTTCTGTCTAAATTCTGCATTTGTTCAGTGGTGCGGGCTGCCCACAGAGGTTGGGCAAAGTGGCATTTGCAAAGGTGACCTCTGCCTGTTCTCGGAGAGGGGGAAACTGGTTGGTCAAAGTTT
The DNA here is from genome assembly GCF_048772815.1 of Callospermophilus lateralis. Taxonomy (NCBI): domain Eukaryota; kingdom Metazoa; phylum Chordata; class Mammalia; order Rodentia; family Sciuridae; genus Callospermophilus; species Callospermophilus lateralis. The sequence goes on from NC_135318.1 coordinate 6,459,715, forward strand.
TGCTGCTTAGGCAATTTAAGTGGAAATGGATATCTTTATAGATTTAAGGTCTTTTGGAAGAGACCAGTCAATCCTGGGAAAAGATCTCTTCTGGGTTGTACAGACCTTATGTACACTCTTCCTCTCGCTCCTCCTAGGCTGGGACAGAACCAGTGCCTTAATGTTTCTCAGTCTGCTGAAAGCCGACTCAGTCACCATGGGATCTACCTGCATGGAGCCCATGGAGCTCAGCCACCAGGGAGTTGGGCTTATGCCCCAGAGAGTCTAAAAATGGTCTATAAGGAGGATGCTCTGGTGGCTTTGCCAACTCAAGGAGCTGTCATCAAAAGATCTGGCTCACTGGCAGACCCCTCAGGCCTTGTATGAATTCATCTTCCAGGTGACACCTTCATGCTAGCCACTTTGACTTATATTTTTGTAGTTAGTCTTATTAATAATTTACCCAAGAAAAACATGAACTCGGTAACCTTTTAAGAGTCATGGTTTTCAGGGGAAACTGCTTGCCGGCCAGGTCCAGTCTTCAGAACATTGGCTTGAAAGCAGAGTTGTCACCAGGGGTGACATTGGGGTCTTTTACTAGCACACAGAGCATGTTGCCTTTGAAGTGATGCACGGATGCAGGCTTCTGATGTGCACGTCCATGTGCCTCTGGGGGGTGCCTTCCCTTTTTCCCCCTGGACTGAGAAGACATTGTGTTATGTCACCTGTAGGTTGACATCATGGACATATGTGAGTCAATCCTGGAGAGGAAGCGGCATGACAGTGAAAGGTCTACGTGCAGCATCTTGGAGCAAACAGACATCGAAGCAGTTGAGGCTCTGGTTTGCATGAGCTCCTGGGGTCAAAGATCTCAGAAAGGTGATCTATTAAAGATAAGACCCCTCACACCTGTATCTGACTCTGGGGATGTCACCACCACCATGCTTATGGATACAGCTGCAGCTGAGCTACCAAAGGACTTTCATTCTTTATCAACTCTGGTAAGAGGAGGGGTAGGGAGAGGAGCCCTAGAGCAGCTTAAATAATTACATTGACAACTCATGGGTTGATTCACTGGGATGCTGGCAAGTAGGTTGCTTACCCCTCTTGTGTGGGTTCACAGGGGTGAAAATTTTTCCTTCATTGCTTGAAAATGTGCACTGAGGGATCATGACCTTCCAGACATGAGATACACGTGGTTAGTGTACCTCAGATAATAACAGATGAATGCAAGAAAATGAAATTTAATTTCTTGGGGAATCTTGGTGGGGGGTGGGAGGGGTTAGGTTTTCCTTGTGACCCTATCCAGGATTAGGACATGTGGGCAGCTCCTAGAGAAAGCGTGTGCTATGGCATCAGCCTGAACTTTGTTGAAACAGTGGCACCTCTGCCTTCTTGTGGCAGCTGACTTCAGCGAGAGGAGCAGTGGATCCAGTACTGGGAGTCCCTTGCACCTCAGCATTGGGCTCTTCTGTGGGGCGGCTGAAGAGACCCGGGAATTGTTGGGCACTGTCTGAAGGCTTGGTTCAGTCAGAACCACTGATTAGATTTTTTGAGGACTTGAGATTATTGTGAAAAGCTCTAATTTTGAAGTTTAAATTTTTTTCTTGAAATTTTTTTCTTGTTATACTCCTAAAGCTAAATTGCTCATTTTAGTCGTTGTACAAGGCCTTAGCAGACATTGCCTTTTCTTCCAACAGAGCAAATGCATGATTTAGGAGGGGTCAGAACAGAATGGGGCGAAGCTGAGACAGTGAGTGCCTTGCGTAGCCTTAAGAGCTGCTGGGGCCTTTAGCAGGCTCAGACCAGTCTTACCTCCATGCATCTTTAAAAGGCACTGGGGCAATGTGATCAAATGAGTTTCTTTTAAAGTTTAACCAAAATCTTTTCACATGGAACTTTTTTTTTTCCCCCTTAAGTGCATAACTCCTCCTCAGAGCCCTGATCTCATGGAGCCATCGACAGGGACACCTGTTCCTCCCCAAGTAACCGATTCCAAAGCACACAGGGTCATGGCCCTCCCGCTATCTTCATCAGTGGCAGCCAGAGCACTGAACAAGAGGACTGAGAGGGCCTTGCCAAGTTTGAAGCTCGAGCCCCAGGAACCAGCTCCTGTGCCCAGTTGCAGGGCCTTGGTAACAAGCGTGATCCGCCACACGGGGGAGAATCCTGTTCCTGCCTGCTTTCCTCCTGCTCAGATGCAAGAACAGCGACTATCCAATAGCAGAGAAGGAGAAGCACAGTTTCTGGGACATTTGGAAGCTTTGCAGGATACACGCCTTGCAGACAGTTTACTCATTGCTAACGCCGTTTCCTGTCAACCTTGCTTGCATGGATCTGGCGGCCTGCTCCCCACCGACAAAGGCCCGCAGGCGGGGTGGCCTGCTGCAGTTCAGCCCTGCTCACCAAAGAATTTTGAAAATGACTTGCCAAGGAAAACCACCCCTCTGATTTCTGTTCCTGTCACCAGTCCCCCTGTCCTGTGCCAAATGATCCCTACAACTGGACAGAGTAGCGTGTTCTCTGCATTTTTGAGACCCCCTCCCCTATTGTCTGTGGGGACTGTCAAACCCATCCTGCCTCAGGCTGCACCCATGCCCCAGCCTGTGTTCATGGGCCCCCCCATGCCTCAGGGAACTTTGATGCTGGTGCTGCCGCAGAGCACTCTAGCCCAGCCTGCTACCTGCCCATCCAGTGTCATGGCTGTTGGGAACACCAAGTTATTGCCCCTTGCCCCTGCTCCACTGTTCATTGCCTCCAGCCAAAACTGTGCCCCTCAGGTAGACTTCTCCCGGAGGAGAAACTATGTTTGCAGCTTCCCAGGCTGCCGAAAGACCTACTTCAAAAGCTCCCATCTCAAGGCCCATCTTCGCACTCATACAGGTAAGCACTGGGCAGGTAGGGTAATGGGAGCAGCAGACCCTCTGGTTAGGAAGCATATCTGCAGCCACCTCTGAGTGGGAGGCAGGAGGACTGCTGGAGTGGGTAGGGGATCTTTTTTTTTTTTTTTTTTTGTTCTTTAAAGTCCTTGTGATCTCGCAGGAGTTGGAATTGTTAGCACAACCATCAGCACCACTGCTACCCTGTCTGGGTGGAATGTAGGATGGCTCCATTATTGTGGTCCTTCAACAAGTTTTAGAGTACCTTACAGGGCCCCATCTCTCTGTTTTGCAGTAGATATTCATGGTTTCTTTGCATAATTATTTCTTTGTGTGTTGTATTGGGGATTGAACTCGGGTGCTCTACCACTGAGCTACACACCCAGCCCTTTTTTTTTTAAATATTTGTTTTTTAGTTTTAGGTGGACACATAATCTTAATTTTTATGTGGTGCTGAGAATTGAACCCAGTGCCTCACGCATGCTAGGCGAGCACGCTACCACTTGAGCCACATCCCCAACTCTTTTTATTTTTAGATAGAGTCTCCAAGTTGCCAAGGCTGTCCTCTGAAACTTGCCATCCTCCTGCCTCAGCCTTCCCAGTTGCTGGGATTACAGGCAGGTGCCATCGCACTTGGTTTTTCTTTGCATTTTAGAAAATTCATTCATGTTTAGTGAAAGCATCAACAAGATTTGGGGTAATGTCAGTCTAAACTAGAAAAGTTCAGGTTCTAGAATACTTTTTAAAGAATACAAATACCTGCAGCTTGGGAGGCTGAGGCAGGACAATCATGAGTTTAAAGCCAGCCTCAGTAACTTTAGTGAGGCCCTATCTCTAAATAAAATATTAACAAGAGGGCAGGAATGTGGCTCAGTGGTTAAGCATCCTTGGGTTCAATTCCCATATCAAAAAATAATAATTTTCTTTGGAGAATGTATAATTTTTAATTCAGAAGGTCACAATAAGAAACTCTAATGACCTAGTGATGTCCTTGTTGTCTAGTCAGCTTTGCCCAGTAGAATTTTTTTGCAGTGAATAAAAGGGTGTTCTATTTGGATAGCCATGTGCACTTGAAATGGGGCTAGTGTGACTAAGGAACCAAATTCTACTTTCTCATTAATGGAACTTAGTTTGGAAGGCTCCATGGGCTGGTGGCTGCCATGATGTCTGACAAGGCTGAGTGCTGCCTGCTAGAGAATCAATCCCTTTTCTGGATGAGGGCAGTGTTTTTCAGGTGTCCAGTGAGTGAGTACTCTGTAGTGCTGCTGTTTGTTTTGTTTGGGGCACTCAATCCCTGAGCCACATCCCCAGCCCTTTTTAGTTTTTATTTTGAGACATGGTCTTGCTAGGTTGCTTAGGGCCTCACTAAGTTGCTAAAGCTGGCTTTGAACTTTGCAATCCTCTTGCCTTAGCCTCCTGAACTTCTGGGATTACAGGCATGTACCACCACCCCTGGCTGTTTATATTTTCCAAGGATCCTATAGTCACCTGTTCAGCTTGCCTTTTTGATACTCACATGTTACATATAAGCATATAAGGTATGCCATTCAGTAAAGATGTGTTTCATAACTCTTCATGGAACCCCCTTTCCATCAGAATGTCCAGATTGCGGAATATAAAATAGGAAAGACTGACTAGAGAGAGTTTTGTTTTTTGTCTTACAGAACCCCAGGCCTCATGTATTCTAGGGAAGTGTTATACCATAGAACTATATCCCCAGACCTTTTCAAATTTGGAGGCAGGGTCTTACTGGGTTGCCTAGAATGGCCTTGGACTTGTGATCTTCCTGCCTCAGCCTCAGTAGCAGGATTACAGGTGTGTACCACCATGGCCAATGCTTTTAAGATAGGCTGGTTTCTAATTAGTGCAGTGTACCTCTGACCATAGCAGCCTTTGCTTGCAGCATGAAGTGCATGTTGGTATTCAGACATTCCAGAAGGAGCTGTTCCTCCATATAGCTATGGGGTGGCTATTTGCTTTGGAGAGACAGCCCCAAGCCTGGCCCATGAAGTACTTGCCTCTTTGCTATTTGCCTCTTTACCTGAGCAAAGAGGCAAGTACTTCATAGGCCAGTCTTGGGGGTGTCTCTCTTTGCCTCCTTTGACCTTGTTTCTCTAATACCATATTTCCACCCTTCTCCTTCAGCTTTCTTTCCATGTGCTCACTGAGACCTTCAAAGGGCTTGTTTCCTCATCTTATTTCTTTGGTCTTAGTTTATTATGTGTCCCATCATCTCCCTTTGTCATTTAGTTACTTATGTACTTGTCTTATCTCACCTGGATATAATTCCTGGTGTCTGATTCAAGAGTCTGACCCTAGTAATGATGGCTGGCTCTTCACTGGGTGGGTGTAGGGCTGGGTCTGTATACAAAGTATATTCACACCAATTCATGTCTTCATACATGTATAATGTCCATCACATTCCAGCATAATTTCTAACCCCATACCTCCTTTCACCCCACCCTATCTTTTGAGTTAGTCTATTCCTCCCATGCTCTCCCTCCTGACCCCACCATGAATCAGCCTCCTTATATCAGAGAAAACATTCGACATTTGTTTTTTTGGAGTTGGCTAACTTCATTTAGCATTATTTTCTCTAACTCTATCAATTTACTTGAAAATGCCATGATTTTATTCTCTTATTGCTGAGGCTCTGCTTTTAGTAAAGCCTATCCAGATGAACATATAAGGCATGGATTCCAGATTTGGGGAGGTGACTGAGATTTTCATGTTTAATCAGTCAGCCTCCCTGGGTAGAGACACTATCAGAATCATAAGAAATACGGGCATCTAAACAAGTTCCTTTCATGTTTCCCAAAGTACTTATGTTTCAATAACATGAATGTTCTGGAGAATCCCCTTCTTTTATACCATTTTGTAAACACTCCATTGGAGTTTTCATGAGAAATAGATTTGGGTAACTTTACTTGGATAAGATCACTTTCTATATATTTCTACCAACCTGAAAAAACACATTTAAACTGGAATAAGGTAAAGTGAATGGAAGCTCCATTTTGGTAAGTTGAAAACAAGTAGGGGACTTTATAAATCTCATGCAAAGGCTGGCAGTCTGTCCAGCTCCTGGACGCTGGATGTGCTGTTGATGTGGTGGAGCCTGGGAACAAGTAGGCAACTGTCGGAGTTGATTTTTGTCGCCTTACCAATACCTGAGTTCAAGTAATTTGTGAAGAGTAGAGGCCTATTTAACTCAGTTCTGGAGGCTAGAAATCCCAAGAGCCTGGCCCAGCATCAACTCAGCATCTGGCCCAGGCTTTCCTGCTGTATCAAGACATGGTGGAGGGCACCACAGGAGAGATAGCAGCTGCTGGAGAACTTGCTTTGATAGATTATTGCAAGAGTGGCTTTGCTATCAGTCCTTAGTGGATTAATCCATTCACAAGGACAGAGCCCTCATGATCTAGCCACCTGCCAAAGATGCCACCTCTCCGTTAACATAATAACTTGGGGGATTAATTTTCCACCACATGAAATACGGGCAACACGTTCAAGTTGTAGCAACCTTATGTGTGGGGGTCTTTAAAATCTATAAAATTTCAGGCCCTATTGTGTTAATTATAAAGTTTATAATGCTGCTGAATTTTCTTGTTACTTCAATTCTGAAAAATATCTGTTGGTACCTCTTCAACACTCATTTATTCAAAACAGTGTATTTGCCACCTGCTATAGGAAGTGCAGTGCCAGGAGTTCAGCTGTACAAAGATGGGTGAACTAGACATGGAAAGACAGGTCGCATGACAGAGTGTGTCAAGCTAGTGATCATGCAGGCAGCATGTGATTATGGCAGCCTGGTGAATAAGGGCTTCAGGATGCCAGAAGGGGCATGCTCCTGCTGGCTAGAAAGACCCTGGTGGGCTCTGTTAAGGGGACGACCATGTCCCCTGCAAGGCTCCCTTGCTTACCTCCCAACTCCAGGAAGACACAATTGGGTTCCTGCCAGTGCTCTGGAACTTTGAATAACAAACACGTTAAGTTTGTAGCAGAAGGTGTCTGACCTCTAACCTTTCCATTTGGTAACTAACCTATTTGTCAGTGAAATAAGAAATATGGAGAGGAAATTAATGATTGTGAGAAGTCTTAAAGATTCTTAGTGGGATTTTTTTTTTTTTAATGTGCAGTTCATCCTGAGGCGGGGAGGAATTATTCCTTTCAAGAATCTTGTCCCTAACGCTAAGCTGTAACAGCAGATTTATTTAAAAATAAACTTCGAAAGGTTTATTTGATGTCTTTGAGCTCTACAGACTATTTATTACCTCTCAGGTGTGGGAGGAAGAAAATGTGTTTTGGAGGACTTCTTGATTCTAGATCACCTACCATCTGAATAATAAAATCTATTCTGAGATTTTGATGAACAAAATTTTTAAAGAATGTAAATTCGCCTTAAGGCTCTGAGCATGTTTTCTTTAATGTGATGGTTTTCACCTCCCAGGGGAGAAGCCTTTCAACTGCAGCTGGGATGGCTGTGATAAAAAATTTGCGCGTTCAGATGAACTGTCTCGCCACCGCAGAACTCACACAGGGGAGAAGAAGTTCGTGTGCCCTGTGTGTGACCGGCGTTTCATGCGCAGTGACCACCTGACGAAGCATGCCCGTCGCCACATGACCACCAAGAAGATCCCAGGCTGGCAGACAGAGGTCGGCAAGCTGAACAGAATCGCCTCGGCGGAGTCTCCTGCCAGCCCCCTTGCGCCCCTGCCTGCCTCTTCCTGAGAGTGGGTGGGCGTCACTGTGATTCCTTGGGAAGAGCTGATGGCTTCCTCTAAAAACATGGCCTCAGAGGCCCAGGAGCTGGTTCCGATAGTGTGTTAACCCTTCTTTTCTGGTTGGGACCCTGTTCAGTATCTTTTGTAGTTTGAGAAGTTTCTTTCCTTCTTTTTCTTTCTTTCTTTTTAAAGGAAATAGAAGAAAATTTGATGATCCAAATCACCAGCATTCAAACGTTTCGGCAATAAAGTTTACAAAATCTGGATTTTTACAACCTTCCTATTCATATTTTATAGAAATGAGACAGGGTACTAATTTTATACTGTTTTTTATAAAAATATTTATATTGTTGGTGCTCCAATCATCAGTTTCTAGATAGATGATTTTACCACCTTATTTTCAGCTTTTAATAGCGAAGTTTTATAATGACTCTGCTTTTGCTTTTAGTAAGCTTCGTACATCATTCAGAAAAAAAAAATCGTAAGTTATCAGGTCTTCTCAATTTAAGATTTTTTTAAAAAAATAACAGGTTGAATAAGGGCCTGTTATTAAAAAGAAGGAAAGGAAAATTTTGCAGTCGGCTTCATAATGTTTTTAAGAGAAATTCCAGGCAACCAATCCTATAGCCCACGTAACTAAATTCTGGTTGGCTAGAGCTAGTCATTTGTGTGTGTTGCGTGACCTGTAAAGGATGCACTGGGGTTTACTCGGGGCACTGCCAGCTCCTGCTACATGATCTGAGCATCTGTGTGCTGTTGCTATCTGGGCCATTGCTCTGCTGAACCATTCTTGTTTGTACCTGAAGCCCCCAAAAGAATGCTAGCCCTCAAACCTGGCTGCTTTGTTCATTGTCAGTTGACCTCTTCTGATGTGGCCTTATCCATACTGCATTGTGAGTAGAATGACTACTTAGAAAAAAGGTTGCATGGATCTTCCAAGTACAGTTCATCTGAAGTGAGGTGCAAGTGCATACAGTTGGCGCCAAGGTTCAAGTTCCTTTGTTAAGAATGAAAAACTAGGAAGTGTGTGTTATGCATAACTGGCAGTGTAATCCCACCTGACTGACCTTTCATTCATTTTGTTTGAAAGATATTGTTTTGATCAGACAGTCTACCTTGCAAGTAAACCGTGGGCACTGCTTTTTAGCCATGTGAGCACAGATACACAGGAGATTGGCTGCCTGGCGGAATTGGTTTTGGATAAATGTTGGAAATTCAGGCAACAGAAGAAATAAAAAAACACAGAATGTTGCACTATATTGGTAGCCTGGGAATATTTTTTGTGTGGATTTGTTTTTGCCTTTTAGTTATTTATTGGCACTTAACCTTTATTAAAATGATGGTAAGGTGACATGTGGGATAAGTAAAATTAGGGTTCGTGTTCAGGTCTTTTAAGTCTAATATAACCCTCTCTTGATCCTTCATTGTATGTTATTTGATACCCATTAAGTTGTCCTTTAGTATCAACTGCTTTTCACCACTGTATGTATGTGTGTGTCTTTAGGAGATTTCCATATTTTGGACAATTCCACAGGTGTATGTTCTTGTTGCCATGAGGCATGATATAATCACAGGAGAGTGATGGTTGTACATAGTTTGTGTTTTCCCCACCACCCCAGTCCTCCCATCCTCCTAAGTCACCATAAACACTTTTGACTATGTGTGTGTCGTAAATGGCATCAGGTTTGGACAGTTGTCTTAATTATGTCATACCAGTGATGTTTGTCCAATGATCTGGGGTAGTGGAAGGTCTTTGAATATTTGGTTGCTTGTGACAGAACTTCATTCTCTGAACAGTATTGTAGATGTACTGAAATGGTATTAATTTAAAACTTCCACTTCCTGATTAGATTTAGAAATACTTTCTGAAAAGTTGGGAAAAAGTTCCCGTCTGAAAAATCCTCCTGAGAACCAAGCCCTTGTAGGCTGCAGCGGGTGAGTGAGGCATCCCTGTGCTGACAGTGCAGGTGCTCGGGTGCCCGAGGCCACGCCGGCAAGGCAGGTTCCCCCTGTGCACTTTATTGCCTGAGCAGATTTGCTTGATTTTTGACATTGAGCCTTTTCAGTAGTTTCAGTAAAATTTGTTTCATAATTATGTTTTATGTAACAGACTTTGAATTCGTATTTAAATGAGAATGTGTAATGTAACTTTTTTTCTTTGAATCATATAAAACTTTCTTGATTTGCAAACTGGACTTGTGTCCTGTGTCATTAACTGTGCCCAGGGCCTTAGTGTAATACCCAGTGTCTTCCAGGATGAGTGGGCAGACCTGGACCGACCTGAACTCTCCTTTTTCTCGGGTTTGGTCTGTTTCTTTGCATTCCTTTGGGAGTTCTCTCTGAAAGGAATGTATGAGGAGGTTGCTTCTCTGTTGGCCACTGGGACACACATGTCTGGTCCTGGCAGGATAGGACCCAGCATGCTGGATGACCCTTGGGCCCTCGGGGCCTGTGCTCTTCCCCTGCCAGCGGTGGGTGTCTGCCTGAGGGGGGACTTGGAAGAGGTGTGTGGAAACATTTTGGCTGCCTCACTCCAGCCCTTGCCCAGGGTTAAAGACAACGTGAGGGCTCCTCCGTCTTCCTCTGCAGGTTCTTCCGTGAGCCTGCTCCTACTGAGGCTTTGTGTCTACACACAAAGGTATGTAATAAAGAGCTCCTGTGGGTGTCACCAGAGGCTTTGTAAGCTGGGATCTTGCTGTCTGCATCATTGAGCAGAGGTGACAGTGGCCCCAAAGGCTGCAGATGTCTGCTGTTCCTATCTGGTCTATTGCTGGCCCTTGTCATCTGGCCTCTTGATTCTGGGGAGTCCTAATACTCATTCTTTGAAACTGCTGGGCTCCCTGGGTCACCTTTCCCAGGCTTCACAGATGTGAAATCTCAACTGTGAAGACCCCGAGGATCTCTCTCTCCTTGCACCTCTTGCCTGAACTAGGTAGTCCTGCACCTGTCCCATGACACCTGCCCAGTCTGCATCTCAAACCCGACATGGCCAAGCCCCACCTCTCTTCCCCACCCTTGTTTTTCTCACAGTTGGCCCCATTGTCCTTGAACTGCATGTGAGTCCTTGCAGTTCAGGTGCAAGGCCTTGGAGTCACTCTGCTCTCACCCCATATCCAACCCGTCACAGTTCTTGACTCGTCTTTCAAAACATCTGGGCCTTTGAGGGTTTCTATGAGTTCTCCACAAGAAAATGCAGAGGTATCATCTTTTTCTTGGAAACCAGTTGAATGTGTCATGTTCTAACAAAATGATGATGTAAAGTTGTAAACATTTACATCAAGTTCAAAACCAGATTTACCTGGCAGTAAGAAATAAAAGTTTAACTTCTTTTAAAATAAGCATTCACATTATTAAAATAGTAATGACTTTCATCTTTATATTAATTGGAATGTTTTGGGCCTAGGAGAGGAACAGCTCCCAGCTTTGGGGAGGTTCTAAGCCAACCCCCCAGAGGCTGTTGACCGGTTCTGCTGTTCTGTGCTCTGACTTCGCAGTGCAAGTCTCCCAGCTGCAAGCAGCTGATCAAAGGCACTCTTGTCAACTGTGAAAGTTCACAGAAAGACTTGTCAGTGAGACTCACTGGCCCACGAGCACAGGGATGGTGCCAAATGGCTGTCCCTTCCTCAGTTTCTGAGAGGCTCTGGCCCCAGTGCTGGCAGCACTTCTCAGGAAATGGAGGCTGCCCAGGGAGGCCGCGGTGTTGGTGGGTAAATGTGAGATGAGCCAAGATCTCTTATGGCTTCAGCAAAAGCTGCTGTTATTCCATCCAGCCCCTTGACACTGCCACCATTTCTTATTGCAGGAGGTTCTGGGCAGGCAGGTTTCTCATTTGTCCACTGGGAACATTGGAAGGCTCTTCTGGCCTCGTGACTGGGATTGTCTACCTTATGCACAGGGAGAAAGGGTGTAAGGCCTTGTGGGGGATGGCCAGGCTACCTGCCAGAGTGGAGCTAGACGGCAGGTACCCTGAGACCCTGTCCAGGTGGCTGGACACCCACTCCCAACCCAGAAGGCAGTTTTGTGCACCAGCAGGGTGAGGCCTCAGTGGCAGTGGGAACTGTGTGATCGCAGACTGTCAAAGAGCCTCCAGAACTATCTCTTGGAGAGGGAAGCTGGGGCCCAGAGAAGGAAAGTGAGGAGCTCTGCCATCCCAGCCTAGTGAAAGAGCTGGGGTGGAGACACCTCCAGCATCACAGAGGCTGAGAAAGGCTTGAAGTCCAGGCCTTAACCCCAGACTCAGGTGCAGCTGGGGTGCTGCACTTTGGCTCTTCTGGGAGCCAGTTAGAGATGCAAAATCTCAGGCCCCACTAGGCCTACAGAATCAGATCTGTACTTCAGCCACATTCCATGGGGTTCATTGCTCATGAAAATCTAGATGCACTGAGTGGATGGGCCTCCTCTGGAGACTAGCCAGAGGACTGAGGGCACACCTTGGTACATGTTCCAAGAGGAATCCTCAAGCTCCAAGAGAACCCTACAGACAGGTCTCCACCTATGGCTGGGGACCTGCACAGCTGATGCCCTGGCCAGCAAGTGAAGTTGAAAAGGTCAGTTTGGAAAAGTCCAGGAAGAGCTAGGTTTTGCAGAAGTTCAGCTGAGCCCTGGTGGGGAGTGATTCTCACACAGCCCAGGGTCTATGGAGCCATGGTCACGCCCCTGCACGGCTGACCTCAGCGACAGTACTCCCGCTCTATGCTGGCCATCAGCTCCTCCTCCGCGTAGTCATAGGAAATGGCTGATTGCCTCTCGGGCCTCTTGTGGCTGCTGCTTGGGGCTCTGCAAGCAGAAGACCAGACACAGACAAGATGTTACCTTCAAAGTGTGTCTCTATCAGTGACCACATTGGCCCCAAGGGTGTACCCTGAAACCCAAGCTGAAAACCCCTGCCCAGGGACCTCTGGATCCTTCTTCCCCGATACCCTGATGTGGTCAGCCTTGCCTGCTTCTCTGTCTTCATCATTCCCTCGACACCCACTGAGACCTCAGGCTGAGCAGGAAGCCAGTGCCTGCAGAATTGGAGAGAGAGTGGGGGGCAGCAGGAGCCCATCCCAGCGTGGCCACCTTGGGCCCGTCGTTCGCACCCTGAGCACCCTCTTTTTTTTTTTCTTCTTGAAAATGGAGCTTGTTCATAAATTTATTCTGAGGCTTAAAAATGATAATGTGTGGACAGAGTGATGGGGTCTCACCCATGGTCAACCCTCCATCAGGGAGTCTAGAAGCTCCATGTCCATTTGCCAACTCACTTCCTGTGCCTGTACCCTTGGCATGTCAAGGGGACTGCTACCAGGTCAGGGTGGCTGTCCAGGGTCCTGCCACTCCTTGAGCAATCAGGCAGAGTGACTGAGATGGGACCTGAACAGGGCTCCCCTTCCTGCAGCCTGAGCTCAGAGAAGGGCCCTCTGGCCTGGACCCTGCCCTCCACCCGGCCATGGCTCCCAGGCTTCCCAGACTTTGGACATCTGAGTGGCACTGGCTGTGTCTTCAGTGCTTCCCATAGCTGTGTTGCCTTGTGCAGATGGCCTTGTGCCCACCCATGGTGTCCTGGTAGGACCCCTGGCTGGGCTGGGAGCTGCTACCAGGAGCTGCTGCCTTTGAGGGGGTGGGGCCCAGGTCTGCAGCTGCCCACAGGGTCAGGGTGAGAGGCCAGAGGTGCCTGCAGCTAGTTGTGGGATGGTGACCGCTCCCGCCTCCTGTCACTCCAGCTAGAGAAGGCTCTGCCACTTGCCAGTCAGGCAGCTAGGGCACTTCCCCGTTCCTGGCCTCAGATTCCCCACTTGTGAGCTCTGTAAGGTCCACCTGATGCTTTTGGCCAACACTTATTCAGGGAGCAGCCTCCAGGGCCCCATCTGGTTCTCTCAGAACTCTGGACAAGAACAAGACCTGGGCAGTCACTTGATTACCACCCCGGTGCAGTCCCCGGACTTCACCGGAAGGGTGAGCTCTGACAGCGGGCTCTATGTACACACGGACCCCTCTCACGCCTGACACGGCACACGCTAAGTGCACAGCTGGCTATGGCACTGCATTTATTAAGCACCTACCATGTGCAAACACTCTGCAAAAAGCACATGCTACCGTTGTTAAAATGTGGATCTCAGTAAATGTTCCTTCTGCCTTGGAGACACAGTGGGAAGGCAGATCCCAGCTGCTGACAGACTTAGACTAGTGGTTCCTCTTCCCTTCACGACTGACGTTTGGGGTGGACAAGATGGCACCTGTTGTGTCTGGCACAGAGGTGGGCGGGCGCTCGGGATGTACTGAACAGGAGTAGCTGCCTGCAGGGTTCCCTGCCTCACAAGGTCCCAGCAAAGCCTGGTACAAAGGACAGATGTGGTCATTGCACTTCCTGTCCCACCCCCTCCTGAGGTCCTCTCTACTGAGGAATATGCCTGAGATGCCCAAACACCCTCCAGGGCAAGCTGGGGACTGTCCTTCAGGAATCCTGGGGCACCACTCTGGGCCTGGAGCACCCCAGCAGGACTTCAAGCCCTTCTGGGCTCATGCAGCCCAGCCCTCTACACTCAGAGGTGTGAAGGGTGAAGCCTGAGGACAGGCGCCCAAAGTCACAGGGACCTGGTTGCAGACTCCCCTCACTCCGTCCTTTCCCACTGGGCACCCCAACACTCTTATAAGTGGGACCCCAGGAAGGAGAGGCAGGAAGTGACGCAGAAGGCTGACAGAATGGCCCCGGGCTGGGGTCGGCAACAGAGTTGGGCTGTGCCAGGTCTTTGAGGAGCCGGGGCTCCCTGTGTGCCCAGCCACACCCACCATGCCACGGGCTACTGGCCTGGGAGCTCGGCCAGTGGAGGGGGGCAGTGTTGTCCACTCTTGCCCCGCAACCTCTGCCACTATGGGAGTGGGGCACGCTGTTAAGAGGAAGAGCTGGTCCTGAGTAGATTCTTGGGAAGTCATCCCACCCTCTAGGGAGTCAAGAAGGAACCTTCGTTTAAATTATCATTCAGTCAGTTTTTCTTCAGCAGGGATTCCTAAAGTCATTCACTGTTTTTAAATAAGATATTTTAGTTGTAGATGGACACAGTGCATTTATTTTTAAAAAATATTTATTTTTAATTGTATTTGGTTGGACACAATACCTTTATTTTATTTTTTTTTTATTTTTTATGTGGTGCTGAGGGTTGAACCCAGAGCCACACTCGGCCAGGAGAGCGCTCAACCACTGAGCCATCATCTCAGCCCAAAGTCACACACTTTTTAAAAAAGAAAAAGACCTTTCCAGGGAGAAAGGCGTCTTCCCCAAAGGAAAGAACCCCCCCCCCAGAACAAACCTATCATAATTGGATGCTACATGAAGTGAGGTGAGGCCAGGGACATTCGTACCGGTCTCTTGGGTCTAGAATTTTCTAAAATTTACTAGGCTTTTGACCATGGTGCATCGTGCCTTGGGGCACACATCAGGGATACTGGGAAGAGTCACTCTCCCTCCCCAGCACCTGTGTCCACTGGCCTAAGGCCTGCCTTGCAGGCAGGCACCTGCAGAAAGAGCGCACAGCACCGGCAGGTACAGGCGGAGCCTGGAGACTCCTAGCCAGGGCTCCCGTCACACCCTCCTCCCTGACGCCCGGCCAGCCCTGGAGGAACAGCTCAGGGGAGCAGCAGCTTCTCTGGCACACTGCCCCAGCTCTGTTGCTTCCGTTGGTCCCCCTCCCTTGGGAAAGAGTGCCCACATCACAGAGGATGGCCAGGACTCCAGTGGAGGCCCACACACCCAGACTCACCTTCAACATTCCTTTCAACCCACATCTCCAAAGCCCCACCTCACCTGGCCATGAGGGTCAGGGACAGATCTGTATCTCCCTGCCTGCCTGAGGCCTACAAGGCAGAGGGGACAAGGTGGGGTCACAGGTAATAGAGATGGGGCCTGGCTGGGGCTTGCTGAAGGAGGAGATGCCCTCATGTGAAGAGGAGGGGGTGGGATTTGAGAAGGAGGTATCTGAACTGGACTTTGAAAGCTTTTTTACTTTGATAATTTGTTTTGGAAAATTTTAAGTATACAGAGGAGTCAGAACTGTAGATTCAATAATTGGGTAAAATGAGAGCAAAGTTGCTATGTTTACTTTATCACATTAACTATCTACTTCATCTGATTTTTCTAACATATCCCCAAATCAGATACACTGGGCTGGGGTCATGGCTCAGTGGTAGAGCGCTTGCCTGGCATGTGTGAGGCACTGGGTTCGATTCTGAGCACCACATATAAATGAATAAATAAAATTAAGGTTCAACAACATCTAAAAAATATATATTAAAAAAAATGAGCTACACTGAGGGCCACAGCTCTCCAAGATGCTGGAGGGGTGATGGTAGGGGGTCACCTGAGAGTAGACAGACAGGCCTGGTCTCTGGGGAACTTTAAAGAAGAAAAGACTGGGGACCAAGAAGAAAGCAGGGCACAGGAGGGATTTGGGGTGGCTGGAGCCAACAGAATTAGAAGCTTCTGGAGCAGACATGCCCCTACCCACCCCCCACTCCACACTTACTCAGAGGTATGGCTGTCCTCTGGGTGGTCTTCAGCCTGAGGTTCTGGGGACACCTGGAGAAAGACAAAGAAATAGGTGTCAGAAGGTTGACAACAGTGCAGCTGCCGAATGCTCTGGCTTCGTGACAGGCAGTGGTCACCACATTCCACCCAGAACACCTAAACATCAGAGCTGGAGAGACTCTCAGGCGGCAGAGACCCATCTGCCCATTTCCCAGGTGAGAAAGCCCAGGCTTCGAAAGGGGAGTGACAAAGAGCAAATGGCAGAGCCTTGGACAGACTCCCTGCCTAGCATGAGAGCACCCCTCGTACCGCCAGAAGTTGATGGCCACTGTCGCCAGCAGGAGGGCACCTGTCTTCACCTCCAGGGATCACATTAGTTCCTAGTTTTGAGAATTGTTTAGTTTCACCTGCAGCAAAGTACGTATGCTATTTCATCAATTAAAATATGAATGTACTTTTAAAAGAACTATGAACAATAAATTTAAAATTTATAAATTACCCAGTCTAAGGAATTTTGTGATAGTATTTTTGCTGTTGTTGTTGTTATAGCATCTTGAACTGAAGACACTGGCAAAGAAAAAAAAAATCCTTAAAGGCAGGAAGAGAGGAGAAGGTCACGGATAAGAAACCAAGAACCAGTCAATCAATCAATCAGAAACCAAGACTCAGAAGGCAGCAACACGGGGCCACACTAGAATAGCTCTAAAAAATGTAAAAGAAAGTTATTTTGAACTCAAAATTGTAATTCTGAATCCCCATCTAGTGTTAGAGCAAACTAAACACAATTTTCAGACGTACACTCAGAGTTCATCGTTGGCTACCCTTTCTGGGCAACAAATATTTATATAAGATTTTAAAAAAGGACTCATAGACGACCAGAGCTCTATGAGCCTGATGGACTTAACCCAGGAACACAGGGACATGGGACAGGGGAACATCAGGGTCTGTGCTGGAGCCCTGGAGAGCACCCTGTGCATGTCAGAAGTTTCCACAACCCCAACTGAGTGGCCGGAACAGCTGACTGTGATGGCTAAAGAGGAGGCACTTGTCTGCATGTCGCAGAGAGTGGACCCACAGGGACAGCAATGGGCTCAACACAGAGAACTACCAGACAGAGACTGGGAGTGGCAGTGGATCCTTCTCCTATCAGAATTCCACGCCGGGGCAAGCACACACCTGAAGTCAAGCCTTCTTGTTACAGGATCACCACCCGTGTTCAGCGGTGAAGAAGGGCCTGTGGGGCTCACAAGGACAGTCACCCTGTGTCTTTCACTTTCCTCTCCCCTTCCTTCCAGGCCTGGCCGGCTGGGTTCAGTCCTCCGAGCTGCCACCTTCCTCCCTGTTGGCCTGGCCAGGGGCCCTCTCAGGACTCTGCTCATCATGCTGGTTTGCAGATTTGCGAGGGGACCCTGGAAGGCAAGGAGGGTAGGAAGGACCCCCAGCCCTAAGCCAGGGGCTGTCAGAGAAGACGCTGAGCTGTCTCCTGCCACCTTTCTGAAAACAGCGATCCCACAGCTCAGCAGCGCTGAGCACCAGTCATAGGAACCCGCTTACTCTGCAGACTTTGGGGAGCTTCTCAGGGGTTTGTTTTTCTTTGAACAGTTGAACAAGATAAGCTCTTCTCCCCGGTGTCCTGGCGCATACTCCCATGCGGCCAAGAGAGGCTGAATTGGGCTTCTGCCCTGCAGGAAGCTGCTTGTGTTCTCAAATTCTCTTCCATTCTCAGACACTGGGAACCACACAGATCAGTCATTCATCAGGTATTCGGTCAGCCTTCCTAGTCTACCCAGGGCTACATCAGCACTTTGGGGACATGGGCTCTGTACCCTCAAGGGAGGGGCAATCTCACTAGATAAGTATGTCCTAAACATCCAGCACAGCAAGATATCTGAGACCAAAGACATCCTGTGCGCCAGGAGAGGATGGTGCAGGATGGTTGTCAAAAGACTTGATTTGAAAAAGAAACAGACTCAGTTCTCCTCCTTTTCCTCCTCATTATTGAGCCCAGGGGCACTCTCTCACTGAGCTATATCCCAGCCCTTTTTATGTATTTATTTGCTTGTTTAATTTATAATGCTGATTGCTGCCTCTGGTTTTTTTAAACACCTTTATTTCATTTATTTATTTTTATGTGGTGTTGGGGATCTAACCCAATGCCTCATGCATGCTAGGCAAGAGCTCTACCACTCAGCCACAGCCACCGTTCTCTTTTTACTTTTTGAGACAGGGTCTAGCTAAATTGCTGGCAATTTTCTTAACTTTTCCAAGCATTGACTTTCTCATCTATAAAACAGATTTATTGTGAAATATCATGAAGTGATTGTAACAGTGCCTGGTAGTTAAGAATTTCTCAATAAATACTAGCTGTGACTATTTCTATTACTATCATCAGTCCAATGCTATGTCCTCTGCTGTTCTCTATTATTAACCCGTTAACATTAGTTAATCTTCTCCAGCAAAAACAGCCATTCTCCCAAGTTTATAGATTTAGAAGTATACAATAAATACTAAGCATTCCCTGAACTAAGTTGAATGACTAGTTGTTAACTAGTTAAGATCTTCGGTTTAAAATCTGTATTAGCACTTGGCAGAGTGAAAATAGTATAACAGAGAATAGGATTCAAATCCCAGTTTTGCCATTTAATAAGGATGCGTCTTTGGATGAATTGTGAGGCTCCCTGGTCTCCCTCTGCATAGTGGGGAGGTGCCTCGGGAGTGTTGCGAGATGGCAGATAATGGGTGCAGAGAACACCTTTACTATAAAAGCATCATTCAGGTGATCAGGGAGCGTGGCACTGTCCTAACTCACCATTACCTAACCTAGACTAGCCTCAGAGGCAGCCTTGCTGACACCCTGTGTACTGAGTACGCCCTGTGTACTTGGTCTTCAAGGCTGGGGAGAGGCTCCAGGGTGATACATCCTTCCCTGGGAGGCCAGTGCTGCTGTGGCTCTTGGGAAGTGGCAATGGCAGTCCAGGGGAGCAAGCCACACATCGGTGTGTCCTGCTGAGGTAGGCCTGGCGGGGCTGGCTGGAAACATTTGCACTTGCCCACCTGGTGGAGATGGACAGCACAGCACTGGCCCAGGGGTCATGGATGACCATGGCTGCTGGTGGCTGGTGAGCATCCCCATGGGGGACAGCCCACATTCACCACAGTCATTCATACACTTGTGCCTGTCGGGGAGAGCACGGAGGGAAGGGAGAATCCTGAGCCAGCAGGGAATTCCTAAAGGAAGAGGGACAGGGAGTGTGAGCCAGTAATGAAGGCCAGAGACAAGTCCCAGCAAATCATTCACATGCACCTGCCCCCACATACAGCCCCCATGCACACCCCTCCTAAAGCAGCCCAGTCCAGCCCTTCTCAAGGCAACTCAGACTAGACTATTGAAAAGTTCTTTAATGTTCTTTCTAAACTTTATTATGATGAATATACATAATCTAAAATTTACTATCTCCAACCACTTTTAAATGCACAGTTCAGTGTCCTTAAATACATTCATGTTGTTGGGCAACCACTGCCACCACAAATCCATGGAACTTTTCTTTTCATAACTGAAACTCTACCCATTAAACCCTACCCACTCCCCTTCCCAGCCCTGGGGAACCACCAGCTAGCTACCTTGTCTCCTGTGAATCTGACCACTCCCACTTCCTCCCCACGTGGGGAGTGTATGGTTTGTCCTTCAGTGGACCGTTTATTTCATGGAGCACAATATCCTCAAGGTTTGTGTCACGTGTTAAAGTGTACCATGGCATTTCCTTTGTTTATTTATTTATTTTTATACTGGGGATTGAACCCAGGGACACTTAACCACTGAGCCACATCCCAGCCCTTTTTAATACTTTATTTAGAGACAGAGTCTCACTGAGTTGCTTAGGGCTTCACTAAGTTGCCAAGGTTAGCTTTAAACTCAAGAGCCTCCTACCTCAGCCTCCTGAGCCTCTGGGATTACAGGTGGGCCATGGCACCTAGCTTGGAATGTCCTTCTTAAAGCTGAATCAGATTTCATCGTATGCATAACTTGCACTTTGCTCTTCCATCCTTCCATTGATGGACATTTGGGTTGCTCCCACCCACATTGCACCTATTGTGGCAATGCCGCTACCAAAGTGCGTGTACGAGAGCTCTGTGAGTACTTAGGGTATGAATGAGGTTCCTTTCTAGGCAAGCAGCTATCTCCCAGCCCTGTGAAGCCCCTTCCTTACATCAATACCCAGCGGCTGGGCTTGGCTCTATTCTCAGAGGCAACATAGAAACAATGAAGCCATTTTAGCCAGTCATGCTGGGGCCATTGTTTATGAAGTCCTCCAACTTGGAACTTGTTCCTCCTGGTCAGTGTCAGCTGGAGCCAGCTTTTGCTGTCACCTGGGTGGCTGCTTTTCCTCTCAGCAGGATTTTGTAAGGATTTTGACACATAGTTTCTGCAGTCAGGCAATTGAGTGAAAGAGCCTAGGATTTGGAGTTGCCTAGGCATCACCATCTGGCCCTGGCTGGTCTCTCCTTTTCTCAGCGCCATAAGATGTTCTGGACACTGCTAATGGAAAGTCACCACAGCCTCTCCAGGCAGCCACAGCAGTGGAATCCATCATATATGAGAACTGCAGCCCTGGAGCTGGCTGCACATGAAAGTCACACTCTGTCTTTTGTGGTTTTTCTGATGACAGCCTGGTTGCATCCAGACCATTTTCACCAGAGTTTCTCTCCGTCTGCCATTCGGTATGTGGCCCTTTCAACCAGTTTGTTTAAGCCTTGAACTTGCTTTCTCAGATGGGAAATGCATTTGCTCCCTCCCAGAACTCAGAGCTTGCTGAAACAAGGGGGAAGACACTGCCCCAGGCCCAGAGCAGACACAGGCACCTGCCATCAGCCGGCTGGCTGCCGGTGCCCTCTGGGTCAGACACACACCTGGATGGGGCTGATGCTGGGCTGGGCTGGGCTGAGCTCAGAGTGTGCTTGGGAGCCTTCGCCTTGTGGGTAGGGAAATGGGTGTCACCCCTCCTAGGGAGGCTTTGGAGAAACCAAACCGCAGCTGAACAAGCAGCAGCACATGTGAGAAGGAACTGAATATAATGACCTCCGAAGGTCTTCTTGAGTCTTACAAGTAGAGTTTTGTTTTGTGAAAATAAAGTTTTAGAAGTTGCCTTTTAAGAAATCCCTAGCATATTTTATTTACCAAAACATATTATAACCTGCTTCCTCTATTGAAAATTCTCATCTTAATTATTATTATTTGTAGTAATGGGAATTGAACCCAGGAGTGCTCTCTACCAATGAGCTACATCCCTAGTCCTTTTAATCTTATTTTGAAAGAGAGTCTAAGTTGCTAAGGCTGTCCTCCAATTTGCCATCCTCCTGCCTCAGTCTCCGAGTTCCTGGGACTACAGAGTGACACAGTGCCCAGCTTGTAGGTATATATGCACACATAGCAATCACATTGTGTAACTGACAAGCACAAACTGCGATGATTGAAGAACACAGGCTGGTAGGTAAGTTTTGACGTGAGCTCCAATATACATCCACCAAACTGCCCACACAACCAAGGGGCTAAGCAACCTCATGGCCCCCAAATTTTCCCTGCACTCCTCTTCAGTGCTTCCTTCCTTCCCTGTCCCCCACCCCAGGCGACCCCTGATCTGCTTGGCCACTGGAGACTGGTGTCCACTTTGCACCCATCCAGGTAAGGGAACCCTGCCTCCTGCACCCGTGTGGCTGGCTTTCACCCCGCGTAGTGATCGTGAGGTCCAGCACGCGGCCAGCCTGTCAAGAGCAATCCATTCCCTTCCATCCCATCGTATGGATGTGTTTCCACCTTCCTTAAAAATCATCTTTCTTTGAAGCCATGATTTGGGTTTTTATCTTTGTTTTTTCAACGTACAGTAGAGAGGAGGGTACTACGGACTTCCTGGTACCCCGTCGCCCAGCTGCCACCATTCGCGCTCTTGCCCGCTGGGCTCCGTGCCCGGCACCAGGGGGCACTGTTCTCCCGGCGCCGCGGTCGGTTCGCTCCTTGCGCGAAGCTGCGGGGGCTTCGCGGGGGCAGAGGGGGCGCGCAGGTGCGTGGAGCGCTGAGCAGGCTTGCTCCAAGAGGCTCCGGAGAAACGGCCCTGGAGGGAAATGGCTCGGGTCCACCGGTGAGGGCCATGCCGGGTTTCCAAGGCCACTAGAGAGGCCGAGAGCGTGGGGCTGGAAGAAAACAGCTCCGACTCGCCGTGCTGGACGCCTTGGCGCCGTGTAAGCGCGTCCACACGCCGCCGCACAAAATGTCCCCGCTCCCCCCACCCCCCAACGACGTCTAGGAGGACCTCACTAGACTTCTAGAGGCTTGTCCGTGCTGGCAGGGGAGGGACTGCGGTCACCTGATCTCCAGACCCCAGGCATCCTCCCACTGGCCTAGCCAGTGTGGGCGTGGTGACAGATGACACATCCTTGTTCCTGGTTTGAGCCCTCGTGCTGCCTGGGAACTTGAACCACCACCCTGTTGGGACTGAATGTTCTCTCAGGCCCCCTGGGCTGTCGTCCGCTCAAATGATTACCAGGTGGAGAACTAACCAGGTCCTGGGTACTCTACCTGGGAGGCACAGTTCAATGGGAAATTGCTTTGGTGGCCTCAGACTGGGCACCTTCCTTCCTGGGTAATGAGCTCATGGCATTTAGGAGTCATAGAACCTCTGTTCTGTCCAACCACAGTTCTGACCTTTCTCATCAGAGTCAGGGGCATCTGATCCCCTACAAGGATCCAAAGCTTCTTTGCTGCAAATCCTGGCGGTACCTCCCCAGGCACGCTGACTCCAGCACTGTCCCGCCTCTCTTGCGACAGTCCTCAGTAGACTCCACCAAGGCGATGCAGCAGGGACGCGCTCCTGAGCCTGCAGAGAAGCGCCTCCAGTCCTACTGCAGCTGCATCCTGCACTTGGAGGTGGTCTGTGTCTGTCCCACCTCCAGGCAACATTTCTAGTGTTTTAAAAAAACCCAGAAGGGTGCAGTCCCTCTTGGGGGAAAATATGCCTCACCAATATCCCAGCACTCAGCACTTAGGGAGGTTCACCCCCAGAAAGACTTAAGCGGCTCCTATACTGCACACCTTGGCCAAGTTCACAGCCTCCCTGGGCCCCAGTCCCTCTTGTGAGACAGAGCCAGCAAGATGACATATATAAAGTGCTGTCTCTTGGAACAACATCCTTAAGGAATAGTGACCACTGGAGGATAATTTTCCACACCTCCCTCCCTCTCTCTCTCTCTCTCTCCCGCCCTCCCTCCTCCATCTTTTTTTTTTGGGGGGGGGTACTGGGGATTGAACCCAGGGTCACTCAACCACTGAGCCACATCCCTAGCCTATTTTTTTATTTTATTTAGAGCCAGGGTCTCACTGAGTTGCTTAGTGCCTCACCATTGCTGAGGCTAGCTTTGAACTCTCGATCCTCCTGTCTCAGCCTCCAGAGGAGCTGGGGTTACAGGCATGTGTCACCTTGTGGTGCTCTTTTATTCTACTGCCTTTGCCCGCCCCCCCCCCGCGCACACACACACAACCAGCTACCCAGTCTCATGAAAGTTCCCAAGTAAATGAATGACACCTAGAGACACAGTGTGCTAAATGAACAATTATGAATCTTCACAACTTTTAGGAGAAAGGGTACGATCCCAAAGCATACATACGTGAGTGAGTAAGCTGCTGAAAGTGACATTTGAGGGATAGGATGAGAGCAAGAGTTTCTTGATAAATAAAGTCTTGCTAGAGTAAAAGTGACAGAATTAAAAAATACTAGGGATTAATGGATTTTTAAAATGATACACTCTGAAACAACAGGAAGCCATTAGCATCATTGTTGTAAATAGAATCATTCAAAGTGTTAGATCTGCTTTTCCTCTTAAACATCTGGAGAAAAATTGAAAAGACATGAACATTTTGGGTGGAGAATATTCATCTAACAGACTGAAGCCTGGCAGACAGGTTTAAACTCAGACTCCCTGTATATTGGCTGTGTAACTTTGAAAGAGTTTCTAATCTCTCCGGGCCAAAATGGCTTAATCTGTAAAAGGGAGAAAGTGATATCTATTTCAAAAGGCTGTTACAGATAAAGGAAATGAGATGATGAATTTTTATACACCGAATACAGACCTTAACACAAAGTATGAGCCTATTACATTTCTTTTTCTCTCTCCTTTCAGTACACACAGTATTTGCAACAAAGCTAAATTATTTTGGGAGCATCTCTCCAGCGAGCAGGCACTAACACTTAAAGCTACACCCAGGGAAATGTTTTCTCTAGCTGATCCACATCAATACCAGAATTTATGGAACTAGACTGGACAACAGGGATGTTCTTGCTATTTGTTAAACTGTCTCATGTGTTATATTTTAATGAACACAGCAGAATAAAAACTAAACAATTAACTGTATACTTCAAAATAGCTAGTAGAAAGAATTTTAAATGTCCCCAACACAAACCTAGACGCACAGACTGTCACAGGTTTACCTGTGGCCAAGGACTGTTATTCCTGTATCTTTTCATGAGATCCTAAATTTCCTGGTCATGGAGATTTGTAGTGTGACCCCAATGGAGAGCTTTAGGTATGTGTGTTACATCAAATCTGTTCATAACTCTTCCTAGGCTTACAAACGGAGTGAATATCCTCAGACCTAGTATCTTATTATCAAGTGTATGGTTCACATATAAAGAAGAGTTTAATGGACAGAAACTTCTACCCAACATAATGGGTAACTTATCTCAATTCATGAGGCTGAAAATCTCCATGCTTGGAGAGTTTATTTTTTTTATTTTTATTTTTTATTTTTTGCAGTGCTGGGGGCTCAAACCAGGGCCTTGTGCTTATGGTAGGCAAGCATTCTACCACTTAGTATACCCCAAGTCTCAGTTTTTAAAATTATTGATTTACTTCTAAAAATTATTTGTTAAAATTCCCAGTTTTAGATACATTGTGACAATATTTCATTCATATCCAGCAACCACTATATCAGAAAGCCACCAGGAACTAGGATGTGAGCCATAAGAAGAGATCACCTGCCCAGCTAAGATAACTGCCATGAAGGTGGTGACTGCAGCCATGACTGTCCAGGCCATGGAGGAACCTGGCCAGGCCTTAAATCAGAAGCTTGTCCTTCTATGAAACCCATCGGGCCCTGACATTGCTTCTCCTTCCCCAACTGCAGCAGCTCAGAGAGGCGGGGTCTGGCGAGGGAGAGCTGGAGGATACAGAGAAAGGTGGGTGGTGGGGTGGCTGACCACGGCCAGGAGCGACAGCTACAGAGGTTGGCAGAAGGAAGGGCAGAGTCAACACCAAGCAGAAGTCCCAGGTGCCACAGCCGTCTGCTCTTCCATAACTGGAAGCTTTTGTCAAGCTACATAACTGCTCTGTGCCTCTGTTTCCTCTTTCTCATTTGTGGAAATTGACAACAGTTATGGTGGATGGAGGAGGGATGGGGAGAGGAGGGTTAGTGTGCACAGGGGTGCAGCTAGAGAGGAGGAATAACTTTTTTTCTGGTGGGGGGGCGGGTACTGGGGATTGAACTCAGGGCACTTGATCACTGAGTCACATTCTAGCCCTATTTTTTTATTTATTGAGAGACAGGGTCTCGCTAAGTTGCTTAGTACCTCGCTTTTGCTGAGGCCGGCTTTGAACTTGCCATCCTCCTGCTTCAGCCTCCAGAGCCTCTGGGATTATAGGCATGCACATCAGGAGGAATAACTTCCAATGTTCTACAGCACAGCAGAATAAAAACTAAACAATTAACGGTATACTTCAAAATAGCTAGTAGAAAGAATTTTAAATGTCCCCAACACAATTAAGAGATATTTATCTGATGTGGTAGATATGCTGATTACCTTGATCTATTATATATTCTACACATGTACTGAAATATCACACCATACCCTATAAATATGTACAATTACTATACACTAATTAAAAAATAAAAATATATTTAAAATATGGAATGAAGGTGGAAAGAGTTAATATACCTCTGAGACCCAAGTGCTCATTAAAATACATATGATATTCAGAATGATTGAGGGATACACATAATCAGTTTTTACAACATTCTAGTCAACAGTGGTTACAATTAGTAGAAGTGGGTGTTTAAGAGGTGAATTACCACTTAGTTCTGATGTTCTCTGATGGAGAACACCTCTGCCCTCCTAAATGTCAGACCTTAGGAACGTAAAGGCTTTCTTCCCGCCTTCCTGCAAAAACCAACAGTGCTATTTAGGCCCACAGTCAAGCAAGCCTTCTCTCTGTTCTCTGGGTCATTCTTTCAAATGCTCTGAAGAAAGACCAGCTTCTCTGAGGGGTTTCAAACCCCTTCTCATCAATCTCCCAATTCCCTCAGTGGTGTTTTAGTAACCCAGAGTCTTATCAGCTGTGCGGCTGCTGAGACGACCAACCCAAGGGTGCCATCCACAGAGCACAGAGGTGTGAACCCAGCCTGCCAGTGTGCGGCTGTACCTGGAGCCACTGCGTTTCGAGGACTCTCTGGGCCTGAAAATAGTGAACTGGGCTCAAGGGTTCCCTTACAGCCCTAATGATGGAGGAGTCTAGGATTCATTCATTCATTTATTCAAGAAACATTCATGGTCTGTGGGATACCAATAAGGCACCCCTGGAATTATAACCCCACTGGGTGCCATCACCACCACCTGACTCTATCCCAAGCCTCTCACTGCTACTGCTTGGCTCCAGGACTTTGTCACCTGGAGACTGGAGTAGTTCCCCTTGCTGGTGGCACCCTGCCTTCCTCTCTCCAGTTCATCCCCCCTCACACTACTGGTGTCATCTTCCTACAACACAAGATGTCACTCCCTTACTCTTCAAAGTGCTGGGCATGGTGGCATGCACCTGTAGTCCCAGGTATTCAGGGGCTGAGGCAGGAAAATCACAAGTTTGAGGACAGCCTCAGCAACTTAGCAAGACTGTCTCAAAAGAAAAAAAAAGTGTGTGTGTGGAGGGGGCGGGATATAGCTTAGTGATAGAATGTCCCTGGGTTCAGTCCCTAGCACTAAAAAAAAAAAAAAAAAAAAGACACCTACAAATTTCATGGTAAAGTTCAAAGCCCCTGACAGGATGCCCTTAGCATGACACGCCTGGGGCGTGGCGTACACGCAGAGACCTTTTTACCTTACACCCCACACAACATGCTAGCCACCACCACTTGTGCACAGGTCTCCTCCCAGAAATTTCTTTTTCTTTTGCTCACCCTGAAAATGTCCACAGACCTCAGTTCAACTGGACCTTTGGGAATGCCTCGTTGTTCCCTGGTGTGGACTCACCATACAGGTCACTGGCCACACTGCATTCCTTCTTTTTATCTGGAGATCTTTCTCCCCTGGGACTTCAGACCTCTTTAGGAGCAGTGGGGAGTGCATCTGTCTTCATCTCTGGCACCCAGAGCAAGGCCCTACCTGATAGGTGCCCAAGGAGTTCCTGGGAGTACCTGACCGAGTGAGCAGGCACTAGATACTCAGAGGGAAGATTCATTCTTGCAGTTTTCCCCCTCATTTTCACCTCTGAAGTTTCCCAAGCATTCGGAAATAAACAGTGAAAAAATTACTTCCTTGCTATGTCAGAATCTTCCCCAGATCTCCCAACTGTTGGTTTGTTTTTTAGTGTTATATAACTGAATGCTGATGCAGTCTGAAAGGAATCTTGTTATATAATTCAGTCCTATTCTCTGAAGCTCACTTTTCCTTTTTAAAAGCCTTTAGCAGGGTGGCAGGGGATCTGAGCACCAAAGGGCCTGTGTCACTGGATTGTACCTCTCCCAACCTCCCTGAGGCCTTTTCAGGATTCGCCTGCCTGAAGCCGCCTAGGGAGGCCTTCCTGGACCTGGGTGGCAGTTGTCAAGCCAGACCTGGGGGCTCCAGGGAAGAGGGGGCTGCCTTTGGCGTCCTTCTCCAGCCGGGAGCTGCAGCTAGGATCCGCTCATCAGCTCTGCTGGAGCGAAGACTGCCAAGCCAGAGCGCTGGTCGGTATTGTTTTTCTAGAACAGCGGGGCTGTTATTACAAGTGTTTTGGAAGGGAGAATAAGGAAGCTAAAAAGAGATTCCACAGCATCTTAAAAATAGCCAGTAATATGGGAATTGACTGACCAGCAAGGCAAAGATCCGGATGCGATGGACTCTCGGCAGGGCGGTTTTGAAGCACTGTTTGGCCGACTGTCCACCCACTTAGCACCTCCTCCCACAGATGGCCAGGGTGGATCCCTTGAGGAAAGGCCAGACTGCTGGCCAGTTCCCACCTGGGCTGCAAGGACCCTGCGCTTTGAGGGAGGGCACTCCAGCCCCAGAGGGAAAGCAAGTGCGCTCCAGGGAGGAGAGCCGGGGAGGGTCTGTCTATCCGTAAGACTGCTCCCAGCAAGACCTCCCCAAACTGGAGCCAGACCCGCACCCAGAGAGGCAGCAGAGTGTTAGGGAAAGACCGAGAGCCCCAGTGGGGACTCGGTGGGGACGCGCGGGGTGAGCAGGCGGGCAGAGGCGTCGCGCGAGCGAGGGAGGCTGCCAGGGGCGCGGCGACGGAGGCCTGGGTGCGGGGAGGCACACTGGGAGGGCGGGGCAGGCGCCGAGGCCTGCGGGCAGGGGACAGCGGGCCAGGCCGGTGCACCGGTGCGGCCGGCTCCCACACTCACCGCGCTGCGGGCGCCCGCGGCGGGTCGGGGCCGGGCCGCGCCGCGCGGGACGGGCTCCTGGGGGCCCCAGGCCGCCGACTCGGCCAGCAACTGGTCCAGCAGGCGCAGGGTCTCCTCCCGGCCGTCGGGGGTCGCCGCGGGGCCGGGGTCGTGGCCGGCCGCCTCCTGCGCCGCCGTCGCGCCTGCCCCCGGGGCCTCGGCCACCGTCGCCGTCGTCGTCGCCGCCCCGCCCTCCGGGGCTGCCTGACCCGGCCGAGCCGGGTGGCTGTCGGGGCTGCGCTGCCGCCTCAGGGTCCGGCTGCTCCGGCTGCTCCGGCTGCTGCCGCTGCCCATGGCGCGCCAGCCGCCGGCCCCGAGCGCTAGCAGGCCCCGCGCGGGGGCGCGGCCTGGAGGGGGAGCGCGGCGGGGGCGCGGGGGAGGGACGCCGGCCGGGGAGTGCCCGCGACCAGCGGGGAGAGGCTGGGGACTGCAAGGCCAGCGCGGCGAGGGCACGCGGGAGGGGCGCGTCCCGAGGGCGTGGTTGCGACCCCGAGCCGGGCCGGAGGAGAACCGGGCCAGACGGGGAAGCCGCCCGGCCGCGGGGCGAGGACACCGTGGCGGGGAGCGGACACCGGGGCGAGGACACCAAGGTAGGGCGCGAGCTTGGATGGGGGGCGAGGGCACGGGGGGAGGGGTGCGAGAACACTGGAGGGGGCGAGGACACCGGGGGATGGGGACATTGGAGGGGGGTGAGGACACGGGGTGGGGGCGGGCATGGGTGAGGGGGCAAGGACTGGGGGGGCGGGCATTGGGGGGGCGAGAATGGGGGATGGTAACATCGGAGCGGGGCGGGGACACCGGGGGAGGGTGGGCATGGGTAGGGGATGGGGCACGGGCACGGGCTGGCGAGAACACTGGAGGGGGGGCGAGGACACGGGGGGGGGGCACATTGGAAGGGGTGAGGAGACCGGGCTTGAGTGGGGCCCCGAGGACACTGGGTCGGGGCGAGGACACCGTTGGAGGGGGGCAGGGACATTGGAATGGGACAAGTACCCCGGAGGGTAACTAGGACACCCGAGGGTGGCATAGGTGGGGGGTGAGAACACTGGGGGGGTAGATGTGGAAGAAGGACGGAGAAACTGGGGGCAGGACTCTGAGGTGGGAAATGCAGACATTGGGGTATGGGGCGGGGACACCAGGAGAGCGAGGACACTGAGGTGGAGAGTGCGGACTCTGGGGTGGGGGGCGAGGACACTGCACGAGGTGCGATCCCATCGCAGGGACCCTGGGGCAGGGTGGCGGCTGCAGGCGCGCCCTGGGCCTGCCCGGCCTCCTCCATCCCCCTCCCCTCCCCTCCCCTCCCTCCGCCTGGCGCCCAGCCCCCTGCCGGCGGGTCCACCCGCGGGCTGGCCCTCCCGCACGCTCCCGTTGTCGGGGGTCCTGCCTCCTGGAAGAACTGAAAACACTCGGAGCTCCACAGCCTTCGGGGCGACCCGACTGGGTTCGCTGGTCCCTCGGAGCACACCAACAGGCCTGTGCCAGGTGCTGGTGGGAGCGTGGAGGTGACTTGACCCGCCCTGCTTCAGCTTAGAGGAGGGGGGAGCTACCTCACCCCTTGGAGTCTCAGATTCCTCACACCTTAAATTGGGGAGCCGGGCGGGGCGGTGGAAATATCTCACAGGAGTGAGGAGTGAGTAAAATAATGAATTCTCAAGGCCTGGCGCCTTGAGACCTAAGCAGGACAGCGGGAAGGGGAGTGACCCTAAGGACCACAGCGCTCCTGAATCTGACCTAAACTCCTGAGTCTGATCTAAACTCCCCACATATTAATCACTTTGGGGATAGAAAAAAATTTTAAAGGAGACAGAAAAAGCCGCCCTCGCCCCCACCCGCCTACATACATAAAGGAAATACCAGCCATCTTTACCGTTGGTTGTTCCTATATTTTACTTGGTGGTGCTTATCTCCTTCTGTTCCCACTTCCCCTTAAACCCCAACTTTTCCAAGACAGGGCAATTCAAATGTCCTGGGTTTAGTTCTCACATCTTGCTTAACATTAACCCAGATCCAAGCTGGCTTGCAGAACCACTGTGAAAATGGAATTTTGGCTGCAGTTTTCTAAACATAGAATGAAACTTTCCTATTTTATCATTTCAGGAGCAGACATTGTGCTCAAGAAAAGGGAATGAACATGAGACTCAAATCCATGTCCATTTGTTTTTATTATCAAGAGAACAAGAAAGTGTTTTTGATTTTTAAAAAATATGCTTTCTTAACCATCCAGATGTAGGGGACAGGGCCAAATACATTATTTGATATCATTTGGGTGTTCCAAGTCACAGATGTGTCTAGTTTGGAAGCTATTGATACAAGTTTTCTCTTTAAGAAAATAAATCTCATCTTGAAACTCTTTAAGCCTGGAAAAAAAATAATTCAGAGGGAAAGAAATTTTTCTTGAATTAAGTTCAACTAAGTTTAATCATTTAAAGGAAAACATGTTTTACTTCTGCCTAAATAGAGCCTAGTCATGTGGTTCATAGTTTAAATATATCCACAGCTCCCTGTGTTCACCTCCCAGGGCAACTGATTTTTTTCAAGCCTCTTTTGATTCTAGGCTGGTTTCCCTAGACTTGTCTGGTTAGGTCTACTTCAGTGGGAATAGTGCCAAAGCCTGTGCTCTTTCCACTCTTGAGAGTACATTTAAAATCGGTTACATTTATAGACCTGGCTTCTGTCAAATAGGCTAAAAATCCAGATTGGTTTTTATTACAGCATCCCATAATAAGCAAACAACCTAAGCTTTTCCCACATGACTAATGCCTCTAAGATCATCTGTAGAGATAAACAAAAATCTTTGTCCCAGAGAGTTAGAAAAGTTCAAAGACTATTGGAGAATGGCAGATGAGGTCTAATCCCTCATACCAGGGAGAGATCCTGACTTGACAGTGAAAGGTTTCCTTTACACAGTGATTGAGTAGCAGGTACTGGTGATGGTGGGTGGAAGATGAAGCCCAGTTTGAGAGCTTCCTGCTTAACTCTTGCAAGATGAAAACTTTTTCTTTTGAGTGCTGAGAATGGAACCCAGGGCCTCATTCATGCTAAGCAAGAGGTCTATCTCTATCTCTAAGTTATACATCCAGACTAGAAATTCCTTCCAATGAACAAATGAAACATTGGAAGAAAATTGCAGTTGATGATACTTGCAGTAGGAGACATGTCCCTGAACGGGCCAACCTGGATGGAAGCGGGTTTCTTCCTTATCGCAGCCTGTGGACCAGAATTCCTTGTAATAGGTAGCCAAACCCACCACCTTTCAAAAGGGCTCTTCTTCCAGGACCCTCAGATCTACCACCTTGCTTAGAACCTCTACCTGTGTTCCACCACTCATGACACATCATAAGCCATGTCAGAGGAGAGATGTGTAGGGGCTGGTTATTATGAATATGCAGAAAGATAGTATATATGGGCTGGGGGTGCAGCTCAGTGGTATAGAACTTATGCGAAGTCCCTGGTTCAGTCCCCCAACATCAAAAAGAGCATTAGTGTTTACATTCGGCTGACAAAGAGACAGTATTTGAAACAAGAAAGCCATGCTTTTGCTTAAATGCTTAATTAATAAGTAAGTTGAGATACCCCGGGGCTATTACTTAGTACTGATGCCGTTAAGCAACAGTATCCCACGTAATTGCTCTTGTCTTTCCATAGTGTCCAAGGTTTTGCATTTGGTTTCACCACTGGAAGTGGAAAAAAGGTAAGGGAGAGTGAACACTGTTCATTAAAGGCAATTAATGAGTTGCAGAACTCCTTTGCAATATTTACTCAGAAATAAGATACCTTAAGTCCTCAGAGTTGGCAGGTCTAGAGTCTGGTTGATTTGGCCCACTTGTAAACAGTTCTTGTAAACAGTTCTGCCCATACACAGTCAAAAAGAGTGACTCTACTCTTTTTAAATGAAAGGAAGAAACTAGAACTTATGCACTTTCCATTACTCGACTAATTCATATACTTAGACATCTTTGGGCTTCTGGTTCAAAACATCAGATCTGGTGCAGAGTTTACTTCCCTTATTACTTGGGACCTGGGTGAAATTCAGACAAAAGTAAAAGGGGCTCACGCCTGTAATCCCAGCAGCTTGGGAGGCTGAGACAGAAGGATTGAGAGTTCAGAACCAGCCTTAGCAACTTAGCAAGGCCTTAAGCGACTCAGTGAGACTCGGCCTCTAACTTGGGGATGTTGCTCAATGCTTAAGTGCCCCTGGGTTCAATATCCGATACCAATAAATATATATATAAAATGGGGAGAGGAAGACATGTGAGGGGCAAAGGCAATCATAATGAGCGATCCCACCCCATTTCTGGACCATGAAGAACTGAGAGTAGAGCATTGCCAAAGAACACATGCAGAGAAATTGCAGCTTACAGTATATGTCAGGAGGCAGAGAGGAAGTGGGGACAGAGGAAGGGGCCAGACAGGAAGGCTTTACATGGAACAAGAATGTCCCTTCCCCCACTCACCCTATTCATGTTTACGGAAAAAGAGCCAGGTAGCCCGTGTGATTTGATTTTACTTTGTTGATGTACATATGACTGATATTCTCTCTCTCTCAGGCCCAGGACAAAACCTAGGACCTTGCAAATGCTAGGCAAGAGCTAAACCCCTGACCCCTACGTAAGGCTCTTCTGCTGGGTTTCTCTAGGGTAGGATTCAGATGGGAGCTGGGGGTGGAGATGGAGGTTGTGACTTACTGATGGGCAGGTTTCGGTCCTGCAGGCAGGAAGCCAGCCTATATGAGGTTCAAGGTTCGCCGCGAGCTAGGAGGCTGCTACCACTGTCCCTTCTTCTGTGCTGTGGATGTGGTGGATGACAGATCTCTGGACAGGACAAGGACTGTTCCCATCCAGGACAGTATCTGCAGTTGCTGGCCTCCCTGATGCAGGCTCCCTTTTTGCAGATCTGCTGCATAAAGGGATCTCCTAACCTGACTCACCTTTCCTGGGAGGGATCCCTACTTTGGAGCAGGAGATTTGGAGGTCTCTCTGGATGTGTTAGGGTGATCATCCTGAGGAAGTTGTGTGGGGGGAGGTGAGAGGGGAGTGGTGGAGAGGGAAAACAGGCCTGTGTAAACTTGGCCATTCACATGGAATATTAATCACAGAAGTTAGCCACTGCAGGGCCGCTGGCTACAGAGAATGAGCGACAAACTTTACACGTCCCACTTGAAGCTCAGACACCCCCACCGAGAATGGCAGCTTCTTCAGTGTAAAAGTTGCCCTTTGGGAAGGTTATATCTGCATATGGCCAGCCATGGCCTCAGAGAGCTCCAGAGGTTTAAATTCCTACTCCCCATTAGTAATCTGAGACTTGACTAGTCAATTAAGCAGCTCAAAGGAATAGAGGTCTCTAGTTCAAGCTCAGGTTAAATATTAAAAGCGTCTCCTGGCTCTTTAACTTGTAGCTTGCTAACTTGTTAAATGGAGCTGAAGTCTGCCACTCAGAGGGATTACTGATTGATGCTGGGCACTGGACAAGCCTCCTGGCTGGCAGGATCACTGTCCTGGGATTGCGGCTTCCTTCCACCCAGTGACTGCTTCCAACCTGCTGACTCTTCCTGCAAGGCTGCCCGGCCCTGCGGGATCCTTGACAGACCCTGGCTCTTTAACGGAGCCTCACAACAACCCAAGAAGGTGGGCATTATCTTCTTCCAGTTCATGGAGGACAGAGGAAGTCCCAGAAGAGCAGGAGCTTGCTGAGATCTGGGCAAGTGCTCCAACACAGAGCCACCCCCAGCCCCTGCCTGAGGTCTGACTACTGCGCTAGTCAGTAGACCCGGGGCTTGAACTCAATTCTGAGTGGTCCTCCTGGTCTTCCCATTATGCTAGCTGTTATGGTTTGGACCTGGAGTGTCCCCCCAAGGCTCGTGGTCCCCAGTGCAGCAGTGTTCAGAAGTGGGGCTTTGGATCAGGAGGACGCTGAGCTTCTCAGCGGACTAACCCATTGGTCCCCAGCTAATTGAATTAGGGGACGGTGAAGCCTAGTTGGAAGAAGTCACCAGAGGTGTGCCCTGGAAGAATCTACCTTGTCCCTAGCCCCTTCCCTTTCTCTGCTTCCTGACTGTCGTGACTGAGCAGCTTTCCTCTGCTGTACCCTCCCACCATGATATCCCCAAAGCAATGGACAGACCACCATGGACTGACACCTCTGAAACCATGAGCCAAAAGAGATCTTTCCATTAAGCTGTTTATGTTAGTCATTTGTGTCCTAGGGATGAAAAGCTGACCAACACACTAGCTATACCCAAATAAATGGGTAACCTAGCAGAATAGACGTGCTAGGCTCTGCGTATAAAGAGCCACCACTGGTATCCAGGTCCACCACGTAGATAAGGTAGATAGACTGGGTAGAAACTCTTCTTACAAGCTTACAAGTAGATAGGATGACCATCCACTTCTGTTTACTCAGGACTCAGGATATTCCCAGGTTACAGGACTTTCAACCGGATTAGTGGGTCACCCTCCATGTCGGGGTGTACAGAGTTTGCACTGACCATGGAGTAGGTAGAGGCTGCAAGGCAGCTACGCTCCCTTCATCAAGCTTTGGTTGTGAAGCAGGGCTGCATCCCTTGAACGGAAAGAGAGTGTGGACTAGCGAAGGCCCTACTAGTTCTTTTGGCATGATTAGCCCAGAAATTCAAGTAATTCAATGTTTAGGGTAATGGCTTCATTTAAAAACCAACTTTTTTTTTTTTTAACCCTCTCTTTCTAGGGAATTTCTCCCACTTTCTACAAACACACGTGTGCACATGCACACACGCACGCACACACACTCAAAAGGCTCAAAGTGCACATTCCTAATCATGTACTTTGAACTGCTCTGGTCACAGAAGGAAAAGGAAGCTGGAGAAATAGGCAGGTCCAGGGTGCTGTGTCTGATAGCGCTGAGAGCTGCTCTCCCTGCGTTTCCTCCTGGATGCCCAGTAGGGAGGCACTTCCCCTCTATGGTCCTGGACAGTCTCTGGCCTTTCACTGTGGACAGAAATGACTGGAGCATTCAATTCTAGTGAAGCGTCTCCAAAACTTCCCTCTGCTGCAGTGAAGTACTGTTTGAAATGGCGGCAGCTCTGCCAACCAGAATCCACAGTGGGCATCATGGGCAGACCCCTTTGCTACCTGATTATGATCGTGTAGACTGGGCAGAAATTCTTACAAGCTCACTCTCCCGAGGCTTTTTCCTTACAGTGGCACCACCTAGCCTGTGACCAAGGCTCTGTTTACTTGAGACTCCCTAGTAATGAATTTGTACTTGCTCCTGGAACATGTAGACCCCCGGAGAGGAATGAGGTCCACTCTGCAGTTCCCGAGACCACCTGCTGTAACTCACTGGGGTTTTAAACATGAGTAAGCTCAGTAATAGGCTTAGTCTTAAATATGTTCTTAGAAACTAAGATTTTAAACATTGTGATTATAATTCTTCAGTGAAAGATACTTTAATGATAATCCCTTGACATCTCTCTGGGTAATAAAAGAAGCAAATTGATTTTCCTACATTTCCTAAAATGTTATCATTTCTAGTTGGTGATTTGGGGCTTTCTCAGCTGGCCCGTGGTTCTGTCTAGTCCTGTGGCCTGACTAGAAGGTGAATCCACACGATACTGGGACTGCACTCATGACCCAGTGGAGCTGGGAGAGAGTGGATGACCTGGTAAAGAAGAGCATGGGGAGGAGAGAGGCCACTGAGGTGGAGGGAGGACAGGGAGGTGACCGTGCCAGGCAGGGTGAACCATCCCTTGAGGTCTGAAACGGCCGTCCAGACACAGAAATCAACCTCTTCCCATCCCCAAGAGGGCTGGATTTTTTCACTCATAATTTGATCTCTATAAATAACCACGATGTCATGTTAATCTTTAGTGGACGCTTCTCCCTTCTGCATGCGCATAATGTGCATTATAAACCGACTGTTTGTATTCCCCCAAAACCCACACACTGAAGCCTACCCTCCACGGCAGGGATGTCAAGAAATGGGCCTTTGGAAGTTATTAGGTGGTGAGGGTGGAGCCTTCGTGAGAGGTCCGTGTCTTTGAAAGAGGAGACTGCGAACACTGCCTTCTCCGCCCTCTCCACCAGTGAGGACAGAGCAAGGAAAAGCCCGGCTGCAAACTGGGAGGTAGACCCTCCGCCTCCCCCAGACCTGCCGCCACCTCAATCTTAGGTTTCCCAGCCTCCAGAACTGTGAAGAATCCGAACATGTGAAGTCACGCGGTTATGGAGTTTTGTTACAGTAGCCCAACCCAAGTCGGCGTGTTTAAGAGAATGGGAATGCTTAGACCTGAAAGCAGAGTTTGTAGTCCAGGGTTAGCAACTGACAGCCAGCAGGTCAAAATCAGGACCGAATGTCTTTGTGAATAAGGTTTTACTGAAACAACAGCCATGCCTGCTTGTTTGCATGATGTCCCTGGCTGATTTACATCACCGTGGCCGTCCAGTAGTTGCTTCAGATACTGGATGTTTCACAAAGCCTAAAATATCCACCATCTAGTCCTGTACAAGAAGAGTGTGTCAGGGCTGGGGATGTGGCTCAGTGGTAGAGCACTTGCCTAGCATGTACAAGTCCCCCAGGTTTAGTCCCCCACACCAAAATCAGCAACCTCCCCCGCCCCAAAGTGTCACACTGCCCTGTAAGTTTCATCCATGTGTTTCTCTTCTTTTCTTTGGAGATGGGAGTCTCTCTGTGCTGTTGAACTCCTGGACTCCAGCAGTCCTCCTGGTTCAGCCTCTCACGTAGCTGGGGCTACAGGTGAGCACCCACACACCAGCTGGTTTCAGCTATGAATTCCAGATCTCCTGGTTTATTCATGAAAGAGAAGGAAGTTAATATTAACCTCCTGTGATTTTTAGTAACTTATTTCTGCCTTGATATCTAACTCAGCATTCTCACCTGGAGCCCAGACAGGTGATGTTGCTGAGCTATGAAGCCCAAGGTCAAAGGCTCTTGTAAGTAAATTAGCCCTCCTGAAGTTCAAACACTTTTTTTTTTGGTCACAACCAGAAACCAGATCTGAAAGTCATCTCATCTCCTGTTTCTCCTTTAGTTCCCTTTTTCCATAACATAAAAAGTTAAAAAGCATTTCCCCTCCTTTGTTCTTTCTCTTACTCAGACACAAATAAAAGGAGAAAATCTTTTAGATTTCCAGTTTTGAAAGTGTCAACACTAGAAATCTATTGAGTTATTTTTAATTCACTCAAGAATACTGACCCAAGTCAGGCATGGCACAGGCCTGTAATCCCAGCAACTCGGGAGGCTAAGGCAGGAGAACGGCAAGTTTGAGGCCAACCTCAGCAATTTATGAAGACTGACTCAAAATAAAGGGCTGTGGATGTAGTTCAGTGGTAAAGCACCTCTGGGTTCAATTCCTAGTACCCAAAACAAAAAACAAAATAACTTACCCAAATATATTTTGATTATTTAAATTGAAAGTAATTTTCACCACAATGAAATTAGCAGAACAGAAATACAATCTCTTTGAACAAATGCACACTCCACACATATTCAATTCAATTCAGCTCTACAGACATTTGTAAAGCACCTACCATTGGGTAAATTTGGGGACTCTAGGCCTGAATAACCCATAATCCTCACCTTCAAAGTGCACAGGGCCAGTAGGAGATGCAAATAAGTTAAATAGGAAAGAGCAATGTGAAGTGGGAGTTACCAAACACAGGAGGAGAATGAACCGAGTTTGTAATGAACCGAGTTTGTGGGGAGGCTCAGAAGACATCTCAGAAAAAGCTTCAGAGCTGAGCTTTACAAGAGGAGCAGGGCGGGGTGTCGCTGGGTGGTAGAGCTCTGGACCAGCAAGTTCAAGTCCCTGGGCTCCATCCCCAAGATCACAGAAAATAAAAGAAAATAGGAGCAGAAGCAGGAGAGTCTCCAAGCAGAGGGAAAAGGAGAAGAAAAGTGTGGGGTAAAGACCTGAGACTTTGGGGGGACCTGGTGTGCCCAGTGAGGGCAGAAAGTGAGAGACGGCCTTGTTCTCCAAACGCCCAAATGACTTTGGTGACACTTTCAAAGTGGGTGCTCCTGTCTCCAAAGAAACCTCTATCCCAGGAAGTTGGAGAATATCATGGTAAGCGAAGCAAGCCAATCCCAAAAACCAAAGGCCGATGTTCTCTCTGAGAAGTGGGTGCTGATCCCTGAGGGGAAGGGCATGGGGAAAATGGAGGAACTGTGGTGGGGCAAGGGGGGATGGGGAGATGAATGTGGGCAGGAAAGATGGTGGAATGAGGTGGACATCATTAGCCTAGGTACATGGATGACTGCACATGTGGTGTGACACTCTGTCACGTACAATCAGAGAAATGGAAAGTTGTGCTGCAATTGGGCACAATGAATCAAAATGCATTCTGCTGTCATATATACCTAATATATACCTATATTTATTTAAAAATAAAAATAGATATGAAAATTCACCTATTAAATTGGTTACTCATTAAAAAAAAAAGAATATGAAGAGACAGCTTACAGAATGAAAAAGATGTTTATCACACACACCTCAGATAGAGCATTGATCTCCAGGATATACAAAGAACTCAAAAAACTTAACACCAAAAAAACAAATAACCCAATCAATAAAAGGATTTAAAAGGGTTAGGGTTAGGGTTAGGGTTAGGGTTAGGCAAAGGAACTGAACAGACACTTCGCAGAATAAGAAATATGACCGGTCAACATACGAAAAAATGTTCAGTGTCTCTAGCAATTAGAGAAATGCAAATTAAACCAAACCTACACTGAGATTTCATCTCACTCCAGTCAGAATGGCAATTATCAAGAATAGAAGTACCCATAAATTTTGGCAAGGATGAGGGGGGAAATGCACACTCATACATTGCTGGTGGGACTGTACATTGGTGCAACTACTATGGAAAGTCATATGGAGATTCCTAAGAAAACTTGGAATTGAACCATCATTTGACCCAGTCATCCCACTCCTATAGTCAAAGGACTTAAAAATCAGCATTCTATAGTGACACAGCCACTTCAATGTTTAAAGCAGCTCAATTCACAATAGCTGAACTATGGAACTAACATTGGTGCCCTTCAACAGATGAATGGATAAACAAACTATGGAATATTATTCAGCCTTAAAGAAGAATGAAATTATGGCATTTTCTGCTAAATGGAAGAAATTGAAGAATATTATGCTAAGTGAAATAAGCCAATCCCAAAGAACCAAAGGCCGAATGTTTCCTCTGATAAATGGATGCTAATTCACAATAAGGGGTGGAGGTTAGATTAGAGACATTTTGGACTAGACAGAGGAGAGTGGAGAGAGGAGAGAGGGCATGAGGGTAGGAATGATAGTGGAATTAATTGGACATTTTTACCCTATGTGCATATATTATTACATGACCTGTGTAACTCTACATCATGTACAACCAGACGAATAAGATGTTATACTCCATTTACATATGATATGTCAAAATGCATTTTACTGTCATGTGTAACTAATTAGAACAAATAAAAAATACGTTAAAAAAGAAACCTCTATCCCAGACCACCGCTGGAGCAGTACCTTCCACCCTCTTAAAAGATCCCAGTTCATCTGGGCGCAGGGGTGCCTGCTTGTAATCCCAGCTATGCAGGAGGCAGATGCGGCAGAATTGCAAATTTGAGGGTAGCCTGGGCAACTTAGCAAGATCCTGATCGCGGTTCATCTTCCCGTTTGCCTAACCCCACACCATGTGCCACCTGCAACTGAAGGGAGGGCTTATTTGAAAGGGTCTGGCATCTGAATCATCATTACATCTCGAAGTCCAAATAAAGTCTGCACTTCATTGGCCTGAGAGCAAGCTCTGGTTGCCATGGAAACGGGACCATCAGGTTCTTCCTGATTCCACCGTTGGAGTCACACCTCCAGTGGTCCACGCGGTCATGCTCCTGCCTCTGGCGGTGTGTCTCAGGCTGCCGGGTGGGCAGGAGGCGTCAAGCATGAGTACTTCCCTTGGTCTGATCTTCCTCTCTGACCAGTCTGTCAGCCAGTTCACTTGCACTGAGCCCCAGTGACACCTGAGGCCCGGGGCAGAGCTTGAGGTGGGGACGTGTTTACACTTAGCACACCGCGGTGGACTGACACCTAGGGAGCAGCCACCTGTATCACCCTATGTGCACACATGATTACATGACCTGTGTAACTCTGCAAGCACCCGCTGTCCTTCTGTGTCTCTGGCTCCGTGCTAAGTGGTGGGGACAGAGGTGAATTTGACTTAGACCCTGCCTTTCCACAGGTGTCCCCTGACGGGGAGATGGACAGCTGAGCAGAGTTCGGCCCACTGGGATAGAGCTGACCGGTTTCACCAAAGCCCTGGGCCAGCACCTCCGCCTGAGAATCTGGGAGGGCTCTGCAGGAGGGAGCTTTGGAACAGGGTCTTAGAAGGCAGCTGTGAGCTCCCCAGAGACTGTTGAGAAGTAGAGCAGCCCCCGCAGCCTGGAGGGGAGGCTGCTGGGGAGCCGGGGGTCAACTGAGGCTTGGGCCACCAGCAGGCTGCTCTGGATCCCAGGGCTGTGAGGAGGAGTGGCTGCAGTGACCTCCACTGAGGACGAACCAGAGGCCTGGCAGGTGGCCTCTGTGCTGGGGACGAGGTGTGGCCTTCTTCACTTACCCAGGAGCAGGGGGCAGAGCCATGCTTACTCCTGTGGTCCTCAGCAGCGGGCCGCCCTTCTCCTTGGGTCTGGCAGGAACGGCCATCGTGGGCGGGCAGTTGTCTCCTGCCTTCCAGACCCTGCGTTGCTGATTGGGAGTGGCCCTGGTGACCAGGGCTTGCTAATTCCCCAGTCTAAGAGCTGCTGTGGTGAGTTGGGACCTGGCTAGTGGCCAAGGCCAGGGAGAGGGACCCAGGCTCAGGCTGCCTTCATTGGTGCTGCCCCCAGGGAGTACCAGAGCCCCCACCCTGCCCTGCAGCCTGCCAGATCTGGGGAGAGTCTCCTGGGATGGCCAGTGGAGAGGAGGGAGGGCCCGACGGTTGCCACTGTCAGCATTGGAAACAATTTAGTCTAACGGTCTTAATTGGCCTTATCCTCCATTTAGAACCAGGCCCCACTTCACTCCATAAAATAGTGTCCGGGGGGCCAGCAAGGGAGGGCTGCCTTACACACAGAACCACTGACAAAACCGAAAAGGACAAAAATGACTGGTCCTTCAGTTACTTTCCTGGTAAGGTGGGGACAAGGAGATACATAACAAACAAACAACAAAATTCACATCTGGTTATTTCAGGTTCCCTTTTGTGTGAAAGGATTAAAGCAAGGGACCTTCATGATGCTGATTGAAACTGGCCTGTGTAGGGAATTTAGCTGTTATTCACCACCCCGCCCCCCGCCTTTTTTTTTTTTTTTTTTTTTTTTGGATACCAGGGATTGAACCCAGGGGCACTTGGCCACCGAGCCACATCCCAGCCCGATTTTATATTTTATTTTATTCAAGTTAAAACATAGGTCCCATTATGTCCCTTCTTTACTCAGAGATGGCAACTGATCCCCACTTCTGTCAGGGTGAAAAACAATGCCCATTAAATGACCTCCTAGATCCTTCCAAGTGGGCCCTTGTCATTCTGTTTGTCTGCACCCGCCCCTCTCATTCCTCTCCTGCCTCCCTGGTCCTTGTCTTTCTCATTCATGCACCTCAGGGCCTTTGCACCGCCCACACCTGTGTCCCTGTTCCAGGGAAGTGCGACTTATATCCATCCTCATCTCCAGCCTCTCTGGCCTTTGCCGCCCTTCATCTTTGCGAGGAGGCCTTTTTATTTTATTACTTATTTTTTGTTGTTGTTTAAGGAAGCCTATTTTAAATGAAACCTGCCTCCTCTGCTCCAGAGTCTATCTGCTCTATCCTCTCTCCATAGACTCACGTGTTTACTGTTCACTTATTTCTTCCTGTTACGACTGCTCCCCCAGGGTCAGGGATTTTCGTGTTCTGTTCCCTGTTATGATCCCAGCACCCACAGCCATGACTCAGTGAACAGTGTCAGAGAAGGGGGTTCTGGCGAGGGGCAGGCGTGGGTGTTCAGCCCTCAGAGCTGTTTCCTAGGTTTTGTCCTAGAGAAGAAACACTCCTGGCCACATGCACCCATCTGGTGGAGAAACGGGCCTGTTCTCCAGGACCAGCCCCACAGAGCAGAGGTGTTTGGAAAGGAACACACTCAGATTTGAGTCCCGTCTCCGCGACCCGCATAGCCTCTGACCATCTCTTGAATCTCACTGTGTCTCAGTTTCCTCATCCTTCAAAGGGGGTTAATAAGAGCGCCTCACCGAGCTGTTGTGAGAAGTGGGTCAACTGTGATTGTGCATGTGGAGCACCCAGAGGGTGTGAGCCGGAGGCACTTCTGTAACAGGCGACGGCTTCACCTCCAAAAAAAAAAACAAACTATTTCCTGGAGCTCAGGTGAAAAGTTGGGACATTGAGCCAAGAACAGGTAATCAGCTAACGGGTGCTCTTAATTCAGTGGAACTTTTTGTTTGTTTGGGACTAAGGATTGAACCTGGGGACACTTTACCCCTGAGTCACATCCCCAGGCCTTTTTAGTTTTTATTTTGAGGCAAGGCCTTACTACCTTGCTGAGGCTGGCCTTGAACCTGTGATCCTCCTGCCTCAGCCTCCTGAGCTGCTAGGATTACAGATGTGCACCATCTTTTTTGAGGGCCCACCTCGTGCCACCACTGTTCCAGGACAGTAGGACTTCATAAGTAGGGCACAACTCCGTACACACCCATAGGACTGGAAATCAAAGCTGGCTGGAGCACAAACAAACAAACAAAAAACCACTCGGAAACACGCAGCTCCAGGCCTCCATCTAGACCAGCCAGTGGAGGTGGGA
Organism: Callospermophilus lateralis; assembly: GCF_048772815.1. Classification (NCBI taxonomy): domain Eukaryota; kingdom Metazoa; phylum Chordata; class Mammalia; order Rodentia; family Sciuridae; genus Callospermophilus; species Callospermophilus lateralis. The sequence continues at coordinate 6,503,277 of NC_135318.1, forward strand.
GAGGCTGACCGGGCCAGCAGCCAGCGTAGAGAGGAGCTCACTCAGGTCCGGCCAGTTCCCAAATGCACACACTTCTTTGCTGTTTATTGTGACTGTATCGATAGCTGTGAGTGGACTAATAGTGTCTCCTTTGCTACAACAACAACAAAAAATGTCCTGATGTCCTTTTTGTTGTTGTTACAGTGATTGAATTCAGGGACATTCAACCCCTGACCCACATCCCAGCTCTGTTTCTACATCTGTTTAGAGACAGGGTCTCCCTGAGCTGCCTAGCTCCTCGCTTTTTCTTGTGCTGCTTTGAGCTCACTATCCTCCCACCTCAGCCTCCCCTGATGTCTTCTTGATAGCAGCGGCGTCACTGTCCTCAGCCCTCAGGGTAAAGCCCCAGCTCCTCCCCTGGCTCCTCTGCTTCAGAACGAGTTTCTGCGGTTGCTAGACAGCAGTGGGGGAGGTTCTCCTGCTGCCTGTCACCGGGGAATGGCAGCCGTGAGCCACCGTCCATGCTGAGGGCTCCCCCTGGTGGGCACCAGCGGTACCACCTCCTGGCCCAGCTCCTGGAGCGCAGGCTGAGGGGGGAGTCTGCAAGCTTCTAAGTGGGAGGAGGGCAAGGATACCGCCTGTCCCTAAATTGAAGGATGAAGTGACCATGAACTGGAGGGACGCTGTGTGGGGGGCACACTCTTCCATACGGGTCCTGCATTTCCACCAGGGGAAGGTTTAGGAGCCCCCCCCCCATGCCAAGCTTCCCCCGCTTGCTCCTCCAGTGTCCCTCCACTGTATTCAGTGACAGAGCACTTGACTACAGAACGCGGGAGCCCTAGGTTTGGTCCCAGCACCAGAACCATCCTCGCTAGCAATGTCACCTGTGAGACACAAACTCTCCCTGGGAGTGCTGCACTGAGAGAGTGCTCCCAAGTGTCAGCCGTGGTCTTGCCGTGGCCCACTGAGACTTGGGCCCACTGCGGCCCCGGAGTGGGAGGGGGCCCAGGGGGAACGAAGGACGAATCACAGATCTGCTCTGGTGCAACGCTGTCCTCTCTCTGCAGCCACGGCTCTGGAAGGGAAGTTGGACCCACCTGGTCCCTCCGCTTTCCAGAAAGCCCAGCGAGGGAGGCTGGGGTCTGGGGGGGAGGGAAAGCCTTCCTTTCTTCCTCTCCTCCTGCAGCTGGACAGCAGAGGCCCCAGGGGCAGCCCAGGAGGTGTGCCCAAGGAGGGGCTGGGGGAGGCCACCTGGTTTCCTTCCTGCAGGACTCCTCAGGACCTTAGCTGTGATAAGACTCCAGGAGGAGCTGGGTAGGGGACAGAATCCCAGGGGACTCCGCCCCAGCAGCTGGTGCTTCAGAGGACGCCATCCCAGGGAGGAATCTTCAGGAGGCACAGGGGCAGTTCTCAGACACACTCATGGGTCTTGAGCAGGAAACAGTAGGACACCCTGCTCTGCCTTGCTGTCAGCATGCCCTCTGTGTCCTTTGTCCTCTAGCTCCTGTGGGGACCAGGATCACTGAGTGCAACAGCAGTGCAGAGGGAGAGGGGTCCATTTGTTTCCTTTGAAGAAAAGCTCAACACAAGCCCCTGGAACACAGGCGAAGCCCCCAGCAGGGCCTGAAGGGCAACAAACCCACTGGGTTAGGGGCTTTTGCTTCCTAGGTGTGCGTGCAGCCGTGGCCTGGAGCCAGACCCTTCCTCCTGCTCTTCAGGCTCCTGGGGAGAGAGCGCTGTGTGGGGAGTCGGTGGTGCTTGCTGACCCGAGCACCCCTGAAACTGAGCCCGAGATAGGCACCAGGAGATGGGCACCTGCTTGCAACCATTGGGATCAGAGATGGCAAAAGCCATACGACGAATTGATTTAGTCACCAAACACAGAGCATCTGGGCTAGGCCCTGGGGATTAGAAGCCATAAAACCTGAAGATCTCCCAACCCAGAGGGACGGCAGACCATAGCAGAGAGGACACCAAGGGTGGTATCCTGGGCACACTGTGGAGGGGGCTTGCTCCAGTGGGTGCCAGGGCTCCCGGTTGTCAGCAACTCCCACTGACTGAAGCAGGAAATAATTCGTGTAAAGAGCCCGGCTGGAATTGATGGGGGGAAAATCTGAAAACCTGGCTCAGGAAATCCCAGGAACTGCGGAAGTGCCAGCGGAGAACACAGGGTCCAACCAAGACCACGCCTCCAGCGGTGCTTAGGTCCCCCTGCTGACGTCACTGCCACTGGACACTGGTCACACTGCCATCCTGGCAGATGCCTGCACTCGGGGAATCTCCCGAGGTGGCAAAGTGCAGGCACAGGGCACCTGTTTGGCTGAACCAGTGCCACACACCAGTGGTTGGGATGGGCATAGCTCTTCCTCAGCAGAGAAGACGCCTGAGCTGCAGGAGGAGGCAGGGGACAGGGAGGGACGAGCAGGGGACAGCGAGCTGCCAGGCAGGAACTAGGTGAACTGCATGATGTGCTAGCGCAGCAACGAGCAGACCCAAGGTGGGGAACAGAAAAGTCAGAGCACGTGGGTGGACTGGCTGAGGCCTCGGGCGGGAGTGGTGGGGCAGGATGTGGAGGGCTCGGTGCCAGGGAGGCAGCCAGCCTGCAGCCTGCAGCCCAGGGAAGAAGGGTCAGGATTTCATCTTGAGAGATCCTTCTGGTCACTTTGGGGGAAATGGAATGGGCGAGGGTGGTCCCCAAAAGTAAATCCAAGGAGTTGCTAATTACGGATAGGGGTGTGGCCAGGCAGGCAGAAACAAGAGTTGCCCACGTTAAAAAATGTTAAACGTCAAAAAATTCTAAGGGAGAGAAAGGCAGCTAGATTAGTTCTGGTGGGTTAGGACAGGGCTGATTTTGTGCTCTCTCTCTGATTCCCCACTCTCTATCACCAGGATGGATTCGTTTTATCACAGAAAATGCACAATCAATTTAATTTGGAAATTTAGGAATTCTAAGCTTCTCTGTGGCACCAAGCAGTTGTGTTTCTGGTGTCTTCCGCGGTGCCTACGATCTCCCTGTGAGCCAGAGCAGCTCCCCCTGCTGTCCCTGCCCTCCCCCCAGGCCTGCCAGAGCTCAGGACCCCGGAGCCAGCGCTGGCTGAGAGCCTGGTGACCTTCTAGATGACAGAGCTGCAGCTGCCAGCAGAACTGATGAAAGCGCCCACCTGGCCTCCAGGGGTGAGGAGTGAGGAACAGGGAGCCGTCCAGGTGAAGTGTTTGGAAGGTGATCTGGGAGCAGGTGGTTGGGGAGCCAGGGTGGTGTTAATGGTGCCATTTTAATCTTTCCATGTTGCTGTTTTAAGTAAGCGCAGTGGTGACGGGAGGCCTCACTGAGAAGCTGACCCTGGGCAGAGGCTTGGAGGTGGGAGTGCGCATTGATGGCAGGCGACCCTGAGGGCACCTGCGTCTCCAGTGTCCTGGCAGCAAGGAGGCCCTCATGGCTTGAGAGGGGCCAGCAAAGGGAGGGGCCGGGAAAGGGCCTGGGGCCTGGAGTGGACCAGGGACAGCCTCGTGGGTCTCCGAGGAACTTGAACTCGTGTTTTGAGTGAAGTCAGAGGTGTCAGAGGCTCAGGCCTGGCACTAGGTGTGAAGCCCAGGCAGCCAGGCCCTCCGTTCATGCTCTTTCCACGACACCACCTGTCTGTCCACTTCCTGGATCGCTGCCTTGCTATCTCGGCTGTCAGTCCATCCTGTGTGTGATGCCCAGGTCTGTGAAGACGAGCCTTGTCTAGGCCTAAAGCCTCCCTGTTTCCATGAAGACAACCTCTTGGGGGCCCCCCAGGATCATGGGGGTGAATGGCAACATGACCTTGGGCCCTGTCAGGCCATGTGGGGGCTGTGAGAATGGTGGGTAAGAGGGCCTTGGAAAACCCTGCAGCAACCTCCACGGTCACCACAACGGCCCACTGTTAACTGAGGATCGTGACGTGCAGGCACACCAGCGCTGGCCACTTGTCCATTCTCATTTGAGCCTCACAATGTGCTATTGAGTATCTTTGAGAATCATTGGCCCAGGTTACAGATGAGAGAAGTGCCATGCAGGGAGATGGAGGGTGTGCCAGGCCTGCAGACGGCAGCAGTAGGGGCAGTGGTCAGCGCACTCCGCCTGACCCCAGAGGCACTGATGTTAGGGCCCCCCCTGCTTCCACATCCCACTCCAGTCAATCTGGTCTCTGGTCAAACTTTTGTCAACCATTTCCACCGATAGTGTTATATGACAGGTCAGATATTAGTATGAACTTTGTTCCCAACGCTACACTGTCAACCCATTAAAGTACCTCTGTAGAAGCTCTTGTGGGGCCCATCGGCCACAGCAGCCTCTGAAGAGCAGCAGCTGCGGTTCTGCATCAACCCATGGACCTCAGGGAGGGCCACAGGGGGACCTGAGCAAGCCAAGGCACCAGGTTTGTGTGCGACATGAGCTGAGAGGCGCGTGGCTTGGGCCTGAATGAGTGCACCATGACGCTCCCCTGAGTCTCCAAGGACAAACAGGACCTCAAGTTCCCCACAGAAAGAGTGAGGATGCTCATCCACACCAAGAGAAGGCGGGAAGAACACAGCAATACCCTGGCTGCCCTGAAGAGAGTGGCTCATCTGAACTGCAATTTGGGTCCCCTCTGGAGTAACACATGGGTCCCTCCTGGGACAAGTCTTTGAAACAGGTTTAGTTGGTGCTACTGAGATGCTGCTAGTGGTGAATGATAAGGGCTCGGAGCACAGTGTCTTCCTGGGCCCTGGTGGGCTGCACATGCTGCTTTTGTGACCTCCCTGGCCATGCTTCATACCTAGGACAGGGCAAGCCTGAGGTGTCCTCACCAGGACGCCCGCTGGATATGATGGTCTAAGTGTCTGGGCACCTTGGTTTTGCAGGATGCATTTGGTGTCATTGATTTGAATAGACTTGTGTTCAAATTGTTTAGAAAATTCCACCATTTTTTAAAAGTGGTTTGAAGTGTAGGTTTGTATGTGCTCTGTAGCTCACCTCTAGGACAGTACCGAAGCCACTGGGGACGAGGACTTTCCTCTGGCTGGAGAGTGAAGGTGAAGAGTGGGCGAGAGACTTCTCCCTGTATCCTCTGGCTCAGTTTTAGTTTCTTCCCTGTGCAGTTTTAATTTCTTACTTTATTCAAGAGGGAAACTTGAAGCATGAGGGATTAAGCCCCAAAGAAGCAATGCCTGCATGTAGAAGTTTCCTCACGGTCCACAAAAGGGAGTAGAGGATGTACAAAGGGGGAGAGTCCAGTAGTTACACGCAGGCTCTGCGGCCAGTCTGCCGGGGTTTATAATGCTGCTGTCTCTTATTCGTTATGTGATCTCAAAATTACTACCCGACTCTGTACATCAGCTCCCTCATCTATAAAATGGGGCTAATAGTAGAACCTACTTCATAGTTAATTGTCTGAAATGAGTGAATTCACAAAGCCCTTAGAACTGTAATCAGCACAAGGCACACGTCTTGCTAGCTCTCCTCATCACTGCTGCTGTTACCCTACGCTGGATGTTAACAGTGCCATGATTATAACAGCAAAGAGCATTCCCTGTGGTGGGGAGATGTGGAAATTAAAAGACCATTTTTACTATGAAAAAAATCCCCCCTTTCATAATATGTTCAGTAATGAGACAACACAGCAAATGATGTCATTGATGTGAACCAAACACCTTTGTGTCTTTCCACAATGTCAGAATTTTTTGGATAATAATAAGTTTATAGGCTACACCACTTTCATTGGTGACAGTTTACCAAGTCCTCATAGATCCCCTGATAGACATAAGCCAGGCAAACATGGTTTTTTATTCTAATCTTAATTTCTAGTGTCTCTCTATATGCATATACATATATATATATACTCACACATATATATGTCTATATGTATACATATGTACATATGTATATGTATATATGTGTATATATACACATTTTTTTTTTCACAGAAAAACTGAGGGTTACAGGATGCTGTGGCGAGAGCACTGGCAGGCAGAAGGACATATGGATGAAGAGTTAAAGGGTCACTGAGGGGGCCAGATAAGGTTTTTAACAGACCAGTTTTGCAGAGGGTCTGGATGGATGGTAGCTACAGTTTCAGTGTGTCAGCTTCAGTGTCCCCTTGGAGTGGGCTGTGTGGTCATCATGGGCAGGAGAGACCACACTCTGTTGAAGCCCAAGGATGAAGATTTGGAGGTTTGTAACTGTGGTGTAGGCAAGGTTAGTGAGGAGTGACCAGGTGACCAGATGAGTGTGCTGCAGTGTGTGTGTGTGTGTGGGCGGGGCTCCTCCTTTCATGGGTCTGAGTGAGGGTGTGGCATCTGGTGAGGCTGAGGGCTCCCTGCCTGGGGCCTGATGTGATCTGGGAGGTGCCCAGGTGTCCTGGGTTGGTTTGAGAAGGTGCCCTATCAGTTATTTGTCACTGTGAGCCTCCTGGCTGTGCCGGGTGGATGGACCTTGGCACTGCTCCTCACAATGGACTAGCTCATGGCAAACTGCTGCTTTACAAGATAGAGAGACTCATGGGGAGGCGCAGCTTGAGAACTGCTGTTCTAGGCATCCTAGAGAAACTCAGGGCAGGGCCAGCCTGCTCTCCACACAATGAAAATTTAAACTAAGTGTGAAAACTTAACGAACTATAAAGTTTTCTAAAATCTCCAAAGCAGTTGAGAAAGACTAGAAGTTTAGGATAAACCAACAACCATTAAAGACACGGATTTGGAAGTAAAAAAACACTAAGCCATAGTTTTATAGGAATTTTGACAGAACTTTAAGAAACAACAAAACATCCTTATTCTCTATAAAGCTTTTCAGAAAAAAAAAATAGAGTAAAAGCTGCTTAGTTCATTTTATACTGAAAGAATAAACTTCCTATGTGACTAAGTAGGAGCAGAACAAGGTAAGAAAATTACAGGGGAAGAAAAGAAAATCAACCATAGGGCTACCTCATTTATTAATACTGAAGAAGAGAAAAGAACGCAAACAAGTGTGTAAAGAGAAAACAAATAATAATAGTAGGTTGTAAGTACAGCCTAGTACTTTTTAAAGAAATAGAATCTACGACTTCAAACCTCATAAAGAAAATTCCAAGTCCAGATGGCTTTCCCAGTGTATTCTTCAAAATAATTAAGGAAGAAATGAAAGAAACTCAAGAGAACTGAGACAGTCGGGACACTTCCTGCCTTCCATGGCTTATGTAACCTTGATATCAGAACTGACATGCAGGCAGGAGGCCCTGGGTTCAATCCCCAGCAAGAAAAACAGAAATAAAACCCAAAACACAAAACCCCAACAAGGACAGTACCAAAAGTGTCTATTAGAATGTTCAGGGCAATCCCTCTCAAGAAAATATTAGCAATCCAGGTCCAGCAATCTAGAAAAATGTTGGGCTTGTTTCAGCAATGTATAATTGACTCATTCCAAGAATCAATGTTAATTTATCACATAAACAAATGGAAAAAAAAGGGATAAAAAACATATAATCCTCTCAATAACTGCAGAAAAATTATTTAATGAATTCAATGAAAACTCTTAGTGAACTATAAGTAGAAGGAAATTTCCTTATCCCACACAGGGTATCTAAGAAAGGCAATAAAAATTATCATGTGTCAAATTATATTGTTATATTGTATGCATGTATTTATATTGTTATATTGTGTGCATATTAATATGTAATCCCATCATTGTGTACAGCTATAATGCACCAGTAAAAATGTGGAAAAAATTTTTTTGAAAAGAAATAGCTTACACATAAAAAATCATGCTTAATGATCAAATATTGGAAAATCTCACCTGAGATTGTGAAGGCAACAAGAAAATAGACAAATCTATAATTATAGTAGATGATTTTAACTCACTTCTCTTAATGGCTGATAAAGCAACAAACTTAATCTGACATCTCTAAATGTCAACTTTTCAGGTGTACACGAAATATTTAAAAAGCAACATATGGGGCTGGGGATGTGGCTCAAGCGGTAGCGCGCTCGCCTGGCATGCGTGCGGCCCGGGTTCGATCCTCAGCACCACATACAAACAAAGATGTTGTGTCCGCCGAAAACTAAGAAATACATATTAAGAAACTCAAAAAAAAAAGCAATATGTTATATTGTTAATGGATGTGAAATTATAAAGACTGGAACACTATAGGCTAAATTTATGGTAGTATTGCCTCTAGAAAAAGTGGGGTTGTCAGGGGTGCATGGGGCAACAGGGATGGGGTTAAGACACAAAGAACTTTATTTCTATTTTTTGGTACTGGATACTCAACCTAGGGGTGCTTTACCACCAGGCTGCAAGGGACTTTCACCAAGTCTTCCTAAATTACCCCAGGGTGGCTTTTTTTTTTGTATTGGGGATTGAACCCAGGGGCACTTAACCATGGAGCCACATCCCCAGACCACGCCCCTTTTATAAAAACTTTTTATTTTGAGACAGGGTCTCACAAGGTTGCTTAAGGCCTCACTAAATTGCTGAGACTGGCTTCCTGTGATACCTGCCTCAGCCTCCCCAGCCACTGGGGTTCCACGTGTGCACCACGTGCCCATGCCAGCACCTGGCATGAACTTTAACATTCACTGGTTCAGTGTAATTTTTCTTTCTTTAAAAAATTTTTTTAAAAAAATTATTTTAAAAAAAATTCACAGTAAGACAATAAGAAAATGTTAGTTTCCACCTCCAGGAGATTGATAGCCAGGAAAAAGGAAAAGGGCGCCCCATTCTCCACTGGCAGGAGGGTGACTGGCCCCCATTCTGACCGGCCACTTGGCAGCACCAAACTGAGTCTTGAATGTGTACCCCTTGGACTGTAATTCTATGGGAGAAACACAAGGGGTTGCATGTAGCTTTGCTTATAACAGGGAAAACTGGAGACGATGTGAGCGTTTGGCACAGGGGATTGTTAAACCACAATGACGGCAACTACTAGTCATCTAGTGCTTCCAAAGTTCTAGAGCCCTCCTAAGCGTTCTGTGTGGATCTCCATTTCACTCCCACAACCAGGAAGGGTTTTGGTCCAGGCAGAGTCTCCCTCTGGCAGCAGCTGCTTCTCCCTGAGGGAGAAGGTGAGTCTTCTTTGAAGTAGGGGCTGGGGCACATTCCAGGTGGAGGACCGTATCTCTCTTGTCTCTCCTTGAATTTCCTTCAGTAGATGCTACCCGCCTCCCAGTACAACCAAAATAAACCACTTAAAACAAACAAAAACAAATCAGATTACAGTCCTGCCAACACCTGCAGATTAGAAGGAATCAACCCAAATTTTCAAATCAGTGTAAGAAACACACTGAAGTCTATAGGTTCTAGATGCCAACAGTTAGAAGCACCAGTTCTGTTTTTTTTCAGGCCACTATTTGCAAACTGATGGAAATGAAATTCCCACAACTTCTAGGGAGGTGCTTGGGGGTGGAGGAGAATGTAGCTTTGATGGTTTTGTTTGTTTCAGATCAGGCCCTTTGGAGAAACTCAAAAGGAACCAACTGAAATTCCCCAAATTCATTCTTTTTAGGTGATCTAGAATGAACTTTGCTCATTATAATGCTAAATTCTCCTCCCACAGGCATTCCTGGTCACCCTTTTATGCAGCATGCCCTGGAACTGAGCATGCTCAGGAATGTGCCACCTTATGTGAGATGATGGTGATCAGTGTTTCCTGTGTGGATGTGTCTTTGCTGGGGGAGAAGCTGCTTGCGAAATCTTCCTGTGCTCTCCTTACTTGCTGGGAGCAACAAGTCTTTCTTCATTCTTTATCTTCTGGTTGTGGTTATTGACTTTGCACACACCAAGAGGTGAACCCACCACATTTGGTTATTACTGCACTTACAATGAAGAAGTGTAAATGTCAGTTCAAACCCGTGTAAAGGGACACATCATGCTTCAACCCCCTTTCAGGGATTGTTTGAGAACAAAGAAAACCATCCATCTGAAATGCTCTGCACCGAGCTGCCTGCTTGATTCTCAGGGCACCCTGGAAATGGCCCCTCAATGGCTGACATCTCCAATAGGAACATTCTGGAATTATGGCTTTTGCCATAATTGGCTGGGATCTGGGTTTAACATGTATCCTCCTATTGAGTGAGTGATGCTGCCATTAACAGTCCACACACATTTGTGTCTTTCCACAACGTCAGAGTTTACTGAATAACCATAAGCTGCACCACTCTCAGCGGCTGCAATTCACTGAATAGTGTGGGTCACAGGATGACTAAGGGAGGGCGTAGGCAGCCACTGGGGCTCAGGAGGCTGAGATGAAAGCAGAGGAGAGGCCGGGAGCAGATAGGTATGAAGGCAAGTTGAGGCTGGTGACCAGATAAGCCAGCAATCCAGGGTGCAGAGGGTCAGAGTACAGAACTAATCCTAGGGTCAGGATGGAGGGCAGTTTCAGAGTGTCAGCTTGAGAGGTGAGCCTGGAGTGGGCTGGGCATCATGGTCGCAGGCAGGGAAATCATGCTGAGCTGAAGCTGGGGGCAGACAGAGGTTTGTTGCTGTGATTTTCCTGGGCAAATATCAAAGAGTGACCAGGTGATGGGGTCAGCATGCTACAGTGTCCAGTCTTGTGGGGGCTCCTCCTTTATGGGTCTGAGGTGAGGGGTGTCATCTGGTGAGGCTGTGAGCTCCTTGCCTGGGGCTCCTCATGTGATCTGGGAGGTGTCCAGGTGTCCTGGGTTGGTTTGAGAAGGCGCTTGCATCAGTTCTTTGTCACTGTGAGCCTCCTGGCTGTGCCAGGCGGATGGTGGTTGTTCACTTGCACCCAAGGTCCTTGGCACTGCTCCTCACAACGGACTAGCTCACGGCAAACTGCTGCTTTACAAGATAGAGAGACTCAGGGGAGGCACGGCCGAGAGCTGCTGTTCTTCGCATCCTGGAGCCACTCACCCCAACTCCCTCCCAGGGAAGCAGGAATCTGGTCCCTTGTGCGAAACAACTATGTCAAACAGCACTGTCTGGCTGTCCGTGGGCATCCTGACTAACCACTTCCTGTCCACTTCAAGGTGACTGACTGTGGGTCATGCAAACTGACTAAAGTTATAACTTCAGGGGCCTGGGGCAAGCAGGTGGCTGTTTCCTAGATTTCTGGATGTGGCACTAATGTCCTGATGACCCAGATCTAGGTCTGAGGACAGAATAATTATGAATATAATTTGCTGTCAATATTTTAAAAATTAATTTTTATTTAAAAAAATTTATTTGTTCTTTTTAGTTAAACATGACAGTAGAATGTATTCTGACATATTGTACATACATGGAGTATAGCTTCCCATTCTTGAGGTTCAACATGACATGGAGTTACACTGGTTGTGTATTCATACCTGAACATAGGAAAGCTTTGTTTGAGTCATTCTACTGTAAAACAAAGTTTTAGAATAGCTAATATTTAATCCAAGAAAAGATGCTCTTTTTAGTAAATGTTAATACCCTTGGAACAAAGAAACAGTGAATTTCAAAGAAGTCCTCCTGTTTATGAAATAGGAGATGTCCAGGCCTTTGGCCCAAGCTCCACCATGGATCTCAGCACTCTTTTGAGCCGAAGTTGTGACAATGGACTGAAGGTCTGTGTCCTCCCAAATTCATATGTTGAAACCCTGATCCCATTGTCAGGGTGTTTTGGAAGTAGGGCTTTTGGAAGGTAATTAAGTTGTGAGGGTAGAGCTTTCATGGACAGGGCTAGTGCCCTTGTAAGAAGAGACCAGAGAGCCACCTCTCCTCTGCCACATAAAAGTACAACTAGAAGTCGGCAGTCAGCAATTGGCAGAGAGCCCTCACCAGCACCCTGCCATGGCAACACCCTGATCTCAGATTTCTAGCCTCCAGAATTATGTTTCTGTCATTTTTAAGTCACCCAGTCTGCTATCTTATTATGGCAGCCCCAAGGGGCTAGGATAGTCATGCTTGAATCTGGGCGGACAAGGGCAGTTTAGGCAAGTTCTCTGGGTGCAGTAGGGGCCCACAGTCCAGGTGTGGGCTCTGATATTCTCCCCTCATTCGCTTAATCCACCCGATCTGTGCTCACCTCTGCCCATTTGTTGGGGGAGACCTGGTGTCACAGGTGCTACTCGCTGTCAGTCTAAGGAAAGGCTGGCCCAGGTGGCTCGTGGGACTGAAGCTCCACGGCAGGAGGCCTCTGGCTGGGGTGAGGCCTGTGCTGGGTAGGACCGAGGCCCTCGACCTTCATTTTCTTGGCTGTGCGCTCTGTGAAGAAGGAAGGAGAAGCAGGGGCCCTCTGGCTTGGTGGTACGTGTGGCCTTGGCTTTACTTCTCTGCACTGAGGGATACTGTTATGGGGACAGGAAGGTGATAGAAAAGAGACGGGACAGAAGGAGCTGGAATAATGACTCCCCAGGGCTGGGGCGGAAGGGAGACCTGGAAGTGAACTGAAGCGGGGAAACAAAATCCACTTGTGCCTGAAGTTTTCTCTTCCAAGACAGAGGCGGGTCTCAGAAGGCAAGCAGGAGACCAAGGAGAGAACTTCCAGATGCACTTCAACTACCCCCGCCCCCTGAAACTTGGACAACCCGCAAGGCTCATCAAGGCCAGTCTCCGTAACATCAAGTGATGTGGCATCTGATAAATAAGGCGTGACCTGGAATTCATGCTGATCTCCAAGGTGGTCCCTACCTTCCCCAGGGCCCTAAAAGCAGTGACACTCCCAGGAGGTCTTCCAAGGGTGGGTCGATTGCCTGCATTTTGCTTCTGGTCTGGTTACTATGTAGCTGAGCGCATGGTGGCCAGGGAGGCTGTGGTTCTCCCCACCCAGTGGTGTGATTCGCACCCTGTGTGTCAACTAGTTTGCACAGGCTGCTCCAGGTCTGCCAAGTCAGGACCACTTTGAAGCGGGCTTTTTCCCCACTACCCACCCCGTGCACATACCTCCTGTACCAAGAAAGGAGACTGTGTGGCCTGCCTATGGGGAGGAGGCTATTCAGGAGGAAGCCAGGCAGTGACCTGCCAACAGGAAGTGGGGCCGGGGAGTTAGGAAATTAACTCGGAGCCTGAAAAATACCTGTCTTCTATTCTTTACTTTTGGTTTCAAGTCAACCCATGAGAAATCCTGTCCTTCAGAGTGGTCTGGAAGGGATAAAGGTGGGCAGTGAGACCAGAGCAGGGCTACTGGGGGCACAAGCAAAGGCCCTGCCGGGGGAGAGGCAGATGAGGAGGGGGTGAGGGGCTGGGGGCAAGGAGGGGAGGCCTGTGGAGGGAGGTCCTTGGGAAGTTTTCTAGGTGGAAGACAGAGAAGGCAGAGGGAGGCTGATCCAATCCCCCTTTCAGCCTTCTAGCTGGATCCCAGAACTCCAAGGTTAACAAGCCAGGCTGGGGTTGAAGTTCTGTCTTCTTGCCTGCCTACTCACTTTCCTGAAGGATGGCCGGGGCAAGGTCAAGCTCAGACAGGAAGAAAGACCCAGGAGCTGCAAAGGGCGAGGTAGCTTACGGTTCTAAGAAGGGTTGGCCTCATAAATAAAGGGGAGAATATTCACAAAATGGAGTATCATTCAGCTGTAAAAAGGAATGAAATTCAACACATGCTACAGCATGGCTGGACCTTGAAGACACTGTGCTACGTGAAACAGGCCAAAGGACAGATATGTAGGGGCTGGGGTTGTAGCTCAGTGGTACAGCGCTTGCCTCACCTGCATGAAGACCTGGGTAAGATCCTCAGCACCACATAAAAATAAACAAATAAAAATAAAGATGTTGTGTCCATCTACAATGAGAATATTTTTGTAAAAAGGACAGATAAGTAGATTTCACTTAGATGAGGCACCTAGAACAGATAAATGTACCAAAACAGAAGTAAAGGAGTGATTATGAGTCTTTTCACAAAGATAGCCCTGAAAGCTTAGAAGGAAGCTCCTGCCCCTCTCAAAACTGAAGCCAAAGCAAAAGCTCTGAAGGCAAAGAAGGCAGTGTCGAAGGGTGTCACAGCCATACCTTCCCACAACCCAAGACACTGTGGCTCCGGAGCAGCCCAAATATCCTCGTTAGAGCACCCCCAAGAGAAAGAAGCTTGACCACTAAGCCGCCTTCAGTCCCCCTGACTGCTGAATGGGCCGTGAGGAGACTGAGCCACCACACCTGTGCTCATGGTGGGTGTCAAGGCCAACAAACACCAGGTCAAACAAGTGGTAAAGAAGCTATGACACATGTGGCCAAGGGTAACGCCTTGACCAGGCCTGGCGGAGAGAACAGGGCATACATTGGACAGGTTCCTGATTAGGATGCCTTGGGTGTTGCAACAAAATTAGTATCATCTAAACAGAGTCCAACTGTCTAATTCTAAATAGACCCTTTTTTTCAGCATAAAAAAAAAAGAGTGGCTATGAGAGGCTGGGGGGAAGAAGCCCATCTTTAATGGGCGCAGTGTGGGATGAAGAAAAGGTTCTGGAGAGGGGTGGTGGTGACAGTCCCACAACAATGTGATTATACTTAGTGACACTGAGTTGTACACTTCAAATGGTGACAAGGGTAAGTTTTTACCACAGTAAAACAAAAAATAAACAACAACAACAAAAAAAAACTCAAGAGTCTTTTTTGGGGAATACTGGGGCTAGAACCCAGGGGCTCTGAGCTAACCACTGAGCTACATCCCCAGCCCTTTTTATTTTTATTTTGAGACAAGGTCTCACAAGTTGCTGAGGCTGGCCTTGAACTTTTGACTGCCTGCCTCAGCCTCCTCACTTGATGGGTCACAGGTCGGAGCCACTGGGCTGGCTCTTGCAGAGCTTTTGAGCTCAGGAATTCTGGAATGGCTTGGGTGGGTGGTCTTGGGGTGGGGTCTTTAGTGAGGCATAGCACTGATGGTTTGATGGGCCGGAGGAGTACTTCCAGAGTTCTGACCTGTTCGGCTCTTGAGTGGTGCTGGAATTCAGTGGGAGTCTCTGCTCTCCATCACACAGCCTCTCCACATGGCTGCTGTGTGTCCTCCTGACGCGCTGGCTGCCTTCCCCCTGCCTCCCCGGAAGAGGGACCTTCCGGGGAGGCAGGGGCAATCCCTTATGGCCTAGCCTAGGAAGCCACACAGCTCACATACCGTCAGCTCCAGTGTTCTACACACCAGCCCTGACGCAGTGCGAGGGGGACTACATCTGGGTGTGAATACGCACAGGATCATTGGGGCCATCTTGCAAGCTGGTTACCATGGAGCCAAGACTTCCCTTGTCAGCAAAACCAGATGCTTAAAAGCATCCAAGAGAATAATCTAAGGTTAGCAAAATATTATCTCCAAAGTGGTGTAGGGCTGGGTGATTGAAAACACCCAGAATTTGGAGTCAGTCCTGGTTTCCAGTCCTGGTTATATCATCACCTATGAGGTCTTCTTGCTAATACTTTTAACCTAAATCTAATAAACCCTTTAGAACTGCCAGTTTACTGTTAATAATTGATTAGAAAAACCAGTGAATATGGTCTGCAGTTGTAACTCAGCAGTAGAGCACTTGCCTGGCGTATGTGAGGCACTGGGTTCAATCCTCAGCACCACATATAAATAAATAAATAAATAAATAAATAAATAAATAAAAATGAAGGTACATCAGCAACAACAGAAACTGGTGAATAACTCATGAAGAAATAATCTGCTGGGCGCCGTGGAGCTGCGCCTGTAATCCCAGCAGCTTGGGAGGCTGAGACAGGAGGATCCTGAGTTTGAAACCAGCCTCAGCAAAAAGCAAGGTGCTAAGCAACTCAGTGAGACCCTGTCTCTAAATAAAATGCAAAATAGGGCTGAGGATGTGGCTGAGTGGTCAAGTGTCCCTGAGTTCAATCACTGGTATTTAAACCAAAAACAACAACAACAACAACAACAACAACAAAAGAATCCGGCAAATATAGAATGTGACACATTCTACAAGAAAACTGTCTCAGACTTTGAATGTCAATGTAATGGGAGAAAATGTGGAGTTTTTCCAATTAAAAAAAGACATAGCTACTGGGCTGGGAATGTAGCTCACTGGTAGAGTACTTGCATGTCTAGGCCCTGGATGTGATGTGCACACAAGGACATAACCAAATGCAATGCATGCAGGTAACATTGGATACTGAGATCAAAACACAACCCGAGGGGGCTGGGGCTGTAACAGTGGCAGAGTGCTTGCCTAGCATGTGCGAGGCACTGGGTTCAATTCTTAGCACCATATAAAAATAAACAAATAAGATAAAGTCATCCTTTCCATCTACAACTACAAAATAAATAAATAAAAATAAACACAACCTGAAAAACTATAAAACTATACAACTGGACACATGGACACATTTGACTATGGACCATGGTGTTCTAAATTTAGAAAAAAAAACAATTACACAGAGATCTTCCAAGGAATAATATTTACTTGGGAAGACTATTGCAACATAAATCGTAGGGCTCTGCAAAGGCGACATTTGTGCATAATATGTTATGGGCACATTCAGGGGTTAAGGCAAGAAAAAATAAGGACTATTTCAGTTATGTTGAAACAGACTCTTGGCCACAAAGATTAATGGTAAGAATGGCCTCAGTCCAAGATTGAGCACAGTTGCTGGATAGACACATTATACAAGTACATTTTATATGAGGTTGTGGCTGCTCTATGCAAGCTGGTGTTTCTGGCAGAGTATTTTGTGATAATATAAGGCAATAATTAGTAAGAACCCTTTCTTTCTAACTTCTCAGCTTTATTTATTTATTTTTGTTAGGGTTGACAGGCAGCATCTCCATTTTGATTTTGACAAGTTTTACATTTCTTTCACAACTGGCTACTAGCTGATATTAGAGAATGGTTAGTTTTCTTAAGTGTAAATATATACTAATGTTCTTATTGTAATATTAAGAGGGTAAAGGGTCATTGTTTCTGCAAGTTTCTCCCTCACCCCCATGCCACAATATTGGAGGTTGAAACCAGGGGCCCTCTATCTCTGAGTTACATCTCCATGCCCTTTTATTTTATTTTGAGACATGGTGTCACTCAGTGCTCAGGCTGCATCAAATGTGTAATCTTCCTGCCTCAGCCTCCAGAATAGCTTAGATTACAAGAGTCAGCCAGCTCAAGTGATCTAAAAAAATGCATAAGCCCCACATGCCCACAGAGAATAGAGTAAATATTGCAAAATGGGAACAGACTTTGAACCCTAGGTACTGGGTGCACACTGGAGACTTCCATTTTGAAAACATTTCTAATAAAAAGGCTGGAAACCCATTCTAGCTATGAGGATCAAGGAGCTGTGTGACCTGGGCCAGTTTCCTCTCAGGCCTTGGTCTCCTACCTATAAAACAGGTCTAAAAATACCCACCTCCCTGTGGTCTGGATTAAAAATGTACATCACCCGACCCAGCTGCCAGGGGTTTGGGTGCTACTGAGATCATGAGGACAACCCTCAGCAGCATCTGGCCAGAGTGCAGGGAGGCTTTGGGAAAAGCACCTGACCCCGGTGCCTGGGTTTCTCGTGGAGCAGCTGCTTAGAAACCCTGATACCTATAAAATCAATTAAAAAAAAAAAGAAATCCTGTTAACTAGCCGACGCAGTGGCGCATGCCTAAAATCCCAGGATCACAAAAGTTCAGGAAGGATCACAAGTTCAAGGCCAGCCTCCGCAATTTAGTGAGACCTGGTCTCAAAATAAAAAACAAAAAGGGCTGGAGATGTGGCTCGGTGGTTAAGCGTCCCCGGGATCCAAGCCCCCGTACAAAAAAAAAAAAAAAGAAGAAAAAAGGGAAATCTGGCTAAGTAACTCAAGGCGAGGGAGCAAATGCGCTTAGGCTGGGGAGCGTGCTCACCGAGCGCGGGCAGCGGGAGGGCGGGGCCCGAGTGGGCGGGGCCCTAATGGCCATTAGGTGGAGCCGCTCGGAAGTCGAGGGCGGAGCCTGGCCTCCCCGGACCAATCGTGGAGGAGATGTCAAAACCGGCGCCGAAAGCGAATTGGAGAAACTCGGGGCAGATCCGGGCGCCGGGAAGCAGCCGGCATCCTGGGGTGGGCGTCCACTCCTGCGGGGGCGGGCAGCCAGGGCCTCCCCGGGTTTGGACGCCGGCAGCGCCACGTCTCCTAGAGGAGCAGGGGTGGCCGACTTAGGGGGAGGGGAGGCACGCCCGAAGACCCGAGGTTGGGGGAGGGGAGGGGCGGCTGGCGACCTTCCCCCGTTCCAAGTTTCCCGCGGAGATAGGTGCTGGGTACTCGGTCAACAAACCACAAACGAAGCCATCGTTTCTGACTGTCGCTCAGTCGTGGTGTGGACATCGGGAGCAAGTAAAACTCATGGTGTCCAAGAGAGCAGCCAAACGCGGCACTTCGAATATTGACTACAGGGAACTGGAATGCGAATTAGTATCAAACGATCCCAAGCATTTATTGATGATTTTGTTAGATGGCTTTATCAATAAAAACATCCATTTTCTGGAGTTGGATGCTGAAGTATGTACGAGTGAAGCTGACAATGTGGTTTAAGCAAACGTTGCTGGATTTGAGTGGTTCTTTTTGGTAAGAAAAATGATTTTCACCGGCCTCTAAGGCGAGAGAACCTTGACCACAAGTCTGTGCACTATCTTCCCTACCCCACCCTTTCCCTAGGGTGTTTGCAGTTTTGGAGCTTTCTCAGGTTAATTATTTCTGGGTGTTAGACGTTTCTTTTTCTTCACTTATTTCAGGCATTTTTGCCCTTTGGAGGGCAAAACATCTCTGGCAAGTCAGAAAGCCAAGTAGCAAATGAAAACTGTTAGTGAGTTCCTGCCTCCACCCTCACCCGCGGGAGTTTTCAAACTCTCTCCGGCCCATGTGATGCCTAGTGAGTCATCATTGAATTTCTAGTTCTTTAATCATTCTCTGAACTTTCTGGAGTTTTTGCTCAGTTTGTAGTTTTTAAACAAGTGCGACTCAGGGGACAGTGGTCTGACTGGAGAAAGGGAAGGGAACTGCACCAAGAGCCTCGCTCTGTCATTCGGTTATTCGGTTAGTTTGAAGGTGTACAAAGGCCTGCCCATTTTACAGGAGGGATCTCATGTAACACCATTCTCACTTTATTAATCCCGTTTACCAATGCGGACAGCGAGTCCTTAAGAAATCAGGTCACGCCAGCTGGAACTGCGGGGTTCGGCGGCGGTTAGGCTGCCGGATCACCGCCGAACCCCAGATCATTTGTCGGATCCCAGCACCTTCGCACCCCCACCCCAGGGACTCAAGTCTAAAGGGTCGTGGCCACGCTTCTGCCGCAGCCGGGAGCATTTTTCAGGCGTGTGTGCACCAACCTCCTTTGCAAAGCCCTGAGCCCGCGGCAGGCAGGTTCGGAGACGTTTGCTGAGAGGTGGGGCTGCGGGGTGGTAGTCCCCTCGCGCTCCTGGCGGGCTCCAATCGCGGCGCCTCTCGCAATCCCAAACGGTTCCGGTCCAGCGAGTGCCCGCGCGCGCCACGGCCGCCGACACGCCCCGGGCTGCCGTCTTTGTGCCAGCAGCTCGCGAGGGAAGGGCCCCGGCGTCCCCGCCCGACCCGCGTTCCAGAACTCGGGGCGAGGTGAGCACTCCCGCTCGGCGCTTGAATCTCCCGCGCGCCGCGGGGGCGGGGCGGGGCCGGGATCCTCCAATGGGAAGAGCCCAGCTCCGGGCCCTGCCCCCTGCGCGCGCAGTCGGGCGGGGGATTTAAAGAGCGAGGGCTGGCAGCGCCGCTAGTGTTCGGGGTCCTGCTTAGCCGCTTCGGTCACTACCGTCTCCACGTCTGCCACCGCCACCACCATGCTCTCAGTCCGCGCGCCACTCGCCACCATCGCAGACCAGCAGCAGCTGCAGCTCTCGCCGCTGAAGAGGCTCAGCCTGGCCGACAAGGAGAACACGGTGAGTGCCCGCCGGAGCTGGTCCTTGGAGGAGGGTTGGGGGCTCCCGCCATCGCTCACGTGCGTCTCCCCGCAGCCCCCGACCCTCAACGCGACCCGCGTCCTGGCCAGCAAGACCGCGAGGAGGATCTTCCAGGATCCGGAGGAGCCGGTGAGTGGCCGGCGTGGGGTGCGAGAAGGGTCCGAGCTCTCCGGGGGCCAGTGGCGCCGCCGACAGGGGGCGTCCCCAGGAGCCCGCGCTTGGCGCCAAAGCAGCATTGTCTCCTCAGCTGTGGGGCCTGCTCCCCTCCCCCCGGCCCTTTCCCGCCAAAGTGCCCCCATGGGTCCTGTGGTCCTCCTGTGCAAATGGAAAGCAAAGTGACAGCTAATGGTTATGCATTGAGCCACATGAAATTCCCGATAATTTGACCAGAGGAAATGGCAATTTCATGTGGTCCGCTCAACACTTTTTTTTTTTTTTAACCAATTTTTCCCAACAGAAAACTAAAGTACCTGCCCCCAGCGTGGAGGATGAACCACTACTGAGAGAGAACCCCCGCCGCTTTGTCATCTTTCCTATCGAATACCATGATATCTGGCAGATGTATAAGAAAGCTGAGGCTTCCTTTTGGACAGCCGAGGAGGTAATCACATTCAGGAACTGGCCACTGCTTTGACCCTAAAAGACCCCTACAGGGCACTTATAACTGGTTTGACATCAACCACATTCCACTGAGGATGCTAGATGCACTCACTGGCAAAGGGAATCTGGACGTGAAGAGTTTAGTGATCAAATGGTGTAGTGGACTTAAAAAAAAAATTAGAGTATGTATTTGTGAGCTCTTGCACACTTGAATCTTTCCCCTAATACTAACTGTTGTGAACTTCCAAATGTCAGGTGGATCTTTCCAAGGACATTCAGCACTGGGAATCCCTGAAGCCTGAGGAGAGATATTTTATATCCCACGTTCTGGCTTTCTTTGCAGCAAGTGATGGCATAGTAAATGAGAATCTGGTGAGTGTGAAAAAGTCTTCACTTTTAAAGATTTAAGTTAGAACTAGTGTGCTTTTCTCATCTTGATTTTTTTTTTTTTTTCCCATACAGTGAGCGTATATGCATGTACAAGTAGACCTTATATTACATGGCATTTCCTGTTTTGCAACACTTTGCAGTTTATGGTATCCCCCCCTTCCATTATAAGTGGCAGTAATACATGTATTCCCTGTAGATGCCACATTTGCTCTCACCTTTTTGTGGCTTGCTGTTTTAACATTTGGGTTGCATAGATCTTTTTTTTTTTTTTTTTTTGAGTTGGTGCCTCTATTAAGTTGCTGAGGCTGGCTTTGAACTTGTGATTCTCTTGCCTCAGTCTTCTTCTGCTGAGATTATAGGCATGTGCCATTGTGCCCTGCATCAGTAGTGGGTCTTTCTTGAAATGATTTAGTAAGGAATGAATCAATAATTACTGTTCATAGAAATCTTATAAAATAGGAGTTATCTGTTTCCTTTCTTGATCTATAAATTGAGCATATGATATAAAATGTTTTGCTTATCACAGAATTGTGACAATTTGAAAGAAGCAAACCTTTTAAGATACAAAGAATTGACTGATGCTACTAGTATCCATTGACTGACTTCCCGCCAACTTTTTTCCTCAAACTTTTGATGTGTTTTACCACTAGGTGGAGCGATTTAGCCAAGAAGTTCAAATTACAGAAGCCCGCTGTTTCTATGGCTTCCAAATTGCCATGGAAAACATACATTCTGAAATGTATAGTCTCCTTATTGATACTTACATTAAAGACCCCAAAGAAAGGTGGGTATTCAAATGGTATGCCAGGATGTTTTGGATTCCCTTAATAACTTCAAGTTTTTTCAAAGGGATAAAAATGTTTCTAGAATGACTAAGCAGATTGTCATAAACTTCTAGCACCCATGGTCATGTTTGCTCTGAATAAGGGGCCTAAATTCACTTTATTAGAGTTAGAAGTATACTATGTAAAAATCTAATGTTTTCTTTTGAAAAACATCTTTAGAGGTTGAGTGAAAAACTAATGTTGAGGTTTGGCAAATTTATTGTACTTATAGAGTAGGGTTGGGACAGGGTGATAAGGAAGGATAAAGATGTAACTTACCTCTTAGGAAGTTTGTAATATAGTACAGAAAATTAAGATCTAGACATAATATGGACAGCTTTGAGCCATAAGATTAATTTAGGCACAGGGAGGATAGTTGAGCTGAAATTAGTTTGCATTAGGGGATCGTAGAAAAATAAAGGTAGCTTAAGGTCCATTTATGTTTTGGAGATTGGAGAGAAGAGGACGTCAGCAATGGGTTGTTTGAAGAAATTCTTTGGGTGTAAAGAGATTTGGACATGTTTATAGATAGAAATTTGGGTAAGTTACCCAAAGGGGGTAAATATGGTCAGGGAGGTCTGGTGGTTAATCCTCAAAATCAAGAGGCGGGCTGAGGTTTTGAGTGGAAGTGGACATTGAGATGCAAGGAGAATGAAGCTGGCTTGGTGCTGATGACTGGCCTCAGATAACAAGGTCATCTGGGAAGGAGAGGCAGGGATGTCATTGTACTCCAAGTGGACCCCAGAATAAATGGGAGGCAGAGAGTGGTGGTAAGGATACCTTCTTGGTTTAATTATACAGTTGGCAATTGGCCCAGCTAATGTACCCAGTGTAGTCTTTGATAGGACTATCCATTTAGTGGGATAGTAGTTAGCATAGCAGTTAAGATTTTATGGTTCTTTAAATTTAAAGAAGGTAGGGCATGTTGATTTGAAATGATGAAGCCCATAAGTTCTGGAGAGCCAGGTCTAGTGGTGAATGCCTGGAATTCCAGCTATGCAGAAGGCTGAAGCCGGTGGATTGAAAGTTCTAGGCCATCCTGGGCATCTTCAGTAAAATCTGTGAAAGGACTGGGAGTAGAACTCAGATTGCTTACCACGTGAGGGCTTGGGTTCAATCCCCAGCACTGTAAAAATAGATAATCCTGGTATAAAGGACTGAGTTTTAGTGTAAGTAGACGTTGGAGCTCAATATGAACTAAAGAATACCTAAATTTGTGTGTAACATGAGTCAAATGAATGTTGAGTTTTTTTTAAGTCTGGAGGGAAAAGCAGACTAGTAAAAAGGAAAAAAAAATTTTTGAGTCCTTCCTTTGGGGGAGAGAATTGGTAAACCCTTACATTTGACCTTTAACCTAGTGCTCTTGTTTAGAAGTTTGGGGTCAGTTCTTCACCATCATTGCTCATGATATATTACTATACCTACAGGGAATTTCTCTTCAATGCCATTGAAACAATGCCTTGTGTGAAGAAGAAAGCCGATTGGGCCTTGCGTTGGATTGGGGACAAAGAGGCTACCTATGGTAAGGAAGCCCTTGGTCCTAGTTAAACCTGGGCTTCTTTTTTACTGGGCTGTTGGCCTCCTGTGAATACCAACAGTTGTTCACAAAGAACATTTTGATATTAACTCTTCAACAGGAGAACGTGTTGTAGCCTTTGCTGCTGTGGAGGGAATCTTCTTTTCTGGTTCTTTTGCATCAATATTCTGGCTCAAGAAACGAGGACTGATGCCTGGCCTCACATTTTCCAATGAACTTATTAGCAGAGATGAGGTGAGTCTAAATCAAACTGGCTAAAGTGGCACCCCAAATACCTGCAACTCTTAGGCCCACCCTTGTGTTCACTGAAGGTCAGGTCCCAGGTTATCAAATGGCATCACCTCCACATTTAAGAGTTCAGCTGCATACATACTCAGAAAAGAATGAAGTGCTTTGTGTACTCAATATTTTACTCATTTTCAGTATAATACATTCCTATGCACATACCTATTATGTTAAGAGCACAAAACTAAGAGTACTTGATGGGATTTTGGGGAGTATTTATTTTGTTTGGTATTCTGTGATTCTGTACGTGCATGTATTTTTTTTTTTTTTTTTTTTACTTTTAATCGACTTTTATCTTTTATGGGTGTATTATAGTGTACATGGTAGTTGGGTTCATGGAGCCTACTATATTTCAAAGTTTGGTAAGCTTCCTGATGAAGTAATCCACTTGGTTCCAGTTTGCCTTTAAAGGCACTTGGATTAAACTGAGGAAAGGAAGGTGGAGATGCCCAGACTGTCCGGTTTAAATCGCATCAGAAGGGCAAGGAGTATGAACCCTCCCATTTCTGGAGCCCAATGGGCAGATCAAACAGCTGATCTTCCCTTGTAGGAAGATAAACTGGAGCTTATTTGGTTTAATGCACTCAGATTTTCAGATTTGTTTCACTTGAAATTGCATCCTTAGTTCTTGAGCATCTAAAAGCTAACTGCCCTGTCCCTCTGGGAAGCTGGACAGCCTGCTTGCCAAAGCCAACAAGGATTCTGAGGTAGCTACACGGTTTTTTAGATGCCATTAATGAACGTATGGACAATGGTGTAGCTGGTGGATTCATTTTAGCTGATTTTGGGGGATGGCAGTGAGGAAAAGGCCTGGCCTGTTACCTAGCGGGCAGCTTTGAGAGCCTTGGGTGGGGCTGAGGTCTGCCTCATTGACATCAGCAGAGTGGACAGTCATTCATTGTCCTCTTGACAGTCCACAGTTGATGTGCTCTCATTGTGGCCAGGCAAGTTGTATGAGGATACAGGAAAGAATGAAGCAATTCATATTCCATGTTAACAATAGAATTCTGACTTTCTTCTAGGGTTTACACTGTGACTTTGCCTGCCTGATGTTCAAACACCTGCTGCACAAACCATCAGAGCAGAGAGTAAAAGAAATAATTATCAATGCTGTCAGGATAGAACAGGTGGGTGCTAGGTGAGGGTCACTGGTGCTTGCTTGAGGATATCTTCATGCCTGGGGTACTCAAATTCTTCTTTGTCTCTAGGAGTTCCTCACAGAAGCCTTGCCTGTGAAGCTAATTGGGATGAATTGCACTTTGATGAAGCAGTACATTGAATTTGTGGCAGATAGGCTTATGCTGGAGCTGGGCTTTAACAAGGTAAAGCATTGTTTTTTAGTCTTCCGCTTCTTTTGAATTGGAGTTTTGTACTTAGGGTCTTTTTTTTTTTTGGTACTTATGTCTTGATGTGAACTTTTTCAGGTTTTCAAAGTAGAAAATCCATTTGACTTTATGGAGAATATTTCACTAGAAGGGAAGACTAACTTCTTTGAGAAGAGAGTAGGCGAGTATCAGAGGATGGGAGTGATGTCGAATCCAACAGATAATTCTTTTACCTTGGATGCGGACTTTTAAATGAACAGAAGATGTGCTTTTATTTGGCTGATTTTTTTTTCCCCCCTCCCTTATCACCTACCTGCCATCCCCCAAAATCAGCTAAAATGAATCCACCAGCTACACCATTGTCCATACGTTCATTAATGGCATCTAAAAACCGTGTAGCTACCTCAGAATTCTTGTTGGCTTTGGCAAGCAGGCTGTCCAGCTTCCCAGCACTAATGATGACCATCCGGCTTCAAAGTGAGGGACCCTCAAGCAAGCCTGCCCCAGCAGGATTGAACATTTACAACCACCAGACAGTTCAGATGTTAGTCTCACTGCTACAAAGAAGACTTTAAAGTTTACTTAACTAGTTTGTAAATAAAACTGGCACTTTACACACAAATGAACATTGTATTGTCAAGGGAAAAGCCTGATTTGTTTGGTTTCTACAACAAATGCAAAGTGTTGTATTTACCACTAATGGCCAATTCAAAATTCACTGAACTAAAGTTAAACTTGTGTTGACTAAGCATGTAATTTAGATTTTGTTTTCTTTAATGAACTGAAGAATTTAATAGACTTTTAAGTCAGTCCTGTGTGTATGTAGATAGTCAGTTGGTGCCAATAGAAGATGATTTGTGTATTTTACTCTGGACCCCAGGTAGGGTGTCAGCATGTCTTGCTCAACTGAAGAATGATGTGTTTCAGGGCAAGGAGCTTCTAACTTAAGTCACTGGGAATTGAGGTGTGATTTGGGTGACTGCAAGTGACCCAGTGACATGTGAGGAACAGTATCATTGTTTCTCAGGTTGTACTTTCCTCAATTTCTACTTGGTGTGAAAAGACTTAATAGTATTTTCAGGTCGTCCTTAAGACAAAGTGACCTGTCTCAGCTTTCCTAATAATAGTGGTGAAACCAGAACTGAAATTGGCTCTCCTAGATGTTATGTTTATTTCTTTTTTTTTAAATTAATTTTTATTGTTCGTTTTTCAAAACATTACATAGTTCTTGATATATCATATTTCACACTTTGATTCAAGTGGGATATGAACTCCCATTTTTACCCTGTATACAGATTGCAGAATCACATCAGTTACACATCCATTGATTTACATATTGCCATACTAGTGTCTGTTGTATTCTGCTGCCTTTCCTATCCTCTACTATCCCCCCTCTCACCCCCCCTTCTCTCTCTACCCCCTCTACTGTAATTCATTTCTCCCCCTTATATTTTTTTCCCTTTCCCCTCACTTCCTCTTGTATGTAATTTTGTATACCCCTGAGGGTCTCCTTCCATTTCCATGCAATTTCCCTTCTCTCTCCCTTTCCCTCCCACCTCTCATCCCTGTTTAATGTTAATCTTCTCATGCTCTAGGTTCCTACTCTGTTCTTAGTTACTCTCTTTATATCAAAGAAGACATTTGGCATTTGTTTAAGGGATTGGCTAGCTTCATTTAGCATAATCTGCTCTAATGCCATCCATTTCCCTGCAAATTTGTTCCATTCAAATGTTAATTTCAGGTAGGGGTATAGTTAACAGCCAGTTTAGATCAATTTATCTTTGAAATAAAAAAACCAAGGTGTTACACAGAAGATGGTGCATGACTTGTATTGATCTTTGGCCCTGTTTGTTAACTGATTGGGTTGTGTATTAGCTGACCATTTGTCAGTTTCCTTTTATTGTATAGTCTTTTAATTCCTATAATATGGGACTCTTGTATCTTAAATTATTGTTGTTTAAAGTTAATAAATTTGGGTTATATTGCCCTTACCCTTGTGTGACACTAAAATGAACCCTTTGCCTTGCATTGCCAGATGTAAGTTGGGAAGTGATTTTAGGATTCTACCTCCCATCAGCTCAGTAATGTGGGAATTCATTTCTCTCAACTCAGATTGTTTCCTAATCTGTTTAAAGGGAAACTCTCAGCATGAAGCATTTCATTGTTGACTAACGCTGAATACTGCACAAGTGTTAAATGATTGAAATGAAACTGTTCTTATGTCAGTTCCTTGATTGGCAAAATTTACATTTTAGTTGAGGAAGAAAAAGCATTTTTCATAAAGGCTTGCAAATCTGCTTTTCATCTGTTCTGGGGGAGGTATTTCCCTTGTACTCATTCTGGCACAGGGTACCTAGAAGGCCCAGAAGCAGCAGCAGCTGCACTGCAGGTGGGATTTGGGAACAGAACGATTTCTGACAGCGATGGGCTAACCACTCCTGGGCCCCTGCATTCGTTCCCATCTCAAAACATGGGGCTGAGCGCCTCCCCCTCACCCAGCTGACCTGTGGGCTTCTGTGGGGTTTCTGGTCTGTACCTGTCAAATCCTTTTCCTGACAGTCCCACCTACCTTCCTAAAGCCTTTTAGAACTCACTCCTGTCTGTCCCCAAGCTAGCCAGTCCTTGCATGCTGCACCCCTGGGTCTCCAGCCCATCATTCTGCTACAAAGCCGCCTGGTCATGTACTGTCCTCAGCCTGGAGATGGGGCCATGAGCCAGGAGGAACTCCAACCTCTGGAGTTTTACTCCTCAAGAGGAAAAACCAGGTAAATAGGTCTGAAGTGTTAGAAGGTGGCAGGGATGTGGAGCCAGATTTGCAAAGGGGCAGCACAGAATGCTGAGCCGCTGGCACTAGGTAGGATTGGCCTAGTGGAGAGGGTGACTGTTCTCTGCAGTGGGGCCACTGGTGTGATGAGTCTTGGGATCTGCTGTTCCTGCTTTCTGAGGTTATGGGAGGGGACAAGTTTTTGTCCATTTCCACACCTCAGCACAGCTTTGAAGGATGAGTGACTGGCAAATGAGGAAGTAATCCGGTGGGAGCTGAAGTGTTTGGGGTGGTAACTCCGCCTTGGATAAGGTGAACTCAGAGTTACACAGTAGAAGGTTTTGCCTTTGTACCCAAAGGTGCTATCTTTTCAGCTTGGGGTATGCTGGGTTTCCTGGGAGCTTTTTTAAAATACCAGTGCTTTGACCCTACTTCTGTGAAAGGCACCCTGCTCAGTTTTAACTGGATGTGTTTTCTGATTTGTGTCAACTCCAGACTTGCTGACCTCAGGGTTACATTTCATCGCATGTGAACAATTAGGGCCCTGCTCATGCTCAGTGTTGAGCCTGGCTGCTGAGAGCAGGCCCATGAAACTTACCCCTCTGTCTGCCAGACACTGCCTGGGCTGGGGGTATATCTCAGGGGTAAAGCATTTGCCTAACGGTGAGGCCCTGGGTTTTCCCCCCTGATAACTGGGGGGAAAAAGAACTCATAAAGCAAGGTCATGAGTTTATCACGTCATCTGCCTGAACAGCTGCCTGGTGGTTTCTGCGTGTCATGGAGGATCAGGGCTCATTGGTGAGGGGCTGCAGTTTTGAAGCAGAGGGTTGCATGGTTGCATCTCTTGGTTTCTGTTTGGGCACCAGAGAAAGAGGACACATCAGCGTTGCCTCCTTGTACCCCCCGAGAGGGGAAGTGTCACATCAGAACATTTTTACACCTGCTAGCTGACCCGTTGCTATTGGAAGGCTCAGTAACCACACTCACCTTGGGCTGAGCTCTACAGACAAGAGACCAAGATGACCTGAGAACCCTCTTGCTTCAATGATCAGTAACAGAAAGTTAAGTGGGTGATGGCTTGCTGAGGGGGGTTTCCAGATGCAGGACACAAGTGACCCTGGAAGCCTATCAGAGCACCCTGCAAGTGGTGGTTAGTCTCTTGGGGAAATAGAAGGGTGAGGGGCTAACACGGCTTGAATGTGCAAGGGTTGACCTACAAAAGGGAGGGTTTGGGGCTAGAACTTCCCTAAAAAGCCAGGAACCAGCTTAGTGGGAACTGGACAGTAACCTCATGGCACAAAGTAGAGGGTTAGGTTTTTTTTTTTTCCCCCCAAAAAATGTTTGTTGACCAAATACACAAATGAATGAATCAAGAGTAAGAGTTTTGGGCTGGGGTTGTGGCTCAGCAGTAGAGTAGTCACCTAGCACGGGCAAGGCCCTGGGTTCGATCCTTGGCACCACATAAAAATGAATAAATAAAGATATTGTGTCCAACTACACCTAAAAAATAAATATTAAAAAGAATAAGTGTTTGAATCTTCCTGGATTCAAAAATTAAAAATTTCAGGCTGTACCTTTCACAGATTTATAATCCAAGAACTCAGAAAATAAATTAAAATTGGTCAGTACTTAGTCCCAACACTGCTACATTTGATTCCCACAGATGGGGCCTATGATCCTAAATTATAAAACAAGGAAATGAACCACATGCAGCAATGGGTATAAAAATCCTAAGAACTTCAGATAACAGGTTGAGCATACAGGATTGACCTGGGTGTGGTGGTACACACCTGTAATCCCAGCTATTTGGGAGGTTAAGGCTGGAAGACTTGTAAGTTCAAGACCAGCCTCAGCCACTTAGACCCTGCCTCAAAATAGAAGGGCCTGGGGCTGTAGCTCAGTGGTAAAGTGCCTGTGGGTTCAATCTCCAATCCCGCCTCCTAAGGGAGGGAATGAAGAGGTATGACTAATGGCCTTCCAGCACTGATTGCTTCATCCTCAGAAGCAGGAGAGTCCAAAGGAATCTCAAATCAGATAAAGGATCCATACCTAGGCTCTCAGGAGTCAAATTGCCAAACGTGAACAAAGTTCACTAAAGTAAATTCACAGGTATGTACTTAAAGAGGAAGGATCTTTAAGCAGAAACTTTCAATAGGAGTCAAAAAATCATGGAATCTTTTAAATGCTGAAAAAATTATTGAGCTTAACTGGTATTAAGAAGAGAAATACATTTTCAAAGTTTTTTTAAAAAATCATTTCCATACACCCACCCAAAAAAATCACTAAAGAATATCCTTTAAGGAAGACAAGAACTGAGCCCAGAGGATGGTGGTGAACAGAGAAACTGGTAAACTTGCGGTGAATCTAAACCATTGAGAAACCAAGCGAACTACAATAGTGGACAGTTACAGCCGAGAATAGTGAAAGGTGGAATTAGAGAATACTAAGGGCTTTGTGCTATTGGGAGGCTAGAGATAGGGTGACCTTGGTTCATTTTGAGTTTTACATAGTTCAAAATGAAAAGGTAACAACTGGAAGAACAGCTTTGGAATGTAGAGCTTGGTTGGTTTAGTACAAGACAGAAAAGATGGGGTGGGGCAAAGAAAAAGCACGGTAATGGAAAGCACAAAATAAGATGGCAGAAATAAAATTTACCAGCACAATAAACGTAAATGGTGTAAATTAACAAAAGATAAAATCTTCAGGTTTAATTTAAAAAATTCTAACTCAATTATTTCCCAAAAATCACACACATAAGAATGTACAGGGATGGGAAAAGATGGGAAAAAAAAAATCCCAACTCATACTGAACAATGGTGTTCTAAGGAAAAGACTTCAAGACAAAAAGACTCACTAGAAATAAGTCATTGAGATATAGCTTCCAGGCTTTTAGGGAATAAAAGCCTAAAGACCATGAGATTCAGTATTCCTTAGGGCAGATTATTATAAAAAATAAAGAAGTCATCAAAAAAAAGAAAGAAAGAAGTCATTGACCTAAAGAATAACTGATCACCTGGGAAAATAGAGCACTAAAAACCAGAGAGGCGTGGCCTCTGCAGTGTGTTTGGGGTTACCTTATAAGTCTGCCTCCCCAGGGACTGGGGGAGGCCTGGGCCCAGTGACTCAGGGGACAGTGTCTTGTCTTGGTTCTGACTCTGTCCCCTTGAGTTGATGTGTTTGTTTACTCACTGTCCTCCCTTGTCCTTCCCTTCGTTCTTGGGTTTGATTTTATGCTAGTTGGTCCCTCCTTGTCCCCAGATCCACTTTTGTCTCTAGAGGGTTGGTCTGGCATGATTTGAGATACTCGATAAGTAGAAATTATTGGCAAACTGGGCTGGGGATGTGGGGATGTGGTAGCACGCTCAC
The DNA here is from genome assembly GCF_048772815.1 of Callospermophilus lateralis. Classification (NCBI taxonomy): domain Eukaryota; kingdom Metazoa; phylum Chordata; class Mammalia; order Rodentia; family Sciuridae; genus Callospermophilus; species Callospermophilus lateralis. The sequence continues at coordinate 6,534,120 of NC_135318.1, forward strand.
CTGGCATGCGTGAGGCACTGGGTTCGATTCTCGGCACCATGTAAAAGTTGAATAAAGATATTGTGTCCACCTAAAAGCTAAAAAATAAATATTTTTTTAAAAAGGGAAATGATTGGCAAAAGCTCTGGGTTTGATTTCTAAGAGAACATTCAGGATGTTGGAGGCAGTGGGTGATGGGTCTGCCTTGCAAAGAGAAATTTGATTTACATTTCATAAGCTCCTCTCCCCCCTTGGTATATTAGACGGTTTTGCATTTTAAAAAGGTTTGTGTGGCAGCATCTAGAAGAAGACTTCAGCCACTGGGGTGGGAGCCAGTGAGCTGGCAGCAGGCCCCCCTTGGTGGGGCAGAGAAGAGGACTTGGGGGTCACGTGTCCCCATTTTTCTTGGTGACTCTTTCTCTCTGGTAGGAAAAGGAGGCACTGGACCTCCTCTGTGTCCTAGAATTCTGCCTTGCTCTGTCCCGGGGAGTTTCCAGACCACGGAATTTCCGTGGGCCTCTGGGGAACCGGAAGCAAGATGCAGAACTTTCTAGAACATAGGGACTTGTCTTCCTTTGGACCTGGCTGCTTCCATTTCTCACTGTCCACCGTGTGCCTCAACTCCTTCACGGGACCTTCATTCCTTCACCCTGGATCCTCTACCCTGGAACCTTCAGTGGGGCTGGGCTGGGACTCAGTGGTAGAGCACTTGCCTGGCATGTGTGAGGCCCTGGGTTCAATTTTCGCACTGCATATAAATAAGTAAAAATAAAGGTCCATTGTCAATAAAAAAAAAAAAAAAAAGGAAAAGAAATGATACTTAAAAAAAATAATAATAATAAAAAAAAAAGAACCTTCAGTGTCGGGCCCTGCAGGAAGGATTTGGGGCCGGAATAGCAGTGCCTGAGGCCAGGGCTTGGGACCCAGCCTGTGGCTACATCTGGGTCTCCTACCAACATGGGCTTCTTTTCCTTTCCCCACCGTTCGTGGGAGGACCCCTAGACTGCTTCCAGAGGTGAGTCTACGGTGTCTCTGGTCCTACTTGGTCCCGAGCCCAGAACTACTTATATTCAGTGTGGGCAGAAGGGTAGCAGAACCAGAGGGGCTTGAAAATGGAGCCACCATGAGCAGCGTCCCAAACAGTGGACCAGGACCAGAAGCATCAAGGTCCTCTGGTGTTTGCTAGAAATGCCAGTTCTCAGCACACCCTCCTGACCCCAACCTGCGTCAGGGGTTCAGGGGCTGGGCACAGAGATGGGGGTGCTGCTGAGCACATACCTGCTTTATTGCTTCCCACCATGGCCTTGGGCAGCTAGTCACCCCCAAACCTCAGTAGCCTGGGTGGCCAGCCAGGCATGTTGGGGTCTGCCTTAGTGAAGAGCCACGTCCCGTCCCTGGGAAACAGCTTAGTTTGGGTCTGAGGGGCTTCATCTGCGGAGGGACAAAGGAGAGTCAGGGTCCCTGCCTGTTGGGGGACAGTGCTGGAATACAGGGAGGGTGGACCAGGGGGAGGTTTCCCAGCCCCCAACTCGTGGCTTCTCTCTGTCCTCCTGCATTGTCACTTTGGCAGGTGGCTTGCCTGCCTTTGAGCCAGCCAGTCTGCCTGTCCAGCTTTGCCTGATCTGACCTCTCCAAGGAAGGAGGCATCTGCACCTGCTGCCACCCACTCACGTGCCCTCACATGGTGTCTTCTTCCTCCACCTCGCCTCTGACACTGTCCCTGAGATGGCTGGACTACCTACCATTTATGTAGTGCGCACTGTGGCCAAGCGGCAGTCTATGAACTTGTGTTCTTATCATTTGCTCTTCATAACGTCCCTTCACAGTTGAGGGACGGCAGACACAGACAGGCTAAGTGACTTATCCAGAGCCACACAGCCGGCAAGAAGAGGCACTGGCCCAGAGTTGGGCGGCCTGCTTGGTGACTGCATGCTGAACCAAGACGTATTGGGCCCTGTGGCCATGCTCAGTCCTCACTCTGGCAGGACTGTCCTGAGCTCTGGCCGCTCCTTCTGTCTCCCTTGCTCTTGGCCCACCTCCCAGGGTCTTTCCCCCAGCCTCTGGGCACCGCCTGTGGAATCTCCACTCTCCTCGGTGCAGGTTGACTTCCCTGATGTTCATTCAGACGCTTCCACTTGGTCTCTCACGGGTACGGCCCCAAATTGCACCCCAAATCTGCTCACATCTCCCCAGCACACGGGTTGTCTGCTGTTTCCCAGCTCCGTGGGCCCCAGTGGCCCGTTGCAGGATTCCCAGGCGGTTGCTATTTTGTATGTGGCCAGGAGGGGGAGCTCCCACCTTCCCGCTCCCTCGCCTCACACCCCTGCCTACCTGGCCCTGTTGTCCCGTCATCTGAGTGGCCACACAGCCATGTCCCCTGTGGGTTATGGCCCTACCCCGGCCAGGTCATGTCCCACTTTTGCTTTCCTCCAGTCTGTCGCACACACAGCATCCAGAATGCTCCAGCAGCAAATCAGAAGGTGCCACGTGGGTAAACGCCGGCCATCAAGTCTCCTGAGGCCCCCCTGAGCCCAGGTGCCTCATGGCCTCACCTGCCCGCCTTTCCTGGAACCTCCCGGAGCTGGAGCTCTTCTCACACGGGACCAACGAGGTCTGACTGGAGCCCTTGGCCCTCGCGGCGAGTGGTCTGTCTGCGGGGCTCGCCTCCCGCATTCCCCTCCAATCCAGGAGGACTGTGCCCATCTCAGCTCATCCCAGGCCTGCTGCAGGGGTGGCTGACAGCTGGGGCTTCAGGTAGGGGCTTCAGGAAGTTGAACTGAAGGCTGAGTTCTTGGGCGACACTGACTCTTCTTTCCTTGAGTGTCCCCAGCTCTGGGCTGGGCCTGTGCTCTGTTCTGAGGACTCAGGATGGCAGCAGACAACCCGGGCTTCCCCCGGAGCTCTTCCAAGGTCGGAGGTGGGGTCTCAGCTCTGCTTAGTGCCGTTGTTGTTGTTCTCAGTTTTCTTGGTGACCTGTTCTTGTGCAGATGTTCAAGTGATGTGGCAGGGACATGAGTTTTATGGAACTATTGGCAAAAAAAACCATTTGGCATCCCTGTGCTTCTGGAGGTTTCTGGGGCCGCAGACTAGCTCCAGCTGCAGACAGCTGCCCGCCTTCTCACAGCATTCAGCTTTTGAGCCCAGCAGCTTCCTGGGTCCCCAACCCGTGAGCAACCTTACTATTCTAGCCCTTCAGTGATCCCTGACAAACTCTTTCTGGTGTGTAGGTGGAATTCCTATTTTTAATAGCCAAGTTGTTGAGAAATCATAGGACTTCTACTTCCATCTGAACGGAAAGCTTCTAGAAGTATTTGTATCTGTGCTTCCGTAGAATCCAGGGGGTCATCTTCCCCCAGGCACGTCAGCAGGCGTGTGCTCAAGTCCTCTGGATGCAGTCGGGAAGGCAGAAGGTAGTCCCAGGCAGGTGTCGGGGTGATGACCCTGTGGGAACTGTAGTGTGAGCACAGGGCAGAGTGGCCCAGGCTGCTGGATCAGGGAGGACAGCAAAAAGAGGTGGTCTTCCAGTTGGAGGGAGCAGGCTGGGGAGGGGAGGGGGAGGCAGGGAGGAGGAGAGAGGAGGCACTTTTGTTCTTGTAGTGGGTGTGAAAGAGCCCGTGGTCACAGGAGCCAGCGGCTCAGTGGTTGGAGTCAGAGGTGGGCCTGGTGGGTGGGGAGGACAGGGCCAGGTCGGCAGGGCCACAATGCCATGCTGCGGGGTCTGAACTCTGTACGGAAGCCCTGTGAGTTTCTCTGAGGAGTGACATGATCAGATTTGCATTCCAGCCAAGTCTCTGGTCTCAGGCAGCAGCCACCCTTCCCGTGGGCACCGCCTTCCCACGTGAACGCTTCTCTTCTGTTGGAATTGTTGTTTTAAAGTGCTGTTTCCAGCCCTCGGCGCTGATTTCCTGTCTCTGAATAGTTTTGATCTCTGGTTTGAACAGTGCTGGATTAGAGAGAGGGAGACCAAGGGAGGAGAGTCCAGCCAGGGATCAAGACAGGGCTCCAGGGCCTCCTGGGGGGGGGGGGTTGGAGGGGATCACGGAGGCCCCAGGATGAAGGTCCGGCTGGGCAGGTATCCAGGGCCTGCCTGTCCTGGGAGGTGTGCTAAGGATTCAGAACTGTGGTTTTATAACTCAGACACATTGCGTGGTGTCTGAAAGCCATTTCATTAAATGCCACATAGATTCAAAATAGAAATTGCATCTCTGGGACAAAGCCCATTGAGCGGGGAGCCAGGCACACTGAATTGGAACCAGTGTCATCTCACAAGGCAGGGATGGTGGGTCCAAGGCTGCCACCCACCTCCTCATTCATATCTGACCTCTCCAGAGGAGGCTGAGGTCCTGGAGGCCAGTCACCTGCAGTGAATCAGGGCAGCTGGGAGAATGGCAGCCTCTGGTCACATGCCTCCAGCTGCACTTATGACCAAGGACTCTGAGCTGCTGCTGAGGAAGCCACCTTCTCCCCGAGGACCCCAAGGCAGCCGTGAAGGTGTGGGCCTGAGTCACGCTGCTAGTGGGGAGCAGAGATGGCTTTGGACTCCCAGCTCAGGACTCGAACACGGCTTCTCTCTACCCCAGGACGCTCTTTGTACCCCCAGGCTCTTTGTGTTTCAGAACCAGATGATGGAGAGGCGTGATCGGGCAGCACACCTGGGGAAGGGGCTGGGGCTGGGTACTTTTCAAGTCTGGAAACTGCTATAGGGGATCCACGGGGCGAGCAGCCCTGCATCTGCCTTCTGTCCCCAGCCTTCACCTGCTTTCTATCCAGTCAGCCACCAAAGTGGCCACTTCTAGGGCCTGTCAGCTCAGCCTGCAGCCCTGGATGCTGCTCCTTCCACCACTTCTCCAGGTGGGCCAGGCTTGGAGGATGTCAGGAAGGTGGGAGCGGGCAGGCAGAGCAGGCCTTTGGGGAGCACCTGGGATCCCAGGGTAGGCCCATGGCAGGAGCACACAGCACAGGGAGAGAAGCCTGGGCATTGGCTTCGTTGGCCATGAACTTGCACTTTTTGTGGGTATTATTTATTTCCATCCACTTTTGTGTGTATGTGTGTGTGTGTGTGTGTGTGTGCGCGGTGCTGGGGATTGAACCCAGGGCCTTGTGCGTGCGAGGCAAGCCCTCTACCAACTGAGCTGTATCGCCAGCCCTTTCCATCCACTTTTTAAAGGATCATTTTGTTTTCTGACATCCCACGTTGGATGCATACCTTGTTCCTTTTTGTGTCTGCTTATTTAGACACAAGTTACCAAAACCGTGAAATTTCCTGTGAGAAGGCATTTAGCCAGAGTCCCGCGGAGGCTGCACTCGCTGCACTCTGCACTCGGTGTTCTGGGCTGTTTGTTTCTCTGCCTTCCTTGCTTTGGGTTTGACTTCCCTCTGACTCACGACTCAGGCGTTTTCTCCCCAGGTGGCGGCTCTTCCCCTCCTTCAGGTCCCTCAGACACTTTTTGTTTGATGGCACTGTTGTGCAACTGAGGGAATGCTGTTTCCTTTAGTTCTTCTTTTCGGAATTCACTGAGCTCTTCCTTGTGGCCTTCTTTGATGACTGATTTTTGTGACTGCCTCATTGGTTTTTGGAAGAGCACATTCTCCTTTCTGCTCCCTGGGTCCTTATTTGCATTTCATTTATGCATCTGTCACTGGATTATGAACTCCGTAGATTTTCAGTACGAATGTGATTCTTTCTATTTCTCTGTCTCTTTTTTTCTGCCATACTGGTGATTGAACCCAGGGGTGCTCTCCACTGAGCCACACCCTCCCGCCCCTTCTTTAAATTTTTAATTTTGTGACCCTCCTGCCTCTGCTGAAATTTCAGGTGTGTGCCACACACCTGGCTTCTATTTTTTCTTTTTATGCCTTGTTTATGCTTTGTGAATGTTGGTACTGCCTTCTCTGGTCCTACCTAGTGAACTATTTGTTGTAAATTGTGCTCTTTCTCATATACTCTCTCGTCTTGCTTAAAGCTTGTCAGGGTGCCATGTTCTTGGGTCCCACTTCTGTACTTCCTATGAGGAGCCTGCAGAAGATTCTGTCTCTTGAGTTCCCGGACACAGTGGAAAAGTCTGAGTCTAACTTGTACTTTTTATCCTTAGAAGGAGATTTGTCTTTTCGGCCTGGTTGCCCGGATGGTTTTCTCCTTAGCTTTTCCCCTCCTTTCTTTTTACATTGTAAGTCTAGTCACCTTCCGTCCCCCAAGACATCCTTGTCCTTTCAACCTGTAGATTCAAGTCTTTTGTTTCTGGAAATTTTCTTGGATTATATCTTTGAATATTTTTGCTCATTCTCTCAGCCTTCCGTTCTGGGTGTGTGCCGGGCCCCTGGGTCTGTCACTCCTGCCCCTGGCTTGCCTTGCTGGGACACTCGGGGGGTGTTTCCAGCAGTGCTGCTCCTGGGGGTGGTTGTAGGGCTGCGATGCCAACATGGCTTGGTGCTTCCTATAAACACGGCTAGCATGCGATTCCTTGCTCTGATTTGCTTCTTCTTTCTTGGAGCCGATCCCAGTGCCACTGTCAGGAGCTTGGGCACTGGAGGGACCTCGGTGCGCAGCTGTGTTCTCCCCTCCCTGCTTCTTTCCAGAATGCTGCTCCATTTTCCTGCCTTTGGCAGTCCTGGGCCTGTTTCCAGGTGGGGTTTTATTTTGCTTCTGTTCTCACTTGGAGATGGAGTTTGCATTGGAGATAGAGTTTGTTGCCAGGTGCAGTGGCATACACCTGTAATCCCAGTGACTCTGGTGGCTGAGGCAGGAGGATCACAAGTCTAAGACTAGCCTCAGCAATGTAGCAAGACCCTGTCTTAAAATAAAAGATAAAAAAGGACTGGGATGTAACTCAGTTGTAAAGCTCCTCTGGGTTCCATCCCCAGAACCAACAAAACAAGACAAAACAAAATTAACAGACAAACAAAAGGTAAGAGTTTGCATTCTGTTTCACTTTCTCATTATTTTGGGGTGCTTTTCTTTCTTCTTTTTTCATGTTTGTTGAGGTATAAATGATATACAATAAATGGTGCCTGTTTAATGTTGCATTAGTCATTTTTTAATTATATCAAAATGCCCTAGGCAGGTTCTTTATAAAGAAAAGAGGTTTATTTGGTTTACAGCTTCGGAGGCTGAAAGTCTAAACAGCATCGCAGGCTCTGGCAAGGGCACCTTGGAAGATGGGGGAGGAAGAGATCCTATAGCAAAACATCAGCAGAGAGGCTGGGGTTCCACTCTTCCTTCAAGGCAGAGCCCACTGATCTTAGGACCTCCCATTAGACCCCCCGCTCTTTAAAATGTCCTGCTCCCAATGTTGCTAAACTGAGGACCAAACTCCCAACCCATGAACCTTGGGGGACAAACCACATCAAACCACAGCAAAGGTGTAGTATTGGCACGTTTTGACGTGTGTTCAACCCATGGGACCATCCCTGCACCGAGCCACTGCGCGTCTCTCCTCTGGCAGCTCCCACACACCCCTTGGTGGTTTCTTCTTTGTGTTCTTTCCTCTGCCCCCAGCTTTAGGTGACCACGGACCGCTTTCTGCCATGTAGATTAGATTGCATTTTCTAGAGTCCTGCTGTCAATAGAACCTTGCAGCGTGTTTGCCTCTGCTGGCCCTGACACTGACCCTAAATATTCTGAAATAGGTCCAGCTGTTGTGGGTAACAGGCGGCTGGTCCTTCTAATGCTGTCTTTCCAATGCTGACCCATGCTTTTATCCTCTTGGGTCAATAAGTAGGTGTGGGACACCTGAGTCAAATGGTAGGTCTATCTGCCAAACTCTTCCCAAGTGATTGAGCCACGTGCCTGCAGCACGTGAGGGCAGCTGGGAGCTCCAGTCACCTGGTGTCCTGCCAGCAGTTGGTCTTTTACGTCCCAGCTATCCCAGTGCCTATCTACGTAGCCCCTGTGCTCTTCGGTGACATTTCACTCATGACCAGTGGCACCTGGTGTCTTTTCACGTGCTTGTTTTTCCCACGTATCTAGTCATGTGCTGCATAAGGTTTTGCTCATCGAGGGCCACAGATAAGGCCACAGCCCCTAGTCATTGGCCCCTAGTTATGCAGCAGGTCCACGCCTGGGAGCAGCAGGGCGCTGACCCAGCGCTGGGAGGGAGGGAGGAGGCATGGGCAGCAAAGTCCTCTGTGTGGCCAGGGCACTCATGGGACACCTGGAGAGCCGAGGCCAGCACTTGGGGTCTGTTGCCCTGGGAAAGGGCTCCTCTGTGGTGAGAGAGACGCCACTGCACGTCCCTCTAGTTGTTTCTTCTTTATTGAGCTTGGGCCATGTGTGGTTTTAGGTGCTGGACAGCAAGGAGAGGAGGCCGGAGGAGGCAGCCTCCATGCTCAGCCTGGTACCTGTGCTTGGATTTTTCCAATGTCCCACGGAGGGCAAATACACGTGTATGAAGGTAAGCACGTGAGGAGCTCAGTGTTGTTTTTCTTCTACAGCAGAAGAGAAGCAGGACAGGAATGGGCTATGTCCACTGCGGGAGGCCGGGGAGAGGGAGCCTGAGCCTCAGGTGCGGGGGCTGGGACAGCCCAACCCATGACAGGAAGCAGTGGGGTCACCCATGTGAGGCCAGGTGACAGCACAGTACCTGGTGCCTTGGGATACTCAGCCCCTGTGACCCTGTTCAAAAAGAGACCTAGAATAGCAGGTGAAGGGAGGACTTCTTGTCTGAAAGTAGTTCAGTGCTTGTTACATTTTCATTATAAACGAAAAAATATGGCTTCTGGTTTATTCATCAGCCATGCAAACCTGGCCTACTGTGACCCTTCCCTGCAAGCTAGTCCAGGCGCTGGTCTGGCATGGCAGTGAGGTTCCTGAGGTGAGCTGAGGGGTAAATGCTGCCTCCAGAGGCCTCCAGGAGGCCGGCCGCCACCTCCCGCCATGGGCAGCTCCGTTGGGGGGCAAAGCCTGTGAGGAGCACAGGTGAACAGGTAGATGAGCCCAAGTCATCCTGCTTTCATGAGCCTTCTCAGCCTGGGCCAGGGCTGGGGAGACAGGAGAGGAAGACCGAGGGGGCTAGCTAGTTACGGTCACCTTGACCAAGACGTCTGACAAGAACAACGCAGAGGAGGAAGTTTATCTTGGCTCATGGTTTCAGAGACTCAGTCCATCATCAGCTGATTTGGGCCCAAGGTGAGGCAGGATATCATGGCGGAGGGTGTGGTGGGGGAGAGCCATTCAGTTCATGGCAGCAGGAAGGGGAAAGAGAGAAAGAGAGAGGACGGGCCTCAGGGAAGAGGCACCTTCCAGGATAGGCTCCCAGTGACCCCCTCCCCCTCCACTGCCACCAGCCGACAGTCCAGCCAGTCAGTCCACTCAAACTAGATGGAGCGATTAGGTTACAGCTCTCGCAGTCCAACCATTCACCTCTGAACCTTCTTCCTGCATAACACAGGGGCTCCGGGGACCCCCACATCCAGACCATAACACCCAAGCTCTCTTCCCAGTGTGCTAAACCAAGCGCCTTCCTTGGATCACACCTGTGCTTCTCTCCTACCTCGTTTTGAGACCTCTGCTACGTGCAGGGCATTGGCCTAAGCGTTGTGAGGGGTAGAGACCAGCCAACTTGGGTCTAGAGGGGTGGGGAGGGGCAGGCGACTGGGTTGCCTGGCGGTGCGGAGTGTTGGTCCTACCTGGCTCTCACCTGTCTGCACCTGCTGTGCCTGGCCTTTGCTCCAGAGGGGGTTGCTTCAGGGCCCTCCATGGAGAAGAGTCAGGGAGACCTGGGAGACCCAGAGTAGTGGGTCTGGGGTAGGGGGGCCGAGTGAGGCCAGGCAGGCAAGACCTGGCACCTTCTGTGGTTTGCCTGATCAGTAACCTGTTGGATGACCATGAATTCAATATTCAAGTCTGTTCTGAAATGCAATTCTGGGCTACATTGTTTCTGGAAGTTTGGACAGAAAGCACAAAGAACTAAATTAAATTATCACAAAATTGCAATCACTGAGCTAATGACTGTGATAGAAAAGAATTGCAATACTTAAGTCCCGTCATTATACTAATAACCTTTGCACAGAAATACAAACATAACAATTGTTTGGCAAGAGTGATTTATTACCTGGGGAACAGAATCTGGGGGAAGAAATTCCTCCTGGCTTCTGTGAAGAGAGGAAACGGCTAAGATTTCTTTTTTTTTTTTTTTTTGGTATTGGGGATGGAACCGGGGAGCACTTGACCACTGAACCATATTCCCAGGCCTTTTTCTTTTTTCTTTTGAGACGGGGTCTTGCTAAGTTGCTCAGGCTGGCCTTGAACTTGCAGTTCTCCTGCCTCAGCCTCCTGAGGAGCTGGGTTACAGGTGAGTGCCACCACTCCTGGATAGAGAGCTAAGATTTCTAAAGTGCCTACTGTGTGCCAGGATGCAGTGGTGGAGGTCCCTGTCTTAGGAAGTCCTGGTTCACATGGGCAGGGGGCAGCCAGGATGGCAGAGGCCATAAAGGGAAGGGGCCTTAGGAGGAGGGGGTATCAGCAGAAACCTGTAGGAGGTGGTGGCCTTGAGCTGGGCCTGGAAGCATGAGTAGGATTCAGGGGACCTTATTCCCCTTCCTCATCTCTTCTCCTCAGCCAGCTACAATCTGGCTTCTGTCCCCTGCTTTTGTCCTTGAAATGCCCTTCATGTCGCCAGAACCAAAGGTGGGTCCTTAGTCCTCTTCTTTTATTTTAAACATATTTTTTAGATGTAAAATCAAGATAGCAGTCCTTGTAGGTGGACACGATACCTTTGTTTATTTTTTATGCGGTGTTGAAGATCGAACTCAGTGCCCCACGCATCCGAGGCGAGCGCTCTACCACTGAGCCACACCCCAGCCAGTCCTCATCTTCTTTGGCTCTGAGAGGCATGTGTTCCTGGCTGCTTCTGTGGCCTCTGGACCCACCCTTCCCTGAGTCCCACCAGCATCACCTGTCCCTTCCCCTGCTCCATCCCCTCTTCTGTGTCCTCTCCCCTCCTGACCTCCACGCCCCCAGCTCAGCCCTCACCTCTCTTCCCTGTTGCTGGCTCCCACATCTCACTGGCCTCTCGGCCTCCGACCCACCGACCGCTGTGCACAGTATCTCATTGTCTATGAAGCACTCCCCCCACCCCCACCCCGGGCTGTCCAAAAGACAGTCTCCTAAGCCAGATATCATAGATCAAAAAAGCTCACATCAACACCCACTCCGGGCCCAGTCCTGACCTACGAGGGTGCTGCCAGCTGGGCATGGCCAGAGAGGAACCCTGCTGGCCTCCTGCTTCTTGCGAATGCAAGCGGAGGGGGTGTGCTCCTCGTCACCACCCAGGCTCACTGTGCTGGGGCCACCTTGCTGATGTGGAGCTGGAGCCCGTTCTCCCGTACAGAGAGTGTCCCTCACACAACACGCTGCGGCTTGTCCATCTGAGCCCTGATTGACATTTTTAGAATTGCGAAAGGTCCTATTTGAGGAGGTAAGGGCTGCCCTGCAGGAACCGAGGGGGGTGGAGGGCGCAGGTGCCTGGGGCTGGGCTCTGAGGCATCAGGCTGGCCTATTTATTTTAAATGAATGAGCGAATGAATTATGAATGAATAAATAAAGGAGAGAACAAAAGGAGAGGTGAGGGAATGAACCAATGTGCTTCTGAAAGGAGCATCGTGGGTGTCCACTGGGGATGGCCGTTTTCCTGGACCCTGCACACCAATCCTGGCCACAGTCCCCCAGGGCGAGGAGCGCTATCTTGATTTAATAAATGAGGAAAGGAAAGAAAAGCAAAGCTTAGAGAACCCAGGTCATTTAGCTTGCCTGGCCTTGGCTTGCCACCTGTCAACTGGGGAAGGGGGTCGAGAGGCTGTGAGGCCACTGAACCTGGGGGGACTGTGAGGGCCATGGCTCAGAACTTCTGCCCCATCTTACGGCTTGAGCTCCCACAGCTTGTAAGTGGCCTGGCCCAGACTTGAACCTGCTCAACCTGTCATGAGACGTCACCGTTTCCGCCACCCAGCTGCCTGCCTCGGGCACTTAGCAGACTCCAGGCCTTGCAGTGAGTAACTGAGGATGAGGGGCTGGTCCCTGGGCCATCCCTGTCTTCTTGAGGCCAGGAGGTTTAGGTCCTTCAGTCTGGAGGGTGATTGAACAGCTCGGTTCCAGTCCGCCCTGGTACCTGGTGCCCTTCCTCCCCATCTGCCTCCCCTGAGGACGAGATTGGAATAAAATTGCAATGGTCCGGCTCACTAATTTCATTTTCTGTGTCTGGAGTAATAGGGCCTCTTGAACTCATTAGGTTTATTTAAATTCAAATAACAACCAGGTTGGTGGGCAGGAGAGGCTTTGCTGAGGAAGCCTGGTCATTCCCAACCAGGATGGCTCAGTGTTCAGCTGCTCAGTTGGGGCCCAGCAGAAGCTGACATTGACCTTGACCCCAAGTGGGCAGGCGCCAGGGAGCTCCCCCCAGCACTTCACCTTCAGAGAACCTGGGGTCCAGTAGGGGCCAGCCAGCCTGCCCAGGAGATGGGTCTGAGCCTCTTCCTTGAATTAGCCATTTCCATTACGCTCTTGTCAGTTTCAGACCAAATCTGCCCCAGGTTTTATTTCAATCTGGCACTGAGAGGTGAGGTGGGGGTGGGTGGCATTCCCAAAGGGATCTGTGTTCCCTAATGTGACAGAACCATTTTCTAGTGACCCGGGGCACCCTCAGCTCAAGGGCTTCAGTGGTTTAGGTCCTTCAGTCTGGAGGGTGATTGAACAGTTCAGTACCTGGGTGCTGTGATGGTGGTCACTGGGGACTCTGGGTCCAGAGACGATAAACAAGGGACGCTGGTGCAGAGGGGTCCCAGGAGGCCACGGGGGCACTTCTCTCTTCATTGATTCCTGCCTTCAGCCTTGGTCCTGTGCTAAGTCCCTTGGCTCTCCCCAAGGCCTCTCCTCTTGGCTGACAGTCTTTGCTCAGTGTCTGCTCCCGTGTCTGGTCCCCTCCTCTGTCTAGTTCCATCCAGGCTGCTCCCCTTCCAGGAAGCCTCCCTGGTTGCCTTCGGATACGTCTTTCTTCTTGTTCCCCAGAATTTTATGCCAAAACCCAAACACTTTCTGGGCTGACAGCCTCTCCCCTCCTGACAAGGAGCAGGGCCACTGCAGATCAGTCCTGGGGTCCCCACTGCTCACCCAGAGAGGATGCTCAGTGGCAGCTCGCTGAAATCCAACAGAATTCCCTGGTACCCGGCCCCTCCCCTTCCTTCCTACATTCAACCATAGGGTTCGGGTCCCCTCACTCCTCTGCCTCTGTCCCAGGACCACCGCGTAGCCCCGCACTGCCAGCCAGCTCAGGCTCAGCAGACGTTGATGCTTCTGCTTCTGGGACCTCACTAGCTGCTCTGCTGGCCCCCCGCGGCCTTTCCCCAGCCATCCTGGCCCCAAGCCTCACCCCAGCCCCGCTCCTCTTTGGAAGCAATACCCCACTGGCTGCTCAGGTTAGGGCTAGGTACCGGATGTAGGGCCTGGGCCACCTGGCACCATGCTTTGCTGCATCCTAGGTTGGTGGCTCAGGGTCCAATGCTTGGACTTTGATGTGGCTTGGGAATCCTTGGGCAGACAAGAACCCAGTCTTCCTCTGCACATGTGCCAAGTGGCTGTGGCCTTACTGCGTGGGCTCCACGGGGCAGCCTGCAAGAGGACAGCACTGCTTTATTCTCCAGACGGGCAAACCAAGGGGCCCTGAGGTGGAGGGCCGGCCCAGATATACAGAGCTGTGGTGGTACCAGGTCATAGGTGAGGAGCCACCTGGCTTCTCCCACAGGCTACAGACCTCGTTCAGAATGTGCAGCTTCCTAGAGTGTTCTGGGGTTGCCTGTCAACCATGGCCACCTCTTGGTTGCAGATGCAGCATTTTGGTGGAGAGGTTAGTGATGTGAGTTATGAGCACTGGCCCAGGAAGCTGAGTCTCAAGGCAAATATCAGCTCTACTAATTTTGCTGTATGACATCTGGGCCCTGGTTTTTCCACATGGGATAAAGGACCTTTTCTTCTCTGTCCCCAGAAAAACTACAAGACCCGCTTTCCTCAGCCTGCTCACCATATGGTGCCCCAAGCAGGAGAAAACCATCTGCAGGGGCTGGGAGTCCTTACCATCTTGGCCAAGATGACTGTGCGTCTTAGATTAGCTCGTGGTCCATCCGAGGCGAGAGCCCCTGCTGGGAGACTTAGCTTTCAGTTGGGTTCAACCTCCCCTCTCTGAGCCTTGGGCACTCCATCTTCACAATGAGGCTGTTGGACTTGCTGCTCCTATGGCACCAGCAATTCATGACTGCATGCTCTAGGTGGTGACTAGTGACCTGTGGCGAAGCTGATGGGGGGGGGGGGGCTCTGGGGCATTGTCACCCTACAGCATATCCCAAAGACAGCCTAAGGCTCACTGCTGTCAAGAACTGCCATGGGGGCAGGGCTGGGCAGGGGCGGGCAGTGGCGCCTGCTCTCCTGCAAGCAGGGCCCAGGTCCTGAGCTCATCATCTAAGCAGGTAATTATGTGTGTGCTTTGTTCACTACACAAAGGAGCTCTCAGAGAACTTGGAGGGGCTCTGCTTCCTGGCTGATTTGATTTTTTCAGAGCTGGAGTGTGAAAATCAAGCTGAACCTGCCTAATTGTGTCTGCGAAGGCGATTCAGAGAGGCTCTCTTGGAAGGAAATCAGGACAATTAGCTCTTGGCTGCGGGGAGAGGCGGGGTGCAAGCTCATGATAGCAAATGTCAGCCTGTTCCGGGGAACCAAAGGGCAGCACAGGGCGAGAGTGGGAAAACAGGGGCGTCCGCGGCTGCTTCCCAGGGGCTGGTTAGCGCCCACTGCCTGCGGGAGCATAAGGCTCCTGGTGCGGGTGCCTGCGGGAGCAAAGGCTGGGGCGGGAGAGGGAGAGTGGGGTGCTCGCCCGAGCCTTGGGTTTGGCCAGGCAGGAAGCCCGGGGTCTCAGGTTCTCTGCGTCTGCCCAGTGAGCTCTTGCACAGCGAGCAGGGGGAGCCCACTCACCTCGGGTAGTGGCCGGTCCAGCGAGGAGGGGCGGAGGGCCTGGGAGAGGCCTGTGGCCTCGCACAAACCCGGCGGTGCAGGGTCAGACTCCAGCTGGCCCAGCTGCTCTCCCGGCTGCCCCGCTTTCTGTGTCACAGAGGAAAATTCTAATTCTAAGGGCCTCCTGGGCTTCCAAGGCAGAGAGGTGGAGTCCGCCTCAGCCTTGCCTCTTCTGAGCTCTGCGACGTTACAGAGGCTCCCGGCCTCTGCAGGGCTTCCTGACCAGGCGCACCTGGCATCCTGCGCCCCTCTGGCACCACGCCTGTGACAACTGCCCATTGTCCCTCCTGTGGCATCAGGAAACTGGGGTCCATGAGTCCACTTCCCAGTCACCAAAGAGTGTGTGTGTGAGTGGGTTTGTGTACGTGAGTGGGTATGTGTGATGTGTGTAGGTGTGAGAGTGTGTGGGAGTGAGTGTGCACGGCTGTGTGGAAGTGAATGTGAGTGTATGTAAGAGTGAGTATGAGTGTGTGCACATGTGAGTGTGTGCACATGAAAGTGTGAGGGTGTGGGTCTGTGATTGTGAGTGTATGTGAGTATGCATTAGTGAGTGTGAGCTGTGTGAGTGGTTATGGGAGTGTGTGTGTGTGAGTGCATGAGTGTGTGTAAGAGTGCATGTGTTAGTGTGAGTGTGAGTACATGAGTATATGTGTAGCTGAGTGTGTGTGCATGTATGTGAATGTGTATGTGTGTATATGTGTGAGAGGATACATGTGTGTAGAAGTTTGAGTATTTGTGTAAATATGTGTATGAGTTGTGTGAGTGGGTGTATCTGAGTGTGTCAGAGTGTGTGAGTGTGTATAGTGTGTTAACAAGTGTATGTATGCAGTGTATGAGTGTGTGCATGGGTGTTTGAAGTGAGTGTGAGTGTGTGTTGGATAGACGTGCTCCTGGATGGAGTGTGTCTTTCCGTGGGGCCCAGGATATGCGCTTCATTTTTTATTTATTTTAAGGGAAGCGGCCTGGTTTGGGTGGAGCCATGGAGCAGCACCAAAATCCAACACCCCAGGTGGTCGGTGATCATGTTCTTCAGCTCCTGTGTCTGTACATAGAGAAGATGGTCACACCTGCTTCCAAGTGAGGGTCAAACTCTTCGATTCACTCGGAAGTCTTGGCACAGGGCCTGGCACCACTGTTGTCACCTACATTGTGACTGAATGGCTCAGGGTCCCACTAGACACGCTAACATGGGACCCTGAGCGAGAGGAACCCACCCTGGTGGCTGGAATGAGGATGCCAGGGCTCAAGTTCAGGCAGCACCCACTGGCAAGGGGCATGTGGCATCCATTTGGATTGGTCTATCTTGAGATGCTCCAGTGTTAAATAATTTGGATTCCACCTCTGAGAGAGGATACAAGCCTCGGGCTGCTTGCAAAGGCAGAGTTGTAGAGAAGGTGGTGGCATGTGTAGGCGTGGCCAGAGAATCCAGCCCCAGAGCCAGCCCTGGACTGATCTGAGGAGCCTGGGCCCCACTGTCCCCAGCCGTCCACTGGGATGTGAGACCTGGAAGTGTGCATTGCCCTCTGTGCCCTGTGCACGCTGTGTATGGTGTCTGTGCAATTTCTCACACCCATTTGGTAGGTGGGATGGGGGGCGGGCAGGGAAGCAGGTTTGGAGTCGGGGTAGTGAAGCCCTGTGCAGTGCAGGTGGAGGTGCCCGTGAGGGAGGGGCAGCCAGGGGCCCTGGGGCTGTATAGCAGCTCCCGGCAGTTTGTTAGCTCTCCTGTGGGCTTCAGAAGGCTCTCTTGCCTTAGGTTTGGCCACTTGTCATGGAGTAGATGGCGGCCTCTCCAGCTCGGCCTCCGACAGTGGCCTCTTGGTGGCCCACCTGTGAGGAACGCATCCTCCGTCTTAACGCCTTCTCCGTGAAGCCTTAGAGACCACAGGTCCCATTTCCTGAGCAGAGCTGAACAGTTATTTTACACTTCATCTAATTGATTAAAGTGACTCTGAATTAACTGGGCTTTTCAGAGCTGAGTGTGTGTGTGTGTGTGCGCGCGCGCGCGTGCGCATGCGCGTGTGAAATCCAGAGCCAGCTGTAGGCCAAGCTGCAGCTGCAGGGCTAGGCGAGAACTGGGTGGTCCTTCTGTGGCGCAGTCTGGCTGGGCACAAAATAACCGAGCCACCACAAAAGCCTTGTAGATTCAAACAGCAACTCTTTATTTCCGAACTCTCACCAATACTCTACTCTACTACCCGGGAAATACACTGCCTGGGAAATACACTGCCTCCACTCGGCTCCTTGCGCCAATTCTCCCAGAACCCCAGGAGAACTCAACGGGAACTCCAAAGGAGCAGGCGCTTGAGGCAGCAGGATACGCCCTAATCCCAGCAGGATCCACCCTAAACCTGGAGCCACCCTAATCCCTGAGCAGGGTCACCTTTCAAACCAAAATGCCATGCGTCATTCCTACTTGGCTATGGCTCTCAGCACTTCTGGACCTTGCTCTCTGCCACTCCTACCTTTCCACCTTCCCCAAATTCCCAGTCATGTCATCCCTGGCTCCTGGCTGGCTTCTATACCTTTCTGCAAACACAAGCCAGGATACAGCTGCCTGGGCCTTGTGCCGAGGGTTGGGGTCAGGCACATCACAACTGCTGGATGCTCCCAGTGTGTCAGGCCAACGAGGGGGGCGTTGGGCATCTTGTCTCCTTTATTCCCCATGCTGCCTGGAAAGCGACCCTATGGCCTACTCTACAGCTGGAGAAACTGAGCCTGTTTGGGGTGCACAGCCTGGGTGGGGGTGAGGCTGGGACAGAAGCCCAGGCCCCGTTTGCTGTCATTCTCCTGCCTCTCCAACGCTGCCATGAGAGTAGGTGAGGTTGGCACCTATTTCTGGGCACGGAGAGGACACCTGCTGAATGCAGCTGGTTCCGCAAACATGACCATGTCCAGAATGGTGCTGGTTTGCTCTCAGGCTCTCCTGAGAGCTTTTACACCTTCCAGGGAGGGGGCAGGAAAGGCGTTGGCCCCTGACCCTGTAAGGAGACTGTGTGTCCAAACATGCCACTTATGACAGGGACAGGCTGCAGACACCTTGCTGGGGTTGATGTAGCACGAGGGAAAGGCCTTGGGAGCAGGAGTGACGGCTGTGCCTTCGGGAGCTGTTTGATACTTGTGTATGACACCCGTCAAGAGGCCTCTCCGGAGACACAGCTCACATGTCACGTCTTCCTTCCCAGCACGGCTTCCTTGGCTGCGTCCATCCTGACCATCTGTCTGCCTCAGTTTCCCTGGGTCTGGATTGCACCTGCTCCACAGCAAGTGGTTGATAAATGATGGTTAGTTGAACAAAGTGAGGGGTGAGTGAGCAAGGGGAGCAAATGGCAGGAAGCCAAGGCTCCCTCTGTTGGCACTGAGGACAGGCGGATCTGAGGTCCCCCGCGGTCTTCTCTTGAATGGCCTGGCCAGGATCTCACTGCACAGCAAGGACTGCCTCTGGCCCTACCCAGCTGCAGGGGCTGACAAACACCCCTTGGTGCCAGAGCCAGCCCATGAACACCATCGTTGCCCTGGGTCACACTCAGCACGGCTGGCTGGAGATTTGGTAGGGAGGCCAAGGTGTGAGATGACCCAGACAGCAGGCACTGGGCAGGCCGTCGGGGTGGCGGGTGTGTTCTGTGGGGTGGTGGGTGGTGTGTCCTCTTGCTCTCCTGAACGCTCAGCCTGTGCACAGTCCCTGGCCAGGTGCCTGTGATGGCGAAGGCCCTCCCCCACTCTCCAGTCTCCCTCCCTGGCTCTGCCCTCTCACTGATGTGCCCTGGATCCAGAGTCAGAGGAGCAGAGGGATCGCGGCTCATGTCCCCAGTCTGGCTAGCAGTGGGCTAGGGCCACGTTTTCCTTATGGCACTTATTTATGGCCTGCCCATCCCCATTCTCCAAAGTGCAGATGATGGCGGCTGATCTGATTTCCCTTCCCACACCAGCAGGATGGCGGGGCGGCCTTGGAGCATATAGGCCCTGAGGTCAAATGTCTGCCGCCCAGGGCTTGTCTCCAGGGCTTTCCAACACGCCTGAGTGTCTGGAGGGAAACCTTTCCTCTACCTTAGGTTCAGTGTTGGGGGCCTGCAAATTTCACTGACAATAGATCAGCAAAGACAAGGTTGTTCACAGGCTTCAGGAGCCGCGGGGTTTACGCGCCTAACTAGTAGGAAAGGGGAGTGGGGAGAGGCAGAGGTGCCCATTGCCAGCTCTCCTCAGCTCAGGCTCCTGGACTCCTTTCCATCAGGCCTCACTTCCAGGCTCCCTGTTCATCCCTGCCCTGTCCGACTGCAGCACAGTCTGAGGGATCGGGCTTGCCAGAAGTCCCCGTCCCCCACCTCTGAGAGCCGGCCTCCACCTCTGGTAGCCTGGCCTCCATATCAAATCAGGCTTCCCATCCTCCATAATCCCCAGATGACGTGGGATTTCCTGTCTGCCTTCAGAGAGACTCCTGTTAGGTCAGCTGAGGCAGACCCCCGTGCCTGGTGCTCGTCCTGGTGCTCTTCCATGTGCTCACCTGCACCACCTGCACCTTTCCTTGTTCTGTTGTGTGAGCCGGTCTCTCTCCCGTCGCACTGTCCCGTTGCACTGGTCCCTGGGCCTGTCTTGACAGTTCTATAGAATAAAGATCGGCTTTGTACCATCTTTAAGAAGTGTTATTGACCAATCTTTATTTTTTTTATAAATGTTTTTCTTTTTTTTTTTTTTTTAAGAGAGAGTGAGAGAGGGAGAGAGAGAGAGAATTTTAATATTTATTTTTTAGTTATCGGCGGACACAACATCTTTGTTTGTATGTGGTGCTGAGGATCAAACCCGGGCCGCACGCATGCCAGGTGAGTGCGCTACCGCTTGAGCCACATCCCCAGCCCTTGACCAATCTTTAAACATTTTTATTTATTTATTTTTTACAACAGGCCCAAGTGGCCTGCTGTCTTCTTGACTGGAGGCCCCTCCCCTGGGGAATTTATGGCAGTTTCAATCTCCAATCTCCTTCCTGGGAGTGGAGCAGCCCCTTCAGAGAGAAGGGATTTATGGAACCTCTTTTCCAGAAGATTCTGTCTCACATACAGACAGCTCCCAAAAGGCTTCTTTCTGCATCTGTGGAATCTCAAATGTCTTCTGTTTAACAAACCTTCACACCAACCCCGGGGGTCAGCGTGGGTCCCCACACTTCTGTGACTCCCGACCTCCTCCATAATCAGGTTCCATGATGTGGGGACCCTGGCAGCTCCTGGTCCCTGGGCTCTTTGCTCCTTCCCTCCCTCTCTTCTCCCTTCATCGTCTGGTCATTTCCTCCTTCTGCACCTAGTCTAACCTTCAATCCAGCCTTATTTCAGTACCCGATGTGTGCAGCTGCACCACAGGCTGCTCCAGCCAGGGATCCCAACACCCCTGTTTCACCCATTATTTAGCAAAGAGCACCCTGCTAGATGCTGGCCACCTGTTTTGATAAGTTGAAGCACCCATTTCGGGTTTCATCATGAATACACAACACAAGGGGAAGTGTCTGAGATTACCTGCCGGGTCCAAATGCTCTCATCAGGGGGACTGTCTGTGTTATAAAACATGCCCTCCCCGTGCCCTGTCACCTCAGAGAGGAGACAGCAACGTGCTCCACACGGGACAAGTTCTGATTTTTGCTGCAGGAACAGCAAACTATGAAAACCCAGCACAATGGGAAGGGCCTGGGGAGGGGCTTGAGGGGTGGGCACCAACAGTGCCCCCTTAGAGGGTGCCAGAGGCTGGGACACTGCTGCTTGGAAGCTTGCTGGAGGGGCCGCAGAGTGAACCCCCTTTCCTGGTCCCTGCACTCTTGGATGAGCTTGGAAGAGGAGCTGAGTCTCTCACTGGACTCTGGCGCTAGCAGCAGGAGATGGGGCTGAGGCCTCCGGGAGGCATGAGCTCGCAGGACTCTGCAGATGTCTCGGGGCTGGCTTTGAACTTCGGCCCACACTGAGGGAGAGGAGGGAGATGTGAGTCAGTTCCTTCTAGTTCCCGAGGCCTAGTTCCTGACACCTGGATGTCCTGATGCTGACACCCACCTGACAGAGATTGTGATCCAGATGCTGGAACTAGGAAGAAGGGCCGTGGGAGAGCCCCAGCCCGGTCCTGCACCCGGCCTGCTGGCTCTTGCTGTCGCTGAAGGCGGCTCAGGGAGGCCCGGAGACTCAGACTCTCTGCTGCAGCACGGGGATAACCCAGGCTCCCAGCGGTGAGCTCCTGCGCTTGCCGGGACCCTGGGCAACACTGTCTCCTTCCCAGGGTGACCATTCCTGGTTTCCCCATGAACTTCCGCATCTTCCCCTTGACTGGATCCTGAAGTTTGTTTCTGAGGCCAGGCAGGAGCCTGGAGCCCTGGGAGCTGACTTAACTGTCATGGAGCTAAACATTCCTCCTCCTGAGGAGGGGTCCCAGGTTGCTGAACGATGCTTTTGTTGGCTTTGATCTTGCCTAGTGGTGAAGCCAGGCAGCCCCTAGCTGGGCCGGGAGTGTGTGTGGGGGTGCTGGTGGGGTGTGTTGTCTGCCTTGCTGTCTTCTCTGGTGTGTGTACGTGTGTGTGTGTGTGTGTGTGTGTGCGTGTGTGTGAGAGAGAGAGAGAGAGAGAGAGAGAGAGAGAGAGAGAGCACATGAGAGGTGGGGGCAGAGAGAACATGCCAAGGAGACGTCTGCCAGCTGATGAGCTCGGCCACCCTTGGTGACTGCAGCATTCGGATCTGTAATGGGGTCAGAGATGGGCCCTCTCCAACCTCCTCTCCAACCTGCCTTCCTGCCTCTGGCAGGAGCTGTGCTGTTGACTGGCACAGCAGAGAAAACCAGGGCCACCCACGAGCCCTCTGTGCCCCTGGCCAGAGCTCTTTGAAAGGCCCACAAAATGAGCCACTGATTGGGAGCCAGAGGCCAGAAAGGTGTTCCCAAATCAAGAGGACAAGAGGCAGCACAGGGAAAATAGGCCACCTGGGCCACCGTCCGCCCTCAGAGATGCATGCTGGGCCCTCATAGTGGCTACACAGACCCAGGCAGTGAGCCCACAGCGCCCTCCTTCTTGGGCTTGGTGAGCAGCCGCACCTGCCCGGGGAGGGAGGGATTAGTGGTCAGACCCAGGGGAGCACCAGGGAAGACACAGAAAGAAAAGAAATGGGCTGAATAAAGCTGGGGGACATGACCTTGGGATGTGCTGTGGTCTGCACTTCCTGAGTGTCAGCCACATGCCAGGTACTGGGCTGGGGACCAACAGAAACCCTGGCCCTGTGGGGCTCAGGATGCAAAGGGCAGGACACGGTGCCTGGAGGGTATCCCCAACCTGCTGGGGTCTGGGAAGACTCAGGAGAAGATGCTGCTTCCAACCATGCAGAGGGCGGGTCTCAGAGCTGAGAGGGCCCAGGGACCCATGGATCCAGGCCGTGGCACCCCAGTTGCCAAGGTCCAAAAATGAGGAGGGGCATGGGGGTTTGCGTGTGTTTAGCGTGAATGCACGGAGATGGACACATGCCAGGTTTGTGAGCCAGACAAGCTTGGGGCGAGTGTTGCCCTGACTACTCACTACTGCGTGACCTTGGACCCGTTAGCTAAGCACCCTGCTCTAAGTAAGGGGTACTGATGCCTCCCCCGAGGGCCTGGAGGCTCAAGGGGTCCATGAAGGCGAGGGGTCAGTGCTGTAGTGGCCTTTGGTCCATGCAAACAGGCTCTGGGGGACCAGGGCAAGTGGATGGAGCAGGAAGCCCTGCTGAGACATGCTTCCTGCTTGTTAGTGATTTATGGGGAGCTGGCTCCATGACAGCTTGGGGGAGACAGTGGATGCCCTTTTGTTTTTAGTTCAATTTGGTGAGCAGGATGCTCCTGGGGCCAATAGATTTTTCTGGTAATGAAATTGTAAAAAGAATTGAGTTTTGCCTTTTCAGCTTAAAGGACAACCCGTGCCCTTTTCCCAGTCCCCCAGTGATACAGCAAACACTTGGCTCCTGGTCTTTGGTTGGCACGTACCCTCTTCCTTCTAGAATCATCTCCATGAAGGGAGGGGCATGGTGTGTTTGCTTCATCATTGCACACTGGATCGGCTGCATAATTTGCAAAATAAAATGTGGGGCCCTTGTCGAAAAAGGATAAGAATTTCAGAACACAACAGAAGAGCGTTTAACTGGAGTCAGGCCTTTCTGGGCCAGCATCAGGGGGTGCCCAGGTGACTGTGAGGCTGCACACTTGTGACCCTGGCCAGGACTGTGCCCCCTGGGTCTGCAGCAATGCAAGAGGCTCTCAGGAAACATCCGTTTAAGGAAAGATGGTGCCTCTCCTGCTGCTCTTCCTCCCCCCTTCCCGTCCTCCTCCTCCCTCTTTCTTGCTCCCCTCCTCCCCCTCCTCCTCCCAATGCTCCTTCTTCCTCTTCTCCTCTCCCTCCCTCATTCCACTTTGTCCCTCCTCCCAGGGCTCCATGGTTTAGGTCAGCCTGCTACCTACTGGCTCTAAGTTCTTAGGCAGGTGACTTAAACTCTGGGCTCATCCGCAAACTGTGGAGAGGACTAGCCCCCACCTGGAGGGTGGTTAGAAGAATGCCGTTGAAGGAGTGTGGACAGTGTGGGCTCCGTGGTAAGCACCCTGGAGGTGTTGGCAGCAATTATTTTTTCTCTTTTCCTTATTTTATCTCCCTCTTTGATTTTCTTCTCCTTTCCTCAGTCTCCCCCTTTCCCTCAGCCACATCCCCAACATGCACACTGGTGGCTGGTGCTGACCCTGTCCTTGCTGCCCGGGACCTAATGTCTGGGCTGCAAGCTACCCAGGATCAGGGTGCGTCCTCTCTGGCGAGAGGCGGCCCAGCCTCATGCTCCACTCCCAGCCTCACTTGTCCCTTTCACTGAAGAGGCCTGGTCCTGGGGTCCTTTGCTGCCTGGGAACAGCTCTTTCCACACCCATGGGCCCAGCCTCTGAAGAGCTCTGGAGCTTCTCCCAGAGTCAGTCCTCATGCCTCAGGTAGAGAGGGAGAGCAAGGAGAGAGGGAGGGGGACCCTCCTGGGCA
The DNA here is from genome assembly GCF_048772815.1 of Callospermophilus lateralis. NCBI lineage: Eukaryota > Metazoa > Chordata > Mammalia > Rodentia > Sciuridae > Callospermophilus > Callospermophilus lateralis. The sequence goes on from NC_135318.1 coordinate 6,558,080, forward strand.
GCCCCTCTGTCCACTGTCCTTCTCAAGGGCAGTCGCACAGCTGGTAGAAAATCCATCTGTAAAGATTCAGTACAACCCGATTCAGAAATGGAGCAAAGGAGGCCCTGTGTCTGGGAAAGCTGTAGCTGTGGCTGCTGGGACCTCGGTTTGGCAGGCGCTGGGCGGGGCCAGGATGTACCTGTGCTGTTCCATGTGGGGCATGCTCTGTGGAGAGAACCGTGAGGCAAAGACATGGAAGTGGGACTGGGAAGGTGGCTGCTGTGGACTGAACTGTATCCCCCATTCATAACTGAAGCTCGAATGTCCCCCAGGCTATATTTAGAGAAAGGAGGTATTTAAGGCTAATTGAAGTCAGAAAGGTGGGGGTCGGGAGCAGAGGGCATCAGGGCCCTTACAAGAGGAGAAGACATAGACTGGGAGGAAGCGGCCCTCTACAAGCCAGGGAGGGTCCTGGTCTGGACGTCTAGCCTCCAGAAATGTGAGAATTACATTCCTTTTGTCTAAGCCATTGGCCCGTGGTACTTTGTCAAGGTGGCCTAAGCAATTCTAGTGGCCCTGCGCAGTGGAGGGGAATGGCCTGTCCACTCTCGGCCTCCTTTGTTGACTGGGCTTTTAGTGAGCTCCTTAGGCAGGTGGAGACTGAGGGCCACTGGCTGCTCTGTGTCCCCCACAAAAGCAGGCCCATAAGGGCCTGTGGGATGGAGGGACCAAGGGTTTCCCCAAGGGTTACCTCAAGAGACTTCATTGACTATGGCCTACTCAAGTTTTTCCTTTCAGATAAAAAGTATTTATAGCTGCTACAAACTTTCTCTTAATGCAGTATGTCCTCATTTTAGACAAAATTTGAAAATAGAGATAATAGAAAATAAGCCTATAACCCAAATATAACTAGAAAGGGTCTGCTAACATGCTATTGTATTTCCTCCTATTTTCTAATCTAGGCAGATGTGGTATTTCTTATTTAAAAATGTTTACTTAGCTATAACATGTGACAAGCACACACATCTGAAGTGCAAATGCACACGGGCCATGTCCGCCCCTAGGGGGCGCCCTCACCCCCAGGCAGTACTCCGGATGTGCTCCCCAGGAACTCCTGTTCTGACTACATCCACAGAACTATTCTGCATGTTTTTGAAATTTGGTGAATCATATTGTCTGGTTGTTCCTCCACCCTGACTTTTCAGTTTCATTAAAGTAGATAAAGTTTACCATTTCCCTATTTTTAAGCACACAGGCAGTGTTATTAACTGCATTCAGAGTGTTGTACAACCATTACCACCACCATCTCCAAACTCACATTCAATTTCCCAGTGAGAACTCTGGACCCATTCAACACTGACTCCCCCACCCCCGCCCTTCTCCACCTTCAGCTACCACCGTGCTACTTTCTGTCTCTGCAATTAGACTATCGTGGGTATTTCATAAAAGTCAGGCCATGCAGTACGCTTCTTTCGGTGTTTGGCTTATTTCACTTAGCAGAATGTCCTCAGGTTTCATCCAGGTCTTAGCATGAATTTCCTTTCTTTTTAAGGCTGAATAACATTTCACTGCATGGACACCCTCACTTTGCTTATCCACCCCTCTGTAAAGGATACTTAGGTTGTTTCCACACAAGTTCTAGCTGTTGTGAGCAATACTTCTGTGAACATGGGTATGCAGGTACCTCTTGGAGACCCTCTTTTCAATTCTTTGAGTATATACCCAGAAGCTGAATTGCTATATTGTAAGTTAATTTTTTTTTTTTTTTAAATACTGGGAATTGAACCTGGGGGCACTTTGCCACTGATTGCAGCTCCAGCCCTTTTTACTTTTACTTTTTATTTTGAGAGGGGGCCTCACTAATTGCTGAGTTTGGCCCCAAACTTGTGATCCTCCTGCCTCAACCTCCAGAGTCCCTGGGATTATGCTCTGGGCCACAGCCCCCAGCTCATCCTCAGAGTTTCCCCGTCTGGAGACACTTGTAAAGAGCAAGGCCTTCTCCCAGGAAGGTCTGAGGGGGTCTTGTCTGGTGACCCTGCCCTCCTGTGGGGGTGGAGCATTATCTCATTGATTGCCTTTTCCCCAGAGGAGAGGCCCCTGGTCTTAGCTGAGGTTTACACCTGTCTCACCCAGCTCCAACACAGGCTCTTTCCCTGGGGAAATGCAGAATGTGCGTTTCCTTTGGGAGAGTAAACAGAGCCCCAGAGGACCTCTTCCTGCAGAGAGAAGCTGCCTTGGCCTGGTGGAAACTCGTTCACTTGCTTCCAACAGAAAAATAACTTCTCAGTGAGCCTGGAGACAATTACTGGACAATGAAGACAAGCTGGGCGTCATCATCGAATTTCCAACACCTTGGAAAAAATAGGTAACTAAATGGTTAAAAAGAAATTCCAAGTTATTCATTATCCACCCTTGCTGCATAATGCACCAGGCCCAGGCTCTGGCACCCCCGTTACTCCCTGCAGCTGTAATTTGCAGAGAGGGAACAGGTTCAGCCTCCTGGGGTCCTGCAGCAGGCTCACTGGGCCCTCAGCCTGGGTGGTCTTTCTCCTCCTTCTCCTAAATCCTCGCATCCTTCAAGGCCTACCTGGGAAACTTCCTCCCCGGCTCCTTGGAGTACTTGGGCTGTGATAGCCGCATGGTAATAACCATTACAGCTTAGGTGCTTTTTCTCCCTGCCAGACACTTGGCACATGCCCTCTCATTCAAGTCTCATAATAGCTGATGATGCAGGTGTCAAATGTCTGGTTATAACAGCAAGGAACCAGGAATCGGGCTCAGAGAGGTTGATTAACTTGCTCAAGGGCAGGCACCACTGGGAAGCCCCACGGCAATTGGGCTGAGATGGTAGTGATAGTCATCCCTTTTTTCTTGATCATTCTTACCAGAAACTTTTTAGTTTGTTCAGCCTTTTCAAGAAACCAAATTTAGTATCTGGGTTCAGTGGGGCATGCCTCTAATCCCAGCAGCTCAGGAGGCTGAGACAGGAGGACTGCGAGTTCAAAGCCAGCCTCAGCAACTTAATGAGGCCCTAGGCAACTCAGCAAGACCCTGTCTCTAAATAAAATACAAAATAGGGCTGGTGGTATGGCTTAGTCGTTGAATGCCCCTAAGTTCAATCCCTGGAAAGAAAGAAAGAAAGGAAGAAAGGAAGGAAGGAAGGAAGGAAGGAAGGAAGGAAGGAAGAAGGAAAGAAAGAAAGAAAGAAAGAAAGAAAGAAAGAAAGAAAGAAAGAAAGAAACCAAATTTAGCTGGGCACAGTGGTACACACCTGTAACCACAGCAACTTGGGAGGCTGAGGCAGGAGGATCCCAAGTTCAAAGCCAGCCTCAGCAACTTAGTGAGACCCTGTCTCAAAATTAAAAATAAAACAGGCCAGAGATGTGGCTCAGTGGTTAAGCACTTCTGGACTCAATCCTGGTACCAGAGAGAGAGAGAGAGAGAGAAAGTGCCGCAGTCTGGCTGGGCACAAAATAACCGAGCCACCACAAAAAACTTGTAGATTCAAACAGCAGCTCTTTATTCCCGAACTGTCACCGGCCCTCTACATGCACGTTCTGGGAAAATACACTCCCTCCACCGGGCTCTGCGTACCCTTTCTCTCAGAACCCCACGAGAACTCCACGGGAACTCAAGGAGCAAGGGGGGGTGGGGCTGAGGTAGCAGGATACGCCCTAAACCCTGAGCCACCCTAATCCAGCAGGATCCACCCTAAACCTGGAGCCACCCTAATCCCTGAGCAGGGTCACCTTTCAAACCAAAACTCTCAAACATTCATGCAATGTCACTGCAAATGACCTGGGTCCAAGGCAAGCCCATTTCCACAATGGAGAGCCCTCCCTCTAAGCAACATGGGGTAGGCTGACAAGGAAATTGCCATGCGTCATTCCTACTTGGCTATGGCTCTCAGCAAAGAAGAAACCAAATTTACATTTTGTTGGTTCTTTGTTTCTTTGTTTCCTACTCCACAGTTTTATTCTTATTTCTATTCCTCCTGCCTTGGGGAGGGTATTTATGTGGGTCTTCCTTTTGTCGACTCTTGAGATGGATCTTATCCCCTCCCTTTCCCGTCCTTCTTCCTTCCCACATTTTAGACTAGGAATGCTCCTTGAGGCACTGCTTTGGCTGCATCTTGCAAGTTTTGAGGTGTAGGAGTTTATTATTCCACTCAGAATACTTTCTAATTCCGTGATGATCTGCATTTGAGACGGTGTTCAGGTCAGACTGCAGCTTGCTTCCCAGGATATTCTTTTCTGGCTTTGAGCAAATTATTTCCATGTTTGTCCCTCCCTGGGGAACCGATGGGTCTGGGTATTTCCCCATACCACAAGGTGGCACCTGTGCCCCACCATAGGTGGGCTCTGAGTCATTCCTGCCACCTGCCGCTTCTTTCGTACTCAGAATTCGTCCCAACCCACTGGGTGAGGGCAGCATTCCGACAGTGAGCCACGGCTCCTCTAATTCCCCTAAAGCCACCGACTTACACGCCTGGTGCTTTGTCTGTAGCCAGCCATGGTGAGGGTGGTGAGGGCTCACTTACATTGACAAGATCAAGCAGCCTGTCACACTGTCCCCATTTCCAACGGAAAAAGGAAGCGGTGACAAGGAAGAACTGGAGTGGAAGTGACCGAGGGACCTTGCATTTACTTTCTGACAGAGGATGCTGGCCTACTCTGCTGGGGCTGCTCTGACAAGCACCCAGACAGGTGCTCGGGATCCACCGACAGTGATTTCTTGTGGTTCTGGAAGCCGCAAATCGAGATCAGGGCCCAGCGTGGTCAGGTCTGGCAAGGACTCTTGCTGGTTCCTTAGCGGCTTCTTTTTATGTCCTTGCACGGAGGGACGGTTGACAGGCTCCCTCGGGCCTCTTTAATAAGGGTGCTAATCCCCACTCTTGGGGCCCCATAGGGGCACACAGTCGTGCATATTGAACACTCACGGTTTGACGTTGTGTCAGAGACATTGAGATCAATTTTTTTTTTTTTTTTTTTGTGGTCCTGAGGATGGAATCCAGGGCCTCACCCATGCTAGGCAAGTGCTCTATCAATGAACTACATCCCCAGCCCTGTTTAAAAATTATATTTTGAGACAGGGTCTTGCTAAATTGCCTAGGCTGGCCTCAAACATGCAATCCTCCTGCCTCAGGCTCTGGAGTTGCTAGGATTACTGTGCACCACCATGCCAGGCACCAGCTGTTTTTTATTTTATTTTGAGACAAGTCACCCAGTCTGCCCTTGAACTCACAATCGTCCCGTCCAGGCCTCCCGAGTCGCTGAGATCAGTTCTTAACCATGGGGTGGCCTCCCGTGGGTAGACTCCACTTTAAGAAACACAGCTCTCACTTCCTTGCAGGTCTCAGCTGTGCCTTGGGATCGCTTCCCACACCCACATTCCAGGAGTGGCAGATGGGTCACTGGAGGGGTCTGAGGGCAGGGCTGCTGGCTTCTCTGGCTGGGAGCCCAGCTCGGGGGATTAAGGGGCAGGGCTCTGGAGCGCTCTTGGGCCTCCAGGCTGGCCACCCTGAGGGCAGGCTCTATGCAGGTGACTCAGGGTCCCCCAGCCATGCAGGAAGAGCCTCCTGCCATCATCTGTCCCTGGCAGCCACAGGATGTTGGATACATCACTTCTCTCAATTAGTGTCTGCTGCAGGAATCTGAAAGTGGGTTCTCATGTCTGAGTTTGCTTTCAAATATTTCAGCAAAACAAACAGAAAAGCAGGGGGTTAGGGACAAGGTGAATAAGAACACTGGCTTCGTGGCAGTCGTCAACGGCGGGTGACGAATTGGAAGAAGGAACATCATTGCACTCTTCTGTTATTTTTAGGTTTGGAAATATCCTTGATAAGAAGTTAGAAAAAAGAAACAGTGAATCGAAAGTGACTAATGGTGACCTCGGCTTCCTCACCTGGAAGAATGGGAGTAGCAGGAAGTGTCAATTCCAGCTCTGGAGTTAATACCTCCCTGGGTTACAGTCAGATCTCAAGGAGATCAGTGTGAAAACTGGCTTTACAAACATCAGGCTTTTAAATCACGTGGTCTGAATCATGACAAGCCTGAGCGACAGAAGACGATCAAGAAGGTAGTGTTAAGATTTGCAAATGTAGTGTGTGGGCAGAATAGTGGCTTCCCAAAGATGTCCCCGTCCCAACCCCTGGACCTATGAGTAAGTTACCTGGGGACCATCGAGGTTTCGGATCCCTGCCTATCCCAGATGCCCCAGCCCAGCATAGCCACGAGCACTCTGCAAAGCTGGGGGGGAGGCAGGAGAGGAGCTTGGTGAGACGGCAGGGTGAGAAGGCGTGGAGTGGGGGGCCACGAGCCACCGAAGGTCAGTGTCTCTAGAAGGTGGAGACGGCTGGAAGGGGTCCTCCCTGGCACCTCAAGAGGGGACCCACCTTGTCTGTAGGGCAGTGAGGCCCTGCTGGACTTCCAAACTGCACAGCTGTGGATAGTGCATTTCTGTTTTTAAGCCAGTGTGATGGCAGTAATTTGTCCCAGCAGCCATCAGAATCAGGCTAAGAGCTTCAGCAGCAGTGGGTTCTGGGACCCGCCCTGGCCTGCTGGTTCCACGACAGGGATTTGGGACAGTCTCCACCTGCCTTCCCAAGTCATCTGACGTCCTGCTCAGGGTCCTCCACTCTGGTGGCCCAGAGCCAAGGAAACAACCCGCACACTCCTCCAAACACGACCTCCTCTTATGTGTGTGCTGGCGGGACTCGTGTTGAGAGTGTGGCTCGCTGTCCAGCCTCCTCTGTGCTGTGTCTGGGCCCTGGATGGCAGAGCCTGGCAGGCTCCCTCGGGATGGGACAAAGGGGCCTGAGCTGGCTTCTGACCCTCCGAGAACTCTGGGAGCTGCGGAGGAGGAGACAGCTGCCTGGGCAGCCTTGGACAGGGAGGCAACATCCCCAGGCAGGGCCCGCCTGCCCCTCCTGCTGCCCGCTCCTCCCTGGTGGAGATGTCCTCTCTGGGGCCTCTGCACTCTCCGCCGCCTGCTCCGAGGAGCGGCCCCCCCCCCCCCCCCCCGTGGGCTCCCCTGCCTGCCCACTAACTATCCCCTTAGCCCCGAGCAGCAGGCCCGCTGGCGTGCTGTCAATCACAGGGCTGCAGGACTTGAAGGCCTCCCTTCCAAAGCTTCGGAGCCTCCAGGGCCCTTAAGCCTCCTTCCCCCTGATACTGCACAGCCGCCTTTCCCGGGAAGAGGTGACCAGCTTGTCCCAGGATGCCCTGGACTGCTTTAGAGCTGGCATTCAAAGGCTAGCACTGTGGGAGGCTCTCAGTGGTGGGGACGCCAGGTCAATGGCAGAAGGGACTGAATGGGGGCCTGCTTGGCCTTCCTGGGGCTGTCCTCCCACCGACTCCTCTGCCTGCCCTGCAGCTGAGCAGGGGACCTGAGGGCCTTTGTCTGCATATGTTAGGGGCAGGGCCCACACAGACCCCCGAACACTGCCGTCCCTGGAAGGTTAGCACCAGCAATGTCACACCCAGGCTGGGCGGGGCTCCGTGAACACCTGTTGTCCTTCCATTTCCTGTAAAGATAGGGAACTGAGTCAGGAGGGTGGAGACAGGCTGGGGTAGCTCAGGGGGAAGCAATTGCTTGCCGTGGGCAAGGACTTGGGTTCGTCCCTGTGCCAAGACGAAATTCTTAAATCTTAGAAATCTTGAGAAAAATCCCTGCCCACTCCCTTTACTCCTGGATAATGAGTGTCACAGTAGAACAGGACTCCAGGCCTAGAGACGGACTAGGGTCCTGCCCTCCTGTGGCCTGCGTCAGGCCTCCTGCAAGTGGAGGTGCCCAGAGCAGACTTGTCAACCGGCCAAGACGTCATGTGTAGTGGCTTCTTTGATCTATTTATAAAACGTATAGCAGATCCCACAGGATGCGATAGATGGGAAGATTTCTGTGATGTTTTGTTTGACTAATGAATTTCTTTTTTTGCATCAATATTTTAACAAATGCTTTGGAGTCTCTCCAAGCAGAGGAGAATCAGTATGCAGAGGCTCACTTTGGCTGACCCAAGGATAAGGCGTGCGCGCTCGCACGCGCACGCGCGCGTGTGTGTGTGTGTGTGTGTGTGTGTGTCTGTGTGTGTGTGTGTAGCCTCGGGGGACAGAGGCTGGAGGCCCTATAGAGAAAACTACATTCAACAACTTCATTTAAAAATTCTGAAATGTATTGGCTACATAAATTTTAGAAACTTTTGTAATGGAAAACTTCAAATGTGCAAAAACAGAGACAATATAATAAAACAGAGTTTGTCTTATCTTGACCCCCACCCATTCTCTTCCTGCCCAATCTGCATTATTTTGAAGTAAGTCCATGCATATCTGTTCATCTGATTATGTTCTCAAGTATACTGAATATGTCCTCAAAACTACCGTTAAACATATCGAAGATGAGGAATTCTTATGACATATTGTTTTTTTCTTCTGTCCCTGAGTCTCTCCTTCCTTGCCTTTCAACTTCCTCTTTCTCACCCCTCAACTTCCCCTCTCTCCTCCTAGAGAGTCTCCCCTAATCTCCAGACCTCCCCTCTGACCCTTAGTCTTTTCTTCTGAAGGGTCAGCAGCCCAGCCCCCACTGAGCTGTCCATTCTGTGCTTCCCCATGCAGAGATCGTCTGCTTTTGACTCAGTTTCCTCTCACCCTAGCGTCAGGCAGCTGGACAGAGATGAACCCCAAATACCTTGACTATTGCTAAAAGTCAAATGGAGAAGAATTAACCTAAGCTTGGCAGAAATCTTCAAAATCTTTTTTTAAAAACACATGATGCGTCACTGTTAAGTTCTAAGAATCACCGAATACACTGACTGAATTACCTTTTGATACACGATTTAGAGCTGTGGGATCTGGGAGAAGCCGCATTGCCTCCTGGAATCTCAGTTTCCTTCTCTGTGAAGTGGGGAGGTTGGACTATCACAGTGGTTTTCCAACTGGTTTTGGGAGGAAATGCCCTTTCTCCTGTCAAAGCCTCGGTAGGCCCCAGGGCACATGACAGCTAAAAGCAGAGACGAGCTGGTCCATGGGTGCAGACGTGGAGATCCAGCCCCTGACAGTTGGAAAGTGGTCAAGAGTTCTCCTAGGATCAAATCCACTTGCACATAGTAGGTGCTCAGGAAACCCTAATATCACAAGTACTTATTGAGCAGCGTGGGGCAGGGCATTGGCTGGATGGCCGTGACCCCCTCTTCACCTTGAGCTAGCCCCTGGTTCCTCAAACGGCCAGGGCCTTGGGGATGCAGGTTTTGGGGCTCTTGGTTCCCTGTGGGGTCAAGCACTGAACTGCCCGTGTGGGCAGGGCCAGGGCTCTGGTGACCCCGAGCTCGGTGCTCAGGATTCCACCTGGGGATTTTTCTGATGTGACCATGGGGCTGGGTGGCAGTGTCTCTGCCAAGGCCCCGAAGGGTCTTCGCCCAGCTTGGGAGTCCCTCCGAGGCTGGCAGGACGTTTCCCTCATGAGTCGGGGTCACTGAAGCTTCCCAGAAGGTGACCCCTGCCTGCCACTGTGCTCAGTAAGTGGGGCTTCCTTGCTGCTCACCAGAGGGGCCTGGTAGTGGTCAGCTCAGGGAGACTGTGGTTGCGGACCACTGCAGCCTGGTTGTCGTGGAAACCCACAGGATGGCCGGGCGCTGCACCTTCCTGCCGCTCCTGTTTCTCAGGCCTCGGGGAGGGTCTCAGGGGCAGCGTGGGGAGGTGGAACAGGCAATCATGCATCCCTACTGCGCAGGCCTCGGAACCAGAGGGAGCAGAGCCCACCTGAGGGCAGAGCGAGGCTCTGTGACACCCAGTGGCACGCCCGAGGTCTCGGTGCCACCTCTGGGTGTCCAGGTCACAGTGGCGGTGTTACGGAAAGCTCTGCCCTTGTCCCTGAGGCCAATCCAAAAGCGAGAACACAGTTTGAGAAAAAGGAAAAAGAAGTTTTGTTGCTTTGTTAGCCAAGGAGGAACAAGGGACTCCTGTCCGGGGGGCTGTGATTCTGCCCATCAGGGAGAACACACGTGTGTGTGTGTGTGTGTGTGTGTGTGTGTGTGTGAGTGTGGTACCAGGGATTGAACCCAGGGCCACTCAACCGCTGAGCCACATCCCTAGCCCTTTTTATTATTATTATTATTTTTTAATTTTGAGACAGGGCCTCGCTCAATTGCTGAGGCTGGCTTTGAACATTCAACCCTCCTTCCTCAGCCTCCGGAGTCGCTGGAATCTCAGGTGTGTGCCGCTGTGCCTGGCTGAACAGGGGTTTTAAAAGAGGTGATTCGAAGGCTGCAGTCCTTGGGTCCCTGCAGTGGTGATTCACTTGTCAATTTGGGAGACAGCCATTTCTGAGATCCTCTGGTACCAGCCCAAGTTTGAATTACTTCATTCCTGTGGTGGGTGTGAGCTCAGGGACCGATAGCTCTGCCTAGGAGCAGGAAGAAAGGTGACCCTGCGTCCTCTAAAATCAGGGAGGGGAGAGGTCACAGAGGGGAAGGGAGGAAGGCCGAGACAGACACCTATCTTTTGAACCCAGTGCTGAACCACGAGCCCCAGCCCCAGCCCTTTTTATTTTTTTGTCTTAAGACAGGGTGTCTCTAAGTTGCCTAGGGCCTTGCTAAATTGCTGGCTTTGAACTTGGGATCGTCCGGCCTCAGCCTCCAGAGGTGCTGGGATCACAGGTGTGTGCCGCCACACCTGTTTTAAAAACAACTTGCAGCGGAGGGCAGCAGGGCCTTCTTCAAAGCACAAAGTGGACCACTCTCCGGGGGGGCCTCCTGAGAGAAGGGCAGTGGGGGCCCGGCAGGTGCAGATCTGTGCGCCTCTCTGCGGAGGCCAGGCTTCCTTGTCTGTGGCTCCAGGTAACAGGACCCCGGGTCTGTCCTGAGCTAGCCACACCACTGGGCTGGAGAGCTCAGTCCCCTGATGCCTCCTTGCTGTCCCCAGTGAGTGCCCTGGGGGAGGCATAGGGGTCAAAGCCTGTGACTTTGACCACTGGCCAGTGAGAGCCCCCTCAATGCAGAGGTTCTCATCGGGGTTCCAGCGCTGTGAGCAGACCTGGTGTCACCGTGGGCCACTGGTACACTTTGAATACAGCCCCTTGCTGCTCTGCCACTGTGACTTGTTTTTCAAATGGACAAGTTTCTTCCTCCCCCTCCTCCTTAATCTCTCTCCTCCCTAATCTCAGGCAGAGTTATCTGTCCCTGAGTCCACACCCACCAGTAACAAAGTAATTCAGACTTGGATGGCCCCAGAAGATCCCAGAAATGACCATCTCCCAGATCAACCATCTCAGATTGACCGTCTCCCAGGTGACAAGTGAATCCCGGCTCCTGACAGAGAACAGGAGAGTGTGGCCTTTGAATCTCCTCTTTCAGAGCCCCCTTTCCCCCCCGATGGCAGAATCACAGCCTCTGGGACAGGAGTCCCGGGTGTCTCTCCTAAGCTAACGAAGCAATAAAAGTTCCTTTTCCTTTTTCTCAAAGCCACGTCCTCCTTATTGGACTGGCATTGGGACAAGTGTGACAGTGGCCACTTTAGGCTTTGAGTTCAGCCCTGGCTGCTCTGCCCCTGCAACTAGTTTTTAAAATGGACGTGTTTCTTTCTCTCTCCCTGCTCCTCCCTAATCTCTCCCCTCCCTAATCTCAGGGGCACCGGGACCACCTTTCTTCCCCACCCTAGGCAGAGCTGTCTGTCCCTGAGCTCTCTCCCACCATTGGAAGGAAGAAGTCCAGACTTTGGGGACAGCCCCAGAAGACCTCGGAAATGACTGTCTCCCCAATTAACAAGTGGATGTCAGCTCCAGACAGAGGATTTGTGGGACGTAGCCTTTGAGTCACCTCTTTAAAAGCTCCCTGTTCCCCGTGATGGGCAGAATCACAGCTTCTGGGACAGGAGTCCCCTGTGCGTCTCCGTAGCTAGGAGAACAATAAAGCTTCTTTTTCCTTTTTCTCAAAACTGTGTCCTTGTTATTGGATTGGCATCGGGGACAAAGACCAAGATTTTGGCAACACCTTGTAGAAATGAGAATTCTCAGGCCCTGCACTAGACTCGCTGATCCAGGGCGGGACCTGGTGACCTGTGTTCTAACTCTGGGGGTCTGGTGCTCCCCAGGTTTGAAGCCCCTGCTCTCAGGAGGCCCACTTCCCTGCTTCCCAGGAGGGGCTCCTGATCCCCAGCTGCAACCCCAGCTCTCTCTCCCACACTTGGGTGAGTCTGAGCTGGGTCCATGTCATTTGGGGCGCCAGGGCCCGGCCAGGGCAGCCTGGGGGTGCCACCTGGGCCCTGGTGCAAGCTCAGGGTCAGTCTGCTCAGGCCACCTCCCAGATTGACCTGTCGGAACAGGACCCGCAGGCTGAGCGCTCACACAGCGAAATGGGTTTTCTCGTGGTTCTGGGGGCGGGAAGCTCAGCTCGGGGCGGTGACAGATTCTTCAGGAAGGCATCTCCGCGGCTCCCAGATGATGGCCTCCTCACTGTGTCCTCACGTGTGTGCAAACCTGGGGTCTCTTTTCCTACAGGGACACCAGGCCACTGACCTGGTCTAACCTTAATGATCTCTTTAAAGACTGAACTTCCCACCACAGTGACCGCGAGGCTGGGCTGCAAATGTGACACACTTCAGGGGTGACCCTCGGCTTCCCCTGGAGAGGACACCAAGGGGCAGCCGGTACTCAGGGCCTAGGGCCTGGGACTGGGAGGGATGTGGGAGAGTTCCAATCACACCGAACCCCCAAGGAGAGGGGCTCAGGTGGGAAGGGTGGGGCCGGGGCAGTGAAGCATTCATTCTCAGAAGGTCCCACTCTGGCCCTGTTAGGAGGCTTTGTGCTGGGCTGGAACACCTCTGAGGGTCCGCTCTTTGCTGAGCATTTACTATGTGCCAAGAGCTGGGCTGGGGGCCTTCCGTGCCCCGACTCACTGAGCCCGTGGTGATCTCGGGAGGCCCGTCCTTGGAGGAGAAGCACTGGAAAACTTCCCAAGGCTCGAGAGTCCACTGGTGAGCACTGCCTGTCACCAGGGTGTGTCCCTTGCCACCAGCTGGGCAGTCACGGCTGCCAGAGCAGGGGAGCAGCTGGCAAGGGTCCCCCCTTCCTGCAGCCAGGGCCCCACTCCCCCAGGGGGCCCGACTGATTGATTTTGGAGGCTGAAATCTCAGAAAGTGGCCAGTGGGGAGAGGGGTGGAGGGCTTGCCTGCAGGAGGCTGGGTGACTCAGGAGCCATTAAGCCTGAGCCATTTGGAGAAGGAAGCCAAAGTGACAATGTTACACAGATAGGAAGGGACAATGGCCGTGCTTTGCATTTTTATTCCAAGGCCTGAGCAGCATTTTTATTCCAGTGGGTACTGTCCCATCGGGTACTAGTCCCGGTCAGCGTGGAGGCTTGGAAACAGACCCAGATGGCTGCTAGGGCCGGGGGGGGGGTACTCAGGCGTGGGTCTCCAGCAAGGCCCCTGCCCCTCCCCATCCTGGAGGCAGCATGCGTGGAGAATGTGCCAGGCCGAGTGACCCTGCCAGGGGACTTATGCTCCTGTAGGCCCAATTTTCTCAGTGTGTCAAGGGAATTCAGGTACCAACGTCACATGGTGAGGGTTAAATGAGATGCGTTTGAAATGTTTGGCATGAGATTCGGTAATGCCAGACAGGCTGGGACTTCCTGAAGGTGAGACTTGTTCTTGCTACTTGAGCAGAGCCTGGCACATAGTGGGCACCAAGGAAATGTCCAGTTCCTCCCCTTAAAGAGGCTTCAGGGGGTGACAGTGGTGGTGGTGATGGTGATGGTGATGGTGATGATGGTGGTGGTGGTGATGGTGGTGATGGTGATGGTGATGGTGATGGTGGTGGTGATGGTGGTGGTGATGGTGATGATGGTGGTGGTGATGGTGATGGTGATGGTGATGGTGATGGTGGTGATGGTGATGATGATGGTGATTGATGGTGATGATGGTGGTGGTGATGGTGATTGATGGTGATGATGGTGGTGGTAGTGGTGATGGTGATGGTGGTGATGATGATGGTGATGGTGATAGTGCTGATAATGGTGATGATGAGAGTGATGGTGGTGGTGGTGGTGGTGGTGATGGTGATGGTGATTGATGGTGATGATGCTGGTGATGCTGGTGATGGTGATGATGGTGGTGATGGTGTTGATGGTGATGATGATGGTGATGGTGGTGATGGTGATGGTGATGGTGATTGATGGTGATGGTGGTGATGATGATGATGGTGGTGATGGTGATGGTGATGATGGTGGTGATGGTGATGGTGGTGATGGTGATGGTGGTGATGGTGGTGATGGTGATGGTGATGATGATGGTGATGGTGATGGTGATTGATGGTGATGATGATGGTGGTGATGATGATGATGGTGGTGGTGGTGATGGTGATGGTGATGATGGTGATGATGATGATGGTGGTGATGGTGATGGTGATTGATGGTGATGATGATGGTGATGATGATGGTGATGATGGTGGTGGTGGTGATGGTGATGGTGATGGTGGTGATGATGATGATGGTGGTGATGGTGATGATGGTGATGGTGGTGATGGTGATGGTGGTGATGGTGGTGATGATGGTGGTGGTGATGGTGGTGATGATGGTGATGTTGATGGTGATGGTGATATTGATGGTGTTGATGGTGATGATGATGGTGGTGGTGGTGATGGTGATGGTGATGGTGGTGATAATGATGATGGTGGTGATGGTGATGATGGTGATGGTGGTGATGGTGATGGTGGTGATGGTGGTGATGATGGTGGTGGTGATGGTGGTGATGATGGTGATGTTGATGGTGATGGTGATTGATGGTGTTGATGGTGATGATGATGGTGGTGGTGGTGATGGTGATGGTGATGGTGGTGATGATGATGATGGTGGTGATGGTGATGATGGTGATGGTGGTGATGGTGATGGTGGTGATGGTGGTGATGATGGTGGTGGTGATGGTGGTGATGATGGTGATGTTGGTGGTGATGGTGATGTTGATGGTGTTGATGGTGATGATGATGGTGGTGGTGGTGATGGTGATGGTGATGGTGGTGATGATGATGATGGTGGTGATGGTGATGATGGTGATGGTGGTGATGGTGATGATGTTGATGGTGGTGATGATGATGGTGATGATGGTGGTGATGGTGGTGATGATGGTGATGTTGATGGTGATGGTGATTGATGGTGATGATAATGGTGATGCTGGTGATGATGATGGTGGTGGTGGTAATGGTGGTGATGGTGATGATGATGGTGGTGGTGATGGTGATGGTGATGATGGTGATGGTGGTGATGGTGATGGTGGTGATGGTGATGATGGTGGTGGTGATGGTGGTGATGATGGTGGTGATGGTGATGATAATGGTGGTGGTGATGGTGATGGTGATGGTCATGATAATGGTACAAATCCCCATGAGCACTACTTATTCTTGGAGGCTCTGTCCCTCTCCTGTCCTTGTCTGAATTCCACTGTGACCCTCCACCTTGACCATGAGGGCTGTTTCCAACCATGGAGGGAAAGTAATTAGAATTGTGACATTTCCCTACAATGAACAAACCTTTGGGTTCTCTGGCACACAGCAGTTTGCCCCATGGACCCTGGCACTACCCTCTGAGCTCCTTCCCAGCTGTGCTGGAGGGCAATAGGGCAGCAGCATGGCTTGTTTTCAATCAGTTCCAACATGGAGCCCACCACCATGCCCAGCAGCATTCCCTGGGATGGCTGTCAACAGAGCAAGGAGCCTCTCAGTGCAGTGTGGCCTGATCAAAGCTGATTGCTGGGCTCTGCCATTTATGAGCTGTGTGACCTTTACATGTTCCTTAACCTCTCTGAACCTTGAATACCAGTATGGAAGATTAATAAGATCATGTCTGTGACAGGTCATGGTGCCAAAGCAAATCAACATCAGTGATGGCGGGGTTTAGCCTTGTGGCCTGGGAGGTGCTGCTGGCAGTGAGTAGACAGTGAGCTGGGCCCGGAGTCTGTGCCCTTGAGGGGTGGACACAGGATGCGTGCCACTGGCCTGGCACATGGGCAGAGGCAACCCCTGCCTGCCACAGAAGGCCTCTGAGTTGGGGCTGGCTTCCGCTTAATACTCATGCTTGGGAGGGAGCCGGGGAGAGGGAGCTTCTCGGCATTAGGGAGGCCAGGACCCGTTGCCTGTCCCCACCGGCCAGCTCCCTGTGGGCCTTGGAAGGAACTCTGGGAGCCAGGTCTCCCGCACACTGGGAGAAATGAAACTTGGGCTCTCCCAGGCCTGGTGAGGAGCTGGGGTGCTTCTAGGGCCTGGCTATGCCGGAGCAGGGACTTGGTGTGGACAGACCCCGGGGCAGCTGGGACGCGTAGGGATGGCCTGAGGCGCGGAAGCTGGAGCTCGGTGGAACTGCCCATGATGATTCCAGGACCCCTTGGGAGTCTGCAGGCCGCTCTCGGCTGCTTCCGTCAGGCCTGACACGTGCATCCCCCAGGGTCTCAGGGAGGTCAGAGGTGGAAGGCTGCAGGGCTTGGGGGGCCTGTGTTGCCTACTCTGACCTAAGTCCCCGAGGCTGCCGCTGCACTGGAGAGAGCACAGAGGAGGCAGGGAGAGAGGCCCAGGCCGAGGCTGCTCAGCTGAGGTTCTCTTGACGTCTGTTTGTCCCATTCGGTGAAGTGGCCAATATGAACACAGAGTCGCTGGGCAGGGGGCTGACCGGAGCTTTCCCTGGAGGCTTTTCCCCTGCAGGACTTCTCAGAACTTTAAAGGGCCAGGGACCCTTGTGAGGCCCCGGAGGAGGTACCCCAGAACCCCTCCCTGCAGCAACTCGCCAAGCTGCAGATATGGGGAACAGGCTTTGGAGAGACCTACCCAGGCCAGGGGTCCCCTTGTCAGGCTCCTAGCCTTGCTCACTGCGGCCAAGGGTTTTAATCAGTTTAAACAACTTCAGGAAGATCGAGACTCAGCGAGAGAGACCCGCTGGTCTCCCTAGGGCAGGAGGGCCGTGCGTAGGGATGGCTGGTCTCCCGGGTCATTTTCTGCCCCAGTTCCATGCTCCTGCTGAGCAGGCTGGGAAGGCGACAGGTTCTGCTGCCCGCGGTTGGTCCTACCTCTATCCCGGCGGGCAGGGTGCAGAGGTGGTTCATTTCTACCCCGAGCCGCTGCCTTCTTGGTTCTGAGCCCCTCTTCCTGGGCTTGCACCCCTATGACGCTCTTCCACTGAAAGCCCTCATCTTCCAGCATGTGTGGATTTGGCCTCTCAGCCTCTATCTCCTGGGTCCCTCCTGCCATGCTGTCTCCTAGGCTCAGGGGTCTTCCTCTAGCCTCCTCCAGGAAGGCCACACCCTGACCACAGGGACCTGCCCTGGGCTCCTCACTCTGCTCTGAAGAGCTCCTGGCCTCTGCCCGAGCCCCTTCTGCAGAAGAGCTGAAGTGGCAGGTCAGAGGTCTCAGGTGGCCAAGCTCTTCCGTGGCCAGCCTTCCCGTCTGTCTCTGTTCTCTGCTCTGGCGGCCTTCCCTATGGGCAGGGACAGACACCTTAGTGCCCCAGAGAGGCTGGAGTGTTCCTCCTGCTCCTCCACAGTGCTGCCGCCCAGCAGGGGCACCTCCCTCCCTGCTGCAGCCCGGCTGCAGCAAAATAACTGGGGGGTGACAAACAACTTGTGTAGATTGATACAGCAGGAGTGGGAGCCGTTTATTGTAGGACAGGAAGGGTACATATACATCACACACAGCTTATCTTAATTAAAATAAACTCGATACAGCAGTCAACCAATAAGGAATCTCCACACTTAATGGCTCGCTGGCTCTACCTCACAAACCACTCCCCCTGGCAAAATGCCAGGCGCCATCCAGACTTGTTTACAGACTCTAACTTTTGCCAGGTGCCATCCTGACTTGTTTACAGACTCTAACACCTCCCCTTAACCCCTCTCCTCCAGCCTCTTGTCTCACTGGGCTCTGGGGAGGCTGTCCAGGCCTGACGGTGAGTAGCACTTGGTTGACCAGTGGGTCAACCTCCCGCCAGCTCATGGCTCGGCACAGCCCTGCCTCATGCTGCAACTCCGCCACCTGGCAGCTGAGCACACCTGCGGGAGCCCAGTCCTCGCTGCTCAGGCCCGAGGACTCTGCTCCGAGTGGCATGACAGTCCTGTAGCATCAGAGGACCTGCTGTGTCAGGGGACCTTGTGGGCATGGAATCACAGGCCCAGAAGAGCTTCCGATATGTTCTCCCTCATGCCCAAGTTGGGGCTCCCGGCGTGCATGCCCTACCTGGGCAGTTCTGCCAGGTCAATGCAAGATCTCAGCCTTCAGGATTTCTCAGCAAAGCCGGCTGTTGTCACAAAGCCACCGTCCCCACCCAAGACATGGGCGAGGTTATAAACACAAGTGTAAGCAAAACTTTCAGAGCCGTTGGGAGGAAAGCTTGTGCTGATGGGCAGGGAAGGGGCACGGGTGGGTGCTGATGTCCCCAGACGTTCATATCACGCTGGTCCTGGGCTGGAGCAGGTCCTCAGGGGACTTCCACAAGTGAGCGTGAATCCTGTGAGCCTCAGCCCACGTCAGGGCTTACTGCAGCACACGAGCACATTGAAGGCATTTCAGAAAGGGGCGATTCAGTCCCTTGCTCTCGTCACCCCACACCTGAGGCCTCACTTCATCTTCTGAGCTGGCTTTGAGAGGCAGGGAGGAGAGAGACGGATGTGGGCAGCCACCTGGGACTATGAGCAAGACACGGGCAGGCACAGGAGGAGCTGCCAGCTCCCTGATCCCGTGCCTGTGGCCAGCTTCTGGGCTCCAGGGGAGAGGGCTGCTGGGCAGGGCACCAAGAACGGCCCTGGGAGAGGCAGTGGCGGGAAGCTGGGTACACCTGAGTCCAATTCCTGGGCAGGCCCCTGACCCCTGGGCCCTGGGCAACGTATTGTCCTGCCTGGACTCTGCCTGGAACAGAGAAGACGATTCTTACTCCCCAGCCGCCTGTGGGGCTCAGTGGGGACTGTGGTGAATCAGGGTGGAGACGTGTGCATAGTGGGTGGTGCCGTCGCCCCCTTATCCCTGGGGGAATCCCACCCAAGACCCCTGGGATTGCCTGAGTCCGTAATACCCCTGAACCTGCAGAAACATGTACATACCTAGGATAAAGTTTAATTGATAAATTAGGCACAGCAAGAGATTAACAGTGTTAACTAATAATAAAATAGAACAGTTAATAATGACTGACTCTAGTGCAAGCTGTGTGGTCTTGCTTGGAAGAGTCAAGTCCAATATCAGCATTCTCAGGCTGCTGCGACCAGGGGAAAGCAGAACTGCAGATAAGGGGGCTGTCCATACCAAGTGACCGCCTCCCCCAGGAGGGAGGGCCACTCCTCTGTGCCCTGTTCTGTTGTTTTTTAGTTGATACATGTGTCCGTTTTCCCAGTCCAGGAGGTCTTTTGGGGTGAGAGCCAGGGCTTTGGCAGCTCTGTGTCCTGTCCCAGGCGTGGGCTAGAGTCCAAGTTCATGTTTATTGCCCAGAGGTGTTCTCCCTCCTGGTCGCCCCACCTGGCGCACCTTCAGCAGAGGCCTCTACTTGAGGCCTGTGGCTGGTGTCCAGGCCTCAGCCCTCTGGCCAGTCCCACTGTCCTCCCTGTGGGCTCTGGACCCTTAGCCATCACACCTTGGTCACACAGCTGCCCCCTGACTCTCCCTCCTACCTCCTCGAGTAGTGGGAGGGACCTGAGTTCAAGCCCTGAGCTTGACTTTGGCTGGTTGTCTGACCTCTTGGTTAATGTCAGTCTTGGGGTGGCAGGAGACCATGTTACTCCTGAGAGCACTATGGATTAGGGCTGATGTGCGCGAGGCACAGGGCCCCCAGACCCTCACAAGGCTACAGGGTTGTGGTTACTATTTCAATCCACAGTTGATTTCTAATCCTTCCACCTCTGAGGCACATGTCACAATGGTGGCAGCTACAGGGACGACTGAGATGTGGCCTGAACCCCCTCTGGGGGTGACAGGCATGTGTTGAAATAGCTCGAATACACAGGAGCATTTGATGGGTGGGCTCAGGGAGGAAGAGCGGAGGCCGCGCTGTGAGGGTAGAGGGGGACATCATGGGGCCGGATCTGCTCTGGTGGCCCTGGTGGGCTGGGTGGGTTGGAGGCACAGACTGGATGTGGAAGGGAGGGAGGGGGATGGAAGAGTCGGGCCTCCGAGGGCGTGCAGCCCTGGGGAATGCCGAGTCCCCAGCTGTCATGGGGCCCACACGGGAGCAAGTGGCAGAGGTGTGCTGGGGGACCCGGCATCACTCTGGGGTCGGGCGCAGTTGGTCAGGCCTGGAGGGTGTGCTGTTTTGGGTTGGATATAGAGGTGCAGGCGAGAGCAGCACTCCAGGCCCAGAGTGGGGCGCTCACCCAAGACTAAGTCGGGGGCCAGGGAGAAGCCGGGCCATGAGGGCCACGGGTGGACCAGCAGGGTGGATGCCACTCACCCACTTTCTCCCTGATTTGCCCAGCAGCTTGTGCCCGGGTCAGGAGAGGAGCTGGGGTTAGCCGAGGGTGACCTGGCCTGACCAATGAGCGGTTAGAGGAAACCTGATAAGGAGGGCCAGGAAAGAACTTTCTTTTTGGTCAAAAGAGAAGCATATAAAGGACATATTTTGTTCCTCCTCTCTCTTCTAGTTTTGAACATCATGTCAGAAAAAGATGACACCTTACCAATGGCACCTTTCCACCAGAAGGGCAAGGCGGAGATGCCAACCCGATCCGGTGCTCGGTGCCATCGGGGCCTGAACCACTGGACCTGCAGACAAGTCACCTGCTGCTGTTAAGTGTCTTTATTGCTCAAGCAATGAGCCGACTCGCTGCCTCCCAGACAGACGCAGCCCTCAGCCAGCCAGCGTGGTGGGGACTTTGATCTTGTCCTGGGGAAATGGGAAACTGTCACCAGGTGTGAACACCGGAGAGGACCTCGTCCTCCACATGGCTCTGGAAACACCCCTGTGACTGTCCCATCAGAGGGCTGAAGAGGAAAATCGCATGATCATCTCAGATGCCAAAGAAGAAGTTGCCAAAATTTGACAGCCTTCGTGAGCACTCTCTCAGTGCACCAGGAGGAGAAGGGAGGTCTGCCACCTGAAAAGGGACCCGCAGACCCCACAGTGAGCGTGACGCTTAGCAGTGACGGGTTCCCTCCAGATCTTTGCAAGGAGGCTTGTTCTGCTCCTGTTCAGCACCAGCAGGATCCTCGCCAGTGCAAGACAAGAAAGGAGATTCACACAGACCAGAAAGGGGTAAAGTACAACTCTTTCTATTCACAGGTAATATGGCTCTCTAGGTTAAGTCTCAAGAACTCCTAAACAACAACAAATCCCACGAGGTGGATTTAGCAAGGTTGTAGGATAGAGAGGAAAAATAGAAAATCAGTTATACTTCTCTCTGTATTTTTGCATACGCGTGCGTGTGGTACTAGGAATGGAATCCAGGACCTTGGCGCATGCTAGCCAAGTGCTTTGCCGCTGAGCTACACCCCCAGGCCTTTTTAATTTTATTTTGCGACAGGGTCTTGCTGAGTTCCCCAGGCTGTCCTTGAACTCCTGCCTGACCTCCTGAGTAGCTGGGATCGCAGGTGTGCCCCCCACACTGGCACTGCTTCTGTCTTCAGTGAGCCGGTGTTTACACAGGTCCACAGGAGTGACGAAGGACAAAGAGTTATGCGAGCCCCTGCACCATCTCCGGTTTCCATACCGTGCTGCGTTCCTGAAAGAGGCAGTCGCTGTGGGAAACTGTATGGAGGGTGAGTGGGACCTCGCGGTATAGTCTTTGCAAATATTTATGAATCAACAATTAATTTAAAAATTAATAAGTAAACAAATTGATAAAACTCTAGTAGCTCCTAAAACCACAAAATACTTAGGTGTAAATCTAACAAATATGTATGGCTGAAAAACCAGAAGACGTGGATGAAGGAAATTAAAGGCAGCCTAAATAAATGGAGAACAACGCTGTGATCATGAATGGAGAACTCAGTTTCTCTAAGGTGTTTATTCTCTCCGAAGTCATCTACAGGGTTCAGACGACCCCAAACTACCGTGCAGCTCTAGCCAGAGTTGGAGGACAGATGGAAGGGGCTACAGGATGCCAAGTGGGCTTAGGTAGCAGGGTGGCTGTGCGGGAGCTGGAGAACAGGGGCACAGAGTGGCCTTCACGGTGGGCCAGCTGTCAGCTGTGCAGAGGACGGGGACAGGTCCAGGCTGACACATCCCTTGGCTTCTCTTCCCTTCCTCCGTCATTTCTCTCTTTCTTTCTTGGTACAGGGATGAACAGTGCTTTACCACTGAGCTACACCATCAGCCCTTTTATTTTGCACTTGGAGACAGAACCTTGCAATCCTCCTGCCTCAGCCTCCAGAGCTGCTGGGATTTCAGGGGTGTGCCACCGCGCCTGGTGGCATTCCTTTGGATCCTGCTTCCTCAATTGTAGGCCAGAGGTGTCTTCAGGAGTGGGGTCAGCAGGCGAGGGGCGGTCAGAGGACACCATCAGGGTGGTCTCAGGGTCAAGCCTGTGTGTGGCCTCACCACTGACGACAGCAGGCAGACTGGACAGGCTGGGGAAGGAGTGAGATGTCATGTGCTGTGCTCTCCGAGGGGCTGGAAGCCTGCTCCCTCCCGTCCAGCTCCACCCTGGCCTTGTAACCACGGCATTACTTTGGGCGAGCCCCGGCAGCACCCTGGACTGTGTCCTCCTTGGAGGCTTAACCCAGCACAGGGCCTGGACCTTTGGGAAGACAGGGCTGGGGGAAGGGATTTGGCTGAGAGGGCTGGGATGGTGGCAGCCCCCACCAGCTGCAAGCACGAGGCACTGGTGGCAGATGGTCCCCAACAGTCCCCGTCCTCCCCTCCTGGCTCTACTGGCTCCGCGGAAACAGCCTGCTTTATTCCCAGGAAGCCATTGTCTTAGTGACTGGCACAGACCCACAGGCACCAGGGCCCACGGGTGGCAGTTTCTGTGGTAATTGACAGCAGGGAGGAGGGGCCTGGAGCTGTGCCCAGGGGGTAGAAATCCAGGAGACTGGCTCGAGGTAAGCCTGCCAGTGCAGGGTGCCTGGCCCCGGGCCCCGCCACCAGGTGGGATGGGAAGAGTCTAGAACCCTGTGTGCAGGGTGCTGCGGGCTCAGGCTGCCCTGGTCAGAGGCCCTCCAGTCCAGGAGCAGAGAGACAAACGTGTAACAGGCAATGACCGCCAGGGCCATGAGACCAGGCGCCACACCAGAGCCAGGAGGGGCATCAAGGGTGAACCAGCTGGAATGAGGGGTGCCAGGAGAAGGCCAGGGTCCCCCAAGGCCACAGAATGATGGGAAGTAGACTTTACACAGGCCTCCAGGAAGCATGGCCCTTCCATGACCACACCCCTCAGGACTTCCCCTCTCCTCACCAAAAGTCACCAAGGCCAGCCTTTTGGCCATCTGGGAAGAGCTCTGGATCCCAGGGAGTCAGCTCACTAGCCTCAGGGATAAAGACAAGGCAGGGTCTCAGGAGGAGGGCTGGGATCCACTCTGACCCTCAGGGCCCTGCTCTAGGGCAGCTCAACCCATGCCTCTGACCCGGTGTCTGTCTTCCAGGCCTCTGAGGCCAGCCTTCACCTACCCCAGCTACTGGTCTCTGTCACTTGACCTCTGACCCTCCATGATTCTGCTTCAAAATGGGGACAATGTTCTTGCTTTGGAGGGCTGCTGAGCGGGTGGCACAAAGTCACAGGCAGGAAACACTCTGTAAGGGACGACTCAGAGGCACTTAGCACAGTGGGGTAAAGAGGTGTGGCACCGTGGAGGGAAGGGCCACCTGACAGGCTGCCACCTCCATCCTGCCTTGCCACTCCTGTGCTCTTCAAGTTGTCCTGTTCTGCTTCTGCCCAGTCTGGGGGACACAGCCACCTGGGGGACAGTCGCAGCAGCACCGGGAAGCCAGCAGTGCAGAGCGACTCCAAGGAGGCAAGGAGGGCAAAGGCCAGCGAGGACAAGCCTGGGGGCCATGTGCAGCACAGGTGAGGGCGAGGACACGCCACCAACGAGACGTGACCGTGAGGATGGCACAAGGACCGGCTGGGTCCTTGCTAAGCGCTTGGCCCCGGGGGGCGGGGAGACCCTAGTCCTTTCAGGTTTTAAATTTACGATGATGTCACCCCTGTAAGACTAAAAGCCAGTCAATTCTAATGTTTGCTCTGCTGCGGGGGCTGAGGGTGGGATGTCCCCGTCACCCTGGCCTTCCGCTCGCTGTCCTGTGCAACGTAACCCAGCCTTGGCCACTTGTCCTGAAGGCTGAGGTCATATGGAGACTTTCAGTGCACCAGTGGTGGACGGGGCCCCTCTGGAGACAGCCCTCTGGTCCCCTGACTGCCACAGCTCCCCTGGGACACAGCTCAGATGGCCACTACACAACGCTCAGTGCACCTGCTCCGTGTGGCTGAAGCCTCGGCCCAAAGGGGCAGGCAGCCCTCCCCTCCCCAGGCCCTGCTGTCTCAAGCCTTGACTGTGGCCTCAAGTGCGCCGTGCGCCCCTGTTTGGGAATGGGCACAGCCACAGGGCAGTCCTGCCCAGTGCCATAGGTCAGGCCCAGGGGGTTCTCCGCTTCTGATCCTCCCCTGCCACCCGTGCTTCGCCAAAGTCCTTCCTAGTTGGTGGTGACTTCTGCGTTCTGATCCGGGGCGCCTGGACGAGGCCCCAGGACTGAGCTCTTGGGAGGAGGGAGTCCCTGGGGGAGGCTGGCTCTCGCCCTCTCCTCCCAGCCCGTTTTCTAAAGCAGCCCACCCTCGCCCCCGCCCCCCCAAAGCAGCCCGGCTTCCCACCCCATCGCTTCCTGTTCCGGCTGGATCCTGCAGCAGACGCTGGAGAAAGAACACGCGACTTCAGGCTGGAGTTGGTCCAGAAGGCCATGCGGGGGACGTCATTGCCTCAGCCTTGACAGGTGTGCTGTCCTTTCCGCACCCCAGAAAATATCACCCATCCATCAGGAAGGGCCACGCTCCCACCCACACCTGTCGTGGGAAGTAAAATGCCCGGGAAGTAGGCTGGCCCGGGCTGGCCAGCCCCGAGGAGGCGCTGCCCGTCCCTCACTCACGCGCACGTGGGCTTCATCATGTGACTCCCGGCGTCTGGCTTGGTGGGGGCCGCTGGGGTGCTCTCTTTTCCTGACGGTCCCCCTGGCTGTCTGACCCGTTGTGAGGTCAGGAATGACAACGCGCCTGCTCACAGATTGCCTGGGCACCGACGGACTCACACACGAGGGCCTGCCAGGCACGGGGGCCCACTCCGCCTCAGCCAAGGGGGTGGGCACCTGGCCGTGTCAGACGGACAGACTTTTCCTCCAGGAAATCTGCGTCCTGGGCCTTGGCTGCTGACACAGAGACTGAGTGGTGGCTGAGCCTCCTTCTCTGGGTGGGTCCTGAGAGATGGGTCACTAGGCCCTGCCAACAGGACCCCTGGAGGGCTCTGGGATGGGCATGGGAGCCCAGAAGAGCCCTGTGACATCAGGAGGCTTCCTGGAGAAGGTGACGCTGGGGAGTGGTAAAGGGTAGAAGGCAGCAGCAGTGGAAGGATCTCTGAGAAGACAGAGAGGGGTGTCCAGTGCTGGCCTGAGAGCTCCCCCTGCCCACCGGCTCTGAGGAGCCCGTCTCTGCAGCCCAGTGGCTGCTGTCCACTGGCTCCTTCTCGGAGGAGCTGCCAAGGCGGGAGCAGCCGAGGCTAGTAGGGGCAGGATGCTAATGGATGGCTCCCCACTGAGTCCGCCTGCTTTTGTGAACATGCCCCACAGACTGGTGAGCTTAATTACCCATTGCCGCACGCGCTGAGCTGTCCTGGACAGAGACCAAGTCTCAGGGTCCTCTTCCCTCCTGCAAGGTGGTGGCCCTGGAAACCGAGGCCATGGCCCCTGCCGATGAGATCAGACAGGCCACCATGTGTCATGAACATTCAGCAGGCGTCACCAAGACCGTGCACAGACCTTGGGTGGGCCCTGCAGGGCCGGGGGAAGCTGGAGGCACAGCTGCTGGTGGGCATCGTCCCTGGACAGGCAGGGTGTGCGCGAGGCCAGACCCAGTGGTGAGAAGCAGCCCAGGCAGACAGTGGAGAGGACCCGGGAGTCTGATCCCACCACCGCGGGGGCTTCCTTGTCCTCACCTCCTTTTCTGAGTCGGCTTCACCCAAGTCTTGGCGGTTGTCCCCACAGGTTCAGGCTGTGAGCCAGAGGGGCAGTGCGTGCAGTATGTGCGGAGCGCGGCTGAGCTCCGGTTCGATGGCCACGGCCCGGTCCAGGCCAGGTGGGATAAGTGGGAAATGGCGAGCCTGGTGTCCCCAGGCACAGTCCTCAGGGTGCCCTGTCAATCTTCTTTTCCCAGCTCCGAGCAACATTTTGGGCAGGACCCGGAGTTTTGTCATGGTTCTCAAAGCCCAGCTCACTGAGGGACCACCAACCTTCCGGGTCATATTGGATCTAATGATTAGCACCTCCCCCTCCCTCCACGCCCTTGGACTTTAGCATGAGGGACTTGAAGGTGGGGGCTCTCGTTTCCTTACTTTCTGGTTCTAACTTCTCAGGCAATGGCAGGAAGGGAGCTGGGGAAAGGGAACCCACTAATACCTTCTGTTTTCAGGAATAGGAGTTGATATCTATAAAAAGGCTTAGGGCAGAGACGCAGGGTAAGACACCAACAGCAGTTTGGGAGTGTTTTATACAGTTAAATACGCAGCTGGTCCACAGGAAATGAAAATGCACCTTTACCCAAAAGACTCAAAATTTTCCCCAACAGCTCTATTCACCATGACTAAAAATTGTAAAAGCCTAAATATTTATTAAAATGTGAAAGAGTAAACATGGAATACATGGCTTGGAATATTACTCAGCAATCAGAGAAAGATGAGAAGGTAGCAAAATGCAGTTCAGAGGCTAATGCACAGAAAATATAAAAGAGAGGTAAAAAGACAGGCGAGGGTGAGAGGTCTGAAGTGTGCTCCAAGTTCCAGAAGGAGAAAACAGAACGAGGAGAAGCCCTGTTCAAAGAAAGGCTGAGATGGACTTAATGGTGTGGCACTCTCTTTGTTAGTTCAAGATGGTAAAACGGCGTGGATTCACTCTTTGTTTCATGAGCTGCTTTCCTGTTTGATTTTGGTGAACAAAAGTTATTTTCATAAGGGTTTGTGTGGGCTACTTGCGACCTTCGATCTCCCAGCTGCAGAGCTTTTTCTCTGACCGCCTAATGGATGAACTCAGCAGCCCCGTCCACGGTGCATTGCAGGACCCAGCACCATCCCCACCCAAGGCCAAGCTGGATGCTTGTGGGACATCCCTGTGGCTTCTCCACCCCTCCCCCATCCAACAAGTGTCCAGTCCTGTGCATTTGAACCCTCAGCACCTCCCATCCCAAGCTCCCTTCCTCTCCCACCCACTGACCCTGGCTAGTCTGACCTGTCCATCTCCTGCTGGGTTTCCACACTGGTCTTCTCAATTCCAGTCTTGTCCCCTCCAGCCTCTTCCCCCATGTCAGGGTAAATATCTAAAGTGCTAAGCTCATGATGTGACTTTGCTTCAACACACACTTCAATGGCTTCCAGTTGCTTTCCGTGTAGTGGACACGTGTTTTGTCTAGCACTGCCCCTCCACCCGTGAAATATGCTCCTGGGAAACACTCTCCTTTTGGTGACTCTCTTGGCCTCCTTTGGTAACTAGAGCTGGGGGAGTTGGCCTCAGCTCCCAAATCTCCTTCCCATTGGGGATACCCATTATGTGCCCCTCAGGGAGAGGCTGTCCCCAAGACGCCCGACAGGCTGCATAGACCTTTGTCCCCACCCCCCCCTCCTTGCACAGCCAGGAACTGACATAATCTGGGCTCAGTCATCGGTGCTTCTGTGGCTCCCGGAGTAACTGAGAGTTTGTTCCCAGAGCCATGAAGGTGGCACAGATCTCCGTGGGGGACATCTACCACTGCTGTTGTGTTTGTGGGGGGAGCTGGAATCCCACTGAGCCCTGCCTAGCAGTCAGGCACAGCCACCGGCCATGTGCCACCTGCCTCTGCTCCTGCTACCCTGAAGCTCTTCCTCACCCTCCCTGAAACCAACAGCCTCCCCACCGGAGCTAGGCAAGGGGCCCTCCTGGCGTCCCGCGGCGCCCAGCCCACCTTGCTGGGTGGGAGTCCTCCTCGTGTGTCCTCTCTAAGCCCCAGGGGCAGGAGCCAGCCCTTGGTCCGCCCCAGTCCTCCAGGACCCAGTAGACGTTCGGCAGACATCTGGGGGAGGGATGGGATGGATGGTGTCCGTTCAGTTCCCAAACTTTATTGGTTTTCCCATCAGGTTTCAAGGGTCTCAACTGGTTTTCTCGCTGCAGAGGTTTGAGGCCTGCAGCTCTCAGTGTGGAGGGTCACCTCTCGCACCCCAAGTCCTCTCTGAGCAGACACAGGACACCCAGGAGCTACTGGGATGGTGTAAAGGATGCGGACAAGAGCTCACCGAGCGCCCACCGAGCGCTCCGGCCGGGCCCGCGCCAGGCTCCAGACTCACGTAGATGTTCTCACTTAACCCCGCACCCCCTGCCAGCAGGTGGTTTTCAGAGAGGCTAAGTCAAGTGTCTGGAGTTCCACGGGCAGCAGCCGGCTGCTGGCCAGTGTTCTCCAGATGCACACACTGCCCTTGGTTCCCAAGGGGAGGAAATGGAACCCACAAGGCCCCCAGGGACTTGAAGGATGGGAAGCCAGGGTGGCGAGAACCCTCAGAGCAGAGGCAGAGGTGGTGGTATGAGGAGGAGGGGCCTCTGGGAGGTGATGAGTTCTTTTTTTTAAATATTTATTTATTTTTTTTGTAGTTGGACACAATACCCTTATTTATTTTTATGTGGTGCTGAGGATCAAACCCAGGGCCTGGCACGTGCTAGACGAGTGCTCCACCGCTGAGCCCCAGCCCCAGCCCTAGGTGCTGAGGTCTTGAGGGTGGCCCCTGGGGCATGAGTGCCCTCCCAGGAGAGGACGAGACTTGAGCTCTCTCTCTCCCTGACAAGCAAGAAGGTGGCTGTCTGCAAACCAGAGGAGCCTCCCCAGGGACCAAATCTGCTGCCACCTTGGTCTTGGACTTCTGGGCTCCAGAACGGTGAGAAATTGTTGTCCCAGAGCCCAACATTTTGTTATGGCAGCCCAAGCTGGCCAAGGCA
The DNA here is from genome assembly GCF_048772815.1 of Callospermophilus lateralis. Taxonomy (NCBI): domain Eukaryota; kingdom Metazoa; phylum Chordata; class Mammalia; order Rodentia; family Sciuridae; genus Callospermophilus; species Callospermophilus lateralis. The sequence goes on from NC_135318.1 coordinate 6,587,151, forward strand.
GGTGCTCTGCCGAGTGTGAATCTTGGTCTCTGCTCCGTGTTGTACACAAAAGCTAAGTTCAGATGGTTTACATTTCAAGGTATGCATTTTCAGAGCAAAACAGTAAGATTTCAGAAAGAAACAGAAGAAGATCTTTATGACCTTCAGATAGGCCATATTTAGATCTTAGGATTTCTAAAAAGCATGAACCATTGGAGAAACAATGACAAATTGAACTAAGTTAGAATTAAGATCTGTTCCACCAAAGGCTTCAAGACAGTGAGAGGCCAACCCCAGAGCCGCAGGAGAGACTCGCTACGTGTGCATTTGACCTATGACAGGAGAACTCCCTCCTGTGTGCAGGAGGGGAGATGCCCGGCAGGAAGATGGGCACAGGACTTGGACACTCCTTTACAAAAGAGGACGTCCAAGTGGCCGGTAGGGAAGGGACATGAAAGCCACAGTGAGAGACCGTGCCCTCACCACCACAGCTAAAATAAAGACAGCAGTACATGTGTCTAGAAGGACGCAGAACAGCTGCAGCCCTGCCCAGGGCCTGGTGGGGTTTCCTGCAGTGTCTGTGAGGTGGATGTAAGCCCCCACGAGGCCGCAGTCCCGCCCCTGGGTGTGCAGTGGATGAAATGCAGACACGGGTCACCGGGCAACAGCCCGAGGTAGCCCTGACCACGGTCCGCCATACATGCTAACCCAGACCGGGGGTCGCCCAGAGGTTTACCACCTGGAGACAGGTCCATTGGTGTGTAGGGTGCCCCACAGCAATGAGGACAACCAGCTTTCACACACACGCAACTACGTGGGTGACCAGGTCAAGGTCAAAACAGGTGACAACAGCCAGTCATATTAGAAATAAGGATGCATTTACCCTTAGAAAGGGGAGACCCCTAGTGTATTAGGTAGGTTTTCATCCCTGTGACCAAAGTGCCTGACAAGAGTGACTTAGCGGAGAGGAATAGATTAATTTGGGCTCACAGTTTCTGAGGAAAGTCCATGGTCAGCTACTCCATTGCTCTAGGTAAGGTGGACCGTCATGGCAGAAGGGCGTGGTGGAGGAAGGCTCAGCTCACGGTGGCCAGGAAGCAGAGGGAAACAGAGGGAGGGGAAGGGGCCACAGGGAAGATGCACCTTTCCAGGACATGCTCCAGTGATCCCCTCCTCTAGCCCCAGTCCACCCGCCTACAGTGACCCCCCCCCCCAAGTCAGTCCATTCAAACCAGGATGGGCTGATTAGGTCAGGGCTCTCACAATGCAACCATTTCACCTCTGCATGTTGCAGGAGTTTTCGGGAGACACCTCACACCCCAACCATCACGCTTAGTGAGGGTTCCAGCAGGACTGGTCAGAATCTCTGTTCTGTCTTTTGATCTGGGAAGTGTTTCTCAAGAGTGCTAACTTTGGGAAAATTCACTGAGCAGAACAAAATTTTGTATTTTGTATTATTGTTATTTTTGATGGTGCTCGGGTTTGAACTGAGGGCCTCCTCGTGCATTCTAGGCAAGCACTCTGCCACTGAGCGACACGGCAGCCTCAAATTTTGTATTTTTCAAACAAAAATATTACACCTTGTAGTGTGTACTCTGTTACATGCTTTTGCATTTTACACACAAAATCAAACTCCCAGTGATCACATGAGTGACTGGGTGGAAGTACCTTGCATTCCAGCTCCGTTCCACGTCGGGAGGCCTGCCAGGTGTGGGGATGTCCCAGCAGTGCATCCAGGCCCCTCATCCAGGCCCCTCCCTGTCTCCTGCAAAGGCATCCAAAGGAGATGGGCAGGGGTCCCCAGGCCTGGGTGCCCATTGTGATCTGGAAGGGGTCAGGGACCTCAAGTGGGTAGAATTCCTGAAAGAAGGAATTCTGTCGGGGGTCCAGACAGCAGAGTCCCTGGCTGCCCAGAACTAGGGGCAGTACTGAGGGCCACCAAAGGTTGGGGACCTGGAACATCACAGACACCAATCCCTGTTACCTCCAGGGTGGGGTTGTCGGGAGGAGGAGTAGGCAAGGAGGCCACACCCCTTAGGGAATGCCACCTGTGAGCTGAGTGCCCAGGAGGGGGCCATGCGTGTGCGTGCAGGGTGCCAGGCGCTGGCATGGGGTGGATCCTATTTTGGAAGCTGGAGAGCACCCTCAGCCAGGGTGACCAATGGTGACATCTGGTCCAGTCCAGGCTTCTGTAGAGTCTGAGGTCGCTCTCCGCCTGCCATCCTGTGGTCTGTGCCAGGACACGCTGCCCGTGGTCCAGAACAGTGTCATGCTGGTAGGTACCTGTTGTGAGTCATGGGGACCGTCTCAATTCTCTAACTGTTTCTGTGCTACCAAGGGGGAGATGTTCTCCTGAGCTTCCCTTTCCACATCTGCAGGGTGGTAAGACCTGGCCTTCTCCATCCAGGGCCACAAGGAATGTCTTCCGGAGGAAATACAAAGGAAAACAGTGGGACTTTCGCTGTCTGCACAGGAGCATGTCCCCACGAGTTCTGTGGCAAGTGTGTCTCCATATAGTAATACATCTTAAAAACTTGTTTAAATCCCTTGATTAACTAAGTTGGTGGAGCCCTAGGTTAAGAAGATTAAGCAGGTTAAGCAGAACTTCTCAGAATGTTAAGCTGCATCATAAATGGTCAGAACAGGGGTATTTACGTGGCATGTCTTGGACATGCTTATCCAGAAGGGCACGTGCGTGCGTGTGTGTGTGTGTGTGTGTGTGTGTGCGTAACATGTGTGTGTAAAGTGTGTGTATGCCACTCGTGTAATGTGTGTTACGTGTCATGGGCTCAGTTCAGAGAAATCGTGGGTGAATTCCAGCAGAAAGTGAAGAATGTGCTCTTCTGAGGAGACAGGTATTTTTCTCGCAGTGTAGACTGACTCTCATAAGGTGGATTAAATGGAGTATTACTGGCTCAGCTCAGACATGACCGGACTGCTGGGGTGTGGGGAGCGGTTCAGGAGAAATGGGGTGGGGAGGCGGGGTTTTGCAAAGTCCCTGACACTCACATTGGGCAGCTTTGAGGAATCTTTTGCTCAAAGGACTTGGGCAGGTGGGTGGGCTGGTGGTGGGAGGGGCTTCTTTTCTTGAAAACTGCAAACAAGCCTTGTTCCATTTGGGTGAGTTTCGGTTTTTTTATTTTTGATGAGTTCAACCAATTGCTTTACTTTTTCTAGAACGCAATTTAAAAGTGCTTTTTGCAAAAAAATGTTTAAATTATTTAAATTCCCGCAAGGAAGAGCATGCCTTCCTGCAGGTCTGAAGCACTCTGGGTCTTAACTCATTTCTGTCACGGTGGTTATCCTACGTGCGTTTGGAGGGCGTGAGGGCTCTCAGGTACATCCGGTGCCCAGGTCAGGCAGCAGAGGAGTTGGGCGTGTGGGGACCTGGGTTTCTAGTGAGAGTGTGGAGGCGAGGCCTCTGTTCTCTCTCAGCACCAGTTGGTCTGCTTCTTCATGCGAAGGAGGGAAGCCTCTCATTCTAATTCTGTCACCGATACTAAATGGCCTTTCTATATTTTGACACACTGAATCACCATGTCCGAGTTTGTTCCATTATTTATGATGGCGCGTGTTTGGGCGTGATGAATCACGGCATGGTTTCCGAGCCACTGCCTCCTGGGCGGCTCCTCCTCCTCTCCTGCTCACCCTTCTTTGAAGCCTGACCCCCGGGAGGGGTGGAAATGGAGATCTGAGGGTGTTCTGGAGTCTCCTTGGCCTGATGTGCAGATCCTTGCTCAGCAGACAAATGCAGGACGACTCACTCTGCAGGAGGGAGAAGAGCATCCTGGCCTGGGTCTCCATGGCAGCTGAGCGAGGAGATTGGCTCACCGCCCTGCTTCCTTTGAGCCAGGGGCTGAGGAGCTGGAGAGCAGAGGTCGGCTCTCCTTCCTGCCTCCCACCTGCCCTGTGGCCTCTCTCCAGCCTGGGGCTCCACAGGCCGCCCTTCTTCTGGAAGCTCTGTTCCCTTCAAGGCCAAGTTCTCTCTCCTTCCCTGGTGCACAGGGCGCTGGGCTGCCTCGGGCTGGGGTGGCTCAGGTCTGGTGTTGGCCAGGGCCGGGTTCCCTGTGGCTCTTGCTGGTGACTGGCAGCACATGCCCCCCCGGGCCTGGGCATGGAGGGGGCCAGGTCTGAGGACAGCTCAGAGTGCTGTGCCCCAGCCAGGCTGTGAGGGGCCCCGTACCATGCCACCCTCTTCTAATTAGCACCTGTCTCTGATTTTTCCTTCCTGTCACACATCCCCACCCTGCCCCAGGAAGCCCCTGTCCCGTACCACCCCCATCCTCCTGGCTGCCCGCTCTGCTTCTCTTCCTCTCAGATGCTGTGGCCGTCAGTGTGGGCCGCCTTCCTACTAGACTGGAGTGCGTGAGGGGCACTGGGCCTCAGAGAACCTAGGAGGGGAGCCCAGGGTCTTCCAGGGATGAAGCCCACCCCACGGTACGACCTCCCCCTCCTGGGGGGCCCAGCCCCTGCAGCCTGCCCCTCTGCTCCCCGCCAGCCAGAGCCAGGGACAGGACCTGATGGTGCAGGAGAAGCCTGTACTGGTGGAGAAGGGTGGCCCTTGCTGTCCATGGCGCCCGCCCTCTGCGGCAGGAGCCTGACTCCTGCTGGGAATGCCCCGGAGTCCCCCCACCCCCCGTGAGCCCCTCTTCCAAAGACCTGGGCCTGCGCTGAGAAGCTTGGGCCCACGATGCCTTGACTCCTGCTCCTGCCAGGGACAGAACGCACCTGCCCCAGGTCTGCTCCCTCCTGGTGCGCCACCTGTCACTCTGGGCTCCCCTTCAGGCTCTGCCGGTCCTCGGTGTGTGTTGGGGTGGGGATGGGGACATCCCCAGAATGGCCTGCCACCCACGACCCTGTAAGAGGAAGGAGGAGCTGCCCAGCTGACCAGGAAACAGAGAAGCAAGTGGCCCATTCCAGCGTCCCAGAGTGGGAAGTGGCAGAGCCTCGGCTGTCCCTTTATGAAGTGTGCCACCTCAGGCTCAGGTGGAGGGCTCCACGGCTCCTCTCTGTCCTGAGAGAGACCTGGAGAGGCACTGTCTGCTGGTGCTCTCTGAGACTCACTGAAATTTGGTTGTCGCTGTGACAGGTGGGACCTTAAGAGGCACCCGGGGAAGGAGGGTTCTGCCCCACGGGGGACTGATGCTGCCGTAAAGGTGAGTCAGTCCCTTGGCCTCCCGCCTTCTACCTTCCTCCCTGGGACGGCATAGCTGACGCCAGAGCCTAGACCTTGTACTTCTCAGCTCCAGAGCTGTGAGAAGATAAATGTGTTTATTAAAAACAATCCAGTCTTATGTGTTCTATTATAGAGGCACAAAGTGGATTAAGATGCTATTGCTGTCTCCGTTTCAAAGGTGAGGAAATTACAGATCAGAGAGGTTAAACCACTCATTCAAGCTCACACAGCTAGGGGGTGGCAGGGATAGACTTGATTCTGCCTGTCTGGAATTCCCAGAGGCCTGATCTTGGGGGTCCTTCCCTTCTTCCTGCGGGTTAGACTTGGCCCCACATGAGGAGCTGCAATTTCCTTTAGGGGGAACCTGTCCTCCCCTGGAAGGAGCCAAGCCTCCTCTCCGTGAATCTTGGGCACAGCCTCTCATCTCCCCACGACAGGGCTCAGGCTGGACTTCGGCAGGATGTGGGGTGCAACTGAGAAGAGTAATTAAGGCCTCTGGGCCCTTGGTGCTGATGTTCCTATTAGGCATTGTTAGCGGGCCGCGGAGGCAGCAGGCCCTGGGTAATGATGGGTTTTGCAGATCAGTAGAGGGTAAAGGAGATGTGCTGTTGCTAAACAGTTTGGCAATTTGAAGAGCAAATTGTAGCCTGCACAAAGCGGGGAGAGCCTCAGGCCCTCCTCTGGAAAGGCTGGGAAGGGAGCTGTTGTACATGGGGAGAGGCCAGGGGCTGGGGGTGATGGAGGCCGGGATGGGGGGCAGTGGCAGGGAGCAATCGCCACTTCCAGGACCCCAGTCCCCATGGCCAGCTCGAGCCAGGTGCTGAGGGGTGTTGTCTGGGAACTGGTTCAAGGGGAGATAGGCATTTAAGCTGCCCCTTACGATACAATAGCATGACCACAGTGCAATAGCACGCCAGTTGGGGTGACCGCTATTAAAGATGGGAAATTAACAAAGTTGGTGAGGATGTGGAGAAATTGGAACCCTATACACTCTTGGCAGAAATGTAGAATGGTGTAGCTACCGCGGGAACGTGTGATAGATCCTCAGCAAGTTAATCGTGGTCCCTTAGACCTCCCCAAAGGGCTGAAGGCAGGGACTTAAACAGGTTTGTGTGCACCTGTGCTCACAGTAGCCCTATTCACAGAGATCGAATGGTAGACACAGGCAAATGTCCTCAGTGGATGATTGAATAAACCAAAAGTGGCCCATCCAGACAACGGAATATAATTCAGCCTTCAAAGGGGAGGGATTCTGCCTCGTGTTACTCCATGGATGAACCCGGGGGGCATGATGCTAAGTGAAATAAATGAATTACAAGAAGACAAGTCCAGGGTGGCTCCAACTGCCTGGGCGACTGAGAGTAGTCTGATGCCTAGAGACGGACAGTAGGAAGGGGGTCGCGGGCCAAGGGTAGGAGGAGTCAGGGGGCTCAAGGGGTTTCGCGGTTCAGTTTGGAGGTGCACGCTGGAGACAACCACGCAAATGTGCTTCACAGAGCCGAATCATACTCTAAAATGCGGCTAAGATACTAACCTGCATGGTGGATATTTTACCAGTTACCAATCAAAACAGCGCCTGGGCAGGGACCCCGAGCTGAGCCCGGGCTGTGGAAGCTCAGCAAGGAGGCAGACGTCAGGTTCTCCTGGGGGACAACGGTTCTAGCAGTGAGCATTTGTGGTGAGGACCGGCTAATTCATGCATGTCCCAGCGATGCTGATGGTGCCTGCCTTCTGAGACAGGACATGGCCCCTCTGGCACCCCAGGTCCTGGGGAGCTGGTTCCAGGGCATACGCAGTTAGGATGGAGGCCTGGGGAGGAGGTGTCCCAGGCTGGAGGCCAGAGGCTCTGCGGCCATCAGGGACGCAGCGGGGGCTCCCCGCGGGGGACTTCTGTATTTCCCATTAGGCCTCCATCAATAGCGCAAGTAATTTCAGGTTTGGCTGAGAAGAATGTGCTCAATCAGTGAGCGTCTGTCATTTCCCGTAATGACTGTATTTTGCTCTCGCTGCGAGATGCCTTCAGCATTGATTTGCTTGAACTCTGGAGCAGCTGCAGGGCTGCCTGTGTGAGCCCTTGGGCAGGAACTTGACTCTCTCCCCTAGGAATTTAGCTGTCAGCTGGGTGACCGGGCCCCTGGGGCGGGTTCTGCCCCCAGTCACCAGCTTGACCTGTTGAGACAGAGGCTGGGTGCCACCTGTGCAGTGGCCTCCCCTGGAGGAGATGAGGTCAGTCAGGAGGAGGAGGCTGGCGATGGCCCTTTGAGGGACCCAGCCCTTGGCGGCTGATAATTGATGCCTCACATCATCTTCTCCGCCATCGGGGGTTGGAGTCCTCATCTTCCAGGGGAGGCAAAGGAGGGCTGTCTGTATCGGACGAGGGCTCAGGGATGGCTTGACTTGGACTCACCTGTGCTACACACCTGCCTTTGCCTCAGGCTGGACTCAGTGCTGAGAGCCATGCTCTGATCCAGAGCTTGGGGCCGTGGGGACAGGGCCCGAGAGCAGCCAAGTGTCGACTCCCGTTAGTCACGAGGGGTGGAGAGGGGAGCCTCCTTCTGAGGTGCAGTTAGCAGGTTTCAGATAGAAGCCAGGGTTACGGAGGGAGCCTGGCGGGGCTCAGGGGGGGGACACTGATTGAGGCTGTCGGGGGAGGCTCCTTGCGGTGAGTGCTAACAAGCCCACAGCCGAGCCGGCCTGGCCTGCGCACCCCTCCCAAGCTGGGGTCAGACAAACCGATGACCTCGTTTGCAGAGTCCACAGTGACCTGGTGTTGCCTCACAAGTCCCTCGGATTTCCAGGAACTGGGCTGAGCATGAGTAAGAGAGCTGGGTGAGCTGGAGGCCAGACGGAGCCAAGGAAGGTGCTAATGACCCAGATGCGCCTGGGGGCAAGGCTCCCAGTACCCCTCGCCCTCTCTTGGGGACCACTCCTCACCCACTGGCAGTCCACATGCTCTGTCCTGAGTGGCCTCCACTACCCCTGGCCCTGAGGAGGAGCCTTGGGAGTAGTGGCCCCCACTACCTGAGGAGCCTTGGGCCCTCGGTTTCAGAGGTGGGCATGCCCCATGGACAGCAGGGACAAGGGCCAGGCAGCCCTCTTCTCAGCTGGGGCTGTTGGGGACAGGAGGGTGCCTTCCCTGGGGGTGTTGGGATGGTGGAGTGAGAGGCTGGAGAAGCAGTGAGACTTCTGCCACCATGCATGTGATGGCCAGGAGAGCACTGACAGATGGCGCCTGACCTTGAGCCCCTGGATCCATCTGTGTCTGAATCCCAGGAGCCCCTGGACTTTCTAGTGTCATAAATCAGTTAATTCCCTCTTCTGCTTTTAAGCTAGCTAGAGCTGGGTTCCCATTATTAGCAACCCCAAATGTTCCAACCAAAAAAAAAAAAAAAAAAAAACCCACTAGGTATTTTAACTTCTTTAAACCTTGTTCTAAATTATATATTGCTCTTTTTAAATATAATCATTAGTAGTTTGTCATAATTCATCCTCAGGTCTTTTAATCAAATGTTCTGTTTCATAGAAAAGCCAAATGAGTGGAGAGGCATTTATGGAGGCCACCTTCGTCCAACACACCTTGGGAGGCCTGGTGCAGACGGGGCGCTTTGGTTGGTCGGGTGAGTGCCTACGAGAGAGAGCCGTGATCTGGGCTGCTGACCTCACAGGCTGCAATGGTGAAGAAAGCCCTGGAGTGACCGGAGCCCCATAGTGAGTCCAGCCCCTGGGGGACGGGGCCAGAGGCATAGGTAGTCCTGGCCTAGTGGGCATGGAGAGAAGGGCAAGGCCAGCCTCCTGAGCAGCAGTACTGGGCCGGGACGCTGGGCATCTCCAGGTCAGCAGCAGGGAGTCCCTCTTATTGCTGATACTCGGCCTCTCCAGCTCCACCTCCTGGAGCCCTTCTGGTTTCTGCGTGGGTTAAAGGACATTTGTTATCACCTCTGACCTTCACTGCATCCCAAGAAGGAGGGGGAGTTGCTGTTCTCGGCCTGCAGATGTGCAAACTGGGGCCGACAGGGCCCAGTACCTGTCCAGGGCCTGCGGGTATCCCTGGGACCTGGGTCCCCAAAACTGCCTCCTGCTGTGATTTGAAACCCCACCCCGCCCCTGGGCCCTTATTTGGAAACAGGGTCTCCGCAGATGTAATGGGGACAGCTCCTGCTGCAGTAGGGTGGCCCTAGTCCACTGTGATTGGTGTCCCTTATAGGAGAGGAGAGAACCGACAGACCCAGGGAGGACGTCATGTGCAGGGAGACAGAGACTGAAATGAGACAGCCACCACCAAGGAGCACCTGGGCCAGCAGAGCAGGAGGGGAAGGAAAACGTCTCCAGAGCTCTGGAGGAAGATTTCCAGCTTCCTGGGCAGGAGACAAGGTGTCTCTGTCACTTTAAGTCACTCAGTGCGGGGTACTTTAGTAAGGCAGCCCGGGGGAGCTCACATACCCACCCAGCACCCAGGAAATGCAAGGGAATGCTGGGGCAGGCGACAGGGAGGGCAGAGGCTGTTCATGGCGCAGAGCTGCAGCCAGCCCCACAGGTGGCACCCGGGCCACCCGCAGCCCATTAAGGAGTAACAACACCAGAGCTACTGCCATCCTCTGTGGGCTGTGCCCCTGGGCGCTGGTGACGAATTCCCTAGGAATGGAGCTCCAAGCACAATGCAGGGATGCTTTCAGGGGAGGGAGACCCTGACCTAAAGGGACAGTGTACTCGCTGTCATTAAGCCGACATCCTGCCCCCAGCTGGGACCCCTTCCCCAGTAGCTGCCAGGCAGCAAGTCCCCTCCGTTCAAACTGGGGCACAGGCAGTGGGGCTGAGTGACGCTCACAGACAGTTCCCCAAGGAGCTGACCTGGCCTCAGGCCCTGCCTACAGCAGATGTACTGAGCCGAAAGCTCACCCCAGGAGGTGGCTGCACTCAGCCCTTAGGGTCTCCCCTCTATGGGAACCTCTATGTGCAAGAGCCTCTGCGCACCCCGGGCCCCACTTCACTTGGACACCACCAGGTGGGGGCGATCCCCTTCCCACTCAGCAGGTGAGGAGGTGGGTTGTGGGGTGGAAGGACTTGGCCCTGGAGGTAAGTGTGAGATTCAAACCCAGGCCCTTCTGGTTCCTGAGCCCATTCTCCTGTCTCCATGGGAAGAGCAGCCGTGGGCAGGGCAGGCACCTCCTGTGGGCTTCCTTCTCCAGGCCCTGCCTGATGGGCTTTGAGTCAGCCTGCAGGGAAGGGCCAGAGCGAGGAGCAGCAGCTGGTCCTGAATCGGGGGCCATGCCAGGCCGACAGGTCCTGGGTGTGGAGGCAGCCTGGCAGCAGGGCGACGCTGGGAAGCCACCCTCGGGGCCCTCATCCCTCCTCTCTCCTCTCCGTCCCCTCTCCTCTTCCCTTCCTGCTACAAATATTTTCTTTGCATTTCCTGCTCTGGTCCAATCACACCCCTCCAGAGGCCCAGGGGTGCAGGCAGCACCTCGCCATGGCAGTTCAGGCTGGAGGGCATCTGTGGGGGAGAACTGAGGTGTCTAGCCCAGGGGAGGCTGAGCATGTCGAACAGCCACCGTATCAGGCGGATAGGTCAGACTCGGCTCGGTTGCCCCAAGACAGTGAGAGGGAAGATGGTTTCTGATGGCTGGACCAGAGTATTGAACAACCAGATCATGGTATGAATGAAAACTTGATTTTCCGTAACCCTAAGTTTGCAAAGGGGATGCCCACTGAGTGTCAAGTTTAAAAGGGCTCCACTCAGTTCTCAGCACCCTGAAGTGGGTGCTACCCTCACCCCCAAGTTATAAACCAGGGACCTGGACCCTGAGAGGTTAAGCAATTTGGGCCAGTTTAAGGACAGAATTGAATGAATTTTAAATGATTCATTTCAGTCTAGGTCCATCTGACCCCAAAGCTCAAGTTCCCCTCCAGTATCCCCCACCCCGGGGCTCCCTGGCAGTGTTAGGTCACCCGCCACTGTGACCATCCTCAATCGGAGGCATGAACATGAAGGAGGGCGTTTGAATCCTTCATCATCTGCGGTGCCCTGGGGCCTGTCTGATTTAGCTTCATTATATCTCATTCTCCCTCTCACAGCACTGTATTAAGAGTTTGTAAAAAGTCGATCTTGCTGGTTTTGAGGAGTGAGGGTTGGAACACACACATTCTGGGAGGGTCCATTTTTCTAATCTGCCCTCTGGTCCTGGACCTGCAGGGCCAGTGACAGGGTGGCCTCTCTGACCCCCCTCTCCTCCCTACCACCCTGCAGTTGCTGGCCAGTGCCCTGATAACCTGGGTCTTGTGTTTTTGCTTCTAGTGGGCACTCCTGGCCCTGGGGTGTCCCTGAGCTACCACTCTGCCCCATGTAGCCCACCCAGAGTTGCCCGACTGTGCCACCCAACAGACATCCCTGACACATGAAGGTTCCGGAGCCAGTGAGAGTCCAGGTGGTCTGCAGGAAGCCTGAGCTCTGAACCTCTAGGAGGCACAGAGAACAAGACTGGTCACAGCTGTCCCTCTGCAAGCCCAGAACAGCTTTCCAGTGGTGACCCAGGAGCTTTGGAAAGATTAAAATCTCATGAGTTCGCAGAGTTCCTCCCAGGCTGTGGAGTCCACCTGACTCCGTTATTTAACAAGTCAAATTTGGGCCATGGCTGATCACTTCTCTGGTAGGGTGACCCTGGGCTGGCGGGGGTAGGGGGGTGCGGTGCCACCCCTGCCCTTAACCCTGGGCCTACTGCTCAGTGAGGACTCATGACCTCTCCTGATCTGCTCCTGCTGCTCACCCAGCCAAGGTGCCTGGAGAGATCCCGGCAGCAGCAATGACCCCCACGGCAGGTGGGGCTCTGACCTCCTCTCCAACCTTCACTAGTGGGATTCAGCCCAGAAAGGAGTCTCCAGGGCTTGCCTCTGCCCAGAGCCCTCTGAGTTGGATTTCTGTCTGATTCTACAAGTCATTGCAAATGGGGTGTTCCAGTGACCTATCACTATGCAAGAAATCACCCCAAAACAGTGGCTTAAAACACCACTAGTCATGTTATTCTTTCTGGTGGTTTCTGTGGGCACCCATGTGGCTGGTCAGACATGCCCAGTGTTGGAACAGCCAGAGTTTCCTGTAGACAGGGCCTCTCTGTGTAGTCTCTCCATGTGGGCTAGCTTGGGCTTCCTTCTAGCATGGCTGCCTGAGGCCGCCTGATTGCTTATATGGTGGCTGATGGCTTCAAGAGCAAATATTCCAAAGATCAGAGCAGAAGAAGATTAGGGATAATTGGAGAGATCTGGATGAGATAAGCTGCCTGTGTGTAGGGCAAGCCTCAGCATGAGAGGACCCTCCTGGACAGCCATGCAGCCTTTGGCCTCTCAGGTCCTCCTGGGATGTGATTGCTGGCCTCTCTGCTGGGGACTAAAAGCCCTTGGGTTTCCTCACAGAGGAGTTCTCATGGGATCCAGTGGGGTGCAGATGGGGTGGGGACCAGGTCATCAGAAATGATGAGGGTGGAGTGAGTCAGGAGCCTCAGGGTGCATCTTGCCCTGGCTCTGTGCGGTATGTCCCCCCACCTCCTTCTCTCTCTCTCTCTCTTTCTGTTTTTTTGGGTGTGTCTCTCCCTATTCCCAGACCTCTGGAACACTCTTGAGACTCTTTCACCATTTTTTTTTAACTGTTGTTGGAGTATGAAATTCTTACAGAACAGTCGTAAGTCCTGGCTCTGACTGCACCCAATGCATGATGCTGGTTTTGCCATTTTCATACCTACAGGGGTTTGTGCTGCGTTCTTTCCACAGGCACCTCTGCTGTCTGGCCTCTGTCCTCCTACTGTCTGTGGGTGTCATTTACACCACCACGTGTGCCCGAGCTTCCCCTGTCTCTCCCCTGCGCAGCATTCTGTCATGTCACCCCACCACTCTCCTGTTATTCAATCCTCTGTCCCATTGTTGATGGGCATCTGGCTACTATGAATAGCGCTACTAAGAACATTCCAGAAAATGTTTGGAGACAGGAACACACACATTTCTGTTGGATGCACACAGGAGCTTGCTGGGGGTGGGGTGGGAGCACTGTTCAGAGGCTCTCACAGGACCCTGAAGGAAGACCGCCATCTGCTTGGGCTATGATGGAAGCCCTGGTGTTGGGAGAGCAGCAGAGCAGCATCCTGGCCAGGACCCAACACCTCCCTCCTCTCCACCCAGGAACGCTGCCAGGAGCCCCAGCTATTCCATCCCAGGGCCAGGTGGCCTCTGGGCACACAGGACCTGGGCACTCACTACCTGTCTGGGGTAAGTTGACTTCCAAGGAGCTGGGGGTGATAATTTTGGTGGGAGATGAATAATTAACAGTAGTTGAAACAGACTGAATTTGCAGTCCCCCTTCTGCATTGGGAACAGTTCAGTCCTCCTGCTGAGAAGGAGGGCTGAAGGGTTTCAACCCTGACCCTGAAAGACACCAAAGAAGCTGATCATGAAACTCGCCCCTGCCCTGGCCTGTCCAGCACACGCTGACCGAGTTGGCATACGCTCGTGTCCTGCCTTTGGTCTCACTTCCTGCCTCGCCTCTTCTCCTTTAAAAGTTCTGCTCACCTTCAGGGATTTTGAAGACTGAATATTTTGAGATGATAAGTATTTCTCTATCTTCCTTCAAATCTGGCTTTGAGTAAAATCCATTTTCCCACTAAGTTGACTCTGGATATTCCTGGAGCAGCAAGCGTTGTAGTCTAGACTTTTCTTCTTCCTCCCCAGGTCAATAATGGTGCTACCAGGTAACAATGAAAACAGAAGCCAGATGCCAATGGTTTGGGGTCTGCTAGGTGACCACCATGTGACCTTGCAGTGTGGGGAGCCCTTTCCGGGCTCCATCCTAGCTCCCGGTGGCTCTGGGACTGCAGGCTGGGGTCTCTTCAGAGGAGCCCACGGTCCCAAACTTGTGTGCACATTGGAATCCTCTGGGGAGCTTCCAAGAGATAACACCTAGGGCCACTCCAAAGGTTGGGATTTATTGGTGTGCTTGGACTTTGTAAAGCTCCCAGGTGTGTTAGAGTCCACCAGAAAAGCAGGATCACACATGTGTGGAGTGCGTGGGTAGGCAGATGTACATGTCATGGATGTGCAGGGTGAACAGAGCAGGTGTGTGAGTAGCGTGCTCACATGGCATGCGGAAGGTGTAGACGGTGTGTGCACCTGTGCACGTGAGCTGTGTAGGTGAGGGTGCTGTTGTGGGGTTTGGGTCTGGGCAGTTGTAGAAGCTGGTTAAACCGCCCCTGGAAGGCTATTATTTCCCCGCCTGGGGCTGGAGCTTGAAGTCCCCAGGACTGGTAGGTGGGACGGAGATGGACGCTAGGCAGAGGTTGGTGCACCTAGCAGCAGAGCTGGTCCCTCCCAGAAGCTGTGAGCAGCACCCTGGCTAGGGGTGCCCCTGGGAGGGGGAGCAGGGACGGGCAACTGGAACACACTGAGCACCTGCGGGGTGCTAGGTGTTTCATCCTGAGGGTTATGGACTGTCCCCACCTTACAGATGTGGACATCAAGACTGGGCAGGCCATGTGACTGCACTCCAGGCCCTTTCCCAGCTGCCTCTGGCTCGAGGACTCTAGCCTGTGTTGCGAGTCACTGGGTCCCTGGAATCTGCTTTGTGATTCTGTGATTCTTCTACTCAAATATCCACAGGTGAACTGGCTGTGGGAAATGACTTTGGGTCTGTGGCAGGCAGAATGGCCCCTGTGTCACTTCCTAGGAATGTAACAAAGTACTGAAGACGGTCTACTTAAAGGATGGAAATCTGTATTCTTAGGGCAAGTCTGAGGTCGGACCACCAGCTGACCATGTTCTCGTGGCTTCCCGGGTTGTTCCATGCTTCCTGTGGCTCCTGGGCTGCCCACACCCCTTGACGTCCCTGGCTGGTTCCTCGCGTGGTTGTCCCGTGTCTTGTCCCCTGTGTATCTGCTTCTTTTCTCCTTTTCTTATGAAGATACCAGTCCTGTTGGTTTAGGGTCCCATCCTACTTCAGTATGACCTTGTCTTATGACATCTACAAAGACTCTATCTCCAAATGAGGTCCCAGTTATAGGTACAAGGTTTCAGACTAGAACACAGTGACTTATAATGGGCATACATCCCATAGACACAACACAGTCTGAAAACATTGCAGGTAAAAGATGCACTTAATGCCTAGCTTCCTGAACACCACAGCTCGGTGCCTGCGGTGTGCCGGTGGTTTTCCCTGGTGATCTCGGGGCTGACTGGGGGCTCCGGTTGCTGCCCTTGCCTGGCACCGAGACAGTGTCATACAGCAAGCAAATCACTGACTCAGGAAAAGGTCCAAGTTCAAAAAAGTAGGATTTTTACTGAATGTATATCACTTTCACACCATTGTGAAGTCAAAGAATTATAAGTGAAAACAGTCATAAGTCAGGGACCATCTGTAGATCTTTGGGGGTGGGGCACGATTCTAACTATGATACCCTCGAAAGATATCCATGTCAAAATCCTTGCAGCCTGTGAACATGTTATCTCATGTGGTAGGTGTGATTAAATCAAGGATTTTGAGATGGGCAGAGGACTGTGCATTGTCCAGGAAGGTCTAATATAATCACGGGGATCTTATGAAGAGGTGACAGGAGGAGTCAGGGAGGGGGAGGTGCTGACGGAAGCAGAGGTCAGAGTGACTCTGGGCCGTGAACCAAGAGTCAGGCAAATACCAGAAGCTAGAGAAGGCAGGATTTCCCCTGAGTCTCTGGAGGGGACAGGGCCTTGAGCCTCTGCCCCCAGGGTTCTACCAACACATTTGTGTTGTTCCAAGCTACCCAGTTTGTGGAAATTTGTCATAGAGGCAACAGGAAGTCACACAAAGTTGGTGACAGCAGGATCCTCTCTTGGACCTAGAAGGGCCAGAGCCTGGAGTCGGCAGGTGCTCCTGACCCAGTGTCAGTCTTGAGGAGTCTCCGTGTGACCCAGGGCAAGCTGCTGTCCCCTCACTGCCTAAATGAACAAGTTGAACCACATCCACCCCCACCAGATCCTTCAGTTCCCATCAGATTGGGCCCCTTCCCGCCAGCCAGAAGACAACTTGCAGAGGGTCTCCAACTTTGCTTTTCGACCAAGGGAGGACATTTTTCAAAATGGGCAACCGCCATCTGTTCCCCACATCGCTTCATAAAAGAATGGCCCTGGTTAGACCTCTTGGCACCAAGTCCAGCCCTTCACGTTGGACACTCTGGGAAAAACTCGCCCCACAGACATTGCTCTCATTGTTCTGTAGGATACCAAAAACTCAGTTCCAGCTGCACATCCCTGGCCCTGGACTCCCTTTCCCAGGGTTGGGGCAGAACTCCAAGGTCAATGCTCCTAAGGCAGACGGTCCAAGCAGATGCAGCGCCAGGGCCATGGACTCAACAGATGGCCCGAGACCTGTTCTCCTGGCTCCAGGGCTGGGGAGGACGGTAGGCACGGCAGGTACACGGTGGTCTTCATGCTTTATACCCCTGTGCTGGCCTGCGAGGCCGCGGGCGACATGGAGTCTTCCAGAATTTACTCTTTCCTCCCAAGATCTTTCCCCTGACACTTGCTTCCAGAGTCAATGGCCCCGCCCCACACCCCCGCGCTAAGCCCTCTGTTTGGAGCCCTAATGAAGGGCAGCGCTGTGTTCCCCTCATCTTCCCCTGTCAGGAAAGCTCCACTTCCCGTCTCCCTTGCCAAAGAATCACTTTTAATTGGATCTCAACCACAGGACGCAGGCTTTGTGACTTTTTGTTTTGACAACCTGGAAGCTCCCTCTTGCTCTGTTCTACTCCAACCAGGAGAGGTCGTGGTGCAAGTGCCCTGTGGGCAACGAGTCCCTGGCAGGAGCCAGCTGCTCAGGCTCCTGAGAGGCCGGCATTCCACTGGGAGACTGTGAGCTGGTTGCTGAAATGAGGCAGCTTGGCGCTTTCCTGGCATTGAAACTGGAAAACGTGGCACATCGGGGGCTGGACCCCGTTTAGCTCGGCAGGCTTCAGCCCTGCTTCCGCTGGGGTCACCAAATTCCAATCAATTGTCTGGGTCCATCACAAATCGACTGAGCCTGTCCCTCAGACTGGAGTGGGCACAGTGGCAGGTTTAGTTCTCTGGGTGATTTTATTGCACAGCAAGTCTGAGACCGAGGCTGCAGAGACACCTGTACGGACATTCATCCTGATGGCCAGGACGGGTGGGCTGGCTCCCAGGCCTGCTGCTCTAGGCCCAGTGGGAAGAGACCTCTGGGTCACTGAGGAGAGCTGGGGGAACCAGCTTCTGAGCCCAAGCCTGGTTATTTACCCAAGTCTTAACTGGCTCTTGATCTCCCTGGTTAATAAAAAGCGCCATGGAAACGGTGACATCAGGGGAGGGTGGCCAAGCACACCTTTCCTGGGCAGCACAAATACACCTGCTTATTAAGGTGCGGGCGACCTTGGGTGAGTCCCTTCCCCACCTGGGCTTTGAGCTCAGCCTTTTTTCTTTTAAACAGAAGGACTCAGAGAGGGAAGGGTGTGAGCAGAAGGGCCTGGACCGGGCAGGCAGGAACCAGACCTCCTCTGGACACCGTGTACCTCTGAGCTGTGGGTTCTAGGGTCCCTGTCTCAAACTGCTCAGCAAGGAAGCCCTGAGCCTGGGATTCTATGCACCGAGGAGTGCAGGTGGGAGGTGGGGGTGGGGGCCTCGGGGTGCCCTGGGGCTGGAGGGTTGAGCAGTCCAGGGCCTACCCCAGCAGGGTGTTTGCACTCTGCTCCTCGGCAGCAGCCCCAGCAGTCAGAGCGGGGCCAATGTATCTTCCTCTTTGAGGTGACCTGATCAGAGTGGGGGCCTTGCTGGGGAAACTGAGGCCTGACCACCAACAGGCAAGCGTGTGCCTGCAGCTGGTGCTCCCAGTTTGCCCCAGGAGGGCTGCACCAGGCACGCCCGGGTCAAGCCTAAATTCAGGCCCTGAGGTCAGTTCAGGGACTTCCGCGTGCCCCCAGGCATGCAGCCATCCTCCTGAGCCCTTGCTGCTGTGGCACTTCCCATTCCTCTCTGTCCTGTTTAGGACTGTTCTCCTGGGGCTTGGAGTGTTCTCTTTGGGACTGCGAGCTCTACAAGAAGAGTGGCCCTCAGGAATACTGTCCCCATCTCCAATTCAGGCAGCCTGGAGAGACGGGGAGGGAGCAGGAGTTGGGTTCTGAGAGCTGAGTAGGATCCTAGTTCAGAGGCGGCCAGCTGAGCCTCTTGCCATTCATCTTGAGACAGAGGCCACCTCCCTGTAGGAAGGGCTGCACGCTGTCCCTTCCTCATCTTCCCTGGCTGGCTCCTTAGCTTCCCCACAGTGCTGGGTAATCCTGGGAGTGAGCTCCAGCCACTGACAGCAAGGGGAGGGAGCAAGCAGTTCCTTGTTAAGAAGCTGGCCCTGTGCCTGTGCCTGGCTGTCCCAGGCTGGAAAGAGCTGGGGCCCCTCCCTGAGTCACTGCTCTGAGAAGGGCTCCTGTGACTGGGAGCACCTGCTGTGGCCAGGTCTGAGTGAGAAGTAAACCTCTGTTGATGCTGAGCCTGAGACAGCCTGGGTCTGTTTGCACAGAGCTTGGGTGATCCTAACTAGTCACGGTTCTTGCCCCTGGAGGGAGAAGAAAGAAAGGGAATAAGGCCCAGCATGCTCCGCACTTCCTGCAAACGCCTCCCAGAGGTTGCTTCTTCTTCTTCCCATCACTGGTTTGTATTTCATAAGGAGACTTAAACTTTGAACATCATACTGCAGAGAACTAACTCTGTGTTATTTTCATCAGAATTACCAAATTTTTCAGGCCTCCATCCCCAAACCTCAAACCAGAAATACTACTTTTTCCTGCTCCAAGGCCAGCCAAGTGGAAAAGCAGGTTGCAGGGGATAAGCCAAAGGAACTGGCTGTTCAGGCTGGAGGAGGCCGTGAGCCACTCCAGCCTCTGTGCACTCGGGCTCCTGGGCTCCAGGCAGGCTCTGGGGCTGCCAAGGAAGTGCCTCTGGCTGAAATCCAGGAAGCACTTTTGGAAGTCAGGGCTGCCTCAGGAGGTGCTGCTCAAGTATGCGCTGGCAGCCCTGAAGAGCCCTGGGAACGCGGGCGGGACTGGGCAGGCCAGGTGGCTCCTATGCACAAGTGTCCACCTGTCCAGGAGGACAATCCTGCCTTCTTTATGGGGAGGTGGAAGGAGTGTAACTGGGATGGTGCTCTGCAAACAGCAGAGCTCTGAACAAATATCCTCACACTTCGCCTGGGAAGCCCAGGGTGCAGCTTAACCAGAGCTGGGGGCCCCTGGGGTGGGGCCAGGCTGAGGCCAAGCAGGGCGTCCTGGCCTGCAATGGGGGCTGAGGGGCCACTGCACCTGGAGCTCCCCCAGCACCTCAAAGCACCAGGGCTGGATGGGTCATTGTACCAAGGGAGCTCCCTTCCAGGGGGAGGGGGGGGTGGTCAAACCCAGGCAGGGAGAGCTAAGCCAGCAGGGAGGGCCAGTGCTGGGGGGAGGAGAGCAGAGCAGAGCAGACCAAGGTTGAGAGTGTGCAAATGAGTGAGCTTGTGCGTGTATGAGTGAGTATGGGTGAGTGTGAGTGAGTGTGGGTGAAAATTTGTAGGCATATGAGAGTATTGAATGTGTTGGGTGTATGCATGCTTGAGAGTGTGTGTGCATGAGAGTATGAGTATTGGTGAGTGTGTGTGTTGTGTGCATGAGTATGTTACAAGTGTGCATGAATATGTGAGTGCTGTGTGTGTGCATATTCATGATTGTTGTGCATGTAATGTTTGTGTGTGTGCATGTGTGTATGAGTGAGAGTGTGTTATGTGTATGAACATTCGTGAGTGGGTATAAGTGTGTGTAGGTATGAGTGTGTGTGTGTGTCTGTGTGTGTGTGTGTGTCTGTGGCACTGCAGTATTCAATGCCTGCAGGCCTCAAGGTGACGCTGTGATTCCTGTGGGGA
Organism: Callospermophilus lateralis; assembly: GCF_048772815.1. Taxonomy (NCBI): domain Eukaryota; kingdom Metazoa; phylum Chordata; class Mammalia; order Rodentia; family Sciuridae; genus Callospermophilus; species Callospermophilus lateralis. The sequence goes on from NC_135318.1 coordinate 6,607,205, forward strand.
TGTGAGGACTGGGAAAGAAGAAGCTGGGATCCGAGTTCCTTGTTGGGGCAGCCCTGCCACCCTGGAAGGCCACCCTGGAAGGCCACCCTAGAAGGCCATCTTAGAAGGCCACCCTGGAAGGCCCTGCTTGTGGCTCTGGCCCCTCCTCTAATGCCAGCCAGGCTCTAGCCAGGGGGAAGAGCGGTGACAGAAGGTGATCCTGCCACAGGGGCCCAAGCCGGGCTGCGCCAGAAGGAAAGGTGTCTTGCCTGTGGTCTCCAGGAACCGCCAGGCGTAGATGACCACAGATCTCGGCCTTGGCCTTGGATGCCCTGATCAGGAGCATCTGGGGTGCACATGTGGCAGAGGCCTGAAGGGGCCTCACGTGGATGGGGGCCATGGGTGGGAGGGGGCTCCTAAGGAACAAGGGGCTGGGCCGAGGGGCCAGGTCCTGTGGGTGGGAGGGGGCAGGGACCCAGCCAGCAGGGCTTCTCTTGGGCTGCCCAGAGACAGAGCATGGTCCCTCTTGTCCTGCCCCACTGGGTCTTTTGGAAAGAGCTTCTCCTGTGGCCCTTGTGTTCTTGCTGCTGGGGAGGATGGGACTCGTCCACCCAGTCATCCTTGGGGCTGGAAAGAGGCTATGCCAATGGACTGTGAGCGGCCTCGCTGCAGAGGACCAGAAGGGGGACCCACAGGCTGGCCCTAGTTTCAAGGGACAGTCGTCCCCACAGCGGGTCAGTGGGCCAAGCCCTCCAGGCAGAGGAGAGGTCACTCTGGGTCGGTTACCTCAGGGAGGGTTCCCTGACCCAGCCAGCAGGGTCTCCTGACCTCACCTCACCAGACTCTCCAGGGGCTTTCCCTCTGCTGGGCTCTAAGCCAGACCCTCCCTGCTTTCCGGGGACATCCTTCAGGGAGGCTGTGGCTGTAGAGCCAGGATCTGGCTGAAGTTGGGCAGATGAGGTCCTAATCCCCTCTAGGCCTTAGAGCTGGTGATTCAACTCTGGGGTCTTCGCTTCCTTCACTGAAAGTGGAGAACGCAATACCCACTCTTTGGACGAAGGCCAAGTGGGTCAGCGAACAGGGCTGTCGGCCCCTCCCTGGTGTGTGGGAACTGCTCAGTAGTTCACAGTGTCTGGGGGCTTTAGTCTTGGACTGGGCTCCAGAGGTCCGGTTCTGGTTTTGGTGCTGCTGTGGGACAGCAGGCAAGTCCTTCAACTTCTTGGGGTCTCAAGTTTCCTCCTCCATAACTGGGCGGGGCCGGGCCTCTTCCACCTGAAGTGTTGTTGGGAATGGCCTGGGCGATGACGCTGGGAAGGCTTCCCAGGTGGACACCAGGCATGACTGACATCTCTGCTCTGAGCCACCAGGTGGAATTTCCCAAGGGTTCCCCAATAGCTCACTGCCCACAGAAATGTCCTCCCCAGTCATCCTAGGACCATCCCTGAAGGGTGGGTTCATCCCCCATAACTCCTTCTGTGCTTCCCAGCCTGCTGCAGTCTGGTCACGGGGCACAGGGCAATGAACGAGCCACTGCTAGGACTGGTCTTCTAGCACATGACCCCAAGTCTTAGAAGGTTCTGGTTCATGTCTATTACCAAGTCAACAAGAGAGTGCCCTTTTTCCTTCTCAAAAGGACCCTGTTTGGATGCTCAATTCCAGGGCCTAAAACAAAGTCCACCTTGGTTTCTATTATATCTCAGCTGCTCTGAAGGGTTCTGCCTAAATGAAGGGTCACGGGACACCCTGTAGTCTTGGGGACAGGGCTGGGAAAGGGGAGGAGGGTGCTGCTCCCAGGAGGTCAGCTGCCCCTTGCCCTCTGCCTCAGGCAGAGTCCCCCAGTCTGGCTTTTCCCAGTACAAGCAGCACTACCCTCCCATTTGCCCTGGCACCTTCCCCATCCCTCCTGCCTCCCCAGGGCTCCCTGCGTCTCTGATCCCCTGCTCCTGTTCCCCATTGCTACCCAGGAGTCACAGACAGCCAGCTCAGGAGATGGCCCTTCCTCTGGATGTCCTTCAGGGGCAGCCCAGCCCAAGGATAGACCAACGGGGCCTGACCTGCCTGCTCCCACTGGAGAACACAGCCTCATCTAGCCCCCCTCCCTCGCCAACCGACTTGGGGACCTGGACTCATCTCCATCATATGCAGAGCAGGACCCACAACCAGCTTAGCCAGACATGGCTGGTGCCTCCCACTCCTCTTCAGCCACCTCCGACTAACTCATGGTACCCGGAGCCCCTAGGGACTGAGATGAATGTCAGATCCAGGGGGCGCTGGCGACAAGAGGAAACAGCCCCTCCATCCACAGTTCAAGCCTGTTGGGAATGAGCTGGAGTGTGGGGTCCCTTTGCTGTGGAAAGTAGGCCCCAATCCAAAGAGAATAGTGTCCAGAAACATGCAGCCTTGTAGATGAGCGTCTTGGCTGAGCTCAGGTAAGGGCTGCTGCGGTGCAGTGAGTCATGCGGGGCTCTGCAATGGGTCCCCAGGGGGCCATTGCAGGAGCATCCTGGAAAAGTACAAAGCCATTACTTACAGGGCAGCCTGACGCTGGCTTCCTTTGACGTGGTTTGTTGGTTGGGCTGCCTCTGCATATGTTTCTGAAAACGCCTCAGGTAGGTGACATTTATCAAACCAAATGCTTTCTAGTTTTAGTCCCCAAATCCAGAGACAATTCTCTTTATAGATAATGTTGCCAGCTCGCCTGGGCGTGTGGGACTGAGTGGTCTCATTGGAGGAGTGTGCAGTCTCCCACCCTCAGAGGGAGGGGTGGGGAGGGAGTTTGCATGGCATGAAAGCGAAATGCCATCACGCAGACTCCTCCTCCTCTCCTAGGTGGTAGTAGAGGTGGCACTGGCGTGGGACTGGAGGGCCCTGGCCCTGGCCCTGGTGGTCTTGTGCACAGATCTATGGAAACATCCAGGTCACCTCTTGCCTTTCTGTAGCCTGTTCCTGTGCCCTGGAACCAAGGCTCAGCCTCAGCTGGTAGGAGTCAGAATAGGTGGCCAGTAGCTGCCCTTGGCCTAGCCTGCTGGCCAGCCTTTGCGGTGGACAGGGCGCCCCTGTGGGCCAGCCAGAGGTTGAGTGTCCTTTCCTTCTTGCCGCCTGTTTGAGGAGGAGCTGGCCAGCTGGAAGGTGTGGCCTCTGCTCTGGACGCCTTCCTCAACAGCACAGCTGCGAGCTCACTCTCTGCGTCCACCCAGGCGCCAGGGCTTTCCAAGGCCGCCCACTTACTCCCAGAAGTGGGTTTTGTTCTTCCCATTTTCAAGGACCTTGTCCAAGGTCACCCATCTGGTGTGAGATAGAGCTACCCCAGCACTCGACCTTGACGTCATTCCACCTGTGCTTCCTCTGTGCACACAGGGGCTGCCCAGGGTTGGGCTTCCTCCAGCACTGACCCTGCCTCCCAGGACACACTGAGGGAACCCTTGGTGGAGTCTCTGGGATGGAGGAAATCTGCTCAAGACGGGGCCTCATTATGACTTTGGGAAGTCACTCTTCTTCCTCTACAAAGGGTGTGAGAGGTGGAGGGGGTCTCTAGGTCCCTCTGCAGCTGCAGGCTTTCTGACCTGCTGAAAAGGCCTGGTGACCAGTCCTCTGGAAGGATCTGGGTCTTTCAGAGCTGCCTCTATCTAACAGCAGGAGACGCGCTCTGTGCACTGGACAGCACCTGGGGTTGGCGACGCCCACCCCCACACACCGCTGACTGCCTGTTCCTCACCTGGGCCCTCTGAATCTGATGGGAGGTCCAGCCACACCTATATGACCCTAAGGCAATGAAAGCCAGAATAAGGGCCATGCCCACAGTCCCCTCCCCAGAGATGAGACCACTTTTCTCCTGTCTTTAAAGGCAGTAGAGCTGAGGTCATTTGATTCCACCCTTCTCTTTGCTGGTAAGAACACTGAGGCTCAGAGGGGGTTTGTGACTTGCTCAGGGACAGGCATAGTTGGGGGCGGAGCCGTCAGAAGTTCTGCCCTCTTGGATGGACTGTGGCTGTCAGTCATAGGGATGTCTCTTTGGCCCTGACTCTCCCTACCTGCCCGACCTTGCAGACCCTCTGGCGGGGTCTCAGGGTGGATGATTCTTTCCATGTCCTATCACCATGGGCCACATTGGTGGCCTTGGTTTGTCTAGGATAGTGTTAGGCTCTGTCTTTCATCCGTTCTGAGCCTGGAGGCTGAGAGTCTGTAGGTGCCTGCCGTCCTGCAGGTTAGCAGGAGGAACTCCAGGGGGTGAGCTGGCCTGCCCCTGAGGACCCTGGCTTTCCAGGGGAATGGTCCAAAGGAGCCCTTACCACCCAGCTCTTGTAGATGAAGGTCAAAGGGAGGAGGCTCTGGGTTCCTCAGAGGCCCAGAGCTGGGCGAGGCAGGAAGGAGCATAGCCTACCACCAGAGTTTTGAGGCTGGGCCTTCCTTTCTCACCCGCCCATGGGGGAAATAATTCACTGTTGGAGGACTGGCTAATGAGATATCTTGGTTCCCCAAATGAACTTTCCTCTTTGGTGGATTCCCATAAAGTCCCATAATGTCCCCTTCCTCCACAGACCCAGCTTTTTGCAGGGTCTTCTGGTGGCCCAGGCTTCACGGGGTGGCCTCCTTGGGGTCTCTTCAGAGGTCTGACAGGTGGGTGGGGGAGGTATCCCCCTTCTCAGGCTCCCCCGCACCCCGCCCCGGGGTGCTGGGGTCACACCTCTGTACCCACTTACTTCTCTTCCAAATGGAAGGCAAAAATAGCCAAAAGATCCCAGAGGCGCTGAAAAGCTTTCATGGGCTCCGTGCAATTAGGAGGCTGGGCTGCGGCAAGTGGCGGGAGCAGTGAGGGCAGGCTACTCTGGGAAGCCGAGTCACGGGAGGAAATTTCCATGACGCCTGCCCAGCCCAGAGCAATCGTGGGTTCATGCTGACCCTTCTGAAGGTGCCCCAGCGGTGAAGGTGATGGCCCCCCAAGGGAGAAGCACCTGTGCCAAGCCACTAGAGCCTCTGTCCTCAGTGTGAACCCCTCCCACCCTGTACCCTGTCCCTCAGAGAGGCTGGCCCCAACATGAGGCCCCCTGCTGTGAAGAGGCAGGTCCTACCCCAGCGCTGGTGGGAGGGGACATGCACCCATATGCCTCAGGCCCAGCCTAGAGCCATTGAGAGCCTCGTGTGTGAAGTGCCAGGCTAGTGCAAGGGACTCCAGGGGGTGAGCATGGCCTGCCCTGGAGGACACTGACTTTCCAGGGGAATGGTTCAAAGGAGGCAGCGACTCCCTTAGGAACACTCTGTCCCTTCCCCGGTGGTCTCACGGTGCCAGGTTCCACAACCTGGTGGATGACTGAGGACCCGTCAGCATACACTATGGTCACACTCACCAACACGTACCCCACTCACGCCGTAGCGAGAAGAACCCGGTACACCAAGCAGCACGGGGAGGGGAGGGGCCTTCAGCAAGCATCTGAGCCTCAGCGTCCTCGAGGGTCAAACGAGGCTGCTGACGTTGGCCTCCCTGTGAAGTCCCATCAACCCCGGTGTGTGCATCCAGGGGACCCTTGGCTCTCAGAAGGCCTCATAGAGCACGTGCAGACACACGTACGTACACACAAACTCTCACACACCCAGGCGCATGAGCCCTCCACCCACACACATGTACTCACCTGCAGCATCACACAGGCACCTTTAAACTCCACACCGGAGACGTGGAGGGCGGAGGCTGGGGTCAAGGTGTTGCCGGGAAGTCTTGGGAGAGAGGACAGGGAGGCCAGCACACAGGTCCTGAGGCAGCATCTCCAGGTGGAAGGGAGGCGTGGAGCCCGGCTGAGGGCGGGAGAGGGAGGGACCTGGAGAGAGTGGGCTTCGAGACCGTCCCCACCAGAGAAGCCGAGGTTGAAGCTACGCCACCTCAGGCCTCCTTCCTGGCCCCCTTTCCCCTGCCTGCTTGGAGTGTCCACCCACCCGTGTGTCCAGGTGACTATTATGACCTGAGGGGCGGGAGGTCCCCAGGAGGCAATGTTTGAGACGGCTCAGCCGGGCTGACACAGAGGCACTGTGGACCCCGCTCCCTCCTTGTGGGCAGCTGTCTGGGCCTGGGAGCAGGCGTTCTCTCTTTAAGGTCACTTACTACCCCGGGAGCCCTTCCCTCGCAGACCTGGCTGGGGGTCCCACGCCCTTCCACAAGCTGAGCCTCCAATGATCCTCTCCAGGTGGGGAGCCTGAGCCCCTGCCTTCTCCAGCAGCTCCGGTAACTGTGGATCAGCCAGCGGCTGCAAGCCTCGCCTACTCACACACAGGGTGCCAGAGCCACTGGCCCGGGCAGTCATGAGGGAAGGAGTCCCGGTCTGGGCTGTGGGTGGAGGCCGTGAGGGGAGGAGATGAGGGAGAACTGACCTGCAGGTCCCTGTAGACTGCCCGTGGCCACTGAAGGTGCCTGGCTGGGGTGAGGGTGAGGTCAACTCAGAGACAGAGGGGTCTAGAGTTTGGTGCTTCGAGACGTCATCCTCACAGTCCACACCAAGCCCAGACGGGCCACTCGATGAACCTGGTGCTCTTGCAACTCTGCCTTGGCCAGTCACCTAAATCCTCTCCACTGCCCTCCACCCCTTCCAAGCCTCTGCTTCCTGTCCAGTGGCCTCTTTTTCTTGGTACAGGGGATTCTTGTGAACCAGCTCAAACAAGGGCACTTGGTATCCAACCTGATGTTCCTAATAACACTCAAGTTCATGTACAGCTCTACCAAGGGCAGACTGGACCCGCACCTTGCTGTGACGTGCACGAACCACTGATTTCTACCTATCTCCATGCCAGGCCCATCCTGAGCCTGCTCTGATGAAAAGCCAAGGGGGTGCCAGGTCTCCTGTCTACGAGACAGCGCTGTGTTGCTGTGGCGGCAGCCTGGAGCCTGTGTGTACCGGGAGCGACCACCTTCTCCTTTTGGTGCTCTTGGGGCTAAGTCACAGAACGGAGGCTCAAAATTCAGCTGAATCTTGGCGTCCTCATAGAACCCAGTCCCCTCAGGGCCTCAGTTTTCATAAATACAAGTGGGAGGTTGCAGCAGATACCCCAGCACTCTGGCAGCTCTGGGTCCCTGTCTAGTGATGTGGGACCTAACGGGCACCCAGACCACCACCACCAGCCAGATTCCACGTGGAGGTCAGGTGAGCGTTTTCCTTGCCAAGTCTGGGCCCCCTCCTAAGCCCAGATGCCAGGGGACAGAAATAGTCCGGAGCATCCTGCTGTTCTCTGCTCTGCAAAGGTGAAGGTACGGAAAGGAGGCGGCCCAGGAAACTGCATTTGACCTTCGCTAAAATTAGGTTCCAAGTCCCAAGGGGTAATTGAAATGAGGATGAAAATGAGAAAACAAATTGAGGGCACTGGAGGATGTTAAAAATATGCATCTGTATAAATGGAAGCGAGGAAATGAGGACTCCCGTAAGCACGTGAAGCGCTCCAGCGACTGTCACTCAGGGCAGAATCACAGAGCGGGGGTGGTGATAGGGAGCCCAGGGGCACCTGGCTCCTCCAGTCCCCTTGTCCTGCGGACAGGAAAGCCGAGGCCAAGGAGGGCTGCGAGGCCCAAGGCCAGCCCAGTACAGCTCCAGAGCCGCAGGTCCAGGGAGTCCCCTGGGAGCGCCTGGCCTGCGGAAGGAGGTGGGCTCCTTGGGAGTGCCCACCCGGGCCCTTCTTGGGCTGCCATGAGCTTCTGAAAGGTGACCGGGGAGTGCGCGTTGCAGCGTCTGGCTACGACAGCTGCCCGATAAGCCCTGGTTACTGTCCTCGTTATATTGATCAGTGGGGCCCAGTGACGAGAAGAGGTTTGCAGGAAGTGGCTTCTTCTCTGGCGGCTGAGTAGGAGGAGAAACGCAGGGCTGGCCCAGTGGGAGGCCCCATGTGGGCAAGGTGGACCATGAGGAGGCCCAGGCCACGGAGCAGGAAGGAGGGAGGCCGGGAGATGCTTTGCATTTGAGGAGCCGAGGCTGCCCCAGCAGGGCAGGGCCCTCTAGTGAGCACCTACTAGGTGCTGGCAACCACCAGCCCATCGCACCACTGAGCAATGGGGCTGGGGCTTCTGGTTCCAGCCCCTCTGTCGAGTGGCTCAGAGCTGGGCTGTCCCTGTGTCCAGGTCCCAGGCCTGCTGTCACATTTGGTTGGCTGCCCGCACCACCTCCCCCCACCCCCCGCCCCGTCCCCTATCCCTTCAGCAGCCCTGATTCCTGAGCCTGTGCTGTCTAGGCTCCTGCTCCCCAGCTGACTTTGCTGCCTTGGGGTCTGCCACCCTGTGCTCTGGGCACTCTGCTCCACGGGCCTCGCCCCTGCAGCCCGGGAGATCCACAGAGCAGCCACGAGGGCTTCAGGCTTTCATCCCTGCTTTGGCACAAAATCTCCCCTTGGCAGTCCCTTCCTAGAGTTTGGCAAGTGGTACCCCTGCTGGGTGCGCCTCGCTCTGGGAGTGAGGCTGGGGTCCAGGGTCCTGGAGACGTTGTCCCTGCTGGGCCGTTTTCTTTGTGACATGGGCCAGCTGGGCAATGTCCACGTGCCTCTCAGCTGCAAGAGAAGCCCAGGCTTCTCCCAGTCCAGAGGGGGATCTAGAAGTCTCCCCAAAGAGAAAAGGGGAGACAGAGGATGGAAGTTTCCATCTCAGAGATCCATGTTATTTAACACCATAATCCTGGGAGTGGCCGCCCTCTGGACCCCTGAGCACCAACTGTCCTCTACTCAGCCGCTCTTCTTGGGCTGTGGATCTTTGCAAGTTTGTCTTTCCAGGTGTGTCTCACTTGGGTCTGTCTCTAAGGCCCGTTCTCAGGTTGATAGACATCTGTGTTATTCTACTTTGGGGCTATTATAAATAATACTGCTGTGAACATTCACATCCATCCAAGGTTTTTTTTTTTTATGTTTACATGATTTTTTCTTTTTTTATTAAATGTTTACTTTTCTCTGGTGTATATATTTAGGAGTGGAAATATTGGGTCACATGGTACTCTATGTTTAATGTTGGAGGAACTATGAGACTATTTCCCAAAGCAGCTGCACAGTTGTACAATTCTGCCAGCAAGTATGAGAGTCCAGTTCCTCTCCATCCTCCCAACACTCCTTATTACCCACACCTGTGTTTATTATAGTCCTCCTCACAAAGGTGAGGTGCTACCCCACTGTGATTTTGACCGACATTCCCCTACTCGCTAATGATGGTGAGCATATTTTCATGTACTTATTGTATTGGACACTTGTTTATCTTCTTTGGAGAAGTGTCTATTCATATTATTTGCCCACTTTTAATTCAGTTATTTGTTTTGTATTATTGAATTGTAAGATTCTTTTGCATAGTCTGTATACAAGACCCTTAAGAGATAGATTTGCAAATATTTTCTCCCATTCTTCAGGGTATCTTCATTTTCTTAATGGTGTCTTTTATAAAATTTTGATGAATTTCAAGGCTAGGAATGAGACTTAGCTGTAGAACACTTCCCTAGCATGCATAAGGCCAAAGTTTCAATCCCTGGCACAGTAAATTAAAAAAAATACATTTTATTAATTCCAATTAAATTGATTATAATTTGTAGTTTGGTGTCATATCTATGAAATTATTACCTATCCAGGGATCATGAAGGTTTATACCCATTTTTTTTTTGAGTTTTATAGTTTTCACTCTTACATTCAAGTCTTTGATTCATTTTAATTTTTGTATTTGGTGTGAGGCGGGTGCCCCAATTAATTTCTTTTGAACGTGTGTGTCCAGTTGTTTCAGCATCATTTATTGAAAAACCAATTTGTACTCCAATGAATTACCTTGGCTCCATTGTCAAAGATCGATTGGATCTAAATGTTGTTAGTTCTGGACTCTCAATTCTGTCCCATTGACCTATATGCCTGTGTCCTGTGCCAGCTCCACATTGTCTTGATTACTGTGGCTTCTGTAGTAAGACTTAAAATCTAGGAGCATGACTCTTCCAACTTTGTTCTTTATCAGGTTTGTTTGACTGTTCCAAGTCCCTTGTATTTCCACATGAATTTTAGAATCGGCCTAACAGTTTCTGCACAAAAACAAGATGGGATTTTGATGGGTTATAGGACTTCAGGAAGAGTCATCCTAACAGCCTTGAGCCTTCTGATCTGTGACATTGGGAGAGCTTTCCATTGATTCAGGTCTTTCCTTCCTTTTGACCATATTTTGTAGTTTTTCAGGGACCAGTCTTGTATTTCTTTTGTAATAGTTATTCCCAAGTACTTTTTTGGGATGATGTGATAAATTGGAATCATTTTATTAATTTCATTTTGGATGGTTTATTACTAGTGTATGAAAAGCATGATTTATTTTTGTACATTGATCTTGTGTCCTGAAACATTGCTAAATTTGTTTCTTCATCTTATAGCTTTTAAAATATTTTTTCTAGCCTTATGGCTTTTATTGTTTTGTTTATTTTTTTCCCTTGGTGGATTCCTTAGAATTTTCTATGCACAAGATCATGTTATCTGTGAATAGAGACGGTTTTACTTCTTTTCCAATGGATTCCACTTATTGATGTCTTTATTTTTGCTTGTCTTCCAGGGTCAGGCCTCAGTACCTGCTGAGTGGAGGGGCAAGGTGAGTTCTTGTCTTGCTCCTGATCTCCGGGGCCTGCATCTAGTCTTCCAACGTTGAACATGGTGTTGGCTGAGAGTTTTTCATGGAGGCCCTTTATCAGGAGAGGAAGCTCCCTTCTATGTCTACTTTGCGGAGTGTTTTCATCTTGAGAGAATGTGAGATTTTGTTGAATGTTTCTTCTGTGTCTATTGAGGTCATCAAGTGGTGCTTTTGACCTGTATTCTATTATTGTGGCGCATTACCTGAGTGACTTTCATATGTTGAAACAACCTTGGATTCCTAAGATAAATGCCCCTTGGTCTTGGTGAAAGTACATATTCCTGGGTTCCATGTGGTATTTGGCTGAGGACATTGGCATTGCCATTCATAAGGGATATTAGTGTGTAGTTGACTTCTCTTGTGAGGTCTCTATATGGTTTTGGCATTTGGATAATACCAGTGGCCTCAGAATTGAATTGGGCAGCACTCCTTTGTGTTAGTTAGCTTTGTGCCACTATAACTAAAATATTGGACAAGAAAAACTCACAGAAGGAAAAGCGTATTTTGGCTCAGTGTCATGGTCCATGGTCTGCTAGCTCCATTGCTCTGGGCCTGAGGGGAGGGCTGTTAGAGATCTGCTCACCTCAGGGCAGCCAGGAAGCAGAGAAAGAGAGGGGGGGTGGAGTGGGGCAGGGGCCAGGGACAGAAAGAGTCCCCAAGGCCATACCCCCAGTGACCTACTTCCTCCAGCCATGACCCTGCCTGCCTACCATTACCACCCAGTAGCCCATTCAAATTACTAATCTATCAAATGGATTAATCCACTGATGGGATTACAGCCCTCACAGTCCAATCGGCTCATCTCTGAACATTGCCTAAAACGTGCTTCTAGAACATGAGCTTTGGAGGGGACGGCCCAGATCCAAACCAGAACATCCTTCTTTTTCTGTTTTTTGGAGGAATCTGTGAAGGACTGAGAATCATTCTTTTCGTTTTTCTCTGGTGGCATTCACTGATGAAGTCACCTGGGCCTGAGCTTTTCTTTGTAGGAAGCTTTAAAATGACTAATTTAACATTAGTTATGAATCTGTTCAGAATTTTTGTTTTATGTTGAACCAGTTTTGATAATTTTCTCATAGTAAGCCCACCCTACCCCCTGTACTGGGGACTGAACCCAGGGACACTCGACCACTGAGTTACATCCCTAGCCCTTTTTATTTTTTGGAGACTGGTCTTTCTAAGTTGGCCAGGCTGGCCTCGATCGTGTGATCCTCTACTTCAGCCTCCTGAGTCGCTGGGATTACAGGTGTGCACCACCACACCTGGCTACACAGAGTCTGTTTTTAAAGAGTTGATGGAGGGAGATTCTAGAGGAAGGAGGAGGCTGGGGGTTAAGGTTGCAGATGAGGTTGGTTATTGATAATGGCGGGCTGGACGGCTCACCGTTCTCCTTGGCCTGGCCCTGTTCTGGTCCTGTCCTGGGGCTCAGGCTCCATAACGACTTTCTGATCTCCAAGTTTGGGTTAGGTGCCCCGCTTGCTGCCTCTCCTATAAAGGCACTTGCCACGTTGCACTGAAACGGGGCGCAGTCATCAGTCTCCCCCACAAGACTCTAAGTTCTCTGAGGAGAGTGGCTGGTGCACCATGTTTACCCAGCACCTGGCACTACAGCACTCCTAGACGCTCGCAGGATCTAATCTAAAGTGTCGGCCATCTTCTTGGGCATTCCCTTCGCTTCCCTTTTAACTCAGTGTCCTCCCCCCTCCATTTCCTGGATCCCACGTGCTCCTATTTCTTAGTTTACTAACTTGCTCCCTCATTTCAAGGTACCCATCTAGCAGCAGTCTTCAGAAAGGATGCCTGAGAGCCGTGAAGTATTAGAGAGCACCTTCCTTACGGGTCTGAACCATGTGTCTCCTCTACCTTCACCCTGTGTTCATTCCAGGTGGAAAACATGCCCATCCAGGGCTGCTGTGGGGATCAGTGATGCTCTTATCCCCTTGGATGAGGGCTTTCTTTATGTCTCTGGAAGCATTTTAGGACCTCGCCTGCCCCAGGTGCTTTGGGCTTTCTCAGCAGAGTGCTTTCTGTTCTGGGCCAGCGGTTCTCCAGCCGGACGGTGCTTCAGTCCCCTGCAGGGAGGGACGGCGCTGCTGTCCAGGGACCACACGGCTCTGGAACCACTGGGCCAGGCCAGGGGTGGGCCTTCAGCAGGGAGAGCTGGGCCTTTCAGTTCTGCAAATTTGACTGTAACTTAAACAAAAACAAAAATGGGCCCCACACACTTTGCTGCATCTTGTTTGGTTAACTGGTCTTTCAACTTTCTGAAATTCCTGATGTCAGGCTGGAGCTCCTAGAATAATCGCTTTATTTACTTTCCTCTCCTTTTCCCATCTTTCGGTTCATCTTTCAAGGAGATTTTAGCTCCCAACTCTTCTATTCAGCATTCCCTTTTGGCTGTGGTTTTAATTTGCAGGAATTCTTTTTTGCCTAAGAGTGTTTAAAACTAGCACCTGTTCGTTTCTTGAAGGCAGCGCCTTCTCGAGTCTCTCTGTGGAGGTTGATTAGTTTTTCTTTCTTCTGCTCCTTATATAGTTCCTCTCCTCGTTGCCTGGTCTGTGCCATAGAGGGTCATTAGGCAATCACAGACTTTTTTCTATTAAAGATGCTTCCCAATGTGTCACCTGCAGGCATTTCTTTGGGGACGGTTCCATCCCTCCTGTAACTCTTCCTCTAATCTCCTGCTCTCAGGGTATGAGCCCTGCTGCCAGGGCATGGGGAACAGGCAGGGCACCCCACAGCCATGGTGACACTTTTGCCTAGCCTCTCATCCTTCACCCTTGCCTTTCCACTGTGCTCCTGCACAGGTTGAATGACCTCATGAGGAGAGGACACCCTGTTACATACGAGGTCAGATGACCACCAGGTGGTTACCTAGTACTGGTCACTAACGGAATGGACAGCCTATATTTTTACTTGCTAACTCTGCCAGCCCTCTGCACAGGACTCCAGCCAGGACATCTATTGAGCGCCTTTTATATGCCAGTACTCTGCAAGCTTCAATTCCAGAATGTCTTCAAAATCTCCAGTAAATAAACTCTTGTCGCCTTCTGTGGGGTAGCAGTAGCTTAGTGGGCAGGGCTGGCCAGGGAGCCTAACATACTATATTCTGATTTTCTTCCAATTTCTCTCCTTGGTTTTTCTCCCTCGGCCTTGCTGCTGCCTTGCGTGGGACCCGGGTCCTCTAAGCTTGGATTTTTGAACTTGATCATCACTTTAATAGTGCTCACTGGAAGCTGATGTCAGCAGTTATGTTTAACTGGACATTCTCTGAGTGATTTGTATGTTTCAAAGTTGGGGTTCCCCAACCTGCGGCATGAAGCCAACTCTCCAGCGTGATTCTTGGGCAGCAGCCTGCCCTGCCGTCCTCTGGGCCTCCCAGCGGCACAGTCTTACTCTTCCAAGTCCATCCTTTGCCCATGCTGTTCCCCTCGACCACACACCCTTCCAGCTTAAGACCTCGTGGAGTGGCCTTTCTTCTGGAGGACCTGGGGGTTCCCCTGCCTGGGCACCCAGGCTCCCTCTGCATGGGGGAGCCCAGCACAGGCTTGTTGGCCGGGCAGAAAAGGAAGGAGCTGTGAGGCCAAGGCCTGGGCCCCTGGTGGAGGAGCCTGCTAGTCCCAGAGACCCGGCTCCTTTAACAGACTTGCCCTGCTTCTGTCCTACTGAGGTCCCCTCACCTGGAGGTTCGTGGACTTGTGACCACGCTTGGCACATTCCCAGGCCCCAGCCCAGGAATTCTGACCTGGGGTCCTCGAGGGCTCAGGGCTCTTGATTCCCAGGGATTCTGGACAGTGGCCCTGCTCTTGGTCTCTCTGGCCTTGCTACCCAGTCTCTGATTGGTTGCAGAGGGATGGCGCTGAAGGGAGAGCGGAGCCTCTGAGCAGGCGTGGTGCTGCCTCCTGGGAAGGGAGGTCTCGGGAAGCCAGCTGCGGCCTTCGGCCTCCTGCAGAGAGCCTGCTTTTCCCTGGACCATCTGGAGGCCAGGGTGAGAGCAGGCTGGGAAGGGAAACAGAATATTCCTGAAAAGACCTCGGCTCCAACACGCAAACCCCATGTTGCTGCCTGGGGAGGGATCGCGGTGGGAGGTTCAGAGGGTGTGGGTCGCCTTCCGGCTTCCAGCACCTTCCTGCCGTGACTTCATCAGACTCTGATCTTACAGCCTTCAATCAGGCACATCTGGGCCCCATGTTCTGAACAGAGTGGCAATGCTGGGGACAACCCCAGGGCTGGCTGCAGGGGACACGCTCCTGGGCAATAGGGCAGGATGTGGTACTTTCCCCAAGCAATACAATACATCAGAGCCAGGCACAGTGGCCCATGCCTGTGATCTCAGTGACTCAGGAGACTGAGCCAGGAGGTTTGCGTGTTCCAGGCCAGCCTCAGCAATTCAGTGAGACCCTGTCTCCAAAAAAAGGAAGGGTTGGGGATGAATCTCAGTGGTAAAGCATCCCTGGGTTCAATCTCCAGTACCAAAATAGTCATACTAATACTGTCAGGTGGTAAAAGTGCTAAGTAGAAAATAAGCAGGCAAAGGGGTAAGGGTGGGCAGCTAGCCTCCAGGAGGGGGTGGGCGAGAAGAGCTGGAGCAGAAGTCGAGGGTCCTGAGCTCACCTGGGGGGCCATCCTGCTGTGAAGATGGGAGGTGCAGGGGCTGGATCCCGGGAGCAGGGAGTGCCTAGTGGGGAATGGGGTCAGGGCAGAGGCCAGATGGTGGCAGATCTCATAGGTGGCAGCAGAGAGTTTGGCTGGGAGCGAGATGGGAGCCTGGAAGTTCTCAGTGCAGGAAGGTTCATGCAGGCTCTCA
Organism: Callospermophilus lateralis; assembly: GCF_048772815.1. Classification (NCBI taxonomy): domain Eukaryota; kingdom Metazoa; phylum Chordata; class Mammalia; order Rodentia; family Sciuridae; genus Callospermophilus; species Callospermophilus lateralis. Next base: position 6,622,582 of record NC_135318.1, read on the forward strand.
TCCTCAGAGATGGGTGCAGCCCTGTCTGCACTTTACAGGTAGCAGGTGGCATCTAGGTATCTCTGAAATACGCATGAAGGATGCCCGGCCTGTCCCTCTCCTGCTGAGCTCCAGAACCCAATGGGGACTTAGAGGCAGAGCCAGCAGCCGTGGGAAGAGAGGTCTGTCTGGAAACTTCCTGCTCTGAGTGAGAAAGCCATCCACACCTTGTAGCTCGTCCTGCCCAAGTCCAGGTCTGCTCTCAGCGGGTGAGATTGGGCCAGCATTTGTCCCACACCCTCCCAGGCAGGTCGGCACCTCTGCCGTCTCTCCCTCTTCTTTGTTTTCCCCCTGGGTTTTCCCCACAGATGTTTCCCGAGGGCCTGTGATGTGCCCGTCCTGCTAGGTGGCACACCCAAGTGAAGGAGATAATCACACATTCCAGGTAACCGGGAGCAATAAACAGGAGCAGGGACAGCAGATGGGGTCAGGTGGGGAGGACCAGGGCGCAGTCAAGAAGGTGGCATGGGGACAGGCTATGGGAGGACTCCCCCGAGCCTTATGTCATTTTGAAATCCCAAGATGAGGGTGCAGGGGACATTAGGATCTACGTGATCCTAGGAGACATCAGCGAGCGCCAACACTGGACTTGAACCTGTTCCCGGGAGGCAGGGTTATCTGTAGTAACTAGCCAACCTCAGCCCCTCCAGCTCCCTCCCACTTGGGGCCAAGTCCCTTCCCTGTCTATGTCCCCCCAATCCCAGTGCTGTCTGGTGCCATGGAGATCAGGTATCCTGAGCACTCGGGTGGATGTCCCTGCCCCTGAGGGTGCCCTGCCTGCTCTGACCCCAGAGCCAGCCTGGCTTCTGAGCGGATCTGGATCTGGCTTCTGCTCTTGCAGCTCAGCAGGGCGCAAGCTAAGCCCTGAGGGCTTGGCCGGCCACCTGGTGTCCCCCACCTGGTGCTCCCCCCTCCCCAAGCTGCTGCTCTGACCAGATAGCTATCTGCTGTCCGGTGGAGGAGCAGCTGGGCTCCCTGCTCCCCTGTCCTCTCCCTAAACTGCAGGACTCCAACTCTAGTCAGTCACAGTCCAGGGCTGGCCACGCTGAGGCAGGGGAGCCACCCCAACAGCCCCAAGAACCAGAGGGACGGACTGAGGGCCATGAATGGAGGACAGGGAGGAGAGCAGTTGTTCTGTTTCCCTCAGAGCTCCACAAGGGGTTGGCTGGGCTGTGAACGGGTTTGCACATGTGTGGTTTGTATGTGTATAGTGCCTGTGTGTGCCTGTGTGAGTGGTCCTGCCATGTGTGGCATGGTGTGCCTGTGTGTGCCTGTGTGTATGTAGTAGTGGCATGTGTGTGCCTGTGTGTGCCTATGTGTACGTGGTGGTGGTATGTGTGTGGCATGGTGTATGGTGTGTGCCTGTGTGTATGTGGTAATGGTATGTGTGTGCCTATGTGTGCATGGTAGTGATATGTGTGGCATGGTGTGCCTGTGTGTGCCTGGTGTGCATGGTAGTGGCATGTGTGCATGTATGCATGTGTGTGCCTGTGTGTGCATGCCAGCCTGCTGGTGGGTGGCTCTGCCTGTGGGGACTAGGAGCATGCTAACCCCTTCCAGGCTCTGCCCCAGGGTAGAGTGAGAGACAGTGCTCATGGGGCAAGGGACTCTGTCTGGAGCCTGCAGTCCCCATACCCAGCCCTATGCCCTCTGCTCACAGCCATCCTGACAGGTGTCACCCAATTGTTACCACTGTTGACCAGTGACGAGTCCTTGCTTCCCCAATGTTGAAGAATATCACCAAAGAAGCACGCGAGGCAAGGTCAGAGTAGAAATTAGAAGTTTATTAAAGGACAGCAGAAAAGACTTCTCCCGGAGGAAGAAGGGGACCCAAGAGGTGGAATCCGTGGAAGTGCGGTTGTCTCCCCTTTTTATAGTTTTGGTGATGGAATGTAGGGGGAAGGGTTGGGACACAGGTAATCTGGGCAGGAAGGACTTCATTAATTAACACTTCTTTGGGATGGGCTATCTTCAAATCAGCTGGGGCTGTTCGCTGGGTTCCATTAACATTTCTTTGGGGTGGACTTTGGCCTAGGGCCTTTCCGGGACTTCATTAACATTCCATGAGTTTTCCTGCGTTTCCCGGAATCATGGTCAGCATGGCCTCCGTTTTAGATTTCACTCGATGTGATATTAGAACCGATTTACCTAACTATATTGACTACCTAATTTTAAATCTGGCTTCACAATCATACTCCCAGGAGTGGCACTGTTCCAAGATGGCCCCTGCAGGGATTTCTACTCTGCAATGGGAATTTTTGCTCCCGCCCCTGCCCCCCCTCAGGCAAGGAAATGAGTCTTAGCGCTGAGGTGGCTACAGACTCCCAAGTCACAGGTTTGGGGATACCCCCAGGGCCCTTAGTCTGAATCCTGAGGGAATATGGACTGGAGCATAGGCTACATCCCCAGGGAAATAGCAGGTTTCTTGGCAAACATGGCAGACCCTCCAGAACACGCCCACAAACCAAATGCTAATGGTGAGAGTTGGTAGCCCTGGGTGTCCCTGAGTGCCGTCTTCAGTGGCCCTTGCAGACCCCTGGACGTGGACTCCAGTGTTGTGATCCTCATTAGCTGGTGGGCGTGCAGGCTGGCTTTCCCCTCTGCTCTCCCTGTAGCAGCCAGATCCTGACTTTGGGGACAGCCCTTGACAGGGGGCTCAGCTTTCACCCACGGAGGCTTCCTGACTGATGAGGAAAACAGACTGAGGACGTTTAGTACCTGCTTCAGGGTCCTTCAGGGTCCTGAACTTGACCCTGGGTTCAGTTCTCCTCAGAGTCCTCTTCACCAGGTGACCTGGCAGCAGTGACGGGTGATCCCTTCTGTGGTGGAGCAGGATGGTGTGGTGTCTAGTCGTGGCCAGCCGTGCAGAGCTAGCTCTCTGCAGGTCCCACCGTGGGGTGACAAGCTGGGCTGTGGGAGGAGTAGGGTTCCATGGGGCTCTGAGGCCACTGTATGCAGGGAGCAGGGCCGAAGCTGTGTGGCCAAGAGGGTGTTTCTGCTACATTACTTTGCTCCTAGCAGGTAAATGAACAATGGCTTTAGCCAGGTGAGCTTCCCATGACAATCAGTGACATAGCAGGCAGGTGACACTGGAGTCCAGAAGCACCCCCAGCACCCAGATCCTCAGGCGAGAGCCCAGAGCCCACATTTCCTTCTGCAAACCAGCCCAAACTGGCAGGACCCACTCCTTGCTCTGTGGCACCCAGACATTGCCGCCCCCACTATGGAGAGGCTCTGAGGACCCCAAGGGACAGCAACAAGTGCCAGGTAGAGGGGGCAAAAATGAGTCCCGGGAAGGCGTGCTGGAGACAGGCGTGTGGGATGGCCTTCTGTGGTGTCTGAGGGCTCTTCACCCGCCCATGAGGGAGCAGGAGTGGTGGGGACAATAACCAGCGCTCCTGTCTGCTCCTCAGAAGGGCTCTGCCAACAAGGGAAGAACTTGGCAGAGAAGCCAACCCCACCTGCAGGTGGACAAGGGCAGGGGTGACTATCTCCTCATACTGTCCAAAGCTGAGGGCAGAGGCAGAGGCAAGGCCAGGGTGCCCAGACAGGAGTCCAGTCCCGCAATGTCAACCTGGGGACTCAGGGTCAGGTGGGGAGCAGAGGTCAAGATAGACTCTCAGGTAGACAGGCGCGCAGGTGAGTCCGGGATGTGGATGAGATTTACAGGTGGATGAGGGTGTCTGCTGTAGCCCCAGGCGTTTTCATGAAAGACCCCAGCCCAGCAACCTTAGGCTTAGTTACAAAATTATTAGGGCACGTCACAAACCTGCAGACAATGTGTTTTTCAGATAATCAGTTAAGTGTGACCGATTGAAAAGGGAAAAACAGGATGGTTGGGAAAGAGCAGAAAAACAGATTCCAGGGCATGCCTGAATAAACAGGGGCTAATAAGCAGGAACAGAAAAATCAGAATGCTCATATGTAACTGTCATGTGGTATTGTTTCAGGAACATAAAATGAAAAATAACTTTACCCTTTAGGTAACCTATATGCTGGGTTCAAAATAGCCAATAAGAAACCTGTTGCTTACCGCGCGCGCGAAACCTGCCCCTTGACCCTATAAAAGACCTGTACCCCAAAGCCCGGGGTGCCAGCTCACCAAAGCTCCGGCTGAGGTTTCGCTGAGCACCCACAGGCGTCTGTGTCTGAATAAACCTCATGCGTTTGCAGCCAGTGCCTCGTGCGTCTTTCTTGGACAGGGAGTCGGTGGGTCTTTCATTCAGACCAGCCTGGACAGGCACCTGGAGACTGAGGAAGCAGCGTGGTACTGCTGGAGGCACTGGGGGCCCAGCCCTAATGCCTCATCACCCTCTCTGCCTCCACCCCGGGGGCTGCTGCTCCTCTCCCCTGCAGGGTTTCCCCAGCTCTCCACCTCTTGCCAGGCATCAAGGGGAGCTCCCTGGCAGTGTGTGCCCCATGGCTAGAGGGGCCTCATTCTGAGATGTCAGGCCTGGCTGGCCCAGTGGTCCCTGGGAGCCTTCCTGCAGAACCGCACCTACGGTTGCTCAGGGCCGCCACGTTGCCCCAAACACAGTCCTGCATGGGCCGAATGAACTCTGCTTATCAAGACAAGCACTCCAGGGCCCAGCATGGACACTGCCAGAGAGGCTGTAGCAAAAAATAAACGTGGGGAAAGTAGAGTTGTCACTCCTAGGGCTTTGAAGAAGGCTGCCTGTGCCCGGCCTCCTGCCTGCCCACTGGCCACCCACACCAGGGCTTGGCACTCCCAAGCTTCTTTCTCCCCATAGAAGCAGTTCTTCCTAGAGCTTCGCTTTATAATCATGCCCAACATGGAACAGGGAGGTACCAAGACATACGGGGCTTAGGGACCCGCTTAGACTCCGTAGCTAGGGTCTGCTGTGGTCCAGTCACTAAGGTCCTGGCCAAGAGCAGCCCTCTCTCTGACTCACCCAGCGGGCCAAGAGGCAGAGGCTCACCTTCTACCTGCAATGCCACGTTCACCATCGCCAGGGTGGCCCAAGGCTTCTGCGGTCGTCCATGATGATGGCCTGTGTTTGGCCATGCACCTCCCCCACTCTATGCTGTACTGTGTTTTGTTGGGGGCCCCAGACAAATGCCCAATCCACAGTGGACCCTGCACATCCAAAGACATGGAGGGACCAAGCCCTGTTTGTGCTCTGCACAGGGACATCACGGGATGGCTTTGCAGAGAGGGAAGAAAAGGGGGGGATAGACCTGCTCACCAGAGGCCTGAAGGTAGCAGAGCAGGGAGGGGCCAGAAGGCGGAATTCTGCTGCAGACCCTTCCGATGACCAGCCAGGTGCCACCCCTCAGCCTAGTTGCTCACCAGGTACTTGTGTCCCCTCAGGGTCTCCCACCCAGCCAGGGCAGCTCCTCGGGGGTCTGTGCCCAGAAGTGAGTGTGAGACAGATTCACCAAGCCTTGGCAGTCCACAAGGATTCCAGAATATTCTCCCCAGAGTTCAGAGATGGATCTTAACTGCCCCGTGTCCAGGAAGACGGTGACCCTCTTGCTCCTGAGACAGACTTCTCAACTGCCCCTGTGACATGACGCACAGCTGGCTGGGGCAGGTTAGGCTGTTCTTCCCTCAGGTGAGGCCTGCGACTGCTGCCTCCCGCAGCCTCCTGATTACCTGCAGTGAGGTCATGGTCTGGAGGGTTGTCTGTCTGCTGCAGCTGGACCGCACTGGGCACTCTTGGCTTCAAGCCAGAAGCTGCTGGCTGTTGCCAGGGTCTTGCGGCTGGTGCAGTGTCTCTGCTCCCTCCCTCCTCGGGCACCTCTGCACTCCGGGAGCTTCCCTCCTTCCTGGGCAAGGAGAAGCCCTTTTTTTTTTTTTTTTTTTTTTCTGGGACCACTTCCAACTTACCCTCTGCCAAGACGCTTTTGAGAAACGTCTTGAAGGAAACGCAGGACTCGCTCTTTCTTGCTATAAAAACATGCAGACCCAGCCCAGAAGGAGGGGCTCCATGACGGGGGCAGGAGGGTGCTGGACCCTGAGACTCTCTGTGCCCTCCTGGGACCTCACATCATGCTGCCCTCCCCTTTGCTGGGGCCTCCCATCCAGGAGGGACCTGGACCCGTGGCTTCCCAGAGCTGGGAGGCAGGCAGGATGGCTCAGGCTTGCTCGTGAGAAGGAGGATGAACTTCTCCACCCAGCACCTTCAGGAGCAGCAGGACCTATCGAGGCCGATTGCAAAGTGCGCTGCGCACAGGAAATAGGCGGCTTTGTCACCTCCCTGGCGAGCCTGTGCAGTCAGACGGCATTACTCTGAACTCAATTGAATTTATTTGTTCATGCAGTAAATACTTGTTCAGCTTCTCCTACATGTGTGTCCCGGGCTCAGAAATAACCGGCATCCCAGGATGAAGGGATCCCCTGGACGTGAGACTTTTAATGCCAACATCCCGGACAAAGGTGGTCACCCTAGGTGAGGGCAGGGACTCTCTCTCCTAATGGAGTTCACGTGGGAGGAAGAACTACACCTGCCCCCACCAGGTGACCCTGTGTCGGCTCCCCACCTGCCCTCTTAACTGTGGACGCTGACAGGGAGTCATCCCACTTGTCCTCTGGACTTGGCCAGTTCACTCCCTGCTGGGGGTGGAGGTGTTGCTGAGCCCACCCCCATCGTGCACCATGACAAGCAAACATGTATGCTGTCACTGTGCCTAGAACTCTGTAAAGGCACCCAAGCCTGCCACCCAGAGCAAACCCACAGGATAGTGTGTCCCCAGCCAACGCTCATGGCAACTGCCTAGTGAACTCAGAGCCTGGCCCAAGCCCGAAAACACTGAGCTGAGGGAGGCTCCTGCACAGGCCTGCTGCGCTGGACTCCTCCTGACGGCAGAGACACTGGGTCACCTGCAGTCTGGGTCTGGGTGCAGGTATCTGGGGCCAGAGTCAGGGAAGCCCCATGTGGACCAGTCACTGGCTTCTCTGCCCGTGGGCTTGAGGATGCGCCCCAGATGCACTTTGGTCCCTGCCTCGGTTTCCCTCACTGCCCTCAGGTTGACCTCGCTTCCTGGGTTTCCTCCTGCAGCCCCAGCAGGCCGTGGGGAGACCAGAAGGCAGGGTGGGGGGCTGTCGTAAGGGCACCCTCTCTGGTGACCTGCTGCCAGGACTCAGGAGTGCGTGTGGTCTCGGGGACTTGCAGCCTGTGTGCTGTTTCCTTTCTAGAGGGCAATGTGGCCCCTGTTGGGTGTTGTGGCCTTCTGTGGGGTGTGGATGTGTAGGTTTACAACATTGTTTCCTGGGGCCCTCACAGAAGCACCCCATGAAGGAGGCATTGTTAGCACCCTTTGATGGATGAAGCAGAGACTCAGGTACTTAATGCTTTGCCCACAGTGACAAATCGAGCGATGAGGAAGTCAGGATTGGAACCAGCTCTTTCTGAGGCCAAAGGGCCTTCTTGCCTGAGGTGGTCCCTAAATCTTGGAGCTGGACCTTGCAGGAGCAGTGGAGGAGGAGACAGGGCCTCCCAGAGTCATCCCCTTCTTCACCTGAGCATAGAGGTCACTCCCTGCCTCAGTCTACCCATCCCAGGGACACCCACTGAAGATGTATGGGGACAGTGGAAGAGAGCCTTCAGAGCGGCAGGTCACAGCTACTCAGGGAGGTTGATTAATGCCGATTTCTGAGAGCACTTTGACCGTATGGCACCCAGCGCTGGGCTAGAGTATTGGGAGCGGTGTCATTAAAACCGTTATTGCTCTATTAAATTTCTCTAGGGACAGAAAGAACTTCCATCAGCTGGTGAGACCTGCAATTACAGCTAAACAAACTGTCGCCTTTTAAGCAGGATCCATTTCTGCACAGCCCTGGATAATGCCTTCCCTGTTGGTGAATCAAGCCCGCCTCACGTCCATTTCCAGGGCCCCTGATCTCCTCTTCCTGTGGTTCCTTGTGCCTGGAGACCTTCCTGTCGGCTTTGCAGTAGAATCTCCACAAGCTGCCCTGTGCGAGGACTCAGGCTTGCGATCATCGATCAAGACCTCCAGAGTCCCAGAAAGCAAACTGGACAAACTGGATGGGATGGGCCCAAGGCTTCCTCCCTCCCAGTGTGTTCTAGATTTTTCTGGAAAAGTGCTCTTCAATGAAGAATGATGGAATCTTGGGGCTTTTTTGGGACAACCCTTTTGGGGCAGTTCTTTCTGGCTGAACACATATTGTGGACAGTTTACATTTATCAAGCCCATGTCCTGTGCCTGTGATGACACAGGAGACACATGAGGAATGAAACCAAGTTGTTGCCCTGGAGGAGCTCAGGAGACAGGGAAAGAAGGAACCTTTCAGGAGCCAGGAGCCTTTGGGTTGCTCAGTGAAGAAACAGAGACCAAAAAGGAAAGATTATCTTGGGCTTGCATGACTAGGTGTCCTGGGCTCAAATGATCTCATCTGGGCTCCATTTGTCCCCTCTGTTCCTTGGCTCTGCATGTCTCGGCCATTCCTGGCGCACCGGCGTCACTCTCTGCTTTTGACATGCTCTAGACTTGGAGGAAGGGACAAGACAAATCAAAGAAAAAAAACCAGGCTCTCTTTTGGCAGGCATGTGTGAAATCTAAGGATTATTGCTGCGTGTGGTGGCAGGAGGATCTAAAGTTCAAAGCCAGCCTCAGCAATGGCGAGGCACTAAGCAACTCAGTGAGAAACCCTGTCTCTAAATGAAATATAAAATAGGGCTGGGGATGTGGTTCAGTGGTCAAGTGCCCCTGAGTTCAATCCCCAATACCCCTCCCCAAAATTATTATACCAGTTAACTTTTGCTCCTTAATGAACCTCTGTGAAATCCAGTGTCTTGAGGGTCGGCTGGGTCCAGCTGAGGGAGGCTGCTCACCTGGTCCATCTTCCCACGCTCGCATCTCCCTTGAGGCTGGGGTTCAGGCTGCTCCCTGTGTGAGCACCTGGGGACTCAGGCTGAGGGGAGGTGGCTTTCTGGGGAAGGGTGGGCGTAGACAGGTTAGGTCTTAGGGATGGCAAGGCCAGAGCTAGTAACATGGGGACTCAGAGGGAGTAAGTCGGAGGGGACTTGGTTTCTGAGTACAGGGTGTGGGGTGGAGAGTTGAGATGAAGCCAGGTATTCTAGGTAAGGAAGTGTTAGCTGTGTAACAGATGGACTTACCCATTTGAATATCTTCAAGCAGTAGTCAATTTGTGTGTGCCTGGTGGGGCCGCTCTCCTAGGAAGCCATCTTCCCAGGCTTCTTGCATCCCATGGAACCACCCTGTTCAATATGTGGCTCCCCAAGGTCATCCTCAAGGTCCTCTCTCTTCCAACCTACCTATTAGAAAGAGAAGAATTTCATAGGCTAGACTTAGAAGGGTAGCAAATCACTTCTGCCCAAGTTCCTGGGCTCCATGTGGGTCACATGGCCATGCCTAATGGCAAGGGGACCTGGGGAGTGTAGTCCATACTGTGTGCTCAGGAAGAGGAAATGGACTCTGTGGCCAGCTCACCACCTGGGCCCCACCAGGTTCTTGCTTTCAGATAACCAAAGCAGGTCGAAGCTTATGGAGGTGACCAATTCCATGGGCTGGAGGACCCCCCTCCCCCCCGGGGATGCCTGAGTGAGTATCAGTGAGTCACTGGGACACATGATGCAGTGGAGGTGCCAGAGCCGAGGTCCCGAATCTGCAGGAAGACGACACTGGAGCCTTGAGCAGAGGCAGAGCTCACCCTGGACCTGAGAATTCAACCCAGGAAACAGGACGCCATCCCTGGCACAAGGGGAGGCTTTGCAGGTGTTTGAGCAGGAAGGTGACCTAAGCAGAAAAGGTCAGGAAGCTGTCCTTTTTGGGGGTCACTAGGGTCGTGGATGACAGAGACCCGGAGGCCTGGGCCACGTTGAAGGAATGTTCTCTGAGCAGGGTGGGGTTCTGGCTTTTAAAATCTTGTGTGGAAGTTTTTTCCTTTTCCTGAAGCCATTTTTACTTCTTGATTAAAGCCAAATCCACTACAAGGTCGTTATTAAGCGAAGCTTGTAGCATTAGAATCAGGGAGAGGAGGGTTGGTCTCGTGGCTGTTGAGCCAGCTGAAGTTCTGTTTTCCTTTCTTCACCTTTTCCAAGATGCCTGTGATATTGATGCAGCCCACGGTGACAGGGCAGGAAGCCTCAGGAAAGGAGTTTTCTTCCTAACTGTTGCTTCTCGTTGTGTTCCTGCATTTATCACACACCTCCTTTCTCCTATTTTTGGATTCTCTTATTTGTACTTTACAAACACTCCCCAAAGCCGGGCTCCCCATACCTAAATCTGAGCTTCATGTTCTCTCTTGTTTGGACTTCTCCCACCAAGGACCCAGGAGACGGGGACGGTTGGTGGAGAGGAGGTCTGGCTCAATGCCAGCTGAGGGCCCTAGACAAACAGTCCAGCGTGGCCCTTCCAGCAGCTTCTGAGCTGAGGTGAGCCACAGCCTGCAGATATGGTCAACAGTGCCTGTGGGATCATGGACCCACGGAGAGCCAAGACTCTGCTGACCCTACGTGCTGAAGGACTCTGGAAAGAAGACCTGGACTCCCAATGTCTTGGGCTTTCTACAGCCAGTTGGGAGGGATTTGTGTGCTGCAAATCTCTCCCTTTCTGGGCATCTCCACTGCAACCTGACTCAGAAGACACAGCAGTTGTCAGGTGCCTTGTGAGGGGTCGGGGCGGCCGCGCCCACTGGTTGAACAGGACCCCCAGCTCTGCGGGCCCAGATGGACCTGTTTGCCCCGGCCCAGGAGCCCCTCGTGTATCTAGATCCTGCTCCTCCTCTTCCCACCTGTCACACTTGACCCGGGACATTCCCGAGCGTGGCAAAGTGGGGACTTGGGGATGTGGTTATTGTGGCTTATTGGACATGAGGATGATTTCTTCCGCGTCTGGAGGCAGAGTTGAAGAGAGGAGGGACCTTAAGGATGTTGCTCCTTTGACCACAGAGGACACCAGGAGGCTCATGGGTGGGGTAGGGGAGGTGCTTCAGCCTCTCAGCAACAGGTCTGTCCCGAGCCAGGACTCCAGCACCCAGCCTGAGGCTTGGGTTGGCATGCTGCCATAGCTACCCCTCCAAGTCCAAGCGCAGGGTTCCTCCCCAAAAGACCTGGCCCCATGCCCCTCTGCCTCCTAGGGCAGCTTCAATCGTCTGTGCGAGGTGGGCAGCCTCCAGGACTCCTGGTGTGCCAAGCGAGGAATCCCAGGATGGTCCAGTTCTCATCTCTAACTGTGGTCAGCCTGGCCCCTCTCCCTTTGTCTGCTGTCAAGGAAGGCTCCAGGTGGATTCAGCTGACCTAGGGCAAGCTGCGCTTCCTGGGCCAGTGGCCACTTCTCTTGGGGCTTGGTGTTATGGACAATGCAAGGCTGGGCTCTGAGCCCCTTCCAGGGGTGGTACCGGTGCCCTGGCACTGGCCAGCTCTGAACCTGACCCAGCACCAGGCACTGCACTGTGAGTGGGTTAACAAAGCGCTATCTCACCCTTTCACCCAGGGCCTCTGGGAGCAGAGGTTTGTGGATGATGGTGGGTGGGAGAGCTTAGTGTGTCCAGGGGGTCTGCTTGAGATATAGATATACGTACTTCCCACAGGGTTCCATGACACTCACCTGGCATCCCAGCTATTCAGGAGGCTGAGGCAGGAGAATCAATGAAGTCCAGGAGTTCAAAGCCAGCCTGGGCAACATAGCAAGACCCTGTTTAAAAAAAAAAACAAAAAAACACCCCAAACCCATTTACCCTGATGCATTTAAAATATTCATTTTCATCAGCCCTGAGCACTGCACTGGGTACTGGGCTGGGGATCCCAGAGAGAGTAGGGACAAGGCAAATTCCCCAACATCTATCAAGTAAGGGAGCATGCCCAGGAGAGGGAGAGGCAAGCTAGGTGCCCGCTAAGGGGCAGACACCTGGGTGCTTCCCCGGAGCCTTGACTCTCCCAGCACGCCCCACTCCCAGGGACTCCAGGCAGCCCCTCCCACAGAAGGCCCCAGCACGAGGCCCTGCCCTGCTTATCTTCAGAGGCAGGAGGAGCTGCCAAGCACAGCTTCCCTGTGTAGAGTTACACCCTCGGCTGTGCCAACGACAGCTGCCCTGCGGGGAAGACCCTCCTCCTGGCTCAGCCTCCATCTGCTGCGAGTGAATGGGCTTTGGAAACTCAGGTTTCCTAATGTGGAGAGCCCACCTGCCTCCCTCAGCCTGCATCTCAGGAATGGCTTGGTGCCAGGTCCCGGGCACAGAGGATGGACTTCACCCTCTCCCTCCCTTGAGGTGCCCACAGCAACAGCTTGTCCTGAATAGCTCACTATCCTAGAAGGGTGAGTGGAGAGCCCCAGGCAGAGTGGGGGGCAGGGGCTAGAGCAGGCTGTAGGGAGGAATGATGCACAACAGATATCCCTGGGGACTCCTCCTGCACCCTGCATGCTAGTCCAGCAGGGCCCAGTCCAGCCCAGCATCTGTACCCCATGCCCAGCTCCATTTAGGTGCCAGCTCAATGCTGTGCAGGCTCCTAGAAGATGTGTCTGAGAGCAGCCCAAAGAGTTTCCCATCCAGAAGTTTGCTCTTGCAATTATTATAATATGGTGCCCGGTCTAAGATACCATGGACTAAAAGATGGACCCCCAAGTGGATGCGGCATGACAGGATTGGGCAACAGCAAGATACATTATGATTTCACAAATACTATGATGTGGATCCTTAGAGTCAAGGGATTTGCTTTACAAATGACACAAATTGCATCCATAGAGTGTCATGTGTTTGTTCTCAAATTATTGGTCCAAGGGCACCCCTGGACCCCCCTGAGACCCTTTCAAGGACTCTGTTAAAACTATTTGCATAACAGTCTAAGACAGTACTGATGTTTTGTTCTTACTCTCTCCGAGTATACAGTGGAGTTTTCCAGACCTGTGCACTATGGTAATAGCTAAATGCACAAGCAGATAGAGGAGTCCTCTGTCAAGCTGGGCATTAAAGATATTTGCAAAAGTGTAAAAACCATGCATACTTCTCACTAAACATCTTTGTTTTGGAAAAGTATAATTTTTATCATAACTGTAACAGATTTATTTAAGTGAATTAAAATGTTTATGAAAATTTTCAGTTTTAGTTTCAAGCAGTAAATATGGGTAGATGTAACCCATGTTCGCAAACAACTCTGGGCTTCTGCATAATCTGGAGGTGTGTGAAGGGTCCTGAGAACATACGCCTTGAGAAGCTGGTCCGATGTGTCAGGTCCGAGCCAGGGTTGCGCAGCGCAGAGCTGCTGAGATGCCCCGTGGGCACACAGGAGCCGGCCTGGACTTGAAGCAAGACACAGTGTTGCAGAGACTTAATATTTGAGTCTCCATCTTCTCCTCTGTCTGAGGGATGGTGACCCAGAGCCACGGACTGGACCTGAGACAGAAGAATGAGGAGAAAAAGAGGAGTGTTACTTCTGATTTGACAGCTTTATGCAAATAATTACTTCCTCACCTTCCATGGGGCTCCCTCTGAGTGAGTCCCTGGATATCAGGAGCTGTCCCCAAAGGAAACCAAAATGATGGTGGATGCCCCATGTAAATGGCAGACCAGAGTGTCTTCTCCCTCCTGTAGCCTGGGCCTGCTCACCACAGGCTGCTCAGGGCGGCCTGTGTCTGCTCCCAAACCCTGGCCAGAGCAGGGGAAGAGGTGGGAGGCAGTGAGCGGGAGCATCCTCCCTCAGTGCTCCCCAGTCCTGCAAGGTTCCTGGCCAGTTGGAGCTGGGACAAGCCTGGGAGGATTGTAGAGAGAAGGAGAAGTCCCTCCAGTCAGCTCCAGCTTTGGGTGGTCCCGGCCCATGCTAGCCAGCCCCTCTGGACCCACAGCATCTTTGGGGACACTGCTGGACACACAGACACAGAGGACAGGCATTTGGAGGCCCCGGGGAGGCATCAGGTTCCAGCCTGAAGTCTGATGTCTGGCTCTGTAGCTGCCTGGACAGTTGACCTTGGGCATGTCCTTTTCTCCCCCTGAGCCTCCATCTGCCCCATTAGAAAGCAGAGGCTTTGTCTCTGTTCCAGGACCTGGAGCCTCCCTTGGAGGCCTGACCCAGGCTTCTGAGGGCTTCTCAACAGGAAGGGGCCAGGGACTGGACCCAGGAGGGCCACTTGGCTCCACCTGGCAGATGAGCCAAAGGCGTTAGGCAGCCATGCCAGCTGGCCCCTCGTGGCCAGCACAGGACTTCTTATCAGGTCAGCCCTGCCCAAGACACCCCAGTCCAGATCTTGCAAACCTGGTATCTCAGGCAGGGTGGAGTGTGTATGTGTGAGCACGTGTGTTTACATGTGCAAGAGTGTTTGCACAAGCCCTGCCTTTGTTTGCCTTTCTTTGTCAAGAAGGACTCCTTCTTGACCCCAGGACAAGGGCAGAGCCAAAGTCTTCCGACAGCTCGTCAGCCCCCGCCTCCCTGGAGAGCTTGTACTGGACACCCTGCAGGAGAGGGCCAGAGGGAGGTGCTTCCCAGCCAGAGTCTGAAAAGTTTTGGGAAAGTCCGAATGCCAGGCCCCACATTGTGGAGGGCGGTGTTTTGAGGCCAGTGGACTGCCAGAAAAGAGGTCAGCTTCATGCACCTCGACATGCATACGTCACCATGTCCTTACAAGTGCTGTGCTAGGGTGTTTGGCAAATCATGGAACATTCCCTAAGAGTTTGTAAGGATGAGGTCAGATCATAAGGACTGTGATATTTTCTCTCATTCCACCCCCTACTAGTAGATCCACACCACTCAAGAGGAGGGAGTCCTTTGGAGGGCCCCATCTGTCTAGGACCCCTGAGCCAAGTCCTGGCTCCCCTCCTGGCTGTTCCTGGAGGTCCACATCTGCACAGGGCTCTGCCACTGGACAAGCTCCCCGAGTCAGCCTTGGAGGCAGGCACGGAAGCCAGGCTGTATGTAATGGTCACACCTCAACCCAACTGCAGAGGAGGGAGGCTGGGCACTGTAAATCCACAGAGGGGGAGGCCTGAGCGGGTGGGAGGGCTTTGGCGCCTCCCCTGGGTGCTGCTTGTTGGCGGGCTTCCTGTGTCAGGCCGTGAGGGCTTCACACCCCCAGCACCGCCCGCAATGGCCGCAGCAGGACCGCCGTGGGATCCTCTGTCTTCCTCTTCTTGCTAATGGAAGCCGTCACTGAAGCAAGGCACGAGAGGACGAGGGCCCCAAGCTGAAGGTTCTTCCGGATGCTCAGGGGACACTGTCACACAGGCCAGACCCTCCTGTGGCAGCAGGCTGGCAGGCCAGGAGAGAGCCCAACTCAGCCTCCCAGGTGCACACCCAGCCAGAGGGCCAGGCCAGGCCTCCTTTCGCTTTCCTTCAGACTTTCTGTGAGACTCGTTGTTTCCGAAAGCCCGCACGGCCTCACCGTCCCTTTATCACTCCTGAGCTGGTGGTTGGGTTCAATTTGTTTTCCAACTTCCTTTTACTCTTTCCAGCTGATTTAACTTTCCATGCCGGAGGCCAAATTACACAAAAGTCACTCCCCCAGTCCAGCAGTGATGAGCGTCCTGGGCCTCGGTGGTACAGCGCAGTGGAGTTGGTTCTTTTCCCACAGAGGTGGCCCCAGCATGAGGCCCTGGGCCAGAGGGGCAGGTACACTTCTTCCAGGCCCAGGAAGGTGCCTTACCCTGCATTCCACAACACGCCCTGCCCTCCTAGAGAGCTCACCCCTCACCCCACTCTGCCAGGAAAACTCCTACTGGTCCGTGAGGACTCGGTCAGCAGCACCTGCTCCTGGCTGGAGCAGACACTTCTCCCTCCCTGCTGTGGGTTGGATGTGTCTCTCTCACACTCACGTGTTGAAGTCCTGAAGTTCACTACTTCAGATTAGGGTAAACGAGGTCCTCTGGGTAGGCCCTTACCCAATATGACCAGTGGTGTCCTTGTAAGAAGAGATTAGATCTTAGACACCCACAGAGGGTAGATGGTGTGAGGACACAGCAAGACGGTGGCCATCTACAGGTCAATAAGAGACCTCAGAGGAAACCAACCAACTGACACCTCCACCACAGACGACCAGACCCCAGAACCCCGAGACCAGAAATGTCCATAGCTTACGCCCGAGGCCTGGGGTGCTTCACCCTGGCTGCCCAGCTGCCTCCCGCTCCTCTGAGCTCCACACCTCCTGGGTTTCCCTCCACCCAGTGAGCACTACTGCTTCCTCTGGATGTTGACCACCCGGGAGAAGAATGTGTCTCGACATTCTCAGTGCCTGCTTCTGTGGGTGTTCAGGAAGTGCTGACAGAAGCAAACTAAACTTTTCTTGGCCCAAATACACAGACTGTAGGCAGCTCCTGGGCTCACCAAAGAAATAAACAGGTGACCTGTCTATACTGACTCCCTAGCGCCCTAAAGGGCACTTAATGGTATATCGGGCTCCATTGACTGAGGCTCCACAGCCCCTGACAAAGCCCAAGGGCTCCCTATTTCAGGCTGCACCTCCTCTCTGGTGTGCCCGTGTCCTCGGGCTGCCACATCTGGTGATTTCTCTTCACTTGTCAGTTGGTTATGTTCCCCAATCCATTCATGTTAGCTGTGCTTGCTATAATACGCACAGAAAGATGTCTATTACACAAAATATGAAAGTAAAAACAGTTATTTCTATGAACACTCAAATGATTTTAAAAAGATTTATTTAAGTGAATCACTTAAGAAAAAAAAAAAACAACTTGCTGTTGAGTCAAGCTTGGGGTGATAGCCCGTCTCCAAGAGGGCGCCCGGTGATTCTCACCTCTCGCTATTCACACTATTGTGTGATTCTCTCCCACTCGGACTCAGGGTCTGTGAGACGACAGAATACCAGTTAAGGGACACGGTGTGTCTTTGAAGCTTAGGTCATGAAAGCGTTAGCAGCTTCTGCCGGGTCCTCTTGGGCCGCTTGGTCTGGAGGGTAGCTCTTCAGAAAAGCCCCCACGGGGAAGAGCGGAGGCTTCCCCCCAGCAGCTGGCACAGTCTTGGGAGTGAGCCAATCCTTCTCACGAGGGCAGCCCTGGCTGACGTCCGACTGCAGCCTCCCGAGAAACCCTGAGCGGATCTCCACGGTCTGGTTGTTCTCAAATTCCTGACAGACACAGAGGGAATAACCGATGACCACGGCTGGAGGGCTCAGATACTCAAGTAACTGTAACTGTCACACAGGAAAGAGCGGCTAGAGGATCGTAGGAAAATGACTCTGAGCCCTGCTGCACCCAAGTTGTTTCACAACCGTTTTTAAAGTTCTTGCTGTGCTCAAAAGAAATGGAAACTAGAAGTTGTAGGTGCTGCTGATGCTCCCACCACATGCCCTGGGTTCAGAGGAGGCATTGTGCCTACACCAAAATGGACTGGTGAGTGGCTTCTTCCAGCTCACAAAGAAAACTTTAAAGATCTGTTTGATTTAAAAAAAGATTTTTTTCACTTTAGTCGACGTTTTGCTAAACTAAACTAACACCAGGCTAAAAGTTTGGGAAAACAATACTTCTGTGGGGCTCTAAAATACAAGTGGCTGTCTGTGCAACGCCCCAAAATCTTCATGTCAGTCAGACCTGGAAACACTTGAAGCTGCCCAGGACGTTTCATCGCGCACTCACCGCGCAGGGCCTGATAGATCCTGTTACCTGGCCTAGGTTAGGAAAAGGGAGGGTGCTTACGAGGGTACATTTCCAGCTCTGTGGACCAGACCACAGCTGTGTATTTTTATCTTTAGGTTTCAACTGAAGGAGGTTGAAAAAGGGCCTGGCAGCTCCACCAGCACAGGTGCTCCCTCTTATACAGGGAGAGCTCCCTGTACTAGGTGCTCCCTCCGAGTGCTCCCTCCTAGATGTTCCCCTCCTCAGTGCTCCCTCCTAGGCCCTCCTTCCTCAATGCTCCCTCCTAGTCACTCCCTCCTCAGTGCTCCCTCCTAGTCACTCCCTCCTAGTCGCTCCCTCCTAGGTGCTCCCTCCTCAATGCTCCCTCCTAGTCACTCCCTCCTAGGTGCTCCCTCCTCAATGCTCCCTCCTAGGTGCTCCCTCCTAGATGCTCCCTCCCAGGTGCTCCCTCCTAGGTGCTCCTCTCTTCAGTACTCCCTCCTAGATGCTCCCTCCTTATGCTCCCTCCTTAGTGCTCCCTCCTCAGTGCTCCCTCCTAGGTGCTCCCTCCTAGGTGCTCCCTCCTGGTGCTCCCTCCCAGGTGCTCCCTCCTAGGTGCTCCTCTCTTCAGTGCTCCCTCCTCGATGCTCCCTCCTCAGTGCTCCCTCCTAGGCACTCCTCCTCAGTGCTCTCTTCTACTTCCTCCTTGGCCTCCACCCCCTGCTCTCTGCCGACGCACTCTCCTTCTTGGGCTTCGTGCTTCTGACAGAGCCTTCCCTGCCCCTTCGCCTCCCAGACGTGGTCGCTCACCCCTGCCGCTGGCTTCCCCACCGACTCCCTCCTGGAGCCGACCTCTCATTCCACACCGCCTCCTGGCCGTGCCTCTGCAGCTTGGCAGGCGTTGGAATATCCAGGGGTTGACAGGCCAGCTGGTCCAAACAGAGGTCCTGGCCTTCCTTCCAGAGGCTCGGGTTCTTCCCACCCAGGGCTGCCAGGACACTGCCCGGGTGCCAGTGACCTCTTGAGGGTGACCACTTCCTCACTATGTCTCTGGTCCTGACCCTGCTTCTCGCTCTGGCCCTGACACCTCCACCCAAACATCCCAGGGGCCTCAAGTGCAGGAGGGAGCACATGGGTGTGAACACGTGGGTGTGAGCACACGGGTGTGAGCACGTGGGTGTGAGCACTGGGTGTGAGAATGTGGGAGGAGGCAGGGAGCATCGGCCAGACTCGGCAAGGTGGCGCTCGTCGGTGGTTAGGGGAAAGTGGTCTGGTGTGTCATGGAGGTGCACGTCAGTGTGGACCAGGAGCAGCGGAAGGTGCACAGCTGAGCCACGAGTCCTTCATATGACAAGATATTGAGAAAGGACAAGGCAGTAACTGTGAAGGGGCCTGGGGTGGGGGATGGGTGGTCCCTCCCTCAGGGACAGTAACTCGCATGTGTCTGTTACCATTGGTTTGGCTGTGAGCCCAACCCGGGGTGTGGCAGTGGGCACAGCCATGGCAGCCTCTCTCACCAGCGGCCAAGCTTCTTCCTTGCCACCCGCCATCCTGGCCAGGCGGCCTCCTCCTCACTGGCCAGCTCTGCAGCACCAGGCCCCTCCTGCTGCCCAGGCTTCTGTGGCTCAGAAGGAAGCGAGTGGACACCTGCAGCCCCTGGCAGCCCTGCCGCGTCCTGCTGCAATATTCATGAGGAGAGCCCAGTTACAGCAAAGGAAGACAGAACTTAGAGAATCCGAGAGCTGGGACGGGTGAGACCTCCCCAAGCAGAGGCCCAGCCTAAGCAGAAGACTGAAAGGCCTCTGGGCTCCTGGGGCCCCGGGAGGGTGAGCTCAGGCCAGACACAGCACAGGAAGTGAAGGTGCCAAGAGGGCAGGTCCCCTGCTGTGACGTGAAGTGTGCAGAAGAGGTCCCAGCGTTTCTCAGGCTGCAGAAGGCGTCACACACTTGTAAGGAACATGGAAGAGCGGACAGAATAGAGAAGGGAATGGGGTGCCAGGGTGCTCAAGAGAAAGCCCAGAGAGAGCAGAGACGACAGAGTCGGACCTGCGCATGCTGAGAAGGGGGACAGGGCTGTGAGGGGAGGTCACTTGTGCCAGCTGCTGTAGTCACTGCACGCCCACTGCACACCCAGCCTTCCAAGGTGACCCCTCCTCAGCGTTCCCTCCTAGGACTGACTCTCTCCTCACTCAGGTGTCCTGCTTTTCTCCAAGTCCCCACCTTGGAAAGCCCCACCGCCCTCTGTCTCCTCTCCTCTCAACACCTAGTACCAGCCCCGGGGAAGCTCTGGGAGGCTGGTCTCCCCAGGACTGTCCCCTCTCCGACTCCCACGGCCATGTCCTAATGAAGGCCAGCCTTGCCTCACTCCTGGACTCACACAGGACAGGCCCAGCTAATCTATGTCACTCAGCTTTGTCCCAATTCGGTTCATGCCCCAGCCCTCCAGAGGCTTCCCGTGTCCCTCTGGGGGTCAGGGCTATTCCTCCTGAGCACCCAGTACCCTCTGCGATGTCCAGTAGCCTCAGTGAATACTCCTTTGGGGAGGATTCCTGTGGGAGTGCACCACTTGGGCCTCACTCAGGACTGAGTGGGGTCAACCTCAGAGCAGCTGCAGGCCACGGGGGACTAAGTGACCAGGCTGGTGCTTAGTGCTGAAGGTAAACGTCACCTCTGCTTCCTGCCCACCTGACCTGCCCGCTCACAGGGAGGATGGGGGATGAGGGATGCAGGCCTTGGCTGACTCCGGCAGGGACAGGGTGGCAGTGAGGAGGCAGCGGGGCTCTGTGCAGCCCCAGCCCTGGCCTCCTCTCTCCTCACGGAGTCTCTGAGGTCCCCAAGCACGCCGTGGGTCTGGCCAAGGAGCCAGCACAAGAGTGTGGAACAGACAGGTGTCAGGGCCACGATCCTGCAGCAAATGATGCCCCAGGCTGCCCCCTGAGAGCCACTCCTGCCTGGACTCACTTTTTGTGGGATGTCACAGCCTGCCCAGCTCTCAGGCCTCCGGTTGGGCCACGCTGCTGGCCCGGCAAAGTCTGCTGGTGACATGGACATTGTTGGGGAGTCCCCAGGCCTGGCCTGTGGGCAGAGTTATGCTCAGTGAGGGACAACTCCATGGGCTCTCCCTGCATGGTCCTTCCCAAGGCCCTCTGGAGTCCCCCAAGTAGCTTCTCACCCCCTCGCCCCTCCAGAGTGGAACCTCTGGGCTGGGATCTGAGCACCCTCTGGGTCCTTTTCCTCGACTCCAGAAGCCTCTTCGCTTCCGTTTCTTTCACAATAGACCCGAGGGTCCTGGTCCCTTAACCTCCACAGCCCTGGAGAAAGGGGCAAGGATTTGCATTTCCCCTGTGAGGTGTGTTCGCCTTAGAGGCTTGGATCTTTCTTACCCTGCAAAGGAAGAGAGAGAAAAAAAGGAGTTTCCATATCAAAGCAGACTCCCGTCTCACCTCACTCAGACCTTTGCTCTCTGCGTCCTGACATTCAGCTGGGATGCGGACGAGACCCCAGGTCTGCTCCCATCCGTACTTGGGTAGAGTCTGAACAAAGAGATCATGGAGCAGAGGTGCGCAGCTGCTGGAAGGCTGCTCAGGGTTCAGGGTGACTCCATCTGGCTCATGTGAACCGGGGTGGCTCCCAGGGCCAGCTCGACGACTTTGGCCCGAGCACAGAAACCGGAGGTTGCTTCATCCCCACTGGGGAGGGGGGTCATCCAGGAGAGAGACAGGATGCCCTGAAGCCCCCCTTCAGGACCCCCACCTCTGGCTCAAATCAAGCACCTTCCCCCATGCTGCAGGCCCCTGTGCCACTGGGCTGAGGGCAGCTGGGGCCTGTGACAGGTGGCTTTGTCAGAGGCTGGCGAGGGTGCCAGGCAGAGCACAAAGCCACACTGTGTTCTCTGGCAGTGATAACGGATCCGCGCAGCCAGATGAAAACCAGCTCAGCTCTAAGGAGACCTGCACCCGTGGATGCCTCACTGCGCGGCCCCGGACCTGCATCCGTGGGCAGACACACACGGGCAGCCCAGGGGCCCAGATCCTCCAGGAATAACCCAAGTTCAAAAACTCTCTCCCAAGGTCAGACCCGTTGTTGGTTTGAGAAACAAGGCCACAGAACAAAGCAGACCAGCTTGTGCCCCCAAATGTCTGCAGGGAAGAGGTTCCTGTCACTTTCATGGCCTTGGCACCCCAAGTGCACTAAGCTTCCCTCTTTCCCTCTGAAGCACCCAAACATGGGACGTGAGATAGCATGGACCAGAATTTCAAGGGGAAGGGGCCCTTTTTAATTCTCAGTTTTGTGAGGAATGCTGAGACGACTCAGAGAGGTTGAACAACATGCCTCAGGCTGCACAGCTCACTGGGAGCTCAAATCTGAGGATCCTGACCACGGCCCAGGGATGGCTTCTCGGAAGCACCGGTTCCAGGCCCAGAGAAGGCCCACATGCTGGTGGGTGGAGGAGAGCCACTCTGGCTCCAGTGCTGAGTCATGGCCCCTGGCTCATGGAGGGCAGGAGGAATGTGGCTGACCAGGCTTCAGCAATGGCTCAGCCCTTTGCTCCCAGGACCCCAGAGGCCCACGGGTGCGTCGGCTGTGCCAGAGCCAGCACGCTGGCACCTCCCTCCCTTCCCACTGGTGCTTCTTCAGCAGGGGCTCCCTGATGGCCGCTTATGCACTCTCAGGGGTGCAGGGGTGTGGGGAGTGGGCATGTAACCCCTCCAGGCCCAGCAACAAGAGCTGGGGGGCAGACGATCAGGAAGAGCAGAGCTACAGGATCTGGGGGAGCTGGTGCCAGCTGGAGAATGGGGCCCAACGGACAGAAGAGAGGTGTCTGGGGAGGGTCTTCGCAGCAGGAGGAAGAGCTTGGGTAGGCAGGGGCAGGGGGCGTCCAGAGCTGCCCTGGGACTGGCGCCCGGGGCTTCGCCTGCTCCCGCTGGCTCTCTGCTGGTTTTCCCGCTGCGGGTGCTGCCTAACTGTGCCAGGTCCTGGCTGCCCACTGGCCTGCCTCTGCAAGGTCTGGGTCACCCGTGGGCAGAGAGGGCTGGGGGCTGGGTCCTGCCTCAAGAGCGACGGTGGTGGAAGGGTCTGGTTGACAGGCTGAGAGGCCCCTCTCAATGTCACTAAGTCTGATGTCATTAAGGAGAAAGGGATCTTGTGCAAACCCTGAGGCTCCACCTCTGACTTCTCACCATGGTGAGAGGGGTTCCCTGGGGGAAGGGGAGAGGCTGGGAGCTGAGCAGAGGGGGAGGGAGGCCCTGGGCTACTGACCCAGCACCCTGGGCTGGGCCTGGCCTCCACCAGGGCCCTCACCTGCCTCCCCACTTGGCCAGGGCCATGAGACCCTGCTGCTCTCAAGCAGTCTGGCCTCCATACAAACTCTCTTCTGTTATTGCTGGAGTAACCGGCCCCAAGAGGACAGGAGCTGGTCCCAAGAGGACAGGAGACAGGGCAGGAAGAGGTAAACACGGCGCTATGGGTGGGGACTCTGCCGGAACATCACAGGAGGCCATGCCGCTGATCCAGTTACTCCCAGTGACTCTGGGCACCGTGCCAGGTCCCTGTGAGCTGATCCTTCTCTGGGGCCTCAGAAATGGCAGTCAGGGTCCTTTGGGAAGGTAAAGTGGCAGCCGCCCTACATCAAACCATCAGTTAGTTGTCCCCGAGATGGGGACCCAGCTCCCTGAAACGTGCCCGTCTGCAGCAATGCAGAGAAGCGAGGAGGCACTTTGCTGCCCACAGGGCACTCTCAGCTCCCCTTCCTTGCTGGTGACCTGAAGGCCCCCACGTGAAGTCCTCGACGAGGTCAGCTTCTGCCCCAGGAGGCTTTAGGGCATGGAGGGAATGAAGGAGGGGAGGCTTGTGTTGGGGGGTCCAGCTGCAGATGGCTGGCCAGGTGGGTCGGGAGGCTGGACTCTCCAGTCCATTCCGGGGCGGCCCCTGGCTCACAGTACCCCTGGGGACCTTCTCTTTCCCTTTCCCTGTTCCTGCCGGGGAAGGGATATTCAGATCCCTGTCCCCCCGAGCCCCCTGTGACCCTCTAGACCCTGGACATGTTGGGGGTAACACCTCAAAAGTGGGCGATCTGTTGGCTGCTAATCTAAACAAGGACAGTGGGTACAGAAGGGACACTTTTGCCCCCATGTCAAGTCCATGATGTTGGCCTGACCACCCAGGCTGGCCCTGAGACTACCAGGCTAGCCCACCAAGCCTCTCAGGCCCCAAATAGCTTTACAGAGAGGAAACATAATAAAGTCTCCACTTTATTCTCTAGAAGGGCCGTGGAGGGATCCGACAGGCAGGAACGCTGGGTTTGGGGCTCTGTTCTTTTAGTATAGGAGGGAGAAAAAACTAAGAATTCTATGTGGAACCAGCTCATGAATCCAGCAAGTGTTTGTGGAGCGAGCTCTGTGTCACAGCCCGTCCAAGCTTTGTGTACAGAGATAAATACATATGACAAGTCCCTGGCCCCAGGAGCTCACATTTGGGTGGTGGAGACAGGTAAATATCGAACCGAGATCTAAACAGTCGGATCAGACTATTCCAGAAGCACATACAAGCACAGCTTGCTCCACAAACACGGGACCCGGATCAGAGCAAGTTAAGAATCTCACCTCCCACACCAAACGTGAAACATGCCAACTCAGTCCTTAAGAGAAATACTGCCTCAACGTAATGTCTTAAAACTCAATATTAATGGAAATCTTAAGACTTTGGGCTGGTTTTATGACCCTGTGTTTTGTGTAGTTGGAACAAGTGTTCCTCTTCAGCTGTGGTATCTGGCCATGTGGCCCTCGGGCCCCCAGGACGGTCCATGCTGGCATTCAGCTTGACAGTGGCATGTGAACAGGTTGGCACACGAGGGCTTTCTACGAGTCGTGGCTTTGGACTGTGGAGCTTCAGTCACTGTTCCCATTTGATTCAATGTGGGAGGCTTTTTGATAACTGACTCAGTCTGCCCAGCATGGCCCTGGCTGCCGGAGAGGAACCTGAGGGATTGCTGGTGAGTAGGGGAGGGGGCTGCCTGCAGAGGACCGCGGAGGCCTGCAGGGGAAGGCCGTTCAGCTGCCTGCCGAGAGGACTCCACAAGAGGCCGGGCCTGGCCATGGTCTAGCATGGGTGAGGCCCTGGCGGGATTCCAGGGAACCGCCAACCACCACCAGGAAAACGACGCAACAGCTTGATTGAGGTCATTCACGCTCCACCGTCCACCCCGTAAAAGCGCACATTTCAGTAGTTCTCACTATATTCCCAGAGCCACGCGGCTGCCACCCCAGTAAACTGCAGAACAGTTCATCTCCCCAAAGAAACCCTGCACGTTTCTCACTCCTGCATTTCCCTCCAAATCTAGCCTGGCCCCTCCCCGGCTCACCCCTAGGAAGCCACAAATCCACCTAGAAAATGAAACAACTTTTACCTCGGATGTCAGTTCTCAGCAGACCTCGCAACCTGTCTCAACAGGACGGTGCCCACATCCTGACCCGCACCCCGCTGGAGAAGTCTGATGGCCCCAGGTCTCTCCTTGCTTCTGTCCCTTTAAAGTGCACACACTGCGTGGGCTGAGTCTCCCTCCTCAACATGCCTGACCCTGGAGTGTCCTGGGTTGGGGATTCTGTTTTCCAGGTTTGGGATATTCGCATAGACAGACGGGACATCCAAGACCAGCACCAGCATTCAAACAGGAAGTTCTTTTGTGTTCAGGCATTCCTAATACACACAGCCCCGAGGCAACTTTGCACACTATTGTTGGTGACCTTCACTTGGCACCTGAGCTCAGGCCTGGAAACTCCCACTTGTATCCTGTCAGAGCTCAGTAAGTTTTGGATTTTGGAGCTTTTGGGTTTTTTGATCAGGAATGCTCACCCTATATCTTATTCCAACCACTTTGTTATGGAAATCTTTCTAAGATATTGTGCAAATTGCCCCACTAGTCATTTGCCTCCTTTCCCTTAATAACAGAATCCTGGATCTCTGTGGGACACATGTTCCAGTCTTCCTCATAGGAAGGTGGACAGAGGTGGTTGATTCCTGAGATGTAAACAGGCGTGCTGTGGCACTTACCATCTCTTGGGAAGGGATGAGGATGGTGCTTTCCCTTTCTCCTTCCTCCTATCTGGAATAAGGGTATAAATGCTGGCACCTTTGCATCCATTCTGGGCCATGATGTGACTTTGCAAATAAAGATCATGCCAGCTGGAGAAACAAGAGACAAGGAGACTGGGTCCCTGTCACCTGGAGCTGCCATTTTAATCCCAGATTTCCTGTCCCTGGGCCACTTTGTCGATGTTAACATTTAAATCAACTTTCTTTTTTTTTTTTTGGAGAGGGGGTACTAGGGGAGGAACTCAGGGGCACTTGGCCACTGAGCCACATCCCCAGCCCTATTTTGTATTCATTTAGAAACAGGGTCTCACTGAGTTGCTTAGCTCCTTGCTTTTGCTAAGGCTGGCTTCGAACTCACTATCCTCCTGTCTCAGCCTCCTGAGCCGCTGAGATTACAGGCCTGTGCCACTGTGCACCCAGCTAAATCAACTTTCTTTAGCTAAAATTTAAAAAATAGAATGTACTTGTTTTAACTGTATGGTTTATCTGGGTTTGACCAACGTATAGACTATGAAACCAACATGTCAATCAAGCTCTAGAACATTCCCATTACTCCGTTGGTTTCTGTTCCCTTGGCTGTCCATCTCCCTCCCCAACACATACTCCTGCCCAGGTAACTACCCACCTGCTTTCTGCCTATAGATTTATTTTTCCCTGAGCTACTTTTACATGAGAGAGAACCAACTGTCTATATTTTTACAGGCCTCCGTATGAGTAGCCAATCCTTACGTAGACCTGAATATAGACTTACACACACAGTTCAGCTCCTAAGCATAGTGTATTATTTTCTTGAAAACTCCAGACCATTGTTAGGGATCCCATGCTTTAGATCAGTTCCCTGGGAAGCAGATTTGGGCATGAGATTTGCAGTCAGGAGGTTTATTAGGGCCACGGTTATGTGTTAAGTAAGGGGCCCAGCATGGGGCAGCTGGGACAGCACCTCAGCCAACCCTGCAAGGGGCTCTGAGGCTAGAGTGACCTACAGAGAGGTCCTGGGCAGGGGCCTGGGCCTGTGTACCCCCAGATGGACCAGTCATCCGATGTGGGCTATTCCTGGGGACGGGGACTCACAGGCAAGGCAGCTCTTTCCACTCAAGGGCCATTCCAGGGAGGGACTTAGTTGTGCCCATCAGTAGCCACCACACCAGCGGCTGATGGGTGAGCATCTGGGCTCTGCTGGGATCCCACAGCACCATGACACCACATATGCTGGGGCTCATCCAGGGACCATTCAGGTGTGTGAGAGCTGCCTGCATCCAGCACTCACACCCACCCTCCTCATCCCAGCCCTGGCAACCAGGCATCTACTGCAGTCTCCAGGGACCCGCCCATCACAGCCCTGCTCTGTGTGTCTAGTATCTCACAGGCAGACGCCGGGCTCTGTGTGTCCTGCAGCTCTGAGGGCAGCAGAGGTCTTCCCTGGGGACAGGGCCACAAGTTAAAGCAATTTCAGCCCTCTAAGGCTGCTTGTGTCTCCTCCGAGCCTTCTGCTGCTCCCCACCCCCACCCCGGCTCCCCTCCCGACAGCGCCCCCTCCCCTGGGAGCTGGCTCTCCGTGTCTCTTGAGCCCACCCTCGTTGGGCACCTCCAGCTATTGCTCTGCAGCCCTCCCTGTGTGACCTTCCTGTTCATGCCTCCTCTATCCTCGTCCTGTCTTGTTTTAAGCTTCATGGTGGCATCACTGGCCTTGCTTGAAGACAGGGCATTTCACTTCCAAGTCACTGCCATTCTTCTGCCCAGGGAACATCCATGCTCCAGACTCCGCCTCACCCCCGCTGCCCTGGGCTGTGGCAGTCTGCATGCTGGCCTCCAGGAGCCCTCCTCCAGTGAGGCTTTCCCTTCTGCTTGGTTTGAGGGTTGTCTTCAGCAGAAGTGCAGTCCCAGGAACTCTGACTCCTAGGTAAGCCGGCTATTTCCATAAGCCAGAATCCAGACTTGAAGGCACAGGAAGATTATTCAGTTACTTTTCAAATGGAAATACAGAGGAATACAGAGAATAATACATCAGAAATGGATACATCCACAAAAGACTTAACGTTTGGACATGTTTGCTTCTTATTTTTAGAAACAATATATGTCAGTTATAAATAGAAAAAAAAAAAACACTTCAGTGATTTGAAAAAGAGAGAGATTACATGTCAGCTGCCAGGGTGTTCTCTATATGGCTCCAGGTTCTTTCCAACTGCACCCTGTCTGGGAAGCAGTCAGTAATGGGAAATCTCTGTCTGTTTTGATACCTTTGCTACATTGTATCTATATAAGTATACATTGTATTGTGCTGTATGAACAAACAGAGGGTTTATTTCCCTCCTTTGCCTTATCCAATGCTGTCTTTGAGATCTAGCCACCTTGATTCCTGAGTATCTAGCCAACTGATTTTAACTACAGTTTACAGTTGCCTATGATATGAACCTAGCCCACCTGGTTTAACTTTCTCTCCTCCAGTGTTGCTCAGGACTCTGGGCTTCTGCACTTTTCTTTTTTAAATATATTTTTAGTTGCAGGTGGACACAGTATCTTTATTTATTTTTATGTGGTGCTGAGGCTTGAACCCAGTTCCTCACACGTGCAAGGCAAACCCTCTACCACTGAGCCACACCCCTGCCCTTCTGTACTTTTCTTAGGGCGCATAATGAGAAGGGGAAATCACTATGCCGAGTCACCCCTCCACTTCCTAGATCTTGCCAGATTATCCTCCAAAAGTGATTGTCCCAGTTCACACCCCTCCCCAGGGCACTTGAGGGGTGTCCCTGCCCCACGCCTCCCCACACCTGCTCTGAGGAGTGGGAAGTGCCCTCTTGCTGTGGCTGCACTTGGCCTTTCTTGGCCCCACATGGCATTTTGAACATCTTACATATTTTATTTTGGCCATCTGGATTTTTTTTCTTCTGTAAAATTTCTTTTTCATATTATAAAAGGATTTTTCCCTTCATGATTTTTTCCCCATGTTCTTGCAACACTTAAGAAAATGTAGCTTTATAGACAGCAAGGTGTGGGGTAGGCGGGGAGAACTGAGGTCGGAACCTGTAGGCCAGGGTCTAGTGCCCACTTGACATTGATTATTTATGATTTGAGGTAAATGTCTTCCCTTCTGACTTTTCCAATTTATTCATTTATTTAAGTGTGCAATTCAGTAGGTTTTAGCATATGCGCACAGCTGTACAACCATCACCTCTAATTCCAAAAGAGGAATCCTGTCCCCACAAGCAGTCACTCTTCCCTCTCCTCTTGGCAAACCCACTGTCTGTGTGGGGACCGGCCTATGCAACATCCCACACAGATGGGGTCATACAATACAAACAGACGGTGCCTGATTTTCTGCATCTGGCTTCCTTGACTTGGCCTGATGTTTTCAAGGCTCAATATCTAGTGGCATGTGCTAGTATTTTTCTCTCTTTCTGGCTGAGCAATGTTCCATTATATGGACGTACCACATTTTGTTAATCCATTCCAGTAGATGAACTTTGGGGTTGTTTCCTACTTTGTGGGCATTATGAGTATGGCATCAACATTCATGTTTAAGTTTTTGTGTGGACATATGTTTTCAATTTTCTTGAGTATATATTAGAAGCAGAATTGCTGGGTAATATGGTAACCTCATAGTTTTAATTTTTTGAAGGACTGCCAAACTGTTCTCCACAGTCACTAAACCTTTTTATGTTCTCTCCAGCAGCGAATGCAGCTTCCTATCCTCACATCCTTACCAACACCCATTGTTTTCTCCTCCTCTTCCTCCTCCTTCTTCAGGGGCAGGGGGAGGGAGCAATGGGGTTCTTGCTGAGTTGCCTGGGCTGGCCTTGAAGTCCCAATCCCAGCGCTTCAGCCTCCTGAGAAGCTGGGATCACAGGTGTGTGTCACGGCACCCGACTCTCTATCTTTTTGATTCCAGTCATCCCGGAGGTATCTGATGAGGTTTGGATTCTTATTTCCCAGATGACTAATGATGCTGAACTTCTTCATATGAGCTTATTGACCATTTATACATCTTCTTGGAAAAATGTCTACCTAAGTCCTTCCCATTTTTCATTGGATTATTTATCTTTTTGTTTGGGGGCTGTAATATATTCTACACACAGTCCTTATCAGATCTATGATCTGCACATACTTTCCCCATCCTGTATATGCTGTTTTATTCTTACCTTCTTGAAGCCCCCAAGTTCTTCACTTTGATGGAGTCCAACTCACCATTTTTTCCTTTGGTTGCACATAACTTTTGTGCCATATCTAAGAACCTTGCCTAAAACAAGGTCATGAAGATTTACTGTCACATTTTCTTTTAAGAGCTTTATAGTTCTAAGTCTTATATTAGGTCTTTGATCCATTTTGAGTTAGCCTTTGTGTATGGTGTGAGGCAGGGGCCCAGATGAATTCTTTTATATCTGCTCAATCATCTGCTCATCCAGCAGCATTTGTTGAAAAGACTCTTCTTTATGCCAGTGAATATTTTGCATCTTTGTCAAAAATAAATGGATAATGTGTGAGGCCTTATTTCTGAATTTTCAATTTTATTGCATCCATTCAGATGTTGATCTTTATGCCAACACGACACTGTCTTGACCACGCAGCTTTGTAGTAATGAATAGTTTCCTCAAACGTACATTGGAAAGTACTTTTCTTATTTGCCTTAGATGACCATCTAGGCCAGTCATTCCCAACGTGTCGTCTCTGGACCAGCAGCATCAACATCACCTGGAAGCTTCAGACATGCAAACTCTCAGGCAATACACCAGACTTGCTCCACCAGAGACTCTGGCACCGGGCCAGCAATCGATGTTTAAACATTAGCCCTCCAGGGATTATGGTGGACACAAAAGTTGGGGATTCACTTTACTTTATCTGCACTGTTGAGTGGGATCCCTGGCGCACTGGGATCACAGTGATGTGATGTGAGATGTGCTGTAAACATGAACTACACATTGAATTTCAAAGAGTTAAATGGAAATACAATACAAAAACATCGCATTCATAATTTTTACATTGATTTCTTGTTGAAGAATGCTAATACATGCAGGATTAAATAAAATATATCATTAAAATCAATGTTTTTTTTTCCAAACATTAAAAACGTGTGCCTTAAAGAAAATTTGGAATCACATACATGGGTTGCATTTTCTTCTGTTGGGATTTGGGCAACATTGAGCTAGAAGGTTCCAAGAGACAGGCAGGGCTGCAGTGTGGTCACGTCCACCCGACACTGGTTGTGGACCTGGGTTTCATGAAGGAACTCCTGAATCCTCTGCGGGGCATGTGCTGATTTCTCGGGCACCTGAAGCTCTCTTTCCCAGAGGAGAAGCCATCTGGAGCAGTTCTGGAAAGGCAAGCAGCCTTTTCCGGTTCAAACTGGTTTGAAACAGCAGCCAAGGCTGCTGCGGTGTTTGGCTTTGGGTTTTAGGCTTTAGCCTGAGTGATTTGCGGCCCAGCAGACCCTGGACTGCACCTCTTATTTTTCACTCATGTGGGCAAGCTGTCAGGGTGCTGTGCAGAGTTCCAGGTGGGGGGCTTCTTTCCCCCTCCTGCACGGGGTGCCTGGTGGGCTGCTGACTCGGGGCAACCAACAGCTGGGGCCTGCACACCCTCGTCCACCCAGCTGTGTGAACTGGCAAGAGAAAGACATTCATCCCGACTTGGCAACTCTGGGGAGTGACTTGCTTCAAGATCAACGTTCGCAGTCACTCAAGTGCACTTTACAGTTTACAAAGACATTTTCCCCGCCCTCGGTGCACCTGACCTCCCTCCCTCAGTCATCTGATGGCAGAGCACTCCCGAGGAATGAGCTCAGAGAGGCGAGGTGTCTTGTTTAGGTGACACTGCTAAAACGCGGAGGACCTGAGACCAGCACCCAGGCCTCCTGACTGACCTGCTGGGATGACCTTCTGCACAAGTGTGGAGGAAGAGAACACCAGGCCGATGAAAGGAATAAATCTGCCATGTACTGAGAACCTACCACATGAACTGACCCTTTTAATGCAAAAGAGCCATTAATATCCACATCTTCCACATTAGGACTTTGGAAACACTGAATTATGACTCCATCAGGGTTACTAAAGCGAACACTCCAGGCTCTCTAAAGAGGAGAGAGGGGAGAGGGAGAAGTGAAGGAAGGAGGAAGGCTTTGTTTGTTTGTTTGTTTCTTTTAAGGGCATCCTGGTTCCTTTAAGCCTCTGGACCACCCAGCAAGGCTGGTAGGGTTTCCACTTTACAGAAGAGACTGGGAGTTCAGGTCTGTCCAACCTGAAATCCTGCTCATTTCCCCCAGCACCTCCAATGTCACTTCTTGAACTGTGTCTCTGCCAATGGCAATGAGAGAGGAGTCCAGCTACAGGGTTCCAGGTGCCAAGTGCTGCTCCTCTCACACTGTCACCCAAGGTGGGCGGAGGGACCAGAAACACAGGGATGAGAAGGCAAAGAGCTGCCCAGGGAACACAACCAGCTTCTGGAAGCTGTGGTCCTGAAGGGCAGGGTCCTGGGCCCCCTCCTTGAGATAAGGGAGGGGTGGTCAGACAGACAGTGTGGGAAATAGAAGAAAGTGTCTTATGTCACATGCTCAGGTTGCCATGACAAATTACCATTGACTGAGAGGAGTGTAGTTCTCACAGTTACGGAGCTGAAAGTCCAAGACCGAGGTGCTGTCTGGTTTAGTCTCTGGGAAGGGCTCACATCCTGGTTTGCCACATTCTTGCTGTGTCCCTATACAACCTGTCCCTGGTACCCATACATGTGCATAGAGAGGGGCAGATTTCTCTCTTCTCTTCAAAGACCACCAATCCCATGGGGTTAGGAGCCTACCCTTATTACTCATTTAACCTTAATTACCTCTGTTCTCATTTGCTTGGATTTTTTTTTTTTTTTTTTTTTTGAACCAGGGATTGAACCCAGGGGCACTGAACCACGAAGCCATACCCCTAGCCCTTTATTTTTATTTTGAGACAGAGTCTTGCCAGGTTCCTTAGGGCCTTGTTAAATTGATGAGGCTGGCCTTGAACTTGGAGGGATCCTCCTGCCTCAGCCTCCTGAGTCACTGGGATGACAGGTGTGAGTCACCATGCCCTGCATCTTGAATCTTGATTGTTCCCCAGAGACCCATGTGTTAAAGGCTTCATCCCATCACAAGTGGTGCTGGTAAAAGTTGGTGGATGCTTTAAAGATGGGGGGCCAAGTGGGAGGTCTGTAGGTAACAGGGAGTGTGCCCCTGAAGGGGATTGCGTAACCCTCGGAACCCTTTCCCTCCCCACTCCTTTCTGCTTCCTAGCCAAGTCCTGCTCTGTCATGGTCTCCTGTCATGATGTGCTGCCTCGCCCTAGTCCCCAAGCAGGCAGGCCAACTGGTCACAGACTGGAACCTGTAAACCTGTGAGCCAAAGTAAACCTTTTCCCTTTATAAGTTGATTATCTCAGGCATTTGCTTTAGCAACACAAAGCTGACCAATGAGCCTCCTAAAGCCCCGTCTCCAGATACAGTTGTGCTAGGGGTTAGTATGTCTACATATTAAATTGGGAAGGGGGACATTTCAGTTCATAGCTTTAGTTTATCTTGACCCTCAGGAGTTTGCAAGGATAAAGGGCACCAGCGGTCCAGCTACTTGGGTGGTTGAGGCAGAGGGATTACAAATTTGAGACCAACCATATCTTTAAAAAAAAAAAAAATTAAAAAGGCTTGGGATGGAGCTCAGTAGTAGAGTAACCCTGGGTTCAGTTCCTAGTATTGTGGAGGGAAAAAAGTGGACCAGAGGGTACATTCAGAACCTGCCTCTGAGTCACACTGCCGGGATAAGCCACCGGCCACAGCATCTATACCATGCGCAGCCACGCACATGGCGTGCCCCAGGGATAAACAAATTGACCTAATGATCCAATTTCCCTGATCCAGCTAATGATTCGAGGTAGCATCTAGTGATTCCGCTGGCTGGCAGATCATGATAACCCCAACGTTCCCCTTTTCAGGTACCTCTTGGTTTCTCACTGAGGATACTGCTGGGAATTTCCTGGTCATTTCCTCTGTCTGTGAGCTTCTGGGGTCAGGAGAAGGTGGACAACAGAACTGGTGCTTCTGGTAGGAGTGAGTGGCGCCTACTCTAATCTTGGCAGGTACATTTCTTCACTCTAATTACAAATAAAACTACGTGATGGAATCCAAAGAGGGCCTGGAAACAAGCTGGCTTTCTACTTCCTCAAACATTCTGGGGCAGGATGTATGAGCTGCAGCCACACTCCTCGGAAAGAGTCTCCTTAGTAGGATACACACTCAAGTTCATTCAAGTACCACAACTGATTAAAAAAAAAAACAAAAACCCACAGTATTTCTTCTAGTGCCTGCATAGGCCCAGCACAAAGACAGAGTCTGGCTTTAATTCATCCTTCTATGAGCCTATGTGGCCCTCTCCCCAATATGCTGATTTTGCTGGTGGTCACTGCATTGAGGACAATTATTAAGGACAATATGTATGGTGCATATGTAGTCATGTTGCCCTGTGCCTGGGAGAAATGTGCTCAATTTCTCTGGCAAGATACTGCTGCATGCTCATCAAACTGTCTGTTTCCAGCTGGGTATTGAGGAAGATCATAACTCCCAGGGATCCCTGCATCTAGGTGGGACCATGAATGGTCAGTGAATGCAGGCACAAATGACAGGTGCTACTTCCAGGCCTGTCTCCTAATCAATCCCTTTGGATGCCCCTGGGCTCTTTCCTCTCTTACTGGAAGTACAGGAACAGTGGTGGCCTCTGAAGCCCTGAGGGAGTATGCTGTTCCCCAAAGTCTGCATGGAGCCTTCCCCTTTCAAGTTGAACTATAACCTGGGTGAGGACTGGGACGGCAGCCCAACATAACCCACCACAGCTGACACGATCCCCACATACCCTCTGCTGCAGTCACCTGGCTGAGGGGCTGGGTGTCTGAAGGCCTCTCTCCTGGAACCCTACCTACCCTCTGGATGGACATGCTATAGGAAGTTACAGAATGACCTTGGAAGGGAGGCAAGGCACCCAGGGGACTAGAGCTTGCTCCACAACACCACTACCGCTGGCTACTGGCTACTACTGACCCCACAGTCATCATTTCTTTTACTCCTCACAGGAGATCTGGCTTGGAGACTAAATGCCACTGGGTATGGTTTTGCCATTGTGCCCATATAGACAAGGGAGACAGAAGAGTCTGGAAGCCCCCGGGGCCAACCCCCACCTCAAACAGCTCTGCCACCCTTTTCATCGTCAGCTCCCCATGTAGTAGGAGTTCACTCGCGGTGTTTTTTTGTGGAGGAGGATTTGAAGGAGGGATTTGAGTTTTTCCCTAGAGACGCCAGAGAGACCGTTTTGTCTCAGCATAACAGGATCGCCCAGCTCCACATTTATGGCTGTTTCTGTGGTTACCTGTCTTCTGGGATGTTTGGGGTGGGTGGTCATGGCAGGTGCAATCGGCAGGGGTATGTAGGAAGTTGGGGAAGAGCAGTCTGCCTCTCTCTGAGATCCAGGGGTCCACTCTTTCCTGGCAAGAGATGTCAATCAAACCCCTTTCTGAGCAAATACACCGAAGACCCACATAATGACAGGGAAGGAAGGACCCAAAGAAATTCACCCCTCCCCGACGCCCATCTTATAGGTGGGGAAACCGAGGCTAAGGGAGTCTAAGGGACTTGTCAACATGGCCAAATGAGTTGGCAGAGGTAACCAGAACCTCAACCCAGGTCTCCAGCCTCCTGGCTGGGCTCTCCCGGAACAAGGCCCAGGAAGGTGGGCGATAGCTGCAAGCGGGACTGGGGTGGAGGGGAAGAGGAGCCCCGCGGGCGGTCCAATCGAGTGCTAGGGTGCCTGGGGCGACTCAGGCCTCTTCCCCTTCCCAGGCACCCGGGCCGCACTTCCTGCTGAGGACTGCGGGGGCGGTGGGGGGGCGCGGGCTCAGGGCCGGCTCCTCCCGGGCGCCGCCTCTCGGTTTCTCCCTCCGCCGCAGGCCAGAGGCCAAGGGTTAGGGAGGCGGGACTGGCGCTCAGCTCCGTCCCTGCCCCAGATTCCACGCGGGGCTAAGGCCTGGCAGCGCCTCGGTCGCTCCGAGAGAGGACTGAGGAGTAGCGAGTGGCAAGGGTGGTCAGGGTGCAGGCCCCCAGCCCAAGGTCTGCAGCTCAAGGTCCACTGGGGGGCGTGGCCACGGACGGGGCGTGGCCGGGCCGCGGTCCGGTGGGCGGAGCTGGTTCGGGGGCGTGGTCTGAGCGGGGGCGGGTTCGCAGGAAACTTGAGTGCCCGCCCCCGGCCGCGCGCCCCGCCCCGGCCCCCGCCTCCGGGTCCCGCCTTCGCGTCCCTTCCTTCCCGGGCTGGCAGGCGGGCCGCGGCGGCGGCAGGCGGGTGACCGGCGGACCTGCGGGCGCCAACCCCTCGCTCCCTCCCTCGGCCGCCGGCTTCCTTTTGTCTTTCTGGGCGGCGATGCGCGCAGGGCCCGCGCGGCGGCTGCGGGCTCACGGAAGCCCGCGCGTTTAGCTGCCCCTCGGGTCTCCGCGCTGGTCCCGAGCCGGGGCCCGCGCCCGCCGCCACCGCCACCGCGCAACTTGGGCTCGAGAAGCCAGCGGACCGCGTCCTGCACCGGAGCCGGTAGGGAAGGGGCGGGCTGCGGGACTGCCGGAGGGCAGTCGTGTGCACTGGCGTGAGCTGCGATCGGTCTCTCAGCGTGCGTGCGTGTGTGTGTGTGCGTGTGTGGGTGTGCGTGTGTGTGTGCGTGTGTTGGGGTGCCTGTGTTGCTCTGCGTGGTGGAGTTGTGGGTGACCGCGAATCGTGGCGTGTCTCCGGAATGGCGTGTCCTCGTGGGGATCCCTGTGTGTTCTTGGGATGAACATTTTGAATTGCGTTTGTGGAATTGTGTGTCGGAGCGCAGTTGCTGGTGGGGACCGGTGCCAGGCGGGTGTCGTGTGTGCGCAAAGCGGGGGTGGCGGGGTGGGCGTGGGCGATCTGGCCGGAGAGCCGAGTCCCAGGTCCCCGCCGGTCGGCGCAGTGCGGAGCTTAGAAGCCTGGGGGAAGGCTGGGACCCGACGGGGCGAGCTCTGGCCTCTGGGGCAGCGGGGGCTAGCCCCGCCCGGAGGCTGGTCCGAGCGGCCCACGTGGGTAGCCTGTGAGCTTCGACGGAGGGTAGGGGCCCGAGCGGCTGCGACCCGCTCCCTCCTCCCGGACGGTGAGCGGGGCGTGGGGGAGACCGCCCGAGCTCTGGCCTTGTGACCCGCACCGCGACCTCAGCCAGACACACCACCTTCTTGGGTCTCCGTTTGCTGTTCTTTTAAATGGGAACAGCTCCTCCCTCAGGGGCCGTCGTGACAGTTCGAATGGGAACGCACTAAAGATAGCTCTCGTCCCAGTGCCTGGCACGTAGTAGGTGCTGTGTTGATGGGATTAGCAGCTTGCGTTTTTTAATATTTGATTTTGCTTTATTATGGGTGGGGTGCTTATATTTCTCCTCCTGCGGTGGTTTGTGCCTCTGTCCCGGCCCTCACTTAACAACGAAGCAGGGAGATTCGAGAAAGTTTAGGCTCTGGGTGCGCTGCCTTCTCGCCGCACCTCCGGGGCGGTGGGGCGCCGCCTCCGGGCGCGCGGGAGCGCGCAGCGACGGGCGCGGGCTCTTCTCCAGCTCCCGAGGCTCCCGCGCCGGTGCTGGGGTCCCTCTCCTGGCCGAAAGGCAGCGGTTGCGGACTCGGGAGCCGTTTTGTTCAACAAGTGCCTAGTTCCTGGGGGATATAGCCCGTGGAATCCGAGAGCCAAGTGGCGCTCCCTACTGACGCGGTTCTCGCATTCTGCCTGGCCTGGTCACACCGAAGGCCACCCCCTCCCCTCTTTTTTAAAGGCCAATATCAGTTCCATCCTGGGGAAGATGTTTGCCAGGAAGGTCCTGCTGCGGGCCTCACAATGGACACCTTCCAGTCCCACCCCTAACTCCTCCAGTTCCAGCTCCCTTGCCTCAGGCCCAGGTGGGTATGAGAGCCTTCCTTCTAGTCTCACATCTTAATTTTAAAAATATTTAGTTTTGAAATAGACATTGAACTGCACTGTCTATGCACACTGCTCTGCCTGGGATTCAGTCCTGGGCGGCACTCCGATAACCTCACCTGAACACTGGCTCAGAGCCAGCAAGGCATCTGTGGGCTGCAGTGCCTGCCACCTTCTGCCCCAGCCAGTGGTTCCTTCCTTCACAGCCTTGGTTTCTTCCTCTCAGGACTCTCTCCAGTGTGAAAACAACCTTTAAGCAAGCAAGCAACAAACAGATCTTGTTGGTGCCCCAGGCTCTCAAAACGGAGCACTGGAGAGAAGTGGGTTGGGGCAGGGATACTGGGCCAGGCTGCCTTTGGTGGAGATGTGTTTTCTGAGCCCCAGGTGCTCCCCCCTTAGTGCTCTCCTGGCATCCTTTGAAGGCTTCTGTGACACCAGAGCAGAAACCTCAGTTTGGGTTATTGGATTTGCTGCAGCCAAGGCTATGATGGGGAGGTCTTGGGCCTGATGGCTGTAAGCTGATTTTTCACCCTGATTTGGTGTCAGGGGTTCACTTAGAATGCAACCCTTTTTCTGTTTCATCTAATGATTTTATAATATCCTAGAAGAGAAAAGGGCTTTTGATCTGAATCCTACTCTTTCCCCCATAATCAGATTCAATAATGATTTTTAAAAAAATCAATCTGGCTTTCTCAGCTCGGAAGACAGACCAAAAGGCTGTTTTGTTTTGTTTTGTTTTCCTAGTTAAAGCCAGCCCTTTGTCTCAAGCAGTCCGGTGTTTTGGCACTAGATCTATTTCTGTTTCACTTTTGAAAGGGCCTGTAATTGCTGAGCTCTTGAGGTTTCATTGGATAATGTGCCAGAGGGAAGGCCCAGGGGCTCTGTCTCTCCCTGGTCTTAGGACTTGGCGTCACCTTTTGGTTTTCCTGCTGTCTTTGGGTGCCACTTTAATGTATTTTAAAGATGTAGCTGTCAATGTGCCATAGCAGTTTGGGAGTCATGGTTTTGGGAATCAGATTTATGGAAGGCTGTTGAGCCTGTGGAGAAGCCAAAATCAAGCGAAAAACCCCAGAAGAAAAGAGATTTGCCCCAACTTCAGTCCAGGACCCATTCACTTCCAAAGAGCTCTCCTAGAGAGAGATTTGAAGAGAAATAGAATAACTGAAGCAAATTGTTTCAGAGTTTATCTCAGCCCTCTTTTATGGCCATAGGGCTGTGCAGAATTAGAAATCTAAGCTGTCATAGGAGGAGTGGGCTCACCTAGCTCCATCCCTACCTGGAACTGCTAGGAGTTTCCTGTGGCCAGGTGGTCCCACACCTGCCTTCAGAGTTCTCCATGCACATTTCCAGGGGTTGTCATTCACAGTCAGTACCCGCTGACTGCCTGGGGCCAGTTCTGTCTCTAGCACCATGCTGAGCACCTGCAAAATGCAGTTTTCTCTCCATTACTCAATGTGTCTTTCTCCCAAACTTACTCCAGGACCTCATATTGCTACTCATAAATGATGACATACCAGGCTCGATCATGAGCCAGTGATAATCTAGGCTGCTAACAGGCAGCCCCAGGGTTTATTTGGTACCAATGATTAAGCTACTTGGCAGCTCAACCTTTATCTCCAGTGGGATCAGGTTTGTATTAGGATTCAGACCTAAACTGCCTGTGTGCTGTGGGAAGGTACTTTCAATTGGTGAATTCCCGCCAGACTTGATGGGGGACTTGGTGTGTTTTGCTAGTTCGTCAGTGCCTGATGTCATTGTGCGCTGGGAGGGAAGGGACATTTGGAGTTAGATGAGCAGATGCTTGTAGATTGTAATCATGCTGTAGTTTGGGGTTCCCCTTCTCTCACAGTCTCATTAGGTTTCTTTGTTGTTTTCATGCCATGTAAGGCCGCAGCTGAGAATCTCATGTAGCTCTGGTTCTGTTCCCTTTGGGTTGGGTTTCTAATCTGGGGTTGCCAGAGGGTAATTGCTTATGGAGATTTACTGAGATGGGCTTATGAGCTTTCTTAGTGCCACTTGTCCTATGGGGAGAATGTTTCTTCTTTCAAATCACTTTCCACCCCCTCCCCAATTGGTGGGGCTCTAGAGGTGCAGGTTGTAATATAACTCCAGGTAATCAATAGTTTGACAGGTGGAACATTTCTTCCGTGCTGATGAGCAAGGTCTAAGTCTAAAGAATCTTTTTTTTAATCATCTGAAAAGCACAGTAAATCCTTCAGAGAGCCCTACCTTGGCCATGTCGTTTCAAGTAAAATTGAATTTCAGAGGCAGAGCTTCGCATCTCTGTATTTATGAGGCATGACTAACTCAAGACACCCTTCCCGAGACCCGCGGTGCTGCCCTCCCCTCCAGCATGGTGGGGGGGGGGTCTCCTTGGGACTGTTTTTCCTTTACCTACTACTCCTTTACCCCCGTGCTTGCTAATCCAGTGGCTGTGTTTTCTGGGGATGTATTTGTTTCTTTCAGTGCTTGAAGTACAACCAGGTCGGCAGGAAGCCAGGAGCCTGGGGGTGGAGGTGCCCGCTCAGCCCCACCTGCCTCGAGAGAAGAGCACCCTTCCCTAGCAGCAGTGATGGGCCTCTGGCCTTTGACTAAGAAAACTCAAGACTGTTCAATACTCCGTGGTTAAGGGGGCAGAGTCCTGAGGGAGGGAGGAGGGCTTTGGGAGGTGCGTGGTTCCCCTCGCAGGGCTTCTCTGATTCCACATTAGTGCCTGTGTCCTCAATATCTTTCCCTGCTCCCTGTCTCCTTCGGCTGGTGAAGAATCCCTGGGGCAGGCACTATACCAAGTGTGTCTCTAAGCCGTCTCCTTCACGAGCCCAGGTCCCCCAGCTGAGCTACCGCGCTCACGTCTGCACCGGCAGGCGACACAGCCTGTGCTCTCTGGGTGAGCTGCGGCCCCAGCCCTGTCCCCCAGGATGGTGTCCAGTGCGGCAGAGCAGGACTCCTCTCTTCTGTGGAAACTGCATCTTGTACCCGATACTACCACAGGGCCTCCTCCTCCTCGTCGGTCAGAGCTATATGTCTCAGGAGAGTTGAGGGGCTCTTTCCCCTCCCTCAATGCACCTGCCTGACCAGGTCAGTGCTCCCTGTGGCCCTGGCCTCTCCTTCCCAGCCCCGAGCCTCTCTTCCCATGCAGCAAACCCTGGAGTCTGGCATCTGGTTCCTCCATTGCAGCCAGTTTGCTGCTCAGAACACAGATTTCATCATCTTGCTCCCTCGCCCCTCCCCACGCCAGTTTGTTCTCTTATTCAGTGAACCTCGGTGAACGTTGGACTCTGCTGCCAGGCCTGAGTTAAGGGTTAGGGCTGGGGTCTGGGGAGATCATCAACAAGCCCTGATGCTCCGGTGCCAGCAGGCAACTTCTGTCCCCAGCTAGGGCCAGAAGGACTTCTGTAGAAGTCTTTGACCTGACGCCTGGAAGAGGGATGGGCCGTGGAGCGTCTGGAATTAGGGCTGGATATTCAGTGACTCTGTTTTCTCTCCCACACATATTTCTTTATCTGCAAGATTCCTGCTCATTCTTTTTTTTTTTTTTTAAACAGTAAATTAAGAAATATATAGTAATTCATATGAAATATCCCCATTTTAAATGTACAATTCATTGGTGTCTGATAAATTTATAGAGGTATAGAGTTGTCACCCGAGTCCCTTTTAGGATTTTTTCATCATCTAGAAAAGATGTCTAGTCCCTAATTGCACTTGCTCCCTGACCCCAAGCCCCAGCCACAGGCGGCCACCCGTGGATCAGCTTTTTGATTTTCTGCACTTGCCTTTTCTTCCTCCCGTCTCAGGTTTGGTTCAAGGGCCTCTTCTGTGATGCCTTCCTGAAAGCTTCCAGTCAGGCTTGGTCTCTGGCTCAGTGCCACCCAAGGGGGCTGAGTGCTGGTTCATCTCCCTGCTGTCTCCTGGCCTCCCCCAGCACCTAGCCCAGCACTGCTGTCTGCAGTGTCCTCGAGGCATGCTGACTGGGCCAACTGGAGCTGCTTTTCCCACATTTCTTCTGTCCACGTCTGGAGTGTCCAGAAGAGTGTTGACGTTGGGATACGGGGTTGCAAGGTGCCAGATGGTGTGGGGCCCTGCTGCATTCATTATCTTGTTTCACCAAGAACCTGTGAGGCAAAGGGCATTGGACTAATTTTTTAAATGAAAAAAACTAAAGAGTCCCAGAACAAAATGAATAGCCCAAGGCTACCCATAAGCGGAAAATACTAGAACCAAGAATGGAATCAGGTCACTTTCTCTTCTGTCCTATTTTGGTCATAATTATATGTCTTCCTATGGCTTGGCTTGGGCCAATGCTCAATTTTTCCTGTACAAGTCTTGTCATCCCGTCCAAAGCTGTGGAAGTGCCTTTCAGGGCATGAGTGGTACCAGATGCGACTTCATTTGCCCTCGGATCTGGTCCACAGCTGAACTCCATAAATACATAAAATTCTAGTAAATATGTGGGGGGCCTTGGAGAGGGAGTGGCTGACTGAACACAGTAGACCGTGTGGTTTTACACCCTTGTATTTCAGAAGTGGTCCTCACCTTGCGTATTGGGTTTTGAGGTGGCCAGCAGAGGACACCCAGTTTGACAAATGTAAAGGTGGTCTCTTGCTCTCACTGAGGTAGCAAACTCCCACCGTGAACCGTAAGAACATCTTGTCTCTTTCAGCTTGGATCAGGGTTACATTCTCATTTCAAAATATCTCAGGGAGCTATCTGGGTGTTAGGATCAGGGAGTCCTGGATTTGAATCTTAGTCTCTGCTATGTATCTGAGCCCACTTCCTCACGTACAGAAGGGACTTCTAGGCCCAATTAGAGCATCAAAGGAAACACAGGTATGGGCACCAGTGAGTCTTTGTCTGGCTATTTGTGTGTATTAATGGTGGTGGACTTTGTCACAGTTTAAGTCTTCATGGCTATAAGTACCTCCTCTGCCACTAAATATTCCATTTCAAATTCCGGTTGAAGACATTTAATGTCAGAGTCTTTGTATGCAGATGTGCATGAAGGCTTCAAAAGGAAGCCACTGACGGTCAGTTTGGAGTTTGGGGAGCTGCCATTTTGGATCTTTCCAGCTTCACGTCTTCTGAGAAGCATCTCTTAGGGTCCCTACTCACCCACGGTAACCCTGAACTTGGGGACTGCACAGAGATCTGCAGGCTATTCCCCAGACATAACGAGGCCTCACCCTCTTGATCCTTCCCCTGGAATGCGTAGGAAGCATCTGCCGAGTTTGGATGTATGTCCGCGAGCAGACTGAGGACTACTGGGAACACTCACAGTGCCATTCTGAGTGGCTGTGTGTGGACGGCAACGCCCTCCCCTCCGGCAGCAAGATGTTCAACTCTGCTTTCTGTCTGTGCATTTAACGGATGTTTCCTGAAAACAGAATGAACGCTAGTCCCCACCTTTCCCTGTCACTCCTGTCCTTTCCATTTGCTGCCCTCTAGTCCATTTCTGGAGAGAAGTGAGAACTTCTTTAAATCAATCGCCTGTGCATTAAAAAAAAAAAAAAAAAAAATCCTCCCCAGGATTGTGCAGTGTTCCTTACTCAATGCATGTGGCTGGGGGAACTTCTGGCCAAGGGAATATGGATGTCCAGAAAGTAGCCCAGACCAGGACCTGAGGCAGGGCCGTAGGCAGCAGGACGGGTGGCTCCCCAACCTCCCAGCCCTCACCCTAGTGTCGGTAGCAGTGGCAAGAATGAGCTTCTTTAAAATTCCTTCAGCCAGGCTCAGTGGCACACACCTGTAATCCCAGCAGCTCCACGGCTGAGGCAGGAGGATTGCAAGTTCAAAGCCAGCCTCAGCAACTTAGGAAGACCCTAAACAACTCAGCAAGACCCTGTCTTTAAATAAAATAGAAAAAAGGGCTGGGGATGTGGCTCAGTGGGTAAGCACCCCTGAGGTCAATCGCTGGTACCCCTCCAGAAAAATCCCTTCAGCTGTGCCATTGGATCCCTGGTTTCTGGCATGACCTAGACAGTGTGGTGGGGCTTTGACCTCTAGCAGTGGACATAAAACCCAGGTGACTTTGCAGGTCTTCCCAGTTAGCCCAGGTGGACATAGGCCTTTGGTGGAGTCAGGGATGAAGGTCTTTGGCTTGTCTGGTGGCTGCTTTCCCCTTTTTTTCTGAAATGCGGATGATGAATGGCCACTTTTGTTAATACATGTTCTTGGAGATAAACTGTTACTGGACATAAAAACAGAATGGCATGGCCAACGGTCCTTGGAGTTTGCTGTCAGGTGGGTGCTTATGGATTTTGGAATTGCTTCCACCAGTGTTAGAGAGAGTGGGGAGAGAGAATGTAGCACAGGAAAGGGATTCCAAGTTTTCTCATACAGGTTCCTCCAAGTAACGCAAAGGGCTCATTATGACTCATAATTCCTTCCCCCATGGCTTGTTTTGGGCCAGATGCTGGCTCCCCAAGACAAACACGTCATCACCGTCACTATATCACCATGATCACTATCATCACCACCACGGTCACTATCATCTTTATCTTCAGCATTCACTACTATCACCATCACCACGATCACGTCATCATCACCACCATGACCACCTTCACTGTCATCATGACCACCATCACCATCACCACCATGATCACCAACACCACCATGATCACCATCATTGCCATCACCATCACTAACATCGCCCTCACTACCATGATCGCCATCATCATCACCACCACGATCGCCATCACCACTATCATCACACAGTTGAAATCTGGCTTCTCAGTCTTTGGGCCATTGTGTCGCATTGCCATGCCAGCTCTTCTTTACAGTCTTCCTGCCGTTTGAGGGGAGTGGAAGGGAGGATTGTAGATACAGAGAACTCAATGGATGGGTGGTGCAATGTGATTCTGAAAGTGGCTCCATGAGAATTACTGCTGTGGAAGATCCTGGGCCGGGAAGTCTCACCTGCTCTTTTGGGCCCAGCAGCAAGCCAGTGTTACCTGCTCTGTGCTGCTCTCCTTTGCCCTCTAGGGAGGACAGTTTATTCTCGATGGAGCCTGGCCTTATTCCTGGGCATCGTATTTGTCCACCTCTCCCAGGGCAGTGGGCCTCTTCAGTTAGGACCCTATGGATTTCTCCTTGATGACCCTCCATTCCTGGTACCACGGGCCTGGAACACGTGAACGCCCAGAGGTCTGGTGTAACCGCCCCCCACGC
The DNA here is from genome assembly GCF_048772815.1 of Callospermophilus lateralis. Lineage (NCBI taxonomy): Eukaryota > Metazoa > Chordata > Mammalia > Rodentia > Sciuridae > Callospermophilus > Callospermophilus lateralis. The sequence goes on from NC_135318.1 coordinate 6,667,326, forward strand.
TTTCAGCTGTAGGATGGCGAGTACCTTGAATTATTTAAAATCTTCACAGTTTGCCTGAAAGGCTTGCTTTGCAGGCCTGAGTGGTCAGTGCACTAGTGTGTTTTCTGTGCATGTCGTTGATTGGTGCATGTTTGTTCTATGCATTTGTTAAAATTGCAGTGCAGTGGTCTGGAAGCCATCAAGTCTTTATGGGTTGGCGGAGTGGCCCCCATTCCATTATTAATGTCTGGTTTTGACTTGGCGTAAGAAATGCTTCCTCTCCAAATTTCAGCTTCCTCATTTGGCAAATGGGGCTTATGGCTAGGTAACTCCTAAATCCACCATCAGCTCAACAATTCAGGAAAAGTGTTTAAAAATGTAAACTTGCATGGTAGGTACACCCAATGCATAGCACAGAGAGAGTCTGAATTGCTAAACTGACTCCAAAAAAATGAACTAGAAAACATAGACACCTTGACAACTGCACATTAAGAGGTGGTGTTGCAATTCAGAAAGGGAAATTTGGGGAGCATAGGTAGAAGGAGACATGGGGGTTGGAAGGGACTGAAGTTAGGGTAGGGGCTCTGTGTGTTGGTGTCATCTGCCTGTCACCAGTCAACCTTTTCTTTTAGCTTCCTGTACTAAGGGAGCTGGGATTAAGAAGACAGGGGCTCATGGTTAAAGGAGAGAACTGGCAGGATGATAGCAGTGTGTTAGTTCTGGGGAGAGCAAGGTGGAGGTCGGCAGATGAGCTGGTCCTTAGGCTCTAGACCCAGTGCCTTATTTAGACACCGTTTCCTATTCCCTAAGAGGATGCTCCAGCAAGAAAAGCCACTGTGGAGGAGATTGCCCTCCTTATTATAGCAGTGCTTTTATGTTCTTCCTGGAAAGTTACACCACTGATCACCTGAGAGACTGGTAAACTGAACTCCTTGTTTTGACTAATTGCAAATTAAAGAAAAGTCCACATTAGAAAGTATTGTACAGGAAGAGTAATCATATCATTTCAGACAAAAAAGTATATTTAGTACTGCAGACTCCTAACCGGATTTTGCCTCCAGTTGAAGTTTCTAGTGAATTCTTCAGAATCCTTTGATATTAGCATATTAGTGGTGGTAGGATAATAGGAATTAGTTAAAGGGGTTGAAAATCAGCACCAAAGCATTTCTCCTAAGCATGGGATTGAGAGGCATGATATAGAATTATACATGGAGCTTTACTTCACTTATGTTTGCAAGAGAAAAAACTCAGAGAAAGCAGATGGGAAGGGAGGACACTCAGTGGTTCATAGTGGGTGACGGATGGAATCACGGTGGCTTCTCTCTGCTTTTTCATATTTCTATACATTCTGAGTTTTCCACTGTGCATGTGTTACTTTGGCAATTAGAAAGAAAAATGGTCTTAAAAGGAACGCCAGTGCCATTCCTTGTTTGCACGTGTATCTGGCTACCCTCTTAATTTGCCTGGCAGACTTCCTCTCTGTCCTCAGACTGGCTGGAACCCATAACTTCCATACTTGTGATTATTTGAATTAATGGAAATTTGTCATAATGCACCATTAGAATTTGTTAACTGAATCTAAATTCAATACTGAGCAAGTGCATTAACTGGATATAAAGAAAGACGTTCTGAGTCTTCTGAGAAATTCACCGTTGGAGTGTGGCAGGCTGTAGATGTTCATGATGCAGCGTCTTTCTTGAATGTGGATGTCCACTTGACCTGGGGGAGGCTTTGTGGCTCCTGCTGTTTTCACCTTGGTATTTGGTGTCCCAGTACCACAGTCCCTGCTTCCCTGGGAAGCATCTCCTTCCTGTCTCCCTAGCTGGCTAATATGTTCCAGCTCCCTTTCTGAAAATAACCTTTTCTGTACCTACCCTGCCCCTCCTGCACGACCCCCAGGGAATGGACCTGCTGGTCTCCAGCCCTGTGAATCGAAGGGCTCCTGGTGGGGATCCTTCCTCCTCTCCCTGTGACTCAGACCTCAGTTGACGTTGGCTTGACTGTATTTATGTGCTGGCCGGGAAGCCATCTCAGCCTTCATTAGGGCGATGCCTGACTTCTGCGGCGTCCCTCCAAAAGATGTTCATCCCCATCATTTTTTAGAGGTTTAATCTGAGTCCAGGATATTGAGTCAGCAATGGAAAGTTATGAAAAGAGGCCAGCCATCAGAGCAACTGCCTAATATGAAAGATTAATTCCAGGGTCAGGGAGGGGGAGAGATGCTGATGTCGGGTCACCTCCAGGCAAATAATAGGCATAAAATGGGGGATCCCGAGGTTGCATTTGCTGTGAGCTCAGCGTCTGCGTATAGTTTCTTGGATTAGAGATTTAATAAATCACCTCTTTATAGTCCACTATCTGTATTTATGATCTGGAAAAAGAAGATTGCAATTATCAGCAAAATTCCATCATATCTGGTACATAATTTCAGAATCTTCACCACAAGGAAGCCAAATTAAAAAAAAAAAAAAAAAAAAATATATATATATATATATATATATATATATATATATATACTGTGTTCAGAAATCGTTCCTTTAAATGCTGGGTCCTTAGGTTTTTGCAGGATCCAACACCAAGGCAGGAAGCATGCTCTCCCATCACTGGAGACAGGTAGGTTGCTATGGAGACCAGGTATGTCACGGTAGTTTCCTGGGTATACCAGTTGTCCCGAAAGAGGACTAAGCCTCACTGTGGGGGAGATTTCTGAAAGGGTGAGTGTGAATTAAGTTTTTCTAAAACAAAGGTCAGGCATTCTAATTGAGGTATCCGGCATAATTTTGCCTTCAGTTCTGTTTCGCTTAGTTATTAATGCCGCACCCTCCCTTTTCCTGCCGGATATGCCTAAACGCATCAAGACCGTTGATCCACAACAACAACAAAGTCTTAATAAAGCTAGGGATGCTTCTTTAGTGTGGTTGATGATTACCCTTTAGAACTCAACAGATTGAGCTTTATCACTCCTGTGACCAAAAGACCTGACAAGAACAGTTTTAAAGGAGGAAAAGTGTCCTTGGCACTCACAGAGGTCTCAGTCCACAGACGGCCGCTCTACTGCTCTGGGTCCGAGGTGAGGAAGGACACCCTGGTGGAAGGGGGGGCAGAGGAAAGCAGCCCAGGACATCCCACCAGGAAGCAGAGAGAGTTCCACGCACCGAGGGCAAAATAGGTACCCAAAGACATGCCCCCTGCCTCCTCCAGCCACACGCTGCCTGCCTACAGTTACCACCTGGTTAATCCCCCTCAGGGGTTCCAGGTCTCATAACCCAGTCACCTCATCCCCAGACTTTCTTGCATTGTCTCACACATGAGCTTTTGGGGGAACATTTTCTATCCAAACCGTAACATAGTTCAACGGTTATATGTTATATGCCAACCTTGATGTGGGCGCTGTGGCACCACCGCTGAAGCTAGACTGCCGGACCCTGCCCTGTGGGCTGTGTTATGGCAGATCCCTGTGTTAGTCAGCTTTTCGCTGCTGTGTCAAAGTGGCATGTCAGAGAGGCCTGTTCATCTCACGATGACCAGGAAACAAAGGGAAAGAATTTGGGGCCAGGGTGCCAATATCCCCTCCAAGGGCACACCCCACGACCTAACTTCCTTCCACTGGGACCCATTTCCTGAATGTTCTACTACCTCCTGGCTGCCTGCCCCAGGCTGATGACCAAGCTTATGGCATTTGGGAGACATTTAAGATCCCAACCGTAACAATCACAGGCTCTGGGAAAGTGAGGAGGACCCGGGCTGACCTGCTCCTGACTCAGCGCCAGCCCCGTGAGAGCCCGGGTGGGATCTTGGCGGGAGGTGGGGGAGGGGAGTGCCCGCGGGTGACATCTGCTTGTTTGATTTGTTGTTATTCACAGCGCTTCCAGTCAGCCCTGGTAACTTTGTACCCTAAGACAGGCCTGCCACGCCTCCTCTTGGGAGCTCCCTGTTCCGTGGTGCCTAGAGGGGTCTTGGGCAGTTGGTGGGGAGCTCCTGGCACTGCTTGGTCTGCTGAATGCTCACAGTGCCCTTCATCCTGCCATCTGGCTGGGCTTCGGCCCCCTCCAGCCCCTGCACAGCAGCAGTCAGAGTCCCGCACTGCTGTCCTACCCCGGCTCTGGGAGCTGGGCCTGCTTGGTAACTCATGGGGGCCACAGGGGCCTTGTACCCACCTGAGAAGGTGCATGTGGTGCAAAAGAAAACCGTGGCAGAGCCGTGGCGATGGGGAAGACCCCGGCCTCAGCCCGGCATGACCTGGGTCCCTAGCTCAGAGGGTGAAAACGGGCCTCAGCCTCGCATGCCCTGGGTGCAGACATCCCGGCTTTTGGAGTTCCCGCTGGGAAGACCAGGTTTCTTTCTTGAGGCTGACTGACTCCCTTGTGGTCTAGGGGAGTGACCGGGCCATTCTTTGTGAAGGGAAGAACTCTTCCTGTGGGCTCTGTCCTCACGCTCCCTGAGGCCCACACAGCACCCACCCTGTGCCTGCTGCACACCCTGGGGTCCTTCAGACCCACTTTTTTTTTTTACAATGCTGGGGGTGGAACGCAGGGCCAAACACATGCAAGGCAAGCCCTCCACCGCTGAGCCACGCCCCATCCCCGGGCCTTCCTTTGATGGGCCCTGCCTGACAGCATCCATTTTTCTCATCTGTGAAATGGGAATAATGCCCCTTGCCTCATAATTATCCTTAAACCTCTTACAAACCCATGCAGGCGCCCAGGGCTCTGGACTCAGCCTGCGCCCTGGCACGTGACTGTCAGACGTCACCGGTTGCCTTGCGGGGTCATTATGGCTCCCTGTGGAAGTTGAGTTCTGAGCCTCAGCCCTTTTCCTTCCCCCCTCTGGCCAGCCTGTGCCTTTCATTTTCCTCCTGCAGGATGTGAGGCCCAAGCCTCACCGAGGAAACGGGAAGACACGTGCCTCTGCTCGCCCACCTCCAGGACTGTCCGACGTCCGCCAGGCCCCGGGCAGCCTGGGAACTGAGCACCCAGATTCAAACGCGCCTTCAAACCCAGCCAGCTGGGCCTGACTCAAAGGCCTGACTCAGGCAGCTCCCCTTGAACCTGTGCCCGAGGGCGGCCACCTCTGGATCCCTGGTGTCAGTAACAAGCTGGGCATGTGGGCACCTGCACCTTAAATCCTCGGGGACTTGTTTCACAGCTGACTAAGGCCTCATGAAGTGTAGCTGGCCCTGGGCACAGGGGACACCGGCGGCAGGTCTTGGGTCTTGGATTGTGGGAAGGGGAAGCACATGTTGGTTCTCAGCGCCGAGAGAAGAGCTCGCTTCATGGCTACCCGCCTACCTAGGGCTGTCCTGCTCTCGCAGGCTCCTGTCCCCTCCCAGGTCATGGCTTTGCTTTAGGCTGCCTCTTCCTGCCAGAAGCCTCCTGGGCTTTTCCCGAGGCCCTGGTGCTCATGCAAGACTCCGGCCTGACCGTCCACTTCCAAACCAGGGCCGTCATCTTTTCATCTGGCTGGGGACCTCCCAAAGGCAGGGACCGTGTTCAGCAGTCTCTGCAAAAACTGGACCTGGAGAGAGAACCCCCGGGTGAGGAGAGACACCCTGTCAGCAGCGAGTGAGGCACTGGGTTCGATTCTGTTGTTTTATAAATAAAAAAAGAAAAAAAAACTTTTAAAATTAAGATATAGCTCACATATCACAAAAACCGCAGTTTAAAGATGAACGTACAATTCACTTGTTTTCTAGTATCACGAGGGTGAGCCTCCACTGCTACTGATTCAAAAATCTTTTCATCATTCCCCAGAGAAATCCTCTGGCCGTCAGCCTGCACCCCTCCATCTCCCGCCCCAGGCCCTGGAAGCCAGTAATTCAGGTCTTATCTCTATGGATTTGCCTGTTCTGGGCATTGCAGATAAATGGTCATAAAATATGTGGCCTCTGTGTCTGGCTCCTTCGTTGCGCATAATGTTTCTGTGGCTCTTCTGTGTGGCAGCATCATTAATACCTCCGGCCTTTATGCGACGAAAAATGCCCCACCGCGCGGCTGGGCCACGGGGGGGTTCGCTTCTCTGTGGATGAACATTTGGGTCGTTTTCACTCCAGGTGGTTACAGATGGCGCCGCCGCAGGGACATTCATGCAGTTTCTGTGTGGACGCACGCTTTCATTTCTTTTAGGTATACAGAGGGACAGGTACATAGCGTGGTCAGAATGCGAAGGGAAGGTGACCTTCCAGCAAAGTCTTGGAAGACACAAGGGCGTGGCCGAGGAGGGACTGGCGGACACTGGAAGAGCAAGTGCAAGGACCTCTCTCCCAAGAGCCTCGACCTCCTAGCCAGGGGCACCCAGAGAGTTTTGGTGATGAGAGGTGAGGTTCAAGGCCGATTGAAAGGGCTTCCGTTTCTGAATGAAGACCCCAAACCCCAAGACAGACGGCTTTTGGCCCCTCTATCTTTTTCCTGCTTGGAAAGCTGATATAATTTCTGGAAGTAGGGCAGCCCTCTTGTGACCATGAGGCTAAATCCATGTGCTCAGGACAACGAAGCAGAAGAAAACTGGGTGCTTGATGGCCTCTTGAACCCTGCCTGAACCTGGGCCCTTGCCCCGTTGTTTCGTTTTGTGACACAAAGAGAACTATTTCTTGCCTAAACCACTACTTGTCAGGTTTTATATTGTTTGCAGCCAAAAGCATCCTCATGGATGCAGTGTTTAACACAGAATATGTCATTCCAAGTCCCTCAGCTTGGACACTGCCCACAGGCCTGGGAGACATTCCAGCCCCTCCCTCTCTGCCTTACTCCTCCCATCCCAGGGCTCAGGCCTCTAAGATGGCCAGGGTTCAGGTCTCCCCCGGCCGACGACTTAGACCCTGTTTTTTGGCAGCTCCGAGCACCCTGCCCGTCTCCCGGCTTCCTCACCTGCTGCCTCTGCTGCTGGGGATCTCTGGCTCCCCCTCCCCACCTGTCCCTGGCCAGCACCCACTCATTTTTCAAGAAGCGTGCTGGGCATCTCCAGTGACGGGTCCTGTCCCAGGTATCCCCTGTGAGCTTTGTACTTGACATCATCCGTCCTCCCAGTGGAGAGCGTCCAGTCTGTCCCTCGATTCCACTTTGGGTCTGGCCTTGGGCCTCTGCCTGGCGCAGGGTGGATGGAACTAAGAGGAGTCCAGGCTGTTGCCTGCTGGGGGTTCCAGGTGTTGGCGCCGTGTGAGGCACCCTCCTACCCCGTCCCTGGAGCCGGCCCGTCTTCCACAGGCCTGGCCGCGTTCCACCTTGGCGGTCAGGACCACTCCTCACTTATAAGGAGAACAGCAGAAACAGGCATGTTAACGAGGGCCATGGCTCATCCCACGGCGGTTCATTCCACAGGTGGCCTTTGGGGTGTCCACACCCAGGGTTCTCACAGGCCCCGGGGACATCAACGAGCATTGCAGCTACTTCACAGAGACTGAGCCTCCTCGTCTTCCATTTTTAAATGTGAGCCAAGAGTACACTCTGAAGGATGAACTGACAGCCCAGGGTTTCTCTTTTCAGGGAAGAGGAGCATTAGGCAAAAGAGACTTTAAGAAATTCAGGTGAGGGCTGGGGCTGGGGCTCAGTGGCAGAGCTCTGGCCTTGCATGTGTGAGGCCCTGGGTTCGATTCTCAGCACCACATATAAATGAATAAATAAAAATAAGGGTCCATTGACAACTAAAAACATATTTCAAAAAAAAGAAGAAAGAAATTCAGGTGGGAATCTTTGCGCTCACGGACAGTTAAGAGCATGAGCCGCAGCCAGCTGTTTTCAGGGTCTCCCTGTTGGTTGGTCCTGTGGTTATTAAGGGTGAAACCCAGACTGTGCTGTTATGTAAAAGCCAATTAAAATAAATTAAATGCAAATAACTGGTTCATTGTAATGTTAATTTTGAGCTACGGATCAATCAGAGGTTGTGGAAATGCCAAAGTTGTTAAGACTCTGGTTACCATGGCAGCCGCCCTACACTGTAAGTGGCCTGTTGTGCAGAAATCTCCTGGGCCAGCTCTGTAGTAATGCTCTGCAGGGGCCCAGCGCTCTGCGGTCAGTCTGGGTCCCAGAGACCTGGTGAACTCAAGACCAGACTCATCCACAGCTACCTGTTGGTGACCTTGGGGGAGAAAGTAATTTCCCTTCTGCCTCAGTTTCCTGCTTTGGGGACAGCACTCAACAGCCTGAGTAGTGGGGCGTTGGGTGCCTGCTGTGTCAGCCCCATTTTGGGGGAGTGACAGCAGGTGCAGACCCTGCCCTGGGCCTGCACTGCCTGTCCACTGATCTTTGGTGACAGTGGCAGTCCTTCCATCCTCTTGCCTGGAGGCAGTTGGTACCTGGCGGGTGGAGCTGTTCTGTTGGGGTTGCTGGGTTCTGAACTCTGGGTGCCTCTCACCTTTAGCGTCAGGATCCCTCTCCACCCTCAGGGTTTTCAATCCAGACACGGTCTTTCCCATCATCACTTAGACTGACCTGTTTCAGCCCCAGCCTGAGGCCTTAAGACCTTAGACAGGACTGTTATACAGAGGATGACTTGTCCCCGACTCTGGGTCGAGGTGGCAGTGCCAGGGGGGTAGGGCCATGATTTGGATGGGGTTGTGCTCTCCTGTGACTTGGCCTTTCCCGGCTCCTGCTTCTGCAAACTTTGCTCAGAGCTGGTCTCGGTGGCCTCCCTTCCCAGCACCCAGCTGACCTGGCCTCGCGGGGAAGGCCGCGGGCCCCGGGCCGCCTTGGTGTTCCCCGCAGAGTGGCCTCCTCACACAGCCTATGGTTCTAAGATGCCACAGGCGCAGCTGCAAGTGCATATCAAGCGTCTGCCGCAGGTGCCACCTGGCTTCCTCGCGTCCACGGGGCCCTGCTTCTCCAGGCTCACTTGGGGCCAGTCAGTGCCGCTGGGAGCTGGCTGCTGGTCTGTTTCCTTATGGCGTGGACTCTGACTGGCCTTGCCCCACTCTGGGGAGCAGCAGGGAAGTGAAAAAGCAGCTGGGGACATGCTGCTCAGGAAACACGTTATTTTACTGTCATCCGACCTGCTGCAGATCATCCTGAGCGTTTGCCTGGAAGTGTGGCCTTGGAGGAAGCAGAGGGTCAGGAGAGGAAAGATGGTGTCCCCATGGGCCTGTCCTTTGTCCTCTCTTGAGGTGCCAAGACTCCATCTCAGGTGTCAGTGCCTTGAGGGCGACCAGGTCCCAGAGGGACCACACCCAGCGGGCAGAGGTTCCACGGGAGAACGGCCTTCCTTCCAGTCTCATCTGGGGGTGTGGAGTGAATTATGTTCGGGGAGATAAAGGTAAATCCACCTTTCCTTGGACTTGCTTCTCCAAGTGAGTGCAGGGCGGGCTCCCTGGGAAGGTGGGGGCGGTTTGGAGTGTGTGGAAGGAGTTGGCCGCCATCCTCAGGTTGTTAACAGCAGATGGTGGGAGCCCTGTGGTTGGTCCTGTTTTCAAAACCTTGACCAACCCCTTTTGGAGGTTAGGGAGGGACAGGCAGTTGGTGGGGTACTATCCACCTGGGTGTGTGCAGCTGGCTGGCCTTCCACCTGTGCCCTGAGCTGTGCCTTGTCACCTGCAAGGTAGGCAAGGCCGCCCCACCCTGGCCTGTGCACTCAGTTAGGCTGAGAATTGAAGCCCTGCAGCTGGTCTGAGGCCTGCTGAGGCCCCAGGCACGGGGAGGATTTGTGCGGCCTCTCCGGTGCTTGCTCTCCTCCTGGGCACATTAGTAAGTAAGTGATACATGTGTGGGTTCTCCCTGGGGAGACTGGGCAGTGTCCCCCTCTCACCTCCCTGTGCATTTGGAATTGACCAGCGCTCGCGAGCAGGTGCTCCAGGCTCCCAGCCTCCCATCCCATCTCCTCGCTGCATCCCAGGGAGCTGGGCCGCTGCCATTCCCCAGACACGCTGCCCTTTCCTTCTGTCCCCTGGCTCTTGGTCTTTGCTGACTGTTTAGCTCAGCCCCAGGCCCCAGGTCCCCTGACCAGCCCTCCTTCCCCAGGGAGCTCTTCTGCTGGGTGGGAGTGCGCTGGGGAGGCACCTCTCCTCACGCTGTGGCAGTGGCATCTTGGAGGGAGCAGTGCAGTCACCTCCCAGCGGCCTCTGCCGCCTGTGGAAGGGCTCTGTCACCTGGGTCCATCTGGAGTCCTTCACCCTCCCCGCCCTCCTGGGTGTGCAGCCACGGCTGAGTGGAGAGTGTTTTATATTCCGTGTTAAACAGAATTTCAAAACATGCGCTTCCCAGAGACGGGTTTGTTACCCAGAATGTGTAGTAAGTCCTCAGGTCACTCTCGGGAGCTACCTACAGGAAGGACATGCAGTTACTTCTCTCCAGCTCTGCACTGGGGTGAGCCTGGTGGGCTTAGAGGTTCTTTGCTCGGTGGCTCTGTGAACTTCAAGCGAGTCACTTAACTGAGTCTGAGGTTCTTAACATGTAAGTCCCACTGACCTGAAAGGCTGCATGAGGATTATATGAGCTATCATGTGTCAGAGTGCTATATTCATGTTAGTTCCTTTGTCTTATTAATATTGGGGAGCAATGGATTTTTTTTTTTTTTTCTGACTTGGTTTTTATTTTAAGACTAGGACAGGGCTACTTACCATCGTCATCTGTAGGTGTGAGCACTCTTACCTTCAGCGAGCACTTAATGTTGGCCAAGAGCCTTGGCTTATTCCAGTAGAGAATGGAGTTATTTAGAGCCAAACTGTAGGGGGCCTAATTCTCTGGGAAGCGTTTTCTGCAGATGGTGTTAGCACTAATGACTTACTATATGTGTATCCATAAGTGGGTGATTTATGGCTCACGCCAGACCACAGCTTTTCATTTCCAGAACTCCATTTGTAATGGCCTATTAGATTTAGTAAGTGTGAAGGACTTAAGTCGAGGCTGCTTCCATCCTTGAGCTGCGGATGGAGCCTGGCCCTGTGGGATATGGAGGGGCAGCCTCGGGGACAGCACCCCTGAACGGAGCCCTGGGCTCTGTGTCTGCTTTGTCTCCCAGGAACTCCCCAGTCGGCAGGCGATGGCCAGGATCCCGTTTCACAGACAACAGTGAGACCCAGAGAGGTTAATGGCAGTTCCTAGGTGACAGATCTGCTTTGGAACTTGGTGTGTCTGCCCCTCGGCTGGCAGTGCCAGAGCAGAGCAGGTCTGTGCCCCTTATTGACCAGTGCGGTTGGTGGTGCCCTGTGTGTGCCAGCTGGGCTGTGCTAAGGGGTGCCCAGGCAGCTGGTGAGGCACCGTTCTGGGAGGGTGTTTCTGGAACAAGCTGGCCTTGGGATCAGCGGGCTGAGCACTTGAATTAGCAGTTGGCATCGGATCCCTAGAGGGTCTGGATAGGCACAAAGAGGGAGGGGGGTGAACTTGTTCTCCCTTCTCTCCTGTCTTGGGACGCTGAGCTCCTGGCTCGCTCTCAGGTCTTCGCCTTGGGTTAGAATCCACACCACGGGCTGTCCCGCGTCCCCAGCTTGCAGAGTCAGGTGGTGGGGTTCCTCCTCGGCCTGCATGATTCTGTGAGCCGGTGCCTTACGATAGGTCTCTGTTTATCTCTGTATGTCCTGCTGGCTCTGTTTCTCTGGAGAACCAGACTAACACAAGATCTGAGTTACTCCCCGACCTGAACGTTCTCTGCTCCAGATCCTTGGGTATGTGGGGAGCTGTTGGGGGAAGTTAATTATTATGCAGATTCCTACCCTTCCTGCACCTCTGGGCATCAAAGCCCCCAGAGGGCCCCCCAGAATGCCCCTAAACCGCCCTGGGGGTCTTATGCACCCACTGCTCCACTTTGTGAATCTGTCTTCCAGCAGTCTTGTATCCTCAGCAGGATCCCCACATCTCTCCCATGAGGTCCCGTCCTAACCCCAGACCCCAGGGTATGTGGCTTACGTGGTCAAGGCTTTGTGATGTGATGCAGATCAAGGATCTTGAAATGGGGAGAGTGTCCTTGATCACAAGGAGGACCTGCTGTTATCATAGTAGGAAACCTAGCTGGGCACAGAGTGCAGCCTGTAAACCCAGTGACTTGGGAGGCTGAGGCAGGAGGATCACAAGTTCAAGGCCAGTCTGGGAAACTTGGTGACACCCTGTCTCAAAATAAAATTAAAGGGCTGGGGAAATAGTTCAGTGTTAGAGTACTTGTCTGGCACATGCAGGTCCTGGGTTCAGTCCCCAGTGAGACACATAGGCGTGTGTGCACACACACACACACACACACACAAGAGAACCTGTCTCAGCTGTCAGCACCCTGAAGGAGATGTGACTGTGGAGGTGTGCACAGAGGCACAGTCCTGCTGGCTCTGTGGACAGAGGAAGGGGCCACCAGCCAAGGAATGCAGGTGGCCTATAGAAGCTGGAAAAGGCCAGGAAACAGATTCTGCCTTACGCTTCCAGAATGAACACGCAGCCCTGCTGACCCTTCCCTCCCAGGGAGACTGGCAGAGCCCCTCTGAGGAGCAGAACTGTATTAAAATGAAGTCGTTTCAACACTGAGCAGCAGACTTGGCCCCAGCCTCTTCCTCAGAGCCGTGCACTTCCCCGGCTTCCCGGCTCCAGTCTGGGAATCTCAGTCCTGCCCAGATTCTGGGCTCTAGGTGGGTACATGGTTCCCACCCCCAATGGAGTGGTGGCAGCTGGCCCCTGCTAACTGATGGCCTTGAGGGCATGCGCTGTGGCCCTGAAGAGCTGCTCGAGGGTCCAAGAGTCTCTGTTTACGCCCCCTGAGCTGAACAGCAGAGCCATGCTGTCAGTACACCTGCACAAATGGGCGCCGGCCTTGGAATCTATTAAATCTTGGTCTCTTTTTTGGTGGAGGTCTACTGGGGATTGAACCCTGGGGCATTCGGCCACTGAGCCCCATCCCCAGCCCTATTTTGTATTTTATTTAGAGACAGGGTCTCACTGAGTTGCTTAGTGCCTTGCTTTTGCTGAGGCTGGCTTTGAACTTGCGATCTTCCTGCCTTAGCCTCCCAAGCCACTGGGATTATATGCTTGTTGGTTGTTTTGATTCTCGCCCCCCCTTTTAGAGATTTCAATGTGTGTGGCAAGTTAGAGGGGCTTCTTTCTCAGTGTGGCCCCTGTGATCTCTGAGCCTGCTCAGGGGTCTTGTGTGGGCACCACAGGGCGTGGGGCTGCGTGCTCTGCCTGGAAGGTGCCAGCCAGGATCCTCTGATTAAGAGGGACGGTGATGATTCTGAACTCTTGGGTGATGTTCACGATTTACTGAGTGCTTATTCCTGCTGGGTACCTTGAGGACCTTGGTTAGGAGACCTTGGTGAGCAACACTGGATCCCGAGGAGGAGGTGGGAGGGATGCAGGCAAGCACTGCCCCTCCCAGAGCTCCTGCCAGGGATAATGCCCAACCCCAGGGTTGGGGCAGCCCTTGCTCAGGCTGCCATAACAAAGTGGGGGCCTTAGACGACAGAAACGTATCCCCAGTGTGAAGACCTGTAAGTAGAGGTGAGAAATTGGTTGTCCAGATTAGAACCCTAGCCCCCAACTTCAAATTTACCTAAAGAAACCATGATCCAAAAACAAAACACAGCAAAAAACAACACCCCCCCACACAAAAAAACCAAAATAAAAAAACTAAACCCACAATCTCAATGTAAAATTCAATGTTAACCTAAAGAACAGCTCTTTAGGAAAAGGAAATAACCCTTTCTAAAGTAAAAAGTGAAAGGTACATAGTTGGCTGAAAAGCCACCGTCAGCTGAGAAAGCATTCAAGCTCAGCGCTCACAAACCCTCATCTCAACTACTTACCCTCGCCTCCGCCACCCTGCTGGACGCCTGCTCGTGATTAGGAGTGGCACTGTGAATACACGTGACAAAGCATGGTCCTTTCCTTGCATCAGTTTCTTTCAGACCAAATGATCACTGATAGTAACAATTTAATAAAATAGCCTCGTTAATGAAAGCCTCGTTAACGAAAGCCTCTTCCTGCCTTAGCGCAATGCAGGGATGCCCCTAAGGAAAGAAGAACTCTGGGCAAAACCCCGCCTGCTTCCCAGGAACCCCACGGCTGGCCTCCTGGTGTCCCAGGCATCGCCTGCCTGGTGACATGTTCAGTGGCCAGTGTCCGGACCGTGTGGAGACAGTATAGTCATTTGCTCCTTAGATAGGGACTTGTGTGAATAGCTAAATGAGGGTCTGACTCTCTCTTACTTGCAGTCAGTGAAACTGAGCTTCCCGCGACCAGGTAGGAATAAAATAATAAGATGAGACTACCCTATGAAGCTTAATTTGATTAGTTCATGTAAATAATGTACTAAACTTCTACTAGAGACAGCAGCCTACCTATGGGTTAGATTTTTCTTTTTTTTTAATATTGATTTATTTTTATTTTTTAGTTGTAGTTGGACACAGTATCTTTATTTTATTTTTATGTGGTGCTGAGGATGGAACCCAGGGCCTCGCATGTGCTAGGCGAGTGCTCTGCCGCTGAGCCACAACCCCAGCCCTGGGTTAAAATTTTCTCTGAATGATGCTTACCTAGGCGATGCAAGTCAAGGTCGACAAATCATTAATTGACTCAACAATTAATTATCGGGACAGGCTGCTGGGAACACCAGTCCTATTTTAGAGTCCATATCAACACTAGTCCACTATCAGCTCCTGCCGTGGAGCTGGACTTCCTAATGGTGCAACCTCTATTAATGGCTCGTTTGTTCAACGATTAAGGTCCCACGTGCTTTTGAGTTCAGACAGGAGCAATCCAGGTCAGTTTCTATCTATTTAATGCTGCTCCTAGTAGGACAAGACAAGAGAAATAAGGCCAGCTCCCCAAAGTGCCCTCCAACTAGATGGGTGACATAATCTTAACCTAGTATCCCCGCTCCCTGCCCCAGTGTGGGGCTTGCTGAGGGGCGGAGCCAGGTGAGTGCGTCAGACCTAAAGCTTCAGAGTGGCTTCAGCTCCTCCTCTTAGCAGCGTGTCTGTGTGAACTCTTCCTGGTCCCCCCAGGCCACTTTGCCATCCCAGTTGCAGTTGACTCAGTCTGAGATCTGGGTGTAGGTCGGCAGGGCTGGTGTCCCCCGAGGCCACTCACTGCGTCTGGTAGGAGCGGTCTTCCTCCGTGTCCTCACGTGGTCATCCCTCTGTTCTAATCTCTTCTCTGCGTAAGGACACCAGATTAGGACCCATCTGATGACCCAATTGGTCACAACTACCTCTTTAAGGAAACCGAGTCCAAAAACAGTCATACTCTGTGATACTCGGGCTAAGGCTTAGCGTATGGATTTGGGGGCCACAGTTCAGCCCATAACACGTGGGAATGATGGCGTCCACCTGAGCAGGTTGCTAAGAGGATTACTGCTCATGGTGGTGTGCTTAGCACATCTAAGAGGCAGCAGCCGGCGTGCTGACGGACAAGTGACGTTCCCTGAGGTTCTTGCCACTGTCCCCTCTGAGCCAGTGTTCCTCCCGTGTGGACCCTGCCATCTGTGCACACACAGTCCCTCTGCCCCGGAGCCTTGCACATGCCCTGTCATGGCCCAGCCCGAGTACTCTCCCTCCTCATCTGTCCCCAGGTGTCACGCCTCCTCCTGCGTTGTCTCGTCTCCTAAGGGAGCCTGCATCCTCCAAGCACAGGGCTGGGTTCCTTCCTGGGTCCTGGTTGCTTGGACACCACTTCTGAACTGGAGATGCTGGGAAATCCCTGCTGGTGTGTGAAGTGAGCGGGGGTTTTCTGGGGCGGGGCACACACCCTCAGGAGCTGTCCCCTACACAGCTGAGATGAAAGTCGGCACTCCCTGTGTGATCAGACTGGGTGCCCTGGCATGGGGAGCAGGGTGGCACTTTGCCTCAGACTCCGCAGTTCCACCGCCACCTCCCTACCCGGGCTCTGCTGTGTCTTGAAGCGCCCTCCCCCCTCTGAGGACCTGTTTCTAGACCTCAGCGGACGCAGAAATGAAGAAGCCATCATTGGCTGCTCCGTCACATCATGGTACCTGTCTGGCCCCTGGCTGACTTGCTGCCCCGCTGGTGGAGTGCCCTGGGAGGGGCTTGATGAGGAACCCGTGTCACCTGCTGCCCTTTCATACCCTCTGGCTCTGCTCATTTGGACTGCAGCGCCCCCCAGTCGCGGTGCTGAGCTGCTGATTTTAAACTGCTCTGCAGGGGAGTCACCTCAGGTGCAAGTGGGTGGCCCTGTCCCTCTGCCATCTCCTCAGCCTGCATTTTATCACTATTTGGGGTAAGGCTTAATTTTAAAGTCCTTAGCCAAATGTTTGAAACACAAACGGGGCGTGTGAAGCCCTCCAGCGCCAACCTTCTCTTGTGCCTGAAACAAATCCTTTTACAACTGTAGGGGGGTTCAGGAGGTCATGGGGTCAGGCCAGGCAGGTCCCGGGGGTCCCTAAGAGCTGTCGGGGAGCCAAAGAGGTTGTGTGGGCTGATGGAGAGGGAGGCACCCAGGGCTGGCAGGCCGGCTGGAGTCTCCCTGGCATTGGCCACCCAAGCACCTCCCACAGGTTTCTCCATGGAGGGAGCGGCTGGCAGGAGCTCCACCCCTGCTCCAGGTCACCAGCCCTCCCTGCGATTTGGCTACCCCGGGCGAGCCCGAGTCTAGCTCTGAAGGGGGAGTCGTCCGTGGGCCTGTGGAGACAGCCCCTGGCTTGTGGGCTGGCCTTGTCCTGCAGTTAGCATCAGGCAGGAATGTGCCCCGGCTCCCGGGCAGGTGCAGGGCCTTGGGACCCGGGTTGCCGCAGAACTGTCCTCTGGCCTGTCGGGCCGCGGTTCCGCAGCACTCTGTGCTATTTCCACTCCCCACGCTTCCTACCTCAGGGGAAGATGACAAGACAGTGCTTCTGAGGAGGAAGTGACTTGGCCAAGGGCACAGAGGTAGGGGCAGAGCTGGCATCGCACGCAGCCTCGTCTGTGTCCCCCATCGCACCGGCTGCCCTCCTCCTGCTCCTGGGACACTGACGTTCCCTTCCAGGTACTCTTCCCTGGAGTGGGATCATGTGGTTGCCTTCTTTGCTAAGGTCCGTCTGCCCAAAGGTTCGTTTCCTCTGAAACTCTCCTTCCACTCCAGCCAGGACCCATGCCAGCCCCCAGCGGTTCCCAGCGAGTTCCTTGTCCCCAGCCCTTCCTTAGGTCAGTTTCTGTCCAGGGTGGGAGACGGGGGGGGGGGGGGGGGAGTAGCCCTGCAGTGAAGGGGTGAAGCTGGCCCTGTGTCCTAGCCAGGCTTTGGACGTCAAAGGGAAGAAAATAGTTCGGTGCCTGTTAAAACAGCAAGGAAGACTTTATTCAAGACTCTTGCCGTCGGGGTGGGAGCTCCCAGAGCAGAGGGGAGACAGTTCAGCTCCGAGAACAAGGAGGCGAGGGAGGACTAAGCCAGGAGCCCAGGGAGCACTAAGCCAGGAGCCCAGGGGGCGTGGGGTGGGGCCAGGGAAAGTGCCTAGGAGGAGACCTCACGATGGGATTCTGGGTAGAGGCAGGCCAAGTCTTTGACCTCAGAACATGATCAGATATGATGGGTGGTCAGATATGGAGGGAGGGGAGATTTGCTAAGCTGACCTGGGATTCTTGCTAGGACCCAGGTAGGTGGGTCCAGGACCAGAAGGCTGGGCTGAAGCCAGGCCCACAGGAGGCTCAGAACAGCCTGCCTGAGTGTGGCTGAGGAGGACGCCTGTCGGGGCTCTGCAGGAAGTCCAGCTGTGGGGGCACCGACCACCTGGGTGGGCCACACCTTGGCCCTGCTGCCTGTCCTGCCCACGAGGCCCATCCTGCCCACGAGGCCCGTCCTGCTCATGGTCTCGGAGCTTGGTCTTCTGTCGGCCCCTTGGCACGGTGCGCTGTAGACAAGGAGATCTCTCATTTTAAAGTTGATTCCTGGGGACAGCGTTGACATGTCTTCACCCAGACCTCAGACCAGTCATCAGGTGGTGTGACTAACAGTAGATGCTGGTGTCTGGGCTGGGGACGTGGCTGGGGGTCTTCTGACCCCTGCTCCGGGCGCCCTCTGGGGAAGCTGGGCCTGCTGGGGGTCAGGGAGGCAACCCCTGGCCTGGGCGCCTCCTCCCTTCAGCTCAAGGGGAGCATCACTCTGGGGGGCCCCCTGTGGTCCTGCTGGCTTCCGCCAGGTGGAGGGCAGGACCGCGGCACCTCCACTGCTCCTCGAGGCAGCGGTTTCTTTCCTCGTTGCCAGTTCTCCTCCTCGGGCTGGAATCCCTCATGCTGTCAGAACTGATGGGCTTTCGTGGCCATTTTGGTTTTGAGCTTCACTTGATTTTTGAAGAAATTTTTGTTTTTTTACACAAAAATTCTGTGCCTCGTTGGTGAGACTGAAAAATGGAATCAGCAACACCCGGGTCACCACACACGCCTCAGTCTGTGAGGGAATGAAGTCCTCTGAGCTTTGCTCTCTCGTGACGAATCGCTAGAGACCCTGGGCCATCGCAGCCCGCCAGAGCCCGCCTGCCCTCCCGGCTCCCTGCTCCCACGAGTCCCTGGCGGGAGGTGGGGTCACCTCCCTGCGTAGCTGCCGTCAGCGCTTTGGAAGTGCTGCCAATGGTGGTCCAGTGCTTTTTCCTCCGGGGGACGTCTGTCCAGACTTCTGCTGCCCGGCAACTGTCCTTCCGCACCAAAGCCGCCTCTGCAGCCTGTCTGCAGCGGGTGACTCCCCTCCCGAGGCGGCCGGGGCCTGCTGGCTTGGTTCCTGGAGGCCAGCGCAGCAGGGGGACGGGCCCGGCTGACGCGCTGGACACCGCGGCTGGCAGGTCGGGTGCTCTCTAGTGTTCTGTTGCCCTCGGCTCTGTTTTGTGGCGCTGGGGATGGAACCCAGGGCCCCACAGGCCAGGCAGGCGCCCTCCCACTGCGTCCCTCCCCATTCTCTCTTGGGATCACTGGTCCTGGAGGAAGCCCGAAGCCAGGCCCTGAGGCAGCCCAGGGAAAGGGCACTGTGAGGGGCTGAGGCCGCCAACAGCCGCGTGGGTGAGCGTGGAAGTGCCTCCCCGCTTCCTGCCCTGCACCCCAGCCAAGCCGCAGATGACGCCACTCCCCGGCACAGCCCAGCGGGGACCCTGGGAGAGCCGAGCCAGAGATACCCTGCTCCTCGATTCCGGACCCACAGGAGCAGCGAGAGTGGTGTGGCACTGCCCGTGGGTGCTCGGCCGCACAGCGCAGACGGCTGGACAAGCCCACTTCAGAACCCGCCCCTGAGGCCGGCTCAACGGCACCCTTCTCCCCTGGACCCTCAGGCACTGGTGGCATTTCACTCCCCCTACCAGGGTCAACGGGTTCCCTCCTCCCCAGCACCTGCGGGGGCAGCCTGGGACACCGAGCACCGACGGTGTCCGACGTCCCTCACGGTGGTTGACTGTGTGCCCTCCTGAGTTCCGGGAGGTCCATGTCCCCTAAACATGTGTGTCTGTTGTCCCCTCTGGTCTCCTGCTGTGAATTAATTGCTTATTCATTTGCTTTGCCCGTTTTCTGTGAATTATCTTTTTTATTGATTTGTATGTTGTTTTTTATTCCAGAGACGCGTCCTTTGTCACTCAATACTATTTTACACTCAGCTTTGTTCAATTAACATATGGAGGATGTTTTTCTACGCCAACGTAGACGTTATTTTATTGGGGTTTTGGGTGGGTATTAGTCCTTCTGCTCGACGTCTGGCTGGTCTGTAGCTCTGTACTGGTGGGACGTGGCCATGTGTCCTTCAGCAAATGGCCATGTGACCTGGCAGCAAATGGCCCTGCCGATCCCAAGGGCTCAATAAGTGGTTTCTTTCTCTCTCAAGTGATATGGCCTTCACCTGTGAGCTACGCCACTGTCCCTCTGGGAGCCGGGCTGACGGAGCAGCCGCACCTGAGACATCGCTGTTCACAGTGGAACACGTGGGTTCTCTTCCACGTGGCCCAGCCCCGAGTCCTTGGGCAGGCAGCATAGTCCTTCCACGGGGAGGGACAGGGAGTGTTTTGAGCAAATACAACTTACCTCATGGCGTGATGAACTGTCCCCTATGTCCCCCTTCTTGGGACTGTGCCCCATAAATTCTTACAAGTGGACTTGCCAGGCTAGGGATGTGCACAGATCTAAAGTGTGTGGTGTTGATTTCATCAGCTGGGTTTGAACTGTTACCTCGTGTTTGCTGTGAATTTAAATAATTATTAGTCCCGATGACCATTTTGAAAGGAGAAAAAATACTATTCTATGGAAATTCTGCCTCACCATAGTGGTTCACCTAGCTTGGTTAAAAGTACTCTCACTCACAGCCACCCTATGAGATTTGCAGTCGCAGGTGTTTCCATTGCTATTCCACAGACAAGATTCCTGAGGCTCAGAGAGGGTGAGCCCTTGTCTCAGGGCTGCACAGCTAATGATGAGAAGCCCTGACCCCTGCCTAGCCCTGGGCTCTTGCCTGGGCCTTTGGAGCCTCTTTCCCAGCCCCTTCCTTTAAATGCGGTCAGTGACTGGGTCTGTGATCGGAGAGGCCTGAGCACATCCGAGTCCCTGCAGCACCTCAGAACCTGCCCTTCGATGAGTCGCTGGTGGCTGGTCGGCTTAATCTGTATTAAGGTATCGCTGACCATCACTGGAGGGTGGGGATTTACTATTTTTAGCAAAAGTCAGAGGAGCGTCATAAATCCTGTTAGTGGACAGTACTGAAGTGACAGGGTTGTTTATGAAGGAGAGTGGCACGTTCAGAAGACCCCGTATCAGATCACCCCACTTCTATGAAATGTCCCTCGTAGGCAGAAGTCCACAGGTTTGAGTGACATTTGTCCCGGGGCTGAAATCCGTGTCAACCTAACATCCAGGGCAAATGGAAGGAGGTGACTCCTCCCCCACCCCGCAGGGCTTGAGTGTCTGTCTCTGGAGCGGAGGGGAAACTGAGGCAGGAGTGTCGGACCTCGGGCTTTTTCTTTCCCAAGGAGGCCATTTGTTTTCTGTCTCGTCCCTGAAGCTGACATTCTTCCTCCTGCGGTTGCCATGGGGACTTGGGGACAAGTGTGAACTCACTTCTTAGGTGGCAGTGGACACACCCCAGCTTGGCTGGGACAGAAGACACAAGGCAAATGGGGGTGAAGCCGTGGGCAGAGGAGGGCCTCCGGGCGTCGCTGGTGGGACTGAGGAGCGGTGCGGCTGTCTGGGGAGCAGGTGGCAGTTCCTCAGGTGACTCCGGTGTTGCCAAGCGCCCCAGCAGGGCTGCCAGGGATGCGCCCCAAAGAACAGAGACCTACTGTAGTCAGCTTTCCGTCTTTGTGACCACACACACCTGAGGAAATCAGCTTAGAGAGGGAAAGGGTTATTTTTGGATCAAGGTTTCAGAGGTTTTAGTCCACGGTCGGCTGGCGCCGTGGTTTCTGGGCTGAGCAGGCAGAGTGTCATGGCCGAAGGACACTGGAGGGGGCCCGCGCACCTCCCGGCAGCCAGGCAGGAGTGGGAGGACTGGCGTGGGGAAGGGTCTAGGGACGAAGCATGGTCTTCAGGGGCACACCCCTAGGGACCTGCGCTTCCAGCTGGGCCGGCCTCCTGCGGTTTCCACCTCCAGCTGGGGACCAAGCCTGCAGCAGGTGAGTCTGTGGGGGACGTTCTAGATCCAAACTGTGGCCCCTGTGTTCATGCGAAATGTGGACATGAGTGTTCCTAGTAGGAACATCCCAAGTGACGCGTGAGTGGGTGACACAGTGTGGCCATTCGATGATTTGACTCAACGCAGGAAGGAGCAGGCCCTGGCACGAGCTTCAGCTGGACGGGACCTGCCAAGGGAAAGAAGCCACACAGGAGCCACATACTGTCTCATCCAGGGGGTTTCTAGAATAGGCACATCTAGAGAGACTGCCAGGGACGGGGAGAGGGTGGGAGGTGGGGTTTCTTTCTGGGTGTGATGAAACTTCCTGGTGGTGACATGGAACCTCGTGAACCGACCAACTCCCGCAGGACTGCGCACCTCAAAACACAAAGCAAATGTAAACGGGTCACCACCCGACAGATCACCCAGAGGCCACAGGAGGGAGTGGCCCGTGAACTCGGGGTTAGCTGTGCGCTGTTCTTGGGCAGAGAGCTTGAGCTAGCTAGTTCAGATGATGGTCAGCCACCCTCTGTGCCAGCGCTGGGCTGGGCACCGCGTGTGTGTGAAGAGGCCAGGCCTGGTGCTGACCTGTGCAGCAGGCCCCATCGGCACCAGGGTGGTTGGCCGGGACCCTTGCCACGGAGTGCAGGAGGGTCTGGTCGGAGCACGCTCCCCATGAGCCCTGTGGAGCCTCAAGCATGCAGCCACCGAGCCGGGCGTGACGTCGCCACTCCACAGAGAGGAAGCAGGACTCGAGGTGGCCAGAGGCACAGAGACTGGGACAGGGATGGTGCCGCTTGGTGACCCAGGGAGCCCAGCCAGCGCCGGCTGAGTGCCTCCTGCATGCCTCCCGGAGTCACAGGGCTTTCTTTCTCTTCCCTCCTGTGCCCCTCTGAGCAGCCCCAAGGCAGCTGGAAGAGCCAGGGAGGGGTGAGGTGGTGTCCGGGACGTCCAGCAGGAGCAGAAGCCCTGGGCTGGGGGCAGCCAGGGAAGGCACAAGGGGACGAGGTGCCCGGGGCCCGGACACGTGAAGCTGGATGGGGGGTCCCATCATTCATTGTATTTGAAATTTGTTTACAATAAAAAGTCTATAAACCGCCAACCCGCTGGGTGCTGTTACCAGCGGCTTACGAAAGGGAGACCGAGGCGCAGCCAGCGGTATGACCCGGGGAGGCTCCGACCCAGCGCCTCCCGCACAGTGGGACTGAGCAGCAGGGCTGCGGAGCAGGTCCCGGGCTTGGGGGCCTCTTGGGGTAACTTGTGTGCTGGTTTTTTCTACTGTGAGAACCACAGAGGCTGGGGCTCCCCTGCACCCCGCATCTGATGCCCTCCTCTCCCCAGCCCAGGAGTTTGGGCTTCCCGGCTATGTGCCCGAGGGCTGTGGGGTTAATGGGGGAGGTGTTTTCCTCTGTCCCTAGATGGGGGCATTCTTGGTTAGTCTGGGCTTTGTGACATTGGGATAATGTTATTTCATGGGTTATGTTGATCTGGTAAACCATTTCTCATTTCTGAGACCCTTCAAGAACTTGGGACGGTGGTGCCTGTACCGCCCTCTTCCCCTCCTCTTCATCTGCTCCCCCAGTGGAACAGAAATAAGACAGAACTGAGGGTACAACTGAGTCCCTCACCAGCTGTGTGGCTTTGGAGAACTGGCTTGCCATCTCTGAGCCAAGGCTTGTCTCTTGAAGAGGAAGGATTAGCGCTTCTTTCGCTGATGTCACTCCTCGAGGGGACTCTCAGCAGCTCTGCCCTTGTAAGGCGTGGCCATGAGGTCGTAGAGTCTGTTGCTAAAACTGCACCACAATCTTGGTACTGCATGTTTTCCGGGGATTGGCAAAGGAATGTTCTAGTTATTAATGGGCCTTTACTGCTGGGTGACTCAGAGTCTCCTTGCCACAGTGGCAGAGGCATCCTTGAGGTCACCTGCTGCAGGGCACAGGGGGCCCTGGGAGGAGTGTAGCATCCCCACTGGCACCAGGGAGTAAGGGTCAGGGGGACTCGGCTGGGGGCACACTCTGAGGGGCAAAGCCAGGGCCCAGGCCCCAGGGGGACCTGGAAGCCTGCGAGTGCTGTGTGCCTTCGGATGCTGAGACGCCTCTCTCAGGGACTCTCCAGGGCGCGGGGTCCTTTGCCCCGTCCTGAGCCCCGGCCCTCTGGGGACAAAGAGCTCTCCCGATCGCGCCGATGGCACTGAGTGAGTTCCCAGACTTCTCTTTTCTGGGTTAAATCATCCCACTTTTTCTCCCTCACAGAACACCGTTATAGATTCTCCGTTTGGCAGTGGGTGTGCAGCAGAAGTGGAAAACGTGGCGTGAGATGGCCACCAAGCCCTGCTCCGTGTCCCCAGCAGGTGCGGACTTCCAGCGAGCCGTGCTTTAGCTCGGCCATCCCAGCAGAGTCTCTCACAGCTGAGGCCCACCCCCCAGGGTCCCATCAACCAGCGGGCATCGTGGGGACTGCCCTGTGGTCAGGCCTGGCCGTGTGGGGTCTCTGGGAAGGGAGCAGCTCTGAGACTGCAGGGCGAGCCGTCTCTGCTCCGTTGTGCTAGAGGGTGTGGGGAGAGGGCAGCCTAGGGGCCGTGTGGCTGGCCCAGTGCTTCTTGAAGAATGTGACTGTCACAGGGGCAGAGCTTCCGGGTCAACTGGGCCAATTCTGGTGTTTGGACAAGATCCACATGTTTGGAATTGAAGGGGCCCTAACTTTGAAGTGCCACCTCCTGTCTCGATTGGGTAGGGGTTTGTGAGGTCAGACTTCACCCCTGAAGAACGACTGTTAATGTGGTGTTGAAGGGGTGCCACACGCGGGTGCCCCACGTTGCACACCTCCAGGGGCACGCTGCGTGCTCTGTGGGGGGCCTTGGAGTCCCTGCTCTGCCTCAGTCGGGGCCAGCAGCCTGGTTCCTGGGACACAGCCGGGACAATGTGCAGCTCTTGGCCTGCAGCGCAGCCCGAGGGGGGAGGACGTGGGTAATAGCAGCTCCAGGACTGAGCGGTGCTGCCTGGGGGCTGGGGGAAGCCTCCCGGGAGGGGAGCTGGCTGGGCTGTTCAGGAGGCAGGACCTCTGGCTTGGGAGGTCAGGGTGCCTTCCAGGCATAAGGAGCAGCGTGTGCTAAGGCGTCTGGGCCTCGTGCTGAGCTCCTCCGTGCGGTGCGCCTCCTCTCTCTGGTGGAGTTTGACCATCAGCCTGACTCCTGGGCAAGGAGGACAGTCTGTTCCTGGGCAGGGCCGGCCACCCTCCAGAAGCTGGCCCAGACATTCCTTCTCCCTGTGGAGGATTCTCTGTCTGTCTGTCCAGTGGATGGAATCCACATGGCTATGTGCCTGTCTCCCCAGCATCCCCTGCCCTCCTGTGGATAGGCCGCGCCATGGAAGCACAAGCTTCAGAGATGGCCTGTCCTCTGAGTTTGCAGCCTGGCCCGCTGTCACCAGGACGGCTCTTGACGGGTGTGGACCTCTGTGTCAGCGTCTGCTCCCTCCCTGTGCTCCAGGCCGCTGGCCCACCTCTCCACGTAGAGGCTGCTGTGACCACATGTCCAAGGAGGGCCAGCAGCACTGATGTCCACCTGGTGTGGCTGGGTGGCTACATTGTCACAATACCCACATAACTGCCACGTTGCTGGTAAACTGCCGTGTTGCCCTGCTCCCTTCCCCGGGACCCCAGGCCGCTGTGGACTGAGGCAATTCAGGAAGCAGCCTGTGGTGGCCCTCCTGTTAAATCTCCCACCTGCAGCCACCCGCCTGCACCGCCCTGCGCCCCGGAGCAGGCATAGAGGACTCCTGCTTTGTCTCTGCAGTTAAGAGGTCTTGCCTGTCTGTGAGTGGACAGGGGCTCAGGTTTCATGTGGTCGTGTTGGGAGCCCGATTTATAAACAGGTCCCCACAGTCCACAATAGGGACTTGGGCTAAAGTCGGGTGGCTGGCGAGCTGACTGACGTCCCAGGATGCATCTCCAGGGCGCTGGACCACACAGCGATGCCTCCCTGCATGACTGTGTGGGGCCTGGTCTTCCATCAGAGCAGGCTGCGCTGGACAGAGGGAGGAGGGGGAGCAGTGAGGAGGGAGGATGGAGGAGAGGGGAGGGGCAGGGAGGAGGGAGGAGCAGGAAGGAGGAGGAGGGAGGGGGAGGAGGGAAGAGTGGGGGGAGGGATTTTCTTTCCCTTAAATAAGGTCCCAGCTGGGTGGCAGAGTTTTAAGAGAAGGAAAACATTTGTCCTTCTTTTCTTCTTTGTACCCCCTCCCCCTCATGGCCCATCCTGCCAAAGACTTTGTTTCTCCCTAAGATACCCACAGAGGGCTGCCCCGTTCCCCCAAACACACCATATCCAAGTTATGCACCCCGCGTTTTCTACTCCTCCACTTAGAAGACCCCTCCTTATAGTGGCCCCTGTCCAGGGGCACCTCATGGTGCACCTCATGGTGCACAGCCTGGTGGTGCTTCATGCCAGGGTGTGGGGGTGTGTGCACAGACCCCTGTGTGGAAGCTGGGTGTTCGCCTGGTGGGACAGCAGTGCCCCGGAGCCCGCCTAGGCATCTGTTGGCCAACTTCCACACAGGACACTGCTGCTGTGCCCAGGGTCTTTGTTTTTCCGGCTTTGGAACTTGAAGGTTTCTCAAAGTCTGAAGCAATTTCAGGTGGACGTGGCTTCAGGTGGGACCTCCGGTGAGTGGCTTTTTGAGCTGTCCCTGTCTTGGCCTGCCGGGCTGCATGGGCCAGTACCAGGTCAGAGGTATGCGCTGGGACCAGACAGAACTGAACTTCAGACCAGAGACACGAAGCTGTCTGTGGCAGAGAGGCTTACGGCGGGCTTAGAGGCTTATGGCTTCTATAGTTCCTCTGCTGTTCTCTGTTGGCGGGGGCTCCCTGGGTGGGCGTGGGGGAAGAGACTGGAGCAGAGAAGAGGGATCCATCTGCAGGACAGGTCACAGGATAGCCGCTCTTCCCGATAAGTGCTTCCAGAAGGGGGCTTCCTCTGCAGCCGTGCCACTTGTCACCAATGCTCAATCTCTGGTCCCCGAGGGGCAGCGCCACAGCACACTCATCAACCTTGGGGCTTTGATCTCCCGCTCAGAGGACGAGGGGACACGGCTTTGATGTTCACTCTCACTTCGCCGTCATGGGGCAAGGAGGGCCGTCTATGAGGGTGCGTGCTGGCTCCCAGCTGAGGATCCATTATGCAGCGGAGCCAGACGCCAGGCCTCGTGGGGTGGGTGGGGTGGGCCGGGTGCAAGGGGAGCCCACAGTGCACCAGAAGCTTTGGGATTAGCGCGAGGCCCGTTTCTCCGGGAAGCGAGAAGGGCCAATCTGTTGAGCGATGCACCGGGCAGTGTTTTGGAAGCTGTGCATTGTCTTCGTGGAGTGGCAGGGTGGCTTCTTGGATGTCACTCTTCGGGTTCTGAAATGGAGCCCGTGCAAAGAAATGGAGAAAAGCGATCAGGGCTGCGCAGCTGCTATTGTACCATCTGGTGGCTCAGAAATATTTTATAATCAAATGAGTAAGACAGCTTCTCGCACTCCACACACGCACTCCCCTCCCTCCCTCTCTCTGAGGCACCAGGGAAGCCTCTTCCCCAGGGGCCAAGACACCAGCCTCTCGGTGACCTGGGCAGCTCTCTGGAGTCCCCTGGTGCTTGGTTAGTTCCTTGTGAGGTGGGTGCTGCCTTGCTGTGCCGCTGTGTGTGGGTGCAAATGAGGCTGATATCCAGTCGTGTCCTCTGGGACACTATTTATTATCTGTCTTAGAAAGACTTAAAAATTGTGCACTTTTGCTTTTCTGGATGTAAATGTATCATACGTATGTTTGCCGTAGAGTATTTAGAAACTACAAAGACACTGGAAAACTAATGAATAATTCATAACATCTCCCATCTCCACCGGAGGGGCAACCACTGAGAACATTTGCCATAATTTGGAAGGTTTCCTAAGTAGCCTGAGACACAGATGGTCTGCGTATCCAAACCAAAAGGAAGAATCATGGAAATAGATGGAAGTTAGAGTCTGTGGGGCACGGCTGAATGTGTGTGTGGGTGTGTGTGAAGGGTCAGGCCTCACGTCTGTGCGTGTCTGTGTGTGTTTGTGTGA
This sequence comes from Callospermophilus lateralis, assembly GCF_048772815.1. Taxonomy (NCBI): domain Eukaryota; kingdom Metazoa; phylum Chordata; class Mammalia; order Rodentia; family Sciuridae; genus Callospermophilus; species Callospermophilus lateralis. The sequence continues at coordinate 6,694,838 of NC_135318.1, forward strand.
TGTCTTGGGGTCCCCAGACCTCCCTGGTTCAGAGCAGGGCCAGCGGCTTCCCAGGTAGGCACTGGCCTGGCTGAGTTTGTACCCTTCTTTGGGAGGTGTGGGCAAGTGGGAGGACACCGTGGAGCCGTGCCTGCTGCTGGGGTCATTGGGGGCAACGGCACCTTCCCGAGTGACTTTCTCAGAGTGCTCTAGACAAAGTGGCCACTGCAGACGCAGGCCAGGAGGCTCTGGGGATGTGGTGGGAGAAATCCCTGTCCCAGAACTGGGAGGAGTGGAAGGAGACAGAACCAACCTGCCGCCGGTCCCCAGAGCCCACCTGCCTGATCAGGGCTGGGCTTGGAGGCTTGCCTCAGCTCACCCACTTTGTAGGAGGCATTTAACTAAAACAGTCCTTCAGGTAAATGGAAGCTCCCGGAGGGCACAGTACCAAGAACCAGGGAGGGTGTGATGACCGGTGCCCAGCTGGGGTAACTGGTCAACCAGGCCGAGGCCCACAGACCTGGGCTGCTGTTGATTTCTGTGGGTGGGGGTGTTCTGTTAGCGCCCCAGGCTGCACATACTCTCTCCCCTGGGAGGGTGAAGTGCAGGCAGGATGCTTCTCACTCCTTCCCCTTCTCCCTCCTCTACTCCCCTCTGGAAGGCTCAGACCCTCCTTGAGACACAGAGTTTAGGCCTCTGTCCCTCCCTCTGCCCAGGCTGGTTTCTGAAGGGCTCTTCTTTGCACAGTTTTCACCCCTAGAGGGACAGAGTGCTCCCAGATAAGCCCAGGGATTGCATTATTGGAATCCAGAAGTCTCTAGAACACGCCACACTCAGGGGCTGGCCATGGTTGATGCTGTTCACTTGAGTTCAGCCAGATGTGGGGTCAGCCTCAGGCGATGTGTCCAGCTCCATGGTCTCTGGGACCCTATTCAGAACATCTTGCTCATCTGTCTGCTGACTTGGCCATTCTGCCACCCCTTGTTCCTCTGAGCACCTCTGAAGGCCCGGCAGAGCCTGCTGCAGGAACCATGGGGTCAGGTGGGTGGGGAAGCTTGCCCCACAGCTAGTGGCTGACGCGGGTCACAGGGATTTCACTGGGGTGCAAAATGTGCCTTCCAAAGCCCAATGGCGGTCATCAGCCTCAAGATGCTGCCCCAGGTGTGGTCCACGGGCGGAAGGCCAGCAGGTTTGAAATGGCTACACCTACTTACCCATGTTGAAAGCGCCTCTGGCCACCCTGGGGGGTCCAGGATCTGATCGGGGGTGTCAATCTCCAGCAATTGCCTGCTGTTCTTCCTTAAGGCCCCTTTAACAATCTCTGGGTCCTTATACAAGCCCCTGTCCCCCTCCATGTTTATTTATTTATCTTTGTGGTACGGGGGGATTGAATCCAGGGGCGCCCCACCACGGAGCCATATCTCCAGCCCTTTTTTAAATGTCTTGCTGAGGCTGTCCTTGAACCTGCAGTACTCTTGCCTCAGCCTCTCAGTTGCTGGGGCCACAGGTGCTCACCACCCTGCTGGGACCCCCTCCAACACCTCGACTGTCATCCCTTTCCTTGACACTTTTCTGACTTTTTCCCTGGGGAGGCTGGGGATTTCCCGAGGCCTCTTTTATGTCTCTCCCAATGGTGCCTGGCGCAGAGCATGGGCTGAATTGCTTTAGCAGTTCAGCTTCCAAACCCTTCATCTTTGTATCCTGAAGATTCAGATGAAGTCAGGATTAGCCAACGGTGTTTCAAACTTGAGAGGAAGTGGTCCTGAGAAGAGCGGGGAGGGGGGTGGCAGTGGGACCATTCCAGCCCCCCAGTTAAAGAAGGAACAGCGTCCTGGTCCGTCACTTGCAAGCTTGCTCTTAGCCATGCTTTTGTTCCGTGGGTAGATGCCCCCGAGAGCCTGGCCTGTGCTGGGGATGTACAGGGCAGGTCTGAACCCCCAGGGTTGGAACACTCAGGGCAGTAACGGCGAGTTTCTTGGAAGCCCGTGGACTGTGGCCTTCTCCTGGCACGTGTCAGCCTGTGTGTGGCGTGATGTTGCTGGTACCCCTTTGGCCAGCAGCCAGCGTCCTTCCCCAAGCATGGCTCCAGGCCCCCGCTGCTGGCCCACAGAGATCCCTGGGGGTGCCCGTGAGAATCGCAACCGCTCAGAGGACTTGGCTTCCGTGTTGATCAACGCTGGTCGACACACACTGGACTCCTGGTCACTTTCTGCTTTCTGCTGTCCCCTCGCACATTTCCTTCTTACTCAGCTTCGACACTTGGGGTCACCGTCTTGGCTGCTGGCTGCTGTGCACTGCTGGCCCCTGCAGTGGGGTGTTTCTGAATTTCTTCCCATTATTACTAGGCAGGAATGGAATGTGGATTCTTAAAACATTATATCATATTTTCTCCACTATAAAAATAATCAAGGCTCATTAGAATGTCTCAAATACTAAATGATAAAGAGGAGACAGGAAAACAAAGATATTGTGTCACATTTGCCTAAGTGACCTCTGTTACATTTGTTACCACTTTCCTGATATCGTGAGCCCTGGAGTAAAGTTGGTGATTGATTCATAGTATTGAAGAGGGGTCACTAAAGTCATGTAAGCATAGTTATTAGCATTCTGAAAATTTTTTTAGTTGTAGATGGACACAGTACCTTTATTTATTTATTTATATTCGGTGCCGAGGATCAAACCCAGTGCCTCACACATGCCAGACAAGTGTGCTACTGCTGAGCCACAACCCAGCCCCATAATTAGCATTTTTAACATAAAACATTTTAATGTAAAATATGCCTTGTTCCCCCATCTCTTCATTTAGGGTCAGACCTCTCTTGGTCCCAGCCTACTGACTGACGGCTGTGCTGGTGTTGTGGTTTTATCTTCAATGCATTTTCTGAGATCACCAGGGTCTGTTTCTGTCAAGTGAAGTAGGAAGTAACTTCAAATATTTGAAGATTTTCATACGCCTCTGATATTATCATACCTAATTGAACAGCCATCTTTCCCAAACTTTCCATTCTGTTTCATTAAAACAAAACAAAACAGCAACAACGAAGAAACAGCTGAGTCTCGGAAAGCCCCCAGCCTGAGGGTCCAGCCTTCTCTACCTCTCAGAAGGGCGAGGCAGCCCCAGAGTCCTGGGGCAGACTGGGAGGCAGTTCACGGGCGCCTCTTCTCTCTCCTCTCTCCACCCATTTCTAAATGCGGAGCATGCCGTGTGGTCGCCTCTGACTACGTGAAGAAGTCGCGTCATGTTGCCTATTCCAGGCTGAAGCTTTTAAACACACAAGAGCCAGCACCGTACTTAGTGGTTAAGGCTGAACGCACTCTCCCTGGGGTCAGAAGGAGAGGTGATGTCTGCTCTTGCCACTCCTGTCCCACGTTGCCCTGGAGGTTCAGCCGGAGAAAAAGAAAGGACGCGCTTCAAGACTGGGTGGTGGGAGTACAGACATCGAGTAGCAGACCAATATAGAATATATATAATACGTATATATAATGACTATAATAATAAACATAAAATACGTGTTCAGGGAGGTTGTGGAATATAACCCATATGGAAAAACAAATTGCCATGAATAATCTGAAAGGACATTAAAACAATTCCATTTATGTAGACATCAGAAAGCACAAGATGCTTAGGAATAGGTCTAATAAAAGAAGTGTGAGGCTATAATCTGCGTGTTGGTTGGCTGCACTTACCTCTCCCGCTCTGGAGCCTGAAGTCTAGGGGTCAGGAGAGGCCAGCCCCCTGTCTTGAGCCCTCCAGGTTGTGCAGGGAGGGAGCTCAGAGCCTTACTCCCCCAGCAGGGCCACCTTTGGGGTCTCTCTCAGTTCTGCCCCAGAGTTCTGATGATCGAACCCCAGGACCTTGGACATGCTAGGCAAGTGCTCTACCACTGAGCGACATCCCAGCCACCCGTTTAGCATTTTTATCATGAGACAGAGTACTGCTAAGTCTCCCAGGTTGACCCCAAATTTATGATGCTCTTGCCTCGAACTCCTGAGTGGCTGGAATCACAGGCAGGTGCCACCGCGCCCAGGAACTTTGTGACCCTTCTGTGTTGACATTTTTTCAGGAAATGGAGCTTTTGTTGGCCAGGTGAAGCTGAGAGAGAGTTAGGCCCCAGGGCCCCGGCCGGTGGATGAACAGTGAGTGAGGGGGCCGATCTCAGTCTCCAGTCGTTTGTGGGAGGACCTTGGAAAGGCCGCCTTGCTTCTGCACCTGGGTTTCCTCTTGTGTCAAGTAGTCTGTATTTCTGCCCTGCTGGCCTCAAAGAGAACCCACGGGAGTCTGTGCGAGTGGGTTGTGTGGGGCCTCCTACCAGCATTCCCGACACCTAGGACATCTTAACACCAGCAGCAACAAGAAGAGTGTGATCTCAAGAGAGGGATGTTCCTCTGAAGATGTCCTACCACGGTGAAAAGGCCCCGACACTGTCCTTCATCGGCACTTTGAGCTGTGGTCCAGGGCCAGGGCACCATCTGCAGCCTGGGGTGGGGACCCTGGGAGGCTCAGGCCCTGTTAGAGAAGCCAGGGCTGAAATCATCACCTTTCCAAGCAGGTCGGGTTCAGAGAAGGTTTCTTTTCTCAACTGTTGATCGTAGAAAAGTTTCACATGTTCACAAATGTAGCAGGAACAGTAAAATGAACGCTGGCAGAAGTGAAAGAAACCGAGGGTTTGCCTGGGGTGGTTGAAATGGGCCTGAAGGGGAAGGAGCTGCTACAAACCAGGATGGACCAGCAAGTGACCCGCCGCTTCCCTCTGGTCAGACCACAGCTCTCAACTATGGGCGCCCCGGCCAAATCTGTGCACCCACTGCCCCCACCCCGCCTGCTCCTGCAAATAAAGTCTTCTAGGCACGTCCACCATTTACACCCTTGTCTCTGGCCACTCTTTGCGTAGGCAGAGTCGTAGTTGAGACAGAGACCCCACGGCCGCAAGCCAAGACCCTTACTCCCTGCCCTTTCTGGAAAGCCTGTGGACTCCTGATCTAGAAGGTGGAAGGCTGAACCCTGGGGACTGGCTTTCCGCTAAGTGCCCTCACTTGAGTCCCTTTGCTGTGGTTTGAAGTGACATCTGTCCTGCCCTGGGCCTGCGTTCCGACGGGGAGGTCCTAGTCACACCTTCCCAAGCTTGCCCCCCCTCAGGCTGCGGCTCACAGACCTTCCTTCCCACCCTCCCCAGCTCTGCCCTTGAGCCCCGGGCCAACATCCCTCTCTGCTCCACAGATACTTTCTGAGGCCTCCTCTGTGTCAGGCAGTTTAAGAAGCTTCCTGGGATTCTTCCCCTCCCTGTAAGAAGACACTTCACCCACCTTTGCCTTTCCAGTCTCTTCTGGGAAATTCTGAGCTGAAACTGAGGCCAACCCGGCCAACGTCAGGCCAGAGCCAGGGTCAGGGTCAACCACCTTCCAAGTTCACCTCAGAGAGACCTGGAGGGACTATTGTTCTCTTATACAGCAGCAAACGGGGTTCCCAGCTCTCGGACTCAAAGCCAGGTCTCTTCTCTACAAGTTTCAAATTCTTTCCAGTGTCCCGCACTCCAGGGCCGGGACAGGAGTGTTAGAGCCTCAGAAACCACGTTAGCTTTCTTCTGGGTTCTTGCCTAAGCTTCAAGGCTGGGAATGTGGGTGGGGGCTTGGAGTTCAGGGGGCTGCAGTGTTTTCAAGAGCACCGCATCCTAAATGTGCAGCCCGTGGGTCGACCCCGTGTTGGACCTCATGGTGCCTCTTCTGCTTTGCAAACGACGGTCACCTCATTGACCCTTCAGTTCCACAAGCCCACTCAACATTAGGTGCTGCAGAGAGGAAGACAGGGCCCCTGCGTCCAGGGAGTGTGCGGACCAGCGAAGGACAGGAAGGAAAGTGAGCATGTGCACCACACCTCAAGGCTCCAGGGACAACGGTGGGCTCTTGTCAGGGCAGGAGAGGGGACGTTGGAGCTGGGCTTGGAAGGGAGAGTGAGGGTTTGCCAGGTCAGCCACAGAATGAACTGATGATTAAAAAGAAAGTAGGGAACCGAGGTTCAGGAGCAACTGTCCTGGAGACTAGACTGCAGTGGCACTCAGGAGTGGCCGGGAAGGTCAACAGTTTTCCAGTGTCCCTTGTTTTCTGCTTCCTGCTCAGGGCTCGGGCAGCTGTCTCTCACAGGCCTTTGAAGATCGGCCTCCACAGATGCACACCAGTCTCCTTCACAGGTAAAGGATGACCTCATTAAGGCTCCTTTGACTCTGGCAGAGAAGAGACTAGTTCCCTCCCTGCTTCCCGCCCTCCTTCCTCCGTGGGAGAAAAGGCACCTTGTGCTCCCACTCCCTGCACCTGGCCATGCGTGTGCCAACCAACTGGCGGTAGGTTCAGCGGTAACAATGACCAACACCTATAAAACGCTCACCTGTGCCAGGCCCGTTTATTCATCCATCATTCACGTATTCACATATCATTCATTAGCTCTGATTCCAGCCCCAACCCAGAAACAGGTATTTTCTGTTTTATACATAAACTTTTGCCCAGCAAGATCAGGCAGCTTCATTAAGGACACACAGCTCCTAAGCCTTATGCTCACCTGGAAGGGGAGACAGGACCAGTCTGTGGTGACTCAGGCCCCATGGAGGCCAGCCCCTCCTTGCCCAGGGTGTCCTTGGAGGAGGCCCTGTGTGCTTGAAGGACAGGGAAGTGACTTTGAACTGGACCTTGAAGGCCAGGCTGAGGCAATAGCAAGAGGGACAGCTTGAGGGGGGACGCCATGGGTCCCGGTGCCCCTGGGAGGGCTACTCTGAGCTGGGTGCTAGCTGGGTGTCCTGCACATTGCCCCCTTGTGTCTCACAGCCTCTGTGAGGTGCTGTTTCCCTGAATTGCAGCTAGGGACCAGCTCAGGAACGTCCAGTAATTGGCCCAGGGTAAGGGAGGAGGGGGGACCAGGTCTGGCTGACTGCATAGCCAAGCCCTGGGCCCCACACACCACAGCACACCACCTACCATGAGGCCAGAGTCCTGAGAAGCCCTGTCCTGGTGTTCCAGCCTCTGCTGCCCACCTGCCTCCAGCTGCTCCACCCTGGGCTCCTGGGCACCCCTGGCAGACTTCTTTCCGTTGGACCCTGTGGGCTGGTGCCTTCACGGGCTGTCTGTCCCCCAAACCTGGTTGCATGTATGCCCCTGCCCCTGCCAAGAACCTGCGCCATGTGTTTAGGGAATGGCTGAAGGTCAAGAGCACTGAGATGGAGCCCTGTGCAGGACACGCAAGGCCAGGCCAGCAGCTGCAGGTGACAGCCACATGGCCAAGCCTTCATACCCCGGCCCACCAGGGGATCAGCTGTTTCAGGGTTCATTTTCCCCACACACGTGTTTCCTCATAGCTTGCGGCGTCTGCTTCTCCGTCAGCAGTGCGAGCTGTGACGCGCGCGGCCTGCACCTGGCGGGGGAAGCCACGCAGGTGCTGATAAACCCTGCCAGATGGAGGCCAAGGGGGTGGGCCCCAGCCCCGGGCACTGGATGAATCCCACCCTGCTGGGGGTTGGACCGTGGCTGAGCACCGTCCCCTCTTCCCAGGAGTCAGAGCAGGGCGCTTCCTACCCTCATCAGATCGCCCTAAGTTGACATCTGCACAAGGCAGAGACGGGAAATTCAAGAGATCGTGTTTTCCCTCCCGTCACCCCGACAGTCACAGCAGCACAACTGTCTTCCTGTTATGAAACAGCAGCAGCTTCTTCAGGCAGAAAAGGTTGTGTCGCAACAGGGAAGAGTGTTAGGGAGCAGCAGGTGGGTCCGCCCTCCCCCAGGGCCGCCCCCGAGGCCCTTCTGCCACCTGAGCCTGGCGCCTGTCCTCGCTCAGGTGAAGGGTGCAGAAGGCCCACCTCGAAGTCACTTGGTGTGTCCTCCCAATAGCAGAAGGGGCGAGGCCTCCCTCCTGTACCCTGAGGAATGGCGGGAGAAGGGGAAGGTAGAGCTCTGGTTTACGGCTAAAACTCCACCCGGTTACTGCAGGAGTGTGGTCGCATGTTAACACACAGAGGACAGGTGCATGGTAATATCTGGTTGCTGAGACCCTGGACCGACCCTGTTATTTAACAGAGCACGCGGAAGGAAACAAGAAACAGGCAGAGAAGCACTTCCTTGAAATCAGAAATTCCTGGTGACCATGATAGAGGGCAGGTGGGGGCCAGGAGAGGCGGAGCCAACCTCAAGGCTCTCTGGATGCCTGGTCACCTGGTGCCTTTCCCCTGTCCCTCTGTAGTCCCTGCAGGCCAGTGGTTCCAAAGCAGAGTTCCAGAAGCTGAAACAAGATACGCGGTTCCCAGGGGAAGTGCCTGAGGCCCCACCTCTTGGCCTCCTCCCTCCTTCCCTCTCTGCACCTTGGACTTAATAATTGCCCTTTTGCTTGCCCCCAGTGGCTTCTGGCCAGTAGATCCATTGGTGGGTGCTGGGATACGTGGGAAGGACATGGGCAGACACGGGCCCTGCGGTCACAGAGTTCATGCAGCCCTCACCTGGGTGACTTGACTTCTGTCCATCCAGTCAGGACTGGTGAGGCTGCCCTGGGAAACCCCGCCTGTGTGGCCGCCTGGGGCGTTGCGCGTGGCATGACCCAGGTGTTCAGGCTGGTACCTGGGCTGCGGGGCGGCTCTGTGGGAGGTTCTTCAGGGGCCACTGGAGGAGGGACGACCCAAGACCCAGTTCACCTGGTTTTCAGGGGATCATCATCGAATGAGGACAGTGTGGGAGTCAGCCATGATTTGCTCTGTCCCTGTCATTTCCATCAGTTGTCCTAATTGCCTTCACATCATCGGGAGGAGGAAATCCCAGTGAAGGGTCAGGAGGGCTCTGGGCTATCTGGGGCGGAGCCAGTTGTGTTTGGGGACTTGAGGTGATGGCTTCCTGGAGCCGGCCAGGGAGGGAGGGTGGCAGGTGCTCCAACAGAGGGGGATGGGGAGTGGCCGCAAGCAGAGCCTCCAATGCGTCTGAGTCCTGGCTGAGAGGCCAGGCCTGAGTTCCTCAGGGTCCACTTCTGTGGACAGACGCCCCAGGGAGGCTGAGGGGCCAGGCTTTGCAAGGGAGGAGAGGACAGGGGAGTCGTCTCCTGTACTGAGACACCTCGTCCCCTTTGGAACCTCAGGAAAGGTGAGCCGTGGAGGCCCTGCCTGTCCTGATGTCCGCTTCTGCCAGTTGGCAGGCCCACTGGGGACCTGTCAGTCCCAAGCCGTCTGCAGACAGGGATCCCACTTCTGCTGCCTCGGGAGAGACGTGAGGGGAGGGAGGGCAGGAGCTGAGTCTGTGGGAAAGGCCAGTTTGCTACGGAGGGACACACCTGGCCCCGCCCCCAGCCTGGACTCCGAGGCAGGACCTGGTCCTGGGTCACAGAGGCGCTGTGTGATGACAGGGTTTGATTGGGGCTTCAGCCCACTGTGGCCGGTGTTATTGGTCAGTGAGGTCCGAGAAGGACTTTATAACCGTGAGGGTGGGAATCTGAGTCCCAGAGAGGGAAAGTGGTTTCCCTGAGTCAAGGTACCCTCGCTGGAATCCATACTGTGTCTTGAGTTTTTGTTTTGTTTTGTTTCTGAAATGTGCTTTGAGAGGGAAGCACTTTTATTTTTATAAATGCAGCAAAGGGCAGAGCAGTGGAGAGGGTCCCGGAGCCCTTCTTCTGAGGTCACTGTGACACCATGGCAAGGAAAGTATTTCTGGGTCCCAGAGCTCTGAGAGAGGCTGGGCAGGAGTCCCGGGGGAGGAGGATGGAGCTTACCCCCCAGCACCTGCTTTGGTTGCCCCGATGCCTTTATTGGCTGTTGGTGGAGCTTCTAGAATGAACCGCTCTGATGTGTCCAACACACTCCCACCTGTTGCCCCTACCCCATGGGGTAGTGTGTAGGTGATGGACTGGCTCCTCTGACAGATGGGGCCACGGCCTCCTCCAGGGGGCTGGTGGGCTCAGTGCCGATTCCCATCTTCCCACACCCGCTGCCTGAAGCCTCCAGGGAGGGACTGGGGGTCCGCATTAGAAACCGGCTCCACGGTCAGCTCTGCGTCAGCCACAGTTTGGGCTCCTCTGGCAGGCCGGAAGGGAAAGGCTGTGGAGCCAGCCTCCTTGGGATCTTGAGTCTGCCCCTTGGGCTGTGACGAGGACAAGCTGTTTCCTGTCCCTGCATGGTGGTTGTAGGCAGAGCTGCTGCCCTTTCTGATGTGCCGGCCATCGGGGTCACCCGGAGTACTGGAGTGTCTAGTGGCTTAAGTCTGGCTCACAGCCTCCTCAGTGCCGTCTTTACTGGACTTGTCAAGTGACTGGCAGGGTGAGGCTACTCAGGGTGCCCAGGGTGTAGGATAGCCCTGCTGGGAGCCTGGCTAGGACCGTGGGGCAGGCTTCCTAGGGGAGGGGTTGGCTTTGCAGTGGGGGCAAGGCTGCATTAGGGCCTCAAGGCCTCCATTTGGAAGAGCTGTGGTGACCCCAGATGGTCTTCTGCTCTGCAGGGTCCGCAGGCTCCTGTCAGAGGAGGCTAGATGGCCCCAGAATGGGCGTCCTGCCTGAGGTGCTGGTGTGGGAGCTGGGCCTGGAGTCCACAGGGCTCCCCACAGGGGCCTGCAGCAACCTTTCTGAGTGGAAAAGGGTGGCCTAGGGCCTGAACATGGGGACAAGGGTGACCCCTTCTCTCTTGGTGCAGCGTCAGGTGCCGGGTGCAGGAGGAGCTGCTGTGGGCCAGGGGCCTGGAACGCGAGGGCCAGGGACAGAGTCTGGGGTGTGGGGTGCCCCCCGACTCCTGCCCTCCCTCCGGACTTCTGCCTGGCCCAGGGTTCCCTCCTTTCCTTCCTGTTCTCCCTTGAGGGGATGAGCAGCCCTGAGGTTGCCTCATTCCAATCCCCGCGTGGGGTGCTGCGTGGCCCGGGACTTTCCTGGGGTGGGGGCAGCCAGCCGCCGGGTAGCGGGCAGCTCCCTCAGAGTGTGAGGACGAGGATGTCCTGTGGGGTTAGGAGGGCGCCTGAGAACCGTGCAGTGACTCTGACCCCATGGGGTGACGTGATAAAGACCCTGGACGTGGCCCTGAGGCCCTCCGTGAAGGCCACAGGAGATCTTTTCACAGGACGTTTCCAATTATCTCTCCAGCGTATGGCCATCTGAAGATGACCGTCTCTGAACATGCTACTATTTCTGACAGATGCCTATTAGGCGGATGGTGAGCAGACGGTGGTGACGTTTAAGGGTGGGGACTGTTGATGTCTGTGGGTCTGCCCAGGGCTTTGTGCATGCTAGGCAAGTGCCCTTCCACGGAGCTACACCCCCAGCCCTTTTTATTTTGAGATAAGTTCTCGATGAGTTGCTGAGCCTGGCCTCAAACTCGTGATCCTCCTGCCCCAGCCTCCCAAGCAGCTCTGATTATAGTGCGTACCACAGCATCCAGCTTTATTGACATTTTAAAACTAAAATCTTATTATTATGGATAACTTGTAACTACCAGAAAGTCACCTGTAAAGCGACTCCTAGTAAAACCTGCCGTAGCCCCGTGTGTTGGTTTAGATGTAGATTTTAGGCTCCCTGCAAACATGGATCACCAGAGCTGCAAATGCCCTTCTCCCGTACCACAGTGCCCTGACTCGTGCTCCCAGGAAACCCTTGGAACTGATGTCACAGCAAGCCCTGTGCTGAAGGGGAGGGGCCCACGACGCCTCAGGAAAGCGTTGTGGTCTGCTTCCGCCGCCCGCCCGGCTAGGAGCAGCCCACCCTGGTCAGAGCAGCCTGGGGTCCCGTTCCTTGTGATCTTTAGCTTACCTGCCCTGGGCCTGGAGCCTGGGTGCGTAACACTTGTGCCTGTTTGTGCATGCTCGTGTATGAGCGTGTGTGCTCTCAGGCGTGATTTGTGTTCACCAGACTAGGCTCCCTGAGGACAGGCACTTCCCCCGGGTCCCCAGCACCCAGGGCAAGTGTGCAGACCCTCGGTGCTGCTGAGCAGCAGCCCTGGATTCCTGGCCACTTCATAGCTCAGTCTGCCCCCAGCAGCACACCTCCTGGGATGCCCTCCTCTCTGTCTCTTCCTGGCCCGGGGTTCCTGGGGGCCCTGCTGCCCTGGCCGTCCGTGGGCAGCCGGCCCAGGCTCAAGGTCAGCGCGTGCGTGTGAGCCCAGACGGGTGAACGTGTTTACTGAGCTGTCTCCACCGCCTGCACCGGCAGCTCGGATATGACATTTCAGGAATTGAATTACCGACATTTCAGAGCTTGCGGAATCCAGGAATAGATTATTTGATTATATCGTTGGAAGTCATCGCCACAGCTGGCTGGGTTTCCTGAGCCCACAGCTAAGCCGAGTGGGGAGACAGCAGGGGAATGCCGTAATGGCTTCTTCCCAGCACATCTCCCAAGCTGGTGGCAGCAGTGCTTTTCCCTGGACGGGGGAAGCCCCTGGGCTCACCGAGGCTCCTGGCCGGGCCTGCTGGCACTGCCTCCTGCCAGGCGAGCGTGGCTCTGCCTGCGCCCGTCACACGTGCGCTCCCTCAGACTGGAAACGCCATTTGCCAACAGGCAGCAGTCGGAGGCGCCTCCCTCCACCCGGGAGCCAGGGAGCAGAAAGCCAGTTGGGTCTGCCAGGAAGTCACACACGCCTGTGGCCCAGTTTCTGTGCCCGTCTTGCTTTCGAGAGGTTGTCAACCTTGGGACTCACACATCCAGCAGGGCCTGGCAGCCCTGTGGCAGTGCCCTGGGGAAAGCCTCTCCGCCTCTTCACTGGCCTGATGGTTTCTGCAGGGCCTCAGGGTGCTCCTCCAGGTCCTGCAGGGGCCTCAGCCTCTCTAGCCCACAGCAGTCGTTGGGATGGGAGCCGGGCAAGGTGTGCCGCTGAGCAGGAGCCCTGGCTTCCTGGCTGCTTCTCAGCTCAGGCCCACTGGGTGGCCATCACCTGCACCTGCCCAGAGCAAGTTCAAGAGCAGCAGCAAGTTCAAGCCCACTGCCTTCCGCGGGCTCTCCACACCCAGACTGGTTCCGAAAGGGCTCAGTGGTGGCCCAGGTACAGCAGGAGGCCTGGGAGGGGTCCCCGAGGCCTTCTTAAGCTGGCCACCTTTGTCCTTTGGAAACTGCCACCAATTCCGTATTAATCAGACGATAATGACTGTGCCATTTGGATTCTCTAGGGGAAGTGGCAAGTGAGCTAAAGGGAGGCAGGGACCAGACCAGAACGACTCATCCTTCAAGAAGTTCAGCTGATAATTTTGAAAAAGAAAAAGGCTCTGGCCTCATTAGGCCAGTGTGTCCTTGAAACCTCCTCCCTCCTTGAAATGTGCCTCTTGACATCCTGGAAACACAACCTTCCTTTCTATGTGGAGCCTTTTCTCAGGGTGCAGGCGCCTACCTGGCCCACTCGCCTTCCGGGTCTGCGTGGGGTTAGGCCCCGGGGCGGGGGCCCGACGCGGTGCTTAGCGTGTCTCGAGTGTGGAGGCCTCGTGTTCTTTTGAGGCATCCACTGGGGGTTCCCTAGTCCAGGAGCCCCTCTTCTGCCCCCATTCCTGAATTCGGCCTTCCGCTCCCCAAGCCCTTCTGGTGTTCCTGTCTTCTGATCTGGTTCCTCTCGTCCTGGAGTCGGTGGATGTCATTTGGTGGGGGATGAGGACAGACAAGCACCTACCTGTGCCTACAGGTGCCTAAAGGGGCATGCACATAACAGGGCAGGGAAGGACTTGGGGCTTAGGTGTCCAGCCTGACTTGACCCAGGCCTGTCTGGTAAATTTGTTCCCATCTGTAAGGGCCCTAAATCCTTGTCCAGAACTGACCGCCTCTGAGCAATTCCTCGTTGGATGCTGGCGGGAAAAGGCACTGAGCAAGAGAAGGTGCTGGTGCAGGGCTGGCTGCATTCGCTGGTGCCATTGCACACCCGCACATGGGGACTGTCACCTGTGAGCTGGCCCTCAGCAAGGCTGCCCCATGATGCCTGGACACTTAGCACAGGTGACCCCTAGCATGGCCTCTTTCAGGACACAGGAGCATGCCCAATGACTGATTCAGGGGCACCCTGAGGTGCACTGAACCCCTCCACTTTGAAGCACCCCCAGGCTGCGTTCATTGGTCGAGTGAGCTAGCTTCTGGCTGGCCTTTGTCTTTGGCCTCAGTCTCCTCATCTGCAAGGGAAAGGGGCCCATCTTAGGTCATCACAAAGTTGGGCATGTCGTGGGACTGTGCCTTTGCTCAGGGGATCCAAGGCAGAGTCACACTTCAGGCTGCAGGGCCAAGCTGGAGCTGGCACACAGGACCCAGGGAAGGCCACTGGCTGAACAGGGGTGTTCCCAAGGGCCCTGGAGTGGCAGAGGCAAAGCTGCCGGAATGGGGAGGGGTCTTAGGGAGTGGCCAGCGGTTGCTGTGGGCTTCCTGTTTGTGCTTAGGAGGTTTGAAAGTCTGGCCGGTCCTGGGGTCAGAGGGGAAGCCAGTCTGAATATGCTTTGGCTTCTTGAAAGTGACCAGCCTTGGAGCCAAGTGGACGGGCCAGCTGTGTCTACATCTGCCCCATGTTCTTGACCTGTGTTTCTCCTGAGAAGAGCTTTTCTTGCTATCTTCACCTTGATCACGTTGAGGTTCTCGGCGTCTTCTGAGAGCAGTTCCACCTGGGCTCTGAGGCCCGGGAAGCTCGTTCAGTTCTGGTGCAGGCGAAAGGGTGTCTCCGGGCTGGGTAGCCCTGGGTGGGCGGACACTGCAGGGTGCGGGTCCCCCTGCCAGGGCTCCTGCAGGCTAGTGGCTTGTCGGAGTGAGGAGCCAGTTAGGGAGAGAGCGACTTGTAGGGACCACCTCTCTCCAGCGCTGCCGCCCTTTTCAGTGAGCTTCCCTGGGGCCTTTGGTCTGTTCCCCTCGAAGGCCTCCTCTTCCCCTGGAGGGCACCACCCAACCAGACGCAGAAGCTGGCCGCACAGAGGCTGGCCCTCCGGCAGCAGCATGTCCTTGGAGCACAGGGCAGGGCAGGCCCCTGGACGTCTGGCTTTCCCTGCTCTGTGCTGGCTCTGGCCAGTTTGGTTCTGTGACCTTGGGAGACGTGGGACTGCAGGCCTGGCCCTGTCTCTGGGCCAGTTGCACATTTCACCGCTTCTCAGAAGGCAGCTCAGTCCTTGGTTCTCTGCCCTGGTGGTCTTGAATGTGAAGGGATACACACAGAGCCGCCTTGACTTGCTTAGAAGTCTGGCGCTGCGTGGCTCAGGGTCGGGTGTACAATGGGGAGACATCAGTCTGATCCTCTTCCTTAGCTTTATCTCTGTGTCTGGTCACTCTCCATCTGAGACTAAAGATCAGAAAAATCACCTTTCCCTGGGCTCAAGCTCGGCAGGGAGGCTGTGTAGCACTTGGGCGAGTTCGGGGGGGGGGGGGGGGGCGGGTCTTGGGGGGAAACTCATCACTGGGGCCCTGTCAGTTACCAGGCACCTGCTATGTCCTGGCTGCTGTGTCCAGAGCCATGGGTATAGTGTAGGGTAGGGCTTGATGTCTCGGGGAACCCCTGGGCAGGGAGCAGTCAGTGAGCATAAGGTTTGGACACAGTGGGACAAGTGCTGTCACCATGCAGGGCACATGCAGGTCTTGGGCCCCATGGCCAGCCATCTTCCTCCCATCTGCTGTCCCTCCCTCTGCTGTTAGCACAGTCCATGCAGCCTACACGGGCAGGTGGGAGGGTCGGGACCCCTGCCTGGGATGAGAGGTTGACGAGGAAACCGAGGCCTGGAGGAGAGGAAGTGCAGAACAGGACTTGGGTCGCGGCGGGTTCTCTGCTCATGATACTGCGCCACTGCTCCATGAATAAGGCATGAGGGGGACAGAGGGCCTGACGGTGTCATCATTATCGTCTGACTTGATAATAGAAAAATTAAAATTTAAAGTGATCTAAAGTGATGAGTGACAGAAATGTTCCTGGGAACCGGAGATTGGGTGCTGAGCGGCTCTCGGTGTAGATATCAGACACAGAATCCCCGGGAGGGGGCTCTTCGGGGTTTTGGAGCTCTGAGCTGGCCACAGAAGGGCCCTTTGTTTCTGGGGCTGCTGGGGCACTCAGCCTCACCCACAGCCCCGAGAGGCAGCCTCCGCTCAGCTGCCCCCAGCCTCCAGAACCAGATGGCCTCCCAGTGGGGCCCTAGGGATTTATGCCACCCTCATGCAGGGAGTCCAGGCCCCACACTTGGGTCCTGGCCATTTGTCTCCAAGGGTCTTACCTATGTCCAGTTGTTGGCCTCAGGACCCTTGGGAACGTCTGCTCTAGAACCCCCCTCACCAGGGCTGTCGCGAGCTAGACCTGAGGTGCCTTCTGATCCCAGGTCTGTTTTCCCCCTTGGGCTCAGGGAAACCCTGTCTGGCCAAGACCTCAGTCCCCAAGTCCCAGGAGCTCAGAGCAGCCTGGCTAGGGGCTTGTTTTCTCAGCCACTGTCCTCTGCTCACCTGCTGGCCTCTTCCTTCCTTTAGAGTGTTCTAGATCCTCCCCGAGCCCTGACTGAGTCCTCCAGGTCAGTGGGCACAGTGCCAGAGCGCCAGGGACAACAGGCTACATAAAGCACTTATTTTAATTATAAGAGTTACGTAACGACATATCAGAAAGTTGGCAAAATGTAGGGCAGAAGAAGCTCACTGAATCCACTTCCCGTCCCAGCTGTGCAGTTGGCCTGGGGGCCTCTGGGCCCTTCTGGTCTTTTTCGCTGCAGCGTGGGCATGCACCATGCAGGGCTGGGCACCGTGCGGGGCTGGGCGTTGGCACCGTGTGCTGTTGTGTCTGTGGATGGTGGCTTCTCTCCAGGATGCAGCCAGAGCCCACCCTTGGGGAGTGCACAGTCCCACGGGGCAGGGTTTGCAGGAAGGGAGCGGCGTCCTGACAGCAGGACATGTGCGGGTGGAGGTGGCCTGATCCGGCCACGCCCTCTGAGTGCTGCAGGGAGACATTCAAATACAAAACATGGCAAGAGTTAAACTGGGGGAGCAGGGTGTTGGGTGGGAAGGGGAAACAGTGACTGAGGTGGTTCTTGGAAGGGGCCTGAGCAGGCTGTCAGGGCGGGAAGGGTTTAGAGAGGAGGGGCCCACACTTGGGCCCTGGCTTAGAGGCAGGGCCCCGGGGCTTCCTTCCTGGTCTGGTGCCCATCATGACCATCTCTTCTGTTCCCCGTTGTTGGTTGGAGCTCCTCCTCCTCCGCCAGACTTGCAGCTCGGCCACAGGGACCGGGGCCTCCTCCACGCAGAGCGGCCTGGTGCCGAGGGGACCCGGGAGGGGGAGAGAACAGCACATGGCCATGGCGGGGACCCATGGCCCCAGCTGGCCACAGAAGGGCAGTCATTGTGGGGGTGCTGGCCTGGCTGGCCTAAGACCTCTCTTCCAGACAGCTGCGCTTGGGGAAGAAACACTAGAAAAATCATTCAAGAGAAAAGAGGTGGGGAGGGGGGAGATAGTCCACGGATGGAGATGGGTCCTTATCTTCTCTTTAAAACCTGCTCTCATCACCGCTCTTCCCCAGACTTCACAGGCAGGGTGAGTTGGCCAGGGTCCTCCTCTGCCTGGACACCCGTGGTCGCCTCGGGGGCTGGGGGCGTGGGAGGCTCAGGGGCTTTTCTCAGACTGTGTGGGTCAGAGCATCCAGGCGGGCAGAGGGCCTAGGTACGACCATCACTCCTTTTAGGAAGTGCAGGGCGCAGCTGGCCGAGGACACCAATTATAACAAAGATGTCACTTGTTGGGCTGTTGGGACAAACTTAAACTTCAGAGTCGGCCTTGACCTGGATGGAAGCCCCACATCCCCCCTTGGCAGCTGGGTGACCTGGGACACGTTCCACACTTTCCGTTGTCCTCACTATGGGACGGGGCAACACCCCCTCGGAGAGTCTGAGGAGAAAATGAACCAGATACAACCCACACGAAGCCCCTCTCACATGCAGGGGCTCTGGGGTCTGGCTGCCCTTCTTGTGTATCTGTAAAGACACAAAGGAATCAACCGGAAAACCAGCAATTAATAAAATAATTCAGGAGAGTAGTGGGAGAGACAAGTGTTCCTATTAGCCGTGACCGCTTTGCCAACGTGTAATTTTAAAGCATTTCATTCTTGTGCTGAAATTGTTGTTTTGGTGATTACAAAAGTCTTGTATTTGTCAAGACTCCCTCAACTGCACGCCTAGAAGGAGTGAATTTTATTGTGTGTACAGTTTGCCTTAGTAAACATGACTTTCAAAAAAAAAAAAAAAAAAAAGAATCCCCTTCTTAATGCAAATAAAACACATGGAAATAAATAGATCTAACATCGGGAGAAAATGCCTGACCCAGATGTGGAACAAGACGACATTTAAATATTTTGTTGATTTTTTTCCTTATGGTAAAAGTGACCACATTAATTCATCCCTTCTATAGGTATTTATTGTCTGCTGTGAGCCAGGCCTTGTTTTAGGCCCAGGGGGTACACCTGAAAATAAAAGAATAGCCCCCTGCCCTCACGGAGCTCACCTTTGGACGGGAAGGCCACTACTAGAATAGCAGACCAGAACGTGTCACCACAGGTTACAGGTTGGGTGGTAAATGCCAGGGGAAGCAGGGGGCAGCCCGGTGGGGACCTGAGGTGTCAGAGGAGGCACTTGCAGCCTGAGATGAGTGGGTCCTGCGGACCTCCCTTAGAAGGCCATAGGAGAGCCAAACATGGGGACCCCTCCCCAAGGGAGCGGCCAAGGTGGGAGGGGCCTGTGGGCTCGAGGGGCAGCGATCACCCGACTTGAGGATGAGGAATGAGCCTCCCCGCCAGGAGGACGGTCCCAGGCCCCACGGTCTGTGTCTTGAGTGCCACGCGCTGCTGTTATTCACGCGCACCGTTCTCAGGCCGTTTCTCAGCGTCTCCTGGTTATTAGCTTAACGTAGCAGGTTACCAAGTCTGAGTCTGTTTTACTAAAATCATCCTGAGTAGCCCAATTGTGAAGGCTTTGGCCGTGTCTGTTCCTGGGTGTGCCCTGTAGTTTAACACCCTACCTTCTGGAAACCACCAGGGGTGCGAGAAGCACCGGCCACAGGGCCATGCTGGGGCACCCTACGTGGGAGGATGGAAGGTGGCCAGCAAGCCTCTGCAGATGGCTCCTGGTGTGGCCAGAGCCCCCCATGCTCTGTGCTTCCCACAGCTGTGCGTGTGGAGGTGCTCCACATGTAAGGCGTCTGGATGGCGTTGGACAGTGTACCTAGCCCAGCGTTGGCTCCCCGACCTGGTGACGCCCAGCACAGTGAGCAGGTCAGCTCTGGCTTCTGAGTGTCACAGCCGTGGGCCTCTCTGCCTGCTTCAGGCACCTGTTGTTGTATGTGCTCTTCAACACTGGTGTGCTCCTCTGTCGGAGGACTACCTCCATCCCTCCTCTCCCGGAAGCCTCCTCCTCCTTCCCCGGGTCCCGCTGTGTTGCTGCCACCCACCTAACCTGCTTGTCGCACTTCTAGTGTTTCCCTGGCAGAGCATCAGCTTGGGACAATCCAGGGCCTGGCTGATTCCCTGTGACCCCTCCCCAACCAGCCTGCCTCTCTCCTCTCCCATCCCCAGGTCTTGGCCCAGTACCCCCAGGGCCAAGCACTGGGTTATGTGAAGGATATAAAAGGGGTCATTGGGGTGTTCCAGTCGGAGGATCTGTCAGCCTGGGTGAAAAATAAACTCAGGAACATGTGCAAACGTCTCAGCTTGCTGCCGAAGGTGGCCAAGGAAGGGCACAGGAGCATGATGAGGAAGCGTGGCGCAGAGATGCTGGGCCAGGGGCCCTCAGCTCCTAGCTGAATGCCTTACTTCTGCAGGGTTGTGATTGCCAGGCATGTGACCTTGTGACAGCCCAGGTGTTGGAAGGCAGGATGACACCTGCAGCCACCTCGCCCAAGGCCGAGAGGAGGAAGCCTTCCCTTCCTACCTTCCGCGAGGCTGCAGTGAGAAGAGGTGAGGGACTTCTGTGCGTGACAGTCAACGTTTTCAAGGTCTGTGGGGCAGAGAGACTTGGTTGCAGCCTTAGTGTCTCCTCCTATGTCCCCAAAGGAGGGTGCTCGTCTTAGCCTGCCGGGCTGCCTTAGTGGAACACCACAGACTGGACGCTGGAACAGCAGGCATTTCTTTATCATAGTTCTGGAGGCTGGAAGCCCAAGGTCGGGCTTCAGCATGGTCGGGTTCTGGGGAGGGCACTCTCTGGTTTGTCCATGGCTGTCTTCCGGCCACGTGGAAGGGAGAGATTTCTACTGACCTCCTTGTCTTAGGATACTGGTTCCGTCAAGGGGGCTCTACCCTCATAGCCTCATCTAGACTTAGTTCTCTCTAAAGCCCCCTCCCAATACCACTGTGTTAGGGTTTAGGGCTTCATCCTATAAACTTGGGAAGGGGACACAGCCACTCAGTCTGGGCTAGGCCAGGGCAGGGGGAGGTTGCTGTCCCCTGAGTACCTGTGGTGGTTATAGATGCTTAAATGCTCATCACAGAAAACATGGAAAATACAGAAAACACCAAATACAATCTGTAATCCTGCCACCCAGATAATCACAGTGGATGTCTGTTCTTTCTTGTTGACAATATCCATGTAAGCAAAGTGGAGAGAAGCCTGTTGTAATTGGTGGCATGTTACGAATTCAGTTCAGGTCCTGATTTCGCTTAGTGCCATATCATTCTAGTTTTTATGTCATTAAAAATTATTTGTTAGCATAACTTGTCACAGAAATGTTTGGACTTGGCAAGTCACAGAAGTTTTTGGACTCGGTCATGATCCAGCTCACCCTTTGCATTCCATGAAACGCCACCCCTTACACCCCCTGCACCCTCCCCATAGATATCGGGGCAGAGTGGGGAGTTGGGACTCTATCTCATCCTGTGCTCCCTGTGAGGCCACCCTGCCTCCCTCAGCCAGCAGTGTCACGGAGTCTGCAGCAGGCAGGTCCACAACTGTGGTCCCCGTGTGTGATTCTGAAGATGAGATTGGAAGTTCAGCCCAGGCCTCCCTCTTTCATAGTCAAATGTCCTTCACAGCTTGTTGTGGAGATGACCTTCGTACTTCCCCTCTCTGCCTCCCTTGTTACGGGTTGGCATCAGGTGACCCAAGCATGGCTTGGGGAAGTTGCTTGGAAGGGAAGGTGTTTGCCATGCACTGCCCACGGTGCCAGGGAGTGGGTTATAAGGTTATACTCATGGGACAGAGCTGGCTCCCTCCCTTGAGCCGTGGACCAAGCACTTCCAATCATGACCAAGTCTAAAACCAGGGAGGAGCTGAGCAGTGGTGCAGTTAGATGGCTCCCCAGATACCCGCTCCAAAGGCCTTGAGGAGTAGGATGACCATTACTACTGGACATCTCTCCGTTGGTGCCACGTGGCTCTGCCTTGACCACGTCAGCAGTTTCCCCTGCCACTTAGTAAGACGTGACCTGGGTGCCAGGGGCTGAGGATGCAGCACTGAAGAGCTGTTGAGACCCCAGAAGCTCTGGGGCTTGGAAAGACGAGCCATGGGCTGAAGGCAGGCTCTGCTCTCGGCGTCAGCCTGGACTTGTTCACTCACGTGGGCTTGATAGAAAAATGAAATAGTCATATGCAAAATGGTGCACTGAGGGCCAGGCCTCCTAGCATGCTATCTAGAGACCGGGGTAAAACTGCTCTGTGTGGTTCTGGAGGAGAAGCCACACGCAGTGCCCCTCCCTGGGTCCGCGAGGGCTGGGCGTAGACCCTGTGTGCCTGGCTTCACAGCAAACCAGCCACAGGGGCTGCACTTCTTCCTCTTTCTGCCAGGCCACACCACGGGGCACTTAGCATTTTTCCTGAACACACAGAGCCCAGTCTCCAGGAGCCATTTCCCACTTAGCAGAAGTCTGGGGAGCGGCGGACTTTCCTGTGCCAGGCTTTGGGGAGCAACGGTCCGTGCGAGGGCGCTGCCCCCCTGTAGGAGTTTCGCTCCTTCCTTGGGGAATGAGCTTGTACCCTGCCGTGGTCTGGATCTTGAACATCTTCCAGAGGTTGTAGCTGAAGGCACTGTTGAGAGGAGGTGGAATCTTTGGAGTGGGGCCTAGGGGAAGGAAGTTATGTCTCTGGGGACATGCTCTTGGAGGGGATTTGGGAACCCTGGCCTCTTCCTCTCTTTGCTTCCTGGGCAACACAAGGGGAACAGACCTGTCCTGCCACATGTTTCTGCCATGATGCATTATGCTCCCACAGGGCCAAGTGACCATGGACTGAACCCATGAGCCAAAGCAAACCTTCTTGCTTACAAGTTGTTTACCTCTGGTGTTCCATCACAGCGTGGAAAGCTAACACACGCCCCTGGCCACTAAAGTCCGCAAATGGTTTAAGGGGCAGCCAGCTGTGAGCTCTCTGTGTGTCGGGGCCTCACAGCCTCAGCACTGTTGGTGCGTTGGCCTGTGTCATCCTCTGTGGCAGCTGTGGTGACTGGCCTGTGTCCTGAGGCATGGTTCACAGCACCCTTGCCCTCTCCCCGCTAGATGCTGGTGGACACCCCCACACCAGTTGTCATGACGAAAATGTCTCCAGACAATACCCAAGGTCTCCCGGGGGGGAAAATCATTCCTGTTGAGAACCACTAAAGTGTGTGTGTGTTTTCCACGTGTGTGCATTCCTGTGCGAGTGTGAGTGTGCACATACTGCCATGTTTCTGTACGTGGTGGCTCCGGCTTACCCTAAGGCCAGAACCTGTCCTGAAGTTTGCTGCACTCTTTAAACTACGTTCGCGTCACTCACAGAGCTCTGCTGTCTATCAGGGCCGGGGGTGGGGAGGACTAGAAGGTCACTTCTCCAGGCACCTCAGATAAGCCACTTTCCTGGGCAGGAGGCTGGTCACTGCAAGTGTGCCCTGCCAAAGACCCCCTGTGGAAGCATGGGGACAAAGGGACAGCCACATGGGACCAGGGTTGGGGGGAGAAGGGCGTAAGCCCCCAGCCCTGGATGAAGTGAAGTACCTGAGTTCCCTCAGGGGGTCCTCGCACTCAACCACTTCAGTCCACGAACTCCCGTGTTGGCTTCCTGGGCGCCAGGCAAGTCCCGTCCCCTCCAGCAGTGGCTCCCTGTGGGCTACAGATGCTAACCAGCAAGTCCAGAAAAGCTATGGAATGACATCGTGGTGGAGAACATGGAGGGGAGCAGGGCCGTGCCCCTGGGTCTCCCTGGGCAGGGAGAGTGGTCAGCTGGGGACTTGGGGGTGGTGCTCTAGGGAAAATCAGCTGAGCAGACAGGAATCCAGGACGGGGAAACAGAGGCGACAGGAGGTCCCGAGATGAGTGGACGTCACTTTGCAAATGTTCTCTTTTCATCTCCCCTACGCCATTGGAGCCCCTGGTCAGGAGAAGCCCTGGGGCTGGCCAGCGGTGCTGCGTCCCTGGAGACTTCCTGCTGGTGGCCCCAGCTCAGCTCTGGGAGACCAGCTCTGCTGGGGGTGCTGGGCTGGTCTCCCAGATGTGGGTGGAAGCGAGGAGCCAGTTCCCAGGCCAGCTGCCTGCATGTGCGATGGCGGAATCTGGTGTCTGCTCGCGGAGCCGTGGCACTAATAGGATTGTCGGTGCCTTTCAGGCGTGTGTGGTGCGGCGGCTGTTGCGGGAGCCCAGAGGCTGCTCATTTGTGGGGGATGAATAATTTATTTCTGTTTTCTCCTGGCTTAGTCCTTCATGGCAGACGCTGTGCCGAGCTCCTGCCGTTCTGCAGCTCCTGATTAAGTGACTTCGGCAGATGACTTGGCTTAACGCCCCACCGTCCAGGGTGCCCTCCAGGCTGCTGGTTTGCAGGCTGTGTTTCGGGGGTCCTGAGTTTCTCGGCTGTGGGTGTTTTCCTTCCTTTGTGGGGAACTGTTCTTTCCTCCCACTTTGCGTTTCAGGAAGCATGGCCCCAAGGCACCAGCGGCCCCGGGCTGGAGGGAGCCGGATATTAGAACATGGATACCAATAATACAGCAGAGGCCTGTCTCACAGGACACCCTTGTTTCTGATTTCTGTGTGTGACATGCTGAAAGCAACTTGTGGTGACCATCACCCTTGAAAATCTGGTTATCTCCGTGCCAGCCTGACACCCTCTTGGCTGCTCACCCCTCTCCTCAGTGGTTCCCCTGACATGGGCCCTGCCATCTTTCTCGCCCAGGCCACCAAGCTGGTCCTCCTCCAAGTCCACCATGGCTCCCTGTTGCAGAAGGCCATCTGAACACCGCACTGAGAGCTCTGGTTGGACTGGCGTTGTCACCCGTTGATTCATTCGTTTAACATGCATGGGGGGTCTTTCCAACCAGGTAGAGTGCAAGAGGCCTGGGTGCTTCTCTCCTCTGCCCTTGTGAGAGGTGAGGGACTAGGTCCCCTCAGCCTCAAAGGGAGCTTGTACCCTGGCCTAGTCAGGTCCCTGACAGCAGGCCTGTGTCTGAGCAGCCCACCCTCCAAGCCACGCAGTGCTGTTGGGCTGGGTGTCCTCCTGCCCAGGGCACCCGTGCTTCCCTGTGGCTCCCCCATAGTTCTGCGCTGGCCAAGCTTCCTTCTATCTTCCTCCTTCTGGAAGAGGAGGCGCCTCACACGCTGCCTGAGAAGAACACCAGAGCAGGCTTCCTGTGGCCCTGGTCCAGGACCGGTGACATCAGGCAGCCATGGAAGAAGGTGGCAGTGGCTGAGGCTCAGGAGCTTCCAAGAGCTCTGTTCCTGGGAAGAGCTGTTTCCTTTGCTGCCCCCGGAGGGTTGGCAGTTCAGAGGGTGGAGGGCTGGAGGGTTGGGGATGGGGGTCAGAGGGTCAGAGGGTCAGAGGGTGGGAGGGTCGAAGGTCCTGAGTGAACAGCTTGAGGTCTTAGAAAATGCAGTCTCCTCTTACCCCTCCACCCAACCCACTGCGAGGGTTGGGAAGGTCTCAGTCTCGCTGCTCTGCTGCCCCTGAGGTCCAGGGGTCCTGAAATCCCTCCCTTTCCCTGGAGCCTGGTAGTTTTGAAGTGCTCTTTAGTTTTCAGAGTTCTTCTACAACAACTGCATTTAAAATACAACCCAAGCTCCCTGCAAGGCCTGCAAGGCCCCTCACCATGAGCATGTCTTACAGAGAAGGAGGTCTGCGCCCCACAGCAGAGAGGGGTGCCCCGCAGTGTTTGCCCCTCCAAATCATCGTGGCTCATTGTTGGTGTTCCCCCCCCAAATTCATTTGGTGAAACCCTAACCCCCCGTAGGATGGCGTTGGGGAGGGCCTTTGGGAGGTGGATTAGGTGTGAGTGAAGCACCCAAGACGGGATTAGTGGCCTTGTAAGAAGAGAACGGGAGATGGTCCCAGCAGTCTCCACCTGGAGTCCCAGACTCAGGAGGCCAAGGCAGGGACATTTCAGGTTAGAGGTCAGCCAGCGACTTAGCAAGACCCCATCTCTAAATAAATAAATAAAATCAAAAGGGCTGGGGATGTAGCTCAGAGATGGAGCACCCCAGGCTCAACCCCCAGTACCACACACATGGAGGAGGAGGGGGAGTGGGAGGAGGGGGAGTGGGAGGAGGGGGAGTGGGAGGAGGAGGAGGGGAGGGAGGAGGAGGGGAGGGAGGAGGAGGGGAGGGAGGAGGAGGGGAGGGAGGAGGAGGGGAGGAGGAGGAGGGGAGGGAGGAGGAGGAGGAGGAGGAGGGGAGGGAGGAGGAGGGGAGGGAGGAGGAGGGGAGGAGGAGGAGGGGAGGGAGGAGGAGGGGGCGGCGGAGGAGGAGGAGGAGCGTGAGCCCTGCTCCCCACCACGTGAGGATATGATGAGCAGGCAGCTGCCCTCCCAAGAGCCCAGCGGTGCTAGCACCTAGGACTTAGCCTCCCGAACAGAGAAGTCATTGTCATTGAAGCCCCTCAGTCAGCACTCTCTTCCAGCCCAGCCTGAGGCCAAGGGTAGCTTCTGGGTCTGGCTTCCTCATTGAGCATGGGCTTGGGAGGCTCATCTGCCTCCTTGTTGTCGTTAAAGATGCTGCTGATTGCTTCAGGCATCCCACCGTGTGACTATGCTGCCGTGTATTGACCCATCTAATGGGGACGGACATTTGGACTGTTTCCAGGTCAGCGCGGTTCAGGCTGTGCAGCTGTGCCTTGGGGTGGGCTGTGCCACCTTTCTGTTGGGCACACATCAAGGAGCTGAGACCCTGGTCTGTGGGCGGACGGGGTCCCTGTGAGTGTATATGCCCAGTGGTTTTCAAAGTGGCCATACATAGTAGGTTCTGTTTAGCATGTGACAAGAGCTCACCTGCACTGGCGGGGCAGCGGGAACAGGAGCTACAAGGACGCATTGCACACTCTCTGGAACGTGGACCCTCGGTGGGCTGGTGCCCAGCCGGAAGCCTGGTGCAGGGTGCTGGTCACGGCCAGGTCTGGCTCAGGGCTCAGTCTCTGTTGCACCGGCCATCTCTCCAGCCTCCCCCTTTTGTGAAGCAGGCAGCCCGGGGGGCCTCGTCTGGATATCTTGATTTCACCGCATGCTCAGAGGGACCAGCCGCAGTGGCATCTGTGGGACATGACACTTTGCCTCCTCTGTAACTCAATTTCTTGAATTGAGCTATGAAAGAAAATGCCTCTACAAAGAGAGATGGTCACGCGAAACGTCTGTGTGACAGTATTCTGTGAGCGACCGTGCTTATTGCCTAGGGGCCATGGTAGAATTAGTCATTTTAAAACCTCAGTCCCCTCAGAAATAGCCATAATCTAAAAACCATCCATCTTTGGCTTCAGACTCCATTATATATATATATATTTTTTTTTCTCCCTTAGGGTCTTTGCTCCCTAATTAAGTTGGATTTCAGAAGATATTAAAATTATTTGTCATCTCTAGAGCACACATCTGCAGTGTGAGTGGGCAGGAGAGGCCATTTCTGGCTTCCCGCAGGTCTCCGAGGTGGCACAGGAAGCTCAGGGTCGGGTGCAAGGGGGTGTCAGGTTCTGGAAAGAGGAAGTTTGCTAGCTGCCTTCCCCGAGGGCTGGCCAGTCAGGAAGATGGGCACCGCAGCGCTCTAGGCCCGGCCCCTAAGGAGGAACTGGCCCAGAGACAGCCCTAGGACCATAATGTCGTAGGGCCACAGCCTGCAGCACGTGGGGTGGCAGCCTGGCTGTTTCTGGGACCGAGCTGAGAGTCCCTTCAATGGAGCCTCCTTCAGGTGGTGTGTATCCTGAGATCTGGGCTCTGGCACCACCCCAGAGGCCAAGCTTGCATCTGGCACCCTGCCAGACAGCTGGCCCAGCATCTGAGTGAACCTCACCCGGCCCTGTGCTTCTCAAAGGGGGCTTTGTCTCTGCACCTGTCCCACGGGACCCCTCCATGTGGTGGAGCGAGGGCTGGGGGTGCTCCGGTAGCTCTGTAGGTCTGCTGCGGGCTCATTCCTTGGGACCATGCCAGGATGTGGTCAGCTAAGCTGGCACCTGCCCTTCCCATCTGCCAAGACCCATATGTGCCTGGGTACAGGGCTGGAAAACCCAGCTCCTGTGATTCTGCTCTTCACTGCTCCTCTGGTGGAGAGAGGTAGGACAATGACGTAGATCCCTTCTTTTGAGCAGCTTTATGGAAATGTGAATCACACACCTACAATTCACCCATCTAATGTTCACAGTGTAAAGTCAGCGTCATGTCATGACTTGGATGTTTGCAAGTACTTGCAACCATCACCACAATCAATTTCGGAGTATTTTCATCACCCCAAAAGGAAACCTCACACCCTTTCCCTTGTCCCCTCTTTCCCTTTCCCCTCTTCCCCCAGCCCTAAAAAACCACCAGTTTACTTTCTGTCACTATAGGTTTCCTGTCCTGGACATTTTATATACATGGAATCATGAATTGGCCCTTTTGTGTCTGGTTACGTAACTTAGACTGATGTATTCAAGGCTCATCTCTGTTGTAGCATTTATCAGTGTTTTTCTACTTTCTGTGGCTTAGTAATATTCCATTATATGGCTATACCAAACTTTGTTTATCCATTTATCCACTGATGGACATTTGGGCTGTTTTCACCTTTTTTGGCTATTTATGAGTTTTTGGGTGGATGTGAGGTTTCATTTCTCTTGGGTGTACACCTATGTGGAAAATTTCTGGATTATATAATAACTGTATATTTAGCCAAGCTGTTTTCCGAATGGATGAACAATTTCACATTCCCACCAGTAGTGTATGAGGGCTCTGGTTTTCCCAGCTCCTTGCCAACACATGCATTGATCAGACTTTTCAATTTAAGGAGTTTTAGTGGGCATGAGGTGGTACTGACTGTTTTCCTAATCACTAATGGTGTTGAGCATCTTTCCGTATGCTTACTGTCCCCTGGCACATCTTTTGAGAAGTTTCTATCAAATCTTTTGCCCTTTCTAATTGGGCATTAGTCTTTCTTTATTGAGTTGTAAGAGTTACCCTGACCCATGCACGGGGAATTGAACCCATGTCCTTGGGCAAGCTAGGCAGGGCACCATCACTGAGCTACATCCCTGGCCTTATGGAAGAGCTCTTCATGTCATCTAGGTAAAAGTCCTTTATAGGTAAGTGATCTGCAAACGTTTTCTACCAGTGCCAGCCATGGTGGGCACACCTGTAATCCCAGCAGCTCAAGAGGCTGAGGCAGGAGGACTATAAGTTCGGGGGCCAGCCTCAGCAACTCTAATGAGGCCCTAAGCAACTTAGACCCTGTCTCAAAATTTTAAAAATAAATAAAATAAAAAAGGGCTGGGGATGTGGCTAAATGGTTAAGCATCCCTAGATTCAATCCCTGGAACATACATATATATGTTCTCCCATTCTATACATTTTCTTTTCAGTAATTTGGTGGTGTCCTTTGAAGCACAGGTTTTTAATTTTGATGGAGAATTTAATCTATCTTTCTTTGGTGGTTGGGCTTTGGTGTTCGACCTGAGAGTCCTTTGTCAACCCAAGACCATGAAGACTTACCCTGTTTTCTTTTCCACGTCCTGTAAGTTTAGCTCTTATGTTTAGATCTCTGAGGACTCATGTTGAGTTAACTTTTGTGTATGGTGTGGGGCAAGGTCTGGCTTCACTCTTGGTGACTGTTCAGTTGTCCCAGTACCATTTGTTGAAAAAAATATTCCTTTCCACGGGATGGTCTTGTGACCCTTGCTGAAAATCAGTTAACCCTGGATGGGTGGGGTTGCTTCTCCCCGTTCTCTTTCATTTTTCTTTTTGCCTGTCCTTGTGCCGGTACCGCACTGTCTGGATTATTAGTGCCTCGTAGTAAGTTTTGAACGCAGGAGGAGTCCTCCTACTAGGTTCTTCTTTTTCTGAGTTGTTTTGGCAATTCTCAGTTCTTTCCAGTTCCACATGAATTTTTTTTTCACTTTTTTTTTTATCGGTGCATTATAGTTGTGCATAATGATGGATTTGTTGTTACATATTTGGACATGCACACAGTGTAATAATATAATTTGGCCAATAACACTCCCCAGCACTCCCCCCTGCCATGAATTTTTAAAATCAACTTTTCAATTTCTGCAATAAAGTAAAACTAGGATTATGGTGGGAATGGCATTGAATCTATAGATCAGTTTGGGAAGTATTGACAACTTAACAATATTAAGTCTTCCTATTTATAAACATAGAATGTTTTTCTATTATTTAGATCTTCCTTAATTCCTTTTAACAACTTTTTATAGTTTCCAGAGTGGGAGTTTTGCACTTATTTTGTTAAATTTGTTCCCAAGTATTTAGTGTTTTTTTTTTTTTTATGGAATCCTTTTGGAATAATTTTCTCAATTTCACTTTTTAATGCAAGGATATGGGAGTACAGTTTTTTAAAGACAATATAGGGTCTTGCTACATTGCCCAGGCTAGCCTCAAATTCCTGTGCTCAAGCCTTAGCCTTTTGAGTAGCTGGGAACACAGGTACATGTCACCACGCCCAGCTCAATTGATTTTTTAAAAATAATTATCTTATATCCAGCAACTTTGCTGAACTTGTTTATTATTCTAATTTTCTTAGTGGATTCTGAATATTTGCTATATATAAAACCATGTCATCAGAACATGGAGATAATTTTATTTCTTCCTTTCCAGTCTGAATATCTTTTTTTTTTTTTTTTTTTGCCTAATTGCTCTGGCTAGAAATTTGGTACAATTTTGAATAGAAGTGTCAAGAGTAAGCATCCTTGTCTAATTCTTAATCTTAGGAAGAACGTAGCCAGTATTTCAACATTAAACATGATGTTAACTATACCCGTTGTCAGATTGAGGAAGTTCCCTTCTGTGCTAGTTTTCTCAGTGTTTTTTATCATGCAAGGGTGTTGGATATTGTCAACACTTTTTCTCCTTCTACTGAGATGAGTTTGTGACATATGTTTTTTATATTTATTGGCTTAGTGTATATATTTGGATGGCAAACCAACCTTGCATTCCTGTGATAAATCCTGCTTGATCATGATGTATGATCCTTTTTACATATTGATGCCCTTGGTATGCTACTGTTTTCTGAAGGACTTTTATATCTATATTCATAAAAGATTTTGGTAAGTAACTTCATCCTCTTGTGACACCTTTCTGTGGTTTTATATCCTGGAGATACCTCCTATAATGAGCTTGGTAAATGTACCCTCCTTTTCTATTTTCTGGAGGAGTTTGTGAAGAACTGGTGTTCTTTAAATGTTTATAGAGAATTCAGCAGTGAAACCGTCTGGGCCTGGGCTTTATTTGTGGGTAGTTTTCTGATCGCTTATTCACTTGTTGCAGGTCTTTCGTATCTTTATAGTTGAACTTCTCCCAGCCCCTTCATAGTTGGTGTCATTGAGTTTCCTAGGTGCCAAGCATTTTGTGTGTGTGTGTATTAACTCAATCTTCACCAAAACCTGATGAGCTAGGTAGCGCATTGCTGATGTGGGGAGGGCCGCGGGGGAGTGAAGTAACAGGTCAAGATCACACAGAAGGAACCAGGGACTGGAGCCCTGCCCCCTCTCCCTCCAGCCCTCCTGCAGCTCAGCTCTGGGCTAGCCCCTGTCCAGAGCTGGGAGTGCCCTGTGGGCGGGGCCTGGTCCCAGGCGACCTTGTTTCCTGGAGAACCCAAACCTAAGGAAGGGAGGAGCCTTAGGCCTACAGGAACTAGGGCTGGGGCTCTGGGTGTCAGGAAGCACCCGCAGAGGAAGTGAGGTGTGGAAAGGGCCGTGAAGGAGGCCCAGCGCAGGTCCCTGGGATGAGTTTGGTGACTCTGCCTCCAGAGGCTATGTCTTCGACACCTTCCGTCTCCCAGTGCTCAGCCAGAGGGCACCAGAACAGAGCACCTGCTCCTGCCAGGCTGGTGCCCAGCATGCA
This sequence comes from Callospermophilus lateralis, assembly GCF_048772815.1. Lineage (NCBI taxonomy): Eukaryota > Metazoa > Chordata > Mammalia > Rodentia > Sciuridae > Callospermophilus > Callospermophilus lateralis. Next base: position 6,725,952 of record NC_135318.1, read on the forward strand.
GGAGGAGTTTGCAGCCGCACAGCCGTGCTCTGTTGTGCCGCATGAGTCACCCGGGCCTCTGCATTTCGCTCTTCTAGAAAGGAAGAGGCCTGACGATGTGTAAGACAATCACTTGACAGATATCAGGAGCAACCAGACATAACTCGACATAATTATTTCTGCATAATGACTTCTGTTCCTTGATGCCGTCTCAAGCAAGGACTGTAATCTTTATCTGTCACTGGAAAGCTGGTGGCTAGGGAGCCCCTGTGGCTCAGCGATAGAGCCAGGAGGAAATTTGCAACTCAAGTTAATGGAGTGCTCCCAGGCAGCCTGGGAGCCCTGCCCCAAGGCCTCTGGAAACAAGACCCTCCTGCTAGCAAGCCTGGGGTTGGAGCTGGCCCTGGCCCCCCTCTAGGGTCCAGCCCACCTGCCTGGTCCTAGATGGGGATACTGACCATAGCAGAGGTCATGGGCATGCCCAAGGTCACTCAGCAGCAGAGGCCCCTGTGGAACCGGAATTTCCCCTTGCACCTCCCACCCCAGAGCTTCCCCTGAAGCCAACAGTCCCTTCTGAGGCACAGGGAGGCTGGGTAGAAAGCAACTCTGAGGATTAGAAGTGGCTGCCTGAGGTCAGCCAGCACTGAGCTTATTGTCACCCTGGGCTGTCCCTAAAAGTGGGTGGCGTGGAATCTTTGTACCTGGATGGCTGAGGGAATGCGGCAGGCAGAGTATCCACCGAGAGCCTGGAGACTGTGTTCGCCTGCGCCAGCCTGGGAATTGGAGAGCCCCCACCCCGCCCTGGGAGTGGTGATCGCTGCGCCTCTTACACGGATTTTAATTCACAAGAGCAGCTGAGTGTGGGGCCTGGGGTGGGAGACTTGTGTTGAGGCATCCCCCCTCCACTTAGCGCAGTGTGACAGGGCTGCCCCAGAGTCGCTTCCTCCTCACTGGGAAGGGTGAGGACGACCCTGCCTGTGTGGCGGGAGGTAGGCGACAAAGTGGTGACAGGCACAGCACCTGGTGCACTCTGCCTCTGCCCCACTGCTGTGTCTTCAGGGGGCTCTGAGTCCCGGGCCCACCTGGGCCTCGATTCCCCAAGTGTCAAAGCAGGGTTCAGGGAGCCCATGGCTTGAAGGCACCGTGAGCTTACACAGGACGAGGCAGGGCACCGGGGACATTCAGGGCAGGGTCGCTGGCCTGGGTGACACTTGTGGTGGATACAAGTCAGTGTGTGAGGGGACAGGGTACGTGGGGCATCTCTGCACCTTCCTCAGTTTGCCATGAACCTGCAGCTGCCCTAAAAATGAAGTCTGTTAAAAATGCACACCACGTGCGCGGGATACACAGACCCAGCTGGGGCAGCGGGTCAGAGGCCGAGCGCCCGCGCCAGCTGAGGGGCGGCCAGCGTCTCCCCACTGGCTTCTGTCCGTGTGGGGCTCACAGAGCCGTGGTCCCTGTCGCAGGTGTGCAGAACCAACTGCCTCCCGCCTGACCCTGGCTTCTCTCTTCCAGGGGCATGGTCTAGCAGCCCGGGCAAGCCCACACATCCAGCCCCTGGAGGTTCTGACCCCTGCTCCTCTCAGCCTCCACTTGGCCTCAGGTAAGTGACCCCTGTAGCCTCACCGCCCTGGGGCTGGGTAGGGCCAAGGGTGGCAGGGGGACTCCTGCCATCTGTGGGTCCTGCCCACATGCAGGGACTTCACCCAGCTCAGCATAAAGACCAAGAAAGACAAGGGGGGCGGGGGCCAGGCTGCCCAGCACCCCCAGGCGCAGGCCAGGAACAGGCCCAGGGATGAGGCCGGGAAGATCCATCTCGGGGCTGGGTCTTTCTGGGCAGATCACTTGATCCCCGTGCTTCCGTCCAGGGAGAGTTAGGGATTTGCCCGAGGGGGAAAGGGGCATCTGTCTTTCAGTATTTCTTTGGTCCTCCGTTTTCCTCTCAGCCCACCGCAGTCTGGAGCACCCAGTGGGGCTGGTGACTCAGTGATCCCCGCCTTCCCACCCACAGGGCACCCTGCACGGCACTCAGCCGGGGGCTAAAATGTGGGCCTGAAACCTGTCACAGTTGCAGCCTCCACCACAGAGGCTGCGGTGTCCAGGAGTCCCACCCAGCCCGGACTGGCATCCCTGAGGCAGGCGCCGTCCCCAGGTGGCCAGTCCCATCAGGCCCCTGCAGCCCTGGGTGGGGTTGCTTTCCCGCCAGGTACCTGTGCTGCTGGGTCCGGGTTTCCAGGGCCCAGGGAGCGCCATGCCTGCCTTCCTGTGGGTGGAGTGCTTCTGCTTGGTCTTCCTAGGAAGGGATGTCTCCACCTCCCCTTCTCCCCGAGTCTCCTGCACACCCTGTGGACGCTGTTACTGGTCAGGACCATGCCTGCGTGTGCAGTACTGGATGCCACCTGTATACACGCCCCCCAAGCATCAGCATAGTGCACAGGGGCCTAGTGGGGTTCTGCTGAGAATGGTGACTGGCATCAGGAAGCTGGAGCAGATGCAGACTCTAGCAAAGGCCTGTGGGGTCCCTGCCCATCCTGAGGGCACCTCAGTGCTACACACAGTCAGTGCTCGGTAACCCCCACCCACAAGAGAGAAGTGCTGGGGGTCTGATGTGCATCCTGACACGAACATCCCTAGCCAAACATCCCTCGCTGTGGAGTCAGTGGTCAGGTGGTGCCCAGTGGGAGGTAGGGTTTTCTCTGTCTGCACCTGTGTGCCCAGGCCTGGGGCCCCATCTCCCCACAGCCACACAGCATTCACTCGGGATGTGTTTATTGAGCACATACTGTGTGCCAGGCAAGCCCGCAGGCTCTGGGCTTCCACTGGTAGAGAAACCACAATGAAGCCTACCCTAGGGACCTTGTGTCAAGCAGGGGACGGTGACACCTGACTCAATGTACAGTAGAGTTGGAAACAGGCATCAAGGGTGCAGCCGGGACTCCCATTTTGAGTAGAGCTCCTAGGGGAGGCCTCACAGGGAAATGACCCAACAAGGACCTGGGGAGGCTCGGGGCAGCATGTTTCTCCCTGAGCCGCAGCTGCGCCCAGGGCCCCTGGCAAAGCACTGCCTGGGGAGTGGAGGAGCGGCAAGAGGTCAGTGTGACCCGAGGATCAGGAAGGAGCGGGCAAGAAGAGGGGTCAGGCGGGTGGGAGCACAGCTCTCGGCACAGTGTGGAAAACAGCCCAGGTGGCCTCTCGGTGCCGCCCAGCACCCCAGGGTGGACGCACTGGGTCCTCCAAGCAGGCAGCTCTGCTCAGAGCCTCAGAAGATTGCTGTGGCGTCTAGAGAGGCGGTCGGCCAGCGGCTCTTCTCCAGGTTAGGCTGGCAGGGGCTGCAGGAGAGCTTGACCCAGGCTCCCCTCCTCTAGCTCCAGGCTGTGGCCCTCACAGTGCTGACCAGGCCACAGGTCCCAGCAGCGTCCTGGACAGCCACCCACCCTGGCTCTCAAACAGCCTCCTGCCTGGACACTGTGGTCACGGGGCAGGGCACCAGGGTGGGGAAAATCCTTCCTCTGTTGAAAGTGGAGTCTTATTTTTAGGGTGACTGTGCAGTATCACTTCCTGTGGGCATCCTCCACCCTCGTCCAGCGACCAGCCCTGCCAGGCAGGCGCTGTGGGCAATGGGCACGCACACCCTGCTGCAGGCGTTTTTACCCACTGTGGTCAGTGGAGGTGGGAGCTGGCATCCTGGCTCCTCTGCAGGACCTCGGGCACTGGCATGGGGATTACTGCCCGTCCGCTGCTCCCAGGCACCTGCTCCATGTCAGCTTCTGTGTGAGGTGCCACAGCAGGTCCCCCATGAGCCTGGGTAGGAGGAGAAGGGCAGAGAGAAGGAAGGGTGGGTGACACAGGCAGGCTGCGTCAGTGCTGGGGTGGGGGTGCCGAGCAGGAGGCTCAGAGGAACAAACCATAGGCCACCGTGCTCTCCAGACACGTGGGCGCCTGGATCAGGCCTACAAGCTGGCGGGAGCCCACCCAGCGCTTCCCCTCCCTCTTCCCCGCCTCTCCAGGTGGAGTCCACACCAGTCCTTCCTTCCCGTCTAGAGGAATCCAGCCTGCCCTGGGCACACGGCCCAGGGTTCCTGGGACAGCCCAGGTGCCACATTTCCCTCTCTACTTGACCCCATGAATAGTCTTGGACTCATCGGACCTCATGTGCAAATTTTTAACCTGGAGATAACCAGAGAACACAGGAGATACTTAACAGATATTTGCCCTGTTAATCTCTGGGGCCTCCGAGGGGCTCCAAGAAACTGGCCCTTTGACAAGAGTCAGCTGGAGAAGTCGGAGGTGTGGGCGGGGCGAGGAAGGTGGTCTCTCAGAGGGACTGGACGGTGCTCAGGGGCTGGAGAGCCTCTGGGCCACAGAACCACACGTGGGGGGGCAGATCTGCGGGTTGGAGGTTTCTGGAAGGAGTGCCCCGGGCTTTCTCCCTCTCTCCCTCCCTGACTTCCTTCCTTCCTCCCATCAAACAATCACTGTGCACTTCCTTTGTTTCAGAACTTGTGCTAAGTGGGACTATTTCTGGCTGCGCCCTGGGTAAATGGAACCTGGCTCCTTGTCCTTGGGGAAAAATAGTCAGGGAGAGACCGGGGCTCATGAGTCTGTGGGTTCATCTTGGAATGGCTGCCTCCCCCTCCCCGCCACCCGGCACCCAGCAGTGCCCGGCAAAGGAGGCACGAGGAGAGAGGAGACTCGGGCCTCACTTTCCCCTCCAGAGAGTAAACACTTTAAAGGCACCTTGCATGTCTGGTATCTCCCCAGACAGCTCTGTGATTCACAGTGTGGGTGTTCAGTTAAAGCACGTTCATTGACACTTTCTGTACGTAGATCTGTGTCGCCCAACACCTCTGAAGACTCTGTGGCTTCTGGTGGTGTGATTTAAAGAATAAAAGTGGCAAAGGGCAGCTTTTCTGAACTGTCCCCACTCCTGACTGTAAACACGTTCTCGAATGAAACTTAAGACCGTGGCCACTGGGGCCACCAAGGGGCAGCTGGCATGTCCCCATTCTTGCGCCTAATGTTTCCCTGGGCTGATGCCATTTTAGTGAAAATAACTTACTGTTTTTATTTCTCCCCAAAGACAATAGACATGAGTCAAAGGCACATGAGATGACCCCCTGGAGGCTTTCTTCCAAGTTTAAAAAAAAGTTTTTGGCCCGGTGGGTGAGAGCCGTAAGTGGACACCAAGGAGACGCCCCCACTCCACCAGCTCAGCAGTGGGCAGCACATCACAGGGGACACTCTGTCCTGAGGACAGAGCCATCTGTCAGAGCACACAAACCCTCCAGGGGCCGCGTGTGACTTAAAGACTCCACTTAGGCCTCAACTTAGTGACATTGCTTCTCACAGACGTGGGAGGCTGCCGCCAAGCCTCATTCATCAGGGGCACGCGAATTTGAAATTTGGAATGAGTTCCTCTGGGGCCCATCATTTGAGAATTCAGTCATCACTCAGCCAGGGACCAGGCAGACATTCAGCTTTCTGCCATCGCCCGGGAAAAGAGCTGGGCAGTGGCTGCCAACCAAGACCCTGGAGCAAGGACACAGTGACGTTGGCACAGGCCTCAGGTCCTCTAGAAGGCTCCGCTGGGGACAGACTCAAAGCCGTGTTTTGGAGCTGGGCTGTACTTCAGGGACGGTGCATTTCAAACCCACATTTGACAGAGGAGGAAAGACAGTGTCAGGGCATGTGATCGATCCCGCCGGCCAGGCCCCGAGCCCATTCTGAAGCTGAGCAGGACAGGGGAGTTCTGTCTGTTCCTCGTCAACGCCCGTCCACCCAGCCCTTGCTTTTATTAATTTGGGTTTTAACTTAATCCTTACAAATTGGAGCCGCTCTTCAAGTAGCTAGCCTGAATTCCTGGAGTTGAAAGGTGTCTTCCTCCGTTTCCCCGGCTGCTCCTCCTCCCTTGACGCCGGTGGATCTAGACTCTTCTACATTGTTCTATATTGTTCCATCCTCCTTAATGTTAGTCTCACTCTGAGTCTGTTCATTGCCCACGAAGCTGCCCATAGTAACAGGCCAGAGCTGTGTCACAGGAACAAGGGACTTGCTGGTGGGGGTGTCCCCAAGGGCCTGTGCCTGAAGCCTGGATGCTGGGGCGGCTCCTGCACCGGGACCCCGTCCTGCAGCCGGCCTTGCCCCTCTGCAGCTGTGGCCTGCCCCTGCCTGTCCCTTTCAGCCACTGCACGCTGTCCCGCCCTCTCCTTTTCACACTCTGGCCTCTAAGACACTGGGATTCCTCCCGGAGCGCCTGGCCCACCCTTCCTCACTGCAGCCCACCTGAGCTCGGGTACCGCCCTCCCCCGACCCGGCTCGCGCATGCCCTTCTTCCACCATGCCCCGTGCTTGGTTCTCAGCTGTGCCAACCTAGTGCCTAAAGGGCAGTGCAGTGGACGGACGGGAAGCCTGGCCCGTGTTACTCTACGGAGGAGCCCGTAGGAGTGGAGTCCTGCAGCCGCCCTGCTGTGTTAGGACCCCCCCCTCGATCCTCAGCAACCCTCCCCTGGCTGGGCCTCTCTCCGGCAGAGTCAGGCCTGAGGCCTTTGGACAGGGAATGGCGGGACCACACGCCACACAGGTGTGGGCTGCACATATGCACAGGGATGCGGGCATGTATGTGACGGGTGGTGTGAAGGTGTCTGTGGCAGGGAGGTGAGGTGTGCGCACATCCCGGCCCGCCCACAGCCTGTCCACCAACAGGTCTGACTTCCCCTCCGTCCTCAGGATGCTGGGGGTTCTCTGGGCAAGTGTGGAATGGCCCCCGCCCTCCAGGTTCCCGTTGAAAGGGCTCCAAACCAGGCGGCAGCCTTGGGTCCCCCAGGACACATCCTGCCAGGGAAGAGGAGACCTCATCCTGCTGGGGCCACTTTGCCAGGCGGGTGCCTCGGCAGCGTGGGCAGCCGTAGGCAGGTGCAGCCCGCAGCCCGCAGCCCACGACTGTTTCTTCTGGGCTTTCTCCTCTGCTCTCTCTGAGGCCCAGGAGTTGGAATTCCACTGACCCGCCCCAGCTGGACTGCTGTGACCCCGGCTCTCTCCCGCCCAGGCCTTGAGGACCTGGTTTTGGATGCCACTGTGTGGTGCCAAGCAAAGCAACCAGTCTGCCAGAAAGCGCCACGAGCTCCAGCGAGCCCAGCCCGCGGCCGCAGCTCCGCCTGGCTCTGCGTGGTATCGTGATTAAGCTCATCACGTGCGCCTGGCGTTTCTTTCTTCATCAAAGCTGTGATGATACCTGCATGTATTTGTCTGGTGCTTTCAGCCTGTCAGAGCCTTTTACACCTCCGGTCCCTTTGTCCTTAAGCTGCACTGTCAATCAACAGGTAGGGATCCTCATTCCCCTTTTGCAGTCAAGAAAATGGGAGCCCAGAGAAATTGAGAGAGAGCTGGGAGCATACAACCAACCAGACAAGGAAAGGAGACCCTGGCTGGCCATGGAGTCTGGATGGGACATCCACTGTGGACCTGCCGGCCGGCACCCCTCCTACACAGCCAGCGCTGACTGCAAGCCCATTTTACAGAGGTGCACACTGAGTTGTGGTCTGGAACACTGAGACCCAGGCACAGCCCTGCCTGACTCCAGAGCCCAGCTCAACACCCCTGCAGGGCCACATGTGTCCTCTGGGTGTGTTGGGTGGTGGCCACTGGCCAGATGGGCTGAGTCATTGGACAAGCAGAACCAGCCCTGGAGGGGCAGTTGCGCTCTTTGTCCTCTTGGCTCAATCCTGGCCCGGAGCATGATAGTGGAATCGAGATTTAACTCTGACGTGCTGAGCTTCCCCCCCAGCCATGGTTGGGCATGTGAGTCATTCCCAGCCCCAAGGCGTCGCTCCAGCGTGTCCCAGGTCTGCATGCCTAATCACACACAGGGAGCCCAGCTGAGCCAGGGCGGGGACCTCAGGCAGGGACCAGCAGTGTGGCCACGAGGTGGGGAGGCCAGAGGCAGGTGAGACAGGGACCAACAGTGTGGCCACAAGTGGGGGCAGGCGAGACAGGACAAGCTCTGCCTTCCAGTATCTCCCTTGCTCTCCCTGGGCCCATCTCCCCCCGATCAGGCTGGGCATTCTTCATGCTGGGCATTCTTCTCCATCAGGCCCGTGTGAGTGGGGCTGGCCCCGATCCTTGTGACTACACGGTCACGGCTGCAGGACCCCCAACTCTTCCTGCCTCCCTTCCCTGTGTCTGACCCCCTGGAGAACTCCAGTGCAGACCTCACCCCGTCACATCACGGTGGACTACACACAGAGGCACAGACTGGCTCCACATGGCACCCGAACCCTGGGCCCGAGGACGTCTCTTTAGGAACATCACCCTGTCTGGTGGGCGTGCCAGGGTGAGGGGGCAAAACAGGCACAGGAAGAGCTCCGACCAGGCACCAGGAGGTAACTGAGATGGAGCAAGGGCAGATCAGAGGCTCCATCGCCCTCCAGGCTGGGGTTCCTGGGCTCTGCCACCAGAAGCCCCTACTCACCTTCAAAGCAAGGCTCTGCCTGGGACTCTGCACTTGGCTTCCCACCCGGCTCCCTCTGGCCTGGCCTGCCCAGGGCATCGCAGACTCTGGCCTGGTCTGTAGGAGCAGAGGACTTGTGTGTGGTGGATACTCGTTGATCTTTACCATGAGTCTCCTTTCCTGACAGGTTAGCAGGCTCCGCGAGGGAAGCATTGCCCTTGTGGGCACTTCCTGTCCCTCTCCTTATTCCCCAGAGTTTGAGCGTGGTCGCCACTCACCTGCCCCCCTCCCTGCTGGGCAGCAGCGCAGAGCCCCTCAGAGAAGGCTCTGTGATGAGGCTCAATGATCGCTGGAGAATGGCAGGAAGACCCCCACCCCCGGGAGGTGGAGATGGACACAGCTAGGAGAACAGCCTCCAGTCCAACACCCTAGAAATTAAATTTTTTTAAAATGCCTTTTTAACATATTAAAGGCTTGACCCAGTATGTATTTCAGGTTGAGGGCAGTTTGGTTGGCCACATTTTAAGGGCTCCATAGGCGCCTGTGACTGGTGGTTACTGTACTGGACAAAGCAGCCCTAGGGTGTAGATGGAGAGATGAGGTACCCATGCTGATGAGTGGAGGGGCCAGAGTCTCAGAGTCCTGGGGAGCCTGCCCAACTCCGCCCTCTAGTGTCTGCCCGCTGCACCTGCGCCTGCACCTGCACCTCGTCCCTGGCAAACGCACACCCCCCAGAACAGGACTGACCCCTCCTGGGGAACTGTGTAGGAAGCCAACACTGAAGGTGGTTTGATTCTCACCTGCTTATTTGAAGACAGGACAGAGGGCGGAGTTGTTTTGAAAACTGCCGTCAGCCCCAGGACCGTGGCTCAGCCCTAAGAGGAATTTTTGTCCAGGGGTCATGGGGCAAAGGAGCTGCAGCTGCAGCTGTTCTCTGCCTCCGCCTTCGTTTCCACCCAGACAGAACAGGCTCCCCCTCAAACCAGCCCTCAGGATCCCTTCAAGCTCAGATTCACTGCCAACTGCTCCAGCCTCCTCCTGAGCCTTGGCCCTTCAGCAGGACCTGGGGTCCCCACCTCCTCCCTCACCTTCCCTCCAAGTCTCTCCGTCTGGCAGCAAGCTTTGGAGCCCTGAGTGATGGGAGTACTTTTGAGCAATGGGATGAAACGCCACCGGCGCCTTGGGCCGCTGCTGAGCTGTGGCTAATGGGCCTTGGGAGCCTGGGGTCCCAGCGGCCTCACTGTGGCGCTGGTAGAACCACGCCATTTAAAGGGCTTTCATTTGTCAGCAGTACCGGCTTCGGGTTAAATCTTTTCACAGGGCTCCCCAGCTACATGTTGACTCTTTTTTTCTTTACGGTTTAGCACATTAAGAACAATAACAGAGTAACTGAGACCCAGAGAGATGGGTGTAAGTGCTACATTAACTCCCTCCTCCAAGTTCCGTTACCAGAAATCAGACGCCGTCTCTGGTGCTCTTAGAAGGCCGAGTCCTGTCTGATACGGGTGCTGTTGGAACATAAAGCGTTTTAAGCCAAGCAGGAGCAGGCTGTGCCCTCACGTAGGCTGCCCTCCCCTGGTACCGCCATTTCTCACCACGCCATCCTCCTTGGACGTGAAAGCAAGAGATTCTGATGCGCCACGCCTGGGTCTGCCTAATGACCAGAGCCAGGTGGCGTTTCTGCTGGGAGGTGTGAGCAGTAGCTCTCTGTCTGCAGAAAGCCTTGCTTTTTGTCCGCCATTTCCCAGACAGCCAAGCGTCAAGGAGCCTGGCTCATTTCTGTAATTAATAACGGAGGGGTCACACTGCTTGGAGTGTGCTCTGCATCCCCTGTTCCTTGCCCGAGAGCCTCTGGGAGAGCTAAAGTGAGGTCCTTTGTGTTAAATATTTCATGTGGGCCTTTGTTGAGCACACACGAGCTATCCCGGTGAGGGACTGAGGGCATGTGTAGCCGTCAGCTTTATTTGACATTCACAGGCTCCGTTTAATGGCTTCATAAAAGTTACAGCGGCAAGGCCATCTTGTGAAGCTGTCCCGACAGCAAGTTCACCAGGGAGGAAGCAGCGGTGGACACCAGCTGAGAGCAGCTGGGGTCTCCCTCGCTGCTCAGGATCTTGGCAGAGAAAGAACCCTGGGAACACAGGATACGAGGAGGCCCGCTCCTGCCTCAGATGCCCCTGGGCCCACAGCGGCCGGCTGCAGACCAGCAAGACCTCATCAGAACCTTGACCCTTCACCCTGCAGTGGAGACCACGTGGCCGTCTCCAGCTGAGCAAAGCAGACCCCGCTTCTCCGTCCTGGTGTCTCTGCAGTGTCTTCCCCGGATGTGGTCTGTGGGGACTGAGCCTTCAGCAGCCTTTAAAATCCTCTTTGTCCCTCAGTTTTGATTCCCGTTGCCATCTTCCTAAGCAAACCACCTAGTCCCCCTGCCCTGCCCAGAACTGAACAGGGCCTCCCAGGAAGCCCACTTCATGTCACTTTTTAAGGTCCATCCTGACTGCACTTGTGCCATAGCAGCCTGGGGACCCAGAGAGCAGGCCCTGCACTGGCCTCAGCCTCGGACTCGGCACTCCCAGAGCCCAGCTAACTGGAGAGTGCTGAGCACCAGCCCTGACCACAGAGTGAGTTTCTGTGGGGGCTCCCTCCCGGCCCTTGTTGGGGGCGGATCCCGGCTGGTCCTCCTCTGCTTGCGGGGCTCTCTGTTGGAGCTTTGCCTTGACTCCCCCCTTTTCTGTTGGCTCTTCAGTCTGTTCCCCTGTCCTGAGTCTCTCCAGAAACTGTTCCTCCTTTTGGAGTGGAGGAAAAGTCCCTCTGCTAAGCCGAGTGTGGGGACTCCATACTGGTCAGGGCTGTGACAGCACGGAACACTGCAAAGGCGTGGTTCCTGATGACAGTAGGCGTGACCAGGAGGGGGAGGGTGCCGCTCTGTGCCCTCCCTCGTCCCTGAGACACCTGTGATTAGCAGAGGGCGACTCCGCACCCATGCACCGAGACATGGTAGTCATGCACCCTCCGAAGGAGGACTGAGGAGATGGTTCTCCAGTCATTTTGGGGGCTGTACCTCAGAGGAGGTGGCCTGGCTGAGAAAGGCTGTGGGGTCTGCACCCTGTGGAGCCTTCAAGTCCTTCCCTGGAACCTTGCATCCCACCCACAGCAGGAAAGTGTGGAAAGAAGGGCTGCACTGGAAGTCAAGGGTCAGACAGAAGTGGTAGGCATCAATCACTGCTCACATTCCGTTGGCCAGTCACGGTCACATGAGCACCTGACTGCAAGGGAGCTGGGAAATGTAGTCTAGCAGCTGGGCAGGAGGAAAAGGAGTAAGAGGAGCAGGACGTCTGGGCTCAGGCTGTTTCCGACTTAACACAGATTTTTTTTTTTTCATATACTATATATTTCATTCAGCAGAAACCACCAGACTTCAAACGTTAAACTTTGGTCTTTCCCGGGGTTAGTATTGCAGTGCGATCCTCTTCCAGGGTCAGGTACCCTGTGACAGGGAGGGAACCACTGAGACCTCCCAGTGCCTGTGCCAAGCCGTGATGTCGGTGGGTTAGGAGTCTTCCATGCATTTTCAACCTGTGGTATTTTCGGATGTGATTAAGTCCAACTGTGCTTTCCAGCTACAACCCCGTGTTCCCTGAGGCACTGAGGCCCTCCAGTCTCGGCCTTCTGGAAGCAGCCTCTAACTGGCCGGGGCTCCTCCTTTACCCGCTCCTTACCCCACCCTGCAGGCACCCAGGGTCGGCGCCCCTGGCTCTGCTTGGCCTTTGCCCTCTCCCTGCCCACTCTCCACTGGTCCATGTGGGTGCTTAGGGTCCTAGGCATCTCCTCGGGGACATGGTCAAGGTCATCAGCATGGCCTTTGTTTTGTTTCTTTTCCTCCTTGTTGTTGGGGGGAGTTTCAAAAATGGGGTAAAAACAGTCCATCATCCAGAGACCTGCAGTCTTCCACTGTCCAGCGCGGCTCCAGGCCTTGCGATGGAGGTCTGTGTCTCAGACGTCTTGTCGCCAGCAGAACCCTGTCTGTGCCTGAGATCAGAGGCAGAAGCAGACCTAAGTACCCTGCTCTGGCCAGAGATGGGTCCACAGGCCCAGAGGCTTCTCCCCTCTCCCTATTCCACGGACCCCATAGCCCCCACTCGAGCCTTAGGAAGGCCTCCGGGGCTCCTGGGGCCCAGATTGAAGGTCCCCGGGCAGTCTCCCTCTCGCTGTCCTCTCTGGCACTCAGCCCTCTCTGCGTCCCAAGGAGGGTCGCCCAGGCTCTACTGGAGTGCCGACTTTGTGAGAGCTCCCTGGCCCCAAGGGAATGAAACCTGAAGGCAGGTGTTTGTGTTCGGAAACTGCAGGGATGCCCCCAACCACACCTGCTCAGCGCTAGGCCAGCTGGAGGCCAAGAGAAAGAAGGTGGGGGCAGGAGGCAGAGTCCTGGAGTCACAGTCAGCCTCCGGGACACACTTGGAAGGACCTGGGAACGCAGGCGGTTTCCCCAGCAGACGAAGCGCCCTACCAGTGGCCTTTAGCTTACGGCCGGGCCAGCCCTGGAGCCTTTCTGACTTCAGGCACAGGGGGAGCTACGAACTTGTCACTTCAGTGGCATCTGTAGGAACATAAATCACAGACAGGTTCTGAGGCAAATCAGGCCTTCGTCCAAGCAGAGATTTGGTTTTCAGTAAGGCGAGTGGACCCTGGACTCCAAGGGCGTCACACAAGGGCCTGTTCTGAAACGGGAAGTGCAGGGGTGCTCAGCAGGGATGAGCTGTGGTGATGGCCACGTGGCCATGACTGCATTTCTCTCCCCTGGGCCATCCTCCCCGCTGCAGCCCTCAGCCAGGCAGACCAGGGCCCAGGTCCTGGCCTCACCTCTGCGAGGCTTCCGGGCTCTCCTGGGATCTGTTTGCTTGTTGGTAAAGGGGACTCGTAAGTGAATTTTCCGGCAGGTAGGCCCCCTGTCCAGGGATGATGCTTCCGATGGTTGCCTCTCAGAGTGGATGTGTTAGTCTGCGTTTCATCGCTGTCACCAAGATGCCTGACCCAAACAGTTTTGAGAAGGAAAAGTTTACTTGGGGCTCATGGCTTAGAGATATGGTTCATGGCCAGCAGACTCCATTGCTCTGGGCCTGAGGTGGGCAGAGCATCTTGTGGAAGGACGTGGTAGAGGAATGCTGCTCGCTCAGGGCAGCCAGGAAACAGGGGCGTTGGAGAGGGGGAGAGAAAGAGGGAGAGAGAGAACAAGGTGCCAGGGACAAAATACAACCTCCAGGTGCATGCCCAGTGACCTGCTTTCTCCAGCCGCATCCCACCGCCGACCCAACCGCCCGGTACAGCAGCAGTCCTTTCAAACTGCTCGTCCAGTCGAGTGGTGAACCCACTGATCGGGCTGTGGCTCCATAAGCCGATCATTTTGCCTCTGAGTGTTCCGGTTGCCTCACCCACAAGCCTTAGGGGAAACCTTACGCAGAAACCGCAGCAACGGGAGCTCAGGAGTGAAGGCCTGGGGCCCGGGACCCTCTCTCTCCTGCACCTTGACTTGGCTGCAGCCCAATCCCCACCCGCCGCTCACACATGTCCTGGGTCCAGAGCACGGCCTCCTGGGCATCCCCTGTGAGGGTCGCCCTTGCTCGGCTCAGCACACCCCAACACTCCTCCAGTCCTGCCCTCATGGACAGCCACCTGCCCGTCCTCACTCCTGGAGCTCCCTGGACAGTACTCTTGAGACAGCTCGTCCTGCTCTGCCAGCTTGGGGGTTTTATGGACCAGCCTGTCCCAGGCCCAGCCCCGTCTCTCATGCTCCCAGTGTGGCTTTAGCCGTGTTGCTTATCTTGTCAATAAACTAAGCTCCCAGGGTGAATTATCCGTGCTAAACACCAGTCGCTTTTGAGCCTTCAGAGCACAAAGTAACAGGGTAGCCGGTGGTATTACCCAGGACCAGGGTCGGTCAGAGAACTGGGCAGTGGGGCCAGTGGGGAAAGCTTCCCCATCTAGGCTTAATGTGACTCCTCAACTCTGTGGATTAGGCGCTACATGTATCCTGGTTTTAGGGCAGACTCACTGCAGCTGGGGAGGTTGGCTCCTGGGCTGCGTGTTCAGAGCTGGACCTGGCTGGCCACCACTTCCCGGGGCCCAGGGTGCCCCACCAAACTACACTCAGCATCACCAGGAAACTGAGAATCAGGTTATGCAGAGAGGCTGGCTTCCCAGTTTAGGATCCACCTGAAGGAGAAGCAGAATGGAGAGTTTGCAAACCTTGATGAAGAAGAGGGACAAAAGCTAGATGTGGAAGGAGGAGGAAGGAATCGGCAGCTCATCCTCCCAGGAGAGAGCCGAGAGCTTTGTCCAGCCACTTAGCTCTTGTTTTTGTATCTCTGTTCTTTGAATAAAAAATATGGGCACAGAGTTCAACATTTTAAAATTGCAAGAAGGCTTACAGCAAAAGACCCACGAGGCCCCTGTCCATCAAGCCCCCTTTCATTCCCTGGCCAAGGTCATCATTTCTAGTCTGTCCTTCCAGAGACATGAATATACAAGCACAAGTATTTCTTATTCACAAATGGCAGCAAGCTCTGCGTGTCACGGTGCACCAACGCTTGACACTTAAAGATCCGTCTTGGAGAGTGTTTCTTGTCAGGATGTGATGGGGCATCTGGGCTGCTGGTCCTTACAGACAGCGGTGTGGGTAGCAGCTCGGGCACTGTTGCCTGCCCAGGTGGGAGTGTGTGTAGAGAGGTTTCAGGAGCTGGGTCACAGTGTGGTTTTGAAAGATAATATCAAACTGTCCTACGAGAGGCTAGTAAAGGAGCGTCAAGCTTAGCAGTTAAAGTCATAAGGACGAAAGCAAAAACAGGTCGACGTAAAACTAATAAAACCTGGGGGGCAGGCACAGAAGGAGGAGGAGGTGGTGGTCATGTGACCCCATACAGGGTCACAGTGCCTCCTGCTTAGAGTTCCTAAATGGACACGTAGTTCAGAGTGGCTTCCTCGGAGACTCGGGGGGAAGTTGTTCTCTCCCCTCCCATTCTTCTGTGTGCTTCAAAAATTGTTGAGCCGTGTACACGTGTTAATGTGAAGTCAGAAAATAAAATGGGGTGGTGAAGCGGAAGCTACATCAGCGTCTCGTGGAAACGTCACCCAGGCCTCGTGCAGAGCTGCCCACGGGTTGTGCTTTTAAGTGCAGCGCGGTCCCACGTCCCATGATTGCCTCGTTTTTTGCTATTACCACTCAGAACAGCATTTCCTGCTTAATGTTAATTCTAGAACCTCTCCCACCAGGGCCGTTCCTCAAAGGCAAAAGGAGAAGGGGGGAGCTCCTCAAGGTTTCCAGATACCTGTTCTAAGGATAAAAACATAATCATAGTGCCCCAAAAAGAAACCCAAGCTGGAGCTCAAAGGGTCAGGCGTGGGCCAACGTGGCCACTTTGCCCTGAACTGATGGCGGATGACAAGAGTGAGGAATTATTTTAATCTCATGACGTGTACAGCACCCCGGGGGTGTTGGACATGCTCCATTCCATTGGTTTTCCCCCACCTTTCCACATTCCCAGGGCTGCCCTCTGTCTCGGCCTGTGCGCTCTGCATTCTCCACGGGGCGCAGGACCCTAGAGCACCTTGTGATCTGGGGTGTGCTGGGGCCTGGTGCTTGCAGAATGATGGCCCTGTTTGGGTCCCTCCAGCCCATGGCGTGGATGCAGAGGGGACGTTCTCAGCCAGCTGGGTGGGATGGAGGGAGCCAGTCTGGGGCCGCCGTGACCGTAGCCCCCCTGTGTCCTGCAGGTGTAGTCGCCGCCGGCCGCCATGGGCAAGCAGAACAGCAAGCTGCGGCCCGAGGTGCTGCAGGACCTGCGCGAGAACACGGAGTTCACCGACCACGAGCTGCAGGAGTGGTACAAGGGCTTCCTCAAGGACTGCCCCACCGGCCACCTGACCGTGGACGAGTTCAAGAAGATCTATGCCAACTTCTTCCCCTACGGCGATGCCTCCAAGTTTGCGGAGCACGTCTTCCGCACCTTCGACACCAACGGGGACGGCACCATCGACTTCCGGGAGTTCATCATCGCGCTGAGCGTGACCTCGCGGGGCAAGCTGGAGCAGAAGCTCAAGTGGGCCTTCAGCATGTATGACCTGGACGGCAACGGCTACATCAGCCGCAGCGAGATGCTGGAAATCGTGCAGGTACCGGCCGCGGGGCGCCCAGGGCTGGGGACCTCCTGCTGTGTGTTCACCACACCACCGGTCCTTCTGGCAGGTCACTATCTGGGGCCCATTGAAAGTGATCAGCTGTCACGGACTGGACAGGTCCTTACAAAGAGCAATGGGAAAAGCCCAGTTTATTAATCTCCTGCTGTAAGCACCGGGCCCCATGGCGCACACTGGGATCAGTTTTCACCTTCAGAACCCTATGAAGTGGGTCATTTTTGACATTTCACAAGTTCTAAGATTCAGAGAGGTGATTTCTTAAAGAGGGAACAGAGCTCAGAATTACATTCATCCCTTGGTGTCTGTGGGGGGTTAGTTCTAGGACACCCGCAGATACCCAAATGGCACAAGAGTAGATAAAATGGTGTGGAACCTGCGTGTGACCTACACGGTTCCTCCACGTCTAAATGACTTACCAATCCTAATATAGTGTAAATCACACTGAATTGCTCAGGGAACAAGGACAGCAAATCTGTACAGGTGCAATTTTCTTATCAATATTTTCTGTCTGCACTTGGTTGAGTCACAGATTCAGATCCTGCAGACAAGTGACCGCCACCCCACTCAGCATTCCCAGCCCCCAGTAGGTCCCACAAGCTCCTTCCTGGCACTGCCCCAACCCTGACCCTCCGCCCGAGATGCCTCCCCTCCTTCCCCTGTCACAGTGAGGTAGTCTGTGTGCTCCTGAACTTTGCTGAAACGGGCCTGGCTCTTCTCCACATCCTGTCCATGAGAGCTGTCCAGGGTGCACCGAGCAGCAGGAGCCTTCTCATTAGAGACGGTCGAGCTGCCGGGGAGCACCCACTCTCTCTGCCCCTGGCTGGCTAGGGGCTGTGGGAAGCTGTCATCCTGCCCCAAATGCCCAGAAATGTCCCCTGAGCATCCCCTGTGTGCTTCCTCCAGGCCATCTATAAGATGGTGTCCTCTGTGATGAAGATGCCGGAAGATGAGTCCACTCCAGAGAAGCGGACGGACAAGATCTTCCGGCAGATGGACACCAACAATGACGGTAGGCAGGCGGGGACCTATGTTCACGTGACGTTATGGGGTCACAGGGTGTTGACACTTCCCTCCCCTCTGTGCCTCTCGGACTCCGTCAGGATGCCCATCTTGTGCTGGCTCCCTCTGATTTTATGACTCTGGGCCCGTTTCTGGCCCCTCTGAGCCACAGTCTTACTTGTTCCCACGGATGTGCTTGGGAAAAGACGGCAGGCGTCCTGGAAGCTGGCCAGCCTGGCTCGCCGTCACCTGGGGGCCCTCAGGGAGCTCTGTCAGGGTGCACATGGTGGCCTTGTCTACCTACGCCACTGCACTTGGGACTCTGGGGTCCTACTGCTGCAGGAAGGCCAGTCTCAGGAAGAGGGCGAGTGACCACACTGACCACAAGAGTGCACCCATTTTCTCCTCTGCGTCAGCTCTGAGGTTCTAGAAGGACTGCAGCAAGGATGAGCCAGCCGCGAGGCGGTCCATTCTGCCCGTGTGCCGGCTTTGCCAAGCAGGGCCCCAGAGCCAGGTCTGATTTGCTCTTGGAACACAAAGAGAAGCAACATTAAGAAAAGCAAATGCACCCTGGGTTGTGCTGAGGTTAAAAATAAGTTAATGCACCAGAAAGTGCTTTGTCGAGTCTTAAGTGCGCTGAGCAGGTGAGTTAGGTAGGCACTGAGCCCAGCGGGGAGAAGAAGCTTCTGTGTAACTATGGGCAGCAAACAGATTCCAGACAGCAAGGGAACAGCTTTCAAAACACATTTACACATAAAATAAGACGCTAGCATTGCCTCTGGCTGATCTGAACTGTGTTCTCCACTCCATGGTGCGCAAGAGGCAGAGTTCACATTCCCACAGACCTGTGCTCAGGCTTGGCCCTCCTGAGACTGGGTTTACTCCTCTGTAAAATGGGGATGATAACCCAGTCTCACGTGGTTGCCAGGCTTCTGTGGGATGATGTAGAAAGCTCTGAGTGTAGGGTTGGCCACTCCACAAATCATGGCCGTGGTTCCTGATGTCACAGCAAGTGTCCCTCCCAGCTCGTCTGTGAACTTGGAAGGTGGGTACCACCCGCAGCCCGCCCCTTAGCCCCTGGAGTCTGAGGACAGAGGGGCTACTAGAGGCTGGGTTGCAGCCAGGGCCCTCAGGACACTGCCCTGATCCCTTGGGCTTCCTAGCCGTCGGCTCAGGAGCAGGCGGGACCCACGATTGCCTCACTCCCCAGCCACCCAGAAGCTGATAGCTCTCAGGACCTCTGGCCTGGGCTGATGGCTTTCCCCCGGCCTGGGGTCATCACTCTCTCCTGCTGACTTGTTTGGGCTGCACTTGGGGGACAAAATGTGCTCACGACCCCACCCCCAACCCTAACCCACCCTGCTCTCAGCAGGAGGAGGACTGGAACTTTCAGGGGTTCCCCAGCGTCTCTGCAAGCCCTCCGAGGCTTCTGGGTAGGCTCAGGGCCCTCCCTCTGAGGCCAGGCTGGGCTGACCCAGTCATTCCTCACCCCCTGGCTGGGAGGCCTGGGTACAGGGAGAGCTGGTTGTCCCGTCCCCCGCCCCCGCCCCCCGAGGTTTTCACATGTGGCTGAGGAGATGCCCCTGCCTCATGCCACCAGTCATGAAAATCATGCCTGGGAGAAGCCAGAGTGTCTGCTCAGCAATGGGTAGGAGGAAGGTCCCTGTCACTGGCTGCATAACAGTGGCCCCTGAGTCCCCCAGGCCCAGTGCTGGGCTGGCCTCTCAAATGCACCCTCTGGTGAGTCCTTGGGATGGTTTGCCGTCATCCCAAAATTGAAGAGGAGACCCTGAAACATGAAACGGTCCAGGCAGGCCACTGGCACAGAGCCAAGAGCCCCAGGGCACTTCCACCATGTGCTTGGCCTGGGCTGCTGACAGCTGTCACCTGTGCCACTGCCTGGCGGAGTGTGTTCATGGTCCCTCTGCACAACCACAGACCCCTAAGCACAGAGACCATGCAAGCTGGGGTCCTTCCACTGTCCTCCAGAGCCCTATCTCCTTCCCCCAGTGGCCAAATC
The DNA here is from genome assembly GCF_048772815.1 of Callospermophilus lateralis. NCBI lineage: Eukaryota > Metazoa > Chordata > Mammalia > Rodentia > Sciuridae > Callospermophilus > Callospermophilus lateralis. The sequence goes on from NC_135318.1 coordinate 6,745,586, forward strand.
TGAACGGACAGACCTTGCTTGTGGAGTAGCAGAACAGGAGAGGGCATGGGGCAGTCAGGGCTCATGGGGGATGGTCATGGGGACCGTGGGGCTGCCGGTGGGCAGCATGGCTGACAGGCGGAGCCCATCCCCAGCAGTGGATTCTCAGGGCTGCCTCAGGAGCACCCAGCCAACATGGCCTTAGTGGCCCTTGATCATCTATGGGTTGGGGACAAAGGTCATGTCCTGCCTGGCCAAGGCCCGTATTTCTTAATAAGTGAAGCGTGGGGTGATTTGGGATCTGTGAGCCACCCCCGTCTACCAGGCTCGCTGCCCTCCGGGTATGAACTTGTGGTCACCAGAGGCTCTGCAAGGAGCAGTGAGAGCAAAAGGTTTTGCTTTTCATTTTTTTCCAGAAATGCCCTAGCAGTGAGTGGAGACGAGGCCTTGTCCAGTTTCCAGAAGTCTCAAGACTTTGATTGTGGGAGGTCTCCCTGACCCAAGTGTTACTCCAGCCCCTTTGGAAGTGCAGAGATGAGGCTGACCCACTTTCTCCTGTCTCTGTCCCACAGGCAAACTGTCCCTGGAAGAATTCATCAAAGGTGCCAAGAGCGACCCTTCCATCGTGCGGTTGCTGCAGTGCGACCCCAGCAGTGCTAGTCAGTTCTAGGGACGGTCACTGGACAGTTGCAGAGAAACACAGGCTTGTCTTGCCGTTTTCAGCTTTGCTTGCAGAAGTGGATGCCTCCACAAGCAGTCCTGACGTCCCGACCGGAGCCAGGCGACGCGCCACACCCGCCTGGCCAGCCGGCTGCACCTCCCTCCTCTGCCTGACCAGTGCGACATCCCTCCCCTCCCGCCCAGCAGGGCCCTTCCCAGGCAACTCCCAGGGATATGATTCCACGGAGGGTTCGAGTGTTCTCAGCTCTGGGCACCTCATGCCTTCCTGCAGAGAGCCCAGAGGCTGACACCCAGGATCTAGGCAGGACTTCCCAGGACCGTGCTGAGGCCAGCTGACTTATCATGTGATCCCAGGTGACTTTGTGGGATAGGTGGGGACAAAGACCAATGGAGAGCAGACAGGCAAGCCCTTCCCGTGCATGGCTCCACGTCCCTTGTTCATTTTCTCTGACCAAAGCCGCTTGCACGTATATATATTGTGGTCTCCTTTCTTTAATATATAAATTATGTGTATGGTGAAGTGACATGTACCGTGTAGGCCCCGTATTTAATGCCTCCGATTGCCTTTGAAGCATGGTCCCCTCGTGGCCTGTGACCCCTCCACGCCGGGTTGTTTCGTGGTATTTATGCATCTCCATCTGCCCTCTCCAAAAGGAAATGCACGCGCCCAGGGCTATGGGGACCTGCCACTCATGTGAATGCAGGCATCTGTGTGATCTGTCCTTCCTGTTGATTGGTCTGGCATTTCCGGTATTAAAATGATCAAATCAGTGGAGTTCTCGGAGTTTCGTGTTTTGCTGGGGGAGCCCCTCCCTGGGTGCCATCCCCACTCTGCAGGAAAGGCGGGTCCCAGGAGTCCCCTGTTGGTGGTGAACTTGGCCCCCTCCTACCCCTCTGGCCGTCACCACGTCTGTAAACTTTGTGCAGCCTGTTCTCCAACATCCGCCTAATGCCAAGCGAGATTCGTGGAAATGAAAGATGATCGTTCTTGGCAGGACTGGCCGACAAGCTTCTGCACGCCCCAACCCCCGGCTTAATGGGTAAGTTGGCAGGAAAGCTGAGTGCAGAGGTGAGGCATGGCCCAGGGGCATCGGCATGGTCACCAAGTGGGCAGGCCTGGTTTCTCCTCCCGCCTCCCCTGTCAGATCCCTGCAGCAGAAAACCCACCTTCATGAAGGTGCCTCAGCCATGCCACGTTTGTCTCTTGTGCCCAGAAGTCCAAGGCCACGTCACAGGCTTAGCAGATTCAAGGAGGCCCTGGTGGCTCCCCTCCCCGACCTCCAGCCTCAGAGCCAGCTTTCTGACTCTTCGAGGTCCCCACGACCGCTGGGGCCTGGAGCATCCAGAGGCCCCTGTCCTTCCTCTGAGAGGGAGGAGACATTCCAGAATCTCCCTGCAGCTGCACATCTCACTGGCTGAGACCATTGTCCCTGTCCGCACCCAGACCAGTGCCAGGCCAGACAGCTGTGACATGGCCACAGCTGGCTGAGGCCAGTCAGGATGAGCCCTTGGCTGAGGGGCCACCCAACTCCGCCAAAAGGCAGGAGCTCGTTAGAGAGACAGAATTGAGGTTCTGAGGACATCTGCAGTGTCACATGTGCCCACATGTGGCCACCACTCCCCTGTGCCTCAGTGGCTCCCTTTGTACAGGACAGCTCAAGGTCATGTGTGCGAGCGCCTGCGTGGAGCTTCCTCTCAGCAGCCTCCAGTGAGCAGCCTGTAGACTTCAATCATTTTAACACCTCTTAACAGGAAGGGCGGGGCCATCTGACAGCTGCCTTCTGAGTCCCTGGGTCTGTGAGACTATTTCTTGGTACAATTTCCCCTTTGCTTAAGGTGCTGAGCCTTATTGGCAACCAGGTAGGGTGCAGAGGGCACAGGGAGGGGACCTGGGGTAGATTCGGCTTGCTGCAAAGAGCAGGATGGTGCCTTTGGCCACTCTGCCAGGCCTGTTGAGTGAGGGGCTAAAATTTTACAAAACATAACTAGGACTGGCAAAGGTCAAATCAGAAGTGCTTGTTGTGGGGAGGACTAGTTACCATGGGAACAGTCTGGTGGATGTAAACAGGAAAGAGTGCTGTGTGGACCGGGAGAGGTGGTTGGATGGATGGATGGAGGATCATAAGGTTTCGGATAGAGTGATGCAATTATGGAAGCTGAAGGGTCCCAAGATCTGCAGTCAGCAGGCTGGAGCCCAGGGGAGTTGATGGTGTAGTTCCAGGTGCAAGTCTGAAGGCAGGGTCCAAGTGTCCAAGCTCAAGATTATTGGACCAAGGTCAAGTTCTCTTGCTCAGCTTCTTATTCTCTCCAGGCCTTCAATGGATTGGATAAGGCCCACCCTCATCAGGGAGGGCACTCTGCTTTGTTCAGTTACAGATTTCCATGTTAATCTTACCCAGAAACGCCCTCACTGACACACCCAGTGTAAAGCTAGACCAGAGTTCTGGCACCTGTAACAGTCAAGTCAGCAAATGAAATTGACCATCAAAGCTTCTTCTATCCAAATGTGGAAGACATGGATCTGGGGGTCTCAGTGGACCCTACCCCAGCAGGAGCTCATTGAAGTCAACATGGCTTCTCAGGGAGTCTACTGCAGCCTGGGAAAGGGGAAATTGCCACATGGTGGCCATAAACCAAGGAGCCCAGCTCATTTAGAGGGGGAAATAACCCACAATGAACCCCAAACTGTCATCCATAGTGACTCCCCGGCAGGAACCCTCCACGGGCTCTTGTCAGGGGGGGCTCTGCCAGGTGGCTTTCCACAGAGGACCTCCTCCCGTCCCTTCCTGGTGAGGGGCTGGCACCTTGTCCTCCTGCCTGTCTCCTGCAGGCCTCTCTCCTCTTTGTCCCTGGGACCCCCTTCTGTGCAGGCACCCTGAGTTGGTCCCATTCCCTTGGGAGGGCTGTGAGCCCCTCTCCGCAGGCGGGAAGCCTTGCACATGCCTGACTGCACATGCCTCAGGGCGCGGATCTAGGGCACTCACCACACATCTGCCCCAGACCCCTGTGGCCCTTCCCTGGAAACGAGATCTGCTTGTGACCCAGGAGGCTGCTCAAGGGTGCGACGTACCTATCTTCCCCCACCCTGGCTCATGCACCATCCTGTTGACAGCTGCCTTGGCCAGACACCCCCACCCCACCCCACGTGGAGACCCAGATGCAAGTCCTCACTTGGCAGTGAATGCGCCTGGACAAGGCCTCTGTCCTTGCCTGTGAGCTGTGTCTTGGAGCTGGGACGCTGAGCATGACCTTATATCCTGGCTATCAGAGGGAGGGGCTTGAGCACCTGGGGGAGGTGAGGACCCCAGGGGCAGGACCCAGTCCCGGGGCTCTGGGGCTCAGGACTGAGGGCTAGCAAGTGGGTCATTGGCCTGGCTCCACAGGCCCTGTGAGGCAGGCATGGGGCCCCCGGGCCAGCAGCAGGCATGGAGTGGGAAGAGCCAATTGGAGACCACACAAAACGGGGAGGGGACAACATGGGCAACCTTAATGGGCAGCCTCTCTCAATGACAGGTACCAGGGACAGATGCTCCAAGATACGTGGTCTGGGACCCCATCCTCAAAGCTGCTGGGTGGTGTGGGGGCAGGCAAATCACATCTGTGGGTGCAGACCATGAACATGCACCCAGGGTAGTAGGGGAGGCCAGGCGCACACAGGGGAGGTTCTGGGGACATCCCAGGAAGCATGGCTAAGGACATTACCCACTGCAGGGACAAACAGAGGAACAAAATCACACAGGCTAGAGAGGACCTGCCAGCTAGTCTTACAACATTTGGTGGGGGTGGGGGTGGGTAGGGAAAGGGGCTTGGTCAGGGGACAAGGTGGCTTAGAGCCCCTTTCTCAAAGTCCCTGGTATGTGGCAGGGCTGAGTTTGGAGCTCTGGGTCAGAACCATACTGCAGTTCCACAGCCCTCAGGCCACACGAGACCTCCTGTCATGGTAGGACTCTGCACACAGTAGGGCTTCCTCAATGTATGCTGGTGGCTGACTTGAACACACCTTAAACGCGAGGAGCTGTTGCCCTCTGGTGGCCATGATTGGGATGGGCTCAGGGGAGCCACTTCCTAAAGGCCTCCCCAGATCTCAGAGCCACTAGGCTCACCACGGGTAGAAACTTTCTGTCCCCTGTCCCATTTGATAGATGAGGGTCCTGAGGACCACAGGAGCACCTGACTTGCAGTGGACCACACAGCTGGGCTCCCCTTTTTTTTTTTTTAGGTACTGGAAACAAGCTAGAGCTACTGGAACACAAGTACCCAGTCAGACGTGAATTTTAGACAAAACAGCAAATAATTTTTTCAGTTTATGTGTGTCCCATACAACATATTATATGTTGATTTGCTAAAACTAGCCACCCAACTTGTCAAGGCACAGAGCTGAGCTTCACAGACCTGTGCAGGTCAGAAGCTGGCGGGGTCTGACCATGCCACAGGCCACCCCAGGGCAAGGCGTACCAGCCTCCTGGTGTAGTCACTCTCCTACCCAGAGATTCTGACCCTCGCCTTGGTCCTGGCTTCCTTTGCCTTCTCTCAGGCAGAAAAGAAGCAACTTGGCAGGGCCTGGCCTTCAGTACCCCTTTGGCCAGAGGCCAAGCACATCTGGTCATCAGCCCTCCCCTTCCTAAGGCCATCAGTGAGGGCAGATAAAATATTCCTACTCTAACAGAATTCCTCAGACGTTTTATTCAGTGCACTAAATTCTGGACTGTACCGCTCCTTCCTTATAAGAGTGGGCTCTGGCACGAGGTAGTGAAGGGGGAGACAGGGGAGGGACAGGCCTGTGGCTAGCTAGTGGGGGGGGGACCAGGTTCCACTAGATCTGCCTAGTGCTTGGCTCAGTCCAGGGTCAACCTCAGCAGAGTTGCAGGGCTACAGGCGCTCTGGCTGTCCTGTCCGCTGCCCCCAGCGGGGGGATGTCGCCACAAAGAGCAATCTGGTCATGGGGACGGTTCTTCAGGGACACAGGGACCTGCTTGTTCTCAGGTCCTTCCCTAACTCACTAGCTTACCCACAAGGGTCCCTTGGCCTCTCTGGGTACCATCCATCTGTAAGAGAGGGCACCCTCTCTTGAAGCCAAATGTACAAAGCTGGATGAGGCCCAGAGGACACAGCTCCTCACTCGTCCTCCCCTCTCCCCGGCACTGAGGCTACCTAGTGGTCGGCAGAGCTGGGTTTGGAAAGGATTGACTCACTTTAGGGAGCTGTTCTCCAGCTGGGCCCAGAGATGATGCAAGAAACCCCCAGACCCAGCCTGGGCGGAGGCCCTTGCCAATTAAAGGTATACGGCGAGGGTCAGAAAAACCCCAGTGGAGGGGCGGCCAGTCAGCCATCAAGAATAACTTCAGGGGACCTGGTAAGGGTGGAATCTCAGGAGGTGGTCACCATTGTGGAGGTTACCACGTGGGGTGAGAGGAGCACCTAACTACTGAGTGGTCAGCCCCACCCAGTCCAGAGCCAGGCTGCCACCCTAACACCACCTCCAGCTGTTTAGCAGCACGTGGGGGTGGGGAAAAGGCTGGCGGGAAGCTGGAGTCATGGACACGGTTTGAATGCCACCTTGCTAGTGTCAAGCCCCTCCTTCACCTATGAAGCCAATTTGCAACCTCTGTGACATCAGTAGCATATCATCCTGTCAAAAGGACAGTTTGGAGTTAGACCCTCTCTCCTCCCTAGGCTTTCAATTCTGCCAAGAAGCAATACACACAGTTTAGTGGGTTTTGATCTTTGGTTTTGCTTTTTACATGGGACAGTAGTAAGTGAATGTTCCTCACTCTGCTGTCACAATTAAGTCTAGCTTGGTGGCTGTTCCACGCCAGCACCTGCAGACCTGTCCAGCTCCTCAGCAGCACTGTGTCGGGGTCCACTGATAATTTTGGCACCCTCTTGTGTCGCTGGGGTTTTCAAACACTGTTACAACGCCACGATGAGGCGTCTTGTAAGAGCCATAGAAATTCTTAGAGTGCCAAGCCAAGGATAACGTGAATTACTAGTACTGAAACATTCCCTCAGAATTTTCGAGATGCGGCGTGTCAGCGTGCCTGTCCACACCGTGTGCTGAGAACTTGAGTTTTGCCAGTCTGACAGGTGAAAAAACATGCACTTCATACTCATATATTAAATGTTCATATATGAGCATGTTTTTCACGTTCAGAAAGTTGTCTTTTTTGGAGAACCAAGCTCCTGCCCTGTCCACTTTCCATTGGACTCTTCCTTTATGCATTTATTGGGAGTTTTTATTATAAAAATCAGCCCTTTCCATCATGTTGTCATTTTCCCCTTCTCTTACCTTTTGACTTCAAATGTTCCCAGCAGTTCTAGTTTGTTACATTTGAAACTTTCCTCTATCAATAATTTATTATGGGCAAGGCCATGAAACACCTATAATCCCAGAAAACTGGGAGGCGGCAACAGAAGGATCCTAAGACCCTTGTCTCACAAACACACATAAATGGCGAGGGATATAGCTCGTGGTAGAGCACCTCTGGATTCAACCCCCAGTACAAAAAAAAAGATGAAAATAATTTTGGCATGAGTTGGGAATACTTTTCCCAAATGATTACCCAGTTCCCCCAAAGAGTCTGAGGCCTGATAATGCCACTTTTTCTTTCTGCTACTGGGGATTGAACCCAGGGAACACTTTCCCACTGAGCTACATCCCCAGGGTCTTACGACCGGCTGAGGCAAGTCCTGAACTTGCAATCTTTCTGCCTCAGCCTCCTAAAATTGCTGGGATTACAGGTGTGCACCAAACACATTCAACATCAACCCCCCTTTTTAAGAATCTCCAAGTGATCCTACCACAGTTTATGGTTTGGATACAGGGGCTCCATTTCCCTGGCTCTCCTCCCATGGGAGCTGACTCCAGCACCCCCAGGAAGAAATGGTCACTAGTGGCCTTGGTGGAGCTACACTTGCTTCAAACCTCAGGTCTACGATGCCCAATATCTATACAAGAGCAGACAATACCATCTTCAACGGTTAACATTTAGGTTAGATAACTATAAATTTAGGGCCTCGTGGAAACAGTGCATGGTGTTTACACAGCTAGGCCATGGGATGGCTGCTCACAGCCTCTATTCCCGCTTGCCAAGCTCACTTGCCTATTCCCATGTTCAAGGGACAGGGGTCTGAGACACATGGGGCCAGTGGAAGAGGCTGTAGTATGAGGGGCAGGTTCATCTGGGGCTCCTATGCCCTCACTGTTCCTGCCAGTGGTGGACATTTCATCTGGCTGTGTGGAATTTAGTATGCTATTATTATTTTTTTAAATAATCCTCTCCCTTTTCTTATACACAAGCTCAGTACTGCCACAGTGATCTATAGGTCTAAATTTTTTAAAATGGAACTCCCAACTTTTGAAGATTTTAGGCTTGGTACCTAGCTCAAATCCCTTGAGAATGGTACCTTCCCACCAATTCCAGTTTTAGAAAGTAGTGCGTACCAGATCCTGAGCACCTGCCCTTGTGGCAAGCTCGGTTACCTTCATATACCTGAACCCTACTTCCAAGATTTAGCAGGCAGCGTAGACTAAGATATTTCTTCTGCCATCCCCAACTCCAGTCACAATCTATCTTCTCCATTGGCCAAGAAACTTTCCATCTTGGTGGACTAAAACCATTATACCCTGGGTCCAGGAAGGGAGACTGAGGGCTGGTGACAAACCAAGCCTTAGTTTAGCTGAGCAGGACACTTTGGGGAAGGTAGCTCTTGGAAAGCAGTAAGTCTCTCCCTCCCCTTACCTGGGTGAACACTGCACCAGCTGGAGGGCTTCCACATGGTAGTTAACAAGTGTGAAATCAAGGTGGAAAGGGGAACACCTATAGTTTCTGTAGGCAAGGATCGAATGTCCCTCCCTTGGGCATTGGCTACGATAGGGCAGGCAGGCATATTGTATCCCTCCAAAGGCTCTAGACACCCAAGTCCATCCACAGCCAGCTACAAACATTCAGGGTGGACAGATGTGCAGGGTCCAAAGGGTGTGGTCTTGGACCATCCATCCATTTCCCTCTACCTAGTACAGATTAGATCCATCATGAGAATCTGCAATACAGGATCCTCGAACCACCTGGAATGGACAGTGCACAAATACCAAGACCTGATTATTTCAAGATACTTTATTTTCAAAACAGGTCACAACATTAAGCTTTTGGCCCATTCTGCCACTGTACAAGCTACAAATGCTTGCTGGGCAGCTGAGGGGGCACTCTTTAGTAGCTTGTTTGAAAAGTGAATAAAAATCCATATAAAACAAATATTCAAATAGTTTCCATAGGAACACAGATAAGTGTGACCCCATCTTCTAGTCGTCCGTATTGCTGCATCTGTGCCAACCCTACTCTTACAAAGACATTTCAAAACTAGCAGTAATTAAGTTAAATGGTCCCCCCAGATCCCTTAACTTAAGCTAAATCTGTAGTGAACAGCTACAGAGCGGCATCTACACGTTGATACTAGTGGAGGTGCACGCTGCCGGGTGACGTTTCATGCTGCTTTCCTGAGCACAAGACACGGGCAGAGTGCCAATGTCCTGTTCCTCCACTTCAGGTGGGAAGCCATGGTTCTGGATTTGCTGCATGCACTGCCTGAGAGACAAAGAAGGAGCATATTCAAAACCCCAGTCACTTCTACCTGGGCAGGCACCCATGAGAATAACTCATCCATGACAGCATGTCCTTGGTCTCTTACACTATCAGGAAGTAATTCAATGTTTATTCTTGGTTATTTGTTGAAGTACTGGGATTTAAACCCAGGGCGCTGCACATGCCAGGGAAGCACTTTACCACTGACCTACATCCACAGCCTACCCTCTACCCCCACCTCCTGTACTGGAAATTGAACTCAGGGACACACTACCACTGAGTTACATAATCAACCCTTTGAATTTTGAGACAGGGTCTCACTAAGTTGCTAAAGGCTGGCCTCAAATTTGTGATCCTCTTGCCTTACCCCCTGAGGGGTATGAGCCACTGTGCCAGGGCAGAGAGCTTACCTCACATGCACAAGGCCCTAGTGGATTCAATCCCCAGCACCACACACACACACACACACACAAAAGCATTTCTTCAAAATTTTCTGAAAACCTGAATACACAGTGATAATGAAGAGATTTTCTTTTGTGGGGGCTTCTGCTAAGCACTGCACCAAGATGCCTTGTGCATGCTAGGCAAAGCTCTTACCACCAAGACACATGCTCAGCCCAGGTGCCTACTCTTGTTAAAACCATAAACATGCATGATTTCTACTCACCATGTAGGTCCTGACATCACATAATAGATAGTTGGCCTCTGGAATCCATTGAAAGTAGAAGCAGCAGCAACAGTGTATGCACCCATGTTTTCAAAAAGCATCCAATCACCCACATGCATTTCGGGAAGGTCATAGCGCTCGACAATCCGATCAAGGCCATCACAGGTCGGTCCCCATATGCTGGATGAATAATACTTCTCATCTGGTTTAGGTCTCTGTGATAAAAAAATTATTGCTTAATCATACTCGTTTATCAAATATCCTCACTGCTTTAGACAGCATGTTCACAAATTACCTTCTGCAGCAGGGGCTTTACATGTGCATGATCATAAAGGATGCAATTAAATGATCCATATACTCCGTCATTCACATAATACATAAAGGTCTGTTCACTTGCCTCATCTTCATCTAGAAAAACAGATTAGCCTTAATTACTATTTTTTCTACCAATTTTCAGTTTTATGTGCAACAATTCACCCTGACCATCATACATACCATCAGAGCCTGTCTGTTCCTTTAATACGAGTTTTTTGGCAATGATATTAACTGCAAGCGTGAAAGCTGAAGCAACATAATATCTTCCTGGTTCAGCTATGATTCTCACTCCAGAGTCTGATGGAAAGTATTTGTCCAGTGCTGGATTGATCACACTGGTGATCTAAAAGAGTGACACAGAGCAGCCATTTATTATGAAGAGTTCACATGGAGGAGAAAGATCACAGTGCCTTGTGAGTAACAGTAACAGGACATGACAAGAGCAGGCACCAGCAGAAGCAAAAAATTAAAAAAAAAAAACAAAACATCTCCCTGGAAACCAGTCTGTGTATCCCTGTTATTTCACTTGGGTGATTCCCCTCTGAGTACCATCTCTGCCCTTTTAAGATGTCAGGGGCCAAGCAAGTGACCCATACCTGTAACTCCAGTAACCTGGGAGGCTAAAGCAGGAAGATCACCAAGTTCAAGGACAGCCTGGCAACACAGCAAGGCCCAGTCTCAAAAGGACTAGGGATGTGGGTTGTGGCTCAGTGGTAAAGTGCTCGCCTAGCAGGTGCGAGGCCCTGGGTTCAATCCTCAGCATTACATATAAATAAATAAAATAAAGGTACGTATTGTATCCAACTACAACTAAAAAACAAATATTTAAAAACAAAACAAACAAAAAGACTACGGATATAGCTCAGTGGTATGACACTAGCTGAGTAGGCACAATCTGAGTTAGATGGCCCCACCAAAAAGTTATGGATATGACTTTATCAAATAGTATGCATGCCACAAGGTCAAAACCTTTCCATTCTGCCTTCACTCACCTCTACAAATAACAATGCATATTTACTTTAGCAACTCAAGCGTCACATTACAGCTTGGCTTCCTAAAGGACTATAAATATTTAGATTGTTATGGGAAGTGCCAAGTCTAGCAAGGCACACCTAGGTTGCTTGCCCGCCTTCTCTGCCACTATCTGCACAGCAGCACTTCTGCTCCTCTTCTGCCATAATGGCGACTGGACCCAGGGCACTCTACTCCTGAGGTCTACCCCCAGTCTTCTTTTACTTGAAAAAAAAACAACTTGCCACAGTAGCATCCCCCCAACCCCCACCCCAGTATTGGGGAATGAACCCAAGGACATTATCACTGAGCTACATCCTCAGTTTTTTGAGACAGGGTCTTGCTAAATTGCAGAGACTGGCCTCAAACTTGTAATCTTCCTGCCCCAGCCTCCTAAATCACTGAGCTTCCAGGCATACGCCACTACAGCATTTGTTAATGTAGTAATCAATAACAACCCAAAAATTCTGGGAAAGCTTAGTTTAGAAAATGGTAATTAGTATAATTTTAAAGAACACAAGTCACTCAAAATATTAACACTAAAGATATTGATTTTCATGCTTGTTTAGCCCCTTTGGTACTAGTTAAAATATTTAGGCTTTGAGGGCTGGGGTTGTTGCTCAGTGGCAGAGCGCCCACCTCCCATGTGTGAGGTGCTGGGTTCAATCCTCAGCACCACATAAGAATAAAGATATTGTGTCCATCTACAACTAAAATTTTTTAGGCTTTGAATAAAATTAATTTAGGCTTTGAATCATTTTAAGAAAGCGCTTGCTAAAAAACAACTACTGTGTAATCTGTCAGAAATTACCTCCTCAAACTTAAGCTTCACATCCTCAGATCCAGGGAAGCCACCACCAATATCCAGCAGACACATGCTGAAACCAGCCTCAGCCTAGAGCCAAGAAGATTCAAGAGGTCACACAACCAGATCTGCTGACACACCTGCCCACACTTCACTAAGACTCTGTACTCACTCCCATGTCAAAGACACATCGGGCGTCAGAGATGGCCTGCACGAAGGTCTCAGGATCAGTGCAGCCACTCCCCACGTGAAAGCTGTGAATAAAAGGACACGAGATGCTCTTTCTATTTCTCAAAACAGTAGGTAAAAGCCTGTAAAACTGACACTACTTAAACATTTCAGCTGCTGACACCAAGATCTTACCTGACACCAATGACATCAATATTTAATTCTTTAGCTCGTTCCAAAAGAAGTCTGCTGGTTTTGAGTGTGGCACCGAATTTAACACTGAGACGACAGACTGCTTTGGAATCATCAGTAGCAATCCGCAAAACCAACCTAGAACAAGGAAAGCATATCAAATATCATGACAGATCACTAAGAGCTATGGTCAAATTACACAAAACCCGCCCTAAATATCAGCTGTTACTTCGTGGTTGGTTGTATCTAACATAGTTATACTCATCACCTGAGGGTTCAATCTATTTTCTACTCCAGCATAAAAACAGAATAATTGAAAATTTAAGTTCGCATGACATGAACCTATAATGCCTACCCTTCTCAAATGCCTCAATGGAGGGTAACTCACTTTGCCTTTGGATGTGCTCTGGCAACCTTCATCAACTCAACTTCACTGTCAAAAGTCATCATTTGGACTCCAATACTGGCAGCATATTTAATTTGAGACACCTGTTTACAAGGATTTGCATAGATAATCTTCTCCGGAGGCACTCCGAGACTCTGCACCAACTGTATTTCAGTCTGAAACAAAAGACTGGTGTCATGCTATACATACACAGCTAATAAGTACAAAAAACAAAAGCATGCAAAGGTGTCCTATGAGTACCCTTGTTAGCATTTAATGCCCAAGAAAAACTCTGGCCTGCAGGATCATTTTATAGAAATATCTGGGAACCCTGCTACCTTTGCTTACCTTGCTAGCACAGTCAAATCCTGTCCCAATGGCAGCTAAGGTCTTCACTATGGCTCTGCTATCATTGCACTTGACTGCATAAAAGGGGGTAACACGAGGAAGAGCTTTTAACCATCTTAGATGTTTCTTTAGGATGTCTCCAAGGTCTGCGACATAAAAAGCATCCTTATCGTCCTGAAATGAAGTGGATACAGGAACTCATTAGCCGCCTTGCAATATTATAATTAACATGCAGCCTCCCTTCTTTCCATACATTGGATGAATTCTACTCATATCGTCACTGACAGGCTACCACCATTGTCACAATCCACAGTTAATTAAAATTCTGAATCCCCAACAAGACACGTATGCTGCTGCCATGGGGGAGGGGGGCTTCCATACTTACAGAAGAAGATACTTCATTAATTTTTTGGTCCAAAATGTCCTTGGCAGTAAAGCCTTCATCAAGGAAGTGGCAGTCAAACTCTTCATTACTAAAGTTGTTCATGGCTCCTGGATATGCCTCAGAAATGCAACAAGCTGCAAACAGGGTGAAAAAATTAACTCAGAAGCCACAGCAATACAATCTTAAGATGAATCTGTAACAAAATTACAAGTTGAATACTTACATGGAAACTAAGAGATGAAATTTAAAGAAATTATTTCCAGCTTCTCTCAAAGGTAATTCTCCAGGAATTCCAAACCCCGTGTCCTCGGTCCAGCAGTGGAAATATTCTGAAACAGAAACACATGAGAATTTCTGTCTACCTTAGAATCTCATCAAGTTGATGGACCAGGCATTATGACAGCATATGAGACACAGAATCAAGCACCCAGTTTAAGTAGACCACTCAATGATGTGTGAACCTCTCTTTTTCCTAGGTGTGACACGATCCCATAAACCTCTGCAGTATCTAAAAACCACCAGATTCAAAACTAAGTTTTTTAAAGCAGCACACTAAAATTCCACATATAATAATGGCACATCTCAGAAGAAGCATTTCAAACATTTGTGCCAAAAAACAACTGTAGAACGCAGGTTTCAGAGGCTTGTCTGTACTTAGATTACTGATACAGATACAAGCTTTATGTCAGTTTTCTTATTTCAGAGCTGTTTAAACTCTTTAGAAACTTAAAAGAACATTATAGCAACTATATGCAGTCTGAAAAATCCTCCCATTTCCTACCTCCACAAAGTTTTTCTTTGGTATTGGTACTAGGCATTGAACCCGGTGGTGCTTTACCACTGATCTGCATCTCCAGCAGAGTTATTTTCATTTTGAGACAGGGTCTGGCTAAATTATCACACTGGGCTCAAACTTGGAGACCCTCCTGTCCTAGCCATCATGAGTCACTGGGATTAAAGAATGTGCCACCTCACCCAGCTTGACCAAGTCGATGTACAATAATTTCAGTAACCAGGAATATCCAGAGTGGTCAATTTAAAAGTACTCATAAATTTTACAAGAATTTCATGAATGAATTTTCATGCCACATTAGCTGAAAAAAAATCTTTTTTAATATTTCAAATCAGTATAAGATATAGTTGCAATTATGTAAAAAACAAAAAACAAACAAAAAAAAAACCAAAACAATAGTCTTGAACCAGTGACGGCTACCAAAATAGCAATTCTAGAAACTCCAACTGTCTTCATAGACCCTCTAATGTTCGCTTAGCTATGAATGATAACCATTTGGGAGTAGTTTCTGGCTAACTATTAATTTACAAAAAAGCAATAACATCAGGTTAGTAATAAAAGCCACTGTCCTTGGGCATCACAGAATATGATGTTAGCAAATGTGTTTTCTTTAAATTACTGAACCTTTAAAATTTTCTGCCAAGTAGGGCTTTCTTTTCTCTACTGTGCAACCCTCTTCAGTGCCAGCAGCCTATAGGCAGAGGCCAGGCAATGGTTCGGGGCTACAGTTTGCTCTGGCATGGGACACTATGAGAGACCCAGGGGGACGGGCCTGCCATAAATCCAAACCCATGCATGGTGGAACTTGTTTTAAAACCTCAATTTAACAGGAACTTCTTGGCACTGTCAGCCTCCTAAGTTGCCTAAATAACCCCTAGGGGGAAAGCAAGAGACTAACGCCAGCAAACTCATTTTGCCTGTATATATAACGTTTTCAATTGACTAAATGGGCTCAAGCAATGACTTCTGAAGCAAGGCTCAAGCTTAAACTTGGAAAGCTTTATTTCTTTGAAGTACAACAGTAGTATCTTGCTTTCTTGCATCTTTTAAAGATTGAATAATTTATCCGAAAATTTTTACTTAATAACACCTTTTGGCATCTGCATAGCTAGGTCATTTTAAACGATGGCATTGGAGTAATGCTGGAAGAGACGTACTAATAGCAGACAAACTTTTTTAGGTTTGAATAAAGGAAGCCAACACATTCTTACACCTTCCCCAGACAGTCCTGCAAGGCTCTGCTCTCTACTTTAAATTATTTAGGAATCTAACAACACAATCAGCCTTTTCTGGAAACCGATCCGCCCGAGCCAGGCTCCTTAAATACCAAGTCATTCAAAGAGTCCTTAAATTAGCCATCCGCAGTCATGGCCCGCCGGGTAGTTACCGGTTACGCCCGGGCAGCTCCCGCGGGTCCACGACAGTGTCACCTGCTCTGTACACTCAGCAGAAACACAAGCTCTGAAGAGAGGAGGAGGAAGAGGAGGAACCCGCAGGGCGGCCGGGCCCGCGAGCCCTGCACCTGCCGCGGGCCGCCCAGAGAGCCCGGGGCCCAGGGTCTTCCGAGGCTTCCGGCCGGCGCCGCTCGGGGCCCGTGGGGGCCGCAGGGACCCCTCGGGCCGGCAGCGCGCGGACACCTGGGCCCGGGACGGGTCTAGCCAAGGTCACGGCCCGCGGCCGGCTCCGCCACCACGTGTCCCCGGCAGGCTGCGCGGGCCGCCGGACACGTGGCCGCGCCTCCCTCCCGCCGCCGGCTCACCTCAGAGCGCCCGGACGCCCCGGGCCGGTCCCATGGAGATGCCGCCGCCCGAGCTGCGCCGCGCCGGAGCCGGAGGAGCGCTCGGCCGCCCCCGCCGCGCCCGTCAGCCGCCTCGCTCCCGCCCGCCCGAGACGCCGGCCCGAGGTGGCGCCGAGCTGCTGGCTGAGGGCGGCCGGCCGCGGCGGCTGCAGGGACTGACAAAGCCGACTGCGCGCCGCGCCGTTACTTATACTGCGCGCGTCGTCATGGAGACGCACCAGCTCAAACCAGCCGCGATCGGTTCCGGCCGGGAGGCCTCCGGGGGAGGGGCGGGGGCTAAGCGACCGCCAACCCGGGCCCGGGCGCCGGGGGCGGGGGGCGCGGAGGGCTAAACGTCAGCGCCTCCGAGTGCCGCCCGCCCCGCGCGTGCTGGCCCTCCCGCGCCCGCAGCCTGGCGCTCCGCCCGCCCGCGCTCCGCCCCGCCCGGCCTCGCACCCCGCCCCGCCGGGCCTCGCGCCCCGCCTGGCCCTGCGGCAGGCTCGCGCACGCGCGCCACGCCGCAGGCCCTTCCGGCCTGGGCACGGAGCCGGCACGCGCACGCGCACCACGCGCAGGCTTGTGCCCTGCGGCCGCCTGGGCGCCGAGGCGCCGCTGAATTGAGAGGTTGATCGTCCCTGAATTTCAGCATCTGCGCATGCAAAACAGTTTTTCCACTTTCGTTTAATGTCTCGTGTGCTAAGGCAGAAAGGGAATTGCGGACTCAAGCTAAGATCGAGTGCACCGGCCGGCTCACGGGCCACGTAGACCCAGCCCTGGGGTTGCCGGGCTCAGCTGCGCGGCACTTACACGCCTGTGGCAGGGACCTAGCGGTGATTCTGGTGCAGTTCCCCCTCTCACCGGTGAGGAGCCATGAGGGGCGTGCCGAGGGTACCAGATTGTTAGCGGTACCCAGGTGCTGGTGGGTTACCCTGCCGATAGAACATGGAGGTGCCCTACCAGATGGCATGCAGCAGTGGCATGCAAAGGTGCATGCTCTACTTCTTAAGCAAAAGAAGGAAGTCAGGGGTAAAGCAGGAGGTTGGGGGGTCCTGAGCCACCAAGTGGTCCAATGCCTCACCCTATTGGATGGACCTCATAAATAACTAGAATCTTTTAGGGGCACCTCCAGCGGGCCTGCTTTGAGAAAGTCCCAACACCGAAAATGTCTATGCAGTCTTACACATAGGCAGAAGCCACTTCTGCCACGTAGAAAATTGAGAGTCCCAAAACATGCCTGGAAACTGCCTCACATCCCTAACCACTCTCATCTGCCGCCCCAGGCAGAGACTGATCTTGATGGAATTTGGAGCAATTATGTTCTTTTTTACCATTCATTCCCTTGAAGACAAAAATCCAGCCCACAGGAGAAGTCCCTCCCTGGGGCGTGGGTTAGGAGATAGAGAAGTGAAAAATGTGGCCAGGTCGTTTTTTTCAGGATTTTTCTGCAGGAGGACCCTAGAGGAGCTCAGGGCTCCAGCCCAGCTCTGCATCCAACTTGCTGTGTGGTCTTAAATAAGTCATCTCCCTTCTCTGGGCCTCAGATAGCCCAAGGGTCTTTACAGAAGAAAAATTTTATAAGGTTTTTAAAAGCCTCCTTGGTACCCAGGGACCAGCCTGGGGCACAGTCAGTCAATACTTGTTTAATGAATGAAGGAATGAATGATCCACTCCTTCCCGGAGCAGACAGCTCCCCGGGAAATAAGAACAGGGAAAACAGCTGGAAGCAGGAGGCTTTGTATGTAAAAGATAAGATGGGCACTATACTCTTTTCTCTTGGGCACCCTCATCAAACTTAATTTTACATAGTCCTTAAGCAGACACCGGGTCCCAAGTCCTGTAGATCTGAAGGTGTGAGAGAGGATGTCTCCCTCTCTGTGAAGAAACATTTGTTCTAGGGACACAGTTTTCTTGGCACTGGGAAGGTCTCCTGCAGTGCAGGGATTCCTGTCTGCACTCCCTTTAGCCAATCATTCCAACTCTGCATGTGGACTCCTCCCAGAGGAAGGCACTGGGCATCTCCAATGTGGAATCCCTTCGGCAGCCTGGCACGGAAGGAAGGGCTGGATGGCAAGATGGAGAGTCTACTTTAGATTTGGAAGCACTGATTGGACCATAGAGGCTCTCAGTCAGGGAACCAGGTGGCCTGTCTGTCCACTGCACACGTCAGCCACCCCGGCTTATTACCCAACCCTGCCAAGCCACTCAGACCTTGGAACTCCTGCCGGCATGCTGCAGTGTCCCCTGGGGAGGAAAGGCTTTGCTGATTTCCGGTCTGACCCAAGTGGGGAACAGAAGCAAGGGAAGGAGCCCAAGGGCTTCCTGGGTGCAGGCCCCACCAGCTGCAAGCAGGCTGTGGCTTGGAGAGGCCCTGCAGATCCAGAGGCAACAGCACTGAGTCATGGATTTGAGTAGATCAATCAGTGGTAACTAAACCTGGCCTTAGTCAAAATGCACGACTTTCTTGTCTTTCAATGTACATCCAGTGGGTTTCACCCTCTTCCTTCCTATTCTCCAGAGAAAAACAAGGGCTGGGGCTATAGCACAGAGGAAGAACATTTATCTAATGTGTGAGGCCTTGAGTTTCATCCCCAGCACTGCCGGGGGGGGGGGGGGGGGGGGGGTGCGGCAGCAACAGGTCCTTATAAAATGGGTGAAACCAAATGCCTAGGTCGCCCCTTATACGGACATGAAATCTTTGTACTTGGTGCAAGGGAAGCAGAAAAGGAAATGAATGAAAGCATCAAGAACCACATTGGATCTATGTAAATTTTAAAGTATTTACAATAAACACTCTCCGGGGACCGTTTCTGGATTTCTTAAGGACACTCAGCACCTGGCTGATGACAGAGCCCAAGACCTCACCACCCTCCCAGGATTGCAGGCTCCCTTTCTGTAAATGGGGGTAGTTGAGCTAAATAAAAACATAGGCTCTCAGAAGATTCTGCTGTTCTAAGAATCTCTCACTTCTACAAGTTGAGCTCTGTATAAATCCATTAACCACCAAAAATGAGGCCTTGTCTGGTGGAGGTGCTATTTGTTTCTTAGTTGTTATTTACATGAAAGGACACATAAAGGTAGAGAGTGAATACAATTTTAGGGAGTCACCCTTACTGGAAATACCGTAAGAGAATACTCAGCATGCGTATATGTATCCATTTACGCAGTATTGAAATATTTGACACAGGGAGCTTTCTGGAAGGTGAGATTGTGTCCTGCTTACACATCCGTGATCACATTGCCTCACCAGCTTTCTCCCAGAAGCATGGAAGCAGTGACTATGAAGTCATGTTCATGATATCTGGCCTGGCTAGGGTGCCATGACCCGGGACACTGTGCCAATAATCCAAATGCTGTGCCCGAGACAGGAAGGCAGCTTCCAGGGAGGCCCTCTCACTCTGAGCAACGGTGGCATCATCACTGGAGAAGTGGCACTCCTCCAGAGGTATCTGTTGGAAGCAGATCCCGAGCGTGCAGGGAAGTTGTGGATGTTTGCTTTCTACAGAGTGTCATTGCATCATGGCCCCACCTTGCCTCCGCCCTTGTATGGCTCACTCGGAAGGGGCTGGGCCAGCAGCAAATGGCAGGAATTGGGCCAGGGTCTCCTGGAGCCTGGCAGGGCCCTGGGGCAGCTCTCTGAGGATCATTTTGGAAGCGCCCGGTGCTTCCCACAGCCTTGCCTTGTCATTTGCCGGAAGTCACTGTGGTGATGTGTGCAGGCCATGTCAGCATTCAGAAAAGCCACCTAATACCTGGCCAACAGAGAGGCAGCAGGCTCCAGAGCTGACCACTGTGCTTTTAATTTAAAACTCCTCCCCACTGGCCCTCCGTCCACAGAATCACATCTGAATGTCCCACCTGCCAGCAGTACCCTTCAGGATCCACCGTGTCGCCCCCTAGCCTTGTCCCCTACACTGTGGTGAAGGCCTTACTCCTGCCATTCCAGCCCGGTCACCCGGGATGGGTGTCCTCGTCCTCCTCCCTCCTCCCTCCCCTCTCCTCTCCCACTTGGAATCGGGAGCATGGTTTATTTTTTCATATGTCTGGTTTCTAGCCTAGTACCTGGCACACAAAAGTCACCTGATCGTGCTGGGCTGGGACAGGAACTGCCCTGAAAGTCGGATTGCTGAGCAGGAGCCGTGGGCTCACAGGACTTGCTGCGCAGTCAGAGGGACAGAAGGTTCTGAACATTCAGCCTTTGCTCAAGTGTCACTTTATGCATTCAGTGGTGGTGGTGGTGGGGGGCTCCTGTGTGCAAGGGATGTCCTCCATGGCTGCTACCAGGGCCGCGTTCCAGGGGGACCAGCAGAGATCTGGGGAGAGCCATGAGGTGGCTAACCTTCTGCCCCATGCTAAAAAAACAAAAATAAATAAACAACCCTGCCTCTTTGCTTTTGTTTTCTCCCAAGCGCCTGGTGACTCCCTCTGATACCACAAGTCACAGCACCTTTGCCCCATTTCTGCCAGAGCCCCACCCTCGTGGGGCCCCACCTCTGGGAAGTCCCAGAGCTGGCAGAGTTCTTCCTTCTGTGGCACAACCCAGGCCTTTGGGAGGTGTGTGCTCTGCCCAGGGACAGGATGAGCGCCACCTCCCTGCCACGCCTGATTCAAGACTATCGGTGGGGCCTTTGGCAGGGGCTGCTAAGGAGCTGAGTCATGCGGGCCCTGGAGGGGGTCTGACCACTACCTCCATCCTGTGTGTGAGGCTTATTCTGTAGCAGGGCGAGGCTAAGGCCTAAGAAAAGGAGACGGACTCAAGAAGTCCCCACCCTTGAGGAGCCCATGGTCTGGGGGAGGCCCACCCTCAGGCCTGCCCTCTGAGACATTCCCCCTCCAGGACACAGTCACACAGTTCACCACCATGGGCGCCAAGGGCAAAGGCTTTAGGAACCCTCAGAAGGGCCCAGAGTTGGACAGGCTTGTTGGGCTGGGGTAATTGAGGGTGGCCCCATCCACCCAGGGTAAGAAGGAGACCTGTGCGCACCTGGATGGTTCATGTCGGCTTAAGCCATAAGGAAAAATCCATCCTCTCTTAGAACTAGAAGTCTTGGAAAGGGAGGCTCCAGTTCCCGGCATTCAGGGGCTGAGAATAACACCGAAGCCCTGCTTTCCTCTCATCTTCTGCACAGCCATGCCTGGTGTGGGCCCACCTCCCCGCATGGCTCCAAGGTGGCTGTCCCACCTCCAGGCATCATCTGTAGGTAAAACGAAGGCTTATGGAAGAGAAGAAAGGGCATTTCTTTCTACCTGTCCTTTTACCTAGCAAGCCATTTGTGCCAGGACACTTCCCTTCCTGCTCATGAGAAGAAATGGACCAATCCCCTTACCTTCCCTGTCCCTAGGAGGTTGATTCAAACTGATGGGGATCCCCCAGCCCAGCACTGGACATGGGCCCAGGCCTCCCATGAAGACTCTCTCTTTTATGACCAAGTTACATACTGCCCCCCTGCATTGACGTCCTTACCCAGCACCTCCGAATGTGACCTTCATTGGAGATGGGATTCTTGCAGAGATAATCAAATCAACATGAGATTATCAGGGTGGGTCCAAGTCCCCTGTGAGTGGTGTCCTCATAAACAGGGAGACGCAGAAGCACGGCAGGCGCTGTGAGAAGAGGAGGTGTGACGGGCGAGACGTCCCCAGGCTCCACGTGGCCAGCAGCCCAGCAGAAGCCAGAAGACCTGAGTCTCCCTCTCACCCAGAAGGAAGCCACTCTGCTGACATCTGACTTTTGGACCTGGGGCCTCCAGAACTGGGAGAGGACAAACTTCTGTTGTTTGGCTGCCATTGGTGGTTCTTTGTTCCAGTAGCCTGAGGAAACTCGTGCCCTGTCTGAACAAAATTAAAGGGCAGGCATCTAGAAGAAAGAAGGGAATGATGCAGGAGGCTGCCTTGGCTGACCTGAGCTTCCTCAGCATTCCCAGGATGGTCTGAAGGGCAGGGTCATGTTGCTGCAGGGCCCTCTAGAGAAGCTCAATGCCCATTCGAAGAGTTTATGAAGCCGTGAGCCAAAGAGCTCAGTCCTGGAGGGCATTGTATTAAAGAGCAAAGCTGGGAGCAGGTGCCACCACGTGGTGCTGTACACCTGTAATCACAGCCACTCAGGAGGCTGAGGAAGGAGGATTGCAAGTATGAGGCCAGCCTCAGCAATTTAGCAAGTCCCTAAGCAACTTAGACCCTGTCTCAAAAAAACAAACAAAAAACAAAAAAAAAAAACAAACAACAAAAAAAAACAATGTGGTAGAGTGCCCCTGGGTTCAATCCCTAATATCAAAGAAAAGGAAAGGGAGAAAGGAACTTGGACCTTCCCTACTCTCTTCTCAGCTCAGACATTGAAGGAGGATCCTCAGTGTGCCACGACCCCGACTCCTCTGCATGGCCTCCCCCACTGGGCCAGCATTTCTGCAGTAAATGCTTCCTGTAGGTCCCTCCTGCTCTCTCCACGTGGGGCGGGTGGCCTCTCCATCCTGGCTGCTTTCCTTGGGCCCGAGCACGGGGCTCTGGAGGTAGGAGCAGAAGAGCCCAGGCTTTCCTGAAGGAGGGAAAGGATGTCTGGGGGTGACACGGGATTGTGGCTCTGTCTCTGAAGTGCGCCAGGGAGATGGCTGTACTTTGAAAATGTGAGGGCCTGGAATTCCGAGGTCTGAGTAGATGCTTCCCCTGACAGTCCAGGTGGTGGCTACGGCAGATACCAGAGGGAAAGCGAGAGGACAGAGCTGGGTAATTGAGAAGTGAAAGACGGAGACCAGGCAGAGATACACACGAGACTTTATTGGTCAGAGCTGACAAAGAGAGGCCATCTCTGTAGCGGAGAGAGGCAACACAGGCTTGGATTCGGGGACTTTTATAGGGCAGGCCCTGGAATCGGAGCCCCAGGGTCCAAATGAGGGTGGTTAGGGGTTGGGCGTGAGCCTTTCTCAGAACAGCCCTCAGGTGGGAAAGTGAGACTTTTGCCTGTCACTTAAGATGGCCATCCAGATGCTAAGCAAGGGCCTTACAGTTATCTGTAATCTCAAAGGTCTCCTTATCTGTTGCCTCTCCAGGGACCGCACCCTGAAATCTGCTGGGGTTGGAACTGCCTGACAGGCCCTGAAGCAGGCTGCAAGTTCCAGGAAGGGCCCAGGGGACAGCTGAGACTGAGAGGCAGGACCAGCTGGATAAGGAGAGAGACATGACGAACAGACTGGGTCTGACAAAGATGGCGCAGCAGCTCGCCTGGTCAGCCCGTCAGGAAGTGAAGTGTCCCTCCAGTCTGCACAGGCTCATGATTCTCTGGAAACTTATAGCATGTGGCAAAGGTCATCTGGGGCCATGTCACCAAAGGCGAAGCAGCTTCTCCCTTGCTAACTGGGACCCTGGACTTGGAAAGCCAGGACACCTCGTAAGATGTCAGGCTTCCTGCAGAGCTACGTGCGGTGCCCTGCTCACAGCAGAGCTGAGGTCCCATCTGAGAACCAGCACCAACTACCTGACAGGTGAATGAGGACACCCCCAGGTAACTCCAGCCCAAACTATGGAATCACTTGCTGCTAGGCACCAAATCTTCTCAGCTGAGGCCCCAGACATCCTGGAGCAAAGACAGACAGACCTGCCCCACTGTTCCTAACGCTCAGGATCCATGCCTAGATCCATGCAGTTTACCCCACTAAGTTTGCTGGTAACTCATTGTTCAGCCAAGCAACCTAAGAAGCAGCTACAGTGTTCTTACAAAATAAATCCTTAACCTGGACTGTCAGACCCAGTAAGAAGTCCTCTCTGGAAGAGCCAGGCTTGGGGGCTGGGTAAATCTGGGTTTCAATATGTACCCACAGAGTAATCAGGAGGGTGGGACCTGGTGTGTCCCAGTCCCTTGCTGGGAAGTCAATGAATTCCCCAAAGCTCAGTTTCCTTCATCTGTAAATGGGGAAAATAATGGATGTGACCAGGATGGCCTTAGGGATCACATGAGATAGTTTATGCACAGTGCCAGTGTTATACCCACAGATTGACACCTAAACAGTGGGTTTTATTTATTTATTTATGGGGTGCTGGGGATTGAACCCAGGGCTTTGTACATGAGAGGCAAACACTCTACCAACTGAGCTATATCCCCAGTCCCTAAACAGTGGATTTTTAATGCCTACTCCTTAAAACACCAGACTTGTTTTCTGTGATAACTTGTGAGAAAAGCAGCCTTAATCATTATTTTCTTGACTTGTTGTTTATATTTAAAACAAAAATAATTTTAAAAGAAACTAATTTCAAAGATATTATTAAAATTTAGTTAAACTTTCATGTATAAACTAAAAATGTATACATTTTGCTGGCATGTAGCAAATGAACTTGCAATTAACACTTTCCCATGTTTAGATTTTCAGCACCCAAACTCCACAAGTAATGACAGAATTGAAATTACTCAAACTGTTTGTTTTCATAGCTCCTGTAATCTCCGTGTTCATTTCAAACGTCATGACAGCTGAAGTCATGGGTTGTTCCTAAGCTGGGCTCAAAGGTTTGAGAGTTGCCAACACTAAAACCAGAGCAGTCCCAGTGACCTGGGACAAGCCGGGCAGCCTGTAAAGGGTTGGAAACCCATCCTCTTGGGATGTACAGATGGAGCCAAGTCTGTGAATCAGGGCTAACTGTGGAACTGAGAGTCCTCCGAATTAATTAAGGTGCAGAGTATTTTTATGACAGTGCAAGTAGTAAAAGCATGAAGTCCAGATGCACGTTACTAAAACTCCATGATGACCACAGAAGTTGATTAGGACAAAGGCATGTTTTCAGGGGAAAGTGACATCGTTTAGGATTGGTGATCTTGGAGATAATAACAAGCAGAGCAAGTTTGACTCAGTTTTAGTATCAGTTTTAGATGATCCACAGGCAGTGTGTGTCCCTGTAGCCTGGAGCGTGGACAGGCAGCTCTGTTCCACCCTGTCTAAGCCACCACACTGGCCGGTGCTGGCTCCCGGGAAGCTCTCAAACATTAGTTCTCACTGCAGCTGGCCGTGGTGCCCTGGGTAAGTCTTTGCGCCTCTCTGGGGTGGTATCTGTTATTTTGCAGCGTTGCTGGATGTAGGACTTTGTGGGCTTGTGGGTTATGGACTATTAGCTAGACCATAAAGTTCCTAGGTCAGCCCTTGAAGTGGGAGGGACTCAGTGACTGTCTGCTCTGGCCTTCCTTCCCTGCCTGTTTCTGCA
This sequence comes from Callospermophilus lateralis, assembly GCF_048772815.1. Classification (NCBI taxonomy): domain Eukaryota; kingdom Metazoa; phylum Chordata; class Mammalia; order Rodentia; family Sciuridae; genus Callospermophilus; species Callospermophilus lateralis. The sequence continues at coordinate 6,770,848 of NC_135318.1, forward strand.
TCCACAAGGTGCCAATGCTCTCTCCTGGAACACCTTGGGCTTAGATCTTCGCCAAATGCAATTCATCTCATCTCAAATGAATGGAGCCCAACACCACGTTCCTACAGCCCTCTCTGCCCCTGGCCTCCCTGGGCTCTGCTGCTCTTGGCCATATCTAGTCTTGTCTGGTCTCTGCTTCTTTGACAGGGTGGAAAATTAGTGTTTGGGTGAGCATGCTGCCTTGTCACCGTGAGGTCACACTGTTCTTGCATGATGATGTTTTCTCTTCCCTATACCCACATAGTCCTCAAACAGAGGCCATGTACCCACAGTCTCCGGTGAGTTCTTTGCTTCAGGTAGTTCACAACCCATTCTTTACACTCTTGGGGATGACTTAGGGTAGAAGAGGGGTCCCAGGTGACTCTGAGAAGGCACAGATTCAGACTTGCCTGTTATAGTCATTCTTGGTATAATGATTGATGCTGTTACTCTGTCACTCCCAAAGTGTCCTGGTGTCCTGGTGCAGCAGACAAGTCTCCTGGTCCCCTCCCTCCAGGTGACACTTGCCTGTTTCATCTATAGGTCCTCACTATTTCATCTGCACCTGACCTCTTAGGTCTCCTTCCAGAACGTACCTGCCTACCCCACAGGCCTGTGCTGCACACCCACCTCAGGATTGGGAGGCCTGCTGACAATGTGCTTTGAGGTGACTGGGAGTGGATGGCTCTGGTCCCTTTACTGTGCTTCCAATAAAAACAGTGGCACTCTCAGAGCTGTGTGGAGCCCGTCGGCCAGACACTGAGCTCTGGGAAGGGAGAAATGTTCTTGCCAAGGCCATGGGGCTGTGACAATGGCTCTGTCACATACATGTCAGGAAAGGTAGACACTGATTCTCACTTACTCAAATATCTAAGAATGCCAAGCCCTCTGTTAAGGTTTGGATGCTTGGAGCTTCTTCACCCCAGAAGCTCAGGTGAGACAGTAGAAGAAGGCTTTAGAGGTGGGTTGTGGGAACCTTTAACCCAATCAGTGCATGAATCCCCTGGTAGGGATTAACTGGTGCTAACTCAAGGTGGTAAGGTGTGGCTGGAGGAGGTGGGCACTGGGGGCCTGGCTTTGGGGTTTATATTTCATATTTGGTGAGTGGGGGCTCTCTCTGCTTTGTGGTAGCCATATCTGAAGCTGCTTCCCTCACCACACTCTTCCGCCATGATATCCTGCCTCATTTCAGGCTCCAAAGAATGGAGGCTGCTGTCTATGGACTGAGACCTCTGAGACTGTGAGCCCCAAATAAACTTTTCCCCCTAAAATTGTTCATCTCAAGTCCTTCAGTCACAGCAATGAAAAAGCTGACAATCTAGTGAGACTACTTCTTTTAGGACTCAGTTCTAAAGATACACTCTAGAAGGCATACATCTTAGATACCAAGGTATTCGCAAAACGTTATTTAATCATCAACAGTTAGAACATGCTCCAAATCCCAACATGTATGAGATGAGAATAAAATTATGCTATAGACATAAGGAGAAATATTATTTGGCCTTTAAAATTATATTTATGGGGCACAGCAGCACATACCTATAACTCCAGCTACTTGGAACACAGAAATTGTGAGTTGGAGGCCATCCTGGGCAACAGAGGCAACATAAAGATCTTGTCTCAAAAACACAGGGACCTATGAATGTTTCTAAGGATATAAAGAACTGTGATATATTATAAAATGAAAAAAAGATACGAAGCTATATATCCAGTATGAGTTTTTTAACTCTTTAATTTTGATGAAATATACATATAAAAATATAAAATTTACCATTTTAATAATTTTTTAAAATATATTTTATTTTTTAGTTGTAGTTGGATACAATACCTTTATTTTATCTACTTATTTTTTTATGTGGTGCTGAGGATTGAACCCAGGGCCTCACACATGATAGGTGAACAATCTACCACTGAGCCACAACCCCAGCCCCAATTTTAATTATTTTAGAATTCAGTGGCATTAAGTAGCTTACAGTATACTATAACCATCAATACTATTTCCAGAATTTTTTCATTAACTCTAACAGAACAGTACAACTTCATACATGAAGAGATGAAATTTTTACCCCTTTTATGCTGTTCTATATTATCTATTAATCAAAAGCAAATTAACTTAAGCCTTGTTTTTTAAAAAGGCCCTTACTTTGTTGCCTAGGCTGCCTCAGCCTCCCAAGCAGCTGGGAGAGCAGAGAAGCACCTCCGGACTGGAACCTTCTCATTTAAAGCATTTAAAATGCTGTTGGAAGGGAGGAACCGCACCTGTATCTTCAGTCACATCTTAAGCAATGCTGTTTCGCACCTCCTGCAATACTGTCTTTTCTTCTCTCCACATTCTGTTTTGGTGCTTTTAGTTGCGCACAGGGGCAGATGTGTTACATTTCAACCTCCTCTGCTACTTTGCGGAGACTTGGGGTGCTGGTATTGCTGCAGTGAAGCTTGTCAAGAGTGAGGAAGAGTAGTTCAGATTTCTGTCATCAACTTTCGGATGTTTGCACACACTTAATGTGGTTACTTGTTTAACTTTCATCTTTGCCTTCCCCAAGATCAGCTTCAGGAAGCAGCCTGGGTGTCTATCTCCTTCATCTCCATGTGGGCCCAGGGGAGGCTTTTAGTAAAAATCTGTTGAAGAGTGATATTGGAGCTGGGTGTGGTGGTTCCGGCCTGTGCTCCCAGCTACTCAGAGGCCAAGGCAGGCTGAGCCACTTAGGAAGATGCTGTCTCAAAATAAAATTAAAAGGGCTAGAGGTGTAGCTTAGAGGTAGAGCACCCCCAAGTTGAATCCCTGCTATTGCCAGAAACATAGAAGATGACGATGGAAACTTGATGTCTATTTTAGGTACAAAGAGTGTTTTTTCCCTTTTGATCAAATGTCTGAGATACAATTTCTGTACTCTGTGAGTCTCAGTGGGTCTCTTCACTCATTTTTTCATTGTACAAATACTCATCAAACACTTAGTGTAGCAGGCCCTGTGCTTGACCCTAGGGACACTGTAAGTTTAGGTTCACATCTTGACTTTCCAGTCACATTTTGGGTACTGGAAATTGAACCCAGGGGAGCTAACCATTGGGCTACTATAGCTTCTTTTTCTTTTCTTTTCTTTCTTTCTTTTTTTTTTTTTTTTTTTTTTTTTTGAGACCAGCTCTTGCTAAGTTACTTAGGGTCCAGCTAACTTGCTGAAGCTGGCCTTGAACTTGTGATCCTCCTGCCTTAGCTCCTGAGTAGCTGGGTTTACAGGAAAGGCCACCAAGCCCCGACTGCAATCACAATTGATTGTTGTGAATGATCACAGAGCTCGGCAGCTTCTCTATTTTCTCTTTTCTGGCCAGAGCTGAGGAGGCTCTGGTCTCATGGCAAGTCAGGGGCCAACAGCTATTTTCTCCTCCTCTTCCTACTCTTCTGAGCACCTGTGCCTTCCGCAGCCTTGGGATGTATCTGCCCTTTGGCTCAGGTGATTGGCTGAGGGGTAGATCGTTGACCAGAACCTGCCAGGTCAGATGCCCTCACCGAGGTGCTCTGGGTTTGGAGCAGTGAGGTCAGGAGACTGGGGTCAGAGCCAGGCACTGGTGTCACTACTGAGGAAAACACACAACCTGTGTGCGAAAAAAGAATGCTAGCAGCACCGGCCAAAGCAGAGAAAACGGAGCACTGGAAGGGCAGGAGGCCACCTCTGGCTCACGGGACCCCTCAGCCCTGTCAGCTGCCTCCCTTAGGTTTCCTGCAGATCCCCAGCTCCTGGGAATAGATCTCCCTTTACCTAATCAGGTCAGTTCAACTCCTCAAGAATGAACAGGAGCCAGGTGTAATGGCACATGGAACTCCCGCTACTCTGGAGGCTGAGACGGGCAGATTGCTTGAGCCCAGGAGTTCAGAACCAGCCTGGGCAACCTGATGAGATTCTGTCTCTTTAAAAAATAAATAAACAACAGGAACATTTTTCTGGGAGAATGTGATTTGATATACGGTCTAGTTGTTGGAATCCCAGAACCAAACACATGCAGAGTGTAAAATAAGTGGGTACCTGTAATTCCTTTGTGTCTCCATCTTCTCACCACTGAGGTCTACATCAGAACTTGTGTTGGGAGAACCACCTTGATGTGGAGGTAAGGTCAATGAATTCCTCTCCCGCCGATCCTGACTTCATTCTGTGGCTTCTATTTCTCAAGTTCTCGTGGTCCTTGGAGAGAGATGAAGGTGCCCACCAGCTGCACAATTCCATTCAATCCACCAACACTTAGAGCCTCGGTTACACGCTCTCAGAGGTCAAGCCTTCTGGTTGGCTCCTTGGGTTTATATTTCACAGTCTTTCACCTACTTCTGCCTGCAGCACCCACTCTAGGCTAGCACCCAGATTATGCAATGGTGGATGTCATCCATCTTCATTGTCCAAGATGGCAGCCAACAAACTCATGTAGCTCTTGAGCATTCAGAATGTGTCTAGAATGACTTAGAAATAGAACTTTTAATTGTACTTCATTTTAGCTAGTTTAAACCTACATAACCATGCCTGCTGCTTGTCCCCATATTGGAGACTGCAGCTTTGGCTGTAACTGCACACAGTGACATCAGATGTACAAAGAGCAACACACCCAACAGCACTTGCATTTGGAGGATGACCCGAGCTCACCAGGATTACAGTCCCCTTTCAACCCGGCCTTTCAAGAACTGTGTTCTCAGGGCAAGATTCTGGGACCGGAAATTCCTTGGAAAGCCTGTTAACTCAGCACTTCAGGAGCAAGTGGGAACGTCTCCCCAGGCCACAGGCTGAGCCTCCTCAGCTTCGCCCTCCGGTTGGAAGAAAGCGCCCCTGTGACTCCCCAGTGAGGTGCCATTCATTGCCAGTGTCTGAGAGCCACCCAATGACATAATTTCAACTTTAAAACCACTTTTTCATGCGGCTGGACAAAGGCAATTCTTTTTGCTCATAAAAACCAAACCCCTCATTATACTAAATCAACTCTTCATCTGCCCATTAGCTTTTGTGAAGCGCACGCTGACCTGCACCATGGGTCTGGGAAGTTGCTGAGACACAGATTTGAGGCAAATGGGAGGTATGTGTGACACTATCCTGCCTCTGTGAAGTCACCCAGGACACCTCCCATTGACATCACTGAGCACCGCTCATACAGAGCCGCCTTGTGGCCCACTGACCTGCAGGTGCAGACGGCTCCGTGCGGCTGAATGCACACGTGCCCCCAGGAAGTGGAGGTTGCCATCTCCTGACCCCACCCCGGCCACAGCCGCCTGCACGTGTGCACTCCACCGTCCAGTGGGGCCGGCAGGGCAGTGCTGGGAGTGGGGCGCTGGGTCCCAGCCCTGGCCCTGCATACTCAGCGAGCCCCATCCATCAGATTGGAAGGTGGGTCAAATGATTGACTGAGCTCCTGGGATCGACAGCCTGACTTTCTCCAGATCTAAAGATGAAGCAAAGGGAGATAAAGGTAGGTGCCCAGGGAGGGGCACGGCGGAGGTGAGCAGGAGCTGGCTCCTAGCTCCCAAGCAGAGCAGTGCTTTTGGCACTTCGCAGATTCCACCTCAGGACCCACCTTCACCAGGAAGCCAGGACAGGTTCCAGCTCCAGCGATGCTGCCAGGGGGCTCTTCTCTGGAAAGAGCTTTGGTTTGGGGGCAGATGGGCTTGGGTTTGAACCCCAGCTTCTCCATTGAAACAGTGTGTAACCTTGGACAGATCTCAGCTCCGACAGAGCCTGTTTCTTTAGGTGCAAAATGGGATGACAATTCCCGTCTTAAAGGGGCTTTGCTTCTTTGCTTCCTTATTTCTGCCTTCAACACACACAGACATTTTAAAATAATAGCCGTAGCTGGCCGAGCTGATACTTCAGTGTGAGGCCCCTGCTGGTTACTTAAATATTGAAAGAATCCCGCCTTCCTGAGCCCTGTGACAGTGACTTGCTCTGCCCCAGGGGACCCTTCCTCCCTCCTTCTCTCCCTCCCTGACTCAGTAACTAAAAATCTTCCCCCTGCTTTTCAGGGCACCTGTGGGACCAGCATCCACCTAATTGGCTGGCGTCTGTGTAATATCACTGGTTATTATTATTTTTTTAACTTATAGACTTTATTTTTTAGAGAAGCTTTAGGTTTTCAGGAAAATTGATCAGAAAAGTTCATGTACACCATCTCCACCCCGGTTTCCCCTACTATTACCACCCTGCATCAGGGTAGTACCTCTGTTACGATTGGCAAACCTGAATTGAAATACCAATGCTGTGCGTTCTTATTAACTAACGTTCATAATTTATATTAGCATTCACTTTTGTGTTACACATTTATTAACTATTTTAAATATCACTCTTGCATCAATAAGGGCTAACACTCATTGAGTTGGTGCTATGGTTTGGATCTGGGTGTCCCTCATATTCTCAGAGTCACAGACTTGACACTGTTGGTAAGAGGAGGAGATTTTAGGGGGTGGGGCCTAGCAAGAGGAAGTTAGGTCATTGTGGGTGTGTCCTGAGGAATGTTGGGACCTTCCTGTCTCTATTGCCTGGCTGTCATGAGATGATAGCTTTGTTCCACCATGTGCTTCTACTATGATGTTCTGCTTTGTCACAGACCCAAAGCCATAGGACCTACTAACAACCATGGGCTGAGACTTCTGAAATCATGGGACAAAATAAATCTTTTCTTCTTTTAAGTTGACTTATCTGAGGTATTTTGTCACAGTGTCACAACAAAGGGAAGCCAACACAGAGGCTCTGTCCCAGACATATGCTGTTGCTCTTGTGTCCCACAATTTCTCATTTAATTCCCGTGTTTTATTTTAATAAAAGAGAGAATATGAAAATGTCGTTTGTTTGAACAGCCCAGGCAAGTTTGCTGCCCCAAAATGGACAGTCCTAGTTAAACATTAGAATCACTTGAGGCACTTTTTAAAATATGCTGGTGCCCAGGCCCCAACACAGACCATCCCAACAGAAACTTATTTGGAGATGGTGTCCAGGCACTGCTCTCAAAGTCCCTAAGGTGAGCCCTGTTTTAAAGAAGAACTACTTCTGTTCAAATTCAGGTCTTGAGTCCAGTAGTGTCATAGCGTCAGGTCCCAGAGAGGTGAGTGCAGGGGGTTGCTGCAGAAGGACTGTCCCAGAGCAGCATTCCTGGGTTTGGGACACCAGGGCCTTCTGGGAGAAGGTGACGAGCAATGTCACATGACTCTGGTTTTAGAGCTCTCCCATCTCTAGTAGCCCCCACATGGTGGTGAAGCCCTTACTCTAGAGCTGTATGTTTTGATATTTTAAAAAACTGTCTGTCATTTTCATGAAAAAAAGTGTTCTAATATCACTTCTGTATCCTACTTTCTATAATTTAATAATAATCATAAATATGTGTGAGCTCAATACCATTTCTGTATCATAAGTTCACAGAATGTTCACTTTCGCTCTCCATATTCCTGCACTTAACATTTTTCAGGAGAAGGATGTGTTATCCTCATTTATCGGACATTTCCTGCAGTTCACCACTAGGTCTGGGTGGGGAGGGGTTATTCTGAGGTGGCGGTGGGTTTAGGCGTTCCTCAACCTAGTATTACTTTTGTCACAGAGAACAACAATAAGGTCCTGGAAGAAGTTGTGCCCAAAGCCACAAGGCTCCCTTCCCACGTTCCCTGCCGTTCATGTCCACCCAGAGCCTTCCAGCCTGTGAAATGTGTTCATGGCTGGTCTTCTTTCTCCTTTGGCACAGCCAAGACGACAGGCCTGAAGCTCAGGGACATCTTACAGTCCCAGTGGAATGGCCCGCTGGGAATCCAGGCCTGATTCTAGGTGGTAGAACAGACATACTTCCCTTGACCTCAGTCTGCAGAGAAGCACCTAGGGGGTCACAATAAGAAGCTACAATAAAGGGTAAGGAGAGGTGGCTGTCCAGCTCCGGAGGCCCTGAGTCCTAGACAGTCCTGGGGACGACTTCAGCAGGAATGACCAGGCACTGAGGCATTTTGCTGCCTCCAGCGACACCCAGCTCTGCTCCTTTCAAAGTGTGTGGCCAACTTTCAGATCTGACTCATCCACTGTGGGCAGTGGACAGGGGCTTCATTGTATTCTCCTCTTCTCCCCACCCCGTCCCTCAAGGCCAAGGGGAGAATGGCCTGGGAGGCTGAGAGGCCAAGAGGCCCAGGACACCAGGGGAGGCTGGCAAGGGCCCCCAAAGCCTTCTTTAGGCCCCAGCACCGGCCCTGGATCCCAGGAGGCTTCTGCTCCCACAGCAGGCTGTCAGTGAGAACCCTGGACCTCAGTGGACAGAGCCCCCTGGATAGAGAGGGCACAGCTATTCTCAGGGGTGGGAGCACCTGTGGGAGCAAGTGGGATAAGATCTGGGGAAGTCTCGGATGCCCCTGCTGTTATGGACTCATGGGTACCCAGAGGCTGGTGAGGGTAGGAAAAACCAGGAGTCATTGGTGTTCTAGGACTGTTATATTTGTTTATTTCACAGTGTCCTCTTTCAAATCCATGAATGGGTTTGTGGGCTATGGGGCAACTAGTTCCCTTTAGTAGCAGTGTTTCCATAGTAAAATACACCTGCTTTCAGATGACTAGCTCCCAAACCAAACCTGGGAATACAGTCCACCCTTCCTAGTTCCAGAAGTGGGGTGTTCGGATGCTCCACAGGACAGTGAGTCAGTGGTCAGACCCATGTGGCCACACCCAGCTCTGTCTGCCCTCTAAGGGTGGTGAGATGGACACATCGCCTTCCAACCAGTATCAGCCCTGGGGTTCATGGAGGTACCCTCCCCATTTACTGCATTGCTGGAGTGACCATGGGACCTGGGAAAACCCCACACGTCCCACCGGAAGGAGCCCTCTCCGCAAGGAGGAGCAGCCCTCCCCCCGTGTGGCATCCCCGCCGCATGTGATGAATGGCAGAGTGGACAGTGTGTGCAGGTGTGGTCAGCAGGTGCATCTGAATCAGGGAGAGAAGACCTGGGCCTGCTGCCGTGACATCCCAGTTTGACAGTGCATGCGCACACATAGCGTAAAGCCTACCTGTTTAAAGTGTGCAGCCCAGTGGCGTGGATTACATTCAGTCCCTCCACCAGCACCACTTTCTACTTCCATAGTAGAAAGGAAACTCATAACCATTGAGCCGCCTGGCAGATTTAATAACAGGGATCTCTTTGACAAAAAGAAACATGGGCGTCCTGACCCCTGCGGCTAAACACCTTACTATGGGCAGATACACCCACCACTCTGCCTGAGCCCTGGCAGAAACTGAGCCCTGGCAGAAACCCTGGTAGGCGTGGCCTGCACAGGGTCAGCTTTTCAGAAGAGACAGAGCCCTCCATGGCCTCCCCAGGAATCCAACCGTGAGAGGACGACTCTATGAATCACGGGACCACCACAGCCTGGAATTGTACATGGTCTTTAAAGAACGCGTCAGGACTAAGGAGGAAGTTTACAACACAAGGTTTAACACAGAAAGCAGAGCACTACATAATGCAGTTTGGGCCCCAGTTTGCTGAAAAAAGAAGTTGGGGATAGAGAATGGGCCATTGGAAGGGAAGGCATGAACGGGAACAGTTCCGGGGGGACTGCTGCTGCCCTCCCTCCTGGGGTGCAGTTTAGGTTAGAAGCACTGGCCCTGACCTCCTGCATGGCCCCAGGCTGCAGGGAGGGTGTTCCCTGTCACCCCCAAGAGCTCAGCAAATGCTGCATACCCCTAAGACTGCCCCAGATGGTGGCATTTCAGATGATCTAGATTTTTCACAGCATATTTCTCTATATTTTCCAAATTTTCTGTAGTAAGCAAGTTCCAGCTCTTAGGATCATGAATAATAAATGTGACTTTTAAAAATGAGAGGCGGATGCTTTGCTTCTTTGGCGTCTGCACTTCTACCTAGTTTTCTTTCCCCCAGTGCTTGGGACGGAGCCCAGGGCCCCACACATGACCACCAATCTGCACTCCCTGCCCTGGGCCCTGAGCCCCTCAGCCAGGTGGAGGAGGAGCCACCAGGCCCCAGAGGGGAGAGGCCGACAGGTGGTCAGACAGCCCGGGTGATGAGCGCAGTTGTATGATGGGACTTGGATTTCATGCTGGACACCAGGCCACACACCCAGAGCCCTTGTCCTATGCAGTGGCACTTTCTGATAGTCATGGCAATGAAGCAGTCTAATTCCCTCCAGTGGAAGGATTACCTGACCCAAATGTGGAGGTCCTCATGGCCGTCTAGGCACATGTATGTAGCAAACATATATATGATTCTGCTATGGCGTGAATAAGAAAGGCGCATGGCAAGGCAGTCAGCCCAGGGAACAGGGAGGACAGACACCCAGGGCCAGACTTGGGTGGAGGTGGCCAAGGCCTAAGCAACCAGCTGGGGCATGCCAGGCGAGTCTATGAGGAGCAGAAGACCAGAGGAGGCCACAGGTGTGCCAAGCTTGCCCCCAGCTCATGGTTCCTAGGGCTGAGGAACCCACAGCCACACCAGGGACAGAAGTGGTGACCGGTCACTCATGCCTTCTCTCTTGAGGGGAACTTCAGTGCCAAGTGGCCTGAACCTCAAGTGTCCTGGGGAGGCGTTCTTACCATGAATGAAAACTCAAGTCTGGATGGAGGAGGGAGGAGAAGCCCGGGGTGACGGGCTGGGCCGTGGAGCTTGGGGGACGCTTCCATGTTGTGTAACCATTCTTTCTCTTTAAGGAGATAATCCAACCCCAAATCTCTCAAATTTGTCATGCCTGAGAGGAGCCAATCATTCAGGCCATGTGACTGGCTGCAAGTACCTGTTCCTCACCCAGCAGGACAGGGGAGGAAACGCTTCTGTCCCCAAGGCTGGGCTAGTAGAGCCACATTGTCAGGTGCAGGGTAGAATCCTGGGAGCCCTGGGCTCTGCGGCTCCGAGGCCTGTCACACGTTAAGTCCAACCCTCTGCTTTAACGAGGAGAGATCTGAGTCACTGGATTTGAAAGAGACAGTGTGACATACCACAGAGGGTGACCCAGTCCCAAAAGCTGCCACATGGGATGGTGAATAGCTGTCATGGCCCACTTGGGTGTTGTGATGACCTGAACGAGGTACGGCGGTGTCTCTGAGGGTCTGAGGCAACCAAGGGAAGATGGCCGGTGCTGGGCGGAGGGGCTGGCGGCCGCCTGGGGAGGGAGAGCAGCCTCTGACAGGTGCGGGCCTTGACGGGCTGCTCTGCGCTGTGGGGTCATTTGATCCTGTGACCGCTCCTTCTCCTCATGAGGAAACTGAGGCAGGGAGAGGCTGGGGCTTGCCCAGGATTAACCACAAGCCCAGACCAGATTTCAGACCTGGGCTCTCTGACTGCACAGCTACGCCGGGAGGAGAAGATGCAGCAATGGGGCCATGCCAGCGCCTCAGGCCCAAGGGAAAGTGGGTTCCAGCGAGAGCCACTGAGCAGGGACAGGTGTTGTGGCAGACAGGAGAGCTGTGTGCTGGGCGGCTTGGGTCTCTGGAGGAAAGAGGCCCTCTCCGAAACTTGCACACCACAGACCTCCTTGGAAAGGACTCAGGAGTAGTGCGTCCGGCCACAGAGGCTGCTGGCCCAGCCGGGCTCACAGGAACAGGAAAGCTCTTTTCTCTCCTAGCAATGCCCTTTGGAAATGCCAACATGGGATCAGTAACCCTTCCTGCCACCCAGTGGGGTCCAGGTATCAGCTGGTTGGGTGGCAGGAGTCCTCATCTTTGAGCCAGAACTTGTTTGGCATCCTGGTTCTGCTGAGTGACCTTGGATGTGCCACTTCACCTCCTGAGCCTCAGCTCTCCTCATCCGTCAAATGCAGGTAACGATAGTCTCTTGGGGGTTGCAATATGAATTAATTTCCAGGAGTTGGCACAGGTCCCAAAGCCATGGGCACCGTGCTCGGCCACAGCACAGGCATGGTTGTATCCAAATGTGAGGAGAAAAGGAGATCTCTGTGTTGCAGGAGCTTGGATCTGAGAAGTGGGCTTGCAGGCCTTGCTCGGCTCGCCTGAAGACAGTCCAGCACCCAGGGGCGAGCGCCAGCAGTCAGCGTAAGTAACACCCCATAACGCCTGTAAGGTAAGGTACTTAACACGGGCGCTGCAATTGATCGAGGGCTCCTCATCAATCCTGCCCGGGGGCTGGGGGAGGCCTGAGACAGGCGTTTTGCGGTCTTGTTCAGACTTAGCTACTAACTGCTTTGGGGCCTTCGGCAAATTACTTAACTTCTCAATGTCTCGCTCTCCTTATCTGTAAAATGGGGATAATAATACTTACCTACCTCACGGGGCTTGTTGCAAGAATTAATTAAAGTTTATGAAGTGCTTTGAGATTCCCGGATAAAAGGCCCTGCAAAAGTACAAAGTATTATTATCATAATCCAGCAGGCTATAAAAGATAATTTTGCAGGAAAAGGCAAAAATTTAATTTCTATACAAGCAGAAACAAAGGCAGATATAGTCATAGAAAGTTTAAAAAAAAGTCTAGAAGATAATTTATATAATTTTTAAAAATTATAACATGTCTTCTCCCTACCAATAATCAATGCAGCACAGTAATTACAGATTGCAGTCATCAGCCAGCAAAGAAGTGGCTCTGTGTGACGGGCCCTGGTTAGTGACTCTCATGAGTTACCTCCTGGACTCACATGCTGAGATACATATGGTCACCACAGCCGCAGGGAGAGGCCAGAGGCCAGCCCTGAGCCCAGGATTCCTTGCATTCTGAGGAGGGCTCTGTGACATTCAATTTCTCCTGGACGGTTGTCCTTAGGCAGATTTCAGTTGTCTCTAGAAGGAATACCTGAGGGAAAGGCACAGATAACGCTGTTTGAAGGGAAAATGAATCGCTGGTCTCTGCATTCTAGTTCAGGTTCAAACACCCATCTCTCCAAGAAGCCCTCCCACCCTACATCCCTAGGCTTCTTTCTTCCTAAGGGAAAGGAGAGATGGTCTGCACCTGGCTCTGAGCTGTGCTGAGAGCATCAATTACTTTCTTTGAAAAAACAATTGATAGGTGATAAATAGATAGATAGCACCTTCAAGGGGAAGAGCCCTCTGTATAGAAAAGCTTGGGATTGCTGGTCCCTTTCACCTCCCCCGGAAGCTGTAGCCTGTGTTTAATGCAGTCCCAGGCAAGGGAGCCCTGGCAGGGGAGTGGTCACAGCGAGGCCCGTATCTAGGATGGTTCTCTCACGGGGGCAGAGCGACAGAGTGAGGTGACCGTGGCCTTGGCCTTGAAGGAGGCCTGATGAGCTCCAGCGCCTCCCCTTTTGCTGGGAGATTTGGCGAACCCTCTAGCTGAGCTCTTGAGTAATGCAGGAGAAGAGGGGTGCGGTTCTCACTGTCCTTTGGTCTATTCAGTGCACACAGAAAAGGGGCATGCACCCCGGGCAGAACAGCAACAGTCATGTGATTTCACCACTTACCTAATCAAGATTCTAAAACACACTTACACTCGAAAACTATAGCACAACGTGAAGGGGCAGCAACAGGAAAGAAAAGCTCTGTTTGTCTTGCTCACTCCCGGGTCCTGTGCTTCTGGAGAGGACCTGCTCCGTGTATGACTGACAGATACGGGGACAGGGGACATATAAGGGCAAACCTGAAGGCAGGGTCCTCTGAGAGTTGGCCACTGATGTGGACGCTGGGGTCACAGCCTACTGCAGCTGCCTCATGCAGCCTCAAAAGGGGGGAGAGCCAGAAATTTCTGGCCATTTTCTCCACGTAGAAGCCCATTCTTCAAGCCTCACCTTTGCCATTGTTCTCTGTGGTTTCCATAGTGTCTGAATTGCTCTGGGTGTTTTCTTACCTAGAAAACAGGGACGCACCACAGAGTGTCCTGAGAATCATAAGTCAAGTTACAGTCAGCTGCCCAGATGTGGAAGTCCCTGCCAGGGACTGCAGTCCCCACCCAGGGCTGGTACTTTGTCATATGCTTTATTATTGATTCCCATGAGACAGCTGTAAGGTAAAATGTCAGGAGCTTAATTTTTACCTTCAACTTTTAGGAAATAACTTCCTGACAAAGTTCCTTTTTTATGAAAGAGTGGAGAAATCTGTAAGAGTCCAACACATAGATGGAATTGTTCCCTTAGTATTGAAAGTGCACCATGCAACCCTCTGGCAGGGATCTGAGCAAAAACTCGAGTTTCAAGAAACCTGGTGAAGGCTGGGGATACAGCTCAGTTGGTAGAGTGCTTGCTTCACATGCACAAGGCCCTGGGTTCAATCCCCATCTCCACCAAAAAGAAAAAAAAAAAAAAAAAAGAAAGAAAGAAACCTGGTGATAGGAAGAACCCAAGAGGCTCTGTTATGGCCCACGAGTGCCAGGGCAGGTGACCAACCCAAGGAGAAGCCTGGAGACCAGGCTTGTGTGGGCACTCAGGTCCAAACGTGGGCACTCATAGGCCCCATGCCCCATGCCCACATCCTCTGCAGGGACAGGTCCCAAGGAGGAACTGACACAGACTTGGGAGAGGAAGGAAATCTAGGCTTCTCGACTCTTGGAAGGTGAGGAGTTGCAAAAGCTGAGTCTGAGCACTCGACGAGGCTTTAGAGAAGGTCAAGTCCTCCAGAGACTCAGAGAGGGGGGCTTTCCCAAGATTGCCCCAAAGGAGGGAACACACTTGCTCCATGGAAGGTCAGTTTCCTTTTTGCATTTCCCTTAAATCTGATTTTGGAGGCCTCTCTGAGCCTGGCTTCTCATCTGCAAAACCAGCTTGTGAAAAGGCACAAGTCGTGGTAGGAGTGGGAATTCAGGCTGGGGCTACACAGGAGGTGTGAAGTCACAGGGAGGGACCACAGTGGAGGGGAGTAGTGGCAGCAGTGTCCTGGAGGGGCCAGGCCAAGGCCTCGGGCACTCTCGCTTCCAGGCCTTCCTCAGGAGATGTCTGGGCAGGCTGTCGAGGGCTGGGCAATTCTTGGGAGAAACCTCTCGCCTGCCACTGGGGCCTTTCAGCTCCTTCCAGGGGCTCAGGCAGCTGGGTAGTGCCCAGCCCTGAGCTGACGGAGCCCCCAGCCCAAGGAGGACCTGAGCAGGGGTGAGGACACCTGCCAGGTTCCCCACCCTGTCTCCCCCAGCAGCCCGGCATTCCATGCCTTTGACTGAGCCATGTGCAAGCTTTGTGCTGCTACATCCTAAATGTGCCATGTTGGATAGAACAGTGGCTGCCACCCACACAGCACCACTGTATGTCTGGACACACTCGTGGTCAGTTCCCAAGCAATCTCCCAGCCTCGCAAGGAGATCTGCAGAATGGGACCACAACTCACAGAGGAAGACCCCGAGGCTCAGCCTGACCAGGTAGCTTGCCTCAGGCCACTCGGCAGGGTGATGATCTCCGGCTCCACGCTCAAGTCTCCCTGCCCCCTGGCCCCCCCCACACACACTCTGCAGCCCTCTGGGAAGAACCCTGCCTCTAACCCCCAAAGGCAGAGCCTGGAGGTTTGGTTGCTCTCTGTTGGGGAGGTGGCTACGGGAAGGCACATCAACTCCGGACCCTTGCTTGTGGCGGGGACTGTTGCACTGAGGTTGCTTCCGCCATTGCTAGCTCCCTGTCTCAGGGCCTGTGGCTGGCCTGTGGCTCTGGATGAGGTCTTCGGGAGCCTCTGGCCCTCTGCCTGGGCTGACGAGAGGGCTGCACAGCGTTCCGCTGAGGCAGGCTGGGAGGCACCTCTCTCAGTGGGCCTGGAGGCATGAGTCCTTTTGATCTCAGTGGAAAGTGGCCTGGGCAGGGCCTGTGGCCTCCCAGACCCAAGTGCTGTGTGCAGTGAGCAAGATGAGACTCAGCCTCAGCATTCTCCCCCGTCACAACAAAAGGGTTGCCATGCTCAACTTCATGGTGGAGGAGGACCTCCATATTCTGCTACGGAGGAGGTGACTTCCGAGACATTCGAGCCAGGGCATGGGAAGCCTTTTACTTTTATGACTTAAAATCAATACACAAGGTCTATTCATTCACTTAATATGTGAATATACTCAGAAGATCTATCTGCTCATCTGGCATGGGGAAACAATGGAAGGGAAAAGCAAACATTAATGTTGAGAGGACTGCCTGCAGGACCAGGGTGGGGACCCGTGTGGACATCAGATCCCTCTGAATGTGCCTGGTTTGACTGTGACATCTTGGAACTGTGCTCATATTTTTCACAATTTAAAAAGCAAAGGCAAGAATAGAGAACAGGCAATTTTTAAAAAATTAAAGACATGCATCTTAAACGCTCGTGGACACTGTAAGCACCAGAGAACTGATTCCACTGATTTTCAAACAGTAACTGGACACCACATCCATGTGCCACACACATCCTAAGGACAAAGAGCTGTGAGGAGTCGTAGCCGCTGTGGCAGCTGGTGGCGCTGTTCCCAGGACACAGTTGTGGTGTCCCTGGTGGTGTGTGGTGCGTGGGATGCAGTAGGAGGCCAGGTGTCCAGTCAGAGGAGGGAGGCACAGACTGAGTACCGCACCTGAGACTGGGAAGGAAACCTTGCCCAGGGAACTGCAAGTCTCTGAGCTGCAGGGACCCTGCAGAGGGACCTCAGAGGACCTGCAGAGGGAGGCTCAGAGGACCTCTACTGGGCTCCCCCAGACCCCTAACTCTTTGCCTCCTCTGCTGCCGGTTTGTGGTCTCTCGACTGCAGTTGGTTTGGGTTGGGAGGACATCTTCTTGGGTGGAAACAGCCTGTCTGGATGACCTGGTAGAGGTGGCCATTTCCTGTCCCTCAGGGCTGACAGGTCACGGTTCTGGAAACAGAAGTGTGGACTCAGGGAGCTGATGAACCCCAGTTCACCAGGCTTTGCAAGTCACAGCAGGGGGGCAGCTGACCACCAATTGTCCTGAAGTCAGACTGTGTCTTGTTTTGACCCTGCCTCTGGACTTTGCCCTTGACCCACTGACTATGCCAGAGTTAATTATTTTATAATGTTGTGAATCATGAAACGTCCCAATCTCGCGAGGTGCGACTGAGGGGAGAAGGATGCTGGGTGAACAACCCTGGGACACCTGGGCCATGGTGGGCTGGAGAGTGGCCTGGCCCAACTGGCCCCAAGTCTCATGCACAACCCGTGGGGTCCCTAGCATGGAAAGAAAGGCTTTCTGGCACTTTCTAAGTGTATGAGAGGGTTTGAATAAATTCCACTAATAGCAAAAGGTCTTTATAGCAGGTTGGATTCTCATGCCCTGGGAAGGGCCCCAGTGCTGGTCCCAAAGTGCAGACTCAGTGTCATTAGCTCCCGTGTGTCTTACTGACTCTCCAAGAAACTGAAGGGACAGGTATTCTCCTTATGTCCTAGGGGAACCCAGCCGCTCTGAAAGATGGAACAGCCTGCATGAAGTCACATGAGTGACCAAGCTGAGAGTCAAAGCCCAGGAGACACAGCTCCAGAATAGGCTGCAATACTACAAATTAGTCATGAAGAAGCATCACTTGAATCTCCATTTTAACAATGTCAGATGGGAGGAAGACAGCAACTTGCTAGAGGAGGAGAATATTCTCTGACAAAGGACACTTATAAATGGAAGATACAGGCAGCAAATTCTGCATAAAGCCAAGGAAGAGATGTTGCTGGCCTAACCTGGTGGCTCTCAGCTGGGGACCATTTTGGCTTCCCAGGGCAATGTCTGAAGATGGTTCTGGCTGTCACAATGGTTGCCACAACTGGCATCTAGTGAGTAGAGGCTGGGGTGCTGCCACTCATCTCACAGTGTGCAACATGGCCCCAATGTCCAGGTGCTGGGCCTGAGAAGGCTGCTGCAGCTTGGATGCTGGAGGAGGCCTCCCCACCCCTTCAGCCACTCACTGCCAGGCTTGAGCAGGCTCCCCGCACACCTAGTTTCCGAGGCAGGGGCATAGCCGGCTGTTCTTGAGGTTTTCCAGCGCGGCTCCATCCATCGGCTCCACGGTGGAGCCAGACCAGTTACAGGAGAGGTGCCTCTTTCATCTCTCCAGGAGGGTTGCTGCTGGAGACAGCGCTGGGAGCACCACGTGGTGCCAATTATTCAAATGGGCTTCTCCTCAGAGAATCCACTCTCCTCTGAACTTCAAACATCTTGACCAATACTAATTTAGCAGAGAGCATCTTAGGGAGATTATATCTGCTTCCAAACCAATTAGTTTAACTCTGGGCAAGTTTACCAAACATTCTTCTTTGATCAAAGAATTTTTTTTTTTTTTTTTTTTTTTTTTGCAAAGGGTGTGATGTTCTCCCCAATGTGTTCCTTTGACATTGATTTATGGACCAGAAAGGGGAAGCCCATCCTGTATGGGGAGACGGCATCGGCATTTCAGAGTCAGACTTAAAAGACTGCATTTCTAACATTTTCAGAACAGCTGTCCTGGGTCCACTGCTTCCACGACTTGATACAGAGATAAGAAGTGTTTTAGGGTTTTAAGGGAAGCCACACCTGAGATCCAGGAGCATTCCAAGACAGAATCCCAGTCTCAGTTTCCACCAAGGAAAAAGGATGCTGAGGCCCTTTGGGTTCAGGACAAAATGGCACGCACAGCAAGGTCAGCTGTGTGGTGGCCATTGTTTGAGTCACTCACCATTCTCTGAGTGACCTGACCATGGTTAGGGGCTGGCGATGCCGCAGCTGATGCAGAGGCCATCTTGATTCTATAGGTTTGACAGTCTAGTAGGTGGGACACACAACAATTACAGTGCAGCATGGTCAGCGGCAGGTGATGGTCAAGCCCTGCATGCCCTGGTCTGTCCTGTCTACTGCTGGAGGGTCCTGACCCCACTCCCTCTTCCCTCTTGTGAACATTTGTACATACTCCTTTTTCAGGGAGATGTGCTCATCCGACCAGACTCGATGGCACTGTCAACCCACCTGGGAAGCCATCCCTATCCTGAGGCTGACCTGGGTGTCCTGCCTGCCCTCTGAGTGACTGGGGCTCTGGGCACAGTCCTTCTTTGGCTTTTCTTATTCCCCTCTCTGCCCCTCGGTGTGAGCTCCTGCAGGTGGGACCCCGGGCTCTTGTCTACGCATCCCGTCCTCAGAAGTCATTTCGTACGCGTGGGACGGATGACTGAGCGAGAGAATGGAGTCTGGGGGAAAGGACCAGGCCAACAGGTAGGCATGGTGACGAAAGGCTGAGGCGACGCGGGAGGCCCTCCACCTGGAGCCTTGTGATGGCCGTGTCTCTTTCCCCGCAGAGCAATGCTGAAGGCATCCCATCAAGTAAGTTGATATTCCTCTCCCATCATGAAAGGCTCCTTTTGTGGGAATGAGTCGGCACAGCAGCGTGTGGGCGTGTGCCCCACACACCACCCCCCAGAAACCAGGATGCCTGTGCCTTCCTGTAACCAGTGATGAGGAGGGTGCAGCCTTCCTTTCCCCTCATGGCTGCTGACCCCCTCCTGACCCTGCAGCTATGTAATGGTGGAAAAATGAAGAGGTGGGGGCGCAGAGAGGGGAGAGGACCATGTTTATCCAGCACAGGTATGAGCACTCCCACCGCCAAAGAACACTATTTGAAGGTCATAAACTTTGGGCTGGTGGAATGTTCTGTGAGTTTTCAATTGAAATCTTTATGAACAGAGCCACGGATTCTCTTCTCCTTGAAGCCGTAGGAATGAGTTCCTCTGGTCATGGGAAAGAGGGATTTGAGCTAAGCCATGTGCCAGCCTCCCTAGGGATTCTCCACCGCTTGATTCAAGTTGCTATTTGAATTTTGAACCGGAGCAACCATGACATAGGAGTTCTGGGCCTTAAACCCCAGTAGATAATCTTATCTGGAAACACTTATGAGTTTCCCTTTTCTTTCAAGATGACCAAGTGACCTGCAAATCTGCGCTGTAGCATATAATATTAGGGATTGAATTGAGGGACACTTTACCAACCAGCTACATCTCCAGTCCTTTTTATTTTTTATTTAGAGACAGAGGCTTGCTACGTCGCAGAAGCTGGTCTTGAACTTGCAATCCTCCTGCCTTAGCCTTCCGAGTCACTGGAAGGCATGAGTCACTGATTCCAACAAATTCTACTCTTTATAAGTTGGTGATCTCAGGGATTTTGTTACACTGACAGATAGCTGACTAACAGAGTTGCCTTTGCCAGCCTTGGGGAGGTGTCTGTGTTATTATTACTATTTAGCATCAGAAGGAATCTGTCCCCATACAGGGTGCACTGGGAGCCTTGACCCCCCAGGCCCCCAGAATCAGGTTCTCAATCATTAGCCTGATTAGGAGAAAGGGCAAGGACAAGGGACACGTGGCATTCCTCCTACATGGTCCTGACCACAGCAGGGAGGTGCTCTTGTCCATAAGTTGGTCCTTGGGGACACAATTGTCTTCATGCTCCCTGCAGCCCCTCATCTGGGCTGGTGAGCTCCTGCCTGTCCTTCCAGGCTCTGGTCTGTCACTACAAAGCTTCTCACGGTCCATTGCTGTAAATGCTTGCTCCCTCCCCAATTCCCCAGCATCTGGTGGCCAGTACCACTTTCAACCATCTCAGGTGGCTATAGAGCCCCCTGTGTCTTCAATTGGCCTGAGAGTGTTGGGGGTGGGGCCTTCATCTTCCTTCTCTTGGGGGCTCCAAGTACCAGGCCAGTCCCCAGATTTCCAGAGTGGCTGAGCTTGAATCCCAGCTCACCAGCCTCCTCACCGCTACGAACTGTCTGACCAGGGAGAGCCTTTCACAGTCTCCATCAGAACATGGCCTCCCCATGGTGTTGTTCCTGCTAAATCAGATTGTGCTTATAGGGCAGCAGGTGGTGATGACTGTTGTTAGTAGGTAGGGATCATGAAATGGAGCAAGGAGGGAACAACTCGATATCTGTTAGGGACAGAAACCTATTCAAATAATGGAGTGAAAGTAGTTACTTAAAAGCTACAGGTGAAAACAAAACAAAACAAACAACTCAATCGTTTGAAGTTATTTCTATGAAGAAGGAAGGGGAGTCTCTTCCTCTGTCCCTTAAATCCGGGCTGGCATCCTCAATTGCTTTGACTATTTAAACATGGAAGATGTGACTCCGTGAGTTCTACATTCAGACCTTAGGAGGCTTCACAGTTTCTGCTCTGGAGCTGGGAACCCTTCCGCCACTATGAAGGTAAGTCTGAGCTAGTCTGTGGGAAGACAAGGGACCTCAGACTCGTGAGTGGCCCTGAGTTTAGAATAGCTCAGGTCTCCAGGAGGCTCCAGATGTGCTCCTGACACAGCCCAGAGGGGTCACCTTGCTGAAACAAGCTCAAGTCACTGACACAGAATCATGAGTTACATCAAATGACCATCATAAACCACTACATTTGGAAGACATTTGTTACACAGCAACAGATAACTGGTGCACAGGGCGAGCTCGAGAAAACATATCTCAGTCCGTGGAATAGGAGCCAGGTGCTAGGAGGTCCCTGGAGGGGGGCGGGGGACTATTCTCTTGCCTTCTCTCTGGGACATGTGGTGGATCAGTGGTAGAGCTCTGGCCTAGCATGTGTGAGGCCCCGTGGAAACAGGGTAATTCTATTTACTAGTTTGAATCATGTTAAACACAAGCTTATCAGTGTGTGTCTCCTGGTTTCCACTTGGCAAATATCAGAGGAAAAGCTCATGCTGTATCTTTATTACCAAACGTGGCAAGTCTCACTGGGCTCCCTGGGCCTGCGCCAGGCGCACAGCAGATCACTCTTCTCTTTGGATTATTTTTCATTAGGGGGTAGTAATTTTTTTCCTGCCATGCCTCCAGGCCGCATCCCGAAAACATCTATGCTAACTACCTCCAGCTCACATAATGTTGCACAAGCTTATGTAAGTTTTTAATAAATAATACCATTTACAAGAGAAGATCATACCATACAGTTTTTTGCACTCTACTTTTCTTGAAGAGGCCAACAGCCACCACTCTGATTTCTTCTCATTGATGACTACACCGTAATCTAGGAGTTACTGCACCTTAGTCAGTCACCCGCTTACTGACAGGCTTTGCATTTTCCCACAGTTGCCCAGGGAGGCAGTTCTTAAAGATGTGAGTCTTCCATACTGATACTTTGTTTCTATGCTTTAGAGTCCCAGGAGAGGAATTATTGCTGGGCTAAAAGAAATTATGTATTATTTTAATAGATGTTGCCAGATGGCCTCTCCATAAGCTGTAACCAGGAACTAGGTACTCATTTTCCCAAGAGCAAAATATGTCATCGCTGTTTCTAAACTTTGCTAGTTTTATAGTTGCAAAGAATCATCTCACGTCTGTTTAAAATTGCATTTCCTTTACCACTGGCGTGTTTGAGAACCTTGACAAATTTTTATTAGTCACTTGGATAGCCTCTTATGTGAATTGTCTATGTCCTTGGTGGTGTTTAAAATTGGGTGATTGTCCCATCAGTTTGGAAGAACTCTTTGTATACAATCAATACTAAGTCACTATCTGAACTCTGAATTATAAACATGTAATCTGTACATTGTTTTTTAACACCAGTATATTTTAAAATTATTTTTAAACAACAAAAATTTGATATCATATTACATAACAGGACTTTGCATCGGAAACAAACAAAAAAGTCAATCTTTGCATTCAAAGTCACCATTTCCAAATCCATCCACTGATCTCCTTCCTCCATATGAGCTCCTTCTTGTGGTGAGGGGGCAATTTCAACATAAGAGAGTCTATTTCTATTTATTTTCTGTGCACCTCCTAATAGAGAATTATAGTTATTTTCCACAAAGAAAGCCTAATAGGAGTTTTTTTTTCCTTTCCTCCTTCTTCTTTTTTTCTTATGAGATCAGAAATTTATTGAGAACCATCTCTGCTATCCCAGAAGTGTGGGAGGCAGGACAGAGAAGAGAGGGCAGGGGGGAGTGTCCCAGGTGTCTGATGCCTCTGGCAGGTGGGGCAGAGGGGACCCCTGGTCTCCAAGTGGCTCCAATGTGCTCCTGGCTGGAATCCACGTGGGAAAGCCAGTTTGCACACCTTTCTTCTGCAGCTGCTTGGTGCCCCCTGACCAGAGCCCACACAGTGACTTCAGGGTCCTCTGGCTGGCTCTGCCGCAGCTCTCCATTTTCACCAGAGCCACTTTGTTTCTGAGTGCAGGGCCTGTCTTTGGGGCCAGCCCACAGAAATGTGGCCTACAGCAACGTAGGTGTGAATGCAGGTGGCGACCCTCCTAGTCACCCGCTTACAGCCTTGCTGATGTCACGGGTGCGGGCTGTGGACGCACCACGGGGTGGCCCTGGGGAGACGGAGTTTTCTTCTGACCATGTACCCTGGGAGACTTGCTGCGGTCTGTGTCCCACACACTGCTAATCCTCAGGAGCTGAATGTGGGGGCCACAGGGACTTGCTGGGGGAGTCTGCTGTAGTAGGGTGTCCCTGCATGCAGGCAGTATTATGGAAGGCAGACAGGCTTTCCTGCTGCCCTCTGCCCTGGGCTTGGCCTCCTCAGGCAGCAGATGCTCACAGGGCAGGAAGGGGCAGGTGTGACGGGCAGGCTCCTGGCACCCCTCTCTGGGTGGAGAGGGGAAGTGGAAGGATCTGCTGGGCTAGGGCAAGACCCAAGCTCCAGATGCACAGGCTTCACCTAGAACATGCAGCCTGGCCCTGGGCTACCTAGTGCTGGAGTGTGAGGCATGCAGCCATCGCCTCATCAGACTTTCTGTTTACCAGAGATATCCAGGCATATATGGGTAATAACCCATGTCACATATGATTGTCATTTGTGATTGGGAAGTGGCTCACTAGGATGACCAGGTGGATGTTCCTCACCCTGGCTCAGTCATGGGGGTGCTCCATGATTTGGTCTACTGTGGGCCTCTGCATGGGGTCCATCGCAGTACTTGATTGACGGGGCTTCATGCTTGGGTGGAAACAGGAGAGGGAGTGTGGTGCATGCAGGACCTGCCCTTCAGCTGCCAAGCAGGGGTCCCTTTAAATGGGCAGCAACCCATGAAGATCAGAATGAGACCCAGGCCCCATATGTCCACACGGGAAAGGTGGATGCTCATATTCTTCCTACTGAAAAATTTCTGGGTCAAGTGTGGGGAATGTCTCAGAACCTGTCCATCTTCTGCCAGCTGTGAATCTACTGCTTAAGCCAAAGTCAACAAGTCTGATGTTTCCTCTGGAATCCACCAGGGTATTCTCTGGCTTCGGGTCTCTGTGCACAACGCCCTTTTCAAGGCAATAGCACACAGCAACGTGATCTGCCCGAACACTCTCCTCCTACGTGCCACCAGCCTCCAGGATGTGGTGCCATAGCTGTCCCCCACCTGCACGCTCCATCACGAGATCGATATTTTCCATGTTTCAATAACTTGAAAGAGCTGGATCACATTTGTGTGTTCCATGGTCTCCATTATATCCAGTTTGGATATGATGGGAGAAGTTCTGCTCTACCTTTGGCCACCTTATGGCCACCTCTGTCCTGTTAAGGAGAGGGAGACTCCTCTCACCTGGGCAAAGCAGTCTTGTCCAGTGTTCCTCAGCACTCTAGGAAGATCTGTGATGGTGGCCTCAGAGCAGGAGTAGACTGGCCCCCTGCCACAGTTCACTACTCTGACTACTCCTAAACCCCAAACAGTCTATCTGTGAGTCCTACAGGTCGCACCCAGAGCTCCCTACCTGTAGACAAAAGCCAGCCACAGCAGGGCCTTACACAGCTGGACTTTGAGCCTCCCTCACAACGGTGGCTTGTGAGGTGAGAGCAAGGGATGGCCCAGTTCACCTGCGCGTAACACCCAGTGGTCATCTCACTTTTGGCCTGCCAGGACCTTTTCCACTTTCATAATAAGAACAAGAAGGGACTCTACTGCTCCAGTGGGTTATGGAGACTGGTATTTACTTGTTTAGAAATAAAAATTTGCAGAACATTTTAATGGTCTTTTCATTTCTAGTCTGAAGATTTGTAATAACTTTTGGCTTTTAAAGACCTCATCATATTTACATTCAAAGTATTCAATTCCTTTTACATTAACTCAAAATGATTGATGCTCAGAAGGATGATGGCTCTTCACACATAATACTATAACAAAAGCTGCATTTTTAAAGATATTATAAGGTGTGATATTAACCCCTATGGGGTGGAAGGAAGGCAGTATTCACCATAATTTCCCCATAAAGTCTTCATCAAATCAACAAACCCACTCTCCATACAATTTCTGTTTTAGTCAGCTTTGTGTTGCTGTGACCAAAAGACCCAACAGAACAAGCTTATTTAAGGTATCTTTTTGCTATAAACAATTTTAAATGGTTCAATATCGACAAGCATATATTTATTATTTGATATCATATTTTTAAAAAAAAAATAGCTTCTGAGTTTCCATTCTGAGGCAAAGGGTTTTCCCCCTACTAAATTATTAAGTCATCTCTTTAAAAAGAAAGAAAGAAATTTCTATAAAATATGTAATATATATTGCTAAGTGAATAAAGCAAGATGCAGAAAGCATGTGGCGTGAATCACCATTTGGGTGTTTACAAAAAACAATGATTGCCCAAGACATGCTTGCATACACTTAGATGCTCATGAACTAACTATGGAGACAGACAGAATGAAGTTATAAACGGTGGCTGTCTCTGATGGCCTTGGCACTCTGCAGAAGGCCGGTGGACTGAAGAAGGTCCTGGGTGTGGCAGGGCTGAGAGGTTTAGGGCACGCTCCAAAACAAGCGTTCAGCAGCTGCTCTGCTGACCTTTGGAGCCAGATCATTCTTCGCTGTGGGGGGTGTCCAGTGCAAGGAAAAAAAATATATATATATTGTGA
The DNA here is from genome assembly GCF_048772815.1 of Callospermophilus lateralis. Classification (NCBI taxonomy): domain Eukaryota; kingdom Metazoa; phylum Chordata; class Mammalia; order Rodentia; family Sciuridae; genus Callospermophilus; species Callospermophilus lateralis. Next base: position 6,796,490 of record NC_135318.1, read on the forward strand.
GATTTTTACTGTCTTGCTGTTGATATTTAAGTTTTTTACCTGGAATTGGTCACTATAAATTTTCAGGTTGAAGACCAACTAATCTGTCTTTCCCCATTAGTAAAAGGCCAAATTTCCATATGATTCCTAAGCACACTGTGATCTATTTGTGTTTTCTGTTTGGTTCTAGATCTAGTTTCCTATTCCTGTGTACATTTAATTGACTAGAATGGCTTTCTGATATACTCTCACCTGGAAATGCCAACTCTCCCAACTACTCTTTCAGAAAGTCATTAGTTTTAGGAATTAGTTTTTCCAAATAAGTCTGGTAATTATTTTATTCAACATGCTGCATCTCAAAGAAAAAGTACTCTGTCAAGGTTCTATTTGGGATGGCATTAAATTTATACATTAATTCTAGGAGGGGTGACGTCAATAAAGTATACATGTTGCCATCCAAGAACAGGATACAGCTTTTCCTTTATTCAGGTCTAACTTGTACCTTTGAATCAGACTTGTTTTGTTTTGTTTTTGTTCGTTTGTTTTATAGGACTTTTTAATTACATTTTATTCCTAGCTATTTCACAGTTTTGGTTGCTGTTGTAGACAAATTTTCTTTCCATTTCTACTTGTGACCTGCAGAGAGAGAAGCTACTCTCTTTGTATAATTATCATATCTAGCAGTGTCATCAAATCTCATTAATTCTAGTCACTTTTATGAATCATTTGGGTTTTCCAAGTGCACAGTCAGATCATCAACAAAAGTAGATTTGCCAAGCTTTGAGGCTATTTCATAGTTTTTAAAAATCTTATTGTGGGCAGGGGCTGTAGCTCAGTGGGAGAGCGCTTGCACAGCAGGTGTGAGGCCTGGGTTTGATCCTCACACCACATAAAGGTAAATAAATAAAATAAAGATATTGTATCCATCTACAAAAAAATTTTAAATCATTAATCATAACGGTTATATTATCATCGCTGTTTACTTCCTGTTTAAATGAACATGTTTTTGGAGAGCCATCAGTTAAAAAATAGTGTTGATTCTTTGTCAGTGGTTTTTATTTCTATAAAAAAATAAACCACTGACAAAGAATGTTTTTCATTTTTATAGAGATAAAAACCCAGTCCTGGGCTCCGGAGGGAGCAGCAGCTGGGAGTTTGCCCTGGCCGCGGTCTCTTCACGCCCAACCTAAGCGACATGTGGACCCTTTGCTCAGCCCTGAGACACACATAGAGAAACTATATAAGTTTCTATATTGCTTAGAACATATTAGGAAAGATATCAAATTTTTGTCAGAAATCTTTTAGACTCAAATGGGGTAAGTGTGTATATGTGTGTATGAGTGTGTGTAACTTTTCTTGGGGCTGTACAAATGCATATGATTTGCCCCTTACTCTTTCTGACTTTAATTCATTTCTATGGGTTTTCAAAGGCAAAAAATTGTTTGCATACGATAAAACATCATTATCATTTAAGGTATCATATTTTCAAAGACTAGTATCATGAGGAAAGAATCAAGAAATAAGTTAAAATGGGGGGGGGGGACAGATGTAAAATAAAATAGAGCATAAACCTAACCCTTTCCAGAAGAAATGCTCATCTGTCATCCACCAGCTTTTCCTCCAACCCAGCCAGTGCCACCTAACAAGTTCTCTGAAATCTGGTCAGCGGTCTGCAAATGGTGGCTGGTAAACCAGCCCAGTGCCACCTCTGTCCTCTTCCTGCTATGGGACCCTATGCAGGAACTAGGCCTCTCTGAGCCTCAGACTCCTCATAAAGTGGAGGAAATCAAGTCAGTCTTCATAGCTGGTTGTGTGGATCCAAAGGTAAAGATTCCATATAGGTGGGGCTGCTTGAGAAACCCCCAGTGCAGTACCAACCCAAGGAATTTTGCCACCCAGAGTTCTGCCATCTTCTGAACGACTTGATTGCAAAACAATTCTTTGTTACTTGGATTCATCTGAGTAGGTCAAACATTAGCAGTGAGAGTGGCAGTCACCTCAGACAGCTCACCGGGCTTCTTACATCACCTGAGCGGAGCTCCCCTCCCATGCCCAGTGGAAATGCTCTGCCACTCATCAGCTCCTGCGTGACTCAGGGATCAGGCACAGTCCTGGGCTCTGGAGGGAGCAGCAGCTGGGAGTTTGCCCTGGCCTGGGTCTCTTCACGCCCAACCTCAGCGACATGTGAACCCTTTGCTCAGCCCTGAGACACAGAGCGCCCCTGTCACACTCCCCACAGGGTGTGCCATCAGGTGGACTGTGGAAGATCGAGGGGGGCGATGCTATGGAATCACCTGTTCTGCTGAAGCGTGCCTCAGACCCAACTCAGAGTCCCCCTGCACAGCCACCAGAGGCCCCTCGGCCACATTCCCTCAGGGGGATCTCTCCCTCCCACCCCCAACCCCCAGAACCAGTTCCTTCCTCCAACTCTCCAGGGAGCGTCACCTGGGGCCCCCGGCCCCTCCCAAGCTTCCAGGCTGAGCTCACTCCCAGGACCCCGGGCCCGTTGGGGAGCCTCTTTCAGTTAGATGAAGGGTGAAGGGTGCGGGGGCTCATCTGCCTCGTTTTTTGTGGACAGGATGCGGCAGCTGCTTTGGAGGCAGAGCCTTCCCAGAGCCACCCTGGAGCTCAGACGCAAAGCCTCCTCCCCCTGGAACTGTCACAAAAGAAGAGATGTCACTGGAAGAGGGTACCAGGGAATTCCCAGACAGAGGGGAACTTGACTCAGGACAAATGGGATCCTTGACATATGTGGCGAAAAAGAATCTCAGCATGTGCCAGTAGAGGTGCAGAGAGATTTACTTGGGAATAAGGGGATACACACACTTTGGGGAGAAGGTGGGCATCTGGAGAGTGAGGTGCTTTCTGGTTCCTGGCTGGGTTTTTTTTAAAAATTTTATTTATTTTATTTTTTTATTTTCAGACAGGTCTTACCAAAATTGTCGAGGCTGGCCTCAAACTGGGTGATCCTTCTTTCTCAGCCTCCCAAGCACTGGGATGATAAGCATGCACTACTGTGCTGGCCTAAACGATGTTTCTTAAAACAGTTTGTTGTTGTTTTGTTTTGTTTAAAATATTTTTAGTTGTAGGTGAACACAATACTTTTATTTTATTTATTTATATGGGATGCCGAGGATTGAACCCAGTGCCTCATAGACGCCAGGCAAGCGCTCTACCACTCAGCCCCAGCCCCAGCCCAACACTCTATCTTCAGGTCTTAATTTTGGGCTGGATGGGATTCCAGAAGGCAGCTTGGTGTAAAGGTCTGTTTGCTTGTTTTTAAGCAACTACTTCCTGGTTAGGGCATGGCCACAAATGCCTCTGATGGACACTTGAGAGCAGAGTCCCATGAACAGACAGTTTTACACAATCAGACTTCGCTGGTGCCTGCCCTAAGACAGCAGATGCCCCAGAACATGGGGTGGCCCAGGCCTTGCAGACTGCACCTGCCTCGCCACTCCTGAGGCCAGTGGAATGGCCCAGTAATGTCCAGGGGAGGACCCAGCCTCGCTTCTGCATCAGTTCCAAGAGGAGGGCCCCACCCGCCGCCATGGCATCCGGATGAGCCGCGGGGAGTGGGTGCTGCTGCCTGCCACGGGAGCTTCTGGCCTCCTGCTCAAGGGACAGGATCTCAGAGGACACGCAGCCTTCTGCCAGGTGGAGCCTTCCCTTCATCAGGGCTCTGGGTTTTCTTACCCAGGCCGCCGACTATTCTTCTTCCTGCCCCAATGGGAACCCACATTACTGTGACACAGACCTCAGAACCCGCACCCTTGGTGGTCTCCTGAGTCTCCAGTGGCGGAGTCAGGGTCCCCACTGTGGGGCTGTCAGGGTTCCTACTGAAAGTCGACAGGTTACCTGCAGCCTTTGGACGCCACCAAACTGCACATTTACAAAGGCTTAGCCCGGGAGGAGAGTACTACTGTTAGGATTTATCACACCTGACCTCCAGGTATTCCTAAAGCCAGCAACGCCCTGTTTAACCCCCACCCGCAGGCCCCAGGCCCTGAGCCAGGCAGTTTGAAGTGGGATGAGGGAAAAAGGAGAAGAAGATAAACCCAGTGATGCCGGAGGCTGTTTCCAGAGAGAGAGGGATTTTGATCCACAGACCTGCCATTGGACCCCGAGCCCTCGGGCAGCCACAGTGTACCACGAGAGGAGTTAGTGTGGTCTAGGTCCAGAACCAGTGACCTTGAAAGAAGCCCTGAGTCAGCCCTGGTGGCACAGAGCTGGCCAGAGCTGGCTGTGGCCTCTGTTGAGTTTTCAGTGTCTTGGGGGAAACAGATAAGGAAAGCTGTCAGCCTGCTAGGGCCAAGAAGGCTGCGCTGAGGCCACGGTGGGGTCCTGGGCGGCGGTCCTGCTCACTGCCAGCCAGGCCACACTCCAGCCCAGGGCTCCGGGCTCCTGGCTCCACAGTGTAAGGGAGACGTGGACACGTTCCGAGAAGCAGTGGGAGGCTCGGGGCGTTTGTCCCCGTCCTGTATGTGGCCCTGGAAGGGCTGCAGTGATCTGTCTGGAGGAAGAAGGCTGGGAGTGGGAGAGGGAGAGAAGTGCTGGAAGTAAAGAGCTGGAGGGACAGAGAGACAGCTCTCGCTCACGGGGCTGAGAGAGCTCATGGTGCTAACATGGAGACGCTTCTTCCCAAACTGATCTGCAGACGCAGGGTCATCTCCACAGAGTCAGGAGGCTTTTTTATGAAAATGGACAAGTTGTGGGAAAGTTCCACATGAATTTTAGGAAATTGAAGGGATCCAGGATATCCAATACGATGTGGGCAAGGAAGAGCAAAGGTGGAGGAGGAGTCGCAATCCCAATTTCAAAACTTACCATAAGGCAACTGTGATCAGATAGCATGACGCCTGTGTAAGGCTAGACATATAGATCGGTGGAATAGAGTCAAGAATCCAGAAATAAGGCCATAGTATTGATTTTCAACAAGAGTTCACAGGTAAGTCAGTGGGGGAAAGAAGAGTCTTCAACAAACGGTGCTGAGACAAATGCACACCCACATGCAAAAGGCCCAGCCCCCACCTCACACCACACAGCACAACCCAACATGGATCAGAGGTCAAAGGCCAGGCCCCTGCCTCACACCACACACAGAACTAACTCAAAATGGGTTTTTAAATGTAAGAGCTAAACTATAAAACCCTTAAGAGAAAAGCTTAGGTGTACGCTTTCATGATCTTGGATTAGGCAATGACTTCTTAACTGTAATACCAAAACCCAAGAGATGTAGGAAAAAAATTAGAGAAATTAAACTTCATGAAACTTAAAATTTTTGCTTATCACAAGTACTATCAAAAAAGTGAAAAGACAACCTATAGAATGAGGGAGAAAATATTTGTAAATATTATTTTATAAAGATTTGATTATCTAGAATATATAAAGAACTATTAACAACCCAACAATAAAAAAAAAGTTTGAAATCAGCAAAGGATTTGAATAGACATGTCTTAAAGAAGATATATAATGGCAAATAAGCACATGAAAAGATGTTCCATATTATTAGTAGGGAAATGCAAATCAAAACCACAGTGAGATAACCCTAGAATGGACACAATCAAGCATTGGGATAGCAAAGGCCTATAATAAGTACAGGGTAGGAGGAGTGTGGGGGGGAATTTGAACCTTCTTCATACACTGCTGGTGGGGAGGTCAAAGGGTTCTGCTACTTTAGAAAACAGTTTAGTAGTTCCTCCAAATTTAAACATAGAAGCCAGGCATGGTAGTGCAAGCCTATAATTCCAGTGGCTTGGGAGGCTGAGGCAGGAGGATCATGAGTTTAAAGCAAGCTCAGCCACTTAGTGAGGCCCTAAGCAACCCAGCAAGAGCCTTTCTCAAAATAAATTATGAAAAGGGCTGGGGATGTGGCTCAGTGGGAAAGCCCCCCTGGGTTCAATCCCTGGTGATAAATAAATAAATGAATAAATAATAAATAAATAAATAAATAAAGGCAGGTTTGGACCAAACTAGAAAAGTCCTGGATACTGAAGTGTCTGACCTCAGGGTGGGGCGGACACCCTCCCGGGAGAGTAGAAGTGGGTGGCGCTCAGTCAAGAGCTTGCTGCTGCAGTGATAGTGGATTATCCTCCCAGCCCGGGCCTGGTGGCACCTACAAGGTGCTGAGCCCTGTAACCACAGGAAGCAGGTGCCACATTCCTACAAATGACTCCATAGATTAGGGACAAGCCTGCCTCTGTCTTGGGCGGACACTTCCAAACCCAAATAACAAAGAAAGAACGAGAGCTGGCCTTGGAGAGCCGGGCCCTGGGAGGGAACCACCTGTCTCAGTTTCAGGAGCCTCCATCCTTCCTGCGCTGCCTGTGTCCCCTCCTGGAAGCACCTGTCCCCACAGCCCAGCCCTCTGCACTCCTCACCAGCTGGTGATTTACGCAACCTGGGCAATGACGCTGGGATGGGGCTCCTCCGTGTGGCAGGTTTTCTATGTGTCACACCCTGAAGGGGAAGCCCCAGGAGAGAAGCTGATGACTTGACACATTTTAAACCGTCCCATTGATTCACCCAGAAACCATCCAGGGAGCCAGCAACGCTGAGCCGGGTTCACTTTTACAGACCGTGAGCCAGGCTGCGCGTGGACTTGAGCAACCTCTGGGACACGGCCCAGGCCCTAGAGTTAGGGAGGAGCAGAGACCCTGGGAAGACCACTTCACCAGTTTCAGGCTCTCGTGGTCAGAATCGTGGAGACTGGCCATTGGCACGTGAAGATTCCCCTGCAGGGAGGAAGCACCACGGGATATCGAGGCGGGTGCTGTCTAATGAGAATCTCCCTCCCTAACCTTCCAAGAACTTCCATGTAAGTGACCTTGTCTGAGCTCCGCAAGGACCTAATGTGTTTGTGTCCACTTCACTGATGAGAAAACTGAGGCTCTCAGAGGTTACGTGTCCTGCCACAAACCCCAGTCAGGACTGGCGGAATGGGGAGCAGAGCCCGCTGCTGTATCTAAATCCCAAGAGTCAAGCTTGTCACCACAGATCATGGATGGCACCAGTGTCCTCTGAAGTCAGCCAGCCAGGGCTAAGGCCGGTGGGGTCCAACCTGTCCCTCAGGCTGACCGGCAGTTCTCAAAGGACAGTGGTCCTGCACAAGAGGCCAGCCATGATTGCACCCACTTAGTTTCTGGGGAGGAGGCCCAGGGCCGTGGAGGCTTGCAGACAGGTTGATGGGCCAGGCAGTGGTCAGGTGAAGGAGCCGCATTCAGAGGCACGTGGCGCCTGGGAGCAGCAGCCTTGGGTTCCCTGCAACTTATCTGCTGCTGTCTCAACAAGGTCCCCCACACCTGCCACATGCTGGTTCACGTCAGTCCACTGAGACCTGAGAAGCTGCGGAGGCCTCCTGAACCAGATCAGATGTCAGCAGGGGATCCTGGCAGCAGCAGCCTTGCGGGGGACAGGCAGAACATTCACTGCCTCCTGGCTGGTCAAGGGCTGGAGGTCAAGAGCCACGCATCCTCTGCTGATGTCCGTTCTGCTTCAGGAGATCAGACACGGACCAAGGACTCCTGGAGGTGACTGATGTGGGAAGGCCAGAAGTGAGAGCTGGTCCCCAGAACCATGGAACAGAAAAGTCTGCCCTCCAGGTTGTCCCAGGCCAGCATGGAAGTCCAGCCTCTGGCTCTGCAGACAAGGGGAGCCTCCCGGGGAGAGGAAGGGGGGTTCTGAGGCTCACTGCGCTGCGGCAGACCTTTGCTTCTGGGTCTTGTCCTTCCTCCTTCATGGAGGGCGGTTCCCACGCCACGCCCGGCACGTGCACAATGGGGACCACTGGAGCCTGACAGAGGGGCACACCAAGACCACCACCTCCGCAGACACCGAAGAGTCCCCCACCACCCTCGCAGGTCCCTGCATCCTTCTTTGGTCCCCTCCCTCGCTCCACTCCCAGCCCCAGCACCCACAGGTCTGCTCTGTCATCGAAGCTTGCTGTGCATTTCTAGAACTTGAACTCCACTCACTTCAATTGTGCCTCAAACACGCTGCGCGGAGGGAGCACCTCCCCACACTGCAGCTGACTCGGAGCCAGGCTTAGCCAGCACCCAGGGCTTCCCTTGACCCCGTGCTCCACCCCGGCCACCGCCTGCTCCTCCTCCTCCAGGCCTGCTGTGCCAGAGCATCTTCTCTGTTCCCATCTTCCTCTTTTCCCTCACTGCCCCCCCCACCTGCCCTCACCCACCTGAGCAGATCCTCCCGTGGTCCCTCTGTGGTCCCACCGCTCGGCTCCCTCCACCGACCTCCCTGTTTTTTTTTTTTTTTTTTTGCAAAGTCCACATTTATTCCTCTTGGTGGCAACGACCTGACTTCCTGTCAGCCTCTTAACCCAAAGCGCTTCATCTGCAGCACCTGCTTCGCACTGGCCGAGTCTCCAGCGATGGCTGTGTCGCCAAATCTGGTGAGCAAACACCGGGCCCTCCCGGCCTCCCTCCTCCACGCTGCTGCTCGCTGCCACCTCTCGGGGCCTTGCTTTCCCTGTTCTCTCTGGCTCCTTTCGGCTCCCTCTGCTGCATCCTTACAACCCTCCCTGCCCCACCCTTTCTGTGGAGCTGGCCTTGACTCGCTTCCCTTGGGTGACCTACCTGCTCCCTGGCTGCCACCTCCACACTCACAGTTCCAAACTCCATTTCCGGCCTTGGCTAACCTTTAAGCATCAGCCTCCTGGCAGGTTCCCAGGACAACTCCAGGTCTGCTTCTGTCACTTGTTGAGACCTTTCCTTTAAGCCACGTTCAGACTTGGCAATGCCACACCCGTCTTCCTTCCCACATTCGGATTCTGCAGATCACCGCGGCCAGGAGCAGAGGCCACTGCGGCCAGGAGCAGAGGCGAGGGCCGGAGTCCTGGTCCTACCTCTATCTAACAAACCCTAGTTCCATCGACTTCACTCCCCAAATCTCAGCTGGCCACTGCAGCCCAGCCCAGCCCAGCCCTGGCTCTGGCCTCACCTCCTGGGTACAGCTTCCCATCTGGCCTCTGACTCTCTATCCCCTCCCCCAGCTGGGAAATGGATCCTGAAACACAAGGCTGAATGCAAGCTCTTTCTGGCCTTCTGGAGCCCTGGAGACTCCTCTGTCTTTAGAGGAATGCCCGGATTTGGATTTCCAGGTTGACCTTAATCCCAACACACCTGGCCCCTCAAGTCCAGGCCCAACACTGTGGGGCTATGCACTTTTGCTCAGGCTGCTCTATGGCTGAAATGCCCTTGGCCTCCTGCACTTGCCTGCCTTGAACTTGGCTTCAGACCTAAAGCAGATGTCCCCGCCTCGTGGAGTCCCTTCTTGGAACTCATCTATAATACCTGATCTATTTATGTGTCTTATATTATACCAGGAACACTTGCGGGGCAAGACCCCTCTCCCCCTGCTTCAATTCCCCAGCCTGGCACAGAGTAAGTCCTCAATAAAGATTGCTGGGCTGGGGATGTGGCTCAAGTAGTAGCGCGCTCGCCTTGCATGTGTGCGGCCCAGGTTAGATTCTCAGCACCACGTACAAAGATGTTGTGTCCGCCAATAACTAAAAAATAAATATTAAATATCTCTCTCTCTCTCTCTCTCTCTCCTCTCTCACTCTCTCTTTAAAAAAAAAAAAAAAAAAAAAAGATTGCTATTAAGGGACGTCACTCAGTTGTAGAGCACTTGCTGAGCATGCTTGAGGCCCTCGGTTCCATCCCCAGTGCCACACACACACTAAGAGCAATTGCATTTGACTCTCTCTGGTCACTAGTAAATGAATAGTCAAACATTATTAATCAATTCTAGGCATTTTATTATTAAGTTCTTATTCTGCACCAAGCACATGTACTGACTTCATAAGCATTAGCTCATTTACTTTAAAACTATTAGAATTAGGTTGGATTACTTTCTCTATCTTAACAGATGCTAAAACTGAGGTTCAGGGATCCTAGGAAATGTGTCAAAAGTCTCAAGGCAGTGGCCATGCTAATACCTATCCCTGATACCTATCCCCTGCATGGTCAAAGGCATCATTTAAACCAATGATAATTTGAAGCTGATGGCTGGGCCTCTGGCAGCTGATGGACAGAGGTCATATGGGAGGGACGCACAGGTCCAGGGAGCTCCAAGCCAAGCATGCCAAGCCACCTTTCCTCTGGGGACAGGGAGGCTGCATGTGCCACACTCCCATAATAATCTTGGTAAGAACAGGGGCTGAAGGTGCCAAGGCAACATGGGCCGGCAGCTGTTTGGAAGATGACACCAGGAGGAAGGATAAGGCAGGGAGGATAGGCAGATGGGCCCATTAGGACCCGTCCCTCAGCAGGCTCCAGGCTCTGCATGTTGGCAACAGAGTCTCACCATAGGTCACGGCCATGCTGGGAAGGCAGTGGTCACATGGGAGGAGGGGCGGGAACTGCTGACCTTTAGTGTCTCCAAACTGGGGAGACATCCCCTAGGCAAAGAGTCAGTTTTCTTGGTGCAGATGCCCATAATTCATCTTTCATTGCGGTGAGAGCCTCGGCCTCAAAAATAAAATGTTCTGCTAGCCTGCATTTTAAAAACTGGGATAGATTTGATCCACAAACAAAAAAAAAAAAAAAAAAAAAAAAAGCCTGATACTTTTTGGCACCTAAACCTGGCCTGATAAGCAGCCGGGGGCTAAAAAATGGCCTCCGTAGGAAAACATAAATTTCAACACCATCTTACAATTAGGCTCATTTTACAAAAGTGAAAAATGGCCAAAAGTGCCCTATGGATAAGTTTTTGCCTCTTGTGTTCAAAACGGCAGCTTTCCTTGCTCTTTAGCTGCCTGATACCCACGTAAAATGCAAGCCACCTGAACAAGTGTCCAAATCAGTTTGAAACCAGAGAATGGAATGTGTCACTTTTAAATCCAAGGTGCTGTGGGACCAAAAAACAAACAAACAAAAAAAACAACCCTGTTTTCTTGCACTCTTGGATCCTGCGCATTCAATAAGTTTTCCCTAATGGCTTTCTCTTCTCTCCAGACAGGCACACACACAAATAAGAAAGATCTCATAGGTATAGGTTTCCCTTTTCTTTCTTTTTTCTTTTCTTTTCTTTTTCTTTCTTTCTTTTCTTTTCTTTTTCTTTTTTTTTTTTTTTTGATACTGGGAGTTGAACCCAGAGGCACTTAACCACTGAGGCACATCCCCAGCTTCAGCCTGGAGCAGTCATTGCCCAAATTCCAGAGAGAGAGAATGAGTCAGTGGGAAGAGATAAGCCCGGGAGGACAGGGAGATGGGCCCTGGGCAGTTTCCAGGGCAGGAGAGCACAAAGGGCACCTGCAGATGTTTGCTAAGAAAACCACAAAAGGAGGCTGGGGAAATGGCTCAGTTGGTAGAGGGCTTGCCTCTCATGCACAAGGCCCTGGGTTCAATCCCCAGCACCATGGAGGGGGAAAAAAAAGAAAAGAAATTTACAAAAGGGCTGTCTTAAAATCAGGACCGGGTGACTGGAGAGGTGGGGACCCCTCTTTGAGAGCTCTGCTTTCTATTATTCTAATAAATCCTTGCATTTTATTCTTCAGATTCATGAGACAAAGAACCCAACCCCATGCTCAGCGAGCTGAGCTACAGTCATGGAGCTGGGCTGGGCCAGGGGCCTTGTTGGTGGGTGACAGGCACCAGGTGTGTGGGCCATGGTGCAAAGTGCAGCTGCAGCTTCTGGGCAACAGGGCTACTCAGAAACCTTCCTCCCTGTCAGCATCTTCTGACTCCACCTCTGGGGGAGAAGGCAGGCAGGGCAGCACAGCCCCTCCCCAGCCCAGGGCCAACACAGCAGCCGCCACTCCACACCTCCACCATGTGCAGCCCTTCACCTTGACCCTGGACAAGGTGGACTGACCCAGACAGTGCTGGCACAAAGCATGGGGTGGAGAGAAAGCCACGAGACAGAGACAGACCAGAGAGCCAGGTCCTGGTGCCTGAGGGGGCACAGAACTTTCTTCTGACCGGAGAAAGGGGAGGAGGCCAGATAAGGAAGTGATCAATTATCGAGAACCTACTGGGTGCCAGGTGTGGTGTCCTTACGGCTTCCTGGGCATCATTGGTTCATTCATTCTAATACTTCTGAGCCCCCTTGGTGCAGCCTCCTTGGTGCAGCCCCTGTAACCCTTGCTTACAGATAAGGAAGCTGAGCTCAGGGACACTTTGAAGCCCCCAAGCAAGTCAGGATCCAGCCCTTACAGAAGCCTAGTTAGGAGGCAGACTCAGGAGGATGCAGCCTCCCTCCCACGAAGGAGTGAGGCCTGGGAAGTGGGGTGCCCTTGGCCAGGCACTGCAGCTCTGCTCCTAAGACACCACAGTCTTAGATGGGACAATCCATGCCCTCAGGATCCTAGCCATATGCTCTCCTTGTTTATCCTCAATGTCCTGCACTTGCAAAGGTCTCATGGGTGATGTCACCTCCATGGGCTTTTGGATAAATCCTATGAATTAAAATAGAAGTTCCTAGTCTTAAAAAAAAAAAAAAGACTGGCAGAGATCTTATGATACAAAGAGTTGTGGGCTGGGGCCAAGGGCCTGGTCCAACAGATGGATGGGACTGGATGGACCTTGGTCCTGTGCCATGCCGGGGACAGGATAGCCCACAGCCCTCAGTGTGGAAGCGCCTGCTCCGGTCAGTTGACAGTCTGGCACTTGAACAGTTCCCTGAGAAGCTTGATGCTGTCCCAGGTTTCTCTGAGGAGGCAGGGTGGCCCCCACAGAGGGCAGGTTTAAGAGTGTGTAAGAAGGGCTGATGAGAGGTGGCAGGCCCCTTGGGGGAGGTTTTCAAGCGTGGGCTGCCTGCCACCTGCTCAGGTTAGTTAGTGGGGGCTGCACACCATGGAGGGACTTTCCAGGTGGGGCTGGGGCCTGATCTGCCTGACAGGTCCATTTGCATCACTGCTTTAAGCCACCAGCTCAGAATCCCTTCACAAGCAAATGGGAATCCACTTTCAGGCCTCAGCGCCAGGCCAGGAGTCCTGAGAGCCCCAAGGAGGAAGCGAAACCGAGGCCTGAGGGCCCACAGGAAGCCACCATTCCCAGAGCCACTCCTGTCCTGTCACCACCAGCTCAGCAGGCCTGGCCCAACTCCTAACTACATCCGGCCACCTGCTGCCTCCAGGCAGTGGACTGCGGGAGTCAGGGGCAGAAATGGAGGAGGAGAGGCCAGTGTGCACAGGAGCGCCCGCTCTGCACCAGCTGGCAGAGCTGCCACCACCCAGAGGTGCCAGAGAGGGGCCCTCAGACCAGGCCAGGGGGTGTTTCTGATCCTCTTCAGTCAGCTGCCTCTCCCTGTGGCCGGGTCTGAAAAGCTCAGGGGACAGATGTGCAGGTGTGTGCCGATGGTCTGGCCTGCTCTCTGCTCACCTGTCTCTCCCTGGCCAGGCTGATGCCGCGCACACAGGTGAAGCTCCGGAAGGGGCTCGATGACTCCTCCGTTTACCAACCACGTAACCTTGGGAATAGCCCGAGTTTCAATGTCCGCTCCTGCCTAGGTGGACAATAGCTTCCCAAGCTCAGGACTAGCAAGGGAGTGACCAGCTTCCAAGTTCAAATGTTGCTGTTGTGGCCTCAAACCCATCACTTAACTGGAGCGTGCCTCAGTTTCCCCGGCTGGAGAGCGGAGGCAGCACCCGTGGCACCCTCTCACAGGGCTGCGGGGAACCTTCAGTGAGATGATTCGTGTGAAGAGCTCAGGGGAGCGCCAGGCACAGTGCTCAATAAAAGTTAATTATTATTATTTGGCACGGAGCCTGTTCCCTATTAGATATTCAATTAACTTTCTTCTCCTTCCCAGCCCCGGGGACTCACGAGCCGGGAGGCTGCTGGGCCTGGACAGTGAGCACCCCATTAGTCAGAGCCCTGAGTGGAGACAAAACGAGCGCGGCTCTTCCCTCCCTCCAGGGCAGCAACGTCCAGAGGCCCCACACACCTGGCATGGCCCCAGCCCAGCCCTGCCGCCCAGCAACCGCCTCCTTCCTCCCCAGCTGCGCTGTTGTGTCTGTGACAATCACACAGACAGGAGGGGCACCTGCCCTGCCTTCACCCCCTCTCCTCCCTCCGCACCACTCCCTGTGGGCCCACCCTTCCCATGGCCCATTTCTACTTGTCCCTGCTGATGACAGATCCAGGGAAGACAGGAGTCCTGGAGGCTCCTCACTGTCGGGGAAGAGAAGGGCAGGGCGGAGCCAGGCTGCTCAGGATGTGGCCTCTGGCCAGCGGTCCCCGCTCTCTCGCCACCCGATGCTTCTCCACAGTCCTCTTAGCCTTCTGGGATCTGAGGCTCCACCGTGTGCCTGCCCGGCCAGGGGGCCTATCTTGGCCAGTGAGGAAGGACACCCAGGGTCCTGCAGCTCCCCCCAGGCCCACGAGCTCTGGTTTCCAGGCATCTCTGACTCTCACTGGAGGTTAGCGGGGGAATCAGGAAGTAGGTCAGGCCCTTGGCCTCTATTCTCAGTCCCAGCCTGGAAGGAGGCTGAGGGTCGGCTGGCTCAAAACACAGGTGCATCCTCGCCCCGTGGGAGACTGCTGGAGGCTGGGTGCCCCTAGGACAGGGAGCCCAGCTGGTCTACCTGGGGATCGGCACCCCCAGTGGGGGTGGGAAAACAGTGGGGCTCCCCATGGGCACAGTCTCCAAGATGTAGACAGGTGTCACCTCCAGACCCCAAACCTGCCTTCCTCCCTGACGGCTCCTGGCTCCTGGCTCCCCTCAGCTCTCAGGAAGAGGACCAGGCAGGTCTGGGGCAAGGTAGGGCACCCAGTGCCAGCTGTTGGGTCCTGCTGCCACATGAAAGGACCCCCGCTTCTGCCCGGCACCTCCTCGTGCTCACTGTGCCGCACACACCAGTTGATCCTCACCGTCCGCCCAGGGCCATCTGACGCCCCTGGACACCCTCCAACATTGTTCTAGTCCAGGTTCTCTGGCCTCCCCCAGGCCAAAAGCCACAGACTCTTTCCAGGCCTTGCCTCCGGGCCTTGCTGGGCCGTCCCTGTGCTGAATCCTCCTCCCTGGACTCCAGCGGACCCTGTCCCAACCTTGCCCCACTCGGCCCACCCCACTCACCCACTGTACCAACCTCTGGCCTTGACCCACCCCCTTAAAAATTGATGTTCCCAGAGAGAAGCCCAGATCCTCCCAGGGCCTCAGATGCCACCTGGACCATAGTAACTCCAAGTCCTGCTCTTTCCCGACCTCTCCAAACCCCACCGAGCTCTAAACCCACAAGTCCATGCAGAATGATTCTCATCTCTCCTGCAACCAACCTGGGAGGGAGTCCACCAGCACCACACTCCCCACGCCCACTCAGGACTTGCACCACCATACTGGGCCCCTGGGGCTCCCCACTGCCATCTTAGCTCTGTTTGTCTGATTGGTTGATGGGTCCTGTCACCAGATCCAGCACCCATGGATCTGGCCTTCCCTCCACCTGCCCTGGTTCAGGCTTCTTCTCATGGTGCCTGTCCTTGATTCAGCCCCTCACTCCCTGAAGGATAACCTTCACTGCATTTGGGCGCCCTGAGAGCCCCTCTCCTACGGGAAGACCCATGCCCTCCAAGGGTTGTTCATCCTACAGCCCCCACCACCTCTGGGCTCATCTCTCCTCCCCTCCTCGTGAGTTCCTGCTGTTCAATGCCACCACTGTGCCAGGCTCTACCATCTGCCCAGTGGGTCCTTCCTGTCTCACCCACCTACCTGGACAGCTCCTCCTCTTTCCCAAAGCCCCTGCTCTGCAGGGCTGGTGTGCACCAGCCCCTCTGTGCTCCCCCACCTCCTGTTCCTCTCCCCCAGGCACCCAGCAGGCGCTGGTCCCCAGCTGTTCCTAGGGCTCCCAGGGGTGGCAGCATGTCTGCCCTGCTCTGTGTCCCCCAGCCCTGGGCATGGACCTGACACACTGGTGCAAGCTGTGACTGGTGGCCCAGAGACTGAGCTTTGGATGGAAATGAGAGTCCAGAGAGGGACCCAGGGGACGGCAGCAGAAAGAATTCTACCCCTCACAATTAGGAGCCTGAGAACTTGGTCAAACCTGCCCAGGGCAGCAGTTAACATTTCGATTAATTAGTGAACTCTGTAAAGTACTTTGAACATGAAACACACTATATAAACATTAAGTATTATTATTAAAAAGTAAGAAGTTCTCTAATATGCCAGGCTGCAGAGCCCCGGGCTAGTCTAAATAAAATGAACGAATGCAGAAAATTAAGCAATTAAATGGTGATATTTCAGGATTTGCAAAAAGGTGAAAGCACAGAAGACTGTACGTTATGCGGGGCTTGAGGACTCTGCTCTGCTTCCTTGTACCCCACCTGCTCTGCCAGATGTCTGGTCCCCACGCGTGGAGGGATGGACGGACAGGCGCAGGCCGACTGGGAGGTGACTGCAGCTGTGTCAGCGGGGGCGGGGGGGTGTGGGAAGAGCTGGGGGACTGGGCAGGGTCTAGGAGCCTCGGTGCTAGCCTGTCACCTCCCCTCCGACCTCTGTTTCCTGCATGTGACCTGGAGGGCCAGCCGCAGCTCTGGGTTTTACTTTGCTCTGGCCCCAGTGACTTGTTAGAAAGTTCTGAACAGATGCAGCAGATGGAGGTGGGAGGAAGTGGTGTTGGACAGGCCTGGCTCCAACTGTCCTTGCCAGTGAGATGACCCCAAGCGGGGCACGTGCTCCCCTCAGGGACACTAATGTCCCCCTCACAGAATATTGAGGCTAAGAAATGCAGAAGCTCATGGAAACTGTCCACTGCACGCTGGCCAGTTTGCCTTGTCCCTCAGTCGTGGACACTGAGCCTGCTGCAGGTCCTCTCTTTCCATTCCAGAGCTCTGTCCCTGAGTCGAGAGCTTCTTCAACCCCAGCGCTCACAGGCCTCTCCTCTGCTTATCAAGAGGAAATAAGATTTCCCAGGGAGCCCTCCTGTCCTCAAGGTAGATGATCTGGGTAAACAAATGTGTTTCCTGCCTCCTCGAAGTTCCTTACCACATGCACGTTTTCATCTCGGCTGAGCTGGAGCTCCGCGGCTCTCTCAAGGGCCCTCTCGCAGCTCTTCACCCAGGGCTGACAACACCGAAGGATCCAGTCGCTGACCCCTCGAAGAAGGGATGAAGAGAGTCAGAAACCAGCACAAAGTCAAAATTCCTCAGCCTCACCACAGAGGTTCCCTGGTTTGGGAACCTGGGATCCTGGGCCCCACGTTCAGGTGACCTACTCGGGACCCTGTGCCTCCATTTGCTTCTCTGTGAAATGGTGCAGCCCTCCGACCTCATGGTAGTCTGATCAGAGCTCTCGCTCAGGCAAAGATGGCCAGAGCCTGGGCTGGCCTGGACCTCCCTTCCCAGCCAGGACTGCTTTTCTGAAGTGTTTCCTGCACTTGGTGGCCCCACGCTGGTCCCATTCTGCAGAGGGAGGAGAAGGGCACCCCAGGGTCCTTGGAGCCTGTGCCTCCAACGTGCGAGGAGAACCAGGGTCCCACACTGAGGCTGCCAGGCAGCGGCACTGAGCTCCTCGGACCAGCTCTCCTTGGCCTCGTTCCTATGAACCTGCTGCTCAGCCCTGGCCCCAGTTTGAGCCTTCACTTGGTGGCAGTTTAGGGTTCCAGCCTCCTGCCTGGCCCCTGCTTCCTTTGCCTTTCCCCCATTGTCAGGTCTGGCTGATGCGCATCCGTTCCTCCCTCCAGGATGCCTGGGACTAGTGGGCTTCTTGGGAAGTCAGAGGTGGCCACTTCGAGCAGGACTTCCAGGCTGGACCCCTGGGACCTGCCAGATACTGTAGCAGAGCCACAAAGCCACACAGAAACCAGAGGGCCCTGCATAGCTCCCAGTCAGCCTGCAAGCAACTTCACGAGCTTCCCCTGTTGGCAAGCCTGTCCAGGGACAGAGAGATCACATCTCCCATGGCCACTGGGTCCCCCCCCCCTACTTCATTTATTTATTTGTTGGTTGGTTGGTTTGTTCATCTTTAGTTGTAGATGGACACAATACCTTCACTTCATCTTGATGTGGTACTGAGGATCAAACCCAGCACCTTTGATATGGGAGGTGAGCACTCTACCACTGAGCCATAGCCCCAGCCCTGGGTCCCCTTTTTAAAGGAAGAAAAATGGGCAGAATTTCCAAGGAGCCGATTTAGCTGAGGAGTCTGGGGGCACTCCAAGAATGAAGACTTTTCTGCAGAGCTTCTTTTGGGAATGATGGAATTCAGATCAAAGAGTTCAACTCCACTCAGAGCTGCAAGGCCCTGAGTTCCAGGATGTCCCAAGCAGGAAAGGGACAGTCTGAAATTACAGACCCTGGGCCCCACCACAATCCCCTGAGACAGAATATTGATTCTACAACAGGAACCCTTAACAAACGCCCCGATGGTGACTGTTTGGATCACTGGCTTCTGAGGTCACCATGTCCAGTTAAGCCCTTTGTCTTATAGAGCAGAGAGGGCACATAGGGTTGCTCAGCACAGCCAAATCCCACAAGCATTGACGATAACCTACTGTGTGCAAAGGGCCTACCCTATAGCCAAATGAGCTGAGGAGTGCCTCTCTTCAAGAAGCAGCCTGTGAAGAACGTGGCTGTGGTGAGGGGCCAGCATTTCACAGGTGATGGCATCTGGGTGCTTTAGTGACACCAAGGCAGAACCGGAGCGAGGGAAAGAGAGATGCTTCTTGCTTTCCTCTATTAGCAAGAGTCTGGCTTGGTTCCAGCCCAAGGTGTGCACAAGAGAGGAGTGTGTTGGGCTGCTTGGGGGCCATGGATGGCCCAGGTGAGGCAGGAAGGAGTTTCTGTTGCCACCATTGCTGCCTCAACAGGATGTAGAACAGTGCCCGGTGCATTATAATGGCTCCTGTTTGTTGCATGAATGAAAGAAAGCATCAACAAAGCTAGAAAGGTAAGGAGGGTCAAGTTCTGGAAAGGTCATAGAAGAGCAAGCTAAAGAGCTTGAACTCATTCCTGGCAGACAACAGAAAGTTCTTGAGTCCAGGGTGAGCCGACCTCATGGCTGAACAACAAGAAAAATCTCTCTGGAGGAAGAAATGCGGTGCTCAACAAGCCTGTGCTGAATGGAGCGAGTGACAGGTTGGTCTCCCTGACCCTGAGGGAATCATATGGATCTCAGGGGACCGGGAACCAGCCTGAGGTTTCCACACACAGGGCCAAGGCAGGTAACTACAGATCTTCACATGGTGACACCCAAGGCCAGCAAGCATGATCTCCAAGATCACCTGGCAGAGGGCATCTGTCACCCTCACCCACCTGCTGGAACCGGAGGCACCTCACCGCGTCTGTCCTCAGGCTTCCCCACCCTGCAGCCCTCAGAGGCCCCATTATCACTGGTTCCCAGAAAGCCTGGGCCAGGACTCGGATGTCAAAACCCATCAGGAAAATGCAGTCAAATAAAAGTTCTCGTTCCAGTGAGAGCCCAAACTAGTAAGTCCCTGCAGGAAGGAGTTAGTTTCACAAGTTTTGACCCTCGATCCTCCTTTTGAGAAACTACCCTAAGGAAACAGACTTAGATTTGAGGATAAAGATGTCTAAGGAGGCATTGTTTATGATAATGAGAAACGAGGAAACCATTCCAATGTTTAATGGGGCAAAGGTTAAAAGTAAATCAGATTCCCCGTATAATGCAACATTAAACAGCTACCCAAACTGGAGACTAAGGAATATTTAATAATGGGAGGAAAAATTATGACAATTTAAGGGGAAAAAACAGGGTATAAAGTTAAATATATAATATTGCACTTGAAAATATATACATCAAATCCAAATCTGTTCAACTAAAAAAAAAAAAAAGAAAAGAAAATTTATATATCAAATGAAGATTGAAGAGGGAATCAATGAAATAGGAATGGAAAAGGGAAGAGGTGGCCAGTGAAACCAACCGTTGCTATTTGAAAACATCAGCAACACTGACCCGTCTTTAGCTAACCAACCAAGGGAAAAGAGAGGTCGTCATTACCAAAACCAGGAAGGCAAGAGGGAACCTCACAACCGGCTCTCCACAAACTCAAGATTACACGGGAATTCCATGCAAAACTTTACACCAGCAAATTAAACAAGATGAAAAAGACGGATTTCTAGAAATACAAATGACTAAAAATGACTCGGGAAGAAAGATAATTTACATAGACCTGGCACAGGTAAAAGAAACTTTCATTAGTCATTTTAAAACTTCTCACAAGGAAAAGTCTAGGCCCAGATAGCTTCACTGGTAAGTCCTAGCAACAATTGAAAAAAAGAAAGAAAAAGAAAAGGAGTCTTTCACAGGCTCTTCCAGAAAGTGGAGGAGGCGGGAGCACTCATGACTCATTCTAGGAAGCCAGGGCCACCCGCGGCCAAGCCAGACAAGGACGCAGGGAAGCTGGGAACCAGCTGAGGGGTCCATCAACAGACAGTGGATACAGAAAATGTGGGAATAAAGAAATGTGGAGAGAGAAAACAATTTTTAAAAGAAAGCAAAACGACAGAACAATATTTCTTTTAAATATAAATACAAAAACCTTCAGCCAAACATTTGCAAATGGAATCCAAAGCAGGTAAAAGAATTGTACATTATGACTAATTGGGATTTGACCCAGGAATGCAAGAAAATTGATTACTGTGATATACTAGATGAAGAAAAAAACCATAAGGTTGTCTCAGTAGACACAGAGAAATGCACTGACAAAATCAAATATACATTCATGAAGCTCTCACAATTTTTTTTGTAATGCAACCATAATCCTGATTGTTTTTAATAATTTCTTAATGCCATATAAAATATTTATAGATATGACACATTTACAAATTCAAGGTATTCTTTTTTTAAGGGAGAGAGAGAGAGAGAGAGAATTTTTTAATATTTATTTTTTAGTTTTTGGTGGACACAACATCTTTATTTTAGTTTTATGTAGTGCTGAGGATCGAACCCAGCACCCCGCGCATGCCAGGCGAGCGCGTTACTGCTTGAGCCACATCCCCAGCCCAAGTATTCTTTTAACTCAGATTTTTATAAAAAGTACATAGCCTGGAAGGAGTGTGCTGGGTAGTACACTAAATATTGGAATTCCCTGGATTTCAATTTTAATCTTCTTTTTCTTTCCCATTTGTAACATAACTTTTAATCTCACAGATGAATTATAGAAGGAAACTTCCTCAACTTAATTAAAAGTATATACTAATTAAGTATACATTTGATTAATTAAGCACAGTGGCACACACCTGTAATCTCAGCAACTCCGGAGGCTGAGGCAGGAGAATTGCAAGTACAAGACCAGCCTCAGCAACTCAGTGAGGCTCTGTCACAAAATAAAAAAGTAAAAGGGCTGGGGATGTGGCCCAGTGGTTAAGCATCCCTGGGCTCATTCCCTGATACCCCAAAAATGTGTATGCTAGAAACCTAGAGTTAACACAATTTTTTTGTAGCAAAAGACTGAACTTTCTCTCTAAGATTGGTAAGAAGATGAGAATATTCATGCTCACTACTTCTACTCAGCATCACTGGAGGCTCTAGTCATTGCCAGCAGGTAAGAAAAAGAAAAAGACATCTGGTTGGGAAAGAAAGAAGCAAAATTGTCTTTATTAGAGATGACACGATACCCTGTGTGGAAACCTAAGGAACACACACACACACACACACACACACACACAAGGTGAGTGCTCAAACTACTAGAAGTATTACACAGGCTTAGCAAGGCCACAGGTTATAGATCAATATTTAAAAAGTCAATGACAAGTCAACAAAAAAATAAGAAAGCAAGTCCATTCACAGTGCAATCCATTTATTCAGGAACAAATTTAACAAAACAAACATAAGATGTGTACACCAAACTACAAAACATCCTTGAGTGAAACTAAAGATATAAATGAATGGGGGGATGTACCAGTGTTGTTAAGACAGCAGTTCTCATCAAAGCCAAATGTAGACACAACGCGGAGCTCATCAAAATCCCAGTTGGCATATTTTGCAGAAATTGAAAAAAATGATCCTTAAATGTAAAGAAATACCAAAATCCCAGAATAGTTAAAGTAATTTTGAAAAAGGTTGTAGGACTCATGTTTCCTGATTAAAAAAAAAAAATAGTAAAGCTATGGGTAATCAAGAAAGCATCTGCATACATGTGCTTTTTGTTGTTTTGGGGTTTTTTTTAGGGGTGTGTGTGTGTGTGTGTGTGTGTGATTGGAATAGGATTAAGAGTTCAGAAATAAACTTTTACATTTCCAGTCAACTGATTTTCAACAAAGCATCAGGGCAATTCAATTTGAGGAAGAATTGTTTCCAATAAGCAGGAATGGAATAATTGTCTATTTATACACTAAAAGGTAAGTTGGACCCTTACATCGAACCTTACACAAAAATTAACTCAGAATAGATTCTATTGTAAGAGCTTAAATTAGAAAACTTTAAGGAAGATCATAGGATAAAATTATTGTGAACTTAGGTCAGACAAAGAGTTCTTACATACCAAAAGTTCAATTGGTAAAAGGAAAAAATGATAAATTGGACCTCCACAAAATAAAACCCTTTTGTGCTTTGAAAGACACAATTAGGAAAATGAAAAAGTAAGCCACAGACGGGTGGAAAATTTATAAGTACTTGTTCCCAGAATATGCAAAGACCCCTTACAATTTAATCGTAAGACAAACAATCCAATATAAAAATAGGCAAAATATTTGAATATAAATTCACATGTACATGTACACATGTACACCTGCGTGCACATATACATGCATGCCCACAAACACACACACATATATCAATACACCAACAAATGGCTAATACACGTATAATAGAGCCTCCTCTCATTGATCATTAGGAGAAAGCAAATTCAAACCACAGTGAGATCCTTCTTCACATCGACTATGAAAACTCTAATTAAACAAGTGTGCAACACTATTTTGAGGCTCAAAGTTTACCCCAAAGTCTGGTACCTTGGCTTGCTGAGTCCTTGGAACCAAAGGCACAGGAAGGTCTCAGAAGCAGCCCTAGATTCAAGATCTGTCTGACCTCCCCTGCCCCCCTGTCTCTCCCCTCTCGTTCTAGCCCAAAGCAGGCCTTAAACACTAGAGTTCCCTTTTCCCCAAGGTGAGTCATGGAAACCAGCACCCTTCTCTCCCAGAACCATCCAGAAAACTTAGAAATCAAACTCTAAACTTACCTGCCGTTCTGGGTGAGAGCACCTTGTCTTGGAGTCGATCAGAAGATCCTCATTTCAGAGGGGTCCTGCCCCACACCCAGGAGGAAGAATCCGCACAGACAGGCCCTGCTTGCTGGGCCTCCCCTCTCAGTTGATGACCATAACTTTTTTCTTCCAATCCGATTCCTACACAGCTGTCCATTTCCACCGAACCTAAATACGGACATGGACAGATTTCCCTGGAACTTTGTACCTTCATTCTGAAGACTCCCAGGTGACGTCGTCGGTCCCGCGTTTCTCTTGTTAACCTGTCTCATTATAGGAGGGCTGGCTGTGACCTCTAGGATGGGCCGAGTGAGGATCTCATCTTCCATCTATGTCCATGCAGCCGGTGGTAATGTCAAATGGTACAGCTATCCTGTAAACAGTTTTCACTTCTTAAAAAGTCAAAGCTAATTTTACCATATAACCTAGGAATTTCCCCCAGGGAACCTATTCAAAATAAGTGAAAAGGTATGACCATATAAGAGTGGGCCTTAGGATGGATTTGCCCGGGATGAGTCCTGCTCCCGTCCTCCTCTACTCACTGCCAGACTCTGGCCATGTCCCGATCCTCCTTAGCTTCCTTCTCTTACCGTGACGTGAGTGCAGTGTCGACCTCACTGACTCCTTAGGGGGTTCTTCAGTACCATGGATCTGGCAAGTCTAAGTGCTTTCTGGAATATTACGGGCACTACTGATACTGGTCACCACTGCTCTGAAGCCATCGTCTCTCTTGGGCGCAGTGCAGAGCCCACCTGCCCGAATAGTCTGGAGGTGAAGTGTGGGGCCTTGGCCTGGCTCTCTTTGGAAATTTCACATCCCTTGTGAAGCTCCGTTGTGAAATATCGAAACACCGGTATGGAAGAAAGGAAGACAAAGGTCAGGCTCTGAATCAACCAGTAGGTGTCTGCGTTTCGGAGACTCCACAGGAGGGTGGGCCCAGTGACTCACCATAGTGATCCTTTTACTTTTCCTAGTGACCAATCTGAATTTTCCCATTAGGCGGCAATGATTCACTGTTTGCTGTCGCAGTTATGTAACTGAGACTGTTTTGATCTGTTGGGGTGTCTTCTGTCTGTATTTCTATGTCACCCCTGGGGAGTTTGGGAGAATCTTCTTTTCTGCATATCCTGGTACACGCTATGATAAACAATTGTTGAGATGTCATCCCCTGAGAATGAAACCACCTGTCTCCTTGTTCGGTAAGAAGTGGACAAACAGATGGTAGATCCAGCCCTGGTCTTGGACCAGGAGACCCTCACCAGGCCTGGGCTGGCCATAGCTGCCCCTTATGTCCCTTACTTTCTCAGTTCCTCAATCTTATGTGAGATATTAGACTGCGTTAAACCTAAACTTTGACTTTCAAAGAATTTATAGTATATGTTAACTTTTTTTTTAATGAGTATTTTTGTTAGACAAGAATTCCAGGTGTGTCCTATCAAATCATAAGTTTAAGGCAATTAAATGATACACATAGAGACTAAGTTAAAGAGTGGGCTGTAGGAAAAACAACCGATTTATGCCAGACTTCTTAAATATTTTTTATCAATCTAACCTGGAGGAATGAGGTTTCCATCACTTCTTCAATCACTCTTATGCTCTAGGATAAGAGGGATGCCTATGTCTTCTTAGACAGAAGGGACATAAAAATGCACTGACCTCTGCTGTTATCCTGATGACTCACCTGGCCTGGCCCAGACCATCTATTCCACATGCACTTGCTCTCCTCGTCCCTGATAGGAGTGCTATGTCCCAAGGGTGGCTGAACAATACCAGTCCCTTAGACCCATCATTGGGCACTCTGAGTCTCTTTAGCTTTTCACTTTTTATTTTTTTCCCTTGGCATTTGTTGGGCTTCTCAAATCTACAGAATGACATCTTTCATCAATTTGGAAAAAACTCCCACACATTGTCTCTCCACATAATGCTCTTGCCCCTTCTCTCTTGCTTCTTCTCCAGACACCAGTGAAATGTGTTTAGACCATTTCATTCTGTCTTTCCTATCCCTGGTCCTCTTTGTCTGGTATTTTCTTCTTTTTGCCCCTCAGCTGTTGTTTGGATGATTTTTTTCTGGCCTACCTTCCAGGTCACTGATTCTTTCTTTGTCTGTATCTAATCTCCTATTAAACCCATCTACTGAATTTAAATTTTCAATTATTGTACTTTTCATTCCTATCAGAAATATCTATTTGATTCTTTTGAAAAGTCTGTCAGATTCATTTTTATAGACTTCTGTTTCCTGTAGACATTTTTAAGTTTATTTTTATTCTTTTAGCATAACAGTTTTGTAATTTGTTTCCTATGATTCTGTTATCTGAAATATTTTGGGGTCAGTTTAGTTATTTGCTTTTTTTGCTTACTCTTCCTTTTTATTGGAGCTTCAGAGTCATACGTAGTAGTTGGGTTCATCGCAACAAACTCACACATGCGTGGAAATTTTTTTTCAGTTCATGACCCCTGCCTGTTCCTTTGCCCTTTCCCTTCCTGTCCCCCTTCCCCTCTCCCATCTCTTTTCTCTACTCTTTTTTTTTTCTGTTATTTTTACTCTTGTTGCCTTGTTTTCTTTTGTGCCTATTTATTTTTTTGGCTGAGTGCTGCTTACTGTTTTGGAAAAATGATTTAATCAGAATTTCTCTGAAGCCTTAGATGAATGTAACTTTAAAAAAAAAAAAACTTTATTTTACTTATTTATTTTTACGTGGTGCTGAGGATTGAACCCAGGGCCTCGCACGTGCTAGGTGAGCACTCTACCACTGAGCCACAACCCCAGACCTTTAAATGTAACATCTGTCAGAAAAGATCTGCACTTTCTTCTGCTGTGCACTACGAACACTCCCCCAGGATCACATTAATCTAAACTTGCTTCTTAAAGTTTGGGGGTACCAATCTGCGTGGGGGTCAGTGTGCGGTGACAAATGTCTGGGGATGGTCTTTTCTCCTGTTCTCAGTGCCAAGAAGACTGGGAAGCCTTACTTCTGGTTCACACTAATTCTGGGTGTGCAACCCCAATCACGCCCACAGCATCTCTCTTAGCAGAACCCATTAGAGGTCTGGTATTATGGGTGAAAGACCATCTACTAGATGCTCAACCTCACATGGGTTCTGGGCTTTGAATTCTGACAGGTTCCTTTCCCTCATCCCACATAGGAGTGAATCTATCACTGGTAGTGTTTAAATCGTGGGAAACTGTAGAGGAGACGGGGTTCCTTGAAATTAAACGCATGTCATGTTTCTTGATACATCAGATATAGTTGATATTTGGTCAGATTAAAAAATGCCCTAGAACTACAAAAACTTCAAAATAAAATTTAGAGAATTTCAGATGCACAGGATGAATCAGATAGGAATGTTTTCAACTACAAGTAGGAGCTCAGTCTTCTTTATTTTTCTTATACAACATGAAATCTAGAGGCAAACAGTTGGGGTTGTTATGTCATCTGCTCGGAAATGTCCTGGGGGCAGGTTCTAGCTCTTCTAAATGCTCCCTCTGGTATGCTGACCTTTCCTCCCACTTGTCACTTCACAGTGACAAAATGGCCATCATTCACCCTAGAGGTCACGTCCATGTTTAAGGTAGGACAAAAAGAAAAGAGACTGCACCAGTCACATCTGTCTGGTCACATCACATCTGGGCCAAGGCTTCCCCAGAAGGCCCCCAGCAGCAAACCCATCCACACCTCTCACTGTACAAGATGAGGGCATGCGACTGTCGCCAGCTACAAGGGACCCTGAGAAAACAAGTTCCTGGCCAAATGGAATCGGGTTGACATGATGAGCACAGACTGATCTCAGTGCTCCCCTGGCTGAGCACCCTCCCACCCTGCCTGCAGTCAGGATGGGTTAGAAAGGACGGCAAGGAGACTGACTGTGTGCGGGTCTCAGTCCAGCTCCTTCTCACCTGGAGGTGGTCACGTCCCCTGCTGGCCTTCCAGTGAGGCATCATCAACCCACCTAACTGAGAACCTGCCTTGTGGAGCCTCCATAAACACACAGAGAGAGAGAGAGAGAGAGAGAGAGAGAGCGCTCCTGGGAGAGAAGGCTGCCCGTAAGAAGAGTTCCACTCGGGCCGGCCGAGGCGGCCTCCAGATACTGTCAAGGAAGAGAAAGCACATTCCCAGGCCAGGCCTCTGGGTGATGAAACCCTCAGGTTTTCCCCTCTCAGAGCCAGAAAGAGGCGTGGACAGTGATCCTGGAATCAGGAGCTTCCTCCCTAATCGTGACCCTGAGCAGATCACGCCCACAGCATCTCTCTTAGCATAGGCACAGATGGGCAGGGGTCCAAGAGGGCACACCTGTCCTACTTTGAAGGTGAGCTCTGAGAGGCGTCCCCGTCCTCTTACCCTTCTGGGTAGATAAAACGCCTGGCCTGTCTTCCACAGGGTTCATGCCTGGGCCACGCCTTCAGACCCAACACCCATGGGGCAAGCACTAAACAGTTTCCCTGTTCCCACCACAGGCCAAGTGTCACTGGTCACAGTGGTCGTGGCTGGTGAATGACAGACAGGGATTCTCTGAGTGGGTGATTTGGGTTGGACATCAGAAGTCACCCTGCAGGGCTGCCCCAGGAGGAAGGAGGGGCTTTATACACTAGCCACATGGTTTTCCTTTTATTTCTCTTGCGTGCCCTCCCCAGACACAGGGCCCTGGCTCGGGCACTCGTACCTACTCTTCCAGGTCTCTGTCTGGCATCCAGCTCTCTACAGAATCTCCTGACCAGGTGTCCTGTTGCTGGTGCCTACACCACCCGCTCTCCCCCTTCCTCTCACTGTCACCCTTCAGATTCTTCTTTGTGCCTCAGCTTCCCCATGAGGCGGCACACGGGCCACACCTGTCCCCACTGATGGCTGCATCATGGTTCCTGGCACACCCGCAGCAGGCTCGGAACACACAGGTGTCAGTGAATGAAGGAGAGAAGACCGTCGAGCCACAGGGGAGGAAGAGTTCTCTGCCACGCGAACGTGCTCATGGTGCAGAGTTGACATGGGTAAGTAAGTGGGGCCCAGGTGACAGGCACGGCGTGACCCGATTCCAGGGACAATGCCCACAGGGAGACCCTGGCCGGACAATGACAAGAAATATAACCAGATGTTAGCCACTAATTCTGAATTGTGTGGCAAGTGATTTTAATATTTTGGAATTTCCTATAATTCCCAAGTTATCTATAATATCCTTTTTTGTTCTGAAAACAAGAAAAAGGTGTGACTCCTCCTACAAACAGGAGGACAGATGTCGTGAGGGGGCAAAATTGCGACGTATGCGGTCGAGGAGAGAAATAAAGAATGTCCACGCGCTTCTGCCCCTTTCAATGTTTAATTCACTCAAATTACTCAGCACAGTTTCACTCTACAGGTTCTTAATCAAGAAAACGACAGTCCTTAATGCTGGGCACTGCAATAGACATAATCCTCCAATTCTAGATTTATCCATTCACAGCAAACAATTCTAGGTTAATTCTAAGCACTGCAAACAGACTTATTCATGACAGGATAATGACAGACATCCTCCCTGCAGGCTAAGTTCAAAAGCCTTAGGCTTTGTGTCCAGCAGATGCACACTCACTCAGACGGCGGTGACCAGGTCTGGAACCAAGGCAGGCTTTTCCTGGCGTGGAGTGGACGACCGGTTGAGGAGGGGGTCGTAGGGAGGAGTTGCGGCTCTCACCAAGGTCCAGCCGAGGTGGTAGAGTTGGAGAGCGGTGAGGATCACGCAGAGGCTCAGGAACCATGACAAGTGGTGGGATGTCAGGTCCCATCAGGCTCTCCAGCCCGACTGCATCCTTGTTTGGGCTGGCTGATCCCTGTTCCTTTGCTCTATTATTTATACTGAATTCGGGGGCTTTTGACCCCCCCTTCTAATCCTTATCAGCTACCACTGGATTTCTCAGTGACATCATTTACCCTGGGATCAGAGACAACTGGTCTGGTGGTCCCCACCCGGATCGTCTGCCTTTCCCTTATCGGGCGAGCACAGCCTGCCAGGGCCTTCACTCT
This sequence comes from Callospermophilus lateralis, assembly GCF_048772815.1. NCBI lineage: Eukaryota > Metazoa > Chordata > Mammalia > Rodentia > Sciuridae > Callospermophilus > Callospermophilus lateralis. The sequence goes on from NC_135318.1 coordinate 6,825,569, forward strand.
GTTATCAGGGTGAGGGGAAGTGACTTGTCTGAGGCCACACTGGAGAAACCTGTGGATGTGCCTAGTGAGACTGCAGGTTTCCAACTGGAGTTTTTAAAATGGAGTTGCTTAGGCTCAGGCCTCAGGCCATCCTCACAGCAGAACACAAGAGGAGTCTAAGTAAACCTGGAGAGCAGTTTCCCCTAACTAGAGGTGCCCTGGGCAGGGGGTCATCCATGCACGGAGGACATCAGAGGAGGAGCTCATGTGAGGGTCACAATAAAGGGCCAGGAATTTTCAAAGGTCACTGGCCCTGGGGACCAGATGCTTCTCTAGAGCAGGTCCCAGCAGTTGCTGTCCAGGGCCCGGAGCTCTGGGCCTCCACCCGAGGAGGAAGCTTGTCATCTGGGGCTTGTCGCGTCCCCAGAGCAGGTGGGCTTCCTTGAGAGCTATAGGGCAGAAAGGGGGTGATTCCTTCCTACCGTCAGGCAGGTCAGGGCTGACACCCCCATAACCATAGAGGTTAACAGCAGTAACGCAGAACACCTGTTTGATCATGGTTTTGGTGACATGAGAACCTTCAGAATCTGAGGACCCAAAGGCCCCAGGAAAACCACCCGACTTATCCTCTGGCTCAGTGAACAGACAGCTGGGCAGAAGGTGACTGGGCAGGAGTGTGATGCTAATCGGCTGAGAACGAACCCAGCAGGGCTTCAAAGCCACCCACTCCTGGTGTGAGCCACTGGTCAGCCTGGCCATGCTGTCCCTGTTGCTGACCCCAGGGCCAGATGCAGGAACTCTATAGGTGGACAACAGGAAGGCAGGGCATTTCTGGCACCAGAAATAATGAGGCATCACCGTGGAGGGGAGCAGGGAAGGACAGGATTGGCATAGGACCAGAGCCAGGCATGGGGAGCCTAACACCAAGCAGAGGGAGAGCAGAGTCAGGGGGCTGAGGACTTCGGAAAGATCCCCCTGGGAGCCAGGGGAGAAGGGCTGGAGGAGGAGAGGACCGCAGGGAGCCTCAGGATTACAGGACTGTTCCAGCACATTCTGAACCCCCAGCCCTCTGATTCCTGCTCCAGAATGATACTCTAGGGGACTGAGAGAGCAAGGCCTTCCCGTGCCTTCTGTGAGGAGCTGCTAACACCAGACCCCAGGCCGGCTCTCCTGGGCCTTGCTTCCTGACAAGGTCACTCCTGGGCAGGCCCTGGCAGGGGCACACTCCCCACCCTAGTCCTGACAGCTCAGTGGATTTCATCCAGCAACCGAGGAGGCCGAGCCCAGCAGGCAGAGGGGTTGCTCTGAGGACGGTGCCCGGGTGCAAGACACGGTGCAAAGGGGAGGGTGGCCCAGGCCAGGTCCTCGCTGTTGGAGGCAGGGAGGCAAGAGAGAGGCTGAGAAGCAGAGGCCTGTCCTGGAAGCCACGCACACCCACTGAGGAGCTGAGGTGTGTCCTGTACCAACCTGGTGCTGGTGCTTAAGGGGCATTCAAGCAGGGTGGAAACTGATGGATTCTTACTTGGACCGGGCAGTGGTGGAAGAAGAGGGCAGGTAGGAAGCAGGGGAGGAGCTGTAGGCAAGGCTGAGAAGGAGAAAGACCCTCCCCCGAACTTAGGAGGCTAAATTGCGAGGAAACAGTGATGGTTTGGGTCTTGTGCATGTACAGGGGCAAGGAAAATCCCAGGTCCCGGCTCAGGGGAAGTGGCACTGCCAGGTGGACAGATTCCACCCAGGAGCTCCAAGGAGAATGTGGCCCTAGAGGTTTGGGAGTCCTGGAGCACGCACTGGAAGTCAAGGGCGAAACACAGAGCCCTGGGCACTGACGGGGCTGGAGAAGGAGGAGGCACTGAGGAAGAGGACGAGGCAGGCCCAACGGGAGACACGGCAGCCTGGAAATTGTGGGGTATGAGGCGATGGGTCCAGACTCTCCTGTGACCTCAGGTCTGTTCAACAATGGGCAGGCCAGATGGTCACCAAGGCTGGTGGTAGCTCCAGAGTTGTTGCTTTTGTCCCATTTTATGAGCACCTATTGTATACTAGGTATGGTTCTGCCTCCTGCATACCAGCCTCCTGTGGACCAGATCACAACCCTCCCTGGAGGGCACCTCTAGCCCACTTCACAGGTGAAGAGACTGGGGCCCAGGGAGCTGCTCCAGCCAGTGAGTCTATATATGTGGAGCCAGGCTTCTTGCTCCAGGTTTTACAACCATCTGCTGGTAGCTGTGTCTCAGAACGAGACAGAGAGAGGCAGAGATAACCCTGAGGTACAGAGACAAAGCAGGGAGCAGAGGGAGACTTAAAACTCCCTGTTCCCAGCATCCCAGCGGCCGCCCTGCATCTTGGTGGAGAAGCAGTTCTTCCTTGGTGTTTGCTCAGCACCCCCCCATCTCCTCCCTCTGCACCTGTAGGGGTCAAGGCCAGCTCTGTCTTGTCCTAAGCAGTGGAACAACGATGCTCCTCTGATGCTGGGATGATCAGCAGGGGAGCAGCAGGTGAGTGGCCAAGGTGGGAACAAGTATCCTCAGGCAGGGGCTCCAGGCAAGCTTCCAGAAGGCCATCCCGGGACCTGGCGGGCGCAGGACAGTCTTCACTCTTCCTTCATCAGCAGCCAGGCTACTGCCCATTCACCCGTTTCTCTGAGTTTGCCCATTGCTAGTGGGAACAGGAGGCTCTGCAGAAAGACATCTGTCACCCCCCCCCGCCCCGCCCCGTGACCTGCACCTCGTGCCACGCAGGTGGAAAGTGGGGAAGATACATAACTGACCCCGAGTCACATGAGCATCAGGATTTAAAGCTAGGGTTGCCCAGTGGAATACCCTGCCCCCCTGTCCTGCAAGATCCACTCAGCCACCCATTAGTGTCCAGCATCCACTTGGGGTACATGCTGCTGCCAACAATGGCTTGTGGCTGTCCGTCACAAGGCTCTCAGCCTGATGTGAGCTGTGTCTCTGCAGGCTAGAGAAGCAGCCTGCTCTAGCTTCCCACTGGAGAGAGGGGAACTGGGGCACAGGGCCCCACTTTCTACAGCACCCTCCTGTGTGAGTGCTTCCAGGGTTGAGCTCCGAGAGCCTCATGACGACTGTCCTCCATTTCAAGATGGAGAAACTGAGGCAGAAATGTCAAGCACCTCACCCAAGAGCAAGGACTCGGACTCAGGCCTTCTGTCTCCTTGTCGTGCCTTCTGTCACACCCCCCAACCAGCATGTGTAGAGCACCTGCTGGGTACCCCCGGGCGCCGTTGCAGCAGGATGAGCTGCCAGCTTCCCCGCAGGAGCCAGGCTTGGGTCAGGCCAGGGCCAGGCCACCATCTGGCAAGCACAGGGTCTGTCCCAACAGGAAGCACAGGAGCAACCCGCTGTCCAGACAGCAGTACCGTCCAGTACAGAGGCCAGCTCAGGGTGCGGGGCTGCCTTCCTCCTGGGGCAGCTGCCCTGGTGCCCAGGCTCCCAATTTGGCTGCTAAAGCCGAAGTTCAGCTCCACGTGTAGACGGTGGAAGACACGGGTTCCTCGTGAAACGCCCGGAGAAGCCAAGGAGAGTGGCACGGAGAGGAGCCAACATAATAAGGAGGCTGTAGTGACAACAGGCTTTTTTACTGTAGTGACAACAGGCTTTTTTCCATAAACACAGAGAGAAAATAATTTACTGATAGTAAAATATGACTTGAATTTTCCTTCAAACCCCTGGAAATCTGCTCTGTTTCCAGGACTTCGTCTCAAATGTGAGGCTGGTAAGAAGACCAAGATGCCGGATGAGGGAGACTCATCCAGAGCAAAACCAAACGCACGAGGGAAGGGGCTGGCAGCAAGGATGTGGGAAGACGGGCCTGGGAGCTGGACTCCGCCACCTGCTGCGAGGAGAATTGCTCCTCGCTGCCCCCAGCTTGGTCCCTTCATCTGTGAAATAGGGATAATTCCCAAACCGTGGTTGCGGGGAAATTAAATTAGACTGAATTTCTTTAAATTTAGTTAAAGAGGTATAGGAGATTTTTCCTCCCTCGTGTGAGACTCTCCCACAGTCCAGGGCTGCTGGGTGGCTCCACAGTCTGCAGGGACCAAGACCCTCTATTCTTGCCCTTCTGCCACCCTCAGCTCTCACCTTCTTGCCCAGGGCCCTCGGCATGGCTGCCCAGCTCCGATGACAGTGTCCTGTTTCCAGCCAGCAGGAAGCAGTAAGGAACATGAGCCACCTCTCTACCCCCCCCCTTTATTTTCAGTACTGGGGATTGAACTCTGGGGCACTCAACCTCTGAGCCACATCCCCAGCCCTATTTTGTATTTTCTTTACAGACAGGATCTCCCTGAGTCTGAGTTGACTTAGCACCCTTCCGTTGCTGAGGCTGGCTTTGAACTCGGGATCTTTCGGCCTCAGCCTCCAGAGGTACTGGGATTACAGCGTGGGCCACTGCCACCAAGCTCGGCTGCCCACCTCTCTTTAAAGGACACTTTCTAAAGGTTTCACACACTACCTCTGACTTAGAGAACTTTGGGCAGAAGTTGCCTCAGGGCCCCACCTGCAGCAAGGAATTCTAGCAGAGTAGTCTCTGTTCCTACAGCCGGGAGTCCAGCCATGGCCCAATTACCATCCACTGACAGGCACCTAGGCTGGTTGCACAGGCTGGCTACTGGGAATTGTGCTGCTGTAAACATGGGTGTGCACTGTAGCATGATGACTTTGCTTCAGGATAAATACGGAGGAGTGGGATAGCTGGTCACACGGTGGCTCCATGCCTAGTCTCTTGAGGAAACTCCATACTGATTTCCATAGTGGTTAGTAGTTGTGCTAACTTACAATCCCCAAAACAGTCTAAAAGTGTTCCCTTTTTTCCCACATTCTTTCCAGCATCTACTATTGTTTTATTCTTGCTGACTGTCATTCTAAGCCGAGTGAGATAAAATCTCAGTGTAGTTTTAATTTGCATTTCTCTGATTGCTAAAGATGTCGAACATTTTTTTCATGTATTTGTTAGCCACTTGTATTTCTTCTTTAGAGAAGCATTTGTTTAGTTCACTTGCCCATTTATTGATTAGATTGTTTTTTTGTTGGTGGTGGTCAGGTTTTTTAGTACTTTATATATTCTGGATAGTAACCCTCTGTCAGAAGAGTAGCTCACAAAGATTTTCCCACATTCTGTAGGTTCTCTCTTCACTTTCTTAATCGTTTCTTTTCCGGTGCAGAAGTTCTTTTTAATTTGATGCCTTCCCAGGTATTAACTCTTGGCATTATTTCTTAAGTTTTAGGGGTCCTATTGAGAAAGTTGCTGCCTGTGCCTCTTTGTTGGAGCGTTGACCCTGCCTTTTCTTCTAGGAGTTTCATACTTTCTGGTCTAATTCCTAGGTTTTTAATTCATCTTGAGAGGTTTCATTTCTTCTGTGTGTGAATAACCAGTTTCCCAGCACTGTTAGTTTAAAAGGCTGTCTTTTCTCCACCTATGTTTTTGATACTTTTGTCTAAGACCCTATGACTCTATCTGTGTGGGTTTGTCTCCGTCTTCTCTTCTGCACCGTTGGTCTCTGTGTTTGTTTTTATGCGACTACCACGTGGCTTTTGTTACTATAGCTCTGTAGTATCATTTGAAGTTGAGTCATGTGATGACTCCAGCATTTCCCCCCTTGGAATTGCCTTGGCTATTCTGGGTCTTTTATTCTTCCACATTTTAAGAATTTTAAGACTTTTTTTTTTTTCTAGTTTGGTGAAGAATTGATGGGGATTGCGTCGAATCTGTAGCTTGCCTTTGATATTATGGCCAGCCATTCTATCCATGAACATGAGAGTTATTTCCATCTTTTAGTATTTTCTTCAAGTTTTTTCTTCAGTGTTCTATAATTTTCATTGTAGAGGACTTTCACATTCTTGGTTATATTTCGATTTATTCCTAATTTTTTTTTTGAGGCTATTGTGAATGGGATTGCCTTCCTGATTGTTTCTCAGCAGATTCATTATCAGTATATAGAAAAGCCATTGATTTTTGTATGTTGATTTTGTATCCTAAATAAGTGTTTTTGAAAATGTTTATCAATGTAGGAAAATCCAGATCATACCATAATCAGTTTAAACAAACAAACTGAATCTAAAAGACAATAGGCCATAAAACACCTGCTATGACTGCTCAGATGTGTGATCATGAGTGTATTGCCTTCTTCCTACTCTTTTTGATTTCCCAAATTTCTCATGACCATGGACTACTTTCATAATCTTAAAATTGATGCAAATGATAAACACATATTAGTGCTCAGGGACCAGCAGCCAGGGAGGCCCTGGGAGGCAGGGGTGGGGGCAGAGACCTGTACTCCTTTGTCCTGGGCTGACTTTCAGGTTAGGGACAAACCCCTGGGGAGTCAACTGTGCCTCCTGCCAGTTGGAAAAGGAACACAGTGGCTGTTGGTCTCAGGAGGCCAGGGTTGGATGGGGAGACTGTGTGGTGCCAGGTTCTCCGACTGTCCTGGGTGTGGGGTTGAGCCAGCTGACATTTGAAATGAGCCATCGAAAGGTGAACCTGGTTGCTGCTGTTGCAAGGCCTCTGCTCTGCCTGCCCCAGGAATGGGGGAGGGGGTGCCTGTGTTCTTCCCACAGGGCCTCTGGGCAGAGCCTGGAGGGAAGGATTCAGAAGGCTGGGTTCTGGTCCCAGCCCTGAGCCTCAGTCTCCCCACTTGTGCACTGGAGACTGTGTCTCCAAGGGGCCAGGACTGCAAGAGCTCACGCTGTTGTGCTCAGAACACAGATGACTGTGCCAGGTTCCCTCTGGGGCAACTGCTGGCCTCCCTTTAACCAGCACCACTGTCTCCTAACCTCTGTACCTTCTTAGGGTCACCAGGGTGAGCCCCCTTCCCATAGCAAATCCTCAGCCTCTCCAAGTCCCCTCCAACCCTCCTCACCTTACCCAGGTGCCCAGCAGGGGCCCGGCTGGGGAGTGGAGGAACATGTGGAGAACTAGGGTGGGCAAGATGGTGGGGACAGATGTCCACAGCCCAGGTGCCAGCCTGCAGGGCCACCATCTCTGGGAATTGGTGAGGCCCCTCCTCAGGCAGTGGAGCCCCTGACCTCCACCTGGACTTAGCAAGTGAAGGAGCATTTTGCCTGCCCTGGCCCTGGCCCTGGGACTGGTCCCCGGCGCTCCCCGCACACTCTGGCCTAGGGAGAACACTGGGGCCAGTCCCCAGGCTGCCCCATCCCCGATCCTCGGTGCAGTAGAGTGGTCACTGCCCGTCCTTACCTGGTGGCTGAGGCGCTGGACCCCTGGTTAGAACAGGCCGGGCTCAGGCTCCCGGTCCCTGGTCCCTACCTGGGTCTCGCCTCCGGCCTCTCCCCTCCCACCCAGGGTCTTTCCTCGGGGGTCTCCCCCACCCCTCGGCCCTGCCCCGTCCCTCCCACCCTATCAGTGGGTCTCTCGGACCCACCCTTCCCGCCGACGCCCCGTGGAATTCCACTCTTCGGGGCGGGAGCCCCTCTCCCTGCCCGCCCCGGCCTCGGCGGGCGACCCTTTACCGGCTGCATCTTTCATCCTCCCCGCGCGGCCAGGCCAGGAACCGGCCCAACAATCCTGCCGGCTTCATCTTCTCCTGTCCCCACTCGCTGCCTCCCCACGGCCGGCTCCGGTCCAGCCTTCCGGGCCCTGCACGCTCTCCGCGGCCTCCGACCGGTCCTCGCCCCGTCGGCGCCCGACCCCCGACCCCCTCCGCTCGCCGGCTCTGGGCAGCCCGCGCCCTCTTCTCTCTGAAGGGCTCCTGACCCGTCCAGGCGGACATCCGAGGAACCTAATGAGCGCTGGCTTCGGTGCTCTGAATTGTGTGTTCATTTTTAAAATAGGGATCCCCAAATTCAGTAAGCCTCGGGTCCCTGAAAACCTGGGACCCTTCTATGTCTCCTAGGACGCGAGCAGCTGTCATGAAGCAGGCCTGGAACCGGTTCCCTGACCAGCATTTCAGTTCAACTCCAGTGTCCCACGTTTCCGCTAAGACCCTGAGGCTCTGAGAGGCCGGACACCAGGTCCAGTCTCAGTCTGAGCTTTCTGCTCCCCTCCTCTCTCTCTCACTTCCCCACCTTCTCTCCAAATAGAAGGTTTAGGCCAATGTGTCAGTCAGCCCATCTTCCTTATGTCCCCCACCCCAACACACACAGAAGTCCCCCTCCCTGCCTGTGCATGCGTCTTCCCCTAGGAAGCTCTTGCTTGCATATCTTTTCCTAAATGCAAAAGGACAGACTTCCTTGTTGCTGGACAGGCGCTTGTGCAGGCTTGAAACAGAGTATTCCAGGGTGTTGGCTTGGCTGCCTGGTTTCTGGGTCAACCAGGAACAAATTTGGATGTTCCTTTCACCAAACCATTGAGAACTTCAGATGTGTGCCACTGGGCACCCCCACACACTGAAAAGACACCCTTGCCCAACGTTCCTCAAGGCTGAACCTGGGGTGCTGCAGGAGGCCAGCCCCTGGCAGTGGTCATGCAGAGCAGCTGTCCTTCCACGAAGCCCAGGCTCTTCTTCCTCAGTTCACTGGTGCTCTGGACCAAATTGTGTCCAGTCCAAAGGATACACAAAGGTCCTAACCCTGTGCCTCAGAATATGACCTTAGTTATAAAGAGGGTCGCTATAGAATTACTTAGGATGAGGTCACACCGGAGTAGGGAGGGCCTCCTACCCAATAAGACACATGTCCTTATAAGAAGAGGGGAAGAGACGCAGACTCCGAGGGAGAAGGCCATGAGAAGACAGAGGCCAAGGCCAGAGCGATGAGCTCAAGCCAAGGAACACCCTACAACCCCCAGAGGCTGGGAGAGGGAAGGAAGGGCTCTCCCCTACCTGTTTCAGAGGGAGCATGACACTGCCAACACCTGATCTTGAACTTTGAGCCTCCAGAGCTGTGTGCATTTCTGTTTAAGCTGCCTGGTTTGTGGTATTTCGTTACAGCAGCCCTTGTGAACTAATACAACTAGCCACGGGGTCTCTCACTGGAACACAGGGTCAGACCTAGTAAGAAATGACAGTGCATCAAGAGTAAGAGCCACCTACCATTCTACTACCTGTGCCTTTGGGACCTCCTTCGGCCCAGCTCATACACCACCTCCTTGGATGACTGCTGCCCGGCACACCCAACCGCAGCTCAGCTCCCTGGCAACCAGGACACTGATGTTCACGGTTACCTGGCATTTCCCATGTCTGATGTTCAGTCTAGAATCTGTTTCTGAAATGGAGACTAGTTACTTGCTGGTGAGAGCTTGGCTCTCCTCTGTCCCTCTGGGCACTGTGCTACGGTTCCTTCGTGGGCTTTGCCTCAGGCCCTCCATCACCTTCCGGACTGGTGCAGACAGATGGAATACCCGTGGCTCTGCTGGGCTCCCTGCACAGAGGCCTGAACCAGGTAGAAGCCTTCTCTTGCTCTGGCCACAAAACTGAGAGCCTTGGGCATGGCTGTTCAGTAAGCGGGACAGAAGAGTCACATGGAAATGTGGTATTTGCTGTCTCCGAAATCCATAAGGACTCAATTCACTCTTTCTCCTTCTCAGGGTAGGATGCAAAGCTCTGTGTCTTGTCTCTCGTTTTGGTTGGGTACCCCAATGAACTTCAGAACTGGCTCCGCCAGGAGGTCTCCTGTGGATCTATCATATCCTCTGTTTCTCATGTGTTTCCTCAAAGCATCTGCATGATGCTGGTACTTCCTGCCCCCAGGTCCAGGCAGTGGTCAGCGTGGTGCCCTCAGGGAGCTGCTCACAGCCCTGTGGACTCAATTATGGTGAGGAGCCAGAAAGCAGCCCTGAGGTGAAGGAAAGCTGCAGACCCCATGGGGTGAAGCAACGGCCTCAGAGCCCTCCATGGATGGGTGCAGGGACAGTGCCTCTCCAGGCCAGCCACTGCCCACCGGTACCACAGCCAGGTAAGTTCACTCCAGAAGAGACCACAGTGGAACAGTGCTGCAGGTGAGCGGCCACCAGAATATGACTGAGCTTGAACGAATCCACCAAAGCAAACTCACCTCCGCACGTTGAGTCTGCGATGATGAAAACAGATCTCTCCAGTTCCACAGAGGGATGGTGCAGCTTTGGGCACCTTTTTATAAGGAAAGGGGTTTTGGAGGCATCCGCTTGGCCCTTCCCTCTGCAGCTCTCCTTCTGGGTGAGTCAGGAAGCCGGTGTGGGAGTTCTGTCTGGGCTCATGTGCTCCACTGCACACCAGGAAATTAACCACGGAACGAGCTTCTGGGTCCAGAGCCCTCACATGACGGCATTTGTAAAAACATGTGTTGTCATTTGACCCCTCATAAGCCAGGGTTCTGACTGGTGGACCTAGGCACTTTCCTCACTGTCTCTCCTTCAGTCCTCAGAATGCAGAACCCCTCCCCCAAGTCTGTTTGCTCTTGCCCCACCCCACAGCGAGTGCTGTCCTCAGGCCCCCTGGGAACAGTAAAGGTTAGCAGTGTTCACTTGTGGGGTTTTCTAGGAGAACTTCCTCTTATAATTCCAGCAGCTCCAAAGTCTGGGGCGGGCACGAAGCCCTGTGACTCCTCACCATGATATCTAGAGCCAGGTGTCCTTATCTCCTGCATCATAGCTGGGCACAGGGGTCCCCAGGCGACAACCCACCGTGCTGAGCACAGGCTCTGGACCCCCTCGGAGGGGATGGAGTGGCTGCTTTCGTGTGCAAGCTCTGAGGGCTGCAGGAAATCAAGGTGGACTCCCTGAGGTCCCCCAGGGGACCCTCATGGGATTCCCAGGTTCCCTGACTTTTCTGGCAGTACCCTGAGGCTGGACGCAGCAGTGTGGAAACCAGCCTGCTCTGGTTCTAGGCCACATTGGCCCGGGGCCCTCTGCTGAGTGCTCTGGTTCTATAACTGTGCCTGGAGCTGAGGTTTCCTCTTTTAAACTCCCATGTAATTACCCCCGCCCCAGCCCCACCCCCTACAGCTTCTAGTGGGGCTCCTGGTTCCAGAGAGGCACAGCCACCACTGCCACTGTTGCATGAGAGAGGTCATGGGAACTCCAGCTTCTGACGCCTGGCCCTCCACAGGGCAGGGGTGTCCCACTCCCCCAGGCTTGGGACCTCCTGCCCTCCCATCCTTCTGTCTGCTGCAATCCTCCAGTCCACAGGAGCCACAGTTCCTCCAGGTGTCCAGGCCTGACCATCGCCCCCTCCTCAGGGACTGTCCAAGAGAACGAAGATTCCTGATTCAGCAACATGTTAGCAGCTCGAGCCTGGCACGCACTAGGTGCCCAAAGGATATGGACACCCTGCCGGGACCCAGACCCTCGGCCCTGCTGCCTGCCGCCCTGGACTCCGCACTTGGGTTCCTCTTCCAGTACCTGGGTGTCCCCGTGCTCTGCTCTAGCAGCTGCAGGGCCCAGGCAGACACTGTCCGCAGCCTGGGGAGTTCCCTCCTGTTTTCAAACAGCCGGAAGGGCCCTTCAGAGTGGAGGCTGGAGAAGTCTTGGGACAAAGCTGACCTGGGTTCCAACTTGGGCTTGGTCTCCACTGGCTTTGCCTCCACCTCCTCCTGACAGCTAGCGACTTACTCCCTCTGGCCTTCGGGGCCTGTGTGTAAAAGATAATACCTGACAGGAAGGACAGTCATGAAGAAGGGCAACTGCATCCACAGAGGGCCTATCTCAGTCCTGAGGCACAGTAGTAATGACAGTACAAAAACGGCCAGGACTCCCATTTCATACTCTGAGCAATTCCACGCCCACTGTCAGGCAGACTCCAAGGCAGAAGCAGCTCCAGTGCAGGCCGGGTGCGTGGCTGGGTGGGCCCAGGACCTCTGTTCATGGCCACCACACGAGAGCCTTCTTCTCTCTCCATGTTTGGGTCAACCCTCCGCTTAGAAATCACTTTCTCTTTGGACCCACATGGCTTTGTGCCATTGACACCTACAAAGACACCCAGGTCCCTGCTGCGTCACTCCCTCCCTTGGCCAGAAGCCTGGAGAGTGTGCCCACCTTCTCCACTTGGGCCCTTCCAGTGGTGGGCATCAGACCGTCAGTTTGGGTCCTGAACACGTGGGACAACAGAGCCAACTGGCTCCATGCCACACTGCAAAGTGGCTTCTGCCATGTGGCCTGGTCCCGAGGGCGCCCTGAAGGGTAGGGCATTTCTTGAGTTAACCCCTCCATTAAGTCACCGGATGTTCTCAACGGTCCAGGGAGACCCTGAAGGCAGAGCTCTACCCCAGCTGACAGGGGGGAACCCAAGGCCCAGAGAGCTCCGGGGATCTGTCAAGGCCAGGCTGGTAGGAACAGAGCGCCCGTTGGGTGGTGGCCTCAGTTGCGGTACAGGCACTGCAGAGCCTGAGAGGCGCCCTGGGCCAGGCCTCCCCAGTGGGCCGCGCTGGGTCAGTCTCTGCTGTGGGCTTGCATCTGTCATTTTTTCTTTAAAGCTCCCCCAGGGGGTTCTGGGGCCCAGCCACAGCTCAGGCCCGACCATTCCCACAGGGAGGGGGAAGAGGGTGAATTAGGTTTCAACCAGAATCACCCACAAACATGACAATTCAAGAACCAATTTGCTCATGGAGGACACCTCAGGGCCAGGATCACTTGGAAACCCCAAGTGTAGCTGGGTACAGGCCACCATCAGATCAACACAGGAAAAGCCGAGCAAGACCAGGCACGTGTGTCATCAGGGACTTTGACAAAGACGGAAGAAATGAAATATTTACACAAGAACAACCAAAAAAAAAAACCCAGGATGCGTCATGGAGACTGTGTGTGTTTGGCTTCAAGGCCAGTCGTGGGAGATTCTTGCTTTCATTCCTTCCGAGGGCCTCTGCTTTCAGTGTCTGTTGCTGATTTTCGGTGGCCATGTTCTGGAGGCAGGCCTCCTGGGCCCGTGCTGTGCCGCTGTGCTCTGTCTGTGTCTTTCTCATACAACCAATTCTGGTCAAACCCAGTGGTGGGTCTGGGGGGTCCAGGCTGCCTGCCCAGCCCTGTTACGAGCAGCCTCCCTCCCTGGGGTCAACACCCAGGCCACTGCTGTTTTTCATGGGAAAAAACCTGAGGCTGAGTTTTGATGGTCGCCCTGCGCCCTGGAGCTGCTCCCAGCTGGCCAACCTCTGCCCAGTCACTGCCCTCGAATCCCCTCCTTCCACCCCAATCTCTTGCCTCTCTGGGATGGACAAGTTGTGTCCACCGGCCCCAGCCTCCTAAAGGAACGACTCATGTCGCAGTGCTCTGCTTAAGCCGGAGAACCCTGAAAAGCAGCTCCCCTCTGCAAAGCTACCTCGGGGCACAGCCCAGGCTGGACGTGCCCGGGGAGTCAGCGAGGGTGGAGCTGGCCCTTGCGGCTTCCTCTGGCAGGCTGGGCCACAGAGCTGCTAGGCCTCAAGGTCCTCGAGGCCACTTCCCTCTCAGACTTTTGTCCCCAAAGGTTTGTTTGGCAGCTATTCAAAGGGTGGTACTTGGGCACCCTCTCTGTGGCTCCTAGAGACCTGGCCACTGCCACCTGTTGCTCCATAAACGCAACTGATTTCCCACGGCCGGTACGTGGAGCTTCTCTCCACTTCTGCAAAATGACGATGACCCCTAGATAACAGGGCAACCACGAGATCTGGGTGTGAAGACATCTTGTGAAGGCAGAGGATGACCAGGCTGAGGATGGGCGGCCATCCTCAGCTCAGTGCTTCCGTTCCCAGCAAGACCAGACCCAGGCCCAAGCCAGCATCATGGGTGACATGAGGTTCTGACAGTTCCCCTGACTCTTCATGTTGGCCCAAGACACACATTTTCATTTCCATCATGTGACTTCAGAAAGTCAGGCAACACCCTGAGCCTCAACTCCCTCTGCCATAAAACCAGGACAGCATCTCTGCCTCCACAGTCTGCAGCGAAGCATGAATCAGGCAGAGCAGTAAAGCACACCGGGAACCAACACACAGCCCTGAAATATCGAATGAGCACCAACCCCTTAAAGTGGCCCAGGGAGCTGCACTTGGCTCTGAGGATGCCCTCTCCCGCTGCTGGTGTTGGGTCTGTTTCCAGAGACGCTTGAATATCTGCAGCCCCGCAACCTGTGCCTTTTTCTGGAAGAGGCTTTAAACTATGGGAATATCCCATAATGATGAATATCAATGATGAATGGCGTGCGTGATCCCCCCAAGGCCCAGCTCTGGGGGCGATTCTCTGCAGAGCTCTCTCCAAAGCATCCATTCATTCATCTGCCCCAAGTTTAGACCTAGATGTGGGGCCACAAAATGCACATGAAAAAATAATTATGATTTGATTTGACCTTGCTCCTGTGACGGCTCCTTTCTCTTAGAAAAAGCTACAATTTGTTCTTTGGGGTTTATTTGCATCACTGCTCAAATAAAAAATCAGAAATTTTCTTACATGATAAGCATTTCCAAAAGCAAAGATAAAGTCTGGAAGAGGAGCTAGGCAGGGGAAAGCTTGTGGCCAGACAACACGCAGAGTTATGGAGCCTACTAAGTGCCTCACAAGGCTTCACTCACCAGCCTGCTGCCAACCTCAGCTCGGAGGGTGACACCATCTCATGGTGACAGGAGATGTTGCCATCCGGTGAGCTGAGAAAGGCTCTGTGTGCTGCTCGTGAAATTTTTGGAGTCTATAATACTGTGAAAATAAGAAGTTGTAAATAAGAGTACTCGATAAAATATCCAAAATAATTATTAATGATTGATTATCCCTATTAGATAATGAAGGATTATTCCAATCTCAATTACAGGTACCACCGTATTTGAGCCTGTTATGATAAAGATGTATTATTTGTGTAATCAGAATTTCAAGTGAATAAAGAAGTGAGGATGTGGACATAGGTAAGGCACATCCCAGGTGGCTCTGTGCTAGTTACGTCCTCTTGAACGCGCACTTGATTTCTCTGAGACTCAGTTTCCTCATCTGTTGCTTTAGTCAACTTCTCATGGCTGTGACCCAAAGACCTGACAAAGAACAACTTAGAGCAGGAAAAAAACAGTTTATTTTTGCTCAGGTTTCAAGGTTCAGTTTATGATCAGCTGACTCCACAGCTCTGGGCCCAAGGTGAGTGTGAAGATGGCCTTAGGCCTGAGCCTAAGCAACTCCATTTTAAAAACTCCAGTTGGAAACCTGCAGTCTCACCAGGCACACCCACAGAGCCCTCCAGTGTGGCCTCAGACAAGTCACTTCCCCTCACCCTGATAACAGAGTGAAGGCCCTGGCAGGCTGTGCTCGCCCGATAAGGGAAAGGCAGACGATCCGGGTGGGGACCACCAAACCAGATGTCTCTGACCCCAGGGTAAATGATGTCACCGAGAAATCCAGTGATAGCTGATGAGGACTGGAAGGGGAGTCAAAAGCCCCCAAATTTAGTATAAATAATAGAGCAAAGGAACAGGGATCAGCCAGCGGAAACAAGGATGCACTTGGGCTGGAGAGCCTGATGGGACCTGACATCCCACCACTTGTCATGGTTCCTGAGCCTCTGCGTGATCCTCACCGCTCTCCAACTCTACCACCTCGGCTGGACCTTGGTGAGAGCCGCAACTCCTCCCTACGACCCCCTTCTCAACCGGTTGTCCACTCCACGCCAGGAAAAGCCTGCCTTGGTTCCAGACCTGGTCACCGCCGTCTGAGTGAGTGTGCATCTGCTGGACACAAAGCCTAAGGCTTTTGAACTTAGCCTGCGGGGGGGATGTCTGTCCTGAGCCCTCATGATTAAGTGTGTTTGCAGTGCTTAGAATTAACCTAGAATAGTTTGCTGTGGATGGATTATGTGTACTGCAGTGCCTAGCATTAAGGATTGTCGTTTTCTTGATTAAGAACCTGTAGAGTTTTTGGAGTGTTGAGTAATATGAGTGAATAAAGCATTGAAAGGGGCAGAAGCGCATGGACATTCTTTATTTCTCCTCTTGTCTGCATACGTCGCAATTTTGCCCCCTCTCTACAGTAAGGCAGAACCTCGTGGGGGAAAGGAGTGACCAAGGGAAGCAACCAGGAAGGAGAGAGCGAGAGCTGCTTACCAGGAAAGAA
Source organism: Callospermophilus lateralis (assembly GCF_048772815.1). Taxonomy (NCBI): domain Eukaryota; kingdom Metazoa; phylum Chordata; class Mammalia; order Rodentia; family Sciuridae; genus Callospermophilus; species Callospermophilus lateralis. The sequence continues at coordinate 6,841,493 of NC_135318.1, forward strand.
ACCCCCGAGGGCATGGCGCCAGCGACCCACCTCCTCCAGCCACGCCCTACCCGCTAATCCACAGAGTACATTGATTCACTGATTGGGTAAAGCTCATGTGATTTCATCATTTTCCTCCAAACCTTGGGTCGCCTCACACATCCTTTCTGGGGGGACTCCTCATGTCTGAACCATAGCATCAAGGAATGCACGACTGCAGATGTCTATAGGTGTCATGCCCCACGTGCGGAAGATGTCAGGCCCCAGCAGGCGCTTGACGTGATATCTAAAAACTCCATCTTTATAGAAAAATGCATTTCCTGAGGGCTAATTTGTCCTGGGTGTGATGATGGTGGTTATATTTTAAGACGGAAGACTTATCTCTGGAGATGCACATCGGAATGTTCACAAATAAAACAACATGACAGATGGAATTCGCTCCCTAACCATCAAGGGCGTGCGGGTGGCTGTGGGGTGGGAAGCCTGGGAGAGGACGGAAGGGGACCAGCCCCGAGCTGATAATCTCATTAACCAGGTCACGGGTGTGGTTCTTCACTTTTGTACATTCTTGAAGTTTTCTAAAACAAGAGGTTTTCTATAAATGTGTCAGAGCTCAGGACATGAGATCCCATGTATGGCGCTTGGCTTGCCCAGAACTTTGAGCTTGGAAGGCCTCAGAGCCAAGGCCTCACACTGTGATCTCTCCCTGCCCTCCTGCCTCTTCCCTCATTCTACCCCAAGGCAGGCCTTAGAACCCGCCACCATTTGCCAGCCAGGTGGCACATGCCTGTGATCTCAGTAAATCAAGAGGCTGAGGCAGGAGAATCCCAGGTTTGGGGCCAGCCTCAGTAACTTAGTGAGACCTGCCTCAAAATTAAAAAAATAAAAAGGGCTGGGGATGTGGCTCGATGGTAGGGAGCCTTGGGTTCAATCCGCAGCACGAAAGAAAGAAAGAAAGAAAAAAGAAAGAAAGAAAGAAAGAAAGAAAGGAAGGAAGGAAGGAAGGAAGGAAGGAAGGAAGGAAGGAAGGAAGGAAGAAAGAAAGAAAGGAAATAAGGGAGGGAGGGAGGAAGGACGGAAGGGCCAAAGTGAGTCACAGAAATCAGAACCCCTCTCCCCAAAGCTAGCCATAGACCTGAAAATATCACTCTGACCTTCTTCTACCTTTCTCTGTAGGAGCTGGCCATAGGAAAACTCTGGCCTATTCTTCTGATAATTGACCATATTACCTTCATTTCAGAAGGGAACTGCTCCATACTGTGGAGGAAGGAATGGTGCACAGAGAGGTCAAGAAGAGCTGGAAGAGACAGGCTCCCTGGTCCCCTCCCAGCCTATGACCAGCAGGTCACACCCTCTTTGGGATCACATTTCTATAGGTAAGACACTGAGAAACCAGGTATCCAGGAAGAGGGACCAGGATGGGATCTACACGGCCACAGCCCTGTGTGAGGTCAGGGCTCTGCTGCTGACCTCTTGAATTTTTTTTTTTTTTAATTTATTTTTTAGTTTTCGGGGGACACAACATCTTTATTTTATTTTTATGTGGTGCTGAGGATCGAACCCAGCGCCCCGCGCATGCCAGGCGAGCGCTTGAGCCACATCCCCAGCCCCTCTTGAAATTTATAAAGCTTTAAAACAATTTTATTTTGTAATGGGCTTTGCAAATTCTGTAGCTGATCCTAACTGAGGTGGCGATTTGGGGCATCATTGAATCTGGAGAACTTGGATGACTCCCGGAGAAGGTTGAGGGGACCAGGATACACCACCTCAAATGGGTTTGCTGGGCATATGGATGACCTTGAGCTAAAGGCGACTGAGAACCAGCAGGAAAAGCTTTAAAAACCAGGCTCCGGGCTAGGGTTGTGGCTCAGTGGTAAAGTGCTCGCCTCGCACGTCTGAGGCCCTGGGTTCGATCCTCAGCACCACATAAAAATAAAATAAATACATCGTGTCCAACTACGACTAAAAAATATAAACAAATAAATAGGCACCACAGGAAAGCAGCTGTGCCTGCGACTCCAGGCTCCTGACCCCTCCCTGCAGCATGCCCAAGGTCCACGCTCCAGCTGGGCTAAGGTTCTCCCTCTGCTCCTCCTCTGGCCAGTCAACACAGGGGAGCGCATGGCTCAGGAGGAAATAGGAACCTTGAAGGAGTTGTACTTTTGGTCTCACTTCTTTAAAACCTTCAGAGAAAAGTGCCATTTCTTCCGTTTTGGATTTTCTCTGGTCTGAGACTTCAAACTGGGGCCTGCTTTGGTAAGTGACCTGGCAGCTGCCCCTGACCCTAGGATGCAGTAGGAAGGAGAGGATGGGGAGCCAGAGGGTACTGGCATTCACATGCGCCCCCTTTGCATTTTGGCTTAAAGCTATCGATGTACTTCTTTTTTCCCCCCAATAATAAGTGTGTGACTAAAGTACATTATTAAAACTTTCTCAGGGGTTGTGGCTCAGTGGTAGAGCACTTGCTTAGCATGCGTGAGGCACTGGGTTTGATCCCTGGCACCACATAAATATTAAAACAAATAAAATAAAGCTCTGGTGTCTGACTGTTGTAGGGACAAAGGAGGCAAGGCACCGAAGATGGCAGGAAACAGTTTTATTTGGCTGCAGCCAGGTTCAGGGGGCACAGCTTTTACTGTAATCAATTAATCCTCTGAACCCCGAGTTCAGGGAGTTTCAGAGTTTTATACCCAGCATTAAGGGGAGGGGCCTCAGAAGTCCACAGTCTGCAGAAGTTCACATAAAAGCAGCTTTTTCTTTCACTGTTTTGGGCAAGTTAACTCTTCAAGGACAACACCTGAGAAGGGGAGAGCCTCTTCTCCCCTCTCTCTCCTCCCCCTGCCAGCTGTTACCATGGAGCCCATTTGTAACTTATCTTTAAAATGTAGACATCTCTGTGAAGCCCAGCTCAAGGCCAGAGGCCTTGTTTGCACATTTCTTCAAAAGTCCTATACTGGATAGTTTTGTGAAAACTAGTAAGGGGGTGTCCAGCACCTGGAGGGCTGGTATCTTCTCGGCCAGTGGCCAAGTAAACAGGGTGACAGGAAAATAGGAAGTTTATCTACCATGGACTCTTTTGCAGAGACTCTTTTGCTGACAGTCCTAAAATCAGCCATGGTGAAGAGGGCTTTTCTGTGGAGAAACGGGGTGCCACTTCACGACTACAACTAAAAAAAAAAAAAAAAGTCAGACACCCATCAGGATCCCCCAGCTCTGCATCCTCTGTGGGGAGGACAAGAGAGGAGTCCTGTGCTTCTGACAAACATCCCCCCTTACTGACCCTGCAGATCAATGGGAATGAGCCCCGGGGCCTCCTGCTGTCTGCTTGGGGCTCACTGTCCTCTTCTTAGGAGTGTCACGGGAAGATGGGATCCCACTCCAGACTGTCAGGTCTCAGGCAGCCCTTGTGTGTGAGTGTGGAGTGACTCAGCCAGAGGGAACGGCAACGCAGTGGCACCCGCCCCCACCTCCTGGTCACCTGGACCCCCACATGGCTGACTCTCGGCACATCTCTTTTTACATTATGTAAATTCTCAGTCCACCTGTTGTTCAGATTGTAGGCACCATTGTATCTGAGATTATTGTCACTACTGTGTGATCAATAAGATTCCTCTAAAGATACCGCTTTTTATAAAACATAACACTAGGCTGGGGTTGTGGCTCAGCAGTAAAGCGCTCGCCTAGCACGTGGGAGGCTCTGGGTTTGATCCTCAGCACCACATAAAAATAATAAAATAAAGGTATTGTGTCCATCTGCAACTAAAAAAATAAATAAAAAAAAACATAACACACCGAGAGGGTGACTTTTATTCTAGGATCTTTAAAACAAGTATGTTTTTAATATATTTAATAAAGGCATATGTAACAAAAGAAAATAGGGCAAACATTTGCCTTTTGTAAAGAAAATTTACATTTAGAAAAGGTGTCTCTCTCCCACCTTTTATAAAGTCTGATTATTTTATTTTACTTTAGCTGGGGATGGAGCCCAGAGCCTGGCCCAAGCTCAGTTTGAGCTCTCCCACCAAGGTGCACCGCTCCACAGCCCCAAGAGGTCTCTTAACAATGGAGAAGGCTCAGGTGTAAATCAGCAGAACAACTCTCACTAAACAACCCTTGTTTACTGTACTCTTCCTGGTTACCTTCCCTTAATTCAGGCCGCCTTCCCTTTGGTTTAGCCTGAGGTGGTATATAAACCCAAATCTGCCCGCCCTTGCAGTTACTCATCTCGGGCACTCCCTGTGTACTCCTGGAACATTCTTGTAAATTTGTGTTTGTTTTCTCTGGTTAGTCCCTCTCTGCCCAAGTAATTTGCAGGGCCGCAGGTAGAGAACCTAAGACAGGTAGAGGAAGAAGGTTCTTCCTGCCCTACAAAGTTGTATTCAAATACTGAAGTGCCCGCAGGGAAAAGTAGAATCCAAGTTCTTCAGAGCAACCCAGGCAAGCAAAACCAAGGCTGGTGGCCTGGTGGCAAGGAGAGCAGGATTGACGGGACCCCAGAGCAACTCACTGACATGAGGCACCTCGCTCCCCACCACTGGGTGTGCAACTAGAGGCTGAGGACCTCTGCTGACAGATGCCAGTTGTCACCAGGACTGGATACCTGGGACATCCCCGTGGGCCATCTGGTGAGGGCTTGAGAGTTGGCCTCCTGAGCACCCACAGCTGGCAAGGACATGCCAGGTGTCCTGAGCCATTCAGAGCCACCCACTCAGTGCCTGGCTTCATAAACAGAAAGTCTGACCAGCCACCTTCTGTTTTTTGGGACGGTCACCTTCCTCATACCCTTCCCCGCGTGGGAAACTGGCAGGCTCCCTGGCAGGCTCCCAGCGTGCCCTCTGGCCCTGTCACCAGCTGCGCTCGTTGTTTTATATGTAGCCTTGCTAGGCCCTGGGACTCAGCTAAGTTGGCGCCTCCCGTCTGACTGCTTGGCTATTAAAAGTAGGCGGGCACCCTCCCCAGGTGGGCTCTGCTGGTGCTGGTCTGTCCTGTTTGCATGGCTGAGATGAGCCCGGCAGGCCAGAGACTTCCAAAGGGGTTACAAACCAACAGAGCCTGGTTGTTTGGGAGCTCCTGGGAACCTTTCTTGGGACTTTTCTTTGGGTCTTGAGGTAGCTAGCGTCTGCAGGCCGTTCTAGCTCGCTCAGTGCATCTGGAGCAAAGAGGACTTAAGAGTAAGGGAGGGAGACCCCAGAATGAAGAGTGGCATTCTTCCCTCATTTCTCAGGAGCTGCTGTCCCGGGTTTCCCAGGCCCATCTTGGATCTGTCACTGAAAGTCCCACGTTGTGAAAACCTTTCCGTTGCTCTGGCTCTATGACCTGGAGTGGGTGTGGGGCTCTGGGGGAGGGAGGGCTTGTCCTTAAAATGTGCTCCTCCACGCACATAGTTTAAGTTTGGCTTCCTACACACAGTGCACTGCAACCTAACTCCGTGTGTAAATGCACCGTAGCAGAATTGCCCTCGGAGCTGTGTTAAAAGACAAGACTGCAGATCTAGTTTTGGAGATCTTAGTTTACTTTACTTGAGATTCTAAAATCAGCAGCAGTCCAGTTCAGAAGGTTCCCCCACCTCACGGGCAGGTTGTCCAGAGCCAGAGAAAAGGAAGTGATTCAAAGAAAAAAGGAAGTGCTTGAGGAGGGAGCACTTGTTTGAACCTGGTTTGAACAGTTGGCTGAAACCTGTGGCAACAGCCCCACAGCCAATAGCGGTGCCAGGAGCAACAGGCTCCGCCTCCCAGGAGCCTCTGCCCTGTCCCCAGGGGGAGATCCCTCCAGACCCCCCCCCACACAAACCTTCCCTGTCCCTGTCTCCAGGCCCCTCACTCAGAGTGGTGGGAACATGAAATGAAGAGGTCATTCCACAGCCCGGGCCTGTGCTCCCTCCACGCACTTTCTTTTCAGAAGCGATTTACCTGAGACCCTTCGGGCCCTGTGCTGGCTTAAGTCAATAGGATGTGACATTCCTTGACAAACAACCTGTACCCTTAGCGCTGTTTCCCAGGTGAGGAATGTAATGTAATGGTCAGAACACAGACTGTCCTGAAAGGGGGCTCTTGTGGCTTTTACCCAGACCACAGATTCCAAGACCCAGGAACCCAGGATCGTTAAGAGCAAAGCCCACCAACATGAAATCTATACAAACAAGGGCCCGTTAGAACCAGTCAGCACAGGTCACTTCGCATCTCATTTCAATCTCACTGTGATGGTAAAGGCCACCCCACACCTGGGTTTCACTTGGATACCTGTGGAAAAACCAGAGGCAGGAGGGACTTGAAAATCTAATGCCATCCTACTGTCACTCAAAAGTTGAGAGGAGGTAGCTGGGCAAAACCCTCTAGAAACTTCCCGAAGACTCCAGCAAAACTGGGGAATGCCAGGTCCCTCTCCTCTTTGAGACAAACCTCCTCTCCTTGAGGGGTCATGCCTTTCTCTCTAACGGACCTTGCTGTACCTCTACTACATCCGACGTCTTGCCTGACGTCTTCTCCTGCGGGAACACCAGCGCCAAGGGACACGCTCGAGCTGTGGATTCCCAAGATCACCAAGCAACAACTCCACACGCCACCCAAGCTCCTGAACCATGAGGCATCTGGCTGGCCTGTGTCCACAGAGCGGGGGGCATAGGCCTTGGGAAGCCCCTGGGCAACACAGAAGTCCTTGCTATCCGTGGTGGGCCCTGACCACACCTGGATTGCTAGGGAGGCCACTCAGGGAGATCCCTTGGTAGGTGTGCTGACCTGACAAGACAGTAACTCAGGGTGGGACTTGTCACTCCAGAAAGGAAAACCGGTCATTGGATGTTGTGGGGCTTTGGCCACAGTGTCGAACCCCACTTAGCGGGAGGGACTAGCGGTGAGTTCAACCACATGGCCAGTGAGCCATCATTCGTGAATATACAAGGAAACCCCAACAAACCTGGGCTCCGAGGCTCAGGCAAACGTCCCTGCCTGGCACCACTCCACAGCGTCACACTTCAGTTCAGAGAGGGTGTTGAGACCTCAGGGAATACAGCAGCTTCACCTTGGAACCGCCCTGATGTCACCTTCTTTACCTCTCTCTTTCTTTGCCCAGTTCTGATTTGTGTCCTTTGCTATTTAAAAAAAAAAAAAAAAAAAGCAGAACGATGACCCTTAAGTATGGCACTTTCTTGAGTTCTGAGTCATTCTAGGGGATTGTTGGAGGTGAGGGGCATGTATGGGGACCCCTGAAGGTATAGCCAGTTAGTTTAAAGCAAGGGTGGCCTGGGATCCCTGAACGGACATCTGTGTCTACGTGAGCTCACCGTGTCGGGGACAGGCCTGTCACCTTGAGTTTGGCTGCTCCAGGTAGCTCCCCTTCCTGAGGACTCATTCTCTGTCCTACTTCACAGTGACATTGACCCCTCGCTGGCTTCATGCCCTCTGCCTCCTCCCCGAGGCATCCTCCTCCAACCTGTAGTGAGAAAGGTCTCCTAAAACTCAAATGTGACCCACCCCCTCCCTTCTTCAGCCCCTCCTCAGCCATTTGCCCCTGAGTGACATCAAAACTCCCCAGCCCCTCACACACAGACCTGCGACTTGGCCTCTCGCTGACCTCTCTTCCTTCTGACCCCAACTAGGGACCTTCCCTCTGGCTACACTGCTGTCCTGGTGGCTGCCTGAACTTGTGGGCATAACGCAGGTCACAGCTCCACTCTGACCTTCAGAATTCAGCCAGCAGCGCGTTTCCTCCTGGAAGTTCATCTGGGACCCTTTTCCCATGACTCATGACCCGTCCAGAGCCCCCGCCCTGCTGTCAGCACCCGCCACCCCTTGATGTGATGGGCTGGGACAGGACTTTGGTTTGCCCTCTGGACTGATGGCCGAGCTGTGGGAGTCTTGAGGCCGAGGACTGGCTCACATCCGTCCTGTGGTTTCAGACGCTCTCCCATCAGCTCTGGAACCCAGAAAGCTCCCGGTGCATGTGTGTGGGATGAAGCCCGACCAGTCCCTCCACCTCAGGGACTCTCCATACCTCTGTTTCCTAAGGAAGTAAGGCTTACAAACATTTATCACTCAGATTGACAGCAGTCCTCATTTGGGCTATGGGTCAAGCTACGCCCACGCACAGAACCCTGGGGAACTAGCTCTCACCCACATCTGTCCCTTCTTACTGTCCTGTGACATTTACGCACCACTGTCCTCAGATGAGAGGACTGACTATGGACAGATGGGTTATACTACTGGATTTTAACTTAGGTAATTGTTTTAAAATGAAGTGGCTTTGAAACAATCCATCAGGGGCGTGGAGTGCAGGGGTAGAGCACGTAACCTCACGTGTGCCAGTCCCAGGCTTGCGTCCCGCACCCCACAAACAAAACAAAATGACCTGGGGGAAAAGATCCCCAAATTGAAAATAATCCTAATATCCAAGCCCACGTGAACAATAGGTATGTTTTAAAAAAAAAAAAAACTTTAAATTAAAATATATATATTTTTTTATTTTTACCGCCAGTTCCTGGCACAGTTCTATTAAAACCTTTGAACTCTTCTGGGTAATGGGTCTTTTGATGCCCGTGAATGAGCCATGGGGTAGAAGGGGACACCTAGACAGCTTCAGAGTGGGAGCTGGTCACCAGAAAGACTAAGCCATGATTAGGGGTTGGAACTTTCAGCCCCTGCCCCCAGCCTTCAGGGAGAGGAGAGGGGCTGGAGCTGGAGTTGATGCTCAGAGGCCAATGATTTCATCACCTGAGTCTCTGCATGAAGTCTCCATAAGAACCCTGAGTTAGGGGGCTTGCCAGTCTGTGAACACGTGCACGGGCCAGGAGAACGCCACCTCCATCTCCGTGGGGACAGACACTCCAGCTTTGGACCCTTCCAGACCCCGCCCCACACCTCCCATCTGGCTTTTCATGTGTCTCCTTTGTAATAACTTTGACCCAAAGCAGCCCCTTTCCTGAGTTCTAAGTCTTCTGGAGAGTTACTCTACCAAACCTGAGGGGTGGGTGTGAGCTCGTGAATTTATCGTCAGCTGGGCAGAAATGTGGGTGGCCTGGGGACCCTGTTGGTGGCTGGCATCTAAATTGGGAGAAGTCTCATAATTTGGGAGTCTGACCCAACTCCAGGCAGACAGTATCAGAACTGAGTTAAATTGCTGATCATCCAGTTGGTGTTGGAGAACTGGTTGTTGGTGAGGAAACCCACCACACACTAGCTGACGGAGCTGGCAAACACAGGCAAGCACAACGGGGACCTCATCGGGTAGGACAAGCCAGCGTTTCCATTGAGGTGGGTTTGTATGTAGTGCAATTGCTGCGAAGCAGCCTCCCTCTCTGCTCTGCGTGGGGGTAGCTCAAGACTGCAGGAGGCCACTTCCCTCAGCAACACACTGGAACTAAGCACCCAGAACCCAGGACCAGCCTCAGCCCTGAGCGTGGTGTTTAAAGTGTCCTCAAACCAGTTCTTCTTTTCTTTTCTTTTTCTTTCTTTCTTTTTTTTTTTTTTTTTAAGTAAATGAGGGGCAGCATTTATTTCATAGATTTGTCCCCAGAGTTAGCAATATTTGGACATAGGACATGTTCAATAATCATTGTCTCTGCGCCCTCACAGTGACCCCTGATTGTCAAAAACTTCATCCCCGTGACCCTCTGCCCTTTATTTTTAAATTTTATTTGTCAGAGCTGACAAGTGAAGGCCATCTCTCCACAGACGGACGGAGAGAGGCCCTCTCCCCTGTAAGAGCTCCCTCTCTCACTCTTCTCCTCAACCCCATTTCCATTTCTTGGGGTGGTGGATCACTCAGCTCTTTTTGCTGCTGTAACCCAGAGTCCCGACAAGAACAATTTTAGAGGAGGAGACTTTATTTGGCTCTCAGGGTTTCAGAGGTCTCAGTCCATAGGCTGCCGGCTCCATTCCGGGGCCCAAGATGAGGCAGAGCGTCATGGTGGAGGAGTGAGGTGGAGGACATGGCACTGGGAAGCAGAGGGAGACTAAGCTTCGCTCACCCAGGACAAAATACATACCTCAAGGCCACCCATGACTCCTCTAGCCACACCCCACCTGCCTACGTTACCACCCATGTGTCCATTTGACTAGATTAGTGCACTGGTTGGGTTGAGGGTCTCATGACCAATCATCATTTCACCTCTAAACGTTCTTGCATTGTCAGACACAGGAGCTTTTGCAGGGGGACACCTCATATCGAAACCATAACAGGTGGTGATCACTGATCACTATCAATTCAGTTCTTGACAAAACATTTTTTTTTTTTTTTTGTAGTGCTGGGAATCGTCTTGTGCATGGTGGGCAAGCGCTGTACCCCTAGCTCCACTCCAGCCCCAGGCTTTACGAACTCTCAACAACTTAGTGGAAAATGTTTAGGAACTCCTTTTGAGGGTTTTTTTTTTTTTTCAACAACAACAAAAAGTGTCTAAGAGGCAGTATCAGTGGGCAAATGCTTATATGGAGTAAATAATGGAATACGAGATGGTAAGACACCAAAATGCACTCCTTTGTCAACAAATACTGCTGGAAATGCCCAGAAAATACTCAAACATTTGGCTGTTCATTAGAAATTTTCAGTGGGAAGTTTGCTCGACTGGATAAAACTACAGATGCTGTTACTGTGTCCAAAAAGGTCAGGTATCAAGGTTGAAGTCCATGAAGAACTGCTTTTCTTATGAGCCACTAAGGAATGATAACCAGATCTACAACAGTAGATCAGCTGTAAATGATCTCTTCAGGTAAAACAATGTGTTATTGAAAAAACTCAAAGTTGCTGGAGCTACATTTGACTTGGAATTAAAAAAAAAAAAAAAGGAATTCAGGATTGGGCTACCAAGGTAGTTCAGACTGGGAGCTCACTACCTACACCCCCAAAGCAGGGAAAGGATGAGCCGGAAGTGCAGCCCACAGGAAGTGGTTAGCTTGATTAAAAAGCAAACAACACCACAAAAAACGGGACCTTTAAACAGACAAGGATCTTTTCAATGTTTTGCAAGGAATGAAGAAAGTCTTTTGTTCCAGAAATTCAGTGGATCATGTGACAGACATTTAAAAGACCCATTGAGTTTAAACAAATAGACCTAGAATAAATGTCCCAAATCTGTTGGCCCTTTGTCCACAGCAAGTGGTTCTTGGCACAGCTGTTGGCTCCCCAGCACATTCTTAAAAACGTGAGCATAAACGTACGTAGGTATGTGCGCACTTGCGTACACACACACACACACACGCACATTCTGACACTTCAGGAAAAAGTGACATGCTCATCATCCTAAGAAAGTAACTGCTTTATCTTATGCAATGGACCATTTCCAAAAACCTGTTAGGAAATGTTACATTGTTGCATGGGATTTTAAGGGAGTGAGTAGCTAATAATGTGTCAATTAAAAACTCTTTCATATCTGCACATTTTAAACAACAACAACAAACTTGGAACAGAGTCTCTAATCTAGAAATCACCCCAGAGAGAGAAGTGGTGGATTTTGAAGACATTATTAAAAATACTTTGCAAAAGTAGCAGTTGACAGCACAAATAATGGAAAGTTATTCAACATATTTTGAAAACAAACAAAAATTGGTGAATTTAAAAGAGAAAGATAATTTTCTGTGGGTGAACAAGAGAGCCCTCTGCCTTCTGGCTTCCATATCGGGCTGTGTATTCTTCAGCTATGATGTCCATCAAGTCCAAATATTAAAATAAGGAATATATATATATATATATATATATATATATACATATATATATATATATATATATATATAAACCTCAGCTCACTAAGCCTATTATTACAGCAGGATTATTTTAAAAAGAAGAATGAGCCATACTCAATTGCATTATTTTCACCAACAAAATTTGATCATTGACATATTTGAGAGAAAAGTTTTTGTACCCATATTGAGAACAAAAATTAAAATAATTTCAAAATGTTGCTAACCGTATAGTAAGTCTGTCTAGTTCCATTTTTGTGCAAGTTTTATAAACGCATAATGGGTCAGAACAATAATGCATGAGTATAATTTACAAATAAAGTAACATGTTTGGCATAGTGGTGCAGACCCTGATCCCAGCTACTCTGGATGCTGAAGCCGAGGCGGAAAGTTGCAAATTCAAGTCCAGACTGGGCAACTTAGCGAGACCTGTCTCAAAATAAAAAATTTAAAAAAGCTGGGGATGTGGCTCAGTGGCAGGATGCTTGACTAGCCTATGCGAAGCCTTAGGTTTAATCCCCACCAGGAAGGCAGCATATACACATATAAAAGTTGCTCCGAGGACCTGGGGTTCTGGCTGGGTGGCAGAGTTGTTGCCTAGCATGTGCAAAGCCTTCAGTTTGATTCAAACACCAAAAAAAGCAAACTTTTTTAAAAAAGTTGGTCCAAGACTTTTTCTGGCCAACAATCCCTCCTCTCTTTACCCATCCTTTGCAGAGCGACCTGGCCTCTCTCTCTTTAAGAGGCAGGCTTTTTCCTTCCCTCTGAACTTGGATCAATAGAATGGGTGGCACTAACGCCCTGCGGTTTCTGAGGTTGTCTGTAAGAGTTATGCAGTTCCTGCCGTGATTGCTTGGGAAGCTCCTGCTTTGGGCCTTTCCACCACGTTACTGATGTAGGGAGAAAAAGAGAGGTCCTCTCCCATGCATCCCTGCGATTGCCAGACCAGAGTGAAACCATCTTGAACATCCCAGGCCTAGCTATCATCTGGCAGCAATGACACGGGAGACCCAAGCCAATTCCACATGGAGCTAAAGAACTCCTCAGCGGGGCCCCAGGTCCCTGGCCCACAGAACTGGGAGCAGAGGAGTTGGTGGCTGCTGGTGGCCGCCAGGGTCAGAAGTCTTGACCGCACAGCAATAGAAGGCTGAGGGGTGAAGTCCACACTCCGCAGCATGTGGCATTTACTCCTTCAAAAGATGTCCACTCCTTCCAATCTTCTAAAAAGCTTTTATTTATTTAAGAAATTGTGGTTAAGTATACACAACAGAAAACCTGCCCTTTTACCCTTTCAGGTGCGGGCTCGGTGCCTTGGGTACTTCTTGGTGCAGCCATCCCACCACCGTGTCCAGAATTTCCTCAGCCCAAACTGACGGCCACTAAGTGCCCCCTCCTCCCCCTCCGCCAGGCCCCAGGACCACCACTCCACCTTCCAACTTTATGACTCCCACTCCTGGGGACCGCGTGCCAGCGGCGTGGGGCGTTTCCTTTGAGTCTGGCTTAGCGGGCTTGGCCTGGTATCCCCAAGGTGTGCTCATGTGGAGCAGGCGTCCGAATTCCCCTCCTTTTAAAGACCGAATCAATTCTATTTGTACTTCCCCAGCTTCCCTCCTCTGGCCCGGTCACCACCTTTGCTGTTCCAGACGAACTCATCTGCTGTCCCCAACGCGCCTCCCACACGTCTGCCTCGGAGCCTCCACTTCCCTCTGGCTGCTCCTCTGTTCGTAGCCTTCTCAAGCCCTGTTCACGCCTCAGAGCTCGTTCGACCCCACCTTCCTGCAGGGAATAGTCCCCCCCCGCTGGGCTCCCACACACTTACCAGGTGCACCCGCAAAACTCCCGCGCCCCTGCCTGCCAGCCCATGCCAGCTCTTGGGGGGGCCCTGGCATTGTTCCTCTTACGCCTCGAGGAGGTCAGTGCCAGGCCTTGCGCTCAGCAGATGCCTGGGAAGTAAACGCAAATGTAGGAAAACAGGGAAACTCATCTCCAGTGGCCCCGGAGCTCCATCCACCCCGCAGCACACACTGTGCTGCCAGCCGTTCCGCTGGCCGGGCCAGCTCCGAGTAGACGGTGTCCAGATCCAAGGACCGATAGGCAAAAAGTCAAATTCCAACGGGGCCATTCTGGGGCTGCAGGACCTTGGCCAGCTTCGTTTTATTCCCTGAGGAATGGACAGATACCATGGGATTCCGGGGTCAGCTGAGCAGTCGGCTGTGGGAGGCCAGCTTTGCAGTCGCATGGCACACATTGGGGTTATGGGACAGTTAATTTTATGTGTCAACCTGACTGAGCAAAGGGACACTCAGCTGGTAAAATACAAATTCTGGATGTGACTTTGAGGAGGTGTCCAGAGAGGTGAGCATTTGAATCAGTAGACAGACTAGGGAAGCCTTGGCTCCCGGGTGTGGGAGTCTCATCCCATCCACGAGAGCAGAGGAGAGCGAGGCAGAGGGAGGGCGAAGTCACTCTCTGCTTCAGTTGGGACGTCTGTCTTCTCCTGCCCTGTGACATCAGTGGTCCTGGGCCTGGGGTCTTCAGACTCAGACCAGGATGGACACCTCGGCTTTCCTGCCCCTGCACCTTACAGACAGCCGAACACGGGACGTCTCCGTGATCACAGACTAATCACATCAGATCAATCTTTTTCTGTATTTTTCATATATTCTGTTTGTCCTGCTCCTCTGGGGAACCCTGGCACTGAAGGGAGGTCCCTAGATCTGTCACCTGGTGGAGGGCAGGCTGCCCCACCACCCTGTGTTGACATTTTCGCCCAAAGCCAGGTCCTTGTAACAATTGGAATTCCCAATGTTTTTCTCACCAGGGACCCTTTTCTGATAAGCCACATGGTTGTAAACAAGTCCCATTCCCAGAGAAGGCAAAGGGCAGACGTCCCTTGCCCTTTTATTTTATTTTTTAATTCGTTTTTTAATATTTATTCTTTAGTTATAGGCGGACACAATATATTTATTTTATTTTACATGTTGCTGAGGATCGAACTCAGTGCCTCTCACATGCTAGGCCTGCGCTCTACCTCTGAGCCACAACCCCAGCCCGGGGTTTTATTTTTATTCATTTATCTATTTCCTCTCTCTCTTGCTCTCTCTTTTTATTTGTATTTTAATAATTATTTTTAGTTGTCAATGGATCTTTTGTTTTATTTATTTCTTTCTATGTGGCGCTGAGGTTAGAACCAGGGTCTCACACATGACAAGCAAGTGCTCCACCATGGAGCCACAACCCCAGCCTCTCTCTCTCTTTAATCTCCTTCCTTCCTTTTTTTCTTTTTGGTGCTGGGGATTGAACCCAAGGATGCTCTACCATTGAGCTACATTCCAAGCTCTTTTTATTTCTTACTAAGTTGTCCAGGCTGGCCTCAAAGTTGTGGTCCTCCTGCCTCAGCCTCCCGCATTGCTGGGATTGCCAAGTATGTCCCTGCACCCAGCTCTTCTTTCTTTATCAGAATTTTTGTTTCCATTTAAGTGACAGAAGTAAGCAAATACATTTTGAAAAAACATAAACAATACAGATAACATAGCTATGTATCCAGAAAAATGTAAAATATCCCCTTTTCCTGACCTTCTCTCCAGCAATACCTAAGAGGAAACCCAGGCCAGGGAGAAATTGTTGCTATAGGTAGAACAGGACACCACTCTCCCCTTGAAAATCCCACATAAGAGGGCAGCCGCCCGTGGCTCCCTCCCGGAGTTACCACCTACCTTCCCACCCGAGTTTCCTCAGCAAGGGCCGCGTTCTGGCTGCTTTGCTTCCTTGCCCCGCCCTTTCTGGGCGCTGGCAGCCTGACTCTCGGCATCTATCAGAGGACCTTGTCCAGGGTCACGGCCCGCAGCGGAAGGCTGCCTCCCCACCTGGGCTGCATCTGCCGGCTGACCCGGCCCTTCCTTCCTGGAAGCCCTTCCTCTCGGTGACTCTGACCCCACACGTGGCCTGGCTCCGACGCTCGGTTGACGTGCAAGGAGCTGCCCAGAGTGGCCTTCAAGGTTCGACCTAAGAAGTGATATAATCCAGACCAAGATCAACAGAAATTGGGTCAAATTGAGCATGGCCTCCCTCAAAAAGGCTGGAACGTCAAAGAGGCTGTTTTCAGGAGAGACAAAGGCCAGGACGGTGAGACAGCAGGAAGCCGGGTGCTGTATAGAACTCCCCAGGCAGCAGGATATTACAAGTTTAAATCAAATCAAATTGCTTACTATGTGCCACATCCTGAAAGGAGCACAAAGAAAAGTAAGGCAGTGCTTCCCTTTAAGGAAAATCACAGCTACACATACTCTGTCATTGGATATATTAGCTATTAGATCTGTCATTCATGAGGTGGTAAAACCCAAAGTGGTGTCCTCTCACATCCGGGCACACTGAGCCTAGTGCCGTGGCTCACATCTGTAACGCCAGCTACTTGGAAGACCAAGGCCAGGACCATCTCAAGTTCAAGTTCAGCATGGGCAACTTAGCAAGAACTTGTCTCAAAATAAAAAATACAAAAGGCTGCGGATGTAGCTGAATGGTGGAGTACGCAGGACCAAAGTGAGGGGTTGGGCTCCTCCTGCCTTAAGTGCCTTCTCCTTGGCCCAAAATGGCTGCTGGAACTTGGGCCATTACATTGACATTCCAGCCACTGGGGAGGAGAAAGGGGACTGGAAGGCACATTCTCTCCTTAAAGGAACATGACTCCCAGAAGTGGCACACGTTACTTCTGCTGTGTCACCTCGTCCATGACAGAGAGACTTGGTTGCATCCAGCTGGAGGGGCATGTGCTTAGGTGTGGGAGAAGCGGGGAGAGGCATGGGGCATGACAAGCACTGAGAAGTGACACTTGGGGCGCAGCGCTACACTTGCTGGAGCCATGGCTGCGTGGAGGCAGCTGGCATGGGAGAGGCTGGGCGGGGCAGGGTCCCAGGTTGCTTGTCCCCACTCCCATCTTCAGGCCGACCCATCCAGGGTACTGGTTCCAGCCTGTCTGGACAGTGGCGGTTCTCGACCTCCACCCATAATAATTACACGCAGCAGCCTCAGGTCCGTTCTGCGCCAGGCTGAAGGGGGGTGATGGCGACAGTACTTTAGAGGGTGACAGATGGCAAGTAGGTCCTGCACCCATGGGGAGCACCCAAGCCCTGCTGCAGCTTGAGGGAGGGGCGAGCTGTGCGCCGAGGGGCAGGGGCCTGGAGGAGCACCCTCAGGTGCACATTGCTGCAGGCAGTGGGGCCCCTGCAGCCCTGAGTGATGTGCACTTTGTCCCCGTGGACCCCACAGCTCCCCAGTTTCTCCTGCCTCCATGGTGGGGCCAGGCTGCAGGGAGAGGCCCCGGGAAGGGGTACCTGGGGCTACTCCTGGCCCTGCAGGGCAGGCCACGTTCCGGGCGTGGCCACACCTCTGGGGCAGCCCGCCCCACTTGCGGCTTTTTCCATATCTGCCCTGAACTTTCCTTCAAACAATGAAGAGGAAATGCTCTCAACCCAGCTGGCCAGGATACACGTGTCCGCGGCTATTCGCGGGGAGGGAGCTGCCGTGCCAGGGCTGCTGCCCCGGGAAGGAAGCCCGACCCACGAGATCCAGGAAGCAATAATCCAGCACCCGCAGCCCTGGCTGCAGGCCGGTCACCTTCAGGCCACGACAGGCTGGGCGGCCTCCCTCTGCAAGCCCTGGGGTTGCCCTTCTCCATGCACCATCAGACAAGCCCACGGAGCCGGTCTGGGGTCCACGGGTCAGGCTCTACGGCATGGGTGTCCCTGACCACGCCTGGGCTCCCTCACTGCCTGACCTGGGCGGCCCTGGACTCCCCCTTGCGGGACCCTCCCTTGCCACCCTGACTTACAGGACCAGGCTCCATGGGCTTCACAGGATTGCTCCTTCCACCACCCCAAATAGGGACACGAAATGCTACGGAGACCGGGGATTTGTCACTGTGGAGACCCCCTGGCCCAGATCAGGGATGGGCAGAGTAGAAACCCCCCGCTCTGGGGTTCCAAGCTCTCCCTGAACAAACCAAGTGGCTGTCACGAGGGTCACCAGGTGTGCGGGAACACAGCACTCACACTGGGTGGCCTAGACCACAGGAAGCCAGGCAGCCAGGAAGGGTGGGCTGGCTCCCGGGGCTGCGAGGGCAAACCTGTCCCAGGCCCGTCCCAGCGTGGGGCGTTTTGCTGGCATCTTGGACACCCTTGGAGTGTGGACTGACCCTGGTCTCCACCTTCGTGTTCACATGGGCTCTCCCTGTGGGTGTGTCTGTGTCCTCAGTTTCCCTTTTAATGAGGACATAAGTCATATTACTTTGTCACTCACACCTTAATGACCAGATTTTAATTGGATCACCTCTGTAAAGACCCCATCTCTAAGTAAAGTCACACTCGGAAGGACTGGGGGTTAGAACTCCAACATACAGCCAGGCGCAGTGGCCACACCTATGACCCCAGACCTTGGGTGGCTGAGGCAGGAGGATCTCGAGTTAAAGCCAGCCTCAGCAATTTAGTGAGGTGCTAAGCAACTCAGCAAAACGTTGTCTCTAAATAAATTATAAAAAGAGCTGGGGATGTGGCTCAGTGGTTTAGCACCCCTGGGTTTAATCCCTGGTACCATACAAATTCTGGGAGCAACACAATTCAGCTCTGTCACATGTGGGAGTCCCAGGCAGTAATCGGGACATACCTTTAATAAAAAATAATTTATTGTTTGTCTGAAATTCAGACTCAACTGGGCATCTATATGTTTTTAGACTGGCAGCCCTGCTTTGAGCAACACCCACCTGTGAAAACAGCTATTCCCAACAGAACAGCAGAGATGGCTTTTGCTTTATGAAGTGATTAATCATAGGATGTCCTTAAATAGCAAATTCCTCCAGAGGCATCAAAGCAACAGAGTAAGGACCAGGCCACACTGCTGGAGCGGAAGGCCCATGTGTGTTCTAAATTTAGGACGGCAGTTGAGGGTCAGTTTACAGGGGGTGAGCTCCAGGCTTCCCTGCTGCTCCTGGGCCGGGGCTGAGAGGGGCCCACATCAGGGATGAGCTGGTGCCCCAAGCCCAGCCAGTGCTTTCTGGGGGATAAGCCCGTCTTGCCGGCCACTGCAGGGTGACAGGGAGAGGCCATGGGTGGCAGAGACAGGCAAGTGTGGTGGGAAGTGCAGGCAGGAAGGGCGGCCGCTGGAGAGAGCTCATGTCCCCTCTCTCTTGAAGACAGAGGCTAAGGACCCAGACCCACAGGACACGAGGCTGACAGTCCAGAAGCTGAGCAGCCCAGGCTTCGCTCTGGCCAGAAGGCAAGGCATGCCCACTGCAGGCCTGGTGCCCACTCTGTCCCTGCAGGCCTGGCTGGCCTCCCCCACACCCAGTGGTTCCACATCAGGAAGGCAGAGCTGGCTGGCCGGCCGGGGCTCTGCTGACGATAGAGCTTGTCTGTGAGAGGCCTGAGGACATGTCCATGGAGACAGGTTCAGTCTTCTTCGACTCCAGAAACCACTGTGGCCCACATCCCACTGGGAATAATGGCAAGCAGGTGACTCAGAGAGATAGCATCAGATGCGGTTAGAATTCGCCCACAGCGGGGGGATTAGCTGTGGTGTCTAATGGGCCTTCTGCAGTGGGACTTGACAGCAATTAAACCAGGGCCAATTAGCAGGACCAAGCAGAAGCTTATGGGAGAACAGGGTCCTGGCACCTGCACCTGGAGCCGGGCCATCTCAGCTGTTCTGCTCTGCACTTGGGCTGACCAGGGAGACAGACAGCGTTCCTGCCACGCAGCCACGGAGGCCTGTGTGACCTGGGCCAGCTGTCACATTTCACTCCAGGAGCAGGGCCAGCAGGGCTGTGTCATCCTCTCACAGATGGCTCACTCTCCCCCCTGCCACGCTCCTGCGAGTCACCCCACCCAGGAAGAGCTTAAATCCCAACAATGGCAACCAAGGTCAAAATCCCTGGAACTCAACTCTGGTGGCAAAGATCCATTCAGTGAGAAATTGGGATGTTTGTGCACTTGGGAGTTGGGCGTGACTGGCGTGGGTAAACCTGGGGTGTCCTCCAGTTACACATGTGTGTGCGAATGCTCCTGTGGACGCCGCCCCCCCTTTCACATCATCTGGCGTCCACACTCGTTGCTTCCTTGAGTGAAGTAACTCACAGAGACAAAACCTCGCAGACAAAATTCCTGCTCCTAGAGGTGACGGGTGTAGATGGTGATGGTGTAGATGATGTAGGTGATGGTGAGCATTCAGGAAGGGGCTGACTCAGGTGGGCAGCAGCAGGCAGTAGGGGGCTGGGAGTGCTCACCAGGGTGGTGTGAGGGCAGGAGCCCGATGCAGGAACACCGGATCGGAGCGAGGTCTCCAGAGAGGTGGGACGGTGGCTTCCCTTCCTCTGCAGGCTGCTGAACCACCACACAAGCCCACGGATTCAGCACTCAAGGGCTCTCAAGCCACAGAGAAAAGACTGAGGAGCCTAGTTCAATGCTGAGGGTGTCCAGGGTCTTCCAGAATGTTCCCTTGGGAATGAAGGAAGAGGGGGGCTCTTCAGAGGCTGGCTTTGATGTTTTTGTTTCTAGGCTGCACAGAAGGCCTCGTGTTGTTCAGACACACTGCAGCCAGCCTTGCGCAGCACAGCACAGGGCGTCGGTTCCTGCCCAGGGGAAGCTGAAGGTTCTTGGGAGAAGGCGGCTGGCAACCCACAAGGCGCATGTCAGAACGGCAGCTCCAGAGGTCCCAGCAGCAGGGCTCTGCAGCAGGGGCCCCAGCACCCCGATCTTAGCCACTGCCTGCACGTCCTAAGCCAGGGAAATGCCTCCTGCCACCAGGCCCTGGGCCAGGGCACCCCCTGGAGACTGCCTGATGAGCAAGTAGGTCCTGGAGGACTCAGCCCATCCTCCTTAGGGACCAAGGAGATAATTCCCCACCGGGGCCTCTGCCAACGTGGGACAGCGGCTCTGAGCACTGGGGCAGGCAGCTGTCCTCAGTGTCCATTGGGAGGCAAGTTCAATGACTCATGGCTCAGAGTCAGAGCCCAGGGCCAGCCACACCGGGACCATCTTATCCCAGACGTACTTACCACAGTGAGCAGAGGAACTCCGGCTTCTCGGACGTTGCTGGGACGAGGAAGGCAAGCCTCCCAGGCTGGCTGGAGTGCTGCTCCAACGAGGACCACATTCCCCTTCAGGAATGTCAGCTTCGCATTACGCTTGTCACTGAAGCTACCGGCAAAGTGAGGAGCGAGAGGACTGGAAATACTGTGGCCTGAAGAAAGAGCCTTTTGTTTCTCTCACATAATGGTCTGGAAGGAAGCAGCCCGAGCTGTGGGGTGGCTCCAGGAAGCTGCTTGGGGACCCACATTCTTTCGACCCGTGGTTCTTCCCTGTCCTACAGAGATGTCCTAGTCTGCAGGGCTGAAACGGCATCACTCCATTTTGGTGGAGATCTCAGAAGGGAGAAAGCGGGAGAGTGCCCAAGTCATCGCCCGTCAATCCAGTTACATGGTCTCTGTCACATCATATTGGCACTAGAGTGAGTCAACTGTTCGTCACTGTGACCAAAGTGCCCAAGAGGAACAAATTAGAGGAGGAAAAGTTTATTTTGGCTCACAGTTTCAGAGGTTCAGTCCATGCTGGGCCGACTCCATTGCTCTGGGCCTGGCGTGAGGCAGAACGTCAGGGTGGAAGGGCTGGGGGAAGCTGCTCTGCTCACGGCAGCCAGGGCCACGGGGTGGGGGGCCGGGAAGGGGCTGCAGGACAGATGCTTCCTTCCAGTGACCCCCTCCTCCACTACCTCCCACTGCCTAGTCCCTGCCCTGTCAGTCCATTCAAACTAGGATGGACTGGCTAATGTCACAGTCTGTCCATTCACCTCTGAATATTCCTGTATTAACACAGGAGACTGGGGGGACACCTCAAAGCCGCTCCACAGGCAGCCTGGGCCATGTTGTGTGCCAAGCTAAAACAGGGGGTTCTTATATCCATGGAATAAGGAGAGAAAGGGCTCTGGACAGTTAGCTGTCTTGCCCCAGGTGGAGACCCCGACCACTGGCCTGGTCCCCAGCCCACCTCGGGCCCTGAGTCCACTGACAACCAGACAAGTAGCCACTTAGCTTCCACTTTGCAGAATGACATGCTGGCATCTGCCTCCAGTCCCCGGGGGTTCCACACTGGCAGGGCTGGAATATTCTAGGCTCTCCGTAGTGTCGAGGAGAGCTACCAAGCCTGGTGTTTACCCTCTTGACCTCCCACACGGTCTGGTCAGGCCAGGAGAACTAAGGTGGGTGCACGCAGCACTGCAGAGACCACCGCGGCCGCGCCAGTGCCCTCACCTGTCGACACCTGTTGACGACCTGTTCACCAGGTTGTTCCTCTCTTTAGACGCTGAAAGGGCTCCATAGGATTGTGCCACTGCCCCACGGTGGAGAGCTCATCTGACTCCTGTCCCATGCCTCCCCCCGCCCACCGCCTGCTGCCCCCTAAGCCCAAACCCAAATCTGCCAAATCTGAGGTGAGGCAGCACATCATGGTGGAAGGACAAGGCAAGGAAAGCTGTTCTGATCGCGGCAGCCAGGAGCAGAGAGAGAAAGGGGAGGGTCCTCATGCACAAAGGGAGCCTTTCTGGCACCTCAAGTCCAGCACCGTCTTGTAACATTACCAGGAAGACCCTTGAGCAGACTTTCCTCGGCTGGTGTGAAGAGTGGCAAGGTCCCAGCCCAGGGCTCTGTTAGTCTGAGCGCACACGCAGTTGCCTTTGGCAATCCTGGGAGCCCTTCGCTGGAGACTCCGAAGGAGGCTGGCTCTCCAGGAGGCCCTGGCGGCCCTGTAGGCTCACCTGTCCCTGAAGATACCTCCAGGTGGTGCTTTGCAGAGATCAGTCTTTCCAGAGATGTGAGACCATGGCTGGAGTCTCCCACCTGTCTGGCCTCTGACTTCATTCTCTGCATCCAACTAGTCTTTGGGCCACCCAGTTAACAGATGCCCTTCCTGGAGCATGGAGTGGCCAAGACCCGGTTCCAGCCCACTCCCCAGCATGTGAATTTCCGCTCCCAGGTATATGTGCATGGACAGGTACAAACCAAACAGCAGAATAGGAGATGAAGGTCCTGAATATATAAATAACTCCTAGAACTCAACAGTGACAACAATTTAAAAATTTTTAAACGGACAAAGGACTTGAAGAGACATTTGTTCAAAGAGGATAAACAAGTAGTCAGTACACACATGAAAATATGGCCATAACTCATTAGGGAAATGTAAACCAAAACCACCAGGAGAAAGCCCCTCAGACCCACCAGGATGCTACCGTCAAAACAATAAAGATATTAGTGATAATTAATAAAAACAGAACAAGAGGTGGTTGGGAGCGGTTGGAACCCAGGTGTCACTGGTGGGAATGTAAGTGGTGCAGCTACTGTGGCCAAGGGTTCAGCTGTTCCCCAAAATTCTAGCCCAGGCTGCCACGCAGGTGAACCCTGAGGACAAGGTCAGGAGAAATTAGCCAGATGATAAAGGACCCAGTTGTGCAGCGGCACTTCCTGATGTGCTTACACCAGGCAAACTCAGGGGTGGCCGGGGGGTGGTGGCTGCCACACTGGGAGAAGGGAATAGGAAATCAGTGTTGAATGGGTGCAGTTCCAGCTGGGAAGATGGAAACGCTCTGTGGTGGACGGTGGTGACAGAGGCACAACACTATGAATGTTCCATGCTCATTGACAGATTGCACTTAAAAATGGCTAAAATAAGAGTGACACCCTCAGCCCCCAGGAAGGGACAGGCTATTTTTCTTGTCACATGAATGGCTTTTCATTAAGCGCATGCAGGACAACATGAAGGGCTGGGCATGCGGCTGGCCCGCCAGGCGCTGGAGCAGGAATCAGAGACGCAGCCTGGCTCCTCCGCGCCTGCAGTCTCCCCAAGGCTGGCTTCACGCATGGAAACCACATTAGTGAAGGGAGGAAAACTCCGGTTGAGTCATTTGCAGGATGTGGGAGTCCAGGCAGGACTTCCAAACTTGGCAGCCTGGGAGGAAATGATTTGATATTTTAGCCTCCCCTGTCACCTAGGTGCTCAGCGGGGACGACTCTGCTTCCTATCTTAAGACGTTTCCAAACAGCCATGCTCCTGAGCACCTCCACAAACGCACGTCCGGGAAGGAACAGGCTGCCCTGGCCCCGAGCCCACGGCCTCAAGTGCTCTCACAGGAAGCAGGCGCGTGATCTCGGGGCTGCGATTGGGCACTGACCTCACGATGAACAGCAGTCAAAACAGGAGGCCGGGAGGCCATGGGGGTCACCCGCAGCGCTGGCTCGGGCTGGGTGTCTCTCCATGGCAGCCCTCTCACCCGGCCCACACAGGGGCCCCGGAACCAGAGCCACAGCCCAGCCTCCCCACTTTCAGCCCGTCGACCCTTCTCGCTACCCAATTCTCTCTTGTCCCCCTTTTTTGGTGTGGCATTTCCAAGGCCACAGATGCCACAGAGCTGACTGACCAGGGACCTGGCAGGAAGGATGAGGACCATTTACAGATGGGACACTCGATTCCTCTGTCCTGAAATATCCACTCATCTCCTTTGTCCCCCCCCCCCCCCGGGGCTGGGAAGGCCAGCTGGGCCCTCCCTCTGGGGTCTCTGGGTGTGCACATTTGGGGTCCAGGCCTAAGTCGTGCTGAGACCAAGCTGTGGGCTTCCTGTCCCACAACAAATATCTCACTGTTTGCCTATGCATGTCTTTATTTTTTTAAGTGGACTTTAATTTGCTCCAACAGTTTTAGATTTACGGACAGAATTGAGATGACGGCACAGTTTTCGGGTGCACCTCACACCCAGCTTCCCCTGTTTCAACATCCCACCTTGATATGGAACATTCGTTACCATTGATAAGCCGGTATCAGTGCAGAACATTAAGTCTATAGTTTGTTCCTATTTCCTTAGGTTTTACCCAAAGTTCTTTTTCTGTCCAAGGTCCCCTGCAGGGTACCACATCCCACCAAGTCTTCTTAGGCTCCACAAGGCTGTGGTGGTCTCTTGTGTCCTCTCTCTGGAAGCTTCTTAAGGGTGACATAGTCTCCCACCCTCTGCCCTTGCGTCTCCTCATAGTGCCTAGCTGGAATTTCCTGTGACATACCTCCACTTTCAATGTTGACAACTCAATCAGACAAAAGGGACAGCTCCTGGGCTGAGTTACCCAGGTCTGTGGACAGGCTTTGTCCAGAGGGAGGACACAATGAGGCCAGGAGCTATCCTGATCTAATTCAGTGCAACCTGGGGGAGCTGGAGGAAGAAACTCCCAGCCACTTGGTTTCCACAGTAGCAGGGCCTTGCCACTCACACGTGGAGCCTGCTCCCTGACATAGGGCCTGGGACCTCGTTGGAAGCAGAGTCTCCACTGTGGTAGCATCTCGTCACAGTTTGATGACTGTCCTTGTGGACAGAATTCACTAGAACACATTCCTGCTGTCCTCATAGCTACGGTTAAGCTGGGTCTGCCCTGGACCAAAGCATTGGCAAGGCTGGGCAGAGCGGCAGGTGAGCACCCAGCCAGAGCACACCTGTGCCAGCACCACCAGGCCCTTCACCCACTTTATCTTATCCAGTGCCCCTGAACCGTTTGAAGGTAGAACAATGACGTCCACTTGACAAAGAAACCAGAGATGGTAACGTTGCCACATTTCAGATACTCTCAGAGGCACATGGCTTCAGAGCTGTTCATCTCGCCTGAGCTGTGTGGTGTCTGGGCCTCCATGGTCACCAGGCTCCCAGGAGCCTGAGGTGGGGACCCTGGTGGTGGGCAGAGGTCTGTGGGCCACAGGGTTTCTGTGGCTGCTGGGAACCAGACTGCAGCCCTCTCCCACACGTTTGGAGACATTCACCAAGACCTGCAGGGCTGCTGGGGCTGGGACTCAGGACCTCCTGTGGACAGGAGTGGCTAATTTGAGGCGAGATGGGAGGGCCGGCCCATGCTCTCAACCAGTGCCACGTGCCTGCCCCCTGTCCCCAGCAGAAGCTGCCTTCCATGAGCAGCTTCCCTCCACTACATGAAAGGTGATGACCCTGTTTGCTAGGCCAAGCCCCGAGGGAAAATAATTATTTTCCAGCAGAAATGTCTTAAAAATGACTTCTCAAAGCTCCTCCTGGTCCCTCTCATGGGTGAAGGGAAGCCCCCAGGTCTGGAATAACGCACCATTAGTGGGAGCTGCCCCTCAGCAGGCCTGCCAGTAGGCGCTGTAGGTGACCAGGAGGAGGGGTGGGGGCAGCTCCCAGCTCGCTGTGCCCAGGGCTGGTGGCGGGCAGGCCGGCCCGGCCGCGTGTCGCGCTTGTGCCTGTGCGTCTCGCGCTGGTTTCTTCTCATCTGCGAAGAAGTCCCTGGCATGAGACCCCAGTCACTTGTCGCCCGTCCAGTTCTCCTTCCAGCTCAGCTCCTCTTGATGAGGTGGCCCAAATCCCTTTGGTCCCCAGCTGCCACTGCGATGCCCAATATGCGAGGACTTCTGGTTGGCCTCACTGCCTTCAAATTCTGGCTCTGCCTCCCACCGTGCAGGTCTTCACCCCTCGGCCCTGGGCTTCTTTGGCATACTCCCATCGTAGGTGGACGTCAGGGCCCATGAAACCAGATTTGAGCTTAGCACCCAGCTGACTCGCCCTGTTATCCTGGACCTTCCCCTCAGTCCTCCAGCACCCTCCCCTTGAGTTAGTAGTGGTTCAAAGCCTGAGTCTCCTAAGTCTGCTCCAACCCACCTTCTCAAACAGATACAGAGGGGCAACTCCTCATCGCTGCCACTGAAGGTGGCTGGAGGGCTCCCTAGCTGGGAACGGCTACAGCAGCTGCCTCTCCACCTGGATTTTCCCCGACTTCCTTGTGCTCATGATTCCATGAATACCACTAAATGTGGGTGCTCATGCTCCTCCTTCTGCTGGGGTGCCTGTGAGCACTGTCACAGTGACTGGGCAGGGATGTCAGCCCTAAGCACCACTGGGCCCAGGGCATCTGCCACCTGGTGGCAGGACAACAGGACCCATGGATCAAGGTTTGTGAAGGAGCCATGGACCTTGGGCGGGGCTCTGAATCCTACCTGTGAAAAGAGGATAACGAGGTTCACCAGACTTGGATGACTTGTGTGGGGGTCCTGTTGTTGATGTTATCTGTGGGGTAGGGACTATTATCACTCCCATCCTACAGAAGAGGAGACTGAGGCCCAGGGGGGAAGAACTGTGCCTTGGGTCAATGAGCTAGCAACCAGAGGAGCTCAATCCAAACCTAAGAATCAGATGAGATAACAGAGCCTTTAGGACCAGCTTCTCAAGGCGCATCATCAGGGTATAGTACATGTTGGGGGATGGTTAATTCTGGGCCAGCTTGACTAGGTCATGTCCACAGACTGAGCAAAGCAGAGAGCTCCTTGCAGTGCATGCAGGTCTTACCTAACTCCTCGGGGGTCTGAACAGAAGGCGAGGTAGAGTAAGGGGGAGTCTGCTGTCTCTGCCTGACACTGAAGCTGGGACACTGGCCTTTTCCTACCTTCAGATTTGGTCTGAGACATTAGGTCTTCAGCCTGGTATGGTAGGAGCAGAACCTACCTGTTGGCTCTGCTGGGTCTCCGGCTTGTGTCTTAGGACTTCTCAGCCTCCATAATTTTGAGTTCATTCCTTACAATAAATTTCTTCCTATACATATGTCTCCTGTTGGTTCTTTGGAGCACAATCAGCATCAATACCAGGACTGCCTTCATGCCATGCAGCCCAGAGTCACCCTGAGCCTACAGAGTAAATTCACTGGTTCGACAATGCTTACAATGTGCTCAGGAGGGTGACCACAGGTCCTGCCCCTGCAGGATGCAGAGACAGAAGTTAGCAGCCAGCAGCAACAGCTAGCTTTCGCCATGTGACAACTAGTAAGGGACGATGTGGCTCCCAATTAAGAGAAACCAGTGAAATTCACCTATTATGGAGAGATTTATGGCCATGTCTTTTAAATATGCGTTTTTCAAACAAACATGTCGTCATAGTAACCCTCTTAAAACAAGATGTGACCTGGCTTGGAGAACCTGAGAGCTAATTATAACAGAGCTTTGTATTTAGCTACACCTTTCTTCTGAGCTTAATGGGCCTCACTCATTAAGCTCACAAACATCCTCTGAAGTCCTTAGGGGACAGATACTATTAAACCCATTTTACAGATGCAGACACCAAGGAACGGGTGAGTTAAGTGACTTTGCCACTAACTGGCAGATCAGCCATGAGCAAGTCCAGGCCAGATCTAGGTCTCCTCTATTTCCTTCTGTTTTTACGAATCAGACTCCATCCTGAATTTTGAAAGTCCTCCATCATTAAAGGATTAGCGTTTCCCAGGGTTGGGGATCAGCCACGGCTGGGGATCCCAGACTGTGCGGTCATCTGTGTGCGAAGGCTGCTGGGTCAGGAGCTGTGGAGGGAGCAGAGGTGGCAGTGGTGGGAAGCGCTGAGGTGGACGATCTGTGCAAAGAACCCGGCATGCAGGGTGGCAGGACCAAGACAGACCCCGCAGAGGCCCAGGAGGCCAGCATGTACCCTTGTATTTCATGGGACAAGAAACTGAAACCCATCTGCACCTGCCCTTGCCCCTGCCCCTCCTATGAATCCTCCACCTGTGCCACCCAGAGTGGTCAAAGCCCATTCCTTAGCATAGGTACACCTTGTCTTGGGCCTCTGCTGCAGCCTCATGGCCCTCAGGAGGCGGACCCGGGCCAGCCGTACTGTGCGTGACGTTAGACATTCTCATTCTTTAGACCCACTTCAGACCCACTGAGCCAGAACCATGTTCCACAAGCCCTTGAGGGCTTCTGAGCAGCTCTAGTTTCCTGCCTAGAACATTCTCCTTGGCCTTGTGGCCACCACGTTTTGCCTCCAGCCCATCCTGGTGCCAGCACGATTCATTCAGGCCCGTGGCAGCTCTCCTCACCCGCAGCACCCATCGGCCCTGCGACGAAAGAACATGTCTGTCTCCCTGTGCAGAGGGAAGCTCCAGGAGAGCAGGGCCCTCTGCCCAGCCACCCGACAGCGCCTAAATGAACCGTGCCTTTTGCCTCAGGTCATCGGGGGCCAGGAAGAGAATGAGTCTGGAAGTGAGTGGCAGGAAGACTTGTTCTGAGGACACTGAGATTGAGATGCCACCGGCCACATTTGGCAGGTGGAACACTGGAGAGGTGACTCCAGGAGGACGAAAGGCCTAAGGAAGAAATCCTGGAGCACGACGGGCTGGGGGAGTGAGGAGCCACAGACGCCGGATGGGAACCGAGGACAGACAAGCGAGCAGACAAGAGGCCAGTGCTGCGGAGGAGGAGGCCAGGCAACCCTGCTCCCAGAGCTGGAGTGGACGCTGGGGACCCAAGGTGGGCTACCAACAGGGATGGAGCAGCCACCGGGAGCAAACGTGTCCGTGGAACCCTGAGGGGTGGGAGGAAGGGAGATGAGGCATGAGGAGAGTTCCCGTGAAGGTCTCTGGTCACCTAGGGAGCGTAAGCAGAAATGGAGTCCAAGAGTTACAATCAGTCTATTCGGGTAGTAAGCAGAGATCCTCAACTTGGGTTTGGAGCCATTTGTGATTGCGGTCTCCTTTTTAGCTATTCTCTTTTGGAACTGGGGATTGAACCCAAGGCTTCCTGTATGTGAGGTAAGCATTTTGCCATGGAGCTACATCCCAGCCTTTAAAGCCATTTGTGGGATGTGAAATCAATTTAATGGGTGAACTTGGTGGTGGTGGGGAAGGAGGCAAAGGATTTAGAACAGGGAAGAATAAAAAATACCTCGAGTCAGAACCATCCAGCTAAGCTGCTCCTCAGCTCCTGACCCACTGACCCTGTTACTGCAATCTGAAGCCACTATGTTCTGTGTTGATTTGTTATGCAGAATATATAACCATTTGTGGATGTCACTAAAGGAACTGTCCTCCCTCACTCTGGTCTTCACCTTCTCCTTCCCTGGATCATTCCCAGTGGATATGAGCATGCTGGAATTTCTCTCATCTTAAAAATGCTCTCTGGACCTCAGTCCTATTTTCTGTCCCCATGTATCTAAAACTCCTCTTGATCATTTCTGGTTCCTTTCCCCCCATCCCTTAACTATGTCAATTTAGGCTCTTCAGCACTCCAGCCTCTCTGAAACAGCTCTCAAGTGAGAATTGACTCTTTGGAATAAAATTTAATACCTCTCTGGTATTAAATCCCCTAAGGACCAATTCAATCCTTAGTCCTCTTTTAACTTATCTGAGTTATTCACTTAGTAAATATTCACTAAGGAGCTACTAGGTGCCTGGCATTGTTTTAGATATCAGATATCTAACACTGATTAGAACAGACCCCAAATCCCTCCCCACCCTTGCAGAATATCCAAAGAGAAACAAGAGAACTCTGCAAATACTCATGGTGAGACCACTGATGTCTGAGACCAAATAAGTCAAAGTGATGGGCAGTGGGGGGAATAAAGAGGAAATAGATCAGCCATGAACTACTGACACTGGTGCCGGGGACAGGGAAGCCATTAAACTCTTCTCTACCTTGGGTATGTGAAAGTTTTTTTTAAAGCACTGTTATGTCAGGCATCATTTGCAATCCAGGCAATGGTGCATGCTGGCAGTGTGGTGTGGCCACTAAAATAGGGTGGTCCTGGCCTGAGGCGGGTCAGAGAGCCACACGAGACAGATGGGGAGGAAGAGCACTCCAGGCAGAGGGAATTGTAACCACAAAGGCTCTGGCTTAATGCCCAGAATGTTCTAGAAATAGCAAGGTCAGGACCCTGACTGCCAGCAGGCAGAGAAGAGCCCAGTAAGGGGCTGGATTCTGCCGTACCCTGGGGAATTCTGGAAAGACAGACACGCTCTGACTCAATCTCTACTGAGAATCCCTCCTTACCCCCAACCCCCAAAGCCTGCTTCTGCCAGGGCTTCCCAGGTGGTCAAGGGCAGCTCCCTGTCCCTGTTAAGGCCATGCTGTCACGCCTGACTCTTCTTCCTTCCTGCATCCTCCACATTCATGCCACAGCAAATCCTGGAATGCCATCTTCACTCCCCACAGGGCCTGCACCGGCTCCCCGAAGCCAGGCTGCCTCCGCTCCACTGGGCCTTCCTATACTGCACCCGCCATGGCCCATTCTTCTCTGGGCCTTGAGAATAAATGCTGTGGGCCATTCACAAGAGATGGGGAAACCCAGACAACTGTCTTAGGAACCTCAATAAATTCACTGCAGGCAAAACAAAACACCCCATAAATGCTACTTAGATGTTATTAAGATTAGCTCAAGTATGTTACAAAATTCTGTTTCTGCTCTTATAACAAATGATGGATGAAAAAGAAGCCAAATAACGGAAATTCTCTCTAAAATCTGACTTACAAAGGGGAAAGAAAATGAAAACTGAAATGACATTTTCATTGTTTTACCACATACTGATGTTTTCTAAAGTTACTATGTTCATTTTTGAAAAAATAAGTTTTACTCATTATACAAGGGATTTTTAAAAGGTCTTTTCTTTACATTTTTTAGGGTGAATCATAAGCAGGCAGAGTTAAATTACAGTTCAGTCATATAGTGAAACACCCTGAAGCTCATAGAGAAGATTGAGGCAGGATTCCCAATATAGGTTCCAACTTGGGAAAATGTACATTAGTTACAAAATCAAGTTGCAGAACAGCACTCATAAGGTGACACCATGTACATTATCAAAACAGATGTGTGTCCTGTTGTCTATAGAATGTATCTTATTACCATGTTACAAGTTACCTCTGGGGAGGGGGATGAATTTATGATGGGTACACGTCACTTTGATAAAAATAATTCGTTTTCAATGACACTATTAAGTACAAGGTGCACATTGTAGAGAAAGGCCTGCGAGTCCAGAGCAGACCTTGAGGGTCTGAGACCGCCAACTGCAGGGAGATCAGAACTAACCTGGGTCCTCATGTCCCGCCACGCCCTTTCCACCATCTTCCCCTCTCCCAAAGTCAACAACTGGGGTAAATAAAGAGACTCAGGTTCCAGGTGTGTGGCGTCAGAGTCAGCCATGGCTCTGAGGCAGAAAAAAGAGTGCCACTTAGAACCCCAGCAAGGTGCTAACACAGGAACCCAGCCCCTGCGCCCCCAGGTTTAAGGCCGAACTTCTCCTGCTGCTTCATGAACACCCCTGGGGGCACCTTGCTGATACAGACCCAGGAGAAACAAGGCCATTTTCTGGGGCTGGCAACTAATGTATCACAGGCATAGAAAAATGATGCAGCAGGGTACAAAATGTGCCTAACAATTTTAGAACAGGAAACGTCAAAGGCCTGTGGATTGCCAGCCACTGCAGGGATCATCCTGAGGAGGAGGTCTGTTTTAAGGGATCAAAAGGTAGAAAAATCAGGGCAATAAGTGGGAGCAGTGGGGCCTGGAAGGCATATTTATGGGACTGCTGGTCAGCAAGTTCTCAATTGTCCACCACAGACTCGGCTCAGTCCCTCCAGCTGCCCTTCAGGGATTCCCCAGAACCAAAGCAGAAAGGAACTTCTGCTCTTGAAAACCCAGGTTTTAAAGACCGTTGGGGGCTGGGTTGTGGCTCAGAGGCAGAGGGCTCGCCCAGCACGTGCGAAGCCCTGGGTTCAATCCTCAGCACCATATAAAAACAAATAAATAAAGATACTGAGTCCAACTACAACTAAAAATATTAAAAAAAAAAAAAAAAAAAAAGACAGTTGGGCTTAGAGGTGCATGTGTGGCCTGAGGTAGGTGGAGGGTGTGGGAGGTGCTTCTGGGGCTGGAGCATGGTGGGCTGTACAGGGTGCTCCCTCTGCGGCCAGAAGGCCTCTAGCCTCATCTCCTCTGCGGTCAGGGTGCCTTCACAGGTGCAGAGGTGACTAAAAGAGCATCCTTAACAAAGCTGGTTCAACCCTGGTCAGTGGGGCCAAATCCCAGCCTTGCCCATGTCACCAGCCTCCAGGTCCAGAATCAGTCCTTGAACTCTGCTGCTGGTCTGTCCCTGATTCACAGGAGCCTCTTGAACGGAGTGGACGCATGCCCTCTGCTAAGTGCAGCACAGCTCCTGGACCTGTCACCAGAGAACAAGGAGGTCCCCAAGGAAGGAGGGAGAGGGCCTGGGAAGAGCCTGGGCTTGGAAACTGAACCTGCAGCACCGTCCCACCCTGCGACTCCCTCTCCAAGGTCTTCTAAGCTCCCATCCCTGGAGGAAGCCATGCGGGAAACTGAGGAGAACTGGAGGCCGAGGTCCTGTCCTCTGGGGTGGATCGTGGATAGGAGCTCCAGGGGAAGATGATGGACAGGAAAGCAGTGGCCGCAGGGACTGAAATAGCCAGAGGACTCCAGAACTGCAGCTTGGGCGGGTGGTCTGGTGACTGCGCCTGTCCACACCCCCACTGTGCCAGACAGTACTTCACAGGCCATAGAAGTGGACATGTAACCCACATGTCCTCTACCTGGGGAGCCTGCATGCAGCAGCAGAGATGACGGGGAGGAAAGAGAAGGGGACACCTAAACAGCAGAGAACCACACTGACTCACGAGGAAGGAAAGACGAGGAGAGGGCCGACTGAGTCCTACAGCCTGCCCGAGGGGCTCCTGAAGCCACGCATCCCAGAGCATGGGGACAGGCACGAACCCTGCCCTCGTGGCCTGCGCCATTTCAAGGAGAACTCTATCCACAATAGTTCAAAGACTCACACAATTTTGCTTGTACATAAGAACAAAAACAAAAACAAAATCTCCATAAAAACATCTTTAAGACCACAACATGTGAAGAACTACAGAACCAAAATTAGCTTCAAATTAATTTAAGGAATGGGTCTTTTTCTAAAAGAAGCTATCTGAATGAAAATATTTTATTTATTTTATTCTGGTTCTGAGGATTGACCCCAGGGATTCTCTACTACCAAGAGACATCCTTAGCCCTTTTTATTTACTTGTTTGTTTTTGGGGTGCTGGGGATGAAACCCAGGGCCTCAAGCACGCTGGGTAAGTACTCTACTGTTGAGCTATGCCACAGTCTCCTTTTTCTTTTTTATTTTGAGACAGGGTCTTACTAAGTCTCCCAGGCTGGCTTCGAACTTGCAATCCTCTTGCCTCGAGCTGCTGGGATTTCAGATATGCTTATTTTTTGACATGTTTCCTCCAGCAAGCTTATCTCTAATTGTACGGGGCGGGGGTGGGGCGGGGGAACCTACTCAATCTTGTATCAAGTTAAAAGAATAACCAGTAGCTTCCATTTCTTTTTATTATTATTGAAATTAATTTATGCTGTTGGTATAAAAATAGTTTTAAAATATCCCAAACTAATATATAAGCCAGAAAATGACCTGTCAATACCAACTTATCAACTCAAACAGGGTCAATACACAGGCACCAGGTAATATGGGAACAGTCTTTCCAGGTGGCTAACTGGAGAATGGCAGTACACAGGATGAGAAAAAAATCCCTAGAACATGATAAATCTTTTTTTCTGCACAGGAAAACGGTTAATTTCATGACACACCTTTAAAAACATTAAAAACAACCACCTGGTTTACTTGATTAAGCATGAAAAGAACAATATTATAAGGAGTGACAACTTAGAAAAAGCACCCTGGGGGCTACTGAGTGGCAGAATGGTAGACCTGGCATCAAACTTTGACCAGCGCACACCAGCCCTGATGTGCGGCTTGAGCACTTGCACTCCCTCATCTGACTTCATGTTCTCAAGAGGATCAGTTAGGAAGACCCTCCGAATCACACGCAGGCCATTTCCACGCTCAGTGCCGCGACCGACCTCTTCTGGGTTTGGACCGCAAGTGACCGGCAGAACGACGGAGTTTCTTCCTCTCTAGTCGATGCAGCTTCTCAGCCTCCTGCTGCTTCTTCTGCTGTTCTGACTAAATGGAGAAAATAAGATGAGTGGAGAAAAAAAAAAAGGCCAGTGCCTCTTCTGTGACCTCAGAATGCAACAGCAGAACCCCAGGGTAAGGGCCTGCCTCCCAGCTAAGGCTGCCCAGCCACTTGGTGTGGCTGCTGGACCTGGTTCCAACAAGTGCTGGAGCTGACTTTGCAGACAGGAGTGGCAGGACAAAGTCCAACTTCTCACTATGTTTTTTTTTTTTTTGCTGGGGGTGGGGCCTGGGGGGCATGTGCTGGGGAATGAACCCAGGGCCTTGCACACTGCAGCCAACCATCTTCCAGTGTCATTTTGAAAGCAGAAATTCTAAATTCCAGGCAAGAGGAGAAGTGCCCCATCACACTAATCTGATGAACCCACATGAACATTCTTGGTGTGCTTTAAAAAGGCCCCAAGAGCTATTAGAAGAAGGTACATTGCTTCTCACAGGCCTCCTCTCCCAGAAGCCTTCTGCTAGAAGTTAGAGCAATGAGCTCATACATAGCCCCACATCTTTTCTTTTTAAATATTTATTTTTTAGTTGAGTTGGATATAATACCTTTATTTTATTTAATTATTTATATGTGGTGCTGAGGATCGAACCCAGGGCCGCGCATGGGCTAGATGAACGCTCCACTGCTGAGCCCCAGCCCAGCCCCACAGCCTCACATTTGATGGGGCTGGGGATGCAGTTCAGGAACAGAGGAGTAGCCTGCATGCACGAGGCCCTGGGCTCAGTCCCAGAGCTGCCTCACATTTGACGGCTCAGATGACACAGACCCTGTATGGGAGCCCAGCTAACCCAGGCAGCTGGTGGAAGTGTGTGTCTCTGCCTGAGGAGGCTCTGCCGAATTGAGGGTGCAGGGGAAAAGGCCGTCCCGCAGTCACGGGAAAACTACACACCTACCTAGCTGCTCTCTTCTTCCTATCCTGACCACCTTCCTGCTGTGCAATACAAAACGATCCCAATCCAACTCGGAGGTCATTTTAAGAAATTCTTACGATTTCTTCTATATAATTTAAGAGCTATCTTATTTTAAAAGTGACAATCACCCTAGTACCTTCCAATTTAAAAACAGGAGGAGAGGCTTAGTCTCCTTCCTCCTGAAAGCAGCTGTCCCTCCCTCAGCACAGCCCAGCAGGGCTGCAGTGCTTCTCCTGCGCTCTCCCACTCGACTTCTCCCACTTGACTTGGCTGAATCGAAAAGGGAATCAGCAATGTTCAATGGCACTAAGAGAGTTTACATGAAACTCGGAACAGGCACCAAGAGTCACTCTGAATGCAGTTCTGGCTTCAGGAATAAATATACGAGTAAACTGAAGAGGTTCTTGTCTGAGAAGAAAAAGCTTTTATCACTTGGCCAGCCTTCTGGCTGCAGGCAGGGAAAGCTCCATAGATGAATGGATGAAGGACAGGGAGACGTACAAATGGCTGCTGAACATGAGATGAGACATGCAAAATTCTGAGTCAGTAGGGAGCTGCAAAACAAAACCATAGCGGGATGCCACTTGCCCTGTGGAATGGCTATTAGAAAAGATAAGACAATAACAAGTACTGGTGAGGATTTGGGAAAAAGTCTGTTTCTCAAAAAGTTAAATAGTTAACCACATGAACCAGCCATTTTACTCTTAGATATGTATCCGAGAGAATGAAAAATGTTCATCTAAAAACACAGAATTTTCAAAGCAGCATTATTTGTGATAGCAAAAAAAGGGAAATATCCCAAATGTGTGTCAATGGATGAACAGAAAACCAAAATGTGGCATAAACATACAATCCAAAAAGGATAGAAGTTCTGACTCATGACACACCACGAATAGACCTTGAAAACACTGTGCTAAGAAGCCAACTGCAAAAGAAAACACTGTATAGCCGAGCGCGGTGGTGCGTGCCTGTAACCCCAGTGCCTTGGGCAGCTGAGACAGAAGGATAGTGAGTTCAAAGCCAGCTTCAGCAAAAGTGAGGCGCTAAGCAACTGTCTCTAAATAAAATTTAATAAACAAATAAATAAATTAAATTTAGAGACCCTGTCTCTAAATAAAATACCAAATAGGGCTGGGATGTGGCTCAGTGGTTGAGTGCCCCTGAGTTCAATCCCCGGTACAAAAAAAAAAGGAAAAGAAAACACTGTATGATTTTATTTATGTGAAGTGTCCAGAACAGGAAAATCTACAGAGACAAGTAGGAAGTAGATCAGCACTCACAACCAGGGGTAGGTGGGATGGGAGTATGGGGCTGCTGCTAAAGAGTACCTGGTTTCTTGTTCAGGTCATGAACATTGTCTAGAATCAGTGTGATGGTTACACAATGTAATGAGTCTATTAAAAATTAGTGACCTTTAAAAGAGTGTCTTTGGTATATAAATTGTATTTTAAAGAGAGGTAGAAACTCATTCTTCTCTACTTGGTGCCTATATTTAGGACAGAGTATGAGTGAGAAAATTTTTCAGAGAAATAAAACCATGTCATTTCACCCATCAGATAACAGAAAAGTATCTGAGAAACTTATTTCTCCCACAGTTCATAACAGGCCTTCCTACAGCTGGTTAAAGACCTCCATCTAGAAACAACCCAGAACAGAATCACCAGTGGCAAGAACTCGCCTTGGGAAGCCAGGATGCCCTAGTGAGCAAATGGATCAGAACTAGCTGCTTCCTGGTCTTCTCTGAAGTTCACCAGAGTGTCAGGTGGTTCATACCCTTAGGCGTTAGGACTTCTGCTTTATAAGGACACACCTCAGGCCCGGCAGCTACCGGGAACACAAGATGGTGGCTCAGCACCATCACAGCCAACTCTGGGTCACTAAGGCCTGCTTGCCTCAGGCCACCGGTAATTTCCCAGCACTGCTTCTCCTGGCTGTCGACCAGCAGGGGCTCTGGCTGTAGGGAAAATTCTAGAAAAGGCAAAATATAGCTTCCTTCTTGGGGAAAGCCTGGGAAGACAGGCCTGAGGACAGAGCACACAGGACACTACTGGAGGCTGTTTTTCCTTTGTAAATTAAAAACAAACAAACAAACAAAAATGATCACAAAACTCAAACTCACCCTCTTTAATGTGAATGTCAACTGTTTGCTGCCAACAGTGGTATCTGATACATTCAATGTCCCATTTTTGGCTTCGAGTTTCAAACGATCTTCAAGGGTTTTGCTGTAGGAAGTTTAAAAGAATGACATATTAATTAACATTATGTTCCATTTGAATCAAGTGTTAATTAAGATCGAGCTCATGAGGAAAAGAACTTTTAAGGAGACTAACAAAAAAATACACCCTAGGAACTTCTACTTCCTTCCCTTTGAAAGTCGGCTTGCTGAACGTGGCTGCTACCCAGCGGTTTAGCGCTTTAGCACTTTCTGCTTCAGTGGCTCTGGTGAGAGCTGACTTAAGAGGGAGACAGACACCTCTGCAGAAACCCCTGGGGGAGCATAGTAAGGAGGACCACTTGCCTTCTGGCCCCTCCTGCTTCTCCAGCCCAGACTCCAAAAAATTGTAAGTGGCAGTACCAAAGATTTCAATGATTGCTACTTATCGTACTAAAACATATTGTGAGGCCAAATAAATGCAAGGAGCAATCTATTTCTGAAGCCTGTAACTTACTGTAATGGTTGGTGGCATGCTGATTCCAAGCATTTTTACTTAGGCCATGCACAATGGAGGTATTTGAGTGTTCTGGCAACTTGCCAGCTTTCTACAATGGAATGAATGCAATCTTAGGCCTCCAGGTCAAGCCGCTGTGAAGAGCTATGGTCCTTCTGACTTCCCCTTCACTCAGCCCTGACAAGTCATCGTCTCATATGGAGAGCAGCTCAGACACCGCACGCCGACTACACAGAGAAAATGGAGCAAGCACACTCCGGACAGACGCTACCTGATCCTGTTGTGTGCGCTGCTGGCTCCCTAGTGTCTTTCCTTTCAGTTGTTTTAACTTGAATTATTTTTCCCAACATACTTTATCCTAGAGTTAAATAACACTTCATTTCTTGGTCATGTTTTCCAGACTCTTCTGGGCCACTTCAGACAACCCATGCCTGTAACTGTCTGTTGTGCCCTTCAGTTCATGATCACTAGAGTAATTGAGGAGGACTGCACTTTCTAATAAAGATGTTAAATTTGAATGTCAAACCAGTTATACCATATGCCATTGCATGCTGCTATAATAATGCTTAATTATGAATCAGAACTTTGGCCTTTTTGTTAACTTCCTTGAGAGGAGAAGAAACCTGAATGAAGCCTAACAATTAGACAGCTGATTCTTCTAGACTAGCTAAAGCGACACATGTCCATCCCTGTGATGAGACTGGGAGAGGACAGGAAAGAAAAAGGGGAAGAATGTAATTTTCTTTTCTATCTCCTCTTCAGACAAACACTTCCCCCTCGTCCCTACTCCCCCCTTGTGCCAATCCAAGCTGAATGAGCCTTTCAGTGTCGGGAATAAACACTAAAAAACTTGACGGAATTAAAAAAAGGGCTGATTTGTGTGAAATGGTTGTCTTTTCCCTGAAATATGACTTTCCTAACTAGTAACTGAGTAGAACACAGCTCCTAGAGGATCCATGGGACAAAGCAACGCTCCTTTGAAACTCTGAAACTGATGTTTGATGTTCACACCATGAGAAATTTATTTCTAGTTTATAACTACGAGTAATGTACTAAACACCTTCTTTATGTAATTTGAGACATAAAGTGGTTAGCATAAAAGTGGCACTCTTTTCTAAGCAATAATGTTATTAAGAAGCACTTTTAAAGCACTTTTCATCTTCAAAGTTCTTTACAGGCAAACTAATTAATCCTTTCAACATCCCTGAGACAGAAGTATTTATCCTTTATAGATGGAAAAAGGGAGGTAAAATGTGAAATGACTCGCCCCAGGCCACGCAAGGATCTAGATTCTAAAACCAGGTTCCAATGGCAGGACCTCTCCTTCCCAGTACTGTCAGACCATACTTGATTTATAAAGTTCTGTTCAGGAAACTTGTCCACTAAGTGTTCTAAATGACAAGTTTCCACATGACTAACAGAACAAAATTAAGATTTAATGCAGCCTTTTTTTGTTTTAAAACAAGAATTCAAAAGTGACGTGCTGGGCTGCCCGCAGCGCGAGGGTGCACTGTCAGCCTCAGCAAATTCCTCAGCCGGCTCATCTCATTTTTGTTCTTTCCTTTAACAGCTATAAACTCTGAGCTTCAAAGCTAACAGGGATCCTGAACAGCTATGGAGCCACTGAGACAAAGTGGGACACAGAGAACACTAATTTGGGAAGAAAAAGACTTTTCAAGTAAATTGTGGGAAATTACTACTCTTTTAAGAATGACCTTATTTCCTCCATGATAGAGCATATAAATTCTCGTTTTCGCTCAATGTGCTTGCGACGTGCACTTGTAAAAACTTGTTCTGTCTAGGCTGCCTGGAGAGACAAGCGAGTGTTAGAATGAGCCATGGCAGGAGATCAGACACAGACGGGGACTGTGTGGAGATTTCTACATAGGAAAGTTCTACTTCCTCCCTTTGAAAGTCGGTTTGCTGAATGTGGCTTCTACCCAGTGGCTTGGCGCTTTCTGCTTGAGTGGCTCTGGTACAGGTGACTTAAGAGGAAGACAGACACCTCTTCAGAACCCCCAGGGGAGCACAGTGAGGAGGACTGCATGCCTCCGGCCCTCCTCCTGTCTCCTCCAGCTCAGGCTGCAGGTCAGCAGGCAAGTGGGCACTCTCTACTTGATGGTAAAGTATGTTAGGGAAAAACGTAATTGGCACAAGGTGGATGACAACAAAACCCCTTCAGATTGATGGTGACACACTAAGAAAAAAGATCTGGGTTTAAAAGGCTGCAGGAGAAGTAAGATTATTCAGTACCCAACGAGAGGGCTTCCCGGGCGTAGGGCTGTCTTAAAATAATAAGGAAAAATGGGCATCAACTACAAGAGGAAAAAAGTCAAACCAGATACTAGATGCCCCAGGAAAGCTGAGAAATTTAATTAAAAATTATGCTCCTCAACGAAGTTTTTAATCACTTTGCAGGGAAGAGGAAGCAGAGGAGCAGGAGACAACATAAAAGTACATTCTTCAGAATTCAGGGACTTAAGTGGAGAAACGAAATCCACGTTTTAAAAATTTAACCTTAAGTAGACAAATCTTTCCCTATGCTATAAAGGCTGTTCAAAACTCTTTTCTTTAAAAAAATTTTTTAATTAAATATATATTTTTTTAAGTTCTAGTTGGACACAATACCTTTATTTATTTATTTTTATGTGGTGCTGAGAATGGAACCCAGTGCCTCCCCCATGCTAGAGCGCTCTACCACTGAGCCACAACCTCAGCCCCCAAAACTCTATTTCAATGCCTTCAGTCTGCACAGGTACTTCAAAGGCTCTACTGAAGAGATGTAAACTCAAGCGACCATGGAATCTGACCCTCATCTCTGAGCATAACTAAAATTTGCCAGGGCTGCTAATGCCCACTGCTGGGAGGAGGGGATGCTGCACTCTGCTGGGAGTGCACAGGGCATGAGCCCCATTGGAGGGTGACTGGCGGCATCATACCCCTCTTTTGATCCAGCTAAGTCCATCACTGGAATAGACTGCAAAGAAATACGCTGTGAATTCACAACTGTGAAAAAGGTAAGAGAAAAACGAGAAGCAGCCTGACCACTGCAGCTAGGGGAAAATTACCTCAGTGGGGGCACACCCCCGATGGAGTATGTGCAGATGCAGTAGACCTCATCAAAAAAACGTGCCATCAAAAAAGATGTCCAAAGCTTTTTTTCTGTGCGTGATTCTGGGATTTTCTGTGTGTGGACCCTGGGATTGAACCCAGGGTCTTATGCGTGCGAGGCAAGCACTCTACCAACTGAGCTAGTCCCCAGCCCTAAGTTTTACTTTAAATGAAAAGGGCACGTTAAACAATATGATAACCTGATGCATTTGTCATAAGAAAGAAAAGCCACAACTACACATAGGTGGGTGGGGATCTGTGTGGCAGTGCATGCAGCTGACAGGCTGGGAGAATGGCCACACATGGCAAGGACTCAGGAGAGTTCACCATTCAGCACACAGGCTGACTGCTGACAGATCACTGTCCACACTAACTTGACAGAAGATTCTCTTTTTTGAAACATTTAAAGTTTTGAATTAAATTATTTTCAAAATAAGATGTTTAAAATGCTTTATACATAACTTCAGCTTTATCCACTATCAGTGTGGAAAATGAGCTGAGGAGTAAAACGTGCCACCAGGAGCTGCTGAGCTCCCCAGTGAAGACAGGTCCTCAAAGGCAGGAACTGTCTTTAAAATCTTTGAATTTCTAGGACCTACCACAGGGTAGACACTTCAAAGACTGCTTTCATAAGAGAACTGAAGGGGCCACCCAGCAGCTAGTATTTACTACCCAGGAAGAGGAGACAGGCTCATTGACTGCAATGCTGGGCATTCTAAGGACGCGTCCTTGGTTCACCAACACAGGCATCATCAATGCTACCTGCAGGTCCCGCGAGGCTGCTCCAGGACTGCTAATGCCCATTGCTAGGAGGAGGGAATGCGGCACGCTGCTGGGAGTGCACAGGGCACCAAAAAGGGCCAAGTGCCCAGACCCTAACTCAGGCCAGCAAGCATGGACTTGCCAATCCTCGCTCCTTGACATGATTATTTCCACACGTGCCGACTTCTCTTCCCTGTGGCTCTGAAGAGCTATACCTCTATTGGTGGCCGTCTCCCTGGTTAGGGCTGCTGGGCTAATTTCTACCTGAATCCTCACCAAACCCCACCCTTTGTGGATTCCATTCCTTTCTCCACTTGCCCCTTTACTATGGTGATCCTCTCAGCCCACTGGCAAATCACCTCCCTCAAGTCATTGGATTGACTCCTTTTTCACTTCTAGGCTTTTGGGAAGCATCATGTACACTAATTGTCCACAACGTTCTTTAAATCTCCCACCTGTCGTCAGACTTGTGGTCTGCCTGAGAAATGGTCTCGAGGAGCTGATCCTCCCCGCCCTCAACCCCTCTGCACAGGTGCTTGCACGGCTCTCTCCTGGGAGACCACACTCCATGTCCCCGTGGCCCCCGGATAGCTCCTTAGGATTCACTGCCCATCTACTCCTCGGCCTGGCCTCTGAGACTGAAGTCAGCTCTAAACAACCAGTAGCTCCGAGATTCAATTCACTACTCTGCACGCACCTGTACTGTTCTCAAGAGAAGTAAATGGCTTACTGGACTCCAGATTGCATTTCTGTCTCGGCTTCTCCCCAGCTCACCACTGAGCTTCAGGCCTTTTGTCTTTCTCTATCTCTTGTTCTCCCATGGTTCTGTGATCAATGTGTTCCACACCCCTACCCCACAGTTCAGGCCCCCTATCTTCTGTCTAGGACTACTGTGACATCTGTGAGCTGATCTCTGTGTGTCTAGTTTCTCTCCCTCTGTTTTTCTAAAACTGAGATATTTTGCTACAGGTCTCTTGGAAATAGGGACCTTTTGCACCTCTGTTTTTACAACAAACACATACTGTGTTTATTATAAAAGTCTCTACATGATTGGCAGAGGGCTTGGGACAGATGCAACCATGTTACTCTTGAATAGTCTCATGGCTTTCCAGGACGGGCCAAGCCACTGCTGCCCAAGCTCCTGCTCTTCTCGGGAAAGTTCCTCCCTCCCACCTCCTACCCTGTGCTGAGTGCTCAGGCCTGAGCCTCTCAAAAGACCATTCCAATGTGACCTCTCACAAAGACTTCCTTAATTTCCCCCAAACTAAGTCCCCTTTTCCCTCTGCCCTCCCCCCAGGGCTTCTCACAGTTCTGAGTATACCTGCTAAGGCATGAGTCCCTGGGTCTAGGATGGCACTGGGCTCATGAAGACTTCCAAGGAATGTTTCACAGGGTGGGTGGGGAGGCTGAGAAGTGGATACTGTTACCTAACTGCAAGGCACAAAAACAAGTGCCGACAGACACATGGGTTTATCTGAAGGCACATGAGGATGCTGAGCAGAGAGGACGACTCACTTGAGCCACCATGTGCTATTTGCTTTTCCTTCACAGAAATAATTTCCAAGCTGGGCAGGTCTGAGTGAACACTTACACACAATGCACTCAACTCCATGCTGCCTTTTGTTGTCACCTGTGGTAACTCGCAGAACACACATACTTCAGTTCTCTGAAGGATAATAGCTCAATGCTTCATTAAATAATATTAAGATACTGCAAATTCAGGATCTGCCACAATAATCCAGTCATGACTAGACTTCAATAAGCAGTTTGTGCCAAAGGCTAGTAAATGGCAGGCTATTCATACCAGAGGGTTGTTACTTCAAACAACAGGATTTTTCTTCTTGGCTCACGGAAGTATCATTTCTTAAGTAGCTCTTCTTCTCAAGAAGAGTGCTTAACTAAGTAAGAGTGCTTAATTGCAGAAGGTTCACTCAGCTATTGTTTATTCTTAATATGACACTTTTATCTTGCTTATTTTTACATTAGTATTATGCTCCAACCCATAGGCAGAAGGAAGAATGTTGTGTCAATAGTCACAGCCCCATCCCAAATACCAGTACCATGGCTATGCTCCATGAGATATCACCCCAAATACCAAACTTTGTCTATCAAAGCTCCGCCTAGAGATTTTCCAACGGACTTGAGGACCTAGCCTACTCCTTGCTGAGACACTGACAACTGAAAATTGTTCAAACAATACCACTTCTTTTTGAAATTAGATT
The DNA here is from genome assembly GCF_048772815.1 of Callospermophilus lateralis. Taxonomy (NCBI): domain Eukaryota; kingdom Metazoa; phylum Chordata; class Mammalia; order Rodentia; family Sciuridae; genus Callospermophilus; species Callospermophilus lateralis. The sequence continues at coordinate 6,885,648 of NC_135318.1, forward strand.
TTTTTTTCCATGATGACAAACATTTATAACATACCGTTTTAACCATCTCAAAGGGACAGTTTGGTAGCATTAGTCCTCTGCTGTGTGGCCATCACCTCCATCTGCTTCCAGAACACCTCCAGTATCCCAGACTGCAATGCTGTGTCCCTGACACAGAAGCCCCCAACACTCCTCCTCCAGCCCTGGGCAGCCACCCTCTGCTCTCCATTGCTATTTATTTGACTATTTTAGAATACTGGTTTGTTTTTTTAAAAATCTATTTTCCTGAAAAAAGCTTAAAATTTCTAGCAATTTTTCCAAGTGAACTTTTCAATAACCAAAAAAGCTGAGATGGGATAAAAATAACTGTGGTTCTGGTTTTTAAAAATAACTTTGTGTTAAGAGGTAAATAATTAGTTACCACTATTTTCAAAGGTTTCAAACCCTGGGTCTGTAAAACTTGGAACAAGACAAAAATATCTGTAGGTTAGAGAAGCTGATGGGAGAAAAGGACAACAGGAGGGTGTGCCTTTCTAGCTTGAAGTGCTCTCCCAGGTGTGCACATCCACACGCGCAGGGCCCGCCCTGTGCTTTACTGCTGTAACTACATTTCAAAAAGTTAAATGAACAAATTAGCCAGGGACCAGCTCAGCTTCCGCGGCTTCACCTCCTCACAGGCTGCCCGGCCCTTCACCCCTGCCCCGGACCTGCAGTCCCACCACCTGAGGAGACGCACCGTCTCCAGGGCCACCTGTCAGCAGCGAGGGAGGCAAGGGTGCCACAGGCTGGCTGCCACTCAGGTGGCACTCATGTGGCACTACTCACTTCATCAGCTTCTGCTTCGTGGCTGAGTCCTTGAAGCTTCTGAACTCTTCCCCCGCTTTGATCTCATAGAACTGGGGCTGCAGGACTGTCTGCTGGTCCTCCTGGACCTGGTGCTGCCATGTCCCCTTTCCCTCCTGCCGCAGGAGTTTGCGCTGCCTCCTGACTTCTTCCACCCAGTCTTTCTCATCATCTGTACTGTCGGAACTCTCTGCATCACTGGGTTTTCCTTCTGGTTCTTCCTCCTCTTCCTGAAATTAAAAATGGTAAGCAGAGAGTTCCTTTTCTCCAACCAAATACCTGTCCCACCATTTTTTTTTAAATAGCATTAGTCCATTAGAGTACGAGACACCACCCCATCACGCACATTGCACAAGTGCCTTTAATTAAATAGCTACACTTCTAGGCTGAAAGCCAAGCCCCTAGGATGGAATTAACGATACCTCAAGTATTCCTAATTTACATGAAAAATTTTATATTGATGAAACAGGAGCAAAGAGTACGTTACTTTTTCACGAAGTTCTTGTTCCTCTAAGAGTCTTAGTTTCTTCTTCCTTTTCTCACTAATTTTTGAAACAAGTGGATTCAAAAGCCTAAATTCTTCACTTTCTTCATCTACTTGGAAGTCAGGGTTCTCAAACATAACTTTAAATCGATCATCGGTGAGAATACTAGGAAGGTTCTATAAGAAAAACAGAAAAAAAGTATGTAAAAATTTAAGTTAAAATCTAAATAAAACCCGACCAGAAAGATGGCTACAATTCATTCTGTTGTAAAGTTAATAAACTACATGAGGCATACATAATCCTTGTAATTTCTTTCTTTCTTTTTTTTTTTTTTTGCTGTTTGAGGTGGGACTTGACTTTATTTATTTTTTTTTTTTGAATTTTAATATTTATTTATTTTAGTTCTCGGCGGACACGGACACAACATCTTTGTTTTGTATGTGGTGCTGAGGATCGAACCCGGGCCACACGCATGCCAGGCGAGCGCGCTACTGCTTGAGCCACATCCCCAGCCCCCTCTTGTAATTTCTTTAGAACTAGTTTCCAGAACTTTCTAATTGACTCTAGGTTTTATCTCCTACCAACAAAACACATTCTATTGATCTACTTGGCGACTGATCTATGGTACTTGGCCATTATACATAACGAGCTAAGAATAAACTCTTTTGGTTAACTTCATGCTCAATACATCCCGAAAGAATTTTCTTCAATTAATATTTCTAGTGCCAAGAAGCACTTTCAGCTGGGGGCTGTGGTGCACACCTGCATTCCAGACAGCAGCTGGGGCATGGGGGTCACAAGTTTGAGGCAACCTCAGTTAAGACCCTGTTTCAAATTATAAAGGGCCTGGGGTAGAGTTCAGTGATGGAGGGTTAATTAGCACACACCAGGCCCTGAGTTCAGTCCCCAGCACTGCAAAACAAAATACAACACCTTACAAAGAAATATATCTTTTGGGGGGGGGGGTGTTGGGGGACGACATGGCTAAAGCACAGCTATGACACTGAACTAAGAGAGTCTTCCACCTTCATATTCTGTAAGTAGAAATATGCCAATGAGTTCAGTTGACACAGTGGGTGAGGACAGGACGCAGTATAAATTTACTGAACTCCAGTAAGTTTCTTGGAAAAACAAGGATGTTTCTGTCCTTACAGGATAACTTCACCGGATCTCTTCCCTGGGCTACTGAATTGTTCTCAAAGAATGCAGTGTATTCCCCATAACTGTGGCTATTGAGACCCATATGGATAGCTCAGGGCTGACATAACCTCCTATTTGTATCATTTTAAACAGAAAGTTTCCTAAAACGTATTACAAACTTACCTGTTCACCGAAACAGATGACAGCAACCTCAGACTGGGGCTCTTACTATTCCTTACCTTTAAGCCACAAGCCTGGAAACCAGGTTGCATCACCGACTGAGGACAGATGGCAAACCAGAGCCAACAGCCTTAAGTAGAACGGGGCCAAGCAGCCTGCGGTGGAATCCGCTCCACTGAACGGGCTTTATTTTATCGACTGTTTTGTACCTGAGTTCTGAACACTATTTGTGACAGATCTACACAAACACCTGGAGATGTTTAAGATATTAAGGAATGTGGCTTAATACTTGTATATACCTAAAAACTGGTAAGGCCTTACCTAAAAATGCATGAGAGAGATTTCAACAAGTCTTCCCTGATTACAAGCTGCTTCTAAAACTGAGGGCTAAGGAAAAAACCACAGGAAAGATCTAGTTCCTGACCACAATCTCGTGAGAAAAAAAAAAAAAAAAACCTGCAACAAGGGTGCTACAAGGCCCCACACGAGGAAGTCCAGCACAGACAAGGTGCTCAGAGAGCTGGAGTGACCCATGAGACACCCAGGAAGGCTCCAGGGGACACGGCATTTGGGAGGAGGTTAGAGGGACGAGTGGGTTTCAAAAGGCAGAAATGTGAAGAAAGACTAGGGAGTGGCAAGTCCTCTGATGACATCAGAAGCTGGGTAATTTAAACAGGCATCTCTGATCAAGCAGATGGTCAAGGATTTTAAACACCATGACTGTTAGGAGAAGAAGCTCTTCAGGGGTCTTTGCCAACAAACAGAACCGTGCTCTACGAATGTAAGGTGGGCTGGTGAGGAAGACCAAGAGGCCACCCTAGGAAACAGGAAAAGAGGCAGGGTCTGAACAAGGGTGATGGGAATAAAAGGTGGGCAGACACTGTTCAGGAAAGACTTACTGAGGCACATTTCTGAGGTGCAGAACTGAGAGCTACAGCTGTGGGCAACACAGGAGGGTCAAGGGTTCAAAGCAGGTTTAGAAGCTGGGTGCAGTGGCACATGCCTGCAATCCCAGTGACATGGGAGGCTGAGGCAGGAGGATCACAAGCTCAAAGCTAGCCTCGGCAACTCAGCAAGACCCTGTCTCAAAACAGAAAATAAAAAGGGCTGGGATGTTGCTCAGGTAAGCACCCTTGGGTTTAATCCCTGGCACACACACAAAAAGCAGGGATAGAAATGGCTCTCCAGCATCTCGCTGCTGCGACTGGACTAGACAGCTGTGCTACCGTGTTAGGAAGCACCACGGGAGCACTGGAAAAAGGGCATGGGCGAGTGAAGGGTAAGGACTGACGCTCCACTTAAGACTGGTTGAGGGTGTGACAATAGACAATCATCTGACGCTGGAGGACTTCATCAGGAGTCAGGCAGTGTCTCAGGCAGTGGGAAGGCGACACTGCCAAAGATCCAGATAATCTCAAGTCAAATAGCCATGTCCCTGACTTTAAGTTAAATAAAAAAAAGCAATGGTAAAAATATTTACTAAAGTAATAATCACATTTAATAAGAGAGAAAATGTTAAAAAGAATGTTGCTGATTTTTTTTAAATAATTTTTTTTTTTTTTAGTTGTAGCAGGACTCAATATCTTTATTTTATTTACTTATTTTTATGTGGTGCTGAGGCTGGAACCCAGTTCCTCACACATACAAGATAAGCACTCTACCACTTAGCTACAAACCCAGCCCCTGTTGCTGGTATTCTTGAGATGCTTTTTTTCAATTTAAAATAAATTGCATTGCCTAAGATAGGCATGCTTTAGATGAACAATTATAAAATAAAAAAACTCCTGACCTAGCTATAAAAATAGTTCCCTCAGGGACTTTTCTTAGTCTAATTGTTTTCACAGCTGTCTTTTTAAAACAGGGGGGTGCAGGATAAGGCATAGTTAGCGATGTTTTGTAGTAGTAGTAGACAAGTGTCTGGCTAGTGATCTCCCTATAAATACACACACACACATGCTCAACACCTACCAGCAGCGTGTGAAAAACATCTGAAAGCAGTGTTCAGACCAAAGTCCAAAGAACTGCATCTGTCAATCTGAGCAGGGTGGCTACCATTAACACTGTCTCACTGTCGTCCCTGTCCCAGCAGAAAAGGCAGAGAAGGGGGACTGGTGAGGGCAAGGGAAGCGTGCTAGTAACAGGAAAGGATGTAAAGGTTAGCACCTGAGGCCCGAGGTATCCCCCTGTCCATCACGGCATCCCCCAAGTGCTCAGCACCTGCAGAATGCTAGTTGCCAGAGGGACAGCCACCCTCCAAGCACGGGGACCTGAGCAGCTGAGAGAAGACTTAAGATACTGACTGATGTTGGGCCTTCGCCAGACATTCGGCCTGCCCACCTCTGAGTTTTCATACCGCTAACTCCCTCACTCTTCACTATGAACAAGTAAACAAGGGTCACAAAGTAAAAACTATTTGAATTTTTTTCAGGAAAATCCCCTGGCACAACAAGCCCAAGTGTCCAGTCTGAAGGGCTTACCAAGCAGCCACAATGTAGGCCAGAGTCAGCCCATAGTGGGCACACAGCCCAGCATGCTCGCTGCCTGCAGGTTTCCTGGCTGCTTCCCAGGCTACCTCTCCTGTTCAGAGGGGCAGCTTCTCTGGTCACCTCCTGGGGAGAAGCAGAACGCAAGGGCACTTTGCCACTAGGGCTGAGTACTGCATTTTAACTTCACCTTTACTATACTCTCACCTGGAGAGACCCCTTGTATGGGGTATAAAACATCAGGTTGGAAACTCTACTCCTTCAGAAAACAAATTTCGTCTAATTCCTTGTCCAACATCGGAGTGAGGTGGTATGAATCCCCAGAAAAATGGGAAGGGAGATCCCAGGATCAGGTGATCAGTCCAGAAAGATCTAGAAGCAACTTCTTAAAAAAAAAAAAAAAAAAAGAAAAGTATATGTGTGTGTGTGTGTGTGTGTGTATGTATTATTTGTTGATGGACCTTTATTTATTTATACGCAGTGCTGAGAATTGAACCCAGTGCCTCACACATGCCAGGCAAGCGCGCTACCACTGAGCCCCAGCCCCAGCCCCTAGAAGCAACTTCTTTAGGAAGGTAAAATTAACAGAATATCTGACCTATGGAGATGATTTGAGATGAGACGAAGATATCTAGTAAAGAACTAGTTAGTGGTTGGTCAGTGATAACTACACAGCATGTGAGAGAAACAAAGTTGCCATCTACCTGTCTAGAAATACTATTTTATATAGTTATAACAGTGTACATGCCCAACACCTACAAAACTAAAATCATAATGTGCCTTTACCGGGAGCAAAGGTTTGGTTTAAAAAAAAAAATGCCGGGCTGGGGATGTGGCTCAAGCGGTAGCGCGCTTGCCTGGCATGCGCACAGCGCTGGGTTCGATCCTCAGCACCACATTCAAATAAAAATGTTGTGTCCACCGAAAACTAAAAATAAATATTAAAAATTCTCTCTCTCTTAAAAAAAAAAAAATGCCCAACAGTAAAAAGTTGAGGTGAAAGGAGGGAGGGTAGGGCGGAAGAGACAATAGACAGCCAATGATCTTTTTTCTTTTTGTACGAGGAGCACTTAATCACAGAGCCACATTCCTAGCCCTTTTTTACGTGTTGTTTAGAGATAGGATTTCACTTAGTTGCTGAGGCTGGCTTTGAACTTGTGATCCTCTTGCCTCAGCCTCCTGAGCTGCTGGGATTTCAGGTGTGTGCCACCGCACTCTGATTAGCCAATGATCTTAACAGAGCCCAGAGAAATGTTTTATTTTTAAAACTATTATGTATAAATGTAACTACACACACATAATTTTTTTAAACTGGTTACCAAAGAAGCTTTAAAAATAGTATATTAAAAATAATATTTAGGATATTAAAACTATCTGATCTAATGTTACATACAAATGTCTGTATGTAAACATGCCTGTTTCCTAAAGAGGTGGATACTACTTTAATATAAACTCTCAGTGGTACTCAGTAATTCCTAAGGCTAAGACGCCTCTTCCACAATGTCCTCCTAGCCAGAGCACACATGGCCTGGGAACTCACACACTGCCTTGACTGAGCTGCTGCAGATCCAGAAAAGGTGCAGTTACACAAGACTTTGCAGCACAATGGAAAACTGGCAAAAAGGAAAGTTTTGCAGAAAGACACAGCTTGAACCCAAATCAAACCCTTACAAACAAAATCGATTACAGATGCCTGCACTTCTCGAAGCTGCTCATGCATACCTAGAGCTCACTGTGTATTTGTTGAAAGAATCAATGTATTAATTCTTAGTTAGAATCCACAACACCAAGTTTAGAGGTTTGGACAAAGTCCAGGCAGCGCTTATTGACACTATGTGGTGGGCCACTTCCCACCACAGGTTCAACATCAATTGTGCAGTAATCATCTTACTAGACTTTTATCATGTTATCAGGGTTGGTGATATTCAGGAACACACTTCACTGTCTGCCTCCATTAAATTTCAGTTGTAGACAAAGCAGAACATCCCCACAAGATACTCACTTACAACCAGGAGATATCAGAGTTCCTGGGGTTTTGAAGAGCACACAGTTCAAAAGCAAGACTGATGATCTGCTGAGAGAGTTGACCATTCTTTCAAGTACTCTTTACAGTTAGAAGAAAGGATTCTTCCTTAGTTCATGGGTGATCTTTAATGTCTTCACTTTATGGCAGTTTTCCCCACTGACTATGAAGATCACTTTGCATGTATGAAGCATTCAAGTTCATTTCTACTTCCTAGTTACTATGAATTCTCAATCTTTTCCAGTTGCTCCCAACCTCAAAAAAAACCTCCCAAAGAAAATGGGGGCAAGAGAGATGATTTCTCCTTCACCTTTATCTTCACAGGGTCTTGTAAAAAAGCTCTAGCATACCACGCTGCAAGACCAATCTTCTGCAGTACTCCATCTGGGTGAGGACTCCTAAGCACAGATCACATGCGGAGTGCACACATTCCAGCAGAGGCAGCCCCACGCTCTCTCTGAAGAAGCTCCAGGACAGGGGCCGAGACTGCGGCTCAGTGGTAGAGCACTTATAGGGCATGTGTGAGGTGCTGGGTTCAATTCTCAGCACCACGTATAAATAAATAAATATCCATCAACATCTTTTTTAGAGGACATGTATATACAAAAACCACTTCCACTCAGCTTGTGAAATGACACAGGGAAGCTGGAAAGGACCTGGCCCTGTCATGTTCAGGCCTGGGTAACAGCAGCAGCAAAGTGGATGCTTCAGGAAGCGCTCATGTTTTAGACATTTCAAGGTATACATATCCAGTTAGGAAGGTGTACAGCCACAGTACATAGATGTAAATTTAAATACTAGTAAGTTTTCCTTTCAATATTGATATAGTATTCATGTAATGAAAAAGGAAGCATAAAAGTCATCTGTTTACTTAAGGAAATAAGTAAAATTAAGATTCAAACAATATATTAAAAGAATGAAGCAAACTGGATGAAGGGATGTATTGGGAGAATTAGGAGAGTAAGGAAGAGAGGGAGGCAAGGATGTAGTGAGCCTGATCCATGCAGAAAGCATAGCACCCAGAATGCCCCCATCTATCCCTGCATGTTACAGATGGAAAAACTGGGGCCCAGGGAAGCTGCAGGAACCTCCCAATATCACACAACCAGTGAGCGAGATGCCCAGAAATGACCCTGTCATTGAAGTCCCTGTGTATTGGGTAAGAGGACAGTGAAACAAAAATAAGCATAAGAACTCCATTATCTTGCATTCAGTTATCTGGTTAAAAACCAGAGAACAGAATAGACAAATACCTACTCAGGGCTTCTCACGGCTGGCCCAGGGCACAAGGTTGGGTCTAGGCTCCCACAACTCAGGCTAGTACCCAGCCACACCTGTGCCTTGCCTGTTTGCTCTACATGCACGAGAAAACAGGACTTCATGTCTCAGGACAAACTAGAAAAGTCTTCTCACTTCTGCACAATGTCAGCTAGGCAAAGTGCCAACCCTCATTCATTGTACAACTGATGTGTGTCTACCTTCACACCAGAAAAAGGCAGGTAGACAGGCAGCAGGTACATGTCAGCCTGCACACACAATAGTGAAAGGTTAAGTAAGAGCTGGTTACCTCCAGAATCACAAACAAGTCTAATAAGCACGAAGAAAAACAAACTATCAGAATATTTAACAATAAAAGTAAGTAAATTATAAGACATACATAAGACAATATACAGCTATTAAAAATATTCACAAAGAATTTCTAACAAAATGGGAACCACCTGTGTTATTTTATATACCCAGGATAAATATTTTATTATATTTTTGATTACAGTGCTTGTTATTATAGTTTATAATTTCAAGAGAGGACAAGAAGGAAATTCACTAAAATATTAATGATGTCTTTCCCTGGATAGAAGACCACGGCAGCCTTCTCCTGAGTACTCTACCTTCCAAATTTCCCATATTGAGCATATGTTATAGGCAGAAAAAAGAAAAAACTACATGCATTTTTAAAGTAAAAAGAAACAACAACAACAAAAAGATACAACTTACTATCAAGAAAAGTATAGGGAAAAAAACCTATCAATATTTCCTAAGCTTTATGAAATCTTACCTTAACTTTCTTTTTCCATGTAGATTTTTGTTTCTCCTCTTCTTCCTCTATTAATTTAAGAGCGAGTTCTTTGTTAACTTTTGGCAATTTCTAGTAAAGAGGGGGGAAAAAGCAAAGACATCTATATTTTCACTTTAAAAAAGGTTAGTAGTTCTGTAAGGAGTATAATTTCACAAACAGGAGATAGTGAATTCTTATTTTTAAAATCAATTACACTAGAAGAAATAACAGACACAAGGGATGTTATAGGTAGGCCATGAGGTACAAAAATGGCAGCCTCTGCCAGCTGCTGGGAGCGTGTGCCCTCCATATGCCTTTTCCCAGCATGTGGAAAATAAACGGGGAGATGCTGTATTTGACCTACATTAGCCATAGAGGGCCTAGGACTCATCCTGATCAACAGGAGGCCAGCTGGCAATGAAGCCTCTAACTCAAATGCTAATACTGCTAATGATAAAATGCTAATAATGCTCACTGTACGGTTTCCTGTTCCCACATGATAGATTTCAAAAGGAATTCTAGATGTGAGTCTGACAACTCTCCGGTAGCTACAGGATATCTACTGTCCTCTTGCACTCAGTGTTTTATGTTCCACATCACATCCTCTGACAAGTAGTGTAAAAGGCCAGAGCAAAAGAACCCCTCTTAAACTTTTTGAGGGTAGCGGATATAGCCAGAGGGAGAGCACCTGCCTTCTATGTGCAAGGTCCTTGACGTGATCTCCAGCACCACACACAAACATACACATATTTTAAAACAGCAGAGGAAAAGAAAAAAGAAACACTGAGGTAATTTCAGCAAACAAGTCACTAGTCTTATCCTGTAAGGGTACATGCATATTTTACATACACATACATACACAAACAGGTATTTTTACCAATGTTCAGTTATAAATATTCGTATGACTTGGTGACTGAACTTAATCAATGGTGACCAGAGACAGTGGAAGGCAAGAGCAGCCAGACAGAAAGCTCCTGCCAGGGCTGGCATCACACAGTACCATGGAAGCAGCAGGTGGCTCCAGCAATGGTGCTGGATGCCCGTTTGCAGTTCCCAATATGTCGAGTCCATCCTCATTATACTCAAAGGGACCAGCTGGCAGCCCTTCCTCAGAAGCCTGAGTCTCCCTTCCACAGGACTCTCTTCTTCCCTGCTGCACAGCTCTGAAGTGGTAACTGCCTCTCCTATCCACACTTCAGTGTTCTCTAACACCTGATTAATATTTATATTAAATTCGCTTGACCAATATAACTGGTACAGTTTGTTTCCTGACAACCTAATGAGAATTCCCATGATCCAGCCTGCGAACCTGCAGTTGTCAGAAAAACACCATGGGATTTTCTTAGTAGGGGTGACAATATTGGGCATTTTATATTATTTCTGACAACTCCATTCCCATAGAGTTCATAATGGCAAGACTGAGAAGAGTGTCCACCTTCATAGTGAACAAAACATACCAAAGTATAAATAAAATATGTAAATTAAAGACAAACAAAAAGCACCGGAAAGGATGGCAGATTTCCTAGGAAGAACACACGAAATGAAATTAGCTTTCCTCTCCAATAAATTCAATGGTTATGTACAATCTTTACCTTTAATTGGACTCTCTGTGCACGTGTTTCTTCTATCTTCTGTCGAATTTTATCTTTCCTATATTCTTCATAAGCAAATGGATTTACCATCGATTTCACCTTTTCAAAGGGAGAAAAAAATTAGGGAAAGAATGGTATTTAGCAACATGTTTCATATATGCTGGGACTACTATGCCAAAGGACAGACATAGCCCTTACAAGAAGTATATTCTATGAAAGTGCAAGTAGAGAAGAAACAGCCACAGATTGCTCATTAGCCCCTAAAACAACTGTAGCTTTGTATTTACCTTGTGATATAGTCTTATATCCATGAAAAATCCATGCATATATGCCCGAAGAAAAGGTGATCCAATGAGATGTGTAAGTCCTGGGAAAAGTTAATCAGAAGAGGGAAAGTCTTTATGAAGCCTTGATTAAAACTGAACATCTTGATTGTAATATGATTTCACTTTGGTGTAAAATTTAGGAATCAGAATTATTAATTTTCAACATCTATGGAGAAAATTTAATCTACTTCATTAGTATCATTTTAAATATCTTACTAAGCATAAAAATGTTTGTTTTTTTTTTTAAAAAAAAGGTCTTTATGAACTGTGAAAAATTGGCAAACAGGGTTCCTTATATTAGTGATTCTTAGATTTTAGGATTCTGCTAATTTAACTTAAAAAGGAATATTGGTAATCAACAGATAAGTTGAAACTTTGTACTGCAAAGGAGAAATATAATCTCCCATCATTTCCTAAAGCAAAGGACACTGTCACAACAGAAATGTAGAAAAGATATTAAATATTCCCAAGAAAGAACAGTGGACAAACGTATGTTCCGTATCAAACACACTTATACACACCAAGACCTACATTATTTATTTACATTATAAATATATTTATTTATATTGTTAAGACCTACATTATATACCCACTTCATCATAACACATAAAAGGTTCACTGCCAATCAGTGTCTGGAAACCCTGCCTTAAATGACACCTTTTGTAGGGTTTCCTAATAGATTACACTTGGAGTAGTGGTACTGGTGGGCACATAAGGACTCTCTGCAAATGTCACAGATATTATTTATTAATTGTAAATACTCACACAGAATAATGTTATAAAAATATTTATCTCAAAGACAGACCATATGAGATATACCTACAAAAAAGTAACTTTCTATAATAACAAGTAACTGTATTTCTAAGAGAAACATTACTCTGATTTCAAAATTTTAGGAACATATACCCACAGCTCTGAAAATCAGGTACTAGGCAAAGTCACCTGGCAGTACAAAACAATACGAAGTACAGAAATATAAAAAGGGAATACTTAATATCTTTTTAGGATGATTTCATAAAGTAATCATAAGACTTGGCCAGAGAACTCTTTCCCTGGAATTCATTAGGTTAATGAAACCCCAGGAGTTGGAACTTCACAGTGGATTCTTATAAAAAGAGGGCTGAACTATGACAAAATGTACCATGTTAACAACCTAAATTTCTGTACCCATTATGATTATATCTAATCTTTCCTCAGAATGATTGGTCTGATTGTCAAATTATTATTATAAGTTACAGCAAAATAATCTGTTTCCTTTATTACATTAAGTGTATAAAACTTCTATTATAGCCCAGGATTATTTCCGTATCAAATAAGGTCATAAATTAAAAAACAGCAGAAAGCTTTTCATATTTCTAAACATAATCTGACAGAAGCAGCATTTTCCAAAGATAGCTCCACAGAGTACTGGTCCTGAGAGATCTTCTAAAGAAAAAAAACTGAGGAATGTTTCATATGCCCCTCCCAATTTCCCCAGGATTTATAATGTTCCACATTAACAGGTCTAAGATGTTTGCAAGTTAAGGAATTGATTGAACTTTGCTTAACCTAACATTCACCAAACTCATCTGCCATGCTTTCTAGCATAACTGTTATTTTGTTGACTAATGTATCTATTTCTATAGTTTTTCTTAAATGGGCAATAAAGTTACATTTGAACAAAATGTATCTAAACTTATAACTAATTGCTTTCCTCACTCAAACATAGTGAAGACTGAAAAAGTACCCAAAACATACTGAAGATAGTTTAAAGGAAAAAAAAAAAAAAATCCACAAAATAAAATGACTTTTCCCCCTCCAACTTAAGGGTGTAGCTGAGTGTGACACAGGACATTACAAAGATTAATTATGTTGGAGATACTTATATTGGAGGTAATTCTGTAGAAAATGCTATGTCACCCTATTTCATTCATCAGTCATTTACTAAAGGCTGAATATTGTTCCTTCCTTTTTAGACACATTAAAAGTTAAATAACTATTCTGGTGTTAACTGGTATAAAATGATTCTGTCTGGACTAACTGCTATGAGATACAAGTTATAAATAATGCTTTAAGAACTGCTCAATTAATCTAATTATTACATGACTCTATTCTTTTAATATTCAACTGCTGTTTTCATCTAATTGTTCTAAAGGCAATGAAGTTGCCCAGACTTGTGGAGAAGGGATCCTCTAAGTTTTCCTACTCTCAATAATTTGCTATGTAGTTCTCTGCCAACAACAGAACAAGATTAGCAAAATCTACCCTCTTTATCCTACAAAGGACTGCTGGGCAATAGGATAAATATGCCCTTCCAAGAGACTGGCCTAACTGAGGTAAAAAGCATGGGGTCTGGGTTTAAGTCCCAACTCTGAAGTATATTAACACAGAACCCTTTGCAGAGTTCCTTTTATCTTCCTGTGCTTAGCTTCCTTATCTATAACATGGAATTATAATAATACCTACTCTGTGGGGTTGTGAGTACTAACTGGATGATAGGCAAATATTTTCAAAACCTTATTTGCAACTTAGCACTTGGGAAAAAAAAGTCACTCTTTTCTTGATGTAATTTTTCTATACATGGCTAGTATGTTCAAAGAAATCATTTCTCCTTTAACATATAGAAAAAAAAATCTGGAGATTGAATTTACCTAAAACTTTGTCTAAGCAGAGATTACAAATTTGGCAATTCATAACACTTTAAATATCTGATCTGATAGAGAGGGAAGATTTTGAAAATTAGATAAAGCTGACCCAGTCACCTTTAATGTTCAAAACTAAAACAAAGTGAGAAAATTTTCATAAAGATGTTATAATTCTTTTTACCTAAATTTTCAAGATCTTTCTTGGTGACAAATTTGTAATCATCATAAACTGTGCTTTCTGGGTTCTCTTCTAATTCTTCTGTCAAGTTGTCTAAGAAGGAACACCACCGCGGAGCAGGACCCAAAACCTGTGGGTGTTTATTAAAGGTTAGCAAGTGCACATTCTCGCCACATCTGTCCAGACTTAGTTACTTTACAACCATTTCCTTAAATACAATTTTAAATTCTTATTTATATCAGAAAAACTGAAAAATAACAACAGGTAATGAACAAGTAGATAATGGAAAAAAAATCTCAGTCTGAGAATCAAAGATATTAATGGATATTCTAACATTAGAACTGTCAAAATGCAGATCCATAATTCAGGTACTTATGACCTCCACCCATTCATCCATCACCTCCCTCACTCAAAGGTGTACTAGAATTATGCAAAAATATATTTTGTATATCATTGTTTTTTAAAAAAATTTATCACTCATAATAAATAAAAGTCTCAAGTGAGAATTACCTTCTTTTAAGATTTTTCAACTAACTACTTAATTATATTCCATTATTACAGCCTGCTTCATTTAATTCATTAAAAATTTAAAATCTGGAGCTCTGTGGGGGTAACCTGTAATCCTAGCAACTCAGAAAGCTGCAGCAGGAGGATCACAAGTTTGACCAATCTGGGCAATTTAGCAAGACCCTGAATCAAAATAAAATCAAGAGGTAGGGGCTGGTGAAGTGGATCAGTGGTAGAGCACTTGTCTAGCATGCGCAAGGACCTAGGTTCAATCCTCAGTACTAGAAAAAAAAATTAAAATCCTAGACTATAGTTAATAACAATGTATTGTATTACTGAAACTGCTGTGACTTTAAGAGACTTTAAGTGTTCTCATCACAAAAAACAAGTGTGAGATAATGCATGTTAACTAGTTTAATACATCCATTACACAATGCACAGTACCCCTATTTCAAAACATGCTGTACATGATTCATACAATATATACTATTTTTTGTCAATTAAAAAATAATTATTTAAAATTTTTTTTTAAGAGAGAGTGAGAGAGGGAGAGAGAGAGAGAGAAAGAATTTTAATATTTATTTTCTAGTTATCGGCAGACACAACATCTTTGTTTTTTGTATGTGGTGCTGAGGATCGAACCCGGGCCGCACGCATGCCAGGCGAGCGGGCTACCGCTTGAGCCACATCCCCAGTCCCAAAACTTTTTTCCATACATGAAATTCTTCAAATGTAACATAATGTGGCCAGGTCCCACAAGTTGTCCCAATGAAAGGCTGAAGAACTAAAGCCTGAACAGAATTTATAACCAACTAACAAAACATGTAATCCCACTATTTCCATTAACTCTGTGATTGCTGAGTACTCTTTGTTGATACAAATCTTTTCTGCAATGCCCACCCTCAAGATCGACGCTCACTCCAAGGCAAGTCTGCTGGGTCATGGAGCAGACACGCTGCTGCCAAGAGAACGCTGGGCACAGACCAGAGGGACTTCCACTGACGAACTACCTGCCCATCCCAGCAGCAATTATTCACACAGGAAAAAACCCGGTTCATAATGGAAATCATTACACCTAGCTTAACCTTCGTTGAGAACAGAGGCAGGAGGAAGAGTTAAAGGAAAACAGCCCCTGATAACATTCTCTTCAATTT
Source organism: Callospermophilus lateralis (assembly GCF_048772815.1). Taxonomy (NCBI): domain Eukaryota; kingdom Metazoa; phylum Chordata; class Mammalia; order Rodentia; family Sciuridae; genus Callospermophilus; species Callospermophilus lateralis. Next base: position 6,901,215 of record NC_135318.1, read on the forward strand.
AACAAAGTAGACATTAGACATGGCCATACTAATTTTAATTATATTATTTTGCCTCCACCACAAAGGGTATAGGGCTCATGAACATGAATACTAAGTCTTAATGAGCATAAAAGGAGTCTTAGAAGTTTCGTATTAGTGCAATTTGTACCATTTTTAAGAAACAAGATTTGACACACTAAGTGGTTTGACTCAATAAAAGACAAACCTTCAAGAAATACAAAGTATTTTTAAAAATCCAACGCACAACACTTTTAAAGGACCTGCTATATTATGCAGTTTTAGGACAGCAGCTTGAAGTCAACAAATATTTACACCCAATGCTACTACATATAAAGCACTTACTAAACCAGAACACTGGCCATGTGACTATGATCTCTTTGAAGGAGTACAAAACCTAGCTTAACCTTTATGGAGAAGAAAGAAATCAGCAGAACGGTGTGTGCCTGTGTGTATGTGACACGTGTGTATCACAGAATCATGTATAGCAATGAACTGAGACTGCACTTAGGCAGAGGCAAGTGTGTCTGAAAGGATTCAGGTCTGAATGAACACTTAGGCAAGCTGGAAATGTCACTAGGCAGCCTCTGAGAACAAATGCATGCATGCACTTGCCACCACGGGGGGTGTCAGTCAGTCATAAATCTGTAAGAGCCAAGCTCTACCAGATGATGCTTACTACCTAAAACAGCAAGATTTTCTTTTAGACAGTATGAAAGCACACTATTATCACTTTTCTAGAATATCATGACCCAAGACACAGTCTTCTTGGGGAGTGAAAACTATGTCTGCTTTGCTAAGTGCTGGATTTCTAGCACCTAGAACAGTACCTGCCAAACTGTAGATGCTCAGTATATATTTGAACAAATAAACCCATTCATATTATACAGGGCACATATGAATTTCATATATACAAGATACTAAAATGTAGAAGGTTTTCTTTGGCAAAAGTATTTTTTTAAGGGTTTTGGTAGAATTTAGATCTATTCTGATTCCTATGCAAGGGGACACCAGTTATCCACAATACTTCACCCTCAGTATTCTCGGGAATGGCCATAACTACAGCAGATGCCAGAATGTACAAATGCTCAAGTTCCTCATACAAACTAACATAATATTTGCTTATAACCTATACAAATCCTCCTGTGGACTTAAAGTCATTTCTAGGTTAATAATCCCCCAAATACCTGTACATGTTCAGTACAGATATAATTATTTTTAGAATATTTTCAATCTGTGGTTTTTGGCAACTGCAGCTTCATCTTTAAAGCAGTCATAAACATGGGCTTCAAAGAAAATGAAAGACTGCACTGTGTACTGACTTCTTTTGAGGGTGAGGGGTAGGAGTAACAAAATATCAGACCAGATCTGAATTTATTTTTATATAGTCTTCTTTGATAACGATCCATTCTTTTTGATTAGCTACCTGGTTTTAATGAAATTGTTCTAAACTGCCTCTCAGGAGACAGGTCTTGTTATGATAACTAATCTTTGAAATCAAATTCATAACCATTAAATTTTATGGGAGGAAATATTTCCATCAAAAACAAAATGAAAACTAGTGGTTGGCTTTATTAATCATATTTCCCTTATGCCTTTTCAGAGAGAAAAACAACATATCGAAGTGGAAATTACTGATTCAGACTGGGATTAACTGCAGGTTTTATCTGCACTAGAGTTTTCCTCAGAGGTCTACCATAAAGCTGCAAAAACAGTGGTCACCTTAACCAACAAGGAGGGCTTAACTCTGATGTGCTTACACTGACCACATATTAATGTGCAAAAACTCCTTGCTGTCTACAAAGCCATAGTGTGTTAAACCTCAACTAATTCTTGGAAATATATTAATTTACTTCTTAAATTTTGTTTACAACTTGAGGAAAACATTGTTTTAACCACAGATGGGACTATAATTATCACATTAAATGTTCCAGGTTCTCTGGGATGGATGCAGTGGAGAGGTACAGGCATGCCTTGCACCCATCAGGCCCTGGGTTTGATCCCCAGCACACCAAGTCAACCAACCAATCAATCTAGATTTCCTATATGTCATCAAATAATTGCTATATTCTATCCATTAGCCAAAACTGATTATTGCTTATTTATCTATATTTTAATGTACCTTAAGAATTTTGGTTCAGAAAACTGGGAGATTGTTCTACTCTAAAGTTATTATCTGTTAATGACCTTCCACTTTTAACTTTTAAGAATTTCCTAAAGTTACAGGAGAATAAATGTAAAAAACTAAAAAGTGACTCATCAGATTGCTAGAAAGGAACAATGATAATCTGATCAACAATCTAACTGGAAATGCTTGGTCCCCAAACATGAAAAGAATATATACTTATCGAGGTGACTTTGGGAAGGTCTCAGCTATAATGCAGCCTCTTATCTGCTGTCCCAACTCGTTTAGGGAGAAGAACCAATTTTGAAGTAGATACCATCAGACCAAGACTATCAGCTGCCCAAGATGTGAATAATACAACACTTATGCAGCTCAGTGGTAGAGCACTTGCCTAGAATGTCCAAGGCCCTAGCTTCAGTTCCCAGGGCCATATACAAAAATATTGGGTGAAACCTGGGACAGTGGTCCACAGTCAAATCCACCATCATGTCTGCATCAGAACCCATATTACTGCACCACTAGTTTGGGGGGAAAAAAAGGCTAGCAAGAGCCTCTCCATTTCGTTTCAGGTTTCAGTCCTAATAATTCAGATCAGGTCAGGTAAGGTCAGGTTTTGCCACCAGAGAGTTACAAAAATAAATTTCAGAATTTGAGAATTGTAGATAAGAGATGATGAACCTGTATATAAATATACATAGTAAAATAGCTATATATAGGTAGAGCTGGGGATATAGTTCAGTTGGTAGAGTGCTTGACTCTCATGCACAAGGTCCTGGGTTCAATCCCCAGCACCACACACACACAAAAAAAAGCTATATACAGTAAATACATACTGAATTCAGTTGTAAGTAATGGAACACTATTATGATTAATGATAATTTTTCTAATTGTACAGTTTGCCTTTCTCAGGGGGAAATGGGATTTTGCAAAATTAGATGATCAACTCTACAACACAAATTTAAAAGAAAATTTCTTTTTCCAACTTTTCCTCTACTATCAGTTGAAAGACCCACTAGCACTAGTGCATATTTTCAAATCCTGAAAGCCAAGTCTTTATTAAAAAGGATCCTGATCCTAGGACTAGAGAAACTAGTGAGAGCCAGAAGGAGTGGCCATGTCTTTAGGCAAGTAGTTACCTTGCAGCATAATGAGCTGCCTAATTGCACATCCAAGTTTACATGCATTTGCGTAATTATGAGTCATTTAAAGGTACTCTACTTGTAGTGTTTTATCCTCTGTTCCTAAAAATCAGATTTGCAAAGGAGCAATTTAATGTCAACGCTTTTAAAGATTTGTTTTTAAAAGGAGGAAAATATCTTGTGTTCTGGTTTGATTTTGATTTAGCTTTTGCAAAAATAGGCACTGAAGTGAAACAAGAAAAATAAGACTAAATTAATTTTTTTTTAAAGTAAATTGTTTATGCCACTGTCTCCTGGTCGGCAGATGGAGGAACAGGTCATCAAGAGGCCCTGTGAGCACAAACAGGCACAATGTGCCTGGGACGTAACAGCAAGGGGTGACTGACTAGATGTGCAAGCAAACACTTTAATACAATATTAAAACCAATATTTAGAACTACAAAGCTTTCTGTTAATAATGGCACCCTACCTCTCCCAAGCTTGTTAAAAGCACTGTAAATGATTATGAAAAGGAATTAATTAGGAGAAGAGTACAGTGGATTAGAGATCCCACTGGTAGGCAGGAGGGCTCAGGAGGATAGCAAACTCCCTCAGGATATGGGGCCATCACTTTGAGGCCCCAGGTGTGGGCACATGGGTGGAAGCCCAGGCTCAAAGCAGGTGACAGGGGCTGACAAGCACTTTGTTCCCACCACCCCAGTGGAGACCAGGGGACAGTTCTCTGTACAGGGGAACAAAAGCTGCCCACATGGTGGGGGAAGTGGTAACTACAGGCACAGGTGACCTGAGCAGTGGGGCCAACCTGTGGATAAGTGTCTGCCAGTCAGACTGTGGCCCTCGGTTCCCTTTCTCAGCTCCTGGAATGCCAGAAACCAAGTGAATGTAGCACTTCCACTCCACGTAGCTGAACCCCTAATGCCTTGACTTAGGAGAAAACAGAAGGTCCTGGAAGACACTCCAAGACACTGACAACTCAGAACAGTCAATAGCTGAGGGTCAGGATGAAAACTGCCAGTGGACAAGACCTCCAACAGGCAGTGTAGTGCCTCCTCGTCAAGAACAATTAAGAACAGACTGATGGGCTGGGGATGTGGCTCAAGCGGTAGCGTGCTCACCTGGAATGCACAAGGTGCTGGGTTCGATCCTCAGCACCACATAAAAATAAAATAAAGATGTTGTGTCCACAGAAAACTAAAAACTAAATTAAAAAAAAAAAAAAAAAAGAACAGACTGCCAAGCCTATGTCTGTAATTCCAGCAACCCAGGAGGTCAAGGCAGGAGGAGTGCAAATTTGAGAGCAGCCTCAATGACTCAGTGAGACCCTGTCTCAAAATAAAAAATAATAGGGGCTGAGATGTAGCTCAGTGGTAGAGCACTTGCAGGCACATCTAAGGCCCCGAATTCAATCCCCAAGTGCTGAAAAGAGGAAAAACAAAACAAAATACAGTCCACCAATGGTCCCTGTGCACTTACTCAATCTAGAGAAACTGTGAGGCACTGTTTCCTTCACTGCACATGAATAGTGAACAAAACAAGCAAGAACCCCTCAAAGGACTTCCATTCCAGAAAGGGGAACAGCAGACAGGGAAGGTCACAGGGTGGGTCAGAAGTAAGTACTGGGGAAAATGAAGTGAATGAAGTGAAGAAAGCTGGGGGAGCAGAGGGGAAGGAGAGGAGGGGCGGACAGGGAGACACACACCAAGGTGATGACTGGACACAGACCTCAGGGGGAGTGACCCAGAGACCTAGCAACTGCAAAGGACTTGAGGTCAGAACTGCTTGTCAAAAAAAGACCAGCCCAGCATGGCTTCCACTGGGAGCCAGGAAAAGGAGAGGTTGGATCATGTGGGGTCCCACAGGCCACTGCAGCCTTCACCTTTTAACTCTGGGGGAGACAGAAATCACCAGAGGGCTCTGGGCACAAGCAAAAGTAATGTGTTCTGACTTGTATTTACAGGGAGCACTCTGGCAAAGGCTGGGGACTTGCTTGTTCCAGGCATTTAAGAAAAGCTCTGCTCAATCATCAGCTGACAGTCAAGCAAACCAAGTGTAGGCTCCAGTGGCTACATACAGCAAAGAAGACAGGGTTTACAGAATTAGTCCAGCAGGGTCACTAAACAAACAAACAATGACAAACCCTGGGTAGGGAAGAGATGGAGTTCCACGATTTCCAAATTATCTGATTTAAAATATTTAGTTTTCAACAAAAAATTACAAGGCACACAAAAAATCAAGAAAGCATAGCCATGTACAGGAGTCGGGGAATAGCCAACAGGCTATCTTTAAGAGGCAGATTCCTTTAGTAAGTCAGAAAGACATTCAGCAACTGATGAATGGATGGACAAGATGTGTTGCAGCCACACGATGGAATATCACTCAATGATCAAAAAAAAGGTAAGCAAAAACAGACCACATGTCACATGATTCCATTTAAATGAGATGTCAGGAAATGCAAATCCACAGAGTCCTGAAGGAGATCAGGGGTTGATGGAGGTTGAAGGGGTAGAGTAGGAGAACAGGGAATAACAGGTAAGGGGCTGTGTGTATGTGTGTGTGTGTGTTTAATGAAATGACCCGGAATTAAACAGTGGTGCCCATGGTATACTAAACCCACTAGATTTATAGGTTTTCAGTTTAAAAGGGCAAACTTTGTAGTATAAATTATCTTTTTTTTTTTTTTTTAAGAGAGAGAGAGAGGGAGGGAGGGAGGGAGGGAGGGAGAGGGAGAATTTTAATATTTTATTTTTTAGTTATCGGTGGACACAACATCTTTGTTTTGTATATGGTACTGAGGATCGAACCCGGGCCGCACACATGCTAGGTGAGCGTGCTATCGCTTGAGCCACATCCCCAGCCCATAAATTATATCTTAATAAGCTGTTGTTTTTAAAAATTTTAGTTAAGGATCACACTGTACTACTTTATCATATCTCTTTAGCTGCCTCTAATCTAGAAGGTCCCCTCAAGCTTCCTGCCTGTAGGGTCATCTACATTGGCTAGGAGTCAGGACAGCTGACCTGCCAGCTCCCCAGTTTGTGAATTTTTCCTCACAATTGCTCCTAATAACTAGAGCCAGTTAAGAGTTTCTGGCAAGAATCTTGCAGAGAGGATGCTATGCCAAGAAAACACTTGAAACTGTTTCTTCAGTAAGTGGCTCCGCATGATTAATATTTGTGAAGTCATGTGTTTATCATTTTATTTTCATAAATCTTTATACTTTTGTATTTTTTTCATTAGTTTTGAATTTCTGATATAAAATGAGGTTCCAGGAAGGAGAGTCTAACAAGGGTTGTCTGGGGACTTTCTCTCCAGAGCCAGTTAGGCTTAAGTTCCTAAGCTACCCTGCGCTATACAGAAGAGAGGCTAGAAAGATGCAGGAAATACCTGCTGTAAATACCTGTAAATAAACTGCAAAGACAGGGAGGCAAGGGGTGGGCACACCTCATTTCTTTTCAATAGAAGATGATAAGAAATGACCTTTCAGCACAATTATCTGAAAAGACTGAATCTTTTTTCCTTATTTCACCAAATGAAAAGAGGTTAAAAGCAATCTACTCCTTTTCCTTGTTAACTTTTTAACATTTACTTGAAGAGATAGAATTTGTAAAGGAAGCTTTGAGGAAACCAAGTAACAATTTATTGAAAACTAAACTCATATATCCACTGGTGGTTTAGGAACTTTGACCTTCATCGCATTCAGAACAGGAAAGCTTAGAGAAAACCAGACACTCCTGCTAAATTTAGGAAAGGGAGAAACAAAATTAACCTTGAATGAACTACTACAGTTTATATGAGCAAAAATTTTATTCAAAACCATGAAATTTCTTTAAAAAAATCTCTTAAAGTTCTGTCTTAAGTATTCCAAATTAGATTTATTTAACCTAAGTTATTCTAATTCAAGGTAGAAATGTATAAACAAGCCAGGCACAGTGGCACATGCCTATAATCCTAGCAACTGGGAAGGCTTGAGGCAGGAGGATAAGGCCTGCCTCAAACGTGTCTCCAAAAAAAATAAAAAAAGAAAGAAAGAAAAATTTAAAAAAGATATATATATATATATAAATATATATATATAAATATATATATATATATAAAATATATGACTTTATATACATGTGTATACATGACTATAGTCTCATATACATACATATATATTCATACTGTAGTCATATATATGCAGATGCATTTTCAGTATTGCATATACATATTCATATGTATATATAGTCAAATATATGACTGGGAATGTAGCTGAGTGTCAAAGCACCACTGGGTTCAATCCTCAGTACTGAAATGCATAAACAATACATTAAATAACACTGAAAAATCCTCAGCTTCCATTTTCCTCCAATGCTGAAAAACAAAACAAAGACAATCTTAACACAGTCCCAATCTTCTTCACAGTCCACTATTAGTTGAATAAGAAAAACAGATGTTTCTTTTAAGCCCTCTCATCCATTCTTTCCTGAAGAGCCTGACCTTACACCTCAGTATAAACAACCATTTGATGTTTATCGTCATATAAGAGTTGAAATTCCAGAGCAGCTTCCTAGGGTCTGCATTAACAATGACTCTAAGCAATGTTAAAGTCCCCGCCTCTAGCCTTTTCCTCTTCCAATTTCCTAATTACACTAAAATGCTAATCTCACGCACACACACACACACACACACACACACACATATTGGGTACTAAAGGCACTAAGCCAATTTTATCACAGGAGAATGCACTTATCTCTTTGATCACACACCTGGTAATGAGCACTCTCCAAGATCTTGTTTAGTTACTTTACTCCTGCCAAGAGTCACAGATGGCTTAATGCATTACCCTTGGGTAGCACATCAGCAGTTCCGGTTTAAGCCGACTTCCTTGCAGGCAAAGTGTTGATTAATAAATTTTCAGTGTATTCTTATTGCCTTCTAAATCTTAATTCTGAAGGTTATGTAAAAAATAAGGCTATCGTAATATTTAAAAATACCCAGGGACGGAAACTAGGCAGAAACAACGGAAGTCTAAAACTTTAAAAAGGTTCTATGAACACTTGAAGGCTCCACACCTTCACAGCGCTATTCTAAGAAGGTCAAAAAACATATTGCCATCAGTTAGCAGTAATTTGTTATCTCCAAGGGTCAGGTACGGAACTAGGAAATCCTGAAGAACACATTTCAAATTCAAACAAAGTAAGATTTCCCATATGTCCCTACATAAAGGCAAAGGAGAGCCTGAAAAGAACTCAATTTGGTCTCAATCAAATAAAATGTGGCCACCATCTGCAATAAGGAAGAAAGACCCCCTGACTTGATAAGGGGTACAGTGATAGGTCTGGAAAGAGAAATTCAATCTCAGAGCTAAACTCGAGCAGCACATCACAGACCTGGAAGGGGCTCCAATAATGAACAGCACTCTTTAGGACAGGTTTACAAAAAAAAAAAAAAAAAAATTCATGACTTTTCAACACCAAGAAACTTTTTTTCCCCCCAAGGCCATAGCAACACAGTCCAAGCAAGTAGCTTAAAGACTGAACGTGACTCTGGAATAGTTTAGAGCTGCATTGTCCAACACTTCTACACTGTAGTCAGTAGCCACATGGGGCTATTCATATTAAAACTAATTAAAATTAAAATGAAATAAAATTTAAAACCAGCCCCATAGGCACACTGACCATACTTTGAACTCAACAGCCACTGATGACTAAGCAGCTACCATACAGGACAGGGTAGGTGAAGAATCTGCTCAGAAACACTGGTGATCTGCTTTGGTTCGGAGAATTGAAAAATGCAGGTATTCAGTATCCTTACTAGGAAACCACGCAAATAAATTATGATACATCTATACAACAAAACACTATGCAACTATTAAAAAGAATCAGCTCTGGGGCTGGGGTTGTGGCTCAGTGGCAGAGCACTTGCCTAGCATGTGCGAGGTGCTGGGTTTGATCCTCAGAACCACATAAAAATAAATAAATACAAGTTAAAAAAAAATCAGCTTGATGACCAGAATGATATTTTGTAAAATGACTAAAAAAAGTCTTTCAGAAGAATAGCATGACAATAGCTGGATTCTGTTATGCATGCGAGAGGGTGTGTTGTATGAGACTTCCCTCTGCAAAGAATGTATATCAAGGACTTCTTCTTAATGGCACTGGGAAGAGCAATGATGAGGGAATCCTCCTTTCTAGAACATGTAGTTTTGCATTTTTTTTTATTAGAGTATTTTTTGCCTAAAACAAAACTAATAACACCCTAAAAGGATTCAGGCATGGGTACCACGAGTACAGACATAGAGGGCAAGTTGACAAACTGCTACACTGCCAATCTGAAACACCCTTTCAAATACTCCTGGTAAAGAAGCAGAGACCCATGCCATGACTTGGGACTAAGGCCATCAGTGAACACCAGGATCAGTACTTATGTTATTAATGAGATGAGACCTTCAGAGTTCAGATAATAAAGATGATTTTTTTTCCTCCAGAGAAGTCAAGAACCTAACTCACAACCTTTCATCTTTCCATGTAGATAAATCAGAAAAATGAGGACAATTCCCTCCCAGAAAGCAGTTTAACTCTCTCAAAAGGACAGAGAACTTGACAATTTAACATTTCCAAAACCAAGTTTAGCATCTGCTCTACCTCATCTCTGTGAATGGTGCCTCTGTAGCCATTAAATTCCCCTCCTCCTCACTCACCATCTCAGTGAATCAACAAACACTACCAAGGTCCTTCCTCAATACCTCTTTTCTCTCTCACTGCTTGTCCTAATCAATTCTGATGTGTTCTCCTACCACCTTCTTCCAAAGTTAGCCACAGGTGAATAATCTAATGAATACATATGATTTCACATCCCCATAATAAAACCTTCCAAAGGTATGCTGCTCTACTTAAAATCAAAAGTAAAAATTTCAACATGGCACAAAAGGCAGTGATTTGAGCCCTGATACTTCTCCAGTACTATCTCTTGCCCTCACTACTCCCTGAAAGACCCAAGTTTCTTGTAAACAGACTGAACTGATTAAGGTTGATCTGTCTTATTTTAATTCCAGGTGTAGAGAATGGTGTCTTCAATTCTACCACAGTTCTTCCCACCTTTATTGTTCAATTCCAAAATGTCCTTTAAAATTCAATCCAAACCTTACTACTTCCTCTAGCCCTCCTACTTAAGGGAAGGTGACTTATGTGCTCTTGTAAGAGCGTGTATATTCAAGTCCCACACCACCTGCAATGTCTGCTCCTTTACTAGATCATAAGTGCCTAGGCAGCAAGGTGCACATTAAAATGTCGTTGATACCCCAGGCCTTAGTGCAGGCAAATGAAAGACGCCCACCAAGTTGCCCATGTAATGAATGAGCCAGTCCCTCCAAAGACCAAAGTTGTTAACTAATTAACATAGGCTATCACCAAGCCCACAAAGAAAACACAGACAGCATTTTTTTAAATGATCAATTTAAAAATAAACAATGCCTACAGATTGAAACAACACTGAAATACTACTCTACACCTACTAGAATGGCCAAAATGCAAAACACTGAGGACACCAACTATCAGCAAGGATACGGACCAACTGGAACTCTCATTTGCTGCCAGAAGAAATACAAAATGGTACAGACATTTTGGAAGCCAGTTTGGCAGTTTCTCACAAGAAACAGACTGCTACCATATGATCTAGCAAGCAGGCTCCTTGACTACTTACCCAAAAGAGGAGAAAATTTATGTGGACACAAAAACTTGCACCTGAGTGTTTAGAGCAGCTCTATGTCTACTGCCTAAACTAGAAGCTAGCAAGTGGGCCTTCAATAGGTGAGTGGTAAACAAACTGGTGCATCCATACAACAGATTAAGTAATAAGAAAGAAACAAGCCATTAAGTTACAAAAAGGCAGGGAAGAGGCTTTTGCATGATACTAAGTAAAAGAAGCCCATCTGAGAAGACCACATACTATGATTTCAACTTATGACATTCTGGAAAAGGCACAATCAGGGACATAGCAAAAGGTCAGGGACACCTGGGTGTATGTGTGGGCTGACCAGGTAGGGCAATGATGCTGAATAGTACTGTAATGGTGGATATGTGTCTACACACTGTCAAAAATCACAGAATGCACAGGCTGTGGACTTGGAGCAAAATGATGTGCTAATCTATGTTCACCAAGTATACCAGGCGTAGCATTCTATTGTAGAATGTTGATGGGGCGGGGGGTGTCGAGATCCATCTGTGGGCTCTATGTGGACTATCGACATCGCAGTCAGTGAGGGGATAGGTCTGGCACTAGGCACTTCCCGTAGTACCCCCACATGATTAGACCACCTGATGCAGGTGAACTTCCCCCTCAGCTCTGCCAAAGGTGCCACACAGCACTGGGGATGGGGTGACCTGCTGTAGCCGCATAGCCCCTCTAAGATGAGTATGACCTAAGATGCCAATCAACCTGCTGACTGCAAGACTTCCCAAAGCAAGATTCCATCCTGAAACCTTATCCCTGCCTTTGATGTACCCCCTTAAATAAACCAGGGGAGCCATTTCCTGTTGGCCTATCAGGGGATCCACCTTTTTGAAACTATATTTCCAACTTTGTCTTTTGTTCTTCACTAATTATTCTAGACTTTAATTTCTTAGGTGACTTACACCTCCTTGGCAGGAATAAGAACCCCCTAATGAGGTACTGGCCGCCTCCCCATGGTGGGGGGGGTGGTGCATAAAAACTCTACGATCTACTCAACTGTGCTGTGAACAAAGGTTTTGCAGCTGACTAAATGAAGGGATGCCGTCATCATGTGCAGATATACAAGAAGCATGGGTAGGCAGATCTAACCCTCCTTTCAGTATGCTGCACTACAAACATTCATATATAATTTTTGCCCACCCAAGAATACTGTCCTCTTTCTCAAGAAGGTAAATACATAAATAAGCCTAGCTGAAGATATGTACCCACATAAAGATCAAGCATTTATTCCCATTTTATCAATTTCAACAACTTCCTTCTAGAAGCGCTAGTAAGGTCAAGCCCACTTCCAATACCAAAACAAGCATGTAGGAGAGCTGAATAGAGAGGCAATGGGATGAGCAGATGAAGGGTTCCACATACTTCCTGTCACCTTTATGTATATTTGAAACTTTTTCATAAAAAATTTATAAAAATAAAGTGTTAACAGTATTTTCATTTCCTCAAACCAGCATGGACTTAATGAGCGCTTGCAGCAGTCCAGGCACCTGGGGCACAAAGCTGCTGCTGCGACAGGGGCTGCGCCCAGCAGTGGTCACCCAGCAGTGGTCTCGGCAGGCAAACTTTCTTAGAATCTGAGAACACCGAATCAAAGTAAAGGCACTGCAAGTCCTCAGACTTTATTATTTTCTATACAAGCTGGATATTTTCAAAGAACAGGGCGCAGAAGTCTTGCCTATCTGTATAATCTGCCTTGCTGCCCCCACTTCCCCCAGTTTTTTTGTGGTACTGGAAATTGAACCCATGGGTGCTCTACCACTGATCTATATCCTCTGCCTTTTGAGACAGTCTAAGTTGACAAGGCTGGCTACAAATGCGATCCTCCTGCCTCAGCCTCCCAAGTAGCTGGAATTACAGATGTGTGCCACCATGCCCAGCTACCTGCTTTCTATTGTTAAGGGAATAAAACAAAAAATAGGTAATGGGCTTATTAATCAAAGAGAGTGCCACATGATTCTCATATGCAAAAACCAATCACTACGTGAGCACAATATTCTATCCCTGCCACCTGACTGGCCACATCAACAGGACAATAGAATCTGGAGTTTACTTCCCAATCTATCTTATCTAAAACAAGAAGGTTAACACTATCAGCTAAGGGAGCACAAAGGGAGAGGAAAAGTCAGAGGCTAGAAGCCAGGCCTCTGCCACTAATAGATTCAAACCAGTGAATGAACAGGAGGTCGTCACTTATTTTCACGATAATGGACAGCTAGACATTCACCTGTTTAATAAAGCAAAAAAAAAAATTATCATTTGATATATTAAACTAACGTAATTCAATATGACATATGTACATCAAATATTTCCATATGGAAATTACATGAATTTTTGCCCACTCAGAACTGAAATAAACTTTAGAATATGTGACAGGATGCTCAGAAGATTACTTCCTGATTTTCACACATTAGTGCTCTCTGTATATTTACCATTCTTGTGCCCCAATAATTGTGATGGGAAATGAAGAGGATTTCCTTTGTTGGAAAAAATGCCATAGATACTGTTACTGGCTGAGAGTGTTTAGATTACATAGGAAGCCCCATTTCCCCTCTGAAAAGTAGCAAACAACTTGTCTGCACTGCAATAGCATGTGCGCAGCCACCTGGCATCTGTGCCTTACTTCCCATTCCACAGTCATGAATATGTAAGTGAAAAACCCCAGACAGAGCAGCACTGCCTTACATAGCAATTTCATACATAAAATTCCATTATGACAGGTTTATTGTGAACTTGGGTTAGTATGGAAAAACACTAAAAAGCAATACATTTCCCTTTCTGTTAATCAGGAAAAGCGAGTGAAAATGTTTCGAGTTTGGAATCTAACCTGCTGGGTTTGCTGGTAAGTACCCCACATTTTTTCTCCATAAAATTAGATCTTTTACCTTCCATAAGGTGTCTTGTCCTTCCAGATCTTTTCTACAGGTTTGATTTTATATCAAACATCCCTTTCTTGGATCATAAAATGAAGCATATGTCCCTTTGCATTATTATGAATCAAGACATCTAAAAAATATGCATCTCTGAACTCAGTTTAAAGTGAATCGTGTTTTTTACTCAGACTGACTTTTCTTCCTGTAAGTAGCTCTGAGAGGTGAGTGTCTCCCTGGCCCTGGTCCAACAGCTCTTCCTAGAGACTCAGTAATAGAAAACCTCTTCGCCCAATGCCCCAGCGTTCACTCCAACTCACTACAGCACCACCTTTCTTTCAGGATTTTATTTTTTCCCTACATCCTGTGATAACACAACTCTTGGCTGAGCTTTCTTCAACTCACAACAACCAGGAGAGCTTGGGTAGCATTTTGTCCTTTTCCACCCCATTCATGGGAGGGACTGTTGCCAAATCCTACTTAATATTATACCCTGGGCTTAAGACCAAAGCCTGTGGGAGGCCACCTGCCCAGGAGCTAAGCATCCCCTATCAGCCTTGTGTAAAGTGAGTGGCGGTCTGGCATCGCATGCGACTTGCTGTTTGAAGTAAGTGGCCTTCACCTTTGCTCGGCAAAGAAGTCTGCTTCAGCTCTGGACTTGGGCATTACCCCTGCTTTGAAACCTTATCCCCTGCCTTATTTGTGAAGAACATTCTATCGAAACTCCTTTGTGTGTCTCCCCACCTCCCCCCATAAAAATAAAGAGATTCCAGGGGCACACTCTCTTGTCTTCTAGCATGGAAGCTGATCTTAAGGTCACAGAGCTGTCCTATCCTCTGAGTCCTATGCTTTCTCACTGTTTTCTTAGCTTAATGTTGCAGCCAGCTCTTCTGATCCCAGCTCATCTCATCAGTGCAGGTTGATGGCAAGAAAAACCCCTACAACTCTCTCTTTTTTGTAATTAACATGTTGCTGCTAAGGCCCATTTCACCCATTGCTAACTTATGTTGTGAATCTTTCCCCTTCTCCTACTCTACCCATTGTATTTAATGTTTCTCAAGTTCAATTTCATTGGTTTAACCTCTTATAGAGATCGGGTTCTAAATCAAGCAGAAGGACTAAATGGAATACAATTAAAATAAACTTGAGAATCCCTTTGGAATAGTTTCCTCTGGTGTTGGAGTGACACCAGATACAATGAATAACTTTCATCCTGTGACCATGTCACACCAAAAGAAAATCCCACGTTGCAAGTTACCAAGAGCACACTCAAGGTGGCATCACTATGCGCTGGGAAATAACAGCCTTTTTAAACAGTATTCCTCACCTCAGCACAGAACACTAGAAAGAACAAGAGAACTGCTTTCTCAGTGCGCTCCCCATAGGATGCATAACTAGCACCACTGGAGACACAGCAGGCACAGGAGACTGATAGCACATGGCAGTTGCTCTCCCCTCTCAAGACATAATATGCCCATGGAAAGGCACAGGTGGCCTCATCATTCAAACCCCTAGAGAGTGTAAGTGTATGCTCCTGCTCTCCCTCTCTCCCTGTCCAAGAAACTAGGGTTCAGAGAGGATTCAGAACTTATTTAAAGTTACAAAATTTCTAAGTGGCAAAGGTGGTTTTCTTTTTCTTTCTTTCTTTTTTTTTTTTTTTTGAGAGAGAGAATTTTTTAATATTTATTTCTTAGTTTTCGGCAGGCACAACATCTTTGTTTGTATGTGGTGCTGAGGATCGAACCCGGGCCGCACGCATGCCAGGCGAGCGTGCTACCGCTTGAGCCACATGCCCAGACCCACAAAGGTGGTTTTCAAACTCTGGTCCAACTAATTCCAGTATCTAAGTTCTTCGCTGTGATGCAGGGTAAGGAAATGCCTCCTAGATCCAGTTCTGCCACCAACTTGTTATCTGACCCTGAACAAACAACTTGAATCCTGGCTTAGGGGACCTCAAAGATCCTTTCCAATTCTTCAAAAGCTTCCCTTTCCTATGTGTCTAATTTACGCTCTGTCTTGGATATTCTTTGTATACTGGTCAATTCCTCAGGGATAGTTTCTTTGCATCTGGTACAACTTCAAGAGAATATGTTGTTAATAAACTATAAAACAGTAACTTCTAACAAAATTACTTCTGTCACCATGTCTAACATCTCTCTGCTTAAATGAGCATTTTTAGGTAGAAATTTTTAGGATTTTACATGGACACCTATATACTCAGAGCCATTTCAACATACACCAGCAGGCCAATAAGACCACTCACCTGGGCGCTCTGCACAGTATCTTATGAGCAAACATGCATGAGCCACGGTTGGCTTTGAGAGGGCAGGGATCGATAGAACCCATCATGGTTAGTGATCACATTTGAACTCAAATCCTTTTTTTTTTTTAATGTATTGGGGAGCCCAGGGGCACTTTACCTCTGAGCCATATCCCCAGTCTTTTTTATTTGCTAAGTCAGGGTCTCACTAAGTTTCTGAGGCTAACCTTGAGTTTGTGATCCTCCTGCCTCAGCCTCCTGAGTTGCTGGGATTACAGGCACGAGCCACAGCCTTTACCCAAATCTTAAGGAGGAAAACACACAGCACTTCGAGCACTCCCTTGGAAAGCACAGTTAGAAAAGTGACAGGTATTGTTTCCAATCTTTTAAACAGGTAAGTCTATTGTGCCCTGCAAGTAAAGGCAACTTTTCACAAATTCCAGAAAAGCTATAACAAAAGCCCTTGCTTCCATATTCTCCTTTCATATTTTTCTAGGAAAGAGTCTGGTTAATCTGTGCTGCTAAGAGGCACAGAGGCCTGGTCAACCATGGACATAAAGTAGAGCAATAGGCATATGAGATATGTCAGTGAAGAAAGAGAGACTGGCTCGCTGTTCAACTGATCAACTGTCTTGGAAAAGCAAAACTGCACTGTTGGCCACCACTCACTCTGCTGTTCTCCAAAATTTCCAAATAGTGTCATTTACCATTTTCCCTAGGTGTGTATCTTCGTTAGATAGAAGACTGAGTCCTTGGTCTTAAACTTTTAAAGAGTGGAAAAAATATAAACATATACAATACCTATATACAATATCTATGTAAGAAGGAAAATGATAAAATATCTACCTAAAAAAAGACTAATATTAAGTACTTGACCCTGGACTGCCCTAAGCATTTTCCTTGGCCACTGAGCCCCAGCATCCTTTTTCTTAGCACCTAGCTGTATGTCTGCGACCCTCCCATACTGCGAGCTCACAAGGGCAAGGGATAGACTAACTCACCAGCACATTCCCAGGGCACAGTGCTCAGTGCATCCTTGCTGAAACGCTGGCCTCCCACACTTACTTTATAATACAGGAAAATCCAAAATAAAAATAGGAAAAAGAGCAGAAGTTATCCACCTAGGATTTTCAGATACTTAATTTCAAGATATTGTCAAACCTAATATTAAACTAAACCAACATTTAATTTGGATGGCTGGCAAAGTGACATCTGCTTTAAGAGTTAAAGAGTGAGGCTGTGTTCTTAGCCTTCAGGAAATGTACACCACAGCACGCCAGAACATGAATATTTTAAATACCGGACTTGAAAAAGATGTCATCTATAAAGAGGATCCCACAGATATGACCAAAAACTAGCCACAAAGAGACAATCTGACATAGTGACTGACTTTACAACTAAACAAATTCAATTTACTACACACAGGGCAGTTAAAATCGTTTGTACCCAAACTTGCTTTTGGCACAAAAGTACTCAGAGAAAAAATACTGACTAAAAAACAAACAAATCCCAACACCTAGTTTTGTTTCTTTGTTAAGCAACAACAAAAAATGTGCGAGACTGCAATTACCCATATATTTACCACAACATTTCTCAGTCACCTGTCTACAAATGGCTTCCAGATGCTCTTAAGCTATTGCTCCCTGCCACCTCCAACACTGTGCAGCATATGCTGTGCACTGCCTTTGGCTTTGCATGTCTCCAGAAGGGTTGTGGGGGGTGTTTTGAAGTTCTGGGGATTCGGCCCAGGGCCTCATGCATGCAAGGGGAGCACTCTATCACTGAGCCGCACCCCAGCTCTGTGTAGTTAAAAATTAAAGTAAGCAAGTATTTCCCAAGACTTCATCTTTTTCCACACCCAGTCTCCTCTATTTTCAAGAGAGAGTTTGGGGTGTTTTATGAATTATGCTGGAGAAATTCAAGGACCATTTCATACTAGAAACAAAAGCACTAGTGTAGGTTAGATATCATCCTTCCTGTTTCTAATTCTGCCCCATCTGCAGGGACTTTGGTTCCAAAAGTACTTTCCAAGTTTTAAATTAAATAATAAATGCTAAAATAATCAATCATTATGTTTTGTTGATTCATTATAAATAAAACATTTTAGCAGATATAATATACAAGTTTTTCCTAAGAAAAAGTTTTAAAATAAATACCTAACAACCAGTATAAAACCTGGGTGCAGTGACACTGCATATGATCTTTATAGGAGCTTAAATTTATATGTTTAGAACAAAACCAGAAACTTACATGCTTTGCTAACTCAATCCTTTTTGTTCTTCTAAATCAAAGAGCTTCCAAAACAATTAATAATACATTTTCCTTTTACACATCCACATTACCAAGCAAGCAGATACCCAATGACCAAGTGCCCAGCAGCTACAGAAGCTAACTGTGCATCAGAAGCTTGGAACTTGCAAACATTTCTACAGCAACAGTATCAACCTCAGGGCTGGGTTTGGGGGTGGGTGCCACAGGGGACTGGATTCCCTGGAGTCTACACAGCTGCCAAAGGTGTCCGTTATGACACACTAACCTGAGATTAAATTAAATTTTAGAGGAAAACAAAATATCCTGGCATTAGTCTCTGGAGCTGAAATGAGTTAGACTCTGAAGCAAGCAAGCAAACAGCACCTCAGAGTCCCACCTCTGAAGGAAAAGAGGAGGTCACTCAGAAAATGGGACAAGTGCTTAAAAAAACCCATTTGGTTGCCCAGGACTAGTTAGTTACTTAGCTACTGAAGTGGCAGCAGGTAGTATAAATCAGGAACTGCCTTAATCTACAAAGACTTCAGGTATTCAAGAAAGATGGTATCAGAAAGGCAAAACTGAACAGGCTGAAAGTACATTGAGCTGTCTTCATTTTTACATGGCCCAAAAGTGGGGTGGAGAGTATTTCATGCATGATTGATAAGATATTAATACAAATCGGTCTAGACTGCCTACACTTGGCACAAATCATGTCTTAAACACACACTTCTCTGGTTCCATAGGCCTCAGATGAAACTTCAAGCCAAATATCAGCTCTGTGAGTCTGATAAAATCTTATGAAAAATGGCAGCCTTTCAGACCCCTGGGCTCTCCGCACTTTGATGGAGTATTACAAAGAGCAGGTTCCAAGCAAAGACAAGTGCTGCTATAAAACATGCAGGGGCAACAGGACAGAGGCCTGGTCAGGAGGGAGCATGGCAGTGCAAGCTGCACACAGCACTCGACTTTGCAGGAACTGAGCCACACGCACAGGCAGCTGACGAGGGCTCTGGACTTTTGTCACAGCTTCCTGTTACGAAGCTGAAACTAAAGGGTCCTATGTTACATTGATCTAGAGAGCAGTTTCTCACCACCTGGCTATTACCAGCTCCTCTCACTCCTGCTGCTTCAAGTTTCCATCATTTGGAACAGCAACAAGAACCCAAAGAAACAGACCCAGGAAATCAGAAGTCTCCTACAGTTCTAAAATAACATATACGTCACAAGCCAAGCAATGAAATATAATGGAGGTAACTAAAAATGCTTTTGGTGATTTTAATACCTTGGCACTATATTTCTAAGGTTAACTTAAGGAACCCAGATACAAATTTGTATAGTAAATAAAATTTCACATGTGTAACATTATAAATATAAATTGAAAGATAATACATTCAAATATTAACAGTAGTATAACATCCAAGTATTACTAGTAGTGACAGCAGCATCAGGATGATTTTTGTACTTTTTAAATGAATTTGTTTAATTAATTAATATTTTTATGACAGCAGAATGCATTACAATTCTTATTACACATATAGAGCACAATTTTTCATATTTCTGATTGTATACAAAGTATATTCACATGTCTTCATACATGTACTTTGGATAATAATGTCCCTCACATTCCACCATCATTTCTAACTCCATGCCCCTTTCCTTCCCAGCCACCCCTCTGCCCTATCTAGAGTTCATCTATTCCTCCCATGCTCCCCTCACTATGAATCAGTCTCCTTATATCAGAGAAAACATTTGGCACTTGGTTTTTTGGGATTGGCCAACTTCACTTAGCATTATCTTCTCTAACTCCATCCATTTACCTGCAAATGCCATGATTTTATTCTCTTTTATTGCTGAGTAATATATTCCATTGTGTATATATGCCACATTTTTTTTTTTTATCCATTCATCTAATGAAGGGTATCTAGGTTAATTCCATTTTAGCTATTGTGAATTGTGCTGCTATAAACATTGATGTGGCTGTGTCCCTGCAGTGTGCTGCTTTTAAGTCCTTTGGGTAAAGACCAAGGAGAAGGACAGCTGGGTCAAATGTGGTTCCATTCCCAATTTTCCAAGAAATTTCCATACTGCTTTCCATATACTTTTAAAGCACTGAGAATAGAAAAATGCATAGATTGCCTGCAAATCAAAAAAGCTGTGTCTATTTCTACAAAAGGTCATTTTATAAAATGCAAAAATATCAAAGAAAAATAATTTCTAATATTCTTCCACTTTTCGTGGCCTGGGGATGACCTCAGCATCCACACATTTGCCCAAGCAGAAACCAGGTGTCATCCTTGATCCTTTCCTCTTCCTTTGCCTCACACCAAATGGTCATCAAGTCTACAGCCTCAAAAGCCCTTCCGTTTCCGTCCTACTGCCCCAGCTTCACGTGTCTTCATGGAGGGCTTACTGCCAGTCTCCAAAGCCCATCTCCACCCCACACAGGTGGATCTGGCCCACACAGGTGGATCTGGCCTGCTCAGCCCCTCCTGAGGAGGAAAAAGCCTTGCCTTCACCTTCCTGGTAGCCCATTTTTTACATGGGGAAGAGACCTAAGATGAAGCCGAAGATGAGAACATGGTAAGCTCTCTTTGGAGGAGGATGAAGACAGCTGTCTTCCCTGACTTACCTCAAGCTGGTGTGTTCTGCCTCTCCCCACGGCTCCCCAAAGGGGCAGAAATGGGGAGAAAATGAGGTAACCCTGGGCTGAGGAGAGGCATTTCTTGTGATCTACACAAGTCTTAACCACTGAACACCTCTGAGATACACCCTGGACACTTCAAGGATTACGAACCCTCTGAAATGACTGCCTGCCAAGTTGGACTTCTTTTCCCAAATTATCTTAGCGCTAAAAAGGGAGGCCTGGCGCAGCCAGGCAGGCACTCTTGTTCTCCTGTAGACCACCCCAGCCCGCTCCTGTCCAACCCATTCTCCTCATGGCAGCCAAAGTAACCTTTCTAAAACACACATCTGATCTATCCTCTCTGGGAGGACGCTGCCAGCACTCCGGACCTTTGTTCCTATACCTGGCCATGAGACTCTTCCTCACCTGGCTCTTCTCCCTGAGCACTGAACTCACCACTCCCTCTCCTGCCAAGATCCCCGCCCTTTCTACATCCCACTCAACCCACCCCTCCATCTGGCCCACATAACCAACCTTGAGTCTTTCCACGTCTTTCCTGGGCACTGTCACACGGCCAGCACACAGTACTGTGCCTGACACGCAGCTGACGCAACCAACATACACTTGTTCAACAACCAATACAAGGAAAGGTAGGTCAACTGATGGGAATATGGAAGCCGCTGAGCCCAGGAGAAAGGAACACAGGTAAACCCAAAGACTCCAATATGAGTGGCCTTCATTTCATTACCAATCAAAAGAAGTATCACAAAGTGCTTTCAACATTGGTTTCCTGAGACCACAGCAACTCAAGTGTCAGGCGGAATACTTCACATAGTTGAGCTACTTCAAAAGAACCATCAAAAATAGAAAGTAATTTCATCAATGGAGGTGAAAGAGGTCATGGAGAGCTCACTTCCCTCAAGTTCTGATCTGCAAATCCCTCCATTTTTCTTCCCCCCAAATCTCAGTAATTTAATGCCAACTTTATACTCTGTACCCTTTTGCTTTGGAAATGACATTCCTCTATGTTTCTTTTCACTATAAACTAAGAGGTAAAGTGGGGAAGGTTCTAGCATAAAAGAAGAATGCTTTAAGGAGGAAAGAATCAGGGCAGATTATCAAGGGCCATGTCGACCTCAGATAGGTCTCGCTTCTTTTAGACACAAACTGCGCTGGTATGACAGGACAAGTTCAGGCTTCCAGATTTAGGTCTTTTGATCAACAGCTGAAAGTTTAAGATTCTGAAATGCTTGAAACCAAGAATAACTCTAAAGGATAAATACTTAGAATGTCTACTTTAACACGATATAAAACAGTTTCCCGTAAGAGTGTCTGGACTTCACCCGTTTCAGGAGGCAAACTCAACCCATGAGTGAGTCTGCTGTGCGTCACGGACACAGCCACACAAAGCCCAGTCCCCCCACACCTGTTCAAAACTGACCCCTTCACTCGCCTTGTTGATATTATAACTCTGACTTGTATTTCTTACCGGAATGTAATAGATGCCCATCTTGGGGGTTTCACTGGCAGTGAAAAGCATTCCTAAAAATAAACACACGGGGGAAAGTAAACACATGGGGAAGTAAACAGCAGGGGCAGTACCCTTCTCTACTCAGGGTCTCATTCCAAAAGGCCTGCGGCGCACCCTGTGCAGCGTCCAGCAGAAGCACCACGCCTGGAAGCCAGGCTCCCCTGGAGCAGGTCCTGCTTCAGCTGCTGCCCCTCCTCGACACAGGACCTCAATCTTCACAATGGCCAACTCCCCCATCTGGGAAACACCAGGCTGTCCTAGCTAAATTCACAACAAGTTCTCACAATGAGGTGCTCAGAGTTACACCAAGTTTAGCAAAATGCTCAGTTTCAAACAGATGAATTAAAGGTAGTTTGGTGTACTATTTTATTAGAGTAATAATGAGGAATTAAGAAAAACTTCTTTCTGTTAATTAGAAAGAATGATTAGTTTAGTCTCTGAGGGCTGAGCACTGTCAGCAAGCACGACTGAAGGAAGGCCAGTTTTCTGGAATTCCGTAAATGACTCTTCTTAACCCTAGTAGCAGTGACTACCTAAAGAGCCATTATTCTTTGG
Source organism: Callospermophilus lateralis (assembly GCF_048772815.1). NCBI lineage: Eukaryota > Metazoa > Chordata > Mammalia > Rodentia > Sciuridae > Callospermophilus > Callospermophilus lateralis. The sequence goes on from NC_135318.1 coordinate 6,924,272, forward strand.
CTCTAGACTATTTGATACCAGATATTCAGATGTCTCAGCTTTGTTATCTTTTCTCTTCTACTTTTCAACACATTCCTCACTCCCCAAGTTTTCTGGGGGGCAACTCCCCAATGTGGTGAGACACACTTGCTGAGCCTCCTTGTAGTCTCGGTTCCAGACTGCTGCACTCTAAAACTGAACTCAGCAAACACTTGGCTGGTCCAGGATAATACACCAAGCACTCTCATATAGAGTATCTTAGCAAACACACAACTCTCTAAAAAAGAAACATCATCTAGTCCTTTATCAGAAACACTTGAGAAGCACAGAAGCACTGCCTTGAACAGCTCAGGCTCTGAGAAAAAAACTGCACCACAGGGACAGCAGGGATGGGCTCCCCCTGTGTACACTCCTGACTGAAGTGAGCACGTGATTTCCATGAGTTCAGAGGACGCTGCTATAGGATAAAAAGCTACTTTACGTTTAACAGCATTCGTGGTCTCCGACAGCCCTGTAAAGGAGGCAAGAAAGCTGAGGCTGGGATATTGGTGTAATTATTAACCCTGAAGTAGGTCTTTCTTGAGCCCAAAGCCCATCTTTTGTCTCTGCCAATGGTTTCTCAAACCAATGATCCTTCTTCCAGAGGTCTGGACGGGACTCAGGCACACGTAAGCTTTCTAAGCTTCCTGTGTCATGAATCTGATGCACATCAATGTCACAGAGTCCCACTGCCTCTGTAAGTGCCCTGACCTGCACAGAGCAGCTGCTTGACACATGAGAACCGCACAGAGGGCTGAATAAGCAAGAAGAGCAAGGCGGTAAAAAGAACCAGAAAGGCAGAATCATTTCTCAATATCCTGAGCACCTTACTACTAGAAAAACATTCCAAAACAATCACCATGATTAGGCTTTAATTACTCCAAAATGAGTAAGTGAGCAGATAAAGAAACAAGGAGGTTTTAGCTTTTCGAAAATATGATTAAGCTCATAGTGATTAAGCATAAAACATATGGAGTGGCGCGGAGGGTGAAAGGTGTGGCAAAGCAAGAAAAAGCAAAGCCTGTGAATCAACCACGCTCAGGCCCAAGCCACTGAGAAGAGGTGAGGGACTCATCTGCCTGCGCCTGCCGTCGCACAGAGCCCAGCGATGATTGGTTTATGTCTGATGACTCTTGTAAGTTATCTGACAATACAATGTTCCTCTGTCCAAAATGTCACTTCTACCTACAATAAAAATTAATTAAAAAAAAAAAAAAAAAGAAAAAAAGAAAGCATTTGGAGACGCAAAAAAAAAAAAAAAAAAGAAAATGTCACTTCTAAAAATAAGAAAACCATACTTGGTAATAGAGATTCCCGCTAACAAGCGAACCAGCCTCATCCTTACCAATTCAGGGAAGGTCAGCTAGCTGCAGACTGACCTCAGCCTGTAGCAGCCTTGCATCATTTTCATCAAAATATTTAAACCTAAACTTAAGCCTTTAGACCTCCCTGTCATTTTAGATAAAAACAGAGCTGGAGGAACTAGTTAAACAACATCTTGAGAATCAATCATACATGTCCAGGAGGGGATGCTCTACAAGACTGCTGGCCTGATCTTAGAAAGGTCAATGACATGGAAAAGGGAAAAAGAGATGGGGGAATGATCTGGAGTGAGGTTCTCTCACTACTCTCTGCCACTCTTCAGACTGTCACTCCCTCTCCAGCATATCCCACTCCTCGCCCCTGTCCTGACCTCAGCTCACCTGCTTCATTCACTTCACACTGAGCCCAGATCCTTTATTTTATTTTGCAATACTGGGAACTGAATTCAGGGCCTCGCAGAGGCCAGGCAAGTGCTTTACCACCAAGCTACCTTTCCAACCCACAGCCCCCATCACTTCAATAACCCAAATAGGGTTGCAGCATTTTCACCTGCAACGTATTTCTGAACTCTCCAGGATGCAACTACCTTCCCACTGTATAAGAGCCTTCAAACTCTCACAGGGGAAATGCAAATAACAAGATCCCCAGCTACTTCTCTCTCTCTTAACGTGTTAACTAGGATAAGCCCATTTCAGAAAGATTCTAATCAAAGCCCTGCCACACACCAGCAGGGTAACCAGTCCTGGCAAATTATCCAGTTGCTTTGATCTAAGAGGTAAGAAAAAAACAGACAAAAAGAAAAAGCCAGGTGCATAGTAGCACATAGCTATAATCCCAAATTTTGGGAGACTAAGACAGGAGGATCACAAGTTTGAGGCCAGCCTCAGCAACTTAGCAAAACCCTAAACTTAGTGAGATTCTGTCTCAAAATTAAAAAATAAAAAGCACTGGGAATGTAGCTCAGTGGTAAAGCGCCCTTGGGTTTAATCCCCAATACCTGCCCCACAAAAAAAAGAAAGAAAGAAAGACTGTGGGTCACTGAATATGTAGGGTTATAAAAATAATAAATTTATATTACAGCATCCAGTATCCAGATTGACAGTATCAATAGCATTCAATTAAGTCTCAGTTCTTCCCTTCCTGTTCCAACCTCTGTGATACCTATACTTTCTGATCAATGCTCACTGAAACTCTCATGCCTAAAGTTCTTCTGAGTTTCAAAAATTTTAGTTTGTTCAGGGTTACTTGTCCACTCCTATGACGTTTTCTCTGCTGGCTCCTTCTCTCTAAACAATCCTCCTGTCTCACTCCAAACATTCCTCTTTGGTGATCTTACTCACTACTGATTCTTCTGAGATAATCTTTATTTACATGCCTCAAAACTTTCTCTCTGCATACCTGTTCATCTCTGGATAGTTGCTACAGTGCACCAGATGCAGCTCTTTGGTGAAGGTCTGTGGCCGGTGCAGGGCTTGGTGCATGAGACACCTGGGAAGGATGTTAAGAACACATTTCTGGGCCCTATCAGTCAGTACAACTAGAAAACACAAAGGCTCTGCAGCTGAAAAGCTCTCCAGGTGACTTTGATGGGCCACCAGGTTTGAGACTCACCAGGCATTCCCACTGTCCCAATACCACCTACACTCAAATGTTAGAAAAAGAACCCATAAACTTTCTCTCCACTTGCTGGCTCACCTATCCTCCCTGTCTCAACTTCAAGCACCACTTCCTGTCATTTTAGTTTCAAACCAATCCACCCTTTTCCAAAACAGGTGCTCTGATGACAGACAGACCCCAAGTCACTCAGTATGTCACTTCTAGACCTTCTCCACCTGTTCCCACCTCAAGTCCTCCCAGAGTCACCACAACTCAGGTGTGAAGTCTCCCATCCCCCTTGTTATTCTTTCACAAAGATTGTATAACAATCCCTCAGTGGATCACCGACCCCGTCTCCCTATAATTCAACCTCACTCACTGCACCAAACTCAATGTCAAACAAAATCTCCTCTAAGGCTCTTCTCTTAGTACTCTGGGTAAAAAGTGTTCCCTATAATGTGTGTCCACACATACATGACAGAACTCTTTGTGCTCTGCTATGTATACCTGCATTAGAATTATTTGTGTGTGCTCACACCTGGAATATACTACTTCAGAGTAGAAACCATTCTCATTCTTCTCTCATACCCCCAAAGTCTTCACATTGCCTTGAATGTATTGTTCAAAATGGAAATCTATCATATTGTTTTCTGAATGGCACACAACAGAGAACAAACCCAAACCCCATGGCTTCATGAGCCATATGTGTATTGTTAGGCAATTCCAGCCTCCTCCAATCTCTAACCTCAATTTCCACCCACTATTACTAATCACATAAAAGAGTTAAGGAGCACACCAAAATAGCATTTCACCTGCCGCCTACCTAAATATTGTTACTAGTTTCTACTAATAGCTAGGTGGGATGAGGACTGAGTCATTAAAAGTATCTTCTTCTGAATCATGCATATCACTTCCTGTTTTTTATTCTTCCAAATAAAATACCCAAATACCAAGTCAAACTCTATCTTAAGAAGTAAAATTAGTTTAAAGCTAAAAAATGTAAAGCCAACATTTGTCTCACCAAACACTGTGTGCTACATCATACTTACCTGAGTTGGGATATAGGCAAACATCATTAAGGTCATGTTCTGGTTCCAAGGAAGTAAATATTTTCCCCTAAAACAGAAAGCAAAGAAGGATTATTTAAATAGTTAAAGGTAACTTTTAGCAATGTCACATAAAGAAAATGGAGACGTAACTCAACCACCTGCTGCTACATAAATAAATAAAACAACCTAATGAAGAAATCTATATTTAAAAAAATCTTAGAGAATTTGTGTATCAATTTATCAAATGTTCTCATTTTAGAAATGAAGAAATTGAAGCCCAAATTGGAGAGGTGACTTGTCCAAAAAAGCCCTAGGGTTTTAAAGATGATACCTATATGTTGAAAAGGGGCAAAGTATAAAATAAATTGCACATTAACTCTACAAAAAATTTGCAACTTTACAAAAAATCTGTGACATATTCCCAACTTAATTTGTACTCAAAGAACCCAGAGGAGAACAGCCACCATGGTAAATGAGGACATCTGCCATTCCTATACTTCAAATTCAGGGCACAGGGGACCAAGACAATGGATGTGAAATACAAAAGAAGTCTACAAATACATAAGGCCTGAGTTATTATGTAGAAAAGGCCAAAATATTCCTATTTTAAATGTGACGTAGTGTGCTAATATTTAAAAAAGGAGGAAAGTAAAAGAAAAAACTGACAGAAGAAAGTGGGTGTGGAGAAGGGCAATGAGAAAGATAAACAAGGCAGGCAAGTCACGCAAAGCCAAGCAACCTGGGAGTTAGTCAAGAGGAAGTATTTAGTCATAAGAAACAAAAAATGCCAAAGTAAAATTTACTGTAGCAATTACAGTGTGACGGTTTGAAGTTTTAAGTTGCCAGCTCTTGCAGCTATTAGTTTTTACTAGAAAACCAACATCTGGCCACACGAGTCCCCAGGGTGGGAGGGAGTGGCACTGCAGCCAGGCAAGGGGGTCACTTCAAGCTCCGTGAACAGCAGCAGCCAACAGTGACACTCACACAGCTCTCTCTCTCTTCCTTTCCAGGTTCCTAAGATAAAAAGGAAGAGGAGAGGAGGAAAGGGAAAGGAAACTATAGTAGAAAAAGAAGGGGTACCACAGTTACAGAAATCCATACTGTGGGAAACTCGACACAGCTGAAGAGTCTGGGGAACACACGCTAATATCTGAATTGATAAGTTGCTGCCTTTAGGTAGGACAGAAGCCAGGCCAAAGTAACTTCCTCAGCATCAGTATGTATGGATTTTTTTTAAATAAAAACATATGCATTTGTAGTAATTAAAAGTGTTTTCTTTCATTCATTCATTCAGGGGCTCTTTACCACTGAGCGACAGTCCCAGCCCTTTTTGTTTTTTATTTTTGAGACACAGTCTGGCTAAGTTGCTGAGGTTGACCTTGAACTTGCAATCCTCCTGCCTTAGCGTCCTGAGTCCCTGGGATGCCACCCTACTGCAAGAATAGTGTTTTTAACACTGAAGAAGTTTGGACTGTCAGAAAAGCAGCAGAAAAAAATCCTGATCTAAGACACGCTGAATCTTCCTGAGAAAGCAAACTTCCTGCAAACTCAAAGCCCACAGTGCACACAGCTCAACTGATTCCTGGGCACTTATCAGGGTAATTGTCCCTGAGTCACTTCAAGAGTCACAAGGAACTCACAGAACTAGGGCTCAAGAGGCAAAACCCCCTAAGAACAGCTCTAAACTTCCAGAGCAAATGCAGAGGGGGGAAAAAAGGAAAGTAAGTTCAACACTTCAGGAGTCAAAAAGTGGAACTTAAAAAACCAAAGTAATGGTCTGAAAACTAGAGACAAGGGAACAAGATGACAGGGCTGAGCTCTGCAGCTTCCTGTGAGACCAGCAGCTACCTCTGGGTGATAAATGCAGAGGCCATGGGCCTTCCACCCACCCTCATCTCAGGGATAAGCTCTGTAAAAGTGACACTTTTTTTTTTTTTTTAAACTACAGATGCTATTTTGCAGATATTATATTATTTTAAAAAACAAATTTAAGATTATAAGTTTCTAATTAATTAAATGCAAAAAAACTCTAAAAACAATTGTTAGACTGAATACATTTTTTTTCCTGACTTACTTGATAAACTTACCTTCTACTATTTAAAATGAAAAAAGCAGGGGCTGGGACTGTGGCTCAGAGGGAAAGTGCTTGCCTCACATGTGTGAGGCTCTGGGTTTGGTCCTCAGCACCATATGAAAATAAAACAAAGATATTGTGTCTACCTATAACTAAAAGTAATTTTTTTTAATAAAATTAAATAAATAAATAAAATGAAGAAAGCAGAAAGGGGTTAAAGCCAGTAATACTGGATTTTATTATTTTTAAAATAACACTAAGAACCGAGGGAAGGGATATCAAAATATTCAAGAGAAAATATTATTTTTTAAGAAAAATATTGTTAGAAATCGTTATAAAGGTGCCGCCTCTAAAAATCCACCTGTTCAAGGTGGGAAACGTATAAAACTGGGATTTACAATAACACTGACATGGAAAGATAACTCATGGTCCATGAAGAACCTTCCTTGGGTGGTGACAAAGGCTTAGGATCTCAGGTTTAGACTTTTTAAAACAATGGTTTTCTATCCACCTAACTCAACATCAAAAATGCACCCCAGGACTAGCAACCCTGGAAAACCTCAGGAGAAGGTGCAAGCACGACTGCTCCCCTTAAGCACAGACATCACATAAGCACCTGGCCTCCTCCTAGGGCTCCAGCGTGGATCCTCATAATCTCCTGCTCAGGAACCCACATCATTCAAAAGAGGCAATGGGAGCACAAGAGCATTGGGAACACACACAAATAAAAACGGGAGTAATTCCAACAAAAAAATACATACTGAGTTCTTATTCCACATTTTGATAATTCGAGAGTCTGCAGACAAAATCAGATCTAATGACTCCTGGAAATGAACTGACTTAATGGGTAGACCATACTGGTGATCTTTAACTAGCAGTGGCTTATCAGAGCGAAGATCATATAATAAAACCTGAAAGAAAAAAACAAGTTACTTCTGTTGCAACAAACTAGACCGTTTACCTTAGAAAGAAACATGGATGTTAGAATGATAGCCATTTGTTTATTTCATTACCTTTTCATGAACACAATCAACACCCTTACAAAGAGTCCTAACATTACCAGCAATAATCTAGTAAAGTCTTTTAAATTACCCTTAGAATGTATAGTTTATGAATTCAAAACTGAGTCATTTTTACGTACACTAAGCTTGAAAACTCCTGATCTATACTAAGAAAGAAATAACTGGAAGTCCATAATTATTTTTTTCATTTGTTAATTCAACAAATATACACACTGAGGGCCTACTATGTCCAATTGCTGCTATCGCAATTGATGTGTGAATGAAAGACATAATGAAACAGGCCTGGGAGGTTAAGGCCAACAGTGGCAGCATGGCACAACTTTGGTAGCAGGGAAATCTCTTCCAACCCCTGTTGTTAGAGGCAAGGGGGCCTAGGGAAGGTAGAATCTCAGTCCTAGGTGACAGGCCCCCTCTAGCACAGGATGATACAGACAGTATCTATTAAAGGTGGGTTTCAGGTCTCTTGTGGACTTAAAGAAAACTTTCAAGCATGTGGGCTCTGCCTTCAAGGAAAGACAGACCTCAGAGTAGTCCTGCTGATGGAGGTTCTGAGGGTCTCACTCCAAGGGATATGGCTAACAGTGCTATGTGACCAAAAGGTCCCTTTCATACACAAATCTTGAAAGTATCTCCTGACCACATTTCCTGTTTGCAGGAATTCTCAGGTCCTTTGACATGTGTTTAAATCCACTATGAATTTCCAAGAATAGGAGCTGGACAAAATTCCATATTTCCATTTCTTGACCACAGATCTCTGTTCCGCACTCTCTGGAAAATGCCATTCCAAACCCCAACCAAGAAAACCCCTGGGCCCTCCTGGCCAAATTACAGTGTTACATTGTGTGCAGGTTCTGACAGACATGCATGGGACAGCAAATTCCACCATTATGTACAATTACAACGCACCATCAGAAGAATATGGGGGGAAGTGCCTGTGCCCACCCCACTGTTATCTCTAACTCCACAGTACTCAGACAACGCACAGGGGAAATATTTCTTCTTTTGTTTTGTTTTGTAGTATTGGGGATTAAACTCGGGGTCTCATGCATGGTAGACAAGTATTCTACCGGTGAACCACACCCCACCAGCCTCCTTCCCCCCACCACCTTTTATTTTTAATTAGAGCATTGTTTGTACATGCTAACTGGGTTCATTTTGACAAAATCATACATGCACAAAACCCCACATCCCTTTTAAGTTTTTGAGATGGGGTCTCACTAAGTTACCCAGGCTGGCCTTGGACTTGTGATCCTCCTGCCTCAGTCTCCTGAGTATCTGGAATTACAAACATGTGCATCATGCTTGGTTTTGTCAAGCTTTCCTCAGGTATTAGAAGAATCCAGCATTCTGGAGTATCCTCACCACTCAGGCCAAACTTTATTGTCCAATTCTGTGTTCCCACAGTATGATTCTCCTGACACATGCTTCTGAAAGACCAACTTCCATATGACATTTCAACTTAAACATTATTTACCTGCCCTGTAGATGTTCCAACTGCCATGGTCAAAGCACCATTAAATTTCAAAGCAGAGATGGTTGGTAAACTGTTTATCCTGAAAGGCAAAATATTCATGTTCCATGAATATACTGTCAAACCTCTTTCTAAGTAACAAAGTCATTGCTAAACTTCACTTCAAATCTAATAGGGAGCTGGGCACAGTGGTGCATACCTATAACCCCAGCAACTCAGGAGGCCGAGGCAAGAGGATAGCAAGTTCAAGGCCAGCGTTAGAAACTTACCCAGACCCTGTCTCAAAAAATAAAAAGGGACGGGGATGGAATTCAGTGATAAGAGTACCTCCAAGTTCAATCCCAGTACCAAAAAAAATTCTAATGGGGAATTTCTAGCCTTTTGTTTGGAGGGTAAGTGCAGCCACACTTTTATCATCAAAATTTGAAATACATTTTACATACAAATGCAATCTATATTTACCTTCCATTTTAATTAAACCATGATAAGGTATTCTCAGAAAAAAATCTGTTTTTACTTAAGGAGAAAACAATTTTATTTTTGGACTTGGGTATACACATTTTCATTTCATAATTTGCTACATCCAGGTAAAACAGAAGATTATCTCCAAATAAGGACCCTAGGATCTCTAAGAGTATCAAACACATCTCTAGAATGTGCTTCTTACCCACCAACCGGGAATTTCTGCACAAAAAGCAATGATCCAAGTGCAAATAGTGACGGACACGACTCAGAAATGGACAAGCATTCCTGCTTTCCATGTCTAAGTGTCCTTGGCCCAGGTCCACCAGGCTGCTGGCACTGAGCAACAGCTTTGCCTCTTCTGCCACCCAGAGCCTCAGCCTGGAACCGCCATGGAAGTGGCTATCAGAAGGAAGCCTGAGGCTTTGCCTCCTCTTCAAAGTGAACCTTGGAAAATTCTTTAGCACACTGATACATTTTTTTCTACTTACTCAAACTTTGTTTCTTATTAAAATTTTGCCATTGTCTTCATAAAAAGTGCTACAGAATTATTGTATTTTGCAATTTTTGTGGTGAATGAGAACTTTGGTCCATTAAATAAAACAAAATATTGCTGATGAACACCAAAGTCACTGATCTTTGTTCACTTACTTTGTAACCAATTTATTTATCTTTCATATTAATTAATTCTCACAGGTTTTCAGTTGATTCTGTTGGGCTTCTCAGACAACAATTTCTCCTGCAAATAACGATCTCCTGCCTCCCCATGCATATTTACACTTTTTTCTTTCTTTCTGTATGGACTCTACCTTCCAGAACTTGTTAAATAATGGAAGTGGTGGCTTACAAGGTTTGTAGGAAAAAAATAAAATCAAGCAATTAAAAAACAAAAACAAAAACACCTAAAACTGAATCAGTAAGAAAACTACTTTTAACATTTTCGTATACCTCCAGATTTTTTCTTCTGGCTGTACACAGGCAACTGTGATTTACTTTCCCACTGCACCATATACTTGAAGCATCCTTCCCTGTTAATAAAGTATGCTTCTGAAACAATTCTTAAAAGGCTGAACAGTAAACATGCCATTGATGGATGCTTTTCATCTGTAAATTCAATAACAGCAACTAGATCAAAAAACTATTGTTCTATATAGAAAGAACTTAGAATAATGCCCAGTGCTATGTATTTGCTATTATTTCTACCAAGCTTTATTAAACAATATCCTCTGGCTCTTTCTAACACGTTAAAATTAGTAATAAGAAAGCAAGCTGTGGCAGCCATACCTGTAGTCCCAGCTACTAAGGAGACTGAGGCAAGAGGATTGCTAGAGCCTAGAAATTTGAGGCCAACCTGGGCAACATATAAAAACCCATCTCAAAAAAAAGAGAGAGATGTTAGTAACTGTGCTATGGTGGATGCCCTGGGCTGAGGAGATGGGAGAGTGTACACTATGAACAAGTGAACAGACATTTAAATGGATACTAGGTTTTCTGTAAAGACAATTTAGCAACGTATCAAATGGCTTAAAAATATGCTGTTAAACTCAGCGTATTTCAGATTCTAGATATTTTCCCTCAGAAAATAATTACCAAATTATAAACACCCAGCTGATAGCAACAGTGGTCTGGTTACTTAAAGATATCTTCCTACATATACACAGATCATTTTTACTTTCCATTTTGTATTTCTAGAACTTTTTAATAATTTTTTTCACTAAGAATAAATTTTAAAATAACATTTATTAAAAAAAAAAAAAAACTCCATCATGACAGCTAAAAATACCCTACCTCTAAGACTAAAGAAGCCAGTAAAAAATGTTTGTGAATCAATATTCTATTTTTTTAAATAAATAGAATAAATACACTCTTGTTTCTAAAGACCACAGTTAACAAAATATATTTGTTACAGGAATTGAACCCCAGGGTCTTGCACATGCTAGGCAAGTGTTCCACCCCAGAGTTATATCCCCAACCCATCCCCCACCCCTTATAATTTTATTTTGAGACAGGGTCTCACCAAGTCTCCCAGGTTGGCCAAACTTGTAATCTTCCTGCCTCAGCCTCCTGATTCGCTGGGATTACACATGTGCACCACCACCACTGCCCAGCAAGATTGTTGTTTTTTTTTTTTCACATCTCTTCCTTAGATTTTCTATAATGTTACCTCCATTGCAGTCACTACATTAAAAGAAGGAACAGTCTTAAGACAGACTACAACAACCTGTCTTTCTATATACTTTTTCCTAGATGTAACAATCGACAACAGAACTTATTCCAGAACCCAAGCCTCTATTCTACCTCAAGGAACAGTCAATGTTTAAGAGTGAGAGAAAATTAGTCTCTGCTTTCTAGGGAGTAGGTAAAGATCTTTAAGTTATAATCAATTTTTTTACCTTCCAAAAATAAGCAGGTTTCTGATTTGCTTTCTTTCATGCCTGTATGATAAAATATTAATGTGCATTTTACACTGATTTATTCTATTAGTAAATATAGGAATGAATTTTCCAATTTAAAATTACTTAATATTTTGTATACCACACCAAAATTAATAAAGTTGTTTGTTTGCTTTAAAAAGACTCAATAAAAATCAGGACAAAAAAAAATGTTTCTATGCTCACTTTAAATCTCATAAAAAAAAAGGTGAAAAAAAATTATTCTTTATTTCTCACATAGAGAAGAAATACATATTAGAAAGACACATCTTCCTAACTTTGTGATTCTTAATTTTTTTTTCCCTAGGTCAAAGGTGTTTCACATGAACTGATTTAAAAAATAAATAAATATATAAATTCTTCCCTCCCTTTCCACCCCAAAAAAGGAAAGTGCACAAAATTTTGTAATAATTCAGAGAGTTCACAGTCTTTATATCCTGGAGTCATCAAACACTCCACATTCCATATTATATGACTATAAAACATATATAAAAATCTTACTGAACTGAAATGAGGATGAACTGGTAAAGGCACTAGAGCCCAGAGAAAAGGCAATTTCTCAACTGACTGTGGCAACAAATCCCATGTTAAGGATTTGCCCAAGAGTATTCTCTACAGGAGTTCACACATGCACAGGATGACACCACTGCCACTCTGATGAGTGGGAAGAAACAAGGGCTTTTTCTTCTTATTTAATTCAAGTCTCTATTCTTTTGTTAGAGGTTTTTAACTCCAACTATGTACTCCTCTTCTAAATGTGTTTAGTGTAGGAATTAGACAAATACGAGCAAGAAAAAATTAAAAACTTGCTTTCCTTCCCTTAGCATTCAAAGCACATCTTTTTGCCTGTTAACAGGAGTAGTACGTCCTTGGTCATACAGTAGAATCAGAATATAAATCTCTATAATACACTAACAAATTCCACAGAACTAAGACGTCTGTGTAGTATTTGAGAAAGGAATTCTATTTGGCTAGGCACAGTGGTGCATGCCTGGAATCTCAGCTACTCCAAAAACTGAGAATCACATGATCGAGGTCAGCATGGACAACTTGAACAACACCCTCAAAAAATTTTTAAAGGCCCAAGGACACTCAGGACACTTGCCTACTATGTGCAAGGCCCTGGATTCAATCCCTAGAACTGAAAAGAAAGAAAGAAAGAAAAAAAGAAAGGGAATGGAAGGCAGAAGGAAGGAAAGGAGCAAAAAAGAAATTGTATCTGAATCAGCCACTTAGCTTTTACATGAGAGCATTTTTATGTAAAACAATTTCAGTCACTACAATTTTTCCCTAAAGAGTTTAATCCTGCAGCAATTTATTGTAATTTCATATTGATACATTTGCTTAAATCAGAAGGTTCATATTAATTATATCACAAATTAACTTCTACTCACTCTGAATCTGCTGTGACACTATTTAACGCACAGTCTAACAGGCCGACTCTATTTCGAGTTCTTGGGTCCCAGCACTCCACTCGACCCTACACAAATGAAAACCAATTTTAAATGAAAGTTACTACTATAAGAATTTTAAACATATTCAAAATAAGATTTATTAACACTGATTATCTCATGGGAAATAAAAATTTAACTTTTTACCTTATGCCATTTTTAGTACTGTTTAACTATTATTTCATGAGCTGATTTCCTTTTTTAATTAAGGAAAAAACTGGTCATAAGTTATCTCTAGATTATGGGATTTAGTATCTGGAAGGTATAGAAGAATACATTTTTTGTTATATACCTCTGGTATATGTGCATCTTTTTTAAACTCTTGAGTATTTCTCATTATCCCAATGAAAAAATGCAAATCTGCAGGGGGGAATATATATATATATATATATATATATATATACACACACACACACACACACACACACACACACACACCCAACAGTACAGGAAATTGAATTGAAACTAGGAGCACTCTGCCACTGAGTTACATCCAAGTCCTATTTACTGCTAAGCTGCTCAGGCTGGCCTCAAACTTGCAATCCTCCTGCCTCAGTCTCCCAAGTCACTGAGATTACAGGTGTGCACCACCATGCCCAGATATCTAGAAAAATTCTTGACAAACATGAAGCACCCTGATTCAAAGTTACTATAGTTTAAAAGTACAGTGTGTGTTCGATATTTGTTGAATGCTACTATATAACACATGACACCATTCTATATACTTTTCTAGTTTATGTTGTTTTTATATAGGTTATTTCATGTGAATGTCATCCACACTTCTGAAGAGTTGCTAAGGTAAGTACAGTCATATATTGCTTAATGATGGTAATACAATCTGAGACCCACATCACTGGGCAATTTTATCCTTATATAAACATTATAGTTTGTACTAACACAAACACAGCTATAGCATTGCTGGGCCATAGCCCATAGAGTCCATCATTGACACAAATGTCATTAAGCAGCCTGTGACTGTATTACTGTCTCAGCAATGAAGAAACTCAGTCTTAGGAAAAACAACTAATTCACAGACATGAAGTCATCTAATAAATGAGAGTTGAGATTCCAAAAAATATTGCCTCCCATAAAAAACAGCGTGGCTGTCTGCAGTGCTCCTCTTGGGCCAGCAATCCCAGGGTAGTGGCAGGTTGGACTTAGTTATCTACACCTTCCCTCAAGTACTCAGAACAGTCTCTGTGGCACCCACTCTGATGCATGCATGACCAGCACAGTCAACAGTTGTAGAGTAGCCATGTCTCTGTGTACAAAGGTCAATGTAATATGCAAACAGCAAACCAGAGCCATTACTTCATTATCATCCTGCTCTGAGGAATCAAGCAACTGTCTTTAAATAAAAATTCCATTCACAATCAAATGTGAAACAAATACTGAAAGAAATAAAGTCAGTGACTGGGCAAAGAGCAGGGATATGGCGGCAGGAAAGATGGTTGAATGAGATGAACATCACTACCCTAGGTACATGTATGACCACACATATCGTGCAACTGTACACTGTGTACAACGAGAAATGAAAGTTATGCTCCATTTGTTTACAATGAATTGAAATGCATTCCTCTGTCATGTATGACTAGAACAGAAAAAAAAAAAAAAAGAGAAACAGAAAAAGAAACAAGGTCAGCACATGCTTACCTCAATTGTTCCTGTGGCAAACAAGCCATGCACTGAATTTATGTCACAAACATTGTTCTCCCTAAAACAGTAAAGCAACAAGGAAGAAAATACTAGTTAGCGTCTATTTTTGAGAAAAGAGGTATTCAATAAACTTTCTAAATAAACATTTAATACAAATTCCAGGGAGACAGAAGATGTGCATATTCTCTCATCACCTGCAAGTGAAAAATGAAGGCGTTAAGCCTGGGCTAGCAGCCACCAGAGCTTCCAGTCCCCAAGGTAACAGGTAACACCCTGCTTACCCGGTGACAGACAAGACAGGCTTTCCTTCTGAAACACTATTCCACCATCTAGAAAAGAAAGGGTCATTCTGCTTTCTTCCAAGGCAAGTCTCAGGAACACAGGCTATCACTACAGCAATCTTGAGACCCGAGTATGCTATCTAAGCCTCATTTTCATTCTCTATCAAGTAGATATTTCACCTACCTCACTGGATTGTTGTGAGGACTAAATGAAAGTGACTGCAAAGTGTTCAGCAATATACATAGTATGAAGACACACAATACACCAGCTTTTATTATAATAAACAGGAAATCATGAAACTAAAGAGCAGGTAACGTTTTGTTATGCAATAATGTATTGTGAAGCTATAAACTTTTTTAAAAAAGAAAATAAAAGCACACCAGGCATGGTGGCACATGACTATAATTCCAGCAATGCCTATAATCCCAGTAACTTGGGAGGTTGAAGCATCAGGATAGCTGGTTCAAAGACAGCCTGGAAAATTTAGCAAGCCTGTCACAAAATAAAAAATAAAAAGGGATGGATATGTAGCTCACTGGTAGAGAGCCCTAGGTTCAATCCTCTTTACCACAAAAAGAAAAAGAAAGAAAAGCAATTCAGGCCAACGTGAAACAAGTTTACTTGTTTTCATAAATCACCGTATGCTCTTCTAACCTTTAAAAATATTCTCAAAGCAATAAGACAAATTCAACAAGTTCTTCCTTCACACAAATGAGAAACAATCCAGCTCCTATGTGAACTCACTGTCTGGCCTTGCGCAAACCACTAACTCCTCTGATACTAGGCTGCTCTCTCTGTAAAGTGAAGACACTGGGACCTACTACAATATCTGATGTCAGTTTAAAATGAGCCAATATAAGTAAAATGGCAGAATAATGCCTCGCATGTGGTGTTTTCATTCTCATGGTTATTTATTATTCAATAAGATGATAACAATAAGTTCATTCCTAAAGAATTTCTCTTTGAATAAAATATAAGTATAGCTTATAGTGTATGATAAAAGGAAAAATTTTAAAAACTCAAATGTCTGCTAATAACATAAAAAATAAAAATTTAAAAAATTATACAACAATCAAAATTTTCCAAGTGAGAAAATGTGGAACAAAACCAAATCATAAATGAAAACTTAACACTGCAAATAAAAATATCAAGCTGAGTGTTTCTGTTTGTTTTGTTGTTGTTGAGCTCGGGGGATTAATTCAGGGCTTCATGCATGTGACCCAAGTAGGAAGTCAATGAGCCATATCCCCAGGCCTAAGCTGAGTCCTTTCAAAGGAAATAGGACTCAGCTTAGGGTTGGGGAAGTTTTAAAGTGAGAATTGAAATTTTTAAAGAAATCACCAGGTCTCTTAGTGAAGGTTTTGTTTAAGAAAAAAAAAAATTAAACTAAGTGGAACAAAGTTCTACTTAAGTATAATACAGGTTATCTGATTAAAAACTTGAGCATCTAGCACCATCTCCTGGTCAAAATAAATATAGCATCACTTCAAATAATACTCACGCAGCATTAGTTTGTAGAGGATTCAGATATCGTCCTTGTTCTAAATTTAATCTGTAAACTTCAGAGCTGCAAAGAAATGAAGAAAGCTAAAAATACGGCAAAGTACAATAAACTTTTATTTAAATAAATATAAATTTCAGAACTACATACATATATCACTTATAAAATATATGCATGATTAATTATCATCATCATAACTCATCACTTTCCTTTGCAAAACTGATAAAAAGATTTATTTCAGATCTAAAATATATTCATCTTATTTACAAACCCGTAATGTATAAAGGTAAGTTAAACTATTTGTTGAGGAAATATCATAAAGTAATTAGACTATTTACAAATAACACAGAAAATGCAAGATTCAAAGGTATATATAATATATGTAATATAAAATAAAAGATTAGAAGGAAATACATCAAAATACTAGCAAAGGTTTCCTCTGGGTGGTGTAATTATGGATGAATTTTCTTTTTCATACTTTTTTTACATTTTCAAAATTTTCTATAAGGGATAGGAATTTTCTTTTTTAATATCTTTTTAGTTAGACACAATACCTTTATTTTATTTATTTATATGTGGTGCTGAGGACTGAACTCAAGGCCTTACATATGTTAGGCGAGTACTCTATTGCTGAGCTACAACCTCAGCCCCTGAATTTTCTTTTATATTTATAAAAAGGTGACACTTAAGGATAAGAAGTTTTAGAATACTATATAACAGGGCTAAGAAATGGACCTCACCAACAAAATCCTACTAGGTTGCAGATATAGCTCTCTGTATTTAGAGAATAGGCAACAGAAGTCAAGGGTGACATCCTAAATGATTTAGTCTCCTTGAAACATAAAGCAACTTAAAAGCAGGGATCATGTATTATTCTTCCGTAAAGCTGCTCCCAATGTTTTTTAACTAGAGTCCATAACTACATATGACCTCAATTACAAAATGGTTCAGAGAGAAATACATTACTGATACTGAATAAAACTTAAAGCAGAACTACAAGTTTGGAAAAATAAAGAGAAATCTGAGAAACAGAGTAAAATAAACAATATGTAAAATAAACAAATATGTATCTTGTACATTGTGGCAACTGGGCTATAGTGAACAGGCTTATATTTCCTAACAGCATTTCCTGCTTTAACCACTGTAACATAAAACTACCATAAACACTTTTAATGTTAGAATATTTTATTAAGCAGAACAACAGGTATTAAAACGTTACGATACCTCTTATACACAAAACGCATCAGTGTGTAACTAGGAGACTTATTTTTGGCTTATTCCTTGGTTTCTTTTTTCTTTTTTTGGTACTGGGGATTGAACCCAGGGGTGCTTAACCACTGAGTCACATCCCCAGCCCTTTTTATTTTGAGACAGTGTCTCACTAAGGTACTTAGGGCCTCGCTAAATTGCTGAGGCCCACTTTGAACATGTAATCCTCCTGCCTCAACCTCCCAAGCAGCTAGGATAATTACTGGCATGCACCCACCACACCCCACAAAGATTTTTTTCTTTAAAATAATAACCATGTATCACTTTATCTGTTAAGGCTATTTAAACAGAGAAACTATACAGGAAATTTATTAAGAGAAATTGTTTGTGAAGTGAAAAGGAAAAAGAAAAAGAGTAGATCCAATACCTTGCACCAACAAAGTACAAATCACAGGATGGATAGTGATAAGAGAAATCTCTCCCGAACTTTGGTATTCTGGTTTTGTAGTAAAAACCTGATTGTGAATGAAATTCAATATATCTATCATTATGTAAGAAGACAATCTGAAAATAAAAGAAAATCACTTTACTTAGGTTTCTACATAAAGTTTTTATTTCATCATCACCAAAGCAAGAAAAAAAAACCAAAAAAACAAAACTGATCGCTCTCACACTTACTCTCTCTAAACACACAGACATCCCACACACTCCAGTGGAATTAAGAATCACAACCCTGGGCTGGGGCTATAACTCAGTGGCAGAGGACTTGCCTTGCATGTAAAAGGGACTGGGTTTGATCTTCAGCACCACACATAAATAAGTAAAAAAAAAAAATAAAGGCCCATTAACAACTAAAAATATTAAAAAAAAAAAAAAAAAAACTGAAGAAAAAGAATCACAACCCTTCTCTGTTTCCTGATGCCTTCCTGCACCTCAACATCATCTCTGAGAGCCTTTCCTTCTAACCAACAGAACTAAGACAAATGCCTTTCGCTGTCGTGGCTCCAGCACATTCTAATGTGGAATGATGTACACTAGTCATAAGAGCACCTTTCTGCTTCACTGAAGAACACATTCTAATAATCCCACACAGTTACACAGTTTGATAAACTCATTTAATTTTAATATACTACAAAGGTAACTGAAAACCCTACAGGTAGCATTTAATTGCAAATTTGTCAATATTAAAAAATATATATTTTAAAATTGTATGTCCCCAAAATACATGATAAAATCTACCACAGATAAAAGGATAAACCGAAAACTCACAGTTCTCAGAACTAAAGACAATACACGAACCATGTCAGGGGCTGGGATTGTGGCTCAGCGGTAGAGCGCTCCCCTAGCATGAAGCATGTCAGCTAAGAAAATTCAATTTTCCTTCAAGTCGACTTTTTTTTTTTAATGGTGCTGGGATTGAATTCAGGGCCTTGCACACAGTAGGAAAGTGCTCTACTATTGAACTGCACCCCCAGCCCTTCTTCACAATGCCATTTAACATCACTAAATAATGCTTTTATTTTAATAAATTTATTTTAGCTGGTACATAAAAATTATATATTAATGGGACATCATGATGTTTCATAAAAATTTTTCACTTTAAATTGAATAAAGGCTTTATTAACATTTTCTAATTGTAGAAAATGACCATAAGAATTGAAAGATGGACCAACAGCATAAAGAAAAGCAAACAAATAAATCTGTTTAGTTGTGTTCTGAATTTACCAGAAGACACCACAACCACTTGCTGGGTCAAGAAAATGAAATGTACAACAGTGCTAATTTACTCTTATGAATCAGAGAGCAAAAACAACCTGGCAACAAACCTAAGTTCAAAAATCAGAATTACAAATCTAGTACATAAGATGGTCTAAAAAAAATGACTGCTTCCAATTCTTAAAAATGGAGATAAAGTCTCATCAATGGAAAGCTAAATTAGAGAGGCCAAAAGTCATCTCTACCTCAGTTGTCCTAAAAAATACTACACATCACACATGCACCAAACTACAAGTATATTAAGAGAAAAAAGATAGGTTATCTACTAATACACAATCTTCTTTAACAACTGAAAATTGAATATCTTTATCCTTATAAATTCCACTCACTCATTCCTTTAATATAACCAGC
This sequence comes from Callospermophilus lateralis, assembly GCF_048772815.1. NCBI lineage: Eukaryota > Metazoa > Chordata > Mammalia > Rodentia > Sciuridae > Callospermophilus > Callospermophilus lateralis. The sequence continues at coordinate 6,943,945 of NC_135318.1, forward strand.
ACAAATCCATATTGTCAAACATACCTTTGAATAGTCATCTGATAAAATTTCAAAGGTGACAACTGAAAAAGAAGAAATAGGGGGAAAATGGAATTATCAATCAACATTCTTTAAAAAAAAAAAAAAAATTTGAGGCAAAGATTCTAATTAACGCAGAAATTATATAGAAATACTGTTTAACCCATATAAGAATAAAACTGCCACGTTGCCCCCAAAATGACAAATGGAAAATTCAATATAAACCATCTAGATTTTTATAGAACGAAGCAAATCCACAAAATATGACTTCTAAATTTTGTCAGTATTTTACCCAGATGTTCAAAATAATTAAGACTTTCAAATATACATTTAAAAACATTTTAAGTATTGATTAAAAAATGATAACAGAGCTGGGGTTGTAGCTTATGGTAGAGCACTTGCCTAGCATATGTGAGGCCCTGAGTTCAATCCTCAGCACTACATAAATATAAATGAATAAAGTGCCACAACACTTTTATTTTATTTAAATCAGTCAGGGTCACTCAAGGTGGATTTGAGTTAGCACGAAAATAATTACACACAGACAGATCCAGTGACAGCTCTAGACCTTAGGGGTCCTTTGGAAAGACAGAGAGCCACCTGGATTCTTTATTCTTACATAGGGGGCACACAAGGGGAGGTTCCATGGAACACTCTATCCCAAAAAAGATTAAGGGGTAATATTACAAAGGAACAAGAAGGCAACCCACTCCACTGGGTAACACCCACTCCCAAAGCTTTGCTCCTCTGCTGAGGGGAGATGGGGATCCTCCTGCTTAGGGAAGCCAGTCTCCACATTTCCATCGCTCAAAGCTAGGGGGCACTCAGCTCCCGACTATAAAGTTAGTGTGCCCATCTACAACTAAAAATATTTTTTAAAAAGGGTAACAATAACTCTTTACCTATTCATAGTTTATCTGTTAAATAAAAGTAAAGAATGAAAACCACTGTACTAGTGGCACACAGAAGTTCTAGTTTTCAAAAGGCAAAGGGTGAGACAAGTTAGAATGCGCTTGTAATTCTAAGGAAACTCCCCCGGGTGTGGTGGTACACACCTGTAATCCCAGCAACTAGGGAGGCTGAGGCAGGAGGATCACAAGTTCAAGGCCAGCTTCAGCAACTTAGTGAGGCCCTTAGTAACCTCCCATTAACTTCTTTTCCCTTAATCCCCAACACAGGGCCAGCTAATAAAAGTTGAACTTCCCCATTTTAATGTGCCTTCCATGCTTGGCAGAACCTGAGAATGACTCTCAGTGACCTTTACTCTAGTACAATTCTTGCTCCTCTGTGAGTGTGGGAGGACCCTGTGACTTGCTGAGACACCACTCCTCTGAAATGTTACCTTATATATCAAAGGGGAGATTTATAATCATAGGAGCCTATAGAAACAGTTTCCTTTGCTGGTAGTGAAGGGAAAGTCAGAAAGATGCAAAGCACTAGAAGGATCTAATGAGCTGCTGCTGGCTTAAATGTGGAGGTGACCACGGGACAAGGCATGCAGGCAGCTTTAATAAGCCAACATAGCCAGCTGACAGCAAGAAATGGGATCCCCAGTCCTACAACCACAACAAACTGAAGTCTGCCAACAACCTGAGTGAGTCTGGAAGCACAGTCTTAGGTTCAGTCCTACAAACAAGAGCACAGCTGGCCGGCACCCTGATTCAGCCCTGAACACAGGACACAGCAGAGCCTGGAAGGACTTACTGACTTACAGAACAGCAAGCTGCTAAAGGGTTCTTTAAACCACCGTGTTTGTACTAATTTGATACATAACAATAGAAAACTAATATACAACTGTTGTGTTTAGATATGAGGTGTCCCCCAAAAGTTCCTGTGTGAATGCGGGACTATGTCAGAGGTGAAATGATTGGATTATGAGAGTTGTGGGTTGATGGGCCCAAGCTAGTTCTAATGGACAACTGGGCATGGCTGGAGGAGGTGAGTCACTGGGGGTGTGCCCTGGAAGGGTGCATCTTCCCTGAGGCTCCTTCCCTACTTTCTCTCTGCTTTCTGGTCACCATGAGGTAGGCAGCACTTCACCATGCTCTTCCACAGTGATGTCCTGACTTGCCCTGGGCCCAGAGCAATGGCCAACCACTGAACCAGGAACTAAAATGAACTTTTCCTCTTCTAAATTGTTCTTCTCAAGTACTTTGGTCACAGTGACAAAAACTAACTAGCACAACACCCCATTTCCATTTTGAAAGGCAGAAAAGTAGATAAATATCAAAAGTTATTTTTACAAACTCAAAGTTATTATCTTACTCACCTTCGGAATCTAAACACCTTTCAAACTTCAAGGATAACTGATAGGTGTCATAACACCGAACCCGGGGTTTATATGTTCCTATAAAAAAAAAATTAAAGTGATGTAAAACCTAAAGATAGACTTTTCATAGTCAGTATCCTGTAGAACTAGTGAGGATACCTTTTGTTCAGAGGTAGGCAGTATTCATTGTGACCAAATCAAACAAAAGGAACTAACTTAAAAGCAGTCCAAGAAGGAAATGAGCAAAGGACAAACAAGCAAGTCATGGAAAATGAATTACAAATAAAAGGCCTCAGGAAGAGCTAATGAAAGTAGACTGAGACCATGAAGCCGTTTTTGTCCACCCCAATGGCAAAGATGAAAAAGATCTGTGCTGGTGGGAGTGGTCTGACATACTGCTGCTGAACAGTGTAACTCACACAACTTCTTCAGAGGACAATCGGGTAATACCTGTAGGATATGTCATGTCTATGCACCTTGAAACTACATTTCAACTTACACAAACTGAATCTAAAGAAACATCCTCAAGAATGTACCAAAGATAGGAAGAGCAGTTGCTGGTACACTATTTATAATGGCTAGAAACTGAAAGCAAATAAAATGTCACCTGACAGGAAAATGCTTAAACAAACGGTGGCAAATCTACGCAAAGGAACATTATGCACCTCATAAAGAGAGGAACAGACCCGTAACCCCTGGGGTGGAAAATGACACGTCCTGCAGAAGGAGAAAACAGAAGGGAGTGCCACAGAAGAGGCACTCCATTCTGTAGAACTGAACGCTGGTGGTGGTAGTACTCTGTGCAGGAAAAGGTGGAGGAATAAGTACTGACTTCATAATGATGGTCTATCTCTGAGCAGTGCAATTCTGACGACTTTCACATTTTATGCTATGTATTTCTGTAAGTTTGTGTTCTATATAAATTTATCACATTGGCAATGAGAAGAAAAAAGTTGGTTTTTGAAACAAAAAATCTTAAAAAAAAAAATGAGACAGTTTTGTTTTTTGGCCTGAATCAACACCTAAGATTTCAGGGACATAGTTCAGTTGGTAGAGTGTTTGCCTTGCACACAGAAGGCCTTGGGTTCAATCCCCAGTAACACACACACACACACACACACACACACACACACACACAGAGGATGGGGGTATACCTTGGCAGTAGAGAGTCCCTAGGTTAAATCCTCAATACCACAATAAAGCCTAAGATTTCATTTTAAAAAAGAAAAGTTCAGGGCTAATGATACAGCTCAGCTGGCAAAGTGTATGCCTACCATGCACAAGGGCCTGGGTTCCATCCTTAGTACCGTCAAAAAATAAATAAACAAACAGAAGTTGAAAAAACAGTAAATATACTTGGAGCCCACTGTTATATGATGACCATTTAAAAAGATCTGTACATTTGAGTGTCCGAAGGGCCATATGGAAGAATGAATATATGCGGGGCCTTCATTCCCATTTTGTTTGTTTTGGTTTTGTTTTTGCTTTTTATTTTTTTTATCATTTACAAGGTTTTCATGTTTTACTTTGACCATCACAAAATATGTGACAAAAAAGATAAACATAAATAAAAGCAGTCCTTTTATTTCTTGTTTTTTTCCCCTCATTCCCAAGAACAATTCTGGGTTATGCAGGTTATGTCCATTTGTCAAAGCTCAACAAATTGTAAACCTAAGACATACGCAAGGCTGGAAATGCAGCTCAGTGTTAGAGCACCTGCCTAGCATAACAAGGCCTTGAGCTCAACCTCCTGTACTATACCAAGCACGACACATACAAAACCTCCATGTATTTCTAGTTAATGACATACACACTAAGGTACATACAGGTGAAGTAAGGCAACACTTACTACTTGCTCTGAAATGCAACAAAAAACTAGATAGAGCCAGGCATAGTGGCACACACCTATAACCTGTTAATTGGGAGGCTGACAGGAAAATCACAAATTCAAGGCCAATCTGGGTAACTTAGCAAGACCCTGTCTCAGGGCTGGGGATGTGGCTCAAGTGGTAGCGTGCTCGCCTGGCATGCGTGCAGCCCGGGTTCGATCCTCAGCACCACGTACAAACAAAGATGTTGTGTCCGCCAAGTACTAAAAAATAAATATTAAAAAAAAAAAAATTCTCTCTCTCTCTCTCTCCCTCACTCTTTCTGAAAAAAAAAAAAAAAAAGACCCTGTCTCAGAAAAAGGGCGAGATGAGCAGGGTACAGAACCCCTGGGTTCAATCCCCAATACAACAACAACAACAAAAACAAGATGGATTGATGGATGCACAGAAAGAGAAATAAATAGGTGAGACAGTAAATAGTAAACGATTTATTTATTTATTGCTATAAATAGTCTACTATTAATTGCAGAATCTAGGCAGTAAATAACTGGGTGCTCACAGTACAATTTTTTTCAATATTTCTTTATGTCTGAACTTTTTTACAATAAAATGTTAGGGTAAAAAAAAGTGACCTTTCCACCACAGCATTTCATACTATAAAATGTATGTAAATCATAACCAAAAAGATGCTTACCAGTTGCTAAAATATACTGTCCATCTTTTGACACCTTAAGAGTGGTACACACAGTAGGCATTTCAAAATCCTGAATAAGTTCAATTCTCCTACGGACATCTTCAAAGAGAGAGAAAAAATAACCAGTTTATTTATTTATTTTTTAACATAACTTTATTTTTTATGTGGTGCTAGGAATCGAACCCGGTGCCTCACATATGCTAGGCAAGAGTTCTACCACTGAGCCACAACCCCAGTCCCATGAATCCATTTTGTTACACAAGAGAACAAGGGAATAGGAGAATTAGATAAAATCAAAATCTGTAAGTATTAAAGCAGTTATTTTTGTTATCTTTTGAATTAAAATTTTAATTTTCTAACTTTAGTATTATATAAAACCTACTCTTACCTTGTGATCTTTACCCCACATCCAGAAACCCATCAATCTTTGATTTTTATACACTCAGTTTTAAATGAAATATAAGGGAAGCCAGGTATGGTGGCACACACCTGTAATCCCAGTTTTAGGAGGATAAGATAGGAGGCTCACAAGTGCAAAGCCAGCCTCAGCAACTCAGCAAGGCCCTAGCAATTCAGAGAGACCCTGTCTCAAAATAAAAAATTAAAAGGGCTGTGGATGTGGTTCTGTGGTTAAGCACCCCTGGGTTCAATTCAGTACCAAAAAAAAAAAAGAAAGAAAGAAAGAAAGAAAAAACAAGGAAAGATAAATTTTTTATCCATGACAAAATGTAATAGAGAAAAATGTAAAGAAAATCTGTCCACCAATTTCTGATTTCATAATCAGAAATCTTACATTCTGATTTTTCCCTGCTGGCATTAAGTTAAAGAATCAAAATATTCCCATTAATACATATAATTATGATGTACCAATAAAAAAATGTAGGGAAAAAATTATATTACAAAAGAATCAAAATCTTCTGTTTATGTTCATACACTCTATGTGTATAATTCTTTCATTCAGAAAGAAAAATGCTTATTATTTCAAAAACAGACAAATAGATTTAACTTAAAAAGATTCTGATACACTGGAGAACAAAACAACTGTTGGAATGTCGCTGAGCACAGTGGCACACAGTGACTCAGGAGGCAGGAGGATCAGCAAAAGCTTAGTTGCACTAAGCAACTCAGTGAGATGGTCTCTAAATAAAATACAAAATAGGATTGGAGATGCAGCTCAGTGGTCAAGTGCCCCTGAATTCAATCCCTAGTACCCCTCAAAAAAAAAAAAAAAAAATGTTGGAATATTCAAAGAGGTCCTCCTTGGGCTTCGAGTTCTCATACATCTTGCTGATTGTGGCAAGACTGCAAGGCACTGACACTCTTATATCTAGACCATTTTTCAGGGTTATTTATACAGCTGGAAACCCTGACAGATGCAATTATATGTCCCTTTTAGACAAAGAGCAGACTTCCTTATTGCCTGCTATAAAAGCAGTGGTCTTCCCAGCTCAGGGTGCCTCAGCTGCAACGCAAATCCACTGTCTAGGGAGCACCCACCTGCATGGTGCTGAATATCCCCGTGGGACTCTAGTGGAAATTATCATGAGTATGCTGACACTCACTACACTTGCTGTGCTCTAAGTAATAAAGTCTCTATCTCTGACCCAGGAAGTAAGAGGTTAATTTATTAGTTTTTAAGTAGAATAAAATCAAATCCCACACCTCCCAGGAACATATCAACCACAACAAAAAGCTTCTTAAAAAGAAAAAGGCAAAAGTGTTTATTTTCCACTATAGTAGTCCCTTTGCATTTTGTAACTCCTTACTTACAACAGGCGAGCCAGAGCTTTATAATACGGATCACTAACGTCACTGAAGCAGAAAGAGACAATACTCACCAACATCTTTCTTCTGCAGTGCTCTCTTTTTCCTATCAGACAACCACTTAAAGAAAATAAAGAGATTGTATTTTAAAACAAATTCACCTAAATTGTTTTCTGCTTACAAAAGTAGTAATACATTAGAAAATTCAAACCTGATAGGAATATATACTTCTACATAAGATGAAAATATTATATGATCCTAATACTACTACCGTGAAGAGATCTTGTGGATTTTTTCTTGTATATGCTTACATACATTAGACAATGAGTTTCTCAAAGTCCTATGTTTCACATGAAAGAAAACTAACTCATCTAAACAATGTAAGGGAAAATAGTAAGCCTCAAATATGTAACTCATATATGGAATAACTGCATCTATTTAAGTGAAAATTTTACATAAAAGTAGAAAGTCTGAAATATCTCTTTTTTCATAAAGAATAAAGCAGATAAATAACTGGCCAAATAGCTGACTGGATAATAAATAAATGGTAATTTTACAGTCATACTCACTGATACCAGGTTTTGTTCTATACCCCAGCCTAGCAAGCAGCACAATTCTGTTGCCTAACTGGGTGACAAGAGGAAGCACTTGTCAATTATGATTATCCTAAAGCAATGGCTCCTGACCAGGGCAGTTCTGTTCCCCAAAGGTCATTTGGCAATTCCTGAAAATATAGTTGTCACAACTGGGGTGGGGGTTTATCCTCCTGGCATGCAGCAGGTCAAGACCAGAACAATGCCAAACATCCTATGATAAATGCATAAGACAGGCTCCAGGAACAAAGAACTGACCAGCTCAAAATGTCCATATGTCAATAATGGTGAAGAAACGCTGCCATAAAGGAGTGAAAGAAAAGCAAAAGAAAAATGAACATATGTCTCCTCTAAAAGTACAAGTCAATGTATATCCCCTATTCTATGACATAATAATCTTCAGGACTCTCTGGTTATGCAGATTCACCACTCAAGTCCCTAAGTGACACCTGAGGCAGTGTCTACATAAGGAACAAGATAATACTTTGAAGAGCCCAATTTTGAGCCAGAGCTCCCTCCCATCTTCTTAATGGACTGACACAGATTTATGCCAGTGATTGTATTACTCTGATTTTACTTTAGGCAGTAATATTGTAATTAAAGGTTCTGTTGAGTACATTTTGGGGCATTCAATGTGTTCTTTCACATCAATTTATCACAAGCAGAACAAAGGTATATTACCAAGGTGCCCCCCCCCACCGTATACTAGAATACAATTTTCTTAGAAGTTTTGCTTACAAAGGCAAAAATTCATAGAATCATAGGGCTCATCCTTTTGAGCAAATGAGTGTGGGGCAAAGAGGTGAAGACTGAGATATCCTTCTACATGGGGGTCTGGGACCTGGAAGGCCAGGAATTCTCCACACAGTGAAGAAGGGAAGGAAGAAAAGTTCATTCAGGAGTTTCTATATAAAAGCTGACAGCACACAGGAAAAGGAGTCATCATGGGACAAGAAAAAAGAAGCCTAAAAATGTTTCTAAAGTTCATGAAAGAACCAAAAGCTTTCACTAAATTAAGCCATCCTCTCAATATTCTATAAAGTTATACCTAAAAAGGATTGTACTACATGTGGTAGTGCATGCCTGCCATCCTAGGTACTCAGGAGGCTGAGGAAAGAGGATCACAAGTTCCAAGTGTGGGTGACTTAGAAAAAAACCTTGTCTCAAAACAAAAAAATAAAAAGAGCTGGTAAAGCAACCCCAGTACAAAAAAAAAAAAAAAAAAAAACACCTTACCAAATAGTGTAATCAGAAACCTAGCCCCACCCCCTTCTGCACCCCAAAAGCAAGCAAGCTCTGGGAAGGCTGGTGGCCTCACTCTCACTGCATAGGTGCCTCTCTCTTGCTGGAAAGGGGTCGGGGGAAGACCCTATTTACTCTTACATTTGAAGGAGGTAGAGCTAGAATGTACACTACTATTTACTACTCAAGGTTCCACTTGATACTTATTAGAACTTCAAACTTTCAATATCAAAAATAAGACTTCCCCACTCCCAACCATTCATCACTAAAAGCACTTTTTATCATCTGAAATTGTTTTCTCGTTTGCTCATTTGTTCATTATCCTTTTCCCCAACAGGGAACTTTATCTAACACGTTCACCATGTACCCAAAAACTTAGAGCTGCCTTGGCTAGAGATGTGGCCCAACAATAGAGGGCTTGCCACTTGTCCAGCATGGGTAAGGTCCTAAGTTCAATTCCCAGGACAGAAAAGCAAACAAACAAACACAAAAATGGAACTCTCTGCACATACTAACTCTCAACAAATGAGCAAAATGAAAAAACAAAATGAGAAAGATCACCTGTGTTAAGAACAACTTTCGGAAGATGAGGAATCAGTTAAACCATTGGTTCCAAATTTCTCAGTGATGACGGGTACACTGAAGAAGAGCTACGTTGAAGTAGAGCTACCTTTATTTTGTTTTCCAACAGTGGCATGCTATCAAGTGGTACATTTTGAAACCACTTTCTAACAAGTGCAGTCTTGAGCTAAGGCTGTAAATTTTCACCTTCCTAAGAATGGAGACCTGCGAAAGGAAATGAGCGTCCACAAAGTTTTCTCTCCCTGGAAGTGCTTGAACAGAGGCTTAACTACCACTTATAAGAACTAAAAACCAAGCTTCAAAGCCTACTGTGTGACCCTGGATAAATCATCTTTCCCCTGGCGAGAGCTTCGCTGAATACTTCAAACATGAAAAGACTGAAGAAGTACTACCGATTTGTCCAGGCCTTTCTGACTTCGACGTTTTAACACCGTGGAATCAAGTTCAGCAAGATTCGAATACACTGTCCGTAAATGCTACAGGTGCAAAGTCTGGATCTCCCTTGTCCACCGTTGTGACCCTAGGACCTCGCTCATAATAGGAGCTCAACAAAAATGAACGGATATGAAAACCGGGAGAACATTCAAATAGGGGAAGAGAGTTCTGTCAAGCCATCTGTCCACGTTTTCCTGCACGGCGTGGGAATGGCTGTGGACATGTACACAAGCCCAAGGGACGCGACCTCTGTTCTGGTGAACCTCACAAAAATTCCAGCAAAGCTCTTCGACCCTGATCACCTCCCGGTCCAGGTTCTGGTGCGGTGGCAGTAGCGCCCTTATTTACCAGGGCCGACGAGACCCCCAGCTCACAGCCACTCGCCCCTGGGCCTCCACGAATCGGGGGCCAGTAGAGGCCCCGCTAAGCCAGGCCAAGGCCAGGGCCAAGGAGAGCGGCGGCTGGTGGTCGAGGAGTGCCCCCAGGAGTTCCGGAGTGAGGGGCGTGGACGGACTCACCTCGGGAAGGGACTTGCCGCAGCTGAGACTGTAAATCTTCACCTCGTTGAGGCTGGAGACCTGCATGGCTGCACCAAGAAGCGACGGCACCTGCCGCAGTCCCAGCTCCTCCGGCACCTGAGCAGCACACCAAGAGAACCCGAGCGCGACGCGACGCGACGCGGCGCACGGCGTGCGGCGGCCGGCGCGGGGCGATGACGCACTTCCTGGCTTCGGACGCGCACTTCCCGGAAGTGGGAGACGTAAATCACCGCGGCGGTGTAGTGGAGAGAACCTGCGAGGCCCGGCGAAGAGGCGCGGGCGGGCGGCTGAGCTGTTGCTGGCACTGCCAGATTCTGCTTTTTCACCTCTCAGTTTCCCGAAGTGCAGGAAGTGGCCTTTTGGTCTCTACCGCTAGCCAGGCCGAGATGTCGCGGTCCTGGGCAGGGGCGGGTGGGGTCAGCGAGCGAAGCCCACCGGGCTGCGGATTCGGAGTGGGTGTTGGTTTCTTGTTGTCGCGGTTCCGTTTTCACTCCTCTCGCGTTTCTGTCCTTGGGGAATTGCTGGCTCTCAAAGCTGCAGTGGCGCCCGCCTGTGCCTCCCAGCTCCTCGGAGGCCGAGGCAGTACGAGCGAGGTTCCTGACCAGGCCTGTCTCCAAAAGGAGGGTGGGAGAGGCCTGCATGATCCCCAGTAGCAGGAAGGGGAAAAAAGCGTGTTAAATGTTGTTTTTGTCTGTACTTAACATTCATCTGATGAAGGAAGTAAAAGAAAAAAGCACACAGAAAAGGAAAATAGTAAAAAGAAAAAAAGAGAAGGAGATGATGATGATTGAGGGAAAAGTGGGTTTGAACCTGATGTCTTTTGAGGCGGGCGTGCCAGCAGTGACAGCACAACTCCTCAGTACCATATTTCTCCTTTTCTGAAAGTTTTCACAAACTTCCTATGCTGACTTTTAATACACAGAAAACTGCCTCTGCTGTTGTCTAATAGGAGGACTTGAGAATTCTTAGACGAAAACTGCAGGGCAACACTAGTCCTTTTGAAGGCGGAACATTCTCCACTTCCCTTACTAAGCAGTGTTGGCATTCTTCCAGACCATAGATTGGAGAAATTAGTGGATTCAAGGTTAGTGTCCCAAAATGCATGGTAGCTCTACTACTCTATATAGTCATTGCTTATAATAACTTAGTACATAGTGCCTCAAATCCAAAGGGGGGTTTTAAAAGTCATTTATTTTCTCAAAACTAGAGCCTTCTCTGATATCCAGATCCCAGTTCCTGCCTATTTGAATATCACCAGGATGGCTTACCAGCTCCACACCTAGCCTGTCTACAACTACCTTCCTTAGTTGAGCTCATCTTGACCTTCTACTGTACTCTCTTGGTTAATTGTATTAGCTGTGTCTTCACAACCACCCTCAACCCACTCCAATCTCTGATCCCCACAGTCAGTATCTAAACTGTGTCATTTTTAATTCTGAAATATTCCTTCAAAACTCCATTCCATTTTCACCCCTCCTGCCCAAGTTCAAATATCCATCATTTTTGAATTAGCACATTTCCATCTGATCTCCCTAAATCCTTTCTTTGAAAATCATTTCACTGCCATACTTCCTAAAACCCAAACATATCATTTCATCTCCCTTGCATCTGAATTAGGCTGAGCATTTTTCATGAACTGTATGTCATTTATCCACATTCTCTACCCTGCCCAGCCACCACTACCCAGTACCTGACAGTGTCTGGCCTATATTAAGCATTATCAAAAATTTACATTTAGCATCATAAATAGGGATAAATTTCTAAGCTCTGTCCTTTTTCCTCAAATCCAAGACCCTCACTTACAGTTAAAAATATCACTGGAAAAAGCAGCAAAATAAAAACGTGGACCCTCATTGCTAGTAGAAATGTAAATTGCTTGGGCTGAGGCTGTGGCTCAGTGATAGTGCACTTGCCTGGTATGTGTGAAGCATTGGGTTTGATTCTCAGCACCACATATAAATAAATTAAAGGTCTATCAACAATTAAAAAATATATTTAAAAAGGAATGTAAAGTGCAGACGCTATAAAGAACAATTTGGTTGTTCCTTAAAAACCTAAGTGTGAAATTATTTTTTTCATTTTTATTTTTGGTTATTAATGGACCTGTATTTTATTTATTCTTATGCGGTGCTGAGAATCAAACCCAGTGCCTCATACATGCCAGGCAAGTGCTCTACCACTGAGCCACAATCCCAGCCCACTAAGTGTGAAATTATTATAATAGAACATTGAAGATCAGACTCTGGAACCAGTCTGGCAGGGTTCAAATCCCAACTGCGATTTTTAGCTGAATGACCTTAAGTACCTTAACCTCTGTGTGCCTCTGTGCCTGAGTAAAATGGAAATAACAATAGTATCCGCGGAAGTTACTATGAGGATGAAATATATTCTTTTGTAAAGTGCTTGGAATCCAGTGCATGGCACATAACAATCATGGAAGCATTTGTAAAATAAAGCTGAAAATAAATGCACATAACTAAATAAACAAAATTTATCCAAATGCCATTAGCATTTCCTTTTTTAACATAAAAGTCATCTAAAGCACACAGAGCTGGGATGCAGCTCTGTGATACAGCTCTTGCCTGGCATTGTAGGTTCAGTCCCCAGAAACACAAGTGTACAATGTAAGGAGCTCTTGTAGCCTCACAGAGTTGTGCGACCATCACCATGGTCAATTTTAGAACATGCCATATTGTATCGGTACCTAACAGGGTGGGGACCTCTGGGCTGGGCAACTGCCTGGTGGTCAATACGGGGCTGACCATCTGCTTTTTTCAGCAACCACTGACCATACAGATTCTCAACCTAGATGCTCTCTCCATGTCACTCAAGGTTTGGTTGTTTTTGTTTTTTTATGTTACAACTATCTTTGAAATTTTCATCAAAATTCTACCTTCTGCCTGAGCCTTTAAGAAAGTCCTCAGGCCTGCCCTCCTCCCTAGGGAGGCAGTGAACCTTCACAGACGGCAGGCTTTGTAGAGATGATAAAATCAGCTTGTCAAACAGGCATAACGATAGAAAATGCATATTTTCCAAAATATGCAGGATGGCTTTAAAGAAATCTTGAATGATTTTACACACACGTGCACACACACACACACACACACACAATATTTTATTACACAAGAATGTGTAGTAAAAGCCCACTGGAATGTAAAACACTTGGAAGTGTTGTAGGTGAGATTTCTAGGTATATCTTACTTCTGATTTTGATAATCAAGGGCCCCAGACCACTTTGCCTCCCTCAATTCAATCCTATTTCTAAATCCCTAGATGGGCCTGCCGCTTCATTAGTGTTGGTGTCATTATTCTGGTTTTGAATCTGCTGATCTAGATTCTAAAATGCCTCCCAGATCTTCCTACCCAGGCCCCACCAGCTCCTCAAAACTCACCTGCTAAATTTTTGACTTGTTTTCTTATGCTTCACTCTATAAATACCTTTACATCAATTATGGTTTTCCTGATAAACTTTTATTACCAGAATACAGCCTGCAAGTGCACTAATAGTGAGCTCAAATGTAGCACTCTATTAAATGTCCACACTGGATAGTTGCCATCAGGCACTAGGGTTTCCTCAGGCCACCAAATCACCTCGAGGCTAATAAAACTGTCATTTTTAAAGAGCCCACAAATCTTTATTGCTCTTCAGGTGGGCTCTCTCTGAATGTGTTGTCACTCTCTTAGTCCCTTTCCCCATCCTGTTGGTTACTATAGGAATATACAGTGGTGTTCTGCGCTCACACGTCCCCCCACCCCAGGCTTCTGCAATCCACACAGAGACCCATCTTGTTTCAGATGTTCCCTCATTACTCCTTCATCCTTGAATTTCCGCCCCCCCCCCTTGGTACTAGAGATTGAATCCAGAGGCACTCTACCAGTGGGCTAGACCCCCTAGCCCTTTTTATCTTTATTTTGAGACAGAGTCTCACTAAGTTTCCCAGGCTGGTCTCAAATTTGCCATCCTCCTGCCTCCGCCCCCACCCACCCCCATCCCTTTAACCCCACCAGTCACTGGGACTGCAGGCATGCCCCACCACACCACACCTCACCCTTGGATTATCCTAGTGATTTTGAAGCAAACCTGTGTCAGTTGTCTTTGTGGGTCACAATGTACTTGTGTGACCTCCCTCCTTCATACAAAGCTGACAACAGGATTGGGCCTTGTTCGTGTCTGTGTGCCCAGTGCCTGGTATAGGGGGCATTCTCAGTAAATACTTATGGATAAAAATGAACCAGTTGTCTCCCTGTCTTAGTCCATTCTGGTTGCTATAACAGAACCCCTTAAACTGCACGGCTTCAGACAACAGAAGCTTCTCCGTTGCTGAGGCTGAGAGTCGAAGACCATGATGCCTTGGTTCTGGTGTCTGGTGAGGTCCTGCTTCCTTCCTAGACGTCTTCTCTCCATGACTTCACAGGGCGGAGGGGACAATGAGCTCCCTTGGGCCCATTTTAGAAGGGGCCCAGTAAGCTCCAAAGAAATACCCCCAATATCATCACCTTGGGGTTCAAACCATGACACTCCTTGTCCTGACCTGCTTCACACTCCGTGCAATTCGGCCTCGGTGATATTGAAAACAGCGTGCTTCGGGGCCCATGGTTCCTTAATGTGTCAAATACAGCCACTTCCACCCTTGTCTCTCCCAAAGCAGCACAGTTAAGTGTTGGGAAACACACTCCGGGGACACACAGCATTTTCTCCAAGATGAAGTGAGTCATGCTGGGTCCTCAGAGCCAGAGCAACTTCCTCTCCTCAATCACTGGCCTGAGGGTTTGACCTACTTCTCTCCTGGGCTGCTTCCATCGAGGACACGGCTGTAATGCAGGATGCAGGGTGTCTCGTATCATGTCTAACACAGCATCCAGTCCCCAGGCACCAATGAACTTGACTGGAATGCTGTACTAGATGCTACTCTTGGGGCAAGGTGCACCACACTGCCTGGGTCTGAGCACTGGCTCTGCCTCCTGTTACCTGTGGACAGCAAATTAACCCAACCCTCTCTGCCTCTCCATCCTCATTTCTTAGATGAGGATGCTAACAGTACCCTCTTCAGAGGGTTGTTGTGAAGATCTATAAGTTTATGCTGCTAATCATTGAGTCCAGGCTGGTTTTTTAAAATATTTTTTAGTTGTTGATTGACCTTCATTTTATTTATTTATATGTGCTGCTGAGAATGGAACCCAGTGCCTCACATATGCTAGGCAAGTGAGCTACCCCTGAGCCCCAGCCCCAGCTCCAGGCTATTTTTACACAGGATGTGCCCTGTGTGCCAGTGTGTTTAATTGGCAGTATTTTTTCCTCTGGGGGTATATGAAGTAAGGGCCCATATTATAATTAGTGGTTATTTTGTCATTATTTTTTAAGAGAACCACCTTACTTTGTTGCCCAGGCTGAACTCCAGGCTCAAGTGATCGTCCTGACTTACCTTCCTGAGCAACTGGGACTACAAGCACCATCACTGCGCCTCGGGATTTTTAGATTTAGCAAAACACAGTACAAATAAAAAGTGTGTTATATTAAGCACTATGCAGGTCTTGGCTAGTAAGGAACAAAAACATGAAGAAAAACTTACTAGTTTATAGATTCCAACTAACCTAAAATGTTCTGGTGTTAGCTGCCATTCCAGAAACCTTTAAATTACATTGGGATTCCTCTACGAGGGGCCAGTGGGTGGCCAGGTCCTGTGTACTCATTCAGGTATCAGATTCAGTCTCCTCTGCTCCCACTGCCTTGGGAGGCCTGGTGCAATCCTTTTTTCTGGACTTCTGTCACAAGAGAGAGTGTCTCCATCAAGCACATCTTATTGTGGCACAATTATTTCTCCTACAGACAAAACACATATGAAGATCTTGGTGGCTCCAGACCCTTCAGCACATGGCCCCTTCTTCCTTACCCAGCCTGTGTCCCAAGCTGCCACCTACCCCCTGCCACTCACCACACTCTCCCCAAATCAGAGTTAGAGCTTGGAAACCCTGAGAGCTGGGCATTGTGGCTCACGCCTGTAATCCCTGCAACTCGGGAGGCCATGGCAGGAGGATTGCATGTTTGAGATCAGCCTCTGCAACTTAGCAAGACCCTGTCTCAAAAAAGGAAAAAAAAAAAGACTGGAGATGTAGCACAGTGGTTGAAGAAGGAGAAGAAGAATGGGGGTCGGGGGAACCATGAGACCCTTCCTCATACTTCATGCCTTTCCTCCTGCTCATCTGGCTACTACTAAAACCCTCCCTGGCTACTAGGGAGGTTGAGGCAGGAGGATCTCTTGAATCCAAGAGTTCAAGACCCATGTAGGTAGCAAGAACCCATCTCATAACAGAACAAGAGACAGAGAAAACTCCCCGCTCTACACACCTGGGTAATGCTCAGGCATGTCACCTCCAGGACTCCCTATGCCCAAGTTCTCCCCATGTATGATCTCACTGTTTCTCCCACCAGAGTTTTACAGGTGTGTTCCCAAAATAACCTTCAGGGGTCTTTTTTATTTTGATGATCGTTTTAGCAATTGAGATGTGCGAGTCTGATTCTCTGCTTAGCCTTGTTCTGAGAAGTGCTGCTGCTTGATTTCAGTGCCAAGTTCATATTTAAAGTTCCAGGTCACTGGTGCCACGTGCCACTACTTTTATTGTCTTGGCTCAATGGGAAAGGGGGATGGTAGGAATTAATATCACAGGGATAAGTTTGAGCCAAGAGAAAGTCAAAGGATGTCACAGGGAGAGAGAAAGCAAAAGGTCTCTTGTCATAGCAGTGCTACTTATCCATTTAGCAAAGAGGCCTCTGACTTTCATCAAAACAATATGAGTCCGGGCTGGGGTACTTCCACCAAGGAGCCCTTGCCCAGCATGTGCGAAACCCTGGGTTCAACCCCCAGTACTGAAAACAGAAAAGTGAATCTTTTATCAATTTGAATTATATTGGTTAATTTGAATTATATTGGTTTGGAATTTTACAATTTTGCTTTAAAACAAGTAATAAAGATTTCCCAGAAAATAATGCAAGTGCTAAATGCATAATAAGTTGTCTAGTGAAGTTCATGTTTATTGATTTGTGTGTGCGTGCTGGGAATAGAACCCAGGGCACATGTATGCTAAGCACTGCTCTACCACTGAGCTACACCCTAATCCATATTTGTACATCTTTAAGTAGCAAATTGCAAACAATTAAGTCTTTTTTTTTTTTTTTTTTGGTACTGGGGGTTGAACCCAGCAGCACTTCACCACTGAGTCACAAAATTTTTTATTTTGACACAGGATCTCACTAAGGTGCTTGGGCCTCACTAAGTTGCTGAGGGTGGTCTCAAACCTATGATCCTCCTGCATCATCCTCCTGAGTCACTGGGATTACAGGTGTGCAAAATTCAAACAAATAAGTCTTAAATGCAACACAGTGTCCTGTATTGGATCTCAGAACAGAGAAAAGACATTAGCAGGAAAATTGGTAAACGTGCAACACAATCTACACTTTAGTTAGTAGAATTCTACCAATGTTAATTTCTTAGTTGTTTTGATTTTGTCTTGGTACTGGGAATTGAAATCAGGGACACTTTATTTTGAGATAGAGTCCTGCTAAATAGCCCAGGCTGGCCTTGAATTTGCAATCCTCCTGCCTCAGCCTCCGGATTACAGGCCACCATGCCCAGAAAATTATCGTGGGGTGGATGCCAGCATCTCCTTGGGGGTTCTTCTTGCCCAGGGGAATCCAAGCTACCCTAAAACTTAAAATCTCAAATAATTAAAGAATAACAAAACACAAATACTCAGAAATATATTTACAAAAGGCAAAGCCCCCAATAGACCTGGTCCACATGGATTCTGGAACTAGACAAAGCAAAAATGGCTCCGGTGGCTTATTTAAGGGGGTACATCAAAGGCAGAGTTAAGGTTTCAAGGGTGGAGTCTTTCTTGGGGGTGTCTTGCAGTCAGCAGGTTGATTGACATCTTGGCAGGTCACACCCATCACGGGTGCTGTGTGGGATCTTTGCCAGAGCTTGAGAAGGAGGTTTACCAACATCAGGGGTGCTACAGGGAGTTCCCAGTGCCAGACCTGTCCCTCAGGAGGCTACTATGTGAAACAGTCCACACACAGCCCATGGACAGGAAGTGACAGAAAATTTCTTAGTTTAGATAAATAATGCCATCTTACCCACTGTGTTTACAATAGGGGGAACAGGAAGGAGGACAAACAGGAACTCTGTGTAGTATTTTTACCAGCTTTTATCTACATCTAAAATTATTTCAAAATAAGTTTAAAGAAAAAATTAAGTCAACACTGAGAGTCTGAGATGTCCACTTACAAGACTGCACGCGGTTCAAGTTTGAAGAATACTATCTTATATTGTGATCTTTTATTTACTTATCCATAGCCTGTGGATTCCCAAACCACAAGATCTGTCATCAGACTTCTGAAACTTTGACAATGCCTCACCCTGTAGATGCTCCATAAGTGTCTATTAAGAGAATTAATGACACTAATAAAATAATCAGGGTGTATTGTGTGCACAGAGGCATTCTGAGTCAAATGTTATACAAGTTACCTCATTTAACCTTCGGCCCAATCTTGAGGGAGGTGGTTTTAATTTTCCAATTTTACACATGAGGAAAATGAGACATGGATTGGCAAATTAGAAACTTACCCAAAGACGTTAAAATCGTTGGATCTTTATAAGGAGTTTATGAGAAATACCATTTGCTCAATTTTTTCCATAGGTTTGAAAGCTCACAAAGAAAAACAGAAACAAACGTGTCCTACTGTCCCCCTCCTTCCTCCCCGCCCCCTGCCTTCTCCTCCTCTTCCTTCTCTGGCCCTTTTGCTATCCTATGGTTACATCGCAGACCAGTCACGCTGGTTGTTTCAAAAGGAAAAGAAGGTGTGGAAGGCAAGTAGAGTGTCCCACAGATCCTTCGGGAAGGCCTGGAAGCAGGCTTAGAAACCCTGCAGAAATGAGGGAGGTGGGGCTGCAGGACCCCGTGGGAATTCACCCTGAGGACACTGCGCCATCCCCAAAGGCCCTGGCTCCACAGCTTGCTGCCCAGCCCCAGCTTCAGAAGAGTGCTCCTGTCTGTTCCTCGGCCAGCTGCAGGACAGCTGAGAAGCAAGAACCGTGTTTGCAGCGTTTGCACTGAGATTCTTCTGTGGACTTTGGGCAAGAGGGGTTCAAATGCTGGGCAGTCACAGGTGACAGTGTCCGCTACCATACACTCTGGGCCTGTGGTCAGTGTGAGTGAGTGCTTTTGGTCCCCTTCCTCGTTTAGCATACTGTCCCAGGAGCTGCAGGCTCAGGGATTGATTTCCTGTTCTAAAGCCATACATGTGCATTTTTCCTAGAGAAGAGATGAAGTTCTCATTAGATTCTTCAAGGGATTGGGACCCAAATAAGAAACAAGCCCTAGCCAACTTCAGAGGCCCACACCACACCAAGCAACACTTCACTGAGGCCAGTTCGGTTGTCATTGATGGTATCACCCAGCCCAAGGATCTCCTTGTTTCTTCTAGAACCTGCTTGTTTGCTTTATTTGTTTATTTATTCATTCATTCATTTATGTATTTATTTTTGTACCAGGGATTAAACCCGGGGGTGCTTAAATACTGAGAACATCCACAGCCCCTTTTAATTTTTTATTTTGAAACAGAGTCTCACTAAGTTGCTCAGGGGCTGGCTTTGAACTTGAGTTCCTCCTACCTCAGCTTCCTGAGCCTCTGGGATTACAGGGGTGTGTCACCACGCCTGGCTAGAAACTGCTTTCTTACCAGGCAGCATTACAAGAAGCTTATGGGGTCTTCCAACTTCACCCTTAACAGACCCTGAATCTTCCCCCTCCCCGATCTCCTTTACACCATTTAATGGGATCATCAAACATATTCACTTTTCACCCTCCACATCAAGTCCACCAGAGAGTCTGACCCACTTTATCTCCAAAGCAGACTGTCTGTATTGCTGCATCACCACTGCTACGCTCCATCCAAGCCACCCCACCTGCGGCCTGGCTGCTTCCAGAGCCTTCTGGTTGGTCTGCCAGTGTTGACTCCTCCCAGGGGCAGTCAGTTCTCACCCCAGCCCCCTCAGAGGAAGCTTTTAAAAATAGTGCATGATGCTGGGGATGTGGCTTAGTTGTAGAGCACGTGCCCAGCACGTGTGAGGAACTAGGTTCCATCCCTAGCACTAAGAAGAAAAAAATAGTGCACCAGGTATTGCTTCCTTGGGCAAAACCCAGAGCACTCACCTTTGAATCTAAATTCCTTCCTGTGTTGGCAAGACCCAGCACAGCCTTGCTTCGGCCTGTCTTGCTGGCGTCACCTGGGTCGCCGTTTACTAGTTTCCATGCCTGAGGACCTTAGCACTTGCTGTTCTCTCTGCCCAGCAGGCTTTGACCCCAACTTTTCCATGGCTGGCCACTTTGCACCATCCGGATCCTGGCTGAAATGCACCCCCTCAGAGATGCCTTCTGAGACCCAAAGTGTCCCCTCCCACTGCCTAGCAGCCTCTATCTTGTCGGTGGGTTCTATTGTCTTCTTTGCACTATTGATTGGAAATGACCTTGCTCTTTGACACTTGTGCTTTCTTCTATGCTATAAGCCCTGTGAGAACAGGCACCTGGTCTATCTGAGCACTACATGTGCAATGCTGAGAACAGAACAAATAGACGTATTTATTGGATGAATGCAAGGCAGATGCTGATCTAAGGGATCACCAAAGACCTGGTTCCTGTCCTTCCGACTCTTGCTGATCTCAGTCTTTTCTATGCTGCTCAGATCCCTGTCCCTCTGTCTTCTGTATCTGATTATCCCTGGAGAACTGGAATGTCTGAAAGAACTGGTCAAGGCTTGCCCACCTAGGATTCCAAGCCCACCCACCTCCATTTCCCCGAATCATCACGTAGCTTTGCTGGGAACCTAAATGTTTCCTATTCCTTAAAAATACCATGTGCAGGAGCTGGGCACATGGCTCAATGATAAAGTACTGTCTAGCATGTGTGAGGCCCTGAGTTCAAACCCCAGCACTACAAAAACAAAACAGAATACCATGAGCAACTGGACTAGTTTTCTATTGCCATGTAACTGGTGACCACAAACTTAGTGGCCAAAAACAACACCCATTGGCTAGCTCACAGTTCCAGAGGCCAGAGGACTGGCATAGCACCACTGGATTCTCTTCTAAGGGGATAGATGCAGAGAAGCCTAGGTGCTGGCCAGGTGAGTTCTTATCTGGAGAAAAATAAGCTTCCCAGCTCATTTTTGTTGTTGGCAGAATTTATTCTTTCACAATTGCAGGACGAAGGTCCCACTTCCTGGCTAGCTGTCAGCTGGGGCCACGTGCCGCAGCTCCCAGAGGTCATTCTCCCAGCCTTCCCACATGGTGTTCTTTCAGGCCAGCCGACTGAGGCTCCGAATCTCTTCCACACACAGTAGGGAAAACTCTGCTGTTGTTTTGCTTGTTTACCTGTTTGTTCCTTTGAACCCAGGGATGCTCTATAATTGAGCTGCATTCTCAGCGCTCCCTGCCCTTGTTTTTCTTTTCTTTTTTTTTTCTTTAAGAAAGAGTGAGAGAGAGAGGGAGAGAGAGAGAATTTTTTAATATTTATTTTTTAGTACTTGGCGGACACAACATCTTTGTTTGTACGTGGTGCTGAGGATCGAACCTGGGCGGCACGCATGCCAGGCGAGCGCGCTACCACTTGAGCCACATCCCCAGCCCCTTGTTTTTCTTTTGAGAAAGGACCTCTCTATGTTGCTCGGACTGGCCTCAAACTTGTGATCCACCTGTCTTTGCTTTGCAAGTTGCTGGGGACAGGGTGTGCGCCACCGTGCCTGGCACTTCTTTCATTATGGAGTTATGGTCTGAGTGTGTTAACCAGGTAGCTCCAAGTCCTGGTAGCTGGGACTACATCCTGCACCACCTGGCCAAGCTTAGTTCTCTCATTTTCACAGGACAACAGAGAACAACTTTAGGAATCTACTTCTTTCCCTCCTGATTTTTGTTCTTTCTCTTCCTTTCATCAGCCAAACATTCAGTGGACCAAACATTAGACTTTGGCACATTTTAGGAATAAAAGGCTGGAGCGAACACAGCCCAAGGTCCACGGAGTTTCAGAGAAAGAGAAACAAGGCCAAGGAGCGTGACAATAATCAGCCTAGAAGACCCCTTAGACTTGGTCGTGAAGATCCTCCTAGGACCCGGGCCCCAAACCAGACCACAGTAAACACCAACCCAGCCACCAATAGAGGACATTCCCTCATTCCACTTTCCACCTTAATCACAAATCTATCAGCTGTAGAAATAAAACCAAATGCAAGCACAGGCCAACTGTACCATACAGTATACAAACTGGCCACCAGGAGCGAACACAGTTCACAGTGCCCGAATGCTTTTTATAGACTTTACCTTTATGAGGAAATTGGTGACTGAGGTTGCGTCTCTCTCGCCGTCATGGGTTTTCACAGCTGGGTAACTGGACTGTAACGCTAGGGAACATTCACCTCTCTCAGAGCATTTGTCATGATCAGGTTGTAGCAAAAGACAAAAGCCATTGATTCCAGAAGAAAACAACTAGCTTCATGGGTGACTTGCCTGGGGCCTTCTGAGCTGTCAGCTCCACGGAAACAGAGGCAATACCAGCGTGAGGTGTCAAGGCCCTGCTTGGAGGGGCCCACACCTGGTTGAACAGCCTGCCGTCACCCCACTGTAAAGAGAAACAACACGAGTGGTCATCCAGTGGGAGGGGTAAGAAAACAAGTGGGGGAGATTCACAGAGACTGGGAGAAAACCTTCCCAAAACGTACATCTGAGGAAGGACCAGTGTTCAGGATATACAAAGAACTCCTAGAACTAAATAATCAGAAAAAGAATCCAGTATAAATATACCAGTGTATTAATAACCAATAAGCACATGAAAATGTCTTCCATATGATTAGTCATCAGGAACATACAAACTAAACCAACATGAGCTGACATTACACACATACCTGAATGGCTAAAGTTAAAAATGCCCGCAATACCAAGTACTGATACAAGGGAGAGGTACTTCCCCAGTGCTGGGGTATGTGACTGAGCACAGTCACTTTGGAAGACCTAGGAATGATCTACATAAGTCGAGCACATGTGTGCCAGACGACCTAGCATTTCACTCCTAGATACACACTTACTAGAAATGTGTATGTATGTTCTCCAAAAGGCAAATACGAGCATGTTCACAGCAGCGTGATTTACCATGGCCCAACACTGGAAACAGAAGCCCACCAAAATACAGTATGGTGCATCAGACAGGGAATCCCATACAGTGGTGAAAATGCAAATGATTGTCACACCCAAGACCAAGGAATCTCCCCGGCATAATCCTGGACGGAAGAAGACAGGTCATGAAAAGAGACGCTGTGAGGTTCTATTGGGACAGGCAGAACGAATCGATGGTGAGAGGTCAGGACCGGGACCGGGGGAGAAGAGGGCAGAGGAGCTTCCGGCCTCTCTAGTGCTCCGTTCTTGATAAGAGTGACGATGGCTCAGCCAGGTACCGTGGTACATGCCTGTAATCCCAGCTACTAGGGAGGATGAAGCAGGAGGACCACAAGTTTGAAGCCAGCCTCAGCAACTTAGTGAGACCCTGTCTAAAAATTTAAAAATATAGCCAGGCACAGTGGCGCACGCCTGTAATCCCAGAGACTCGGGAGGCTTAGACAGGAGGATTGCGTGTTCAAAGCCAGCCTCAGCAACTTAGCAAGGCCCTTAAGCAACTAACAGATCCTGTCTCTAAATAAAATATGAAATAGGGCTGGGGATGTGGCTCAGTGGTTGAGTGTCCCTGAGTTCAATCCCTGGTACGAAAAATAATATATATATATATATATATATATATATATATATATATATATATATATATATATATATATAAAGGGCTGGGGTTGAGGTTGTAGAGCACTTTCCTAACATGTACTCTGGGTTCAATTTCTAGTACTGCAAAAAATAAAAAGAGTTCACAGCAAAATGGAGAAGGTGGTACAGGCAATTCCTATGTCCTTGCTTCCCCCTCCATTGACTTCCACCATGCGCCACTTTTGTCACAATGGATGACTTACACTGACTTGTCGTGACCACATGAAGTCCATACTTTATGTTAGGATTGCCCCTTGTCTGATGCATTCTGTGGCTTCTGACAAACGTGCAGTAGCACCTCCCCACACCACAGTGTCACAAGGAGTAGTTTCACTGCCCTAAACATTTGTGCGCCGCCTCTTCACGCCTCCAGCTTCTGGAAGTTATACACAGTACTGTGGGAGCAGGGGGAATCTCCCTGCAACGTGCACCCAGAACACAGGGCTTCTTAATCTGGAGTTCATGACATGGGTTTGGGGGACCCCAATCTTCCTTGAAAATGTTGTATGAAAAAAATAACATACGGGTATAGTATGCACTGTTTTTTGTGGGGGGATGAGAGATCAGAAGATCAAAGGAATCTTAGCCACCCCCCTCCAAAAGTTCTAAGCCTCTAGTGCAGAGTAAGAGGGCAGCAGGGACACTGGGGACAACATGTAAAAGGAAAGAGCATCCACCATCCACGAGGACCCGGGTGGTCACCACAGACACAGGAGCCCGAGCAGATCTGGGGTCACGGGAGTCACAGAAGGGAGCAGGTGGACTGACAGCGGCCGCCCACCTCTTTGGGCTCACACACAGAAAGGGCATTGTTTCCAAGGAGGCTGGGTGGGCGGACTGAGCCAGAGAGAACCTAGTTGTTGTGCCTTACTGCCCCTCCTCATCCTCATGGCACTGTAGAGGAACATAGTCTTTGTCCTTCTTGGTCACCTGCCCCCTGGCCTCTTTGCTGCCTTCCATCACCGACCACCAGCTTCAGGAGGTTGGGGGCCTGGTCTGTTGGCCTGGACATGGTGGGTGGGTGGAGACAGTGACCCAGGCCTCCCTCTCAAGGGCTTGAGATGGGAAGGGAAGCGGGGAGATTGGATGGAGGCTAGCAGGGGCCTCAAGGCCAAGCACGGTGGTTTTGGGACCTGAGACAATTAAGCTTATCTGGAGCGGGGGAAGGGTCAGCAAAAGACGAAGGAAGCAGGTAACTGGTGGGGGAAAGGAGAGGATTCTGGGCCAGCTCCTGTGGAGGTGAGGGCCTGAAAAGAGCAGCCAGGCATCCTCTGAGATAAGAAAAAGAGTGCGGGACGCAGCTCAGTGACGGGGGCACTCCCGCTAGCATGTGGGATAGATAAATAAATGAAAGAAGTGATACAGAGGTGAGACTACGAGCAATGTGTATATCTGGCCTGTGGCCGTTGGCTTCTGGCACAGACGCCTGACTTCCTTGGGCTTCCTCGGTGATAGGAGCATCTTTGGTTATGTTTGCTCTTAGCCTTTGGTTCCTGACTCAAGAGCTTGTAAGATCTTGGAATTTCCAGAGTGAGGAGACTGTCGTTTTGTAGGCTAATAAGGTGACTCTTGGGGGACCCTAAACAGCTTCAGGATGGGCCTGTCACCAAAGAGACCAGCACTATTGTTGGTGCCCTCCTCACCTCTGGGAGGGGTGAGGTCTGGAGGTTGAGCTCATTGCCTGTGGTCATTGATGTAATGCATTATGCCCTCACAGTAAGGCCTCCATGAAACCCCTGCAGGAAGGGGTGCAGAGGGCTTCCTGGGGAGTGAGCACAGAGAGGTTCTGGGAGGGTGGTATGGGAAGGGGGAACAGAGAGGTTCTGGGAGGGTGGTGTGCCCTGAGAGGGCATGGAAGTTGTGCAGCCCATCATCCCCCACATATGTCTTCCATTCTTTATAGTAAAATGATAATAGAAAGTAATCTGCCCCCTTCCCCGAGTTCTGTGAACCATTCTAGCACACTATCCAGGCTGAGGAAGGGCTGACAGGAACCTTCCGCCCATAACCACTTCCTTAGAGACAGGGGGAAACCTGGGGTCTCTGGCTGGCATCTGCCTGGGGCAGTCTGCGAACGGTGCCCTTCCTTCAGCCATGGGGTCTGCGGTAACTACAGGCAGTTGGCATCAGAGCTGGGCTGAACTGCAGGACACCAGTTGGTGCAAGTTGAGAACGGGTTGGTGTGAGGAGGGAAATCCCACACGCTTGGGGGTAAAGAAAGTTCAGAGTGGTGTTTTAGTCAGCTGTTTCACTGCTCTGACTGAAAGACCCAGCGGGACAATTGTGGAGGAGGAAAGGAGGACTTGGAGGAATGGGAGGGCTCTCGGTTTCAGAGGTCTCGATCCGTAGGCAGCAGGCTCCATTCCCTGGAGCTCCAGGTGAGGCAGAACATCATGGAAGAAGAGTGTGGCAGAGGGAAGCAGCTCACGTGTTGATCAGGAAGCAGAGGGAGAGGTCTCCACGCTCCAGATACAAATATATACCCCATAGCCCCACCCCCAATGAACCACTTCCTCCAGCCACACCCACTTGCCTCCAGCTCCCACGCAGTGAATCCCACCAGGGATTAATCCACTGATTGGGTTAAGGGTAGAACCCAATCATTTCTCCTCCAAACCTTGCATTGGCTCCCATATGAGCTTCTGGGGTCACCACATCTAAACTACAACAGGTGGGGTGCGCGGGGAGATAAGTGCATAGACCTGTGGAATTAGAAGGACAGGCATCCCGCTTCTCGCAGTGGGAGGCGAGATCACCGACGGTGACGATGGCAGAAGCTCAGAGAAGGAGCTCTAGAAACTCGTGCATGCTCTGAGCTAAATCATTTTGGTAAAGTTAGAAACAAACTAGAGGAGGCCCTTGTTCTCCTGTGGTGCCTGTTTCCCTGTTGCAGCGCCGGGGATCACACCCAGGGCCTCGCACAGCTTGAGCCCCCACAGAGCTGCACCCCGATCCCGAGAGGCCTTGTAGCTGCACCCCGATCCTGAGAGGCCTTGTTTTGGACTAAACTCTGCACTGGGCACCAACAGACCAGGCTAAAAATCAAAACGGGGTCTCTCAGGCTAAGGTTGCGGTCACCAAGTTGGAACTAACCTGTTCACAGGACAGGCCAGCCGGGAAGTGAGAACAGCCAGCTTTCCCCAACAGGCCCCTTTCAATCGCTGATAAGGAAGTTTTCTTTGTCTTTGAGCCTTACAAAAAAACAACTGAAGAAATCAGATGTTATCCAATCAGCTCTTTTTCTATTGTTCTGTCCCCACCTTATACAGAAAGTCACTTTGCAAAGGATCAATGGCTTTTGCTCTGTTTCTGCTTTGTCAGCCTTGGCCTATAGAGTAAACCTCCTCAGCTGGGCCCCTGGGAACTCTGACTCTATTTCACGGAATGAAGTGTCACCTGGGTCACCTGGTTCTCCAATGGAAAACAAAGCCAATTAAGGCCAACATACTAAACTGCTATAATTTTGTTCTTTTTTTCATTAGAACATTAAACCACCTTGTTTTGTATTTTTGGTGCTGGGGATTGAACCCGAGGCCTGGCACACACTCCACTACTGAGCTACATCCCCTAACTTTGTCTTCTTTTTACGAGGGTGCCAGGGATTGAACTCAGGGCCACTCAACCACTTAGCCACATCCCCAGCCCTATTTTGTGTTTTATCTAGAGACGGGGTCTCACTGAGTAGCTTAGCACCTTACTTTTGCTGAGGCTGGCTTTGAACTCACGTTCCTCCTGCCTCAGCCTCCTGAGCTGCTGGGATTACAGGCGTGGGCCACTGCACCTGGCTCAATTTTGTCTTTTGGCAAGAATCATTTACCTATTTACTGTCTCCCCCACTAGCAGGGAAGTCCCCTGATATCAGGGACTGGCCTGTCTTTCTGACGATTGGTTCCCATAGCCTCGGACCCTCCTGGGCTGGGGTTGGCACTTGCTCAGTGCGTATTGGAGATGGTGTGATGGGTGAGTGGCTGAGGAAAGGGACAAGATTGCTGCTGTCAGCACTGCTGTGGGGCCCTTCCCAGCTCCGCTGGGCCAGAGAGTGCAGGCGAAGAGGCCCTCCTCCACTGACCTCAGGGAGAGCATGATTGGCAGGGGAGAAAGGGACATGGCAGTCCAACACGCTGGGCAGAGGGAGGTGCAAACCACCACAGGGGCTCAGTCTTGGCCAGAAAAGAGCCGGAGGAGGGAACAGCCAGGGAGAGCAGAGGCGTGTGCACAAACATGTGAGAAGGAAGTAGGCTAGCGGGTGGGAAGCACAGCAGGTTGTGGTAAGAGTTGGACACTGGCATTCAAGATCTCAGAGGTGGAGCAGTTTCAGGCAATGACGAGGTGCAGGGCGTGGCCACGGGAGTAGGCAGCCAAATGGACAAAGGAAAGGTCCTCTGGGCGTGTGACACACACCTGTAATCCCAGAGCCTCCAGAGGCTGAGGCAGGAGGATTGCAAGTTTGAGGCCAGCCTCAGCAACTTAGCAAGGCTCTAAAAAACTCCGTGAGACCCTGTCTCAAAATAAAAAAATAAGAGGGCTAGGGATGTGGCTCAGTGGTTAGGCATCTCTGAGAAATCTGCCCCCCCCCCAAAAAAAAAAGAATGGTCCTTGGAGATGGAGCCCAGAGGCAGGGGTTGGGTATTGTCCACAGGACACTAAAGCACCCTTTCTTGGGCTAGAGACATACTGCACCAGTCAGACCCCTGGGTCTGCACTGAGCCAGGAGAGAGCAGATGACAACCTTTCATTCATTCACTCACCATTCATGAATTCATTCAGGAAACAATGTAGATTAGCTTCAGCCCATGATGAGCCCAGCAGCCCCAGATCCCCTTCTGATGGCTTATCATATCCCGGGGACCTGACGTCACATACACAGCTGTCTTTCATCCCATTCTAGCAGGGGCAGAGGGGTTTGGCAGGAGGGCAGGACCCTTAGGAAGCAGGGGCTTCTGGCAGGCCTGGGGGAATCACAGTCCGGTGCAGAGGTGAGAGGGGCCCAGGACTCACCATCCCTCATAGTGTCCTTGGGCACAAGGCAGGGCAGGAAGTGGAGGCCGGTGGCTGAAGCAGAGAGTTTGCCTAGCTGGGCGATGGCCCAGGGAGTCCTGGGGACCTGGGATGGAGGGAGGACACAGCACTCTGGGAAGAAGGAAAGTGAGAGAGCAGGGTGTGGGGAGGCAGGGATGACCTGCAGGAGGGCACAGGCTGAAGAAACCACCTTTGGACAGTTCCAGCTGTGACAGGAGCTCAGCTCCGGCCCCCCCAGACCCACAAACACATTTTTTTTTTCCCTGAAGAGATCTCACCCCTGCTTTCAAACATCTGGAAGTTCCATTTTGTTCACTGTGTGGGAAGTGGGGGCCAGGGTTCCTCGGCTTTATCGTCACGGTGGTGGTTGCTATTTTGCAGTTCTGAGGCTCAAACCCAGGGCCTTGCCCAGGCTAGGCAAGCTCTTTACCACCGTGGTACAGGCCCAGACCCATGTTCCATGGCTTTTGTGTAGGTTCCTTTCTCATATTTGTATATAAAGTTCTCCATTATTATACAATTTACAAATGGATGCACCTGGAAAATGATGCTAAAAAGCCAAGATGCTGTCCACTTGTTACATTGTGTCACACCCACCCATCAGTGTGCTTGCTATTCCATAGAACAAATGTACCCGGAGGTCGGAGATCTCTCACAGGGCACAGATGTCCACAGGTGGCTGCTGCAGTTCTAAAACGGAAGTTGGAGAGCTCTTTAAGGAAAGGGGGAGTTGGAGCCTCCTCTGCCTGGGTTGTCCTCCCAAGGTGCTGGAGTGAAGGGGGCGGGGCCTCTCCCTAAGCTGGCAGGAAGCTTTCGGTGGGGTAAAAGGACAGGGGTGACAGGATCCAACACATCCTCACCACCCTGTTCTTGGCTCTGCTTGCAGATTTCCTCCCACTGGCCTGTGGGAAGCATGGGTTCCCTCCGTCAGGCCAGGTGGGACAGCCCACAGTGCAAGCCTTGCCCAAGGACTCATTTTGTGTGGGACACTGGGCCAACACTGGGGCACGGAGATGATTCGACAACAGGACTGGATGAGCTGGATTGTCATCATAACTGGCTGCAGGCTGAGGGCCCAGGGAGAGCACCAGAAGCTGGGCTGGGGGTCCAGGTGCTGAGGCACAGTGACTCTAGCCACCCACACCGTGGCTCACTCCCCAGAAATGCTGGCTGCTCGTGTCACCAAAGTAGAGGCCAAGTGTGTGGAGATCCCAGCATTTCTGACCTCGAAAGCTGTAACCAGTGTCTTCTTAGAACCTCAGTGTCAGCAACGTTTCCAGTTGCTGGTGAGTTGAAGATACATTATTAGGACAATAAGCAATATATTTACATACTGAACATTTTAAATATATGAACATTTAGTGTATTTGTTAAATTATTAAACATCATGTTTTTCAGAGTAATTATGAAAACCCACTCATGGTCAAGCAGATGCTGGCTACCTACTATGTGTCACACACAGTGCTGAGCCTGAATACAGAGGAGGCTGGGTGACTCTTCCGTCCTGTAGCTCAGGGAGCACGGGTGGAGGCAGACGAGGCAGCAGGACTGTGGCCTCCACACCAACAGCCTCGATGATGGGACATGCTCAGAAATATGGTCTCAAAGGTAGGTCATGCCTTAGCCAGGCACCATGGCCCACGCCCGTAATCCCAGTGGCTTGGGAAGCTGAGGCAGGAGGATCACGAGTTCAAAGCCAGCCTCAGCAGTGGTGAGGCCCTAAGCAACTCCCTGAGATCCTGTCTCTAAATAAAATAGGGCTGGGATGTGGCTCAGGTGTTATGTGCCCCTGGGTTCAATCCCCAGTACCAAAAAAAAGAAAGAAAAATTAGGCCATGCTTGATCTGGCTTGCTTTCTTTGCTGTTAGGTTATGTTTTTCAGTAGATGGCACTTGTTGTTGCTTTAATTGTTATTAAAAAAAAATGGTGCTGGAGAGCAAACCCAGGGCTTCATTAATTTTAGGCAAGTGATCTTCCATTAAGCTATACCCCCAGCCTCTCTTTCTTTGTCTGTCTGTCTCTGTCTCTCTCTCTCTCTCTTTGTACTGGTGATTAAACCCAGAGGGGCTTTATTTCTGAGCTACATCTCTAGTCCGTTTCTATTTTAATTTTGAGACAGGGTCCTTGCTGAGGTTGGCCCCCAGTCTCTGGGATTACTGGGGTGTGCCACCACACCCGGCTGTACTTTCTTTCTAAAATACCTTTATTGAGGTATAATTCACATACTGCATGATTTATTAATTCAGCTGTACAATTTAATGCTTGTGAAGTATTCACAGAGTATGCAAATGTTCTGATTTTAGACCATTTTCAAAACTCAAAAAAAAAAAAAAGAAACCTTGTACTTACTAGCAGTCACTTTCCATGTTCCCCCACGGCCCCCCCAACAGGCAGCACTCGTCTGCATTCTGTCTCTCTGGACTTGCCTATTCCAGTGGCTCTACGTAGAGGAGAGCATACACTATGGCTTCCTGACTTCCTCTACTGCTGTTTTCTGGGTTCCCATGTAGAAGAATATATTGATATTCTATTCCTTTTTATTGCTGGGTAATATTTTATTAAAGGGATATGCTACGTTTTATTTATCTCTTCATCTGCTGGTGGGCATTCAGGTTGTGTTCACTTTAGGCTATTATGAAGAATTTGCTGCCTGGGGCAGGCCTCTCACAGAGCCCTTCTTTAGCATGTGAGCCTTGGATATAATTCCCAGCACATGCACAACAAATTTCTGGATCTATGATTTGCAAATACTTTTCCCATTCTGTGGACTGGCTTCCCACTTTATTAATGGCATCCTTGGAAACACAAACTTTTTAAGATTCTTTTTTATGATACTGGAGATTGAACTCAGGGCCTCACACATACAGGGCAAATGCTGGACCACTGAGCTACATTCTCAGTCCTTTTCATTTTTTGAGACAGGTTCTGGCAATTGCCAAGCTGACCTTGAACTTGTGATCTTCCTGCCTCAGCCTCTGAAGTAGCTGAGATTACAGATGTACACCATCGAGCGTGGCTACCAAGGTTGTTTGTTTTTGAGAGGGTCTCACTAAATTGTTGAGTCTGGCCTTGAACTTGCAATCCTCCTGCCTCAACCTCCTGAATTGCTGGGATTACATGCACATGCTACCAGGATAAGCTCACAAAAGTTTTTTTCTTTCTTTTTTTTTTTTTTTTGTTGAAGTGCATGTTATCTATTTTCCTTTGTTGTTTGTGGGTTTTGATGTCATAGCCAAGAATTGTTCTCTCTACAAGATCATGAAGATTTGCTCCTATATTTTCTTCTAGATTTGCATCATTTCACCTCTTACATTTAGGCCTGTCATTCACTTTGGGTTAATTTTTGTAAATGGTCATGGGAGTTCGTGGAGGTGTTCCTGTGACTTAGTTTTCTTGGGGAATTGAGAAGCAAAGTCCTCTGCTGAGGGGAAGCTGGGAGGAGAGTCACTGGATGGTTGAGGAGACAAAGAGCAGACTGAGAGGGCAGGAGAGGGAATGGACCAGGGAAATGCTGTACAACCTGGTTACTGGACTGCATTGAAGGCTAAATTTAGGTTCTGAGTCATAAACAGAGCTTATGAGCTGTCAGTACAGAGTTTTGCTTTACCCAGCCCTGCAGCTGCATGGGGCAGCAGAGAATCGGGTTTTACCAGAGTTGGATGTTTGCCATCCAGTAAAACAAAGCAAGCTCAGGTAAGAGAGTTTTAAAGACCATGCAGCATGAGGAGTGGAGGGAAGGCATGAGGGGTGATGGACAGACAGAGGAGGATAGATGGATTTTGATCCTGGCGGGTTGGAAATGTAGAGTACTAGAGAAGGTAGAAACGGGTGTGGTAGTATTGGGAAAAAATTCAAAAGAATATTCTACTAGCCCAGAAAACCCTCCCTACAGAAAAAGAAAGCAGTTTAATTTTGTTTATTTGTTTAATTATATATGTATTGATTGATTGATCAATATTGGGGGATTGAAACCAGGGGTGCTCTACCACTGAGCTGAACCCCAGCCCTTCTTATTTTTAAATATTGAGTCAGGGTCTTGCTAAGTTGCCCAGGTCAGCTTCCATCTTGTGATCCTCCTGCCTCAGTCTCCCAAATCACTGGGATTACAGGTGTGCACCAACAATGCTTGCCTCCATAGTATTATTTAATCATCATTAAACCAGACTGTAACTCACATCACAGGTGGTCAGCTGCTGACAGAAATGCACCCTCTGGATAGTCAAGCAGAGAGAATCTACTACAGGCATGTTTTCAGGGAAGACAAGACCGGTGCTCAAGAAGGAGGGCTTCAAAAAATAAATAAATAAATAAATAAAAATAAAAAGAAGGAGGGCTTCATTTTTATGTATTATGCGTGTTTTCACTGGTCCACCTCGGCCATCTGTGTTGGTTAATTGCCTTTATCTGAAGAATGAATGAAAGTTCTCCTCCTCTGTGACCCTCAGGGGCTAGAAGGAACAGGGCACTGTCTTCCTGAAGCTTACATTTCTAAGCAGTAGCCCCAGGCCTTTGAGTAAAACATCTGTGGACTGTAGTGTTGGCTGCAGGTCTAGCTGGCTTTTTAAAAGATTTTAAAAGAGATAGTCATAGAATCTACAAATACACTTTCTCCAGCAAATGCTCTCACAGATGGCAAGGGGTCTGGAGGGCTCCCTCTCTCCTGGCAAAAAGAACAGTTCCATTTTTCCATTTTGTTCTGACAAGATACATATGTAAAGAGACAAGAGGCGAGGATGTGGCCAGAGTCCTTTCAGGGTGCGGTGACATCATCAATCATAAGACATGGGTAGGGATGGCATGAGGGGGGGATTTGAAGGGAGAAGAAGTGGCTTGGGGGTCTTTAGGTCATGGTGAAATGAGAGGTGGTGGGCGACATGGCCAAGCTGCCTTGTCTAGTGCAGTGGCCAGCACATAAAAATTAGGGCTGGGGTTATGGCTCAGGGTAGAGTGCTCGCTCAGTGCGTGCGGGGACTAAAAATAAATAAATAAAATAAAGGTATCATGACAACTACAACTGAAAAATGAATCTTTAAAAAAAAATTAAAGTGAAGCCTTGCACTCCACTCTCAGCTTCACTCGCCTCACTGACGTGCCCATAGCCGCGGGAGGCAAAGGGCTTTCTCATTGGGTGGTGCAGACATAAAACCGTCCCACCATCACAGAAGGTTCTAATGGCCAAACTGGACTCTGCACTGCAGATTCACAGCAGGGTGGGGTGGTTGGTGAGGGTGGAGTGAGGAGAAAGTCCTGGAAGGAACAAGAAGGAGCCAGGACTGGTGCTGGCAGGCGCGGGGTGGAGACGCTCCTGTCAAGGGCCCTGAGCGTGATTTACCAGCAGCTCTGAATGCACCAGTGGTCCAGGCGGTGTTTTCTAAACACCAGTGTCCACTAAATGGAAACAGGACACCTTGGAGACATAGGTGGCTCCAGTGCCAGACCTGGAGGTAGCAAAGGCTCATGATGCCTTCAACTCACTCTTGAAAGGTTCAAAATGATAATAATGTAACATAGAAGCTAATACACATGGTAATTGTATTATTTGATGTTTACACACATATATACCCATAAATGCATACCTACATCTTTCTCTCTGTACACATGGTCCCATCATATATCTATACATCAATGGGAGTTCTTTGTACTAGTCTTACAACTTCTCTATGAGATTGAAATGATATTAAAATAAAAAGTTACCAGTCAACAGGAGGAAAATCTCCTCTGCAGACCTCCATTGGTAACTTCTTATAAAGCCTTCAGTGTCAACCACGTCCCCAAAGCCCCACCTCTAAATACCATTGTTTCCACTCTCCCGATGGCTCGTAATGGGAATTCAGCTCAATTAGAGTTTCAGAAGGGACAAGACATATTCCAACCATAGCAGCATTGTTATACATAGAATTTCTTACAAAATTGAAATCTTGATTTTGGATTTCCACTCAATATTCTATGATAATTGGTGTGTGTGTGTGTGTGTGTGTGTGTGTGTGTGTGTGTGTTTCTGGCATTGGAAATTGAACCCATGGTCACTATACCACTGAGCTACATCCCCAGTCCTTTAGGATCTTGATAGGTTGCCTAGGCTGGCATTGAACTTGGTGATCTTCCTGCTTTAGCCTACTGAGTTGTTGGGATTACAGGTGTGTGCTACCCACGGGGCTTCTGTGTTTTTTGATATTTTTCTAAAACGTGTGTATGTGTGTGTGTGTGTGTGTTGCTGAGACTCAAATCCAGGTCCTGGCATGTGCTAGGCAAGCACTCTACCACTGTGCTATAGCCCCAGCCCTAAAGCATTTTTTAATGACATCATGATAATATCCTTATTTATTCAATCCCCTTTTGTTGGACAAAGGTTATTTCCAATTTTCAGCCTTAAAAACATAATTGAGTGTGAATGTTATTCAACCATAAATAGACAATTGATGCTGATCTACTGTGTTATATATCTTCATGACCCTTTCAAACCATTTGAAATTTCTAAAACATGATAGATCTAAAAAGGACAAAACACTTTCACTTAGTTTCCCAGAGTCTTAAGCATTTAAACGCCTTGCTTTCAAAGCAGATGGGGTGGTACATGCCTGTGATCCCAGTGACTCTGGAGGCTGAGGCAGGAGGATCACAAGACCAAGGTCAGCCTGTATAATTTAGCAAGACCCTCTCTCAAAATAAAAAGATAAAAAGGATTCGGGATGTAGCTCAGTGGTAAAGTGCCCCTGGGTTTAATTCTCAATATCCCCCCAAATAATAATAATAAATAAAATCTAAAACTAAGAGGAGAGACACCAAAATTTTAAAATAACTAAATAGCTTCTGGTTTTAGATTCAATGAGCCAAACTGTGCCCTGAGCACTCAGCACTAAGAACCTGACAGTGAATGAATCGTGGTGGTTCTCGGCTTCCTGAAGCCTGGAGTGAAGTGGTGGTTGCCCCACTGTGCGCACCCAGGTCAGGCACATTGAGCCGCTGTGTGCGCATTCTCTCATGCCATTTTCATCACAAATCTTTACTTCTTCAACGCTGGGGACTGAACCCTGGGCCTTGCTCATGCTAGGCAAGTTCCTGTCACTGAGCTACATCCCACTCCAAGACTTAATCCATTTAACTCTTTCTCTTTTTGCAGTGCTGGGGATACAACACAGGGCTCATTGCAACTTCTAACCAGACTTTTTTCTTTTTGACTCTGAAGATTGAACTCAGGGGTGCTTTACTACTGAGCCACATCCCCAGCCTCCACCTTTTTTTTTTTTTTTTTTTTTTTGTGGCAGGTTCTCACTAAATTGCTAAATTGCCCAGGGTGGCCTTGAACTTCTGATCCCACTGCCTCAGCATCCCAAGTCACTGGAACTACAGGTGTGCACCATCAGGTCTGGCTCTAACCAGATCTCGAAGTCCCCATTCTCTCGAAGTAGAGGGGCGCTGAGAGATTGAGTAACAATCTAATAATAAGTGGCAACACTGAGATTTGAGGTCAGATCCTTCTTCTGACTCCAAAGCCTGAGCTCAAACTCAATGAGCAGGGGGTGCAGGTAACTCTTCGCTGGAGCCCATAGACTCTTCCAAAACCCTGGTTACACTTGACTTCCGTTTTTTTTTTTTTTTTTTTTTTTTGTAGCTTTCTGCAGCTCAAGACTCTGATCTTGCAGTGATAATCCCCCCACTGGCGCCCCCAGCCTGGTTAACCTTCCAGGTTAATGACATCAAAGGTGTGTTTGAGGCAACTTCATTAGTGACAAGAGTGCCATATGTTTACAGCAGGGCAGAATCAGTACCTCCCTGAAGACTCCAGGCAGGAGAAACAGGAATTTGGAAATGAATAAGAGGAGGAAAGAAGCAGATAAGGATAGAACCTTTAAAGGTAGCTCTTACTAAAAGCACACTTTTGCTTATTGCTGAATTTAATTCCTAGGAAAACGTAAGACAGAAACTTTTTTATTGTCCGCACTTTACAGCCCACTGAAAAGTCCACCCAAGCTAAGAGACTCGTGTACATTCCCTCAGTGAATGAATGGGAGGCCCAGGAACCCACCTGCAGGCAGAGAGGTAGTGACCAGCGTTGGGCAGGGCTGAGAGGAGTGATTTAGACCTTCAGGGCAGCAGGCACTTGAAGTTCAAGTCCCAGGCCTACCACCAACTGTGTTCCTGATCAGATCCCTTAATCTCCCTAAGCCTGTTTCCTCATCTGTGAAATGAGGATTGTGGCATTTCATGAATGTTTATTCCTCATTCTTATGCAGGTATCACGTTCTGCTGGTGTTTTGTACTCAGACCTTAGTGAGTTGGAGCTGCTCACTCTCCTGTTTACCAGATTTACTTTGCTCTACTCTAGTCTGGAAATGGATTTATCTTTGTATGCCCCTCTGTGCCTTTCAGATACTAAGGAAAGGGAGGAAAAAAAAAAAAAAAAAACTTGTTGAATGAGAGAATAAGGAGGCTTTCCTTTAACTGTCTACATTTTCCCCGGCCTTATTTTCTCCAATGAAAAAGTGACAACCAAGCAGGGCATGGTGCCAATGCCTGTAATCCCATCTTCTCAGGAGACTGAGGCAGGAGGATTGCAAGTTCAAGGTCAGTCTCAGCAATTTAGCAAGGGTCTAAGCAACTTAGTGAGACCCTATTTCTGAATAAATAGATAGATAGATAGATAGATAGATAGATAGGGCTGGGGATGTGGCTCAGTGGTTAAGCACCCCTGGGTTCAATCCTTACTGCAAAGCAAAAAAAAAAAAAAAAAACAAAAACTGCCGTCATGGATGGTCCCTCTCCTAAAACCATAAGCGTTTTGGGCAGAAAGAAAACAAAGGACAAAGTACTTTGGCCCCTTGAAAAACAGGATGCTTTTCAAGGCATAACCATAGCACATCACACATAATCTGTGAAGCCCTAATGCACGTCTGAACAGGTGGGAGAGTGAGAGGAGAGGGGAACTTGGACTCAGGCGCCCTTGCAAAAGTGCTGTTCTCTCTTCGCCTCTTAGCAGGCCTACAAAGTGGGTGCAATTGTGTTCTTTTTCAGATGGGAAACCTGAAACTCAGCTAGGGTAAGCAGCTTATCCGACTGTCTGATTCCAAAGCCTAATCTGTCCCTAGAACACCGTATCAACTCTCGTGGGACAATTCCACTTACATTTCCCACCCTGCGTAGAGCTGTCCCTCTAGAAAAACTTCTCTGGGTTCTTCTCAGCAAAGCCTAGAAAATGCCATGAGCCCTTGAAGCTGCATTTGGAAATGCATTTGGAAATTCCACAAGCCCTTAGTTGTGAGCTTTTCAAAAGAGCACCCTCCGATGCTGCTGTCTGATAGGGGACACCATTTGGGAGCGGCTGGAGAGCAGCAGAGCGACTGGGCCAGCCTGGTCCTTCTGGTTCCCAAACCTGACAGGACTGTTCGCTCTTGCGCAGACTTCAGCTGGCTCAATGCATGACCCGTGCCAACTGCAGAAACTTTGGAGGAATAATCTAACCAGAGTCAAGCTCCTAAGGAGACAGAGATGACTCAAGGCGGATTTGCTCCCCATTCCTTATTCCCAGGGAGAGTATTCATTATGCCTGGTTCTTCATCTTTTTATGCCCTGGGGAGTATTTTAAAAGCAGTGACATTTTAGGCTTTTAGCAGCAGATGTCAAAGACTGAGATGTGTGAGAAGGGGATAGAAAATGGATAGTTTACTGCCACTCTAGGCCAAAGTACAGAAGAGAAGTGCCTACATCACAGCGTGGAAATGACATGCTCCAGTCTCCTGCTGTACCATGGGAGCAGGCGCCACAGCTCTTGGTGGATTTCTCCGGATTTCTCTGTGTCACAGTCTGATCTTGCTTTATAAGGAAGCTTGGGGAAACCTCCCGTCAGTGCACAACTCTCATCTAAACACATAGGTGGTTAAATTTCAGAACAGCGAGTGGCGTACACCTGTAATCCTGGCTACTCAGGAGGCTGAGGCAGGACCATCACAAGTTCAAGGACAGCCTCAGCAACTTAACGAGCCCCTGTCTCAAAATAAAAAGTAAAAGGGTCTGAAGATATAGCATAGTGGTAAAGCTATATCAATCCTCAGTACTTCAAAACAAAACATAACAAAACCTCAAATCTCTTGGACAAGATATTCTCTCTCTCCTTCTCAAGATGTAAATTGTTCAAAAAGATATCTTTATTTGGCTTTGAAATCTGATTCGAGTTCAGGGCTGTGATAAATTGCTGATAACACTAAATTATCCTTAATGATAATATACATTTGATAATTTTTAGTCTTTAAAAAGCAACCAACCACAGGTTGCCAAACTTATACAATATACAATATTGTACAATATATAATAATCTGAATCATGCAAAAAGTCCACACTTGTATAATCAAATATGCATTAAAATTAACAAAAATAATTTGATTACCAGTTTCAGTTATTCTCATATCATAAAAATTACAGGCTATTTTATTCTTTATACTTTTTCACTTTCCAATTTCTTCATATTAAGCATAGAATTATCTTTATACTTAGGAAGAAAGATTATATGGAAAAAGCCAAGTTACCTCTGCACCTATGGTCATCCCCTATTATAAATTCAGATATTTAATAGGAAACTTAAGATGTGAAAGACCAGAAAAATTTCAGATTTTGAGAAAGAAGATTTGAAGGAAGACAAGGAGCTTATTGTTTTATTGTTTTCTTATTGTTTTCTTCAGCAGACGTCCAGGAGTTATTTGCATCTGATTTTTTTTTTTTTTAAATAGTAGTGGAGGCAGGACTCAACATACAAATCTTGAATATTTTGGGGTTTAATCCCCAGCACACACACACACACACACACACACACACACACTGCCATAAGTAATATTGGAGACACCATTAAATGTGTTGCCAATCTCTGAGAATTCAAGTCAAGTCAATGATTTTGAACGTTGGCGGGTAGAAAAATATTGACTGAAGGGACAGCTCAATTTCTTTCTGAGTGATACCTCATTCCTGCAGGTTCACTGGGAGCAGCAGAAGCACCCAGTCCTGGGATGGCTGGCCCGAGTTCCACGCAGCTCTTCCATTGACCAGTTGACACTGGGCAGTTCACACAGCCTCACAGGCACCTCTACACTTGTTTATAGACGATGTGGGGCCCCAGATCTACCATTCTGTTTTCCCTGACTAAGAATGGCATGACTCAAAGTCCAAGACTGCCACCACCCCAACTCTAATGTCCAACCAGGCCACTCCTCCCCTGGAATAGCCACTCAACCCCTGTGCCAGTGGGGTTTCCCCATCCCTGGGTTTCGGGTGTCCTCCCTCGGAAGATGTTGCAAGGACTGACTGATGCACATTAGTGTCCCAATAACAATGATACGCCGTGCAGGTGCTGGGAGTTCCACAGCCACAAGAGCACTGTGGTGACCGCAAAGCCACCTTTGTGTCTTGATTCTGGGCTTTCCATCCTACCATTTGGGGTTCCAGCTTAAGTCTCAAATGACGTCACTTTCCCCAGGGACTAGAAAACATGCACTAGGATAGATGGATATGGCTAGTTTTATATAGTAGGGGAAGTCCATTCTTAGGAAGCCAGGAGTGCCTTCTTCAGCGTACCCCTCAAAGAACAACCCCAGGGGGTGTTGCTATTTTCTTTCCTTTTTGCAGTGCTGCGGATCAAAGGCAGGGCCTGAGGCCACTGAGCTACACCCCTCCGTTGTAGCCCTGAGATTATCTTTCCCAGAAACCACTGAAAACATTGCCAACTCTAAAGTTTCCTCCTTTAACCCAGAGAAACCGAATCCTCAGGTTTTGTCTTGTTTTTAACATTCCTAGTTAGCTCCTGAGATTCCTGTCCTGGTTTCAGGCAGCGCAGGATTCATCCCGCGAAGTCAGCAGCTTTATTTTATGTATGTATGTAGCTACGCATGTATGTATGGTGCTGGGGACTAAATTCTAAAATAAATAGGACTGGGCTAGTCTAGTTAGACCTCACTAGTCGTACTGAAATTGAACGCAATTTTATTTGTTAATTTATTTGGGTGTTGGGGACTGAACCCGAGCGCACGCCGGCAAACCCTCTATCATTGATCCGCACCTCCAGCCCAATCCTAGTAGCTTTATATCCTCTCCATACACAGCGCAATTCCGGAGGTGGGTGGGGGGAGCTGGGTTTTTCCTGGGTAACAAGTGACAAGCTCGCGCCCACACGGACGGGAAAAGTCGCTCCTCTCCCAGGTGTGTGTTCCGAGCATCTGAACCTGTTGCGTTGCTCTCCACGGGTCAGCCCCGTCTGCCCGGCACGGGCCTGGGAAACACCCGCAAGCAGGTGTTTTCCGGAGACCCGTGCGGGTGCCCGGCGGCTGTGAGGTGGGGGTGGGAGGCGGCGGCAGCTGGAGGGCGGAGTCCCCGCTTCTGCCTCGCGGAGTCGTCTTCACTCGCGGTGGGCCCCGCGCAATCGTGGGGCTGGAGACCGGGCAAGCTCTCCGGCACCACCCAGGCCCAGCCCGCGCGCATCGGGCTCGGGGAAGCTTCGCCGGGTCTGACCGGGACCGCGTCCCCTCTCCGCCAAGGCCCAGACGGAGCCCAGCGCCTGCTACTGGAGCCGCTGGCCCCGGCCCGGCGCGACCGCGGGAGGCAGGCGGCCCGTATGCAAATGTCCCGCGGGGGCCGGGGGACGCCTCCAGCGCCGGGGATAAAAGGCGGAGTGAGGCGCGCGGGGCCGCAGAAGTCGCTGCTTCCCGG
Source organism: Callospermophilus lateralis (assembly GCF_048772815.1). Lineage (NCBI taxonomy): Eukaryota > Metazoa > Chordata > Mammalia > Rodentia > Sciuridae > Callospermophilus > Callospermophilus lateralis. The sequence continues at coordinate 6,985,472 of NC_135318.1, forward strand.
GAGCCTGCCGGCCGTGCGCTCAGGCCCCCGCGCCCCTGCCCGCAGCCCCGACAGCGCGGTCCTCCCCGCGGCCCCCGGTAAGGACACGCGGCAGCGCAGACACCGGGCGAGGAGGTGGGCCAGAGGCGCCGACGCCGCGATTGCGGCACCGCACCGGGCGACCCACGTCCCCTCGGTCGGGACGCGCCTCCGTGCGCCCAAGGGACCCTAGTCCGCGCTTTCTCACTGGGAACGTGGGAAGCAGACTCCCACACCGCGCTCTCCGGGACTGAGCAGGTGGCATCTCCCTAGGTGCCGCTCTGGGACAGTTTGTCCCCAGGCCATTGGCAGTGAAGACGGAAAGAACTGCGTTTGGTCAGGGTTAGGAGGGACTAAGAGGATCTCAGGCTGGAGTGAGTGGGAGTCAGGAGAAAAAGGCCAGGGGACCCCCGATAGTCCATGTTATTCTCCTGTTTTCCCCCCAGAACTCCGGGGACGCTCGGGAGGCAAGGGACCTGGAGAACCCGCGAGGGGGACCGTGTGGGTGGGTGGGTACGCGTTTGAATGAGCAGAATCGACTTTCTGGGCCCCTGCGCTGCACTGAAACTGCGAGTTACCCAGCCCTGCGGAGTCCTCACCTCCTCTAGTCAAAGATGTCCTGCTCCGCAGCCCCCTTCCTCCTTATTTTAAAAAAGAAGAGACCTTCTAAAGTCTGTTTTTTGTTTTTAATTTTTTTTTTTTTTTGTACCGGGATTGAACTCAGGGGCACTTCATCACTGAGCCACATACCCTGCCCCCCGCCCCCTTTGTATTTTATTTAGAGACAGGGTCTCACTGAGTTGCTTAGCTCTTCGCTAAGTTGCCGAGGCTGGCTTTGAACTTGGTATCCTTCTGACTCAGCCTCCTGAGTTGCTGGGATTACAGGCGTTCTTGCCAACAGGCACTGGCCTAAAGTTTTTGAAGCTAATACCAAACTCAAGGTTGGTGGGTTAATCTGGGGTTTGTGATGGCTCCTTCCTTCATCCACCCATCCTGCACCCGCAAGATGCAATGTGTGAGGAAGAAAAATATCCCAGAGAGCACCCAAGTCTGACTGTCTGTCCCCCCAGCTTACGATGGCAGGCAGCAGTTGTGACCTGGGACCTGGGGAGAGTGAAAGGAACCAGCCCTCCTGCTTAAAACCGGTCAGGGCCACCTGGGGATGAGAGCCTGTGAGTCTCCTGAGGGCTTCTCCGGAGGAGATAAGCACATTGCTTTGTTCCTATGGGTGTCTTTGGAGCTAGACTCTGAACTACAAGGTCCAAGCGACAAGGAATGAGAAACAGGAAAAGTGACGGATCCAGAGAGGATTAATTCTGAAGGCAGGGAGTGGTGACAAGTAGAGACATCTGACACATCTCTCCTCCTGTTTCTGTTTGTGTGCGTTTGTCTTGGTTCTAGACAGTGACTGGGAAACAGAAGACTGGAAACATGTCCGAGTTTTGGTTGATTTCGGCCCCTGGTGATAAGGAGAATTTACAAGCACTGGAGAGGATGAATACAGTAACCTCCAAGTCCAACCTGTCCTACAACACCAAATTTGCTATTCCTGACTTCAAGGTGAAATTCCTGGGGAGGGGAAGGGAGATGGTGGACTGGTGGGCAGGAAGCAGCCTCTGGGGAATGAAGGAGAAAATAACAGGTCAAAGTAGGGACACTGAGGACAAGCCTGAGCTAGGGGATAGATAGGGGAGTCAGTGGGCTCCATGGGTCTTCAGGCCATGGCTCCAAACTAACTGTGGCACCTTGGCCTTGAAGCCCCGGGAGAGAATGAGGAGAGGGAGATGGTGGTGGTGGCAGCATCTAATGCTTCATATAAGTGGGAAGAACCTGTGAATAGCAGGTCCTCACCCGTGGTCCTGGGGACCTTCTTGTTTTGTCTGCAACATTTAAGAAGACCAACCACAGACTTGGTGTATTCTGGCTTGCAGGCCTCAGGCCTCGATTGTACTCCTGACCTAGGGGAAGGGCAGGAAATCCAGGATCTTTCTGATTTTGTTGGGGGGGGGGGCTGTACAGACAGCTGGCAGAATGGCAGAGGTTTGGGGTAGTGCACAGTATCCGAGGGCTCTTTAGTGGACAGCAAAATGAAGATAAAAGGGTAAAGAGGAGGAAGATATATACAATCCTCAAAAACAGTGGACTTGGGCTGGTGGTGTGGCTCAGTGGTAGAGGGCTGGCCTGGCACGTGAAGTCTTAGGTTTGATCCTTAGCACCACACATAAACAGAACACAGACTGGCAGTATTTCCTAAGACTGTAGGTTTCCAAGGGGAAGAGGTAGCTAAAGAATTCTTTGGGACCACACCAATGTACACACACTGAGGGTGCCAACCACCCAGAGTCCTTATAATCAATCCTCTTCCAATCCTCAGTTTGCCCCCCTGCCAAAAGAGTGCACTGTCACCCTGAGTTGTTGGTGATGCTGCTCCATGTGCCAGCATTTATTGAGCAATGTGCTGGCAGCCAGGTCCTGTAAACAGAAGATTCCTTGTGGAGTCTTCGAGGCTCCCCCTTACAAGGTTGGGATGGGCTGAGAGAAGCTTAGTGATTGCTAGGCTGTGGGGCTGGCAAGTGGCAGGTGGGGTTCTGTATCCAGGTCTTGCTTCTTCTTCAAGCCTGCCTCTGTTAACCCTGGGGACAGACACTGTAGAGGTTAGTGAATCCAGCCTCCACTCATTTACTGAGCAGGGCACCCTGCTAGACTCTGGAGGATACAAAGTTAAAAAATGACGTGGCCCTACTAAAAGTTGCTTAAAACTAAGTTGCTTGCATGTCTATAATCCCAGAGACTTGGGAGGCTGAGGCAGGAGGATCTCAAGTTCAAGGGTGGCCTCAGCAATTTAGCAAGAACCTGCCTCAAAATTTTAGAAAAAGGTATGTAGCTCAGTGGTAAAGTGCTCCTGGGTGAAATCCTCAGCACCCTTTGCCCTCAAGAATTAATTTTTTGAAAATAAGCAACTTCGCCAATATCCAGTGGAGATTTCCAGACTTCATCAAAGATTTATTAGTTTTTAAATTTGGGGGTTTTCTGGGGACTTAATGCAGGCCCTTGCTCATGCTAAGCATGTGCTCCACCACGGAGCCATGCCCCCAGCTCTCCCTAATTGCTTTTAAAGTCTGGTTGGTCTAATCACAGGATGGCAAACCTTTTCTTTCTGATTCTGTGAAAAGACCTTTCAATACAATTTTGCGGACATTGCAATCATTTCTGCACTAAGAGACAGATCATGAATAATCCACAAAGGAAAGGTCCTCGAGGGGATGTAGCTTAGGTAGAGTGCTTGCCTCACACAGGGCCGTAGGTTCTGTCTCCAATATTGAAGAAAAACAAAAACAAAAGAAAGAAAAGGACCATTACAAATGAGTGGGAAGAAAAGCTGCTCCCTTCTAATCAAGGTCAATGTCAATAGCAGCAAAGGACAGAGAAAGGGATGGTGGTCCTGTCTTAGGGAAGAAAGGCTTTTAGAAAGGATAACTTGTTAAAGTTGCTGGGGATTCATCTCATGAATAGCAGACTGCCTCTCTCAGAGGAAAATGAGCTGAGGTCAGCCCATGACGTAATAGTTCTTCCTATGGTGGAGATATGACAGTTTATCCTGTTGGTCCCTAAAATAAAATAAAAATCCTAAATCCATGGGTTTGCCTTAGGAGTTCTTCCTACTTCTCAGTTTGGCTGTTGGCCAGGAGCAGCCAACTCCAGATGAAGGTAGAGTGCCTCACACTGCTGTTGAAGCGACAGCCACGCCTCTCTGCCAGCCAGCACTAATTATTTTATGATCTTTCTAGGTGGGGACCTTGGATTCTCTTGTTGGTCTCTCTGATGAGTTGGGGAAACTCGATACCTTTGCTGAAAGGTAAAATATTTCTTATTTACTACATACAAGTGAGAATTTGACATTGTTGTCAGAGGACACAGTGTTCTTGCTTTGGCTGAATCAAAGTATGGACTCATACTCTAAACCTGGCTCCAAAAGTCAGCAGAGTGATCAGGTGGGTCCCCTGGGGGAGTGGGGTCAGCAGGAGCATGCGGGGCCCATCCTTGCTTTGCTTGCCGGAAATAGCATCTTTTTTTTTTTTTTTTTTGGTACCAGGGACTGAACCCAGGGGTGCTTAACCACTGAGTTCATCCCCAGACCTTTTAATGCTTTATTTTGAGACAGGGTCTCTCTAAGTTGCTTAGGGCCTTGCTGAAGCTGGCTTTGAACCTGATCCTCCTGCCTCAGTCTCCTGATCTGCTGGGATTACAAGCGGGCCTCACCGCCAGCTAGAAGGCAGCATCCTATAAGGGGTTGCCTTCAGTATGAAGATCATGCATACAGCTGAGTCACTTAGAGAAATAATTGGTGCAATTCCCCTCAAAGCTTTTAAGTTTGTTGGTTTTTTTGATAATATTTGTAAAAAAAAAATCAAAGTACAAAAAAGAAAGAATGTAGAGTGAAAATTAAGTTTCCCTCTGATGTGTTTTCCTCTTTCCTGTCCCCTGGCCCCTCATTCCCCTCTTCTGAGGCAGTGCTATGACTTTCTAGGCCAACTTTCCAGAGAGAGCCTATTTGAGCACAAGTCCACATGCATGTATTTCATATGTGCTCTCATAAAGTGCAAACAACTGCATATGTTCTGTGTCTTGCTTTTTTGTTTAATAGCATAGCTTAGAGATAGTTCCATGCCAGTTCATTGCTGCACATTCTTTTTACTAGCTGTGTGGCCTTAAATAGATGTACCCTCATTTATTTGATTTCTCTGTTGTTGGACGTTTAAATTTTCTAGTCTTTTGCTATCACAGGCAGGGTGGTGATGACTGTCCTTTGTGCACATGTCGAAGTGGAACACTTCAAAATGGTTGGTAGTTCTGGGTCAAAGAGTCTTTGCAAGGACAGCTTACAGATATGTCCCTAGTGCCCTGCCAAGAAGTTGTTCATTCCATTCACACGCTCTCCAAAAGTGTATGAAATATCGGATTTCTTTTAAATAAGTTTATTACAAATTTGGTGCATAATCACTGGGAATCAGTTATAGCTCATAGAATAGCGTGAAAAAGAAACTACAACTCACCCATGATCAGGTAGTCCAGAGACAAACACTGTTATATTGTGTTTACAGCCTGTACCTTCAATTTTCCCAGCATATATATTATTTATATATACATATACTAATAAATGTAAGCCCATATTATATACCTTATACATGTAAATCCATATTTTGCTGTTCTCTTCATATTTTAGATTTTTTTTTTATGTATTGGGGGTTGAACCCAGGGGCACTTGACCACTGAGCCACATCCCCAGGCCTTTTTTTTTTTTTTAATTTTGAGACAGGGTCTTGCTACGTTGTAAGGCCTTGCTAAGTTACTGAGGCTGACGTTGAACTCTTGATTCTCCTGCCTCAGCCTCCCAAGCTGCTGGAATTATAGGTGTGCACCACTGTGCCTGGCAAAAATCATTTTTTAAACTTAGAGTCTTTGAACTATTATGGTAGAAATTGGTACTATGGATTGAATTTGGGGCACTTTACTTCTAACTTACATCCCCACCTCCCAGTCTTTTTTTTTTTTTTTTTTTTTCTTTTAAAAAAATTTTTTGAGACAGGGTTTTGCTAAATTGCTCAGAGCCTTTTAAGTTGCTGAGGCTGGCTTTGATCCTGCAAGCCTGCCTCAGTCTCTTGAGCTTCTGGGGTTACAGATGTGCACCATTGCAATTGGTGTGCAGGTCATAGTCTTTGAGAAAGAAAACCAACTTTGACTTTCTCATCTATAAAGCGAGGTACAGTGACCATCTCTCTGCTTTCAGGGAGGAATGTAGGGCAGTAGAATAATGTTAATTGTCATCAAATCCCAGCGCATGTCCTGTGAAAAATCACCATCCAGGAGATTTGGCTGGATTCCCAAGTGCCAGCTCCTGTCTGCGGCTGCTCTGTACCTGAGGTTTGGTGGGCCTTCTGTAGCAAGAGGACAGATGCTAGTCAGATCATCAAATCGGAGGACACCAAGCCTAAGCAATGGCTCTGACAGATGCCATCGAGTGCAGCCCCTGCCCTTGGCTGGGATGGCCTTCCGTGTTCCCTGCCAGCCCTGACAGACCACAGCACGAGGCTCTTCAGTCCTCGGCAGAAACACCAGCTGAAGGAATGAGAGCTGCTCCGTGGCAGCTGCTCAGCACTCTGGTCTCAGCCCTCAGTGGCTGCCCTTCTCTCTCTCCGACCCATTCACCAGTGCCCCCAGCTCTGAGCTTCTGTGGGCCTGGATTATTGCTGTTGGTTCCACCTGAGTTTCTTTCTTTCTTTCTTCTTCTTCTTTTATTTTTTTGATTGCTTTTTTCTTCCCAATAGACAGTTGTGTTTTGTTCTGTACATACTTGTTGTACGAATTGCCTCTGATGGTTCTATAGTATATTTGTTTATTGTTGTTGTTTTTGGAAATGAGGTGAACCCAGAGGTACTTAACCATTGAGCCACATCCCCAGCCTTTTTTATTTTGAGACAGGGTCTCACTAAGTTGCTTGGGGACCTCTCTAAGTTGCTGAGGCTGGTCTTGAACTTGCAATCCTCCCGCCTCAGCCTCCTGAGCCTCTGGGATTATAGGCATGCGCCACCACACCCAGCATGGTGTAGCATATGCTTAAAAAAAAAAAAAACAACTAGAAAATGCATGTACAAGCAAGTCGTGAGCTCTCATTTTGAAACACAGAAATGTACAAATGAGAGTGTTTTTACAAACAGGGACTAGGTGTGGTCAAGAATGAAAATCACTGTGCGCTGTTTTGAGTTTTGTTTGTAGGTGTGTATTCCCAAGAGCTTTTCTATCAGGGGAAAAAGAAAAAAAGTGAGGTTTGAGTGCCCTTAGAGTTCTAGCTTTGCTCTAGTCCAGGGCCTGGAACTGATAACTCCCAGGTCCATTTGGGAACAAGCTCCCTGGCTCCGTGGAAAGTGCTCCAGTGTTATTAGATAAATAAACCCCAGCTGGCCCTGTAACCTAGGCAGCATAAACCTGTCAGCACTGCTTCTGCCCAGGAGGACAGAGAAGGGACAAGAGTTTTCAAGGTGTATTGTTTCCCTATCCTTTTATTATTTATTTACCGGGGACTGGAGTGTTTTTCCATGTAGCTGGAAGGCAGCCTTTGCTTATGCGAGCTTTCCCATTATTTTTTGATTCATTCTTTCATGCCACTGTGTTAATTTATTCTGTATTTACATGGTGATTCATAAACATTTGAGAAGCCCAGTGCTTTTCCCCGCCCCAGCCCCAACCTTTCAGCGTGTGAGTCTGTCCCAGCATCGTGGCCTGTCCTGCCGTCCTGGTTGACATATTACATTTCACAGGCACTTGGCATTCAGCTATGCCTCATGGTTTCTCCGGGGCCATGTTGACTGCCTCTTGCCCCTGAGCACGTTGCCTGTGTTGTGGAATAGCTGATGGCTTTTTCTTTACCCACGTGGTTCGTGAAGCTGTCTGAGGGTTGGCTGATCAAAGATCACGGATCTGAGTGTGGACGTCCACTTGGTGATGCCAGTAAGTTCTTGTGGGGACCTTCTAAATAGGAGTGAGATGGAACGGGAAGAAGTGCCCAGGCTTCTCTTCTCTGTCCATGCAGAATATCAGGTTGAGGTTATCTGTGGACATTTCAGGCCTGTCCTGCACCGGTCCTTCCGCCTGCCCCCCCTGACACCTCTCCCAGCTCCTCCCCATGCCTCCAGACCTCCTGCTCGCCTTCTCCAAGCAGAGTGCCGCTCCACTCCCTCCTCCACGGCCCTCACCCCCAGGGACAGGACTGAGAGGCCGCCTGTCCTCTGACCCCATTCTGTTCTCTGCTTCTGTGAGTTAAACTGTTTTAGATTCCACCTGGGAGGGAGGAGAGGCTGTCCTCCTTTCTCTGTCCTTGCGCTGTTCACCATGGCATCTGCTAGCCACCGGGCTCAGCAGAGCTCTTGAAATGTGACCAGTCTGAATGCAGATGTGTGTCAAACACACATCAGGTTCAAAAGACAGAACGGGAAAAATAATTTCAAATATCTTATTATTCTTTTTAATGTTAACTGCCTGTTAAAATGATAATATTTTGGATATTAGATGAAATAAAGTAGGTTGCTAAAATTAATTTCACCTGTTTTTACTTTTGGAAATGTAGTGATTAGAAGTTCTTGAATTACTTACGTGGCTCCTGTAATATTTGTATTGGGCAGCACTGGGCTATAGCTCTGAGTGTTTCTCAACCTTGACCATGTAAGTGAGTGCCCTGGGGATCTTTAGACAACGCGGTTGTGACTCAGGGGATCTGAAGCCAGGGATTCTGCATTTCTTACCATGTTGCTGGCCTGCAGACTGCACTTGGCTTACCAAGGCTCAACACTTTAAATTAGTGGCTCTTCAACTTCAATGTGCGTCGGAATCATCTGGAAGGTTTGTTAGAGCACCCATTACTGGGCCTCATCCCTAGAATTTGTTATTCTGAGGGGCCTGAGAATCTGATTCTCTAAGCTCCCCGGGTGGCAGTGCTCCTGGTCCTGGCTGAGCTTTGAGAATGGCTTCTTCACCTGGTGGTGGGGCGATCTGTTTCCCCAGGGCCCAAAAGATGTCATTATGACATGTGCATTTTTAGAACTGGTTCTTGGATGATACAAAATTTTCCAGTTCTGTTGGTGTGTTGATTTTCTCTGGGGGAAGGAGTACTGATATTGGTATATTGTGTTTTTGGAGAGAAGAGTCAGTTTCATGAACTTTTTCAGGTTATTTGCATGGAGTCTACCAGGGTCTGCCGTAGCTGCACATTTCCCGTTGGTTTTGGCCTTTGCATTTTCTTTGGTTATGCTACCCATGGTCTACTTGTTTTGCTTTTAAGAGGAGCAGTTCTTGTCTTCATTTACCAATTTTATCATTTTCTTGATTTCTGATTTTTAAATTTCTGCATATATCCTGATTTTCATCTTCTTGCTTTATTGAGGTTTGTTTTCTTTCTGCAAAACCTACTTAATTGCATACTTAGTTCATTTATTCTCTCTCTCTCTCATGCTAAGATAATGAGTTTTTCTCTGAATATCATATAACTTAAGTTTTGATGTGTGGTGTTTTCATTTTTTTAAATTTAGCTCATTTTTTTTTTAATCCTATGTTTCTGGAAAGTTAGTTTTTTTGTTGTTGCTCCTCCTTCCCTTTCTTTCTTTTGTAGTACAGAGATTGAACCTAGAGGTGCTTACTCTACACTGAACCACTTCCCCAACCCTTTTTAAGGCCAGGTCTCATGAAGTGGCCCAGGTCCTGGCTTAGCTTCCCTGGCAGCTGGGACCACAGGTGTGTGCCACGGTGCCAGACTTGTTTTTCCCTTAATTCTTTTGCCTTGTGAGAGAATGAATTGGGTACTATGTCTGCCTTTGGGAATTTGAATTTTCTTTGTGACTTCATCTATTGCTGATTTTTCTTTTTTTCTCTTTCGGAACTGGAATTGAACCCAGGAGTGCTCTACTACTGAGCTACATCCCCAGTCCTTTTTATTTGTATTTTTTGAGAGAGTGGCTCACTAAGTTTCTAAGGCTGGCTTTGAACTTGTGATCCTCTTGCCTCAGCAAATCACTAGGATTTCAGGAATATGCTGCCATGCCTGGCTGCTGTGTTTTCCATGGATTCTAGGGAAGGGTGAGTTCTATTGGAAGGACATTATTTGTGATATTTCTATTCCCTACTTCATATTGTAAACGCCCTGCTGTTCTTGCGGGGTCTGTAAAGGTCTGTGCTGGTTCTGACTCCACTGAGGACTGTCCTTTTATTATTCTCCAGGCTTCTGTTTATACTGTATTCTGTTTTGAGTTCCAGACCACCTGATGTTTGTCACTTCCCTATTTTAGTAACTTCCAATGATTGATAGATGAGAGTATTGACACTCAAAGATGTAAGTCACTTGTGCGAGATCGTACAGCGTGGAGTGTCCGGCCTTTGCCTTGGTCACCCCAACCCCCTGCCTTGCCCTGTCAAAGCCTGGGCAGGTGGCAGTCAGTGCTCCCTCTCCTCTTCTGCCCAGCCTTCAGCTCAGCCCTGCTGGGACAGTCTGTAATGCCTGGTACCTGACAGGCTTCCCCAGCGCCCAGCCACTTTTCCCAAACCAGAAGCCCGGCCACCGGGTGGGGGGTGGGAGGGAGTTCTGGCTGCCCTAGGACCTCATGCCTGAAGTGAGGGTCAGCCGGAGGCCGCCATGTGAGATCCTTGGAGGCTGAGTTTAGCATAAGGCACTTCCTCCTTGGACCCTGCGGGGACGTTGGCTCCCAGATTCCCCAATCCCAGTCCAGTTAGTTCTTTGGTGCCCTGGGCGGGTGCTATGGTGTAGGCACTCCTTATTTTCAGCAGCCACGGAGGGTCTCAAATGTCCTTTCTTTGCCTCTTTCTGCACTGCCACATCCTCTTGACAGTGTCCACAGCTTGCTTCTGGAGAGTCTCTTCCTTTGGGATCTCAGGCCGGGGGTCCTTGGGCCCCAGGCGCCGCTGCTCACAGGTCACCTGTCCACACCTCCACCTGAGACACTGGGAAGGACCAAATCCTGTGGCTCCATCGCCAAAACCTGTCCCGCGTCCATCCAGGTCTCAACATGCCCAGCCCTGCACCTCTGTCCACACTGCCCTCGACCCATTCCTGAATCTGACAACAGATGCAGTTGCCTGCTGCTTCCTTTTCATCTGCTTTCTCCCCAGAGCCAGAATGAGGCTTTTTTTTTTTTGGTGCTGGGGATGGAATGCAGGGCCTTCAGGGCATGCTAGCCACTAGCCCATGTGTTCCCACACTCTCAGGCCAGAATGGTCTTTTTAAAAAATGACTCTCTTGCTTGAAACCCTCCCTTGGCTTTCCAGTGCCCTCGGTATCAAGTCTGGGCCCTTGACCCTGGCTGCCAGATCCCTAGCTTACCCGTCCTGGCCTTTCTTCACAGAAGGAGGAGGACCACTCTCCTCCAGCCACCCTGGCTCTGTCCTGCCGTAGGTCTGTACTCAAACATCTTCCTGAACATTGAAGGCTCCTGCCCACCACCCCACCCTGGCATGGGGGGCCCCTTGTTATCCCAGTTTCAGTTCAAATGCTATCTCCCCCAGGGACTTCTCCAGACTGCTGGAAGAAGACAGCCTAGTCGCTCAAGGACACGCTGTTTTAATTTTGCACATGCCATATACCACTACTGAGCACCTGTCCTCCTCCCTCCCTCCTTCCTCTCCCCCCTCCCCGGGGCCTTGCCCATGTGGAGCACATGCTCTAGCCCTGAGCTGCGCTCTAAGTACTTCTCTTGCCCATTTTTGTCTGTGATTCCTTACAGAGTATGAGCTATGGGAAAACAGACCAGATTCATCCCTTCTCTGACAGCAAGCAGTGCCTGCCTCGTGGCAGGGGCCGAGAGACTCTGCTGCCTACACATGTCTCCCCTGTCTCCACTCGCAGGACCCTGGGGAGCGTTTAGAAAGTGCAGGTCCTTGGCAGCAGCTCCAGGATTCCTTGCCCAGGTCTGGGGCAGGGTCTAGGAATCTGCATGTTAAGTGACCGGGCACCTGTGATTCTGCAGCTGGGGCTGGATACCCTGGGAGCACTGTTGTCTTCGCTGAGTGCAGTCACAGCCATCCTCCCACCTAATCCTAAAGTGCTTCCAAGAGTCAGTCCAAGGCCAGGAGTCTAAACACATGTTGGAGAGCTTAGGGCCAGGGACAGTGGAATGTGCCTGTAATCAAAAAAACTTGGGAGGCTGAGGCAGGAGTATAGGCTGAGTATCTCAGCCAAGTGAGACCCTGTCTCAAAATAAAAAGTAAAAAGGGATGGGATGTGGCACTTGCCTAGCATGTGCAAAGCCCTGCACTCGACATCCAATACTACTACTACAACTACTACAAAAAAAAAAAAAAAAAAAGGTTATAATGCAGTTTGATTTTTTTTTCTTGAACAGGTAATGTAATTTGTATGTACTGAAGATAAAAATGATATAAAAGGCTCTGTAAGGAGAAGTCTCCTTATACTGTCTCCCTGCCTCTTGCCCCAGACACTAAGGAAGCCACTTTTATGAGCTGCTTGGATACATCGCATCTTCATACAAACACAAGACAATTCTGTATATGTTTATATGCCCCCCCCCTTTTTTTCTGGTACTGGGGATTGAACCCAGTGGTGCTCTTCAGCCGGACTACACGCCCAGGATGCACGTCCCCTTTTTGTGACAGGGTCTCTCTAAGTGGCTGAGGCTGTCCTCAAACTTGAGATTCCTGCCTCAGCCTTCCAAGCTGCTGGAGTTACAGGTGTGCACCTCCACTCCCGGCTCTTCCCTTGTGAAATACAAAGTGAGATTCCACATGTGCTGATTTGCATCTTGGTTTTCTCTCTCCTCTTAACATCCTGGGAGAACTTTCCCATCAGTACGGAAGACCTTTCCTGCTATTTCAGGTACCTAGCATTTCATTGTGGTTTGTGAACTAGTCCCTTACAGAGGGACTCTCGGGTGGCAGACTTTTGTGGAGAGAGGCTGTTACCAGCAGTGCTGCAACCTTACAGATGGGTCAGTACTTCAGGGAGACGCATGCGGGTGTATCTGTAGGATAAATTCTCAGGAGGAAATTTGCTGGGTCCGGGAGTCATGTGCCTTTGTTATTGTTGACAAGTGTTCCAGAGTTCTGTCCATCTGAAGTGACCATCTTGCATTTCTACCAGCAATGAGGGAAAGCCCCTATTTCCTATAACTTTTCTTTCTTTTTTTTTTTTTTTTTTTGTGGGGGGCGTAGGTACCGGGGATTGAACTCAGGGTCGATCAACCACTGAGCCACATCCCCAGCCCTGTTTTGTATTTTATCCAGAGACAGGGTCTCACTGAGTTGCATTGCACCTTGCTGTTGCTGAGGCTGGCTTTGAACTTGTCATCCTGTGCCTCAGCCTCCAGAGCTGCTGAGATTACAGGCATGTGCCACTGTGCCTGGCTCCTGTAACTTTTCTAATAGAGCATGTCATCAGGCTTTTGGGTTTTTACAAGCCTGATAGGTATGAATTGCTACTTCAGTGTAGTGCTCTCTCTCTCTCTCTCTCTCTCTTTTTTAATGGTTTTATTGAGAAATAAGTAAATGGCAAAAATGTTTCCATTCACTGTTGGAGGACATTAACATGGTTTTGGGTTATTAAAAAAAAAAAAGCTGTTATGCACATTTATGTACAGTCTTCGAATTGACATATTTTCATTTCTCTGAAGTAAATGACATAGCTGGGGTCTTGGGTACCCTAAGTGTGGATACAGACATCCTCTTAGCTCTCGGTATTTGGGACTGATCCCTTGCCCTGTGGCAGACACAGCTTAGAAGAGGACCACAGGGTACACCGGGTCCCAGGGCAGCTCATCTGCATCTAGCGCTTAGTATTTTGTAGACACAGGGTGTGGTGAGTTGTTGTTGTTGTTTTGTTGTCTTAAGGTAGTAGTATTCATTCTTTGAAAGTCTCAGATTCTAGGAGATGACACAAATGCAGTCTCAATGCCGGGTCACACTTGCATGATGAAGGAATGGTAAGAGCCACGTGGCCCTGAGCAGCACTGGACCCACGTCCTGCTCCACATCTCTCTCTGTTTGTTTGTTTTTTTTTTGTGGACTCCTTCACCAGTTTGTGTGCCATCCTTGTGCGGGAGTCAAACTAATCGCTGTTCCAGTTTTAGGATCGTTGCTACTGAAGCAAGCCACCCCCTCCACACCTCAAGCCTTGGTCTAGCTGGCCACTGCTACCCAGGTTCTCACTGGGCGTTTCCCAGGAGCCGCTGCATTCTTGCAGAAGCCCAGAATGAGTAGTTCTGAAAGATCTTCAGAGACCTCTTTTTTTTTCTTGCTCAGATGAGGAAAGCAACCTTTTGATGTGGTCGATGGAGTTTCAGATATAGCAACGAAGGTTTGTTTTGTCCACCTTCTCCCCTGTAATATTCCCTAATGTGTAATACTCCCTGGTATGCAGTACATTTTCCTTAAGTGCCAGAAATAATAGGCATTGTACTGTGCGTGTCAGGTATGCGCAGGGTTTCCTGGGACTGTAACAAAGGGTCAGTAGTGTCCATGTGGCTCAGGCTATCCCAGGTGCTCCCAAAGTCCTGCTCAGGACAGGCAAGGGTCAGGTTGGGGTGGCAAAAACCATGGCTGGACAGGCAAGTGTATTCCTTGTAAACTCTGCTAAGGGGTTTGAACATAATATTTGAACTTCTCAGGAAACCACTGACATAGTCTCAGCAGTACAGCAACATGGCAGGGGAGTGTTTTGGGTGTGTATTTTTATTGAGATCTCTCTGGCTGCTGTGGGATGGGTGAACAGGTGGGGCCTCTTTAAGGTCCATGGGGAAAACAGAGAGCAGGTGGGTGAAGGAAGCCTAAAGAAAGACACCATGACGTGTCTAGGATATCGACCTCAGGGTAGGCTTGACAAATTTTGGTTGCTACAAAAAACAGTTGTGATGATGGAAAGGATGGGTTTTGGGTTGCCGACGAACTTTGGAGAATGTGAATTCAACCCTTCGAATCTGAAGGGCTGAATCAGTTCTCGACCTCCCCATCCAGGCTGGCTCTCCACCCTTAAATCCAGGGGAAGAGCAGGGCATTTTTAGACTGAGCTATAACGCACACTCGGTGACATCCACTCTTCGTATACAGGTAATTCATCTGTTCCCAATATATTTACAAAATAATGCAACTGTCACTACCATCTGGTTCCAGATTTTCTTTACCCACAAAAGAAACTCTGTACCCATCAGCAGTCACAGACCAGTTCTCTCCCAAATTATCGGCAACCATTAGTCCACCATTTGTCCCCTCACCATCTCTGTGGACACTTAGTGCAGAGGGAAAACCAGGATATTTTAAGAGAAACCAGGAAAAGAAATGTATGCCTTGCAGATTTGCCAGGAAGTGCACGTGGATGGCCCTGGAAGGCGGCTATGATTGACAGGATGTGAGGCAGGTATGGCTGGGAGGCTTCTGGGAGCCCAGGGCCTCTGCAGGGTTGAGAAGAGGTTTGTCTGACAGTCTGTTCCTTCTTCTGACTCTTAACAAGCTCTCGGGGCAGACAGACAAGCAATGGAAATCACGAGCAGCTTGTGGGAAATGCTGTTGATAAAGTCCAGTTGACTACTCTGAAGTTGAGGCGGGTGAGCCGGCTGGCCTGCGGGGCTCGTTTGGCCCTGGTCAGTCACTGCGGAGCTGTGTGTTCTTAGACAAGTCTCCACCCCTCCTGGGTCCAGAGGCCCTTCACCTGTGTCCCCTCCCATGAGTCTGGGTCACAGTGCCTGTGACGGTCACACTCTTAGGCATGATCTGAAGCCGTGGTGGTAAGGATGTTTTCATGGAGGGCTCATTCTCGCCATTGTTTTTGATGATGATAAAATGAACGTTTAATTCTACTACAGTGAACTCCCTGAAGAAATCAACTATCTCTGGCATGACTTTCATAATTAGCGCACCTCTCTGTATACTTTCTGGCTACATTTTGGGTTGTCCTAAAGTTGCATCTGTAAATTGAAATTACAGGTCCCCCTGCGTTTGATCCCCAGTAACAAATGCTCCAGGGCACACACACAGGGATCATGGGGTCAAGGGACATGGGCACATTTAAGCGGTTTGTACATATTGCTAAATTGTTTCCACAAGGTTGCGCAGCGCCCTTTCCTCATACCCCTGTCACTTAAGTGCCTTTAAGAAACTCTGCCATTTCCCCAGCATAAGAAGCAGGGTGTGTGAGAGGCTTCATTTGTATTTCTTGGATTCCCCGCCAGAGTAAACATATTTCCCAGCGCTTATCAGCCAGTCCTAGTTCCATTTTGGGGACGGGCCTGTGTCTGGCTTTGTTCAGGTGGCCCCTGGGGCAGGCTGTGTGTTGGGCACAGTGCTTGGGGACAGTCTCCAAAATTTAAACACATGTTCTTCCAACCCAGATGCTTAGGGGAGGGCCGGCTTCTCCTAAAAGGTGGGACCCTGAGGTGTCACCCGCCTGGGAGCTGAGTGCAGAATGAGGATCCCTCCTGTCTGTGCCTCCCAAGGGGCAAACAATTTCTGAGGGTGGGTTGGCCTTTTATTTTACTTTTTTGATAAGGGGTCTTACTATGTTGCCCAGGCTGACCTTGAACTTGTGGCCTCAAGCCATCCTACCCCAGCCTCTCAGGACCTGGAACCATAGGCACAAGCCACCATGCCTGACTCAATTTGTTTTTGAAGAGAACCCAAAATTGCTCTCCTGGACCACAGTGTGTGAATCAGGCTCTGTAATGCCCGCGCGGCCAAAAGCTCTTCTTTGAATGACAGGGCAGTTTGCGGGTGGCTCTACATACAGAATGCAGGGGAAATCTCTCTAAAAGATCTCATGATTGGTCCTTTATTTAAACATCCAGTCTGACAACCAGTGTTGGCCTCTAAAGCATGGTGGATGTGTGCCCAGACTTTGGGACCCTCCTAGAAGTCTCCTTGGACCTTTGGTTTCCTATAAAGCCATTTAATGGCTCCCTAGTCACATTTTCCTGGTGTGTTTGCTGCAGGCTCATTGATTTCTTTGTCCCTCGGCAGAGGTGGAAGCAGGGAGACAGAGGGTGAGGTGCCCGGGGCTCGCCACCTTTTGCAGAGGTTTCTGGACTCTCCTCCCCGGAGCGCTCCTCCCTTGTGGCTGTCCCCTCTGGACTCATTGAGGACAGTCAGGCACAGAGGGCTGGGGCTCAGGTTGCCCAGAGGGGCCTGTCAGCATCTGGCGCCGTGGAGGGAGGCCTGCTGTGGGGCCACGGCCGTGGAGACAGTACTGCTGGTGCTGTGGCCACCAGCAAAGTGACCTGGGGCAGTGTTCTTGCCTCTCTGAGCCTCGGTTTCCTCTGCTGTCTGGGACTTAGTCTTGCTTGTCGAGGATTTGGGTAAATCCGTGCAAAGCGCCCTTCTGGGGACTGAGGAAAGCTCCTAGGCGGGAGTCACTGTTGTTCCTACTTGGGGACCTTGAAAACCTCTCTGCCCTGGAATCTGTCTACCCTCCTCCAGGCACCTGGGTCACTTCTGACAACCACACCATCCAACCCTGCCTCACTTTTGCCAGAATTATCCAGAAAATCCGGGGAAGGGTGGGGAAGCCCCTCTCTTTCATTTGGACTTGCCCTCAGGAACCTGAAGCCTTGCATCCACCATCTGGAGAGAGCCAAGTGGAGGAGCCCAGTCCTCCTTCCCACAAAGCAGGGAAAGCAGAAGGGGGCACATACCTCTTGACTGAGGTGGGCCTTGTTGAAAGCTTGGCTCCCAGTTCTTCTCAGAAAACTCTGGGAGAAGAGAAGGGGGCGGGGAGAGAGAGAGAGAGAGAGAGAGAGAGAGAGAGAGAGAGAGAGAGAGACAGCGAGTCAGCCCACACCTTGGGAGCTTTGCTGCACCAGTTTACAGGCAGCATCCCTGGAGACGCCAGGTCTTAAGGCCGTTTAGGAGGACTCTGTGTGTGCCCTCAGGATTGGTGCATTGTCCAGGAATGCAGAGGTCAGCCCTGACCTCCAGAGCCCTGCCTACAACCTTTCTGGGGCTGAGAGGCTTCAGGGTCACCTACCTGGCTGCACCTCTACCCACATCCCAGGACTGGAAGGCTCCTGCGGGCCCTGCTGGTAGGAATTTCCTGCCTTGTGGTTGCAGGACAAGGGGGAACAGGAGAGCTCCTACCTCTAAGCCATTTGAACCCCAAGGACTGAGTAGCTGTAGGCCCCTCAAAGCCCAGGGTCCAAACACCAGCAGGGCTGAGAGTTTCTCTCCTTCTCGTAGGAAGGAAGGAAAGAGCGTTTGCAGCACGTCCCTGGCTGCGGGCAGATCTGTAGAGCTGCTTTGGCCAGCCCCTGTCGTCCGACTGTCCCCCCACCTCAATGCCAGGTGACTAGATGTGGCCTGCGAAGTTCACGAGGCCTCCCTTCCCTGCTGCCCTCCTTGCACCCGGGGCACGCCCCGTTCTTCCTGCTGCCATCTTCTGTGTCTGCCTGGCGAAGGGGCAGTGCTCGGGAGGCGTGTCCACCTGTATCCTCTACCTGCTGTGTGGTTTGAATTTCCACTATTGCCTTGGTTTTCCATATATGCTGATTATTTCTTAAAAATCCAGACTTGACCCCCCGGCCCCCTTCCTCAAGGGACTTGATTTCAACAAGCCCCCTGTTCCAGACTCTCCCATGGACGCACAAACCGGGGTTCAGCTGTTTCGTTTGTTGTGTGGAGAAGACTGTGATGGTGACTTGACATCTGTTCGTGACTTCCTCTTCCCCTGGCTCTTGACCTTCTGCATTCTAGGGGCTTCTTGGTGATCCATTGTATTTAGTTTTTCCCTAATAGTGACATGGGGGTGGCTTCTTGTCTTTTGCAATGACAGTCCCATTCTGTATGGGCTTCGAGCACCAGAGCCAGGGTAGCAGAAGGACAAACTCCTAAAACTGGAGTCACTGGGTCAGAACATCCATGTGTTAAAGCATTCGGTGGATCCTGTAAAACACTCCCCTGGCAAGTGGGTCCCGGATGACACCCGGGGCCACAGGGTGGTGCGGTTTGTTTCCCTGAGGACTTGTCTGGCTGTATCTTATGAATCTTTTCAATACGCCCATGGATCTGTGAAAAATGATGTTTCAGAGCCATGAGGCGGAGCTTCCCTCCATGTTCAGGGGCCGCCCGTTGCTCTCCCGGGAACCTGGAGGTGAGTGTTTCTCCAGGTCCCTGCCTTCGGTGCGCAGCTGCTGACCTTGGGGGCCCTCTAGCATCTGGCCTTGTTCTGCTTGGCCTGGAATCAGACGGTGTGTGCTCTTTTGCAATTGACTTATTTCACTTAGCACGGTGTCCTCAAGGGCAACTGTGTCAGAATTTCCGTGTATGTGTGTGTGTGTGTGTGTGTGTGGTCAGGGAATCACACCCAGGACCTCACACGTGCTGGGCAAGTGCTCCACCAGTGAGCTCCATCTCCAGCCCTTTTTAAGTTTTTTTTTTTTCATACAGCCTCTTGCTGAGGCTGGCCTTAGAGTTGTGACCCTCCTGCCTCAGCCTCCCCAGTCACTGGGATTATAGGCGTGCACCACCACACCTGGCAAGAGTCATGTTTCCACAAATTCAAGCACAGCAGTATATAAATGTGTAGAAATTGAAAGTCTCTCTTCATCCACATGTGAAGATAATGAGAAATGTCGGTTTGGTGTCTTTTCTTCCAGGCTTCTTACTTATGAACATACTGACATTTTAAAAGTGGTATTATAACATGCTTATCATATTTAACATTTTTTAAAACTTTTCATTTTGAGCTAACTTCAAAGCTTCAGAGAGGTTGCAAGATTATTTAAAGAATTCCCATAAGCCCTTTGTCACCTCCTTTCTCTCTTCCTCCCCCATCCCTCTGATGGTGAGGTGTGTATTTTAGTGTGTATTGTGTAAACACAAGGACATTGTTTTATACAATCTTAGTGTGGTGATCTGGGCCAGGATAGCAATACTGATGTATAACAGCTGTCACTTGGATATCACCATGTGTCTCAGTGGTATACTTCCAGCCAAAGTAAACCTTGCAGTTTCTTAGACAATGATGAACCTTGAGGTGGCTTCCTGTCTCGTAATGATCATCAGTTCTCTTTGGCTTTGATCAAACTGGAACATGTATTTACACTTTCTCTGCATGTCATGACACCATGTTGTTTTGTTTTATTTTTTAACTGTACAGGTCAGTTTTGTGAAATACCTGTTGTTTCCTCCAGGTTAGACTCAGGTTGTGTATTTCTGGCAAGAGGAGCACAGAAGGGTTACCATGTCCTTGGTGCACCCTTTGGGGGTACACGTGGTTGCTTCTGTGTGGGTGATGTTAACTTTGGTCACATGATTAAGGTACTATCTACTTTAAAGTGAAAGTTATATATTCACATCTTAAGTGAACAGTTGGTTGAATTTTGACAAATATGTACTTTCATGTAACCAACAGCCGAATAGGGATCTTTGTGTATTGTTGCAGTTGCTCTTCACTAAAAATATGATCTGAGCTGGGCATGGTGGTGCATGCCTACAATCCCAAGCACTCTGGAGGCTGATGCAAGGGGATCAAAATTTTGAGGCCAGCCTGAACAACATAGTGAGATTCTGTCTCAAAATAAAATAGATAGAAAGGACTGGAAATGTAGTTCAGTGGCTCAATCCCCAGCAACACCAAAAAAAAAAAAAAAAAATATATATATATATATATATATATATATATATATATATATATATGTGTGTGTATAATATATACATATATATATACACACATATTCATATATGCATGTATATATACACATGTTGTATGATATTCATGATTTGTACATCTTCCTTATGAGTTGATAATTATTTTTGCCAGGTGTTATAGGGAAAGGTGCCAGAATTTACTTTAGCTTTGAAGCACATGGGCTTTGGAGTTGTGCAGATTTGTGATCAGTGTCTGGTTTGACATTTGTTTACTCTGTCAAATTCCCTGTTTACAAAATCACCTGTTTATTATGGCACTTGTTTACTGTTACCTTTAGGTAAGCTTTAATTTTTTCATCTTTGGTGTATGTATGGTGCTAGGGATCAAACACAGGGCCTTGCCCGTGCTAGGCAAATGCTGTGCCCCTGAGCCTTAATATTTTTTTCTTATAATGGAAATGTCACCTAGAACAAACACTGTCTCAAAGAATTGGTCTCCAAAATACCTAAGAACTCATACAAATCAATGAAATAGAATTTCAAAAAGAGGACCAAGCCACAGAAACAGTGGCAGGGCACCTAAAGACGTCACTCACAGAAGACGCAAGCAGCCTTTGGTAGAGGTAATAAACATGAGGAAAGACGTCCAGTTGGTCGAAGCGCTGCAGATCGGGGCATCAGCCAGATGTAAGTTCTCAGCTATCAGATTGGCGGAGGTTCCAGCGGCTCCTGACGCCCACTCTGGCGAGGCTTAGGGAAGCAGGCTGCTGGTGGGAGTGGACGTTGGCGAGCAGACGTTGGCGTGTGGTCAGAGGGGTCGGCCTTACTTCTTAAAGTTTATTTCAGCAGCTGGTCATTTAGCAGCTTGTCCCACATATGCACCTGTGCATGGGCAGCGTAAATGTGGCGTCACGTCAAAGAGGAGGCAAATCCCGGCGACTCAGGAGGCCTCTTGAGTTAAAAACCAGCCTCAGCAACTTAGCAAGGCCCAGTCTCAAAATAAAATATAAAAAAAGGGGGTTGAGGGTGTGGCTCAGTGGTTAAGCTTCCCTGAGTTCAACCCCTGGTACAAAAAAAAAGAAAAAGAAGGAGGTACCCCAGGTGTCCAGGGAGGGAGTTAGTGGAATGCTGTGCGTCCAGCATGGGGTGGAGGAGGTGTGTGACCGTGGTCAGTGTTCCTAATGACTGCAAAGTGGGGACAGTGGATTTGACCAGTGTGGAGATGCTTGGGTCCCTTCCAATGAGAAAACCAGCTGACTGGCTCCATAGCTGCAGTTCACTGATGACCACAGCTAATGGCCACGGCTAGGTCGGGCTGTGTGTGTTAGGCGTCGTCAGAGCACGCTGCTCTCGGAGGTTTCAGGTGTACCGTGCATGCCTAAGGGCCTCACTTGCCACAGTGAACCCTTGACAGGGTTGGGACACAGAGCAGTGAAGAATCCTTAACACAATTTTGGGTGAGTTCTGCTTTTATGTCTGTTAGAGAAGAAGGAAGGATATGAGGGATGGAGAGGCTGTACAGCTAGCCACCTTGAGTCAGGCACTGTGGTCAGGGCTGGAATTACTACTACAGTCACATCAACAAATAATTCCTGAAGTGTCCTAGCAGACGTGGTGACAGGCGACAGTAACTTGCACATGTCAACATAGGGATTAAAAAAAACCACCACTGGCAGCTTTAAAATAGGAGCTCAGTGACCACAGGGACTTTGTTTTGTCCATAGCATCTTGTACAGTGCTTGGTATAAAGTAGTTGCTTCATATATGGAATTACTGAATGAATGATTAAATTTATTGAATCAGGATCCCAACAGAGAACAGAAGACCACTCATATAAGGTCACTTGAACCAGGTAGTGCCCACCTGAAATCCCAGCAACTCAGGAGGCTGAGGCAGGAAGATCACAAGTTAAGGCCAGCCTCAGCAAATTAGTGAGACTCTGTCTCAAAATAAAAAGGGCTAGGGATGTAGTTCAGTGGGAGAGGGCTCTGTGTTCAACCCCCAGCGCCACAAAGAAGAGGTAAGAGAACTGAGGAGGGTGGACTTACAGAGGGACCCAGAGTTGTGTGGGGCTCTAGAGAAACCACAAGGAACAATGCAGGGTCCCTAGCTGCTGGAGACTCCCAACCACACAGCTGGAGGAGACAGGAGGATTGAGTTACTCCAATAGGGAGGGACCTGGCTCTGCCTCCTTTAACCTCTGTGGAATCCGCCTAGGAACAAAGCTAGGAGCCCCAAACAGTCTCACCAGTCACCTGAGCATACCTCAAGGTCTCGGTCACAAAAGCCCACCCGACTCAGACTTTGCATATATTGCCCAGACTCCACGAAGAACCTGTGAGGTGCACCGTCCTGTCTATTTTATGGCTCAGGATCCTGCGATGGTCAGGGGCCTTGGCTCAGGATATTGGTGAGACGCCGTAACCACTATTCCCAGAGCTGCCAGCCCAGGTAGAAGTTTCAACATGGACCAGGTCACAGTGATTGTCCAGGTGTCGGTGTGACCTGCTGGCTGAGAGTCGTGCCTTTGAAGTCCTCATGCAGACTGGATGGGGGGGGTAAAAATTACTTCTTGGAGCCTTAGCTTCCTCATCTGTGAAGTGGGGCGATTCCCACCTTTTGGAAACTTCTGTGAGGATTAAGTGAGATGATGGCTACAGGATGTCGACACTTGGAAAGCTCTAGAGGAAGCAAGGTGCTGCCGGGAAACCGCAGCTCCCTTAAACATGCAGGGGTTCAGCCTTGGAAACAGTCAGGATGCTGTGTTTCCTCCTGGGTGTGGAGAGTTTGCTGTTGTCTCTGGTGCTGGGAATGCAACCCAGGGCCTCGTGCACACCAGGCAGATGCTCTGCCCCTGAGCCCGCCTCCCCAGCCTGGTGGTTATTTTTAAACAGACTTTGTATTCAGCAGTGTTTGATCACGTGCGCATTCACTTAATAGTCAGGAAAACAAGTTGTTGCCCTCCTTCCTTTCCTTGCTTCTGTCATTTCCAGGTAATTTCCTTCCTCTGTTTCTGTGTTTTGAACCAAGCCTCCATGCTCTAAGTGGCAATGTGGCCAGTGCCTGTGACAGTGGAGGACCCTGGGCTCCATGTGGGATTTAGTGACCTGGGTCCTCTCTCCCTGGGGAGAGGGCCTGAGGCAAAGCTTCGAACATTAGAAATTCCCCGTGGGTCCCGGCTTGGCAATTGGATTCCAATTGGATTTCTCTTTATTCAGCCTCCTGCCGCTGGGTGATCATTGCTGTTAGTTATAGCAATAGTAATCCCCCAAATGGGGCATAATCCACATCTTATGGGTAGGAGAACCAAGGCTCAAAAGAAATTCAACCAATTTGGCGCAAACCATACAGAAGTCACTTGGCAGAGCCAGGGAGAATTTGAGCCCTTTGCTTCTAAATCCTGTGCTTCCCGAAGGTGTCTGTCTTGTGGAGGCCAGGTTTTAACTTTCTCATATAAAAGCAATAGCAGATGACGATAGGGAGACGTCAGGTAGGAAGAAGAGTTTCGCAGGTGCAGCCAGCAACCATGACCGTCTGTGTAAGTTCACTTCTTGGTTTTTTCCGCCTGACTTCATAATGCGTGCCTTGTTCCACGGTATTCAAAATTCTTTGTAAGCCTGATTTTCAATGGCTGCCTAATAATCCCTCAGCTGGATATACCATTACGCCCTTGAACAATTCCCTATTGTTGAGCCTTCTGGTTGTTTCCAGCTTTTCACTGTCAGCAACAATGCTGCGAAGAACATCTTTCTGTTCAGAAAGCTTTTTCTGCTTGTCCTGTTTCCTTACAATGGTTTCCCAGAAGTGGAATTACTGGTTCAAAGGCTATTCACATTTTAAGTCCCTTCTCATGGATGCCAAGCTGCTCCCCCAAAGGCCGTAGGTGCCTGGCCCTGCCAGCCTCAGTCCTGCTCTCATGGGCTCTTTCTTCTCTCCCCACAGCCTCATAAAGAGAATGGCTCAGAGTGTAGTGGAGGTCATGGAGGACTCCAAGGGGAAGGTCCAGGAGAACCTGCTGGCCAACGGAGGTAGGTGCCCAGGGCTCTGGTTTCTCAGGAGCACCTCCCTGCACCCTGGTCACGTCGACCTGTGGGAAATGCCCGCTGCGCCCAGGCGGGCCTCCCAGCAAGGGTTTAATTGCTGAGCAATAAATAGGAATCAGAGAGCCACCCCCAGAATGCTTGGGTAGTGTATTGCTGCTTGGAGTTTTGGTCTCCCTGTGCTGACGGGATGTGTCTTTAGATTCCAGTGAGGCTTGGGCAAAAATCTGGAGTCTTTGGAAACTTTAGAATTAAATGTTTAAATATCCACAGAGATAATTAAACCTGTGACTGTGCATGTTCATTGAAAATGAGAGCATACATTTAAATTCATATCATTTGTCATGCACAGAATATATATACACAAATGTGTGTGTGTGATCATATTTCCTTCCTCCTAGAAACACTAAAAGGCTTTTAATTTGCTGGTTTGAACAGATAAGAAGAAATGTGCCTTCTTCCAAGTCTGACCTGGCTGGGTCTGTCTCCGTGGTCTAACACCCCGCCTTGTTGTGTTGCAGGTGTGAAGGAGAACATGAAATGCCTCAAGAGTAGGTTGAGCTCTGTTTGCTGTGCCTGTGTTCAGAGTGATGCTGCATGTCCCTGGGGAGGTGGAATCTGGTTGTGGGGCACAGTGACCAGGTCGTGGCAGTTTCTCCAGTATGACCCTGGTGGCTTGGCCACTGTGCCCGTAGGACACAGCAGCTGTAGCACGGCTTTTCCTCACCCTCCCGGCACCCCGCCCTCCCGGGGCAGCTCGGCCTGCTCCCTGGATGTCGGGCTCTTGCTCCTCTGCCTGTGGTCTGCTCTCTGAGGCCATCTGCTTAGTGGACGCAGCACCCTAAGTGCCAGGCTCTGCCAGGCAGCCTCGAGCTTCCCACAAGGGAGCAGCCTCCCTCCCGGGTGGTGCTCCCTCCTGGTGTCATTGCCAGAAGGAGCCATTTGCTTCGGGCTTGCTCCAGGGCGCTTCAACGGGTGGACTGAAAGAGCAAGTCATCTGGGGGCAACTAAGAACCTTTACAAATCGCAGGTGACCAATTGCCTTCCCCAAGGCCCTCTGCTTGTCACACCGAGATTCTTGCTGACGGTAAGGTAGCCATGTCTTGTCAAGTGACCAGCCGATCTTCTTTCCCAGCAGTCGATTCTAGGGCCCTGGACTGAAAAGCTGACCAGGTGGAGAGTTCCTTTTCTCTCAAAAACCTGGCGTGTAGGGCGCGAGGGTTTAAACTTACGTTATAGTGATTGAGATGCTGGCGTTCTGGGGCCGGGGCTGGCTCCACGGCAGGCCACCGCCTCGCCTCGCCTCTCCAGCCGTGCAGGAAGCAGTTACTCAAAGTTAATGCTGCTGGAAGTTAGGTGTCACCCTCGGTCCGATGGCAGGAACCCTAGGGGCAGCTGGCTTCTCCATAGGAGGAAACAGCTTTGTTTAAAATGTTCCATTTTAGGCCTCCTGCGACTTGGGCTCTGACGACTTCAGGATTAGAGTTTCCAGGGCATGCTTTGTAAACCGTCCCTGCCACAAGACCCGGATGGGAGGCAGGACTCACAGTAGCTTCTGAACCTTCTGATATACATTATCATATTAGAATCTCTGAAGAGTCCTGCAGGCCAGAGACCTTTTAAAAGCGAGTCTGACTGGAGTTTTTACAGTGCTAGCCAAATGAAGAAATCTTCTCCTGCAAGGCATCCACAGATTAGTGATTGACAGAATCAACCAGAGAAGCTCTTTGCTGACCCCCTGGCCCCTGCCCCCCAAAGTGAGATTGTAACCCAGTTTCCTCTAGGGGAATTCATGGCCGATCGCATGAAGGGCCAGCAGCAGGTCAGACCAGCCCTGATACGCAGTGTTTGTCTGGACCTTGGCTGGTCGTCTCTCTGGTCTTATTTTTCTCACCTGTAAATGGATTTAATAGCCATTGACAGGCCCTTAGCTCTGCCTGGGCACCTTTTGCTTTTGTTTGTTCCTTGCTTGCTGCTGAGCTCTGCACGGCAGGACACAGATGTGCGTGAGTGGCATGGAGAAGGAGCACGTTGTCTGGCCTGGGTCCTAAAATGTCTGCAGAGGATGGAAACACTGGGCCTGTCTGGCTAACCCATCAAGGGCACAGTCCCTGTGGTCACAGTCCTGTGCGCTGGCAAGGCCTGGTTCGGGTCTTCAGATGAGACCACTGCTGCTCACAGTGAGCCAGCCAGGTCATGGCCTGACCTAGCAGGCCGACAGCCCAGGCTCCGCCTTGCCTGCTCCAGGGACCAGGCCTCACTGACTCCAGCGCAGGCAGAGGATGAGGGGCCTTCCCTTCCTGAGCAGTGGAGAGAGAACCGCAGTCAGGAAGACAGTGATGGCGGAGGGCCTTCTTCCAACAGCGTTCTCACCAGAAGCAGTGTACGGGGACAGGGAAGTGCCCTTGGCGTCTGGCC
This sequence comes from Callospermophilus lateralis, assembly GCF_048772815.1. NCBI lineage: Eukaryota > Metazoa > Chordata > Mammalia > Rodentia > Sciuridae > Callospermophilus > Callospermophilus lateralis. Next base: position 7,012,087 of record NC_135318.1, read on the forward strand.
TGGGGCAAGGGTCAGTGTCCAGAGCTGGCACTGGTGTTCAGGACATGGGAGAGAGTGGAGGAGCAGGGGGACGTGGTCAAAAATCCAGAGGTCTCCTGAAGCTCCTGCAGGGAAGTCCTTGTCCAGCATCGTGTTGGGCACTGCTGAGCATCTGTGGGTACCAAGCTCATGCTGGCCATTTGCCAGTGATGGCCACAGCCTTTGCCTGTGAGCGTGCATTGCCCTGTGTGCCAGGATGGAACTCACCCCTTTGGTGTGGGTGCCGTAAGGCCTAGGACTTGGTGAGAAGGCACAGGGAGAAGAGCTTGGTCAGAAACGTGAGTGCAAGTTGCTGCCCAGGTCGGGGGGTGGGCGGGGGTTGCTCTCAGTGTTCAGAGCGTGGAGTGGAGCAGTCACCCTGCGCAGAGCTCCGTGGGCACCGAGAGGCACAGAGAAGGCGAGTCGGAGGCTCCGCCCTAAAGGAGCAGTGAGGGGCAGGTAGCCTGGCATGTCCTTAGTATCATGGAACCAGACAGGAGGGACAATCAGGGCAGCTTCCAGAAAGAATTGGCCTCCATCTAACCTGTGGGTTGAAGGATAAAAGCAGCGGCGAGAGGGGGAAGGGGTGAGAGTGGCTCGGCTGGAGTGGAAGGGCCCCAGGGTGCTGCAGTGACGAGGAGGACCGGGAGGATCTAAATGCGCACATCTGCCTTGACATCCCACGTGGGCTGCTGCTCGGCCGCCGTGAGGCTGGCTGCCCACCTTGGGGATGGACTGGGACCACCGTGGCAGGTCATCTTCCATGATGTCCATAGTGGGTTCAGCCAGGGGGATCGATTGCCATCACTGCCCCTTCAGCCTCTGCATGTGTTTCCTACTATCATCGGCCATACCCGTCCCGTTCCTCCCAGGCCCAAGTCTTTTCTACGAAGTCATTTTCCCACCATGGTGTATCAGTGACAAAATCAGCACCAAAATCTGTCTAGTCCACTTGGGCTGCTGTCCCCAAATTCTGTACACTTGAGCACCGTGAACAATGTCTGTTTTCTCACAGTTCTGGAGGCTGAAGTCCAAGACCAAGCGTGCAGGCGTGCACTGTCTGACAGGGCGGTCTCCTGGCTCGTAGATGGCCACCTCCTCACTGTGTCCCTTACCTTCCTTGCTATGTGTGGATGGAGTTCTCTGATGTCCCTTCTTACAGAGGCACAAATCTTATCAATTCTGGCACCAATGTTAGAAACATAAGAATTCTCCCAAGGATCTTTTTCAAATCTGGGGATTCTAGAAAATATCTGATATGGCTCTTGGCAAAGGGACAGTGGCAGTGTAACCCTCCCCCTTCCACCTGCATTGCAAAGGGGAGGGTTACACTTGATGGGGAAGAGAGCTGTGTGCCACCCAGGGCGCTGGGTGCTTTGCAAGCATTTTCTCCTTTTGTCATGGAGCTTACGTAACTTTCCCTGTGCCAGAGTTTCCTCATGGAATAATAGTACTTAATAGGGCTGGAAAGTGAGTTATATGAAATGATTCACGTGTCCTGGCCCAAGCCCAGCAATCAGTAAATGTCGGTGACCTTAATGGACAGAATCACCATCTGCATGACTTAGAGGCATTTCCTCTCTCTCTCTTAAGGGCCCTTAATTCTGCCACCCGACCAGTTCCTGCCTGAGTTTCCTTTGGTTTCCATCGGCTTCTTTGAGACTTGCCACCCACATATCAAACTCAGGCTCATCCTGGGCTGGAATCATCCCCCTGCCCTCTGCCCCATCCCTGCCACTGCCCCCGAGGGTGCCCAGCTTCGTGCATATCCCTCCCTCCACCCAGTCACCCAGCTTTGGAATCTGGGTGTCACCTGGCCGCCTTCGCACCTCCATGTGTCATTAGCCCTGCATCCTGTCAAGTGGGTCCCACCTCCCTCCTCCCAGGGCTTCTTCGGTCCCTCTCAGCTTTGCCTTCTCCTCCCACACCCTTGTTGTCCTCTCTCCTCACCACCACAGAGAGGTCTCCACAGTGGGCGAGAGTCCTGCCGACTCTGGGGGCTCAGTGGTGCCCACGTTCAGCACTGCAGCTGTGAGAGTGGTCTGTGGCCAGCTTGGCACGCGATAGGGCTGAGTGTGTGGGCTCTAGTATTGGCATGCGCAGGATCAGGCCCTAGGACCCTCGTGCCGGCCTGGCTTCCTGTCCAGTTCTTACCCATCTCCCTGGACCCTCAGCCTCACTCAGAGGCTCTACTTCCCATGAACACGTGGGGCTGGCAGTCCTCCTGACTCCGATGCCTCCTTCACCAGCCACCCGGCTGGTTCCTCTTCCCTTCGGCCTCTGTGTGAGTCTAGGTCCAGGAAGCCGTTGTGCCCTCCCTAGGAGGAGCCAGAACCCTGTCCTCAGTCTCCTGGCACCTGTGTCCTGTCCCCAGCTCAGTAGCTCACTGTGTGCCTTTTCCTAGTTGAGTGCCCTGCACTTGGAGCTCTTGAGGTTGGGCAGGGAGTCTGTCTGTATCCCCAACAGGGTGGAGCTGGGCTCCATGAAGACAGAGAGGACTGAGTGTTGAGAGAGGACCATCCATTTTCTTACGTAGAAGGCTATCCTGGGAAGCAAGGCGGGGTGATAGCTGACCTCAGAAGGGCCATCTTGCTAGGGTTGGGGGGTTCTAGGGGCTCTGAGCCCTGAATCAACCACTGAGCTTCCTGCTTTGCCACAGAGCAGACACGGAAAAGATGCAGCAAGCCTGGCGCAGTGGTGGGTGCCCGTAGTCCAGCCGTCCGGGAGGCTGAGGCAGGGGGATTGTTTGAGCCCAGGAGTTTGAGGCCAGCCTGGCAACAAAGCAAGACCTCCTCCCACCACTGCAAAAAAAAAAAAAAAAAAAAAAAAAAGAAAGAAAAGAAAAGAAAAGAAAAAGAAAAAGAGGCATAGCACCTGGATAAGCCCTCGGCTCTCTGAATGTGCATAGAGCACATCCAGATAGGCCCTGTGTGGGCGGCTCCATTCCTCAGGTGGGAACCCATGGGGCTCCTCCTGGCTTGAGGTCCAGGGGCTCTGGGCCAGCAGAAGCCTAACCCAGGTCCAGCTGTCCCCAGCCTGGCTGGCAGAGGGAGACAGACGCACCCCGAGGGCAGCAGGCATTGTTTGTTTTTGGAGAAAAAAAGGGGAAGAGGGAATTTATGGGAACACCCGCGTGCTCTTTTCAGCGGAAGCATTTGTGAGAAGGCTGTGCTCATTGCGCCTCTGTCCCAGGAGGAAACACCATGGCTCCAACGCCAACATTTGGCAAATGATTAAAATGCCTTTAAAGTGGACCATGTAGGTTGAAATTGCCCTGTCTCCTGCCTGGGCTCAGGAGGCAGGAGACACGGTCCTCTGAGCCGGTGTCCCCTGTTGGCAGGCCGCGGGCTCTGTGGTTTTCTGGCTGGCTCGATGCTCTCTGGTGAGCCTTGGGCTCACTGGACCTCGTGGGAGGATAGCCGGAGCAGTAGGGAAGGCGGGGAGCAGCTGCGCCCTCCTTGGGTGTTGCTGGCCTCTGGAAGGCAGGCCTCCTGACGCAGGTCTCTGGGGCGGCGAGGCCCCTTCCTCTGGCTGCTGAGGACTTAGATTCTGGCTGGTGGCCCCACTGGCTCAGACCTCTAGGCCCATGGGGAGTGTGCATCCCCAGAGGGGGCTCCTGCGGCTGGCTTCTCAGGCCGCTTCCTTGGTGTGAGTGGTGAGCTCACTTGAGTTTGGCGGCCACCACCCTGGGAGACACGGAAAGTGGCATCCATTTATCAACCTGTGTTTGTGTCCCTCCAGTTGACCTGACATCCTTTGTGACCCATTTTGAATGGGACATGGCCAAATACCCTGCGAAGCAGCCGCTGGTGAACGTGGTGGACACACTAGCCAAGGTGAGAAGGGCCTCTGAGGACATCCGGCCATCTGAGATGTGGAGTCCAGTGAGTGACCCTGCACAGGGGCCCCTCACCCTGCTCAGATGGGCCTTTGGGCTTCTGAGGTGCATCTCCTTCCATGGCCTGGGCAAGATCTGAACCTGGGAGAAGCCGTCTCACACCCCTCCTGTCCCTGCTACCCTGGGGTTTGGCTGTGGTCTCTCAGGACAATCTGCTCAAGGGCCCAAGTCACCTGTGTTCTGGTCCCTGACCGCAGTCTCCACTGGCCTTGCTGCCCTGCCTCTCTTTACAGAAGCTCAGTGGAGGAAGCTCAGCCCCACCCTCGCCCACCCTAAGTACCAGCTGCCCAGCCCCTGGGTGATTATCTACATGCAAAACCCACTTGCTTTAGCAGTTTGTCTTAGGAGCCCCAACTCCTCAGAGATGGTGTGCCAGCTTGTCACCCGGACTCTGTGACAACTATGAATGGGTAGATGGCACCTGTGACAGGCTGCTCTCTGCTGAGCTATGGCCTCCGGCTCACACTTGATGAAATAAAAACTGCACAGTGCAGGCCTGTAGGGACACTCTGGCTCCTGTGTGCCTTCAGGGCACGCTGACTTGCTGATGGCCCGTCCCTCCCTCCTGCCACTGCTGGAACTGGTGGTTGGAAAGGAGGTCTCCGCGTGGCCAGAAACACAGCTGTCCTGCTCTCTACTGCAAGGAACAGAGTCCCCTGAGTGTGGCGGGTGGGTCACTGGGGGACATGGGTTCCATTCCCCTGCGGGTCCCCTGAGAACAGGGGTGAGGCCAGACTGCTTGGGAATCTGGGTTTGGCTCCTGCGAGCAGTGCTTATACCACACGGTCCCAGCTCCTCCCACGACAATCAGGCGGTGATTCTGGAAGGCCCTTCAAGGAGGGGCTGCCCAGGTACCCGTGCCAGGTGCAGCTTCTGGGAGGCTACTGTGGACGTCCACCAGGGAGCCAGAGCACATGGTTGTTTGTGGGGCAGGCTCTGCCCTGCCCTGCCCTGCCTCGCCCTGTACCAGCTTGGAATTCAGAGTCCAGGGATGCTGGATCCAGTGGAGGCCCCCCTGGAGCACGTAGCAGGCAGCAGAGTTGGGTGGAGGCCAGGCTTCTCTCTAGTCCAGGGTGCCCGAGTGGCTTTGGCAGGACAGCAGGGCAGGAGGGGGAGGAGGCACTGGTTTTGATAGCGCTGGGAGCCCTGCCAGGCTCTCTTACTTCCCTCCTCACCCACAAGTGGCTCCAGTTTCCTCTGATTTCAGATGAGAAGTAGCTGAGAGGCCAAGGCGTGCCCAGCAGTGCGGAGGTGCATGCTGGGAGGGGAGCCCGGCTCCCGGGACCAAAGCCCAGGAGTTGAGCTATGTGCATGGCGCTGCTGCCCGAGGAAGCCCTGGTGGCCCCACCATAGGGCCAGCTGGGGCAGAGCCGTAGGGTAGCAGCTCCCTCTGTCCTTCTTGCACCGGGAACCCTTGCGTGACACCCCAGTTCTTCCAACAAGAGGTCTGGTTCTGCCAGCCAGAGACCTCCTCCTCCAAGGAAGCCCCCGAGTTGCCTCAGTGTCCTGTGGATGTGGCTCAGGGAGGTCCTGGAGCTTACACCAGGTCCCACCAGTAGGAGCTGGACCTGGCGTGTATGGGGCCTCACTGGGTCCCAGGCCTCAGTTCTCGCTGTCTGGCTGGTGTCCAAGCACCCTCAGCAGCTTTTCTCTGGCTTATGGTGAAATCAAAAAAAAAAAAAAGGATAAACAGTGATTTTGTTGTTGTTTTCATTTTACTTTTTTTGGTGGTGCTGGGGATCAACCCAGGGCCTTGTGCATGGCTGCTCACTTAAAAAAAAAAAAAAGTATAAATATTTTATTAGAAAGTAAGATTGGGCTGGGGATGTAGCTCAGTTGGTAGAGGACTTGCCTCACATGCAGAAGGTCCTGAGTTCAATCCCCAGCACTAAAAAAAAAAAATCATTTCGGTTACGACACTGTTCCGGGGTATTCTGCATGGAGTGCAGTTGTCTGCACACCAGTAGAGAGCGCTATAGCTGTACGTCACATGGTGGAGGTGAATGGTATACTGTTGTTGTACAGTTGCCAGCACAGCTGGGTAGCGAGTGCAGCATGGTGTTCATTTGTGCACTTAGATGTGCAGTGAGCGGGGGTAGTACAGTTGCGCAGCAACTCCTGTGCCCTTCATTCTAAAGGGCACTGGTATTCAAGAGGAGCCTCCCTCCCACACACATATTTTATATATATATTTAGAATCAGATTGTCCATGTTTTGTATCTAATGACTCCTCATATCCCCAACTCAGTGATGGCACCATGCTCTGCTGCGTTTGCTGGTGTCTAGGGTGTAACAGCTCCGCGGGGGCTGATGGCCGGCGTCCAGCGGTGGGCTTGGACCACTCTCCCTGCCAACCCACGGGAGGTGGGCCTGGGTCCAGAATGTACTCCAGGATAAGGGGGTCCACCTGGAAGCCAGAGCAACTTCCTGCCCACACAGGCTAGAGATGGAGACCGTGAGGACTGAGTGTGGCGCAGCTCCTCGGGGCGCCGGCTGGGGAGGCATGGGCTGGAAATGGAGAGAGTTGGTGTCGGAGTGGGATGCCGACAAGTCATTGTGACTTGGTCCTCAGTGCCTACAGAGTGGTGTGTTGTCCCCTCCTCCTCCCAGGCGTGGGCTCACCATAAGGCCCAGTTGCTGGGATGACAGAACGGAGGGGAGGTCAAAGCCCCCTCTTCCTGCCATTTGGGGGGCAGCTGTTTTTCTTTTCTTTCTTTCTTTTTTTTTTTGGTCCTGGGGATCTAACCCAGGGCTGCTTTACGACTGAACTATGTTCCCAGCTCTTTTATTTATTTATTCATTTTTATTTTGAGGCAGCTTCTCACTAAGTTGCTCAGGGCCTCACTAAGTTGCTGAGGCAGAGCTTGAACGTGTGATCCCCCTGCCTCAGCCTCCCTAGTTGCTGGGGCTACAGGTGAGTGCCACCTCATCTGGTGGTGGCTGCTGCTTTTCTCACATGTCCCCTGAGCACTTGGTGGTTATTTTGAGACATTCGGGCACCTCCTTCATCACTCGGGGTGACAGAGCGTTTCCTACCCCCACAGCAGCTGGCACAGATCGAGTCGGACCTGAAGTCCCGCACGGCGGCCTACAGCGCCCTGAAGACGGCCCTGGAAAACCTGGAGAAGAGGTCCACGTGCGTACCCTTGCCCACCGCCACCGTGGGGGTCTCATGCTTGCCTTTCCCACTGCGAGGACACCCAGAGTCTGTGCCTGAGCTGAGGAAAGTGAGCCAGGGCAGCGTTAAGGGGACCTGGGGCAGGAGGAGGTGGTTGCACCTCCTCGTTTGTGCCCAGCAGAGAGCGTGTGCCCTGGGTGCGTCTTCCCTCTCCTGCCTGGCAGAGTGGCCACAGGGACTCAGGTGCCTTCTGTGTCCACCTGAACCGTGGGTGAGGCAGTGGGCTGCTGGACCCGGCAGACAGACCATCACCCACGTGGTGCAGCTGTTGGGAGAAAAGTGAGCCCATTCCACCCACCCCTGGCGGGAACTGCCGCGCTCAGGCGGTGACCCCGGTGGTGGAGGAAGGCTGCTGCGGGGCCTGGGGGTGCTTCTGGACTGGGTGGGACAGGCGTGGGAAGTCTCCCTGTCCCTGGGCCCTCTGTTGGTGATTTCTGAAGATTCTCCAGAGAAGGGAAGAGGCCCAAGGGCTCAGAAGCAGCTGCCAGCCTCTGATGGCCTTCCTCCAGCACAGGAGCGTCACCTCCTTCTGGGCTTACCTCTTGGAGGGCCCCTGGGCTAGCTCTTTTGGTGACAAAAGCAAATACATGTTGAGTGTCTTTAATCTGAAATGCAAAATGCCCCCAAATCTGAGAGTTTTTGAGTCCCAGCATGGGGCCGTGAGTGGAAAAACCCACATGTGACCTCATGACTCTGGTCACAGTGAAATGTGGAGATATTGAAATCACTGTACAACATGACCTTCAGGCTAGGTGTGTAAGGTCGATGTGAAACTAAAGGATTTCCACTGAGCTTGGGCCCCTTCCTCAAGATATCTCATTATGTACCTGCTACCATCCCCAAATCTGAAACAGTCCAAGAGCAAAAAACACTCCTGGTCCCAAGCATCTCAGAGAAGGGATATTCAAGGTGTAGTTTTTAGTGTAAAATTAAAACCAAAGAGTGAAAAGTACACTTCATCTAGAAGCCATCACTACTGCCCGACTACATGTCAGAACATGAGGGAGAGGCGGGAGGAAGGTGTGGCAGTGAGCTCTAAATGGTGACCTTGGCACAGGTCCATGGTGGCATGGTGGCCTTGGGGTTGGAGCATGCTGAGCCGCCCCCTTGCTGCATCAACGTGTTGTAGGCTTCTTAACTGGTTGATGGTGCTCGCCTATAATCTCAGCAGTTAGGGAGGCTGAGGCAGGAGGTTCGCAAGTTCTAAGCCAGCCTCAGCCACTTAGTTGCTCAACCCTGAGCAACTCAATGAAGCCCTGACTCAAAATAAAAAAGAAAAAGATCTGGGGCTGTGGCTCAGTGTTTGAGTGCCCTGGGTTCAATCCCCCATACCAAAAAAAAAAACAAAAAACTGGTCAGGACCTGGCCTAGCCACTTTGATTGATTTATTGAGCACATACACTGAGTGAAGGAGGGTGATGAAGCAGTCTCCCTCCTCTGATACTTCTTTTCTCCTTCCTCTCCTGCCCTCCATTCCCCTTCCCTCTTTCTTTCTTGGTACTGGGGATGAAGCTCAGGGCCATGCACATACTAGGAGAGCATTCTACCACTGAGCTATTTTGAAGCAGGGTCTCACAAAGTTGCCCAGGCTATCCTCAACTTGAGATCCTCCTGCCTCAGCCTTCTGAGTAGCTGGAATCACAGGCATGCACTGCCAAGCCCAGCTGGCTTCCTTTCTTCTTTCAATGCACATTTGTAAGTGCTTACTATACCCTCGGGCCTGATATTAGGCCCTAAAGATGAAAAGCAGAATAAAACACACTCTCTGCATCTGCAGAGTCACGGTTATTCATTCAACAGACATTGATAGAAAGTCTGCTTCACACTGGGTACAGAGGGAGTCCCACAGCTTGAGAAGACTGTGTCTGCTGCTGGGCCAGGGTAGCTGGGTGCCTCTGGAGGGCTTCCGAGGGACTTGTCTGTGGCCACACAGTTGTGTGTGATGTTATAAGCAAGGGCAGGCAGGAAGGAAGGCGAGCAGGCTCCTGGGCTGGTGGGGCTCTGGAGGAATGCCGCAGTCTGGCTGGGCACAAATCACGAACCCCCACAGCTTGTAGATTCAAACAGCAATTCTTTATTCCCGATCTCACACCGGCCTTCTACAAACACGTTCTCGGGAAATCCACGTTCTCTGCCCAAATCCACCACTCCACTGGGCTTCTGTCTCCCAAAAAATACTGTCCCTAAGAACTCAAGAGGAACTCAGGCAGCAGGATACGCCCTATTCCAGGCAGGAATAATCTTCCTAAACCAGCAACGCCCTAAACTCGAATCCGCGCTGGTCCTAGAGCAAGGTCACGAGTCCTTCCACTAAAGAAACATGGGGGTATGCTGGCAAGGAAATTGTCATACCTACTTGGCTGATGGCTCCCAGCAGAGGAAGGTGTTTCCCGCTGTCTTGAAAGCTTTGGCCTTGGCTTGGAGGTGCCCGGAGGCAGGAGCAGTCCTGGCCTCTGCTTCCACTCCCGTGTCTTCCTGGCTGTCTGGTCTTGGTAGCCGCGTAGTGTTGGCCCACACGACGCCATGATCCCTGCCCTGTGAACACAATGCCCTTTATTCAAGCCAGGTCCACTGGGCAGGTCCAAAGCTATTTCAGGTGAGTGTCCCCTGGCTGCTGGACAGAAAGGCCTGTAAAGTGACACGGAGCTCTATCTAAGCCTATCTCTGCCCAGGGCAGCCCATGCAGCTGGCTGCTGTGTTGACACTTGAGTAGCTTCGGTGGCTGCTACCTGAGGTCCCCTCCTGATAGCTTGTGGCTTGTGCTGGGCAGTGCAGGTCACTTAGGTGTTGGATTCAGCAGCCCCTCAGGACACTGGTGACAGAAGCCCAGGCCCTGCCAGCCTCCCTGTCCCTGGAGGGGAGGAGGCTGGACTCTGGCTGCCGAGCATGAGCGGCGTGAGTGACGGCCTGTGGGGACCTGTGCTAGCCCCGGCCCACCTCTCCCAGGCCTCGGCCACTGCCTGCCCCACCCTGGTGCCTGGCTTTGGGTGAGGGTCAGTGGCCCTTCCTGCTGGTCACACCTTTCCTTCTACGTGCCTTCCAGGGGGAACCTCTTTACTCGAACACTGAGTGACATTGTGAGTAAAGAAGACTTTGTGCTGGATTCAGAATATCTCGTCACACTTCTGGTCATCGTCCCCAAGTGCGTGGGCCTGGAGTGAAGGGTTGGGGGGTGTCTTGGCCTGGGTTTGGGGATCACAGAGGGAAACTGGCACTGCCTGGTGGAGAGGAGGGTGGGCCCCTTCTGCTGCCACCAACCTTGCTTCACGTTGGGGACTGGAGCTGTGAGGAAGAGGATGCCCCTGAGGGTCCCAAGGCACCGGCGTTCCTGCACGGGGGCTCCTGGAGGGCAGATGTGTCTGCGTAACAGCAGGAGGGAGATGGAGCAGTGGCAGAAGCAGCCATTTATTGAGCACCTGCTGTGAGCTTATTTCCTCCTATCCTGGGAGGTTGGTGATTATTCCCTCATCCTGTGGTCATGGTCACAGGTCACCTGGGACAGGGTTAGGAAGTCATTTGTAAGAGGCAGACATCTACAGCTGAGTTCCTATAGGGACCTTCTGCAGGAGCCCTGGGACCCTCTCGGCAGGCTTGGGGATATTAGGGCTCTCCCTGGTCCCTGCCGTGCAGCTTCCTGGGAGCCTTTCTGCCAGCAGCGTTCTGTGACTCTGCTCCCGCAGGCCAAGCTATGCGCAGTGGAGGAAGACCTATGAATCCCTCTCGGACATGGTGGTCCCCAGGTCGACCAAGTAAGTGAGGGCCCGGTTTGGCCCGGGGTCCCCGGGTCCCTGGCCTGGAATTCCCTCTTGGTCCCACACCAGACTGCCGTCTCTGGAAATTGCTTCACTGCCCCTCTTCTACCCTGGCTGCTGTCCAGCAGAGGGGCTCCTCCAGGGCCCCCTGACTCTTGTTTGTGGCTTAGCGCCCATCTTCTCCACTTGAGGGTCAAGCAAAGACGTGGCTGGAGTGGCTGACCCGGGAGTGGCCACTGCCCCCGAGCAGGAGAGGAAGATGGGCTCAGTGTGTGATCTGCTGGGGTCAGAGAAGAGTGGTCAGTGGCCACTCCAGAAGTGACAGGAGACACCCAGCGTGGTGGCACATGCTTGTAATCCCACTCCTCCAGAGACTGAGGCAGGGCGTTTGCAGCCAGCCTGGGCAACTTAGCAAGTCCTTGTCTCAAAATAAAAATAGAAAGGGCCGGGGTGTAGCTTGGAGTGGAGCGCCCCTGGGTTCCGTCCCAGTGCCTCAAAACGGAAAAGGCACAGGAGAGGAGCAGGCTAAGACAGTGTCCATGTGGAGAGCCACGAAGCTGGGAACACAAGCAGGCCAGACGTGGCATCAGCAGGGACAGAGCGCTGGGAACAGAGTGAGCAGCAGAGGAAAAGCCACAGGAGGCCACCAGTGCCCTGCTGTCTCCTAAAGGTCTGTGAGTAGGCAGGTGGCATCTCTGTGCCCTGGGCACACTCAGTGCACAGGAGAAGCTGGGGAGCGGTGGGGATGAGAAACGCCACCTTCAGGGTGGCTAGTGGTGACCTTGGGACCTAAGCAGAGTGCAGCTGGGCCAGGAAGCAGGGGCCTCTCTGCTGTGTGGCAATGGCTTGCTCTCCTAAGAGGGTGGCGGGTCCGCAGGTGTGTGTTGTCCTCTCTGTGCGACTGAGCTGGTTTGTGATTTGAAGGCCGCCGAGCCACCCACCCACCTTACCCCACGCGGAGCTGCCTGCTCCCCTCCCCTCCTAGAGGCCTCTGCCCTGCCTGCTCCCTCGTGCAGGTAGCTCCCCCAGGGCCACTAACTCACTGGAGATGGCCATCAGGAGCCAAGGAACAGGACGGTCACTGCCTGAGGTCACAGGGGAGGTGGAGGGGTGAGCCGGGCAGCGTTTGTGCAGGGGAGGAGAGGCCTCAGAGCTGCCCGCTGGCCTGGCCACTCTGCTGCTACCTGATGCACGGCCCCAGGAATCCTAGCCTTGCCAGGTGGGGCTGCCTTGGCAGAGGGCACCTGCACAGACGATTCTGGAAAGATGTGGAGCAGGGAGTGGCTCCTGTGGGTCTGAACTCTGAGAAACAGGAGAGGTGACCAGGCCAGCATGTGCCCGGGGCATGCCGTTGCCCAGCACTCCCAGTATCAGGGGCTTCTGGCCAGTGGGACTTGGAGGTGCGTAGACCGCTGGCTTCAGGAGCACCTGTGTTACGGGGGACAGTAACACCAGTGATCCTGTGCTGAGGCGTGCTGGGGATGCTGTGGTAGCCATATGGCACTTGGTGACATTGGAAGTGAACTGGACCTTGTGGGGTGGTTTCTACCAACTGGAAATCTACCCTGCTTCCTTATAACCAAGAGTGCCGAGGACTCCCTGGCCCAGCCTCCATGACCGAAGCCCCAGAGGGACTTGATCCAAAGCCATTTGGTGAGCGGGAGACAGCCCCATCCTCCTCACTCCCCACTGCTCCCACCTTCAGATCCCTGGAGGCTCCGGGGCCCTGGCTGGAGCAGAGTGTGGAAGGGAAGGAGGGAGCCAACCAGGAACAAGGAAATGATAAGGGTCACCTGTGGTTCCCAGTCCCCTGGCTGCCAGGGCCCCCAGCGTGGCCATCATGCCCAGCTCTGCAGTGGCTGACCTCCCGGGAGCCCAGCTCCAGTGCAGCTGGCTCAAGGGGACACCGGTAGACGGTGCAGTGTGTGGATTCTTTTCCCCAACAGACTGATTGCTGAGGACAATGAGGGTGGCCTCTTCACAGTGACTCTGTTTCGAAAAGTGATTGATGATTTCAAAATCAAAGCCAAAGAGAACAAGTAAGGGTGCACCCTGTGGGCTCCCCAGGTTTGGTGTGTGTCCCTGGGGGTGGGGGGGGTGTCTGCCACTTTTGGAAGCTTCTTAGTGACAGCTCTTGTTTTCAGGTTCACTGTTCGTGAATTTTTCTATGATGAGAAAGAAATTAAAAGGGAAAGGGAAGAGATGACCAGGTTGCTGTCTGATAAGAAGCAACAGTATGTGAGTATCCCAGGCAGGCGGTGAATTTCACACAATTGAGCTGCCCCCCGAAGGCTCTTGGGGCGAATGCCCTCTTCTAAATCACAGTGTCCCCTGGGCTCACGCCATCAGGAACAGCTGTCTCAAGGGCCTCGAGAGCAGGTCTGGGAAAGGATGGCAAGGAGGAACAGAGCTGATTCCAGGGGCCATGAACCGTGAGCCCACACTGTGCCTCGCTACACCGGCTCTCGCCTGCCCTGACCTCTGCACTTACCAGAAGGGGTCATCAGCCCCCTGCAGAGGAGAACCAAAACTGAGGCCCTCCCCTCCTTTGGCTAGAGGACCCTGCCTAAGGTCTCCCTGCAGGTGGGAAGTGCAGCCCCAGGGTCACGCAGGGCAGGTGGGCTCTAGATGAATCCTCTGTGCCCAGTGTGGCCGTCTCCTCGGAGCATGAATGGCGCCAGTCATCTGCTGACTTTGGCTGTGTGGCATCACCAGCACCTGTATTTACCTCCCCTGTGCTCTTAGCAAAGAGAGGGTACTTAGCTGGGACTTCCAACCACAGCCACTTGGAAACGCTGTGGAGGGGGCAGCCTGGCTCACGAGGGAGAAGAACTGGAGAGACCAGAGTGTAGTTTGGGGGGAGTTGCCACCTCTCTGTAAAATGGCCACATTGCAGACTGGGTGTCCTGTAGCTGCAGAGCCCAGAGGAACCTCTCTTTGGATGAGCATCCCCAGGAGCCCATCTGGATGGAAGGGTCTCCGCCTCTTCTCCCCCATCCCTACTGGGAAGGGTTCTTAGGAGGAGAGAGGAGGGAAAAATGAGTAGAATGTGCTCAGGCCTCGCTGAGGAGTGTGTGTCAACAGAAGGCTGTGTGTCTGTGCTTGGGGAGAAGAGCAGGCAGGAGTGTTGCACACGTGGCCGGGTGTTGGCCCCGGGCCTCCTCCCACGTCAGGCAGAAGGCCGGGGACCTGCACGTCCACCTTGACCTGGGTCAGTGCTCTTCGACAGGAAAGCAGCCACCACCTCGGGAGACAGCATGAGCCATGGAGCCCCTAGACTGGATCCCGGAACCCCCTGGTGCTTCCCTTTGGGGAGGAGCCAGGGCCGGGGACGTAGAACCCAGCCTGGGGACAGTTAGCCGCTTCCCCGGGAGCGAAAGCAGAGACATGTGTGTGCACCAAGCGAATGTGCACCTGTGCTCCTCAGACTGGAAGGCTGCTGGGCCCTGTGCCCGGGGGTTGCTCCCGTCCTTGGAGCAGTGTCACAGTCCTGGCATACCCAGGCAGTGCCCAAGAACAGCAAGCCCAGGGGTGTCCCTGCTCGATGCCCGCTTGCTCACGAATGCCCTGCTGTTCTCTTCAGTTGGGCCTTCCCTGGTCGCTATGGTCTTGACCCCACACTGCCACGGTGTTCCTGGATGAGGCCAGATGTGTCCGGTTAGAGCCCTGCCAGAGGACAGGTGGTGAAGTGGGACCTTTGGCACCCACCTCCATGCTGGCAGACCTGCCAGGCTGTCTTGAGTCAGGGTGACACAAAGATGCCTGCCACCTGCCATGTGGGGCTCAGGTCGCCCACTGAGTGCCAGGCTGCCATGTGTTGTCTGCACGAGGTGTGGACTTCGGCACCCCCACGTGCCCCAGAGAGGCCGCTAGGGCTCCCTGCAGGTAGGAGTGGAGCCCCAGGAAGCCGTGCCAGTGAGCGGAGCCTGACTGGGGCCCAGCTGCAGGGGCCCCTGCTGTCTGGAGACGGCTCTCCTCCTGGCCTGGTTGGAAGTGACACACCCCGCATCGTTATCCTTTCTGCTTCCTCCATCAGAGGCGACGGAGAGGGCCCAAGTTTCAGGGGGCGTTGACAGCACAGGGTGGAACTGTCCTGTTTTCCACCTGCTTTCAGAGACAGGAGATGGAGGGTAGAGTGGCCTCACAAGCGTGCCTGACTAATTTTCTGCACGTGGCACGCTTCAGTGCTCCGTGAATGCCAAGGAGGCATCTGTGGCGGGTGTGGCAGGGACACCGTGACCGAGCCCGGGCAGACCAGCTCTGCAGGCGGGGCCCTTTCCACTAGGGCCTCTTGTGCTGTCCTTATTTGCCCATGGTGGACAGTGGAGGTGTTGGCCCAGGCCAGGCAGGGAGGTGACGTGGGACCAGCCCCACTTGCTGGCGTGGGGAACCAATGCTTCGGCTCTGCCACATCCTAATCCAGCAGTACATGAGTGCCTGGGTGGGCCAGGGTGTCTGCGCTTGCTGTCACAGCTCTTCGGGCAATGAGAATTATTCTGTGTGTTTGTGATGCATGTTTGCTGAAAGATTAATAAATCATTTCTGTGCCTTTAGCAAACTTCCTGTGTTGCTCTTAAAAAGGGATCATCTACCTTCCGGGACCACAAGGTTAAGGTAACCCCGCTAGGGAACCCTGATAGGCCTGCTGCGGGGCAGACCGACAGAGAGAGAGAGAGTGAGGGCGAGGGCGAGGTAAGCAGCCCCCGGGAGTCCTGGGGGTCCCTGCGCGCATCTCCCTGCCAGCTCAGGTGTCTTCTGAGAAACCGCGTCCTTGCATTTCTGTTGTCTCATCCGGCTTGTGAGTTCTTAAATTCATTCGAGGAGCCCGGAATCACGCCTTTCTTTGATCTGCAGGCCCCTCTGGAGCTGCCCCTCCCGGCAGGGAATGGTGCTTGTGGGTCAGCGTGCTTCTGCCCTGGCCAGGTGGCTGGGGCTGGTGATGGGCAGGGCCCTAGTGGGGGTGGTGGCAGGCAGCTCTCAGTCTCCTTGTTTGGCTGCCCTGGCTGGACCTGCCCCTGACCTTGGTGGGCAGTTGGTGGATGGTACCAGGACCCCAAGGGCAGGGCCTTCCCAGAAGGTGGGCTCCTTGGCTGGTCAATGTCAGAAGCTGCCCTCCGACAGCCTTGAGGTCAGGGGCTGCCCTGCCCTCCATGCCCCAGTCTGTGGTGGCCCCTCGCATGTGCCTGGTGGCTGACCGGCTGAGCTTCCCCAGCACCAGACGCCCTGGACACGGTGGTCCTGAGCCTCCCCTGGGGCTCTTCCGACTCTGCTTCTGCTGGTTCCTGGGCATTTCTTCTCAGCTCAGGGCTTGCTCTGTCAACACCTGAGTCCTTTCCTGGGTCGCTGTCGGCCAGTGGCTGGAGGGGTCATGTGGCTGTCCTGTCTCTGCAGGGCCCCCTGCTGCGCTGGCTCAAGGTGAACTTCAGCGAGGCTTTTGTTGCCTGGATTCACATAAAGGCCCTCAGAGTGTTTGTGGAGTCTGTGCTCAGGTGCGTGAGGGGGCCCAGCTGTCCTGAGGGTGGGCAGGAGGGACCAGCTCTGGGCCACCAAGCTCCTGCCTTCCCCTTTCCCACCGTCTTCTTGCCCTCTGCTTGCCCTCCTGACTGTATCTCAGCAGCCCTCTTGACTTCCTGAGGCCAGAGAAGCCCCCTCGGCCCTTGTCTGCTGCTCCTTCCCGTCAGGCCAGGCTCAGGCCAGGGTCACCTGGGCTTCCTCTCGTGCCTCACTCTCCTACCCTGGGTGGACTTGTTGGGCCTGAGGGGCCTAGTGGCTCCTGGAAGATGTCCCAGACTGTCTCAGCCCTCAACCTCTAAGGCCAGTAGTTAGGTGGCCCGCAAAGAAAATCAAAGCCAAACCATCACCAGTGAATTTTGTTTTGCCTTATTATTTTTTAAATAAAACCAAAGGGTTAACCGTAGAATATTTGAAAATTATAGGTAAACAAACACAAAGGATGAATAAAAATCACCTGTACAGGACTAGAGGTGTGGCTTTTCTAGAAAGTGCAAGGCCCTGGGGTTCTATCCCAAGCACTGCTAAGGACCAAAAAAAAAAATTATTTGTAATATATCCTGGGACATGCCCGTTTTGGTTTCTGGTAGGGTGTGTGTGTGTGTGTCTGTGTATGTGTGTGTGTGTGTGTGCGCGCGCACGCACATGCGTGTGTGTAAACTGCAGACCAAACCCAGGGCCTCATGCTTGCTAAGCAAGTGCTCTACCCCCATACCCAGGTGATTTTTAATAGATATTTCTTGATATAAGGATTTTTAATATGTAGATAATTTGTATGGAAATTTTATCAGACAGGAAATGCCTTTTCCCCCCATCCCCAGTCTTTTTTATTCTGTTTTTAAATTTTGAGACAGGTCTCTGGGGGTCTCACTAATTTGCCAAGTCTGACCTTGGACTTGTGATCCTCCTGCCTCAGCCTCCTGAGTTACTGGGATCATGGGGAGCACCACCACTTCATTACAGGAAATGCTGTTTGAAGCCTG
The DNA here is from genome assembly GCF_048772815.1 of Callospermophilus lateralis. NCBI lineage: Eukaryota > Metazoa > Chordata > Mammalia > Rodentia > Sciuridae > Callospermophilus > Callospermophilus lateralis. Next base: position 7,029,427 of record NC_135318.1, read on the forward strand.
CTTCTCTGTCTTACTCTGATCATGTCTGTTCCCTTAAGTGTGCTGGATCTTGGCAGTGTCACACTTGTTGGCTGCTGGCTTCTCTGTTCCCTATGACCCTCTGGGTGAGCTCCAGGGACCCCTTCCCTGCCTGTTCTGGAGGGTGCCTCTGGATCCCTCTGGTCTCCGCCGGCAGTTCCCACTTGCCCTGTTTCTTGGTCTCCAGGGTCTGCCGTTTGCTGCTGGAGGTGCTTCCTGGACAGCTGGCTCATCCTCTCTCCCTCATGCCTCCTCTGGCATCCCTGGTTCAGCCAGGGCCTCACCATCCCTTCCATCCCCACACCCCGAGTCTGGCTGCCAGCCTGGACACCTCCCATCCTTACGCCCTACAACCTTCAGCCCTGCACCCGGTGATCCACCGGCCTCCTCTGTCCTCACTCTCCTGTCCTCTCCCTGCTGCCGTCAGCCTCTGTGGGTCTCGGCTTCAGTTCCTCTTCTACATAAGTGTCTATGTATGTTTTTGCCCCATACAGACCCAACTCTGGTTCCTTGTTCTTCCTCCCGACACCCACACACATACACCTCCGCATGACACTCGTGCCCTCCTCAGAGGCCCGCTGCGACAGATCATTGCATTGAGTTACAGGGTGCACCAGCTAACCTGGTCCTAGCTGGGTCTAGGAGAGAGCCCAGATCAACCCTCCTGGTGCTGGAGATGTGTTCTCAGGCCCCATGCAGTGTGGCCTGTCCAGGCCACATGGGTTGCCCATCTGCTCAAGAGACAGGTAGAGATAGATATCCCTAAAAATCTTCAGTAAATTCAGTAAAACTTTCAACTGTTTCCCTTGAAAGTATATGCAAAAATAATTCCTAAAAGATGATGCACATCATCTTTTACTCCCCATTTTTCTTGAATGTAGTTATAATACATGTGCACTGTAAAAAATTTCAAGTTCAGGGGTTGGGATTGTGGCTTGGTTGTAGAGCACTTGCCTGGCATGCATGAGGTCCTGGGTTTGATTTCAAGTACAGCAGGAAAAAATTTTGATAATGGAGGGTTTTTTTCTTAATTCAAGCTCAGAAATATGTACTGTTCTCAGTGCCCATCCATTACCACGGTTAGTGCTTTGAGACTCGTTATTCTCCTGTTTATACTTAGTGCTCTATAACTTATTTTATATTCCACTCAGATCAGTATGTGTAGAGCTGTTTGATTCTTTTGGAAGGCTTTCTCATAGCCTGCCACATGGAGATACCATAATCTAAAGACATAGGGAGCCAACAAGATCCTTGGAGGAAAGACATGTAAGGGGAGGAAGTGAGCCACCGCCTCCTGGGCCCTCATCTAGCACCGTGGCTCACTCCTGGCTGCTTGTGGCTTTTGTCCCCCCTGCAGTGGGAAGTCTGGCTCCTCTCTCCATCTGTTATCCAGCCTAGGGTCGATGGAAATGTTTCTTGGTTGAATAAAATCCAGGTAAAGGGGACACAGCCCTCAGTTGAGGAGGTGCTGGCTTGCCCTCATGGATGAAGGACACCAGATGCTTCAGTGACCCAAGACGCAGATGGAACAGGTGCTGAGAGCAACAGGCTGGGATGAGGTTACTGCAGCTGGCTGGGAGCTGGGTTTTGGTGGGGAAAAGATATTATCGTGCTGGTAGGTTTGGGGAATGAGACCACTCGGAGAGCTGCATGGAGGAAAAGTGCCAAGGGGGAGCCCTGACATTTAAGGGGTGAATGGAGAAGTCCATGGTGGGAGGAGGGAGCAGGATGAAAAGCTGAGGTTTAGCATGTCCTTTGGATTTGGCCTTTAGGAGGTAATTGAGAGAAGCTGAAGGGCAGTGGTTGAAGAACATAGGACATTACTCTCAGATTTGGCTCTGAGGAGTACGAGAGCTCTGGAGTTGAGAAGCTTTCATGTTTGATAGGTATGAAGTCACTATGGTAAAGGAAAGGGGACGGTAATGGAGAAAGGCTAAGTCCTGTACCAACAGGACAGCTCCCACCAGTGACCTCCGCCATCATGAAGTGGCGGCTCTTCTCCCAGGCAGGCCAGGGCAGCAGCCTGGGCAGCATCTTGTCTGAGGAGGAGAGCTGGTCAGCTACTGCTGGAGGCCACGTTCTGGGAGACGGGGAAGGCGTAGGACAGGGATGCTGCCACCAAGAGGCAGAAAGCAGACTAGATGGGTCTTGAAAGGGGATGGGGGCCCTGAAGCCACCTCCAGGCTGAAGTGGCCTTGACTGGTGGGTGACCAGGCTGAAGGATGACACAGCAGGGTGGCAAATGGAAGGGTTGTATCCTAGTGGCAGAGCAAGAGCCTAGCAGTTGCCTCATGCAGACATGTTGCCTGGCGTGGGTTAGGGATTCTGCCACCTGAGGCTGCACAGGAGAGGGAGAGCCACCAGGTAGAGTCAAGGTTTGCGGTGCTTGATGCCAGCCGTGGGAGCTGGTTAGGAAGGAGCTGAGCAGCACATCCGAGGTAGGGGGCTCTCCAGAGGGTACAGCAGCCTCTCTGCTGACCACAGATGAAACAAAAGGAATGGGGGGCAATTAACTGGGCCTATCCTCTCACCTGGGATCTACCCAAATGCCAGTCACCCTGCCAGCCGCTATGGCACCTGCCTCTAGGAAGTAAAGGCAGCAGGAAGAGGTTGGGCTTGTGCTGTCAGTCAAGCTGGAGCACCTGTGGCTGCTTCACTGGCTGGTTCACATGGCCCTTCTGCAGCTCTAACAGGAGAGCTCTGTATCCCAGGAACCCTCTGCATGAAGTGAGGCCCGGGAAGGCTTGGAGCGAGGGTCTGACTGAGTGCACTAGTGCCAACAGGTGCTGCCCTGTGACTCATTTCCACAGCAGGCCTGTCTGAAAGCCAAACCCTGAGTGAGTGTGAGGCATCCTGTCGGTGGCCAGGGAGCGACTGCTCGCCTCTAGTCCTAAGCATGTTCTACAGCTTTTTCTGTGCAGAGGTCTAGTGATCAGTCTCACCTCTGACCCTGGTCATTTCGCCCAGCTGAGGTTTCTTTTTTCTTCAAACTACACTGGTTGAAGCTGCTCATTCTTGGAACTCCTTTATTTCTGTCAAGCTCGTCTTCCTGGGTCTGTGCTCAGTAGCTGAATGCCTGTCTGTCTGGGCAGGTATGGGCTACCAGTGAACTTCCAGGCAGTGCTCCTGCAGCCTCACAAGAAGTCAGCCACCAAACGCTTGAGGGAGGTGCTGAACTCTGTCTTCCGGCACCTGGATGAAGTGGCAGCAGCAAGTATCCTGGATGTAGGTATCTAACCCAAGCCTGCGGCCAGGATATCCACAGGATGGATACTTGAAACATAAGACACTTGCCAACCTGTTGGGAAAACCTACCCTCACAAACATGGAGGCACACCAAGGAGGGCTGAGTGTGTGTGTGTTTGTGTGTATGAGAGAGAAGCACTGTGCAGGCCCAAACATGTGGTCAGTGCCTGGAAAGTTTCCTCAAAAATACCAAGGAAAAGCTGCTTCTGTACTAAGAACACTACCGTGTCCTCTCTCCTAGGCATCTGTGGAGATCCCTGGGCTGCAACTCAGTAACCAAGACTACTTCCCCTACGTCTACTTCCACATTGACCTCGGCCTTCTTGACTAGGAAGGCCAGCGGGCATAGCTGGATTCACAGGCATGCTGTCGGTGCAGACACTGTTTTCTCTAAGGCAAAGGATGAAGGCCTACAGAACTGTGATTTTCAGAGAAAGTGCTCACAAAAGTTAGTTACAGTGTATTTATTTTTTTAAGTTACAATAAAATGCTCAGTCCTTTGAAGTCTCTTATGTGCTAACATAATTCAAAACTTGATTTTTTTGAGTTGTTTACATAAATCTGAATGACCTATAATGTGGTAACCTGCTGCTTTCATGTTTGTTCCTGTAGCACAGGAATAAACTAAGTTCTAAGGGAGATCAGTAGGAACATAAAATACCTTGAGCTAACTGTATAACCAGGTATCCTAATAAATGGTCACTGGTGACAGCCCAAAGAGAAATTTGGGAGAGGAGAAGCAGATCTCATATGACAAGCAAGTTCCCTTGTGCACTCTGCATTGTGGGCATCCCAAGGCAGCATTTGAGTCAAAGAGGTCTTGTTTTCCATTTTAAAAAAGGTTCATGGGGAGAAGGAGCCAGGGTCATCAGTTCATGACATTAATTTACTGCTGAACATCAGACTCTGTATGATGTGTACACTAATTTCATACATGTATTGGCATTGTCCAAAATATCATTTTATTCTTTAATGGAAAAAGCCATTGATATTCAAATGAAGGAATCACATTTAAAAAACCTATATATAAGAAACAGCCTCCAAGAACATTCAAGCAGCCATCAGGGGGAGGGAAATGTTTCTACAGCCCAGTTTTCTTCAAAATATTATGTGAGAATACAATCCAATTCACTGGCTACAACAATTCATAGAATTTTTCAAAGTTTTCTTGAGATGCAAAAGCTCACTGTCGCAGTGCTTTCAAATGACCAATCAAGTGTTACTTCCTAGTTAAAAAGGCCACTGGTAGATTAGTCGGATTGTAAAGAATGTTCCTTCACTGCTGGAAAAATCTGTTCACTCTCAAGAAAAGAAAATGATCTGAAGCCTGGGCTGTGGCTCTCACAATTCGTCTTTCTCCAAGTCATCAAGCTCCACATCGCTGAGGTCAATGTCATCCTCCACAGGAAGCTGGGAGACAGAAAGCCATGGTCAGAGCTGCAGGTGGAGACCCCCCGACAGGTCCTCCCTCTCTTGTAACAAGGAACAAACTAAGTTCTAGAGGTCCCCAGATGGCAGGCTCGTGTCCCCTTGGCCAGCTCTTCCTTTTCCTCTGTGACCATTATCATACAGATGTAAATGCTGAGAACTGGGAAGCCAGGGGAGGGTACTAGGGACAGAATTGTATAGAAATGTGAATTTGAAGTATTGTTTTTCATTTCTCAGAGACAAAATATATGAATTCCAGGTCATGTGTTCACCTTAGGGGGAAAAATAAGGAAAGCGGCCTTACCACTGGACTTTAAGTTGGACATTTGTCAAGCTTACCCAGATTTACATAGACTCAAATTGCCTACTATGTGGTAAGCTGCTGCTTGTGTCTCAATGGGAATTTAAGGCGATCAGTGAAACATAAAAAAACTTGCACTAATTGAATAACCAGACAGCCTAATAAATGGTCACTGGTGACAGCCCAAAAGGCTGTGCAGCTCTCTTTCATGTGATAGGCAAAAGCATCTTTAGGGAAAGAGCCTCTGGAGAGGTGCAGGACTCAGAACACTAGGAGCTCCCAGCCCAGGGTCTGGCAGATGGACGACTTGATTTCCAGCCACAGAAACACACAAGCCTCAGGAAAGAAAATGGGACTTTTTCAACTGTGCAGCTTGGCCTTGACCAGCACTTACCTCACCATCCCTGCCATCCCAGGGCTCTCTTACAGTGATAGCAGGAAAGGCACCACCTCCCACTGGTGCTGTGGAGCCACGCCCAAAAGACAGCTCCCTTGGGGAAAAAGACCAGAATACACGCATTTATGATGGACTACTGATCAACCAACTGTCAAAAAGGATGAGCAGAGGAATGACATGCCCCCTGTGTGTGCGAGGCATTTCTTGCTATGGTATGTTCCTGAAAGGCAGCTGGTGGTGAACAGTATTATTTTCCAGTCAAGGACCACAGAGCCAGAAAGGATGTTCCTGAGGCCTTTGCATCTGCTAAAGCCAGGCATCAGACAGTTCTTAAAAACCTAGAAGCTGTGCAGCCTTAATAAAAGTACATACAACATACCCAGGTTGATTTAGAACACTGGCTACCAGTGAATGTTGTTTTCTAAGACTGTGAACTGTATAGAGCATGTCAACTCACTAGTGAGGTGAGTGGTTTTAGCAAACCCAGGGCTAGGGCTGGCAGAGAGCTGGTGTACATATCTGTTTAGCAGTGAGGCGTGAGCATTTGCACTTGAAAAATACCATAGGCTTCTTGTAATCTGGCCATTGGAAAACCAGAGCTCAAAATACTGTCAGTGCAGATACATAGAGACCATCCAACAACCCACAGAAACTCAAGGCAACAGCAATGAAATTAACTGGATGAAGTAACAGCAACAAGATTTAGCTGTATTCAAATTCTGAAAATCCCAACTTTACAACTGAGTAAACAGAACTCTGACAAATCACAAACTTAAGCAGTCCCTAAACTTTGTATGAAAACACCCCATTAACTGGCAAGAATGTATAGTTTCATTTGGAAATGAAATAAACCATAAAATTAAGATGATTGAAAGTTCAAATCATTTAGTTGTTTAAGGTGTACGATAATAGTACTATGATTGTCTTTGAAAGCTGTCATTTAGCAGTACATGATAAAATATTTTACAGCTGACAGGAGGGGACTTGCTTTAAAATATTGTTGGTAGAAGCAGATGATAATATAAGGCTTTAGTTGCTAGCTGTTGAAGTTGAAAACAAGTAGAAAAAAAGACCTTTAGTTTAGTTTCTCTGCTTTTGCAATGATTGAATTTTTCCATAATAACTCAAAAAAAAAAAAAAATTAAGGAAAAATGTAATACCTTGAGCTCCATTTGTTACAATGCTTAGGGCAAATGCAAACTAAAAAGATGCCCTAAAATATCCACTTTGATGTCATGTTTATTGCTTCTCACATACACCTACCTTCCGCTTTATTTCTAATAATTTCTAAACGAGCAGATTTACAACAAACCCTCTAATGTAACTCCTTCTTCCCATTATTCAAATCATGATGGATGTAATACTCTTAAGATTTTAAAAGTAACAGCTACATGTAGATGTGTACTCTGTCCCTGGCACTTTTTCTGGTGACTATATAGTCACCAAAGTCTATATAGGAGTTCTACAAGAGGTAGTACTAGTATCCCATTAAAATAAATAAGGAGGTGGGGTGTGTGCATATGTATAAAACTTATGTCATTTTTTTCATATAGTGGCTGAGAAATGAACAAAGAAGGAAGCAAGAATTGGTAAACAAAATCTTTTTGGGCAAGGCTTCATATTTGCCTAAAGTCGATCAAGGCAGTTTTAGCATAAGTTGCATAGCAGAGGAGAGTCAGTTCTATAAATGGCTGTGACTTGAGAATGCATGTTGTCTGCACAATGAGGGAGTGACTTAAGTAAGCACACCCATTTTCAAGTAACTCATTCCAAAACGAATGAAAACCAGAAATGGAAACCACATCACCTGAGGTCAGCAGTACAAAGCACACTAGGGTGGGAATGGGTGAGACAGGGCTGCCTGCAGCTTTATGAGAACTGGAATGAACCCAAGGCCAGGTGCACAGAAGGGCAACAAGGAGGCCTGAGAGTGACTAGGCACACTATGTAGAGTATTTCCATGAAAAGAGAATAAAGCATAGGAAACCAATTTAAAAGCTCTACTTTAGAAACATAGAATTCTAAGTTTGAATAAAAAAATAATTCCATTTATTGCTGGTTTATACATACCTAGTTTAAAATGAAAAACCACAATAGAACCAAATAGATCAAACAATAAACAACTAAGGAAATAAGAAATTACCTGAGAAACTCATTAATGCCTTGCTCACTGAAAGACCCTTTTAGAAGTGCAAATTTCATCTTGCGTGCATTGATGGCTGCCATGGCAGGATATCCAAACCCTCCAATACCCAGTGCGTTCTCAAGTTCACTCTGGGCTCCAGCTTCGGTCCACAGCCACCTAGAAAAGTACATGGGCTTTTAGGGCAAAGATGTCTTTTAAATCAGTTAGAAGTCTAGCTAGTAGATCTTAATAAAGTCCCTGGAGTGGATGGCTGTATTTTAAGACTATTTTTGTCCCAGTCCCCATAATGTCCACAAAACTGTATGAATTTCCCATTTTTACCTGAATCCCACCAATATCATTTGTGTTATAGTGCATACTCCTGCATTTGGTGTGTATGATATGTATGCTGAACAAATGGAGGAGGGGCAAAGTCATTGTCAGAGGGACAGCAGAGTGCACTAGGTACCTGGGAGAAACAATGGATACTAAGGATGAGGAGCAAGAAGAGAAACGGGAAGACAGAGACATACTTTGTTGTAAATCTGCCTGGATCTACCCCCGACTCAGAAGTGGGTAAGGAAGTTGGGCATGATGGTACATGCCTGTAATCCTAACAATTTGGGAGGCTGAAGCAGGAATGCAAGTTCAAGTCCAGCATGGACAACTTAGTAAGACCCTGTTTTATAAAATAAAAAGGCCTAGGGACGTAGCTCAGAGGTAAAGCACCTCTGGGTTCAAACCCCAGTACCAAAAACCAAACCAAAACCAAACAAACCCCACAAAAGGTGGATAAGGAAACTCCCTCTTTCTCTCATTCCTTCCCTGGCAAGGGCTCCCACTGAGTACATCCCTACTCCTGTATTCTTCTACATTGCTAATTTTTGCTTGTTAATAACCTAGAACTCCAGTCACCATTGGAGTTAAAATATGATAACTATGATAAAAATAAAATATATGCTGTGAGTCAAGAGCTCCTTGACTTCCCCCCTCCTAAATGCCAATTATTTTTCCATCTTAAATAAAACACAAGTAGGAAAGAGAGGAGCACATCCTAGAAAACACAGAGGGCACCACTTTCAGGAAGTCCCACACTCCCTATCTATCAACACACATTGGGAAGCTGCATAACTCACCCCCACATTTTCTTCTTGTATTTGTCTGCCAACTTGAGAAGAACTTCCAAGTAAGAATTTCTCCCTGAAGCTCCTGATTTTAATGAATAAAATAATGTTAAAGGTAAAAAAATAAGACTGAGCCATTTACAAAGTGTTCTCCCTGGCACAGGACAGTCAATGGGAAGCAGCTTCTTTCGGCTCACCTGTGTCGAGGATGTGGGGCAGCACAGCCACAACGCAGAGCTGGTGCTCCTCACACGTACTCTTGGCAATGTCCTCGTTGATTATCTGTAGGACCCAGAAGACAAGGGACAGTTGGAAGGCTGCACAACACAACACCAGGTGAGCATGAAAACAAAGGCTTGGAATTGGCACTTCCATTAGAGACGAGGAGACTCCTCCCAAATAATGCTTCCTTGTATAGAAACAATAACTCAATATACAAGATTTCTGGAGCGCCTACTGTATACAGTCTCTGAAATCACAATGAATACTCACTCATTTAAACAGATTATACCCATATGGACTATATTTTCATAAGCTTGAGGCTCTGTGCTTCAGTTTCCCCATATGTAAAAGAGATATAAACAGTATCTACTTCTCAGAATTCATGTGAAAGTTAAAGGAGAAAAATCTACCTAAAAGCACTATAGTAGTGCCCCTTCTGTGATTAGGTACTCAATAAATGTTGGCTATTGTTTTAAGCGTAAAAATAACTGAATTAACTCTATTTTTAAGAAATTAATGTATGTTTTTGCTCACAGTGCAATTATTTTAATGCTGAAAGTTACATAAAGAAGCAAAATTTACCAGACTTTTTTTCCATTTGGAAATTCAAAACTACTTTAGAATATTTTTAAAAGGAAGTAATAAAGCTTAAATTGAACAGACCTAAAACAAACAAAAAAAGCCCATGTCATTTCTGCTTTAATATTCCTTATTATCAGACTGGAAAATCTTTCCTTACTACCAATGGATCAAGTAGTTTACCTCAAGCAGCTCAGGTGGTGGGGCGTTATCAGAAAACAAATCAAGGGCCCGGGACACTATGTCAGACCTTGTCCGCCCTCCATCATAATCCACGGGAGACTCGTCTTTCTGAAATATCTTGATTGTAGGAAATCCTCTAATCTATTTTTAAAATCAAATTAAATTTAATTAAAAAACAAACAAATAAACCCAAGCAATCTTAATGGTTTCTAAGATATCATCTACCGTAACAAAAATATTCCCTAGTCTGCATCAATGTCAGATGGAAAGCTCAAGAGTGCTGTCAATTATGGAGTTTTAATAATCTGACTGCAAGGTTCAGCCAAACCTTATTCAAGCCTTTGATATTTGATTAAGACAGTCTACATGCTCTAAAACAGACAGACTAACTTCCAAAAGCCAGGTACACAATTTGAAAAAGCAGGGGCAGCTGAAGCCGTCCATTAGGCTTCATTCAGTTCAAGTGGGTATGAAGAACCCCAACCCCGGGAGTGCCAGGCTCAAGAGTTAGGGTAATAATGGGACTTAAGTCTGTTCATTACAAAATGGTTCGACATCTCCACACCCAGCCTGTGGGGAGGCCTGAAGTAATAAATCAAAGAGCCTTATGCACTTACGCCGTATCGGCTGGCTAGCACCTGATTCACAGTGGCGTCCACAGCCGCCAGCTTCACTTTTCCTTTGGTTTGCTCCTTTACTTCTGTGGCTGCAGCAGCCCACTCAGGCTCTAAGCTGTAGAAAAATTTGCATCTTAGAAGTGCTTTTAACTCACAGCACAGGTACTTTGATCAGTGCCTTTCTGCCCAATCCCTATAACATCTTGTGGAGCTTCACAAAAGAAATGATGCTAGCCTTCACAACTGCTTCCCAGCCCTTCACTGCCCGCCCTGGACACTGATGTCAATGCTAAACACTCATCTAGAGTCCAAGTTTTCCTGGAGAGCTCAGAGATTATCTGCTCTCTAGTTCACCTCCTTCAAAGTGAGCAGGGGGAGAATGTACTGAAAGCATGGTGCCGGACAGACAGCTCCAGGGAAGTACTTACTTTTTGCAGTGTCCACACCAAGGGGCATAAAACTCAACCATCCACACATCTTCACTGTCAAGGACATTCTTATCAAAGCTGTCGTCTGTCAGCTCAATCACATCCTTCTTACTTGAACTATCACTTCTGCCCTGTAATTTATGACATTGTCTAATTATAACCTGGCCCAAAAGAACATCATTCCTATTCTAAATATATAAATATACATGGATGACAGCTTTACATTGCAACAGTTTTAGAGTTGTTATTCAAATTGGGGGTATTCCTTATTATTAGTTTTGCTTGGTAAAGTCTTCATTTTCAAATAATTATGAATACATTCAGTGAAATGTGTAATCTGTACTCAAACTCTTTCACGTGCTGTATTTTTATAAAGACAAACCTCAAGATGATACACATAACCACAAGAACACTGTTCTTGCTCAGACTTAAGCACAGTTGCCGCTTTGGCCCAGGACATTCTACATGACTAAAATTCACTACATTTCATATGTAAAGTCACTATCATTCAAGAAAGCTAAAAAGAACATTTTCCTTTCTTTTTTCTTGGTGGTCCTAGGAAAGGAACCCATGACTTCATACAGATGAGGCAGGTACTACACCACTAAGCCACACTGCCAGACCTCCTGTTTCTTTCTTTCTTTTTTCCCTTCCAAGAATTTTTTTTTGGCACTTAAGCAGCAGCCAGTAACACTGTTATTTTCTGTTGCCAGGCTACTGTGCTCCTTAAACATCTAAGTCTGAAATAAAAGGCAAGATCTTAGAATCTTTGAGTAATTCTCAATCTGTATAAAGAAGCTAGTGTTACTGGTCTTCTAAATGGAAAGCTTCATATTTCATACAAGGGCATCTAAAACAATAATCTCTAAAACAAGAATGTCTTAGTTCTTCCTCTTCTTTCCAATTCTTTCACGTAGACTTTTCCATGGATTTCAGGTGGAATGCCACAGATACTGGTCAAGAACTCACACAGATTTCATTGTGTTTGCCCTTAATCTGGAGAGGAGCTGGTATCCCTTTCCCCTCTGAATGGTGACAGCCAGGAGATCCCAGAGTCGGCTCCCTTGGCTTGGAGCTTATTCTTCCTCTGCAGTCCAAATTCTCCCATTTCATCCCTGGGCCTATGATACCATCATGGGACCTCATTCTTAGTGACTGGATTTATCGCAAGACTGGTGATTTTAAGGAGTCCAGATGAGCAGCCTGGGGGATGGCTCCCTCCAAGATGAGCTGACCCAATCCCCTATTATATTTTTTGGGGAATACCAGGAATTGAACTCAGGGGCACTCGACCACTGAGCTAGACCCCTAGCCCTATTTTTTATTTTATTTAGAGACAGGGTCTCACTGAATTGCTAACTTTTACTGAGGCTGGCTTTCAATTCACCTGCCTAAGCACAGCCTTCCGAGCCACTGGGATTATAGGAGATTGCCACTGTGCCTAGCTCCCTATTATTTTTTAATGGACAGTTCACTGATTTTAAAATATTAGGGGAGAAAAATCTACCTTCTACAAGAAGTCCACACTGAGGCTACAGAATCATGACACATATTAAAAACTGACATTATGCAGTCTTACTTGTTTTCCAGAACTATATCCACCACTCTTTCCCCCGAGGCGATCCTTCACAAGCTGGCGCAGAGCACTGAGGGCAGCATCCACAATGGCTTCACCAGTTCTGGCACCTACAGGACAGCAAAGGAGAGTCAGGCAATCCTCAGCCCAACCTGCTGGAAGTGTCTCTCAATCACTGTCTCAAGACCTCCACCTGATGGCAAAAGGCTCAAACTACACAAGTATTTATGCCAAACCTTTCTCCCAGAACACGCTCAGCACACTTCAGACCTGGAAAGCCAATTTTTCACCCTTCGCTTTAGGCTATTAGTGTATACAAGAAGTCCGTTTGATCACTTGTAACTGCCATCTACAAATGTCTACTGAACAACTAATATGTACACAGATAAATAAGAAAGTAATCTAGTTAGGAAAGTAGTAAAATTGCCAAATAGAGAAAAAACTATTCTAGAAAAGTGTGGAAAAGGTAAGACATAAGGTGTCTTTGAAACCAAGTAACTAGAGTCCTCTTTTTTCCCCATCTGCTTAAAAGCCAGCTGTTGTGTTGCACTTACTATAAGAACTAAAGACCACTGTTAAAACTCAATGAGACAAAATCACAAACAGCTTTTAGAAGTTTGCCCAGAACTATGTGCTCAGGAGTGAAGGGCTATTAACTGGCCCAGAAGGGGTAGAGATTACAAACGCCTTGAGACCATCTTCAGAGCTCCAAGGCCTGAAGCTCTAATATAATCTCTTCATAAAGTTTCTTTTTCTCCTTTTCTTTAGCATTCTAATCAAACTGCCCAGGAAGAGATAAAAACATTTGAGAACACCTCAGAACTCACATCAGAAAGAAAATACAGTACAGTAGCCCCTTATCCACATCTTAACTTTCAATGGCTTCAGTTAACTGTGGTCAAATAGTAGGAAAATATTTTTCTTGCCTCTTTCAAGTGGGGAGACCTCATTTACATAAGTTTTACTACTGTATACTGTAACTGCTTTATTCTATTATTGGTGATTATTGTTAAATGCTCACTGTGCCTAATTTATAAATCAAGGCACGAATGTGTAGGAAAACCCAGTATGCTCTATGGTTGCAGGCATCCACTGGGTGTCTTGGAATGTACCCCTTGCAGATAGAGGGAGGAAAAGGGACAACCTATAGTGACACTCCAGAGGCTTAGGTAATGTAGTGTTCGCTGGGTTGCAGCTACCTAGTCGGTCCCTTCATACCTTCATAAAGAAGGGCTAGAGTCACCACAACCACAGCCTTCTACCCCTCACCTACTTCAGACAGCTCCACCACCTGAACCAGGGCCTCTTCCCCAATCCTTCACCTGGAATATGCCAAATCCCAGAACTGGACTAAGGAAAGGGAGGTGTTCTCCACAATAGGTGAGCAGCTGCAGATTCTCTAAGGGGCCAGACATAAGTATCTTCACTGCAACCCCTCGGTCCTGCTGTAAAAGCAGCCATGGATAATATATAAAGAACCCAGAGTGTTATGAAAAATCTTATTTACAAAAATAGCAGCAAGTAGAACGCTCTAAACATTTTATTTTATTCAAAATAGCCAAACTTAAAAAATTATTATTCCAAAACACATGCTTACTCAGAAATATGAAACTGATCATTTTATTGAGATTTGGAGCTGAAGAGTCTAGAAGAAATCCTGTGTCTAAGACCTTATCTCCAAGGATTCTAACCTTCAGATTGGAGATGTACCAACTACACTGATATCCACCAGCTATTTGTCTCCTATGCTTTGTATGTACTACTTCAATCAAACTTCTCACAGCTTAAAATAGGGTTTTCATTTCATTTTACAGATAAGAAGAAAGCTCAAAGGGAGTAAGTCCTATTTAGCTTCAGGCCCAAGTGTGGCAAGGCCAGCAGTCATGCAAGGCAGGGCCTAAGCCTTCTGAGCTAGTACTCTCAGATTCTGCATGCCTGGCCTCCCTGTTCTGTTAGGTAGACACAGGGATCACAATAACTCTGTGTTTTACTGTGATGCTGGCTCTCCTACTCAGCCCCACGGGCACATTCTGCTCACACAAAGTAAAACTATGGTGGCAGACAAGCTTAGCCACTTTATGTCCCATGTGAGCAAATCTTTGAAAAGATTTTTAAATCAAATCAGCCACATTATGTCCAATACTTTCATTAAAACCACGAACCTGGGCCCAACCTAATAATTCTGATGATCTTAAATATAATAATCTGTGATCTTCTTTCTTTCTTTCAATGGTGCTGGAGATGTATCACAGGGCCGTGTACATGCTGTGACCACTCTACCACATCAGGTGTCCTCCAAAGCTCATGTGTGAGACCAATGCAAGAAGGTTTAGGGAGACATGATTGGGTTATGAGAACCTTAACCCAATTTTGGTGAATTAATCTCCTGGTGGGATTAACTGAGTGGTGGCTGAAAGCAGATAGGGTGTGGCTGGAGTCAGTATGTCACTGAGGACCTGCCTTTGGGGTATATACTTTGTATCAGATGAGTGGAGCTTCTCTGCTTCCTGATATCATGTAAGCAGCTTCCCTCCACCACCCTCTTCCCCCATTAATGTTCTGCCTCATCTCCAGCCCTGAGGAATGGAGCCTACCATCTATGGGTTGAGATCTCTGAAACCAAGAGCCCCTAAATAAACTCTTCCTCCTCTAAAATTTGTTCTTTTTAGATCTTTTGTCATAATAGAAACAAACAAACAAACAAAAACAACAACCAACTGAATAAAACACATAATTTAAAAACTTACCTGCATGACACTTTAAATGTTCAGAACCCCCTCAGAGGGGGGTAGGAATCTCTCTACACCATTTATAGATAAGAAAACTTGGGAACAAAGAGGTTGAGAAACCTGTGGTAGCAGGGCTTACAAGTTATAGAATCCCAGGTTCTCACTAACAGGGGAATGGAGTAGTCAGAAAAGGTATTTACCCTGATAATCTTCTGGTCTGTTTTTGTTGGATCCAAAAATCTTGATGGTAGGAAATCCTTGAACACCATACTGTCCTCCTAGGGACTGATGTTTATCTGCATCAACTGCACCAACTTTTACAACATCCTGTGGAAATAGAAAAGAACTAATCTGTTTTTCTTTCAACTAGAACATCATCTGACTTACACACACAGGTAAAGGGCTGGGTGAGGCTGACAAATACGGTCACTAAGTGTTGTAGCACTGAACACCAGAAGAGAGACCTAAATGGCAAGAAGGACGAATCCAAGCCGAGCTCAGGGAGGTAACTCTGCAGCCCCCAGAATTAGTCTGGCCAGCATGAATGATATGCATTACCTGGGAAACAGAATGAACACAGACATAAAAACTGAAATGTGTATTTCTACACCCCCCACACGTGATTCTGGCAGCAGAACCAGTGTTTTAAACTCTGATGTGAAAATCAGCTTCCTATTGCATTAAACTTATCTGTACACCTAGACACACACAGGTGAGCGTGGGCATCTCAGAAATGTATTTACCTTTTTTTTTTTTTTTGGTACTAGCAATTGAACCCTAACCATTGAGCTACATCCCAAGTCTTTTTATTTTAAGACAGGGTCTTGGTAAGTTGCTTAGGTCCTTACTAAGTTAGTGAGATGGGCTTTGAACTTGTGATCATCCTCTCAGCCTTCTGAGTGCTGGGATTACAGACATGTGCCACCATGCCTGGCTTGAAACTTACTTTTAATGCAGTTGCTGCTTTCTTCCATTCTGGTGTTAATCTTTGGCAATGACCACACCTTTAGGGTGAAAACACAAATAGGGTGACAGTTAAAGTCTTTGATCTATAATTCATAAAATATCCATCAATGGTCTTATTGAGTAAGATACACTCAGGGTGGGAGCTTGAGAGGAGGACTAGCACTAATAAAACAGAATCAGTGATGGTCACGAGTAATGAAATGTCTTATAATTCACTAAAGAACATTTCAATACTTATGATACTTACAAAAATCATTTTTCATATCATCCTAATAAAAGAGATCAAATAAATCAGGAATTTAAATAAAGCTACTCATCTTACACCTCTTAAAGCTTGACACTCCCTGATCCAATCCTCCTCATTTATTAATTTTTGTGGTACTCAGGGTTGACCCCAGAGGCATAATCTATCACTGAGCAGCATTCCCAGTCTTTTTTACTTTTCATTTTGCAACAAGACCTCACTAAGTTGCTGAGGCTGGCCTTGAACTTGTGATCATTCTGTCTCAGGTCCCAAATAGTTGGAATTATAGGCAGATATCATTATATCCAGTTAGATATCACATTCTTAATCACTATACAGGGGCCTAATCTCAGCCCTAATATTTGAAATACATTTGAAATGCTGTTTTTACATATTTATATATGGTATGTTTTGTTGCTCAGATGAGATATTCAGAATATAGAAGTCAAATTTTCACAGGGCTTAGACTTCAGATTATATAAGAAAAGAGGACTCAAACCAGAGACTATCAGAACACATACCTCTTCAATTTAAATGTTAGGCAATATGCACACAAATCAATGCACTATATAAATAAATATCTATTTTACTAACCTGTAAGTGAAACTGAGTATTCCCTTCAATTGTGAATGTAAATATCATTCCACAGCCAATGAGTACTATGACTCTGTCACTAATAAAAACCACAGCTCAGATTTACTGTCCTAGTAAAGAAGTACAGGTTGAGCATCTCTAATCCCCAATTTCAAAATCCCAAAACCTAAAACTTTTGAGCACTGACACAAACTCCAAAATTTTGGATTTATGGATTAGGGATGCTCAATTAGAGAAATCTAAACAAATATTCTAAAATCTGAAAAACTCCAAGATTTCAAATACTTCTGGTTTCAAGCATTTTGGATAAGGGATTCTCTATCTGTACTATATTACCATGTCAAGATTTATTTCAATATTCTGAGAACCATGTTTCAACATTTTAGTTTTCCTTTGCAATCCCACAGGATACACATTATAGCCTTTATTTTATGAAGGAATTCTTTGGAATCCTTCACCAGTCTGCCAAAGAAGTCCAAGCACCAAACTGCTCTAATTAGACATTTTTCGTATTTAGAACAGTACGTGGTAAAACTTCATCAGTGTAATAACAATAATAATCCACCAGATCCAGATTCTGCCTTCTCAAGTGCAACTTTATTATTTTTTGTGGTGCTAGGCAAGCACTCTACCACTGGGCTACACCTGCAACCCCAAATCCTGCCTTCTCAATTAGGCTGTCTGATATAGTTTTATAATAATGTTCTCTTGTATTGCAGTTATCAGAAACAAAATAAACTACCCATGACACAAATGATTAAAAAGTTGAACTTGCAAAAATTACATAGAAGTTTTAAACAACATAGCAGTTTATACAATTACTATTATACAAGATAACCATATTGAAATTAGCATTTAGATTTAACAAACAAAAAACAAAGAAGCCTTTAAAATATAGCAAAGGCAGGCCAGGCATGATGACCCAAGCCTGTAATCCCAGCAGCTTGGAGGCTAAGACAGGAGGACTGTGAGTTCAAAGCTAGCTTCAACAACTTAGCAAGGCCCTAAGCAACTCAGTGAAACCCTGTCTCTAAATAAAATACAAAAAAAAAAAAAAAAGAGCTGGGGATGTAGCTCAGTGGTTAAGTGCTCCTGAGTTTAATCCCTGGTACCTAGATAAATAAAATAAGGCATTAAGACAAATATAATTCACAATATGGCAGCAAAATTTTATCTCAATTTGCTACACTGAACCATCAGTAAAGTACTTCATGAGAATCAGTGTTGAGCTTCCCAAACTCAGTTTCATGGTCTACCAAAGGAAAAAATTAAAGTAATACAGAAAAAAACTTTTCATCAGGTTATGAGAACTTGATAGTAATAATTTCCTTTGCTATGCCTTCCTCAAGCTTCAAGGCACTGTTCACATTTGTGAAGGTCCCTCTGGGCGTCAGCTCACTGTACAGTTCACCTTCACAGACATGCAGTGGCAGGGCTTGCGTCTCCCCCTCGTGTGGCCTGCTGCTTTACAGCAGCGATTGTCTCATGCACATTTTGCAGTTTCCATTGATCTGCCTCTACTCTTTTTTTTTTTTTTTTTGGCATTAAACACATAAACAATACCATTGGGGCAATACTGTATTCTGACCACATACAATTATGTACCATTTGTTCAACAATAATTATATCATCACAGGGCTTTTCCAGTAATGAATATAAGGCAAGAAAGAATTTTTAAATTAAACCAGATTTTCTAATTACATATTCAGAAAACAATCTCTTCAAGAGACAAAAAGGAATCCATCACTTATTTTTCCCTTTGCTCAAGATTTTTTCTTCATAAAATTAGTTTCCCTTCCACCCTTATCTTACTAGCTTCCTTATAAGGACAGATTTTCTTTAAATTAAGAATTTTTGGGCTGGGGATGTGGCTCAAGCGGTAGCGCGCTCGCCTGGCATGCGGGTTCGATCCTCAGCACCACATACAAACAAAGATGTTGTGTCCGCCGAAAACTGAAAAATAAATATTAAAATTCTCTCTTCCTCTCTAAAAAAAAAATTTTTCCTTTCTTATTTTTTATAACGATTAGCTACTCAACCTCCCCACCTATTTTTTTTTTAACCGACTCACTCTCTAGGGCCTTTAACAGACTCAACACTGCAATCTCCCTTTTCCCTCTCTTCTTCTTTTAAGCAAGCAATAATTTATATAAACTAGACGTCAGAATAAAACTAGGCACTTATACAATACTTTTCCCAATGTGTAAAGTACCGTAAATAACCACCATTTTATTGCACTTACCATGGAGCATAGAATTCTACAAGCCACAAACTGTTACTCTGAATAACTTCTCTGTTGAAATTAGATGGAGTTAATTCAATGACATCGTCGCTGGAGGAATACAGAGCATTCACTGCTAGAAAGAAGGTACAGCTCACCAGACCTAGAATAAAGACAAAAGCACACCAATGGGGCACGGTTCACAGCCACCAGAGACCTCTCCAACCCACCCAGGACCTTCTCACAGAATATGGCCTGGGCTCAACACTGCCCTCTGCCCTCCCTGCTGTCACTGGAGTCTCTGGACTTCACTCCCATGGGTTGCGCTGAGAAAGAAGTGAAAGGAGAGTCTCCACTCACGTTTCTTGAACTTCAATGGAAAAAAACTTTTAAGTACCATTTTTAGTGCACTCCACAAATTAACTTTTATTCCTTTACAACCATCCTATGACTATTGTTACCACTCTATGGGCATGGACCTACATTAAGAAATCACCTCTAGCTGCATGACCTTGCATAATCCACACAGCATTTATCCCTCATGTTATTCACCTGCAGTATTAGCACCCTACTTTTTAAAATTTTTGAAGTGAAAAAGAATCATCTCTCCCACTAATGACTGTGGAGTGCTTAGCCAGTGAGCCGCATCTCTGGTCCTTTTTATTTTTTGAGACAAGGGCTCACAAAGTTGCTAAGGCTGGCTTTAAACTTGTGACCCTCTTGCCTTAGCTTCCCAAGCCAGTGGGATTCTAGGCATGCGTCACTGCGCCTAGTGTAAATATTTTTGTCTCTACTTTTTCAGAAAAATGTTTAGCACATTTTTAGGCACTCTTGAATGAGCTTAGCATTTTCATGTGAAAGATGTAAAAGGGAGAATATTGGTTTCTTATTATTAATAGCATAGTTTAGCAACAGTGTGGATCAAGTATATTTTTGTTGGCTACTCTGGGAGCTGAAATGCAATTTTTAACAATTATACAGGAAAACATTCTGAACTGACTTACTAATATATTAAGAACTTTAGTTTTTGAACTGGCAATACTAAAGTTTCACCACCATTTAAGTTAATATATGTATATATTTTTAATTTTCTAATTATCTCCAGGACAATTTTAAATACAGAATATCTTTGGCTTGTTCTTGATCATAACAGAAATGTTTCAGATTTAAATGATGCTGACTTTGGGGCTGAAATAGATACACTTGTGAGGTTAAAAAATGTTTATTCCATTCTGACAGGAATAAGATGAAATCTTAGTTTTTATTTGGATTTCTCTAATTGCTAGAGATGTTGAACACTTTTTCATATATTTGTTGATTAATTATTGTTCTTCTTTTGTGAAGTGTCTGTTCAGTTACTTAGCCCATTTATTTTTTGTGTGTGTGTTAAGTTCTTTATAGAGATTAATGCTTTATCAGAGGTGTCTGTGGTGAAAATTTTTCCCAATCTGTAGGATCTCTCCTCACTTTATTGTTTCCTTTGCTCTGAAAAAGCTTTTTAATTTGAATCTGTCCCATTTATTAACTCTTGATTTTACTTCTTGCATTTAGGAGTCTTGTTAGGCTGATGTGGTGCAGATTTGGGCCTATTTTTTCTTTTTTTAGGTGCAGGGTCTCTGTTCTAGTGCCTAAATCTTTGATCCACTTTGAGTTGATTTTTGTGCAGGGTGAGAGATAGAGGTTTAATTTCATTTTGCTACATATGGATTTCCAGATTGGCCAGCACCATTTGTTGATTAGACTATCTTTTCCCCAGTGAATGTTTTTGGCACCTTTGTCTAGTATGAGATAACTGTATTTATGTGGGTTTGTCTCTGTGTCCTCTATTCTGTACCAATACAGGCAACAATAAATGTTGGCGAGAATATGGTGAAAAAAGCACTCATACATTGCTGGTAGGACTGCAAATTGGTGCAATTACTATGAAAAGCAGTTTGGAGATTCCTCAGAAATTGGGAATGGAATCACCATTAGACTTAGCTATCCCACTTCTTGACTTATACCCATAGGACTTAAAATTAGCATACTATAGTGACACAGCCATATCAATGTTCAATTCACAACAGCTAGACTATGAAACCAACCTAGGTGTCCCTCAATATGAATGGATAAAGAAATACTCGATGGAATATTACTAGGCTTTAAAGAAAAGTAAAATTATGGCCAATAAATGGTTGGAGTTAGAGAATATCACGCTAACCAAAATAGGCCAATCCCTCAAAACCAAAGGCCAAATGTTTTCTCTAATATGTGGATGCTAATTCACCATAAGACATGGGGGGGTGGGGGATGGGACCACAGAAGAGTAGCGTTACCTTAGATTAGGTACAGGGAAATGATGGGAGGGAAGGGGAGGGATTGTGGGGATAGAAAAGATAGTAGAATGAAACAGACATTATTACTGTATGTTTATATGTGACTGCATGACCAATATGAATCTGCAACATGTACACTCAGAAAAATGAGAAATTATATCCTATCTATGTATGATATATCAAAGTGCATAAGTGCATTCTACTGTCATGTATAACTAATTAAAACAAATAGAAAATTTTTTTTAAAAAGTCTATTCCCATCTTTTCAGCATGTGTGAAGATCATCATTTCTTTCTTTCTTTTACTCTGTTGATTCAGCATATTAAGTGATACTGGCCTGTAGTTTGAAGTAGTGTGGTTATGGCATCTCAGTCATGTTTTCATATGCTTACTTCATAACAGAAATTGGAAGATTTCAAACAGAACTTTTTAGAATCCCAATGGTTAATGTCTTCTGGAAGGAGTATATATTAGTGTTGACTGCCATGTGGCTAAATCCTCCATACAGTACTTTCTCAAATTCCACATCACTTCACTATATTAAAAACACTTGATTTTTTCACAGCATTACTACTAGAAAGCAGGAATTATGCTCATTTTGCAAATAAACAGGAAGAGGAGAATGCCCACCTGGGGTCATGCAACATAGTAAGTGGCAAAGCAGCTCTCGGACTCCAATTTCCAAGTTTTCCCATTAAACCATGCTGTCTTTTTGTGCTCAAGATAAAATAGTTTAGTAGGCCTGGGCATGAATAACAATTATATTATTCAAGAATATTGTATTTGAATGATACAGTTAATGCTGTAAGAACTTATGAAATAAAACTGCAGACTTTACTCATCAAAAGCCATAGCCCATAAACCAGGTGAAATACAGAGTGGGCATCAGTAATGAATGCTACCGGGAGATAACACAGGAAGACCGAAAGTGCCAACTGGGTTTAATGACAACCAAGTCAGGGGCACCTGCAGGTGTGAGGGAGTAGTGAAAATCAGCAGCCAGTCTGCAGAGGACTGGAGAGAGTAGGAGGGAAGGAGATGGAAAGAAAAATATAGATGATCTTGAAACATTTCATTACGATGAGCAGGGGAGAGCAAGCAAATGTGGGGTAAAAGGAGGGTTTCTTTTTAAAGATGGAAGTGATTTAAGCATAAAAGGAAAAAAAGGTGAAGTGGGGAGGCTTAAGAGGGAACACCTGAACATCCAGAGGGAGACAGGGAACCCCGTCAGTGATGGAGGAGACTTTCACAGGATGACCTTCTCACCTATTTTAAGAGGTGGGCAAGGTTGAGGGTGTTTGGAGATCAAATCAACCAGTGATACTCCCTCAAAGACTGTGCTATCCAAAATGGTACCATTAGCCACACATGGCTACCCACATGGAGATGTGTTCTAAGCATAAAAATAGCACTCTACATTTCAAAGACTTGGCAGGGGAAAAATACTGGGTAAATAAAAGTATGTGTTGCTTAATGACTGGATGCTTTCTGAGAAACACATCATTTATTTATTTTTTTTCTGGTGCTGGGGACCGAACCCAGGGTCTTGTACATCCTAGGCAAGTGCTCTACTACTGAGCTACATCCCTAGCCCTTTTCTAAATTTTATTTTGAAACAATTACACAGGAAATAAGTTGCTATATTGCCCATACTGGCCTCAAACTTGTGACCCCCCTGCCTGGGTCTCCAGAGTAGCTGGAATGTGCCACTATACTAAAATGTGTCATCACTGTGCAAATATCACAGAACAAATTTATACAAGCTATAATAGCTAGGACTTCATTAGCTGGTGTAACCCCATGGGACCACCACCCTTGATGTGCTCCACCACTAACTGAAGCATCTTTATGTGGCACATGCCTGCATGAAAACTAATTTACCTGTTTCGTTTCCTCTTTCCAAAAAAACCCACAAACAAACAAACAAACAAAAAACAACGTGGCTACAAGAAAACTTAAAATTGGATTACATACAAAGTTTACATTATATTTCTATGACAGTGCTACTTAGCAATCTTTGTGCCAGGTACAGTGGTGAACACCTGTAATCCCAGTGATTGGAGGCTGAGGCAGGAGAATCCCAAGTTCCAGAACAGTCTCAGTAACTTAGGGAGATCCTGTCTCAAAATAAAAAATAAAAAGGGGTGGGATGTAGCTCAGTGATGAAGCACCACTGAGTTCAATACCTAGTTCCAAATAATCTCCTTTGTTTACAAAAAAGTTTTAGTAGAATTTGATGTATTTACAAAGCAAGTAAATCAAGCAGAGAGAGTTCTAACTCTAAATAAGGGTAAAATGAAGACTGGCCCTGGCTAATTCCCCATGGAATTCTACTCCATAATTATGGACTACACATGCAACTACAGTGGTATAACCATGCTGCCTATCTACTACTGTAAGTTTTCACTATTAGTAGCTCAATGCTAAAAACTGTTAAACTCCCAACCCCCCCAAAAAATATTACTGTTTCCTTAAGAGGAATTTTTGCAAGGGAGATCAGTAAGTATAGCTAACATTTTGAGAGCTGACCAACTACCATCCAGAAACTAGGTTCTTTACTTTTTTTATGAGACAAAAATAGCAATAACATTTATATTGCTGTATACCAGCAATGCTGTCAACATTTTACTTATATTAATTCAGTGAAGAACTCTATGTGAAGAACTGTCCATTTTGTAGATTGGTAAACAGAGACATAGAAAGTATAACTTGCTGAAGTCACATAATTAGAATGAGATAGAACAGGGGTAAGCAACCCAAAAAACTCTGGACCAAAGGACCTGAGAATGTAGTGGTGTTTTCCCCTGGGCATCACTAGGTAGACCCCAGCAGGAGAATTACCTTCTTCCACTTCTCATGGCAATCAGGGACAGCCATAGACAACCTACTCTCCTCTGCAGGCTGGAGTCACCATGTGGGATTTTTTTCAACACAAAGACAATCAAACTACTGACACTCAGCATAATATGGTCTTGGATTATTTTTTTCCTTGGTAATGGTGATGGAGTTTTGTTTGCCTTTAAATTTTAAGAGTTACCCCTCTATACATGGCTATCCAATGGTAAAAGGTCGAGGCCTAAACTACTTAAAAGGACACGTACTACTTAACCTGATGGGGTTACAAAGAAGTCAAACATATTACGATGAACATGTAAAAACTCACAGCATAAAAGTAGCCAATAACTGTTCCCCTCCAGTCCTCCCTCAAAACAAAAATACTGAGCTCATTTAGGATGACAAAGTAGTTCAGTGATGCTGTTTCTAAAATTCACATGGCCAATCAACTCAAGTGATAATGAACAGCATCGGAAATCGAAACGTGTGAGTGTGGAGAATCTGTGAGCGGATGGCTCTGCAGCCGGAGGCCTCGCGCTCCTCCCCAGCACTCAGGGCGGTACAAATTCACACCAGGACCAGCTTTGCCCCCCGTCTGCGGGCAAGAGTATATGGTCCCAAAGCAGCCCACTATCAGAAACCAAAGGGCCCCCCCAAGGCCGACTGCGTTTACTAAAATAATGAACTAACTAACAGAATCAGAATTCCTAGTCTGAATTCGCTCATGGAACCTAAAATCTTTTCCCCTCATCTACTCTCTCGACAGTTAATACGGCAAGTTTTTAAAATCTTACCCTTTAGATTGTTCTAACTCATTCACACCCGTGGGGTACTACTGCTAACCCTAAAAGGTGGACACGGTTGGAAAAGCCCCGGCACAGAGCAGTCCAGTGACTCGCTGCGGTCGCCTGGCTAGGGAGGGCTGGATCCCGAGCTGGGCAGGCACAGTCAGGGCGCCTGGGCGGCGACTGGGACCCTCGACTTCGCGCCCGGGCGAGACTAAAACGGACCTTTACATAATTCCGGAGCCTGGGCTCCGCCGCGCGGCTCAGAGGTCCAACCCCCTGAAAGCGCTCCTGCGTCGTCAGCTCCGCTCCCTGCGCACGGCAGCCGCGCGGACTTCGGCTTCAGAACCGGGAGCCGCGCGGGAGGTGGCACGATCGCACACACGGGGCTCCGCACGCGCGGGCCGGAGCGGAGGCCGCAGCGGGACCCGGCCTCGCCGCGAGGCCCCGGCCCCGACGCCCCGGCGTGGCTCCGCGGCCCCCTCGCGGCCCCCGCCCTCCCGGCCCCGCGCCCGCCACCCCGGAGCCAGGCCGCGTGCGCGAGGCGGGGCGGGTCTCCGCACGCCAGGCGCGCTCCCGGCCGCAGCCCGCCGAGGGGGCGCGGGGCCCTGCAGGTCGAGTCCCCGGCCCGCGCCTACCGAGCCCCAGGCGAGCCATGCCGAGCACCGGTCAGTCCGTCCGCGCCGCCACCGCCTCAGCCCTGCCGCCGCGCCCCCGCGATCGCGTCCCGCCCTCGGCCGCTCTGGCTGCGGCGAGACGGCCGGCGGGGGCGGGCCGGAAGGGCTCGCCGCGCGTGGCCGCGGCTCATTGGCCCCGGCGGGCTTCGCTCACTCGCTTGACCAATGGGAAGCGGCCGGGTAGAGGGCACCGGTTCGGTTTTTTTTCAAGGGGGCGGTGACGAGCGGCGGGGGCGGGGAGGGGCGGGGTCTCGGAGGGCGGGGAGGGGCGGGGCCAGCCGGACTCCGAGACCTCCTCAGTCCTGTCTGAGTGGGCGCCTCTCCCACAGAGTCCGGTGCTAGGGGTTTCTTCTCTCAGTTCTTGGTTCCTTTCTCCCTGCCTCTCACGTGACTCTCCCGGTCCTCACGCCTCCTGGTCCTCATCCTATCACGGGAGAGTAGAACTCGGGGCCTTCGGTGTGTCCCCACCCTTATTAAATAAAGGACAGTCATTCCTCTTGTGCCCACGTATATTAATTAAAACCACTTGCTAAGCACGTCCGTGTGCCAGGTGATTCAACACGTCTTTATTTTGTTGAATTACTTTGAGTTCCGATGTCCTCTGCACACGACTACAAAGCCTTTCCCATGCAGGACCCCAGTCACCCTGGAACCTGGAACCTGCGCTGGAACCGCAGGATTCTTCCCGCGCAGGCTCCCTTCTTGGTCCTGGGGTCGGGGTCGGGACCAGCGATGCGCTCACGTGGACAGTTGTTTTGTGAAATGTGCAAAAGTAAAGTATTCTAGTCCTAGAAAGTTAAGTGAGACCCCTGGGTCTTTGCGTTCTGTTCCCTCTCCTGTGTTTGGAGTGGACGTGGTCAATTTATTTTTGTATTAGTAGTTTCTCTGTAGTAATTACTGCATAAGAAGGGCTCTAACTTTAGCCAAAGCTTTCCTTGGCAAAGGCGTCCGGGAGTGGTGATGGCTGGCTGGTGGTCTTCCTGGAGGAAGTGGCCCTATAGTTGCCCCTGGAGTTCTGTTGGGCAAACCAGACTCAGCCACACTCGGCCCACTGGAGTCATAGGGAAGCCCAAGTAGTCATCCCAGGGCTCTGTGGAGTCAGAGCACAGGCTGTGGTCTGTGACGACACAGCCAGGCTTCTCTTCTCCACCTGGATGGCGCTTGAGTGAAGTGCTGCTTATTTTTCTGACACCTTTCTGTGCTTTACACATTTCCCCTTGAAATGTGCCTGTTCTGCAGGATTGAATGACAGTGAGGCCCTTCTCCTCTCACCTAGAAAGTCGTTCCTTTCCTGTCTGCTGTGGGAATTTAAGTCCTCCCACATTCAGGGGCCCCCTCCTTTCCCTTTCCTCCAGGTTCATGGCAGTGTCTTAATTGGGCCCCAGGGACCCCCGACATCACAGCTTGCACAATGCACTGTGGCTATTAGGGCCACAGTCCAGCTCAAAACAGCAACTGCTGATAGAGTGGCCAACGCCCACTCATGCCTTCCCTGACATGTGTGGTCTCTGTCGGAATCTGCCTAAGAGGTAATTGTCCTGGAGAAACAGAGGCACAAGCAAAACTCCCTGCTAAATTGTTCCCAGGCATAGGGCCATTCTGGGCTGTGAGATAAATGCAGAGCACCCCACAAGTGCCTCTGTGAAGCACCCCCTACACTGACAGGCTTCCAAAAGCGTACCAGGGTGGGTGTCATTCATTTCTTTTTTTCATTAAAATAAAGCACATATTAATGGCCTAATTATATCAGGTACTGTCCCAGGCACAGCCACTGGCTCAGGAGCACACAGCCAGCAGAGGCCAGAGAAGACAAAGGCACATTATACTGCAGCATTCTGACCAAGAGAAGCCTCTGGTACAATGGAGCCCAGAAAAGATAACTTCTGTGTTTGTTTGCTGACCTGGTAAAATATGCATACAAATTGTCATTTTAACCTACCTCCCTTCTTTTTCACCGTGGGTCCAACATTCACTGCATGCACAGAATACAGAGTACGTTTGTGTTTCAAGGTCAGCCTGTGCTGCAGCAGGTGTCAGAATTTCATTCTTTCCGAGGCTGAATACTCTTCCGTTTTATGGTGGACCATGCTTTGCTTCTCCCGTCATCTGCTGATGGACATTTGCATGGTTCTCACCTTTGGGCTGTTAGTAATGCTGCGTTGAACATGGGCACCCACGAATCTGAGTCGTCGTTTTCAATGCCTTTGGGCACATATCTAAGAGGGCACTGTGGGCTCCTGTGGCCATTTCACATTTAACTTTCTGAGGAGCTGTCGGTTTTCCATAGCAGTGGTCCCATTTTATACGCCCGCAGTGGCATGTCCCATGAGCAACACGGTTTCTCCCCAGCCTGGCCCATGTGAACTTGCCATGTTAGGGATCTTAGCCATCCTAGTGGGTGTGAAGAACAATCTCTGAGTTGAGTCGGGAAGGATTTGTAGAAGCAGTCAAACAAAGAATGGGAGGGAGAGAAGCCACCCAGAGAGCCAGTTACAGAAGCAGGAAGTCCCTGAAGGTCCTGGGAACTTGAAGTGGAGTGGAGGATGGGGAGGCCAAGGCCGCAGGAACAGAGAGAGACCAGATGTGGAGGTTCCTGAGGATGTGCCCAAGCAGGGAGCCTGCTGAGAGCAGCAGGGAACCCAGGAGAGGAGCTCAGGGAGGGTTAGGGAGCCCAAGGGGCCTGGGGGCAGATAAGTCTTTGGAGAAATCCCCCAACCCCTTTCTCTCCTGTAAGTCTTCAGGCTTGATATCTCTGAGCTTCAGTCTCCTTGGTTGTGAACAGGGATATGACTGTATTTTGTCACAGCATGGCTGCCTGGTTTCAATGAGACAAACTGTGAAAATCATTCTGCATGGCACTTGGCCCAGGGCACGCACCCCTTGAATGTTAGACATTATTATGAAATGATCATCACAGTAAATGCTAACAGAACATTCATTTGTTTCACAATAAACTAAAAACAGCGTGGCCAACCCAAGGTAGATGTGCAGTGTGAGTGAGAAACACTTTCAGGACTGAATGCTGAGATTAGAGTCCTTGGTTACTGCAGCAAAACCCAGCCCAGCCTGACTCTAGCATCTAAGTTACTGGGCTCTGGGCTACTTCTTTGAGCCTGTGTTTTCTTCTGTAGAAAAGGGCGTGATCACAGCTCCCTGATAGGCTTTGTTCCTTCACTCAGCTCAGATCCCCATCAGCACTGTGCCTTGTACCTCACAAACAAGACAAAAGGAAAGGACAAGTAAATATTTACAAGCTGAGATAATTGCCAGGGTAGGCAGAAGAGAGGCCCATCCTCCAACCCTCAGAACTGCTGAGTAGGTGACACTCTAGGGCAGAGGGGAGTGCCGTTGGCTGACAGAAGTAAGGGTTGCCAGTCAGCTGTCCTTAAAACGGAGATGAGCCTGGCTTCTCTGGGTGGCCCATAGAGGGTCCTTAAAACTGGAGGAGGAGGTCGGACAGAGGAGCAGGGATGTGGCACAAGAAGGACACAGTGCTGGAGATGGAGGGGCCATGAGCCAGGGACTGCAGTGGCCTCTAGCAGCAGGAAAAGCTCAGGAGGCGGTTTCTCCCCTAATCCTCCAGAAGGTGCATAAGCAGCCCACACCTGGCGCCCAGGAGACCCGTGTTGAAACTTCAGCCTAGGGAACTGCAAGGTGGTAAACTGGCACTGTTTCAACTCACTCCATTTGTGGTCGTTTGTAGCAACAGCCAAAAAATTAACACAAGTCATAATAAGAACAGGAAGTGATAGGAAATCAGGGGCCAGGGAGGAATGAACCTTAGTCAGGAGGCCTCTGAAGACCAAGGTGTAAGCAGAGCCCTGAGGATGGGAGGCGGAATAGATTCTGAGAGGTAATAACTTAGCTTCAGGCTGGATGCATAGGAGGCATTCGACCGCTGGTCCCTGCGACTGTGAGTTCTAGACACCTGCTTTCTGAAAAATGTAGCCGCTGAGGAAAAAAAAGCCGCATACCTACCTGCCCGCCCTCCCTGCCCACCCTACCCTCCTGCCCACCCTACCCTCCTGCCCACCCTCCCCACCTGGGAAATCCTTGGCTGAAGTGAGGCAGGCAGGGCCTCCTCAAGGACATCGCCACTTCCTTCCTCAAGGACATCTGAGCAAATGTAACAAACACGGGGTACTCATTCCAATCCAGCCCTCTTGCCTTCCTCTCCTCTGCCAGAAATGAGCTCTCCAATTTACTTGTCAACACCCGCCATGTGAGAAAAACTCTGGGGGGAGTGCACACAAAGTCATAACATCATGTATCATCACCGTTAGTGACGATATGAAGTGCAGTGGGATTTCCATTGGCCAGCGCGGGAAAGAAGCAAAACAAAGGTTGCCGGGTCGTCCTTCCCCTACTTTAATCCCCTGGTTTATTCTTTTCTCATTGGTCATCAAAGGCAAGAATAGGAAGAAAATATTGTGGTTGTCCTCTGTCTTTTCCAGGAACAATGTCCTAGAACTGCTGTTTGGTGGCCTACTTTATAGCCAAGGCCAAGGGGATTTTCTGAAGTTATCTCCAATCCTGGTCACTTGACCCTGGCCCATTCTTATTTCCTGGGCATCCAAAGAAACATATTGTCTTAGACCCTAAGGAACTTTGGTCATGTAGGATGTGTTAATCTTCTGACCTTAAAACTGACTGTGGAGTGAAGACAGCGAATGGCTGTGTCCCCTCAGGTGCCTCCTCCGGATTCACCAGTGCTTTCCACTTCCACATCTTTGTTCATAAGCCCACCCCTCGTCCACATCAGACTCCCCTTCTGAGTGACTTTACACTGATCCCACAGAACTTCCATGTGGACCTTGACTGCAGTTGTTAAATGACCTGTCCCCACATTACAGTGTGAGCTCCTAGGGGCCAACTATGTCTTATGATTGTCCCTGAAGACCCAGGATCCAGCATAGGACCTGAAATCAATGGGTTTTCAGTCAAATGAAGGCAGGAAAGCGGAATGTGTGAGTGAGTGGCCACGGTGGGCCCTTCTTCCTTTGCACCTGTAGCCAAAGGCTTCTCTGTACTTTAGCTCTTAGTTTTGAAGCCTTCGTTCCGGAGAAGCCAGTCCTTTCTAGATTACAGCCCAACTATTGGACTGAGGAACCTGCTTTTTGGTGGTGGGAACATTTTCATTTCTTTTGTGCTTCCCACCGTATCTAGGACATTACAGCTTGAGAGACCCAGCCCACCCACCTCCACAGACCAACCGATTCTTCTGTCATGATTTAACATATTGCTTTGGCTCTGAGCATTGCTTACGGAACGACCCCAGCCTGGGGTTTTCCTAAGCTGTATGTGGTTGTGAGGTATTTGCCAGAACTGGGATTTAACTTGTGACACCCACAGTCTATCAAACACCAGGCATCATTCAGAAAGAGAGGCCCTTTGTGTCTACCACAAACACCTTGGAATCCAGATGCTTCCTCAGTGCCTCCCTCTCTTGACTACTTCCTCAGGCTTCATTCTTAGCAAGCCATGACCCCTCCTGCCTCCCAGTGTTTCATATTACAAATTTCAAACAGTCAGGGTGGGTGGTGCACGCCTATAATTCCAGCAACTTGGGAGGCTGAGGCAGGAGGATCACAAGTTCAAAGCCAGCCTCAGCAACTTAGCTAGGCCCTAAGCAACTCAGTGACAGCCTGTCTCAGAATAAAAAATAAGAAGGGCTGGGGATATGGCTCAGTAGTAAAGCACCCCTGAGTGCGATCCCTATTACTGAAAAAAAAAAAAAATGTGAATCTTCCACTTCACTTTCCAAAATCAAGCAGCTGAGCTTTACTTCGTGGGATCAGATCATGGAAGAGTTGAGAAAGTTTTCCAAGGAGGATATTGAATTCAACCTTCTACTTAATGGAGGGAAGGGGTGAAGGTAGAGAGGATGGGAGAGATGCCATGTGACCTGCCCAGGAACACTTACTGTGTCTGTGCTTGGCACAGTGCAGTGTTCTAGAAATGTTCTTATTTGAGTTTATAGCATGTAAAGACCAGAAGCCAAGTTCCTTGACTCCACGTGGCCTGCTACTGGTGCAGGACTCCTTGGATTGCCCCTGCTTAATGTTCAAGGTCCTTTGGTGATATGCAGGATGAACACAGCCCCCACCCCCACCCCACCCCACCCCACCCCTGTGTGAACACAGCCACAGACACTATCACCTTTCTCTTCCATCCAGGGAGCCCACGCCGTTCCTGTGAGTGACAGCGATGTCATTAGCAGTCCAACTTGTTCACGCTCTAACTTAAGATAAAGTAGTGAACGCTGTGCAGACATCAGTCCTGCAGGTTATTAGCAATGACTGGCTTGCCTCACACCTGGGAGCTGCCAGTGACGTGTGACGCAGAAGGTAGAGGCCTGGCTGCAAACCTCCTCGCTTAGCTCCCGGGGTCCCCAGGGACTAGTTCTGAGCCCTGGTCAGCCGTGTGTTCTTCCTAGATTGGCACAAAGAACTGTCTCAAGCTCCAATGTGGAGAAGGACTTTAGTTTTTGGAGCTTGTGGCAGAGACTTCGAGCTGACCTTCCTGCAGGGTGACAGAATCCCAGCCAGGTCCCCGGCTGTCTGCTGCGCTGCACTCCCAGTTCACCTGGTGTTTGCCCAAGGACTTGCCCGGGAAAGGAGGGCAGAAGTGGCGTGCAGGGACAGGGAAGGCTGGTCCCCAGTGTTGGCCTCTGTGTGGTTGGGTGCCTTCTATTTAGCCATATCTAAATGTATGCTAAACAAACATTTGGAAAGAGGAAGCTTTGTAGGAGAGTTCAGCGTGTCCCCCACAACAGGGTGTCTCTGGGGCTTTAAGGATCCTAGTCAAGGGCAGTAATAGATTTTATTTTGAGAATTTACTAAAAATGTACTTAGCATTTATTTATTGAGAACTTACTATTGCCAGACATTGTGGTATGTGTTTTGAATGTACACAGCAAACAGACAAGTGGGCTTAGGCCCCTTATCAGGAACCTTCCCAGGAGCCATTAGTAACAACCACACCTCCACGGTCCACCCAGCCTGTGAGTCAAACGTCTTCTAGGCAAAGCTAAAAACCAAAAGAAATAGGATATGATGCCTTCTCCAAAAAATAAAGCGTGACCCTGAGCTTCTGTTAAGGGTGTGGCCCTCAAGTCGGCTCAGGAGCCCAGCTTGAGGCAAACCTTCCTGCCCAGGGTGACAAGGCCCCACCTGTCCCAACCTCCTTCCTGGAGCGCCAACACAGGCCACGTCCCTGCGGCTGCCTCCAGGGCTGTTCTTAGATGCCCAGTGTTTGGACTGGTGTCCTCTGACCCGCCTGGGGCTGGGCTGTGATGGATAATCTCTGTGACTTATTTTCCCAGGAGTGAAGACAGTCTGTATGGATCCCCTTGCTCAGTTTTCCTGTGTTTCAAAGGTTACATCTGATGCTGAAGAATCCCCAGAGTAAAAACTGGGGCTTATTCTAACAGCGGGGTGCAGCTCAGAGCCACAGCCCGGTTTCTCCCTTCTCCTCCACGGACCAGGTCCTCCGGGCCAGCCCTCCGTAAGGAGCAGTGGCTTCCGGTAGTCCCCACCACCCCTGCTGCTGGCAAAGCCCATCTGGCTCCAATCCTTCAGGTCCCCGACAGGGCCCCACGTGATTCACAGTGACGAGGGAGGGGACAGGGAAACAGGAGGCAGCCCTTCGTTCAGGGCCTGCTTTCCCGCCAGATGGCGCCACTGTCCGTCCAGTGGCTCAAGCCACACGCGTGCGCCTCCTCTCCAGCCCCGCTCCACCAGCAGATTCTCACTCTGCTGCCAACACACAGCCAAAGCCGCTGGCCTCATTTCCCCATGTCTTTACAACTACCACCCCGGTTCCAGTGCTCATGGGGACTTGCACTGTCGCCTAGCAGAGCAGCTTGTATCTCCCTACTGTGGTGGACGCCTGTGGGGCCACCAGACCCCTCAGGAGGAAGCCCTACTCCTCCAGTAGATGGGAGCCTCAAGTGCTGATCCCCCACAACTGTGTCCCTCCTTTCCCTCCAGCTTACGCCTTCTCCCGGGACAGTCCTCCTTCAGTGGGTGGTTAATAAGGGACATGAAGGACTGCTGTCTTAGCTTCATTTGGGACAATTCTGAAGTTCCAAGTCCAGGTCCAGGTCCCCTGCGGACCCACTGAAGCCATGTAGGGACTGTGACCCTGCTCATCTTCTCCTGCCTGGTCTGTCCCTCATTTCCTTGCAGTGTCACCAAGCACCAGCTCCAATAAACTCCCTGTAGGCAAGACCATCTCCAGCGCCTTGTTCCTGCAAGCAGCTTCCCCCATGGTGTGGCCAGCAGGGGATGTGGATGGGACAGACCACTCTGGAATGGAGTCTTATTAGCTAAATTCCTTTGGCCAGACTCTACCCCCTTGCCTCAGTGATTGGCCCAGAAAAGGGTTGGTCACCACCATTGTAAAGGCGGCCTTAGCCTAACTGTAAGGATGGCATTGGCCTAAGCAATGCCATTTTAAATAAACCTGCAGTCCCACCAGGCACCATCCTACAGAGCCCTCCAATATGTCAATCAGGCATAGCCTGATAAAGACAAGTCACTTTCCAGGGTGAAGTCACAGGTCTTTAGCCTTTGCAAATGAACAGACATTGGGACCGGCTGACACTGATGCACACACCCGAGAGCCTGATGAGAACCTGGACTGACAGCCCAACTCTTCTCATCATCTGCCTGATCCTTTGCATCATCCTCACCATTCTCCAACTCAACAGCAGCCTCCTCACCCTAGTGAGAATGGCGACTTCTCCTTATTACTGTCCCCTCAACCAGCCGTCAACTCCACACCAGGAGAAGCCTCCATCTGTTCCTGACCTGATGACCGTGGTCTGAGTGAGTGTGCTTCTGCTGGACTTTAGATCTGGCACTTGATCTTAGCATGCAGAGGGAATGTCTGCAACAACTCTGTCATGATTAAGTGTGGTTACAGTGCTTAGAGTTAACTCAGAATTTTTTGCATTGAATTGATTATGGCCATCGCAGTGCCCAGCATTAAGGATTGTCATTTTCTTGATTAAAAACCTATTGAGTGAATTGTATTGAGTGATTTTGAGTGAATAAAATATTGAAAAGGGCAAAAACTCGTGGCCATTCTTTATTTCTCCCCCTCAACTGCATAAGTTGCACCTTTGCCCATGGACAACCATCCACACCCAAGCCGGGTGGCCTGATGATTCCAGGATCGGATTAATGGTCCAGTGGTAAGCATGTGACCTGACTGGGCCAATCAGAGCAAAGCTGTGGTGGGCGGTTGGGGAGGAGCAGGTCTGGAGGAAGCCTGGAGTCCCAGGTGCTCCTAGAAGCCACCAGCAGCCTGAGCAGACCTGACATGAGCCCGAGGCTGAGAAGGGCAGAGCTGAGGAGGTCACAGGGAGAGGGGATCAAGCCCTGGGTGGCACCTGCAGGCTGCCCTCAGTGGAACTATCAAGGCCTTGTCACCAACATCGCGATTTCTAGCTGGGTTTCTGAGGGGGTCTCACCAAGCAAGCAACTCTTTTTAAAATTTTTTTTCCTACATTATGAAATATTTTTAATTAATTTTTTAATTTATATATGACAGTGGAATGCATTACAATTCTTATTACACATATACAGCACAGCACAATTGTTCCTGTCTCTGGTTGTATACAAGCAATTCTTGATAAAGTTTAAATTAGATGGTGCTCTTCTCCCCTATTTAAGTCTCCAATAACCTCAAAGGGGAAAAAAATAGACAATTTGGCAACTGCATACTTACTAGTGTGGCTAGAATTTAGAAGTCGGAGGAAAGCAAGTCTGGAACAATGGGAACCCTCCTCCCCTGCTGTGGGGCAGTGAGCGGCTTCTCTGGGACAGTCTGGCAGCTCCTAAGCAGGGAGACAGATTGCGGATTGCTTAGATCCTCTGCACTCCAAGTATTCATCCCCCATCCCTGAAGTGCACAGAGGAAAATGACCCCAGTTGCTCCTGTGCAGCGCCAGTGCCCCCTCCTTCCTGGCGGGGCCCTGGGCTGTCCCTCTTCTCCAAGCTCCCATCCTCACACCCCCACGGCCTCTGTTGCTTGACACTTTGCCAAAACCCACAAAACCAAGGATGTTGACTTTGTGTTCTCCAAACAAAAGATCCTGTCCTCGCCATGATCTGCCGGTCAGGAAGCAAAGGAGGGATTATACATAAGATCATCCATTCGTAAACCCGCCAAATCCTGCCAAGTTCGAAAGCGTAGTAGCATTTTCTCCTCTCCATCTGCACAAATCCTGGCCCAGGTTTGAGCGTCTTGACCTGGGTACTGCCAACAGCCTCTTCTTTCCTTTTCTCCCTTTGTTTCTTCCCCAGAGGCTCTGAAGATTGAGAGAGGTCCTGGCTCTTCCTTATTTTGTTTTTTTGCCATCCTGAAAAACAAACATGTATCAAAGCAAGGTTACAAGGTATTTTATAATTTTAACTTACTTTGCAGTGCTGTGGATCAAGCCCAGGGCCTGGCGCATGCTCGGCAAGCATCCTACCCCTGAGCCACGCCCTCAGCCCTGTGGTAGATTTAACGTGCTTATTTTTAATATAATTAATGCTTTAAACTAAAGGATATGATTTTATCTAGTTGTGCTAGTCACACAGTGGCAGTTCACACAACATATGACCTGGTGACAGGACACAAGGTCAGAAGTCTCATGAACATGGCATGGTTTCCATCCTGTCAGTTCGGCTCGCCTGACCCCCTCGCACCATGTCACCCCTTCCAGGGGGCTGCCCTGGCGCCATTCCAGGCTTCATCTATCTGCCCCCTCCAGTGCTCAGTGTGCATGGAAGTCATGACCACCACAGTCCACTGCACAGGGCAATGAATGAATGCTCAAGTGAACAGGAAAATAGAAATGAAGAAAATGTCACAGACCTCTCTGCTTATCGGTTTTCTGTTTGTTTGGGCTGCATGTTTGAGCCTTTGCAAATTTACAGGACCACAGCTGTTCCTGCCCAAGGGTCAAGGTCCCTGGGGGGTGAGGTTGTGCCACTGGAGTCACCATCACAAGTACCACCAGGTGGCGCCAAGTGCGCTTTCTGGAAAGCTGCGATCCACCTTCTTCAGGAGGTCCTGGAGCAGTTCCAAAGAGACCACTGATTTTTCTGGATTATTTTCTGGAAATCATTCTAAAAAACCAAAGTCCTCACACCCATACAGCCCATGGAGGCAAGGCAATTTTGTAAAAGATATATAAATTCTGTGAAAGAAGCCAGCTCAAGTGAACCTGCAGATGGTAACCTCAAGTTGGAGCTGAACAGGCTGCTCTTATAGGGCCTCTGGTCACCACAGCGGCAGCCAAAGTCCCTGAGAGGGCGTGGCTTTGCTCCTGGACACACCTGGGGTCCACCTGCCCAGGTACTTTGCCAGCTGGATGTTCACAAGGTAGAGGAGGCCTGGCCGGGCCTCCTCTAGGCATGAAGCCACCCAAACCTCTCAGAGGAGCATCTGGCTGGGGGTGACCCCCTTCCTATCCAGGTCCAGCCTTGCTGTCCCCAGCCACTTGTGGGCCTTCTCAGCTTGCTTTGTGAGCCTCTCCACCAATCCTGTCCTTCCAGGACTCCTTCCAGGGCAGCAGCGTGGGTGAGTTTCACTCCCAATGCTTGGAGCTGCAGGTGAATTCTCTGTAGCAGGCCAAGTGTGTTAGATTTTAAGGTGATTGACTCTGTAGCCACTAGCTCCCCTTGGGCTTAACCTTCCCCTTGACCCTGGCAGCCCAGGTTGCAGTTTGCCCAAATCCAGGGCCCTGTTCCCCTTGGAGTTTACGTGAATGGCGCCCTCTTGGGGCTCATTTCTAAGGGCTACTCAGCCTGTGCAGTCACTCAGCTCCTTAAAAGGTTGACAGGCCCTGAAGCAAATACACAGGAAAGGCAAGGCTGAGTCTGGACTGGTCTGACTCCCTCCACCCACTGAGCCCCAGCTGCACAGCAGCCAGAACCCTGGAGGCTCCCACAACACCAGCCCTTTTCTTGAGGGGAAAAGGAGTGAGTCAGGGAGTGGGCATGACATCAGGGAGCACCCAGTGATATTAGGGCACAGAAAGAAGCCAGGAGTACCTGCCCCCTGGGGGCAGAGCACCCCCAAGCACCCCCCTGCTCTTGGGACAAGGGTCAGATACAGAGCCCTGGCTGGGTCTCAGGGACAGCTGAGGTTGCACCCACCCAGCCAGCCCATGGGTAGGCCAGCTCCACAGAAGGGGCAGGTGTCAGCTGGGCCTTCCGTCTCAACTTGGGCCCAGCCTGGGATTCAGGGCCCCCATCCTTCTCCTACCAGCGGTGGGTTTGCCCTGCTCACCACAGTGGCCACCACTTCCCTCTGGGATTTCTGGACCAGGGCAGACCAGAGCCTTCCCTTTGCTGTGTTTCTCTGAGTTTGTCCCCAACTCCCCGGGGTCTTGGTCATTGCAGGTGAGTATCAACATCGCTGAGGGGGTGAGAGTCCCCCAAACCTCAAACACCCTCAGAGGGCCCAATACTGGACTTCTGCTGGGTAAATAGGGACAAGCTGTCTCTTCAGAACATGTGGGAGCCCCTTCTCAGAAGTTCTCAGAACGCCATGGACCTGTCTGGGGCCTTGTGAGCCATTACCAAGAGTGACCTGTCATTCTCACACGGGTGAACAGGTCAGAGCCCCTGGAGGGCAGTGCTGGGGACTTGGGCCTGTGCCTCACCAGGCACAGCACCTGGGGCACAGGCCCCAACAAGCTTTAAGGAACAAATGGGGTGGAAGTCGAGGCTGGAAAGGCAAACGGATGTCCCAGATTAGAAGCCACCAAGCCTCTGGAAGTGGAACTCAGGCACCAGAATCCTGAAGAGGTGGCCAGTGTCCGGCCCGGCATGTGGTCATCTCTGGAGGAGTCTGCCTTCTCTGGTCCTTGGGTGCTTCTGCAACCAGTCCCCTCCCTCTCCACCCCCACACACTTCTGAAGACTTAAACGGGGCATTAGGAATTTTCTAAACAGTGTCGCGGAATCCCAGCAGCTTACAGGAGGGCACAATGAGGATCTGAAGAGAAATCCGCGATGAATTCTTATCTTTGCTTTGGCAGCAGCGGCAGCTGCACAATTTCAAAGGGAGGCAGCTCCTCAGCC
The DNA here is from genome assembly GCF_048772815.1 of Callospermophilus lateralis. Lineage (NCBI taxonomy): Eukaryota > Metazoa > Chordata > Mammalia > Rodentia > Sciuridae > Callospermophilus > Callospermophilus lateralis. The sequence continues at coordinate 7,068,121 of NC_135318.1, forward strand.
TCCTTTCAAGCTCCACTTCTGAGCAGAGATTAAAAGGGTGAAAATCTCAAGCGGGATCAAAGGCGAGCTCTCGCCATGGCAAGCCATGGGTGCTGCCTGCAGCAGTGTGCTCTGGAGAGAAAAACACTCCCTGAGCGGGCGTGGGGGGGGGATGGGAACATTCTGGAACCTTGTAGATTCATGCGCCTCCTCCTCTGAGAGGCTCCCCTCCCTCTCTGAGGCTGGGTCCTCCACTGTGCCCAGACCACTCTGGGTGAGCTCGGGCAGGTGTCCACCCTGCGGCACCCTCCTTCACCTCTCCAGGCGGGGACTCCAAAAGGCGGGTCTCACTGGGCTCCGAGTGCTTGAGGGCACCAAGGAGGTGCGCAGCAGACACTTGTTGATGGGATGAAGGGTGGAGCTCCTGTGGCCGAGGGGTGTCCACGTCTTCTTTGTTTAGGAACACCAAAGCCAGAGGCAGGCACGGTGGACACTAGGAAGCGGGTTAATTTCATAGCATGTGGTTGTAGCACGCGTGTGTGGAGGGGGCAGCGGCCCGGACACCACGGACACTCGGCGCCTACTGAGCGTTTACTCTGCTCAGCTTCTCCCCACAAGCGCTTGGGAGGAGCGGGGTTTTAGAGCCGGCTGTGCAGAGAGGTTCGACTCCCACAGGGCCCAGGGCCGGGGGTGGGCAGGATGGGACACATGCCACGTCCTGAGCCTGCCTTCCTGGCCACCCTACCCTGCAGGGAGTGAGTGCCGTTCCATTCTCTGACCTGTCCAGGTTGGTCTTCCTGGCCTCTCTGGAGGCCAGTCCTCAGCCTGTGGGGGGCAAGGCCTGCCACGTCCAGCAGGGGGTGCTGCAGGCCAGGCTGGGGCTTGCCTGGAGGCCTCAGCAGGTGGCAGGCGGGCAGGCGGGGAGGCGGCTCCAGAAGGCACGGACACCAACATTGCCAGGTGGGAGACATCAGGAAAACGTGTTCGTCAGAGAAGTGTGAACATCTCACACCCACGAGGAAATCAGGAAATCGGCGTGGGCCTCCACCTGGGTTCAGTTTCGCCTTTCCTCAGCTGTCAACTGGGGACAGTGGCCTCAGCCCTGTGGCTCACAGGGCCGCTGTGGGATCAGTGACGCTTGTAAAGTGCCACTGAGGTGTTCCTGTCATTAACCCAGGTGCTGTGTAGGCAAGTTATCGCTCGCCCTGGGCGGGCTCCTCCCCATTTTGGCTGTGACAGGATAGGGACAGTGACAACAGTAGCTGAAAAAGAAACCTTCTTCCCACTGTCCTCCTCTAGTTCTCCTTCAGAGCCCTGAGTCCCAGGGACTCAGCCAGAGCCCTGGAGAGGACACCTTCCCGTGGGCGGGTCTGGGCTTTCCTCCAGGGTGAGGCCTCATTAACCAAGGCTCTCTCCACGTCTCTAAAGTGAACTTCCTTCTGTCACAGTGGAGTGCGGGGGACCCTCCTTTGAGAGTCCCTCGCAGGAAGCAAATGGTAGCCAGGCTCCCTGTAGCCCTGTTACACAAAGCCACCGTCCCCAAGGACACGTCCAGTCCAGCGTCCCACTCACTGGTCAGCTCTAGCATCCTTGTGTAGGGTGGGCCTGGCTCCACGGTTTAAATGCACTTTCTTTTAGGCTTTTTTTTTTTTTTTTTCCTAATTGAGAGATAATTCATATGCCCATAAATTGAGTCTTTTTTTTTTTTTTGGTCATGTTAGGGATGGAACTAAGGGCCTCACATGTGCTAGGCAAGTTCTCTACCACTGAGTTACATCCCCAATCCAAATTCTTCCTTTAAAGTGTCCAATTCCGTGGTTTTTAGTATATCACATGTGTGCAAACTGCCACTACTAATTCCAGAACATTTCATCCTGACATAAAGAAACGCACCGGCCATCCCCCCCTCAGGCCCAGCAACCTCTAATCTACTTGGGCTTTTCTTCATACTGTGTCTTTTTATTCCTGTGTGTGTTCAATGAGGTAAAATGGCTGACCTCCTGTCAACAAGAAGGACATGCATCTTGCATACAAGTCCTTGGTGCAGCAGACAGGACACAGGGTCCCACTCTTCCAGGGTGGGTGATGGGTGGACAGGGGAATGGTAAAATCCCTCTCACTTCCCATTTTTAAGGATTAATAATAGTTGATGTGTCCCGCTTTCGACAAGGAAATCCCACCTCCGTTAAGTAAGTCTGCCTAGATTTGATGCAAGCAGGAGAGCCTTCTAACGGCAGCTGGATTGAGGAACTCGTGTCTGTTCCTCAACTCTGTTCTTAGGCAGGCCCCTGGGGTGGGCTTAACCCCCTTCTCTAGATTCCCCCGCCCAGTAGGGAGGCCTGGCATTCTCACATTCAAGGAGATGACCGGGAAGGAGAGCACAAAATGCCTCATTTGTTTGTACGCTGCTTCGATCCCCAAAGTATTTGTGGCAGTTTGCAAAGATGCACTCAATATAACAAGATTAAAAAAATACTCAAGATTAAAAGAACTCAGAAGCAGAAATGAGAGGAGGAAGATGCAGCCAACAGCTTTCTGATTAGGTCCCTTTTATTCCTCGTTTCCCAGGCTCCGAGGCCCAGGCACAGAAGGATTGTGTAACTTTCCCAAGGACTCCCAGTTACCAGGCGGAGACCCCGATGTGAGCCTGGAGAGCCTGGTCCTGTGAGTCCAAGCTGCCCCTGCCCCTCCAGGACACCACACAACACCCCAGCCCAGAGGGGCAGTCTGAGCAGGAACACAGCAAACAAGAAACCCAGGAAGTCCTGACTGTGCACTGTGCTTCAGCCCCGCGATGTTCGTATCCGGGCATCAGACGGTTTAAGATTAGATGCGCCACTGTCTGAGTTTCAGCTGGGGTTCCAGAGGGTGCTGAACAAATTCAGGTGTTAGGTGAGCCGTATCTCAGGGGCAGCCTGGGTCTGCTTCTGTCAGGACCGGGCGTCACCTGCCTCCGGGGAGAAGGACAGGCTGGCTTTGGTGGTCAGCGAGGCTGGTGCGGGGATTCCTCCAGAGGGCCTGGGGGTGTGGTCTCTGACTTCCCTTCCCAGTGCCGGCTGGCCTCCAGGGGACCCACTGGATGGACTGACATGCATCTTTGGAATTAGAGGGACTCAGGGTCCCTTAGGAAGTTCTCACCATGACAGGCTGTGGCGTGATGGCTAAGAGGCTGTGACGTGCTAGCTGAGAGGGTGGTGTTGGAGGTGCTACTCTCTCAGTCATTCGTTCAACAAACATTTACGGAGGTCCAGGCCATCCTATGGACGGCACAGATTGCTCTGTTACCGCAGAGTCTAGTCAGGAGGGTGACGTCTTCAGAGCAAGGGCCAGCCGGTGAGGAGTGGTGATGGGGGCTCGGCTTGGTCTCGGGAAGTGGCAGCGGTCCTGTCCTGGATCCCCCTGCAGCAGTCCTAGGTGACGAATGGGTAATAGTATCAGGGCTTCGCCTGCTACAAGCTGGCCTCTAATCCATGTACTCCTAGAAGGCAGGACACCTGAAAACCCACGGGAATGGGTGCCCAGGCCCACACTGGGCTCTTCTGCTCAGGGCTGGCCTCTTCTTGCCGCTCTGATGATCTTCTCTTGGTTTCCAAAAATGGAGAAGGCAGGAGTGGAATCTCTTTGAGATCCATCTTTGCTGCCATCGGACATAATCCTGAGTGATGTCTGTGTTCCCAGAGGCTCCAGGCGGGGAAGGCTCCCCTGGAGACCTCAAGCTCTCTGAAGGGTGGGTCAGGTGGCGCGCAGGGAAGCAGGCTTTGAGTAGTTTTCTCAGCATGTAGAGTTGTGGGTGGGTTTTTTTTTTTTTTTTTTTTTTTTTTTGTGTGTGTGTGTGTGTGTGTGAACATTTCCTAATGGTTTAGCCAAATGTGAATACCATTGAGATTGTTTTCTTAATGAGCACATTGCATTGTATTGGGAAGCAGCTAATTAATTAGTGGTAATTTTATTTCAGCTTGGAAAGCTACAGATGATAGGAGGCCCCATCACGGAGACCTCCTATCCAGGCCAGATGGAGAATATGGACTCTTTCCCAGGAGGAAGACTGTGACAAACCCAAGGACCCAGGAGGTGACAAATTGGGAAATAAAGCTATCTTAGTCTGTTCAGTGGACTGAGAGGTTTATAAACAGCAGAAATTCATTTCTCACGGTGCTGGAGGCTGGGACCAAGGTACGGGCAGGATGCAAGAGGACCTGTCTTCTGGTTTGAATGGCCATCTTTTCACTGTGCCCTCATCAGCCCACTCATGAGGGTCCCATCCTCAGAACCCACCTCCCCAGGTTAACACGGGGAGGGGCGGATAGTGCCTATCAGCAGCCCCAGCCCAGCCCCCGCCCTCTCCTCTGTGTGCTCATGCTGCTCCCCAGAACCCAGGACCTGCAGGGAGAAGGTCTGGGTTCCTGGCTCTGCTTCTGGACAGGCCTGGGTGGAGGCTCTCCGTGCCAGGACTGGCCTTGTCCACATTAGAAATCACACAGGGTCATTTGAGGGTCAGCAGGAAGCAGTCTAAGGCAGCGTCGAGTCTGACTTGACAGGTGTTTTCCAGAACACCCATGGGAGAGAACAAAAGTGCTGAATTTTTAAGAAGAAAACATACAATACAAGGTTTCTTTCAGGTGGTTGTTTATTTCCAAAATCTGACTTTTAAAAATACTGGATATATGACAGTATTCTTTGCACCTGTATTATAATAAAGTTTAAAGTGTCAACAGGGAACAAATATTTACTATGTGTCAGGCACTGCTCTGGGTGCTGGGGATACTAGGGAAGAATAAAGGTGGGTTTGTTTGGCTCTGGGGATTACATTTTATTGGGGGGGGCATGGCTCACAGACAGAACAAACATAACAATCCTAGGTACAGATGCTTGTGGGAAAGATGATAAAATAAAGCCACATGGCATGGGGGTGGCTTTAGCTGGTGGGGTTGGTCAGAAGGAGGAGGAGGCCCCTACAAACATTCTGAGGGATTCAGGCTGAATTGAGGGAGTGTCATCATCAAAGGTCCTGGGGTAGAATGATGTTGGTCTTGGAGCCCAGCAAACCAGGAGAGGTATCAATGTGAGACAGGTGGGGGCTGCAGGCTTTGGGCAGAGCATAGACTGGTCTGAGCCAGGAAGTCTCTGGAGGGTTTCAAGCAGGAGCTGGAGGCAGTGAGGGTGCAGGAGTATGTAGCTGGGAGGAGTCAAGTGCTGGAATCAGGATGGCGAATCAACCAGGGCTGGTCAGGAGACAGACTGTACCAGTAACCTGAACAGGAAAAACGTAATGAAAAGAGTGGTCACCTAGCCAAAGGTGGTGTTAGGTTGAACCTGTCCCTGGAAAAGATGTTAGGGTCCTTTCCATTGGTACCCGTGACAGAGAAATAGGGACTTTGCAGATGTAACTAAGGCGGGTCATTGGGGGTGGGTCCTTATCTACAGTAACTGGTGTCCTTAGAGGAAGGAGAATCAGGGAGGCGGTCACGTGAGGAGAGGAAGAGGTTGCAGTGGCCCAGCTCCCAGGACCCTGTTGGGGGGCGGTCACCTTGATTTTCTGGCTCCAGAACAGGGCGAGAACAAGTGGCTTTGGCACTTTTGCTGTGGCTGTCCTAGGCCACTCACAGGTGGTGAGCAACTGAAGGGGTGCTAGAGAGCTCTGGAGCCTGGGAATGACCAGCACAGGAAGTAGCAGCCCCTGTAGGGCTGAATTAAGGAAGGCTGTGGAGGAGGCGTCCACCCTCTCAACACACTCCATCTTTTGGAGGGGGCGTGGCTGCTGCTGGAGCAGAAGGAACCTGCTCTGGTGGGAGCGGGAAACCTGCGGGACCCGGCCATGGGCAGGCCCCAAACCTCACTAGGAAGGGAGAGCAGGCCGAGCTGATGCAGTTTGCAGGTGCAGAAGTCCCTCGCTGAATGAGAGACACCATCCCTGCGGGCAGCGCTGCCAGGGCAGGAACTGCGCGTCATCGCTGAAGGAGCTGTCCCTCTGCGGTGACCCAGTGGTGGCTCTCCCGCGCCCTCTATCGACACATTCTGGGATTGCACCAGCTGGCAAAAGGGAACCGGTTTCCCCAGGGTCCCGCCATATTATTCCACAGCAGGGCAAAGAAGGGTGTATTTGTGGAGCCTAGAGACAATAAACTGACGATGGCATAGGTGACAGCAAGAAAGGTGAGAGGCTAGAGTGAGAGGACGGAGCTGTGCCTCCCCTATATTGCTCACGGTTCTGTGATTTTACAAAATAACATTGAGATTTTTGTGTTAGGGATGAAACCGTATCCTATTTCATCACATAGTCTGTGTCTCCTTGTCATTTACCTTCTTAATTCACATGATTATTATTATCCCTAATGCACAGGTGGTAAGCAGAAGCTCAGCGAAGCTGAAAAACGTGCTTAAAGGCACGCTACTAAAAAGTAGTGTCCCTCTGCCTCCAAGACTGTCCTTCCTATTGCATCTGCTGTCTCTCTTGTGGACAGCTGGACTTCCTGAGGACTCAGTGTGGCCCTCACTTTATGCTTCTTTGGTGACATGGCCCCTCTGCTGCTCCTGTGGCTCCTGGCAACAGGGACGCTGATTTTGGTACTCCTAGGCTTGGGGGACACACTGGCCTGAGCGCGGGACCCCTTAGCTCCAGTGCTAGAACAATGCCCATCTCAGCTCTGAGAGGGCCTGGGCTCTGGGCACACTGGGCATGGAAGGACTGGGGGTGGGTCTCACCTGTAAGAGGGTATAATCTTGTTTTCAGTTGGTTTGGTTTCTCCTTCAGGTAGAAGGATTTCTGCTTTGAAGGGGGTGAGTTGGGGACATACCTGTGTCCCTTCCACAGAACACCTCCCCTGTTGGCTCCTTGCTAGCAGGCTAGGGAAGGGTGTGGCAGGTGCAGAGACTGTTTCTCCATAAACAGGATCCTAGTGAGTGCCAGCTTGGGTCAGAGTTTCCATGCCCTGGCAGGAAGTAAGATGACCTTCTTGGAGGAGGTCAGAACCCCATGGAGAAAGACTGGGAGTTGCAGGCACCTCTGAGTTCAAGGTTGCAATTGTGCCCTCTGGGGAAGGTACTCCCAGTGACTGGGCACTAGGGATGGGGGACGAATTTCTCTAGGAAACTTTAGGAACCCTCTGGATCCTGTTTATCCAGGTTCATGACACCTACGATGTGCTGGGTACTGTAGTGAGGTCTTTCATGAGCTATTTGGGGAAGTAGGCACTGTGGTCTCTGGTCTACAATGAGGAAACCGAGGCTCCAGGAGGTTAAATGAGCACCCCGCTGTTCTATGGACAATTGGATTCTGGCAGTTTCTGGCCGCTTGCCTTCGATGCTCATTTGCCCATGACAGTCTCTTGGTCCCTGTCTGCCCTGTCAACACCCTTGAAGGACACCTGGGGTGTGCAAGTATCTTATGTATCATCCCCAAATGCACATGAGGTATGTAATAAGCAGAAAGAGAAGAAATATGGGCAAATGAAAAGCCAGGGCAAAGAAAGATACAGAGTAGAAAGAGAACCCAGCAGGAGGGCCACCTGTGCCCACTGAGCTACAGAGTCAGGGCAGAGATCCCTGGGAGCAAAAATAGAGAAGCTTGAGCAGTTAACACAGTTACTACTACATACCAGGCAAAAGAAACCAATGGGCCTATGTGTATGCACACATTCCTGTGCCAAGAATACTGATTGCAGCACTTAGATCTAAAAAAAAAAAAAAAAAAAAAGGCTGAGAAAAGCTCAGAGGTGTTGAGGAACTGGCTCAAGTTTGCACAGCTATTAAGAATCTGACCCAGGATTCGGAACCAAGTGTTCCTGACTCTGGAGCTGGCTGGAATTTAATGCATTACTGTTTTCCTTCATTTTAAGTAGGGATAGTTCTGGTCCTTAAGACTCTGGAGAGAAGACAGGTCCACATTGTATGTTGCTGCTGTAGGTTCACAGCAGCTCAGGCTGTGCGTGGGTTTCAGAGTTGTGCAGGCGTGGGGTGCAGTGGTCATAGCTGGATCTTGAAAGATGCCTGACTGGCTCTGCCCTGAGCTGGAGTTTGGTAGGGATGCTAGACATTCTGAGCTGGGGGTACAGCATGAGCAAAGGCCCGGGGACCAAAAATAGTGTGTGTGCAAGGTAGCTCTGAATGCAGTGCTCCCAGAATTTGCAAGGGTCAGGCAGGGGCCTTTGAGGCCAGAGGTAGGCAGGATGCAGACAGCTGTGGTCCATGATGAGGCTGACTTGTATTTTTAAGATCATCCAGAGTGGGATATAATTTATTGTCCACACCAGGACACTTTCAATGGTGAAAAGGTGCTAAAAAAATAATAGGTGTTAATTGCTCTGTTAGAAGCATACACTGTGACCCTCCTGGGACACCTCATAGAGAGCCCCTGGAGACTGGCAGCGGGGGAGTGACATGACCAGATTGCACCTTGGGAGGCTGCTGGTGTAGTGAGCAGGACCGGTTCAGTGTGTTTTTATTTGGAAGGTAAAATATGCTTCACATAAAGAATTTTCCCAGTACAAAGAAGTAGACAGCGGCAAGCTGATTCCCCTCTTACCCTGCCCCAAAGGCCCCCTTCTCAGAAGCCATCATTATCCCCAGATTTAGAGTTTTATTCCAGAGATAGTCTGAACATCAGAGCATATAGATAATTAGCATATATGTATATATAAATTTCCAATTATATATGTCCCTGCTTTTAGCTCAAGTTGCAGCACATGATGTGCACTGTTCCATCCCTTGATTTTTATTGATAGGCCTCAAAAGTCATTCTATATTAGTGTTAGAGCTGCCTTTGTCTTTTTATTGACTGTAAAATGTTCCATGTTCCACGGAAGAAGTTGTGTTGAATTCAACTTCTTTCCTGTTGGGCACTGAGGTTGTTTCTAATTTCTTGGTGTTAGAAATAGTGCTGCAATTCATGCCCTCACGTGCAGGAACATGGCCAAGGCGGAGCCCCTTGGAGGGGGCATACACATTCCGGACGTTGATCTGTGTGGCCAAGTGGAGGGAGTGCCTTGCAAGGCACTTTGCTGTGTGGGAAGATGCCGATCTCGCTGGTGGCAGCAGAGGGAAGGGTGTTCCCGGGAAGCCCAGGAGACAGTGGCCGAGGGTCTCATCTACCTCAGTAACAGAGGCAAGGGGGCAATGAATTGGAGAAATTCAAGAGGGTTGCTCAGGAGCATGGGGTAGGAGGTGGGCGGGTTGAGGGGCTGGAGAGAACCGGGTAGCGACATCCAGAAGTTGGATGCGGGACATGAAGCGCGGGAGCAGCTCTGGGCTGGAGGAACCTGCTTGCAAAGCTGGGAGAGTGCAGAGGGGAGTCCTGGGGCACAGCACAGTCCTGGGGCACAGGCCCTGGCAGGGGGGCAAGCAGGCCTCCTCCAGGCGCCCCCTGCAGGAGCGCACCGGGAATGGGGCCTGCTCACTGTGGTCCCCGGCCGGCCTCCCCTGTCCCAGTCCTGGCCCCGGTGGAGGGAGCCCAGAAGATGGGCTGTGTTCAGGGGCAGGCCCCAGGGAAGGGAGAGAAGGAATGCCGGGAGGGGGGTGTCGTGGGGTGCAAGGGCCATGCGATAGGAGGTCCCTGCAGTCCTAATAAAGAGCCCGAGGCTCAGATGGTCTCGGCTTCTGTGAAGCAATAATAGAAAGCCAGGGTATCCGCCCATTGGTCGTCTCCTAGCAGCAGTGCGTTCTCAACAGGGTAAGTGTTCTAGATGCGAGACCAAATTATACTGGAACACGGTGTTCTAGAATGTCTGCGGGAGTCTGCCAGCGATCCCTCGCGCGGAGATTAGCGAAAATTGCCCTCTTTTCCTCTCACATTTCCAGGTGGTTGATGACAGGCATTTATTACGCTAATAGAACTTCAATGCTTTGCCAGGGACGCCTCCCTAAATTCAGAGTTAAGTGAGGGCGCAGGATGAGAGCGCCCCCAGCTGGGAAGACGAGCCGGGGCTCTGGTGGCACCCTTTCACCTCTGTTCTCGGAGACTCGCTGACTCTGCGTTCCTTTCCCTCCTCTGGGGATCCTCCTCCAGCTTTGGCGGCAGATTTAAGCCAAGTTCATTTTGCTGCTGCAGAGAAAATTGGAAGGGGGTCTAATTCAGCCTCTTCTTCCTGTTTGGGCACTCCAGCCCCTTGTGTGCCTCACAGAGGGCACCTGATACAGCCGATGGACACTGTCCAGCTCCACGGGTCCCTAGCTGGACCAGTTGTTTCTAGGCAGGCTCAGGCCCTTCTGGGTCTGGCTCATTTCCCACACCAAGGCTGGAACTTGAAGCCGCTAGACAGCGCTGGCTGACACCCCACCCCCACCCCCATGTTGGGAATCTTGCTCAGGGGACAGGCCTGCCTCCAAGTGCTCCAGCCAGGCTGCTCGGCCCAGCCCAAAGGGCTCCCCTAAAGGTGCCCAGGCACCTGCTGCTCCAGCCCACCCTGATGTCCTTTCCTCTGCTGGCTCATGGAACATCCCTCTTTTGTCTAGTACAATTTCTGCCCACCCCCGACATCCTCAAGAACTGCCCTGGGACCATGCGAGTGTCCTGAGCCCTGCTGCGTATTTGGGCCTGGTCCAGGCAGGGGGCCGCTGGCTAGCAGCCACCTTAGCTGTTCACTAGTTACCCACCAGAGGGTGCTCTCCTTAACACAGAGGTTGGATTACCAGCACAGACCACTTGTGATGGCAAAGGAACTTAATGCTTTGCCAGGGTCACCTCCCTAAATTCAAAGTTAATCCAGTAGAATAGGATGAGAGCGTCCAGAACTGGCATACTGTAGGCATTTGAAAAAAAAATGATGAATTGAAATAATGGTAGACCAGGAATGTTAGGTCTGTTTATATGAAAGTCTCCCTTTTAAAATCGTCTTTGCTGGGCTAGAAAGATGGAGTATGAGAACCCCTGCCTCATAACATAGACAGGAAATTTTAGCTCTCTGTGTCTTGGAAGAAAGAGGAACCTGTGTTTGTTGCTCGGGCTCCAGTGGGCCACTGAGGTCTCTGTGAAAGAGCAAGGTTCACTTTGGGGAGGGGTAGGCTGGGGTGGGAGAACAGAGCAGCTGAGAGAAGCCTGGAGCTGGAGGAGGTAGCAGGGGCTCTGGGCTGGGCTCGGGAGCTGGGCTGGTCCCAGGAAGTCATCCCAGGATGGAGCGGTGGAGCCAGAGAGGCCCCTGCAAGGGCCTTGCTGTGTCCAGGTGCATAGGAGCCTGCTGAGCCTCACCCCGGCTGGGCCAGTGCCTGGGCTGCTCCACGGATCCTCCTGTTGGTGCCCGAGGGTCTTCAGCCCTTGATGGAGCATCCACGAGAGCCGCTTTCTAGCCAGGAGCCTAGGAGGCCTTCTCCCTCCAGGAGTTCATGGAGGCGCCTCCACCATGCCTTGAGAAGCCACGATATGCGTGGGGTGTACATGGGGGTGTACACTTGTACACGTGTGTGTGGGTGTGTGTGCATGTTAAACTGAGCAGGCCTGAATCCCCTGATCTGTGATGACCCCCACTGACCTCCCCCCTGCAGCACACATGAAGCACTCAGTGCTGACCCTGCCTACAGCCACCTTTCCAGGAGTGCCCTCTGGGGTTTTGCGAGGCTCCCTAATAGGCACCGAGGTCGCACAGCCAGCAGTGGCAGCACTGTCAGGCGAACACAGGTCTTTGGTTCTGAGTGAGCTGTAAAGACGACACCTCAGGGTGACATCCTGGCAGCCTCTGGGGATGCTCTGAGGCTTGGGCTCTGGAGTGTCCTCATCTGTGTCCTGTGGATGAATAAGATCCCGGAGAAGCAGAGACGGAGATCTGCAATAAGATCTATTTTAAACAAGAACTATTTTTAAATACTGTTTAAAATAAGTCCTGTGAAGACATTTCAAATAGTGATGTTTATGAAGACGCTGGGCGTCTACCAAGAGCCGATGGTGTGTCAACAGTTTTCTTGTTGAAACCTTGTGGCAACTTGTGAGGTGGCCCTTGCCACTGGCTTCTTCTTTAAAGGGTGACACCTCCAGACACGCGGCTTGTGGCCCAGGGCATGGAAATGGCGCTCCTCTTGCAAACTGGTACTTATTCCACTATTTCCTATTCCTCAGAAACAGAGATAATGGGCCAGTTCTGAGATGGAGCCCAGGGCGCGAGTCTGATGGGCCGGGCTGCTTTCCTCCCGCTGTGTCAATGTATGAACAGTCAAGAATTTGTTCCTGTTTGAGCTCAGAGGGGGCCAGTTAGACATAACCATGGTAACTAACAGGCACTAATGCCAATCACCACTGCCGTCGCTGGTTTCAGGTGCCCTGCTGGAGCCCTTTCTGAGCTTCCTCAGGAGTGGCCCACAGGCTGTGGTGGGAGGCAGAAGTCCTCTGGGGCTGTTCCTGTGGCCCTGGGACCACAATAGCAGCACTGGGAGAAAGCCCTGCTTCCTTCCGGTCAGAGCCTGGGCTCAGGTCCCAGCCTAGCTGCCTGCCCAGTGGTCCCTCCTGGTCCCGCAGAGTTCCCACTTTAATGGCTGCCTGGACTCTGACGTGTGGACAAAGAGTTAAAGCTTGTGAGTCATCCAGTCATGCACTGCACAATGTGTTTTTGTCAACGGTGACCCTGTATGTGACAGTGTTTCCATGAGATTCTCATGGATCTGAAACCCCTGTTCCTGGTAGTTGCTGCACTCACTCTCTCTCTCTCTCTCTGGAGGTGTGTTTAGATGCAGGGCACCTGCATTGTGTTACAGTTGCCTTCAGTATTCAGCGCAGTGATATGTTGCATGGGTTTGCAGCCTAGGAGCCATGGATGGAGAGGAGGCTCTTCCACCTACGTCTCGTGAGTGAACTTAACCAGACAGCAACGCACTCTCCAAAGGCATCCAAATTGCTTTCCATAGAGGTTGCACCGTTTTAGTTTCTACCATCAATGCACAAAGGGTTCTCCACGCCCTCACCAACACTTACTTTCAATTTTGGCTTTTTTTTTTTTTTTTTTAAATGACCATCCTAAAGGGGTGAAGTGGTATCTCATTGCCATTTTGATTTCCATTTCCCTAGTGACCAGTGACGTGAGCATCGTTGTATGTGCTCATTGGCTATTCGTCTGTCTTCTTTGGAGAGATGGCTGTTCACATGTTTTGCCCCCCCTCTTTAAGTTGTCTTGTTCTTTCAAAGAACTCTTGTCAATTCTTCCTTGATCCTCTCATATGTATACTTGCTATTATGCTCTTTTAAATTTTGTCCTCCTCTTCTGATAGTTCTGTTTTGGGGGGAGTGATATCTATTTGACTCTCCTGGTTTCACGGTGGGGTCCCTCTAGCACTCAGGGGACTTTGGCCTGTGAGGATGTGAGGCCTCAGGAAGAGTCAAGGCAGGGCCTGGGTCAATCCCAGAGTTCCTTGGAAGGGCTGTGGGGGGTAGGGCCCCGGCGGAGACTCTGGGCCTGGAGGACCTCTCCTCAGTGGGGTCCCCCTGTCTGGCAACTGCTCTTGTCAGTGTTTCCCTGTTACCCACCAGGAAAGGGCTGTCTTGGGAGACCCCTCCCCCAGATCCCTGTGTGCAGGTGCTCTTGGGAAAGCCTGGGGTTGGGTGCTCTCTTTTTGTTAAGCTCCTGCCTCAGCAGGGTTCCTGCTCTTCTGTGACACTATGTCAGATGCTAGGAGCAGTGGCCTATCCTGGAGGGCCAGGCAGTGGCTGAACCCAAGGCTCACAGAACAGTGGCCTCTCACCCACCTGCCTTCTATTGCCAGTTGTCATCCACGCTGTATCCCCCTGTGCCACACCTGGGCACCAGCTCCCTCTGACCAATGAGAACCGAAGTCTCTGTCCCCATCCTGGGCCTGGACATAGAGCAGAGACGGTGATGACATGGCTGGCTGCTCTTCCTCTGTGTTCACTAACATGAAGCAAACAGCTTGATAATTCTTACAGGAACTTCCAGAAAGATCCATGAACTCCTTGAAGGAAAACATCAACAGAGAGTATTCCAATTCTTAGCTTCAGAATCCTCACCTTGCTCTGCCCCCAGTCCCCGATCGGGGCATCATGGCAGTTACCCCGTCCTTATCAGACCCCCCCATTTGAAAGACCTGCCTTAAATCAAACTTCCAGTTCTCCGGAAACTGGCTTCTAGACCCTGCCGAGCTCTGGGACGCCACTCCTCAGCTCTCTTTTCCCGCAGGTTGTGCCCAGAAGCCAGGGCTGGCTCTTGTCCTCTTCCTTCAGCTGTTTCTCTGGCTCTGCAGCTTCTGCAGGTGGTTTTGGGGAGTGTACGTTAGGCTGCCATGGTCTCCATCTCGACTTGCCCTCAGCAAAACTCAGTTGTTACCTCGTAGACATCAGGGGCCCCATGCCAGTTCCTGCTTCTGTTCTCTGCCAATTTCTGAGTTTGTTTAATCAAAACCCCACTTACGTGTTCTGCTTTTTGTGATTGACCCTGAAATTTAACTAATCTTGATCAGCGTTTCAGTTTCCATCAGGAAGGGAATTTGTTAGTGGTGGGACTAAAGCACAATGGTTATCTAATAATGGAGTAATCATTGCCAGATTAATTATTCCTGCTCCTTGTGACTATTTTTAAAAATATGAAGTCTGTAGGCAGTGAGTAATTATATATGGGTAGATGTTGCAAAGCTTTAAAAATGTCCCATTTTCTAATTCTAGGTATCTGGTTAGTGTGTTGGGCACTTTTATTCATAGGCAATAAGAAAGCCAAGTATTTACAAAGATTAAATATGGTCTTGAAGTCTTGCCTGTTTCAGTTTGTAATTCCTGACTATGATAGCGCTAGCAATGACCCTGGGGGTGAGACTGTAACAGGTGAGAAGAGCAGGCCTGGGTTCAAGTCCCCGCTCTGTCCCTTACCATGTGTGACCTGGCCGAGGTTCGTGAGATCTGATCCTTTACTCTCCTCAGATATAAATAGAAATATCCCTATCTCATGGGATTATGGGAGGATTGCTGGCTTGATTGACCTGGATGTCATTTTAGGTTTTCAAAGTGATTGTATGAAACCTGCACCACCATGGACTCAGAACGTCTTTCCTCACCCAGCTCAGCCCATCATCTACAAAGCAGAGCAGATCATTTGAAATAGGAGGAGGGGCATTTGCTCACAAAAATCTACCATGATGGAGAAAGATGAATATGGATGAGCTCAGTTTCTGCAGATGTCCCTAAAAACAGAGAATGTGCCACTAGCCGGACGGGAAGGGCCCTGCCTCCTGGGACTTAATGTTGACAAGGGCAGAGCCCAGTGGAGAAGCTCAGGTCCACAGGCGGGAGGGAGGCCTTGTCTGAGGGAGGGGGCTCTGGTCTCTCTGCACCCCAGCAGGCCTGGGCCATGGTAGTAGCTGGGCCAGCTGCTGACCCCACACTGCCTCCTCTCAGCCTTGGGTCTGTCTCTCACGGCCAAGCATCATCATTAGCTTTCGGTGTCCTGCTCCCTGTAGGACAAGACGATTCACAGGACCCGGATTCCGACTTGTGCGTGGGAGTGTTCAACGTGATTCATTGCCCACAAATGAAACTTCCGTTGGTATCTGTCTCTTATCTTGCTCTAACCTTCTAGTTTGGGCTTATGTGACAGACTGTGCAGATTGTGGTTGTGGAATTGCATTCACTGCTCATGCCATGCCTGGATTGAGGGTGCGTTCTCTACATATTCTCCTGATATGCTGCCCGTGAAAACAACAGGGGCCACTGCCCTAGGGGTCTTATCCCTGTGGTCTTTCTAACTTGAATCGCAAATTAATTCCCCAGAGTCTTTTCTTATTTCGACCCCCAGCCCCCCAAATGCACAGCCCACAAGCCCACTCTCTCCCTAAGGGATATTTCTCATATCTACACCTTCATTTCAGTTCTCTGCTATAAGTTCTTGTGGATCTTGACCTAACAAAGCCACTTCTAAGTGGATCTTTGTTAGAAACAATTTTCATAGTAGAAAAAGCTCACCCGCGCCTCCACTTGTTTGAAAGTCTTAATCTCTCTGAGACTGAGCTTCTTAGAGTCTGTCAAGAGTTACAATAACAGTTGTCCTGTCTGCCGCCCAGGATGGTTGCAAAGGTAAGCGAGAGATCATACGTCCCTGCTGAAACCGCAGAACACCAAAGACACTTAGATGACAGCAAGAGTGGCGAGGGAACAGACAGATGGTCGTCAAAGGAGTGGAAACGGAAACCAACAGGTTTCTCCCTGGCTCTGCTTCCCCAGGGTTGGTTTTCTTTTTCTTTTTCTAATGCTGGGGAATATTTACACAACGGGATGCTACGAAACAGACTGAACAAATGCATCACAACTGTGTGCTTCAAGAAGGAGGAGCTTCAGAAGACACGGTTGTTTGCAAGGTACCCCACAAAAGTGTAGGGTTTGTGTCCATTAAAAAACACACAATTGAGAAAAAAAGCATAAGAGTGAGTCTGTGTCATCTCATTTATGTGAAATTCAAAATTATGCAAAACTACGTCTTCAACGGCACAAACATGGTGAGACTGTGGAGTGCACTGGGGAATGTCAGCACGTGGTGTGTGACAGAGGGCATGGCAGGCTGTGGCGGTCCCAGCCATCCTCCCTTTCTTAAGTGAGGCTGTGGGTGCATGGTATTTGCAGTACTAGCAGTTTTTACACCCCATTCCCTGGTTTTAAATATCCTTCTATTTCTATTTGCTAATATCTTATATCTACTCAGTTAAGACGATGGTTCAAACACTGAGTTTGCAAGAGCCCACTGTAACAGCATCGCCGTGGGTAGACCTGGTTGCACCTTGTGACTGTGCTGTGCCTCTGGCTGCTGGCCACGGTCTGCTGTTGCGTCCTGATTTCTGCACTTGGTGTTTTTATGACCACCTAAGCCCCCTCCCACCCCAAGTAGGCAGGCAGAAAGCAGGACCCTGGGAAGCTGCTCTGCACTTTGCTCACCTCAGGAGCAAGGGGTGGACTGTGTCCTTCTAGAGCCCATCTGGACCCTTTTGGCCAGAAGCAGTTTAGCCAGGTCGATGCCAGGCCCTGCAGGGCACAGGAGAGGATAAATAAGCCAGCACACACCGAGCTTTGTGGGGAGGCAATAGGATGGAATACAGAAAGTGGATGCACCATGATTCCTTCTTACCTATGGTTGTCAAGGTTACCAGAGCCTCTTGTCTCTTAGTAACCACTCCTCCCAAAATAGCCTCCATTGGTGCAGCCAGTGAACTGCGTGCCATGTCACCGTCTTTTATTACATGTTTGAGGGGAAGTAAAGTAAAGGAGGCCTCTTCCTATCTAATAAGGTTATACAAAGCACACAGCACGCTTCCTCCCCCAGTTGTTCCCGTAGCAGGGCAAAGGGTCACAACCTCCGTTTTATAGACAAGAAAACAGGCTCCGGGAGGGTGAGAAGTGACTTGCCCTGGATGATTAGCAAGTGTCAGAACTGACAAGGCCCCAGGTCTGAAGCCCTGGATCAGAACCCCTCCCACACTCTGCCTCCCCTCACTGGAGGCCCCAGGGGTCTGTGTGTGCTGGGCAGAGGTCCTACCAGCCCCCACCGTCTTCCTGGCTAACAGAACCCCTGTTCTCTTTGGGTGTCGGGGACTATACGCTCTGGGGGCTCCCCCTGGCCGGGGGTGGAGGGCGATCCTTGTAATGCTAATCCTGTTCCTGTGGCTAGTGGTTCTTTACCTGTGACCCAATCCCAGCCAATGGGGGTGGGGTCACCTGCAGGGGAAGGTGCTTCTCTCAGGAGGAAAGGCCCCTCCTGCTGGTCCGCTTCCCTGGGGTGGCCACAGGGGTGGAAGCAGGGAAGGCAGAGCTGGGCCTCTCACCTGGTGGCACCTTGCTGGGTCCCCTCCACTGCACCTGTGGCCTCCTGCCAGGTGGCAGAGTCCTGTCCACCTATGTGCTCCACTCCGTGGGGTGTGAGCTCCTGGTGCTGGGCGTTTGTCCCTTCCCCTCCCCCCCAGGCCACTCTCATGACAGGGCTCATGGTGGAGAAGTCATGAGAGTAGGGCTGGCTCCCTCTGGGAGGTCTCCGTACCCCCCTGTGTGAGGGACCCTGAGGACCCCTCAGAAGGCCTTGGTTTCCCGCCTGGCAGTGGCAGTACTACACCCCGCCACCCCTCCCTGCCTTGAGGATTCTGTCACTTGAGAACCCTTCACAGTGCTCACGGGATCCTGTGACGGCGGAGGAGGTTTTGTTTCTGTGCAGTGAGCTCCTGTCCTCGCAGAGGAGTGTCCCTTTACCTCTCACCCGGCCCCAAGCGAGGGCCCCTTGTAGGACGTCGGGGCCTGCTAAGATCTGGGCACAAAGAAAAGTTACAGGGAAACGGTTTGATGTGGTTCCTGTTCCAGAGGCCGCAGACGGCACAGTGAGACGCAGCGCAGAGGGGCCGCCCAGTGGTACTGCGCTAGGGAGAGGAGGGTGGAGGGCTGGTGGCTGCCCCGCAGTCGGAGTTGGAAGGAAGTGAGATTGCAGGACAGGTGGGCTCCAGGAGCACCGAGTTCTCCCATGGGGACCCCCTGGGGACATTTGCTTCCCAAGTTGTAGAAAGGACCGAGCGGTTCCGACTCCCAAGGCCTCCGACCCCCAGAAGATTGGGGTCCCTGTTTGACCTGCAGTGATGGGGAAGATGTTGAAGGGTTCCGATGGGGACCGAGGTGTCGGGAGCTGCACTTCTGGGGAAGCAGGGGGCAGAGGGAGGACGTGGGAGGGAGCTAGTTGGAGGCAACTGGGGCAGCTGGGGCCTGGCCCTCAGCGTGGAGGGTCGCCTAGGGAAGAAAGAGCTGGTCAAGTCGTTTTGTCCTGGGTTGACCTCTGGGGGGATGTGACCTGGCCACAGCATGATTCTTCTCTGGCCTTTGTGTTCTCAGTGCCAACCAAGAGGAAAGACCCCGGGGTCTCCCCATCATGGGGTCTCAGCATTCCCTGCGCCTGTCCTGTGAAAGGCACCTGTAGGAATCCACGCAGGCTCTGTGGCTGACTGGTGGGGGGCTGGGGGGCCCTGAGGCATGGCCAGAGCAGGGAGGTGGACGATGGGGAGGCGACAGGCTTGGGTCCAGGTAGGGTGACTGAGATGCTGGCAGGACAGGGGGGCAGGGTCCAGGTCCAGCAGGCCGTTGGAAGAGGTCAGGGCTGGAGAGGTGGTTTGGAAGTTCTTGGTGCAAGGGCAGAGGTTAGGGTGGGCGGGGGTGAGAGAGCACAGGCAGCTGACAGGCAGAGAGAGCTGACTGCAGACAGTGGAGAAATAGGACCAAGGGGACAGCAGAGGAGAGTGGCAGAGAGCAGAGAAGCAGTCCAGGCCAGCCCAAGGGGAGCTGGAGAAAGGCATTTAGAAGGGATGGCAACGTAGGTGGTCATGATCTTGAAAGGAATTTCACAGTGAAAACAGTTTATTAAATAATAATATAGAGAAACCCTGTGGCGGAGATCTGGAAGAGAGGCCTGTCCAGGGCCCAGAGATGCACAGTGAGCCACCCAGCACTGGGGTTCCTTATTCACCAAAGCATGGCTCCACAGCCAACATCAGGGGACATATAGGCTTGAGGCTGTCACCGCCACAAAACTGGGATATCACCACTTATATCAAGGAACAACAATAAGGACCTGTAAACATCATCAAGGTCCCTGAGGCCTGGCTGCACCCCAAAGGTATCTCTGCTAGGGGTGCTAACAGTTATCCTGTTGCTGAGGTCACAGGGAGTCTTGCATGGGGTGGCCTCTCTCTTGTTCCTCCTATTAACAGCCAACTTCTTGTGATCACCCTCTCACTAGTCATATAATCTAATACTCCATATTCTCACATCCTACCTCATAAACACCTCAGCCAACCCCCATATACTCCCTTCTACCATTAGAAACTGTAAACCATTATGCAAACCTATTGACTATAAGGTAGCAGATAACCAAAATCATCATTTCTGATTATAGTGACAAAACTCTAAATGCAAAAATAGAAGCTAGCTGATATATGGCTGCACGTTGGGTTCACTGAGTGCTGTAATATTGATCTCCCCCTTAAAAGTGAGGTATTGGTAACCTATAGGGACACTGTCAGACAATAGGGCAGAAGCTGTAATACCTCAGATCTACACTGCAAGAGAGGAAAACTCATAGACATTGTGAAAAAACAAGGGAGGAAAGTGCCCAAACAAACCAAGATACTACAACAATAGGATCCATAGAGAGCGCAGTAGGTGAAATGTCAGAGAAGGAGTTCAGAACATACATAACTAAAATGATTTGGGAATTAAAGAACGACATAAGTGAGCAGACGCAGGCAAAAATTGATCACTCCAACAAAGAGATAAGAGAGCAAATACAAGTTGCAAGAGATTACTTCAAGAAAGAGAGATACTAAGGGAAAAAAAAGAAAGAAAGAAATCCTCAAAATGAAAGAAATAATAAGCCAGTTAAAAAACTCAAAAGATAGCATCACCAACAGATTAGATTACAGGGCCTCAGACAATGAAGACAAAATGTACAACCTTGAAAATAAAGTTGACCTCACAGTGAAGATAGTGAGAAACCGTGAACAGAATATCCAAGAACTATTGGATGCCACCAAAAGACCAAATTTAGGATTTATTGGGAAAGGTTCAGAGATTTATTGAGAAAGTTTCAAAGATTCAAACCAAAAGAACGCACAATCTCTTCAATGAAATAATAGCAGGAAATCTCCCAAGCATGAAGAATGAACTGGAAAAATCAAATACAAGAGGCCTATAGGACACCAAATGTAAAAAACTACAACAGATCTACACTAGGCACATTATAATGAAAATGCCCAGCATACAGAATAAGGATAGAATTTTAACAGCCGCAAGAGAGAAAAATCAGATTACCTATAAGGGGAGACCAATTTGGATCTTGGCAGATTTTTCAACCCAGACTCTCAAAGCCAGGAGATCCTGGAACAATATATACCAAACTCTGAAAGAAAATGGAGGTCAACCAGGAATCTTATATCCAGCAAAACTAAGCTTCAAATTTGATGAAATAAAAACCTTCCATGAGAAACAAAAGCTAAAAGAAAGCCTGTACTACAGAACGTTCTTGGCAAAATATTCCACGAGGAGGAAATAAAAAACAACAATGAAAATCTGCAAAGGGAAGAACTCCAATAAAGGAAAAGCCAACTAAAGGAGAAACCAAGTCAAGCTAAATATCAAAAATAAACAAAAATAACCTGTAATACAATTCACTTCCCTTTCAACTCTTTTTGATAAATTTTTACACATAAAAATTTTAACTACAATATAATCTAATTTTTCAGGTTTTTTTCTTTATTTCATATTTTTTTTGTTTTCCATTTCTCTTCACAAAGCTATACAAATATATTCTTTCAAAGTTTAGCATTTTATATTTTAATATATAATTAATCTGGTTTGTGTATATACATTGCCTGTGTTATGAGATGAGATATATTTTATTCTCTTATAATTTAAAATTCATTATTCAAGATTCAAGGATGAAAAAGATCAATCAGAGTAAAAATTGTGTAATAAGGTATTGATAAAGGTAAGGGCAAGGTTGAAGGTAACTAACAAATTTTGTGAAGCATCTTTCCTTCTATAAACTTGGAGAGGTAAGAAGTGAAATAAGAGAGCCATTATGAACAAGTTGTAGGAGAAGGTGACCTGACTGCAAGTTATTCCCACCAAAAGCATGTAGAAACCAACTCACAGTCTAATAGAGTCTTATAGAGAGGAATAAAACACTATGCTCTACTCTTGTATATTCTAAGTTCATCTCTTTGGTGTCCCTCTCTGATGGAACTCAACAAGACACCACATAACAAAGGGACTTATCATGCAGCCTACAGCATATGTCTCACCAAAAGGTGAAAGATGGAGAAGGGAGCCAATATGGCAGCCATTGGTTACATGAGGCCACTGAGTATTTGAAACGTGTCTAGTCTGAATTGAGGTGTGCTGTGTGTTAAATAGACATTAGATTCCAAAAAATTACAAGGACAAAGGAAATGAACATGAAATATCTTACTAACAATTATTCTCTTTGCAAATTATTTTGGTAATCCAGTGGGTTAAGTGAAAATATATTAAAATTAATTTCTCTATTTGTTTAAAAAAAGAAGTAAAGGAGAACAAGGTAACATATTCTGTATCATGACGGTAGTACTATATATCCATATATATATGATGTCATTTTTTATATTTATGTTACCAAAATTCATATAACTATAAAACTAAATGGGGTAAATTGTACCATATATAAATTATATCTCAACAAACATGACTTTAAAAAGAGATGTAGTTCATGAAGTGTTTTAACAGTATTTGGCACATACTCACCACCTGATAAATAATGGCTATTATTATGATTCATTAGAACAACCAGCATCAAGTTGTTTCATAGTGGGGTAGGGAGGGGGAGCATGGGATGATCAGATAAACTCTAGATGGGGCAAAGGGGTGGGAGGGAAGGGAGGGGGCATGGGGTTAGAAATGATGGTGAAACGTGATGGACAGGATTATCCAAAGTCCAGGTATGAAGACACAAATGGTATGATATGAAAAATTGTGCACTCTATATGTGATGTGATTTGTAATGCATTTCGTTGTCATACATACCAAATCAGAATAAAAAAAATAAAATTGAAAAAAAAACCCCTGTGACTTCCACAAAGTGGGTATGATATGGAACCTCTTCAGAGAGGGACCCTATTGGTCAGCCCCTCACACACTTCCACCCCTGAACAAGCCCTTCACTGCACACCATGGGGGCTATGCCAGGGGGCTGGGAAGGGCCTGGCCCCTGGGCCTTGAGTCAGGCCACTGGGTGAGCTTTAAAGGAGTGCAGTTTTCCTTCTCTGATTGGATGCTTCCTACAAACCGGTGGATTGGGCTCTTGAGCCTTATCCAGAGGAAGGAGGTATGAGGCAAGGCCGGAGCTGTTCTGTGAAATGAGCAGCAACTGTCCTGCTCGCATGCCTGGGAAGGGCTTGGAACAGCAGGAGGGACCTCAGGCCACTCAGGGCATTAGCAGGAGGGACCTTGGGCCACTCAGGGCTGGAAGATGGCCCAGAGCATGTGTGGGGTGAGATGAGGAGGTGGATGGGGAGAGGCCCCATCTCTGTGAGGAAGCAGGGGCTGGCTTGGGGACACAGAGAGGTTAGGACAATCTTCTGTAACCACATGGCCACAGGCTAAGTCCATTGTTTTTGACAGAACAATCTCCACTGCCAAGTTCATAAGCATTTGGAACCAGGAACGCACGTGTCTGCAGTGGCTTGTTTTTCTGCCCGTTGTTTAATTTCTCTGTCTGATTCCCAAGTGTGTATCGGAGTTAATGAAGCAATTCTATTATTAAACCACTTAGGAATTTAGAAGACAATGTACTGGGGTTTGAATGGGATAATTAGATATTGGGGAAAAAGCATTTGTAAGAGAGCTCCATATAAATCTCAGTGTTGTCCCCTGGTACCACATCTCTCTGCAGAATAAGATCCCTCACTGAGCTCAGAAGCGAACCACTTCATGCGTGTTGGTAAAAAGCAAAAGCAATTCTATTTCCAGGGGACCGCTTTGCGAAACACTTCAAAATATAGATCTGAAACTCCATTTCTGCTTTCACGTCTGCTGAGAAGGTGAAGATCACTTTTCACTTTTGAAGTGGTGCATGGCACTGCTGGAAGCCATGAGGGGCTGCTTTGGCAGAACAGGTATCTGCTAAGAGGCTGGGGTGCCATTCTATTAATTGCTGAGAATTATCAAATACAGTTTAAGTTACATTTTTGTCTAGGGAGAAAGGGCTGTTTTAGAATATGGTGAGGATGTAGAAGGAACTGGGGTGGGGATTCATGGAGTCTGGAGAGAGCCCCAGAGGCCTTGCAGCAGGAGCTGTGTACCCCTAATTCTATTTCCTGCTGATGATTAGACTTTGACCTTGACATTGACCCACATTTGTATGGGTTATCAATTTACAGGGCTCATCTTAAGCATTACAGCATGAGTTTCAGATCACCCTCAGAAACAGGTGCAAATAGTTTCCTTCAAAGGGCACACACTGCTTGCTCAGAGTCAAGGCAAATTTGAGTTGAGTCCAGCTCCAAATTTGTCCAGATACTATGTGCCAAGCTAGACATATGTATTTGTGTATAAATGAGGTGTCTGGCAGGGGACCTAGAAGCAACTTGGAAGGGTGCAAAGAGCACTATATTTGGAGCCAGGAAAGTGCGAGTTCAGACCTGAGCTTGGTCTGGTTACGCGACCTCAAGCAATTTATTCTACACTATGAGACCTAGAGTCACTGTAGGTTTTAATACCTTCTCTCAAGGGCATTTAGAGGCCCAGATGAAACATGGAATGTAGATGTACTTTATAAATGATGAAGAATCCTACAAATACACCACCTTGAAGTGTGCCAGCAGACCTAGTGTGTTCCAAGGAGTGGGTGAGGAGAATGTCAGAGGACCAGGATCAGGTTGCATGTTGGTGGTGGAAAAGCCGGCAGGGCTTAGCCCCAGAGATGATGCCCACCCTCAGGTTCTGCTTGGTGAGTTAGCACAAGGCAATGGAGCTGTGGCCAAGGGGACTTCAACTGAGTCATCTCCAATCTCAGCAGTAGCCAGTGCCTGGCATACGGCCCTTTGCAAATGCCCAAGGGTAGACGGAAACTGAACAATGGTCACTAGGAACCTCCGATGAACAGGGAGATGAAGAACATGCTTCTTATTTTTGTGTTCTTTCTGCCTCTGACTGATCTTCAAATAGCTCTAATTATTTAGTTGTCACTTTGCATTTAATTGTTTGCCCATAAATTAATTCACTTATTTAACAAAATTTATTCTAACGTTCAGGCTCACATTACACAAAACGGGAATTTTGGGCTGTGGCATTGATGTGGGAACCAGGAACGGGGTTCAAGGACTCCTATTATGCACCCCCAGGTCCTTACCATGACCCCCAAAGCTCAGTGTTATGGTGCAAGAGATGGGGAGTTCTTTGCAGACCAGGAGCATCCAGAGAGGACAAGACAGCTGCCCTCAGGGAGAGGATGATGAGGGCAGGGCATCTCACAGCAGGGTGCGGCAGGGTCTTCAGACCAGAGGGAATGGCTTTAAGGGATTCTGAAGCTCCCGTGGAGCACCTGCACCCCATAAATTCTTTTTTTTTATTGGCTTCATTTTTAATTTTAAAATCGGGTGACATTTCATTCCATAAAACAGAAACAGTTTTCCTGCGAGCCAAGCACTCATCAAAAATAATTTGATGAGTTAACATCAGATTATTTATTTTGCTTACACAAAATAAGGACAAGGGAACTTCACTGTTTCGCCAGTTGAGAATGGCCGTTCTCCCTCCAATCCAGATTTCTCTTGGAGGACCAGATGTGTCAGCTTGTTTGAGTGGCTCCATGTGGTGGTTGTTGTTTTTTTCCCCCTAGAATATGGTCTCTGTTGAAAAGCTGGCTTCACAAAGAAGGTGGCAGCAGGAAAATTTCAGAATCTAAAGCTTAAAAATAAGTCTTGGGCAGGGTGGGGTTATTTTCTGTCTCTGGGGGGATCATCCGGTGTCTGAAGCCTGGGACAGAGGCAAAGTCCCCAGCCACCCATCCAGGAGATGTCACTGTCAGTAGTGTCTGGTGTCCTGACCTCTGCTCGCCCAGGATGACAGTGGGTAAGGAGCAGCAGGTCACAGAGGCCCCCTGACCCTGGAAGACAGCGCTCTCCCTGGGCAGACCCCGGGGCTGAGGGTCAGCGGGCAGGGGAGAATCCATGTCAACGACTGTCCCCGCTTGTGGTCCCTGAGGTCCTGGGGCAGGGATGCAGGAGGCAGCCAGTGTCACAAGACGTCCCTGTCCCCAGCCAGGCTGGGCGCCTGGCTAAGTGAGGAGAAAGACAGTATCCCTCCTCAGAGCCTGGCCCCTGTGTCTGGTCTCACTTCCTCCCTGGCACCTCCTGGAAGGGGAGGAAGTGACACCCAGGGGAAGGCCAGGAAGTGAGGCCACCATCACATTCAAGTTCAGGGTGCGACAGCTCAGTCTGCCCCCCAACAGGCCCCATATTCAGCTCCCCTTCATGGGCCATGTCTCTTCTGAGAGTCAAGCCCTGCCCTTTATAGGCACAAGGACCCAGAAGTTCTAGGGACATGTCCATGTTTAGGCCCCCGGATCTGGAAGTGCCTCAGACATCCATGTTTAGGATCCAGATCCGAAAGTTCCAAAGGTGCACGTCCATGTTTAGGTGCCCAGATCCGGAAGTTCCCAGATCTGCACATCCATGTTTAGGCTGTAGCATCCGGAAGTGCCTCAGGTGCACATCCATGTTTAGGCTCTAGGATCCGGAAGTTCCTCAGGCACATGTCCATGTTTAGGCCCCTGGATCCAGAAGTTCCTTGGGTGCATGTCCATGTTTAAGCCCCTGGGTCCGGAAGTTCCTCAGGCACATGTCCATGTTTAGGCCCCAGGATCCAGAAGTTCCTCAGGCACATGTCCATGTTTAGGCCCCAGATCTGGAAGTTCCTTAGTTGCATGTCCATGTTGAGACTCTAGGATCCGGAAGTTCCTCAGGCGTTCATGTTTAGGGTCCCGGATCAGCAAGTTCCCCAGGTGCACGTCCATCTTTGGGCCCTCGGATCCAGAAGTGCCTCAGGTGTCCATGTTTAGGCTGCAGCATCCGGAAGTTCCTTGGGTGCACGTCCATGTTTAAGCCCCTGGATCTGGAAGTGCTTCAGGCATACATGTTTAGGCTCTAGAATCCGGAATTTCCTCAGACACACGTCCATGTTTAAGCCCCCAGATCTGGAAGGCTTCAGGCATACATGTTTAGACCCCCAGATCCGGAAGTTCCTCAGGCACATTCCCATGTTTAAGCCCCAGGATCCGGGAGTTCATCAGGTGCACGTCCATATTTAAGCCCCTGGTCCGGAAGTTCCTCAGGCATCCACGTTTAGGCTCTAGGATCTGGAAGTTCCTCAGGCGTCCATGTTTAGGCTCTAGGATCTGGGAGTTCCTCAGGCATCCATGTTTAGGCCCCTGGGTCCGGAAGTTCCTCAGGTCATGTCCAGTTTCGGCTCTAGGATCCGGAAGTTCCTCAGTCCTCCATGTTTAGGCCGTAGCATCCGGAAGTTCCTCAGGCGCACATCCAAGTTTAGGCCCCAGGATCCGGAATGCCTCAGGCATCCATATTTAGGCCCTCAGATCTGGAAGTTCCTCAGGCGCACATCCATGTTTAAGCCCCCAGATCCAGTAGTTCCTCAGATGCATGTCCATGTTTAGGCTCCTCGATCTGCCCATAAGTTCTTTAGCAGGAAATTAAACCGATAGGCTCCAGTTCCCAGCTCTTCTATAAACTCTACGATGCCCTTGGGAGCTATTTTCTTCCTCCAAAAGACTGAGCAGTGGAGAAAAGAATGTTTGAGAGCTGTTCACGCAGCACTGGATGCTGTGTGTGACAGTCTTGCACCTGTCAGCTCAGCCACCATGACAGGCGGGTGGCTTAGACAGCAGAAATGTATCTTCCCACAGTCCTGGAGGCTGTAAGTCTTGAGACCCGGGTGTGGGCATGGCTGGTTCTGATGGGGGCTCTTTCTGGCTGGCAGTTGCTGCCTCTCACTGTGAGCTCCGCCCAGTGTCCCTTTCTAGGAGGACCCAGGTTCTACTTGATCAAGGCTCCACCTCTCATCACCCCACTCAATGCAATCTCCTCCCAACGGGCCCAGATCCAATTTAGCCACCTGCTGGGGGTGTTAAGACTTCATTATATGAATTTGGGGCACCCCTTCCAGTCCAGGGTGGCCTGCAGAGGTAGATGGAGCCAGGGTCTGGGAATGATACTGACCATGACCATACCCTGCCCTGCTGCAGCCGTGGGGCTTGGGCAGGCTAACATCCTGCTAATTCCTCCTCTGTAGCACAGGGATCACAGGATCACAGAGGCACCGGTCCACCCGTTAGCCCCTGTTCGCCCCGTTAGCCCCTGTGGCAGGCAGCAACAGGCCTTCCCTTCCTGTCCTGCGCCGAGATGCCACCTCCTGGCATTGCGCTCTTGGCAGGTGAGGGTGTCACTGTCTTTCCACTCCGCTTCTACTCTTCTGCTCCTGCATTCTGGAACCCGGTCATCTTGAGACCACAGCATAGCAGTCCAGTCAAGGCCCAGTGGGGAGAATCATTCCTAGCTTTCAAGGTCATCAGTACGACCCTGTGTGGGGAAGTGCTGGTGTGCCGTGGATACTCAAGCCGTGTTCTTGCACTCTGCCTGCAGAGGACACCTGTGTTGTGAGGCTGTCACTCAGCAAAGATTTGTGGAGCCTCCCCTAGGTGCCAGGTACCAGGGACATGACAGAGCAGACAGGCACAGGCCTGCTCTAATGGAACCGCAAGTCTTAGGGAAGAAGGGAGGCATTTGAAAGATCACTGTGAAGAACAGTAAGAGCCAAGGCCTCTTTGCCTTTCAAATAAAGCTGCCAGTAGGATCAGAAAATGTGACATGAGGAGGGCCCTCAGCTGCCCTCTCCTTTCACCAGAGAGGGAGGGGGTTTTCTTGGGCTCACACAGTGGGAGGCAGGGACAGAACTGTTGGCCACAGTCTTCATCCTGCCCTTGATCTGAGGAAAGGTGACAAAATGTGGCAGCTGAGTATGAAGCTGGGCAAAGGTACCTGTCGTGTGTGCTCAGGAACTGTTAGCTCCCTCGGTCTTCCCTTGCCAACTCTGAGGGATGGTGGCCCTGGCTGGACCTAGACACTGTCAGGCACTGGGCCTGCTGTGCATGCAGGAGGCTCTGAAGGGAGCAGGCTGGGCCCAGTTCTCTCACTCCTGCTTCCAACGAGGAGAGCAATGGATGCTGTTGTCCATGGCTCTGCCCAGCGCCCTGCCGGGCTTCAGGGCTTGGTCTCATTGATTTGAACCAGTGAAGGACACTTGATCTCCACCTTCGTGAGCTGGCAGGTGTCTAAGCCAAGGCCCAACCTGCATGCAGGTCCCCAGGCCCTCACCTGGCCCAGTACCCTGACCTCTGGGGCCTGTGTGGCATAGGAAGCGGGGCTCTTCCTATGGTCTCAAGTCCATGGTCTTGGGTCCCTGACCACCTGCCTGGGACCTCTGCATCTCCTACTGCTGACAGAAAGTGTCCCCTAGAGGGGCCCTCACGGCCTGCCAGCCAACCCTTTGAGAGAGGTGCCTGGGTGAGGGTGCTGACATTCCTGCTGCAGGCGCTGGCACCTCGTCAAGTGCCAGCTCAGCTTGCAGCTATGCGTCTGTTAGACCATCTCCTGTTTTGGTGTCCGCTGGGCAGCTAGCAGCAGGTCTCCATGAGTCACGGGGATGCTTCCTAACCCTGGTCCCACTCTCAGTGGGGAAGAGAGTTCCATTTATAACGAACACGTCGCGGGAGTCCAGGAGCCACCTGGAGCCGTGCGGTCTGCGCTGTGACTGAAGGCGCTCTGCACGGGGCGCTGAGAGCTGCGCCCCCTGGTTTCAGCTTTGCCAGCCCTTGCTGGATGCCGGGGGCAAGCCTCTGCTCCTCTTGGGGGTGTTGGGTTTGTCGTCTAGAAAATGCATGGTATGGGTTTGGGATGGGAGGCAGACCGTGTTTAAACCCGAATAAGCAAGAAAGGCAGATTGACGAGTGTCACAGGGCAAGACTGTCACTTGCCCTCTTTGAACCTTGGTTTCCTGACCTTTTAACTGAAGAGATTCTCCCTGGGGTGCTGGGTTGTTGGGAGGCTGTCTTGAGAACACGCTGGGGCAGTGTGAGCTGTAGTGAGTGCTCAGAGAACCTGTCCCCTCTCCTGCAGCAGGGGCTGTGTCGTGTCCCCAGGAAGACAGGTTGAAGTCCTACCCCAGGACCTGTGAACGTGACCTCTGGAAATAGGATCTTGGCAGGTGTGATGAAGTTGAGATGGTCATAGTGGATCCCGGGGATCTATTGATTGGCATCCTTACAAGGAGGCAGATTTTGAGCCCCGACTCCTGAGCCATAGGGAGACACAGGAGAAGGGCATTGAGGACAGGCAGGGGTTGGAGTGAAGTGGCTGAGCCAGGGACCTCTCAGGAGGAGGCCAGGGAGGACGGTGTTCCGTCTCCTAGGGACGCGGCCTGCTAACACCTTCATGCAGGGCTTGCGGCCCGGCACTGGAGGGAACACGCTTCTGTTGTAAGCCACCTAGTTTGCCGTGATTGGTTGGGGTGGGCTCCGGGAACGAGGAAGCTCTCCTGATTCCCTTCCCAAGTTGAAATTAGAGGACTTTCTCAGTTTAATGGCCCAATTATAAAAGAAACGTGCAGTTGCAGGGAGGCGCTCACTGAATACACAGGGACTCCTAAGTGAGGCAGGGTTGGGGGCAGGACGGAATCCTGCTTTTCTGCGCCCCCAGGAGGGACCGAAGGATCAGAGTCAGAGGGCTTGGCCTCACCTCCTCTCTCTGGCCTATTCTGGGGCCTGGGTAACAGGTGAGCAGTGGCTAACACTGCTTTCCTGGGGGTTGAGGAATCATACCTCAGAGGCCTTGCATCTCAATCCTGGAACCCCAGTGGCAGGCGTAAGGGGTGGTTGAGAACCGTGGGAGAAACGGCGTAGAGCTGTCTGGGCCACGGGCCTCCCTGTGTGCCGCAGAGTGCATCCAGCCAACCTGTGCCTGAGAATCTCAGCTGTGTCTCCCCAGGCAGCGGACACAGTGGTGGGACTGGCCCTCCCTGGGTCTCACCTGGATTGTTCAACCCGTCCTCAGTTGATGCTGCCCTTTTCGGACAGTCACATGTCTCTTAATGACAGGATACGTTCCCAGCATGCGTCCCTGGGGGCTCCCATTGTTGTGTGAACATCACAGAGTGAATGATGGTGTGGGTCAATTACTCTTGGTGACTGACGTCAACAGACACGGTGGACAGCGAGACGCCGGAGGCTGCTGCTGGCTTAGTGTGGCGCGCAGCTTCCCCGCCAACTCTCTTCACAGGCAGGAGCTCGCTCTAACAACAGTGGTCTCGCTAATGCCCGGCAGGAACGTGGCCCTTTATTATCCTCAAATATTGTGAACTATACGTAATTATTTGTACTGTACTCATTAAATCAGCCGCGCAGCGAGTTTATTCACACAAGCTGCATCTTTATGCAAACACCAGCAGAAGCCGGGCTGCAGCGTTTCAATGGCTGTGGAGTCACCAGGCACCAGGAACTCTTCCGCTCCTCTGTGACCTAGGGGACCCCTATTGTCCCTGTGGGCTGTTGTTGAATGAAACAATGGTGTGTTCTGCCTCTTTTCATTTCCTACACGTCTGATGTCCTCCTTTTACATTCAGTTAACATTCTCCTAGGTAGCACCTGAATGACCCCAGTGCCTTTTCCTGGGTACCTTGGAGTCACGTTCTCAGTGGTTACTCCAGGCTTCTTCATAGAGACCTGATCAGAGTCTGTTTAGAATGATGCTGACTTCACTCCAGTGAGATTGAGGAACCTTATTCCTGTACAGTTCTCTCCCACTTCCCATCCTTCTGTGGGATAATTGCTTAACATACTACAGTTACACATGTCACATGCCCCACGGTACATTGTTATGTTTTATGTTATGTAATCTTATGTCTTTGAAATAAGTTGAAAGATGAGGGGAAAGCAAGTATATGCTTAGAGCTTTTTGAATATTAGATCCCAGAGTTCCTATTTCTGGTTCTCTTGGTTTGTTCGTGGTGACTGTGTTGCCATATGGAGTCTTTGCTCAGCTCAATATAGCTTCGTCCCCGCCCACCTCGTTTGTGCTGCTATTGATGAATGCGCTTCATTTCTATATGGTAGAGGCCCAAAAATACAAGTCAGTACATATGGTCTTCCATCCTGGCTTTTAAAATCAGTGAATGGAAGAACGGAAAAGAAATGTACATTTAAAATGTCATTTATAATGACATAATTATCTATGCTTGTGTTCTTTGTTCTTCCTGTGGCTCTGAATGACCTTCTGGGGTAGCTTCAGTCTAAAGAACTTACACTGGCATTGCGTGTAGCAAGCCTGCGAACAAGAGATAGTTTTTCTCTCTCCACGACTGTCATTTGGCGTCTTTGTGGGTGCTGTTTTGTGTGCTTTGAATGTTGTCCTTGGTGTCCTGGACTCCGATGCTTGGATGACAAGGCACAATTGGTCACATCATGGTTCCCTTGTGAGTGACGATTCATTTCTTGCTCCTTTGCGCTAGGAAGTGTCTGTGGGTTTCTGTGTTCATCCTACAGTGGAGTTTGCCAAGCTTCTTGGATGTGTCGATGGAGGTGTTCCATGAACTTGGGGATTCTGATCATTGTTCCCACTCCTCTTCCTCTGGTAACCCCACTGCACATAGGCTGGTTGTGGCCGCTCGCGGGACCCAGCATTCTTCTGAAGTTCTCGTCATCTTTCCTCCTCCATTTTCTGTTTCTCTGTTCTTCAAGTAGCCATCTCTGCGGCTTTGACTTAAGTTTGTTTTGTTGTGGTTTGTTTTGTGCTTTGGTGCTCGGGATGGGACTCACTGATGAGCAGCCACTCTGCCACACCTAGACCTTACATCTGGTAATTCTTTTGCCCGTTGAAACCTGTTGAGTCCAGTGAAGATTTTATTTCCATGAATCATGTGTTTCAACTCCAGAATTTCCATTTGGAATGCTCTTTCAGAATTTCTCTCTTTATTGACAGTCATATTTGATGAGACGATGCCCTCATAAAGTGATGTGGTTCACTTTACTGTAATCACAACTTCCTTTAGTTGTTGGAACTTTTTTTTTTTTTTTGGTACTGGGTGCTGATCCCAGGGGTGCTTAACCACTGAGCCACATCCCACATCCCACAGCCCTTTTTAAAATACTTTATTTAGAGACAGGGTCTCACCGAGTTGCTCAGTGCCTCACTTTTTTGCTGAGGCTGGCTTTTTTTTTTTTTTTTTTAAAGAGAGAGAGAGAAAGAGAGAGAGAGAGAGAATTTTTTTAATATTTACTTTTTTTTTTTTTAGTTCTCGGCGGACACATCTTTGTTGGTATATGGTGCTGAGGATCGAACCCGGGCCGCACGCATGTCAGGTGAGCGCGCTACTGCTTGAGCCACATCCCCAGCCCCTGAGGCTGGCTTTGAAAGTGTGATCCTCCTGCTTCAGCCGGCTGAGCCACTGGGATGACAGGTGTGCGCCACTGACCCCAACTTTTTGGGACATATTTGTAACAATGCCTTGCAGTTCATCTGTTAAATCTTTTCTCAGTATGTCCTGCCTCCTTTCCCCCGTTATGTATGGGTCAGATTGTCTTGTTTCTTTCCATGATTTAGTTTTTTTTGTTGGAAACCAGACATTTTAGAAAACATACTGTGGCAACTCTGGGTGTGGTCCCCTCTCCTCTGGGGCGTGTTATTGGTCTTGGGTGGTGTGTGTGTGTGTGACTGGCTGTGCTGTCCTAGTGAAGTCTACTCACATAGTTTAAACCTGTCACGCTGCTCAGCAGGGGCTCGGCCCTGGGCACATGCACAGCCCCCATGGGGAGCTGTGGGTTTGGCAGGGCTCTGCTCTTTCCCTGATCACGCCCATGTGTTAAACTCACAAATTTCTGGCTGTTTCTCTATTGTTTTTAACAGTCCCTGGGTATAAAGTGCTCCACTAGCTGATTCCATGAACTTGGAACCTTTGAGAGATGGCTTTTGAGGTCTTGCTTTGAGGCTTGTTCTGATTGTGGAGGGGTCTTCTCGGCTGTCTTCCCCTGGCCCCTCTGGTACAGGAGGCAGCCTGCGGTTTACTGCCTTCTCTAATGCATGGAATGGTCTCCTAATCGCTCTTCATGGCAGCTTCCATTGTTCATCTTAGCCTCATTGTGTTGAGAGAGTGCCCTGGGTCTTAAAGGGCCCCCTATCTCCCCACTACCTTCACCCTGAACAGGGGCTGAGGGCAACTTGAGAAACCCTGACATCCGACATCCTGCTTCTCCCAGGGGGAAGCTGTGGCTGGGGGAGGCGAGCCAGAGCACTGCACCCTGGGCTGCACCTGTCTGCAGCCGAGTTTGCCACCCTGAGCTGGGACAGGAGGGTGTCCGTGGTGGCCCAAATGCAACAGACAGTCACTTCTCTAAGTTCTTGTAGATTTCCTCCTATGACTGTTCCCTATTTGCTCTGTGCCCTTAGGACTCTTGTTGAGTATTTAAGTGGTGTTTTTTTAAGAAATAATTTTCGCCAGTTTCACGGACCACAGTTCACAAGCTCCTCACTCTGCCCTACTGGAAATGGAAACTTCTCCCAGCAATTTTCATATCAAGGGCTTAATTGTTTTTGAATCTCTCTCTCTACAGAACTTGAAGCTATTACTGTGAAGCCAGTGGCTTAAGTATTCTCAATATAGATGTGGGCATGAGTCATGTATATATATGCAAGTATTTTCTCAATAACTTTTTGATGCTTAAAGAGCTAAAGATGTCACATAAATTTCCATAATGCATGAGGAGTTTGGACTTGTATGACTTTTTAAAAAAATCATTATTCTTTCAACTAAGACTTTCTATTGATCTAAAGACATGTGCTACAGCAAGGGCCTGAATTTTGGGATCAGACAAACTTCATTTCATCATTTGGCTTGGTTCACACAAACCACCTGGCTAAAACCAAGTGTTTGAGGCGATGAAATCTGGTGGATCCTGGAAGTGTCCGTCTCATAGTGAATGTGGTCAGAATCTCTTTGACTCTCACATTCTTCACCTGCAAAATGGCAACACCTGCTTAGCTTACCTCTCTGAGCCAGACGGGTGCTCCTAACCAGAGGGGAGAAGGATAAACAGACTAAGAAAGTGGCTGAAAGTGCCCTGTGCCCCCCATGGGGGCCCAAGCACGGACATTCCTTCCTCTTGTCAAAGGCTGGAGGCTTTGGGGAGGAGGGGCATCTTCACCAGGTCACACAGACTTTGACTTGGGAATGGTGCTGTCCCGTGTCTTGCAGCGTCTGTCAGAGGAGTCAGGCATCCTGTAGCCTCTCTACCTTTCTTGGACCTGCAGGCTTTGGATGGCACCTCTGTGCCATGGGGGCCTCCACCCCTGTCACTGCTGCAGGCTGGTGGAATGGCCAGGCAGGAGGGAGAAGGCGATGACGGCAGCGACCCTCATCTGCAGAAATGGCAGCAGGCAAGGCCGACGGCCAGCACCGCGTGGCTGGTCTATTTGCTTCTCTGCTGAGCGGCCAACTGGCATTGTCTACCCAGGACCCTGGGTCTTGCTCTATGGGGATCCTTTTCCCTCAGAACAGGAAACTGTATGTTCACGGATTCTTTGATGAATACTGTCTCCTTCATTGGAATGCAAATGCTCACTACCTCTTTCCAGGGGAGCAGGGTTTGTTTACTTCTGTTGGCCGCTGTTCTCTGCCAGGCACACAGGGATCAGCATTCCAGGAGTGAACAAATGAGAGATTTGTGATAAAATTTCTTTCCAGAAGCCATAACTCACCCAGGAAGAGGACCCAGCCTGACGTGGCCTCATCAACATTCTGCCATTGATCACATAAGCAGGGGTAGGGGTAGCAATAAATAGCATAGATTCTGAAGTCTGGACCTATCGGAGATGTGTATGATCTAAAGTGTGCAACAAATGACAGAAGACAGCCTACCTGCTGCTCCAGGAACCTCCTCCAGTGAGCGGGTCCCAGAGGACCGGCCTGTGTCCATCCCACCTACTTGACACACCTGGTCTGCATTCTTTCCTTCTTCCTCTTAGAATAGAGCCACCTGAGTTCCCAAGAGCTTGTGAATGGAAGGTACTTGACTTTTGTCAGGGGAACACATAGCTCTGTGTGGCTGTGGTCACACCCTAGGACTGTAGTTCAAATCAACCTGGAAAGAGGGAAGGCCACAACCTGCACAGGGAAGGCTCTCCTCTCCTGGCGACAGCAGCCAGCATGGTCAGTGCAGCTCCCAGCCCACCTGCTTCTTCCTCGTGGGATCTGGTCCTGGAATTTCCAACTTGCTTAAACAAATGACAAGGACATTCTGAGGCAGGAAATGGTAGACGCTCTGCTGTGTGTCTTTGTAGAGGTGCTCAGGGGAGACCTAATTTCCCCATGACTCAGAATCGGAGGGCTCAGCTGGCAGGCCTCAGTGGTGGTGAAGAGCCAGCGGGTGGCTCAGGAGGGCGTGTGCCAGTGTGTGCCGCCCTGCTGGCCCTGGGGAATCGCTCAGGGGGGATAGCCAAGGTCCCCTTCATTATTTTATTTTTGCAAACAGCTTGCTAATAGGAATGGTTTATCAATGAGAAAAGAGCAACTGAAGAGGAGAGGCTGGTTGCCCAGGGCCAAAGGGAGGAGGCCAGGCTGACCCTAGTCTTGGGGGGCCAAAGTCTATTTTCTCTTCACTGTGCCCACGGCAGCCAGGGACACTGGCGGGAGACCCAGGGTGACGACTACGGCGGGCCCTTCCCACATGAGGGTGGGGCCG
The DNA here is from genome assembly GCF_048772815.1 of Callospermophilus lateralis. NCBI lineage: Eukaryota > Metazoa > Chordata > Mammalia > Rodentia > Sciuridae > Callospermophilus > Callospermophilus lateralis. The sequence continues at coordinate 7,104,366 of NC_135318.1, forward strand.
TGGTGAGGTCTGCCAGGGCTGTTCAGAAACCTGAACTTGGCCTTGAAGAAGGAGTGATAATGCAGCAAGCAGACAAAGGGTGGGTTTGGGTGGGCTTGGGGCTGTTTCTAGACTGACAGGAGCAGCGTTGCCAAGGCCCAGAGGAGAGAGAGCGTGGCGTGGGGAGTTGGGTATTCAGAAAGCCCTGGGTGGGCGAGGGGTGCAGAGGCGTGGGAGACTAGGTCAGAGGGACAAGCAGGTGTCTCTGGGGCCTCCCTTTGGAATGAGCCCCTGAGCTGGTCCTGAAGGCAGAAGGACAAACGTGCGTCCATAGGATGACATCTCTGCCAGGCAGTGGCTTGTTCACTTACTGAGCTTGGGCATAGGTCTCTGTGGGAGGGGGCACCCTCCTGAACCCCTGTTCCATGCACCCCCCGGGGCATCCTCATTTCCCAAAGTACCTTTCATGGAGCACTAAAACGTTTGAGGAAAACAGTTCTGTGACATAACAGAGAAAACAGGGTTTTTCCTCTTTTGGGGGGGGAATTCTTTCAGGTGAGCTGGGGCAGTCTCGGGAGTAGAGGCTGGCTTGGGGCTTCCAGTGCACTTCCTAGGGCTGCCGTAACAAAGTGGCCCAAGCCTGGGTGCCTTCAGCCTCCGCAGGCTCTGTGGGGGGTCCTTCCTGCCTCTCCCAGCCTCTGGGGGTGCATCCCTGGTGTTCCTTGGCTCCTGTGGCCGCTCCTGTCTCTGCCTGGATTTCATGTGGTGTCCTCCCGGTGTCTCCCTTAGCAGGACACTGGTCACACTAGATTAAGGCACACCCTATGCGGAAGGACTTCATCTTTAAAATTCCTGTTTCCAAATAAGGTCATAGTCGGGGGGCACCGCCACGTTTTGGGGGGGAACAACTCAATCAGGACACTTTGTTTAGCCAGCATTTCCACGGTGTTATCTTCTCTCTCTCCAAGGTGCCCCAGCCCCAGCCCAGCCCCTCACCCCTCGTGGATACAGCAGCTCCCTTTGGGACCTGCATGAACGGACCCAGCCCTGGGTGACATGGGCTGTAGAGGAGCCAGAGAGGCCTCCCACCTGCTCCTGGGCCTCCTGAGCCCTGGGGCAGCAGCAGGTGAGGGGTGGGCACGGGTTGGGCCGGGCGTCTGCCTGCCCAGGGCTTCGCCCACCTGGTCCAGCCCGGAGGCCCTGACGGCTCCTGTTCCAGTCATTCCTGGGCCCGCCCTCACTGCCAACAGTGAAGGTGGCCTTTTCAGATTCCTGGAGAATGCCCCCAAGAGACCGCGGGTCTGCACCCACGTGTTCTTCCTGCTCCTGGATTTTCCCCTCAGCTGGGCTCCCTGAGGAGCGGACCTCCGCCTCCTGCCTCCTACTCGGTTGCTTCTGGAGAGATGAAGGAAAATATTCATGGTTCTCTGTGGTCAAAAGACAGGGACTCGGGTTCAGGGCTTGCTGCCCACCTGCTGAGGGTCCTGCATGAGCTCCTTAGCCCCTCTCTGCCTCAATGGAACTGAAGCAATGATCAGTCCGCCGTGCCGCCCTCCCGTGGCCGTGGAGCAGTGAGTCACGGGGGAGAAGCACAATAAGAATCACCAGACCGCCACTTTCGTCCCTTTGTGCTGGGCCGGGGACTGCGACAGAGAGGGCTCTGAACGTCCCTGTCAGCTGCGATGTGCGTCGCGTTCCGAGGGCCTGTGGTGAGCGTGGGTGTTCATGGCTCTGTGGACTATGAAATGCAGTCGCGTCCTGATCAGAAGAGATCAGCAGAAATGACGCTCCCTTCCTCCCACGTGAACGATAGACTTTTGTTAAAAAAGGAGGAAACAGTCCATGAATATTGGGATGGTACTTAAAAAGTTTTCATGTTCGCTTATTAAAGTGGATTTATTGCTGAGAAAGGTCTGTGTGCGGTTGTGGGAGGTTGGCCACGTCCACACAGTGTACGCGCATCGCCAGGATGCGACAGAATATTCCACTGTCCCCCCAAATACCCTCTTAGTCCTTTCAAGGCGATCACTCCTCCCACATCCAGTTCCTGGCAACCACTGATTGGATCTCAGATCGTGATGGTTGCTTTTTTTCTGAATGGCACATAAATGGGATCACAGTAGCCACTTATGGCTGATGTCTCTCACTGGGTGTCATGTTTCCAGGTTCCATCCCGTCCGCGTGGTTGAGCATGTCGGTGGTTCATCCCTTTTCCTTGTTGAGTGGTGCTCCACTGTATGAATGTGCCACAGTGCCTTTATTCATTCATCTGTTGAAGGGCATTTGGTTGTTTTCACTTTGGGACCATCGTAAATTCGGTTTTATGGCTATTCATGTACAAGTCTTTCTATGGACATGTGAAGTGGCTGGATCATAGTTTAGAGGTATGTTTGACTTTTTAACAAACTTGCCACATTATTTCCCAGGGAGTCTGCCCACCGGGGTGTGTGAATTCTGGTTGCTCTGTATCTTTCAGAACACTTATCATTGTCAGTATCTGTCTGTCTGTCTGTTCTTATGGGCATGCCGCGGTGGCTGATTGTGGTTTTAAGCCGTATTTTCCAACCGCCTGATGATGGTTAGCATCTTTTCATGCACTTAATTTCCATTCATATTTCTTCTTTGGTGAAGTATCTGTTCAAATGTTCTGCACAATTTAAAAATTGGCTTGTTTTCTTGAATTTTGAGATTGAAAAAACATATTTGGGATACACTGTTTTACCAGATACATGTTTTAAAAATATTTCCTTCTAGTCTGTGGCTTGTTTTCATTTTCTTAGGTGCTCCTCAGAGAGCAGTTTTTAATTTGATGAAGTCCAGTTTCTCTTTGGATTCTGGCTTTTTTTTTTTTTTTCTTTTTTAATGTCTTAGCTAAGAAACCTTTGCCTGACTCCTAGGTCGGAAAGATTTTGCAGCATGCTTTTGTCTCAGCCTTGTAGACTGGGTCCTTATAGTTCGGCCTCCGTGCAGTTTGACTTCTGTCTGTGGTGGGGGTCTGCAGCCGAGGGTCTTTCTCATGCCGACATCCTGGTCTCATACCATCGCCTTCTCCATGGATCAGCATCCTGCCTTAGTTACAGTCAATGGGCCACAGAGGTCATTTCTACTTCTTTACTCTCTATTCTGTTCAAGTGGTCTCTGTCTTTTCTTTTGCCAAGACCACACGGTCTTGACTATTGTGCTTTATATTAGTTTTGAAATCTAATATTGTGATTCTTCCAACTTTGTTTCTCTTTCTAAAATTTGCTTCGCCATCTTCATTTTGTCCTGTTGACCCTTCTGCTCTTTTGTCAGAGCCGTACTGCCTGGAGGGCTGCAGCGTTTCCTTGTCCTGTCCTGAAGCTAGCATGTCTAGTAAAATGTTGATTGGGAGGGGAGAAGGGCTGTCTTGTCCTTGTCTGGTTCCGGGTCCTAGGGGAATGCTGCAGGCAACATCCCAGCCGGTAGGCATCTATTGGTGTGATCATGTGATTCTTCCTTAGCGCGAGGCTGCAATGAATCACATTCGCTAATTTTCAAAAGTGGAGCTAGCCTTGCACACCAGGAGTACACCCCACTTGGTTGTGGATTTTTGCATCTTTGCTTACGAGAGATGTTGGTCTTTGGTCTTCTTTTCTCCTATGTCTAATACCCTTGAGTATTAGGTGGTGCCGGCCTCACCGAATGAGGTAGGAGGTATTCTCTCTGCTTCTCCCTACAGAACAGACTGTAGAGAATCGGCATGACTTCTGCCTTCCATACTTGGTAAAAGTTACCAGTGAACCCAACTGAGCCTAGCCTTTCTGTTTCATAAAGCCATAAATTACTGATTCACCGGTTTAATACACGTAAGTTATTCTGATTGTCTAGTTCCTCTTGAGTCCATTTTGGCAGATTGAGTTTTCCAAATAATTGGCACATTTCATCTAGATTTTCAAATTTATGGACATGAATTATTCATAGTTTTCCTTTATTATCCTTTTACTGTCCATGGAATCTGTAGTTACGTCTCCTGTTTGGTTTCGGGAAGTAGCTATGTGTGTGCCGTGAGTCACAAAGTCCACTGCCTCTGACCCGGGGACTCAAGTCTCCTGTCAGTCTCGTTCCGTTACAGCAGGCTCGCTTGCACGTAGGGTGAACATCACGGTTCCTGACATTCACTACATATACAATAAGTACATGGCTTATTCCTCTGTTCCTGTCAAAGGCGTCCTGGTGCCTCCTCAGGACGCAGGCCCTGGGGGTCCAGCGTCTCTGTCTGCCGTCCCTGCTCAACAGATGGCCTCAGCCGGGAGGACTCAGCCTCGCCCCTTCACACCCTCCTGGTTTCCCACGGTGCCTGCAGGACCACAGCTCCCACCTGGGATGTCAGCCCACCTCACCTTCTGAGCCCCTTGGGTCTGGGCTTCATCTCTCACCTCCTTCAGTGTCACCGAGCTCACGGCGGCTCTACACAGGACTTTCCAGAGAGGGATCTCAAATTATGTCTCTTCATTATGTGAGACTCCATTCAGCCACATGCACCCCGTGCCCAGAGCAGCTGGACTGCAGAGGGGCTTTCTCGGGCTTGCTGGGGTAGGAAGGTCCCTAGGGACCGAGGGCATCACAGAGAAATCTTCAGAAACCAACTGGGAGGCTTGTGTGGGAGGGAGCTGCACTTTTTAGCCTTCCCCCTGGTTACAGAGATCTGGGGATGTAGCTGCATTCATTTAAAAGTCAATTTGCCCCCAGGGCTGGAGGAACGCAACCTTTGAGAGCTCAAATGGCTTTTTGCAAAAGTCCGCCACTGGGTAAATCAAACCACTCCCATTTAAAACCCTCAAAATCAAGGTCTCTTTGTTAAGCTGTTTATTTGGTACAGATGAGCTGCCAGGACTACAAATGAGCCCTTTGCTTGATTTGTCCTTATACCTGCTGATGGCTTTGGGGGGGCCATCTTCCTGCTCACTGTGACTTAACCCTTCAGGGGTCTGCAGCCTGTGCCTTCAGCATTTCTCAAAGCTGTTGGGAGACCCCTGGGGAGGATAGGCGGGTGACAGCAGCACCCCAGATTAGCTGCCTCTGTCTAATGGAGAAACTCTTCCCTTGCTGCTAATATTTAACTCTGGCCTGCCAAGTGTTTTTTTTTTTTTTTTTTAATATTTACACAGACTATTTACACATTCTCTAACAAACTGTCATGCCTGAGGGCAGGAATCAGGACTACTCTTCTCTCCAAGGCCTCATCACCCTGCACAAGTGTTCAACAAGTATTTGTGGGTTTAGGGTATGTGTGCACACGCACAGGCGCAATAATGCAGGGGATATTAATTAAGGAGTGAGCCCCAGGGAGGCAATCCGCAGACAGTTTCAAGTCTGGCTGCCTAGCGGGGCTAATGGGGTGGGTGGTCTTCAATAGGATGCAGTCAGCAATGATCATGTAAGGGGAGTTTGGTAATGGGCGAATGAATCTTTTAGAGAATCAGCTCAGATGACATTTTCTTCTAATCCCCAAACTTCAGATTCTGGCGGTGGCTGCCCTGGGGAACGGAGGCACCCTCCTGCCCATGTATTGCCCTTGTATTGATTCAAGGGCAGAAAATTACAAGGCCTTTGGAACAAGGAAACTCAGTGGATGGCTGAACCACACAGAGAGAAAGGAGTACAGAGGCAGCAGTGCCTACTGTTTACACCATCTCTTCCAGTCGGCACCGAGTGTGGGAATCCTTTTCTTCTTTGTACCATTTCCGTGCTAACAACAAATCAACTGCATCTCAGGAAGATCCACAGGGACCATCCCAGGGCCCAAGCTGAAGTGTGATGTGTCTCTGTCCCTAGCAGGTCCCTCTCCAGCCATGGCCCGCCCTCCCAAGCGTTGCTGAGAGATCCTGGGCCCAGCCAGTGCTGAGGGTGCAGCCATCTTTAGTGCAAGGGTTTAGGCTCTTCTTAGACCTCCCTGAACTTTTAATTTCGTTTTCCTTTAGCCAGGAAATGCAGGCTAGTTCCTACGTTTTGTTTATTGTGTCTTGCTAGAATCTTTCCAATGTTTTGTAGTTTTCTTTCCTTAGAAAAGCAAGCACATTGAGTGTATCAGTCAGCTTGAGCTGCACAACAAAACCTGCTACACGGGGTTGCTGAAAGAAACAGAAGTTCAAGTGCAAGGTCAGCAGTGTGGCTGATGAGGTGCCATGAAGCCTCTGTTTCTGGCTTTGCAGTCGCTGCCGCCCACGGTCCTTTCTCTGCTTGCTCATGCTGGTGTCTCGTCCTCCTATAAGGACCACTGTCCTACCAGGTGAAGGGCCCACAGGAAGGACCTCGTTTACCTTTAACTGCTGGGAAAACATATAATGGTGCAGCACCCCAGAAAAAAACCCCAACATGGCGTCTAACGACTCTCTTTCCCCTCTTTGTTTCTTTCACTGGCGCAAAACGTTCCCGCCGGCGCCAATGTTCAAACCCTGCTGGTGGGAAGCCTTAGCCCCAATAAGAATTAACTTCTTGGGCTCTGGAACTGACATATGGAAGAGCTTGCCAAAAAACAGGCAACCTGTTATCTACCTCAGCCCCTGCTACCTCTCCTTAGACCTATATAAACACACAGCCTTTTGTAATAAAGTGGAAGACCTCTTTGGTAATCTGTGTCGTGTGGTGCGGCATCTTCCAGTCTTACAGTGGTGCACACTGGGAGACAGTGTGCTCGACAAACTGAGCCCCGTCTCTGCCACCACCGGCACCAACGACACATTTTTGCCCTTGTCTGTCTTTTTGGGCGCGGGCTTCGTGCACTCACCACTGATTGGGCTTAGGTAAGTTATCCCCACCACTCTCTGGCTCGCCAACTCCCTTCGGACTCCCAGCAGGAGACGCGACCGTGGTCAACCGGCATGCTCTTGACGCCCGGTAGGGAGGAGGGAATACACCCCACTAAGACCTTCACTGGTCCAAGTGGACCCTCTAGAGACCCGCTTCCCTTTGAGGCTTGAAGCTTCTGGGTTTACAGAGAGAGGCTCCCTGGTCTCTTCCTCCTCCGCAGAGCTGCTTACCATGGAAGCCGCGCGCCCCGCCCAGCAGAGTCACACGCCCCCGGCGTGGAGCCACGCGCCTCAACCGGCCCGCAGGCCGGGCGATCGCCCCTCACACCCCGCCAGCCAGGAGCGGTGTGCCCCACACGGCCTGGAGCCTTGCACGCCCCCTCCCAGCGGAGCCGTGCGCCCTGCCCGGCCCGGAGCCGCAGGTCCCGCCTGGTGGAGCCCTTTGCCCCGCTGGAGCTGTGTTCAGCCCAGAGCTGAACTTCCGGCCAGGAGCTGTGTTCCGCTGGGGCTCTGCTCTTTCCTTCCTTCTTTAAACTTCTCTTCTGGTGGAAAATTTTCCTGGCGCCAGGTGACCCGCGGCCTTGACCCTATAGGGTCACACAGACTGCACTTCCTCGGTGACTACCGAGCTGTGCCCTCTGTGCCTACTCGCAGTGGACTGGTCACTTCGGGGACGCCCACGTGACCCTCCATCTGCTCTACGCTTCCAGAAAGCTCCTAGGGCCCAGGTTAATTCTTTTTCTCTCTTTGCTGTCCCTTCCTCCACTCTTTAACCATGGGTGCCTCCCCTTCTGTACCTGAAGGCTCACCACTCAAGTGTCTCCTTAAGAATTTGGCTACTCTCTCTCCCCAGATCTCAAGCCTCAAATTCTTATCAGATTCTGTACCCAAGATTGGCCCGCATATCGGTTAGATAATGACAATCATTGGCCTCCAGAAGGCTCGTTAGACCCAAACCTTCTTCAGGATCTTCTTAACTACTGCTTGCGCCTAAAAAAAATGGAGAGAGGTCCCATATGTTGAAGGTTTTAGCCTTCTCGCCCAACACCCCGCCCTCTGCACTTCCTGCTCTCCCTCTCAGGTCCTCCTTGCTTGTAAACCCCTCCCTCCCCCTACTTCTTCCCCCGACTCCGCAGATTCCTCCTCTTTTGACTCAGCAGATGAACCCCCACCTTATCCCCCAGCCCCATCCACCCCTCCTCTCCCGCTACCCCCTCGGCTTCTTCCGCCTGATTACACTGATCCTCAGCCTTCCGTTTCATCCCCTTCCCACCCCCCCCCACCGGTCCCACCTCCTCCTCCTCCTCCACTGAGACATCCCCTTCCCCTCCCTCTCCTTCCTGTCCGTCGACTGTCTCTTGCAATCCTCCTGTCACCAGGTCTAAGGGACCCCCTCCTACTCCCATGACGATTGCACCCCTTTGTGAGGTAGCTGGTCCTGAGGGTGTTATTAGAGTACATGTGCCTTTCTCCATGTCGGACATTACTCAGTTAGAGAGGAAGTTAGGCTCATTCACCACTGATCCCACCACTTACTTTCGGGAGTTCCAGTGGGTCCTGCAGGCATACAGCCTTACACATCACGACATCTGCATGCTCCTGGCCAATACACTTCTCCCTGAGGAAAGGCGACGGGTCTGGGAGCTAGCCCAAGCCCATGCTGATGAAAATCATAGGACCAATCCCAACCACCCCACGGGCCCTCATGCTGTCCCAGAGCAGGATCCTCTATGGGATTACAACACCCCTGGAGGCTTACAGTCTCATGACCTTTTTGCATCCTGCCTCTTGGCGGGCCTAAAAAAGGCCACCGCAAGGCCGTTAATTTTCAAAAGGTGCAGGAGGTCATTCAAAAGAGGGAAGAAACACCTTCAGAATTCCTGGATAGACTAACCAAGGCCCTCCAGCAGCACACAAACCTCTTCCCAGAAAGCCCTGATGGCCGTCATGTCTTAATGACATATTTCCTGGCCCAAAGCTACCCTGACATTAAAGCCAAGCTTGAGAAGCTTGAACAGGGCCCTTCTACTTCTCAGACCGAAATCCTCGCGGTCGCTTTCAAGGTGTTCCATTGCAGAGAGGATGAAAGCGAACGCCGCAGGCAGAGGGCTGAAAACGCCAAATTTCAAATGCTGGCCCAGGTCATTCAGAGAAGGTCATCACCATGCCGTCCCAATAAGACACCCCCTGGAGCTTGCTTCAAATGTGGTAAGGAGGGACACTGGGCCAGGGATTGTCCTTCGCCCAGGATACCCTCCACCCACTGCCCAAAATGCCACCAAAGGAGACACTGGGGGGTAGACTGCCCAACAACCCGGAGGGGAGGTTGGTCAGCCGCCCCCACAACCCCAGCCTCTCCTGGGCTTGGCAGAGGAGGATTGACGGAGCCCTGGGCCTTCCCTCCCGACTATTACCATCAAGAAGCAAGAGCCTAGGGTCACATTTCTAGTGGATGGATGCTTTATTACCTTCCTCTTGGATGCTGGTGTCACATTTTCAGTCTTGAGGGAGTATTGGAGTCCTACCACGCCCTCAAAAACTCCTATTGTCGGGGTAGGAGGTAAACAGATTTTCCCTCAAAAAACACTCCCCCCCCATCATGTTATATGCAGGGATCCCTTTTGTCCTTCACACACTCCTTTCTCGTTATGAGCCACTGCCCCATTCCCCTTCTGGGAAGGGACATACTCTCATTATTGAAGGTCACCATTCACATGTCACCCCACACCTCCCCTGCCTCTCATTTCCTCACGATGATCCTAGGGACAGATACACCTCCATCATGCACTCTCCTGCGACTATCTAAACCAGTTAATCCTGAGGTTTGGGACACAACTACACCCTCCATGGCTAAATGCAGTCCTATTCATATTGTCTTATGGGACCCTTCAAGATATATTAGTCAACCACAATATCCACTCACAACCACAGCCCTCCTCGGGTTAGAACCCATCATCCAGGATTTAGTACGGAAGGGGTATCTTAGGCCTCCACACTCTCCTTTCAACACCTCCATTCTGGCAGTTAAGAAACCTAATGGGTCCTACAGGCTGGTTCAAGACCTTCGCCTCATCAACTCCTCTGTGGTCCCCATCCATCCGCTAGTGCCCAACCCTTACACCCTTCTCTCTCAGATCCCTGCTACTATCACCCACTTCTCGGTCCTAGATTTTAAAGATGCCTTCTTCTCTATTCCCTTGTCCTCAGAATCTCAGGATAACTTTGCTTTTCCCTGGACTGACCCTCACACCCGCCATTCTCGTCAGCTTACCTGGACCGTCCTCCCGCAGGGATTCAGGGACAGTCCCCATCTCTTTGGCCAGGTTCTTGCCCAGGACCTCACATCCTTTCACCCCACCTGCCCTGACTCTACTCTTCTTCAATATGTCGATGACCTTCTTCTATGTAGTCCCTCTTGGGAACACTCTCAATCCCACACCGCCCAGCTTCTCAATTTCCTAGTGGATAAGGGATATAGGGTGTCTCCCCACAAGGCCCAGGCTTCCCAGTCTTCTGTCACCTACCTTGGTTTTCACCTTGCACCGGGAAAAAAGGAAATAACACTGGATAAGAGGCAACTCCTCTCTAATCTTCCAGCGCCCCATACGAAAGCCGAAATACTATCATTCCTAGGACTAGCAGGTTATTTTAGGGCCTGGATCCCAAATTTCTCTCTTCTAGCCAAACCCCTGTATGACCTAACAGAGGGACCCCCTGGTGAATCTCTTGCCTCTTCCCCCCGCTACCACTTCCACAGTCTTCAGCAGCTCCTCTTAAAGGCACCCGCCCTTCACCTTCCCGATCTTTCAAGACCGTTTCATCTATATGTCCATGAAACAGGGGGCAAGCACTTGGGGTCTTGGGTCAAAATTATGGGCCTACATTTGCACCTGTGGCATATCTGTCCAAACAATTAGACCCTACCATCCGTGGGTGGGCCCCTTGCTTAAGAGCTCTGGCTGCTGGTCAAATTTTACGCAAAGAAGCCTCTAAGCTGACTTTCGGGGCCCCTTTAACTATCCACTCCCCACATCACTTGAAGGATCTTTTAGCTTATAAGGGCCTTCAAACCCTTCCTCCATCCAGAGTTCTGTCGCTCCTCACTTCCTTTCTGGAAAACCCTAATATTACGTTCCTCCCCTGCTCTGCACTGAACCCTACCTCACTGCTCCCAACGACCCCCACGTCTGACACACCAGCTCATAATTGCTTGGAAACCTTGGATGATTTCCTCCCCTGTCATTCTTCCATTTCTGAGGGACCACTCATCAAGCCTGACCTTACCTGGTTCACTGACGGCAGTTCCTTTAGGCAGAACGGCACTCATTACTCTAGATACGCTGTGGTTTCGTCCACTGAGATTATAGAGGCCAAAGCTCTGCCTTCAGGAACTACCAACCAGCAGGCTGAATTTATAGCAGCCACTCGTGCCTGTCTTCTTGCGCAGGGCAAATCCCTCACCCTTTAAACTGACTCAAAATATGTCTTCCATATTCTATTATCCCATGCTGCAATATGGAAAGAGCGAGGCCTACTTACCACCAAAGGTAATGCAATCACTAATTTGGCTCTTATAACCAATTTGATAGAGGCCTCCCACTTACCCACCCAGCTGGGAGTTGTCCATTGTAGGTCCCATCAGAAGGACGGCTCTCTTATCACTGAGGGCAACGCCAAAGCTGACCAGGCGGCACGAATGGCTGCTATCACTTCCAATTATGACCCTCCTGGGGGACATATAATGGCCGCTTTAGACTGTCCATCTGAAGCCCCTACTTCTTCCAGTAAGAACAAGAACCTTTTTGAGTTCCTCCATACTCTATTCCATTCCAATTCTCAGTCTTTGACCCTCTTTTTACAGAGCTTCTTCTCCCTCACCCCCTCTGACAAAGCCATGCTACAGAATATAGCCTCCAATTGTCAGATCTGTCAGCGGACCAACCCTCATACCCCTTTAAGGCCTAAACCGTTTTCCTCCCACCAAGCCCGGGGACGCATTCCTGCTGCTGACTGGCAGGTAGACTTCACCAACATGCCCACAGTACGGCGCACTAAATACCTCCTTGTCTTTGTGGACACTTTCTCTGGTTGGGTGGAGGCATTTCCCACTTCCAATAAAAAGGCTTCCACTGTAGCTTCGATCTTACTGACAGACATCATCCCCAGGTGGGTATGCCCACTTCCCTACAATCCGACAATGGCCCTGAGTTTATTTCGAGGATCACACAAAAGGTCTCCCAAGCCCTCTCCTTCAAGTGGCATTTCCACTGTCCATATCGCCCCCAGGCTTCAGGGAAAGTGGAAAGGGTAAATCGGACTCTGAAGGAAGTCCTTACCAAATTAACAATGGAATTAAACTTACACTGGGTCAAACTCCTTCCCTTGGCTTTGCTTCAGATCAGAGCTCTCCCTAAGAAACCATCTTTACTGTCTCCCTTTGAGATAATGTATGGAAGACCTCTTGTACCCCCCGGGTTGGTCATTTCACAAGGGCCTCTCACAGGAGATTTGTCTTTACCTCTCTTGTTTCATCTCTGCTCAGAACTCTGGAAATATCAAGACTGGCTTCTTCCGGACCCAGACTCCTCTCCAAATACTCCTCCCTTAACACCTGGGAGTTTAGCCTATTATAACACCCCGAGGAGAAAGGGCCTCTTGCCCCAAAATGGGAAGGCCCCTATCCTGTCATTCTCTGTACCCCCACCGCCACCAAACTTTCCTTATCAGGCAACCGTCTCACCCCCTGGATTCACATTTCTAGGTTGAAGCCATATTGCCAGGAGGCCCTATCTGCTGACTGCTGGGAGCCATCAGCCAAGTAGGTATGACAATTTCCTTGCCAGTGAACCCCCATGTTTCTTTAGTGGAAGAACTCATGGAAATAGGACATTTTGCAGGACTTTGCATGTAAGGTGACCTTGCTCAAGGACCAGGGCGGATCCGTGTTTAGGGTGTCCCTGGTTTAGCATAATAGGAGATAGGGTGTTCCCCCTTTAGAATAGGGCGTATCCTGCTGCCTGAGTTCCTCTTGAGTTCTTAGGGTCAGACAGTATATTTTGGGAGACAGAAGCCCAGGAGTAGTGAATTTGGGCAGAGTGTGGATTTGGGCAGAGAACGTGGATTTCCCCAGAACGTGTTTGTAGACGGCCGGTGTGAGTTCGGGAATAAAGAATTGCTGTTTGAATCTACAAGCTGTGTGGAGACTCGTGATTTGTGCCCAGCCAGAGACTGCGACAGCTGACGACAAGACTACCCCAGAGGAGCCTCAAGAGTCACCTCCTAGACCTCCCCTTTACTCCTGCTCTCCACCTCCTAACTATCCTCTAAAGCTTCGCCTGTCTCATGTGACCGCCCATACTCCACCATGCCTCCCACTCTTCTGAGTGGTATTTTCACAGTCATCACCCTTCTCCAGGGGACATCATCGTCCTCCTCTTATACTTGGAGATTCAAAGTCAGAGAGACATATGTCCAAGGCAACACTCGTTACACTCGCCTAGTTTCTTTGATTGATTGCGCCCCTACAGGATGTAATGCATCTATCTCCCTTCCCCTCTCCTCCCAGAATTCTGAACTTTAAAAAAAAGCCGCTAGGCCTTACCTTTGCTTCTTATATGATCAGACAGAGGATTACTGCAAATGGTGGCCCGAAACCCCTGGGGGGTGCCCCTACTGGTCATGCAACATTCATAACCCACGTGCATGCATCGGGGATTCCTGCGTTGGAAATTTCAGATCGATCTCGGGGGGCTATCAATTGGCTATCACTGACCCTAACCATCCACACTGGACCTCTAGGGTAAATGCTTCCTTCTACTGTGACATATCCTCTCCCACCCCCTGTGGCTCCATCTCCATCTCCCGAGAGCTTCAACCCTCCCAGCCCTCAGTAGCTAGAATCTCTACTGACATAAAGCATTCCGAACAGCAGATGCTAGACTCCATACAGGATCCATGTGAGCCTAATGTCGGGAGTCCACCACAGTATCCATGGCTACCACTACTTACTGAAACTGTAACCTTCTTAAATCTAACCCTCCCCGCCATCACACCAACTGATTGCTACTTATGCGCCTCTCTGACTCGACCTTTGCTTGCAGAGGTTCCCTTGAACTTCTCGGCTTCTGACCTCTCAAATTTCTCCACTCTGTCTGCCCGCCGTTCTCTCTGAACCCTTTTACCCGACGCTCCATTAGGGGAGCCCGAGGAGTCTAACCATACTGTGATTCCCCAACGCTGCCTCCTGGGCTTGGGTGTCTCCAGTCAAAGTTCTGCCACTCTAACATCACCTCTAACTTCACCCTCTCTGCACCACCTGGCTCATTCTTCTGGTGTAATGGTTCTCTCCTCACTATCTTATTCACCAACACCTCCATCCCATGTATACTGGTGACGCTTGTCCCGCAATTGACTCTCTATACCCAGCTGAAGTGCAGGCCCTCTTGTCTCCCCCAGCGAGGAATAAGCGGGCTGCTTCCCTTCCAGTACTGGTGGGTCTCTCACTGGCTGCATCTGCGGCGGGAGCAGGAATTTCTGGTGGAGCTCTAGGACACTCCTTATGGGCTGTACAGGACTTAAGTTCTAAACTTGAACAAGCGCTCACTTCTACGGCAGAATCTCTAGCATCTTTACAAAGACAGGTCACATCCTTGGCTCAGGTTACTCTTCAAAATCGACGAGCTTACTTACTCACAGCCGAAAAAGGTGGAACCTGTCTTTTCTTGAGGGAAGAATGCTGTTACTACATCAACGAATCAGGCCTTGTGGAAACTAATGTAGTCAAGCTCACCGACTTGGCTACCTCTTTGAAAAATCCACTAAACCAAAACCCATTTGCTACCTTCTTTTTAGCCCACTTCCAGTCGTGGCTGTTGCCTCTTTTAGGGCCCATATGTCTCCTTTTCCTGATGTGTCTGCTCCTGCCCTGTCTGCTTCGCTTCCTACAGGGCCAATTACGGAAGATCTCTAACCAAACTTTCAACCAGCTTCTGCTTAGGTACTACCAGCCTCTGATGACCAATGAACCCCCAGCACCCTCAAGAGAACAGCTCACTCAGTGCTGAAGCCCACTACCAGGCGCGATGGAATGCAACGGACATCGGACAGTGGGAGACAACGAGCCCGGAGAACCTCTTAATCTGCCATCCTGGATTCTTGAGCCTTTATGTCCTTTCAAGCCTCCTCATGGCCCTTGGCCTCTTCTCTGTCAGTCCCCCGACATGGAACTTCTGCCAAAAACTGACATTTGCTTTAATTTTTATCTTCATCCTGTTTTTGTTCGCTCTGATTTTCTTCAGGTGCTGGTGACGCCATGTCAAGGCAACGCTTCCAGTATTTCCTAGAGTCTCTGTTACAGGACCAATGGCTGATACTAACAATCTCCTCCATCCAGGACTGGTTCAACACCATCGACGACTTGTGGTTTCAGGGAACTTTCATAGACTTCACCCCTATGGAAGTAGCTGTCTATAGCCACTGGGTTTTATTTCTGGTTGCCATGATATCCCCAGACCTGCCCCCCCCCCCAACATTCCTCCACTTCCCCTTCTAGGCCCTACGCCGCCCCCGCACAGCTGGAAGCAGCCAGATCTGACCAAGGATGCCCCACTTCCTAAGAAAACAAAAAGGGAGGAATGTTGGGAAAACATATAACGACGTAGCACCCCAGAAAAAAAACCCAACATGGCGTCTAACGACCCTCTTTCCCCTCTTTGTTTCTTTCACTGGCATGAAACGTTCCCGACAGCGCCAATGTTCAAACCCTGCTGGTGGGAAGCCTTAGCCCCAATTAGAATTAATTTCTTGGGCTCCGGAACTGACATATGGAAGAGTTTGCCAATAAAAGGGCGACCCGTTATCTACCTCAGCCCCTGCTACCTCTCTTAGACCTATATAAACACACAGCCTTTTGTAATAAAGTGGAAACCTCTTTGGTAATCCATGTAGTGTGGTGCAGCGTCTTCCAGTCTTACATTAACGATTTCCTTGGAGGCCAAATACAGCACACTGGGGTTAGGGTTTCAACATGAATTTGGGGGAGACCCAGACAGTTAATCCATTACACTGGAATTCACAGACCCAAAGCACCCAGGGACTAGATGTTAGGAAGTAGAGGACTTCGTTAGGCAGATAGGGAACTGAGCCCCAGGTGGGGGGTGATACAAATGAGAGAGTTGTCACAGTAGTGTCCTCAGGTGGGACTCAGCCCTCTCACAGGGCAGAGCTTGGGATGTGATGGCTACTCTTGACCATGGACTTAGCTGGCTTAGGTCAAACCTGCTCCTGGGTGGTCTGTGAGCATGTTTCCAAGGATGATTGGCCTGTGGATCAGCTAACAGAGAGGGGAGGGACTGTCCTGAACTTGGGCAGCACGGTCCAGTGGCCTGGGGCCTGGAGGGAGCAAAGCAGAGGAGGGAGCTCAGGCAGGCACACGCCCGACTCTTCAGTGGGTCCATGTGTATCTGCTGTTGCTGTGGCCAGCGGATTCCGGGTTCTTCAGCTCTTGAACATGGACTTGAGCTACAGGCTCTCCAGGGCCTTCCAGGAACTTTGTCCGTGGACTAGGGCTGCATCATCTGTCCCTCTTGTTCTGAAGTTCAGCTTCTCGGACTGGTTCCCCGCTCTGCAGCCTGTAGCCAGCCACCGAGAGGCTCCTGGGCCTCTGCTCTTGTCAGCCAGTCTAACCCCCCTCCTGGAGTTGTGCTGCACACGTTCTTAGTCTCTCTGGAGAACCCCGACTCACTCAGAGGGGCATCAGGAAAACTCCAGGACACACTCTTGGTGTCCTGCTAGTGGTCATCTGAGTGTGGGAGGAGAGTCACGGCGGTCACCAGAGTCACCTGGGTACAGTCTACATTTCCTCAAGGCCCGATGCATTTTGGAATCAACCCCCCACCAATTAAAAAGAGAGCATTACAGCCTATATTTTATGTATCACCCACCTCCAGCAGGTTGAGAGGGCTGGTGGCACCCTGTAACCAAACATGAATTCTGTGGAGCAGTCCAAGCAGAGGCACCCCAGGTGGGAGAGGTCAGGTCTAGCACTGCTACCACAAACCTATGGAGACAGCTCCTGCGTTCAGAGTGGCCCACAAGGCATTGTGTGTGCCAAGATTTCAAAAGAGGGGACTCGTGGTGGAAGAAGAAAACAGTCACTTAATGAGAGAGCAGGAAGCTGACCAGTCCCAGGGTCTCCTGGGCCAGTCTGTTTGCTGAGGCAGGGAGCCGCAGGGAGGGTTTGGGTTCCCTTCTGAGGGAAAGAGCCCATCTGCCCCTCCATGCACAACCAGAAAGGCTCCCCAGCAACTTCCCATCCACCGCCCACTGAGCTGCAAATTGCCACCCCACTCACAGAGTGCAGATGTTTCTCTCTAATCAGGGTGTAATTAACACCTGCCACTGCACTGGGCTGGGCCTGGAGGGGGTCCCATCTTCCCGGCAAAGGCTGTCCAGTGTCTAGGACTTGGAGGGATGAAAAGTGATATTATTGTAAGGTGCAGAGGCAGGTGGTGTTTATCTGAGCCAGTGCTTCTGAATTTACGTGTTTAGTTCCAGAGCACACCAACAGATGCCCGAGGAGCGACAGAAGCTTATTTTGTTCACTAATGGACCCATAGCCCCACATGCTAATGCCAAAAATCTGGGGATGACATTTTCCTTTACTCCCAGAGAAACTTCTGTGGGTAGCAGGAGGTTGTTTGTTACCAGGTGCCTCCATCTCCATAGTTATTTCACGTAAAGCAAAACAAGGAAAAATAAGTTCAACGTTCTATTTATGATGCCGTATTTTAGGGAACTCTGCCATCAAGTAAAGGCCTTGTGGCAAGTGAATTGCTGAGGAACCTGTGGTTTTGTGGGACACGGTTGCACATGACTGCTCCACAGAATTTATGTTTGGTTACAGGGTGCCACCAGCCCTCTCAACCTGCTGGAGGTGTGTGATACATAAAATATAGGCGGTAATGCTTTCTTTTTAAGCCCTGGGGAGGGCTTTTCCTTTCAAGTTTGAAGGGTGCTGAAGTTGCACATCTGTAGGTGAGGGGACTGGCCACATCACTAAGGCTGCCACCACGCCCGGTGCTCTGGACTTGACGATTTCACCTCACTGTCTCCTGTGGGCCTTGCAACGTCCTTATGATGAGTTTCATTCTGATGCATCCGTTTTTAGATTCCCATAGACTTAGGGGGTTGAACAGCTTGGCAGAATAAGGGAGGATGTGACTTCAGACGCCATACATTTTCCTAGAGATGAATCCTCCCTTCTCCTGCCTTAGGAGATGGGGTGACATAGCCTTATGAAGACACCGGTCAACTCTGGAAAGCACCATGGAGATTCCTCAGAAAACTTGGAATGGAAC
Organism: Callospermophilus lateralis; assembly: GCF_048772815.1. NCBI lineage: Eukaryota > Metazoa > Chordata > Mammalia > Rodentia > Sciuridae > Callospermophilus > Callospermophilus lateralis. The sequence continues at coordinate 7,122,472 of NC_135318.1, forward strand.
CACGACTTGACCCAGCTATCCCACTCCTCGGTTTATACCCCAAGGACTTAGAATCAGCCTACTATAGTGACACAGCCACATCAATGTTTATAGCAGCGCAATTCACAATAGCTAGACTACAGAACCAACCTAGGTGCCCTTCAACAGATGAGTGGATAAAGAAATTGTGCTACATATACACAATGGAACACCACTTAGCCATAAAGAAGAATGAAAGGATGGTATTTGCAGTTCAATGGTTGGAACTGGAGACTGTCATGCTAAGTGAATAAGCCAATCCCCAAAACCAAAGGCCGAATGTTCTCTCTGATAGGGTTGCTAACTCACAATAAGCAGGGTATGGGGTGGGGAATAGAAGTTCATTGGATTAGACAAAAGAGAATGAAGGGGAGGGACAGGGGATGGCAACAGGAGAGCGAGTACAGTGAATCAGACGTTAGTTCCTACGTCCATATGGGAATACATGGCCAGTGTAACTCCACGTCATGTACAACCGAAAGAAGGGGAAGTTGTACTCCATGCATGCACAATATGTCAAAATACATCCTACTGTCACGTACAACTAAAAAGAACAAATAAAAAAATTTGAAAAAAATCTCTAAAAAAAAAGATACTGATTGTTTGGATTAAGGTCCACCGTAACCCATAATTTTCATCCTGATTTGGTTTACACCTGCAGAGATTACTTCCAAACAGAGGTGCTAGAGGCTGAGGCTTCAACCTGGTTTTGTGGGAGTGGGTGCAGATGAAACCCACAACACTGTGCATAATGAGGGTTTCGAGGCCACCATGGTCCTGTGCCCTGTGGAGCTGCAGAGCCCAACAGCTGCGTGATGTGACCACCTGCGACACAGCCTGAAGACAGAAGAGGAAGTCTGGAGTCTGTGCCCCGCTGGGCTGTGCTTGCTGCTGGGATGCTGGCCTGTTCAGGCTCTCAGAAAACAGCCTGGGTGAGAGTTCTGGGGAAGGGTGGGAGTGGGTATTGCAATTCCAGCTCAGCAGGGGTGAAGGGAGAGGGACATGGGACCAGAAAGGAGGGAAGGCAAATGCAAAGTCATGCTCCACCAGGCAGTCCATGGCCACCCAAGGAAACGGCAGTGAGCTCAAAGTCTTGCAGCTGTGCACCCGCCCGGGCTGGAGGCAGGGCAAGAATTCAGCCGGCCTCTCCTGGCCTCCTGTTCCTGGTTTAAGCTAACCCTTGTAGTCTTTAACTCCTCTGATGCTGGTTTGTCATTAGGGTCCCTCTGGGCAGCCTGTCTGTCCCCAGAAAGCCCAGACCCCATACTGTGTCCACCTGAGCCCAGAAGCTGCAGGAAGAGCCAGGTCATGTCCTGCTCCAGAGCAAGAAGCAGCTCCTATGGTGGGCTCAGGAAGGACCCTGGGGCTGAGTCTGAGCAGGATGGTCTGAGGCTGCCCAGGGGACCAGCCGAGCACCCCAGGCGCCCAACCAGGTTGCTAACCGGGGAGGCAGGGCGGAGGCTGGAGGAGATGGGCATTCTGGATACAGCTGTACAAATGGCCCAGAGCTAGAGGCTGGGCGAATCTGGAGGGGCAGCAGGGACTGAGTCAGTCTCTAAATGTCGGACTCTATTTTGGAAGCCCTTATTCAGGTTGCTGACACCCCCTGCCTTCTATTTGTGAACACTTTGAATGTGCCAAGTTGATCACAGGCTTTTTGGAACAGCCGAGCAGGCAGGTGTGCACTCGGACAGGCTGAACCTCTGCTCAGTTGTCCTTGTTGAAGGGACAGCAGGGGAGCTCACAGGGACCTGGACAGTCACGCTTCCCGGGCCACTCCAGGTTCCCCGAGGCAGGACAGCCCTCGGGCAGCCTGGGGCAGCTCTGCGTTCACCTGGACACTCTGCACACAGGCCATGCACCTCGGAGTGGATGCAGCAGGTGTGCCTCCTCCTTCCACAGGTTCTCTCTGAGCCTGTGGTCCCTGAGGTCCTGGGCGCTGGGGAAACTCTTGAAGTGGACAGAGGGAAGGCACACTCTATACCTCTTCTATCAAAGTCACACATTCTTCTCTCTGATTTTGGGATGGGCTCCCTTGAGCCCCAGCCTCTTCCCCGTCTGGAACTCACAGAAACCTGCAGGAAGCCGCCAACCCACCTCGATATTCTGACGTTTCCTTTCTGTGTTCCCTGATGCGACAGCCAGGGTGAAGCGTATTCACCACAGACGACTTAAACACTGCTTGGCCTGAAACATATGAATGCAGCACATCAACCTGGCATCCTGCTTACTGGCCAGCTTTGGTTCAGCCAGATTTTAAGTTTTATTGCCATGATTATATTTCTTTGCACAAAATTTGGTAATGGGGATACTGAGCGTTGCAGACCAAAGCACCCAGGGACTAGATGTTAGGAAGTAGAGGACTTCGTTAGGCAGATAGGGAACTGAGCCCCAGGTGGGGGGTGATACAAATGTGAAGTTGTCACAGTGGTGTCCTCAGGTGGGACTTAGCCCTCTCACAGGGCAGAGCTTGGGATGTGATGGCTACTCTTGACCATGGACTTAGCTGGCTTAGGTCAAACATGCTCTTGGGTGTGTCTGTGAGCGTGTTTCAAAGGATGATTGGCCTGTGGATCAGCTAACAGAGAGGGGAGGGACTGTCCTGAACTTGGGCAGCACGGTCCAGTGACCTGGGGCCTGGAGGGAGCAAAGCAGTGGTTTATGCAATAATGGGGCACAGCGGCTCTCCTGGTTGGAAAGGCCAAGTGTGGTTCAGCCTTCAGGATCAACCTGATCTAGTATTTCAGGGATACAGAGACAACACCTGTGTGTGTCTTTGTTCTGCTTTGGGCCATGTCAGTTTCATTTGAAGCCCGACTCTCCTGGTTGCAGGATGAACACCATCATCTCCCAGAGAAAGTCCTTGTCTATACCCAGGAGGTCAGGAGTTCCTCTGCCTCAACAGAAATCTTTTGTTATGCTTGTGGTTAGAGCAACTGGAGTCCTGTGCACTCCTTATCACCAGGGCTAGGGAAGTTCCCAGGGTGGCTTGAGATGGGTCACTTTCTTTTCTGCAAAACAATAATGGAGACAAGACAAGGGGATGTGGAGAGGATGGTGTGAATGACTCAGTCTGGCCTCCTCTAAAGTGGGGGTGGGGACGATCCTGTGCAGACGCCATGCTAGCAAATTTGAAACCGGGAGGCACTGCTGTGAGTAGACGTGACTAGTACGCATACAAAGATGAAATGTGGACCTAAATCTCCCCAGTACCCTGGCCTCTTCCTGTTCTTCCTATCTGACCATCAGCACGTTTTTACAGACAGGAAATTAAAGCTCATGTATATATTGGCACTGGAATGCAAAGAAATTAGTTTCTGATTTCTTAGGTCCTTTTTGATTCTAACATGAAAATTTTTTATTTTGGGCAGTATTGGGGATGGAACCTAGGGCTCCTCTGCCCTGGAGCCACTTTCCTTGCTAAGTTGCTGAGGCTGGCCTTGAACTCGTGACACTTCTGACTCAGCCCCCTTAACAGCTGGGATTACGGGAGTGTGCCACCGTGCCTGCCCACAGTTCTGATTCTAATGATGAAAAACAGGTGCATCATTGTTCACATCCTTGTTCAGATTGTGCTTTCTTGATCACCAAGTCGCCACCTGCAGAGGGCTGCTGAGTGTTCTCTCTAACGGCAGAAGAGTCAACTGAGACCCGAGGAGGCCAAGCAGCTCCTCCAAGATCACAGAGCTGCCCCAGGGCAGAGGTGGGGCTCCAAGGGGAATGTCCTGAGGGATGTCTCACCTGCCTTCGCAGATGTGGCCTCCTGGGGCCAAGGCTGGGTCACTTCACCATCAGGAAAGAGAAAAGGGCCTCTCTCCCCCTCCAAGAGTCTGTGTGCTTTAGCATTCCTGCTCCCTGGCCATCCCTGGAGGCATCCACACTGGGACCAGGGGCCTGCTTGGAGGGAAGGGTGACTGGAACCATCCAGACCCTCGGGAAACCAGGCCTCTCCGAGGGCCCGTCTGTGCCTCGTGCAGTCCTGTTGGGTTGTCCAGCACATGAGGAGGAGGCTTCTGCTCCCCGGGGGGCCCGTGGTGCAGCCCGTGCGGTGACTAAGGCCCAGCAGGCTGCTGAGGACGCACCGACCACAGACATGAGGTGTCTGGGTGCTGATTTGGAGGGGGGCTCGGAGGCCCGTGACATCATAATTATTTGGTGCTCGTATACTGAAACACCCCACAAATGACAGTAATTATCAAGTCCTGCCTGACGTGACATTTTCCTCCCAACACTGTAAGAGGTTTCAAGCCTTCTCTCCCTGCTCCCACGCACCATCCCTCTCCAGCCCACACCACCTTCTGCTTCCCACACCGTCCTGTCCTCTTCCCCACGACCCGGAGGTCCCCGGCCCCCCACTCCCTTCCCACTCTCTGGTGAAGCAGATGTGGAGCTGGGGGCACCCAGAGACCAGCACTTAGTAGCTGCTCCCAGGCCCTTCATTCAATCCTGTGGGGCACAAAGAGGAGCTGGTTGTCCCCTGTCCCTGTGCAGTGCTAGGGACTGGTTTCCCACATGGCGAGTACTGTCCAGGGAAAACTGGACATGGACACACACAGCCAGATGTTTTTAAATCATTTGTTATTTACTTTTTATTTAAAAAAAAAATATTGCCAAGTTGGGGATGTGCTTCAGTGGTGGAATTCCTGCCTGGCGTGGGTGAGGCCCTGGGTTTCACCCCATGCCCTGCCCATAAACAAAAACAAACAAACCAGTAAAAAAGCTTAATTGCTCATCAATAGGCATATGGATAAAAATGACGTGGCCTATGTACAGTACACACCCCAAGCGACACTTCTGTATTTCCTGACAACAGAGACCAACCTGGAGGACTTCAGGTGAGTGACAGAAGTCAGGTATAGAGCCACAACACCAGGTGATCTCCCTCGTATGTGGGATCTGAAGAGACCAACTCAGGGTTGTAGGGAGTAGGAAGGAGCAGGTGGTGTGGGCGGTGGTCAAGGACAGGGTTTCAGTTACACAGGAACAGTGGGTCCTGGCTCTGGGTTGCGTGGTGTGGTGACCAGAGTTACTAATCATGTAGTCTGTATTGCAAAATTACGGGAAGAGTGAAGTTGAGGTGTTCTCAGCATGGAGCAATAAGTATTTGAGATGATGTTAATTAGTCTCATATGTTAATTAGTCTGATTTGATCATTTCATAATGTTACAGATATCAAAATGATCATCTTATGTGCCATAAATGTATCTAATCATTTGTCGATTAAAAATAAAATAAAACCAGGACGACTTTATTTTTGGAGCCGTTTCAGGTTCACAGTAAAGCTGAACAGAACATGCAGAGAGTCCCCAGGTACCCTTTCCAGGTTCCCCTCTACCAACATCCCCGCTGGACTTTGTTAAGTCATAGACCCACAATGACTTGTCACCACTGACCTCCCAGGTTGACGTGATGGTCCGCTCTTGGCGTTGTAGGCACCACGGGCTTCCACAAGTGTCTGTTGACACGTGCCCACTACGGTGGCATCATTCACAATAGCTTCAGTGCCCGAAAAGTCCTCTGTGCTGTGCCTGTTCAGCCCCCCTCCTCCTAAACCCTGGCAACGCACTCCTCTTCCTACACTCTCTGTGGTTCTGTCTCCAGAATGTCCTACACTTGGAATCGTACGAAATGCAGTTTCTCAGATTGGCTTCTTTTATTTAGTAGATGCATTGAAGGGCCCTCCACTCCACCTCGTGGCTTGATGGTGCGTATCTTTTAGAGCCAGCCAAGGTTCCATTGTCTACATGCACCGAGGCTCAACCCTCACCCACTGAAGGACTCCTTGGTTGCCTCCAGGTTTCAGCAATGATAAGTAGTAAAACTGCTATAAATATCGGCATTTGGGTCATTGTGTGGACATGAGTTTTCGGTTGATTTGATTCAGTTACAAGGGCTGAGATTCCTGGATCATATGATGAGAGTGTGTTTACTTTTGTAAGAAACTTCCCCGTGATTTCCCAGAGTAACTGTGCCATCTTCCACTCCCCAGGAGTTCCTGTTGCTCCACCTCCTCACCAGCATTTGATGCTGTCGGTGTTTTGGAGTTTAGAACATTCTACCAGGTGAGTAGTAATATCTCACTATTGTTTTAATTTGCAGTTCTTTAATTGACATATCAATGTTGAGCATCTTCACCATCATTGGTGAGATGTTTCTTGAGGTATTTTGATCATTTTTAATTGGGTTGTTTATTTTCTTTTTGTTGAAATTTAAGAGTTCTTTGTATATTTTGAAAACAGTATGGTTTTGACTAAAGTCAGTTATGTCTTCTTTTGGGGGTGCTACAAGGGATTGAACCACTGAGCCACATCCCCAGCCCTATTTTGTATTTTATTTAGACACAGTATTTCACTGAGTTGCTTAGAGCCTGGATTTTGTCGAGGCTGACTTTAAATTCACAATCCTCCTGCCTCAGCCCCCTGAGCAGTTTGGATTACAGGCATGCACTACTACTCTCAGCCTGTTGTATCTTTTGCAAAATTCCTTATAGTTTGTGGCTTATCTTCTCATTCCCTCATCATTGTCTTTTCTAGAGCAGAAGTTTAAATTTCAATGGACACCAACTTATCAGGTTTTTCTTTTATGGATGGAAACTTTGGTGTCATATCTAAAAAGTCACCACCATGTCCAAGGTCACCTACATTTCTTTCCTTTTGCCTTTCGTCTGTGATCCACTTTGAGTTAATTTTTGTGAAGCATGTCCTCTGTCTTCAGTCACTATACAATAGCTTGCTTTTCACAGCATTTTATATAAATGAAAGTGTCACATCTTTCTGCCTTCTTTCACTCAGTCTAATTATTGTACCATGTATGGATAGTTTATTTGTAATTGCCATTCTATTGTAATATTCTTTTGCATGGATATACCATTACGTTTTAATTCAGTCACCTGTTGGGCATGTGGTTTGGTTCCAGTTTTTGCCTATTACAAATAAAACTGCCAAAAACATTTATGGACAAGTCTTCATGCAAATATCTGCTTTTGTTTCATTTTGGTAAATAACTGGAAGAGCAATGGCTGGATCATATAGTGGTGTGTTTAATTTTAAAGAAACTACCTGCTTTCTAAGTGGTTGTATCATTTTACATGCCCACAGGTAAAGTCTCTGAGAATTCCAGTTACACCATGTCCTTGCTAACTCTTCATATGGTGATTTTTATTTAAGCCATGAGAATAGGTGTATAATGGCATCTCATTGTGAATTTGATTTGCTTTCTCTTCTGACTAGTAATGTCTGGTATTTTTTCATGTGCTTATTTCCACTTGTAAATTTCCAGTTGGTTTGCTTTGGTTGCTATGTTTGCTTAAATCCTTTGCCAGTTTTTGGAACTGAATTGTTTTCTTATTGTTGGATTTAAGTACTCTTTATATATTCTGGATACAAGTCCTTCATCAAATATATAATTTGCAAGCATTTTCCCCCTGGATGGCTCATATTTTCATTCTTTTACCAGTGTTTTTTTGAAAAGAAGAAGTTTTTAATTTTGATGAAGCCTAATTTATCAATTAGTTCTTTGTGGATCATGTTTTTGATGTCATATCTAAGAAATGTTCATTTAACCCAACTCTTCTCTTACAGAGTTTTCTCTTAGGTTTTATTCTAGAAATTTTATGGTTTTATGTTTTGCACTTAGGTCTAAAACCTATTTTGAGTTAATATTTGTATATGGCATGAGTATGGACCAAAATTCTTTTTTGCTTTTTTTTTTTGGTACTGGGGATTGAACCCAGGGGGGCTCAACCACCGAGCCATATCTCCAGCCCATTTCGTATTTTATTTTGAGACAAGGTCTCACTGGGTTGCTTAGGGCCTCTCTAAGTTGCTGAGCCTTGCTTTGAACTCACAATCCTCCTGCCTCAGCCTCCTGAGCTGCTGGGATTACAGGTGTGTGCCAATAAGCCTGGCCTTTTTCTGCATATGGAGATTCAAATTTTTGCAGCACCTTTTGTTAAAAATGTCATTTTTCTTCTTTTAATTGCTTTGCATCTTTGTATAAAATCATTTGTATGATCAGCATGAGTTTATTTTGATTTCACTGTTTTGTTCCATTGATTTTTATGTCTTCTTTCTGTAAGTACCACACTGTCTTGATTACTATGGCTTAGGAATAAGTCTTGAAATCAGTGTTAATCTTCCAGTCTTGTTCTTCTTTTTCAAAGTTGTTTTGGTTGTACTAGGTCTTTTGAATTCCCATATGAATTTAAGAATCAGTTTGCCAATTTCTATTACATTAAAAAAACTTCTGGGATATTGACTGGGCTTGCAATGAATGTATAGATCAACTTTCAGTGAATGTATAGATGAACATACTGAGTTTTCTCACCCATTAACATGGCATAGCTCTCCCTTTATTTAATTCTTCTTTCATTTGTCTCAGCAATGCTTTGTAGCTTTCTGTATACAGGACTATAGATCTTCTATCAAATTTATCATTAAGAAATTCATATTTTGATGGATTGTAAATGGCATTGCCTTTTATATTCCCATTTCTGATATTTGTTACTAGTAAAGAGAAATGCAATTTTGTTTTTAATGCTTAACCTATAACTTTACAGACTTTTGTAGATACTTGTAAGTTTCAGCTTTTCCGTTGGATTTTCTATAGACAGTCTTATTATTTGCAAATAAAGTGACTTTTAATTTTTCATTCATTTTCAAAGGTCTTTAACTTGCCTCATTGCACTGGCTGAACTATCCAATATAAAAATAGTTAAATAGAAATGATAAGAGATGACACTCTTGCTTTATTCCTAATCTTAAGGATAAAGTACTCAGTCTTTTAAACTTAACTATAATGATAACTGTGGATTTATTATAGTGTTCCAGGTCAGACTGAAGACATTCCTCCTAGAAAACATTCCTTGTTTTTTTGCTTTGTTTTCTTGAGGTGGGGTCTCACTATGTTGCCCAGGCTGGTCTTGGATTCATTGGCTCAAGCCATCCTCCTGCCTCAGCCTCTTGAATAGCTGAGACTACAGGCATGTACTGGCCTGACTTCTGAGAGTTTTGTTTGTTTGTTTGTTTTTTAAATAAGGAATGAATGTTGGATTTTGTTAATGCCTTCTCTTTATATATTGAGATGATCATGTGTGAGTTCCCCTTTTTTATCACAGTAACATTGGCTCTTCAAGTATTAAGCCCGGCTTGGATCCAACATGGCGGCCGGCGAGGAAGCTGCACTTTCAATATCTCCACATTAACGGGATCAGAAACACCCATTAAAACAGCTACATTCTACCTACTGAGGATCTTCTAGCAAAATTCCGTTGAAAGGAGACCTGCCGAGAATTAGTAAGTTTATTAGACGTGACAGTTTGCCCCAGACAAGTGAAACTTGACCGGCAGCGCGGGCTCAGAGTCCAATCCCGCGGCCACCCTCCGCTTCTGCAAGCGGCAGGCGGCCCAGAGCAGCGCGGCAGAAGGGTCCCCGCCCGGCCAGCAGACAGCTCCCGCCATCCCGGCTACCCTGGCGGCCCTGCTCTCGCTCGGCGAACAGCCACCCCACCCGGCTGGTTCTTAGCCACGCGGCTGCAGTCACCCGGCTTTACAAGCGGCCCCCGGCGGCCCTGCTCGGAGAGAAGGGTCCCCGCCCGGCCGGCAGACAGCTCCCGCCATTCCACTCTTGTTCTGCAAACAGCCACCCCGCCCGCCTGGTTCTTAGCCACGCAGCTGCAGCCGCCCGGCTTTACAAGCGCCCCCGGCGACCCTGCTCGGCGAGAAGGGTCCCTGCCCGGCCGACAGACAGCTTCCGCCATCCCGGCTACCCTGGCGGTCCCGCTCTTGCCCTGCAAACAGCCACCCCGCCCGCCTGGGTCTTAGCCACGCGGCTGCAGCCACCCGGCTTTACAAGCGCTCCCGGCGGCCCTGCTCGGCGAGAAGGGTCCCCGCCCTGCCGGCAGACAGCTCCCGCCATTCCGCTCTTGCTCTGCAAACAGCCACCCCGCCCGCCTGGTTCTTAGCCACGAGGCTGCAGCCGCCCGGCTTTACAAGCGCCCCCAGCGGCCCTGCTCGTCGAGAAGGGTCCCTGCCTGGCCGGCAGACAGCTCCCACCATCCCGGCACTCCTGGCGGCCCGCCCGCTCTGCGAAGGGTCACCCCGCCCGGCTCTTAGCCACGTGGGCGCCATCTGCCTGGCTCTGTGGGCGCCCCCGGCGGCCCAGCGCAGCCAGAAGGGTCCCCGCCTGGCCCGACAGAAGGCCGTGCCCTTCCGGCTCTGCTAACGGCCCTGCCCACCCGGGAAAGGGCTCCCCCCCTTGAGAGGATGGGAAGGAAATCTAACCAAGCCTCTATGAATTAGCGAACTGGGATCTAAAACCAGAGATTGTGTCAGACCAGAGACAAGCCAGTTCCACCTCTCCCTTCGGTCACTCCTGCAAGGAGCCAGGGGCCCGCCATAGCAGAGAGGGGAAGTCACCAAAGATCGGCCAAAGAGATTCCTTCCCAGCGGATTCTAAATTAGCAGGAGCGGCGAGGGAGCCGGCCGGAGCTGGCGGGAACCGCGGCAGCGGCACGGGAACCGGCGGGAGCTGAGGCGGCGCTGACGCAGGAGCCGGCGGGAGCCGCGCGGCGCGGGTCTCCCAGCTACCGCTCCCACCAGTGCTGACAACTGAGGTCTCTTGCACCAGATACGGGGGCGTGGCTACCAGAAGGTAAGCAAATTTGCTGGGGGTTCTCAGCCCCAAGCTCTACAAACTTAGGGCCTGAGGGAGGCAAACAAGGAGAGTGTGCCCAGGCACTAATGAAACAGCTGCTCCACGCGTGTGCAAGGTAGGCGGAACCGTGACCACCGACAAAACAGGCCCAGTGGCCCGCCAGATACATCGCCCCGGTCGGGGGAGGGGCAGAGCCGCCACCAGCGCCTTTTAGGTAGACAGATCTGCAACCGACAGACAGAACAGGCCTAGTGGCCAGCGGAGGGGCAAAGCCGCTGCTCACGCCTGCAAGGTAGGCGGATCTGTGACCACCGAAAGAACAGGCCCATCGAAAGTACAGGTACAGCGGCCTCCTGGCGTGGAAGGCACATTGCCTCAATTGGAGGAGGGGCAGAGCCACCGCCAAAGCCTGCGAGGGAGACTTTGCAGCTATACAAGAGCAATATAAATATATAGGGGGAAAAATCAATAACACAACAGTTTCACCAAGCAGAAAGAAACGCGATCAGTATGAAAAGACAAGGAAAGAAAGGACCACAAGCAATGCAGGTCAACTCAACTTTAGAAGAGGTAATATCTGCAGCAGATGGAATGTCAGATAAAGAATTCAGGATATACATGCTTCAGATGATCTGGAGTCTCAAGGAAGACATTAGACAGCAAAATCAGACAATGAAAGACCACTTCGACCACTTCGACAATGAATTACATAAACAAATCCAAGAAGCAAAAGATCAATTATACAGGGAGATAGAGGTTATAAAAAACAAACAAACAGAAATCCTGGAAATGCAGGAAACAATAAACCAACTTAAAAACTCAATTGAGAATACTACCAGCAGAGTAGAACACTTAGAAGATAGAACATCAGACAATGAAGACAAAGTATTTCAACTGGAGAAGAACATAGACAGCTCAGCAAAGCTGTTAAGAAACCATGAGCAGAACATTCAAGAAATATGGGATAACATAAAGAGACCCAACTTAAGGGTCATGGGGATACAGGAAGGTATTGAGGTCCAAACCAAAGGAATGAGCAATCTATTCAACAAAATAATATGAGAAAACTTCCCAGACTTGAAGAATGAGACAGAATCCCAAATCCTAGAAGCCTACAGGACACCGAATGTGCAAAATCATAAGAGATCCACACCTAGACACATTATAATGAAGATGCCCAACATACAGAATAAGGAGAGAATTTTAAAAGCTACAAGAGAAAGGAAGCAGATTACATTTAGGGGTAAACCAATCAGGATAACAGCTGATCTTTCAACACAGACTCTGAAAGCTAGAAGATCCTGGAATAACATATTTCAAACACTGAAAGAAAAGGGGTTCCAAGCAAGAATTGTGTATCCCGCGAAATTAAGCTTCAGGATGGAAGATGAAATTAAAACCTTCCATGATAAACAAAAGTTAAAAGAATTTGCAGCTAGAAAACCATCTCTTCAAAACATCCTCGGCAAAATATTACAGGAAGAGGAAATGGAAAATATCAATGAAAACCAACAGCGGGAGGTAGTACAGTAAAGGTGGGGGGGAATAATCAAAGAGGAAAACAAACCATGTTTAGTAACATAAATAAACAAATATGGCTGGAAGAACAACCCATATCTCAATAATAACTCTAAATGTTAATGGCTTAAACTCACCAATGAAGAGACACAGGCTAGCAGAATGGATCACTAAACAAGACCCAACAATATGCTGCCTTCAGGAGACGCATTTGATAGGAAAAGACATACATAGACTGAAGGTGAAAGGTTGGGAAAAATCATATCACTCATATGGACTTCGGAAACAAGCAGGAGTGTCCATACTCATTTCAAATAAAATAGATTTCAAGCCAAAGTTAATCAAAAGGGATGAAGAGGGACACTACATACTTCTCAAGGGAACCATACACCAACAAGACATAACAATCATAAATATATATGCCCCAAACAATGGTGCAGCTATGTTCATCAAACAAACTCTTCTCAAGTTCAAGAGTCTAATAGACCACCATACAATAATCATGGGAGACTTCAACACACCTCTCTCACCACTGGACAGATCTTCCAAACAAAAATTGAATAAGGAAACTATAGAGCTCAATAACACAATTAATAACCTAGACTTAATTGACATATATAGAATATACCACCCAACATCAAGCAGTTACACTTTTTTCTCAGCAGCACATGGATCCTTCTCAAAAATAGATCATATATTATGTCACAGGGCAACTCTTAGACAATATAAAGGAGTAGAGATAATACCATGCATATTATCTGATCATAATGGAATGAAATTGAAAATCAACGATAAAAGAAGTAAGGAAAAATCATGCATCACTTGGAGAATGAACAATAGGTTACTGAATGATCAATGGGTTATAGAAGACATCAAGGAGGAAATTAAAAAATTCTTAGAGATAAATGAAAACACAGACACAACATATCGGAATCTATGGGACACATTGAAAGCAGTTCTAAGAGGAAAATTTATTGCTTGGAGTTCATTCCTTAAAAAAAGAAAAAACCAACAAATAAATGATCTAATACTTCAACTCAAAATCCTAGAAAAAGAAGAGCAAAACAACAGCAAAAGAAGTAGAAGACAAGAAATAATTAAAATCAGAGCTGAAATTAATGAAATCGAAACGAAAGAAACAATTGAAAAAATTGACAAAACTAAAAGTTGGTTCTTTGAAAAAAATAAATAAAATCGACAGACCCTTAGCCACGCTAACAAAGAGAAGAAGAGAGAGAACTCAAATTACCAGCATACGGGATGAAAAAGGCAATATCACAACAGACACTTCAGAAATACAGAAGATTATCAGAAATTATTTTGAATCCTTATACTCCAATAAAATAGAAGATAGTGAAGGCATTGATAAATTTCTTAAGTCATATGATTTGCCCAGATTGAGTCAGGAGGATATTGACAACCTAAACAGACCAATATCAATTGAGGAAATAGAAGATACCATCAAAAGACTACCAACTAAGAAAAGCCCAGGACCGGATGGGTATACAGCAGAGTTTTTCAAAACCTTTAAAGAGGAACTAATACCAATACTTTTCAAGCTATTTCAGGAAATAGAAAAAGAGGGAGAACTTCCAAATTCATTCTATGAGGCCAACATCACCCTGATTCCTAAACCAGACAAAGACACTTCAAAGAAAGAAAACTACAGACCAATATCTCTAATGAACCTAGATGCAAAAATCCTCAATAAACTTCTGGCGAACCGGATACAAAAACATATCAAAAAAATTGTGCACCATGATCAGGTAGGATTTATCCCTGGGATGCAAGGTTGGTTCAATATACGGAAATCAATAAATGTTATTCACCACATCAACAGGCTTAAAAATAAGAACCATATGGTCATCTCGATAGATGCGGAAAAAGCATTCGACAAAGTACAGCATCCCTTTATGTTCAAAACTCTAGAAAAACTAGGGATAACAGGAACATACCTCAACATTGTAAAAGCAATCTATGCTAAGCCTCAGGCTAGCATCATTCTGAATGGAGAAAAACTGAAGGCATTCCCTCTAAAATCTGGAACAAGACAGGGATGCCCTCTCTCACCACTTCTGTTCAACATAGTTCTCGAATCACTGGCCAGAGCAATTAGACAGACGAAAGAAATTAAAGGCATAAAAATAGGAAAAGAAGAACTCAAATTATCACTATTTGCAGATGACATGATTCTATACCTAGCAGACCCAAAAGGGTCTACAAAGAAACTATTAGAGCTAATAAATGAATTCAGCAAAGTGGCAGGCTATAAAATCAACACGCATAAATCAAAGGCATTCCTGTATATCAGCAACAAATCCTCTGAAATGGAAATGAGGACAACCACCCCATTCACAATATACTCAAAGAAAATAAAATACTTGGGAATCAACCTAACAAAAGAGGTGAAAGACTTATACAATGAAAACTACAGAACCCTAAAGAGAGAAATAGAAGAAGATCTTAGAAGATGGAAAAATATACCCTGTTCATGGATAGGTAGAAGTAACATCATCAAAATGGCGATATTAACAAAAGTTCTCTATAGGTTTAATGCAATGCCAATCAAAATCCCAACGGCATTTCTTGTAGAAATAGAGAAAGCAATCATGAAATTCATATGGAAAAATAAAAGACCCAGAATAGCAAAAACAATTCTAAGCAGGAAATGTGAATCAGGCGGTATAGCTATACCAGACTTCAAACTATACTACAGAGCAATAGTAACAAAAACAGCATGGTACTGGTACCAAAACAGGCAGGTGGACCAATGGTACAGAATAGAGGACACAGAAACCAATCCACAAAACTACAACTATCTTATATTTGATAAAGGGGCTAAAAGCATGCAATGGAAGAAGGATAGCATCTTCAACAAATGGTGTTGGGAAAACTGGAAATCCATATGCAACAAAATGAAACTGAATCCCTTTCTCTCGCCATGCACAAAAGTTAACTCAAAGTGGATCAAGGAACTTGATATCAAATCAGAGACATGGCGACTGATAGAAGAAAAAGTTGGCTATGATCTACATACTGTGGGGTCGGGCTCCAAATTCCTCAATAGGACACCCATAGCACAACAGTTAATAACTAGAATCAACAAATGGGACTTACTCAACTAAAAAGTTTTTTCTCAGCAAAAGAAACAATAAGAGAGGTAAATAGGGAGCCTACGTCCTGGGAACAAATCTTTACTCCTCACACTTCAGACAGAGCCCTAATATCCAGAATATACAAAGAACTAAAAAAATTAGACAATGAGATAACGAATAACCCAATCAACAAATGGGCCAAGGACCTGAACAGAAATTTCTCAGAGGAGGACATACAATCAATCAACAAGTATATGAAAAAATGCTCACCATCTCTAGCAGTCAGAGAAATGCAAATCAAAACCACCCTAAGATACCATCTCACTCCAGTAAGATTGGCAGCCATTAGGAAGTCAAACAGCAACAAGTGCTGGCGAGGATGTGGGGAAAAGGGTACTCTTGTACATTGCTGGTGGGACTGCAAATTGGTGCGGCCAATTTGGAAAGCAGTATGGAGATTTCTTGGAAAGCTCGGAATGGAACCACCATTTGATCCAGCTATTCCACTACTCGGTCTATTCCCTAAAGACCTAAAAAGAGCACACTATAGGGACACTGCTACATCCATGTTCATAGCAGCACAATTCACAATAGCAAGACTGTGGAACCAACCTAGATGCCCTTCAATAGACGAATGGATAAAAAAAATGTGGCATTTATACACAATGGAGTATTACTCTGCATTAAGAAATGACAAAATCATAGAATTTGGAGGGAAATGGATGGCATTAGAGCAGATTATGCTAAGTGAAGCTAGCCAATCCCTTAAAAACAAATGCCAAATGTCTTCTTTGATATAAGGAGAGTAACTAAGAACAGAGTAGGGAAGAAGAGCATGAGAAGAAGATTAACATTAAACAGGGATGAGAGGTGGGAGGGAAAGGGAGAGAGAAGGGAAATTGCATGTAAATGGAAGGAGACCCTCAGGGGTATACAAAATTACATACAAGAGGAAGTGAGGGGAAAGGAGGGAAAATATAAGGGGGAGAAATGAATTACAGTAGAGGGGGTAGAGAGAGAAGAGGGGAGGGGGGATAGTAGAGGATAGGAAAGGCAGCAGAATACAACAGACTCCAGAATGGCAATATGTAAATCAATGGTTGTGCAACTGAAGTGATTCTGCAATCTGTATATGGGGTAAAAATGGGAGTTCATATCCCACTTGAATCAAAGTGTGAAATATGATATATCAAGAACTATGTAATGTTTTGAACAACCTACAATAAAATTAATTAAAAAAAAAAGTATTAAGCCCAACTTGCATTCTTGAAATAAATTGTGCCTTGGTGAAGGCAATCCCCCACTCACCGTCTTGACAGGGTCACAGTGAGAATGGATGCTGGCAAAGCCACGCTGGTTGGTGGGAAACCAAAACCATGAGACCCTTTTTTATGTAATTGGGACTTTTCATTTTCATGCTTATGAAATGACATGAGGCATGAGTATGCTAAATGCCAAACAAATTAAATTTCAGGTGGCTAGAACATAACAGGTGGTTCATGCCTTGAAGGCTGTTCTACTACCCCTCAGCATATCAAGGACAAAGTAGAAGGCTGTTCTTCTGTCTCAGTACATTGTGGACAAATCTGATAATGGACAACAATCATCCTCTGAGAGGTCATGAGAATTTTAGGCACCACATTGATTATATCAACTAGAACCCAAGCCCATATTTCCAGCCTCTTAGAAAACCTAATCATTATGCTTATTTTACAAAGTTCACCAAATGCAGTCTCATTTTTGATTAAGGAAAGTTATATTATACATTTAGGAAAGTTAAAACATATAAAGATATATTCTTCTCTTTTTATAAACCCTTTTTACTTTACATAGGGATATATGATGAGCATAATTAATATTGGTGGAAAGTGGATTGATGTTTAGAACTTACTTTCTTTTTTTTTTTTAAATATTTTTTAGTCATACATGGACAATATCTTGTTTATTTTGATGCGGTGCTGGGGATCGAACCCAGTGCCTCACATGTGCAAGGCAAGCGCTCTGCCACTGAGCCACAATCCAAGCCCAGAACTTACTTTCTATTGAGAAAGCTTATAAAGATATGAGAACTAGTGCACCTTGACTGAGGAACAAAGAAACTCTTTGAGAAAGCAGCTCAACCAGTTTTATGAGAATAAATTTAGGAATTAATTAAAATAGCTTTATAAGACACAGTTTTAGAATAATGTTAGAAATATTATTTTATTTAGATTCTTAAGTTTAGAAATTCTTAAGTTTTTAGTTGTATAGGTTTCTGATATGTTTTAAGAATGATTTATAAACTTTAGGATGTTTTAAGTATAGGATTTAAGGGGACTTTTTAGATGGGAATTTTAGATTAGAAATAAAGTACAAGTGTACTTTAAACTTAAAGGTTAATGATTGGTTAGGAGACTTAGAGTCTGGTTACGTAGTTTGGCATTAGTTAATAAGAAAATAGCATATCTTGGAGAAAATAGTAAATCTTGGGAAAATCTGAAAAATGTAAATTAGTGACGTATTTTACTAAGGATTCTGTATTTTTAATAATTAAATAACTAAAGGTCATATCCTGGAAAAATGTAAATTAATGTTACATTTTTTGTACCCCCAATCATGGCTAAGGAAATGTCATGTCTTGGCAAAGTTTTAAATTATATAATCAATGATGTATTCTGAATCTATAATGATGAGAAAAATTGTAATAAAAGATGACCCAGAGAAAGCTGCTTTAGCTCTCTCTCTGGAGATTGCTCCAATGGAACGATTCCTGTCTCATCTTTTCGCCAACGCCACTCGTCCTTCAGGACTCCCTGGACCCCGCTAGGGCAGGACCCCAGCAGTGCCTGAATGTGACATGTTTTCCTCTTTTTTATAATATTGGGCTTGAATTGCTAAATTTTTAATGATATGTGTAATTCACATGCTGTAAAATTCACAAGTTCAAGTGTGCAACTCAGCGACTTTTACTGTATGCTCCATATTGCTGACCTGCACCATTGTCTAATTCTAGAACATTTTCCTCACCCTAGAAACCTCCTATCTGTTAGCAATCACTCTTCATTTCTCTTCCATCAACTTGTGGCTACTGCTCCCTTAATTTCTGTCTCTTTGCATTACCAACGTGGCCTTTTGCGCTGACATCTTTCTATAGTAGGGTGTTTTCAAGATTATCTCTGTTGTGGCATGTGCCAGTACTTCATCTGATTTTTCATTTCAAGATGGATTGTGGGAAGAACACTGGGTGTGATGTCTGCCGCTGAGCTGGTCTAAGTACACAGTGTGTCCTGGGGACAGCAGTGCACTCTGCCGGCCTGTCCCTGGAGTCCATTCATCCTGTTGCATTGAGATGTTCCCTCCCCACATCCCCTCCCCCAGGCCCTGGCAACCACCATTCCGCTCTTTGATTCTACACATCTGGCCGTTTTAGAGATCTCATGGAAGTGGACTCCAGCAGCTTCTCTGTGCATGGCTGGCTTATTCCACCTGGTATCGTGTGCTCAAGGTTCACCCAGGTCGTCCGGTATTGCAGAATGACCTTTGCATTCCCATCAGCAGCTTGCAAGAGTTCCACTTTCTCTACATCCTTCAACACTTGTTGTCCTTCTAAAACAAGAACAAATTACAACTTTTAAAAATATTAGTCACAGCCGTTCTAACAGGTGTGAGACCATCTCTCTCTGTGGTTTTGATTTGCACTTCCCCCATGATTGGTGACACTGAGAGCATTTTTTTCATGTACCTGGTGGCCATATGTATGTCTTTTTAGGAGAAATGCCTATTTAATTACTGAATACTAGGAGTGGAATTGCTGGGTTATGTGATAAAGCTGCAGATACATTTTTAAAGAAATGCTGAAGTGTTTTCCAGAGAAGCTACACCATTTTACTTCCCACCAGCATTGTATGAGAGATATAATTTCTCCTTCTATTCTCACCAACACTTCTTGTTGGTGGGTGCTTTTGATTACAGACATTCTAGTGAGTGAGAAGTGATATCTCATTCACATTTATTTTTGGTACTGGGGATTGAGCCCTGGGCACTCTAACACCGAGCTGCATCCCCAGCACTTTTTATTTTTTGTTTTGAAATGGGTCTTGCTAAGTTGCTGAGGCTGGCTTTGAACTTGAGATCCTCTTTCCTCAGCCTCCCAACTGCTAGGATTACAGGAGAGTGCAACCAACCAGGCTCATTGTGGTTTTGAGGGCTAATGATGTTGAGCATCCCTTTAAGTGCTAATTAGCCATTCCTATACCTACTCTTTGGGGAAATTTCTATTCAAACTCTCCGCCCAATTTTTAAATGGATTATTTACCTTTTTATTGGTGAGTTCAAAGAAGTTTTCTCATTTCTGAATGCTTGCCCTTTATCAGATACATAATTCGCAAGTGTAAACTTCCGTTCTATAGATTCTTTTCACTAGCTTGGTGGTGTCCTTTGACACATACATGTTTTAAAGTTATATATTTTTACTTTTTTGTGCTTTTTATATCATCTCTGGAACATCTCATTGCTTAATCGAAGGTCACTAACATCTCACCTATGTTTCCTCACACAGATTTTATAGTTTTGTTTTTTAAGTCTTGGATCCATTTTGTTTAATTTTGTATAGTCTCAGCTTACAGTGGTTTCACTTTTAATTTTTTTGACTTTAAGATGATACTAAACCAATATACATTCAGTAGAAACTGTACTTCACATTTTAAATCTCAGTCTTTCCCTGGGCTAGTGATATGTGCACGTTATTTTCTCACGATGCTTGGTAGCAGCCTCAGCCTCAGCTCCCCGTCGGCCATGCGATCAGGAAGGGACACTGCAGACTGTCCCATGTACTGTGCTGCTAAGCTGACGTTCAGTAGATCAGGTGTGTTAAGAGCATTGTCCACTTACAATGTTTTTAATTTACAATGAGTTTATCAAGACATAACCCCCTTGCAAACAGGAGCGTCTGTACACGCCGTGAGGTGGGGTCCAACTCCATTCTTTTGCATGAATGGTGTCCCAGCATTATTTGTTTTAAAAAAAGGTTTTTCTTTCTCCATTGAGTATTTTGAGAACTTCTTTGAAGATCAATTGCCCATAAACCTGAGGGTTTATTCCTGGACTCTTAATTCTATTCCATATGTCTGTGTCCTATGTCAGGACCACCAGGCTTGATGACAGTAGTAAGTTTTGATGATCTGGTAACATTTTGTTTAGATTTTGGCACCTCTTTATGGGAGATATTGGCCTGTAGTTTTCTTGTCATGTCTTTGTCTGGTTTTGGTATCAGGGTGCTAACTGCTGCCTCCTGAACTGAGTTGGGAGTGTTTTCTCCTCTTCTACCTTCTGGAGGAGTTTGTGTAGAATTTGTAATATTTCTTAAAACATTTGATGGATACTCAGGGAAGCCATCTGAGCATGAAGTTTTCTTTGTATGAAGTTTCAGCTATAATACAGCTTATTTAAAAGATAGAGGGCTATTCCTGACATCCCTTTTTCTTGAGTGAGTTTTAGTAGTTTGTGTCTTTGAAGGAATTCGAGAATTAACAATCATTTCTTGAGCTAGGCTTTACTGCAATTACAAAGCCCATTAGGATGGATACTCTTTGTAGGTGAGAACAGTGCCACTTATATGCTGTATTTCTCACACAGGACCCAGGACCCAGCATAGAACAGGTGCTCATTAATGTCTCGGGGAGGGGAGGTGGTGTGGCAGGCATTTGAAACAGGTCCTTACAGGGATTGCTTTGGTGATCAAAATCTATAACAAAGCAACTGAAATGAATGAGTGAATGTATTGCCTTGTAGAGTCCAGAAAGGTCATGTTTTAATGAGAAGTAGAGATGATAAATAGCCAAAAAACTGAATGAAAATAGAGCTTCTAAAATCACTGAAGTGATAATCAAAGACATTTAAATTATAAAAAGGTACATTTCTACTCTTCCTGCTGCTAAAAATGTAAAAAGATTGAGCATATTCAGAAATACTATGGGTTTGAGGAAATCGGGGCTTGCGCTGAGGAGGCTTCTTCACAAGGCATTTTAGCCTCCTAGACCAAATCGGCAATGGCTCTACTCTTTAGCCTAGCTACAGCACCCAAAGACTCTGACATCTTTCTGCACATCTAGGGCATGTGGTGACCCTGCCAGCACGTAGCCCTCCCACCCACCTCCCAGAGGGTGAGTCACAGCTGAAGGGAGGTGCAGGAGCCAGGGAGCCCTGGGGTGTGGCCTCCAGGAAGCTGGGGAAATGCAAGCTAGGAGGTCAGCTCTCCTTCCTCCCTTCTGCCTCTGTATGCAGCTTTGGTCTCTCATCTACCAAACCTGTTGAACCAAGTATTTTATTTGCTCCTATAAGATCCTGTAGTCAGAAAGAAAAGGGTAACTAGTTCCATTTTAGTCTTGAAAAAAATGGAGGCATTAAAAAGAAAAAAGAAGCTTAGCACTGGGGTAAAAGAAAGAAAGAAAAGAAAAAGAAAATGATTCACTGATTCGGTTTTACATCCTTCCATTCTCCATCCAGCAGCACCCCCACTCCGTCCCTCCCCCTTCCAGGGTCCAGGTCATTGAGAGAGAAGCGGATGGGTGGGATGAGCCTTGTGTCAATCATTCTTCTCCTGGAGCAAGGGGCTGGCATGAGGAGGAGGAGGAGGAGGAAGGAGGCGGGAATGAGCTACAGGCTGGTGCTGATGGGTGCACAGCCAATAATGAAATGTAAATTTTCAGTGGGGTTCAGAACTGAATCTTAATGAAAGGTATTATTAAATTCAGCAAAATACAAAGAAGTATTAACCGAACAGAACTGATTAGTTCATAAAAAGGGAATAGATTACAGCTTGCATCATTCTTGTCTAGACAAATCACTTAGGTTCACATGTGCTGGTTTTAATTAGCATCACAGAAATTGAGCATTCTGTAGCCTAAAATGTCATTATTCAACAAATAAAAAAACCCCACACATTTAATAAAGAAAAGCACAGCTCAAACAATTGCTTCTCACACTCCCTACATACATCAGGTTTCTTCCCCTCCCCATTTAATTGCAAAACCCACATGCGTCAAAAATGCTGCTGCTTCTCATGTCCAACAGAAGATGTTTTGCTCCCCCCTCTCCCCACCATGGTGTCATGCAAGGTGTGATTCCCACAGAAGCCACACACAGAACTGAGTACACCACAGAAGAAACTTTCCATTTTTAGCCAAAGTTGAGAGGTTTTTTCTTCTTCTTCTTCTTCTTCTTCTTCTTCTTCTTCTTCTTCTTCTTCTTCTTCTTCTTTAACCCTTTGGGAAATTGGAAATGGATCTTGACTTGCTGGCCAAATTCCTATCCAACAGTGACCTTCAATGGGAAGGCACAGGGCTGGTGTTTTTTTAAGCCACTGCAATTACTGTCTAACCCTTCACAGTGACCAGGCAGGGGTGCTGGGGTCACGGTAAGGACAAAGGAGGGTCAGCTTGGGGCACCCTGACAATGCACCAGGGACTGGGCACCCGAATCAAGAGATACCTACTGTCTCACAGTTCTGGAGGCTGGAAGCCCAAGGTCAAGGTGCCGGGGGTCTGTTTTGAGCCTCTTTGAAGTTGAAGGGAAAGCCTGTGTCCTGACTATCATAAGCTGTCTGTGGGCTGTGGTTGGACTATGTTGTGCACAGTAGCCTCCTGAGGGGATAAGGCTGGCACTGGGAACTCCCTGGGGCACTCTCCACATGGATTGAACACCTGATACAGGTGAACTTCCCCCTGGTGCTCTGCCTAAGATCCCACCTAGCACCTGATGGGTGTGGCCTGCCAAGATGTCAATCAACCTGCTGACTGCAAGACATCACAAAACAAGACTCTGCCCTTGAAACCTTGTGCTGCCTTTGATGTACCCTTAAATAAACCATCAGAGCCATTTTGTCTTGTCTAGTTCAAGAACCCATGTGGACTAGATCCATCAAGGGCTTCATTTTTGTAAATATATTTCTGAGTGTTTGTGTTTTATTATTTGTTAATTATTTGAGATTAAGATTTAGGGTGGCTATTTAGGGTGGCTGGGAGTCCTCTGGGCAGAAGAACCCTCCAATGAGATGCTGGCTGTCTTCCCCCAAAACCTGACCATGAAGGAAGACCACCTGGTGGCCATCCAGCAGCCCCTCTCCACAACACAGCCCAGGCCCACTCGGTGCACAGGGGACACTTGTCTTCCCACTATAGATATGGAACATGCCTGGGAGACCATATCTTCCTCACCACCGTGCTTCAGAAATTGCTGGAGCTCCACTCTGTGGGGTGTCTGAGCAATTAAGGGCCATGACAATGTGGTGTGGAGCCTGGGCCCAGTGAATCCTTTCTTTCTTCCCTCTGCCCAGCACCTGGTCCGGGCTCTGTACTAAGGACAGTCCCAGGAATAATCTGAAGGGGTGGATGGGGGAGGAGGCAGACCAGTGAACTGGTGTATTGCCTGATCTATGATCCTACTGGACAGTAGGGGGCTGTGTGAGCTCAAGGGCCCTAATTCCTGGGTGGAGGGAGGGAGGGAGGAGGAGGGAAAGAGCACAGTCCAGGGAGACCTGGCAGAGGTGAGAACACGGGGGACTGAGCTTCAAAGGATGGGAAGAATTAAGTCCAGGGATGGTGGGCAGTACTGGTCCAAGGGCACTGTCCGTGAAGCCATGGTGACCAGTGCCAAGCGGGGACCTTCCTGACTCTGAATGAGCTGGTGTGCAGGGGAGGTCCAGCCCCACTCTCTTCACCTCCCACCACCCCTCGACCTTCCCAGGACAAGGGAAGGATATAACTTCCTTCGGTCCTAGAGGAGGTTGGACTAGATGTCCTCAGTGTAGTTCAGGTGAGGTGACACCAACAGCAGGGCAGTCTTAGGGGGTGGCAGGAGACCCTCAAGGACCGGCTCAAGTCTGAGACAGGAGGGACCCAGGACAGAGCAGTAGACCCAGGGGATGCTTTTCCTGCAGAGCAACAGGCGGCCGCGTTTTTATCGCAGACTCTCCAGCAGCAGCGCGAGGGCTTTCAGCGAGAGGGGCCCTGCTGCTTTGTAGCCCGGGTCCCGGCCCTCGGCGACCCGCCGCGCGGGGAGGGACTGGCAGCCGGTGCGCGCCGTGGCGCTCGGGCGCGGCAGCTGTGCCCGTCTGCCCAAGGGTTAACCCGTTCCCCTGCAGCTGCCGCGCGTGCCGTGCAGAATCTCACCAGAAGAGGGTACAGTTGAAAAGCTCTTGACGTCAGGCTGGAATTCCTATTGTGTTTGGAAACGGCTTGGGCAAAGAGAGACAAGTTCGCTCTCCGCACACCTCGGCGCACGGCCGCGGGTCCGGCAGCTCCGGGACCGGCCCGCGCTGCCGGCGCACCCCGGGAAGGAGAACCTGCCTGCGGCCCACGAGAGGAGCCCTCCGGGGGAGGCCGAGCCCCAGCGGCACATCGCGCCGCCCGGAAGCGGGGGTGAGTGCCCCCAGCGGGGCCGCGGGCCTTGAGAACCCCCACCGGCGCGCCCCGGCGCCCGGATGCCTGCCCCGAGCCCCGCCGCCGGGTGCATGCCTCCGCCAGGGCCACCCAGCCCTTAGCTGCGGGCTGTGACCGCCCTTCCCCGCAGGCTCAGCCCGAGAGCCGCGCACTGGTGGGACCCGCCGGACCCCCGGCGGCGGCGGCCGGGGACGCGGAGCCGGGGCTGCGAGGGCACACACCGGGAGAATGGACGGGTCCGGGGAGCAGAGCCTCCAGGAGGCGGGCAGCCAGGGCTCCGCGGCCGGCGACGACATTGAGATCGTCGTCAACGTGGGGGGCGTGCGGCAGGTGCTCTACGGAGACCTCCTCAGCCAGTACCCTGAGACCCGGCTGGCGGAGCTCATCAACTGCTTGGCGGGGGGCTACGACACCATCTTCTCCCTGTGCGACGACTACGACCCCGGCAAGCGCGAGTTCTACTTTGACCGCGACCCGGACGCGTTCAAGTGTGTCATAGAGGTGTACTATTTCGGGGAGGTGCACATGAAGAAGGGCATCTGCCCCATCTGTTTCAAGAACGAGATGGACTTCTGGAAGGTGGACCTCAAGTTCTTGGACGACTGTTGCAAGAGTCACTTAAGTGAGAAGCGCGAGGAGCTGGAGGAGATCGCGCGCCGAGTGCAGCTCATCCTGGACGACCTGGGCGTGGACGCGGCCGAGGGCCGCTGGCGCCGCTGCCAGAAGTGCGTCTGGAAGTTCCTGGAGAAGCCCGAGTCGTCGTGCCCCGCCCGGGTGGTGGCCGTGCTGTCCTTCCTGCTCATCCTCGTCTCGTCAGTGGTTATGTGCATGGGCACCATCCCGGAGCTGCAGGTGCTGGACGCCGAGGGCAACCGCGTGGAGCACCCGACGCTGGAGAACGTGGAGACGGCGTGCATCGGCTGGTTCACGCTCGAGTACTTGCTGCGCCTCTTCTCCTCGCCTAACAAGCTGCACTTCGCCCTGTCCTTCATGAACATCGTGGATGTGCTGGCCATCCTCCCCTTCTATGTGAGCCTCACGCTCACGCACCTGGGCGCCCGCATGATGGAGCTGACCAACGTGCAGCAGGCGGTGCAGGCCCTGCGGATCATGCGCATCGCGCGCATCTTCAAGTTGGCGCGCCACTCCTCGGGTTTGCAGACCCTCACCTACGCCCTCAAGCGCAGCTTCAAGGAACTGGGGTTGCTGCTCATGTACCTGGCCGTGGGCATCTTTGTCTTCTCGGCCCTGGGCTACACCATGGAACAGAGCCACCCCGAGACCCTGTTTAAGAGCATTCCCCAGTCCTTCTGGTGGGCCATCATCACCATGACTACTGTGGGCTACGGTGACATCTACCCTAAGACCACGCTGGGCAAGCTTAACGCAGCCATTAGCTTCCTGTGTGGGGTCATTGCCATCGCCCTGCCCATCCACCCCATCATCAATAACTTCGTCAGGTACTACAACAAGCAGCGCGTCCTAGAGACGGCCGCCAAGCACGAGCTGGAGCTGATGGAACTCAACTCCAGCAGCGCAGGTGAGGGCAAGCCTGGGGGCTCCCGCAGCGACCTGGACATCCTGCCACCAGAGCCTGCGGGGAAGGAGGGGACAAGCTGGGGCAGCCGGCTGAAGCTCTCCCACAGCGACACCTTCATCCCCCTGCTGACGGAGGAGAAGCACCACAGGACCCGGCTCCAGAGCTGCAAGTGAAAGGGGGGCATCCCAGGAAGAGATGGACGGGACCGTGGGGACGGTGGGCTGCCCGAGAGGAGCTGCCCTGTGGCCCCCAGCCCTCCCCTGAGCAGACTCTGAAGGCCAAGGCTGGGTGAGCCTCCTGGGGCAGGTTGTCCAGGAGCTCCTGGAGAGGGTGCCCGAGCCACAGGGCAGTGGGGGACCGCCCCCTTCCGTGTCTCCTTCACAAAGCCTCCTGCTCCAGGAACGCTTCCGCACTGTGGGTTCTGTCCCAGGCTGGCTGTCACCCCAGGGTGGCTCAGACGCACTCCCTGCAGGGCCAGCAGGTAGGTGTGCAGCCCGGGGTGGGAGAGCTATTTTTAGCTGAAAGCTAACTATGAAGGGATCAGAGGAGGCAGGTCCAGTGCCAAGGGGCCTGGCCACGTTCCAGGAGGCCCGCCCAGGCCACTTCTTCTCCTATTCCCTTCTTGGGAAGGTCAGTTCCCTGAGCACCCCCTGGAGGAGGGAGAGACCACAGAGTCCGCAGAGCTGGGAGGTTTTCACGGCTTCTTCCTTCTAACCCCAGTACTTCTGAGGCATCTGCTAAGTGGACAGATCTCAGCCTGGCCTCCAGAGGCTCACTGCCAGCCTGGTCTGAGAGCCCCAGGGAAACAATCAGACAGACCTGGGTTTAAGCTCAGGGAATGAGAAGAGGAGAGATGGCTTGGAGCTTAAATGCTTTTCTCTAGTGCCCCTCCCCCACCACTCTCCTACTAGCTGTGTGACCTTAGGCCTGTTGATTAATCTCTCTGCTCCTCATCCTGATTATTAAGTGGGGACATAAAATTATGACCTCAGAGAATCATGGTTCTTAGTTCAGTGCCCAGCACTTAAGTAAGTGCTCAATAAACGATAGCTGTTTCTGTTGCTCTATTCTGGGAAGCAGGTGAGTTGTAGTTGCCCACTCTGGTCTCCACAGCCTAGGCAGAGGAGGGAGGGACAGGGCATTGCCATTCTGTTCTTGGTGGAAGGCAAGAGTTAGTCCTGCAGGCCCTTCTCTGGCTTTCTGCCTTCCCCCTTCGGACTGTGAGCCCTCCAGTCCCGTCCTTTCCTCCCTGGGTGGAGGGAGGGACCAGCAGTTGGGCAGAGGTGGAGGGCTCAGATGAGGAAAGGAGGCTCCTCCTCAGTCTGCCACCATCCTGGACTACGCTCCTGTTCCCTGGGCCTGCATTATCCCGTAGGTGAGAAGAGGGGTGATTTCTCAGGCCTCTTCCAGGTCTTCCTGCCAGGATTTTGCAGCCTTGGACTGGGGGCTCCAGGAGGCAGAAGCTGTCCTCTGGAGGGGTCCTTGGGGGCAGGTCTTGGAGAGCGTTAGGGTGGTTCTTGTGGGATGCAGAGCTGCATGTGAGAGGAGAGCACCCAGCTGTGGTGGAGCGGGCTGTGAGTGGACGGTGTGGCCGGCCTCCGAGGCTGCTGGAGGGGGGCTCCGCTGTGTCCAGCCCTCCCCGGGAGCACTCTGCAGGGGCCTGGGCACCTCTGACCAGGCTGGCCAGGACTACTGTCCTGAGCTGACACTATGTGCCTGCCCCTCCTTTGCTCTAGGAGGAGACTGGTCCTGTGGCCACCACAGGTGGAGGAATAAGAGGTGGGGGCTAAAGAAGGGGGACTCAGTGGAGGGGGGAGGGGGCTTTGGGCCTGCGGGGGGTGTGGTCTGTGCCTCTGGGGCCCAGGCAGCTTGCTGAGTTGGTGGGTTTCCTCTCTGTCCCTTTCCCCCAGAGTTCCTGGAAAGCTTGGGGCCTGTGCCAGCCTGAGGGCTTTGAGCCCTGGAAAGGGGAGAAGCTCAGGGTTTGCAGGGAAGCCAGGATGATGAGGCAGGAGGCCGAGGTGGCCGGCCAGGCCCAACACCCAGAGTGGACTTGTAGCTCCCAAACCAGTGTGGGCTCCTCTCCTTGCAAGGAGGAGATGAGTCCCAGAGGGTAGCCCCTCATCTGAGATCTCCATGAGTCAGGATTAGAGGGCTCCTGGTCCCAGAGGAGCTCAGCTTGTGACAGTGACAAGCTTCCTCATGAAGGAGTGGCCTGGGAGCTAGGGCGCCAGGAGGAGGGGCAGCTCTCAGTCCCTGGGACATCTTTCTGGGGTCAGGTACTTGAATTTTGCTTTCTATTAGAACAGTCTTGGGAGTTTTAAAAGCTGCCAGTGTCCAGGCCGTGCCCTGTTCCTATTAAATTAGAATCTCTGGGGGTGACACTTAGGCGTCAGTATTTTTTTTTAACTTTAAAGTGCACATGAGTCATCAGAGCTTTGTTAAAACGTGGATTTTGAATTTGTGAAGCTGGTGGGGCCCTGGCATTCTGCTTTCCCAAGGAGCTCCCAGGTTTGCTGGGGAGGACCTCAGCTTCCAACAGCCAGAGGCCAGAGCAGGAATCGGCCAGCCGTGGCTTGGGGGCCTTTGAATTAAGAATGGTTTTTATATTTTTAAATGGTTGGAAAAACTTAAAGGAAGTCTAACATTTTGTGACTTGTGAAAAGTGCATAAAACTAAAATTTCAGTGTCTGCAAATAAAGTCTTATTGGAATAGAGCCCTGTCCATTTATTTGTTCTGGAATTGCCAGTGTTTGCTCTCGAGCTGCAGGACGGAGCTCAGGAGCCGGGAGATCAGATGGCCCTTGGCACTTTCGAGTTACCCTCTGGCCATTACTGAGAATGCTCGCCAACCCCGTCTGAGAGAGCTGGTGTCCAGGTGAGGCCTTGGAGAGCCAGTAGGAGCTCTCCCTCCAGGAAGGGGAGACTCCCACCTCCACACGGGGGGGCGGGGGGGTGTGAAGGACCCCCACAGTGTGGGCCAGCTTCAGAGAGGGCGAGACGACTCTTAAAGCCCCAGCGCAGCACAGGGGTTGCCCTGAAGAGGTGTCCTCCTCTGTCACCTCAACAGGGCCCAGGGCTCAAGCATCCCCAGGACCCCATTGAACTCCTTCAAGAGGCTCCCTGCAGACCTGGCTTCCGCTTTCACCCCAGGCTTCTTCCCTCCTGTCTGGACCCCCAGTCACAAGTCTGCCAGGACTCCTGTCCTGGGACGCTCCCGTCACATGCTGTCCTCCAGCGTGGGCGAGCCTCACCGACCCTGCTAATGTTTGTGGAGAGACAGAAAGCTGTTCCTGGGAGTTGCAGAAGGTCCAAGTCACAACGAAAGTAAGCTGTCATCCAGTGTCCCCTCATTGTTCAGACGGGGAAACGTGGCCCTGAATCCCATCCATCTGAGGGAGGGCCACTTAGCAAAGGCCTGCAGGTCTGTGGGCGAAGGGCCACCTCCTTCTCCTTCCCCCACCGTGGGAGCACAGGACTGTCACGGCAAAGATGTGGGGCTGTGAGTGCAAGACGGCGTGTGTGACATCGAGTCCGTCCTGACTTCTAAATGGAAGGACGCGGGTGACATTTTCAGTTTCATCTTAGCCTCCAAATAGCTCCAGGTGGTAAACGAGTCGCCCTGCGTTTTAAAGATGGGGAAACTGAGGCCCCGAGGGCAGAAGCCACAGGCTGGTGCTGGTGGCAGAGGTGGGAGTCTCCAGGACACACCATCCGGGCCCCACCTCAGGGCCACCTGGGCTTCCCAACAAGGGGAAGGACGCTGTCGTGCAGCCTCTCTGGAAGGCCTCACTTCGGGAGCCATGTGGTCTGGGTGGTGGTCTCTGTGAGCGCCAGCACAGCTGCCCAGGTGGCGCTGGGGTGGTGGCCTTCAGCATTCGTCCTGGCTATTATGGGAGGTGTCTGGAGCTTATGGCCTCCCATCTGGGGCCTGGGGATACCTCATAAAAAAGGAAAATGGTGGGAGCATGTGTGAAAGGGGCAAGACCTGGGATTATCACACACACTCTCTGAGACACCCCGGGGAAAGACTAGCAGGCCAGGCCAGCAAGAGTCCCAGCGTATGGCCCGTGTTCCTTGCCCTCCGGGGGCTTTCGGCCACAGGGCAGGCCGGGTGGCA
This sequence comes from Callospermophilus lateralis, assembly GCF_048772815.1. Classification (NCBI taxonomy): domain Eukaryota; kingdom Metazoa; phylum Chordata; class Mammalia; order Rodentia; family Sciuridae; genus Callospermophilus; species Callospermophilus lateralis. Next base: position 7,152,829 of record NC_135318.1, read on the forward strand.
ATGCCTGTGAGGCAGGGGCTTTGCAGCCCCTGTGAAGGGGTGCCTGCCTCTCCCAAGCCTCCCGCAGGAAGCTGATTAAATACCTCCCCAGCTCCCTGCATCTCCCAGGGAGATGGGAGATGAGACGTTTCCAGAGGCCTCCCACCTGTCGCCTGTGGGAAGGCAGCTCCGCGCACCGTGGGCCTGGCAACACGTTTGCCAGCTGCCTGGGGCGCGGATCTCACTGCCACCCATGATCTGGGGTGAGAGCGCCCCCTGAATCCCTTTCTCCCCTTGGAGCAGCCCAAGATGTAGCACAGGGACCATGTGGGCTTCCAAAGGGATAAGCCAAACAGCCCTGGGGACTCTGCTTAGTCACCTCCTTGTTTCTGAGGCTGTTGCTGCCATCCAGCCAGACTGCCAGGGCTGCTGTCGTCACAGCTGTCACAACGTCGTCACTCCTCCAGCAGTGGCCAGAGAGCCAGGGTTGCTCTAGCTTCAGGTGGGACCATGAGGTCCCTGGAGTCACAGGAAGTTGCTGGTGGGTGCAGCCTCCAGCGTGGCCCAAGCAGGTGCACACCCTGTGCTTGGCCCTGTTTGCCAGAAGCAGCAGCCATCGTCCCGAGGAGCGGGGCTCTCGGCCGCCTGTGTCCACCCTGCCCTCCGGCTTAGTCTCCGGGTCACTTCTCTAGCAAGAGATTTCGCTGCCGGTGAAAGATGGCCCTGTGGGGCACCTGCTGCCACTCGCTCTTGCCCAAATGTCAACTGACGCCTGCTGTCAAGGGCTTGGCTGGACAAGAGGGGACTGTGCCTGCTGGTGAGGCAGCCCAGACCTCAGAGGAGGCGCACGCTGGGTCATGCCAGGGGCCTTGGCTGGGCTGGGCGTGCAGTGGCTGAGCTGTCGGGGCCACCACTCTGCGCTGCTCTAGTCCTCTTGCTCCTTTGTCGGGTTTGGCCGAGTAGGTCTTACCTGGCCTGGAGCACCTGCCTCAGAAGAGCCCCAGGGAGACCCAGCAGCCAGTTTCTAGCTGACTGGACCCTCATGGAGTCCCAGCCGCTGCCCACGCCCTGTTCCTGCAGGAGGGCTGAGATGGAGCCTCTCTCTTCCCTTTGGTTGTCCCTGGCCAGTTGGTGAAGACTCCCGTGGCCCAGCCCTCACTCCCACCCTCGACCTCCATTGTAACTGGCCCAGTGGCTCTTCCCACCTCTGCCTGTGGACGGGACACTCCTGACGTCCTGTGGCTTCTCTCTCATTTTCCACTGGTCAGAATTCTACCCCTGCTCCCAGACCTGCTGCCAGCCCTGCGGGGCCTGCAGGAGGGACTGCCTACCTCACTCCACATCTAGGAACGTGGCCCTGGGGAGGTGGTGCTGCTGTCTGGAGTCACACAGTAGCTGGTGGCTGTGGGCACCAGCCTCCCGGTCGCTCACTGCCCTCAGTCCAGTCCCACCCCACCCACTGCCGGCTAAAGGTCTTGACCTGAGAAACTGAAGTGGAGGTTTCAGAACCTGGACTGAAAGGTGGCCCAGGGACAGCTCCCCACCAGCACTCATGGGCTGGCAGGGCCTCAGCAGAGGCTGGGGCTGGGAGCTCGCAGTACTCCGGCCATGTGGCCAGTTCAGTTCAAACCTTCATCGAACCCTTGGCCTTTAAGAGGCCTGAGCTTCACAAACCAGAGCAGGGGATCCACTGAGGAGTGTGCAAGACCTCAGGAGTGTTTGTGTGTCCCTCCCCTCTGAACAAGGAGGGCCTGACTCTTGGGTCGTGAGTGGTGGCTTCCCTTGGTGGCTCTGCACTCTCCCTAGGAGCCTGGCTCACGGTGCCAGGCAGGGGCTGTGGGCAGATCTACTTCTCATCCTGAGAAGCATCGCCCTCATCCTGGTCCTGGGACCATGGGGCCGACAGGTGCTTCCTAGTTGGCTGCCTGGAGCACAGGGTGGGGCCTGTAGGCAGGGAGCCCAACAGGGTGCCCGCCATTGAGCCTCAGGTCTGCCGGCTTTCTTCCCATCAGCCGGTGGCCGAGTCCTGCTATCACCCCTCATGCTGCTTTTCCTTGATTCCTCTGGTGGTGGGCAGTGTCCTGACGGTGGCATGAGCCCTGGAGGACTGGGTCACTGATGTGTTTGGTCACAGACCAGGCTCCCGTCACCCACAGCAGTGCCAGGCACATTGGCAGTGCAGGGGATGAGCCCGTGTCCCCTACTGTGGGCACCGGGAGCAGACCTAGACCGGTTGCCCTTACGTTCGTTCTGCCTGTGCCTGTCTTGTCTCTTGATGGGGAGGTCCTCTTGCCTCTGGGCCTTGTTCCTGAATGAACCGACCCTGCTGGTATAGAGAAGAGCTCTCTCTGGATGTCACCCAGAATCTCTGTCCTCAGGGAGGGAGCTTGAAGACTTTGGGGTCAGAAAGCTCAAATGTGGGGATTCACCAAGAGCCTGGGCCTGGTAAGGGTGACCCACCACGGAGAGCCGCTCTTGGTCCTGGCCTGCTGCCTGGCCTGGTAAGAGAGGGACCCTCAGGCCACCCTGTAAACACGGTGTTGTGTCCACAGGACGCGTTCATGTGGCTTTCCTTTCCACCTCCCCTTCCTGGGACTGCCCCTCGTCGCCCAAAAGTTGGAGACCCGGAATCTGGCCTGCAATGTGACCTCCAGGGACCTCCCTCTTTCTTGCCCGTTGACACCCTGGAAGAGGACAGGGTGGACTCTTCCCTTTGGTCACAGAACACCCCTGGGTGTGTCTCAGAACCATTGTGCTTGGGAATGCTTAGAGAACGTTGGCTCTGATGTTCTCTTTCTTTTTAAAAATGTTCTTTTAAAAGGGCTTCTTAATAATTTTTGTTTCAAACACACAGAAAAATAAAATGAGTGCCGTAACAGACCCAAACACCTGTGGACTACGTGCAACTGTTCCCAGTATTTACTGGCTTTTGCTAAACCTTTGACACATAAGTGTCAAGTCACGCACATGTTTCCCCTAATGATCGCAGCTCTCATCTCCAAAAATAAAGCCGGGCTGTCCTCCGTCACCACAGGGTGGTTTTTGCATCTGACGAAGGCAGCAGGAGCTTTCCAAGGGCCTCCTGGCGGAGACTGTTTGCATTGACCCATGTTGGGCCTTGGCAGATGCCCGGAACCTCTGGGGGGCTAGCAGAAGGCCGAGGACGTGGCTGGGCCAAGCTGGTTGACACTGAGGGACTGACTTCCCTGGGCAGAGAGCACAAGCATGGCAGATGGGAGTCCCCAGCCTCACTGCGGGCCATACCGCCTCTGCCCTCACTTCAAGGTGAGGGGACTCAACCCAGGAAGCACACCAGATGCATTTGAGATATGGGAGGGGCAGTTAGCATCTGTAGCCCCTTCTCTGTAGCCCCTCACCCCTATCTGCTGCCAGCAGGTTTGGAGCTGCGAGTCCCGCCAAGGGACTGGGTTCCTCCTCCAACGCATTCTCGAGTGACACCAGAATATCAGGCGACACCCTGCCCCCTGCACTTCCCCAGGCCAGTGCTCCCCAGAAAGAAGGATGCCCTGAGGCCCAGAGGTGCGAAGCCATGAGACGGCCAGAGTCCCAGCCTCACCCAGCATAGCTTAGGTTACCCCAAAGCCCACTCCCTTGTCCTGCCTCCAGTTTGGGCCCTTTTCTAGGTACCAAAGGGACTGAGAAAGCCAGTGCTTGCTCAAACTCCCAGTGCTCTTGGGGTGAGGTCCTTGGCATCCCTTGGAGGTCTGCAGGATGAGGTAGCCCGGCCTGCTTCTTTCCCGTCACTCCATGTTCTCCCCTCTCCACCAGCAATCAAGGCACCTGAGCCACACTAGCTTAAGGCTAAGCTCATGCCGGCTTCAGGCGTGGCTTGACCCAGGGGCCTGGCTTTACCTACATTTCTCCTGGCTCCAGCCCCTGTCCATGTGGGCTCCATCTCTGGCTGATAGGTACGGCTGCAGCAGCTGTGTGACTCAGAAACACCCTCTATAGAAACATCCAGAAGAAGAACAGGCATTTCATCCAGCATCTTGCTTTAGAAAAAGAAGAAAGAAAAAACCCTGCCCAGAGCCTCCAGAGGATGTGTCCTTCCTTTCAGTGGCCTTAAACGGAGGACACGCTCACTTCTGCCCCCTCACTGAGGCCTGGTTTCATCCGTCTTGACCCAGGGGTGGGATTGTTGTGGCTGGCTTGGACTGACCACGGCCTGGAGGTGGGCCTGGCCCTCATGGTGAGGGTGGACTGGATGCTGGGGGACACCTAAGGCCTCACACACACACACACACACACACACACACACACGGCATTTCTATCAAGCATCTTCTATGTGATGAGGGATTGACTTCAATCCCTGGGCACCGTTTCAGCCCCTGGGGACAGCACAAGCAACAAAGCACCTGATCACGCCTGATGACGATGACGACGATGACGATGACGACGATGACGATGACGATGACGACGATGACCGTGGTGACGACGATGCTGACGATGTGTGCGTGTCTCCAATGCCCACGCCTGCTTATACACATGAAATTCAAACACCCAGAGGCACGGGTCGTCACAGTGTCCAGCTGGAGGCCTTTACAAATTCCCTCCCTCCCCTCCAAGCCTGGACACGGAGCCTCAGAGTTTGCTGGCCCACTGCCATGCACCTGAAGCACCCTTTGGAGGAGGAGCAAGAAAACAATGGTTAAAAGGTCACATGGGGAAGGGGCCAATCCAGCCATGGCTGGCCTGTGGCCCTCACCACGTCCTGGTCGGGAAGGGCCAGGCGGCCTTTGCTTCCGCGCTCTGGGAAAATGCCCTCAGTCCACAGCCCTCTGCTGTCCCCGGTCTGTCTCCTGGAGATCTTCCTTGATGGCTGTCGCCCAATTTGGCCACAAGATGGAAGTCTGGGAACCCCCTGGCTGTCGGCGTGGCCACCTCTCCCTTTGCCTGAGCAGACTTCAGTCAGTTCCCTGCTACGGGGTCAGAGCTGCCGTCAGCTCCCACCTCTCTGACCAACGCCGAGACAACCAGCTCACAGACAGAAGAGGTGCCTTGTGGCTCATGGGTCTAGAGGTTTCACTTTGGGTCTGTGGGGGCTCATCATGCTCCAGGCAAGCCACCCCCTAACTCAAGGCCAGTAAGTAAAAGAAGGAGGGCAGGGCCATGGCCCCACAATCCTCCTCAAGGGCCAACCCCAAGGACATGACCTCCCAACAAGCCCCAGCACTTAAACTTCCCACCACCTCCCAACAGTGCCAAGCTGGGGATGTGTGTCCCTGTGGGGACATTCATGGCCCAAACCAGGGCAGAGGTCAACCCCCCACCAGCCTTCCCTGGGGAGGGGGTGTCCCTCTCTCCCAGCAGCCCGGCCAAACCTTAGCTCACTGGCCGCTGCCTCTCTTGGTCTGCCTGGGGACAGTTACGCAATTGCTTGCTGTGTTTGGGCACCAGCTCACCACCAGATGCTTAGTCGGGGTTCAAGGTCCCACAGGGGTTGGCAGGGGGTCTCTGGGGGCGCACCACAGCCTTGCCACTCACCTATCGCATTGTTAAGCTGTCCCCTCCAGTGGGAACGCAGTAGGACACTCCATCTCCACCCACTATGTTTAGCGCACAGCTGGCTGCCTCCTCCAGCGAGCCTGCCGACCCCACGGTCAGGGTGCTGCCCTTCCTGGTGTCCCTGGTCTCTTTATCGGGCACCCGCCATCTTGTCACTGCTTCCCATCCCCCACTCCCCCCTCCAGCTCCTCCATGACTCCCGGGTCATGGCCTTGACTGGAAGCCTACCAAGCATCTGAGGGAGAAGTTTGTCAAAGACACCCTGAGCCAGCCTTGTACCCAGCCCAGTGTTTGCTGAGGGTGAAGTTCTGGTAGGGGTCAGCAAGGGCTTGGTGGGGGGCCAGCAGCTTACAGAGCAGGTGGCACCCAGCAAAGAGAGCTCCCCCAAGGCAGCCACCAGGTGTGGTCACAGCCCCACAGCTCTGAGGCCCAGGGGAGAGGAAGCAGGCTCTGCCAGTAGCTCTGTGCATCCCTTAAGGTGCTCCCAGTGTGGCCAGTGCTGGGAGGGGCTTGGAAAGCTCCGCCCGTGGACCTGGTGGGACTGCCAGGGGAGCACCCACGCCTTGCTGGGTCGGAGCTCTCTGGCTGTCCAGAACCTGGAGTCAATGAGGGGCGTCCATTTTTCGCTTGTCTGTTCTGAGGCCGGAAGGCTCCATCTGAAACATGGGAGGAATCTCTCTTTGCAGAAGCCTTGTCTGGTGCACTCCACTCTGGGGACGTCCAGGCTCCTCGATGTCTCCCAGACTTCACTGTCCACACCTGCTCTCAGCCACTTGAAGAATGAAATCAGAGGCCTCGGCCCTCCTGGCACTGCGTGGGGCTGCCCTGTGCATTGCAGCCCGCTTAGCGGCACCTGGGCTCCACCCACCTGATGCCACTGCACTGCTCCTCCCCGGCTCCCAGGGGTGTCAACCCAAAGGTCTTCAGACATTGCGAATGTCCTCTGGGATCAAACTTGCCCGGGTTGAGAGCCACACCCCTAAAAGTCTCGTCTCCTCTTCCCTTAACTCTCGGGGCTCTGCCCGGAACGCTTACCCTCTTCGCCCATTACCCCTCTCATTCTTCAATCATCAGCTTCAATGTCACCTTCCTCAGGACATCTCTGGGGTGCCCCTGTCCCCATGCACTGCGCTCCAAGGCTCCCTTCATGCTCCCAAACACTCCCAGCTTCCTTGCTTGCAAGTTCAAGTTCCTCTTGAAGTCCTCAGCCATATCCAGCACCCTGAAGCAAGGCTCCCAGAGGGCCTGGAAGGCCGGCCTGCCTCCCTTGGGAGGTGTCGTTGTCCCCTCTTGTAGCTGGGGGAATTCAGACTCCAAGAAGCGAGTGGCTTGTTGAAGGCCAGGCAGTGAAGGAAGCACCGGAGCCTGGAGCCCACTCACCTCCAGCCTCGCTCCAGGGCCAGCTCATGCCTCAACCACACGGGAACCGGCCTGGGGGATGAGCAGGACACCTGGCCATGATGAGGAATGGGGCCCGGCACATGCCACAACATGGGGGACCTGAACACATTGTGCCAACTGAAAATAGTCAGCTGCAAATAACTCATTTACATGAAACGTGGAGAACAGGCCAATCTAGAGACAGAAAGAGGACAGGTGGCATCTAGAGCTGGTTAGAGGTCCCAGGGAGACAAGGGGATAGATAAGAGTCCTGGGCCTCTTTGGGGGATGATAAAAATATTCTAAAATCGTGGTGAAAGTTGCAAGGTACCTGAGAATGTGTTAAAAACCATTGAATTGCATGCTTCAGGCAGAGGAACTGTAGGGTGTGAGAATTATATCCTGCTAGGATTGTTTCAAAAAACACAGGTGAGCCTTGTCTGCAGAAGGCGAATACCCATCATAGTCTCCATTGTGTTGTGAGTAAGATCTGTTTCCCCAAAATGCTTTCAACTATCTGCTTATGCCTGGTTTTTAAGCGGGATCGTCACTTTTCTTGTACTCTAGTGCCTTAAAGTAGCAGCTCCCAGACTCGCGGCTTCTCCCAGCCTCACCCTGGTGGTTCCTCACCACTTGCTGGGCCACCTCCAGAGCCCTGACTAAGCAGGCCTGGCCCCGCCTGCCTGGCCCCGCCTGAACACCTACCTTTCCAAGGAGCTCCTGGTGATGCTGAGGCTGCTGTCCGTGAAGAACCCGTGTCTTGCGATGTCTAGTGATTTTTCAACTGTTTCCTTTTAATTTATAGGTTTCAAAAATCATATTATCTACAAAGGACAGTTTTATGTCTTCACTCTATAATCAAGCCCCTTCTGTCTTATTTCACTGTGTGGGTGGGGACCTTGGGGACTGGTGGTTTTTTGCATCTGTTTGCTGTCTGCTCTTGGTAGATAGATGTCCCTTATCAAGTTTTCATTCTAGTGCTTTCCAAAAGTTGTGTAGAAATCAGTGTTGAGGGCTGGGGATCTAGCTCAGTTGGCAGAGTGCTTGCCTCACAGGCACAAGGCCCTGAGTTCAATCCCCAGCACCTCAAAAAAAAATTAATAAATGAACATATAAATTTCACTAAATGCTACTTCAGCCTCTACCAAAATTATATACTGATTTTTCTTTCATAAATTTCCTTAAAGATTTAATGATTCAACGATTTCCTATCGTTTACATATCCTTGCATTCTTGGAACAAAAACCATATGGTCAAAAGGCAATTTTCTCCTTAATTGATGGCCAATTCCACTTGCTAATAACACATTTTTTTTTTTAATTTAAGGCTGTTGTGTGAGGTGGACTTATGGTTTTCTTGTTTTGTGTTATCCTTTCCAGCTGTTGCTATTAGGATGATGTTAGCCTCATAGAATGAGTTGGAAACCTTCTATTCCATACTTCAGAAAAGACAGTGATCACCTGGATACTCTTAAACCCCATCTTTATCCGGGTCCATGTCGCTGTGCATCTCCTCCCCACCTCCCAGCCCACTCTGTTGCTTCTTCTATCCTCTAAGATCTTGGTTTTCTTGGTCTCTCTTGCCACAGGACTTCCTCCTCCTCCTCCTCCTCCTCCTCCTCCTCCTCCTCCTCCTCCTCCTCTTTCCTCTTCCTCTTCCTCTTCCTTTTCTTCTTTTTAGTACTGGGGATTGAACCCAGGAGCGCTTAACCACTGAGCCCCACCCCTTTTTAATATTTCATTTAAAGACAGGGTCTCACCGAGGTGCTCTGGACCTCACTAAATTCTGAGAATGGCCTTGAACCTGCAATCCTCCTGCCTCAGCCTCCCGAGTAGCTGGGATCACAGGCGAGCGCCAGGGCACCCCGCTGAACCCCAGGGCTTTGCTCTCCCAGCCCCTTCGCTTAGGCAATGCCTCTGGGCTCTGGCCTCTGGCCAGGTCGTGGCCTCTTTCCCTGCTCCCCCTCTCGGTCCACTTCTTCTGGCCTCACCTGCCTCCCTGCCGACACCTTCGATTTTACCTTTACTGGTGACTTCTATTTACATAATTAATTCTCTCTCCCACACCAGACAGTAGCTCTTGGGGGACCCCGGAAGTAGGGTTTTGCTTTCTGTTGAAGCCCCGCCCCCCAGCATGCGGCACACTGTCTGGCTCAGAGTAGGTGCTCAGTACATGGGGTGACTTTGTCCCTCCCTAGGAAATGACGCAGTTTGCCTACTTACACTAATAATGATTCCCAGCAGCTCCAGCCTCTGCCAGGCACATTTTAAAATTGGTACTCCTTGTCAAATTTCCCTTTTGCTTTACAGAATATACTTAAACTTGTTTCTCAACCCGTCAACTCTCATCAATTACTCTGACTTTCACTGCCTGAGAGTGACATGAGGCCCCCAGCTCCCTCTGCCCCTCGCTGCGCACTCCCCAGCCCCCACCTGTCATTTGTACCATGTCGAGATTTAAAATGCGTGTACTCTGCTCTGGGCCTGTGGTTCTTTCTGTGCTTTGGCAATCAGCTGATTCTAAACAAATTTAAATCGATAACCGCATTTTTAATATTTCGATGAGCAGCTCTTCTTTCCTGCAGACAGAGAGAAGGAGGAGATGGATAGGATGGCTCTGGGCGAGGGGACAGTGCCCGATTCTTACATGTCCAGAGTTCTGGTTCGCCTTCTCCTTACCCTGAGCACCATCCAGTGCCTCCATGACAGCATTTGTCAAGATGAGCGAACCTCCCCTGGATGTTCTTTACAGAACCTTCTACTTCCTGGCGGGATCTGCACCCTTGGCTCTCGAGGCCCAGGGCACAGTGGTCATCCTAGGATTCTCTCTACCTTTCTCCCTGGGGTTTGGTGAGCGTGTCTCAGCTCCCTGGCTGCTGGGACTCCTTTTTTGTTCTGCTGAAGGCCTGTCCTTGGGCGTACCTTTCAGGCTGATCTGTGGATGGTGAACTTCCCGTCTCTGCTTCTTGGTTGAGTGTCTCTGTTTGCTCTCGAGCAGGATTGACAGTTGGACTGGATGCTGCTTTCTAGGCCAGTCTATCTGAAGCTATTTAATCTGCTTCTTGTCTTTTTTTTTTTTTTTTTTACATTGTTTGATGTTTTATTCTGGAGAGTTCTGGAATTCTCTTTGGAATTTTGAAATTCTTTTAGAACATGAAATTTTACCTAGAAAGTAAGATCTAGTGCTTGGGAGTGACTTTCTACTTGAAGATGCAAGACTTTCTTTAGCCCAGAGAAACGTGCTGCTATTACTTCTTTTTTTCTCTTTTGCGTTTCTTTTGTTTTTATTTTTTTAATTCAAGAAGTTTACCAGAAAGCAAAGATTCAATTCCACGTTTTTATTACCTTCTGTGTGTTTGTTTTGTTTTGTGAGTTCTGGTTTGTTTGGTTTGGTTTGCCCTCTGTTCCATGTTTGAAGATTTTGTTGACTTTATTGTCCTTATTATTGATTGGATGTTCAAACTGTGTCCGTTTTCTCCTTCATCTAATGGTTCAAGTTTTTGAGGGGGATTGTGACTCTTAATTTTCAAGACATCTTGTTTTCTAATAGCTCCTTTGGCCATGAGCTCATGCTTTCTGTTCAAAAGAGCAGATTTCCAGGGAGCAGGAGGCTGCAGTGGCTCTGAGGCCCGAGCTTGGAGGAGCAGGGGCGACGGTGGGATTTGTCTGGCTGAGACAGTGACCTGCTTGGAAAAGGCAGGGCTTCGCAGGAGACCCCAGCTGAGGTTGCTCCTGGGGCCTGCCCAGTGGTATGCTCTTGCATAACGGTAGCTCCCCATCTGTGGAAGGGGAGAAAGAAACCCTACTTCCCTGCCTGTGGTGAGGATGGGTGGCAGGCAGGGCTCCTGCAGCTCCTGCACTCTGATGCTGAATGAGTCTTCATCAATTAGTCCAGCACAAAACGGCACACCCCCGCTGCACCGTTCACCAGGGTGGCAAATTGCCTTTGTTACTCTTCACCCCAGAGCTGTCTTGCTTTTGACTATATATATGTGTGTAGGTATTTTAGTCATTTTGGGGCAGCTTCTCATGCATATTCAAATCCAAGCAGCTAGGGTTCTGGGGATGATTCAAGTGTTTGTTGCACAATGTAATTGATCTTAATATAGCTGCGTCGCCATAGGATGTGATTGTGTGCGGGTCTCCCCCACAAGCCTGTTTGGGCCAGGGAAGAGCGAAACACCAAGCAGCTTCCGCCAAGCCTCGGGGGACTTAGCTGGGAGCTGAGGAGGGCTCTGCAGTCACCTGGGCTTTGTTTCCTTCTCACCATCCTCTCTGTAGACCACCGAGGGCAAGAGGGGAGACTGGAAAGGAAGGTCCTGGTCCCTCCCACTGAGCCCTAGGGTTTGGGTCACCTGAAGTTGGTGACAAAGCCTGTTAGAGACCCAGCAGATAAACAGAGACACACAGCTGCCTCCTGGGTGCCAGGGTCCCCAGGCTGTGGACATTGGTGACATGGCGGGGGTGCAGGTGTGACGCCAGGGGACAGAGCCATGTTTGAGCCATTCAGACTTCCCCTCCTTCCTTGAACCTCTGCCCAGCTATGAGGGTCAGATGGCTCACCTGGGTCTTGTGGGGACCAGCACTCCTCGGTGACCCAGGAGGGCCCTGCCTGTGGGGCTGCCATGTGGACCCCACACCAGGGACCTGCTGGGGGATGATTGTCTGGGGCTGGGCGGTTCCCAGTGGTGGCTACAGGAGAGAACAAGAAGGGGTCTCCCTTTGGCAAGGTGCCAGAGCCCAGAGGCATTGCCAAGGAGCCAGCGGCCCCTGGGGCTGGGCAGGGAGAGGGGCTAAGGGAGGACTGAGGTGGCCAGGCTCTGTGGGGATGGCACCAGCTGCTTGCGGGTTTCTTGCCCACGCGAAACATCAATCAGGTGAAACATCAATCAGGTGCCTATCTATCAGCGGGATCTCCTGGCTAACGCCTGTCAACCAGCAGGTCTCCTGGCCAATCCTGGAGTTCAGCCAGGTCCCCCGACCAACTCCAGCAGGACAGGGGACTCTAAAACACCTTTTCCTGTCCCAAGCCCTTCCCTTCCTGCTGTAAGCCCCATAAAAGTCCAGTCCGGGTGAGCTCCCTCGCCGTTTCTCCTCAGACCCTTCTCCTGTCCACTCTGTAGGTCGGGGATTGAGTCTCAAATAAAGCCTTGTTCGGGGGCCTTTTTAAATCTGCCTCCTTTGGTTGCTGCCGGCCTCGCCTGATCTCGTCTCCAGAGCCTCTGGGTACTTACAGCCAGGTATGAAAGACTCCTGACTACATCAGGGCCTCCAGACCCCAGCCTCCAGTACATAGGGCTGCTGGTCAACCTGGAGTGGGCTCAGGGCTGGCCAGAAGCCTCTGAACTTCAAACAGCTCTGCCTGAGGCTCCACCGCCATGAGTCAACCACCATCATCCTGCTCTCTTTAAATATGAATCCTCCGATTTCTAGGCAGTTCATCACAGATAAAGCAGTAAACACCCATTATTTCATGTCTTACATTATTTTCTGTTACTGTAACAAAAAAAACCTGTGATCAGGTAATTTACAGAGGTCTTCTTGGCTCATGGTTCTGGGGACTGGGAGGTCCAAGACACGGCGCCTACAATCTGCTCAGCACTCGTGACGTCTTTTTGCAGCATCATGATGTGGGGGAGGATACTGCATAGGGAGACAGTGCTAGCGAGGGTCTCTCTTGCTCTTCTGATAAAGTGGATACTGCTGGCTATCAGTGACTGAGTTCTGGTTCCTCAAATGTTGAGGTTTGAACACTAGAGAAGCAGCCAAAGCATGAGAAACCGAGCAAAGTCTGTCCTTGTCCTTAGAAAAACCCACAGAACTCTCCTAGGCACATACCCACCCTGCTGAGTTGTTTGTGTACAAATAACAGGAGAGATCTGCAGAGCCAGGTGTCCCTGACTCAGTCAGGCTAGGTGAGCACCCATAGCAACCCCCTAGCAACCACCCATCAGCATGAGACAGGGAAATACCTGGGATGCCAGATGACCCTCCCTGTAGTTTATGGTGGTTGATAACATGTTGTGAAACCATGTAGTTCAGCACGTACACCCCTCTTGGCTTAAACCAATCAGTTCAAACGAATCTCCCTCTTGTACTGACCTATCACCCCTACCCAACTTGTTCCCACCAGTGAATGTGCTACTCATGTTTTGGAGTTGTTTTATGATTTTCCCGCGGTGTGTGATGATTTGCTAAGAGATGCTATGATGTATGTGAAGTCCCTGCCTTTCCCAAAGAGTGTAGAAAACCGCTGCAAACCCTGGGCTCAGGGCCTTTCAGCGTCACCAGTTGCTGTGTGCGCACGGAGGACGGAGCTAACTCGCAATAAACACCTCTTTGATGCTTACATCGATCTTGGTCTCTGGTGGTCTTTTGGGGGTCCGGAACTCGAGCATAACAGGCAAGCATAGAAAGCAGGTTTTATCTAAAAAATAGTGACACAGACTTCTCCTGTGGTGGAGAAGGGGGCCATAGCTGGTGTCCTGATATGCCAAGAAGTGAGAGCATCTGACCCTTTTATGCATTTTAGACTTTCTTTGTTCTCCTGCCTGCTTCCCCTAGTGGCTCTCCTTCCTGTGTGTGTGACTAGCCCAGGAGAAGCTGGTGGGATGGCCAAAAGGTGAGAGGGAGGTGGGCTGGAGGGGCCCAGGTGGAGTGCTGGGACAGGAAGGGAGCGGCAGCCCAGGGGCCTTAATTAGCAGCTCCCTGTCATTCGCTTCCTGAACAGCCTTGGGGAGGGGCAGGACAGGCAGGCAATCTTGATAATCTAAGGCTCTGGAGGCTTTAACATTCCAGCCTCCCAGGGGCAGTCTCCAACTTCCTGGAACCAAATCACCCCCACTTTTCTGGATCTGAGGCCTCCCCCCCAATACTATCAACATTTTATGTGTGTGTGTGTGTGTGTGTGTGAGAGAGAGAGAGAGAGAGAGAGAGAGAGAGAGAGAGGAGAGGAGAGAGATATCCTGGGGATTGATCCCAGGACCTCACACATGCCAGGCCAGCTCTCTGCTACCCCTGCCACAGAGCTGCAGCCCCAGCCTGATTGACATGTACATGTGAAGATCAAGTTCCCAGCACGTGGACTTTGGGGGAGCTCTTTGAACCCCAGCACCTTGCTTCACTCTTCCTGAGCAGCAGCTCTGCTCCGGGGCTGTGTCCTGGGCTGGATATGAGGACTCCCAGGACTTGGTCCTGCTCCCCTCCCCACAGACTCTAACGGGTGGCCACTCCAAGTGGTGGGTGCTGCCATCTCGTTTCCACAGAGGAGGAGGGTGAGGTTAGGATAGTGACACCCCAAACGGGTGAGCAGACACCCTGGCCCGTCCACAGAGGAGACCTGCTTGCTCCAGGCAATAAAGTGGGTGTCCCCCAGGAGCACAGGAATCATGCCATCTTACAGGAGAGCCCTCTTTTCTGTCCTCTTGGTGCCCCTGTGCTGCTCAGAGACTCTCCGCTCTGAGGACAAGGTGGCCCACCATGCACTGCTTGGAGAGGATGGGAAGGGGCCAGCTCCGGCTGCTTCTGTTCCACCATAACCTAAGTGGCCCCTGAGGAAACAGAACAGCCTCTTGCCTGCACAGAGGGAGGGAAAGAGTGGAGCAGAGGCCCGTGGCTGCTCCTTCTCAGTCCTGCCTCCTGGCATCACAGCTCTGGCCAAGCACCGGCCCCATGACCCATCTGTGTGCCGGGTGCCCGTGGGCTCCCCCATCCTCTCAAAGTCATAGGAGGGGGCAGGGCAGGGGTGTACAGCCCATCCATGGAGGAGCGCCTGAGGCCCCTCTGTCCTGTACTCTCCTCCCCTGCAAACCCCTTGTCCCTGGGTCAGCCCCAGGCCCCTCCCTCTACTCCGTGGCAGAGGAGAGCCTGGAACTCTCACAGTCCTCCTCCTCCTGGCCCAGAGAGAGGCTGAGGGCTGCCTCCACTATTGCCTAAAGGCACCGAGAACTTGGGAACAATAAAAAATAATGCCTCCCAGTCACCCCCAGGCACCTGACCTTGTCTGCCAGGGATGGGTCCATCCAGGAGGGGCAAGTATCTGTCTTTTGCTCTGGGCAACCGGCCCCAGAGAGCAGGCTGCCTGGGAGGCCATTGGCTCGGGAGCTGGAGGCTGGGGGTTGCATCAGCCGCCTCCAAACCCTGGTGAATGTCCCCGTCTGTGAAACAGGGGTGGTGGCAACAGCACTCACTCTAGGATGACTGTTAGGACCCCTGAGCTTCCCAGAAAAAGCACCTTCACAAGGCAGAAGCCAACTGGAGGCCCTCACTGCTGCCCTGGGGAGGCGGAGCCAGAAACTGAGGGGCCACCCTGCCATCCCAGCAGCAGGCCCTTGCTCATTAAGTCCCTCACTGTCCCCCACACCTACTGCTGGGGATGGCTCCTAGCAAAGATGGAAAAGGTCATGATAATTAGCAACTAATCTGGGGTCCAAGTTCTGCGGGAAGGCCTGAGGGGCGGGGCTTGGCCCGAGAGGCGGGGCTTGGCCTGAATCCCCTGTCCACCCCCACCTCTGTCCTTCTTCTCGAATCCTGACTTACAGGACTGAGCCCAGAAGCTGTCAAAGAGCAGTCTGCTCAGCCCAGCGGCCTTCTCTTGAGAGGACATGGTCTCTGTGGGGGGTAGGGACTGTGCTTCCCCGACACCTCCAGCCACTGGTGGCTCTACACAAGGGTGCACAAAGTCCCCAGAAACACTGGCATCCTGGATGTGGGACAAGAGTTCAGGACACAGACCCTGGTCACCAGGTGGGAGAGATCAGAGGCCCTGGGAAGGGCCTGCTCCCCACACACCCTCCCTGGTTCCAGATCCTCTTCCTCAATGAGACGAAGACTTCCAACACATCCCGACCCACGGCGCCTGCTCCAGCTGCCGTCTCCTCCTCCACCTCTTCTTAGGCTCCTATCACACAGACCCGCGGCCAGGACGACCAGCAGCAGTAGAGCCAACCCTGCCGTCCTGCTCACTGCACCAGAAGTCCAGCCCTCCATGGAAACCCCCCTCCCCCCACTCGGTCCAGCCAGGCCATCACTACCACAGCTAAGTGGCTTCCTGTACCTGCAGCAAGGCCCGGGGCTCCCTTAGCAGGGCCTGGCTCCCAACACCCTGCTGTTGAGCTCCTGCTAGCTGACCCCGACACACGGCGTCCTGCCCCTGCAAACACCCAGTGCCCACTGTTGCAGCCCCCTGTCTCCTAGGCCCCAAGGCACAGCTGGCTGGACCTGCACACACCCTGATGACAACTGCCCTGAAAATGGAGCCTGTTTTAGGACCAAGGCAAGAAACTGGTGGTATGTGCAAGCTGGAGAATGGGGAGAGTTTTGTAAAGGAGCTGTGTGCAAAGGTGTGGGCAGGACGTGGGGAAGTCCCCGGTAGCACAGAGCCTGGAGCCCTCTTAGCTAGAACAAGCAAATGTGGCTGTGAGCTGCAGGGCGGCCCCAACTCCTGTCACCAGAAAACCACAGCATCCAAGTCCCTCTCTCCATGCAAGACCAGGATGGTCGCCCCAGAGATACAGGGAGGGTCCCACTGGACATAATAGGAAATTTGAGATTTTCTTCCTGAAAATGTAGGACCTGAGATGTGGCCCTTTCCTCTGCCCTGTGGCCTCTCCAGCAATCTCCTTCTCCTCAGGCTCCCCTAAGGCTTCCGAGGCTTAATGCACACTTGAAACTACATGCTAGCGTGCGTGACCCCGGGTACATCATCTCGTCTCTCTGAGTCTCCATCTTTATGTGATAAAATAGGGATGACCTGATTCTTCACGGTGTTGATAAGATAATGAGCCACTTCTTTCAGCCAGAATTTAGGTTTTATTTTGTGTAGCTCAAAACTTTCTGTTTGTTTCAGCCACCTCTTTGCCCCATCTCCCATTTGTGCCCAACAGGAACTTGTGACCAAAGTGGCAGAGGAATGTGTTGGTGTCTGCCGCAGACTTCCCCACCAGGCTGGGAGCTCCTGGGAGGCGGGAGACTCCTCCCCTCTTCCCTCCTTCCTTTATTTTCTCCTTTTAAAACCATTTCCTCAGTGCTGCGTTGCTTGGCCCTGTGAGCTGGGCAGTGGGGCATGAAGACAAAGGAGACCCAGGCCCGCGCCCTGTGGATGGGGGAGGTGGCCACACAGGTGAGGAGCACACACAAGGAGCCTACCGTCTCCAGGTAGGTCAAGTCTAGGCAGCAACAGGCCCAATGGTGGCACAGAAGTGAACTCTACCTGGTGGGCAGCTGTCCGGAGGCCAAGCAAGGGCTGTGCTGAGGTAGACCATGGGTGGTGGGGAAAACCAAAGGCATAGAGAGAGAGACGCAGATGCGCCAAATGAGAAAACAGACCCAACAACTTAAGGACCTCCCCAGTACCCTGTGAAACCTGTCTTTACAGGTATCCTGAAGTTGTTGTTTGCGCCATCCTCAGCAGAGGGGTAGGGGGGCACCCAGCCAAGGCAGTGCCCACCCTCCTCTGGGCTCCTCCTGCAGTCCCTGCATCATGTGACTCCCTTTGCTTGTCATTTTATTGGCTCCTCACAGCCACCTTGGGAGGTCTGAGAACCTGGCCTGGGGCCTGGTGCGTGGCAGGTACTCCAAGCAGAATGAAGAAGTGAATGAATGAGCAAGTGAACAGCTGAGGAGAAGGAGAAGGCGGCTCAGAAAGACCAAGTGACCTGCACGGGCAGAGTCAGTGCAAATCCAGGTCCGGCTGGCTCCAAAGCCGCGCCTCTGTGCTGTTCTGGTCCTCTGTGGGAGAAGGGCCAGTAGTCCAAGAAGCGCTTCCTGACATCATGAGGCAGAGGAGGGTGGACAAGGACCAAGGGGGCATGGGCAGCCTCATTTGCTTTCATAATCTACTACTTGTAGCTAGTATGGCCCTATACCCCAGCTTGCCTCTGGCAGCTCGTGTTTATGCCTGTTGTTCTAGAACGATCGTTAATAATACCCAGGCTTGGGCAATGATCCTACTGGTGTAGATGCCTCTGGCTCAAAATCTAGGCCAAAACAATTATCTGTGGACATCTCAGCTGGGGACCATCATCCTCCGCTGCCTCTGGGGCCACCAGTGAGACAGATGAGGGATCAGGCAAAGGAGCGGGCGCCTGAGTCATGCAGGTTCACTTTCCTGACTAGCTAGACCCACACATCTTCTCATTTGCCTGAATCTCTGTGTCCTGAAGCTGATAGATTTCCTGCCCCCAAGGGACAAAGTCTACCAGTTACCACCCAAAGTTAGCTTCCTGGGGGTCTAGAGCAAGATAGTAGCTGGGTTTCATCAGGAGAAAGGAGGGATTTCTCAGGTCTAAATTATACATACAGAAACGTGGTTGATGGGTTTGGACCTAGAGACACACAATTCAGGATGTAACATCAGGAAGGGCCTCAGGCAGCAGAAGGTAGCAGGGGAGCGTGTCTCCCACCCACCTGGGTGAGGCTGCAAGCAGCATCTTGCAGGGAAGAGTCAACACCCCTGCACCCCCCGGAAGCTCTGTCCGTCCTCAGGGATCTTCAGCAGTGAGTGGACCTCGAGCTTCCAGCCTGCCCTTCAGGGTTCTGGGAGGCCAGCGGGGACCATTAGGTCACTCCAGCTGCATGTGGAATGAAACATGGACAGAGCCACTGTACTCTGCCACCCCTACCCCGATGCCACCTGGGCAGGGAGCCGGGTGTGGAAGGCCACTCTGAACCCAAGCATCTGCTCAAAATGACTGTGCTGCCTGCAAAGGATGGGTTTAGACCAAGGAGCAGGGCGCCTGGCAAGTTGCTCTCCCGTGGCTCGGCTGGAGGGGCTCCCAAGTGAGGAGGCAGTTGTGGAAAATAGAACACTCGTCTTTCCAAATCTGAGTTGTCCTATGTGCATTTTAGGCCCAACTCCAAGGTATGTGCTAAAATCCCAGTGTGAGCCGTGGAGGTCTGGCCCATCCTGCCCCTCAGTCTCCACGTGTCTGACCAGAGCTCGTGCCACTCCAGCCCCCAGGCCACCCTGGGCAGTCCCAGCTAGGAAAAGACCTGTCTTTGCCCCCTCCCACCTGTCTCCTCCCATCCCCTCACCCTGGGCCCATGCATGGTGCAGGGAGGTGAAGCATAACCCTTCTCCATGGCCGCAGCCCCCAGAAGCCAGTGTGGGTGGTGGGCACAGTGACAACAGCTATGTGATCAGGACCTTCCACCACAGCCCCCCTCGTCTCATGGCCTGATCTCTACAGCAAACAGCAGACCTGAGTTTTCTTGTTCTATAAAGGTCTCAGTCAAACTGTCAGGTCCACAGCAAATGTCACACGTAGACTTTTCAAAACAGTTTCTTTGTGGATTGAAAATGATCCTAGAACGTGATAATTGGACCCTGGATAGAGGGGGCTGCTGGGCCAAGGGCCACAAGAAGGAAGGATGTCATGGAGGCCCTGGCCACTCCTGCAGTCCACCTCCACCCCACGCCAGCCGCTCTGATCCTGGAGGAAGCATGGAGACATTTTATGTTGAAGCTGTGTCTCCTACCCTCTCTAGTTTGCATACACACTTGTGTGCAACGGACACATACAGGTACAGATAAGCCCAGAGGAGGGTGACGAAGTTTGTCTTTTATTCAATAAACTCTGATTCCATATTTACTCTGTGGTTGAGGATCCCGGTTTGGTGGGTGATGCCGGTTTGGGTGGTCTCACCTGAAGTGACAGAGGTTGGAGTCACCAGATGGCGCAACTATGCAAAGCTCCAGAAATTGGCTTCCCCCAATGGAAGGGAGGTGACCTGCGCAGGGGTGCAGGATTGGCTCACACTCTGCAATGTTGTCACCCTCAAGTGCACAGGTGGAAATGAGTCTCATAAAACCAGTCCACCTTCAGCTCAAACTGTGCCTGCCTGCTGTAGGATGGGAATGCCATGGTTCTGTGGCCCCCTTAGGACACGTCCTTTTTGGAATTGCTTCTCAGGGTCCAGACTTTAACATACACTCTATGGTCATGTGAGTCAGAGGCCTGGACCCCTGGGTGTGGTCCCCCGTGAGGCTCAGGCACACCCTAGTCCATCCAGCCATGCTGCTTTGGGTGCAGGGATTTCAAGACGGATAGCTAGAGCCAAGTGGTCAGACAGGAGAGAAACGGGATGGGTGGGGCACCCACTCCATTCCCAGGGGGCACGTTGAAGTGAACACCAAAGTCCAGGCTCTCAGGATGCTCAATGTAGGCCGCACTGGGGCTCTTGTGCTGGTGATGAGCGTCTGTGGCTTCTGTGTGGCAGGGTAGGGTGGGGTTCTGGAAGTCATCTGTGCTTGAAGACTGGGATTTCCAAGACATCTCCATGGATTCTGAGGACGAGGATACAGATCATTTGAAATGAGACTGTTTCAGAAATTGGCCAGTTGTCAGCTCTGTGACCCCACAGAGCTTCCTGCTACTAAACAAAGCTCTGTTGTAGGACTGTGCTCTTGGTCCTTGGAACCAAGTATCTCTGAGCAAAGCATCAGGGCCCCAGGGCCAGGGGGCCTCCGCTCCCACTCCCACTGTTAAGCTGTTGCATTGGAAGGGCTGCTGAACCAGGAGCAGCGTGAACTGGGGGCAACCTGGGACTTGGGTTCCACTGGAGGAAGCCCACTCTACAAAGGGTCACTTTGCTCCTTCCTCCTGGCCCCTTCCCTGCCCTCTCCCCTCCGCTGTCCTGGACCACACCGCCTGCCTCTTGGAAACATCTGTGGGCTCTGCTCACCACCTGGCAACAGGCGCCGAGAAGCCATCCCTCCCACCAGAGGTGGCCCCAGGATGAGGGCTTCCCCTTGGACCACTAGCACGGGGCCTGAGGTCCTCTGGGGCCCTGGGCAGCTGGAGGGGCAGAGCTGGAGGAAGCCAAGGGCACTACCTGGATGCCTGGGCCAGGGGGGCAAGGAGGTTGCTTTCTCCTACTGTTGACCTTGAATTGAAGGTTGGGAGGGAGCCAGCTCACCAGGGTCCAGAGGGTGAGGCTCCCTGGCCCAAGCACATCCTCAGAAAGTGCTGGCTCTTCCACATTTTGAAAGGTCACGTAGTGACATGGATTAAGACAGTAAAGGCAACGACGGGGCAGGAAGCAAGGCGCTGAGACAGGGGAGAAGGTGGGAGAAGGTGGGTGGAGCGTGGGTTTTCTCGCAGCCATTATTACACTTGCCCCAGCCGCTGTCTCCTGATAATGAAGCTGACCCCAGGAGCGCCGGGCACTGCCGTAGGTGACACACAGCAGCCCCACCAGGCAGCACTTCTGTCATCAAGGTGTCTGCAGATGAACAGGCTGAGCACAGAGCTGTCCTGCCCTCAACCTGGTGCCTGAGACAGAGCCCCTCCGACACCCACTCTGCCTGCCACTCTGGAAAGTTCTCATTCATGGCCGTGTCCCTTGCAATCTCGGCTTGAGCCGAGGGGCAGCCCTGGAGCTCATGCAGCCAGGACTGGGTCCTTGCAAACAGGGACATGGAGGCCTGGAGAGCAGGAGCCCCTGGGTCAGGAGACAGTTGGAGCCGAGTGTGTCCGAGTGTGTCCTCTGAGCCCCAAGCAAGCAAGGCCCAGCAGGACAGCTGCCTCTCTTATATCAGGAAGCCCTGGTGACAAGAAATATGTCCAAGCTTCTAAATTTTTTTAAAAATCCATATTTATGATTGATTTGTGATCACAAGTATAAAAGAATTATCTACACCAACAGTTAGAGATGGATCAATGGGACTGATTTGGAGGAAGAATTATGTATATACTAAAAGAAGCCAGTGTTCCGCTTTTCATTCCGAGCTTTGCTTTTGACAAGAAAAGCCTGATTGTCTGAACCCAGGACACAGAAGGCACAGCCCACCTGCCTCAGCGTGTTCACTACAGAAGCCAGAGCTCCCCTTCCTCCTCCCTGACTGCGGCAGAGCCCCAGCCTGTCCTGTGGGTCTCTAGCGGATCCCTGGGCACAGGGGAGAGGGCTCTGGTCAGGTCGCTCAGAAAGACCTTCCTGAGCTTGCTCTTTCCAGTGGTGAACATGAAACACGCTTATTACACAAAATCAAAGTAATTCTCGAAAGCACAAATAAAAGTATAAACCCATCCACGTGGAGACAAGGAACCAAGGCTCGCCCTGCGGGAGCATCCTTCCAGATTCCTCTGAGCACATGTGGTTTTCCTACAGGGGAGCAAACCATACTCGTGGCCTATGAGCCAACAGAGGAGGGACCCTAGCTGGTTACTGTCCCCACAGGAAGGGGCTTGGAGGGGACACTGACTGAGGGCCACTGGGCACCAAGCACCAAGCCAGCTCCCGGCTTCCAGTGCCTCGTTTGTCCCCCCCACACCCTCTGGGGTTTGGATCACCATCCTCATCTGACACCAAGGGACCAAGGCGAGACGTGGGGCAGAGCTGGGATTTAAACCTGGTGCCTCCTTTACGACAAAGTGAAGAAAAGGAAACTTTCAAATGTCCCAAAGGGAGGGAAACATCTGGGGGAGGTGGTGGGGTGAGGCAGCTCTGGCTACCGTTGCCCCCCAGCTCGCCCTCCCTGCCAGCCGAGGCCCCTGGAGAGGAGCAGGTAGCAGGGGCCAATTGTGCAGGTGCCAGGAGGCTTAAGTGGCCCTGAAGTGCCCCACACTGGCCCTCCACGTCACAGAAGGAGCCTCTCAGAACACTGCAGCTCCTGACATGGAACTTGTAATTGGCAGAGTAAGTTCTCAAAGATCATTTTCTCGCGCGGTTACCATGACTGCTGAGAAAACCTTATTAGCAATAGTTTGCCCAAGACAGCTGCTCCTCGAGGGCGGAGGCAGTGGGAATCACTGCGGCCAGCCTCGGCAGTGATTCTAGCACACAGGAACACCACCCCTGGGGCGGGGGCACCTTTTGAAATCCTGGAGCCCAGCTCTTGGCTTGACACAACATGTCGCCCTCTTGGAGACGTTTCCCTCCTCTGGTGAACCGTGATGACCACGTCTGCAGCATGCACATTTCACCTGCCACTCTGCAGCCTTGAGCCCCCGGGAACTACCTGGGCTGGGGGTAGGTGTGCAAGGCCCATGTGGGGCACTGGGGATGGACACAGGGGCCATTAAGCAGAGGGGGTGCCTCTAAGGAGCGCAGGGCTGTATCAGCAGGGACTTGCCAGGAAGACGGGGATCTCATGCCAGGGGACTGTCTGGAAGCCGTCAGGACAGCTAGATGGCTTGGCAGGAACAGGACAAGATCAAGTTATTGCTGAAGACAGGGTGAGAGAGGCCAGGAGCCGGCAGAAGTGCCTGAGAGGAGACCCCGTTCAGAGGCTGTGGTGACACTACAGGGAGGGCTACCTGTAGCATCAGGAACAAGGGGTGGTCACCATGTTGGGGACAGAAGATAGATTCTGGGGGTGTGGGGTGCTGGTTGCGGGGTTGGCTGCAATGGAGGGTGAGTGCAGCTGAGAAGGGAACAGGGGTCTGGCTGCCCTTTCTAGAGGAGGGGAATGTCCAGGTCACTGTGGGGATACCAGCCCCCCGGGACTTTAGGAGGGCTGTGGGCATGGTCACAGGCTGTCTGGAAGGTCAGTTCTGAATGCACCGACTCTGGGCAGGGTGTCAGCGTCTGTCCTGGCTGGAGGAGTCAGGAGGGCAGGGGAAAGATCCAGAAGCTTCTCTCAAGGGACCCTGGCTGGAGGCAGAGCAGAGTATGTGACACACAGGGGCTGGCAGGTGGGGCCTGACATCAACCCCCTGTTGGACTTTGGGTGATTTCCACCTTCTCTCTGGCTTTGGCTGCCAGGGCTCTCTCCAGGACCCTGTGGTCCCTAACCCTCACCCAGTGGAAAGGTTTCAGGATGCACTCGGATGGCCTGGGGCAGAAGGATGGCCAGGCATGCTGTCCTCTGAGTCCTTGCTACATCTCCAGGAAGAAAGAACTGTGCACATTTCACAAGAGTAAACTGAGGCTCCTGCGAGACATGCCCAAGGTTGCCTTGTGGTAAGAGGCAGGGCTGGGCTGAGCTTAGGTCTTGTGGCTCCATAACCCATACCTTTCCCTATACACAAGTACCACCTGTGGACAAGGGTCCACAGGCAAAGGTGGCCACATGGAAAGGACACGTATTCATTTGATTTGTTTCCAAAGTAAACATGTCACATGACTTTCCAGTTAAACTCAACTTTCCAAGACTCCTCAGCTACCTCTGCTTGCCTGGGCTTCTGTTCTCCATGGAGCAGAGGTCAGCCTGAGAAGGACAGGGAAAGTAGTTTTAAAGTCCCCAGATTGCCTCCTGCCACCAACACACAGCTTTTTCACAACCTGACCAAACACCAAAAAATACAATGAAAACTCTAATAGAAGATTACATTATGAAGTGACCAAATCTCTTCGAGATGACCACTGTGGGTGTGGGCTTAGAACGGGTGCCTGAAAACTGAATTGCGATGAGCAGCCTTGACTAGCTCATGAATCCCCTAGTCTGTACCTGGTTCCTAAGCACTCCACAAACGTCATCGGCTAGGTGGGAGGATGGATGGGAGGATAGGCGGGTAGAGGTGTGGGTGGATGGGTGGGCGGGCAAATGAATGGAGAGGAAGATGGATACGTGGGAGGGTAGAAGGGTGAATCAATGGGTAGTGAGAGAATGGACAGGTGAATGGATGGATGAACAAATGGGTGGGTGGTGGATGAGGGGGTATGTAAATGGATGGGTGTGTGGGTAGAAGGATGGGTAGGTTGATAGATGGGTGGGCAAGTGGACGGATGGATGGATGGAAAGATGGATGGATGGATAGACAGATACATGAGATGACCTCTCTTCTTTCTACTACGTGAATGCACTAATTTTCTGAGGTTGATCATCTTGCAGGAAGCCTTTTCTGATGATTCTGTCCCCCTAAAGTGTCTCTCATGTATCCCCTTTTCCTTTCCATACCACTCCTCTCACAGGACCTGGCTTTGGCTGCTCTTTAATAAACCCAGCACAGCTGGAGCCTTGGCTCTTGCGCTAGACCGTGAGCTCCCAGAAGGCGGGACGCAGGGGGCTGTCTAGTGCTTCTTTGTCTTGTTCCCAGCTCCAGAGCCTAGTCTTGCCTGGTGGCTGCTGGGTGGGGGAGGTGTGCAGGGGACACGGGGCTGCACATTTCCCTGAGCTGGAGAAAGGCCACTGTGGTGAGTGGAGGGCTGGGGACCAATCCCACTGCACTCCACCAGCCAGCTGGAAGTGGATCTTCCTCCTCAGGAGCCCACCTGCTGCCAGCCAGGAGGAGGACGCTCTGACTTGCCAATCAACAAAATTGCAGTCTCTTCCAGCCTGATTTCTGCTAGGTGATTCATTCTCTCCTGGGGAAAGTCTCAGACTTCCAGTTACTCCTCTCCGCCTGCTCCCCCTCGGAGATGCCGTGTGGGTGTAATCTTTGTGAGTTTGCGTGGGCATGAGTGCGCATGCCTGCGAATGTGGGGGGATTGAGTGCCTCCCAGATGGGGGGAAGGGCCCCTTGCTCTTCTCTAGGGATGGTGCCCAGATTGACTTTGCTCTGGCCTTGGCCCTGAGGGTAGCCACTGACCTTTTGGACCACTCAGTGGTGACCACCGGGATGTGGTACACGTCTCTACTCCATGCAGCCCCGCCATTCAGCCTTAGGACTCAGCAAAACCTGCATTCTCTGTGGTGGGTGGTTCTGTCCACCCCTAGCCAGGACACCGTTCTCCCCAGAGTCACCCTTGGCTCCTACACACCAAGAGGAAGGCGATCTATTCCCGAAGCAGATGCCACAGCTACCAGGGATGTGGATGAGGGGACTCTGACACGCACAGGTTTGCAAGAGGCTCAGTCACAGGAGGTGGCTCAGCCAGGACCACACAGCCAGAGTCCAGGAGCCAGGACTTGAGCCCAGAACAGGTTCCAGTGCCTGAGGTCTTGCGAACTGCCCTGGCAATGCTTTTGCTGAGTCCAGGGAGCTTCCCAGATTCTGAGATCTGCCACTCTGAACAGGTGTCACACACTTGGCCAGGAAGCCATGCTGGGACAAGCCCCACCTTTGCACTCTGGATGGGGATGAGGACAGAATCCCCAGCCTCCAGAATCTGTTCCAGGGGAATAGACAGCACACACCAGAGTGGGGGCCTGTGAGGCAGGAGCTGGGGGAGGGGGTCAGAGAAAAGGGAGGATGCCTATAATGTGGGGGTCACATCTCCAGAGAGTGGGGTGCACAGGGGTCTCACACCTCTCCATGCTGTGGCCAGATTTCACTCTGGGAAAAACCCCAGGTCTTGTCCCTCCTCTCACTATTCTGCACAGGGACCTACAGTTTGGAGGGCAGAGGGCACTTTGAAAATTAGCTCTCCCTCCCGGGGACTAAGGACCAGGTTTGTGCTCTGGCAGGGAATTGTCCCTGCAGAGTCCCCAGACATTCATTGGGAGCTTGTGGCCCAGTGCTTAGGGATGTGCCCTCTCCTTTACCCTCGGCTGGAGGATCCCTCTAGTCCCCTGGTCTTATTTGCACAGGAGCCACTAATTGTCCCTTGCTCTGCCCAAAGGGCTGAGACCCGTGAGAAAATACATCCCCCAACTACAACTCTCAAGGACTCTGAGGGGCAGGCCCAGAGAGGGGAAGTCACTTTTCCAAGAGCAGAGCAGCAGCCTTGAACTCTCCCACTATCCAGCTCTTCCACGGCTTGCTGCACTCTTCAGACTGCTCCCATGCACTGAGTGGATTTATTCTCAAAGGAATCCTATGAAGTAGGCAGAGCTGAGAGAAGGGGTGTGAGATCATACTGAATGACGCACTCAATAACCAGCGCGAGCAGGCCTGAGGGCGTCTTCTGCACAGTCTCTGAGTCTTTGACACGAATTATCTCATTTAATTCTCCTAACAATTCTAAAGAGGTAGGTTCTTTTTATTAATTCCTATTTACGGGCAATGAAACAGGTTCAGAAGCCACTGTTACACTCACACCATGACCTCAGATTCCCAGGACATCTGAGGCTCTTCCAGTGTTGTCTGGGATCCACCCTTGAAGAGGGCTCTGGATGCCAAGGTGGCAGACCTTCCATGCCCACCTTGGATGGCCCCTCAACACTGGCCAGTTTTTCCAGCCTTCTGCAGAGGTCTGGCCTCCAAAAACAGGTGAATAGGAAACAGGCAATGTGATGGGGTGGACAGCAGGGGAAGGAAGCTCAGGAGGAGCCTCCAGCAAAAAGGTGTGGGCTCCATTCTAGACATTAGGGTTCAGATATTGGTGGCACATCTGAACCAAACCCGACTCAGGAGCTGGAGTGCAGGAAGGGGTGAGAAGCCAGACAGACGAGTGGAAAACTGGCCTGGCACCTCAGCAGGTCACTGCCCACTGGGATGTTCTAGCAAGAGAGACCAGACTGTGCATGTTCAGCTGGGCATGCACCTGTGCTGCAGAGAACCTAGTGCTTCCTATGCCACCAGGAATTCTCACCATCATTCAAGGTGGGTAACATTGTTCCCATTTCACAGGTGAGTAAGCAGACTCCATGTGGATAAGTAGCTTGTCTAAGATTGTGGCTGAAAGAAGGCAGAGCTAGGTTGTAAGCTTATATTCTCTCTTGGGGATAGAGCTAGATTGTAAGCCTATATTCTCTCTTGGGGACAGAGCTAAGTTGTAAACCTATATTCTCTCTTGGGGACAGAGCTAGGTTGTAAGCCTATATTCTCTCTTGGGGACAGAGCTAGGTTGTAAGCCTATATTCTCTCTTGGGGACAGAGCTAGGTTGTAAGCCTATATTCTCTCTTGGGGACAGAGCTAGGTTGTAAGCCTATATTCTCTCTTGGGGACAGAGCTAGGTTGCAAGCCTATATTCTCTCTTGGTTCTGATGTCTATTTCTTCAATAAATTACGAGAAAAAATGTTCCAAGAGTACTCTATCATCACTTAATTAAAGACAAAAAAAAAAAAAAAAGATTACAAAAAGCAGTTTGAAGAGGGGAGGGATTGCAGTGAGTCTGGAGGGCGCTGGATTTGGCCCCAAGGAGGGGTACCACTCTCTGATGGGGCACCAACCGTGGCATGGACTTTGAAGTGTGGCTGCAGAAGGGGCATTGACAGACTGGAAACTACCCTCCCTACAGCTTGCAGGGCACAGGCACTGTGGGGGACCCACCTGCACCTCACGTTTGAGTGACACTTGGCTTCAGTGCCAGAGCCAAAGTCACCTGCTACCACCTGCACCAGAGCCTGGGCTTCCCAAGCCCTCAGGGTGTACTTGCCACTCAAGGGAAGGCAACAGTTGGTTGCGGGGGGCGGGGGGGGGGGGGTCCCTGTCGCCCCTCCCCCGTCCTGCACTCCACCTTCTAAATAAGATAAGGCCTTTCAGTCCCTGCTGCCAGGCCTTCTAGGGGACAGAGTAAGTAGAGGGCCTTGAGTACTCAGCCAGTGACCCCACTTCAGGTGGGATGAGAGGTCACCACAGGATTTCAAACAGCAGGATTGCGTGACCAGAGTGCAAGGGTTCAGTGTTGAGTGCAAGAATCGGAATCCAGGATGTCTGAGGTCACGGCAGCTGAGGTGGTGGGAGAAGGCCTGGCAGCTGGGTTGGGTGCACTCTGGTGCAGGAAGCTGGGTGACAGCCCTTCCTAGCCCTGTCTCCTGACCCTCCTCTCCCACCTAAGCCCAGCAGGAGCTCTGCATGCTGCCGCTTCCATGGCTGACCATCACTGGCCCATAAGGCTTTGCGTGGAGTCCCTCTAAGTCTCCAAGGTGGAGATGGCTGTGGTCCTCCGTCTCTCTAGCCACCTGCTATTTCCAGAGGTGACACATTCTGATGGGTGACATCTACTTTCCACCAAAAGGAGGGGATGAGCTGAGCTTCAGACTCCAGCTGCAGGACTGCCCGTCCCTCCCACTGAGCACAAAGCCCCTTGGAAGTCTGTCGGGCAAGAGGGATCCAGTTCTGCCGGAGCCTTCCCCGGCATGTGCACCGGCGTCCCCACCCACCCCAACAGCTTGCCCACAAGCAGGCTACTTCGTTAACATGTTATTTCCTGGGTCTCCGTGTCCCCGGAAATAATCCCTTCCCCTAATCTCCACAGTACAGTGCCGGCAGGACGACAGCCAGGGCTCCTGTGACCCTGCCCCACCTCACATGCCTGTCCTTGGGCATGTGGGACACTCTGCAGCCTACCATGCCGTCAAGAGCTTGCTGTTCCTGCTTGGACCACCGTTCACTCTTCTTCTGGGACATTTCCATTCATGACCCGCTCCTAGCTACGTCTTCTGTTTGATGGGTCCTTGGTGAGTGACCTCAGCAGCCACTCCTCTGCCGTCCCAGTGGCATTTAGAATATCCCTCCCTGTGGTTGTCCTCTGTGCTCTGTCTTCTCATGTGTGCCAGGAACTTTCCAAGGGCACAGCATTAGGTCTGCTCTTATTCCAGGGCCCACCCTAGGTGCCAGCTCATGTGGGCGTCTGGTTGATGATGAATGAATGACTTGGTGCACTTAAGAGGTGCTCAGCCCTCCCTCTCTCCCACCCCTCTCTGTGTGCACCTGTAGCTCTAAGTGCCTGCAAAAAGTCTAGCCCAAGCCTGTGCAATGCTGCTGCTTAGCAGGGCCCTGGGGCCTGGGGGAGGGGCACCTAACCAGCAGGGGGCATCGGGGATGGGGCAGGCGTTTCAGGAGAAGGACCGATGAGCTGGTGACTGGGAACCAGGCTGATGAGCGGCCATGACACCCTTCTTACAGGACACTCCTCCCCTGGATGGGTCAACGTTGAGGAAAGGCAGGAGGAGCTGAGATAGCCGGGGTGGTCACAAACCTGGCTTTCTCAGTGTCCCTGTTGTCCTCTCCTTGCTCATGGGGTTTTGTGTCTGCCATGTCCACCCTTATTCCTCTTTCTGGGTCTCTCCTCCATCAGGTTCAACACATTATCATCTGGCATCTTAATCTGCCTCTTGAGAAAGCCTATCCTAATTGCTGGCCATGTCCCTGGCTGGCAAGGCACCCCAGCCTCCTCCCTCACGGCGAGCCCCTTGCTTACCTGCACGCGGCCCTTGACAGCATAGCTCACACCAGCGGCAGCCCTGGGAGCTCCTGGGGCGGGAGCCACAGCTGCAGTGTATGTCGCTGCCATAACTTGGCACATAGCAGACGTTTAATAGGTGTCTGCTCACTGCCGAACGCCTGGAAGAAAAGGTACTGGTTTCTACCAAGACCAAAGCCACAAGGCCTTAAGACCGTTTCTGCACTTGGGGATTCTCCGCCATCCTCATGGCGGTGGGTTTAAGAACATGAAAACCCACAGCTGTGTCAGAGAGGGGGTCTTGAGGGAAATGTCAAGGATGTTAGGACCCCTGCACTCACCTGATGAGAACCCCCAGGCTCTCCACACCAACCCAGGGTGACGCAGGTGGGTGTCCCTCGCTCCACGTTGGGGCTGTGCCAAGACGACATTTGCCCCTAAGCCTCCATTACTGCGCAGTCAGAGGTAGCAAAGGCTCATCACTGAACCCTCGGGGACACTTCCTGGCATTTCACCATAGGAACGTGTCCTTGGACCGAGTTGCCAGGAGGATTGCAAAGTGGATAGAATCTTCCTGACTCCAGGGAACGACTGAGCTCAGAATCACCGAGCAGATGGCCTCCCCGGTCCTTTCTCACATCCTGCTGCCATCCCACTTCTCTCGTCACCTTGCCACCACACAGAATTTATAGACAGCTTCCTTTCATGCAAGGCAAAGTCAGGCCTGAGAAAGGAGCTGTGTCCTTAATGTGACATTCCCCTCTGAAGAGGGTCCTGTCTGTAGCCTGCAGAACCCTCAGCCCAGGTCAGCTTCTGGGGTCAGATGGCCTCCTGGCAGGAGGCGACCTTCTGCCTAGGGCTCCCTGGTGAGGCCCGCCGCGTCCACCCCAGTTCCTATGCTGAAGCACTAATGCCCAGCAGCATGGCACTCAGAGAGGGAGCCTTTGGGCACTGACTGGTTTTGGATGAGGTCACCAGAGAGGAACCCCCACGATGAGATTAGTGCCATTCTAAGAAGGGACCAGTCCGCTCTCTCTCCCTCTCTGTCTCTCCACTCTGTGAGGCACTAGAAGATGCTCTCCAGACCCTGGGAAAGCTGGGCCTCCCCAGACTCTCCATCTGCCAGCACCTGGATGTTGGACTTCCGGCCTCCAAAAGCGAGACATGAATGTCATTTAAGCCACCCAGCCTGTGTTCTTTTGTCATAGCAGCTGCAATGGGCAATGGCAACTTTCAAGTGTCTGTCCAGAAGGCAGAGAGTTGGCCTGGTCCACCTCCACGCCGAGGGTGCTGTTGGGCTGTGAAGTCGTGGGTTCTGTGGGCTGTTGAGTGAGCGGGATTGGATGGGATTTCAGTTTGCCGTTGACCTGGAGTGACGCTTTCATGAATTATGGAATCTTGCTCAACCTAACTTTTTCTCTTCCTAAAATGGAGGAAAATAACACTTCTCAGAGTTGCTGGGGGATGGGACGTGAAAATTTACCCAAAGACCAGCCGCTGACCCATGGTCAGTGGCAACAGATTGCACCCTTTCCAGCCCTCCGTGTGGAGGTGGACTTGCCATTTCCTCTGGGCTTCTAGAACATTCTGTGGCTTACAATGGGTCTGCAGTAAGGATCAAGGGGATTGCTGAGGAAGGGGAATCAGCTGAGTTGAACAGTTTTCAAGAAAGGAAAACCCGTGAGCAATCAGAGCAGAAGATGCCCAGTAAGCAAGGGGAACAGACATGTAGCCTGACATGTGCCACTTTCATTTCAAATAAGTGATGGAATTCATTTATCAGAACTAGAAACATTCCAGGTGGATTAA
The DNA here is from genome assembly GCF_048772815.1 of Callospermophilus lateralis. Classification (NCBI taxonomy): domain Eukaryota; kingdom Metazoa; phylum Chordata; class Mammalia; order Rodentia; family Sciuridae; genus Callospermophilus; species Callospermophilus lateralis. Next base: position 7,184,414 of record NC_135318.1, read on the forward strand.
CATTAAGTGTAAAAAGTCCAGAAGTTCTAGAGAAAAGCATTGTTTAATACCCATGTACTTGAGGTGAGAGAGACTTGGAAAGCCCGATGCCGAAGAGAGAAGCCAAGGGTACAATGATGGGCTTCGTCACCAGGGATTGTCTTGCACCAGGAGTGCCACCAAAGGCACCCGGCAGCCGTGGGGCACATTGATCACACGTGGGGCTAGCAAGAGGCTGGAAAGCTATGGATGTAGCTGTCAGAAAGAAACAGAAAAGGGTTAAATACTCATGGAAAGCACAAGGAAAGACATCACAAAGAAGAAATGTAATCAATTAATATGCAAATAAATGCCCAACTGCATACCAATCAAGTAAATTCGGGTTGAAATATCATTTGCCTTACTGTAGGCAGCGATTAAAAAGAACAATAATTTTTCCACAAGGATACAGATTAAGAATACTTTTGGGCTCATAAGTTGACACAATTTTTCTGCAGGAATTTGGTAATACTCCAGAGAGGAGCCCCACAATGAGATTAGTCCCATTATAAGAAGACCAGCCTGCTCTCTTTCTTACTATTTTTTAATCTTTTATTTTGATTTTTTTCCATATTTTTTATTGGTGTGTTAGAGTGGCACATATTTGTTATAGTGTTTATATATTTGCCCAAGCCCACAATAGAACACTATAATTTGGCCATTATCATTCTCTAGTGTTTCCCCTTCCCCCTCCTCCTCCCTCCTCCTGGTCCCCTCCTCTGTTTTACTGATCCCCTTTCCATTTTCATGAGCTCCCCTCCCATCTTTCTCTTCATTTTCCTCTCTAGCTTCCACCTAGGAGAGAAAATGTCTGACCCTTAACCTTCCGAGTTTGGCTTATTCCCCTTAATACAAAGTTCTTAAGTGCCACCCATTTTCTGCAAATGACATAATTTCATTTTTTATAATGAAAGAAATCTTACTTTTTGCTTTGCCTCAGTAATTCCATCTTCAGGAATTCGTGCCAAGGAAGTGATCCGAGTAGTGCAGAGATTCAGAAACAAGGACATTTGTAGCACTATTACTCACAGAAGCAAAAATGCATACAGACATACTTTGAGGATTGATTTGATACTATTTTGAATATTACATGATTATTAAGATAATAAGAGAATATTTAGCGTCATAGAAAGATGTTTATTGTGTGTTTTCAGTTGGAAAAAACCCAAAAGGTTATGAATTAGTAATACATTCCTTATAAGCCCTGACTTATTTTTTTAGATACCCACACATATACACATGAGTTGACAACAGTAAATTCAAGGATACAATTTTTATCTTGTACTGTTTGATACTAAATATTTTCTATTTTTCTCTGCAAAAAAAATATTTCTTCCTTTGCAATTAAGATAAAATTTTTATTTTTATTTCAAGAAATTTTTGTTTCAAGAATAGGAATGCTCCGCTCGGGCTGCTGACTCTGTGGCCCCCAGGCTGCCTCTGGGACATCGGCTTGTGAAGTGGGGGTGCCAGGGGAGTGCACCTTTGTGGTACAAGATGACCTCCTTCAGAAAGTGCAGGGTTGACCTCTGGGAACAGTCTGCACTCTTGAAAAACTGCATGAAATAGGGAACACGCTTCACGGGGGGCCCGAGGGATGGTCCTCAGAGTCTCGGGGTCCTGTCCCTGGTGCCTGTGGTCAAGCTCTAATGGGCAGGAACCCAGGACAAGTGTGGGGTGGCCGAGGTGGGGATGCAGTCAGGTGGGAGCGGGGCTCCCCTGGAGGGAGAGCCTTAGTCCCGTGCAGGGGGAGCTTGGGCCTCAGGAAGGAGTCCGCTGTCCTCGCTGCACCTGCTGCTCACCGGGAGGGGACATCTTGGTTTCCTCCCATTGCTCCCCAGAGCTCCCTGAGGAGCCCCTCGGTCAGCACCTGGCCCCAGCCGCCCTGAGGGAGGGAAAGGGGAAGAGAAGTGCGTGGGGGTGGAAGTGCAGGGTGGGTCTGGACGGTCACTGAGCCCAGGCCAGGGAGGTGGCTCTGAGGGAACCCTGGAGCACTGCACCTGGGACATCTGGGTTCCAGCTCTGCAGAGCTGCTGGGGCCTAAGACTGAGGAGGCTCCTTTTCTAGGGCATAAAGGGCAACACTGCCACACCCATGGTCACCTGCTCCCAGAAGGAAGGAGGCAGGGTCTGGAGGGACTCCGGGGAGCCTTTTGAGACTGCTGGAGCCGGTTGAGGCCCTCTGGACCCACGGGACGTTCCGATGTCACTTCCCCTCCCTGTGTGTCTGTCTGGCCCCCACTGCTGGCTGTGCCCTGAGGACACTTGGGCCTCTCTGCCCTCTCACTGTCTGGAATGCTCTTTACCAACTGCAAAAAACACCACTCTTGGGCAGGGGCTGTGGCTCAGTGGTAGAGCGCCTGGCTCACACCTGGGAGGTGCCGGGTTGGATCCTCAGCACCCCACAAAAATAAACAAATAAAATAAAGGCATTCTGTCCACCTGTAACTACAAATTTTTCTTTAAACCCGCACCACTCTTCATTCAAAGACCAGTCCAAATGTCCTCTCCCGGACAAGGCCTCGATGCACAGGCAGGCCGAGGGAGAATCAAGCCAGGGGCAGAGCTGAGCATGGAGAAGTGGCCTCAGTCACCTCACTGAGGGGCTGGGGGTCCCTGCCTCTGCTGCAGAGGCCCCAGAGCGAGACCCCAGCTCCTGCCTCTGGCATGGGACCCGCGCAGCCCACAGGGTCCCTCCTCAGGCTGCAGTTCTGCTGTTGCCATGTTGAAATTATGACTTTTTAACATGTTTTCCAACAGTGCTCCACATTCTCAGGACTATAGTCCCTGTTTTTATTTTTAAAAATTTACAATTTAAGCAAAATTCACCTAACAAAATTCAACTACTTTTCAAGTAGGCCCTTCAGTAGTGTTTTGGTCAGCTTTTTTGCTGCTGTGACTAAAGAGATCTGACATAAACAATTTTAGAGGAGGGTAAGTTTATTCAGGGCTCACGGTTTCAGCGGTCTCAGTCCATAGACAGGGGCTCCTCTCCTTGGGGCTTGAGATGAGGCAGGACATCATGGTGGAAGAGTGTGGTGGAGGGAAGCAGCTCACATGATGATCAGAGAGAGGAGAGAGAGAGAGAGAGAGAGAGACACTCCACTCACCAGATACAAATATATACCCTCAAGCCAAGTCCCCAGAGCCCCCCTCCTCCAGCCACATGCCACCCACCTTCAGTCACCACCCGGTTAATCCCATCAGGGATTAATGCGCTGATTGGGTTAAGGCTCTCATAACCCAGTCATTTCCCCTCTGAACCTTCTTGCATTGAGCTTTTGGGGGACACCTCACATCCAAACAGCAACAGTGGGTTTTAGCAGGATCACAAGTTACACAATCACCAGCACTGACTCCGGATACCTCGTCACCCCATGAGGAAGCTCTGCTCTAGTGAGCAGTCACCCCTGGCTCCTCTCTTGCCCCAGTCTCTGAGGGCCTCCAGTCGACTTTCTGTCCTGGATTGCCTGTTCTGTGCATTCCATGTAAATAAAAACATACAATTTATGACCTTTTGTGTCTGGCTTCTCAGCATAGTGTTTTATAGGTTCATCCAACAACCCAGGTTGTCACAAGTATTAACATTCATTTCTTTTTATGTCTGAATAATGAATATTCCCTGGCAAGGAGAAGCCACATTTTGATTATCCATCCATTCCTCCATTCATGGACATTGGGTTATTTCTATTTTGGGGGTGTTACTTTTTAGAATTTTCTTATATGTTCCTTTTAGTTATATATGACAGCATGTATTTTGACATATCATGCTTGCATGGACTATAACGTCCCTTTCCTGTGGTTGTACATGATGTGGATTTACTCGGATTGTGTATTCATACATGAACATAGAAAGTTAGGTCCAATTCATTCTACTTCTTTCCAATTCCGTCCCCCTTCCCTTCCCACCATTCCCCTGTGTGCAGTCCGGTGAACTACCCCACACACACCTATTGTGACTCAGCATCCGCACACTAGAGAGAACATTCAGCCTTTGGTTTGGGGGATTGGCTTATTTCACTTAGCATGAGAGTCTCCAGTTCCATCCATTTTCTGGCAAGTGCCACAATTCCATTCTTCTTTGTGGCTGAGTCAAATTCCATTGTGTATAGGTACCACATTTTTGGGCAATTATGAACAATGCTGCTATAAATATGCCGGTGCTAGGTTTTAGGTGGGTACATTTTCATTTCTCCTGGGAATACCTAGCAGTGGAATTGCTAGGCCACTTTACCTTTCACTTTTTGAGGAATTGCCAAACTGCTTTTCCACAGCAGCTACACTACTTTATGTCCCCACTGGCCACGTACAAGAGTTTTGAGTTCCCACGTCCTTGCCAACTCTTATTTTCTGCTGTTTTGATTATAGCAAGCCTCACAGGCATAACCTGGATGTCAGGGTTTGGACAAGAGCTCCTAGGTTAATACAGGAGTGCTGAGGGAAGAGCGACTGGACTAGGAGAGTTGAAACCCCACCAGGCCGTCCCACTTAGCATGGACTTACTGAGTGGTATGTGGAGGCAGGTCACTGGGTGCCTAGAGGCGGCGGGGCCCTGGGGGTGGACACTGGAAGGCCGCATCTTCTCTGCAGCCTCCTCTTTCCTCACTCTCTCTTCTTCCAGCGACCAAAAGTAGAGCAGCGCCCCCACCCACCCTTTCGCCATGATGCTCTGCCTCACCTTGGGTCCCCAGCGATGGAGTCAGCCCGCTGCGGACGGAACCTCTGAAACCATGAGCAAACACAACCTTTTCTCTTCTAGGCTGTTCTTGTAAGGTATATTGGTCGCAGCCATAGTGACCACGGTGGCACCTCGCTGTGGCTTTGGTTTCCATTTCTCTAGTGACTAACGATGCTGAGCGTTTTTTCTTGTGCTCACTAAGCATTCGTGCATCTTCTTTGAAGAGATGTCTGTTCAGGACTTTCACCCATTTTTAACCTGGGTTGTCTTTTTCTTAATGAGTTGTATCTCCTGAAACCAGTTTTCCACGAATCCTCCGATTCCCACCCCTGGATCTTCACAAAAGTCCATCCTTACTTCGGCCGTTGAGCTTCTTTTCTTTTCCCCAAAAAGAACGCAGATACTAAACTTTTCGTCATCTCCGCCTCCTTTCCTCCAGCCCTCCCCAACCGTGTTACCCGCTTCTTTGGGTCCCCAGCTTCGGCTTCGGCAGCCATCACCCCCATCTAGGTACTTAACCTTCGGTCAACGTTGCTTTGGCTCACTCGATGTTTGGGGTGACTTTTAATTCATCTGTTAAACCTGAGGCAATTAGCAAAACTCAGGCTTCTTCCTCGCCTCCCTCAGCCTTGGGTTCATTGAGAACTTCACCACAAGGGCCCCTGGCTGGCTCTCGCACTGTGCCAAGGTCCCGGAAAGAAGCTCAGCCCTGGAGCCCAACAGCAATTCCCTTTCTTTCTAAGCCTAACAATAAATTTTGTACTTCGGAGGTTTCCAGCACTTCCAGAAAAGGAATCAAACACACACCGTGGCCCAGGCCACGTCGTGTTCCAGGCAAATATAGAGAACCTAAGATTTACTCTGACAAAGCTTTACAGAGGGGTCTTTTCAGCGCGACCACCCAAGGCTTGGCAGTTGCTGGAGAAAGACCACCAGCCTTCTCCCTCTGCAGGGCCCAGCAACAACTGGCACGCAGGAATTCTGAGTTTGCCTACGTAAAAATAAGGGTACTATCCAGCCATGGGAGATATGGGAAAAGAAAAAAGAATCAGGGGACACCTATGGCCGTTCGGGTTGCCCCGATGGAAAGAAGCTTAAGGACTCCGGGTCCCTGCCCGCTGGGTGGGAGAGCTCTGCTGTGCATCCTGGGAGCTCCCAGAGGCCCTCCTGCCTGGTCAGCTCCATGACAGCTGCCTCCCGCTCTGCTCGCTTCCCCGGTGATTTATCCTGTCACTGATCCTTGTCTCAGGATTTGGCCAAGTGCTGCACTTGGTGTTCCCAAATGCTGCTGCCGTTCCGCCCCAGGGCCCCCTGACCCCTGCTTCATATGGACACGGCCTCTCTGAGCCCAGGGGTCTGCAGGAGGCTGACCTCCCCTGCCCACTTCAGTCCTGCCGTTTTCCCACAGGTGCTGGGAGTGGATGAGCTTCCCCTCTCAGAACCAAGGGAGTCAACCTGCACAAGGATCGTGGTGGGCCAGCAGGACAGTGCTGGGGGGAGACAGGTTCAGGACTGTGGCGTCCAGGGGAGGGGGAGGCGAGCGTGCCCAGGAGTGGGTGGGCATGAGTCAGGGTGTCCCGGGCAGGTGGGCAGTGGTGTCCTGAACACCGAACACTCTAAATCAGCTCATCCCACCACGACCCCTGAAGTGGGGACTGGCATTTGGTGTAATTTTACAGAGGGGTACACTGTGGGGCACAGAGGTGTGACATTGTTTGACAAAGGTCACATGATTTTGCAGTCTGAGTTCAGAGCGAGAATGCAGAGGGGTGCTCTGGGTGCTGCAGGTGCCCTGAGCAAAGACCTGCTGTGGTTTGGGTTTGGGTGATGGTGCTCCAGGCTCCCACAGAGAGTGGGAACTTAATACAAGGACGGTGTTCAGGGAGGCCTGGGGAGGGATCAGGATGAGATAAGGTCAGAAGGGTGGGGTCATCCTTGAATCCTGGTGGCTCTATAAGAAGAGAGATCAGAGGGGACCCATAAGTGCACTCGTGGTCTCTTGCCAAGTGATGCCCTGCACTGCCTTGGAACTCTGCCAGCAAGAAGGCCACTGACAGATGCAACTCCTTGACCTTGGACCTCCAGAACCATGAGCAAAAATAAACCTCTTTTCTTTAATAAGTGTGCAGTCTCAGGTATTTCATTATAGCAACGTGAAATGGACTAAAATAACCAAGGAGCTATGGAAGTATGCCAGCAAGACAGGGACACAGAATGACAGTTTCAAAATGTCATCACAAGGACTGTGAGCCCCTAAGATGTCTGAGCTGGGGACAGCAGGGCAGAACTGTGGTTTCTAAAGATCAGCACGAGGTAGGGAGACCAAGGAAGGGAAAATGACTTGCAGAGAGAAGGAAGGAGGGCCAGGCCGCACTGGGCACACGGCTCAGCAATCTTGCTTAAGTGGTCACATGATCAGAAGTGGAGATTGAGAGGCTTAGGGCTTACCCAGTCTCCCTCGCATCTGCAGCCAACCCGCTCAGAGTCGGCCAGAGTGACCCCAGCCCCATCACCCCGTGGGTGCTCCCGGGTGCCCGCCCCTCCTATCACACACCCTGGGGAGCTCTCAGGATTATCACTCCAGGCCCACCTGGTCCTCAGGGCAGTCAGTGGGGGACCTGTGTCCACAGCAGGCGGCCACATCTGGTGTCTCTGCTGGGCCTGGGAAGCCCAGAGCAGCCCCTGCAGGTGGAAGCAGCATCTTCGGGGTGAAGCAGGCGAGAAGCAGCAGAACCCCAGGACCAGGCCCTCCCTCCTGGGGGCCTCTTCTCTCCGGCAGGCTCAACTACTCCCCACGACAGAGGGTATGGGGACCAGGGACAGGTGGCTCCCTCCCTTCACCTGCGTGGTAAAGGGCCGGGGGAGCTTGGACGAGGACATGGTGCCTCCTCCTGCCAGTTCTGGGATGGGGTGGGCGTGTGCGACCAGCGTGGCCAGGACATCCTTCAGAGTCCGGCTCAGTCCCCATGAGACTGAGTCACAGCTCACCTTGTCATCCTCGGCCTACTGAGGGCCAGGAGAGCTTGTCCTGTGGCTGGTCAGTGAGGCTTCGCCACCCTCTCAGGCCTTAGCAGGAGCAGATGACCTCCCTGGACCTGCTGGTCACTGTCACTACAGCGCTGCTGTCAGGGAGGGCCTTGAGAGTCGGGGAGGAGTTACGGTGGTCGGAGCCACGGCCTCGCTCCTGGCTTCTCTGGGAGGCTGTGGCCCTGACACCATGTGCATCAGCGATGCCCTGGTTCTCCTGAGAGGAGGACTGTGACCTCCACCCACCGAGCACTTCCCACGAGTGAGATTCTGCTCCTCTTCTCATAGTAGCTCACCGAATCCCCAGGTGGGTGCTGCCTACTTCATTCTGTAAGGAGGTAGGTTTGGAGGGGTCGCCTGCTTGCTCCAGGCCATGAGGCTCACGACCAAAGGCCAGGATTTGACCCTCCTCGCCACCTCCACACGTGCTTGCTGCAACTTCCACACAGGGCCATTTGTCACCGGCTCCTTTTGGCTGTCCCATGTTTACTCATTCAGCAACCATTTGTGTGGTTTATATCTACCTGTGACTTTGGTGGAGGGAGGGAGGGAGGGAGGCAGAGAAGGAGGGAAGGAGCAATGAGAGAAAGAGGGAGGAGGAGGAGGGAAGACGGAAAGACCTTCACGTGCTGCTGCTTGCTCGGCCCCTGGCCGCTGCATGTGCCTGTCCGTGGGACCCGGCTCCTTGCTGGGGGAGACGTGGACAGGTAGGGGCAGGCTTGGGTCTTTGCAGCCCTTAGGAAGGGGCCCAAACCTCGTGCTCCACCTGGAGACACAGGCGGGTCTCCCTGCTGACACCCGGGGAGAGCACCCACAGGAGGAAATGGCTGCAGGACTTGCGGCAATGGATTGTCTCCCGTGAGGACAGCTTTTCAAAGATGTCCTTCCTCAGTGCCACAGTATGAGAAAACGCCTTTCCTCCCGTTGTGACCTGTCCTCATCTCCCTGGGGGGCATAAACTGTTTTCAGGTTGACTCTCAGTACCCCTTGGTGCTGAGCTCCTCCTGCTTAGTCTGCTTTTTGAGGTGCCCAGCGTACATGGCTTAGCTCCTAGTGCTGGAGGCTGGGCCCAGGAGCAGGAGAGCCTGGGAGCTGGGGCAGCCAGACAAGGGGTCTGTGGCATCTGCCTCACGGGCATTGTGGCCACTTGTCACCAGGCAAAATCAGCTGCCCTCCAGGAAGGCTCAGGACAGGCAGGACACACAGCAAGGGACCCTAGGTGGGCAGACAGACACCATGGTGCCCGTGGAGAGCCGGGAAGGGGGACCACCACAGGGTCAGCTGTCACCCGAAGCCCAGTCCCTGCACAGGACCTGCCCTCTGTCACAGCACCTCTGCCAGAGCTCTCAGTGCCCAGGGAGTGGCACTCTCGGTTCCTGTCATCCTGGCAAAGTATGCGAGCAGAAAACAAAACAAAACAATTGCCGGGTTTCTGTTCTCGCGACTAAAAGGCTCAGGGGTCACTTCAGTTGAACTGGGCTAACTGGCTGCAAAAATAACCACACAAGAGACACAAATACCTTTTTGTTTGGGGTCACTGTGACGGCTCCTCGGACCTTAAGGGTCCGCAGGAAGAGAGAGAGCGAGAGCACCCGCTGACCCCTTTTATTGAGGAGAAGCTATTCAAATGAGGCAAGGGGTCAGGTTTCAGGCGGCTGAGTCTGTCTTCATGATGTCCACTGTCAGCAGGTTGACTGACACCTGGGTAGGCCACACCCAAGGGCACAGTAAGAGGAGGGGACACTCACAAGGCACTTCCATGGCAGATTCTATCCTAAACAGGGCAAGGGGTTAGATTACCAAGGAACAGGTGAGCATGGCTTCACCCATGGGGCTGTAGCAAGACACACCCATGCACGAGACCCGACCCTCGAACCCAAGAAGGGTGGGGAAAGCTCTGCCACATTTCTGCGACTGAGCGCCTCAGCACCCAGCAGGGGGAGTGTGAGTGTGACTCGGTCACGTGTAAGGTTGGTCGCCCACAAACAATACCTCGATGATGATGATGATGACGACGATGACAGTAATAGAGGCAGTAACATGGCAGGAGTTTGCCTGCGCTGCTTCCTGGGATCCCTGAGACAACAGACAACCACCACCGCCTTTTGGCAGCTCAGGGACCTGTCTCTGCTGGGCGCTGCGGAGCAGGTGAGTGGCCTTCTCTGGGCGGTGGATTCTGTGCTGTGATTGGCGGATGTGGCTCAGTGGTGCCCTCCCTGAAGGGGGGGCGGGCGAGGAGCAAGGTGAAATTTCTAGAAGTGGGAGGCTGGGAGGGTGGGAGGCTGGGAGCAGGGAGGCCTGCCCGGGCTCGCCACCCAGCTGCTGTCACCCACGTGGGCTGTTTCCTATTTCTCAGCGCGTGGGACCAGCCCTCTGAATAGATTCCCAGCTGGCCCCGTTTCCCTGTGAGTCGATTTGAAGTATCGGGAAGGAGACGCTGGGAACGCCGGCCTCCTCCTGAGGCTGACTCCTGGAGGCCGGCTGAGCAGGGACCGAGCGCCCCGAGACTCAGGTGCGCTCCGGGGCTCTCATCTGTCGTCCTCGGCTGGATCATCACATGGCGTGTCAATCAGCTTTCTGTCCCTGTGACAAAGTGGCTGGAAAAAAAAAAAAATCAAAAGGAGGAAAAGCTTTACCGGAGCTCACAGCGCCAGAGGTTTCGGTCCAAAATACGTGGTCCTGGTGTGTGGTCCACGACCCAAGGGCATCCTGACCCGGAGCCCAGCAGGAGTCCCCACAGCCCCCTCGAGGCCCCGCCCCTTCCACAAGGCCCCGCCCCTTCCACGAGGCCCCGCCCCTTCCGCGAGGCCCCGCCCCTTCCACGAGGCCCCGCCTGCTGATGTTTCTACCCCCTGCAGTAGCCGCGAGGCTGGGGACCAGGCCTTTACCCCGTGAGGCTCTGGGGTGCGCTCCAAGTCAAATTACAGCAGGGGACATTCCCCTTCTGTGGACAAGAACCCCAGGCCCAGGGAGATGAAGGCGCCCCGCCCCCCGGGTCGCCTGGCTCACCCACTGCAGAGCCCGGTTCCAAGCTTGCGGACTCAACTCTGGCCTCTTTCCACTGCCCGAGGCCGCGGGCACTGCCTGGGCGTAATAAAGGCTTTTGGAAAGCAGCTTGGGGAAGAGTGCACTATCCCCCCACCCATCGCCAGGAATTTCTACAGGGGAAGGGGGCCCTCTAAGACCCACTGCTGCTCTGAGGTAGCTGTGGTCTGTCAAAGCCCTCCTGTCCTTCCTTTTGCTTTTCTTGTGGTAGCTTTGTTCATCTTCAATTCTTTTTTTTTTTTGGGCGGGGGGAACCTACCCAATTTCTTGCATTTATTGCACAATATTGTGAAATTCTTACTGTGTGATAAGAGTTCTTCTAGGGACAAGGTATAAAGGTGCAGGAAAACAGTTTTTACTTTTGACAGTGTTGGCAGTGTTGACTATGAAGAACCCAAGGTTGGAAGGAAGGTGAACCTAATTCTGAACTTTTGGGAGCAAATGATAAGTTGTCCTGAGGCCTCAAGGGGCCCCTGCTCCTGGGTCCAGGCCTGTAAAGGGGGAGCACAGGGGTGGCTGGCAGTGGCCCTTCCCCTGTCCTCTGCGGGTGTCAGGCGCTGCTGGAAGAGGGCCTCAAACATGCTTCTGTTCCAGTTCGCTGGCAGCGCACATGTTAGGCCTCTGCCCTCGGGAAGTGGGCTCACCCTTGCCTCCAGCTCTCTGCTGCTCAGGCCTTGCTGTGGCCAGGCGGTGCGTTTGCCAGACCCACTCTCCCCTGCCTGGAAGCCTCGCTCCTTCCTCTGGCAGCAGGACCTGGGTCTGCATGGACATCTGCTGCTGGCCGAGTTCCAGCCGTCCTGCTGGGTTTTAGCAGTGTCACGTGGCGGCTCTCATCAGTCTTCCTACAATGCCAGAGCTCTGTGGTGAGCTACTTGGTTACAGTTGATGGAAACCGATTTGCTGTAGCTCAGATGAAAGGCCAGTTCATTGTGACACTTGGTAGGCACCATAGAAGCCTCCACTTGGCCCTGCCGCCGAAACAAATTCCTCAGACGGAGTAATGTGTGGAAATTTACTTCTGTGGCTTGGGAAGTCCGAGATCCCAGCAGAGTGCATGCCTGACCAGGGCTGCAGCTACCCAGGGTGCCTCCATGTTATGACCTCCGAGGCGGAACACAGAAGGGCAGGAGGGACTAGGGTGCTCCCTTCCACCTGTGCATAAGAGCACTGGTCCTGTCCTTGAGTGCAGAGTGCTCACAGCTTGATCAAGTCCGCACAGTCCCCACCTCTTAGTGCCAACGCATTAGTGATTAAGTTTGAACCTATGGATCTGGGGGCACATTCAGACCAGAGCAGTAAGTGGGGCCACACCCAGAGCTCACAGACACAAGGGGCTAGACTCCCACGCCTCCAGGAGCTTCTCTCTCTCATGTCGGACTCTTCTACAACGTCAATTTCAGTTTCCCCCAGCCTCAGACTGGGTTCAGCTGACTGCACATCATGGCACCAAACTCTCCAGAATTCCGTTTTGTTCTGTTAAAGGATCACTCTCAGGGTTTTGTGGTTGTTTCTGAATAAACACTCACATACACAGGCCAAAGATTTCATATTTACCCAATTAATGAATGAGAGAATCAGTGAAGTGGAAAAACCAAGTTCAAATGTGAATCCAAAGGACAAATACACATCATGTGATTGGAAAGCTGAGAAGGAGCAGCTAATAGATGCCAAACCGACTTCCTCTGCAGGGAATGGTAATCACTTGCAATTTGACCAAACACATTTTTTCTTTTTTGCATTTCTATGAAATGAAATAATTTGCATCACTATCAGCTCTCCACAGTTAACTTTAATCTTTAAAAATGGAATAAAATGAAAGACAGTGAAAGATACAGACTCCTATAGAATCAGATAACTCTGGAAGATGTCTGATCGCCCATTTCAAACATATATTTGCCCATTTCAAAGTTTCCCAATTTTTCTGGACAGGTCACATGACCTGGGATTAATCAGCACCGTCAGAGAGCCACTATGGGTGGCCCAACTTGGGACAGGTGTCCATCCTTCCACCCAGAGGCCCCCACCATTGCCGTGACTACAGGCAGCCACCTAAACACTGAGTCTTCCCAGAGAGTGACACGCTGACCTTGGCTGCCACCCCACGTTGTCCCCATACTACTTAAGCACTCACCCCGGAATCCATCTACATGTCTTCTCTGAATTTTCTATTCCCATGTTTTTTTGTTGAATCCAGAACAAAACCTTCTTTAAGCAGTTTACATTTCTCCTAGTTCTCCAGTGTTTTCTGCTGGATCGATTTTCTGTTTCCCTGGCCATTTTTAAAGGTTTTGTACCCTGCGGGCTCTTTATCATTCATTGGCTCAAGGAATATTTAGAACGACAGGCCAGGCTCTGTATTCCTTGCTTTTGTTGCTACAAACATCACAAAGACCCTGCTCCATTGACCCTCCAATTTGAGAACACAGGTAGCAACAGGCAGGTAAGTACATGAGTCATATTATTCATTATTTTATTTCATTAATTTTATTACCAGGGAATGAACCCAGGGATACTGAACTACTGAGCCACTTCTCCAGCCCTTTTTAATATATTATGAAAGACAGGGTCTTGCTGAGTTGCTTAGGGCTTCATTAAATTGCTGAGGCTGGCTTTGAACTCAAAATCTTCCTGCCTCAGCCTACTGGGATGACTGGCATGAGCCACCAAGCTGGGGTAAGTCATGTTATTTCCAGTGGCAAAACTTCTAGAAAGAAAAGAAGTGGGATATTAGATTAAAGGTGAGGGGGCAGGTCGGGTAGGGTGGTCAGGTTCTCCCCTAAGACAAGGGGAGCCAGCCCTGCAGAGCCAGCCCTGTGTGGAGCTGAGGAGATAATGACGTCACCAACACAGTCCTCCCATCAACACCAACATACACAACACACATTCTGACATCTTTCATGTTTTATCACATTTCAGGCCTGTACGCTACAGCAGGACACATACTTCTGTCACCTTGAGACTGTGAATCTCACCGGTCAATCAAGGTGGTGGGTGGGGTGTCCTGCATCTAGCGATGGCTGGTCTGAAGCACACCCGTAAGTGCTGGGAGTGTCTCCAAGCATAAACACGACACAGGAATCAAGCTTGTCCTTAGACCTGTGAGTTTCCATTTCCATCATAAAACAGCTGCATATCTTTGTTTTTTAAAAATCCTAGTTTTGGTTTGTTGAGAGTTCTTGAAATACCCAGATGTGCTAAGCCACACAGTCTCAGCATGTATGATGTCCGCTAGAGGGCAAAAGTCGGTTCCAGGACTGCAAACTCTCTTTAGATATAAAACACAGATCCACATCCAGAACATCAACAGACGTGCAGGTACCTGTGGTGTTAAGGTTTGGGGTGCAGATAGGAAGCAAGTCTAAAAAGGCTCTTTAGGGAGACAGGCATGAAGAAAAACTTGAGAAATACTGTGCTCAATGGGAGGGAATTGATCCCCATCTCTTTTTTATTTTTTAGGTGATTTGGATGCAATTTTGAGTGTAATAAGCTAAAAACAACCAGGGAAATTTTCCAAAGATAATGAGTTTATTCAGGAGTGAGCAGAAGGATTATAGCCCAGATATTGGTGTCCTGGGAGGACCAAAGGCATGTCCAGAGAGGCTGAAGCAAGAGAAACTTTTAAAAGCAAAAAGACAGGAATATATGTAATTTGTTTTGAGACAAAGAGAACATTGGTCACAGGGCCCATCCCAGGAGTTGGCATCAGTTCACTAGTGGAGACAGCGGATCAGGAAAGTGCTTTTGCACATCCAATTAGCTGTCCTGGTGACTCATGTAGCAAGCTGCAGTTTGGAAAGTCCTTGGGGGAAGTTTTGGTTATCAGCATATGTGCATTAGAGCACTTCAGAGAGTCCTTGTCATAGTTCTTATCATAGGCAGGTGTGTTAGTCTGTTTTTTTGCTGCTATAACAAAATACCGGGAGCTGGGTAATGTATTTAAAAAGAAGTTTCTTTAGTTTCATCATTTTGGAGACTGAAAGTATAAAGTCGGGTGGCTCCGTGAATCCTGCCCCTGGTGAGAGCCTCTGGCTACATTACAACATGGTGGTAGCACTTGTGAGAGGGAGAAAGAAGTCACCTGGTGAGAGAAGAAGCAAGGAGAATCCAAGGTCAGGCTTGCTCCTGTCGTAGCAATTCCTTTTGGTCACTCAACAAGAGCAGCATTCACCCCTCAAAGGTGCTACCCCAGGACCGAGTCATCTTGCCCGGACCCCACCCCTTAAGGCTGCCATCACTCGGCCACACTGGAATTAGCTTCCAGCACAAGCGCTTCCGGGAGGCAGACTCAAACCACCTCCAAGCCATAGCAGCGTCTGGGCTGGATGACCCTCCCTCACACCCTCCGGATTTACTGATCTGTTTTTGGTTAGATTTCAATACAGGTGACTCTGTGTTGACTCTGCCAACTCTTACAAGTATACTCCAGAGGTTAACAAAGACACTTAACGCACTTACCCAGTAACTAGTCAACATGTATCTGTGTATGCCAGGCGCTGTCCTAGGTGCTGGAGCCGTGAATCAAGCAGACAGACACCCCTAGGCTCCTGGGGTTGCACTCGGCTGCGAGGCAACAAGCACTAGTGGGTTTGGTCACAGTCTGCTGGATGGTGGGGGCTGAAGACGGGAGATGCAGAGGACCTGGAGGGGTGCTTAAAATAGGAAGCTGCAAAGGCAGCACTGGAGTCAGACCTAAGGGGACAAGTAAGCCAGACATGGGGGACCTGGGGCTGTGGCCACAGAGGGTTTCTAGGCAGAAAACAGCAAGGAGGTGCCTGGCCGTTTTAAGAAACAGCCAGTTCCGGTGTGAGAAGAAGAGTAGCTGGTGAGAGCCGAGGGCACGGGTGGCGCAGGTCACGCAGAGATTCGGAAGCCCCAGGGAGGACTTCGGCCATTCCTCTGAGTGACATGACCCCCTGTGTGGGTGTTGTGCAGTGGCTCCAGGAGAAGCTCCCCAGCTGCAGTCGAGAACCCCCTGCAGGAGACTCAGGCGGAGGCCGGCTGTGGAAGGAGCTCAGGGACTCAGCCCGGGGGCCAGAGCCTGCATTGACATCTGAAGGACAAATGTGAGAGAGCCAACCGGGCCAAAGAGCTGCAGAGAACTGGAACCGTGAATGATCCCATCAGACCACTAGCTTCACCCAACCTGACGGCAGGCGCCTGCCATCTCGGCTCTCAGGAGGCTGCGGCAGCGGGGTGGCTTGAGCCCAGGACTTAAGACCACTAGCTTCAGGGATGGAGAGCAAGCTGTTAGTGAGGGAAAAAAAATTCCGTTTTGTAGAAGATAATCCTACAGGGATACACACAGCAGGGAACTTCCGGGGCTTCCTGTTCAAGATGGTTGGATGTGCATCTGCAAATATCCATCAAAATGTCAAAAACATTTGCTTCCTAGAAACCCCTCAAAGTCAGAGTGAGACGGTTTGAAAGGGGATAATTTAGCAAATGCTTAGTAATTGCTCACAAGGTCACAGCTGCATCCCCCAAATCATGGCATCTTTCTGGAAACCAGAAGGACATATGTGCCCAGTGACCGGCTTGTCAGGGTGGAGGACCCAGCTCAGCTGCCGTGAGGGTGGAGATAAAGGAGGGACCTGGTTTCCACGCCAGAACCCAGAACCACCAAGGGTCAGTGGGGGCCAGGGAGCAGGTGTGAGAGAAATGGCAGGAAGCGAGAGACCGTCCTACCCCGTGAGTAAGCACGTGCGTGTGCACACAGCACACCCTCCCTCTCACCCCCACCCCTCTCTCATGCACATGCGAACACGCAGAAACTCACACAGGCCAGTGAGCTCGGCAGTGGGCTCCTTGATGCGACATTTCTTGGGAATGCAGGCAAGGCCTGGTGGCTGGGAAACCCAACTGTGCACATAAGAGTGGGCGTTTTCATTCAGTGGGAGCTCATCATGACAGGAAGCCACCCCTGCTGCTCCTTGTATTAATCAACTTGAATGAAAACACAATTCACCCAACACCTGCCAAAAATAACGCAAAGGAGAAGGACCATGATGACCAACAAAATATCCCAGAGAAAACATAATGTAGGGAATGAAAGAAAATCTTAAAACTAATTATAATTCTGCCGGGCGCACACCTATAATTAATCCCAACAGCTTGGGAGGCTGAGGCAGGAGGATCACGAGTTCAAACCCAGACACAGCAACTTACTGGAGACCCTAAAAAACTTAGTGAGACCCTGTCTCAAAATTACGAAGGAAAAGGGGGTGCAATGGTTAAGCTCCTCTGGGTTCAATCCCTAGTACCACAAAATAGTATAATTCATATCCTTAAAAAAAAGACACCATGGGCACTAGGAGTAAAATAAACTACTACAAAGAGGGAGAAATCAGAGAACAAGAGTTTGTTGGACTAAACTATTGGCAAAATAAACAACCACAAAAGAAAAGCAGTAAAATAAAGTCAGGAAAAAAACGGATTAAAGACCAGGCACTGAAAAAATATAAACGGCAAGAGATAAAAGACAGAAGAGTTCAGGATGGAACGAGAGAAAAATTTCCCAACACTAAGAAAATTATGAGTAAAAATGAATGAAAGACTCAAACTTCAATACCCTCAAGGCATCTTAGATCAAACAGAAACAGAAAATCCTGTGAGCTCAAAAATCCACTGTACCTTAATCTTACCTTTAGTACTATCTATTTTATTTCTAGTCTCTTGGCTTAAGACACCTATTATGGTTTGGATCTGGAATGTCCTCCAAAAATCTCATTTTGTTGAAAATTGGTGCTGAAAGCAAGCTTCAGAGGTGACTTTGGGGGAAATGATTGGATCATGAAGGCTCTGACCTCAGCAGTGGATTAATCCATTTGGTGGATTATCCCATTGATAGCTGAATGGACTACTGGGAGGTGGTCCTTGTTGAAGGAAAAAGGTCATTGGGGGCATGCCCTGGAAGGGCTTACCGTTTCCCTGGTTCCCCAGCCCCCACCTCTCTGCTTCCCATGAGCTAAGCAGCTTCCTCTGAGCCGCCCTTCCACCATGAAGTGCCTGCAGGGAGTTGATCAACCATGGACTAAGAGCTCTGAGACCATGAGTAAAATCAATCTTTCCTCCTCCAAGTTGTTGTTTGTCACCGTGATAAGTGCTGACGAGCACAGCATCTCATCAGCATCAACGAATCCAGAAAACAATGGAATGATGCCTTCAAAACTCAGGTAGAAAAGCATTTTGATCCTGGAATTTTATACAGAGCCAATCAATCAACAGTGGAAGTGAGGGACAAAAGCATTTCTAGACATATAAGCCCTTACACAATCTACCTTCACTTTGCTTTCTGAAAGATTACCCCAGGATGTATTCTGAAGAGACAGAGTGGCTGGTGTTCCATTCACATGTGGTTAGAACCAGATCTGGGGTGAGAGGAAGACCATGGGGCAGCATCTCCTGCTTGGTCTTCCCCCTGGCTCCCAGGGATTCAGGCTTTTCCCCTTCAAATTCCCATAAAGTTTTATCTTATCACATTTTCAGTGTTTTGTGATGGCCACACTTTTCTTCCACTTGGATCTGTATAAGTTACAGTCTTTTTAACTTAACAAATTTCGCCCCAAACTTAAAATAATCATGAATATTTATTATCTCTTAAGATTTCTGTGGATCAGAAGTAGCTTGGCTAAATCGTCTGCTCCAGAATCACCCAAGAGATGCATGTCACATGTCAGCCTGGGCCACAGTCACCGAGAGCTTGTCTGGAGCTGGAAGACTGGCCTCCAAGTTGCGCACTCATATGACTGGTGCGGCTATGCTCATTTGGTAGGAGGCCTCAGTTCCTTTCCATGTGGGCTTCTCCACAGGACTGCTTAAGCATCTTCACAACATGGCTGCCTTCCCCTGGAATGAGTGATCCAAGGGAAGTCAGGGGAAAAACTCCAATGTCTTTTATGACTTGACTCCAGGGTAACTCACTGTTACTTCTATAGCTCAGGCACACTTCAGAGATGGTGCTGATTCTGTTCCAGACCATGACAATAAAGTGAATGTAGCAAAAAAAACTCTTAGTTTTCCAACATATCTAAAAGCTATACATACCTACACTATAGTCTACTGAGTGTGCAATTGCATTATGTCTAAAGAAACAACCTACAGACCTTAATGTAAAAATATCAGATAAGACTTAGAGAACAGAAGTGAGCACATGCTTTGGGGAAATAGTGTTGATAGACTTGATCAACAATCAACTCAGGGTTGCTATAAACCTTTGATTTGTTTTTTAAAAACGCAATATCTATGAAGAGCTACATGGAGTGGAGTGGAAGACAACGGGCGCGCCTATTTCCTCCCAGTCACACAGGTCCACCGTGATTCGGTGAAACGAGCACCCTGGTGAGCCACCCAGCAAGGCAGAGCAGCAGGAGACAAGACCTGGTTGTGAGCAAGTGGTAAGAAAAGAGAACAGGCTCAGACTTCCTTTCCAGCCTCTCAACAGCCGTGTGGGTTTTATTTCCTTCTCTACCAACTGGTCCTGCATTGAATATCGTTGACACACTGAATATCGTTGACACATTGAATATCATTGACACAGCCATTCTATATGAACAGGATTCAACACATGGGAAAAAACATAGAAGAAGTTTTTAAAACTGGAAGCATAAAACAGTGTATTGATGTTTAAACCACAGGAGTATAAAGGCATGTAGAGCCGAAGGCTGGGGAGAGAGCAGAGATGGCAAGAGGTCTCAGGATTCTAATTCTCCATTGCACATGCAGGGGCGAGAAGGCATGCCCTATGATAGGGAGGTCCAGGGGTAAATGTGTATGTGTGGCCTGTAAACTTATGGAGGAAACCCACTATTACTTACAAATTACAAGCTGTTGGGCAAGAGGTGGAGGAGTGAGAATGATCTAAATGCTTTAGCTTTCCTGAATGAGAGTCAGTAAGTGTGGCTTCAAATTAATAGAACAAAAGGCAAGGTCTAAATGTATTATTAAGACACAACAAAAGCAAACAGTCAAGTGATTTGTGACTGAAATGTATATCATTATGTACAGTTTGAAAATGTATCTCCTTGTACATTTATGCCTTTTAACATAATAGGTATTTTATAATCTCTGTCATTCATCAAGCCAAAACTTGAAGAATCTGAGATAGAGTTAAAAAACAAACAGAAAAGTGTCTATCTTTCCTGGTGCATAGAATGAGAACTTAGGTGAAGGTTCTAAGCTGATAGATGCTGTAACCCTACAGACACCCCCTGGAATTAAGAGGGTAGCAGATAGGATATTTTATGCAAAGCAGTAAGCACAGTAAGTGCTAAATAAATGTCCACTGATCTCACTATAATACCATTAATATAAATAATAATGGCACACTGACCAAACAGAAAAGGGCTTGTAGCGTTTAGGCTACACTGAAAGAATACATTTGTGTAATTCATCTTTTAGTTCAAGAAATATATCATCTAAGTATGTTGATACATTGGCACCAACAGAATGTTATGGAGCCATTAAAAATGATTTTGAAAGATATTGTTGGACTACCGTGAGAGGATTGTAAGTGAAGACTGTGTCACAAGACAGCATTTCAATAGGATGCCAGAGTTATTTCCTAAGAACATGGTAAGGGGTTGCTTGTAAATAATGATTGATGAGTCCCTGACTAAATGGCTATGCATATGAGCACACACACAGAGTTCACCAAAAGATTTTCACTTTGCTTATCACTAGGGAGAAAGATTCATCCCAGGTTCAATCTTCCTTTCTTAATCTGCATTTTCCACATTTTTTACCTTTGTGATATGAAGCAGACAGAGGGAAAGAAACAACAGAAAGTTCCTTAAGGCTATGTGGGACACTCTAAAGGATACTGTTTCCATCCCGAGTTGACTTTTTATTAAGTTGATTCTGGAAGAAAACCCGTACAGCTCCGTGTGACCGACCCTTAGGAAAGCAGTACAGGGCAGTTTTCCCAGGCATCTTCTATACACACCTTCACCTGACCCCTGGCGAGAACACCCAGCATGGAAGGGTTTGCCCAAAGCCCAAAGCCACTGCAAGGCCAGGTGGCTCAGGGAGACGTGGTGGCTACCCTGCCCCTGCAGAGGCCTTTAGATCTGCCACCTGCCACCTGCCAGGCCCAGCATGGAGAACCAGATGGCCCTGCACCTAATTTATCCGTTTAGACAAAGCTCATCCTAATTTAATGTTGAGGGAGATCTTTGCCTTGTTTACTGCGGCTGGTCCTGGGATTTGCTGCGAAGCTTCAGCTACTTTAAGCCAATATCCAGGATGAAGGCCGTTCCCCGACCCATCCCTTGTGAGCTGAAAACAGCCTGGGCTTCTGGGACCAGTGAGAGACATTTGCCTCTTGAGAAATGGGGGGTTTATTTTGCTCTTTCTGGGGCATTAGAGTGCAGGTCATTTTGAAGCGATGTGCTCTTCTGGTGTCCACACAACTTCGTACTAAAGTGGGGGCTATTTTTAATTGCTTTTTTATCCGAAAGAGAAAGGGATTGTCAATTCTCTCAAGAGGCGATGGGCTGGGGAAGACGGTGTTGGGGAGCGGCCGTCCTCTCCCCGCCAGGGCTGTTCCTGCCAGAGAGGAAATCTATTTTGAATGTGAATCAGAGCTGATTCTCACTTTACCTGCCAATTTTCCATAATTTCCAAATAGGATCTCTTTTTTATTTTCTTGAAATGTAACGCGGCTGCCAAGACCACCCTGACTTGCTTAAATGTTTTTCAAAGAAAAAAGAATTTTTTAAAAAGGACGAGATGAAGCAATAAGAAAGAAAATAATTTTTTTTTTTTCCAGTGAAATTGAATTGAAAGCAGAGATTAGGGAAGTGGCTTTGCCGAGGAAAGGCAGGAGCTGATAAGCCCCAGGGAGGGGCTTTTATGGGAACTCAGGGGATGGGAAGAGGGCAGGGGAGAGGAGAGGATGAGAACAGCGCCTTGGTGCGGGCTCGCTGCCCGGTGGCCATTATCAACGCCGCGGCTGCCGCCGTCTTGCCCTGTCCTTGCAGAAGCTCTGGGACACACGGGCTGTCGCTGGTCCTCTTGTGCACACTAGGGGTGGACAGAGCTTGGCTGTGCTAGAAGGAAAACCCCAAGCGGACAACCAGGCGCATCTTGCTTGGCTCCTCCCGAGACCCCGGCTGCCCATTCGCAGCCCTGCCCCTGGCACCCGAGCTGGCAGGCCCCATCCCTGTGCTGTGACTGGAGTGTTCTCTTCCTTTCCCTCCCCCTGGGTCCGGGACAGGCTCCTTCCTGATGGAGGCAGCGAGGCAACAGGTTTTAATTCTTAGTAAAAAAAAAAAAAAAAAAACCCTAATGGCCCGTCAGCCTGATGGGACTTGAGTTGGGGGCAGGCGAGCCAGGTGGACCGCCCCCATGACCCAGCATGAGGTTTTTTCATTGAGAAACAAAAGAAAGTGAAGTCCTGGTGAATTTGCAGAGTGCAGGTGGGTACCGTCCCACCCAGCCTGGGGTTCTTCCTGTGTCAGTGAGCTGGGCCACTGCCATCTGCTCAGGGGTCACGATGTCACCCCCAGCCTTGCGACACGTCCTGGAGACCAGGCTGGGAGGACGACCCCCCACACCCTCTCTGTCACAGCAGCCGTCACCACAGGCACATGGTGATGGTCATTCATCCTGCTTCCGCATCAAGCTGGGAGAGAAATATGAAGGTTATCAAAATAAGAGTGGAATCACTTGTGCCAACCCTACCCCCCCCCCCGACAAAAGGTGAATAAAGCCAGGAGATTATGAAGGAAGGTTCTTATGCACAATTGCTTGACAATAACTATCACTAACGACTCCCAGAACCACAGCCAGCATAGAGGCCACCACAACCTTATACAGAAGGGACCTCTGCCCAGCAACTGTCTGCCAAGCTCACTGAGATCACTCTTACTGTGAATCATGGAGTCGAGGACTTCAGAATAGCTCATGTCATCCTCCTCATGTTTGTCTTTACAAATCTGCTCTTGCCTATCGTGCCTCTGGCGTGGGCATGTCCCCTGCAACACTGTCCCAAACAACACCGAGGTCCTTTGGAGAATCTCTCTGACTCATGTTTTTGTTCCAGGTGGAGAAACCGTCGGTCCACCCTTGCGTCAGTGACTCCTTCCCTGATGCTTCCACGGTGCTGTGAAATTCTGCCGTGTTCTGCCACAGACAGGTGCAGAGCCTCAGGGACCCTTCCCCTGCCCTGGTACCCACAGCAGAGGCCAAGGGCACTGCCAAGGGCGGCGTCTGCTTGGGGAGCACCTGCTGCGTCCTTGCTCCCGGCCAGGCTGAGGGAGGACCTGAAACAGGCAAGGTCCTGCTCCCTTGCCACCCAGGATGAGGAGGGAGAGGCAGCCGGCCGGCTGGGGGTGCCCCCCTGCCCTGGGAGGGGCTTCCTGATGAAGGGGGGTGGGTTTGACCTGGGGGCAGGCAGGTGGGGAAGCTTGGCAAGAACCTGATTAAGCCACAGAGCAACAGGCCAGGGAGGGAAGGGAGGGAAACGGGGAGGGGCAGGGGTGACCCAAGGGCACAGAAGGGAGGGGTCTCCGTTGAAGAGGTGAGGGCCCGGGGCTGACAGGAGGGAGGGAGGGAAGGATAGGGCAGGTGGGGAGCTGTGGGC
Source organism: Callospermophilus lateralis (assembly GCF_048772815.1). Lineage (NCBI taxonomy): Eukaryota > Metazoa > Chordata > Mammalia > Rodentia > Sciuridae > Callospermophilus > Callospermophilus lateralis. Next base: position 7,207,761 of record NC_135318.1, read on the forward strand.
AAGCTGTGGGCCCTGGCTCTCAGGGCGGTGTATATCCATGTGGTGCAAGTCCCCCTCCATGACAGGTCCTGCCCTGCCGGAGGCTGGGAGAGGAGGCTCCTGCCAGGCTGGCCCCGGGGAAGCCAGCGTCGGCTTCCTCCTGCTCCACTCATGTCTTCAGAGGGTCCCCTGTGAAGGTTCCCCAGCCACTGTTCTGATCTTCCCTCTCAGATTACCTTAAGGACATTCACTCCTTCTTTGGGCAAAACAGTTACTGTGCAAACAGGCTGTTTCCTCTCACCAGTTACCTCCAAGTTATCACTTGCACTTAAATAGACTCCAGTCTAAAAATAGGTGTGTGGAGTGGGTTTCCACCTGTCTCGCTGGCTTCCTGACACCTGCGGTCCTACCCTTTTCAAAGCAACCGAGAGCTGTGTGCAGACACACAGACGCCCACCAGCAAACACAGGCCCGTCCCGGGGAGTGGACCTCAGATAACACGCGCTTTTATCTTTCAAACTCCCATCTCCCCTTCGTTTTTCCTGAAAGAGAGGGGCCGGGAGCAGCAGAAACGCCAAGCTACTGTTTGGCTCTGAAGAAAGAGGATCTGGGAAGTGGTCGGCCTATCACATAAAGATGTGGGCCGGATGTGCTGCCTTTTTAAATGTCAAGGTTTTTGTTGAACAGCATTGAGTTGGAATGGAAAGGTCAAAGCTGACAGGCTAAATTCATGCTCAGAAAAGCAGCTAACAGTTCCTTTTCTTCCCACCACCTTCCCTCCCAAATGGAAGGTTGCTAACGTCACCCCAGCTTTCAGCACAGCAATTAATGGCTCATGAGCACCAGCCAAAAAATAAAAAATAAACCAGATTAAGAAACCACTCTGTAAAATGTAATAGCTGCTTAATGTCCTTCTCAAATCTAAATCGGTTCACAGTGACTACAGTTGTGATGTTTTTAAGATGAAGCCTTCATTTAGGCAAATAATCAGAGGAGAATCAGTCCTGCCAAGCCCCCGGCTCCTTTTCTTTCCCTCAGAGATGAAGTCACTCGATTCTTGCTACAGGCTAAGTTTAAATTCCGACACTGAGACCGACCCAGACTCTGTCTGGGGGTCTCTAGGGGCCACCAGCCATGGTGGGAGTGTGCTAATCACTCCACACTCCCCGGGGGTCTGGCCTGGGCCAGGCCTGGGGCTTGCTCTTGGCCATGCTCAGGCTGCAATAGTGAGACTCTGCCTCTGCGGCGGGAGGACACAGGCAGGAACCCGATAACCACGGTGCAGGGAGGTCCGGGCTCCACCGGGGCGGCGCCACGCTCGGAGGCAGGAGGTGGGGCATGCCCACCTTTGACTTCAGGCCAGATCCCAGGAAACTGGAGCCTGAGCCCCTTCTCTTGGTGACGAGGCCTGGCTCCAGTGCAGCGGCACTTCCTGTCACTGAGTGCTCCAGGTGGCTCCAGGTGCTGCTTCTCTAACCTTCATCAGCCTCTTGGGGGTTGGGGGGCACCTGAGGCCCCAGGAGAATAACTAAATGGTGAAGTTCCTCCAGGAGATGAATGAAGGAGTCACCATCGGAGTCCAGCTGGGACTTCGGAACCTGAATTGCCCCCGGCCTCTGGTTAGAGCCAGCAGGGACAGGAGGACAGACCCCAGTCCTCAAGTCCCTGGGTGTGCCCAGTTCCCTGAGCACCCCTGGGTGCCAAGTCCTGTCCCCAGAGCCTCATGCAGTCCCTGGCCTTCCCGCCCTCGGGAGGAAGAAGCAGCTGTTCGCGTGGGTGACTGAGACCTGGTCTGGGGGAGCAGACGGGGACCCTGTTCACCCCCGGGGGGTGTCCAGCAGCTGAGTTTTCCAGCAGCCTCCTGAGGTCCGGGCTGTGGCCTGGTGACCACAGGACCATGGACCAGTACGAGGGCCCGGGCCTTGGGGAACGCCTCACCCAGAGCAGGCGGCTGGCGTCCACAGCAGGAGCGCCTCCCGCAGGAAACCGGCCAGCCACCTGCTGGCCTGGGCTCAGCTCAGTTTCCACTTGGGGGGCTTCTTGCTGGACCTGCCCCTGCTTCTGGGTGAGCTCCGTGCCTGCTCCCGGGAGTGAGGTGGGCGGCTCCTTTGTGGATGACTAACATGGAGGACAGACCCAGGCCTTGTGTGCATCTCCCAGGAGATGATGGTGGTGCTGGTGGGGGGCGGGGGGCTCAGTGACAGACCTACAAGGTGATTTCAGTCATCATTGGCTCTGTTAGAGTTCTCAGCCAGATAATCACAATCACCAACAGAGGGTCAGGTTTATCAGTCTTATCTTCATAGTCCAGTGTCTCCTGAATAAAAAAAAAAAAAATAGTCCCAATGACACCAGGGTTTTCAGAAAGGGCCACAGAAGGAAAATGTAGCTGGCAGGTCCACCTCGAGGCCCTGGCCTGGTTTCAGATCCCATCCCGTGGTTTTCCCACGGTGAGAACTCAGTGCGTCGTCTTAAAAATAGGCCGGGGTGGCTGGCCTGGGCTCTGGGTCCTCTCCCTCCACATGTGGTGGCCGGGGCTTGGCCTGCAGCCCTGCCCACAGACTGTCCTGGCCACCCTCCCGGCAGGCGCCCCATCTCACCTCCGCAGGCTCCGCCACCACCTCCCGCTAGGCTCTGATCTGACGCTCTACACCAGCTGGTGGCTGAGACATTTTTCTTGATCCAAGACGAGGAGACAGACGGAATGATCTCTGAGGACCCTTTTAGCTCTGGGAGTCCAGGACCAGGAGGGCTGAGAGTGGCCGCCCTGCTGGAGACGGTGCCAGCAGGAGCCATCTGGTCCCAGCCCCCTCTCCACCCCGAGGACTCGGGAAGCTGGGTGCTGGGGCTGGAGCCTCCCTGTCAGACCCTCTCTGGGCTCTGCTTTTGAACAAAACCTCGTGTGGGTTTCTCAACCTCCCTGGGGAGAAAGGTGGCCGCCGTCGTCACAATAAAGACCTCAGATTCTTCTAGAGAATCAGGGATTGAAACGTGTCTGAAAGTGAAGGTTTTTAAATGTTAGCAAATCCTATTTTAGAACATGTTGAACCCGGTGACAGCACCTTCCTGGCTCAGTCGACTCCTGGACGGGAGTGGCCTGCGTCTGCCCGTTTTAGAGGCCGCAGAGCAGGCGATGGTCTAAGGAGGACCAGACCCGACGGAGGCTGGAACCAGGGTTGTAGAGCACAGAGGCGGCGGCTGGGCGACGGCTGGGTGCTGGGCTGTTCAGGAAGCAGAGTCCACTGGGCTACGTGCTGACCAGAGGCGGGTCCCAGGGGGAAGACTAAGAGGCGGCAGAGCAACGTTGGGCCAGGACCCCAGGAGGGAGGCTTGGATGCCATCTAGAGTCCCCAGCAGGGCCACAGGCAAGCTCGAAGCCGGAGAACAAGGAGATAAGTGACCACTGCTCCAGGGTACGATGGGCAAGTCACCAAAGAAAGATGTCCCCTCACACCCTGCCTTTCGAGATTTCTGCCCTCAAATTGGGATTCCGACCCCCACTGAGCCCTCATTGAGTTTAAAGAGTTCATCTCCTGGGAAGAACTTATTCTCAGCACGCAATCACCTGCCAGCATAATGAGCTTTCCCTCCAGGGTTCCAGAGAATTCCTCAGAAACCTGAGAGGATGGATAGGTCAGGCGACAAGCAAGATGGGGAGAGGAACGGGAATTCACGTTTACTGAGTGACTGCAATGCTCCAGAGCCATCTGGAAATGCCATTGGCTGGAAGTGAGAGACAACATGACCAGCCCTGGCTGGCAGGTTGAGTGTTTCTCTTCCTCTTCTCTGCACTGGGGCAGGTTATCTAGGGCCGGGGTGACTGCTCAAAATGTCCATCAGGTTTTCAGTCTCTTTGCTGTCTTTTTCCTCTACCATCCTTATAATGAGGCTCTTGCCCTCCTGGATACAAAATAGCAGCTGAACTTCAGGTATCACATTTGTAAAGGGCAAAATTAGGAATAAGGTAAAGGGCACAATTCCTTCTTCTTTCCAGACCCTGTCTTTCTACTTGGAGCAAGAGCCCTCTGCACCGGAATGTTGCTTACATTTTCTTGGACACAACAGAGTCATGTGGCCGCCTTGGCTGGAAGGTGTCTAGGATCAAGTACTTAGCTCTCCAGGCTTTATAGAGAAAGAACGCAAGAAGACAAGGGGCTGGGAGGGCATGCGTGGCCAGTGCCGGGCACCTGCTGTAGGGCCTCAGCAGCTAAGGAATTCCACCCTTGTCCTGGACGCCATGGAGGGGCAGGACTTCAGGACTTGCTGGAATCGTGGGCAGGAAGACGCATCCAGAGCGACTCCCGGGTTTCTGGCTTGGAAAACAGAATGGCTTTAGTCGTGACCGTGCGTTGCACCTAGGGGACAGCTGCACATCCGGAACCCGGGGTCCTGGAGGCCCAGAGGCAGGGAGCTGGTGGACAGTGGGGCCCAACAGGCAAGGGAAACACAGCGGACCTGCTGTTAACTCTCGTCTGATCGACTGACCATTCAGGAGCCAGATCTCTTCCAAGTTTTCCCTAGAAACCAGTAACACGTCGACAGGAGCCCACGGCTACGTGGCTGCCCCGGGGGTGGGGGGGCAGGCAGCAGGTGCACCCAGTCAGGGTGGTCCCCAGGGGCCTTGCCTCTCCCCACCCCGACACGCCTGCCTGGGTCTAGGCTGCTGCAACAGGAGAGCCACAGCCCCCGGCCCCCGTGCTGCCCGCAGCCAGCGCCAGCTGCTGCAGGTGTCCACACCGGTGCTGCGGCTGGAATCACACCTCTCCCCCAGGGCGCCCGGCTCTTGACAGCTCGGCATCCGCCTTCAGTCCCCTGCGTGGCCGGCTGTGAGCACTCTCTGAATTGAGAGCCCTGACAGCCGGAGCAGAGAGGAAACAGAATTTTTTTTTTTTTTTTGGTACTGGGGATTGAACTCAGCGGCATTCAACCACAGAGCCTCACCCCCAGCCCTATTTTGTATTTTATTTCAAGACAGGGTCTCACTGAGTTGCTTAGTGCCTTGCTTTTGCAGAGCTTGGATTTGAACTCTTGATCCTCCTGCTTCATCCTCCCTAGCCGCTGGGATTATAGGCTTGCACCACCACAACTGGCTGAATCTCTCTCTCTCTCTCTCTTTGTCTGTCTCTCTCTTTTACATTTAAAAAAATTTATTATAACTAGTTATGCATGATAGTACAATGCATTTTGACACATCATACATAAATGGAGTATAACTTCTCATTCTTCTGGCTGTACGTGATATAAAATCGCCACCTGTTATGTAGTCATATATGTACGTAAGGTAATAATCTCCAATTCATTCTACTACCCCCAGACCTCCTCCCGTCCCTTCACTCCCCTCTGCCTAATCCAAAGTACCTCTGTTCTTCCCTAGCCTCCCACCTGATTGTGAATTAGTATCTGCATATCAGAGAAAATATTTGGCATTTGGTTTTTTGGGGATTGGCTTATTTTACTCATCATGATAGTCTCCAGTTCCATCCATTTACCTGAAAATGCCATAATTTCATTCTTCTTTAAGGCTGAGTAATATTCCATTGTGTATATATACCACGTTTTCTTTATCCATTCATCTGTTGGAGAGCATCTAGGTTGGTTCCATAGTTTGGCTATTGTGAGTTGAGCTGCTATAAACATTGATGTGGCTGTGTCACTGCAGTATGCTGATTTTAAGCCCTTTTGATATAAACTGAGGAGTGGGATAACTAGGTCAGATGGTGGTTTCATTCCAAGTTTTCTGAGGAATCTCCACACGCTTTCCATAGTGGTTGCACCAATTTGCAGTCCCACCAGCAGTGTATGAGTGTGCCCTTTTCCCCACATCCTCGCCAACACTTGTTTTTGCCTGTATTATTGATGACTGCCATCTGACTGGAGTGAGCTGGAATCCTAGAGTAGCTCTGATTTGCTTTTCTCCATGTTGTGGGGGCTCCCCGGATGTCAGGAATTGCCACAGCTGAACGGCTTAAAACACAAGAAGTGGAGTCAGAAGTCCATGATGGGGGTGTCGGCGGGCCAGCCCGACCAGAAGCCTCCAGGGGAGGGCCTTCCTTGTCTCTTCCGGCTCCTGATGTTGCCGCCACCTTGGTTTGCAGCCACGGTGCTGTGACCTCTGCCTCTCCTGTCATGTGGCATTCCTGCGTGGGTCCCCGTCTCTGTGTCCTTTGTCCTCCTCCTAGAGGAGCGAGTCTTGCTGGACTAAGGGCCTGCTCCCTCCAGGACAACCTCATCTTAACTAACTGCACATAGGTCCCGTCCTGAGGCTCCGAGGACAGGAATGTGGGCAACACACTGTCCAAACCCGCACACTCACACTTTATGTGGATCTCATTCACTTTTAGTTGATGTTTTTGCACATCATACAAAACACTAGTAGCATTAAAGTGCTTGATGCCGCTGTCTCAATAGACCCTCATACCCATATGGGCAACGCATGGGCATAAGATTTTTACTGATAGTGGTAGCACTTGGAGATGTTTGGGGACTATTTTTTCTTGTCACTATTGCTCACTTGAAAACACTAAGGTGGCTCAAAGGTTGGAGCAAGATGGTGGGCACAGGGGACCTGGGGATGTGGGTGACCCCATGGCTTCTGGCCCCTCAGTGGCCATTGATGGAGAGGACAGCCAGAATGCTCTGACCCCTCTGGGTGCAAGGCCCGTCCCCACAGGCCGGCTTGGAGAGCCAGGAGCCATCGGGCAGGCAGCTGCTGCTGGTATTTTGCAAAATGCTAAGAAGCCCTCACCTGCCCAGTGCATCTGCTGGTGTGTTCTGTTATTTGAAAGCAGCCTCGGCTGGCTGATGGCTTTCCTTCAGCGCTGTCCCCCGGCCCCTTGCACAAGTACACACAGCCTCTAGGTGACACAGTGAGAGGACAGCAGCCAGGCCACAGAAGACCAACCGCAACAAGCTGGCAGGCCACCTCCCCTTGGAAGACACGGTCCCTCCCCAGAGCTCTGCCAGGCCCCCTGGGCACAGTGGAGCTGGGTGGCAGCAGGGTGTGGGGCAGGGCACAGCCAGGCTGGGCAGAGGGAAGCAGGCCTGGCCCCACAGTTCAACCCTCTCTCCACCCGGCACCGGCTTCTCCTGTTTGATATTCTGTGGTGCCCAGAGCAGTAGCTGCCTCCGAAGGAGGGAGAGGGAAAGGTGTGTCTGCTCTGTGGTCCCGGAGCAGGGCCTCCTTGTTCCTTTTTATAGTAATACTTTGGTGAAGGCTGATCTCTTACCGTTTGCTCCACAGCCAGGAAATTTCCTTTTCGAAGATGCGGTTCATGGGACCATTGTGCCGGACTGTCCTCGCTGCCCTACTGTTCTCATAATTTATTTTTTTAAAATTCTCCTACATTATAAAACTGAAGTTTGAGCCCCAACAAAGCACTTTGATTTGCAGAATGTATGTTTTCAAACTTCAAACATCAGTTGATAGTGGGCAGGCTTCTGTTTTCCTGAGGAGGTAGAAGAGGAGGCTGTGTGGGTCGGGAAGCTTGAGCCCCAGGTGGCGCTGGAAAAGCCTGGGTTCGCCCCTCCTACCGACTTCCCTCTTCCTGTGGGGATGGCCTCTGTGGGGACAGTGATGTCATTTTGTAGATGAGTCAGGATCCTGGGGGAGAAGCAAGCCCATGTTCTTCCCAAAGCCTTTGATAGAACTCTCAGGGGACATAGAAAGTGAGCCCTGGAGGCAGCAGGCTCCGCAGGGGGCAAGGCCCACAGATCCCCTCCCGGCCCTGCAGCCTCCCTGCGCAGGACAGTGTAGCCTATGCCGTTTTCCACAGTGACCAGTGGTGGCACTGCAGAACAAAGACACCAAGGCCTGTGCCCCCAGGAGTGCTGCCACCAACACTGGACCTGCCTGGCCTTGGGAATGCATTCCCTGGGGAGGGGCCTGTTGTTGGGACCCATGTCCAGCAGCCTTCAGGAAAGGGTCCCCACCCCTCCCCCAGACAGCGTTACAGGGAACACCGCAAGGCTTTGAGCCTCTAGAGCCAGGCGAATCTGCCACCAGGGAAGTGGCCCAGGGGACACGTGTCCAGCATAGGACGTTCTTGCAGGGGAGGCTCTGGAGTCAGCCCTGGGCCCCCCACACTGACATGGCTCTGGGTGCTGCCTGCGATGTCCTCCAGACACTTTAACAGTTCTCTGCCCCTCCCCCCATGCCTACCCTCGGCCGACCGTTTCATAAAGGGCCTCTTCTCTGCCCTGGATCGGGGTGTGGAGGGACCCTGGGTGGGGACCCTGGGTGGAACTGCAGTTCCACAGCCCACACAGCTCCCAGGATGGTGGTATCCGCCTGGCCGGTCACACTGCTCTCCTTCCAGGTGGCACTGGGGGCAAGACCAGTGAGACACCAGAGGGGCGGGAGGGCCACCGACCTGTGGGACTGGACTCTCACGCTCCACCTGACCACCTCCCTCCTTTGCAGCATGAATCCCTCCCTAGGTACTTTAGGATCTTCTGCTGGGTGCGCTGACTTGTCCACGGTGACCTCACCTGGTGGCCCGTGCTTCCCTGCATGGTCCCTGCAAGGTCCGCCTCCTGCCTGTGACATGGCCAGAGAGTGTGGCAAGGAGATCGTGCCAAGGGCCAGCCCCGGTCCAGCCGGACACTCTCCCTGCTCCACCCGACTCCCGCTTGGCTCCTGGCCCCTCTCACACTGGGGTCAAGAGTCTAATGGTGGCAGTCTCCCCGCTTCGCCGTGTCTGAGTTCTCTGAAGTCACCAACTTCACACGTTCTGTCTATTTTCAGCCCTGGAACATTCACGTCCTCCTGGAGGAGAGATTTCCTCTGAACAATACTGCCTGCCGCCACTTACGTAATCAGAGGAAAATAAAAACATCGCTCAAAACCAAAGCAAAAGACCAATCAAACCAGCAACCTTGGCAGATGGCAAGGCCAGGCCGTGTGGCCACTCAAGTGTTCTCCCAATGAACCCAGCGTGCTCGGCTGACTCTTCAGCTGGGCGTTGCCTGGTTTGGCGTGGGACGCTGGCTCGGTGGGGACATGCTCACACTCAGATGGGGTGAGGGCCAGAGCTGGCCGAGGGGGAGCCACCTGTTCCTTTCTACACCACTCGGGGCTGCAGACAGTGAGCCACGGGGCAGAAGGCCCTGCCTGTCGGAACGTGTGGAGTTGGATTCTTAGGGTTCTAAAAGCTTCTAGCAGACCCCTCCCGCTGTAAACTTGCTACTTGGTGAGAGCTCAAAGCTCAGCTTGGATCAGAGTCCACGAAGGACAGCAGCTTTTTAGAGGTGCAAGAGGGAGTGGCATGTGACATCCTGTCACCTCAGGGGCACTGAGACCTGATCTGGTCCCACCAGGCGTGCCCAGTCTCTGCCTACGCAACAGTGCCACAGCTGCAGTCCTCCTGTCCACAAAACGTGGGGTCCTTGGTGCCAAGTTGGCCAAGTGAGATTGAGGTTTAGAAAGTCTTACTCAGGACCTTGCTATAGCTGGTGCCACGAGGTGACAACACCTTCTTTCCTGTCCTCCACCCTTCTCAAATGCCTGCTCAGCAGCTTCCTCGCCTCCCGCAGGTCTTGACTTAAACATTGCCTGGTCCTGAGCCCTTCCTGAGTGTCCCCCCACCTTCCTCCAGCTCTCCCCTCACCCTCCGTAACCTCTGCAGCGCGTATCGACACGTGGGAGGAGAACTCTGCTTTACTTAGTTGTGCGTCTGGCCCGTCTCTCCCCTCTGCAGTGACACTCGCGACAGTGGAGATTCTGTTCCGCTCACTCTTTTGATGGGCACTGGCTCTGGAGTTTCCAGCAAGCCATGTACTGCTCACAGGGGAGTCAGCCTGTTCCGCCAGGGTCACGAACCCCCGAGCCCTGCTCCTGGCTGTATCTCCAACCTCGGCATCTATAAAATCCAAGGAAAACTCCCGCTGGTCTCTGAACGCGTCAGAGCACCCTGGGAACACGTGTATTTTTACCTTACAGATACTGAGACCCAGGGGCACTGATCCTGTCCCCATTGGCTCCTGGAAAGCTCCGAGCCAGGTGCTGCTTCCCTGGGGCAGGTGCCTAGGCTCAGAGGCTTGTGTTTAGTATGGCACTTCTGGGGTCAGCTCACATTCTCGTGACTCATTTTACCTTTTCTGTATCTTTCTTATAATAAGTAGATATAATGTTTATTATATATGAAATACATATATCTTAAGGTATTATCTGAATAATAATAATAATTTCTCCCTTTAGTGAAGGAGATAGATGATGGATGGATGGATGGATGGACAGACAGATGAGGAGGGAGATGGGGGTGGGGAGGATGGAAGAAGGGAAGGGTGGCTGTCTCCTGCTGGGACTTGGTCTGCTCTGATCTCTTTCCTTGTCCTACAGGGGCCCACTCTCCCCTGGAAGGCCACTGCCATGAGGCTGTGCCTGGGGCAGGGCCCTGAGTGACCCTCCGGAGAAGCCTCCATGTCCAGCTGTTTCCCCCGAGGTCCCCCTTCTCTCGAGTGCCTTCTGCACGGTGCTTCTCTTTCTCTTCCTCTTGGGCTTCTTTGGCTCATTCCCAGTGAGAGGGGGCGTTTCTTTCCCTGTACAGAAAGGAAGAAGAGGAAGAGATCCAAGAACGAGGTGGAATATGAGAGGTAAGATAGGAAGCCAAGTCAAACGTCTGTGGTTCCAGGAATTTTCGTGGGATTCCAAGAGCCTTCATCCTGGGAATTCATCAAGAAACCAGAAACCGGCGAAGAAGATTGTAAAGAACCAGAACAAACCTCCAACCTCACCCCGAGAGGAGACCCTCAGAGTTAACCTATTTCTAGAACAATCCCGAGACGCTGGATTCTGGCTTTCTGGTTCTCAGATTCCCGGCTTCCCACTCTCTGCGCTGCCGGACGGAGCCCAAGCCTTCTGGAACTTGTCCTGCTCAGGCTCTGGCTCTCAGAGGACCCAGGGCAACTCTCCACTCTCCGGAGCCTGTCAGACGATCTCTTCCATCTCAGCCTTGTCTTTCCAAATAGTCTACAAACAAAATGGCAAAACAGGCTCTTTTCCCCTCTTTGCAAGTTCCCTGTTTCCTTTGATCCTGTTGATAGCTCTTGTTCTTTCCTTTGCAGTTTTACATAAAAGTGACGTGAGAGCTAAACTTGCAAATATCCCTGTTCATTTCACTCTCATCAGGAAATGTTAGGGGACTTCAAAGGCTTTTAACCAAAAGAAAGAAAAGAAGCTGAAGCTATGATTTATTTTGGGAAAAGTTAGTTCCCAGTTAATTTGCTCATTAATTTCCTGATGAACTGTGAGCAGGGAGCACAAAAGCATCCAGTGACTCAGAGAGTCAAAGCCAGTCCTCGGCATTCTCCTTCCCTAAGAGACAGCGAGACAGCGGAAGGCTGAGGGCAAGGTCCTGAGACAGGGTGACTGGGCATCTTTGTGACCAGGGTTGTGAACAGCCAGAGGAAGACCTGGCGGAGAGAGGGAAGGCAGAGAGGCAGGAGGGGCCACATCTCCTGGTGACCCTGGAGCCCAGCGTGGGGTCGACAGGGGACTGCTGGCCTGATGAGTGAGTGGAAGCTACATGGAGAATGTGTTGGGGACATGAAGACTCTCACAGTGCCCTGGGGGAGATTCAGACGGTTCTTAAGTCATTAATTACCTTGACTCACATGACTCTTAATTACTTAAAGTAGGCTTGTGGTGGTAGAGATGGAAAAAAGCCATCTCACAGAAGAGTGATGAAGAGTCACGCCTGGGCTTTGTCCAGCTCGGGTGGACATTACTTCAGTAACAAAGGTACCGGAGAGAGCAAGGCAGGGAGGGGCAGTGGAGACAGGGAAGGCAGGGAGGCGGGAGGGCCGCATCTCCTGGTGACCCTGGAGCCCAGCGTGGGGTGGACAGGGGTGCTGGTCTGGTGAGTCTGAGAGACTGAGATTGGGAAGGCCTGGAAGCACAGCAGGAGGACCGGGGTGACGAGGCCTGGATCTCAGGAGAGTGAGGAGATGGTGTCCCCACCCCATCCGTGGCAAGAATAGGCAGAGGGGACGTCACTCGCCACCCTGGGGTACATGCCCAGGTCTGCAACCTAGAAGATGAGTGGGGAGCCCCCGGGGTCGCTCCTCAAAGAAACAAGAGGGGGAGCATTGCATGCAAATAAAATAACCCTGGTGCCTGTGCTTATTCCATAGAAAGCCACACCCCACGTCACAACAGGCCCTGGGAGGCCACTACTGGGAAACAAGAAGAACCAGCCCGTGGAAAATAAAATCGAGATGGAGGGGAGAAGTGATGGGGAAATCAGAAGAACCGAGGACACACAGGGGAGGGTCACAGAGTCTGAGCTAGGATTCACAAGCAGAGACGGTCACCAAGACAGTGTCCCAAAAAACTTGCAGATCACAAGGGAAAAGATGGAATTCAACAGTCACCCAAGCAGAAGAGGCAAGGTACAACGGAGGATGTGAATGAGCCGCCTTCGATTCCTCCAATAACCTAACTTCCTAAAGACAAGCGCGCTGCTCGGCAGAGAGGGTGTGCTCTAAGAACGAGTTACCAGACCCCTGGTCACTCATTCCTGAGCGCCTCTCAGAATGTCCTCACAAGGCTGTGGGGTTCCCCGCGTCAGAACCCACACGGTCCCATTGCACGTGGAAACCTGATGGGCTCAGAAATAAGCAACCGCAGAGGTGGGGAAGACAGCGCTGTGATTCAGTGACGATGGGCCCTGCACAGGGGGTGGGAGTGAGGTGAGACCCACATCGAGCATCAGCCGCCAGCAACAGGCTCCGGATACTTGAAAGAGTGAAGTGTCTTTAAACATGTGAACTTAGAGGAAAATGCGCTAGAGGTGGACATATTCCTGTCACCTGCAGAGAGAGTCAGCTTCTTCAAATTGGAACCAATAGAAGAAATTCCAGAGAAAAAGAGCATTTGACTACTTTATTGAAAAAAAAATTTTTTTGTAGATGGACACAATATTTTTTTTAAAAAATTCACTTATTTTCCTATGGTGCTGAGGATCCAACCCAGTGCCTCATATTTTCGAGGCAAGCAAGCGCTCTGCCACTGAGCCACAATCCCAGCCCTTCACTGAAAATTTAGATCAGCAAAACCAACAAACCTAAAATTGAAAACCACGTGTAACTATATAGTGTTAGGCATGCATTAAGCATCAGGTGAGGTACTAGGCGCTCAGGTCCACCTGTCCCACCTGGGAGGCACCCCTCAAGGAGTTCCGGTGTCTCTGCTTTACTGGGGAGGGGCAGCAAGGCTGGGGGCTCCCCGTCCTGGGACAGGTGTGGACTTTGAGCCCTTGGCCCTTGTTAGAACAAAACAGGCCAGATGAGAACAAAGGAGAGACACCTTTAACCTACAGGAAGCGTCTTCACATAAACCGGAAAACCATCAAGATGTCCAGGGCAAGGAGGCAGATGGTCTAGCGGTGACAGGCCCCATAGAAGTTGGTCCCAGTTTTAGGCACCGACAGCCTTCGAGAGAGGTGACATCACTATCTCTATGTCTTCAGAAGGCACAGAGAGATCAAGTGACCTGCCTCAAGTCAGAAAGCTGTTCTGTGGCAGCCCTGGGACTGCAGCCCAGGTGACCTGACCGTGGGCTGTGTTCTCTTCTGTGTGGTCATGGACAGCAGCAAAATCCTGGCTACGGTCTCCCTGGGCAGCCGCAGGATTGAGTGCTGTCACCAGGAACGAGCTCCAGGGACTTCGTGGAGGGTCTCGAAATGACCCACACAAGCCACATGGGGAAACGTTCACAGACCAGGTGAAGAAGGCAGAAGGCAGGAGCCCAGCCACCCTGGATGACCCCGTGCCAAAGCCTGGAACAGGACGAAGAGGAAACGGGAACTGTCCAATGTGGTCGGGACGGGTCCCACCTGTCCTTCTGTGAGCTCCTGTACCAGGAGGTGTCTCCCTGGATCATGGCTTGGGGTGCTGAAGGGACAGAAGGAATGTCATTAGGCAGGCAGGTTCCACCAGACACCAACACACTCTCTAGCTTCCCAGAACCCCATTTGTCACCTGTGAGATCAGAATAGGACACCCCAGTCCACAGGGGCTCGAGAGTGAAATCCTGTGGGCAGGCTGTGGCCTTGCTCCGTACACCGTCGCTTGCATTTAAGCTGATGTAGGTTTTTGACAATGTGACACTGGGAAGACCCTGGCGCCCTGAGGTTTGTTTGGGGTGACGGTGTTTTCCGGAGTGATGAAGAGGTCTCTGTGGACACAGTGCACGGGGCATCTTCAACTCCGGACACCGAGCTGCGCCCGTTTGAAGTGGACACCGATGAGATGGACACATGTGAGACCCTGACACCATCATGGTCACAATAACAGCTCTTCATCACCAAGTGTCCCCAACCTCTCTCAGCCCACCCCAGCCCTCAGGCCGTCACTCATCTGCTTTCAGTCAAACTAGCGGCTTCTTATCAGGGATTTGATTTGTTGCCCAGGACAGCGGCTGTCTGAGTTTTGGCCCTTTTTGGTAACGATGTAAGAATGAATTACATCACTAAGCTCTGACAGAACACGGCAATTCCAGACTCCACTAGATTGCAGGTTTACAGCCGACCCTAATTCATCCACGGTCAGGAGAACACAGCCCTTTACATCCCTCCTCGGGCCCAGTGTGCGCTAAACAGTCAGCAAACCGCAAGCAGCTCACCCTGGCCCCACTGTCCTTGCAGAGTCAAGGGTCCAGCCGCCGGGCCTCAGGCACTTAACATCGCCAGGGACAGGTCAGGTGGGGTGTCCCTGCTGACTGGCTCTGAGTCCCAATCTCTAATTTCAACCTCTCTCCCTCCTGCAGCTGCCATTGGCCACAGTGGAAAATCCCAGAGCCCCATGGACCTTGGAAGGGTCTCTGGCCTTTGCAAATGCTGATGGGAAAGAGCAGGTTTCCCCTGTGAGGGTCAATAGTCCAGGCCATCTCACGTGGGGATGCTTGGACTGCAGCGGGGGTGAGGCCGCCTCTCTGGAGGAGGTTGCTGGGCTGGAGAGTAGCACAGTGAGGCCTTCCCAGGGCTTCTCGAGGTCCGAGGCAGGTGTGGGGGGTGGGTGGCTGGTTTGGAGCCTGGTACGAACCCTCCATTCCCTCCCTCTGAAAGCTGCCTGGGCCCTGGCACAGGTGTTACTTCTGTTCCATAAACCAAAACGTTCCAGAAAGGTTCCAGCATGTGCCTGACAATACGCAGGATCCCTCATCTCTGACTCAGGTTTTCCAAGAGTCAGAACGCCGAGGAACAGCCAGCGTGGACACCCATGAACTTGTGCTTTAGTCTGCAAGGTCCTCTGTTCTGCTCACCGTGTAGAACTGAATACTGAGGGCAAGAGAGGTCCACCCCCTGCAGGTCACAGCCAGCAACGGCAGAGCAGTAGGGTGCTCACTCCCTGACCCCAGAAGCCTCCTAGGGCTCACCTAGGGGCCCCACTGACACCCCTCCAGGCCGGTAAGGTCCTGGTCACATCCCCTCCCACCACACCTGTGAGGATGTTCTGTAAACCTGAGCTGAAGGCGGGGCAGGATCCCTGACCCTGGGCTCCCCCAGGCAGCTTCCTGCTGGCTGCACTCACCTCCCCACTTCACCCAGGCGGTTGGTTGACTCGGTTCTCAGGACTCTTACAGCTCAGAGCTGGTTTAGACACCAGTCTCCAAACACTCCAAAGCCCCACTGTGCCTGCCACGGGCGGATCCCCTGGTACAGGAGGGGCTACGGCTGAGCGCTGGGTGGAAGCAGGCTGGGGGCCAGGCCCTGCACCACAGCTCACAGACTCTGTGCCACTTCCTGATGCCAGGTGGCTGCAAGAGCGGGCACAGGAGCGACTGCACCCTGGCAGGGGTTGACTGCCACGAGGGGATGGGAGGCTTCAGGAGCCAGAACTCCAGGGCTCCTTCTGAACTCGTGTAGTCCAGGGAGTGACTGGCTGGCTCTGGGGCAGGGGACTGCTGGATCATGCCATGCCGAGGGCGGAGCATGACCTCCTCCGAGACTCTGAAGCAGGTGCTTCTGCACTGGGCCCCCAGAGCCTGCAGACATTGTCTTTGTTGATGGCCTAGTTCAGGGACGGGCACCGGATATACACATAACTGAGTTAATATTAATAACTAATGTTAAAATTAGTGCGAGTACTTGACATTGATGTTTAACATTAATATTGGATAGAATTCCATGTTTTGAATTAATCACCATGTATCTAGTCGATAGTCACAACTGCAAGCATAGATTGATGGTTGGCGAAGCTGGTGATGGGCACGTGAGTGTCCATGACTCTCCTCCCATTGTCTGAACACATTTGAGATTTTCCGGGTTGGTTGGAAAGTCATCACGAGCCCTTGTCCCTCCTGAGGACACACAGCAATCACCCTGAAGTGTGGGGCTGCGCGGTCCCTTCTCCCTTGGGTGTGTCTAGAGCAGTTTAAGGGACTGTGGACAGTGGGCCAGGTGGTGAGTTCAAGTCCTGCTTGGCTCCTCCGCCCACACTCGGATGCACTCGCTTCTTTCCTGTGGTGAGGCCCGGCTTGCTGGCTCCTCCTTGGTGTGCTTGGAGGATGGAGAGGCTCAGCGGAGGCGAGGTCCTGATTCAGCCCACCTGGTCTGGGCCAGCTGGGAGGTTCTGCTCTCCCCGGGTTTGGGGCAGTGTTGCAGAGAGGCAGGGGCACGTCCTGAGCTCGGCAGGCCGGGTCTGCAAAGGCCAAGGAGACAGAGACCTCCTAGCCGCTCCTCTCCTGATGAGGCTACTGAAAGCTGGTGCAGGGACCTGGTGGGGGAGGGGTAGACACTGGGGACAAAGAGAATCAAGGCCTGGATCCTGTACTCAGAGTTCAGGTCTATGGGGGCAGGTAGCACTTGAACGACTCGACCAGTGACGTGGCATTATCCTCGGGAGCCCAGGACACATGTGAGCATGCAAGGAGGTGTCACCTTTCTGGAGGAGGCGGCATCCGGAGAGGGCAGAGGAGCTCAGACCAAGAGCTGTGGGGTGGCTGGGTCCCAGGAAGAGGGAGAAGAAGGCGGGCGGGGGTAGCGGGGAGAGCCCACGTGCTGTGCTTCCTGTGATGGAGTCCAGAGTGGTGGCCTGTGGAGGGGGAACAGGGTCAAGGGATGAGGCCGAACAGTGACAGGGGCCCATGATGGGCAGCCCGTGTTAGACACACTCTTGTCCATAGCACAGAGGGGACATAGTGGGGGAGGGGGAGTGCGTCCATGTGCTCAGGCCCTGGCGGCTCCAGCAAGAATCAGAACCCTGCCCTCCAGGAGGTCACAGCTGGGTGACAACTGCACCCTGGGGTTCCAGACAGTTCTCTGGAGGGCTCCATTCTCCCTCTGTCTCCCTCGTAGTTCTTAGGAGAAGCTAACGGCAGCGGCAGTGCCACATGCTGAGACAAGAAGGGACTGACACAGGCAGGCCCTGTTCTCGTGCCCTAGAAACAGGATGGCCTGCCACGCTTTAGCCTGGCTGTCCTGCTGCCCCCGGGGTAAAGCCCCGAAGATAACCTCCCGGTGGGGCAGCGGGTGCAAGTGGTGCATGTCAGAGGAGACCCAGCCTCCGGGAAGCCCCCTGGGCCTTGGGGACCCATTCATGGTGAACCTTGGGCTCCTGCTGGTGGTGGCTACCTGTGGGCAAGCCACAAAGACTTGGTGGCATGCAGTGCTCTGTCCCTCAGACCTGGACAACTGGTCCCAGTGCACGGTGGACCTGCTTCACCGGGCCCAAGAGAAGGAGGCTGACTGAGGATAATTCTGGGAGCTGACTGGCCCAAGAGCAGTGAGAGGCTCAGACCACTGGGAGCCCAGGGCAGGTCCTGGAAGAGCTGACCACAAGTGCTGGCCTCAGTGGCCTAGGATGCCATCAGACTGGCCCTGAAGAATGAATCTGGGTGTTTCGAGCTAGGGCAGTGTCCCTCTCGTCCCACCCACCCGCCTGAGTAGCCTGGACTAGTCTCCCCGGCCCCCTTCCTCTGCGGACCCTGAGGGCCATGCCCTCCCCAGGGTTTCCCACGCTGTCCCTGATGTGCACAGCAACCCTCCCATCAGCCCCATGCCGTCCCCCCAGGCCTGGGTGCATCTGGGAAGCTCGTCTGTGTACCTGCACATCCTTGGCGCTGAGGGCTTCTCAGCTCACCTCACCTCACGGTCACGTCTGGCCAGGGTGAGATGAGGGGGCACGTCTGGCCAGGGTGAGATGAGGGGGCACGTCTGGCCAGGGTGAGATGAGGGGGGCTTGACGCTGGCCAGAGACCTAGGCCCTTTATTCTTCAGCTCAGCGTTCTGCCGCACGTGGCCCCTGCAGGGTTTCTTGGGACTCCTCTGAGAAGCTTCCTACACCTGCTGGGCAGGTCGGGCACCCCCAGCTGTGAGGAACCCCAGCTTGCCCGTGCTCCAGGCTGCACCCGCTGCATCTGTCGCCTTCCAGTCTTGGAGAATGGGAGCCACTGACAGCGCGGGCCGGCGGGTGAACTGCAGCCTGTCTCCAGCTGGGCTCAGCTTGCACCTTGTTGTCCTGCCTGCCGCCTGCTCTGCCAAGCTCACGCGGGTCACTCTGCCATGCTGAGCTGGGAGAGGTGGCCGCAGGGGCAGGCCGTGTTCCAGGTAGGACAAGGACTCCTCTGTGCGCTCCCTGTGTTCCAGCACCGCCCTCAGACTTCGGGAGCAGGATTGTGTTAAAATTCCTGCAGGATAAAGCTGGGCACTCAGTCTGGTGCCATGACCTCAGGGGACAATAAACCTTGAAGATGAGTGGCCACCATGACGTCCCTCAGTTCATGAACACACCCACACTCCCCTGCCTGCTCTGCCAGGACAGCCTTCCCTGGCTCAGCAGTCTGAGACCTTGCCTCCTCCCCTTCTAGATGGAGCCTCCTGACTCCAAGGCAGCCTCAGATGTGCCTTCCCCTTGTCCTTATGTGACAGGCCACAGGCAGGCTGTAGGGAGCATGGCCTTCCTGGTGACACCACCAGCATTCAGTTCCTTTCTCCCTGGGTGTGATCTTGGGCAAGTTACCCCACACCCAAATTAGGCCTGATAATAACAGAACCAATTTCATGGGATTGTTGTGAAGGATTCATGAAATGCACACATAGGCGCTTGGCATGGCCAGGAACAGTCAGCCGCTGTTATTCATGGCTGTCACTGCCCCATGGGACCCTGGAAGGCAAAAGTGCCACATCATCACTGTGTCTTGCAGGGAAGGAAAGGGAAGAGGAGAGAAAGGAATTACTGAATCTGGGAAGTCAGATACATAATTGTGCCTAAGATCCAAGGCTATTTCCCTACTTCAACATAAAAAAAAATGTCAGGAAGAAGACCAGGCCCTGGCCTTGGCCTTGGTTGAAGTTCTAGTACGTTATGGTCATAGTCTGCTTGGGGCACTGGACCTGGAGCCAGGACCAACTCTCCCAGTGGCCAGGGGTCAGGAATCCCAGCAGGGGGTGGCCCTGGCCCCTGGTCCATCACTTTTGATGGTGTCAACTGGGCAAGAGAGGGAAGTTCTCTCGGCCTGTTTCCTCATGGGACTGCCCACCCACCCTGGGGCCCAGGAATTCAACCAGAAAACACAGAAGAGCTTCTCAGACCAAGGGCAAACCAGGTGCTGAGAAGTACACCCCTCTCCTGAAAGAACCCCAAACTCTGCTTGCTCTGCAGCATTGTAGGGCTGCTGACGCACTTTAGGATAAATCTGGGTGGGAGACTTGGCTCCCAGGCACCAAGAAAGCTGAGCCATGCAGGTGGCAGCTGATGATGCGGGACTGGCCCCTCTCCAACCCGGGAACCCGTGACAACAGAACCTTGTGGCTATAAGGTACCAGTTTCACATCCTAGGGGGGCTTCAGGGCCAGGATGGAAGAACGTGCAAACTTCACCCGTAAATTCAGAGCTGCACAGCACAGAGTGTGTGTAAACTCTATGCCAGAACCGAGAAATAACAGAAAATTTGCCCAAGTTTGGTTTGTTTTCCCAGACCTGAAAATAAACTGGTCTCCATGGAGCAAACACCTCATGAATTAAACATTTGGAATTCTACTTCTCAGCACAAAGACTTAGAGACAGTCTGATTAGGAAATCATTAAGATTTCTTAAATGATCAAATAGAAGTCTAACTGACTGTTTTCCATCATTTTTCCAAGTATTGGAGAATGCCAGATGGCTTGTGGGAACAACGGATTCTGCAACTACCCTTTTATTCCTGTAAAAAAAAAAAATTGCTGAATACTAGTGTCCTTGAATATTCTGGCTCAGAAGCCCCAACTTTCCAATGGTGATTAAAACACATGGTGCTAACACAGAGTAGAAAATCAATGGAACAGAACAGAGAATCCAGGAACAGAACTATAGGTTACATATTTAGCATCTGGTAAAGATGGTATTTCAAATCAATGGGGAAAAGGCAGACGAATCAACAAATGGCACCGTCCATCTAGAAGAAGCGAAGATGGCTCTCCATGAACAGTTCTGGGTTCAACATCGAAACATATGTCTTCAAATCTGGAGTGAAATACATGATCTTTTAAAAAGAAAAGAAGCCAAAACACCCATTAGGGTTCAAAGCGAGGTGTCTCCTGTTTCCAAGGCTGTGTCTCCCCAGTGTCTGAGAGGAGGACCTTTCCCCATGGCCTCCAGGGTGGGGCTCACAACCGGGCCTCCTCCCCACCATCCACGCAGACAGACACCTGGTTGGAAGAGAGAACAAAGACATTGCTAAGACCTTTGTCAAGAAAGGGACCTCGAACCCACCCTTTCATATACAGTCAATTTCAGTGTTTTCTTGGGAACATCTCAACATGTTCTGGGTGAAAGAAAGCAGGAGGAGGCCAACAAGGAGAACCGACAGGAGAACACACCTAGAGGCACAGAGAAATAATGAGAACCACGTGAATGACCAGGCTACAGGGAGGGACCTGCCACTCAGGAGGGTGAGGGAGAAGCCCAACACCCGCAGCCTGTGGAAGGGACCTGCAGGGCAAAAGGTGGACAGGGAAGGAGGTGGGCTTTGTTTTCTCATCTGAGAGAGAATAAAATAAGCAGCATCCCAAAGTACGCCCAAAGATTCAGCAAAGATTCAGACTGGAACAGGGAGGATAAGACTCAGAACTTGTGGCTCCGAGAGCTTGGGATTGGCCCCTGAGCCTCCTGCCTCTACACAGCTCCAGGCCCCGCCCCTGCCGGGCTCTGTAGGCAGGAGAATGAGTCCCCAAGTCAGGACACTTGCCCAAGGGCGAACCGGTCAGCAGGGTGGAGCTAGACACAGGCCTCCCCCTCTCCCTGCACTCCCAGCTGCCGGGTCAAAATGAAAAGCCAGGGGCAAGGTGAGACCAGGAACCAAAGGACAAAACTACCCATAGCCTGATGCGGAGAACCGAGGGGGACTCCAAGAACCACCAAAAACGAATACTGGGAGTTCAGCACTCTGAAGGAAATCTCTGTCTGCTGGCATGATCCCACTGTGAAAAGCTGAGTTTCCTACCAGGAGACTGGTAATTAAAGCCGTACAAGTGGTCTCCATGACCACCCTCCAGCGGCCCAGGGAAATGGCCCCCATCCCCCGTCCCCACCCCCACCCCCCCACCCCCGCTCAGCCCCACCCAGCACCCCCCAGCCCCTGCCAGCTAGAGATGGAACTCAGAGGAGTGTGCTTTCAAAAGCAGAGGGTCTCAACATTTGTTTAAAGGACTCTAACATGGTGCTCCTGGGACCGAATGCTGCGTCTTTTAGCCATGCTGCCCAAACCCTTCCCCATAAGACAGGAAAATGCTGGAAGAAACAACTCGTTGTCCAGCACTGGAGGGTGGGGGCACTGTGGGACGGGACCCAGGCTCTCTGTCCACACTCCAGGCACCCTGTGGTTTCACACCAAACACGGGGTCCTGGGGTGGAGGAAGCAGTTTCCAAAATCGGAGGACAGTTCAGTCCGAGGACTGCATCTCAGCTCAGGTCCAAGGCCACAGGGACCTCATTCCATTAGGATTCCCCCAGCCTTCCCCACTGGGAACTTCTCCAGGATCCCTGCAGGTCTCTGGGTGGAGCAGCGGAAGACACTGGGAGAGCCCTGGGTGGAGCTGGACCAACTGGGGAGCCAACTCCAGCCCCACACTCACTTGCTCTTGGGCTGATAACTGAGGCTCAGAGTCTTCCCTGGCAGCCTCCGCACAGGAAGAGACGGGACTCCAGAAAGCACAGCGCGTAGCAGATGCTCAGTGAGCCCGAGTCCCTGAGGGGCAGGCTTTGAGCCTAACAGCTCTGTGTTCAGTTCTCTTCTTTGTCGTTTGCCTGCTGGGCAGCCCCAGCCAAGGTTCTGTCCTGTCTTGACCTCACTCGCTGTAAGACGGGCCCACAGCATCTTGGAGAGGTTAGAGGAGAGCCTGCGAAAGGCCCGCAGTGTGGGACCCAGGCACTTCCAACTGCACCATGCAGTGCGCAGATCGAGAGAGGAAGAGCATGGAGGGGTTCCTGTGTCCCCCGCTGGGTCAAACCCCCATACCCACAAGCTGCATCTCCCCTAACAACATCTGGTCCAAGTCCCAGCCTCTTGGAGCCACTCCCCATGGTGAGAAAGTCCACTCAGAAGCCCGGTCCTGTCCATCTGGAACTTGGCCAGGCAGTGTTCTTCTGCCCTGCCCCACCCAGGTGTGACCCAGCATCTGGTAGAGAGAAAAGGTGGACATCCGATCCCTTAGGCTTCCTCCAGTATTGACCCCTCTCGCCTCCCTGGGGTAGAAAGGTTTGTCCCCTCATGTGAGGACCTGCGACTTTTCAGGCCCACCCCCAATGCCCAGCAATACCCTCTGTGCTGCTGAGGTCCAGATGGTGCTGTTGGGGCATCTTCCTTGGTCCCCGTGAAGGTCTTGCTGAGCCCTCCCTCCCCCTCTCCCTCCCTCCCTCATGGCCCATGGTTCCGGCTCTGCCTCTTCTGCTCACAGTGGGATCTCTGACCAGGAAGACCCCCCAGCTGAGCCACCTTCCCCTCCCAAGGGTGCAAGCGTCCCTGTCAGCTGTGGGGATTCAGGCTGTCACCACCACAGCCTGCATTCTCTCTGATTCTCTCTTCTACTCCCAGCCGTAGGTCAGCCCAGCTGGCCACTGTCCAAGTGGGTGCCCACAGGGAGCCGCATGCAGTCACCCCAGTATTTACAGTGCCTCTCAAAGAACCCGTCCTTGGTTTGGGGGAGGAAGACCTCTCTCTCTTCCCAGGGAGCATCTCACTCCTGCATGTGACAATCTCAGTTCGCATCAAGTGCAGACCTTGAAGTCTGCCCCAAGAAGGGTCTGGGGATGGTTCTGCCCGGGCTCAATCAGCTCCTCTGCCCCGCACCTGGGAAAGCACCCAGAGGAGGAGCAGGCGGCCAAGGTGGACTGCGGAGTGCAGCCAGGAAGGGTCCTCCTGTGCTGCCCTGCCCCCCTGCCCCTGCTCCCCTCCCCCAGCTCCCCTACCCCTGCTCCCCTCCCCCTCCTCCCCTGCCCCTGCTCCCCTCCCCCTGCTCCCCTCCCCCGCTTCCCTCCCCCTGCTCTCCTCTCCCTTTTCCCAGCCTGCCTGGGCTTGGCCAGAGTCCCTCCTTTATGGTCACCTGTTTTTATTTTCTTCAAAAATGTCCTTGGTTTCTCCGCATTCACCCCTCATTCACTCCTTCCATAGACATCTACCGTGCTCTGAGTGGGGCAAGGCCTTGGGAGGCGGGGTGGACCAGTGGTGCTCCAGCCCCCAGACCAGCAGAGAAGCAGACACACAGCAGAACCAGTCAGCAGGCTGTGCCTTCTGATCATCAGGGGGAAAAGGAAGCCCCCGGGATTTAATCAGAAGGCACATCAGAGACGGGAGCATTTCACCAGGTAAGGAGAAGAGAAGCCATCCAAGATGGCGGTATTTCTCTGGGCAGGCAGCCAGGCCAGGCAAGGCTGGAAAGAGCCCAGGCTGCTTGCCTGATACCACTGGGACCTGCTGATCCGAGAGGGGCCAGCGCAGCGCCAAAGGGACGCGCAGCCTTTTCTCAAAATGAGACAGGCCCTGGTGGCTCCCAGAACCACGTGGCTGCCCTTGGCATGGAGTGCCAACTGCTGGGGCTACCTATTGAGCATCCCAGCCACCATGTCCCCTGGGGAGGAACTCTAGCTGGAACTTGAGTGCTCACATTTCTCCTAACCGTGGACCAGAGCCACCACCCCAGCCTGCCATGGCTGGCTGCTAGGTGGGAGAGGAGCTAGGGTGAGAGAAACAGGTCAGAGATCAAGGGAGCCCCCCTGCTGAAGGACGTCTGGAGGCGGTGCAAGGGGACAGCCAGGCCACCAGCACGGCAGCCACCAAGCTCCAACCCTGTCATCCCCGCCCCCTGGCCTTGGTCTCCCCTCCTTGGGGAGAAGAGCTTGCCATCTGGGAGAACTGATCTGGCGTGGGCTGGTGGAGGAGGAAGCAGGGAACCTCAGGGAGCGTCATTCCAGGCCACCTCAGCAGGCTCAGGCCACTCCACAGAGGACAGAACCCCCCAGGGAGCAGGGCGTGGGTGGTCTTCTGTTAGAGACAGGTGGAGGGCCTTGATTGGACCTCAGTTCTAGAGAGAAAAGGACTCTAAGCTGGCCCCCAGGTCCTGCCAAAGTTGTCCCCAAGGGGTTCTCGAGAATTGTCCACCAGGGGATGTGGCCCGTGGTGAGCTGAATCTAGAAGGAGAGCAGAAAAGAGAGGACACTCCTCACAGAAAGCCTTCAGTCCAGTCACTTGTGAACTCATGGTCCTGGGAGGGACACGGCAATGGATCTGTGTCACCTGTGGTTGTCGGGAAGCTTGATGGAGAGGGACGGAGGGATGGACAGTCCTGGACGCCAAGCTGGAGAGTCTAAAGTGTGTCCTGTACAAGGGGGCCGCACGCTCACGGCTGCCGCCAGCCAGTGCTCAGGCCATTCCCTGGAAGGGGAATGAGGAGGAGGGTGTGGGTTCAGAGGCTGTTGCAACACTGTATTCCTCATAATGGAATAAGGTTCTATGTTTGCATATGGAAATGGAATTGCTTTCAAAAGTGTCCATAATTATCAGTTTGTATTAGCATGCTTTTATTCCCTATAAAAATTTTTTCTATCAAAGGTAATTCAGAATGTGAAGTTACATAAAATAAGCTTAATTTGTGCTGAGAGATGGAGAGAGAGAGAGAGATGGCAACAGGCTGAATAAGGGGAGGTGACACGTGAAATTCTTCCAAATGAACAACAAAATAAAATTGGGGCCAGGGGCAAATGTAAGAGCACTGGTGGCCCCTGCCATCTCCACATCACCACGAGGGTGGGGACGTGACAAATAGAGGGCAGCTCAGGGGGAAAGAAGGCCCTCACAGCCCATCCAGGCTTCCCAGGGATGTGGTCAGGGGGACAAGCAGAGCGAATGTCCCCGTGGGGACAGAGGCACTGAAATCACACAGCAGGTCGGCAGTCTAGAGCTCCTCCCACGGCCACCCCTCCTTGTGGGGCCATATCTCTGCTAGAAGGTGCTAGAAGATGGAGTGACATGCACCCACCCAGGCGCATGAGGTGACGTGAGGTCTCAGAATCAATGAAGATGTTCCTTCCCTCAGGGAAATGGTATCCATACATCTAAATTGGTATCTTTATAATCAGCTTAAGGGCATTTTATTTTAATATAGCAGCTGAGAGGCAAAATCAGGTTCCACTTCAGTGCCACTAAAATCTGCTGTGTGGGTAGCTCTCGATGTGGAAAGGAGGCACCCTTAACGGCCGCCCACACAGCCGCCTGATTTTCACTCAAGAGGCGCTATTGAAAAAAGAAAAAAAAGTGACTCAAAACCTCCAGCAACTTTGAATTTAACTTCTGAAAGCCTTCTGCTGGCAGAGCAAAGACCCCAGCCCTGCCGACCACATGACACCTGGGTCACTATCCTCAGGGATGGGGGGTGCGGATGACCCTGGCCAGGATGGCACTTGGCCCCAGAACAGGCACTGCAGGCAGAGCTGCACCATTCAGAGGGCAGCTCACAGGGTCCTGGAGGAGGCCAGGTGGGCCTCAGCCAGCTCACAGATCAGGAGAGTCACTCCCCTCTGCTAATGCCACAGTGACTCCTGTTGGCTTCCTGGCTGCCTGCCAGGTCATGGGGACTGTGTGCACACTGACCTTCTGCCTCCGGCTGTCCCTGCCGGGCAATGCTCCCTGGGATGCTCTGGTCTCTGGAGCAGAAGTCAGGCCTTCTGCCTCCCTTCACCCCAGCAGGGGTCCTTGTGAGGAGTCCAGGCCCTGGACGGAGGAGTTCTACCTCTCTCCTTCCCAGCCTGCCCGGAGCCTCTGGCCTCCCTAGACACTCATAGGGGTCCTGGGCACACAGAGCGAGACCTGTGAACAGCCTGTACAACCCACCAGAGTGGACCAGAGAGAACATCTTCCCTACCAGCAGCTGCAGGTACCTTGGTTCTGCACCTCCTTTGCCCCGTGAGCTGGTTCAGAGAGCAAGGTTCCAGAACAGACCACGGGGACTACAAACAGAAGTGGGCAGGGAGCGGCCAAAGCAGGGACGCTGCCCTCGGACAGGTGGCAGTGCCCACAGAACAACAGAACTCTCAGCCGCAGAAATAGAAAACACTCCCAGCCCCAGACTTTTCCGTGAGTCGTCAGTAAGGGACATGAGGGACGTCTCCTTTGGGATCACAGATCCATCTGAAGGGCCCTTGGCCTGAACACCTGGTGTGCTGCGTTTTCCTTCTCTGTCGCTCTGTTCACACATCTTTGCATTTTAAGAGGCCAGATTTTGAAAGAGACCAGCTGCTTTTTATTTTTTCATATCCACAGGGTGTTTGGATATGTGAGAGGGAGGGCTAGAGGGGCGGGGAGAGGAGAGAGAGGCAGAAGAGAGGAGGGCAGGCGTATTCACACGTGGTTTTAAAAAATTAAACAAGGGTGCTGTTTAAAATGCCCATGTCTCCCACTTCTCCCCCCCCAGCTGTGGACCCCCACTGGACTCCCCACTCTGAAGACAAAACATCTGCTCACGCCATCTGCTTTCCCATCTCCCTTCCAGATTATTTAGATTACAATAGTTTGAGTTTAGTTAATTTAATATCTTTGAAAACATACAGAAACCTCTGTCTCTGGCCCCTTCAACTAACCATAGGCAACATTTCTTAACTGCTTATAATGAAAGATGAAGGAAATAATTCTCTCCACCAACCTGCACCCCGTCCTCCATCTCCCCAGCCTCCCTCTCTTTCATTACTTTGGTCAGATCTTAGAATATAAAATTTGCTTCTTACCTGTGACTCTTGTTAAGTAAATCCTGAACTAGGAGCCTAATTGCCTGTAGGCTAATCTAAAGCCAATAGGCTTCATATGGTCATTATACAAACACCTGTTTCTGTAAGTTATTGTGGTGTGCGTCACCCAGGAGCAACACAAATCCATGTTACTGGGAGCTTCCCCCGGAGGTCCCCCCTTGGGGTCCTCCCCATCCCACACTTCAAGGTCACTGTCACCTTGTGTGGTCTCCATCAGTGTCTTCTGCAAAGGAATCTGGGTAACTTAAGTGAGTTGAATATGATGCTTAAAATTATTAACCAGCCACACAGCCAACCACAGGGGCTTGTGAATCATCCATGCCTGAGAAGCTGGAGACCCAGAGCCATGTCTTGGTGTTACGATGTCATGTTGTCCAGCCCACCCTCCACTGCACTTCCTGCTGCCCCTCAGCACTGCTTTCTGGACTATCACACAAACTGGGTCATAAAATCCCCCTTTATTTTCTCTCCTAATGCATCTAATTATAGAAGAACGCAGAGAGTCACGTCCACTGCCTGCGATTAATAAAGCGAAGCATGGAGAACTGACACTTGGGAATGAGGACCTGTGTGTGTGACTTACCCAGGAGAGCTGGGTGCCCCAAGGACATTCTTGAGGGACTTTCCTTGCATGCAGGTCCACGGATTCTCTTTTCTTACACTTGATCCGTGTCCAGTGCCACGTCTTGCCTTAGGTCACAACTGATTGAGCCATGATCATTTTCTCCTTGAGGGTCAGTCCCGGAGAGCAGAAGCCACTCTGTCTAGTTTAGGCAAAGGGAAAGCTGGGTCCTGGAATGATGGTTTGCAGTTGCTGGAAGGCTGGAGGCCCTGCTTCCAGAAATGACTCTCAGAATCACACCCTGAGGACAGGTCACCCAGGAAGCTGTCCCCGTGAGCAGGGGCTGACCAGGGAGAGGAGAACTAGCCCAACTCTTGTTCTCAGGGTCCCGCTGCCTCTCGCCCATCCAGGATCACAAGCCACTGTCCCCCCTCTGTGGGCCCCACTTTCTTACTGTCTCACGCGCAGTCTGTGCCCATCTTCTTGATGCCCGTGAGCTGGGGGCCAGAGGCTGAGCCGTCTGTCAGTCCCTCTACAGAAACCAACGCCTTGCTGACCATGCTGGCAGCAGAAGCTAGCTGCAGGACCCCACCACACACAGAGCCATATCTTGGGGGCAAGCATCTGCCTGGTAGGGGACAGTCACCAGATGAGCCCATGGATGAAGGGGGGGGCAGGGGGGATGGCTTTCCTGCTCCACATACAATGAGGCAGTGATTTTGCCTGGGCAGATCTGGGGGGAGCCCTGAAAATTAGCATCTCTAACAATTGTTAGGTAAGCCTGCTGTGCTGGCCGAGGCCCACACTTGAGAACCCTGCACTGGGAAGTACCAGGAAGGCTGGAAGGGGCTGAGCAGGTGACTTACAGTACTGCCTCCACTTTTCTGTGGGCTTGCGCTCTTCTGAAGTTCTTGGTTCTTTGAAGGAAAAGTCATGTTTCTTCAGTGCAGCTGCGGCTCTCCTGCTGCTCCGCCAGGGTTCATTGAGCAGAAGCGCTTTGTTCTTGAACTTGTTCTTCTCAATCTCTTACTTCCCTTCCTGCTTTCCAGGCCGCCTGCTAGGCTGCGATCCTGAGGCTTCCTTCCCTCGAACACCTCGATTATTCCACAGTCACCTGGAGCCCAGGCCTTCTTAGTGGACGCCTCTTTGTTTTACAGGTGTGTCCTTAATAGATGTATGTGTGTGTGTGTGTGTGTGTGCGTGTGTGTGTGTGTGCGTGCGCGCACACCTTTTAATGTAGGAGGTAAATAGTTTTACTACTTCCAATGTAGGAAAGGATCTCTATTTTCCCTTAAATTTCATGATAGTTTGGACACAGAATTCCGATTTCAAAATTATTTCAAATGAACATTTTGGCTCAGTACCAAAGAAAATAGATACCACATTCCAACAGAAAGGACAGGCCATGGTACTCACCTCCTGCTGTTGCTGAGGTCGATGACCACAGTTGAGTGGCTTAAAACAGCAGGGACTCACTGCCTTACAGTTCTGGGGCCAGAAGTCCAAGCTGGTCCTCCCTGGGCTCGTGACAAAGCAGGGTTCCCTCTGGAGGCTCCTGGGAAAGGCTGTTCCCTTGTCCTTTCCAGCATCTGAGGCCACCTGCTTTCCTTGGCCCATGGCTCCTTTTACCTTCTAAGCTAGCAAATGGTGACACTGTGACCTCTGTGTCCTTCGTGAGGCCTCCTTCTCCTGGCTTCTTGCCTCCTCTGTCCTTCATAGGGTGTGTGTGATTTGTGCTGCCTCCTGCCCCGGGTCATCCTGGAAAATCTCCCCACCTCAGAATGCTTAACCCCATCTTCAAAGTTCTTTTTGCCAGGGAAGGTGATACATACACACCTCCTAGAATATTCTAGCTTGCGATTCATTCTGGGGATCAGGATCTGGACGTTTTGGGGGAGGGGCCTACATTTCTCTCCCAGAGAGGATATACAAAATTATAACTTCAGTCCTTCACCCATACAGACCCACGTGAGAGTCCAAAAGCGTCAGAGGAGAGTAATGAGAGTGAGCTCAGAGCGTTGTCCCCACCACCTGGAGGAGCAGGGGGCCCACGGAACACCAAAAGGGCAAGAGTTAACTGCTCTGGAAGCAAAGCCAGAGTGACCACCAGGGCCCGTCTTCACCCTCAGGGACTGGGGAGGACAGACACGTGCTCAGATCAGCTGTAGACCACCTATAGACCACTCGGAGGGGTGGACACATGTTCCGGGGGACACTTTGAGGGTCACACCAGGGTTGAGATGTGCTCATGAAGGAATTGCAGGAGGCGACCCCTGACCTCAGGGCTATTGGTAATGGCAGAGAACTCACAAGCCTCCCTAGAGAAAGGGACAGCTTTAACACCTCCCCAACCCAACGGCAGCTAGTCTGTGCAGCCAGGTGGGACCCGTGCTGGCTTCTTGGTCTTCTCCCCCCTGGACTCTATCCCTGCACTGTAGTTACAGTGTGGCGGGGTCCTGCAGGGGGCTGAGATGCGCCACCTTAGCCCAGAAGAGAGGCCACACAAACGAGGACTGGCCGTCCACATTTTATTTCTGACCAAGACTAGAAAAATTTGCCTTAAATTTCCACCAGAGACAGGTCACACACACACACACACACACACACACACACACACACACATAGCATCCCTGCAGAAGGAAGAGGCCTATGTATGATTCTGGCCCACAATTCCCTGCTGGTACCCGTGAGAGTGACATGGTAGGTGTGTGGTATCATCTCTAGTGTCTGGTGTTTCTGTAGCAGGATTTCTGTTTCTTTATAGGAGCAAACATTTGTGTGTTTTTCTTTCTGAAAGCTTTAAAAATCTTTCCTTTTTCCTTGGTGTTCGTCTTTTCTCAAAGATGTGTCTGAACTTAGGTCATTTGTTAATTCCTTCTGCGAGACACTGAGCAGGTGCAGGGAATAGTGTTAAAGAGTTCAGGAGGTAGCCTCTGAATGGATGATAGAAGGAAGAACCTGACCCGGGTGCCCAGCTGAAGAACCGTGTCAGTCCCTGGGATGTGCCCTGTGTGCCTACCTCGGCCCATGCCCCGCCTCCTCCCCAGCGGTAAGTGCCCACCTGAATCCTGTTATCGTCCTTCGATGTTCTTTACAGTTTGGCTACAGGTGTGGTTCTATGCATCGCTTAGATTTGCGTGGCTTTGAATTGTATAAAAGTGATGCTCTGCTGTGTTCCTTCCCCTATGAGTGACGTATTCTGCCCCATATGAGGCCACATGCACCTCTGCTGGAGCCGATGGCTTGGGCGGCATTGTGTAAATATGCTACAATTTATTTATTCATTCTCTTGTCAGTGACCTTTTGATTTTTTTATCCCCAGTATATTTTTAAGCCACATTAAGGTCCCTGTGGATATTCCTCTACATTTCCTGGTGCTCATGTACATAAGGATTTGTCTTTGGAGAAGAATTGCTGAATCTTTGAGTCTGTGCATCTTCAACTTGATCAAATAGTGTCAATTTTTTCCCAAAAGGGTCGTGCCATCTTTAGCCCCCGCCAGCAATATAAATGGGTTGTCCGCATCGTCACTAATAAGTTTTCGTCAGTGGGGGGGGTGTCGATGAGACCTACAGTGTTCACGACTACGTGGCTCCCTGTGCTGGGGTGGTGGGATCTCTCTGTGGGTCAGTGGCTGTTCCCACTTCTTCCTCTGGGACACAGTCTTTTATATATTTTTTTCTCTTACGTGATTTGGTTTTGTCTTTTGAGAAATTTTTATATAGTCTAAATATTTTGCCAGTCATGTGTTGAAAATACCTTCTGAGAGTTTGTGACGTATCTTTTAAACTTCATTGTCATGTTTGGATAAACAATAATGCTGCTAAATGTGTCGGTCTCCTTTAGGATTTAAGTAATCCCTCTCTGCTCTGAGACCAGGAAGATCATCTTCTGTATCTTATTCTTCGAGTTTTGACTTTAACATTTAAGACTTGAATCTGTTGGAGTTTTTTTTTTTTTTTTCATATTTTGGGTGCATTGTAATTGTACATAACCATAGGATTCATTGTTACATATTCATATACTCTGCTTGAGATTGACTTTGCAAAGAGAAAAATCTGATCCCGCAGTTCACCCTGTGCATAACCAGCTACTCCAACAGCATCCACCAAATGGTCCAATGCCTCCTCCATTTCCTCCATCACCAGCTCTGTCAAAGGCACGTCCCCACACATGGCAATCATTGGGAGCTCCTCCACTCTGTCCCGGAGTTCTCCTCTTCCATCATGAGCTAACACAAAACGTGAACTGCCAGCTCCATTTGAGATGTGATGAGATCCAAGGATAAGCCCTCCCCTGCCACCACCTCCCCGGCTTTTCAGGTTCTTCCAGAAAATTTTAGAGTCATCTTGTTGAGTTTACAGAAAAAATCCTTTTAGGGTTTTAAAATTAGAATTACATTAAACCCTTGGATCACTTTTAAGAGAATTAACACCTTCATGATATTGGGTCTTTCTATCCATAAACCAGATGTATCTCTAGGTTTTCCTGAATATCAGTAAATTTTACCATTTTCTCTATAAAAATCTTGCATATCTTTATTATGTCTAAGGAGCTGAGTTTATTCTTGTTTGTTTTGTTTTGTTGCTGCCTAAATAACATTTTATAACTGACACAAAGTGTATGGAAATGCAATTTTTTTGGAATTTAAACTATTATCTTACTTAAGTCAGATTAATTCTAATACTCTGCCTCTTTTTTTAAAAAACATTTATTTTTTAGTTGTAGGTGGACACAATATATGTATTTTATGTTTCTATGTGGTGCTGAGGATCAAACCCAGGCCTCACTCATGATAGGCAAGTACTCTTTCTCTGAGCCACGACCCCAGCCCTCTGCCTCAACTCTTAACATCTGAAATAAAGAAACAAAGAAAAACTCTCTGTCCCCCGCTGCCAGTCTCCAACACGTCCTTTTCCTGTTCTGACTCCTGTGGCTAGGACATTTCGTACCACATTAAATTGTACTATGGGGGTGGGTACCCTCAGCTTCTGTTTTTCCCCTGGGTTTCAATAGGAATTATTTTAAGGTCTCACTGTTAAGATGATATCTGAAGTTGTTTTTTTAACAGATTTTTTTATTACATTAAAGTTTTCTTATAAGTCTTGTGTGCTGACTTTCCTTTAAAAAAAAAAACTCATAAGTGGATGTTAAATTTTATCAAATGCTTTTAGTGCACCTGTGCACTCAATGACATTAATAGAATGTCTTCTAGGGCAGAAGAAATCAAGTGTTTTTAAAAAATTGGTTATATCTTATAATCAAAATCTTTTTGCTTAAACCTTGGGCTTGATTGGCTGATTGGGTTGCTTTTGAGCCCAGAAGTCAAATACCACCAGCCCTCCAAACCTGTGGGATCCACATCTGTGTATTCAGCCATCTGCAAAAAAAAAAAAAAAAAAAAAAGAATCTTATCTGTACTGGATATTACAGACTTTTTTTTTGTTTTGTCATTATCCCCAAACAGTGTAACAACTCTTTACATAGTGTTTATATTGTGTGGAGTATGATAAGTGATCTGGAGATTATTTAAAATGTACAGGAGGACGTGTGTGGGTTCTTTGCAAATGCGACACCATTTTATAAGAGAGACTTGAGCATCCTTGGATTGTGGAGACTGCGAGGATATTGCAACTGTCCCCAGGACACTGAGGCATGCTGGTGAACCAAGGTCCACCAGTCCTGTCACAGGGACAAACTACAGGGGGTCTGTGGCTCTGCTTCCCTGAGGAAGACCCACCCTGTGGGGTGTGAGAGGCAATTCCCATCCCCAGCCCGCAGCCTGCGTTGCTTGGAGGAAAGGAGAAAGGAAGCAGGCAGGTGGGAACCAGGTGGCGCACAGGAGGGAGAACGGCCCTCCCCTAGGCAGACAACCAACACTGCACAGATGCCCCCAGTGATGCCTCTAGAACTCCCGAAGCTACGCAAAGCCCCGCTGGTGCGAAGGACATTTATTAAAGTCTCCGGAGGAACCAGGAACTGGGTGGTGCTGGATTCCCTGTTGCCCTTCCCCTTGGAAAACCAAAAGTTCACAATCGCCACGACCACCAGAAGTCCAGCGGCCGTGGAAAGGGCGGAATGGACGTGGTGCTCCTCAAAGCCTGGTCCCTGGGTTTCCTTGGTGTGGCCGCTGGCAGCTCCCCAGCAGGCTGTGCTGGCAGGGCTTGTCTTCCAGAGCTCACCCGGTGAGGACAGCTCTTCCCTGGGACATTCTTCAGAAGCAACCAGCAGCATCTGTCTCACACGACAGCTGCCTGCCACAGGGATATCAGTGGGACAAACGAGAAGCTAGCCCAAAAGCTTAAAAAGATAAGCTGAGGTGTCCAGGAGACGTGGGGGTGGGGAGGGTCTGAGAAGCTCCGCCATGTTCCTAGGACCCAGAAGGCAGAGGCCATGTGCAACAGTGTTGTACGTCCCAGGAAGCCCTGGAAGGGACCTAGGTTCTCCCCTCTGGCTGGTCTGGAGGACAGAAGGCTGAGAGCGTCAAGTATCTGACCGAGTGGGGAGGGCTGGAAAAGATGGCCAAAGGCTCAGTCTTGGAAACCACAAGGAGCCACCACCATGGCGTACCCACCAGGATGGCCATCGATGGAAGCCTTGGCGGAGGTGTGGGGCAACCAGAACCTGTCCCAGGAGGCTGCTGGGAATGTAAAGTGACATAGTCACCGTGGAAAACATTTTGGCATTGCCTCAAAAATGTAAATGTGAATTTACCATACGTTTACCATAGAGCCATTCCATTTGTAGGTGTATAAATATCCCTCAGAAAACTGAAAAAAAAGTCTGTGCGAAAATTCATATACAAATGTTTATAGCAATTTTATTCGTAATTGCCAAAAAGCAGTAACCAAATCCCATCAGCTGGTTAAGTGGATAAACAAAATGTGTTCTATCCATAAAATGGAATATTGTTCATCCGTAAAAGGAAAGGAAGTACGTATTCATGCTACAACCTGAAGGAACCTTGAAAATATCATGCTACGTGACAGAAATCAGACTCAAAAGGTCACACATCATATGACTCCTTCTACATGGCTCCTTCTTCTTCCAGAAGAAGCAAATTCACAGAGACAGAGAGTAGGGAGCAGTCTCCTGGAACCAGAGGTCTGAGAATGGTTGCCTCTGGGGGTAGGACTCCTCTAACGTGTAAGGAAATGTTCAGTATCTGCGTTGGCTGTGCATCTTCACAAACATACTGAAAGCTATTGAATTGAGCACATCAATGGGTAAGTTTATAGAATGCAATCAAACCTCAATTAAAAAATGAGTCAGCCAGACTCAGCGGCTCATGCCTATAATCTTAGCGACTCAGGAGGCTGAGGCAGGAGGATCATGAGTTCAAACCCAGCCTCAGCAATTCAATGAGGCCCTGAGCAACTCAGCAAGACTTTATCTCTAATAAAATATAAAGGGCTGGGGATGTGCCTCAGTGGTTAAGCATCCCTGGCTTCAATCTCTAGTACCAAAAAAGAAAAAAATGTGAGTCATCATTTTCAGATTTCAACCCCTGTGTTGCCAAGATTGGACTAGCCCAAGGCACAACGTTTTGGTAAATTGATAGAATCTGATAAAAAGCCCATTTTCTTTGGGAATTTTCTCAAAGAGGAGAGCAGACAGAACTGTCACCATCTCTTTCCTGTTCTTTCTTCTTGGTTTCTGGTTCTTCCTTTATAGGGGAAGTACTTTAGGACATCACGCTGAGACCTCAGTGGTTACTTTCCTGAGGCTGTCTCTGTCCGTGCCTGTTTCCTTGCATTTGTTCCCACTGATTCCTTCTCTTCTGCCATTTGGTTTCTAGGGGTGTGATGATATCGACTTTTCTCTTTAATATCTACAAAAACAGGTCTTGGTTGAGTCATATAAATCACTGACATGAAACGCATCCTCTCCCTAGCTGTTTCTCTGGGTACCCGGGTACTAGGCGGACGAGCTTGTGTACACAGACTTATTCTGATTCAAGGGTGGGAAGCAGGAAAGTTGGGCAGTGCCCCACCTGGGTACCAGCAGCAGGATGCTTATCAGGTGTGTCAGAACTCACACCCATGATCCAGTCCTTCCTGGTACATAGTTTTCTATTTTCTCTTCTTTTAATCTGGGGCCAACACCCTGGCTAGCACCCAGTTCTTCAAGCGCCCCACACCCCCCGCCCCCAGGCTTGGAGGAAAGGAGCAGCTGCCATGTCTGCCCTCTCTGGGCTCATTCCCAATGGCAGCCCTCCTGACTCAGCCTCTTTTCTTGAAATCCATGACAATCTCTTGGCTCCTAATGGTCACCCTTCACCGCGTCCTCTTTTTTGCATTTAATTTTACACTTAATATTGTTTCAACAGCGCTACTGAAGATGGCAGGATAAATGCTCACACTCGGTTCATCTTTTGAACCAGAACTCAGTCTTAACGTTGCTTCTGGAGAGTCGCCCAGGGAACTCATCGGAGCAGTGCCGGGTCTCTGTGGCCCTCCCTCTCCTTCTGCACTTTTTCAGCATTTGCCCTTGGGACCTGCCTGTGAGGGCTGGGACTGAGTTCTTCCTTGTCATCATCAAGTAGAGGGTGTGACAGACAGCTTTCTAAAAAACAAGCATTGCGCGATTGAACAAGTGAGTTCAGTTAATGTCATGCCCGGATTTTAAGACTGGGTCTGTACAAACACTGGACAAAACCCATCCTTCTCCTTCCTATTTGAAAATTAAATAGGAAATTTTTTTAATTATGAAAAATTGATTGTTTTCTTATCTCAGTCCCACAGCGTACCCTGCACAAGCTCCCGCCAGCCCCACGGAGAGATAATTGACACAGACCTTCCAGCAGCTCTGCTGCATAGCCCGAGCACAAACAGGGCCAGGGGAGGGCATCCTCTTCCAACACTGGGAGCTGATTTTCAGACCATGGAAAAGTCTTTCAGATAGCAAATGTTTCCCTACGTGACTTACAAACTAAGGACAGGGAACTTGGATATAGTGAGAAATGTTAAAATTGCACCAGAAAATTTCAAGGGCTTAAGCCAACCAAATTTATGTATATTGAGCCTCTCAAAGCTCTCGTTATTATGGAGAATTAGACATGTAGCAGACCAAATGATGTTTTCCAAATTTACCAGCTTCTGTAATAAAACAGCCCTGCCGCCGCCCACCGCCCTTGCTGTATGTGGACGGACCTACCATATGTTTGACATTCCCATGCCTTGGGCATCGTGTGGACTCTAGACCTGATTGTCCAAGAGAAGGAAGCTCCTCAGAGAGGAGACTTGAGTCATCGGAAAGACCCAGAACCTCAGCCTCCTGCAGCTTCACCTGCAGGCTTGGTTCCCACATGGCCCTCAGCCACCAGAGGAGACCACGGAGCACCAGGCTCTGCGGCCCTGGGTCTTCTCTGCACACTAAGCCTCTTGGCTTCCAAGCACCAGCCCTCACACCTGCACCCTCCCCACCTGACTGAGGGCGACCTGGGGAGGCCAGGCTGGGATGCAGATCCAGATGGAGATGGTGGACACTGTGCCTCTTGTCATCCAGAAACTTCCAGCTCAGGGCGAAGGCACAAGAGCTAAAGAGTTGACCCCAGGGTGGAGGCTGAGGGCACTGCTCCGGGCTGAACTGTGTCTCCCCAGATCCACAGGGTGAAGCCTGGTGGTCAGGTCAAACGAGGTCATGCGGGGGGACCCTCATTCAGCAGCTTTGGTGGCCCTGTAAGAAGAGGAAGAGAGCCATCACCCTCATTCTCTTTCCCTGTAGCACTGGTGAAGGTACTGAGGACAATGAGATCGTTGGGTGCCGCAGAGTCACTCCCAGGAAACCCCTGCAGGCCGACAAACAAATCCTCCTGTAGAAGGGGGGGTGGGGGTGGGGTGGAGGGAGCAACCAGGAAAACTTGATTGAAAAGGCAAAGCACCCTCCCAAAGTATGTCCTTTCTTGTAGCTAAATGTCCTTGTCACCTCAGGAAGGTTTACATTTCCATCTTAAGGTACAGACTCACCCCAGGCATTTCAAAACCCTTTTGAAGTAGAAGATGAGGAGAAGCTAGAGACCATGCAAAGGCTCCTGGGTGCTGCTGCAGGACACGGAGGACTGTGGGGCACGTTCCTGGGCTTCCCTCTGCCTGCTCCAAACCCACACCCAGAGAACCAGGGCTCGCCCTCTGCTACCAACAGCCCCCACCCCACCCCCGTGAGGTCGGCAGCAAGGCCCTCACTTGCACTTGGAGCACATCTGTTACCAGGGAGGCCTGGTTCTGAGGACAGGGCCAGAGGGTGGGCTGTGTTGCCCACATTTTGCTCCAAAGTGATTCAGGCCTGGCTTTAGCAAGAGCCGGAGAGTGCAGTTTCACTCTGAGTCAGGAGACCCCCCGGAGGGCAACCAAGCCCAAACCAAGAGCCCAGGGCCTGAGCAAACCCTGTGCAGATGTAGGGGATTCCTGAGCTGCATTCCAGCACGTGTGTCCAGGAGGCTGGAGGACCCACAGAGGAAACGGCCATGCCTGCTGTCCAGGGTGCTTGGGCCATGGTCAGCCTGGGATAGTGGTCCTGCAGAGCTGAGTGATGGCCAGGAAGGATGGCCCCAGCACAGCATAGAATAAGCAGCAACCCAGGCTTCTAGACCTTTCTAGGCAGGGAGAAGAACTGTGGGGGGGGGGCGGGGGGGACAGGAAGAACAAGTGGGCTGGCAGGGCAGTCAGCAGGTGTCCACAGGACACACGGAGCCAGCCGTGATTGGCCCCCATATACACCTACTGTGCTTAAGTCACTGGTACCAAGGTGCTACCTGGGGAGAGTGAGGAGACCCCAAAGTAACCAAAGTTAAGTTTCTGCCACTTCAAGGGGATGACAAGTCTAAAGGTAAATTCAGATAATAGCAGAATAATGAGGAAGGTTCTGTTCCAGGTATGTCACCATCTGCCACCCAGGCCATCTTCATTGCATGTGATGAACTTGTATTCCAGGACTCTGCTGTGCAGAGAGTAAGTCTGGGGAGAAGAAATGTGGCAACACTTGCTCCTCGGTGTGTGTCCTGAGAACTGCCCAGGATGGAGACCGGGCTAAGGAGAGAGGCCAGGGCGGAAGTGTGCATGGAGAGCGGAAGGCCCACGGATGCTTCCTGGTCACCTCCAATGTGCCATCAGGATCCAGGGGTTGGCCCTCAGCCTCCTGCCTGGCAAGTGCCACCCTGTCACTTCTCAGCCTCTGGGGACTAGCTGTGCTTCTGACTCCCTCACACACGGCATAGTGGCTCAGAGTTGAGCATGGAGTCAGACTTCGCTGACTGAATGCTGCTGACTGTGTGGGGTGGGGAAGGCATGAGCAACATGGCGGAAGACGGAGGTATAAATGCTTTAAAGGAGGAAGAAACAGGAAGCCAGTGTTTCTTGGAGGCGAGGTGCCATGGGCTCACTGCCTCAGGCATTAACATGTATAAACTCTTCAAATATACACAGCGCCCTAAGGTAGGCATACCTGCACCCTGAGGAGACACATCCAAGGAGATTAAGTAATTTCCCCCAAAGACACTCAACTACTAAATGTTAAAGAAAACAGTTGAACCCAACTGGGTCTCATCCCAAAACCTATTCTCCTTCCAAGAGTCGATGCCAGGGCAGCTAGGAATGATGCTGGCCTGTAAGTGATTGTTCACTAATTCCCTGGGGAAACCAACAGCTTTCCTGGGCTTTACTCAATCATGCAAAAGCTCTGGGGCAGCACGGCCTGAAGTTAGCAAGTCAGAGGCCAGCACCTCCCTCCCCCTGGTCCGTGTCTACTGCCTAGCCCACTCCTGGGGCAGCTTGTAGGAGCAGCCCACAATCATTAAGTTTAGCAGGATCCTGTCATTAGCATAAAAGCAAATTAGCAATTGCCAGCTGTCAAGTCACAGCAGAGGCCCAGGAATTCCAACAACCATCAAGACATCATTTTAAAATATTTAATTCCACTTATATCATCCCAACTGGGAGGTCCAATTGCTTGTGCATGGTTAGAGAGGTTCTTTGGGGGAAAGCATTAAAAGTGCCAGAAGTTGCCCACCACCATGAGCAAACGCACTAAGAGCTGCATAGACACGGTGCAGTATATTCCTATGCAAATGGGTTTGTAATAGTTGCTTAGTTACCTGGAAGAAGCAGTATTGGTCCTTATTGTGTGACTTTGAGGTTCTCCAGTGAGATTTACAATATTCCTACCGTTGTTAGGAATAACAAAGCAATTTTTATATGAACTTTAATTAAATATATAAGATTAAAACCTTTCATACTTCAGTTTCTCAGAGAATTAATGACATTGACTGTCCATAGCTTTTTTGGGGATTGGGTCCTGGGAATTGAACCCAGGGCCTGATACATGCCGGGCAAGCTCTATCCCAAAGAACTACACCCTCAGTCCTGTCTATAGCCTTTAATGCCTTAAACATCTCCAGATCTTAAACTCCTGACTGAGAACATCAGAGGCAGGAAGTGACGGAGAGCTGGCTTTCTGAAGAGGAGCTCTCTCAGGTAGCCATTCCCCACAGCCCTCTCTGGTGGCCTGTTATGGTTGGATCTTGAATGTCCCCCAGAGACTCTGCAATGTTCAGAGGTGGGGCTTTGGGGAAGTAACTGAATCATGAAAGCTCTGATCCCGTCAATGGGTTAACATATTGATTCAGTGTTTGATGAGGTTATTGGGAGATGAGTAGGAGATGGGGCCTAGGTGAAAGGAGTGTGTCCTTGGGGGCATGCCCTTGGGAATGCAGCAGTCCCCTGCCCCTCTCTCTCTGTCTCTGCTTCGTGGCTGCCAGGAGCTGAGCAGCTCTCCTTCCCCACACCCTTCTGCCATGATGCTCTGCCTCCCCCAGGCCCAGAGCAATGGAGTCGGCTGGTCTTAGACTGGATCTTCTGAAACCATGAGCCAAGATAAATCTTCTCTCCTTCAAGTTGATTTTCTCAGGTATTTTGCCACAGCAATGAAAAGCTGGCTAACACAGCCATTCCCAGGAGCCTCTCTCTGATGGGCATCCTCAGAATCCCTCTTTTGGATGGTGTGTTCCCAGGATCCCTCTTTGATGGGGGTACCCCGTGTCTCCGTCTCCAATGATGATGTAGTCCCAGGAATTCCCAGGATCCCTATGTCTGGGTGGGGTGGGGAGTGGTACTGAGGAGTCAGACACAGAGCCTACCTGCTGGACAAGGGCTGGGGACTGAGCTGCCTCCCAAGTCACCAGGAGCTAGGCCTAACAGCACGTCCCCAGCCTTCTTCTCTCTGCCGCCGCACCCCTGACATCTCCATCTCTGATGGGCATTTGCAGGGTCCCCTCTCTCCATCAGATACTCCCAGGATTCCTCTCTGAGATGTTATGCTCCCAGGATCCCCGCTCTGGTCTGCTTCCAGGACCCTTTCCTCTGATGCTGTGTCCCCAGGTCCTACAGTGACATTGCTGGCCCCCTGTATGTGCCGTCTTCCTCTAGTACCTGTTCTCCTCTTCACTACAAGCAAATAGCAATCAGCCTCTCAGTTCAGAGGGTCTTTTCCAGGCCAGCCCACCTTCACAAGATACCACAAAGTGCTGACCGCATCCCACAAAGATGACAGAGAGCCTGCAACAGCCGGCATCTTCTGGGAGGTGTGTGGCGGAGGGCTGCAGGAGGCTCACAACCCAGCATGGCAGAGCATCAGGGAGGGTCACAGTCGCCCGGCAGCCACAACACACCAAGTTCCAGATCATGTCTCATGAGATGTAAATGGTGGTTATCACCCATTTTATAGAGGAGGAAACCAAGGACTGTGAGTTTAAGTCACTTGATCAAGTGGTAGTGACGAGGGTGGCTCTATCAGCGCTCAGATGAAAAGCAAGTCCCAAAAGCTTACCTGCCGTCTGACCCCGCTATGTCACACTCTTGAAATGACCAAATTCTAGAATGGAAGACAGACAGACGGAGGCTAGAGGTGGCAGGAGGGAGGTGGCATGGCTGGGATAGGGCACCAGGAGGGTCCCTGGTGGTGACGGACTGTGTGCTTCGTGACAGTGGCAGAGATGGGAACCTGCACACATGACAGGCTGTACTCAACGGCAGACACACACACACACACACACACCAAGGAGATTCTGAACCAGCTGGGTGGGCTGTGTCAGGGCTCATGTCCTGGCTGTGACACTGTGCCATCATCAGGCCAGACGTCACCACTGGTAGAAAATGGACGAGGAGCCGCAGGCTCTCTGCGTCTCTCAGAATGGCTTGGAGACCTACAATTACCTCAAAATAAAATCTTTAATTGAAAGATACAGTGGCTCTTAAATACGTGCATGGTGGAACTACCCAATTTGGTATATCTCTAAGAGCACATTGGATACACTGTTGCATAATATGCCCAATGTGTTGTTTTAACTTATCTGGCAGCTTTTACAAATTGTATTTTAAAGTTTTATGCATGCTGTGAACTTCCACTAAAAAGTAAAAATGATAATAAAAGTAAAATCAATTCTAACTTGAAAAACAAGAGCTGGGAACCTCAGAGAGAATTCCTTCTTGCTGGCAGATGACGGGCACCGTGGGCGGGGCGCTGGCCTGGGAGATGCAGGTCTGCTTGGCTGTGAGATGGCCAGGAGGGTTGCCTTATGTTGAAAGAAGAGCAGAAGAAAATCCCAGAGCCGGGTGGCCCCAGGACACGTCCAGCTGGTACCCTCAGGAGCCATTCCAGCCCAGTGATGGCCCTCTGGATTTCAAGTTTTAGGATAAAGCTACTTTCAGGTTTTGATTTATTTGCTTGGTAGATCAATAACCTACTTTAGGTTATTTTAATTGATTTTAATTTTACATTAGCCTTGTCCCCGGGTCCCTGCCCTCAGCTAGATGTCAAGGGGGCTCTGTC
The DNA here is from genome assembly GCF_048772815.1 of Callospermophilus lateralis. NCBI lineage: Eukaryota > Metazoa > Chordata > Mammalia > Rodentia > Sciuridae > Callospermophilus > Callospermophilus lateralis. The sequence goes on from NC_135318.1 coordinate 7,250,335, forward strand.
TGTGGTGGTAAGAAGCAGCTGGCCTGAACGGGGGAGGCCCGAGTCCTATTCTCCTCCCTGCCCCTCTCAAAGGTCTGGACTCACTTCCTCCCCTGTACGTCGGGGCGACCTCGCCTGCTCTGGAGCGCGTGGTGAGCTCAGGAGAGAGGTGCGTGGCCAGCACGGGGCAGCATCACCCCGAGCCTCTCCTTGTCCATAACTGCTCTTGGGGGACAGGTGGCCAGGAGCACGGTGGGAGGGGACAGCAGAGGCGTAGACAGGCAAACCCGCCAGATTCTGGAGCTGCTGCTGCTTTTGAAGGACCTGAGAACCTTGGGCAGGCACTTACTTGGTCACACGCGTGTTCCCCCTTCTGCGTTGGGGGTCGGAGAGCTCCCAGGGTTTCCCAAGAATCACACTAAATGAGACAAACTAAGTACATGATTAGTATAAAGTGCCCACAGTGTTGTCCACTCGTATTTTTATTTACAAGCTGGGGGAGGGATGCTGCCATCCACAGGGGTGGGGTGGGGACAGGGCTGGACTGAGGCCCTGGTCTGTGGGTGGCCCCACTGCAGAGCAGCAGGGGTCACTGGGGCCTCGGCCTCGTGGGACCTCCCTGTCCACTCTCTGTGACTCTCCAGTATGGGCCCTCGCTGGTGTGTGTCCTGCGCTCTGACGTGAGAGAGGGCCTTTGGTGGCTCACCCACTCTGGCCCCTGGACTGGGCCTATGCAACCACGGTCCCTCGGCCCCTGTCCTCTCCGGGGTTTGTCAGAGACCTGCACTGACCGGACAAGCCCTCCGGTCAGGCTCGTTGCTGGGTTTTCTCCGCGGAGCCCCTGGAAGATCCCGCTGGGGGAGGGCGGACATGCTGCACCTGCAGAGAGCTGGTTCTGCAGCCCTGACCGGAGGGCAGCGCGTGGCTCTCCAGCCAGCCCAAGGGGGACAGACGGGCTTCCCGCAGGTCACTGTCGCCTTGCCCCACCTCTGAAAGCCCAAGTCCTGTCCCTCCCCTTCTCCAGGGCTCTGGGTCAGCCTCCCCCAGGACGCTCTCCCTCAGGAACCTTGTCACGTATTCTTCACGTCGGAGATTTCCAGAACTCGGTCAACTCTTCCTCATTCTGTTTGTTTGTTTGTTTACGTTTATCTTATTTTTTTGAATTTCTGATTCTAAGTGATTTTGTATCTTCAAGTGCATGTGGAGCACGTGCTTCTGTCCCAGTATCGTCCCCGTCCTCAGCGGTGTGCCATGTGGTTTTGGGGTTTGGTGAGGAGTCCCCCCTAGACTGCAGTCTTGGGGTGGTGTTCTGTGGTGTGGTGTTTGGAGCTCAGCGGCACCCAGCTCTTCAGCCTGGTGGAGTCCATTCACTTGGTGGGTTCGCGGTCCGTTCCTGTGGGCAGAGGGGAGTGTCCGAGTGTCCTCTGGTCCTTGGTTCTGTCCCGTCCTGCAGGACCCTGAACTCCCCTTGGCTTCCTCTCCCCCCACCACCAGTTGCTAGAGACACACCTCTCTCCTCTCCGCCTCTTCTCCCCAGAAGCTGTGCATTTTGAGAATCATTCCTTCAAATTGGGCACAATTTGAAGACCCTTATTTGGGGTCCATGTGAGTCCTGCCCAAATGCAGTCCAGACTTAGGGCAGACCTCACATCTCCCGTGGGGGGTCCAGACCCCGGGCTCCTCTTCTGCCTGACGGCAGGTTTCCCGGGCCTGCCTCGCTCAGCCTCCAGGGAGTGGGGGTAGAACAGAAGCACCAGAAATCCTGCACCTTGATATACTGATCTTTTTTTTTTTTCTCTTTTAAATTACAATTATTCTGAAATTTGGGTATTTTCTGCTTTCTTTTTATTTTCTCCCTTTCTTTCTTTTCCTCGAGGATTAACCTACAGATTTTTCCAGGGCACTGGACATTCTAGCTCCTACTAAGAGCCATCAATACTGCATGGATACCTGAGCCTGATAAACACTGCAAATGTAAGGAAACTGCAGACTCATTATCATTCATGAATATCAATGGGAACACACCACGTAGAATGTTAGCCAGCAGAACACAATTCCACATTCACAAAATATTTAAGAAATGAACAAGCGGACTTCATTCCAACAACGCAGTGTTTATAGCACGTGAGTCTAAGCGTGGTGACTATTGGGCTCAAGCACCATGGGATTTGCCAAGGTGTTACAAAAATAGACCAGTTTGCCACGTGGAAGATGGATATGTAAGTCAAACACCTAAACCAGTCGTGAGTCAAAGCCATTAGAAGATGTTGAGATGTTATTAGTGAAGGGCTGGACGCTCTCTCACAGGTCAGAACATCTAAGGCGAGGCCCTGCCCTTGCAGGAGAGACTCAAACAAACTACTGGTCCCCAGTAGTGAGCCCTGCTTCCTCCCCTGACTTACATTTGGGTGCAGAAGGGAATGCTGTTGTTGCTGTCACTGTTTTTCAGGGGCCAGCCGTCCCACGGGACCCACTCAATGGCTCTTCCCCAAGGTCTGGTCTTCTGCAAGCTGCACTGGACCCGCAGCTCAGTGTGCACACTGAACCACTCTGCAAGGTTTGCTTGGTGCACACCCACCCTCCCTGCCACCTTCTTGGCTTAGCTCGCCCAGCTTCAAAAGGAGGCCCTAGAGAGAGGCCAGAGGCTCCGATTCTAGCCCAGCGGTACCACACAGGAGCAGTGGCACTTCAGACAAGCCACACCATGGCTCCAGGTCTGAAGGGACGTCCTCCTGGGCAGGGCTGTCCGAGGACGGAACAGCCTGGTCCTGAAAGGACGATGGAGCCACGTGACGATGGAGGCAGGTGACGATGGAGCCACGTGGTCCTGGGTGACAGGGAACCAGGCGTCTCCAGCATGAGCCGTGGCACAGAGTCTGTGGACAGCGCAACTTAATAACAAATACATCCTGGTCTTCCCCAGAACCCACTCTGCGGTGTCAGCACTGCCCTGTGCAGGGCCGAGGGGCTGCCTTCACCAAGGAGAGCTCTGCCACGACGGGAAGGAACCTGAGACGAGACAGTCCTCCTGGGCCAGCTCTGCCCAGTGCCTGTCTTTCTCCTGCTTGGGTTCCAGAACAATCCACCCAGAACAAAACCAGCCCAGCTCCTCCCCAGACAGGGGACCCAGGCCCACTCCCAACACAGGGGACCCAGGTCTCACTCCCAACACAGGGGACCCAGGCTCACTCCCAACACAGGGCACCCAGGGCCCACTCCCAACACAGGGGACCCAGGGCCCACCCCCAACACAGGGGACCCAGGGCCCACCCCCAACACAGGGGACCCAGGGCCCACTCCCAACACAGGGCACCCAGGGCCACTCCCAACACAGGGGACCCAGGCCCACTCCCAACACAGGGGACCCAGGGCCACTCCCAGCACAGGGGACCCAGGGCCACTCCCAACACAGGGGACCCAGGGCCCACTCCCAACACAGGGGACCCAGGGCCACTCCCAACACAGGGGACCCAGGGCCCACTCCCAACACAGGGCACCCAGGGCCCACTCTCAACACAGGGGACCCAGGGCCCACTCCCAGCACAGGAGACCCAGGGCCCACTCCCAGCACAGGGGACCCAGGGCCCACTCCCAACACAGGGGACCCAGGGCCACTCCCAACACAGGGGACCCAGGGCCCACTCCCAACACAGGGGACCCAGGGCCCACTCCGCATGCCAAGCACCCACAGCCTCCCCATGAACAAAAGCCTGACATTTGTGCCGGCGCTTTCTTAAGGTCAAAATACTGAGTAAAGATGGAAGAAATTTGAATTTAAAATATACAAATCCCTGATCTTTCAGAGCAAGATCTGTGCCCAAGTCCTTGGATGTGCACTCAGGTCCTGGGCTGTACTCTACGGCCGGGAGAGGGGCTTCCTTACCCAAAATCCCTGGGGGAGGACAAGCACGTGTACTGGGATTGACCAGGTCACCACCAAATCCCTCCGAAATTCATTCACTCTTTCAGAAAAGTTGCTCTTCGGCTCCCTAACGTGCGCTGGGCACTGAGCTCCATGCACGCACAGGACATCTGCCCACCAGGATGGGACAGACCAGCCTGAGGCATGGACACCAACCAGCAGCCACACAGACATGAGGCTGCCAGCTGTGGTGCACTCTGTGAAGGCCAAGACCAGGACCAGGGCTCTGGGTGAGGAGGCCGGGAGGCTTCCCAACCTCTGGCCCTGGGCTTTGCATATAGTAAGTGCTCAATAAATAATGGGGGGGGACACTCGGTCTGAGTGAAAGACCGGAGAGTCCAGCAGGCTGGGTGGGCAGGGCCGGGAGGAGGGAGCAGCCATAGCTAAGGAAGAAAGGCCAGCCCGGCTGGGAAAGAGAGGGCAAGGAGTGACAGCGGCGGAGCCAAGGTCACAAGCCACCGATCCCAGTTCTCATTTCTAGAACGAGCCTTGGTTGCGCACACGTTCCGGTCCCCTCACCTTGACCAGGTCCACTGCACACCAACTCTGCAGTCCTCGGGCCCTGCCTTCCTGTGGGACTCACTTTCCTCCGCTGCCCGGAGGGTGAGCACCTCACGCCCACAGAGGCCCAGCACGGTGTTAGTGCAGATGGATGCCTGGGGGCAGAGCGGGTGGTTGAGCACCACTCTGCACACGCCTGCCACTAATCATGTGGCAACATTTGACAAAATGACAGGGTCCCGCGACCCTGGCCCTGTGGAGTTTCTCAGGCCAGCACCAGCCCAAGCCCCCAAAAGACCCAGATTGAAATTCCAAGGGAACCCTCTCCTTAGGGCTTAGCCCAGATCCGTAGCCCCCACCAGGCACCGCGTCAGCACCGAAATACGCAGAGGGGAGACGTCTTGCCCCTGCTGCAGAGGGATGCGCAGCCCAGGTACACACAGGACAGTGCCCAGGACAATGCCGCGTGGTAAGGAGTGGCGACCCCCGACTGAGGGAGCCAGAGGACCCCAGGGGTGGGGCGAGCCAGCTTCTGCTCTTCAGAGGGGGAGCAGCGCCCTTCACCGGCTCCACCCCAGAAGGCAGAGTCTAGAATCAGCCTTCACACAGCCGCCTCCGGCTCGGGCTACACGTCCCACTGCTGGCAGGAAGGGGAAGTTGGGACACGTGAAACACATCTGTGACTGGAGAACAAGACAGCGGAACACTCTCTCTCCCTTTCACCCTTCCCACAACACTACAGCATGAAGACCAAGAGGGAGACACACACGGCAGGTTTAGGAAGAGGACAGAGTTCCCCTTCATGGGGAGAATTTTGCCAGTTACAGGAAGAAAAATGTGTTATCTGACCTAATAAAACTCTTCAAGATAAGATGGGTCTTAGGATCGGTTGGCTCAGTGACGGAGTGACATCTTCAAAGACCTGGATTCTTTTCACCTTCCCCATTGACTCACTCAGCAAGTTAACCTGTCTTTAAGCTAGCTCTCCTCATGGTTGCAATATGGCTGCAGAGGTGTAGGCGTTACAACCAGACTTAACAATGGCTAGAAGAGGTTCTCATTGGTCAATCACAGAAAAGGAGAATGAGACCTCAGTGACTGGATTTGACCCTCCCTGAGCCCTGTGTAGACTGAGTGGACATCTGGACAAAATTGGCCAAGAGGAAAGGAGGATGGGTTCTGAAGAAGGAATCACCTGCCCCTAGGTTCGTCCCTCTGTACCATTTCCTTTTTAGTTTCCAGAAGTGAGGAGCCGGAACGCCAACCGCACAGCCATCACAAAGGGCTTCTGCTGCACCAAGACCCAGCTGAGTCCCGCAGAGGAGATCAAGATGGATTCAAATTCCCTTTTGTTCTGTTGGGAGGAAAAGTCCTGTTCAAAACTCACTCCCTCCAGGCGTCTCTGCTGCTCAGACTCAGACCAGAAACAAGCACTCCTACGAGCCTCCCAGATGACATGAACGAAAATGAGAACAAGAACGATCTCTGTGTTATTTGTCCCCATATCCTGGGGCAGGACTTGGATTCATTTATTTGGAGCAGTACTGTGGCTTGAAAAGCCTTGTAAACCTCCCAGCACAATAAAAGCATCTAATAAGTACAGCTCTTAAAAACAAAATTCTTGCGGCAACTGAATTTCTTTGTTATTCAGTAGTTCAAGCAAACAAAGCTACAAGTAAAAATTAAGCCAGCTCTGACTTGGGCCGCCAGCTGGGTCTGGTCTCTGCTGAGGCCTCAGATCCTCTTTATACACATTGCAAACAGCAGCATCTGCCCGAGTGAGGGCACCGCTGAGTGCTGCCCAGGGACACGCGGGCCACTCCTATTTAAACAGGGGTTTTCCTCTGCCATGGACAGCCTTCACTGTCCCTGCCCACATGGGTGCCCAGGAGGCTCAGGCCCTCTGTTCCCCGGCGTCCCCCCCGGCCTTGTCTGCCAGACTCAGGCGTCCTCTGACGGCCAGCTTGTCCTGCTCCCTGCTCCTTGGCATGGAGTCCCTCCTCGCCCTGCCACGCTGCCCTGAAGCTCTTTGCAGATCCGTTGCCTTTCCACCACCTCCACCAGCCCCACCTGCCACTGATCGCCTGGGAGCCTGCAGGAGCCCGCGGTGACTCCTCCATGCCCCGAGCCACCCCTCCTTCTGCCACAGGGCCAGCTTTGCCGTGGACACTGCTGTGGGCCCGGGTCACCCCTCTCCAGGGTGCTGGTGAAGGAGACAGGCCCATTCCCCAGGCCCCTGCCTGTTCTGGACCACGCTCCAGGGCCCAGCACCCAGAATTCCTGCCTGAATGGCCCTAAGTCAGCCACGGGGCCTGGCCAGGCTCTCCCCCTCCACCTCCTGACAGGGCGCAAGTTAGAATGCACCTGAGCCTGGGGGGACCCGGAGCTGTGTGGGTGCCGAGGCACCTCACAGCAGTGGGGGTCTCTCCTGCTGTGGGTCAGAGAAGAGGAGGGGGCAGGTCTGGGGCTCCCGGGAGTCACAGGCCTGCAGTCATTGTGAGGCCACTTTCCACAGGAAACCCCAGAAAGCTCAAGAATCCTAAATCCACCAAGGTCAGAGAAGGAACCAAGTCGGAGGGCGGGTGAGCCGCGGGCTTCCTCCTGGGCTCAGGCACCAGCCCTGCACGCTCAGGGCCCATCCTGGTGACGATGGATTTGAATTTGGGTTCCAGGGGGTTCTCCGTGTGGGTCACCCTGCACTTAGGGGCACAAGAGCCTCTGGGCAGCCAGAGCGGAGCCCCTGCTGAGAGGGGCCGGAAGTGTCACCAGGTACGACAGCAGACTGGGAGCTGGGACAGGCTGGTGTGGGACACGGCTGGCTTCGGGTTGAAAAGCCGAGGCTTCACTACTTGGGGCTACAGGACGGAGCTCATGGGGAGCTGGCAGGCTCTGGACATCCTCCTGGCAGCACTGTGGCCACTCTTGCTGCACGGGGCGTGGCGGGCTGGGCCACTGGGCCTGCTGGTGGTCAGAGGCTGGGCTTCCCGCCCTCGGGAGTGAGGTCCGAATGCTGACTGCGCTGTAGGCAGCTCAGCCCCGAGCAGGCACAGGGCTTGGTTAGGATTTTGTGTTGCCTTGTTCTTCTGTCTCCCAGATGATTCCTAAGGGACCTCGGAGACCACCGTTGATGAGCCACTGCCCCATAAATGGGCACAGATGCCAACTCGGGCGTTGACCCACACAGTGCCCTGTGCTGCCGCTTCCCCACGGAGGGAGGGGTGCTTCTTCGCCGTCACCGCAGTGACACTGGCCCTCCCCCAGCAAATGGGAGCCGAGCTGGAGGGGGCTGGTGACCTGCTGCTTCACACAGGTGACGGAGAGCCTGGGGCCCGACTGAAGATGCTCCGGGGCCGCGGGCCTTGGTGGCAGCCCCTGCTGAGGCCCACTGAGGAGTCCCTCCGCCCTCAGAAGGCTGCGCTTGCTCCTCTGGCCATGGGTTGGCCGGGCTGACTCCAAGCGGCTGTGCATCTGCCACGTTTTGGAAAAAGTCTGGCAGGGGCACTTAGAGACTCAGGTGGCTCCCTTAACGAGGGAAGCAGGGCTGGCAGAGCGGTAATAGGCCATTACTGGAGGAGGGAGGCTCTGGGCCATTGACAGCGCTGCCCAAGGCAGGAGCCACAGGCTCTCAGAGCTTGGGGGGCCAGAGACCGCAGTCTTCTCTCGGGAAAATAAAGTCTGAATCAAGTGCTCAGAATGTCCCCAAATGATGTTATTTTTGTTGTTGTCATTGTTTGTTTGGGGGGGGGGGTTGGTTTGGGTTTTTAGTTTGTTTGTTTATTTGCGGGGGTGGGGGTGCCATTGACTCTGCAGACATCAATCATCTGCCTCTTTCCCGGAGTTCCCTTAGGAAAACTGGATCAGGAATACGGTCTGCTCTGAGACAGCTTTAGAACGGAGCTGCCTCCAGGGGTTGCTGTGACCCACCCCCTAGGGGCCTGTTCTTTCTGGTGGAAGGAACCACCTTCCTTCCAGCCTCATGTGCTCCTGCGCAGAAGGCGCCCCCCGCCAGCCACCCCACCGGCCTTTCCACCCTGCAGGCCCCCGCTCTGCGCTCCCAGCACAGGGGCCTCTCCTCCTCTCATTCTTATATAAAGTCAACTTTTTTTTTTTTCTTGAGCCTCTTTTGTTTCCAAGGACCCTGATGTCCTGGACACCCAAATGTGCTGGGGGGTAAAGGAAAGGATCGCCACTATTCAATTTCAGCTCACACCTGAGAAACATCGTGGGGTGTCCCAGACCCACAGCTCATCCTGGGTTGGGCAGAAATGGCCAGGCCTTCACACTGGCCTTGCTCAGTCCAGAGTCAAGACCCCCCGAGAACAGCAGAACCTTGGCCCAGGAGCTGAGGGGGACCCTGAAAAGACTGTAGGCGGAGGCCACCCGCTAACCCGTGCTCCCAGCCCGGCAGAGGCCGTCCTGGAAGGGAAATCTGAGCAGCACATCCCTAGTCTCCCCCGTGTCCAGGGAAGGAACAAAGGAGAAAGCCATTACTAAGACTCCCTGTGTTCTTTAACAGGAAACATCATAAAGATGTTACTTCTCCTTGAATGAATGGTAGATTCAGTGCAATCCCCAAAAAACATCATCCAGACGATTCCCGCGGAGCTGAGCAAGTTGGCGATGAAACTCACGGGAAGCAAGAAACAAGCAGTCGCCAGAGGAATTCTAAAGCAGAAGAAGGAAGAGAGGAAGGGCCCTGTGATGTGGTAGTGAAGGAGCAGACAGACCCAGCGAACCCGCCAGAACTAGGGACCTCCGCGCCCCACTAAGGTCAAGGCAGCACCGCGAGGCAATGGGGGCAGATGGGCTTTCAAAATAGGCAACTTCGGTACAGCTGCAGAACCTTCTAAAAATGCAGGTAGAATTGGTCCATTTCTCATACCACTCTCCAGGTAGACGCTGAATGGAGAAGATTCCCACAAAACGCAAAAATCCTCCTGGTACTAGAAGAAACATGGGTAGATCTCGAAATCTGAGAATACAAATAACCTGCTTCACCATGACTCAAACTCCAAAGAAAAAGAAGGACAAATTCAATCATATTAAAAAATGCACAAACACTCTTACACACAAAGAATTAAAAAGGCAGAAGCCATGAGAAGAGTAAATGACCAATCTGGGAAAACATCTCACAGGCAAAACATATAGAGAGCTTCTAAAAATTTAGACAAAGAAAACCACTAAACAAAGCCTATACTCTACAAATGTGAATGACCAGGTCTCAGAAAAAATAAATTAAAATGACTTTTAATAATATGAAAAGATGCTCGACCTTGCTCATAAGAGAAATGCAAGTTTAACTTCCTCAGATTCTGTTCCTCACCTACAGCGCTGGCAGGCAAACACTTGACAACTCTGTTGGCAAGGATGAGGGCTGAGGGGGATGCTTTTTTATACTTTTGCTGATGGGTATGCAAAATGGTTGACTGCCGTTATAGGTTTTTGGTGATATATAAGAAAATTACAAATGCTTTGATCCTACAATCCCATTTCTAGGAGTCTGTCCCCAAAAGATAAGACAAATGCGCAGACCTATCATCGCGGAGCAGGAGACTAGAAATAACTCAGACATTAAGATGGAACTATCTGGGCTGGGGATGTGGCTCAAGCCGTAGCGCGCTCGCCTGGCATGCGTGCAGCCCGAGTTCGATCCTCAGCACCACATACAAACAAAGATGTTGTGTCCGCCGAGAACTAAAATAAATAAATATTAAAAAATTAAAAAAAAAAAAAAAGATGGAACTATCTGTTGAACTAAAGCTAAAACCAAAGGAGCACCACTTACCAGCCACCGTGTGGGAGCACACTACTGAGATCAGGCAAGGTGAAGAAAACCACAGTGTGCCGCTATTATCTAAGAAAGGAAGGAGATGTGTGTGTTTGCATTTTTAAACTAAAGAATTGATAATAAAGTATTTAAAATGGTTACTTCAAGGAAGAAGGAAGGAGTAGGGTGGAGAAGTCAAGTTGAGAAGCTAGGCATCCTTGAATCTGTTTTGTAGAGTTGATATTAATATTTTATTCATTTTAAAGCAGCATTAAACTTTAAAAACCAACCCTTGAAGTCAAAAGCAAAATGAAACACATGAATCTCTCTCCTCACTGGGGTGTGGACTCCCCCGTGGACAGCCACTAATCCAAGTGACTTCAAAGAACAGTGCTCTGATCTGACCCCCAGGAGGATGTAACCTCTGAACAAAAGAACCCTCCCGTCTTGGGGATAAAGGTCTGAAACTATTTTTTGCTATTCATATTGCTGGTCGTAGTTTCAGTACCGTTATTATGAAACTATGGTGCATATTTTGTAGGATAAAGAAAGTAGGTAATTACCTTGAAGGCAGTGAAACTGGGATTTTTGGAGTGGAACAAGGAAATACAGACACGAGATCCTTGAACTTAACAAAAACCATGTAGGTCTATAATTTGCTACGCTAGACGCTGAACAAACCCGAACACGATGACTAATCCAGAACTAATAAGCACGCCAGCACCTAATTGTGGTCATAAATACCAATTCCAACCAAAATGAGCCAGGGCTCCCTCAAGAAACAACTGATTTTAAGTCTGGCATAGGAAACGGGAGGGGGTGCCTCAAATGTCCTGTCAGGCTGGAGGCCCGGAAGTTATCCAGGATGACTAGGTGGTGTCAAAGGGACTTAGGGGCCGCTTGGAGAGGCTCCCCTTGGCCCAAAATGGGATACCTCGAGTGTCAATAAGATCGATGGTTTCAAAGGATTGGAACTCATCATATATGCTTAAATCAGCAAATTATAATCACACTAAAGACGAAACAGCTGAGAAGATGGCTGAGTAGGCAGCTCTGAGAATCTGTCTCCCACCCACACAGCGATTACTGCGGCAGATTCTGCCTGATATAACTGAGCTCCGGAGTCTACTGAAGGTTGGAAACTTCCGGGGGAAGGCTCGCACACTAAGTGCAGTTAATGTTGATCAAATCTTAGCACAATAGCAGCTAGCCGTCCCTGTCCCCTCTCCCAACCCCAAGGCAGGTAGCTGAGCACGAACCCCAGGAGCAGTTGAGCTCAAAGGACCCTGTCTCCTGAACACTGTGATCACAGAGGTTCTGAGGGGGAGGCTGTGTCTTTATTGTTGTGCCTCCTGCCATTGGTGCAAGCCCCTCCTCCTCCAGCCAAGGAGACTTCCATGGGTCTCAAAGGGCTGGAGCTGCTTCCCCACCCCCCTCTTTATTTTCCCCTTTCTCCCTTTTGGAGCCAGATGCTAAACATTAAGACATAATAAACAACCTCACACAAGGAAGATTAGAAAGAGATCACACACACTCCCAGGTAAAGCACAGGCTCCAAGACCCAAGAAGACCTGCTTTACATCACAGGCTGATCCTGGGCACAGGGGTAGCCAGCAGTCCAACAACAGTAGGCCCAGGGAAAAGGGAAACTAATTTCCAGAGTTACCACATTGTTAGATTCAAATGTCCAATTTTCAGCAAAAAATTTACAAGGCATACAAAGAAATAAGATCATGGCTCATTCAAAGAAAAAGGTAATAACAAACAGAAACTCTAAAAAAGTCCTGATGGCATGTCAAGGAGATAATGATGTCAAAACGACTGTCACAAAGATACTCAAGGAACTAAAAGAAGACGTGGGGAAAGTCAAGGAAATGATGGGTGAACCAAATGGAAAATAGATGAAAAACCTGAAGAGAAAACAAAATGAAAGTCTGGAGTTGGAAAGTACAATGATTGAAATGAAAATTTCATGGAGGAATTCGAAGGCAGATTTGAGAAGGTAGGAGAAGAAATTGGTGAAGACAGAACAATGGGCACTATTGAATCTCAGGAAGACGACTACAGAGAAGTAGCCACAGCATAGGAGACCTGCAGGACTGTCAAGCCACCACACGTGTTGTGGACATCCCAGGTAACGACGGGAGAACAGGGAGGAGGGCATGTTCCAAGGAATGACACTGACCACTTCCCACACAGGACACAAGGATGAAGTGTTGTGAGGTGAGTGACTGAATAAAGTGGGAACACAGAGGTAAGGAGCAAAGTTTGGATGTGTTAGGGCTAAAGGGGTATAAATTCAACATAGAATGTTAGTGTTCACGATGTTAAATGTGATCCCACGTAACCACCGAAAAATAGCTATAGAATATATACACAAGAAAATGAGAAAGGATTTGTACTTGGTATTTGATCAAAAATGAATGTTCCACATTTGTGAGGCTCTACTCTGGACGGTTCCTTTCCTCTGAGGTATTCTCTCACCAATACCATACTGTCTTTTTTATAAGAGCTTTGAGGTAAATCTTGAAAAAAGGTCATGTGAATTCTCCAACTCTTTTCTTTTTCAAATATATAATGTTGATATTTTTGAAGTCCTACTGAAATTTTGATTGTGATTTCCTGAACGTATAAATCAATGTGGGGAGAAGATTGTCAATGTATTGTCAATAGTGAATCTTCTAATCCATGAACACATAACTTCTGTCCACTTAGTTGAGTCATCTTTGATTTCTTTCATCAGCTCTAATAGTTTTCAACAAATTCTGAACCTATGTCCTTAGATTTCTACCTTAGTGTCTATTTTTTGAACTCCTATAAATGTCATTTTCCAAAAGTTTCCAACTTTTATTGTTTATTGCCAATATGTGTGAAGAGTGATTTTTACAAAATGACCTTTTATCCTGTGATGTTGACAAACTTATTAGTTCTAGGAAATTTTGCATAGATTCCATGGTATTATCTATATAGACAGTCATGTGATCTATGAATTTTAAAAAAGGCTTTATTGCTTTTCAGTCTGGATGGTTTCTGTTTCTTTCCCTTGCCTTATTATATGGGCTGGAATTTCCAGAAAATGTGGAATGGGAGTGGTGAGAGTGTACATCCTTGCCCTGCTCCCGACCACGGGAGAGAGCGTTCAACTAATTCACCATTGAGCAGCATGATGTTAGGAAAGCTTTCTTCTTTACTTGGCTGAGAGTATTTATGACAAATGGGGCTTGATTTTATCAGGTGCTTTTCCTGCATCTTTTGAGATCATCATATAATTTATCATCTGTAGTCTATTAGTATGGTAAATGACAGTAAGTGATTCATGTGTCGAACCACCCTTGAATTGCTAGGACAAGACCCACACCATCCTGATGCGATATTCTTTTTATGAATTGCTGCATTCAATTTGCTAATATTTCGTCAAGCACTTTGCCTAGGTTAATGGGGGATGTTGGTCTGTAGTTTTCTTTTCTTCTAATGTCTTTGTCTGGTTTGGATATCAGAGTAATGCCAGCCTCACAAATAGAGTTGAAAAATGTCTCTTCCTTTTCAATTTTCTACAAGAGATTGTATAGAATTGATATTATTCTACTTCAAATGTTCGGTAGAATTTGCCAATGAAACTATCTGATTCTGGGCTTTTCTTGTTCCAGAAAGCTTTAGTCATTAATTCAGCTTCTTTAGTAAATATAGGAATTTTGTTTGTCTATTCTGGCACTAGAGATTGAATCCAGGAGTGCTTTGCCACTGAGCTATAGCCCCAACCCTTTTTAAAGTTTGTATTTTTGAGACACAATCTTGTTAGTTGTCCAGGTCTGAGGTTGGCCCTGAGATCCTCCTGCCTCAGCCTCCCAAGTAGCTAGGATGAGAGGTATGCACCAGTGCACCCAACTAGATATGGGTTATGTATTTCTTCTTGATTAAATTATTTTGTCTTTCAAAGAGCTGACCAATTTTATATAAGTTGTAAAATTCATAAACATGAGTTTTTCATACTATTATCAGTTGAATGTCTATAGGGTCTTTACTTTCATTTTTATTTTAGAAATTGGTTTATTTAAAAATATTTTAATTGACAATAATTGTGTTTATGGCATATGCATGATGTTTGGGTATATGCAGACTTTATGGAATGACCAAACCAAGCTAATTAACATATACATTACCTACAGGTCTTCTGTGTATGTGGTAAGAACATATAAAACATGTTTTAGCAATTTTCAAGTATGGAACCACGTTGCTATTAACTGCAATCACCACACTGGACTATAGTTCTCCTGTCTCCTTTTTCCTTGGAGACAGCTTGGCTGAAAGGTTATCAGTCTTATTGATCTTGCCCAAACATTGTCTTCCGCCTTCACTGACTTTCTCTACTATTTTCTATTTTCATTTTCATTGATTTATGCTGATATTTTTATTTCTTCTATCTTTCTGCTTGGATTAATCTGCTCTTCTTTAGAGCATAAGCTTAGGTTGTTTATTTTCTTTTCTAACATGGGAATGTAACGCTGTAAAATGTTCTTTAGCTGCATCCTAGAAATGGAGATACCTGGATATCATTCTTCAAGTTTTGCTTCCCTTTCCCAATCTGCCTGAAATTTTACCTTTTCAGTACATTTTGTCCAGAGGTCCTGGCTGTAGTCAGTGGGAGAGAAATGCTTAGTTCTCTTGATTCACAATTGAAGTCTAAAAATCTGTTAACTACGTAATTCAGTCTTTCATCCTTGTTTAGCTCTTTGTCTACGGGATATGTTATGTGCTGAAAAAGATGGACTGATGTCTTCTCCCACCGCGTTTCCCTTTCGTGCCTGAGCCATGACTGGTGAGGCCAAAAGCGTGAAGGCATCTCAGTTTGGGTTTCACAAAAACACCATGTACCTGCTCAATGTTTCTGTATAGCGAAGCGTCACAAGGTGGTGTCTTGAAACCACTCTCACCCACAGTGTTTGTTGGTCACAAGTCCAGGCAGGACGGGTGGCTTCTGCTCAGTCTCAGAGGCTGAGGTCAGGGAGCTGCCAGGCTGTGATTTCAGGCTGGAGTCTGGGGGCCACTTTGGGATTCTGACACCACGTGGACCCTGAGACGGGCACTGGGGTGACAGTGGTTTATTTGAGAGAGGATCCTAGGAGACAGGGGTGAGAGCGTGGGAAAGGAGGCAGAGGGAGGAGACTGGGACAAGGCCACACACGGTGAGGATGTCCTGCAGTGGGGCTCAGGGGAACTGGTGAGCCTCAAGCTGGAGGGAGTCGGGGTACAACCCACAGGAGGACCTGGCTGGAGTGAAGAGGGAGGAGGAAAGGAGAGCAAGAGGGGCAAGGGGAGGGGCGTGAGAAGCAGGTAGGAAGGGACCGAAGTTCACCAGTGGCAGCAGGAGCCCTTCAGGCCGCAATGCCCAGAGTTCCCGAGTCAGTGGGCGTCTCTGAACCTCAGCATCCACAGCTCCAGGGAGGGGAAGGTGGGGAACCCTCCTGCAAGGGCTTTCCTAGGTGACAGCCTGTGACCCCAGCAGGACAGCAGAGGCTGGACAAGGGTGGCCAAGTAAACAAGCCACGTGACAACGGCTCCAGAGGCCTCGCCCTCTTCTCGGCAGGGCTGGGACGGGGCAGGGAACCATAGACCTTCCGGGGAAGAGGCAGCCCTGCGGGCCTCACCGGGGAAGGCTGTCCACCAGACAGCACTGAAAAAGGCAGGGGGTGCTGGACTTGGCCCTTTTTCTCCTTTCAAAGAAAGCACCAGCGCTGGATTGGCAACGCTGCTCAGTCGCCGCTCTCCCGCAGCGGGGACCCTTCAGCAGGACACCGGTCCTTCCCGCCAAGTGCTGGTGACACCGAGCGTCAAGAGCACATCTGGAGCCGCTGCGTCCCAGGGCCTCCCCCAGACACACCTGCCGCTGGCAGCTGAGAAGTTGCTGTCCCGTGGGGTGGGGTGACCCTGGGACCCGGAGGAGCGCAAGCAGGAACCGCCTGCAGAGGGGCCCGGCTCAGCCGCTGGTCCGCTGGGCCTCGGTTTCCTCGTCTGTGAAGTCCAGGGTCCCGGCGGAGGTCGTGGGTCAGTGCCTGGCAACCAGATCCTAGCAGCTGGTGCTGAGCCGAGCCCCACCTCGCCAGGGTGGAACCCCATGCCCCCGACGCCCGGCCAGGGCCTGGAGCGGCCCTGCACCAGCAATGCCGGGTCTCCCCCTGGCCACCCTGCGGGGCCTCCCTGGGTTCTGATCAGCAGAGCAGTGCCATCCACTGTCCCCATGGCAACAGACACCAGGGTCACTCTGGGGCCAGCTGTCTAAGTGCAAACAGATTTGTACTCAGGGTCTGTGAGCATCTTATCAGCATTTTTCAAAAGCCAAGGAATAACTGGCTCCTGGTCTCTTCCCTGTCGTCCAGGCCCTGTGATCCCTCCCAGCGCCCTGCAGTTGGTGAACACAGGGTCAGAGAGGACAGACAGTGGGGAGGCAGCCACGTCCTTGGGGTAAAGGGCATCAGGAATCCCTGGCCTCTGCACCATCCACAATGGCCTCAACCCCAGTCTGGGGCTGTAGCTGAGCAGCAGGTACCAATTTCCCTCCAAAGGCAACCTGGCAGTGAGTGCACACAAAGGAATATCACACAGCCTTGAAAAGGAATGGAATTTTAACATATGTGACAACTCCACAGAGCTTAGGAACATCACACCCAGTGAAATAAGCCATAACAGTAGAACAGATGCCCACCACTCCACTCACAGGAGGGGCCACTCCATGCACTCACCCCCACATGGTGGGCATGGGGTTCCGCCCTAAGGGAGGTGTGACTCAGCTCGGCATAGGCAGATTCACAGACGGAGAGTAGAATGTAGATGCCAGGGATGTGGGGGTAGGTCATGCTGGGGTATAAATGGTGTAGGGGCTCCACACATTGTGAATGTCCTCAGTGCCAGCCAACCATACACTTGTGAGTGGCTAAAAGGACAAATATCATGTTTTATATATTTTACATCACGCCCTGCCCCAGCCTGACAGCTCACAGCCCAGCTGGCCAGGACCGTCCCCTGGTCTTTCCACCCGCCCTGAGAAGAGGGGCCGTGGGCAGAGCTGTGGGCAGAGCTGTGGGCGAGGAGGGCACCTGGGTCTCCAGGAGACCTGGAGAAGCCCATCCCCGGGGATTTCCTGTTCACCAAACCTGGCCTCCAGCTGTCCCCAGCCCCTCGGGAGCTCTTCTCCAGCAGATGAGGCAAATGAGCAGCCCCAGCCTGCTCCTCTGCCACCAGCTGGTGACAGATGATCATTATGAAGGAGGGAAGCAGGGTCCATTTGTCATTTTTGACATTTGAAGCTGAGAAGGTCCTGTGACCGTGGCGTTCCCTCCCCACAGGATGTGACAGGCCGTATGCAAAGCCAGCCTGGGGGTCTTTGCTGTCATTCAATTTACACTAATCCCGCACAGCTTGGGGCACTGAAGCAATGTCATTTAACACGTAATTGCTTTGCTTCCTCATGGAAGAGACGGCTGCACCCGATGCGATTTGTCATCTCATTAGGCAATCAATATTAAAACCAGGAAACACGTGCATGTGTGCAGGCTCGGTCCCCAGCAGCACAGCAGGGGGCTGACAAAGCAGGACAAACAGCTGGGGGGGGGGCACCCTGACCTCCCCCCAATGTCCTCTAACCTCCACCAGGACCCCTGTTCCCAGCGCCGTGGCTCTGCTGCCTTCTCCAGAACACGGGTCCCGACCCTTGGTGGATTTGGACACCAAACTCTCCATCCTTTCTTACAAAGACTCGGGGCCACCTTTTTTCTGTCCTGGAAAA
This sequence comes from Callospermophilus lateralis, assembly GCF_048772815.1. Classification (NCBI taxonomy): domain Eukaryota; kingdom Metazoa; phylum Chordata; class Mammalia; order Rodentia; family Sciuridae; genus Callospermophilus; species Callospermophilus lateralis. The sequence goes on from NC_135318.1 coordinate 7,268,284, forward strand.
TAGCCAGTCCAAAAACTGAAAGCAGGATCAGGTCCCTGTGTCCCTGCATGCAGGTGTGTGACAGGCTTACCTGGTGTAGGACTATGTTGGGCTCAGAGAATCTCTGTGACCTGCAGGAGGCGAGAGAGCACTGGGCTTGTGAGGGGAACTGTCCGCTGAATGTAGATGGGGAGGAGGAACAGCTACCAGCAGTGGAGGAGAAGCAGCCTGCGATGGAGTCAGAGGCCACCAGGAACCTGCAAGATCCGGGAACTTACAAGGTCACTGAGACCCCCACACCTGGGGGCTCCAAGAAGGGGTTGCTAATGACCTCTAGAGAGGTCCAGAAAGAGGCTAAGTTTGCCAAAACCAAGGGGAAGCCATTTTAAAGACATATGTCTTTTATAACTTTTATTACAGACAGTGTGGACAGAAGGTTGGAAATTCTTGCAAAAATAAATCCAGACGCAGCATCCTGTCAAGCAAGAGGCTGGAAATCACAGCCTGGTAACCACTTGAAAATACGAGACAGGGAGATGATCCATCCATCACCAAAACCCAAGCCAGAACCCAGAAGCAACTGGGGCTTCTCTCCCCTCGCTGAACAGGAAGCGCCCCCCGAGCCGGCTGGAGAGGACATTCGGACTAGGCCGAGGCGGAGAGGGAGCAAGGGCAATGGTCCTAGATGTGATGGGTGCAGCTGATGCGTGGCAAACTTGGAAATGGCCCAAATGATGACTGGGTGTCTCCAGGGATTGGAGAACCAGGCATTGTCTAATCCTGGAGATAGATATGTATTTTTTTTATTCCACGGGTTTTACATCTTTCATTTTTTTGAAGCTACTTCACAGTTCTGGAAATTGTAGATAACAGTACCAAAGGAAGTGAGTCTTGTCCACAGACATGCAAATTAATTCTGTGAGGTTGAAGGACAATTGGTTTCCTTCCTCCCTCCCCCAGGAAAAGGCAGCTGGGATCTGCTGGCCATGTTTTTTCCCTGCCCTGGGCTGCAGCCGGGGACCTCACACATGCTAAGCAGGAGCTGAAAACCCCTGAGCTAGCTAGCCGCCCGCCTGTGAATTCTTTTCCAGCACCCCTTTGCCTATGTGATTGGCTCTTTGAATTTTCCTTGGAACCACTGTAACATTTTACTGACTCCCTCCTTATTCGGTGAGATCTTTGACATACATTCATTTTACATTCCTATGACAAGCCCTAAGACACGCTCTTCTAAAACATACATCAGGAAGTTTTGACTAAAAGTAATTGAAAACTGTGACTCAGCGGGCTGCAGCAGCAGGATGTATCACCCAGGGTAACAGTGAGCCCAAGGGAGGGGACTCAGGGTGCGCTCCTCCGCACTTCTGGAGCCCGGGCTTGCCATCCCCTGCCCTGCTTGCCCACGACGTGGGCATGGCTCCCTACTTCTCTTGATGAGTGGCATCTGTCACTCGCACCTTTTGGGAGAAGAACTGGATTGGGGCCCATCCCTAAACCCGCTGCTGCAAGGACTGACCTTCGAGTGACTGGCTCAGTGAGGCCCAGGAAGGCCACCTGCAGGACATGGGGTGTTAATCTTGGTGAGAAAGACGCACAGAGAGCACCTTTAACAAGCACCCCACCCCCCCAGTGGGGACGCCTGTGCCTCCTTGGCCCCGGAAGCACAGCCCAGTTCTCCGCACCTCAGCCACCTGCCCTCCGTTGTCCCAGGGCCCCTGGCTGCTGCAACTCCAGCCTCTAGTGTGTGTTGGGCTCCGAAGAAGGGGGCGGAGGGAAACCTCTTTGCCTGAGGCTTTACCTGAAGCCCTGTCCACCTTAATTTCCACAGAGGTAGCACACACCAGCCACCACCCCCAGTGACACAGCCACCTCTTGTGCTAAAAGCATACAGGGCCAAAACTGCGCGGCTGCTGACAGGTAGCTGGGGAGTGGGCGCTCAGCCGAGCACAGCACCCCAGGGGCCCCAGGAGCCCAGGGCATCGGCAGCTCTCGAGACGCCCCAGTCTGTGACGGAGAACTCACAGGAGGACTTGGAGGTTGGTCTTGAAACAAGCCTCGACCCACTCAGGAGCCCCAGGCTAGCGGTTTTACAGCAGAGTGGACTCCGGGGTCAGACCCCAGGGAACAGCAGCTCTGGGGACAGAACCAAAGGCCCAAGACAGAGCACAGCAGGGTCCGTTGGGGCTCAGGGGCGGGAGGGAGGGGAACAAAGGCCTCGGGAGCATCCCTCCCTGTGCTCTGCAGCTTGGCTTGCTTCCTGCCCTGCACCCCCAGGTTCCGGCTGCCTTAGACACACCCCAGACCCGGCTGCTTACTCCCAACCAACCATTCAAAGGAGTTGGACAAATTCAAGAAGTCATCCTCATTGATGTTATCACCTTACACCATAAAGCCTTACATACAGGGCTTTTGTCCGTTAGTCGTCAACTACTCTCTCTCTCTCTCCCCATATATACACACACTCACACATTAGTCGTAGATGGACACAATACTTTCATTTTTTTTAATGTGGTGCTGAGGCTCAAACCCCGTGCCTCACCTGTGCTAGGCAATGCTCTACCACTGAGCCCCAGCCCCAGCCCTCCACCTGCCTTTTGAAGTCCTTGCTAGAGAACTGCACTTGCTGTGATCCTGCTCAGCAAGATGGGGAATTAAGGTTTAGGGAGCACCTACTGAGCCCCTGCCATGGTACTCATTGATTCACATCCCTCCCTCGTCTCTTCGAATCCCCACAGCAACAGTCAGCAGCACACATTTCAAATTTACTTTTATTTTAACTGATGAGGAAACAGGATCAGAAAGATTGGTAAGTAATTGGCCAGGGTCAGACAGCCGGCAGTGGTAGCATTTAACCACGGGTGAGTGGAACTGAGAAGCCGGGCCCTTCAACAGCTGCTACCACTTTACTATTCCCGCTCTCCTCCCTGGACTTCCTGCAACACTGTCCGCCTTTTAAAGGACAGATCCGAGTTCTGCAGAAGTGAATACTAGCACTCAGAATGAAATGACAGTGTACATCACTCGTGCCGTTCCCAGGAGTCCCAAGACATTGCGTTTTGTGGATAAGAAAAGTACAAGTGGGTTTTGGATTAATTACGCTCCCACCTGACTCAAAATTTTCCTTGATTGGCAGTGGCTGTGACGAGCAGCCATTTTCTCTACCTGCACGCTCGGTGCCCACAAACCAGCTTTCCCTCGCACTCTCCTCTATCTGCCTCGGCCAACATTCAGCGCTGACGGGTTTTCACACTGACTAATGCCGCTGAGAGCCCCCCTGGGTGTTCACATCAGCTCTGTTCTCCACACCCCAAAAGCAGAATCCCCAAACTTTCACTACTCGGGAATAGCTAAGCAAACTAGAGTCCCGCCACACAATGGAAATGTCTGTCCACTCAAAAGAACGAACACTGACATGTGATGCTACGGAGCCGGACCTGGACAGAGCCGGACCTGGACAGGAACACTGTCCCCTGAGACACAAAAGTTTGTGTGTTTTCCCCACACACGTGTATAACGCTCTTCTCATGCGTCTCTCCCATGCTGGATGGAGCCCTCAGGGACAGGGGACAGTGTCTCATCAACTCTGAACCCTGGGAGGCTAACTTGAGCCTGGGACCAGCCTTCAGCAAATTTTTGTTCATCAAGTGCCCATGGTGTGGTGGGCACAGCTCCAGGTGGTACGTACACAAACGGTTTCTTTCACGGGCTTACCGTCTCACGGATAGAGACACGTAGGATCAATGGCAAACAGGTGAATACCCACAGCATGTCGGCAGGTGAAGGTAAAAACTGCCAAGAAATGCAAGTGAGGGGGCGAGGAGAAGGAAGGTGCTGTCTCAGCTGTGCCATGGGGAAGACTCAGATGAAGTGACACTGTGACAGAGACCTAAAGTGAGGGACCCATGGGGACGTGTGAGAAAGAGTGCCCAAGAGGGAACAGCATGTACAAAGGCCCTGGGACAGGAGTTGCCTGGGGTACTCAACAGTCAGCAAGAAGAGCAGTTTTCCTGGGATGAGGACAAGGGGGAGGTGGGAAGGACATAGCACCAGAGAGGAAGTCAGGCCTGGGTCGGGGGGAGCCTCGCAGGGTCTCATGTCACTGAGGAAATGGAACCACTGCAGAGTTTGAGCAGGAGAGTGTGGATTCAACCTGTGTTTTAGAAGGATCATTTGAGTAGAGCATTTGAGTAAGGGGATGTCCTTGGGGTAGGGGAATGACGCATTCTGACGGTGGCCAATAACGCTCCTGGAGCCAGGCCACCAGGCCCCAACACTGGCTGCATCATCTGCACGAGTTTCTTAATTTCTCTGCCCTATTTTACCCACCTCCCATGGATCGTCACCTTCCTCACTGGTGCTCCCAGTGTGGCCCTTAGGCCACAACCCCAACCTCACCAGAACCCACTAGAAAAACAAAGGCTCGAGCCCCACCCAGGCCACTGGCTCAGTCAGCTTTCCCCCTGCTGCGGCCAAAACACCTGACAAGGACAATTAGAGAAGGAGACGTTTATTTGGGGGCTCAGGGTTTCAGAGGTGTCAGTCCATAGACAGCCGGCGAAGAGTGTGGCCGAGGGGAGCAGCTGGGAGCAGGCTGCTGGGGAACTGAGACAGCTCAGCTCACCAAATAGAAACCCAAGGCTCCCCGGACCCACAGCCTGCAGCCACGCCCCACCTGCCTGCGGTTAGCACCCAGTTCATCCCCGTCAGAGGTTCATTCAGCGACTGCGTTAAGGCTCTCCTAACCAATCGCTTCACGTCCGAACCCTCCTGCCTTGTCTCACACATGAGCTTTAGGGGACACCTCACATCCAAACCATAGCACCTACTATTTCAGAAACCTGGGCGTGGGATTACAGGGCCTCCAGTTAGATGTGACCATCAGATGGACAATAAATACCATCCACGCAGCTTGCAGGGCAGAAGTGCCTAAAACAATTGCCTGCTGTTCATCTGAAATGCAGATGTGTCCAAGTTTGCACAGGGCCCGGTGTGTGCTCATAGCTGTCACCATTACCATGGAGCAAGACTGGGTGGCCGGCTGGGACACAGGGCACAGGGCAGGTGCCTTCTTCTCCAGGAGGCTTCTTCCACGTGGTGATGGGCAGCTTCCAGGGACACCCGTGGGCGCCTGGGATCACCCTACTCCCTCCTTCTGCTGGGTCCACGATGGGGTGTGAAGGGCGGCCCCTCTGCCCCTGGGCTCAGGCATCGGGGTCTCTGGGTTCTCCTCACTTTCACTGGCAATTTCCCTCAGTCAGCAAGACTTCGCGAACCCACCAGCCAGCTGGCCTGGGACACTGCAAGAGAGAGTAGGTTTCTGTTTCTGGATTGTTCTGGTCAGTTTTACCCAGCAATCAACCGAGGAGGTGGTGTATGAAGAAATTAGAAATGTTAACCGAATGGGTCAAAAATAGGGTTGGAGGGTATTGGTGAAGACGTTGCGGAAAATGCACTTCTTGGCTTCATCAGAAATAACAGACATGTCTGTCCCATTATTTGTCAAAGGCATGAGTAGACTCCATGTCCACCCACCACCGGCCACCCCACCGGTTCCAGCACTTGGTGCCAACCTAGTACACAGATACTGTTGGAAACTTCATGCAAAATCATCCTTCTGAGTAGCTGTCAGATACGTCAAAAACACTGATTATCATGTTAACTCGGGCTCCAGGAAATAAACACTGAATTGGAATATCTAGTGGAATAGAAAGTGCATCTCAGCTCTGTTCACAAAAAAAAAAATCTCCAGACATTCCTGCCTCATCAGGGCTTAACGTGTTAACACAGATTGTTCCCTAGCAGCGACTTAACATGCAAGCAGAGGCCTGGAATTAACACGTCTCTACTTTTCTTTAGCCAAATGCTAGTTCTAATTATAGCATTCAGACTAACATGCATATTTATTTGCTCATCTCTTGCCTTGGCTTGTAATTAAGAGTCAGCCCGGCCTACCTCAGAAAAACGGTGACAAATTATTACAGTGTGTTCTGGGCTTGTCTGAGGAGAGCAGTAGGTTAAGTAAACTCGGGTGTTCTCCATTTCCATAATTATGTCATCATGTTACATTTAATGCACGTGGCCAGGACAGAAGCCAGCACCCAGGGACCGCAGCCCACGAGGCCAGATCCCACAGGAAGAGAAAGCAAATTCTTCCCTGGAAGCATGTGGGAAGGGTGGGAGCCGCCCCCCCCCCCACGGGTCCTCACCTCCCCCTCCCCAAGGAGAATGGCCAAGCTCGCCACCCAGGGCTCCGGTCGGGGACCCCAGAGAAGCCATTTCTCATGTGACTGAGAAGCGCATGAGAAAGCCTTGAGGAACTTTTATCTATCCTTCCAGCTCAGCAAACAGCAGGGGCTCAATAAATATTTGTCAAATGAACAGAGCGTGTGGGGAAACAGGGTAACTAATGAGAGGCACTCGGCGCTTTTGGGCTTTCCCGGCTCATAGCAGGCCTCTCTCCTGTCTCACAGGTCACCTCTGTCAGGGGCTAGAAGGAAATTCTCCTTCAAAGAATAACCTGACAGCCCCCTGGGAGACATCCTGCCTGGGAGACATCCTGTGGTTATCAGGATCATCAGACACCCTGCAGCTGGCAGTTTTACCACCCACATCCAGCAACTGCTGATTAGAGAGCTTCCCCATCCCCAGCATATAAATACCCCTATGTGAACAATAAAAGTTTGCAGCTTGATCAGAATTCCTGTCTTGCTGTCATCCTTGTCCCTTCATTCCTCCCCATCTAGGTTCGATGCCCACGTTGATGTGTCCTGCCGGTCCGGACATTTGGTGCCCAACGTTGTGTGCTCGAGCCTTTGACTGAGAAGGAACACCGTCCTCCTTGATGTGTCCTGCGGTCAGCACACACCTCTCTGTTGTGTGGCCTGGGCTCAAACCCTGCACCCCGTGTCTGAGGTCCAGCTGCAGGATCAAAAGCAGTCACCAGCTCCCTGCCAAGTGGGCTGGGACAATGTTGGTGGCAGGTGGCCGTTGGGGGTGACAGATGTCGCAGGTCTCAGAGCTCAGGAGACAGGTTTATCGGGCTCCCTCCCACTCTGTATCCAGCCAGTGGGTCACCAGGTCCCACCAGCCAGTAGAGGTCAACCAGTAGAGGTCAACCGCAGGCCTGGTCCATCCTTTCTGCTGTTGGAAGGCACGCAGAGGACCACATCCCTGCCTCACCGAACTCTGCTGCTCTCCCACAAATGCCATCGTCCCCTGGCCAGTGCTTGGTCAGAAATGGTGACAAGCACTGGACCCGCTGGCCAAGTGCCCCATGAAGCCAGCTCTGCTGTCTGTTCCAAGTCCTTCCCTCCACCTGCTCGGGGCTGAGCCTTTTCATAGAAGAACTTCAAGGAAGATTCCAGAAGGTTCTCATCTGAAACACAGGAGGGCCCTGCTTAGCTCTAGCAACATCCAGCACCGCTCAAAAAATGTGCCGCGCCTTCCCAGGGACGAACATCCATGCTACAAAAGCCAGAATTCAGGGGACCCCAGAGGGCCCAGAGGACTCCTTCCTGAGAGTGTCCGTGACCTCTGCCCACACCGCTCCTCTACTCTTCACCTTCGGCCCTGGCCAGAGCTCCCTTGCAGCACAGGGTCTGACTCCCTGGCCACATAATTCTGGAAACATGAGAAGCCCGGCCCTGCCCGCCCATCCCCTCCTCTGCAGTGACCTCTCTCACCCACCGGGCTCTCCCGAACGCCTCTCTGTCCCCAACCAGCACATACAGGCACAGCGACCTCCTGCCTGTCAGGAGAACTCTGCTGGACCTACCCTAAGACTGGTTCACACTGAGGGTGGCGAGCTTCACCTCCGGTCAGCCCCGGGAAATTCACGCCGTTCAGGGCTTGGCAGGAGGCTCCTCCCAGGGCTGCGCTGGGAGAGAGGGTTTTCTAGAGGGTTGGAGTCAGCCTTCGCTCAGTGCCAGTCTGAAAATACCTGTGCACACAGCCTCTGGGACACCTAGTGACCCGAACACCTTACATCATTCCGGGCTTCCTCGCTGACCGCTGACAGTGGAGCAGACAGCAGGGCCCAGGGGTTGGGGAAGCCCCAGGAGCAGCTCCCGAAGTCATCCACGCTGCCCAGGAGCCTCGGCTGGGCCTAGGGACACCCACCTCTGGAAGCAGAGGAAGTGGAGGAGAGAGAATCTCAGAACCGGGGGAATCACTGAGAGCTTGAGTCTTCAGCTAGGTGGACGGCAAGGAAGGAGGGGACAGAGGCAGGCGGCACAGGCAGTGCCAGGGCCTCCCACCTACCCGCTAGGCCAGAGCCTTCAAACCAGGAGGCTAAAGGGAGGAGCTGGGGAAAGTCGAGAGCAGACCCCCACCCTGATCCTACTGGGGACTCCCGGAGAAGGCCACCTGCTCTGCTGTCCACCCCAACCCAGGGAACCCTATCCCACAATCCTGGCACCCCACCCCACCCCCTCCTGGGCCAAAACGGTCAGAAAAGTGGGGGCTCTGTGACCCCTGCTTGGCCTCACAGGACACAGAGGGGACCCCTGGGTTTAGTGATAGTCGGGGTCAATTGAAAGCCTGGTGTGGGGAGTTGGAATAAGCCACTTCAGTGAAGGTGAAGTGACCCCAAAGCCAGGACCAATGGAAGTCCAGTCAGACCCAGGGCACCTGCAGGGCCCCAGGACATCTGCCAGGGAGGGTGGCTGAGCTCCACCAACTGCAGACACGAATTCTGCCACAAACCCAGGCCACTGGTGCAGGATGAGATGGACCTTGGCCCCTAGCAGCCTGGCCCACCCAGGGGAGGCCAGCCTCACACCTGGAGGCCAGCCACTCCACCCAGAGGGAGCAGGGAGAGGAGGTCTTGATGCCAACCGTGTGGAGCATGGCACTGAAGAGGCCCCCTCCCACTTGCCATCGGGCGCAACGTGGAAGTCGGTGGCCTCAAGCCGTCACGGAGGCTCCACGGAGATGAAGAATCCCACTCCAGAGGGGAGTCTGCCGAGGCTCGAAGGAAGGCCAGAGAAGATTCTCTCTAAAGCTCTCAGCTCTGCTCCCCCCTAGAAGCAAGGCTGCGGGGCAGAGTCCCGGGTCACGGCTGTGAGACAGACGCTGAAGGAACCTGGGCAAAGGAGGGCCACCGCACACCTGTCCTGCACCCCCCTGGGGACCCGAGTGGCCTGCTGTCCCCCAGGCTGTTGGCCCTGGGCTGAGCTGTGTGCAAGAAGGACGTCCTGCCACGGCCCAGAGGCACAGGGAGGAGACTGGTGAGCAGCCAGGTCACGGGCCCTGAGACCAGCCCTGCCAGAGGTGAGCACGGCCGCCCTGAGCAGCCTGGGGGCCTCCTGAGCACAGCGACCAGTGCCTGAGGCCAGGCAGCCCTGGGGAGGGCAGGAGCAGGCAGCCTGTTAGGTGATCCCAGGAGGAGACTCCGGTGCCCCAACTCCAGGAGGGACCAGGCGTATCCACAGCCTGGGGAGGGCAGCTGGGGCAGGGGCCACCTCACCGACTGCGCCTGTCACCCACTGCTTGACTTAGAACCTGGAGTTCCAGCGGATGCCCCCACGGGGTCCTATGGCGACCCCATGGTCATCAATGGCCAGGCGTTCAATTCCGTGAAGACCCCGCCCCTCCCGGCACACCAATCTGACTCCTGGGTCTAATCTACCGCATTTCAAGAAACCAAGAATAAAACGAATGTGCGCTGATGAGCTCGAGGGGCCCCGTTCAGAGAGTGCACATGGGACGACCCCATCTGCCATCCCAAACTCACAACAAGTCCACTGCTCTTGAAAACAGTCACCAGCTGCGCAGAGATAGCCCCAGTGCTGACCTCGGCAGAGCCCCCTCCACATTCTCAGGTTCTGGGTTAGGGCGTGAATATGTCTTCTTGGGGGATATAATTTGACCCATAATACCGTCCCTTCCCAGGGCAGCCCACACCCAATGAGGCCGACACAGGTGTGAAGGCTGGAGCATGTCATTGGAGGGGCGGTCCAGTCCTGGAAGGACAGGGCTCTCCACCCCATCCACTGGCTTTCCCGCTCACCTCCAGCAGAACAGCTCTCCCCCCACCACCAAACAACTCCCAACATGACTCTGTCTCCAAGTGACTTCCCTGGGGACCAAGGCTGCATCATTAACTCACCCTTTGTGGGGACACAGGCCATGCAGGCAGGTCACTGGAAATCTAAGAGCACACACACATAAGGCCTCCAGATCAGAGCCTCCCTTCAGCCTCCGGAGTGAGGGCACACTCCAGAAAGTTCCAGAAACTGCCCTGAGTAGGCACCTGGATTCCGTTCAGGAGCAGACAGAAACCCCTCTGCGGTCACACCCTCCCCGTCAGGTGACGCTCCCGGTCTGCAACCCTGGTCTGGCCAGCCCTTGGCTGGTATCCACTGTCTGTCCATTTCTTCATGCACGAGCCATTTGTTGGGCCTCTGCTGTGCGTCATGCTAGGTGTCCAGGGCACGTGGGGGTTCCTGCCCTCGAGGAGCCCAAACGCAGCCGAGGGGAAAGGCGGGCCAGCAAGTGTCTATGACACAGAGTGACAGGTGTGGGAGAGGACGCAGGGGCTTCAGGGGGAGTCCAGGGAAAGGGACTCAAACCCAGAAGGGAAGGGGGGACAGGACGGCTCCCCAGAGACCCCGAGGGAAGAGGACACGCAGACACTCCTGGCATCTGGAGTGACAACGCTGTGTGGCTGGAGGGCGCCTCGGCCTGTCTTCTGCTGCTGTGACAGACAGCACAGCCCAGGAAACTCTCAAATAGAAGTTGGCGGGGGCCACGTTCTGGGAAGGCCCAGATGGAGACTCTGGAGCTGAGAGGTAACAGGGCCCCGGGCTCAGGAGGCAACAGGAGAAGAGAAAGCCGAGATCCCTCGTAGAACACAGCTCTCACTGTGACCACTGACCCCTCCTGAGGCCCGAGCCCCCACCACCCAGCGCCTCCCGGGGGCCCCCCTCAGCACTGTCAGCTGGGGACTCAGTTCCCACCCGTGGGGTCTGGGAAACACCGTGGAACCACAGCAGGTGGGGAGGGCAGAGGCCACAAGGAAGGTCCACGCCCAACACGGAGGGGCTGGGGCTGAGCTCAGTCCACGGGCGCAGGGGCACTGGGGACAGAGGGCCGACGAGGCCAAGGCGCTGTGCGGAGAGGGATGAACGTGCCTCGGGGGACAGAGACCAGGACCAGGGTGCAGCGCTCCCACCACACGGAACAGCCCAGCTCTGCAGAGGCCTGGCAGCCCTGGGTCCCTCCCAGCCAGTGAAGCCACCACCACAAGCCCAGAAGGACCGCTGCCTCAGAGACACCACGAGCCTCGCGGGCTCCGCAGTTTGCAAACACATCCCTGCGGGCAGCCCTCCCCGGGGACGAAGGCAACGCGCTGCAGATTGTCAGTCACTCGGCGCGGAGTTTGGCATCTGCCTCTCACAGCTGCCCGCATTCCCAGCTAAAATATTAAAAGAAATATTTTTGTGTTACAGTCTCTGCTTTGCCAGAATCTTGCTGTGCATTTGTGACAATTTTATGGGCTCCTCCGAAGGCTGAGGGAGCACTGCAGAGGGGAAGGACGAAGGTGGCGTTCCCAGTTCACAAATCAGCAGCCACACTGCGCTGGGAGGGGCTTCCTGTCCTGGCAACGCATCACCACGTCACCTTCACAGTCGGAAGAGTGGGCAGGAGTGCTCACTCGGCAGCACAGACACTAAAATTGGAACCATACACCGAAGATCACCATGGCCCCTGGGCAAGGGTGACCGGCAAATTCGAGAAGCATTCCATATTTTGAGCAAACCTTTGGAAGGTCATTTCACCATTGTTTATTCTAAGAAAATAGACTCAGGTTACACTGGATAGCCCCCAATATTGAAATGTAACTTTCATACCAAAAAAAAAAAAGTGGGCACAAGTGAGAGACCAGGGGCAATGTCACTGGCCTCGTGGTCCCTGAGCCCATGCAGGATAGAAACCAAACACAGCTAACCAGGGCGTGACGACAGAGCCATGGATTGCGCTGATTCATGCAGCAGGGTGGCTACCCAGGAGGGTGGCGGAAGTCCAGAAGGAAGGGCACACAAGTGGGCTCCAGACTGGAAATCAACACAAGCTGTGGGGCAGCCTCTCACCGGACCCACACCATGGTCCAAAACGTTGGCACGTGGTTTAAAATGTGTCTAAGATCCAGTCAGATCTTCCCCGGACTCTTAACGTGGAAATGCGTCTGAACGAGGGCCCTGGTCCAGGGACTGTGGCCACACGGGCTTGCCTCCCTAATGCCTCCTTGTAGTTTGGCTTGAACCGTGGATGCGACCCGGAGGCCATTCCCCATCTACCGTAAGCATGAAGTGTGCAGCACTTTTCTCCTCACCACCTCCAACTTGAACTTGAAGCCTCTACTCCCACCTCTGCCATTTAGCTTAAGCCCAGAACGTGTTGTGCCTTCTGTGAACCCGGTGTTACTGCCTCAGAGAGATCGGTAAGAAGCCCCCACCCATCTCCACAGAGCCCCTGCATGAGGACAAATCAGACCTCCTGATGACCGAGCCCCTCTGTGTCCAGTCCTGGTTATTTCACATCTTGAAAGCTGGCCTCACACTAACTCAGGGAGAGAAGGTGCTATTTAGCCCAACCCTTCTCCTCACTTTACATATGACAAAACTGGACCAGACAGGGCACTTTGCATATGGCAAGGAGTAAAAAATGAGATGAGATACTTTTAAAAGATTGATAACTATGTCAAACGAAAAACTAACTTGCACAGGTAACAGAACTTGTTAGAAGTGGCTGTCACTGTCCCTACTCAGGCAGCACTACAATGTCTGATACTTTGGGTGGCTGTGGGATTTGAGTGTCTAGCCTGTGGCCCATGAAAGGAAGAGTAAACCACTCCCAGGACCCTCTGCCTCCCCTTTGCTGGTGGGGAGGCTTCGGCTGGAGCCTGCTTGCTCCACTGGGAGGGCTTGGTGTTCTGACTAGCCGAATCCTCAGCCTCCACCCGCTGATCCACCTGCTCCACTGATACCGCTGCAGTTTTAATCTGCAAATTTCATCACTGGATTTTTCATATCATGGAAATTGCAATCTCCTAAGAAAGAGGGGCAAGCTCTTCCTGGATACTTTCACTATTTACACTTTCGGACGACTCAGGAGCAGGCAAGTGAAGGAGCTTGAGCACCTCCCAGCAAGGCCAGTGCAGGACCAGGGGGGAGTGGTGGTCTGAAGACAGGAAACACCACCCCAAGTTCCAAGCGTGGGAATTCTAGAAGCAAACCAACAAGACTGGCCAATTTTAAGCAAAATTCCAGTTGGAATAATATTTACATGATTAGTGGGGAAATAAAACACCAATTTCTGGGACCAGTCTAGTCACCAAGGACTGACCAAATCTCACTGGGACGAGCTATCAGGGTGACAACCTGTCTTCATCTTAGTGATAAAATGGTTCTCATCTTTTCACAATTCTTTGCAGAAACAGAAAGAGGAGGAGTGGGAAGGAGGGAGAGGAAGGAGAGGGAAGAAAAGGAGAGGACTCCATAGCTGGCAACTGATGTTCTGGATGTGACAGTAGAGGAGGCTGATGTCACCTGGAAAGCCAGCTCCAAATCAAACTGCCCAGTCCAAGTCCCCAAGAATCCTCGGGCCCACGGAGATGCTGGTGGGGCCTGAGAGTAGACCTGGCATTTCAAAAGGCCTGATGGAGCGTGCTTGTGCCCCAGGTTTCAGCACGGGACAGCAGAAGGGGCCTGGGGCCTGTTCTGTCCCAGATGCCTGGGTTGGAGCAGGTCAGAACACCTGTCTGGATGCTTCACTTCTAATAATCTGATCCTAAAAATGCTGCATAATAAACCGTGATCCCTGTTAACTGCACAGCTGAGCAGGGGATCAGCGAGACAGCCCAGGGCTGAGCAAGAGGGAGCTGCAACTCAAGCTGCTGCCTGTGGGGACACTTGCCAGACTCAGGAGCAAAGAAGCTTAGTTTCCTTCCAGCACAAACGAGACACAAGACCTTGGGTCATACAGGGAGAGCCTTAGAAACCAGACTCCCTACCTGTGCAGGACCCTTGGGGCTGCAGTGGTTCAGGAGAGACTTTTCCCACGAAGCTTGGCCCCCAGTGTGGCCTTGTTAAGAGCTGGGGAGATCTTTAAGAGGCAGACCATAGTAGGAGGTCACTTGGTCATGGGGACACTGCCTTCAGACAGATTAAAGGAGTTTGCCCATGGCCTACTTAGTTCTCATGAGAGGGTTGTTATAAAAGAGTCAGCCAGAGCTGGACATGGTGGTGAGCACCTGTAGGTCCAGCTACCTGGGAGGTTGAGGCAGGAGGATCAGTTGGGCCCAGGACATCAGGACCCACCTGGGAAACATAGCAGCATGCCATCTTAAAAAAAAAAAAAAAAAACAAGCTTGTCCCTGCCAGGTCTCTGGCTTTCTGTCTTGCCATGTGATCGCTACCTCTCACATACATTGCTACCATGAAGCCATCAACCATGATGTGATACAGCCAGCCGGGTCCTAACAAGACCTAGCACCCTGATGTTCAGACTTCGAACCTCCAAAATGTTCAAAGCCAAATTAACCGCTTTTATCAATAAAATACCCAGCCTCGAGTATTTAATTATAGCAGTGGAAAACAGACTAATACAGAGGTCATACCCTCAGTGATAGGATTATGTAAGACAAAAAAGTAACAAAAAGAGAAGATAGGGGATGCTTGTTCTCAACTCCTAGGTTCTAAATGAGAACGAGAGTCTCCCCCAGAGAATCCACACCACACACCCGCCTTTGTTGAGTTTGGAGTTGAATGGACACCAACTATATGGTTTGGGAAACCAAAGGCAAGAAATTAGTAGTCTTAGGTTCATAGTCTCCCAGGTTCTTGGCAAAAGCAAATGTAAATTCTCTTACAAGCAACATATTCTCAATCCAAGGTATATAGGATTTCCAAGAAAAAGTCTAGTCGTGTTGCTGGCATGATGGCACACACCTGTAATCCCAGTGACTCAGAAGCCTGAGGCAGGAGGATGATAAGTTTGAGGCCAGCCTCAGCAACTTAGCAAGACCCTGTCTCAAAATAAAAAATAAAAAGGGTTGGGGATGTAGCCAGGGTTCAATCCCATGTACCAGAGGGGGTGCAGGGTCGGGAGAAGCCAAATCAATAAAAGATTAGCCTTATTAAGGATTGACACACACCACATTCCATTTTAAATCCTTTACAGGTACGGTCCCACTTGATCCTCACAACATTCTCTTAATGGTAGGTTTTTGTTTGTTTGTTTGTTGTTTTGGCTACTGGAAATTTAAGCTAGGGGCACTTTACCACTGAGCTACATCCCCAGCCCTTTTTGTGTTTTGTTTTGAAACAGGGTCTCACTAAGTTGCTTAGCGTGTCTCTCAGTTGCTGAGGCTGGCCTTAAACTTCCTGTCTCAGCCTCTCAAGCTGCTGGGATTATAGACATGTGCACCATACCCAGTAATGACAGGGATTCCTATTCTCATTATCATCGTCGTCAGTATCATTCCTATCCCTGGATTCAGAATGGGAAAGAATGAAGACAAGAAGAGAAAAAGAAACTTCCTCAAGAACACACAGAAAACGAAAAGAGGTGAGTTCCAGACCCAGGAAGTCTGGTGCCAGTCTGCTCTCTGAACCCCTAACCTGTGCTGCCTCTCCACCCAGTGCTCCCCAGGGGATCCCTCACAGGCTCGAGAACCAGGCACCAGCCAGCGGGGTTTCCAGGGAGTGGAAGGAGTGGGTGCAGCATACAAATCAAGTTTTAAAACATTTAAAATACATTTAAAACATTTAAAATTCAAAATACAAATAAACAAGACACAGAAGAAAAGGAGTAAATAAGAAACAAAATCAAAAATTTTTTGGAGTAAGAAATATGACTAAAATAAAAATTCAATGGATGAGTAAAGCACAAATGAGCTGGTGGGGTGGGGAGAGTGGGCTGGAGGTGCAGCCAAAGATGCGCAGGGCGAGCCACAGACAGCAACTGGGGGCCATGGGAAGGTGAGAGGCAGCGGCTAGGATCAGAGGGACCAGCTCACGTGCATCTGGCAGGTTCTGCATAAAATAAGAAAATGCAGAAAGCAAAGGAGAATCCACCTGCCAAGGGCCAGGGAGAGTCCTGAGATGCGATCAAAAGCAAGATCCCAAAGCCGGAGGGACACTGTGGACAGCAACAGGGAGGGCCCTTCACCGCGGTGTGAGGCAGGCAGATGACATACAGCCACATCAGCCAGAACATGACGTGATATTAGTTTCAAAACTCTAAATAAAAATCATCGTCAAAGTAGGACTGTACAACTGGTGAAATCATCCCTTGAGAATGACGGAAAATGAAGTTACCTACAGGGAAGTAGAAGCTAAGTGAACTTACCAATAGGTCCTCGGTAGAGGAAATTCTAAAGGAAGTCTTCAAAAAGAAGAAGGTGGAACCCAGAAGAAAGACTCCAGATTAGCAAAGAAAGGAAATAGGCCAACAGGCTAAATAAGCTCGGACTAAATGAAGCAACCATAACTCACTTGTGGAGTAATAAAAAGGAACCAAAAAACTGGCTAAAAAATAGCTTAAAATGGAACTAGGTAATTATAGTAAAAAGCATTCTAAAATTCTTGTATTTTAGACAAGATGAGAGAAGGACAGAAAAATTGCATAACTTCAGAAATTAAATATATATGTTAGAAAAAATATATAAGTATACATATGTTAGAATTTTAAAGAAATCCACTAGCAATTAAGCAATTTTCAAAGAGCTACGAAAGAGAAATACAATTTATAACCTTCAAAGTAACAGAGAATGGAAATGAGTTTCCAAAAGGCAGTACCAAATATGTACCAAATAAGATGGTAGGAAATAAATGTAAGTTATCAACAATTACAATAAATATAAATGAACTAAACTTGCTAGGTGAAAGACAGAAGTCGTCAAATAGAATTTTTTTTAAGAACAGGCTTCTGCTGTTTCCAAGAAACATACTTAAACATAAAGCTTCATCTTTAAAATAAACTGATGGGAGGAAACAGAAGCAGATATTTACCAAAAGAAAACAGCGGAGCCGTGTTAACGGAGGAAACTGCTTTGTCCACAGTGAACTCACCTCCTAGTGACGCAAAGCAAGCCGGGAAGGTGCCGCCGTGCTGAACCTGCACACCTAAGGACGCGGCTCCAGGACAAACCCAGACACCCCGGGACCTGACTTCTTACTCACAGAATCGAGCACACCGAGGGAGTGGCAAGGACCCAGGGAAAGGCCGAATGTGACAGAGTGTCATTAGGACAGTGCCACTCATAGTAAGTGGTCATTGTTAAGGAGAAGGTTCCCTGTGGAAGGCAAGCCTGGCCTGGGACAGCCCAGAGCTCCCGGGCACAGCCCGGATCCCGTTTGAGAGCAGCCAGGAAGCCTCCAGATCCTCTGCCCACCTCAAAACCACACACCTGCCAAGAAGGTCACAGCCAATATCAGGGTTTCACAGACACCCTGAAAGGCTCCTGGAACCCTCCCAGGTTCCTGGGGACCCTGGTATAAGGAGATGACAGCCAGACAACTGGAAAGCATGCCACAGGACAATGTCTAGGAGCCTGGGGCCCGTCCTGAGAAGAGCTGCCTCCTCAGAATCTGAGAGACAGCCTCGGTGGCCGGAGAGCCGTCCTGGGCAGGTCTTGCTCTCGGCAGCTCTAGGGGTCAGAACTGAGGCCCGCGGCAGGGCTCAGGGGTCCTGAGAGAGCATTTCTTAAGGGAGAGCGCCAGGCTGTCCTCGGTGATTCAGAAGGACAGCAGAGGCCCTGCGGGGGCTGCCCAAGGACCAGCGGCTCCCCAGGAATGCAGGACCTGGGGCTCCTGCCCAGCTCCTCACGATCCAGGGATCAAACAGGGACAACGATTGTGGGGATCTGCCACCTCCCGCCTGCCCTCCGTGTCTCCAGGTGTCTCCCGGCACTGGGCACGCCGCAGGTGCTGAGTGGACCTGGAGGTGCATCTGTGGAATTTTACTTCTAGCAAAGAAAAGAGACAGTGAGCAAAATAACTTGTGAGTGATGAAGGCAATGAGGGGACAGTGACAGAGGCCATCGGAGAGCCGGGTGGGGACCTGGCTGTGGGAAGGCTTTAAAACGAACCTGAAGGGCAAGCGGGGCCAACCTGGGATCAGAGTCCAGGGAGAAGTGCAGACGGAAGGTGGCACCTGGCAAGGCCAGAGCCCAGGCGAGGACAGGGCTGGGAGGAGTCTTGAGAGGTTTAGTTTCAATTCTCCCCAGAAAGAGAACCGTGAGCTGGTTAAATGAACTCCAAGGCTCTGACGAGCCCCACTGCTCATTCTCACTTTTGCTGATGGTTCTTTTGGGGTCAGACCCTGGAAATCATGGCCAAGATCCATGTCACTCTTCACCTACGTTTTCTCCTGGAAGTTTTATAGTTTCAGGAAAAACATTTGAGTCTTTAAATGATTTTGAGTTGATCTCTGTCTGTAGTATAGACAAAGTTGCCTTTCGAGGGGACCGAAGGGGCCAGCGTCTCTTTGCAGGGTTCTTTCTGCCCAGGTGAATCCAAGACCCCTAAAACTTACAATCTCAGATGATTAATAAGTAACAAAACACAGACACTCCGAAATATATTTACATAATGCGAAGAACATGGGTTCTGGAACTAGACAAAGAGAAAATGGCTTCGGTGGTTTTTTTAAAGGGGCACATCAAAGGGTAAGGTTTCAAAGGCGGGGTCTTGCTTCCTGATGTCTCGCAGTCAGCAGGTTGAGTGACATCTTGGCAGGTCACACCCTGTACTCAGGTACTGTATGGGCCATGGCAGAGCGGGAAAGAGATTCACATTGTCCCTGGGCAATTGACCAGAGGAAATGTCCACTGTTATTCCCAGACACTAGATGTCTCTACCCACGAGGCTTCCATGCACGGTGACCCACATGCCACCCATGACCAGCTCGGCTTGTAACAGGCTCCAATTTCATTCTTTTGTTTTGGTACTGGAGATTGAATCCAGGGGAGCTTAACCACTGAGCCACGTTCCCAAACTCTTTGTTTTTTTTTTTTTTTTTTGTTATGAAACAGGGTCTTGCTAAGCTGCTCAGCTTTGAACTCCCAATCTTCCTGCCCCAGCCTCCCGCCTAAGTCTTTTGAATGTAAAATGCTCCTACAGGGGCTGGGTTTGTGGTTTAGTGGTAAAGCACTTGCCTAGCACATGTGAAGCACTGGGTTTGATTCTCAGTACCACATTAAAAAATAAAAAATAAAGATATCATGTCCATGTACATCTAAAAATATTTTTTAAAAAGAAAAATAAAGTGTTCCTCAGAGCAAGGAAATAGATTGAAAAGGGTAATCTATGGAATGGAAAAAAAATATTTGCAAACTATATATTTGATAAAGGATTAACACCCCAGTATATCAGGAACCCCTGAAACTCAATAGAAAAGAGGCAAATAACATTATTTAAAAATAGGCAAAGGATTTGAATAGATATTTCTCCAGAGAAGATACACAAATAGCCAATAGATATATGAAAAGATGCTTAGCAACACTAATCATCAGGGAAATGCAAATCAAAGTCACAACAAGATGCATAAACTCACACCTGCTAAGAGGGTTATTATTAAAAAAAAATAATAATAAATAAGGCTGAGGCAGGAGGAGCAAGTTCATAGCAGCCTCAGCAATTTATCAAGGTCCTAAGCAACTTAGCAAGACCCTGCCTCAAAATAAAGAATAAAAAAAGGCTGGGGTTGTGGCTCAGTAGTAGAGCGCTTGCCTCGAATGCATGAGCCCCTGGGTTCAATCCTCAGCACCACATAAAAATACAAACAAAAATAAAGATATTGTGTCCATCTACAATTTTAAAAAAAGGAATAAAAAGAGCTGGGGATGTGGCTCAATGACAAAGCACCCCTGGGTTACTACCAAAAAAATAAAGCAAAAGGTAAATGAGAGCAAGGATGTGGCAATATCTGAACTGCATGCTGGTGATAGAAATGATGCAGCCATTATTGAAAAGAGTGTGGATTGCCAGGTGACATGGCGCACACCTGTAATCCCAGTGACTTGGGAGGCTGAGACAGGAGCATCACAAGTTCAAGGCCAGCCTCAGCAACTTAGCAAGGCCCAGCAACTTAGTGAGACCCTGTCTCAAAATAAAAAAGTAAAAAGGGCTAAGATGGAACTCAGTGGTAAAGCACCCTGGGTTCAGTAGCAAAAGAAAACATTATGGAGGTTCCTCAAAAAAGTTATAATAGAACTACCAACACCACTTATTTATCCAAAAGAATTGAAATCAGAATCCTATGTTCATTGCAGCACTATTCACAATAGCCAAGACACGAAAGCAACTAAGAATCCACTGGTGGATAAATAGAAGAAGAAAATGTGGTGTTACACACAACACCACCTTACTCAGCCTTTTTTTTTTTTAAAAAAGAAGAAGGAGAAGGAGGGGGAAAGGGAGGGAAGGGGAAGAGGAAGAAGAGAAGGGAGCGAAAGAAGAAGGAAAAGAATGAGGGGGAAGAAAGAGGGAGGGGGAGAGGGAAAAGTGGGAGGGAGAAGGAGAAGAGGAGGAAGAGGAGGGAGAGGAGAGAAGGAGGAGAATCCTGTCTGTGCTAGACTGGGATGGGCACCTGGAAGACAGGATGTAGGTGAGCAGAGCCAGCCAGCGTTGGAGTCAGCATCTAAAACCATGAAGCTGAGAAGCAGAGCGAGTGGTTGGCAGGGGCCGGAGGGGGGTGGGGAGCTGCTACTCAACAGGCCTGAAATTTCAGTTATGCAAGAGGAACCAGGGCTGCGGGGCTCCATCAGGCCTGCCGGGGACAGCACAATCTTGCACACTTAAGTTTCTGGAAAGGGCGGGACTGGTGTCAAATTTTC
Source organism: Callospermophilus lateralis (assembly GCF_048772815.1). Taxonomy (NCBI): domain Eukaryota; kingdom Metazoa; phylum Chordata; class Mammalia; order Rodentia; family Sciuridae; genus Callospermophilus; species Callospermophilus lateralis. Next base: position 7,289,105 of record NC_135318.1, read on the forward strand.
TTGCCACCAGAATATGCATTTAAAGTAGTAATAATAAATGAGACCCAAGGCTCTGATGGCGAAGATCTGTACAGATGGGCATAATGGCTGAGAGCAAGACAATTAGTCACGCTGCAGGCAAACTGGGATAAACAGGGTTCCGATGGAGCGATGGAGCGCAGATGAAGCCGGAAGAACAAAGCCGCCTGGCAGGACCACCCCGCAGCTGCAGAAATGACCAGCGCTCCCTGCTGAGACCAGCCCCGTCCTAGCTGCCCACAGCTCCCCAGCAGATACCTGCTTTGTAACAGCAAACCAAGTCCCCCAACACGGGGGACCTCATTCCTGGGGTCACTCACTGTCTGTGGGCTTCAACAGCATTGGCATGGTGCCAGTCAGCACCATGCAGACCGGATGCCTGCGCCTCACAGGAACTGAACCCCGGATGGGGGGTTCATTTTGCCATAACCCTGGGGGGGGGGGGCTGTCACCCTCCCACCTTACCAGGGCTGGACTGAAACTTAAAGAGCAAAGCCCTAAAGGAGGGTGTGCCACACCGCCCCAGCCACCAGCACTGCCCTGGGCCAGCGCGCACTAGGACCGTTCTGAGAGTCCGTGGGGGAAGGAGCTTCTCACCTGGGGCTCCCTCTAAGTGCTGGCTCTTCATCACCGAGTCTCACCACCTTTCTGCACAGAGTCACTAAGTGAATTTCAGCCCTCATGCACAATGCAAGAGGTGTCCCACTGCAGTGCCCCGGGGCCTGGGAGAACTTACAGGAGCTCTAAGTGCAAACCCATTCTCGTTCCCAATGAGCAGAGTGGCTCTAACAAGAGCAGGGCTCATAATTCAAGCCCGTGACTGGGGTGGAGAATTCTGGAGCAAACATCTTCCCTGGACTGTGTGTGGAGACCCCCAGGGGCCCCCTCCTGATTGACAGGTTCCTCTCCAGTTTATAGAATCAATATATCTTAGGAGGCTGCTGTTGGCCTTCGCAGTGATCAAGACAAGACCAACACTGGCAAACTAAGGAGCCAAGAATCATGAACGTTCCATCAGCACACAAAATATTTTTCCACCCAATTTGGCAAATCCTTGTTCCCACCATCATTTGCCTCCAGTATCACTTCCTCCTTGAAATCATTGTCAGACATTTCCTTTAACAGGCCTCCCTGCCTCCTCTGATTAGGGAAGAGAGTTCCCCTCAGGGAGGAAGGAACAGGAGCAGGAATGTGGCCTCAGACCCCCGAACAAGGAGTCCAATCCGCACACCCACCCAGCCTGGAGATCTCGGGCAAATCACTCTGGCTGAGCCTCTTTTCTTCACTGATCAACTGGGGCACAGCAGTGTGTCCTCAAGGGGTTACGTGAAGAGGATGAGACGGCAGCATGCACCGCCAGTGCCTGTCAGCATGAAGACCGAAGAGGACCTGCCCCTGCCAAGCAGCTCGGAGCCAGGGCTGCGTCCTGCCCCACCGCCCCACACCACACTTGAGAGCGTGAACCCCTCCTGCCAGAACCTCACTCCTCTGAAAACCAAGCATGGGGACCCCGAGTTCTTCCTCCCTCCCCACTTCCCAGCCCTCACCCTTAGAGGTGCGATGTTCTCCGTGGCCCTTGGCCATACGCTCCTCTTCCTTCAGAAGCCAGGCTCGGGCACTTCTCTGGGAGATGGCAGAGGGGGAGCACCGACCCAGGCCTGCTGGGAAACCAGAGCCCAGGACCTGAGGTCAAGGCCACACGGAGCCCCTCCACCACCTGACCTGGCTGTTCCTCGGGGTGAGATCATTACAGTAAACCCATGTTCCTTGCCAGGGTTTTCCAGAGAAACAGAACCAATGGGATGCGTATGGATAGAGGGGGCTGGGGTGAACTCAGTGGCAAAGTGCCTGCCTGGCGAGCCACAGCCTTGGGTTCCAGCCCCAGCACCACAGAATGCAGAGAAAGAGGGAGACCGAGGGGGCAGCCGCACACTGTCTGAGGCTGAGGAGGCCCAGGTCTGTGCTCTTAGCAAGCTGCAGGCCTGGGAGCTGATGCTCGGTTCTGGAGTCAAGGACAGCCCCACTGTGGACGGGCACGGCAATGGCCCCGGCACCCGCCTTCTCCTCCTGTCCTTCAGGGGCAGGTCAGGTGAGGATGTCCACTCTCCAGGGAGGAAGACAGGAGGGGCTTCTGGTGAAGAGGAGCTAGGAGGAAGTTTGGCCTGACGCAGATTCCACGCTCCACCTGCCCCAACCAACCACCACCCACACCCTCTGTCTCCAAGTAACCAAAGCTGCTCCTTCACCACCGTCAGGCCAACACCGCAGGGGGCAGCCTTTTGTCTTGCTGGGTCAGAGAGGGACTAAGGCCACAGGCCTCAGTCTACAGGAGTAAGAGCCGCGCCCTCAGCCCCAGGCTGTTCCCATCCATCCTTCATGGCCCACAGGGTATGCTGAGCTGTAAGCAGGTGTGCCCACCTCAACCAAATCCATCAGGGGCACCCACTCCACCATCTGCCCACTGCCCCACGGGAGACCCCTTGCCCCACAAAGCCTCTAGTTCCTTCCCATCTTCACCCACCTCCCCTGTCACCTGGGCTCCAGCCACAGGCACTACTTGCAAATTATGCCACCCTCACCTTCACTCCTTTGTCCACGCTGTTCCCTCTACCTGCTATGCTGTTCCCCTCCTCTGCTCCCCGCCTGACCCAGCTACCTGGCAAGCTGCCCCAGGTATCGGGCTTAAGCGTCCCTTCCCTGGAGGACTCCATCGAGAAGGCACAGGTGGCAGGGATGCAGCCCACTGGGCAGTCACAGCACAACAGCCCCACCTGACAGGGAGCAAAGGAGCCCTGTCATTGACACCCCACGGTCCTGCCACTCTCTGGTCCACACCGTAGCCCTCTATAGACACAGAAGTCAGGGTAGCTGGGAGGGATCCGAGGACAGTGATGCTCATGTGGCAATATGACCTCATTCATGTCCTTTCAGCCAAGTGGTTGACGCTGAGCCTGGAGCCTTAGCAGGATTAGCTTGCCCACTCCTCTCAGCAGCTGGAACTCAAGACGCCACCAGAAGGACAGCACAAATTCAGGTGGGACTGGGCAAAAGAGCATGTTTGATGTAGCAGTAGAAGCCAGCCAGTCGGGGACATGCACACCTGGCCCCCAGCCCCTGGTTCCAGAGCCAGATGGAGCCAGATGGTGGTGTCTCTGCCACAATGCTGGCCTTTCCCTCAGGACACCCACAACCTTCTCTCTCCTGGTCTCTGCTGGCTCAGAAACACCTGCCAGTCAAGTTGCTTGACAGGCCTTGTCCTGGTCCCTGCAGTCCCACCTGAGGGTCAGGCCAGGGGTCAGCTCCTGCCCCAAGAGCAAAGGGCAGCACTATAGGTGGACTCTGAGACAGAATCTCCTAGTTGTCACTAGTTGGCAGTGTCCCCAGCCCCTCCCCAACAACCCCATTCCCAAGCTCCTTATTAGAGCATCCCATCAGACACCTACTGTGCAGAATCAGAGGCTGATTCCCAACTCCTTGAGTCAGACCCCAGGAGACCCCACACACAGCAGCCAGGGACAAGCAGGGCTCCCAGGCTACTCAGCCAGGAGTTAGGCTAATCCCAGCTGAGGTGTGGGAGCCAGCTGGGCCCCCTGCATAGGCCAGCAGGGCAGGGCAAGTCCTGGGCTCAGATGCAGGCTTGGAAGGGCAAAAGCAAAGCAGCCTAGGCCGCTCCCCAGACTCATGTTCCCATTAGCAATCCCACCACACAGAGCGCACCCACAGCCCTCATCAGGTGGCCTGGGAGGACAGGCTCGGCTGCTTGCATATTGATAGCACGTATGTCAACCAGGGAATAGCTGCTGCCCAGTCCCAGGCCCCCACACCTGAGCAGCAGGAGGCTCTGCGTCCCTTCTGATTGGCAGCTGCCTGGGCCTACCTGTTCACCCTGCTGGAATCCATTGTTGAGGAGGGCTCTCTGTGAGCACCTAACCCCCCAGCCCACTGCTGCCTCCTCCATGGACACCTTCTTTGGACGTCGCACTTGTTTTCTGTCTTGGATCAGAAACAGTCACAGAGACTGTGGAGGGCTGGAGGAACCACAGTGATTCTGCAGGCCTGGTGGAGGATTCCTAGCTACAGGCTGCCCCCTGCTGCTCCAGGTGGGGGTTGCAACCACCACCGCCCGCAGATATCCCAGCAGGGCTCAGATCTTCAGAAATATAATCCACCCAAAACTTTTCTCCCAGCTTGAAGTCAGCTGCCCATCAGTAGGAAGTTGCAGAATAAGGAAAATGAGGACCATGCCCCAGAATATTTTCTCCAATGCTGAACATTTCCACAAATGCCAGGAATCTAGAGTCTTCCAAAGATAAACCATTATGTTTATATTTTTTATATAACAGCTAAAGTAAAGCTGTTTATGTGGGATGCTTTTCCTCTGGAAAAAAAAAATATTAAGAGCCAGGCGGGGTGGCACATGACTGTAATTCCAGCTACTCAGGAGACTTAGGCAGGAGGATCACAAATTTGAGGCCAGCCTCAACAATTTAGCAAGACCGTGTCTAAAAAAAAATTTAAAAGTCTGGGGATGTAGCTCCATGGTACAGCGCTTGCCTAGCATGCAGAGGCCCTGGTCCCCAGCCCTGGCAGGGTGCTTCTTGTGGGGCCAGGTCTTTCTGAGCTCCAGTTTCTGTCCCTACGTCCACATGTGACCAGCTCCAGCTCATCTGACTGCCACCACACTTCAGTGAGGAATGCCAGTGAGCGTGCCATTTGACTGCTATTTTTAATGTAATTATCTATCTGGGAGTTTTAAAGTCACATCCCAGAGGCTCGATTGGATTGCAAATGCAATGTGTCTAATTGCTGAAATCTATCAAGGAAGCACCTGGAGTAGTCTGGTGTTAGTCAGCTTGCCTGCCCAGGCCGGAACAAAGCGCTGGCTCTCAGAGTCCAGCGGGAGTGGCTTCCTCTGCCGGGCCCTCCACCCATGCCTGTGTCCTTGGACAAGTCACTTGATCCCTTGAAGTTTTTGTTCATTTTCTCATCCATAAAATGCAGCTGATGCTGTTCCTAGGAGATGACCGGTATTGAAGGGAACATCATGTGTTCCTGGCACACAGTGGGGACTGAGTGCGAGATGGGTTTATCCATCGTACATCCTAGAAGGAGTCTGAATCCCTATAGTCTGTTCTGGATTGAACTGTGTCCCCCAAATTCATATAGTGAGGCCCCCAGGATCCCAGAATGTGACCTTGTTGGAAAACAGGATCATTGCAGCGTTATTAGGATGAGGTCACACTGGAGTAGGGTGGCTGTAATCCTTATAATCCTATAAGAAGGGGGAATTTGGACAGACCCACATATTCAGGACACCATGTTGACATGAGGACAGAGGTCAGAGTGTCACCTCCACAAGCCAAAGAATGCCACAGATGGCAAGGAAACCACCTGGAGCAGGGGAGAGGCCTGGCACAGATTCTCCCTCAGCCTTGGAAGGAAGGGACCCCATGACACCTCAACTTCAGACCTCTGTCCTCCCAGCTGTGACATGAGGGACTACTGTTGTTCAAACCACCTCGTGTGTGGCCTTTTGTTACAGCAGCAAACTAACACATGACCCAAGAGACTTCATTAACTATGTCTGCTTCTGAATAATCCTAACCAGTGGGCCCAGGAGGCCAGTCTGAGCCCAGTTCTCTGGACTCCCAATACAGTACTCTCTCCATTGCCCCTGAAGGCCATCCTTAGAAGCTCCCATGATTCTCTTAAAGGCGTTTAAGAGTTTTTAAAAAGTCATTATAGCCAAAAGGAGGGAAGGGATGGATCCATGAAGAAAGCCAATAGAGCAGAGGAGAGGAAGGGAGAGGGTGGGGAGGCCCTGGGAAAGGGAATCTGCCAAACCGAGCTCTAGAGCTCTACCTGCACATGAGGAGCCACCACAATCCTCTCTGTATAGTGCATCCATTAAAATCACAATGAAAGAAGGGAAACCAGCAGAGTGGAGTGCAGGTCAGGAGAGGGCAACGGGGAGAGAAAGGGGGGTGCTGGGAATGAGACGGATCAAGTATGACATGTGCATGTACTAATAGGGCATTATGAATCCCACTATCATGTATAGTTATAATGCACTAAAGAAAAAAAAGATTATTGTCAATGCATCATCTTAGGAATGAGGAAAGTTGGGTGATAAAGTGAGCAAATAAAAACTTGGTAAAAATCTGTCAAATCAGGTGCAGTGGCCCACGCTTGTAATCCCAGCAACTCAGGAGGCTGAGGCAGGAGGACTAAAAGTTCAAAGCCAGCCTCAGCAACTTAGTGAGACCCTAAGCAACTTAGTGATATCTTGTTCCAAACTAAAAAATAAAAAGGGCTGGGACTTGGCTTAATGGTAAAGTGCCCCTGGGTTTAATCCCTAGTACCAAGAAAAAAAAAATTTTTTTTTTGTTTTTTTTGTTAAGCTGGGGCTGGGGACCCAGAGTAGCTCAGTTTGCCTGGTATGCATGAGGCCCTAGGTTCCATCTCCAGTACTGAAAGAAAGAAAAGAAAATTATTAACCTGATTAGAGTATTACATTAGAAAGGAAAGCATTTATATGCCGAACGTCTTTTTAAATTGTTAAATAGGATATGCTATGGAAACATATTCAAATACCACAAAACTATAAAGCAGAAAGTGGAAGCTCCCTATGACTCCGCTCCCTAAAGATATCTTCTGGAAACAAGAAGGTTCATCCTATCGGCCTTTTTCCTGTGAACCCAACACAGAAATATAATAACGAAAACAAAATCATCACAGTGCACTGGTTTTTTTATTTGTTTTGTTATTATCCTTTCATCCAATATTTGTTTTGCTGAATATCGTATCGGGAACATCTTTGTAAGTAATGGTATTGCAATTTAACCAGTCTTTCATCAAGTTTAAAAGTAGCTAAACACAGGCAGGTCTTCCCTCAGCTACAGAGGAGAGATGGAGAGTCGTAGCCCTCAACTCTGCCTTCTGATGATGTTGCTCAGAAGGTCAGAAGTCCCAGCCACTCAGCTGTTCCTCACGCAAAATGAGGAAGCCAGGGTTCTTCCTGCACCCTGCCCCCTCCCTCCTCCACCCAGACCAGGGCATAGTAACCTCACCTGGGTTTTGGTCTTTTCCTGATGATTCTATGCCCTGAAGCTCTCTCAGGATGCAGGATACAGTCCAAATAGCTCTAGACTACACACACACACACACACACACACACACACACACACCAGCCTCAGGCCTTGCCTCCTCCCCACTTCTCTCAACATATCCAGCTCTCTTACCTCTGAGCTTTTACACGCTCCTGGATTTTTTCACCAGCTAAATCTTTTTCACCTGCGAAGACCAGCTCTTTGACCTCTGCACCCCTGGGCACCTGTGCAGGCCTCCACTTGGCACAGCTTTGCCCTTAGCTACTGTGTGTCTCCTGCCCAGCTGGACAGAAGGGAGCAGCAGGCCCAGCTGCATCAGCCACAGGAAGTCTCAGGGGAGGAACTAGGAATCTGCCAAAGAGAAGAGGGAATGGCAAAAAGCCCAGAGAAGCCCAGGCACCGGAGGCCTGGGCAGAAGTGATGGGGGTGCCTGAGCAGGTGGGCTGAGCCAGACCAGGAGAGGCCCTGGGTGCCACCAAGACAGGGTTCATGCATCAGGTCAGGGCAGAATCAGTCCAGACCCAAAATCCCCCGCCTTGAGTTCTCATGGTTTCCTTCCTAAAATCTAATCTCAAGGTCCAGCTTTTCAGGTGGTAACTGTTGACCTTGGAGAGTCTTACTAGTCTTGTTGGTAAGGACCTCAGATTGCTTATCTGTAGAATGGGGTTGGAGGCGCCTGCCTTGGATGGTTGGGAGGCTCAGCAAGGTAAAGGATGATGCTCTCAACTCTCTGGGTTCACAGAAGGAGCAGTTACTAATAAGGCGTCCACACGCAGTCCCCGCGGAACCATTTCCCAAACAGGAAGCAGAGGCCCAGCAGCAGAATCTGACCCACCCCTCCCGCGAGCCTGCGGCGACCACCAGAGGGCAGAGCCCGGCTATCAGCACTTTTCACCTTCAGGGCCTCAGGCGGATCCCCACGCTCCCCTGCTCCCCGGGCTGCTGGGATCCCCGGAGGCTGGACTCTGCCGCTCCTTCCCCAGGTGGCGACACCTCCTGCCTTGGGGCGGGGGTGGCGGCTGCTAAACTGGGCATCACATAGGCTCAGGAACTCTGCCCCCCACCAGGGCTCAGGTGTCCCACACAATAGGGTCATACCCGCCCGGGTCCGCCCCTTCCTGGGCACCCTGGGAGCTGCCGTTCCCAGGACGACAGTCAACACCGGCAGGAGCTCCTTACGCTGCCGGGCTAAGAGGTTTCCCAGCCTGGAGGCTTGTGTTCTCCTCGGCCACTCTGAGCTCGGGGTGCCAGGGGACAGAGGAGGACCCCGGTCAAGCCCTCCAGGACTGAAAGGGAGGGAGGACCTCAGGCAGCGCCCCCATGGGGACCCGCCCCACCCCCGGGCTCCAGAGAACCACATCAGCGGGCTACCGACTGCCCACCACCAGGCGGCCGGTCTCCCCGGCTGCCCGAGGTGGCCCTGCGGCCGGCAGGGGTCTCGCTGGTGGCGGCCAGGCCCCGCGGGAGGCCCAGGGCGTGCAGCAGGACCAGCTGTGGCGGGAGCTGGTGGAGGCCGAGGGGCGCGGCCGGCGGCGCTGGTGAGTGTCGCGCTCTGCCTCCTCCCCCCCGACGCCTGCCGTCGACGTCCGCGAGGTCCGGGGAAAGGGATCCCGGGTGGGAAAGTGATCGGGGCCGGGGGTGCGAGAGGGGCTGGCCGGGCGCAGGAGCAGAGGAGGTTGCGGGAGGAGGGAGGCCCGCCAGCCCTTGGGTCCCGGCAGCCCCTGGAGGCGCGAGGTCCCCAGTCCCCCAGAACTGCCCTGGGGCTGGATCCCGCAGAGGAGGCCGGGCGAGGCCGGGCGAGGCCGAGGGGAAGCCTGGATGGGGCTGGAGCTGCGCTGCGCTGCGCTGCGCCCGGGCACCGGCCACCTTCCGCGCCCACTCGGTGGAGACCCCGCGAGCGCCCGGCGCAGCCCCCGCTTGGGCCGCAGCCCGGGGAGGCGCATTCCCAGGACAGCCAAAGACACGCAGGGAGATCGGTACAGTTTCCACGTTGTCCTCGGAGAGGATGGCTGCAGGGGAGTGAGCTCACGGAGACCTCTCCCGAGAGGTGACCCGCGGGCGAAGGCGTGAGGAGGGGCCGAGGATGAACTCCATGCATTTAAGAAAAAACAGCAGGGGCTGGGGTTGTGGATCAGTCATCCCCGACCCTTTGTGAGACAGGGTCTTGCTAAACTGCTGAGGCTAGCCTTCAAATTGAGATCCTCCTTGTTCAGCCTCCCGTGTCACCGGGATTACAGAAGAATGTGCTGCACACCCGTCCTAGTTTACATTATTAAATGACGAGTTAAAGAGAGCTCTAGAATCTATCCTTGTCGCAAAACTGAAACTTTACACCTGTTCATTAGCACTGCCTGCTTCCCCTTCCCCACCTTCTGACTTTTTAAGTGCCTCTGATATCAGCGTGGTCATGCAGTATGCAAACACCACCCCCACTTTTGCTTTTCCACGTCTGGCTTACTTCACTTAGCCTGATGTCCTCCACGTTCATCCGTGATACAGCATATAGCCGAATTTTCTTTTTTAAAAAAGCTGAATAATATTTATTTATTTGTTTATTTATTTATGGGGAGAGGGAACCAGGGATTGAACTCAGGGGCACCTGACCACTGAGCCCCATCCCCAGCCCTATTTTGTATTTTATTTAGAGACGGGGTCTCAGTGAGTTGCTTAGCGCCTCCCTACTGCTGAGGCTGGCTTCTGTTACACGGGTAGATCACAGTTTTGTTTACCCATCAATTTGCCCATAGATATTTAGGTTCGCTCCCCACATATTGGCAATGGTAAACCATGCTGCAATGAACATGGGAGTGCATATCTGTCTTCAAGATCCAAACTTCAATTTTTTTTTCATATAAATACTCAGAGGCAGGATTGCTGGATGATATGGTGGTTCCATTTATAATGTTTTGAGAGCCTTCCATGTTGTTTTTCGTAGCAACTGCACTATTTTGCATTTCCCCTAACAGTGTACAAGGTTTCCAACTTCTCCACGACCTTGCCAACACTCGTTGGTTATCTGTTGTGTTCTGATAACAGCCATCCTCCTAACTGGGTGAGAGGGTCTCATTGTGGCTTGGCTTTGCATTACTTTGATGATGAGTGGCTTTGAGCATCTTTTCACATGCCTAATGACATATGCATGTCTGCTTTGGAAAGTAGCTATTCAAATCTGGAGTCTAGTTTTCAATTGGATTATTTTGTTTTATGCTATTAAGTTGTGGGAGTTTACCATGATTTTGGAAGTTAACCCCTTATCAGATAGGTGTTTTGCAAATATTTTCTCCCCTTCCATACATTGCTCTTTCACTGTTAATTGTGTCCTTTGCTGCTCAGAAGTGCTCTCAGTTTGACATAACCCCTCGTGTCTCCTTTTGCCCTTGTTACCTATAGTTTTGATATCCTATCCATGAAGTCATTGCCAAGACCAGTGGCATGAAACTTTCTCCTATGGCTTTGAGTTGATTTTGGAAACCATCTAAGAAAAGGGTCCAAATCTATCGTACACCACAAAGGAAACAGGAAGGTTGAAAGGCCTCCTGCAGAATGGCACAGAAGATTTGCACACCAAGCAGGTGTGGGAGGAGGGGCGGGAAGGAGTGAAGGAGGAGGGACATCCCAGCCTAGACACTGGAGTTGAAAAACTAACAGAGAGGAGCAGGTCCGTGACAAAGCTCTGATGAGTTCTAGGTGCCTGGGTCACTGACAAATGGGGTTCCCCAAGGGCAGTGGGGTGTGTGCTTCCAGACACTGAAGACCTCCCGGGAGGACGAGGGCTCCTGGTTCCCTGGAGGTAAGGGAAGGGGGAAAGGAGTGACTGCTAACGGACATGGGCTTTCTTTTTAGGATGGTGAGAATGCTCTGGACTCAATAGTGGCCATGGTCGTGCGACTTTATGAACATACCAAAAACCACTGGGTTGTACATTTTAAAAGGGTGAATCTTGTGATATGTGAGTTCAATATCAGTTTCTAAAAGGAAAAGGCCAATGTTGACACCAGCGACGAGAACAGGCTTCCCCTGAAGAACGCAGAGCATCCGTAATAGAGAACCCAGGACAGATTTGCAGACCTTCCCCAAAGATCCCAGAAGTCACCAGGGGACTGAGAAGCCAGAGGAGAAAGCCAGGAGGCCAGGAGGCACAGAGACCAGGAGGCCAGGGTTTTGGAGGCCAGGAGAGCCCCAAGCAGAGCTTGCCAGTAGAAATATAATAAAAGCCACATACACAATTGTAAATTTCTAGTAGCCACCTTTAAAAATGTAACAGGACCATTTTAATAATAAACTTCACCCTAAATATCCAATTTATTACTATGTCTACATGAGGTCAGTCTATAAAGTTATTGAAGAGACATTTTATATCCCTCTTCGTGCCAAGTCTGAAATCCAGTTTGTACTTACACCAAGAGCACCAGCATGAGGACCTGCCACCTTCCAGGTGTCAGCGAGCCAACCCCATCCCACCTCCCCAGTGGGGAGACAGACTCCTAGGAGGCAGGAGCTTTGCCAGAGCCCGCAGGCAGCTGGACAAGCATGAGAACTTGGCACCTTCCTCGGCCCTCCCTGGCTCTCCCTCGGGGTCAGCATGGCTCTGAGAGTCCAAATGACGGAAAGAGCCCTTCCTTGAGCAGCAAAGGGGGGGATGGGATGGGGATGTCAAGACAGTGACGGAGGGACCACAGGGGCCAGCAGAAGGGGACACCGAGCGCCCAGGAGAGCCCAGGTGTTACAAGGCACATGGGCGTATCTCAGGGGATGGGCTGAGAACAGGAGGTGTGGGTCAGAGTCTGCGCCTGGCACAGTTAGACAACCTGGAAAAGTCAAGTAGAGCTCCTAGAAATAAAAACATATAAAACTGAAAAGTAGGGCTGGGGTTGTGGCTCAGTGGTAGAGCGCTTGCCTTGTTCAATCCTCAGCAACACATTAAAAAAATGGATAAATAAAATCAAGGTTTTGTGTCCATCTACAACTAAAAAAAATTTAAAAAAAGAAAAAAAAACTGAAAAGTAAAACAAACTGAAGTGAGAATTCACGAACTCAAGATAGACTCATATAATTACTCAGGAAAACAAGAGGGAAACTGAACGAGATGGTCGGAGCTCCCCAAGCCGAAATGAAACATTTGAAGAGCAAATGAAACACGACTCCACAAATGATGATGAATGTGTTCCTCAAAAACAGATTTGGGTTCCCAAAGAGAGAGGCCCCAGGGCGGGGGTGAAGAAAGGGACCAGCCACGTGGTCTTGCAGGGCCAGGCAGGAGGACTGGGCTCCACAGGAGGTCTCTGCAGAAGGCACTGTTAAAGGAGTTGTGGGCCACCTGATGATACTGACTGTATGGATACTCTTGAGAGGGGCTTTAGGATTTTATTGGAGCATTTGGAATCAATGATCATAGACACCTAGAAAATTGGAAGCAAATGTAATTATTAGACCTAGAGAAAAGACCAAGTTGCATAAGAAAGGAACAGAGACCATATTCTGCTCCTTAATTCATCAGTGAATAGTATTTTTGATTTATTTTTCCATTGCTGGGGATTTAGCCCAGAGCTGTGAGCATGCTAGGCAGGGGCTCCACTGAACCACACCCGGCCCAAGGAACAGTATTCCTATGACCATCCCACATAAATAATAAATATCAAGCTAACCAAGACCTACAACTAGTTTGGAAGGATGGCGGGAGAGGAGGCAGGTCAGAATGCCAACTCATCGTCTCCTACAACAGGAAGTCAAAAGAAAGTATAATTTTTTAAAATCAAGCAAAGGTTAGCATAGGGTTTCAAAATATGAAGGCAGAAGGCTGAAGAAATAGCCAAAAGACTAGGGACAATTTGACTCTAGGACATGGGCTCAGGAGCTGTGAGGCTAGGTGCAGAGAAAGCTGTATTTATTATGTCTTGTAACATTATTTGACTTTAGAAAAGTAGATTCCAATAAAAATCCAACTACAAGGGCCTGTCATGCCATTCTCCTACCCCCACCTTCTCTGCACACACCCTGCAAGGTTCCCAAGGCTTGGGGTGTGGAAATTGGCTTTCCTTCACAAAATACTTGAAGTCTCCTAATGTGGCCTTCTGAAAATGCAGAGATGTGGTAAAATTGCAGCCATCGGTTTCCTTAGCAACAGAGTTACCACTCTGGGAAGTCATCAGTCATGAAAATGTGTGTTCACTTTATAGAATGCACCATAAATACCTGGTTGACACTTGGCATTTGTTCCAGTTAAAAATTATTTTAGAACAGGGCTTGGTGGTGCATGACTACAATCCCAGCAGCTTGGGAGGCTAAGGCAGGAGAATGGCAAGTTCAAAGCCAACCTCAGCAACTTAGTGAGGCCCTGTCTCAAAATAAAAATAAAAAGGGCTGGGGATGTTGCTCAGTGGTTAAGCACCCTGGGTTCAGTTTCTATCAGGGCCCAGCCTGCCGCAGCCCGGCTGGCTGGGCAAACTAACGGGGGAGGGGGGACGAACAACTTGTGTACATTGATACAGCAGGAGTGGGAGCCGTTTATTGTAGGACAGGAGGGGTATATATACATTCCACACAGCTTATCTAATGAACATAAACTAGATACAGCAGTCAACCAATAAGGAATCTCCACACTTAATGGCTCGCTAGCGTTACTTCACAAACCACTCCCTCTGCAAAATGCCAGGTGCCATCTTGACTTGTTTACAGACTCTAACACCAGCCTAATACATATATGTGCCCTGTGGCACATGCCTGTAATCCCAGACTGGTGAAGCTGAGGCAGCAGGATCGCAAGTTTGAGGCCAGCCTCAGAAACTTAGTGAGACCCTCAACAACTAAAGGAGACACTGTCTTAAAATTAAAAAAATAAAATAAAATAGAAAAGGCTAGAGATATAGCTCAGTGGTAAAGCACCTCAGGTTCAATCCCCAGTGCCAAAAAAGGAAAAAAAAAAAAGGAAAATTATTTGAATTTTTGGTGATGTAATACATAGTGACATGGAATGGTTTACTTGACATAGTGAAAGTCAGTCTTAAAAATGTCTCAGAAAAAAAAAAAAATGTCTCAGAAAGAATTCATGCTGCCCACATGTTCTTCCTTTCCAGGGTTGAGAACTGGAGTTTCCTGAAAGACTATGACCCGATGGTAAGGCAAAGCACGTTCCTGTGAAACATACTTTTAGTGTGAAATTTATTAACTTTTTCCCTACATTCATCTAACATTTATCAAGGATCTACTTTGTGCTTGATACTGGAATGAGGAATAAAATAGTTGTAAGAAACACAGGGAAAAGAAAATATTTATACAGAACATTCAGGATCGTCCCCCTAGTACTTGCTGGTTTTATTAATGTGAGTCAATGGAAATGGCAGGCATTTGCTGATGAGACCCTTCTGCTGGTCCAAGATGTATAACATGCGTGTGCCCAGCCAAGGGGGAGAGGAAGCCTGGGTAAAAACACTGAAAACGAATTTCCCGAGTCCTGGCTTTCCTTGGCCTGCAGCTCCTTCCTGTCTTCAAAGCCAGCTCAAGGTAGTCCCACCTCCAGCCCTTCCTCCACTTTGCCACCAGAAACTGTAGCTCCCCCAATTAAAGGCTTTCAGTAAATCGGGCACTGTGGCACCAACCTGAAATCCCAAGGACTTGGAAGACTGAGGCAGGAGGATTGCAAATTGGAGGCCAGCTGGGGTGACTTAGAGAGACTCTGCCTGAAATTTTTAAAAAGAGGGCTGGAAATGTCGCTCAGAGGTAGAGTGCTTGCCCAGCATGCACGAGGCCCTGGTTCAATCCCCAAAGGAAGGCCACATGGGCAGGGGCTGTCCCGGGATCTCGTTATCTGACTGGTCATGTTGCTTCTGTCAGATGAAGGGTGGCACAAGATGACCCTAAGGAGGCGCAGGGACAGCTTCTCAGATTATTCTTAACTCACGCACACTCGTTGGTGCACTCAGCAGCAGAATTCCCAAGGGCCTGTGCTCGGATGCTCAGAGGGCCGACGCATCAGAGCCACAATCTGGAGTCACCCCAATAGATTAAGGAGTTGGGGACAGTCACGGAACTCACGGGGTGGAACAGCAGGAGTGAGAGAGCTGCAGCCACTCGCTAAACCAGAAGAACCCTCGCAGACATGGTGGGGAAGAAGGAGGCAGGCACAAGAGGCAGGGACAGGCTGGAGTTAGAGGTCAGATCAGGTCGCCTTGCGGTGGCTGGGGGTTGAAAGGAGGGGTCTGGGGAGCTGATTTTTTTTTTTTAATCTAGACAGGGTGAGCAAACATGTTTGTGAAAAACTTTTGAGCTATGATCTGTGCGTTTTTCTGTATGAATGTTACACTTTAAGTAAAAAAAAAAAAAAAAAAAAAAACACGCACATACACACACACACACCTCTGCCTTCCCTCCATATGGGAAGAACAGGCCTAAGGCAAGGTCCCTCCCTCTGTTGCCACAGTCACAGAGGAAAAGTCAGGAGGCCTGGGATGCCTGAGGGTGCCCAGGATGCTGAGGGGCAGACCTGCCACAGCTGCAGAGTCACCCAGTCTTGATGGGGGTCTTTTGTCCAAACTGGGACAGAAACACCGCACACCCACCTGCGGAGGCTGGAGTTGCTCCTACCAAGTGGTAAAGATGGGGCTCCAACCAGCAGCTTAGTTTAGTTCTAGCACCACATACTTACCCAACAAGCCACCCGACCTCTGTCCTCTTCCATCCTGAGGTGCCCTGAGCAGCCAGGTCTCTCCTTTTCCCACAAGAGCCTGTGACCCGCGCTGTGCCCCCTCCTCAGGGCAATAAGAAGGAGCCTGAGAAGCTGCCGGACTACGTGCCCCTCTTCTCGGACACACTCCCCAATTCCACAAACCAGGTTGTGGGCAGCCGGGTGGACACGCCCCTGGGGAGGACCCTCATCCGCATGGACTTCTCTTTCACCGAAGGGGTTCGGAAGAAGAAGCTGGAGGACGAGCTGCAGCCGGCCTAGGAGCCACTCCGGCCTCCGCAGGTGGGTGTGAGGTGGGGGCCTCGGCAGCCTCCGGAGGGTTCTCTTGGCTCACAGGAGATGAGGAGGATGAGAAACCTGCCAGGACCGCAGAACCCCGGCCACTCCAGCTGCTCCAGCTCAGGAACCAGGACGCGCGGCGACAGCCTGGGTTCCAATCCTGCTGCCCACCCTGGCCTGTAGCCTCGCTGAACCTCGGTGCCTCCTGGCCCAGCTGTGAGACATGTGTACCCTGCAGCTGCTGAGTGCCTCAAGACGACATGCGTGTATCATCTTATAGTTTTGAAGGTTATAAGTAGGATGTGGATGTCACTGGGCCAAAGTCAAGGGGCCGCAGAGCTGTGAGGGTTAGAGTTGGGGCTCCTTTAGGAGGCTGGAGGAGGAGTCCCGGGGTGCCTTAAGTTTCTAGAGGTCTGCAGGTTCTTTGGCCTGCAGGTTCTTCCTGTCTTCAAAGCCAGCTTCGAGGTAGTCTCCAGCACACACCCCTGTCTTTAGACGGCTCTTGAGGACAGCAGAAACTGCAGGGACCGGAATGGCTGTTTTTCCTTGACACTTGCTTGGGTTTTATTCAGCCTTACAACTGATCTTACGTGCTACTGTCATTTATGTGTATTACTGCACTTGACCTTCTCAGCAACCATGTGGGACAAATATTATGATACCTGGCAGGTGGAGCAATCTAGGCACAGAGAAATTAAGTCACTGGCCCAAGGTCACACAGCTGGCAAGTGGTAAAGATGGGGTTCAAACCAGCAGGTTCAGCTTAGTTCTAGTACCACATACTTAAGTAGTAGACTATATGCCATCCTTCACTCAGTTCATAGAGTCCCAAATATTTAGCAAGGTATAGGGTTTTCTGCTTAAGGAAAGTCTCCAGGTCCCTGAGAAAGCATCCCACCACCACAAGAACAGGTCCTAGGTGTTACCAGGAGTTGCAGGGCACACTGCTTCCACACGCAGCCCCCTCCCCCAGGTACTCCACTTGCACACCCTGACCTGCAAGAGTGTGGAGCAAGACCCCAGGCCCCTCTGGCCAGCAGGAGGAGCGGGGCGGGCACAGCACACAGCCTGCAAGCTGCTCGGGAGGAGCAGCTTCTTTCTCAGAGTCTGCGATGGAAGCCGGGCTCCCCTCCAACCTGAGATCACATGTCAGGCTAAAGGCAGCAGGCTGCACAGTCAGGGGTCAAGGTCATACCATGGCAGCATCACATGAAGGTCAAATGCCTGTCCTCAGGCTGGAGGGGTCCAAAGCCAGCTTCTAGGGCTCCTTAGAGACCCCTTCTGAGTTCTTGCCATGAGCATGCATATATATTATTTTTATAACTCCCTAAAAAAAAAAAAAAAGCATAGTTTCCACTTTAGGAAGAGAACAGAGAGGAGCAAAAGGTATGAGGGACCTTGAGGCCAACTGCCACTGCAGGTGGTGGTGCCTGTGTAGGTTGGAAGGACTCACCAAGAGCTTCTCTTCCTGCCCCTAGAGGGAGGGAGGGGGCCAGGGCCAGGGCGGTTCTGCCACTCCTGGGAACACAGACAGTGCGGACAGTGCAGTGGATAAGCACAGGCTCTGCTTGGCATGGTGCCCAGATCTCTTTCGTGGCTGTTTTTGTCACCTGTTTGGTCTCTAAACTGAGCCAAGGGCTTGGATCCATCTGGTCAGGCTCACCCGGCTCACGAGGAGCCAGTGGGACTCGGCTCATTCCCGCTCCAGGTCACAGGGAGAGGGGGAGGAGGCGGGTGCCCAGGGCAGCATCAGCTCCGGGACTGTAGCTTCTGAGCACTCAGGTAGTAAGTACCGAGTGCATCAGCCAGCCGCAGGGACGGCAGGGACGCAATGCAACGTCCCACCCACTGTCTAGCCCACAGGTTCGCATGTTACTGGGGCTCGGCTGACCTTGGCTGCAAGCTTCGACTGCAAACAAATTTTGCCTACATGTTTTCCATTCTCTTGGATCCAGAGCCTCCTGCAGCAGTCTTCTCGTAGCCCACCACCACAGGGCCGGGACCCCTCTGAACCACAGGATGCTCAGTGGCCTCTGCACATAGAGCATGTGTCTGCACTCTGCAGCCAACCTGTGTAGCCCGGAGATGCTCATGACCAGCCACACTCCCGCCGATCCCTGTCCCACCTGCCTTCTTTTCAAGAGGATATCTGCACTTGACCTTCCCCACCCCTGAGCCACCCACCAGAAGCAAGGGAACTGGGACCAGGTTCTGACCCAGTGTCTTACTTTGTTCCGGAGGCTGGCTGGGCTGGGAGGCCTCAGGGCCCGGGTACAGCAAGAGCAAAAGGGGCATTGTCAACAGAGAGATGTGTGGGTGTCTCAGAGCCAAGGACTGGGCAGCGGCAGGGATCTGGAAGGGACAGGAAGCAGGAGCCAAAGAGCCGTTGTGAAGCCTGGAAGGATTCTTCCTTCCCTTCTGATCACTGCTTCTCTGAGAGCCTCAGCCTCATTCTGCTCTCTGGCAGACCCAGCATCTCCGCTTTCACATGATAAAAAACAAAACAAAACCAAAACAACCACCATCCAAGTAAGCCAGGCGCACCTTCCTGTGTTAGGAAATAAGGGAGTGTTCCAACTCGATGAGGAACATAAAAGGGACAGAAGAACCAACCTGAAGGGATCCCATGGGAATATTTGGGACAACAAATATGGAAAACAAAGGTCAATAAAATCCATAACCACCAGGCAAGATGGTGCACACCCGTGATCCCACCTACTCCAGAGGCTGAGGCAGGAGGATCACAAGTTTGAGGCCAGCCTGGGCAACTTAGACCCTGTCTCAAAATAAAATATAGAAAGGGCTAGGGTGTAGCTCAGTAGTGGGGCACTTGCCTGGCATCATGCATGAGACCCAAGGTCCAATCCCCAGGAACAAAAGAAAAAGAAGAGGCCATACCTGGCTACACCTGAGAACCCACTTCCCATGGCAGTGCCCACGAACTACACTCAATAACAGTAATAACAGTAATAATGATAATAAATCTAATAATTTTTAAAATTTCAGGTACCGAGGAGGAACTCTTCTATTGAAGATAAGAAGTTATAGAATAAATAACAAAAAAAAATCACTTTTTCCTTTTTATGGTACTGGGGATTGAACTCAGTGTGCTCAAACACAGAGCCACATTCTAACCCTGTTTTTGCTTTTTTGCTTTTTTTTTAGTTTTAGGTGGACACAATGTCTTTATTTTATATTTTTGCTGAGGATCGAACCTAGTACCTTATGCATATTAGGTGAGCGCTCTACCACTGAGCCACAACCCCAGCCCCACTTTTTTGCATTTTATTTAGAGACAGGGTCTCACTGAGTTGCTTAGGGCCTTGCTGAGTTGCTGAGGCTGGCTTTGAACTTGTGATCCTCCTGCCTCGGCCTTCCAAGACACTGGGATTACAGGTGTGTGCCACCATACCCTAAAATCACCTTTGGGTGCCTGTCATAGCAATACTAATTTAGGTAAGAATAGAAGATACTAAAAACATTTGGCCAAAGATTCTTAGGGAACAGTAAATGCTGAAATCTAAAACATACCTTAACCAACTTAATAAACTCAACCCCACAAACAGCAAGACAACTGACCCAAGGTAGTTAGCCCTCCTGCCAAATATAAGTAAATAAATAGCATAACCTGAGTGTAGTCAGCAAAGAACTCCAGGCAAACTCAAACGGAGGGACATTCTGCCAAATAGTTGGCCTTGATTCTTGGAAAACATCCATGTCATGAAAGACAAAGGAAGGCTGGAAAGTGATCCAGACCAGACTGGACAGACCATCCTGGATCCAGCTCCAGGGTTCAAGCAAAGCTGGTAATAAAGGACACTTTGCTGAGTCTTAGAAGATGGACTAAACCTGAGGTGTCAGCATTGTATCAGTGTCTCACTGCCTGCAGAGTGTGCAGCATGGGATGATTTTTCTGGGGTTACGTAGAACACTCTTGCTCTTAGGAGGCCCCGCTGCTGCAGTCTGTAAAGTGCTGTGAGGTCTATAACAAACTCACCAATAGCTTAACACGAACGTTTGGTGTGTAAATAGAGATAGATAAAGCAATGTGGATTAAGTGTCAACAGCTAGTTAATTTAGATGAAGAGTGAGTGTCCATTGTACTATTTTTTTTTACCATTTCAAGGGTTTGAGAATTGAAAATAAAAAATAAAGGTGGGAGAATGGCCACCACCAATGGCTCTGGAGTTGGCATCTCCTGGGTTGCAGAGAAGAGCCAGGGAGATAATCAGCACTCCATTTCTAGTCCCCTGTGAAGGTATTCACAGGTTAGGTGCAGGCAGGGAGCCCATGTGCTCAGCTGTAGCTGAGGAGCAGGGTCAGGATGGTGCCCGGTCCAGTGTGGAAGTGCAGGGGAGAGGAGAAACGTTCTGTGCCCTGGGGGGCATATCCGGAGAGCTATCCCAGTGAGCCAACTGTGGGGACCCTCACCCAGGCACTCTCCAACCTCCGGAAGACAGTTTCAAGGGTCAGCTGACCTGAGGCCAAACCTGACTTCATTTAGGGCCTCCCACAGCTGGGAGAGCAGAGTCCAAGAATCCCAATACTTTTTCTCTAGTTTGCACCTGTTGGGGGGGGGGACTACCATATATTGAGCACCTACTAAGTGATTCTCGATACCTCCCAAGGTGCGGATGGTTTCCCCCACTTTAAAATGAAGAACTGGGATGCAGAGAAGTCAAGCGTTTGTTCACTGAAGATCTTGATGCCTATGCTGGGAGGACCCCTGAGCTCTGCCCACACTCTCACATCATCACATCTCTGTCTTCACGCCAAGCAGCCACGTGGGGAGAAGTCTCGGAGCCACACAGAAAGCCTCCTCCTACCGCTCTGCCTCACCCGACGGAACTCCAGAGCAGACAGCTCCAGGGGCTTCTGTCCCCGCCAGGGCCAGCTTTTGTCCCACCTTAGAGCAGGTGCAGTCCCTAGGCGGTCCTGGGAGCACCGATTCCAACCCAGCTCCGGTGACAGCTGGTCCCGGGGGGCCGCGGAGAGTCCTGCTGCCTCTCCTGGTCAGTTGCAGGGTCCTCCTGAAGACTGGGAGGATGCACGCACACCAAGTTTAAGCGTCATGGAAAGTTCTAATCTCTGAAAAACCTAAGGAGAAAAAGAAACGAAGACACTGGTAGAGAGTGAATCGCTACAGAACGGCCCTTCCTCCCGCCGAGGGCGCCCGATTGCCCCGTGCCAACCCAACCGCGGGGAAGCAGAACTGCTGGGGCGCCTCCCGGCGGCTCGGAAGGGTGCGGGCGGGTGGAAAGAGGAAAAGTGAATCAGCAACCGCCGGGGCCGGGCAGGGTGCGGGGAGCCGCCGCCCCGGGACCGGGCGATCCCGGGGCGGAGCCAGCAGAGCCGGGCCGGTGATCCAGGCGAGGCGAGGAGCGGAGTGACAAGGGGGCGGGGCGGGCGGGACGGCGGACTCTGGCAGTCTGGAGTGGGGTGGTCCCCGCAGCTCAGGGCCAGGGCGGGGCCTGGGCGGGGCGGCAGCTGGGCGGGGGCGGGCGGACGGGAAAGCGGAAGGAGGGTGCGCCGCTGGCTGCAGAGGGTTGAGCCCCGGCTTTCCAGCTGCGATCCCGCCGGCGCCATGGAGGACGCGCTGCTGTGGTTCTGCAACTGGAGCACCCTGGGCGTGTGCGCCGGGCTCAAGCTGCCGCAGATCTACGCGCAGCTGGCGGCGCGCAGCGCGCGGGGCATCAGCCTCCCGAGTTTACTTCTGGAGCTGGCCGGGTAAGGCCCGAGACGGCCTGGCCGCCGCTGGGAGCCGGGAGAGCCGGGCTATCAAGTACAGCTGGGCAGCTGAGGGTTGTCGGGCGCTTTGGGGCTGGGGCCACTTCCCGGGGCCGCTCCCACCCTCCTCGGTGCCCTCCTCCAAGCCAGGGGAGGTACGGACTGACTGCTCACGCCCATTTTACACGTGGGAAAGTTGACATCCAGCGGGGTCAGCGCTTGGCCCTGTAGTGACAGAACCCACCGCTGTGAGCAAGGCCATTTGCGCCTTGAGCCCTTCATCGTCCCTAAACTTGCTCTGCACCGTCGGTCTCTTTTCTGGTCTCGATTCCCTGTCCTCTACGACTAGCGCTTGGACCGAGGTAGAAGGTCCATATTTGGGGAATCAGACCTTGGAGATGTCTTTGAAGCTAGAGGAGGAAGGGAACGTGGGTTGGCGCTTGAAAGTTGGGCGGGTATCCGACCGGTAGTTAAAGACGACCGTGTGGAGCCGAGTTGTGAAACTTCTGTTTGGGAAAACACGTCCCTGAAACGCGAGGTCTCGACCCTAGTCCCGGCTGGACTCCCGCTCCCCTCCCTCCTGGCCCCGTCCCCACGGTCACACAGCACCTCCGAGGGCTGGTCCTGCACGCACCCTGCGGAGGCCGGTCCGTGCGCGAGCATTCGGTGTGGGGCACCGATGGGGTTCCCACCAGTGGGGGAAACCGTTCCCGAGAAGCTCGGCTGACCCGAGGGCTAGTGACCCCCTCACGGGCTTGAGAATAACCTGACGCTGGGCGCCTCCCACCCCGGCTGGCTGGACAGATCTGGAGAGAGCGCGTGGGGCCCAGAGTGTGGGAGGCAGCCTGCATGTCAGGTACGGAGGGGGAGACGCTGGCAGAATGAGGGACAGGGCACAGTACAGGGGCCTGAGTGGCCCCACTGACTGACAGTGCGGGGAATGAGGGCGTGGAAAGCCAGGAGTGGGATTTGGCTCGATCCCTTGCTAAGACGCGGTGGCCGCCCGCGTGCAGGATTGGATGAAAACGGATGCCTACAGAGTCCCAGCCCGCACACTTGCTCCGCCTGCGTTCCCGCTGGGGCAGGCAGGCTTGGGAAAGGCGAATCGATTTGGGGGACAAAGAGGGGTGGGCCTCATCCCAGGGCTTATCTAGCTCAAACCCGCCCTGGCAAGGTGGTCTCTCCTGGGCCAGACAGCCGAAAAGTTGGGGGTGGCGTGGCGGTCTTGCTGTTGGTCACCGTGCAGACAGAGGAGGCTCTTCAGTTCGCCGGCCGCCTGCCTGCATATCTGCCTCCAGGGCAGTGCCAGGGCCCAGCCCGCCGACGTTTGTATGTGAGCGGGCTGTGATAAAGCCCACCTCCGACGTAGCCTCCCTTCCAAGGCCTGATGAAGGGATTAGGCTCCACCCTGGATTCCAATAGCTTTCTCCGCCTCCCTCCCCAGCAACTGTTCTTGGACTTGGTTGGGGCTCAGAGCACTTTCTGCAAGCCCTCTCCTGGCACCTTGGGCTTTGCCTTACTTAATCCGCACAACCTTCAGGAAGTACGGATTGTTTTCATCCCCAGACAACAGAACAATAGGAGATGGCGGGGCAGCTCCACAGGAACTTGCCCTGTGCATCCTGGCTGCTCCCCCAACCCTTTCCCCTCTCTTCTTTCCCCCTCCTTCCCTGGGGAGATGGTCAGGACTCAGCAGCGAAACTGCAGGCCGGAACCCTGTTGGGCCATGCCCAGCTTTCTGGACCTGACCAGGGGGCTAGCAAAGTGACAGCAGGAGGGTCTACCACCATCAGACAGCTTAGAGGCAGGACAGTCTCTGGTAAGGACATGGACCCTCTTTGGACCCCCTTCTGAGTAAACAAACTATAAAACATTTTTTTTTGAGATACGTGTGTCCACTGGAGCATGAGCCAGAGGGACCTGGGGAGACCCAGATCAGTCGGATCACTCTGATCACTCAGGGAGGGGAGCCACTTGGGCTGGGTCTTCAGGAGGGCCAGGAGATAGCTGTGTGGACCAAGGGTTTCTCCATGCTGGGGGCCTTCTGGAACTGAAGCTCAGGCAGAAACAGAAACAGTGAGACTAGAAGACGTGTTTAGACCAAAGAAGGAAGATGAAGACATCTTCACCCCTTTTAAAGTATTCTCTGTGCATGTCCCACAGACCAGGAGCCGGGCCTTGGAGCATCTCCACTTACAGATGGGGACACCCAGGCTCTGAGTGGTGTTAGCAAGTGTGCCCAGGGATCTAGCTCAGGGTAGTTCTGAACCCCTCTGCCCCTCTTAGGGCTCCACATTCTTGACCTTCATCCTAAGGCTGCAGAGTGAGCACCTACCATGGGAGGGAGCCCAGGAAGTCTCAGGAAGGGACTTGGGAGCTGGCTGGGGCTTCACACCCAAGGACAGGCTCACTGCTGATAGCTGTAATCAGTTTTACCCAGAGGTGGCCTCTGGGGAAGATTCTTTTGGAAAAAAACTGGTTCAAATACAGACTCTGCCCCCTTCTCTTGGGCTACTTGCTTTGTGTATTTTTTTTTTGTTTAAACCTCCAGCCTGTGTGGGGTAGCAGAAAACTCAGATGACTCCTCAGAGCAGACAAGGGATATAAACAGGACAGTGGCTGGGTGCCAGATGATGTCTGGCTTGGTTTTATTATAGTGAACATTTTAACTATTACTTTTTAATTTGAGAAAATAATAATTTAAAAATAAATAAAAAACACTGCTGCACCCTCCCAGGCCACAGGAGAGGTGGGAAATTTGAGCCCCCTCCAAAAGCGGATGGCACTAGAGGACCAGCCTGGGAGTAGAGGACCAAGCTTGGGGCTGCAGGCAGCCAGGCTTTGGGGACCCTGCTAGTCATGTAGAAGCTGACCCCTGAGGATCTGGCCTCCTAATCTGTGACCACCTGCAGCTAAGCCTAGATACTGTCAGGAACAGGAGCCCAGGACCAGGCCCCAGCCACCATATGCCTTGCTAACAAGGGTTTTCTGCTGCCCCTACCAGCTTAGGAAGGACCCTTGGAAAGCACCAGCCCCTCCTATGGGCCCCTTCCTTCCTGTCCCTGGGGAGCAATGGACATGAGAGATACAGCTGGGCAGGGGACAGAGCCTGAGAGAACAGCAGGGGATTCTGGCTGAGGGAAGAGGCTGGGCTAGGCCCTGTGTGAGCCAGAAGGCAGGACTGCGCCAGGCTGCACTCTCAACAAGGCCAGGATCCTGGGGTCTCCAGCCCCTTACCCCCAACCTCTTACCCAGCTAGGCGGTTCCTAGTGACCTGGAGGGAGTTCTTCCTTCCTCCCCCCCAGGCTGTGGGAGGCACCTCAGGAGACAGCATCCTTCTGCCTTAGAGCAGCCCTACCTCTGCCAGCCTTCCATTAAACCCCTCAGGCCCCACCCACCATCCAGGGATGTCCCTGCCCCCCTGGGATCCTTTCTATCTAAGCCACCTCTTAGGGTGACGGCAGTGAGTGCCACCTTGGGAGTGGCGTCTCCAGGGGGCTCCTGAGAGCCCAGCGTTGCAGACCTGGGTCCAGAAGCTGCACCCTTGATCCTGGTCAGCGCTTCGCCCTCTGTGGAACCTTCTTGGTAAACAGCCATCTTCAAGGACCCCATAACCGTGGTTTGTGTTGCACTCCTGCCCAGCACCCAGCCAGTCTGGGTGCCCCAGGTCCTGCACGTTTCATCCACCCTATTCCAACCTCTGTTCCGTGGCACATGGGTTCCAAGCCGTCAGCTCTTAGCAACAAACACGCCTGTGTTTGGGGCCTGGCTGGGGGCAGGGTGGTCCGGGACCGTTTGTGCTCCCTCTTTGCAGGTTCCTGGTCTTCCTGCGCTACCAGTGTTACTACGGGAACCCGCTGCTCACCTACCTGGAGTACCCCATTCTCATCGCCCAAGGTAAGGCCCTTGGCCCCCGCTCTGGGCCGCCTCCCAGCCCCTCCTCCTCTCACGCAGAGCCTTTCCTTTCAGATGTCGCCCTCCTGCTCTGTGTCTTTCATTTTAACGGAAACATGAAACAGGCGGCGCCCTACATGGCTGTGTATCCTTTCAGCATCTGAGTGAGAAGGCTGGAGGGCCGGGTGTGGCTCAGGGGTGCAGCACTTGCCTAGTAGTGTGAGGCCCTGGGGTCCGTCCCCAGCTCCCAGGTGGGGAAAAAAGAAAGAAAGAAAGAAAGAAACGGGGTCTGGGGTACTTGCTAACAGCAACGCATTTTGAAGCAGGGTCATGCACCAGCTGTATGGTTTTTGGTTAAACTAAAATGTCTGTGTGCTTGGACCCTCGCACAGGGCGCCTGGGTGTGCTGCGCATCAGCTGGTAGGTGGGTTTAGCGTCTCCCTGCTGACGTATAGAATCGGCCCTGCCCAGAGCAGCATCTCCTATCTTATTTATCTGAGACTTTTCTTCCTTGCCCGAAACATTCTGCCAGATTATTAAGTAATGACCATGAGAGCACCTGGCATCCAAGCCCCTGCCACTGACACACCCCATTGACCTCCTGGCCTGTGGGCCACAGGGTGTGGACCTGTGGTGGCTGCCAGTCCCTCTGGGTCAAGGCAGGGCATGTCAGGGTGGGAGCCTGGCTGCTCTCACCTGAGTGAGGGCGAGGCCGGGGTTCAGCAGTTTGTGAGGACTGGCTGTCACTCTTGTTCAACCTCACACCCCTGGAAGGGCTGGGGGAGCCTTCACTGGAGGTGGGGCCAGCTCACTAATCCTCCACACCCTTTTGCTGCAGGGCTCCACACCCTTTTCACGGGGAGGAAGGTGGTGCTTAAGCGAGTCCCAACCCTCTGCTGAGTCCCTGTTCTGTGGCTCTGTTTCCCGCAGCACAGGGCCCGCAGAACTGTGCCGCTTGTACTCTCAGGTTAGACCAGGTGGGCTGAGGGTTTTGAAAATAGTACTTGGAAGATGAAAAGCATTATGTGATTTGCTTTTTAAACAAAATAGAGCAGCTTATCGATGTGCAAACGCTGAGACCGCAGGTGACAACACCTGGATGTTGACAGTAAACTATTCACGTAACTGGGCACTGAAGTCTGGAATATCTGCAGATGTTTTTACCCTTCTGACAGTGGAGACCTACAGAAAGCAAATAAGGAGGTCACCATAGTCACAATAAATATATACATTTAGCACAAGTATATCCCCAATATGGCATGGGACATACTTTAATCCAAAAAATTTTTGGTTAATCTGAAATTCAGAATTTGATTGGGCATCTTGTATTTCTCTTTTTCTTTTTTTTTAATTCTTTTTTTTTTTTTTTTTTTAGTTATTGATAGAAATTTATTTGTATTTACATGCGGTGCTGAGAATCGAACCCAGTGCCTCACACATGCTAGGCAAGTGCTCTACCACTGAGCTCAACCCCAGCCCCATCCTGTGCTTTTCTCTGGGGAATCTGGCAATGCTGTGAATGAGTCATCTGTGGAATTTCAGTAGCTTCTATTACTGGTCAGATTTTATAAAGTGCTGCATGTATATTGAGAATAAATAGAATGAAGTGGGCTGGTACAGAATCGAGGGGAGAAAAAGTCACAAGAAGAAGTTGAAGAAATCGAGTTAGAGAGTGCTGTGGAAGTGGGTTGTGTCCAGCTGGATTCCGGCTGCCTCTGGTGTACCTGCAGCACAAGGCACCATCGGATTCAATCCTCGCATTATTAATGTAATGAGTTACAATAACAGCCATCTCCTGGGCTCCTCCTGTGTACTGAGGGCTTTTAGGAAGTAGGCAGGGCAGAGAATGGCAAGTCCATTGAGCAGGTGAGCAACTAAGACAGGGAAAGTGAGTTGCCCCAGCCCCCAAAGACACCTGGCCGCCCCTCCTGGACTTGCTGGTCCTGCAGCTTCATTGAGCTACACACACCAGCCAGAATGGAAATCCAGATCGTTTCCCCCGCCCCCCCCCCAGCATTGCCCACCCCCCCGCTGTTTAAATTTTAAAAGAGAGTTGGTGGGAAAGGGGGAAGAAAGTCAGTAAGAAGGTCACTGCACCGTTCTGCAGAAATTCCTACTTTGTAGGGTTGGACTTCTTTTGTAAGTGCTTAACTTTGGGGCTGTGGGCAGGGGTTGAACCTGGAGGTGCTTAACAACTGAGCCACATCCCCAACCTTTTTAATTTTTTATTTACTTTTTAATTATTATGGTTTTTATTTGTTCTACTTAGTTGTATGTGACAGCAGAATTTATTTAAATTCATCATACACAAATGGAGTGCAAATTCTCTGGTTGTACATGGTGTAGAGATACACTATTTGTGCAGTCATACATGTACCTGGGGTAATGGTCTCCATCTCATTTGGCCATCTTTCCTACCCCCATAATCCCTCCCCACCCTCCCTTTTGCCCAATCCAAAGTTCCTCCATTCTATTTTGAGACAGGGTCTCACAAAGTTGCTTAGTTGCTTAAGTTGCTGAGGCTGGCCTTGAATTGGTGATCCTCCCACCTCAGCCTCCTAGAGACTGGGAATACAGGCATGCACCACCATGCCCAGCATAAGTGCTTAACTTTAGACAATAAGTTGGAGATGTCTGCCTTGTCGGGAATAAGGAACATTCCAGCCCCAGGGAATAGTCCCTGAGCACTGGGGCCTTTGTGTTTTTCTTCTGGGATCTGCTTTTGCTCTTTTAACTTCAAGCTCATGTTCACTTGCAACCCTTTTGGTCTTTTCCAAGTCCAGCAAGTTCTAGCAGAACAGGCCCCAGTTCACCCGTGGCTTATCCTCTTGGTGCATCTACAGGAGATGGGAGGGGGTGGAGCTGCCAGCAACCTGCTGCCATGTCCCTTAGCACGCGGTAAGATTTGTGTCTTCTTGGTTCATCCTTAGCCTGCAGAAGTGGATCATTGACCTGGCCATGGTGAGTGTTGCCCTTATGACACATCCGCAGCCCATCCCACCGTATGTAACTGTTGACCACATGTAATAGTCAGAAGATGAAGGATTTACTGAGTTAGAGAACCTCTTTCTGGGTTGATAATTGTGTATTGGCCACATACTCATTCTTTTTCTAGCTTTGCCCCACCCCAAACATTCTTTTTCCTCTTTGAAAAGGGCCTTATTTTTTCCTAACTTAGCTCAGAGCCAAAACTTCCCATGGGATTCTGAGAGTGGGTCAGGATGCCCTTGCCCACAGATCTTTGCATGATGACAGAAGCGAATGTCGCTCCTCAGTGCAAGAAGGGGAGCTCACTGGTGGTCACAGGCCACTGTCTGTCACATGCAAATTCATGGATTTCACCCCCACCCCCACAACCTGTCCTTGACTTTGTGGCTGGGTGCAGCAGTGCCGCCTGGAGCCTGGCTACCCTGCGGTCCAGGGTGGTATTCTCTTGCCTGCCGACCCGGGAGTCTTCGGTGGGAACTCGGGTGCCTCCTGCAGCAGGTGGCTGTGTTCTGGTCTCTGGGGCTGAGGAGGCTGCAGCAGCTGTGAGCCTTCACCCTGCGGAAGGTGGGAAGCTGGCGGTGCAGGCTCCTGAGAGTCAGGCCCGAAGGTCAAGGCCACGGTGCTGGGTGCTCTTCTGTGCTCTCTCCAGCCCTCCGTGAGATGACACTTCATGACCTCCATTTGCCCTTCCCCTCAGTGGTCCGTCCTTCAGGCCCGAGTACCTGCTCCATGGCAGCCCGGGGGCCTGGGGACAGGGAGTGGGTGTCCGCATGTCGTGGAGCTGCAGAGCAGCCAAGCAGCAGACGGCTTCCCTGGGAGACCTGAACCCCACTCTCACCCCAGTTTATTCACAGAGGAGGACGAGGCTCTTCAGAGTGTCCTGCAGCAGCTGGAGCCGCCCTGCTCCTCTCTATTCTGTCCTAGTTTGGAAGGTCTTAGGGGCACCACGCTGTCCTGGTAATAATATGTGTATTAAGACGGGACACTTCTCAGTTATGGTCCCCCCCACCAAAAAAAAAAAAAAAAAAAAAAAAGACCACTTCAAGATTCACAGATGCTTTTCTTCTGGAAAGATGAGCCAGGAAGAATCCAGAGGGCAAGCTTCTGTGCAGCAGGTCGGTCTCCTGGCTCCTCCCCAAGCTCTGTGTGGCCTCAGGCCCTGGGGCTGGCCTCTCTCCTCTGTCTGCCCGGCTCTCCAGATTGCCCGTGAGCCTCTTTCCTCACAGGTCCACTTGCTTGGGGCTAGTCTAGCCACGGTCTGCACCTGGCACCACGTGGGTGACCTCAGTGGCCTCCCTGCAGTGGACCCAGTGGCTGGACTTGCAGGTGCTGTAGACCTGGCCCTGGTGGGCCACAGGCTAATTTTTGAGGCTTTCTGACTTCACAGGTTGCAGAGGACCCAAGCGCATCTCCATGTGGATTAGAGCAGCCAGGACTTCAGGGGGATGGGCTGCCACTGGCCGCTTTGAGTTTAGGAGTGAGTATCTGGTGCTCTGATGGGTCTGACTTTCTTATGTTTCATCTGCAAACAGAACTTATGTACGTTCATCAGCGCGGCCAGTAAGTTCGCCCAGCTCCAGTATCTGTGGAAAGTGCAAGACTCGGGGGCTGTGAGCGCGCTGACCTGGGGCCTCGCTGCGTACACCTGTGCAAGTAAGGACGTGGGGTGGCCCCTGCCGGCATCCTGTCTCTCCAGAAGTGGTGAACTTGGTTTCCAAACATCGTGGTCTCTTAGCCTTGATACTGTGCAAACAGCTATTCAGATAGAGCCTGCTAACTAAGAGTATCCATATTTACAAGTGGATTCAATGTCCTCTGCTCACCATTTTCTGCAAGATCCGTATTTTGTATTCTAGTGGCCAAAAAATAAATGGAGGTGAAAGTATACTTTCCTCCAAATATCTGGCCTCATGTTAATAGTCCTCTGAAAAGCATGGAGACTGATTATATTGAGACCACTGATATATTTTTAAACTTTGAATCTTAACAATTTAATGAATTAAACAGATGAAAACCATATGTTATCAGCTGGCAGTGGTGGTGCACACCCGTGGTCTCAGCAAGTTGGGAGGCCAAGGCAGGAGGATCACAGAAGGGCTGGGCGTGTGGCTCTGTGGTAGAGGGCTGCTGGGTTCAACCCCCAGTACCATAAAGGAAGGAAGGAAAGGGAGGGAGGGAGGGAGAAAATCACACATTGTTTTTTGAGAATGAATATCACCAATTTGTACCAATGGAGATTTTCTGCCGTCATATCGTTTGGTCTTCATTTTAGAATTTCCACTATTCATTTGGACTCTGACAAGAACCAACCAGAGGGGCTGGGCCTGGGGCTCAGTGGTAGAGCACTTGCCTTGCATGTGTGAGGCCCCGGGTTTGATTCTCAGCACCACATATAAATAAATGAATAAAATAAAGGTCCACCAACGACTAAAAAAATAAAAAAAGAACTACTTAGAATACATAAACATGTATGCTACGTGTAAATAGATATATTTTTATAATTCAGAGATACCACAGTGGCTTTATAGGACTTTAGTTTTACTATTTTAAATATTTTAATTATAATTCATGGTTCACCTACAACTTATAGGACCAACTTCTCTGTCCATAGAAATTGCTGGTTTGAGGTTTTCAATGTCTAAAGTTACTTAAAATGACTTCTTAAGTTTTATTTTTAGCTTTCAAATGTTTAAGGATCAATGTGTTTTACATCTCTGATTTCTTCTGGAATTGCTAATTAGATATATTACTTATTAGCTCCCAAATTTATCTTTAGACCTGTTGCGTATTAAATTTTCTTTTAGAAAGTCCTGTAACTGCAGAGATGAGTCTATTATCGCATCCTCTCTCCCATGGCACTTTGTGCTTAATAAGGACTTAGGTGTTTGTTGAATAGGTGAAAAATGCACAGAGGACTATCCATTTCTTTTCTTTGCAGTGCTGAGCATCAAACCCAGGGCCTCACTCATGCTAGGCAAGTGCTCTACCACTGAGCTACATGCCTAGGCCCTTGTGATTTCATGGGAAAAAGTAAACTGCTTTAAACCCAGTGTTCTTTTTGAGAGATGGGGCTAAGGACTTCCACACTGCTGTGGAAAGCATGGAGTCTGCATCTTTAGCATTCGTCCTGGTTCCTTCCCCCGGCTACTGTTTTTAGCCCTTGGAGCCAGTCACTGCCACGTAGCACATCTTCTCTAGACACCGTGCTGCCCAAGAGGTCTCTTGAACTTGTCACACTGAAATTTGGCCATCCATCTCTCCAGCTGCCCCCTCCACCCCAGGTGCCTGGTCTCTGCCCTTCAGGCTTGTGGTTTAGCTGGAAGATGAGACCAAAAAGCTACATGTCAATATGCACTAAATGCAGAGCATGGTAGCAGAGAGCAAGCGCCTCTGGAGGGTTGCTTTGGTGAGAACGTGTGCTTTGCACTGCAGGAGGTGATCAAGAACCAATTTCACCCTGATGTGTGCTGGTTTAAATTGCTACCCCAGAATCCTGTTTATTATGTGAAAGCTTCTTCCAGAAAAATGAGCTAGAACTGAACAGTTCTGGTTAGACTCAGGCACCCTTACCCATTTCTGGCCCTCAGTTTCCTTACCTGTGAAATCCAAGGTAGATCTCAGCGATGTCAATGCACTGTTTTAAGTTGGTAGGAGCCTTTCTTTAATGAAACTACCAGGAAGCTCAATATGCAAATGAGACTTTTAAAGTTGCTTTTGACGGTGGGGGTTGTGGGTTGGCACAGAGACAGTGGAAGGAGAGCTCAGCCTCTTCCTCTTCCTCTTCTGTAGTTGGCTGAACTCAGCTACTTCCTAGAAACTGTCTGTGCTCTTAGGAGCAGTTTGTAAAACACTGTGCCGGGAAGCATGGCTGGTGTTTGGATGGTTCTGGAATGTAGTGCTAGTTAGTGATCTGACCTAACAAAACCTTCCAAGACTGGTTAGTATATATTGGCATGTTAAAAGGGAACGACATTAGCTCAACACCCAAATGCCTGACAAGCAAGTTATTTATTGCTGCCAATTTTCTTTTACAGCAAGAATAATAACAACTTTAATGACCACCAATGATTTTACAAGTAAGCAAAAGTACTTTTCTTCCCGCTTCCTGTTTGTGTTCTATTTGTGCCTCTTTGGAAACTGCCTTTCATGGATCAGCTTGGCTCTCGGGATATAGAGTCAGGATGGCAACAGCGTGTTCCTCATCGGTCACCATTTTTATTGCTAAGCGACTACTTGGAGTACCTGGGATAGACTAGGCATGAGGGTAGACTCCACTGCAGAATGAAAATGGGCAGTGCAGGAACCACACACTTAGCTACTGGAATCTGTCGTCCCAGCTGCTCGGGAGGCTGAGGCAGGGGGACAGCTGGAGCCAGGCAGGTCTGGACAACATGAAACCAGGTCTTTTTTTAAGTGTAGGAGTAGGGCAGGATGCACGCCTGATGGGAACCCGACCTCTGCGGGAGCTGAGGGGATTGAAGAAGACAGAGATCTTACAGCAGAAGAGAGACTTGGTCAGAGAGGTAGAGAGACCCTTACAAGGCACAGCCAGGTGCAGGCTGGGAGCCAAGAGGACTCAGGCCTAGAGAGGCTGAGAGGCCCCTGAGTCTGGCAGCACTGAGCAGGAGAGCGGGGAGAAAATCGGAGGAGGAGGAGAGTGCGGGGCTGAGGCAGGGCCTTCCCAGCTGAAGAAGGCCACAGGAGAAGCCTCTGAAGCTCTGTAGAGCAGGGAGTGGCTCCTCACTGGACGAGGAGAGAGCGGTGGAGGAGAAAGTGCTCTGGTTAGAGGTTAGTAGTTCCTCAGGCTAATGTTCAACTCCCAAGTCGACACTGGTGTATATTATAAACCTTTGGAAAACAATTAGAACACATGGTTGTATCTGTTCACCTATCCAATGAAAATTAGAAAACTTCCCCCACACACAGACCCTTAAATAAGCGGATTATTTGAGACACATTGCTTCAGAACAGGGAAATGCATTTGTTTGTCCTTTCCCAGAAGCTGTACCTTTGGCCCAGACTTTTTTTTTTTTAACAGCTCTGGTTGTAGGATTAAAATTATTCTCATTAAGTCAGGCATGGTGGCATATGCCTGTAATCCAGGCCACTAGGGAGGCTGAGGCAGGAGGATTGTGAGTTTGAGGCCAGCCTTGGCAATTTAGCAAGACCATGTCTCAAAATAAAAAATAAAAGAGCTGGGGATGTGACTTAGCAGTAAAGTGCCCCTGGGTTCAATTTAGTACTATTAAAAAAAAAACCAACAACACTATTCTGATGAAAGGATCCAGTTAGATCAGGTGGGAGAGTGAGGATGGAGACAGGCCTGGGTCTCCCTCAGGACTTGAAGACTTCTTAGCAGGGAGAGTCAAAGGGTAACTAGCCAAAACAGACCTACAGAAGAAACCAAGTTTCAAAGACCAAGAATAACGTTTCTTGTGGTTGCTGTTCCTGAAAATGACCAGCGTGTTTGGTGGCTGTTTTAAATAGTGTGGCTTACCTGTTTTACCATCACAAAGGTATTTTACACCTCATCAACCGTATTTATCAGGAGTGGCGTTGCCTTAAAGGCACTGTAACAGCGACCTATTTATTTCACAGAATCACGGTTTTATGGTGACTTCATTATAAAATATGCTTCAATATCTGGCCTGTTCTTCAGAATTAACTTTAATGGAATGCATTAGGCTACAGAGAACACAGAACCGCCTGAGACAGCGGCGCCCCTCATGTGAAATGAGGAAAGGGATTTAAAAAGTTGTACTTCTCAGCCAGAGCCTGACCTGGCTCAAGCATGAAAGGTGATTGGGGGTCAGCGTGAAGTCAGATCGGTGGCTGCGGGCAGACATCATGACAGGAAACTCATTTCCCAGGCATGTCTGATCCACAGTTAGATTTCATTCTGGGTTGGGGGTGAAACTTGATGTGTGGCTGCTGCTAGAGCAGGAAGTGGTTTCCCTCCATGATGTGACAAGCTCTTAATACCCACATTCTCCTTCTTTCTTATTTTTTAGTTCTTATTCGTTTTGTGATCATGCTGGCTTTAAACATATGGGTAACAGCTACAGTACTTCGCTACCGGAAGCCCGACATAAAGGCTGAATGACGGACCTTATTGCTACACAAAAAGTGGATTTTGAGTAACTGAAGCAAAGGAAAAAGCAGCTCATTGCTACGTGAAGGTCTTTTATGTATTTAGTCAATCATTTCAGGAAACTTTGAAGTCAGAGGTATTTAGTACTTCAAAGAGTACTTAAAATTGTTTTAAAAAATGCCAATTTTGCTGGGTATGGTGGCATATGCCTGTAATCGCAGGTACTCAGGAGGCTGAGGTAGGAGGATGACAGGTTTCAGGTCAGCCTGGGTAACTTGGGGAGGGAGATCCTGTTTCAAAATAAAATAAGAGCTGGTGTGTTTCTCATGGTAGAGCGCTTGCTTTGCATATGTGAGGCCCAGGGATCAATACCCAGGACCAGGGAGAAACGTCTTAGAAGGCGGGTTTCCCTCCCTTTTCCCACTCCTGAGGTCACAGCCAGGTTGAAAGCTCATCTTTGATATCTGCAGTGACCCACAGAAGATGCTCAGCAGCCTATGAGCCCTCGTTCTTCAAGTCATGATTAAGTACTTTCTGAAAAGCCAACTACATCTACTTTTCAGGTTTCAAAATCTTTTAAGTAATAACTTCTTTCCACAACTAAAATGAACACGGAATGAGATTCTGCTCAGTTGAGAAGTGAAACTGCAATATATCAGCAGGGCTCGCTTTGGGCCTGCTTGATTGTAACATAAATAAAACAGTGCGGCCTGGCTTGATGCTACACACCTGCCGGGCTAAGCAGGGAGAGCTAAGCACCTCCTGGGAAGGCTGGTGTTCTGTGCTCAGTGTCCTTTGGCTTCACCCTGTGCCTTTGAATATTTCTATAAAAAGGTACTAATAGTTGTAATCTCCACTGAGGATGAGGAAGTGTATCCCAGGGAACTTCCCAGTTTAAGCACAATGCTACCATTTAAAAAGGGCTATACCTGTATCATTACTGGGTTTCGGTATAAGACACCACTTTTTAGTTATTGAAAATATAGGAGTAAAGAGCAGTGCTAGGTTCTGTCTAAAGCTTATGGATTTTATTCTTATAGTATCTTGTCCTAAACCTGTTAAGAGTATTCCCTAACATTTCAAAACTCAAATCCCCCTTCTACATGAATGGTATTATTCTGTTATATGCAGTAAGTAAGCAATGTTTACTAGTATAGTTTACTTTCCTGTGAACCTGTGTATAATAAACTTTCATATTTTGGACTCTGATTGATTGATTGATGCTGGGGACTGAAACTAGGGTCACATACATGCTAGGCAAGCACTCTACCACTGAGCTTTAATGTAATTTTTGAAATATATCTAATTTTTCAATAAACTGGTTACTTATTTCAGAACTACCGCTTGGGACCATGAGGAAGAAAAATACTGTATTGAAAACCCCAAAGACTTGGAAGGCAGAGACAGGAGGGTCCAAGCTGGAGGCCAGTCTGGGAAAGATAGTGGGACTGTGACTCAAAAGAAAAAAATGCTGGGGGTAGCTCAACGGTAGTGTCCCTAGGTTCAATCCCAGTAGCAGAAACTAAAATTAAAAAAAAAAATCATTCTCCTATAGCTGTTTTGATCATAGATGGCCTTTAAAAAAATCCAAAGTTGGTATTTCCTCATATACACTTATAACCTATTAGTGCAAATTATGTGACATTTTTATTCCAAAGAAGATTTTGATACACTTTATCATTGCTTAAAATAACTCCCTTAAGAACATATCTAAGAAGAGTTCTCCGATTTTTCCTCTTTGGGAAGGAACAAACATTTTAATTATTCCAGACACATAACTTCATTTAACAGATAAAAACATTGAGGTGAGTGCAACTGTGGTCTAGACCATGCCCAGCCCATGCTTTATACCCAGGTTTTAGGGAAGACAAATTTTTTGGTAAGCTTTAGAAAGCTGTAGCATTCCAGGACTATTTCACAGGCAAAGTATGAAAATGCTTACATCTTAATTTCTTTTATTTTTTATAAAAAGCAGGCATATAATACAATTACATTTCTACAAAGATGCAATAAAATTAAAAAAAAATCAAGGGGGCACGATTTTTGTTCATGGGGACAGTTGATCAGCTATTTATGATTATCTAAACCATGCAGTTCATAACTTATTACAATCCCAAACATAAGTCATCATGGGGAAGGGAATCAGGCGAGGCCCCAGGCGTGACACCTGCACTGTCACACAGTGCTCTTCTTCAAAGTGCTTTAGGGCCGAGGCACCTTCACAAGCTAGGGGAGCTGAAGCCTCAGCCAGGCGAGGGAGCGAGTCAGTAGCAGTGTCACCGTGGACTGAGAGGCTCAGTGGCCTGCTGAGGGGTTTTAGACACCTACTCAGAGCCTTCTCAGTGAGGTGAGTGTAGTGTCTACGAGTGTCTGCTCTACCCTCAGAACCCTATGAGAAGGACGAGCAGCAGCAGCAGCAGCAGGACTTGTGAAACTGCGCGTGGTGGCCTAGGGCTTCCCGGGTAGGATCCATATACTGACTGAGGCCCAGCAGCCCCGCAGAGGCGCGTCCTGCACCCGGGCACTGCTGCAGTTCCAAAAGCGCTCACTGGTTACACATGCCCATCAGGTGCTACCCATTAGTCAGCTACAGCATTTTAAACTTTCAGATTTTTTAAAAAAAATCTTGCTTCTAGATAGGTCTTAAAAAATTAATACTTAAAAAATTCATTATACATTAATCTTCAACAGTAATACCGGCACTAGTTTTACTTCTGTCTCGCTATCCCCACAAAAGTAAAAAAATTAAACTAAGAAAATCCCAGTATTCACTCTTTCTTAGTTCCCATAGGAGGTATTCGTGGCTCTAGGAGAAATCAGGTGTGAAGAAATAAACAGAATTTGGTCTTACAAATATCTTAGAAATTCTGGAACCTTAAGAAAAAGAAACTGGCACAAAATCAGGTTGTTTCATATTTACCAAGTGTTGGGAAGAAAATGTGGACAGATGTGTACATGAAGGTGGCAACTGGGGAAAAAGCAAATTCTCACCCAAGGTCAGAATTTTTTATTAAGCACATTTCCATTAGTTGGACAAACAACCTTATAAATCTTTTTATCAAACCATATAATGTGAAGAATCTCCATGGGAGAGATTTTTTTCTCACCCCTCAGAAAATCTTTTCCCCTAAATACTTCACATTAATTTTTCTTGTAGAGTTGTATCACACCATGATTCTCCCTGTTCATATATATATACATATGCATATATGTATATACATATACACGTACAGCATTCAAAATTCAAACTTTTTGCTTTTTACTCAGATACTTCAATTACTCGTGTAAACTTGAAATTATTTCACCTTAATAAAGTTTATTAAAAATATATATATATACTCTCCAATTCAGAATAGGATAGAACCTCCCATAGTGTAACAAAATCTTTATATAAAATATTAATCCAGTCTCCTTTTAACAACTCTAATGAATGGAAATATTTCTTCTATATAAATTTTATATATTTTTCATTTTAATCTTTTAAAAAAAAAAAAAAAAAAGCAAGCTGTGTCCCAGTCAGCACTGCAGGACGCACCTGCGAGGGAAGTGGCAGCACGTCGAGTGTTAGCACAGAAGCAGGGAAGAGCGCAGAGCCAACAGCGTGAGAAGAGCAGAATTCAGCTCAGAATATCAGTAGGCCAAAGTGCACTCTGTAACTCCCACAAACGTATCTATAATGGGGACTCAACTCTTCAAACATCTCTGCATTAACCCCAGAGGGAAGCAATGAGAAATGTCTACTTCCTTCATTGAAATACTGGATGATACATTTCGATCATACCAAACTCTGTGTGTGTACACAGGAGAGCCTGATAAAGGACTGATTTTTTAAAAACGTGATGCCTACCATTGCTGCATACTGTTGCAGTACAAAACATACTTATCTGGGATAATGAGAAACACAGCAGGAATGGTCCTGCATAAATTTTAGTCTTGAGAACATTTTAAAAATAAAAATTTAATCGGGTGCCTTTGAGGCTGCTTCCCCCCAGTCACTGATTTTCTTAACCCAATACTGAGATACCACCAGACACAGTTGTGTGTTTGAGGATCACATTTAAATATTTAAAATATATCTACAGTATATTCTAGTTTTCTTTATATTTGAGACAATTTTTAAATCTTGAGTGTGAAAATGTAAAAATAGTCACAAATGTCTTTACCAGAAATAAAAACACATCTAAGGTGGCCAGTAAGTTCAAAGCAAAGAGAACATTTTGTAGTCACAGACTAATACTGAGGTCTGTAGAAAGGGATAGATGAATAAAGATATACAACAAAGATATATTAGTTCCAATACTAGCCATTATTGTTTCTAAGACCAATACATTAAAAAAATTGTTATACAATCAAATAGGCTGACATTGATGATAGAACTACTATGTGTAAAAATAATGCACTATTTTTTTTACCCTAAGCAACTTTGCATCCTAAGAGCTGGTAAACACTTGTTCTTTTTT
Source organism: Callospermophilus lateralis (assembly GCF_048772815.1). Taxonomy (NCBI): domain Eukaryota; kingdom Metazoa; phylum Chordata; class Mammalia; order Rodentia; family Sciuridae; genus Callospermophilus; species Callospermophilus lateralis. The sequence goes on from NC_135318.1 coordinate 7,328,351, forward strand.
TTCTTAAATACAGAAGGGATGAGACTTTGAAAAAAAGTTAAATTAAGGCATTCAAAATGGGTAAGGTTGTCTATCATGAAGCATTAGGAAACTGATATAATTAACTTCAAACTTATTACAGCAACTGTTTAAACATGAACATGCAGCTTCCATTAGGTGCAGGGGAAAGTGAATCAACTCCACATTATGGCTTTATACAAATGCATAGTTGCAACTGAAATAATGATATCTGATTAATGTGTATAAAAAAATAAAATGGGGAGTTAAAAAAACCCTCTTGCAGTATTACAGTACTATATGTGTGTGTGCACATACATACACACACAGTAACATGGTCACATCTTAAAGATGCAGTCAATATCACTGTAGTGGAATCCATTCCCAGGTTCTTCTGGCAAATGTGCTGGTGAAATCTCTCTATCAAAGCTGAAAAGATGATTTCTTCAATATTTAACTCTTCTCAATTCTTCTGTGCAATGTAGTGTGAGTGACTGCCAAGAGAGCTTTATGAAACAAGTTTGGGAGAGTTGCAGATGATATCCTTATTCTATTAACCAACTGCTGTTGGTTCAACTTGTTTGAAAGAAGCTTGGAAAACCTCTCCAAGACTTGTCATTGATATTACAGGAAAAAGGAAACACATATATGTATGTGTATACATCAGTCTCTCTGGAAAATATAGATTTTTAATAAATTTTGGGTCATCATATTTCAGTCTTATTTTAACTGGAAGAATATGATCACCTTGAATGACTGCTTTCATAGAAGGCAGTTAGCTGGAAAGAAAGGAAAGATAAAAGTTAGTTGATAGTAAAATAATTTAAGAGACTGTTAAGTTCCTTGAAAAGGCATTTCAATTCATACTTTTAAATTATACTGTCTTCCAACGGCTATATTTTTAACACCTAAAATCATGCATAAGCATAGTAACTGTATTACTTTTCTTATTTTTTTAGGTACATGCAATTATATTGCTTTTCAATACAACAATGGACTTTGGAAGTCCCATGGTGGTTACAAACATTACACACAGTTTTAATGCAGTTAACAAGATATTAGGGTTAAACAATATGCCACTAATAACACATCTGAATTGAAGTTTGATGTGAGGTTTAACTGCTAGCTGCCTCATGTATTTGAAAGAGCAGTGGTCTTAAGGGCCAAGTTCTACTTGGCTGTTTGGCCCTAAGCCACATTTTTCTTATTTATGAAACAGGAACAAACACAATGTTGTAGTAAAGATGCTCCATAAAACCTGCATATAAACAGATCCCAATATCACATGATGTAAGTACACGTTTTGCAACATGCTGACTTAGTGTAAGACAGGTATTACTTCCTCTAAACACGGTCTACGTAAAAGATCGAGGTCATGAGGCTCAACTTTCATTCCATTTCCTTTAATCACTATTAACCACACTATTTGATGTTTTCTAAAAGCACAGGAATTTTCACAGCATATCATTAGCATTCTTCAGCAAGGGTAACACTGAGTTCTTGCAACATCTCATCACATCACAAAGAAAGCCAAATCAGAAATAGCAATTTCACAGCACTTAGTAAACTTAGAAAGTTTTTATGGTTTGAATTCTTGCAAACTAGAGAAGGAAAGAGGGAGGAGAAAGGGATGGAGGAGGAAAGTAATCCCATGCTATGTTCACAAACTAGTGCAGCTGTAGGAGCTTCAGAACACTGTAATTTTACTTCTCTGAACATGGCTTCTTTGGAATGAATAGAAAGTACCAGAATTAGCTCCTTGTGTTATTTCTACATGTTTCATTCCCAAGATAAAAATTTTTAATTTTGACAATACTGAGAATTTATAGACAATAGAGAATCTGAACATAGCATTTTACTTTTATACTTCACATGGAAATTTCAATAGAAACTTTTCTGTAAACTCTTTTTTAACATAGACTATTAAAAGCAACTTTACAAAATTTCAAAACTAGCGGAAAAATAACGAAAGCCCAACTGCAAACCACATGCTCTACACGGAAATGCTAAAATAACTTTTTTTTTCCATTTTTTTGATTTACCCCATTTATTTCTTCAGAAATCAAAAACATCGTCATCATCATCACCATCATCAACATCATCAAATGACCAATCCCAGTCTTTAAATGCCAAATCAAGCAATCTGCAATAGGAGGTTTGCAAATTTATATTCTTAACATTCTTTATAAACTACAGCTTAATGCTATGACTGAGAAATCGTATTTCAAATGTGCTGTAAGCATTTTCACTTTCCCTTCACCAATAACAGAATTAAAATTAAGATGGATGCATAAAAGAAAACTTTCCCTTTGTATGTAAATGTACACAATTATGTTGGCCAGGTACGCTTTCTAGAATACTAGTTAACTGAAGGCAGAGATAATATTTGGGAAAATATCATACAATCTGCTTCCTCCTACTCATCACCACTGCCCAGATAAAGATGTGACTGTCCTGCTACTCAGTCTGAGAAACATGAAGGCTCAACAGCTGCCAATATTCCCTTCACAGTAGTGCCTAGATTACCCGCTCACATTTCTCCACAATAGCACCACAAAGCCTAGAAGAATAGGGGAGTGACACCCTAGGAACACAGTCTTTCCAATACCAACAGTGCCCTACCCAGCTCAGGGGGTCACCAACACCTATGCTCTACATATGAAAAGGTAGACACAAAGGAAAAGCTACAGGTATATAAGCGACATGGACAACTTATCTTGGCTAAATAAATTTTACTTAGTGCTGGGGTTTTGTCTTCTCTCCAATCCAATAATCAGTAACACTGAAATCACTGTATTAAAAAAAAAAATAGGAGTTATTGTTCATTATTTATAACTGTGACATTCATTGATTTGTGCCAAGGAACTCATCTGGTCCCCAAAATCTCACCTGGGATCACTATGTCAGTGGTTCTCAACTTTAGAGAATATGATCTTCTGAATGCTCTTTGAAACTTTGACAAAACAGGTTTATGGATGTTATCTTAAAACTAAACAAACCAACTAAAATTCTTGTCTTCTAAAGTGGCAGAACAAGGAAAATCTGAGAAAACAAACTTTGTGGGGCACGGTGGTGTAAACCTGTAATCTCAGTGGTACAGGAAGCTTAAGCAGGAGGCTCCTGAGTTCAAAGCCAGCTTCAACAACTTAGCAAGGACCTAAGCAGTAAGAGCCTGTCTCTAAAGAAAATATAAAAAAGGGATGGGATGGGGGGCTCAGTGGTTAAGGCCCCAAGGTTCAATCCCCAGTACCAATAAATAAATAAACAAACACAAACTTTGATATAATTTTACTTATCTATTTGCAGATCACAGCTTGGTATACACTAATTTTATGAGGCTAAAGTAACTTTTACCTTTTGTTTCAACTTGGAAGATTACTACAGGTAGGGCTTCCTAGATTCCTGGAAGATTACTATAGGTAAGCCTCAGTTTCAGCACATTTTATGAAAAATCAGCATTTCATACCCTTCCAGAAGCTCTGAAGTATGTGTCAGTGCCACAATCTCAAGTTTCACAGTCCAGTCACACAGTTGCTGTGTGCAATACATGATAGGACTTCCCTAAGACCTCTCTTTCATCCCTTCTATTCAGTCATTTAACTTTGGTTTTTTCAACTTTAAAAAATCTTTTTGAATTTATGTTTCTTTCCTCCATTTTCACTGTCAGTTCTCAGTTCAGGGTCTCATTAAGTTTGAACAGACCAATCCCTCATTGAAATACCTCTATTTGTAGAACAAAATCAAAGTTCCTCAGCAACGTGTAGCTGGTTCTTAAGTTAGGTTCAAAACTTCCTTGTCAGCATCATGTCATCTTCTACCACTTCCTACCGTCACTTGCTCCTGACCCCACTGTGGCTTGTTTCACACATGAGTAATTCTGACAGCTTCATTCTTCTGCATGTGACATTTTGCCTGGAATTGTTTTTGCCCTTGTTTGTTTGCCTGGAAAATTAACGATTCTCCATTTTTTGTAAACCTTTCATGCTACTCCCACCCCAATTTTGGGTATTAAACCCAGAGGCACTCTACCCACTGAGCCACATTTATTGAGACGGAGTCTCCCTAGGTTGCTGAGGCTGGCCTTGAACTTGCAGTCCTCAGCCTTCCAAGCTGCTGGGATCACATGTGTGCACCACTGTGCTGGGTTCGAGACCTCCCTTCATACCTCCAGCAGAATTCACCATGCTTTCCTTTGGTGTTCCATGTCTCTATTGCAGGCAACATTTTATAGGGCAGTTCAATTATCCGTTTGCCTGTTTCCTCCATTAACTGGTAAGTTACAACTCAGGACTTCGAGACTGACTAACAAAGAATGCTTCAGAGGGTGCACTGAATTTTGAGTTCTACCAGCAATACACAAGAACATTCACTTCTATCTTACAAAACTGAGTTTCTTAATCCTTGCCAGTTTGGCAGGTGAGAAATGGTTTTATGTTATAGCTGTAATTTTTTGCTTAATAATTATTTTGATCACATTTTTACTTTTAAAAGCTACTTCTAGAGTAGTGCCTCAATGGTTTTCACTACTTTTATATTAAGATAAGGCAGTTAATGATTTAAAAGACATCCTGTTTGTTTTGCAATGCTAGGGACTGAAACCAGGGCCTCTTGCATGCAAATACTCTGCAACTGAGCTACATCCATCAGCATCTAAAATATTTTTATGTACAAAAATATCAACCCAGACTTTTCATATATACGTTGAAAATATTTGGTATTTTAACTTATTGTAAAATAGTGTTTCAAACTTTTACAAGGCTGTAATTTCAGAATAGTAGTCTCTATATAGTCACTTAATTTATTCCATTTACTTAGTGGGCTTATTTCAACACTTTTAAGTTATATACAACTTTATCATTTTTCCCAAATAATTAGTCTGCTAGCTTTCTAGCACTTAGAAGTAGAAAAGAATGAATATAAGATCACCATGACACAAAAGCTCTCCTCACTCTGAAGTTTTAATTATGCTGGCATTTTCCCCCTTAAAACCAGATAGCACCACAATGAGCACTAGTTGAATTTCTGCTTTATATTTTCCAGAATGGTTTAAATATTGTATTTTTAAAAAAAGACCCCAGGGGGAAAGGAGCAAGAAATGCACCCCAGCCAGGCCAGTACTTTTGTGTCTTGTATTGAAACAAATTATTATCTCCCTGTCTTCATCAAATTAGCATTTTATTTTAAAAAACCTACTTTCCAGCACAGTATCTTAATTTTAATGGAAAATCATCAAGGTAGCACTCATTTAGAATACTGTTTCTATACATTATGCTTCTTAAATGGTCAATTAACTTCTATTTATACCACAGAGAGGCCAATAGTGGAGTGTTGTAGTTCATAGTGCAGGCTCTGAAACCAAATTATTTGGACCTAAATTCATAACCCTACAGCTTTCTGCTGTGTGATCTAGGGCAAAACCGTGCCTCAGTTTTCTTATCTATTAAGTGGAGGTACGAATAGCTACCTCATGGTGGTTTTGAGGGTAAGTAAGTACAGCAAAAGCTCTCAGAAGAGGACCTGGCATATAATGAGCATTCAAAACAGTTCTTTTATGTAATAATTAAAGCTACCACTCATCTATTACTTTAATCACTTCACTAGAGAAAAGGGGAAGTGATGTAGTAAGAGCTGATTGGAATCTAGAATGTCACAGATGCTAAAGGAAAACAGATAACAGAGCAACTGTTAACAAAGAAAGATACCATCAAAAGATTAGGCAAATATTTATGGACATGCTTTATTTAGTATGTACACAAATATATGCATAGGATGTGCCTAACAAAGCCAAAGAGGTGTTTTAAGAAGAAAACCAAGTGTATTAGTTCAACTAAAGCCAGACTGGTTTTCAACTAAGTCCAACTAAGACTAATATTAAGTATACATAAACTTAAGAGCTAGAGGGGCTGGGTTGTGGCTCAGCGGTAGAGTGCTCTCTTAGCACGTGTGAGGCTCTGGGTTCGATCCTCAGCACCACATAAATAAAACATATTGTGTCCAACAGCAACTAAAAAATAAATATTAAAAAACAAAACAAAACAACAACAACAACAAAAAAAACCCCTTAAAAGCTAGATATTAAACCACTGCTGTTAAAACACCAGAAATTCTATCCCTATGTTTTCTTGGATGACTCTTTACCATCTCTACCCATCTGTATAGTATGATATGAACGAGCAGAATGTTAAAGGTCATCTCGTCTGAAACTAGACCACCTAGAGAACATTCCATCTAATGTCTTCAAACCTGATGTCTGCACAGAAAATACAGAGGTAAGCAGCTCCAGCAAAGTCTCACTTAGGGCCCACTGAGAGGGCATGAAGGTCATGCAAAAATCTGGTGATAGGGAACTCACTGTTCCAGAATAAGCCAATTCTTCCAATTTTAGAAATCCCTGAATGCCTGATAGGTTTCCCTTACTGAACTGAAAATGTACCTCTCTAATTGGGTTTGTTCCAATACATTTTCCAAGGAAATTCTTCTTTCTTTTTAAATAATAAAATATCTTTGCTTCTTTCATGTACTACATGTACAATACTTTCATATGACCTACTAATAACCTCATTCATTCTCTTCTATATGCCTTCCAATTTGTGTACATGGCTCTTAAAATGAAAACATAAACACCCAAAATAAAATACCAATTGTTGGGCTGGGGATGTGGGCTCAAGCGGTAACGTGCTCGCCTGGCATGCACAGGGGAGCTGGGTTTGATCCTCAGCACCACATAAAAGTAAAATAAAGATGTTGTATCCACTGAAAACTGAAAAATGAATATTAAAAAAACTCTCTTTCTTTCTTCTCTCTCTTAAAAAAAAAAATACCAATTGTAGGTGACTCCTGGAAGACATACATGTAAAACAATTTGTGAGTTATTGGAACAATGGAGACACTGATGTTAAAAACAGTGGAAGAGATGTTTCAGAGGCATAACGAAACCTGATTATATATATATTTTAAATATTTTTTAATTGTCAATGGACCTTTATTTTATTTATTGATACATGGTGCTGAGAATTGAAACCATGACTCACACACACTAGTCAAGTGCTCTGCCACTGAGCCACAATCCCAGCCCAAAATCTGATTATACTTTAAATGTGCCCATCTTTTATGTTTAGAATTTTAGAGTACATGAAATTTAAGATTTTTCAAAGCATACTCCATACATTGTTTAGTTTTAATATTAGTTTTACCTATATGCATGATTATGAGAGAAAGAAATCCCTATTACTTACTGTTGGTACAACAGATCAAAAAAAAAAAAAAAATGAAGAATGATTTGAAGGGCAGGGCAAGTTAAAAAAAAAAGTGACAAAAATCAAAAGTAAATGTGCTTTCAAATACACCATAATGTTAATTTGGAGTGGAGGCAAAAGAAGTTATTCATAAATCAGTGAGCATGAAAACAGAAGGTTAAGTCAACGAGAGCATGCCACACTTGGTCTGAAAAATGGTTCATCAACTAATTCTGTATGTTATCACATTCAAGGAAATCATTAACTTATATCAAAAGGAATAGGGTTGTTCCAGTTTCAGATTTAAACAAACTGTTTGCCCTTCTGGAATATTAATTTTAAAAAAAAGATGACAAGACTATGCTACTTCGGGTCTAGTTCTAGATTAACAGGTTACTATGGTAACAGCTACACTGTAAAAAGCAAGCTCTCTCTGGCAGCTGGCTGTACCACCATGTGAGACACTCTGCCACGTGATAATACGGCAGGAAGGCCCTCATCAGATGCTGGTGCCGTGGACTTCCCAGCAAACCACATCTAAATAAACCTCTTTTCTTTGTAAATTATCCTGTCTGTGATACTGAGTTTAAACAAGAGAAAACAGACTATGACATAAGGTATTAAAATAGCACTTATGCATTAATAGTTCAACAAAATTAAAAACAAAAACTTAATTTTTAGATGTTTTACACAAGACACATGAAATGGTCTTTAATGTTTCTGAATTTTTGTTTCTTTAACTTTGTTACTATCATATAAACACTATTTTTAAATATTTAGTTTTATCATACCTCACACAAAATAACATTTTCACTGATGACACACCCATTCTAACTCTGTCATTCTAAATTATTTCCTTGAGATATTAGTTTCAAGAAAGTTTCATACAAGTTATTTGTGGTTAGAGTAAGATTTCTGATAATACAGCCAATCATCATTATTCATATACTAAAGGTCTTGTTTTAGGGAACAAAAAGGATACCTGAAATTAAATTTCTGAACTAAGCATATACTTTTTCCTTAGTTGACCAAATCCTCATGCTCAATTAATACTAATGCTTATAAACCCTGCAGTAGCTAGTAAGCCAAGACATGGATATTCCAAATGGAAAGTTATTAAATGACTTATTGTAGTCACATGAAAATGGCTCCATTATAATGCTTTTGTGCTTAATGAACATTCCTAACTTAACTCTATTGAATTTCAAGTCACTAGTTAATATTTATATTTTAAAATCTTGTCTATGTTTCTGTTTAAGTCACAGACAAGTCACTGCTTTAAACTTATAGAAGTAAATTAAGCTTGAATCCGATTTCAGTTCTGCCTCCCAAGTCACCTATCAGAAAAGAAAGTTAGCTGTATGAAACACAGTGGAAGATCTGGGTGCAATGAGATGCCATTTCCCAAGTCACTAAATTAGTCAATGTGTTTATTAAACCTGAAAACATTATGTTTATATGCAAAAATATGTCAAAAGCAAGTCCTTTAAAAATATTTGGTATTCCATTGTTCATAAAAATACCAAGTAAGAGTTGGGGCTATTGCTTGGTGGTACAGTGTAGGGCTTGCCTAGCCCTGCAAGCCCCTGGGGTCAATCCTCAATGATGCAAAAACAAATAGAATTTTTTAAAAAAGAAGGAGGGCTGGGGCTGTAGCCCAATAGCAGAGCTCTTGCCCAGCATGTGTGAGGCACTGGGTTTGATCCTCAGCACCACAAAATAAATAAATGAATGAATAAATAATCAAACAAACAAAATAAAGGCATTCTGTCCATCTACAACTACAAAAAAAAAAAAAATTAAAAGAAAGAAGTAAAGTTATAGTTTGAATTAGTATGGACATAAATAACAAAATTTTAATAAAGGAACTTTTATCACAAATTTTAATTTATTACCTTGGTTTGTTTGGGGCAAGCTGTCGACTTGGCCGTCTGATAGACTGGTTTTGTTGGATCTTCATTGAAGTTCTAGGAGATGACCGTGCAAAAGGGTCTGGAGCGGGGGGCTTTTTAGGTATCTTTTTCACCAACCGACTAACCCACTTCTGCTGCTCTTCTGTAGAATTTGCTAATAACAACAGATTCTTTGCCGTTGATATATCATAATACACTATAAAGAAATATTTGGAATCAATTAATGTGCTTAAAATGATCTGAACATAAATAATACTAATGCAGTAAGAAATTCTCATTTACCTTTGCAAGGTGCTATAATTTCCTCCTTTTTGTCCATGTGATCTTTATGACATTTAATATGGCAACGGCGACACTCTAAAGCAGGAGGGGGCTTAAACATGTGCCACAGTGGCTTCATACAAGCCTCACAGTTGGTTGGGAAATGATAAAGAGTAGGAATAAATTCATGCCCTTTGTGACAAATATAATTAGATTTTTCTCCCACTGGCTCCACTGGAAATTCTTGTTCCTTTTTACTTTCTCCTTCATTGGCATACAGAATCTATCAAAAGAACAATCATTTCTAGACGTAAGTTTTGTTGTTTTTTTTTAAATGTAGAAACAACTCTGGTAGTGTAAATAAAATCAATTTAGCTGAAATTACTCTGTAAAAAGAAAATGCATTTGAAGTTCAAATCTAAGCAGGTTCTGCCTAAAGAAAAGCTATGTGAAAAGTCATTACAGGGTCACTTAGCTTTGCATTTCAAAAGAAATAATTTTGTTCAAATGCTGTCTCATAGATTTTTCTGGAAATCTTATTATGCTTCAGCAACACTATCAGAATGGACCAGCAAAAGATAAATCGTGTGAAATTCACAGGTCCAATCCTTAAACAGATTGTTCAAAATCATCACCTGGGAATTGGGAGTGTAGTAGGTCATTGGTGGACCCAGGCATTCGGTTCAATCTCCAGGATACCCGCTTCCCATCAAAAAACCACCAACAGATTCACAAAATAAACAAACCAAAAAAAAAAAAAAAAAAAATACCCCAATCACCTGATAAGAACTGGGTAGAGGTTCTCAGCTCACTAGTACAGTGCTTGCCTTGCATGCAGGAGGTCCTGGGTTTAATCCCCAGCACATACACAAAGAACATATATGTTCTTCTTAAGAACAGAAAACAAAGTGATTCCCATATGTACAGCTTTTTAAAGAAAAAAAAATTTTTTTTTGTAGTTGTAAATGGACAAAATGCCTTTGATGTTATTTATTTATTTTTATGTGGTGCTAAGGATTGAACCCAGTGCCTCACAGAGGCTTGACAAGTGCTCTGGTACTAAGCTACAGCCCCAGCCCTGTACACCTTTTTAAAAATGACATGTACTTAGCTGAAGGAGGGAAAAAAGAGAAAAGGATGTACAATATACTCCACATAAACACTGTAAGCACCCAGAAATCAAGAGGGCAATTCCCACAAGACACCAGGTAGTGTCTATACAGAGGGAACTCAATACTAAATTGCTGGGAATCATTTGGCTTCATGTTAAATAGGAAATAAAAGGGTCACTGGGTACAAAGTTTAACTTCATAAGTGCCTCCAGAGAGAGCTGATTATAAAACCCCAAACAGGAAAAAGTTCATGCTTTAAAAAAAAAAATCACAACCAACCTGGGGAGAAACATGGTGTAAACACACTACACAGCTTTTAATAAGTAAAATTATCGAGAGAGAAATGGAGATGTCCCCAACAGAATAAGCACAAAAGAAAATAATTTTTAAATGGGACTGAAACAGAAAGGTCAACTGAAGGTATCCAGAGAAGAAAGGAATTTAATATGTTTTGTCATGTGGGAACCTCCAAGGGTGAAAAAACAAAACAGATTATGTTTACCTGGAATATCCTTGGAATTTCTTTAGCATCTGCTCTGTATACATCTGTCTGTGTAACTGGTCGGACATGAAATAACTTGCTGCAAAAGATTTTTCATAAAAGAATAAAATATTACCCAAGGATCAAATTCCAATAGTTACCCTAACTTATGTAAGAAATTGAACACTTTGACCCATGTTAGAGGCTCACAGAGTATCTTCTTCTATTAATCCTTAATATTTTCAGAAATTTCCAGGAAACCAAATTTTCTAATTTAGTTTCAGAAAACAATACATTACAGACCCATGAAATAAAGACGTTTCAGATAATCCTATCCTCCAGATTTTCCTGGGGAGAAGGAGACTATAAGGAAAATAACATCAGGACAGGAGGAGCTAGCTGAGCTTTTCCATGAATAATAACAAACAGTATTACTCTGTGAGAAAAGGTCAGGCGGACGTTCTTACCACACTTTAAAAAGATATGAGGAGATAGTCTCTAACTATTCTAGTAAAAATACTTACTCTATATCTAAAACCATGTAAGGATTAGATTGTTCTTTATCTTGTTCGCTGTCATAGAAAAGAATCTTCTTACTGCTTACAATCACATACTGTTAGAAAGAGGGAGGGAAAGAAATCAATGAATAAAGTAAAGTTACACACCATATTTATTGATTTTTTGAAAATACATTCTGTTAGCAATAAGAATCACAAAATACCTAAGTATCTAAAAAGTGTTAATATAGCCTCAGGAAAGTCTTTCTTAAAATAACAATAAATTTGTAGCTATTTTAAATAAGCAAACAGGGGGATAAAGTCAATTACTTTTTGGACATAGCTTTGGGATCCAATAGTGTAAAAAAATGAACATAATGGGCTGGGGCTATATAGCTCAGTTGGTAGAGGGGTTGCCTCCCCTGCACAAGGCCCTGGGTTCAATTCCCAGCACCATATACACACACACAAAAAAAACAAAAACAAAAACAAAACAAAACAAAAAAAACCCACAATGACATCAAAATTACAGTAACAGAAGAAAAGAACTAAATGGATCTTTCTATCATATCCAGAGTTGTTTTGCATATGAAACAGCAAAATCACCAAAGTCAACAGGTTTATATTTTCCTAACTCCATGAAAAACAGAAGAAAAAAATTTTTTTTAATATTTTTTTTTAGTTGTAGATGGGTACAATATCTTTATTTGTTTATTTTTATGTGGTGCTGGGGATCAAACCCAGGGTCTCACACATGCAAGGCAAGTGCTCTACCACTGAGCTACAACCCCAGCCAGAAAAAAAATTTTACAGTGAGAAATAAAATCACATCATTCTAAATTGGAAAGTATAAACAAGTGTTCTTTGACTAAAAGGTTTAGTCATGTACGTCTTACAACTATGAAAATGAAGTGGCTGGAGTTAAACCAGAAAGGGGCGGGGGGGGGGGGAGACGAACCATATTCAAAAGTACTAATTACCTTTTTAACCCATCCAAATTTCTTAGTGTTGTTTCGAACAGGCAAGGAGAGCCATCCTTCTAACCTCGATTCTATAAATAAGCACAAGATTGTAAGGATAAATATGAAAATTTTCTTCATATAATGAAGAATTTAGCATAATTTTAATATGGAAGCCACAAGACCAATCAAATAGTCCCTTCAGAATTTATCACTGTGCATTGTCTGGGACACAAATAATGCAGGATTGGTAGAAGCAAGTTATGCAATGCCAAACAAAATCCAGGCTATTCCACAGTGGTGCTGAGGCTTGAACTCAGAAGCTCACACTCGCTAGGCAAGCAAGTGCTTTACCACTAAGCCACATGCCCAGCCCCCAGGGTGTAGCACAATGGAAATAAATAGTCTTCAATTTTATGTAGTCAAATGTCCCACTGATTAAATTCATGCACTGGCAAAAATCTAAGAGACAAGACACAAAACAACAAACAAACAAACCCCCCCAAAACAAAATCACCAAAACTTAACAGCTCTTTATTCTCACTGTTAACATCTGCATTAGGATCTTTTATTTTTCTTTTGAAAGAAGGCCTAACTAAAAATATAATATGCATTTTTGAGAAAACATTTTAAATGAGTAATGTTTTCAGAGAATATGGTCTTTCAAAATGGCTATAATAAAATGAAGTAAAATTGTAGCAGATGAAACTTGGTTAACAAACAGCAATAAGACGTCGTTGCGCACGCCTGCAATCCCAGTGGCTCTGGAGCCTGAGGCCCTCAGTAACTCAGCGAGACTCTGCCTTTAAATAAGATATAAAAAGGGCTGGGGATGTGGCTCAGCGGTTAAGCATCCCTGGGTTCAACGCCTTTACCAGAAACAAAAAAACAATATAATCAAAAGACTTCTAAACTCCAAAATAACAAAATGAGTAAAATTCTAGTTCCACAAAGAAAGTGTCTAAGTCCTTGGAATTTGTTCTAGTACATTTGATCAATATCTCTTCTTTGGAAGGGGGGTACCAGAGATTGACTCAGGGGCACTCAACTACTGAGTCACATCCCCAACCCTATTTTGTATTTTATTTAGAGACAGGGTCTCACTGAGTTGCTTAGTGCCTTGCTGTTGCTGAGGCTGGCTTTGAACTCCTGATCCTACTGCCTTGGCCTCCCAAGCTGCTAGGATTACAGGTATGAGCCACCCACTCAGCTTGATCAGTATCTTTTATTGAAGTAAGTGAAATACTATTTTGGGAGGTTATTCTAACAATAGAAGTAACTGTCAATTATTTAACATCCATTATGTGTCAACTGTGTTAGAGGCTTAACTACAAGCCCCTCTAGGGTAAGGCTTAGTCAGATTTTTTTCATGTCCTTTAAAGGCCCAGTGGAGTGTCCAATAGGTTTTAAGTGCTCAATGACAAACCTAAACACATTCTCTCCAATAGCCTACAGGTATTTTTGCTCTGTCACTCCTGACATGAAACTTCAGGAAGAATTTCTTAGTTAAAAATGGATGAAATAGGCAATAAAACCATGCACTCTTTTTTTGGGTACCAGAGATTGAATCCAGTGGTGCTTAACCAGTGAGCCACATCCCTAGTCCTTTAGAGACAAGGTCTCGCTGAGTTGCTTCAGGACCTTGCTAAGTTGCTGAGATTGGTTTTTGAACTTGAGATCTTCAGGCTTCAGCCTCCTGAGCCACAGGGATTTACAGGCATGAACCACTATCCCTGGTACCATACAATCTTATGTAATATAATGTTCTTATAATTATATCAGCACAATAAACGATCTATTAAAATAGCAATTCATTATAAAAATGCCTTAAAAATACTTTGTTCATGCAGCAGTTCATTATTAACTAAGTCTACAGTTAGTCAGAGTTAGTGAATATCAGTTAATATTATAAAAAAATTTCAAAGGGACTAAAATTAAGGGCAGCGGGGAAAACTCCAAAGACAAAGATTTTTAGGATATCACCTGTACCATTAGGTTCCGATGATATGGGTAAGTTAGGCAAAGAGTCTTCTTCTGAGTCAGAATCAGAGTCAAGGAGCATGTGAGAACTGGAAGGCTTAGTGGCAATATTGAGAGAAGTAGAGGAACGTTGGTAGGTGAATGACATGGATTCCATAGTATGTGACTGAGTGATATGAACTAAACACCCAACATATGAGAAGTAAGAATGCAGAAAGAAGAGAAAATAAAATAAAAGCTTTAAAAGAGAGCTACAATATAATGTATAACGAATTAAATATCTAAATATGTAGAGGTTTCTTTTGCATGTTTGCTTCTTTATGAAAAATATTGTAAAAAAAAAAAAAATAAAAGTCCAAAATGTTATTTGAACTACCACTCCAAGAAGTAGGTTTCCCCTTAAAGACAGGATAAACATTTTTCCTCAAGAAGGAAGTTAGGCGCAGGATTTAAAACAATCAACCAATTTATAATTAAGACAAACTTAAGGGCTGAAAGCAAATCTGTACCTGGAAATCCATCATCCGCCTCAGCCTCCCCTGGTCCACTGCCTATACTGGAACTATCCAGACCAATATGTAAGGCCTGCAGCTGTGATCGTAGCTGCTCAATGTCACTGTCTTTACTGTCCAGTGTCATCTGAAGTTCAATTCGAATTTGGCTCTCTTCAGCTATTTGCTGTAAGAAATTAAATTAAATTAACGAGGTAGAATACATCTCATATTTTCCATCTTATTCAATATTATTAATGATTTTTTAAAGGTTATTTGTCCTTTTTAGTTACACGTGACAGTAGAATGTATTTTCATACCATACATACATAGAATAAACTTCCCATTTTTGTGGTTGTACATGATGTGGAGTTACACTTGTCATGTATTCATATAAGAACACAGGAAAGTGATGTCCAATTCATTCTACTGTCTTTCTTATTCTTATCTTAATAACTATTAATAGAAATGTTCTATAAGTAGTCAAACACACAGACATTAGAGTAATTCTATTTCTTAAAAAGAAATCTTCAATTTAGAGTCCAAATAGTATCCTTACAGCCTGCATTTCATTTAGTTCTTTCTGATACTTGATCATCTGTTGGGTCAACTTTTCACGTTCAGATTTAAGTTCCATATGTAGCTTTCTATTCTCCTTCTCTTTTCTTCGCACATCTGTGTCATTCCCACGCTTGACAGGTTCTTTTCGATTCATGATCTCAGCCAATTTATTCACAGCCTTAAAAATGTAAAAATAAGTATGCAAATGAAATAAATTATGTTGATCACTTCTTGGTAATTCACCAATTCCAGGTAATATAACCATTAATAATGTCCTTCTTTAAGCACAGGATTACAAAGAAACACTTCTTACACTATTTGAACACTACACTTTCTTTATTACTCATTGTCCTTCTTTATCCTAACTCATACTTGGTTTTTACTCTCATGGTTTCTGAGAAGTGTAATTTAAAATATTTATAGGAGCCTGGAAGTGTGACTCAGAGGTAGAGCACTTGCCTAGATGCATTAGGCCCTAAGTTTGACCCCCAGCATCATAAAAGTCAATAAATAAATAATAATCGTTTTGATTTCATGTCATTGTCTACCATTTCAACTTTTGTTCCAAGGAAGACTTTAATAGTAAGATTTTTTTTTTTCTATCTGGAGGAACAGAATTCAGCATTGGCATCACATTAGTAAAATATACTTTGCTCAACAACAGAGAAAAGAACCTACTACCTACACTCATTTGAGCTGTATACACAACCGGAGGAACTGGCAGAGGGGTGGTTAATGATCATAGGTTTCTTTTAAAAATTTTGTCAGGCTGTTACCAAACAGTCCTGCCCTACAGTTTCCTAAAAGGCAGAACAACTTATTAGATTACAATAAAAGATTAGGAATAACTGTGATTCCATATTGGAAAATTAGGAAAAACTTTAACAGACATTGAATTGGACAATATTAATGAAATCTAACTTCTCCCAATCTGAGAAAATTCAGGTCACTGTTCACAAATATTCATACATTCAATGACTGCTTCCAATCTGTAATGCTGGAAGTAAAAGATGAATGAAAATAAGATTCAAAATCATGTTTAAAGTCCATACTTGAGTCTTGAGTGTTCTCTCTGTTAATAGCTGTTTCTCAAACTGTGCCTTGATGGCTGCTGCACTTATCTCTTCATCTTTCAACCTTGATAGTTCTGAAACATGGGAAAATGTGAAAATTACACTACTGACTACAGCAAGTGGTAGACATCAGATATATTAAACTATATTCTTTGTAAGTACATACGCTCTTGAGCTTCTTTCAGTTTATTATTTAATTCTTCTTTTTCATTCGCAAGATTGGCAACATCACTAGTAAGTGTCCTATTAGTTTCTTCAAGCTAAGAAACGAAAGTGAGAGAAATAAAAAAAACACCAATATACAAAATGTAAGTCATAAAACAGTAATTCACATTGAAAACCCCAGAAAGTTGCTAAATCTCTTGCTTTTCTGAGCTTATCCATGTTTATATTCTTGCCCTTACTAAACTTTATTACTGATGAAAATTTTGTTAGCAAATTTTATATATACCACCCAAAGAAGCCAAAAATTTGCTGTTCTTTCACAAATCCTTAGCATTTTTTAAAATGAGAAAAACATTTAAAAAACTAAGAAAAGGAAATACAAACTCTGCATTCTCATTATGCAGAATAAATGAATATAAAAACTAATATTTTTTCAGAACATTACTTTGAAACAGAAGATGAAACAGTACTGAAGATGTTGATGGCCTTTTGTATTTCTTCCAAATTCTATTTCTATTCTTCCTTCCTGAAGAACATTTAGTGATTTTTAAGTCACACTGTATTTATCTTTCTCCATTTTTTTTTTTTTTTTTTTTTTGGCGGGGAGGGTACTGGGGATTGAACTCAGGGACACTCAACCCCTGAGCTCCATCCCCAGTTCTATTTTGTATTTTATTTAAAGACAGAGTCTCACTGAGTTGTTTAGCAACTTGCTTTTTGCTGAGGCTGGCTTTGAACTCGTGATCCTCCTGTCTTCAACCACCTGAGTCGCTGGGATTACAGGAGTGCGCCACCGGGCCCAGCTTTTGCAATTGTTTTTACTTGGCATCATATTAAAAAATTAAATGGCTAATAAAAAGATCTAATTCATTTTAACAGATAGAGTAATTCCATCTACCACACTTAATATATCCATTCATTCAATTAATAAGAGATTTCAGTTTTGGCTATTTACAAACATTTATGCTGCTATAAGCATTGTGCTAAAGTTTCTCTAGCATACTTATCTTAATGTGGACTTTCTCTGAATTGCATTCTATGTATGGTTAAAATTTGCCTGACACTGCCATGCTATATACCTGACTATACAATCACATACTGAATTAAAGTTCCCACAGCAGTGAAAGAGAATACCGTTTTCCAGACATCTTTCAAACAACTGCTATTGTGAGGTGCTGAATTTCTGTCATTTGATGGGTGTGAACTGGCATTTCAAAGCTGCTTTATCTAGCCCTTTCTAGGAGAGCAGGAGGCAAAGCATTTTCTTATATATGTAAGTTTTCCTTTTTTGACCAAATTTTCTACTGCACTGTTTAACCTTTTCTTATTGAACTGCAGGAATTCTCTGTATATTCTAGATACTACTGGTTCCTTGTTTAATAAATACATTACATGTATCTTGTCCCTGTCATTTATTTATGTTGTCTTTTGTCATATTTGTGAAATTTGGATTCATTTCTAATAGCTCAAAATTTTTATTTTTCATATTTAGATTGTAAAGATAGCTAGAATTTACTTTTGTGTGTGAAATGGTAAGGTTCTAATTTTATTCCTTTCCACATTAAAATATAGTTATTCTACAATCATTTATTAAATTTGTGTCCTTTCCTTCTGGTTTGTATATTGCTATTTCCATCATATACAAGTTCCTTTATAGATTATAAAATTTCCTCTAGCATCAGTATTCATTTCTAGCAGGACTGGACAGACCTGTTCTAATGTCACACTTTGCAATTTACTGTATCATTTTGACATGCCTGCATATTTGATAGGGGAAACCCAACTACTTGATATTTTACTTTTCTTGGAAATTTTCTTTAGCTAGACTCTGTGTGAAACAAGGGGAGAAGTAAGAGATTAACTGAACTAAAAATCTTAACAGCTAGAACATAACAATTTTTCATATACATCTGTAATACTGTACTAGTGCTACTAAGTAATTTATGACATTAACAATTTACTTATTATAAAACCCCAAGAATTTTACTTACAGATGCAATTGTAGCATCTTTTTCAGTAAGCTCCTGTTTGTGTCTAGCCATCATCTCTTTGATCTCCAGTTCTTTCATGATTTTCTCTTTCTCCAAATCTGAATACTGTTCTTCAGCAATTGAACGAGCCAGCTGCTCAGAATCTGCTTTGGTCAAGGTGATCTCCAGCTGGGCAGCCAAGGAGTCCCTATAATTTAGGAATGTATCATTAAAAAATTCAGGGGGTAGTGCTGGGGAATTGAACCCACAGTTTTTGTGCATGCTAAACATACCTCCACCCCTCTTAAAAATATGTCATTTTAGTGTTCAATTTTCACTTTAGAAGTCCATATTTTTGTCTCACTTCATCAACACATTTTTACTTGGTGAATACAGAGTACTGTTCTAGCAGCAATATATGTATCTATGAACAAGGGACAAAAGTCTTGTCCTTACCTTTCATCCTGTAATTCCTGTTTCTTCTGCTGTAATTCTTTACAAAGTTTGGTCTTTTCTTCACATTCTTCTTTAAGTTCCCTAACTTGTGTTTTATACAGGGTCTAAGAAGCAAAACACAAAGAAATGTGTATCATGGTCATCAGAAATATTATGTCTACATCTAAAACCTACCCAGAGAAATCACTGACCACATACAAATATTTTCTTAATGTTGAGTAATGTTGTGCTCCTGAGAAAATTAATAGTTTAATACGTCTTCCTATTTTCTAGTTATCAACTGATATGATAAAGTTCACTTGGGGCTGGAAGCGTAGCTCTGGTAGAGCACATTTGACATGCATTAGACCCCAGGTTCAGTACCCATCACCTTCCCCCCAAAAGTCAGTTAATAATTTAAAAGCATGATTTCCAACTGAATAATATAGTGATATTTCTTACTGAATGGTATAGATTGGTAGGATGAAAAAGAAAGGAAAAATATTACTAATTTGTAAACATAAATTTTGTTGATTTAAATCAATGGAGCAGGGGTGATAATTGCTCATTTCATATTTTAAAACTGATCTCAAAAAAGTACAAATGTCTCAGAGGCTCGGGAGGCTTATGCAGGAGGATCAAAGCCTGCCTTAACAACTTATTGAGGCCCTAAGCAACTCAGCAAGACCTTGTCTCTAATTAAAATATAAAAAGAACTGTGGATGTTGCTCAGTGATTAAACACCTTTGGGTTCAATACCCAGAATAATTTTTTTAAAAAGTTCAAATGTTAAAATGACAATTTTACAATAAAAGTGTATTATTCAAAAAGCAATGCCTTTAATCAGTTTTATAGGTGTTGTATAGCATGTGCTTAGAATTAGTTTTCTAGCAATGACAACAGAGTTCTGTTAAATTATCTACATTTCTTTTTACTCAGTATTTTAAATGAGTTATGGGATATTACACATCCCATCTAAAAATCTAATTTAAATCTAGTTTATACAAAATCATTCTCCTGGTTCTAAAACAAGAAATAAAAAAGTTCTATAAATACAGCAACTTCAAATTAATGTATCTGGAACTTACTGAGAAATACTGTTCAGCTTCAAGTTGATCTTGGAGCTCTTTCATCTGCCCATCGGCATCCTGACGTTCTCTGTGAAGACATCAAAACAAAGGCTTAAATAAGTAATACACATTTTAAATCATTTACTCTGAAATTATGGTGTAAGAAACCCCTGAAGCCCTTTCAGAGAATCCATGAAATCAAATCATTTTCATGCTAATTCTAAACTCATATGGTTGCTATTCCTTTCCCTGAGAGGAGATGAAATTTGATGATGTCATCAATACACCAACTAAATGAAATGTATGTTTTAAACTGTCATTTGGAAGACGGGGTATAATTTGGGATTGAACCCAGGGATGCTTAACCACTGAGCCACATACCAGGCAAATTTTTTTTCATTTTTTGCTTTGAAACAGGGTCTCGTCTTGCCAAGTTGCTGAGGCTGGCTTTGAACTTGCAATCCTCCTGCCTCAGCCCCCAAAGCTGCTAAAATTACAGATGTGTACCACTGTGGCCAGTCAGTTGTTATCAGTTTTAATGAACACATATGTGAGCTGTGATCTGCCATTTATGTCAAGCAACTAAGATTCATTGTATCTGAAAACTAGGTTTCTCAGGGTGAGTAAAGAATGCCCAGGAGGATGAAAATCCTGTTTTTA
Source organism: Callospermophilus lateralis (assembly GCF_048772815.1). Taxonomy (NCBI): domain Eukaryota; kingdom Metazoa; phylum Chordata; class Mammalia; order Rodentia; family Sciuridae; genus Callospermophilus; species Callospermophilus lateralis. The sequence continues at coordinate 7,349,211 of NC_135318.1, forward strand.
GATCTAAATCAGGAAAATGACACTTTTACAAATATACTGAGATTTACTTTTATGAATTGTATACTTTCTCTACCACTGTACCTTGATTAGGTGGCAGTAGTATAAAAATTGGTAGGCAAACATATAATCTTCTCAAAAGACAACAGTAGCACTCAACATAATACTTGTACAAAAATAAAGAGAAAATGTGATCAAGAAAGTAGAATAGTCAAAAGAAAATCCCCAGATAAACTAAAATTAATATGATTTACATGTGCATAATTATGCGTATTGAAACTTTGTCTCAATTAACTTACTTTCGAAGTTCCGCATTTTGTTTTTCCAAGCTCATTTTCATTTCCATGAGATGATTATTCTCTTGTTTTAACTGCTTTTCTGACATTTTTAGTGTGTTAACTTGCTGTGTTTGCATCTTCAGGTCATTTTGTGTAAGACAGCGCTTCTGAGTTTCCTGCTCTATTTTTAATGTCAAGTTTCTAACCTAAAAAAATAGATTGAATACTTGGTATATAAGTAAATTGTTTTGATTTTTCTTATCAATGAAGTTGGCAGCAAATATGGTGATGAAAAATAGATTTCTGCCCTCAGGTAGCCCATTCATTTCACAGTAAAATATTTTTAAAAAATTTATACATATGTCTTTAATTCCAGTAATGTGGGAGGCTGAGGCAGGAGGATCACAAGTTTATGACTAGTCTCAGCAAGGCTCTAAGCAACTTAGTGAGACCCTGTCTCAAAACAGAAAATTAAAAGGGCTGGGGATGTGTCTCTGTGATAAAACACCCTAAGGTTCAGCTGAACCTAGTATCAAAACAAACAAAAATCAAACCGAAACAAAAAACAAGACCCCCACAGTTTTGAAGTAAAAATAACTTAAAATTATTAAATTATGATTCATTTATTATGTTATCAAAATCTAATAAAAACAACAAGTGTATTATACAGAATATTTTATATATGTATCCTACAGATTGCATAAAACATTTAAAGAAAAATTTGTGGGTTTTTTTTTTTGTTGTTGTTGTTGTTATTGTTCATTTTGGTACTAGGGATTGAACCCAGAGGCACTTTAATACTGAACTATATCTCCAGCTCTTACAGTTTGTTATTTTGAGACAGGGCTAAGATGCTGAGGCTGGCCTCATAACTTGCCATCCTTCTGCCTCGACCTCCCAATTTGCTGGGATTACAGGTATGAGCAACCATACCCAGCAATAGGGAAATTTTAAAATTATAAAATATTAAGAACTCACCATTAGACCTTTACAAATAAACCTAGTTTATTATTGCTTCATTAACTAGCTTATTATTCATTAGTAAAATTCATACTTACATCCTCATTTAGCACATCTTTCTGTTTAAGGAGCTCATTTAGTTTCTGCTGTGATTGTTTGAGGTCACAATCCAATAAAGAGCATCTTTTCTCAGCCTCCAGCAATAGGTTCTCTACTTTCTGTTTTAAAGTCCTTTCTTCCAAAAGCTTCTTCTCCATTTCTATTACAGTGAGAATGGACATGATCATGAATTTACAAATAAAAGAGCATATCAAAGATATGATACAGTGCCAATAAAAATGAAAGTAAATGATGCTACTTCATTATTATATTTTTATTTGTTTCTAGAATATTTTTATCACTCCTCTCAATACATTTGAAATAGCAAGAATTTTATGCTTGAAAATAAAGAGTTTTATTTGCAGGATGTAAAATATATCACAGTTCGCAATATTACACCAATTCTCACAGAAACAAAATATTTTCATTTTGTAATTCTATAAAATGCTTATGTCTTTAAATAAATACTTTTTTACTACTTTCTGCTAGTATGTCTCTCAGTGTTACTATTTTTACTTTGAAACACTCCAGGGTAGATTCTATTTATCATGCAAGTTAACCTCTCTGGGACTCAGGTTTCTTATCTCTAGGAAAAGAACAGTATCTACTTTCCTCGTGAGTTAATACATGTGTAGCACTCGTTAATATTCATCATTTTTTTTTTAACAGTTAAAGTGTAGAAAATACACAAAATATTATCATGAATAGTAGGATTATGGGTCATCTTTTGCATTTTTCTTTATACATTCTTTTATTTTTGTGAATGATTAGCTGTAAACTTCTAATTTGTTTCATAAATAAGAAAAAGCTTTTAAAGTTCTTTAATCTTCAAGTGAAAAGCAAAGTTTATACCTAAAAAAGTGATTTCAATATGAATTGCAAGTCATTAAAGGATCACCTTTTGATGTACTGATTAGAATTTTAGTTCAAATTCAGTTAAGGTTCCTCCACTCCTTCATACCTATAATTATTATCTAAAGTTTTATTAGTTTAAAATTAAATTTTAGTTCAAATTCAGTTAAGGTTCCTCCACTCCTTCATACCTATAATTATTATCTAAAGTTTTATTAGTTTAAAATTAAACCTATGAATTTTCAGTTAATGAACAGTATTTGGAAGTGAGGAAAAATGAAAATTCTTCATGTATCACTAATACTACATGTGACTACACTTGATTTTCACAGTAACCTAACAACACCATTACTGTTCCTTTATAGAAAACAAAGCATACAAAGTTTAACTAGACAAGGTTGTGCTGCTAATAATTATTTGGTTAGTATGTTCTTAATCCAAGAAGGCAATGACATGCAGCAGAAAGACCAAATGCTTCAGACCCCGATTTGAATACCATCTAATTTTTGTATACTCATGCGTAACATACAGAAGTCATCAAGTATCTTCTATTAGTGTTGGAACAGTTTGAAAAATGGTACTTATATTACACTGGATTGGTTCACTTTCATCAGTTCAGTGTAACCAATAAATCAATGTACTCATTTTAGAAAAACAATCACATAATGTGGGCACAGAATAGAAAGACAAAAAGGAATATACTGAGGTGACAAATATTCTATATCTTGTGTTGGATGATAATTGCATAAATACATATTTTATTGTGCATAAATTACACTGTAATAAAAAAATTCAATTTTCTTTACTAAGCCATGGACAAGGAAACATTGTTCATTAATTTCCTTCTAACTAGATACTTCTAAATAAAGCACTCATTTTATTTCTTATGATCCTGAATTAATGCTTTAAACAAAAACTTAATCTACAATTCAGTTACATGTAAAAATTAAAAGACTATTTTTTGCTAGGTTGTTAAATATGAAATGCAATTTCTGTTGAGTTTTAAGCCTTTCACAAGAAAAAAGAACTTTAAAAAAAAACATTATAATTATAAATGGTCAGCTGGGAAACCTAAATTACCCTAAAAATTACCCTAATTCCAAGATAAAAATTGGTTTGCAGGAAAGTTAACTCTGTTAGATAACAGTATCAAATGGCTCAGAGCAATTTCAGCTAGCATCTTCATCATACTTGGGTCCAAAATACTCATTAACTTATATGCTAGTTAGACCAGTGTCATTTTCAAATCTTTTTTTGGGGGAAGATATTGCAGGAAAACTTTTAAATGTGCATACCTTTCATGGCTTCTGATTTAGCTTCTTCGATGGATTCATAGATCTTATTTTTATCTGCTAGCCGTGCTTTTGTAGTCTTGTGTTCAGCCTCTTCTTGTTCCAAGCTCTGTTGCATAACTTTTAGTTGGTATGTCATATCTATTTCCATGTTGCTCTTTTCCTATTAAAGATTTAAACGAACAGCTATAAACAAAAAAAAAAAAAAAAGGCTCACAATTCTAAAAACTTTCAAAACTGAATCAGGCTTAACAAAAATGCTGAGCATCTTCCCTCCTCTCTTCATCAAAACTCTTGCTCCCTCTACTCCTTCACTCCCTCTGCCACACCTCCCCTCTACTGCTTGGAGATCTGCATTAAGACTGTTGAATATCAAAGTGACCAGCACTATCTCAATACCAAATTCAAGACACTTCTCTTGTTTGAACTCATTGCAGCCCTGACGCTGTCCCTTGGCACTGGTGATGCTGTGTTCACCTGGCTCCCATCAGGCTCTTGTCTTTCCTGCAGTTCCTCCAGCTGCCCCAGCTGCCCTCAGCTGCTGGTGTTCTTCAGCCACAATGCTTCTTGTCCTACAGCATTATTTCTGCAACTTTTAAAAACATATCTAATGTTTCCCTCTTCTATATTAAAAGGAGAAAAAAGGGAAAAACCCTTAAGATCTTCTACCATACAGTTATAATCCCCACAGAGAAGTCTATTTTAACTTGAGAATTTTGATAACAACAGTCTATTTCCTATACATACTGTCAATATTTTCTAATTCTTTGAGCGCTATTGTTCATATCACAAATATGATGCAGGTAGTTTTTTAAAAAATAAAATCTTTAAAACTAAAATGACTTTTCCAACTACATAATCTACCAACAGAATAATCTACTCTGCTCTGAATAATCACAACTCTACCCAGTCTTTTCCCAGGTGCGCTCTTTCACTCATGTGATTTCAGCTACTTAGATATATATACCAATGACTAAAATATTCCTAGCTTTTACCACAGTTTACTGCCTTGTAGACATTCTAAGGTGGTATCTCCAAAGAACTTAAGAGGACTAAAATGGATTTATCATTATCTCCTCTGCATGTGATTTTCCTTTATTCTTTATTGATTAATGACATCACTAAATAACATGTCAGGACTCATCCTTAACTACTATTCTCATACCACATCTAATCAATTACTAAGTGCTGTCAAATATTCCTTTCTCAAATTTTTGAGACATTTCTATTTTTTAAGCCATTGCCCTAATTAAGTCTCTATTATCCCTTATCTGAATTAGTGAAAAAGGCTTCTGACTAGCCTCCTGGCCTCTAGTCTTATCCTTCTCAAATCTATTCTCTGCATAGTACACTTAACTAATGATCTACTTTACCCGTACCTCTAGTAAGATCATACAACGTTAAGTCGTTGTGTGGCTAACCCTTAAGAGTTTCTATTCTAAGTTTCTTTTCTTTTTTTTTATAAGTTGAAGTCAGACACAACACCTTTATTTTATTTATTTATTTTTATGTGCCAAGGATCTAACCCAGCGCCTCACGCATGCTAGGTGAGCACTTTACTGCTGAGCCACAGCCCCAACCCCTTCTAAATTTCTTAATAGAGTTTTTAATATCTTACCTAATCTAGCTTATGCCTAGCCCTGTACCCTCACTCTGGCCTCTGAATTCCCCATACTCTTACATGAGGAGCATACTAGTGACCTTTAGACCAATTTTGGCTTGATGTTTATTTTTCTTTTTAAACTTCACTGGCACATAGCTACATCCTTTACTCTAGAAACTGTAGCAGGGTTGACCAGTTGCCACAGAAAGTATATGGCCTACAAAACCCAAAATATTTACCATTTCCCCCCTTAAAATATTAAAATTTGCTGATCCCTACTTTGTTCTCCATAAATACTGAATCATCTGTACTTAAATAAACAAAGGGTGCCTTGTTAATTTTCCTCCCTGCCTCTGTTCACAATATCTTCTCCAATCAGTGTACCTTTACCTTGCCAACCTGTCTGATCTTCTCAGACTGAAGACTCAGCCTATTCCCTCAATACACATCCCTGCCATATCGCTATCATTCTGCAGACCACCTTGTCTACAGAACCACATTGAAATGGAAGTAAGCATATGAAAATATTCCAGTTAGTGATTTCCCTTACTTTCAAATAACTCTTCTCAAACTCTACTGTGATTTTCTTACACAAAAAGATGCTTAGCATATCTTACCTTCTCCAAATCAGTAAATTTCTCCTGCAGTTGTCTCTTTTCCAGCTCTATTTTTGCTAGTAAGATTTTGCCACTCTTTAAATCTTCTTCTAGACCAGATATTCTACCTAAAAATTGCAACATTTTAAAAAACAACATACCTAGAAAGTTATACACATTCAATTAAGAGTAAAAAATTTGGAACCTGCTTAATTTTTAAAAAATCTTTTTTAGTTGTAGATGGACACAATACCTTTATTTCATTTTTTTTATGTGATGCTGAATATTGAACCCAGTGCCTCACACATGGAGGTGAGTGCTTTACCACTGAGCTACAACCCCAGCCCCACTACTTCATATTGAAGCTGTTTTTGTGAGCAAGAGTTTTATACTTGCTGGCATAGTGCTTTACAGTTTTCCTACAACCAGAATTTACCACCTAAGGAATTCAACACTTATAATATTTGAAAGTATATGAAAAAGTTCATAAATTAAATGAAATAATTTATAAATAAATTCAAAATTTATAAGTTTTTTTTTAAAGAGAGAGAGAGAGAGAGAGAGAATTTTTTAATATTTATTTTTTAGCAGGCACAACATCTTTGTTTGTATGTGGTGCTGAGGATCGAACCCGGGCCGAACGCACGCCAGGCGAGCGCGCTACCACTTGAGCCACATCCCCAGCCCCCAAATTTATAAGTTTTTTATCAACATATTTCTACAACAAAGTGCTTCCTTCAGAAATGTGCTACTCTAGAACATTATCCATCATTTCAAGTTATTTCCAAAATACAAATCATTAAGAGTAATTCAAGTACAATCTATATACCTTGTAAATCATTAATTATCTCAGATCCATGGGTTCGGTCCCTTCTTTCAGATTCTAGAGCTGACTGAAGATTGATAAATTCTTTTTCAAGTTTTAACTTAGCAGTTTCCAGCAGGCAGTTTTTATCTTGTAGATCTCTATTGTTGGACTCTAGCTGCTGAATCTGTTTGGAACTTTCTGCCTGGGTTTTTCTTAATCGAGCTGCAGTATCAGATTCTGTTCGTAGCAAAGCATTGGTTTCATCCAGCTGTTATTTCATTCAAAAACAAAAAAAACAGAGGTATAAGATGAAAATACATTTGTTTACTAAAAATGTTAAAGGATTTCCTTCTAAAATTAGAGGCACAGACCTTTTGAAACACTGCCAATTAAAATTAATATTAACAGTCAGTCATAAATAAAACTCAAATCTCTTTTTACAAACGGAGATCAACTTACCTGTCTCTGAAGTTGATTCACTTTCTCGGTAGATATTTGAGAGTTCTGATTTCTTTTTTTCAAATCTTCAAGTTGATCTTTTAAGCTGTTAACTATATAACAAAAAGCATTTCAGTAGCAAGCTACAATAACATTCTCTCTTTCTTTCTCTCTCTCACACACACACACAGTCCAATTATTTTCCTGATACATATTTAATGTTATACTCCACAAACCATCATTTTCCAAATTTCGTTTTTTGTCCGCTTCATGATCAGCTTTCCGCTGATATTCTGCATTTTTGTGCTGAAGAAGTGCCTTTTCTCTTTCTAATTGTCTTAATGCTGATTCCACATTTTTCCTTAAGGTAATCTGAAATAATAATTAACATTATTATCAAAAAGAAATATGTATAAAAACTAAAACAAAACAAAATACTTCAGCTATTTCACACAGGCAAGAGACCAAATAAATAAACAAACAAACAAACTACCACTGTTTTTTAAAAACTATAAAATATATTCCTTGTTTGGAAAATATCACACTACTATTAAACAATCAAGATCATAAGTGTTTTCTTTACTATTGAATATCAAACTTCCTGTAACCTTCCATCACTACTTAGCCATCATTATTTTATACTAACTATGGGTCTAAAGTATTATAAATAGCAAGTAAACAATAGTTTAACTTGAAATATCAAGCTTGCAAAAAATCAAGTTTGCAAAAACAATAGAATGAAGCCTAAACAGAAGCTACCCTATAATTTCAGTCTTGTCCTCCAGTGGTACAAAGTAGGTTTTACTATCTTGTATCAAGATACATATTACCATGGTATTAACAGAACTCTGTAAGCCAGACAGACATCAAGGATTTTTATAAACAAATATTAATAAAGGCTGGGAATGTGGCTTACTGGTAAAGCGCTTGCCTAGCATCCATGAGGCTCAGGGTACAATCTCTCGCACAGGGGGTGGAAAAAGTTAATAAAAAGTATAGGGCAACTTTACCTCTTCTTCTAGTTCCTTTGCTGTTTTCTCTAGACGAGTATTAATAGATCTAAATAATTTCAAGAAGAAACAATAAATAAAATAATTATAAAGTTAAAAATAATTACATAAATACTTTGTAGCTGTTAACAGTGACACATGCCTGTAATCACAATAGCACATGCCTGTAATCCCAGTGACTTGGGAGGCTAAGGTAGGAGGATCTTGAGTTCAAAGCTAGCCTCAGCAACTTAGGAAGGCCCTAAGCAGCTTATCAAGACCCTGTCATTAAATAAAAATATAAAAAGCATGGAGGATGTGGCTCAGTGATTGAGTGCCACTGGGTCCTAGTCCCAGTACAAACAATAAATAAAAAAACAAATAAATAAATAAAATATTTAGCTACAAATCATACTTGCACTTCTGTTCTAACTCTTCTTTGGCTTGTATCTCAGTGTTGAGGTGTTCTTCTAACGTATATAGTTTTTTCTGAATCTGTCAAAAAACAAGAAACTTTGTTTTGGTTATATTTAAAGACAACAGGCTAAAAGACAACAATGAGAAGCTTATTTTGTTTTTCTGCAATCTTCACTATAATGGTATAATTGTGCTTGCTTAGTATGACTCTTACTGATAAAGAAAAAAACTCTCCCCTATTCTTTTTTCTGTCATACTACACATCTGTCTAAACACACTTATGCAAATATGAAAAAGAAACTCATTTTGGCAGAATTCTTCAATGAAATCAAACTTCAAATTAATTTCTGTAATCTTCCAACACACTTCTATAGATTATCATTTGAAAATATGGTTACTTTTTTGTGTTTATGAGATAAAGATAAAAGATCTACATCTGAAACAAATATTCAGAATATTTAATTGAATATATATATATACTAAAAAATACTATAAAATGAGAATATAAGCTCTTCTTTCATATCTTCCTCTTCCAAGTTTTCTCCTCAGTAGCTTTCCCTAGCTATGCTGGTCTTCAAGCAAACAAAATTACACTATTATTTCCTTTTTAAGGATTTAATTTTTAAGTTCCTGTGGTGTCTTGGATACAACGACAGGTATTTTACAAATGTTGTCTTGTTAATCCTAACAAAAACCCTAAGAAAATGGTAGCATTACATTCACTTGGTCAAGAAAATGAAATTCAAAACAGGTAAATACCCAGGTCAAGACAGCACAGTTAGTAAGTGGTAATGTAAAAATTAACCCAGAACTATTAGATTCCAAGGCCACTATTCTTTTCATTATTCTTCCCAGTGATTATATTCTCCATGGTTTCTTAATCATTTTATCTTAAAAGCTCTATAAGAATAAATAGGCTAATGAACTAATCAAGTTTAAGTGGGCTGCCACTGCATTTATTTGAGCACACTAGTTATTACATTTTACATGTTCTTTCTACCATTTACATACCCTTAATAAGTAATCAGAAAATTACACGATGTATATTTTAAATAACAGATTCACAGTACGAATATTAAAAGAAATACTTGGTAGGGAAAAGGTTGGAAACATCTCTTTGGTAGATGAAGTGCTCCAAACAGGAGCTGGACTGTGACTATATTAAAACACTGCTAGAGTGATGTTTTTTCCGCTCATTTTTCAATGTAGTTGACAACATACCTCTTGGCTTTCCTATTAAAAGAAAAAAGAATAAAATGTGTGTTATACTTTATAAAATTCCTAATAAAAGTCATACCCAAATTATCCAACCTGATTTTTTACTTTTCATAATTTGAAGAAAATGATTTTGATTTACATGTATGTGGATGTACATGTATGACTTAGTTTTGTATGCAGTTAGAAATTACAGCAGTCACAAAATACAATTTGATAGAAAATCTTTTATATGAACACAATCCTAAATAGGAATTCAGAATTTGAATCTCTCTCCTCCTTCTTCTGTACCTGATAGATTAATATTTGTATACTTTTAAGCACTAAGGTCATAAAATTATCTAACTGGCATCAGAGCTGTTTACAAACCTAATCTATCACTTGTTACTAAAACTAAGCCTAAACCAATGTATAATTCACCTTTTTACTAGCCATCCTGTGTGGAACAATGATACTCTTCATTTAATTAACCACTGTAATGTTAAGGTGAACTGTATTATATAAGGAATACCATCTCATGATTTAAAAAGTAGCATCAAATGAACTTTTAAAAAGCCATGGGAGTGCTGGGCGTGGTGGCATATATCTGTAATGCCAGTTACTCTGGAGGCCACGGCAGGAGGATTCAAGTTCAAGGCTAGGCTCAGTAACTCAGCAAGACTGTCTCAAAATAAAAGGGCAGACTGAAATGTAGCACAGTGGTAGGGTATCTGCCTAGCTTATGTGAGGTTCTGAGTTCATGTCCTACTACCGCTTACCTCCCAAAATCAAATTAAAAAGGGGTGGGAGTGTAGCTTAGTGGTAAAACCTCCCTTGCTTCAATTCCCAGTACCAAAAAATAAGAGAAAAAAATATGCATATTTGAACATGTGACTTAACTAGAGTAGTAAAAATGTATACGTACTTCATTTTTCCTTGATTGCACCAAATCATTTTCTCTACAAGATGGAGAGTCACTTAATAACCTAGAAGGGAAGAGAAAAATACAATCTTTTGCATTTCATTTTAATCCATTTTGTCTTATTCAACCAAGTTATTCTCAGAATTAAATATTAACCACAAAGATTTCTCTTTCTTTCCACTTTATTTTAGATAAAGCAATATTTTTGCCTCTGAACACTTTTCCCAGTACTTTAAAATGCAAACTTTCCTGCCGCTCCTTCTTATCAGGTGACCAAGTCTTTAATTTTATAGGGACTTGGAGTCATTACATGGAACCCATTTTCCTCTTAATCAACTCATTTTAATTTCTTTAACTATTAAATTTTTCTTCTATTCCATCTTCTAGAAAGAAACAACTTCAGTCAAAAGTCTCTTTGCAGAGCACACAACAATCATCTGCTCCACTGCTCATCCCAAGTGCCAATTTTATTTTCTAATCTTACATCCAATACTCACTGCAGTCAACAATTATTGATTTTTGTTTTGGCCAGGATTTGTGCAGAGATTATAGGTAAGAAAATCTCAGTCTCAACAAGTCCTCCAGTCACAATACAGCTCACACGCCCTCTGTATGAGGTGCACTGGACCATACTACTCTGCTCAAGATATGCTTACATTCTCAACCTTTCTTTAGCTACCTGGCTTGGCACAATCCTCTCCTAAGTTTCCCATATCTTGGCCACTCAAATCCCTTTCCTACCAGCTTTTAAAATACTACCTTTTCCCTGAGTTCTCACGTGACCTTCCCCCTTAACCCACTCAAAAGAAATGTGATTAAGTTGCTTAGGGACTCTCTAAAATTGCTGAGGATGGCTTTGAATTTGGGATCCTTCTGCCTCAGCCTCCCCAGTCAACAGGATTACTGGAGTGTGTCACCACAACCAGTCCCTCTCAGATTCTCTTGGCATCCTTTCCTTAAGGCAACATCACATTCTACCCTCCATTATGACTATACAATTCTCTTGTATCCTTCATGAAATGACAAACTCCTTTCAAAAACTGGTATTTGTTCTTACTTCATATACAACAGTGCCTTGCAATAATGTGCAAATGAGTATAACATTAAAAAATCATATAGTAAAATTAAAAATAATTGAGAGTTTAGGAAAATCTCGAAAGTTTAAAACAAATTAACATTTAATCTCCTATAGTTCTCAAAATATCACTTTATAGCTAGATTAAGAAAATAATAACATTTAATAATCCACATACAGATTTTCCCTATAGTAGGTAAATCCTATGAAAGGCAGCTGATTTCCCACAAAAGCTTTAGGAATTGGGAAGGTTTCTACATCTCCTTTATCATCTTCGATGTCATCAAAATTGCTGCTGTCTATGTCACTGCTGAGTTCAGGTACTACAGGAGCTGCCGCTATTAAAAGAAAAGAATTATTCATAAGCAAAATGTAAGAAACAAGCCACCTCTATGTTTATGACATACTATTAATATGATTAAATCATGTTTTACACAAAATCTTAGCAACACATCTTCCATTTTATCATTTCACAAAATTAAGATTTTGTGAATAATTTGTTACTACAGACCAGTAATAGATTAATTAGTTATACAAGTTAATACAATTAATCAGTTATATAAGGAAAGGTATATGACATTATTCTAGGTGTCAAAAATTATAAGTAGTAAGTAATAACCTGCACATATATTCCTTAAGGTCCTCAGTTTTCTACATTCTTTAAATAGAAATATTTCTTACCCTTAAAATGAATCAATGCCACAGGTAGACAAAGTAAAAATAAATTATTATTCTATGTTTTACCAGAGTACAGTCTCCATAAATAATTATTTGATTTATTAGTGAAAATAAAATCATATAAGAATTTTCCTTGGCAAGTTAAGAAACATATAATACTTATTATAAAAGAATTGGGAAATACTAATAAGTACACATTGGCTTGCTAAGATATTGAGGAAATAGTAATTTATTTATAAATGCTGCCACAGGAAAAATTTGGAATGTAATCTCAATTTAAAAATGAGTTAGCATAAACTGTATCAAACATGCCTGTTATGCAAAAAGTGGAATTAATTTATGAGATTTTTAAATGGAATGGAAATATTAGATTTATTGACTTACTCTCTCTTATGTTATCCCAATTCCATTGATCATTCTTAAAGAAAGGATGCTGTTTGATTTCTTCTACCCCATTTCTCCCAAGTCGTACCTCCCTAAACAATGCAGTTAAAGACTGTATTACAATAAAATAATGAAAAAAATATTAACTCATCTCAACAGTTTAACCAAAATAAGGATAAAAAATGAATAAGATTTTTAAAAAACAGCTTCAGCCTAAGTGTTTCTCTAAAACAATCTCAATTTTATAGCAATTGATTGCTCTAGATATATTAAAAAGACTTGACATAAAGCAAACAATATGGAAGTAAAATATACTTCCCTCTGTTGTTTATGTCAAATGGAAATATGTGAGACTGTCAAGTAAAAAGATTCACCTGCATGTTTCAAACTTAAAAAAAAATTCACATATTAAGTTTAGAGCTATACATATTTATTCTGATAAATTATCTCTTCATTTATATTAAATTATCACTCTATAAGAAAAATATGATTAAGGATTTCATTCTTTTGACTGTTCAATGAAGACTGTATAGGATGGGAATGTAGCTCAGTAGTAGAGGGCTTTTCTAGCACACACAAGGCCCTGTATTTGAGCCCAAGCACAGTAAGGAAAAAAGACCATTAAAAAAAAAAAAAAAAAGAATATATGGAAATATATTCTTTATATATTTGCTTTAAGTGTATTCCTGGAGCTAAGTTTAATATGAACAAGAAAAATTGTGCATTTTAAAGGACATGCTCCTAGCCAAACTTATGACATTATATTATTTTCAAAATAGTTCAAAATATTCACATATAATCATCCTTAGAATGTTTCCTCTCCCAACAAGTTGCTAAAGCAAATCTACAAATCCTAATCCATTCATTAATATATGCTGTACCTACTTTACAATGCAATCCCCAACCACCCTATTGAGTCCCCAAATCTAACATTATACAAGTTTATTTGAGTTTATCAGCATTGATTCTTCATTATTCATATAATCAACAAGTTTTAAAGTTTTATTATACAAATGACTAACTCATAAAAATTATTTGCCTAAAGAATAAAGATAAAATAACTTATAATTGTATTTGATGAAAAAAATTATATACTAGCTGGATGTGATAATGCATGCTTGTAATCACAACTACTGTTGAAGCAGGAGGATCTCAAGTTTGAGGCCATCCTGGGCTACTTATCAAGACTCTGTCCCAAAATTAAAAAGGGAATGGAGACCAGTGGTAGAAAGTTTGTCTAGCATGTACGAGGCCCTGGGTTTAATCTTCAGTAATGCAATATAATAACAACAACATTAAATTTGATGAGGAAAAACAGTTATTGTTTTAAAAAAAAAATGTGCCAATAAAGCTTCAGGTGGGGGCAGGTGGTGGTGTCAATTTTATAAAATCATTCAATTTGAAAATATATATCCCAGGATTCTACCTTCAAGATTTTATCCCACAAAAAGTGTGTAATGATGAATGTATAAGCATCATCATTGCAGCACTAACAGCAACTAGCTTATAAACAATAAGGTGTGCATGTTGTATATTAGAGCTAGAAAAGCTAGATAATATTAGTTACCTAATCTAAGCCCATCATTTTATTGATGAGCAAAATTATTTCCCAAGGAAAGAACATAATTTCCCCATGATCACAAAGCTGATGAATGAGTTTGGACTGAAGTGCAAGCTCCTTTGCTAGGACGACCTCTATCACAAGTATAAAATATAGAAGAGGACATCAGAAGAGAAATGAAGGAATAAAATAGCTTTCTAGTTTTTTTGGGTTTTTTTTTTTTTTTTTTTTGGTACTTGGGACTTAACTCAAGGGCACTTAACCACCGAGCCACATCTCCAACTCTTTTTATTTTTGAGACAGGATCTCACTCAGCTGGTTAGGACCTCACTAAGTTGCTGAGGCTGGCCTTGAACTTGCAATCTTCCTGCTTGAGTATCTCGAGTCACTGGGATTTCAGGCACATCACTGCTGCTGGGCTAGCTTTTCTTTTTGAAGCAGGTTTTTACCTTTGTTCATCTATTTGTTTTAAAAAATATAAAATTTTCAGAACAGACTTGTTCATATTCAAATGCGAATAAGAGAGTTGGGAAGGAGGTACTCTCGTATCAAACACAAACAGTTTTTAAGATTATAAATTGTTAAATGCTCTTGTCTAGTATGTATGAGGCACTGGGTTTGATCCCTGACACCACATAAAAATAAAAACAAATAAAATAAAGGCATTGTTTCTAACTAAAAAAAAAGGTAAAATGGGAAGAAGACAAAGGTTTTATTTGTTTCAAATGTGTTTAAAGCTTACTAGGTTATTGTTTTTTGTTTTTTTTTTTTTTAATGGTTTTAGACATGAGGATCGAGGTTAAATTAAAACTGGGCCACCCAACCAAAATGCTAAAGGTAACCTAGCACAAGGCTCAGCAGTAGGAAAAGGCTAACCCAGAATTAAATGCAATTTGGTTAATGAGAGAGATGTTTTTCATATGTAACTAAATTAGACATGCTTTCATTTCTACAAATTTAAAAGTAATGGGGCTTCTCTACAGAGAAATCCAATGTACATTACCTATCTGTCAAGAAGGCACAGATGAGACTCTTTGCATGTTTAGAAATTTCTGCATCTTCAGGGAAACATAGTGAATTTTTATGATCCATAATTTTGCTGTAAGTTCCTACAAGTGAATCTGCATAAAATGGAGTGTCCCCTAAAATTCCAAGAAAGAAGATGCTGAATGTAATAGTGGATGCAAATTAAACACTTTTCACCTAATTTTTAAATGTTAACTTTAAATTTGCCACATGCATGGAAAACAAAGACAGGAGTCCCAATTAAAACAGAAATGTACAAAGAAAATATTTAAATTTTAACTAGACTCATGATGATCCTTCTACCCTTAAAAACAAAATAAAATCAATGCTAACTCTAAAATTTGGCATTTTTCTGTGTTTTTCAATTTACTTGTTCAAAGGTACCTATTTTCTAAAGCCCTAGAAGAAGAGGCAAAGCAAGTAAGAGAATATATTCTACTTTCAAAAGATTGCAAGATACATCTTCATGCATCATTGAACTGAGGGACACTCCCCAGCCCTATTTTGTATTTTATTTAGAGATAGGCTCTCACTGAGTTGCTTAGCACCTTGCCTTTGCTGAGGCTGACTTTGAACCCGCAATCCCTCCTGCCTCGGCCACCCAAGCTGATGGGATTACAGGTGTGCGCCATTGTGCCCTCCTAGAATTTGTTCTTAACTTAAGAAAAGAAAGGGTCTTGAAGTGGGATGAGACCAGAGTATTTTGATGCCGGAGCTGGATCTCTAGAGCTGTTATACAATATAGCAGCCACTAGTGATATGTGGCAATTTAAAGTTAAACTAAAATTGAAAAAAAATGAAAAATGCAGCCCCCTAGTTACATGTATCAGCCACAGTTCAGTGGCAACCACACTGGCTGGTGTAGATGTAAATTGCCTTTATCATGACAAACTGGACAGTGCTGCTCTGAGAGTCAGAGCATGTCTATTCTTCCACGTAAGAGGGAGCAGGGCCCAGAGTGACTGCATATGACCTGCCTAAAATGACAAATAGCTAGAGCCAGAAAGGGACAGAAATTATCTCCCAACGTAGTATTGTCGCCAACTACTGATTATGATAAAGAGCCCCTGAAGCAAGTGTAAAGACAGAAAATCCTAAAGGAACAGTTCTGGTCACTACCCATCAAAAGCCACAGCAGGTAAAGGCCCTGCCCAGTATATGTCTATAGGCCAAGTAACTTGAGTGCTGGCCAACTTCTCTAAGTCAGCCAATGCAAAACTTCAAAAGGTATATTCAGATTGTTGTTTGAATTCAAATGTGGGTTTGGGGTGGAGAGCACTGAATTCAAGAATTTTCTAGTGTAATTTTTTCTAGTGTGGTAGAATCTTCTAAACGAAGATCGCTGCCAACTAACATAAGCAAACACTGCAGTAGGCTCAGAATACTGTAAATCACTGCCATTAAACTCTAATTTAGTTCTCAGACTTGAAAATAGTAGTGGAAATCTAAATGGCCTATTCAAATGAGCCAATTTACTTGTTCAAAGGTACCTATTTTCTAAAGCCCTGGAAGAGGCAAAGCAAGTAAGAAAATATATTCTACTTTCAAAAGATTGCAAGATACATCTTCTTGCTTCATCAGATCACATACCGGAGGTGGGAGAACAGACAGCCACTGGTACCAGATGGTATGTAAAAAGAGATTTATTACAACAACAAAGGCCCAAAACAAAGTAGGTCATACTACAATATGAAACCAAGTATAAGAAGATCAATTTCACATATATTGGATCATCACTAAAACAAGGCAATTTATATCACAAAAAAGCTCCATAGTATTCATTTAAATTTGGGATTTACTAAACATTTCTAATTTTTTAAAGCAATAATCATACTCTTATAGATTTTATACTATCAATTTCTTTATCAATTTCTTTTAGGGTCCTCATCTAGAAAATAAATTCTGTAATTCCAAAAACATATTTCTATCAGCCTTATGTTTAAAATATTTATAACAAATAAGATTATCCAAAAAACTCCATGTAATGTTATAAGCCTTATGGTACTTACAAAAGTGCTAAATGCAATTAAATCTTAGTTATATTTTCCCTCATCCCAAGACAAGTAAAGCAATCATAATTGTCCTCATCCAGAAGATATTTTTGTGACCCCAGTGCTTAGGAATAGAAAATGTTAGAAATGAAGTCTATGACACATAAAAAAAAGTTTTGAAACACTTAAGCTTTTCAAATTTTGATTTGGTCAAAGTAAAAGAAATGACTGAATTCGCTTGAGTTTTCTAAAGCTGAAATAGCAAAAAAAAATTCATTCCACAATTACAAATCAAAAAATACAAGTAGTAAATAAAAGGAATACATTTTACAAAATCAATACAAAACAAAACGACATAAACCAATAAGTACTGTTAGTGCTGGGGTTGTAGCTCAGTGGTAGACTGGCTTAGTATGCACGAGGCCCTGGGTTCAATTCCCAGCACCACAGGAAAAAAAGTTACTTCTAGTTCTCTGTTATTGTTTGTTATAACAAACAGTAAAATCTTATATTTAAAACACTGAAAACAAATACAATTATCCCCCAAAAATCTTAGAATTGAGTAGCTGTAAACTTGTTCTTGCTCTACCATTTTCTTAACTCAAAAGGGTCTACTGAAGAAATATTTTCTAACAACATACTTTTAATTCCTTTCATGTTCTACTTATTCCACTTAATCACTGTGCCAGGTTCATGTTATTTACTACTAAATCAAAATTTCCAGAAATTTCAGTCTTCCCTAGGACACATGCCATTTCCTTATGTTTCCAAATCCTTGACTGAACTAAAGTGTTATGAAAGAGTTTTGAAAAAAGAACAACTTAAAATATTTACTCACCTACTAGCATCTCAAAAAGGAAAACACCAACAGACCACCAATCACATTCTCGCCCATAATAACCATCACCCCCTTGTGATTTCAGAACCTCAGGTGATATATAATCAGGTGTTCCAACTGCTGTATCACAATGTACCATGCCTGTCTACAAACAGCACAGAAAGAGACCATTGTGAATATACAGAAATATCAAGGAAACTTATTTGTTTACTCTTAGGTAGAGAGTGACTACACACTGCCACTAACAGAGCTTCATTGCCAACATGGCTTTGGGTACAGGGAATTGAAATGTATTATGAAATGCATAAAAATGTCTGGATTATGGGAGCCAATATGATTCATTTTTACCAAGGACTATCCTATAGTTTATACTTTGCAGAAAAATTTAATAGGGACTTATTAGGTTAAAGAAAACCTCTGAACTTGCACGGCTTGCACACACAAGCCTATTTAGCCTAAAAGGTTCAAAGGCAGGAGAGAAAGGGCAAGATATAAGAAAGAAATTATATAAAGTTAGACTGCGACAAATGGACAATTTAGGTTTTAAAGGAATGGAGGTATATTATGGCTTAAACAGAAAAAGAGCATTTTAAAAAAGAACAAGAATGACCTTATATAAAGCATGTTCATAAAGTGCAATAAAGTTCAAATCAGTTAAATGGAAAATTCCATGTGATGAAGGTCAGAAGGGAAAGTTGAATATCAGTTTCAATAACTACCTGCCTGCAAAATAAACACTTTTGAGTAAACTATGCAAATAGCACTCTCCTTTTGGAAAATTAATGTTCTACCCCCAGAATATTTGGCTAACACATTAAGGTTTTTTAAATAAATATTTGAAAAAGATATTTAAGATATTTAGGAACATGGGAAAAGTTCTCAAATTATATGGATATGGAATGTACATTTATGACAAGTCTCAGATTCTGCTTAAAAGAAATATGGGAAGGATAAATCAGAAACTAAAGAGATTGATTTATACCTGCAGGGAGTATGTGGAAAAGGGGTAGAAAAAAGGAGTAATAGGAATAAGGTAATAAGGATAAAGAGCAAGAGACCCTACTCTGAGCATACATCTTATACACCTTTAATTCTTAAAATCAGGGTAAAATTCACATACAAAACTGTAAAAACTGAACCTGTTTTATAAATGAATCACATAACTTCACTGTATGGGAACTGGAAGAGCAGCCCCAAGTAACTCTGGAAAACATCATTGGGGAGGGGTGGTAGTACTGGTTTTGAACTCAGGGGCACTCAACCACTGAGCCACAACCCTAGCCCATTTTATTTTATTTTATTTAGAGACAGGTCTCACTGAATTGCTTGGCACCTCGCTTTTGCTGAGGCTGTCTTTGAACTCATGATCCTCCTGTCTCAGCCTCCCAAAGAAAACATCATTTTAATAGGATACTCTAAGGCTAAAAACAAAAGAAATACATAACAATGTTAGCAAATCTGTTAGCTATAACAGTTGGGTTTGGCAGTTATGAAATAATTTTAGGTGTATACTAGGGTTGAAGAAGAAAATACACCACAGATAATGCGAACCAGGTGTTTTTGTATTTTGGTATTGAGGATTGAACTCGGGCACTTAACCACTGAGGCACATCCCCAGACCTGTATTTTATTTAGAGACAGGGTCTCACTGAGTTTCCTGGGGCCTCACTAAGCTGCTGAGATGGCTCTAGATTCAAAATCCACCTGCCTCAGCCTCCTGAGCTATTGGGATTATAAGTGTGAGCCACCGGGGATTGAACTCAGGGGTACCCAACCACTGAGCCATATCCACATCCCCAAAAAACCCAGAAGAGTTTTTTTTGTTTTTTAATATTTTTTCTTTAGTTGTAGATGAACAGAGAACATTTACTTTATTTTTATGTGGTGCCAAGGATCAAACCCAGTGCCTCATGTATGCCAGTCGAGCGCTCTGCTACTGAGCCATGACCCCCCGGCTCAGCAGTTTTTTGATATCTAAGAAATTACAAAAAAGAAAGAAGACTAGACTGAACCCTGTGGTATTGGACATGAGTCAAAGGTGTCTATATGAACCACAATGAATATATTATGCACAAACACAGCTACAAAATTAAATATAAACACACGTGGGAATGTGATTTAGCACATCAAGTGTATGTAACACCTATGTACCAGTTTTGTGTACTGACAGCCTAGAAGTGATGATACTCCAGGAGCAATGAGCATGTGGGCCCCTAAACACTGACTTAAAACTCTCTTCTGTAATAAAAGAAATGAGAATATAAAGAAGTGACTGATTCCAGGGCTGAGGCAGAGAAAGTGTAAGTCAAGTTTTATATATTTTGTAGTGTCAAAAACAAAAAGAACAGAAAGAAAAGGATAATGCTCTAAAAAGAAACCAACATGTGGAACCAACCTAACAAGCTTTACAAGGTAGCAAACTCTGGACCAAGTTTCAGTGTATGAGCAGGAATTTTCCAGGCAGCATATATGAAGACTAGGAATCAGGAAATAATGCCACAGTAAAAAAGAACTGTATGGTAACTCTTGAACTCTGTGCTGATACAGAAAGAAGGTGAAAGTAGGCAGGGCCATGTCATCATAAGAGGTTTCAGAGACAAGCTATGGAGTGGAGATTTTATCCAGCAGGTGTCAGAAATCTACTGAAGGGTTTTAAGCTAGAGAGCAAGATTTTCAAGAAGGTTCCTCAAAATTATTTTAAATGCATCTGACTAAATGTTTATTTGCTAAGTATATCTGGTGTTTATAACTGACAAAATTTCATAAA
This sequence comes from Callospermophilus lateralis, assembly GCF_048772815.1. Classification (NCBI taxonomy): domain Eukaryota; kingdom Metazoa; phylum Chordata; class Mammalia; order Rodentia; family Sciuridae; genus Callospermophilus; species Callospermophilus lateralis. Next base: position 7,369,976 of record NC_135318.1, read on the forward strand.
ACAAGAGAGTTTATGAAAACATAAATTGGCCAATCAGAGATATTAAAGAGCTGGTCTCAGAAACCATTCAAAATGCTTCCCATGAAGGTGGAAAAGAAACATTGTATGTGGAGTTCTTCATCAGAAGCATTAAAAGCCTTAGGTGAACTGTTGAATAGGCAGGGGCTTTTCAGTCTGTCTTAACTTTTTTTTTTTTAATTTAAAAATTTTAAAAATGAGCACTTGCTTTCTTTTCAGAGAAATACACCTGTTATGCCTTGCACAGTAGTCCAAATGGTTTAGAATCCACTTCCACTTCCACTGCTGTAGTACCCACAGCCACACAAAGCTGCCTGCCTGGATTATCCCAGTCCCCCTGCTGGGTATCACCTATTGTTTTCATCAGAGCTCTGGTTACAAAGAGGAATGGCTTCTGAATAATCTACCTGCACTGCTCCAATAATTCAGCAATTACTCCAATTTCTGTTCTTTTTTTAATATACATTTTTCAGAAAAGAGGTTTTTTTTTTTTCAGAAACATAAGTAGCCACACCTATATTTTAAAAACTGATGTCACTTGTTGAAGAGTTAAGACATGAACAATTTATTAATTAGCTTTTTAAAACATACAATAATTTATATCAAGAAGATAGTGCACCACGATCAAGTGGGATTCATTCCAGGGATGCAAGGTTGGTTCAATATATGGAGATCAATAAACACAATTCATCATATTAATAGACTTAAAAAAAAGAAAAAATACAGCAACTTAATCAAATGGTACACATTAGAACATGTCATAAAAGGTGGTAAAGGTTTTGAAAGGGAGGACAGACAATGAATGAGGCCAACACATCCCAATTAATGTAAGAGTGTGTGTGTGTGTGTGTGTGTGTGTGGTGTTTTGCAGTGCTGTGGGGGTGCTAAACTCAGGAGCTTATGCATTCTAGGCAAGGGTTTTATCACTGAGGTACACCCCAAGTGCTAAGTAAGTTTTTTTCTTTTTTTTTTCCTCTGAGAGAGAGAGAATAACAGAATGGTATCCAGAAAATGGTGATTAACCCTTTATTTATTTATCTGTCAGAAATCAGAGAAACACCAACTCTTAATTGTGATAGAACCAAGTTACTTTAGTCCTTCTAAATTATAATCTCACAGTTGTGTTTCATTTTTGCCTTTATTTATGACATAATGTTTTATAAAAAGCCAACATAACTGAAGAATGATCTGAGCATCTGGTCTTCTTATAGATAAGGGGATGACAAATTTATTCTCCAAAAGGCTAGATTATAAATTATCTCAAGTTTTCTGGATCACAACAGGTTCTGTCAGCAAGAAGTCAGTTTTAAAAGAGTCAAAAGATACACAGGTGATTCACAAAAGAGAAGTAAATGACAAGTATATAAAGAGAGGTTTGTCATCCTAAGTTGTTAAGAAACACAATTTAGGGGCCTGGGGCTGTGGCTGAGGGGTAGAGCACTTGTCTAGCATGTGAGGCACTGGGTTCGATCCTCAACACCACATAAAAATAAATAATTTTTTAAAAAGAAACAAACACAATTTTTAAAAGATACTACTTTATACCAATGGAAATGGTGACCTTAGCTGAATAATGGGAAAAGTTCCTGAGGATATGAAGAGACAAGATCTGTCATGCACTACTAGGAACAGGTTATGAACATTTATAGCTTTAAGGAGATCAGGCAATATTTTATTAATGAGCCCTCTGGTATGGTAATATTACTTCTAAGTTTATACTCAGAGAAACACTTGTTTTGTTGATGGGAGGGAGCTGGGGATGACCTAGGAAACAATGCCAGGGGAATAAGACAAACTGATAAGATACCATGGAATGCAGCAGTAGGAGGCAATGCACTAGCCAGATGTGGTGGTGCATGCCTGAATTTCCGAGTGGCTCAGGAGGCTAAATCAGGAGGATCATGAGTTCAAAGATGGCTCAGCAACATCAAGATGCTTAGCAACTCAGAGAGACCCTGTCTCTCAATAAAATACAAAATAGGGCTCAGTGGTTGAATGTCTCTAAGTTCAATCCCTGATACCAAAGGGGAAAAAAAAGAAGCAATGAACTCACCTATATTAATCAGGGATAGTTATAAAAACAAGGCTAAGTGACAGAAGTAAACAAAATGATACCAATTCTAATACTAAGTATATTTATATCGTACTAATAATCAAAAAGCATATGGTAAACACATTACATTGGCTGTTTATAGGGAGAGTAAACACAAACTAGAAACTGAAAGGAGAAAAGTGTAATAAAAATAAAATGGGAACATGTGTAGACTTCTCATGACAATAAACTATAAGCCAAGGGGTATAATTAACATGACTTTCTTTATGTGAATTAAAAAAATATATAAACAAAATTAAGCCACATTTTGTTTTTAAACAATTTAAGACATTTCAATAGCTTATTTCAGTATTTGCTTGCATGCTTGTATAATTATTTTATAAATACCATATTTTTCCTGTTCCCCACACTCTAGTACTCTATACCACTTTTTTTCTTTTGTATACTAGGGACTGAACTCAGGGACTTGCACATCATGCTCATTACCACTTAGCTACATCACAGCCCTTTTTATTTTATTTTGAGACAACATCTTGCTAAATAGCTCTGGCTGCCCCAAACTTGCAAACCTCCTATTTCTGCCTCCCCAGGTGCTGGAATTCCAGCTGTGCACCACTGCAAAGTACCTTTAACCTTCCTCTATAAACATGGTATGATTTATTTTCCTGCATCCCGCCCCATCCACAAAAGATTTTGATTTAATTAAAATCAGAATACACTCATGGAAGTGCAGTACATAAATATCATAGATTATGTATCCCCAGACACAGAAAGGTTTACCATTCTATCAGAAAACTATTTCGTATTTGATTTTCATTATAGATTAATTTTCACTATTAATAATTTCATACTATTTTATGGTAAATGCCACAAAAGGGAGCTTTGGGAGCTATCAAAAACTCCCCCTATTAAACATTAATAAATGGTTATAGGACACAGTAACAGATTCTGTAAAGCACAACAAAATGTTAAGATGGATGTTAAGTTTTAGCTTAAACTAAAACAGAAATGACCTACAAGGTATAGCATAAATTTTGAATATAACATTAAAAGAATAATCAGTTAGATTAGAATTATCAAGGAGAACTTTCTAGATGAACTAAAATCTGGGCTGATTTTGAGAAAAGATGATTACTTATAAAGGTAAGATAATCAATAAAAATACCACCTGGTTAGCATAAATAACTGAAGAGGTAAAGAAGAAATTTACTTCCAAATATGTCTTTGCTAGATAAATAACAGGAAAAAAATTAGCTATATAAGCATATTGAAAGGTTATGAAAACCATACCAAAGATGATATACACACTTGCTATCAATATGTACTAACACTTAGAAGTCATCTTTTATATCCAGCAAAGAAATGCAAAAATAAATAAAATATAATACTGCTCCATCAGGAATTACACACACTCAAAAAGAAAACGACAAAACATAAGTTTTGCAACCCAAATAAATCAATACCATAATTAGCTAAGAGGATAATGACACTGAATCTATTTTCATAATATGGATTGTTCAATAGGCAAAGTATCACAACGGTTGATGTCCCCAAATTTATTCTATATGGTTAATGTAGAGGGGTAGGTAGAAGAAGGTGGTAACATAAAATTTCTTTCCTTAGCTCCTTTCCTAAAACAAAAACATAGAAATAACAATGGCTGGAGAAATACCCACATGCCTTAATTTAGATTATATGTCCTAAGCCTACGTCTAGGTCACTATGCACATGAACCAGTTTTGATTGCTAACAAATGCTTGTCGATATTCTATGGGGAAGATAACTGAGTTTTTATTTCTCTTATATTCTAAAAAATCTAGATGAATTATTAGTAAAGGAAGTATTTTAATTTGGTTTTGTTTTGTCTTGTCTTGTTTGTTACACAATAAGCAAAACTAAATTTATCTTTCATTTAAAACTACAAAGACCTGCTGGGTGTGGTGGCATCCTGATGAGGTATTACAATACCTTCTGTTTCCCAAAAAACTTGCTTTTTTAAAAAACTTGCTTACTTACTTCATCCATCTTCATACATGTGCCAAAATCTGCTAATTTTAGATGTCCATGTTTATCCAAAAGCATGTTGTCAGGTTTCACATCTCTGTGTATTAAACCCATGGAGTGTATTGCGTCCAGAGCAAGAACAACTTCAGCAGTGTAAAATTTGGCCCACTTTTCAGGCACATCATAATTACTCATAAGGTTTACAAGGTCTCCACCAGGCATGTATTCCATTACCATGTACAGATATCTATCATCTTGAAAGGCACAAAAGAGCTGGAAAACAAAAGGAAAGGAAAAAAAAAAGTTTTTAAGCCTAAAAACCAAAACCATAAATAGAAAAAAAAAAAAATCCAAAAACTATTAAGTATAAAATAGAGTTAAAATTTATTAACTCTCTTATTTTAGACTTGGACATGTCCAATGGAAAAACAGTAGCCAACAAAATTTTTATATGGATACTATATAAAGCATACTATAAAATATGCACAAAATAATGCACAATTTCTCCCTTGGAAAATATAGTACAAGAAACTAAGTAGAAACGTTTAAGAACAGACACAGAATAGGAATGAGGAATATAAAAGGCAAAGGAATGATAAAATAATTCACTACAATTTTAAAAACAGCTTTCTGAAAATTAAACAAACTACTGCACACACTTCACATAGAAGAGAGCTGAGAAAATAGAAGCAGTTTAGAAACATCTAAAAGGTACCAGATTCAACAGATATGAGAAGGAGTAAGCCTCATTCCCACAGACAGAATGAGTAAATAGTGGCCATACTTGGAACAGGACTAACTAGCTCCTCTCTTCCCTTCCCCATTCTCTTGTTCATGATAAGCAGCAAGTAGCACTGTTATCTAAGGAGTGGTACAAGGTTACTGCTGGTCCCCAGAAGGGACAGAAAAACCACAAATTCAAAAGTTATCTATATATCCCACCAAATAACATGTCCAACCCCTTCAGGAAACAAGCAATGCTGACAGAAAAGATTTCTACATACAAAAAGAGAAGAGAGAAAAAAAACTAAGAATCAACATTTCAGAAAAATTAGCATCATAAAAAAGAGGCAAAGTAATTAAAGAAAACAAAATTAATCTTCAAGAAAATACTTGGTGAGACAAACTAAGGACAGCTTTAAGCATGCAAGATCAATAACCACAAAAGTGTAACAGATATTGCATCAATCAGTTAAATAGTGGGCGGATATGGAAGAAAAAATCCTGAAGCCAAAGAATTAAGACAAATTACAGACCCAGAAAACTGAGCAAAGAAGCTTTCTCTGAACACACTGAAAGATTAAGAGGTAAAATATAGACCAAGGTTAGCAACAGTTCAACACACATCTAAAAGTTCTAAAAATAGAAAACAGAAGAAAAAGAAAGTAAAAATTTTCTAGATATGTATTAATTTAAAAACTAAACTGATAGTTTTTACTTTTAAATTAAATGAAGACCTTAGACAGCTAGTGTTGAATTTTCAAATAACCAAAAAGAAATATCCAAAGTTACCAAAAAGATGCCTTATATACAGAAATACAAAATAAATACTATCAACAACAAATCTCTCATTCAACATATTAAATACAAAAGACAGCACAGCTATATTTTCAAAGTTTTGAGGGAAAATAATTTTGATGTTACAATATGGCAGGCTAGAAAACAAATGAGATGGCAAAATAAAATTTCATATGTGACAAATCATTTCTAAAAGAACTGTCTAAGGATAGTTTGACAAAATGAAGAATAAACCCAAGAAAATGATTATGTGAGGCATAGGAAAGGGCAAGATAAAGAGTATAGAAAATCTTACAAAGTCACAGTAATTTTTAAATGGAAGGCAGTAGGATGTAGGGAAAGAAGAGATGAAAAAGCATTATAATGCTGCTTACTGAATTGAGAAAAAGAGAGAGAGTGTGTGTGTGTGTGTGTGTGTGTGTGTGTGTGTGTGTGTCTGTCTGTAGCTGTGTATAATGTGTTTTTACTCCAAATGGTTGAAGGAAGGATGTAAATAAATGGAGAGATATCCCATGTTCATGGATTAGAAGTTTCAATGTTATCAAAATAATAATTATCCCCAAATTGATCAATGTATTTGCTATCTAAATCCCAGGGTTCCCCCCAATCCCAGAAAGCTAATCCTAAAATTTATCTGGAAATACACAGAACCCAGAAAAGCCAAAACAATCCTGAGTCAGAACTAAATAGGAGGACTTACAGTTTCCAATTTCAAGACTCACTACAAAACTACAGTAATAAAGACAGTATTAGTACTGATGTAAGAATCAACATATAGACCAATGAATCAAAACAGTCCAGAAATAAATCCCTATAATTTATGGTTAATAAAGATTTTCTGACAAAGGTGACAGAGGCAGTTTAGTGGTAAAAGAGTGTTATGGTTTGGATATGAAGTGTCCCCCAAAAGCTCCTGTTAATGTAGCAATGTTTGCAGGTGAAATGATTGGATTGTGAGAGCTGTAACCCAGTTAACCCATCCTAGTTTGAGTGAACTGGGTGGTGATTGCAAGAAGGCAAGGTGCAGCTAGAGAAGGTGGATCACTGGGGGTATGCCCTGGAAAACTGCTTCTTCCATGGGATCCCTTCCTCATCCTCTCTCTCCAACCTTGCCTGACCTTGCCTTGAGCTCAGCAGCTTACCCACATGGTCCTTACCCCATCATGTGTTGCCTCACCTTGGGCCTGAAGCAATGAAATCAGCCCTCTATGGGCTGAGACCTCTAAAACCATGAGCCCCCAATAAAAATTTCCTCCTGTAAGTTGTTCTTGTTAGATGTTCTGGTCACAGAAACACAAAAAATGACAACAGAAATTGGTACTCAGAACTAGGGTCAAGTAAGTTAACAATATTGCTTTATATACAAGGGAACAAAACTGGAGTCAACTAAATGTCCATGAACAACTAAAGGAATAAACAACTAACCTGACTAACCTGACCGTGTGGTTAAAAAATCTTTGGAGGACTAGAGTTGTGGCTCAGTGGTAAGAGTACTTGCCTAGCATGTGTGAGGGTTTGATTCTCAGCACTGCATATAAATAAATGAATAAAATAAAGGTTCATCAACATCTAAAAAATATTTTTAAAAAATCTTTGGAGCTGGTTTGTGGGAGGAATTTTCACAAGTTTAGAGATACAGACTGGAAAAGCTTTAGAATGTTGTAAAAGGAGCTTTATGGCGATTCTGGTGGGACCTCAGAAGACCAGAATGCCCACAGGAATGCAGACTGTGCTCATGAGATTTTCAAGGGAAATGAGGACTCTCCTGGGAAATGGCCAAGAAGTCACTCATATTATATTCTGCAAAGACTTTACACATGTACTAAGACTTTATGTGAGGCTAAATTTAAAAATGATGGACTAGGTGGGCACAGTGGTGCATGCCTGTAATCCCAGCTACTCTGTAGGCTGAGGCAGGAGAAATGCAAGTTCAAGGCCAGCCTCAGCAACTTAACAAGGGCCTCAGCAATTTACTGAAACTCCATCTCAAAATAAAAAGTAAAAAGTGCTGGGAAAAGCACCTCTAGATTCAGTCCTCAGTACTAAACAACAATAACAACAAAAGAACAACAATAACAATGAAAAGTATACTAAAGATATCAGTTGCAAAAGGTAGCATATTTACAATTCTATTCATTTAAAACATCTAGATGGTATATGTCTAGAAAAGGTTGCCTGGGATGAGCGGGTAATAGGGTAAATGGGCATGAAATCATTTGAGAAGGCAGAAATGTTCTATAACCAGATTGTAGTGATAGTTGCACCACTCTAAAATTTAAAAAAAAAAAAAAAAAAAAACTGAATAGTTTACTTAGGTGAATTTTATGGTATCAAACTGTGCCTCAATAAGTTTAATAAAATTATTCTAAAAAACTTAAATATACATGTTAAGATGGCAAACGTGGCCACTAGAACAACAGAAAAGAATCACATATTTTCCATCAGAGTAAAGGCAATTCTAAATCTACCCTAATACAGCTTAAAAACAATCCTTCAAAAAGTCAGGCCGACCCACAAGTAAGTTAACAATATTGCTTTATATACAAGGGAACAAAACTGGAGTCAACTAAATGTCCATGAACACTAAAGGAATAAACAAATTGTCATTTAGCCTTACAATGAAGGACTATTCGGTAATTACCAGGAATGAGCCATTGATATTACATTACATTATGTTACATTACATTACATATTACGTTACATTACAAAATCTCAAAACAATTTGTGAGTAAAAGAAAAAAGATGAGAAGCGATCAGTGACCTGAGAAACAAAATATAACTCTTCAAAATGAAGCATGGAAGGAAAAAGAATTAGTAATCGTGGAACAACATCAAGCAGATCATATATGTGTAACCAGTCTCAAAAGGGGGCCATAGGGCAGAAGTTTCAGGAGAGAGAAAAAAACATTTGAAGAAATGATGGCCCAAATGTTCCCAAATTTGATGAAATCTATAAACCCACAATTTAAAGAAGCTCAACCATGGGCTGGAAATGTAACTAAGTAGAATGTTTGACTGGCACAAAGGAGTCCATGAGTATGATCCCTAGCACCATTTTAAAAAGAAAAATTCTATCAATACTAAGTAAGTTAAACAAGTTAATTAAAACACTATGGTACTGGTGGTGGCAGGACTAGACAAAACAACTGAATGAAAAAGAAAACCCCAAAATAGACCCATACACATCTGGACAATTGAATTGCAACACAAGGAGGCAATGCATACCAGTGAGAGGGAGGGTGGTTCAATATTTGATGTTGGAACAACTGGATAGCCACATGAAAACAAATTAAATTTAACCAAGTAACAACATCCTCTTAAAAAATTGGCTCCAGGTGCTACAGTCTGAAAGTCTATATTGCTCCCAAATCATATGCAATCCTAACACTAAGGTACGGTAATACCTTAACAATAGTTTAGTAATTACTGATATCATAAGACCAGCATCTTAAAAAAAGTTATGGTTTTAGGAGGAGGGCCCTCTGGGTGGTGATTAGGTCCTGAGAATTCAGCTCTAAGGAAGGAGATTAGTTCCCCTTCCCCTATAAAATACTCCCAGGGAGTTCATTGACCCCTTTCAGGCTTCTTTTGTGAGAACACAGCAGGAACATGCCATCTATGAGAAAATGGGCCCTGATCCAAGATCAACTCTGCCAATTCCTTGATTGTGGACCTCCCAGTCTCTAGAACTTTGAGAAATAAATCTATGTTGTTTGTAAACTACCTACTTTACGATATTCTATTTAGTAGTCTTAAAGGACTCAGACATGACAGACCAGTAGGCAAAAAATAAAAAGCCAAAAAATGTATCAGAATATCTTCATGATGTCATGGTAGGAAAATAATTTCTTAAATGAATATAAAATATCTTTAATCATAAAAGTTTTATTAAATTGCACTGTACTGCATTAAAATTATATTTCTATTTATAAAAATACACTATAAAAGGAGCCAGTGGCAAGCTACTCGTAAGTATCAGAGCTCAAAAGGTGAAGGAGGAGCATTTGTACATAAGGATGGCTGCCATGGATATCAAGTATCAAGGCTCAAGTGGTGAGAAGGGCACCCAGGTAAGTGGCAGTTTAGTGGGGCTCTATAGAGCCCAAAAGAGATGAGTTGAGGGAAGACAGAAAATGTTCAAAACTGAAAGAAAATACATGTGATGTAATTTGGAATCAGATTCTTCTAGGAAAGACATTATTGCGACAAGTGGTAAATTTGAGTGAGATCTGAGTATTAATTGTTAATGTACCAATGTTAATTTCCTCATTTCAAGGAATGTTGTGGCTATAAAGGAGACTGTCCATGCTTACTGGAAATAACAGTAAAGTATTGAGAGTGCCATGGACTGAATGTTTATGTTCAGTCCCCCAAATGTGTATGCTGAAACCCTAAATCCTAATGTGATGGTATGTGGGTAGAGATGGAGCCTTTGGGAGGTAATTACATTGTGAGTGGAAGCCTCATAACAAGACTAGTGCTCTTATTTAAAAAAAAAAAAAGTTTGCTTCCTTCTCTACTCTCTGCCAAGTAAAGACTCAAAGACAGGGTAGGGTAGCTGTCTATAATTAGGAAGAGGGCTTCACCAAGAACCAGACCATCCTGGCACCTGATCTTGGACTTTCAGTCTGCAGAACTGCAAAAAATGAATGTTTCTTGTTGCTGTTGTTGTTGAAGCCACCCAGTCAATGGGAATGTGTTATAGCAGCCTGAGAAAGGATGAAGTAGGAAGTCAGCAACCTAAGTATGAATGCTTCAGAAAAACAGTTCCTTCATACTTTCAGCCTTTCTATAAATCTGACTGCAAACCCTCCCCAAAGAAAAAAGTCACAGTTAGGAAGAAGATATTTTTAACACATACACAGTAAAGGATTCATACCCAAAATAAATAAGAATTTCTACTAAAAAATTTTTTCTTAAGTGACAGATGTCCTAATGAGAAAACAAGCAAGAGACTCAAATGGCATTTCCCACAAGAGGACATTCAAATATTAAAAGGCTTTTTATTTTATTAGTGAAAGGGAAACTTAAACCACTGTGTTATGCCATGTCTCATGTACAAAATGACAAACAATTTTAAAATGGACGAGACCAAAAGAGTTGTCAAAAGGGTTAACAAAAGAATGTGGCAAAGGAAACTTAAAACTGAAATTGCCACAAACATACTAAAGAATACTTGGCCCCACAGACTAAGACTAATGGTAAGCGTTTAGGAATGCCATTCTAGGAATATACCTAACAGAAATAAGCCATAAGAATATGGATGATTACATTATTTTAGTAAACAAAATTTTGAAAATAAACAACCAAATTATGACATATGCATGGAACAGAATAAAATATAGCAATGCAATTAATATACTGTAACACTGACGGTAAATGATATATGTGGAGCTGAACCAAAAAAGATCTATTCAAGATTTCACTGATATAAAGTTCAATGAACAGAGAAAGTACAGCTACTGTGGCTGGTTAAATTAGGGGGCAAACTGGTAGGAACAAGAAGAGTGGCTCCCAGGAGGACAAGTGGAGGTGGAAACCAGAAGAGAACACTCTGGACTTCTGAGTGCTGGAAATGTGTATTTCTGGACATGGCAGTTAAGACTCAGGTATTTATTTTTGTGAAAAGCCACTCTGACGTTTGTTTGATGCACTTCTGTGAATTGATCTCACAAAGCTTTTTTTTAAGTTGTAATAAGATTAAAGCAGAGCTCAAAGGGAAAATTATAACTTCAAATGAGTTTACATATATTTCTCTTTATCTTTTCCCTTTTCAATATTTAAGCAAAAAGAGGTATTTGAACTGGAAATCAAAAACTGACAGTAAGTTAGGCAGATAACTAAAGAAACTAGAAAACTAAAGAAAATGAAAGGGAAGAAAAATGAAAAAAAAAGCAGAAAAACTTTATTTAAAAAAACCTGTTCTGGTTGCGCATATTTTGTAAACAGAACCAAAGAAATTGTTAAGATAATTTACATAATTTGCAAGCTTATTTAATAGAAAAGTGAAAGACAGATACAGTCACATAAAGTACAAAAAGACTCAAGAAATCAAAACTCTGAATCAGTCAATCACAATAGAAATTAAAAAGCTAGTAGAGGAGGAAGGGAGAAAGGGAGATGGTACAAGGAGAAATACGAATTTCAGGACAGCAGCAATCTCTCAAAAAGAATGGAGAAGAGAAAAAAACAGGTAGAAGAACAAAAGTATTTAATTTACTACTTTAAAATTAAAAGAGTAAAATGAATTATGAGAAAATGTTTTAAATTTGTCAAATCCAACAGCAAGCAGGGAAAGCCATCTACCAATGATTAATTAATTAAATTGTGTTTGACTGCAGTAGCCAAAGAAAAATATCTAGAGAAAACTATCTTAAGAACTATTAGTCAATAGTTACTTTAAAAGATTTAAGGATACTGAGAGCAGTATCAAGTCAGTTTAAAAATAAGGCAAAGAATTTGAGTGGTTTTCCTTGAAGAATCAGGGCAAATGCTTGGGTAAATAATTTGCACCTCTGAATAGTCTGCACAGAAAGAATATTTTCAAAGAATCTAAGAAAACACTGATTCAATACAACCTGAACAGATGGTGATAAAAATAAATGATTTAGTTGGACAAATTTAAAAAGTCTGTGATAATGTAAGATGTTTAAAGTCTGTGGTTATTCACTGTAATTTTATTAACAGGCACCCAATGGAAAACTTTAAGTCTCTTGTTAATAAATGATTGGTGTCAATTGCTCTCCTGGACTTCATCAGTTTTATAAATTTTTGTCAGAATTAGAAGTGAATATCCTCAATTCCATATAGCAGTGGAGAAATTTTACTGCAATTATTTGAGCTCAGAGTTGAGACTGAATTGAGACTGAAATTTGAACAACCACTGTATCCAACACTAAAAAGTGTTGGAAATTAGTCTTTGCTACAAACTGATAAGGTTTCACAATATGACCTAAAATTATGCTTATACATAAAACTTATAATGTATATAGTCATTTTGATGGTAATTAACCTCAAGCTGCTTTATATACTTTTCCTGCTATCAAAAGTTAAAAACAACATCTCCATTCCTATATAAAATCCACTGATGCACTTTTTGAGCTCAGACTAGTACAAGTAGAAGTGCTTGATCTGTAATGTAATGACCTTGCCAAATGGCAGAGATCAAGAAAGGTATTTAAAAGAATTCTAAAAATGTCTTCTTCAAGTGACAAATATGTTTAATCAAAATCACATGCTCAGTTGAGTGCAGTGACACATGCCCATAATCCCAGCTGCTCTGGAGGCTGAGACAGGAGGATTGCGAGTTCAAAACCAAGACTCAGCAACTTAGCGAGGCACTAAAAAACTCAGTGAGACCCTTGTCTTTAAATAAGTAAAATACAAAATAGGGCTGGGGATGTGGTTCAGTGGTTGAATGCCCATGAGATCAATTCCTGATCCAAAAAAAAAAAATCATATGCTCAAGGTCAACATTAACAGTCATAAATAATGATATCATTAAAATGATACTTTATCATTGTGTTCCTTCAAAAACATATACATTTAGTCTAAATAATAAGAAAAACATCAGACAAATTTAAATAGAGAAATATTCACTCCCTACAATATACCTGACAAATACTCTTCAAAACTATCAAGGTCATCAAAAATAAGAAATGTATGAGAGACTGTCACAGCTAAGAGGCTAAGTAAGATATGACAACTAAAAGTAACATGGTTATTCTGGATGGGTACTGGAACAGAAAAAGGACATTAGTTAAAAAGTAAGAAAATCTGAATAAATTATAGGCCTTAGTAAATAATAATGTACCACTACTGGTTCATACATTTGTAAGAGGACAAAGGCAACTAACTACACAGGGGGTAGATGGGAACTCTTATATTATCTGCTCAATTTTTCTGTAAATCAAAAAGGGCTGGGATTATTGTTCAGTGGTGACTCAGTATGATTCGCCTAGCATGTGTGAGGCACTGGGTTTGATTCTCAGCACCACATAAAAATAAATAAAGGCATTGTGTTCATCTACAATGAAAAAAATATTTTTCTAAAAAAGTGTCTTTGGAATAAAACCTAGTATAAAAAATAACCACATGGTGGTTATAAAAAGACTTTTCTTTTTTTGGTAATGGGGACTGAACCCAGAGGAACTTTACTACTAAAGCCATGTCCCAAGCCCTATTTTTTTTTTTTTTTATTATTTTTTATTTTGAGACAGGTTCTTGCTAAGTTGTCAAGCCTGGTGTCAAACTTGTGATCCTCCTGCCTCAGCCTCCCAAGTCTCTGGGATTACAGGCATGTGCCACCACACCCTGATGAAACGATATTTTCAAAGACAAATGCATAAAACCTTCTTATACGTAAACCTTAACAATGAACATATACAATCAATTTTGATGACAAAAAACACCAATTGTGAACCTCAATTAAGGAAATGTTCTCATTCCCAGGAAAAAATTCCATTCTAATCATTAGTGTACCTCTATTTTTAAAAATTGTATTTATTATTATTTCTTGAATTTAAAAAAATCTATAAAACTTTGTTTTCTTATTATAGAAGAATTCATATAATGTCTTCTATCTTGCCTCTTGGGCTGCAAACTAAAATATTGGCCATCTGGACTCTTACAAAAATATTTGCCAATTCCGGGTAGAAGAAACGTTTCTACTTTAAGAAATGTTTAAAATTTATTATAATTTTTTTTTTCACGATGAAAGGGATTAAACCCAAGGACTAGGCAAGCACTCTATCATTCAGCTATGTCCTCAAACCTATCATAGTAAGTTTTTAAACTAAAAATGGCCAGGCGTGGCGGTGTTCGCCTATAATCCCAGGACTCAGGAGTCTGAGGCAGGAGGTTCAAAGCCAATCTCAACAACTTAGCAAGGCTCTAAGCAACTCAGGAAAACCTTATCTCTAAATAAAATATAAAACAGGCTGGGGATGTGGCTCAAACCCTAAGTGCCCCTGGGTTCAATCCTCAGTCCCCGCATGCCCCCCCCTAAAAAAAAAACATCCTAAAATTGACAATATTAAATATAATATTAAATATATTTACATTTTTTCTTCACAAACAAGTTCAACCAAACCTTAGGGAATGAACAGTCTACATTTTATATAAACTGTACCAAAAAGAACAGGGAAAAAAATGGTTTGTTGGGGCTGAGGCTGTAGCTCAGTGGTAGAGCACCTGCTTCACACATGTGAGGCACTGGGTTCCATACTCAGCACCACATAAAAATAAATAAAGATACTGTGTCCATCTACAACTAAAAATTAAAAAAAAAAAAGGTGTGTTTCCCAACTACGTCTATTTGAGTAGTTTTGCTCTGATATGAAAAGCACTCTGATATGATCCATTGTTTGAAAAATTAAATGTCCAGTCTCCTTTATGCATACAAATAAAAAATTTCTTAACAAAATATTAGTAATAAAATTTAATAGCCTATTAAGAAAATATCACATTATAGTAGATAGCATTTACTTTAGAATTTATACTACTTTAAAGTCTTTTTATTTTTAGTGAATTATAATCACAGATAAACAACAACAGTAAATCTTAAAAGACACTGAAGGAAACATTTTAAATACTTTAACATTATTCCTGTTAAGAAAACAATGGTAATCTAGGAAAGACCTGACCAGGCCTAATCATTTACCCATCTTAGAAAGCTTTAAATATCAGAAAAATAACCCACTTGAATCAAATGTATGGAAGATGATATGTCATGAGCTTTGTAATGTTTTGAACAACCAATAAAAAAAAAATAAATAAATAAAATAAATAAATATCAGAAAGACCTGAGAAGTAAACCCAAATAAAATTTAAAACAATAAAAAAGGACAAGGATGGGGGAAAAAAAGAACTATTGTTCAACACTACCTTGAAACAATTAGCCAATGTCATTTTATTGTGTATTTTGTAATAACTACTTACTAAAATAAAGAGCTTTCTTATGTATAAATTCTTCTAAACCTACTTGGAAAGGTAAAAATGTGGCTTCACTGAAGATCAGGTTTTATATGAAGAGATATACTATATTGTTAAAAGAAGACTAATCCAAAATAATCAAAGCAATAAAAAGTACCAATTAAAACAATGTAAGTCAAAATTCATTTTGTTCAGCTAATTCTAACTTCACAGAGAAATTTTTTAAGAATTGTTACATATTATTTGTTGCTTTGGGAGGTGTGAGTAAATGTTAATGGGGAAGGGAAATTATCAAACAGCAGCAAATGAAGGGTGAATAAGGAAACTTCTTACTTCCACAATATGCAATACATGGGAGGCATTTCAATTTTTGACTCCCCACCCAAAAATATGAAGTGCTTTCCCATTCAATCTATTACTTCTGGATTCCTGCTAAAGAGTGATATGGTTAAGCGTATGAAAAATTGCTGCTGAAAAAAAAAATTTCCCCCCCTTTTTGGCAGTGCTGGGGATCAAACCCAGGACCTCATGCATGCTTGGCAAGTGCTATACCACTAAGCCACCTGCAGCCCTCTGAAAAAATATTTTTAAAGTAAAACATTAAGAAGAGACTTATCCTATCAGATACCAAACTATTTGAAAAACTACAGAAATTAAAATAATGTGATTTTAGCACAGTAACAATTAACAAATCGATGTAATAAAACAGAGCTTCAAAGAGAAATTCATGTATATATGGTGATTTAATCTGTAATATACAAACTATTTCATTTATTTCTTGGGGAAAAGGAACTTTTCAATAAATGATGATGGAAAAACTGGCTAGCCATTTAGAAAACAACAAATCATATTTCATATAAAAATTATTTTCTGATAACACAGAAAGAGATTTCTCTCCAAAAATTAAAATATAAAAAAATTAAAGAATTATACCTTATCTCAAAATTAAAAGGGCTTGGGAACATAACCCAGTGTTAAAGTTCACCTGTGTTCTATCCCCAGTACAAAAAAAAAAAAAAAAAATAGAAGAAGAAAAGAAAGTATAGAACATTATTTTTATAATCCTGGGCATGGGGAAGGTATTGCTCAACAATTGAAATGTAAAATCTACAGATTTTACTACCTCTAAATTTAAAACTTCCATAAGCAACAGGCAAGTAATAAGAGAGTGTATTTCCAACATATACAACAAAGGATTAATACCTAGGATCTATTAACATTAGCAAATGAATTTAAAACAAGTTAATTTTCTAATGTTAGAAAAATGTGACATGCAATGTGTAAGGAGTATAAGTTACTAATAATAGTAAATATGCTGAATCTTGCAAGTAACAAGGCAATGTAATGAACACAATAACATCTTTTTTTCAAGCAAGCAACTGCCAGTTAAAACAAGTACAATATTTAGTATTTGCTTAAAATGTGGTAGAAGAAAACTTTTTACGCAATTAGTGGTAATATAAGCTTACTAAAAAATTTTTTTAGATGGGCAAAGTGGCACATGCCTGTAATCCCAGAGACTAAGCAGGCTGAGGTAGAAGGATCATAAATTCAAAGCCAATCTCAGCAACTCAGCAAAACCCTAAGCAACTTAGAAAGACTCTGTCTCAAAATAAAAAATAAAAAGGGATGTTGGTGGGTAAGCACCCCTGGGTTCAATCCCCAGTAACACAACAACAACAACAACCAAAAAAAAACATAAAACAACTTGCTTTGTTTACAAAGTAATCTGGTCCTTTCAATCAAATGTCAAAGGTGCATACTATGTGAACCATGAATTCCAATGCTAGGACCCTATTTGTGTGTGTGTGTGTGTGTGTGTGTGTGTGTGTGTGGGAAAGGGGCACCAAGGATTGAACTCAGGGAGCACTCAACCACTGAGTCACATCTCCAACCTCATTTTGTATTTTTATTGAGGGACAAGGTCTCACTGATTTGCTTAGCAGCTTGCTTTTGCTGAGGCTGGCTTTGAACTCACCATTCTGTCTCAGCCTCCCGAGCTATTGGGATTACAGGCATACACCACCGCACCCAACTTCTGCCAGGACCCTATTCTAAAGAAATAGTCATGAAATATTTATATACAACAGACAGATGGACAAGCACAGCTAATTCTATATCATGAGCAGAATTCATATAAGTCTGGAACACCCTGTTTCACCAGACAGAAAAGCAAACTATTAAAAACACCTAAGGCTCTGTCAAAAGGTCTCAGGAACCAATTTAAATATGATTACACTGGCCAAAGGTGTCATAACATAAGCCTCAACAGGGTGTTCAGAGGACTAAAATATATTAACTACATTTTTTTAGGTCCATGCATTCAAACTGATTCTACCCTCCCCCCCAAAACTGGTCACCCTTAAGAGATAAAAAGAAAACTATGTCCTTCCTTTTTGGAAACTGGTAAATATAGGGATATAATAAAGTTTTTGTCCTTCCAATGTGAACTATATCATGGAGTAACCAACTAGTAAATGGGGGAATATCTTTCTTATTAGAAACATTCCAGTCACTACAATTAAGGAGGAATGATGAAATTGAAACATCACCATTTTACAATCCTTAAAAGATCAAGACACTGATCAAAAATAATTATGATAACACAGGATAATCAGACATTGGCCTCCTGAAAGAAGAAAAATACTGCCTATGAAATAGCCTCCTAAAAATAAAATCTGAATTCAATCAAACCCTTTACTCTATCAATTTACAAAAATGCAAATGAGAGAGAAGCATGTTGAACTATATCACAAGGACAAAATTATCAAAATCCAGGTTTTCAACCTGGGGACAAAAAAACTATCAAAGAACAGGAATATTATAGCTTGAGAGACAAAAGGTAAAAGATAAACCTAAATTTTGAAAGTTTTTTAAAGGGAACAAAAAAATCAAGGGAGAGAAATGAATTACAGTAGATGGGGTAGAGAGAGAAGATGGGAGGAGAGGGGAGGGGGGATAGTAGAGGATAGGAAAGATAGCAGAATACAACAGTCACTAGTATGGCAATATGTAAAAACGTGGAAGTGTAACCGATGTGATTCTGCAATCTGTATACGGGGTAAAAATGGGAGTTCATAAACCACTTGAATCAAATGTATGAAATATGATATGTCAAGAGCTTTGTAATGTTTTGAACAACCAATTAAAAAAAAAAGTTTTTTAAATACCAAAAACTGGGTGGGGATTTAGCTCAGTAGTAGAGTGCTTGCGTTACATGTCTGAGATCCTAGATTTTATTTCCCCCAGCACTGCAAAAAAAAAAAAACAAAAAAAACAAACAAAAAAAAAAAAAACACTAAAATATTATACTTAGAGTACACATTTGGGGGATAAAACTGGAAAAGAAAGCAAGGAAGAGCTTACCATAAAAAGAGTTACGACAAAAATAAGGACTCTAGAAAAATACTAGTATCCTTAGAAAAACAGAACAAACTAGATAAACAGTTTAAAGAATAAAAAGTCCTCTCTACCAGCAAAAGAATAAGATTTTTAAATGTGCCAATATACATCTGTTGAATTTTTTAAAATCACACTAAAAACATATATGTAAGAAATATAGATGGACCAAAGAGTTATATTGCAGCATAATTTATGTAAGAAAAATGAAAAGAGCTACTTCCAGCAAACATAGTACACCAACAAATCATGGGACCATTTGTACAATTAAATACTGAATAGTCATTTAAAAATAGGAGCTGAGATTTGGAAAGTTATTTGAAATAATCCATTGAAACTGATTATATGCACACTCTCTGATCCATCAATTTCTCTGCAAGGTAGATCATCTAAAAGGAATGTGTGAACTTAGTCACCAAAAGCCATATGAAAGAAAATTCATAGCAGCATTATTCAAAACTGTCCAAAAAAAATAAAAAAAACCCAAAATAAAAACAATTCAAATGTCAATTAAGTGATGAATGAAGAAAATGTGGTATAACCAGACAACAGTACATAACTCAGCCAGGAAGGAACGAAGTGCTAATATATGTTATAATATGAATGAATGTTTAAAGATGTCACAAATACCACATCATATGATCCCATTTATATAATGTTATAGTTTGGGTCTCAAATGTCCCCCAAAGGCTCATGTGTTGAAGGCTTGATCCCCAATGCAGCACTGTTTAAAGGAGGGGCTTCAGGTAGGTACTTGGATCATGAGGGCTCTGACATCATCAATGCATTAATCCACTAATGATGAATAGCTTAATGGGCTATCTGGCAGGAGGAAGTAGGAACTTTTAAGAAGACGGGCCTAGTTAAAGGAAATAAATCAGTAGGGACCTACTTAAGGGTCCCCAGACCCATTCTCTTTCTGTCTCTGCTTCCTGGTTGCCATAAAGTGAGCAGCTCTGCCCCACAACACACTCCCCATCATGATGTTCTGCCTTATCACAAGCCCAGAAAAAAACAGAGTCAAGTGACCATGGATTGAAACCTTGATGCATTAAAATTTTCCTCCTTTTAAGTTAATTTTATCAGGTATTTGTCACAGCAATGGAGAGTTAACTAGCAAATATGAAATATCCAATATCCAGAAAAGGTAAATACATAGAGACATATTAGTAGTTGACAAGGGCTGGGTCAGAGAGAATTGAGAAATAACTGCCAAATGATTCAGAGGTTCTTTTGAGGATAACAACATTCTAGAATTAGGCAGTGGTAGTGATTAAACAACTCTGTGAATATATTTTTGAAAATGTGAGTAATTCAATTAATAAATAATGGGCTGGGGATGTGGCTCAAGTGGTAGCGCGTTCGCCTGGCATGCATGCGGCCCGGGTTCGATCCTCAGCACCACATACAAAGCAAAGATGTTGTGTTCGCCGATAACTAAAAAATAGATATTAAAAAATTCTCTCTCTCTCTCCCTCTCTTTAAAAAAAAAAAATAATAATAAATAAAAATAGGTCAGTCCCTTTGGCAAGTTTCCCCCCAAATTAAAACATTTCATACATGTAAGTGTAATGCTGCATGGCATATTAGTTAAAAAGAGAGAAACACATGAATACCACAGTCATAATCTGAATTACTTTTTCAATTGTACTATGTTTTTACTGTTGATTTGCTTTTGCAGATTATTTCAACTATTGAGAGATCCTTTCTTTCTCAATTAACATTTCAAAAGGATCCACCTAACAGAATTAAAGATCAAAAGATAGCAATATATGAAATAATATCTGGAAATAGCAATGAATATACGACTATAAAAGCAATTTAAAGCTAAACATGGAACAAATAATATTTTATAGTCATTCTTTAGTCAAGTAAATTATTGTGATACATAATTTGAAACAAAATTTTTAGTTTTAGCTGCACATACTAGAATTTCTAATAACTGGCTACATATAATCAACAAAATAAAGAGGAGGGGAGATTAAGACTAAATATTAAAAACAAAAAAACAAGAATAATGAGGTTTCAAATGCCATAGTCACAAGCCAGGTGAGGTGGCACACACCTGAAATCCCAGGAACTCAGAAGGCTGAAGTAGGAGGACCACAGGTTCAAAGCCAAGCCTCAGCAACTTAGTGAGGCCCTACACAACTTAGTAAGACCTTGTCTCAAAATAAAATATAGAAAGGACTGGAGATATAGCTCAGCATCCCTGGGCTTAATCCCCAGTACCATAAAAACATAAAAAGAAAAAGAAAGTCACTAATATGGCAATTTTTTTTTTTAAACCTCCACAGTGCCTTCCACAAGCAAGGTATCAAACTCCCAAGATCATTTAAATTTTCTGAACATGCAGTGGCATGTACCTAATCTTACTCATGGCACTTGTTCAAAAATGTGTGTGGATTTAGATATGTATTACAAAATCTTTAAGAGAAGTAAAACTGGTGCAAAACAGAACCAAAAATTTCTTAACCCATGTTCAAATAAGATGCAGAATCAGGAGTGCTAATACTATCTTAAATTATAGGCAATATACAAAGGACTGTAGGAGAATTTCCAATTGTTTAAGTAATTTTTTCCTGAGATAGGCTAATTAATGCAATAACAATTTCTAAATGATATTAATATGTATATATCCTTCCAAATGATACAATGAATTTACTATATTTCTATGATGTAAACCACAAGAAAAGGTAGGCAGGAGTAATGACATGTTGATGATCAAGCTAAATTTTTTACAGAAGAGAGTTAAAAAGGAAAAAGTTGCAAGTAATACTTCCATTCATTCATCAATTTTAAGTAATTATTACAGGTGTCTATACAGATACTGTTCAGGAACATTAAACAAGCATATTGACTCACTGAAAACAACTGTATTATTACTATGTAAGTGAGACCAAGGACTTTCAGCACATGAACTCTTATGAATAATAGCGCTTAAAAAAATAAAATAAACTGTAAAAGTTAGTATGCTTACCTGAACCACCCAGGGACTATTGGCAAAGGCCATAATATCTCTTTCTTCCCAGAAGAAAGCAGAATCTGATCTTTTTATCATTTCAAACTTACTAAGAAGCTTCATAGCATAAACCTTCTGTGATGCCTTATGACGAACCTGTGGAATTTTTAATCATAAAAATTATAAATAATTTTATGAGGAGAGTAAATAGATTATACTATAATCCTACTGTTAGTGACTTCTGCTGCAAAATAAATTGATCCTTAACTTTTTCTTTTTTTTTTTTTTGGATCCTTAACTATCAAAAAGTAAAAGCATATTCAACATAAAGGAGAAAATTTACAACAGCCTAAATATTTCATGAAACAGATAATTTTCAACATTGAGTTCAATATACCAGTATCTCATTTCTTCTAAATAAAGCTAAATTCATGAACTTTAATTCTTTTGTGTTAATCAGTCAATTTTTGGTGGGGGAGGGAGGGTTACCGGGATTGAATTTAGGGGCACTTAAGCACTGAGCCACATCCTCAGCCCTATTTTTTTCTGTATTTTATTTAGAGACAGGGTCTCACTGAGTTGCTTAGCGCCTTGCCATTACTGAGGCTGGCTTTGAAGTTGTGATCCTCCTGTCTCAGCCTCTCAAGCCTCTGGGATTATAGGCATGAGCCACTGTGCCCAGCAATCAGCCAATTTCAAGAATAAGATATTGTTAAATAAAAACAGCCAAGATAAGTCACTGGGGAAAACATTTATTTTTACTTGAAACATCCATGTGTACATCCTTCACTATCAGAACTTAAGTGAATCTAATAGATTTAGATATCTAAGAATAGCTGTGATTTTATTAATCCATCCTTATTTCTTTCTAGGTACCCTATTTAAAAGGTTAAAATATGGTTATTAGATCAATTTCTATCTTCCTTATTAAACTTTAAGTTCCACAAGGGCAAGAATGGTCTCTACTTTGGACTGCTCTTTTAATTCCCCAAACTTCCTTGCCACTGTAGTAGAGAGCAAATTATCTATTACAGAGTCAACAAATACTTAGTAAAGATTATAATAGTTAACCTTTATTGGAAAATTAATGATAAATAATTGCTAGCAGTTATAACTCAGTGTCTAACAGGACATCCAAAACTGAAAATCTCAAACTTCACCTTTGAATGTATTCCTCCCATAATATCTCCCAACCCCCCAATTTTGATAAATGGCAGCTTCCATCTTTTAGCTTGGACTAAAAAATTCTGTCAGTCAATCATTTCAATTCTACCTCAAATTGTTTCAAAATCTAACCATCCACTAGTTTCAGAATCTACTAACGATTTCCATTGCTACAACCCTGGCCCAACATCTTTTATTTCACTTATCAGCAAGTCTCAGCTAGGTTCCCTACTGTCACTCAAACCTACAACCTAATGATCCCTCTGAAACATAAACCTCTTCTGAACCCTCCTCTGCTTAAAACCCCCTAAGAGGCTTTCCCTGTCATCTTTCCATGTGCTATTCCTTCTGCCTGCAACCATCCTCTAGTCACACTCAGTTTCTTTTTTTTTATTATTGATTGTTCAAAACATTACAGAGCTCATGATATATCATCTTTCATACATTTGACTCGATTTATGAATTCCCATTTTTTTCCCCAAATACAAATTGCAGAATCACATTGGTTACACACTCACATTTTTACATAACGGCATATTAGTGACTGTTGTGTTCTGCTACCATTCCTATCCCCTATTATCCCCCCTCCCCTCCCCTCCCCTCCCATCTTCCCTCTCTACCTCCTCTGCTGTTGTTTAATTCTCTCCCTTTTTTCCCTCCTCCTTTCCCCTCACAACCTCTTATAATATTGTGTAACATTGAAGGTCTCCTACTTTTTCCATATGCTTTCCCTTCTCTCTCCCTTTCTCTCCCCCCTCTCGTCTTTGTTTAATGTTAGTCTTTTCCTCATGCTCATCCTTATATCAAAGAAGACATTTGGCATTTGTGTTTTAAGGATTGGCTAGCTTCGCTTAGCATAATCTGCTCTAATGCCATCCATTTCCCTGCAAATTCTATGATTTTGTCATTTTTTAGTGCTGCATAATATTCCATTGTGTATAGATGCCACATTTTTTTTATCCATTCATCTATTGAAGGGCATCTAGGTTGGTTCCACAGTCTAGCTATTGTGAATTGTGCCGCTATAATCATTGATGTGGCAGTATCCCTATAGTACGCTCTTTTAAGATCCTCAGGGAATAGTCCGAGAAGGGCGATAGCTGGGTCAAATGGTGGATCCATTCCCAGCTTTCCCAGGAATCTCCATACTGCTTTCCAAATTGGCCTCACCAATTTGCAGTCCCACCAGCAGTGTACAAGTGTACCCTTTTCCCCACATCCTCACCAACACTTATTCTTGTTTGACTTCATAATGGCTGCCAATCTTAATGGAGTGAGATGGTATCTTAGGGTGGTTTTGATTTGCATTTCTCTGACTGCTAGAGATGGTGAGCATTTTTTCATGTACTTGTTGATTGATTGTATGTCCTCCTCTGAGAAGTGTCTGTTCAGGTCCTTGGCCCATTTGTTGATTGGGTTATTTGTTATCTTATTGTTTAATTTTTTGAGTTCTTTGTATATTCTGGATATTAGGGCTCTATCTGAAGTGTGAGGAGTAAAGATTTGTTCCCAGGATGTAGGCTCCCTATTTACCTCTCTTATTGTTTCTTTTGCTGAGAAAAAACTTTTTAGTTTAAGTAAGTCCCATTTGTTTATTCTTGTAATTAACTCTTGGGCTATGGGCGTCCTATTAAGGAATTTGGAGCCCGACCCCACAGTATGTAGATCGTAGCTAACTTTTTCTTCTATCAGACGCAGTGTCTCTGATTTGATATCTAGCTCCTTGATCCATTTTGAGTTAACTTTTGTGCATGGCGAGAGAAAGGGATTCAGTTTCATTTTGTTGCATATGGATTTCCAATTTTCCCAGCACCATTTGTTGAAGATGCTATCCTTCCTCCATTGCATGTTTTTAGCCCCTTTATCAAATATAAGATAGTTGTAACTTTGTGGATTAGTCTTTGTGTCCTCTATTCTGTACCATTGGTCCACCTGCCTGTTTTGGTACCAGTACCACGCTGTTTTTGTTACTATTGCTTTGTAGTACAGTTTTAACTCTGGTATTGCTATACCTCCAGATTCACACTTCCTGCTTAGAATTGCTTTTGCTATTCTGGGTCTTTTGTTTTTCCATATGAATTTCATGATTGCTTTATCTATTTCTACAAGAAATGCCGTTGGGATTTTGACTGGCAAAGCATTAAACCTGTAGAGAACTTTGGGTAATATCACCATTTTGATGATCTCACACTCAGTTCCTTACTTCTCTCAAATCCCCGTTCAAATGCTGCCCTCTCAGAAACACATGATCTGATGGAGCTTCTGAAACTTTCAACTTGCTGTTTCCCTCTGCTGCCAGCACTGCTTCCTATTTCATTCTCCTATTTCATTCTCACAGCAATAGAATTTAACCCAATGAAAGCAAGGACTTTTATGTTTTTTCACTGTTTAATCCCCCATGCCTAGTTAATGCCTGGCACATAACAACCTTTTAATAAATATTTTCTGAAAGAAGAATTTATTGAGTACTTAGTAGGTGGCAGGCACCGTGGTTTTTCTTTTTCGGGCAGTTCTGAAGATTGAATTTGGGGTTGAATTCAGGGATTCACACATGCTAGACAAGCACTCTAACAATGAAGTACATACCCTTCCTTTTTAAAATTTTATTTTCTGATAGGGACTTACTAAATGCCCAGGCTGACCCTGAACTTGCAATCCTCTTGCCTCATCCTCATGTAGGTAGAATTAATTACAAGCATATGTGACACCATGACCAGCTCACTACATATTCTGAAACATGTATTTTCTTATTTCATCTTAATAGACCCAATGAGGTAATATTTCCCTGTTTCAAGTGACAAATATAAGGCACAGAGAAGTTAACTTGCCTGATGGCATAAAAAATGAAGCATTCAGAATCTATATGCTATTTCTACATATGTAAGCCCACGTTTAGGATGATTTCCCCCAAACACGGCCAGATTACATCTGCCAACTCAGTATTCCATTCACTTTGTGCTCCTTTTCCCTCAGAAGTATGCCAGTTTTTGATCACCCTACTCTTTTTTTGGGGGGGAAAAAAAAAAGCTAGGAGGAAATTAAGCCTCTGACCATAGTCTTCAGGGTCCTAAATGATCTACTTATGCCCAACTTCCCAATTTACATCTTGCTATTTTCATCTTGTTGCTATTTCATATACCTTCCTTCAACTCCTGTAATATAACAAACTTTTTCTCAGGATCTTTACATGTACTATAGAAAGCATTAGAAAACCCATCAGTCCTGGCCTCCACCTCTCTCCCAAGTATACTAGCTCCTTAATCACCTTGTTGAAACACAGAACTCCTCAAATGGTTTTCTGACCACATAACCCAAAGTAGGAGCTCACTATTCTCTACTTCAGAACTCCATTTGTTTTCTTCCTAGTATATCCAAAATTATAATTTGTTTCTTTGTACTTACTCCCTATCTACCATACAATGTCAACTCACCAAGGGCAGGGATTATTTCATAATGTTTTGTTCTTCAATGTCTCCTCAGTGCCAAGTTCAGTGTCAACATCAGCAATAAAAGACACTCACTAAATATCTGGTGAATTAATTAGTAACTTGATGTGACAGGTAAGACTAAATTTCCAGTTTAAATAAAGATTCAATAAGTAATGTTTCTATTTACTGCTTATCAAACACTATGCACATCTAGAATCAACATTATTGATAAAAATAAATGGAACACTTCTCTTCCCTAGAGGAGACAAGAAAGAACCATTTTACTTACAGATCAAATGCTACATAAAATGAATAAAATTTTAGAGAATCATTGTTTAATAAATCCAGTTTAATAGATAATAGTTAAATTATGTTTAATAGATAAAGTTTTCCCTCTAAGAACAGATAAGAAATTTTGTTACATGGAAATAACAAATCACTAATGGAAAACACAGATAATCCTAGCAAGGCACAATATACACCACTATTTATCATCCAGAGTCATGCATTTCTGGCTGTGATGGAATAACTGGTACTAGTGAGCTCTTTCATTGTAAACAACCATCAAACAGAAATATGAAACAACAGTTTCCAGGCTTTGTAAAATAAACAGCACAGACTTTGGTCCCTAAGAGAAGAGAATATCGACAAGTCAACCACCCTATAATGTCCCAGAAACTACTTGAAATATCCCAACCAGCGAATAGCAAAGCACAGCAATCCTGCTGAGACAAGGAAGCAGAGAGTTCAGAACAAATGAGGAATCTGGATTATGCCGGGGAGAAAACTGTAAAGTTAAGAGCTGTAAAAGAGGGAGATCAGATCCCTAGAAAGGATCAGCTACCTAGAGAGACAAAGTATCCCAGAGGATACCCCAACTGCTATGGGGTTGACAGCAGAATAGAACACTGCAAGTTAAGCAACACTGGAAAAACACTGGATTTCCAGTCAAACAAAATTGAAGAAACCCTGGTAATTACCTGGGCATCTAGGTGACACAGCTAAAGAAAGAACAATGCTCTAAAGTAGGGCCTACTCTAGCACTACCTAAAAAGGCTAATGGTAAAGTTCTGAAGATCAAAAAGATATAATTTGGGGAGGGGGGCTGTGGTTGTGGCTCAGCAGTAGAACACTAGCCTAGCACGTGTAAGGCCCTCTGTTTGATCCTCAGCATCACGTTAAAAAATAAATTAAAAAAATAAAGGTACAGTACCTTTGTGTCCAACTACAACTAAAACATAAATATTAAAAAAAAATTTAAAAAGATACAATTTGGAGGCTCAGTCCTACTGAGTTAAAAGAACTTGGTAAATACCATCATCTTTCTACACATCTACTTTTATAAAGTATAAAACTAGCCTGCACAAGTTAAGGGTAATCAGCAAGTAAATGAATATTAGGATGAAAACCAATACTCTTCAAAAAAATAAAAATGCTCAAAGAAATAAAGAAAAATTTATTAAAGAAATAAAGGACTATTAAAAAAACAACTAGAAATTTTCTACATGAAAATCACAATAACTGAAATGAAATATTCACCAGAAGGGCTTAACCATCAAGCAGACTGGATATCAGTGAACTTGAGCACAAAGCAATCTGAAGAACAAAGACAAAATAAATAAATGGAAATAAGCAGACTTGGGGGGCTCAAGGCAATTTTAAACAGTCTAAAATATGTGCATAAATGAATGGAGTAAACAATACAATTAAAAAACAAATTATCAACATTTAAAAAAAAAAGTCCTAAATTTTTCCCCCTTTCATATTATTAGAGATTGAACCCAGCACCTTCGATATGCTAGGCAAGTGCTGTTCTACTAAGCTACTTCCCAACTCTTCTCACATTTTTATATTGGGACAGGGTCTCACTCAGTTAAGGTGTCCAGGCTGCGCCCCCAACTTGTTGTCTTCCAGCTTCAGTCTCCCTACAGCTAGGATTTCAGGATCACCACACCTGGTTCCAAGGTTATACAGTTTAACTTTAAAACTAGAAAGGCCAAAAAATAAAAGGATGGAAGAAAATATACCATGAAAACAGCAAGAATAAGTTGGCTTTGAAATATAAGTATTAAGAAACAAGGAGGGTAATTTGGACAAAATAGGTAATTCATCAGGAAGGCCTAACAATTCTAAACGTGTACATCTTTAATAAATAACCTTGACAATTCATGAAGCAAACACTAACAGAAGTGAGAAGAAGGGAGGGAGAGGGAGGGAGGGAGAGAGAGGGAGGGAGGGAGGAAGGGAGGGAGAGAGGGAGAGAGAGAGAGAGAGAGAGAGAGAGAGAGAGAGAGAGAGAGAGAGAGATCCCATTTTCAGTTAAAAATTTTAATCTTCCCATGTCGGTACTTGAAAGAACAAATAGATAAAATATCCATATGGATATAAAGAAAATATACTCCAAAATGAAAAGTGCTTAATCAAATTTTAATTACAAGGGTTACTGGATTTAATTACAAAGGTTATTATAATACATTAAAGTGTTATCATTTCTCATTTTTAGATATTTTGAAACTTGAAGTATTTTGATACACTATAACTTCATGTGAAAAGAGGCCTAAATGCAAAGGGCCAACTAAGTGATAACAATATAACAGATTACAGTCATCTTCTATATTAAATTAGTAGGCTGGAATAGCGGCTCCCTTGATTATGTAGAGTCATCAAATTTATAGAATGCTGAAAATAAATGCAATGGAAAGCAATATGAAAACCCAGTAGGGGAGTAGATTAGGGAAGATCCTAGTCTTTCTTTAAAAAAAAAAAAGAGTGAGAGAAAGGAGAGAGAGGGAGAGAGAATTTCAACGTTTATTTCTTAGTATTTGGCGGACACAACATCTTTGTCTGTATGTGGTGCTGAGGATCGAACCCAGGCCACACGCATGCCAGGCGAGCGCGCTACAGCTTGAGCCACATCTCCAGCCTAGATCCTAGTCTTTAAACTAGAAATCTCTGCCACAGCAGATTAGATTAGATTTAAAAAAAAAAAAAAAAATTGTAGTTGTAGATGAGAAGAATGTCTTATTTTTATGTGGCACTAAGGATCAAACCCAGTGCCTTACGCATGCTAGGCAAGTGCTGTCACTGAGCTACAGCCCCAGCCCTAGATGAGATTTTTAATTGCTTTTTATTGAATTAGATTATCTCAAAGCAAATGAATATTCCAATGATATTATTAAAAAGTGAAGATAAATGTTAACAATATTACTAAAAATTTATTACTAACAATAAATGTTGAGATAATCCCTCTTCTATATATATATATAGATAGATAGATAGATAGATAGATTTTTTTTACACCATTCTTCAAACTTTCACTTATTCTAACAACAAATCAAATTTTGAATTGTTTCCTAATTTTATTACAAAAAGCAAATCATAAAACAAGTCAATTTATACAATATTATTATTTGTGGATGACAAAAATGGCACAAAGAATCTTGCTATAATGAATGGCTGTGAACAGAAGGTAAGCTGGTAGAAAAGTTAAAATTTAAAAATTTTAAATAGCAACATTTACATGTAATATAACTTAACAAACAAAAAACCTAGAAGGAAACAGCCGTTTCATTCAAATAAACAAAAAGTTAGACATAACAGTCAAAAGATTAGTTCTGAATATGAGAAAAATGTTCATCATTTCACTTTTGGTGATGTGAAAATACTCTCCACTCTGTACTTGCTCAGCCCTCACCATTATCTAACATACGAGATATGTGATATTTGCCTCACAAGTTCCTTCAGGAACAGAAAGCATTCACTATAGACTGCCTAGAGGTTTGTACAGTGCTAAATAGTCTGATTCAACTGTCCAATATTGAACTTTCCATTCAGTAAATCATTGTCTATATCCATATAATATCTACA
Organism: Callospermophilus lateralis; assembly: GCF_048772815.1. Taxonomy (NCBI): domain Eukaryota; kingdom Metazoa; phylum Chordata; class Mammalia; order Rodentia; family Sciuridae; genus Callospermophilus; species Callospermophilus lateralis. The sequence goes on from NC_135318.1 coordinate 7,400,322, forward strand.
AAACTTTGAATATGAAAAGAATGTTTTGGCTAGATGGTATGATTCATCAGACCTGAATTTCACTTAAATTGCTTGGACAGGACAGTTATCAGCTCAAAATACAAAATGTGGGAACCACCAGTTGTGGTCTTTCTTACAACTCTAATTTATGGAGAAAACATTAAGAGGCAATACTCTTCTTATTCATGCCAAATGTCTACACCATACCTTTAAAATTCATTAGCAGTAATGTTATAAAGTACCACAATAAGTGCTGTTACTTTAGGAAAGCTGGTTTCCATTGATCTTCCTCTGAGGATGTCTCTGAGTTATTCTATTATAATCTCCCTCAGCATCTCTGTAGATTCCCCTTTATTCTCCAACTCCTTTTCCTTTATTCAATATAGATGGATAGATACATGAACAAACAGTCAGATATAGCAGCTATTCATTATCATACTATGCAGAGTCACGTTTAAAAACAGATGTCAACAAACCTAGGCAGAGGCCTAGATATTTTTTAACTATATGGTCATTTTATTTAATCTCTAAATTTCAGTGACTTCATCTATGTAAGAATTCATGCAGTTGCTGCAAATATAAAATGAGAAAACCATTATACAGACTTAGCATACAGAATACTTTCTATGAAAATGTCAGCTAATTTCACCACTGACAAATGGAAGATAGTTTGTTCACTTACAAAGTTAAACATGTTTCCCTGTCACTAATCTACCTGAAGGACACAAACAATGTTCCAAGTCTTATAATTGTTACAGAAAAGACTTGTCATATTCCTCACGTTAAATGTTAAAGTGAATGAGTGAGAAAAAAAAAAAACAACCCACTATCTAATTTTAGACTATTTATAAAAGGGGGAAAAAGAAAAAAGAAAGGGGAGGAGTCCCAGCTGATTAGAATTTTGAGCGATTTTTACTTGTTTGTTTGTATTTTCTGTAGCTTATATACACTGATTTCTTAAAAAAAAAAAAAAAAAAAAAAGAAAAGAAAAGAAAGAAAGAAAGAAAAAGAAACGAAACTTACATAGATAAGACAGTCCTATGTGTAGATACAGACATGCTTAGAGGATCCTAAAACGGACCTGCTGGAACACTCAGGGACAAAAGCAATTTAAAACCATTATAACCAAAGCACCTCATTTGAAGCTTTCAAGTTTATTGTTTTTATCAAAAATTATTTTTGATTTTTTATAAGAAGATGCAGTGCATCTATTTGATAGATCCAGAAGGGTTACTTTCTTCTGCTAATGAAACTTACACTACACATGCAAGAAAAAAATGTCACTTTTACTGTTTGTGGCAGCCACGATTAAATAGCAGATACAAGAATTAAAAAACATGGAGGGAGTTCCTTTTTGCAATTCAGAAATAACCCTATAAGCAGTTAAGGACCAGTTGTATCCCCAAAGAAAAGAAAGAATCAAAAGGCTGAATTCAAATGAGAAGGATTGGGTAATCATGCCCTATATTCTATCCTTTAGTTGATTCTACTTAAAAGGTAGGTTTAAAATTCATTAAAAGCAAGTCAATAGGTGTCCAGGGATGCAACCTGAGCCCAGGGATCAAGAAGGAACAGTCAATTTCCCTTTGATGAAGGCTCTCTACATTCAAGGTTTTGTGCTATAAAGGATATAAAGGATGAGATGAATCCAATCCCAGAGATGCACCTGGTGTATACACATACACATACACACACGTTACCAATCCACAGGGCTGAACTGACAAATGGTTACATAGTAAGGGTTGCCCTTTTCTCTATACTGCCTTACAAATATTCTTTTTAAATTGTGTACTTAACTAAAGAAGATAATATTCCCAGATATGATGAGGAGTTATTGATTCCTGGTGGGAACACCAAAAGTACTTGAAAGACACAGTTCTCTCCCTTAGAAAGTTTATAATACAAAAGAAGCAATCAAAGAAGCTTACATATAAACTAAAAGGCATAATATGATAAATGAAAATAAAACAATTAAAGAACACAGGGAGAAACCACATTCAGATCAAAGGTAGAAGAGTAAAAGAAAAAAAAAGAGTGAAAGTTTTCTTTTAAAAAGAGTTATTGACAGAGCAAAACTGTATGATTGAAAAAAACAGGAAAAAACAAAAAGCATGAGAAATGATAATGGAGCACAAAGGGGAAGTTAAGGGCTAAAAGATAAAATCAGTGATGTCTTAAAAGAGGGCCTACAAGAAAAGGACGGAGATTTAATATTGGTAGGGAAGGGATCCATTATACGCAGAGGGGAGATAATGAATGTATTTTAGAAGGGTCAATTTGGTAGCCGTTACATTAGTCAGATGAGATTTAAAATTCCCATTCTTTAAGTTAATATAAGGAGGTACAGAAATAATGAAAACAAAACAAGTATGCTAGGAAAGTCTCACAATAGATTCCACTATATCCACACCAGGAATGGGAGTAGAAATGGTTCATGGTTCACGGTCCATGACAATGTAAGGACATAATGTATGAGGGAACAGTCTACCAAACAGTAACATGGGTCCAGCTGAGTTTAGACTGCATGAATTTGCAGAAAATTTAATAAGCCTGGTCTTGATTATTTTCTCCATCAGTACTTCACAGCTTGAGATCAACAGTAACAATGATGGAAATTTTTTATTTAGCAAAAGTGAAAAACATGGCAAACACAAAAATGCAGCATAATGAGAGGGCAGCCCTGAATGCTGAAAAAAATAAAACAAAAGTGGAGACACTGAATAAGGCAAAAACAGGACTTACTAAAAAAATCACATACAAGGGATAAAGGAAAGAAATCAATTCTGACTCCCCTCTGGCTTTTGTTTGCTTGCTTGTTTGGCTTCAGCAACTAGTTTGATGCTGCAGCCATTTACTAAGTTGGGGAGTAAGAAAAGGAATAGGAGGAAAAACAGAGGAGATCGAGCACTTTAATTTCATGTTTTAAGCATCTATGACACATCTTAATAAGGATGTCAAATAAGTCACTGTGCGTATGAACTCAAGAATGAAGTAGAAAGTTCTGAGTAATAGTTATAAATGCAGCCTATATATTGTATTTAAAGTCACAGGAATACATAAGCCCACCATGAAAGAGTATGCAAATAAAAGAAGTAAGAATGGCCACTGAGAACTACAATATTTTAAGGTAAGCTGAAGAATAAACCAGAAAGGAAACTGACCAGTCAGAATAGGTAAAATAGGGAAAAGTGATGCTTCAAGAAAAGAGAAAAAGACGGTCGTGACCACATACAAAGAGACTATGCACTGGAATCCTCTGCCTAAATTCAAATCTCAACTCTGCCATTCAGTAATTACATGAACTTCTGAAGATTAATTATGCTATCTGTGGAACTGAATTACCCCTTTTGCAAAATGGGCATCATGGTAATGATAATAATTTTTATCTAGAAAGACTTGTGAAAATTGGTAACTGTATACAAATTGCCCCCAATGTTGAAACTGCTACAAAAACATGTGCTACCATTTATTGTGGACGTAAAAACCAGGGCTGGGGTTGCAGCTCAGTAGTAGAGCACTCATCTACCCATGTGCAAGGCACTGGCTTCAATCCTCAGCACGACATATAAATAAATAAATAAATGTACAACTACAACTAAAAAAAACCATAACCATGTATATGATTCTTTAATACAGATATACTTAACACACACATATATTACACATATCCTTAGAAATGGAAAAGTTAGCAAACTATGCATCAAACTAATAAACAATAGATATCTCAGCAATGGGTCTATAGGTTTATTTAAAAAAATATAATATTTACTTACTCTCTCATTATTCAACTATGAACAATAAATTTAAAAAATTATTAACTTTAGAGGAGAATTAGCACTGATCTGATTTTTCTAACTCCACAGGGAAAGATTTTTTACTTTCTTAGAATGAAAATAACTAGGATAAAATAATTTGACACTAAATAATTTGACACTAATTTTGAGACAGCCTCCAACTGCTTCTAGTCATCAAAGCAGTAAAAGGATAGATACCAACAGGCTGGTTACTGAAAACTGACAAGACTTTAACCTTGGCCTTCAGCTTCTAGAGTTTGTGAGAAAACAAATCCCTGTTGTTTTAGCCTTGCAGCCTGAAGTAGTGTTATGGCAGCCCTAGATGTACACTAATACATAGGTATAGATCTGAAAGTTAGAATAAGACTTCTGACTATTTAAAACCCACCTAAATCCATGACAAAGAAACTGACATCAGTATTAAAAGCTAGTATTTCCTGAGCTGTCAGTCACCACACGGCACTAGGTCTATACTAAGAACTACATATGTATGACCTAATTTAGTCCTCACAAAAAAATGTTATAAAGTAAATTCTATTACTAATGCCACTTCAAGATGAGAACAGTGCAGCTTTGATGACAGCAAATCAATATATCATGGAATGGAAACAAGAAACATAAGTAGTTGACTCTGGCTCCTTTCTACAGAACCAGAGTATTTTAATCAAAAATGTCTATTAAAAATTTATCATTATTACCTTAACTACAAAAAAAATTTTATTTAAACCAACAAGTTGGATTACTACTTTTAGTGTTTAATTAAACTCAACAAGCTTATAATATATATTTTCATTGTGTCAAATACTATTCTAGATTTTTTCCATATTTAACTCATTAATGGTCATAACAACCCATGAACTATATTCATATTAGTATCTTTATCTTAAAAATGAGGAAACTGAGTCACGGGGACTAAATAGTTGTCTAAGGCCATATGTTGATAATTAATCAAGAAGTCTAACTATACAGTTCACTCTTAATCAGAATAATATACTGAATTCTATTTTTTTCCGTAAAAATGAGATGTGGAAAAGATCCAAACAGAATAGGATCCAAGAGCAAAAATGATATCATATAAAAATGATTCATTTGATAGATTTTTTATTAAAAAATAAATTTGCACCTTCTTTCTAGGTGAGGGAGAAAGTAAGTTAAGCAAATTTTGCCATCTTGGAATTATAGAACTTTTCAATCTGATAAAAAAAAAAAATGCCTTTTCAGATGAGAAAATTTACCACCAAAGAAGTTAAATGATTTGGCACTTCCCTGGCTTACAATTTCACATGCTGTTCTTGAGTTTCAACTCCACCTCAACCTCATGTCTTCAAGTAGCTAACTCCTTTCTGTCTTAACTCAGATGTCACTTTCTCACAGTAAGACCTTCACTATGTCCTCAATCTCAATTAGGGACATCCTTCCATTGTTCTTTCTCATAGCATCCAGATCTTTCCTTTTATAGTATTTACCACAGTATGAAACAATTTTACTTGCTTAATCTTCACCTCCTCCTAGAATCCCCACTTTGAAAAAGGTTATATGCTTAGAAACATGCATAGCTCCTAGGACACATGGACACTGAATATTTCATGAGTAGATGAACAAATGAACCAACCATTATATGTCTGACAATTAAATGCTAACATTTACTGAACACTACTATGATCCTCAGACTGTTCCACAGGCTTTATATATGAAATGTCACATCCACTAACTCCAGGAATTTGTGGCGGAGAGGGCAAATAACCGCGGCTCTCCCGGCGCCCCGATGCTCGCACCATGTCGAGGCGCAAGCAGGCGAAACCCCAGCACATCAACTCGGAGGAGGACCAGGGCGAGCAGCCGCGGCAGCAGCCGACTCCAGAGTTCGCAGATGTGGCCCCAGCGGCGCCGGCGGCGGGGGAGCCGGGTGCTTCAATGAACCACACGGGCAGTGGCGATGAAGCAGGTGGGGACAAAGCCAGTGCGAAGCGGCTCCGCCAGGAGGACACTCATATCTGTGAGAAATGCTGTGCCGAGTTCTTCAGCCTCTCGGAGTTCTTGGAACATAAGAAAAATTGCACTAAGATTTCACCTGTCCTCATCATGAACGACAGCGAGGGACCAGTGCCTTCAGAGGACTTCTCCAGAGCGGTGCTGAACCACCCGCCGCTCAGCCCAAGCAGTAAGGATGGTCACCAGGGGAGCAGCGGCACAGCCAAGGAGAAGCCGGGCGCGGAGCCTGTCATGTACTTGAAGGCAGAGGCCGCCCTGCAGCCCTCGCCCCAGGACATAAGCTATTTACCCAAAGGCAAAGTGGCCAACACTAACGTGACTCTGCAGGCACTCCGGGGCACCAAGGTGGCGGTGAACCAGCGCGGCGCCGACAACCCAGCCGCCCCGGTGCCCAGCGCCCACGGCATCCCCTGGGTCCTGGAGCAGATCCTGTGCCTGCAGCAGCAGCAGCTCCAGCACCTGCAGCTCACCGAGCAGATCCGCGTGCAGGTGAACATGTGGGCGGCGCACGCCCTGCACTCCGGCGGGACCGATGCCCTGAAGACCCTGGGCAGCCACGTGTCCCAGCAGGTGTCTGCCACCGTGGCCCTGCTCAGCCAGAAGGCCGGAAGCCAAGGCCTGTCTCTGGATGCCTTGAAACAAGCCAAGCTACCTCATGCCAACATCCCTTCCACCGCTGGCTCGCTGTCCCCAGGGCTGACCCCCTTTGCCCTGAAGCCAGACGGGTCCCGGGTGCTCCCACATGTCGTGTCTCGGCTCCCGAGCGCTTTGCTACCTCAGGCCCCAGGTTCTGTGCTCTTCCAGAGCCCTTTCTCTGCCATGGCGCTAGACCCATCCAAGAAAGGGAAAGGGAAGCCACCAAACATCTCCGCTGTGGATGTCAAACCCAAAGACGAGGCGGCCCTCTTCAAGCACAAGTGTCGTAGCAGTCTCCCATCAACGTTTATTCGAGCACAGCCCACCTATGTCAAAGTTGAAGTTCCCGGCACATTTGTAGGACCCTCCACCATGTCCCCAGGCATGACACCTTTGTTAGCGGCCCAGCCACGCCGACAGGCCAAGCAACATGGCTGCACACGGTGTGGGAAGAACTTCTCATCTGCCAGTGCCCTTCAGATTCACGAACGCACGCACACTGGAGAGAAGCCTTTCGTGTGCAACATATGTGGGTGAGCTTTCACCACCAAAGGCAACCTGAAGGTCCACTACATGACACATGGGGCAAACAATAACTCAGCTCGCAGCGGGAGGAAACTGGCCATCGAGAACACCATGGCCCTGTTGGGTACGGATGGAAAGAGAGTCTCCGAAATATTTCCCAAAGAGATCCTGGCACCCTCGGTACGTGTGGACCCTGTCCCTGTCGTGTGGAACCAGTACACCAGCGTGCTCAATGGTGGCCTGGCTGTGAAGAACAACCAGATCTCCGTGATCCAGAGTGGCAGCATTCCCTCCCTGCCCGTTTCCCTGGGGGCCAGCTCTGTGGCCAGCAGCACCACCGTCTCCAAGATGGACTCCCAGTCTGGGGGCAGTGCCGAGGTGGAGAAGCCGGGTGTTGCCCACAGTGTTGCCAAACACCAGTTCCCTCACTTCCTGGAGGAAAACAAGATCGCAGTCAGCTGAGCCCAGGAGAACCTGCCAGCCAGGAGAAGTGCAGATCCTGTGGAATGGATGGGAGCTGGACTGGTTTTTGGTTTTCTTCAAGAACCCATCTCCTCTTTTCTTTATTCTTACTGATATGCAAATGATATTTACGGTTGTGACCTCAACCTTGGGCAGTCCTACAATCACGATTGTTGCTATGCTGCTTTGCAAAAAAAAGGAAAATTGAAAAACAAAAATAGGCATACCAAAACAGACTAGAACCTTTTTATTTTTATTTTTTTCTTTTGGGAAGAAGCGGGTCTTGCAAAGTAGCTTTGTTACTTGCGACAAACTGTATGTATACATAGAAGCTTTGTACAACCTGGAGTGACTTTCCAAAGACTGTTGCCTCTTTCGGGGTGAAACAGTTGGAATTTACTGCACCCTGGTGGAAAAGACAACTACTTAGCCTAATTGGGTGGGTGGGGGGTACACGCTACCTCCAGGGCAACCATAAGTAAGTGGATGGACACCTTCTGCCCTCTACTTGGGGGCCTATATTACATGACCTTCAATCCTGTGCCCATCTTTTTTTTTTTTTTTTTTTTAAATTTTTGAATGTACTTTAAAAAAAAAAAAAACCAACAAAAACAAAAAAACAAAACAAAAAACCCCTAAGGTTGTAGAATAAACAAAATTCCTTCAACCTTAGAATCTTAGGTAGGATGCCCTTTCATGGACTTATTTTAGTCCTTAGGGAGCCAATGTATGTTGCTGCTTATTTAAAGACAGTTCATTTGAAGCCCCAGGAGTGCCAGCTACTCCCCACATGTCCAGATGCCTTGTCTTCCTAGATACCAGAAGAGTGGGGTTCCGAGGTGACGGGATGTAGTTCGCCAGTGCCTGCTCTAGTGAAGAACGACATTCTCATGCTCAGGAAGAAGCTCATGAAGGGTGTACTTCTATCGCAGGTTCACATTTTCTTCTTTTTTTTTTCAATTTCCCTAGTGCAACTTACGTCAAGTATTAATGAAGATTTTTATTTTTCCTTGAGTTGCATGAAGGCTACGAAGTTGAAACAGGCGAGTCCTGGGTGTGAAAGCTTTAATTTATCTACCTCATTTATTTTTTTATGTTAGTAGCCATAGTCTTTATTTTCCTATTTTATGACCGCTGAAGTATTCCCAGGTCCTGTCTTCAACCTAAGAGTTGACATATTGGTGGGAACAGCCAGACATTCACGATGTCTTTGTGATTCCTTTTTTAAATCCCCTTTCGTGCATGTGATAATGTAGAGCAGATGCCGAGACAGTGCTCTAGTGGTTGAATGAGGAAGGAGAAAGAAGGACCCGACATGGGGCCCGAGGATTCTTTCCCTCTGTTCGGATGGCCCTTGTTGAAACGTGGATGGAGACTGTTACCCAAAGTTTTGTCTCAGTTATTGCACCTGGCTTTAGGATCCAAAAAAAGAAAAAGAAAAAAATATATGTTTTTGCCAAGTTGTGCCTTTCCTTCTGGAATTGTAAGTGAACACAGTCATAGCGCCTGTTTACACTGTGACGCGGTTTTGTTACGGAGAACACCCCAGTGGCTCTCACTGCTGAGCTCACAGTGCCTAGTGAATGTGTGACCAATGGAGAAACCCCTGTAGGACCTGCTGATGCTGTTTGTCTGTTGCAAAATAAACTTTGAATGTTTTTTTTCCACTTAAAAAAAAAAAAAATGTCACATCCAATTCTGAAAGAAATCCTACAAGATATAAATGCTACTGTTACCTTCATTTAATAGATAAGAAGGAAAGGACAGAGAGATTAAGTAACTTGGCTAAAATCATACTAATCAGTGGTGGAAGGAGATTTCAATTACAAATAGTTTGACTCTAGAATCAATGATCTTATAGATTATGGCTTATTGGTGCTGAACCAAAGTTACTGTAACAGTCAGAATTTTATTTGTAAAAATTGATTACTGAACCCTCTGTGGAAACTTACTTTTAACTTGACTGGAAAAAAAGCATTTCACATGGAAAGACAAATTTGCACTAATTATCATGAAACTGCCTTCAAATAATTAGAAAAACATAAACATAAAGATGTACCCTATGTGGAGCATTCCCTACGTGTCCATCATGCTAATTTATCTACTATATAAAAATAAACTTCAAAAGGCTATGGATGGCATAAGAATTTGGACTTTTCCTTTACAATCTTATTCTTCTTTCAAAAAGTTCCTAACTAAGGTAATAGGGCCAAGAAGTAAAGCCCAAACAGACATGCCACAGGCTCTTGGGTTGGGTCATCAGATTAATAGAATGTTAAAATATTTTTTATTTTTAAAAATATAATTTTGTTTCTGCATTTTTTTGTGGACAAAACAAATTCTGGGATGGAAAATTAACAAAAACAAACATAAAAGCTTTCTATATCTATATATTTTCCTTGTCTTTGACATATTGAATTATAATGACCAAATTAACACAGGAAAGTAAATACAATGACTTTAAACATGAAAAGGTCTGTCACATTTCCTTTCAAAATTCAACTCCAAAATTATTGTATCTCTAGATACTACAATGAATCTTAAGTATGCAAAAACAATGTATTTTTGTAAAATATATGTAGCATGATTTTATATATCAAATAGGCATCAATAACTAAAAGTTAACACTATGGGAATATAACCAGGCTTATTTTATAAATCCACTTAATGACCCTCATAAAATAGGTATTATTTTCTCTATTCTATTGACTAGGGCTCAGAGAGAAATTTATGCTTATGGTCACCATTATCTTTGAGTTAGAAAACGTCAGAGCTACAGCCTATAATCCCAGCAACTTGGGAGGCTGAGACAGGAGGATCATAAGTTGGGGGCTAGCCTGGGAAACTTGGCAAGATCCTCAGGAACTTAGTGAGACCCTATCTCACAATAAAAAATAAAAAGGACTATCTATGGATATACCTCAGTAGTAAAGTGCCCCTAGGTTCAATAGTCCAAAAAAAAAAAAAAAAGGAAAAGAAAATGGGAGGGCCTAGGTTCATTTACTTTATATTTTCCCTATCTTATAGAATCTTTCATATCTCCACTGTCATGTTATCCCACTAGAACATCCAAAATTTGAGGTTCCTGCATTTTCATTGAAAATCAACCAACACACAAAAAACAAAACCAAATAAATAATAATAAAATATCACTTTCCAACGTAGTCCCTTCCTTAAGTCTACACTAAACCAACCCTCATTTTTTTAGCCATACTTCACATGGTATAGTTTCAAGTCTCCCAAGTACTCCATCCCTTGAGTACATTCTTAAGAATATGCCCTTTAAGGCTTCTGGTTCCAAAACCTAGATGCCCATCAATAGAAATTGTGATATATATATATATATATATATGTGATAGAATATTATTCAGCCATAAAGAAGAATGACTTTATGACATATGCCAGTAAATGGATGGATCTGGAGATTTAGGTGGGAGAGAATGATTGGCTTATTTCATTTAGCATGATACATCATGCTAAATGAAATAAGCCAATCCCCCAAATCCAAAGGTCAAATGTTTTCTCTGAGATGTGGATGGTAACTCACAATAGGACAGGCGGGGATAGAAGTTCAGTAGATTAAACAAAGGGAATTTAGGAAAGAAAGGGCAATAGGAATTGGAAAGACAGAGAAATGAATCAGACATAACTTTCCTATGTACATATATGAATATAACACAGTGAATCTCAGCATCATGTACATCTACAAGACTGGGATCATAATTAGAATAAGATATATTTCATGATTGTATAAATACATCAAAATACTCAACTGTCATGTATAACTTTAAAAAGAAGCAATAAAATATAATTTTTTTAAAAAGCCTCTGGTTACACACGTAGCTTGGAAGTCACCACCACTCCATCATAACAATTAAAAAGTTCAACAGATTGAAAATCAGCATCTCTTTTTGCATCTGAAAGAGTAATATGGCACTGCTCTCAAGACTGAAGAGGAGTCATGACTAACAGAATCAGAGATTCTGCAGAAACAACCTGAGGAGGAGGAAATCTGAACTGTAACTGACAAATTGCCGGAAGCTAAATGTTGTCAAGTCTGAGAATTAAAAACTAGAGGGGACCCAGTCATAGGGAGCCCATATAGTTTTGTGAGTTTTACCTCAGGGAGTCAACTGGGTTCTCATACTAAATATTGGAGAAAAATCTCCTTATGCTTCCAGCAGAAAAAGCAAAGAAGGAAATATGCCAGAACCCTCTGCTCTTTTAACAAGGTCTGCTCTCAGGAAAAAGTATTTAACCAGAGCCTTGGGAAAAGGAAAGACATGACCCTACCCACTCTAATCATTCTCTCCCACCTAAAAAGGTGGCAGGGTGATGAGAAACACTTCTGAATTTATCAGTCCAGAGACAGGTTCACTATGACAGACTGGATCTGATCACAGGACTAGAGATACTTCCCCTCCCTCCACACTGTACACAACTTATTTAAGGGTCTGTTTATTATAACAGGTTCACTATAACAGACTGGATCTGATCACAGGACTGGAGATGCTTCCCCTCCCTCCACACTGTACACAACTTATCTAAGGGTCTGTGTATCATGTCCAGCTATCAAGAAAAAACTTCAAGGGGCTGAGGATGTGGCTCAAGCGGTAGCGCGTTCGCCTGGCATGCGTGCGGCTCAGGTTCGATCCTCAGCACCACATACAAACAAAGATGTTGTGTCCGCCAAGAACTAAAAAATATTAAAAATTCTCTCTCTCGCTCTCTCTTAAAAAAAAAAAAAAGAAAAAGAAAAAACTTCAAGGCATATCAAAAGGCAAAATCAGTCTGAAGAGATAGCAAGCATCAGAACCAGACATGGCAGAAATAATGGAATTATTATATGAATTTAATACAGTAGGGGTTCTAAAGGATTAATAACTGATTAATACGGTAGGGGTTCTAAAGGATAAAGTAGGCATCATTCAAGAATAGAGGGCTAATGCAAGCAGAGAGACAAATTCTAAGAAACTAAAATGACATCCTAGAGATCAAAAACATTTTAAAATAAATAAAGGCCAAAATAGACACGTAGACCAATAGTACAGAATAGAAGACACAGAGATAAAACCACATGAATAAAAGGTGCCAAAAACATACATTGAAGACAGCCTCTTCAAAAAATGATGCAGGGAGAACTGGAAATCCATATGCAGCAAAGTTAAAATAGACCCCTGTATCTCATAATGTACAAAACTCAACTCAAAGTGAATCAAGGACCTAGAAATTAGACAGAGACCCTGAGCCTAACAGAGAAAAAAGTAGGCCCAAATCTTCATCATGTCGGATTAGGCCCTGACTTCCTTAACAAGACTCCTAAAGCACAAGAAATAAAATCAAGAATTAATAAATGGGATGGACTGAAACTAAAAAGCTTCTTCTTAGCAAAAGACAATAATCAGTGTGGTAAAAAGAGAGCCCACATTTTGGGAGGAAAATTTGCCACACACATGTCATAGAATACTTTTTTAAAAATTCAATCAATAAATGGGCTAAGGAATTGAAAAGACACTTCTCAGAAGATATACATTCAATCAATAAATATATGAAAAAAATGTTCAATATCTGTAGTAATCAGAGAAATGAAAATCAAAACCACTCTAAGATTTCATCTCACACCAGTCAGAATGGCAGTTATCAAGAATACAGAAACAATAAATGTTGGCAAGGATGTGAGGGAAAAGTCACACTCATATTTTGCTGGTGGGACTGCAAATTGGTGCAACCAATCTGGAAAACAGTATGGAGATTCCTCAAAAAACTTGGAATTGAACCACCATTGGACCCAGCTATCCTACTCCTTGGTCTATACCCAAAGGATTTAAAATCAGCATCCTATAGTAATGCAGCCACATCAATGTTTATAGCTCAATTCACAATAGGTAAACTGTGGAAGCAACCTAGATGCCCTTCAATAGACAAATGGATAAAGAAACTGTGGTATATAAACACAATGGAATATTACTCAGCATTAAAAGAGAATAAAATTATGGCATTTTCAGGTAAATGGATGGAGCTGGAGAATATCAAGCTAAGTGAAGTAAGCCAATTCGCAAAACCAAAGGCCGAATGTTCTCTCTTAAGTGGATGCTGATCCATAATGCGGGGGGGATATGGGAAAAATGGAAGAACTTTGATGGGGCAAAGGGGAGGGAAGGATGGGAAAGGGGCATGGGGGCAGGAAAGATGGTGGAATGACATGGACATCATTACCCTAGGTAAATGCATGACTGCTCATATGGTGCAACACTATATTATGTAGAACCAGAGAAATGAAAAGTTGTGCTGCAATTGTGTACAATTTTGATGCACTCTGCTATCATATATACCTAATTAAAATTAATTAATTAAAATGCAAGACAGGAAAAAAATTAAGTATGAAAAATAAATAAATAAAGAATGCCTTTGATGGGTTTATTAGAAGATTTTGATATAGATGAGTAACTGCTTGAGTTTTAGGATACCTCAATATATACCTCTAAAACTGAAAGGAAACAGGGAAGACTAAAAAAAACAAAATCAGAACACAGGCATTTATAGGACAACTGCAAAAGATATAATATATGCATAATGGGAATATAAGAAGATAAAGAGGAAAAACAACAGAAGAAATATTTGAAACAATAATGACTGGAAATTTTCCAAAGTAATTATCTGTGATTGGCACATAAAATCACAGATACAGAAAGCTCAAATATCCAAGCAGGATACATGAACAGCAGCAACAACAACAACACTATATTTAGGCAAATCATTTTCAAACTACAAAATGCAAAGTATAAATATTCTTGAAAGAAGCTGAGAAGAGAAAGAATACTTTACTAATACAAAAACAAAGAATCTGGCTTGCATCATGAAGGGGAAGGCTTGAACTATAAGTGATGATTAGTTTGGATAAATTTCAGCTCTTGGCACAGTAGCAGGTACCTATCTGTAGTCCCCAGCCCCTTGGTAGCTAGGTTTCCAGAAGAATCTATACCAAGTATAGGGGAGCCAGGGTAGGCAAAAAAGAACCCTGTCCTCCAAACAAGAAATCTCTGCTCTGACCATATAAACACATATGTTTGATCTACCTATATTCTGTCTACAAGAGACTCTCTTTAGATCCAAAGACACAAATAGATTGACAATTTGGTAGAAGTCTCCAATTAAGTCATTAGATCCAGGGCTCTTCTTTGTTGGGAAAATTACTGACTCAATCCCCCTAATTTATAAAGATCTATTTCAATTTTCTATTCTTTTGTGATTTAGTCTTGGAGGGTTTTGTGTGTCTAGGAACTTGTCTATTTTATTTAGGTTACGCAATTTGTTGCTCTTAGAATCAGCAGTAATATCTCCACTTTCATTTCTGAGTGTTCTCTGTTCTCAAACTTTTCCAAAAAAAACTGAAAAGGAACATTTTCTAACTCATCTTACTCCGATATCAAATATAAAGACACTAGATGAAAAGAAAAATCCAAACCAATACTCCTTATGGAAACTGACCCAAAATCCTCAACAGATTATTAGCTAATGTAACTCAATAGTATATTAAAAGATATACCACTCCCAAATGGGATTTATTCCTGGAATGCAAAGATAGCTAAACAAGTGAAAAGCAATTGATGCTAACATACAATATTAATAGAACACAGGGAAGAAACACATTATCCTGAGGCAGAAAAAGCATTTAACTGGGGCTGGGGTTGTGGCTCAGCGGTAGAGTGCTCGCCTAGCACACGCAAGACCCTGGGTTCAATCCTCAGCACCACATATAAATAAATAAAATAAAGGTATTGTGTTCATCTACAACTAAAAATATAAACATAAAAAAGCATTTAACAATATTCATCATCCTTTCATTATTAAAAAGAACACCCAACAAACCAGAATAGAAAAAAACTATCTTAATATAATAAATTTCATGTGTGAAATATCAACAGCAAACATCACACACATGAATGAAAATCTAAAGCTTTTCCTCTAAATCCAGAGACAAGGCAAAGAAGTCTACTTGAGCCACTTTTATTCAACAAAGTTAGAGCAATCAGAAAAAAAAGAAAGGAAGTAAGGAAGAAATAAATGAATGAAAGTCTCTATCTAAATGTCTTTGTATGCCCTTACGCATAGAAAATCTAGAAGATTTCACCAAAAAGACCTGTTAGACTAAATTAAGCAAAATAACAAGACACAAAGTCAACACTCAAAAATAAGTTATATTCACTAGCAATGTACAATGTGAAATGGAAATTACGAAACCCAAACAGTACTGTTGTGAACCTAAAACTGCTCTTTAAAAAGTTTTTAAAAGCAAGGTGCAGTGGCACATGCCTGTAATCCCAGCAGCTCAGGAGGCAGATACAAGAGGATCGCCAGTTCAAAGCCAGCCTCAGCAACCTAGTGAGACTCTAAGCAACTCAGCAAGACCCTGTTTCTAAATAAAATAGAAAAAAAGGCTGGAGATGTGGCTCAGGGTTGTTAAGTGCCCCTGGGGTTTAATTCCTGGACACACAAAAATAGTTTTTAGTAAGCAAAAAAAAAACAAAAACAAAGAAGCTAGAATGAATTAACTTTTCTGGAAATAATATAATCATGTCAAAGAAAATCTCTTAGATATTATATTAAAGCAGCCCAAATTTTTTTAAAAACTATCTGGGGCAACCTCATCACTAGTGACTCTTGCATAGCTTATATTCAGGAAAAATTATTCTATAACTAATTCAATATTGTTGAATAATGAATTCCTAATGTTCTTCAGATCCAAGTACATTTATTCTGGTTCAATTTCATTTCTTCTGGATTTGGACTCATCATCTAAAATCATTCACAATACACTTCGGTTTTGCAAAATCACTCAATATGCAATCATAGCCCCCCAAAATCATTAACACCCTGAAACCCCTTAAGAATCTCTGTCCAAAGTACCATCCATCCATGCTTTCATCAGCCTCCTACAAATATAACTATTAAATGAGTTATAATGCTGCCTTCTCAGGCATTCAGTTGACACTTCTCTGCAACACCATCAAGTTAGGTCAGACTTCTTCATATTTATGGAAGTACCCTAAACTATAAGTCCAATGAGCCTAGCAATGAAACAGAGGAAAAAGAAAAAGGTTAGTCTATCATAACCTGTTCTTCTAGAAACCCATGCTGATTTACAATCATTCTCTTCTCAGTGTTCCATCAACAGGAGTAAAACACTTGTATTCAAGGAACAGAATTTGACTCTAACTTAACTATAAGGACAAAAATTAGTCTCAGATGCTTACATGATAGAAATAGGAATATTATTATAGTTCCTCATTTAATACCACAATGTTGTATTTATTTTCAACATTTATAATACTTTTAGTTGGTACCACTTTGGTCTATAAAGATACATTTTAGATTTACTTTGAGTTATTAAAATTTCTTTGTTGGATTTCTTGTATATTTAAATAAATCTCAATTCATTAAACAGAAATGTTAATTTCAAGATTCTTAATAAAAACACAGTTGATCTGGTAGAATATTAATTGTTAGGCAGTTCATATGTGAAGCCATGCTGACGTTATTCCAAATCACAGTTTTTCAGAGCTAGAAGAGAGCCAGTATTAATAAAACAACTGGCTCCTGTTACAGATGAGGTTACTGAGGTTCTCAGAGATACAGAGTGACTTGACCCAAGTCATAAAATTTACTCCCATCGTGCTGGGACATAGAAATTAGAACTATTCAACTACTACTGATAATGTTTCACAAACCCTTATGTCAAAAAAAGTAATGAGAACAAAACAAATACTTTCTTACCAACTGGACTTCCCCAAATGCTCCTCTTCCAATAACTTTTACAACATCATAATCTTCTGCTTTCATCTGTAGACCTCTGATTTTTTTCACAATTTTCTCATCTACAATAAAAAGAATCACCATATTTATAATATCAATCATCATATTCATTAGCAGTATTTTAAAATAATCACCATATTTGTAAACAAATTTTTATTTCAAGAAACTGGACTTAGTTTTTGGCTAAACTTGTTTGGTGTTTACAAACTTCTGTTTAAAAAAAAAAACTAAGATGTACATTACCCATCTGTATATCAAAGAACCAAAACTCTCTATGGTTTGTAAACATACATATGAGCACTATCAATTGCCAAAAAGCAATAGTTAAAAGCTATTCTGTTTCTAACTCTGTTGATTGGCAAGTTTGATTCAGTTGACACAGTGATAACCCCACCACTCCTGGTGCACATTATAAATCCTGGCAGAAAATTGCCTCATGATTACTTAGCAAGGCTAATCTTAGACACTCCAGTGATGAAAATAGGAATATTCTAATTCCTCATTGAATGTAAATATAATATTTACTGTCAACATTCCAGTAGATACCACTTTGACCTATAAAGATGATTATTTTCAGTTATTAAAATTTCTTTGTAGAATTTTCCATATATTTAAATGCATCTCAATTCATTAAACAAATATTTTTAATGCCAAAATTAATTTCTAATTTTCAAATCTTTCTGTTGAATTATGATAGCCTATTTCATTAAAATGTAGTGATTATACTACAAAAACAGTAACTAAAGACCAGATTATTTAATTAGGGAAATACCCTAGTGTCTAACAATTCCAAATTAAAGAGTTTACTATAGTGATATCAAGTATGTATCAATCATTGAGAATTTCTTATTCTAAGAATTCAAGTTCACTTACTTCTTCACCACAACATCAGTATTGGCAAATATCAAGGGTTACTACATATATGGTAATAAATCATTATATTATTTTTCCTTAATTAGACCAAAATATCCAAATTTATAGAAACAAAAAGCTTATTAAGCCTTCTGTGTAATTTAAATCAAAATCTTCTTAGAGTTGGAAATTTATCTTAAAACTTCTCTTGGAACATGTCCTACAATAGAGTCTTAACACATACAAAATTTTGAACTTATTACATATTGCAATTTAGTTCTACAGTTTTGCTCTGAAAACAAAGAGTACTTATTTTTAAATAGAATAAATGGCAAACTAAGAAAAAAATTTAATAAGTTAATGAGTTCCCAGGTTAACTAAGTTAATAAATTTATGGGCTAAAATATTAATCAAACACAAATCCCATCAAAAATACAGATATGTAATAAACACTTACATCTATTTAAGAAATTATCTATATTCTTATTTTTCCTCAAAGCAGGAAAATCCAAATCAAGGACCAAGGAATTTAAGCCATCCTGTTAAAAAAATAAATAAAAAGAGTAAAAGGACAGTTTTTATAATTTCCAAGCATTGAAAAAAAAAAAATCTTTGAATTTTATTGTCCTCAACAAATAAATGGCAACCCACTTAGATATACTGCCCAAAAGCTCCATATCCAACCGTTAGCTGTTTTTCTAGCCTCTGCCAGAGAATATCCAAGATTAAGGGGCTGGGGAGTAGCACAGTGGCAGGGCACTTGCCATCATGCACAAGACCTTGGGCTTGATGCCCAATTACTGCAATGGGTAGGGGGTTTGAAGGGATTGTAATTGAAAGAAAAAGAAGAACAATTGCATCAAGTTTTCACTCATTTAAAAAACATTAATTTGAGGCCTACTATACACTAAGAACAGAAAATCCAAAATAGTAAGATAGTATCTTTACTTTGGGGAGCTTAGTCTCAAAATTAATTTCTGCTAAAAATAAGAGAAAAGGATGATATGCTATCTGAATTTCTATTTTCTTTGTTTTTCTAGACATTTTACATTAAGCATGCATTAAATCATCAAAATAGGAAAATGCACACACATGTAACTTGGTGAGCATGAAAAAGGTGAAAGAGTAAAAGGCCCAAGTTACCCAGTGGATATGCTTAAGGAGGTAATGGTATTTCTAAAACATTACTGCATACGTTATCTTATCCCCAAATAACTCTGAAATGGGCAGGAGGAAAAAATCCTCATTTTTTAGAGATAAAAGAAATTACGGCTCAGAAAAATTAAGTGACTAATATGCCCAAGGTCACACCCCCAGGAAACAGGCAGCAGTAGAATGAGACCTAAATCTTAGAGGTCTACTCTATTCAACTCACACCCCTAAGCTCAATTTTCAAAGGAATAATGGGAGCTTAGTGGGGTAAAGGAGGAAGCTGGAGGACTGCAGGAGACAAAATAGCAAAGAAAACAAAACTTTGGGGGACCAGGATAGGAAGAAATGTGGGGACTGCTACCTGTAAAATTCAGAAAGGTAATTTGAGATTTTAATTTACTAATTCTAGAAGAGTTCCACATACTATGTTTATTACTACATTACATTTCATATTTTTAATTTTCATTCACTAAAAAATGCCAATACTTTATGAAAATATTATGTAATAACAAAGAAAAACGTGCTAAAACTATTATCACTTTTAATCATAATAAAATCATTTATATCCTATTGATATTTTATGCAGACACACAGAATAATCTTGATTTCCTGAAATGAAAAAAAAATACACTTAAAATAAATATCCAATTTCCAGTCAAATCAGGATTATTAAATTCACACTTTGAGGCCCACTCTCCCTCCTAATGCTAGACAATTCCCCTCTCCCCAGGACAAGACCGTTGGAGGATTCTAGCATTGAGTACACTGGGCTATTTTTAAGTGCCAAAATATCAACCTGGTATGTGTGTGGTGTGAGGGTAGGAGTTGGGGGGGAGGTGTCTACTGGGGACTGAATCCAGAGGTGCTTTACCACTAGGCTACATTCTCAGCAATTTTTTAAATTTTAAGACAGGGTCTTATTGAGTTACTTAGGGCCTAGCTAAATTGGGGATTGCTGGCCTTGAACTTGTGATCCTCCTGTTTCAGCCTCCTGAGTCACTGGGATTACAGGTGTACATCACCACACCCAACTCAACATATCTTTACTGGTATAATTATACTATTTTAGTAAGTTTAAATGTAAAATTTCAGTTATTTATATTATAAATGTATCCAAATTTATATTCTGTATTACAATTTCAAATCAAAGAAAGGTACACCCTCTATTAACCTCCACAGGAAGAAAAACTTAAATTAACAAGGCAAAAATCTTCTATTGCAAGTATAAATATTCCTCGAAGACTTTCTAGAAATGAACTATGAACAATTAATATTAAAATAATAAAAGTAAGTAACTCTATTATAAATAAAATCTTCTCTTGCATATAATGAAGACAAAGGAAAACTTTCTTTCAAACAACACTTCAGCTTGACATTAATAAGAGACTGAATTCTTCTTTCCCCCACATCTCAAAGAGATGGGATTATGAAGAAAAATTTGAAATAGTTAATATTTTCCCATAATATCCCCACTGATGTAGAGTCAGAGACCTTGTTTCATCAGCTGGAATATTAGAGTTAACTGCTCATTTTGTTTTCTAAACCATTTTTTAAAGATCAAACACTATTTCAATTGTGTATTATGTATGTAGTATTCACTTTAGGTATTAGGATAATAATACAGGCGATGGCACATACAATTATAAATTTGGGGGTGGGCAGCTACCAGGGATTGAATTCAGAGACACTCGACCACTGAGACACATCCCCAGTCCTATTCTGTATTTTATTTAGAGACAGGGTCTCATTGAGTTGCTTAGCGCCTAGCCTTTGCTGAGGCTGGCTTTGAACCCACAATCCTCCTGCCTCAGCCTCTGAGCTGCTGGAATTACAGACGTGTACCACCAAACCCGATTATAAATTTAATTTTTACTTGAGACATTTTGTTTATTAATTTTTACAATTCACATTTATTCTACTTAGACTTTACTTTTAAAGAAGCAAACTCTTCACAGTTTTCATTTTTTTAATTAAAATATTTTATTTAAAGATGGAAAGTATTATCTGAACTTAATTTATTTGAATGTAGAAAAAAATTAGAGAAAATTTATGTTCAATTAATGTGCCAAAATTCCTGTGATATATTCTTTAACCCCATGCCCACTCCATTCCCCTCCAACACCTCTGCACTATCTAGAGTTTGTCTATTCCTCCCATGCTCCCTCTCCCTATCCCACTATGAATCAGCCTCCTTATATCAAAGAAAACATTTGGCATTTGGTTTTTTGGGATTGGCTAACTTCAATTAGCATTATGTTCTCTAACTCCATCCATTTACCTGCAAATGCCATGATTTTATTCTCTTTTATTGCTGAGTAATATTCCATTGTGTATATATGCCACATTTTTATTAATCCATTCATCTATTGAAGGGCATCTAGGTTGGTTCCACAGTTTAGCTATTGTGAGTTGTGCTGCTATAAATAAACACTGATGTGGCTGTGTCCCTGTAGTATTCTGTTTTTAAATCCTTTGGGTATAGACCGAAGAGAGGGATAGCTGGGTCAAATGGTGGTTCCATTCCCAATTTTCCAAGAAATCTCTATATTGCTTTCCATATTGGCTGCACCAATTTGCAGTTCCACAGCACGGTTTTCAATATATACAGCTAACAGTGAGATCCACCCTGGGCAGACTGGGTTCAGCAGGCCTTGCTTGAAAGCCTGTAGCCAGCGCCCTTCCTTTGCTATGCAGTATCACATAAACCCTAGGCAATAAGTGGTTTCTGTGTATAGGATTTCAACTGTAATTGCTTAAAATGTGATGCTAAAAATGTGAGATAAAGAAAACCTTAAAAGAATAAAAATATCTCAGGAAAAGCCTTCAAAATTTCAAAGCAAAAAGAAAATTAATATTATTTGCCCTTTCCAAACTTCCAACTGTACTGAAGTAATGAGAATATTTAGAAGTCAAGGCCCTACTAAAACAAAACAAAACCATCCATCAGAAAACATTCAAGGATCAGAATAAAAAATGCCAAGAACTAAAAGTCACAGGGATCTACTGGATTTCCAGTTAGACAGCAGCAAGGGTTAAAAGGACCTAAATGAGATGAGTGACCACCATCAGACTGACTGCTGGAAAACCAGTATCTGGAATAAAAAAATCTCAGCTCCTAAAAAAAAAGGCTCTAGAAGAAAAAAGAAAAAACAAAAACAAAAAAACTCATCACCCAAGTCTTTATTATCAAACTGTGTATGTAGATGGGCCAGACACAGCTTTCAAATTGTTAAATTTAGTACAAATTATCCTTTAGCTGAAAATTCCATAAATTTGTGAGTTTGTCAGCATATGGGTAGTATTTAAAGCTACAAAATGGATAAAGTCATGAAAAGAGTGGTCTGGAGGTGTAGCTTAGTGGGAGAACATTTCCTAGTAAGCTCAAGGCCTGAGCTCTGCCCCCAGCATGCAGAAGACAAACAAAATCGCCAAAGGAGTGATTACAGACCAATAGAAAAGAACCAAGAAACACATTTTAGGAAACACTAATGTTAAAATACTGATGAAAAGAAGGTGCTAAAAAGGAGCAACCAGTAGGCAGCAAATGAAGACTGCTGTGTGACATCTGAAGACAGCCTGGCAAGAGGGAGCAACAAAATCAGTTACGTCTGGCACACCTAGGAAACCCAGTACAGGAACTCAGCAATTCAGAATGTACCAGTGACTTTTCTAAGGATGATTTAGATAACAAATTTATTATTTCCAAATTACTAATCACCATCTTCATAGCACTATGATTTTAATTGCTGCACTTTTATTTTAAAAACCTTTTTCATTTAAGATGTTACTATGAATTCACATTAAGAGACCATAATAACACCTAGCATTCAACATGACCATCAATTATGTATCTTGTACTTTACAGTATATGTATCAGAAACTGCAATTAAATTAAATGGGTTAATATAGCACTTATGATTAATAACAGAAACCAGGTACTGAGCAAAGCCCTACTTTACATAAACATTTTAATCCTCACAACATACCTACTAGATACTGTTGTTACACCCAGAGCATTGAAACTGAAGCTCAGAAGTTATAAAACTTCCCCAAGTTTACCCATAACAGAATTGGCATTTTCTGGTGATTTTACTTTATGTATTACTGAACTTAAGTTAATAAATTATTCATGTAATAGAACACTAAACAAAATACAGGTTTTAAAGTTGAGCCAATAAAACAGTGAAAAAAAAAAAAACATAAGAAATATTTCTATGTATCTGCTGTACAGATAAGAAACCAGGAAATGGGAAACAATGCAGGTTTTTGTTTTGTTTTGTTTGCAGCACTCAGGATTGAACCTAGGGCACTCTACCACTAAGCTACAGCCCCAGTTCCTTCTGTTTTTTGCTTTCAGACAAGGTCTTGCTCAGTTGCTCAGGTTTTCCTTGAACTTGAGATTCTCCTGCCTGAGTCTCCCAAGTAGATGGGAAAGTTACTGCCACAGTGCCCGGCATGTGCCATGGTGCCCGGCTGGCAAATTAATTTGTAATACATTTTCTCGTTATTACAACTCCAAATACAAATATAAAACTAAAAAGAGTCAAACCAAACAAATCCATCATCAGCAAATAGAATACAGTTAAGCATTCCTTATCTGAAATCCATGGGAGCAGAGAAGTGTTGGATTTCAAATTTTGGAATATTTAATATATATAATGAAATATCTTGGAGGTGGGACCCAAGTCTAAACACAAAATTCATTTAAAATGTCATATGCATTTTATACGTATGGCCTGAATATTTTTAATGTGCCTGGGTATCGGCTAGAACTCTCATCAAATAAGGTCAGGTGTAGAATTTTCCACTTGTGGGTCATGTTGGTATTTAAAAAGTTTTAGATTTTCAGATTAGGGATGCTCAATCTAATCTTAAAACTATTACTTACCTGCTCATATAGTAAATTCTGAACCTGAATTTTTACTCTACATATTTTTAAATAGTATATTTCACCTGGAAAACTCTGAATTACATTAACTGACCTGCTAGCAGTTGAATCTCAGTTGAATAAAAGCTTGAATGCTTATTTTATAATACTAAATCACTTTGTAAGTACACTGGTCTAAGATCTGCGGGTCAAATTAAATGAGAAACTAAATTTATCCTGTTGTTAGCAAAAAATAATACATTTTTTAACAAAAGATGATCTTTACTTGAAAAAGAAAAAAGTTGCAAGAACATAAGAAATTTTTAAAATATTAGGTCCAAGTGTCTCATATATTTTGTATCATGGAGAATAACTCAATTATAAACCTGAGAAACTAATTTAAGGAAGTGTAAGAACAATCTTCCTGTTTAATTATAAGTTTTTAGCTACCTGCAGCTTTAGGAAAATCAGCTCCTAAGACACTCTATTCCCAGATACTTGAGAGGCTGAGGCAGGAGGATCTCAAGTTCAAGGTCAGTGTGGGCAACTTACTATCTCAAACACACAGAAGACTCCCTATTACCTCAAAAGAATATAAGTAATAAAGTAACAGGAAATAGAGAAATGTCCATAAAGGAAATTATATCAAAACCTTGCTTAAAACCTGAACTCTGAATTACAGGGGAGGTAGAACCTCCTTGAAAGATATACACTTTCAACTGGTCTTTAATCTTTTTAAAACCTCTATGTACTTTATTATTCTACAGAGAACACTCTTCCTCCTCCTTTGCCTGACTAATTATTTCTTATCTTTTTAACAACCATTAGAAAGCTTTCTCCATTTTTCTCACCTTAGATTAATGTCCCTTTTCTGAGCTGCCTCAAAAAAGTATTTTCATTTTTTCAACACTGTATTTAGCAAGTACATGGTAGCCATAAAAAAATCAAATGAATGTAAAAATAAATAAATTAACACAGAGATGTTCTATTCAGAAATAATAAAGTAAAAAAAAGTACAGTAACTGAGAAACCTGGGTTATAGCATCTTGGTTTTGCCACTTACTTGGCTGTATGGTGCCGCAGCCTGGCTAGGCACAAATCAAGAGCCACTCAAGCAGGAACAAACTTTATTTCCGAACTCCCCCCCCCCCAACACCACCACCAACCGGAACTCCCTCCCTCCCCCTCCCCCGGAATCTCACCAACCAAGCGAACTCCCCAGGAATCCCCATGAGAACTCCAAAGTAGTGGGCGCCCCAGGTGGACAGCAGGGGTCTATATACAATTGAATACACAGCCTGTTTCAATCCAGGATCATCCAGTCACAGCAATTATTCACAGCTTAACTTAATTATCATCATCTTAATGGCTCGCCTCTCAACCATTACTTCTGGCAAAATGCCAGGGACCATTCCCACTCGGCTGTGGCTCTCAACAGTATGGTCCTAGGCAAGTAACTTCATCTGATTTCTGGCATCCCCATTTGCAAAGCAAGATATACTAACCTACACAATCATTCTGGTGAACAGTTCTCCTGACTATTTAAATAGTCAAGCAAGGTGTGGAGTAGGATGAAACAGGAGAAGGAAGTTTGGGAGGCACTTTCATGGGGCAGCAAGAGGTGGCACGGGAAAAGTCCTGGGGCCTTTCCTTGTGCCTCAGGCTCTAACAAGGCTCAGTGTGGCAAATCGGGACCAGCATTACTGCTGCTTCCTTTTTGCCTGACATATCAGTATGGTTCAGCAAGTACTCTTCCTGATCCTGCTTTACTTAAAAATTTGATATTTTGTTCACCATGGATTTTTATATTAATTTTTAACATTGCATTAAAATACTTTCCTTAGAGAATTGACCTCTACAATGCGAGTCATTAACTACAACATATTTTAAAGATGTGCAAAGAATCACATTCTTGATTTGATCAAAGTTTTAGAAGGAGAATTAGAAGAATTAAAGGTAAGTTAATTACAGTTCTAATGGTGATAGTGCTGCTATATTGATGGTAACACCAAAGCAGCTGCTGTTTACACAAAGTGCCTGGTATCAGAATGATGCCAGAGCCTTTACATAACATCAACTTACTTAATTTTCCCAGCAGACTGTGGAAGTAGGTGTTATGATCATCATTTTTTATTTGTAAAAATCAAGCTTGGAAAACTTACGGTTTTCCAGAACTACACAGCTAAAAAGCAGCAGAGTCAGGCTCCATGCTGCTTCAAGTAATCACTGGTACTTCTAATATTCTAATTAAGTTCTAACTTATTTATTCTAAAATACTAAGCCAATGGGAAAAGATCAAAGTACCATTCACAATCTAGTATATTTAGACACACATGAATTAAGATCAAATTGTATTTGTCTTAATCTTATTCTTTTGCGGGGAGGGAACCAGGGATTGGACTAGGGTCGATCAACTACTGAGCCACATCCCCAGCCCTATTTTGTATTTTACTTAGAGACAGGGTCTCACTCACTGAGTTGCTCAGCACCTCGCTTTTGCTGAGGCTGGCTTTGAACTTGCCATCCTCCAGTCTCAGCTTGCTGAGCTGCTGGGATTATAGGCGTGTACCACTGTGCCCGGCCTCAGTCTTATTCCTAATATAGCATTAGTATTCAACTGAGAAACTGTTGGCCAGATAAAATTAGAACTGCTATCCTAATACTTATAGTGAATCAAACTTTTTTGAAAAGTATTTTTCATGTTTATAATTATAAAATTAGGGCTGGGGTTGTGGCTTAGTGGCAAAGCGCTAGCCTACAACGTGTGAGGCACTGGGTTCAATTCTCGGTATCACGTATCAATAAATAAAAAAATAAAGGTACATTGACAACTAAAAAAATATTTTAAAAAAATTAAATATCACACATAGATAGACTTTGGGGTTAAAAAAAATCTGCTCATTCAAAATATAACAAATAATTTTTTTTTTTTTTTTTGGTACCAGGGATTAAACTCAGAGGCATTTAACCACTGAGCCACACCCCCAGCCCTTTATATATTTTAGAGATAGGGTCTTGCCAAGTTGCTGAGGGTAGCTTTGAACTCACAATCTTTCTACCTCAGTTGCTGGGATCACAGGTGTGTGCTGAAAGAATTCCTCCATGCAAGACACTTTGCCGGGGAGAGTTCCACTTTATTACAAAAGGCTGTGGGCTTATATAGATCTAAGGAGAGATGGCAGGGCTTAGGTAAATGACGGGTCACTATTGGTAAGTTCCTCCAGATGTCAGTTCCGGAGCCCACGAAATTAGTTCTTATTGGGGCTAAGGTTTCCTGTCAGTGAGATTTGAAATTGGCGCTGGCGGGAACTTTTCGCGCCAGTAAAAGAAAGGGGAAAATAGGAAGAGAAGGTCCTTAGGCGCCATGTTGGGGTTTTTTTCCCTGGGGTGCGGCTGCCGTTATATTTTTTCCCAACATGTGCCACTGCACCCAGCAAAATATAACATATATATATATATATATATATATATATATATATATATATATATATACTTAAGAAAATCTGATATTATTAGTTTTCCTAATTTTATTGTATGTTCTCATTCAAAGCACACAAAAAACAGTAAAGTTGTAAGCCTCCATATTTTTAGGTTACAGTAATAATAATAATATAGTTTGGCAACATCTTTCTCTTATGCCAAAGGATTCAATAGCAGTACTCTAAGTACAATGGTAGCAGGATCTCTTTATACCAGAGAAGGGGTCCCGGGAGGACAAGATTACTTCACAGCAGAACAACCTACACTTTATGGACATACTGAAGCTTTTCCTGCAAAGTGTATCTAGTATAACTAAGAATGCTAGAGTTGATTATGGCCAACTAAATGCAAAGCAACAGTGTCTGCTGGATCAGCGGGAGGCAGACAATAGGCAAGCCACTTTGGCAACACAGCTACTCCAGCATATTTTTAATTTTGAAAAGATAAGACAAATAGATAAACAAAGCTTTCCTGACTGGCTTTACTAACTAGTGTACCAATTTAGTCACATTCACACTAAATGACAACAAACAGTCCTCCAAAACTTTGTTTCTAGTCAATTATTTAACTAGTTAGACCAATAAAATATTCTGTTTCATTTCATAACAAGAAGTCTGCCCACATAGTTTCTATCTCCAAGAATCTAAATATAGAAAATCAGTGCCCCACAGCTATCACTCACTCAATGCTATTATTATTATTATTATTACTATTGTTATTTTATTATTTTCAATATCACCTAAACACTTTGAAATTAAAGACTATATAATTTAAGATTTGAATTTAAGAAAGTTAAGATACTTTAAATTTTATTTTAACATCTACACTAATTAAACATTTTTATACTAAAGATGAAACCAAAAGCAGTTCCATAATTTCATGTTTCATAAAGAAAATGATTTTCCTCCCTTAAATTTCATCTTCAACATGTATGTAATATAATATTTAAATCACAGAGCTAGCACAACACTAGTCAAGTACTGTTTCTAAAGCTGAATAAAACAAAGGTTGGTTTATTTTTTAACAAATGTACTTATATTTTAATCAATTTAAATAACTCTTTCATTCCCAAGTAATTTTCAATCTTAATTCAACTTGATACAGCTTGAAATTTTATTTCAGCCAGCCAATTAAAATCTAGGAGATTGTAGGGGCTGGGATTGTAGTTCAGCAGTAGAGCGCTCACCTAGCACGTGTGAGACCCTGGGTTCGATCCTCAGCACCACATAAAAATAA
This sequence comes from Callospermophilus lateralis, assembly GCF_048772815.1. Lineage (NCBI taxonomy): Eukaryota > Metazoa > Chordata > Mammalia > Rodentia > Sciuridae > Callospermophilus > Callospermophilus lateralis. Next base: position 7,429,131 of record NC_135318.1, read on the forward strand.
ATAAATAAAATAAAGGTATTATATCCAACTACTTCTAAAAAAATATACTTTTTAAAAAATCTAAGATATTGTATACAGCACATACAGCAACATTATTTATAATCTTGAGAAACCCAAAATCTAGAACATAAATTTTACCAAAGCTTATGACAGCTATGTTTAAACATTAAGAATGATAATTAATATAAAGACTATGTAGAAAGTAATATCTTTCAAGTTTGATACGCTAAAAGAAAAGTATAGAAAAAAAAATATACTTAAGGTGGCATACACCTATAATCCAGCAACTCGGGAAGCTGAGGCAGGAGAATCACAAGTTCAAAGCCACCCAGCAACTTAGTGAGGCCCTAAGTAACTTAGTGAGACCCTGTCTCAAAATAAAATATAAAAAAAAGGGCTAGGATGTTGCTTGGTAGTTAAGCGCCCCTGCGTTCAATCACCAGTACCCCGCAAAATATATATATATATATATATATATATATACACACACACACACACACACACACACACATTTATACACACACACACACATTTATATATATATATATATGCACACACACACATACATACACACATACACTTAAGAAAAAAACACTTATTATGAAAAAATGTTAACAGAAATGAAGCAAAACTGAATATAACGATTATAATAATATGATGGGGTAATGTTTTTATTTTTTCCCTTTATTCCACTATTTTTTATTGTTAATTTTGTAGTTCAAAGTAGTAAAATCAAAGTGAACAAGATCTAAGGTATTATGGAACACAGCTTTGATAAATTTAGACTTTTGAAAAAATTATTCAACTCTCCATTTCTATTGAAACCACATCATGTTTTACCCTCAATTATATTTCATTATATTTTGCTTCCAAGTCACATGCTCCCTCCTCCCTACTCTTTCCCTCTCTCTCTCCACTTTGAAATTCAAGAAAATCTATCATTTGAATTGGGATCTTTACAAAAAATTATTTGATTAGTTTGAGAAGTAACTTTTTCCCCATCCAAGAACAAGGTAGATCTCTCCATCCATTTAAATTTTCTGCTTCCTTTAACACAATATTATTCATATATAGTCTACATATTTTTGTTAAGTCTATTTTTTAACTTTTGGGCTACTGTCACATCATGTTGGGTTCGCCATGTGAAAAACTTTTAAAGTTCTTAAAAGAAATGGCTGACATATCCCATTTCTTACTAATTAATGATTTTCAAACATAGGTGATTAAGAGCAAATGTGATTTTCTTAACCTGTTAAAAATGTGAATATAAAATTCATGAAAAATACAATGGGTGGTGAATAGTTCAAGAAAAGGGGTGTTCTGGAGTAGTGTGAAGTCCTGTTTCTTGACCTGGCTGCAGGTGTTCAGACTGTACACGTAAGGGCTAGGGATGTAGCTCAGTGGTACTTGCTTAGCATACACAAGGCCCAGGTTCCACTCCCAGAACCCCACCCCACCCCTCCCCACAAACTTATACATATAATTTACTTTTATGTATTCATATACAGACATGATTTATTAGTAAAGACTGTTTGAGATACACTGAATAACAATGAATTGACTGACAAGATAAAAACATCAAAGAGCAAATAACAGGAAAGTATTTTAAAACCTGTATGCCATCACTGTGCTTAGGTATCTTTACACACTTTATCTAATAAGTTGTCGCCTTAACATGAAAAGTATGAGATAAAAATTAATAAACAACTCACCCTTGAGTTTGCTAATTTCAGTGAAGGTTTTTATTATAGAGACTTACTATTCCAATATTTCTAAAATCCTCATTTGTGTCTGAAGTGCTGGGAGAGTAATGTGGACTCACATACCTTATAACTTTGGTTCACATCTTTCAGGTAAAGAAAATGTTTCTTACAACCCTTAATATATTTCAGCAATTGTGAATAAGAAGTGCACAGTTGCTCTACTAGGGAATCTGAAATGGAATTAAAGGAATTTCAACACACAAACTCTCTCTCCCAATTATTAAAATCTATCTCTAGAGTTATTAACATTTTTGAAAACTAGAGATTAATTTTTCATTTTCTGTCCCACATAAAAAGTCACTGATAATATTCCAACATCACTTTACACCCAGAGATATAATCCTCAATTTTCTTGTCAAACAGTAAATCAATGAATTTATTAAAGTACATCTAGAACTTTTACAAATCAAGTTTATATGATAATCAAAGGTTAAAAATGTGTGACCACAGATTAAAATGGGAAATTAACATTTATAGAGCACATACTGTAATGAGCAAGAGGCCACTTTTTCTCTTAATTCTCATAAAAACTCCACTAGAACAGGAAAGTTAGAAATAAAAAAGCAGCATAACTTGTTGAGAGCCACAGTTTAGTCAGAATGATGCCTGGCATTTTTGCCAGAGGGAATGGCTGAAAGGTGACTCTACTCCCCAGGATTAGGGTGGCTCCGGGATTAGGGCAGATCCTGCTGGGAATAGGGCGATTAGGGAGGATCCTGCTGCCTCTAGCAGGGTTCTGAAAGAACCCGGTGGAGGCAGGGTATTCCCGGGAAGTGTGTGTAGAGTGCCGGTGGGAGTTCGGGAATAAAGGCTGCTGTTTGAACCTACAAGGCTGTGTGGCGGCTCGGTTATTTTGTGCCCAGCCAGACTGTGGCAATAACTAGTAACCAGAAGGGGCTCTTTCATCATCCATACAACTACCACTAAGAACCGTGAAGAAAGCTTCACCTGTTTTATTGTTTTTTAGATATACACGAACACAGTATCTTTGTTTATTTATTTTTATGTAGTGCTGAGGATTAAACCCAAAGGCTCACACGTGCGAGACAAGCGCTCTGCCACTGAGCCACAACCCCAGTCTGGTTGTTAAACACATACAACTATAGAATTCAAAAATAGTCATAAATTATTCCATACTCAAAAGAAGACATAAAAGCAAGGTACCCCTCATCCTTACCCAGGAGACAACAGCTCTTCCATATATTGCAGGAATTTTTTTTAAACACTTCCAAAAAAAGGCCAGGTGCAGTGGCACATGCCTATAATCCCAGCAGCTGAGGCAGGAGGATCACAAGTTCAAAGATGGCCTCAGCAATTTAGGGTGGCCCTGAGCAATTTAGTAAGGACCTGTCTCAAAAACAAGGGGGTGGGGAGAACTGGAGATGTGGTTCAGTGGTTAAGCTCCCCTGGGTTCAATTCCTGGTACCTAAACAAATAAACAAACAAATAAATGTAAAGCCTTTTGAAAATGTCTGTCCAACCTCTCTCCACTCCCCTAGAAATAAAAAAATGATGAGTCTTGGAAAGGCAATCTAATACAATTATTATGTTAATTACACTTCAACAAAGCCATTTTAAAAATGAATATAAAGTATGTAATCATTAAAGTATGTATTTAAGTCACCCCCACCCCTTCCTTCCTGACCCCACCAGGAGCTCAGCAACTTTCCACTGGGTCCTTCCCTTGTAATGTATATGGCCTCATCTTGGGCCCAGAGCAATGGAGTCAGCCCTCTATATAGACTGAGACCTTCAAAACCATGAGCCCTAATAAACTTTTCCACCTCTAACTTGTTCTGGTCACAGTGATGCAAAAACTGACTAAAACAAATGCTGTCTATTTGCAATAAGGAATTGCATCCATAATCACTACTAACGTAAAATACATTCTTATGAAAGAAAAAACTTTAGTAACCTAAGATAGGAAGGCATTAAAAAGTCAGAAATTGGGGCTAGGGTCCTGGCTCTGTGGTAGAGTGCTCACCTAGCATGTGCAAGGCACTGGGTTCGATCCTCAGCACCACATAAAAATAAATAAATAAAGATACTGTGTTCAACCACAACTAAAAATTATTTTTAAAAAGTCAGAAATCATGCAGAAGTGCCAGCCTATAGCACAAACAGTGACTTCAAAACCCCTATACAGAGTTCATGAGACATCAAGTTAAGACATCAAGTGCAGATGAAGATAACAAGAAGACATTTCTTCTTTGTTTAAAAAAAAAAACAAACAAAGGTAACTGAACACTATGGAAATAAAGACCTCCACGGGGTTAAATCTCAAAAAAAAGCTCCATCCTCAGGGTTTAATTAAGGATACAGACACTGACATGTCTGTGAAGCTGAGTACAAATGCTAATAGATTTAACTATGCTAGAATTTTTATTTGAACTATTATTATTTTGTTACTCTTCTGGCTAAAAGCTTTGCCGTTTTTTACACAGTGTGATACTAGCCTTTTTTTCCCAATAAGTCCTGTTAGTTATGATACGTGACTTTTGCAGAATATAAAACTTTTTAAGAATTCATATTTCATGTTAAGATCAAACAAAGCCCAAACTGCCACAATTAGCAAGGCATTTAAAACCTAGACAATAGAATCATGAAAACAAATCTCAATAATTTTTTGAAGACATCTAATATCCTGTATTCCATCAAGTACTTTACTAATTTTCATTAAATTTAATGATAAATATTCTAAATAATTCTTTTGTTTTAGTTTTTATATTATTTTACTTCTTTAACATCAAAAGATCATTTAAAAATAATTGCACTGGGAAATATTAGTTCTTCTTACTATACTGTTTTTAAGTGACTGAAATATAACAATATGGTAGAAAAATGTAAATTTTCTTGATGGCAAACACCTTTGAAAGGTACACAAAAAAAATAATTAAAAAATAAACAAATGAGTAAAATAATTGTGCAGTAAGAAAGGTTTACTATCCAACTGAAAGGAAGTACACACATTTTCTAAGCTCATCAGTTTAAATATGTATTAGAAGTTGTTAAAATGAAGAAATAACTAAAGAAAATATAATAGATTTTCAATGATAAATTACTTCTGTAATAACAATATTTAAGGAAAACCTTTGAAACAGTCACCACTGATAAATCTGGTGCTTTGAAATGCAAAACTGTCTTGGAACTATATATAAAGTACTACACATGAAATTCATTCACTACACAAACTTTCAGAACTAAGAAATTAAATCCTAAACATCCCAAAATGCCATCATCTGTCATCTCATCAATACTGGAAAACTGATAATAAATTGCTAAAATGCAGTGAAATATTTTCAATCCTTTGTGATGAGGTAAAATATGATCATGAAAAATTTCAGCTTCATACCATTTTCTCTCCCTTGATAACTCCACTTGCCTTGCTCTACAACCCTCTCAAATGATGGAGTCTACAGGGGGGTAGGTCTTCTTGCTCCTCCAGATTACTCTTAAACCATTCTTCTTCCTACTTTCCTGAATTGTCAGTGACTCACTCCACTTTTTGTTAAGTCATCTAGGATCCCATCCCCTGGACTCACTACCCTCAGTCTTTTGGCTCCTTGCTCACTGTCACTCTCTCCAGCACCAATTCTATCATGATTCTTATGACACCACTGTATCTGTAGGTATCTTCCCAATATCTTAAGACATTTACTCTGGTGGTGTCCTCAATCTTATCATGACCAATAACTTCAACACCCACCTCCATAGTCTCAATTTTAAATATCCTCTTCTTTTACACCATCTCCCATCTTTCCAGCTCACTAATACCACAACTCTGACAACCTTCGACCCAACAGGGACCTTCTATCCAGATCCTATCATTTTCTACTCTACTTCATTCTCTCCATTCTCACGCTCAGTTTTACATAATTTGAATTTCACAGCCTCTTACACCTTCACCCCTCTCACACTCTCCCAGAAAAAAAACATTCCTGGTTATCCAATTCTTTCTCTACTCAATACGTGCACCTCTGAAGCTAAACCTATCCAGCCCTCATCACTAAACCTATCCAGATTCCTGAGTCTGTGCCCATATTTTCTACTTTCAGGCTATTATGAACACACAGTCCTGGCTATAGGCAATGCTTCCATCTATGCATTAAAATCTCCCTTCTCCTCTTGCCTACTAACAATACTATAACAATTTTTCTAGTTCCTCACCCTCATTTCATCTCTTTATTCTTCCTTTCTTGATTATTGCCAGTGGCATGGAAACATATTTTTCTAATCCTTGATAAAATCTCTTGAAATCACTTTCCAAACAGCCATCATTCCATTCCTTCCTCTTTACAGGAAAATTCCTTCAAAAAATTACCTATCTTTATCTTTTCTCCTTTCATTCTCGTTAGAAGTCAGCTCCTTCCCCACCAACTACATCTCAATAACCTACACATTGCTAACCCAATGATCCATCTTCAATTAACATATTATTTGACCTATAAACATCTTTGGTCAATCCTTCACTATCTACTTCTTAAAAAAAAAAAAAAAATTCTCCACTTGGCTTTGCTGAAAATGCAGTTTTCCACATATCTTTCTGGTTGCCTTTTCTCAGTTTCCTTTAATGGCTTTCTCCTCTGACTTTGGGACTCTTCTAAATCCAAGGAAATCCATGGAGCTCATTTTTTCCCTCATGTCTTCAAATACCATTTATATGTTAATGACTTATAAATTCATACCTTCTATTCCGCTCAAAATCCTGAATTCAAGACCCATGACTCTCAACGTCCCAAACTATGCCCTATCCCTTCTCACTACAACCATTTTCTCCTTCAGTCTTTCACATCCATTAGTGGCAATTCTATCCTTCCAAATCCAAAGACCAACAACTTGGGTATCAAAAGCTTAATTTCTCTTTCTCTCTAAAGCCCAAATTCAAACACCTACAAATCCTATTTGCACTGTCTTCAAAATGAATCCAGAATTCCAAGAGTTTTCACCACCCCGACAAATCACCACCATTTTGGTTGAATTACTGCAAATAGCTACTGTCAGGTCTCCCTATTTCCAGTTGTGCCCTATATTATGGTTTAGATGATGTGTCCCCCCAAAAGCTCAAGTGTAAGACAATGCAAGAATGTTCAGATGTGAAATGATCAGATTATGAGCGCTGTCACCTAATTAGTAGATGAATGAGGTGGCAACTATAGGCAGGTAGGGTGTGGTTGGAGGAGGAAAGTCTCTAGGAGTATACCTTTGGGGTTTATATTTTGTCCTTGGTAAGGAGAGGTCTTTCTGCTTCCTGATTGCCATGTCCTGAGGTGATTTCCTCCTCTACACCCTTCCATCATAATGTACTGCCTCACCTCAAGCCCAGAGCAGTGGAGTTGACAATCTATGAAGAGACCTCTGAAACTGTGAGCCATAAATAGTCTCTTCCTCCTCTAAAATTGTTCTTATCAGGTCTTTTGGTCACAGTAGCAAAAAAGGTGATTGATTATTTTCAATGGAACGCAAGAAAATGATTCCATCACTCCTCTGCTCTGAGAATCTCCAACAGCTTCCCAATTCATTGAAAAATAATAGTCAAATCCCTAGCATTGGACTATCTAACCTCATTTACTATTGCTTTCCCTCTAAATTATTTTGCTACAGCCACAATGACCTTGTAAAGGTTTCAAAAATCACAACAGGGACCCTGTACAGGGAATGAGTAAAACTGGAGACAGTAGCTCAATAGCAGCCAAGGCCTTAACAAGAAGAAACATCTAGAGCATCACCACAGCCCTGTCGGGGCTGAGAGACTGGTTACACACGGAGGAACAGAGCAAATCAGTTAACTACAGAATAACAGTGATCAACTCATATTGTTGCAAAAGAAGCGCAAATATGAGGGCATAGGTTAGAACGATCACATAGTATTAGGGTATAATGGGAAATATCAGCGTGAACTCGTGGATTTCAATATATAAAGACAGCTACAAAAATACAGATTTAGCATACACTACCACTGGAAAGGTCCTGGGTACAGAGATATAACAACAGCAATGAGCCTACCTAGCATTCACATCTTTGTTTTAAAATACTACTCTCCACTAGAAGGAGCTAGGGCTCCTTAGAGAAATGGGTGATTCAAAGGCTGAAGCACGAAAATAACCAGAAGGGCCAGCAGCATCTCATGTTAAAAAGAGAGCACAGAGGGGATTAAATGACACAGAATTATACATACATGGGTTATCCCAATATCCTGGTTTTACGAACATACTATAGTAATGTAAGATTAGGGGAAATGGGGTGAAAAGTACACAGGACTTTACTATTTGAGGCAACATCCTGTGATTTTAATTATTTCAAGATAAAAGTTGTTTATTTTAAGTAGACAGGCTGATGGTGGCATGCAAAAGGACATAAAAACCAGCTTGAAAAGCCTCCCAGTGGCAAATCTAGAACTTTTTTTTTAAAGTGTATTCCTATACACTATTTTTTTTTTAAGAGAGAGAGAGAGAGAGAGAGAGAAGTTTTGTTTTTTTTTTTTTAATATTTATTTTTTAGTTTTCGGCGGACACAACATCTTTGGTTTTTGGTTTGTTTTTTTTTTTTATGTGATGCTGAGGTCAGCGCGCTACCGCTTGAGCCACATCCCCAGCCCCAAATCTAGAACTTAAGCATAACAACAAGTGACAGTAATGGAGTATAACCCATAGAATAAAACAGAAATTCTTGATGTAAAAAGAGTGATATAAATATGTTCTTTTTATTACAATGTTTTTTTTATTACAGCTAACTAACAAATGTAGAAGGAATAATTCAGTCAGAATATGACCATTTGGCAACCATTAAAGCCAAAATTTGGTGGGAAACATCAATGTATGCTAAAACTAATGGGTAAAAAAGTGTCTCCCCACAAAATACTACTTATTATAATTTACAAAGGGAAAGAACTAACTAGAAATCTGGCAGATACCACCTTTAACCAAGTGATCAAAGTTAACACCATCAATAATGGGATAAATTATATGCCATCCAAAACATCATTTCTTTGACAGTTCAGACAAGAATACATATCCTGGATATCTAATCATCAGGAAACTGGACAAACTCAAATTCAGGGATAATGACTTTTAATGTTCAAAACTGTCAAGGGCATGCAGATCAAAAAAGTATTTTCCAAAACTGTTCCAGATAGAAGGAGATTAGAGATATGAGAGCAGGATGAGATGCACAATGCTGGATTCCACTCTTTTCTATGAAGAAATTATTTAGAGCCAGGCATGGTGGCACATGCCTGGTATCTCAGTGACTTAAGAGGCTAAGGCATGAGGATCACAAGTTTAAGACCTGTCTCAACAATTTAATGAGGCCCTAAGCCACTTATCAAGACCCTGTCTTAAAATTAAAAAAAAAAAAAAAAAAAAAATTAAAAATGGGGCTAGGTATGTAGCTCAATGGAAAAGGCAGCCCTGGGAAGGAAGTGAAATTAATTAATTAATTACGCACAGACTTGAATGGAGACTCTATGTAAAGTACATACAGAAGTTTTTAATTGTTTCAAGCTAGACGTGATGGCGCATGCCTATAATACCAGCTGTTCAAGAGGCTGATGCAGGAGGACAGCAAGTTCAAGGCCATCATGCACAGCTAAGGGAGACTCTGTCAACAAATGAAAAGAGCACTTGCCTAGCAAGCACAAGGCTCTGGATTCAATCCCTAGTTCCCCTCCCCAAAACTGTTTCAAAATAAGAATCTTAAAAAAAAAAAAAAAAAATACCAGGCTAGTTATGGACTCAAAACACTTTATTTTCCTCAGTCCAGAATACTGAGATCCTTGTATCTTCATGGCTAGTTCTCCTACTTAACCAGATCTTTCCTTGGAAGTTATCTTTTCAGTAAGATGGTACTTCGTACACTTTTAATACTGTTTTGTATGCTTTTCCTTATTTCACTTTCTCCTTACCACCTAGCAATATCTTACTTACACTTAGCCCAATTATTATTATCTGGCTGCTCATTAATGTGCAAATTAACAAGCAACAAATCTGGTTTGTTCACTGCTATTTCTCCAAGGGCTAATCCAAGACCAAAACTATGGGGTAGTTACTTAATAAATATAAACTTATTAAATGATTAAATGTACATAAAATTCGGGGCTGGGATTGTGGTTCAGTGGTAGAGCACTCGCCTAGCACAGGCAGGACCCGGGTTCGAACCTCAGCACTACATAAAAAAATAAAAGCATTGTGTTGTATCCATCTACACCTAAAAGAATAAATATTTTTTAAAAAATAAAAATTAAAAAAATGTACATAAAATTCTTTGAACACAAAGAACTTAGATACAATCATAAAATACATTTACCTTCTCAACCAACAAAACAAATACTGAAAAAGATAAAATAACTCCACTATTAACTTGAGAGATCTGGGATACCATTTCAACAAATCTGTCTACAACATAAATGAACAAGCTAATATCCTTGCTCTAAGGAGCTTAGTGAGCAAACCAATTCCATCTGCAAGCAAAGCTGTAATACTACAGTCAGTTAATACAGCAAGGAAATACCTACCAATATCATGTGGAAAGTACAGTATAAACCACCCAAATACTGATAGACAACAATTAACTGTATAGACTTGACTGAAAAATACAAAGTAATCGAACCACATCCTCAGGAGATATATTACACACACACACACATATACACATACATATATATATACACAGAGTCTCGATGAGTTCCTTAGGGCCTAAATTGCTGAGGCTGGCTTTGAACTTGTGATCCTCCTGCATCAACCTCCCAAAATGCTGGGATTAGAGGCATGTACTACCTCGACCAGCCAGAAATTAAGTTTTCTTGGGGGAAAAAACCAATGGCATCTAACTCATTAAAATGAAATGGTATGAAACAAGACAAATACAACTGAGATTTCTGGTATTTTATTACCACATTTCCTTGAAAAACTATCAAGGTTATACTAAAATAACCACAATGTTTTCAATTAGTATACAGTGTTATAAAATAAAACTGTTGAAGAAAAAATATAATCCAAAAATCTGAAAACATATGGTTTCTATACACAAAATGGTTAATAAGTAGTATCTCATTTTATAAGGTTCTTATTCTCCTAAGTCATCAGGTATTAATGTTGACTTTTCTTTCTTGCATAATTGTCAGCATTATGACAGAAGACATTATCCTAAGCTGGGCACAAGAGTACATACCAGCAGTCCCATTTACTTGAGAGGCTGAAATAGGATGATCACTTGAGTCCAGGAGTTCATGACAGCAAGATGCTATACAGAAGGGGGCAAGACCAAACATCAACCACAACCCCCCCCTTTTTTTAAGTATAAAGAGGTTTGTTGTTGTTGCTGTTGTTTTGCTTTGTTTTGGTAGCAGGGATTGAAACCAAGGGTGCTTAACTCCTGAGCCACATCTCAGCCCTTTTTATTTGAGACAGGGTCTTCCTAAGTTGCTTAGGGCCTCACTAAGTTACTGAGGCTGGTCTTGAGCTTGTGATCCTCCTGCCTCAGCCTCCTGAGTCACTGGAGCAACCAAGCCTGGCCAAGAGTATGTGTGTGTTTTTAAGAGTGTAACAATTTGAGAACCACTGTATCTGACTGTAATAAATCAAGGTTGTCTGGTAAAAAATCTCTAGGGAAACCACCCTAAGAGAAAAAAAGATGTAATAAGCATGTTAATAAGGGAAGGGATAAAATGATAATAATAAATAAATAATCCGGAATGCAATGAGACGAGAAATAGAAACATGTGACAAGTGGGACAAATTTTAAAATAGTTAAACCCAAACATGGCAATAATTATACTAGTTATAAATGCATGAACTAATGAATTAAAATCAGAAGAAACACCAAATAAAGCATACCTTAAGGAAACAGAAAAAAGGACATCATTCTACAACAATTCAATAATTGTATTAAAAAATGCTTCCAAAATACATCGAGCAAAATGGTCAGAAAAGGAAAAACACAAAAATCCAAACCACAGTGGATAAATTTAGCAAATTTCTCAGTAACTGACAATAAATAAAAAGTTATCAACAGTATCAAACTTGATTTAATTGACATTTACAATGCTGCCTTCAAAAACAGTTAAGAGTGTCATTTTTTTCATATTGCATAGAACTTCCAAAATAGACAAATATGGTGGCATGGATCTGTACTCTTAGCTACTTGGGAGGCTGAGGCAGGAGGACAGCACACGTTGGGGGACATAGGAGTCCCTGTCTAAAAAAAAGGAAAAGAAAACAAAAAAGAACAAAACAACCCCAAAGAATTGTATCAAAATTAATCATAAGGGGCTGGGGTTGTAGCTCAGTGGCAGAACGCTTGCCTAGCACAAGTAAGGCATCTGGGTTGGATCCTCAGCACCACATAAAAATTAATAAATAAAATAAAAGTATTGTGTTCATCTGTAACTAAAAAAAAAAAGATCATAAGCTAAGCCACCTCAAAATTCAAAGGACTAAATTCATACAGTTTATTTCCTTACTATAGTAAAATTACACTCAAGACCAAACACAAAGAACAGACTTGTTTCTACTTACTTTACATACTTTTATAAATGGCAGGTTTCTGGAGCTCAATGCCCTGCTCCTGTAACATAATGCCCGGCACATGCAAAAGCATCCTCAGGGTGTCCTATGATCCTTGAAGCACAGGGAACCAACCGTAACATGCAACTCTAGCGAGTGTTTCCCAGAGTAATATAGTCCCTCCTTTCTAATCTGGAAGTATGTTTCCTGTCAGAATCTATGAAATGGTAACAAACTAACTTACCAGCTTGTAAAAGTAAGATTCCCCTCCAAGCACAAGTCTTGGTAGATATGCATACACACAACAATGTGGGTGAATCTACTGAGTAAAAGAAGCCAGACAGTATGCATTCATAATTTCTATGCAATTATAGAACAGACAAAATAAATCTACAGCGACAGAAAAGATCAATGGTTGCCATTGGGGTGGGGGGGACATGACAGAGTGCAAAAGGCCATGAGGGAACTTTCTAGGGTGATAAAAATATTCTTGTTTATTTTTATTGTTTTTTTCCCCCAATTTTGCCTTGTTTTACTTTTACAAAATCAGAAAAAAGTATTCTATACATTAATTTTGGTGGTGAGTACATAGATAATATTGTCATAACCCCATCAATCTGTACATTTAAAAATGTGATATTGTTGCATGCAAATTATCACAATAAAATTTATTTTTTACAAAGTATATGCATGTCATTAGGGAACTGCAATTAAAAAAAAAAGTGAAATGCCACTATATACCTATCAGAATGGCTAAAATCCAAAAAACCAACAATACCACTTATAGACAAGGATATATGACAACAGGAACTCTCATCCATTGCTGGTAGAAATTCAAAAGGTACAGACACTATTTCACAGTTTCTTACAAAGTTAAAGATAATCATATCATGTGATCTGACATTCATACTCCTAGGTATTTTCCAAATGAGCTGAAAACTGATGTCACACAAAAACCTGTACACAGATGTCTACATCAGTTTTATGATGGCCAAAAACTGGAGGAAACCAAGGTATCCTTGAATAGGTAAATGAGTAATAAACTGTTGTAAGTGAATATTATTCAGAAATAAAAAGAAATGAGATATCAAGCCACAAAAAAAAAATGACGAAATCTTAAATGCATATCTATGTTAAATGAAAGCAGCCAGTCTGAAAAGACTCCACACTGTGTAATTCCATTAGTAAGACACTCTGGAAAATACAAAGCTATAGAGATATGGAGATCTGTGCTTGAGGGATGGTGGATAGAGAAAGAGAGGAAAGAGAACACAGATGATTTTTAGGACACAGAAACTCTTAATTTAGTATGATACTGTAATGATAGGTACATGATCCCTTAAGCATTTGACAAAACCCACAGAAATGTATAACTAACTCAAAAAGCAAACCTTAAAGCAACTATGGACTTCAGTTAACAATAAAGTATCATTGGTTCATCAATTGTAACAAGTGGACCACACTAATGTAGAATGTTAGCCACAGTGGAAACACAGAAGGGAGAAGGAACTCTGTACTGTGTGTTCAATTTTCTGCAAACCTAAAACTGCTCTAAAAAAACAGTCCATTGTTTCTTTTTTAACTAATAAGAAATACTCTGACCTGCAGGGAACAAATGCCAAATTTATTCTCCTCTGTAGCAGATGCTACCACAGCCTAAATATTTTTTGGTTTTATAGGAGAAAAAGATCTCTCCTTGACATTTTATTTTCAGTTTTTTAAAATTCTAAGCATTATTTGTATTTGTCATTTGCATGTTTAATGATCTAAATCTTTTAACAATTATTTTATAGATATTTAAAGTTCATGGTGAATCTGTGTAAGCTCTTTATATTAAAAACATTAGTTAAAAAAACAAAAGCTCTTTTTAGTTTTAAAAATATTTTTTAAAAGCTGTCTTTTGGGGGCTGGGGATGTGGCTCAAGCGGTAGTGCGCTCGCCTGGCATGTGTGCGGCCCAGGGTTCGATCCTCAGCACCACATACAAACAAAGATCTTGTGTCCGCCGATAACTAAAAATAAATAAATATTTAAAAAAAAAAAAAAAAAAAAGCTGTCTTTTGGGACATATGGTTTTCCAGTTCTCTTTTACCTTTTTCTTTAGATTTCTCTTTCAGCAAATAAAAATTATTTTTTCTTTACAATTGTTTTCATTTCAACTATATTTAGATTAGGTTAGAATTTGCAGTTTCACTTTTTTATGGTTTTTCATTTTATCTTTATCTCCTGTAACTACTTGGAGTTTTAAAAAGTGCATGTTATGGTGTGAGAAAAAAATCTCACTTTCCCCCTCAAACACCAAAACAACTTTTTAAGGCAAGTGTTTTCAATACAAACATAAAATTCTATTATTTTGTTATAAAAATATGTAATGCTAATCAAAGAAATATGGGAAAGAGAAAACAGATTTTAACATTTTTTCTAGAATCTACACAAATACATATTTTTAACAGCATCCTTTGATAACCAGATATAAGTAATTATAACTCAAAACTCCTTTAGTAGGGCTAATGGCTAAACAATTTATCCAAGCAATGAAATACTGAAAACTATAAAGATTTAAATGCATTAATAGACAAATATAAAAAGGTAATATACTGTTGAATAAAAAGCATTCTCTCTTTTTTTTCTCACACACAGGTTGCACACATTAAGCATGTAATTTGTCAATTATAACAATAAAGCTGAACAAAAGGAAGCTCTTGAAAGAGAAGGAAAATAATATAGGTTAGAAGGTTTGATCTACATGCAGTAAACAAAAACATCAGACTAAAAGAGAGACTTAAATGAAGTTAAATAATTTTTATTGTTCTTAATACCTAATTGATCCAACTGGTAACCACCCACCCATATACACAATAGCCTGGAAAAACTACTCAGTCAATAATTTGCAGCTCACAGAAACAATAATGTTCTTCAAAGTCCAACTAAAACACCACTACAAATGTTTTCTGATTTGAGGTTTACTTTATACCTATTTTGAATGATATATATGCTTTGTCTACATGTTACAGTGAAACTGATTCAGACTTTGCATGTAGTATCTTTTCAATTACTATTATTCACTGAAACAGTATTATTAAATGCACTTAAAGTATACATGAATGGTTTCAGGCTTCATTTACCAGTGTATTTGTTGGGACCAACCCATTACAAATTCCAACATATAGTATGTTCTATTTACATAAGTAAAATAAGTTTCCATATCTATTGTATTTTATATACTTTCAAATTCAGTAAGTTTAGGAAAAACGGCAAACTATATATATATCATTAATTTTGTTTCTTAAGGATCCCTGTACCAGAACATTGATGAAATCAACTTATAAAAACTACAAAGTCATATAATAATTAAATTTGGCCAGTATCCCAACACCCACAACTCAATGTTTTGTACTTGCTACTAAAGACATTCTTCAAATAGCTAAACCATATTGTGGCATGTGATAAAATCAGACAAATAAGATGCTTAATATGGATATCCTTGAAAAAGTACTCATCTATTTAAATGGCATATCCAAAAACAGTCTTCTATGAAAAGAGCTGAAAAAAAGAAAAAGAAAAAAAAAAAAAGGAAAAAAAAATGTACATTTTCAAATAAGACTGTACCTTAAAGGCAGGCAATGTGTCCAAAAAAACTGAATTTTTCTTTTCATACAGTCTCATATACTCATCCACAAGCAAAAATTTATTAAAATGAACAATCCAATTATCTCAAGTAAATTTACTGAATGTCTATCAAAACAGTGCTATAAATTGGTAATAAAAATATAACTAAAACACTTTCATTTATCCTGTCTCATAAAGTGATTAAGACAGGTAACAAAGGCATTGTCCTTGCATTTAAATGGTTTATAGTCTAGAACATATAAAATAATTACAATAAAAAGTACAAATATTTTATTAAAAGTATTATTTTCAAGTAAGACATATCCTATAATCTAAATTACAAAAGAGCACCATTATACAGAACAATGTTCAAGAAAAAAAATGGTTACACAAATTATTATAACCAATTAATTTAGTAATTAAAGTTGAAAAAGTTAATATAGAGAAATTCTTAAGCTACAATGTTAAGGTAATAAAACTGAATATGAACACATTCCCAACAATTTAAATATTTTTAATTAAATTGAGGAAACTTGGGGGGACCCCCATATGAGTAATTATCACTGGGTGATCATAAGAAGTTTTTATTTTTTCTCTTTACATTTTCTAATTTCCTCTGACCATCTACTGCTCTTAAGGAATGCAATAAACCTCTTATGGTTTAGATACAAGGTATATCCCGAAAAGCTCATGTGTGAGACTATGCAGAAAATATAGAGGTGAAATGACTGGGTTATGAGAGACTTTAACCTAATCAGTGTATCAAAAATATTCCACTTGAATGAATTAATGGGGTGATAACTGTATGCAGGTAGGATGTGGCTGAAGGCAATAGATCACTATGGGTGTGCCTCTGGGGGTCATACTTTGTCCCTGCTGTGTGAGTTCTCTCTCTCCTAACTGTCATGTCCTGAGCTACTTTCCTCTGTCATGTCCTGTCTTAGTTCTGCCTCACCTTCAGCACAAAGTAATGAAGTGGGCCATCTATGGATTGAGACCTCTGAGGACCATGAACCCCAAATAAACTTTTCCTCCTCTAAAATTATTTTTGTCACATCTTTTAGTCACACCAGAAAAAAAAAGAAAAAAAATGACTAAAACACCTCTAAACAGATACCCATAATTTTTTTTTCTGTCAAGCTGGTAGCGTAAAAGAACTCTACATATATAGTGAGAAAATTCATCAAAATGAAAACTTACAGTAAGGAAAGCAGGTTTGACAAAGATGGAAGACCTCACTTTTTTGAAACATCAACCAGAAATTAAAACAAGTAAGTACGTTTTAAATGACATATAATCTAAAAGTTTCACCAGGAGCCTTCTTCAGTTCACATGATAAATACTTCAGGTCCCCATAGGACACTGGAATTACTCCATATATCTGTGCTGTACAATATGATAGCCAGTAGCCATACCTTGTTCTTAAGCACTTGAAATAAGGCTTGTGCAACTGAGGAACTGAAATTATGTTAACTAGTTTAATCAACTTAACCTCCAGTAGCTAATGATTACCATATTAAGAACAAAAGAATTTGGATATTCCAAGACAGTTCCCTTGAAAAGAATTACTCAGTACAACTACCCTCAATTACAATCAGTAGTACCAAAACTTGAGAAGTTGAAAAAGAGGTATGTTTGGAAAAAGCAAAAGAGGCAAATATCAGAGTTAGGTGAAAAAGGAGGCAACACATAGGTCTTAGAGCCCAAGAAAATTCAAATTGTATACAACATTTATATTTATCAATCTCAAATGCTTAATAATTTATATCCATTCTTTGTCAATTAGTAAAGAAGAAAAATGTCAAATTTATAAAATAATAAAGGTAACATTAAAAAATTCTATAGGATAGAGAACATGTAAGTAGCTGGGAAAGACAAATTCTTCCACAGTATCTAATTTCCTGTACTCCAAAAAAGGAAAGACTCAACAAACTAAAAGGTTACAAAAACAAAAACTTATTCTCACTAGTTCTGGCATCTCTCTGTTATGAAGAATTTCTCCTTCAGGTCTGCAGTCTTCAGCTCATATAAGAGACAACAGATAAAACAGGTTCTTGGGTGTAACCAAGGCCTTAAAAATATTTTGCCATAACAGATAATAAAACTCAAATTTCTTTAAGAAATGGACATTTTAAGTAATTCTTGGCATGTTCTGGTTCCTTGGATGTGCTGTGTCTGTCCTGTGACTGATATCATGCTATTCCAGAACAATTAAAAACATTCTAAGAGAATGAAAACCAAAAAAATGTATTAAAGTTTCTCAAGCCTCTTTTCTCAGATCATTAAGTACAGCAACCCATATATAAAACCAAATCTTCTGCTGATGAAGGATACTAGCATAGTTAAAGAGGTGTAAGCAAAGGCTAGTTTGAGCCTAACCCTCATCTACAGTATGTACCTTAAGATTAAATTACTATTTGTCCAGTATTTATGGTGGGGCTCAATTTTGCACATTTGGGAAAACTCATTTTGTTTTAACCTCTCCCAGGAACAATGATGCACACTAACTAAAAGACATATAATTTATGTTATGTTAATATATTAATTTAAAAAAATGAATTTAGCTATGTTTATACGTCATCCCTAGAATAAGAGATTAGTTTACTAACCAGAAGGATCTCAAGAATAAAGGTTTAAAATAAAGGAGTTAGAAAAGCCTGATTTTAACAAAAAATTTTTTTAAAGTATGTGATTTTTTAATCAAAAAGACTTAAAATGATATATGAGCTCTACCAACTTTCACCAAGTTACATACCTTCTCTAAACCTAAATAACATCAGTAAAATATAATACAATTTTTTTTGCAGTATGTTACTGAAAAGAAATGAAATAAAATGTCTGTAAAACACAGCATGTACACACACACACACACACAACACATACTCTATAATGGGTAAATATTAATTTTAAAAACTATTTTTTAATGGTCATTCTCTACATATTTCTGAACACCTATTTTCTTGGCAAAATTAAAGAAAAGATGGTCATATTAAAGTATCTTATTAGTTCAGCTGCAAGAGACAGGAAAAACACCAAACCAATCAGTGCCTTTATGTCCATTGTTAAAACAGTTAAGTGTTGATGCAGCAGTCCCAATGATGACAAAGGTCCCAGGTTCCTCAGCTTTGTTACTGTCAACCTGAATGCACTGCTTCCACTGAATGATGTTGGGTAGCAAGTGCCAACATCTGTCACTAAAAGGAAATGGCAAGAAAAGGGCACACTCACTTCCTACAAATGAATGTAGTCTTTTTCAAAGCTACTTACCAAGCCCTGGTATTCACATTCTGGAAGCCACAGCTTACTCATGTGGCCAATCACAGACAACAGTAAAAACTGTGACACAGACAGTATTTATTCTACTCAGCCCAAACCAAACTAAATCCAAGAGTTCTCCTAGCACAGAAGTAGAAGATAATAGATATTTAGGCAATTAGGAGATTCTGTCCTAGTGTATGTGTCTATTTTTTCCCATTTTTCTTTACTAGTACCAGGTTTCTCCAATAGCACCATCTCATGGTGTAGGTGTAAATAACTGGATTGTATCTCATTTAAATAAGTTAACATTTAAATGTAAGAAAGACCTCAACACTGGGTTCTTTGATGAGACAATAAAGACACCGATAGCAACATTTTCTGTCACGTGTCAGCAATGTGATAAATACTTTATGTAAATTATGGCACATATTAAAATTGTTTCATATAGGTCTTATTCTAGTCTGATAAAGGGTTTTTACCCACCTAAACCATCCTAACCTAAAAAAAGGTAAGTAACCAGGGGGGAAAGAAAAAAAAAAAAAAGAAAAAAAACAAGTAAAACAACAATGTTCTTCTTCTTCTCTCTCTCTCTCTCTCTCTCTCTCTGCAGAGGGGGAAAGGCGGATGAACCTAGGGACACTTAACCATTGAGCCACACCCCCAGCCCTTTTTTCTTTTGAGGCAGGGTCTCTCTAAGTTGCTTAGGATCTAAACTCCTGGTAAACTCCATATTTTATATATTTTACCACAATAAATAAGAGGCTCTGAAAATGTCATCTAGGGATACATAATACATAAAAAGGACCCAGATCAAAATTCTAGAGATTAAAAAAAAAAAATCCCATTTGTCAGAAAAAACAAAACAAAAAAAAAAAAAAAAAAACACTGACAGGAGACTAGAAAGTGCAGAAGAAAAGACAAGGGAACCTAAGAAACAGCAAAAGAAATTATAGAAATGAAGCATGGGGGACAGGGGACAAAATAAAATGAACAGATTCTGTAATCTATTGGACTACCATGAAACAATCTAATATACACAAAACTGGAGTCACTGGGAAGGAAAAAAAGAGAACAAAGAATTTTTTTGAAGGACTCAAAATTCCCATATTTGACAAAAACTATACAATCAAGATGCTCAATGAATGCCCCAAATAAGAAATATGAAGAAAACAGTAGCAAGGCACATCATAATCACATTGATGCAAAACAATCAGAAAAAGAAACTCTTAGAAAAGTCAAAGAAAAAAGGACATCATTAAAAATGGAAGAATAACACAAACCAGAATACAATGAAGATCAGAACCACCATCCTCCAGTAATTCTCCAATATGTTCCACACAAAGAAAAAGTGGAGAGGCACCTGCCAGGTGTTCCCCAGACCTTTCAGCAAACATGGACATGCTTTCCGCCAATCACACGCAAATCCACAAGAAAGCTAACACTAAGAGAAACACTAAGAGAACGGGCACTGTTCAACAAGGAATAAATGTCCCATAAATATTACCATGGCAAAGCAGAAGAGTCTGCACTGTTACCTGCTTGGTATTGTGAGCTGAGACAGCTTCCTAAAATGTACAAAACAAAATAATCAGAAAGAGGAGGAACTCAGGGGCTAGGGATATAGCTCAGTTGGTAGAGTGCTGGTCTCACAAGCACAAGGTCCTGGGTTCAATCCCCAGCACCAAAAATCAAAAATTTAAAAAAAAAAAAAAAAAGAGGAGGAATTTGAAGAGAAAGAGACATGGTTTCAATGAAATACCATCCTAGACCCACCTAGAAAAGCACATTCTGAGAACCAATGGAAAAAACCCTCAGCTACTAAAACCGATTCCCTATGAATTCATGGCAAGACAGGTGTCAAGAAATAAAAGACCTCTACACTGGAGGGGGTGCAACATTTTTAGAAAAGAAAAACAAAAACTGTCAACTAACTCACAATAATCACAGAAACCACGAGTTGAAAACTTTATTCTTTATTACATATGGGAAAGTGACTAATTTTTATTGCTGGAAGGACAGATCACAATGAAAACTCTCAGAAGTTTCTATATATGTATTCATTTTACTTTTTAAACAATTAATTCTTGATTTTATAGTTTTAAAATGACAGGCTTTAAAACTAGATAAGACAGGCAGATATAGAAACATAAACGGCTGGATAATTATGAACCAAATTGGTAGGCCCTCCCACACACACATACCCTAATTCACAAGTTGAAATTCTAACCCCAGTACTGGCATTTGAAGACAAAGTCTTTTTATTACTTATTTATTTATTTATTTTTAGTTATCGGCAGACACAACATCTTTGTTTGTATGTGGTGCTGAGGATGGAACCTGGGCCGCACACTTGCCAGGCGAGCGAGCTACCACTTGAGCCACATCCCCAGCCCCTAAGACAAAGTCTTTAAAGAGATGACTAAATTAAAATGAAGTCAGCAGTCACTAATCCAATATGATTTGCCGCAGTCTGACTGGGCACAAATCACAAGCCACTGAAGCAGGAACAAACTTTATTTCTGAACTCTACCAGCACACTCCACACATGCTCCCGGGAAATCTGCCCACCGCCATGCGTCTCCTCCAGGAACCAGCAACCGGAAATATTTCCTCCCGAAATCCCTCCTCCTGCACTTCCCCAGCCAATGGGAACTCTCCGGGAATCCCAGGGAATCCCCATGAGAACTCCAAAGTTGCTGCAAAGTAGCTGCCGAGGAGGATAGTAATGCCTCGCCTGCCAACCAATACTGTTGGCAAAATGCCAGGGGCCATTCCGACTGGGCTGTGGCTCTCAGCAATGATTAGTGTCCTCATAAAAGGAGATCAGGAAAAACAGAGATACCAGGAGGTAGGATGTATCAGAAAATCTTTTTTTTCTTTCTTTCTTTTTTTTTTTTTTTTGGTACCAGGGATTTAACTGAGGGACACTCGACCACTGAGCCACATCCCCAGCCCAATTTTGTATTTTATTTAGAGACACCCGGGGTCTCCCTAAGTTGTTTTGAACCTTGCCGTGTCTGAGGCTGGCTTTGAACTCACAATTCTCCTGCCTCAACCTCCGGAGCTGCTGCAATTCCAGGAATGTACCACCCCACCTGGCTATATCAGGAATTCTTAATCATCACCTCCAGTCTCTCCTTAATGTTGCTATCCAAAAATTGTCAAGCACAGAAGTTTCTATGACATTATTACCATTTTCATTTGTATCCCATCCAAACCTGTAAGAGAAGACCTAAGATATTTCAATTTCAAAGCACCAGAGCTATCCTCTAAGCTGACAGCAACCAATTTGAAAAGTAACAGCAGTCCTCCTTAAACTAATCCTCTGCAATAATATGAAAAAAATATTGTTCATTACTAGCAATTAAAACAAAAGTGGGAGAGAGGGACAAAGACAACAAAGGGAAACTAAGCAGATTCAGAAACTAGTCCAGGATTCAGATGCAACTTCATTACTGTAAATTAATTAAACTGCAGAATCCAACTCATACCCTTAAATGTTCCACTCAAACCCTTTAAAGACTTATAAATAAAAGTGATCATGTACTGCTCTTGAAGTTTGCAAAATGTACACAACTAACTATCTACTGAAAAGCGTTCATGATTTTTTTAGAAATATAGCCACCATATTTGAATTCATAAGCATTTCTAAGTATAGAATATATTTTAATGGAGAGATTGTTGATTTAATAAACTTTTTTTTTTTGAAGAGCAGTTTGGGCTCAGCAAAATAGAGAGGATGGTCGTTTTCCTATATACCACTTGCTCCCCCATGAACATGGCCTCTCTTGTTATCTTACCAACATCTCCCACCAGAATGGTTCATTTGTCACAAACTGGTAAACCTACATTAACACATTATCACCCAAAGTCCATAGTTCACATTAGGATTCACACTTGGTGGTATACATTTTTCTAAGAATGTTGCACATGCTTCATTTGTACATTACACAAAGTATAAAGACATGTATCTAGCATTACAGTGTCATACATGATATGACAGTATCTTAATCTTCTGGGCTCTACCTACTCATTCCCCACCTCCAAAAACTAATCTTTTTTTTTTTTTTTTAGTATTATTTTAGTTGTTGATATACCTTTATTTTTTATTTATTTATATGTTGTGCTGAAGATCAAATCCAGTGCCTCACACATGCTAGGCAAGCACTCTGCCACTGAGCTACAACCCCAGCCCCAAACCATTAATCTTTCTAATGTCTCCACACTCCTGCCTTTTTCAAAATGTGATAATGTTGACATTATACTCTTAACATACAATCCAGCCATAAAGCACCTTGGTATTACACAAAGGAGCTGAAAACTTATGTCCATACAAAAACCTTCACAAAGATGTTTATACCACTTCATAAGAAGTGGAAGATAAATAGCATGACTGTCATTCCTCTAGTAGTTAAGTATAATCTCAAAAATCAATAAATACAAATTTTGACTTTCAAACTTCTAAATACATTCATATCCATTAACAACCAAAAATCAAATGACCAAGCAGCAGAAAAGGTACACAAAACACTTTTTAAGAAAGAAACATATGGACTGCTGAACTGTCTGGTTTACTCTTATTTTTTATTTTACTGGAACTGGGGATTGAACTCAGAGGTGCTTTACCACTGAGGTACATCCCAGTCTTTTTTATTTTTTATTTTGAGATCGGATCTCACTAAGTTGCCCATGCTGGCCTCTAACTTGTGATCCTCCTGCCTCAGCCTTCAAGTCACTGGGATTCAAGGCATGCACCATCAAACCCAGCTTTCTCTCATTTTAAATGATGTGAAGAGAAATAATTGAAAGAATACATTTTTAAAAATCTAAACGGTATCATAAAGATGACTATTACTTAAAAGCTGTTTTATAACTTGAAAGCTGTTTTATAAATAAAGTTTCATAATGGTTTTAAAATAAAGTTATAATTTTATTTTTGCTCATTTTTAAAGACACCTCGAAGTAATTTTTGAATGTTTCTATTATTTTTAAACACAGGCACAATCATAGCATAGATATACATCTTGCTTTTCAGGTGCTATGCCCTGAAGGACCATACATACATTCAATTCAATATTTCTAGTGAAATTCTCCCTCCTGAATTGACTCTTAATGACTTAAGACTGTCACTACTTTCCCCATCATCCTTCATTAATTGTGAAACACCAAAATTATATATTTTGACCTGCACATTACCGGCATCAGAATCACCAGGGATGTCTGTTAAAATGTAAACTCCTGACCCCACCTCAGTTCACCTAAATCAAAGGATCTGATATCACTTCCACCAAGTATCATAAGGCAGGATTCTGGTTTACATTGGATGATTCTGACTTTCAGGTTTTGTCCAAGCCTCAGTGGGCCAAATAATTAAAGGAAAGAAAGAATAAAGAAGTATTCTCCTTTTTTCAGATACATTTTAGACCCAAAGCCACCTCTGGCCATCTCTGAATTACAACAATGTAATCCTTAGTTCACCTGGAATGTTTTTTAAAACTGGTACCGAAGCTGGGCATAAACCTGTAATTGCAGCAAACTTGGGAGACTGAGGCAGGAGGATCCCAAGTTTGAGGCCAGTCTCAGCAAATTAGTGAGACCTGAGCAACTTAGTGAGACCCTGTCTCAAAATAAAAAATAAGAGGCTGGGGTTTTGGCTCAGCAGTAGAGTGCTTGCCTAGCACATTCGAGGCCCTGGGTTCTATCCTCAGCACCACATATAAATAAAATAAAGGTATTGTGTCCAACTACAACTAAAAAATAAATATTAATAAATAAATAAAAGGGGCTGAGGACGTGGCTCAATGGTTAACTCTCCCTGGGTTAAATTCCCAGTACCAAAAAAAAAAAAAAAAACTGGTACTCAAGTCATACTACATTAGAAAATCTGGGGGTGGAAGCCAGGCTTAAATATTTCTAATGATCCATAGTGACTTCCATATACTGTAGTTGGAAATCATTGCCTTTAGTAGACAAAAGAAAATTTTAGCTTAAAATGATCTGTAAAAGTCAGGTATAAAGCCATAGGTATTAAGTTTTGAAATTTCTAGATGAGCATATATTTCTATATTCTTATTCCTACAGTAAAATTTTGCAATGCACTTATTAAAGTTTTAAGATTACCTTTTGGTTAAAAAAAAAATGACAAAAAAATTGTTTCACAATGAACATAATATAGGATCATACCGGGCTGGGGATGTGGCTCAAAAGGTAGCGTGCTCGCCTGGCATGCATGCGGCCTGGGTTCGATCCTCAGCACCACATACAAAGATGTTGTGTCCGCCAAAATCTAAAAAAGAATAAATACTAAAAAAAATTCTCTCTCTCTCTCTCTCTCTCTCTCTCTCTCTCTCTCTCTCAAAAACAATATATATATATATATATATATATATATATATATATATATATATATATGATCATACCACGTATCTTAAGTTCAGATACATCATTCCATGTAAAGGCACATTCATTTCAGTGATTATAGATGAAGAAACATAATCACAAAGCTTATACAAAAATTCAAAGTTCATGTTTTTAGATATTTAAAAGCAACTCCAAATACTGATAACTCCAAAGGATTTTTATTCTAAATTTAAAATAATTGCAATGCTGGTATGAAAATTAACTTTATATTTCACATTATCTCTTCCCCTAACTCGTGACTATCTCATTTCTCCGAAAGAAAACTTCTGATAGTTTTTCCTCTCAAGTTTACTAATTCCATAGATGCTGTTGTCCTGTTAACAGCACTAGATAAAATTTAATTCACAAAGAAACATTTTTTAATCTTTATTCTTTCATGAAAGGCAGATCAATCAACTTAAAAAACATTTTAGTTTAGTTTAAGTTTTATTTTAGTTTGGTTTCAGCTGTTTGACTTCATTTTTTTTCACCATGTAACAGGATAAACATGACCATACATATTTAAATGTGTAAGAGCCCAAAGTGCCACAAACTACAATAACAAAGTTATCTCAAAAACAGTGAAACATTTTTTCAAAATCATCCTAATACTTTCACATTTAATATTTTAAATATTTTTGCAGGGATTTCATATCTCAAAATGCATTTTCGGAGAGGGTAAAAGGGGGAGATCATGAACTGAAATTGATTACCATGTATGTATGAGTACCTCAGGATGAATTCAACTACTATATACAACCATAAAGTTCTAATTAAAAACAAAATAAAAAGCATTTTCACTAAATCTTGCAAGAATCAAAAAGTTCCTGACAACTGTGCTAATGCACTTTCGTTTAAAAAAATAATACCTATCACTACAACCAAAAACTGGTTTAAACTCACCTTTATTACATCAAAGAAACATCTAAAATACTAAAAGAATTCTTTTCTAAAATTGTCCTCCATGTGTCAAAAAAGGGGAAAAGTCCACATGTAGTTAGTTATCTTTAATAAAAACTAAAAGTAATTATAATCCTATAAACAAAATCTAAAGAGAAAATTTTAATTTCAATAAGTATATTTGAGAATGACTTCTGAGGAATCATGGTTAAATACAGGTAAAATGGTACAGTCACCTCCTGATACAATGTGCTAAAGCAGCTAATTTTACATTTGAAAAGAACACTTTATCTTGATAAAAGCCCCAAATATGTATATATCATAATCCTACAAATCAATATCCAGTGCTACCTGTGTACGACCAAGGCAACATTTATATCTACAGACTAAATTCAGACATTTATTTAAATATAAACATATAAATATAAAGCTAAGTGCAATAGTGTTTAAAACACCAATAATTACCTACCTTTTATACGAACCACATACTAAAAACTGGTTTTTAATCTTTTATATAGAATAGAAAAGTGAAAAATAAAATCTGGGTCAATGAGAGAAATGCTTATAAATTTACTCCTAACATACTTAAAAACAAAAGATGAATACAAATCAGAATTGGGAGGAAAAAAAAAAAAACATAGAAAGGCCATGCTTAAGTGAAAAGTCCTTAATGCCTACAGCTTAGAAATAAGCCAACTAGGAGACTCTATGGTTATTACCTGGGCCTACTAAGTTGAACAAGAGTCATTCATGACTCAGAAGCAAAAGGTACCATAATACGGTTTAAAACAAAAATTCTTACTAAAAACAAAGTGTAGATACTAGTTAGTAGGATAATTCCACATACAGAGGGCTCTAATTAGTATTTATATTCTATTTTAAAACACTGGACATGGTCTGTAATCTATAAAACAAACTTTACCAGATGATTACCATATCCTTTCACAAAAACATTTTAAACATATTGATTCAAACTAGACCACACTCATGACACATTAGTAAATATTAAAAGAACCATGCACAGCACAGTGTGGCATGTCTGTAGTCCTATCTACTCAGGAGACTAAGGCAGGAGGATGGATCACTGCAGCTCAAGGTCAGCCTAGGTACACAGTGAGACACTATCTCAAATACACAAGTAAATAAATAAATTACAAGCAAATGAGACAGTTCTCAACATCATGGGTCATTAGTAAAATGAACCATAAGGGCTATCATCACAAAGACAGACAATACCAAAAGTTCTGTGAGGATGTACAGCAACTGGAACCCTCACATATGGCTCGTGGGAAGGCAAAATGGTCCAGTCATTGTGGAGAATACTGGCAGTTAAGCATGAGTTTAACATTATCCTGCAATCTCACCCCTAGAATCTACCAACAGAAATGAAAAACATCCTCACATATGGTAAATTCATTAACAAAATATAACATATTCATATAACAGAACAGTAGTCAACCATAAAAAAGTACAAAACACCGACACATGCTACAACACAGATGAACCTTAAAAACATTAAACTAAAAAAATTCTAGCTGAAAAAAGCCAGATGCAAATGGCCACATATTGTATGATTAAACTTATACAAAATCTACAGAAAAGAAAAATTTATAGACAGAAAGCAGATAAGTGGTTTGCTGAGGTTGAAAGTTGAGAATGACTACAAACGCACTCGAAGGGAATATTAGAGGGTAATCAAAATGGATTGTGATGATGGCTACAGAACTCTAAAAATATAATGCAAATCAATAAATTATACACTTAAAATGGATGAATTTATAGTACTTAAGGTATACCTCAAATAATAATTAAAAAGAACTAGCAAAGCTGGTAAACAATGATACCTGTTTTCAACACCTGCTTTCTCTCAGACACTTTTATTTCAGAGTTGATTCTAACAGCAAATAAGAGACAGAAACACACTTGCCAATTGCACAACATCTGCAAGCTACATTTATTCACTCAACCCACAATTATCAAGGACTTACTACTGTTTGTCTAACTGAACACTTCCAGTAGATATAGAATATCGAAACTCTAAATTCCTTTCTATAATTTTCTAAATATAAAGCAAAAAGAACATGAAAAACTACATTTACACTTATTAGAAAAAGTAACATATTACAAGTACTAAACAATCTAAAGCCAAATAACTATGTTAGTAACCAGAATGCCTGATAATATTTGAAAATTTTAAACAGTTGTTCAGCATGACTTATAATGACACCCTTGATTCCTGATCAAAATCTCTCACATCCTTCAACTTTGTTTTTAATTTTATTAGTAAACAAATGCTTTATTACTAATATAACAGAGCCCAAGATGATATTTTAAAGGATTTCATCCTTAAACACACTACCAGCATCTCATCTGTCCTTACACATGAAATTGCTAATCCAACACAAGAATCAGCTAGGTTTATAAGGAGGAACTGGATTAACTAGAGAAAAAATGAATTGGGGGGGGTGGTGGCAGGAGACAACACAAGAGATGATGTACAAATGATAAAGACTGTACAACCCACACAAGGTGTCTTTACTTCACCTAAAACAGAAAAAAAAAATAGCTTAAATCTTTTCCAAGACACACTGTTTTGACATGACCCAGAAAGTGTCCAAATTAGAAGTTGCTTTTCCTAAATAACCTCAACTAATTCTACTATCCAAACCCATCCTCTCTGCATATACTTAATCTTCCTTCCAAAAGACAGATAAGAACTAAGCGATAGGAACACAAATTGAAATGTTTACTTAGTATGTTAAGCATTCCTCAACAAAATATTCTAAGTAATTAAAGTACTACTTACCCTGCTGTGCTAGAGAAGGCTTTCCTATTCATTTTCATAACATAAAAAAACAGCCCCAATAATGAAGCGGTAGAAATTAGTTCCAAATCTATAATCCTTTAAAAATAAAACTTCTATCATTTGCTTTAGCTAAAGAAGTCTGAATCTCTTTTTGCGGGGAGAGGGAATTCTGGGGATTGAACTCAGGGGCATTCAACAACTGAGCCCCATCCCCAGCCCTATTTTGTATTTTATTTAGAGACAGGGTCTCACTGAGTTGCTTAGTGCCTCTATTTTGCTGAGGCTGGCTTTGAACTCTAGATTCTCTTGTCTCAGCCTCCCGAGCCACTGGGATTAAAGGCATGTGCCACGGTGCCTGGCTTTCAGAAATCTAAATGTTTTTCAAAGAATAAAGAAAATTGGACATTGAATACAAAGTGATTATTCAACTATAGCAACAATTATAAAGCATTTTAGATATCTGAAAGAACAACCTCTTACCCAAAGGAAACAGCAAGCTATAAAAATAATTCTTAGACTTAGGAACATTCCCTAAAAGATTATCAACAATGAACCAAAAAGGAATCCTAATATTTTTCCTTTGTCACTCATACACACAGAAATGCCAACCATTATGAATTAAATGCTTTCCAAGAAGACAAGGATTATTTAGAACAGCCAACTACAGAGTTTACAAGAATACCTACATAATTTAATCACACTTTTAAAAAGGGGGGCTATAGATGAGAAGAAAGGAGAATGAATCAAATCAAGGATAAAACAAGAACAGGCAGTTTTAGTGGAGCCAAAAGGCCACCATGATTTATATCAATTTAAATGTTAAGTTTTGTATAATAAGCTAGCCCATCAATGGTAAATGTTCTGTTGTGTTACTTTTTAAAACTAGAAATTGCACTTCAATCATCCAGTGACCCTTATCACTAACAGCCTGTATATTTTAAATATCAGCACAAAGTAGTTTTAAGTATACAGATGGTTCCCAATTTATTAAGGTTCAATATAAGTTTTTGACTTTCCAATGGCACAAAAACAATCAAACTCAGTAGAAATCATACTTCAAATTTTGAATTCTGTTCTTTTCCCAGGTTAATGATATGCAGTATGGATAGCACCAGACTGCAGCTCTCAGTCCACCACCAAATCAAGCGCGTATACAACCACAACAACCACAGAGTGCTGCTGAGATATGTTCTACGGGTTAGGTGCATTAAATGAGTTTTCAACAGTCTTTTCAACTTACAATGGGTTTACTGGGGCAAAACCCCACTGAAAGTCAAGAAGCATCTTACAGTGTTGTAAAATAGGAATTCCATGAAGCAACTCAAGAGGCTCAAATGGAGACCAAATTTATATCATTATGCTCTCTCTCACCCCAGCCACCACTATCTGAATAGAAAATGTAATACAGAGATCTAAACAGAGGATTCCAATTAATATCTTGGGAATTCTGATATTCAGACCAATCTCCCGATAGGATACTTGCTCCTCTAATTCATACTTTACATAAAAACTCCAAATGGAATCAAAACATTAATAAAAGTCAGCAAAGTACTAAAATTCAGTTATATATTATAATGTTGGTAATGAATTTCCTAACACTGAAGCCTAAGCCAGAAATTATCCTACAGTAATAAGTCATTAATGTGACTACAAAAAAATGACAAAGCTCATATACAGTGTAATTATTTTCATATTTATATTTTAGGCCAAGTTATGTTTATGTACCAAATATATAGACCAAAATATTAATTTAAACAGTGGCTATCTCTAGATAAGAATACTATACATAAGTGCCACTACCATTTATACTTTCTATACTCCCTAAATTGTCTACAATCAGAACATATTTTTATAATTTAAAAATGAATGTTTTTTACTTCAAAATATAAAATCTATCTTCTCCTGTATCAGCCATGGTTAGCTGAATTTCCTTCAGGTATGGATAAAACTTACAAAAAAAAAAAAAAAGGCTTTTGAATAGAGCTTCAGTTAAATAACAGAACAATGAGAATTTGATGTAGCTACTAAGGAAACAAAAGTCCACCTATCTGTAAAATGATTTTTAACAAAGTTGCCAAAGCAATTCAGAGAGAAAAAAAAAAAAATTTTTGAAACATTGGTGCTGGGTAGTCTGAATAACTTTACAGTCATATGGGAAGATATATCTATATTAGACTTGGCCCCTAACTCACACTACACACCAATTCTAGCTTGAAATGGTACTCGAGACCTAAACCTAAAAGTTGAAACCAAAAAGCTGGAATATCTTCGTGATATAGAAACAGGCAACAGATAGCTTGGACAGAAAAAACAATAAGTATTAAAATTTTTGATTAAGAATATACATGTGCTAGGCACAGCAGCACATGCCTATAATCCCAGCAGCTAGGGAGGCTAAGACAGAAGGATCACAAGTTCTGGGCAAGCCTCAGCAATTCAGCAATTTAATGACACCTCTCAAAAACAAGGCCAGAGATGCAGCTCAGTGGTAAAAGTACCCCTGAATTAAATCCACAGTGCCAAAGGAAAAAAAAAAAAAAGGCCAGAATCAAAGAAACTATTTGTAAAATATAAATTTGACAAAGATTTTTCTCTTTACATATAAAACTAATTATATATCCAAGACATTAAAGAACTTGTACAACTCATCAAACAACCCAATTTTTTTAAAGGACAAAACCACGAACAGATGATTGACAAAAGAAGATATATAAAAATGTCAAGTAAGTGCACGAAAAAGTACATCATTAGTCATCAGTGGTATGCAAATTAAAATCACAATGCAATATCACTACCCACCACAGAATAGCAAAAATTTAAAAGACAAAGTGTAAGGGAGATAGGAACAACCAGAACATTGTGCACAGGAGTATAAAATGATATAACCACACCAAGAAAGATCTGGCAGCTTCCTAAAAAGTAAACATACATCTACCCTATGACATAGCAATTCCACTAGGAGAAATAAAAACTATCTTCACAAAGACTTAATACCAATTGTTTCTAGCAGCTTTATTAAGAGCCAGAGTATATAATACATTCTGAAAACAAAAACCTGAATCAGCCCCAGTGTTCATCAGTGGGGGACAGCTAAACAAACTGTGATTTATATAACAGAATACAATTCAGCAATAAAAATGTATTATACTGATGCAATAGTAAGTCTCAAACACTTTGCTGAGCTAAAAAATCCAGACACACTACATGATTTTATGAAGTTCTGAAAAAGGCAAAAGTAATCTTTAATGCATAAGTAACAAAAACAAAGAGTAATTGCCTCTAAGAGAATAGAATGTGAGATTAGTTGAAAAAAACTGAGGAAGATTTTGGGGTTAGTAATAATGATTTTGATAAAAATTTGCATTGTACATATAACATTTGTCAAAATTCATCAATCCTACATTTAAGATTTATGCATTTCGGTGCATAAATTTAATCTTTTTAAAATCCTAAACAAAGACTGGGTGCAATGGGACATGCCTATAATCCCAGCACTGGGGACGCTGAGGCAGGAGTCTCTCCAGTTCAAAGCCAGCCTCAGAAAAGGTGAGGTGCTAAGCAACTCAGCAAGACCCTGTCTCTAAATAAAATATTAAATAAGGCTGGGGTGGCTGGGATTGTGGCTCATTGTTAGAGTGCCTGCCTAGCAGGAGTAAGGCACTGGGTTCGATTCTCAGCACCACATATAAATAAACAAAGTCTGTTGACAAAAAAATATTTTAAAAAATATTTTAAATAGGGCTGGGATGTGGCTCAGTTGTTAAGTGCCCCGATTTCAATCCCAGTACCCCTCCTAAAAAAAAAAAAAAAAAAAAAAAACTAAACAAATACTGAATTCTACTTAATTAAATGCTTGCTGAAATGTTTAAAATGTACAAATACCTCTAACTTCTTTAAAATTAATCAAAATAAAAATGGAGGATTAGAGGGATAAAAGATGGATTGATATAATAAAGAAACTAAAGCAAAATAGTAATTTGGTGATGAGCATAAAAACATTCCTTATAAATTCTTTCACCTCTACTATAATTTTTCTATAATAAAATGTTAGTAAAAATTTTAAACTATTAAATTGCATTATGTTACATTACTGAGAGCTATACAAGTTTAAGAAGCAAGTCACAAAAGAATAGATACAAATGTTAACATTTTAGAAAGTTAAGAAAAAATAAAACAAAACAATATCCTCTAGGGATATGCACAAATGTAGTAATTTATGAAATAAACAATAAAACTTTCAGGGTAGCAGACAGGAAAGGAGGCACAAACACTGAATTAAGCAACAGCAGCACACAGATACTTTAATGAACTGGTGATGTATTTACTAACTTGTGTAGTGATTTCATGAATTTTTCATGCTTCAAAGCTTATATTTGCGGGGCTGGGTGTGCAGCTCAGAGGTAAAGCGCTTACCTCGCATGTTTGAGGCACTGGGTTCAATGTTCAGCACCACATAAAAAAATAAAGATACTGTGTATTCATCTACAACTCAATAAATATTTTAAAAGAACACTTATATTTACAAGTTATATTGTTTTAATATCTTAGAATTCAAAATGGGAAAAAAGAACTATCTGGTCAAGACTAAGCAAAAACAAACAAAAAACTTATACTTTAAGATAATTATTCATTATTCTTTACAACTATTTACACAAACCTACATTTCCTTAGTCTACACTGACCTTACCTTGGGGCCAAGATGTTTCAAACTACAATTTTTTTGGATTTTTAGAATAATACAGAATATATACTGTATATTCCCTAAAGCCCTGTGGGAATATGGGGGAGCATCCTGAAATCAAACATATTAATATTTCCCCATTGAAAGCTATTATTAGCTTCTCAAGAGGGGTGAATGGACTACAAACATTCAAGCATCAGACAGGCCAGATGTTACTATCAAATAAATATTAGCAAAATTTATTTTTATGTTTCAGTCTTGTGGATAAGGGACTGTGGACCTGAAAAGAGGTTCAACTTCACCTAAATAGTAAATTGCATGCATCACTTGAACTAATTCATTTTCTTTAAAGATTTCCTAATCATCAAAATACAGTTTTACAAAAAACAAACTACTCTATATGCTGCAAATGTCCATCCCTTATTTCACAAAGAAAAACACGTATAATAACATTTTTCAGAGGCTAGGAGGTTATAGCTCAGCCGTAGAGCACTTGCCTTGCACATGTGAGGCACTGGGTTCAATTCTCAGCACCACATAAAAAATAATAAATAAATAAAATAAAGATACTGTGTCCAACTTTAAAAAAAAAAAAAAAAAAAAACATTTTTCATCCTCTTTTCTATTTCTTTGTTATTACATCTTCATAATATTCTCACTACATAGTGGGAAAAACACCACATGATCTTATTTTAATTAGAAAAAAACAGCATTAAGCTGAAAGAATCTAGCTACTATAATAAGAAATATTTTTATAAGTTTACAGGTATACTGATATCAATCTAATTGTTTTGTTTTCTAAGTCACTGAAAATTGCAAATAAACTTTTAACCACTTTTGCCAATACACAGTCTTAAGTAACAGTGTTCTACAGGTTGTTTTGACTATTTACTAACACCTTGAAAGAGTAAAATAAATCAAAATCCAAAAGTAAAGACTTTAGAAAGACATCTATCCAGCATGACACAATTCTTTTTATCATCATAGGCAAGCAGTAGGAGAACATGAGTCTGGACAAAACACAAGTATTAACCCAAAGGTTCAACTGAAAAATGTGTATCACTGAAGCCCTCCCCGCCTGAAAGTAGTTCCCAAGCTGTAACCACTAAAGAGACATACTTTCTTTGGATTAATTTAAGAACCCATGTAAAGCAACTAGATTTCTGCAAAGAAACAAGATAGCTTAGTCTCTACAAAGATAGTCTTGGAATTCAGCTCTTATCTATTCTTTCTCACAGTTTTATGATGGTAAATTCAAATGATGATATCCACTCAAAATTATGTAACAAGAAACAGTTGTAAATAAAATTATTTTTTTCAAAGAAAACTTAAAGCCGGCTCGGGATGTGGCTCAAGTGGTAGCGCACTCGCCTGGCATGCATGGGGCACTGGGTTCAATCCTCAGCACCACATAAAAGAAAATAAAGATATTGTGTCCACCTAAAACTAAAAAATAAATATTAACAAAAAAAAAAAGGAAAAGAAAACTTAAAACTATTAACTAAAAATATGCTAAATGCACACAGAAGGGAACTGCATTCAATGAGCACTACTTACTCTGTAACAAGCACTGAGCACAGTAAGCATTTTACAGGTCATCTTTAACTTCCTCCACCTGTGGTCTGTCTTCTAGGCCTAGACTACTGCAGATAGGATAAAACATTTACTTCTGGCATACTCTGTCTTCTCACTTCTGTCATGTTCTGCAATAAACAATTTTCAACGGTACTTTCTGAACTCCTGAATGCAGTATTAAGTTCCATGCCTGGGTTTGTATTAGACTATTTTCCTCTAAGTTTTCTCTATTAAACGAAATATTTATTTTCCTAGAGCAAAACCAAAGAAATGTGATGTGCAGTAAAATACTTATCAATTGTGAAATACAGTCTAGATGGAAAGTTTCAAATCTTTAAAGTGACAAGAGCCATTATTTCAGAACACAGAAGCTCTTATAATTTACAGAGTTTTGGTATGGAAAGATGAAAAGGTTGATCAACAGTGTAAATGGACTTAATGCCACTCAACTGAACACTTGAAGATGTTTAAAATGCTGGGCGTAGTGGTAGCACACATGTATAACCTCAGAGGCTCAGAGGCTGAAGCAGGAGGACTGCAAGTCAAAGACAGCCCCAGCAACTTAGCTAGACCCTCAGCAACTAAGTGAGACCCTGTCTCAAAATAAGATAAAAGAGATGGGAATGTGCCTCAATGGTTAAGTACTTCTGGATTCAGTCCCTGGTACCCCCCCCCCCAAAAAAAAGATAAAATCATAAATTTTATGTTATGTATGTGCTGTCACAATTAAAACATTACTTTATTCTAATATTTAATAGGATAAAATGTATAATTTAATTTTTTCCACATTTTTTACTGTTATAGTTAGTTGTACATAATGATGGGATTTGTTGTTACATATTCATACATGCACACAATATGACAATATAATTTGGCTCTAGCACTTACATAATTTGAAATTAATTTGCTATAACTTTGAGATTTTTTTTTTTTTTCCAATTTTGTCAATTGGCAACAGAAGCACGAGGAATCTTGGTCCAAAGAGTAAGGAACAATTTTTGCCTTGGTAATATTTATTGCTCTTCAGAATCCCATTCATATTCATACTCAGAAAGACTTAATCAACTAAAAGCAGCAGGAACAGTGCCATCAAGTCAGCAGCATCTGAAGTGCAGCCCATACCAGTAATGTGTCATCTTAGCAAATGTGTCTTAGTGGTACTGAGCACTCAATAAACGACAGACTAAATTTACTGAGAATGTGAAATGTTTCATTTTTAAAACAGCCTTCCTTTTAGTAATTTAGAAAATACTTTAATAAAAAATGTATATTCATATCAAACATATAAACAACTTAGTTCCAACCTCTGAATAACACTAAT
Organism: Callospermophilus lateralis; assembly: GCF_048772815.1. Lineage (NCBI taxonomy): Eukaryota > Metazoa > Chordata > Mammalia > Rodentia > Sciuridae > Callospermophilus > Callospermophilus lateralis. Next base: position 7,465,941 of record NC_135318.1, read on the forward strand.
AATTAACATCACTAAAGACTCAAGAGATGAAAGTGTAAAAAATTTCTATCTGGGATTGAGTTTGAACCTGATGAATGCTTGAGGTTTACAGGTACTATTTTTAACTGAACTTTCTGGCCTTAGGTCAAAGTTTTGTTAGCAAAATACCAAAGCGAGAATGCTGGGAGAGAAGCCCAGAGACTGCCTCAGCTAAAGAAAGGCTAGGACCTCTAGGCAACCAATCCCACTACCAATTTAAGACTTCCAAAGACTGTCCAGAGTATCATGCTCCCCTGAGAACACAGGAACAACACACAAACCCAAAAATCAGTTAAAAAAAAAAATCAAAAATATCTGATATAACATCACTACATTCTGACACAATATAGTATATCACTACATTCTACATAATGTACAGAAAGATACACATTCTCCAATCAGTTGCTGCATTTTGGCCAAACTGAACGGAGTCACTTTGCAAATGAGTCCAGAAACCTCAAAGGACAACTGAGGGCCTCAGAAGAAAAGTCAAAAAATCAGTGGGAAGGGAGAAGATCATATATACTCACTAGGTTTCTCCCAGCAGGCCCAGAACTGAACTTCTGCGTTCTGGCCCAAAATGTCAGATTGCCCATCCTAAGGCTAGTCTTCCAGAGCTAACTTAATAGTCAGAGTTTCTTTTTCGCTTTCTCCTCCCAGAGAAGTCCACACCATCTTATCCCTTAAATGCATCTCTACCGCACACTAATCAACTAACATAACAGAAATCAGAAATACACCAGCACTCTACCATGCAACGTGTTCCTTAATCAAGAGCCAACTAGTAGCCTTTACATAGATATAAATTTGGATTAAAAGGCCATCTTAGGAAAGATACAATGAAGGGGGAAGATTTATTCTATTCTACAATTCAGACTGATTTTTTGGGGGGGGGGGCCTCTGAGGAAATTACATTTACATAAATTAAAATACATTAAATAGCTACTATGGAATGTTCAAAAACAACTGAAAACGGGAAAACTTCAGCTATGTGTTCCAAGATTTCCTAGTAAAAGAAGTGGGAGCAGTTCTTTGTCATGTACCCAGGTTGGTACTGCCAACAGAGAGCCAGCATCAGGTTTCCTTCTCCCTGGATAGAACCCGAGGCCCCACGCAGCATGACACTTTCAAATCGGCCTGTCTGGGTGCAAGGGACAGCCAACCCTCCACCTTTCCTCCCCAACCCAGTGGGTGGGCGGGAAGGAGCGGAGAGGTGTTTCCTCCCAGCACTCCAAGAAAGGGGCAGCCGGGATGACACCCGCCCCAAGGCGGTGGAAGGAGGGACCCGAGGTGGGTCCCTACTCTAGGAGCTCAGTCTGGAGCGTCTGGTCTCGGATCTCGCTGCCGGAAGCTGGGCGGGTGGGGCGAGACCTCGGAGCTCCCCACCGACGGGTGGACAGAGGGCTCTGACTCCGGGGCTGGAGCGGGCAGGGCTCCCGGCCACCTACCAGCAAGCTCTCCACGTTGATAGGGGAGCGAGGGTCTCGGATCAGCGCCTCCAGCTTCCTCTGGCGGCCCGCGCCGGCCCCGTCCCCCGGCACGGCCTCGGGGGCGCCGGGCATTTTCCCCGTCGGCGGGGGCCGGCTCATGCCGCCGCCGCCCGGCCCGCAGTCCGGCTCCTCGCGCTCCGGTCCCGCCGCCTCCGGGCCTAGCGCCGCCCCCGAACCGCCGGCCCCGGGCGGGGCTCCGCCGGGCCCACCGCCCGCCTCCGGCTCCGGTGCTCCGCACCCGGCCTGGGCCCGGGCACTGCTCTCGGGGTCCGCTCAGCCCGGCCCGGCACGGCCGGGCGCGGCGAGGAGCAGACGGCGTCCCCGCCCCTCAGACAGCCTCGCGCCGCCCGGTCCACTGGTCCGCGGCGAGCTCCCGCAGGACTCCGCGGGCGGAGCGGGGAAGTGGCGCCGCAGCCGCCGCCTGGACCGCCCCGCCCTCGGGGCCCGGGAGGCAGAAGCCCAGGCGCGGTCAGCTACGGCCGCCGACCGCCCGCGCCCATGTCGCCGCAGCCTCTCCGTCCCACGAGCCCGCTCTGCTCTCACGGACTCCCGCGCCCGTCCCGGCCGCGCGCAGCCGCTACCCACAAGCCCCTCCGCCCGCGGCCGCCGGCGCGCGTGCCCGCGGGCCTGCAAGCCCCGCCCCCCGCGCGCGTCCGCGGCCCGCCCACACCGCCGCGCGCGCTCCCGCCGGCCGACCAGCCCGTGCTCGCCGCCCGCTCTGCCTTTTCTTCCCTCCTGCCTGCGCGAGCGACTTCGCTTCTCTTTTGCGCCTCCCTCCTCCGCCTTTTTGGGGGTTCTCAATGGCCGGCGCGCGGTCACCGCCGAGCCGGGGGTGGGACTGCTGTCTGGGGCTCCCCTCCAGGCGGGCCGACCCTGAGGCCTCCGAGGCGGAGCCCCCGCCACACCGCCCTGTCCCTGTCCCTGTCCCCGCGCCGCCGGGAGGGGCCCATCGCGGGTCCCCGGGCCCCGCTGACTCAGCGCGCTGCTATGCGGGCCCTGCATCGCCCGCGCCAAAATAACAGCGCGCGCGGGTCGCGGCCTCGCCCGCCGAGCTCGGCTCCCAGGCCGCGGGCGGGCGGGCGGGCGGGGGCGCCGCGCGCTGGAGCCCGGAATTCGGAAAGAGCGGAGGCGGCTGGAATCCGAGTCCTGGGGCGCGAGGGCCGGGAAGAGTTGCTTCCGCCCCCGGGGCAGAAAGCCTGGGCTCGCGGAGCCTTCCTGCACCTCCCTGACGGCCAGGCTTCGCCATCCACGTCGAGAGGACTGGAGAGCGACTGCAAAATACTTTCCACCCGCGCCTTTTTTGCGGGGAGGCGAGAGAGGGGAGGCTATAGGGACCGCTCCTGCGCATTCCTGGCGGCTCGCGGCCAATGCCATTGGTCCACTCTCCCAGGGCGCAATCTGAACAATATGTGCCAACAGCTATAAAACTGTTCATAGAGCCCCTTTGACCCAGTAAACCCATTTAAGGAAGTACATTTCTAAGGAAATGATCCAAAGGGGGAAGTGGGGGAGCGCTTGCATAAAATGTTTGCAGCAGGGTTATTCAGAACGTTCGTAATGACCAAGACCTGGGAAGGGACCCAACTGTCCAGAGATTGAATAATCCAAGCAAGCTCTGTCACATTAACAGAAAGAATCCTGGCAGGTATGCAGACTGTGAGGAACATGTGAAATTTTTGGCACGTGCATGAAAATGTGTACTGGGAAATAAAATTTTAAAATGCAAAATAAATTGTGCACGCTAATTAAAACTACATGAAATAAGCAGCTGTGAGAAAGGGAAGAGAATACGATTGTACTAAAGTAAGATTTTTTTCTGTGAAGATGTTTAAGAGCATATTAAAACTTCAAAAATTTAAAAACTATACTGTACATGGGCCACTCCCCCAAAAAAGCTGCAACCTGATATCCATAAGTAGTAAGAATCTTCAGAACCTTCTCACTAGCAGATCAAAGATAAGTCCACAGATGGACTAAACCCTGCCCATGTTAAGCAATTTTTTAATCAGCAAGTGGTTTCTGGAACTCCCCTCCTTTTGGAGTGGAGCTACTCTTACTTGGATTAATGCAGGAAAAGGCCCCAGATGATCCAATACAGCTTTTTCATCCCAGATAATCTCATATTGACTATAAATTAAAAGGTAAGACTTCTAAGTCTGTAAGTTGAGTTATTTATATCTTCAGAGATCCCACCACAAAGACAGAGTGAGCTAGACACTCCCCCTACTTATGCATTGAAGCAAAATAATTAGATAATTACAATTATGGATTCTTTTTCCTGGTAACAATAATATGCAAAGCAGAAAGAGCACTATGTGGTTCTCAGGTTACAAATTAATTTTGCAATGATCAGCTATATATTTTTATTGGGCTTGATTGGGAAGCCGGGTCCCAAGCATTACACATGGAACTTACATATTACATATACTGGGAAACTTCTATGTATGGCCATTTATATAGACTAAGAAAAAGACATAAAAGCATAAAAGATATTTACCCATTTACACCATTGTGTCTACCTGGAAGAAGGAAAAACTAATCTCTTGGTTTGAGTGAAAACATTCTCTCTCTCTCCTCCCCTCCCCCTTCCTTCTTCTTGCTATCTAGTATGACAATTCCTGTCTTATAAAAAGAATACACAAATAGCTGGATATGGTGGCACATGACTGAAATCCCAGAGACTCAGGAGGCTGATGTAGGAGGATCAAACGTTCAAGGCCGGCAGCAAGCCTCAGCAACTTGGCCAAGCCTTGAACAATTTTACAAGACCCTGTCTCAAAATAAAAAAGTAGCTCAGTGGTAAAGTGCCACTGGGTTCAATCCTCAGTATCAAAAAAAGAAAAAAAGAAAAAGAAAAGAAAGAATATATACTTGTAAAAGTTCAAATAAACCAGAAATGTATAGAATATAACCTGAAAAATTACACTTACAATTCTTCCACATACATTATTTTATCATTCAAGGTCTTTATTCTCAAATATATATATTTGCTTATACATACATGTATACCAATAGTATTTTGCAGCCTAAATTTTTCCCCTCAATTATTGTTTCCTAGAGATATCTCCACATTGGTAGACAAATCTTTCTCATTGTCTTTAATTGCTTCGCTGGATCCTGTGGTAAATAGGGCTTTACCAATATTGTGTTTACTCTCTATTCAGGAGCATAATGGTTGAGGAAGACTAGAGAAGACTGCCTGGGTTAAAATCTTGCCGCTACTACACACTAGCTGTTTGATCCTGAGCAAATTATCTAATTCTCTCTGTCTCAGTATCCTTCTGTTTAAATGAGCGCCAGCCCTTTATAGTGTTTTATGTTGCCCTTGACATCCTTCTATTTTTGCTTTCATGTGGAGATATTTGGACAGTATAGATTCCTGAAAGTGAATTGTAACAAGGGTAGGCATACTTTAAATATTACAGATACAGCAAAATTCCTTTTAAAAAGCATACCCATTTTCATTGTCGCCATCCACGAAAGGAACTGCCCACTTCCCTTTACGTTTTGTGGGCAAAAAAAATGACATCTTGTTTTAACTTGCATCCCATTAATTACAACTGCAGATGGACATTTTGTGTATCTATTTCTGCTGAAATTATTTGTATTTTTTGTTCATTGGCTTTTTCATCTTTTTTGGTGAATGATAGGAGCTCCTTATGCATTAGAGATGTTCTTCCCTGTTATAATATATTGTTAAAACATTAAAATTTATGAATACTTTCTTCCACTCCTTTGCTAGTAATTCAGTTTGGGGGTTTTGATTGTTTGTTTGTTTGTTTGTTTTTGTTTTGTTTGGTACCTGGGATTGGGGGCACTTAACCATTGAGCAACATCCCCATCCCTTTTTGGTATTTTATTTAGAGACAGGGTCTCATTGAGTTGCTTAGGGCCTCAATAAATTGCTGAGGCTGGTTTTGAACTTGAGATCCTCCTGCCTGTAAACCCCAAGGATTACAGACATGCACCACCACACCCAACTGAGTTTGGTATCTTTCGTTATACAAATATTTTTTACCTTTTATGCGGTCAAATCAGTCAATATTTAGTCAATATTTGTAACAGTCAATTACAGTTTTTTGGGGTTTGTGTCTGGGCTAGAAAGGATTTAAAACCCAGTTTTAGGTCACACAGATTGGGAGTGCAACAGGTTGTAAGGAATTGGCGGTTTCCTACAGATATCAGCTCAGCTCCTCCCAGATTAGTCATAGGAAGGGTCTCCTGGTCCCTGTTCTTCTCTGGGGAATCTACTGCTCTGGTTCCTGCTGCTCCCTGACTTTGTTCTGCCTGGCTACTCCTTTTTTAGCACTGTTCCTGATGTGTTCTGAGCGCAGTCTAGTCATGTAAGAGCGGCACAAAACTTTTGTTCAATGCTAAGGAGGACAATGGGGAAATAAACACAGAAAATACATTTAATCAGCCTGGCCTACAAGGGACAAGAATTTTGATTCTATTATAACTATCTTATTCCCAAGACTTAAAAGCTCCACCCCATTTCCTTTAAATTGTGTCTGTATCTCTTTTATCTGACTCCACATTCCCAGCCATTTCTAAGTGATAGGTGTCAATTTAACATCTACTACCAAGCAATACCTTCCTGGCTCTCCTGACATTTCATGGTCCAAACTAAGAGACCAGGGCTTCCTGCTATCTAGGTAAGGGCCATGTCCACAGTTCCACTTTTTAATTTAAGGAATCCATCTTTTCCCCAGGAATAGTTCACCCTTCAGATGCAACTTTGCCCTCTCTATTTATAGAGGGCTTATTTATTTATTTATTTATTTATTGGTCTTTCAATGGGCTCTTCTGAGGACTTATTTAATGATAATAATTATTACAAGGAGTTACCATGTGCTAGGCAGTATGCTTTATATAAATTATCTTAATTCTCCAAACAACTTTGACAATGGTAATATTATGCTATGTCCATCTTTCAGGTGATGTAATAGGGACTCAGATACGTGTTGACAGAATGAATTAATGAATGGCTGGATGACTGGGTGGATGAGATCTATGGACTGTGATGGTCCGGGTACCACCAATAAAACATAGAAGAGCACAAGCTGGAGTTGTTGTGAGATAATTTCCCCCACATGAGCCAGATTTAATAACAGAATAAAGGAATGGCCTCTCCATGCAAAGGTGTCATTATTTTTGTAAACTCTACTACTATAAAGGGGTACAGGATTTAAAGGTCTATGAAAGAGTTTGAAAGAGTTTCATTCATGGTTCTGATAATAACTCCCAGGATGAATGAGAACAATCACTGAACCCTCTGTGAGTCAGTTTCCTCATACACCAAACAGAAATAATGAAGCTTGGTTGTCATTAAGGCTCCTTAAGATCTCTAGATGAAAGATACTGAATTCATCCAAGACAAATTATTCACCACTGCACTATGAACAATTCAAAGAGATCTGGTCATGGCTCAAATATGTACTTAGAAGTAAATAGTGGGTCATTCAAAAAATATATACTTGTATATGTTTGAGAAGAATGGTCCCAAGAAATGTCTAGGATCCTGGAAAGCTAAGCTTGATTCTGGTTCTGCCAGTTTGGCAGGAGATCTTGATGTCATACCTGGTAATCTCACTTTCCCCATTAGTGAGATAGAAATGGCTCCAGGGTGATTTATGTGATTTCCCTGTTCTAAAACCAACGTTGGATCTTCTATGATCACGCGTGAAATCCTCATCCTGGAACTAGGATTTTCTATGAGGTATCCACGACCTCCCTTTGTATACTTTTCTTTTAGTTTCGCTCTTTGCTTTTTTCCAAAATGGATGATGCTTGGCTCTACCCTGCCTGGTCCACCCAGGCAGAATGCCATTCTTCCTTTCCTGCTCCACCCATCAAGCTCCTTCCCATCTTCCATTATGGCCTCCTATTCTTTGATCAAACGACCTTTTTTTTTTTTTTTTTTTGGAACCAGGGATGGAACCCAGGGGCTCTTAACCACTGAGTCACATACCCAGCCCATTTTATATTTTATTTCAAGACAGGGTCTTGCTCAATTACTTAAGGCTTTGATAAGTTGCTGAGGCTGAGTTTGAACTTGGGATCCTCCTGCCTCGGCCTCCTGAGTAGTTGGGATTACAGGCGAGCACCACCGTACCCAGTCTACCTGAGTTGTGACTCCTCTGTAGTTTTCAAAATAGTTAGCAAGGTACTTGCCTTTCATACATGAAGAAAGCAATATTTTTTTTTTGTTTTTCTTTCAGTGTTTTTGACATCCAAAAATGGGATCTCTTAGGTAGTCCTAGTGAATTGGTAATTTCCCATCCATCATGTAAAATGTACTTCCCTCCTATTTCACACTCCAACACTTTGGTCCAGCAAAACTATAAACTGTGTAAAATGCACTATTCACAGGTGAGACCATGCCACACCCATCTGTGTCTTTGTTGATGCTGTTCCATCCTCTTATTCTCTCCCTTCCATTCCTTCCCTCCCTGCCTGCCCTCGAAGGTACACTCCTTCCATTCCAGTTCCCTACATCTTATGAAATGTGAGCATTGGGCTGGTTCTTTGGTAGTAACTGAGTATGGGTTCTTTCAATATAGAGTTTGCAATCAAGACTTGTTGATTGAGGACTGGTGATGTAGCTCAATGATAGAGCACTTGCCTAGCATGATGAGGCCCTGGGTTCCATCTGCAGCACCAAAAAATAAAAATAAATTAACAATAGTTGTTTGGATAGGTACTCAGTGTTTAATGACTGAATAATTGAATTAATGTGCATACGAAAAACACGAATAATTGTAACTGAAGAAAAATAAAAGTCCAAAGAGATTCACAGGTAACAAGCTAGAGAACTCAAAGGGCCCTAAAGCAAGAAGTGTCTTCTAGCAAGGGGATCAGGAAGAAGATGTGGCATGTGATCTCAGGATTCAGCAGGATTTGGAAACAGAAAGAGAGAACCCTCCTTCAGCCAAACAATGACAGAAGTGGGAAAGTAGGAAACAAAAGGAAAAATAAGTAACGTCAAGATGATGAGGCACAAGGGGCGAGAGCGTGGAGAGTGCGTGAAGTGAGCAGAGGAGGCCAGGGTGGCAGACTCGTAGTGATGTCCAGTGAGCCTCTGCCGTCCAGGACCCACGGCCATGGAAGACAGCGGCAAGGATACCACCCAGGGTGTCCAGCTGCACTGCCCTGCAATTCTGCTGCCCCATGTGCATGAGCGGTGCTGGGCACGATGGAGTGGGGCTTGGGAATGGGTCTTTGGCAGCAAGGTGACAATGCAGAGTGGAGAGAAGCCAGTTTGAGGGATATTTTACTAATCCATAGGCCACCATTTGTAATTAGAAGGTTTTTAAGCTAACGATTAGTGGCGACCTTACAAAGCATACAAAGAAGAAAAATGTAATTAAAGTTGCAGGTCATTAGAATGCAAAGGCACACTTAGTTTCCATAAAAGCCTGTCCTGTTGTGAAATGAGAAGCCGCTTTGAACTTCCCGGCCTTCGGAGTGGCACTTTGATGGCTAAGGTTGCCCTTAGAACATTCCATTTGCTGATCTGTCCTCTAAGCAACGTTGGGGCTTGTGGAGGAAGCCAGTCTGCTGAGAGGCGGAGCCCTGAGACCAGGGGCTGGGCAGGTCAAGGCTCACATCTGGGGACAAACAGTTGAGCAGAAGGGACCAGGGCACTTGCAGTAGAGTCAGAGAAACCTCATTGCAGGGCCAGCTCTAACTCACTTCTCTGAGCTTCAGTTTCTCTTAGGATTTTTGTTAGGAACAAAGAAAAGAAATCTCAGACAGCATGCAACATACTGACTAAGTACTCCATAAAATCTAGTTCCTTCTCACCTGTCCAGAGTTGACAGGGTGCCAGGCATTGTTTCCTTCACTTATTTAGTCTTTCAACAAAGGCATTTGGGGGCTGGTAACAAGTGGCAAGCGACAGAGAAATAATCCCCATCTATCAGGAAAGTAACCAAGATTGACTATCACATCCAAATTATGTAATAAGTTAGTTCTTGGTGATTCTTTTGCCCCTTTTCAGAAGAAAACAAGAAAGAAAGGAAGGGAGGGAGGGAAATGTATTGTGGAAACTACTCAGGCTGGAAGCTAGTGATCACAACCTTGAAGCCTTGGGCTTTCTTACTGACATTCTTGCTGACGCGTTTAGACAGTCTGGGCTGTTAGACACTGTCATTCTCTGCCACAGCGCGGCAGGACCTACAAGGAAGGCCCTCGGGGACCTCAACATTTATCACTTCCTGCAGAGAAGGTGGGAGCCACACTTTTGAAGGAAAGGGGTAACTGCTTTCATCAGCTCCACCCCCACAGAACTCGAAGTCGGCTTAGGACCTCGCCATGCAGAGTTGAAAGCCAAGAGCTAGGAAGAGCTCAGCAGAGCAGAGATTCTCCGGCATCAAGACCAGAGCTTTGTGTGGCTGGAAATGGTCCAAGGCCCGGAGCCCCAGAGGCTTCAGCCTCACATGAAACCCACTCTCACTCCAAGACAACGAGAAAGACATCAAGTGGCACTCACACTCCCTCCCAGCGCCTCTGGGAGCTACTCTGTGGCAGCACCCTTTAGCACATGAAAGTGTGATACCCTTTAGCACCCTTTAGCACAGGTATCATGTCTTTGGAGGAGCTACAGTTTAATCGGCAAAACGGAGGTCCTCCACTATGCAGGAAGGACCATGCCTGGCAACAAAGGGAGCTCAGAGATGAGAAGGGCTAGGTCTTTCACACGAGCTTTGTGACTTGAGGGAAATGAGGCACACAGGGCCTGGCACGAAGCAAATGTGTGCCCAGGATATTTATTGCCTAAACAAAGGGTGTCTGAATGAATGAACACAAGGACCTAAATGCAGCCTCTTGGCACAAAGAAAGAGCACAGGATTTGGAGATGGAGGCAGAGCTGACAACCTGTTCCTGCATTTCCAGCTGGGGACTGAGCTGGACAGTTCCACTTGCTTCTAGACCTGTGCCCACCTGCTCCCTGCCCAGTCAGCTTCCACTGGGTTGCCTTGCGGTCTGTGTTCAGGTTGGGCTCACTCAAGGGAAGTCCCTGGAGAGAGACTGGGGTGAGGACCAGGTTTGTTCCCAACTGCAGCAGCTCTGCCTCTCCACACCTCCTGCACTCCACTTCTCCTGGGGCCCAGGAACACAGCATCTCCCTCTCCCCACCTTGTTGGCCCTGGCTTCTCAGTGTCACTCAGATGGGGTGCCTCAACATTCATTCATGTTTTAATCCTGTCTGTGCCTCTGGAAAGAGTTGTTGCATGGAAGCCACCTGAATCAACTTCATTTCCTGCTCTGACCCAACTCCCTCTGTCAATTAAAGCAAGTCATGGAACTGAATTGTTGGGTTCCTCAACTACAAAATGGAAATAATACCAATACTTAGCCTCTAGCACAGTGCCTAACCATTGGCCTCCATAAATGTTAGTTGCTGAAATCAGTGAATGAATGAATGAATGAATGCCTATGAGAATCAATGACATAGTGCTAACGTATCAGGTGTGAAAATACTGGTTGATTCTTATTAAGTAGAAAATGAATGTAATAGTATTAACTCTTTTGATAAGGGTATATGCTAGTCAAGAATCAGGAAAACTGAGTCCCAATTTTACCATTCATTAGTTGTTTGATCTCTGGCAAATTATTTTCTCACTCTGTGCCTCTATTTCCTGTCCTATAAAACAAAGGAGCTGGGGTCAACCTGCAAGAGCCTATCCATCTTGGACACTCTACCAAGTGCTAAGCATTCAACAGAATCATGCAACAATTTGAATCAGAACCATTACAGAATGGCTCTGGGAAGAGCAGAAGCCTAAAGAATAAAGCTAGGACAGTAGAAGGACATTCAGAGTGAGGAAGACTGGAGAGGAGGAAGGGTGGGAGGGGCCCATTCAATTCTGGTGATCGAAGAAGCATCTGGCTGGAACAGAAGTTGCCCATGGGGGGACTCTGGGGAAAAGGTCACCTGTAGGGCCTTGACCATCAGGCAGAGGAACTAACACCATAAACAGAAGGAGTCTGCCTTCCTCAGGGCCCCTAAGCCAGTGGAGAGCGAGGGCCCAGTTTGTTAGGCTCAACCCACTGACATGTTGCCAGGTTCCCTCTTCAGTTCCCAAGGGTAGCTGCCCTCTCCCTTTGTGATTCCTTTCTTTGAAGGTCACTTGTCAAATTAGGAATGGGGGAAAATTTATTGGGTGAGGAAACCATTTGGTACAGGATATTTTGGGCACTGTTCACTCTTGGCAAAGGACTTGTTCCTATCATTATCCTGCTTATAAGTCTGTTGGTTTGTAGCAAAGTTGAAGGCAAAATCATCAAAAGAAAGTGATGTTTTTAAATTACTGCAAAAATAGGAATCCAGAAAAAAATTGTTCTGGTGCTCCTTCAGCAAGAATCTTAACCCTGGAGGGTACTAGATAGTAAGTAAAAGCACTTGAAAAAAAAAATAGTTAAAATTAACGGTAAGAATAATAAGGCAAAGCCACTGAGAGACACATGGAGGCTCTTGTCAAAGGGGGCTATGTGAGGGAGTTTAGGCAGGCCTCAGTTTCCCCATATGTCAAATAAAGGAGTTAGAGCGATGGTGGCCGGACAGGGCCAGCGGCTCCCACTCCCGGCTCTGAACCCTTGTTGAGAACAACTTTCCTGGGAGGCCACAGAGAACCTGAACCACTCTGGGTTCAGCTCCGCTGACCTCTTTCCCCTCTGTGGCCTTTCGGGACTCAGGGGAAGAGAACTGAAGCAGCGACTCGGCTGACACTCTGTCTCACTTTGGCCTGAGATGAGAGGACCCAGCGAGGGCCTCTGGGTAGAGGTCACCTAGGCATGTGTCAGGGAATGTGCCATTCCCTCCCTCTTGACTGCCGTCTTTCGAGCTCTACTGCAGGGACAGGGCTCAGCCTCTGTCAAGCAGCCTGGCCCAGTGGCCCCTGGACACTCCTCCAGCCTCTGGTCCACCTGCAGAGCTCTCACAGTGATCATTCCAGAATGCTCGGCGGCAGTGATTCTGTTCTCCAGCCCACAACCCGGCAACGCTCCCTGTTGAGCTGCAGCAGTTTTTCCTAGTGTTTAGAGAAGGCTCGGCCGGTGACTCCCGCCTGCTGCCCTCTCTTCCACCGCACATCCCGGATTCCAGTGCCATTGAGTTGACTTGGCAGAGGAGGAGGAGGAGGAGGATGGTGACGATGAGGGTGAGGATGACGGTGATGGTGTGTGAATATAAGAAAGGGAAAGGGAGAGAAGGAACGAGGGAAGAGAAGACGGTCTTAATCAAGAACATTCCCTGAAGGATCCTCAGTTTCAGGTCAAAGTCACTAGAAAAGTTAAGTTATGCCCATAAATTGCTCACTTTTTTGTCAATAAGCCTGTCACTGCCTCCCTGGGCCCTTGCCCATGCCATTCCCTCCATCTTGACTGCTGTCTTTCGAGCTCTACTTAACTGTCACCTCTTCTGCAGGCCCTCCCCGAATTTCACACAGGAAGCACTGTCTTTGCTTGTTCCCAAGGCACTTGCCTTCTGCCTTCCCTGTGTGTCAGAGCTGTCATCTGCTGGCACCCCCCTGTGCCAGCATGGGTTGGAGGCAAGGTTAAGAAATAAAGACAGCACCTTTCCTTGTGCAGCTGGGTCCCTGCCCTTGCTGGAATCCTGGGGCACATCTTCAAACCTGCTCCTCACACTGCTTCCTCCAAGTCTGGCTTGGCCACATAGGTGGGACTCTGTGCTTTGCTTGCCTCCTCTGAGATCAAACACTGCGGCCAGAAAGAAATAGTTCTGAGCCCTAAAAGGAAAGCAAGTGAGGCATTCATTAGCAATATTTCCCAAATTAGGGGTTCCATCACTTGGCATTCGGAGAGTCAGAAAGGAAATTGAGAGCAAGGAAATCGGCACGAAAAGTCCCATCTGAACAAGCAGAACAGATGCCGAGAAGCCTGTGCATCACACTGCAGGCTTCCGATTGACTCTTTCTCCTCTGGACCCACTTCTAACAAAAAACAAAGCCTTAGGAAGGACTGATGAGTGAGGGATTGTGAGGCAGAGAAACTACTAGAAGCCGCCACAGGGCATTAACATGACCGGATATGATAAAAATCAATACAGAAGATAAAAGGAGACGCTGAGTGAGAGGTCACACTCAGCTGCAATGGACACTGCTACACTGTGGTCCAGCCTAGAGATGCCTGAGTTATCAGATAACACAGCCTAGGGCTCCGTCCCTGCTCAGAAGGCGGTAAAGTGTGTATAAGCTATTTGGGAAAAATCTTTTTTAAATTAAAAGTGTTTGTTCACAGGATGAAGACTGCCCCAGGGCATCCTCACAGCTCACACCTTTCAACCCCAGGTCCTGGCTCCAAGGTCACCTTCCCAAACACTGGGATTAATATTGTAACCCCTCCTATTGCCAGCACCCCTTTTCTTATTGCCACTTGATGAAATACATAACTTAATGTTTGGTTATTATCCATGTCTCCCATTTCCCCCCAAATGTAAACCCCTTGAGGGCAGTGGGTGTCTGTCCGTCTGTTTTATTCACTGCTGGGTGATGGGAAACTATGGATTAGGCACACGTGAGCCTTCCTCATGGAATGAAAGCATTCGTGAACAGATCGGGTTATCTGGAAGACATATTTAAATTTAAAAAGTCATTCTATGGAAACACTGGCTAAAAGAAGAAAAAATGAATCATGATTTTTAACCTCAGGCATATGAATACGTATTGGCAAATACATATTAAAGACAGACTCTTTGCAGACACCATGCATTGGGGATTTCCTTAGTTTGTTCACTATCACTTTTGAGTGCCCTGAAGCACCAAGAATTTCACGTGTAGTCACTGATAACACTTCACGTGTGTGTTCACACACAGACACGGCATCCTGGTTCCTCCCTGTAACCTCGTTTAGATCTTATCAGCTCTCTTATGTAAAGGTTCAGCAAGTCTGGTCTGTGTCTCCTTTAGAAAATTCTTAGAAGTAGGAAATGATGATACTAATCAGAAATAATATCTTTTTCCCACGAGCAAGCCTAGAATCAATATTCAACCACCTTTTATTGTGATGCTAAAGGCAGATATTGGATCCTGGAAAGTATACTGGACCTGCAGCCAGAAAGCTCGCCCCAGAACCATCATTTAAGAGCTGAATGACTCTGGCAAGTGACTTGACCACAAATAGCTAGTTCGGATGTCTTTTTAGAGAACTTTGTCAACTCTAAAGTGCTTTACCATCTTAAGGAATAATCATAATTTTGTTGAGAAGTGAAAAGTACATTATGTGGCACCAGAAATAGGAGTGAGATCTTGATGACTCACAAGTCTTAAAATGCTTGGTATCAATCTTGATATCTCGGTCAACTTCAATGTTATGTAATTTGCTGAGTAACCTTCCAGTCAGGACCTCAATTTTACCATGTACAAAAAGAAAAAAGAAAAGCTTTTACCTAGCCCATGGTGCTGGGATAATTTGACCAACTTTCATCAAAACTGCCAGGGTCTGTAGGTCTGAGGCAGTAAGTGGGGGTGGATTCCAGTCAGCCTTGAGCTTAGTAGTTTTCTAGGAGTGAAACTTTAAAGTTTCTTCATTTACTCATTCATTTATTCAACAAATACTGAACTTTGGTTGGGTGGCAGAGGCTGGACTAGATGCTGGAGGTAACAAATGCAAGAAGGCACAGTCCAGAACCATAAGCAATCAGAGCTGAGCCCGAGAGCCGGTTGACATAGCTGTCCTCCAGGTCAGGAGCCCTGAGGAGACAGGAGCAAGGTGCAGGGGTCACGGAGGAAGCCCCACTCCCTCTGCCGAGAAACAGATTCGACTTTGCCCAGAGATAACATTTCTGATGTCGGAGAAGAGGAGAAATAAAGTAGGGAGAGAATGGAGGAAGGCCCGAAAGCCTTTCATTTGCGTAGTTTCATAAGCTTTTATTGTGTACCTATCATGTGCTCAGAACTGTGTGGGAGAAAGTGCCGTATTCAGGGAATAGAAGCAGATAGGATGGAGCTGGGGAGGGTCCCACTCCCCGCTCTCAAATGCCACCTTTAGGAATCATAGTTATGGGCACAGGCATATGGGATTGATGAATGTCCCAAAGAAGATCACAGAACCTGATCCCTTTGTGTAAAAGTATGTGCCCTCACTATTCAAACATTCAACAGTACTGGCAGGTGTCAACTCTAGACTAAACCCTGGGGACACATGGGGGAACAGGGCAGAATTCCTGTGTCTGAACAAAACATGTCAGTGAACTGTCCAGGTGCCTGGGACAGGAAGCAGAGGCGTGTTAGAAGGCCTGGACACTTGAAGAAGGAACCAGAAGCCTCCAGTGCAGTGGTGCCAGGGCACACACTAGGACCCACAGGGGGACATGGTGGGGCACTCAGTGAGGAGTTTGGGCTGAGTTTTAAGCAGGGAAACAACAAAACATGTTTTATGGTTTGGGTATCTATACCTGTATCTACACCCATGTAGTTAACACATCCCACCTCCCCAGTGTGGGGTACAAAACAAAGTCACCCTTCCTTAATATTCAAATCATAACCCCAGGAGTTCCCACCTACCCAGATTAGAAGGAAGAATCTATCTCCAAGATACTCCTGGACTCGTCTGCAAAGTATACCCTGCTGCCATCTCCTGAAGACCATGAACTTGGCTGTGCCCTTTGAGGGTAACCCTCTAAGCTGTGTCCCTCCCTGTGTCCCTCCCAACTTCACCAGGCTGCCTCGGGATGGCTCACTGCAGTCCCTAGGGCAGGGGCTCGCTGTCTTCCCAGAGCAGTGAGGACCTGGAAGACATATCTGGCCCCTTCTGCAGCTGCATGAGCATCTTTAGGACCTGCCTGGCTGTCCCTGTGGTAGATGGCACAGGTTTGTACCTCCAGAGAAAAGGCAGGACCTCCCAGCCAGTGTCACCTTCAGAAGAGGCCTCCTAGAGCAACCCTGTGTAACTGTGACAACTCTTGTGGGTCAGCCCCTTCCAGGCACAGAAGCAGAGGACATTTAGCAAACTCCACAACCAGAGCATTGTGCGGCCGTGTGGGAGCTGGAGGCTCAGCCACAGTCTACCCAGAAACAGCCTTCTCTGAGCCCCGGGGTGGGGGTGCACTGGCCACCTGTTCAGTCAGTCCGAGTTCTTTCCCGGCTGCCTGGGGGATGGCTCTTGTGGAAGTAAAGGCCACTACACGGCACTCAAGGACCCTGGCATTCTGATGAGCTGGTGCCCCGTGGTTCCCGCCACAGGTACCTCACTGAGCTTTCCAAGGTGGCTCACGGGCCTGCCCCCCTCCCCCGCCAGCCCTCAGACTACCCATCTTTCCCTCCCAAGAGGCTCCACTTTGCAGAATGAGTGACTGTGGAAACATCCACTTCCTTCAGGAGTGCGGGGCCTCCCCACAGTCTCAGCAGCAGACTGGTATTTTACAAGATATAATAAATGGCTAGACATGCATAGAGAAATGGCTTCGTGGCTGTCTCCCCGAATTTTGGCGGCAGTATCTCTGGGTCTCAAGACTTTTCACAATCTTCTTTGGACTTCAGCATGGTATCAGATTTTTTGTTGTGGTTGCTTTCCCCATAACCATGAACTGTACTTTTAGGAAAAGAATTTGGGCTTTGGAGTCAGACAGCCTTGACCTATCAGACAGCCTTTGATGAGCCAGATCATCAGGGTCCTCATCTGGAAAACGAGAAAAATAGTATTTCATGATGTCATTGAGAAAAATTCATTGTCATTTTAATTTTTATAATACTTGTATTACTTATAACTGTCATACTTTCACATACATACACAACTGTGATGATGTCTACCACGCAGATCTTAGAGTCCTTTCTCCTTCACTTTGTCTTGAGCCCTTCCCCTATTCTGGCTCACCCACCCCACACACTCCCTGCCAAACCCAGGCCAGGATGCCTCCTACCTTACCACGCTGACAACCAAGACCGTATCATCCATATTTCACAAATAATACAATCATAAACACCTATAAACGCATGCCTTTCAGTGAATATACATAATCATCTAAAAGATTTTGCGTGAGGGCTGGAGTTGTAGCTCAGTGGTAGCGTACTTGCCTCTCAAGTGTGAGTCACTGGGTTAGATCCTAGCACCATATAAAAACAAAGGCATTGAGCCCATATAAAACTAAACAAATTTTTTTTTTTTAAATTGGGGTGATTTTTAGAAAGAGATTATTACGCACAATTTTATGCATCCCACTTTTCTAACTCAGCAATACTTTTTGGAACTCCATTCCTGGTCACCTGAGAAAACTCTGATTTTAATGACTGCATAATATTCCATGATTTGGAAATAGCATGATATTTCATCCGCTTATTTCTGGGTTTTGCCAATGTGAACAATACAGCAAGACACACATGGGCACATGCATACACATCCATACATTCCTTTGTTGTATCTGGTCTCATTTCTCCCCAACAGATTTTCAGGAATGAGACTTCTGGGTGAAATAGGTCTAGCCAGCCAACAACATTCCTCTCCTGACCTTTTTTTTTTGTGTGTGTGTGTGTGTGTGTGTGTGTGGTGCTAGAGATTCAACACAGGACTCCACGAATGCAAAGTGTGCACTCTGACTGAGCTAAACCCTCAGCCCTACTTGTAGTGTATGTAAGCGCGTGGCAAATGTAAATTGTATAGTAATTGCTCAATAAAGTGATGTCTGCTATTATCCTCACTATTAGCTGGCAAGTTCTATTTTAGAAAACTTAGTCATTTTCTAGAGCCCCACTTAGATAAACTACATTTACTTTAAGGACATAGGTTATCTGTAATAACCAAACTAACAACTGTCCTTTCCTTATGTACACAAGCCAAAAGGAAACAGGACTTTACTGGAAAACTAAAATAGACAGGAAAGTTTGCCTCCTCATTTCCTCCTCGCCATTTCAAACTCATTTCCTTAGTGAGGCAGGAGCTCACAAGCCAAAGGCTTGGCTCCCACAGGAGAGATTTTTGTTTTGCATTTAAAAAAAAAAAATTGTTATCAGCTCATTTGCATATCTGATGGGAAAACAAAAAGCTCATTAAAGAGTTTGCCAGTGAGCAGAAGCAGCGTGGAACACATCTGCAGCCTTGGGGGAGAGTGATGAATGGGTTCCTGTGTCTGCAGCCCCGGGCCGCAGTGGCGGAAGAAACCAGGCCGTGTGTGGACTGAAGGTTCTCCTTGTTCTCCTCAGCCATGCCCAACAAAAAGTGAGGATGTAGCTTGTGAAGAGGGGGCAGTTTTGCAAAATGCAGACTTGTGGATTCTGGACAGGAGGGCTCCCCAGCCATTTGACCTAAACGTCAAAGCCTGGCAGATGTGTAACCCCAGACTGCAACGGAATCCTGCAAGTTGGCCAGAGCACGCCAGGGGCCGGGAGAGAGAAGGCCCTCCAGGTTGCAAGGAGCCAGGAAGAAGGACTCTCTTGCTGCTGCTTTGTTTTCTTTTGTCTGGACATCAGTGAGCTGAGGGCAGCTGGGGTGGTCGCGGTGTCCTTCCGACTAGGAGCTGTCCATCTGGACACTGTGGCTGCATCCCTATGAATGGGCCGCAGGGGGCCCAGGTCCTCAGCAGTTCTCCCAGCACCTCCTGCTCTCTTGTTCTGTCTGCTCTGAATTCAGGGAGGGCCCGACTTCTCACCTTCTGACTTTTACACCCACTTTTGGCCCCGTGATAACCCCTTGGATAGAATTCTGCTTTCCTGGTTCGATCCTCATCACCTCCTGATATAGCCTATGTCTCTATGCCATAGGTTTTCCCACTCCGACCCAGCGCAGGTCTCTAAAACTCTCTCCAGCCTCCTGGGCTCAGGCTGGGGGATTGGACATCCTAGTGATGGGGTCAAAGGCTCAGTCTGCAACAGAACTCCATTTGGAACTAGAAGAGGGAAAACCAGTTCACATTTCGGTGTCCACTTTCCTGACTGGCCTTACGTCCCATTAGGTCTTGCCTTTAACAGGTTCTAGTGATGGTTTGTGGAACAGCTACCACAGTCAAGGCCAGACCCGAAACTAACAATGTTGGAGGAAAAGAATAGTAAGGCCTTGAGGTATTAGAAGCCCTGTTGTCATGGAGCCCACAGACTGGGATTGGAGACCACATACCCAGGGAAGAAATGTCTCAGTTATCTAGGATATGTCAGGTGCGGTGATACACACAAGCAAATCTTGCTTGGGAGGCCAAGGCAGAAGGATCACAACTTTAAGGCCAGCCTTAGTAATTTAGAGAGACCCTGTTGAAAATAAAAAGGGCTGGGGACATAGCTCAATGGGAAAGTGCTCCTGGGTTTGATCCCCAGGATGGGGGAAGAGAGTAGGGTCTGCTGGGATAGTGGCCAATGAGTGGGGAAAGAAGTGAGTGATGTAAGGATTCGGAGGAAGGGACATCTGTCCAGGGGGCTGGGGTGGAGAGGATGTGTGACTCAGGTCCACCTTGGACAGATGGGGGAAAGAAGGGAGGCATCAGTGACCAGGAACCTACTGTGCACCAGCCATAGAGTAAGAACATCTGATGGTTGTCTCTGGTAACTGAAGTTGGGAAGGAGACGGGAAGAGGGCATTTCAAGCTAGGAAATGGTGCACTTGAAGCATGGGCAGCACGGTCTGAGCGACAGAGGAATCTATTCAAGTTGGAGGCTTGTGTAGACAAAACATGTTTCTCTGCCAGGACATAAATAGCCATGGTCCACATGTGTTTGATAGCTGAGGAGCCAGTTTCAATGGCTTGTTTTACAGCCAAGATGAATCCCTGAGCACCTGCAATGCTTCAGGTACTGAGTTCATTATGAAGTGGCAAGAGACCATTATGGAGTCTTGGTCTTATTTCCCTGCCAAAGGCTCCATGATTTTAAGGTGAGAAAGATTATGGGAACTTTAGTGGCTGTTGAGGGCCACAGCCGAGTAGGGATGACGCATGACATTTTTGCCAGAAGTAGTGGTTGAGAGGTGACGCCAGCAAACCATTAAGATGATGACTTTTGAGTTCTCTCGGAGTTGAGTTCTGGTTGAGCTCTTGCCGGGATTCCTGAAGAGTTCTCATTGGTTGGGGAAGTGCCGGAGGAGGGATTTCCGGTTGGTGGTTCCTGGAGGAGCTGCGTGGCGTTCGGGAGAGTCCCGGGGAGCGTGTGTGGAGTGTGCTGGTGGAGTTCAGAAATAAAGTTTGTTCCTGCTTGAGTGGCTCGTGATTTGTGCCCAGCCAGACTGTGGCAAGTGGCCTTATTGAAAATTTTCATCCAAAACATCATTTCTCATACCACATCTTAAAAGAAAAGCTATGGACAAGAGAGAGAATTTTTTGAAACTAGACCACCTGTGAGACCTTAATACTTGCAGTTCTTCCTATATTAGACAAGTGTTTTCTCAAAAGCCTCCTAGAGCACTAGGAAGATAGTGGTGGCAAAATCGACAAGGTGCTGGCCTTGTGCTCACAGTCTGGCTGGAGAAGTCGCCAGGAGCCAAGGCAGCCCGCCGTGAGCCTGTAACCACAGAGGCATCGCGTAGAGTGAAGGATCCGGGTGCTGGGCTGGAGAAAGCCCCCAGGAAGCCTCTGGGAAGGCGACGGTTCAGGTGGGACCTCAGCAACGAGAGGATCCACGTAGGCAGAATGAGGGCCAGGGCATGCGCTTGTGGCTGCTGTGTAACCCACGGGAAGTTGTGAAACGAAGTTAACATAGTGCCTCAGCCCAGGTCGCCATGGAGCTTAACTTAACGTATGTAAGTCACCTGGCCCGGTGCCTAGAACATACTGGAGCCACTACACAAATGTTTGCTCAATCTCATGGCAGGACCCTCCCAGCCCGGGCATTCCAGGGTTCCCTGTTTCTGTCTGACTTTGACCCCAGGGAGCCCCGCCCTTGCTGTAGGCACCTGCAGCGACTTCCCCCACTTCCCGGCTTCCTCTTCTCCAGCTCCCCGTACTAGCAGAGAATGGGGGGCAGGGCCCTGAATTCCCTGGGATGCTCACAGGTGCCTGAGCCAGCAACTCCATCAGCAAAGGAGGCTGCTTCTCTCTGGGAAGAAAACTGGCATCTCCTCCCCAACCCACCCACAGGAGTGACAGGAACGATCATCTTGAACCAGAGACAGAAGACACTTGGAAATCCTCTGTGGAGCCAACGGATCTATTCCTGTTCTTTATGGTCCTGCAGATACATCAACTGCATGTCCACTGACCACCACATGGGACCTCATGAGCCACATGGGAAGTCCCCAACCTTGCTGTCTCACATAAAAAACAGAGGCTCCAGGTGAGACTGTGACATGCTAAGGGTCATGTGGACCATCAGAGGCTCAGACTGGGAAGCCTGATTCTCTTCCCACAGTGACACACTGTGTCACCTGACTAAGAGTAAGCCCTGAGAGGGTGTGGGGAGAGGATCAGACAGAGGGTGCACCTGCAGGCTCCCTTTACTTTCAAGTGCAAATCCATACTGCGCGTGGTCCTCTTCCAGGCCCAGTTTGCAGCCCTGTGGAGGTACAGCCTCTTGGATGGTGCCAGGGAGATGTCACAGAGGAATGAGGGTATTTCCAACCATGGCTGGGCTGACCCTGAATCTGAGCACTCCAGGCTCTGGACGAGGTGCCAGCCTGTGGTAATGCAGTTAACCTTTGAAACGTAATCTGATCTGCTGCCTGCCACGGTCTGCCCAAGGGGACAGCGGAGCCAAAGGCTCAACTTCCTTCTTCATTAACCAGGAGCCCCAGAATCAGAGGCAGAACCTGGTTGGTCCCAAATGTGTCTTGTCTAAAGCTGTTCTTATGAGTCTCCCTACTGTCCTCCTGGGGTGGGGGGGGGGCTTTCTCACTTCCCTTCTCCACCCCTGGCTGAGTGCTGAGTGTCCGTCACCCCCAGGAAGGACCTCCCTTAAAAGGCACCCAGTGCTGGACACAAGAGGCCTGCCCCATACTGCTCCCGCGGCCCCAGGCTTCTGCAAGCTTCGGCTCCCATGGGTCACTCCAAGTACCACTGGGTCTTCTGAGTTCTGTTCCCTTCGTTCAGAATGTTCTTCCTCTCTGGCCAGGCTACTTCCAGTGCTCAGCCTTCAGAGCCAGCTGGGCTGTCTCCACGCTGCACCCTTTCCCATTCTCCCTCTTGCTCTCAAGGTATTCGCATTTTTCTGAGTGCCACACAGACCCTTGGGATAGGCTCTGCTGTCTCAATCCCCACTGGGCCATGTGGCATTCTCCAGTGCAACTGCAGCCCCTAGCCCAGTGCTTAGCACACAGTAAATCCTCCGTAGTACTTCATCAGTGAACAGGTACTTCCAAACCTGCAGACACATTTGCATCCTGCACCCCTGGCCTTGAATTAGGACCCGCCCAGCAGGAGCCTCTCCAGGTCTCACCTCTGATCCCTTCCTGAAAATTCTACTGTCCCAAGCTCTCTTCTTCATTGATGACTTGGACACAGGCTGAAATCACAGAGCTAGCCTCTCATCTGTCTCTTTCTCTGATGACAGTGATGTGCATTTAGGACATCTGGAAGTGCAGGCCCAAGAGGTGTGTATGTCAAGATGGGATTAGGGTGAAGAAGGAGCCCCAAGTACTGGTGGGTTGCTCTATAAGGATTTACTGACAGTTACCTACCCACCTTCTCGTCCTTGGAGAATTCCTAAGATGAATAAATAAGTCCTTGCCCTCCCAGAGTTTAGCTTGAGGGTCTGAGGATGGAAAACACAACTGACATAAATGGGCAATTTGAGGAAGAGCACCGATGACAGCAGGATGTACATTTGCCAAGCGCTCACTTTACGAGGGCACTGAACAGTCAGTATCTTTCCTCTGGGTAATGACCTTGCAGCCTGCAAATTGATCAACTATTTTATAGACCATGAAACGGAGATAAGTAAATGGCCCCTCATGTCAGAAGGCAGAAGGATCTAGAATCGGGATTTGAAAACAGAGTTTGCCAAGGACTGTTGACAACTTATTCTTTACCACAATGTCACTTTGGAGGTCTGATTTTAGGAGTCCATGTGCTTTTCTTCCAGTCCTACCGCCTTTCTCCCTACGCCTTCTCTCCTCCATGGGGGCGGTGGACTGGGCCCTCAATGACGTCTCTCAGCACACTGGACTGCTGAGAACCCTGGTGTTGAATTTAGGTGGTGACTCAGAAGTCCCATTTCCAAAATAGGCAACATAGGCCAACACAAGCCATGGACCCCTTCTTTGACCTCCTAACAACCAACCCAAACTTCAGACCCTGTCATCTGTGATCAAAAAGGAGCAAAGAAGAGGCACAGGAAAGAGCTGTCTCCCACTGAACCTCACGACCAAACTGTTGGCGGGCACAAATCACCCAGAGATTAAGTGAGAAACAAGCTAAAAATAGAACTCACTAGGACTCACAGTGGAGGGGCTGTGTGTGTGTGTGTGTGTGTGTGTGTGTGTGTGTGTGTGTTTAGTTCCTCCAAACCAGGAAACACTTATCTGTAGAGGTTCTCCCTTTGATTTCTCCCAAACCTAAAGTGATCACATTAAGATGCCAGTCGTTTGGGAAGACTGGCCCACTGCCCCGCGAGGGCCAGCCCCTGGGTGGAGGGGCTTCTCCTTCCTCTTTCATAGTGTGGCGACCCCAGTGTGAGCCTCAACAGCCACAGGATTGAAAAAGTAGTGTTTTTCTCCATTGAGTAAACAAGAGTACGGTTAGAAGCAGGACTTCATTCTTGATATACTTGGATGGAGACTCTGTTTGAAAACAATTCAGTTTAAAACTAATACCAGACCCTTTCCCCGCGGATCTTTGGCCGGTCCAACATCTCTGGAATTTACTCAGAATGACACGCTGTGGCCACATTCCACGGTGGTAAATTGGAGAAGACGTGACGTAGTGGAAAGAAAACTGGCCTGGGTGAGAGGACCTGGCCCTGCCCTCACCCTGGGGCTCCCTCCGAGAGTGTGGACAGGTCCTCCCCCCCTGGCTGGTGGTAGAGCCCCCAGCCTCTCTCTTCCTCCAGCGGACACAGGCAGGCTCCCGAGTCCCCTGTGGCATTTCTGGAATGTCCTTCCTCCCCACTCTGCTCTGCTGTCTCCTTAATGCAAGGCAGGAAGTGAAGAGGCCTACTTATGTTGGTCTGGGCCAAGGCCAGCGCATCTCATAGCCGAGTATTTACGACTGTTAGTGTTTCAGAGACAACCAGAGAATTGCCTGGCGCCCCTCCAAGTTGTGGACGTGGAGTTGGCACCCCCCGTGCAGTTGGCTCTGGCAGGCAGAGCTGTCCTGGGCACAGCAGCCTGCAGAGCTCACCTCTCCTTCCCAGCACCAGGCCCCGAGGAGCTCCCGACTAGAGATGGCGACTAGGTAAACAGCCCCTAAGGGGCGATGGAGGGCTGAGTACACAACTCGGTCTCAACTCACTGAAACACAGGGGTGGGTGCTTCTATCTGCATTTTACACACAGCAATATTTCCACCACAACTGTTTGTTTAAGGCAGCTCTTTACTTTGAGAACCAGCCCACCCACTGCCTTGCTCTTGCAGTGTGACCTTGTCTTACCCCAGCTTTGGTGAATGGGACCAGAGATGAACCAAAGAACCAAGCTGCCATTCAGATCCTCTATTGAATTTTGATTCATGACTTGCTTCTCAGCTTGTGCTGGGCGCTGGAACCAGGAGGCGGGTCAAGCCAGGCCTGGGCAGCCGAGCCTGTGGATGGAACAGAAGCAATGGAAGCCTGTGTGGGGGGCACACGGTGACCCCCAAACCCAGAGAGACGGTCCTGACAGCTTCCTGTTTCTAGTTTCAGTCACTCTTGAGGCCCTTTGGTCCCTGAAATACTGCTATCTGTTTATAACAGAATGTTCTCTTAGGATTTTAATTTATGTAACACAATACCATATTAGAATTTGGAAAAATCTGCCAGCTGCTATCTGGAGAACCAATGACAAAGACCACTGTGGGCCCGATCCTGAGTGGTCTTGTATACTTAGTGAACACAGGCAAGCTTTGACTGGGCAGAGCCAGCCCTGCCTCCAAGGCTCTGCAGAGCTCTGGAAAGGGGAGTCAATCACTAGAGTAACTCAGGAATCTTCTGCAAGGGAAAGGGCCTCTGTTCCAGCTCCTCTCCCTGATATTCAGAGACAGGAAAAGCTATCGAAGCCAACCAGGATGTCCCCACCAATGCCATTACTGGAGAAGGCCAGAGAGGCCACTGATGTCCAGTGTGTCTGTAGGAGAGATGTCCTGAGCACAGGCAGTTTCTAGGAGGTCCCAGGTACTCTCTGAACCATCAGTTTATGCATGGGAAGGCAAGGTGGTGCACACCCATAATCCCTGCGGCTCAAGAGGCTGGGGCAGGCAGGAGGATCGCAAATTCAAAGCCAGCCTCAGCAATTTAGCGAGGCTCTAAGCACTCAGTGAGACCCTGGCTGGGATGTGGCTCAGTGGTTGAGTGCCCCAGGATTCAATCCCTAGTACCAAAAAAAAAACAAAAACAAAGACAACAAATCCCTGCAGCTCTGAGCTGAAGATCTCACCCCTGCCACCAGCTCCTGAAAGGACTCTAGCCAAAGTTCTCAACCCTTCTGGGCTCCCGCTGACCTCTTTAAACAACAGGAAGACCTCCTCATTCTAACCTGCTCTGGGATCAGCTGTTTCCTTCAAAAAGATGGCCCAAGAAGGGTTGTGGCAGGGAGTGAGTGCTAATAGGTATGGGATTTCTTTTTAGGGTAATGAAACTATTCCGGAATTAGACAGTCATGGTGGTCATACAATCTGTGACTACTAAAAACCAGTGAATTGTACCCTTGAAAGGGTACATTTTATGCTATGCGCATTCTCTCTCCATGAAGCTGTTATTTTAAAACAATGGAACAGAAATTGAAGTTGAGAAACAATAAACTTCAGTAAAATTGGGTTCTGTTTTATCTCATTGCCCTCTGGCTTCTGTACAGAAAGCCCTTCCTTTGTTCTGAATCTCAGGGTCTCTCTTCCCTGGGCTTTTCTGAAGCTCAGAGGGCACCATGGGTTGAAACTGATTTGCAAAGGAATGAGTGAGACATCAAAGCTGGGGTCAGGGTCAAACGCAATCCTTCAGCTGTTTTTAGTGTCTCTGAACCTCGTCTGGCTCCCTCCCCACTCCCTGCCTTGCCTTGGTCAGAACTGCTACATCTTCCTTGGGCAACTGAATCATTTCGGGGAGAAACACGTAAATCTTGCATTTCTTTACAGTGCTAACTGTAGCGTGCTTGATCTTGTGGGTCATTCATTTTTAAAGAACCCCTTTTCAAAAATGCTTTTAGAAAAATGGTCTCCTCACTGAGATCCTAGAGCCCAGTAGCTCTCTTGTCATCCTGGGGAATTCCCAGCCTTTGGGCCTCACCTGATGCAGCTATTATTTTCTCTGACCTCCCAGGCTGATTTCTAGTCCCCTGGTCCCTCTGCCAAGGCTCAGTGATATTCGTTGAACACATGACTGTTGCTCACACTTAGAATTATTAGAAAAAGAACATTTAAGGACATGAGAACATTTGGTGAGGTATGAAACCTTGGCCTGTTGAAAGCTAAATTTGTTTTCTGATTAGGAGCCTCGCCACCGACTTCCCTGGAGAACTGTATGTTCCCCTCCTCTGCTGCCAGGTTACAAACATTTATGACCCATTAAATTCTGCTCAGCCTTCGAAGCCACCCAGCAAGGCCTGACCCTGGCTCGGGTGTCGCCTCGGGGGTGGGTGTTTGATGTGTCATGTGTTGAAATTGCTCCCCACCCCCCTCATTTTTGTTATTATTTTGCCTGTTAAACAGACACAATCCATCAGAGATTAAAACTCTGCCGGAGTTTCTGGATCTGGTGATAGAGCACAAATATTTCTCTTTCCAACATCCTCTGAACTCTTGGTAATATATCTGTGGCTGACACTCTCCAATTCACAAAAATACACCCCGGCTGTACTAACCGCCGCCCTCCCTTGGTGTTTTCAAGCCTCACAGAGTCTGAAATAGCTGTTTGTTGTAGCGGCACGTGGTAACGTTGTCTGCTGTGACAAATGGCCCCTTGGCCCCAAATGGCCACTGCACCTTCTGAGAATGTTCTTCTCAGTCCCCTAATAAGGGAGAAGTCTCAGGCAAACCCGTGGGCCCTGTCCTGTGGGCCCTGGGCAGACACTGCTCTGCCCCAGGCTGGCTCTTTCTCGGGAGGAGTCGGGAGGGCAGGCTGTAGAGTCGGATGGGGCCTGCAGTGCTGCTTGTAAAACTTGTGCAACCAGGACAAGCTGTTTCCTTCTGAGTCCTTGGTCTTCTAGCCACTTTGGGGTGAAGACTAAATGAGGTGATATATGAAAGGGGCGTGGGCTTGACCGGGCCTTTAATAAGTGCTAGGTCATTGTTATTAGCCGCAGTGCCCAGGCACAGCCCCAGGCTTCTCACCCACTCTCACAGCCTGGGTCCTCTGGTCCACAGCGCCCCCTGCCCCTGCCTTGTGACTGAGCTCTGGGAGGAAAGTGCAGTGATAGGGACTGCCACCCGGGTCCTGCTGGGGCTTGCTTCCTGAGCTGGGTTCATGGCCTCAACCCACCCTCCTTGGCTAAATGCTCTGCCCAGGAGGCTGCAGGAGGCCGTGGGGAATGTAAAGGTGAGTAAGACACGGTCCCTGCCCTCAAGGGCCCAGGTCTCCACAGGACACAGGTGGCCCTAACAGATCTGGACACGCTGTGAGTTCAAAATGCTGTGGGCTGGAGAGAGGGGGCTGACTTCCATCAGAAGCTTCTGGAAAGGCTTTATGTGAGGAAAGCTGGTTGCCAGGTTCTCCAGAGGCTGTGGAGCTCCTTCACTGACAGCCCAGGTGCAAACATGGACAGTCAGCCACCTTGTCTATCAGAAGCTGTCGCGAAGCTGCGACTCAGGGAGAAGAGGGAAGAACAACCCTGGAGGCTGGAAGAGCTCTACCCAGAGGCCGGGAGGAGGGGCCAGCCTGGAGTGAGTGGACCAGCATGGCCAGAGGGCAGCACCCAGCGGAGGAGAGTGTGGGGTCCTGTCTTCCCACCCAGCACATCTTACTGGCTGGCCTGGTCAGGGCCATTAGAACAAGGACTCACACACTTCTGGATTGCACACATCATCAAGCTTTCCATTTTTTAAATTGAGGGCTCTGATGTGGGATTGAGAACATTTTATTTTGCCTTGAAAGAACAATAAAACAATTTCCAGTATCACCATTTCATAAAATATAGGACGTTTTTAAAAAGCAAAAAGGTGCATGAGTTTGGTTTTTTAAAAACTCACTACATCCTCCTTATTCTTCTTACTATGTTTCAGATCAAAAAAAACTATTTTTACATCCTGATCCTACCCATTACACTGGCCTTTGGGTCATGGGTTAGAGGCCAGACGGTGGCTTACAAGTTTCAGGAGTGATATAACACGGAAGCCCAGGACCACACTGGTGGATACGTAGCTTGCTTGTCAGTCTTGTGTCTTCCTGGGTCAAATACATGGTGACTCAAAGGAACTGCCACCTGCCTCCGTTCAGGGGCCTGCTCCCTCAAAGTCCCTGAGCTCTCTCCTTAGTTATGCAGAAGTACTCACCTTAGCTGAGACTCTCCAGAAGACCTCCTGCCAGTGCAGCTCTGAGGGATGGCAGGACCAGTCCAAGTCACTGTGAGTGGAAGCACTCCTCGCAGGATTTCTAGAAGCTTCCAAAGATCGGCTATGCCAAGTAAGACACGTGGAAATAAACTGGGTGGGACTGATTTCAAGGAAGTAGGGTCACCTGAGAAGGCCCAGCTCATATGGAGGGCCTTGGTCACCGTGTGAATGCAGGAATCGCGTGTAGGGTAAGGGGTCTTCTGGCTCCGACGTTCTGGAGCCCAGCAGATCACTAAAAGGGATCCCAAGTGTGGGTCTCCACATCCCGGCAACTAGAACCAAGGGAGGAACCTATTGGATTACATGGTTTTCTTCTTCTGACAAAAGAATGCATACAAATTGATTCGCAGGAGCTAGGCATTTTCCTGGAATGAAGCTCCTGCCCAAACTTCCTCCGAGTGTCCCTGTGAAAGAGACACTGGGTTTTGGAGTGGACTGTGGCTTCCTCCACAGTGTTACAAAAACCCCACCGATGCTTACTGTTCAAACACGTGATTCTAGAAAGGTATTTCTAAAAAGGCAGAGGCCTCAGGGAACAGCCTAACGCGGGACTGGCATTTCTACCTTTGATGTCCCTGCCCTCTTGGGACAAGTACGGGAAGAATCTAATGAAAACATTGCTTCACCTGTATCTCAGGACCTCAGTGTCATCTCCGAGGAGCTTTACTGTAGGATCCAGGATCTCCGTTAGTGGCCTGGGGATGGCTGACATTTTGAGAACACACACACACACACACACACATACACACACACACGCACACATACACACACACACACATACACACACACACACACACACACACATACGCACACACACACGCGCGCACACACCAGGGCACATGCATATACACACGGGTATACACACTTGCACACATGTTTGGAAAGTGCTAGGTTCAACTGTTATTTTTCTCTTCTTCCAGGGCTTCTTGGAGCCTTTGGTAGTGTAGCATCGGCGTACATTTTCAACACAGGGACAGGGCTGCAATGTCCCCCACAGGTATTCATCTCCGGGGCATTTTTTCCTGCAGATCTTATATAGAAGGGCTGTTCTGAGAAATGCACTTGGATAAAATGTATTTTCTATGGTCTGGATGTGTTTGTCCCCCTAAAATTCATGCGTCGGAGGCTTGGTCCCCAGTGTGCTGATGTGAGGGGTGCCTCTTATTGTCTAAAGGTGAGAAGCCCCAAATCAGTCTCTATTGGGTTTAGTCTTGCCATTTTAACTTTTCAAATATTTTCACTTACACAAAGTAGCCCATGCAGAAAATTACTCATGTTCCTTCCAAACCACTGGGGACAAGGGCTCTTATATGAGTGAATAGAAGCTGACACAGTTCCTTGAAGGGAAGACTTGGTCTTACCCATACCAACCCCCCTGTTGGCTATTCATTAAAAGTCTTGGACATTTCCACGGTTGGGAAATGTGATGATTGCTTTGGCGATTCAATACTTCTAAAATTCATGGACCAGGAAACATTTTTTTTTTGGTGTGGAATATATATTAAAAATCTCAAGGAATCAGTGTTCTGTGGAACACACTTTGGGAAACACTGAATCACTTTTTTCTTTTTATTTTACAGTTAGAAAAACTGAGGCCAAAGGATAGAAATGACTAGTCCAAGGTCACACAGTGAATGATAGTCAGAGCCTCTCTAGGCTGGGCTGCCTTGGAAGGAGGAATCACTCAGACAGTGGTCACACTCATGGCTATTCTTGTGTGTTTGCAATAAAAAAATAGAGAAAATAGTATAACATCCAGATGCCCACTGCTTTGCTTTAAAAGTAAATATTACAGGGGTCTGAGAGCAGAAGTCAGTGGTAGAGCATGCCTAGCAAGCAGGAGGTACTGGGTTCCATTCCCAGCATGCCCACCCTTGCCCCAATAAAATATCACAAGCTTACTCTGAACCTTGTAAGGACCCCTTTCTTCCCACACCCCATCTCCTTCCTGATAGAGGCAACCACTGTCCTGAATTTGATGTTGAACTTCTCTATGCATGTTTTCACACTTAGACCATTGCTTTGGATTGCTAGGGCTACAAGAACACAGTACAGCAGGCTGAGGGGCTTAGGCCACAGAGGCTTGGTGTCAAATGGATCTGGAGGCTCGCAGGTAAGATCAGTGTTGCCCGGACTGGCTTCTCCCTCCTCACCTTGCCCAGGGCTATCTTCTCCCTGTGTCTACACAGAACCTTCCCACTGAGCTCGTGTGGGTCCAAATCTCATCTGTTTTTAAGGACCCTACCCTTATTGGGTTAGTCCCCCCCTCATGACCTCATTTTAACTTGATTATCTCTTTAAAGGCCCCATCTCTAAATATAGTCATTGCTGAGGTACTGGGGGTAGGATTTCAAACGTGAGCTTTAGGGACCACAATTCAGCTCCTTGCGACCTCCTATGTGCTCATTCTCCTGCAGTCAGATTTTCTTTTCTTTGTTGCATTATAAACAACACTGCAACAAATATTCTCATGCACACTTCTGTCACACTTCCTAACTAGAGTCAACTGAATCTACCTCGGGTGGAACTGCATGCTGGGCCATCAGGGCTGTTAATTGGCTATTCTGTCCTTTTCTCCCACGGGGTCAGGCGTGGAGTTGCTAAGCACACATGGGTCCATGCCTGTGCTCACCAGCCGGTGGGTCTATTTGTCTCTCAGGATGAATTCACAAAGGGGGGGGCCTCTGTTACAGGTTGAATTGTGTCCCCACCGGCTCCTAAATTCGCACGCTGCAGTCCTAACCCCCAGTGCTCAGAATGTCACCTTATTTGGAAGCAGGGTTGCTGGGAATGTAATTAGTGAAGATGAGGTCATCCCCGAGTAGAGGGGCTCCTTGGCCAGTGTGCCTGGTGTCCTAAGAAAAGGGTGAAGTTTGGATGCCGACGCACACCAGGAGTACATCCCAGGAAGTTGAAGACGCCCTCTGCAAGCCAAGGAGAGGGGCCTGAACAGACCCTGCCTCCGGAAGTGCAAGGACATTCATTCCTGTCACTAAGTCATCCAAGCTGTGGTTCTTTGTTGTAGCAGCCTTAGCAAGCCAGTGTCACCTCCACTCTGCGTGTGGTCCTCCATCCCCGTCTCTCTTCACTGCTTGCAAAGCCAGAAATAGCGTAGGATGGTGAGTTAGGACAGGTGCCTGTAGACTGGGTGGCTCTGCAGGGAGCACTGCCCATCACACCCTGTTCCTCTAGCCCATGAATGACAGAAAGCACAAAACAATGCCATGGACTGAGACTCCGAGGGAGGGCCTGAGTTGTGTCTTCAACCAGCCACAGATGGCCTGTGTGTCTTTGACAAGTCACTGACCCTCTCTGGGATTTCATTTTCTCAGCTGTAAAATAAGGCTGTTGTTTGGAATCTTTCAACTGTTCTGTTTATAACAGCATTTTTAGGTTACCAGGAATAAAAATATTCTGCTTGCCTCCCACTTTCAGCAAACTTGGGTGGCAAAGATGACTTCAATTCTCTTAATTATCTGAGCCATGCCTGACTGCAGCTCATCCCCAAGATGAGACTTTTTTTTTTTTTTTTAATCTGAATCTGTGTTGCAGATAGTTATCCACTGAGCTGACTGTTGTAAGACTGAGCTATCCCCTGTGTGCATGTGTGTCTGTGTGTCTATCTGTGCATGCGTGTGTATGGTGGATTCACAAGCATGCTGGCTGGCGAGGGTCACTCAGACAAGCCTTGGCAAGATTTGAACCAAAGCCCAAAGTAATGTAGTTAGGTTTCCCTAGACCAAGGGCAGTGGGAATGTCAGACACCAAGCCACCAAGGTGTCCTGAAGGTTTCAGGATTGCACACTGGTTCTCTGGTTCTCTGCTGGGCATCTGGCCTTCATTAGGCCATAAAAAACAGTTTATGGCTCTTCTGGTTGGAACAATACCTTTTACAATATCCACAGTGACTGAGTGGTTATCAGAGGAAGAAAGCCAGATGGCGGCTGACATTCTCTGCTTCTCGTCCTTTGTCATGGACTGTGCCAGCCATATGTGTTTACTTTTTAATTTCTCATCCACCCTGTTAGGTAGGTATTATGAATTTCACTTTCAGATTTGACTCAGAGAGGCTTGGAGACATTATCAAGATCACAGAGCTTGGGGAGCCTGGAGTCCAGGATTTTTGATTACTAGACAAGGATTCTTTTTTATTTTTTTTAGTGTTACCTAGGCATTTTTGGTGACAGCTTTGTTGAAATTTAAATTTCTCAGTGCAGTTTCACTCTGTGAAACTCACATAGTGGTGAGCAGAAAACTGCTTCTGTGTTTGAACTGCTAGGCCTTCTACTCTGAGGACAGAAACAGCCTTCATCACATGTTGGGCCAAGGGCTGGAATCCATAGGTGCTCCTTAAGCGTGGGTTCCAAGTGTTAAAAAATAAACTTGGGCACATTGAAATGTTAAAAAGAGTTTATGTGAGCCTTCAGCAATCCACAAATCAGGCTGTACCAGGATGTAGGTGGGTCAGGGCTGTGCTGAGGGGGTGAGGGAGAAACTTTTATAAAGTGTTCACAGAAGCAAGAAAAAAAATAAAAATAAGAAAGTTTGGTTGGTTAAAGTGGAATGTCTCTACTTGGAGGCCAGTGGAGTTTTCTGATGGGTGAAGCTTAAGTTTCGTTTCACTGTTTGCATTGAGTTGGGAGTCAGTTTGCTTCCACAGGAAACCAAGGGATAGGAGCCAACTTAACCATCTCTTGGTTTATTTTATTTAGTTAGTACAGGGATTAAGCCCAGGGGTGCTTTATCTCCGAGCTACATCCCCAGCCCTTGTTAGTTTTGATTTTGAGACAGGATCTTAAATAAAATGCGGAGGCTAACCTCAAACTTGCTATCCTCTTGCTTCAGCCTCAAAATTCTCTGGGATGATAGCCATGCGCCCACATGCCCGGGTCCCAGTCAGTTATTTTAACAAGAGCATGAGCAGCTGAGGGTCACTGTTGACTGCTGCACTAGCATCTGGCTTCCTGGAGCTTCCTCTGATTGGTTTCTGCTTTGCCTTCTGCAGGGGGATGATCCCTGGAGGACTCCTTGTTGGGCCACCTACCTGTGCCTTGGTTAATGAACTTGCTTATCTAGCTGCTGGTAAACTGTCAGCCTCTGCAGGGCTTGCTTCAGTTGCAGAGAGCGGCTCGTCCAAGGCCATGGTGACTCAGGGCAGCCTGCCCCCAGTGGGAACACACAAGTGCACCACTGGGAAAGCCCTCCCAGCCCCTGTGCACCTTCTGTGGCTCCCTCCACCCAGTGCCGCTCCCTTCCTCCCAGGGGAGGCTCCACCACACTCCCTGACAAACATCCTGCTGTGAACCACCTGCATGAAATCTCACCTGCCCCTCCTTCCTCCAGACAGTCCTTCAGAGACTGGCAGGTTGGCCTTGCACCCTTGGCCTCCTCCGGCCTCTGGGTTTCCGCCGTTCCCTCCCTCCGTGTCTTCGGAATCATAACCCCGGTGGCTAGTAGGGATGGCCGAATGGTTTTCTAGGGCAATCCCAAGACCCTAAAGACTTTCTCATAGATTAGGTGACTGTCACCAGAGGGCTTTCAGCTGGTTCCTAATTGGGACCTCAGGTAGCAGGTCATAGCTGCACTTCCTCTTTGGCCTTCCAGGTTGCTCCTGAGCCCTGAGGGGAGGGAGCTTCTCGGGCATCAGAGAAAGACAGTGAGCAAAGGCAGAAAACTGATGTCAGCCTGCCTCAGGAGAGGTCCTTGTGCTTAGGAGATGAGAACAGGTCTTGACAATCCTTTCTGCTCAGCAAACCGAAGTCTGAGCAGCAGCACCTTCCTTGGTTAACCGAATTCAGGTAGCACTGCGCTTGCCTGCCTTCCTCCTCCGCCTCTCTGCTGAAGGGATCAGGCACTTGATCTGGGATCTCTCTCCCTGGATTCCGCATGTGTCTTAGTGAGTGTCTTTCCCCAGATTAAGTACCTCATGGTGGCAAGTGGCCAATTCTCCTTTCCATTTTAACCACTTCAAGACACTGAACTTGTTCTTGGATCCAATCCCAAATTCCTGGGAGATACTCATTTCTTGATGGTCTTGAAGGGATATTAACTTCTGATGCTATTAAGCCTGGGTGGTGGGGATCACATAGTCCAAACCTGCTGCCAGGAACCCAACCCTGTGAATTTGATCAACAGCCCCAGGATGCCTACTCCCAGCCAGCCTTGGAGATTTCAGCCTGCAGCTCACCTTGCTATCTGACCTGGAGAGCCCCGGCTCTGCTGTCAACCAGAATCATCACGCCCCAGCGCTTCCCTGCACTGAGCAGGAGGCAACTAAGAGTTTATGCAGGCATCAGCAAAACTTCCCTGGGTTCACCTTGGCCCAGAACCTGTGAGGCACAGTCCTGCCTTTGCCATCCAGCCCTGAGGGGACTAACTAGAACAATGATAAGGCAGGTAGCCAGCTGTTGAATGGCTTCTCCTACAAGGTGTTTGATGCATTATCTCTAAGGCTCACCAGTCTGTGGAGGGATAGTATTTTATAGATCAGAACAAGGAGGTTAATGAACTCATCCAGAATCACACTGCTAGTCTGTAGTGGAATTTAGAATTTGATTCCAAGTATCAATTTGGTCCTAAATCAGGTAGTTTTTCCAAAATGATGTCTCACCTTCTAAACAATGAATAGGTTACACAAGTGACACCGTAATCATTCGTAAATCGCATGATTAAGGAAGCCATGAGAGGCTGCATGATGTTCAAGCCATCGCCGACACAGCAAAACATCTGTCTGTCATCCAGCAGTTCAGACTTCAGTCCCAAATGATTCCCAGCAATCTATGGGACGGAAGACTTCACTAAACTGACTCCCTTGACCCTTCTTGTGCTTAATAGCTGTTCTGAGAGCCATCTGGATACTTGCGTGGACTTGATCTGGCCTGAGCACCAGCTCTTGACAGTGGAGGGCTCAGGAAGACCCACTTCTGTCCCTGACCTGCAGCTTCCTTACCTCTAAAATGCTCTTATGAAATCCCACCTGCCTCCCTCTTTGCATTGGGATAACAATGGCTGTTACTGTCTAATAGTTACAACTACCATATAATAACAACCGTTCACATTGACCAGCACAAGGGCAGCCCTTCTCATTTACTTTCCTTACCATCCAAATAGGCTGAACCTATTATTAGGGCCCATTTTGCAGATGAGCTCAGAGTCCAAATGGTCAAATAATGTGCCCCAAACTGAATCTGCCCAGAACCAGAACCCAAATACAGCCCTGTTTCATTGGCCAGGAGAGTGTCAGTCGTGTGTAAGCCCTTGTCATTGCTGCCATGGGAGGTCCTGATCCAGAAGCTCAGGGTGTGGCCTGTGCAGAGGGAGCTGACTCTCTGGGCCCAGCTACCTCTACCTTCCCACAGTCTCCAAGGGAACATTCTCTCCTTTGCAGTCGTCATGGAAACCATATATCCTCTCCCTTCCTCTCCCCTTCACCATGGAGACAGCCACTCCGGGAGAAGTTCCTTGAGTGGGAGGTGGGGAGCCCAAGAGAGGTGAGTGAGCATGAGCCTCCAGCCTCCTGTGTGACCCAGCGGCAGCACCCAGTAGGCCTTGGGCCTGGAAATTCCCACTCCTGGAGGAAGGTGGAGGCATTCCTGGGGCTGCACAGAAGTGCATTGTCAAAACCAGGATGTCCCCGGGGGGAAAAAGGTCAAAGAACTGTTTTTTGTTTTTTGTTTTTAATTTACTCCTAGAGGCTGCCTTTCCTTGAGTCAGCCATTGTCCAAACCAAAGGAAATCCCCACATGCCTGCATCTCACAGGTGCTGGAAGTTTTCCCTTTGTCTAACTTTGCTTCCAACTTGCTGGATGACATTGGAGACTCAAGCGTGTCTCCTGGGCAACCATCCAGTGACACGTATGGGCCGCATCAGTGGCTTTCCGGCCTCCACACTTGTAGGCCAGTCAAGTTCACGGAGGAAACACAAGTGTTGCCAGACACTTATTTTGAGAGATAAGGAAAGGGAATTCTAAAAGCACATTTAATCATAGACGCTACAAATGGTTAAGAGTGTGCTGGGCTCAGGTCCTGGCTCCAAGGGCTGCGGTGGGACAGGACCTCCCTCCTCCAAGTCCCTGAGTCACCGTCTTCAGAAGTCAAACTGGGTTCATAGGAGTGTCTATTTTTTCTTTCTCACAGTTCTTGTGGTGATTAAATTAGACACTGTGCAAAGCATTTAGCATGATGCCAGAACATGGTAACACCCAATAAATTCTTTATTGTATTTATTTAATACAAATATTAGCACTATTACCAACATTTTGCAAAAGAAAAAATATTTTATCAACAAAAAAAGTTTAATAAAAACCAAAAAATACCCCACAATCTCAGCCAAGATGGCAATATTTAAATTGTATCCACCCCCCCACCCCCACCCCCCACCCCGTGCTGGACATTACAGACCAGGGCCTCACACATGCTAGGCAAGCACTCTATTCCTGAGTTACACCCTAGGCCAGTTTTGGAAAAAGAAACTATCTTGTCCTCACTGATTGTTTGTTCTATCAAAGTAGTAGACAAGAATCTCTGCATTCAGTGATATTTAGGTTCTTTCTGCTCCAAGAGGCAATGCTTTTGTGATTGTTAATGGCCCTGACTACCAAAGGGAGTGTCCCTGGGTTCATGGCCAAAGATTGATAATCAGGTGCTCTCTGTGGCCATGCTGACCTGGGTGGGGCTGTGGCTCAGCACAGCATAACTCTTTCTGTGCAGGGCTGGACTCTTCAGGAAGCCCAGACACGAGGTCTTCCCTGTTTTATCCTGCAAAAGCTGACTGTTTGGGCACCTAGTTGCTGCAGGGCCACCCCATCTCCCCACTGTGGGCTGCTGTGGAGCTGGACATTACAGACCCCTCTTGGCAGAGGCCTACTGCCAGAGGCCTCTTCTCCCAAGTCTCCCTCTTGGGGCTGGGGGTGGCGGGTAGAAGCCATAGGAGGATCTGCACACAGACTAAGAGCAGGGAGCTTGATGAGGCCAGAATCTACGAAAAAGCAGCCAGAGGCAGAACGAGGGAGCAGCCTCACGACTGGGTTTTTGTTTTTCTTTTCTATGAAACAGGAGCATCCCCTCCACCTGCAGATGTGAAGACAGGATATTCATTAATATTCATTCAGGAATGAATCCGGGTTTTGTGGGGCTTGAAGCTTGATAATTTTAGAGGGAGGGCCCTTATTAAAAAAGAAGAGTATAAATTTACAAATACAATGTTCAATATACAAGGGAATATTTAATTAAGAGGTATTGCAACAAATTGTAACCAAACAGAAAAAGGACAAATGTTACAAACACCACAAAATCCAGAAAAACAACATATTACATTTTGTTAACTAGCTGTATTATATGCTTCTATAATAGTTTTTTCCTACATATTTTTGGACGTTTACTTTGATAGCTTCTTTATATGACGATGATATTGTGAAAGCATTTTTTATTATTCTAGGAATTTAAAATTTTTTATTAGTGCATTATAATTATACATAATAGTGGGATTTTTTGTTATATATTTGTACACGTGCACAACATAATTTGATTAATTTCATTCCTGTGGAAACATTTTCTATAGAGATTATAAAGTTAAGTCAATCTCTTTCTTAGTATGGTTGATCAAAATATGTTTTTCATTATCAGTAGTTTTGTGTTATTTTTTTTTTTTCCTGTTTTTCAGTGCAGGGGATCAAACCAGTAAGCTGTACCCCTGGCTCTGATAGTTTTGACCGTGTGTCAATGAGAAACAAATTCTCTGCTTGCAATTGCAATTCCATCTGATTGGAAGAATTTTCCATGAACTCCTTTTTACTTGCTTTGTCTCTGCATCTCCACTGTTGCAGCCAGAACACATTCATTTCACAGTATGACATTTCGTCCTGCACTTTCTGTCATGATGCCTGGTGAGTGGGCACAGAAGGCCTTAGAAAGATTCCTAGAAGCCATTCCTCCTCTGGGATGGTAGCAGTAACTTAGCAGAAATGATTTTGAAACATGTCACCATATCCCACTAACCCAGATAAGATGAATCTCTAGAGTCACCTACCCGTGGCATAGCCCAGGACAAGTTCCTAAATGAAGGTCCATGCCCCCTACGTTTAAAATAAACACTTGAAAGTTATCAATCAAGAGAAAAAAACTGTTATATAATGTTACAGCCTCCTACCCTAACAATTTGAAAGGCCAGATTCAAATTTAGAATTCTCAGAATTCCCCACTAGGATGTGTCATGTGGGAAAGGCTGGCTCCTCACCCTGGCTTGCTGCTATCTCCTTCTCCTGCAAAAGAGGCCTTGTCTTTGGACCCATGAGGGTGTTCTCCAGGCCCATGTCCAAGATGTACTGTTCCCGTGCAAACAGCCATTCTGGCCTCTCCCCAGGCCTATGGGGTTTGATCACCTGAGTGCAGGCTAGTCCTCAGGAAGATATCTGGGCGGAGGCCCTGGAAGTCCCTGCTGTACCATCAATGTCACTGTCAAGGACTCCCAGGTCAGGTGGGTCCAGCGTATTATTTCAAGTCTTCTGAAATGGAGGCAGAGATGCCAGAGGCCCACTGGGGAGTCACATGTTTGTCAAAGATAAAGAGGATGAATTAGGATTGGTCGGGGGAAGCCTTCAGACCAAAAGCTGATCTGAGAGCTGCCGAGGCAGAAGGGAGGGAGCAGAAGTGGGTATGGGATGCCCGGCCTGGTCAGGTAGATCCTTTGAAGTTGTGGTCAACCCAAAAGGCAGTTCCAGAGCTAAGACGGCCCTCGGAGGGGGTCCTGCTTGGGCAGAAATGCCTGAGTGGCCCCGTCACTCGCAGGCTGCGGGGAAGCACTGCAGGGGATCATGCAGGTCTTCAGCTGGAAGCCATCTGCTGATGAATTCCTTGCAGCTGACCAGCAGGTTCTTTCTTGAAGGAACATCTGAGCAGCGCACCTCTGTGACAGCCACAGTCCACCAAGGCGAGCTGGGCGTGGTCAGTGGGAGCCATGTTGTCCACCCGTCTCCAGCCTCTGCCACTGTGTGGCCCACAGACACGCCCTGCTCGTGTGCCCACTGGGCCAGCTCACAGGCTCATGGCACCCAAGGGCTGAGCAATTTTGCTTATTTGGTTGCTTTGTGCCCTTCTCATGAGCAATGCTTCCTGGTAATGGACATATATGCAAAGATCTTTATTCATTTCCATACACTCTACAAACATGCCTGTCCCCCAGCCCTCCCTGCCTCTGATGATTCTGTCTCCTGGCCTGCCAGGCCTGCCAGGCCATTTGCCACTGCTATGATTATTTTTCTCATCTTTGGCAAATTTTTTTCAAACAAAATTCATGACCAGATGCACTTGAATGTCCACCACTGGGAGAATTTTCCTCAATGCCGTCTTCAGCAGTCCAGCCCTGAGTGTTGCTATAAGGCAGCTGCCCCTCCACTTCCAGCTTGCCTCTGCGTACAGAGCCAACCCATTTGAAAATCAAGTTCGGGATCTTCCTCCTCTTTCACCCACCTGCATCTCTTCCCACCCACTGGGTGGCCACAGAAGTGAGTGAAGCATGCTAGTGCACCATCATCACCATCATCATCGCCACCTGCACCATAACCACCTTTCTATTCCCATTACTAGCTTCACTACTACCACCACATTTGCCATCCCCACCAGCACTTTCACCATAACTACCACCTTCACCATCACCACCAGCACCCCCAGAACCAATTTTCTATCAGTACTACTACCTTCACTACCACCAGCACCATCACCATCATCATCCCCTTTACCACCACCACCCTACCACCTTCATCCCCTTAGCCACTACCACTTTCACCACTGCCATCACCACCATCACCACTCTCACCATCACTACCACCACCGCCATCATCACCACCACCATCAGCAACATCACCTCCATCACCACCATCATCACCTTTATATCACCACTACCATCACCATAGCCATGTTTCCCAAGTTCCCTGGAGGACTGAAAGAAGACAGATCTTACAAGAGGTCAGGCCCTCATGAATTCGATCCAATGATAATAAACTAGACAGGAACAGGGTGCCCTGAGAGATGCCAGGGAGGAAGTACAGAGGGAAGGAACTGCTGACTCAGCACTGTGGAAGCCACATGGATGCACAGGAAGCCCCTGGGATCCTGAACTGACTGACAAAACTAGGTATGGACTGAGACAGTTTCTGCCACCCATTGAACTGGAGGCTACATGTAGAAAGCAAAAAAACAAAACAAAACAAAACAAAACAACAACAAAAAAAAAACTTAAAAAAACCTAAAAAACCTAAAAAAAACCTAAAGCTTCTTTCCTTAGGGCCCTGAGTTGGCCATCTGAGATTTCCTATCCACTACACAGGATGATGCAATCCCACAGGAAACGGAGCACGGAAGCCCCCAGAACAGTCTCTGCCACAGGAGAACACAGCAGGGCATGGCTGGATTCTTCCAGCTCCTCCACCAGCTCCAGCTGTGGGAAGCTGACCTCAGGCTCAGAGGCAATGAGCGGATTTGCCCTCTGGCTTCCAGTTGGGTTTG
Organism: Callospermophilus lateralis; assembly: GCF_048772815.1. Lineage (NCBI taxonomy): Eukaryota > Metazoa > Chordata > Mammalia > Rodentia > Sciuridae > Callospermophilus > Callospermophilus lateralis. The sequence goes on from NC_135318.1 coordinate 7,507,493, forward strand.
GCCAATGGGAGGTACCGACAGGAAATGGAGGGAGGGGAGGGAAGGGCGACTCATGCCTGGGTTTGGCAATGGCGCAGCTCTCCAGTTCCTGCCTGGTGGCCCTCTCTGCCAGGCAGAGCCCCGACTGGGGTTCCAGTTCTCGCCCCCTCTTGGCTCCCTCAGGCCTCTGGTGGCAGGGGCTTTCCTGTTCTTGCTGGCAGATGCTTCCCATCCCTTCTTGGATTCCTTTAACCGTCTGCACATCTACAACTGGTCCCTTCATCAACTCCCAGGGATCCTGGCTTCGTAGGTGCCATTGTTGCCTGGGAACACTGCGTGACACAGCCTTTACTAAAGTTACTTTAGTTTGAGAATCATGTCTGGTTTTCTGTGTGATCCTGTGAATCAGCAGTCCTTTCTGAGCCTCTGTTTCTTCATCTATTAAGTAGGATTACACTCCCCAAGACCTTCCTACTTCAGACTAATATTGCAATAATTAAATGAGCCAATATTGGTGAAAAAACTTTAGGAAACATGCACAACAGTGACTATTATTGGAATTATTAAACATGACAATAGTAATGAGACTGTTACTGTCCATAAATTTCCTCTGATCCCTGTCTTTTCTCGTCAGCCCTGTGGCAGTGACTGGGGCTTTGCTTCTTGGCAAAGCCATTGTCCTTTGATGGAAAGTCCAATGCTGCTGAAAGATGAAACTCTGTGATCAGATACCACACACAATTCTCAGGGCTGCTATCACTACATATTTGACAAATGCCACCATGAGCTGTAGGCTGCATTGAAGTCCTGCAGATCAGACCAGCCCTGCCCTTGCAGCCTTTGGGTTGGGTCTGCTGCTCGCTGAGGCCTGCTGGAAACCAGGCTGTGTCCCTGGCTGAACCCAGGGAGTACCAGGCTCCCTTCCACCTGAGTGGCAGGTGGGTGGGGCTAGTCCAGTGCAACTGGTGTGGACTCGGGTTGCTCCAAGCTCCTGGCAGGAAAGGGCTTGCTAATGGTGTGACCAAGGAAGCTGGGGTAGCCATAGAGCCAGGAAAGGGCAGCAGTCCAGGTGGGGACCGTGCTCATTTTCTGTGCCCAATTCAAAACAGAAGCATGTCCCTGGAGAGCCACCCCTGCTTCATCCCGCCACCCTCTTAACCCATGGTGCGTTTCCATAGTCCCTTCTTCCCTGCCCATCCCACCACCAGCCCTGACCAGGGAGGGAGAGCAGGAGTGACAAAGCCAGTCAGTGGCCTCTGTGTGATCAACACACCCAGGGTCCCCAGTTGTTTAAAATTGGGAGTCAAAACCTCTGGAACTATAGAGAAAACTGCCGTGAATCAATTTAGGACTATGTTCTGCGGCACGAGCAGAAAGCCACCTGTGGTAGGTTGTCCAAAGAGCATCCTCCTTTTCTTTTCCCTCCTTCCTTTCTCTAGTGGTGAGGAAGAGTAGAGGCTGGCAGTCCTACACTCTCACAGCTACTCAACACGTGGGGCTTTGCTCTCCAGGTTCACTTCCAGGCATCCACCCACCCAGGCGTCTGAAGCAGAAGAGGGAAGGGCAAGCTGAAGAGCTACGTGACGAGGCCCGTCAGGTCTGTTCTCATTCAAAAGCTGACCCCAAAGCCTCTCCCTGGACCTCACTAGCGCATCTGGGCCACAGGAGCTTCTGTGGTTGAGCCTGAGAACCTAACTCCTCATTCATTCCGTGATACCTACGGGAAAGTCTGCGGTTGAATCTGCCGTGACATTTTTGACATGGGCCAACTATGGGAAATGCCTGTATCAAGTATAATCAGACATGTCAGACCCAACACTCAGCCTAGCTTTGGAAGCCAGTTGGGGTTTAAAGGAGAGAAAAGGAGAAAAGTAGGTGGAACAACTGTGTGAGAACACTGGGAAAGTTCTGGAACTGCCTGGCTCTGTCCTGTGGTGGTCCCCAGACAGGTCAAGCATGAAGGCCTCCTAGAGCACCATCTGTCTTGAGAATCCCCTCGCTGAACTCTCCCTTCTGCTGGCACTATTTAATGGAAAGTGGTGTCTGTCCCACCCCTTGACATGTCTCTTCGGGGCTCCTGCCATTGGCTTAAGCTATGGGAAAAAGAGCTCGAGACTAGGGCTTTCCGGAGGCTTCCAAATTTAAACCAATCCCACAGACATGAGACAGATTTGCCTATAGAAAATTGTCTGATAGCCAAGCACCAGGGTATATATTTATTTGTGCCTGAGATTCTCATCTCTTTTTAAAGAAAAAGCCACACATTGGGCCAAAAAAAAAAAAAAAAAGTGGAAAAATGTACTGTCAAAGAAGTATTCAGGATGCATGCACAGGATGTATGAAATGATGAACTGGGTGGAAATAAAAAAAAAAAAACTGCTTGTGGCAAATTGTCAGCAGGCTCTATTTGGGGGTCGGAATCCAGGGCCCCTGCCAACTGAGTTCACAGTCTTAGTGGTTTTCCATTCTATTTATAATCATGAACACATTCACACAGAAAAAATGCAGGGGACATTGGGCTTAGCTTTAAAATGACTAAAATGTTCTGAATGTATCAGGTTACAGCACGTGAGAGCCTTTGTGCCGCCTGTGATTAGCCCTACTTACTGGAGAAGGGATTAATCAATGGAGGAGGGGGAGGAGTAATAGGATCCTATGGGAATTTGAAACTATGAAAACAACTTTGTCTTATTTCCTTTTTAAAATGTAGTTCACTTCAGCAAAACTTGACTAAGCACCAGGCATGTGAAAGGCCCACTTGGGATCTGAATATGTGCAAGACGGTCTCTGGTCCCAGGGAACCAGCGATTTTCTGAGGAAGGTACAGATACTAATACATGACAAGGATAATCAGCGTGTCAGTGGAACTGGAACACAGAGGAGGGAGTGGATGGAACGGACATTTGATTCTGTCTCTGGCAGCTTCTCCTTCCGCCCTTTGCAACAATCCCAAGATTGCATTTGCAGATGAGGTCCCAGGAAAGCAGATTCTCCCTCCAAGCTCTGGGCTTGGACATGTGACCTAACTTGGTTAATCAGTGCACTCCATCTCCCCTGGACACAGTGATTAGTTCAAGAATGGCCATGCCCTCCAAGCTAGACCAATCAGAGAGAAGATCAAGATGGGGGGTGGGGGTGGGGGTGTGTGTGGGTGTGGGTGTGTGGGTGTGTGTGTGGGTGGATTGGGTGTGTGGGTGTGGTATGTGAATTGGGTGTTTGGGTATGGGTGTGAGGGGTGGGTGTGTGGGTTTGGGTGTGTGGGTGTGGGGTGGGTGTGGGTGTGTGGGTGTGGGTGTGTGGGTGTAGGGGTAGGTGTGTGGGTTTGGGTGTGTGGGTGTGGGGTGGGTGTGGGGGTGTGGGGGTGTGAGTGTGGGTGTGGGGTGGGTGTGGGGGTGTGGGTGTGGGTGTGTGGGTGTGGGGGTAGGTGTGTGGAGGTGGAGGTGTGGGATGTGTGGGTGTGGGGGTTTGAGTGTGGGTGTGGGGTGGGTGTGTGGGTGTGGGTGTGAGGGGTGGGTGTGTAGGTTTGGATGTGTGGGTGTGGGGTGGGTGTGGGGGTAGGTGTGTGGGTTTGGGTGTGTGGGTGTGGGTGTGTGGGGGGGTGTGGGGTTGTGAGTGGGGGTGTGTGGGTGTGGGTGTGTGGGTGTGGGTGTGTGGGGGTGGGGGTAGGTGTGTGGGTGTGGGGTGGGTGTGGGGGTAGGTGTGTGGGTGTGGGGTGGGTGTGGGGGTAGGTGTGTGGGTGTGGGGTGGGTGTGGGTGTGGGGTGGGTGTGGGTGTGGGGTGGGGGTGGATGCTGACAGGAAGACTTTGGGTCTCTGTGTGGAAGTGAAGGAAAAAGCCCCAGGAGCCACTGAGGGCTCTTTTGCTCCCTGCGGTGAGTCCGCCTTCCACTGAGGCTGACTGCAGAAAGTGACTGAAGAGACAGAAGTAACCAGTCCCTGACCCTCTTCCTGCCCTCACCATCTTTTTCTTGGTTTTCCAGTCAGGTAACCCCTCCTCATTGTTGAAGTCAGCTTGAGTTGGGTGTTTTCCAGCTTCCAATCACAAGCATCCTTGCTGACCAGAATGGATTCAGGTGTGCTTCCTGGAGGAGGTGACACACAACCTTGAAATTGAGAATGCGCCGCATTCGGTTCAGAGAGATGGAAGCTGACTCTGGAAAGATTGGGCTAGGTCAGAGCAGGGTGGATAGCTCTGAGAATTTTGATTTAACTTGCATGTAGTGTTTGTGTGGTGTGATGGAAGGTCATTCCCCTCATCTTCAGGTCCCCTCCCAAATGCCAGGAGCTCATTCTTTGCATTGGCATTTGCTGTTCAAGGGATTGTGGGCCAAGCTTTATAGCAGAGTCAGAATGTGCAGGTGAAAAGCAGGAACATATTGGCCTCCTAGGGCTGTCATAATACATTAGCACCAAGTGACTGGCTAAAAATAAAAACTCAATTCCCTCCCGTTATAGAAGCTAGATGCCCGCAATCAAGGTGTCAACAGGCCCATGCTTCCTCTGAGTGTGCCAGGGGTGTCTTTCCAGCTTCTGCTGGGTGCATTCCTTGGCTTAAGGCACCTTAACTCCCATCTGCCTCTGCCTTCACCTGGCCTTCTTCTCCTGGGCTCTTCTATGGATACCAGTAACTGGGCTTCCTGCCCTCCCTAAATCCAGGAGAGTTTCAGCTCAAGGTATTTAACTAATTGCAGCTGCAAAGGCACTGTTTTCAAATATGATTACATCCTGAGGGTCTGGGTGACATAAATGTGAGGGGGCACTCTTAAACTAACTACCCTGACCAACCCTACAGCCAACTGGTGCTCCCTAATTTTTGCCAGTTAGAACTCTGGAGCCCTGGCTCCTGCGGGCTGTGCTGGGGGCTTGGTGGACATCGCCCAGCTCTCGTGGCCTCTTGATCATGAGAAGAACTAATCTCTGGAGAACGGGTGGAAGAAGAGCTGGGTCGGAATCTCATTCAAGCTTAGCCTCCCCCCTTGGCTTCTCACACGTAAGTGAGGAAAATGACCCGACGAGGAGGGGACGGCCACCGCCACTGCTGCCTCTGATTCCGCGGCTGCCAGCCTGAGGTCGCCTGGAGGTCTTCTTTCTGGGTGCTCCTGTCACAGAAGAAACCGCTACCCTGGATGCAACTGGGGCCAGCACTGCTGCTGACCCCCGGAGATCGCCTGGTGACGCTGCCCCCACAGCTGCAGTTGTATCTGCCGCTGCAGCCTCTGCTACTGTGACCCACTGCCAACCACCACTGCCCCTTGCTGCTACCACAGCCTAGAGGACTGCTTCAGGGGACACTCCATGTTTGGTGGCACATGGCTGCACTCATTTTGGAACACCAGCCAGGGCCTGGGGCCTGGGTGTCAGCACATTTACCACCACAGGCACCTCTGTCTGGGGACTCCAGCTGGGACCTGCAGGTCCAGTGTGGGGGTGCCTGTGAGTTTGGAGGAGCCTGGGGTCTTCTGCTGAGAGTGCTGGTGACCCTTGTCTTGCTGCTGCGTCTCGGGGTTGCTTCTTTGCATGAGTGTATCCCTGGTGGTCCCTCTGCAAGTAGGAGCAGCATTGAGATCTTGGGACTGTAGTGTGGCTGATTCTGAGGCATCTGAAACCCAAATCAGTGGTATAGAGACTGGGTTTGCGAGGGCTGATCTGAGTTTGGTGATCCTGAGATGTCAGAGACATCCAACCAATAGCCAATCTCTTTTGGCTCCTCTTCCTGTGAATTTTTACTTCTACCTTCTCTCTTCCTCCCTCACGAATATTGCATAACTATACTACCTCCGTTCTCTCATCCACAATTTGAAAATATAAATCGTTTTAACAAATATTCTGTTTATACTATAGGTAGTTATTGAACTCATCATTTTGCTTCAATGCGAAAAAGCAGTAGACACCTTAGTGGGAGCTATTAGGTTCAAGGCTATATATTGTGTACACTGTATGCTGTTGATATTAGTCTCATCAGTAAAGGCAAAGCGCTGGAAACCTTCAGGGACACTATAGGTCTACAGAGTAGGATTTATCCTGCTTTAAAACCATACTTTTAGATGGGAAAACACACTAACAACATGAAAAAACAAGGGAATAAAGTGCCCCAAACAAACAAAGATGCTTCAATAACAGAAGCCACTGATAATACAACAGAAGAAATGTCCAAGAAGGAGTTTAGATTGTTTATAGTTAGACTGATTAAAGAAGTAAAGGGTAGATAAGGAGTGAAATCAAACAAAAAATACAGGAAGTGAAAGATCACTTCAATAAAGAGTTAGAGATTGGGCTTGGGTTATAGCTCAGTGACAGAGTGCTTGCCTCACATGCATGAGGCCCTGAGTTCAATCCTCAGCATCACGTAAAACTAAATAAATAAAAATAAAGATATTGTATCCATCTACAACTAAATTTTTTTTTAAAAAAAGAGTTAGAGATTGTGAAAAAAAGCAGAAATTCTCAAAATGAAGGAATCTGTAAACCAAATTATAAATTTAATAGAAAGCATCACCAGTAGATTAGACCACTTGGAAGACAGAACCTCAGATAATGAAGACAAAATATATAACCTTGAAAGTACAGTTGAACATGTGAAGAAGATGGTAAGAAACCATGAACATGAAAAGACCAAATTTAAGAGTTATTGGTTGGAGTAGATGAAGAAGCAGAGACACAAACCAAAGGAATGCACAATCTTTTCAATGACATAATAGCAGAAAATTTCCTAAACCTAAAGAATGGAAATGGAAAATCAATACAAGAGGCTTACAGGACCCCAAAAGTACAAAATTACAGCTGACCCACACCAAGACACATTATACTGAGAATAACTAACACAGAGAATAAAGATAAAATCCTAAAGGCTGTGAGAGAAAAAAATCAAATTACATATAGGGGGAAACCAATTTGGATCTTAATTGATCTCTTAGCCCAGACCCTCAAAGCTAGGAGGTCCTAGAATAATATGTTTCAAGCTCTGAAAGAAAACAGAGGCCAACCAAGAATTTTATATCCAGCAAAATTAAGTTTCAGATTTGAAGATGAAATTAAAACATTCCATGATAAACAAAAAAGAATTCACAACTAAAAAGCCTATACTACAGAGCATTCTCAACAAAATATTTCAAGAGGATGAAGTGGGGAAAAAAAATGAAAACCCGCAAAGGGAGGATCTACACTAAAGGGATATTTGACCAAATGAGAAACTATGACAAATCAAAAAACGAGAAATAAATCAAAATGACAAGGAATATAAATCATATCTCAATAATAATATTGAAAGTTAATGGCCTAAATTCATCAATCAAAAGACACAGACTAGCAGATTGGATTAAAAAGCAAGACCCAACAGTAGGCTGTCTGTAAGAGACTCGCCTCATGGGCAAAGACATCCTCAGGCTGAAGGTGAAAGGATGGGAAAATCATCACTCATTTGGATTGTGTAAACAAGCAGGGGTTTCCATGCTCATTTCAGATAAAGTAGACTTCAAAGTTAATCAGAAGAGACAAAGAAGGACATTTTATATCTTAAGGGAAGTATATATAAGCAGGACATAACAATTATAAATATTTATCCCCAAACAATTAAGTACATCAAACAAACCCTTCTCAATTTCAAGAGTCAAATAGACCACAGTACAATAATTCTGGGTGGCTTTAACACATCTCTCTCACTACTGGACCGATCTTCCAAAAAAAAAAAAAAAAAAAAAAAAAAAACTAAATAAGGAAATTATAGAACTAAATAATACAATCAAGAATTTAGATTTAACAGATGTTTATAGAATATTTCATCCATCCACAAGCAAATATATTTTCTTCTCAGCAGCACATGGCTCCTTCTCCAAAATAGACCATATTTTATGCCACAAAGCAACTCTTAGTAATTACAAACAAACAAACAGAGATAATATCCTGTGTTCTGTCAGACAACAATGGAATGAAATTAGAAATCAATGATAAAATAAAAAATAGAAGCTACTGTAATAAATGGAGACTAAATAATACCCAATTGAACCATAAATGGATAGTAGAAGAAATCAAGGATGAAATTAAAAAAAATTCTTAGAGGTAAATGAGAAAACTGATACAACATATTAAAATCTGTGGGACACTATGAAGGCAGTACTAGAGGAAAGTTCATTGCATTGAGTGCATTCATTAAAAGAATAAAAAGTCAACAAATAAATGGCCTAACACTACATCTCAAAGCCCTAGAAAAAGAAGAAGAAATCAAAACCAAAAGCAGTAGAAGACAGGAAATAATTAAAATCAGAGCTAAAATTAATGAAATTGAATAAAAAATTGAAAAACATTGACAAAACAAAAAAGTTGTTTTTTTGAAAAAAAAATAAAAATAATAATAAAATAGATAAACCCCTGGCTACGTTAATGAAGAGAAAAAGAGAGAAAATTCAAATTACTAAAATACAAGATAAAGAAGGAAATATCACAACGGACACATCTGAAATACAGAAAATAATTAGAACCTATTCTGAAAATTTATACTCTAATAAAATAGAAAATATCAAAGACATTGACACATTTCTAGATATAAAACCTACCCAAACTGAATGAGGAAGTCATACATGATTTAAATAGATCAGTTTTAAGTAAAAATGAAATAGAAAGTGCCATCAAAAGCCTACCAACTAAGAAAATCCCAGGACCAAGTGAATTCTCAGCGGAGTTCCACAAGACTTTCACAGAAGAATTACACCAATACTCCTCAAAGTGTTCCGTGAAATAGAAAAAAGGGAACCTTTCCAAACTCATTCTATAAGGCTAATATCATCCGATACCAAAACCAGACAAAGACACATCAAGGAAATAAAACTTCAGACCAATATCCCTGATGAACATAGATGCAAAAATTCTCAATAAAATTCTGGCAAATCATATACAAAAACATTAAAAAGATAGCGCACCACCATCAAGTGGGGTTCATCCCAGGGATGCAGGGTTGGTTCAACATATGGAAATCAATAAACATAATTCATCATATTAACAGAATTAAAAACAAGAATCATATGATCATCTCAATAGATGCAGAGAACGCATTTGATAAATACAGCACACTTTCATGTTCAAAATACTAGGGATAGTAGGAACATATCTCAACATTGTAAAGCCTATTTTTGCTAAACCCAAGGCTAGCATAATTCTAAATAGAGGAAAATTGAAAGCATTCCTGCTAAAAACTGGAACAAGAGAAGGATGTCTTTTTTTTTTTTTACCACTTCTATTCAACATCATCCTTGAAACTCTAGCCAGAGCAATTAGACAGAAGAAAGAAAGAAATTAAAGGGATACAGATAGGTAAAGAAGAACTCAAACTGTCTCTATTTGCTGATGACATGATTCTATACCTAGAAGATTCAAAATATCCCAAGTTCTAGAACTAATAAATGAATTCAGCAAAGTAGCAGGATGTAAAATCAACACCCATAAATCAAACACATTCCTATACATCAGTGATGAATCTACTGAAAGAGAAATTAGGAAAACTACTCCATTCACAATAGCCTAAAAAAGTAAAATAACTGGGAATCAATCTAACAGAAGAAGTGAAAGACCTCTGTAATGAAAACTACAGAACACTAAAGAAAGAAATTAAAGAAATCCTCAGAAGATGGAAACACCTCCCGTGCTCCTAAAATAAGCAGAATTAATATTGTCAAAATGGCCACACTGTCAAAAGTGTTATACAGATTGAATGCAATTCCTATTAGAATCCCAATGACATTCTTCATAGAAATAGAAAAAGCAATCATGAAATTTATTTGGAAAAATAAGAGACCCAGAATAGCTAAAGCAATCCTTAGCAAGAAAAGTGAAGCAGGAGGCATCATAATACCAGACCTTAAACTATACTACAGGGCTTAGTAATAAAAACCACATGGTATTGTCACCAAAATAGACTTGGAGACCAATGGTACAGAATAGAGGACACGGAGACAAACTCACATAAATATGGTTTTGTCATACTAGACAAAGGTGACAAAAATATTCACTGGAAAAAAGCCTATTCAACAAATGGTGCTAGCAAAATTGGAAATCCATATGTAGCAAAATGAAATTAAACCTCTATCTCTCACCCTGCACAAAAATCAACTCAAAGTGGATCAAAGACTTAGGCACTAGAACAGAGACCCTGCACCTAATCGAAAAAATAGGTCCAAATCTACACTACCTTGGCCTAGGATCTGACTTCCTCAACAAGACTGCTAAAGTACAAGAAGTAAATCAAGAATTAATAAATGGAATGGATTTAAATTAAAAAGCTTTTTCTCAAAAAAGAAAACAATTAATAAAGAAAGGAGAGAGCCTACAGATTGGGAGAAAGGCTTTACCACATGCACCTCCAATAAAGCATTCAACTCTAGGATATATAAAAAACCTCAAAAACTTAACACCAAAAAAACCCAAATAACCCAATCAATAAATGGGCTAAGGAACTGAACAGACAGGTTACAGAAGAAGAAATACAATTGATCAACAAATATATGAAAAAATGTTCAATATTTTTAGCAATTAGAGAAATGCAAATCAAAACTTCTTTAAGATTTCCTCTCACTCCTGTCAGAATGGCAATCATCAAGAATACAGGCAAGGGACTGGGGATGTAGCTCAAGCGGTAGCGTGCTCGCCTGGCATGGGTGCGGCCCAGGTTCGATCCTCAGCACCACATACAAACAAAGATATTGTGTCTGCCAAAAACTAAAATGTAAATAAAATATTAAAAAAAAATTAAAAAAAGAATACAGGCAAAATAAATGTTGGCGAGGATGAGGGGAAAAAGGCACACTCATACATTGCTGGTGGCACTGCAAATTTGTGCAACCGCTATGGAAAGCAGTATGGAGATCCCTCAAAAAACTGGGAATGGAACTATAATTTGACCCAGCTGTCCCACTCCTTGGTTTATACCAAAAGGACTTAAAATCAACTACGATAGTGACACAGCCACATCAATGTTTATAGCAGCTCAATTCACAATAACTAGACTATGTAACCAACCTAGGTGTTCCTCAATAGATGAACGGATAAAGAAAACATCGTATAGACACTCAATGAAATATTACCCAGTTTTAAAGAAGAGTAAAATTATGGCATTTGCCAGTAAATGGTTGGAGTTGGAGAATATCATGCTAAGCAAAATAAGCCAATCCCACAAAACCAAAGGCCAAATGTTTTCTCTAATATGCAGATGCTAATTCACAATAGGCGTGGGGTAGGGAGACTACAGAAGAATAGCGTTACCTTAGATTAGGTAGAGGGAAGTGATGGGAGGGGAGGAGAGGGGATGTGAGGATAGGAAAGATAGTAGAATGAATCAAACCTTATTATTGTATGTATATATGTGACTGTATGACCAATGTGATTCTGCAACATGTACACTTAGAAAAAGGAGAAATTGTATCCCATCTATGTATATCAAAGTGCATAATGCATTCTACTGTCATTATAACTAATTAAAACAAATAGAAAAATTTTAAAAAAGAGAGAAGGAGGGGCAGGGAAGAGAGGTGGTTGAGTCCCTCTTTGCAGGTACAGCTCAATAAAATGAAGCAGCCTGCTCTGAGGAGATGGGACCTCTGTGTTGGCTTAGAGGAAAAACAAAATAAAGTAAAAGACAGCATGAAAGTTTAGTGAGTTACTGTGACTCATGGCTATCCAAGAAAGCCCGGTTAAAATGCAAAAAGGAAAACCCATGTGTAGCATTTTGAAGCCTGAGCTTCACCCTTGAATCACAATTTTTTACTTTCAAGTACATTTAATTGCATAGCATTTGGGAAGGAGCAATCCAAAAGGAGTTTAAGTTGATGGCTTCAGGACAATTTGGGTCAAGCAGTGGCCTAAAAGAGGACAAATGAAAAAGAAAGTCTTTTGGCGGGAGGAGGGTGGTCATCATCCTAATGTACAAGTTAGACAAATCAGTGATTCAGCTTTTGACAGGAACCCAGGAGTGGGACTTTGTGTTGAGTCATTTTTTATCATTCTCTAAACTCAATAGGCCAATGTGGTTTTATGGCTTAAAAGGCTAAACCATTTGGGGACATAATTTAGTAAGGTTTTAGAAACAAACCAGATTATATATCATCCTTTTCTTGGGCAAGGTCATGGAGTCATGGTGCCTTTTGGAATTCTGTGTCTGTCTGGTGATTTAATTTCAAGAAAACTAATAACATCCCTCATTTGTTTCGCTGATGAGGGATGAAATCTCTGTGAATTTTCCCGGTAGTTAAAGAGTCACCAACTGAGAACTAAGATGTTTGAATCTTGACCATTTGGGGAAGGTCCTTTCTGAATGGCAGCAGTACACATCTTTGAGACTTCTGAGTCTAGGAAATGAAGTGACTCAGGGTCCCTGGTAGGAATATCATTTATCATACTGGATGGTACATGCTGATGCTGCCAATGGCAGAGTGGACAGAGTCTGGACTTTAGAGTCAGACTGGCGTAGGTTCATATGGTCACCTCCTGATATCCACAGAAGGCTGGTTTCAGTATCTCCCCAGGTTTCTTCACTCCCTCATTTCAAATGGCGTATAATTTGCATAGAATTCACACACGTCTACTGGTATACTTTATATCATTTCTAGGTTAATTATGATACCTAAAACAGTGGAAATGTAAGAAAATTGTTATTATACCATATTGTTTAAGTCATAATGACAAGAAAAAAATCTACACGTGCAGTAGTGGGAATTTTTCCTTAATATTTTCAAATGGAGATTGGTCAAATCCACCGATGCAGAACTCATGGATAAGGACCGACTGAAGTTAATTCTGCATTGCTTTCTTTTTCAGCGTATAAGTAAAAGTGTTATTTAAACATTCTTCCTATCCAGACTCTGAAGATTCCTTGGAATCCCCTCTGCCATTCACGGGATATATATGTATGCACCTGCTCAGCTGACATGGGCTGCTGGGAGCCATCAGCCAAGTAGGTATGACAATTTCCGTGATTTGTGCCCAGCCAGAGACTGCGGCAATGGGCCTTCCCTACTCTGAATGACCTTGAACTCCCGAGCACCTTCAAAACCAACCAGCATGTTGGGGTTATATATCCTCATTTCCCATTGGGTTAAACTAGCTTCATCCCCTCCCCGAGTTGAATTACTGGAATTAAGCCAATTTTCTTGAGAATCAGGAGATTTTAACACGTGGTTGTTCTGCAGTCTGAGGAGAAGTTCCGTTTTAGTCAAGGACTGACTACATTAACCTTGCTTAGAAAAATCTTAGGATAACCCCATGTGGTTTGGCAGTTTCTGTTGCATTCAGTTGTATTGGTGTGTGAGAGGCAGTCTGTCCCAATGCTGCAGCACAGTGTGACCTTATGGTGACATTTTAGATGTCAGTTAGGGAGCCACCTTTAAGTCAGATTCTATGAAGCTGGATGGCACCAGCGGAAATGACTGAATTGAAGGGGAGCCCAGGTGAGTGAGTCCATCTTGGGAACACACCCGCCCATGGGCAGCCATGGCCACCTGACAGCTGTCAACAGACAACGTCTCCGCCTGGGGATGCTCTGAGAATTTATCTTTAAGTTTTGATGTTGCAGGATGAGCCGCTCAACACGTAAGAGAGTATCAAGTAAATATGGAACTTGAAGAGGTGGGTCGAGGGATAGCATGAACTTCCTGCTGTTTGGGGCAAGAGTCGTCACAGGTTAGCGCCATCCCAGGCAGTCACAGCTTGGTGGCTCTGAGGACCTACCAGACACCCAGACACATATGTTGTGCGGGGAGCTACGGTTCATAATGCATTTCTCTATGGGCCGTTTTCGGGTGTAAGACCTTGAGGAGGAAGTCAGGGAATTTACAGACTTGAAAAGGAAATGCGGAATCCAGACAAGGAAGACTGAAGATTTGCCTCTTGGAGGGCTCTGTGACTCCATTACTCTTGAGCGTCCCTGTGGTGCGGGGGACAGCGTCCTTTCCACATCACAGAACAGCAGGCTGAGAGGAGCTGTCCTCCTTTTCCTCCTGAGTGTGGATCCTTGTCAGGGTGGGAGTGGAGTGGGGAGCAGGACGAGGAGTCATTTCCAAAGATTGCCTTGGAGGTTTGGAGTGGGAGTGATAGGGCCCTTGCCACCCTCAGGAAGGGAGCTCAATGAGACCTTGATGAAGTCCCTACTGTGAAATTAGGAGCAAGGTTGAAGAATTGATTCTGAACTAGCTATAGTGTTGTAAATAAAAAGTATTTGTGGTTTCCATTTTATTTAGCATTTGTAGGTCTCTAAATGGGAAAATCATGTTGTGTGCTGTGAACTTTGTGTGAAGCAAAATTCTGGGGTTCTAACCAATCCACAGTTCTTCTGTGAAGAGGAGAGTTGGCTTAATATGTTTCTCCAGTCAGAATTTCTAGTGTTTCTTGGTCATTTTTGATTGTTTAGAGCTGCCACCTTGGCCATGCCTAAGGACATGGCGGTGAAGAGAAAGTGGTACCAGAGTTGAGGTGAAACTCTGCCTATATAAACCCAATTTGATTACTTGAGACTTTGAGTCTTAAGAATCTTTGAATTTCTTAGACTCTGGCAGGAGTAAGAAAACATCTTGGATGTTTATAAATTTCAACAACCTCTTTAATCCGTTCCACTTGAAGGAACAGCTCAATTTCTGAACACCAGAATGGACATTTGCCATCAGCGCCCCCTGCAGGGCTGATTCCTCCCTGCCAGGAAATTCTTGGAGGTCCAATGAACATGAATTCTGGAGAGACTCTAGGTTGTGTGTCACAGATGGAATGTTTCAACTACTTAGAATTGGCTCATCTTTCTTCTGGTCCTGAGAATGCACCAAGGCCTCAGCCTATGGATTTATGAACAATGGCACAGGAAAACAGAGAGCCGTCAGGACTCCAGCACCCGCCAGCACATTCCTTGCTCTACATGCATTTATAAGATATTCTGGGGTTGGGGTTATAGCTCAATTGGTAGAGTGCTTGCCTTGCTTGCACAAGTCTCTGGGTTCAATCCCCAGCACCACACATACACATAAAAAACAAACAAACAAACAAACAAAAAACAAGATATTCTGTTCTTTATCTCCTTTGTAAGCACTGTGGCCCTTTGGAACATCTATCATGAGTAAAATTGCTTGTCCATGAACCATGTGCTGAGAAACATTACAGGCAATAAGTCTAAAAGTTGTTTCTTCAGAAGTTCTGGTTTGTTCCAAATTTTATATGCTACTTTTCTGATTCATTCCTCACTTGTTCATTCCTCCAATTAATAAATATCATAATAGACATTATGATATGTGCTTGATATGTGTTTTAAGCACCATGGATAAAGCAAGAGACTGACACAGGCTAGATCTCATTCTCATGGAGCTTAAATACCAGTGATACTGACACATAATATACAAGTACAATACATGAACAAATGTATCATACAATTTTACATATGCATTATGCTATAAAAATAGAGCAAGATGGAGGATTGGCATGAGTTGGGGAGGACCATCCTACTTTTGATAGAGTGGTTGAGGTAGTCTCAGAAATCTAAATGAAGGGCCTGGGGCTGTGGATCAGTGGCAGAGTGCTTACCTAGCACACATGAGCACTAGGTTTGATCCTTAACACCACATACAAAAAAAATAAGCAAATAAAATAAAGACGTGCTGTTCATCTACAACTACCAAAAATTAAAAAAAAAAAAAAAGAAATCTAAATGAAGTGAGATAACAATCCACACCAAGATGGATTTGGTAAAGAGTATTTCAGGAGACAAAACAGCATGTGCCTAAGCCCCAGGGCAGAAATGAGCTTGGGCCAGTGTGACTGGTATAGAGTTAGGAGAATGTAATAGGAGATGGATTTCATAGGACGTGCTAGTGAATGAGATGCAGGAAGTGAGGGAAAGAAAGAAATCAAGTGTAACTCCTGGGCTTTGGGGCTGGGCAACTGGGCAGTGGACTGAGATTGGGTGGATGGGAGAGAATGAGTGGGATGGGTGGGTGAAGCCAGGAGTTCTGCGTGGACAAGTTGAGTTTCAGAAACTTCTTAGTCATCCATCTGGAGATGTCAAGCAGGCAGCTGTGAGTCTGGAACACATGCTTGGTGCAGGAATAACCAGGGGAACTATTTATGGAAAGAGGAGCTCCATGCTGTGATATGTTGTGACATCTAGTTGTGTGCCTGCTCCTCTCCTGGGTCTTGGTCTTCTCTTCTGTAAAATGATGGGCAGGCTGGACTCAGGGCCCTTTCAGCCGCACATGAAGAACAGAGAACATCAGCATTTCAATTCACTGAGCAACCCAAGTGCCTAGGTCTGCCACAGTTTGGACGTAAAACCAAGAGATGGGAAAACCCAAAGAAGTGTGGCGGCTTGTGCCAGCATCTGAATTGGAAATGAGTCTTTGCAAAGCAGCTGTAGCTTGTTTTGAAAGTGGGGTGTCAGGGAAAAAACACTGCAGCAGCACAAGATGAACTTGCTCAGAGAGGAGCAGCCTCGGCTGGGAAGGACATGGAAGTGGTGTGTGGTCACTATCCTGTTCCTCTCCCGGCACAGCAGGTACATATGGACACGGGTGCCTGCCGGGGATATTGCAACCAAGAAAGAAAATGTTCATGGCAGACTTGGTTTTGCGTCTGGTTGTACCTCTTTTTTTTTTTGACACTACCCTAAATTGTGGGGGTGCATTTTCAGTTCATTAGGTCTCGTCTCTCACTTTTCAAAAGCAGTTTTTAATGCACAGCTGTGATGACTGCTTGTGCTCAGTTTTGTCTGTGGCTTTACAAAGTGCTTTGGCATCTCTCAGCATCTCCTTTGGGCAGCCCAGCAGCCATGTGGGCTAGGTATGCTATGAGACCTATTTCAGAAGCTCAGAGAGGTTAGTCACTTGCTCAGGACCACACAGGCGTCATATGGATGAATCTGTTTTTGAACCTAGGTTTTACAGATCCCTCAGTATTTCCTTTTTCCCAGATTCCATTTGACCCTGCAAACTGTGAGGCTCGCTAAAGATTAGTTGGCCAATTCCTGGAAGCTGTTAGGGTACAACTGAATATATTCTGCCTTCATTTTTATGTTGGAATATAATTTAAATTGTCCTCAGTTTAAGTCTTCTTGTTGCTTTATTAAGCCTCCCTGACAGTGCTAATGCACTGAGGCCTGTGGACTGCTTCCAAACTTTCAAATAGAACCATTTGACAGTGTAGGAAGTTCAAGAGTATTGGGTTCTCTTTCCTAAAGTGACCATTTTTGGTAGAAGGGAAGGAAGTTTCCAGAAATACCAATTGTAGGGAGAGATTCAAATGTAAGTTTGTACATTTCAGCGTAGCTGAGCTGTGGAGCTGATAGCCAGGTGATTCCCATCCAGAACTGCCTTACGATTTGTTGCGGTTACTACTGCTGCTTAACAAACTTTCCCCAAACCAAGCATCTCGAGACACCCATTTTACTGCTCACACAGATTGCATGGTCAGGAATTTGGACCAGGCAGTGGGATGATTCTGGAGCCTCAGTGGGGAAGACCTCGGGGCTGGGAGTGACTCAACGGCTGGGGATGAAATCCCCAAAGAAAGCATAATGCGTCTGGTGGTTGACATGGCTGTCTGGTTGAACCTCAGCTAGGTCTGTCTATTGGGGAACCCGCGTGGGGTCTTCCCACACAGCCTAGGCATCCTCACAGTATGGAGGCTTCTGGTTAGTTGGACTTCTTACATGGAGATCCAGGGCTGCAAAAGCAAAAGTCCCAGAGAACAGGGAAAAAGCTATTTCTCTCCTTTCCCACTCCCTGAACTTTTTTCTGGTGCTGGGGCTGGAACCCAGGGCCTCGCTCACACTAGTCAAGCACTCTACCACTGAGCCACACCTGCAGTCCTTTAAAATTAACCTCAGAGATCATCACTTTGGCATATTCTGTCAGCTACAAGCAAAACTCAAGCATGCCTGCATTTAAGGATAGGGGCATAGACCTTTTAACTTGATGGGAGGGTGGTAAAGTCAAGGTCATCATCTTTGGGTTTCACCAACAATGGTGAAGGGACAGCTCATTAGCCAATACCATTAAATAGGGCTGGAGATACCGCTCATGGCCAGTTATGACTGGTTGGCTATCAATCAGATATTTCAACCAACTAAGCAACCATCCAACCTGGGAACCAGCCTATTTATAGCAGCATCCTGAGAGAGGAAGAGCCAAGGATACAACAATGAATAAAGAAGCTTCTTCCCTCAAGAGGCTTGTGCATGTTATCCGTGGAGAGAGGTTTAACATACAGATTCCCGTCTGCCTTCCTCCATGCTAATTCAGTGTGTCCATTTCAGCTGGAGGATCTGCACTGTAGCAAGTCCCTCCGATGTTGTGGCATCTCAGATTGGAGGAGAGCCTATGAGACTGATTGGTCCTGCAGAACAAGTGGTTTGGTTCAGAGTAAGTTTGGATGCTTTTCACAAGTAATTAGCTTTCAGTTTGTCCGGATGCTTTCCTTTGAGTCTTACTATCTGTGGTCCTGTTGTGGGATTCTCACACAGAGAGATAGGAAGCAGCATTTATTAGTGCCAGCACTGGCCCAGAGGATTTGGACCCAAAGGCTGAGCCCTGGACTCAGGAGGCGGAGGCATTGCCTTCTATATATACCTTTCATTAGTTCCTCTTTACTTGCAAACTCTTATCTCCTATATAAGGTAATACACGTTCTGATTGGGCACTCTATTTCTTTAGTATAGAATTGCAACAGCGTTACAACAGAGTTGTGGAATGTGCACATGGATTCTGATAGTCCCATGCTGTCTTTCCTTTGTTCTGAGAAAGTCCCTACCACAGTAGGTTAGATAGCCGTTGCAGATTATTGATTTATGGCCTGCCAGTCTCATAATTATCCTTTTTGCTTGCTTTGTGAAAATGGATCTGGGCCTTTTAAATGTTCTTTGCCAGCTGGTGCAGTAATAAGATTTGTCAGTGGAGGACAGGAGAGATGGTACATAGGAAAAAGCACACCGATGCCAGGGTGCTAGCTGGAAGGCCCTGGCAGTGTGCGGCTTCTTCAGCTCCCAGCTGCGTAAGCACACAGCTCCCATGCAAGTTGTGACGCGTGCTTGTGGTGGAATATTATTCAGCAATAAAAAGAGATGAATTATCAGGCCATGAAAAGACATGGAAAAACTTTAAATATATATTGCCAATTCAAGAAGCCAGTCTGAAAAGCGACCTACGATATGATTCCAACTGTACATCGTTCTGGAAAGAACAAAACTATAGAGACAGTGAAAGTGTCAGTGACTGTGAGGGGCTCGGAGGAGGGGAAGGGAAATTGAGATAAATAGGCAGAGCACAGGAGACTTTCATGGTGTGAAACTATTCTGTATGACACTGTAAACAGTGGATACAAGACATCGTGCACTTGTTAAAACCCATGGAAATGTGCAATGGAAAGTGAATCCTAATGCACACACTATCATTAAATTAGCAATAATGTATTAATATTGGTTCATCAATTGTAACAGATGGTACCACATCAATGCAACATGTTAATAAGAGGGGAAACTATATGCAAGAAGGGGGAGGTCTATAGAAAATTTGTACTCTCTGTGTCATTTTTCTGTAAACCTACAACTGCTTTAAAAAATAAAATGTATCTAAAAAAAGTCATCGAAGGTAAAATGAAAAGTTCAACACGAATTGATTTTTGAATGTAGGTCCCCCTTCCTCCCATAATTCTGCCTAATATATGTGGGTCTTTCTTTTTATTTTTATACTGGCAGGAAGGGAAAATAATGCACAGCATGTTTTATCTAAAACATGTTGCTGTTCCATATAAAGGCATTTATATTTCATTTTTTATCAAATTCAACTCATTTATTTGAGATGCTGATGGAATGAATGCACACAATGTTTTCGCTTCATGAGTCATGGTTTTAGGAAAGGTTTCTGCATGATTTTTCACAGGAAAGGGGAAACCAGTGGCAAAGTCAGTTCCCCTTTTCAGGTCTGTCCACTGTGTGGCTGGGTGGTGGTGGCAGTTTCTAGAAGAAAGATCTTGGTACCAGTGCCAAGTTCTGGCTTCAAAAACAGATGGCAGGTGAGTGTTTTCCAGGGGGACAGCTCACCCCTCGCTGTCCTGTGTGCACAGTGAGCTTCTAAAGATACCACAGGGCTCAGCACTGACGTCAAGCGGATGTGAGAATGTGGTGCAGCTGATGGCTCCGAGTCCCGAATTGGAAACATGAGCCTGCCCACAGAAGAGGCTCCAGCTAACTTGGCAACCCAGTCCCCAAATGCTCCTCGTGATCATATGTTTAAAAAAGTGCCAGTGATTTTTCATTGTCTCAGATGCCACGGAAGGTTGCCTGTTGGGAAAACAAAACAAGATGTGAAAGGACAGAATCAAGTGGAATATTTCCCAATGCAGAGCAGAAAGGACACAGCATGAAAAAGACAACAAGTTCCAGAGCCGAAAAAGAGATGGAGATTTGTGATCAAGATGCCACATTTTTAGGAAAGTGGCTGTGTGGGCTTATTTTTAAAAGGTGGTGTAACTAATGACGCACACTGTACAATATGCATTCTGGACTCACCCTCCTCGGCTTCATGGTAGCTGTCTACCCTTATTTACCCTCTGCCCCAATTCCTTAGGTCTTTGTTTAAAAAGAATGTTGGAAATCCTATTTGATACACTGTGTAAATAAGTAAAGATGCCATATTTTGAGTATTACTGATGACCTTCTAAACTTGCTGAAAGATTATTTTTGGTGACTCTAATTAAAATTCCTCCAATCAAATTCCGTAGCTGAGTACCAATATGATTATTCCAGATTTCTGAAGTCAATATCCAAAGAGTTACTCCAGAATACATGTCTTATGGGACATTTAATATAAATTATTCCAAATACAGTTCCAGGGGTTCACCAACAAGACCAGATAGCCCTCAGTGACCTACAGAACCAGCCCCAGGACTGGATCAGACATTTTGTCACCTCCTCTTCTCACTCTGCGTGTTTACACACCCACACATTCTGGTCAAAGGAGGACAGCAGTGGTCAGTGGTAGGTGACATGAGCCTGGGTAACATGGTCAACACAATTGGATAGGTAATGTTTGGCCCAACTTCTAAAGAGTTGTCTAAGAATTGTGAACTTCAGTGGCTACAACATGAACTGGAAGAATTCTAGAACCTCAGATCACCCACCTGACAAGAGGTCACTTTGGTTTTTAAAGGGTGTGTGGGCTCATGAATTCTACTGTCTGGTCTGGGGTCCAAACCTGGCTGTCTTTCCCTGCTGTGGTGACCTGGCAGGCATGTTACTCACCTTCCAGAACTTCAGCGCTTGGCTTCCACAGTGGGGCTAATGGTATGCACCTGATGAGGCAGCATGATGGTGAACCTACACCTCCTACACCAGTGGTTGTCTGGAGGAGGGCTCAGTAAATAGTGGCCATCCTTATTATCTTATTATGAGTAGAAGATAATTATAACAGTAATATAATGTAAGAAGATTCATAAAAGTACAACCAATCCAGGGATAGCTTGAAATTGCTAAAAAAAAAAAAAAAAAAAAAATCCCTGGCCAAACATGATATAATGTTGACCTCAACCTAATTTTCCTTTTGAGACTTTCTCTTTTTTTTTTTTCTTTTCGTTTTTTTGCAGTGTTGGGGATGGAACCCAGGACTTTGTGCATGTAAGGCAAATGCTCTCCCACTGAGCTCCACCCCAGCCCTAATTTTCATTTTTGCATCCAACAGAATCCAGGTGTACAACTGAAAAGGATGATTCTAAATTTTTGTAAACATATTTTTTTTGAACAGTTATAAACATTTTCCAAGTTAAATATAAAATGAGAGCCTGTCTACAGATAACTGCATTGGAGCATGATGACATTTTTTACTGGTGCTATCATTAGAGGATCTGAAGAATTCTGCCAAGTCCTAGAATGACATTCAGCTTCTTCAGAAAGGCAATGACGACCAGGCCATCACTTGCCTTGTTCTAAACAGCAAGTCAGAGTCACGGTATTTATTCTTATTCATCAGATTTTGATTGATTAGATGGAACCATATCTTCGATGGAAACACATTTAAAAAGACTTGAAGTAACAAGTTTAATATTTCTTTTGATATGTGATTTTTTTCACCAGTAATACATTTTTCTTTTTCTAACATTACTACCTGAGTCAATCCACAGTTATTTAAGAAATAGGGTACATGGTGTCTAACAAAACAGGGCATCAGTCCAAGGCCTCATTCCAAACGCTGCGAATGCCTGCCCCAGCTGGTCTCCAGGGCTGAAGTCCCTATTCCCTGATGGTCTTCTGCCAGTTCATCTGCTTTTACCTGCTTCTTGCACGTGGCCAGAGTTCAGCTGCAGGAGCTCAGTCATTTAGAAAGAGCACTGGAAGATTTATTAATCAGCCTATCATTGTCATGTCTTCGTCATTTTCTGTTACCACGTTGTAATGATAAGGTCAACAAGTCTGAAGAGCAGTGGAGGGCCGCGGCCAGGAAATACAAGCAATATCAGATGACGGAGGCTGCCCCTGAACTGCTAAAATGTCCCATGGCAATGTCATCTCCGTGGCACTCCACGGTGGTCATATGTGACAGGAGAGGTCATGGGGGGGCAAAGAGCAGCTTGGTGTTCAGAATATTTATATATGTATACATTTGTAATATTTACTGGTTATTTTCTTTTTTCTTCTTTGGAAAAGACTTCTCCACTTTTTTTCTCTGCTATTTTACGCTTTTACTCTGCAAATGACGCCACCAACAAAATAAACCAAACCGTATTTAGACAGAAAGAAGTGAGAAAGAACAGTTACTCAAAGCACTCAGTGAACAGAAATGGTCCATTTTTAAGTAGTCATTCATTAAGTTCCTGTGAAGAGAAGAGGAACAGTGGGTTGGCAGGAGATCTGAGATGCGAGTGGGAGACTGACGTGGAAAAACTTCAAATTTGTTCAGATCAACTTTCCACTGTGATAGGCTTGCAGACTCACCGGCCATGAGGTGCAGTACGCAGAGCCCGAGGGCCCTTGCCCAGTTTCCACAGTGGTGAGCTCTTGGGAAAGGATACAGCAGCATCACAGGCGGGGTACTGACACTCACGCAGTGGAGACACAGGACATCTCCATCGCCACAAAGCACTTGGTGCCGCTCAGTTGTGGAAAGCAACACCTGCCCACTTGCCCTGCCTACATCCCCACACATCTGGTCTCCACTTCTGTCATTTTGTTCTTTCAAGAATGTCATGCAAACAGGGCCACATAGGGCTGGGTTGTGGCTCAGCGGTAGAGTGAGGCCCTGGGTTCGATTCTCAACATCACATACAAATAAATAAGGTATTGTGTCCAACTACAACTAAAAAAATAAATGTTTTTTTTAAAAAATAGAGTCATACAGTATGTGACCTTTGGGATGGGCATGTCCCCTCTCTCAGTGCACTCCCTGGAGGTCCATCCAAGTCACATATATTGATTGTTTGTTCCTTTTTATTGCTGAGTGGCTTCTCAGGGTGTGGATGTGCTACAGTGTGCCTAACTGTTCATCCTTTGAAAGACAGCTTGTTGCTTCCAGGTTTTGACCATTACAAATAGAGTTATGATGAGCATCTTGTGCAGGGTTTTGGTTATGCCTACGTTTCCCCTTCTCTGGGACAGAGGCTGAAGAGTGATGACTGGGTCATGTGGTATGTTTGTATGTTTA
Source organism: Callospermophilus lateralis (assembly GCF_048772815.1). Taxonomy (NCBI): domain Eukaryota; kingdom Metazoa; phylum Chordata; class Mammalia; order Rodentia; family Sciuridae; genus Callospermophilus; species Callospermophilus lateralis. The sequence goes on from NC_135318.1 coordinate 7,531,110, forward strand.
GTTTTATAGGAAACTGCAAACTCCTGTCCAGAGTGCCTGTATCATTTTACATACCCACCAGCAATGACTGATTGGTCCAGCTTTCTTATGTCCTTCCAAGCATTAAGCATTCAGTGTTAGCACTTTTAAAAATTTTATTCATTCCAAGAGGCATGGAATGATTAAAATAATTGTGATCTTAACATGCATTTGTAATATTAATGAAATATCTGCTCATGCCTTCTTCACATTTTCCAGTTGGAATTTTTTCTTTTCTTCTTCTTCTTCTTTTTTTTTTTGGTACTGGGGATTGAACCCAGGGTGCTTAAACACTGAGCCACATCCTCCACCCTTTTTATTTTTTAAGACAGGGCCTCTCTAAGTTGTTAAGGCTGGCTTTGAACTTGTGATCCTCCTGCCTCAGCCTCTTGAGCTGCTGGAATTACAGGTGCGTGTCACTTCGCACAATTTTCCCCCATCTGTTGAGTGTTTATATAGTCAAGACACTTTCTTTGTTGAATATGTGGCTTGCAAATATTTTTCCAGTCTGCATTCAACTTTGCATCTTTTTTGCATAGTTTTTGCTAAGTCTTTAATTTTGATGAAGTCCAAATTTTCCTTTTATGGATTGTGCATGGAGTTGGAAGTCCAAGAATTTTTCTTGTCTCTAAACTGAAGTTTTTCTAAAATTTTTATGCTTTCATGCTTTACACGTAAGTCCATGATTCAGATTTTTGGGCTAGATGAGAGGTTTAGGAGGAGGGTTTTTTGTTTTGTTTTTTGCCTACAAAAAAAAAAATTACCTACAAAAATATCCAATTGTTCCAGTGCCATAGTGCCATTTGTTGAAAAGGCTATTCTTTCTCCACTAAACAGTTGCTGCTCTTTTGTAAAAAATAAGTTGAAGGGGATGTGGCTCACTGATACAGCACTTGCCTAGCATGTGTGAGGCCCTGGGTTGGGTCCCCAGTACGCAAAATACAACAACAAAAACCTCAGTTGAGCATACTTAATATGGGTGTATTTCTTGGTTCTCACTTCCTTTCCACTGATTTCTATTTCTCCGCCAATACAACACCGTCTTGGTTGCTAAATGGTAGGCTTTATTTATAAATTTTAGAATAAGTTTGCAAATAGCTACCAAAAAATAATAATAACATTGTTGGGATTTTAAAAGGAATTGTTTTAAACTGACAGATTGATTTGGAGACAACGACATTTTTACTATGTTTTCAAATCTGTGAACATAATAGAACCCTCTAGTTATACTTACCTTCTTTCCTTAGAATTTGGCAATTTTCAGCATACAGATTATGTACGTGTTTCGTTAAGCCAACACCTAAGTGTTGACTCTTTGGAGTGATTGTAATAGTAATAAGGTGTTATAGTCTGAATGTGTCCCCCAGAGTTCATGAGCTGGTAACTTAATCCCCAACATGTTGAGAGGTGAGACCTTTAAGATTATGTCACGAAGTCTCTGCCCTCATGAATGGGTTAATGCCATTATAGTGGGAATGAGTTCTGGATAAAAGAATAATTCTTCCCTTCCCCTTTTCCCCTTCCCCTTCTGCTTTCACCATGGAATGATACAGGAAGGCCTTGTCCTTGAACTTTACAGCATCCAGAATGGTAAGAAATATATCTCTGTGCTTTATAACGTATCCAGTCTCAGCTATTCTGTGATAGCATGGCAAACAGACTAAGACATAGGCTAAGGTTTTCTAAAAAGTCGGTATAAATAAATAAATAAATAAATAACACAGACCATAAACATGCAGTTCAATGAGTTCTGGAGATTGCACACATTCATTGACCACTAATCACACAGAATATAGAACATTTCACCACTGTTTCCTACACCCCCTGTGCCTTCTTCTAATCAAATACCAACCCTATTTTCTCATATCTTTTTCATGTATTTTTATTTCTTCCAGAGCTAAGGTTTAATCCATGGATTTTACATAATCTTAGGATAGATTGTCCCATATAACAGAGTCTATCTGCAACATTTTATGTTGGAAGAATGAAATATTGGGGCTGGGGATGTGCTCAAGCAGTAGTGCGCCCACCTGGCACGTGCAGGGTGCTGGGTTCGATCCTCAACACCACATAAAAATAAAATAAAGATGTTGTGTCTGCTGAGAACTAAAAAATAAAAAAATATTGAAAAATTCTCTCTCTCTCTCTAAAAAAAAGAATGAGATATTGATAAAACAATTAACACATTTGTGACGTATTTTTAAAATGTTCAATGAAATTTTTAAAACATTTTCTTTAAGACTATAATAAGAGTGATAATTTTTTTCTATTTTAAACATTAAGCTCAACAGTTTGTATTTTATAAAATATTTTTGCCTAGTTCAACTCTTTATATAAAAGTATACGGACACAAATAAAACTAGGAAGAAATATGAATGATTCTTTTTCTTTTCTGCATTTTCCAAAGTTTGTGCAACAACTATGTTTATAAACTCTTATAATTAGAATAAAGCAATAACATTCAAAAGTGTATTTTGTTTAAAAAAATATATATTTTAGTTGTAGTTGGACACAATACCTTTATTTATTTATTTTTATGTGGTGCTGAGGATCGAACCCAGTGCCTCGCATGTTCTAGGTGAGCGCTCTACCAATGAGCCATGACCCCAGCCTCAAAAGTGTATTTTCTTTATAATCATGTTAAAGCCCTTTATATTTACTTTGATCAAAGTGTCTTAGAGACAAGTTTTCCATTAAGAAGACATAGGGTCTTTAAGCTCTGTGCACTTTTTCTGTCTCTTCTCATAGAAACACTACTTGACCTTTTGTGTTCTTTATGTGGACTGTGACACAATCCTGGGGGAAAGATCAGTAAGCTCTCACTACAGATAAGAGAGATGATTAACCATGTTTGTTTCACTGAGGAAAACAGACAAAGTTTTATTTCTCAAGGCCTTAATTTATACTCTTCCCATCCAGTACATAGTGATCATAAAATTTCCTATTTTTTTTTTAAGGGAAAATTAGAGATTTTTAAAAAAAATCGTGTCAGTTTGGTGGCCATGTGGTATCAAGATCTGAGTACTTAAAACTCCCACTCAGTGTTATCAATCGATCCTGATGTAGTCAAGGGTGAGCTAAGGGTTGAGTCTCATCTGAGTGCATTCCATACCTGTCCATGTTAGTTACTAAAATGTTTTGATAACTGTGTTTAAACAAATCAGCTTTGCTATTTTGGTAGCTTAATTTCTGATTAAAATCTCTATAATTACTCTTGGATACCAAAACATATCTGATTAAATATTTTAAATAATTAAAAATAATTAGCAAATATTAGTTACAATGTAGGAGCCCTTTGGGAGGATGCCATAATGAAAGTTCATAGCGACCTTGTTGTCTTAGTCCATTTCCTGTTGTTGGTAACGCAATAGCACAGATGAGCTGAATCACAAAGAGGCGGTTGTTCTGTTTTGTTTGTCTTTTTTGCAGTGCAGGGACTGAACCCAGGGCCTCATGGAAATGTAATAAATAGAAGAGGGCAGCCAGGCCGGGGTTCAAGACAGATTCGTGTGTGCACTGGAAACCTTCTAGAATGTGTAGGTCACAGTCAAGTTCGAGAAGCACTCCTGGCATCTGAGTCCCTTTGGCACCCTTGGACTGTGCTTGAAGAGCATCCCCTCCCACAAGGTCCTGACAGTTTTGCTGTGTTCTCTAGGTCTCCATTTAGTCATCTCATGTTCCAAATGCCTTTGGAGACACCTAGAATTCTAGAAGACAAATATGAAGTGAGCCAGTTACTAATCGGATGTGGGGTGGTTGGTTTTCTTTTCCTTCCACCTACACAGTATCATAGATGTTGTGTTTCATGACTGAAAAGTCATGAAAAAAGTCACAGAAACGCTTGGGAGCATTTCCCAGCCTTTAGCTGCTTCATCATGGGCATCCTGGTTTTAGCATCCTGGTTTTGTGTCCAGACATGTTTGGCTTTAAGACCAGTGGGCTTGTGTTCTTGGCACAGAACTTTTGGAAGAGTGTGAAGTGTTGATGCTGCCACTTTAAGATGCCACAGTCAGGTTTCCAAAGGTTGTTTTGCTGGGGATTAAACCTGGGGCCTTGTGCATGCTGGGCAAGGACTAAGCCACAGCCCTAGCCCAACTTGGAGGCTATTTTAATTCCTCTCATTTTAGTTTCAACGCTATGAACAGAAAGTGCTTTCCCCTCAGCCTGAGTGTCCACAATAAACACAAAGAGAGTATAGTGATCTTGGGGATGGAAGGAGCCAAAAATCGCTACAGCGAATTCTTAGTTACAATAAAGGAGAATGAGATTAGGCAGATGAGGAAGAGGGCAGTGCTCCCAGTGAGGCTGGTGTGTATTTATACAGTTCTAGATCATGTGACAGAATATACCACTGGAACACACATCTCTTAGAAACAATTCATATTCCAGTTGTCAATTTGGGCTTAGGATCATCTTGGACTCAGATATAAGATATCAACCTAGGATCTTAGAATGAGAACTTCAAAGAAATTTTACGATTACAAATTAATAATTTCTATTCACAAGATGTGTCTAATGCCATAGTAAGCCAGAGATGGAGCTGGGATTACTATACCATGGGCCTTCTGGGTAGGAGGAGATGCTGGGTATGCATGAGTACACTATGGGTAGGAAGAATAAGCTCTCAGATCCTAGCTCACCCTCCTGCTTTCCGCTGTGACCCCAGGCTGAACTCTGCAAAATACATTCCCTGCTAGCTGGCGGAATACGATGCAGGCTGGTAATGAAGGGCAAGACGCAAGGGGCTCTTCCTCTCAGTAACTCTATAGCAACCGTTGATAGTGATGGCTCCAGATTCTTTTGGCAACCCCAATACCAATCACACTGTGTCCTTTGAAGTACCAGTACTAGGTGGCTATGATCCTTTTGGTGACTGGCACACTAATTGTGTCAGATTCCCATCAGAGATTTGAGCATCAACCATTTGGTGGGGGTCTTCTTCCCTAGCACAAGTCTAAGCACTTTCGTGGCATCTCCTTCTGGGGTCTAAGTGACAACCATATAGAGAACAGGTGTTCTGAGTTCGTAGGTTATGGTGTCCCTGCATTTTCCTAGGGGTGGTGGCTGCATCCTGAATTTGTGAATGTTAACACCTGAGTAATCCATTTCTTGTACTAACTTGTCTCTGTGTTATACCTACCATGGTTTTCCTATGGGATCTTGACTGATTATAGCAGTGGGTATCAGGAGCAGGCTTATCTACCACCTTGTGGCCCACACATCTTACTAAGATATTTAACAAGATATTTAAGGTATTTGAGGACTTCCTGCTCAACCGATCCAGTGCTGTGGACCAATGTGATGTTCTGGAGGGTGTTGAGACAATCAAGATTTCTGCTTACTAGATTCTGGCAAGAATGGAAAACTTTATGTAGCCAGGATAACGTGCTGATTTCTGAACAGTAACACTTCTTGCCAAGTTGCTTCATTTAGGTTTTAACTTGTAAAATTTACTGTGAATTCACTTTATCAACAAGAATGGGATTTGAAAATGTGTTTAAAATTAATGCTATTCTCTAGCAGTATCTGCTTATTTTAAAGCAAATAATTTAAGTGACAATTCTCCACTAGATGGCAATCCTTACACAAACCTGTTAACTTCCGTCCTACTGGTGGAGAACAAATGGATTGAGTCACTTTTTATGGAATGACCAGTATTTCAAATTTGTTAACCATAAACAACTAACAAGTTCCAAGTATCTAGGAGGTATTTAAAACTTAGCTTTGCGAGGCCTGTGGCAGAAACTGTCAGTTGTCCATGAACATAGTAAGATAGGCTAGGCCACAATGCAATAAAAAATCAATACCATAAATCTTAACGACTTGACACTCCATGGTGTCAAGGTTGGTCAAGACTGGCGGTCTCTAGGGGATCCAAGCCAACACTCCAGAGCCTTGTGACTGCAGCGGGAACTGTGGCTTTCTCGGTTGCTGTACAGGAGGAGTGGTGGCAGACTGCAGTCTTTAACTGCTGCCACTTCCTCAGAGCCAGCTGATTAAAGCTGGCCTCATGATCAGGTTCAGCCTTCTGGTGCTCAGAAGGGGAGAGGAGCTGGATCTTGATAAGCGCTTGTCCTGCACTCCACACACATCTTCTGTCTTTGGAGTCACAACTACTGGTCTTTTGCACAGCACATGGCTGATCCTAACCCCAAAAGATCACATTCCCAAGTAACAGTGGCTATGGTGGTCAATTTGTCAGGTTTAAGGGAGTTGCAATTTGTAGGAGTGTCCTTAACTAAGATGTATCCCATTCTTTTTTTCTTCATCCTTCTTGCTGGCTACTATGTAGACAGAATGGCTGGGCTCCAGAGGCTCCCTTGGAATTCAAGGTGACCTCGGGAACAGGAGCCAAGCATGACCATCTACCTGGTAAAAGCCTTGCTCCCGACTCCTTGGGGAGGAATACCTAGCCTGGACTACCTCCGAACTTCCTAAATGCCAGAAAGCTTGTTTGAAGCAGTCATTGGAGGGTTTTGTTATTTACAGGTGAATTCTATCCTTGCCAACATGGGGCCCCAACATGAGGTCTATAATGGCTTTTCCCAACAGGTAACACTTCTCCCACCTTTCATGCTCAGAATCAGCTGGCAGGCAGAACCATCTGTGACAGAAATTAGAACCTCCCATTACTAATAAAAGTGAATGGGGACGTGCTTTTAGGTCTGTTGACAACTGGGCGTAACCCTTCACTCCTGAATGGGACAGCTCTCCTGCCCACACTGGGGTAATGGGTTGCTCAACTTGAACTCTAGACATTGCACTGAGTGATTCTTCACCTGGGTTTGTCTTGTGCACTCTTCACTGGCTCCCCATCTTCTGTCCCTAGATGCCAGTAGCATGCACCTTCCAATTGAGTAAAAAATGTCCGCAGACTTTGCCCAATGCCCATCTGGGCAAACTGACTTAACTAAGCAACTGCAGGGCACCCCCGGATGTAAAATGTGTATTTCCATAGCAGGAAGTTCCTAAGAGAGGAAACCCGGAAGGAACTGGGCCTTTACTGTTCAGCTCCCTTTTCCAAACTCATGACTAGAGAAGCCACCCGCTTTTTCTTCTGCAGAGGTGGCTGAGGGGGCGAAAGAGGCGAAGAGCATTAGTCCACTCCAAGTCCTTCCATGTGGAGACCTGGGTGCACCTCTCCCCTGGATGCTCTTTTGTTACATATCCCTGTGTGCAGAAAGTCATCTTCTCTATAGCTTCAATTTTTCATAAACACCAGTGAGAGATGATGCGGATGACTGGCTGGGTGCAGTTAGCTTCACTGGAAATAAAGCCAGCAATTAAGAAAGTCCCTCAAAACAAGGATAAAGTGATGGGCTGAGAGGCTGGCCACTGCTCTAGGTCCTCATGTCCAGCCCTAGTGAGCCTGTGTGCGCACATCCTGAGGCCAGGACTTCTGACCCCTTTGGAGCTCTTAAAAGAGGAGGGCTGCTCAAGTCACTAGCCATACTCATCAAAGTCAGCAGGGAAGGTGTGGTAGATGAAGAAAGGGCTATGAAATTAGTCCTCAGACACTTGTCAGTTCTAAAAAGAAGACACTGAACACCTGAAGATGGAGTGGCGGAGCTACTTCATTTATGTAACACATTTACAATTTACATAAGACTTTTGCTGACATGATTTCATTTTACCCTCAGAACAATGTGTAAGGCAGAACATTCATCACATTTCACAAGTCAGGAATTGCTGCTCACCTTTGGCAATGCTTCCTTGGTTTTGGGACACTATCTCCTTTAGTTTTATTTCCCTGTTATTTCTTCTCAGGAAAGGCTCTTTCTTCTGTATTCCCTTTAAACACAGATGTTTCTGGGCCTCTCCTCTTTACATTCTCCTTAGATGACCTCTTCTACTCTCATGATTTACAAGATCACATGTCAACTAATATCTGCCCAATCTACTACAGAGCTCAGATCTTTCCAAGAGCACCTGACCTACACATATACAACCTCCTGCCTGAATTCTCATTTTCATGTTCACAACATTTTTAAAATTTTTATCCCACCCTTGCTGTTCCTCCTGTGTTCCCTATCTTGTCAAACCATACTACCAATTAGTCCAGTGACCAGTGCCCCCTGTAGCTTTTCTTTGGCTGATTTCAAAAGACAACTTTTTGTCTAAGTCAGAAGGAGAAGATGCCTCAAGGCTAGCAATCCCCAAGCATATAGAAATTAAAAAGCAGGGACTGTGGGGGGAGGAGCTGGTGTCCAGCAGAGGTCAGGACTGGCAAAGCTGCTGAGCTCAGAGTATGTGAATCCACTATTTTGTAATATTTTGATCTTGGATCCCTATTGTAAATCTTTTTATACACCGTCTTAATTTCAAGTTGCTTCAATTTTTTCCTTGAAAGCAAGAGAGGCTTCAGATGCTCACAGAATCCTGTGTGACAGACAAGCCAGGTATCATCCACCTCATTGTGCAATCATGCACTCACCGATCCGTCAGACATTCACTGAGCACTTCCCATGGGCCAGGCATGGCACAAGGTGCTGGGATATAATAATGATTATGACAAAGTCCCTCAAGGAGTCACAGTCTAATGGTAAACTACTGAGTAAACTGAGGCACAGAGTGGTAAATGACTTACCCACTGAGGTAGAAATAGCTAGGTTGTGGAAAGGTGGGACTAGAGCTGGAGAGAGGGGAGGGTACAACTCATGGTAAGTAAAACCCCTCTGACTGAGGAGAAAGGCTGCACACAGACACATATTATAAAATCTGCTTGCAAAAAGCTTAACAGTTTCCAATTTCACCATGATTGAATTCATGTCTCAGTGAATTAGGCCTGATGGCATTTCTGTATAACCCCCAAGGATTCGGGGCATGCCACCAATCTGCTGGGACACAATAACTCTCTAGGCAGCTCAACATCAAGAAGCATCCGACTCCAATTTTAGCACTGGGATCCACATTAAATTACTTCAATTAGTATTATGAACTTAAACGTATAGCACATTTGTGAGACTTCTACATGTAGAAGTTTGGAAAAACTCTCCTCTAACCCTCATCCAGAGGATTCTAATAAGTTATATAGGTTCCAAGGAAATTAGAGCATTTGTCTGTCAATTTTCATATATACATTATTTTGGCTGTACAAGGGCAAAAAGTGTCATTTAGACATATTTCATAAGTAATCTAAACATTATACAGATATATACAAAAACACCATATTTAGATCTGTGCGTACACCTGGCCAATGTACAACACTCAACTGCAAACGTGAACCAGTGTAAGGCAATTATTTTTGTGATATACGACATAATCCTTTAAGGAAGGCAGAGTCCACGAAGAACTGTCTGTGCCAGGCCTGACCGTCTGTTTTCGTGATACTCTTTGTGAAGAAGTTATTTCAGGAGGCAAGATGTCTATTTCACTGACGAAATGCAGTGAACAATTATAAAAAAAGTTATTTTTGAATGCAGAAAACATAATTACCCAGTTATCTAAGTAGGGAGCTACTTGAAGACACTACTGGCCTTAATGCTGCTATGACTGAGAATGAGAGCACTTCCTGGATGACTTATTGCTCTGAGATTCAAATTGATGCATAATTCATCCACATAGGATATTCCAAAAAGAAAAGGTAAAAAAATTTCAACCCATTAATTCTCATATGCTATCAGTTGTTCACTTCAAGCACGTCTTCACCTTGCTGAAGATTTTCTCCTGAAAAAGAACAGATGAGAGAAATTCTAAGTGCTATCTTTCTTAAAAAGCGGGTGGCTAACAAAGCCTGCAATTCCACTGCTAGAAGCACCAATCTCTCACATCAACAGCAGAAGGCTAATGTTTTCAGCCTCAAGAGTAAACAACAATTCATACCTGTAGCTGGAAGCACTGTCAGAGAATGCAGAAAGTCCTCCCTACTCAGAGGCCACAGGCAGCTGGTGCCCCCATGGACTGATTACAATGTTATTTCCACTACTATTAAAACTATGTGGAACTTAACTATGAAGGAATATTCTTAACTACAGTAACAATGACCTTGCAATTATTTTTAAACTCATGTTTTTGTGGATAGAAGATAAAAAATAAACCTCAGGCTATACATAATACACATATTACATACATAAAATCTTTACATTCTTTAATTGCAAAATTGATATGCTTACCTTTCTCAGGGTGTTCTGGATGTTTGCTTTTAGATGAAGAGGTCCCTACCCTATCAGATGTTTTGCCATTTGAATGGTTTTGCTCCACTTCACATAAATATACATCAATGGGTCCTCTGGTGCTCCTTATGTGTACAGTGATAGAGTCCTGGCAAAGAACACACAAAAACATCAAGACGAACAAGAGCAGCCATTAACACAGTTTTTCACGTCCTAGACTGCAAACCTTCCAAAAAACTCACATTCTTGTAGCTTCCCTTCTACCCTATCTTTAAGAAAAATCATGTTCTCAGCTGTAGTTTCATTAGACCATTGGCAAACTCAGTTACAATAGCTACTTGATCATGCAGTAATGGTAGAGATGTCAAGTGGATACTTTGCTTCTCAAGAGCCTATCTTTTTCTACACCAGGGGTGGACCCTTTAATAAGGCTGAACTTCAGAGTCAAAAATCAGTGTTTTGATGACTAAGAACCATGGAATACCCTAGGATCCTCTATGATAAGGGTGTACTTGGATTTCCAGGCCAATCAAGAGGTACTGAGATAGCAGGAAGGGTTGTCCTTCAGTTGAAAGAACCAAAAGAAGAAAAAAAAGTTAAAATACACCTCAGGCAATTTAAAACCTCAAACACACAAAGAATTGCACACAAAGGAGTATTATTACCTAGGATTTTTCAATATCCTTTTGCTTCAGACTTAGCAGGAACGATTACAACACTTTTCCCATAAGAAATCAGGAAACTGGTTCTTCTATTGAGAATCAAGCTAAAGTTGTAAGGAGCAGTTCTACTTATGGTTCCTCGTCTTTTTAACTGGGAGTTGGTCTGACTCTGAATGAAGTCCATTTTCTCCCCTTTCTTAGGGAAGGCCAGGCTGGACAATGCAGATTGCTGCCCTGCCTGTTCCACCTACTGTGATCTCAGACAAGTAAGTTTGGGGTAGATGTAGTATCTCAGAGGGTCTTAACACCTCATATGTCAACCTTGCTGTGGCTTCTGGGTACCAGAAAAGTGGGCTAGAGAACATCTGTGCTCAGTGCTGAAGTGCCAGTTCAGGTCTGGTTTGAATGGTAAACTCTGCAGTATTTTAAACTCTGTAGATATTTCTAAACAGTGGAACAACTCAAGATACTGCTCTGAACTGGCAGCCAGCTGAGGAATCACTCATTAAATTGGGGGCTAGCAAATTTCTCTTACAGAGGGTGAGACACAGTAAATGATTCTGGCTTTGTAGGCCACACTGTTCCTTAACAACTACTCAACTCTGCCACTGTAGTGTAAAAGCATCTAGAAGCAATATCTAAACAAATGGCCAGGTGACTGTGTCCTGAGAAAATTATTTATAAGACAAGACCCAATTCCATAGAACCCCACCCCACCCCATCCCGCCCCAGATCTTTGTGGATTTAAGACTACACTGAAACCAGCAGGCTCTCACCTACTGAGCATGGCCCACAAGAAGGCCCACGAGCAGATTTCTACACGGGTCTTCAGAGAAAGTCTGGGTATGATTAAAAGGTTTAGCAATTATAGTCTGAAGCAATTCAGACCTTGGGTAAAAATCCAACTACATCACTTCTAGCAGAATGGATTATCATGCCCCAAGGTAAGATATAGCAAAGGATTACTGGTTATTTATTTAAGAAAAAAAAGTTTCAACATCTGTGAAACAATTGATACTGAATATAAATGATACCTGGATACTTGGCATACATCTAAATCCAAATAAAACAACTAGAAAACCTCACCAACAAGTCATAATCTGGCTATGACTAACAAAATCAAGCTGCTTGCTAATGAATTTAGAATACACTGTCAGGTAACATGTGGTCCCACTTGGACAGGGTGCTGCTGGGGATAAAAGGAAAAGAGGACAATGCGAATATCCCTTGCTATAGCAACGATGAGGATTTGCTACGTGCACGTGCACTGGTATATCAGGCTGTCTGGACTTGATGGTCTGTTCCAAGAATGACCATCTTCCTTGGTTCTGACTCCATCCTTACCAAGCAGCCTTCTGATGACAATTATCTTTCAGTATAAACTTTCCTGAAAGGGAAAGAATGAGCTAAGCAGCTGGTGGCTGATATTTCTATTTATACTGAGATTTTAAATTTATAACTTAGTTTTCTAGTTTGTTCATAATTAGTCTTGATGAGTTTTGTTAGTATGTTAATTCCCTGAAGCCTTGGCTGTGACCCAATCTCACTTTTGGAACACTAAGGCCAATTCTTGGTGGCTCCTCCAACAGCATTATGGCACCATAGTTAAGAATGAACTTTGAAGCCAAACTTCTTGCATTTTAATCTAGTTCTGTCATTTACTGGGTTATCTTCAGACTGAATTCACTTTTTTGTGCTCTGGCTCATTTTAAAAAAATTTATTTTTTAGTTGTAGTCGAACACAATACCTTTATTTTACTTATTTATTTTTATGTGGTGCTGAGGATCAAACCCAGGGCCTCGCCCATGCTAGGTGAGCGCTCTACCGCTGAGCCACAACCCCAGCCCCTGCTCTGGCTCATTTTTAAGTCACAACAACTACTTTATAGGTGTGTTAGTCAAAACAAGTTAAAATGTCTGAAGTGGCTTAAATAGTACTGGATATAGAGCTAACAATACATAATGCACAGTAAGTTATTGTGACTATAATAAATCACAGGCCTAGCAATTATCCCACCTCTCTCCTTAAATATCTGGTAAAAGGAAGGGCTACCTACTTCTTTGGGAGCTGGAACATCCAATCTGGTTTCTTCCGGAGCTTTAACTGCAATAACAATCTGTTCGTGGAAGGCTTGAATGCTATGAATATCTTGATACGTTACATATGCTAGTGTAAAAATCAGTCAAGGATCTCTAAGCAGAGTGCTGTATACTGGGTAGATAATTTAGCTCTTGTAATAAATGAAAGAAAGTGTTAAAACATCTTTAGTTCTTATGAGATGCAAACTGACATCTAAGGCAAGCAGGAAAAAAATTATTTCATACTTTGAAATGTCATGATGACAACTTCTAGAGAAGAATATTAATTAAGTCTGAGTTTTAACATAAACACAATTCACAAAGGTGCAGAGATTCTCCTTTATAGGAGGGGGATATATTCTGAGACCCTAGTGGGTGCCTAAAACCACAGACAGTACAGTACCCTAAATGTACTGTACTTTTTTATACATATATACCGATGATAAATTTTTTTTAATAACAGGTAAATTAATAATAATAAAATAATTAAAACAATACACTATCATAAAAGTAGTTTAAAACATATGAATTATTTCTGGAATTTTCCATTTAACATATATGGACCACAGTTGACTGCAGGTAACTGAAACCACAGAAAGCAAGACCATGAATACGGGAAGACTACTATATTCAAATTGACACCTGTTCCCCATTCGTGCTAGCTCTTACTATGGGAACTTTGGGAATAAACATTCTGGATCTGGAGAAGAATCCCCTAACATGAAAGAAAAATAATCTATAAAATATAAAAATTTTTACTACTTAAGAAATATTTTTGGTTACCCCAGCATCCTTCCTTTCTGTGCACTTTGTGGCTGGCTGCAGTGATGTGAGCATGCTTTGTCTTCCTCCTAGTAACGGTACCATGGGAATAGAAGCTGTGCCTGCCAAGGGAAGTGTTAAGCAAGCTGGAAGCATAGGGCAAGTCAGAGTCATTGATACCCCCACAAAAGGCACCCCAAGGGAACAGGCACGAAGGTCCAGGGGACCCAGAGAAGGTCAGCACCAAAACCAAGCCTCTCCTCAGTCCCAATATTGAGCTTCAGAGGAGGGCAGATATCCAGCAGCAGCAGGCTAGTGTGGATGGGAATGGAAATTCCTTTTGTTCCAGAATAAACTTTATTTCACAAATTAGGGAAAACAGGATTTTCGTGAAAAGTAACAAATATTTTACTATGTAGTATAGAGTCCACAAAAATAAGAATGAACTTGTTATTTTAAGTGGAAATTTCAACCTGGATTTGTCCCTGTATATACCATGCAGAATTTAACCTAAGAAACACCATATAAAGATGCCCAAAGCAACAAATGTATTTATTACTTGTGTAAAATTGAGGTGATACCACAAAATTATACTAAAACTTTTTTTTTTTTTTTGGAGATGAGTCTCACTATGTTCAGTAACTGTTGCCCAGGCTGGTCTCAAACTCACGATCCTCAAGCCTCAACATCCTAAGTAGCTGGGGTTACAGGGGTGCTCTGCTTTGCTTGGCATTAACTTTTGAAGTCTAATTCAACACCTAAATCCCCCAAATGACTCTACCACTTAATCTCTTCTGGAAGCAGAAATTTTAAAAAGACATATACTTAAAGGATATCTTTCATTTTCTTTATCATCTGTTAACTCAAATAACTGTTGAGCACAATCCTTAATTAACTCATCCAAAGCATCTTCCATTGCTGATAAGTCTGAAAGTTCCTCTTGAAGCTTCTTTTGTTGGGGTACTGCTCCCAAATTGTTAAGATCAGATCCTCTTAAAAGGGAAGAAGAAAAAAAGCCACCATTAATAACATATAATTGCAATTGCACATGTGAAAAACAAGGAGTATCGGCTACATGATAGTTTCTCTGCTAAAATTCTATGGGTCTATATTTTTCCTAGTATGCATGTTCTACCTGAATATATTCACTATTCTTAAGAGATCTTTTATTACTAGTGGTTACTACAGTATGGTATAGCTGAACAACATTTGATATGCACTTTCTCCCCCATTAATCTTCATGATAAGGAACAAAAATAGGGGAAAAGGCTGTCACCTTTATCCTCTGCTTGCTAGTTGTTCAAATCTAATTCTAATCAGTGGTTCAGAATATAATCTGACATGAACCTCTGAAGCAAACACATTCACATTAGAATTCAATCTGTATTGTTATTGAAAAATAACCTCTTCTAACATTTAATTACGTAAGAGTCATTTTATGGTCTTTGCATTTTTCATTTGCCTCAAAGGTATTTATAATTTACATGCTAGAACCCTTTCGTCTTGATCCAAAATACCTGCCCTAATTTAACGGTTTTTTTCTTATGCACATGTGCATACACATACACATGCCTCATGTATGCCTCAATCCAAGGCCAGACTCTCTATGGGATCTTTTTAAATCATGTCTAGTCTATAGCAATTGTCTTTTCGACATTAATTCCAATTTCTTTCTTTCTTTCTTTTTACATTCAGGCCAATGTGTTCTGGAATGTTGATTCACAGTTGATTTGCATCCTAATTATCTGGGGTACTAAGAATCTGATTCCTGCCCCTCCCCCCACACTACTAAATGACAACTCCTGGGAAGCCTGTAGGTGTCTATCAGATTGCTTTGTGACAATCAGTTTTCAATCTTAACAGATTATATTTCCCCCACATCAGCAGAACTAAGGAAATACTTAAAAACAGCAGGAAAAAAAAAAAAAAAACCCTACATAACCCATCTTATGATCTTGAAAACCAAGAATCATGCTACTTTGTTTATATCATCAACCATTGCTAATACCTCACTTGGTTCAAGTACGGGATCATTACTTAACAAGGAGGGGGGGAAAGGCAACGAAACATTTTTGACCAACTCACATCCATCGAATATGGTTCTTAGATTTTTTCTCAACGAGGTCAATTCCGTCTAAGACATTGGTAATGTCATAGACCCTTCGTTTTCGCACTCCCAGTTTTGTTGCAACCTTGTTTAAGTCGAGAATGCCCCCAGGGGCAGATCTGACGAGATCCATAAATTTTCGAGTTAAGTAAACTAGTGATACATCAAAACGAGGTCTCTTCACTTTTAGAGCTTCTAGGAAACAAACATATTCATAAAATTTAAAGTAACATTTCTCAAATCATTTAAACATTCATTTCCTCCTGATCAGAAAGCAGACCCTTAGTGGGCCGGGGTTGTGGCTCAGCGGTGGAGCACTCGCCTAGCATGCGTGCGCCCTGGGTTCGATCCTCAGCATCACATAAAAATAAATAAAGGTATTGTGTCCAACTACAATTAAAAAATAAATACTTAAAAAAAAAAAAAGAAAGCAGACATAGAAATTTATACACACTGACCAAATCATAGCTAACTTCTATGAAATCAATTTCTTGAGTTGGACAAAAAATTCATAAGTCTATCCCAGTTCTCAACAAAGGCTTTTGGTTTCCATAAAGGAGTATTTGAGATATGTAACCAGTTTCCCTTGAATATATTTATTTTTAGAAGTCCAAACGTTTCTGAAACAGGATTAAAATTGATGTTGAAAATTAATTTTCTCTTTTGGTCTTTAAGTATACTTTAGAGAACAAAGGCAAAGACCTGGCTTTTATTATTACTATGTTTTGATGTTTCTATTCATGCCATAGGATAACCATGTCTGATGAAGTATTTGAAAGTCCCAACTAGTTTTCTATTAGGACAATTATGATACATTTTTGAGGAAAAGAGGTACATTTGTTTTTTAAAATATTCATTACTGGGCTGGGGATGTGGTTCAAACGGTAACGTGCTCTCCTGGCATGCGCGGGGTGCTGGGTTCGATCCTCAGCACCACATAAAAATAAAACAGAGATGTGTGTCCACGGAAAATTAAAAAATATTAAAAAATTCTCTCTCTCAAAAAATATTTATTACTCTATATTAATAAACACATGAAGGGAAACAAATCTCTTTAATTTTACTCATCTACTGTGACAATTTGTGGACTTCATGCAACAAACCCCAACATATTTGCATGTCAATATGTAGATATAGTTTTTACAAGCAGAAACAGCAAGGCACCATTGCATAACATGCCCTTTTAATGCTGTGCACATTCTGACAAGTGTATCCACTATTCCTAACAGCTGCATATTTGACCACATGAAGTATCTGCTGAGGGGATCCTCACACTGGCAACTCAGACCATCTCCAACTTTACTATTTGGCTTACTCCAATGGACCGCTTTGTTATAAAAATTATTGTATGTACCCTTAATTCTTTCCTGTAGACAAATTCCAAGATGTAGAACTTCTGAGTTAGAGTATTTTTAAGGAATTTTGATTTGTGCTACTAAACTGCTCTACAGCTTGTAGGCTGTATCATTATGTAGCATATGAGGGCTTTATCTCATGTGCCTGAATTTTATCATCCATCTTTTCTAATTTGGTACAAAAAAGTTCTCATGCCAGGTGCAGTAGCACAAGCCTATAATCCCAGCAGCTTTGTAGGCAGAGGCAAGAGGATCACAAGTTCAAAGCTAGCCTCATCAACTTAGCAAGATCCTGTCTCAAACTAAAAAAATAAAAAGAGCTACCTAACCTCCCCACAACCAGCAAAACTCTTTCTCAGAACCACTCCAGAATCTTGCTCCATTTTTACAAGATCACTGGTAGTTGTTCTAAGAACAAAAGCACATATTTTATAATATTAACATTTTCCTTATGACACTTAATTCCTAGACTTAAGATTAAACAGGAATAAATCAGGAATTTAACAGTTTTTATACTGAAAGTAGACAAAAGGAACAATTTCATGACAAATCTTAGATTATAAGTGAGAAATTCTAACTTTAAAAACCATATATTTAATTACACTATTAACAAAATTTGAGTCTCATAAATCCAGGATAAGTACATTCCTAGGATATTAACCACATAATAAAGAACAAATCTAACTCAACACCTACACCATGAAAGTTGCCACAGGGATATAAATGTGAATAAAAAGATCTTCAGGGCATCTCAGAGTCTAACAAGGAGGTCTATTATAACCCTGAGCTAAGTGCTCAGACAGGTGTGCAAAGTCATTTGAGAACATGAAATACAACCTTTACTGGAGTAGGAACTGGAGACACCTGATAGAAGCATGCTGGGAACAGCACAGAAAGATGAGGAGATGTCCCTACTGTTGAGGGAGGCAGAGAAAACACCAGGTCTAAGGACAAAGCAGCACTGGCAAACAAGGAGCAGCCATGGAACTTGCAAGAGGTGCAGCCCCAGGGATAGATGAGGTCAGCAGGGTACTGGGGATGAGGCTGCAGCCTTAAGCAAGGGGCAACTTGAAGACCTTGTCTTTTTATCAACCCCTTTCTCTACTACCTTGTCATTTTGAAAGACAGCAGGTGTCCTATAGATGTGATGCAAATAAATAAAATCAAATATGTGAGGAGTTAGGGTTTCTCTACAGGTCGTACAGCACCACTGAAGAACTCAGACTGAAAGATATCATAATCCCATTTCTGCATTAGAAAAATCATACTGGTTGCAGAGGGAAGGGTGGGCTGAATTAGGCTCTTAAGCCACAAGTGTGGAACTGAATCTTGACTTTCAGCAATCTTTCTGGACCTCCATTTATTTACTTTACAAAATATGGACTATAGCCAGGCACAGTGGTGCATGCCTATAATCCCAGCAACTCAGGAGGCTGAGGCAGGAGGATCACAAATTCAAGGTCAACCTCAGCAACTTAGGGAGACTCTAAGCAACTTAGTCTCAAAATGGAAAATAAAGAGCAAGGAATGTTGCTCAGTGGTAAAGTGACTCTGGCTCAATCCCCAGTACCAAAATAAACAAATATTAGTTGATACCTGTATTTTGAAGTGTTGTGATAATTCATGCGAAGAGCTTAATATAATACCAGGTGTTGTATGAGGTCAATAAATGTGAGATGGCATTTTAAGATAGTGGTATGAAACAGACGAAAAACACCTCAAAGGTAAAGCTGACTAAACCTAGAGACATGAATACTGCAGCAGGGGTTAAAGAAAATTAGGATGGATATAGTTATAAGATTTATATTTGGGCATCTATGCTCTAAGACCCCATTAGGGATCAAATTAAGAGGAAATCAGGGGTGGGACAATTTATCACAAAGATGTCCCAAAGAATAGGGAACTAGGGCACCTGACACCACAAACCTATGCAGAGGTTTAGTGGGAAAGAGTCAACGGAATTCCAAGCAAGAGACTATCTTCATGTGTACTGCTAAATGTCTTAAATTTTTTAGGGGATAAATAGTATACCTCACAGAGGAATCTGAGGAAAATATCCTCAAATGTAGATTTTCCAGTTAATTTTCTGCAGTCCTGGTGACTGAACCCAGGGCCTCAGACATACTAAGCAAGTACTCTACCACTAAGCTATATCCCCAGTTTTTAAATTTTATTTGAGACAGGGTCTCAGTAAAATTGCCCTGGGTGGCTTTGAACTTGCGATCTTTCTGCCTCAACCTCCTGAGTAGATGGATTAAGGGTAGGTGCCACCACACTCAATTTATTTTATTTTAAATCAATAAACAGTTATTGTATCTATTGATGAGATACAAGGTGATATTTTGATACATGTACAAACTGCTGAACACCCAAATCAGGCTAATTAGCATCTCTATCACCTCAAATATTTAACATTTCTTTGTGATAAGACCATTTTAAATTCTGTCTTTCAGCCATTTTGAAACACACATTAACTATAGTCACCCTGTGTGCAAGCGAACACTAGAAACCATTGCTCTCCTCTAACTGAACCATCAATCAAGGTGTCTCCTTCCCATCAACCTCATACCTTCCTCAGCTCTGGGTAAACACCATTCTACCATCTCCATAAGTCTGACGGGTTCAGATCCCACCTGTGAGTTATGTGTATTATTTTTGACTGTTCTTTTAAAATGACATATCTAAAGCAATGGGAAATGAACTGGCCTTTATGCACATCATTCAGCTCACAACTTTCAGGACATTTTGCTAAAATTTCAAAATCACATTTCAGTGTTCCAATAGTACATTTTGTTTATTATTTTGGTTCTCACAGCCTCATGTACATTTAAAATAAATCATTTTTACTATATTAAATTCAACTATAGAATGTAAAATCTATTCAGGAATCAACTTACTTCTCATGGACACATATTGTACATTATCTTCTAAATTAATCCTTATTTTCGATGGCTGAAAAAAAAGAAGATACAAAAATTTAATTTAGCAATTTAAAAACAGCATTTTACTGTATAATACAAAGCCTCCCCACTCTCACCTTGAGGTAATTAATTTGGGTGTGAGAAAACTAGTATGTCCAAAATATAGCTATTCTACTTGTAATCATGTCTGACAATGTTCACAGATTTAGGTTTCTCAGACTGCATGAGCTCCCTATGGAAGTAGGAAAGAAAGGAAGGGAGAGGATGGAAATACGTACATAAGAATTTATTACTGAATACATGCTAATGTATTGACTGCAAGTATAAGGATTAAAAAGAATACAATGATCATTAAGACTGTCGGCAACTCTGGAAAGCTCAGCAGAGGTAGAAGATAGTCTCAACCACAAATGCTCACCCCCTGCTATTTAAGTGGATGGTTCCAAAAAAATTTGCTCACAAACTGAAGAGTCAGCTGTGCATTACCATTATAATTAACCTAAGAGTGGCAGCACTTCTAATAATGGAAAAAAATGCATACTAGGAACCTTGGTATCACAGAAATAAAATTTTCTTTTCAATTCCTGAAACAACTAGGAAATTAGTAGCACTTTATCAAGGCTCTCACCATTTGCCAGTTGCTTAGAGATTATCAAAGTTTGCATATACATCTGCAACACATTTAGAAACGGCCCCCCCCCAATAAAATAAAATCTCATAATAAAACCTTGTGAATAGAAACCCACAACGGCCTTGTCTTGGAAAGCATTATCAAGTTGTTGTGTTTCCAGACAGGCTATCATCAGTTCTTGTCTTAGTGAAAAAATTGTTTTATAAAGCACAACTAAGGTAGTGATTCTCACAGGTGCTCTACGGAGACAATCAACAGGAGTACCGTGAATGCACTCAGTCAGAGAAGTCAAAGAAGAGTTCACAGGGAAAGTGGCCTGCCACTGAATTTTGATGGGTAAGCCAGATTTTGCCTCAATAATAAACTATAGGAGGGGAAAAAATAGAATTCCTAGTACAGGAATTCCTAGTACATCAAATAAAGATGTGAGAATAAAAACTGCATAGTGCTTTTTAAGAACCCACCTGTGTGACCATGTGAAAGTGACTTGGTTTTGAAGCTGACAAGCACCATATAAAGATCATGCTAAGGAGCCTGGACTCATGTCACATGCAGTGGAGAATCACCAAAGATTTATGAACAATACTGTGATATAATCAAATTCACAGTTTAAAAACATGATACAAGTAGGATAGAAATATGGCAAAAGAACTGGGGTTGGGGAGGCCTGAGGTCAGGTAATGTTATGGTTTAGATATGAGGTAATTCCCCAAAGCTCTTGTGTGAGACAATGCAAGAAAGTTTAGAGGTGAATGATTGGGTTGAGATGTAACCTAATAGTGCATTAATCCCCAGATAGGGATTAATTGGGTGGTAACTATAGGCAGGTGGGGTGTGGGTCTCTGAAGGTGTGCCTTTGGAGTTTGTTTTGTCCTTGTTGAGCATAGCTCTCCCTGCTTCCTGGGGTGATGTTCTTAGCCACTTTCCTCTACCACACTCTTCCACCATCATGTCCTCTGCCTCACCTTCAGCCCAGAGCAATGAAATTGGGCATCTATGGACGGAGACCTCGAGCCCAAAATAAATTATTCCTTTTCCAATTTCTCTTGTCTATCTTTTGGTCACAGTGATGAAAAAAACTGACTAAAACAGGTGAGCAGCTAAGAAGCTGTTTACATCAGTGCTGCAAATCTTTGGCATGATGATTTCCTTATCATTTACAACCAGACAATAACATCAGGGAGCAAGTGACCTTAATAGAGAGGAATTCTGTTTAGATAAGAGTTCCACTGTAAAACTAGTTTAGATCTGACAGGAGCACTAGGCCTGCAGGGGCATGATCACTCTGCTGGGAATGCCTGTCCTGGGGGCAGGGACTATGTCTGCCAACCTCTCTTCAGCAGTGCTAATGACAGTGACTTGCAAACACAGCATACAACAGCAGAACACTGGAGCAGACCAAGGATAGTCAAACAACAGACAAGTATGACAAACTGTCAATGCTGTTTTTACGTTTAACCCCTCTCCTCACAGAGTATGAGATAAGGGCTAGCTATTAGAACAAGATTCTTGAATGAAAAAACCCATCCTTACCACAATGATGTGAAACTCATGTAAACAAACATCATAAACTGTTACACATTCGCTCATAGGTGCTTTGTTGCATAGGTTCTGGTTTGGGTTTTTTTTTTTTGGTAGCAGGGATTGAATCCAAGGGTGCTTACCCACTTAGCCACATTCTCAGTCCCTTTGTAGTTTTGAGACAGTCTTATTAAGTTGCTTGGAGCCTTGCCAAGTCGCTGAGGCTGGCTTTGATCCTCCTGCCTCAGCCTCCTGACTCGCTGGGATTACAGTCTTGTGCTACCATTCCCAGCAGAGGTTCTGTTCTTAAAGCAGAGTGTATGCCAAGCCCTGCATACACTGGTTTCCAAACAGACTGCCTATTGTCTGCTCTCCCCATATTCTAGAAGGGAATCTTTTCTGCTCTTTACCCTTCATCCACAGCCTGGGATAGGGACAATACCCCCAAATAGGTATAACAACATAAGAAAAAAGGCTTTCCTTTCCCCACATGCTAAATAAATGCAGTTCCATTACATACCAGTTACAATGCAGGGAAACACGTTCTAAGCATGTTCATTCATTCCCCCCCACCCTTGAATATAAAAACACTCTTTGTTTTGGCAGAATCCCAACTCTGTCCACCCCAGAACTAGATATTCTTTTTGCAATACGTCCAGAGAAAGCAGAAGCCTTCAAACTGGACATCACAAAGGACAGCCTCAACAGCACACACTTCCCTAGGAACCCACAGCTCCTGACAGGCAAATCGGCATACTATGGCAAGTTCCAAGTCATTTCACTACTGCTTCAAATCCCCCACGTACGGATCTGCACTTTCAAATTTGAGACCTTAAAGGAGAGCATGCCATCCTTGTCCCTATTATTTGTGGCTGCAGTTTGAAGTGACCTTATAAATATCTTTAAAGGTGGGAGAAAAAAAAAAGGTAAATTTTAGGGACTAACATTCTAAGCACTGTCTCCAACTTGATCAAAAATTTCTGCATAGATGCCTCTCTGTACCAACTCCCTGTTTGGTGAGCAATACTTCTACAAGAGCTCTTTGGAAATATACCTTTCTCTGAGGTGACTGTATTCTCCTCACTCATTCAGATTTTCCTTATTTTTCAATAATGCAAGCTAACTTCATCTCTAATCAATACTAGTTTCTCTCTGCTCAAAATTCCAGACAATTTTCAAGCTGCTTATCTAGGCAACAAACACTCAACAAGATACACAACTCATTTTTGAACAGCTTTAAAGTACCTACTTTATTCAGAAACTGTCTGCAGAATCTTTTTCCACAGGCACCAAACAATGTACAACAATAAAAAGGACAGTCACTACACTCAGGAATCTGCAAAGGCTGGAGCAAATAAGCACAGAGTGCTATGGGAACACAAATGAGTGTCTATCCGTCCTGAGTTCAGGGAAGATTCTTCAGATAAGTAACCTATAAATCTATACCTGAAACACCACAGCACTTTTTACACACACAGGAAAATGCGTGTTTAAAAAAGTTTTGTTTTGAAAGGCAGAATAGGCTGTATGGCCTACACATATGTAGGCAGTTCGACCCGGACCAGAAGAAAGCAAATGTGATGACCAGGGGAGCAAAAGAATATGGAAAACTTAGCAACTATAAACAGTCAAGAAAGGATAAACCCAGGGTGAGCTTGTTAAGAAGTTTCCACTCTATCCTGAGAGCACTAGGGAACCACAACAGAGTCCTTCAGCCAAAAGCCAAGATCAGAAACAGACTTTTAAAAAAGATCATTAGTTATACGTGGAGCACACATGGAAAGTGAGGGCAAGACTGGAAGCAGGAAAATGGCTGGTCAGGAAGACACTGTAATAGTCTGAAAGATGGACAATGACAGAGATGGCATGTACTGATGATTAATTACTTCGACTGGGGGGTCAGTTTGGATAAGGAAAAAGGCAAAGATGATTCCTAGAACACTAGCTTGGGCAATGTGGTGGGGTGACACCATTTATTAAAATAGGACATGGAAGTTGCAGTTTGCTTTGGCAAGAAGATAATGAATTCTGTTTAGGACGTAGAAGATTAAAAAGGAATGCCTAGAAGACAGCAGGAAAGCTTTGAGCTGGGTTTACAGATTTGAGAGTTGTTATGATGTGACTGAAACGACCAGAGTGAATAAGACTTCAAGGGATGTGTGTATCTTCTACATGCAAAGTTAAGTGGTTTACCCAGAGTGAGAATTTAGAGCTTTTACCAAATTTTCAAAGATTAAGACTACCAACACAGATGGTATCAGACATCGCAGGAGTAATGAATGATCTCCCACATGAAGAAAGTGAGAGGTATGTAGAAAAGTAATCCTGAACAACAGCAACAGGACACGAAGGGGAGGAAGTGGACAGGACAAGAGGTCAGAAAAGCAGGTGGAGCACACAGCATGTGGTATCAAAGGAGTTTCCAGCAAGAGTGAGTGGCCAATCAGGTCAAACTACAGAAAGCCAGGAGTGAAAATGAGCCACCAGAATTGAACTGCTGCTGGAGAACCTGCTTAGGCCAGCCTGACTTCTGCTTAGGGCAGAATTCCCCAGAAGTGGGATGGTGGCAATGAGAGGTGAACAAGTGGACACAAACAACTTCTTCCAGAAGTCTGAGAAAGGGGAAGCGATACTGTAAATGGGAGGAGGCAGGGAGTCAAGGAAAGAGATGGATTTAGGGCGTAGTTTAAGTCGTCAAGGATTTATTATCTGGAGTCAGGCATTCTGAGGTTCAGAAAGTTTTCTCCACTTACTGTCTAAACACAGGCAAGTCATCTAACATATTCAAGTCTGTTCCGACAACTGTAAAACAGGAGTAACCGCCTCTTAGGGCTCTTGTGCGGAACCGCGATGATGCTCACCCATTATTTGGCACGGGGATTGGGGATTGCGCACGATGACTTTGGTAAATGTTTAGTTATTGCTAATTCTGGGGAGAATCCAGCCAATTAGTTGAAAATATGGAAAGAAATGGGAAAGGAGCTCCGAAAACCGCGAAGCACAGGGCATCGGTCTAGAGCAAGAACACGACTCAGTCTTCCTGTCATTTCTCCGTCAAAGTGGACAGATCACGCACGCGAAGGGAAACCGTGGGGTGGCGAACGAGAGCCTCGGGCAAGGTTCAGGATGGCTGCGGTCCAGAGGGAAAATGAGCGGGAGCAGAAAACAGACGTCGGGCTGCAGCAGGGCCCAGCGGGCCGGGCCGACCCAGGCGGCGCCGTCTCCCCGACGCGCAGCCCCGCGGCAGCCCGGGCGTCGCGCGCAGGTGCGGGGAGCAGGCGGGAAGCCGCGCGTCACGTGACGGCGCCCGGGCCGAGGGCCGAAGGCCGAAGGCCAGGGCCGGCCGGGCGTCGCTGGCCGCGCTTACCAGCAGGCTCTCCACGTTGATGGGGTCGCGGCAGCGGCGGCGCACCGTCTCCTCCGCCGGGTCCACGAGAAGGCTCGGCAGTCTCCTCGCCGGTCGCTGCTGACTCATGCTGCCGAGCGGGCGCCCCGCGCCCCTCGCGCCTGCGAGCTCTCCCGCCTTCTGCGGCGGGATCGAGGGCACCCCCGACGCGCCGGCTTCCCGGTGCCAGGCACGGAGCAGGCTCGCGGCCTCCTGGAGGGCGCCGCCTGGCTCGGCCGCCCCGCCCGCCGCGGCCCCACGAGCCGGTGAGCTCCCGCCGCCGCCGCGAGGGGACGAGGGTGACCCGCCGCGGTCAGGACGCCGGGCCCGCCATCTTCCCGCATGCGCAGTGCGCCGCCCCGTCTGCGCATGCCCGCCGCTCTGCGGGCGCTCCCACGCTCTGGTCCGCTCAGCGCGCCGGCAGCCGGGAAACCCGGAGAGCGGAATCCGCGAAGAGGATGGCGAGGGGAAAAGAAGAGGTGGAGCGGGGATTCCCGGACCAGGAGCGGGCGAGAGAAAGGAGGCGGCGGGGAAGAGCGCAATCTCTCCGCAATTCTTGATGTCAGTACGCGAGTTCGGAGCGTTCAGGAAGGTCATCTGATTCCTGATGACATTCACACATCTCCTGAGCTGACTGGCGCGGACGGTCGGTGAATGTTGGTAACCCACCGTCCTGGGATTCAGTGCTCCCTTCGCTCCTTTTTACTTGAAGAAGCAATTATTGATAGCGCATGTGCCAGGTATCAGGAGATGCTTATTCGAATAAACAGAGCATTTTAAGCTGAATTCATAAACTGTCTTCTGGCTCCCTCTACTTAAAATTAGAAGACTAAACCAGTTATTAATCTCTGTCTCAGTTTTCTCATCTGTAAATTGGAATAATGACAGTACTTACCTCAAGGTGGCAAAGATTAAATGACTGAATGAGTAAATCACTTAAACAGGGACTAGCACTTTTGAATAAAAAGGTAATACAGCAGGTTCCAGTGGCCCACATCTGCACTGCAATCCCAGCTACAGGGGAAGCTGGGCAGGAGGATTACAAGTCTTGAGGCTGACTTGGGCAAGTTAGTGAGACTCTGGTTCAAAATAAATAAAACATGGATGGTGGATGTCGTCAGTGGTAGAGTGATTGCCTGAATGTATGAGACCCTGGGTTCCATCCCCAGTGTGTGTATATGGTGGGGGGGCAATGCATGGAAGTTCAAGGTTTGCAGGGAGTCACCAAAATTCCTATCGCCAGACTAGGGGGCTTCTAGTTGCCAGCCAAGAAGCGAAGCCAGTGACAAAAGCTTCCGCAGGAAGTTGGCTTTACTAGACTGTAAACTTACCGAGGTTAGAGGTCTTCTCTAATTTTTATGAGCGTCTAGCACAGAGCCTGGCACTTGGCAAGTGCTCAGTAGATGTTTGCTAAAGGAATTACTAGATACAATCTCACTATAACATTGCGTTTTGTTTTTAGGGTGGAGAGTTACCCAGAAGAGTTAGGAGAGCCTTTACCAACTGGAGTCCCCAAGAGCCTCTGGCCCTACTGACCCATGAACTAGAAACTCTGAGGGTTTGGTTGTATTCTACAAGGCACTGGCCCAGTCCCTTATTTTCTAGATGAGGAAACTAATCCTTAACCTGTTTCCAAGTTCCTAAAATCTCCAAATTGATTCTTGGCTAAATCAAAGCCATGTTAACTTCTAATGCAGCGTTTGGTGTTTGAGGGTTTAGAACAAATGCCAGTGTTCACACTTATCTTTGTCTTCTCTGAGTATGCTGTTAAAACCTAATCCCTAAGGGATGTTAATAGTATTTGGAATTGGGTGCTCCAGGGGGTACTTATGATAGAGTCATGAGGGTGGGATCCTCATAATTGCATTTGTGGCTTCATAAGAACAGGAAGAGATAAGCAAGTTAGCAGGCTTGCTGTGCCTGCCATGTGATACCCCTGCAAGAAGCCCTTACCAGACACCAACCAGATGCTGGCACCGTGGTTCCTGGGCTTCCTAGCCTCAGAATTGTAAGAAGTAGGGGCTGGGGTTATGGCTCAGCAGTAGAGCACTCCCCTAGCATGTACAAGGCCCTTGGTTCAGTCCTCAGCATCACATAAAAATAAATAAAATAAAGGTATTGTGTCCAACTACAACTAAAAAATAAATATAAAAAAAAAGAATTGTAAGAAATAAATTTCTTTTTTTTATAAATTACCCACTCTCAGATATTCAGTTATAGTAACAGAAAAAGGAATAAGACAACATTGGTACTAAGAAGTAGGGCTGTTGGTAGTAATGAATACCTGAAAATGTGGAGATAGCTTTGGATCTAGGTAATGGGTAGAAACCGGAATAGTTTTGAAATTAACTGCCATGAATGGAACATTTAGGGTGATTCTGTTGAGGGTTCAGAAGGAGACAAAAAGGTTGGAGAAAGTTTTGGAACTCAGAGATTGGCTAAGTAGTTCCACCAGAATTCTGGTAGAAATGTGGGTAGCAGTGACCATCTGATGAGGTCTAAGGTGGAAATGAGTAATATTTTATTGGAAATTGGAGAAGAGACCATCCTGTTTACACAGTAGCAAAGAACTTGGCTGTACTGTGTCTGTGAGCTAGGGCTTTCTGGAAGGCTGGACTTAAGAGTGAAGGGCTTTGGCAGCAAAGCGTTCAGGCTATTGCATTGTTGGTTTTGGCCACTTCCAGAGCAATTCAGGTGCAGAGGGAAGCAGAGTGGAAAGATTTGGAAAATTCACAGCTTATTTGTGTAAAGAGCAAAAAAGGAGAAAGTATTCAGGAGAGAAAACCAAGGGTGCAGCTCAGCAACCACTTGCTAAAGAGATTATCATGAATAAAAGGGGTCCAGGAACTCAGGACAGTGGGAAGAAAGCCAGAGGGCATCTTGAGAAACTTCAAGGCCACCTGTCCCTCACAGGCCCAAGGGCCTAGGGTGGAAGATGGTTTTAGGAAATAACCCAGAGTGTTCTTTGTGTGCTCCCTGACCAGGACCACCTCGGACCACTGCTCCCCCAGGTCAGCACAGTGCTCCACAGCTGCTCTCACCAGGGCTCAACTGCACCCTGATGCAGCTCGTGCTGCTGCTGTGAAGGGTGCAAGCGGCAGACCTTGGTGGTATGGCATGTGCTGGTTCTTCAGGTGTGCAGAATGCAGAGTTATGGGGTCGTGGCAGCTTCAGAAGACTTCAAAGAAGAGACCCCACAGAGGTCTGCCTCAGGAGCAGAGCTGCCACATGCTTAGAGGAATCCTGGGACAAGGGCTGCCCTGGGATCCCAGAACTCTAGAGTAGCCAGTATGCAACCTCAGCCTGGGAGGGTGGTGTCCTGAGACTCCAAACTGAGAGAGCTGACCTGTGAAGTGAGCCCAGGGAGGCCACAGAGACTGGGCTGCCTGAGACCTTGGGGAACCAGCCCCGCCCCCTCAGTGCTCAGGATGCCAGACCTGGGGCCTTGACCTGGGGCTTCGGATTTGACATCTGGCCTGCTGGGCTTTGGACTTGCTTTGGGCCAGTTACTCCTTTATACTTGCCTGTTCCTTCACATGGGAATAGAGTGTATGCTGGGTTTCCGTCCCTCCATTGTTTATGGAAGTTGATAGTTTGGTTTGACCTTACAGGTTACAGCAGGAACGAGTTTGTGTTGAGTCTCAGATTGAGATTTTGGGATTTGGACTTTTGATTAATGCTGGAATGAGTTACAACTTTGGGACTATTTAGGTGGAATGATTATAGTCTGAATATGAGGACGTGAGCTCTGCCAGGGTAGGGTGGAAAGCTGTGTTTGAGTACAGCTTCTTCCTCTCAAATCCTTATTGAAATACAATTCCGATTTTGAGGTACTAGAAAGTGGAAACAGGTGTGATATGTATAAGGCGGTTTGGGCTCTGCCCTTATGAATAGATTGGCCAGCTCATGTGATCGGTGAGCTAATGGGATATCCTGACAGTGGGTCAGGTATAAATGAAAGCTTTGGCTGAGTCCTTCATTCCTGCCATGTGGTGCCCTGCACTGCCTCAGAACTCTGCCAGCAAGAAGCCCATTACCAGTTGCAGCCCCTCTACCTTGGATCAAAGCTGTGAGTGGAAGTAAACCTTTTTTTCCTTATAACTTAGCCGATCTCCAGTATTGTGTTATTAACAACAGAATGGACTGACATGCTGCTATAACACAACACCAGAGACTGGGTTGTTATAATGATAAACATTAATTGTCTCATAATTGGTTGTTGTAGTTGACCTGGGAAGTCCCAGGTCAGTGTACTGTCATCTGACAAGGGCCTTGTTGCTGCACCATCACACTTGCTGTGTTCTCACCCCAAGGCCCCCCGTTAGTCCCACCTCCCTCTGCTGTCACACAAGCATTAAGTTTCCAACATGTGAATTCTGAGGGACACATTGAACCATGGCACCTTTGTGATGCCCTGTTAGGCAGGTGTTGCCTCTTTCCTGTGCACGCTCACTCCTGCATCGACACTCTTCTGCACAGGTCTTACAGATTGTTCTGGTTGTTAAACATGGCTGGTGGGACAGCCAGAGACTACAGGAGGGGAGTCAGGCTGGGGGCAAGAACGGCTGGGATGCTGCCGATGGCCTGACCTGGGTCAGGGGCAGTGACAGTGGAGAGAGAAGCTAGGGAGAAGAAGGGAAAAGAAGGGCAGGGAGGGCAGCTCAGCAGAGGAAGGGACCAGGGAAGGGAGGGGGCCAGGGAAAGGGGAAATACTGGAGAGTGGTATTGGCCAAATTGTATTGTTATGCTGTGTGCATGTACGAACGTGTAACAATGAATTGCACCATTGTGTACAACTATGAGGCGGCAGTGAAACAGAAAAAAATGATAGTTTGAAAATCAGTTAATGTCCCCAAAATATACTCATTTTGTAATTTTGGGGGGAAAGAATCCTAGTATACTAAAGAAAATATGATCTAACCTTCCTATGTTCATATATGAATACACAGTGTAACTCCACATTATGTTCAAGAAGGGGAAGTTATATTCCAAGTAAGTATAATGTCAAAATACATTCTGGGGCTGGGGTTGTGGCTCAGTGGTAGAGTGCTTGCCTAGCATGTGTGAGGCACTGGGATTGATTCTCAGCACCACATATAAATAAATAAAGGTCCATCAACAACTAAACAAACATATATGTGTGTGTGTGTGTATACATACATATATATATATATATATATAAATTCTACTGTCTTATATATCTAAAAAGAACAAATAAAAAAATTTTAAAAAGGAAAAAAATCTGCATATTTTAGATGTTGTAAGAAAAATAACAGTGCATAATATATATGATGGTATATTCCTATAATGTAACTGACCTGATAGGAAAGTTTCTAAACTGGCTATTATACTCCATTAAAAAATATTTAATGAGAATTTAAAAAATGTAATCAAGGACATACAATGCAAAATGTCATCAGAGGTTATTCATTGATGGCATAATTATTAGTGCTTTTGATATTCTTCTTTGTGCTTCTGTTCTCTGAATAATCCACTGTAATCATAATATGATTTTTATAAAATATATTAAAATTTAAAAAGAGAAAGAAAATGGAGAGAAAGGGAGGCTCAAGAGACAGAGGCCAAGATGAAGGAACGGAGAGTGGGAGTTGATAGGCTCTGTGGGAAGGTGGAAAATGGGGACATGAAGTCCAGGAACATCACATTCAGGGAAGAAGAGCATAGAACTGGGTGAGACCAGAGGCTGAACCAAGAGGGCACCCAGATTTAGAGGACTGGCAGATGCCATTTATAATTGTTTACAATGAGCATGTTTTGCTTTGGTTTCACACTGAAGAACGACAAAGCTTGCTAAGAGGAAGAGCCAGGGGACACACGGTGGCTGGAGATCGTGGCTACCTTAGAAGATGAAAGGGAAGACTGGTTTTTTCCCTTCCCTTCTCTTCCTTTTCTTTTCTTCCCAATTCCCTTTCTCTCTCTACTCTTCTCATTCCTTCTCTCCCCCTCTCTCTCTTCTTCCTTCCTCCTTCCTTCTCTCTCTCCCTCCTTTCCTTCTTTCTGCCTTTTTTTTGGGGGGGGTTGTTTTGTTTTAAAGATGGAAGAGCCTTGACTTTCAAAAGCAGATGAGAGGGGCTGGGGATGTGGCTCAAGCGGTAGCGCACTCGCCTGGCATGCGTGCGGCCTGGGTTCGATCCTCAGCACCACATACAGACAAAGATGTTGTGTCCACCAAATACTAAAAAATAAATATTAAAATTCTCTCTCTCTCTCCCTCTCTCTCACTCTTTCTTTAAAAAAAAAAAAATAAAAGCGGATGAGAAAGAGCTCCTAGGAAGAAAAAGGTCGAGATACAAGAGAAAAGGCAGGTAATTGATGCATTGCTGACCCTGAGAAGGTGACACGAAGGAGACACAGAGCACAGATAGAGGAGGAAACAGGAGACCAGAGGAAGGACTTCACCTCCAAAATGACAGGAGGAAAGGGGATGTGAGATGCGGGTAAGCTCCTGAGATATTTTGGCAGGGAGTCAGGAGAGGTTTTGCTCTGTGAAGCAGGAGTTGAAGTCATCCAGGGGGAGAAGAGCAAAGTGGGGGTTTGGGAGACATAGAGGTCAGTAAATATGAAAGGCAGGTGGGTGTGTGACAGCAAGCGTAGGGCACTGGCTTGGGAAAGTGGCAAGGTTGTGTGGTCTCCCTGGAGATGGCCTCTGCACAGCCGAGGCTGTCTCTCAGGGTCCTGATGGTACACATCCTCCTGAGCGTCAGAGGAAGGACAGGCGTTAGTTAAGGATGGCTAAGGAGAAATGGCGGCACTAGGACTGTCCCTTTCCTTTTCATAGGTAATAGTCTGGATTGTAGAACCTTATGGCAGAAAGCTGCCTTGGGCCTTGTTTAGTAAAACACTCTCATTTTACAGGGGAAGCCACTGAGAGCGAACTTAATTAAGAGACTTACCTATGATATAAAGGAGCCGCTTGAATAATGTTGGCCTTTACCTTCCAAATGAATCCAGTTTGGGGAAGTTGAGTGGAAGGTGCCAGAACACACTCCCTTAGCAGGAGGAGAGTGTGGCTGAGTCAAGGATGCCCAAAGAGGACAGCGGCAAGGTAAAGGCAGACGTGCTGGCCGGGACCCTGCTGCACCAGCCCTCGATCGCCCTCACTGATAAGTGACTTAACCTCGAGGACCTTCAGTGTCTGTATTTGTAAGTTGCAGGGGTGACATCCCTGCAATTCCGTTGCATTAGAGATAACAGATGTTAAGTCTCTGGTGGAAAGGCCACCTTCAGTGGCTATTTGAACTTTATGTTCTGGTCGAGTCACAGAGCTCCCTCCTCCGGTGATTAAAATCATCAAATAGCATCAAATGGAGCACTCAGAGGGGCAGTGAACTCTTTGTTCCAAGGTTTAGCTGGGATCTGGACAGGCTTTAGGGAGTGCTCCTGGGAAGATGCTAGCTCCCGGAAGTTTTCATTGGTCCAGACAATGGATTCAGTCTCCATACTTGGCAACAGTATCTATCTTTTGGAAAGGAAACAAAGAGGGAACCTTGCAGTCAAATGCACCCACAAGGGCAAATCTCCTTGAGTTTGTGGACAAAGGACTGTGGGAAAGATGAGCTGTGGTGTCCGCCTCAGTGAACACCAATGAGAAAGCAGCAAAGGGAGGGAGGGTGTGGCGGGACACAGATTCCTCAGCATCTTCTGCAAAAGGCCCCTTCCTTCCCCGGTCCTACTGCCCCGCCCCAACCCCGGTGCCTAGCATCAGTGCCCCTGGATTATCAGAGCTGCTTCCTAATTCATTTCCCTGTCTTTGGTCTTTCCACCTACATTGGCTCCACACTTCACTATCAAACAACTGCCTTTTGTATCTCTCTGTTTTCTCAACTGTTGACCTCACATTGCCAAAGGAATCTTTCTGAAGGACAGATCTGACCTCTTCACTCTGCTTGGAATCTGCGGGTGTACTTTGAATTATGCTCCATGTTAAACAGCGCCCCCCCCTCCCCGCCCCATGAGCTTGTCACTTGCCTGCCAGGCTTCCCCCATCTTGCTGCCTGCTGGTGGTGGGCAGGAACTGTGTCTGGGAGCCCCTGGCCACCTTATTTACCATGGGCCACTTGCTGCATTGCTCTCTCTGGTCCTATCACACAAATATTCATTTACCCCCCAAAAGTCCTTCCTCACCACTGAGGCTTCTTACACGTTTTCTCTGCCTAGAATATCATCCCTCCAGTGCTTTCTTTAGCAAACTCATCCTCATTTGAGACATTTCCCCTCTGGGCAGCTTTCCATACACCCCCAGATGAGGCTAGTACCCCAGTCTCAGTCTGAGGAGCCCTGCAGCCTGGACCAATGATACTAAAGATGCTTCACTGTCACTAGGTATGTTAACATTATAAATACCAGACAGCATTGGAAAATAAATATAAAACCCAAATCTTAACTATGCCGACTTTGTAATGTTAAATCCATAGCAAAACGAGACAATACAAAATACAAAGTTAATATTTTATCTTAAACATATTCAGCAAATCTTACAATGGGTTTCGTTTTGATTCAGTATCATCAAGTTATTGGTAAATTCAACAGCTTCAATTTTTCCTCCTTGAGTTTTATGCTAAATAACATTAATTTTCTTAGTATGTCTTAAATATGGTTTTAGTTTAAATTAGTTTTATTTTGGAGAAAAGGTGATAGATAGTTGGCATTGTGCATTCTTAGAAATGAAATTAATAAGGAACCCTTTTCAGGAAAATTTACACTCCAGTTATAATATTTTTGCAATATTTATCTTGTGTAAATTTGCAAGATTCAAATATAATTTATTAAGAATTTTACCAAAGTGAAGTTTCACTGGTATTAATTCAGATGATTCATATTAATTTTTCTTTTGCATTTTCTATATATAAGTATGCTGTATAAATACATTAGTGGGGGGGTTGTTGCTCAGTGGTAGTGCTTGCCTAGCATGTGTGAGGCTCTGGATTCTACTCCCAGCATCCCCCCTCACCAAAAAAAAAAAAAAAAAAAAAATCACTTTATTTCATTGTGTTGAAAGAGGAAATAAATTCAGCAAATTTGCAATCTCTTGTTTTTTTTTTTTTTTAAACAGAGTGTGTGAGAGAGAGAGAGAGAGAGAGAGAGAGAGAGAATTTTTTAATATTTATTTTTTAGTTTTCGGCAGACACAACATCTTTGTTTGTATGTGGTGCTGAGGATCAAACCCGGGCCGCATGCATGCCAGGCGAGCGCGCTACTGCTTGAGCCACATCCCCAGTCCTTCTTGTTTTTTTTTTTTAAGGTATTATATATCGTTTATATAATGAAAAAAATAGAGCCTTCTCCTAAAAGAAAATTACCCAATATTAGAGAATAATCCTACCATATTGATTTCAGTCTTATAATACATATTAAAGTGTAGAATATCAGACCATCAAGAAATTTTGTTCAAATTAAGTAATCAAAAAACCTTCTAAATTTTTGTTTTGGTACTGGAGATTGAACCTAGGGGCTCTTAACCACTGGGCCACATCTTTAGTCCCTTTTTAATTTTTTTATTTTGATACAGAGTCTTGCTAAGTTGCGTCTCACAAAATTGCTGAGGCTGACTTTGAACTTGTGGTCCTCCTGCATCTGCCTCTTGAAATGCTGGGATTACTGGTGTGCAAAACCATGCCGAGCCGTAATTTTTTTGAGAGGTGCATTTACACTGCTTAAAATTCAAAAGGTAAAGAGAATAACAGTAAAGATGTCCCTCCCATTCCCGTCTTTCAGCAGCAAAACTCTGTCTTTGGAGGCTGTCGCTCACTGGTCTCTTATGTATTTTCTTCAAGAGGTATTTTGTACCCACATGTTCATTGGTGTTATCCTTTCACCCTTTTGTACACTAACAATCACACTCTTTCTTGCCCTACAAAATATTTTTGTGCAATAAAGCTCATTCCTACTTTTTTATGTTTATGCAGCATTGCACCGCATATGCACCGCAGATCACTTTTGTTGTTCTCTAAGAATGAACACTTAAATTATTTCTAATTTTCTGCCACCATCAACAAAATAAGTGTAGAACACTTGTGCGGATTTTTAAAAATATTTTATTTTTTCATGGTGCTAGGGATTGAACCCAGGGCCTCATGTATGCTAGACAAGCACTGTACCACTGAGCTATGCCCCTGACCTCAGATATTTTTCATAAATGTGAAATATCTAAAAAATAAATGGCCAGGAGTGAATGACTGGGTCAGAGGTGTGTGCAATGGTGATTTTGAAAGCTATTCTCAATTGTTGGTAGGACTGCAAGTTGGTGTAACCATTATGGAAAGTAGTATGGAAATACTTCAGAAAATTTGGAATGGATTCACCATTTGACCTGGCTAGCCTACTCCTTGGTTTATACCCAAAGGACTTAAAATCAGCATACTACAGTGACACAGCCACATCAGTGTTTATAGCAGCTCAATTCACAATACTTAAACTATGGAACCAACTTAGATGCCCTTCAACAGAGGAATGGATAAAGAAAATGTGGTCCATATACACAATGGAATATTACTCAGCCTTAAAGAAGAATGAAATTATGGTATTTGCAGGTAAATGGATGGAACTAGAGAATATCATGCTAAGTGAAATAAGCCAATCCCCCAAACCAAAAGCTTAATGTTTTCCTCTGATAAGCGAATACTGATCCATAGTGGGGTGGGGAGATAGGGAAGAATGAAGGAACTTTGGTTTGTGTAGAGGGGAGTCAGGGGAGGGGTCGGGTTGTGGGGATGGGAAGGACGGTAGAAAGAGACAGACATTATTACCCTGTATACATGTCTAATTACACCACTGGAGTGACTCAGCACCAAGCATGGCCAGAGGAATGAGAAGTTGTGCTCCATTTGTGTACAATATGTCAAAATGTATTCTACTGGGCTGGGGTTGTGGCTCAGAGGCAGAGTGCTTGCCTTGCACTGTGAGGCACTGGGTTTGATCCTCAGCACAACATAAAAATAAATAAACAAAAGAAAGACGTTTTTTTAAAAAAAGAGGAAGTCTTTAAAAATGCATTCTACTGTAGAATAAATAAATAAATAAAATAATAAAAGATATTCTTAAGTTATCCTTCAGTTTACCTTCTGTCTAGCAAGAGGTAATGATGTAAAAACATGATAAAGCAAATGCATTTTCATTTAGCCTTTAAAACAGTATTGTTCATTCCATGTTAATGCAGTTCCCCCAACAAAAGCTGCTTTTTTTTTTTTTTTTTGGACAGAAGGAAGCTACACATTGAAAGGCTACCAACTGCCAGAACAGTAATTTTTTCTTGGCTGATGCTATCAGAGATTTCCAATCATTTTGGTCAAAAGTCTAACATATTGGTGATATATATATATATATATATATATATATATATATATATATTTAAACATATATACATATACACATATGCATATATATGTACACATATATACAGACATATATGATTTTAGGTTATATGTCAACAGTCTAGGTATTTTATAATGTACATAATATATTTCATGTACATTATATACTATTACATTACTAGAGGAATAAACTTCAATAGATTTTTTTTTTGAGAAAGATAATGAGGAGGTTAATAGTGATGGTACACTCATCCATAGTGTCCTGTCTACACCTTCTGCATTTCTCCAGTCTATCCAATTCTTTTCTGAAACTGTTGTTATAGTTAGGAAAGTGGTCCTCAGATGACACTGTGTGTCTGCAGAGGTGTTATTTCTGTACACATTATTGTAGCAAAGCATCTTCTCATTTGAACCCTGGTAAGCTTTCACCTTCTTTGATCTGGAAGCCCAGTTCTGAATTGCTAGTGTGCACCAACATTCCAACCAGATTTTTAAGAAAAGTCCCAAAAGTGTTGAATTACTACTTTCTATTCTACATGAATTCTATAAAAATATGGGTCCTATTTGAATGTTCATACATCTATGAACTATATTGGTTGCACCAAATTCATTTTTTCCCTCTGACTCCCTCCCTTGTGTTATCCATCTAATATTGTGTTACCCGAGAAGACTACTAGTGCTGTTACCAGCTGGTCTGCCCTCATTTGCGAACTATAGAGAATTCAAATTGTATCAAGTTCTCTGACTCTCCACCAGGTGGAGCAGTTTCACCTTTGTTGGTTTGTGTGGCCAAGAGCCTTGAGAGTAGGAGTGGTGGGGTTCCAGCTGGATTTGAGCTTAAGGTTTCAAATGAAGAGCTGCCACATCACATCCAGGTCTCAGACTTATTATTGATCAAGGTGGAATTTAGTATTTCTGGCCTGAATCACCACGTTCATAACCGAGCAGAGCCCTGTTCTTGGTTGCACTTTCCCTCAACTCCTAACCAGTGTCTTAGAATGTGATTTTATTTGGAGACAGGGTATTTACAAGTATAATCAAATTAAAAATAGACCATTAGGGTGGGCCTCATCCAATGTGTCTGGGGTCCTTACAGAAAAGGAAATTTGGAGAATGGTGTGCTTAGGGGAAGACAACAGAAGACAGGAAGACAGCCGCCTACAAGCCAGTGAGAGAGCTCGGAACGGATTTTCACTGCCATTCGAAGAAAACAAACCTGATCACACATTGATTTGGGGCTTCTTTCTGTCTGTCCTCCAGAGTGTGAGACAATACAGTACCCAGCTTGTGGTACTTTTTGATGGCATCCCTAGCAAACTAATACATCTACCCATTCACATTTTAGGCCAATTTAGTAGAACCAGGTTTAAGCATTTCTCTATGTTGAGAGACACATTTGCCTCAAAGGAAGTGCTAGTTAACATCAACGGGGTTATATGTAGTTTCTAGATATTTTATTCTGAGGGAATAAACTTTAAGTATTTTCAACCCATTTAGAAGCCTGCTTTTACATGGAAACAAATGGCAGGAAAATAACATGATTCCAAACTGCCCGAAGCACACAAATGGGGTTCTAAAGACTTCTTCCAATTCCTTGCTTCACAGTGGCACAACGGCCCCATTAAACACGGCAGCGTGGAACTGGATGACAGCTTTAGAAGCCTCCCTGTGCACTTCGGGCCGCTGTGGTGAATGCCACAATGAGAAGGAGCTGCCGGTGAAGGCAGGAGAGGAAGGAGACCGGAGATCTTTATGCGTGTGTTCTGAGGTGTCCAGATACACAAATACGTCACAGCATGAGTTTGCATCTGGTGGAGAGGTGTGGACATGTGTGTACGGTAGAAATGAGAAGGTATGAGAAGAGTTGGGTGCACAAAATCAGAAATATAGGTGCAAGGAGAAAGAAAATTTTGAGAAGCATGGATATATGAGAAAAAGAGCTTCGTGCAAAGCCATAAAGCAGAGGCGTTTACATACATATGTGAGCATATGTATCATGTGCATTGAATGTGTGTGAAGGGAGTCACTGTAGCATGTGGACAGACATGTAAGGGGAAAAGGCACGTGAACAGGTGTGAGAGAGGAGTCTGGGGCGGGGGAGAGGAGGAGGGAGGGAGAGAGAATGTGTGCATCTCTTGAGGATAATGCTAGGCAGAGACAAGGTGCCCAGAAGCCATGTCTAATTTCTTTGCTGACCCCACAGTCTCTTGGAGAAAAATTCCATTTACTGAATGGGCTTGGAGATTGACATCTCCTTTGTAAGATTTAGGTTGGCTACCAGGGCTTTATAATTTGGCCCCTTTCTTATCAATAACATTTTGAATCAAGTTGATTCAACTCATTTAAGAATCTATCTTGAAATTACTTTTTCAAGTTTTGGTCCAAGTTCAATAAAGACATAAAATAAGTGGGTCAGGTTCACCCCCAGGAAAAAGAAACTAAATCATTTATATTTGTGTGCTGCTATTTAATAAACTAGGAACAGAGAAATGATTCATTAAACTAGAAAATAACACCTTTTCCATTGAATCTATTTTTTTTCTGATTATTTCTTAAATGGCAGGGGTTTATCCATTTCTAAAATTCATTATAGAGCTTCAAAAATAAGATTAAATCTTTCTCCAAAAGTCTAAAATTGGATTAAATCTCCCCCCACAAAGTTTTTGTAATAAATAGTTAAGATATACAGGACATCTCTATAAGAAATGTTTCCTAATTGGAACATCGTATTCACTTTCATTCTGTTGAGCCAAAGTGTTTTTTGTATTTATTGAAAGTGAGTGCCTTTTTAATGAAAGGAAGTAACTTTTGGAATGTCTTTCTTCTATAGTGGGGTTGGGCAAATCTGCTCAGCTGCTTGTTTGGTTTGGTTTTGTTTTACAACCCATAAGCCTAACTAGGGAGGCTCTTTCTTTTTTCTTCTTTTTCTTTCTTTCTTTC
Organism: Callospermophilus lateralis; assembly: GCF_048772815.1. Classification (NCBI taxonomy): domain Eukaryota; kingdom Metazoa; phylum Chordata; class Mammalia; order Rodentia; family Sciuridae; genus Callospermophilus; species Callospermophilus lateralis. Next base: position 7,570,933 of record NC_135318.1, read on the forward strand.
TTTCTTTTTTTTTTTTTTGGCGGTCTTGGGGATCAAAGCCAGAGTCTCACACACGTGGTAGGCAAGTGCTCTATCACTGAGCTATACCCCATCCTTTTTACATTTTTTAAAAGGTTACATTTTTAAAATAGTTTTATAACAACTTAACCTCAATTTTGCTTCTTTACTGGCAAAGTCTAAAATATTTACTTCTTGACCTTTATGGAAAGTTGGCTGACCTCTGTTCTATATGATTTTATTTGCTTAAAAAGAAATAAGCTGTCCAAACACAAAGGGGAAAGATGTAAGGCCATTTCCTGCAGCGATAATTGGCTTAGCAAGTGTGCTAATAACTAACCCCAACCACAAAGCAAACGTTTTGGTTAATGTTAATCAACATAGTTACTCTGTGTATGTTTTTACCAGAGTGATTTCAATGGAAACAATGCAATTTCAAGAGTTTTAACTGCTATTCTTGCTTATATAATCTTGATCAAAACAAATGGCCATCAACAGAAGACATTTACAGTCATTGTAAATTGTATCATTTTCATGTAATGGAATACTATTTTTTTTTTTAAAGAGAGAGAGAGGGGGGGGGGAATGAATTTTAATATTTATTTTCTAGTTATTGGCAGACACAACATCTTTGTTTGTATGTGGTGCTGAGGATCGAACCCGGGCCGCACGCATGCCAGGAGAGCGCGGTACCGCTTGAGCCACATCCCCAGCCCCATAATGGAATACTATTGAGCTGTAAAATGAATAAACTAGATCTGTGTGTATGATCAGATGGATCTTACAAACCTGATCCAGGGCGGAATGAAACAGAACAACCAGGTTAGATAATGAGCAAGCGTGATAACAGAGAAAGTTGTAAAGCTAGTGAAAGTGCTCTGTAGGTCATGAATACATGCATACAAACTGACAGCATAAAAGCATGGATGGGCTACTTTGGAAGAGTACTAGGGCTGGAATGGGGAGGGAAAGACGGGTGGGAGGGCTGTCGCGGGCTTTAGCTGCACTGCGATGCTGACTTTCTTACATAAACACCTCCATCAAGCATGGCAGGATGTCGGCATTGGCAGTTTCTTGGGCTCATGGCTCATGATGTTACCCTCCCTAGTTTGGTGCGTTCGAAACATTTCATAAGGAGAAAAGGAGAAAAGGAAAATGAAGGTTCTGCCCATCAGAGGGCAGAGACCCCCAGAGATTCCTTCTGGAGACACGCTCTGGCCTTTGCTGGGCCCTGTGTTCTCCCCCCTTTTCTCCTTTAACCACTCAGCTTCCTACTGTGACTTTCTCCTCAGCTTTCAAGGAAGTTGGTCCTTACGCTGGTCCAAGTCCTCTGGGGTCCTCAGAGTGAGTGGCAGGAAGGTACAGGGGGGGGGGGGGTCTCCTGACTCCCTTCTGCTGCTGGCAGGTTCCTGAAAACACTGAGGTCAGTCTTTTGCTTTAAAAAAGAAAGAAAAATAAGTTCCCTTTGTCGACCCAGCTTCCTCGAGAAAACTCGACTTTCCCGTGCTCATTGTTGTGGGCCACCTCTGCAATGGCCACCAGCGAGGGCTGCAGCGCAATAATTTTTTATATATTTATTTTTTTTTCATTGTAGATGAACACAATACATCTATCTATCTATCTATCTATCTATCTATGGTACCAGGGATTGAACTCAGGGGTACTCGACCACCGAGCTACATCCCCAGCTCTATTTTGTATTTCATCTGAGTTGCTTAGCAACTCGCCTTTGCTGAGGGGGCTGGCTTTGAGATTCTCCTGTCTCAGCTTCCCAAGCCACTGGGATCACAGGCCTGCGGCACTACAACACATCATTGGAGGTTTGCTTTTTCCTTCCTTCTTCACTCACCCTTTTGACCGACACTGGCACCAGGAAAAGTTGTTCAGATTCCACCCACAGGTGCCCATAGTTCCAGAATCTTCTTTTTAGTCTGCGGGCCTCAGACAGCCTTACCGTGGGCTGCTTACCCATCTCGACTGGTTGGGGACTCATGCGCTGCCCCTCCACTCGCCCCTGCAAACCGCGGGTCGGCGGTAGGTAGGGGAGGGCAGGGGCCGCATGGGGGTCCCGCCGTCAGTCCAGGACTGCACCTAAGGGACCCGCGGGCGCTGAGGTTTCAGGACTCTGCCGGGACCGCCTGAGTAAGGTACTGGGGTCTCCTGGGGTGGGAGCGGTCAGGAAACCTGGATTCCGCTCCCGCTGCCTCTTAGACCCGCTGCGTCCCCTTCGGGCGCCTGAGTTCCAAGTGACAAAATGACCTCTATCCTCCGAGGTTTCTTCCAACTTCCATCCAGACCCCTCCGGTGCTAAGTCGGGGTGGGGGGCGTCCAGCGTGGCCGCGCCGGGATGGCGGGGTGCGTGCACCTGGGCACAGGACTGGTCGAGGCTGGGAGGAGTCCCTCTCTGAGGGCCGAGAAGGAAGCGATACTGGCCGGCGCCCCCAGCTGTGGGCGGCCTTTCTTTCTGGACTTATCCAGGGGGCCGCCGGCGCGGGACCCAGGCATCTGCCCAGCAGCGAGAGGGCGGCGGCGGTCCTGCGCAGTGGCCTTCCCTGGGGCGCGGGCACCCCGACACTGCAGAGGGGGAACTGCGTCCTTGGCGGGGACAAGGACCCGGGAGGCTAAAATTGGGGCGCAGGCAGGGGCCCCGCTGCTGCTGGTGTCACCCGCCTCTCGCCCGACGCTTTGCGCCCAGAGCCGCCCTCATCCCCAGCCTGGTCCCGGCCGGGGTCCAGAGGCGGCGGAGCCCACTGGCCGGCCTCCTGCGCGGCCGCCCGGAAGACCCGGAGAAGTGGATTGCAGGGGGCGGCGGGGGTCAGGGGTCGAGTCCTTCGCGCCGGCAGGGGCTCCAGAGATCCGGGCTTTGCCGAGCGCCTGGCACTCGGGCCGGGCCGGGCGAGGCGGCTGGGAGCGCAGCCTGCAGGCTGGGCTGGCCCTTCGACGGCGGCGGGCGCTGGGCGGCGGGGTCCGGCGGCCGGAGGACAAAGGACCCGAGGTAAGATCGGCCGCCGGGAGCGGCCAGGGCTCGGCTGCGCGGGACGAACTCCGCTGGCCCCACCAAGCAGCTCCGGCGGGTCTGGGACGCGCGGCTGGCGCGGGACACTTTCCATCCCTGCCCCGGGGAAGGAGGTGGCTCAGCATGGAGCGAGTGTGGGGACCGGGGTGCTGGAGAGAAGTGGTGGTGGGGGGAACCAACCGAGAGAAGACACACAGAGGGGACAGGCAGGGACACATCGACTTGGCGCGCGCAAAGCGCTGGCGACCCGCTAGGCGCATGGTGAGCGCTCTGTAGGTGGGTGCTTTTAAAAATGACAGTGGTGGTGCTGGTGATCACTATTTCGGGAGTGTGTGCTCTGTGATTTAGAGAGGCTGTTTGGAGCCCGGGGTGGCAGCCACACCTCCCGCAGCACTTGGGACACGGGAGAAGATGGGAATAGGAGCGGCCCTGGGACAGGCTTTGAACAGAGACTTGGAGAGACTGGTTCAGGGAAGGGGGGCTTCGTAACTGGATCCCATTTGGGGACTTGGGAACAAAGGCTGCTACCCTGAAGTCCAAGAAGAGGTGTGTGTGTGTGTGTGTGTGTGTGTGTGTGTGTGTGTGGCCGCCAGGGCGTCGGCGGTGGCGGAGGGGTTGGGGGAGGCCAGGAGACCCGCCATTCACTCGGAAGGAAGCCAGACCATTTTGCTGTCATCGCTCTTTTGATCCTTGGTCATGAGGATCATGAGAAAAGAGGAAACACCTACTTTATATACTGACGCTTTTCTTTAATCAGCCTTTATTATAGAGGTCAGTGGTACTTCAGGCCTTGAAAGCGTTTTTATTATCGCTTTAAAACAATAAATGTGTAAATTTAACTTGAATAAACACTCTAATTCTCACTGAGAGCACTTTAATTTCTCATTTATTGGGGGGTGTTAGGCAAGCGGATTCTGAGCTTCCTCTTATATAAATGTCGGGTTCACTGGGGTCTAGTTTGCAGCACTCAAAAAAAAAAAAAAAGTTGCTAAGAGTTTTAAAGGTTGGTTAGATCCCACCCGCAACTGTTTTCTTAGGGTTTCTTCAATTTCTGGGCAGTTTTGTGACTTTGTTTATAACCAATCCATAGTTTCCAAAGCACTTTTTCCGAGTCCTCAGAAAAGTTTGTTTTGAGGAAACAGAACTAGATTTAAAATGTGAAGCAACCACATGAAACAAAGGTTAGGAGATGTTTCTCGGAGTCTTTTCTCAGGCTGAAATCTGTCTGGTTCTTTTAAAGTTCTCAGTGTGATCTGTGACATTCTCAGTCAGTCCCCAACAGCAGTGCACGAATGAGGTGTTCTGTTCTTCATTCTGGGACAAGTACTCTTTATGGAGCAAAAGGTGAGCATGGGTTGAAACTGCCTGCCTGCTTCTCCTTGCTTGTATTGCAGGTTGCTTATGTGGCTTAAAGTGTTTTACATTCATCACCAATACCTGAAATCTTTTACTGGACAGGTAATTTGAAGATATACCTTAAAAATATTGGTATTTTTGTTTTGCTATTTTTTAAAGGGGGAGTTTATAATCTCATAAAGCTGTTTAAAGGCTTCTATGCTGAATACAAAATCAATAGCTCTTTCTTTCATTTAGTGAGCAATTCACTGAGCTCTTGAGGCATTGTATGTGGCTGTTCTAGGACTGCCATTTTCTTTGACATTAGAAAACTCCCTTTTTTATGAACATTGTGGTCTAGTTTGGGGCTTCAACATTTGAATTATTTAAAGAGTCCAGATTCTTTTGAGGCAGTATCAAAGTAGAGCTAATAAAATATTAGAAAATCCAAATGGGAAGAAGATAGAGTGTGATGTAAAGAGAAAGGGCAAATCCCCCGCCTGGTGGCCCGAGCTCCATACCTAGACGTGGTAATCAAAATCAGAGAGATCAGGACATTGATAGCAAAGGCTGGAGTGTGGTCCTTTCCGATAGGGCGCTTGCTTAATGGTCTCTTGTTTCCCCTTCTGGCCTGATGTTACAGACTTGGGAAGGAAACCTTTTGGGGTTTTGTGTGGGCAGCCGATTATTAGGAATAACTGAGAGAGTAGCTCTTGGAACCCTGGGCTGACTATTCCCAAGGTCTGTGCACCTCTAATCCCTTCATAAAGACTCCAGATAGTTAATCCTCTCAGCTCATTCAATGCTTAATGGGTATTCTTGGCTTTTAGGTCGATTTCTAGATACATAGCTAAATTATAGTACTTTAAAGATAATTACACTGAAAAAATGTCAGGAGAAGGCTATGGTAGAAGCAACATCTATTTGTGACATAAAATTTCAGAATATGCAGAAGAGTTCAAAACCCCCAGAGATCCATGTATAATTACTGTGAACTCTTTGGCATATTTTTTTTTCCTGCTATAAAAATAAAATTCTTTATGCTTGTAAAAGTTGGTCAAGGTTGTAAATTGTATGAAATACAGTTTGCCACTTTCTATCTGTTTTTTCCATGTAATAGCTACATTAGGAATATTGCCGGTCATATTGTTTCTTCTTTATTGTCATTTAAGAGAATGATTTCATATTCTGTTGTGTGGACCAATTATAATTTAACTATTTCTACGGCAGATTGGTGGGCTTTTCCTATCTGTGCTTTTGATGTTGCTTCCGTTTTGATAAAGTGTCACTGGCCGATGGGAATGCACATTTCTAAAACCTGACTGCCCCTAGGAAGGGGCAGGAGGGGTCACGAAGCAGAGGGGGGTACCCCTCTCTTCACTCTGTGCATCTTGGTGGGTATACTTTTGCTTGCTTTTAATCATTTCTTATTCATCCTTGAAACACAGTAATTTGTATTTTATTTACCCCACCAAATTGTGGTTCTTGGGGACATAAATTTGTGTCCTAATTTTGTCTGAATTCTTATGGTGCCTTGCCAGGGCTCAGCCTGCTGCAGATGTGCACAGTCTGCTTTTGTTAGGGAGAGAAGCCTATTTCAGGACCTGCATAGAGAACCCAAGTCCTCCTAGAAGTGTGCAATTCAAATCTTGGTCCAGCCGATTCTGGGACTTTTCACTATGGGGAATTTCCAGCACATACAGGGGTGGAAGGATTAGTATCATTACCCAGTTCAACGATTAACCACATTTGGTCAATTTTCTTTCCTCCATCTCCTGTCTTCCCACACCACCCACCTGCTGGATTACTCTGAAGAAAGTTCAAGACATTATATCATGACATATCTCTGGGGATTGTGATCACTGTCACCTCAGAATCCAGTGAGAAGGGAGTGTCTTTGGGGGCTCAGCAGGTGGGTTGGCAGGAGACTGTGTCATACAGAGGCCCATGCCCTGCACTTAGGACCCTGCCTGACTTTTTTACTTTATCCTTGAAAGAGCTGCTGCTCCACTACAGACTCAGGTTGTCATCTGTCCCTTGGGGAAGTTGGCCTATGCCATCTCTGAGCTTCCCTCTAACTGTAAGTTTGTTGAAGCATAGACTCTTAGTCTACTGTGATGCTTCTCAACTTGTCGTACTTGGGGGCTGGGGATGTGGCTCAGTGTTAGATGCTTACCCAGCACATGTGAGACTCTGAGTTCAATCCCATTATATTCAATCTCAAATAGTAGTTTTTTGCCCGGCAGCAGCAACATTGCCAGGGAACTTACACTAAATGCAGATTCTCAGGCCCACGCCCAGCCCTACTCAGAAACTTTGGGGCTGGTCAGTAGACACACCCAGGTGTCTCTGATGAAGATCAAGTTTGAAAACCATGAGTCAGTGAAGGTAGCCGAGGTGTGTATAAGCTCTTATGAAAATAAAAGCAGAGACAAAACCTGAAAATTGCATATTTACCTGCTATCCAGTTTTGTATGTCAATCTGATGTTAGAATTCTCCCCTTTGACAGGGGACTTTAGTTAATCAGGGGTGTCTTTGACAGTGACTTTTGTTAATCATGAGTTCTGATTGACGGTTAACGTGTTCTTGACACATAATGATTTGGGAAAGAGATTATTCAATATAATCTTTCTGAACTGGGACATATGTAGGCAATTTTCATTCAAATTAAAAAGATGGAGAAGCACTTTGTGTGACACACCACATTTGTGATGACATTTATTGGTTTAATGCCTTATCTCCCCTACTTCACAGGAAGTACCATGAAGGATCAGGTTGCTTGTCTGCCATCATATCCCAGCACCCAGCACCACGCAGGCCCTAGTAGGTGCTCAGCAAATACTTGATGCACGATGAGCTTTTGTTCCTTAGATAACTTATGAAACTCTGGATAAAACAGCCAAGCTTAATACTGGTAGAAACAGAAGAGAGAACAATGAAGGGTTTTGCTCTCAGGCCAAGAGACCATTTGGTTTTATATTTGTCAAATAACAATATTAGGTACTTAGACGTGTTGACCCTGAGAAGAAATGAAAGGCGCTCCTGCAGGGAGAGGAATTCCTTGCTTCATAACTGACTCCTGTTCTAGGCCCTGCACCTGAAGATCAGCTCAGTTATCCTTAGCGCCACCAGTGCCTCTGAGCATCTACCACATGAAAGTGGTGCCGGGCCACCCTCTCCTTTCAGCCCAGCAAAGTGGTATTGTTGTTCCCATTCTGTGGATGAGGAGCAGACTCCAAGTGGCTTGTTGGGGCTGAACAGCATAGAAAATGTTGGAACTGTCAAGGAAAAAAATTACCTACCACCTAGAGGCGTGGTGCTGTGAAGAGTGAGCTCAGAGCTAATCGTGGATTTTGCTTCTAGCTGTTTGACTGAGGGAAAGTTAATTCAGCTACCCAAACCTCCACTTTGTCACCTGACACTGACAATAATAATTTCTCATCATTGTCTTGAGTACGTTGTCCACGAGAGGTGTTCTTGACACGCAGTCAGTACAGGAGGAATCCCAGGGACCTCCCCTTCAGTTCCTGGGAGCGAGACTGCAGGATCTTAGCAGCTTTCTCCTGGTTCACAGCTCAGGTGCCATTTTGCCTGAATTTTTTCCTTACAGGACTTAACTCCAAATATAGTCACCCTGGGGGTTAGGGCTTCAGCTTATGGATTTTGACACAACATTGTCCATGATGCTCCAAGATTGCCTCTGACAGCCCCTGAGGTGAGCACTCTTGGTTTTGGAGGTCACAGAGGACTGGTTTGCAAGATTGCCAGCTATTCTTCCTGAAGTTGGTAAGATCGGAGCACATGCAGGTGACACACGGGTTGTTGGTGACCTTTTTCTGCCTGGCACAGGAACTGGGTATGTTCGCATCACTGCACCAGCCCAGAGCATGCGTGTTGTATGGGTGAGCTTTCCGTTGCTGTGGCAAATACCTCAGAAAATCACCTTCCAGGGAGGAAAGGCTTATTTGAACTCATGGTTTCAGAGGTTTCAGTTCATGGTTGGTTGGTTCAACTGGGGCCTGGGGTGACAGGGGACATCATGGCAGCGGTAGTATACGGTGAAGGAAGCTGTTCAGCCCATGCTGGCTGGAAGCAGAGAGAGGGAAGGAGGGAAGGTCCTGGGTTCCAATATCTCCTTCAGGGATGTGCCCCGAAAAGACCTGGCTTCCTTCCACGAGGCTGCACCTTCTCGGTTTTCCACCACCTCCCAGTAGCGCTGCAGGCGAGTGACCAGGCCTTTGGCACGAACTGTCCTTGAGGCCTGGCCTTCGAAGTGCTTTCACAGTCTTCCACAACTCCTGCTCAGGTGCCGTGATGGCTGCTCTGGGTCATTCTGTGACCTTGGGGGAGAGGATCCGTCTCCCTGCTCCCTGACCTGACACCGATGATCTGCATGAAGAACTGGGCCTGTAATGTCATCTGCTTCTCTCCACTTCTCTTTCCTTGGAGATGTTCCTGAGAAGCAAGTGCTTTGAGCATCCGGCTGGGAATCTGGTCAGTGGTTTTGCAAAACTGGCTTCTGTCATTTGTTAAATTGCTATTTAACAAATTTCACAGCCTTAGAATGCAAAGACTGGGGACACACATTTTACAGGTGTGTAAGCAGGCTTTGAGATTTGCTAGCTAGGATGGAATCATGTGGACTCGCCATGTTTTTAGGTCAAAATGATAGCATATTGGCAACTTCATATGATTTAACTTAATACTTTTATCATACAACACAAGTTTTTTTTTTTCCATAAAGATTTTTGAAAAATGGTCCCCCAAAATATTCTTATTTTTTTTCTAACCCAACTATTCCCTAAAACACACATTAAAAATGTACGACCCTCAACGACTGAGTGAAACCCTCAACAACTTAGTGAGACCCTTTCTCAGAATAAAAAATAAAAAGCACTGGGAATTAGCTATGTGGTAAAGCCCCTGTGTTCAATCCTCAGTAAGGAAGAAAAAAAGTTGGAGTCATGTACTGTTTCAAGCACCTCAAGCAAAACTCACTTGGTCCTCACAGCAACTGGACAGTGTTTTAATCACCCACGTTTTGCAGAGGGGAAGACAGGCCCAGAGGGTTAAGTAGCTTGCCCAAGGCCACACCCAGGAAGTGGTAGGACCAGAATTTGGACCCAGGCTGTTCAGGCCTGGAGTCTGAGCTCTTAGCCTGGGGTGCAGCTGGTCAGGACAGGATCGCAGCAGGGTTTTCAGCACTGAGGAATGTGGGCGAGTGGGGACAGGAGGACAGAGAATTACGCGCACCATCATGAGGCTGTGAGGCTCTGGGTACTGCTCAGGTGGTTTCCACCACAGCCCTGTGATGCTCCTGGGGATGAAAACCAGGGTCTGAGAGGCACGTGGCCTGGTGGCTCTCACAGTTCTGTGTCTGATTGTGCTGCTGTCCTTCCTCACCTCTGTACACTTCCCTGTCCTTCTGCCCCTCACACGGTGGAGGAGCCGCTGGGACTTCTCTGAGGAGTCCACGGGTCCAACCTGTCTCTTCCGCCCAGAATCTCCCAACCTCCTGGTCTCACTCTAGGTCAGCTGCTGGGCTCAGCTTTGGGGGCTGCACGTGGCTCCTGGGTTGGGGCCGGGGTCGCCAGCCGGGTCTTCTTTCAATGATTTGATCACCATGGAATGCAACACAAATGCCTGGCTAGGATCTGAAGCCCCGGGTTTGTGCTTCTCTGGGGTCATTTGCATGAGTGAAAAGGAGGCTCAGACCTGGCCCTGGATGCGCTGTCTGATCTCCATTACTGTTGTGGAGAGCTCGCCAATTCCCAGGGAGGCTCTCATAGGGAGACAATGGCGAGGAGCAGCAGCCTCCCACCCCCATCCCCGGGCTCTGAAGAAGTCAGTGAGCAAGGTCTGGAGGATGCTCTGCTGTCCAGGTAGTGCTGTGTTAGGGCAGGCGGCCAGCAAGTGGAATATATATATATATTTTTAAATGCTGACCTTTGTTACTTATTTCCTAGTTTGTATTAAAATTTTAATTTTGAGACAGTTGTAGATTCATGTGCAGTTATAAGAACTAATATGGAGATCTTGTGGACCCTCTGCTCAGCTTCTCTGAAAGGTAACTTCTTGCAAAAATATCATACAGTAACAAACCTTGATCCAGTCAAGATACAGAATGGTTCCATCTCAACAATCTCTTCTGTAGCCACAGTTACCTCTCTTCCCCATCCTTGCCCCCCCCCCCCCATCATCGATCCGTTCTCTATTTCTGTAATTTTGTAAATTAAAAACTGTGTATAAATGAAACTAAAGAGTATGTGGGGGGCTGGGGATGTGGTTCAAACGGTAGCATGCTCGCCTGGCATGTGTGTAGCCCAGGTTCGATCCTCAGCACCATACAAACAAAGATGTTGTGTCCGCCAATAAATAAATAAATATTTTTTTAAAAAAGAGTATGTGACCCTTTGAGATTGCCCCCCCCCCATTACAATTTCCTGGAAATTCTTTAAAGTTGTTTGAATGTCAAAAGTTCATTCCTTTGCATTGTTGAGTAGTAGTTCATAGAGTAAATGTACCACTATCTATTTAATCATTGGCCTGTTGAAGGACAATCTGAGTTTTCCCAATTTCGGGCCATTATGATAAAGCTTGTATGAACACCTGTGTATAGGTTTCTGTGTAAGTATAAGTTTTAATTTCTTAAAAATTATGAAATTAGGATAAATAGTCAAGAAATCTGGTGATTTTATGTTTAATTTAAATTTTTTTTTTTTTGTACTGGAGATTGAACCCAGGGCCACTTTACCACTGAGCTATAGCACCAGCCCTTTTTGCTTTGTATTTTGAGGCAAGGTCTCACTAAGTTGCTGAGGCTGGCCTTGAACTTGTAATCCTCCTGCCTCAGCCTCCTGAGCCTCTGGGATTACAGGCATGCACCACTGCACCCAGCTGCCTGTTTAATTTTATAAGAAACTGTGAAACAGTTTTGCAGAGTGATGTACTGTTCTACACTCCCTCAGCAGAGTGTGAGGGTCCAGTTTCTCTGCATCTTTGACAACATTTGGTATTGCAATTATTTTTTTTTTTTGTTTTAGTCACTCTGACATGTATGCAGATATCTTTTTGTGGTTTTAACTTGTATTTTCCTTTTGATTAATGATGCTGCATATCTTTTCATGGTTTATGTGCTATATCTTTATCCTGTTTTGTAAAATGACTCTTCATGTCTTTTGCCCATTTTCTAGTTGGATTGTTTAAAAAAGTTTAAGTGCTATTTCTCTGTTGGATATGTGGTTTCCAAAGATTTTCCTGCATTTTATAATTTGCATTTCATCCTCTTAACAAGGTTTTTTTATAGGACAAAGCTTTTGAATTTTAGTGAAGTCTAGTTTATCAACTTTTTCTGGATTGTGTTTTTGATGTCAAATTTAAACATTTTTTTGACTAGTCCTACATAATGAAAATATTGCTGTTTTTAAAAAACATTTCATCATTTTGTTTTATGCCTGTAGATACCCAGTTGTTGTAGCACTGTTGTTGAACAGGCTCTCTGTCCTCCTGAATTGCTTTTACACTGATTGATTTTTAGATTTCAAGAATTGATGCCAGCCGCAGTGGTGCCTGGTAATACCAGCAGCTTGGGAGGCTGAAGCAGGAGGATCGAGAGTTCAGAGCCAGCCTCAGCAACTGAAGCCCTAAGCAATTCAGTGATATCCTATCTCTAAATAAAAATCTTTAAAAAAAGGGCTAGGGGTATGGCTCAGTGGATGAGGGACCCTGGGTTCAATCCCTGGTACCAAAAAAAAAAAAAAAAAAAAAAAAAAAAAGGGTGGACACAACAAGTGCTTTAAAGTTTGCATGATAAATTTGAGATGTTCATATAGCTGATTCCAGGCTTTAAGGGACCCAGAGGGACTGCTCAGCTTAGGGACACTGTGGGCCAGGACTGGCTGGCGCCTGGGTGGGGATTCGAGTGAGGTTGAGGTGAAACTCGGGCTGTGACTGGAGCCAGAGTTCCTGTGGAGTTCTGCTGCTGGCACACCTGGCAGTCTGCCTCCAAGGAGGGGTAATGACACTGGGTGTCCTGTGCCCGCCTTGGGCACAGTGACCTGCAGGGTGAAGTTGACCTTGTGGCTCTGTCGGCTACAGACCGTCCTGAACTGCTGGCTAATTTTAGCCATTGGCTCCTCTGGGGCCTTCCCTATCCCTGTGGGGCTCCAGGAGCCAGCTGTTTAAACACCCGTCAGTGAGACTCTACAAGTGTGGGTTTCCATATCTTTAAATTATCGTTAATATTTTCAAACGTTTTCTTACAGGAGAAAAAGTTAAAACATTAAGCAAAATTGATCCGTTATCCCCATTCCCTGAGCAATCCCTGCGGATGCAAAATTCTTGCTCCTGATGGTGGGGGGAAGATTGTCTTTTTTTGTTCATTTCATTGCAAAACTCCATTCTCACTCCCGTTGGGTCATGGAAACACAAAGCTGGTTTGGATAAAAACGAAACAAAACAAAACTTTTTTTCTCTCACTGGCTGAATCTGGAGAGAATTTTTGACACTGCTGACCAGGCAGCGAATGAGGCCTTTGTGTGCGGGTGCAGAGGTCAGGCTGGGAAGCCAGAGTCTCAGAAGGTGGGGAGCCCAGAGGCCACTGCGGCCAGCACCGGGAGAATGAGCTTTTGTTCCCACTGGTGGGCTGTGCAGGATGAGGGCGAGGACATCAAAGACAGGTCCACACACTGCTCTCTGGCCCTGTCCTTTGCCCTGCCTGTCTCCCTGTGGAGCTGGGGCAGGAGAGCTGGCCGACACCATGCTGTGAATTCCAGGCAGGAGCTGATCAATAATATTTGCATTAGGCATTTGCATCAGTCTCTCTGTTTTGTTCTGAGGAAAATTGATTCCCTTGTCTGATTAAAAGATCAAAAAGCATTTTTCTTCGTATTTAAAAAATTACATGTGTTAATTACAGAAAGCTTATAAAACAGGAAATATAAAAACAAAAAACTCCATCACCTGGAGCTAATGGTTGTTGGTGCATTTTTTTGGGGGAGGGGCCTTCCTATCTATTTACTGGACCACACATAATAAACAGTTTATAGAAAAGATATTTACTATGTAAACAATTCCCCTGTATGTTCGTGAGGAACCCTTATGTATGTCCTTACACTGTACACATTACACAAGTTTTGAAATCTGCAGATATCACTTAAAAAAATTGAAATGGTATTGTTGCCTTTTCCTGTTAGACAAGTATTCTTATTGGAGCACCTAAAATATTACAGATAAAATTATCAGTTTTGCTTATAGGAACTGTTCCAAAGTATGATTTAAGTGAGGTTGTTATTTCATTGGGTGAAATGGTTACAGGGACTGGAAAAACTAAACCACTAAGGATTATTCAGTTGTTGTTTAAAAAAATATTTTTGGTACTGGGGATGGAACCCAGGGCCTTGGCACATGCTAGGCAAGTGCTCTACCACTGAGCTACACCTGCAACGTCAGCATCAGTCAGTTTTAATGAGTAAGTAATGGGTGTCTTCCATCTTTATAGCAAGAAATGGTAAGACTTGTACCTACGCAGCCCTTCTAGGGAAGAAAGTCAGAGTAAGAGGACAGCAGAGGATAGAAGAAAGTGGAGAGATTATTGGCAAACAGCTGTTTGATGTCAAAGTTAGTGTGAGATAAAAGGAAGTTTAAGGTGGTTCATGCGATCCGCTTCTCTCCTCATTTTTATGTGTGACATGACCTCCACGTGAAGAAGGCCAGGGTCCCATCTCAGGGTCTTAGATCAGGCATTGACAACTGTCTAGTGCTGGCCACATTGCATCAGCCTTGAGTGTTAATCCACACACGCACCCCACTGCTTGCCCAGGCCTTGAAAGCAGGAATCAGGCTGCATCATCTGGGCACCTCGGGGGACCCGCGTGAGTCTGGTAGCCTCCCCGAATTGGCCAATGAGCATGTTTGATTTTTTTCCTATGAAAGGACATTGTCTGATTTAGCTGTGTTCCTTATTGACTTTGTATTTATTCATTTATGTCATGAGCTCTTTAAGTAAATTGTAGCAGCGGTGGTAGGGGGTGCAGAGGAGCACGCAGTGACCAAGAGGAGGCAGACGGCCTGCCTGACCCTGAGTGGGTGGTTACGGCGCAGCCCAGCAGAGATGCAAGATGCGTTTGAGTTCTCTTTTGTTATTGTACCTTGTAGATTTTGAAATGTGTCCAACTATAACCACACAGGAAGTGCCAGTTTCTTGCTAGGGTCTCGCTATGTTTTGCTTATTTTGAGGAATCAAGCCCTTAGCATTTTCTTTTTATTAATGTTGTGTTGAACCGACTCTTACTAGAATCTGAATTTCTTCTTAAGTTTCTAGAACTAGTCCAGCTTGAGGCCTTCCTCAGTTTATATATTTGCTCCCGTAGCAGGTTATCTGAATAAAGATAACTACTATAACTGTGATGAAAGTAATTATTAGAAATGTGGTACCAGACACGTACCTGGCACGTTGGGTCTGCATCCGATTTATGTGTAATTTTATCTGTAGCATTTTACGTAGTGATGTCACAGGTTGCATGGGTAGGTAATTTAGTTATTGTAAAGAGCCCTTCGGGTAAGTTTCATTACCTCTGATTCACTGTTGCGAAATGGGAGCTTGGAGAGCTTTGAGGGTCAGCCCTGCAGGAGGAAGAGCTGGAACGGGATTGGAGCTGCTGGTGCCGCTGGGCTGTCCACCCCCAGAGGGGCCAGAGTCACTGCTCATCTGGAAAGAAGGGACAAGAAGGAGGCTCCAGTGGAGGTGACTGCTAGAGGAAGACTTCTGGAGGGTTGAGAGGCCAGCGTCCGAGTTGTGTGGGGCTGGTGGACACCATCTTCTCATTTCAGTCCCCAGCTTGGACGGAACTGAAATGAGAAGATAGTGTGTTACGCAAGGCCTTACACAGAAATAGAAAGAAACGTTCCTGATACAGGTGAAGTCCCTTTGTCCAGAGGGGTACTGTCATGTGTGGCACCTGTAATCCCAGCGGCTTGGGAGGCTGAGGCAGGAAAATCAAAGTCAGCCTCAGCAACTTAGCAAGATCCTGTCTCAAAAAAAAAAAAAAAAAAAAGAAAGAAAAAAAGGCTGAGGGCTTGACTCAGTGGTTAAGCTCTGGATTCAATCCCTGGTACCAAAAATGAAAGAATGCGTGAATAAATAAATAAACAAATAAATAAATGGCATAGTTCATATTCACATTGTTGATAGGTTAAGTTCATTCGAGTGGAGCTCTGGTTTCCTGTGGTATCTTTTCCCCGAGTGATTGACATTTTGCTGGCTCCCTGTTTTGTAATGTTATGGCAAACATTGCTCCGAGCGTCCCCTCATTTCTCATTGTGTCCAAGCGGGGAGTTTTCAGGGGTCGGATTGCGGGCTGTGGTGTGTGTGATTTCCAGGCTCTTTAGTGGTGGAAGAGGCTCCTTCCTCCTCTCTGCTGCCCACGTGGAGACTGTTCGGTTGCTCTGTGTCTGCCACTCTCCAGATGTGCAGTGGTAGTTTGAACTTTGGTTACTGGTGAGACTGCACACCTCTGTTTTCCTTAGGATTAGCAGAGCAAGGTTACCTTCCTGTTCATAGGATGTTTGTATCCAGACTTTATGACGTTTCCATAATATTCCCCTCATCCTTTCTTTCTTTATTTTGAGATAGGGTCTTGCTGTGCTGCCCAGGCTGGCCTGGAGCTTGCCGTCCTCCTGCTCCAGTCTCTCCTGAGTACACAGGGCCACAGCACTACTTCTCCAAAGCATTTTAAATTGTGAGGCGCTTCCCACAACATAGATTCACTGAAGTGGTTTTAGCCTATTTATAAAGTTCTGCATCTGTCATCACCGTCTAACTCCAAGCATCCCCAGCACCCCCATGAACCCTGTGCCCGTTAGCAGGCGGTCTCTTGGCTCTTTCCTTAGCTGTCAGTTATCTGTTTGCTGTTCCTGTGGGTTGTGCATATTCTAGACATTTTATATATTTGTGTCTGGCTTCTTTTCACTTTTGTGTTTTCAAGGTTCATCTGTGTTGCAGCGAGTAGCAGGACTTTATTCCTTTTTCTGGCAGAATAACGTATCATTGCAAAGCTGTATCACATTTTGTTTCTCTCTCCGTTGGTCGATGGACATTGGTTGTTTCTGATTTCTGGCTGTGGATAGTTTTCATTCCTGTGCCAGACACAGCACTTAATGCTGCCTTGTTGACTCACAGCAACAACTGACAAGGTGGATGCTCTACACGCCCTGCAGAGATGAAACAGAGGCTCAGGGTAACGATGTTCTCTCCCAACCCAGATTTGATCATGCTTTTCCTATACTTAAAACCTCTTCTAACAGCTCCCCTTATATAGGCATGCACACCCCACTCCCACATACACACATGCACACAACTGCACACAGGTGTATGCACACACGTGCACAAACAGGTGTGTGTGTATGTGTCTATATCTCTTTGCATCTTGCTATATTCCAGGAATTGTTTTAAGCATATCAGATGCTTTAATTCATACGTTGTCTCAGAAATCTTACAATGTAAATATATGATTATCCATAATGTACAGTGAGGCTAAGAAAGGATAAGTAACTTGTTCAAAATTAATCTAAATGGCAGAAACGGGAATCCTACCTGGTTACAGAGGCTCCAGCCCTGGTGCTGTTGCTCACATGCCACAGTACCTCTTGCTGATCACCATGCCACAGTACCTCTTGCTGATCACCATGCCACAGTACCTCCTGCTGATCACCATGCCACAGTACCTCCTGCTGATCACTGTGCCACAGTACCTCCTGCTAAATGCAGTGGTGGGATTTCAACTCAGGTGTAATTGTATAGTACAAGCTCCATCACGGATCTGGGACTGATACCAGTTTTTACACATTTACCACATAAGTGCCTATCTATTGCTTTGAGTACTTAAGCTTTCCCCCTGATAAATGGCATAGTTTAGTTGGGTGTGGTGGGGCACACCTGTAATCCCAGCGGCTTTCATTATTATGTCAGAACAGTATTATAGCTGTTTAAAATGTTGGGAAAACAGGGAGCAGCTCTGCCACTGACTAGCTGTGCCAGTCAGGAAACTGAGCAAACAGAGCCTCAGTTTCCCCATATGTAAGAGAGGAATCATACCTGCCCCTGTGGGTTTTTCTGACCCTCAAATAATGTAAAATTTATGAAGTACTTGGCAGGTGGTAGATTTTTCAATAAAAAGGTCTCTCTCTTTTCATTTAGGAAACATACTTCTCTCTCAACAGTTGAGGCTCTCTGGTTACACAAAACAAGAAAAAGAAATGAAATAAAACCCCAGGTTAGCAGATCAGAAGAATAACATTTTCTTTCACTGCCAATAGGATACTTTCAATCAATTCTGTGTTTTTCCCCCTTCTGCTAATGATTTGTCAAGAACAAAAGAGGTACCAATCACCAAAATCAAGACTAGATCTACATTTAAACTTTTTAAGAAGAGGCAAACCTAGCAAAGCTCAGTCCAGTGTCATAAATTACAGTGGGGATGTTGGGTGACAAGGACAGCCAATGATGAGAAAATGATCACACACAGGAAGGTTCATGTCTACAGAAAAACTGTGCAACCCTGAAAAGTACAGAAACCACAAACCCACAGGAAATAAATGCTAATTAATTTTTAAATAGATGTGGACTATATAAGATGCATGCAAGAAAAGGCTGTAAAAGACTAGATAAAGTGATTGCTGATGTGTCATAATGGAGGTCAGCACTGGTGAGCTCTCGCTGGAGACGCAGGGCACAGACAGGTGGAGTGCGTTATTATGGTTCTGCAGGGACAGGGCTGGGGGTTGGAGTGCTTCAGTCAAGCACTGCTTCAGTCAAGCACTGCCTCCTGAGTACCTCCAGCTGAGACTCGTCCACGGGGACTGGGAGTCCCTGGTGAGTTTTTTAAGGTGATAGTCGCAATTGGCATTTCCATCATACTTTCTTCTAATACAACATTCGTAGCCTGTGAAAATCTGAGTGACCAAGAACTATTAGTGGGGTGACTTCCCTCTTCCTGCTCACCTACACCCCCTTATATGGAATCCCCACAGCCTTAGGCCTCCTAAAAATCCTCTTCTATATTTGCAGAGCTTTGCCCGTCTCTCTGTTCTCTTTGAAGCTTATTGTCCGTGCAATGACATTTGGGAGACAAATAGTGTTATCACAGGGGCCCTGACACAGGCAAGCCCCCCAGTCCTTGATGGGAGAGTAGGAAGCACACTTCTGTGACCCAAAGCACCTGGTGACAGGCACAGCTGGAGAAAAGCCAGGCAGTGTGCTGAGCACTCCGTGTGCAGGTTGCGAACCCAGAGAACCTCTCCATGAGGACTGCATTGGCTGTTTCTGGACGCACTGATGCAGCCTGGGGAG
Source organism: Callospermophilus lateralis (assembly GCF_048772815.1). Taxonomy (NCBI): domain Eukaryota; kingdom Metazoa; phylum Chordata; class Mammalia; order Rodentia; family Sciuridae; genus Callospermophilus; species Callospermophilus lateralis. The sequence goes on from NC_135318.1 coordinate 7,589,629, forward strand.
GTGAAGTGACAGGCACGAGAACACAGAGCCTGGAGTCTGGGGCTCAGGACCCTCGTCCTGTCCTGTTTCTACTTGTGCACGTGGAGCCTCTTCCCTCCCTTCACCCTCAGGTACTGCAGCTGTGTGGCCGGGTGCTGGGTAGATGTAAGCTGTGCTTCTAGAAGTTTCAGGATCAGATTTACCCACAAAAGCATCATTTTAAATACAAAGAATTCATGTTACTTTTCATGTTTTATATGAATCAATGAAAGAATATGTTGGTTTTGATACAAAATTATGTAGTAATTAAAAACTCATTTAACCTGGGAATTTTCAAAGGATATTCTCCTTCCCTGTATGCCAGTTTTGCGGAGTGGGTGTTACGATAAGCATTGGCATTTCCTCATGACAAGTCACGGGGATGATAACAACAATTACGGTCGGAACAGAAGCCACCCTGTGGTGTCCACCTGCTCTGGTCTAGGCACTGGGTCTGCCGCCCCTGTCTGGTATGGAGCACCAGCAGTGAACATACACGCCGAGTCTCACCACTTCAAAGACCTCCCCGGCTGCTGCAGTGCTGTGAAGAGGATGTCATCCTAAGGAATCCAGGGGTTATCTGCACAAGGTCCCCCCTCTCCAGGTGGCCTGCACTTCTCAGAGCACTTCCTCCTGTGGGGCTCGGAGTGCCCTGGGTCAGCTGTGGCCCAGCTGAGTCTGGCCCTCTGTGACCCGTTCTGTCCTGGGTCCCTGAGACCATGGACCTTGTTCTCTACCTGTTGCTGCTGTCACCACACTGACCTTGGAATAGGTGGGGAGAAGACCTTTTTTTTTTTTGACGATTCTGAGCCTTCCCTTCTATCTTTCCATTAAGCTCACCTAGACTGTGCTTTACAATAATGTATTAAATAAATTATCTCAGGACACAATTATAGCCCAGAACACATAAAACCATGTACGGGATAGGATGGTTTTCAGGGGCCCCTAGAGAGAGTCCAGCCATTCCCCTGATAGACCTCTGCTGTCTTCTGAGATGGTGGAGGGTAGACAACAACCTCTTCCCTGCCTTCCCGGCTGAGGCTGCAATCCCCTGAACCAATCCTTGATGGGGAGCCTCCTCTCCAGGGGTCTTGGCAGCTGGAATTTTGATTTTCTTCAGGCTGGGGGTTGGCCCCCCCTTCAGCCATTCCTCCCTGACCATATATCTGGGACCAGGAGCCTGGTGCTGGCGTGTTCCCAGTCTTGGTTTACAGAGGACACAGCATTGCTGGGCACTTGGGCACAAGGGGGGCGGCCTGCCCTGGTGTCCTGCTGGTCCTCACCAGCAGGGCCAAGGCCGGTTTTCCAGCCTTCCTTGCACCTGGGGTTGCCGCTCCCCTCTCTGTGCAGCTGCTTGAGTAAGAACACACACAACCCTTCCAAGAGCCAGCAGTCCTTCTCCAGGACAGTGTAGTCTAAACCCAACTTTAGAATAAAAGAAAACTATAGAGATTTGGCTCCAACCATGTTGTTTTAATTAATTTATTTATTTAGTTTTTTTTTAGTTGTAGATGGACAGAATGACTGTATCTTATTTATTTATTTATTTTTATATGGCGCTAAGGATTGAACCCTCTGCCTCGTAGGCGTTAGGCAAGCGCTCTGCCACTGAGCTACAGCCCCAGCCTTGGATCCAACCATGTTGAAGATGATTTTTTACTCTAGATCCATCCACTTCAAATCGTTACTTATTGGAATAGGATCTGCGCTGTTACCCTTGCCCACCCAACATGGGCCTGAGGTGGTCCTCTAACTGCAGAAGAATCTCCGCCTTAAAGGCAAATCCAAACTGTTTACCGTGGATTTCCCAGACATTGCCTTTTCCCCCCAAATCCAAAAGTTCCAGGGGCCAATTCACTTTCATTTTTTTCTCATTTTAACCTTTTATTATGGAAAAAATTTAAACATGCAAAGGAAAGCAATATTTTAATAAACACCCATCTGTGAATTTCCCAGGTTAAAAAATTAGTACCATGTGAACAATTCTGTTTGGTCTATATGCCCCATTTTTCTTTTTTCTGCTGGGTTAAGCAAACCCCAGGTATATAGTTTCATCCAAAAATATTTCTGTGTATCTCTAAAAGCATTCTGTTTTTTAAAAAAATCACCATAATGCCATTGTCACACCTAAATAAAAAGTAATGGTAATTCCTTATATTTATTTGTTAGTTATTTGCTGGGGATGGAACCCAGGGCCTTGCACATGCTGGGCAAGTGCTCTACCACTGAACTTCAGCCCTAGCCCTAGGAATTCCTTTTTATCCCAGTCGTCCAGTTAGAGTCTACTGTAGTCTGAATGTTGGTGCCCTTCCAAGCTCCTGTTGAACGTAATACCTGCTGCAGTGGCATTAGTAGATGGGCTTTAGGAACTGATTAGGTCATGAGTGGGATTGGTGCTCTTGTGAGAGACTTGAGGGCGTTTCTTTCTTTCTTTTTTTTTTTAAAGAGAAAGTGACAGTGAGAGAGAGAGAACTTTTTTTTTTTTTTTAATATTTATATTTTAGTTTTCGGTGGACACAACATCTTTGCTTGTATGTGGTGCTGAGGATGGAACCTGGGCCGCACGCACGCCAGGCGAGCGCCCCACTGCTTGAGCCACATCCCCAGCCCTTGAGGGCGTTTCTTTGTCCTTCTTGCAAGAAGGCACCATGTTTGAAACAGAGACTGAGCCCTCGTCAGACCCAGAATTGGCTGGCACCTTGGTCTTGGACTTGCCAGCCTCCAGAATGTGAGCAGTAAGTTTCTGCTGTTTTTAAATTACCTGGTCTAAGGCCGTAGCCTCAATGGATTAAGACAGTGTTCAGTGTCCCTGACGTTTCATTAATGTGTTTTTGCACTTGGTTTGATTGTTAGAGTCAGGATCCTTCTAGATCCAAGCAACACAGTTCGCTGAGGAGTCCCTTTAGCCTCTTCTGATTTATACACATTTTTCCTGTTGTCTGTTTGTTGGAAACACCAGATTGTTGTTCCCTTGGAATTCCCTGCTCTGGATTTTACTGGTTATATCACTGGGTTATTGTTTATCATGTGCCTTTGCCCCTGCACGGTGGAACTGGTGGTTTGGTAGAGAGAGCTGATCAGATCCAGGTTTGGTGTTTGGCCAGGAGATGCCGGCATGATGGTGCCTGCGCCTTGCATGGCATCACGGCTGGGTGCACCATGTCTGCTGTCTCCCCATGAGGTGGCAGGACTGGCCAGGGGGTTCAGGTATGGTCAGCCCATCCATTTAAAAATTTCTCCCCCAATCTTTCACCATTGGATTGAACCACAATTAATAGACATTGTCAATGTCCCTGATTTCATGAGGATTGCAAACTGATGATATCCTAATTTGTAATTCCTTCTTGATTTATTGCTGGAATTCCTTTATAGGGGACTTTCCATAGTCAACTATTTGGTTATCCTAAAATACAGAAAGGCAAAGGTAGTGCTTGGGTCTTCTCCTTTATCCATCAGAATAATGAGTAGGTTCTGTAGCACCCTCTGAAGCTAATTAATGAGTGTTAATTTCTGCTTTTAATTTTTTTAGTATGATTATGAATGGGTAGACTTTCAGCATTCAGTTTGCTCAATCAAATTATTCTTTTTAGGGCTCAACTATTCATCTCTGGCTGGTGTTCAGCCTTGGCCAGAGCTCAGGCTTGGGGTGTAGGGCTTGCCTTTGCCCAGCAGTTTTTTTTGGGGAAGAAAGATTTTCCCTGGGGAATGGCCATGGGGAGCCAGGCATTGATGAAGTGGCATCAGGAGGTCACTCTGTCCATTTTCCAGAAAACATTTTCCTAGGGGGTCACAGAGTCATCTCCATTTTAGAACTGGAGAGCAGAGATGTAGAAAAGTTAAATTTCCCCCAAACTCTGCAACTCGTAAAGGCAGGACTGGGGCAAGAGAGGGGCACTCGGCTCTGCGTTCCCGAGAGTCATCGAGGGAAGGGGAACAGGCAGGGGCTGGCATCCCAGGTGTGGGAAAGGCCTTGGTGAGGTTGTGGAGACAGGGAGGAGTGTGGATTTGGGCAAGCCCGGCTGGATTCAGGGCACACGGGGTGGAGTGGAGAGGGCAACAGGAACTCCGTCTTGGGGAGTGTGACCACCTCCACGACACAACAGAAGTGAAATCTGAAGGTGACCCAGGAGGGAGGGGCAGTGAAGGGTCTGCCCAGGTGAGCAGCTCCCAGTTTTCCGTGCTCCTCGCCTAGGGGCTCGCCAGCCCCCTCCTCAAGGGCCTTAGAATGGGACCTTCCTAATTACCCATGACCCACACCTGGCCCAAAGCAGACACCCAGCATCTGAGCACCGAGTTTCAGAGACGTCCATTCTCGGGTGGAAACTGGAGGGACCGCAGTCCTCCTGGTGGGGTGGTTGAGGGGACTGAAGGTACGCCTCAGAGGCGTCGCCCAGCGCCTGCCCTTGGTCAGGACCTCCTCAGACGTGGCTGTTGTCACTAGGGGGGATGCCCTTCTTCTGGCCTGTGACTTTGCTATTTGTGTTCTTGAAAAAGTCATGGCTCAGTGGCACTTGCTGTCTGTTACCAGGTGACTTCCAGCCTGCAGCCTGTGGGGTTTCCAAGGCGTGAAGTAGCGGAGTTCTCTTTGGAAACAGCGCTGCAAGGCATTCTTTCCCTAAAGTTGAGGTGACATTTACGCATCATAAAATTAGCCATCTTAACGAGAACAATTTAGTAGTGTTTAGTGTTTTAGTTTAACCACCTCTAGCAAAGCTGTCTTCACATTCTTTTATTTTCATTTAAAAGTTTTTAAGAGACAGAAGAACTAAAATTCTGTGAATCAGAATGAGAGAGAAGCAACTGTTTTATATTTGTTCTCCCCACTTTTTTTTTTTCTGCCAAAGGTGGCTGACCACACCCTGCTTTTTAACTACTATGACAAAGGACAACAGTCCAGCCACACTGAAGGCCTGTTAGCCATCTCCTTTCCTCCTTGGAGGTCTTCAATCTACTACTGGTCCCTGGTGTGTGGGGGGACTGATGGGTTTGTTTCTTGAGAACATCATTTAATTTAATAAAACTCAAAGAAAGAAATGATAATCCTTATGGGGCTGAAGTAGCAAATTGAAGACATTAAGAAGCCGTCTTCATCAATAGAGATTAATTTATGCAACAAGTATGGACTTAGTGCCTACGGTGTGTGGCGAGTGCCCTGGTTTTACAGGTGCAATTCCTGCCAAGGTTTTCTTGGCAACGCTAGGGCAAGGGGAGTCTTGCGTATTTCTAAAACTTGGGGAAAAAATGAATTTGGACATTCAGGGTGGAGAACGAGGACTACCCACCTGGACAGAAGGCTCCGTCCTTGGAACACGCGGCCAGAGCTGGGATGTCTGCCTCTCAGCTGTTGTGGGAACCAGCTGCCCAGCTCACAAGGGGGTCTCATAAGGCGGATGGAAGCTCCTGCAAAATCGAGCTAGTGCCTGGCACATGGTAGGTGCTCAGCGACTCTGTGTCGGTCTGCAGAGCCCTCTTAGGAAAAGAATGAGACTCAGGAGACATTCTATTCACTTAACACATTTTATGTTTTACGTAAGCAATTATCATTTAAGATTTACAGGCAAAAGTAATCAGGTCAAAATGACCTTCTGTCCAGCAGCTGCTGGAGCAGCAGGGATGCACTGCGGGGAGCCGACAGCCCATCCTGCCTGGGCCTGGGGAACTTGGTGAAGGTGGAGCCTCTCTCTTCCCAGGCTGCAGTGGGAAGCTTGAAGACAGTAGGTTCCACTGGATCTAATCCTTTTCCTGCTTGTGTTCATAAACAAGACCTCACAAGAAGGCAGAATGTGGTCCAGACAGCCCCAGAGAGTTCTTTTCAGTGGTTCTGGGGGGCCATTAGGACTCACAGCTCATCTTCCCGAGGGAGTGGGTGGCATCTGTCACCTGGTCCTGGAGCAGGAAGAGCAAGGACCTCTGTCATCCTGGAACCGAACTGGAGGACGGGACCTCAGGAAAGAAGGTCTCAGCTCAGGTCACTGCTGTCCATTTGTCCAGGGTGGGCATTCAAGGTCTTGGCCCCAGGAAAGGCTCTTAGTTGCCAGCCCAGTGCCGGGGTCGTCACAGGAGCCTTCTTCATCCTTCTTCACGGCCATTTTCTTCAGGAAGCCTTTCCTGGTCTCCCTAGCTGACAGAATTTTCTCCTTTTTTCCTGAACTTCTGAAACCCTGAGGTGGGGGATGATTCGAGGTTCCCAGGAACTTAAACTAATAGGAACATACCATCTTCTGATCACTCCAGGTCATTGATAGTTTCCAGTTTTGCTTAAACAACAACACAACAGTGGCCTCCTTGCAGAAATTCACATTGATTTAATCTCCGGTGTTTGTGCAGGGCCTTCCCAGGTCTGGTCTGGGTCCTGATATTGACCTATCGACTGGCCTCCTGGCTGGGGTTCCAGCTGTTCTCTCGTGGGCGAGAGCTGTACTGGTGACATCAGCACAATTTGTGGTTCATTCAGCCCACAATTTCCTAGTGACACTCTGTGGCTTAGGGGGCTGTAGAGCTGAGCGTGCCCTGACCCCTGCCCTCGGAGCTCACGGCCTGGACAGGGGCTGATGGATCTCCTACTCCCACAGAACAGGAGCTTCCCCCACCAGTGGGAAGTATGGGGACAGGGGAGGGAGGAGGATTTTTGACAGGGCACCTGAGTCAGGTGGAATAGAGTTGGCTCTGCCAGAGGAAGGCAAGGGGGGATGCATGGCGGGTCCAAGTCCCAAGGACACACAGTAGGGCCACCTGCCTGTGCCAGACTGTGCTGGTTTGTGTACCCACGTACAGTTTTCACTGAATCCTTTGAACAATGGCCTTGAATCGGGGGGAACCAGCCATGGTGCCCATTTGGTACTTGGGAGCACTGAGTGTCAGAGAAATTAAGTCGTTTTCCCAAGTTAGTGATGACATTGCTGAACTTGGAGTTCACCGGTTGGGAGACTGTGACTTCAGTGTCCACCACCCTTCCGCTAACTAACCCGGTTTGCTAACACCACTGTCATGCTGTGTTGTATTTCTGTTGCCATATGTCAGTGTGTGGGGTCCTCTCTCAGAGGTTTTGCTCTTTAACTGCTTTCTTTGAGAGACAAGTGACCCAGAGCAATGTTTGTTAAGAAAAAGGGGAGGGACATTGCAGAGGGTGTGTTAGAGAAGGAAAAAAACTGGAACGAGCTCTTTGGAGATTTCAGACAAGGCCAGAAGAGTGCCACTGAAGGATGAGGAAGGCACAAGCTGACTCTGGTGACGGAGGGGCCCGAAGGGGCCCTGGCACAACCTCTCTGTGCCGAGTCCTTTGATCCCTCCTCTGCTTTCATCACTTACTTGCATTGATTTAGTCATGGCATTTTTCACACTGAGTTGTGAGTGCCTCTAAGTTGCGAGCAGGTGCCATCTATTCTATCCCCAGTGGCTGGCAATGTGCCTGGCACACATCAGGCACTTAAAAGCCATCTGTTGAATCTGTCCCTCCACAGACCGCCCACCCACCTATTAATCCACCCATTCACCTATCCATCCACCCACCTATCCATCCACCTGCCTATCCATCCACCTATCCACCTATCCATCCATCCCCCTATCCATCCACCTATCCATATGCCCACCTATTTATCCACCTACCTATCTATCCACCCACCTATCCATCCACCCACCTATCCATATACCTAGCTATTCATCCATCCATCTATCCATCCACCCACCTATCCATGCACCCACTGCTCATCTACCATCCACCATCTATCATCTAGCCATCCCTACACCAGCTCTCTAATACAGTCCTTCACTAGATGTCCTCTGGACAGTGTGCCAGGAATTATGACCAGTGCTGAGGTAACAATGATTGAATCCAACACAGACCATGTTTTCAGAGTCTTTGTGTAATGAGAAGAAAATATTGTACATAGAATGAAAGAACAAAGACATTGTTATCTCCCAGCCCGAGGCTCTCCAAGAATCAAAGTGTGAATTATGATATATCAAAAACTATGTAATGTTTTGAACAACCTACAATAAAAATTAATAAAAAAAAAAAAAAAAAAAAGAGTCTTAAATGATAGAGATGCAAAGGAGGCAGCCTCTCGCCTCAGCTGTTCCGTCGAATTGCTGCGGAGGCTTTCCCAGCACCATCTGGCCCTTCCTCTGCTGGAAGCCTTGTGAGATGTGAAGCTTCTCGTGGGGGCCTGAGTGCACAGTGGAGGGCAGGGGGTGCTGACCTGCTGGCTTCAAGGTGGCCACATCTCCATCCCCTCCTGAGTCTCTCAGGAGAAATGCTGCCTAAAAGGATGGAGCAGATGTTCTGGGGCCAGTGATCACTCACCAGCCCCTCCTCTGGGGACAGGAGGTGACAGCACATTTCTCTGAGAGCAAAGGCTAAGTCTTCTGACATTATTCTTGATCCAGCCCGCTAGGGTTTTGTGAAACATTCAGACTCCTGGGGTGGGGGTGGAGTACATTCTTTCACCTTCTCCAGGCTTTGTGTTTGAGAGGCCCGTGTGGGCGCAGATTTAGGCAGTCAGATTTAGTCACCTAAGACAGCACATCGGCCTGCTTCAGAACCCAGCCGAAGAAAACCTCATCAGAGCTCAGTGTCTTGTTTTCAAAGTGGCTTTGCAAACTGAATCCGGGCACTCAAAGGGGAAATGTGAGGATGACCAATGTTGCAGGGCACGGTGGGGGCACGTGAGCAACGGGAGCAAACACCACCTGTGTCTGGCACCTGGTCTTCAGAGTTGGACATCACTGTTTGCTGAGTGTCTGCTAGAGCACCACGTGCAGAATGAACTCCACCTCTTCCTATTCTAGCATCTCCTGGATTTTTTGGTAGCACCCGCTGAAACTTGGTAGTACTCTGTCCTTGCCCTTGCATCCGGGTGATTTCCCTGCTGACCCTCAGTGTGTGTGGTTCTGTGGCGGCGGCTGTCTCTTCCCTCCCATCTCTCCCCAGCACTGCCGTGTCTGGGGCTCCGCGTTCCCTCCGAGCACAGTCTGGGCGTGTCACTCAGGGGCCTCAAGCCCTGCCGTGGTTTCCTGTGAGGACTTGGGAACTCATAGGTCCCTCTCCTTCCCCTCCCCAAGTTCAGCTGCACAGCCGTGGGAGTCAGGCTGATGGAGACCAGGACCTCACCTTTATCATGCTGTGCGCCTGTGCGAGGTGCGAGGCCAAACGGTCTCCCTAGAGCTCCCTGCCCCCAGGAAGCAGTTGGTCTAGGGGAAGTCCCTGGGAAGCCACCTCACACTAGGGAGGAAGACGAAGACGTCAAAGTCCCCGTGCTAAGAGTCTGCCCTGTGGGAGCAGAGGCCAGGCTGCCCTTCCCCATGAGACAGGTCTCTCTCCTCCTGGGCAGGGGTGCGAGAGGCCAGGAGCCTGGCCTCCTGGAAACAGTAGGAAGGGAGCAGAGGGTTAGTTCTACGTGGCCTGTTGGATCCGTCCAGGCTCCTTAACGGGCAGCCCTTGGGCTAGGACCTGCTTGTTTCCAGCATCTTTCCCTGAGGATGTTTCCTGAAGGTGGGCAGTGCCCGGGTGCCCTGGATGAGCCAGGCTGTGAGTACCGGGCGGATCAGGCCCTGGGGTTCCGCCTCCAATGTCTGGCTTGTGCTTCTTCTTGCTCGTCCCCCCCGGCCCAGCCTGTCCTTGGCCTTCCAGCACAGTCTGTGGCCCCCCCTCCAGGTCCTGCTCCTGCCAGCTGCTCTCTGGTCCCCTGCACCCTGACCTAGGCACCTGCTGTTCAGGCTGCCCTGTGTGACCACCTCCTCACTGCTGGTCAGGGGCCTCTCCTTAAAGAGAAATGGGCTGAGGTGAAGAAAGATGGAGTCATTCGGAGCGAGTTCTTAGATAGGAGGTGTGTGAGCCAGGATGGTGTGGGAGGAACCTCACAAGGACATGCCTACAGTTGGAGGTTAGGGACCCTTCGAGAGGAACTGTCGCAAGCTGGGGCTCAGCCTCCAAACTCCTCTGACTCTCACTGGGGTTTCTTCCCGTAAAGCCCACTGGTCCGTTGTCCATTCCTCTCATTTAGCGTCCTACTGTGTCCTCTCTGGTCTCGTCCCCCACCTGCACTGATGGTGTCTCCTTGAAACGTGGCCAGAATGTAGTGACTACTTCAAGTGCCAAGTCCAGGTCCCTTTCCCAGATTGCACAGTGTGGTCCAGTGGGTGTCTTGACAGGTGTTTGTGGCATTCCTTGTGAAAGCTGGGCCATCCCGCTCCTCAGGTGGCATCTCCGTGGGTGCCCCCTGCACGGCTGTGGCCGTACTCTCTGTGAACAGTGTTTGCTGGGTGTTGTTGGGTGCCAGGGCCTTTTGTCAGGCACCATGGGAACGTAGGGGACCCGCCTGTGTTCTCGGAGGCTTGCTGGCTCGAGATGACTCTGGTGCTCAGCAGAGGTCCCGTTTTCATTTTGCCTTATGTTTGTTACTCAGAACCGCGGCTGAGTGGGGCTGGCCGCAGGGGGCTGAGGTGACCACGCCTGACTGGAAGTCTGCCCTGGGTTCGTAACACAGGGACTGAGGGACTTTGTCCCGGGTCCTCACTGGGCAGCCCAGGGATTCCTTTCGCTTTGTTCACCTATTCCTCCTCCCTCCTCTGCAGGATGCAGATGTTCCGTTCTGTCCTGGCTCGTGGGCAGGGAAATCCGTGTTGGTAGCCTCTGGACAGTCCTCCCGGTGACGACAGGCATGGCAGGACACCGCCACCTGGGCAGCTTCACCAACAGACATTGATCTCCTCAGGTTCAGAGGCTGGAGGTTCTGAGGTCGAGGGGTTTGCAGGGCTGGGTCCCTCTGCAGGCTCTAGGGAGGAGCACTCTCCAGGCCTTGCTCCCGGCTTCTGGTAGTTTCTTGGCTCCTGGCAGCACCGGGCCCTTCTTTCCATGGTGTCCTCCCTGAGTGTCTAGTTTCCCCTCTCTGTATGGATAGTGGTCATTGGGTTGGGCCCCACCACTCCACTCTGGCCTCATTTAACTAATGACTTGCAGTGACCCTGCTGCATGCGAGGTTCATGCCGAGGTCCTTCGGGTTAAGACTTTGGGGAGCACCACGGAACCCGTTGGGTTGCCTTCTGGCTAGAAGATGTGCGAGGCGGACGAAGGCAGCCACATGGAAGGAGGGTGTTCCTGGGGTGGGGCAAGAGCTCGGGACAAAGCAGAGAAGTGGGTGATCTCCTGGGAGCCTGGTGGGCTGGCTCTGTCTTCCCCAGGTGGTTGTCATGTGCCCTGTGTCCTGATGGCTCTGCAGGACCAGAGTGTGGACACAGTTGGGCTTTTTGTGACATACATTAGTTCAGATCCGAGGCCTTGGTCCTGCCTCCCCAGCTGGCCCTAGGGCCTCCCCAAATGACTTCCATGGCATTTAGCATCGTGAGTCCAAGGGGGTTGGGAACGTGGCGACTGACTGCCCGAGGGCAGCAGGCCTTCAGCTTGGATTTGGAGCTGCCTGTCTCCATAGATCAAACTCATCAAATGCTCCTTTTCCTGGGTGCAGATGTTCTAGGAGGAAGGTGGCACTGTTGGGACTTTGCCCCCATGGCCACCAGAGGCTTGGGGTGTCCCTCAATCATCACAGGCTACCTTACAGACGTGTAGTACGTGGGACAGACACAGGGTCTCTCCAGCCTGCACCCTCAGAGTGTACCGTGTGTGATTTTTTTTCTCCGCCTCCTGTCCCTGCCTGTTCTGTAGTTTTCCGTCTGCTCCGGGCACCCTGTCCTGTTGCCCGTAGTCACTTGGCTCTGACACCTCACTTTTGAAACTCTTCGCTTGTCATCTTCTTTTGACAGTTTCCCTCTGTGCTGGGCTTGAGTGGGGGCTCAGACAAACCTGGGTTCCTGTGCTCACCTACCTCAGGAGTGGCGCCTCTAGAGCACTCCCTGTCACAGCTCTTCTCGGAGCAGTGAGGGAGAGAGGAAATGAGCTGCATAACTGGCCAGAGCCCTGAAAATGACCAGTGGCCATGCTCGGTGGCTCTTGAGCTCTCTGCCACTCCTGGCAGGTCACTTTGCCCTGCTGTGGACCCCATGCTTGTCAAAGGCTCTGTGTGCTGGTGGGATAGCAAGAAGCCTCCACTCTGGCCTCCGGGTGAGTTACAGCACATTTGTGAGTCCACCAGCAAAGTGGGTCTGTTCTTTCCCCCAAGAAATTTTCCTATTAGCAAAAGTCTGTGCATTAGCAATTTTTGTCTGGCGTGGGTTCTAACTAACTTTGTTCAGTGGGTGAGTAACATTTTCCAAACTTATTATATTTGTAAATACTTTTCCACTTGCTTCTCATTTTGAAAAATCCCTAAAAGGTCATGACTGCCTACAAACTCCATTAAATCTGTCATAACATTTTTTTAGGACCTTTCGGGCATTTGGAAAATCTGCTATTTCAAATGAATGTTCCTTGACATTTCCATTTGTGGATTATTTCTGTGTATGACGGCAGAGCCAGGATGCTTAAGTCTGCAATCAATCAAACGTTTGAGTCTACTATCACTTCTTGCCGGTGTGAATAGCCTCAATTTCTTTATCTATAAAAAAGGTGTGACCAAGTAGCCAGGAAGCTCCCCCAGTCATTGAAGATTGCAGTCAAGATTTTGATAATTGCCTAGTACAAGGTGGCTTCCTGCGGCTGTGGTCCTGGCTCCAAGCATCGTCCACAGGCTCATCTTGTTTTATGTTTTTAGTCTAACTCCAGACTCCAGATCTTCTTTTTTTAGATGTGCAGATATAATTCTTCTCCTTACACTAAACAGTGAATAGTGAAACAAAGGAGTACTTAAAATAATTTCACAAGACAGAAGATTTTCCAAGGACTTGTTTTTTTTTTTTTTTTTTCTGGTGAGGGGACAAAAGGGGATTTAGTGCTTCTTCAAGAGCAGGGGGAGCAAGGAGCCACCCTAACAAAGGGGCACCCACATATTGCATTATAGGCGATTGCTGTCTTTTATCAGCAGGCAACCTGCTGAGAGGGGCGTCTTCCTGAAGCCAAGGTCAGCAGGAGCCTGAGGATCCTATCTGGTGGGAATTCATGGCTTCTCAATCATTGAATGCTGAAAGTGAACACATTACAAAAATTGTAGTATAGGAGTCCCACCCGTGTCCCACGCGGGCGGTGGGAATGGGGTTCCCCTCGGCGGATGGGGCTGGCTGAGAAATAAAAGCTAGGAGAAATAAAACGGCAAAACCCCCACAGAACACAGAAAGTAATTTCAAAAGCAGGGGCAGGATGGACGAGCGCAACAGGCAGATGGAACTTCTAGATGAAATGGAGCCTGTGCCTGCTTTATTTATATAGGGAAACATCAATGGGATTCTATAGAATGTTCTTCTCCAAAAACGGTTAAAAGCTGTTCAGCTCCTGTCGGGTTACGCCCGTCTCTGGAGCTACTCTGAGGAACCTTCCTAGCAGAGTGGAGGGACATGTCCCGTGCACTGGGCAGTCTGTTGCCGTGGAGAGCCACGGGAAGTTCCCAGTGCCCTGCTCTCTCTCCCCCTGGCTTCGTGCTGAGAGAAGGTCTTCATGTACTTCCCGGGTGGCTTTCCCCGTAGGAGGACATAGTCGCGCCCATTCAAAGGTGAATCTGGGGGGCCCTGTAGCGTGACTGTGCTTCCCATTCTGTTTGGTGGGAAGAGTCTCGGCACCTCTCTGGGGCTTCTCACTAGAGTCCAGGAGCCTGGCTCAGGGTGTCAGACATGACGCAGTTTGTCTGAGCACCGGGGCTGGCAGCAGTTACAGGTCGGGGCGTGGGCTGTCTGCTGAGAGCCGCTGCCAGCTCCCAGGCTGCCCACGTCCTCGGCCTCTGCTCCCCTTCCTCCATCTTCAGGGTGAGCATGGTGGGTCAAGTTCTTCTCCTACTTCCAGCCTCCCCTCTCCCTCTTCTCCTTCTTCTTCCTCCTTCTGTGACTACAACTGGGAAAGGTCCCCCCTTTAAGGACTCCTGTGTTTAGATGGGGTGCCAGTAACCCAGGATCACCTCCCAGTGTCACCGTCTGCAGCACAGATTTACCATTCCCCATATTGCGTTGCCAGGGATCAGGGTGTGGTCATCCTTGGGAGCCATTACCCGACTTGCCAAGGGAAGGGCCTATCATGATCTTCACAGGTGAGAAAACTGAGGTGTGGAGGGGTTAAGTGAGCTTTTCCAGGTCACACTGTCCACAGATGGCGCTGTGGGTCTCAGGTGCTGGCAGTGTGACTTTAGCATTCTTCAGCGTGCACCTCTGTCCTCTCCAAGGTCCACTTAGCAGCTGAGCTGAGTGCTGGGCAGAGCAGAGACAACACTTACCCAGGAACGGATGAATTTGTGCTGGTTTCTATTTTTACGACAGAACGGATCAGTATTCAATGGAAAAAATAAGAATATGTAAGTCTCTATGGTTTTAAAGGATAAAACAATTCATAAATAAAATAAATTTTAAAAAATTCATGTTCTGTGCAGACATCTGTCTTTGCAAACTTAGCCTATTTTGCAAAGTTCTCTTGCTACAAACTCAACTTTTCACTTCTATTCATCCCATACTGCTTAGGCATGGTCGGGTTTCTCTTTCAAATACTGAGGCTAAAAAATCAGCTACAAAAGCCTCCACTTCGTCATCAAGGGACTTATTCATGTTCACAGTTAATGTTGACACATAAATAAATCTTCTTGGATATTTGCTTGAAAATCTTAAAACATGTGCACAACGTGTACCATTTCCTGTTGGCTTCCTGTGCTGTGGGTGGCAGAGTGGCATGCTGGTTGTCACCATGATGTAGCTGTGGCCACAGGCTTGTGTGTGGTACTGATGCTGGTCCTGTTGGTACAGAACACTTCGCTGTCTCAGGCAACATTCCCTCAGCTGTCCCGAGGTGACCTTTCTGACATAGTCTGCATATTTGGATCTCTGGTTTTCTCTCTCCAGTTATTACTAATCTTAGCTCTTTAAATATACAATATGAAGTTGTATGCAGCATGTTCTCTGATTTGTGCCTGGGGTCGGTGGGGGGGGGGGAGCAGGAGTAGAGATCAGGGAGGTCCACAAGCTTTGCCAGATCCTAAGTTGGAAGGATCAGACCCTTTGTACATGGTATTTGCATGATTAGACTTTCAATTAGAATTTTATATGTTAACGTTGATTCTTACTTGAGGTTCCATGAGAGGGGTGTTTTTAAGCCACCGTATTTGGAAGAAGCTCTTGAAATCTAAACTTTGCTGAGTCCCACAACTGTTGTCCCTTGGTGTCTTGGGGGATTGGTTCCAGGACCCCTGAGGTTGCTCAAATCTGTGGATTCTCAAGTCCCTTATACAAAGAAAATGGCATGGTGTCTCTTGGGCACTTTAAATCAGTCATCTCTAGATTACTTAAGAGACCTGATATAATGTCAATAGTTGTGTGCTATATCATTCAGGGAATAATGAACAGGAGAAAAGATTGTATGCGTTCAATAGAGATATAAATTTTTTTTGAATGTTTTCCACCTGAGGTTATTGAATCCATGAATATAGAGCCCATGGGCAGAGGGCTGACTGCATTGGTTTTGTGTGGGACTCTGCACTGGACTCAAAGCAAGAGTTTAGGGTACGTGGTCCCTGCCCTCTTGGAGCTTTTGGCTTTGAAAGGCCAGTCATCCGACATGTGGTCCTTATATATCTCCAACCGTGGCCCAGCTCCTGCCTGAGCAAGTTCAGGTCCACAAACACATCCGGTCTGATAACACAGCACTTTGGATGGTCACAGAAAGACGCAGGCAGACCTGGGGCACTCTTTCTGGGGAGCATGCTAGCTTTTGTGGAGTCAGGGTGATATCTTTCCTGCAGCAGTGTCATTGTGATCAGGTGACAGGGCTGTAGCATACAGGGGGTGTCTGTCTAAGATAGGAAGAGCCCCCATGTTCGCTTCTTTCTTCTTGTCCTCTCTATGCATGAAGCAGTTTTGTTTTTTTTTTTACTTCAGCGCATTTTGGCTGGATTCACAAAATGCCTCTACACCTTGTCTGACATCTCCCAAACAGGAAAAAAAAAAAAAAAATCTTATTCTGGGCATTTGTGGTTTTAATGGCACTTTTATTTTGGAAACTAATTGCTATTAGCCTCAGGATGATGGGAAATGTGGGCTTCGGTAACGTGTGTCTTTCCTCAGACACAGTAAGTGAGCATCCTGAGCTGACTGAGATTCTCGAGTCCTTACCTCACCACCTGAGGCTCCAAGGTATATTTTGGATAGATGTCTGGTGTCCCCAACAGAAGTCCCGATGTTGTGATTCAAACTGAAACCAGAGAGACAGAGGCCCTGCAAACAGCCTTGGGGCTCCTGGGGTCTCTGATCAGTGTCCCTTCCTGCTTCAGGAGATTGCTATTCCAGACGCACAGGAAGCATCACCCCTCAGCCTGGCCCAGCTTGGTCATTTCTTTGCCCCCTGCTGGCTGTGCTCAGCAGCCTGGGTAGCTCATGGTTGCGGGGGTGTCTCTGGCAGTTATCACTGTCTGGCCCATCTAGATTCAAAGTGCCCAGCACAGAATGGCATCTGCTGGGAGTGAGAGGGATCCTTGCCTGCATACCAAGGCAAAGCTTCTCTTGGTGCTCAGACAGGCTGAGCCAAGAACCCTGTCCCCTACTGGGGAGGCCTTGGGGGTTACCCAGTCTCTCTGGCTCTCATGCTTCCTGACCTCTTTGTCTTTTAGAGTGTACAAGATCAAGAGGGGGAGATGTGTGAGATCATGCACAAGTGTCACCTAAGGACAGTCTGCCATGCGTATTGGGTGGAAGAGCTACCTCTGCAGGCTCGTCCAATGCACTTTGATGTCTGTGCATGTGCCTCCTAGTGCCAGGTCCTGCCTGAACAGCCTCTTCCCTCCAGGTCAGCATGACCTTCTTGTCTGGGGCGGATTTGGCCTTGGTCTGTTTTAGTCTTATCTTTGCTGTTCATGCTGTGCTTTCCAAAGTCTTCTCGTCACGGACTGAACAGACGCTGGTCAGCTGCCTGGGGAGACAGCTCTGTCCACCCCTCCATCCTCCTGACAGAACCCTGATTGTGTTAGGATGGCACACGGCCCAGCTGAAACCTTGGCTTCCTGGGTCCTTTGGGGTTGGGTGGCCATAAGGCTAAGTTCCGGCCAGTGTGTTCTCAACAGAAACTTCTGGAGGGGCCTTCTGGGGAAGGGCCCTGCTCTTTCTACCCTCTGCCTTTCTCCCTTCTGGTCTGGAATGCAGACTGCAGTCTTTACCTTCAAAATGGCAGAAGGAGCCGCCGTCCTGGGAGTCACTGAAGATTTCTTGGTACATGGAAGCCCAGAGCCACATGGCCAAGCCCCTGGGTTGGGGTTCAGTACATGCAGCAAACATGACTATTGACAGGTGGGTGCTTCCCTGACTCACCCCAACATGGCGCTATCAATTTAAATTGGTTCACTGTGTGTATTTCCATGCCAGGTTCCAGGGCACATCCTTGGCCTTGTGCCCGCTTACTTATGGGGTGACCACGCTATGGGATTACCCCTATGGGGTGGCATGCTCCAAGGGTTCCCCTGTGGGGAGCCCTGCTCTGGGGGTTTCCTTGGGCTTTATTTGGCCATATGCAGGAGACTGCACGGGTACAGATACTCTGCCTCTTGAGATGAGGAGCAGCCACGGCTCTCCAGCACAGGGCTGCCCACTCAGGGACAGTCCAGCCTGTGGGATGTGGCCTGACACGGGGCTCCAGCAATCAGGCCCACATAGGTGCCATTCTGACCCACTCACCCGGGTTTTCCTCACCCCAACTCCGTCTTTCTGCTTCTTCCCCTTCCATCTTGACTTGATATCGGCATTGGCATCATCTTATTCAGATACTCTGAGGTCCCTGACTGACCCTTGGTTATAAAGCATGGGGTTACAGCTGTTTTAGGGCCACCAATATCCCTCCATCCCATAATTCCCTTCCCGCTGCAGGGAGGCTTATCTCCTGATGCAGCTTTGTCCTGTGACTCTGTCCTCGGGGTGGCTGACACCTCTGAAGGCCTTTCCTGCTCTGCCTGGACATGGAGACCTTCGGCAGGGTTTTATCTAAGTCCCACTTTTATCAATGCCACTGTAGCTTGTTCTAGTGGAACAGCGATCCTCCACGGCCCGAGTTCCTGTGCATCAGCTGCAGTATAACCCTGGCTCTGCGGGCAGCCCTGCGACCTCCTTCCCTCCTCTGGTTCCACTTTGCCACAGTCATTTCTGTCTTCACCTCCTCAGAGCCAGGCTGCAGCCCCCTTCCTCGTCTCACTGGTCCCCTAAATGTGAGAGGATAGAGGGAGCGCCTGTGGATTTGGGGGCCTGCATCAGTGTCCCAGTTTAGCTGCTGACTGGCCACAAGGTCTTGCTCACTTGAGACCCACGAGCCTCAGTCTTTTCCTAAGTAAAACAAAACTTTTGGAGAAGAGTCGACGAGACGTCAGGTATGAAGCACTCCGTAGCCCTCCTCGGCCGCCATCCGCCACTCGCTCCTTTTCTGGTTCTCGAGAGTCAACAATGCTCAGTCTTCTAAATGCATTCATTTGGAAGTTATCTTGATATTTCTAAATAACAGTGTCCACTTCTTGATTTTTCAATTTTACATACTATGTGTTAACTTCTTAATATGGAAGATGAGGATTTATTCTTTTACTCCTGCCACCCCCTCCCCCCATCTTCCTTCCACCCACAGATGCTATAGCTCTTCATGGTTTTGAAGCTCAGTTCAGTGCACACATCCTTACGGCAGCTGAGCCACGTAGTGAATGAACTACACTAGTTTTCTCTTCTCCTGAGCAGTCTTTTGTTTTTCCTGAAATTAATAGTTGCTTTTTTTTTTTTAATGTGCATTTATCACAATGCGGTGGTCAAAACAAAATGAGGAAGTGCTAAGAGCTAATTGTCCTATTATTAGAAAGGAAGAGGCACTCCAGTTCTTCAGGGAAAAGGACTTTCTCTCCGGGCATGAAATTCTCAAAATAATTTCTGTTGCATAACCTCATATAAATGACATGGAGGACTTAATTCGCCAGCAAATGTCAAAGCCCATTCTATATGCCTGTTTTGCATAATGGTTTTGGAAAAAAGCCAAGGTTGTGACCTTACAGTGTAACTCTGGGAGGATGGCTCCATGAGGGACCCAGCTAACGGGGTGGAAAGTACTTTGTGGTGAAACGTGATGTCAGGGTAGAACTTGGGCACCCGGTGGATTGGAGAGGTGGCATGTCTCCTGGGCCACCTCTTCTGGTGGCCGCCTCTCTGAATGCAGGACTGTATGCATGCATTCACTTGGGAAGTAGTAGCCGAGGCAGCCGCGCTGGCTGGGTTCCGGAGGTTCTGCAGTGAGCAAGCTTGTGTGGACTTTGCCTCGTGGAGTTCCTGGTCTCGTGGGAAGACAGACCCTGAGCCGGGTTGTTGGCATGATGGATGCTGTGATGGAAATGGCAGCTGCCTCCTGATCCTGAGGTCTTCCACTTGAATGCTTCTGCGGACAGAGTCCCCAGCTGTTGCAGGGACACCAATATCCCTCCATCCCATAATTCTCTTCCCTATGACTTGAGTGGAGGCTTATCTCCTTTTTGACTGACAGTCAAAAAACTGTGGGATAAACACACAAAATCTCAGAATCAGTCATTCTCTGGTTGTAAAGTTCTGTCAACTAAGACAGCGGCTCAGGGAAACAGTGCGCCAGAGGTCAGGTCGGACACTTGGTCCCCCTGGTCCTCGTGGGGGAAAAGGTCCTGAGTCTGCGTGTTTGGTGCTGTGTGGGGGACAAATCACAGACCCCAGCGGTCCCTGTTCTGGTAGCACGGTGAGCCTTCAAGGACGGAGACTTTTCTGTCCCTGTGCATCTACTCCAGTTTCACACACGCGAACGCTGCAGAAATCTCATCAAATCTGTCATGAGAGGCAAGGTACTGGGAGGTCCAATATCTGGGCACAAAGCAGCAGAGTCATTTGCTTGGATCAAATGTTCTATTCCTTGTCTTTAAAATGATAGAATTATTTCCTTTGTAACACACAAGTTTGGATCAGATGGGGTTTTTTGAGTCCCCTGCAGTCAATAAAGCCCCTGGTTATAGAATACTTTAGAAAGCTCTTTGCACTCTGTTCTGTTCATAAGCACTACTCTGTATGTCCTGGAAGAAATCCCTAATACTAACCAATGTGCTAATGAAACGATGTATGCATGGCAGATTTCATTTTTTGACTACCTATAGGTATTCTAAAGGAATAACCTGTGTGTGTGTGTGTGTGTGTGTGTGTGTGTGTGTGTGAGAAGAGTTATTCGGTAAGTAAATTGAATGAAGAATTAATATCTGGTGATTGTTCTCAACTGGCTCTGGCAATTCTCAACATCATTGAATGTGACTTTGGTTCCTAGAAGTGTAGAATTCTATTGCAGTATAGTTATTACCTTCAGAAAATAGAAAACTAATTATCTTTATTTTTTCCTACTTTATATATATTTTTTTGCCCACAATAACTTTAAAAATTCCCATTTACCAGGATTCACAACATCTGTCTCATTTCAAAATAATGAAAGGAAATTATTAAAAGTATGAAAATAATGCAATTGACAAATCTGTTCTACCTGTGAATATGGAGGACACCTCTCAGCTCCTAAAGAAGAGAGCTTATGAAAGGAGAAGGCTGAATAGAGGACAGAGTGAGATGTGAACATCCAAGAAGTTTCCTTTTTGTTTGGTGAGATGAACTAAAGGACTCGCTCAGGAATTGGAAAAGGGATTTGAGAGAAACAGATAATTGAGCATGGAAAGATGCTCAACTTGAGAGCGACTTAGAACTACAATGAGACACCATTTCACACCACCAGATGCCAAAGTGAAGATGTTGGGCAGTGATGTGGGGTTAGGATGTAGAACCACCGGAACACTTGCTTGATTGGCGCTGGGAGCGTAAGTTGGTCCAGCCCTTTGCTCCTGCAGATGCCACTTAGGTAACCTAAAGGTGCCTGGCACCAGAGCTGTGTAGCAGCTTTGTGACCTGTGTTTGAAACAGGAATTGGATGATGATGTTTATATGAGTGTTCTTTGTAATAACTCACACACAAACGCTAGAAAAAGCTCAATTGGCCATCAACTATACACTGGAAAAATAACGTGGGGTGCAGTCCACTTACACCACACCATACTACACAGCAGGGGAAGCGAAGGACATTCAGATAGAGGCGATATCTTGGATGCACTCCAGGGCACGCGCTGAGCAGCTAAGCCAGACGTAAAATATTCCCCAGCCTGGGTTCACTCACACACAGTGTAGGAATGTAGGACTCAATAATATGCTGCTTAGGTTAAAACTTAAACTAGAATTAGCTTGTTAGACATCTCTAGCAATTAGAGAAATGCAAATCAAAACTACTCTAAGATTTCATCTCATTCCAGTCAAAATGGCAGCTATTAAGAATACCAACAACAGGGCTGGGGATGTCGCTCAAGCGGTGGTGCGCTCACCTGGCATGCGTGGGGCGCTGGGTTCGATCCTCAACACCACATAAAAATAAAAAATAAAGATTTTGTGTCCACCTAAAAAAAAACTAAAAAATAAATATATAAAAAAAGAATACAAACAATAAGTGTTGGTGAGGATGTGGGGGGAAAGGCACACTCATTCATTGCTGGTGGGACTGCAAATTGGTGCAATCAGTCTGGAAAGCAGTATGGAGATTTCTTAGAAAACTTGGAATGAACCACCATTTGATCCAGTTAATCCAACTCCTTGGTTTATACCCAAGGACTTAAAAATCAGCATACTACAGTGAGGCAGCCACATCAATGTTTATAGCAGCACAATTCACAATAGCTAAATTGTGGCACCAACCTAGTTGCATGGATAAAGATGAGTGGATAAAGAAACTGTGGCATATATACACAATGGAATATTGCTCAGCATTAAAAGAATAAAATAATGACATTTTCAGGTAAATAGATGGAGTTGGAGAATATCATGCTAAGTGAAGTAAAACAATTCCAAAAAAACAAAGGCCGAATGTTTTCTCTGATAAGTGGATGCAAATCTATAATGGGGATGGGGGAAGCATGGGAAGAATGGAGAAACTTTGGATAGGGCAAAGGGGAGGGAGGGAAGGGATGGGACATGGGGTAAGAAAGATGGTGGAATGAATGAGATGGGCATCATTGCCCTAGGTATATGTGTGAAGATAACGAGTGGTGTGACTTGACTTTGTGTACAACTAGAGAAATGAAAAATTGTGCTCCATTTGTGTATTATGAACTGAAATGCATTCTGCTGTCATGTATAACTAATTAGAACAAATAAATAAATAATTTTTTTAAAAAAATTAGCTTTTAGAGATGCTAAATTTCTAGCTCAGCCCAGACTTACTGAACCAGAATCTGCATTTTCTTTTTTTTCAAAATCTGCATTTTAATAAGACTCCCAGGGGATTCCTGGGCATGCTAAAGTTGATCTTTGCCAGATAGGAAACAAAATTGAGTTCAATCAATGTTAAACTTTAGGTTAAAATTAAGTAACATTGGGCTGGGTTCTAGGCACTTGCCTAGAACGAGTGAGGCCCTGGTTTCCATCCTCAGCACCAAATAAAAATAAATAAATAAAATAAAGGTGTTGTGTCCAACTACAACTAAAAAAAATAAAATCAAAATTAAGTAACATTTAAATTGAAAATGTTGTTAAAATTGTGAAGAAAAGCAAGGACAAGTGGACACATGGAACTAAATATACCTTCACCCAAGGGGACAGTGGGGTAGAAGGGACTTTCAAAGACCACGAGGATGAGCTTGTTCTAAGCTGCAGGTGGGGACCGCGGCCTTCATCACAGGGGGAGTCTTTGTAACACAAATAATTTACCATATCCCCTTGTATCTACTCAGATTTAATACACCAGGTTATTTTCTTAATTATTTGTTCTTTTTAGCTGGACATGACAGTAGAGCATCTTTTGACATATTTATACAAACGCGGGGTACATCTGATTCTAATTGGGTGCCAGTCTGTGGATGTACATGACAGTACACCAGGTTTTTAGAAGAAGGGTTAAAGTGAGGGTGGGCCTCCGTGGGGAAGTGGCTGGAGGAAGGAGGCCCCAGGCTGGGTCAAGAAGCTGTGTGCAGGGCCATTGGCCCCTCTGTGCCGTCACCCAGGTGGACAGGTGTGTCCAGCTGCCTCTTCACATCCCTGCAGCCAGAGGCCCTGACCTGCAGGACAGCTCGTGCAGCAGTGTTCCGCCCCTGGGACGCTTGAGCCCCAGAAGGTTCCCAGTTCCCCTGCAGCGCTGTCACTGAAGAGTCGGGGTGAGTCTGAGCTGGCGCTGCTGGCTGGTGAGAGCGCGCTGGGCCAGGTCAGCAGCTGTACAGAGGTGAGGGTCTTGCCTGCGGGGGAGCGGCCGAGGTGTCTAACTCTGGCGCCAGTCCTCCCCTGTCTTTCCCGTTGTTCTGCCTAGAAGCCGACTCAAGACTGAGAGAGTGTCATGGTCATGATTTTCCCCAAAGCAGTTTCTAAAAATTGAATGTGATTCTTTGGTTAAAAAAAAATTAGAAAATATAGAAGATTAGGAAGAAAAAAAAATTTCTCCACAGTTCTATTCATGAAACACCCATCATTAACATTTTAATGTGTTTCCTTCAAGTCTTTTTCTATGCATTTTTTTTAAAAATATAATTAGATTAGGTGCTAAGGATGAGAGTGATATGTTTCTCTGGTTTTCTTTCCTTAGTATGTGCATGTCTCACTTTCTCTGCTTCTTGGTGCTGGGGCCGACCCAGGGCTCGTGCAGCTAGGCAAGTGCTCTACCACGGAGCTACATCTCCAGCCCTGTTTCTCTGCTTTCTATTGTTTCATACATTTGTCATCTGAACATGTCATACTAAATGTGTAGAAACTGTCTTTGCCAAAGAGTCACCACTAGCAAGAATAAACTGGGAAATGTTAAATTTTTTTGGAGCATTAGGAAAGATCAGATGTTTGGGGTCCTTAATTCTCTTTTTTCTTACTACTTGAAAGTTAACCTGTCTTTGGGAGCACTTAGTCAGTAGACACTCTTGGGGGTCTTACCTGTGCTGGGTGCTGGGTACCCCCAGTGCCCTGGTTCTTGGGACAGGGTTGAATGTGCAGGAAGCTGCATTTGTGTTCAGCTGTGTCCAGGTCAGTGAAAGAGCGGGGGCTTCTGAAGGGCAGAGTTCGTAGTGTCCTTGGAGCCAAAGCTATCAAGTGGCAATCTTTTCTTAAGCCTTTAGTTTTGTTTTAAAATTCAGCATGAACTACAGCAGTGAAACAAAGTGTGTAACTGGGTCACTTTGACCCAGACCCAACGGCAGCTCTCCTTAGGACCACAGCTGACGGTGGTGAGTCACACCTGCCGAGCCGTGACTCTTCCCCTGTGCATTCGTAATCAGCCTCCTTGTTCTGCAGCTGCGGGTCCATGGCCCAGGCCTGTTTGGCTGTGGAGGAGGAAAGGTCTTATGCTCTAAGGATGAGCTGTAGGTGCTCCTCTGCACCAGGGGGCAGAGAGGGAGTCCTTGTGTAACAGGGTTTCAGACCTGCAGTGGCAGGCTGTGGCTTCTTCGTTGTTCTTTGTTGAGCACCTACTATGGTGACAGATTCTTTATGGTCCTGTTGCATTTAAAGCCTTTCAACAATCTTGTGACAAAGATTTTAATCCTCCTCTTGCTGAGAAAACCAAGGCTCTGGACAGTTAAGATGCATATATCCCCACTATATCCCAGGCACCCACAAATGTTTGTTGAGTGAATGACTGAAGGAAGGAATGAGTGACACCTCCAAGTTAGTAGAAGAGAAAGACCAAAGGAGAGACTAGCCAATATGAACCAGAAGAGTTGGTCCTAAAAGCTAAGAAGTTTTGGGCTTTTCAATTATTATTATTATTTTTTTTCCTTCAGTGTTTAAGCTATGAATTCAAGAGATGGGGAGGGGAGGATATTTCAAATAAGACAGATGAAGGAATGTGTCTATGACCATTTAAGAGAGCCTAGGTCTCAAAAAGGAAAATGATAAATAGGGGGGGACCCTCACTTATTAAGTGCCAGTCACCACTAGGTACTACGTTACCTTATTTAATCCCCACACAGTCCCTCTGAGTTGCTATTGCCAACTCCACTTAGGGCCGAAGAAGCTGGAGCTCAGAGAATCCGGGGCTGGACCTGGTCTCAGTGAACAGTGGATAGAACCCAGGCACGGCCATCTCCACAGCGTCCCCCAGACTTTGCTACTTTTTTTCCATAAACAAACATCAAGAATGGATTTTCCATTAGGAGAAAAATCTCCAGGTGATATGCAGAATTTTTTTATAGCAACAAAACACAACAATTGGTCCTTCCCCAGAGGAGTCCAGCTGGGTCAGTGCAGGGAGAGAGTCAAGCAGGAGACGAAACGTCAGGGTGCCCAGAAACATGATTAGGAGGGACGGGGTGCAGTTCGGGGCGGGGGGGGGGCGGCGGGGGGATATTTCCAAACCAGAGTCCACGAGCCGGGCTTTTTGTTTTCCTCCCGGGATCAGAACTCCTGAACATATTCAGATGATTGCAGGAATATGGTCGGTTCTGCTGTATCTTGACACGTGCCCCCCGAAATCCCTGCGTGGTGCAGGTATCTACTCTGAGAACCACGGGGTTTGGGGGGATGAGGGGCTGAGGACACAGCACTGAGAAACTTCATTAGGGACATATCTTAAAAGAGATAAAATCCTCATCAGGGCAGCAGGGTTTTGCACATGTGGAGATGGTGACAGGTGTGTACATCCACACGAGGCCGTGGTGACAGGGCCGCGGCCTTCTAGGTGTGGTGGGGGTTGGTGGGGCTCAGCCGGTCCCCTCCGCTGCAGGCACCTTGGTCGTCTGGCCGAGGCATGCACTCGGCACCTTGGTCGTCTGGCCGAGGCACGCACTCCCAAGCACCCGGAAGCCTGGGAGGTGTTCAATTTGTTCAGTCATAAATCAAAGCAAGTCTTGTGGCAGAACCTCGTGTTCAGGGGCCCGACGTCATGGAGCGTCCAGGAGCCAGATGGACTGCATGTGGAAAGTGGGTGGCTTTCGTGTACCCAGCCTTCCGAGGGGCTCTCTGGCCTAGCCACAGGTCCCTCCACAGTGACCCAGAGGAGCGGGCTCTCCACCAAGGGCTCCTCCTCTGGGATTTCCCAAAGGCCCCCTGTGAGTGGCTGGGCGGGCAGTGGAGTGTGGCCCGGTCCCTCTGAGTTTCCTTCTTTATGCACCCCCCGCCCCTCTCCGATTGCTCCGAGTCTCTTCCTGAGTTCTCCTGGATGTTGTCACCCTTGGGCTGTCGTGTGCGTTTGGAAACGAGGCCGACAGGGTCGGATGGGGCTTGGGTCCACAGGTGGAGCGTGGTGCTTAGGGCAGACTCCACTGGTGTTCCAGAGGCTTCTGAAAGCCAGTCTGGTTCCCACCCGTGGACTGGTTGCTATGGAGATGAGTGGCCCCAGGTGGAGGCGGAGGGCCCTGGGCCCGGGCAGTGGTGTTCCTGAGACTTCCTGTTTCAGTCCTGCTGCGGCTGCTTCCCCTTGGCGCGGACCTTGCCGCTGTGCCCGTCACTCCTTCAGCCACAGGTCCCCTCTCTCATATGGCTTCTGGAAGTTCGTTAAACCCGAGCCGCTCCTTTGCTGGTGCCCTCCCTTTACTGTTCTTCGTTGCTGTGGCTTAAAACACCTCCTCCTTTTACAGCTTTTTTTTTTTTTTAACTCTACCATCTTTCACAAGTGGTTTCAGGAGGGTCAGGTACGTGTGGGTTAGGAGTTCACACCACGGTCCTTCTGTCAGTCCCCCGAGTCAGACCGCATTTCCAAAGGGAGGTGGCACTTGGTCACTGACACTACGCAGTGCATTTGTTGACCCTATGAATTGGATGAGTCCCCTGCGACCTCTAGCTCTGATTTTCTGGAATCCAGTAAATTAAGGGAAGGGGCTGAGGGAAAGCTTTAACTAGAGGAGGAAACGGGGGCTCTTGGGTTTCCACAGAATGATCCTGTTAGCTCCGCTCACAGTACTGGTTTCATCCTCCCAGCTCCCGGTTGTGCCCACTAACTCTGAGGCTTTGAAAGTTCTGCCCAAGTGCGGATGTGTGTGGTGCCCGTGTTGGCTCCTCAGGCTGCTTTGAGCCCTTTTCTTTCCCTTTCTTTTTTGGTATTGGGGATTGGACCCAGGGTGTTTTACCACTGAGCCATATCCCCACATATCCCCAGTCCTTTTTAATCATTACATTTTGGGACGGGCTGTAGCTACATTGCTTAGGGCCTTGCTAAGTTGCGGAGGCTGGCTGTGAGCTGGCAGTCTTCCTGCCTCAGCCTCCCGAGCTGCTGGGATGACAGGTGTGCCACTGCACAGGCTTTCCTTTTTCTCTTTTGCTGTAAAAGGCAAGCTCTGCCTTGCAAATTCACTCTTATCAGGGCTGGGATGTGACTCAGTGATAGAGTGCCCATCTGGCATGCACTCGGGCCTAGGTTTGATACCCAGCTCTGCTAAAACGAAAACAAAGGTCACCAACCAAACAAAACCGCTGTTATTAAGTACTTCAGATCTCCTGGGACTGTGGCTGGGATGGGGTGTGCACATGCACATTCTCTGCTCTTGGGAGATCCCTCTGTGAGAGCCTGCGTGGGAACAGTCGGGAGACCATGAAATGCTCAGTTCAATTTGGGGATGATGGGACCACCGTACAGTAGAAGCCATGCTGGACCCTGAACTGGGTCTTGGAGGATGAGTAGGAGTTCGTATTGTGAATGAAGAATACGGTTTCCTAAGTAGAGGGAATACAGCGTGGGAAGAGCAGGAAGTGTTGGTCAGCGGTCAGCATCTGCCTGCCCTTGCAGCGTGAGCCAGTGAAGCTTCGAACCCCACAGGGTCCTGAAAATCTCTCACGGACAAGTTTGATGGAAGCCCAAACATATTTATTTGTTAATGGAGGTTAGCATGGTCTCTGGAACTTTTTGTTGGATAAGCTGAGGCTTTTCTGCTTTTTTGAATGGTGTCACTTCTGGCCTTTGAGGTCTCAGACACTGATGTTGGCTGTGGCTGGAGACTGTACCTGTGGGCATCAGCTGCGCGTGGATAGGGCTTCTCCAGGGGCAAAGTAGCATTTGATATGGAGTAGAAGAAAGGGTCTTGCGGCAAGGAGATTTATGGCCATGGAACAAAGAATTGCAGATTTTAATTTGGAGCGTCGCCTCCACAGCACCTGTACAGAATTGGCACTGGCCCAGGGGGTCCCTCCTCCTCAGGGCCTGGGTGCCGGAAACACAGTGCACAGCCTCTGCAGTGCATCCATGGAAGGCTGATCCTTTTTGCTGACTTTCTCTTCACAATGATGACAACTTATTCAACTTAAAACATTAGCAAATTATAGCAAAGGTGAAGGAAGCATAAAAGGACCTTGAATTTGTTCAATTAGAGACAATGGCTGCAGGCATTTCCTGCCAGTCCCTTTTAACGTTTTATTTACTTATTTACAGGCTGAAAGCTTGACAAGCATGATTGTCACTGTGAGCCTGTTGTGTATAGTAAGTCTATATGTGCTGGGCACAGTTCTAAGCACGCTATGCATGATCATTCATTCATTGAATCCTTACAATGGCCCTAAGAAGCAGGTATTTTTATCCTGTTTTTCAGATTGGGGAAATCTCACATAAAAAAAATTTAAGTATCTTGCTTAAGATTGAACGTCTGATAAGTCAGCATTCAAACTCAAACCTGGGTCCAGAGCCCATTCTCCTAAAAATTCTTCTGCTCAAACTCTGTTACAATTCATACATTATAGTGTATGTCCTAATGTGTTATTATATATGTATGTATATATGTAACAATTTAAAATACAGGACATATTATACAATTACAGCCATAACTATTAAGTCTTTTCCTTGTGGAATGTTCTAGCCTGGGAACATCTGCATCATTCACAAACCCTCCATGCACACAGCTCTTGTGTATGTAGATAGTGCAGTCGGTGTCAGGTATTCCTTCTTCTTGGGCATTTATGTATCTCCCAGGGTCCCTCCATGACCAGCAGGGCTCTGTGTGGCAGAAGGCACAGGGGCTTCTGGTGCATGGTGTCCTCCCTGGCCCCTCCTTCCCCCTCTGACCTGAGGGACTTGGCATGGGCTTGTTTGGTGGGGGGGTGCAGAGGGCGTCAGGGCTCCAGTAGAAACACCAAGGGGCGCTGTCCTGCCCTTGCTGTGAAAGTGAGGGGCTGGGTGGGGTCCCCATCAACCTTCCTGGGAAGACACTGTCAGCCCCGGATCAGGTGTACCCCAAGTGCCTCATACTTCTGAGGACTACGCCCAGAAACAGCCGGGCACTGTGTCAACTGGGGCACCAGCAAGAATGACCCAGCTCTTTAGACCTTCTTACTAAAGGTAGATGACATTGGAAGTCATGTCTGTAGGGAAACAAGAGACCCTAGCAAGAAGACAAAAAACCCCAATAGAGATATATACCACAAATAGAGTTGGCTTTCATTATTCCTTTTCTTTCCCTTGGGTTAGGATTTAATCAGGATTCCGGGATTTGCGGGAGTCCACAGCAACAGGAGTGTATAGAAAGCTCTGGATAGAGCAGGTGTTCCCTCCAAGATTTCCACAGTGCCAGACACAATTTAAGTGAGGAAAGTTTAAAACATCCCCCCAGTGACTCTCACCCAGGAGGTCCCTGTTGTCCCCAGTGTCTCCGTGTTGAGGAGGTGGTTATCTGCAGGGGCAGAGCTGAGTACCTGTGGCCCTAGGAGGCCAACCCGGCTGCTGGCTGCCTGCCTCCTGAGCACAGCGGCAGGTTTCTTGTCACCCTTTGTTCTTTGCGTAAGTGTGTGCGGTTTTGTATTCCGAGTACAAAAAACTTTCATGTTTTGAAAAACCATCAGTTGAACTGCCAGTGCTTAGACAGATTGCTGTGTGCCTGCGTGGAGAGCACCCTGACCCAGAGAACACTTCACTCCTGAGACTAGGCTTGTGGCATTTGCCATCTGACCCAGCAGGAGCCCGGGGCAGATGGAGCTCCAGTTGGAGCTGTTCTGCGATTTCTTTTTCTTTCTTTCTTTTTTTTTGCAGGGAGGGGGGACACGATTGTTTCTTTTTTTCTTTTGTGTCCTTGTAGCCGTGGGGAGCAGATCCTGGAGCCATGGTGTCAGGCCGACCTACTGGGCTCCTCAGCCCTGCATCAGGGCACCAGGCACACCCCACATGTCTTCCCTGCAGATCAAAGGTGCCGCCCAGAGGCGGGAGCCTCCCCACTCTCCCTCGCGGGGCTGCGCTGCTCTTGGCTGCCTGAAATGACCAGCTTTCCATAAGGTATGCCGTGTTTGTTTGACTTGGGAGCGAGCGCTGGCTGCCTGTTTGGAGGGGTTCTGTTCGCCAGTTTACTTGTGAGGACAGCACGGGTCTGTGTTGAGCAAAGTAACCTCCGAGCATTAGCTTTGGATAAGGTGCAGGGGACAATATGCAGAAGCAATTCCGTTTAGTGAATCTGTGCCCTTTCCACTGATTGAAATGGTCTCTAAGGAGGCTGCAGATAATTAGTTTTGCAGAAGGTGGACACAAGGCCATAGCAGGTGAAATGATACAGGATGGACTGAGGAGGTCCCACCTGCTGTTCTGCTGGTCCTGGAGTGAGATTTTTCCGGAGTTTCTTCCTCCCTGACTTTATTCTGCATCCTTTGGTCCCTTTCGGTTCTCGCTGCGACTGGCTTTGTAGTTCTGGTCCAGAGCACCCCAAGACTTCTGCAAAGACTCACTGACATTCTGTGCACAGCTGCCTGCGCAGGGCAGGGAAGGGCCCGTGGGCGCAGCTGGGCTGGGTCACCCTCCCCCACCTTTCTTCCCTAAACAGCTCCCACGGGTTTATGAGTTCCTTGGGGGAAAGTAGAGCAATCTACATCAGAATGCCCTGTTTCCTGCCAGGGGAAGTCAAAGAGTTTATGGGATGCCATTCCCAGGCTTAAGGCATTGATTGCCATGTCATATATTTGGGCTGGCTGCTGCTGGGGTGCCGCCCGCCAGGCCTGGGGTGCCGCCTCTAGCCAGGGCCTGCCGCCTCTAGCCAGGGCCTGCAGTGTGCTGGACGTGACAGAGCCCTGGGAGGGCTGTGCTATGTTTCTAAACTTTCATTTTACTTTTTAGTTGTAGTTGGATAAAATACCTTTGTTTTATCTGTTTATATTTATGTGGTGCTGAGGATCGAACCCAGGGCCTTGCATGTGCTAGGAGAGTGCACGACTGCTGAGCCACAACCCAGCCCTGTGCTGTGTTAGTTTCTGATTTTCAAAACTTTGGATTCATCAGAAACGTTACCCTTCTGGTCATAGGGAGGGTGGAAGAAGGAGCAGGGGTCAGTGGTGGCTGGCGTGTGGGCTGTCCCTCTTGTTGGTCAGGGAAGTGTCTGCCCCCACAACACACTGTGAGGCCTCTGAGGTCCACCTGAGAGAGTGCTGCTCCCTTCTGTTCCCCTGGGAGCCCACAACTGCCACCTGCCCTGGGAGGCCCGGAGGGGACGGGCTCTGGGGGAGGCTGCCTCCCTTGGGAGATGGAGGTGGGAAGGTCTGAGGTGTGTGGTGGCCGGAGTCAGAACAGGGACAGCCAGGTGGAGAGCAAGGGGACGGAGGCCAGCAGGCAGGAAGCCTGGTCAGGGTTTCTCCCCTGAGGGCCTGACTCCAAAGGGAGGGTGAGGTGACAGGGGGCAGACGTAGCCAGGGCCTGCCCATGGGGTTTTGTCAGAGGCTCAGCAGCCCCTGCAAGGGCTGGGGGCGGGTGGGCACGGGAGGACTCACTAGGAAGGCCTGGCCACCGCCTCCCCTCCACTGGAGAGCACCACCAACTTCCCACTGTCTCCAAAGCTGGAAGCCACCTGCTCCACCGGGTCCTCTGTCCCCACAGGGAGCAGTCTTGGTGTCCTTGAGTCTCCCTGGAGTGCCTGAGTAATCTCTCCTGTACGGTCCCTCTGAGCCCAAAGTCGTCCTGTGGCTCGAGGGGCTGGTTCTGGGGCCTCCTCTGAACTTGCTCAGGTCCTCTGAGCACCTGCGTGTGCTCCCCACGGGCTCCAAAGCCACACAGTGGGGTGTTGCCCTGGCGTAGCCGGGCCAGGCGTTGACTGTGTGGCTTGGGCAGATCCCGCCACCTGAACTTGGCCCTGATGCCCTCAGGGCCAGCCTCAGTGTTCCTAGGAGCCTGGGCGGGAGCCTGGGCGGGAGTCCTCGGCCCAGGGAGGGGGGCACTCTGCTGCTGTGTGCTGCAGCTGGTCCCCAGGGGAGCTGGTAGACAGACCTCAAACCCAGGTCACGGGGAAGTGTAAAGGAAGTTCTGGGGACAGGGGGAGGAGGAGAGGGGGCCATGGATTTTGGCCCAGAGGAGCAGCCGTGTCTGTATTCTGTGCCCCAGGAAAGCTCCCCTCTGACGGATGGGGCAGAAAGCAGCGAGGAGACTCCAGGTGATGCGGGGCTTGTCAGCTAACAGGCGTTCTGGCTGGGGCAGGGGTGACTCCTGCTAAGTCACAGCCTCAGATGTGTGCTCAGTTCACCTGGGGCTCTGGGGTCTGGATCTGGGAGCTTCTGGACAGGACGACACCCGGAATCACCGTCACCTACTCACACGCCTCCTCTCGCAAGTGGAGTTATTTTCTGGGGCCTGGAGTTCCTGCCCATGGGACGTGAAGCGGCGGTGAGGCTAGTCCTGCGGTCAAGGAGCCTCGGGTTTGCTTAGGGAGGAGAGGAGGGGCTTAGTGAGGTACTTGGAGAGGCAGCTTCCAATTGCCTTCTCCCACAGAAGCCGAAGCTTCATTATTTCCCCTGGAGCACACCATGAAGATTAATCAAATCAAGTCCAGATTAAGGCGTATATAAAGTCTGTGACCAGCATCTAAAAATTAGAATTATGAGGGCTTGGGGTGTAGCTCAGTGGCAGAGCTCTTCCTTAGCCGGCAGCAGGCCCCA
This sequence comes from Callospermophilus lateralis, assembly GCF_048772815.1. NCBI lineage: Eukaryota > Metazoa > Chordata > Mammalia > Rodentia > Sciuridae > Callospermophilus > Callospermophilus lateralis. The sequence goes on from NC_135318.1 coordinate 7,622,503, forward strand.
GGTTTGACCTTCAACACTGGAAAGAAAAAAAAAAAAAACATTATGAGCAGTTAATTCCAATTTAAAAGAGGATTCTGGAACTTATTCACATCTACTAGATTTAATTGCCTAAATTGTTTATTCATTTCATCCCAAGGTTCTTTTTATCTTCATTTCACAGAGGGGGAAATAGAGGTTCAGAGGGTTAGGTAACTTGCCCAAGGTCACACACTTTGAGAGAAACATATCCATGGATCCAACTTTTGAAGATTTTATTTCAAAGATACGCTTTTATCATCATAGCAGACAGACAATGACCACTTTGCACAGCCCAAGTGAAAAGATTTTTGAAGTTGGTGAAGTCCAGCGATACTAAGTATATTATCTTATGCTTATGTGACTAGACCCTCTCAGTGAGCCCTTCTGGTTTGATCTGACTGGACGTTGGGACAGAACTGCAGAGCAACGTGTCTCCAGCACATCACGGACCTCACTGGCCCCGTGCACAGGGTTGAGTCAACCACGGGTGCTCCTGGACGATGGGAGGGGTATTCATGATCACCTGTAAGCTGAGTGGCACTGGGGCTGGGGGGGGCCAGGACTGACCCAGGGAGAGAGATGCAGGGAAGATATGATTTTATTGTTTATGAGCAAATCGACAAGCCAGGAGCCCCTGAGCACCCAGAGCCCAGTGTGCTCTCAGGAAGTGAGTTCTAGCGCCTTCCGGAGCTCCATGCTGCTGGGGGCAGAGCGGGCCCTGGTCCACGGTGCTGGGCTGATGAGGGGAAAGGGAGAGGAGACAGGAGTGGAGAGCCATCAGGGCCCAGATTTGAGCTGCGCACACGTGACTCTTCCAGCTTCTAGTAAGTGCCTGGGAGCCCTTTTGGACAAATGGATTTTTCTGTTTTTTGGGGGCAAACCTTTGCTATTCTACTCTTTAAAAATAAAGAAAAGGAAATAAAGTCCATTCAAGGAAGATGAGACTGTCTGCCTGTATGTGGCTGAGGCCTGAGTCCCTTGGGCTCATCCCCAGCGACAGCCCCGCCCTCCGATAGTGCAGGTGCCCCAGCCGTGACAGGTGGAGATGGCCTGGCTATGGCTGCTGGCCTGCTCCTCTGGCCTCTGCAGCTGCGGCAGGTGGCATTCCTAGGATGCTCTCGGTTTCATTGCTGGCTAGAGATGTGCTTTTAAATGTGGCTTTGCACGTACTGAGGTTTATTTTGTTGCAGCCCTGCTTTGGCAAAACTCATTAAGAAATAACCTGAGGTGATTCTTTTACTTACCAAAAGTTTAAACGTGGTTAGAAAAGGAAACATCATTTAAAACAAAACAAAACAAAACAAAACACCACCACCACCACCTTTCTGAAGTCATCAGCTTCATTGAAAGCAAAGATTCCCACACTTCCTCTTTGGATGTCCTAAAATTGTCCAAAAGTAAAGGAAGTTCTTGGGGGCAGGACTTTACTGTTTATGAGCAAATAACTTGGACCAGCCCCTTCATGACACCCAGACTGTTTTCTCATATGTAAAATGAGAGCCATGCCACCTGAGATGGAGATGACCTAAAATGACAAATGTAACAAGAAAGGTCTCAGCACAAAGCGGTCCTGATGAATGCTAGCTATGATTTGGATGATTACTTCAAATGTCCTCGGGTTCTGTTACTGAAAGAACAATAGTGCTGGTATTTATTTATTTACATACAGTTCTGGGGATCAAACCTGAGCCCCACACATGTAGGCCAGCACTCCATCTCTGAGCGACACCCCCTAAGAATTGGGTTGTAAATGGCAACACCATGATCATGGGCCACGGCAGCCAAGGAGAGGCACCCACATCTGCAGAGGTGCTAAAAGGTCTGGTTCTGATATCAGGGTGACACTGGCATCAGAGAATGACCCGAACAATGCTTCCTTGTCTTTGGTTTCTGGGAAGAGTTTGTAAAGCCCTGGTGTCAATTAGCCGACAGTAAATGCTTCAAGTCCCAGACTTTCTCTCTTCATCTGTAAAATGAAGATGATACTTTGGTCACAAGGCTGCTGGGAGAAAATTTCATGGCACTTAATAGATAAGAAACATATTTAAGTATTGATCATCTTGTTTTTCTATTAAATCTAGGGCCTTTCTCTCTCTAAATGTACATATATATAAAAGATACACATGTATAGCATATTTGTTGATATATAAATTGTATGCATACCACATATTGTATATTATTTACATTATACAACCTATACTGAAAAATAATGGCAGTAAATAGATAAGAGTGACGTGAATAGAAGTTTTGATGCTCATTTGTGCTCACTTTAGATATGAAGCTGTAATACTTAAGCTCTGTAATGAGGACCTTAGAGGCTCTGTCACGGGATTCTGGGAATATAGGAGAACCTTCTTGGAATAATTGCAGGGTTTTCTTGGCTCCCAGCATAACAAAGAGGCAGCAGGACAAAATAGGGGCCATCGAATTTTGATGTGTATGAATGCTTCTCGGGAGAAGCAAGATGGGAATTAGGTTTCTTACAAGTCTTTCTTCCTGAGCCAAGATTGTACCATCAGCCAGGTGCACAGTGGCTTATGCCTGTCATCCCAGGGACTTAGGAGGTAAGGCAGGAGGATCGCAAGGTCAAGGCCAGCCTCAGCAAGGAACTGAAATGCATTCTGCTGTCATGTACAAGTAAGTAGAACAAATAAAAAATATAATAATAATAAAAAGAAAAAAAAGACCACCCTCAGTAATTTAGCGAGAACCTGCCTCAAAATTAAACATAAAATTAAAAAAGAGCTGAGGATGTGGCTCAGTGATAAAGTGTCCCTGAAAAAGTTTGTACCATTGCATGACATACCCAATACCAAGGTGCACCCGAATGTTAACACACCAGTATACACACACGCATAAACCCACCTGTTCACACTCAACCTCACACATGCTCAAACACATACACACACCCCTTCCCCTTCCCTGACCTTCCAAAATAGATACAGCACCAATCTGATGAATCAGCACTCAGCAGAGCTGACGCTGTACTGAACTAAATTTTCAATTCTTACACAAGATCTTCTTTTTCCTGCAGTTGCTAATTGCCTCTTCTTGTTGTTTAAAATCTTTATGAACCTATCAATTATCCGTTTCCATATTCTAAGAGAAGCTGAAAAGCTCATTTTGCTGTGGGGGGACACATCACAGTACCCGGGTTAACGGGCTTTCTGCTGGGGGATGTCCTTCCTAGAGCCCTCTCTCTGTCCCTGGCTGCAGTGTGACAGCCCAGCTTTGGTCACCCTCCCTTGAGTCCCCTCTATCTTCTCCTCTGTTGGGCCCACTCTTCTGAGCCTGGGGCTTCTTTCTTCCTTGAGAGAAGAAACTTGGAAGATTTTTTTTTTTTTTTTTGAGATCTTACATTTTTGAAAATGGCATTCTTGTACTCTCAATTGTCATTTTGGTTGGGTATAGGATTCTAGGTAGGAAATAATTTTTCCTTAGAATTTTGAGAATCTTAACTTTATGGTTTCCTAGTGTCCAGTATTATTGCAGAGAAATCAAAGTCATTCTGGTCATTTCAGATCCAGAATGCAGCCTTTTAATTTTTTACCCCTGGTGTTCTTTAGTTTCATGGTGCTGTTCTTGATAGGCATAGTTTTAAACTTATTGTGCTGGGCACTGGATGGAGCTTTTTAATCTAGAAATTTATGTCTTTTGATTTGGAAAAATTTTCTAGATTTTTTCTTAGGGACTATCATTCCTTCCTTTTCCTTTGTTCTCTTTTCCTGGAACTCCTAACAGGCCTTGTGGATCGATCCTCAAATTTTTTCCTATCCTTCCCTTCCCTCCCGCAACTAAAGAGTTTATTTTCTAACATGCTCATCGAGTAAGGACACTGAAGAAAACATTACAACATTTCTGTTTGTATTTGGTGTCTGTTAGGCCCTTGCCCAGCCAACATCTGAATTGTCCTTGTCAAGAGAGAGAGAAAGAGCAAAGGATTCAACGTGCCAACGTTGCCAGCCACATTAAGGACATGTTCAGAGCAACTATGGCCAAGAGTATCTGGTTTTTTCCACCAATCTTGGAAATAATATTAACAAGAAAAAGACACTGATAATTCCTAAAAAAAAAAAAAAAAGCTTAATATTGTAGTTGTTCTACTTGCAATAGTAAAAGCATTTACAATTTTGCATCTTTTCTGTCTTTGTGTCCTATCTTCAACTTTGCCTTCCAACTTTTCTACTAACATTTAAATTTCTGGCACTTAAGCAGTTATTAAGAGCTATTCTTGTTTCCAGGATGGTTGTGTATTATAGCTTTCCGTTCTTCTTGGGTAGATACAGTATCCCTCTGAGAATGTTAATTGTGGTGGGTTTGTTTCCTTTGGGTTTTTTTTTTTTTTTTTTTGGCTTTCTTCCTTTTGTCTCTTTGTTTCTTTTGATCTCTACCTTTCATGTCAAAAGATTTTATCAAAAGCCTTTGTTGAAGTCTTCTTCCTCCATCCTTGGTCCTTGGATGTCCATGGGTTTTTAAGAGTCCAGCACAGAAAATGGCTTGAAAGTAGAGACAGGCTGTTGACTGGGGTCCCCTGCTGCGGTTTGGGACCTGCTCCAGCCTACATGGAGGGGGATTCCAGTGTCCAGTGTCTGCCTGTCCAGAAGCCTGAGTTTTGGGGAACAGGAACGGGAGGAAGGCACTCTTTCATTCAGGGTGTGGACTTGGAGTCCATTCCCGTTCTCGTCCTCTATCTCATCAGCTTTGTCCAGATTCTCTTTGGTTTAGTTTTTCCTGGGAAAACCTCCAGGTTTCTGCAGGGACCAGGCGGGGTTGGGGGAGGGCAGGGCTCTCTCTTCTCCAGCCCCACCTTTCCCCTGTGGCCTTGACTTCCTGAGACTGCCCCAGCTAGGGTCTGGGCTGTGGGACCTCTCAGGACCCCTGGTCTTTAGTTCTTACTCTCTCAAAGTCTAGCCTCGCCTGTCTGTTTTGCTCCTTCTAGATTTCGCCAGCATGTTCACTGCAGTTATCTTCTCTCTGGCCTCTTTGTCCTAGTGTGCTTACTGCTGTGTTTCCCTGCACTGTCCTTTTGGGGCAGTTTGGGAGGGAGTGGAGAGAACACCTGTGTCTGTCCCCACCTCTGATCACTCTCCCTCTTCCTTCAGGCTCCAAGGCAACCTAAAGATTTGATTTGCAGTTTGGTTTATAGGCACCATGGGAAGATGTTGACTTGGGCTGGATGTCCCAGCCATCCGGAGCATTTCGAGACAGGTCACCTTTGTGATTTGAATCCACCTGGGCCATCCTGCCCCATCTGGTTGAGTCTGCAGGTGCTAATGGGGTCCAGAGGGCACGTGGGGGTGAAGCGTGCTCCTGGGATTTGAGCTGACACAGGGCTGACAAGGTTGATTTGGTGAAAAACACCCTCATCTGGACACTTCCTGGGAGGCCCCTCAGCTAACCAGCTGCTTCCCACGCAGGGAGATCCAAGTTACTTTTCATATATCTTTTGTTGTTGTTGGGGGAGTAACCGGAGATTGAACCCAGGGTTCTTACCCGCTGAGCCCTTTTTTTGCATTTAATTTAGAGACAGGGTCTCACTGAGTTGCTTAGGGCTTCACTAAGTTGCTGAGGCTGGCTTTGAACTTGTGATCCTCCTGTCTCAGCCTCCCTTCATGCCTCTCTCTTAAAATCAAGCAACCGTTTTACTCCAAACACCTCTGTCAGAAGGACTGCCAACAACAGGACGGTCATCGCTGCCATCGCTGGCTCCGCAGCTCAAGGCTGTGTGTTGCCTGTTAAAAGCAACGTCTGATTTTCCCCCTGGGGTGTGTTTTCATGACCCTGTCCCTGTGCCATCTTGTAAGCCACTTCTGCTGCTCAGGTGGCCTCGCTTCTTGGAGTGTGTCTGTTCCCTTGGAGCCGCAGGCCTTTGGGCTGTCTGGTCCCTTTCTCACCTGCAAATCTCAGAATATCCTAAAATATCCTCTTTGTCCTTACTCACCTGCTCCAAGTGCCAGCTCCTCTGGTGGCCTGAGGTCTTGCTGACTTCTTGCCCCGCTCAGTGGTAGCATGGACGCACCTGGCACTTTTGTCCCTTGTGATCTGAAATTCTTATTTTTTTCCATGAATGTTTGAACTCAGCTAGAAGTCCATGTCACATGTGGACTGCCCGGTGCTGTGCCAGGCACTTCCACACACTGTCCAATCTCCGTCACAACCCGCCTGTCCTCTAAGTGCCCATTTTGTAGCTAAGAACACTGAGGCCCCAGGAAGAAAAGCACATGGCTTGGGCCAGGCTTCTGGGCGTTGGGTGAGGCTGTGCTGTGCCGTGGTCTCTGCTGGGCTGCGCAGGGCTCTGATCCTGCCATTGAAGATGGCCCTGTACCTGGACTGGGAGGAGCAGGTTCTGCCTTGGAATGCAGGTCCTGGGGACAGGTGTCAAGGGTAGAAGAAGTCCTAGGGCAGCTCACAGAGGGCCAGGTCGAGTGGTGGGACCCGGGCACGGGGGAGATTGGCCGGGGAGGCCTTGCACAGGGCTGCCTTCAGGGGTTCAAGGTTGGCCCTGAACCAGGCTCTTCTCTGTCTGGGCCTTCAGCTCCCTGTGGGGCCAGTGCGGATCCTGGCAGGCCGCGGGTCTGGTGTGCTTCTACCTCAACCCTCCTGGCCTTCCCGGCCCCGCCCTGCCTTGTGGTCGGGTCCTGTCTGTGAGTCAGGCACTGCCGTGGGTGTGGGGGGCTCCTGCTCTGCTCCGTGTGTCGGGAATGACAGACAGGGCCCTGCAGTCAGTGCCACCCTCGGTGCTCCTCCGCTCGAGTGCACCAGGGAGACTCTGTGGTTGTAAGGTCCACGAGGAGCAGCGTGCACCTCTTCTGCCCCGGTTCACTTGGGGCACTGTCGCCACACTGTTTGTAGAAGGCTGTAAGAGGGACTTCCATCTTTCTGAAGGTGAAAGTGTCCTCTGCTGTTGTCCTTTGGCTTGTGCATCCCCATCCTCCCTCCCTCCTCCTTCCTTCCAGTAAGATTCCTCCAGGCCTGTGCCTGCAGGGCTGCATCCATCCTCCCTAGATGGCTCTCAGGGTCCCCTCCCGTAGCTGAGCGCAGAGGCAGGACAAGGCCCTGGCTTGGCTCTCCTCCCCTTTCCTACCTATCTGCCTCGGGCACTGGTGTGCTTTAGTGGACTCCTCTGGGCTCTGGGTGGCAATCTCTGTCAGGCGAGCCTTCAGGACTTGGCAGGTAGGTCTAGAGCCCTGACCGTGGGCTTTCAGCCTCCAGGCTCCTTGGCAAGGGGCCCAGGAGGAGCCCGTGGGCCTGACAGTCTTCCGACAAGGATGCTTCAGAGCAGGAGACTGTTGAGATATTAATTGAATTGAGCCTCATGCATGTGTCCCCCCATGTGGCTGGGAGCCCCTCAGAGTGTCTGGAAGAATGTGACAGATCAAGGAAACTGGCAGACAGCTGCAACTGCTTCTGACGGGGCCTCTGGTCACAGCGCTGACCTCTGGGCTCAGGAGCACTTTCTCTTTGTTGGGCTAATTCCTGGAGCAATCCTCCCAACAGCTCATTTCCCCGGCTGCAAGCAGAGCTGGCTGAGGGGCCCTGGGGCAGGAATTATTGCCACAGGCAGGAAGTGGTTAATGGTTTCCGTTGGCTGTTAGTTGGGAGAAAAGAGACTGAATTCCTTACAATAGAGAGAAAATGACGGTGACCACTCCAGTTCCCTTCCCCCACGGGGTGGGGGTGGTGTTGCCAGAGCTCCTTGGGGCACTCTGGGTGACATCTTGAAACAGCTCTGCTCCCTGTTGGCACGAGGAGAAGGAGAATTTATTTATTGTTTCTTCTTGATTTAATGAGATGTGTGAGACTTTGCCTGGCTGGAAGCAGCCCCCTAGCTGGCACAGGTGGTCCTCCAAGCAGGGCTCCCCTGACCCACACTGCAGTAGCCCAGGCACCCTGCACTGTTTGGCAAGTCAAAAGCTACTTTAAAAATAAAGAGTACAGTGGATAGGAAATACACAGGGATGTGGAAGAATTGAATAATCTCACATATCTTCCTTTGTCCCGTGAAGAGAATTAATACATTTTTTTCAAATGTCTGTAATCTGTTTATAAAGCTCCATTAGGTATCAGTTTCAAAAAGGACCCTGTTAATAAGTTTAAAAAGTGTAGTGACTATAATCAAGTTACAGTCTTGATTATAACTCAATAAAAAGAGAAAAAAATATATCAGACTGAGCCCCCCGTCAAAGTCTTCATTATTTAAAAATTAAATACTCAAAGCCGGGTGTCCACACACCTGTAGTCCCACACTTGGGAGGCTAGGGCAGGAAGATCACAAGTTCAAAGTCAGCCTCAGCAACTTAGCAAGATTCTATTGTGACTCAGTGGTTAAGCGACCCTGGGTTCAATCCCTGGTACCAAAAACAAACAAAAAACCCACTCACTGTCAGATAACTATTGGATCAAATAGGGAGGGGACCAAAAGGAGATCACAAGCTGGGAAGAAATGAAAAGAACCCTTTGTACTAACCCCACGTGCTGTAGCAGAAGTGGGGCCTGGAGACCAGGTGTGACCGTAAGGTCTCCCTTGCTGAGGAATAAGATGGAAAGTAAGGACGTGATAAAGAAATGCTATAAAAAAGCTTGCAAAATGTACAAAAACCGGAACCCAAGGGAATAGAGATAAATATAATGAAAGCTTAAATTTGATGAAATAGACAATAAATGTCATGAGGAAGGTATCGTCATTTAAATGGCTGTTCTTGGGAAGGATTAAAAGCAGACATTTAACAGTCTGTATGATCCAAGAGAAATGTCTGAGCAAACCTCAGCAGTCTTGCTCAGCGGAATGTCACGCAGCCCTTAAAGTGGTTTCAAAAGCATTTGTCAGAGGTGGAGTGAATGCTACGTCAGGTGGGAGATAATAATAAATACGAGTACAGCATGGTCGTCACTCTGAACCGGGGCCATCCCCTCCCACCCCAGGTTCTGAGGAGAATCTGGTCGGTGACGACGCCTTGAAAATGGAGGGGCTGGAGCGTGGCTTCCTGGTGGAGCCTCGGCCTAGCTTGTTCCTGGCCCCGGGTTCGATTCAGTGCTGCAAAAAACCCAAAGCAAAATAAAAAGCAAACAACAGAGACCCTCAGGGAGTGTGGTCTCACTCTTGCGGCATGGCAGACGGTCTTGGAAGCGCTGTCCTCAGTGCAAGAAGCCAGTCAAGAACCTCACACTGAACGATGCCATTTTGTCCAGAACATAATTGTTGTGTGGGGCTGGAAGGGCTGGGGAGTGACAGCTACGGGGTTTCTTTGTCAGGTGATAAAATATTCTAAAATTATACTTGTGCGACACTGAGAATTTACTGAAGACCACTGAGTGTGTACTTTGGTATGTGAATTTTATCTCATTTAAGCTGCTACAGAAAAAAATCAGAGCGGTCATCTTGGGGGATGGAAACAGCCGTGATTTTCTTACCCTCTTTGGAGGTCTTCCAGGGTTTCCAGGTGTAATTCTGTATGACTTGTAGCATGGAAACATCTAATAAACTCAAAAAACATTTTTAAAGGAGGAGCAGGAATAATTAGGCTTTTACTAAAAACAGTGATGATGGAGCATTGTCTAGCCCACTTCTGGAGAAGGTGGGGACTGGCTCCTGTCACCCTAGGATGTGGGGATGGGGTCACCTATGCAGAGTGCTCAAGGGCCATTCTGGGTCAGGTCATGGAAAATGGAACATTGTTTGTCCTGGGTCTGCTAAGGGCAGGGTCTCCTCTCTGGGAAAGGTGGGGATGGCTAGGGGCAGTTTCTGGGGGAGTAGTCTAGGGTGCCAGGCTCCGGGAGTGTAAATTAGAGAAAGCCATTACTTTATAACTTCCTGTAATTGCCCGCAGTGGATGAGCTGGGAGAGCCGCCCTCTCGGGTCTCTGCTGAGCAGAGGCCACAGGGCCCATCCCTCCTGGCGGCTGCCTGGCCACCTACCCCGGTGTGTAGAGTCGGCCTTTCTCACTGAAACCAAAATGCCATTCTAACCCGAAGACGCCTTCCTCTTTTTAGAAGATGGGGAACTCCTACGCCGGGCAGCTGAAGGCCACGCGGTTCGAGGAGGTGCTGCACAACTCCATCGAGGCCTCCCTGCGCTCCAACAACCTGGTGCCCCGGCCCGTCTTCTCCCAGCTGTACCTGGAGGCCGAGCAGCAGCTCTCCTCCCTGGAAGGTAGGAGACGCGCCTTCTTCTCTGCTGTGTTTCTGTTGTGCATTAGCATTCGCGACAGAACATGGAGCCCCTCTTGTGCCCTGTGTAGGTGGAGAGTCTAGCAGCAAAGAACCGGAGAAAGAGAGTCGCACACGAGTTCTTGCTGGGCTAACGCTGAGATATGCTTCAGCTATAAAGTTGCAGGAATGAAATGATTGATTGGATTGATAGGGGAAAGGGGGAGGGCTGTGCTGGACGGTTCTGAAATGGTGTGCTTATTCTCTTATTAGAGGGTCTGAGAGTTCTGCTTTGATAAGCAGGGAATTTTAGCATGCAGTGGCCCTCTGCTACATGTATGTTTTTTTTTTCTTCTCGTTGTGTCTTTGCCAAACAATCCAGGTAGTTTCTCCTTGTTACAGCAGGCTCAAGAGCCCTCTAGAAACTTTCAAAAGCCAAGAAGAGACCTTTACAAATTTATTATGTGCCAATAATAAATAAATAAGTAAATATCTTTAGGCCTGGGTGACTCTAGGGTTTGCTTAGCTATCCAGGGAATAAAATGGTTAAGTGGCACATTTTCACGTGAACAGCAACCCCGCAGCAACCCCGCAGCAACCCCGCAGCAACCCCAGCATGAGACAGCGCTCCACAGACCTTACGTAGCTCCTGAAGTGGTGGGGCCGTGGATGAAAGCAGAAATGAATCAACTGACTGAACCAGAAAGCCTGCAGTGTGCCAGGGCTTGTGCTGGGTGGGACTTGGTGTGTGTGAGTGTGAGTTTGAGTTGGGTGAGAGAGAGAGAGAGACGGGTGGGCATGGGGACAGTTCTGTGGAGGTTGCACTAAAGAACGAGACGTCAGGTGCTCATCTTGAGGGGCCTATTGCAGGGCTGTGTGACATCTCATAGCTGCCTCTCGGGTCACTGTTTAAAACGTGCTCAGAAAATTAACCTTGCAAATGGCACAGCTGAGGACCTAAAATGGCATGGCTAAGGACCTCAAAGAGCTGGATCTGGGTCTAGGAAAAACTTTGGACTCACAGTTCCAAACTATGAATTACAAAAACCATAAGATCTTTGTTATTCATGCAGAATAACATTCATCTGGCATGTCCTGAAATCTTACTCTGATGTCGTGGAGAAATCTCCAGAGATTATTCTACACTCCTTGTTTTTGACCAGCCCAAAGACCTTTGTGAAATACGTATCACACGCTCATCCTTAACTACTTGTAGTAGTGCAAAGCTTTGTGCTGATGTTAAATTAGTAATAGCAATAGCGATCATAATTGGTACATTTGGATCTAGAATGCATTTGCCTCCTGAAGTATTGAGTCCCATGACCTGGGAAGAAGGAGGATGGGTTCACTGGACATTTAGAAGGAGTGCCCCAGCTCTGAAATGAAAAGGGGACAGCCAGGCCAGCGGGCAGATCTCCTTGACAGGGGGCTGCTCGCGTGGGGAGAGGGAGGGGAGCAGAAAGCCCCTGGGGTCCCTGCCGGCTTTTCCTGTTGTTCAGGGATTCCTCCGTCTCCAGACCCTCTGTTTCTGTTCAGCATGTGGCACTTTTCAGGGACAGCTTTTCCTTCTCCTTGCAGTGCTGGGCATGGACCCCAGGGCCTTGCACAAGCTGGGCAAGTCTCTGTCACTGAGCCCCAGCCCCCAGGGACAGCCTTGAGGCTCACTCAGGTTTCTTCATTCCCCTGGGGCCAAGCGTAGGAATTTGGGGCTCAGCCTCCGCGTTGGCATGCAAACCCCCGGACCTCCCTGTGCTCTCCCCTGTCAGAAGCAGAGCCTTGCGTGTTGTTCTTCCAGTGCAGGAGTCGATGAGGGGTTGGCGGTGGGGGAGACTCTTCAGCTGAATGTCATTTAGCTTCTGCAAGGTCAACCTTGGCACGACGGGCCTGCACGCCTTGTCTTGTTTTGTCTGTCTGTCTCTCCATCAGGGTCGCTTATCTTATTGCTGGCCTTCCTCAGACAATAGCATTAGAGATGATTTTTATGACCCGGGTGCTGGTGTTCTAAACACCCCCCGGGATTGGTTGACATTTATCTGTTTGTGAGGGTGATTTAGCAGGGGCCTTATTACTTTGAATTAGGGCTCCTACTCACCACCTCCATCTGGGGGAAAACCCTTTTTACACATTATCCACTTTTTATAAAGAAACACTAACAAAAAAGACACCGCCAAGCATTATGGGATAAGTATTTATAAGTTAAAGGGGATGCAGTGAGCCCCACAGTCCCTCCCGCTTGAAATGCGTGGGGTTTCTTCTCCCAGAAAGAACAGAATTGAATGCAAACATTCAAGTGAATCAGCCGCCTGCTCCGTGGAGTCCGGGCGCCATGGGGCACTTGGGTCCCTGTGTTTTATTATCGCCATCCTAAGCCCTCAACCCTGTTGGTTTTGTCTGAAGCCATTTAGAGCTCATCCTGCCAGGAGCCCTCAGTAAATACGTCAGGTCTGAAGCCACTTTAGAGCTCATCCTGCCAGGAGCCTTCAGTAAACATGTCAGGTTTAGTTAGTCTGCTGAGCCGGTGGCTCCTCACCCTGTGGCTGCCAGAGGGTCCCATCAAAGGCCCTGGAATGTCTGAGGGAGAGACCTTTGACCTATAATCCTGCTTTCTCACTGACGGGATTTGGAGCTGTTTCTTTGACCCTCTTAAGACTCTCCTCTCATTCTTCCTGAGTCTGAATTCTTGCTCTCAGCCTAGCAGCCATTCCTGCGGGTGGGCGGGCGGCGCCCTCGATGTTGTTTTGGGGGAGCTGGATTAAGGCTCCCAGGATCTTCCTCCACTTCCACTCTGACGGTCAGGGGGCTCTGCCAGCCTCCAAGTCACTGGAGAGCTGGCTCAGAGACAGGGTCACATCGCAGGCCGACCCTGTGCCACCAGGTCCATGCAGGGCCTGAGCCTGGGTCTGGATCTCTTTCTGCTCCTCTTGCTCTTCCAGGGCTACCCTTTGTACAGACCCCCTCCACCTGTGTCTCTGGGCCGGGAAGGACCAAGGCACCAGGAATTCTTGCTGCATTTGCTACTGAGACCTTCCCAAGTCACAACTTCCATCTGCCTAAAATGTTTGGCTGCTTCTGCCTCTTGACCCATAGGCAGCTTCAAAATGGTCCCACTGTGAGGTTATATTCCCAGACTCTGTTGTGGCCAAATCATGTCTGGACCCTTCTGTGCAGTTCTGTAGGCCACCACAACTCAAAGTGTCCTTCATTTTAAAGATGCAGGATCTGATGCGTAGAGAGGTTAAGTAACTGTCCTGTGGCCACACAGGCCACAGCAACCCAAGTACTGAGACTTACGTTCCTAGGTTCCCAGTCTAATTGCTTTCTACACATGATTTCATTTATTAGCCTAAAACTGCTGGATGGATAGAGGGTCTAGAGCCAAGTAAGGGGAGACATGGTCACAAAGAAATAGCCATAAAAGAGAGACAGAGAAACAAAAGGAGAAGAAACCGTATCCTAGTCTGGGATATTTAAACGTTCATAATGACCCTCTTCCATGAAGAAATCTGTCTGCTGTCTACTCATGGCATTGAAAAATAGACATGTTGAGAGAGGTTTTTACCCAAAATGTTTCAATGAAAAGAAGTTGGAAGGATAAACTTCAAAGGCTTAAAAATTAGTTGGCTGGTGAGGAGCGACAGCATGCTTGTGGAGCGACACCCTTTCCTGATTTTCCTGAGTCTGCCTCTGCGTCAGGCTTTTCTCTGGGTGCCTGCAGTGCAGAGGTGAGTGAGCCCAGCCAGGCAGTGGTGAAATTTCCATCGCCAGTTCTGGGCTCTGCTGCATTCCCCCTGAAATACTATTTCACCTAAAGAGTAGAGTCTCCTAAAGCCACAGCGTGCCTGGTCTTGTTCTAGAATGTTCTGGAATGCCTCTCTTCCTGCATAGGCATGTAACAAGTTTGGGTGTGTTTGCATTTCTCGCGCGGTACATGAGCCTTCATCCCGTGGTGATAAATCAGCTGCTCCTTCATGCCAGGTTAAGGGAGCTCACACTACTTATGTTTCCATAGTCTAAATAAGCAGTGCGGTTTAGCAGCAAGAACATGAGCTTAGGCATCAGACACCATGGGAACACTCGGGCTGTGCTGCTTAGCTGTTAAACAGCAGTGGGCTGATCATCGGATGCCCTGAGCCTCAGTTTCCTCACTTGTAAGATGGTCTGCGTGTTCCTTCATGGTACCTCCCACACAAGTGTTTTTGGAATGCTTACCATGTACAGGCTCTGGGCTCAGTCCTCACCAAGCAATTGCCTTCATATTAAAGCCAAGCACGTGTGCAGATGTGTGCAGCTGTGTCAGGTGGAAGAGGAGTGAACTTGAACTTTAAGTCCCAGGCCGGGCTCGGAGACTTGTGTCTGCAGCCTGACCATGGGTGGGGTTTCCCGTCCCTAGGAGCTTGGCTTTTCCTTCTGGTGAAGGCTCGCCTGACCAGCTCTGAGTGTTAGTAAGGACTGGTGAGTTCTGAGGCCGCCAGGACTGTTGAGTGCAGTAGGTGACACGTGGCACTCCTCGGATTAGTCCCCCAGGTCCTGTAGTGATGTGATCCCGAGGCTCCAGGGCGATGAAAGGCCCCGCAGGGAGCGGCTGCCTCACACATCTTGGCCCTTCTTTCCCGTGTGCAGGTGGCAGCCGAGTGGACCATGAGGAAGAAGAGGAAGAGGGGGAAGGAGGACCAGACCCCAACGGTCCCCCCAATCCCTACCAGCTGCCCCCTGCACCCGAAGGCTGCTGCACCACCGATGGTAAGGCTCTGCCTCCCCTGGACAGCGCCCTGTCCACTGCCCAGAACCTGGAGCTGGGCTGTACCAGGCCACAGGAGTCTCTTTGACTACCCTGTGCCCCTGTGAGCTGTGCCTGATCAGCCCGGGCTGCAGGACAGTGAGTCGGCTCACAGCCCCCCAGCCCAGCCTCTCCAGACAGCCTCCACCTGGAGAATGACTGGGGTCCCAACAATCCATTTTTCTGTGTTGTTTTTTTCAAAGACTCGAATACATTTTTGCCTGCTCAGGCCTGCGTGCCCAGCATACTTAACTCGGAATTGATTAGTAGGAATTATTTCTCATGTCTATGAGGACGTCACTGTTGAACAAGTAGACAAATGTTACCCTAGGAATTCCTAAGGTGAAATCAGCAGGGTTATTCCCATCTTGCTGCTGCAGATCTGAGGCCAGGAGATACTGGGTGAGGTAGCATCTCAGGCCCAGGGTAAAGGCTTGCACTCCGCATTCGGACAGGCTTGCTACCCTCTTCTGGCTCTGCCACTCACTGTTGGACAACTTCTCTGTGACTGCATTCATCTCTACTGTCACTGTGTCAGCAAAGGGGAGTCAGTGATTACTAAATCGGCAAATGAACTATTATTGAGCCCTTGCTGTGGGAATTCAGACATAAATGATCTAAGAGCACGCTGCTGATCAGCACCACTGAGCTAATGCTGCATTGGGGGCAAGCTGCCCTGCGTGGGGGCAGAGGAAAGGTTCCGAATGCAGGCAGCGAGTCTCAGAGGGCTCCCTGGAGGAGGCAGTCCTTTATCTGGGCTTCGGAAGATTAGTAGGAGTTAGCCAGGAGATAGGGTGGGGGAATCTGGGAGATTCCCCAGGGATGAAACAGAGTGTGCAGAGCTTACAGGAAGTGCAGACCATTTAGCCTGAGGGGTGGTGGGGTTGGGCTTAGAGAAGTGATCAGACCTGGTTGTGGCGGCCCCATGTAGCCCACTGGGAGCCTGGACTTGACCCTCAGCAAGGTCACGGCCAGCAGGGGCAGGCCCGGTCTCCCTCTGCAGAGCGACTCTGGGAGTGGAGAGGTCAGGATAGTGGCTGTCCATGAGTTAGGACATGTGTTCTCTGGGTGACAGGAGAGGGTGATGAGCCCTCCAGGGGTCCCTGGAGAGGTCTTCACAGAGTCAACTCACTGAGTCCTGTGGCCACCGTGACCTGGTTCCCTTCAGAAGGCAGGGCCACCTTCCGAGTGGAGGAGGGAAGCTCCCTGGCTTGGGCACAGCCTGCTCCTCTCCAGCAGGAGACCACCTTGGCGGGAAGCCCGGAGCCCTTTGAACTGCTGCATGGTCTGTGGGAAGGCCACCCCGGGCTCTGGGCCCTCCTGTCGGGTGGTGGTGATGGCAGCAGGAGGTTGGCCGGGTGTCCCTGTCCAGAGCAAGGCCCTGGAAGGCCAGGGCCAGATCAACCCCAGCTGCTTCCTCTTCTTTATTTTTGGTTCAGATAGTTTTGAAGATTCAGATTGAATAGGAAATACACTTTAAGGTTCTGAAACAAAAGCTCCAAAGAGACAGAGGACAGTCCCTCTATGGCCCTGAGCCCTCTCTGTGTCCAGACTTGGGGTCCCCTTCAGCAGAAGCTGGGGAGCCCAGATCCCACTTCCTCCCAGGCCTGGCCCACCCCTCAGCAGGGCAGCGTGCAAGACTGTCCATTGCTCTCAACTGCTTATGACTTTGTCTCCGTCTTACTTTGTCCTTATTTGCTTGAAATTTTTCCTGTTGAGCTTCGTTTTCTTATTAATGTGCATTACATGGTGACATCTGATAGACAGTGAATTCCAGCAGCGTCAGGAATAGGCACGGTCATTGTTTTGTCCTCAGAGCTGATGAATTTGGAATTCTAGCCTAGAGGGGAGGGCTGATCCTGATAAGACCTGCGGGGACCCCGGCTTTACTCCTGGTTCTGGGGTGTCCTGGGCAGTGTGTGAGCCTCATCCACCCTCCCAGGGTTCTGCCAGGCCGGGAAGGACCTGCGCCTCGTCTCCATGTCCAGCGAGCCCGTCGACGTCCCCGCAGGCTTCCTGCTGGTGGGGGCCAAGTCCCCCAGCCTGCCGGACCATCTCCTGGTGTGTGCGGTTGACAAGCGGTTCTTGCCGGATGACAACGGCCACAACGCTCTGCTTGGTGAGTTCCTCTCTGCCCCTGTGTGTGGCTCTGGCCGTGTGGGGTGGGGCAGGGACCAAGGTGGCCGCCGTGGCGGTGGAGGGCTGTCTTGGATGTCAGATGACTCTGATGATCCTCTTTGGTAGGTGATTTCTTTGTGGTATGGGATGAAAGTAGGATTTACTTAAAGATGTGACAACCTCCCTGTGGGAAGGCCACTATTAAAAATTTTTTTTCTATTTGTTCTTTTTAGTCACACGTGACAGTAGAATGTATTTTGACGTAGCGTCCATACATGGAATCTAACCTCCCCTTCTGTGGTTGTCCGTATTATATGAACCCAGGAGAGTTAGGTCCCATTCATTCCACTGTCTTTAAGGCCACCATTTAGTATCGAGTTTCTCACACGTTTGTCCTTCCAGTGCGCCTTGTCAGCAGTGGTCACGACCCTGTCCTTGACACTTTCAGAAACCAGCAGACGGGAGTTGGGAGTTCGAGGCGGAGCTCAGGTTCTTGCCTTCAGGAGGCAGGCGTCTTAATTAGCTGCCATCCCTCCATCGGTCCTCAGCCTTGGAAGTGGCCTTTATTGTCCCAGTTTTGTAGAATCTGGCCCCATTCACTAACTTGCCCAGGGCACATGGGGAAAGGAGACAAAGCCAGCCCCCAACTCAAGCTTTCCTGGCTCCAAGTCCGGCCCTTAACTGGCCCTTGCCCAGGCTTGGTGGGGCAGCTCTCGTCTCGGGCTCGCCCACCTCTAGGCTTCAATCTCTGGGATACTCCCTGGCCCACTAAGCTCCTGTCTGACCTCAGTGTGGAGCTGAGGCGAGGGCTCCCCAAACCTGGCTTCTGCTTGCCCAGTTGATGTCACTGTGCTCTTGCTGTGTGCCAGGTCCCCTCTGCTTTCTCCCTGATGGGGAGTGAAGTAGGGGAGATCCCAGGTTTGAGACCTAGAGATCTGGGTTCTAGTCCTGAGTCTGACCACAGGTGGCCTCTGGGCCTTGTGTCCTTGTCCACGAGAGGGTGGGGATTTTCACGTGTGCTCCTAGAGGGCCTTTGCCCGTCTGTCCTTGCCCCGTGTCCTTGGGTCTGGCCCTTCACCTGGCTGGAGTCTCCTTTGGAGGAGAGCTGAGCGTGGAAAGCTTGGTGGGGACCTATCTTCAGATGGAGCCTCAGGAGCAGTCTTCACTGTAGAAGTGAGTTTGAGTGTGAGGACTTACGGGCCTCACAACTTCTCCCTTTTTTCCCACACGTATCAGCATTTGAAACCTCTGAGGTGTTTGTTGAGCCTCCTGTGAGTGAAGGATGGAGAGGGAGAGTAGGGACCACCTGGGGAGCACTCAGGAGGCAGCACCACCTGGGGAAGGTGACAGTGACAAGAGAGCTCAAGTTTCAGCCAGCCATGCTTAGTAGTTCTTTACACCAGGAATAATCCCAGGAAAGTCACTCTACCCAAGGAGCTGATTGAACCTCGGGCTGCGTTTGCTTCACGAGGTGGTGGGGTGCACACGTGGCGGGGAGATGGCGCCCCACCCCACCTTGGCGTTTGATGTGCTTGCGGCTGGGGATCTGTCTGCATTCCACCACTTTGTGCTTGAGCGAATTGCCAGGGTAATAAACCCAGGAGGTTCTGCCTCTGCAGCCGGGAGGCGGGGATCTCCTGGCTCCTCCAGGGGTGGGCGAGTGCCCAGGAAGTGGATCTTTGTTAATTGCCTGCAAAAGGCCATCCTGGAGGGTCGCAAGGCTGGTGGTAATAACCCACGCTTTCCCTCTTTGGAAACTGCCGGGCTCTCAGCTTGCACACTTCCTACTGTTAGGTTTCCTGCAGTTAACCCCAATGCTGCAAGGGGAGGCGGTCCCGAAGCCCCCAGGGCTGGTTCAGTGCTTTTTAGTGACCTATAAAACGGAGGCCGCAGTGGGATATCTAGGGGAAGCTATTGTGTCAGGAGTGTCTTGCTTTAGTGACTTTGAGTCCCCCCGAGGATTTTGTCTGAATGCTGAAAGGTAAAATCCAGGGTGTCTTCCAGGGTTTTTCTACTCATTCACCTAAATTAGCCGATAGCTTAGAGGTAAGAGAAGAAAACGTGTCTTGCTAGAATCTTCATTTCATGCATAGAAGGAAATGAATTCTTTGTTCAGTTAGTAGGCAAGTAATTAAGCAAGCATTTATTGAATTTTTAACCTCAGATTTAGGACTGGCCTTTCTGCTCTGCCCAGGGCCACGTGGGAACCCGCCCTTCCCCCCTGAACTCCTAGAGTGGGAGGAGACTCAGGCAAATGGAGAACCAGCTCCGAGGTCAAACGAACAGGTCACCAGGTCTTAGAGCCTGTCTTTGTGTGGGGTCTCATAGAGGGCTGTGGTACTGTTGAAGGTCATGGGGGTGTTGAAGGTGTTTCAGAGGAGGTGGGGTTTGAACTGGGCCCTGAAAAATGAATGGCATTTTGCTTTTGGAGAATAATAGCAGCTAAATGCTAATTGCAGCTAGTGTTTATCCAGGATTCACCCTGGTTAGAAACTGTTCTAAGTAGGTTAACATAACAAGTGAGGTGGCTACATTCAAATCTAGGGTTAATATGAAGCAGTGAAGGCTCAAACAGGTTGACTGACAGGCTTAGGGTCACCCAGGCTGTAACTGGCAGACCCTGAACTTGAATCCCTTCATCTGGTCCTGGTGCTCACATCCTAGGGGATGAAGGCTATCTGGGTCAGAGGGAACCATGTTATGAAGAACTTGGCATGCTAGAGAGACGGCTAGAGCTCTCCGTGCCCAGAGCATGGCTCACGGGCAGAGGCTGGAGCTGGAGCTGGGGGTTTTAGTTGGGTTCTGCTTGGAAAAGGTGATTTGAAGGAAGACTGTTCAAATTGCAGCAGTGGAGAGAAGAGTGGGTCAGCAAAACGTGCCCTTTCCCTGCAACAGTGACCGGTGCTGTGTGATTCAGAACTCTGCCCTCCTCCCCCTCTCCAGGGTGACTTTAAAGTAAATCCCAGACATTGTATCATTTCATCTGTAAATAATTCAGTGTGTTATCTATCTCTAAAAGACAGGTTTTTTTTTTTTGATGTTGTTGGAGATTCAGTACCGTTATCATATAATTTTTTTGTGTGTGTGGTGCTAGGGATTGAACCCAAGGCATATCAAAAAATTTAACAGCATTCTTTAATATTGACAAATATCTGGTGTGTTCAAATTTTATCTTACACCTTTTTTTAAAATGGTTTATTAAAATTAAGACCCAAACAAGGTTCTCTTAAAGCATATGGTTGATTGGTTTCTTAAATCTTAATCTACAGGTCCTTCTTCCTTGTGTTTATACTTTTAAGAAACAATGGAGGTGTAAAATAAGGCGGTTGCTATGTTTTAATATTTGCATTTGCTGTCCTCTTGGCTCTCACCCACATACATGATTTTGATCAAAAGAGAAAACCAGGCAGGGGGCCGAGTCTTGAACTGTTGAGGATCTGAGATGGCTGTAGTGACTCCTCTGGTGCCTCTGAGTTTTGCCCCCCTCCATCCCAGCTGGGCTCCTGTCTCATCTGGAATCCGACTGGCTCCGTGTGCTTTCCTGGCCAAGTGGGGCGTTGCTCCACTTGGTTGGGATTTGGTCAACATAATCAAGGCACGAGCTCTGGGCAATTTGTCCCCTCACTTGTTAAGCCATCTTTACCTCCACAAACAGGATGGTGGTAGAGATGGTGGAAATCCAAAAATTAAAAACTTAAAAGGACAAATTGCCCAAATCCCACCTCCTGAAAGGAAGCACCTTTTTTTTTTTTTTGGCCCGTTGTCTTCTCCACTCACCACCTGGTGGGGTCTTAGGTAAATCTGAGGAGCTGCGGATCACAGTGCAGACAGGTGCTGGTCCTGCTTCTCCACTCCACCTGCTGCGTGGCCCGGGACAGTATTGGATTTGTCCTGTTCATTTTCAGGGAAAATGGAGGGTGGCCGCTGAGCTTGCCGGGCACAGTGTGTGCCACCTGGGACCGTTCGTTCCTTGGAAGGAGCACAGGAGCCCTGTTGAGGTTCAGCTCAGATCCTGCCTCCTGGAGTCCCTCCCGAATCTCTCTGGGCCCTCCCCTCTTCCTCCCCACAGCCCATCACACTAGAAGAACAAGTGTCAGATTAGCAGGAACGGGCATTCTCTCTTGGAGCCTCAGCTTCTCCAGCTCCAGTGGGGATGGTGACGCGGGCTCCACCTGACCGCTGTTGGAGGACAGGCTGGCCCAGGTGGGAGGAGCTGCCGTGGTCACTGCCCTGGTCAGGAGCCCTTCAGTTGTGTCTGTCTCTTCCTCCGGACACTCAGGGGCCATGAGTCTTAATCTGTGTTTTCCTCAGAGCACCTGGTTTAAGTCCTAGTAATTTTCTTCCAATGAGTGCTCCTGACATTTCTGTGATCAAAAAGACTTGCCGTGTAGGTATCATTTCACGGAGGCTGCATGAGCTGGCCCAGTGGCCGTCTACACTGCAGTAACTGCCACGGTCAAGGCCGTTCTGAGCACACACACTGCCAGGAAAGCACAGGTGAGGCAGCACTCCTGGGGGGCTGTGTCTGTCACTCTTGACTCATGTGGTGGCTGTCCTGGAGGCCTCCTGAGGCTGATTCAAGAAGGAAATGGCAGGTGTCAGTGGGTCTCCAGCCTGCCATAAGCTGTGAGCTTGGAGACCTCCCACTAAGTTCAAAGGAAGCCACCTGTGGATGCTTCCCAGCACAAGCATAGAGCTGGTTCTGGACGGAAGTACTGAGCTGTTAGTACTAGCCTCAAAGCCAGAGAGACCGAGCCACATCCCCCTCATCTCACGTGCTGCGAAGGGGGTCTCCTGAGCCCAGCTGCGCTCTCCTGCCTAATACAGCTTAGTCCTGGAGAGAGCTCTGGGACCCCCGAGCTTGCACCTGACACTTGAAGTGCTCTTTCCACATGAATTCTTGGGGGGATGGCTGAGCAGAGTGGTAGTCCCAGCCCAGCACTTCCTGTCTATACCTGGGGGCTCCTCTCTGAGCCTCGAGTCCCTCATCTGTAAACTGGAGACACTACCATGAACTGCAGTTTAGGGGGCTTCCCGAGGGTCTGAAGAGAAGGTGTATAATGTAAAGTGCTTAGTGCAGTGAGCTTAGCCGTTGTCATATAGTTTTCAGATGAGGAAATTAAATCTCAGAGATGATAATTAACTTGCCCAGAGCCACACGCCTCAAGTCAAAAATTGAACCCAGGCCCCTCTGACTTCCAATTTGTGCAAGGTCCACTGCGAGAGAGGGAGCAGAGGCCCGGGAGCAGCACTGTGTTCTGTGTCCTGTCCTACGCCTGCTGGCATCCGTTTAGGACGCAGGAGGACCCCACGGTGCGGTGCGGCTGGGGAGTACCGGGAGATCTGTTTGCAGAGCCCCCTGTGGTATAGTATGCAGCAGGAACAGTCCCTCTATCTGGAGGTCAGCGCCCAGCAGGAACCCTCCAGCTCTTGGGTTCTCCAGTGTTGAGTGGGGTTTGCTTTCTGTACTGACTGGCCACGGGGGTCAGTTCAGCTGAGTGTCCTGTGTGCTGAAGAGGAGTGGCAAGGACGCCTTGGCTCTCTACACATCAGTTCCCTGTCCCATAATAAACAAGTAAATATGGAATTCCGTGGCTTAATGTCCTGGGTGCCTTGTCTGCTTGTGCTGGTGCTGGGGGATAGGATGGTGGAGGGTTGGTTGTCCCAGAGCTGGCCTGCGGCCAGGCCGAGACGTTTGTCCTCATTCCTAAGGCCTTTTGAGGAATATTACATTAACTTAAAACATGCAGACCAGAGACTCTGATGGGAATGTCTTATTTGCTGTGGAGTGTTTTGACCTTCCCTCCCTGGGAGTACTGGGACCTTTAGCCCAAGGCCCAGGGAGACTGAGGGCAGAGCTGTGCGGAGACACACGCATCTGCTAAGATGTTCTGTGACCTTTGTAGACGGGTCAGCCAGATAACAGGACAGAATAAATTTGTCTCAGCTTCAGGGTCTCCCCTAGCGGAGGACCTTGGGCTCATAGAAACCAGACGTCTCAGTGGGCAGAGCAAGGCCTTGTGGTAGTTCAAGGAGGAACAGTTCAGAGAGGAGTCTCCCACTGACCCGCACTTTCATGAGTGCAGTTCCAGTGGGCTTCAGAGTCCACGCTCATGCTCTGGACACTAACCATTCACATGAGGAGGTTCCTGTCATCACACTGCCCAGAGGCCTGACCAGAGTGTCACCTCCCGGAAAGGCCTGTCCAGCCAGGCAGGAGGATGCTGACCCCTCAGACGGCCACCTTCCTGTTAGTGCCTTCATTTGATGGCTGGGAACCCCAGGGTCCCCTCTGTGCATCGTGGGGCTCTCTGATTCTTTTCAGCAACTCATTGGCTCAGCTCCAGTCCAGGATGGGTGCTGGGACCCAGGAGGTCCCCACTGTATCCAGGCTCAGTTGGTTAATTGCTTGGAGATTTTGTACCTGGCCAGTGCCAAGGGAGTGAAGCCGGTACTCCATCCCCGAAGAGAGTTGAGTGGGACTGTTCTTCTTCAAAGTTTGCTCCACAGATAGGTTTCATATATGCCCTTCAGCCAGGCATGGTGGCTCATATCTACATTACCAGTGACTTCGGAGGCTGGGGCAGGAGGCTTGCAAGTTTGAGGCCAGCCTGGCAACTTACTGAGACCCTGTCTCAAAATAAAAACAAAGAACTGGGGATGTAGCTCAGTTGTAGAGTGCCCCTGTAACTAACACACACGCACACACACACTCACACACACACACACTCACACACACACCTGGCCCTTACGCTGCCAACTCTTCCAAGCTTGCCAGGCCCATTTCCCCACTCCCGGGCTAGGTCTTCTCACCCTTCTGTTTGAGTCATGGCCGCCTTGGCCCCTGGGCTGGTCTGACATGGTCGGGCCTTTGCCGCTTGGCATTCTCTGGCTGGTGGTACAGGGTGTGAATATTCTGGTTTTGATGAACCAGGTGTCCTTTGAAGAGGACATTAGAGGTAAGTGACAGGGGCTCACGGCTCACTTCCCCTCCAGGTTTCTCTGGGAACTGCGTGGGCTGTGGAAAGAAGGGCTTCTGCTACTTCACGGACTTCTCCAATCACATAAACCTGAAGCTGACCACCCAGCCCAAGAAGCAGAAGCACCTGAAGTACTACCTGGTTCGCAATGCCCAGGGGACGCTGACCAAGGGACCTTTGATCTGCTGGAAGGGCTCAGGTGAGGAGTTTGGCCCTGGAGGGAGTGCTGGGTGCTGGGAGTCCCCAGTGGGGGCTGTCGGTGTGAAGGGCTGCCATCCGGTGACACAGACACCTTTGCACTGAAGGTGTCTACTGTAGTGACAGACTAAGTGCACGGGACATTTACAAGTGACAAAGGGCCACTCTGTACTGTGCTGTTTGTGGCAAGTGTCTGGGGCAGTGGTTCTCGACTGGGGGTGATTTTTGTCCCCAGGTGATGTTTGGCAACACCTGGCAGACATTTCTGATCATGACTGGAGGTGCTCCTGGCTCCCCGGGCGGGGAGTGACCAGGGTGCTGCTGGACCTCCTACAGCGCTTAGGACAGCCACCAGCAAGAAGGATGCTGTTCAGAGTGTCACAGTGCCGAGGCTGGGGAACCCCGATCGAGAGCAGGCTTGGCTTGATCAGAGCCACCCGCTGCACCCCAAAGACCAGCTATTGTTGCTGGTCCCCCAGGACCTGATGGCCAGCTTCCTGAGGCCTCAGGAGAGGGCTCCACTGTGGCCCTCTTGGCCTCCCCTGCACCCCTAGTGTCCAGGCAGCTTTGAGGGGGAGAGCAGAGGGGCTGGGTGTGCTGAGGCCTGCCCTGGGTGGACGGGTGTGTCCTGGAGGGCCTCTCCGGTGGGACGGTCAGGAGAGCTGTCCTTTTGTCCCTCACTGGTTCCTTGCTTCTGGTCTTCGGCAGTCTCCCTGGTGGTTCTGCGAGCAGCAGGAAGAGGCTTTGCGAGTGGGCATCTCTGGGTGCCCTCCCCCTTCCCCCCACTCTCTCTTCCCGTCTTCCTACTTTATTTGATGATATTTCTTGAGCTCCTGCCATGTGCCAGGCAGTTTCCTGGCCCTGTGGACGGAAGCGGATCTCCTCTTTGTGAGCCCAGCCCACCGTCTCTGACCGCTTGCTGTGATGTGATACACGTTAGATTTGTTGCTGGGAGCAGCCCTTCCAGCAGGGGACAGCTGGGAAACAGAGGGATGCCCTGGTCACTCCTCTACCTCCTGGGCCTTTGGGCAGGGATCAGATGGGGCGGTTGACTTCTCTGCCTGTCCCACCTGTGCGCTGTTGCGCCCGCTCCCGACTGTCCGAGTCGTCCCTTGGCGTGGACCATGGTGGAGGGCCGTCCTCTGCCACACCCTCCTGCCCCAGCTACACACTGAAGCAAAGGCCAGCCTCGTGCTGTGGCATCTCTTATGGATGTCTGCACATCCCACTCTCCTGGTTGACACATTCCAGTCTAGGAAATCGCTTCCTGACTGTTGGAAAAGAGCAAGCTGGTTTCACGCGGGCTTCTTGTTCCTAGAGTTCAGAAGCCGGCAGAGCTCCACTGGGACTTGCTCCAGCTCTCTCTTCCCGCCGCTGGAGAGCTCGGGGCCTCTGGCTGCCTTCCCCAGTGAGTCCGTTCCTGGGACGAACCCCGGCGGCGTCCTGATGGGAGCCCAACAGGCAGGTGAGGCGGTGGAGGAGTGCCCCAGGTGCCAAGACCCCCGGCCTGGCGGGTCTCCGTGAGCCTGTTCACTATGGAGTCCACCATCTGCACAATAAATGGAGGGTGGGCTCACATGTGGCCCCCCGCACCGTGTCATGTGTCATTTTGGATTGGTAATCCGTAATTTTCTGCCCTTTGGTGTGTAATGTGATCCCTCGGTGGTGGGGTCAGATCCCTCTGCACCCCCGATTCGCAGCCCAGGACTCAACACATAACCAAGTCAGTGGTGGAGCTGAATCTCTGGGAGGGGCAGAGGAGCCCAGGTCGCTGCCACTTACTGTGTGCTGGTTGCGCTCCAATCTGCATGCGTCTCATCCAGCCCTGGCAAGCGCCCCGTGGGCAGCTCGGTGACTGGGAAACCGAGGCTCGCGGGCTCTTGCCTAGGGCCTCACAGGCGGAGGCAGCTGAGACTTGACAGCAGCCATTTCTATTTCCTGTGTTTGGCACTTGGCCACCCTCCACAGACCTTCAAAACAGGATGGTCCTTATCCAGAGCGACCTGCCTTCTCAAGGATGCTGGAAGGTCACTGGTTGTCCTCCTGGGCTGGGAAGTGCCCTTCTGCTGAGGCACTGGGCCTAGTCCACATGGCAGCTGCTGAGGGCCTTGCTGCCTCCCTCTGCCCGTGTGCCCAGCCCCTCTGCACCTGGACTGAGGAGTCTTCTGTTCCTGCCTCGGAGCACCTGGGCCTACCTTCTAGCCTGCCATCTTGACTTGCAGTAACTCCCTGAAGCCCCTGGGTCCTCCGTTTCCTCATCTGTAATGTTGGGGACACCCTTCCTGTCTAGTTTGCAGGGTGATCATGAGAACTGAGGTCACAGTGAGAGCGGGCGTGCGCAGTGCCCGCTTCACGCCAGGCTCTCTTCCACATGCTTCACAGCCACCCACTCAGGTCCTCTGCAGGGAGTGCCGTGGGCTGCTGCTGTCACCGCCCCGGCTCATGGAGGGCACCTTGAAGTAGGGCAGGTTGAGTAAGTGGCCCAGGTCTCACAGCTCGTGAGGGACGGCCTGAGTTCGGCTACAGGCCGCCTGGCTTCAGAATCATGCTGTTAGCCCCTGACTGGCTGCTGTGCCCACAGGAAAGACTCAGCGCTGCTCCTGGCTCCAGAGCCTTCCAGAGCATTCTGGAGACTTGCCCAACTCGACAGGGCAGTCAGGCAGCCGTGGGAGGCCTGAACCCATGGTTGTCCCCAGAACTGTCCCAAGACATGGGGAGCCCAGGACCCACAGCAGATCAGACCCGGGAGGCTGCAGACCCAGCGCCTTTCTCCAGGGGAGGAAAGGAAGGTGGAAGGAGGCGGAGCTGTCAGGCGTGGCCCTGGAGTCTGGGGGCCACTGGCCACTCATGTTCCCTTGGTCGCCTTTCACCCAGCCGGTGTCCGCTTCTCACAAGCAGGAGTGTGCCTGCGTGTGTGCACGTGCTCCTGTCCTGTCGGCGAGGCAGACTTGCCATGTCAGGAATCCCCACCTCTAGGGCTGGGGATGCGGCTCGGGGTGGAGCTCCCCTGCAGGGGCGAGGCCCTGGGCTCCCTCCCCTGCACCACCCACACACAAAATAAAAATGAATGAAGGATAACAGTTAAAATTCTGACCTCCTGGTGGGGCTGGCCAGTAGCAAGGCTGTTTATAAAAGTGGAAGAAAACCATTTTCTGCTTGTGTAGGCCACAGAACATCCTGGGGACTGACCCTTCTCCCTCCTTTCTCTGCTCCAGGACCAGCCTCCGACCACCCCTCGCTGACCTCAGCCTCCGGCCCAGCTGTCTTCAACGGCAAAGATTCCCCCAAGCCCCAGCAGCTGGCGAAGAGCAGCCCGTCAGCCCCGCCGCGGCCCTCGGCCCTAGGTAGTGCTCGTCCCGGGGTCCCAGGGTCCAGGACAGCGGGGACAAAGGAGTCTCAGAGCTGAGCCTGCTGAGCCTCCCCGAGTCCCGTGTTGCTTTGAGGAGCATCAGGCCAGGTTGGCGGTGCCTCCTGTATCTGGGGTCTGTGCCGGGCCCTGGTGCTGTGTGAGAGTCACACATGGGAGACGTTGTGTGTGCCGAGGAGCAGTGAGACCCTCATGGTGACAGTGAGTGACCTCTCTCTTGACCACAAATCGAGGGCTGTGGAATTTTGGAGAAATGGGGGCAGTGGTGTTGACAAAGGTTTTGGATCTGAATTTAAACCCAGCTCTGTGGCCTGCTAGTCAGAGGATGGGGACCCCAGGAGGGTCAGCTGGAGGAGCTGCTGTGACCCCTCACACACCTGCAGCTCCCTGTGGTACCGGCTGCCATCCACGCCAGTGTGTCACAGAGGCTGTCACTGCCACCACCCAGAAGTGGAGGAGGTGACAGCTGAGCTGCCTCCTGAGTTGGGAGCCTTCTTTGCAGACGGTGCGGGAGGAAGAGGGCTGAGGTGGGGTGGGCAGAGGGCCAGCAGACATGAGGAGGGTCGTGGGGCCTGTGCTCTCCGCCAGTGCTTATCCAGAGCCAGCTCACCAGCCTGCCCCCTCTGTCCTTCCTCCTTCCTGCACACAGCTAAGGGGAGGGGAGGATCTAAGGCATCCAGGTGGAAAGGCCTTAGGAAGCCTCGGGCCCCACACTGACCGAGGAGGAGACTGAGGTCCAGAGAGGCAGGCCTGGGCTGGACTCCATCGCCACCGTGGCAGGGAGGACACCCCTGATGCAGTCTTGTGGATTTCCTAACCTTCCCGGAGGGAACAAATGTGTTTTCTGAGTTGAATCTGGGGCTCCTGCCCTGACCAGGGCATCTGTTCCAGAGCCTGAAACATGAGGAGCCCCAGCCTGGCTCCCGCCTCCATCCTGCGACTCTTCTCCTCTAGGTGCTGAATTCAGAGTGGCCAAGGCCCAGGAGGTGGCTCCGTCTTGTAGCTGAGATCTGTGGGTGCCCATCCTCCACCCCGCCTAGGGGGACAAGGGCCTCCCTGTGCCTGGAACCCTGTGCCCTTGACTTTGGGAAGCCAGCCGGGAGAGTTGCCTTCTTGGCTAGAATGAAGGAACTTTCCAGCGCCGTACTCCATGGAGGGGTGTGGGAAACGCAGACCCCCAAATCCCTATGGGCCTAAGCCCTTCTGGAACCTGTCCACAGCCAGGCTGCGGAGCCTCATTTCCCGTGATGGCTGTCCTCCTGCCCACACCCTGCTTCTGCCTCCCTGTGCGCTTGGCTGCTGCCTCTCCCACTGTCCTCTCCCTGCAGGAGGGCTCCCTTCTGGGGCTGCAGGCCTACCCTTCCCCCCTGTCAGCTGTGGATGTGAGCCAGTGGCTCTCCAGGACCAGAGGTTCCTCAGAGCTGAGTGATTATCCTACGCCATTTCCGGAGATGGGCTGGGCGGGGTGCTGAATGTCCTGCAAGGAGTGTCTTGCAATAAGAGTTGTCTCCCTCAAATGCCAGATAATGGCCCTTTCTTCAGAGATGGTGTAAGAAATAGTTGGCCCATGCAGTACCAATGGTCACTCCGGGTGATGTTTTGAAAGGGCTTATAGGCTTAGAGTCAGCTTGGAGTCATTTAGGGTTAAGCTTCCCAAAGTGGGAGTTCTCAGGTCTTCCACTCCAGGGCTCAGTTCAGGCCCCTTCTGCAGCGCTGAGGACCTGGCCACTAGGTTTGGTGGGAGCCCTTTCACCGTGTCTAGGATGGATGTGTGGAGACGGGAATGAAGATGACGGTCCTGCCTTAGGCGGGATGTTGAAGGAGACTACTGGCCTTAAAGCTCTTTGTAAACAAAATACTTCATGTTTTTAACTTTTATTTTTAGTTGTAGATGGACACAATACCTTTATTTTATTTAGTTAGATTTTTAATGTGGTGCTGGGGATGGAACCCAGTGCCGCACACACGCTAGGCTAGCGCTCTACCTTTGAGCCTCGGCCCCAGCGCTGCTTTTAACTTTTTACTCAGTTTATTTTATTATGGTTTTGATCAGTCTAAAGAAGAGGTAGAAATATTTTGGGGTTACGCCCAAGAGACTCTGAAGCAGTCATTCTCAAATTACAGTGGGCTTCAGAGTGACTGGCAGGCCGCCCAGGTGCCCTCTCTTACCGTCATTTCCACAGCTGTAACTCACAGAGAGGCTCAGGAGGGGCAGTTCTAAGGAACCTCCACGGGGTCAGTGCGACTCCTTCTCAGGTGAAACTGAGACTCAGGCTCCCAGGTGGCTAATCTCCACCCTGGCTGCAAGTTAGACTCTGCAGGGAGTTCCTGGTCAGGATGCCTGGGCTCCCTGTACTGAACTGGGGGAAAGAGAGTTTGCAAAGTTTTCAGGTGAGTTTAATGTGTATTTAGGATTGAGACAAGGAGCTCTGAATGTCGGGGACACTTGGTCAGCTTGTTCAAGAAACTATGGCAACCCCATCTTGATATTTTGAATCCTTCACATGCATAGCTTGAGTCATGAACATGCTGTTACCTGGAGTGGGCAGGAATGACTCATGAGCTGCAGTGGGTCCAGCTTCCCTCCTGGATTTTTTTCCCTCATCTGAAATTAGTTTTCTAGGCTCCCTGCCTGGGGTGGGGGGTTGGGTAGGCACTAGTCATCGGTGGAGCAATACTGCCCTCGAGTGGTGATAGTGTGGTGGTGCATTGAATGCTGCAGTTGGTTGCTGGTCTACAAACATCCAACTCCTCAAAAATATGTTGCAATCCATATAACAATAACGGCAGTGATGATGAGGATGGTGGTGGCTGCCATTTATTGAGCCCCCAACCCTCTGCTAGGTACACAAAGTGCATTGCTTATATTCTCTTTAGTCTTGATTGAACCACTTTTCAGAGTAGGTTTTATTATCCTGTTTTAAAGATGGCAGAGTCTAGGTCAGAGATAAAGCTTAAACACATCGCGACTTTAGCGTGGAACATTTATAAAAATGACAGGATGTTGCCTTTCACCTAGATACTTCCCTAGATACTTAGAATCTATTTTGAAACTGTGATTGCCTTTCTCCAAAGTTCTTCCACCAAAATACTAAATAAATGTTCTCTAAATCAGAAGAAAGTTGTATTGAGGCTCATTTCTGGTGACAGCTTAATCCATGCTCTGAATATTGTCTAGGTATCTTGCCAAACTCCGGGCCTCCCAAAAAACGCCACAAAGGGTGGTCTCCAGAATCTCCATCAGCTACAGATGGCGGCTACCCTCAGGGTAGCGGGAACAGAGCAAAGTACGGTAGGTGACCTGCCTTGCCAAAGCCCAGCTCTTGGGCACCCATGGTGGTGTTGCTCCTGTGTGTGTACGTGCCCACTGTGTGTGGCATTGGGGAGCAGGTTCCAGGGTGACGCACGTTGGCACGGCAAAAGGATTTCTTACTCATATGTCAGCTGTTTAACCAGGCCCAGGGTCCTGGAGAGCAGTCCCTGATCCCAGGGAGGTCTAAAAGGTGGCTTCTATGTCACTCACTGGATGTGGAAGAGGAGGAGACCGGGTCATTTGGAGGGGGAGGGTGGTGCTGATGTGGGTATGGGTCAGTGGGCAGCTTTGTTGGCCGGCCTAACGTGGGGCTGGTTGGGTACTCCCCCTCATCTGATGCATCTTCCTTACACCCTCATATTCCTAGAGGGTGCAGGTGTGTCCTGTGTGCCTCAGGCTGGCTTGGTGGGACCAGCCTCAGTCTCCTTTCCCGTTGTGGCCTCTGGAGAACCAGTGTCGGTCCCTGACAACTTGCTGAAGATATGCAAGGCCAAGCCGGTGATATTTAAAGGCAAGTACAGCAGCGCACCCAGCTGTGGAGATGGGAGCCTGGAAGAAGCCACCAGAGTCAGGCAAAAGTGTGACCTGATTCCACACGTCTCCTCCCGAGACAAGCCTAACAGGGCCATGAAAGAAGGAAGCAGAGCCAGCTCCCAGGCTCCCCGGTCACATGCCAGGGATTTCAGAGCTTGTCGGTTTTCCACAGCGGGCCCAAGCCCAGGGCCTCACTCATGACAGCCCTGTGATGGCTTGTTCAGGTGTCCTTCCCCAGCTCAGCTCCCCGGAGGCCCCACCATGGTAAAAGGTACAGTGCCGAGTACCAGGGACCGGGAGAGGGACAGAGCTATCCCTTGCTTCAGGGAGCGCTGGTCTGTGGCTGGTCCCGTCGTCACCCAGAGCCATTGTTTTTTTGTTTTGTTTAGTTTTTTGAGTAGGCAACTGACTCTGACGGGGCAAGGACAGCCCTGGGCACCACTGTACGAGCCTTAAACAAAATCAGATCTGATCTGTTTCACACCGGGGCTGACGTACACTTCAGGAAGTAGATTCTTGACTTCCTCAAGGAAACCCCTTTCCAGGGAAGTCCGAGACCTTGAAACGGGAAACTGTGTGAGGATTTAGGGGGTCTCACTTGCTGATGGTGCCCCAAGGGCAGCGTGCCGCATGTGGCTGCACACACACACACACACACACACACACACACACACACACACGTGAGCACACAGGCTTGCGCGCACATGCAGGGCCTTGGGTACATTTGGTACCAGTCTACTGTTTACTAACAAAAGGCTCTTCTTCTTCTTCTCCTTCTCCTTCTCCTTCTCCTTCTCCTTCTCCTTCTCCTTCTCCTTCTCCTTCTCCTTCTCCTTCTCCTTCTCCTTCTCCTTCTCCTTCTCCTTCTCCTTCTCCTTCTCCTTCTCCTTCTCCTTCTCCTTCTCCTTCTCCTTCTCCTTCTCCTTCTCCTTCTCCTTCTCCTTCTCCTTCTCCTTCTCCTTCTCCTTCTCCTTCTCCTTCTCCTTCTCCTTCTCCTTCTCCTTCTCCTTCTCCTTCTCCTTCTCCTTCTCCTTCTCCTTCTCCTTCTCCTTCTCCTTCTCCTTCTCCTTCTCCTTCTTCTTCTTCTTCTTCTTCTTTTTTCCCCTAAAACAAAGAAGTATCCACCCCTCCAAAAAAAAACACCCAAAAACCAAAACCAAAAAAAGGACATGAAAGTGAGGAAGTGGGGTACAAATCTGGGCTGTGGACTGGGCAGGAGGCAGGGCCTGTGGTTAGGGTGCTTCCCCGGGGCCCCGCTGGCTCACTGGCCAGCGTTCGGCTGATGGGTGTGTGCAGTTGGCGCTGAGAACACGGTGCTGGGTGAGGCTGGGGGCTCAGAGGTGTGGGCAGAGCTTCCCGCATCTGAGCCAGCAGCCCCAGAGAGGGGGTCCCTGCGACACTTAAGGGTCTCAGAGCACAGGCCTCTTTTTCCTCTCATACGCGCTTCCCTCCACTTCCTCTGTATAAGCTGAGGCCCTCCCTGTGGAGTGCTTGCTCCCTGGACTCCTGACCCCGCTGCCGTGTATCCAAACCCCACCAGCTTCAAGGCCCAGCCGGCTCCCACGGCAGCTTTTCTGAGCCTCTTTTGGGACAAGTGTCACATCTTTTATGGTGGCTCTTTACCTGGTCTCTAATAAGCCACCATGTGAGCATTGTGACCCACCTATGTTCCCTGTCCAGTGACCCAGCACCACCCGGGGGCTCATCAGAGCTGGGAATTGGAGGTCCACCCCCTGAGAACTAGGCCCGATTCTGCAACAGAAACCTGGTGGGGCTTGGCAAGGGTTGCTCAGGGACGTGACGTGTGTCTTGGGCCCCAGACTTACTCTGGAGCCTGGCACAAGACCTGTGACTAGGACCCGGTGGGATTCAGTGTCATTGGGGAAGACGGGGAACCTTCCAGTTCAAGAGACCACACCCACTTACCTTTGGCACCTCAGCCGCCCCACGAGCATCCATGTCTCTACCCCACTTTATAAACGCGGGGACCCAGGCTTAGAGAGGCGAACGGCGCTCACAGGGTCATGATGCCCATGATGGAGAAGAGGAGCTTTGACCCTGCTGGGCAGTTCTGCCCCTGAGACTTGACATCAGAATGACTTAGCCGAAGCCTTTGTCAAGGGCTGTCCGTTTCCCTGGACAGTGACATGTTTTCCTAACTCAGCTGGCCAGAGAGGCCCTGGGTGCCAGGAGGCAAGGACTGGCAAGCAGCACCCACCAGAGACCCAGCAGAGCAGCACGTGAGGTGCCTCCAGGTCACTGCTGAGGAGTGACCTCGTGGTCACTGCTGTTGGCTCTGGGGGCGCTGCTCCTCTCTGTGCTTGGACTAAATGAACAGGCGAGTGGTTGGTCATGGGAGGTCATGGCTGTCGTCCTAGGTTCCAGGAGGGCAGAGCGGGATGGAAAGGGGCACTTGGGAGACCCGGGGCAGCTCCCCAGTCCACCTCGCTCGGAGACCCCGAGACCCCGCGTGAGTGCAGCCGCAGTGCGCGGGAGGCCGGTTGCCAGGTGGCTGCTGTCTCTTTCCTAGGCCATGGGAACTTCCCCTACCTCTGCGGGAACCTGAGCGACGTGGTGGTCAGCCCCCTGTTGTACACGTGCTACCAGAATTCCCAGTCCATCTCCAGGGCGTACGAACAGTGCGGAGCCTCCAGCATCCAGCCCATCTCGGAGGAGATGCAGCTTCTGCTCACCGTCTACTACCTCGTCCAGCTGGGTGAGCCCCTTCTGCCATCGACTCACCACTCAGGGGCGACTGCTAGGGAGGAGCTGCCGGCCGGCGCACACCTCGCCCATCCCGAGGACCACTGTGCAGCTGGAGATGAAATGTGGGAGGACAGCAGGGCTCATGCAGTGGTCACCACCCGGAGGGGCGGGAGAGAACTGGAAGAGACTGTTCTCAGCCATTCACCTGCTGTTCTAGGCACAGAGGCAGCAGGAGATAAGGCACATGGCCCTAGGGGTATTCCCATCTAGTGGGAGAGAGAAGGAAGCAGTGGGAATCGGGGAAGGCAGGCGTGTGTGTCCGTGGGGCAATTTACAGTCACCAGGAAGGGCCTGAGTGTAGACCTGGACCCCAAGAAGAGCCGCCTATGAAGAGTGGTGGAGGGAGCACAGGTGAGGGCCGTGGTAAGAGGAGGACAGGTGAGGGTCATGAGTCAGAGCACAGGTGAGGGCCATAGACCAGGGGAGCACAGGTGAGGGCCATAGACCAGGGGAGCACAGGTGAGGGCCATAGACCAGGGGCGCACAGGTGAGGGCCGTGGAGGAGGAGGACAGGTGTGGTTCCAGGCAGGAGGCAGGCTTTACGCCCTCCTGTGTTCTCAGCTGTTGTAGCCACTATCACAGTGACAGTCTGGGTTTTGTTATCCTAAGATGCCCCACACTGGGGTCAGGCTGCCCGTGCCCTACACCTCGCACACCCACTGACGTCTTCCACCTCCTTCCTCAGCGGCAGACCAGGTGCCTTTGATGGAGGACTTGGAGCAGATCTTCCTCCGCTCCTGGCGTGAGTCACACCTGACTGAGATCCGGCAATACCAGCAGGTGCCCTCCCAGCCCTATCCACCTGCGCCGAGCACCGCAGCGCCAGTGACCTCTGCGCAGCTGCCCTGGTTGGCTGGCCTGGCCGCCAGCTCCTGCAACGACAGCGTGCACGTCATTGAGTGTGCCTACTCCCTGGCCGAGGGCCTCTCCGAGATGTTCCGCCTGCTCATTGAGGGCAAACTCTCCAAGACCAACTATGTGGTCATCATCTGTGCCTGCCGGAACGCGGCCATCGACTCCTGTATTGCTGTCACTGGTGAGCTGGCCACCTCTTGGCTGGTGGGAAAACCAGCCACCTTGATTTCCCAGGACCTGTCCTTGGTGGGTCCTTCCCTTTTGCCTTGGGAACCCTGTGTTTGCAAGAGCCGGTGATACCTGCAGTCTGCAAGGTATCACTTTGGAAGGCAGTCTGGTGCCTCGGCTCAAGGTCTAGAAGATGTGCTTCGCTAAAATTCCATTCCTGCTCTAGGGGGTGGTTAGCAGCTCCTGTTTCTTCCCTAGAAAGATCAGGGCCAACTTTGGGGCCCAAACCAGGTTGCAAACCTGGTTCCACCAAGTGCCCAGCATTGTGACTGACCATTCGCACCAAAATTCTGGTCCTTAGTGTCTTCATCAAATGGGGATGAGAACAATGGCCTTTGAGTATTTCTGGGGATTAATGAGCCAACTTGCTAATTAAGTGTAAAAATACTCTCTGAAAACCTGCTGTGCACGGCTATCACTCCAGGGGCTGGGCATCCAAGTGCCCTCCTGGAGTAAGGTCCTGGTTGGGAACCTGACACCAAATTCAGGCTCTTTTGAGTTGGTTCCTAGGTTCCTAGATGTTGAGTATTTTCAACCTGAGATTTTTGTATTTCTATATATCTAAAAAAATGCATATTGTTCCTATGTAGTGTCTCAGTTGCCATTAACATTCTTTGATTCTAAACTCATTTTTTACTAATTCTTCACCTGGATTTAAGAAGCCATTCAGTAATAAACCTGGAGCCTCGGTGTGTGTCCACCACCCTTGTCTTGTGTCACCTGGTGGCAAGCCTGTGAGGCTGAGGCTGCTGTCAGTCACCCGGTGCAGATGAGGTCTATGGGTCCAGAAGAGTAGGTGACCAGTCCAAGGTGATGCAGCTAGATGAAGGAGATGGTGGCATCCAATGGTTTTCTCTAAGTGACCTCAGCCTTTTGGGTCCCTCCTATTATCCCGTTACCCTGGGACAGGGTGGTGTATGCCATCCATTCATTTGACGTCCAGGAGCACCTGCTTTTTGCCAGGTGTGGTGCTGGACTTGGGGTGGGGGGGAGACACCAAGGCAGGACCCTGTCCTTAAAGGTTCCAAACAGAGGCAGTAGAAGCTGTGGTTTGTTTTCTAGGAAAATACCAAGCCCGGATTCTTTCTGAGAGCCTCCTCAGCCCAGCAGAGTACCAGAGGGAAGTCCACTACGAGCTGGTGACGGGGAAGGTGGACTCCTTGGGGGCCTTTTTTAGCACCCTCTGCCCAGGTAGGCTTGAGAGGCTGGTGCAGAAGGTTACATTGAAAAGTCAGGAGTAAATGTGGAGGGGGTGTAATGTGTGCCCGCGTCATACCTGTGGCCTCCAGAGACTGAGCACGGTGCGCTGTGGTCCCCGTCTGTGCACTGGTGCTGACCTTCCTTTCCTTTTTCGCACTGGGGCTATGGTTTCTGGCTGGCTATCTCTTCCTGCTGGGGCTGTAGGGTTCTCCTCTGTCACTCCTCTGTCATTCCTGAGAAAGTGCCTACTGTCTTAGTGCTCCTTCCCCCACCCCCTCGGCCACTCCACGTCCCAAACTGCCCTAGGCCTCTCCCTGGAGAGCTCTTCCTGTGTGTCTGGTGCTGCCAGCACCCACCTGCCCCACCCCCTGCCTGGTTCCCCTGTCCCCCGAGGGAGCTTCACACCCTCCCCTCTTTGGGAGTGGCTTGGGACCCTGCCTCTCTATCCTTTAGGGCTCCCTCTTGCTCTGCCTGCACCTGCCTTGCCATGGTACAACAGACGTGGTGAACATACCTGTGTCCTCACTGGGCTGTGGACTCCTTCATAGGACGGCCACGTCTCCGTTCCCATTACCTGGGCCTCAGGAAGGCACCAGGCACACGGCAGCTGGTCCAGGGGTGCTTCCTGAGCTCCATGAGAGGGGAGGCCCACTTCTGTTTGTTCTGTCTCGGGCAGAGGGGGACATGGACATTCTGCTGGACAAATTCCATCAGGAAAATCAAGGCCATGTTTCTTCCTCGCTCCCTGCCTCCTCCGTCACTCAAGCAGCAGCCCTGGACGTCAGCGGGACACCCGTGTGCACAAGTGAGTGATGGGGGGGCCACAGGTGACACAGTGAGTGATGGGGGGGCACAGGTGACACAGTGAGTGATGGGGGGCACAGGTGACACAGTGAGTGATGGGGGGCACAGGTGACACAGTGAGTGATGGGGGGGCACAGGTGACACAGTGAGTGATGGGGGGCCACAGGTGACACAGTGAGTGATGGGGGGGCACAGGTGACACAGTGAGTGATGGGGGGCACAGGTGACACAGTGAGTGATGGGGGGCACAGGTGACACAGTGAGTGATGGGGGGGCACAGGTGACACAGTGAGTGATGGGGGGCCACAGGTGACACAGTGAGTGATGGGGGGGCACAGGTGACACAGTGAGTGATGGGGGGCACAGGTGACACAGTGAGTGATGGGGGGCACAGGTGACACAGTGAGTGATGGGGGGCACAGGTGACACAGTGAGTGATGGGGGGCACAGGTGACACAGTGAGTGATGGGGGGGGCACAGGTGACACAGTGAGTGATGGGGGGGCACAGGTGACACAGTGAGTGATGGGGGGGCCACAGGTGACACAGTGAGTGATGGGGGGGCACAGGTGACACAGTGAGTGATGGGGGGCACAGGTGACACAGTGAGTGATGGGGGGGCACAGGTGACACAGTGAGTGATGGGGGGGCACAGGTGACACAGTGAGTGATGGGGGGCACAGGTGACACAGTGAGTGATGGGGGGGCACAGGTGACACAGTGAGTGATGGGGAGGCACAGGTGACACAGTGAGTGATGGGGGGGCACAGGTGACACAGTGAGTGATGGGGGGCACAGGTGACACAGTGAGTGATGGGGGGGCACAGGTGACACAGTGAGTGATGGGGGGCACAGGTGACACAGTGAGTGATGGGGGGGCACAGGTGACACAGTGAGTGATGGGGGGGCACAGGTGACACAGTGAGTGATGGGGGGCACAGGTGACACAGTGAGTGATGGGGGGCACAGGTGACACAGTGAGTGATGGGGGGGCACAGGTGACACAGTGAGTGATGGGGGGGCACAGGTGACACAGTGAGTGATGGGGGGGCACAGGTATGGGTAGTGGTGATGGAGGAAGCTGGGGTTGGGTCTGCACTGGTGAAGCTGCACTCACAGGGCTCTGGAAGCTTTGAGGAGGTGACATCCAGGTGCTTATGGAAGATGGGGCATCTCCTTAGAGTCAGAGTTGACCAGTGCCTGATTTCAACTTTGGTCTTTAAAGACAACACCTTCTTTCCTCCTGCAACCTCATCTGGGACCGCTCCTGAGGTCGTACCTTGCTCTGGGCCACTTTCCTTCCCATCAATTCTTTGTTGGGATTTTTGATCTACGTTGAGTTCTGAGGAGCTGTGAGAGTTTCCTTCCTTCCTGGGGTGCTCGCAGACTTCTTACAAAGTCCAGCTACGCTGTCACCTCCGGGTGCTGCCCTCGTCTCCTCCTCCAGCAGAGTTGTCACTTCTTTGTTTCCTGGGCTCTTGGCTCATGCTGGCATTGTTAAGGAAGAGAGATGCGATGGTGATTCCCTGGCGCACAGCTGAGAGTGGCACTGGGCAGATGTGATTTCCCCTTCCCGCCCTGGGCGGGGCTTGGCCTCCCCAGGACTGGGGCTCACTCCTTGTCTCCGTAGCCAAGGGCCGGCAGTAGCCGTCTGCTCTGGGCTCACCTGGCGCCTGGGGCTCTGGCTGCAGGTTGCCACCTGGAGCCACGTGGAGTCCGGCCCTTTCAGCTGGCAGTGGCCCAGAAGCTCCTTTCCCATGTGTGCTCGATTGCGGACTCCAGCACCCAGAACCTGGACTTGGGCTCCTTCGAGAAGGTGGACTTTCTAATTTGCATTCCGCCCTCGGAAGTGACCTACCAGCAGACCCTGTTCCACGTCTGGCATTCAGGTATGGGGCCTTTGGGGGCCGTGAGGCCTGGGGGAGGAGCTCTTCTCTCCCTAAACTCACATTTGGGTGTGAACAGCATCCTTTGCTATTAAAAAGATGAACAACTATTAGCCCCAGTTGTATACATCATGAAACTAATGCTCAGCAATGTGACCTGCCCAAGAGTTTAGAATCTGTTCAAGGTAGAACCAGGGCCTGAACCTTCTCTGTGTCCCTTGAGCCAATGACTTAACATTTTCCCTGATGTCTCAACTCCATGCAGTCACTTTTAGTGGCATGATGTAGCATCTGTGCATTCAGACTGAGAAGTGGCTTTGCTGGATGTGGCACTTCTGCCTCCTCTTTGGTCTCACCTGGTTTCATGGAGCCTGCTTGACTGTGCCCCAGGTGACTGCCATGCACACAGCCAAGCCCCTCCCCTGCCCATGCAGAGCAGTTTCAGGAGGGCCCTCTGCTCAGCTGTCTCTGCAGTCCACACCCCTGCAGCCTGGGGCCTGCCGTGTGGGAGACGGCCATCTGTTGTCTGCAGGAACGAGCCGGCAGTGTTGGAGCTGCTGACGTGTTCGCTGTGTTGCAGGTGTTTTACTGGAGCTTGGCCTGGAACAGGAGCCCATGACCAAGCAGCGGGTGGAGCAGTACGTTCTGAAGCTAGATGCAGAGGCGCAGACGAGATTTAAGGCCTTTCTGCAAAACTCCTTCCAGAACCCGCATACGCTCTTTGTGCTAATCCACGATCACGCCCACTGGGATCTTGTGAGGTCAGACCAAATGGTCTGTGGCAGTTGACACGTTCTTCCTTCGAAATATGGATGACACTTGGGGCCGAGGGAAGCCGTCTGCTGGGGCTTGGTATTTGTAGGCAGGTGCCATGGTGCTTTCTAGAATCTTAGAGCCAGGTGTTGTCTCAGGGATCACGTAGCACATCCTCTGAAATTTATCGTTGTGGGAGCTGAGGGCTGGAAAGGGAAACGTCGGCTCAGGGTCCGGGCTGGGGCAGGGGTTAATGGCAGAGCTGACTGGCAGTCAGGGCCCCTGAGTTACAGCCTGTCACATTTTCTCCATGACCCACTGGCAACAAGCAGCCACACTGGTGCATGTTGGGGAAGGGGTCCTTACAGGAGAAGCCCCAGCCCCACCCCTCTGTGATGGAGGCTCTGCAACTCCAGGACCATGGATCATGGCTGGTGCCCGCCCTTCCTGAGGGCAATTTTACTCAGTTAGAATGAATGTCAACCCAGATGAATTCCAGGTAGGTCAGCCAGAAGCTGCAGGGTCTGCCGGTTGTTCACTGGGAAGGGTCATTTCCGGGGCCTTGACCTCGGGGTTATGCAGGTAGGTATTATGCTGAGGTGGGTGAGGGTCACAGAGCTAGATTGGCCAGGGCATGGAGGATCACATAGGTCAAAGGTTTATAATCCATCAGCGGATGTTCGTTTGGTGAATCTGATTATTCTAAAGTGATAGAAAAAGCTATCTGTAAATCTTCATTTGGGGGTAGATTTCTCAAGAGTGGCTTCCTGCCACCCAAAAAGTGAAGCACTGATCCTTCTGTCTCCCCTGGATTTACAGAGGAGGATCCTGAGGCCATTCCTCACTGCAAAGCCAAGCTGGGCCTATCAGAGCCCTGGCCCCAAAGCTCCCCATTCCTGTCCCCGTAGGGCTCTACATTTGCCATTTTCTCTCCTCCTTGGATAATTTACACTCAGTAGGACTTTAGCAGGCTCATTTGGCCCCTGAGCCCCTTCCTCACCTGCATTGCCATTGCCTCCTGAAGGAGATGGTACACAGCCAAGTTGGGCCAAAGGTGGACAGTGGGCACTCCTGGGTACGAGTCGCTGTTCCAAGGTGTAGACGCATTATGTATCCTGTGAGAATCCTCTTTCCAACTTTCCTCAAGGAAGGAGTGTCAGGATTCCCTGACAGGTGTCTGAAGTTCAAGCATTTTTTCTTTTTCTGGTCGTGGGCAGAGCCTTAAGCTTCAGCTTCCGGCACAGTTAGGGGCTAGTTGCAAATGTGTGACTGCTTTGTCCTTAGAGACTCGCAAAGCTGCAGGAGTAATGCTGTCTTTCTCCTTCCCCCCCTCAGTAGCGCTGTTCATAACCTCTATGCTCAAAGTGACCCGCCTGTGGGACTGGTGGACCGACTACTCAACTGCAGGGAGGTGAAGGAAGCCCCCAACATCGTGACCCTTCATGTGACTTCTTTCCCGTACGCGCTGCAGACACAACACACCCTCATCAGCCCCTACAACGAGATCCACTGGCCCATCTCCTATAGTAACGTGAGTGCTGCTGGGCCTCGGGATGCTTGAGGGTGGAGAGGCCGCGTTTAGCCAAAGTCTGGACTGGTGTCGTTGGAGGGCTGAGTGGGCTCCAGCTCCGTGGATCCTCAGCCAAGGGTTAGTTTTAAAGCCTTCTTGGTATTTTTTGGAAAACTTCCTCAAGTCTGTCACTTTGCACCCATCTTAGTAACCTAGTACAGTGCTTGGCACTTTGTCCCCTCACCGCTGTGAGCAGCCTTATGAACACTTGCTTTCATGGCATGGAATAAAGATGTTGGAAATCAAGGCTTGCAGGCTCTGGGGGTTTGGGCTCCGTGCAGAGCACCTCTGTGCCTAGCTTGCAGCCTTGGAGATGCTCCTGTCTTTCCTATCTCCAGTTCCTAGGCAGCCACGCTCCAAATCTCCTTCCTCAAACTGAGCCACACCCTCCAACCTTGGCTTGTCACCTGCATTTTCTCATCAGAGTGGAAGACCACACCAGTTCTGGTAGTTTGAGGACTCTAGGTGGTTGGATTCTAGCTATTTACACAAGGACTAAGTCATCCTAGAATTCTGGATTTCTTCAGGGTTCTTCAGTCATCAGAGCACGTCATGCTGATGCTCACCCTCAGACCCCACCAGTGAGGTCACAGAACTGTTGACATGGCCCTTACCATGGACCCTACCTGCTTCTGCCTTTGAGCACATGCAAGCGCAGGTGCTGAGAAGGTTTCTGACGGACCCTTGGGGAGGATGAGGCAGGGGTTCGCCACTTGCCTGAGACCATGGTAGACCCATGCAATGACCCAGCTGCTGGACCCCTGGCCCTGGCCCTGAGTCACCCTATTTGAGGATAGAACTCACACCTTCGTGTTTCAAACAGCCTTCTCAGCTGTGTTCTGCTCTGAAGTTTGAGAAGCTCTGATGTTGGTTTGGGAGGAATTGTATGTCAATGTAAGACTGGCTAGATAAATGTGGGTTTTTCCCCCTCCTGATTTTAATGGCAAAAGAATACAAAAGAGTTGATTCATCTGTTCCTAAAACCAAATTAAAATTGTGGAAAAAAATTTTAACAAAGAAATTTACATGTTTAAAAAAAAGAAAAAGAAAGATTGAGTTTTCTCCCTGCTGAAGATTATGGGGCCAAAGGAATGGGAAACTCTGTGGATGGGGTGCACCGTCCCTGAAGAAGGGTTGCAGGGTGATGTTTCCAAGGTGACCCCGGGGACAGCAGCCAGCACAGTCTAGTTCAAGGTGCCAGTCCAGGTTGCCTGGCCTGTGATCCCTGCCCTTCCCTGCAAGTGCAGCCTTTGAGTGACTGATGCCCGTGTCTGTTTTAGGGAGTGGACTTGTACCATGAAAATAAGAAGTACTTCGGGCTGTCGGAGTTCATTGAATCCACCCTTTCAGGACACAGCCTTCCCTTGCTCAGATATGATAGCTCCTTTGAGGCCATGGTTACTGCTTTAGGAAAAAGGTACGTGTCTCTCTTCAAAGTTCCGAGAAGTGCTTCTGGCTTACTGTGACGTGTGCACGGCCAGTCAGGGAGTTCCAGGAAGAGAGAGCATGTCCCTCCCTCCCTGGTGACTCTGTTCCTCTGTTAGAGGGACCCTGGTTTATTTCTTCTGTGTTTGAGTCACGTTGGGTCAGTATGTCTTGGTCAGACTGCAAAAAATATTAGAGATAAGAATGGGCATATATATTCTGGAATGTGGGCCTGTGTGTACATCAGTGGTGGCAGGAGAGTGGGAGGCAAAGTACCAGAAGGCTTGGAGGGTGGCCTCACAGCTGCCTTTGGTCTTTATTTCCACAAGCATCATCTAGTGAACGGTCTCTTGTGCTCTTCATCCTGTTTGGTCCTCCCCCCCTCCCTGAGCCAGCTGCTGTTACGATCCTCATTTCACAAACGAAGAAACTGAAGCTCAGGTGCCATAGCTTTTTCAGGCCAAAGGTCTAGCAAGTGGCAGAGGCGAGGGAGAACCCAGAGTGAGCCTGGCTCTACAGTCAGCCCCGTTAGCCCTGTCACAAGAGACCTCTTTTTACAGATGAGGAGACTGAGGGCAGAGGCAGAGTCTACGTAGACCCAGCGTCTCAGGGTCTATGCCTTGTGAGCACCTG
This sequence comes from Callospermophilus lateralis, assembly GCF_048772815.1. Classification (NCBI taxonomy): domain Eukaryota; kingdom Metazoa; phylum Chordata; class Mammalia; order Rodentia; family Sciuridae; genus Callospermophilus; species Callospermophilus lateralis. The sequence continues at coordinate 7,666,073 of NC_135318.1, forward strand.
TGTTCTCTGACTGCCTGATGACGTCACAGAGTCTACCCCTTGTGCTCTCTGGGCTGCCTGATGATGTCCACAGAGCCCACGCCTCATGAGCCGGCTATGTTCTCTCGACTGTCTGATTCAGAACAAAATGAGCGGCTCTGCTTCTCCCTGCGCCCATGTGTCTCCCTTGCTTAGGGATCGAGCTAGACATGTTTCTCCAGCTGTGTTCCTAGGTACACTTCTTTGGCTGGATACTAAAAGCTTTTAAGCCAGGAGGGGTTCCGTGGCCACACGTGTTAGAGAAACGTTATGGTTAACAATAGGATTTCTTCTCATATGAGTCCTCAGAGCTGTCTGCCCACACATGCCCTTGGTCTCCAGAAGGCTGGCAAGTCCGGAAGCTCTTGGGATCAGTGTTCCCCAGAACACCCTTTGAGGAACTAAACCTCTTTGCTACCTTCAGTTCTGTGATGCTAATGGAGATGAATGAGGCTGCTCTCTTGCCCACTGAGAGCTTACAGCGCATGTGGGGACTGGCCTTTGCCTGCTCCGCCCCTCCTGCAGCAGGCCTGAGCCGAGTGCAGAGTGTGCGGTGGACCTCGGGTTCAGAATCCCATGTTTGTTACCCACAACAATCCTCTCTACAGCACAGGAGCTATTATCACCATGTTGTAGATGAAACTGAGACTCAGGCATGTTAGGTCACTTGTCCAGGGTCATGTGGGCAGTTTGTAGTGAAACTGGACCCAGACCCTGGTCACTTGACTCCAAAAACCACATCACCATTAAGCCACACTGACCAAGGTCTCACAGCTAGTAAAAAGCCAGACTCTGACTACTGCATCCACACATCTGGGCTCTGCCCTTCATTAGTTTTAACCTTGAGCAGGTCATTTAACCTGCCGAACCTCAGTGCCCTGACCTGTAGAGTGAACCTTCTTTCCTAATGGCTTCTTACGAGGGTTTAACAGGCTCAGTAGCAGGTGCATGTGGACAGCTTGGGCTTCAGTGTCTGAGTCTCGGTTCTGCCCCTCTTCTCGCTTCCCCTCTGCTGACCTAGAAGCACATGTGCCGCTCAGAGTTTACATTTCTGTTTCAGGGAGTAAGGAGAGAATGCCAACCCCTGGAATGTTGGGGTGTGTGCACTCTCAGGAACTCCTAGGCATCCTTTAGCTCAACCACCTCACTTTACAATTGTGGGAACGGAAGCCCAGAGAGGGAGCATGTTTGGCCCAAGTTCACGTGGCCTGTGTGTGGCAACCCAGACTGAAGGCAGGTCTGGGGTTCTTCCCCTGGGCTAAGCTACCCTGCCTAGGAGTCATCTGTCTGGAAAACTCTCCTGAAACTGGCCAACAGAAGGAGATGAAGATGAGACACAGAGGTCACTGTTCTTGCCACTATGTGCCCGTCCAGGCTGTTAGCTGGCCATGGGTCTGGGAAACCTGCTTGTGGGAAGGACTAGAGATTGGACACAGACCTCTGTGACTTAAAAGTAAAATATGGAGATATCTAGCAGTTTTTTCCTAGTGTTGTCTGTGCAGCACCCTGTTAGGGCCGACCACGCAGGCTCAAGGATGAGCCAGGCTGGCCCCGTGGCTGTGCCTGACAGGTGGCAGCTGTTTGGAGCTGCGCAGCAGTGGCCGTGTTCCAAATCACAGCTTCACTGAGGAATAGCGGACATCCAGGGAACCACACCTGCTTAAGTCATTCAGTGAGTTTTGACCTTTGTACACATTGGGAAAACCTCACCATTCCCTCTGCCCCTTGCAGTTCCTCCCACCCGCCTGCTGCGCCTCACACAAGTGTGCACTTCCTAGAGTTGTATGAAAAGGGAGTCGTAAGGCAGGTGCTCTGTGGGTCTGGCTTTTCCTACACCGGGCCATGATGTTGCTGGTATCCAGAGCCCAAGGGGTTGAATGGTTATACATAGTTCACTTACTCGCTGGCTAATAAGCATTTACTTTATTTCTCAGTTTTGGCTATTCCACACGAAGCTTCTAGAAACATGTGCAAGGTTTTGTTTAGACATATGCTTTCATTTCTCTTGGGTAAATACTTAGTGGTAGAATGACTATGTTATGTGCTAGGTATGTGTTTAACTAGTTCCTGTATTTTGTTTAATTTAATTTAATTTATTTTTGGATTGAACCCAGGGGCACTCAACCACTGAGTTACATCCCTAGATTTTTTTTTTTTTTAATGTTTTGAGGCAGGTTCTTGATAGTTGCTCAGACTGGCCTTGAACTTGTGGTCCTCCTGCCTTGGCCTCTGACTAACTTGGATTATGGGCATGTAGCATCTGACTTTTTTTTTTTTTTAACCAACTGCTCAATTACTTTCCAAAGTGATTCATTTGACATCCCCACCAGCCATGTGTGTGGGAGTTCCAGAGCTTCACATTTTTCTAGCGTGTGTGTGGTCCATCTTTTTATTTAGTGTTAGCCATTCTAGTTGGTTTTAATTTGAATTTCTCCAGTGACTAATGGCATTTATCTTCCATTTGTGACACTTTGGTGTCTCTGGGTGAATTGACCCCCTCATGACTATGAAATAATCCAAATATTCTTTGCTTCAAAAATCTACTCTAAAACTAATAGAATTATTCTGGCTTTCTTGATTAGTGTTAGCATAGATTATTACATCCTGTCCTTTAACTTGAAGCCCACTTGTATCTTTGTATTTGAAGTTGATTCTTATAGTCAGTTTATTATAGGATCTTTTTATTTATCCAGTCTGTCAATCTCTAACCTTTAGTTGAGATAGTCCACTTACATTTAATGTGGTTATTGGTCAGTTTTAATCTACCATCTTGCATCTTGTACCATCTGTTTTTCATAATCTCTTATATTCTCTCTCTCTGTTTCAACTCTGTGTTGTGATTTTTAGTGGTTGCTTTATAATTACAATATATATCGTTAACTTGTTGTAGTCTATTTTCAAGTGATGTGTATAATGTAAGATTCTTAAAACTGTACTAGACATTTCCATTTCTCGCCTCCCAAGTTTTCTACTTTTTGTTATAAATGTTATAAACTTTACAATTTTTTTTTTTGCTTTAGTCAGTCCATAATCTTTTAAAGCTTTTAAAATATGACAAAACCCTCTTTTATATTTTCTCATATGTTCTTGCTAGGGTTCTTCATCCCTGTGTGTAGACTTGGTTTCCATCTGGTATCACGTTCCTTCTCTTTAGAGGACTTCTTTTAGCATTTCTTGTGGGGCAGGTCTGTTGCTGATGAATTCTTTCACATTTTGTGTGTCTGAAAAAATTCTATTTTGCTTTGCTGGGGATTAAACCCATCTTCATGTGCACACCAAGCATGAGCTCTACCACAGAGCTACACCCCAGCCCGTGTTTTGCCTCACTTTTGAAAGATAACATTCTGGTTTGGATTTTCTTTTTGTTTTGCTTTTTGGGGCATCAGGGATGTGGCTTCCCTGTCTTCTGACATGTTGTTTAAAACGAGCCATGTGCCTTTTCCTCGCCTTCAAGTTTCTCTCTAAAGAATGGTTCCCCTGCCACACCCCCAGCTGCTTTAAAGAAACTTACATTCATCTCTGGTTTTAAGTAATTTGATTAAGATGGCTTTGCGTAGTCTTTATGCTTTTTTTGACTTGATTGAGTTTTCATCTAATATGAAAAAATTTCAGCCTTATTTTTTCCAAAAGTTCCCCTGCTTCCCAGGATGCTCAGAGCTGTCCTGTGGCTTTGCTGAGGCCCCATTATTCCTTTCTGCTTCATTTTAGTTTCTATTGCCACATTTTAAAGTTTATTAATTTTTTTCTACATTGTCTAATCTGATGCCAATCCTGTGCAGTTATCTTTACTTTTTACAAAGGCAGAGTATTTTAGGACAAGATTCCTAAGAGAAAAAAGACAATTTTGGGCAGCAGGGGCACTGATGAGCTGGCTGTGTTTGTTTGTGGGTCAGGACTCGGGGGTACAAGTAACAGAAACCCCGTTTGAGCTCTCCTGGGGCAAAGGGTGATGTCTTGACTCATGAAATAAAAGGAAAGTTCGAAGAAACCGTAGAACAGCAAGGCTGCACCTGCTTTCAGGAACAGGTTAAGTGAGGTGTGCAGACAGTCCCAAGAACATGTTGCCTTGTCTGTGGCATCTCCGTTGGCTTCGTGGTGTCTCCAACACCAGCCTCCTCCATGTGCTAAAAATATCACCCCTGGTCACCACTGAACCCCAATCTCCAGCTTCCAGAGAGAACTGATGTGTTTTCTTGTTTTGAAAAATATCAAGGAAAAACCAGGCCCCAGCCTGGGTCATGTTCCCTGAACCAACTGATTGTGGCTGGCAGGGAAAGGTCATCTACAAGATAGTGGCTTCCATGAAAATCCAGATCCACTTTATCTTCTGTCTCAGACACATTGTTTCCATTTCAAGAATTGGATTGGTGTTCTTTTTTAATACCTCCACTTAACATATTGAATATTTTTAAAACATGAGCGATTTAGTTACAATTTTTATTTTATTGTTCTTGTCTGTTATGCCGTCTCTGCATCACTTGTGAGTCATTTCTATGGATTGACCCCCGCCATGTGTTTTTATTATGGGTTATATTTTCCTGCTTATTTGTATATCTGGTAATTAATTTTTTTTGTAGTTGTAGATACCCAGCATGCCTTTATTTTCTTTGTTTTATTTTTATGAGGTCCTGAGCATAAAACCCAGTGCCTCACATATCCTAGGCAAGTGCTCTGCCACTGAGTTACAGCTCCAGCCCATATCTGGTAACTTTTGAGAAGATGCCAGACATTATGAACTTAAACTTGTTGGGTGTTGATGTTTCATTCCTGTTACTCTTGAGTTTGCAGTTATTTGGAAACAGTTTAATAATCCTTTCAGGTCTTGATCGGAAGCTTTGCTAGGCTGCAGCAGCATGCTACTTATCTAGCATTTAGTTCCCTACTAAGAAGCAAAACCTCTGCATATCCTCTACAAGTTTCCCCAGCTCAGGTCTTCCTATTGGTAGTGACTACAGGAACCAGTCCTAGCCCTGTGTGGGCCTGAGGCATTGTTAAGTTGTTAGCATCAAAAGAAACTCTTTTCTTAACCTCAGGTAGTTTCCTTACATGTTTGCACTGATTCCTACTCATGTTAAGATCTAGGGCTCCTCTGTACGTGTCTGGAATTCTGTATTCTTTTTGTAACTCTTGGTCCCCTGGTCCTTTGCGTTGTGATCTCTGGCTGCCTCGGTTTCCTGTGGTTCTAATACCTGGCCTCTAACTTGGGGAGACTGAGCCTTGCCTGGGCCTCTCCTTGAGCACACCCTAGAAACATTTTAGGCAGGAGCCCACCTCATTTACGTCACATGGCTTAGAGCTCACTGGCCGCTGCCCTGGGTCTTGAAACACTGTTGTTTTCATACGTGTTCCAGGTGGGAGGACGAATCTGACCCTGGTTGCTCTGTCTTGGCCAGAAGTGGGAGATGCTGCCTGTCCATAGAGCAGAACCATTTTCCACTCTGCTTTCTTTCTTTCTGGGTATTGTTGGGCGAGGGTACCAGGGCAGGGCAGAATAGTCCCTGGGCCACCATGTCTCTTTCATGTGAGAGTCCTAGGGCCAGCTGCCCTTCCCTGAGACCACAGTGGGAGTGGCTTGCCAGGCCAGCCCTTCCTGGAGGAGCTAAGGCTGGCATGAAGGAGAGGAGGAGGCCGGGCGGGGAGAAGGAGCAGGTGATGGCTTGGAGATGCTGTGGAAGAGGAGCTGGCTGCCCTGGAAGAAAACACAGGGTGGCCCTCCATGGTATGGCCCTGGGGACGTACTCCAGCTAGAAAACCCACAAGAGCATCAAGTATAGACTGGACGTCAATTTATTTATTTCTGTGGGGAAACAGTGATCTGCAGTGACCTGGGTTTTTCTGGTGATACCCTGGGGTCTGTTTCTGACCCTAGTAGAGCAGGTGGTCACTGCAGCAGCTGCCACCTCCGTGGTGGGGGGAGGTAACCAGGTGTCTAAGGCAAAAGCTGGGCTTCTTGGTTTGACTGCAGGTGCTCTGATATGTCATTCACCCATCAAGTTAAATAAGTTATCCACCTTTCTGAGACCTCCCTGTAATGGACATGAGCACAGTGGTGCCTTGGGACTGTCCCCAAATCTGGGGGTTGTGGCAGCTGCATTTACAAAGAGCCAAGTGCGGTGGGGAAAACTCAAAACAGCGGCAGCACAAACCCAGCTGGAAGGAACAGCCTGTGCTGGGTCTCGGTTCCCCAGAGCCTGCCCTTTGTGCGCTGGTCTGACCTGGCCGGCGGCTGCGGGCCTGGGGTCACGGGCCTGGTCTCTCTGTGTTCCCGCAGGTTCCCCCGCCTGCACAGCGCGGTGATCAGGACCTTTGTTCTCGTGCAGCACTACGCCGCCGCCATGATGGCCGTGAGCGGCCTCCCGCAGATGAAGCACCACACGTCGGTGGAGACGCTGGAGATCACGCAGAACCTCCTCAACGCCCCCAAGCAGTGCCCCTGCGGCCACGGGCTCATGGTCCTGCTGCGGGTGCCCTGCTCGCCCCTGGCAGCCGTAGCCTATGAGCGGCTGGCCCACGTGCGGGCACGGCTGGCCCTGGAAGAGCACTTCGAGATCATCCTGGGCGACCCCAGCTCGGGCATCACCGTGGGGAAGCACTTCGTCAAGCAGCTCAAGGTGGGCGTGGGCTTGGGGGCAGAGAGCCTGAGGGTTGCCAGGGAGCCGCAGGGGCTGGGCTTCGGGAGGGGGTGGGAGCAGATCCTCGGGCATGGCCAGTGCAGCCTCCCAGGACCTCCGCCACCTCCTCTGCCTCCCCTGCCTTCCCCTGGTGGCATTCCTGGGTGTCCCCAACACCAGGCCTGCAATCTCAGCCCTCAGGGTTGCAGCCCACTTTTCTCCCCCCCCCCCCCCCCCCAGGGTGCGCCTGCCCTGTTGAGCTTGTTGCCTACGGAACTGAGCGTGTGTCCCTTCCCTTTTTAGGAAGCCACCCTCCCCAACACCTGGGGCCAGGTCTCATCCCATCAGCCAGCTCCTCCCCAGGCAGTAGGGCAGGACCAGTGCCACCCTGCCTGTCTCAGTCACCAGAGCCCAGCACAGTGCCTGTCCTTGGTGGGCATTCACTGACCCTCCATGACAGGGTGTGCAAGAGGGTCAGGGAAAGACTTGAAGGAACAGATGAGTGGGAATATGAACTCTAGGAGAGAACACAGGAGTCAGAAGCCCACGAGGATATGTGTCTGCTCCTGGGATCAGTCAGTCTACAGGTGCTTCTGGGGTAGAATAGGCACACCCGACTGAAGATACAGTTAGCTCCCAGACTGCTTATTTGCAGTAAAAAGAACTTCCCTTTTTATCAGAGGATGTGATAAATCAGTGGGAGGACCTTAGGTTTTCCCTGGAGCTGGGCCAGTTGGGAAGTAGCGGCTCATGGCCTTCTTTTCAATATCTGCAGATGTGGCAGAAAATCGAGGACGCAGAGTGGAGGCCTCAGACCTACTTGGAGTTGGAGGGCCTGCCGTGCATCCTGATCTTTAGCGGGATGGACCCGCATGGGGAGTCCTTGCCAAGGTGAATGCTGGGGCTCACAGCCTGGGCCTGCAGCCAGGGAGGAGCTTGGCTAGGCTCCCACTGCCCACCTTCCAGCTGGTACCATTCACACTCCTGGTCATTTCCATTGTGCATTTACACAGGTTTCCAGCAGATGGCAGTGTGGCGGGCCTGAGGTGTGGAGAGCTTCTCCTAATTCCTGAAGGGCACCATTGGGCTGGTGGGGGGCTGTTACCAGGCTCTAGGGGGCTGTAGATGGAGTCAGGGTTTAGTTGGGGGTCACTATTAGGGAGGACAGTTCCACATGGCATAATGTGGCATTATCTCGGGGGTTAGGGCTCGACTGCTGTGCCAGCAGGTCACTCCTGGTGTAGGGAGGGAAGAGACAGTCGTTTTGACAAAAAGAAGGACTGTCTCTGTAGCTGTGTCCACTTGGCAACTCCTAGGGGCCTCTAGGCCACCACAGCTACACACTCAGGACAGGGGGGTCCCTGAGTCTCCTGTAAGACCAATCTGGCAATGACTGCCCGACTCCATTGCCTCATGTCCTCAGTACCCAGCAAACCCGGTGGCATGTATTAAATGTGGATCAGGTGATTAAACGCCCACTTAATACCTTTAATCTTCAGGACAACGCTCTTATATGTGGTTCATGTTCATTCCCATCTTTCAGATGAAAATAAAAACCAGAGCCTAGGAGGAATTGCAAAGCTGGTTGAAGTTTCCATCACTGAAAAGTGGCAGGGCTGAGGTTCAAGCCCCACTTTGTCTGACCTGAAAGTGCTCTTTTGATTACATAACCCACAGGGCAAAGTACTTAGCAAGGGCCCTAGAGACTTGCTAGGAACCCCCTCTTTGTTGCTAAGACTCAAGTAGCACTTTCCCTGTGCCTTCCCAGGTGCATGAGTCCTGGGGTCTGGTGAGGAAGGCAGACAGGGTCCTGATCTTGCTGCCCTTTGTCACCAGGAGCAGCACCTTATGTCAGAAGACACTCAGTAAACACCTCCTGTTCTCCTAGGTCCTTGAGGTACTGTGACCTGCGTCTCATAAACTCCTCCTGCTTGGTGAGAACAGCCTTGGAGCAGGAGCTGGGCCTGGCTGCCTATTTTGTGAGCAATGAGATTCCCTTGGAAAAGGGAGCCAAGAACGAGGCCTTGGAGAGTGATGGGGAGAAGCTGAGCAGCACAGACAATGAGGACGAGGAGCTGGGGACAGAAGGTGAGGGCAGACGGTGTGCGCAGCTGTCTCCAGGATGCAGGGCCCTCATCAAGTTGGGATTTGGCTCTTCCCCCGTTGTGGTGGTATGGGAAGGTGGAAGTCCCTAGGGGTGCTTCCACACTCTGGAGTTCTTCAAGAATAGGAAGAAAAACTGCCGTTCTTAGGGTTGAAGTTCATGCTTTATTCAGCTTGGTGGAGGAATGAGATCTACTTGTTTATTCCCTTTGTATGAATCAGCTCAACTTTCTGCTGACCATTATCAAAATATATGAAAACAGGCCAGTTTCATTTGCAGACTTAAGATATGATGGCTTATTTTTCAAAGGACACATAAAATGGTTGTGGAAGGCATTTGGCCATGCTCAACAGTGTGGCAGGAAAACATAAGCCAATAATATTAAAGATACAAAAGATTTGTGCAGAGTAGCAGAAGGGAAAGATGGATGTAGAGTCCCCATTGTACTCTGCCTGCTGACTGTGTGACGGGGAACTGTAAAATGGGGACAGAGGCCTGCCTGTCAGCCTTCCCTGTTGCTGTAACCATCTTTCAAAACGTGATCCTGCCAGGCACAGTGGCACACACCTGTAATCCCAGTCGCTCAGGAGGCTGGGGCAGGAGGATCATAGTTCGAAGCCAGCCTCAACAAAAGTGAGGTGCTAAGCAACTCAGAGAGACCCTGTCTCTAAATAAAATACAAAAATAGGGCTGGGGATGTGGCTTAGTGGTCAAGTGTCCCTGAGTTCAATCCCTGGTACCCCAAAATAAAAAAAATAGAAATAAAACATGATCGTGACCTGGTCTTATGTGCTCCCAGTTCCCTGTTGCCTGTGGCGTGAGCATGCTCCCTGGTGGGTCCCGAGTGACTCTGAACTCCACCGTGAGTTGAGTCTGGCCAAGAGTGTGTGTGTGTGTGTGTGTGTGTGTGTGTGAGAGAGAGAGAGAGAGAGAGAGCGAGAGAGAGAGAGATATGGGGGGGGCTGGAAAATGGCAGATAAACGGAGGAGTGAGAGAAGGAAGGGGAGAGACACGTGAGACACGTGCTTGCATCCTGTACACTGTGAGGTGCTGGGCGAGGGAAGGAGGGTGATTCCGTGCATTCTCAGTGTGTTTTGAAGCAGGCTCCACCTCGGAGAAGAGGGGCCCTGTGAAGAGGGAGCGGTCCTCCTCTCATGACTCGGCGTCCTCCTCCCTGTCCTCCAAAGCGTCCAGTAAGTCTCCGTGTGGGTTCTGGGGCATGATGGGCAGTCTTTGATTTCAGAGAATGGGAGGAAACATAAAGGGCCATTTGCTGTCACCTTGCTCCAGTCGGAACTGGGAAGGGAAGGCCATCTGTGGAGAGTGAGCTCTTCGGGGGGGAATGGAGTGAACCTGGGATCTGAGACCTTGAAGTCTCCTGACCGCAAGGTCCAGCCGTTCCTGTGACTGTGGCCTGGGCCCGAGTCCTGGACTTGTGGGGATATGTCCTTGGGTGGCCTCTATGCATCTGTTGACTTGGGCAGTCCCTGTCCAGGGGTGTGAGCTGAGGTGAGGGGTTCTCATCCAGAGAAGCAGACCCCGGACACTTCTTAGGAGAAGCAGCAGCCAGCAAGGAGAGCTTACAACCCAGACGGTGCAGGGAGGAGGGAACAGGATTAAGAGCCTCATGGGGACTCTGCCTGGGGGATCCCTTGGCCTCCAGGAGCAGCCAGGACCTACGGACCCACCAAAAGCATTTATCAAACTGGGGCTTCCAATATAATCTGAATCTGAATGTTGAAAAACAAATTCGATATGGACTCTGCCCTCAATAAATTCGTCTTTCCTCAAAACCAGGTTACACTGCAGTATTTTAACCCTTTACTTCCTAAGCAGATAGCCACACACATGACATGACATGGGTATGTGCACAAGGACGTAATCAACTTGTCTCAGATGGTAGGCGGCTTAGGGGGGGTTGTGTTCACCACAGTTTGAGAGCAGCTACCCATGGAGGAGAGAGTGTTCTCAGCGTGGAGATCTCTCTGGGCTGAGAGGCTCAGGGTGTGGGTGTGCAGTCTCTGGGTGCAGGCAGGGGTCCAGCAGCAGCAGCCCAGGGGCAGTGGGGCCTGACTGAGGGTTCTGAGAAACCAGTGAGTGGTCTGGGGCTGGGAAGAACTCAGAGCCCAGTAGGAGATTTGACTAGGGTGCATCTTTTGGTTTCTTCCCTTGCTTCATGCAGCCCATAGTAACTGCAGGGTGGGCTGGGGTCTCCTTCAATGGGGCCTGGACGCAGCCTCCTTGGCTTCAGCCCGGCACTCTGCCTGAAGGAGGCTCTGATTCGCAGATTGGTCATGAAAGCCAAATGCTGCAGCCACTGCCGTCCTTTTGCCCAAGGCAGCACAGGAGGCCAGTGGAGAAGCAGGAGGGCCAGTAGGTGCGGCACAAGTTCGTCCCTGGGATGGTGCTGACCAGGTTGGTCTCTCCCTAGGCTCAGCACTCTGCAGCGAGACCTCAGCTCAGGTCTCTGGGCCCCCGCAGGGAGATCAGGCCAGATCACCCCCGCCCTGTGGCCCTGCAGAGGAGGCCAGGGCCATGGGGGAGAAGCCATGGCTCCGAACAAGTCAGGGTCCACCGATGGTCATCAGCAGGCATGGCCCCGGACACCCTCCACCACCAGACTGTGGCCTCAGGACAAGCCAGAGGGGCCTGCAGGTGTCGGTCACAGCTTCCTCTCAGCTGCCCTCCTTGGGCTCAACCGCCATGGCCACGGCACCAGGCACTGGCACGCTCGTCCTGCAGGCCTCACAGTGCTCCGTGACCAAGGCCTGTCGGCAGCCGCCCACCGTCTTCCTGCCCAAGCTGGTGTACGACGTGCTCGTGTCCACAGACAGCAGTGGGCTGCCCAAGGCCGCCTCCCTCCTGCCCGCCCCCTCAGTCATGTGGACCAGCTCCTTCCGTCCCCTGCTCAGCAAGACCATGACGTCCACAGAGCAGTCCCTCTACTATCGGCAGTGGACGGTCCCCCGGCCCAGCCACATGGATTATGGCAACAGGGCCGAAGGCCGCGTGGACAGCTTCCACCCTCGCAGACTGCTGCTCAGTGGGCCCCCTCAGGTGCGTGCTGAGCCCGCTGTCCTCTTGCCTGGCCCTGGACTCTGGTTGTCCTTGTGGTCAGAAGCCAAAGGTCAGGCTGACCATATTCTCTTATTCCATTTTTGTCGTTCCCCTGGTGGACTCGTCCGTGATGGCCTGGCGTGGGCAGGTGAGTAGAGCAGGACTCACCCATCACAGCTAGGCTACTTCCATGTCTGACTTCCCTTTCCTCCACTGTGTGTTGTGGGGCCAGAGGGGACGTCTCTGTGTGTGCTTCTCGCCATCTCAGACTAGGGTTACCTCCCACCCGATCACATCTGGCCCTCACGGCCACTGTGCAGTCTCCATGTCACCCAGCTACTGGAAACTGCCTGGTTCTGCACAGGGAGAATGTGGTGAGCAGTTAATGGAGGTGGTTTTAATAAGTATCTGGGGCTTTATTCCTTTTCTCAGCCCTCGTTCAGCTCATGACATCCCCCACAGGCCATTTAACCTATCGGAGCGGCAGAAAGCTCCCAGGGCAGGCGTGTCCAGCATGGTGGGTATTGGAGGAAGAGGGCTTAGACCAGGATGGGAGGTGGCTCCAGGGCTGGATGCCTGGGGTCACATTCTCTTCAAATGTCTCCAGACATGAAGGCAAATTTTAACCTCCGCTGTGCCTTAACGTCCGCATTTGAGAATGACACTATAATGGTGTCTCACAGAGATGTGAGAAGCCAATGGAGAGCAGATATAGGACACCTGGCATGTGGCCTGACTTGTAGACACCACGTCATGCACAGTGCAGCCATCAACAGCACGAGCAGAGCTCACACAGGAGCCTTCTGACTTAGCACGTCATATCCAGGAACCACCCAAGAAATACAAACCCACCAAAGTGTGTGTCATCATGCTCATTTTAGCATTGTTTACAAAGGTGAAAATGAAGCTAGGGACAAACCCACCGGCCGAGTCTTGGTTGAATAAATCTGGGGACAACTATATCATAGAATTCAACTGCAAAAATCTGAGAGAGATCAGTGAAATTTCTCCAACATATTTAAATTAAAATCAATTTGCAGAATGACATATATGGGGTAATATCAGGAAACAGATCTATGTATGAAAATGCTTTAAAAAATCTCTGAGAGGCTGGCTGCTACTAACTCATTACCTGGAGAAGGATTTGTAACATTCCACTTTATTATCAATCTGCATTTTTTGACTGTTTAAAATGACCATATATGACTTCTCTAGTGTAAAAAAAATGGGAGAAAAGAAAATGTTTCCTAAAAGGGAGACTCTCCACTTATCCACAGCCACATGCGCTGGGGGTCGTGTATCTTTAGAACTCTTGCCATCGGGTAGGTGAGAAGTAGTAGGTGGTAGTACTTTCAGAAAGGTGGAATGCATTTTTTTATATCCATTGGTCATTGGTGCTTCTTCCCCATGATTTTTGCTTGTTACTCTTGCTTGTTGGTCCTTTGGGCAGCTGGACCTTTTCCTGTTGATTGTAGGGGGCTCTGCAGATGTTATACATTTTCATCTTCTGTCTATTATATGTATTGCAAATATTTTCTCTGGAGCTCCCCCCGATGGTATGTTGAATTTTCATTGCTAAAGCTAGTTATTTCCATTCAATGGCACTTGCTGAGTTCTTGCTCTAAGCCAGGCTTTGGGTTCAGTATTAGGTGAGCACACCCTGGGGTGATTGTGTGGTGGGCATGCAGAGGGACCTTGGCCAACCTGCAGGCAGCTCCTTAATCAGTTGTAACCAAAATGTGCTAAGATTACTAGTGAGTGTCCTAGTCGGGTGCAGGGCCAAGGGAGCAGGGGGCTCTAGAAAAAAAGAAAAGGATGAAAAGGAATGTCATGCTTCCTTTTCCCGAGTTTAGGAGGAATTAGATGTCTACTTCTTCTGTTCTGTGCAGTAGATTGTGATATCTTACTATGGGCACACTGATGGGAACAGGAATTCGCAATTGTGCAAGATTCTTTTAAGACATTGTGTTTTACATGACCAGTTCCTATTTTTTGGAAGCACTTTCTTGAGCTTGTAAAAGACTTCTCTTAAAAATGCGTCTGGTTACCAGGTGAGGTGGCACACACCTGTAATCCCAGAGGCTTGGGAGGTTGAAGTAGGAGGATTGCAAGTTCAAGGCCAGCCTCAGTAATTTAGCGAGATCCTGTCTCAAAGTAAAAAAAAAATAAAAAATAAAAAGGGCTGGGTTACTCACCACATTGCCCCTCAAATGCCTGGCGTCCGTGGGGCTCTCCTTTCAGTGAGATGGGTGGTGCCCGACATGGACCGGGCTTCCTGTCTGTGGGCTCTGACGTCAGCATCTTTGCAGATCGGGAAGACGGGCGCCTACCTGCAGTTTCTCAGCATTTTGTCCAGGATGCTCATCCGGCTGACAGAAGTGGATGTCTATGATGAGGAAGAGATCAACACCAGTGAGTTGTCTGTCACGAGCGTCAGTTCCCTGGCGACTGTGTCTCACTCTCAGGATGGAGCTCTCAGGTCATGACTTGGCTCATCCTGACGGGCTCTTGGGCACTTTTCATCTTTCTCTGGACTCATTTTTCTCGCTATCAGAACAGTGCCTTGGAGAACTTTGTCGGGATAAAATCACTAATGCTGAAAGAACGGGTGCCTCCCAGGTTCCTCCAGTGCCAAGCACCATGCTAGGTGCTTTACATCAATTACCATGTGCTACACCGAGGGGTAGACGTTGTTCTCTCATTTCCCATGAGTGAGATGCTGAGGCGTCCAGCAGGGCCCGGCAGAGCAGGAACTGGACTGCATTTGACTGAGGCCTGCAGAAAACCTCAGGGAGGCTTTCGAGTCAGGCAGCTGAACACAAAGGTCAGCATCTTAGGGCAAAACAAAGATACATGGAGCGTGGGGAGATCTTGCTCTCCTTGCTTCCTGAACAGGCCTGGCTGACGGAGGGAAGAGTCCCTGCACAGCCCTTCTGTGCTGGCTGGGAAGCACGTCCCCCGACTCCCTCTTCAGGCTCCCTGGCGTTCCCAGTCTTGGCCTGGTAGATGATCTGGCACCTTTGTGCAAGGGCTCTGTCTGTGGCGGGGGCCACAGTGGCTGCCCACGGATGCTCTTCACAGCACTTGATTCTGACTTGGGGGAAACTTGGAAAGGAGGAAGCCCACCCAGTACATGGCCTTCCTGTGAAGGACGGGGAATTTCTGCAGTTTCCCCAAGGCTGGGGACTGTGTTTCTAAGGAGCTTCTGTCCCCTCACTTTCTTGGGTCTACCAATGATAAGAACAGGATTTTGAACCCACTTCGTCAAACCTCAAAGCTCATTCTCCTAAATATTCTCCATTGCCTCTGTTCTCTCTGTGGAATAGGGATGATTCCCGTCTCACCGGGTATTGAGAAGGTCAAGTGTGTGTGTGAAGGGCCGGCACCTGTTAAATAACAGGGAGCTTCTCCCCTGGCTTCTCATGGCGTGTTCTCTGCCCATGTGTAGCACCTCACGGGGCGTACGCACACACAGAAATCAACGTATATGAGCATCTGCGTACCATGCATATCACGTAATGTAGAATGGCAGTGTGTCACCTAGTTTGAGTTAGACAACTAGACTTTTTTCTTGTAGCTAGCAAAACAGTGAGTCCCACAGACTGTGCCAGTCACAGTGACAGATGATGCTGGAGAAGGTGCAAATGTGCTTGGGGCCACAAGCGTTGCTGGCATCAGAGGGCAACCAATGGCTCAAGCACTTTCTAGAGGTGGGGTGAAGGAGCTGAGCCCTGCTGGCTGGGGGGATTGACACAGGTAGAAGCAAGAAAGGAAACCCCAACAGTCCATGGTGCTGGGAGCCAGTTCAGTCTATGAAGCCTGGAGAGGCATGGGGCAGGGGTCAGGTCAGCTGGGTCAGGACTCTGGGAGGGGGTGGAGTCAGAGTGAGAGACGGAGAACAGGCCTGTCTCCTAGGAAGGAGTGCGCGGTTGTTCCTCTGGATGTAGGTAGATCTGAATGCATGTTTGTGCCTCATTAGATCCACCCCCAAATGGATCTTTTGGAAGCCCTTGAGGTAGAAGAGGTTCCCCAGGGACCCAGACGTTAATAACACTTCTGCTCCAAGCATCGTTCTTATGCACAAAGTGAGTCATTTTCCCTCCAATTTTGTGCACATGGTGTTTTGACCCATCTTGCAGGCCTCCGAGAAGAATCGGATTGGCATTACCTCCAGCTCAGTGACCCCTGGCCGGACCTGGAGCTGTTCCAGAAGATGCCATTTGACTACATCATTCATGATCCCAAGTATGAGGATGCCAGTCTGATTTGTGCCCACCATCAGAGCATCAAGAGTGAAGGTCAGACTTTGGATCTCTTGCTTCAGCTTCTTCTAAAGTGGGTGGGTGTCGTCTCTTCTGTGTCACCATAATGCAGCTGGGCCAAGCATCTTGTTAGAGGTGAAGAGTAGTGGTGAGTGACCCACAAAACCCCATTCAGAATGGAAAAGGCCACCCACCTGCAGGATTAGGGCACCACCACAGAGCTCACCACCACGGAGCTCACAGAGGGAGACTCACTGCTTGGGGGGTGCCAAATGGCAGTGGACTGTCTTGCTGATTTGTCATGGCTGGGGTGCTCTGCAAGCTCTGGTGGTGGAGGATGAAAGCCGTGGGCGTCTACTTATGGATTTGGCATTGTCGTAGCCAAACGGGTGCACGTGTTTCCCCTCCTGCCCCAGCCTCTCACTTTCCCCCTCCTTCTTGGGCATCAGTGACTTCAACAGTGGGTCAAGGCAGTGTCAGTCAACGTGGTCGTCCTGGGCCAGCGGGGCTGGGAGCGTAGACCAGGAGAGCCTGGCACTGCCACCCCAGAGAACTGCACGCCTGACTCTGCTGCAGCCAGCGATCTTCCCCTTCATTGAGCTCAGAACAGATAAGGGTCCTCTCTGTAGAGCAGTTTCTCATGAAGTGCTAGTGCTCAGACCTTAATCCTGCCACCTCATTTGGGAAAAGAAAAAAAAAGTAATTCATTGGCACCGTTGGCATTCCAGCATTTGCATAGTAGTTTGGTGATTGATTTAAAACGTCCTGTGGACCAGCTAAGACATGGTCTGAACTTCTATTAGATTCTCCACTGAGGTGTTGTGTTGTCCCTTGATTGGCTGCGTCACCTCAGGACTCACGGACCTCGCAGAGCCCTGTCACTGCTGCTCATTGTGAGGGACCTCTTAGTGCGAGGTTTAGGGTGTAGGAATGAACCATTCGCTCCACTTGCTGCTGCTCCTTAACACTGGGGAATTTCCTGCAGACAGGGGGATCTCCAGGAAGCCTGAGGACCTTTATGTGCGGCGTCAGACGGCGCGGATGAGGCTGTCCAAGTACGCGGCCTACAACACGTACCACCACTGTGAGCAGTGCCACCAGTACATGGGCTTCCACCCCCGCTACCAGGTAGGTCAGAGGAACCGGCCCACGGCTCAGTCGGCCGACAGTAGCTCCCAGGGTGTCTCCTTGGCTTACTCTTGTGTTCCCTATTTTCTCACATTTTCATCTCAAGGTGAGAGAGGAAGGTTCTAGAAGCCCCTGCTTCCTGCTCTATGCATGCCCTCGATTCCTTCCTAGGCCGGGAAATGATCGCTGACCACAGCCCTCTCCCGAGGCTGCGTGTGCAGTGTCATGCTCTCTCTGGGTGTCATCATCGTCTTCGGGTCCTAGAGATTCCAAAAGTTAGTTGGTGCCATTGACACTCACTGAGTGCTTACTGTGGCCCAGGCCCTGGTACAGACATGGACAGGCTGTCCCCATCCATGGGGCTCACAGCCTGAGGGAGAGACGCCCGTGCGGGATTTCACACAGCCTGGTGCAGGCAGGGAGAGCCGGGTGGGCGAGGTGCAGAGGGCACGCAGCTGGCAAGGCCAGGCATGGTTCGCAGGATGGAGGGCCTGCCCCATGCCAGGCAGCACGCTGGGGCAGTCCTCACCTGTCAGTCCTTCCCGGCCTTCTTACAGGCAGAAGACATTTGTCCTGGGTGCACAAACGGGCAAGGCTCCTGGCCCAGGCTCCTGGCCCAGGCTCCGGCTGGTTACCTGGCTGGTCACTGGGGGCTTCTGTTCCAGCCACACTGACCATCCATACAAGTGCACTGGCTAGGAAACTGTCTTTTCCAGTTTCCTACTACATTCCCACCAAAAGCTCACTGACCTTGTTTTGTAAATGAAGGTTCAGGTTGAGCTTCCTGATCTGAAGATCCAAACTCCGAAATGCCCTGAAATCTGAAGGTTTTTTGAGCATCGACATAATGCTCAAAGAACTATGGATTTCAGAGCGTTTGGATTTCAGATTAGGGCTGCTCAACTGGTAGAGTCAATACCAATATTCACAAATCCAAAAACTCCTAAACCTGAAACACCTCTGGTCCCAAGTGTTTCAGGTAAGGTAGATGCAACCTCTATTTCCCGTGGGGAGCAGAGAGAGGATTTTGGAGCATGAGTAGAATTTGATGAGGAGAAGGAATAGTGTGTACAAAAAAGGGGTGCCAGGGGCCCCTGGGGACTAAGAAGTGAGCTTGGTTGAGTGTTGTTGGAGATAGAGTACTGGGGTGGGGGGGCGGTGTCTTAGGACAGGAGCCAGGAGCCTGGGGCAGAGGCCAGGCCACAGAAGGCCTTGTGCACTGGGAGAGGAACGTGGGTGTCTTCAGCAATGACTCTAAGTAGGGCCCCCGTGGGCGAGGCTGTGTCTAGGCTGGTCTCTTACTAGCCACATGAGGTCTGCAGGGGGCTGGGAGGCTAGGCATCCGTAAGCAGATAGTAGTATTTACCTACTATATTGAAGTGTCTCTTTTCATTTCAGGCCCAAGTGAGGGAAAGAGCGTAGGAAGGAAAGGGCCAGAGCTGGTGGGAACCAGTGGGTAATGGGACAGGTTCCAAAGGCTAGTGGGATAGTCGGTGTCCTTGGCGGCTCTCTGTGGCTCTAATAGAGCCTGGCAGGAGTGCGGAGCGGTGTGTCCTGGGCCACTGCCTTCTTCTCCAGCCCCTGGAGTGTGGAGCCACGTAGGAGGTGTCAGCTGGGAGAGCTGAGGCCACAGGACGGTCTCCTAGGGCTGCCACAGCCAAGGGCAAAGCCAGGCTGGGGGGTTGTGCCAGAGAGCAGCACGTGCATGGGTATGGGGTCTGGGGCATGGCTGGGGGGGGGGCTGGAGGAAGTGGGGAGGGTGAGGCTAGACTCAGGAACAGGATGAGCCCTGAATGTCAGTGTCTATGTCACTGTGTCCCTGGCAACATACCTGCCTCCTAGGATTGTCGGTTACAATGCGAAGGGGACAGAATGGCACTGATGAACGCTGGCTGAAGTGGACAAGCCCATGTGGTGAATGTGGTCTTACACGTGCCTGAAGCGGAACTATTTTAGAGTTAAAAACGAGATCCATAGTGTGAATGCTTTCATTGGCAATCCAGATGGGGCTCTTGGTCAAACCTAGAGTTCAGGGACTTGGTGCCAAAGGTGACAGGCCTGGGCGCAGCACCATCAGGGCAGGACGAGGCTGCTGTGTTGGCCTCGGGTGTGCCTGTCCAGGAGCCAGCCCTGGGTGTCCATCCTTTGTGCTGGAGCCACCCTGTGGGTTTCTTGTACCGTGGGGCAGAGGTGGCCGGGACCTGTGTGTCGTCGTGGCCGGGCTGGGCCTGGGTTCTTGTGGGAAGTGAGTCCGACGCTGATGACAGGCTCTGTCCTTTCCCCTCGCACCTCAGCTCTGTGAGTCCACCCTGCACGCCTTTGCCTTCTCTTACTCCATGCTAGGAGAGGAGATCCAGCTCCACTTCATCATCCCCAAGTCCAAGGAGCACCACTTTGTCTTCAGCCAACCTGGAGGCCAGCTGGAGAGCATGCGCCTTCCCCTCGTCACAGACAAGGTACCGGCTCTGAGTTCCGTGGGCAGATCAAAATGGCTTCAGGAGATCACTAAGCTGGGGACCTAGACGAGCTCTCTGATGTGAGGGCACGTAGTGCAGAAGCAACATGGCGCCTGAATCTGGAGGAGGCTGGTGTGGTGCATGGGCTTTGGAGCCTCCAGGCTGGAGTTTGAGGCCGCTTGACCACTGACTGGTTGTGTGATTCACCACTTGTCCCTTAGTGTGTCTGAGCCTTAGTTTCCTCACCTGCAAAGCTGGGTGGTGATTCTTAAGAAAGCTTGTTGTGAGAATTATCTGAAATAACAAATTTAAGGCACAACGCACCTGGGAGATGACAGGTGCCTGTGAGGTGTCGTTCCCTCCTCTCTTTTCTTCATTGCTGTTTTGGGATGTTTGAACAGGCTCCGGTAGAGAACACAGGAGGACGGATTCCCTAGGCCCATCACCCAGTTTCCATATTAACTAACTCGGAGCTGGCTATGTTTTATCTGTCTTCTTTCTGCTTCTCCCTCTCTGTGCCAGTTGGTACATATCATAGCATTTGTTGGAGGGCACGTCTCCAACAAATACATCTTTATCTTGGGAAGAGATTGTTCTTTTTTAAAGAGAGAGGAGAGAGAAGAGAGAGAGAGAGAGAGAAATTTTTTTTAATATTTATTTTTTAGTTATCGGCAGACACAACATCTTTGTTTGTACGTGGTGCTGAGAATCGAACCCAGGCCGCACGCATGCCAGGCGAGCGCGCTACCACTTGAGCCACATCCCCAGCCCCAAGAGATTGTTCTTAATGATCCCTTGTACGTGTGACTATGGTTCCCCTTAACAGACATGCTCCTTGTAGGGCCCTTGGCTTGGCAGGTCTAGCCCAATGGCCTCAGAATTGACTGGCTGCTCGTTGCCCACCCGTCAACCCGTACCTGTGGAGGAGGCTGCTTCTCCTTCTTCAATGCCAGACAGCTGCCAAGTCTGCTACCAAGCAAAGCAAACATTGTAAAGTGTCAAAACTTTAGGATAAGGTGTCTTACAGCCCAAGGGAGAATTCATCCATGACTCCAGGCTCTTTTTCAGCCTCTGGGTCAGAATGGGCCGTGAGCACCAGCTGTATGCAGCTTTGTAGCAGATGCCCTGAGGAATTCAGAGGTGACAGAAGCCCTAGCTCAGCCCAAGGACCAAATTAAGGACAAAATTTGAAGAAAGCACAGTTATTTACAGAAAATACATCCCAACAGGAGTGTATGCACACCTGGGCATCATGGGCAGGTGACTGGGGGATGTCCTGCACTCACTGTGGAGGTTGAGGCCACACAGGAGTGATATCTGCTCAGAGTACAGCATTAGATTGTGACAAAGAGGGGAATGTATTTAGCTCATTGATGTGGGCCAGTTAGTTTCAGTCACACAACAAGCCATTCTCAGATGAGGATGTGTTCAGCATCTGATTCCAGCGGTTTGGGTGAGGTTCAGCTGGACAGTCACTCTGGGCTTGGTTGTGCTCACTGTGTGTGTGTTGGCTATTGGATGGACTGGTGGCTGGTGGGAGGCCCGCTGGTCTGGGGTGGGCTCAGTTGGATTGCCTGTCTCCGCTCCAAGTTTTCTCTCATCCCCCAGGAGGCTGGCCCAGGCCAGTCCAGGGGAAGGTCCTATAATCAAGCTGCACTTGCATTTGAAGAGTGTGCTTCCCAGGGGAACTGTTGAGAAGTCACCTTTCAAAGGAGGATGTCATCACATTTGCAAACACTCTATCTCATTATACCTATTCTTTGCAGAGTCACGAATATATAAAAAGTCCGACGTTCACTCCAACCACTGGCCGACATGAACACGGACTCTTTAATCTCTACCACGCGATGGATGGCGCCAGCCACTTGCACGTGCTGGTGGTCAAGGAGTACGAAATGGCCATCTATAAGAAGTACTGGCCCAACCACATCATGCTTGTGCTCCCAAGCATCTTCAACAGTGCTGGAGTGGGTGGGTGTTTTTAGCAGACGACGCTTGGTAAAATTTTCCATGAACAGAGATGAGAGAATATTCTAGAGATGAAAGAGTTTACATCCAGTCTTGCTTTTGAAGTTCTTAAAGCTATTTTGATTTGTTCGACTTTTCTATGAATATTCTCTTTAAAAAAAAAAAAGTTTGATTGTTGACTTAGTAATTTTCCCAGTTGTTAGAAAAGAAGGGCAGATGCAGATACAAATTGGAGACAGAGGCTTTCACCGCCCCTGGGCAGTGGTTGGTGGAGGAGGGATGTGTGTGGATGTGTGGGGCTGGCGTGGGGCTGGCGTGTCTCGGCGGGGTTTGCACAGGGCGCCTGTGAGTACATGACAGGCCTGAGCCAGGTCATTTTGCCACTCCAGGTGCTGCCCATTTCCTAATCAAGGAGCTGTCCTACCATAACCTGGAGTTGGAGCGGAACCGGCAGGAGGAGCTTGGGATCAAGCCGCAGGACATCTGGCCTTTCATAGTGATCTCAGATGACTCCTGCGTGATGTGGAACGTGGTAGACGTGGATTGTGCGGGGGAGCGGAGCAGGTGAGTGGCCTGTGGGCCCTCCTCCCTCCACCCGTAGACACCAGGCAGGAGCATGCTCTCTTGTGACAGGGGATCCCTCTTGTCTGAGAGGACCACAAAGTCCCCTCACATCGCAAGACCAGAGCCCACATTCCAAGCCCAGCTTGCTTTTAAGTTTTAACACTGTCAAGGTTTAATACAGGAAATCATACACCACAGATCCAGTAATTCATATGGACACAAAGAGGAAAGTATATTAGGTACATAGAAAATGTCACAAGCTGACCATATCCATCTAGCCAACTCCCATATCAAGGAACCACCCTTCAGCCCCTAGAGGCCCCTGCACTGCTGCCCTCTAGCCCTGCCCATCCCCCTAGCCTGACCTCTAACTCCTGGCTTTCTCTGGACTTGCTGGGCAACTTTAGGCAAATGGCTAACTCTTCCTGAGTTCTGGTTTCCTCGACTTTGAGGTGTATTAGTCGCTGGACTAGAGTTGTGAGTGTAACTGAATTACGGTCTGTCAACTGATTCTGCACATGAATACGCGTGCATTTTGCACAAAGTAGTGATCGTAAATGGCAGTGGTTGGCAGGTGTCTGGCATCCCTGGGGGTCGTGCTGGCCAGTCCAGCAGCTCCTGCTCAGTTGGCAAGTGTCCCCTGGCTGGCCTGTGGGGGAGGCCTTGTTGCTGCCGGCCTATCAGCCGGGGTCACCGTCTCCCTCCCTTGAGCAGGGAGTTTTCCTGGTCAGAGAGGAACGTCTCCTTGAAGCACATCATGCAGCACATCGAGGCCTCCCCCAACATCACCCGCTACGCCCTGCTGGGCATGCGCAAGTGGGCCAGCAAGACGAGGGGCGGCGAGGTGCGGGAGCCTTTCTCCCGCTGCCATGTGCACGACTTCATCATCCTGAACGTGGACCTGACCCAGAACGTGCAGTACAACCAGAACCGGTGAGCTCCCACGGTGGGGACCAAAGCCCTGGAGTCCTGAGCAAGGGGCAGCCTCAGGCAGGCCTGGCCGGCGCTCCCTCCCCTCTGCCCTGCAGGGCCAGCTGAAGCGGAGGCGCCTGTCTGTGGTGTTTAGCGCTGTATGCTTTTGTGTATTTTCATAAGGTCACCTCATCAATTCTCAGAATGCTTTAGCGAGTTGCGTCATGCGGTTTTCCCCGTTTGGGTTCTCTCTCTGAGTGCATAGCTTTTTAGGATCATTAATGTTAAAGGAAACTATAATCTTCCAGGTCTCTCTACATCTAGTCACAGGAGTGTCACCTCCTGAGAATAATTCACCAGCAGGTGTGTGTCAAGTGTCTCTGTATGCCAGGCGGTGGGCACATGCCCAAAATGGCCTGCTTAGGAGTGTCCGTTTAGGAGCCAGCCTGACCCACCTGTTAGAACCTGCTACCTAGCAGCTTTGTCGTAGGCAGGTGACCTCTCTCTGAGCCTATTCCCTTGGCTACAGAAGCGGCTACCATTGTTACCCTGGGAGGTTTGTGGTTGTTTTCTTTTCAACAATTAGGTGGAATCACATCTGAAGCTTTTCACGTGCCTCCTGCTACTCAGCACAAGGGCACCCACGGGTTGAAGCCTCAGCTGGTGCAGAGAGGCTCCTGCCTGGCCTTGTATCCCGCTAGATTAAGGTCGAGGCAGGAACAAAAGCCACTGCACCTCTGTAGTCCCCAGGACAGGGTCCTGCTCCAGATCTCCAGGTGTTGGGGGGCACGTGAGCTGTGCCCAATCGGATCTGCTCCTCCTCAGGTTCACATGTGACGATGTGGACTTCAACCTGCGGGTGCACAGCGCCGGCCTCCTGCTCTGCCGGTTCAACCGCTTCAGCGTGATGAAAAAGCAGATCGCGGTGGGTGGACACAGGTCCTTCCACATCACCTCCAAGGTGAGCGTGGCCACAGTGTCCAGCAGGCTGTGTAGGTCTGCCACCCGGGCTGCCACGGTGTGAAGGCTGAGGGCGGGACTGTTGGGGCCTGCCTCGGTCACCACCAGGCAGTGTCAGCAAAGATGACAAGATGGCACCCGGGAAGTTGCTCTTCTCTCCAGCTCTAACCAGCATCCTGTGGAGCCACTGTCAAATACAAGACAACTGCCAAGCCTTTGGCATGTGCCCCTGCCTGCCCCCCGACCCTGCAGAGTTAGCTATGGCACCACGCTCCTCTCCAGGCTCTTGGGATGGTACAAAAGCATTTGTGTGGCACAAGATGCCAGCTTGATGGCCATGCTGTTTGTCCACAAGCCAGCCTCTGGGGGACAGGTGTATGACAGTTGCTCTGAGCCGTCCCTGGCCAAGCCCTGGTAATTTAGGCGCTGGAGAGTTCCATCTTCAGGAACCCAGGCAGGCTGGCCTAGCTCTGCCTGCGGGTTCTTCTGACTCCTGTTTGTTGCCCCCTGTCTGTCTCCAATCTCTCACTGATGATGTCTGCCAGTTCTGATGCCAGTTGCCTTTCCCAGCCTCTGTCCCTCCTGGTCTGCACTAACCCCCTGCATGCTACCCTGAGCTGGGCCAGGCCTGCATCCAGACGCCAGGCAGGGGCTGCGGCTCCCTCCATCCTGAGTTCTCCTGCAAAGTAGCAGGACCTTCAAGGTAGCCTGTCCTGCAGAAGAGCTTGGGAGTCATGGCGTTGAACCCCAACTGCTACCGTGATTGGGGTTTCTAGACTGGAAATTGTGTTAGATTTGAGGTTTGATTTATGGAGAATTGAGTTTTTGACCTCAGTGAGTCTGCCTGATGTGCCTTTAAGATGAATTTTTCTTTGGTTTCTTGGTGTCACTTTTAAACTCTTAGATCTTTTATCTCTATTTCTATATTGAGCGTAATTCTATTTTCTGCTAGATTTAATTGCATATTGATTACATATAGGAAAGCCACTAATGTCTTATCATCTTTCATGTGAGTGAAACCACTAGTCATTTTCACCCACTTAAGTATGTACCGAGCCTCAGTCCCCTCTCAGAGTGTGAGCTCTCCGCTGAGGCAGACCTTAGACGAACCTCCAGTGAAGCGCTTTTGTGAGAAGCATCACAAAGGTGAAGCGTGTGTTGCAGGGGGACCTCATGCAGCAGGGGTGGGGGGCATGTAGGGCGCCCCCGAGAGACCTGGAGGACGGGAGCACCTGTATTGGGGCAGAGGAGAAAGAAGAGGAGCCAGCAAGCCGGGGCTGCAGTGTGGAGAACGTGCTGGTGACCGAGTGAGGGCTGGCGGGCTGGATGACCAGGCAGCGAGGAGGGAGAGCTGGGCGCAGAGAGGACCTTGGGGTCAGGGCGAGCCTGCTACTCCCAGACGCTTGCATCTGTGAGCCAGGGAAGAGTTCTCAAGGCCCAGGGGTTCTCCTGTTTTCTTTGGACCAGACAGCCAGTATCCTGCACGGAACGATCGATGTTCTTCCTGACCTCGTTGGTCTGGGTTCACAGGCCTTCTTTGTTACAACCTGATTTTTCTTAACAGAACTTCACTCTTGAAGTCTGTTCTCTCCATTTGCATCACTACCCTAAGGGACAGAACCTTCCTTGGCCCAGGGCTTCCTGTGACTGGATACAGATGGTGGTGGGGGGTGGTCTCTCCTGGGGGCAGGGGGTGCCTGAGGTTCATCCTCCCCACGCAGGTGTCTGATAGCTCCGCGGCGGTCGTGCCGGCCCAGTACATCTGTGCCCCCGACAGCAAGCACACGTTCCTGGCGGCCCCGGCCCAGCTCCTACTGGAGAAGTTCCTCCAGCACCACAGCCAGCGCTTCTTCCCACTCTCCCTGAAGAACCACCGCCACCCCGTGCTGTCCGTGGACTGCTACCTTAACCTGGGGTCTCAGGTAACTCGGGGAGAGGAACCCCTAGAGCAGGTGGATTAGCATCCAGGACTCTGAACCATGACCACAGGCGCCTCCGTTTCCATGGGGATTTGCTCCAGGAACCTTTGGGTACCAAGATCTGCAGACACTCACGTCCTTTCTGTGACATTGCATGTAACCTATGCATGTCCTCCTGTATCCTTCTAGGTGACTTGTCATACCTAATGCATTGTAAGTGCTGTGTGCTTAGTTGTTACACTGCATTGTTTAGGGCATAATAACCCGGAAGGAAGTCTGTACGTGTTCTGTACAGACACAAAGTTTTCCTCCAAGTATTTTCCATCAGTTGTCTGTTGACTCTGTAGACATCGATGCAACCTCAGGTACTTAGGGCTAATTGTGCTCTGTGCTTGGTCGTAGGTATTTACCCCACTTGAGAGCTGACAGAATTGTGGGGGTTAGTTTGCCCACACAGATGTTAGAAATCAAACCTAATTCTGATGTCAAGACACTTCTGATTCTTAAAGGAACTCACGAATAGACAAATCGGGATCAATCTCCTAGAACTGAGTTTTAGGATATAGATTTGGAAATACCCTGAATGTGCTCCTTGCCTCCCTCCCCATGGCCAGGGCTGGTCCAAGCAGGTGGAATTGGTTAGAGCTCAGTCCTGGCGCAGTGAGGTGGAGTGCTCGTGGAAAGCGATGTTTCTCTTGGACTGCTTCTCTTGCAGATCTCTGTCTGCTACGTGAGCTCCAGGCCCCACTCTCTGAACATCAGCTGCTCGGACCTCATGTTCAGTGGGCTGCTGCTGTACCTCTGTGACTCTTTTGTGGCCGCTAGCTTTTTGAAAAAGTTTCATTTTCTGAAAGGTAATACTCCTATCTTGGGATTAACTTGAATGGCTGTTGTCACCTGGTGTCACTGAAGACAGGAGCTCTTGTCCTAGTCCTTATTTTCCAATGGGTAAACTGAGGCTGAGGAAGGGACAGTGACTGCCCCCACCATCCAGGAGAGCATTAGAGCTGGGATTGGACCGGGGGCTCTCTTTTCCTTCTGTTCAGCAGAGACAAGACCCCTCCCCTTTCCTCTGGGTGAGTGGCCCGTATTCTTTCCCGTCTGTATTCTTTTTGTACACATGTGCTTGACATCAGCACCAGGTCCCCAGTGGCTTCCTCCTGCGGGGGGAGTCCTGCAGGCTCCTCTTTCTCTTTCTCCTTTTCCTGCTAGAGCGGTGGAGACTGACAAACACCGGCTCTCTGTGCCTTTACAACATGATTTCCAGTCCTGTTCAGATCCCCCGGTTGACCTTGCCGTACCCTTGGCTATCCTCCCTCTCTGGCAGGCATTTACTGAGCAGCAGCAGGGTACAAGACCTTAGGACTAGTGCCCGGTTCCCACCACACTCCCTGCCCTCAGGAGGTGCTTCCTCTAAAGGGAGGATGGGTATGTAGGCTGGAAAGAGAGAGCAAGAATTCCAACAAAACCCGATCCCGATCAGGAGGCTGTCCTCTGGAAACTGGGGGGAGGGAGAAGCTCCATGGCTGGGGTGTTGGGATAGGTGAAGCTGCCCTGGGCCTGGATGAGTGGGCACTGAGGGATCAGCGGTGAGGTGGGCGCATGTGCACCCAGGGATGCTTGGCTTGGCTCAGACCCTTCTCTCCTTCCTGTCTCTCTCGCTCCCTTTGCCTCCTGTGTCCTACTCTTCACCTTTTCTTCTGCCTTTCTGTCTTCCCACCAAACCTGCCAACTCCTACTTGCACCATCTTGCTGTGATTATACATTGTTTGGAAAGGAAGAGGAGACCCATATGGGCATTGGGCACTTCCCGCCCAGCAGCCTCCTATTTGGTCATTGCAGATGGACTGGAGACAGGTGGGACCCAGGCAGGTAGGACCTAGGCAAGTGGGACCCAGGCAGGTGGGATCCAGGCAGGTGGGATCCAGGCAGGTGGGACCCAGGCAGGTAGGACGCAGGCAGGTGGGACGCAGGCAGGTGGGACCCAGGCAGGTGGGATCCAGGCAGGAGCTCGCCTTTGCAGAAACTCACCATCTCTCCTCTCACACCCTGCCATTGCCCCGCAGGTGCCACGTTGTGCGTGATCTGTCAGGACCGGAACTCGCTCCGCCAGACAGTTGTCCGCCTGGAGCTGGAAGACGAGTGGCAGTTCCGGCTGCGGGATGAGTTCCAGACCGCCAATGCGAAAGAAGACAGGCCTCTCTTTTTTCTGACTGGACGGCACATCTGAGAGCTGCCCAGAGCTTTGGAGAGTGGGTGGGCAGGGCCCTCCTGCTGTTGGGGCCACAGATCCTGGGACCATGAGGTGTTAGAGCTGAACAAGCCCCAGAGACTCTCTGCTTTACAGCCCCCCTCCCCGTGGTACATGTTGTGCCCTGTGGCTGCATGCTGGGCAGTGACTGGGGGCCATGAGGACGAGTCTCTGATGGGCAGGACAGAAAACTCAAGACCCTGTGGCTGGGGCCAGACCTCACAGCCTTGGGTCTGTGAAGTCCATTTTATGAAGAAGGAGGTTTTGCTCTCTCCTGCCACTCACGTGCTTCCGTGGACAGCCCTGACTTCTTTCACTCTGAAGAGCCTGGGATGACCTTGCGGGGTGCAAGTATTTCAGGCAGTGGGTATAACTGCAGTAGGTAGATTTCCCCGTAACTTCCTCCAAAGCAATATTCTATAGGATCATTTATCCATAAAGACTGGAGACAAGAAAAAATAAGAAGTGGATCATTTTAATGAGAATTATTTAATTGCCTGCCAGTTTACTCTTTCAGGAGCTAGCCCAGAGGCACCAAATTTAATAAGGTAAAATTAATTATTTTACTTCAGAGCAAATATTATTCTATTAAAATAGGATTGGGTAAATACCCTATCTTTTAGAAAGGCCAAAATTAAAAAGAAGCTATCTTTGAAACTAAATGGCTTTAAGGAGGAAATTAGAGTTATAGAAGTTGACCTAAAATTTTCCTTACAAAGGAAAGGACAGCATTGCTTACTTGGAAAAATAATGAAAACATCCAAAGAAATGCATGAAATAGTTAAGAACTAGACTTAGGACTATGACTCAGAGAAGCCCAGTTTGCAGCTCCTAGGTAGCATGTTTTCTCCCATTCATGCTTGGCTCCTCCGAGCAGAGTCTCCCCTGACCAGAGAGGAGGTGGCAGAAAAGCAAGCATGTGCCCCAGGTTGACGCTTTCACAGCTGTGCCTGCTAAAACCAGCATCCTAGAGCGCCACCTACAGGCCAGGTGCTGTTCCATGGTTATCCGAATTCTCTCGCTTTGGGAAAGCCAGAAAGTTGGGATGCGTCTTGCCAAGGTCAAACAGCTGGCCAAAACTAGAAGCACAATTCCAACTATTGGTGCAGGACTCTTCCCCATACCACACTGCTTTTGAAGTTGCCCACAGCTGAAGTAAAAGTTTAAAGATATTAAAAAATTAATCATCAGAATGCATTCTTCCGTGTCCACTATAAACATTTATGAGCACTCTAACGGATAACAACTGGAGCAGAAACTGTTTTTAAAAATGATGCCAAAGAGTTTGTGTCAATCTCTTTTTCCCCTATGGAAGAAAGTCCACCAGTCTAAAATATTCAGATCAATGTTTATAAAATGATCACTTTGTATATGTAATTATTCCTATTTTGGAATAAAAACTAACCTTTAGTTAAACGTACTTTTTGTAAATAGTAGCTCCTGTGTCATTCTCTCCATTTTATTAGTTAATTTAAACTCGGAGCAAAACAAAAACCCAAACTAATACTTTTGTCTGTTCCAGTCTTATAAATAAAACTTACAATGCACTTATTGTTTGTCTGGTGAGTATTAACTGCATCATTTTGAGAGGAAGCAGTGTGACCAGTGATCTCCGGGGTTTCCCGCTTGAAGTCTCATGGCATGACAGAATTCAGCTTTGCAAAGGAAATAAGAATAGAGCCATAGAAGTGGGAGGAGTTCCTAAAGGAGAAAAGGCAGGTGAGCAGGATGTGCAGAAAGACAAATATGGAGGGATCCCAACTCAAAATAGGCAGAGAAGCCTTTCACAAAGGAAAGATGGTTTGGGACATTCTGGGCTTCATAATGGCTAGAAGTGGGTGGGGCCCAAGGTCCTGGGATAAGGAACAGGGAAGCTGCTGGGAGCAGTGGGGGGGGGAATCCTCGGGGCTGTGATGTTGCCTGCTCTGGCCCGGGTTGAAGCAGGTTTGGAACCTCAGCAGGAGGGGGGCGGGCAGAGGGGGAGCCTGAGCTTCAGAGAGAGCCCCTGGCACTCCTTTCTGCAGGCGTGGCCCCCAGAATCACTTGAGGCAGTTTGTGGTCAGTGAGCAAACATCAACTCCCATGAACAGAAACAAGCACAACGACTCAAAATAGGGAGAGGAAGAGGTAGCCTTTATGAAGAGTCAATAAAATAAACAGAATCCTTTGAAGCAAGTATAATTAAAATCCGAAGTGAGAATGTAATGTATCCAGAAACATGACGACCGATTATAGGTCTTGGAAATTAAAGCTACACACTGCCGTCGGCAGGTGAAATAGCCAAGCAGAACAGAGCTGGGCAGTGGGGCTGAGGAAGTCCTTGAGATAGCAGCAAAAAGGAATGCCCACGGTCACTGCTGACCCTGGCCCCTCCCCTCGCTCCCTGTGGGTCAGCCCCCTGGACCACCCGGACCTCTGCCTGGTGAGTGCCACCTGAGGCTTTGGTATTTCTTCTGCAGGACTCTGCCCTCTCTCACTCCCTTTGGTTGGGCCCTTCTTACTCAAAGGACATCTCCTCAGTGAGTCCAGACTGAGTACCTATTAACAGAACGCATTTTTACTTATTTAGGTTTGGGCATGTTTTTGTTCTCCCCTTATGAAAGCTGGAATTTTGTAAGATATTCACTGCTATAAACTCAGAACCTTGAAGATGCTGGCCCACAGTAGGTGCTCAATGGATGCCCACTGAGTGACTGAATGAGTATCTTACACCCCAACATTACAGCTGCAGGGGGAATGACCGGCAATGGAGGAACTGAGAAAATCTGAACTGAGCTAAAATTCTTGACTTACTGGGGCAGCAGCGATTGACATGGGAGTGGAAAAAGTATAAATATGTGTGTCCAAAACATGTAAGAGGGCCACTGGAAGAAACAGGATCTCACATCTAGAACATTAAAGGGAAAACAGCAGCCACAAAATCGGGCCCAGGTCGGGAAGAGGGCAAACAGCAGGGATGCTGGGTGGGAAAGAAATGACGGTCCAGTAGCCAATCCAGATGTACTGTGGCCAGAATAAGCAAGGGGATCGAATTCACCCAGCCACAGACTGGGTTAAAGACGCTATGGGAACAGAATTTAATACTTTAAAAAATTAAATGGGCAAAGAGCTTTTTTAAGTTCCAGTTAAAAAGGTACCTAAGGAGATGACGATGTCCACAAAACTCTGTGGCCATGCGGGCACTGCTCTGGGACATACAGAGCAGAAACAGTGGGATAGCGAGAAGGATGGGCTACTTCCACAGTTCCGGGTAGGGTCTAGTCTATGGGTCTCAGAAACAGAGAAATAAGGCTGGTTTTCCCGGCCCAGTGGCACGTTTAAAGTAGCTAATCTTCCAAGGAGAGACGATTGTGCTCTACAAGTGATCTCAGAAATGTTCTGGAATTAGATATTAGCAATGGAGAAACAACACTGTGCATGCTCTACATGCCAATACCGGTAAGCTTTGTGTTATAAATAAATGAACACATTTTATTTGCATAGCAGATAAAATTGGCAAATTCCAAACTCCATGATTTCATCCTCTTTACTGTGGGAAGTCCAAGAAGACCAACTATACGAAAGTCCATTAGAAAAACAAGTTTTCATTAAGGTAAAATACGTATTTTACCTTAATGAAAACTATTCCAGAGCATTGGAAATGTGGAAATCTATGTCTCTCTAAGGCAAGAAATAACACTAACCCCAAATCAGATAAGAATAATAAATACATCCACCAACCGCCCCCCCCATGTTCCTGAAAATAATCTGGGCTTTTTTTTTTTAAGGAATAGTTTTTAATCTATTACATATAATTTATCTTACAGTATTTGTTTCTACAGATTTTGTGTAAAGTTTTAAAATTTATTGTTCTTGGAAATTATTCCACAAAACTTTCATAGTTTCTGGCATAAATTAAATAATCCTAATTTTAAAATTTTCCTTACAATCTCTATTTCTCCTTTTTTAAAGTTAATATCTCTGTTCTCAGTTTTCTTCTCGTTGGTTGGCTTTGCCAAGGGATTATTTTACAGAACTTTTCAAAGAATAAACTTGGTTTAAGTCCAAGGCTGCTATTCATGTTTTGTTCAATTACATGGCTTTCTACTCCCGTGTGAGTCACTGGCATGAATCCTTCCAAGTCCTCTGAGGTATGTTAGTACATGAGAATTCTTTGATGTTTCTTGGTTTTAGATTCAATGGGCTTAAGGAACCCACATGATTATGGCAACGCTGGACTTCCACTCCTAAATTTTAGAAAACAAGGCAACTACTGCCTTAAGTATTTTCATAGGCAAAATTTTGTTTCTAGAATGTGTTATTTTATGTGGCCAAAACCCATAGAGGACTCCAAGTCTTATTGGAATCAAGGAGATGGAAGGGGAAATCTTTTTGGTTTTGGCAGTGCCAGGAAGCCCTTTGGTGCCTGAGGTCTGGAATCCATGATGTCTAAACTTAAATACAAACCAACAGCTCTCCCATCAAGGGTAAAAATGGTGCTCTGTTTCCCATCCAAGGAAACTTCTCTGCCTGATGCCTATCTCAGATGATGACATTTGGAGACAACGAAGCCCTCCTGTGAAGGTAAGAAAGTTGCTTGGCAAGATGGCGGCCCAGTCAGCCCCACCAAGCCATGATATTCACAGGCCTACTCTCTGTGGCTCACCAGCTCTCCTCAGGCACGTATACCCCAGGGCAAGCAGTATGCTACCCCATCCTTGCTTGGGGCCTATGGAACCCGCCCCTGGGGAAGCACCCCCACCCCATGGTGTTTCTGCGGAGGCACGGCCCTTCTCCACTCTGGTGAAGGCCAGCTCCTCTCCCCTGTTCCCAACACACCCTCTCCTCATCCTTTTGTGCTTCTGGCCTCTGGTAGTTTTTTTTCTCCCTGCCTAGCACAGTGCTTCTCTCGTTTCCCCTGTTTTATTCTGAAAATTTCAGAGCTGGTTCTAACCTGTTCCTGAAGTTGATCTCTTTCCTTGACATCTGCAGGCCAGGTCAAGAATGCATACTGCAGGTTCTGAGTGTCCAGACCTTTGTTTTTCTAATGGACTTCCACATAGTTGGTCTTCTTGGACTTCCCACAGTGAAGAGGATGAAATCATGGAGTTTGGAATTTGCCAATTTTAACCTCTACGCAAATAAAATGTGTTCATCTTAACAAAACATATTTATCACTTACCACTTACATAATACATTCTACTCCCTCTTCTAAATGCTTTGAAACATTAACTCATTTCCCTACACAAGATAAACTGCCAAGGAGCCATTCTGTCAGATCAGCATCTCAGCCAGGCCTGGATTTGATGTACCCATGTTCTTTCCGGCTGCCTCGTCTTATCTGGTTTGCCCTTAAGAGTCTCAGAGAGGACTCCTTGGAACATAATTCCTGTATTTCCACCTACACAGAACCTGATATTCAGCTAAGTGTTTGGGATGTTTGAGTATTTCCTTTGATACCTCTTCCCCTCTCAGACATGTCCCAATTTTCTGTTAACCATTTGGCATAGCAGACTCAAATTTTGTTGTTGTTGTTATTTTGTTTGCTTTTGTGGTACTAGGAATTGAACCCAGGGCCTCACACATGTGAGACCAGCACTCTACTGCTAAACCACACCCCCAGCCCCACAACTGCCCCGATTTTTAGGAGACAGTTGTCTCAGTTGTTCCCCAATCGTTCTGACTACAGCACATATTTGAAAACAGTTGCATGACAGAGTTTCCTGGATCCTGGTTCCCTGGCAGAAACGTGCCAGCTGCTCTCTTTGCAGTTGGATTTGGCTTCCCTCACCATTTCTGATCTCAGACAACCAAGACCTCACCCTCCTGGTTTTCCATGACTTCCTTAAGGATCCCCAGTTCCTGTGGTGTGTCTATACTGGCCTGCAACATTCCATAGTCATTGGTATCAATCTGGTTTGCCTCAAAGTTCACAACCTTTCTGTTAAGGAAGTCTCCCCCGGTCCCTAGGCTGCCTTCCTTTTATGGTTCTTATTCTTCTCTGTTTCTACTGGTGACACAGAAGCATGTTGGCTGAAATACTCGAGATCCCAAGCAAGCTGGATTTTGTAAGCGAGTGTTCCAGGCACAACAGTGAAAAATCCTAATAGTTCTCAATATAGTGGCATGGAGTTACTGATCAGATGAAGAGATACAGAGTTTGAGTTGCATTAAAAAACATATGCATAATTTACATATGCATTTTTGTATATTCATAGAAGCAGATGGGGATAATGTACCCCAATCTGTAGCCAATGGCTATGTTGGGGAAAGCCAGAGAGTGGCCATGTGCTATAGTGGGGCGGGGAGCGGCACAGTTTCTTCTCTGCCCTTCGGGATGGTTTTACTCTTTTTCAATGAAAGAGGACTTGTGTGTGATATGTATATTTTATTTCAAGAAGGAAATTCCCCAGTACCCAACTCTCTCTCTCTCTCTCTCTCTCTCTCTCTCTCTCAATCTCTCTCTCTCTCTCTCACACACAAACACACACAGATTTGTTAATGTCCCTCTTTGTTTCAAAGATTGAGCTGGTGACTCCGGCATCCCCCAGCACAGCAGGACGACCCTATAAATGTTGAATATTTTGTGGATAAGAACCGAGGCATTCAGTTGCCAAACACAAAGAAATGAGAGAAGGTAGGTGCTAATCATCCTGATTGGACCAGTGTTTGCCGTACACGTGGTGAAATATCACTCTGAACCCCATTGGTATGTGCAGTTAATATGTTATTGTAAAAGATTTTCGAGGAATCCCCACTCTTCTGTGGTTTCTGTCTCTGGAAGTCCTGCAACCCCGTTAGCTTTGGGTCTTTCATATCTTGCATGGCTGCCGTCAGGCCTTGTGGACTCCTGCTCCCCACTCTCTTCCAGAAGAGCGTCTCTGGGTCGGGAAACCACAGATTCCACACTGATGCGGTCAGTGCCTCCTCCCGCCTGCAGGGCCTCGGGGCATCATGACTTCCTGGGTCCTTCCTGCTGTCTGTGCACCGGGCCTGGGAGCTAGGACTTCCTGTGAGTTGTGGGGCTGTGAAATGCTCATCTATGGGGGCAAATTGCCGTTCCTGGCCTGCAGAGCACCTCCACCCTGTAGGTCCCGGTGTGTTTGAGTCTTTAATTCATGAATCAAAGAAAAGTCTAGTTGAGGTCAGTTTTCCTGACTGGCAAAGCTTGCCCTTGGCCTTGCTTTTCGATTATTTGGTGGTTTTTTTCCCTCTACACAGTGTGACAGTGCTGGTTGGTAGGCACCGTTCCTTGGCTCACGTCTAGACACGATCCAAACCTGTACTTTCGGATCAATGTGCTCTTACCAGCTTCTTCCTAAAGTCATGTTGAAGAGGAAGCTGACGAGAGGCCTAAACTGGGGGTACACTCACCACCTAGAAAGCCCCCATCTACTCTTCTGACATGGAAGATTAAGCAACTCCCAACTTCCTTTGGGCTGGAATGTGTCCTGTTTTGGTCAATAGAGCTTTAGTTAAGCACTGACTGAGGGTTCTCAGCAGGTCTGTAATTAGTGGAAGTTCCCAGACTTTTGGTTTCCATTCTTTGCTCTTCCCTACTCCTTTTTTTTTTTTTTTTTTTTTTAGTTGTCAATGGCCCTTCATTTAATTTATTTATCTGTGGTGCTGAGAATTAAATCCAGTGCCTCCCACATGCCAGGCAAGTGTGCTACTGCTGAGCCCCAGCCCCAGCGCCACCTCCCCATTTCTAAAAGCTGTGTCAAGGTCTCTTAGCCAGATGCCCTGTGGATCAGGAAGCCCCCTTCCCTTCCCTAACAGCCCAAGCATAACCATTAACCCTCCTGTGTCCTCCCTGGGGAGCACTCCAGGACCTGTGAGAACCCTTCCAGAATAGTCAGTCAAGTCCTTCACTCACCCGAGTCTGTGCATCATAACCCCAGAAGGCTCCGGTTCAAGCCTAACTAATTAGGAAGTCTTCAAAACCCAAGAAGAGTGATCCAAACCAAACAGCCAAACCCAGCTCCACCTGAACTCAAGGTCCCAGTGGGTGGCTGCAGGTCTGAGTTTAATGGGTCTTCACAATGTGTGAAGTGAGGGGTGCCGTCACATAGTTCCCTCGAGGCCAGCCTTAGAGCTGTCTCCTCTGTTCCTCACCATCCAGGCTCCGGGACACTTTTCCGATGTGCTGGTAGTCTGAAGTGACTCACCAAAGGGAAAAAAAAATCCTCTGAATTCCTTTAGCAACTTAGGAAATGCTACCTAAAGAAGGAGAAATCATGCTCCAAAAAGCAACATTTATCACGTGGGTGTTGGAGTTCTTGTGGTGGGAGTATAGCAGTGGAGATTGAAATCAGGAGATTTGGACTCACACCTCAAGTTCTTGGCCAGTCACCCAGCTCCCTAGAGACCAAGTTAGCTAGAAACTGAGCATTGCACACTAGCAGACGCTCTGAGCTCCTTCCATGAGCCAGACACTCACCACATGCCTACTTAACCATTATTTTACTTAATTTACACAACACTCTAGAGATCATTGGGACCACATTACAGAAGGAAAACAACAGGACTCAGAGACGTTAAGTGACCCGTCCAAGGCCACCCAGCTGTTCACTGACAGGAAAACCCAGCGTGGTGCCTGTAGGTATAATCGAGTTCCATCCCAGCTGCTTCCCACCAACCAGGTCACTTCCGCTGAAGGCACGAGGCTCCTGAGGTCCTCACAGGACACAGAGGTCCATCTAAAGCTTTCTCACTGGGGCAGCTGGTTGGGCTGCCTGTTGGGGCGGTGCTGGGTGTGGGTATATGTCAAATAGACCCCACTGTGTGCCATCCAGAGACTGGGCAATGCCAGCATTAAAGTTCAGAAGTCATTTTACATACAGAGGCCTGAACCCCTGGGTCTACCTTCAGATTCTGCAGGCAGCCTCGAGGGAGGACCGTGGACCGAGGTGCCACCAGTGTAGCAGCTTTCATTTCTCTCTTGGCCTCCTTGCTCGGGCAGACTTCCCAGCTCGAGGGAATTAGCATTTTAATGAACAAAGCAGTTGGAAAGGCCATTGCGGGTTTTTAAAGCCCTTCATGTCCAGAGAAAAAACCAGAATTCTGTGACTGCATTTGTCATTCGCGGAATATGCTGTCCCAGATTCCCTTCTTTCTTTCTGGACTCTGGCACACACTCGTTTTTCTTGCCTGGGACCTGTAGTCAACTCTTGTGCTAGTTCTTGCTCTATAAAAGGGTCTTTCCCAGGCTTAGCAATTCCACCTGCTAAGAAGAAGGGGTTCGGGTGGTGTTAGGGGTTGAATTAGACCTCTAAAGACACACGAGTCCTCACCCTGGCACTCAGCATGACTTACCTGGAAATAACCATGACATCGAGTAATCAGCTAAATTAAGGTGAAGTCATCCTGGAGAGAAGGGAGCCCCTCCTTAAGAGTGACACGGGTCCTTATGATAAGAGAGACACCCAGATGGCCGTGTGGGGACAGAGGCCAAGAACTGGACTAGGGGACCCAGGGAGCACCCCGGTTTGCCCAGCAGAAGCTGGAGGAAGCACGGTGGCCCTGCCCTGGGGTCTCTGGAGATTCGACACCTTGATTTGAGATTTGTAGCTTCCCGGATTCTGAGAGGGTTTGGGCCACGTTGGTTTGTCATGGCTGTCACAAGAATCACAAGAAAGGAATCCGGGTGCCCAACTCTGGCTTCCTTTTTCAGTTTGGCCTTGGCTACCCAGGGTTCTGACTGACTCAGTGGCCCTGAGGCGAAATCTGAGGAAATAGGCTCTTGTGTAGCCTCTCTTGATCTTGGTCAGGCGAGGAAGCCGTCAAACCAGCCTGCACAGGGCAAAGGGACAGCACAGCGTCTTGAAATGTGGAATTCGAATCTGCATTTAGGACCTACAGCATCCCTTTAAAATGATGATGCCACTATTTTTTCAGAGGACGTATGCCCCCAATTTAATAGAGGTTATCTGTATGGTAGGACTGTGTGTGATTTTTTTTTCTTTCATTCATTTTTTTTTATATTTCTGAGATAATGACAGATTTATCTACAGTCTCAAAAAATAATAAGAGACTTTGTGTACCCTGTAGTAGAATTTTGACATTGGTGGGTTTATACCACTATAAGAATCCTTATCACATGTCCCCAACCATCCCCTCCTTTCTCCTTCCCCTGTCACCACACCCCAGGCCCTGGCAATCACTATCATTGCCTACATTTCTCTCATTGTGACAGCTGCTATTTGGTGAGCTCTTCTGGGTGGTGGTGGGTGCAGCACTGAGCATCTGTCCATATTTATGATGTCATTTAACTCTTAAAAGCCATGGGTGTCATTACAGTACCCCCCCCACCCCCGGGTTAGATGCGGCAATGAGGCCCAACAGGGGACCGGTGGATCCTGCTGAGTCTCACAGTCAGCAAGCAGCAGAGGCAGGGTTGCTCCCCAGACCTACCTGACCCCAGTCTAGGCTCTTTCAACTATGCTCAGTGCCACCACCCTGGACAATGGTCAGGGGAACTCAATTTCTATTTGAAATTTGTTCTCCAGAGATCACACAAACAGGATCATGTCAACAAAGCAAAACAAAACAAAGCTCGATTCATAGGGAGTGCTTCCTTCTCTCCATGTTTCTGAGTGCCCAGCATGAGTGTGCCCGGACTGTGGGACAAAGACAGGAGTCCGCAGCCCATTCTGGGGTTGCCCACCTCCTTAGCAAACCCACCATGTTCATTGGGAAGGGCTGCACTCTGACTACTTCTCTGCACCTGTGTGACCCGTACACAATGTCAGAATAGACTTTTGTCTTCTGTTAGCTTTTCTGGTTAATAAGGTAATCACATTATGGTTGTGTCATGAAATAACATCTATACCCAACAATTCGCTAATGGTGGCCTAACAAGTAGGATTTGTTTGGGTGCTTTGCCATGATTCCCTTAGTTCCACCCTGTTGGCCCTGTAACCTTGGAGCATCTCTTGACATCAAGCTCTCCGGAAGCAGCAAGTTACAGGACTGAGCACGAAGCTCCCCAGTCCCCAGTCTGGGTTCCAGGCCCTGAGTTATCCAGGAGTGTGTGGAGAACCTTATGAACTTCTCGGTTCCCACTTTCCCCACATATAAATGGTGCTGGTGTTATAGGTTGAGTGTTCTATTCTGAAATCCAAACTCTGAAATCTACCTCTTGTCCAAGATGGTGCTGGTGGCAGGACATTGGGCCCACTCTCCTGATAAGCCACACAGCCATTGTCCAGCTGCCACAAATCAGGCCTTGCACAGGCCTGAGTCCAGTTAGGGGGAAGCCAGTGATGGCCAGCTTTCCAGAGCCCACAGAATGCTCCTCTTGGTGTGAACTGCTGTGTCCAGCTGGAGAGGGTGGGGAGCTTTGTGCAGCTAATGATGTCACTGTCACTTGGGAAAACTCCTGGGACATCTGAGCCCAAACTCTATGAGCATGAAGCTACCAAAGCTTCCAGGAGAGCAGAAAAGCAGTAACAATGTAACAACCATGACAGAATGGCACCGGCTAAACTTTATTGAGTGTGGTTATGCCCAGGGGGTGCTGTGCTCTTTGACGGTAGCTGTCACTAAGAGGTGGGCTCTATCTTTGTTATACAGAAGGGAAACTGAGGCCAAGAGGTGTTATGTGACTTGCCTGCAGGCTCATGGCTGGTAAGTGGCAGAGCTGGGGTCAGTGGAGTCCCTCTGGTTACACAGTGGAGATGATTAGTGATGACGGGCCTCGTCTGATATGCAGGTGACGGGCACTCAGCCATTCTCTCTCTCTGCTCATTCTTGTATCTCATCCAGATCAGGGGATCGGGAGGATCCCCAAGGCCTGAAGCTGTACCCACTGGGGTGGGACTCTGGGGCTTCCGGGGGCAATGGCTCCATGGGACGGTGTTGGCGACACAGGGCACTCAGGGACTCCAGGAAGAGCTTTCTGAAGGAGGAGGACACGGCGTTGTACAGGACAGGTGTCACTGCGGAGCTGACGTAGAAGAGCGTGTTGGTCACCATGTAGAAGTAGTGATAGAAGTCATAGAGAGCGCTGGAAGAGAAGCCCAGAGGCCTGGTTAGAGGGCCTGTCGCTCCTCACACCCTGCCAGGGCCTGTCTCCTCCGGGCCCAGGGAGGAAGGCCTGTTTTTTGGCTGCCAAGAAGCAGGGTTCCGTCCCCACCAGATGCCCTTGGCCGAGGTACTCCACCTTGCTCTATAATTTGCCATCTCTGGCTGAGTTCCTGACCTACACAGTGAGGATGAACCTGGCGAAAGACAGGGAGTATCCATCCAGGCCACTGAGATGCTGGGAGCCCGAGGGAGTGGATATGGTCAGAGATGTGGCGTCACTAAGTGCTGAAAGTCTCTCTGAGAAGAAGAGAGCTCCCTGTTGCAGGAATTGTTTGCAGTAGTAAGGGCTTGGCCACTGCGTGCGTGAGCACATGTGTGTAGAAGGGGTGCAGAGGGCTCCGAGAAGCAGGCCTCAGTTGACACAGCTATATCCTCAGGGCCTATGTGGGATCTTTACTCTGTTGGCTTGCACTTATAATCAGAGGCATTGTGGTTTCTAAAAGGAAGAGAATGGATTTTCTCTTTTCCAACTATGTCATAAAAGGGTGTGCACGTCCTGGTCTCTGTCTCAGGAGCCTTTGTTAGCTCAAGGAACCACATCTGTAGTCCTCCGCTGCCTGTGACTTTGTATGACCATGGCCTTCACCCCTGTCCCTGGCCTGCAGGCTTCTGTCCACCCTAGAGTCAGGATGCCCATAGCTATGACTACCACCTACAAGGTTTCTCACTCACATGGCCCCACAGGGACAGAAGTGTTTCTAGAAAATACTGTGACTCTCCCCCCAGTTGGGAGACTAAGAGTGCAGGGTGGGCAGGACCATCTGGAACACAGGCCAGAGATCCACAGGTCCTTTCAGAAACAGAGGGTCTCTCTGGGGAGCAGCGGCAAGCCCAGGCACAGAGGAGTGCTGCCATCCCTCCCACCGTGGCCAGGGCTGCCCACCACACTTACTCGGTCCACGCCTCGTCAGAGACGTAGCAGTACATGAGCCTGCGGGCGTGGTATGGCATCCAGCAGACCACATACACAGCCACGATGGCTCCTGCAGGGCAGGGGGACAGAGAACAGGAGAAAGCCAACACATTCTCAGTTGCACCGTCTCCACGGGAAGAAGACACCCAAGGTGACAGCAGCCTTTCCCTGTGACTTGTACCTGGAGTCAGGGGGCAGGGAGAGAACTTGGCCATTACCTGATACACTCCTATCTGAATTTGTTCTTGAACTTTGTACCACCAAGTTCTCTGGGTCAATGTCCACTTCAACCATGACCTGGACATGACATGCTTCCAGAGGTACCCCCCTCCCACCCCGCCGCTGCAGCTCTCAAAATGTACTCCCAGCTCAGGGCCACATAGTTTTACCTGGTTGGTAACTACATTCACCGCAGAACTCAAATGTCCTTCCAGCCGTGGAAAGACCCTCCAGGTTCTGAGGGATAGATGGCACCACCATCCACCCAGCGAGCCACGTGCCACAAAGTCCTCTTATCTATCTCCTCCTAAATCCCATAGATTAGAGAGCTCTCCTCACCATCTTTCTCCATCCCTGTTGCTACCACCCAAGAAGCTCTGTCTCCTTCTCATTGGACTCTGACAACTGTTTCCTAAAGGCCTACCCTCTCCCTCTTCTCCTCGCCCCTGCTCCACTGGAAAACCCGTTCTCTAGGCCACTGTGGGCCCAGCAGCCACCATGAGAAGCCTGTAGAACTGCAGGACCTCGGGCCACTCCAGACCTGGAGTCGGAATGTCTGGGTTGGCCCTGTGCGCTCTGGCTCGCTCCTGTGTGCAGGAGTGTTGGAGAAGCACTGTTGTGTCCATCCTCCAAAGAGCCACCAGGGCAACAGATCTCAAAATGTACTCTCCCCTGTCACTCCTGGACAGCGACTCCTGATCTCTGCCCACCATGTTTAAAGCAGAGCCTGACACCTTCAAGTGCTGACTCTGCTACTTATCACATGCATCGCACCCAGCTCCTGATCTCTGTCCATGCACAAGACCTGGATGTCACTGAGGGCACAGATCTAGCTCCCATTCAGTCCTTCCACACCTCAGTTTGTGCCTGGGGAGTAGCAGGTGCTTGAAGAGACCTGCTTTCCTGTGCTTTTTAAAGTTCCCATGCTAGATTGTCCCAGATCCTCATAAAAACAAGCACGCAAGCAAAGAGAGCAGTGTTGTAGGAGGGAAAGGGGAGGGTAAGGGGGGCTGAGTTTGGGGACCCAGTCAGTCTGAGGGTCCACACTTCCGAGCATGTGTTCTTTCACTCTAGCTGCTCCTTGGACTCATTCATGCAGCTCAACCTCCAAACAGAGGCCAGGTCTCTGCTTGTTTGAGTATGCAATTCCTGGGGCAGATGAGGACTTGCATGAACAAAGTTCCCACTTCTTCCTTTAATATCTCTCTGATGGGCTGCGGGTATGGCTCAGTGGTAGGGCACTTTCCTAGCAAGGCCCTGGGTTTAATCCCCAGCACCACAAAAAAAAAAAAAAAAAAAAAAAAAAAAAAAGGGCAGGGGGAGTGTAACATCCCTCTGAGCCTTTGCAGGAAATCTCAGCTCCCCTGAGGCATAGGAAAAGGAAGTCTAGGAAGGACAGTGACTTGCTAGGTCACCTGGTCAGGACCTGGTGGAGGCAGCCCTGGCACCCAGACCTCTCTCCCTCGGGAAGTGTGACAGAGGACTTAACTGAGAACCTGGACGCTGTGCTGGAGGCTGCGAATCTGGCCGGCATCCTTGTGTCTCACCAGGCTGGGGTGGCTCCCAGGGGAGAGGGTCTTCCTCCATGCGATGAAGCCCAGGAGACCCTCCTCGCTCAGTAGCTCCAGGCGGCTGGGGATGGAGTTGCCTGGGGCAGAAGCTGATGGCACCTGGGAGTAGAGGGCCATCAGGTGGCTCACGGTGACCCCATTCAGGAAAGTGGTCAGTGCCAAGGGGAGCAGGAAGGACACC
This sequence comes from Callospermophilus lateralis, assembly GCF_048772815.1. NCBI lineage: Eukaryota > Metazoa > Chordata > Mammalia > Rodentia > Sciuridae > Callospermophilus > Callospermophilus lateralis. The sequence goes on from NC_135318.1 coordinate 7,709,233, forward strand.
AGCACATTCACCTGTGGAGGCAATTCCAGGGTCACGGAGGCAGAGCTCTGGGCACCAGGGGGCGCCCAGCCCAGAATTTGCATCTGTAGAATTCAGGGCCAAAAGGGCCAGAAGATGAGGCTGGGGTATGCTCAGAAAGCTGGGAGTGAGCAATGAAAAGAGAAGAGATAAGGACCTTGTGGGTTCATTTAGGATGCTCAGCATCATTAAATAATAGGATTCTAGAGAGGAAAAGGATTCAGAAAACAAAGGAAGGACATTATATGGAAAATTCCACATTCAAAAAAGTTTTCCCCAAATTGAGCAATCTGAGCTTCTAGAATGAAAGGTTGTCTGAGTACCAGAACAATGTCCAGAAAGAGACCCACACTGAGGTTTCTGTGGACCTAAGGAAAAGCTGAAGTCAGGTGCAGTGGTCCACACCTGTAATCCTAGCAACTCTGGAGGTTGAGGCAGAAGGACCATGACTTTGAGGTCAGCCTGGGCAACTTAGTGAGACCCTGTTGAAGGAGGAGGAGCAGGAGAGGAGCTGGAAAAAGACTTGGGCACCCACTAGAGGAGCCAAGGGCAATGGAGGGAGTTCCCAGGCGCCCTCTTGTGCAGGAGCCTGGAGAGCCACCAGGTGGAAGGGAGCAGAAGGAGAGAGGGCTCTCGGGAGGAGGACAGAAGAATAAAAGATGAACCTCAGAGGGCATCTGAAGGGTCTGAGCATATTGAAATGGCCCTTACTCTTCTGGTTAAAGAATTTGAAAACAAATTAGAAACAGATGCATAGAAAGTTAAGCAAATGAAATAAAAGACTACAGTACGAAGGTCGAGGAAACAAGGCCGCGCCAGAAGGAAAATACAAAGACGACAGACAGTGCGGCTCACTGAGAAGAATATTTACATAGCCACAAGGGGACCTACGCAACAGATCCAGCAGTGACACGCTTCTCCTGGAGGGATGGCAGGGCTGTGTGAGTGTGTGGGCATGGAGGGTAGGAACATAAGCACATCTTGCTCATCAGCCACAGGTAGAGGTCTGTGGGAATAATGCAAGGGAGCCCTCTAGGAGCATAGCAGAGGGCAGCAGGAGCCCCAAGTGTTAGCACCCTGACCACAGACATCGAGGCGGAGTGTGGCTGCTGCTTCACATCACAGGCCTTGATTTATTATTTGACTATTTTTGTACTTAGGAAAAAATGAGTTTATTACATAATACCCTGTGTTTTAAGTGTTTATTTTTTAAAACAACTTTTTTTTTTGTTTTGGTTAAAGCACAAGAGTATGTTTATTATTCAGTATATATTATTGAAACACAATAGTATGTGTTCCAGGTTTCCCTCTTCAATTCTAAGGCTCTCTTACTCCTTTCCTTTTGCAAGACTTCAGAGATCTGACGATACTTTAATACCAATTTTAAACAGATTTCACGTTAGTGCAGACTATTTGAATTGGGCAGGGTGCCTTTTTAAGGAGCTCCCACTCCCGCTTTCTTATCTTGCTCACAAATCAGCAACACCATGGGAAGGATAAACCTATACTTTGCTGAGGAACTGAACGGACTTATATCAACAGCAACATATTTAATTGCTATCAAATTGTCACTTTTATACTGGTCAACACACAAAGCGAAAGTAAAAATGTATTCATAAATTAGTTCTTAATTATTGGGAAAATTATGATTCCCATAAATCTTTCTGGAACAACTGTATAGCTTTTTGTACTTTCAAAAACCATGAGTTTTTTTGGGGGGGGTGGAGGGGATGGAACTCACTCATTTATGGACAACAGATCAACTCACTGATAAGACATTGAAAAAAAAAAAGTGAGCCAAGATAACCCTAACTTGGATCTGGTTATTTTGTGTTAACGCATCCTGTATGTCAAAAGTTAAACTTCTCTTTACATGCTAGTTGCGGAACAATGGTGTTACTTTGAGAGAATCTGCATCGTATAAGGTCAAGAGATGGCTCCCAGTGCATCTTATGGCTGTGCTGCAGTGGCCTCTTTGCCCCATGTCCAGGGAGCTGTGTAGGCAGAACATTCCAACCCAAACTGTGCAGGTCCATGTCATTTTTAAAGTCCAGCTCCAAAACAGGGACAGCCTGGAAGCCACTGGCCTAGTCTGTAACAAGAGGCAGGACCTGGCATTTGGGGCATTTGGGCACTTGGTTGTCCAGGTCATTGCCATGCCTCGCCTGGCCTAGCAGGGAGCTGCACAGTCAGGCCTGGGCAGCAGTGCTCTGGCTGTTCCCTGGCAGCTTGGAACCACGTGGAGGCTGCTAGGGGTACACGAGTGTTGGCCATCCTCTGTGCTTGCTAAGAGGTGCTTGGGCCAGAGCAGAGACCAGCAGCACATGGACAGGATGGCTGAAGTGTGAGGTCATGGCTGGTCCACCTGATGCAGTGGGAGGGCTGTATTTGCATGGGTCAGGTTATTTTTTTAAAATTGCTCTGCTCCTGGGGTTTTGGCTTTTTTTTTTTTTCTTTCCTAGACCTTTCAACTAGACCTTTTACCCTTTGCCCAAATTTTCTAAAAATGAGAACTGCCCAGTCAGTTCTGAGTCGATTATATTTATAGAGGCTAGAGTAAGTGCCTTCTGAAGTGAGTGGAGTGTTCTCTTTGGGTTGTTAACTGAGAGTCTTTCCATATTCTTGCCAAGACTGCGATTGGTATATAAATTCCCTTTGAAATCCTTTACAATGTTGAGTGTTCTGGCCTCCTTATTGTATCTGCACAAAATCCCATCAAACTGGATGTTCCGTCCAGCTTTTCATGGGGATGGAGATTACTAGATTTGATGATAATAAATATTAATTCTGACATTGGTAGCTCTGTAAACACACATCCTAAAGTCCATGTATCAGCAGCTTTGGGACAATGCCTTGTTCTAAGTATTCTGGGACTTCAGCACCAGAATGTCACAACTGTTGGTTCTAAAGGTTCCAAAGACACATGAAGAAAAATAAGTAAAGCCCATGTTGGCAATCTGGACTCTTCTTTGCTTGGCACCTTCACCCATAATTAAAACATTTACATGTTCTATATTCCTATGCAATGCCCATTAGCACATAGGTAGCAAATGTCACCTAGAAGCTGATGTAATAAAGACTTCATTCTCCCCAGGGTAACTGAGCTGTCTTGGGGTTAGAAGTTTCCTGACACTGAGTTCAAGCCAGAGCTCATGCAGAAGCCATCCTTCCCTATCAGTACGAGACAGAAACACTTTTCAAAGAGAAAGAGCATTTGGTTGCTCAAAATCCTCGGTTACTTTCTTCTTGGCTTTGTAGACATGACCCTGCATGTCTCAGCCTGCTCTGCAGTACTTGTATTCAAACAGGTCCTCAAAAGGCTCCTACCTGCTGGACAGATTCACTCTAAAGTGGCAGTCCACTTTCACAGCCTCAGAGGCAGGGAAGCCAGGCCAGGAGGCTGAGGCAGAGCATGAAAAGCCATTTTCTGGGTATGTACACCTGATCATATTTAATTATCAAAGGGGATGCTGGGGTCCTGTCCTTGCCAGGGGGACAGACCTGAATGTGCAAATCCTACTCATAGACACACGGACATCATTTTTTCTGAATCAGGGATGCTGCAAAGACAGCAAGAGGTGGAAGGACTCCCGGAGCCATGAGTACCTGACTCTGTCCCCAGGTCCCAGGCCTGCCCCATCATCCTTGCCCCAAATTCCTTTTAAAAGAAATCCACAAACAAAGGAAGAAACAGTCATCAACCATCGCTGCCTTATCCCTAGAGGAAAGTCCTGGGTTCAAGGAAGTGGAAGCATGTGCTCCACTGGGCTTCCAGGAAGTGTTAGGCCCTTGTTAGTCCCCAGAGCCTTCTGATTTCTCCCGAATGAAGAGCAGGTCCCCTTCCCCACCCCGCCTCCTGGGAGGTTGGCTCCAGAGCGGTGTGATTATGGTGATGGTGGTGAGGGGCATCTTCTGAAGCATGGTGGTCAGGAAATCTGCATTTTTACAGGCTCCCCAGGAGATTCTTAGGCCCAGTAATGTCTGCGCACCACTCTTGTAAGACTGGGAAGAACGCAGGCTTTGGGAGTTAATTTTGAGTTCAAATTTGTACTTTTCTCAATGCTTGTCTTGGCCAACTCTCTCCCCAAGTCTTTTGTAAAATCGGATGGTAACTCCATTTTGTAAAATAGCGTTGAAACCCTCTGCCCCTCCAGGGGAGGGGCGGGGACAGTTCCCTCCCCCAACCCCACCCACTTACCTGGATGAAGACCTGGAGTGTGGCGCGGCTCACCAGCACCGTGCACACGCGCGAGGAGGGCTCTGGCTCTCCGCCCAGCGTCTCCAGCTCGTGCTTCTGGCCCATGATGATGGCCATGGGCAGGGCGAAGCCCAGAGAGGCAGCCCAGACCAGCGACAGCAGGCGGCGGGTGCGCCGCGGCGTCAGCAGGCGGCGGGCACGCAGGGGCTGGCACACGGCCAGGCAGCGCTCGGCGCTCAGACTGGTCACGCTGAGCACCGTGGCATAGGCGCACAGCTCGCGCACGAAGTAGTAGCCGCGGCAGCCCAGGTCGCCGAAGACCCAGGGGTAGTGGAACCACACGAAGTTGTAGAGCTCCATGGGCACGCTGACCACCAGCAGCAGCAGCGCGGAGAGCGCCAGGCTGAGCACATGGTAGCGCAGGCGCCCCGGGCGGCCGGCCCGCGCCTTCAGCACCACGTGCACGGACAGCGCATTGCCCGCGGTGCCCAGCGCGAAGATGAGCGAGTAGAGCGCGGTGAACAGCACCTTGGCCCAGAGGCGCGTGTCCACGCCCAGCCGGGCGTCCAGGCTGAGCCCCGGACTGGGGCTGGACCTCGGGGACCGCGGGCTGCTGGTCTCCATCCGGCTCCCGCGGCCTGCGCTCCCTCCCTCTCTCTGCCCGGAGCCTGGGCGAGCTGCCCGGTGAGCCAGCGCCTCCTCCCCTCTGCGAACCTCCAGAAACGGGAGGACACGCCCCTGAAGGGAGTTCCTGAGCCAACGCGGGACAGTGAGCTCCAGCTTCTCAGTTCTGTTCAACCTGGGAGAGCGCGCGCCGCTGGAAAGGGGAACCTTCCGGGGCAGACTTATTATGAGTTGGGTGACCCCACCGCTTACTGCTGTGTGTCCTTGGGCTGTCCCCCCCCGAGTTTCTGCTGATTTCCTATCATCGCATGTGGTCAGACTGGTTGTGGGTATATAAAGGAACCCTAATACCTTACTCATTTCTCTGTTGTGGGGCCGGGAGGCTGAGATCGGGTGCCAGCAGGGGGGGAGTCCCAGGAGAACTCTCTTCTGGCTCAACAACTTGTCATCTTCCTTTTGTATTCTCACATGGCAGGGAGAAAACCGGAGAGCTCTCTGGGCTCAGGAAGTTAGGCTTAACTTCACTGGAGATTTACAAATAATCTTGGTGTGCCTCATTTTCCCATCTCATAAAACAATGAAATGGAATTAGATTATTCCCCAAAGTGGTATGCAGATCTCTAGGGGTCTACAACCTCTTCCCAAGGGTCTGCAAAGTGAAAACTATTTTCTCAGTGACCCTCAAGCATGGCCATTCCCTGTGCTGGGGGTCACACTGATTGCCACCTGTGATGGTGCAAGGCTGCAGGTGCTCCCCTTGAACTGTTCCAGACGCCATGCTCTTTATCACAAGGACTTGCCATCTAAAATATCAGGTGGGCTCCCATAAGGATACTCCTTTCCTTGATGAAGCAATAGAAGTTATTAATTTTATTAAGCCTTGACCTTTGAGTGCCCATCTTGTCGATGTTCTGTTTGTGCGCTGGGAAGAACGCACAGGGCACTGTGCAATGGCTGTCCCAACCGGAAGAACTTGTGCTCTCTTGTCACAAGGTGCACTGATGTTTTTTTCCCCGGAGCACGATTTTCACTTGAAAAAATGGACAACAAACTTTAGTCATTTAGAGCTAGGTAATTTGGAAAATGTTTTCTCAAAAATGAGTGCAGTCGACCTGGCAGGGAAAACCACAGCACGTATGTTGCTAAGTTAATTTGTAATACTTGAGCTTCCGGCCCAGCAGAAATCAGAACTTTGGACTATTGTATGTGTCACCACGAGCTTGATGTTTTCCAGTATTCAAAGCCTCTTCTTATAACCATGTGATATTAAAACAATGTGATTTTCATAAAATATGTAAAGGAATGTATCAACATTTGGGAGATCTTCATACCTCTGTGAGCCAGCATTCTACAGATGTTACAAAATCATGCATGGGTAAAAGATGCATTGAAAATGGAAAGCTGATCAATGGGTTTGAATATAACCAGTTATGGAAAATTCATTGATATATTTTCAGTTTCCTATTGTAACAATGTTTAGGAAAATGCTGCTATTCAAAGTGGTATAATATTAAATACCCACAACTCTTTGGAAGGTTATTAAAATACTCTCCTCTTTTCCAACTACATGTTTGTGTGTGGATGAATTTTCTTCATATACATCAGCCAAAGCAACATATCATCATAAATTGAATACAGAAGCAGATATGATGACCTGGGTCTTAAACTGGACTAGACATTAAAGACATTTGCAAAATTCTGAAGCAATGAATTATTCCTCCTTGCTAGTTTTATTTGTAAATATGGCTATTTTATATTGACAAGTAATAGATTTATTATTGTTATTTTAAATTAACTGACAAATATTTTTAAAATTTCTGTTTGAATTTCCAATGGTGTAAACTTTTGGTTTTAGTACCCCTTCACACTCTTAGAAATTATTGAGAAATCCAAGAACTTTTATTTATGTGGATTATACCTATCAACACTTATAATATTGTATTAGAAATTAAAACTGAGAACTCATATTTAAAAGTTTGAGAACTTTGGGATTAAATTTATACTTCCATCATGTTTAAAGATTTCACATGTGTGAAGTTCATGGTCAAGGGGCACATCATCACTAGAGGCCAAGACCTTGTCATGTGACACAGACTGCCACCCACTACATCACCAAAGTCCTCTCTAACCTGCTTCTTTTTACCTAGTGCATTGTGTCCACTTTTCAATAAAAAATCACAAGTCACATTAAAAGGCAAAAACCACAGTTTGCAAAGAATGAAAAAGTATTAGAATAAGAGATTGCAGAGATGTTGGAATCTTTAGACCAGAAATTTATGAGAAAAACAAAACTATGATTAATATGCTAAGGGCTTTATTGGAAAAAGTAGTCAGCAAGAAAAAATGGATGGGCAATTAAAGCAGAGAGATGGAAATTCTGAGAACCAAAAAGTGCCAGAGATCAAACACATTGTAACAGAAATGCAGAGTGCCTTTCATGGGCTCATCAGTAGACTCAACACAGCTGAGGACAGAATCTCTGAGCTTGAAAATATGAAAGCAGAAATTTCCCAAACAGCAAAGCAAAGAGAAAAAAGACTGGGGGGTAAAAACTCAGAATAGGATATCCAAGAAATGTGGGACCACCACAAAAGGTATAACACTGCATCATGGGAATTCCAGAGGGAGAAGAGAGAGGGGAATGTTCAACTGGGAATTTTCCCACATTAATGACAGGCACCAAGCTGCAGATGCAGGAAGCTCAGAAAATATCAAAGACACATGTCAAAAAGCAACTCTTGCACATATCATCTCCAAACTGCCAAAAATTGAAGGTAAAGAAAAATCTTGAAAGAAGCCAGAGGGGAATAAAATGCTTCATCTGCAGAGAGCAAAGATATTTGACTTCTTTTCAGAAACCATGCAAGCAAGGGGAGAATAGAGGGAAATATTTAGTATTTTGAGAGGAAAAAGAAAACACCAACCTAGAATGCCGCAGTCTCTGGCTGGGCGCAAATCACGAGCCACCACACAGCTTGTAGATTCAAACAGCAATTCTTTATTCCTGATCTCACACCGGCCGTCTACAAACACGCTCTGGGGAAATCCACGTTCTCTGCCCAAATCCACCACTCCACTGGGCTTCTATCTCCCAAATATACTGTCTGACCCTAAGAACTCAAGAGGAACTCTGGCAGCAGGATACGCCCTATTCTAAACGGGGAACACCCTAATCTCCTATTATGCTAAACCTGGGACACCCTAAACACGGATCCGCCCTGGTCCTTGAGCAAGGTCACCTTTCAGGAGTCCTTCCACTAGACAGCATGGGAGTATGCTGTCAAGGAAATTGTCATACCTACTTGGCTGATGGCTCCCAGCACTAGAATACTAGGTTCTGAAAAATTATCCTTCAAAAGTTTCAAAGAAATAAAGACTTTCTCAGGGAAACAAAAATTGAGGGAAATTGTCCACAGACCTGCCTGGAAAGAAATGTTCAAGGAAGTTCTTTAGTGATAAGGAAAATGACGTAAGTCAGAAACTTGGGTCTACAGGAAGAAGAGAAGAGTCTGAGGATGAATAAGTGGAAATAAAAGAAAAACTCCATTTTTCTTATATTTTAGTTGATTTAACAAATAGTGTTTTGTTTGAAATAATAATAGCAAAGATGTATTTAACTGTATTACTTATGTCTACAAATGTTGCTCACCCTGTGGTTGGTTACATCCCAAGGAACCCATTGTAAGTTGAAAATACTGCAAGTTTTCCTCCACCTAACCTACTAAACATCATAGCTTAGCCACACCATACACAGTAGAGCATGTTGGTCATTCCCACAACTGCAGGGCTGACTGGGAGCCCTGGCCTGCTGCTGCCAAGCATCATGAGGGTGTGATACCACATATCACTGCCTGGGAAAGGATAGAAATTCAAAATTTGAAGTATGTTTCTTATTGAATTCACATTGTTTTTGAATCATCATATGGTTAAAAAACTTACAAGTCAAATCATTGTAAGTAAAATAAATGAATGGCAGCAATTATAGCAGGAATAGCAGGAAGAATGAGGAGTATTTTGTTATTATAAAGTAATTGTGCTACCCAAGAAGTGGCGTGATGTTCATTGAAAGTGACCTTGGAAAGCTGGTGCAGTGATGCATGATTGTAATCCCAGCGATTCAGGAGGCTGAGGCAGAGGGATTGCAAGTTTGAGACAGCCTCAGCAATTTAGGGAGACCCAAAGCAACTTAGTGAGACCCTGTCTCAAAATAAAACATGAAAAGGGCTGGGGAAGTAGATCAGTGGTAAAGAGCCCCTGGGTTCAATCCCCAGTCAAAAAGAAAGAAAAAGAAAGTGATCTTGGATTAGTTATAAATTTATCTTGCAAACTTGAAGGCAATCACACACACACACACACACACACACACCAAAAAAAAAAAAAAAAGAATGAAAGAAAGGAGAAAAAGAAAAAAAGGAGAAATAGGAGGAAGAAAGATATGTTAAGGAGAAAAATCAAGTCTTATAAAATTCCCAATTAGAACCACAAAATCAGAAAATAACAAATATAGTAGCTATTAATTCAATTATGTCAATCATCACTTTAAACATAAATGTCTAATTTCACAATTAAAACTGAGAGATCAAAGTGGATCGATAACCAAGACCCAATTATCATGTTGTGTGTTATGAAAATATTTGTAAAAGATATATATGACAAAGGACTCTCACCCAGAGTATATAAACACACTCAAAACTAAGTAGTATGAGCTGGGTGTGGTGGTGCACATCTGTAATCCCAGTGGCTCAGGAGGCCGAGGCAGGAGGATTGAGAGTTCAAAGCCAGCCTCAGCAACAGTGAGGTACTAAGCAACTCAGTGAGACCCTGTCTCTAAATAAAATTCAAAATAGGGCTGGGGATGCAGCTCAGTTGTTGAGTGCCCCTGAGTTCAATCCCCAGTGCCAAAAAATAAAAAATAAAAATAAAATCAAAACAAAACTCAATGGTCTGAAGACAAACAACATATTAAAAATAGGCCCCGAACCTTAACAGACACATCACCAAAGATATACACGTGGCCTGTAAGTATATGACAAGATGTTCTACACCAGATGTTCAATATCAGGGAAATGCAAATTAAAGTAACAATGAGATCCTGCACGGGGATGGCTAATATGCTAACATTGACTCCACTGAATGCTGCTAAAGATGTGGAGCAAGAGGAAGTCTCATTCACTGATGTTAAAAACAAAAAAATGGGGGTAAGGACATAGTTGTGTGGTGGAGTGCTTGCAGAGCACGTATGAGGCCCTGGATCTGACCTCCAGCACTAAGTATATAAATATATAGAAAATTTTAAAAATATAGAAAATTAAAAAAATATAGAAAAAAAAGTGGTTCAGCTACTTTGGAAGACAATTTGGCAGTTTCTCACAAAACTAGACATATCCTTTCTCCATATGATCCAGCAGTTAGGCTCCTTGAAGACTTACGTCCACACAAACACATGAACACAGTCGATGACAGGAATTTTATTCATATTGCAGGAGCTGAGAAGCAATCAAGATGTCCTTCAGCAGGAGAATGGACAAACACACTGTGGTGTGTCCGGAGAGTGAGACATTGTCCAATGCTGAAAGTGATGTGCTCTCAGGCCACGAGGGGACACGGAGGAAGCTTGAGCACCTTTTACTAAGTGGAAGGAGCCAATCTGAAAAGCCTCCATGACCGGTGACATTCTGGGAAAGCTGAGACTCTGGGACGATGAAAGGGCTGGCCAGGGATTAGGAGGGAGAGAGGGCTGGGCAAGCACAAACTGGTCCTTGGGATTCTGTGACACTGGGTACACATCACTGTGCCTTTGTCAGATCTTGGAACGTGCCACACCAAGCCCGAACCCTGGAGTGACCGAGGACCTTGGGAGGTGATGACGCAGCAATGTAGGGTCACTGATGGTGACAAATGCGCCCCGTTGTAGGGGTGTCGAGCAGGGGGCCAGCAGGGGGCCAGCGGGCATACCCATTCTGCTCGATTTTCCTGTGCATCTAAAACTGCTCTGAAAAATAGAGTTTTTAATCAAAAACAAAACAAAACACAACAACCAAATGTGACTTTTTCTCACGGTGTGTAACACCCATGGTGCAGGGCATTACTGGTGCTGTTAAGATGGATTAAAACCGAGCCCAGGTCCAATGACTCTCTAAGCAGACAAAACCAGTGTCTGGACCTTGCTTGATTACAAACATGAGCACATCCTAACCTGGACTGTTTCTTGTCATCGCCTCCTATTACAGAAAATCAAAACTTCAACTTCACCAACCAGAAGCTGCTAACTATACTACGCACCTAGGGACCTCTAGTGACCTAGGCCAAAGAGGGCAGCTACAGAACTGCAACCAATGAGACGTTTCTGCACCCACCTTATACAAGTCATCCCCTTGGGTTCCTTTCATGGATGGCTGTTTGCTCAATCAATCCAAAACATTTATTGTGCTGTGGTTTACCTTTTAACATTGCTAAAGGTGATTAGGGCCTGGACCCTGTCCCGAGGGGTCCCGCTGGTGGACAGGTAGTGAACCCTCCCTGGCAAGTTCTAAGGGAGCGGATGGCGAGAACAATGCCCCTAAATTCTGCCCTTTCCTCCCTGAACTTCAGTTTCCTTCTCTGGAAAATGGTATCATCGATCCCGGAGGAAGGTTGAGAGAATTAGAGATGACATGTAAGTAAGGCACTTGGCACCTAGGAGGAGCTCAGAGGGGTCAGCCCCTGACCTCTGTCCCTTTCCCTCAAAGATCAAAGGAAGAAGACCTCATGGGGTGGAGAGTCAGGGAAGGCTTAGGGGCCTGGGCTTTGGGTGTGGGCCAATGTGGACAGAGGCGCCATTTCTTACCTGCAAAATGGTGCCATCAATGCCTACCCCAAAGCGACTGTGAGGATTCGGGGTTAGTAAGTGCCAGGCACGGTGTGGAGGACTGTCCTCCTGTGGCCTCCGGTATCCCCACAACCTTGTGAAGGAGGGATTCTATTTTTATCCTGTTCTCTCAGCTAAGGAACAGAGGTTGCCCTAATTCATAATGGCCTCTGAGGAGGGTGGCAGGAGAGGCCAGCAGGTCCCATGAAGACTGTGCAATATAACTCCCCACAGAGCTTCTGGTGATCCCCTGCATCCATGGGAACCCATAATGGTCACTTCCCCATCTCTTGGTGCACCCTCCAAACCAGTGTGGGCCCTGTGGCTGCAGATCTGTGGGACATGTGTCACCCCAATGTCCTGTCTCTTTCAGCTGCCAATGGAGTGGGAAATGACCCTGCCCGGGGCTAAGGGCTCTGAGGACCATGGCAGCCTGCTGTCACTCTCTCCTGCTCCACAGGGACTGTGGCTTCCGATGGGTACAGTGGCTCCAGGCTGCTGTTCACAGCAACTGCTGCCCGTGCGTGGCCTGTGCTTCTGTCGGGCTCCGGCCAAACACTGAGCTGCACCAGGTACAATTCCTCCCAATCTTATCTTGGTCATGAGGTTCTTAAAATATCTTGAGAGGATGAATTAAAAATAGTGAGAGTGGTGGTGACCCAGGTCAGCAGAAATGTCCCAAAGTGTTGGTGTTTTCTCCCTTACACAGTGACTGTGGGTGCTTGTCCTGGTCGTGGGGTGGGAGGTGCCGACTCTGAGGTCCTTCCCGGGATCAGAGGGGCTCCGGGCATCAGTATTCAGAGGCCAGGGTCCTGGTCAGTGACTCAGATGGCATCGGCCTGCGGTGGAGTACTAGTCACCCTTACCAGATATGGCACCTGGGGAAGCCACTGACCCCCGGACTGGTGAAGTGAGGGTGATCATAGGCTTGCATCAAAGAGAACACGCCAGGCCCCGTCCCTTGATCTTCCCTTACATGCTTACAACATCCCACACGGGTCTTGTCAGGGCCTCCAAGGGAGGAAACGAGGAGGAGGAGCCCGGGAAAGCAGAGAAGGCCTCTGGGAAGGGGGAGGTCTTGGGTTGGTGCTGCTGGGACCCCAGGAGCAGAGCCGAAGACATAGGAGGCCTGGTGGCCTCAGGGCTGCAGAGACATGGGGACAAGCTCTGGGAAGTTGAATCGGGGATCCCAGCTCATCTCTGGGCCGCGGCCTCCACACCCAGGCTCCCCTCACCGCCCTGGCTCCTCCGAGGGCCTCATATCTCAGGCCAGTGAGCTCAGAGGCAGTACTCTGAAGTTCCTCCCCTCGGTCGCCCTGCAGGCCCGGCCCTTTCCCCTTGGCCATTTCCTGGTGGAGGCTTCTGCCCCTGCATCGCTCAGAAACCGTCCTTGCTCTGTGCCTCCCTCCCACTGTTGCAGGAAACAGGCTGGTGGAGAAGCCGCAGGCAGCACCGGAGAGGAGGAGCGCTCTAAGCTTTATCTACAGCAGCGGGCCCGGAGGAGATCAGAGCGCCCTTCGCTGGTTTTCCACAACGATTGTAGGCTATCTAGTGTCATCAATTTGCTAGTCTAAACGATACATAGTTGTGCACAGGTTTCAAGTGGGAAGTGGAGTGTGATAAGGGGAAGAACTGGCTCCTTTTACAAGGCCTTCCATAAATCTCTAGCTTTCGGCCTGAGCCTCCAGAGGGGCGTTCACACTTCAAAGGGAAGTAGTTAGATCCTGAAGGTAGGAGTGGAAAAGTAGGAACAGGGAGTGCTAATCAAGTTTCCAGACGGGGCTCTCTAGAAAGGGGAGGGACCTCCCCCTTTCCCAAGCACTAATTCTCAAGACAGTGTCCTAGTTTATTTTCCGTCTAGGTGGGTCAGTTACCACTACACCACCCCCTGCAGGCTGCCTGCATCCAGGAAGGGCTGGGATGGGCTTGGGGCGCCTGTCTCTGCAGTCCCCTGGCCTGCTTTGCAGCTTTCTGGCTTTGTCCCAAGACCAGCCCTTTACACTTCTGTTTTCTCCTTAGAGGGTGCTGCGAAAGCCACCCATGGTCACGCAGCGCCAGGGCCAGCACAGCTCCCCATGTGCCGAGGCAGTTCACAGCTGGAGAGCGAGGGGTGAGCTCCCTGGAGGCTGTGTGGTCACCGGGGAAGAGAGCTCGGCCAGGGCCCTGCACTCAGGTCGCGCAGCACCCTGTGGGGCTTGAGGCGGTGGCCAAACCCAGCTCTCCTGACTGCAGACAGGCTGAGGCAGGAAGAGTGACAGAGGCAGGGCTCCGTGAGGCTCTGGTGGCAAGCTGGGCAGAGCACAGCTGCCCGCACTCAGCCTGTGGGGTGGAGGGCCACCAACACCTCTCCCCATCACCTTCCCCCTGGGAAAAACATGGGTTTGAGCCTGATCCTGTCTTAGAGCTGTGACCTTGGGAAGGTCCTCAGTTTCTGAGTCTTGCTCCTGAGATGATGGGCCCCAGAGAGCCTGAGTGGGACATGGCAAATGCTGTGTGCCCCGTGCTGGATGGGGCTGATGCCCTCCTCCGGTTTCCCCTCACAGAGTGGACAAAGGCGGGTGTCTCCGGCAGTCTGTACATCCGGGTTGTTTGTCAGCCAGTCCCCAGGTGGGAGAGGATTTGCAATTTAACACTCTGCTCTTTTGCTGAGCCTTGTGACTTGGCCAGGGCTCCGGACCTGGTGTAAAGGGAAGCACCGCCTGCCGCGGCTCCAGTGTGGCTCCAGTGTCGCCCGTGCAGCCTCCCTGCTCCTGAGCTGTTGTGGCTGAGGGCATTCCTCTCCTGACACGGGGCGAGAAGGGCGCTCGCTCCCCAGGGCCCAGCCATGGCAGACCAGGAGCCCCTCTGCAGCTCCAACTGGGAGGCCCCACAGGGCAAGAGCTCCCTGGACTCAGCGTGGTCATGGGTAAGGGCTGGCCCTGCGACCTTCTGCCAACAAGGCCTCTGCTCTCCTTCCCCGTGTCCCCCCTCAGCTCCTGGGTACCGATGGGGCCCTGGGGTCGTGTTCCCAGAGAGGTCTCGTGCAGGACGTCCTGCACTCCTGTTTTCTAGATAAACGTCGTAAATGCTGCCTTGCTCCTTGGGGCTCCTGTTCAGAGGCTGCGTTATGGGTTGGGGTTAGCACATATTCAAGAATTAAAGGCTGTGCTCTTTCCTTGGGTGGGAGATGCACAGTGGCTGCTCTGATCCCGGGTGTCCTGAGGGCTTCCACCTCATCAGAGAGGGGAGGCGGGGGCGTGGGGGGTGACTCCACCCTCTTATCCTTGCCAATAGTACGTGTGCTGTGTGTGCCCGGGCTCGCTGTTTCACACAGTCTGGTTTGGACCTTGTCCTAGATGCCAGGAAAGGGAGAAGTTTGTTCAAAGGTAGTTATTTTCACTGAGAGCCCTGAAGCAAGCTCCCGAGGGTGTTCAGATAACCCCGGGTGGCATGAGGACTGAGGGCACACCTGGGCTGAAATTCAGGGCCTGGCTGGTTCTCCAAAGGCCAGAGGGTTTGGCTGCAGCGAGGACGTGTGGAACTCCCTGGCCTGGGTCCGCATTCTGGACGCCTCCATGTCACCCTGCTGTGGTCTCAGCTGCAAAAGGCTGGGCCAGCATGGAGGGAGGGCTCCGTGTGTTGGGGAGCAGTGAGGAGCACCGGGCTCTGCATCCTACAGAAGTAAAACCTGGCTGCAGCCACTCTGGAGCACTTGTCACCTGTCACTTTGCTCAGCTCTGTCCCCCGGGCAGCATCTTTCCCACAGGGGCAGGAAGCCTTGCTAGGGTCACTTGGGGGCTCAGGCTGAAATGCAGAGAGGGAGCTGGAGGAGGTGAGGGACCTGGATTCTGCTCCTGCTTCTACCCCACCAGCCACTTGGCCCCTTGGGCAGGTGTTCCCTGCATGGACCAGATGCTTGCAGAAGTGTCACCTTGGGCTCATGGCTGGCCTCCCTCTGAACACTGAAGACAGGCGTGGGACCTCCTTTGGGAGTGCTGTGCTGATGAATGACCTCCACACTCCGATTAAAGAGACTTTTTGTCATTGGTCAGGAACAGAGTGGCTCTGTCGTGTTCCCAGCCTGGAAGGTCTCTTAGCGGTTGTTCTTGCCTGGTGTCACTTAGACTCACACTCTGCGAAGTAGGTGGGTGGGGAGATTGTGGAAGATGTGGTGGGGACCCAGGCCGGCTGGTGCCCTGCACAGCCACATTCTTTCCTCCTGGGCATCCCCACAGGCTCTGTAACCTGAGGAAGCTCTGATTTAATATCAGTTTCCTTCTTTTTGATTATTAGTTATTTTTCATGATAATAAAAGCCTGATTCATATCATATCTAGCACATAAGGGGAGGTGTAAATAAGATGAAGAAGTGTGAGTCTTTCCACTGCAGAGGGAGCCTGGGAGCTTTGTAAGCAGAGGTCATGCTTCATTGCTTAAAGGCTGTTTATAATTAAGCCGCAGAAAAGATTTGAAACCCACCTCTTGTCCCCTTTTATTCCATATCCGCTCCCACCTGTGTGCTAGATAAGCCTCACTGACTTAGGAAACTCTAAAACCCCAGGTAGAATCCTCAGCAGGGCCGTAGGCTGCTCCACTGTGGTCTGGATACTTCTGCTGACCACTTCTGTGCAGAAGGGGTCTGCACCTCCATGGCCTGGTGGGTGTTGGGGTCATAGAATTTGCCCTGCTTCTACTGAAGCTGCAGCACAGGCTCCCTGAGAAGGTGGCAGCCCTGGTGTGGGGTGTGCAGGGGCCTGAAGCCCTTGGGCTTGGCTCAGGCTTGTATCAGCATCTGGAAGAATCTGACATGCTGCGCTGATGGGCTGAAGCAAGGTGACTGGGAGCCTCATGGGCAGCTCCAGTGAGATCAGTGGCCTTCCTTCACTGCAGGGTCCTTGGTTTAGGACTAGTTCTTGCAGGACAAGAGAGGGCCAGGCCCAGGGTCAGGCAGCAAAGCAGAGGAACTGGGATACAAATCAGGACACTAAGGCAGACGCCCAAATGGACTGACAGCCGAGCAGGGAGCTTTGGGGAGGCTGCAGGAGGTCTGGCGAGCAGGGTGGGACGGCAGGACCTGCAGCTGCCTTGGCCAGGGGCCCAGGTGTGGCTGACCGGCTTCTGGGCTGGATAAAAGTGACTCAGCCACTGAGGGACTGGAAAGGGCAGCTGGCAGCAACATGAGCCCTCAGAGGCACCTGCTACGTTGGCGCCACCCACCTGCAGCTTTGGCTGGAGCCATTTGCAGAGACTCTGGGCTTGGTCCCTGGGCTTGGTCTCTGGGCCATAGGCATTTCTGGGCCCTGAATGTTTCCTGGGCCCAGTGGGGTGGGGAGATGGGTAAGCCTAGTCCCCCAAGAGGAGATCAGGCAGGATGTGGGTAGGTGAGATGCCTCGGACCAGCCAGAGCACAGGTCAGGAACCATCCACCCGGAAGGGCCAGAGGAGGCCCCTCTGAGAAGCTGGCATGGGGGCCAGACCATGGAGGAGGGATCGGATTTCAATAACAGGGCAAAAGGGAATGGAGCCCTCTGGGCTGTGGGATGAACTGGCGCAGAGGCTGGAGACGAGAGTACAAAGCGTTCCTCTAAAGCTAAGTGCGTTCTCAGGCCACTGAAGATTTTATTTTTCCTTAGTTGGCACTTGTGTAGTGACACTTATCTTGGCTAGGGGCCCAGCCTATGAAAGATAGCAAGCAGTCACAGACCAAGTGAAGGCCAAGACGTCAGAGCCAGAGGCCTGGGCTGGCCCCCAGCTGAGCTGCTTGCAGGTTTTGGAATGATGGAGTGTCAGTTTTCATCTGGAAAAGGAGGGTGACATGCCTGGCCGTGTAATCCTCCCAGGTACTCCATAAATGGCTGCTGTCATTAACACTAGTGCTAAACCTAAGCAAAGGTGGTCTGTGGTTACAGGTGGGGCTGTCAATATAATGGTGACGGACAGTCACATCCATTCACACTTGGACACTGTCACCTAGGATGAATGAGGATTGAGTTAGTCTTTGTCTAGACATTTAGTGTGTCACTCAAGGCCTCTCGAAAACTGGCCACATACTGGCCCAGAGCTGTGCCTTTCTCAGAGGTGCTGAGCCTATTGCCTTAGCTGAGTCTTGGGGAGGTGACTATCCAGCACCCCAGATCTACCTACAGTCCCTGTGGGCTTCTTGGGCCCAGACCGATCAGAGCGTGTTTGCTGTTGGACTTCTTTGGCTCCACTGACCAGAGTCTGGACAGAGGCTGGGTGATGCTTTCTCAGGCTTCTTTCTCCAGGGACATCTGATGGTCTCTGATGGTGGCCAGGCATGGAGACATACTCAGGGAAATAATTCTCCTCTGTCCACAGCCTGAATGGCCTGAAGCGCCCATGTTGATTGCCCACCAAGGCCCTTCAGGCCACTGCCTCAGGGCTGCCTAAGAGCGTCCACACCTGGGCAGGAATGAGGAGAGTGGAGGGCCAGAGAAAAGAATCGCATGGGGAAATGGCTGGGGTGGGGGGTGGTTCGTGGGAACAGCTAAGCTTTTTGACCTATTTGCTCCCCCTCCCAGCATCCAGGGCCCACTTTGAACAGCATCCAGGTGAGGTGGTGGCCTTGAGCTCCCTCTCCAGGTGGTATTCCACGACTACACACATGAAAACCAACCGTTTTGTAAAATGGCCATGCTTTCTTGATGTGACTAAAAGTCACATCACTAGTAAAACTAGTAACAAGAAGTTAAGATGAACATAGTAACTTGGCCATGTAGGAGCACAGTTGGTCCCTGTGGGTGAGCAGCCAGGCCAGGCCTGCTTGGTGACTGACAGGTCACCTTCTGCATGCTGCGTGGACTCAGGTCTTGGATCTACTCTCTTCAATTCCCCACAGCCCTACCCCTCCTTCCAGGCCCAGTTCAAATGCCTGAGGCTTGAGTTTCCTGTATTCCTGCCTAAAATTCCTTCATGTTTGACATGTTTCTGATGTACATAGATTTTGTTTCCCTTACGGAGTCATAGTGCAGGGGACAAGCCCCTGGATGCTGCTTTTAGGTGACCCAGCTGCTGCTCCTCCATTTTGGCCTGGGATGCTCTAGAACTTCTTTATCTCCCCCCTTCACCTAAACTGTGAGCTCTGAGTGATGTCCCTGGAGCACTAACATGCAGCCACCGGGCCTGCCTGGCCCACAGCAGACCCTTGTTGCTGGCATGTGCGTCCTGTCTTGCCTGTTGGTGGGGTTTACGTGTGTTTTCCTGGTTGGTTATTTACAGCATCCCCTTCGTTCTGGAAGGGCTGGAATGGGTCCCCCTCCCCAGCACTCCCTCCCTGTTCAGCTGAAGGGCCTGGTTTTGAGGCCTCTCCCTCACCTGCCACATGTTCCCACCTGGTCCTCTCTTACCAGCTACTTGGGGGTCCTTCTGGTTTCCCCTGCCTCTTGGCCACACTGAAGTGTTTAAAGTCCTCTCTGAGAGACTCGATTTCCCTCCCTGTGATTGTGAGTCTCAAATGGCTCACGGAGTCAAAGCACTTTATACATTGTGTTGCTCCCCACTAAGGTACTGAGACTGGCCAGTGTCGGCTCTGCCTCTCTCCAGGCCCTGTCGGGGCCCCGAGAAAGAACACCTGGCCTGGAATTGGAGTCACTTCCAGGAAACTAAGCGCTGCATGAAATAATGTGGACCATACAAATTACACCACGTTGACTTCTGTGTTCTGATATTTTAAAATGTATGATGGAAAGCTTGAGATGACATCCAGGTCAGGCATACTTAAAGTGAAAAGGATCAGACATTGAGAGATGGAGCCACCAAAAGGAGGCTTGGCGAGCTGGCCTTATGCAGCAGTAGGCCTGGGGCCGAACTCCAGCGTGGGAATGAGGGGCTAAGAAGGGAGGCTGAGGGAAGAGGCTAAGATGGCTTTGATCCGCAAAGTGACAGGTCTCCACTGCTTTGTCCTTGAGTCCTTCTGAACTCCTGATATGCAGTCAAGGTGACCAGATTTGCCCCAAGCCGTACCTCCCCTCTCCTCCCCTGCAGTAGGGCTGGTGTCTAACCTCAGTCCATTGTACCCAGGGAGGGATGTGGGTTGGATAAAACCCAGGCTTTGGAGCTCAGGGTCTTTGGATCAGATCCCAACTCTGCTACCTATAAACTGAGCTACCACCCTTTTCTAAGATGCTTTTTGCCTTTCTGAGCTCTGGATTATTAATCTTTAAAATTGGACTGAAGAGATCTGCTAGACCAGCTTATGCTGAGGATAAATGAAGGGAGCTTGATTGAGTATTATTATTATTCTCTTAGGAAAATGCTTTCTAAGATCTTAGGAAAATTTTCTCATTAAAAAATATGTTAGAAGCAGCTGTGGGAAAAGTATATATTAATTGAAAATTTCACGTGAATGGTGGTTTGTGAGCTCTGGGCTGGTGTCACATCCGCTTATGCTGATCTGAGTGGAGCCCTGGGTCCCAGCGGTTGCTGCAGCTGGAGCCCCACTGTGTCACTGCCAAGAATGATCCTGATGTAGGCAGATGCTGGGGACAGGACCAGTGGGGCTAAAATCTCTTTGCCTCTCCCCTTCCCCAAGAATAACCAGAGTGACACAAAGCGGATGGTGGTGGGGTGGGAGATGGGCCGGCCAAAGTTTCTGCTGATCCACAGTGAGACAAAACAAGACAACGCTGAGGGTAGACATGTTGATGTGGCCCCGCCCCCTCAGACCTCCTGGGGGGTGCCTGAGAGGAGCACTTTCCATTTGCAGGGAGGTTAAAGTGTCTTTCTTTTATGAAATGATTATCACAGTAGATGTCTCCTTCCTTGCTTCCTTCCTTTCTAAGATTAAAGCTGACAGTGTAATGTCAGTTACCACCCACTCTCCCAAGATGACTAGATGATTGTCTTTGTATTGATTAATTCATATATGTTGGCTGGAAATACAACCCTGGTCCCTAAATACAGAGTTTGAGAACACTGGATCTGGTGCCGCCCCTCATTTTACAGAGGGGGAGTCTGAGTCCCCCAGGGCTACATTTTCTAGGCACGTCTATAGCGGCAAAGATTGGAAGTTCAGCTTCCTTACCTTCCACGGGAGGAGGGCACACGTTCAGATACCACTTTGCATTTAGATTGGGGACACTTGTGGTCTGGTGTTTCCAGATGTCTCCCTAATCTTGCTCCTCAGCTTCCTCCGCAGGCCTCTGCTTATCCAACCCATTTCTCCTCTCATGGTTTGCCTTAATCATTAAGCAGCTGGATAGCCGCCCTGAAGCCCAGCTGGGGGTGGAGCCTCCAGCCTCCAACAAGTCCCCTGTGGAACCTGTGCCCTCTCCTGGGTTCAGGACTGGTTTTGGCGGGTCTCAGCAGAGCAGGGCATCTGTGCAGAAGCAGGTGAAGGAAGGAGCTGCAGGTGAGCGCCCAGGGCTGCCTGCACGTGCTGAGGCTCCCTGACCCTGCTTTTGGTACTTGTCATGTCATCATTCACAGCTGCTGGGCTGTCACTTTGGGAAGCCCTGCCCTGTGGTGGGATGCTCCTGGAGAGGAAGAGCCAGAGTGTGGGTGGCCAGGAACAGTCTAGAGGTCACTCTGCAGTTAGGCCCATGGGTGAAATGGGAGAAGACTGGAGGACTGGGACAGACAGACGCTGGGAAGGTGAAGGCCTGCAAGGTACCAGAGGGCTTGGCCCAGGTGAGGTGTTCTGCAATGTCTGAGGCCAGTGTGCCTTGGCCACGGGACAGATGCTCTGTGGTTGTTGTCCTGGTTTAAAGGCACAGGAAGGGTAGATGGCCAAGATGCAGACACTATGGGCAGAGCTTGCCGACCAGGAAGACCACCCACCCCACACTCATATCCAGGAGTCAGACACTGTTCTTCTGCCACCCCTGGGAGAGAATCCATGAAGACATTCCTCATGGTGTTGGTGGCTGGACCAAGGACCTAGCTCATGGGTGGACATGGGCACTGTTGGGCACTGTGGGAATGTGAGTGTTGGGATTCTGGTCGGGGGTCTGCTGCTGGGGTGCCGGGAGGGGCAGAAAGACGTGATACCTCCTATGGCAGGAAGAGCGAGGGGGCTTTGCCTCGGAGATTGGGAGATATAAACTCGTTAGTGGGCAGAATCCTATAGTCGGAGGGGAAGGTAGAGAATGGGGAGCGGCTGGAGGTCTGGGCTGGAGCCATCACTGGTGTGGCTCTAGTGTGGCTGCTGTGAATCTAGGTAATGACACTTTCCCAACAGGGCGACCGTGGGTTCCACGAGTGTCCGCAATTCCAGCCTCGGGGGTGCCCACTCAAGGTCTCCACGCTGGCTGTCATTCATGGGAGGCATCAGTTGAGGCTGGCCTTTTCATCTAAGTGGCTTCTGATGGACATCTTTATAAAAAGAGGTCACGGCGGGACTGCTGTTTGTGGATTGCATAGAGAGCCGGCCAAGGGGAGGATTGTGCTTGAGTCACCAGGCCTGCTAGGCCCTGAGACTGAGGCTGGCTGCTACACACCAGAAGAAATGTTGAAATCTGTGCACCTGGAGATGTCCTTTTTTTTTTTTTTTTTTTTTTTAATGGGGTCAGTCGGCCAGCAGTGGCCCAGGAAGCTAAGTCCAACCATGACTTCAACACCTACATCCCCCAACATGGAGCCTCCTTATAAAGGGAAATATCCACAATCCTCTCTGTGTACACGGATGAAAGTTGGAGTGACTCCTGCAGATTCAGGGATGGTGAGCTGGGCCCCCTTACAAAACTCCCTTTTCATTCCCCACACCAACCCTGCTGCCCCCATGCCAACACCCACCCTCCCCTGTCCAGTCACCCGGGCTCCATCTGCTCACTCTGGAAGCCCTGGAGGAAGCAATCTCCGAGGCTCCACCACTACGGTCTGTAGTCAGAGACCAGACTTCTTTTGGGAGCAACATGCAGTGACCGTCTCCAGACTTTAGGTTGCAGGACCAAGACTTCCTTCTGGCCCTGCCGGAGGACCCTGTTTCCATTCCCGTTCAGATTCTGCAGGCCCTGCCTGTCCTCATTTAACCCCAAGAAGCACAGCTCTTGGAAACAACTTAGGAGTCCTAGCTCCTGGCCCAGAAATACCTTCTAGAGGGCACTGTCGCACCAGCGCCCAGGCAGGGCACGGTCCTCTCTCCCCAGGCAAGGGGTGGGAGTGTGGACAAATGAAAAAAAACGACTTAATACACAAAACATTTCCGGCCAACAAAAATTCTTAAGTGATTTTTTTTTTTGGTCGGGGCGGGTTGGGGGGGAATCTAAGAATTTTTTTTAATCTACCGAGTAAGGTGATTTGAATATCGAAGTAATTTAAAAAAAAAAAAAAGGAGAGAGAAACTTGGCTAGTTGGTGTCTTCACCTGATTTGACCTGGGCAGAATCTGAGTTATTAATAGCCTTCTGATAGACACTTTGCAGTTAATGGCGAAGCAAGATGGGATCAAGTTTCTCGTTTTTATCCAATTGGAAATGTCCAGCGGGTGAGAGAGGTCACCAGATAAAAAGAGAAGGAACAGTAAGTCTCATACACTGAACGTTGAGTCTGAATAGCCATCTTGTGAAACAGTACTTTTCCACATGAGTTATTCCCAACTTTTTGATAGTTCTAAGTACTTTCAAAATGAAATGGTCAGGCTTATTCTTTTTGTCTACCAAATACCCTCTAGATGCCAGGCGCCTAAATAACTCTACATGCCATTTTCTACATTGTGCCCTATGAGTCCCCATAAGAACCACACAGGTGGATCATCTGCCCCAGTTTACACACAGAGGAGCTTAGGGAGGGCTATGAACTGGGTTGAGCTCTCACATCTAGCAGAGAAACCCTAATTCCCTGGGCCTCCCGCTTCCAGTGACCCTGTTCTCTCTCCACTGGAAATGCTGAGTCCCTGTTTCTCTTTGGACAGCTTTTGTAGGATTGAACTTGAACCTTCACAGAAGGTGGTTCTCCCAGCATTGATTAGAGATCTGGTTCTCCAGCGGGTACCATCTCACTGAAGTAACTGCCACTTTCTGGCTGATCCCAGCCTTCAGTGCCTCTTCTTAGGGGTGATGTGTGTAGGGAGGGTCAGAGAAGTAGCACGAGAGGTGCTTTCCTCCAGCAGGGACCCCGCCTTTGGAAACTTTCTGTGTGAAAGAATACCTGATGGCACGTGGGAGCTTCGTGTGGGTTGACCCTGGAAGAGGCCGTCTTGTCAAGGCTTGGTCTCTAAGGTCTCCAAGGTCTGGCTGTCTTCTCCAGACATGAGGCAATCTTCCTTTCACTCTTGGTCCTGAACATCAGAATCACTTACAGAGCTTCCGAATAATACAGGATCAGAATGTTTGGGGTTGGGCCCCAGGCATCTCTGTTTTCTTACAAACTCCATTTGGTCAGGGCTGAAAATTCTAATCACACTCAAGTTTTCATCCAAAGATCCCTCATGCCGGTGCCTCTTTCCCGGGAGATCCTGCCACCTTAGTCCAGTGAGTTCTGACGTGTCCTTCAGTGCCATGCCACTTTTCTTTGGGAACCTTCTCTTTTACCCTTGGAGACCACATGGATTCACCTTTGTCTTGCCTATTATACTTTGTCCATCTGTCCTAGCCCTTCACTACCATGTGGGAGACTGTGCAGTGTTTGGTTTCCCTGCCGGATTGAGGGCGGAAGCAGGGCCTGTGTGTCTTGGTTTCCCAGCCCCAAGTTGAGCAGCTTGTCCGGAGCTGGTATCATAGCCTCATTAGGAACAGAATGTGTCTTTTTTGCAATCCAGCCTTGATCCTATTTAGATTCCCTGGTGCTTCCCAGAATCAGTCTTGTGTGTGTGTGTGTGTGTGTGTGTGTGTGTGCACATATCGTGTGTGTATGTGTGTGACTGCTCTCCTAGGATAAGCAGAACATGTTCATGACTTTCTCTTCTCCAGGTTTACCATGCCCAGCCCCTTCCACCAGCTCTTTGTCACAGAGGCTTGGTTTCTGGTTCTAGTAACATCCCCCTTGCACTCTTCCAGTGTTAAAAGTTTAGTGTGACCTGTGCAGAGGACAGCGGCCACTAGTGTTCTCGAGGTGGATCTCAGACCTCTTACTATTTCCTACGACAAAAGCTTTCTAGTTTCTTCACATAACTGCTGCAAGCGAAGGCTGCCCCACTTAGAAGTTATACAATCGACTTTTTGAGTCTTGCTTCGTGTCTTAAATATCATCTTGTTGGCTTTTGATCTGTCAAGATCCTTTGATCTTGATCCTGTCATTCTGCATCTCAATTTCTAAATATACGACCAGCTTGCTTTTCTTTCCTGCCTTCTGTTGAGTTGAGAATCAGTGTATTTCCCTTCCCTCTTCTCTTTTTCCTCAGTGGCTTCCCTGACGATAGATTGAATTTCTTTCCTTTCGGTGGTTCTCATCAACCTCAAAAACATACCCCTAAAGCATTGTCTAATGCAGTTAAAATTATTTATGATCTCTATTCTGCCGAATGGGACTTAGGCCTTAGCTATTCAGCAGCTTTGGATATGCTCCCATTTTGTTACTACTGTCCAGAGTTTTAGTTTTTGTTTGAAAGGAAATCTAAAGACCTTTGTTGTTATTTTTCAGTAGAAGCCTATTTTACTCAAATGTACATTGTCTGTGATTCACTGCTGTTGCTTGCACCCCACACCTTCCAACTGGCTGATGGTTCTTTTTGCTGGGAACATCATTTGAAGCTTCCTTTAGGGAAGGAATGTAGGGCACTATCTTTGTATATTAGAAAATGTCTTTTGCACTTTCTTTTTCTTGAATTGTAATTTAGCTGAGTATAAAATTTTAGGTTGCCAGTTTTATTTATTTACACACACACACACAATTAGTCTTCTGGGAGACATTTAAATTTTATCCTTTGCCTTGTATGCTCTGCTGTTTTACTATAATGTAAGTAGATGTGGACTTATTTTTATTTATCCAGTGCTTTGAATTTACTTCTATGAACCATTCATGTCTTTTATCCATTCTGGAAGATTCCTGAGCATCTCTTTAAAGCTCTTTGGCTTACATAATTCTTTCTCTGGAAGGCTTGGGCACAAATTTTGAATGCTTTCTGGATCTTTCATGTCTTCTAGCTTTTTAAAAATTTCTTCCTTTATTTCTTTGACTTGCTATTCTGGTTGAATTCATCTTTGCTGTCTTTCAATTCATTTAATTCCCTATTTCACTGTTTCTGGATAGGTTTTATGTGCTATATTGATTTATATTTTAATTTCAAGGAGTATGTTTTTTTGTTTCCAAGACTTCCAATTGGTTCTTTTCCCTAGTGACTGGCTTTTGTTTAATTTTGGTTATCTTTCTGTTTTATAATTTTTCTTCACAATGGATGTTATTTTAAGCTATGTGCATCCTAACTATTCTTATTTAAAACTCATTGTCAAGTTGTTCATTGAGAAGACTAGTGTGAATCCATATTCCACATACTTATCTTGTCTGCTGTCCTTTTTAGAATTAGGTGACTTCCCAAGTACAAGGAGTTTTGCTTCAGGGCTCCTTTTGAGTGAAACTTTAAATTTGATGTTTTTTCCTTCCTATTTTAAAAAATTTTAATTGACATTAAATAATTGTACATATTTATAGCATTACTGCAGACTGGATAGGTAGAGAGGAAGGTCAGTCAATGGATACAGTTTGGAGAAAGAAATTCTAGTATTCCATTGCACAGTAATATGACTGGGGTTAGCAATACTGTACTGGTTATTCAAAATGGCTAGAGCATTGTGATAAATAGCCTTAACATCTCCCCTGTCCCCTGTTTTATCGTCTCAGGGCTGGGTGATTGAGGGACACACCCTTCCCAGGCTCCCAGGGCACAGTCCAGATCTGGACTCTGTAAGGGTCTTCAGGATGTCTGTTTCGTAGTGATACTGAGAACATTTTCGATGCAGGCTCTGAGCAAGGCAACCCTTGCCGTGGTTCTGACTTGAAAGACTGCGGTGGCCTCCCACGACAGAAGTGTTTATGTCTCTTTTCACCAGCAGAGGGAACACCTTGCCAGAATTGCTTCACCTGTCCCCATCTCAAGTGTTCTGCAGGGACCATCCTCTCTGGCTACCACCTGCCCAGGACCAGAGCCCACTGGCCTGTGAGACCTGTCCATTCAATTCTTCACGTGTTTACTCTGTCTTTGGTTCACAAAAACCACATGTTGTGTTTGAACCTCACTAGGCCGTTTGCTGTGCTGTCTGTGTACTATGAGTCTGGGGTGATAGAAGTGTGAATCCACAGCGCCATCCTGACCGCATGCCACAAACCTGCTTGCCATGGCCCAGCACTGATAACACACTTAAGAAGAAGCAAGAACAGAGCCAGCAGTGTGACACCTGAGGTCTACGTCTAATCCGATTTCCACTTCCTCAAGAAAGGCAGTTTAACTCGCTGTACTTGTTATCATATTACCCAGCTTAGGTTGTCTAAACTATTCTTTACGGCCTCGTGAAAGATTTCATTAAATGCCTGGCGGGAACCACAGCATATTGTGTGTATGCATGTGACACTTCTCAACTATTCTTTGAAAAAGGAGAGCGTTCTCTTTAGCAGACCTGCTCCCTGTGAATGCTGGTGGCTGCCCCTTTCTTATACACAGCGAATGTGCCTGGCTTTCCAACATTAACAATGACTGACGGGGGCTCTCAGAATCAAGTCCACACCCTGATACCGGTTATCTCAAGGAAACGCTGGCAGGGTCAAAGCCAAAGGCCTCCTGGATTACTCCCCACACCGGGGATTCTGATTTGTTTACTTGCTGTGAAGTACCATTACCAAGTCTGGTCCCATTTCCTTATTTTGGCTCTGGTGCTTCCTGGGGCCTTGTGGCTTTGGAGAGCCACTCCACCCTTCAGGGGCCTTGTCTATGAAACGGGCTTCCATGAGGGGAAAAAAAATGTAGCTGAGTGGCCCCCAAATACCAGCCACCTGGGAGCTTTGTAAAGTTTCTGGGTTCCCTGTGTAAAGATTTGTACTCATCAGATTTGAGCAGGGCCTAGGAATGATACCTAATGCTACTGAATCCTTCAGCAGATTTTGACAAGTGGCCGGGTTTAGACGTGGTGGTGTAATGTTTGTAAAGTGCTCGGCAAACGAATCATGGAGCTTAGAAAGTGCCCTGCTCCTGTGTCACCTCTGCTGTCCTCCCAGGCACACAGGGCTGCAGTGAGGAGGGTGGCTGCCCAGCTTGGGTTACAGAGGAAACTGCAGAACAAAACTCATTTAAATCGCTCTAAGGTGGATGTTTTCCTTTGATTAGTCAGAAAAAAAGGGCAATGCTTGCCTCAGAGTCTTTACTCAAGTCCCACCCTTTACTGAATCCCATGATACAGATATAAATAGGGTTCTGGCATTGCACCTGGGGCACTGGGAATATATTGTCGCCCTCCAGCTGAAGTTGGGGAGAAAGTCTCTGGACAGGGCCCCGCCTTGTCTGTAAGCCTCCAATCACACTCTGGAGGCTTTCTCTGACTTTTGTTCCTGTGGATTGGAAGGAAGCTTCTAGGCCATGGTGGCCGATGTGATACAGTAGGTGGCACTAGAGAGTAAGAGAAATAAGAGGAAAGGCAGAGAGCTGGGTCCTCAGGACCTCAGGGAGGCCAGCAGGGGTGGCCACAATGGAGAAGTAGAAGCTACTTTTGCTAAAAGCATGGACTCTTCGTGTATCCTTGCTGTTGTCCAGAATTTTCAAGAATTACAAGAAAATTCAGCTGTCAGCTTTTATAACAACCTGTTCCCAGAGTGGAGCCTAGAAGTTTCCAGTCATTGTCCCCCGCCTTCTAGGAGCAACAGAGTCTTGCAGGCAGAGCCCCAGGATGAGACTGTTCCCCGCCTAAATAGAATTGTTCTTATGAGGACTAACTGCCCCCTTCCATGAACACAGGTGTGATAGATAAACATCCTGAATAGCAAGCGGAGATGGCCCCTCAAGTGATAAGGACTTCCCCGAGTCACCCCGCACAGCCAGACCTGAGATGATGGTCAACTGGGCCACACTTTGACCAAGGCTGGTCATTATTTATGCATAACTCTCGCCCCTTGCCCCAGTTCTTCTGCCATTTAAAGCTGAAACTCATGTCAGTGCCAAAAGACAGGGTTGAGACTCTTGATCTCACTTTGCCTTCCCAATATGGCCAAAGTTGATCAAAATTCCTTTCCCAGATGGGAATGGTGGCACACGCCTACGTAATCCCAGTGGTTTGGGAGGCTGAGGCAGGAAGAACGTGAGTTCAAAGCCAGCCTCAGCAAAAGCGAGGTGCTAAGCAACTCAATGAGATCCTGTCTCTAAATAAAATACAAATAGGGCTGAGGATTGGCTCAGAGGCCGAGTTCCCTAAGTTAAATCCCTGGTACCAAAAAAAAAAAAAAAAAAGTTCCTTTCCTGCTTTTTAACTTTACTTTGTCAACTTGGGTTTTGGGATGAGTGGATAGACTTGATTCCTTGGGATCCCCAGAGTCGGGACTCCATTAACAGTTCTTTTCCAGAAGATCTGGGCATTGGAATCACCTGGAAAACTTGGTTTTCTGTTCTATGTTCAAGTCTTTGAGTCCCAGATCCAATTCCTAAGAAATGAAAATGAGGCAGGCTTGGGAAACACCAATGTGGAGATTCTAGAATGATCCATGTGATCACAGCACTCTTCTCAATGGTCCAGTCACCAATCGCACCGGCCAGAATCTAGAACCCTGTTCTATTCCATGTGTGGTCCTCAGGCCAGTATCCACACAGACCCCCCCTATAGGAGCTAGCAGTGCAGGCTCTGGACCCTGCCCCAGATCTGCTGAATCAGAATCTGCACCCTAACAAGACCCCAGTGACTCCCAGGTAAATTAAGGTAAGAGAGGCCGCCTGGTACAGTGCCTTTCTACATCTGAACCATCCTAGCATGGGAGCTCCCTGAGCTAGGGATGGTTTCGTTCTTGTACTGCCCCGGGACTCAGTTTCCTCATCTTTCAAGGGGATTACAACAACTCTATCCATCCCTCCTTCGGAAGTCTATTAGGGGAACCAGTGTGTGATTTCCATATTAGATTGTGAGTTCTTGGAGGCAAAGTCCTTTGTTTTTACAATTTCTTCATACCCACTGCGTAGCATGGTGAATTAGCCATTTGGGCACAGACTTATAGAACCCTGAAACAGAAAAGGGTTTGTAGTTTGTGTAGAGCAAGGTGAGGTTAAGCCATGTGGTCAAGACACTTGTTACTGTCACATGACCTTCCCTGAGAGTTCCTGTAACTGGGCCATGTTTTGACCCAAACTGGTAATTATTTATGCATAACTCTCAGAGAGTGCTCCCTGTGAGTTAAGCTCAGCTCCTCGACCTTTGTGAACCTGTCAATCCCTCTATTCATGGCTATCTCTGGGCCCGCTGAGCTGCTGCAGTTTCTTGGGGCACCAGAGCACTGTCACTCTTTGCCTGTGAGCCCTGCCCATCTTCCCTCCATCTCCAGTCATTTGGAGCTTGCCGTGTGGTCTTGCAGCGCACTATCAGACCCTCAGAAGACAGGGCCGTGGTTTTCTGTGTTCCTTGACTGTTTTCCAACACCCAGCACAGGACTGAACACATAATAGGCACGGATAACTTTTTGAATATCTATAATTTTAAAAATATATATGAAAATTTTCACACCCATAAAGGTGTGGAGAATAATCAGATGAGCACCCGAGTTCCCAAGAAATAAAGAATATTGTTGGCAGTGCTTCGGGTGCCACTGCCCAGTCCTCCTCACCTGTGGTCTCAGTGATAGTCTGTCATCAGGGACAACTTGGGGTTTATTCATTTCAGGTACCTGCCCATAAAATAAGCACCTTGAATCCCAGGTCCAAGGCAAACATGAGGCTGCAATTCATTCAGCTCAGTTACTCGGGAATGTTTGAGAGTTGATGAACGCCATTTCCTCAGCTGGGAACTTGGGATACACTGGTGAATGGATCTCTGACCATGACAAAGCAAAATAAAAATTAAAGTCCTGCTGAGTTCAGAGGACAACCTGGGATTTCCTCAAGAATTGCAACAAATACGATTCATATGTAAATTGTGTAACATGCTAGAATTTAAAAGGCAATGGGAAAAAGTGAAACAGGTTACAAGGACCACAGTGGTTAGGGGTGGCTTTACTGAGACAATGACATCTGAGCAATGACATCTTGAGGGAGTGGAGACATTGAGGGAAAGTTGTTCCAGGTGGAGGAATAACTAGTGCAAAGTCCCCAAGGTAGAGCATGTGAGGAGCAGCCAGGAGACCAGTGTGGCTGGGGCAGAGAGCAAGATGAGGCACAGGGAGTTGGAGGCAGAGGGTGAGGGCCTGCCAACAGGGCACCCAGGGCTTTTAGGCCATTGTGAGGACTCCAGATGTTACCTTGAGCCATTGCAGAGTTTCAGCTGAGTAATGATATTTTCTGACCTCTCTGGCTCTGGTGTGCAAAGTAGTTTCAGGGGCAAGACAAGGACTGGAAATGCAGCTAGGACTAGGCTGAGAGCAGTGGAGGAGTGAGCAGTGAGATTCGGGTTATGTCCCCAAGACAGCGCCATTGATCCGGGTTTCCTCGTGAAGTGCATGTTGGGTGCAAGAGAAGGAGATAAACTCACGGATGCTTTAAGATTTTTGTCTGAGCTCCTGGAAGGGAGAGGTCTCATCACTCAAGATGAGGAGGTGGGGTTTGTGTGCAGAATCCTGAGCCATAGGTTCATTTAAGGTTTGGACTTGCTAAGTTTGAGATACCCACTAGATCTCAGAAATGAAGACGTTGAGTAAGCGGTTGGGCAGGTGAACCTGGAGTGTGGAGAAAACCTGGGTTCAAAACACACTCGACACACTCGGGAGTCATGAGCACGGGGATGGCATTCAGAGTTGTGAGACTGGCTGAGGTCACTCGGGAGTTCATGTGGGTCAAGAAGAGGAAACGGGACTGATCCCTGAAGCCCAGCGATGCGCTAAGAACGAGAGCCACCATTTGAGTCAAAGGAAAGATCAAGAGAATTTGGGGACCTGGAAACCGGGTGAAGAAAGCATTTCAAAGAAGAGAGAGTGGTAAGTAGTGCCGACTGTTGTTGATGGACCAAAAGAGAGATGAGGAGTGAGCCACATGGACGCCACTGGTGACCTTGGTAGGGACAGTTCTGGAGCAGGGAGCTGGGGAGAGCAGAGGCCTGACTGAACTGGAAACAAGAATGAGTTGGAGGAAACAAGTGAGGACAACTCTGTATGGAACTTGCTGGAAAGGGAAACGGAATTGGGATGGAGGTGACAGGGGAGCTGGGGACAGGAGGTTTTGTAATATGCCAGTGAACAGGGTTAGGCTGTGTTTTGCTATAGATGGGCTTGATCCAGGAAAGACGAGACGCTGGCAAAAGGTTGAGAGAGGAGAGTTGCTGGAGTGCAGCCATGGAGCCCACCAAGGGAGGGGCTGGCTTCAGAGAGAAGCACTGTCTGCAGTGACAGAGGGCAAGGCAGCCCAGAGAGGCCCGTAGATAGGTCAGGGAGATCCATGGACATTTTCTTCTGCTTGCTTCACTTTTCTCACTGTAGAAGTAGAGAGTAGAGATGGGAGGAAGGTGGTGGCATTTTCAGAAGAGAGTCCAAACTAAGAAATAATCACTAGGAGAGTGGAAGAGTGAGTTGGTCTATTGGGCTTAAGCTCCCCACCCCCTTTGCTCTGAAGTCTGCAGTGACCTCAGCCATCCCGTGGCTCTGATGGTTGCTGGTTCCCAGATGAGCTCCACAGGGAAGAATGGGGTGTAGTTCATATCTGAACCCCTAGCTTCCTGCGCAGGCTGGGGACCTGGGTGCTCGTGAAATACCGGGTAATGTGAAATTCATGTTCATTGTACATATACATCCCTGGGGTGCTTTTTGGTGTGGGTATGTTCTGAGAAATGTGTTGTTAAGCAATTCTGTTATTTGTGAACACCGTAGAGCATACTTGTGCAAACTAAGATGGCTGTGATGTCAATAGGCAGTGGAATCTTCATGGACCACCATCGTAAATGTGGTCTATCATTCACAGGAACATTTTTAAGAAGAGAACGGCTGTGTATGTATCTTCTCCTCTAAGCTATAGGTATATGTGACCTATGGTATATTTTAAAAAACTGCTGGATTTGGACCTAAATTAGAGCAAGATTGTTCTGGGGCCTACGATGGGCCAGGACGGGGTCTCCATCAGAGCTGGTGGGGTCCACTGGCTGGCAAGGAGCCTGCAGGTCTATTATGTTGAGCAGACACTGAGCTTCTGCCCTGCCCAGGGCCCGGGAGGTGGGCGGCTTCCTGAATCCACAGACTGGCCTGCAGCTGTCATCAGAGCAGGAGCCAAAGCCCAGCTCCACACTTCCGCCATAGTACCTTTTGGCCCAGCCGTGGCCTATGGGGCTCCCTCCTGCTCCCCTGCATGGGGCCCCAGCTGCAAGGGGCTACTGCTCTGAGCTTTGACATCTTTGGGGACTATGGGGACAAGTGCATAGAGTACTGCATACATGGTATACGTTAAGGGTGTCTTGAGTGGCAAGCTACTCCCCCGTGCTAGGCATATGAGTGGCAAACCTCTTACCCCGAAGGCACAACCCTGGGCGTGAGGCCACATGTTGCAGTCCCTGCGCTTGCTCCATGGCCCACTCCTGGATTGGTCACAGCAGGGACAGTTGGCCAGCAATTGCATTAGTGGCTGCCTGTAATGCTTAGCTACTGCCTGTGTATATATACATGGTAACTGCACAGTACAATCAGACCTGCTTCCTGCTTGGTCTCTGGAGGTCTTGATTAGCAACTCCACAGCTACACTCTCCTCAACCCTGTTCCATGGACCTCCTCGCTGGATGAGAGAGAGCCCACGCAGGGGACCCCTTCCCACCATGTGGACATCTCCCCCCTTTCGGCCTTGAAACCTTCACCTTCACAGCTGCGCTCTGGTGTCCTCCCTTTGGCCTGCCCTCTTCCTTTCCAGTACTCTGCACTCTGCTGCTCTCTCAAGGACCTCTGCTCTGTCTCTGGGTCCCCAGCCTCTGGCCCAGAGAAGAATTAGTGCCCATGCACGGAGCAGCACCTAGTGAGAAGAGGCAGTGGGCCACGCAGCTCAGCTTGGGAAGGAGGCTCTGCTTCCTGTGGGCTCCAGGCTTCTCTGCATTGGTTTTCAGAGGCGCCGTCATTCCTGCAGGCAGCCTGAAACTGGAGTCCACGTGTGTCCACAGCCAGCTTCCTGGCTGCTTCTGGAAAGAACTTCACATTCCAGACCCCTCCATGCCTTGCCAGCTCCTGTGTTGGGGGCATCCTTTGCCTTTCTGCCTCTAAGGTGGAGTAGCAGCTCCTGGTGGCCTGTGGCCCAACACAGGGGGAGTGGGAAGGAGCCCTCAGGCCCCCATCATGGGCTTAACCAGGAGTGGGCACGGCTCTGGCCTCTCCCATGGGTGCACTGACGTCAGGGAGTGCACTTGGCCTGCTCATCAGACTTAGGAAGTCGCCCCTGCTCCCAGCACTGGGCGCTCCGTGTCTGCTGAACTGTGCTGACCTGCCAGTCCTTTGCTTGCTGCCGTCGGTAGTGACCTGGCCTGGGACAGGGAAAGGATTGAGTGGAGAAGTGCTTGGGAGGCTGGTTTTGCAGCCCTGAAAACCTGAAGTGCACTGAATTGGCCTGTTGGCCTCTCTAGTGTGGGCAGCAGCCTAGGGGTACTCTCGGACACCCCTCCCTGGTGTCCCTTCCTCCTATGACAGCTCCCTCCCTCCCCATGTCACCAGGCCAGGGAAACAGCCATAACACAATCAAACAAATGTGCTCAGAAGTGGTGTGCAGAGAGGACAGGAGAGGACAGGCCCCTGTGTCGTCTGCCCCAAGCAGGTACCTGGCTTTGCCCACAGGATGGTGGAGACCGTGGTGGTCACAGAGCCTCACCTCCCCTCGGGTCCTGCCTGCTGGGACGTGACATCTGAAGCCTCAGACAGCCTGGCTCTGTGGTCTGTCCCCAGGTCCTGAGCTGGCAGGTCCTGGCGAGGCTGTGGCCTTTTGCCTGCTGTCGGTCAGCCTTGCCCTGGCTGGGGACCAGCTGGCTGCCGGCGGCCTCAGGCCTGACAGCGTCACTGCTGCAATCTCAGCAAGCCGGTTGCTTCTGTAGAAGGGACTGGACGTACTGAGGTCAAGGGGCTTTCTCCAAGTTCATTATTTACCCCCTCCCCACCCCACTCCTGCTGCCTGCCAGGGTCCGCCACTGTGACTGGCTCCCCTGCACCCGCCTCTTCTGAGAAATGTCAGAGCAGCAGTCAGAACAGCATCACGCGGCCTAGCACTGCCCGAAAGAGCGATTTCTTCGTGTTCTGGTTGCTGTTTCCACAGAGAGAAACTTGCTGCTTTTGAGCGGATGGATCAGGGCCAGGTCGTTAACGCTGGGCTTTTCCCTGGCTGCTGCTGAGCGGCCACGCTGAGACCACTCAGCCCCTTCCTCCCTCCTGTGCTGGGAAGTGCCCCGCGTTCTTGGGACAACGGGGCTCCTGGGTTCGTCCACTCAAACAGAGTGAACCTGGGTCCCTGGCCCCATGGCTGGAATCTGGGGAATTTAGGGCAGGTCAGGCTGTGCACAGAAGGTTTGTCTTGGAGCATAAGAGTGCAACTGAGTGTGTCACCTGCTACTCTGAGTGGCCAGCCCTGTGCCAGTGGCTGCTAGTAGTCTCACCTTCCTAGTTAGTCTCCTTAGTTAGGGAGGTTAGTTAGGGAGAGTTCTTACTTTTCCTTTTTTCCTCCCATCTCTTTTAAACTACTCTGGGCCTTGGGGAAAAGGTGTAGCAATTGTAAATTCAGAGCAGATCCTCAGGTACTTTTGAACCCTCATTTACCTGCAAAATGGTGTCTTTGTTAAAGTAAATCCACGTGAAGACTTTTCCAGGGGACCCTTTCTTGCTCACCTTAGCTCTATAAGGTGCAAATTAAGGGTCCCGTGGTGTCTGGCCCTCTGGAAAGCCCTGCAGGTCCGGCCACACCTCAAAAAGAGCCAACCAGGTTGTGAGGGGTATGGAGTCCCTGGGGGGAGGAAAGATGGTAGAGTCGGGAGGAGACAAGCCAGAGCTCCCCAACCCTGACCGACGTTGCTCAAGTCAGGAGAGCTGCTGTCCCCCTGTGGGGCTTCGACTTCTGTGAGAATGCAGCTCCTCAGGTGGAGTCAACCTCACGTTGACACTGAGAAACTGCTGATCACACACAGTCGGGTCATGGGCTCATTTTGTCCCTTTCAATGTTTGGCACTCCACACAGCGTTGTTGAGTGACCAGAGAGTGTCCCCTGTTCTAATGCCAGAGTCTGGTACTGCTTGCTGGCGTATCTGGGGCAGAGTTCTTTCCACATGGTGCATGTGAGTTTGGCTTGGCCAGTGTCCATGCCAAGACTTGCAGAACGGTTTTGCACGATCCCCTGGTCTTTAACATGTCATGCTATCTTGGTTGTCTGTGCTGGGCTCTGGCTTCTGGTCTTGTGGCCTCAGGATGCCAAGGGTCCTAAGGTCCTAGGGATTTTCTTTCATGGGGTGTGGTGAGAATCACAGATGTAGAAATGGCCATAATGAAGCAGAAAGTTTGTAGAAAAAAGGGGGCATGGTACGCCATGCAGGGCCCACAGGGAAGCACTGAGGTTGGCCAGGAGGCAGAGAGAGGGAGGGAAATGGGTGGACAGCAGCCGTTACTGTGGCTTGTGGGGGAAAATGTGGCCAAGACAGGGGCCACAGGCTTGGCTGAGTAAGGCCAGCAGGCTGGGGCACAGGGGCTGTCCCTGGCTGTGACATACCTGGCCTGGGCTGAGTAGGGCCCATGGATGCCACCGGAGTGTGAGTCCCCAGAGAGGAGGCGTTTGGGGCTGGCTCTGGGTGGGTGGGTTTGCACATGGCGGGTTTGCACATGGCAGATTTGCTTGAGGACAAGGACCAGCCCTGGGAGCAGTCTTTCCAGGTTCAGGGGCCCGGGTATCAGCACATCAAAATGCAGAGAGTGAGAGGCCGTGGTAAAGCTGGCAAGGCACTCAAACCAACGCTGACTTAGTTGGCAGGGCCCAGCGAGAAGGTGCCCGGGACTTTGTGCAATGGGACTGCACGAGAAGTCTGTGGCAGGTTAGGGCCACCCTGGCCTCGGTCCTCCCATCCCTGCCTGCTTCTCCCTCTCTCTATCTCTCTGACTCTATTGCTCTCTGCATCTCTTGGTGTCAATCTCCTGGACTCTGACTCTCTCGGTCACTTCTCGCAGTGGCTCAAAGATCGGCTTTTGTTTGCATCCATTTTTTTCTGAGCTTTCCCCTCCTAAGCGTCACGGGGTCCTTCCCTGAGTCTCCCAATCCCTTGAAACGTCTGCTCTCCTGGGGGCGGTGTGGGCGGCTGACCCCCAGGTTTGGCTATGACGCCCGTTCCTTCTGCCCCACTGTGAGTTAACTGAGTGGCACAGATGCCACCGTTTGCTTAGTGAAGAAGGGGTTCAGGATGGTGGTTTGGGATAGGCTGCCTGTCCTCCCTCTCGAGGTTGGCAGCACGCAGTAAGGTAGTGGAGCATGGAGAGGCTCTGCAAGGAAAGCCTTTGTCTCTGTTTTACCTTGTGTCTCCACATTTATCCGACCCTCCATGGAACGGGGTTTTGCGTAACCCTGGCTACCACCCTCGAGAAGCCCTCTGGGGATGTCTCCCGCTGGGGCAACTGGAGCAAAGGTGGCTCTGGCCTGGCACTCCCAGCCTTGGAGTGAACAGTCTTTGCTCCTGGAGGCCAGTGCTTCAAGGAGCCCAAGGAACCCGCAGGTAGCTGGCCTCAGAGCCCTAGGTCTAATCACTCCTGTCCTTGTAGAGACACGCACCCGGCGTGTGCACGCACGGCCCGCGAGGGCACTCTGCACTCATAGGTGAGGAGGTGCGCAAGCTAGGAGATTTGATTTCAAACAGGAGAGTGTCACTTTGCCATAAATACACACATACAGACACGTGTCAACAGCACACAGAGGCACACGCTGTCCTCCAGGCAAACACATTCAGCCCTGCACAGTCAGACACGGTCACTCTGCCCAGGCACAGCCAGGTACACAGAAATGTCAATCCAGTCTCACCTCACCACCCCAACACAACACCCTGTTCTAGCTACTTACTCCTCTGGGACAAACCGCTTCGAAACTTAGTGGCTCAAAACAACAACTATGTTATCATGATTTTATGGGTCAAGGATTCAGGCTGGGCTCAGTTGGGCATCTCCTGCAGCTCATGGTGTTCACTGAGGTGACCCAGGGGTACCGCCTGGTCAGTGGGCTCATCAGGAAAAACAAGGACAGCTCCCCTCACATGTCTGGTGCCTACCTGGGGCTGGCAGGAAGGCAGGGCTCAGTCGGGACTGCTGGCAGGAGTCTGCTCGAAGCCACTCAGGTGTGGCATCTCCCGGGACTTGGTTCTCTCAGCTGGTGGCTGGTGTCCCCAGAAAGAGCATTGCAAGAGGCAGAGGAGGCTGTTGTAAGGCTCCTGTGACCTCAGGAGGGAGAGTCCACCTGTCCTGCATGTTACTAATAAAGCAAGTCCCTCTGGCTGGCTGAGATTCAAGGGGAGCGCATCAGTGGGAGGAGTCACAGAGAACTTGAGACCATCTTTAGTCCAACACTCACACACACACACACACACACACACACACACACACAGTCTACATAGCTCACGCTGACCTGGAGCCTTCTACTACTTTGTCTGGATCCTCTCCTTACAGAGGAGAAGGTAGAGGCTTAGAGAGGCCATGCACCTCTTAGTTAGAGCCAGGGTTCAAACCCAGGTCCATTCCCGCTTCCTGCCAGGACCACTCACTGCTTGGTGCCTGGGGCCAAAAGTTGCCAAAGGTTGCACTTCACATTTTGTGCAAGAATTTCAAATGACAACAAAAAATAGTTGTGGGGTGGAATGAGATCGCTTTCTTCTCAACTTTGAAAAAATGATTGTGGAAGCACAAAGTGTCATCACGCTTGGTGTTCTTGTGCTTAGACTTAACCTCTGAAATCTGACCAAAGCCTTGGGGGTGCAAAGACATTACTCCCCTGTCAGTAAAAGCATATATTTTGGTGTTTGATTTGAAATTTCATTTAAAATCGGGACCCAGTTCAAGCAATGTGAGCTTCAGCTGCTGGCAGCCTTCCCAGTCTGCCTCGTGAGTGCCAAGTCAATCCAACTATTGTCCACACTGAATGCTGGGGTGCTTGTGACTTCGTGGCCCTTGAAGAATTTGAGTTGGATGGTCCAGGACATCTGTGTCCAAGTCGCATGCCTTCTTGCAGCAGGCCGGAACATTCCACAGAGCTGAAAGGGAAATGGCATCTGGATTCCAAAAAGTGCTTCAAATCCACTGTTTGGTTGAAACCATGACTCAACTGCCCTGTCAAGAAATTTCCAGATGAAGAAACCAGTTCCTTTGTCCTGCTTTCCCACAAGGGTACAGAACGGGGTGGGATCCTGGAACACATCTGCCGTCTTTCTCAGGATCTGCCTCCTAGGGAAGTCCACCTCTTTATTTTGCTGTGGTTCCAGGAGGACCCCCCTCCCCCATATTCCCATTCTCCTCACTTCGTTGATGACGCTGTTGTCTAGGTAGTCGCCTGAGTCATCCTTAAAGTCTCCCTGTTCTTCACCCACCTGTCCAAATGGCTTGCCATGTCCAAATCGGGTATTCAGAGCTGCTCTTCCTCTCTGTCCCAGCTCAGCCCGTGGCCTGGCCATGGCCATCTTTTGCTGGAATAACCTTCTGAATGGCCTCTTGGCCTCCAGCACAGCCTCCATCGAGCGGTCAGCGTGCTCCCTGTGGGGTGCAAACTAGGTCATCTCCCCGTTCCTCTGTGTCTCCCTGTTGTATGCAGCAAGTCCCTTGACCCTGCTCTGTGACCTTGACCCTGCTTAGTGAGTCCCCATGCCTCTGTCACCAAGATGGGGAACTCCAGGCCCTTCCCTGAAGGGACCCAGCGGTTCCCCTTTGGTCTGTTTATACA
The DNA here is from genome assembly GCF_048772815.1 of Callospermophilus lateralis. Lineage (NCBI taxonomy): Eukaryota > Metazoa > Chordata > Mammalia > Rodentia > Sciuridae > Callospermophilus > Callospermophilus lateralis. The sequence goes on from NC_135318.1 coordinate 7,748,801, forward strand.
ATGGCTCCTGCAGAGGGTCTCCTTTGAGGAGGACATTCTTAAAGATTGATAAAAGGCCTGAGCTCCTCATGGGGCACATGGGCCTCGGCCTTGTGGTACCTTCTGTCCCCTCCCAGGCCCCTTGGTGTCCACCCACACGTGCTGCCCTTTCCTCCAGACACCGGCCCCCTTGCTGTCTGGCTCACGTTCAGTGCCCCTTTTCTCTGCCCTGCTCGGAACCACCTCGCCTTCCTCTCCTCCCAAGTCAAACTTAAGCAGCTTAGAAGGCACCTTCTGCACTGACATCCTGTGTCCCTGCAGACAGAGGAATGGCTGCCCCTCCGTCCTGCAATCCCCAGGGCATATCTGGAGGGGGCTCTGGCCACGACAAGCTCTTTCACTGTCTTCCTGCTAATGTGCAGATCATGAGTGACTCCTGCAGGAGATTCCCACCTCATTCCCTCTGAGCTGCCAGGGCTCAGCAACGCTCGTGGGCCCGAGAGCCACTCAGCCACTCATCTCACACCCAGTTGACCATCAGTCGGCCAGCAGCTGTGGGCTGGATACGTGAGGCAGTCAGAGGGGGCAGTAAGTGGGCCCTGGGGTGGGTGGGGGGGACCGCAGGACCCCCGATTCTGGGGTGCTTCAGTGGCGCTCCAAGCAGGTATGTTCTGAGCATAATTTAAGGCCTAAGGCACAACTGGTCCTTTAGAAAGGGTCGGCTAAGCCCACACAGGGCGACCCTCTGGGCAGAGCTGACTGGATTGGATGTGGGAAGGGACAGCAGGAGTCCTCGAGCTGATCCACGGCCAGGCTTTGCCCCTTAACCTTGTGCCCACATTCCGACCTCTAGTCCCATCATTCCATGCCCCTGGCCTCCTGTGGATTCACCAAGGGCCCCTGTGTCCTCCGAGAAGGATGAGAGGAGGGAGGAGGAGAGATGAAGTGAGTTTGAACCTTGTCACCTGCCCTGTGCAACCAAGGCTCCACACTCTGAATGTGTGCAAAGAAAAGCCACCACATCCTTATTACTGATTTCTTTTTGAAAATTGAGACATGATTCAATTGCCATAAAATTTACCATGTTAAAGGGCACAGCCGAGTGGTTTTATTCTATTTAACCCCTGCCATTAATTCCAGAGCATTCCCATAAATTGACTTTAAAATCCTCTTTATTATTCATTAAATTTATTTTTTTTTTAGCCCACAAAAGAAAAAAAGAAGTGCATATATGAATAGGGGTACCATGGGATGATTCAGTATACACGTAGCACTAACCAACTTCTGATGTTTTTGTTTTCTAGATTCCAATAATGAGAGACCCTGGATGGATTCGAAATGTGTGGCCTTCAAACATTAATGTGAGTGCGATTGCTATAGAATATCATTATGCTTTCACATTTCAAGATCAATCAACTACCCCTGGTCTCGGTGCATTCCTGCTGTGGATCTCTGCAGCCTCCAAAGCAAGATGGCGCCCTTCAACCCACGCTTTCCACGTTGACCCGAGCACTTTCTCCAGGTTTCATAAACTCCCCCTGCAGCTACAAACACCTGGGCTGGTTCTAATCTCTGCTTCTTGTGGTCTGTACCCTGCCATTCCCAGAGGTGATTTTGTCACCTCCCTGATTAAAAAGCACTCAGTGGCTCTCTAGTGCCCTTGGACTGGTTGCTCATGTCTAACAAGAGCCCAGCAGCTATTCCTGAGCCCTTAAGGTCCATTTCCAGGTCCTGCTTCTTCCTCTTGTTCTCTTCTCAGGGCCCCTTGCCCAGGAGTCGGCTTCAAGCCTCAGTAGCATGGTACAGTGTGCTGGGCCCGTGGTCTGAAACCTACGTCACAGACAGGGTAGGGAGGCTATGGGAGCATCCAGCAAAGAAGTGGAAAAGCCCAAGGGCCTATTCGTCCTTCCTGTGGCCTCTCCCAAACCTGTGGATACAGAACAAAGGTGGCACTGGGTCTCTTCCCTAGTGAGGAGGAGCTCACTCACAGGCTAGAGAGGAACTTAGGAAACATGGTGTAGGCTAAGGATTTTCAGAGGAACCTGAGGCCTAGTGTGGTGACCACCAGAGCGAGATGGGCCCAGGGGCTCTAGTTGAATGAACTCAGCCAGGCCAGGGGACTCTGCAAGGAGCAGGAGTTCTGTTCCAGAGGGACAGGGATGGGGTCCAGTGGGAGGCCTGGAATCCTGGCCTGCGGGCTGTTAGTGGCAGTTGGAGTGAGGAGCCACCCTTTGGGAGGAGAAGGACAGGAAGTTCCAGTAAGTGACCTGTCGTCCTCTGGGTGGGCGTGTAGGCCTGGCGGGCCCGGAGGCTGGCCCAAGCAGCTTCCCAGGGTGAAGTTCCTGTTCTCCAGACCCTGGTGCTGAAGGCACTCCCACCAGGTCTCCAGGCCACCACTGGCCCCTGGGCAGGGCGATGGCTTTAGTGTGGGGGACAGGCAGCCCATGGGCCTCTGCTACTGCGGCTTTTACTGAGGTTGTCCCTGCAAGACAGGAGGCAGCGGGCAGGGGGCAGGAGATAGGAAGTGGCCATTCGTGCTTCAAGGGTGAAATTACAGAGCATCTTCACCATCCGTGACTGGGGAGTTGGATTAGGAGTCCAAAGTTCCGGTCACGTTTCTGCCACCTGCACTGTGTGCCCCTGAGAGGGTCGCCTGCCTTCCCAGAGCTCAGCTCCCTTTCAGTCCTTTCAGTCATCATCCTACAGTGCTTTACCCCGAGCTGTAGCAGCAGGACCGAGCGACCTGGGTAACTCGGCGTGTGTGGGGAGGGCTAGAAGCCCTCAGGGGAAGGCCTCTTGATGAAGGCAGGCCTTCCGGGAGTCTCGGAAGAGCCCTGACCGTTGGCAGAGCCCAGAGGTCAGGAACAGCGTGGTGCGTCTGGGAGCTGGGCACGTGGCTGGGGAGGGAAGCATGGAAGATGAAGTCAGGGAGGAGGAGGAGGGCACCAATGACCAGGAGCCTCATCTGCTTTTCTGAGGACCTTGGGCTTATCTTGCAGATAATGGGGTAGGGGGACCTTGACAAGCAATGTCATGTCAGAGCTGCGGACTGCGAGAGTGTGTTCAGGGGAAGATCCAGAAGGTGGGGAGACCAGCCAGGAACTTGCTAGTGGCCTGGTTGTGTTTGGAGTCCTTCAGGTGGCCAGTCTGGAGCTGGGGCAAGACCTGGCCTGTAAATACTGAGCTTCAGAGCGATGCTGTCACCCAGGAAGGGTGTGCCGCATGCTGGTGGGTTTCCAGTCAAAACCTCTTTTTCTGGCCCAGCGTTTGATTGCTTCTGTTCTCTGTCATCTTCAGAAGGCAGGTCCATGAATTCTGAAAATGTCTGGTGTCAAGAAAGCCAAAAGGAAGGGGAAGTCCAACCAGAAAGAAAGGAAGACTCCAAGTCTCTCTCTCGTCTCCCTTCCTGGTTTTGGGGTCACTGGCAGGGTGTGCTGGGGTGCCATGTGACACGTGCCTTCTTGAGGTTCAGGGGAGCTGCTTGGGGCAGAGAGACCTGTGACGACTCCTTCGTGAGCCTGAGGAATGTTCTGGGGAAGGTGACCTCGGAGACTTAGGTCCATTTGAAACCTGGGGTTTGCAGAAATCCCAAGACATACACACTCTCCAGCAACCACACCTGACTAGTCCCTCCCAACAGATTCACGTCCTCTGGAGGACAAAGGCTGAGCCACGGCATGTTCACAGGCAGAGAAACATGGTGGTTCAGTCTGCAACACTGAAAGTAGCAGCAATTCCCCGGTTATCCTGGCCCGTCACTTGAAACCAGATTTCGCCCATTTATTTTATCTTTTGTTGTCTTTAGAGTTAAGAAAAGGACTGGGCCTGAATTTTAGTTTTCTTGTGCATTTTGTAGGGGGAGGATTTAGATTCATTTTTGAAAACTTTTATCCAAGTGACTTGTTGTGTGACTTCTGTAAGATCATCTAGGAAATGCTGGCTCACAGTGACAACCACATTGTCTGATCCCACCCAGCTGGCTGGCAGGTCTCCTTCGCCTGTTGCCCCAGGACTTGGCCTCATGGAGGCCCGCCTGATGGAGGCCAGCCGGCTCTCCAGCCTCACGCACGAGGGACCCTTCCTCCTGCTCTGACATTGATGCCCATCAGGTTTCAGCCTGCTGTACATTCAGACCCTGCCTTTCTTGTCCAGGGTGTCTGGGGGCTCAGTTTTTCCAACAGTGTGTTCTTCACTGATGTTTGCTTTCCTTTTTTCCTGCTCTCCTCCCTGACCTCCTCCAAAAAACACTGTACTTCAGCTGCTACTGTAGCCCCTCGCTTGGAAACCATCACTTTACTTGTAGGCCCGTTAACTTATCATGCGATCCATTTCTTCTATTTGGATGATCATAATTTTCATACAGCTTTTAGGGTCATTTATCTATTTAACAAACCTTATATAGTACTTCCCATATGACAGGTTTTTTTTTTTTCCCTAGGAGTACTATAAATATTAATTAGTTTAAATCCTTACAACAATCTTATAAGTCAGTCCTATGATTATTATCTTCCTTGATAAGAAACACCCCAGAGTGGCTGAGTCACTTGCTCAAGGTCACACAGCTGGTAAGTGGCAGGGCTAGAATTTCCATCACACCTCTGGCTCCAGAGACATGCTCCTAAGCACTAGAATGTGCTGCCTCTAGAAGAAGTTTCTCTCTTTCAAAAGTTTCTGATTCCATTTTTTGTTTCTTGCATTTAGTACTTGTATCCCGTACTCCAGATCTTCCAGATTCTCTGCTCTCGTGCAGCAGCCTTTTCCTCCCGGCCTCTCCCCACCCGGGAGACCTCTCCTCCCTGCCTCCTCCTGGATCAGCAGAGAGGTAATGGGAGCCCTCCCTCCTGCAGGGTTGCCAGGTGGAAGTTTTCTTCTTTCTGAGTTTACCCTTTTAAAATACAGTAAAAGTGGGGCACATTTTCAGGACAGAAATACAGATGGGAGATGTGTTTTTGAATCTTGCATGATGGAATTTCTTCTTTAACTTGGCTTCACATTTTAATTTGTTAGGATTTCAGATTGGAGCCTACTGTTCCGTTTTCACAGAATTTTGGACATGTTGTTCCATGGCCTCCTGACAGCTAATGTTCCCCGTATGTCATCTGACTTTTGTTCCTTTGCAGGTGACCTTTAGCTTTGTTTTTTTCCTGTCTGGAAGGGTTTGGAGTCCTCTGTCAATCCATGGTGTCCTGAAGCCTCCTGTGCCATGCGGTGGTCATTCCATTGACCAGCTAGGTCTCCTGTAGGACCTTCTCTTCTAATCTGATGCCAGCAGCGGAGCTCAGGAAGACACAGGGCAGCGGTGGTGACCAAAGACAGCGGGTGCTCCTCTGCCTCATCTGTCTCCTGTCGGCCAACTTCTGATCTCGTTCATTCCAAGTCTGATGATGGCTTCTTAACCGTCAACGTCCTTTGGTGGTGGTTGTCCTGTATTTCTTGGTACAGCCATACTCTGTTTTGCTCTTATGAAGGATACATCTCTCCAATGTCTTTGAGATTCTAATTTGGGGGCTTCTTCCTACCCATTTCTCTCCTGTCACCTTGTCTCTGTCTCTGTCTCGAGTCACGGCTCCTTCTTGTCTCTTGCCCTTTCTCTTTCATGAGCAGGATTTCCTCGCCCCTGGTGGCTGACTCTGTTTGTTCAGCACAGATGGGATCAGAGGGCTGCTTGGGGCTCCAACTGGCAGAGGCCACTCTGGAATAAAGGTCAGGAGCTGGCTGTCCTGCAGGGGATAGTCCCCACAGCGCCTGCTGGAGGTGGCACTGGGCACCCCCACCCGCTCTCACAGCTCCTCCTCAGGAACTCCGGGGCATCCTGGGCTCCCCATTATCTCTTTGCCCCAGCTTTCTTTGGCTCTCACCTTGCAATCTGACTACACATCTTTCCCAAAGGAGACGCCCCTCCTGGTCCCACATTGCTTTGCATTCTGAAGTGTCCTTGACAATAATGAGGTATCTGGCGTGAAGGAGTCTGGTGCCTGTTGGTCCACTCCAACACCCTGTCTGCCCTCCTGCCCTGCATTTTCCTTCCTTGCCCGGCACTGGTAGTGAAGCCACCGTGCAGGTGTCTGGTGACAGTCATATGTCCTTTATCTAGAAATGCACTGTGCTGGCTTGGCTCTGAGAGCCAATTGCTTTTGAATCATTATTATAGCATGGATTAGCGACAGGCACAGCAGAGTCAGACACAACAATAATGCATTTAATTAGAATCTTACATTGTACAGAGAGAATGATCATTTTTTGTTCCGTGGATTCTTGGGTTTTATGGAGATGCCTTAAGACACTGTCTTGTTTGTGAATAGGAGCACTGTGCTAATGTCCATCTTAGTGTCTAGTCCCGATTCTTCTCTTATCAATCCCTTCTTCTCCCACTCCAGGGAGTATCCTGTCCTGTGTCCTTCTACCTGCTTCCTCTTGCTGGAGACACTGTGAACCTGCCGGGTCCTGAGCTCCTTGGGGCGGGAGTGTCTCTAAATCATTTACCTGCCCTGGCCCAGTACACAGAAAATACTAAGGCATGGCCCACGACAAGAGCAGTGACATCCTCAATACCAGAACATGACTCATCCATTCATTTTATGATGCTGAGTGTGTATTTTTAGTATAGTTTATTAATTCATTTGCTTTTATGATATTGAGTGTATTTTTAGTTTGTTTCTTATTATTTTTAATTATGATGGCTTTGCATTTTTGCGACCAGATGTTCTGACCTGTGATATGATATTTAAGCATCCATTTAAAATATATTTGTTGAGCATCTACTAAGGGCCAGACACGGTGCTAGATACTTAAAACAGAAATGGGCATTTCCCTCCCGCAGCCGCTGCCTGCTAGGGGGTAATCATTGATGTGAGCAGAGTGTCGGACTCCAGCAAGTACTTAGAATTCAATCCAGCAAGTACTTAGAATTCAAGGTCTACCAGCAAGAAGTGCCCCACAGGGAGGGCCATGTCACTGGGGCGGTTAGTGATGCTCAAGCTAAAGTCGAAGAACGGGTGGCAGTTAATCCCGTGAAAAGGGAGAAGACTGTATGCACAAGGCAGAGCGATTCAAGGCCCTGAGGCAGAGGGGTCAGGGCCGGCACAAAGAAGGAAAGCCCCGGTGCAGCCTGAGCTCAGACCTGGGGAGAAACCGCGGAGCCAGGGCAGCAGGGGCTTCCCACACGTGCTGGGATGCGTGGGGCTGGTGCAGGGGAAGCAGAGGCCTGTCCTCAAAAAGAGGGTCTCTCGTGGGTTCCGGTGCCCCAGGGTCTCCTGCAGCTGAGTTCGGCCCTGACAGGACAGCTGCAGGACCGTCCCCACTCCTCCCTCACACCCTGCCTCTGCGTGGCCTCCGCTGGAAACCTGAGGGACTGTGCTGGTCCTTCATCTGACCATGCTGGTCTCTGCTCAGAGCTTCTGCTGATTATGTCACCCAGAGAGAAGGGAGGGAGGAGGAAGTGCCGGGTGGGTCGCTTTTTTAAAAAAAATCACCAGGAATTCACATTAATTCCGTGTTCTGAAACTCACTCTGTAGAGGCGATTGGAGACGTCCTGGCCGTCATGGGCCCCATCCACCGCGGCTGTACTCGTGTGTGTGTGTGTGTGTGTGTGTGTGTGTGTGTGTGTGTACGCGCGTGCGTGCAGTGCCTGTGTGTGGAGGGAGCGGTCCTGCTGGTCTCTTTGTCACTTTTCAGTGCTGGGACTGAGGTCCTCAGGTGACTTGTGCAGGTTCTCATGACGATGACAAAGAAAACAAGAACCCAGGTCTCCAGTTCTCCAGAACCACAACCCATCCAGGACACCCCCAATTCAGAAATACCTGAGGGTCCCCCCACCCTGTATCCTGACTTCTGGGCGGCGTCAGGTCGGGGTGGGGGAACAAATTTGGTTGAGGCCTGTGGCTTTAGTGTGGGGCTCTGGGACAGCCACTTCTCCTCTGTTGGTTTACAGATGGAGCCTGAGGTCTGGCCCAAGGGCAGATGTGAAACTCAGACCCTTTGGCACAGTCCGCTGTCCCCTGACCCACAGGAAGGAAGCTCTGTTCCTCTGTGAACACCCACCACGGAGCCTCCTCACGGGGGACAGGGAGTGGGGAGCCGCTAAGAGCACTGAGGCACAGCCAGATTGCGAGCAGCTTTCAGAAGACCGGCTTCCCGTCTCCACTCAGCCACCCTTGACTTCCTGGTTGCTCAGTGAGGAAAGATGGTGCTTATCACAGAATTCTAAAATGGGTTTTGCACAAGTAAAAGTGATTCGATTTGGCAGATAAAAAGATGGAGCGAGCTTGTTCACTGAGTCAGTCTAGATCCACTTGCTGAGCCATGTTCAAAGCCCTCCACTGCCCTCCCCCCAGGGCCCTGGGGGAGGTGGGAGCCCAGGACACTTGTCCCAGGCCCACTTACTTGCAGGTCTTTTACATGGTCAACCCAAATCCAGACACCTTCATCCTTCAGATCCTTTGGGTCGACTGACAGATGTCACCTGTCCTGGCCACCCCTCGACGTCGGGCCATCACTTCATCTCTCGTTCCCGCTCCGGGTTTTCTTTGTAGCTTACACCTCTTCCATCACTGTTTGGAGACTCTGGTCTCCCCTTTCCATCCCGTTCCAGACGGGGAGCCCTCACTCTCCTGTCTGAGGTAGCATTGCCTGCTGAGTGTGGTCAGACCTTCAGAGAGAACAGCTTGCTTTGTTTCAGGCTGTGACAGATGTGTGACTATGTGGCCCAATACCACAAGGTTGGGAAAATGCAAAAACTACGTGCATTTATTCTGCGGGGCCTAGTGGGGTGTTACGTAAGCTGGAATCTGTGGCCTGTTGAATATGTTGGCTGGAGTAACACCCCCTTCCCATCTCAGTAGAATATTGTCCCCTTTTGAGGATGAAGGTCATGATTGCAAAAGCAAGTGAATTTTTAAAATTTTATTAGTGCATTGTAGCTACACATAATAGTTGGGTTCATGGGGACAAAATCATACATGCATGGAGTTGGACTACAAGTGAATATTTTTTTATCCCTCAGATTTTGGTCCAGAAGGATTGGCATGGCCTGGAGATATAGAAGCACCTAGTGCTTAGAAGGATCGATTCATAAATATTTTAAATACAATAACATTCTGTTCACAGGATAACTGAATGTGCTAGATTGGCACATGACTTACTAAAAAGTGCTGTTGTGTGATGACAAGTCAACAAAGCGACATTCAAATCCCCTGCTGTTACTAGAAACTACTGCCTTGCCTTGGAACATGCACACATCATTTGTAGGACTCGGCTCATCTATCACCAGGGACAAAATCAAAAAGTCTCTTCCTGTAAAAACTCCTTCCTGTAAGAAATGCAGCTTTTCCCATCCTGGTTCAAAAGCACCACCCAAGGAGGGCCTGGGAAGGGGCCAGCGAGCAGGTGTTGTATCCTCGGAGCACCCAAAGAGCCGGCTCTCACACTGCAGGTTTGCAAAGAATGAGGAGGGCTGAGGGTCGTGAGCTGAGACCTCCGAGTTTCCCCTTCTACTCTGATGTGGAGTGTTCTGCGGGAGGCACTCTGATCAGGCCCCAGGAAACCGGAGAAGAAATAGGTCTGCTCTAACCCTAAGCCTCTGCGTCAAGAGGAGGAAGAGATCAAGGCTGCGCCTTGATGCTCAGGGAGAAGTCCGGGCCTCCAGCACTGGTCATACCCCAGCCGACTCCTGGCGCGTGGGTGGCAGTGCCGTCAGTTTTCAGAGGACTCCGTCACATCTCTGCAATAACTTTCCATCTTTGCAGCTGTTTATGAAGTTTCCAGGTGTAGTTGATGGGGTGCTAAACCCACCAGTGTCTCCGTAACTCCCGCCCTCTCCCTCTCTGGCCTTTCAGACGTAGCTTAGTTTCCTGGGACGTGAAGCCTTTCCTGTCCACCACCATCAGTCCCAGGACTCCACACAGGCCGTGCCGGACGGCACCACATGTCCAGGCTCTGTAGAGACCAGGCGCGGGCCTTTTCCCCTCGGCGTTTTCTCAGTTTGTCGGGGTGCAGTTTTCTGGAATCAGGAGCCTAGGTAGCCCGCGCTGACGCCAGCGAGCAGCTGGCTTTCAGGAGAGGCCTTGGTCCTGCTGTGCACCCGCCTCCCTTGGCCCCAGCACTGGCCGGGCCTGCTGTGAATCTGGTGCTGCTTGCCGAGTCCTGGTCCCTTCTTTCTTTCCTCCAAATGCTGATGTCATAACCCCAGTGGGGACATCATAATCTTGCCACCACACAATGAGATTTTTTTCCTAGAGCTTCTGTGGAGGGATGAAGGAAGGGAAGGTGGGGGGAGACGATGGGAGGGGAGGGGGTGGGCTGAGGGGCAAGGTCGCGCGGAAGGAGAATGAAGGGCAAAACCGGGGACACCGGCCACGCCTGCCCTGGCCACAGCCACGAAGGGGTGGCCCAGCCTGCTGTAAACTAGAGGACCACGGCCCAGAGGGCTGTGGACCAGGAGACCAAAAGCGCCCCCAGGAAGGCCCTTCCTATGGAGTCAACGAAAGCCGAGCGGGGTCTTCACAACATGCCTGCCAAATTTCTCCTGGCAACCAAGGTACAGCGAAGCCGGGAGGGTGGACCGCGGACGTGGGCCAAAACTGTCCCCCTGCAGGCTTCTCAGCACAGATTCACCGGAGAGGACAGTGACTGAAATGTGGGGGAACTAGAGAGAGCCCTCCAAAGCAACTTGGAGTTTCAATTCCACTCTCTCCTCCAGGACAGGAGCAGCTTTGAGAAACAGGTGACATCTGTGCTGGCTCCTCCCCACGGCCTGGTCCCTCCTTAGTCCCTGTTCCCCGGAGCTGCGGCTCCTGTAGACTGAGAGCCATTGGCCATGCACAGGTAGACAGCGCGCAGGCCCAGAGTGGGGTAGGGAGGCTGAGGCAGGAGGACCAGGAGTTCTGGGCCAGCCTGGGCCACGTGGTGAGACCCTGTCTCAAAAAAAAAAAAAAAAAGGAAGTGCTGGGATATAGCTCAGTGGTCAGGCATTTGTAACAAGAGGCAGGCCCGGGCTCCTCCCTAGTAGTGGGGAAAAGAAAGTGTTTAGAGGAAGTGCAGTTGCGCGAGGCATCGGGACACCAGTCTGTGTGTCCTGGTCTGTTTCTGGGCTGGGCGAGGGCGGTGGCCAAGGGCGTCTCCACACACAGTTCCTGAATCTCTTCTTCTCAGCTTCATTTGTGGATGACCGTGGGAAAAAAAAAAAAACGAAGGCTCAGTTCTCCCGAGTCCAGAAGGACACTTGGGGAAAAGTGCTCTCCTTCCACAGCGCAGTCAGGACACGCCTGTGGGGATGTTGGCCCGCCCAGTCTTGAGCCCACAGGCTTCAGGACCACTCACTGGCTGCTCCCACATAACTCCTAGTGGTTCTCTGGGACCTTCAGGGTAAGACACTGGCTGTAGCTACTTCCCCAGGTAGCTGCTCAACAAACTCACAGGGCTGCTCAGTCACCCTCAGGGCCAGTCCTGACTGTGTTGAGAGCATTCCCACCAACGGCAGGCAGCCCCGAGGGGTGGCTCCACCTCTCCCCTGCCTCCTCTGCTCATCCCTCTGCTCAGCAAATACTGTGCCTGTGCATCTGGCTGTCTTCCCAGCCCCTCCTGCCAGCTCCTCAAGTCTCTGGATCTGAACTGATGGTTTGACATTAAGCTAATCTGCTGGTGTGGACCCAGTTGTCTCTTGAGCCTTTTTAACTAAGCAGCAGTTGATTCCAATTTTTATCAGTCTTCCTACTAATGCACTTTTTCTGTCTGTCCTAGGATCTAAGCCAGGAGCCCTCATGCATTTGTTTGCTGTGCCTCCTTGGTCTCCTCCTGTCTGCGACAGAGCCTTGTTCTCTCCTTCTCCCTCATGATCTCTCTCCCTGTCTCCCTCCCTCCCTCTCCCTCTCCCCCCCCCCATTTCTCTCTCTCTTTGTGGTACCAGGTATTGAACCCAGTGCTTTGCACACACCAGGCAACCATTCTACCATTGAGTTCTAACCCCAGCCCTTTTTATTTTAAGACAGACTGGCCTTGAACTTGCAATCCTCCTGCCTCAGCCTCCAGAGTATGCCCTCGCACCAGGCTGATCACACTTTTGAAAAGCACTCACCAGCTACTTTATTAGAAGGTGCCTCATTTTGGGTTTGCCTGATATATTAGCATAGCCAGGTACAAGTTATTGTCTATTCTGGGAAAGAAAGCCACGGAGTCCAGGGGCCCATTGTAGTGCACCTGGGATGTTCACCCTCATCCTCGGGCCAGGGCGTGTCTGCCAGGAGTTTCCACTGTAAAGTAATTTCTCCTTGTAGTGATAATCTTGAAAGGAATATCTGGAGACTGTGAATTCCCTGCTTCTCCTACCCTGGCCCACTAACCTTGGCTTCTGCCAGCGAATCCCGTCTGCAGCAATTGTAACGGTGGCGGGTTAAAGGGGAGTTCTCTTTCACTCATTCTTTCTACACTTATTAATTGGAATTCTTCAAGGCAGGGTTGTATCTTTATCATTTATTTGAAATTGAGTTATTATATCCATAAGGATTCATGGATTTTAAATTGGCTTCTGTTGTAATCCAATGGGGTCACTACTAACTTTGATAGACAAGTTCAACTTTGGTAACATGGGGGTACTTTCAGGTTGGCGCCTGTGCACTTTTAATACCCTTGCCCATATTTTGGGGGGGGGGCATTCCTTACTTTCTGGTAGCACAAAATCCTCCAGACTTTTTCTTGGGATTTTTTTTCAACTTTCACCCTGGAATCAGTTAGTCTTCTGGCAAATCCTTTTATTGGGAAAGGGCATTTAGAAACCAAGATCTGATAGCAGTGTGCTCATGGCCACGAAGGTGTCACTGTTCCTCATCACTCTCAGTAGACAGAGCTAGGGAATGTATGCATGGAGTGACCCCTGCATGCACCTGTCTCTACCTCGCCCTCATCTATCTGTACTCAAAGAACAAATGAGTCCTCACTGACTCCGATTCAGACAAGGAGCATTCTAGTCTTTCCCCTTTCCTTACTTGTAATTTCTTTCACTCAATAGCAATAAACCTTGTTCTTATTATCTACAATTTATAACCACCTCTTTTCTTTTCTTTTGTTGTTGTTGTTTTTATTGATGGACCTTTATTCTTTATATGTGGTGCTGAGGATTGAACCCAGTGCCTCGCACATGCTAGGCAAGCACTCTACCACTGAGCCACAACCCCAGCCCATATAACCACCTATTTTCAACCTTATTACCTCTCAGGAAGTAGCTCAGAATTACCCGCCCATAGCCCTGTCAGAATCACAGTTATGGATTGGAGCAAGTGTTTGTGTTTGGGTCTCTTGTTAGCCTGATGGTGTCCAGTCAAAATACTTTCTGCCGGTTACTTAGGTCGGTTCCTATCTTTTCCTTCCTGTAGTTATGTCAGTCATCTGGAACACAGTTAGACTCATTTGCCAGTCCACACTCCTCCTGTATTCCTACATCTGTTTGATTTTTAAAAAATTGCAAGTAGTAATATTCTTTGCAGTGTACAGTTATATGAGTTTGGACCAATTCATAGAGCAATGTCAGCACATCGGAGTTTGATGTCCTTATATTTAAGGTGGGTTTCCTATGGATAGTACATAACCAGGTCATGCTATTTACCTAAGCTTACGATTTCTATTTTTTACCTGGCATATTTAATGTAATTTATTTGTTTAATATGGTGGAATTTAAATCCATCTTAACTGGCTCTTTTCTGCCTGTGTTATCTGTTCTTTGTTTCTTTTTTCCATCTTTTTCTGCTTTCACTTGATTTGATTGAATACTTTTTTAGGATTCTGTTTTGTCACATTTTTGACTTATTATTTGTCTCTTAAGTGATTTTATCAATTGCCCAAATGCTGACAACTTACAAATGTATTTAAAATTTACCTAAAAGCATGGCTATAGCACTTTATGTTTAGGACGAGTACTTTACAGCAATATGTTCCCAAGTCTTTCCTCCCATCATTCTTGCTTTTTTCTTTCACATGATCCCTTGCCAGACAAAGCAGTGCTGTTATTTTTGCTTTAGACAGATGATCGAAAAACTATGGCAGAGGGGCCAAAATCTGGTCTGCCACCTGTTTTATCAATAAAGTTTTATTGGAATGAAGTCACGTCCATTTGTTTATACATCATCTATGGCTGTTTCTGTGCCATAATGGCATAGAGATGCGTATGTGAGAGACGATGGGACCTGCAAGTCTATATATTTGCTAGCATTCTTACAAAAATTCTGATGATGATTTGTATCTTATTTCTCATCATAATTTGCTTTGTCTGGCAGCCTTCAAGATTTTCTCTTTCCTCTTTTTTTTTTTTTTTTTTTGGTATCAGGGATTGAGCCCAGGGGTGCTTTACCACTGAGCCACATCTCCAGCCCCCTTTTATATTTTATTTTGAGACAGAATCTTGCTAAGTTGCTCAGGGCCTCGCTAAGTTACTGAGGCTGGCTCTGCACTTGCGATCCTCCTGCCTCAGCCTCCGGAGCCACTGGGATTACAGACATGGACTCCTGTGCCCAGCTTCTTCTATTTTGAGTAGTTGGAATATGACATTGCGTTCTCCCTCTCTCTTTCTGTGCTGATATTTATCCAGCTTGGTTGTTTTTGTATTCTCAGCTTCTTGGATATGTGGTTTGGTGTCTGTCATTAATACTGGAAAATTTTAGGCCATTATTTATTTTAATATCTCTTTTTTCCTTCCTTATCTCTTTCTTTCTTCTCAGATTAACACACACACACACACACACACACATATTTATTTATTTATGATATATATATAAATACCATTTAATATTGGCCCACAGCTCTTGGATGACCTGTTCTTTCTTTATTTTCTAATCATTTTTTTCCCTCTCTGTTTTGGTTTGATTAGTTTCTGTTGCCTTCAGCTTCACTAATTCTTTCCTCATTATGCTAGACTACCGATGAGTCCATGGAAAATCTTGTTCCTCTTTGTTGGCTTGCTCTTCATTTCTAACATTTTAATCTGACTCTTACACTTTCCTTGTCTCTGTTGAAGGTGTTTTTATGACCTTGCATATTATTTATGTGATCTGGTCTGGAGCAATGTAAACCTAATGCACTAGGGGACTCAGTCTATTAATCCTAGTTTTAAAAAATATCCATGTCAGACAGCTCCAGCACCAAGTCATATCTTAATCCGGTTCTTATCACTGCTGCCTCCTGGAAGTGTGCTATTCTCAACCTTTCATTTGCCCTGTGACCTTTTTCTTGAAAGCTGTATGTGGTGAGCAGAACTGCAGGACACGGGTAGTTTTTGTCCCTGTGTTGCCTTCTGGTGGGCCTTTAGTGTGGGGCGGAATGACGTCAGGCAGAAGTTGGGTTGGTTTCAGGTTCATGGCTGCAGTGGTCATCCTCAGTGAACCACAGCTTTCAGATCCCCATGGAAACACCCTGTGTTTTAGGGTGGAGTTTGGTGTGTCACAGAAATGTGTGCATGACCCTCGCTGTGGCCTTGCTCTTTCACTGTTCCTCATCTCTCTGCGCGTTCTGTCACTTGTGTCTGCCCGCTGTGGCTCTTGTTGCAGTTACCTGAGGACATGGGAGAGCAGGGAGCGGGAGCTCTCTGTGGTCCTGATAGACGCTCTAGAAGGCAGACTCGCTGGTTCCCAGAGGTCTGACTTCCTCAGTTCTGTCCCTTAGCAGCAGATTTCATAACTACCACAATTTAGATTTTTTTTTAAAGAGAGAGAGAGAGAATTTTTTTTAATATTTGTTTTTTAGTTTTCGGTAGACACAACATCTTTATTTTATTTTTATGTGGTGCTGAGGATCGAACCCAGCACCCCGCGCATGCCAGGCAAGCACGCTACCCCAGCCTTAAAATTTTTTTTATTTGTTCTTTTTAGTCATACATGACAACAGAATGTATTTTGATATACATACATGGAGTATAATTTAACTACCTGCATGTGATATTTTGCCATATTTGTAACAGCTTTGATGTGGCATAAAAGTATCTGTGATTTTTGCTGGTGGTGGTGATGTTGGTCACATATTCAGGTAATACTATTGCTGCTTATTGCCTATGTTCATAATCGAAAGAAATACTACTAAATTCCAGCTAGAAGTTAGTGAAATTAAAACATCATTTCCCCACATTCAAGTTCATAGACTTCTGTTTTCTATCTACTGAGCCCCTGGACTCCTAGTTAAGAACCCTCTAATATAGACTGACCTAGCCTTGAAGTAAGGGACTATCAGACAGGATTTATTCCTGGCTGCCTGTGTGACATTGGACATTCTACCTCACCACTCTGACATGTATT
The DNA here is from genome assembly GCF_048772815.1 of Callospermophilus lateralis. Taxonomy (NCBI): domain Eukaryota; kingdom Metazoa; phylum Chordata; class Mammalia; order Rodentia; family Sciuridae; genus Callospermophilus; species Callospermophilus lateralis. The sequence goes on from NC_135318.1 coordinate 7,765,049, forward strand.
CCTTCATTAGTAAATAGAAATAATAAGAGTGTTAATTAATGAGATCACTGAGAAATCAAAAAGGATTAAATTATGTCTATGAAGGATTCTGAAATGCCAATCCATAGCAGGGTTCAATTAATAAGCGTAAGCTCTCTTTATAGGTTGATGTCAGGCCAGGAGGCCACCGATAATGACAATGTCAAAATAACAGTCCTTCTGGTTGGGGTCTGCTGCAGTGTTGAAATGGTAGGTATCTGTACCCCAAAAGATCATATGCCACAATCTTGGCTCCTAGTGTATCTGTGTGGCAGGTGGGACCTAGTGGGAGGTAGTCAGGTCACTGGGGACGTGTCCTTGGAAGAGGTCAACGCTGGTGCCTTGGACAGAGTAGTTCTTGCAGAAGTGGGTTGTCCTGCAGCAAGGCTACCTGTGTCTGCATGTAGCTGTTTCCCTTTCTGCTTCTCCACCATGTGGTGCCACAGAAAGGGGGCCCAGGTCAGAGGCTGAATGACCAATTGCTCGATCTTGAACTTTCAGCCTCCAAAACTGTGAGCTAAATTAAGCTCCTTTCTTTACAAAGCTCTCAGCCTTGGGTATTTTGTTATAGCAACAGAAAGTAGACTAATACAGGGTCTTGAGATGGATATGATTTGTGCTAAATTCCACTCTGTAGTGAAATGTCTTATAATCTGAGAGTGAATATAAACCTTTAGCTGGAAATACACGGAAGACCAGTCATAAGGATATGCACTGGATTTTGAAATGTATTGTCCTAAAGACAATAACCAGAATTCTAAGTGTCCATTTATGTGAGCGAGTTGTGTGTGTGCGCCTGCGTGTGTGTACAGACGGCAATTCCAACCAATATTTCAACATGTGTTTTAAAGGAAAGCAGAGAGTCAGGGATCAGGAGAGTGGCTGGTGACAGTGTTCATCCCTAAATGTGCCTTCTCCAGTCAGCAACACGCACCCCACCTCCCTTCAGGCTGCAGCCCTCAGTGTTCCCCGAGCATGCTCCCTGGGGTTTCCACCCCCTTCTCTTTGCAGATTCCTGGAAGCTGCTCAGATCATCTGGCTTTAATGTAGCAGTATGTATGATTGTGAACACACACACACACGCACACACAGAGGTTGGTTCCCACACCCACCTGTGCACACACTGCTATGGTCCAGCAGCATGACTCTCCCTGCGCTTCTTTTCTTAGGAGAGGAGGAAGCACAGCTTGTTGGCCTTCCTTGTGGAGAAGGATAAGCTCTACCAGTTCCACGTTATGAAAAGTGCAAATGGAGGGCATCTAGGAAGTTTCCTCTTATTTGTTTGTTGTTTTGGTACCAGGGATTAAATCCAGGGGCACTTAACCACAGAGCCACATCCCCAGCCCTTTTTATTTTGAGGCAAGATCTTGCTAAGTTGCTGAGGCTGGCTTTGAACTTGCAATCCTCCTGGGATTACAGGTGTGCACCACTGCGTCCAGCTGCAAATTGCCATTTCAAGATCAAACTGAAGTTCAGAGTGGTTAAATATCTTGAACAAAGTCACACAGTGAAGTGACAGGGCAGGTCACTGGTGAAGTGACAGGGCAGGGTCATAAAGCCATTTATCCTGATTTCAAATCCTTTGTTCTTTCTATTATGCCACCCTTGATATTCTACCCAGTTTGTACATGTGTGACCCTGCAGAATGGGGAAGAAACAGTGGTGTGGGGGGCGGGGGGGGGTTGAAGGCATGTCCTTACAGTGCAATCACCCTCCCCTGACCCCAGTTTCAGTCAGCTGTGGAGAGCTCCAGACACCAAGCAGATGTCCTATGGATGGGTGTGAGCCAGCAGAACTCAGTTCTTCATGGTGAAGGATATTATCACTTGGGGGCATATCCAGTCCCTTTTGCTCTCCTTACTGCTGTAGAGCTGACAAACGACTACATCATGCGGCATTGTAGGTCTTAACTGTGCAAAGGTCCCTCTGCTGAACCGTCTGGTAGCTGAACAAGTACCCTGGGCTGGCTCAGATGTCCTAGCACCTGCGAACAGGTGGCACAATGTCGTCTTTGCAGAAACCTGATTTTCTTTGGAAGCCAGCTTCCCTCACTGGGGCCAGTGGCTGGATTGCTCCCTGATTGATGCCTGAGCTTTGTGTTTGGGTTTTGCAGCGTCTTGGTGAGCCCACAGGAGGAACTGAGCAGCAGCCTGCCTTCAGCACAGGTTGATTGGATTTGCAGCTGCCCGGATGTCCTTTGGGTCTCTTCAGGTCTCTTCAGGTCTAGGAAGCTGACTCAGTTCAGGTTGTTAGAACAAATACCGCAGACTGGTGGCTTCCTGAGAGAAATTTGTCTCTCGCAGATCGGGGGGCTGCAAGTGTAAGCTGAGGCTGCCAGTGTGGGAGCCTGCTGTCGAGGCCCTTCCTGGATGTAGACCTGCCTCCTCGCTGCGTCTTCCTGGCAGAGAGCTCTGCCCTTATAAGAGCACTCACCCCACCACGGGGGCTGCCTCCTCGTGACCTCATCTAACCCTAATGGCACCCAGGCCCTGCCTCCTGATGCCATCACACTGGGACTTCAGGCTTCAACATGGATTTGGGGGGAACAGACATTGAGTCCACAGCAGATGCATTTCTCAGTAGAAGCTCAAAGCAATTCCAAATATGTTTTCTTCTGGGGCACATTCTGGTTTGGACTTGCCAAGGACTAAAATATTAGAAATTTAGAAACAGCACCTGTAGTCACTGTCCCAAGTCCCCCAAGTGGCCCCATCCCTGTACTTCATCTCTTCTCCCAGGTTTACCCTTCCCTTGGCTAACTCTGTGATCCAGCAGGCCCCTGCTCTGCTGTGGCTGGATACCTATGTCCTGCCAAAGAGTTTGAACGACATCCTTGGGTCTGGCAAAGGAGGTGCTGCTCAGGATAAGGTCTTGGGAAGGCTGGGAAGAGCCCAAATTCCACCAAGCCAAATGCAGACATGCAAATCTGAAGCATGTACCAAAGTCATAATTGCCCAGGTGACAGCGTGGTTCCTAAAAGTCACTTGGGTCCTGCATTGTACTGAACAGCCATGGCCTCGCTTAGCGTGGAGTCATGCAGCTGCTGGGGATTGCCACTCTGGCTCTGTTGGGAGAGCAGGGACATTTGCCCTCTTGCCTTTGACAGGCAAATGGACAAATATCTGAAACAACACTTAGTGGATGTGGGACAACAGGTGGTGCAGGCCAGTGTTTCCTGGGAGAAGAGAAGCAAACCAGGGGAGACTTACCAGGGCACCTGCTCAGCAAGGAGAGGCAGCCAGGCAGTGCCCTGAGGGCTTGCTGAGTTCCAGAGACAGGCTGGATTCAAGGCCAAGGCAGCTGGACCTGCAGGCAGAGTTCAGGAAGCTGCAAGGGGTGTGAGTCCTTGGCCGAGTGCTGACCTCCACAGGAACAGGAGGAAGCCACCACAGAGCGGATCAGAAGGGGGAGCCAGGTGATATTTGTGTAGAGGTGAGGGCATGCACCTCCTCTGTGCTGCACAGCCACGTCCCTGGCTTGGTGCAGTTTCCTGTAGGCAGGAACCATACCAGTGGGGGAAGAGTTTGTGTTCCAAGAATCCAAGAATCCTTTGATCCTCTTCCTTTTAAAAGGAGGAGCCTGACCCACCTTCCCCAGTGTGCTGGACTTGCTAACTTGCTTCCAAATGAGAAAGCATGGCGGCAGGGACGGTGGTGAAGGGCCCTGTGGCTTCCACTGTGCCCTGTCTTGGGAAGCCAGAAGCAGCCCCCTGGAGAGGTCCACGTGGCATGGAGCTAGCCCCTGGGGTCAGCTGTCTTGGAAGCAAGTCCTCCAGCCCAGTCAGCGGACTCAGCTCTGGCACCACCTTGATGGCAACCTCAAGAGGCCGGGTGTGAGAGCTACCCAGGAGGGCTGTTCCTGGGTTCCTGACCCAAGAAACCCAGGGATAATAACTTCATTGTTATCGTTAAGTTGCGAAACTTTGAGGTAAACTTTTAGGTGGCCTTGGGTAACTGAAACTAGGTACTCCCAGGTGGAGTGGGAAGACACGCCCCGCCCCACCGGCAATGCAGAGCAGGGAGGGGCAGGAAGGGGGCTGCTTCTGGAGAGGTAAGTAAGTGGCCAGTCAGCCCCCACAAGCGGGTAGCTCTGGACCCCTCTGGAACCAGGCCTGACGTCAGCCTCAGAAGGATGGAGGGATCTCTGGAACTTGATTGCGTCTCAGAACAGTGACATTTCAAGGAGTATGACGAAATGCAGTCATCCGCAGGGCACACTTGACAAGGTGCTGTCCAAACAGAAACACCAGCTGTGAAGAGAAACAGGAGACCATCACCCACAATTTGCAGAAAAGTCACTCAATATGAACAGAGATGCTGGGAAGGAAAGACTTGGTGGAGAAGGTGGTTAAAACAGCAATTATTCCTGCAGCCACGCTGCTGATGTCATGGAATGCGGACTCTCTGGGCTAGTCAGGGTCCTCCAGAGAAACAGGACCAACAGGACAGTGACAGAGATGGGGAGAGATTTACCCCGGAAACCGACTGGTGGTTATGGAGACTGAGGAGTTCCAACACCCCACCTGGAAGCTGGAGACCCAGGGAAGCCAGCGGCAGGGCGCGTTGAGGTGAAGGCTGGAGAACCTGCAGTTCTGATGTCCACGGCCAAGGGAGGGGTGTCCCGTTTCCAGGAGAGACGGTGTCCACCTTTCCTCTGCTCTCCTGGCCCCAGCTGATGGGATGGTGCCCGCCCACTTTGACGACTGTGGCTCTTCCTTGCTCAGTCCACTGATTCCCAATGCCAGCCTCTTCCAGAAACATCCTCCTAGACACACCCAGAAGTAATGCTTTCCCAACTATCTGGGTGTCTCTTGACCCAGTGAAGCTGACACCTAAATTTAACCAGGACCTTGCCCCATTAAGACTCGGAAATTGTCAGATTAGGTCAAGAAAGAATACCTGGGGCCAACAAGAAAATTGCCTGAAACACACCCAGAATGGGGAGAGATATGCAGGGCTAACAGAATCAGGAGAGGCCCGGGGGAGCCCATGGACACTAGACCACTCTAGACCACTTGGGCTCGGCGCAGGGGGCTCAGGTGAGGGCAGGGAGAGTCACGTGGTTCTGCCTGAGAACAGTGTCTGCCCCTCAGGGGACTCCTGCTGGGTGCTGCTTTGTTTTGTGGCCTGTAAGAAGGTCCTGCTCTTACCCCTGGTTACAGGGTTAAATTTGGGGCACAAAAAAATTGAAGTCATCTTCCCAGAGATGTCAGTAATCACAAACGCCAGTGAGAAGCCAGCTAGACCCTTGACTGTCCACCAGGGGAAGGGAGTCAAGAGCTGCTGCCCTCTTCCCTGAGCAGCGGCTGAGAGGCCACATGGCCCAGACGGACAGCCAAGCCTGTCCTTAACTGGGTCTCTTTAGCGAGCTCTCAGAGGTGCTGCACCCCGTTTTCTAATTTTCCGTTTGAGGACAAATCTTCCTCGATCCAGGGAGGAGACAGGCCTGGTCAACAGCAGGAAAACCTTCACAGCTAGCCAAGGGGAGCCCCTGCGACAGTCTCCCGGCAGGCGGACCAACAAGGGCCCCAGAGTCCTGCCCCAGCCGTGCCACCAACTGTCCGAGAGAACCATGGTAGACTGTGAGACAAGCGTGGTCACTTTCATCCTCCAGTGACGGCGAATGAGAAAATTCTGTGCACGGTGTCGTGTGTCCACGGGTAATTTGTGAAGTGTGAGCTGCCGGGAGTCAAGACCACCGCTCAGTGGGACACAGTAGGAACCTCATTGGTGGGCACAGCAAGCCCAGCTGTGCCGTATCTCTGTCATCTGCTGAGGTGCGGTGACCTCTGGTACCAACAGTGTGATTTGGCAACTAGAACAGAATGAACGGCGGAAACCGGTTCTAAAAATACAACAGCTCCACTGTCGGTGATAAGTCTGTAAACATGATACAGACTTGAGCTGGGAAGTGAGAGGGACGTTCTCTTGCTCGTCACTTGGTCCCAAACCCTGCTGAGGAGGCTGAGGCTTAGGCAGCACCTGCCCCACACGGGCTGCGCTGGACTTGACCTCCGGCCCGTGAGCCCCAGACTTGCGCATCCCACCAGGCTGCCTGATGGTCATCGGAGGCCACTGGAGGCCATGCGGGAACAAGGCCAGGCACTTGCAGGAGACGGCAGAGTCCCCACGAGCTTCAGAAAAATAAGCCAAAGCATTTTCCTGTGGCCTCCTTGGGCTGGACGGGGTCCATGGAGAGCACATCTTGGCTACGGTCACCCAGCTGGTCTCTCGTGGCTGACCCAAACCACAGGCAAGAGTCCCACACAGTCCTGCCATGAAAAGAAGCAGTGCTGAGCTCAACCCACCGCGTGGGATGGGGCTCGAGGCGGACGAGGAGAAGCCTGGGGTGACACCATGTCTCCTATGAAGCCTTTGATAGCAGGAGAAGTGTGGCACAGGGTGGGCTTCCTGGCCTGGGTTCTGCTACTGGCCGGGTGGCTTTGGTCACCTCTCTGCCTTAGTGTCTTTATCAATAACATGGGACTCTGGGGGCTATTTGTGAGGAACCAATGTCCAGGCGCCGACCTTAGAAAGGCGTCTGGCTTAGGGGAAGGGTGGCTAAGTGCTGGTCATCACCCTCGTCACCCTCGTCACTGCTCATGGCTGCCGGTCACCTCTCTGACCCCAGTTTTCCTGTCCATTAAGGGGAACTCTTAAGCTTCTCTGCCTCTGAGCTCTCCTCTGGGTTGCTGCTTTCTTCTCGGCCCTGGGGAATGTGAGACTGGAGGCCAGCTGCTCCCGGCTGACCCTCACACCTATTGAACAAGGTCGCAGCGACTTAGGATGAATGCAGGGGGGCAGAGGGATGATTCTGCGCCTCCTGGGGCTGGCATGGCAGCCACTGTTCTAAGCAATGGGATGGTCTTGTCCGGGTCTTATTGAGGGTCTTCTCCACGGCCCCTCCCTTGTGCCTTTCTCCCCTCATGCCCCGGCTCTGTGTTCCAGTCCTGCTCGTTATGAATCTTGCCCATGTGACCAGAGAAGGCCCGTAGCCCCTCTTTCTTGCTCACAGGGAGAGAGAGCCCCGGGGGCTTGCTGTGCTCTCCCTCCCTCTCCACCCCTGCCCACCAGGGACCATCACAGGCCTTCTTTCAGCCCTTGCCCACCCAAGACTGTTTGGCCCATGACGTTGCTGACCCTTTGTTAATTCTGCTGTTTGATACCTGGCCTAGATTCACCTAAATTTGTGCCTTTCAGGCCACCAATTTCCCCTGAATCCTCCTTCTTGGGGACTGGGCAGGTCAGGCCCCACATCCGTGTGAACCTCTTGGGTCTGTGTGAGCGCTGCCCAGACTGTGCATCCACTGAGGACAGGCCGCAGGCCTGGTCCGCTTTCTCACGCAGCCTCAGTGTCAGCACAGGACCCATGCTGCTGAACCAAGTACAGGCGAGAGTGAGCCTGGCAGTGGCTTCTCCTGTGTGGATGGTGTGACATGTGTCCCACTGGACAGGGGTTACCACCCAGGTGCCAGGGTGAGCCCTCGTGTCTCTGTTCTGAGCCTCTGGACATTCTGCGGCAGTGAGTGTGGGTCCTATGAGTCCTGACTGCCCAGTTTGTGGCCAAGGGGTGCACATGTGCTGTTTAATCCGTGCAGCTGTAGGGATTATTGCTGAACAGTGGGAACTTTGGATGACATTTGCTCTAATGAAATTTCTATTGAGAATTGTCTCTTGTGAAATTGAGTTACATGAGTGAGAATAAATAGGCAGAATCCTTATTGGGGCCTCCACCTGGGAAGGAGACAGGACAGAGATTTACTGGGTGCCTGTGGGGGTTTAGGGACGTTGCCCTGAGGAGTGAGTGCCCAATTCTAAGGATGCTCCTGCTGTCGCTCAGGTGGGTAAGGAGGAGCCTTTGGCATTTGAAGTTAAGGTGGGACCTTCTAATGTCACAGGCCCAGGCCCAGGTGCATTGGCCTTTTGTTCCTACTGTCTCAGGATGGACTGCAGGGGCCTGCCTGCCAGGATCCCCACCTATGGTCAGTTGTGCGTCCTTTCCCTTTATCTCCCTGAGACTTCTCTTGCCTTCCCAGATGGCTGGCTCTAATCTATGAGCCCCACCCTGCTTCTGGGGTGGGCCTTTGGACAACCCCAGAGTGACTGTCCAGACCTCAGTGCGTGTGTTCCTAACATTCCCTCTCCCTGGATCACCCTCTTCTCCTCCTCCTCCCTCAGGAATCACCCTGTCCAGCCAGCCACGCGTGGGGTCATATCCCGTCTTGGGTGGACTTCCGGATTTCCTCTTAGAGCCGCTCTGTTGGCACCCTCCCCCAACTCTGCCCTAGTGAAATGGCACCAGGTCACTCCTGGTTCCCACTTTGTTCCTAAGGGCCCCAGCAGGGGAGTGCCTGTGATGACATCACCTCTTTGGGAGCCCTCAACTATGGACTGGCCCATAAAGGGTACATTTCTTGGAGCAGAATTCAGTGTCCTTTCTTTGAGATCCCCCTGCAGGGGCTTTACAGAGCCAACTGCCGATGCCGTAGTTGGGGGGAGACAGGCAGCTGTTCGCCCAACTATGGTGGCCCTTGGAAGAGGGATGCTCTCCCTCCTGCCCACTGCCCAGGGATTCCGGGTCAGGTGGTAGAGCCCTTTAACTGTGCAATGGTTGATTTAGAAAAGTTCAGAGTTCCCAGAATACTACCGCTTGTTGTCACCAGCTGAAAGAGGGCGGGTGTGGCTTTCCAGTTAGAAGAAAGGGGCTCATATCTTTGTCCTCTGAAGAGAACAGCTCCTGGGATGGTTAGGAACAACAGTTTCCCTGGCTGAGCCTGCAGCAAGTGTTCTCAGCAGGACGCCCCTTTTGTCCTTGGGAGATGATGCTTGGATGCTTGGGGCTCTCAAGGCATCCCTCTTAAGAGGCGGGCAGTGGCCCCCTGGGTTGGGCCCTCACTGTTGTCACTGCTGGGCTAGGCAGTGACCAGATCCTTCTGAGAGTGGCCACTCCTCAATGTACTGGATTTTAGGGTTGGTGACCTTTTTATCCTCCAGGTGGACCAGTGCTGTCAGCAGCTGCACCCCATTTCCCAGATTGTGAAAATGAGTCTCTAGAACCCAGGACACCAGTGTTGCTTGGCCCAGAGACGACTGGGCAGCTCCTTCCTCCTCAGGCACCTGAAGATAGTTTACTCAGCCTGTGGGTCTTTCTCCTCTTCCTGGACCGACCACACCAGGTCCTGGGATTGGCCCAGGGGATCACCTCAGCTCTAGGGCTGAGTCACAGCCCTGTCACCAGCCAGGTTGCTGACAACACAGCTGAGGGCCCTCCCAGGGGGACTCCAGACAGGAATTGGAAGGGCCAGGAGCTTTGGAGAATCCAATTCATTTCACAGCCTGAGTGTGATCTAGGTTCTAGCGAGTTTTCTTCTCATTGCCTGTTTGTCAGAAATGTCCCCCTGTGAGTCTGGGTAGGGCGAGATCTAAGTCTTTCTGAATCCAGGCCTATCCTGCTCATCAGAGCTGACTTGTGGGGACTGCAGCCCAGTGGCCAGGGGCATGGATACCTCCTCCCCTGGACAAAGTTCTCCATGCAGCTGCCTCCAAATTCCTCCCTCAGGCCAGCTTGGTCTGCCCCTTCCATTCATGTGCAAGTCTATGCATTTCACCTCTAGAATTACCCAACCCACTTCTCAGGGGCAGAGCCCTGTGCATCCCGGCCCTGGTTTCCTGCAGCCTGTCTGCTGGTGTCCACTCCTGTGGTCTTTTTTCCATATACAGCTTCCAGGCTGCCCTACAAGACCCTAGTCACCTGGCCCCACCGCCCTTGAGAGGCTGCCCCAGCACCTCTGGACTCGGTGCTGCAGCTCCCAGGCAGCCCCTCTCCCCATCTTGGTGTGCTTGGACTTTCTCATCCCGGGGTCTCAGCCCAAGTGTGCGGCTGCTGATGGTCTGACGGAAGTCCTGCTTGTATTCAGACCCTGCCCCGCCCCCTGGGGAGCGTGTGAGCAGGGGGCCGTGGCTGCTGACTGCTGGGTTAGCAGAGGACCACTGTGGCACAGCTACGTGTGCAGGAAAGGTGGTCAAGCAGCTGCCACTTTAAGGTTGAAGAAAGGCGGCTGAGAGGGTCACAAGGGTCAAGGATGTGCCCAGGAACCTGAGGAGGAGGCCGGGAGGGCAGCGATAGGCCCAGGTAGGTTTCCCTGGCGTATTCCCAGGCTGCCCTCCCTTGCAGATTCTGCACACCACCCCACTCCAAGGCATAGTTGTTACGTCAGTCTAGACTGTCGAGCTTTGGCTCTGGTCAGGAGGATCAGAGACGGGGCATAGGGCTAAAGCAGGCAGCCAAGGATGGCTGTCGGGTGCCGCCTTCCTCCAAGGGAGCTTCCTGACGCGGGCCTGAGGGCCCTGAAAGCAGCCTGGCCGTCGGCCTCCCGAGGCTCCCTCGCGCCGCCCCTCTAGCCCCGCCCCCGGCCGCGCGCCCCGCCCTCGCCCCGCCCCCGGGCGCGCGGCGCTGACAGCGCGCGGCGGGCTGGTGTTTGCATACAAAGGCGGCGGCGCGCGCCGGAGGGTGAGTCTCGGCCGCGTGCCGGGCCGCAGCTGCAGGGGCGGGGCGGGCCGCGCTTGGCGGGGGTCTGGGGATCGGGGACGCAGCCCTTTCTCGGCGGCGCTTGTCCAGGACGTGGTTCGGGGAGGAGGGCGGAGAAAAGGGCCGGGAGGCCGGGCGGGCCGCGCGAGCATCCCTAGGGCCTTTCCCTCCCGAGCGCACCCGGAGGCCGCCCCGGGGCCGGACGGCCGCCCCCGCGCGCGGAGCCCCCGGACTGCAGCGCCGAGGCCGGCGGGGAGTGCGGGTGCGTTCCGGCTGCGGAGCGGTGCGCCCCGGCCCGGCTGAGACCCGATGGAACTCTCTGGAGGGAGTCAGGATTCCTGCTTTGTGACTGAGGAAACTGAGGCTCAGGGAGGCTGACCTACGTGCCCAAGGTCACACAGCGGCCGGGCTGCGGGCCGGCCGAGCCCAGGTCGGTTCTCAGATTACAGACCTCTTCTGCCAGGCCTCCTTGCCCCTTTCCTGCCGCCTGTTGGGCACGAGGCCGATTCATTCCATCAGTTGCCCCGAAAACAGTTTTGGAGAAGGCCAGGAAAACATAGGGTGAAAAGCAGTGTTTGGAGTGAGCATCTAGGCTGATAATTTGTGTGGTCAGTTGTTGCCGGAGAAAGCCGAGGTCAGCCCGGGTGTTGACCACCAGGCAGAAAACTTGAGCTAACACAACTGGCAGTATTGGTTGGGAGATTTTGGAACCCGCCCTTTGCCACAGGCTAGGAGCGTTTTGGGAAAGGTGAGCGGAACACCGACTTTAAATTGGGGGTGGTTGATGGTAAGGATCCTGAAATGTACTCTGGGCTTTAGTTTCCAGTTGGGTTTTATGAATGAAAGTAAGCGGTTGAGGGAGGCGTAGTAATCGAGGAACAACTGCATCTTCACCTGAACACCTGAACACCTTTTTGTTTCCGCCCAAATGTTGAAAGGTCTAAAAGTTTGATAATTCTTCATGTTGGGCTGATGTTAGTTTACTGTCAAGCGTTTGGTGTGTGGCTGTGTGTTTTGTTGGTGGACAAGGTCGTTGTGTTGAGAGGCCTGAGCTTGGTTCTGGCTTGGCTGTGTGTGTCCTGTGCTCCCAGGGGACAGCCATCAACAGGCTCATCATGTTGGAAGGGAGCCAGCTGCAAGGGGCAGACCCCTGGACCTGCTACATGGAAGAGGTCCTGGGGGTTTGGGAAGAATTCCTGGCTGTGGGGGAGTCGGCCCTGGGTGGGGTGGGGATGGCCCTTCCGCCCGGCCAGAAGGAAGTCTGTGGACTCTGCTTGGTGCCAGGCCAGCTGCCCTCAGTGTCCTGGGCCAGGGAAAGGGATGTTCCAGAGACGGACAGCAAGGAGAAGAAGCTTGGGCTGCCCTGGCCTGAGAGGCCGGTGCTGAGATCTGGGGCTTGGTAGGCTTCACTGACTGCTGGATGATGTGGAGCAGCCACTTCACTTCTCCGAGCCTCAGCTTTGTCGTCTGTGAAATGAAGAGAAATTAGACCTGTTCTCAGGGTGCTGTAAAAATTAACTGAGATGTACAGGAACCAGTGGGGACATCATATGGGGTATGTGAATCACTGGAGCTGTTGTTATCTTAAGGGAGGAACTTGAGGTGCCAGTGAGGAGGGCTCTTTGGAGGGTGGAGCTGCCTCCTGCTGGCCCCTGGTCCCTACTGGGGGACCACCCTCCCTGTCTCCCTCTTGGACTGTGAGTTTACTTTTCCTGTGTCTTCTTCTTTCTGGGTTCCCAGCCTAGAAGGTACCAAAGTGAGACTGATTTGGGTGGCTAAGGGGACAGGCACCCTGTTCCCGGAAGACCCCAGGGTATGCACTGAGAGGGTGGTGTGGGGAACATTTTGGGAAACTCCCAGAAGGTGATGATGCAGCTGGACACCGAGGTTCGTGGTCTGACCTGCGTGTTCTTGGACTTCTCCGAGACAGCACAGGTGGGAACTTGAAGCTTCGGGTAGGTGTTGGTGAGGAGGACCAGGTAGCTGCCACGGGGTTTCCTGTAGAGGGTGAAGCCATACTTTTTACACTTTGTGGAACCCTAGTTCAATTTCTTATAAAACAAGCCCACTCAAAATCAGAATGGGTTTGTGGATGGGGAAGGTCCACCAAAGCCTGAACGAGTCTTTCAGTGTTTTACAGGTTCTTAGTTTCTTGAAGGCCCCAGTGCTTGTTGGATGGCTGTTTCTGAAGTTTGCATTCTAAGCTCTGGCACCATCTGGAGAGAATTCCACCCACCCCACCTTGGAGCTAGACTGGAGACTCTTGGTCCTGGGGCTGATGGGCCAGGGGTGTGGATGCTGCCTCTTTTTCTGGGTCTTCCCTTCCTCACGTTGATTCTTCTCCCTCGCTGTTCTCTGCACCTTTTATTCAACAGACAACTGAGCAGAAGTTCAGCAGGGCTGGGCTGGGGCTGGACAGGCTGGAGAATGAGAGGATTGCGAGGAGCTTCTGCATGTAGTGAGCTTGGGGTTAGGTACCATTGGCTGCGAGAAGAATCAGTTTAGCAGGCGGACAGCATTTTTTTAAGAAAATGAAATAAAATTGAACAGAATGTTTTGGGAGTGCGATATACTGATCCTAAGTTGGGTGTTATTTTGTACAACATGTAGTTGTGACTTGTGTATGCACACGTGTGTGGTTTGCAGCTTGTGGGGTGTTGGCCACCAAAGGGAGGGTTGGGGAGCCTGCCTGGCAGTTCTCATCACCCCTGGTCCCTTGGCCCTCTGAAGAGTGGTGGGGTTTCCATGTGGGTGTTTTCCTTATTGTGGGTCCTAGTCGGAAAGTGTTTTGGTAAAATGTTGGTATGTTGTTCTTGCAGAGTGGAGAGCCAGCTCCCTTTTAAACTGCAGACTTTATCGTCTCCTCTCTAAAATTAGGATGCCTGAGGTGAATGCATGTTCAGTAGTGAAATGTAAATGTGCTCTAAGGACACCTTAATTTTAACTAGTAATATTCCTTGCCTTTGTCTTTTTGGGAAGGTACAATTTAAATATGCTAAACTTAAGTATTTGCAATACTCTCAGATCCAATTTTCATCTGGAGCCATTTATGACCAAGGGTTGTCACCTGGTTTTTATGTGGTGTACTTTGAAAAATATTTTACATGAGCTACTTCTCAGCAATCCAGTGTGGTGGCTACAGTTGATGTCACCCATTTTATAGATGTGAAACCAATGCTACCAGGTTAGGAAGCTGCCCATGGCCATGGGATCAGTGGGAGGTGGGGTCAGTGGGAGGAGGGTCCGTGGGAGGAGGAGCTGGGATTCCTGCTGTGGCCTGTGCACCTTCCTGGGCACTGCAGCATCTCCTCAGGCAGGGCCAGCAGGGTTTTTGAACACCCAGGAGGTACTCACCCTTGCTAACTGCTGGGTAGGTGGAGTAGAGGCCACAGAAGCAGAGCATGCTTTTGACCAAGGCACAGATGTGGACAGAGGGCTCTCGTGATTTGTGAGGAGAGTCTGTCATTGTGTCCGCCCAGGAAAAACAAAGTCCTGTGCCTGATAAGGAGTTGAATGATTAAAGCAAAGGACCCACGTCTGAACCTGGGCCATTTGGTGATCAATGGCCAAGTGCAGCGGTCACTCTGTACCTCACATGTCTCCATCCCCTGTCCAGGCCCTTTGTGTTGCTTGGCAGGAGCCCGAGGACAGGAGTCTCCTGGAATTATGACACTCAAGTGTTGCAAAATCTCCACACTGAAGGAGCCAAGTGGTCACCCATCTGACCTTGGGTCAGAGCAGCCTCCTCCCTGTACCTTTTTTATGTTCCATGGTTTTGGTGACAGACTCTGAGACTGAGTGGGCCAGAGTTCTTCACCTCCCTCTCCCCCCTTCTCTGAGGTCATTAAAGCTTGATGCTAAAGTACAAGGTGTATATGTGAGAAACCCGAAGTAGAAACCAGCACTGGCTGCAGGGGTGAGCCCTGTGAATTTTGTTTGGAATTTAACTCATCCCATTGGTTTTTGGTGTGTGTCAGAATATGTGTAAATGTCCTTTGCTTTAATCATTTAACTCATTTTAATATGGGTTCATGTTATGAATAGTTTGGCACCTTTTGCTATTCAGTGTGTAGCTTTTCATTTTTAGTATTTATGGAGCAATGCCTCTCCCCATTTTTAATGTCCTCATAATATTCCATTCTATGGTTGTTTTACTTGGCTTTTTTGCTGCTGTGACTGAAAGATCTGAACAGAACAATTGTAGAGAAGGAAAAGTTGAGGGCTCACAGTTTTAGAGGTTTTAGTCCATAGAAGGCCAGCTCTATTCCTCAGGGCTCAAGGTGAGGCAGAACATGGCGGAAGAGTATGGCAGAGAGAAGAGACTCCACTCACCTTCTCCAGCCACACCCCACCTGCTTCAGTTACCACTCAATCTCATCAGGTGAAGGCTCTCATAACCCAGTCATTTTTTCTACACAGTTTCTTGCATTGTCTCACATGTGAGCTTTTGGGGGATACCACATCTAAATCAGAACATTCTGCTCCTGGCCCTCCAAAACTCACACTCGTCTGACAATGCAAAATACATTTAGCGCATTCCTAAGAGTCCCCATAGTCTCAGCAGTTCCAAGATTGCTCAAAGTTCAGGTCCAGAGTCTTCTCCGAGGCTCAAGGCAGTCTTGCATTGTAAGCTCCTATAAAATTAAAAGCAATTTACAAGTATCCAGTAAACATTTCATTCACAAAAATAGGGCCATAGAAAAACAGGAGGGGACCAAAGGAAGACCAAAATCCAGCTGGGCAAACAAGTCCTGTAGTTCTGTGTGTGGCATCTGGAGCACATAGCAAGATGTCCTCTCCAAAGGGCTTCTGCCCCTGTGGCCACGTTGGTCGCAGCCCAAATGGCTTTTCTGTTGGCTTATCTCTGCTCAATTCCTGCAGCTTTCCTAGGATGATGTCCCATGTTACTAGTATTTTTTAATCTTGGGGGTCTCCACTGCAGCTTCAGCTTCCTCCTCAAATCTCCACACATCACCTTCTCAGGGGCTGTCTGCAGGGACTCCAACCCTGTGGCACTTTGCCTCGCCTCCCAGGCCTTCCTTTGAAATCTTAGTGGAAGCCTCCGTGATCCCCTAATTCCAGCATTCTGCATTCTTGCAGAACCAGCACCATCATATTGAGCAGTAGCCAAACCTCCAGGGATCCTGTTTGCACCAGCCTGAGCTGAGCACTTTGAACAAACTTCCTAGGGCTCCTGGTGCAAGAAGGGTGCCCCATTGGTCTCTTCTCCAGAGAATTTTTACTTTTACTTCTTTGAGTCTGAAATAGGTCTTGCCAGCTCCTGAGATGCCCTCCAGCCATCTTTCTTATTGTCTCCCAGGAAGTCTTTAGCATTTCTTTAGCAGTGGTAATGTTTTTAACAACTCAACTATCTTAGCCCAAGTTTTACTCCCACCTTTCTAGTCCAAGTTTTTCAAATCTGTTCTGCTGTCTGCTTCTGATTATCACAATAAATTTGGCTAAAAGCCGCCAGCAATATCAACGCCAAGGCCTGAATGCTATGCTATCTAGACCTTTCTTCTGTCAGATTAAAAATCAGCTTCACAGAAAGTACCAGGATATGGGCAAAATGCAGACAACTTCTCAGCCAGAACATGACAGGAATGGCCTCTACTCCATAACCACCAGTGTCCTCCTTTTCCTCTTGAGCCTTCACCGTTCACAGTCCCATTGGCATTTTGGTTTTATGAACTCCCACCAGAATTAATCATTAAGCTCCGCTTACAGCAGTCTAAAGCATTTCCAGCTTGCGCTGCTAAGCATTTAAAAATTCCAATTCCAACCTGCTCCAGAAGCCTCTGAACCACATGGTCAGGTTAGTCATAGCAACGACCCCACTCCTGGTACCAGTTTCTGTTTCAGTCAGCGTTTTTGCTATTGTGATTAAAAGATCTGACCAGAACAATTGTAGAGGAGGAAAAGTTTATTTGAGGGCTCATGGTTTCAGAGGTCTTAGTCCAAGGCTAGCTCCATTCCTCAGGGCTTGAAGTGAGGCAGAACATGGTGGAAGAGTGTGGGAAGCAGAGGGAAGCAGCTCACAGAGGATCAGGAAGCAGAGAGACTCCACTCACCAGATGCAAAATATATAGCCCAAAGCCATGCCCCCAATGCCCCACCTCCTCCAGCCACACCCTACCTGCCTTCAGCTACCACTCAGTTAATCCCATCAGGTGATCAATTTACTGATTGGGTAAGGCTCTCATAACCCAATCCTTTCTTCTCTGCACCTTTTGCATTGTCTCACACATGAGCTTTTGGGGGACACCACATTTAAACATAACAATGTTGTGGTTGGTAATTTATTAATACAGAGTTGTGTAGATATTTAAGTTATTCCTAATTTTCCCTATTATAAAGAGACAGCAATTACTGTCTTTGACCTAGGATCTTACTATGTCTGTAGATGAGTTTGTAGCAGTGAAATTGCTGGGGTTTGTTAGCATGTGTATATGAAAGGGTAGCTGTTGCAACAGAGTTGACCCCATTGATGACCCCATGAGGGGTAGGTGTCTGTAATTCCCACCTCACCAATCCAGCAGTTCTTAGGAAGTGCTTTGATTTTAGACCCTCTAAAGGCCACATTTGATTTACATATCTATGTGAATGGTATTTTCTTCTCATATATTATCGACCAGATATATTTCTTCTTGTGAACTTTTTATATATTTTGCTTGTTTTTCCAGAGGGCTGGTATGAGGCCATCTTAAGCTGATCTTGATCTTCTAGAAGTGGATGGGGTTAGCAGAACTTGCGGGGCGATGAGAGCTGTGGCAGAGCTTTTGAATTTTGACTCAAGTTCCAAGAAAGCAGTGTTTCTTGGCAATTTGTGAAGCCTGGAGGTGGATTCTTCCAAATTTGTACTAAAGCAGAATCTTCTAATGTAACAGCTAGGTGAGGAGCCTCGAGACTTGGGTCACTGTGCCATTTTGACAGTGTTAGCAGTGCTGCCCTTCTGGGACCATGTGGGGTTGGGGTGTCGGTGCCCTTGGGTGTCTGTAGTTGCCAGGAGTTGTGCAGATTAATTATAGGGTGCTGCCTGCCATACTGGGTGGGAGCCTTGAAGAAGGAGATCCCTTCATGCCCCCCAGGAGCTCCCTCCACAGAGCTCCACATTTATCTAGGCAGAATTTACCCAGGAAAGAATATCCAGCGGTCCAGACTGGAAGACTGCATGTTCAGCAAGAATGAGAGCTTGCGTGTTTTCGTAACCTCACAGTTTCTCAGAAAGCCAGTGGTCCAGCTTTGAGAACCCAATCTGGCCTCAGGAGTTTTGCTGATAATTGACTGGATTCTCTGTCAAAAGCTTTTAAACTAGGGACTGTGGAGCCTGCAAGCTTTGCGCCACATTGTGAGATTGAAACCAGTAGGTTTTAAGGCCGTGTGGTAAGGGGGGATGAGTAGCAGGTGTCTTACGCTGTTGAACAGGAAATGTAAGCATTTTGTTTTGTTCCTAAGCTTTTTCTTACCTTCTGTTACCTAGAGATTATTTAAGTACTTTCTTCTTCAAAACAAATACTGCCTTACTGCCTGGTCAGGTGTCTTCCAACACCAGGAAACGCAAATAGCGACTGATGAGGTCATCTGAGATCCTGGCATGCTAGGAGTCAGCTCATCTGGGCCGGTTTTTGTCTGGCTTCTTATCTTCAGGCAAATTGAATTAATTTCTTCCTTAAGCCTTTTACTTTAAATGCAACAGGAGGAAGTGAAATTTGGGAATTTCCGCCCAGCTGGTTTATTCTTGTAATCTTTAAATATTTGCCTATTATTTATTCAGAAGAAAACCTGGGAGAGGGACGGAGAAAAGAGAGCCCTGGGTACCCCCAGCACCTGTGTACCCTCAGCCAAGCAGGTGCCTGTGTGACTGGGTTTACCCTGGCCCCACCTATCTTGTTACCCCTCTACTCCAAGTTGATGTCAAAGAAGTTTTTTAATCAAATGGTATTCATCTTCCTGGAATGAGTTCTGGTTAATACGGTGTTCTCCCTCTTAAAAATAATTGTCGTGAAATACACATAAGACAAAATTTATTACCTTAACCTTAATGCTTGTTTAACTGTTGAGTAGATTTCTGCTTCCGCATGGAGGCATTTTCAGATCCGCAGAGAAGTTATCCATACAGGGGAGAGCGGCAGGTATCGGAGCTATTGGTTTCCTCCGAAGACCAACAGCAGTTGTGATGGCAGCGCCTTCTGGCTGCTTGCAGTAGGAAAGTACTCCAGCCTCAACTAGTGGCACCCACAGTGGGTGAGCAAGCAGAAAATCAGTCTTGGCTCCTTCTGCCACGGGGGATGGTGGTGCAGTTCCGGGGAGCTCTGCTCAAGGCACTTTCCGTGTAAGGGCTTATTTCCTTAACATAAGGCCCTTGGAGCAGCAATGTGCTCAGGATCCTTCTGGTTTGAAACTTTTCAGATTCTGGAGATCACCTTGAGTTTGTTTACTCTGAGGGGGAGGGATGCTTTGTTCTGGAGGACAGGAGAGCAGAGCAACAATTAGTTTAAATTATTAAAGATGCCTATTAGGTTGCTAAGCGTGAAGGAGTGCAGCTTTTATCTTGGCCTGATTAGAGCTGAAATTGGACCTTGCAGGTCATCCAGGCCCTCATGCAGAGGGAAGCTGGGCTGCAGAGATGAATACCATCCCATTAGAAGCTTTTTCTTTCATATGCATGAAAAATACCAGCAGTCCTTCATTCAGTGATAAGCATAGTCTGCATATGTATTCAAGGTTGAAGAGATTAGGAAGCTCTGGGGGATGGGAGAGGGGCTTGACAAAACTCATCCAAGGCCCGCTTCAGAATCCAGAGACCCCATTTCCAGTCTTGCACTGAACTCCAAGCCCTGTAATCTTGCATACGGACTTTGCTGCTCTGGGGCTTATCTCCAGCTCCCTTCTGAAAGGCCTGTATCTGCAGATTCTTGTGAGAGACACATGAGAATGAGATGTGCAAGGTAGAAGCTGTGCATATGCCTTTGACATTGTGCACACATGCTGCTCACACTCGGCACAGTGCAGCATACCAAAACCTCAGTGTAACTTCTGGGGTGATAATTTCTTTTATGGAGAGATTTGCTGTAAGAAGTGCCAGGGTTACAGAGAATGAGTTTTATATTGCACATCTTTTCAGGACCCCTCACCTTCACATGAAATTAGGTGAACCTGCACCACTAGCAAACTTAGAAAAGGCATATGTTTGTATCAGGACAGATTGAAAGCTCTGGCATTTACTTGTTTGAGAGGAAGGCAGGTCTGAGCCCCTCAAATGTGCTGGCTACGGGGTCTGCTGGATTCCTCAGTGGTGGCAGGAAGTGGATCATTCTGGAGCCTCCCCT
Organism: Callospermophilus lateralis; assembly: GCF_048772815.1. Classification (NCBI taxonomy): domain Eukaryota; kingdom Metazoa; phylum Chordata; class Mammalia; order Rodentia; family Sciuridae; genus Callospermophilus; species Callospermophilus lateralis. Next base: position 7,784,923 of record NC_135318.1, read on the forward strand.
AAAATCACAAAGGAGCCAGAGAGGGTTTCCTGTACTCTTTTCTTGTAGGCTTCCTTCGTTACTTCCAGGTCCCTGGCCAGTTCTAAGGCAGAACTCATGCATGCAGGGCATCTGACTTGCCACCTCTGAGCATGTTTCCGCCTACACTTATGCCTAATTCATAGGGTAGAGGTGAGGCTTATGTAAGGTTTTTTTTTTTTTTTTTTTTCCCCAAAAAACTGGAAGGCCAGGGCTTGATCAATGAGAGTAGTATAGCTTATAAAGAATAAAAAGAAAACTATTTGCTCTCACCCAATACTCTGACTCCAATAGTGTGGTCTCTTCCACACCAAGCATTTCTCCAGTTCTTGGCAGATACCAGCAGGTTCTGTGTCACCTGGAGCTAGTGTCACATCCCTCAGGTGATGGGCTTGGCTCATGAGACTGTACCGATGTTGAGTGCCACCTGCAAGCTGCAGCCTCCTGCTCTTCCGACCTCCTGCTCTTCCAACTGACTGGCTACAAATTGGGGCTTCCCAGGACCCGCTCTGGGTCTCTTTCCTAGGTCACACCTCCCCTAGCCTGCATTTAAACACAGCAATGCTGACTTTTTTTAGTTACTTATGTAGTGCTTCTCAGTCCATCCCAAGTCTTCACGTCCCTTCAGGGAACAAGGGACTGTGTCTTAAAATGTATTTTTATTTTTAATTAACACACAGTAATTGTAATATTTATGGGGTAGAGTGTGACATTAGTGCATGAAAGATGTGTAATGGTTAAGGTAACCAGCAAATATGTCATCTCAGACATATCATTTCATTGCGTTGGGAAGAGTCAAAATCCTTTCTACTAGCTCTTTTGGAATACTCAATTTTCAAGATTGAATATTTTGGAAAATTCCATTGAATTAGTGTGAATTCTAGTTATCCTGCTATGCGTCGAGCATTTGAAGTTGCTCTCCCTACCCTTCCTCACCTCTGTGCCCCAGGGCTGCATCTTTTTTGTGAGTAGATGCCCTGAACCTTTGCAGAGTGGCAGGTGAGAGGCTGTGGGCAGGCAGATGGCAGCACAGTGCGCGTGTCCCTCCAGTGGTGGGAGAAGAGTCCGCAGGCAAGGACCTGGCTGGGAACTGTTAGAAATCAGAAGTCAGTTGCTTCCCTTCTCAGGTGGAAGTAGTTTCTCTCAGCTGCTGCTATTGGGCACCCACTCTGCTGGCACATTCGGGGTGCCAGCTGTCTAGAATAGAGCCTCTTTCCTGAGGAACATTCAGTGTGTGAGACCTGTGCACCTTGGCAGAGCAGGCACAGGTGGCAGCAGCCATGAGGACTCTGCAGACAGGGCTCACAGGCATCAGAGAAGACACCCTGGTGACACCTGCAGTTTGTCTTCATGGGGCTTGGGCTCTCTGGGCTGGGCCCTGCCTGGGTGGAGGATGTTGCTGGTGGTGGTGGGTGTGTGGAGAACATTCCAGAAACAAAATAATCTGCGCAGTGTGAAAGTGGAATGTGTGAGTTGGATGGGGAGTTGTTCACTTTGATTGGTTCTGGTGGCTTCCCCCATTGACTGTGTGTGTCCTATCTGTGCTGTCTCCTTAGGCCCAGACCATGAACTACGTTGGGCAGCTGGCCGGCCAGGTGTTTGTCACTGTGAAGGAGCTCTACAAGGGGCTGAACCCTGCTACTCTGTCGGGATGCATCGATATCATTGTCATCCGGCAGCCCAATGGGAGTCTGCAGTGCTCCCCTTTCCATGTCCGCTTCGGGAAGATGGGGGTTCTGCGTTCCCGGGAGAAAGTGGTGAGACTGGGCCCCGTCAGCCAGTGCATGGCTTCCTTAAGGACTGCATCCTGCTCCTGTGTTGTTGCACACCCGAGCTCTGAGACCTGGCTTTTAGCTGTCCCTTGGGAACGGCAGTTCCCTGAGTCACTAATTCAAACTGCTCTGGTGGCTGTGACTGTCAGTTACTCTGAAAGATAGAGGCACAGCTGTTTATCAAGGCCCAGGTTCTGTGGCTCAGGGGGACCGTGGGGCAGCGCTGGCCTGCCTCTGCTCTCTTCTGCCGAGGCCTCAGCCAGAAGGCTCACAGGTTGGCACTGGATTCCTCCTCGCATTTGCTCTCTCCCAGGACCAGTGCTTGGCTGGGAGGTGTTGAGGTAGTCTGAAGTTGAACTCTTATCACTAACCAGCTGTGAGACCCTGGGTTCAGCCCCGACATTAGAAAAGGAGAGGCTGGACCCCAGGTGGGCTCTGAGGAGCTCTTCCATTCTGGGTCTCATCCCTCATGGTCAAGGGCCTCTTAGCCCAGAACCCCAGTGCTCAGGGCACTGGGGTTGAAGTGTGTGGGGGTGTGGCTGCTCCCTGAGGTGTCCTGGTGGAGCTCCTGTGTTCCTAACCATGCCTTTCCCTCAGGTTGACATAGAAATCAACGGTGAATCCGTGGATTTGCATATGAAGTTGGGTGATAATGGAGAAGCATTTTTTGTTCAAGAGACTGATAATGATCAGGTGAGGAAGGCTGTGTGGTCAGAGTCACTTCCACATTTTGAGCTTTGCCTATTTTTTCTTTCTCTTTAAAAGGATTTTGTTTAACTTTTAATTATTTTAGTTTTTATTTTGTTGTTCATTGTTTGGTGTTCTATCTAGCTAGGATTCCTTTGCCAAATCCAAGGCTACAAAGATTTACTGCTGTTTCCTTCCAAGACAAACCAAACTACTTTTTAATTTTTAAATGTTTTTGGAGGGACCAGGGTTTGAACACAGGCACTGCTCATGCTAGGCAAGCTCTGCCACAGAGCTGTACCTGCTTCCCCTTGAACTCTTTTGCTCACCGAAGGGATCTGAGTAGTGATTCCTCCTTGAGATCCTTGTGAACTAGATCCTTTTACCAGCAGAGAGCATGGTGGGAAGGAATGGCTCCCTGTAGCCCCAGGCCTAAGTGAACGCCTAGAGTGCTGGTGTTCCTGTGAGGTTCGAAGCGGGAAGGCCGTGTCCTGTCATGGCCCTGTGGCTGTCAGGGACCCCAGCTGTCTGCTCTGTCTCTGTGAATGCGAAGGCCTGAGGATGCCTGATGGTTCCTAAGGGTGTCCTGACGGGACCTCTTCATACTGAAGCAGCCACTTGCCTTTTCAGCCTGTTCACACCTATTAGGCTGCAAGAAGTGTTGTGGGCTGGGGAGCCACAGAGGCTGCACCCTGCAGTGGCCTGCTCCCCTCCACCTCACTGGGCATCTGGGAGGCTCCTGGAAGATGCGCTGCGTCCTGCACCACTGATCATGGACAGTGCTGGCTCACACACAAAAATAAAAAGAAATAAAAAAGTTGAAAAAAGAACAAATAGAAACAAAAAGAAAAATATTTAAAAGGTACACACACATTCGCTCTGCCCGTCTCCCCCACCCACATTGACAAGCCGAGTTGCCTTCTAGCACCAAGTGGTGACCTAGAGCCCTTCCTTTTTCTCTCTGCTCTGGGTATTTCAGGTGAGGAAGAAATGTGGAGGCTTGAAATCACTGGTTCTTGATTCACTGGGTTCTAATTATGTGAATACAGATGGCATTTGGTAAATTGCTGACCTGGCTATTGCTCCTTGAGCCCAAATTAATCAGACTCTTGTAAATGCGTCCTTTCCCCAGGAAGTGATCCCCATGTACCTGGCCACCTCCCCTATCCTGTCAGAAGGAGCTTCGAGAATGGAGTCCCAGCTGAAAAGGAACTCTGCAGACAGGGTGAGGAGCCTGGACCCTTGCATGCCTCCCCAGGTTGTGCCACCCAGCGAGACCTCATCCAGTGGCTCCTTGGTAAAGAAGAGGCGGAAAAGGAGGAGGAAGTCCCAACTGGACAGCCTGAAGAGGGACGACAACACGAACACATCTGAGGACGAAGACATGTTTCCCATAGAGATGAGCTCGGATGAGGACTCGGGGCCGCTGGACGGCAGCAGGTGAAGGCCCAGGGAGGGCGGGGCACATGGGGTTGGAGGAAGTAGCTTTTAAGATGGTTTTTATAAGCTCTTTATTTTTACTCCTCAGAATTTCTTACTTTTAGGCCCTTTAGTCTGGATTTTGGAATCGAGTGTCTTGAGTGGAGTTGAGATTCTGTGTAGCTTCTCATTGGGAGAGTGCAGGAGAGGGCCAGCTCCATGGCTGCGGAGTTCAGCTCAGAGTAGAACCCGGAAGCAGGACACAGTCGATGAGCAGTGGGTGGACAAAGTCATTTCCTCAGACCTTGTTAGTTAGTTTTTGGTGCTGGGGGTGAAACCCAGAGCCTTAGCAGCCTAAGAAGCGCGCACAGGAGCTCTGGGCTCTGTTTTGAGCACCAGCTCTGTGCGTGGCTGTTGGCTATTTGTAGGTTGCTGACATGTGACAGGCTGAGGCTGAAATGACTAGTGCATGCTCACTTTCGTCTGCATCCCCACTGTGTCCTTCTTAATTTAGGCTAGGCCCAAAGTTTAATGGATATTTTTCCCCCTATTTTTTTTGTTTCTAAGAATGTAGTGAAATTCTCTTTTTATGTATTGCTGTTTTGGTGAAAAATGCCAGTAAGGAAGACAAAACTCATTTTTAAAGAATACTTGCTGTTTCTATTTTACATATAATTTAGTGTTCTTTTTGATAATTGTTTTTACATCTTGTTAACATAAACAGGGGATAAGGAACAACAGGAATGTCCCTGCTTCCTTGTTCAAGATAGGATTTATTTTTTTCTGGCTAAAGATGAAGGTGGGTGGGCAGCGATGCTCTTCCTCACTCCAGTGGCCTCCAGGCTGCTGTGGGTGCAGAAGTGGGGGCTGGGCTTGTTCTTGCACCTCTGGGTGATGTTGAGCTCTGGAACTTGACTGCAGGCATTGCAGGCCCCATGCAGGCAGATGGCCTCTGCAGGAGTGAATCACATCCTTGCTGTGAGCATGCTCATGTATCAGAGACTAGGCAGTGTGGCCCTCCCTTGGTGATGAAAAGATACATTTGGTTGATGTCATTTATTTATTCTGGCTGACAGAACATGGTTCAGGCCTGGCCCTGTAGTTACAAGGCAGTTCCACCTGCATATAGCAAGGGTTTTATAACCCCTGGGTCTGGTTTTGGGCCAGATCTGCCTCTCATACATTTGTGAGGTATAATGCAGAGGGTGACAGTAAGATGCTGCAGTGGGACAGGAAAACAGGGTGACGTGCCCTATGACTGAGTCCAAATGCTTAAACAAAGCATTTTTAAATTTGTGACTCAGCCTGACACACAAACACATTTTTTGTGCTCATCTCTATATTTTTCTCTCTCCACTGCCTAAGCTGTCACGCTGGTTGATGAAATACTTAGAGAAAGAACTTAGAACTTGACTTTATTATGAATATGTCCCTGGAAGTTCTTTGACTCTAACCTTTTTTCCTCCAGAACTCTTTCTAGTGACATACCGCCATTCCAAGATGAGGTTCCCAAGGAAAACCTCCCTTCAGTCTTGCCTTATCCCCAGTCAGCATCATACCCCAATTCAGATCGAGAGTGGTCCCCCAACCCCAGGTGAGTTGCCTGTGTGTGGGTCATGGTTCACTCGTCCCTGACTAGAGTTAGGAGCCAGTTACCGGAAGCATGTCAAAGAAAATAATGGAATATCAATACCAAAGAAAACAATTAGGACCAGAAAACCTCAATGTAGAGTAGCAGGTACTGAGTAAACCAGGACAGGCGCAGATCACACACTGAATTCATTTGCTGAGTTAGCTGTCTGCCGGTGATGCTGGAGGAGAAATGCTGGCTAGTTATGAAGTGCTGATTGTTAGCAGGAGGCAGGGTGGCAGAGGCCATCATGGTCCTTGGTGAAGTCAGGTTCAGAGAAGAGAGGTTCCAGCTGCTGAGGTCCCTCAGGGCTGCTACAGTGACGGCTTACCCCACACCTAACCCATGCTGCTCGATTCAAGAGTGTGTATTTCCCTGAACACATGGAGCTGCCTAGGAGCTCCCAGGTGAACTTGGCTGCTAGGTGTGCAGATCGCCTTCCTGAAGACTCCACAGATTTAAATCAGGGAAACCTTGGAGAACACAGGAGCACTTTTGCCTGGTTTTTCCCTCTGGGGAAGGGAATGGATCTAAATTGTGTGTTCTCAAAAGGGGCAGTATCACTCCTATCACTCCTGTTGTATCAAAAACTGGTTCTTGGGTGGCAAACAGATCCTAGATGATATAAAGCCTTGCCGTCTCTGACAGGGTACGGCATTAGAATGCCATGGGAGTGGGGTCAGACTACTAATTTCTTGAAATGCTCAGGGGTGTGGTGTTAATGAGAGAAAAAAGTGAGAAAAATACTTGTCTACGGACAGTCATGTCCTTGGGTGGTTCCTCTGGAGTGGCCTGAAATGGAGCTGGACGAGCTCCTGAAGCTCTGTGTGCTGTAGAGGGCTCCAACCCGAGGCTGGTCTCAGCACTCTCCTGGGTCCAGTTGGCTCAGGGTGATCTCAAGAGAGAGGCAGCAGCATGTGCTGATGTTGGGGGGTGGGCACTGGGTGGGTGTGTCCTGTGCCTGTGCCCAGCCAGGGCTGGCATCGAATGTTGGTCCCAGGGTGAGTCTGGGGCTCTGATGGATGGTGACCAGCCCTGTCTGATAGAAATACAGTGCTTAGCTACATATGTAATTTTAATTTTTTTGGTAGCCATATTTAAAAAGTACAAAGAGTGAAATTAATTTTAAGGGTAGATTTCATTTGACCCAGTCTATCTGAAATATTATTTCCACAAGTAGTCAATTTAAAGATAAAACCAATGAGATAGTTCATGTTCTGTGTTCATGCTGTTTTAAAATTCTTTTGCATATTCCATGTACAGCTCATCTCAATTTGGACTGGCCACATTTGAAGTGCTCAAGGGCTATATGTGACCAGTGGCTCATTGTACTGAACAGTATAGACTCGGGGCCATTCCAGAGCCCCATGTGTCCTTTCCCTGGATCTGCAGGGATAACCTCTATGGGAGGAAACAGTGCACAGTATTTAGAAACACTTAGTAGGTAGAAACGTCTATACATTAGTCTTAAGAATATAAAATAAATGTTTTAAACACAGCCCCGAGTAAGTTTTTCTGTGTCTAGTATTTTGTGTTATGAATTTAGAATAATCTAGAATAATGGTTCGACAGTGACCACTGTTAAATGGAATTACAAGTTAGGCTAAGTAGATACATTTCCATATGCAGAGATAATTGATAGCATAGATGCTCAAGACTTTGGGTGTGTGGTCTGATTAAGCACTAAGCTACAGTCAGAGAGACAGGCCATGTTTTGTGAGCACATGGATGAAATGGAAATTGAAATAGGGTTTTCCTTCCTGTTTTTGTGGAAAAACAGGAAAGTTAAGTTGAATTCTTCATGATCTTGGCCCAGAGAGCTCTGCTGTCAGAAGCCTGAATGTTTTCATTTTTTTATGGACATTACTGTTGAGAGTAGCTAAAAAGTTTACAAGAAGTTTCACTTAATTGACCTCTGATTTTTTTCTTTCTTTCAATGTGTATCATGTGGTGTGTCCAGCAGCCCGGTAGATGGCAAAAGGACTCCCCCTCATCTTGCAGCTGCAGCCGAGGGTGGCCTGTCTAGTTCCTGCCCTCCGCAGCCTTCCCACTTCCATGCTTCAGAAAGGTAGATGTGCTGCGCTCCTGACTGGGCGCTTTCAGCAGTGGAAATGTTGATCTAACTCCTGAGTCTGTCTGTTCCCATTAACCAAATGACTGACGAAGAATATGCCTGTCAGTGATAGGGAGTGGAGGTTTTGATCTACCAAATCTATTTTACTAACCAACTCACCTCTGAAGAAAATACATATAGATTATTTTTCTTTCACCTGAAGCATTTGTAGGTTATTAGATTTTTTTTTTAAAGTCCTAAATTTGACTCTCTGGAAATGATGGCTGACATATCACTCTTCCTAATTCTGTGTAGTGCTTTGAACCCTAGAGTAATGAGATATAGATTGGGAATGTGATCTTTTGTTTTATGTCTAGGGTTGTTCAACAAATAAGCCTACAAGCTCTTTTTAGGATGTCACTTTAGTAAAAGTCATCATTTATTATAAATATTTCAGTAGCCTATTAGGCTATCTGAATAATGGGTTCAGAATTTTCCACAGCATTTCTAGAGCAGGATTTAGAAGAAGAGCACAGCATGGATTTCTGGACCTCATTTGCACCGTCATTGATGCTGTTGTCTGGGGTTTCTGCTCTCGGCTCCTCAGCTCTGTCCATACTTTGACTTACCCACTTGGTGGACTTGCACGACTCGAATAGGAACTTCAACAAATGAAGCCATGGGGAGTTTCTACAAGGAGAAACCTATTTTCTTTTTGATTAAGGAGCCAAGCCTCAGGGTGCACTTTATTGAGAGGCTGTTGTGAAGAAGAAAGGTGATTTTAAAATGAGGTCAGGTCTGGGTAGTTACAGCTGACAGCCCACCTGGGGCTGGCGGAAGTCCTGAGAAGTGTGCAGGCTGATGAGCGCCTTGTTTTTGCAAATTAGCCAGCTAGCCAGCGACCTTGTAGGCTTACTTTTTTGAACAACCCTTTACTTTAAGTGTGATGTTTGATAAGGGGCCATTCTAGAATCACAATTCTGATGAATCACACTCAACCTCAGCCTGTCTCCCCCCAGCTCCTCTTCCATGGGCCTCAGTGCCCTCTGCTGGTTGTGGAGTGTGTGTGTGTGTGTGTGTGTGTGTGTGTGCAGCGTCTTTTGGAGCAGGGCTGTGTGTGTGTGTGTGTGTGTGTGTGTGTGTGTGTGTGCAGCGTCTGTGGAGCAGGGCTCTGTGTATGTATGTGTGTGTGAAGTGTCTGTTGGAGCAGGGCTCTATGTGTGTGTGAGTGTGTGTGTGTGTGTGTGTGTGCATCGTCTGTTGGAGCAGGGCTCTGTGTGTGTGGGTGTGTGTGTAGCATCTGTTGGAGCAGGGCTATGTGTGTGCAGCATCTGTTGGAGCAGGGCTCTGTGTGTGTGTGTGTGTGCGCATCGTCTGTTGGAGCAGGGCTCTGTGTGTGTGGGTGTGTGTGTGCAGCATCTGTTGGAGCAGGGCTATGTGTGTGCAGCATCTGTTGGAGCAGGGCTCTGTGTGTGTGTGTGTGTGTGCATCGTCTGTTGGAGCAGGGCTCTGTGTGTGTGGGTGTGTGTGTGCATTGTCTGTTAGAGCAGGGCTATGTGTGTGCAGCATCTGTTGGAGCAGGGCTCTGTGTGTGTGTGTGCAGCGTCTGTTGGAGCAGGGCTCTGTGTGTGAGAGAGTGTGTGTGTGTGTGTGTGTGCAGCGTCTGTTGGAGCAGGGCAGTGTTCATGGTCGTGTCATATTTGTCCTGAAGGAGGTGCCTCCAGCTTATGACCTTCACAGGACTCATACACCTCAGTGCCTCCATGGGCTCCCTCCATATGTAGCTTTCATGAAGGACTGGAGTGTGAGTGGCCACAGAGCTGGGGTGGGCCTCTGGCACCATGTTCAGCGTCTTCATTCTTCTAGAGCAGAGGTTGGCAAATGTCAGCCCAGGGCCTAGTCCTGTCTGCCCTGTGCTTCTGTGGAGTTCTGTGGAGCATAGCGAGTCCATTTGCATTTGGGCTGGGCTGCTTTTGTGCTGCAGTGGCAGAATCCAGAATCGAGCATTTGCAGCAGACCATGTGACCCACAGCCTGTTGCACTGGGCCCTTGACCGGAGCAGTTAGCTGAGCCCTGCTCTAGAGCAACCTCAGTGCTGTGGGTCAGACCACTGCTGTTCCCAAGAACTGAGAACAAAATGTAAGTAGATTTCGCGTGTAATGTAGAAGGGAGGAGATTTTAAATAGGAAGCTGGTCAAGGCGGACTTCCGTGAGGGCCCCAGGGAAGTGGACTCAGGGGCCACAGCCCTCCCTTTTTCGTTTCAGTGGTGTGAACATGTGATTGCGGACACATGAATGCCAGGAGAGGAAAGCACAGTTATAGAGGGAGAGGAAGCAGGATGCTGAGGGGCAGCGAGCCCTCCCCACCCAGGATTCCTCCTCATGGACAGCTTTCTTAAGAGTATAACTGTGTGTGTGGTTTTGTGTATGTGTGTGTGTGCGCGCGCGTGTGTGTGCATGTGAGTGCGTGTGCACACACACACATACACTTCCACTGTCTCATGGTGTAAGCCTTGTAGTGTGATTTATTAGAAGCCTCCTCCCCATAGAAAGATGAACTGCAATGTGGGGGCTGCCCCATAGCTTGTGCCACCTGGAAAACTCACTGGTCAGCCAGCACCAAGGTGGGAGGTTCCAGCCTATGTGCACCTCAGTGGGAAGAGTGCATTCAGTGTGTTGGCTGCAAATGAGTTGACTAAAGGACCTCCGGTTAGCCACAGGGAACACCTCTGTTGGCCACAAGTTACATACCGTCATTAGCTCTCCTTTACTGACAGGAAAGTGTTTCTATTCAGCTGGAGTTGAACTCTAACTCAGACAGATAAAGGAGACCGTGCGCATCAATGAGAGGTTGCTGAGGAGGCTAGATAAGGTCTGTGAAAGGAGATGTGAGGGGAAGTTGTGGTCTCTTTGTTTCCTGCTTTATTTAAAGACTCTGCCATCTTCCCTTGGAGAAAAATGATACAGGGGAATAATTCAAGAATTAAGTAAATGGTATTTTCTTCTTGTCTCTGTGTTATTTAGTGTGCTATGGGAATCTTGAACATATTTGATTCTTTTATCCAGTTTGGTTGGACAGAAGTAAAACTTTGTTCAGGTGTTAGGAGTAAAAATGTAGAAAACCTGGAGGGAACAGCCTGTTGCAGCCACTTACTTAGAGGCTGGCCTGAGTGAAGTGGTGTGAGGTCAGTGCAGAAGGAGCCTTAGCAAATTGGGAGTGTCCCTGGAAGAGAGCTTGGGAGACGATGCTCCTGCCTTGTTATAGAGTTTCTCTGTGGAAATTGCTACATGATACAGTTTCTCTGGTTTTCAGAACTAATGCAGATTTGTAAATATTTTCAATATTCAGTGTAATGTCAGAGTTGGCCAGGATCCTCTGCAGCTGTCTGGGAGTTAGGACACTTGATTTGGAAGGAGTCAGGGAGGCAAGCCCAGGACAGGGTGTGAAAGGATGGTGGTCTTGGTGGAGGAATGAACTTGTTTCCTTTACTTTTGCTTCTCTCTTTCTCAATGTTCCTTTTCTCGCTACTGCCATTTCTCACTGTCTACCTTGCTTGGCAGCAGGGTCCTAAGACTTGCCCCCTGGGACCACTCACACCTGGAGACAGATGCGGGACCCCTGGTGGCTAAATCAGGAATTGTCATGAGGCTATGCTCCATAGAGAATGACAGTGTTGGGTGCATTTTCTGGGCTATTTGAACCACAGACCTGGACAAAAAGCAATGGAAATTTTTTTTCCTTATCTAAATTATGGGTTTATTTTTTTTAAGTCCTTCAGGTTCCCGACCCTCAACGCCTAAAAGTGATTCTGAGCTGGTCAGTAAGTCGACCGACAGGTCAGCACTGAAGAGCAACCTAGAAATGCTCTGGCTCTGGGGAGAGCTGCCACAGGCAGCAAAGGTGAGTCTTCCCCTCTATCCCGCCCCACACTGAGGATTTCTACCTAAGTTTAATGATGAGGAATTAATGTCACATCACAGCAAAGCATAACCATAGAAGATATTAGTCAACAAAACCACATTGAATAGCAGAATTGCTTTTTTATGCATTACCAACATTATAAAAGAGTCTTGCATTTATATATTTTAAACATACAGGATCTCTCTTAGGGTCTTCAATTTATAGTACAACTAAAATCAAATTATAAAACAAAAAAACCTATACAGAAACCACAATGTCTAGAAGCCATAAACAGAAAGTCCCACCCAGCGTTACTTCTGCGAGGTCAGTGGTGATGGGAGAAGCACCACAGGAAGAGACACTTGAGGCTGAGCCCTTTGAATCAAGGGCTGAGTGAGCTGTGAGGGCCAGGATCCATGTGTTCCTGTGTCCCTCAGGCAGATGTGGAATAAGACACTAGGTTGTGAGCCTCATTAACCAGGAAATTCTCAGGCTTTGATTTTTAAGTGGTAAATATTTTTGGACCCTCGTTGTTGATAGAGCTCTGAATCTGACTCTTTGAACAGCAGGCAGAGAAGCAGCTGAATGCATGGGGTGGAGGGCCTGGGAGGTCAGCTCACTCCGCACTCCACCACTCTCTAGAAAGGTAGCCTCATGTTGTTACCTGTAAGATGAGACAAGACCATAGATTAGAAGAGATACTATGTGCAGAGTGTGTGGCTTGCAGAAGCCCTTTGAATATTTGCTTTCTTCCTCCTTGTTTGTGCCACATACCTAGCCTGATTCCCTAGCTGCACAATGTAGTTGGTTGACCTCAAGTACACAGGAGTGGCAACAAATGGGTTTCTAAAAGTATGAAATGGACACAGTCTTTTCTTTGAAGAATTTTTTTCTTGTATTCCAATGTATTATAAATATTTCGAATTCTACCGTATTTCCAGCTTAAATAAAAAAACCCCAAAACCAAAAACTTGAGGTCATTGGAAGAGGTCATAGCCTCCTGTACCACAGTGACCACTTGTGAAGGAAGGAATGAGTCAGATTGGAGGCATTCCTTGCAGCGTCAGGTGGGCAGCTTTTTGGAGAGCAAGTCTGTTAAGGCTAAAGCTGTGGATCCATCCCTTTCTTGTTTGTGCTTAGCTTTTATATAAATGCTGATTCTCTGCCCATGAGCTGTAGTGGTGACCCAGCCAGCGAGCTTTACAAATTCATGTCTGTCTGTAGTTGCTTGAGGCAGAGTGTGAACGTGCAGACCTGTCACTTCTACAGTTGTAATCACAGATCTGTGGCTTTGTCTGTAGTAGACATTGCAGATCAGATGCAGAGTAACTGCATTCCCTTCCCTTCCTAGCCTGAAAATGGCATTTTGGTTTTTGTTTGAGTCCTGTTTTTCCACAGCAGGTAATCTCAAGTGCAGTAGAATCAGGAATGAGATTTCCCCTCCCATTTGAACAAGCAGCCCCCAAATCTTCACTTATTCACTTGTGATCTAGGGATGAACTTAGTAATGAAATGTAACACAGGCATAGAGAAATACATAGATCCCAAGTGGGAGCTCAGGGAGTCTTCACAGTGTGAGCTCATCTAGGCGCCCTGCTCTCAGAGGGAGAGGCAGGACCAGGCCAGCAGCATGGAGAGCCATACTGACCCCTCCATCCCACAAAGATGAGTGTTCTGTCTTGCAGTAGCAGAGATTAGTTTTGCAAGATGCATCCTTATCATTCTGAGTAGTTGTAATGCATTATTCTCATCACTGCAAAATATCCCATTGTGTGAGTCTGCTTCTCATTTTGCTGAGGTCCCCAGAATTCCCAGGTATTGAGGATGAGGGACCTTGGGTTGCTTCTACTCCTTGGCCATTACTGATCTCATTTACTTCTTTTTGGCAGTTGATGTTGTATATGCAAGTTCATTTACTTTGGAACTTCTATTCTTGGTTTCTAGGCCTCTGGGCAGGTGTGGAAATCCCTGGGTGAATCCCGAGGTTTAAGTCTCTGCCACAGATGGCTTGTTCCCCTTTGGGAACTCAGTTTTTCTCTTTGCTCATGCTTGGACCTGTTCTCAAATCTCTCCCTTCTCTCTCTCTGTTTTGGTCTAGTCATCTTCTCCACACAAGATGAAAGAGTCCAGCCCACTGTGCAGTAGAAAAATTTGTGATAAAACTCACTTTCAGACCATTCACAGCGAATCTTCAGATACTTTTAGTGACCAATCACCAACTTTGGCCAGAGGGCCTCTTTCAGACCAGAATAAGCCTCCGGCAGAGATGCAGTTTGTCAATGAAGAAGACCTAGAGGCCTTGGGAGCAGCAGCCCCGCCATTGCCTATGGCGGAAGAACTCAAGGCCCCGGCTGCCAGTGCAGTGCCCACTGCAAGCAAGACGGACTCTCCTTCCAGGAAAAGAGGTGTGAGGCCTGGGTACCTGAATTCCTTCCTCCCAGAGTTCACTTCAGAATGCCTCGAGGCAGACATGAATCACAATGTTCTTAGCATCTAATCTGTGCTTTTTTGCTGGGTCTGCAGGTTGAGTGTCCCTCATCCTCAATACCTGGGAATTCTGGGGACCACAGATTTCAGAGTAGTTGTGTAGACTCTACTAACTGAGCATTCCTATCTGGGAATCTGAGGTGCTCCCCTGGTTGCCTGTTAGTGGCGATGATGTCGATCCTCATCGTCACCCAGGCAGTTCTGTGCAGTTTCTGGGGAGAGGAAGTCTGGAGTCATGGTGCACAGAGATTGGCCATGCCCCAAGTTAGGGTGCTGTGTCTTGGGGTGTTAACGGGTAGTGCTTTATGAAAGTGTTGGTCATTAATAGCAGTGATGATCTTGTGATGGCTCCAGTGCCTCCAGGGCTCAGGACAACTCGGCTCTCTCTGGATGTGGGGTTGGGGCTGAGTGCAGCCATGGGGCTCCATCAGGACCGCACAGTGGGGCAAGCTGGAGCCTTGGTGCAGACCTGGGCAGCTGGCCCTGCAGCGAGGCTGCCCACTGCACCTCTTACTCTAGTTCTTGGGTACTTAGGGACACATCCACACGTTGTGCTCAAATGCTGTTCCTGGAGGTGTGTTCCGCAAGGTGGTTTCTGGAGAGCACTTTTCCAACTGCTTCCATTTGTTCCTTCAGATAAACGAAGCAGACATCTCGGTGCTGATGGCGTCTACTTGGACGACCTCACAGACATGGATCCTGAGGTGGCAGCCCTGTATTTTCCCAAAAAGTAAAATTTCCTTTAATTCCTCCTTTCGTTTTCTATAACTTGAGCATTAGTTTGTGTGGGTCCTGCTTGTGCTGACGGTGCCTGATTGGAAAGTGGGCGAGCACAGCAGTGGGAGCCGCAGCCTGGCCTGCTCGACCTGTGTGGGCCTGTGGCACCCCCACCTTCTGGGGACATGAGGGTGAGAGGCTGGGGGCTGGGAATGGGTGGCACAGTGAAGTCAGGGGCTAGCTGGGTCTCAGCATCCAGTGGCCACAATCCAAGTAAGAGCAGCTGGCAGCTCTGTTTTCCCCTCCCCGGGGAGATTTTCTGGTGGTCCTGGGGACCCAGTGTGAGCTCTCCTGGGCTGTAGGGAGGGCCGTGTCTGGGAGGGCGAGAGTCGAGAATTATGCGCCCTCCCAGGGTTGGGAGGGCTACAGGGAGAAAGTAACAGGTGGCAAACGGGTGCTTTCTCTTCAAGGCAGTTCATTTACCTTTGGGCGCTGTAGTGACAAGCCTGTCCTGAGGGGTCATGTGGTGCTGCGGGGGGACCCAGGAGGGGAACCCTCGGCAGTTGCAGCTTTCCCTCTTCCAGCGGAGACCCTCCTGCGCTCGCCAAACACACCAGCGACAACGGAGCCCGGTCAGCCAACCAGTCCCCGCAGTCTGTGGGCAGCTCGGGCGCTGACAGTGGCATGGAGAGCACCTCGGACGGCCTGAGGGACCTGCCATCCATTGCCATCTCCCTCTGTGGGGGCCTCAGTGACCACCGGGAAATCACGAAAGGTACTGTGGCCGTGGTTAGAAGGCCCAGGTGTGGGCTGCTGTGATGGGTCATGTCAGAGGCAGCTGGCCTCTGGCTGTGGTCGGATTGGCCGAGTCACTCACTGCTGCTCTGCCCAGAGTTCCTGGCAGGCCATCAGCTCACCCTGGGGTGCTGTGGGTTACACATGGCTCTGGGCAACAACAGGCTCTGGGGGTCAGTCATCATATGTGTTTGTTGAGAACCTCTGGTGTCCCTGTGCCTTGGACAGCCCTTCGAAGCTGTCTTCCAGGGGCCCGCTGTCTGGGGAAACGGCGGTCTTCTCAGAGCAGGCGCAGGGGAAGGTGTGCAGAAGGTGGTGAGGGCTCAGGGGTGAGTCTGTCTGAGGAAGAGTGGAGATGCTTCCCAGCGGGGTGAAGGGCGCCATTAGGGCAGGCTTGGGCGGTCAATTCATAGCATCCGATGTATTCCAAACAGTGATTTCCTAGTGACAGTTACATGGTGGGACACCCAGGAACCCCCTCCACTCCGCTCCTGCCGGCAGTTGTCTGCTGATGACTCTTACTAGAGTCTAGTGACCCAGCTGCCAGCACTGCCCCTCCACCACCACGGGTCTCTCTTCTGTCCCGTGGCCGCTGTTTCTAGCAGGGCATGGGGTGGAGGCCCTGCCGTGCAAGAGCCACGCCACTTTTCTCTCCTGCCCAGGGAAACCATCCTAGACCCATCTTCATCCTAAAGTCCCTTCTAGACTTTAAAAATTTCTTCTCACATAAAGATTGGGGCCCTTGTTCTGGCCCCTGTACCAGCTGGTCCTTCATGATGGGCTTGATTCTGCTGCTCCGTGGCGTCTTCTTAAGATCACACATTTAATAGCCAACCCCAGTGTGTTCCTGAGGTCACAATGGGACAAGCACACTCCTGGGACCATTTAGAGGCATGAGGTGGCCAGTGTTCTGCTGGCACCCCCTCCTCAGTACACATGCAGCTGGTGGGGGAGGGGACAGCAGCAATGGAACAGGTGGGTCACCTGAGGTGGCTCATGGGTGGGAGCTCAAGAATGTCTTGTCTGTGCAGAGGAGGTCAGGAGCTCTGAGGAGAGACCCTGTGGTCTCAGGATTCTGAGGGTATGTGTTCTGGCCAACCTGGGTTGCTGTTCATGACCAAGCTAGCCCATGGACAGAGGTGATTCTCAGTGTCTGCTGGGTCTTGAAGGTGTGGGTATGGGTCAGGGCCAGGGAGATGGTCAGACCCCTGGTCAAGGCCCAAGGGACCGTCCAGCTGAACTAAAAGTTGAGTGGAAGCCAGGGTTTCAGGCCACAGCCCCTCACTGAGTGTCCTCCTGGTCCTGCTGCCCTGGGTACAGTGGTGTTGCCTCTCCCCTGAGGCTGGGCACAGTTAGCACTGGGTCTCACACCATCACCCCTCTTCCCACAGACGACAGCTCCAGCACCACAGCTGCCCATATCGGTGACTCTTCTTTCCTCGCATGACCTTGTCCTTCCTCATGAGCCCCCAGGAAGCTGTCCTCATTACTGTGCTGCAAAGGAGGGGCTGAGGCCTGGGGAGAGGAGTCAGTTGCCCCATTAGCAACAGGGGTGACTAAGCTGAAGCCTGGCTTCCCAGCCCTGCAGAGCCATCAGATTGCCTGTGTGGATGCCCCTCTGTGCAAGCACACGCACCACTCCCATGTGTGCAGGAGGACACACATCTTCCACACCTGCAGGCTCGACTGCAGGCTCCTTTATGTCAGTGCAGACACTGCCCCAAACAAGCATGGGAGCCTTTTCTGTTCTACTGGCTGTGTGCACAGTGGAGACTTCTGCTCTTGGAAATACTTGTGAATGAGTGAGGGCCCAATTCCCTTTGTATTTCTTGTTTATTCCTTACAAATGCCATTATAGATGCGTTTTTGGAGCAAGCCGTGTCCTATCAGCAGTTTGTGGACAACCCTGCTATCATTGACGACCCCAATCTTGTGGTGAAGATCGGGAATAAGTGAGTACCTGTCTTGGCAGCAGCTTGACACGGGCCCCGTGGTTCCCGCCAGTGCAGACACCTGGATGTTAAGCTTTAAAGCAGATGAAACACAGGTGTTGTCAGGTGTCCTGTGTGTCCTCACTGTTGGCCAGACTCTATGTTCCTGCGTAGCTGATAGGTCGAGGTGATGATTGGCCTGTGGGTTTCAGTATTCATCTGCACTGGACTTCATAATTGATGGTGTAAAGCTGTGGAGTTTAATCTGTAGCCTGGGACCTTGAGTAGCCCACCTTTCAAAAGTGCCATTATACAAAGTCAAGGGAGGTGCAGGTGTCTCTGTGGACTTCTCTGAGCAGAAATTGTGGACATTTTATTGATTAATGTAGACTACCTGGTTCCCCTCCCCCAGCATTTGGTGCTTGGTGCAGTCACTCATTGGGACTTGACAGTGTCATTGACATCAGGTCTAGCTTTTATCCTGCTGCCATGATTGCAGCTGGGCCCCTTGCTGGCCAGTGTGGCTGGGGTCTATGGAAAGGACAGGAAGGGAGCAGCAGTATTGAGCTCCTTGAGGGCTCACTGGCATTCCAGAACTTTCCATGGAAAGTTATCATCACTTGGCATGATGATAGCTGGGTGTGGTGGTATCTGCCTATAATCCCAGCAATTTGGGAGGCTGAGGCAGGAGGATTGTAAGTTTAAGGACAGCCTGAGCAACTTAGTGAGATCCTGTCTCAAAAAATAAGAAGGGCTACAGATGTAGCTCAGTGGTGAAGTACGCTTGGGTTTAATCCCCAGTACCAAAGGAAAAAAAGACTTTAGGTTTGGGCATGGTCTAGTGACAACTTTCTCATTGTTTTGTTAGATATTATAATTGGACGACGGCAGCACCTCTACTGTTGGCAATGCAGGCCTTCCAGAAACCTTTGCCAAAGGTGAGCTGTAACCCGACAAAGAAATGGGGCACTAAGTAATGGCTGTGTTGTGGGGTGGGGTGGGATTGAAATGGAACATTTGTTTTAGATCCTCACTGATAGTTATGTTGTGCTCTCCTGAAGTCTGGGAGCAGGCCAGGTGTCCCTTTTGCACCCTGAACACCTTCCCGTTCTTTACACGGCAGACCTCCCACTGTGGCAGTGCAGACGAGGATGATGGGTAGGAAGGAGCATATGGTGGTCAGCGGGCAGAGCCATGTGAGGGTGGGTGGCAGTAGGCAGGGGCTAGTGCAGGGAGACAGAATATCAGACCCAGGTCTTCAGGGCCAGAGCCCCCCAGGACCTGGCAGCTCGCAGCCTGCATGTGACAGTAGGTGAGTCCTGCAGGGAAGGGTCCAGTTAGGAGGGCAGATCCCACCTGTGAGCCCACGGTGTGCTCAGCCTGCCCCGGGAAGCCCACTGGACACTTGGCCTGAAGTTGTGAATTTTCTTAACGTTACGTCTGCCTACTGAATTATACTTTGTTTTTGCTGTAAGATGACATCTTAGATCTGTTTGTATCCTTGGTGCTCGATGGGGCCGAGGTGTTGTAGTCTAAAAGTTCTAATGCCGAAGGTCCTGGAGGTCAAATCCTACTGTTGAGTCTGTACTGCTCCTTCAATGTGTGTGCGTGTGTTTATATGCCCATCTCTCTATGTGTGCATGCATGTGTGCAGGTCTGTACATCTGTACACGCACATATGTGTACTTGTATGTATGTATGTGTATGCATGCGCCAGCATACACATGTATGTGTGTGCATAGGCTTATATGTGTACCTATATATATGCTTATACATGTGTGTATGTGAATGGATGAGTGTGCATATTGGTATGTACGTGTGCATACTGTGTGTGCATTTATGCATGACGCACACGTGTACATGTGAGTGCACACACATGTACATGAATGCGTGTATGGGGGTGTGTGCATGGTGGTGTATATGCATATGTACATGCATATGTGTGCATGTATGCAATACCTGTGTATACGTGCACACTTGCATGTGTGTGCATATGTGTGTACGCATGTGCATGCACATGTGTTTATGTACGTGTGTGTGGTGGTGTATTTGTGCACACGTGTGTGTGTGTTTGTGGACTCTGAGGTATGATCAACAGAGTGGTTTTTATGTTGTCCTTGCCAGATTTCTCAAGGTATCCATGGCCTGGGATAAATTTTTATGTTAAATTTCTCAAGTTTTGCAAATTTTTAAGAAAAAAAGACCAATGCAATAGAAATATAGTTAATTAATTTAATTTACAGGAAAATAAATACACATGGCTGTAAAACTTAAATTAGTCCTGTGATATGAACACTGAACAGGTTTAGGCAGTAGTTTTTTTGACTTGTGGAGTTTATCTTTGATGGCTGCTGGGATTTGTATCAGTTGGAATGGTCTGCCTTCCCCATTTCTATATTTTCTTCTAGTACTGTATTTTAAATCTTTGACCCATCTTATTTTATTTTGAGAGGAATGAGGGAGGTTTTGGGAACCAAACCAGTTTTTTTCCCCCAAGTGGTTACTGGATCAGGATACTTTTCACTGTAGAAAGCACAGTGACTAAAAGTGGCCTAAATCATATGGGTTTATTATGATAATAATTCTTATCATAATGAGAGTCTTAGATGTTCTGGTTTGGGACTTGATTTCTTCTCTGATGTCCCTGGCTTTTCCTTTGCCGTCATGGCATGATTGCTGTGTACTTTCCTTATACAGCAGCATCCACAGCAGGGAGGGTGGGCAGCTTCCTCGTGTCTTACTGGCCCAGGCTCCAGCTCCCCCAAGGCCAGTATTGCAGGTGGTGGAGTGACTGGAAAGGCACAGCCGGTCAGGGCCCATCCTCCGGAACTCACCTGTGGGACCTGGGGTGGCTGCCATCGTCTCCGCCTCCCCAGCGCTTTATGGCAGCCTGGTTCTTGAGTATCGAGTTTTGGATTCTTTGCCAGGAAAGAAAGGGGAGGCTGGTTTGAGACTTGATTTCTTCTCTGAAATCAAGCTCCCAGGGTCTGACAAGGCTGAATTATTTTGATATCATTTATTAAATAACCTTCCCCCTCTGATTGGCAGTCCCAACTCCATCACACTCAGTTTCTCTATGCACTTAAATTTATTGCTAACTCTGAATTTTAGGTTTCCTGTTCCAGTGATGTATTTACTTATGGATCAGCACTGCGTTTTTAAATTACTGTAGCTTTCAAATACATTTTAATAGCCTGGAGGACTGTGCCTTGTTTTTCTACTTATAAGTGTTTTCTTGGATATTTTTGTTTGTTTTCAAATGAAGTTTAGAATCAGTGTGTCTGCATCTGAAGCATCACACTGTTAGTTTCTTTTCCTTTTTTTTTTTCCCCCTCAGTTGGAGGTTTGTTATATTTATGGGTGAGTTTGGGGGGACAGGGTATTGATGTCTTTATGCATTATCATTTTCATGACTGATGTATGTATGACTTACATCTTGGTATATCAGGGCTTCTTTGGAGTCAGATCAGGATCTTTTAGACAGCGAAAAGTAGCAGACTTCAGGCCAACCCTGTGGATTATTCCCTTTCCACTTGGCTGCTTCCTGCTGGGCTAAAGGACTTCAGATCATCTTTCTATGTTCCTAGCTAAGGTCTCAGCTACTTCAAAATTCTGTAAACTGAGGAAGGGAAGGGAGATAACATTTATTTGGGTGTTGGAATTAGCCTTAAGATACTATTCTTTGGAAATACTTAGAAGATTTTTAATTCATATTTAATCTTCCCCATCAAACTTCCATGGTTTAGGGTGTCAATGTGAATTTTCTTTGTAGTACTTGAGATTTTAAATCATTTGCATCTAAGTTCAGTTTGTCAAAATTTGGAAACTGACATGTACTAAAAAGTCGTGGGAATTTTTCCTTTTGTTTAAGATCATTTTATCCTGTACCATATTAATCATTTCATGTTTTATTTTATAATCATCATATTGAATGTAACAGTATCTTAATCAATTAGCCACTTTAGTTTGAAAACTTCTGGTCTTACTAATCACTAATGATTTTTTAATGCTTTCTTTTTTGTTGTTCTTGTGTTGTATTTTATTTGTTGTTTGTTTTTTCTTTAACATCCTCTTAAGTCTTCATGCTTAAGTTACCTTCCTGTAATTTTGGACACCATTAGGTTTTGCTTCTCTAAAATTTTAAATTCACAATTAGTATGTTGTTCTCTCTCTGACTTTTTTTTTTTTAATCTTTAATTTGCATGTCTGTTTCTTTTGGTTTGAAATTGCTAAGTTGATCTTTTTTTGGTTCCATTATTTATGTCACCATCCATTTAAAACAGGCCACTGTGGAATCTATCATGAGGGATAAGATGCCCAAAAAGGGAGGAAGATGGTGGTTTTCTTGGAGGGGAAGAAACACCACGATCAAAGAGGTAAGCACAGAAAGCAAAACGGCCTTTGCAGGTTTTGGTTTTGTGTGAAGCTTGTCTCCATGTGCTTACATCAGGTCCGCACGCATAAGCTGCCACTCTGAGTTCTCACAAGCTGCCTCTGCCATTTGGGGTGTAGGGAGGGTGGGACGGAGGGTGAGGAATGAGCAGAGGCGGTTGCCATCTGCATCTGTCACCTGTCAGGTAGGAGCCTGGTCAGGTCACTCCCTGCTGGGGGCATGGTGTACCTCAGCCCTTGTCCCTGCACCTGCTCTCCAGAGAGATCCGTTGCCTTGCTGATTTCTTCCGGTTGGCTCTTTTTGTGGTGCTAGGACTGAACCAAGAGCCTTGCCCATGCCAGGCAGGAGCTCTGCCACTGAGCCGCATCCCCAGCCCCAAGGCGGTTTCATTTTATATGCTGTCTCCCTGCTGGCCTGTGCAGACTCGTCTCTAGTGGGACTCTTTCCCCGAGCTCCACATTTGCACACCAGCTGCCCGTGTTACTTCTCCACTCAGGTATGTCTTATAGATGCCCCAGATTTAACAGGTTCAATGTGGAGTTTTTGACTCCCCTCTGTCTGATCCACCTGTGGTCTTTCCTCCATCAGTAAGTAGTACATTCCTCCTTCCAGTTGTTCAGGCCCTGTCTGGTCATCTTGGGAGTCTGTTCTTTCACAGAAACCTCATGTCCAATCTGTAAAAAGGGTTTCAATGTGAGAATTTGATTAAGAAACTTCGGTACCTTCCTTCCTCTTGTGCTCTCAGAAAAGTGACCTGGTTCTCTCCATCTGTCCCCTGAGGTGGCTGTCTAGGTGACGCAACTCTGGTTTCCCTCCACGTCTGCCATCCTTTGCGTCCAGCTCCTAGCTGCCTCGTGGGCACTTGTGCGCTGGCTCTGGCTGAGCGGCCTGGCTTTCCTCCTGATCCAGTGGCTTCCCCCCTGGCTGGCCCTCTCTGAAGGTCCTCAAGAATAGTCCCCGGGCCTCTCCTCTGCTTATAGCCCCTGCTTTCCCTGGCCCTCCATCCCTGCATCTGGAGATCCATCTTCATCTCCCGGCCAGGCGTGCCTTGTCCCTCCTGGATTGTTTATGAGTGGCCAACCAGACAGACACCTCCACGGGGGAGCTTCAAGGCATTTAGACTCATTTCTAAAATGGAATTCCTAGTACGCTAGAGACCGCTTCCTTCGTTGGAGCCACAGATAGAAAATGGTGTCACTGTTTGTTCATGGGCCAGGTGCTTCCTTTCTCTCGCTCCCCTTTCGATCCCTTTGGCTTACCATCATAAATGCCTCTCCTGTTTATCCATTTCTTTGCATCTCCACCCCAAAAGTCTCAACCGCTGTCATCTCTCAAATAGTCTGTGTAGCTGTTCCCGCCCTCACTTCTTGGTTCTCTGTCCTGTAGCTGGATTGTTCTAGTTAGGATACTGGTCCAGTTGATGTTGCTCCCTGCTTATAGACTGAGGTTTCCAGACCCACATACTTGACTTCTTCTGTCTCGCTCATCAGCCTTATCTTTGCCATTCTCCTCCTGCCTTCTGTGCTTTAATAGAACTGCTAAAAGTAAATGGTCTACCCCAGGGCTTCTGCACATGTTATTTTCTCTGCCCAGAGAATATAGGACCCTCAACACTCCCTTGCTATTATTTAACCAGCTGATCAAGTTTCCCTTGGCAGATTAATGTGTTCTACCATTCTCTGTTCTCGCAGTCTTGCCTATGAGATTTTCCTTCATAAATTGCATCAGAGTTTATAATTATACACTTAGTAGTCTGACTGTTGAATAGCATGTCTTTTTCCTGGTAGACCCTAAGCTTCATGAAGGGCGAGGCCATGCATAACTTTGACTCTGGGGTGCAGTCCTGGAGCCCACATTGGACTGGGGCTTTGGTAGTAATTGTTGAGGGAATGATGATCACCTTTGGAATGCAGCATGTAGTGATCATGATATTATTTAACTAGTGAAAGAAAACCCATCGGACTCAATGTATCATTTGTTCAAAGGCAAAAGTTCTATTGAAGAGTTTTATCCAGATTGAGGCGCTCTTTGACATTTTCTGTTAGCACTCTGAGTTTTAATGTGAATCCCTTTACTTCTGAGGGCTACAAACAAGCTAATACATGCTTTTCCATGGGGAATCAGAAGTGTGAAGGGCTTTCCAATTTTCTTACTAGAGGGTAGAATGTTCTATTTTATTTATTTACTTATTTTTCATGGTGCTGGGGATCTAACCCAGGGCTTTATGCATGTTAAGCAAATACTTTTTTGAACTACATCTGCAGTTCTGGGCAGAATATTCTAGAATTTAAGATAGAAGAATATTTTAAAAGACCTCTTTATTTTATCTGTTTCTACTGATGGTAATTGAGGGAATGCTAGTATGAAGTAAGGAGCATTTATTGGATTAAACATTTCTAAAAAAAGCAGAAATATACTTATTTAACACAAGTAAACTAAATAAAAATTGTTAGTTGTAGTGGCAAAGTTTCCTTAAAAAATAACTGGGTATATTATATCAGTTTTTTGTGTATTCATAAAAAAATTAACGTGTATTTAAAACAAATTTATATGCATTGTATGTGGGGAAGGGTGTCTGGTGATGGGGTTTGTGTTGTTCCTTTTCTTTATTAAAGTGCTGCAGTGGAAGTATTAACTTGCCTCCTAGCCAGAGGACCACTGATAAAGAGGTCTCACTGTGTCCCCTGGCATGTCTGTCTGGCCCTGTCTGACTTGGTGGGAAGTCTCCGGGGCTGGTGTCTGCCCATCATCGGGGTTGATGCTGTGTATATAGTACCTCTCTCAGTCTTCACTGCAGTGCTGGGCCTCAGTAATCACACCCGTTTCACAGATGGGGAAATGAGGCTCTGAGAAGTTCCATGACTTGTCCCAAAAGAAGTGAGAGAAAAAGCCTGGGGTCTGGAGTTTTCTTAGAGATCTAAGGCTCTCCCCAATATACCCCAGGAACATTTCCTATTAAGACTGTAGTATTGAAAGAGAGAAAGATGCTTCAACATTTTCCCCAAGCAAAATATGGTGTGAAAACGTTTTCAAGCATTTCTATTGGCAATTTAAAGAAAATATTTTGAAAGCCCACAGGAATCCAAGCAGCCCTTGATAAAAGCGTTTGCATACGCTGCGGCAATGATGGAGTTTGGTTTTGTGCCATGAACACTTATGGATAACACTCATTTCTGTCAAAAATATTTCTCAGCTTAATCATATAAGCAAGGGAGTAACTGGGACCTGCCCAAATGAATACACCCAGAACCTCCTGGGCCATCCCTGGGTGTGTGCCCCTGGGAAGGACCACCTTGGGGGTCTGCCTGTCCTTCAGGAGCCCATGGCAGAATGTGAGCTTTAGTGCAAGAGGTTTTTCTTGACTTTCTTTTCTTCTTCTCCAGGATAGTAAGCCCGAGCAGTGCTTGGCTGGAAAGGGCCACAGCACTGGAGAGCAGCCGTCACAGCTGACCATGGCCACCAGGTACAGGCGGGTGCCCTGTTGGGGTGTGGCCCCTTCTTTCCATACCCAGGGCTGTGCACATGTGCATGGATGCTAAAGGCTTCACAGCGGCTCAAGCCTTGTACCTGGGTCTTAGCCCAGTTCTATGATGCCCTCAGTGAAAATTATGTAGATTGGTTTTCCTGTTAGTCTTTGCAAGGTCAACGTGACCCTGAGATAAGACAACAAAACTAGAGCATTGCTCATGGCCCTGCATGTGGTGATCCTCCAACATCACCATGGTGATGTGGTGATAGTGATGGCGGGTGAGCATTCACGGTGATGGGAAAATAAGTTCCCTTTTGAAGGATTTCCCTTTCTGTACAGTTTAAATATGTGCTGATTCCTATTAACTTACATAGGAGAGATTAGGTTTTAACAATGCTGGTCACAGTTAGTGATGTTTTGTGTTCAACTTAAGCTTTGTAGGAATTTGAGGCACAACACATCGACATGCTGATACTAGGAGGTCCACACTGGTAGTATCCCTGTTACTTCACCTTGCAGCCTTTCTGTGTGTGAGAAACCCAAACTGCATTTCTTGTTCTGTGGGTAGAGATGAGCTGTGGGCACAGTCCTTGGAGGCCAGCCAGTGTCTGCCTGGAGTAGGCCTGTTGTGGATGCTGCTGCACTGATGGGATTTCCCTGTGTGTCGGTTGGTTTATGGGAGAAGCAGGCTTAGTTTTCTGTCCTCTGTCCTGACTTCTTGTCAGAGTCTTAAACAGAGAATTCTCTTTCTGGAATTATTTGCTGGAAGTGGGAAGCCATGTTGGTGACAAGCAGGGAATGTTCTAATTTCCTTGTTCTCTGTGGAGAAGGATAAGGTGGACAGAGTACTCAGTCAGGACCAGGGACAACTGTTTTTGGATGTGACTGTCCAGGGGCTGGACTCATCTGGCTGGGATGTTCTTGAAGGGAAACTGCTGTTTTTTTTTTTTTTTTTGGTAGCACCCCAAGCTGTGGTACGTTTCCACCTGGACTCTGTTGCTCTGTGCCTTCCTGTGACTCAGCCAGACCCTAGTGTTAGGCTTGGGGTGTGGGGGCTGCTGTTTGTTCCCCTCACCTTCTGTCTCTGGCTCTTTCCCTGGGGACAGGCTCTCAGGCACAATGATTTGGTTGCTTTCCAAGAGTTTGGCTCAGAGCGAGCTTGGAAGGGTGAAGGCAGGTGTGTTCAGGACGGAGCCCCAGCAGAGCATGGCTGTCCTTAGAAGGGGTGTGTCCAGTACCGGGAGAGAAGCCAGGAGATCTTCAGCAAGTGGCTCCTCTTGTGGGAGACCAGCAGGGACAGCAGCCTCTGGAGTCAGGTGGATCTGGTTAGGAATCCTGGCTCACGCGTGGCCTCAGGCAGAGTACTTCATGTATCTGAGCAAAGGTGCCATTGGGGGTTGATGCCCCCATGGGCTGGGAGGAGATGGCGCAGGGGGTGGCGGCCTTCAAAGAGAGGACACAAGCAAGGGTACTAAGCTGCATGATGTAAGCACTTGAACCAGAGGGTTTGCTGCACTGGAAATGCCCTGTTTTCCTGGAATTCTCAGGAGCCCCCTCTGTCCCTCTAACGGTTTCTAAATACCAAGCTACCAGAGTAGGATTTGAAGCAGGGCGTTGTCAGCCTCTGAGCGGCCTTCTGCCACATGAATACCCACCTCTCAGCATCTCCATTTGTGGAGTGGGAAAGAGTGGGCCCAGTACCTGTTTCTCCCTCCAGGCCCCCCACTCAGCGCTCACGACCCCAGCACCTGCCTTCTTCCTACTCACTAATGCTCACTCATGATAGCTTCGTGACAAGGTGACCAGAATGCACAAGCCCCTGGTCCAGCCTGTGGTCACCTGGGGGGTGTGTATCTGTCTAGAGCCATGCAGTTTCCACTCTCTTGTGGTGCCACCCATGAGCCAGACCCATCCTGAGGTGAGTTAGAAGGGACCGGTGGGGACAGCCACTGGCAGAGTCCCCACTGTTGTCACCACTGCAGTTTTTGCCCTTTCAGGCTGTGGTGTGGACCACCCCAGGAGGACACTGGGCAGGCAGAGGGTGGCAGGCCATCAGGACACTTCAGTAGCTCTTCCTAGTTGGGTTGTCAGTTGTCATCAGCTTGTAGTTCCTTGAGCTGTGACGGCTCTCTTCACTGTCTGATGCAGTCACACTTGTCTGTTGACGAGAAATGCTGTTCCCTTTATGTAGACGCGGTTGGACCTTTCATCGTTCTGAATTAGTCAAACATTTCTTTATCAAACCTGAAAAGTTTTAACTCTTGTGCAATGAATTGAGATTTCAGAATAAGTAAGACTAAAGTTCTCTTGAGAAATATGAATCTTTTACTTTATACTGGCATCTTAGACTTTTGTCTGCTTATTAGATTCATGCAGATAACTTAAAAAAAGGTGTTGGAATGATTTCCTAATTGACAGACTTGAGTGACAGAACAGTCCCCAAAGTCCCATAATTGAGCAAACAGCTTGTCACCGTACAAATAATTAAAACACCATTTGAAAAATGTATGCTGTGATGAGGGCTGACTCTGAGGCCGTTCCCAGCCTCTCTTCTGAACACAGATTTCCAAGTGGTGGGAGCCTGTTGTATTGTGCTGTTGCTTGCAGGCTCCGTAGCGCAAGCAACATTTAATGAGCCGTTGCCGGAGGGGCGTGGGGACTCTGAATGGGAGGCATTTTGTTCCTTGCGGGGTGGCAAAGGGCGGCGAGGGCCGGAAGGCGGCAGCTGTAAACCACCGTCTCCTCGCCCTGGGCTGGCAGTGCCGGCAGCCAACTGTACAACTCCCGTTAGGCTTCGTGTCTGTGTTTTCCTTTCCATGTTCCTTCAAACATGGTATGCTGCGTGAATTCGTGGCTTTTTTTTAAAGCAGCAGATGGAAATCACAGCTCTTCCCCTTGCGGCTTCCTCCTCCCGGCAGAGGCACACATCAATCTGTTTTCACCAAGAGCTTCCATTCACATTTGGATCTCATTTCAGTCCAAACTGTTTGGTTGGAACATAAACATTTTCCTTGTCAGTAAGGGCCCATAGCCTTGTCCTCCTGCTGCTGACGAGGATGTCTGTCAGGCCTGGCTGACTCCAGGACTGAGTCTACCGCGCTGGAAAGCCTCCAGGTTATTGGCTGGGCAGAGCTGGTTTGTCCACAGGATCCATAGATGTTAGAAGGGAAGGGACTTTGGAGAAGGGTGTCCTTTAACAGATAGCTGACTGAGGCCTGGAGAGAAATCCTCCCCTGCTGAGGCCTTTCCTGGGGCTGATTCTCCAGGCGGCTCCCTGCCTGTGCTCTAGAGTTTTGGGGAGGGTGGGAGGCAGTATTCTCCGCATGGCAGGCTATGGGGAAGAAAGACCAGAAAGCAAAGAAGTGACCTGTCCAGGTGCTGAGCCTCAGACTCAGGCTCGAGACCTGGGTCCCTCCGATTCTGAGCACTGTGCCATCTCCCCTCACCACCCACAAGTGGCCCAGCTGCCATGGATCAGGCAGGGCGCTGGCCTGTGTTCTCTGTCTCCTTTGATCAGAATTACTCTTTGGGACTTTGTCTCAGAGACACCAAGTCTACATTTCCAGCCCTGGCTGGGATGGACGCAGACTAGGAGCGCTGGGGCCAGGTCACTTGCTGCATTGTCAGTGCTCAGTAGTGTGGAGAAGTGTGGGTGGGTGAGTCAGGTCATGGCCACAAGCCCACAGACCCTCTCCTGAGCCTGTGCCTGGGGAGGGGCAGCTCACTCGGAACAGCAGAGCCCGGTCTGCCCACTGAGAGGGTGCTGTGTGGCAGTGTCCTTCACATCTCCTGGTGGAGAGAAGCATCGGGTCTCCAGTACTGCCTCCCAAATGAGCATGCAGGGAGGACGGGAGGCAGTAGGCCACTGGACATTGGCACAGAGAAGTCGGCGCTTACTTTGGAGATTGGGTGGAGCTCTGTGTGTTGGAGTCTTGCGTATAGGTGTGTGAGGGGTCAGATGGGCCTGCTGGGAGTGCTCAGCCTTTGACATTCTGTCTAAGGCATTTATTAAGCACTTCATGTGGCACCAAGATGCTTTTAAAGATCGCGGTCCTTGGAGGCAGAGCTGATATTACTGGGTTGGAGATGATGTCGTGGCAGGATTTTAATCTAGGGAACAGCAAATTACTGATCTGCTTTCTATAAACTGATTTCTTCCCTGCTCCTCTGACCCCCTCCCCCTCCCTCAACAGGAGTGTGTGGAAAAGTTGGGGCGTTGGCTGTGGATTCTGGCAGCTTGTGTGGTGACCATTGGGGTCCTGCAGCGGGAGAACTGGCCTGCCTTCCCTGTTACACTGGCCCCTGTTTAGAGGTCCTAGAAGTGCCCTAATTGTGTAGACTCATATTTGGAGAGGTAGATACAGAGAACAGATGAAGTTGAACTTGTTGGATTTGGACTCTTAGGGCTTGGCCTGCCCCTCAGATGGGAGGAGAAGAGAGGCAAAAGAGTGTCAGCGTCCCTAGGTCGGGAGGGATTTGACCCTGCTGATCAGGAGTGAGCATGTGCTGGTGGAGAGGGAGTGGTGGCGGCTAGAAAGTAGGCAAGTGAATGAGCAGTGTGGCCCCCGCATGAATAATGCAGGAGCGAGCTACATGAATGGGGGGGGGGTGCAGCGAGGGTTCATTGACAAATTTAATGCCATATGGTAAATGACCACCCAGGACAGTTCTCCGGAGAGACCCAATTGACTGAGTCATCGACTTAGGCTAATGCATTTTTAATGGCTGCCCAGATGCATTTTCTAATTTGTGATTACATCACTGTGTTCCAGAATAAAGCACGAATCATCCTCCAGTGACGAAGAGCATGCAGCTGCCAAGCCTTCCAGTGCGAGCCACCTCCCTCTTTTGTCTAACGTCAGCTACAAAAAGACTCTCCGGCTCACGTCGGAGCAGCTGGTGAGTCTCTCGGACTCAGGGTGGCTGTGTCTCCAAGTCCTCGGGGGTCATGGTTGTTCAGACTCTGGGGTTGCATGAAGGCTCGGATGCTCCTCCCACTTTCAGGTTCCCACTTGTACTTTGTGGCACCCTTCCTGCCCCAGTGCATCTGCTGCCCTCTGGCAGCATCACACCCCTCATTTGGATACTGCGTATTTCCACCCAGACTCCGCCGACACCTGTTGAGGTGGGCCCCCTCATGACTTCCCTCAAGTTCCCCTTTTTCCTGACCCAGCAGAAGGCACCCTGATTGAGCTCCCTTATCCCAAGACATCAGTGACTAATAGACTTCTGAAAATCTCTCAGGCTGCTTAAGAGAGATGTTTGTTAACACAAATGCATCTCTTAAATTGGTGGAAATCTAGGAGAGGTGATGGGATGGAGAGAACATGAGGTAGCAAGGGCATCATCTGGTTATAGAGTTGTGAGAAAGTGTGTGTGTGTGTGTGTGTGTGTGTGTGTGTGTGTGTGTGTGTGTAGCCCAGCTTTAATCAGGCCCCTTCTGTCCTTGAATCCTATTTCAAACCATGACCATTCAGAGAGCAAATATCCGTGCTATTTTGCAAATAGAGTCTTTTGCATTTGACTTAGTGGGGAGCAGTCTTAGTTATGGTATTTAATGGGAAAAGTTTAGGCCCTGGTACCCATGTTAGCCATGGATGAGGTCCTGTGGCCTGCAAGTTACTGTGTGACATAGGCTCCTGCCAGCAATCTGGGGGACACCTGAAGTCAGCCCTGTGGGTCTGCAGTCAGCTAGCATGCACCAGAGCATCCCAGCAAAGAGACTCAGAACTCCCAAAAGTTCATTTTGCTTTCTGAATTCAGTATGATTTCTTTAGGTCACCACTATATTCTGTGGCTGATAATGACTGATAACTGAGCCTTTTTTTTCCTAATTTGTGTCAGTAAAATAACCATTAAAAACACATTTTAAATCAGCATTAAAAACATGGTTATTTAGGGAACATTTTCACATTTGGTTTAGATTTGTGTCTCCATATTAGGACCTTCACATGTCTCTTCTGTAACTACAGTTTATCTTGCCAAGGCTCATGACCTGTCATGTAGCCCTGTCCAGAAACACTGGATCATGTCAGAATTACCCTTGGAAGCAGGATACTTATGGGAAGTGGGTGATGCTGTGCTGGGTGTGGCCTGGGAGCTGAGATTCAGGTTCCTGTCCAGTCTCAGAAAGACCAAGAACAAGCAGCAGGAGAGGAACTTCACGGTGGCCCAGGGCTGTGATTGCTTTTGGAACTTTGGCTTCCTTCTCACAGACAGAGGCCCATGTCCCTCACCCTGGACCTTCTCTCAAGCAGACACAGTTATTCATATTTTTCAGAAAAGCTTGAAGTTGAAGAATGGCCCCAATGACGTGGTTTTCAGTGTCACCACACAGTATCAAGGCACCTGTCGCTGTGAAGGCACCATCTATCTGTGGAACTGGGATGATAAAGTCGTCATTTCTGATATTGACGGCACCATAACGAGGTAAGACAACTTCATTGTGGGAGCCTGGTCTCCAGATGGACTTCATGCTCCTCCTCGGGAGCCTGGTGGGACTCCAGAGTTCAGCTCCTGGGCCTCAGCAGCTGTCTGTAGGGCCTAGGGGTGGTTTTCCTTGGGGTGCCGTCTTTCTGCCTTGGTTGCTGACCTGGATGCTTTTGGAGAAGGCCTCTGTGGAATGGTCAGTGCCTCTTCACTTGAATTTAGCAAGCCTAGCTCTTGGCCTGTGGTCAGACTGAAGGCGCCCTCTTGTGGCTCATACCCAGTTCTGACCAGTCTACTTGATGATTTGAGTCTTGGGCTTTGTATCCACAGTGTCCTGGGTCTTGTTCATATTTTTTAATGAGGTATGAATGGTGTGTTGAATTTGAATAGGTTTTTAAAATCCCTTTGTAGTTACCTTGTTATTTTTCTCATCTTTGTCTTTATTTAGATCAGATACGCTTGGCCACATTTTGCCCACCCTTGGGAAGGATTGGACCCACCAGGGCATTGCAAAGTTGTATCATAAAGTGAGCCAGTAAGTACAGAGTGCTCGTCTCCCATTTCCTGGCATTGCTGGCCCATGCACCGTTCTGAACTCAATCTTTCCTGCCAGGCATGGGGTGACTTATGCAGATGGGGGACCTAACCCGAGAAAGGGCAGTGGGAGTGGAGAGTGGGGGTGGAGAATCCTAAGTTGCACAAAGAGTCCTGACAGTTCCATACTTGGGTCAGGACCATGAAGCAAGAAAGAAAGTGTAGGTGAGTCAAAAATTGCTAGGAGAAAGAAGAAGGTGGCAGTGTTAGCTGAGGGACTGGGGTTCAGTTCAACCAGGGAAAGTCAAAAGTAACCAAGCGATGTGTGCCAAGCGATCACCTCTGGGCTAAAAAGTTGCAGACTCCATGCAAATTTTAGATGAGGTGCTGTCCTAAAAGTCAGCTTGCAGTGTGCTCCGTGTCCACCTGGTCTGTGGAGTGCGCAGTGAGTGGGATGGCAATGCTCACTGCTGGGGCCTACACCTGGGATGTCAAGTGGTGACTGGTTTTCAAACTGCCATCGTGTGGGGCACGTGTGTTTCTTCCCTTGATCTTATAGTAATTCTGAAAAGCAAGTAATATCATTTCTGTGTGAGTATAAGGGGAATTAACTTGAAAAGTTCAAATGATTTGTCCAAATAGCTGCTAATGGGCAGGACTCATTCAAACCCTGGTTGCCTCGCTCCAAGGCCACAGCTTCTGCTCCGCTTGCCTCCAGGGGTTGGAACCCTTCAGTGATTCTCCACCTGCCATCCTGGCTTGCTGGGACTTCGCCTCTGATCCACATAGTTACACCTTCTCTAGCTTTCTGTGGACTAGAGTCTCCAACATGAGTGGGACCTCTCCCTCCAGTGTCTTCTGTTCTCCATCCAGTGAGAGCTGGAGGTGTGTCTGAGTCAGGAGAGCCCTGTCTTCCATGGGTGAGCAAGGCGAGGACATCACATATTTAGTGTCCGGATGGGCATCTCAGGTTCGGTGTTCCCAACCTGATGTGCTTACCCCTGGTCCACATGGGTGGTAATGAGGTGTGGGGAGTTGTTTAGCTGGACAGAGCTCTTTCTGGAATTTTGCACACAGACAAATAAATAGTCTTCCCCGCCCCATATTCTTCCATTTATGCAACATTCATGGAGTGCCTGTGAATGCTCGGTCCTGTGGTCCTGTGGCAGATGGTTGGGGTCATCATGCACCAGTCAGTCACTTACTCCAGGACCTTATGATCCTGCAATGGAGGATCTGGTGGATTGCAGGATTCAGGTTTCTTCTTAGATGCTCAGCCCAGTGGTTTAACCCTTTCTAGATTTCATCTTTAAAAATTTACAAGAGTAAAGCATTCTTCTTTAAAAAGATCTTTAAAGATCTAGATAACAGAAATTTGAAAGTTCCAAGGTAAAGGTTATGGCTGCCTCCTCCCTACCCTACCCCCTAGTGAATTGTTCCCAGAAATACTGTGGACAACCTGTTCTATCTTGCTGTTGTACTTACTAAAAAAAAAAAAAGCGAAAGAAAGAAAAACATCCATTCTCCCCTCATATGTCCTCATGATGAAGATTACCTTATTCATTTTAGCTGCTTCACAAAATTCTCTTACGGGTATACCCTGCTTTATTTAACTCATAACTCTGTTGATGAACATGTAGATAGTCTTTTTTACTATTTCCAACAGTGATGCCACAAGTATTTACATATTCTGGTATTCTGTTTATAATTGTGTGTGAATGAATAAAGAAGGCGTGCACCTTAGCAAGTCCTGCAAGAGTCCTAGACGTGGTGTTCTTCCCCTGAACTGCAGGTGGTTGACGTGCATCTTTGCAGAGCTGATCACCACTGCCGGGGGGTTGCCTTTTGTGAAGGCCCCCAGCCTGCACTCTTATAGACATTGTGTGCACCCCTTCCCCACAGCCCTCCATGGCTGGCTTTTTACTCAGGAGGATTGATCTGCCCCTCGGCTGCTGTGATTGGTGTGACACTTAGAGTTGCATTTATTTTTGGTTTAAGGAAGATGCCTTCCTGGGTCAGGATGTTGAGTTCTTCATAGCCTGATTCATTTTGAGTATTAGAGCATAAATCTATTTCTGTCTTTTTAGTGACATTAAAAAAGGGCCACATTTCTTTCTACCTCCCCACCCCTTTTGGTTTTGATTTGTGTCTCTCTTGGATTTTCCTGAAGTAATATCTTAAAAAATAAAGTCTCATGGCTTCCCAAAGACACTTGTTCTTTTCTTTGAGAGTTTAGAAAGAATAAACTCTGTTGGGAATCTGAGGATGCTGCAGAATTCTTCTTAGTCGTCATTTTGGTCGAGTGACTAGAGACTAGAGTGTCATATGACATGTAGTCTGATGTCAGTTTGCTCATTGAGTTTGCTATGTCTGTCTGTGGTGCCCGAGGACAGACAGGTTGTGGGATTTGCAGTGCTGATTGGGGCTCCCGGGGCAGTGTATGGGTCTGCGGGGGCGCCATACCAGCACCTACCAGAGGAAGTGCCCAGGCTCATGCTTCCCAGCAGTTTCCCAGCCTCATACTCACTCCTCCTTTCCTGCTGCTCTTGGACCTTTGTGCTCTGATCTGCTGTGTTCCCGACTCTGCTCCTTTTCTGTCTTCTTGCCTTTGCTCTCGCAATAGCTTTTGCTTAACGTGTTTTTATCTCTCATTTTTGCCTTTCAACATTTTTCCAGCCTTTACTGTCTGTCTCACATGCCACAGTCTTCATGATGTGTTTCCAGGCCAGAACCCGTAACCCTGGCCAGCTGTCAGCTCCTGCCTTCCCCGGCTTTGCAGCTCTTCCCTGGTGTCCAGGGGCGTGGGCCTAGATTGTTGGCTACAGTCCCCATTGTGGGGCACCAGGCTGGTCACAGTGTAAGGCACCTGGAGCTGACCGTCAGCTAAAGTGGGTTCCCGTTCAGGCAGTCTCACAAGGCAGGCCCCATGCACATTTCAGACAGCCACAGCTGGGAGCAGAGGCAGGACCAAGCTGACCAGGGCTCCTAGTGTGCCCTTCCAGTTAGTCCAGGCTATTCTTTTGAGATTTTATTGTGATTACCCAGAGAAATACTTAGAGAAATGTTCAGCATGCTGGAGCACCAGGAGAAAGGTGCCATTTAGTGTAGGAGTTTTGGACTCATTAATCTCTTTTCTGACATTGCTGCCATTGAATTTGGGTACCACTTAAATTTTATTCACTGCAGTATTTGCCTAATGAATAAACCAGTCTTGCAGTGAGCTACTTGCCTAGAAATCACAGAAAATAAGGACAACTTTATTTGTTTATTTTTTTGCTGAATTTAATTACTTGTTTAAATATGGGTAGCCCTGAGGAATTATCTGTAAGTCTGATTATCATCTCATTCATAGGAAGGGTATAAACCTTGCTTAGTTAATGTTGAAAGACAACTATAGCAAATATAAATGGAAGATAAATGAAGCTCCCTCAGATTCAAATACATTCAATAATTAGAAGGAGCATAAAGAAGGACTATTTCCTAAAATATTGATATCATTGAGCGAATAGGTTTTTGGGAACCTAATTTTGAAGAATGATTGCTCTAATTTTCTACCTTAGTTGATGTGTATTTTTATATTCACGTTACCTGGAGTCAGTGTCTCTATGACTCAGCAAGAATGAATTCTTGGGTTTCCATGGATAAATTTGTTTATCTGTGGCTTAAGGAACATGCCACCTCAGGCCAGCATGTCAAAGGAGGGACTAACCATGAGCAGACTCATTGGGGTTTTCCCGTCTCCTGCCCACAGCAGTCACTTCTTTCACCTCAGCTCTTGGTTTACTGCAGTGGTCACTCTGCCAGGAAGAGAGGCTGGTGGGGAATAAAGGTCTGTCTGCAGTCAGCAGGGCGGGATTCCAGCAGCGACAACTGTGACTTACCTGAGGCCCCTAAACTAGAGTGGGAACGTGTGTCCCATTCTGAGCTTTGGTTTCCTCCTCTCTAAAACGAGGTTAGGCCAGATGACCCCTTAGGCCATCACCATCCATGCTGTGCTCTGCTGCTGAAGTGTGTGCATGTGGGCTGCAGCTGGGGGGCTTTCTCAGCCTGGCCTCGGCCAGAACAGGGAGGCACCTAGCTAGACTGTACACCTGCTGTGTGCTGGGGGCCGTCCCCCTGGGCTCTGATTTGTGCACCTGCTGTGTACTGGGGGCTATTCTGGGGCTGCAGGGATACTGACCACCTCTCCTTTGAGGAGCTTGTGATGAGGGAGGAGGAAGCCTGTGGAGCTCCTTGTGGAAAGGTGGTGAGTGATCGGACACTGGGATGCTGTCTTTGAAGGACACGGTAAAGGGGAAACTAAAGGTGTCACAGGAGGTTTCAGTGAGAAGGTGGCAGCAGGGTTTTGAAGGAGATGACAGGTCATTGTAAGTGGATATAGGAACAAGAGTAGAGGAGGCAGATGAGCTGTTGCCCAGTGGCCTCATGGTGTCCAGGAAGGGTGGGTGAAAAGG
Source organism: Callospermophilus lateralis (assembly GCF_048772815.1). Taxonomy (NCBI): domain Eukaryota; kingdom Metazoa; phylum Chordata; class Mammalia; order Rodentia; family Sciuridae; genus Callospermophilus; species Callospermophilus lateralis. The sequence continues at coordinate 7,821,612 of NC_135318.1, forward strand.
GAAACAGGGAAGGAGGTGGGGAGCAGATCACGGGTTCAGTAGACCAGGCTAAGGCCAGCGGGTTTGATCCAGAGCCTGCCTTAAGGGACTGGGTGCGGGGCGGGGGGGGGGGGCTGTCCTTCTTCTTCAGATTGCAAATGACGCCCCAGGATCCCTTTTCCCCTACAATAGTCACCCTCTACCAAGAATGTCTTTGTCCCCTGTGGGATATGTAGCAGTGTGTGGTGACAGTTTTGATTGTCTTGGTGGGGTGTGCTGGTGGGTGCAGCCCAGGGGTGCTGCTGAGTACCCCTGCTGCAGCATTGCATGGGCCTCCGTTGACCTCAAGATGTCCGTGTTGTGGGCTGCAGTCTGGAGGCTGGTCTTAGTAAGCACTCCTGGTGGTCTGGTGTAGTCCCAGAGACTGTTGAAATCTCTCTGGTTCAGGATATGGAGACAGGGACAGAAGAAAGCTACTTCTATCAGCCTGGACTTGGATCACTTTTTCTTACTTTCCTCTGGTATTTCCCCAAGTCCTGTTCCAGTCACCGAGAAGAATATCAGAGGAATTCCCACCCTGGGCCCTCCTCTGCTTTGTCACCTGTCCCTTTTTTCTAATTTTGGTCCCCCACCCCCGACAGTCTCTGCTCCTGTGGGGCAGGGCCACGCCCCGACAGTCTCTGCTCCTGTGGGGCAGGGCCACGCCAAGCCCCATGGTGCCCTAGCTGGCAGAGCTGGCACTGGAGGTTCAGAGAGGGTGGTTGAAAGGATGGTGGCAGGAGCCTCGGATTGTGTAGAGACCTGGGCCGGGTGGCCTGAGGAGTGCATCCTGACATGGTTGCCCTTCTGAGTAAGGGGTCTTACCCCAAAGAGCGTCATCCAGACAGACTTGTGCCACCAGAGCGTTGATGGGGGGCATTGCTGGCATTTCAGATAGCTTTCCTTGAGGCTGGGAAAGGCTCTGGAAGGGAAATTCTTGTTGCTACCAATAAGTATTTTCCCCATTAGGACGTCCCCAAGCTGATTTCCAGTTTGGTTTGGTAACAGCCTTTGAAGCAGAGTGCCTGAGTAGTGACAGCAGCTGGCAGTGGGCTAGACTCTGAAAATCAAGTTTTGAATAAAATTAGCATCTCAGACACCTGCAGGTGGCAGCTTTAGGACTTTGATATGAAGAGCTATATGCAGAAGTGGTGATTATTTTAAAAGATTGCATGACTTTCCTGTGTCTTGGTTTAAAACACATTGTGAAGTACTTCTTGAGACCAGTCCTTGGCCACCCTGGGCCATTCACAGACAACTGTGAGTTGGACAGGAGTGGGTGGCCCATACCCATGTGCTTGGCGAACATTCACTAAGTGGCACTGCGGAGCACCGTGTTTGGTCTTTGGGTCACAGCAGGGGCGAGAGTCCCTATCCTCCTGGGGTTTGTGGATTAATATGAGAGACAGTTGGAAGAGGGACTGTGGGGCTGGGGATACCGACCAGCCTCTCCCTTGAGGGGCTTGTGATGAGGAGTGAGGTGGGTTCATCACAGGGGTTGACGGCTCTGTGGAGGTGGGACAGGCCTGTGTGAGGTGAGTGCAAGCTCCCCCTGAAGTCGAGAGACGGACGGTATTGCAGGCAGAAGGCCCGGGTGGGTCTATGCCAGCCCAGAGGTGAGCATGGCCGGTGGAAGGAATGACGGGCGGGCGAGTCTGCATGGGAGAGACGAGACAGTGCTGCCCACAGAGCTGGAGGGAAGGGCAGGGTCTGGCCTTGTGAGCCATGGTGGAGAACTTGGGTTATATCTGGGAGATGGCAAAACTTGGGAGATTGTTAGCCCGAGCAGATTGAATTTTATGTTTCCATAGGGTCCCATGTGAAGACCTAGAGAAGCAGCCCAATGAGCCAAGGCTGGGGCAGCTGGGGGGGCCCAGAGGCCATGATGCGGTGCTGGGTGGGGCTGGCGTGGCTTGGGGTAGGTGTTGGGTGGAGGGGGAGGGAGTGGGGTGAGGAAAAGAGGAAACCAAGGGGGGCCTGAGGTATCGGCTTCATACCTGGTGGATGAGAGGCCTCACTGAGGCAGGGACCACCTAGGGAGGAGTCACTGGGGTGCATTGGTGGTAGAGAGACCACCTTTGAGATGCTGCTGTGTGTCTGGTAAGTAACATGCTGTTTGCTTTTTTATATTGCCCTGGAGCGTAAGAAGGGCTGAACTAGAACGTGAACTTGAGAGATGGTGGTGTATAGATAGTATTTTAAAAATTTTTCATACGTATTTTATTTAACATAATATATTTAAACTGATTATCATTTAGACATTAATCAATATGAAAATGACTAATGGAATATATCTTGCATTCTACTTTTACAGTGAGACTTCAAAACCTGTCATATATTTTGTACTTACAGCACATTTTATTAGGGCCACTAAATTTTTTTTTTTTTTAAAGAAAGAGTGAGAGTGAGAGAGAGAGAGAGAGAGAGAGAGAGAGAGAATTTTTTAATATTTATTTTATTTTAGTTATCGGCGGACACAACATCCTTGTTTTGTATGTGGTGCTGAGGATCGAACCCGGGCCACACGCATGCCAGGCGAACGCGCTACCGCTTGAGCCACATCCCCAGCCCCCACTAAATTTTTAATAGTTAAAAACAGTGGAGTCCAACTAAAGCAGGTCTGTTGGGCTTAAAAGAGGACTGTCATGCTGCCTCAGTTTAAATGCAGCACTTGGAGCCCTGGGGAGGGAGGAGGGTGCTGAGAGGACTTGAGGCCCGGGACCTCAGGGCACTGTGCATCTGGAGGTGGGTAGAGGGCGTGAAAGTAGCCTGAGTGACATGTCTGGGAGGAGCCAGCCAGGGACTGAAGTCCAGGGAGCCAAGTGGCAAAGGTGCTGTGCTAGAGGTGGACTGAGCATCTGGCAGAGGCTCCTGGGAAGTCTCTTTACATAGAATTGAGAACCACTGCCTGAATTTAGCAAAATGGCCTCATAGCTGACCTGTGCAAGGCCAGCAGGGAGGGGTAGGAGAGCCTGCTCCAGAGCAGGGGTGGCGAGGAATGGAGTGAAGAGGTGACTCAGGGCCTCGGCACAGCTTTTGGAAAGAATTCTGCCACAGAGGGGAAGAGAAGTGGGATCTTAGCTGGAGAGAGCATAAGGACACAGGATTTGTGTGTGGTGTTTTCTGCTTGGTGTGTTTGTGGGGGATGAGAGTATCGCATACTGGTGGGAATTAGCCAGTGGAGAGGGGCATTTGAGGGTGGGTAGGGGAAGAACTGTGTGCTCAAGCAGGGCCATGTATGGGCAGTTGGCTGCCCTGGACCTGGCACAGTGGATGGGTGGCCCTAGCTGGAGCAGGGACAAGGGTGTACAGGACACCGTGCAGAAACGCTGGCCAATTTGATCCCTCTGAACTTCCGTCTCTATGGCAGTAAACCAGGGGGAAATACCCACCTAAGCATGTTTTTCGAGTGAATTAAATCTAATGAGGAATGTGAATGTGCTTAGTAAATTAGAGAAATGCAATTAGGTTTATTTCTCAATTGAAAATAGGATTTTATAGAATGTGGACTTTCTAATGTGGGGAACTTGCAACAAAGGCATTCTTCATGAAACAGAGAGGGTTTGGGAATGCCAGAAACTTTTGTCTCTGATTGCCATTAAATGTGGGTACTTTTTCTCTTTCAGAAATGGATATAAGTTTCTCTACTGTTCTGCACGTGCCATTGGGATGGCAGACATGACACGGGGCTACCTGCACTGGGTCAACGAGAGGGGCACGGTGCTGCCGCAGGGGCCGCTGCTGCTCAGCCCCAGCAGCCTCTTCTCCGCCTTGCACAGGTACCACCCTGGCACTCTGCTCCCATACTGAGATCTGTGGGCCAGCCCTACTCCCTGTCTGCAAGAATAAATTGTCTCTTACACGGTCTTCTCCAAGCAATGCCCGAGCTTCACAGGGGCACCAAGGAGATCATGGGCGTGCAACACCTTGGCTTACCATTGGCTCTGTGGTGAAGTCCAGTCATTAGCTTGGCTCTGGGTGGCTCTTCATGACCTGTCTCCCAGCCCTCTGTCTCATTTCTAAATCTCAAGCCATACCGAACCCTCTCTGCTGTGCAGTCCTATCCCCCATGCTGTTCAGTTTTGGGTAGCTCTCCCTCTCCCTTTCTTCCTCAGCGGTCAGGCTGGGTCTTCATGGGGACCCTTGGGGAATCAACTTGCATCTCCTCTCACTGGGAACCCTGCTGGGGTGAAGTGGTCCCTCTCCCAGCTGCCCCATCCACCTGGCCTTTGGACCCTCAGCATACTTGCTGATCCTCTTAGAATTCTAGACATACTGCTTCTTATAGTTACCCTCTTGGAGATCGATTCTGATTGTCCTCCTCTCTTCCCCTTCTGGCCATATTCAAGGCAGCTGGTCACTTCTTGCTGTGGAAGGGGTGGGGATATTGCACTCCTTTTCATGGGGGCACGCATTGTGGTTTCTCCAGCTTCCCTTAAAGCATAATCTCTTGCGTTCCACGTGGGTCAGATTGTTGGTCCCTGCTAAAGCTAACTCATAGTGTTATATCCTTGCTCTTGAAGATCAGTGAAAGGCTTTGGCATGGTTCTGCTCCAGTTAGAGGAGCAGATTAGCTGCATGTGCTGCTGCTAACTATTGAACAATGTACAAATCTGTATGGACCCCAAATGCCAAGCTGGCTCTTGAGTATTTCTCTAAAGACATCTTTTCCGTCATAGGTTTGCTTTTAAAATATCTCGAATTAAAGCTTGCTCATTCTTGGGAGAAAATTCAGGCACAACACATGAAAGCATGTGTTTCAAGTCTTATGAATTATCACAACAGTATAGCTTCAATGCAATCCAGAAGTTTAATGGAATTTTGTCACTGAGCTACATTGACAGCTTGAAGCTGGCTGTCATTAGCATGTGCTGAGCACTAAGTCTATGCTGGGTGGAGTGGAGAGTGGACATTATTACCCTGACATCCTGCTGTTAACTTTAAAGTGATCCTTCTCATGTTCTTATGTACATATCTTTGTTGAGGATGTATTTTTGCCTGTAAGGATTTATTTTAAAAACTCTCAAAAATCACAGTTTGCATGGTGTTCTGGGAGATGGAAGTGCCCCTGTAGCAGATAGCCAACACCCAGTCCTGCAGTGTAGCCAAAGCCATTTCATGGTCAGCTGCCCTGTAGATTTCCTAGAATTGATGGGTGAGTCTGCTATGAGCACAGACGACCTTCGTTAGCAGGGTTTGGTTTAGCTGGATTCCATCCTGATGGCACTGTTTAGCTTTAAACTGATGAAGGAAAAGAAGTGGACGAGGCTGTGGGTGGCATAGGGACCTGCATGCATTGCAGTCTCAGGAGCAGGCTCTCACCAGGGCAGGGCAGAAGGAGCTGCTAGTGGGGACAGAGCCTCTAGGCAACCTGGTGTGGCCAGAGGCAGCCGCCTTCCATAGGCTGTGTCTTCAACTGCCGAATGAGAAGGTTAGCTTAGATGCTCCCAGGAGGCCTTTCCAGCTCCATGCTGTGATTCTAGGAAACACTGAGAAACAAGTTGGGGGGATCTCTTCCACACACCTACCCTTTTGGTTTGTTCCATGCTCCCATCCATTTGTTCACATTAAGATCAAAACTGGAGTTGAGGCCCGTGCCCTATGGTGGAGACAGAACTGTGCAGATGGTTGTCATAAACCCCCATCAGCTCCAGGCTCCGGGTGGTGACCTGCTGAGGAGTTGGGCTCAGAGGCAGGGGCTTACAGATTAACCCTGGCTGGTTCCTGCAACTCTGGATTATGGGGCAGAGTTGAACTTCTGGAGTTAGGCAGCAGTAGAGGCTGCTCTCTGTCTCTGGGAAAGAGGCCCTACTTCCATAAATAGTTTCGATTTCCCTTGAGGTTTCTGAGTTGTGAGACTTGGACATGTGACACTTGTGATTCAGAGTAATTTACCTCTCTTGAGGTAAGTGACCCATGACTGTTTGCAAATTCAGATCATCAGAGACGGGATATACCTAGGAGCAGTGTGGACTGGCCACTGTGGTCATACCAGGGCTCTCTGGGTATCCAGCACTGTCAAGCCATGGGTGGCCTGGGGCCATGGTATCTCCCTGCTGAGCACCAAATACCCATTCACATTGAACTGTCCCATTCCTCCCACCCCCTGTGAGTCTGTGTGTGTGAGCGTGAAGTTACTCATGTGTTCACCCACAAGGGTCCTGAAGTGTGGACAGCCACTCATGCATCTGTACACCAGGGTCCTAGGCTGTGGAGTACAAGACCCTTACTCAGTGCCCAGGAGGACCTATGGCCTGGGAGTCAGCACTGAGCCAGGACCATCCTGGGGGCTTCACATATTTAGTCTGTGACTGTGGTTATCATTGCCATTGTCATTGTCACCTAAATTACATTTTTCAGTAGGTACAAGAGGAGATTTCTAGGATATCTGCAAGGTATAAAGCATAATCAGATGGTGGACACAGGGCATCCACTTAAAGAGCAGAGGTGGGCCATCATGTGCAAGTCTCAGTGCTGGACCCCACTGCCCCTCAGTAGTGCCCGCTGTCCCTGAGTTCTGTTAGTCATTCCTTATGGTCTTGCTTATCTTCTCACCGATATTTGTGACCCTAAGCAAAGTATTTACTTGTGCATGTTTGTGAGTTTTATGTCAATGAAATCAGGTGTTTTCTTGGAACATATATTTTTTTCACAGCTTCAGCTCTTGGTGAGAGTCTCTAGGATTGCGAGTGGAGCTGCAGTTTGCTCATTACTTCAGTGGTTTCTGGTTGCGTGGCCCTCACACCTATTCATTCATTTTGCTGCTGGTGGATGGTGGAGTCATCTCTAGCTTTTTGCACTTGATGCAGTATTTTATTTATTTATTTTTTAAAAATATTTTTAGTTGTAGATGGACACAATACCTTTATTTTGCTTATTTGTTTTTTTTTATGTGGGGCTGGAAATTGAACCAGTGCCTCATGTGTACTAGGCAGTTGCTCCATCACTGAGCCACAACCCCAGCCCAGACAGCAGTGTTCTTGTGTGTGTCCCTAGGGCACGTGTGCTGGGTCGAGGACAGGCTTTAACATTCTTGCCAGGGGGTATAAATACCTCTTTTTAGACTTACTGGTCCTTGGGGACCTCTTCAATGAAGTGCCTATCCAAGGCTTCCCTGCAATTTCTTTTTGCTTTGGGAGAGCGCAATGTGTATTCTGTGAGTGCTGCAAATCTCTCTTTTTTTTTTTTCAGTTCATTGCTTTTAATGAGTATAAGTTCTTATTACTTAGAGCTGAGCATATTGTTGGCTCTGAGGTTTAGGCATTTGTGTCTTAACAAAGTCCTCCCTGACCTGTGAGCATAGTCTTCTGAATTTTATTGACTGGCGTTGACTTTCTCGTTAGGTCTCCACTAACTAGGATTTATGTAGATAGCCTGATGCAGAGACCCAGAGTAATTTTGTTTTTCTTCTGTGGGTATTCATTTGTCCTGGCACCTTATATTAAGAACACACTGCCCTTTCATCCTGTTTTGGGATGCTTTTGTGGTCATCAGCCAAGCGTCTATGAATGTGATTGTTTCTGGGCTCTGTTTTTCCTTGGCAAAGGAACATATGGACCAGGTACTGCAGTGTGTCAGGCCCCAGAGCTTCGAAAACCCTTCACCCTCCCACCAGCAGGGGTGTCTTGGCTTCGTTCTGCTATGTGGCTTTTGGAATGCAGTTATATAAAAACATACAGAAATCTTCCATAATTTGGATTAAAATTGCAATGACTCTGTAGGTCAATTTAGGGAGAATTAATATTTCAGTATAATATTGAATCTTCTAATTCAAGGGTATAATTTATTTCTTCATTTATGTAGGCCTTCTCTTAATGTATTTCAGTAGTTTAATAACTTTAGCTAGAAAGGTCTGTCATGACTGTTAGGTTTCTAGACATTTGGTATTTTAAAATCTATTTTAAATACTGTTTACACAATTATATTCTCTGTTTCTGATACATGGAAATGCATTGATTTTTTTTTTTCCTTTGACTTATTAACCTTCCTGAATTCTGATAATTCATCTGGGTTTTTAAAAAATGTAGGTGGTGGCTTTTTGTGAATATGAATAGTTGTTTCTCTCACATCCTTTCTAATCTTTACAGCCTATATTTATTTTTTCATGTCATGGCTCTGGGTGGGACTGAGTGTACACTCTGAACTGCCGTGGTGCTGGAGACCCTGGTATTTTACTGTCAGGAGGTCTGAGTATCCCCTTCTCATCATGGTTTAAGAATTTTCATCCTGATTTGATATTGAATTGTATAATTATCCTTTTTATATCAGAGATTTTTTCCCCTTAATCTGACAATGTGTTGTGTTATACTAATCAATTCTAGATATTATGTCACTCTTGCATTCCTGACATGAGCCTGGCTTTTGGGTATTGCTGGTTTACACACATGTGTGTATTTGTAAGCTTTGCCCTTATTCATGGGCTAGATTGGTTTACCGGTTGCTCAGAATTTTCCTCAGGTTCTGTGTTCGAGGCTGTACCTGTTTCATGAGTAGGTGTGGAGATGCTCCCCTCAGTAGGCCTTGGAGCCCCTGCTCCTTAGCTGGTTGCTGGAAGTCTTTCTTCCTCCTGGCGCCGTCCCTGTCGGGGCTGGCAGGCCACCCCTGACACTCTCCTGGGCTGCCTTCACTGACTTCAGTGCTGAGGCTTCTAAGTAGTTCAGTGTTACCGAAGTCATTCTCCTGCTGACCTGTTGTTTACTTGTTTGTTTTAACAGAGAAGTGATTGAAAAGAAGCCAGAAAAGTTTAAAGTCCAGTGTTTAACCGACATCAAAAACCTGTTTTTCCCAAATACGGAACCCTTTTATGCTGCATTTGGAAACCGGCCGGCTGTGAGTACTAGGTTGAGTCCCTAAGAGCCTTGGACATTGCTCCCCCAACAGCAGTCACCGGAGAGCTGTGGCCCGAACCTCATGTAAAGCCAGTCCTCATCCTGTGACACATAGCCTGGCAAATGACTGCATCTCAAGGCAAAGAGATTTGAAATTATGTCACATGGCCTCCAGCTTTCTCTGAAGGCTGGCTGGTGGGTTTGACTTTGAGGTGTGGGCCTATAAATTTGAAATTCCATATCACTTCTTAATGAGTAAAGCAAGGACATTTAATAGCATTAGATCCTTTCTTCCAGAGGGTGGGGAAGTCCACATGTTGAGTCTTAGGGGTGTAGCGTTTTAAGAGTGTGGAACATATAATCTTACTGGAAGAGGAAATGCTTTGAGGTTGTGTGTGTGGCCCAAGTTTAGTGGAAGGTTCAGAATTCTGGAGAATACAGTGGGTATAGTACTAATTGCTCAACCAGAAAATTCTTGTACTCTTAAACATCATGACAGGTTTTCATGAAACAGGAAAGTGGGACAGAGTAACCCCAAAGAATGTCAGGATTGCAGGAGACGCAGGAGTTTGCTTGCTCTTTAACTGGGTTCCTGAACACAGAGGGGCCCAAGGCCGGGGGAGGAAAGCTGGCTGGTTCCCCACTTCCTGCTCTTGTTGGTGCAGATTTGATGCTCTTACTTTAAAACAGAGATCACACATTTTTTTTACAGTGAACTTGTTGAAATCACCTTTCTCCACACAGGACGTGTATTCCTACAAGCAAGTGGGGGTGTCCTTGAACAGAATCTTCACCGTCAACCCTAAAGGAGAGCTGGTACAGGAGCATGCCAAGACCAACATCTCCTCGTGAGTATGGCAGGCGTGTGCCACCTGGGGTTGCAGCTGTGTCTTGAGATGGCGCTCTGCCATTTACAGTGGACTCTTAAAGCCCTTGCTACCTGTGTTTTTAATCTTTAACTACTCTAAAGCATGTGGTTTAATTCCTATATTTTTTGTCCAGAATTTATTTTTTAGACAGCTAGAGTCAAATCAGATTCCCCTCTAGGTGTAAAACTTGAACTAGACTTTAGATTCTGCTACCAAAAGGAATTGAATGAATTCAAAATATCCTTGTTTAGATTTGCCGAGTTAGGCTCGGAAGCCTAGAATGTGGATTAGAAATGTAACCAAGCAGAAATATGGGAAGCTGGATGTCTCCTCAAGTGCTGAAGCTCCCTGTTCCTGTGTAGTTGTTAAGAAATTCTCTTGTATGTTTTGGTTAAAACTCAGGTTTTTCAAGTCAGAGGGCTAACCCCAATGCTACTTTTGTTTTTCGCAGGCCTGGGGATGGAACCCAGGCCTTTAACATGTTAGGCAAGTGCTCTACCACTGAGCCAGATCCCAGCCCTTTTATTTTAGACAGGGTGTCACTAAATTCCCCAGACTGGCCTCAAACTGGCAATCAGTCTCAAGTAGCATAGCTGGAATCCCAGGCGTGCATCCCTGAACCTTGATGCTTTGTTTATTATTGATTTGGATCTTGGTGGGTCTATTTCCCTGAACTCATAATATAGAAATTTGGGAACCTCTGATGAATCGTTGTGTCCCCTTGTTCTAAACTGCTGCCCCGACAATGTCTTCATTCCTCTTCTCCCTAATGCCAGTGCAGCATGTGCCCATGTGAAAGGGTCCCTGGCCTAGAGACGATCTATGGATTTTTGTTTAGGGTTACAAAGAGCTTTCCATGGCTAGGGATTCCAGTCTCTAAGACTGCTTGCCCAAAGCCTCCAGCGTTACTCTGCTTGTCTCCTGAGACTCAGGTTAGATTGCTGTAGCCCCTTGCTTTTGCCTGTTGCTGGGCCCCAGGGTGGACTTACGCATGGAGCCGACTCCCATCTTGCCAAATGATGCTCTCCCCTGACACCTGCACCATGATGGGACTACTCGGTGAGGGGCCTGCTCCCACATTGCTCAGGCACTGAACTTGCTACATTTCTAAGCCACGCGGGTACACCTGGCTAGTTATCTGGAATGTCCTCAGGGATGGGCCATAAAGTAGCTCGGTGCTTTCCTCCCTTTGCGTTTGTGAGTGGCGGGGCACGTCATGCCCGCCTGCTGCAGGGAGCCCAGTCGTGGAGGGTCGAGGCACCCACTGGGTCTTGCCTTGTCACCAGAGCACGTGGGCTTGGTTCTGGTGCCTACCGCAGCCTGGCAGAGAACTGCTGCAGCCAGGAGGCTCCTCCTATAGCCATAAGGCTCAGATTAATAGGTCTTAGAGCTGGGAGGTCTTTAGAAATTTTGTTTTAATCCCCAGTAAAGACATAATTCTTGGTTTTATATTAAGAGAGATTTTCCCATTTGTGCCAGTACAGTATTCCTCATGAGGCCTTCATAGGCCCCCTATTAAACACACACACTCGTCCTTATTTAATAAGTTATTTTATGCCTCAGAACATACTAATTCCTGGAGTTTGGATTTCAAAAGCCCCTTTAGGTTTTCAAAAAGCAAATTGGAACTGGAAAGAGGCCCAGGGTTGTCAGGGAGGAGCCTGGGGATGCGAGGGAGAGAGACAGGCGTGTCCGAGTCGGGTGGAGGTGCCTGGAGGTCTGAAAAGGCAGATTCAGAATTCAACTTTCTTTTTGTAGTGCAGGCACAAAACCTAATGTGCAGCATCCTCTTGGGAATGCAGAGAAAATAGAGTGAGAGAAGGTTGTAGGGAGCATTGAGAAACCTATTCTAGTCCAGCTCCACACACTCTGAAGATGAAAGGCCTGAGGCTCACAGAGGGCAAGATGCTTACCCAGGTCCCTCAGCAAGTAAGGCAGGAGCAGCTCCCAAACACCTTGACCCTCATGCCAGCCAGAGTTTTTTCCCTGAGACATGTTAATGATTTGCTGAATAAATTTATTGAGTACCCACTATATGCAGATCTATTGCTGCAGATACTATTTCATTTAATTCTGATAGTAACACTGTGGCAGTTTTCATTTCCGCCACTTTACAGGGATGGAAATTGTGGCTTAGAGAGATTCAGCCCTTTTCCCAAGATCACAGAGCTGGAAAGTGGCAGGGCGACGCCAGGGCATGACTCCTGTCGCCAGGGCTGCTTGTCTTTTCATCCTGTAGTGAAGCAGTCTCTGTTTTGCTCTCCTGGGAGATGCTTTGCCTGGGTCCGTGTCCCCTGTGTCCAGGTGGCCTCTGTGGCAGGCAGCTGTGTGGTGGCCATGCTGATTTCCTCCTATTGTCCTTTGTGTGACCCCTCCTGTAAAGCCCTCAGGACTCCTTTATGACTCTTGTTCTCACTTCTTGATTCCTCATTAGTAAGGAGTGTCCTAGAGTGACTTCAGTCACCTTGGGCAGGTGGTCACTGGCTGGGGTTGTGGGTCTTGCCTACTGCGAGGGCAGCCTTGGGTGCTGGTGCAACTCAGTGTCCATTTTCCTTGCAGGTATGTGAGGCTGTGTGAGGTGGTTGACCACGTCTTCCCATTGCTGAAGAGAAGCCATTCTTCGGACTTCCCCTGCGCGGACACTTTCAGTAACTTCACCTTCTGGAGAGAGCCGCCACCACCTTTTGAGAACCAGGACATTCATTCTGCTTCAGCATAGTACATGCCACACAGCCTCCTGCAGTGGTGCGGGAGCCTGTCACCACTAAAGAACGGGTTGTGGGGACCCTGGAGCTGGCACTGGGAGCCCATGTGTGCTCATTTTCTTAGAATTGAGGAGCATTTCTCCCCCTTCCCCCTGCCATGGGGTGACGTTTCTAAGTACACCACGGAGGGTGGACCTTCTAGCCAGGAGTGGGGTGTTCCTGGGTGTCAGGCATCCTCAGTGTGGCTGCTGCCCACAGCAGTGCTGAGCCCCAACCTGCTCCAGGGTCAGTTCTGGTTAATGTGCAATATAGGGCTCCAATGCCCAAGCAGAGGCTTGCCCCCTGACGAGGTTCAGCTGAGGATTGCCAGATGTGCATGGCTAGGGTCCTGAGGGGCACACTCCCATGGCAGCGACATTTGTGTTGCCTTCTGCAGAGGGCAGACAGGGCAGTGAAGGGTCAAGTGACCTGAAGCCGAGGTCCCTGATGGCCACCTGACTCTCATGGGGTCGGAGACTTGAGCAAGCCTTAGTCTTGGCCCTGTGGTTGTTCCCTGGCAGTGTTTGCTGACTAGCCTCATTTTTAGGTGACATGTTCTTAGTTCCTTTGGTTAGAGGCAGCCTGCATATCCCCCCATTCTTTGTGGCTCAAGGCTGGGACATTTTTGCCTTAATGCATCCGTGGCAGACATTTTACTTGGAATGCGCTGTGTCCAGCTCTCAGTAACTGCTATGCCTTCAAGGAAAATGATCGTGACTTTTAAGGCGCATTTCAAATCAGTTCAACATCCCGTTGTCACCCTTTCACTCAGCGAGGTGGCGCTGATCATGTGGCCTTGACCAGGGCTTATGCTGAAGGGTGATGACATTGATTTTTGTTGGGAGCTCTCAAAAGAAACTGGTTGGTTTTAAGAAAATAGTTTCAAGCAGTTGAATTCTATTCTTTATAGATATTATTTATTGCTTCACTCTGATTGGGTCACTGTTGTAAGCACCCTAGCCATATTCTTTCAATTAAAACTGTTATTAATACATTAAAAAACGAGTGTGCTAGACATCTGAAGGGCCTTATTCTGTGTATCTCATGACTGACCTTCTTTTGGAATTATGAATAATTTATTTTTCTTAGCTTTTTCCACTCAAATTAAGGGTAAGGTTAAAAGTAATAATTTGAGTGACATTCTTGAAGCCAGTAGAAGGTGGTTCTGTTTATTAACCTAGCTGATGGAAAGAACAATGTGAAAAATGAAAGAATTATTTTGGTAAAATATTTTGCTTTACATTTTTTGAAGTATTTTTTTAAGGAGTGTTTTACTGTGAAGACTGAAATGCTTTCCAATTAAATTTCATTGTTAGAATTGTAGGCGCAAAGTACGGAGCAGCTGAAGGAAATGTTACTCTTTCTGTGAAAGAAAACCTGGCCTCATTGCCTTTGTTGTGGTTGGTGGGCTGTTAAGGGTGGGTGGCTCCACTGAGCTGGTGGGGACATCAGTGTCCGGCAGATCGCAGACTTCCTAGAGACGTGGACATGCATGTGCAAATTCCCTTTGGGAGGTGTTAAAATTAATTAAAAATATTCCTGCCTTAACAAACTCCTGTTTGTTCTCTGCTGACCTTTAGAAGGCACATGATTCTTCTGCCACCAGGGAGTGTGAGTGAATTTTCACTGCTCACTAGCCTGCAGAGGGCCTATGCTTTCTGCCTTGTGCCCCAAGGGAGCCTTGGCAGGGGGAATGGTTGCAAATCATTCTTCACCTGCTCTGTAGACTGCTCTCCAAGTGGAGCCTGAGAGCACGCAACTTAGGACACTAATTTGATGTACCTTGAATTTCCATAGAACCCCCCCCCCCCCCGAAACAGAGCACACCCTCCATTGAGTCACACTCACTCAAACGTGAGCCTTGGATGGGCTGTAAGATTAGCACCTGCCTTACAGCTTCTGAAAATGAGGTTTATATATGGCTGCACCCAGAAATAGGTGGATTATTTATCTGCGTGTATGCTGTGACCTGGTGACCCCAAGGTCATATGCTAGACAGCTGTATTTGGATCACACGTTTCAAATGGGTCCATGGAAATGAATCACTCCATTGTGAGAGTTCTCCAAATGTCTGTCACACATGATGAAGAAGAATGTATATATCTGGAACATGAGAGAGAAATGGTTGCACCTTCAAAAAGAATTCCCCTTTTGTTCTGAGGTTTGGATCACCACTTTATTTTATTGACAATATTTGATGTGTGTTTGTATATGCTGGTGCAATGATGAAAATCACTGTAATACTTCATTATGTTGTGCTGGATGCAAAGCTAAAAAATATTGTAATAAATGATGAGGTGGATAAAAGACTTCTCTGAAAATCAGGCAAGTGAATTTTAAATAGATTTTGGTAAGTCATTAGGTTGCTATTTTTCTGATGTGTTATCAAGCACAGTATTTTTATTCTCTACTTGAACATAATCCTGAAGGCGGTGGCCTGCTCACCCTTAGAATAAACAGCTTTTCTAATGGTTCAGTGTCCCTTCTTCAGAGGGACAAGAGGGATGAAGAAAGAGAAGACTGGCTTGTACTTGGGGCTCCTCCCTGCCTTGGTAGGGCGACTTAGGAGCCAGGAGTCTCAGTAAGATGCTGGTCCCCAAGTGCTTCCCAGGGCCTGGCCCCAATCAGTGTTTACACATGGGGTCCTTGGCCTCACAGGCTGCCCTCCTGAGCACTTTTGACTTCTTTGTGGTGTACTGCAAGTTCATTTATCATTTAAATGAATGAATCACAGTCTCTGACCTATTAAATTATTTAGGCTAAGAACTGCTTAATTCTTAGTCAACACGGCGGCTGGAGACTCCTGGTGATTACCTAAGTTAACCTTAGCATTTTGAAGTAAGTGGAAGATTCTTGGTACCTAAATGTGGAAACAGAGCTGCAGGAGAACTAGGCTGAGTTCCTCACACTGCCCAGATCCACATGATTTGTCCCAGGCATCTGTAGTACTAAGGCTGTGCGTCTCATGTGGCAAAACGAGCCTCACACAGTGTCGAGAGCTTTGTCACAGATTCACTCCAGCTCGGATCCAGTCAGCAGGCTCTTTCACCTGTAACCTAACCGTTAGCTTAAGCTGTGACTGTCGCTCTGCACCGGCTCCCACAGGTATCCAGGGAAACTGGTCCAGTAGGTTGGTGCTCCGTGTCTCAGGTGTGTTCTGACTATTTGAGATGCTTTATAGCATGTTTTCAACACCGGCACAGCACTGCCCTGGCATCTGGGGCTGAGGAGTGGAGATGGTGGGTTGCAGCCATCATGAATGCCCTTTCCAAGCAGGTAATGCATGCCACCCTGGCTCAAGCCAGGAACAGAATCATCTGGGAGGAACACAAGGAGGGTGCATTTGAAAAGGATAAAAACAAGCTCCTAGAATCTAAGTACCCTCCTCCTGCAGGAGTACTATCTAGCCAGCTGTCTGGACATCACTGTACATCTCCCTCGTCTGCCTCCCTTTGAACATCTGTATTTTGTCTGTGAGAGCAGTGCTCAGTCTCAACTTCTCCTTAAACTTAGAGAAGGTGGTTAAAAGGCCACTGGAGTTTCTGACTTTACTCTTCTAACCTCCTTTCAACTCCAGCATCAAAGGTGGTGATTGGAGTCACTTCTGTTGCAAGCCAGGTAGGGGGCTTGGTACCCAAGGAAGCCAGGGTATGGCCAAACAGAAGATGTCCTTGGAAGTCAATGGGCCCAAGTGGCCACCTGGGGGCACAATTGGTTTTGTTTTGGCAGCACATTTTCTAAAAAGCATTTCCCACTTCGCCAAAGGCCCCCCTTCCTGTAGTGCTTAGACTTGGAGATCAGCCAGGAGTGGACTGGACCTGGAGGGAGACGGGGGAGTGCCTTGTGGGGACTGTTTTGGTACCAGAGTATATCCAGTTGGCACAGCCTGAGGCCCAGGATCACTGACTGATTTCATAGGGGGAGCAGGCTATGGCTGTCTGTTCAGGTCTGGTGTCCTTTTAGGTTTATTGTTCTCTAACTGTCATCTCTGGCCTGCAGCTCCAGCAACAGGGAGCTCATTCGCTACAAAAACAAATTCTTGGGCCCTTACTCTAGACGTACTGAATCAAACCAGCGGCTTGGGCCCTGAAATCTGTTTAAAGAAGTCCCCAGGGAATCCTGGTGCTTGGTTTCTTTGATGCTGCAGAGCAGGGTCCTCTGCCTTCTCCTGACTTTCCTCTGGTCAGATCAGGGAAAGATAACTGCCCAGAGCTCACACAGACCTGCCCAGAAAGGAAAGGGGCATCCCTAGAAAGATGAACTTGCCTCAGCTAACCTGAGAAGGAGCTTGAAAACCAGTGTGGGTGCCTGCTTGAGTCAGAAGGTGTCGTCCTGACCCTGTGACACATCTAAGCACCCTTCCTGAGATCTCTGATGTGAGCCATCAGGGTTGGGAGGGGACCACAGGCTGGGCAGCCTGGGGCAGGGTGGGGGGTGCATGGGAAGGAGCCTGGCAAGCTGTGCCCGGATTCCTAATGGCTCCCTTCCTCCCCCAAATTGTTGGAGCCTGGAGGTGCCTGTCCTGATGCCAGGATCTTTTCATCGGCGCAGGAAGTCCATTCAGCCTGCATTGCTTTTAATGAGTTTTGCAAGCAAGTGGCCCCTTCCTGTGACTCACTCTGCCTTTTGTGCACCGGAGACTGTGGTTTTAAGTTTCACTTTGGAAAGTAACCACCACTTCTGCTGCTTTCTCTGCTGCTGGAACCCGAACAAGTCACATTCATTTTGCAACAAAGAAATGTAAATGTAGGAGCGGCCAGTCATATTTCTGCCCTGATTGTAAAAACATCCTTTTCCGAGATGGTCGACAGAGCCAAACTGAGAAGAAATGGTTTATATTTTCAAGCAACACATTCATTTGGGAACTTCATATTTTTCCTTCCAGAGTGGTTTGGTAGTTTCGCTTTTGTCCTTTGTCTTTTTGATTCATGTTTCAGGGGTTATCCTAAAAGATACACAGTGCTTGTTAATTGAGACAGTTAACCTCTGGGTTATTGAAAGACTTAGTTCTGAACAAGAGTCCGGGTTCTTGCTCTTGGGTTCTTGCTTCTGGGCAGCACACAAAAGATGATAATAGGGGGAATTTCTTGTATACAAAAATGTTTTCCATCTGGACCTTCTCCAGAAATCAGGTAGGACCCAACTAAATGAATTTCTTAGGATTAGCCAGTATGTGTTAAGTGGAAAAATACACGTAGCCTTTTTAACTCAAAAGGTTATAATGTTAAATTATTTTTAAAATATTCACAAACATAAAACAATGGCTCTTTTGCAATTGCAAAGCCAAAGTGCATTTAAAATTAAGTGCAGATAAGACTAGAGCACGAACAGAATTCCAACATTAATGTTATGTGGTGGGAAATGGATGCATTGAAACCGGTGAAACAAGCATGGATTTGGGTTTATGTCTGATGCATTTGTGTGTTATGTTTGATTTGACAGCCAGATCCTTTCAGCTTTTGAGCATGATGGACCATCACTGAAGTCACCATGAATGAACACTGACTTCTCTAAGATGCAGGGATGCAGAGTTCTTATTCCCTGTTTACATCCACATTGACTATTAATGAACTGGTGCAGATTTTTACACCAGGGATGGGTCCCCCCTAAATCCATCATCTCATACTCGGATATAGGGACTTTTTGGTTCAGCTAGGGACTATGCCACCCAGGCATTGTCCCACTTTTCTCTTTAAGTGCCATAGAACCTTTGTTTGGACCTCTGTGGTCACTGAGCCTACTTAAACCATCAACTCACTTAGGGGCTGGGTGTGGAGGCATATTCCTCTCCTGTGGAGCTGATGAATGGGTAATGTCCTGACTCCCTGGCAAATTGCACTGGAGGTAGCTTAGGCCTGAAGCCACATTGGAGATTTTTAATTCTCTACTTTCACTCTCAAAGTTGGAGAATTACTCCCCTCTGACTTCATGAAGGTGAGGGGCTTTCTTAATACTCGTACCTAAGTAGGGTGCTGGTACCTGGGAATGAGGCAATTTTGCACCCCACAGTCCTGCTCTCTGATTCTGTGGGCCGAGACTTTGTGCCCCCATCTGGGACAGAGCCCCCCTTTCAACAGGGGCAAGGAGCAGCCCTGAGAGGGGATTTCCTTCAGGGGTTGCTCATACGCCTGCGCAGCGCTGACACCTGTCGCCAGTGGAGGGACCACTTTTAGAGAGCTGAAGCTGTTTTAAAACTTCTCTTTAGTGCTCCCTTTGGGATCCAGATGACAGATGATCATGTGAGAAACTTTGCATGGATTTGGGAGCCCTGGGATGGGAGGAGGCTTTCCCTGGGGACTGGGGAAACTAGCCTGGTTACCTCTCATTCCCATGGGCACCTTCTGTTGCAGGATGGGGATGGATAGCTGATCCTTCAGATCTGTTCCTATGCCCCAAGTCCCTGGTGAAAGGATGGGGGGTGGATCTTGGCATGGCACCTTGAGATGAATGACCTATGGTGGCCTCTGTCTCCCCCTACACACCCGTTTCCTGACCCCCCGTGGCCCCAGGCTGATCAGAAAGCTCCAGACCCTCAGCAGTCCTGAGATAGATACCCTTGGCATCTGCTGGGAGGAAGGAGGCAAGACTCTGGCTCAGGGAGGCCTTTCTTCCTTCTGCAGAGCACCTGTCAGCACCTGTTTGCAGCAGAGGGAAGCCATCAGCTGGTGTCTGCCGGCTGGAATTCAGACACGGGCCCTTGAGGGTGTCAGTTCTGAATGCCGCAGTGTGAACTGTGAGAAGGGCAGACATCAACCCCACGTTGTCCTCTGTGTCCTAGGGAGCATCTTGCTGTGCCTGTGGGGATGTCATGGCTTTTTGGAGCACTCATGCTACTTGATGCTCTTCACCTGTAGGTGGAAGTCCTCTAGGAAACTGTCCCCACTGGCATCCCAGTGGACTACAGTGATGCTGTGGCCTCTTCCAAACTGGCCCATTCAGAGTTCTTGGTGCTTTGGAAACTAAGAACGAGGCACAACTGTCATTTCTGTCTCCAAGTCCTTTTTCACATTCTCTCCATTTTATTGAGAAGTCTAGTAGAACGTGAATTCAGAGAGGTTTGCCTAAGATCTTCCAAGTAAAAGGCTGAGAGAGCTCCATCTCCAAATTCAGTACCCTGTCAGGTCGTCCCACTGTTTCCAGTAGTCAGTGTGGTGTCCACCAAGAGCGACACATACGTGTGGCCGAGGTGAAGTGGGAAGTATTGGGGTGGGGGCCACATGTGCCCAGCCTAAGAAGTCCCATGTACCAGAGAGGCCCTAACATCCGTCCAGGCTGAGCTGGTGACAAGGAGAGGACACAGAGCAGGGTCAGGCTGTGAGAATGGCTGAAGCAGCTCCACAGTGTCACCCGGGGCTGCTCGTCGTGGGCACCATGCTGTATTTGCTTTTTAAAAAAGCTGTTTGAAATATTTGCTTTTTAAAAAATGGGGTAAACATTTCCTGTTTTGACCAGGAACAAATGCAAACCAGATCGCGCTCCTCTCACCAAGCAGAGCTGGCCCTTGGTCCTCCCAGGGGTTGGCCTGGGGGGGGGGGATGGAGCACGTGGAGCTGGAGCCCCTGTGTCCACGCCGTCTCGACTGAGCTGGAAGCCTAGCCAGGGAGCCACGAAATGGCTGGTTGGACACACCAGAGCGTGAGCAGAAGGAACGGCGTGTGGGCAAGGACCGGCATGTTAGCTCTGCTGGGCCCCTCCTTGCTCTGGTGTGGTATGATTAGTCGAGGGAGAACACAAAGGAACGACACTTGCATTCAGTGCAGAGTCCCAGGTGTTTGGCATCCTGGTGGCAGGGAGAATGGTTTGGGGTTTCTGTATAAGCAGGGGCAGTGATGGGGAGTTTGGAGACCTGAGCCTGGACGGTGCGGTCAGGGTGGCCGGTTGTCCTCTGAAGAGTTTGCTTTCCTACATATTGTAGGAACAGGGCAGGGGGCGGGGCCTGAGATGTGGGGGAGTGGGTACGAGATGTGGGGGGAGCAGGCGTAGGTGCTGGAAGGGCTGTGGCTGTCCTGGGAAGCAAAGGGACCTGTGGTGGCACAGAGCCATGTGGGCCGAGGCAGGTTTCACCCAGGGGACTTACTGCAGCATGCTGTGCCTGTACGGCTGGGAACAGGGAGCAGAGAGGGCCAAACTGAGAGATGAGTGACAGGCCTCTGCTGTGTCCTTGAGCGAGAGGGAGAGACCTGGGGCAGTGAGGCCCTAGAACATGGAGACTGCTGCCGAAAAGCCACCACCAACAGGTCCTGCACACACACACACACACCTTCTGCCCCACAAGCAAACCTTACACCCCCTCCCCCATCCCAGGACACACCCCACATCACATGCACACAAAATATAGAAATATATAAATATATGGACACACACTCGTATACCTCAACCCTATCCCCACCCCGAGACACACAAGATATGAATCCACAGACACACACAGATGTGCTCTTTATCCACACCACACGCGCACACACACAGACTCATAAACTTCCACTTCCCACCTCCTCCAGAGACACACACAGACACACCACACAAACACAGGCACACAGATGCACACATACACACACCACGTATGCACACACACTCACGTACCCATGTCCACCCCCTCTGCATCCCCAGCACACCCACACCCCCCACAGCATTCCCCCACGCACCTCCACACACACATCCACACCTCCTCATCCCCACACCCCCCCACACCCACACCCACACACCCACACCCACACCCACACACACCTTCATGTACAGACACAGGAAACCCTCCCAGATGTTTGGGAGGTCTCCAATAGAGAAGCACACCAGCCAGCTAGACGGGATCATCATTACCATCACCATCACCATCGTCATCCTCCTCCTCCTCGTCCTCCTCATCAGGATAGTTGAGGAATCAGCAGAAAATTTCAGACGCTCTAACTATTGTCTTCAAAAGGGAAGCAGATTGTGTTCATGAAATGAGAAAAGGATACCATTAAAAACAAACCAACCAAGAGAACAATCCATCCGGGGTCTGGGAAATGAGTCTCCAACCAAGGAGAAAGGCAAGAGGACTTCGAAGTAGGCTGCCAGGGTCAGAGCTGGCCTGTGGTGGGGAGATTTCCAGGGGCAAAAAGCAGCTAAAACATACTTAACGATGTGGAAAATGCTATGAGGCCTTTTCTCCCAGGCCATTTTTGGGGGTGGTGTCAGGGGAGGAATTAGTAATAGCTTGAAAAAATAATGAGCAATAAAAAAAGCATCATTTTTAACCATAGGAAAACCCAGAATGATAGAAATACAAGTGAGTAGATTGCTATTCTAGGAGGCTCCAGCATGGGAAAGAGCGTATGTGAAAGATAAAACATCATTTGTCATAAGGTAATGAGGAATGACTAAATTTGGCTGATAAAAATATTGTAGTATGTTTATATTATTTTGAACCATAAAAACCAGGGTGCACGGCTAGAGGCCTGAACGGGTTCTCTGGGGAGCGCAGGGGTGCCTATGGAGCGTCGGGTGGGGCCAGCCGCGTGGGTTTTACTCAGGTTTTCTGGAAATACTCTGATTTCTCGAACCATGTGAATTTCTCCTTTGGATTTGGAAAAACTAGAGACAACTGTAAAAATGAAGCCACCAAAATACAGGGATGAAGATGAAGGCAGTAACGAGGGGGCGGGCAGGGGGAGTGGGAGAAACAGCCAGGGGAAGTGGAGGAGGTCACTGGTGGAGCCTTCGGCACCCTGCCCTGTCTATGGGGCGGGCATCTATGACTGGCCCAACTCTCCCTGTGACACCCCTTTTACTCATGCACGCACTTGACAGCTACTGAAAGGTGAAGGAGGAGATCAGCTTGGTTGGTGGTGTGTTAGAGATGGGTGGAGGGGGCTGGGGCCTGAAGGAGGGGGACAGAGGCAGCTCTAGGAATCTGGGTTTCTAGCACAGCTGGGGGAGTGCAAGGAGGTCTAATTTCAGGATCCAGGACCAGAAAAAGAGCCAGTCAGAGGCGGGGATGGGGACATTCAGAATCAGCTTGAGCCAAGGTTGGCTGATGGATCATCAAGGAACATCCACGTGACAGCCCATGAGTAGCAGGTGACTTGTCCAAGCTGGACATACTTTATTGTCCCAAACAAGGTGGACAGGAGGGACTCAGACCCAGATGGAGAAGTTGCTGGAGAAGGTCTACTCTGGAGAGTTCCAACATGGCGCCAATCTCTCATGGCGCCCCTTCCCACTTTCTCCTCCCTGACCATTGCTGCCTTTTCACAGAGGCACAAGACTCAGGGTGAGGAAGGGCTCCCCTGTGTGGTGAGCTACTCCTAGATGCACACCAGGGCCTCATCTCTATGTAAAGCCACTGAAGAGCAGGACTTGTCCCCTCTGGGAGCCCCTGAGGTGCAGCTCCTATAGCACTGTGGAGCCTGGTGGCCTTCGACTCTCCCTTCTCAGCTTCTTGGTCCACATATGGCTGAGTGGACACCTGCTGTTCATCTTTGCACCTATGCGGAAGTAGGTGAGGAGCCTCATTTGGCCTCGGAGAAATGAGGAGACCTCCATTCTACTTCTTCTTGTATTCTTCCTGGGGGGTGTGGGGAAGTGTGAGTGTGTGTGTGTGTGTGGGGGGGTGGGGGTTAACACCTGTCCAATGAATAAAACTGTTATTTATATACACCTATTAGTTTTTTTAATTAAAAGAATTTAATTTACTTTTAATTGACAAATGAATAATCATATATATTCATGGCATACAATTGGATGCTTCAATATACATTGTGCAATGTGCCAATGCTTTGTATATTTGCTAAAAGAGTAAATTTTAAATGTTCTCATCACAAAAGTGATAAGCATAGGTGAAGGGTACGTTAATGACTGAATCCTTCCACGACGTAAGAAGAGGAGAAGGGACGTTGAGGGGAAACCGGAGCCCTCTCACTGATGTTGGCCCAGAGGGCTTCTGTGGTGACACACTGTGGGTCCACTCTGCCCTCCATGGCCTCCAGACTTCTTGTCAAATGAGAAAAATAAATCTCTAAAGCCCCTTCCACAGTGCATGCGTCTGTCAATGCTGTTAGTCTTTCCTACAGTACAACTGGGGATGGGAGGGCATGTTTGGCTGGGAACCTTTTGAGAACACACTGTTTTCCATGAAGGGAGGGAGATCTGCGGGGTAACAGCCTCACCTGACCCTTCTCTATGGGCCTGCGGCCCACTTGTCCTGCATAGGGCACAGCAGCTGTCAGCCCCAGCAGAATGGTGCAGGCTGAGGCTGGTGAGAAGTCCTTGGATCAGGCCACCTTCTGGGTCCCGTCAGCAAGGATGCTCAACCTTGGTTGTCTTTTAGATTTTACTGGGGCAGGGAGTAGATTTTAAACATTATGGATGCCTGATTCCCACCCCAGACCAATTGCATCGAGTCTGAATTGACACCCCTTGGTGCTCTCCAACCAGTGGATTCTGCCTGGGAGTTCCCAAGTCTGGGCGTCCCTGACTAATGGCTCCAACTGCTCATAGATGGCTTCCCGTTAATTAACGAGGAAACTGTAAAATGTAAAAACATTCTATGGAAAATTCAAAGAACATACAAATGTAGGTAATAAGAAATAAAAAAGAATTTATAAATAAATGCAAAAAAAGTGGATATCCAAAATAAGGAATATCCTTATAAGAACTGAAATTCACTTGCATTTCAATGCACAGGAATTATTTGCATGACTGTTCATTTTCTATAACTCAAAGAGTAGAAAAACAACAGAAAGATGTTCAGAAAGTGCTGATAGCCCAGAAGGATTGCTCTACAAAGAAAACCCACTCTCCTAGTTTTTCAAAATCTTTTGCCATTTTTTTCTGACAGTGGTGAATACTGGGATAAATGAATGACCTGGGGTGTTTCTGAATCTCTCTGAGTCTCAGAGTCCTCATTTGTAAACAGGGCTAATATTTCTTCATTGAGCTATCCTAAAGACTAAAAGTGGTAACATTTGTAGACTTCTTGACACAGAGTATGTATTCAATCAATATTGGATCTCCTGCCTCTGTGTTTTTCCTCCCAACCATTTGGACTTGCTCCTCACAAATCCCTTTCTTTGTGCTTCTTTTTATTTGGCTTTCGCTAGAGGCCTGATACCCCAGGACTGTGCTAAGCTAATTGCACCGCCAATGACCACAGATGAACAAATCGCAGACGTTACGGAGCTTGTAGACTGGTGGTGGGGATGGGAGAGGAGAGAGACGGACAAATAAATCAGTAATGATGATTTTGTGTGTCTTGACTCAGGAGGATCCGGGAGGGTAGCTCAGGGGAGGGTCAGGAGGGGTTGGAAGCAGTGACTCAGGAGCCAGGCAGCCCAGGCTGATCACATGTGTCCTTGGACAAATTGCTTCACCATTGTCTTTAGAATGGAGATGATACCTGCAGATTGTGGTGCAGATTAAATATGTTAATATTTATAATTGCTTGAGGCAGTACCTAGCCCCTACTAAGTTCCATCTGAGAACTTGCTATTATTATTTAATGAATATAATAAACACAGATAAAAGTCAAATTACGGAAAGACAAAATCATAAAAAACAATTCACGTGCGTCTATTGCTAAACCGAACCCTCAAACTGTGCTAATGTCCAGATTTGACCTCATGCTTTCCTGTTCTCTCCAGCTGGGGACGAGGGCACATCTGTGGCTCTGAAACGTCCCTTCTCCAGACAACTTGCCGGAGGTGTTTGAGGTCCACCCATTGGTCGGTTTATCAGGTTCAAGGCTCCCCGCCCTGCCTGTCCATCACCGTCCCAATGCCGTGATCCAGGGAAGTTTCAAGACAGATCTGCATCCCAGTATCTACCTCCGTGTTCTCGGACAGGGTCCCTCAGTCTCGTTAGTATCTTCGGCTTTCACACACAGCGGGGTCCCCCGTGTCCCTGCAGGCTCCTTCCTCCTCACCACAGCTGAGGGCAGGTTGGGATGGGCGTTCAGGGTGGGCCAGCTCTGAACACCGCGGAGACGTGGGCCTTTAGGTTCACAGCAGCAGGATGGACCGCACCTCGACGACCCCCGCCCTGGGAAGAGGTGAAGGTGCAGGACCATTGTTCTTTCCCCTCCTGCTCTGGGCAGCAGCTGGGGTTCCCCCCTGATGGAGAAGGCACTGCGGCCTTTCTACCGTGCCCCTGTCTTCAACATACCAAAAAGGGTCACCAGGTGGTAGCTGGCCTGTCTGTGGTCGGGAGGAGAAATGGCCACGGATTTGGTCCGGGTTTATTGAGAATCTATTTTATGTCAGGAACCATAATATGCTTTCTGCTTGTCATAACTTAGTTCTCAGAACTGCCCTCAGGAAGGAGGTTGAAGGCCATGTGTGCAACTGACCAGCAACTTGAATCCACAGCTGGCACCGGAGCCAGGCTCCGAAGATCAGCCCCCGCCGTGGTGAGCTCTGACCTGCTGTCAGACAGGACACAGGAAGAGGCACGCTGTGCTCCACTGCTTCCCTCTCACAGGACGTGGTCCCCACAAGGGGTGGGTGATGGCTGCAGGAGGTGTTGTGGCTTCAGAGCAGATGTCCACGTTTCTGAGATGCCCAGGAGATGACCAGCACACGTGAGCGGGTGGCCCCTCTCTCCTGCCAAACACGCTCCGAGATGGTGTGGTTTCCACCCAGGTGAGATGTGAATGGAGGAGGTATCCAGCAAGTCCTGAGCTCGGGTTCATGGGGCATCTACTACACGTCCTGCACATGAGAGGGCTCTGGTTCCAGGCACACTCCACCTGTCATGAGGCTTCTCCTGGTGTGTCCCAAAGCCATCGTCCTCACGATCTCACACCCTTCAGTTGTGTCCCAGCTTCTGCTCAGTAATGTGCCAAGTCTCAGGGATTCCTTGGGCTCCTCCTTGCTGATCCCCCCTGTCATGGCCACAGGCCTTCTCCAGGCCCCTGGCCAGGCCTGCAACACTGCACACTTGACTTGCTCTGTTTAGGTATTTGGGAACCATTTTCGGAAGCCACATTGGAACAGGTCCCCTGCAATCCCTCTTATCTCAGTGTCTCCCGGTGGGAGCATTTAGAGATATGGACATCACCCAGGGAGGAGTCCCAGCAAGAGGAAGTGGGGTTTCCTGGTGCCTGGGCTCAGCCCTGCCCTGAGTCCCTTGGGGAGAGCCCCTTCCCCTCTCTGGGCTTCCGTTCTCCATGTTGTGCTAATGGAGTGGCCTCATCATCACAGCACAAGTGGTCTCTGATCATCACTGGGAACTCATTAGAATGCAAATCCCCAGGTCCCCTCCAGATCTCTTGGATCAGG
The DNA here is from genome assembly GCF_048772815.1 of Callospermophilus lateralis. Lineage (NCBI taxonomy): Eukaryota > Metazoa > Chordata > Mammalia > Rodentia > Sciuridae > Callospermophilus > Callospermophilus lateralis. Next base: position 7,848,323 of record NC_135318.1, read on the forward strand.
AGTTCAAGGCCAAGGGTAAGGAGGACATTCTGAGAGAGCCTGGACCTGGGAAGCAGTGGCCACACAGAATGTTGAGTCCCTTCTGGTCCTGAGAGTCTGTGAGCTCTGCTCCTAATAAGTGGACAGATTGTGGCTGTTATCAGTGACATCTGGGATGGCAAAGGATGAGAGAGGGCTGCGCCCAAGAAAACAAGATGCACACAGTAGCCTTGGAAGTCCCTCTCGAGGCAGCCCTTCCATTTGCTTGCTGTTTTCAACACTCCCATGTCCCTGCAGCGTTGGCCCTGGAACAGTCCCTGGCTGTCCCTGAGCGCCCCCTGGAAAGACTTCGTGGGGCTGGCCCTGGAGAGGGGGCCAATGGCAGCTTTGTGTGTCTCAGAGCAGATACTGTTTCTCCATTGGTCCCCAACACAATCGGGCAAGTGTGCACTGGCCCGGCTGGCCTCCAGCTGCCCCGAGTGCCCAGCTCTCCTGGAACTGTGCCTCGGCCCGAGAAGGGGGATCTGTTGCTACCCTGGGAGGCAATCCCAGCTCCTGTTGACAGGTTCATAGCTCACTCCGCAGGAGCTCTGATTTCTGGAACTGGCTTTGAACTGGGTCGGAACATGGTGATCCTGGACCCCAGTGTGTGGCTGGCCTGGTGGGTGTGGTGACTTTCAGCTGATGGTGGCTTGAAGCATGTTGGGTCATTTCCTAAAATTGCATCGGGCTCCTGGGGAATCCCAGAACCCCTTTGGCCAGCTCTTGGCTCCCCTTGTTCTGGAGGGTGTATTACGCAAGCCTCCTGCTCTCCAGCTCCCGCCTAGTGTGGGGAGGCCTCAGGACCACCATGATGCTGGGTTCTCACTTCCACGCTGGCTGCGTCACATACTCCATAGACCGCTATCAGCAGAGGTTTGCAACTTCCAGAGATGAAAGATCAGGGCTGAGAGAATCTTCCGGAAAGTGACACAAGAAATAAATGATAGGGTGAAGATGGTGACGGGTGAATTTAGTTTCATTTATTGAGGACTTACCATGCAGCTCAATAATACTCATTGTAAAATGGGTCTCTGATTATCCTATTTTATCTACTTAGATTAATCCTCACAGGAACGCCTTATAGTCAGAATTACTGCACTGCTTTACCGATGAGCAAACTGAGGCTCAAGGGAGTAAACCAACGCCCCGTCACAGCACGGCACACTGTCTGCGTGTGAATGCACCCTGCAGACGACTGGATGGGTGGATGACACCAAAGCCTGCTCTCCACTCTGTTCCTCTCGGGGTTGACTTGAGGGTGACCCAGAAGACCCGGCTCCCCTTGAGGGGTCACAGTGTTGGAATGTTCATCATCCCCAAGTGGGACTCTACCTCCTTCAGCCTGCAATCCCATCCTGCAATCTGCAGGTGTGGGTGTTCCTGCCCAGGTGAGCGCTAGGTAATAAGGATGTTCAGAGGGTGAGGCTTTGGGTGAGGACTGGTATAATTACACATCCACACTGTGAAACCACAGCTGGCACCTAGATGTTCCCTGGGATGGAAGGACTTTAAGGCATATATCACCCACTGGTACCGGGCAGGAGGTGGGCACTAACCGGGACAGACTCCAGAAAGGAAGAGGGACAGAGGCTGACACGGAGGATGGAGCACTGCTTCACTCCATGTGGCTCATGGGGAAATACCATCTCAATCTGCAGGTGGAGAAATGGGCCCAAGATGGCGGGTGAATGAGTTGGGTTAAGCTGAAGCCATGCAGTCTGAAGCTCAGACTCCACAGCAACTTCTCTGCTTCACTCCATGTGGCTCATGGGGAAATACCATCTCAATCTGCAGGTGGAGAAATGGGCCCAAGATGGTGGGTGAATGAGTTGGGTTAAGCTGAAGCCATGCAGTCTGAAGCTCAGACTCCACAGCAACTTCTCTGCGCCAAGGGCAGTGTTTCCAAAGGGGAAGGCAGAGAGGATTCCATCCCTGCCCCAAGAGATCCCAGTCAACTGGCAGAGACAGACCCGTACACCAGCACATCCTAGACGGGCAGAACACAAGGGGACGAGGACGGCGACACCGGCCAGGTGGTCTTTCACAGACCAAGGACAGTGGCGGAAGTGGCCTTCCTGTTTCAGATGGCGCGGTGGACACAGGTCTGTAGCCGTAGTGGTGCTCACACCCAGCCTTGCTCGCCGAGCCCCAGCCTGGTGAGTGGACGGATAACACCCTCGGGTCACCTATTTTGCTTGATGTGTCTGGGACGGGCCAGCCCGTGAGGGGAGCTGGAACTGGAGCCCAGGTGTCTCTGGGGTTTGTGACGTGGTCAGCTGAGTGAGGGCAGGGCGGGAGCAAAGTCCTTCTTCCCTCATGATTTCTAACCGATGAAGGGTGATGGGTGTGGGGGAGGGAGGGGTGGGCCCCGTCACTCCAAAGCCCATCCTGAGAGTCCTGAGGGCTTCAGAGCAGGACCCAGGCAGGGGACGGGCTGAGGCGGTCGGCATGTCTCAAGTGGAACCAGCCTGAGGCTTTCCAGGTGGGATCGGGAAGGGAGAGCAGCAGGGAGCAGCCCAACTCCTGGCAGAGACCTGGGGAGGTCAGGGCAGGACCTGGGGAAGTCAGGGAGGGGACCTGGGGAGGTCAGGGCAGGGAAGGGGAGAGAACGGAAAACTCTGAAAACTGTGCTGCGCACTGTCCCCAGTGAGCCACTGGACTGTCCCACAGAGCTCTGACATAAGGCCATGAGCTTGCTTTAGGGACCAGGGGAAGTGGCCTGCTCCAGCCTGCCTTGGTCAGAGTGGCAGAGGTGGGTCTGGACTCCAGATCCAGTGTTCTCTGCTTAGCCTCACCATCTCCCCAGCCCACACCTCGTGCTTCTTCCCGTGGCACCCACCCCGGCTGACTGACCCTGGTCGTGACCCTTACACGTGATGACGTGTGACAGATGGCACCTGCTCACTCGTCAGCCTTCCTGTTAGGGTGGCGCAGTCAGCGGGTGGGTGAGCTGGGACCTCTCCAGGAGGGCTGGTGCTGGGGGCTCCAGGGGAAGCAGGGCCGTGCAGCCCAGCTCGGAGGAGGAAGTGGAGAAGCCCAGACAGATAAACACGTCTAAGCAGGAGCCTGCAGGTGTGGCCTGCACGCGTCTTGGAGTTTGGGGGCCTGGAGTGCCCATCAGGGAGCCAATGTGGGAGGCGAGGCCAGAACGGGGAATTGGGGTCGAATAGCAGGCCTGGGGCCTTATGGGTCATCTGGGTCATTGGAGGGTGTTAGGAAAAAATAACAAAACCAAACAGAAAACCCTCGCCCTTTGGTGGGATGGGGAGGGGTCACCAGCAAAGAGAGACCTCACCTGAATGGTGGGTGGAGAGGGCTGGAGCTGGGCTTCTGGGCCATCTCAGGACGGAAGCCCCTGGAATCTCTTGGTGCAGTCTGCTCTGATTGGTTGGAGCTGCTCAGGGCCTGGCCGTGCGTTTGCCTTGGAAGACCCTGCTTGAGTGTTGAGATTTGCTGCTGCCACCACCCCCAGAGTGCCTGGGGGGTTCCCGAAGGCCTGGGGGGTGGCCTTCAGACAGCTGATGGGTGGTTTTTGCTAAGGCGGCTCAGAGGACGGGAATGGAATCTTCCATGGAAAGAGCCGGGGAACCGGTTTTCCAGGCAGAGGGACACCCAGGAGAGGACCTGGCAGCTGGACAGGCCGTGAGAGCCAGAGAAGGCCAGTGTGACGGTGGTGAGGGAGGGCAGGCAACTGTCTCTGGTGACTAGTTAGGGGCTGGATTGTGTCCCCTCAAAATACAGATTGAGGCTCTGAGTCCCAGTACCTTGGATTGTGAGTGCATTTGGAGATAGGGCCCATTTTAGTCAGCTTTCTGTCACTATGACCAAAACACCTGACAAGAACCACTCAGAGGAGGAAGAGTTCATTTGGGGCTCATGGTTTCAGAGGTCCACAGAGGGCTGACCCCATGGCTCTGGTCCCAGTGAGGCAGAACATCTGGGGGCAGGACCCAGAGGAGGAAGCTGCTCAGCTCAGGGTGGGGGGCCAGGAAGCAGAGGGTGGGGGGCTAGAAAGGGCCCCAGGGAACCCTCCAGGGCACACCCCAGTGACCCTCCGCCAGCCATGCCCCACCCGCCTGCAGTTGCCACCGTCATTCAAACTAGGATGGACTGATAGGTTCCAGCTCTCACAATCCAGTTGTTCTACCTCTGAATATCAGGAATGCCTGGGGGACTCAGTATCCAAGCCATAAGGCTAAAAGGAGGCCCCGAGAGTGAGCCCTGACCCAACCTGACTGGTGTGCTCATCAGGAGAGGAAACTCGGGTATAGACACGTGCCCCCACAGAGGAAAGACCATGCGAGGACACAGCGAGAGGGCGGCCACCTAAAGCAGAGGAGAAGGGCCTCAGAAGAAACCGCGCCTGCTGATGCCCGACCTTGGACGTGAACTGGGAGAAATCGCTGGGGGGTTGCCACGGAGGCCCTAGCAACCTAGCACAGGAGGTCCTCAGCACCCCAACACTCACGGCTGCTCGGGCCTTGTGCCTTCCACTGAGGCTAAAATGACCCGGCATTCATGACTCAAGGACCGTGCCCTCTGGGAAGCCCCCTTTACACACCCGGAGGAACAGGGAGCCCCTCTCGGAAGCACCCACCTCCGGGCCGTCTCATAAGTGGGCTGACTGCGCCTCTGTCCAGCAGCTCCCTGAGGGGGCCAGGGCTGCGTTCCATCACGATTGTGTTCCCAGACCCCTACCCCGGGCCACCTGCAGGCTCTCTCCCTGGCCTACTTTCTGGTTTCTTCTCCACAGGACTTGCCACCTTACAGGGCAACACAGATGCTCCTCGATGACCGTGGGGTTATGCAGGTGGAAATATCAGAAGTTCAATACCCCTAACCTACCGAACGTCACAGCTTAGCACCATGCGCCGGAGGGTCTCGGCGGTGTCCCCTAGTGGTCACAGGGCTGACTGGGACTTGTGACTGCTGCCACTGCCCAGTATCTAACTGCACATCATTAACCTGGCAAGAGATCAAAATTCAGAGTTTGAAATATGGTACCCAGTGCACCTTGCTCTTGCACAGCGTAAAGCTGAAATAACAGGCTGGTCCACCGTCAGCTGGGCACCGGCCGTAATTGACTTTATTCTTTCATTTGCTCCCCTGGTGTAGAAGCTGCATGTGGCCAAGAGATTTTGTCCACTTGGATCTACTGGGGCAGTACCGGGAACACAGCGTCCATCATCCATGTGGTTTTGTTAACGAATAAGTCCATGAGAAATGAACATGCCAACACCTCGTCACTGCAGCGAACTTTGCAGAGAGAAGGTCCCTTGCCTGACTGTGCCGTGGTTCTTCAGTAGGATCCATAGCTCAGCGACCTCCCTTGCCTCCGTGTCCCTGATGCGATGTGGTATCGGGCTCCGCTGTCCAGGAAGACAGACCAGGGGTCGGCTAGCCCCAAACTAAGTTCTGGTAAAATATGATCATCCTGCTTCTCTGGTTAAAACTGGCTCATGCTTATTAGCAACTTTAATTGGGACTTTATTCCCAAGGCTTGAGTAGCTGCCTGACAGTCAAGGTAGGGGCAGTACTGGTTTCCTGGGGTGGGCCCAGGATGGGACAGGCACAGCCCAGGGGTCTGCAGACTTTGTGTCCCTCGACCAGCTCACAGCTGGGCCATGCAGGAATAAAAGTATTGGGAAGACTCGAAACGTACCAGATGCTAGTGTTCAGGGAAGTTGGGGTTTGCGGTCATAGCCAATGACTGCGGCAGTTTTCGCCTGTGTGGCAGTACGGAGACGCAGCCGTGTTTCTGTGATTGCAGAAGGGTGTGGGGTGGGCTGGGAGGGGATGGATGAGGTGTGGGCAGAGTTCAGCTGCAAGGCTTGTTGTGCCTGCCTATCGCTGGACATTTGGGAGGACAAGGTCCTGCCCTGGGCCAGGAAACAACAGGGTGGCTGGAGTGAAGTACCACAATAGCAAGGGTTCTTCAGAACCTTTTGTGGTGGCCTGTCACCTGCCACCCTGGGACTGGTTTGAGTGTCTTTGAAGTCTGGAGCTTGCCTATGCAGCTTGATCTCTTCTTTCTTGCTTATGTGGCTGAGTGCTGGGTAGAAGATGGAGAGGAGCAAGCCCTCGCCTGGGCTTTGAAATGTTCGTCGTGATGCAGGATGAAAAGGAGGGAGGAGGAGGGGGTCATGCACTGGGCAAGTCCTGAGAGCCACCTGAGACCAGAGCGACCATTCTCATCTGTGCACTCACTTTTTCTGTTCTGCTGGGTTCCTAGACATATGACAAAAGACAAGTCACTCGAGCCTTATTCAGCCATTCATTCAGAAAGCATTTATGTCCCAGGAACTAGTCCAGCCCCTGTGGGTTCAGAACAAGGAATGATTATTCAATAACAAAGAATTCATCCATCCTTGCTCCTGGTGAAATGCATCATCTTCCTGAACCTCAGCTTCCCATCTGTAAAACAGGCAAAGGAATTCTTGCCTAGCAGGAATGCCACATTCAGAGAAGATGGCCAGTCCACGGTCCACCCGGGCGGGGGCGGGGGGGTCTGGCTCATTGCAGGTGAGAGATCCCTTTTCCACCCCACCCTGCAGCCTTTGACTTCCTTGGGTCAGGGGAGGAGTGTGGTTCCTCTCACCACCAGCAGGTGGCAGTCAACAGCCCCTGCCAGGAACCTGGGCCAGCATCCTCCCCTGGGACCCCTACCTCCCTTCTCTGGGAGGTGTCCTCCACCCAGGTCCCAGCACAGAGTCACACAGAACATTTTGTGTCTGTCAGAAGATTCCTGGAAGGTCACGCTGCCGAAGGATGGCTGCTCCTGGTTGGGACGGGAGAGCTCCTTTTTCTTTTCTTCTTCTCGGCCTCCTGTGAACTGCGGGGCTGGGCACCTCTTCGCTGGGCCGACTCCTGCGCTTTCCAGGCCTCCTTTCCCAGTGGCTTTGTGTCTGCTTCTTCTCCAGGCCCCTTTCTGGCCAAGGCAGGACCTTCAGGGTTGGCCGTGGCCAGCCTGTGGCCATTGCCCAGTGCCTTCCAAAGACACGCCCTCTGCTCACCCTGTCCCCAACTCCCGGAGCCTGAGGAGAGAGAGGTCCTGGGGTCAGAGACCCGCTCAGTCTCTCACCCTGATTTCCCAACGAGGAGAGCACTGCCCAGAAGGGAAGTGGGTCTGACCTTCAAGTCTGAGCTTCCCCCGCGTCAGGCCCTTGGAAATCCTGCTCTCCCCTCCTTAGGTTTTAATGCCTCATGATGTTCTTAACTTTGTGACTCTTCGGTTACCCACATGGGTAGCTGTCCCCCTGCCCGTCCTGAGATGGTTCCCGTTTGACCTCTGGACCCATTGTGGGCTTATCAGGCCTTCAGAGACTTGATGTCAGCGCCACAAGGGGGCTCTTTCTTCCCCACCTGTCCCCCTTGCTGTATGCAGGGCAATGTGGGCTACCCCATGTACAGAGAGCAATAAAAATAGACCCTGCCCTCAAGGACCCCCTGGCCAGGGGGCATGAGACGGGCACTCTAGGCTCTGGAGTGAGACATACCGTGGAACAGAGTATGTGAGACCAGGAGCTGAGAGGTGGGGGTAGAAGGGACTCTGCTTCCCATCACCCCTAGGGACCCCCTGGGGCTTGGCATCTGTCCCTGCTACCTCAGGTCCTGAGGATCTGGAGGTCTTGATTCCCAAGGGGGAGGGGTTACCACCAGGGACTTGGCAAGATCCCAAGCCTAAAGCTCCAGCTACTGCCTGGTCCTTTTGGGTTCCCTGTGCCAATAGATCATCAGGCAAAGAAAGGAGACCCTGTACCAGGAGGAGGGATGGACCCGCTCCCAGGAGCAGCCGTGTGCCTCCTGATGAGGGCCCTGAGGAATGGGTTTGGGCTGAGATGGCTCCTGGCAGCCCTTGGCATCACCATCCTCAACGCCAGGGGTAAATGGGCAGGCTCCACCGCCGTGGTCTAGGAAGGGGAACAGTCACAGGGGCTCAGACCCCTCAGGTGAGACCTCAGTCCTCTCTTCCTCAGGGAAACCAGACCTGCCTGCACGTGCAGGAGAATTTAACAGGGTGTTAGAGAAGGGAGAGGACCCTAGGACACAGCACCAGGCCCTCAGTTCTTCCCACCGTCCCTCTAAGTCTTGCTGGAAACCGGGACCAATTCGAACCCTGTGGAAGCTGTTCTTAAATGGAGTGACCGAATCAGAACCCTGAGGAGAGCTTCCCTACTGGGCAGGAGCTCAGGGAGAGAGACGGGGTGATGAAGGGGGCAGGTGGCCTGTATTGGATGGAGCTGGTGCCCATCTGGGTCCTCTTTACCCCATGGTTCCTTCTTGGCTCAGAGCTTCTTATGCCTTGGATTGTCTCACTGGGTGTCACCTGGAAAGTGCTGGGAAGGTCATGTCTGCCCCACAGGGATGGCTTCCTGCATGGTGGGCTGGCTGGGAGTACGTAAGTCCGTACGGATGCCACCAGACACAGCCTTTGCCTCAAGCAGGGAGGACTGGGGATTCATTCGCACTCCACCTACTCAGCCTCCAGCTGGGCCTGTGCCTTGGCTCAGCTGTTCCCTGGGTCCATCCTGCTTCCCTCTCCCCTGGGGCTCCCAGGAGTCCTCTGAGTCTGACTGTGGGACAGGACATCCCCGTGAGGAGGCGGCTTCAGCCCGGTGCAGCAGTGGTATAGCCCAGCCCAGGAATATCAGGCCGTCTTACTTGGCCAGAGAGCTGAGCATGAGGGAGGTTATGGCTGTGAATGGCAGGAGTGGGCGGACACTAATTGGTCAAGGTCCAGGTGAGGACACTGGCCTTTACACTCCAGGCCTAACGTCGTCCTGCCTAGAGCTCTTCGTCATCTTCCTGGGGCTCTGTTGTGATTGGCTTAGATCTGGGGGCCACCGCTAGGAATTAGTCAGGATGCCAGGGGCACCCAGCTCTCTGGCCTCTTCTTATAAGGGCCCAAATCCACGCCTGGGGCTCCACCCCATGACCAAATTACCTCCCAAAGGCCCTCCCAGGGCCTTGGATTGCAGCCAGAGTAGCTCAGAGTCATCCCACTTACTCATCTGTCTAGGCTCACTCTCATCAGCTGCCTCCACGTCCAACTCATTTGGTTCTGGCACCTGCCCATGAAGCGTGTGGTGTCATTGTCATTCCGTAGATAACACAATGGACTCGCAGCCTGGCTGAAGGGTGGATCTGGTAGAAGAGTCCACTGTTCTGCCAGAGAATAGGTCACCATATATCAACATGCCCCCAAACTTAGTGGGTTAAAACACCATTTTATGATCCCATGGGTCTGCAGGCTGGTTGGGCACCGCTGGCTGGTTTTCTTGCTGCTCGTAGCTGGGCTGTGGTGTGCATCTGTGGGCAGGTGCTGGCTGGCAGTTCTGCTAGCAGGTTAAGGTTGTCAAGGAGGGCCCTGGCCCTGTGCCACCTGTCCTTTATCAGCCAAGAGATCAAGCCAAGCTCTTCTGGTGAGCATCCTTAGGGGCTTCAAAGAGCAGCACATTAAGACACGCTACTGTGTGTATGTGCCTTCAAGTCTGTCACATCCCAGCTGCTAGCATCCCGCCAGCCCAAATGAGTCCTGTGGCTGAGCTCAGCGTCAGCGTGGCACCTCACTGCTCAAGGGCACAGACGCAGGCAGGGGGTCACTGGTGGCAAAGTTTTCAGTCTACCAGATTTTGTTCTTGAAAATCATTTTTGTAAAATTATAAAAATGCAGACATATGTGTTTGGAAAAATTGGGAAATACAAAAAAAAAAAAAAAAAAAAAATTTAAAGGGGAAAAAAACCCACCAGTAAGTCACCATCCAGAGATAACCATTGTTGAGATTTTGTTTTACAAGACTTTAGTGTGACTGGGAAAATATGTTTGAGTAATATTCAGAGCCTCTGTTTTTGATTGACATTTTATTATGAACATTTTGCTGTGTCACCAAATGATTCTTGAAAATGCATATCTCCCTGTTTTATTTTGCTTAACCCGGTCCTTTTATTTATCTATTTTTTTTGATGTTAAGTTGGCTAATTTTCTTTTTCTCTCTTTCTTTTGGTTATTATAAATAACACTATGTTTGACATTCTGGAATAAAAGCCTCCCTCCACATCTCTGATGGTTTTCCCGGGACAGATTCCCAGCAGTGAATTATGGGTTGAAAGAAGATGACATTAGTTGGGCTTTGTATGTGTCTTGCTAATTGTTTTCCTGAAACTTAACCCCCCACGGCTTCAGGAGAGAAGCCTGCTTTATGGACTCTCAGAGATACTATGTAGTGGCTCCCTCCCCCGAAAAAAGTTAATTAGGTAAAAAATGGCATATTATTTAATTTGCATTCCTGGTTACCAGTAAGGGTGAACAAATTCCTCACGACTATCTGTATTTCTTGTGTAACTGCTCTTTTCTTTAAAGAAGTGCACTCAAGATGGACTTGCATGAATTCACCTGTGTTAATGTCATACACATGTTACCACTTAAGTTGTAAATGTTTTCCTCTTTGGGTTGCAATTTGCCTGTTAATTTTGTTTGGGGAATTCTTTTGGACATACAGAGATTTAAAATTTTCCATTGTTGAATCTATTTCCCTTTCTTTTTCATTTCAAACATCCATTGATTTTATGCTCATAAAAATCGTTCTTCATTCGTTTCTTTAAAAAATATTAGATGCACAGGCTTTGCCACTTAGAAGACAACGCTGGAGAGGTGTCTGTCTTTGGAATCAGCGTTGATGGGGGACTGATTCTCCACGTGAGGGTTTTGCCTCCAGCTGAGCTTGGTAAACTGCCTCATGGGTCCTGATTTAAATGACACCTGCAGAGCCCCTCTGGAGCCCCTCAGGCAGACTGCAGCACGGGGTTCACGTGCCCCCGAAGCTCACGTGTAAGATGATGCAGAAAGGTTTGGAGGAGAAATGACTGGGTTCTAGCCTTCACCTAAGCAGCGAGTCAATCCTGATGGGATTCACTGAGTGGTAATTGGGGGCAGGTGGGGGGTGGCTGGAGGAATTGGTTCGTTGGGGGCGTGGCTTTGGGGTATATATTTTGTATCTGGGGCGTCCAGTCTCTCTGTTTCCTGATCTTCGTGGGAGTTGCTTCCCTCCTGCCGTGATGTTCTGCCTCACCTTGAGCCCTGAGGACTGGAGCTGGCCTTCCGTGGACTAAGACCTCTGAAACGGTGAGCCCTCAACTTTTCCTCTCCCACGACTGTTCTGGTCGGATCCTTTATTCAGCTGCAGTGAAAAGGCTGATGAACACCAACTTGTGGGCCCCCGGCTTTCCTCCTTACAGTTGGCCCTGTCCTCCCGGCTTCCCTCCTGAGGGGGGTGGCCCTCCTCTGGGCCTTTTGCCATCCTGGTTTGGTTCTCCCCCAGACGCCCCCTAAGGCCGGGCTGCCACCGTAGTCTGTGTGTGGATGGGAGGGCCCACGGCTGGGTCTCCGTGCCTGGTTGGTGGTGGGTCAGGGGCCATGCTCTTCTCTCCCTGCGCCCGGTGGTGCGTGCCCTGCGACTGAGGAGTAATAAGACTGTTTCTGGGTGAAGTTTGACCCTGAAGGGCCGAGTCCTGTGCTCTCGGGGAGTCGCCCTCGTGTTGGAGTTCTCCTTGGCTTTGGCGGAATCTGGGTTTGATTTCCCAGCTGCAGGCCAGAGGGCGTTGGTGGCATGAGAAATGAGGCCTAGGAGCCACTTGGAACTGGTCTGGCTCATCCTCTGTCACCTGCTAGTGGCTCTGACGGGCCATTCATCCTCCCTGGGCCTCTCCTCGGGGAGGTCCTGCTGTCCTTTCTCAGAGAACCCTTATGGGTAGGGGCGAGAAAATTCCGATGCATAACAGGCTCCCAGGTAAATGGTAGCGGGTATTTAATCCAAGGAAGAGTGACCTAAGTAAGAAAGTGGTAATCTATTGGCAATTTGTGAATATTTCAGAAACAATTTCTTGGAACAATAGGAGTGTGTTCCCAAGTTTTCCAGGGACATGAGGTGACGGGTTTGTGGAGAGGCAGCAGTACCAGATAAGGTTGCAGGTGGCTTGGGCTTGAACACACACAGTGTGGATGTGGAATCTTCGTGAAATCCTAGGGTAAAACAAGCCCGCAGGTCTGATTTTGGAAGGAGAGGAAGAGAGAGGAGGGGTCCGCTCCCTTTAGGACTTCAAATGCGGACGCTGGGATCACTGGGTATGAGGAGCTGGGGACTAGGGAAGTTCTGCCAGTGAGTCCCAGCCGTGGCTCTTCCAGGCACTCCGGGGTTCTTTGCTGGCTCCTGGCTGCACCTGGGGGGAGCGGCTCTGCTAATGCCCCACACGTGGCCTATCCCATGGCCCAGGCTTCCACGGCTGCTGCACAGGGACAAAGCAAAACAATTGATCTTAAGATCCCCTAATGACTGCAGCATTTGGGCTTTTTGAACACAACTGAATTAATTCATGACTTTCCTAGAATAGGAATTGAATCCGTTGACTTGCGGCTTGGTGACGCTTGTTGTGGAGATTCGTCCATTGGTTGTATTCATTCTGGGAGAAAATTGCTGGGAGCCAGGGTTTTGCCCATCACCTGCGCAGTCAAGCCTTGGGTGGTCCGTGTCTCCTTGCAGGTGAGATGAATCGGCTCCCTGTATGAAAGGAACCATGCTCTGGAACATGAGGCCTGCAGCCCGCACACCACCCCATGGGACATCGGCTCCCTTGGTTCTGTTCTGAAGGCCTTGTGCAATAATGAGAAGCACGTGCTGCAACAAGGTGTGGCGGGTTTCCACGCACACATTTCCAAGTGACCACCTCGGTTTTCTAACCAAGTGCAAATTAGTGACAATGGAGTGAAGTATTCACTCCAAACAACTTTGCCATTATTTCCTAAATATGAAGCCCACATGAGATGCATCGGCTATATAAAATATATTGTGGGTAATTATGCAATTGCTAAATTTCTTCAAAACATGTGTTTGGAAATTCAGGAAATGGGTGCCTCCGCAGATCTAGAATTTAATTAACCTTGGCTGTGATCACAGCATAACTCTTGGCAAATGGCGGGGGGCAATAATTGTTGTTTGGAAAACAAGAGGAAAAATTTAAAGGTTAAGAGTTCACAAATAAGCCCTCTGCTCCCGCCTTTGGTGTGGCACTTTTCTGCCCATCTTACGGACACCACGGGGTAAATTAGGAACTTTGTGAGCAAGTGGGATGATTCTTGAAGTGATGAAGAAAGTGGCCTTCTGAGTTGTCTGGACCAACAAGTTGGTGGTATTTTTTTTTTTTAAAAAAACAAAAACCAATCCATTGACTTCAAAATTCCTCCTGATCAGAAACCTGACCCTGGGGACTTCCTTAATCCATTGACTCCCAGGTGTGCTGAATGCGGCTTCCTAAAATTGGGAGGACTTTGAGGAGGGAGACTGGAGGAAATCTATGGCTTAATTAAAAAGAAAAGTCACCAACAAACTTGTGATACTTTTTAATGTCTTCTCAGGAAGTGTTGGGACCAACATTGCCCAGAGCACTCCTGACTCCGTCTCCTAAGCCTGACTGGCAGTTCTACGGGGAGCTCAGTGCCCTTCGGGGTCCCTCAGCTGGTTGTCACTGTCCCTTTCAGAGACCTGGGAGCTGCTTAGGGTGGCAGCCTCTGCCCCATGCCGGCTGGCTGCAGCAAAATAACTGGGGGGTGATGAGCAACTTGTGTAGATTGATACAGCAGGAGTAGGAGCCGTTTATTGTAAGACAACAGAGGTATTTATACATTCCACACAGCTTATCTTAATTAGCACAAACTAGATACAGCAGTCAACCAATCAGGAATCGCCACACTTAACGGCTCGCTTTTGTTACTTCACAAACCACTCCCTCTGGCATTTTGCCAGGCGCCACCCAGACTTGTTTGGGGACCCTAACATTTCTCTGGCAAAATGCCAGGCGGGCCTGCGGCAAGCCTCCCGGGTGATGCTGAAGCGGTGCTGCGCAGTGCTGCTCCCCAGCCAAAGGCCTGGCCTGGCTTTAGGAAGCTCACGGCCCTCTGAAGGGTTCCCGTCAGGCCAAGCTCCTTATGAAGCCCCGGACCCAGCGCCGAAAGCCGTGGTCCTGAGGAAAGATGAGCACGGATTTAATCGGTCATGACGCGCTGCAGGAGGGGGTCCAGTGTGACCTGAGCTGGCCTTTGGGCGGCAGAGGTAACTGGGCATTTTAAAGGCTGAGGGAGGAAAGGGCAGGTGGGGGTGGAGAGCACGGCCCAGTAGGGTCAGGGAAGTGACAATTACAAGAAGCTGGTTGGTCCGCGTAAAGCCCAGCTGGCTTTCGAGCTGGCCGGTACCAGGGTGGGCCCCTGCCCGCTGCAGGTGAGCTGGAGCAGAGGGCGAGCCTTGGGTTTCCTCAGCCTTGATTATTTCAAGGGTGTGGAGTCTTCCCAGGGATGTGCCCGGGGAGTTGGAAACTAGTTTGTCTGCTCGATTCTCGGTCAAGGTTGAAGCCCAGTGGAGGAAGGCCCCAGGAGCCTGGTCAAGGAGAAAACCTCCCTCAGGTGTCGGAAGAGCAAGCAGGGTTCCCCTTGATGGCTTTGGGTTGCAGGCAGCCACGTACCAGCTGACTCCCCAAGTCACAGGTTGGGGCCCTGGGACACCTGGACACTGGGCAGCAGGCTGGGCTCTCCACCTAGGGTGTGAGGCTCAGTGTCCACTGGGCCTCAGCTCAGCCCTGGCTTCACAGCTCCTGCAGGGGAAGGGGTGTCACCAACTCTGAGTCTGCAAAGGGGTCAAGACGTTGACCTCTACTTGGACTGCTCTGTTAACGTGGATATTATTATTATTAGGTGCTGTTATTTCTGCTCCTTTTCCTTTAAAATATTTTTCTACCAGCCGTATAAATTGTGCAGTTTGCTGTGATATTCCGCACAGAGCATGCACTCGGCAAATGCAAGCACCCTTGCCCACCCCGCCCTCACCATTCCCAGTCTCTAGAAACGATTATTCTATTTTTTAAAACTTCTGCCTATGAGAGAGAACTTCTAGTACTTTATGTGTCTGACTTATTTTACTTATTGTGATGACCGCCACCTCCAGTCCCATCCATTTTCTGTTTGTTTTTGCTACAGATGACAGGACCTCATCCTTCTGTATGGCCGCTGCTCCCTGTAGCCATACGCCACATCGTCTCTGCCCCTCACCTGTGGGAGGGCAGGTGGGCATTCCGTAGCTTCTCTTCTCTCCTCCCTCCTCTTTCTTTCCCCTTTTTTCCTCCTCCTGCCTCTTTCCCTCTACTGTCCTTCCCCTGCTCTGCCGCCGCAGCAGCAGAAGAGGTGGGCAAGAGTCTCCTGTGCTTCACCCCCCACCTCCCAACACCGCGGCTGCTCCTCGGGGACCACTCAAGGCCGCCACCCTGCTAGCACTTCCCACACTACCCAGCAAGGACCCTTGAATGTCTTCTGCACGTTTTGCTACTAACTCGGAAAGCGAGAGGTCTGAACAAATCTCGGTTAAAATCTGGTTCTACTTAATATAAAAAAAAAAAAAAGATAAGTAAGTTGAAGCTCAGAGTGTAAAAGGCTCGTCTGAATTTATGGAGCAGATCGGGATGCAGTCAGATCTGCAGCCTGGGCAGCTCCCAGGACACCCTCCCCTCTCCTCGACGTCTGTCCTGCTCCAAGCTGGGTCGTGTGTCCTTTTCTTAACTGTGAACTCTGGGAGGACAGAGACCACGCCTTATTCTTCTAAGGTCTTCCCTCTAGTGACAATCCCCCTGAGTCTGGCACAACACTGCTGATGGCACAGATGGCTGCTGAACTGAGGCTGGGGACCAGAATGAGACTGAAAATGAGGGACTGTTTGGAGCTGAGCTCTAGCTGCAGGTTCTCCTCCTGGGCCTCCTTCCTCACCCCAGATGACACACCAGCCCGTTTTCCTATCCAGGGCCACGAAGAGGTCATCACTTTTCTCATTAATTTTAAAGGAGCGTTTTTGAGATTCCCTGTATATATCCAGTAGGTTTTGCTGAATAGGGGTTTTGGAACACCATCTTACATTAAAAAGACTCTGGAGGACATGAAAGTGGAAAATTCAGTTGCTTGTGAGTGACTTCTTGGCTTATTGCAGTGAGAAAAGTTAGCTGACCAGAGTGAATGTTCACAGAATTAATTTACAAACTACACACTTCACATTGCAGGCTCAGCCGAAAGGACCAGAGCTGGAGAAAGTGCTGAGTGGGGGGCAAGTTACTGAGGGCCTTCGCGCACTGTGAGGAAGCCTCGCCATCAGGGCGAGCCCCGGGTGGGGAATATGGCGGCCCTTGTTCAAATGAGCCACGCTCTGCAAGGAGGCATTTCGCTTTCCAGGGGTTCTGTGGGGAGGCCTTTCAGGAGGCGGAGTCCTGGAGCCACCTTCCAGGGCCACCGTGAGCGGAGAAGCCATTCTCATCATACCATCTGGTCTTGTGTCTCAAGGAGGGCAGAAGCCACTGAAATAATACGGCAGCCTCATGCAGGAGAGGATGTACATATTAAACCACGGGGACAGGGACTGCTCAACTCCCTCTTTTTTTGGTACCAGGGATTGAGCCCAGGGGTGCTTAAACACTGCGCCACATCCCCAGCCCTTATTTTTTGAGAGTCTTGCTAAGTTGCTTAGGGCCTTGCTTAGTTGCTGAGGCTAGGTTTGAACTCGCAATCCTCCTGCCTCAGCCTCCCAAGTCACTGGGATTACAGGTGTGTGCCACCATGCCCTCTACTTCTGAACCCGGTATATGTGGTGCTCATGGCAACACTGGACTGGGAGCACGCAGGAAGAATTGGGGAGAGAGGGGGGCACTCTGAACTCGGCATCAGCCTTGGAGCCGGCCTGAACTGGACTTGAGCTGGTGCTCTGCCTTTACTTGATGATCACCCTTTATAAATAACTTGCCTCACTGAGACTGTTTCCTCACCTGGGAAATGATGAAGGCACCTTGAGAGCCCTTGTATTTAGTGGCAATTGGGATGTCTAAGTATAGCTGCTACTATATGGCAGTGATGATGGTGGGCAGTGGTCTTGTTAATCATGGTGGCTGTCATATCAACGGCACTTTTCCTCTGTTCAGCATTTTGAAGTACATGTTTTCTCACTGTTAGGAAAGTACTACACAAACAATGAGTTTTAAAATTCACTTTAATTGGTTTTTATTGTATGGACCCTCTTATTTGTACTACATCATGCTCCCTATTTTCTAATTCCTAATAGATTCATTCATTCTTACAGATAGACTTTAGATATTTTTGTCTCCTGAGATATTCTATTGCATTTTGACTGAAATGGCGTTAGTCTTATTGGGATAAAGCAGATTTCAGAGATTGATGTAAGGGAACAAATAATAGCTGAGCATAGATTAAGAGTTGTACAGAACTAAATGGTATAGGAATAAATAAGTGAAATGTGCATGGAGAAAGACATGTCAGAGAAAAAATAGAACAGATAATGTAAACATGGATTGGAAAATGAGTAACTACTCGATCTAAAGAACAAATCGACAACAATATTCATAAGACTGCAGAAAAAATTTTTTCTGAAACAAGTAAATGATTAATCTATTATATGAATCTTATCAGAAAAAATATCACAATGAACAAATATCTTGACATACTATGATGAAAATATTTAATTCCAAGAATAGCAAAACAATTTTAAAACACTCAGGGGGGAAAAAAGTAGTACATAAAAACAAACAAACAACAACAACAAAAAAAAAACAGGAGGGATCCTTCAGACATCTTCCTACAACACTGAAGAAAAGCAGTCAACAGAATAATGTTTATACAGCCTGGGAGAGTAAGGTCTAGGATTCAAAAATTCTATACCCAGCCAAACCATCTTCATAGTTTTAACAATTAAGTTCATTTTCCTATTACAAAAGGAAAAAACATGTTTATTATAGGGAAAAAACATGCTATTAAAAGTTTAAATACATCTCAGAAAATTATAATCTTAATTATAAAAGTCTGAATTTTCTCACTACTTTTTTTTCTGAAGTTTCCTACAGTGAGATTTAGGGAATTTGTATTTTGCTCCTTCTGTTCCCTTAACCTCAAAACAATGATTGCAATTTGGCTCTATAGTCATACTACCCACCATGTAGAAATATTTTATTTTGGTTTTGGTTAAAGTAGAATTGATAATAAGTTACTAATTAATATATAGCATAGAGATGAATGAATTTTGTACATGCAAATTTTAGATTCAAGTGTTTCAAGTTTTAAAGCAAATACAAAACCATGTATTTGGAAAGTCAAATGATTTACACTGGTATGAATTCTCAGCTCAAATTTGAGTAAATCTGAACTATCAAGGGTTTGGTTTGAAACCAGGGCCATCACTGTGGGCAGAATTCCAGAGACAAGTTTATGTATTTAATTGTGACTTTGGCTATTTCAATCATCAAGCCTATTTTTTCTAAAAAGCACATGTGAAATGATAATAATCATGTCTGTTAAATAGTTAATGTGAGGGCTGAAGGAAACGAGGAATATAAAATGCTTACCACAGCAAAGCAACAAATATCCACTCATGCTGATGGTAGCTGATGTTATATTAATACTTTAATAAAGTCACAATAGTACTACTTTATTTTAATGCTGCATAAAACTGGTGGATATTACAAACCAAGAGCTCCACTCCAGAAATTAAGCATTCCTCCAACATTTGGGCCAAGTAATTCTCATATTTATAAGCTTTGTTGATACATTATCAAGTAATGCAGGCCTCTTGTGAATTATAACTTTTTAATTAATTCACCTCATGGGTACTGATTACTACTAATTTATAGCTTAGCTTGCATATACTTGAAGGAGATAAAGCGGTGTACCTTCTACATGCCTCGGAACACACACTACTCCGATTTTCCTCTAGCTGGGCCCCTGTGCCTCCTCCCATGTCTTGCTCATCATGCATGAGATTTTCCTGCAGTTCCCAACAATCTGGATGAAGCTGGGCAAATCGCAGTAACGTGTGCCAGTCACAGGCATTTACGGCTATTTTTTCCTTCCCTGTTTTCCTCACCTGTTTTCTGCCTCTGGTTGTCCTCATGGGATTGGAACCAAGTGCCACCAACGTGACTTCATAGAAAGCTCTGCAGACTTCGTGACAGAAAACTTGGGTTTAAGGTTTGGTCCTGTTAGCTACTGACCATTTGTCCTGGGGGCTGGGATTTTTCTTCCCTGAGCCTCAGTTTCCTCTTTGAGGAAAGTGGGTAGCAGAATGTCAGTTCCAGGTTGCTCCGAGGAGCTGAATGAGCAAATGTTAAGTGAGCAGCTCTGGTGGGAGGCTGCAGCCGGTGGTGCAGTGTTGGAAGAAGGAACAGCACGAGCAGAGAAGCTTCCCCTCCTGCTCTTTCACTAAAGAGAACACCAACTGGGAGGTGAGCCCTGTGGCTCTGCCGCCCCTCCTGGGCATGACCGCAGCGGGACTGGTGAGGGTTTGGATGCTGTTAGTCTCATTTCTCCCTGAGACGTGGTGAGTGGGGATGAGATCAGCACCCTGGCTGGGGTGTCCAGGGCATGAGTCTGAGTCCTGGCATTGCCATGGTCAGCTGTGTGAGCGCATAGCCTCTCTGAGCCTCCTTTGCCTTAGCAAGAGGCAGTAGAGTGATGTTAACAGCACATCTCTTACAAAATAGCTGCAGGGATTTGATAAGTCGCTTTCATGCTCATTTTCTTATCAAGTGTGAAGTGCTGTATAGATGGTAGTTATTACTGCAGATCTCGGTTATCCTTTCCAGTCCTATGGATTTGTGATTCTCAGTGCTGCGGAGTGAGTGAGCAGCTTACTTCCTGTTTAAGCAGCTGATGAATGCGATTTCCTCAGAGCTTCCAGCTCTCGATGGAACTATCTCCTTGGGAGGAAAAGTCTCTCCTCAAGGGACTGGGCCCGCCACAGGGACAGTGAAGTGACTTGCAGAACTGAACCACGCTGGAGCATCACCTTGAACGGCAGGATTTAGAATCGCAAATTATAACCAGAATATTGAGTCAAATTAAAGGTTTTGCAAAACCCTCTTCTTTAAGCCCCAAAGCTTCAAGAGAGCTGAAAGAACTTCTTGGACATAAAGTGGCCCTGTGGGGAGGGAGGAGCCATTCTGATGACCAAAGTGTAAAGGAGGCTGAAGCAGACGGATTCGATTTGCTCCATAATAGGCACATTTGGGTATTGAGCAGAAAAAGGCTTGGAAATGTGGATTTGGTGTTTTCCTCCCAAACTCTAAACATTTATAAGTAGATCAACATGCTTGGGGGCAGAAAGACAGTCATTCTTACTGGGTTGAGTGTGGCTCAAACTCATTGCAGCTACTCTCGGGTCTTCAAATGAGCTCGTTGCATGTTCTGTGTCTTTGGGGCAAGACTGACTTCCCAAGTTGTGGGTCCCAGTGCAAAGTGAAAATACCACTGTCTTGGTTTGAATATGTCCCTAAAGTTCATGCACAGGAGGTTCACGTGGTAATGGTATCTGGAGGTGGGGCCATTGTACGTGTTATGGTTTGGATGTGAAGTGTCCACTCCAAAGCTCCTGTGCTAATGCCAGGATGTTAAGAGGTAAAGCGATTGGACTGTGAGGGCTGTAACCTAATCCCTCCAGCCTAGTTTGAATGACTGGGTGGTAACTGGAGGTAGGTGGGGTGTGGGTCATTCGGGGCATGTCCTAGAAGAGTACATCTTCCTGTGGCCTCTTCCCCCTCCCCTCTGCTTCCTGACCCCACTGGGAGCTCAGCAGCTTTCCTTCACTGAGCTCTTCCCTCCATGATGTTCTACCTCATCTCGGGCCCAGAGCAACGGAGTCAAAGGGAAACCTGAACTACAGCACTTGCTGTGTCTCAACATGCCCTCTGCCATGTTGTTAAAGAGTAGAAAGGCCCTCACTAAACGCCAATGCCATGCTCTTGGACTTCTAGCCCCTGGAAGTGTGAGCTAAATATCTCTCTATTCTTTATAAATTACCTGGTCTTGGGTAGTTTATAATAGCAACAGAAAGTAGACTGAGGCAGCATTGTCTCCAGGTTCAAAAATGAAAAATTTCAAGTTGGTGACAAAGTATCAAAGCAAGCAAAGGGCTCTGTGACTGTGTAAATGACATGGTGGTAGAACTTACTGCTTATCTGCCTAGCACATGATGTTGCACCTTCCGGTAGGCCACCCCAAATCAGCACGGCTCCAGGAGGTGAAGGGGTGCTACACTACTCTCCCAGAGTGTCCTCTGTTGCACTTGTTATCTGTGGTGACATTGTGCGTTCACTGACCCACTCCACAGATGGTAGGGAACTGCCTGCTCCGCTCCGAGCGCTGCTCCAGGGGCTGCAGACCCATCCTGGGAGCCTGAAGGAAGCAACCTAAGTGAGGCGCAGGAGGACCTAGGAGCGTTTCCTGTAGGAGGTGATGGAGGCTCGGGTTGAGTCTCGAAGGATGAGTCCCTGAGAAGAAGGTTGGAGGGACGGGGACCAACAAGTGCCAAGACGCGGGAGGAAGGAATGGCGTGTGTGCAGCTCTGCCACCTCAAGCTCGGGGCAGGGGCTGGAGGGGGCAGGTGGCATCAAGTTGCCAAGGGCCTTCCAGGCCACACGGCTCTGTCCTATTCAGGGAGCTGCTGAAAGGCGTAAGCCAGACAGTGAACGGTGAGATTTGTAGTTGAGATGAATTACCCTGGTTTCTGTGGAGGCGACAGATCAATACAAGTGGATGAGTTAAGAGGAAATTCCAGGCTAGAAATAATGGTGACTTCCAACAAAACGGCGGCCCCAGAGAATGGAGAGAGAGGTATGGATTTACGGGATGGTTGGGATGTAAGACCAGCAATTTATGGGACAGATAGAGGGACGGGGGCAGGGAGGGCACTGAAGAGGGAGGAAACTGGGTCTGACACAGGTGGCCTGATCTTGGATGTGATTCAACGTGAGACGGACAAGCAGAAGTCTCTCCTGGGGGGCCGGGAGGGTAGCAGTGGCAGAAGGTTTTGTTTTGAATAACTATTGGGTTCCTCTGTGGAAATAAATGAAGCTGGAAGGGGCCGTGATAGTTTGGCGCTATGGGGAGCCGTCTGACCAGGAACTGGAGATTTCAGATGTGAGTCTGTAGGTGGGAGCCAACCCCCTGCCAAGAAACCCATGGAACATATTTAATAAGACATGACTAGAGGCTTTCGATTGCATTTGGCAATACGTTGTTGTTAGCAATAAGTTATAAGGGCTGTGTCCATTGGGAGGGGACGGGAAGCATTAGGTTGGGTAACTGGAGGGTAAAGATATAAATGAGTTCAGACAAGTAATTTTAGAAATGTGAATAAGAAAGTGATTGGATGGGAGGCTCAAGGATTTGGGTTACAGGAGATAATTTTAAGATATTAGTTTCCTACGGTTGATGGAGCAAGTGACCACAAACCTAGTACTAAACAACACATGTGTATTTGCTTATAGACATGGAGATGCTGGCGCGGCTGCCTTCCTCCCAGAGGTCTTGGGAGAGTCCACTTCCTTTCCTTGGTCATGTTTGGGGGTGCCTGTGTTTCGCAGCTCCTCGTCTCTCCCTTGCATCTTCTGGTCACGACACCTCTGCTACTGTGCTCACGTTTTCTCTGGTTCTGACCTTCCTGCCTCCTCATGAGGATCCTTGTGGTCACACTGGACCACCTGCATCATACAGAACAAACCCCCCGCAGCTCAAGATCCTTAATCACATCTGCAAAGTCCTTTGGCTCCCCCAAAGATGACTTATTCCCAGGATCTGGGAATTGGGACTAGCCTGCCTTTGGATATAGGCGTTAAGTTATCTGTCACAGGATAGGAGAGAATTGAGCATGCTATCATTGAGGCTTGAGGATGAGGAGGAGGGAGGGAAAGTGATAATAGTGGATATCAGGAGTGCAGGGGGGAGCAAGAGTTAGGAACTGGGGAGAAGGACGGGTGTGGTATGTTTGGTTTATGCCCTGCTCAGGGAGGCATGAGGGAGTATGGTCATGACGGGGGGTGTACTGGGGGTCAGAGAAGTGGTAAGCATGTGGGATAATGGGGACATGGTGGGGGACTAAGGTCAGCGATGGATTTGCAGTTTGGTGTTGAGGATTTAGGAGGCAATGGGGAGATGAATTTGTAGTTGTAGATCTGAGGAGTCTTTTCTTCCTCACAATTGCTTACCTACTTGGGTACAGACGGGCAGATGTTGGGTTTTTCTGGGCGGAAATGGCAGAAGCTGTCACTGTGGTTCTGATGGTCAACCATGGGGGCTGCGGAGTTTGGTTTTATCTGTCAACTTGACTAGGCACAGGGTGCCCAGATATTTGGTCAAATATTGCTCTGAAGTGCCTGTGAGTATTTCTGGGTGAGACTAACATTGGGTTGGTGGGCTAGGGAAAGCAGGTGGCCCTCCTGATGTGGGGGGTCACCATCCAGCTGATTAAAGGCCTGGAAAGAACACAGAAGGCTGAGTAAGTGGGGACCTCACCTTCTGGGGTGGGAGCTGGGCCGTCAGTTTTCCCCTGCCCGTGGACTAGGACTCCCACCATAGGCTTGCCTGGTCTCGGACCTTAGGATTTGGACTGGAACTTGCCATCTCTAGTCTGTTGGCTGCAGATATTAGGACTTGTTATCATCCATAACCATAGGAGCCAGTTCCTTCTAATCTCTCCCTCCCCCTTTCTTTTCCACCTTGGTTCTGTTTCCGTGGACAATCCTAACTTAGGATATGGGAAAATGGAGGGGTCTAGGAGGATCTGGAGGTCCCTTCAAGGTCAAAGACTGATGTAAAAAGGAGAGGGAAAGACACTGAGGGGTTGGCCGCAGTGGTCAGAAGCCAGGAGAGTGGACCCTCGGACCCCACACAGCAGGGCTGGGTGCAACCAGTCCTCAGCTCTGGACAGATGGCTGTGCAGTGCTCGGGGCTGGGAGCCCCTCCTAAGGCAATGCTGTCACCTGGGAGCAGGGCTGGCCCGTGCCCGTGTCCTGGGTGCCCCTCCTGCCACAGGGCGCGGTGGCAGCTGTCTTGCTCCACCTTTCTCGGGTGCGGTCGTTTCGGCTGCACCGCCGGGAAGGCTTCCTGGCCGCCTGCTATCCCTGTGAGTCCTGAGTGGCTCCTCCCTGTTCTCGGCTCCCTCTGCCACTCTGTGCTGGGTGCCCCTGCTCTGTTCGGAGGAGCAGTGCTGTGAATGCCCTGGCGGGAAGACTCCCTTCCTGGGGCGTCGGAGCAGAAGACGGATTCTGCTGTTGGGTAGAAACGTGGATACCGGGACGTCGTCTTTATCAAGCCATGAAAAGTTGGTCCTGGCTGTGACTGTCGGAGGCTGGAGGGCTACTGCTCCATGTCCAATACCACCGTCCACACGGCCCCTCTCGGTGCACTGCAGAGGAATGCATGCACAGTGGCCTCAGCCGGGAGCACCGTGCGCCTCAGATGGACAGTAGTGGGAGAGGGCAGAGTGAGTTCCAGGTGCTGTGTACGAGGCACCGACTCTGCATGCGGTGCACGGTCACCTCTTGAGCAGCCCCGTCCGCAGGAACCATGGGGCAGAAGCTGAGGACGTGGGTTGAGCTCTCTCAATTCTAGAGGGGACTTTCCTGACTCTCCCTGTGTGGACAGAGTGTGATCAAGGTCAGATTCAGGACAGTGGGTTTTCATGAGGGAGTGTTTCTCCTTTATTAATCTGAGGTTAACTTTTCTGGATGTGATGCCTGTTTGTCTTTTGATTGTGGTATATGATAAA
Organism: Callospermophilus lateralis; assembly: GCF_048772815.1. Taxonomy (NCBI): domain Eukaryota; kingdom Metazoa; phylum Chordata; class Mammalia; order Rodentia; family Sciuridae; genus Callospermophilus; species Callospermophilus lateralis. Next base: position 7,872,970 of record NC_135318.1, read on the forward strand.
CACCACCTGTCTCCTCTCTCCCTTCTGGTTGGGTGTTTGTTTTCAGGCTATGGTAAGTTTTAAGTTCAAATAGTGTTCCTGGTTATTTTAATTTTTTTTCTTAGGACTTAAGAGAAAGAAAGGTGGGCATTTTTAAATTCCAGAACTGTCAGAGCCAGCAGGTGGACCTCAGCATCCTTGACTCTTGGGACCGAGAGTCTTCTTTTCAAGATGTCGTACCTTTGTGTTAATCCTAAACCTCCTCTGGGTTCTCTCATTGAAGTTAACTTTCCCTGTAAGACACTGAAAACGGTCTAGACCCTTAAAAAGGGAACTTTTTTTTGTTTCTTTTAAGCTGGAGGAAATTTATCCCAAATTAGGGCTAAGCCTTTTTCTTGGCATCTATCTGAATAAGCACGATGACTCTGGCACCTGAATTTTGCATTTGGATCAGCATTCTTAAGGCAGCAAGATGACCTGATTTTTATTTTCCCTTGTAGGCATGTTGTGATGAATCCACAAAGTAACGTGCCTATTTCCTGAGTTGGCTTTGTGGCTTGCACAGTGTGGCCTTTCCCAGGGCAGCAGTTATGGGGAAATGACAGAAGGTGCAGGCAGCGTAGAGAATCACAGGTGGAACTTGGAAGTACTGAGCAGGGGTGAGCCCAGGACCCTGAAGTTCATGTCACTCACCTCACATTCTACTGCAGAGTGGGTGAGGCAGAGGAGGATCGAGCAGGACCGGGGGTGGGGGTGGGGGGGTCTGGTGACCAAGGCTCCAGGTAACTTTGCAGTTGGGGACTTGTGGGCCATGTGTTTATGCTGGCTGGGGAAAGGTCACTGGGGACTTGTGGAGATGGGGAGGCTGCAGGGCCGGTGTTGGGAGTGGAGGCCACAGGGGTAGGGCAGGAGGAGGAGGGAGCTGAAGGGTAAGAGAACGGAGTAAGGGGACAGAGTGGAGCTGGAGCCAGAGCCCTGGGAGGCAGAGTGGGTGGATTTGAGACCTGGAGGACTAGCTCGTCCTGTGACGAGGTGTCAGTCTGGGGAAGAAGATGGGCATACTTGGAGATCAAGACACGGGGCTCCCACTGCTTCACCTCCCAAATATAGCCATGCACCACTCGACCACGGGGGCACATTGTGAGAAATGTGATCTCGTCATTGTGCCAACAGCAGAGTCTTTGCACAAACCTAATGGAAAACCTACACACCTAGGGCTGTGGGTGCAGCTCTTGTTTCTGGGCCCCAGACCTGGGCAACATGCTGCTGTACTGAAAGTCGACAGTTGGCCTCAGTGGAGTTTGTGCATCTAAACATACTACACATAGAAAGGCACAGTGGGCCTGCCAGGCGGCAGGGACTTTCCAGCTCTGTTGTCACCTACTGACTGCTATCACCTATGCAGGCCACCGTTGGCTGGAATGTCGCCCTACAGTTCACGACTGTGTAAAATGGTAGCCGTAGCCCCTCCAGGGTTCCAAGGGTGAAAGGAGAGGGCCAGTCCATGGAGGATTCTGTCCAGAACTCTGGGCCAGGGCAAGACGGACTTCCTTCTGTCCTTCCCCCTTCCTGGATGGAGAGTTAGCTTTGCAGCCAAAAGAGGGAGGGAAGGAACAAAGGAGGGTGGGTGGGGAGGAGGATCCAGGGAGCTTACGCCATTGGTTCCCAAACTCACGCCCGTTTTGATGATTAATCCCAACGCCTGCCTTTCAAAATGAGCAGGGAGGACTCTCAGTTCATCTGCCCAGTGCCCTGCCTTCATCCCAGTGAAGTAGTTAAGCTGAATTGGGTGATGTAACAGGCCCACAGAGGTTGGGGGGGCCTGTCCTGTGTCTCACAGTGTGAGAGGAGAAAGCAGGTGGGGATCCTCAGGGAATCCCGAATTCTTCCTCAGGGTGTTTGGAAGGGAGTTCTGTTCCCAGAAGGCTGACCCTGCCGTGCCTGGCCGGAGGCCCAGCGCCCCCCTCACAAGGAAGCCCTGTGTGGGTGTGGGGCCCGTCTTGTCCCAACCCCGATGAACTTCACAGTGAAAGTCCCCTGAGTGAGGTACAAGTGAGTCTTGCTTGGCCTGCCTCTGAGCAGAGGAGCAGCCCATTCAGCTCCTCCGGCCTGTGGGTTGAGGGTACGGAGGCTCTCTCCTCACTGGGTCCTGGAAAGGATGTCCCTAAGGTAAGAGCCACTTTGCCAGTGAGCACTCCTGGCAGAAAGGCCTTCCCTTGACTCGGGTCCTCCACGGCCTCTCCTGTGCACCTCTGACATCGGCCTTGTTTAGGTCATGCTGATTACATAGGGAAACAAAATATTTTGTACAAACACCAACAAAAGCAATGTGTAAGTGAGGTTTGTTTATTTATTTTTTTAATGGGCCTGTTCAAGACAGAAAGCTGCTTTTAATCGGAGCAGAAATCGGTGGTGTGCCTGCCACCGAGTACGGGGAGGGCCGACACCTCCCAGGCCGTTCCAGCCCGGCTCTTGCCGTGACTGCCCACACTGCCAGGCCTGCTCTCGGCAGTCAACTACTCCCAGAAGCCAGGACTGGACTGGGAAGGTCTTCCTGCCTCGGCTTCTTCACTCCCTCCTCCATCTGAAATCGGTGTTTTCACCCTTTGAGGCCTGGTGCAGGCTTGGGGTTTTCAGAGGTGCCCAGAGGCCCCGGGTGAGAGCTTGGGCTGCAGGAGCAGAGTATCACCGACTGGAGGCCTTGAATGCAGAGTGGCATTGTCCCAGATCCTGGAGGCTGCAAGTCTGATGCAGGTCAGGCAGGGCCGGTTCCATCCGAGGCTGTGAGGATCTACCCCAGGACTCTTCTCCTGCTGGTTTGTTAGAAATCTTCCGTGTTCCTTGACTTGTGGGAACATGGTCCCTGTCTGTTTTTATCTTCATATGGATTCTCCCTGTGTGCCTGTCTCTCTCAAAATGTCCCTTTTCATGATGACACTGGTCTCATTGGATTAAGGCCCACCCCCCCCTGCAGTAGGACCTCATCTCCGTGACTTATCACTGTTTCCAAATGAGAACATTGGGACTAAAGGGTGAATTTGGGGGACAGAGTTCAGCCCATACCGATACCCTCAACTGTGCCCCCTGCACTTTCTCTGATTCCAGTCCCTTTATAATGGGGACTGGTCTCCATTATAAACTAGCAGTGGCTGCCACACCAGACGGACCAACCGGCTGAGCCCCATGAGCAACTCTGGGAGAGAAGGGGCAGGGCACCTGTCCAAGCTGGGCCAAGTCAGTCTCCACCACAAGCCCCTTCCCCTCCCAGCCAGGGGGAAGGCGGGAAGCAGAGGTGCTCACCGTGGCCCTGGGGCATCTCTGCCCCAGCTCGGGGTCTTGTTCCAGCTCCACACAGTCTTTATACCACAACCAGAGTGGGCTTAGGGATCTGAAAGACTGGAGTGTGAATCTGCGCCCCCACCCCCACGTACTTGGTGTGCATCTTGTGCCAGCGTGGCACCTGCTGCGGGCCTCAGTTTCCCATCTGTGAAATGGGAGCATGAGTCTCAACTCGGGTTGAGAGAGTTCCCTGAGGCCACGTGTGGCAGAGCACGTACCGCAGTGCCGGGGCACAGGAGGTGCTGCTGGGGTGCATTTTCTCCCTGTCTCCTGTCCACCGTGGTCTGGCCATTTCTCCATGGCTGCACCGCTGTTCTCCCTGGAGATGTTGCTCAGCTCCCTTCCTGCCACAACTGCATGGCCCCTCTTAGGCCCTCCTGGGTGAGAGTGAGGGAGCAGGGGCCTTTGGTGGCCTTTCTGCAGATGACGACCCTGGGCCTGTGGCAGTGACCTCCAGAGCCAGCTGTAGACCAGGTTTTCTCCAGCCTAACTTCTGATTTCTCGGCTTGCCTGAACCAGGGCTATATTTGCAGAGATGTGTGGTGACGGGAGGTGACCAGGACCACACCTCGGTTAAGCTTTTGTTGACATTGCCAAACTGGCGTCTGAGATGTGGTCTCCTCAACCTGCTCCCATCTCCTGGGGACCTGCTCTTCCTGCCTGAACAGTTCCCGTTAGCCACATAGGTGTGCCTGAATACCACGAGGATCTCCTGGTTATTAGCAACTGGTCCCGTACCAATACTGACTTGCTCATTTGTTATCTTGCACGATTCTATCTTCGTTTCTTCTTTGTCTGAAACCTTGGAGGCAGGGACCACATTTCCTGCTTTTCCCGTTCGTTTCTTAGTGTCTAGCACATTGCTGAGCTCTTGATGGGTCTCACATATTTTGTGTCTGCTCTTCAGTCTATGAAAGCAACAGAACTAGCATATGCAAATAGGTTATCGTTTGCCAAACAAGCCCTGTTATTACATTTGATCTTCTCACCTACTGTGGGAGTTATTATGGTAATGGGAACACTGAAGTTCAGAGAGACTCCCAGCTTGCCCAGGGTCACACAGCTGGTACGTGGAAGCAGGACAGGTGGAACTGTAGGACCTGGACCTAGCAAGATTTAGGGACACATCACCGTCAAGCACATTCTTGGGTTCTGCAGAATTTAATCTTGCTGCTTGGATGCTTGTGCCTTATGCCTTGTTCTAGTCAAGAGACATAAGCTCAGTGATAAATCTGATCTGGATCCTTAAGATGGCTGAGTTGGTCTTTCGTCTCAGCCTCTTCAGGAAATCATTTCCTTATGTTAACTTTTTTAAATGAAGCTTTTGGACTAAGTACATATTTTCCATTTTTATTGCATAAGCACACAGTATTCATCTCATCTAGCATTATGATAAACCCCCTGAATGTTTCATGTTTTTCACGATTCATATGGAACGAATTAAAAATAACTTCCCATAGTACAGTTGCCCCAGAAAATGGCTCAAATACCCTTCCTCCGGCTCGCTGCCTCCTACCTCACATCTGCCTCAAATTTTACCTTCTACTGTCCAAGAGACCCTGGTGAGCAGAACCTGGGGAAGCACCTGGCTCCACATCGGGAGCCTTGTTTGACAGGCCTCTGTGTGCTCTCGGGGAGGGGGTGTTTAAGATTTCTGTATTTGGAGGCACACATGACTGAGGAGGTTGGTCATCTTAATGACTTTGTTCAGGCTTGAAATCCACTTTTTTTTTTTTTTTTTTTGGTCACTCTATAAGAATTTTAAAAAAGGAAGAAACAAGCAACAAGTATCTGGTTTTACTTGCTGCCCTGCACGAACCTGTCTGAGCGCTGTGGGCTGAGGGTGCTGCTGGCCTCTACCCTCACCTTTGCCTTGGCGTGTCCGGGCCCCAGGGCCAACCGAGGGTTGAATGTGGGTTTTGGTCCATGTCTGTTGGACAAACGAGAGCTTTTGGTATCCATCCCACCAGGCTGTTTTGGAAAAAGTGGTTCCGAGTGGCAGCTCTGCCTTCTATACACATCCCCTTAACTTCTCAGTAAAGGAAGGGGATGAAGTTTCTGCAGGCTGGAATGCAGGATGGCCATGGAGCATTGGCCTGGCATTCACCAGGTCCTGGGCTCGGGCTCCGATGTTATAAAGGGAGGGAAATAACAGACAAGTGCTGAGAGTTACAGTGAAGTTAATCATACCTGAAGCATCTAGTTGTCGTAAATGATAGCAAGAAGCCCAAATGTTATAAATGATGCGTCTGCTGATGGAGCTCTGGGAGGTGGAAGACTAGAGCCGGCATCCTCCTAGGCTCCTTCACACCCCTCTCCCACCCCCACACCAAAACGTACTCGAAAGGGTGAGAAGCAGGGCTGGACTTCTCCAAAGGGACAGGGGCAGCGTCTGCTCTGTGGACATCTTCTCAACACTGAGCAGGGGCTCAAAGGCCAGGCAGTCCCTCGCCAACCACAGAGGAGCTGCTGTGGAGGAGAGCCGGGCCTGGGGTCTTGGGGCTGGCTCTCCAGATGTGGCGAGGAAACTGGGTCTTCTTTCTGGGCCTTTGCTGATTCCCATGGGCCACGGAGAAAGTGTGGTGAGGAGTGAATGGCAGGAAGAGCAGTAGGCCCCAGGCCCGTCTGTCTGTCCATCCATCACCCTCTTCCACTTGTCTGTCCATGCACATACACACACACACACCCCTGGCCATCCATCCAGCCTTCTTTCAACATTTATTTTTTTAGTAGGACAACAGCTATTTATACATTCCACACAGCTTATCTAATTAGCATAAACTAGATACAGCAGTCAACCAATAAGGAATCTCCACACTTAATGGCTTGCTGGCGTTACTTCACAAACCACTCCCTCTGGCATTTTGCCAGGCGCCATCCTGACTTGTTTACAGACCCTAACATTTCCCCCTTTTGTTTAAATAACGACCATAGTGGTTTTTACACAAACACCATAAATAATCTGCTACAAGCAGAAGGGGAGGATACAAAATGTCACAATACCAAGCCAATTGATGGCTCCATGCAAGAAGCCCTTGGAAAAATTATACCAGCAATGACACCGTTAGCAAAGATACCGAGTTACAATTTGTTGTAGATTACAGTTTGTTGTCTCAGTCCAGGTAAAGCAGTGTCTCAATAGATTAACTCAGTCCAGGTAAGTTCTGCAGGCAGCTAGCTTAAATCACAGTCCAGGTAAGTTCTGTAGGCAGCTAGCCTAAGCTGTAGCAGCAGAAACAGCAACAGCTCCGAAGTGTCGTTTCTCAGGCAAAGTTTCGTCTGGTTCTCAGCAACACTGTAAATTCTTCCACCTTTGTTTTCACCGGCACTGGGACGAAGGCAGGAACTCCGGATGGCTAAAGAAAATCCTATAGTATTCCAGCAGGTGCTAAGAAAACAACCTTCTGAACAATTTAGTACATTATCTCAAGGTTTTTTACATTTGAAATAGACCTTAATGGTGCTCATTACTCATTAGCTTCCAGGTGTGGGAGAACCATTGTAGTTACTGGCCTGATCAAACTTCAGGGACACGGGCAGGCGTCTTCTCTGCAGTGGTGTCCCACTCCCTGGTGGTGGTGGTGGGGAGCTGGCTGCTGCCGCTTGGAAAGTCCTTGCTGCACCACAACCGGCTCGCACACGAGGCAGCCGCACCAATTCACGCACCCTCCAGTAACAAAAAGTATTCAGTAATAGCCTTTGGCTGCAACTTTTTTTCCTGATAATCCTTCTTTTGAACTTTCTTTTTCTTTCTGACTAGGCTTTTATCAACACATGCCCTAATTGCTCTTGGTTCCATTGTGGTGCCTTCTTCCCTAAGTAATTTACTTCTCACCCCTTCCATATTTTCATCATAAAGACAATACAATATTTCAAGACAAAAGAGACAAACATACTGTATCAATCTTCTCCATTTTCTCGAAATGGCCATTTTTCTTCTCGCCCTATCTAGGACGGGAGCAGATCTGCTCGTCCCTATCTATGGACGGGCAGCTTTTTTTCTTCACTTACCCCCGAGTGTCCCGGGGCTCCCCGTAACGGGCCACCATCTGCCGCAGTCCCGCTGCAGCAAAATAACCAGGGGGTGACGAACAACTTGTGTAGACTGATACAGCAGGAGTAGGAGCCCTTCTTTCAACATTTATTGAAGCCTATTTGCTGTTGGGTTCTGAGGATACAGGCATGAATCTTGAAGGTCAGTGTCCTTTACAGACCACCCCCATATTTCTTTCTTTTTTTTTGTTAAAGAGAATTTTTTAATATTTTTTAGTTTTCGGCAGACACAACATCTTTGTATGTGGTGCTGAGGATCGAACCCGGGCCGCATGCATGCCAGGGGAGCACGCTACCGCTTGAGCCACATCCCCAGCCCCCCATATTTCTATGAAATAATTCTGGCTAGTTTTTTTCATAGGAGTCTCTTCATCTGAAATTGCATTATGGGCTGTGCACGTGCCTTGCCCCTGGAACATTTGCTTCTCTGCAGCAGGAGCCTCTCTTTCTCATTTGGGGTCCTATTCCCAGGGCCTGCATGGTTTCTGGCACATTCCAGTGGACTTCACAGGGACTCATGGTGCTGAGCAGCACGGGGAGGGCAGGGACTTTGGCATGAACGTGACAGGGAAGGTCTCCTGGATGGGGTCTGTGCGGGGTCTGGCAGTTGCCCCGTGGTGGTCAGAGATGAGCTTTTGCTTTTGTAATGGGGGGTGAGTTTTCACTCTACCCAACCCTTACCCACTCTGTTCTCTGGAACTGTGCAGGGTCTTCCCATGCTGGCATTTGGCTTGGTCAAGTTGCTGGCTTTTGTAAGTCAGCAGATAGGGGCCAAAGAAATTCAAAAGATTGCTCAGTGGGGCTTGCTGTCTTGCCCTCGACCATCACCCTGAGGACCTGCCTGGGCTAGTTGGCTCAGGAAGACCAGCAGAGCCGAGTTGCTTTGGATGTGCCTATGGAGGCCATCCTGGATGGGCCAACAGCTAACCAACTCCAGACACTCGGGGAAGGCCAGGCAACACGGGTGTGCCCTGAACCCTCTAACCCCTCAGAAGTATGAGCTGAGCAAACATTTCTGGCTGCACGTCACTGCAGTCTTGTAGGTATTTGTTACACAGCATTATCATGGCAATAGATAACTGATACAAGAACCTGTAGGGGGTTGGTTATATACATACCTCCTACTGGTTTCAGTTAGAATGATAATATTGCTAATCATTTAATATATTGAGTACCTGCCAGCAGTGACAATGACTTCCATGTTTCATTCCTGGTCCTTATAATTAACTTGCCATGTAGGCAAAATGACAGGCACCGCCACTGTTTCTGCTACTCTATGGGCTGCAGACATATGGGAGTCGGGCTGCCTGGGTTCAAATCCCAGCTGCGTCCTGTCCCCTGTGTTTCATGGCCTTGGCTATGGAGATGGCGGGCTTCACCTACCTGTGCTTTCCTTTCCTTTCTCTCCCTAATGCTTTCTAGGAAGCATGAGGGAGGGGAGTGTGGACTATGGGGTCAACTCTTATCCACGTCTGGAGGAAGGAGCCTTGTCCATGCTCTGGTCATAGCCAGGCCCTGGCCCCGTCTGCAGATGGAGCCCTGCCCTGCCCTGCCCTGAGGCCTGGGGTATGGAGGGGAGCCCTCGGTCTGTGCGAGCCACCCAGCCCCAGTCAGCACACCTGCTGGCCCGTCTGGAGCGTCCCTCTGCTGCTTCCTGAGGCTCCCATGGCTCCCCACAGCCTGACGTGGGTCACATGTCACTGTGACCACTGTGTTCGTTAGGCCGAGGCTGTGGCCGTGCAGCCTGCAAAGCGTGCTTCTCGTTGAGTGACGGTGATCGATTAGCCAATACCACAGGTCTCCCTGAGTCTTTGGCAATTAAGACTTTGGTGATCTGGTACCACCTGCTTCTTGATTCTGTCACTTTGGAATCCAGTTTTCTGGATTTCATTTAGAGATCTCAGACAGCGGCCATGATTCCTACCAAAATTTCTGAGCTACAGAGAAGAGCAACCACAGAACTCTTCACGCGTGATGAGCTCATTTCTCACAGTTGGAGTGAAAGGTGTATTCTCTGGACCCTTCTGGGTGCAGGTCAGCATGTGTCCAGTGATAAATCCATACATTAGTAGAATCAGGAGAGTCTGGGTACCCTCTTATAGAATACATCCAAGTAGTTATGGCATTTTAACATCATGTAGTGTAGGCCATTTTTGGTCCATGTTTCAGCCAACAATCCTTTTCTTTCCTTTCGGATCCCTTGAGGTATAGCATTAAAGCCAGGATCTCTGTTCAATGGTTGCCTATTAATAAAAGTGGCCTGATCCAACTTTGCACTCCATCTACCCTTATCCCAACCCCTTTCGTATCTACCCCCACTCGGAATCCCAGATTTCTCTGAACATACGGGAACAAGTTACATATGTGGATGGTGGGTAGAAGGGTTCCAAGTCTTTCCTTTTTATCTATCTTTATCTTTGTCATAGGAGAGTAAAGGTAGTAGCATTACCTCTACCAGCTACGGTTTGGTTTGAGGCTTGACTGGTGTTCATTGTGCTGGGAAACAAGTTTCAATCTAGCCTAGGCATTAGGGTGCTTTGAGATGGAAGGTGGAATTGGAACTGACTTCAGACACAATACCTTCATGCAAACTTAGTTTTAAAAATTACAACTTCATAAAACACACCTCAAGCCTAACTTGCTTTCCAAAAGGGAAAAACCGTACAGGGTGATATTACAAGCATGAGTTTGTGCAGCAAGTCCATGTTCAAGCTCAAGTGTGATGTGGGAAAGTGTTAGGGTGTTTTCTCATCTGAAAAACTGGAATTTTTAGACTGAACTATGTGCTAGTTTTCCAAGGCTAGTCCCCGTAACAAAACAGAATAGGTGGATTGGGCATCAGAAATAATTTTCTCATAGTTCAGAGACTGGAAACCCAAGGCCAAAGAGCAGGCAGAGCTGGTTTCCTCGGAGGCCTCTCTCCTTGCTTTGTAGGTGGCTGACCTCTTGCTGCCCCTCCATCGGGTTGTTGCTGCTGGTACTTCATGTTCCCTGTTCCCTTCAAAGAACACCAGTCAGATAGGAAGGGTCTGCCTGATGGGTCTCATTTTAACTTGATCGCCTCTCTGAAGGATCTCTCCAAGTACAACCGCATTCTGATGTATGTGGGGTTAGAATTGTGAGGGACACAACCTGGTCCATGACAGCCTACCATGCAGGATTGATGTAAGGGTCAGGTACACAAAAAGAGCCACATAGAAACTGCTTAAAAAAAAAAAAAAAAGTGACGGTTGTTTTTATTCCTTTTAACAAGAAGTTCTAGAGGACCTTAAGTTTACATGAGACATGGAGAGTGAGCAGAAGTCCATCTCGCATAGTTTAAAATGTGAAATCTCCAATATGCTCTTGCTCAGTTTCCCAGCAGAGAACAGACCCCCTCAATCACTGTAGGAATGGCGTTGGGCTTGTGGCCGCGTATCCAGACAAGGTTGCTCAATGAGGCCTAGGGACGGATGGAATCGAGAGTGGCACTTGCTTGAGGCTGACCTGGGTCCTCACACAGAGAACTGGACATGCAGGTGGGGCCAAAGGGAGAGGCCATTAAGGACTCTGGGGAACGAAGGCATCTGAAAGTTCACTCTTGGTAGTGAGCTGTTAAAGATGTCCTTCCCACATGGTGGCCACCTCGCAGTACCCACAGGGGAACCTTCCCAGAAACTTGGGGGGCTGAGGCAGGAGGATAGTAAGTTTGAGGCCAGCCTCAGCAATTTAGCAAGACTCTCAGCAACATAGTGAGGCCCTGTCTCAAAATTAAATAAAAAGGGCTAGGAATGTAGCTCAGTGGGAGCCCTGGCTTCAATCCCTAGTGCCAAAAAGCGGGGCGGTGGGGGGCGGGGGAGGAAAAAAAAAGGCACCTTAGATGTGATTATTCCCTGATGATCAGAGAGCTATAGCTATAAATCAGTGGATCTATAATGCACCAATTAAAAAAAAAGTATGAACTTCAGCTAAGAAGACTGTATCACGGTTGTTTCATTGATTTATGGGAAAAATGTCTTAAAGTATTGTATATTTCCTATAAAGTTAGGGAAAATCGAGTGTTGGGCATATGGTGTATATCTCTATTTACAATAATTCTATAGAGCTAAAGCTATTATAAAAGAAAAAGCTGATCAACTTAAAAATTCCCACCTAAAAAATCTGCTAGTTTCTGTTTGGCTCTCCTGTGTAGCCCCTCAACTCCGGCAGTGTTCTCAACCTTGGGCCCCCTTTCTCTGCACTATGGGGTGGATTAGTGTCTGTATCAGCTTCCTCCTCCGCCACACCACTCTGCCTTGGAGCGGAGGTGGATGGGATACTGGGCTGTTCCTTTCCCTGGGTCACGGGAGGCTGCGCTCCAGTTCTGCAGGCCACCGCTCACTCCTGGACAACTGGGCTGTGCGCCTCCACAGGGCACCACCGAGGGGCTGTGGTGGAGCGCACGTCGCACTTCTCTTCACTCCCCGGGCTTCTCCTAAACCTCTAGGGCACTTAGATTTTATCAAGGATGGTGTGGCCAGGGGACCAAGAAAGCTGTGGCCTGGGAGTGGATTGAACCGAGGTACCATGAGTTCTTCCCCCAGGACTTGAGCATTGGCCACCCAGAGGGAGAGGGCCTGGGGAAGGTAACGGCCTTCGCTGGCTTAGGGTTGATGCTCATCCTCAGAGAAGCCTTGCCAGGGGAGTGGAGTGGCCCATCCTGCAGAGGAAGAGATCAGTTCCGCGAGTCCAGGGATTCAATCAAGGGCTTGGCTTTGGCTGGACCCCAGGATGGGCCCTGTGTAACCCCAGAACTGGACTCTTCCCAGGGTGCTGTGTGTGTCCTTGGGAGCGTGTCTGTGGGTCCCCCTGCCCGGGGGCCTCTGCTCCGTGCTTTCTGCCCCAGCTGGTGTCTGCTGTGGTCCTGTGTCCTCCCGCTGGTGCTTTGCTGGGCTGGGGCTCTTTGCAGATTGCTGCATGCCCGGCATTTTGGAGTGGTTTCCTGAGCTTTAGTGAGAGCTCATCAGAAAAATTGCAGCAACACCTTCTCTTGCAACATATGGTGTGAGGATGTCGGAACAGCCACACGTCTCCCACCTGCTGTATTTCCCAAAAAGAGTCCTTTTAAAAAACAAATATTAATCCATTTTCATTAACAGCTCTCACATCCTGGCTTCCCTCTCGCCTCGTCTCCTCTTTTGCTCAGCATGGCCACTGTCTCCTCCCTGGCCTCCCCATCTCTAATCTACTCCCACACCCTCCCTTTTTCCCTTGACAGCCAGAGTGACCTTTCTAGAACACACAGCCAGCCACGGTGCCTTTCTGTTAGAAACCCAGTACAATCCCCTTTTCACTCAAGGACAGACCAAAGCTCTAGGACATGGTCCACAGGCCTCCCGCTTCCCACTGACCGTCATGTGCTCTTCTCATGTTCTGCATCCTTGGCCTCACCAGTCCCCATGATCTGTTACACGTGGCTATAATTTCGTTTTTACTCCATGAATTGGCTTAAATATCATTTCTGTTGAAGTTTCCCTTGATCCACTAGATGCGATTCATTTCTCATGTAACTTTTTTCATACCTGCAGTAAGTGATCCACTATTTAACTATTTGTACATCTGTCTCATTGAAGAAAGGGGTTTATATTTTGATAAACCACACATTGGCCGTTTTTGTTAATCTCCCTGGTATTTATTGAATTTGGGCAATCTAGAATGTAAGCTAGCTCTAGCCAGTAGATCTTTCGTGAGATGATAAATATTTGATATCAGCATTGTCTCATATGGTTGATATGAGACATTTAATTTTTAATTAAAATTAAAGTCCAACTCCTTAGCTGGACCAGCAATGTTTCAGGTGGTACAGAGCAACATGTCACTAGTGTCCTCTGTGTTGCATGGTGCGGGGGTGGGGGTGCTCTTGGGATGAGAGAGAAGTCGGGAGGTTATTTGAGGGTTTCAAGTTTTCTGATGGCACTGCCACTCATCCTTTGATTAGCAGATATTTTATTTATAAATACTGCAAAGGGGAAAGTCTCCTTTCATCTTTTTAAAACGAATGTTCTTATGATTAATGTACAAGAATTAGCGAGGTTTTAGGTGTTTAGATATGAAGCAGGGGTCTTCAAAATAGTCAAGCTGAGAACTCTGGAGGCAGAGGATACATTTCAACATGAATGGAAGTGTTATATCAATCTGACTCGATGAAACCACCCATTTCCATGGAGCTTAACTTTTAAGGCATGTTTTTAGTTCATCAATTAAGCATGCTTTTGAAAAAATGTATTCATTTTGAGACACTTTTCCAGCAATTACAACAAATTGTCAAGCTCTGCATGTACCCTATGCTATAATTATTAGCCAGGTCGTAACTTCATGTGTGTCTGTCTGTCTGACTGACAGAGAGAAATAAATCCTGAAGTCCCCTGTTGGATGGTATATTTTTATGCCAGTGTAAACAGGTTTTGTTATCTTTCCCATGGTTCCTATTGAACACTACTGTTCACTTCAGGATGCTGTTTTTTTTTTTTTAATCATTAATATTTAACAGACATTTATTTAACATCATCGTGGTCTTCTTCCTGTGGTGTCAGGAGACGGGGAATCAGAGGCTGACTGGGCCTTCTAGGATTCAGTCTAGAGGGAGAAACAGAAGAGGCTGTAAAAGTCACGTCACTGTGACCAGAGCCGAGATGAGAAAATGTTTGTAGGAAGCAATTCTTTTTTCCTGGGAAACTGGAAAAAAAAAAATCATGAAATAAATACCATGGGGATAAAACTTGGCACTATCATCAAAACCTGGAGCCATCAGCAGGGTCGGCGCTTTGAGAAAAGGATGGACCTGAAAGCGGAGCAGAGGCTCGGGCACGTTCGACGTCTGGGGGAAGTCTTTGCCAGGGCCTCTCTTCCAGTTCACTGTCCCCCTGTTCCAAGGTCACCCGATTTTCCTCTAGTTTTATAAGAAGCCTTAATCTGATCAGGGCAATGACCCATTATTTTACCTGGCTGATTGCCTTAAAAAGGGACTCCTGTGTTCTTAGTGCTTTCCTCTTAGGGTCAGGAGTCCCCAAGACCACTCTTGGGCTTCATGGTTTTCTAGAAGGACTTGGAGGATTCCGAAGCAGTTATCACAGTTACAATTACTGTTGGGAAAGGATACGGGTCAAAATGGGCAAAAGGAGAGGGTGTGGGGAGAAGTGTAGGGGGAGTCGGGAAGATGCGTCCAGATGTCCCCTCCCATGGAATTGCAGGGACGTTGAATTCCCAGCAACCGTGGTGATCACATGCGTGAAGCATGGCCCACCAGGGAGGCTCACCTACCTGGTATCTGGGGTGGCTTCCATAGTCATGCTGTGCCTGGGTGGTGACCTCAGCCCCTCAGAATCTGGATACTACTCCCCTGAGCCAAGAAAAGCAAGCATCATGGCATCCACCATAAATCTGTGTCCAGATTAAACCCACCTGGTCAGACCTACGATTCAGCACGGCCGAGGCTTCAGACATACGAAAATGCTCTTATTGGGAGGAATATGCCTCAGAACAAGAACCTCAAGGATGTTCCAGTCCTGAAGACCAGGCCTTCCTGGGCATGCGCAGGGTTGGAGCAGCTCAGGCCTGCTGACCTAACCCTCTGCTGCTCCCTCTTTCGGATTTAGAAGCAGCTTATCAAGTTCCACTGACGACAAATCCCCTTGTTGGGATTCATGCAGTGACTATAGGAGAACTTGGGGAAAAGGCCACCTTTATGATAATGATTTTTACAACAAGCACAGACTAGTTCTCCATTTATGAAGATACTCATTTATGTCCTTCAATATGTTTTACGATTATCTTAATAAAGATCATGTGCATCTTTTGTTGAGTTATTCTGCACTTTCATGGCTGCAAAAGTCACTTCACTGTGGCTAGAGAGATTTAATACTTTTACTAAATCCTGAAGTCACTTGTTGGATGGTATATTGTTTTATGCCAGTGTAAACAGGTTGTTATCTCTTCCCATAGTTCCTATTGAACACTACAGTTTATTTCAGGATCTGTTTTTTTTTTAATCATTAATATTTAACAGACATTTATTTATCATTGCTGGGGTCTTCTATCCTGTGGTGTGTGTCGGGAGTCAGATGAATCGGGCTGACTGGGCCTTCTAGGACTGTCTAGAGGGAGAAATAGACACTTACACACATGAGCTCTTCAGTTATGTTTATTAGGTTGTTGAAGGCTCAGACGGATGCTGTTGATTTTTTTAAATGCTTTGATTTGTATCCAACACACCTGTTTATCATTCTATTGAGCCTTAGCATCTATAAATTATTTTTTGGAATGCGTATTCAGGCACTGTGTTGGTTTCCTATGGTTAACTATAACAAGTTACTATAAGCCTGGCTGAAGCAGCACAAGTTCATTCTCTCACAGTGTCAGAGACGATATGAAATCGGCATCACCAGGCTGAAGTCAAGGTGTTGGCAAGGCTGTTTTTTTTTTTTTCCTGGAGCTCTAGAGAAGAATCTATATTTTTACTATTTCTAGCTTCTAGAAGCTTCCTGCTTTCCTTGGCTCATGACCCTCCTCACACCACTCTAGCATCTTGCTTCTCCCATCATACCTTTTCCTCCTTTGCTGATTTACCTCCCCCTGATAGGATCCCTCTGGTTACCTTGGGTCCACCTACATAGCCCCCATCTCAATCATGAGTTGAGGATAATGTCCCCAACTCAGAATCCTTTAAATAATCACATTGGCAAAGTCCGTTTTACCATGTAAAATAGCATTCACATATTCTGGGGAGTAGAGGACAGACCATACATTATCTGTTCCCCCCTTCCCCCCGACTTTACCTACATGTTATCTTACGTATTTTATTTTCAGGCCTTGTGGATCACCAAGGATTTCCAATATGAAGTTTAATGGAAGTCGCCAGAGCAGGCCTTGCTTGGCATTGATGGTGTGACTTGTTACAGTTTAACATTTTATTTTTGCTTGCTGTGGGTATTTGGCAGATACTTAATCAGATTTAGGAGATTCTATATTACTAACTCTTGATGAGATTTAAACCATGCATGAATGCTGGATTTTATAAAGCATATTATTTTCTGATATTTCACATTCTTTTGCAATTAGAAGTGCCATATACTATCTACCACTGTCTAGCAGTTCCTTTCAACTGAGTAGCTTTGAGTAAGAACCATTTACTTGCTCATATGCTGTCATTTGGCCTGGGGTAGCTTGTCTGGTTTAGGGCCACTCATGTCACTTGGCTGCTCTCCTGACATGAGATGGCTCAGGGTGACCTCATTCTCATTGTGGCTGCTGGCTGAGGAGTTGTTCTGAGTGTGGCCTCTGCAGGGGATGGTCCATGTTCTGGCGAGATGGGAGCAGTGTTCCAAGGCAGTGTCCCCAACAAGCCTGTGCAGTCGACTGTGTCATGTTTACTGAGTCCTGTTGGCCAGAGAAGGACATGTGGCCACCCCTGAGCCAATGGTGGGGGAGGGGACCACATGAGAGTTTGCATTGCAGAGGTGGGATTCACTGGGGGTACTGATGTCACAGTCCCCCAGATGCGGTGTTTAGTCTGTACTATGACAAAGGCCAAGTGTCTCCTCGTGTCGGGTTCTGTAGCAGTTGTGTCACACACAGTTCCCCCACCGCTCTACCTCTGACATCTGGTGACAGTGGGGACACAGTCACTAGGATGCTGAGGACAGGAAGAATGTCACGGAACACACAACTGAGTTTGGCTTAGCTCTGGTAGGGAGCTCTAAGATGCTAGTTTCCTCCCCCCCAACACAGCCTGACCCCCGTCATTTTGTGTTAGTAACACCCATGATAACCCCTTGCTCTCAAGGGCAGAGCCTTGTAGGGGTCTGGCTCCCCTGCCCTCGTGCCCCTCTGACCTTTGTTCCCCCAGACAGACAGACGCACTCTTATTATCTTTGCAAAAGTAAAGCTGCATCGATCCATTCTGTCATGTTCTCGTCTCCCCCCACCCGCTCTGACCTTGGTGATTTTTAGCTTTCCTGTTGTAGATCAAGGTTAGAAATTGGAATGCTCACACACCCTCATTCTCCAGTGTGGTTGGGTCCATGTGCTGTGAGGAAGCCCTGGGCACCTGGATGATGAACAGAACGGAGGACACTTACGATCAACTGCGGAGTAGTTAAAATGACTGATGGAGGAAGATGGGGGAGTGCTCAGTCTCCGGTCAGGCCACGGAGGATAAAGGAAGGAGTAATTGAGATGGTGGGCCAGTGCCTCTCACGGAGGAGGGCTGCGCAGGCCTGAGCAGTCAGCAGGGCTGGGGGTCAGGAAGGGGATGGAGGTGATTTGGTGATGGCTCATTAACATGAAAATGAAGGAAGGGGCCAGACACTGAAGGCCCACAGAAGGAGGGGTCAGTCCTGCTGCCACTGAGGAGGTGACAGCATTGGACGGAGTAAGGAGCAATGGCAATCTATATGCCCAGTCTCGAGGTAGAACTCGCCATGTTGACTGACTACGTGGCATTTTCTTCACCGGGGCTCTGCTAATTGAGAACAGGGAATGAATGTCAGCTCAAGGCTAGCTCCATCTCAAATTCACCTTTGACTAATGGCCCCCACTAGAATTGGATTTGCCCTCTGCAAAGTGCGAAGCTAAGCCAACCCTCCCCGGGAGGAGTAGCAAAGACTGTCCTCATCCCCTTCCCCTCCCCTTCTGCTGAGTCGGGAAGAGGGGGGAATGCTGGGTGGGTCGGAGATGGACCTGGGCTAGCTGGCTTAGGATGCCCGCTGGGTTCTCTCTTCTCCAGCGGGATCCAGGCTGGAGCAGGGTGAGGGGATCATTCCCCTAAGGGCTGTGTCAACTAGCTATTGGCCTTCCCCCAAAAATGGCCCCTCTGAGGGTCTCAGGACAGTGTGCCAGAATCACCTGGGGTGCGCAGTTGAAGGTGACTTCTGGGTGCTGTCCTACACATTCTGAATCAGTGTTCCAGTCGGAGCTTCGGAACCTGCACTTCTCAGCAAGTTCCAGACACGAGGCTTCGGCCTCCTTCCTGTTTGAGACCACTGCTCTGGGGCACACTCCCTCACTCCATTCTCCCTCCCAGTCTAGGTCCTTACCCTCACTCACATCCAGCACAGATTTTCTGAGTGGCCTCGCAGTTCCACAGGGGACAGCAAAGTCCATTCTTTGGCTTGGACCGTCTGGCCTGCCCCGTGACTCTTCTGTCGGGGCGGATTCCTTGCCTCTCATTCCCATCTTGCTTGTGGGGATAAAGCTGCAGCCTTCAGCCCCTCACTGCTGAGGCGGGTGGTGCGGGAGCAGCTGGGGGCACTGTAGCCCTGTGGGCCCAGCCTCAGACCTACCTGGGGTCTTTACGGGAGGCATTAATTATGGAGATAGACCCCCTTGCAGAGGAAGAATCTGCTTCTCTGAGGCTCAGACCTGCTCTGAGAAACAGAACTGATAGATGATAGGTCTCTGTCATCTATCGTGTATCTAATCATAAGAAATTGGCTGACATGATTGTGGGAGCGGTTAAGCCCAAGATAGAGATCCGCTGACGCAGGTCAGGCTGGCGCTGCAGTCGGGAACCGGGCAGGAGTTCTTGGCTGGGGTCTGGAGGCAGGGTCCCTTCTCTCGTTGGGAAACCTCTGTCTAAACGGAAGAGTTCTAAATGGAACAGTTCTGTTCACAGTAAAAGGGCAAAGGGGTGACCTGCCTACTCAAAGTCTCCTGATTTAAATGTTAATTTCATATAAACAAATACCTGTACAGAAACATCTAGACTGGTGCTTGACCAAACACCTGGGCACCCGTCCAGCTGCATTGACACATCCATTGAACCCCCACAGCTGGCTTGTTCTTAATCACTATAAGAAAACAATCCCCAGGGCCTTCTGATTCTGGGATAGAATAAAATTGACTAAAAACACAGAAAGGGTTTTAAAAATCATGAAGAGCATATCAATTTGCTGCCTGAACTCTGGGCAGAGTAGGAGAGAGGATCCATGGGATGAGGGCATTGGGTCACAGGAGGGCACTTGTTGATGGCATCTGGTGGCAGAAAGGGAATGTCTGCATCACTTCTGCCAAGGGGCCAGCTGAGTTTCCTCTTCTTGGTGCCAGAAATGCTGCTGAGCAGAGCCCTTGCAGCAGAGCCCTGGCTGCAGGACAGTCTGAAGCTCTTGGCTCCAAGACCTGTTTGTCACTTTGTGCTTTGAGGAATTAGCACTGCTGTTTTCTGGAATTGGAGGGCGGACAGTGGATCCAGGTGAGATGCATATTGTGGGTATGCTGTGTGGCGGGCACTTGGCCATTGGCCACCTCTTCCAATTAGACTCTTTATCTCCTGGCGGAGGCTGAGAACACGAAGGGGCTCTCCTGACTGCAGCAGGAGATCCTGGGTTTTCTCATCTCTGAGACCATGTCCTGTTGTCTGGGCTGCTGGTCTGGATGCAGAGTAAGTCTGACTTTCTAAAAAAAGTGTCGCTGCTTTCCTTGCTGTGGGAGAACTATGTACTGGGGGCAAAGCTGTTGGAGGTTTTGACGAAGACATAAATGTGTGGTTTCGAGCCTTGGTAATGGGAAGCGTTGCTATTGTTAAGCTATTGTGAGCCCACGAGCTTCTCTTCGTCACCAGTCCCTTTCCTGGTGGTGGACATTCCCCGGACCGTCCTTCTCCTCCTAGGGCAGTGGAATGAGCTCAGGGGCAGACGAGAACTGCTGTCCCTTGGGTGCCGTTTTCCTTCACACGTGATCTCGTGCATTTCTCACAACTGTGCAGTGGTTACCAGTGGGACTAACGCCCCCATTTTTAGATGGGGAAAACCAAGTATTACAATAAATGACTTCAAAACCTGAGGACACCCTGCTTCCTAAAGGCCAATGCTGCATTCCAGTTTCCTTATGAAAACATCTATACAACTCGAAAGATTTGTTTTCTGTTCATGTCTGATGGTTGCTCAGGGTTCCAGAGGCTGCAGCATGATTGACTGCACGGTGGCCCCGTTTCCTGTTCAAATAAGATCTTCTCTGTCATTCCACGGTTGCTGTCCTCCTGGTACCTACAGGAGTGGACTTGGCTCTCCAGCTCATTCTGGCTCCTAGCATTACACTTGGTGAACAAAACGTGAAACCAAACACTAAGAATTGGCTGAGTCCAGTGCAGGAGGCCTAAGCCATTGCTCAGGGCGGAGCCGCGGCTGAGGGCCTTGCTTGCCAAAGGCTGCCCCCTGGAGAGATGAGCTTTGCAAGCATGTTTTTTGCACCACTAGAGGAACTTTGAAAAATATAAATAAAAAATAACTTTGCCTATTTCATCATTCAAACTACGGGCGGCACCTTGAACTTGTTGCAGTGACGCTCGGAAGGCCGAGGGTGTGCACCTGCTCCTTATTCTCCTCCAGAGACGGCAGCAAGGTGTTGCAGCTGGAAAAGCCACAGCTGGAGCACGTCACCACACCCACCGGCACCCGCAACCCGCCACCTGCAAACCAAGGACCTTTTTTTAAAGTCGGCACTTACCTGGTTATCGCCTTCTGGTCTTCTGTTTTCAGCATAGAATATCTCGTTTTTCATTTAACCTGAAAGCACAAGCTTATTCTCCTGGTGTGTGTGTGCGCGCGCACATGCATGTGTGTACATGTATGCTCATATATGTGTGCACACACGCTTGTGTGTGCACATGCATGTATATATACACGTATGTGTGTACATAGACACGCACATATACATACACATATATGTATATATACACATATACCTATATATGTATACACACATCAATATTGTTTTTTCCTAATGTTCATTACATATGTATAATATATGTATATACTACAACATCATACATATGCACATAATCCACACACATATAAGCACCAATTCTTTTTCCATATTTTATATATTTTATTTATTTAAATATACTTTATATATTCCAACATATATTTTTGATATATATTTTGTTATCCTAACATATAATTACATATAATTACGTGTGCATGCTTGCATATAGGCACCACTTCCTTTTTTCCATATTTTGATTGGAACATTATAGTCGTACATAATGGTGGAATTCACAGGGGGAAATCACAAGGGGAGGAAAACCTCCTGTCCGCAGTGTACGCAGCTGGTGCTGCACTTCCTGGGCCTTCTGCGAAGCACAGGAGGAACGGACTCCTCACTCCCCGCCGGCTGGGCTGGGGCCACAGGGTGAGAGCCGTTATGGACATGCACACAGTATAACTGGGCCAACATCATTCCCAGCCCTCCCCCTCCCCCTCCTCCCCTCCCCCTGCTCTTACTCTTTCCATCTCCCTTTGATTTTTCAGGAGACCCGCTCTACACTGTTCTGCTCTTCTTTACTCTATCTTCCACACACGAGAGAAAACATACAACCCGTGACCTTCTGAATTTGGCTTATTTCATTCAACATAATGTTCTCAAGTTTCATCCATTTTCCCACAAAGGACATAATTTCATTTTTCTTCTTGACTGAATAAAACTCCATTGTGTTTATATTTCGCATTTTCTTTATCCATTCATCTCTTGGTGGACACCTGGGCTGGTTCCCTGGTTTGGCTATTGTGAATCGGATAAACACTGATTCTTAATAGAAAAACATCCCTTTTTGAATAGATGAACCATAAACAGCTTACTGGTCTAAATCATTGGCTTTTTCCCTGGTTTCCAGTTATTAAGCATTATGTGTCAGTGAGCCAATTTATGTATCAAGCATGGGGTCTAGACAGAGGAGCTCCATATATCTGTGAAGCCGGGTTAGAGACGGTGCCCCCCCCCCCCCCACACCAGCACTCCTGCCCCTGGGGCCTGTGCCTGGGGCCTGTGGGGTCAGGCAGCTTAGCCCTGACTCCCGTCTCTTGGGTTCTCGCTCTTTCTCTTCCCCATTAGCTGTTGGGTTCCCACAAGTGCCGGACTTGTATTTTGTTCTCATCCTTGGAACCCAGCACAGTGCTTGGCTTATGGGAAGTGCTGAATAAAAGGTTCTTAATGAAAACAATGCCTCATTTATGTCAAAAAGTGGTGCACAATTTTCAATACTGTGTGCATTTCACTAAACCCTGGAGGACATTGAAAAGATCAATAAAGTCAACAAAGAGGAAACCTATTTCAGGAGGTGACAGTGTGACCTTGTTCCGTGTTAGTTTGCAAAACAGAAGTCTTGGAAATAAAGAGCATAAAAAAACGTCACCAGTGCCCCTCTGGGAGCTGAGAGTAGGACCCACCCAGCCTCTCCAGGGAGCTGTCCCTGCTACTTGACCTCTTCATTCTCTGACCTTCAAAGGTGCCTTCCCCAACCAGGTGTGTTAGCTTTAAAGGAAGCCAGAATACACGTCGCTGTTTGTGACTGTCAGTCTTGTCTGCATCTTGAACAACCAGTGTCTGTGCCCACTGAGGTAAAAGGCAAGTAGGAAGTGGACCCCCCTGAAGCTGGGGGTCACAGCTACACCTGCTGTTAAAGCAGGGGATGGAAATGGCAATGAGGCACCCTTCCCCATGTGGAGAGAGAAATAAATGCATTATCTGCGGTGAAGTGAAAATTAACTGGGTGGTAAATTTAACCAAGTGGGACAGATGGACTTCGTCCTCCAGTTCTGTCACTTTTAGCTGGGGCCACCCTTTTAACCCCTTGGGAACTCCGTCTCTGTAGCTGTAAAAGGGTCTTCTTTGTAAAGACTAAATTTTATTCAGTTGATACATGAAGCATTTAGCATCCCGTGTGCGCTTCAGTGTCCTGGACAGCAGCGCTGCTGATTGGAAACTGTCCACACACGGACATCAAGGCCGTGATGGAACTTTGCAGAGGTGGCTGAGGAGCGGACAAGCAGCCCCTGGAAGGAGCCTAATCCTGCATCTTGGGTTTTCAGGGTCTGGCAGCACTGTTTCCAGACTGGAGCCTCAACCCAGCTTTTTCTTATGTGGGGCCTCGGGCAGGGGCAGGGGTGACCCACTGCTGACACCCTCCCGACTGGGGCAGATCACTGTACCCGGTCGTGTTCCGGGAAATGTCAGGAGGATTTCTTTCTTCTAGTTAAAACTGGTAATTGCTGCCCGAGGAGCTGGGTCCAGGAGGGAAGTCTGGTAACCCCGGGCCTCTCTTAAACCTCTTTATGGTTGGGCTGCCGCCTCTATTTTTGGAAAGGAGCAGAACCATTTGCAGACCGAGCCTCGTGTTCTGGAACTGCTCCCCTGGGGCAGAGGGGAGCTCCTAGTCACTCCTGCAAGGGCTGTGTGTTGGCGTCCCACCAGCAGCAGCAGGCCCAAGGTGGGATTTTTGACAAAATAACCCATAAAATCATCAAAGCCCCTTTCCTGTGCCACCCTGCGGGGCGCAGTTTCCTGCAGCATCTCCCTGTTCTCATCCTGCAGGCAACACGGGGGAGGTGGGGAGGGAAATCACACGGGAGGAAAGTCTCCTGTCCCCAGGGTAAGTAGCTGGTGCTGCACTTCCTGGGCTTCTGCAAAGCAGCGGAGGAACACACCCCTTGCTCCCCTCCAGCTCCTGTGGGAGACTCTCGGGGTATGAGAGTAGAGCAGTCCTGTGTGTGCTCGAGCCTCCAGGGATGCAGATGCCACCAGAAGCAGCAGGCCCAAGCTGGGTGTGGCTGTTGGTGGGAAACGTCACCTCCAGCACCACAAGATGGCTTTGCAGGAAAGGAGCAGAGCCAGGGCGGGCTGCAGTGTTTCCCTGCCAGGTCCCTGATGGAGGCGGCCGGAGGGGGCAGGCACCCATCTATGGGATGAACACTGCATTACAAGGAACCAAAGATGGAAAACAAAGCCCTAGCCACAGCTCTGGACACCTACAATTGTTACTGCGTTTCTCTCCCGGTTAGAAAAAATATCTGACTTTTAACACTTTAATCTGGGTGTGTATTAACATGAAGGCACCTTGGAACACATCTATCTAGTCAGCGTTGGCATTCAGTAGATGCTCAGTTAAAGAGAGAAGCCTTAAGTCTACAAATCTTCCCATTATTAACTCCCACTGCTTTTCAATTGTAGAAATTAAAGTCCTCTCCTGATCTTATTAAATGATGGGACCACTTCATGGTGTAGAGGTACTGGTGTCTCCTTCAGCTAACACATCTCTGCTTTTCATTGCATTCTGCATGATTCTTTTAAGTTTAATTGTATTTATTTTCTTTTTTTAAAAAATTAAAATTTGTTTTAATTATAGTTATATGAGAGTAGAATGCACTTTAATTATAGTTATGAGAGTAGAATGCACTTTGATACATCCTATATAATGGAGTATAATTTCTCATTGTTTTGGTTATACATGATGTAGAATTCCACTGGTCGTGAAGTTATGTGTACATAAGGTAATAATGTCTGATTCATTCTACTATTCTTCCTACCCCCATACCTTGTCCCCTCCCTTCACTCCCCTTTACCTAATCTAAAGTAACTATTCTTCCCTGGGGGGTGGTATCCCCCATTGTGAATTAGCATCCGCATATCAGACAAAACATTTGGCCTTTGGTTTTTTTGGATTGGCTTATTTTGCACGATATTCTCCAGCTTCATCCATTTACTGGCAAATGCCATAATTTCATTCTTTAAGGTTGAATAATACTCTATTGTGTGTGTGGGTGGGTATACAAATATATATTACATCTTTTTAAATCCATTCATCTGATGAAGGGCACTTGGTTTCATAGTTTAGCTATTGTGAATTGAGCTGCTATAAACAGTGATGAGGCTGCATCACTATAATATGCTGATTTTAAGTCCTTTGGGTGTAAACCAAGAAGTGGGATAGCTGGGTCAAACTGTGGTTCCATTAAAAGTTTTCTGAGGAATCTCCATACTGCTTTCCATAATGGCTGCCCGACTTGCATTCCTACCAGCAATTGTATGAGTGTGCCTTTTTCCCCCTACATCCTTGTCAACATTTGTTGATTATATTCTTGATAACTGCCATTTCAGACTGGGGTGAGATGAAATCTTAGAGTAGTTTTGATTTTCATTTCTCTAATTGTTAGAGATGTTGGACATTTTTTTCATAAACTTGTTGATGATTGTACTTTTTCTTTTGTGAAGTGTCTGTTCAGATCCTTAGCCCATGCAGTGATTGTTATTCGTTTTTTTTGGTGTTAATTTTTTTGAGTTCTTTATATCCTGGAGACCAGTGCTACATTTGAGGTGTATGTGGTAAAGATTTTCTCCCATTCTGTAGGCTCTCTCTCCACATTATTGTTTCCTTTACTGTGAAGCTTTTTAGTTTCATTCCATCCCGTTTATTGATTCTTGATTTTACTTCTGGCACTTGAGGAGTCTTGTTAAGGAAGTCAGTTCCTAAGCGGACCTGGTGAGGATTTGGGCCTATTTTTTCTTCTATTAGGTTCAGGATCTCTTTTCTAGTGCTGAAGTCCTTGATCTACTTTGAGTGGATTTTTGTGTAGGGTGAGAGATAAGGGTTAAACTTCATTCTGCTACATATGGATTTCCAATTTTCCCAGCACCATTTGTTGGGGAGGCTTTCTTTTCACCAATCTGTTTTTGGCACCTTAGTTAGGTATGAGATGACTGTATTTATGTGGGTTTGTCTGTCTTCTGTTCCATCGCTCTTCGTGTCTGTTTTGGTGCCAATACCATGCTGTTTCTGTTAGTGCAGCTCTGTAGTATAGTTCAAAGTCTGGCATTGTGCCGCTTCACTTTTCTTGCTAAGGATCACTTTGACTATTCTGGGTCTCTTATTTCTCCAAATCAATTTTATGACTGCTTTTGCAATAGGCTTGTTGATAACATGATCTCTTCCAGTTACACTATCCCAGCATTTACACTGACAATAGGTAGCTATCTCTTCCAGAATTTTCTGTACATAGGTATAATGCTTACTTGTAAAATGGGATCATGTTGTATGTCTTAATCTACTTGGTTATAAAAATTACCATAAGCTGAGTAGCTTAAAGTAACACGATTTTTTTTTACCCATTTTTGGAGGCTGGAAATCCCAAGGTAAAGGCAGATTGAGCATCTGAGGACCTGCTTTCTGGCTGAGAGATGGCACATTTTTGTTCTGTGTCATTACATGATAGAATGAACGAACCAGGGGCTTCTCCCTGGATTCTTTTACAAGGACACTGTAAAAGGACACCATTTTTATCACCTAATCACCTTCCAAAGGCCCCAGCTCCTAACATCATCACTTTGGGACTTAGATTTGGACATGAAATTTTGGGGCACACAAATAGAGACCATAGCAGTATTGTTTCCTCTATCCATTCTTAACAATACAAGGTAATTTTCCTTCTAAGAAGCCTTTCCTTTTTTCTAGGATGACTTTCCCTGATTTTCTATTTCATCAAGTATGTGTATAATAAATTATTTAAGCAGCATTCTGTTGAGAAAAGGGCCCAGATGGAATTTCAGTGTATTCGAAGGAGAGAAATTAAGCGAACATCCTCATAAATAAACGCAGAGTTCCATCAGAGGTGAACGCTATGAAGGACAGGTGCAGGTGTCCCTGAGGTGCCTCTGAAGGGCATGGCAGGGAGACGTTATTTGGTTAGAGAGGAAATCACAAATAAGACATGAGCTTCGGGCAAGTGGGAATCGAATAGACGGGAATTTTCAGGAATAAGAAATTGTGGAAGAGAGGAGAGTTAAGGAGAGCTCTCAGGAGCATGGAGAGAGCAACTTGATGTTAAAGAAAGTCTGCAATGAGAACTAAGAGGGAGAGTTGGGCAAGAGAGGCAGGAAAAGACTCAGAGATCCCTCAGATGCCCAAGAAAAGGGGATTTTCCCACAGAGGGAGGGACACATGCAGATGCCTTGGGGAGCTCAAGTGAGATGGATGCTGCAAACCTTCCGTTGGTGTAGACGGTGTCCCATGACTGGTGGCCTCTGGGGGAGCAGCTGCCTTGGAAAGTTTGGCTCAGGAGCCAGGAGTGGGAAGAGGCTGCTGAGTGGGGCTCCTCCCCGTGGACTGCATTGCCAGCAGCATGGTGTGTGGGAAAGGGCGGGTGCTGGCTCCGGCAGAACTGGGGTCGAGGCATAGCCCTGGCTTCCCGTCCTCTGTGAGCCTTTGCTGTCTCATGCCACGTGTTGATGCCCAGGCCCTGACCACGTCAGAGGGCAGCGTTTGTTTGCCTGCGGTCTCTTTAGTCTTGGTAAGACGTCTACAGGTAGGAATGGAGGGCTTGGCTGTTAGCACAGTGTCTTTCAATTTGTCTGAGTTTTCACTGAATGCTTTCAATAAATCCAGGTGGGGGCAGACTTGTGGATTGTCAGACCAGCAGAGAAGAGGATGTCCGTCAGGAGAGAGGCGTGATGACATGAGGTGTCAGTGGGGGCAGAGGGACGGACGGCAATTTAGAGGGCAAAGCTCCCTTCTCTGAATGGGCACAAGAGTGGGGAAGGGAACAACTAGAGGTGAGTTAGAGTCTGGAGGCAGGAAGTCGGGGGCATTAATGTCCTACAGCCCAAGTTTTCTCCAAGAACTGTTTGAAAAGTCACCCACTGAGGCAGGGTAGCAGGACAAAGCTAGGGGCTGGAAGAGGACATTCAGGCTCCTACGGAGGTAATGACATGGGGTCTGTTGGCGTCCATCCAGCAGGACCACTGAGGCAGTATGGGGCCTGCCGAGTTTGAAGTCCTCCATGGGCCGAATGATGTTAAGATTGACGTTTTCATTATTAAATAACATTCATGTGCCGGTGGTGCTTCTGTGGACTGGGTGCTCCTAGGGTGTCTGACAGGCCTGAGTTCTCTCATCACATCTCCGTAGCTATACACTAGGTCCCCAACTTTCCCCCAGTGTCCTAATATACCCAGGACCTGGGCAACACGAGAAGTCCTTGGGACAGGTGCATGGGGGAGTCAGCCTTGATCCTGGTCTCGGAGCTACACAAAGCCCACTTGCGTGCTGAGAATGGCTTTCCTGTGGCCTTGGTGTTGGGAGGGGAGTCGGGCAGTCTGTGTGGGGCCAGAGAGCGAAGCCACGGGCCCTTCATCCTTTGCCATTTGCTGTAGACTTTCCTTGGTTAGATTCACCATCCAGTAAAACTGTCTGTAGGTCAGCCCGACCCTGGGCCAGTGATTCTGATGAATTGAGATTGGATTAGCCTTTAGAACACTTTATTATAGAGTAGAGTTCTTATTATCTAGGCATGGCAAAGCAGACACATTGGGAGAAGACTGTCATGGAAAACATGATTTGTTATTCCACTATACCCCAAGACGAGGAGGCCCGCCATGCCGTGCAGGGCCATGTGGGGGGCACTGGGTTGAACTGGAGTCCGAGGGAGGGTGAACTCGGGGCAGGAGTCTTTACTGTGGTTTCTGTGGGAAGAAACTGGTGAGGCAGAGCAATTGGGCTCAGGGCTGGCTGGTTGAGAGAATATCAGCAGGCTCCCAGGACAGGGGCTGGTCTTCATCGTCTGGGCCTGGCCCTGGAGTATTTAGGACAGGTGGATAGTGGCCCAGAGCATGGGTGTCTAGTGGAGGAGGTGGTTCCGTCTGGGCTCTGGATCGGTTGGTTGCATGTGGAAAGGGCTCACAGGTGAGCTGTAGCCACCTCTGGAAATGGGCTAACTCTGGGTGGGACAGTCCCCCAGGGTCAGCAAGACCCCACATCAAAGCACCATAATACGGAGAACGAAAGACGGCATTAGTGCAAGCCTAGCATAGAAGAACTCTTTCTAGAAAATTCCTGAGGGATCACCGAAGCCAAATATCTGCTCTCAAATGGCATGTGCTGTCTTGTTTTAGGGGCCTGGTTTGGCCAGAATGGCGCTGTCACCATTATAAAATGACATGCACATTTGGGCACCTTTCGGATCAAGAGCGACACCTCAGGGCCCTCACTGACTGTTTGGGGATGTGGGGGAGAGACGGGCAGCTCCATACTCATCTGTGGGTCTTCACTGGGGGGCCTCGGGGAAGAGAAGACCCATGCACAAGACCCTCGGGACATGGCTTTCCTCTGGTAAGGAAAGCACAGTACCTTCTAGAGAGGAAGAGTGGCATGGGGGATCGCCAGGCCAGAGACCTCGCCCCATCATGGTGTTTCTTGTATTTATCTGCTCCTTCCTGCGTGTGGCATGCTAGCCAAGGCCCTGGGTGCTGCGGATACAGAGGTAATAAGATGTTCCTCTGGCCTCCAAGGGCTCCCCACCTGGTCAGCAGTAGAAACGAGTCAACAGACCAGGAGGTTGGTGTGAAGGGAAACTGGAGGCTTCAGGGGCCTGGGAGACTCGGACCCCTCTCTGCAAAGTCCCTGAGCGAGTCTTTGGCTGCACTGTGGGCAGCTTCTTGACTTCACTGACGTCTCGGCTGACCCCAAGCCCAGGGATGAGTAGAGCGAGAATTGGCTGCTTCACTGTCGAGGAGGAGGTCTGCTCCCGGGGGTGAGACCCTGGTGGCTTAGCTCCCCACAGTCGGAGCTGGAATTGGATTTTCCCTGGAGACCTCCTCCTGATCGTGGCTTCCTGCTCCAGATGTGTGCCAGGGCTTGTGGGCTCTGCTGAGCCTGAGCACAGGTGTCCGGCTCCTAGTGCTCCTTCAGACAGAACCACCTGAGAGACGGGGCGCTGAGCCTGCTGGTGACTACCTGCGGTGGGTCTTCAGATGGAGAGAGCCTCCTGGTCCAGGGATCCAGTCACGGAGCTGTGTACTCCCCAGTGGGAAGAATCACATTGATATGAAAACAGAGGCCAAATCCTGCCAGCTTGTGTGCATCCAGAGCTCCGCTGACGTCAGAGCAGCCGGGTGTGTGTGGGTGTGGCGGGGCGGCCACTACAGCAGCTTTTCACCAGCGGCTCCTGCTGCTGACAGTGCAGAAGCGGCTGAGGACTGGATGTCCTCTTGCTAATTATGCACATATTTCACTGGGCCACCAGCTCCTCACACGGCGTTTCCATTTGGACCAGTTTTCTGAGAACCGTGGGAACAGTCACTGGGGTCCTAGGTTAGAAGGGGAGGCCTGGGGAAGTTTTGGTGGCCACGAGTAACAGAAAGGAAAGGGAGATGAATCTGTGGAGGAATGGATGGTTCCCAAAGTGCGTCTGTCTTGTAGGCATCTTGTCCTGAAGGTATGAGGAAAAGGTCACAAAATTAAAAAGGAAAAGAGACCCACATTTTTTATGAAGGACTTTTGAAAATGGGGAACCATCTTAAGTCAGACCAATAATTTTTAACCCTTTTGCAAGTGGGGAGCAGGGCCTGTGATGGAGACTCTGTATCTTGGTGAATCTCAGAAACGAGTGGGTCACTGGAAGTCCTGGTTGGTTTTGAGTTTCTCAAAGCTTCTATGTTCTATCCTCATGTGCTCATCTTATAGCTTCTAGAATTTGCCATGTTTTGCTGTTTTTAGGCATTAACCCCTTTTTACATAGTTAAGAATGCATTTGTTAAGTTTTCCTGTTCAGTTTTCAGGTGTGGCTTCTAACTTCTTCATGAACCCCTCCTGCTGAGGCAGTGCATCGCAAAATTTGTATTCTTATTTTGCTGTTGGACCAACTCCTTTAGTCTTGATGAAATAGGTGTGTGGGTGTGTTGGAGTGTGGCTACCCTATTTCGAGGACGTTGCCTTCCTGGGGTTCCCACGGAAAGCCTGAGTCGTTCCAGGGCCCTTTCTGCTCCAGCCTGGCCAAGTCTCTGTTCGGCTTCACAGCTGCTCGCGTCTAGCCTTCTGGTCAAGAACCCAAGGTGCCGAAGGTTAGTCTCCCTCTGGCCTCTGTTCTCTTCAGGCTTTCTGTCCCTTGGTTGCCTTCCAACACCTTCAGACACTTGGAAGAATCGTCTGGCTTTTCTAGTTGTCCTGGAGGGAGGGCTTCCCTGAAGCAAGTGAATCTTCTAGTGCTGGAGACGGAATTCTGGAAATGTCCACCGCCAGAAAAATCCACTGTTCTCTTTAAGAAACCGGCAGATGGGAGCATCCCCGGAGAGAACAAGGAAGAAACACAAAGCACACCCGAGCCCTGAAGCCCAGACTGGTGGCTGGCAGTTAGAGTGCAGAAATGGAGTGTCTGTTAAGAACAGAGAGGGGCCTGGAGCGAGGCTATAGCCAGGGGGCCTCTGGCACTAAGGAAGATTTGGGGAAGTCCCTGCTGGGGTCAAGCTATGCTCGGTGTAGTCAATATTCAAAGTTATTTTTATCTAGATGGACTGTTGACTCCTGGTGGCTACATTTCTTTACATACTGCTTTATGTCCTCACTTTATTTAAGCTTGGAAGCTACTTTCACTTAAGTCACTGCAGTGCTTGGCATATGGAGAACCTTAGGCCCCGGTGGGAGGACCCCCGTGTAAGCGACACTGCTCCCTAGCTCTGCCATTCAACGTTGAGGCTGGAGGACGCTTAGGATCCTCAGCTTTCTCCTTGTTAGTGGGTGGGAAGGCCTGGAATTGCAGATTCGGCATTTTAGGATGAGTTAGTTCGTCTGACTCTTGAGCCTGGTTTTGACCCTGCGGACAGACCAGCCATGTGACGGTGGCCCCAAGAAGTGACCCAGAGGGAGGGGTTTTGCAGTCAGAGGACCTGGGTTAGAACCCAGCAGAACGACTCGCCTGCTTCATAACTGGCAAGAACAGTCGAATCGGCCTTGGCCTTGGATTCTTGACCTCCCGTCCATCTTGGAGGTGCCTGTGGAGATGAGGAGGCATGTGGAAAGGGGACTTGGCAGAGGATTCTCAGCCGACGCGTATTCTCCACCTCTGACCCTTTGCTTCAGCCGGTCCTGGTGGGGGTCCTGGAGCTCATGGCCTTCCCACTGACAGCGGGAGACAGGTTCACCTCTGGAAGGCAATGCCATGCCATTTGGTCCCCAAAGGAGTCAGTTCCAAACTCGAGTACTGGGCCCTTGTGCTACTCAGCAGAGCAAGGCAAGATCAGAGGATGAAGCTACGGGGCTGACCTTGGGAGCCACTGGGGAGGAATCCCCGGGGTCTTCTAGGATTTCTTTATTCCTAAGAGGGTGAAAGCAGCTCCTAAAATACGGGGAATCCAAGGTGGGGTGGGAGGGGGCAGCAGGCGACTGGGCGAGCTGTCTGCCTCTGCCTGTTGGTTTCCTTGGTTGTGTAGTTATCCCAAGAGCTCAGGCCTCCCCACTGACTTCCTGCTAAAGTCGGGCAGTGTTTGACGTCGGCTCACTCACTTGCCCTCGGTCACTCGAGTGCCATAGTGAGGCTCAGCCTGGCACACTGCTCGGTGCCTCTTTGGGAATTCTCTTGATCTTCCAGGGCTGCTCCTGCAGGCTGCAGTGCGTGGCCCAGGGACTCCGGCTCTGGCCCCAGACCTGCTCCTGCTGCGCTCTGGGCTGCAGGCACTTTTCTTTCTCCCTCATGATCGTCCAAGCTGGAAGCCCCCAAAGCCATCCTTGGCCTGTGTCCCTCTGGCCTCACATTGAAGTGATGGCCAGTTTGTATCGTCTGCTCACTTAGATTTGTGCAAAGCCTTCACCTGCCTGCAGCGCTGAGCCCATTTCCCTGGCTGCTTCCCGTCTGCCTGGACGTTTGCCTTGGCCACCAGCCTCCCTCGGGTCCCGTGACTTGTTTCCCTGGTGCTGGTCCACTCTTCACTGTGCACAGAGAGAGCAGAGAAAATGCTGGTCTTCATGTCGGTGTCCTGTTTAATAACAGCTTCTCCTGTCCCCTCTGACCCCGTGAGGCGCTGGTACCAGAAGAATATCGACCCTGGAGCTGGGGTTGGGAGTCCCAGCTTCCCCATTCAATAAGGGTTTCTCAGACTATTTGTCCTTGGCTTTTCTACTTGAAAACCGAGGATAGCCAGAGACACTTACCTCCTGCCTGTCTTGAGTGTTGATTGAGGTGACACATGTGAAGGACTTGCCTCTCTAGCGTCACTGTGCCAAAATGCTCTACACCCTTAGCATGCTGTATACGTCTCTTTAAGAACATGATACTTTCAATCTAATATCTTGTATAATCCCACATTGTCTGTTTTAGCCACCCCTGAACCTCATTGCTCTAAGATTCATTGGCATTTGTTTTTTTTTTAATTTCATGCCTAAATGAACAATCTTGGAGGAAGCAAGTATTTTAGAAGAAAGATCCAGGAGTCACGAGGGACTCGTCACTAAGCATCTCCTTAGCATTTTTATTTGAAAGTAGCACAGGATTGGGGACATGGCCTTTTTGTTCTTCATCTCCCCTCCTCCCCCAGGGTCTGAAGTCATTTTGGAGATCAGTGGGTGGACTGAATGAGAAGCTGTTCTTCCCCAGGCTTAGTGTTGGTCACTGGCATAGTCTGCATCTGGATTGTCCCTAAAAGGTCCGTGTGACAGAGGCTTGTCCTCGGCTTGGTGCCATTGGAAGATGGCAGAAACTTTAAGAGGTGGGGCCTGGGGGGAAATCTTTCGGTCACGCACTTGAGAACTGCAGGACTCCAGTGTCTGCCTCTTTTGCTTCTGGCCCCAAGGTGAGCAGTTTTGCCCTGTCATGTGCTCCTGCTGTGATGTGCTGCCACAGGCCCGAAGCAACAGGGACCAAACCCTCCAAAACAGGGAGCCAAAATATCCCTTTTCTCTTTTTAAGTTAGTTATCTCAGGTATTCGTGATGGAAAAGGTGACTACTATAGCCACCGAGGTTTTTCATAGTCCTTGGCTAACTGGAGAAGCAAGAGAAGATGGGAAACAGTGAGGCATACTGATGTCACCTGGAGGAAACGGGTACACCCTGAAGCAGGCAAGTTTTAGGGCCAAGCCCTGAGCTGAACCTCTTATATATACTCCCTTTATAAACTTGAAACAAACTTTGGAACTCTATTATTTTCTTCCTTTTACAAATTAGACACTGAGATTGAAGGGAACTGTGCTAATTGCCAAGATTCCAACTCAGGTGTCTGATGCAAAGTTTTACTTATTATCTTTGCAAGTTTTTGAACCATTAATCCTTCAGAGCTCTGTCTGCACAAAGAATCAATTGGGTACATAGATTTTAGACTTTTTGAACTTGACCTACAGTAAGGAATGTATCTTCTGTCATAGCCATGTCTCAGGACATGCACACATTTAAGCCACATATATACACATGTGCTCACACTGGTGTTTGCATATCCACATATAATGTAAAACTGAAAATTTCAGACTAATAGTTGTTCTTCATTTATTTCTGCTATTGAATTTTATTTTATTGCAAAAGACAAAAAAGGGCTAATCACACCCCACCAGGTGATCTGTACTTTGAAAATAGGGAATTGGGAGATTAGAAGACTTTTAATTTCTTTTCAAATAATTCGATCCTTATGTTCCTGTATTTCTTGGTGTTATAGATATGAGGTGTCCTACAAAAGCTCACGTGTGAGACAATACAAGAATGTTTAGAGGTGAAATGATTTAATTGTGAAAGTTGTAACCTAATTAGCAGATTAATCCACTGATGTGGATTAACTGAGCAGTAACGTAGTCAGAGTGTGACTGGAGAAGGTGGGTCATTGGGTACATGCTTTTGGGGTTTATACTTTGTCCCTGATGAGGAGTTTCTCTGCTTCTTGGTGGCCCCGTCATGAGCAGTTTTCCCTCAATGGGCTCTTACCTTGGGACCAGAGCCATGGAGATGGTGATCTATAAACTGGGACCTCTGAAACTGAGACAAAAAAAGTTTCTAAAATGTTCTTGTCAGGTCTTTTTGTTATAGGAACAACAACAACAAAAAACAGATTAAAATGGAAATTGATACTGAGAAGAGGGTCATTGCTGTGATTAACCTGACCATGTTCAGAAATCTTTGGAGCTGGTTTTTGGCAGGAGAAATTTTGTAAACTTCAGAATAAAAGCTGGAAAAACTTTAGAAGGTTGTTGAGCCACAGCCGAAGGGGCCCCAGCAAACTTTCAGACTGCCAGCTGATGATTGGCTCACAGCAGCCCCAGCAACATCTAGCTGATTGGCTCCTCTGCGGTGATGCTCACTGGGCTGTTTCCCTGCCCTTTCAGGCCACGGAGCTGCTCACTGGGGGACTTTTTTTGGCTCCGCCCACGTGACCCAGCCAATCGGCCTTAAGAGCAGGAGGATTGTGGGAGGTGGAGAGGCTGGTGGTTGAGCGAGTGGCTTGTGGGAAGCCAGTGGTGGCAGTTGGGCTCTGAGGTTTTTTTCCTGAGGAGCTGCTTTGTTTGGCTTGTGTGGTTCTAAAAATAAAGTTAGTTTCTTTTGACAAGTGGCTCCTGAATTGTGCCCAGCCAGACTGCGGCAGAAGGTTGTAATCAGAGCTTAATGGATTATTCTGGTGGGAGCTCAGGACCATAATGCAAATAGGACTGTGGACAGTAAAGACTGGGCTCATAAGGTTTCAGATGAGGAGGACTCCATTGGAAATTTGATTAGAGACCATTCATGTTATATTCTACATCTTCCCCATGTCCTGAGAATTTCTGTGAGGTGAAGTACCAATTAATCTAGCAGAGAAAATTGTAAGATAGTACAGTATTCATGTGGTGAAGTGGGTATTGATGGCTTTTTTAGTCAAGTTTACTGTGATAATAAGGGACAGAAATCTAAGCAGGAAGGTTTTAAAACTTCAAGTTTGGCCAGAAAAGTGCAAGTAAAACTGGGACTAAGGAAGGATGACTGTTAAAGAGATTACAACTACTAAAGAAATGCTAAGTACTTTACCCCCTAAAATAGGAAAGATGACTTGAGTATCTCAGGAATTAACAAGATCTCACCCATCTCAAATTCAAAGTATAAAAGAGAAAATTCTGAGAAGAAATCATCAGGGCACCGTGTGCATGGGGTGGGGCGGGTCTAGGAAGGTGTTTCACCTCAGCTGCCTGGGTACTAAGAGACTATTACAGCCATGGTCCCAGGAAGCTGGATTTGATGCTTGAGAAGGGCATATCTTGGCATCAACAATGTAGTGCTGTTCTGCAGAAATGTAGAAATGCAGGTTGTTGGAGTTATGGGATCATTGGAGCTTCTACCAAGTTTTCAAAGGAAGATGTTATGGTTGGATGTGAGGTGTCCCCGAAAAGCTCATGTGTGAGAACACAAGAAGGTTTGGAGGAGAAATAATTGGAGAAATAATTATGAGAGCCTTAACCTAATCAGTGGACAGTTCCCTGATAGGATTAGTTAATCCTATGGTGGTGACTGGAGGCAGAGTGTGGCTGGAGGAAGTCGTTCCTTGGGGGTGTGGCTATGGGGTATAGATTTTGTATCTGAGGACTGGGGTCTCTCTCTGATTCCTGATCATAATGTGAGCTGCTTCTCTCTGCCACACTCTCCTGCCATGACGTTCAGCCTTGCCTGAACCCCAAGGAAAGGAGCTGGCCTTCTATGGACTAAGACCTCTGGAACTATGAGCCCTCAAATAAACATTCCTTCACTACAGTTGTTCTGGTCGGGTCTTTTAGTATGGTAGTGAAAAAGCTGAATGAAATGGGAGGCATGGGAGACCAGGCAAAGAGTAGCAGAGTCAGAGTCCTTGAGGGCTGCCCCTGAGAGGGTAATGCATGAAGAGGTGAGAAGGAAACCAAAGCTGCTTTGGAGACCCTTAGATATGGGAAATCTGCCAAGGAAAGATACAGGAGCTGAACAGAACAAGCCAAGACAGAGGCCACTGTTACCAGTGTGGCCAAACTAGCAGGTCCTGGTGAGGGGCAATGGGAGATTGGAAGAAATAGTCACACATGCAAATCTTGAAGATAAGACAGCTGGGATTGGGTGGAGCACTACTCTGTGATGGAGAAGCAAGTCTAAAGAGTTACACCAGCAATCTTTATTATATATTCCTCTAAATCAGGTTAAAGACTATGCAAGCATTATTCTTTGTATTCATGAAAGTTAGAGTTAGCAACAGTATGCAGCTATTTTCTACTGTAAAATGTTGCATTTTACGGTTGCAGTGTGCAATGTTAGGAGCATTGTGCAGCTCTGGAGAAAGTCCATTGTTTAAAGTTACTGATCTGCCTGCAGATTCAGGAGAACGGAACTGGTGAAACATTGTGGTTATCTTAGCAAGGAAGTTCATTTATTCCCAAGAGCTGCCATGCCTGAGAATAAGGTCGAAGTTGATAAGACTCTAGCATGGAGGATGTCTCCATAGCAACTGGGCACCCTATGCCTTTGCACAGAAACTTTCCCAGTCACCAAGTATGCCACAGCCATGAAGTCGTCAGGGAACCCAATGTCAGACACTGGTCTCCAGTCATTGTCACCACTCTCCACAAGAGGCCACATGGGCTGCAACCAGCAAGGCCATAGGAGTGGAGCTACATGAGCCCTTTGGAGAGAACATCACAATGTCATGTGTCCTAGATGCAGGATGTGGAGTCACAGGACTTGTTTAACAGCTGAATTTCCATCTGACTTTGGTCCCATCCCTCCTTTCTATGCCCCTATGATTCCATGTTTACTCTGTGCCATTATACATATTGGATATATGTAATTTTTTTTTTATTTTTACAGAGGCTTCTACTGAGAGTTTGTCTTGAGTCTCAGAGGAGAATTTATACTTGAACTTCTGGGAAATGCTAGAACCGTTAAGACTATGGGTTAACCGTTAACCGTTAAGACTTTTAGAAATGGACTAGGTGTGTTTTACATTGTGGGATGGGCATGAACTTTTGGGATTCAAAGGTGGAATGTTGTGGTTTAGAGATGAGGAATGCCCCCAAATGTGTGAGACAACACAAGAATGTTCTGAGGTGAAATGATTGTGAGAGTTGTAATCAATGGATTAATCCACATCAGTGGTAACGAAGTGCAAATTAGAGACAGATGGGGTGTGGCTAGAGGAGGTAGGTCACCAGGGTTGTGCTTTGGGGACTTAAAATTTGTCCCTGGTGAGCAGAGTGCTCTCTCTCTGCTTCTTGGAGGTTATGTCCTGAGCTGCTTCCTCACTACACTCCTGTCATGATGTCCTGCCCTGTTGTGGGCCCTGGGCTGTGGAGTTGGCCATCAATAGACTAAGATAACTGAAACTGAGCCGAAATCAACTTTCTTTCTCTACATTGTTCTTGTCAAGTCTTTTGGTCATTCATAGCAATGAAAAAACTGACTAAAACACTGGGAAATTCCTTTGGACCTATACTGTTCATTCAATATTCCAGGAAACTCCTTCTCATCATATAATATGCAAAGGTTTATTATCACATGGCCTTACTATCTCCAGGTATTGCGTTGTAGAAATTACTAAAGATTTTCATGAAGTGTGGTGTGTGTGTGTGTGTGTGTGTGTGTGTGGTGTTTTGTAACAGTTTGTTTTTATTTATCTATTTACCCAAAGAAATTGTATTACTCTGATTATTTCCATATGTGTTCTTAAAGTTATTTGGCTTGTTTAAAGTTTTATTCTCTAAGTTATAAGGGCATTGTATTCAAATAAAAGGAACAACCATGGTAGTAATAACTAGAAGAGCAAATAAGGCTTTGTTTTCCATGCAAATGAGCATAATTGAAATAGACTGTTTTTGCAAATGGATTTTGAAACTTTGGAGGAAAAACTTGGAAGATAAATATTCTTGAAGCTAAAGCAAATGCAATCTGTATATGTAAATGAGATCAATTAATTTTAGCAGGCAAATGAGAAAATCAATGATTTTCAGAATCTTATAATTTGGTTAACCATTAGTTTCATTAGTCTTTCTGTTTTAAACTTAATTATTCAAATATAGAACCAGATTGAAGTGTAATTTATGGAGAACTCATCCTTAAGTTAATTACATGCAAGCCTTCCCCTGCAAATGGAAGAACTGAGGATGGAATTATGAATGCCAATGCAGAGCATGGAATCCATTGGTCATGGCTCATTTGGGTTTAACTTGGGAGACGGTGTGGGGCAAGAGTAAGCTGGCTTGGCCTCAGAACAGAGTTTGAGTCCCAGCTTTGATGCTTTCTAACTGGGAGCTCTTGGGCAACTTCATATCTTCAGAACTTTGATTTTCTTATCCGTTAAATTACCTATACTGCAGGTGATTATGAGGACAAAATGAAGAAATGTGTATGTCAACCTTTAGCACGGTACCCAGCATGCAGGGAAGACTTGTTATCCACCTGCTGCAGGCCCCTCCCTCACCTTCCTGGTTGGAGGGAGGGGAGCTTGGGTTGAGGAAACACTTTCTGGATTTGCATGGTCTGGCTGGTATTTCTCTTTTAGCTGGCAGTAATTTTGGCTGATAACATTCTGTAGGTGTCTTGCAGTATCATTTCCATCAGAAACCAAGATGGGTTTTAGAAGCTAAGTCACTGGAATTACTGAAAGGGCGAGAGCAGCAGATTTGACAGGGATGAATTCAGGCAGTTCATGTTGTTTTTATTTCCTCACTGTAATGATTGGTTTCTGATCTTTTGCATTTTCTCCCTTCACTAAATTATGACAATCGTGATAATTAACACCTGTGCAACACCTACACAGTGGTTTTGTTAGATTGTGAGGGCAAGTACTATTATTGACATTATATAGATGAGGAAACAGAGGTGTATTCAGGGGATGGGGGCTCCCCAACCACACAGCTGGGGGAGGTGAGGTTCAAGTGCAAGTGTGTCGGGTTGCAAGTTTTGAGCTTTGTTTCTCTGGATCAAGGCTTTGATGCCACAGGATGCTGCTGATGGTCCACAGGCAAGTCTTGTACATCTCGGGCTGGGGATGTGCTCAAGCGGTAATGCGCTCGCCTGGCACGTGCGGGGCGCTGGGTTTGATCCTCAGCACCACATAAAATAAAGATGTTATATTCACTGGAAACGGAAAAATAAATATTAAAAAAATTCCCTCTCAAAAAAAAAAATACATCTCACTGCAGATGCTTTTATACCACGGGAGAGTGGGTGGGTCTGATGTTGGTAGGAATGAATTTCTTTTACGTATCCTGGAAAGCTGGTCAGCTAATGAAGGATCATGAAGCTGCAGAGAATAGAATCCTCTGACCCAAAGAGGGAAAAGCCATCAGGGGTGAAGGAATCAGAAGTCGCTCATCTTTCCCAAACAAAATGAACCTAGAATAGTGTTGGAAAGTAAGAGGAAGTTGGAAGACTTACCCTAGATGATTGAAAGTCTTACCACAAGGTTACGGTAATCCTGAGAGTGTGATGTTGGCATAAGGGTAAACACAAAAAGAAGAGTCTAGGGACACGTGTGCAAGCGTGCATGCTTGTTTGCGCATACACACACACACACACACACAAACAGAGAGATTGATTTGAAGTAAAGACAATCCAATACGAGGATAAGACGAGCTTGCCAACAAATAATTCTGGAAAAATTGCATATGCAAAAAAACAAAAACAAAAAAAAAACTTCAACCCTTCCCATGTACAAAAGCTATTTTAAAATGGGCCACAGACCAAAATGTGCAAAAAATCTAAAATTATAAAACGTCTAAAGGAAAACACTGGAGAGATTCCTTGCAATTTTGACATAGATTAGGTTTTCTTAGGATGTAAAAAGCATCAGCATAAAACAATAAATTGGACTTCAGCAAAGCTAGAAAATTCTGCTTAAAAATATACTTCAAAAAAGTGAAATAAAAAGATACACCTTAGGCTATTCAAAGTACATATCTCTGATAAAGAACTTGTATTCAAAATACATTAAACAAACTATAAGAACAATCATGCAGCTAAAAATGGGCAAAAAACCTTGGATACACTTCAGTAAAAGAAGGTAAACAGGTGGCCAATAAATGCCTGGAAAGATGCTCAAATAATTATCTTGGAAATGCAAATTATGAGATGCCATTTTTACCTCAAAGTGATTTGAACAAACAAAAGACATTAGGGTTTTCTGAAGTTGGAGAGCAATTAAAGTTTTCAGAAATTGCTAGTGGGATTATAAAAGATGATAATCTTCCAAACCTATTTGGAAACAGTTTGAAAGTTCTTTAAGAAATAAACACACTGAACATGTGACCCAGAAACATTACTCCTATGTATATCCCTAGGAGAAACTAAAACATAGATCCACACCCAGCTTGGCACACATGTCTACCACCACCTTGGTCCTGTCCAGAAACAAATGATGGATAAACAAACCACAGCAATTTAATAGCAGAATGTTATTCAGCAATAAAAAAAGAAAACACTGATAAACAAAATGAAGTGCTTGAATCTCCAAAACATTCTGAGTGAAACAACCCAGTAAGTCTGAGGTGCGGTGGCAATGACTAGCTGGAAATTCGGGCAAAGGGAACTTCTGTGGTGATGTTTCCACTGCACTGTGGCCTTCCTGGTAGATTCTTATTAAAACTCTTCAAATTATATATGAACAACATGCAAAATATATTATACATAAATTACAACAAAAAACTAAGAATGGAAACGAGTGTATAAACAGTCAACAAATCTATATTTTCAGAAGCAAACAACTGACAGAGACCTTCATCAGATTAAGGAGACAAAGAATCTAATAGAAAAAGGTAGAACAAGTATTTCAGAGAAAGGAAAATACGAATGGTCATAAATGCAATGATGCTCATTAGCAATCCTGGAAATGCAAATTAAATTATAAGCAGGTACCATTTTACCCCTACCAGATTGGCAAAACCCATGTATTGAGGAATTGTGGCAAAAACAGAACTTGAGAGAATACTGGTGAGAGAACAAAATGTGTATTAACATGTTGGAAACTGGCCTTTTCTTTTTAGGCATAAAATCTCTGACTCAGCAATTTTTTCAAGGTCTACACACCAGATAGGTTCCTGTTTGTGGGTACCCAGAGAACTACAGGAATATTATGGTTCTTAGTGGCATTGTCTTAGCAAGTAGCTGAAAACGGCCCAGTTCCCATTCCTCAAGAGGAGAATGCATAAATAAGCAGTGCATGTGACGGAATGCAATACTTTGGTCAAGTGAATTAGCCAAAGCCTTGTGCATCAGCAACAGTAAATCTTAAGAAAACCTAGTGCTGAATGATAAAAGCAAGTTTCTGTAGACTATAAAGTGTAATACTATTTGTATAAAGCCCTCAAGCATATAAAACTTTACAAGTGTTTGAACATAGCTGTTCTTTAAATTATGCTTTTTTGTAAAAACAAATGAACTCAAAATTCAAAATCATGTTTTTATTTTGGAGGAGGGAGAGAGGTACTTGAAGGAAATTAAAAATCATTTTCTAAACCTGGGTCATGGAGCAATGGTGTTTTATAATTCACATTTTGTCGATGCATTTCATGTATGATATTTTGGTAATAAACCATTTAAATGAACTTAAAACGAAGTCTTAAAGAGATCTATAGAACTTGACCTTGCATCCTACTTGTGGTACTACAAATACAGGTCAAGGATGAGCTTGTGTTGAGTGAAAAGGTATGAGATGTATCTTCCAGGTCAGACTAGGGTGCTTTGTGCAGGGCTCAAAGAATCAGGCAGGTGCCTGGGAATTTGGACAGTAAGTACTGGGCCCAAGGAGCTGTGGCTCAGGTGCCTGAAGTGGATGTGGCAAAGGGGCAGGCATTACCAGGGAAATTCTGCAGCTCTTGAGAGGTCCAGGCCTACACACACTGTCAGGATGGTGTGTAACCCTCGAAGGCCCAGGGCTGGCTCTCATTCTTCTGATTCTGGCAGAACCTGCACCAAGAAGAGGAGCCACATAAGATTACTAAAAATGGTTGGTTTTCTAGCCTTGGCAGATGAGGTTCAATAAGGTTTCATTTGATTTTGATTTCATGTTTCTTGCACCTTGAAATAAAGGGATCAATTTCTACTCAACAGTAACATAAACAACCCAAAACACCCAAATCATCAACAATAAGATGATTTTGTACCAGGAAATTCATTTATTATATCAAATATGGGGATATTTACAGTAGTGCCAATTTATCTGAGGGGGATACATTCTAGGCCTCCAGTGAATGCCTTATACTGCTGATGGTAA
Organism: Callospermophilus lateralis; assembly: GCF_048772815.1. NCBI lineage: Eukaryota > Metazoa > Chordata > Mammalia > Rodentia > Sciuridae > Callospermophilus > Callospermophilus lateralis. Next base: position 7,916,063 of record NC_135318.1, read on the forward strand.
TAAACCCTGTGTGTACTATGATTGTTTTCCTAAACATACAGACTTGTGATGAAGCTTAATTTATAACTTGGGCACAGTGAGAGACTAAGATCAATAAGTAATAATGTAGCAGAACCGTTATAACAATATACTGTAATAAAACTAGGTGGCTTCTCTATCTCAAAATAGACTCATTATTATGATGGTGGGAGGTGATACAGCATGTATGTGATGAGGTGAATGAGGCATTAGGGTACTACATAAATTTACTTGAACACAAGCACTATACTGGCAGTGTATCTAATAACTGAGATGACTGCTAAGGGACTAGCAGGAGGGTAGCATATACAGTGTGGATACACTAGGCAAAGGGTTGATTCACATTCTGAGTGGAACAGAGGGACAACAAAACTTCATAGTACTACTCAGAATGATGTGTAATTTAAAACTTAAGAATTGCTTATTTCTGGAATCTTCATTTAATATTTTGAGACTGGTTCACAGTGGTTCACAGAGGATAACTGAAACCATAGAAAGTAGAATCTTATATAAGGGGGATTGCTTTATATAAAAATCTATAAACATATATGTGTATATGCACACACATATTCACATGTACTTATGTATAATTATGAATGAGTATGTATTAAATATAAGTACTACATATATTATGAATTATATAAATATGCATGTATATAAGTATAAAGTGTGCATATTTATATTTATGCAATATAAAATAACACAATACAATAAAAGTATATATAACTATACTACAAAATAAAAATGTTTACAAATATTAAAGTAAATGTAGATGCTTTTATATTATAAATGCTGTTATGAATGCCCTATTACATTCAGTAGAATGTTCACCAGTGTTACTTGGAAGTGTTGAGATTATTTTTTATCTTTGATGCTCTGACTTTGCCACAGGGTCTACAAAAACTTATTCATTAAAAACAAAATTGTTCACTTTCTTAAAATCATGAAAGACAGTCAATCAGGCAGACCCACCTCTCTGTCTCTGGGTGGTTCCCAGATCTTGGGTCTTAAGGGCTATCTGCAGGGACCCTGGTGCAGACCAGGATGCTGAGGCCATGGCGGGTGTCTAGCGCGACTTCCACCACCTGTGCAGCTTCTGGTAGGTCCTGAGACCATTGCGGGCTTCAGTGACTCGTCTCATAAAAGCCTCCACTGTAATGCCTGCAGTTTTCACAGAAATGACAGAACTCAAAAGCTAAGGGTAAGAAAGGAGAGTTTTAGTCGGATTTCAATGTAGCTTCCTTTGAAGGATGAGTGGCTGAGCGCGCGGGTGCTACAACCAGCAATGACGGCAAGGAACCTGACGTGGTGTTGCCACAGGTTTCTGTGGGAGGTGGCCAGGGTGTGGACCAGGTGGCCTTTGATGTCAGGGTATTAGGTTTTCTCGCCTTTTGATCTGGTGGCTTGGTCACTTAGAGATGCTGAAGATGAAGAACTCTCTTCTTGGCGATACCATCTCCATGTGTTTCATGAGGTTAGATCTTTATTGCCTAAGGGTGAGTCCTACTCCATGAAAAACGCGTAGCATGACGGGGGGCCAAGGAAGGAAGGAAAGGAGAAGGGACGAGAGTCACCACCACAGCAGGAAACCAAGGGGGAAGAGAGTGGCCCCCGTGTGCAGGGGAGCTGGGGTGGAAGAGTGGTTGAAGGGAGGGAAAAGTAGGAATGAAGAGACCACAGGATGCTGCAAGGGGGAAAATCGAGAGCCCTGTGCCTTGGGTGCTTGCTCTCTGCGGGTGCTTGCTGCTGGCCTCCCTGCGTATGGTCTGATTGAATGCTTACCCCCACCTAATTGAGATAGGTGCTCCTGTTATCCTGAACAGATGGGTTAGTAGTTAAGTGATTTTCTCCATAACAGTTTCTTGGGGCTTGAACTCCGGGCAGGGTTTGAACTCAGTCATCTGATTCTTGAGCCCATAACATTAACCACTCTGCTTCCCTTAGGAATGCGGCAACATCTAGCATCCTTTTAGTACACAGCGGCCATTTGCTAAAATTGTATGTTTTGGTGTATTTTTAACACCTGGGTGGAATCAGTGGCAAATACTTGGGGCTTCCAGTTTCCCATTGACTGCACTGTTTTTCTATCTCTAGTTCACCCAGGGAGAGAAAATGCATTCTGTACAAACAGTGTGAAAATGGGAAACCACCACACCGCCCTCGGCGGCAGAACGCCTGTCTTTGGCTGTCATTCACGTTGGCCCTGCACATCTGGCCAAGGAGCTGGAATCATGCTCTTGATGCACTTTCCTTATAAATCTGAGGAGATGAGCTATAAGGTGAAAAGATGGGAAAACTGTCTTCGACGTAGAATAAATCAATCGTGAACTTATTATTGGTGCTTATTTAGAGGGGCCAAGAATGACATAGAATTCCTAATTGCAAGCTAATCATCAGGACAATGAAAAAAGTAGTCTTCTAGCCTGAGATTAAAGTCCAATTTATCTCTAGGGAAATCAAATTGGAACTTAAACTCTTGCCCGCCTGCTGTTTATTCCTTTGCAGGAAGGGGTAGGAACCCAGGTCTAGATCCACACGCACTATGGGCCACAGCAGCTAGTGAAGTTACCTTCTCTAGGCCTCATCTGTAAATGGCAATTATCTTTTCCTTACAGGAGTGTCATGATTGCTAAAGGGGAGGCAGGCAAGCCCCCTGCACGGAGATGGTGAGGCACAGTTGATGGTGCTCAGTAACGGTGGGGAAAGCAGTGCTCCCCTAGGCTGTTAGACATCGTCTCCCTGAAAATCAGGCGGCCCTTGAAGACTTGATTTGTTTGATCGTACGGGTCAGCTTCTGCCCGAGCTCTGAGCAAGCAAATCTTAGGATGGTCATCTTTTAACTTGTAAAGAAGCCGAGGGTTGGAATTCTAAACCAGGATGTGTACTTAAGTTCTCTTGCAAAGATGGGGGCCCATCCACTTGGATCAAAGCATTGAAAACAATATAAAGAGTACCCGCAAGACGAGTTAGACAATCTTGATTTCAAATTCTGATTCCGAGAAGTTTTTCTGAGTTTGAGTTTCTTTCAGGTGTTCATTTGGTCAGTGGTCACTAAGCACCTAACATGTGTCAGCCCTGCAGAGAGCAAAGAGGAAGACTGGCAAGGTCTCCAGTGTCGTGGGACTTGCTGCCCATGGGGAAGAGGGACCAGTGAACAACGTGGTGCTGCAGTGGTGAGGACTGTGAGGACTGTGGAAGATGGACAGCAGGGACCTGGGGCCTGGTGCTCACAGTGATCTGAGAGGGGTGGGTGGTGACGCATGGCCCACTCGTCAGAGAGCCTGTGAGAGGATTAGATGAGATGGTACGTGTTGACTGGTACCTGGTGGGTGACCCATATGTGTGTTACCATCAAAATAATTCTGTGACACACTTCAGAGCTAGAGTGACCACTTCTAGATCATCTAGAATTTTCTAACATTCTATTCTGGTGACTGGCACAGAGATGGTTGCCTTAGAACCTAGGGTTAAAAATGCATATTCTTGGGTTTCATTTTCCAAGGATTCTAATTCCATAGATAGGGCTGGGACGGGACCTTGGGAAACTACACTTTTGTAGCGTTTTCCCGGTAATTTTGGTCCAGCCTACTTGTACCTCCTAACCCCAAATTAGAGATGGAGAGACTGAGATTCAGGAAGCATGATTTCTGTGGTGTGCCCAGGGCCACGTGGCTGGCAGAGGGTTCTGTAGAGCATCAAGACAGTAAGAATGGAGGGGGTCTGAGAGCGTGCGGCACCAGCATTCCTTTATTTCCACCTCCTGAGTCCACTGGAGTGTCTTGGGTGCTGTCAGACGTGGACCAAGGAAGTGAGCCACCGCAGCTCAGTTCATCTGCCAGTGTTTGGGGCTGGAGCAGGGCTGGGTGTGCGAGTGGAGGCCGGCCTCCCCAGTGACGTTGGGGCTTGCGTGCTGTGCCTGCTGGAGAGGTGGGAAAGCCAGGCTGGGAGACTGCCCTCGTGTCTTCCCTAATTCAATTCTGCGTTGATATCCAGTGTCAGATCTCCCTGCAGATGAGAGGGCCACGTGGCAATTGTGTCGCTGTCACAATCTGTTATTTTCAAATGTGTGCGCGGATCTGTAATTGCATTGACACCCATTAGGTCTCCCTCCCGGGCAGTGCCAGGCGCTGCTTGAACATGTTGTAATTAAGTCTCCTCATTCTACCCCCGCCCCTGCCTGTTGTCCCGAGGATGCTCAGCACCAGGCTCTGCTCAGGGCATAGCCATGGTCACATTTGTGTAATATCCAATCGACTGGACATGTGCTCCTTTCTCTGTCTTTGCCCCCATTTGGCCCTGGTGATGTGGGGTGGAGAACAAGCTGATTCACTTACAATAACGAAATCTTATGGGTAAATGCCACACTCTGATTGGCTGAGAGGGCGAGCAGCACTCTCTCCATGATGTCTGGCACACATTGTGCTCACGCTCCCCTTCTTACCACTGACGGGTGATTTAAACAGCCAAGTCCATCTTGCTCAACTAATCAAAGTAGAATAGGGCAAGTTTGGGAAGAGTTTCATCTGCTCTTTGTCCAACAAGATTGGAAATAAAATACTTGAGGAAACTATGATGAATTTTGTTAAGTTTAATACGCAACACAGTTATACCCTTCTTTTGCATTACAAGCAATGTCAAATACGGTTCCAACCTCCCCATATTCATCTCTGATGGAACATCTGAGCATTTTCATTACAAAAGCAAACTTGAAATTTCTATAGGGGTAAAATGGGGATGCTAGTCTAGAGCATTTTTTTTTTAGAATTTTAAAAATGCATTTTTGTGGTGCAAACAACCAGAGTTATATTAAAGTTTCTTTCACTGTGTTTTAGTTCTACAACTGCCACAAATACTATCAGCTGAGGAAGAGAGTGAAGTGATATTTAGGCAATGCTTCTATGGTGGGAAATAATATTTAGTATCCTTGATGATAATCTCATTACTACACATTCTACTTTTCAGCTCTTCCCTTTACATATGTGCTTCATTTGTCTTATTTAACTTCATTCTTTGAATAATACTGCCAGGTAGGTATAACTATCAATTTCAAAAGAAGACAATGAGGATCAGCAAATTAAATAACTTTCCCAAGGTCAAAGTTAGAAAGTGATAGAATTGGGACAGAATTCAGGCCTGTCTTCAATTTCATACTCTTCACCAAAAGTAAATAACTGAAATGGTTTTATTTATATTTTTAAAATATCCTTCCTATTCCCCAATAGATGATTTTTTTTTCTATTTTTTCTTTATCCCTCATTAATTTAATAATATATATTAGGGAAAATTTTCTACTCTATTATATCCATATTAACTATGTATGACAGCCCAACTTCAAAAACATGAAGGTGTTGCTGTTAATATTATGATTGTAATTTTCTTATTTACAGAGCGTTTTGAAATCAAAGGCAGATGGTGGGTGCTGTGCGTGTCCATACTGCCTGTGAAGGGCCTTGAATTTGCATCTGTAGAGTTACCCAGGCTGCTGGGGATGGGCAACAACATAGGGTTTCTAGCATGAGAGTGGCTTGATCCGATCTGTTTAGAGGGTGACCCTCACGGCCTGGGAAGTTTGGGGACGGGGAGACTGCACATGGGTTGGCCACAGCCCAGCTGGGAGGTGAGCCCTGCCCTGGAGAGGAGTGAATGCAGTGGTCACGGTAGGGAAGCAGAGTGGGCCTGGTGGGCGTCAGTGTGTCCTGCTGAAGGCCTCTAGAGGAGATTCTCCGGGAAGGGCAGAGTGGGCCTGGAGAAGGAACAGAGAGAGGGGCTTTTCCAAGACAGTCAGCCCTCTGGCCCCACACATCAATTCTGCTGCTCTTCCTACTCCCCCAAGGAGAAATGAGGTCTTGGTGGCTTCTCCTTGGCTGGACAGATTCATTTAGATTTAACAAGGTATGCTACAGGGAGCAAACTTCTAGAAGCAATTATGCACAGGCAGGTCTTGATTGGATAAGGAATAGAAGATTATCAATTGCATTTCCTTTGCCCATCCCTTTAACTCCCAAACCCATTCCGATTTTATGACTCCATAATTAACCAGATAATTAAACAACTGTAAATAGCCGTCTTGAACATGCAGTGCCACGCTTTGCTGCTGCCTCCCTGTTCGGAGTTCTCATTAGCAGCCCTAGTCACTTCTCATTGACATGCAAAGGAGCACAGGGACTCCTGCTCACAGAACTGCACAATGTGGTTTCCTAACTCACATAGTTAAACTGAAGGATGCCTGTGTGTGTGTGTCTCCCTCTCTCCTCCCTTCCCTCCCTCCCTCTCTCTCCCCACTTCCCTCCCTCCCTCTCTCTCCCCACTTCCCTCCCTCCCTCTCTCTCCCCACTTCCCTCCCTCCCTCTCTCCCCACTTCCCTCCCTCCCTCTCTCCCCCTTCCCTCCCTCCCTCTCTCCCCCTTCCCTCCCCTCCCTCTCTCCCCCTTCCCTCCCCTCCCTCTCTCCCCCTTCCCTCCCCTCCCTCTCTCCCCCTTCCCTCCCCTCCCTCTCTCCCCCTTCCCTCCCCTCCCTCTCTCCCCCTCTCCCCCTTCCCTCCCCTCCCTCTCTCCCCTCCCCTCCCTCTGTCCCCTCCCCTCCCTCTGTCCCCTCCTCTCCCTCTCTCCCCTCCTCTCCCTCTCTCCCCTCCCCTCCCTCTGTCCCCTCCCCTCCCTCTGTCCCCTCCCCTCCCTCTGTCCCCTCCCCTCCCTCTGTCCCCTCCCCTCCCTCTCTCCCCTCCTCTCCCTCTCTCCCCTCCCCTCCCTCTCTCCCCTCCCCTCCCTCTGTCCCCTCCCCTCCCTCTGTCCCCTCCCCTCCCTCTGTCCCCTCCCCTCCCTCTGTCCCCTCCCCTCCCTCTGTCCCCTCCCCTCCCTCTCTCCCCTCCCCTCCCTCTCTCCCCTCCCCTCCCTCTCTCCCCTCCCCTCCCTCTCTCCCCTCCCCTCCCTCTCTCCCCTCCCCTCCCTCTCTCCCCTCCTCTCCCTCCCTCCCCTCCTCTCCCTCCCTCCCTCCCTCCCTCTCTCTCTCCCCTCCCTCCCTCTCTCTCTCCCCTCCCTCCCTCTCTCCCCTCCCTCCCTCTCTCCCCTCCCTCCCTCTCTCCCCTCCCTCCCTCTCTCTCTGTGTCTGTGTGTATGTGTGTGTGAGAGAGATGAGAGGGTTTCCTTAAACATTGGGCTAAAATTACCCTCTGTTTATGACTGACAGTCATGTTGCATTCATCTAATGAGTTTTTGTTAAAAAGCATGGTCTACTACTTAATACTATTTAAAAAAAATTAATTTTCTTTTCACCATTCCTTTTTCCATGTGATGGGGCAAGGAACAGAAAGCCAACATGACAATCCTAGAAATTCTGGATGAGAGTCCCCATCTCCCCCAGTAAAGTCGAAATGAAAACTTAGGAGCCACCTAGAAGAGGGTAGCAGAACGCAAGTTTCCCAGTAGAGACGAGACTTGTCAGCTCTTGGTGGCAGCATGGACTTCTGAAAATACACCAAATCTAGAGTCGAAAGGAATGTGTGTGTGTCCCAGCTCTGACTCTGGCTGGGCACCTTTGGTCACTTTCTTGCATTTCTGTTGAATCATGCAGAAAGTTATGGAGGATTTACATTCCTTGGTGTTGTGAGTAGAAATGAGAAGTGTTTTATAAGAGCAAAGTGCTCTTAAAATATATCAATTCATTTTGCATTTATTAATTCTTTACCAAATGATATTCATTAGTCTCCTAACTTACACCATGCTCATTTCTCCTCCTCTGGGCTCCCACGCCTTTCTCCTTCCCTTTCCCTCATCCTTCCACAGGTACACATTGAGCATCTCTTAGGAACCAGACGCTGTTAAACACCAACCTGACCTGAAATCACCCAAACATTTTTTGAAGACAAGGATATGTTTTTAAAGGAAAGGACTATTTGTTTCTCGGGCTAGGGAAATCTGTATCCTCGCTCTTGGCACAGTGCCTGAAGTACCACAGAAACTCAGCCAATTGAACCGAGCCTACATCCACCTCACAAGCCTATGCCCAGCCTAGTTACATTTTGCAACAGTAAAGGACAGGACTCGAGCAGTTAGGGAATCAAAATGCTGGTCACAGGAGGCCAGTGAATGCTTAGTTACCTGATAGTAACAACAGAATCGGGATACATCAGTTCCCAATGAGCCAGTTCCTTAGTTTAGCAGCTTTAGTGTCATGGTCTAGTTGAACCTCTTCTTGCTCATCCTTGTCCATTCCTTAGCTTTGTGTTTCTACCTACTTCCTGCCCACAGTGAGTGGCCTTGAAGCTTGCCTGTCCACTCTGGTGTGGTGCCTTCACGAATGTAATATTTGGGACACACACTGAAGGGCCTTTCAGCTTGTGCTCTGTCCCTGCAGGCAACCCTTATCCATCAGGGCCTACCCAGTGGATTGTTCAGAATACGCTGCTCCTATAGAGGGAGACCCTCACCCCCAAAGGAGGAGGAGGGTCACCCAGATGAGGCAGACGATGCCCCTGCTCCCTTCACCAACTCTGGATGTGCTTCAGCAGTGCTCTGCAGCTGCATGTGTTCCTGAAAAGCTCCAGGGTTTGTCTTAGAGAGTCATTGAGTCTTGGTGTTTGCATCAGTCACTGTCTGCACACGTTAGGAGATGAAATAAAGTACTTGAGATTTGAAATTTGCCTTTAGGTTTAGGATCCTCCTGGGGAGAGGAGATGTGAACTTAAGGAGGTTTATTGGGTCTGCACAAGGAGGTGAGGTGTCGCACTGGGAAGAATTTAGGGGGAGACAGAGCCCTGAACTCCCGCCTGGTTGCCACATCAACTCTTTCTTGTTTGGGAAACACGTCCCCTTAGTTCCTAGTCACACTTGGGTCTGTGTTTGTATTGTGGGTTTCTTGAGGATTTTGTTGGAACAAAGCTTGCTGCTGCTCTTAGAAAATGAGGTTAAAAATCGCTCCCTTGTTGAGGTCCTTACTGGTGGAACGGTCCACACTTCTACATCACGTCAGTTTGTTTTGACCATAGTGATGAGCTGTCATCAGAGAAGTCCTTAACACGGGACAGACGTCCACTAAGGGCTGAATACGTAGCTGGTTCTGTCCAGTGTCTTCGCCTCCTGCCTCCCTCTTTATTTCCTCAAGCTTCCCTTGCTACTCTGGCAGAACTCATCTGGCTCTTTGGGTCTTAACTTAAAATTCAATAAATTCCACCCTTGAACTGCAGTTACTGGCTCTAGGCAGAGAGAAAACAAGATTAACCATGACACCCTAAGTTTAGCCAAGTCGAATTCCTTGGCTGTACCGTTACCCAGTAAGCTTCTGTCCCCACTCACTGCTAGAGACTCCTGAGCTCACGAGCAAAGCCCATCTCGGGGTCAGTCCTATCTCTTGGACCTTTGGCTTTGTGGCTGGTGGTGCTGTGTTGGCCTCCTGTGCCCAGCATTTCAGCCCACCACGTTAGGGCTGGTGGTCTGGGCCATTTGGACTGCAGCGAGTGCTCCGATTTCTCCCCGCAAACGTGGCTTGTGTTATGAGCTGGCTATTCATTCAGCAAGTTGAATGCTGCACAAATGTTTTCCATCAGTTATTACCATGAAATGCTGGCCATTGGAAAGGTAATAAAATCTCTGACCCCAGGAAAGAATGTTTCACACATACCTAGCAACCAGAGAGAACTCGTAAAAAGTTCCTTGCAAGGTAACACCATTCATGCTTGCGTGTATCTCCTGCCGCAAACTTGGGTCTAGAGTAGATGTCCTTATGACTTTGTAGGGAGAAACTTCCAGAACCATCCAGTTGCAATCCCCCGGGTTGTTAAAGACTGTTTTCACAGGTTTCTAGCTCTTGCTGGTCTACCAGGCTTCTCCTCCATCCTCGTACCTCCTGGTCATTTTTGGGGAGGACAGCCGACAGGAGGCTGCTTGGGATCTGCAGAACCCAGGGCAGGGGGCAGTGCCCGTGAGGGGACCCAGGTCCCAAGATGGCCAAGAAGCCCTGAATTGTACAGACTAAATATTTTAATGTGCTTAACATGGTCCAGATATGCTGTGCTCAGAAAGGAGCCATCTGAGGTCTGAGTCGCCTTCTCACCTTCTCTTGTGGCCTTTTAAAAGGGTACCCCATGCATGTGCCTTGCCCAGCTCACTGTAAAATGGGAGTGCCTTCAGTGGGAAAGACCCCAAAGGTGTGTATCAGTCCACCTTGAACGAAAGCGAGCCTGACGGCCGAGGTCTTGAAGCCTGTTCAAAGGAAAGTCCCCAGTGAAGAATCACTGTACCCCGCCACCCCCCGCCACTGGTGACATTTTAAAATTAATTTCCACTGTGAGAAGTTTCAGAGAAAGACTTTTGGGTGAGTAATACTTTAAAGTTTCATTGTAAAAATGTAATTTCTAGCTTCCTAGGTGAGACTTTCCTCTAGATGGCAAGATGGTTGTTTTTTTAAAGAAAGTGATTGGGTGGGTACAGATCCTGCAAGGAAAAGGTTGGTTTCTGACAGCACTTAGCAGGAGGCGGACGGCCCACCGTTATCCACACCAAGGGCAGCATCTGGCTCTCTCTGTATCGGGGATAATGCCAAGGAGGAGGTAACCAGGCCTAGAAGCACCCTGGTGTCCACTCATGTACACCTCCAGGAACAGCTGTGCAGTGAAGCCAGAGAGAACTTGTTAGGGCAAAGGTTCCAATTTTGATGAAATCTGATTCATCTGTGTTTTTTCTTTCACGGTTGTGCTTTTGAGTGTATCTCCCCCTGGCCCCAGGTCACAGACTTCCTCCGAAAGTTTTATAATTATGGGTTTTCACGTTTAAGTTAACGTATTTGAGTGAATTTTTATAGAAGGTTTGGAGTTTGGGTCAAAATTCATATTTACATGTGGATTATCCCAATGTTCTAGTACCATCTGTCAAAAAAAGACTAATTTTTCTTTATTGAATTTGGAAAGGAAAGAAAAGACCCAGATTTTACTGTTCTGAGTGTTGGGGCCCCTTTTACCCCTCCCTGAGTGGGAACTAGAGGGCTCCTTCTGGTCCCCTTAGTTGGTACCCTGTTGCCCACTTTGAGATTTCTGATACATTTTAGGGCCAGGAAAGGACACAGTTCAGTAGCCACTGGTTCCCTGGTGCTTTGAGCGCTGATCTTTCTCATTCTGCTGTCCAGAGCCCTTGCTCAGATGCTCCAGAAGTCCTGTGCAGGATTTGTAGCTGCTTTCTGTGGGGGAGACAGGGCCATGTGTGCAGCCTCCACCTTGCTCAGACCTGGAGCAATGAGACTTACTAGGAACTGAACTAAAAATTAAAACCAGTTTTAAAATGTTTTGCAATATCAACCTCTGCTGGTCCTTTCCTCTGCTTTCCCATTCTGATGGTGGTGGAGAAGGCACTTACGGAGTCACGTGGTGATAGGATTGGGATCTACAGGGGCGTGGACAGTGCAGGGGGCTCTGTCCCACACAGGTAAGGAAGGGGAGCAGGTCTGGGAACCAATGTACAGCTGAGCTGAGGAGGGGTTGTGTAAAGGAAAGTGTGGGAGGGGCACTCAAGGCAGAAGTGCAAAGACAGGACACCTGGGTTTATTTCCAGAATTGCATGCAAGGCAGTAGCCAGTGACTGGGGCCAAGCATGTGTGCAGAGCCGTTGAGAGACAGCTACAGGTGGATTTCATGTGCTACATTAAGATGTTTCAACTTCATGTTGACAGCTATTGGAATACATTCAGATTGTGTGAGCAAAAGATATAAAGTTCCCTGCACTAAGAAGGGCTGGCTCATCAAGCCTGACATCAGGCCCAAAGGCTAACTACCTCTGTTTAGAGGGACTTTCTTGAACTGCACTCTGTGCAGAAGGTGCTGCTCATGTGTATCAGGGAGCTGGCTGCCAGGGCTCGGGCTGCACCTGTAGACCCTCGGCTCCCTACTCCCCAGGCCCAGGCCTCTCTTCATACTTCATCTTCTGTGCTCTGCATTTCTGGCTCCCAACTCTTAAAGGTATTGTGGGCTAAAGAGTGCACAAAGGTCCCAAACACTTTTTTTGAATGTAGGTGAAGGTTGCCGGTCCCCTTGCTGTTCCTCACAGAGTAGCTGGGTTAGCTTCCCCATGTCCCTTTTATTTGTGCTCTTTGGAGAACTTCTGGAGGGGTGAATGATGAGGTGAGAGGACCATAGGAGGCGTCCTTCAAGAACGGGCACGATATATACCTTAAGGCAGGGTACAGTTTTGGTGCAGCATCTACCCATCTGTTTGAATTCTCCCACTTTGGGTCCATAGAACACAAAGGATCCTCCTTTTACATAACGGCCTTTGGTCATTTGAAGAAAGTGATTTTTACCCTTTACTAAATAAGCACTTTGCTTCCCCCAGTGCAGGAGGTTATCCCAGAATCCAGCTCCAGGCGTGTCTCTTGTAGGTTGAAACACTATATCCACAGCCTCCCAATTCCCCCTGGAGACAGAAAGCCATGGCCACAGATCAGTCAGCCAAGTGCACGGGGTGTCACTGTGTGTGAGGCCACTGGAGAATTGCTGTGGAAGAGAAATGGCCACATGTTTCTAAACCTCAAACTTGGTCCATCAGGGTGGGCAGCGTGGCCCTGTGTGTGTTTTGGGGGGACAGAGTGCACTCGGGACAGAGATGGAGGCAGCCCTTAGCGTGTGCACCACTGGAGGGAAGTCTCGCCTTCCTTGGAGGCTATTGCTGGTCACAGCTGCCGTGGCCTCGGGGCTGCTGCTCACTCTTCACCCGGGCAGCCCTGGGTGGTCACAAGCCCTCCCTGTTCCCTCAGTGCACAGGTGAGGCTTGGGTGACATGAGGAGGTTGCACAATAGCTTGCGAGAAAAGATTAGATGTGTCTGCTGTCAGGACACCGCCCTGGCCCATCCACAGGAGTTCTGCAGGCTGCTCCTATCTGCCTGCCTGGACCTGGTGGATTGGATAAGGCAGAAGCCATTGCTTGGCTTCTCCCCAGGAGACGGCCCAAGGATGGGACTCAGGACAGGCAGGAGCTCTGTCCTCCCGCGGGACCTGTCGTCCACATCTCTGCTTCCTGCTCCCTGAGCCACCTCCTTTCAAGATGATGGAATTTCTCCTACTTCAGTGAACGCTTGTCCTTTGCCTGCAGGGGTGTGGCCTCCCCATGTGCTCTGAGCATGTTCAAAACCCGGGGCCACCGCAGCCCCTCATCCTGACAGCAGTGTACAGAGGGCTCCTTTGGCTGGAGGCAGCCCCTGCTTGTCCACATGCCAGTGCCTGCTGTCAAAAGGCTCAGCTTCTGTGGGCACGTGAGCTTGGCCACCCTCCCTGGCTCACGGCGAGAGAGACGGGAATCGTTCTTTGAAGAAGAAATCCAGAAACAGCAGCGTCTTGTAACTTCCCCTCCTCTGCCCTTTATATTCATGGTTTCTTTTAAAATCCTCTGTTGGGGAGCATAAGGGCACTCTGACCAAGCACAAAATAGTCATCGTCATTATCATCGCAATAGCTTGTTAAGCGCCTGCTAGGTTCCAGGTGTCATAAAGGATCTATGTCACTTGCTATTCCCAGCAACCCCTGAATCAGTGTGGTAGCGAGAACTAAGATTGCCTCCTGACAACTAAGGTAAAATCAACCTGGTAGTGCAAGGTCATCTCCAATTAAAAAAGTCTGTTTTATCTACAGCATGTGCAGAAGCTCCGTTGAATGTGCCAGTATTCCCAAGAGAAAGGATGGGGAGCAGAGGGGACGTGGAGGCATTCCCAGGCATAGGGCTTTGGTGGTGGCCAGTCTTCCTGGAAGCTTTGAAATAGGTGTTGACGCTGTTGTCCTTGTTCTGAGTCCCAGGGCACCAGTAGACCTCCTGACTATAATGTGGCTTCCCGTGTGATTTCCACTGGAGGAAAACGCTGGTGACCTTGAGATTTGTAGTTTAATTCTTATTCTTGTCATTTACAAAGTTGATATTCTTTTTTCCCCTCTCACTAGTCCTGTGTAGTGACCTTGGTGAGTGTGATTCCTCTGAGGAGGAACCTGTGATGTCATTACAGAAAAGCTGATTCCTCGACCTTGGAAATTACCCAGTATTTTCCATTCTTGGCTGGATACAGTGTCACCCACTAGGCTCTGGCTAGGACCAGCCCTTTTCCTTCACTGTGAAACTTCTGTAGGTGGCGTTCATATCGGGTGGAAAAGCAAGTGCTTAGGGAAGTTGAACAAATCCTTCAAAAGCACACGGCTGCCGAGAAGCCGGTGTGGAATCCAGTACCCTGACTTTCCACCCGTGCTGTGTCCCCCTCACCAGGGACCCTCTTCCTCTTGTTGGGGCCCAGTTCTTCTCTTACTGTAGCCTGACATCACTGAGTGTTTGCAGAGAGTGCGGCGCTACCTCTAAATGTGTTTTGAGTGGCTCAAAGCTCCAGGTCTTTACAGAGAAATACTCCTGTAGAGGATGACTCGTCATTTTGGGACAGCAGACAAGACGGTCACCAATTATGTTCATGGAATCTGTTGTGAATTGGGTCTGAAACGTCCCCCAAAGGCTCGTTGTTTGGCCCCCCGGGCAGCCGTGCCCACAAGTGGGGCCTTTGGAAGGAGGTTGGACCATGCGGGTGACCTCACTGTGGATTAATCCACGATGGATCCATTGCCTACTGGGCTGTTGGGAGGGGGTGGAGACTTAGGCCGTGGGGTCACCTGGAGAAAGCGGATCCTTGGGGTGGGTTCCTGAAGGCTGTCACTTGCTGTGTCCCTTTCTCCTTTTGTCTGTTTTCTGGCCTCCATGAGGTGAGCCACTTCGCCCTTCCACATGCGCCCCCCGGCAATGTGCTGCCTTGCCACGGGCCTACAGGTAGGAGACCCAGCTGCCACGCTCTGCAGCCTCTGGACCTGGGCCAGCTTTCCTCCCTTGAAACACTTTCTCAGGTATTTATCACAGTGACGGAAAATTAACGTGTGTCATGCAGTTTGTGGAGCATAGGAGATACTCTGGCCACTGGTAGCCTCGTCTCTGTTGGGAGCAAGTGTGGGGAGATAAAGGACACAAGCCAAGGACCCCTGGTCGTGTGAAAGTTCCTTGGGAAGTTCTTCGTGATCATCCACCACCAACAGCGGTCTCCCCTGAGTGGAGAGGGCTGGCCCAGACAGATAAGAAGCAGTCATCTGTAAAAACCATGTGCAAGTGCTGACAGGGGCCTGGCAGGAAGGCTGGCTGGGATCCGTTCCTCCTAGTCTGTAAATCTAGCTTCCCAAACTGTTCCCCGCAGGAGGCCCGGGGGTGGCTTAGAATATTTTGCAGGTCCATTTCAGGGACAAATGGAAGAGTGTGTGTGGAAGGGCAAGAGACTATGTCCATGGGAACCACGTGGAGGGACGTTCTGCAGGTCTCAGCCCAACGTCAGCTGCACAGGAATGCCTCCCTGACAGGTGCCCAGCCCCGAGTTACACTTCCCTACTGAGATATTTGACAGCCCCGTCATCTGGATCCTCACCCTCTATGAGAGCGGGCATCTTGCTTGCTTTGGTCACCGTTTCTCACCGTGAGTGAGGACCACAGAGGAGCTGTGGTGCACACGCTGCAGAAGTGGACGGTCGTTTGAAGGTATACAGATAGGATCCAGTCTTCACCCTGAGCTAACTGGACATATGATCTTGACTTTCCTATCAGTTCCTGTTCTGTAAAACTATTTCATAGGATAATGATAGGTTAAGTGAGAGAACCCTCCAGGTCTGTTACCAACTTCACAATGGCTGACAGCTGGGGGAACTGATAGCCATCATGGCCACTGCCTTCCCCAAGGGCACATGCTCCTGGCCACACCACAGTCGCACATGCACCTCATGCCAGGCAGGATTTGACTGGAGGTTTGTTTGCAGCACCACATGCTAAACAAGGGGGACTTGGAGAAAGAGAAGGTTCAGTCTCTCTTCAGACTGGTCATACTAGGACTTTCTATAAACATAAAAAACAAGTTTGCTCTGAGCACAGGGTGGGAGGCGCATCTCCTTCATTCCCTAAGCAACACCTTCCGTGTATCTCGCCTGGTAATTTATCTTCAAACCAACCCCAAGAGCTAGGTACTATTACTTTCATTTTACAAATGAAGAAATTGAGACTCGGAGAATGATTTGCTCATGATCATACCCTAAATGAGCAGAGGATCAAGGGTTCAATACCAATTTCATCCAGTACCCAAGACTGTGTCCTTTCCCCCTGCGTTTCACACCTGCTTGTTCCTAACAACGGGGCTTTAGAGAGCGTCCCTTCTCTTACCTGTTTGCCTGGGCAGCGTGCGCTCTTCTTATGTGAATTGAGCCTTTCTTCCCGGAGTCCTCTGGAGGTTTGATACATGTCTGCTTTTATTTAAGCTGCAGTTGGCTGCGACTGCTTGGTCTATTTCATTATTATAAAGGATGTGCACATTTTATGTAGTACGCTCTAGGGCAACACAGTGAATCATCCTGCGATGTGAAATATCAAGCTAGTGGTTTTTTGAACTGCAGCCATTGCTTGGTGCAAGCATAGAAGTTGAGCCATTTGGGTGTTTCCTTTGATAGCCAATTTGTTTCAAAATGAGGACTCAAAAACTGCAATGAAAAATAATAACAATGTATCAAGAATAAATTGTACCTTCCTATAACGCCATTTGATGTATTGAGTAAAATGAATCCCAATTTAAAAAGATTACCTATTGTAGGATTCATTTATGTAGAGGTCAAAAAAAAACGGCAAGGCTGCTGGCTGTCCTGAGGCGTGGGCGGAGTGTCAACCAGAGGGAGCCTTCTGGGTGTGGCCGTTCTCAGTTTTGGGATTTGGGTTCCTGTTGCACAGGTTCGATTTTTAATTTTTGTTGAGCTATACACTAACATTTGTACACTTTTCAAATATGTGGTAACTAATTTTTTTGAGCACTACGAGATGTTTTACATAAATTGTCTTTACAACTTTGATAACTGCTCGACTGTCACCAAGTTTCAAAGTTGATATTTTTACACAAATTTAACAGATATGACAGATATGCAAACGGAAGCTTGGAGCGCAAATGTACCCCAGACTACACAGGGAATCAATGACAGGGCTGATATCTGGGTCCAGGGAGCCCGACTCCAGCGCAGCGGTGGGGGGTTCTCTTTGGGGTGTGCTGATCCAGGTGGGGGTCCGTCTAGGGGTGCCGTGTTGGATCAGCAGCGGCCTTCTGAGAAACTTATCATTGAGGTTGGTGACAGATGGGTGAGTAAAACAGTTCTACGAGGGCTTGTTCACGGAGGGAGCAGTTTCAAGGGAGTAGAAACCAAAGAGGCTGAGAAGCTGGAGCCCTGTTGGCCGAAGCAACATGGCGACGGGTGGAGCTCCACTCTGCAGGCCCAGGGTCCCGGTCAGGGCTTTGGCGGGGACTCCCAGCTGGACTCCTCTGCAGGGCAGGCCTTGCTCCTGCACAGTGTTGACAGGGCCGCGCTCTTCTTCAGATTTGCTTGGACACCCAGCCAGTTACCAAACCCCTCCAGCCTCTGCCATTTGGCTGTCAAACAACTGTGGGGCCCAGAGTGGGGACAGCAGGAGAAGCATCAGCAACTGTCTTGAGACCATACAGCGGGCAGGTGGAGGCCAGCTCCAAAGTTCTTTCCTGTGTGCCACATGGGCACTTACTCCATAGAGGGCAACCTTTTCCCTTTTTGAGTCATTCTAGTTGATATATACTCATTAAATTGAAGAGTTTCTTGGATAACTTCTGGCCGTTGGTTCCAGCTATGTCTTCAGTATCCCTTAGAAGACCAAGAAGAATTAATGCCATTTAGATGAGACTAGTCGTGTGGCAGGCACATTACATGTTTTATCCCAATTCTCATTAGCAATTCTTCAAGTTAGACACTATTATTATTTTCTTTTTTACCCTATTTTAAAACTAAAAAAATTGAGGATTGTCAAGGTTAAAGCTAGATGTTACCTTTCTTTTTCTATATTTAAGAAAATTGAATATCAGAAAGGTTAATAAATTACCCAAAGTCATACAGCGACTAGTGACAGGTTTTGAACTTGGGTCCAATATCAAAGCCTCTGGGTTTTGAATCCCTTCATTTCCCTCTCTAATAGAAGGTGCTTATTGTATGCTTGAATACCTGATAGCAAGCCTTGACTCCAGCTTGCATCTGAAATTTTAATTTCTCAGCAGACTGCCCTGTGTGAGCATCTGTTGTTTGCCTGTTTGGCACTTTACCTCCAGCTATGTGGCTCCCACAGGTGCCGCCACATTCTGACATGACCCTGTCCGGGCCACAGTTGGCTGGTTCATGTGATCAGTGGGTTCTGGTATCTTCTCCATATTGGCATGCCTTGTGCACCACCTGCACTCATCTGACCCATGTAAATTCAATTAAGTGGCTTTAGAAAGAGCCTGAGTTGTTGGTGGTTGCTTATGACATTTCTAAAATTTCCCCTTCTAATTCATTGAGAAAAATGTCTTCCTGGGATGCTCCTCAGCTTCTCCAGATCTGGGGTGACATTCCACCACTGGTCAGGACATGGTCAGTGCTCAGCCCTGATCCATCCAAGCAGAGCATCCCCGTTGTCCCCCCTGCACATCCAGCTGAAATGATTCTGGTCAGTTTTGTTGCCAGCCCAGCCCACCAAGCCCCAGGACCCCTGCACGAGCTTTTGTGGACTATGCAGTTGGTGCGTTTGGGTCTTCATGTTGGGACCCCAGGCTTTGTTGGTGGCAAGGCACGATGCCATGCGTTTCAGTTGGCTTTTAAACTGCTGTGACTAAAAGACCTGACGAGAACAATTTTAGGAGGAAGTTTATGTGGGGCTCATAGTCTCAGAGGTCTCAGTTCACAGACAGCACTTTCCATTCCTTGGCTGGATGGGAGGCAGGACATCATGGTGGAAGAGTGTGGTGGTGGAAAGTGGCTTGGGACACGGCCAGGAAGCAGAGGGACTCACTCACCAGACACAAGGTACATACCCCAAAGCCACGGCCCCAATGCCCACTCCTCCAGCCACACCCTGCCCCCTTCAGTTACCACTCAGTCCATCAGGTGATGAATTCACTGGTTGGGTTAGGCTCCCATTCATTTCTCCTCTGAACCTTCTTGCTCCTGGGCTCTTGGGGGACACCTAATACCTGAACAACCATAGCACCACATGGCCTCTGTTTCAGTGCCCACCTCTCCCGAGGCTAGGCTGCAGCTTTGCTCAAAGAGGCTCTTCAGAACATTCAAATAAAACAATAAGAGGAAAAAACCTGCTCAGGAATGTGGGTGTCATTTGGTGAGCAGAAATTCAGAGGCAGAACCAGCTCAGAAGAATCTGGAGCCATGGACGGCACTGCCCAGGAAGGGTGAGCTTGGGGCTGACATGTGAGATGGCAGGTGGCAGCCACTTGGAGGGCTGTGGAGCGGACAGCCATGCATGGCAGGTCACTGCCACTAGCTCCTGAGATAAGCCACTTGCAAGGCCTGTTGTGGCTCACGGCTTTAGAGGCTTAAGGCCATGGCTGCTGGCCCTGCTGTCTGGTCCTGCAGTGGAGGCTGAGCAGGGCCCTTCTGTAACAATAACAAAATCAACAATGGGAGCGGCGACAGCAACCAGGGCCGCTGCCTGTCGGGTGCTTTCTGAGGGCTTTGTGGGTTTCTTTCATGTAACCTTCACACAGCGTTGTGATGCTAGCGCTGCTCTGACCCCCGCTTAGAGATGGGATTCTGTGTCAAAGAGGGGCGGGGGGAACAGCGTACACACCGCCACGTGGCTAAGCAGCCCCAGAACCAGAGCTCAGCATGCTCCACAGTCTGGGATCTTAATCACCATGTCACAGCAGTGCCTGGCCCTGATGCCCATCCTGCCCTGGGCAGAGGCCTGAGGCCCTCCGCTGTTCATTAAATAGGCTGTGTTGACCCCCGCATAGCCCCGGTGCTGCATGGTTGGATTCAGTTAGTTTCTCGGTGATCTGACTATAGTGTAGGTTTTTGCTGGTTTGGTTTCAGATCATGAGGCAAGGAGGAAGCTTCGAGCCCTGCCCAATCTGCTCTGCCCAGCTGGCCTCTCACCCCAGGGTGGCCCTTCCTCAGAAGAAGGCCCAAAGCCTGGAGGATCCTTTAACTCCACTCTGGCCAAATCTTGCTCTCGCCTTCAAAGGCCGCCTCGAGCAAATGCCAGGTCTGAGCATCAGATCCTGGTCCAACTCATGAAAACCACAGAACTCTGGGCAGATCTGTCTGCAGTCCCGAGCACAGATCAAGTGGTTTAATACCAAAGGAAAACATTTTCAAAGTTTTCTTAGAGAGAAAGTAAAACAGCGATGATATTTAGTTCTCTAGCTTGCACATTAATTTCCATGTGGCCAGCTCTTGATAGGACGTGATGTCTGGGTGCCCCAATCCACAAGTTTATTGTCGAAGAAGTCTGTGTTTTGCATGGACCAAGAGATGTCAGGTGACAGAACTGGAACCACTGAGTATCAGATTTTCGACCAGCACTGGGGGCTGACTTTGACACTCTTGTGTCCATCCTCAGGACTGCCTCATATGTGCCACTACTTGGTCTCGGTCTGTAGATTTGAGCAGAGAGTGAACAGGAGAAGAAAGAAAAATAGCTTTTTGTTGATCCCAGAAAGTGGGAGGGCTGAGCTCAAGTCCCACATTCTGACTCCAGCCCCAGAGTTGGAATCATGCTCCAAGTTCAAAGGCTTCCCCCACTTTCACTGTCAAGTCCTCGCACCAGTGGAAGCTCCACACGGAGCTGAAAGTTTGTTAAATGAGGGGCGGAGATGCTGCACCGTGGTCTCTTTCTATGCATGCTGCAGAGTGGACTCTGGGCTCTCTTGCTGGTCCACGTGGCCTTGAGCCTGAGGTTTGGGCCGAGCTAGGTGATCAGAAGGGACATGAGCAGAGGTGACTTGGGACTCTGGGGAAGCCGGCTCTGAGCCTGCGATTAGCAGGCAGGAAGCTAGTCCAGGAGTGCTTGGGGGATTCAGAGGGACTGTAGAAAAGGGAAGGAAGCAGGGCGGAGGGGGGAGGTGGGCAGTGATGGCCGAGCAACACAGACCTAATTAAGGCTTCAGCTGACCCTGGCACAGCTCTGAAGCTGGAATGTCTCCACATTGCCCTGCTGAGGGAGCTGGGCCTGCAGAGCCCCGAGCTGATCAGTTGTCTCCCCTAGGAAGGGAGTGAGACCCTGAGCAAGGTGCTTCTGTTCAGCCCAGAGGCTCCTGAGGGGAAGCTGAAGACCATCTACTAGTGTACTCCCAGGAGGGGGCAGTGAGCCCTGCAGCTTGACAGGGAGCTGGGAGGCAGGCCGCTATGTCCACTACGGGCACCCCTCGCAGTCCTGGCTCATAAAACCCTCACATGCAATCAACCCTACCCTCAGTGGCCCTCGGAACAGAGAGCATTCCAAGGACTAAGGATGCTGGAGCCACAAGGTGGAAGAATCCTGGGGCCCTGAGAGACTTCCTGGGGCCCAGCTGCTCAGACTGAAAAGGTTGAGCTGGCAATCCACACACCCTTTCTTGGTTAGCCACAGCTAGGCAGGCAGGCCAAGGCACTGAAGGAACGCTGAGAAGAGGGTTGGGGGCCTGGAGGGTATTTCTATAACCTCAGATGCAGGAGAGGGATGCCCATGGCCTGAAGAACTGGAATATGGGTTTCTCTCCCTGGCTCTGCCTCCTGCACAGAGGTCCGTGGTAAAGACCACCAAGGACAGAGCAGCGGAGGCCCCAGCGGTTGAAGATTTCTGCCCTAGCTGACACCCAGCCCGTCTCTTGCTCCCTGCGCATCTTGGGCCACTTTGGGAATCACACGTGGCCCTGGCTGAGGTGAGAACCTCCCTGAGCCTGACCAGCCTGACCTGGGGCTCTCGACTGCCCTGGGCTTGCCAAAAATCTTAATTATGAGAGGAAGGGGGAACATCAAGGGCGGGTCACAGCAGCCCTTGGGCCAGGCTGCGCTAGTTTGGTTCATGGAGGATAGCCAAAGGTTCTTTGGTCCCATGTCCTCTGAGGAGCAGGAGGAAGAATCGCCTCAGCCACTTTCCAAAACCAGCCTGCCGCACTGGTGCTCCGCGTGGGCTGGGGGAGACGAGCGGGGTTTCCAGAGGTCACGCCAGTGCAGCTGCAGCCGGTCTTCATGGGGCAGGAGAGGGTCGGCGGTAGTGGAGGGAGACTCCGTCTAGTCTCTGTGGCCAGAAAGGGGCCGACTGGCAAGTTTGCAGAGGGCAGGGGCCAAGGAGGGGGAGATGGAGGCTTTCAGCCAAGCACAGCAGGAATGCTGGTCAGCGCCAGAGACGTGCAGGTGAGGGACAGCCTGGAGTGGCAGCTGACTTCAAGCACGGGACAGAGGTGCGGGAAGAGTCCAGGGTTAAGATGGAAGAAGCTGCAGCCTCCACTGTGCCTCCTTCAGCGCTGCCTCCCGGAGTGCGCGGTGGCGGCAGAGCTGCGTGAGCGGCGGCGGCTCTTCCTGGCATCTTCCACTGTCTCCTGTTTCCATGGTGGCAACCTCGGCATGGCAGTTCTTTCTCTCTGCCTCAGTTTCCCTTCTGCAGCCCGCCTGGCTGAGCTGTAAGGGGTCAGGAGCCCGCCTGGCTGGGTTGAGAGATCTAGCAAATATTCAACATGCCACAGCCTCTTGGCTTTTGTCCAAGTGCTGCTCCAGGTGGCCCCGACTTGAAGGGAGGCTGCAGTGTGGTCAGTGAAGGGCATGGACAGGCTAAGAGTTGGATACCCAAGCCACGTTTGGAAACAAAAATACCCGATGCCCAAGTTCTATCTGAAGTTAGAAATCCCGAGGAAAGAGACGCATACATCTGGAGGACATACAGGTGCTGACTAGTGCATGGCACATTACTCGTGGTTCACCTGAAATTCAAGGGTAACCGCAGCCTGTGTTTCACCCAGCAGGCGTGCCGGCCCCTCCTGGCTGGGAGGGCTAGGGGAGCTTGGCCAGGGCTACCTTCTCACAGCTCCTAGGGGCAGCTTTTCTGCTCTAGAAAAGGGAGATGCAGCTCCCCGCTCCCCCTAGGCCCCCAGGCCCGGTTCTGCACCCAGCCAGTCCCTCACACTTCTTTTCATTCATAAAACTCACCAACTGGGCCCCACCACAGGGGGAGGGCCGTGGGCCTCCACGTCGTTCATCATCCTGCCACTGAGGCTGGCTCACAGGCCGCTACGGTCCCAGCGTATTAATGATCATCATGGACCTAATGATGGTTCGTGATGCCACAGAAGGAGCTCCTGGTCCTTGTCATGTCAGGCAGGCAGGGCGGGTGCCCTTGGGAGTGGCTCATGGGAAGGGAGGTTGGTGGCTGGGAGGGGGCCTGGAAGGGCACAGTGAGCTGACCGGGAAGCAGGAGGCCTGCCCGGCGGGCTCCAGGCCATCGGCCAAGGGAGAAGATAGAGGGCAGGAAGACGGCAAGAGGTAGGGTTACTAGTTTCCTCAGGAAGCTATAACAAATTTCCACAAATTCAGTGGATAAAACAACAGACTGTATTCTCTAAGGGTCCCGGGGGCCAGAGTCTGAAAGTGAGCAGGAATTGCCATGAAGGTGTGGACAGTGCTCCTCCGCGGCCCGGGGGGACTCCATTCCCTGCGTCTGCAGCTGTGGGTGGCTCCCCGTGTTCCTTGGTTTATGTTCCCTGGCTCCAGCTTCTACCTCTGCCGCTACACTGCCGCCTCCTGGGTCTCGGACCTCCCCCTTCTCCTCTCTCATGAAGACACCTGAGTGCATTCAGGGTCCACCGCGGGGATGCAGGAGAAGCTCCCCCTCCTGGCAAGATCCTGGACTTCCTCACGTCTTTGCCACAGAAGGCCATCGTTCCTTTGTTGTGTCTGGTCTTTTCCTGGGAGTTAGCAGGTGGACACATGACCACCAGGTGTGAGGAGGAGCCGAGCATGTCAGGGTGCGGACAGTCCCTTCCGGGACCCACCCGGAACCCTGGCCTAGCTTTTGCCCTCTGGCTCTTCCACTAAAGTCTAGAAGCACAGGCAGAGTCGGTCACCAGTCACGTACCTCCCTGGAGGATGTCGCGTGCCCTGGGACAGGGCCTGGGGGGGTGACATGACTTGGTGCTAGTCTGGCCTCTCTTAGAGACGGCCTCTCCTGCTGTAAATGAGGATGAGGGAGTGTGAGGGTTCTGGGGACCCTTTTACCTAGAAGCCCCTTTACCCAGAAGTGCAAGATCCTTTTATACACGGTGAGCTGAGGTCCAGAGAAATCAAGTCCTGTGTGTCTCTTCAGCCTCAATTGACCCAGAATCCCCCCACAGGGCTGCAGTGTGCCATGAGCTTTGCCCTGAGCAGCAGCGTCTCACTCAGAGTTGCGGACATCCTGCAGCCCCTTACTGACCATGTGGCCAGGTGGGTCTTTCGTCACTTGTGCCCTGACCTAGTAGCACAGCACAGACGCACGTCCACAGAGAAGCAGCGGGAGGGGTTAGACAGGTCGCCTGTCTGTGACTTTGGACAAGTCACAGAGCTTTTGAAATCTCAGGCTCCTCATTTGAAAAAAGAGTGTATCCTGTAGTTTGTTGATTTGTGAGAATCAGGAATTCACAAATTCAAAATGCCTGGTAGCCTGTCTGTCATGGTAGGGGTCAGCGCAGATAGCCACCAGCAGCCGGGGCCCTCCGTGGCCTCTGTATTGCTCTCCCTCAGTCTCTGCGTCCAAGTTCCCAATGGCCCTGGATGGTGCTCAGACTGTACCTGCCTGTGGCCTGCCCTTGTGGCAGGCCTGGACCACACAGCCGTGCCCCACTCCCGTGGATCTCCATAGCATGTTGGCTTTCTGGAGAAGCCTCTCTTGTCCACCCTATCTGAAATCTTTCTTTCCTGTTTTGTTTTTTTTCCTGAAACACATCTCTATGCAATTTGTGTTAACTTCTCCACCTTCTCATTGTTTTTTGCCTATTCCTCGTGTTAAAATGTCAACTTCCTGCTGTCGGGGAGTCTAGCTTGCTTATATCTCTACAGAATTCCCACTTAAGAAGGTGCCGGTCATACAATAGGTGCTCAAAAATGCTCGTTGAGTGAATCGACGAGAGTGAAGGCAAATGCTCTTCATGCTGCTGTGCAGGGGAAACGGGCCATTGGGAGGGAAGAGTGAGAGCAGAGAGACCCTTAGAGGCTACAGCCATCAGGCGAGCTGGTGTGGGCGTGGAGTGGTGTGGCAGCAGGGACAGGGTGACTGAGGGACCTTTTGAAGGTAGAATAGGATTTGCCGGAGCGTCAGCTGCAGGGGACTCCAGGCCTGTGTGAAGCAGCTGGGGGCATGTGCTTCTGAATGCTGTGCTGGGGTCTGGGAGGAGCAGGTGTTCTGTGCCCATGTCTAGTGAGCTTTTTCGCAGGGAGACGTAGAGGAAAGTCGGTCGCATGGGCATTTAGAGACGCCGGGTTCTGCTTCAACATTAGGGGTGAGTTTGGGTTTGACGTAAGGCAATAGATCTTCCTCCCTGGGCTGGAGATTCTTCAACCACGGAGCAAGGGACGGATGAACTGGAGCCCAGCGGAGGTGCTGTGCGGGGGCCTGGCACAGTGGGCTTGGCGAGGCTTTGGAGGTCGACAGTTGGCACTCGGATCCAAACCCTGTCAGTTACTAGTTTATTTTATTGGACTCAATTTCCTTGTCCGAGATGGCCTTTCTGACTTCACAAAGGTGCCGTGATTCTCAAGTGACTTCACTTTTCCAAGTGCCACATGCTATGCCAGGTACCCAGCAGACTTGCCAGTTTTTCCCCTCCAGTGCCCCGCACACAGTCCCCACTGCCCGGCTCAAAGCAGGTGAAGTGCGACGCCCTTCACTGTGCATGTCTGAGAAACATACTGTGTCCATGCAAATGTGCTCGGTGGATTTTTTTGTGAAAAGGTCACTTAACGATACCCATCAGATGAAAAACTTTGAAGGGAGGTCTATTGTGTCTCTCGGCGGTGCTTGAATATATCGTGCAGAAGGAGTAAGAATTATTCTCCTCTTTCTCTGCCATCACCTTTCCGTTAGATTTTCTCACACCAGGTGTTCCAATCCCCAAGAGAAAACTTCCTCTCCTCCGTCTGACATTTTCAAATGTGTTGATACATCCCCAGTGGAGCAATGCCACAGGGGAGGGTGCCACTCACGGCGCCCGCCTGAATGAAGTAGCTCCCCGAGTTCTATTTATGTCATAATGAATATATTCGACTCCATGCTGTCAGAGACATCCTAGGCGCACCTGCGGCTAAGAGTGCAGTGCGGATCTGGAGTCGTTCTGAATTTTCCTTCCACAAAAATAATGCTGGCAGCTTGGGATCAATATCTTCTCCCCATATGTTTCTTACTGTCTGGGAAGTGTAATTGAAGACACCCTTCCCAATCTACTTCCCAGCATGAATACATTCAGAAATTCTAAAAAGGTGATGTGAAGAGGAAGGAAGTTGACATTTGGTGAGCATCTACTACGTGCCAGGGAGGTGCCGCACACCTTTGCATATGTCATCTCATCTAATGTGCACAGAGCCCTGTGGAAAAGAGAATGTCAGTCTCGCTTTTTGCAGAACAGGAGATGGGGCTTGGCGAGGTTGTGCTGCTCATCTAAGGTCATGGTCGTTACTGGTGCAAGCAGGATGCCAAGCCAGCGCTGTCTGACTCTGAGGCTTGCCCTCCTGTCTGTACCCTTGTTGATCCGTCTCTGATTCTCCACCCTCCCACGCCAAGCGTCTTCTCATTGAGAACATGGACTAAATCACTGTGGAAACTTGGAAATTCCAACGCCGGATTTCGAAAGCACTTTGTTGGCCCAAACGTACGCTTGGACCACATCCATTTCATCTTTAGTTAAACGGCTCCAGCGTCCTTGTTTCCTAGTGTATAAACAGAAGCAAAGTTGGATAGAGATGTCCATGACCTTGGACTGAAGGAGACTTTGACTCTATTGTAGGAAGCGCGTCTCTTCCTCCAGGAGGCCAGAGGGGAGCAGCCCCAGCCCAGGGGAGATGGATTCTTTCCACTGTGGCTCTGACAGCCTTCTGGGCAGCCTCCCAGCCCAGCCCGGTGCTCTGCACTCTGCTGTGTGGTTCCTGTTGGGGTGAGACTTGGCCCTGAGCCTCCCTCCACCCATTATTCTTCATTTTTGTTTGTTGCTTAAAGATCCATCTTGAAGCATTCAGGAGACAAAGGAGGGGTTCCTCCATGCCCCAGCAGCATGCTTCAAGGACTGCTCTTTGTTCAGCCTGGCCAACTTGGACGCTGAAGAGTGAGCTCTGGGAGGAAACGGCCTTGGAGTCTTTCTTGCTTTTCACTAGGTGCCCCTCTCCATTTCCAAATTTGTTCAGAGCAGCAATAACCCATTTTATTACTGTGTCCATGACCAAGGGGGTAGGAAAGCTTTTGTGACCTTGAGAGTTGAGTGATCCTGTGACCACATGGTGTGCTTGGTCACCATGGTCCCCACACAACACACCTTCAGCCTGGCTACTGTGTGAGGTCCTCTTCCAGGACTCAGTGGATTTTGGCCCAACCCAGGAGCCACCTGGCCCTTCACTTGGCATCTGTGCAGTTATTACAGCCCAGCCTCGGGCAGCCTCCTTAGTGCTGGGCCCCAGGCTACTTCTGACTCACCCGCCTGTGCTCAGTTGCTCCTGCTGCTAGTAGCTCATTGTCCCCCTAATTTTTTTTCTATGCTTCTGTTGTGACCCTCAAATAAGGGAGAGGTTATGACAGTTGGAATTTTGTTGAATGAATAAGCATTTCTTAGAAAAAGGAGAGTCCTGATTGTTTCTCTTTTTTTTCTTTTTCTTTTCTCTCTCTCTCTTTTGTTTTTTTTTTTTTTTTGGTTGTGCTGGGGATTGAACCTGGGGCCCTGGGCATGCTAGGCAAGTGCTCTACCGACTGAGTCACATCTCTGGTTTTGAGAACTCTGATCTTTGAGGTTTCTTAAGTTTTTCTTTTGAGGTACTGAGGAATTGAACCCAGGGATGGTAACTACTGAGTTACATTCTAAGCACTTTTTATTTTTAATGTTTTTAAATTGTTTTTTTTTTAGTAGTAGATGGACATATACTTTATCTTATCTATTTTTATGTGGTGCTGAGGATCGAATCCAGTGCCTCACGTGTGCCAGGTAAGCACTGTACCACTGAGCCACAACCCTAGACCCTTCTTTTTTATTTTGAGACAGGATCTTGCTAAGTTGCTGAGGCTGGCCTTGAACTTATGGTCCTCCTGCCTCAGCCTCACAAATCGGTGGGATCATAGGCATGTGCTATGTGCCTGGCTTCCCTTTCCTGTTTGTAGGAAAATACCCTCACAAAGGCCAGGAGGAAAGGTTAACATTTATTGAGTTCCTACATTCATGAACTTTGCTATCTATTTTATTTATATCATCCTATCTAATTTCTGGAAACCTTCTCCCTATTTTACAGTACAGGAAATGCAGGCCCACAAAAGGTAAGAGAGGTAAATTTGGGACTACAAGGTCCAGCTATCCCCGATTTCAACCTTGTGTTTTTTTATCATTATAAACATCTGATTTTTTCCCCCCCTAACTCCCCCATTCCTATTCTAATTTTTCACTTTGGGAGAATCCACATGATGAACACTTACTACAGAAAACTAGGCTCACTTTTAAAAATTGATTTAAATTACGATTATAATAAATTAGAATAAGCCATTAGATTTTATGTCATCTTGTTCACTAATTCACCAGTGTTTATTGGACACCTGCTGTTTCTAAGACATTACAGATAAAAAATAAGATCTTGTCATTTCCCTCAAGCAGCCCACAGTGTAGCCTCAGAGACAAACCCGTAAACTGCAATGTAGTAAGTGAACAGAGAAAGGTACATAATGGTGCCTGATAACCGAAGAGAAAATGGTCCATTCTGGCCTGGGAAAGGAGAGATGGCTGTGGTGTAGTTTATCAGGTTTGGAGCAACGGGTGGGAGTCTTTTTAGACAAAGAAATGTTGGGAAAGATACTTACGTAAGTTGGCTAACACTGAGATTTTAAGCAGGGTCATGCTGGAAAATCCAACCACCGCTGGAGGTCTACCAGGATGTTTCACGGGAGGTAGGAGTCCGGGGGAATCTTGCATGCTCCAAGGTCTGACCTTCAGCCCAGTTACAGAATTAATTTACCCAGAGTGGAATCCATCTCTTGGGGTGACTTGCACTTCATGGAAGCGCCACGCTGCCGGTGTGTTAAATCAGGGGAGGACACAGCGCTCACCCTGGCCAGAATACCTGCATTGTCCATGTGCCAACTTTTCTTCCTGTGGGCGAGTTCCCTGGGAAAGTAAGCTATACTATGAAGGTTCCTTGGTACAAACACACTCAGAGGATGATGGGTAGTCATATAATTTAAGGGTCCCGTGGGTCCTAGTGGCCTCTCCATCCATTTGCACAATAGAACTGTTTGTCATGGAGACTGACCGAGTCCTTTGCCTCTGGCCCGCTGCTGAACAGCACTCCTCTGCATCTCCTCTGCTTCCATGAGTGACCAAGCCCTCCCTGTTTAACTGAAACTGCATTAATCACTCCAGTCATTAATAGGTTGGCTTTCAGACCAGTTAACTTTCCACATATGGGCTCTGATCCGATCCCTGAAGTACTATTATTAGCTCTCTGCTATTAACTTTTTCCCTAATTTCCTTGTTTTTGGTGCCCCTTCCCCAGCTGTTCTGCTCGTAGAGATAATGTCTGTGCTGCAAGATTGGGGGGGGGGCTGACTAAATGAGAGCACATATGGGGCGGGGGAAAGCCCAGCATGAGGCACTGGCTGGTTAGCTCCAATCTCTTCTTTCTGGGATGGTTCAAGCTGTGCAAAGATCCTACCCAGATTTGTATCTTGCTGGTCTCAGAAAACAAAAGTAATTGTTCGATTTACTCCCTGCTTATCCCAAACTGTGCATCAGGGAAAAGCTTTTTACCCTACTTTTTCAGAAAGACTTTTTACTAATAAGGTTTGACTTGGTTTCCATACAGGTGACTTTGATTACATTTGACAGACTCTCAGAGCTGGAGAGTACCTTTCTCAAACTTGCTCACTGCCTGTCAGTGGAGTTAGACACAAGGTCACCAGGAGGATGACCTTGACACTTCCTCTGCTCGTATACTAGTTTGAAGACTGTCCTCACTGTGGACAGACTTCACTTTCTATGGAGGTTTCAGCCTTAGTACATGGTGCAGAGCAAGCAAGATGCACCCAGTGACCCAACTGGGTCTCAGCTGAGACAAGTTTTCTGTGCATTTTGGATGCCACATTTTTCCATTTAAATAAGTAGACAGTGAGGATTTCCTGATCCATAGTATTGCCATTAATAGCCAACATTTCAAAGTCTTTCATATTTGATCATCACATTTGACCCCCATGAGATGTTTATTACTTTTAATTCTATTTCATTGATTTTTAAGAAAGATTCAGATCCATCACAGCCTGTTAATTAGCAGGTAATGTCTCCTTACTGACTCTGTACTCAGGGCTCTTATCAAGATGCCATGCTTGTTACTGTTTTATAGGTTCAACTTCATCTCCAGTCTGTAGAATGAGCTCACTAACAGGATTAGGAAGTATATGACCAAATATTAATGTGTTGGTTAATTTTATGTATCAACATGACTAGGCTACAGTACTGTCATCTGGTCAAAAATTATTGTAGATGCTTCTGCGAGGTTATCCTTTAAAAAAAATTTTTTTTTTAGATGAAAGCCTCATTAGTCATTTGAAGACTTTAATAGGAAAAAACTGACTCCCTGGAATAAGAGGGAATTCTATCAAACCATCTTTTGACTCTAGCTAAAACTCTTTTTTGGGCCTGCCTTTGTCTATTCATGTTTTAACAAAATATTACAGGGTAATAGAAATCAATTGTGCACATTCTAGAGGCTGGGAAGTCCACAATCAAGATGTGGGCAGGTTAGATGTCTCGGGGGGCCTGATTACTGTGTCCAAGATGGTGCCTTGTTGCCACATCCTCACATGGCAGAAAGGCAAGAGGAGCAACACTGTGTCCTCACATGGCAGAAGGCAGAAAGGCAAGAGGAGCAACACTGTGTCCTCACATGGCAGAAGGCAGAAAGGCGAGAGGGGCAACGCTGTGTCCTCACATGGCAGAAGGCAGAAAGGCGAGAGAGGCAACACTGTGTCCTCACATGGTAGAAAGGCAAGAGGGGCAACACTGTGTCCTCACATGGCAGAAGGCAGAAAGGCCAGAGGGGCAACACTGTGTCTTCACATGGTAGAAGGCAGAAAGGCAAGAGGGGCAACACTGTGTCCTCACATGGAAGAAGAAATGGAAGGGCCAAAAAGGACATATGCTAGTGCTTTCCGGCCAGGGTTTCGGGGACAGGGCTGCCTCCTGGTGGCCCAGAGGTCAGAACAGAGCAAAAAGATTCTCCAGCCTTCAAATCCAATGGGATTTGCCTTGCTAGGTTTCAGACTTGCTTGGAATCTGCCAACCTGTTTTTTGAGTTTTCCTTTTTTAAATGGAAATATCTGTCTTCTACGTGTAGTCATTTCATTTTGGAAGCAAGTAACTTGCTTCACTTGTTTACATCTGGAGAGGAGTTTTGGCTCAGAATAAATCACCTGGAATCTTATACATACCTGACTTAGATGACATTTTGAAGCTGATAGTGGAATGGACTAAGACTTCAGGGCATTTGGGGATGGGGTGAATGTATCATGTGTTCAAAAAAGACCTAGATTTTTGTGGGGCTAGAGGGCAGAGTGCTATAGTTGAGACTGTATTCCCTTCAAATCTGTGTATCGAATCCTAAACTCCCAGGACCTGAAAATGTGACACAAGGCCTTTATAGAAGTCATTAGGGTAAAATTAGGTCATGAGAGTCGGTCCCACTCCAATCTAACCGGTGTTTGTGTAAGAAGAGGAGATTAGAATGCAGATAATGGACTACAGAGCAACTGTGTGAGGACAGGGAGAAAGTTGCCATCTGCTACCCAAGGGGAGAGGTCTCCGGAGAAACCAACCCCACTGACACTTTGGTCTTGGCCTTCCATCCCCAGATTGAGAGAATCGGTTTTTGTTATTTAAGCCGCCTACTTTGTGCTGTTTTCTTATGGTGGCCCTAGCAAAGTAATATAGCCAATTACCAAAATCAATTAGGTAATTTAGTGGGGGAGAAGTCGGCTCCATTTTATTGGTATTAAGGAGATTAGTCTTGTTTCTTGCACTGACTTTGTTATTTCAGAGTTGATATTATATAGACCCAACTTCAACTATGTTTTTTCCTCTGATTTTGTTAAATGCAGCATCATATTCTCTCAAGTCTACCGCCTTACTTGCCTATGAAGTAATTGCTGAGATCATAATCGACTGTTTCATTTTAGTAAAAGTATCTTTCTTCTTAAAAATCACAAACTTATACTGTGATTTTTAAGTGCAGAAACTCTTGGAAGTGAAAGTCTGCTTTGGATTCCAACAAAGTTTCCTCATTTCATTTTCATCTCTAATGTAGACTTCAGTCTCCCTGCTTGACGGCTGGCTTTTAGACACTCTCTGGAGCCAAACCCTGTGAAGTTGGCCTCCTTCCACCAGAAGGAGCTTCAGAACTGAGGAACCTCTCCCATAGGAGCACTCTTGACCTTTCCTCCTCCTCCCCATGCACACTCGGAGGACTCTGTCTTGACAGTGAGATCTTCTTTCCAGTCCTGGGTTTTATGTGCCTGGATTCCAACACTTAAGCACAAATACATATAAAGAAATTACTGAAAATTCCTTGTTGACATCTCATTTCCTGGCTGTAGTTCTCGTGCCCAGAGAAAGGAAATACCAGTGAAAGTGTGAACGAGGATCCTGCCAGGACAGTCAACAGACGTGAAGACATCTTTGTGCAGTTGTGATGCTGGGGTTGATGAACACGACTTATCCTTAGTTCACTTTTCTGGATAACCAGAAAAATCTTGCCTGCTTCACCTTTTAAAATGTAAATCTATCCACGTTCATAACCAAGTTAACACTATGTTAAATGGAGCTGATTTTTGTTTTTGACCACTGAGTATTTTTAAAATTTTATTTATTTTTATGTGCTGCTGAGGATTGAACCCAGTGCCTCCCATATGCCAGGCAAGCACTCTGCCACTGAGCCACAATCACAGCCCCAACCATTGAGTATCTTAATTTTAGGCCTCCATTGGGAACAACAAAAATCATGTAGAAAAGTGTTAGAGGTCAGAAGGGCTGGACATCTAGTAGAGGTAATCATATTGCCTAGAATATTATTTGTGGTTTTTTTTTTTTTTCTTTCTAAAAGAGTAGGGTGCTCCTCCAACCCTCCCTTCAGTAGCAATAACAAACAAAACGAAGCCAGACTTTTGCAGATCCTGGTTACTTGGGTGCCAGGGAATTTGAACTTGCAGGTATTTGACAAGTAGTTATAGTTCTGGCTGATAGAGAAGG
The DNA here is from genome assembly GCF_048772815.1 of Callospermophilus lateralis. NCBI lineage: Eukaryota > Metazoa > Chordata > Mammalia > Rodentia > Sciuridae > Callospermophilus > Callospermophilus lateralis. Next base: position 7,949,372 of record NC_135318.1, read on the forward strand.
GAGAGCATGTTCGGGGCTTGACTCTGTCACTTGCTTGCTGTATACCCTTGGCTAAATCATTCGAACTTTGTGCCTTGATGGAGTGCTGGGAGCCATCAGCCAAGTAGGTATGACAATTTCCTTGCCAGCGTACTCCCATGCTGTCTAGTGGAAGGACTCCTGAAAGGTGACCTTGCTCAAGGACCAGGGCGGATCCGTGTTTAGGGTGTTCCCGGTTTAGCATAATAGGAGATTGGGGCGTTCCCCGTTTAGAATAGGGCGTATCCTGCTGCCTGAGTTCCTCTTGAGTTCTTGGGGTCAGACAGTATTTTTTGGGAGACAGAAGCCCAGTGGAAGTGTGGATTTGGGCAGAGAACGTGGATTCCCCCAGAACGTGTTTGTAGACGGCCGGTGTGAGTTTGGGAATAAAGAATTGCTGTTTGAATCTGCAAGCTGTGTGGTGGCTCGTGATTTGTGCCCAGCCAGAGACTGCGGCAATGGAGGAACCGTATCTGCTTCACAATTTTTTGTGTGCCTCCAATGAGATAATGGATGTGAGTTCACTCTTTAAACCATAACTGGGACGTGCAGATGTTAGTCATTATTTTCAAACAGCATCTGTGACCTAGTTTTGATTGTGGTTTACTTTTGGAGAGAAGAACATTAGAAAAGCCGCTTGGCTCATCTGGAACAAACCTAATCCAATGACTTGAATATCAATGATCTCATTAAAGGCAAAAATGCCCTCTGCAAAAGTAGACTGGCTCCAAGGACCGTTCTTACTTTCTAAATTCTTATTTGCTAATTAATTATAAGTGGCATTTCCATCAGCACACTAAATTTTGAAAGTCCATTTAAATAAAAATCATGCTCTTCTACGGAGCATCTCCTCCAGTCTCCCACTTTGTTCATCTTGGAGAAGGAAAACACTTCTTGGAGTTCTTCCCTGTGCAAATATTTCCACCATTTGTAAGGAACTCACTTTTGTCATTGTTACATTGTTTCTCAAACAATTTTAAAAATAGTTTTTCTGTATTTTCCCCTTAGGTGTTTTTATATAAGAGAATTTTTTTATGGCCCAGTGACCATATGGAAAAGATTAGTTATTTAAAAAACACGAAAGTCACTGTTGGTTCATGATATCACATGTCAGATGGAAGTCTTCAGGATTACTTCACTTCTTCCTGCTGAACTGTCCATTCTGCCATTTTATCAGGCAATCACTGTGCTGGCTTCCTGGTTCAGTGAATATTTTGTAAAAATTCAGAGATGGGGACTGCATGAAGACCCCTCTCAAGTTGTCCATCCAGTTAATTTTTTGCTTATGTACCATTTAATTCAAACCTTTTATTCCACATAATGAATTGTTAATTTGAATTGTCAACTTGATTGGATTAAGAGATGCTGGTGATAAATGGGTGTGTCAATGAGGGTGTGTCCAGGAGTGATTGACATTTGGGATAGCCAATTGAAATGGAGATTCTCCTTAAGTGTGGGCAGTACCATCCAATAGGATGATGGCTTGGTTGGAAAAACAGTTGGATGAATAAGGAAGCAGCAAAAAAATGCAAGCTCCATTCTTCTTGGATGGGTTCTTGATTGCTGCTCTAATTGAGGATATGGGACTCTCACTACTTCACTCTTTTAAAGCAGACTCTGCCAATGATTCTCCAGAAGCCTTCTGTCTTGGACTAGGGTAGCACCGGCGATCCCTCTTGTTGTGGGGCTTCAGCCTCTTGGACCGTGTAGCTACTGGTTCTTCCAGCTCTTTAGCCTGCTGACAGCCATTGTGGACTGTCCAACTTCTAGTTTTATAAGCCGACTTAATAAGTCCCCTTACTATAATTGTACTTCCTGTTGCTTCTGTTCCTCTAGAGAACCCTAATACAATCATTACTTTATCCTTGTTTCTCTTCATTTCTGATGTCTTACATTGGATTATTCACAAACCTTGACTCTCCTCCCACTGGGCTTTGGTGTAGTAGGACTAAGACGTACTTCTCTGGAGTGAATCTGTGGATAAGGGTGAGGTCTACTGATGCAAAAGGAGGGCCTGGAGTTGGGTTGCAGGAGACCTAGGTCCCAGCTGTGGTGCCGCCAATAGTTCATTGTGTGGTCATTGTCCCTACCACTCTCTGGGCCTCGGTTCACTTATGTGAAGAATAGTTTGGAGAAGATACCCTCCAGACTTTCTTCAAATTTGCATTTTCCATAGTCAAATTTGTGATAGAAGGAAAGAATATGCATTTCAAAGTTCAGAAGCTCTGGGATCTCTGTGGCTTTGGGGAAGTTACTAAGACTATTTAAGTCTTACCTATAAATTAGGGATGATAACATTTACCTCAAAATGTATGAGAATTAAATAGACTTCTGTCTGTAAAGTAGTACAAAATAGAAAAGAGGTAATAAGTTCCATTTCCAAGCTTCACTTCCCACTATTTCCTTTAAGAAGTCTAAACCAGGCAGAACCAGAACAAGACGTGGTGTGTATGCCTTGCAGTGCAGCAGGGAACCTATCGGCTGACTCGGCCCCCTTCTCCCTGTGAGCTGGGGAGCATGGCTAGTACCCATCCAGTGTCCCTGGGACACTAAGGGGCTTTTTGTACAGCATTATCTTATACTTTTTCCAGAGAAAAAAATTGAGTATGCATTTTCTGACAAAGATAGTCTGGGAGATGTAGAAAGGACAGACGGCAAGATACTGTAACTTCTAGGACACTCTGGTAATTTATGTGGACAATGAAGGTGACAGAGAACAAGGAATCGGGACTGTTCCTTGTGTGGGGATGTGACCATCCCATCAAGGTGGCTTTTTTCTCTGCCAATGAAAAAGTGTTAATGTCAACTTCCTTCGAATGTAACATGAAACATCAGAAATGGCAGCTGCTTTTGGAATGCTGGCATTACCAAAATTCTGCTTTACTTCCTCTCAAATGTTCTGAGCATTCAGTGCAGAATCTCGGTAGCTTTCACTCTTTGCAAAGGAAGGGCCTGACATAATAGCTTAGTCATCATGGGATGGGTGGAAATGTAATAGCGGAAATGCTCTTTTATATTTAGTGTGATGAAAAATTAATCCATCGTAGCAGTGTAGCTTGGAGAGCATGGGGCTTAGCTAAGTGTAGTATGCAGATATTTGTCTTGGTGTTTGAGATTACTGTATTCTCTGGGCAAACTCACCATGTGGCAGGATTGCTGATTCAAAGGTAAACTGCATGCTGAAGGGAACTGTGACTTTTTGAGATGCCATTTCTGGTGTGATTTGTAGGTTCCAGGGCATAACCACGGTGTTGTGATCAATTGTGGGACTACAGTTTAAGAGGAAATAGATTGTATTGATCCAGATCATGGAGGCTTTGCCCATGTCATTTTGCAGTGCCTGCCCCTTAGGAAATTGCTCTTCCTCTCCTGAGACCTTCGGGGGCATCTGCTCACCTCACATCCTGAACGGCTGCACATGCAGCCCCTCCATGCATGGCATTCATCAGAGGATCCGCTTTTGGTACACAGACTCTTTCCTACTCAACTTTGCATCAATACTGCCTAGATGGGCACACCATCAGTGCTCACGTTTGCTTGTTGAATACAAAAGCATTTAACTATTCATATACTTGAGAAAATATATGAATAGTTAAATGCTTTCTTCAGCTATGTTTGGGATACCATTATGTGATAGGATCTAGGCAAGATTCTCTTTGTTTCTGTCTCGAGGAGTCCTCGGTCTAGATGAGATTTTTTTTTATGTGAAGAGAAGAAATTATGATTATCTAACCAGAGCATAAAGGTTATAGGAGAGTGTGGAAGTGATGTTCAGTATTTAAAGAGCTGGACCAGAGAGCATATTCAAGCATGTGCAACTGCAGAAGATAAAAATTGGGGAAAATTTGAGGGAGGACATTTCCCACTAAAAGAGCAGTCTAGTGGGTAGGATAATTTTCTTTGACAGATGGCTAACTCCATCTGAATGACAGTGTTGGTGCTATGTCTGAGGCCCATCTGACCAGGGTAATCCAATTTAATTATAGTAACAATCCTTTAAAATAGGTGCAATTATTATGTCTACCCAGAAGAAGAATGGAGAGCCCTGTTCTGAGTCTCCTGTGGTCCTAAAGAGTTACTGTTTTCCCTGCCAAAGTGGTTCCCAAAATTTTGCAGAAAGAACGTTTGGTTCCAGGGTCTTATCAAGTTTTCTTGTCAAGTTAATATGCAAAGGTAAAATGGAATATAAGATCTACATGTTGAGCAAAGGTTTGTAGGTGCTTCACTGATAGGATCTAGGGAAGAGTTGGACCATAGCTATGGAGTCCCTCCTTAGTTTTGGTCACTGAGAGATGTATATTAAATGAATATGAAACTTCGCATAGAACATAGTTTCCTAAGGAGGACACATGCCAGCTCTTATTAACAAGTCTTATTGGCATATTAAAACCATGTTTTTAGCAGAGAATATAATTTTAGAACAGATTTTCTTAGATGTGGCTGTTAATCTCTGTAAGAGATAGCCCAAGGTCTAAATGTTCCTAGGAACAATAAGCATGTGTTCTTTCATTCAAAAACATTTGTGTGTCATAAGAATTGGAATGCAAAAAAACCAAAGTACATATATAAAGGCATGAATTGGTGTGAACATACTCTATATACAAAGATATGACAAATTGTACTCTATATGTGTAATAACAACTGTAATGCATTCCACTGTCATGTGTTTAAAAAAATAAAATCAATAACACTAAAAAAGAAACAGTTTTTTTTGAGTAAAACATATGTACCTAGTTTTAAAGCCAGTGAAGAACTCTCAATTCTTTCATGTAACTTTTAAACATTTCCTGTAATTGATTATTGATCAAAGTAAGTTGACATTTTTTTTTGTTTATTTTCTTAATGGTAATGTTCTTAAATTTTGATTTACAAATTTATCTTAAATTGGATTTTGATCTCTCTTCCCTTTCTCCTGCCCCTGCCTTTTCTACTGGCACCTTCACTTGAGAAACATGGCTTATACTGGTGGCCATGGCTCCCATACATATATTAAAAAAAAAAAAAATTTACTAATCACTCTATTTACCATTTCTCAAAAGTAGACTAAACATTTAAAATGGGTAATCCAATTTAATTATAGTAACAATCCTTTAAAATAGGTGCAATTATTATGCCAATTTTACAGAGGAAGGAATTGAGCTATCAGAGAGGATGGATAACTTGTCCATGGCTACAGAACTGGCCGGTTCCAGAGTCGGATGAGGGTGTAGGATTCAGAATCTGGAGGTTGTGGGTTAGGGACAGTAAAGGGGAACTTGGCATGGCTGTGCATTTATTCTACAGGGTTTTCCATATTCAGAGTTCATCCTCCATCTTAAACCGGGAGCTGTGGACACAGATGGCAGTCATATCTTTGTCCTCAGGGAGCAGGCAGTTTGGGGGGAGCAGGGAAGTAGTTGTGATTATATTTTTGGAGAAGCACGTAGGGATGGGATGAGGTGAGGAGAGGAGACAGATGTGAAAGAATTCATGCAGAAGGGCAATCTGAGGTCATAGAGAGGTGGTAGAGGGTAAGGAAGAGTGGCCCACAAACAGCTCCAAGACTTGTAGGGAATGAAATATGGGTTGATTAATAACTATAATAAAACATTGGAAATGAAAAATTTCCACAAGAAAAGTATGAGGTGAACCAGTGTTTGTGACTTTCAAGGAGAGCAAGACCATTTCCAGTTGGTGGCGAATATGGGGTTATTCTTGGAGAAGGTGGTATCTGACTTAGGCTTTGGGGAAGGAGGCAGATGTGGACATGTTTAAGTAAAAATCATTAAAATAGGGAGTCAGTAGAGAATTCAAGATGGCGGATTAGATGGAGGCTGCCTTTCCAGTTGCTCCATTGCTTGGGATTGAAGCAGTGGGAGAACTACTTCTCAGTGTGGTGGTGAAACGGGGAATTCACTGAAGTGCCATGTTAGAGTCTCAGACTCAGAATTCAGGTGCATTAAACAAAAGATGAGAAAGAGCACATTGCAGCCACGTTGGTTACGATAGCAGTAGCAGCAACTGGTTCACGCAGACGGGAGGGATAACATAAACAAGGTACAAGTTTATGTACAACAGAAAAGCAGCCTAAACTTAGCTGACCCAGGGGCTGCACAGGGAACTGGTGTTTGAAAATGCTGTTTTTTCAACTGGCAATTGGAGAGCCAAGGAAGGGACAATCTTGCAGGCCACCCTGAGGCTGGCCTCTGTGGGAGACCAGAAGATCATAGCAAATGAGCTGTCCCAGCAGGCACCTGCCGTGTGGCTTAGGGTCTGTGTAGCAGAACATGATTGAAATAAGCAGAGAAGATTGTATCCAGGTGCTGAGAGCCAGAGCTGAGTCTGAATGACACATGGCATTTTTGCCAGAACGGAGTGGTTGAGAGGTGATGCCAGCAAGCCATTGAGATGATAATGGTTACGTTAAGCTGGGTATATTAGACCCCTGCTGTCCGCCTCTGCCTGCTAATTTGGAGTTCTCGCGGGGATTCCCGGAGAAGGTTGGGGAAGTACCGGAGGAGGGATTTCCGGTTGGTGGTTCCTAGAGGAGCTGCATGGGTCACGTTCGGGAGAGTTCCTGGGGAGCGTGTGTGGAGTGTGTGGGTGGAGTTCAGAAATAAAGTTTGTTCCTGCTTGAGGTGGCTTGTGATTTGTGCCCAGCCAGACTGCGGCATCCAGGGGATTAAAATCAGAGATGTGGATAGGAATGCAACTTGCTTTCCCTTTGAATCTGGTGGCTCACATGACCAGCTGAAGAGGGTTGAAAAAATGAGTAGATGCATGTGATTACACTTGGGGTCAGAGCCTTGGGAGCCATATTTATGGGCAGCAGAATGTGAGAGACCTGTGGAGGGTTGGCTCCCCAGCTCTTCTGAGTAAATTCTCAGGAGGCTTCTAATATTCAGACTTCCAGCGAAGATGGTATCTCTTTGCCCCTGGGAGTGTGTTGATCTAATTTAAACAGAGGAGATTTCATTCAATAAAGTCCGTAAGGCCTGATAAGAGCTAATCTACGACTGGTGGAACTCCGCACTTAGACTCTGCAGGAACCCAGCCTGAGAATGTGGTCTCTCTGGACAAAACTCCAGTTGACAACCCTTCCCCCCTTCCCATCTATTCCATCCTCTACAGGTGAAAAAGGGAATCTGAAGACCATTTTAATTAGCTTTAGTTTTAGGCCATTCCCACTGATAGCGTGGGGAGAAACAGAAAAAGAGGGTGTAGCAACCCCAAACCCTTACTTTCCAATAGCTCAAGAAAAAAAAAAAATAGGACATTTAGGATAAGCAGCGACCATCCATCCTGATTGACAATTTTGACCATGTCAATGGAGACAATTCTTTCATTTTTCATTAAGAATCTTTTCTTTCTTTTAGGTGTTCTTTCTGTGCTAATTGGTTTATGGATATATACATATATATCTCACTTTATCTCTTAATAAACTGTTTTCTTGTTTTTAGTACTGTGGATGGCATAGTTGACAACTGCTGTTTACTTTAATACCGCATTACCATATCTAGGTTTTTGGCTATTTGTTGTTTCTGCTATTGGTAATTGCTAACTTCACTATTCCTGTTTTTGTGGTACTTAGTGTTGTAGAAGTCAAAATAGGCACAGGGTATTTATTTTAATGTTGCATATTGTTCTGTTTTGGCTACTGTTTGTCTCCCCCTTCTCTGTGAAGTGCTGGGAATCGACTGCAATACTACAAGTTCTCATGATGGAGACTGTGCCGCGCTGAGCCATAGCATAAGAGAGATACCCAAACTCTAACATACTATACACTCTATCACAGAACACTGATCATCACTAAAGAACTAGCAGGGAAAGTATGCTATAATTGCATTTGGAAATATTTTGAAAAATTCACAGTAACCTGATATCCCAGAAGATTTTGTTAAGAGAAGAATGATCCCTAAAAAAAAAAAACAACAAAAAAAAAAACCCAGACATAAGAGTAGAAGAGAAATATATCCCAACAGTTTCATAAAATCTATCACAGGGCTACAAGAAATATGAAAAAAATTAGATAACATCATACCTCCTAAAGTTCATAAGTCATCAATTTCTAATTCCAAAGTTGTATGAAATATCAGATAAATTATTTAACAGAATGATTATAAAAATGATTAATAAATTCCAAGAGATGACAGAAAAATAACTAAATGAATTAAGTAAGTTAGTACAGGATATGAATTTGAAATTCAATGAGGAAATAGTTAATGAAAAGGAGCCAAAAAGAAATCTTAGAAATGAAAGACAATAAATCAAATGTTCAGTTAAAAGTTTCTCTAAGGGCTGGGGCTAGCGTTTCTCTAAGGGCTGCAGTAATGTGCTCACCTAGCGTGTGTGAGGCCCTGGGTTCGATTCTAGGTACCACAAAAAATAAACTTAAAAAATTTTAAAAATATAAATTTTTTACAACTACAACTAAAAATATATTTTAAAAAGTTTGTCTAATATATATATATTTTTTAAAAAGATCTTCCTGAAGATAGAATCTCAGAAGACAAAGTAGCTGGCTTTGAACATTCAGACAGTATTAAAAGAAATCAGAACATACAAAGAACTCTGGTAAAATATTGAGACTAAATTTCAGAACTTGAAATTAAAATTTGATATAATTTCTTGCATCTTATCTGATTATAAAGGAATAAAATAAATGAATACCAAAATGGAATATATGCATATATTATTTAAACCATGGAGGTTAAACAATACATTTTTTGAATGATGAATGGGTAATAGAAGAAATTGGGGGGCAATTTAAAAATTCTTATAATCCATTGATAATAGTGATCCAACCTGGAAGAACCTCTAGGACACTATAAAGATGGTTCTAGGAGGAAGGTTTGAAGCTATAAGTGCATAAGAAAATCAGAAAGATACCCAATAAATACAGATGGATAAATACAGATGGATCTCAAGGATCTTGAAAAAGAGCAAACCAATTCCAAAACCAGTAGAATGAAGAAAATAATTAAAACCAGAACCAAAACCAATGAAATAGATAATAAAATATAGTACAATGGATTGATGAAATAGAATTGTTTTGTTGAAAAGATAAACAAGATTGATGAGCTGTTAGCCAAATTAAGCAAAAGAAAAATAGTGAAGACCACAAACTAATAAAATTAGGGATGACAAAGACATCAGAGAAATCCAGAGGATACTTAGGTACTGAAAACTTTGATAAATTAGAAAACATAGAATAAATAGACACATTTTTAGACACATATGAACTGCCAAAATTGAATCAAGAGAACATAGGAAAACCTAACCAAAGTAGTAATGAAATTGAAATAGCAATAAAAAGCTTTCCAACAAATTAAGGTCCAGGACCAGATGGATTCTCAGATGAATTTTACCAGATCTAAGAAAAATTACTGTTAATGTCTTCCAAATTATTCCATAAAATAGCCAGCATTGGAACAACAAAATTCATTCTGTGAAGCCAGTATTGCCCTCATACCCAAATCAGATAAGGATAAATGAAGAAAACTATAGACCAATATTCCTGATGAACTTAAATTTAAAAATACTTTGTAAAATATTAGCAAACTGTATTCAACGTATTAAGGAGATCGTACACTACGCACAAGTTGATTTTTATCCCAGTGTTTCAAGGATGTTTTAACAGAGCCACAGATTTAATTTACCACTTAAATGGAATGAAGGGCAAAAATCAGTCATCCCAATAGATGTAAGAAAGCCTTTGATAAAATTCAGCACCCATTCATGATAAAAACTGTTGAGAGCCACAGCCAAGTTGGGGTGGCACCTGGCATTTTGCCAGAGGGAGTGGTTGAGAGGTGACACCAGCGAGCCATTGAGATGATGATGGTTAAGTTAAACTGTGTATTAGTTGTATATAGACCTTTGCTGTCCGGCAATAGGGTGGCTCCTGCTGCCTTGGGCGCCTGCTACTTTGGCTACTTTGGAGTTCCTGTTGAGTTCTCACTGGGTTCCAAGAGAGTGCCCGCAGAGCCCGGTTGGAGGGAGAGAGTTCCCGGGAAGTGCGAGTGGAGTGCTGGTGGAGTTAGAGCGATAAAGTAGTTTGTGTTTGAACCTACAAGTGCCTCGTGGCGGCTCAGTTATTTTGTGCCCAGCCAGACTGCGGCAAAAAACATGGAAGAAACTAGCAATAGAAGAAACTTATCTCGAATTATAAAGGTCATATGTAAAAACCCCAAACCCAACATCATAGTGAATGGGGAAAAACTGAAAGCATTTCCTTTAAATTCCAGAATAAGACGAGGAGGCCCACCATCAGTAGGTCTACTTGGTATAGTAATAGAAATTCTAGCCAGAGCAGCGGGTACGAAAGGGAAAGGACAAAAGTAGAAGTGGAAGATGTCCAATTATCACTGTTTGCAGATGATATGATCCTAAAATTAGGAGATCCTAAAAGCTCTATCAGAAGACTTCAAGGACTTATAAACAAATTCAGCAAGAAGCAGATTACAGAAATCAGTGGCTTTCATATAGACCAACATTGAATATGCTAAGAAAAAAAATCGGGAAAACGATTCCATTCACAATAGCCTTAAAAAACAAAAAAACAAAAAAACAAAAAAACAAAAAAACAGAAACAACAACAACAAAAACCGTAAACAAAAACCTGGTAATTTTTGCAAAGGAGGTGAAGGACTTCTACATTGAAAACCATAAAACACTGGAGGAAAAAACTGAAGAGGATCTTGGAAGAAGGAAAGACCTCCTAAGTTTATGGATAGGCAGAATTAATATTGTTAAACTGATCATATTACACAAAGCAATATGCAGATTCAAGGCAATCTCTATCAAAATACCAATAACTTTCTTCATAGAACTAGAAAAAAAGTTCTGAAATTCAATTAATGAAAAAGAGTAAAGACACAAACTAATAGAGATGAAAAAAAGAAATCACTACAGACATCAGAGAAATTCAGAGGATACTTGGGTACTGAAAACTTATACTCCAACATAGAATAAATGGACACATTTATTTTATCAGTGCTGGGAGGCTTCATAAGACCTGATTTTAACTTATAGTTCAGAGCTATAGTAATCAATACTGCATGGTATGGGCATAAAAATAGATACATAGACCAATGGTAGGTACAGAATAGAAAATCCAAAACGGATGAATGGATAAAGAAAATGTGGTATGTATACAATGGAATATTACTCTGCCACAAAATACAATGACTTTATGACATTTTCCAGTAAATGGAAGGATCTGGAGACTATCATCCTTAGTGACATAAACTAATCCCCCCCCCCAACCAAAAGTCAAATGGTTTCTGTGATATGTGAATGCTAACATATAACAAGGGGGATTGGAGAATAGAATTTCAGTGGATTAGACAAAGGGGAGTGAAGGGAAGGGAGAGGGGATGAGAATAGAAAAGACAGTGGAATGAATCTGACATAACTTTCCTATGTACATGTGGGAATATACCACAGGGAATCTCAACATTGTGTACATCCATGAGACTGGGATCCTAATTAAAATAAGGTATACTCCATGTTTGTATAAATATGTCAAGATAGACTCTATTGTCATGTATAACTAAAAAGAACAAATTAAAAAAAACAAACACAAAAAACAAAGCCAAACCCACACGGATACAGTCTCTGTACTTGACAGGGGTGCTAAACACATAAGCTGGGAAAAAATGACTTTTAAACAAATGAGGCTGGGAAAATAGGTTGACCATATGTACACGACATGTGCACAAACGTCAACTCAAAAATGGACCAAAGACAAAGGAATTAGATCAGGAGCTATGTAACCCCTAGAAGAAAACAGTCAACACCTCAACATACAGGCTCAGGTGACAGCCCCCTAGATAGAGCTCCTATTGAATTCATAAATAGGACGGCGTCAAAGTAAGGAGCTTTTGCTCAGCCAAGGAAACAATGAAGACTGTAAAGAGAACCTACAGAATGGGGGGAAATCTTTGATAGCTACTTCTCTGACAGAAGATTAATATCCAGAATACATAAAGAACTTAAAAAATTTTACACCAAAAAAAGAAAAACCACTTAAAAATGGGCAAATAAACTAAACAGAAACTTCTTTAAAAAATACAAATGGCTAAGAAATACATAAAAAAAAATGTTCAACATTTTTAGTAATTTGGTAATGCGAATCAAAACTCCACTGATTTTTCTCTCTCCCCAGTTAGAATTGAGGCCATAAACAACATGGGCTGGGGATGTGGCTCAGTGGTAGCGCACTTGCCTTGCACGGAGGAGGCACTGGGTTTGATCCTTAGCACCACCTAAAAATAAATGTAAAAAATGTATTGTGTCCATCTACAACTAGAAAAATTATTTAAAAAAAAAAAAAGAAATGCCAAAGAAGATGTGGAGGAAAAAGAACACTTTAACACTTTGTAGCACAATCACTATGACCCTTCCTTAAAAGACTAGGAATGGAACCATCTATGACCCACCCATACCACTCTCTGCTATTTATCCTAAAGAACTGATGCCTGCTATTGTAGCGATGTATGCTCACCCATGTTTATAGGAGCAGGATTCATAGACACCTAGGCCGCTTCTCTAGTTTGAGTACTATCAACAGGTGAGTGAATAAAGAAAATGATATATATACACACACACACAATGGACTTTTGTCCAGACACACACAAAAATGCCATTTGCAGGAAAATGGGTGGAACTTGAGAACATACGTAAAGTGACAAATCAGAAAGTCAAGAGTTCTATGTTTTCTGTCATGTATGGAAGCTAATAGACAGAGAGGTGGGGTGGTGTCTCAAGAAAATTAAAGGCAGATTACTGAAGGAGAGGAAAGGGACCAGGGAGAGGGAGAAGGAAGGGGAAGTGGGAGGTACTGGGAAATGATGTTGACTAAGTTATATTATTAAATCATGTGTGTGTGCAAACAGGTGATAACAAATTCCACCATTACGTATAATTATAACACCAATAAAAATGTGGAACACCTAGGGATAGATTAAAGGCAAAATTTAAATCAGATCTTATAAACAGCTTCTCTTCCAATATTTTATTTCAAGAAAAAAGTATTTTTCTGGCTGATTTTGACATCAACACACAGTAACAGAATCTCCCGAGTACTTGTAAGTCTGTGTCTTGGTGTAAAATTCTATCATTTCTCAATTTGCAGAAGCTCTGCACCTCCCTGAGCTTAGTCAATAACGGCTTCATGAGATGAAGGGCTCCTCAGGACCATCCAACTTGTATATACCAGGACTTTTATTCAGAAACCCCTCTCTGTTGACAAGGAAGCCACAGATTAAGTGAAGTAATTCACTAACTTGTATCTTCATTTGAGTAAGAGCAAGTCTTTGCTCACTCATGTAAACCTGCTCCAGAAACAGTGGGGTTAGACCACAGTGATGGCTCCTTGCTTTTAAACTAGTGCCTGAAGAATTTTTGAAGACTTGTCCTTGCTGGACAGTTCTAAACTTTATTATCTCTCACTAACCAGATCTGTGAACTGCCCCCCACTCTCTGGATTGGTTTTGCGTCTCTCAACGCCCAGAAACACAGAAAATATGTTAATTGAGGAATCTAGCAGTCATGTTTCAAAGTTGGGTGGAAACAATTTAGAATAAGATACCTTTGTTTATGTGGGGAAATACACAGAACTTGGAAAAGCTTGAATTAATTTGAGCTTCAGGTTTTGAATGACTTTCCTATGCTACAAACTGAATTCTTTCCTACTAATTTTTTTTTTTGGCCAAAGATTAAAATTTTGAGCATGTAAATTTTGAATACAAATGTGGTCCCTCATTTTGCCGTAGTTCAAATTGCTGTGGGTGATCGGCCTAGGAAAGAAAGAACTGACAAAAATAGCAAATTGCTTTTGTTTTTACATCTCAGGAAAAACACCTATGATTCCTGATAACCCTTTCCTAGAAGGACTTCCTGCAGCCATGCAAATTGTCGTGGACACCAGCAGGATGACCAGCGGTGGCTTGCTGTCTCTGGAATACAAATATGTTTGATTTATGTGGTCCCCCGTGGGATCCCGTAGAATCTTAGCAGCAACATTAAAAACATTCATGACCACTGTCTACTTTGTCATTTTGATGAAAATGACATATTTTAATTGCATAAAGTATGGAAAATATATTTAAGGTGAGGATGCTGATAAAATGGAACACCCACTGGTGATTGTCTCGTAAGGACTTTGGGACCTGGTGTGTGCGAGTGGACGGTCCTGAGGGAAGCTTTCCATCTTGATCAGACCTGGTGGCTAGGGAAGCGGTCCGTCCCGGTGCACGTGTTCCAGTCCTCCATCGTCTCGGGAAGACGAAGGCTCGGAGGACGGGTGCTGCGGAGGAGTGAGGAAGAGCTCAAGTCCTGGGTGGCACATGACAGGTCTGGGGAAACCGAGCACTGTCCACGCCCTTCAGCAGAGGAGGAAGTGGCTCTGGGGAGGGAGAAGCCAGGTGTCCCTTGGAACACGGGCTGTCCGTCACGCCTGAGTCCGTGTGGGCAGAGGCTTGTTTGGCAAGAATGGACTTCAAGAAGTAGGATTAGGAGGGTTTCAAAGACTTGTTCCATTTGCCAGGCTCTTTCCTAGAATGCTGTTGGGACGGTGCTGCTTCCCCATCTTTTTGCGGGATGGGGTTTCATCAGTTTTACGGCCTTTGCTACTTCAATTAGTTTTATTATTCCAGACCACATAGAAACTTAACGGAAAGCAATAGTGGATGCGGATGGTGGAGGTTTGGATTTCAAGAAGGGATTCTCTTAAGGGATTTTCAAGTCTTTGTTGAAAATGAGTTTCAGAACCAGGCTCCCAGCCAGCCACCTCTGGCACCCTCTGGCACCCACTGGCTCTCGGTGCAGGCATTTGCCTGAGGAAGGGACCCGGCCTAGGATTCCGGGGGACTGATCCCATCTCCAGCCCTGATGGAGAGCTCAGCACCCAGAGGCCCTAAGCAGAGAACAGTGTTCTGGGGGAGGTGGCAACAGGAGTAGGATTTCTGACAGGATTTTGAGAAACATTCTCCCTTAAAGCCTGAAGTGTAAAATGAATTTTAATCTCTGAAGATCAGACAACTTCTTCAATGTAATGATCTACTCTCAATTACCTATCAGTGGGAGGCCCAGATCACAGAGGACTGAACGCCAAAGACATTTCAAATTCCCGTGTCACTGCTTAGATGTTATCTCTGCCTTTTACCAAACTTTTCATTTTTTAACCTCTCTCCCCCAAAGCTCTTAACCCACACAGTTCTGCTGCTAACTGAGGCTCACCCTTTTGGATTCCCCTGCTGAACTGTGGTCGAGGTGCTAATTAGCAGGGAAAGTGCCAAATGGCAAGAAGCCAGGAGCCATCGCCAGTGGAGAGACCAGCACAGACCACATATTGACAACCTGTGCCCTTGAGATGGAGGCCTGCCTTTAAAGGATTGTGCACCCAAGTCCTTTGGCCACCGGGGAGCCACGCCCTGGTTGGCAGCAGGTATTTCCTTACCTACTAAGAGGTCCTTACCATTTCCCAATCCCCTGGCTAGGAAGCTGCCCTTTATTGAGCACCTACTTTGTGTCAGACACTTGTTCATTGAATTCTCACTGGGACTCTAAGGTAAGCCTGGCTAGCTCTGTTTGTGAAGGGGTAAACTGAGGCTGGAGATGCTTGTCAAATGCAACATACCAAGTAGAACTGAAGGAGCCAAGCCTTTGTTCTTTCCACTGAGCCATGCTGGGGAAGTGCCTGGCATTTTGTGGGCACTTGATAAATGTCTGTTATTGTTGGAGAGGATGGGAAAAAAAAACAACAAATTATCTCCTTGTTATAAATGTAACAAAATATATTTGAAGCTACTGGGAGCCTCCTTTGTCCTGATTTTCCACATCTGATTTACCTGTCCTATTTTAACCAACTCACGTGAACGTCGGTTACATAACCGGCACATGGTTTTACTGTATATAACTTAGGTTACATAAATCGGAGGCTGCTGACTGCCAGCAATCTTGAGAATGTAATGAGCTGAAGGATCCACTTGGAGCCTGTGGGCAGGATGGCTTTGGCTTAACCGTTTGCTGAGTTCAGCTTTTAAGAGGATAAATTTGCTGCATCCCTTCAATAATCCAGCAGAAGCCTGGTTACCAAACAACTCCAGAGGAGATTTAAGTCTCCAGGACTGTTAGAAACCTAAATAAAATAAGGCTTAAGTTGAAAGTCTTTGCAAACCCTGGGTCCACATTCCATTAGGGTGACATCATAGCAGGTTGAAAACCAGGCAGCCTTTCCTGTTGTGTCCAGAATCCCTCGTCACCAGAGGGAATTAGCACAGTGATCAGGAGGTGGGGCTCACAAGGGCCTCCATCCCAGTGCGGGGTTCTGCAGCTGGAGATGCAGCCACACACCACGTTGGGACCGTTCTGTCTGAGGGTAGATGGCATACAGGACCAGGCCCATAGAGATACCATGGAGCTGGGAAGGTCCTGTTTCCCAGTGACGGGCAGCCATCCTAACACTGGTGCAACACGTTCCTCGCATGCTTGTGTGAGTGACCCACTGCCCTGCCAGTCGTGTGAAGTTTAGCTCCTACAACTGCACCGTGCGTAACCCGGCAAGGGCAAGCAGTGATGGTGCTGTTGATCTGGGTCTTGACCATAGCACGCTCCTTCGACACCTCACGTCCCTCCTGTCCCTTAATTGCATCAAAAAGCCCTCTGAGCGATGCACCCCTCACACCCAGGTTTGCATGAGTGGCCTGTGGTGTTCAGGGTGGCGGAGTACGCTGCCGCCCCCTCCTCCTTAACTTGATCCGTCTCAGACAACACATCTTAAAATTCCGCAGGAGATGAATCTACTTCTCCTTGTTTGGCCCGTCTTCTCAGAGAAGAAATGTATTGTTCTGACGAGTTGCCACGGCCCAACAGCAGACTGGGTGGCATACGCGGAATCTGTCTTCCCACAGTCTGAAGGGTCCCCATGGAGGTCGGAGAGGTGGATTTCTCCCGTGGCTGCCGTGCTGTGCCTGCACATGGCTCATGCCCCACGTGGCCTTTCTCCATAGGCAAATGTCTCCTCTTCTGAGGACACCAGTCCTGTTGAAAAAGGGACCTTATGAGCTTCTTTACCTCTTTAAAGGTCCTTCAGCTGCAGTCATGGGTGGGGGCTGGGGCTAGAGGTCAACATATGGACTTGGGGGATACAGCTCAGTTCCTGACAGGAAGCTGTGCCCCATGCTGGCACATCCACGTTAACTTATTTGGAAGACGTCTATGTGGTATTTGGCCATCTTCAAGACCCTGGTACCCAGTCGATGGTACTTTGCTATGTTACTCCTAGCAAATCACTTCCTAATGAATAGCTTTAAAACTCCACCATCTACTATGTCCTAAGAAATAGCATTTAAATATTCTTCACAACAATGCTGATGTGTTGGCCTATATCCCCATTCCAAAGATGATAAATTGGGATTTGAACCTAAAGTCTTGATCTACTTACCTTTCCATGTTTTATTTCTGATCATAAATCATGAATCTCACAAATCATAAATCTGATTTTTCTGCCTTTCGGTGACCTGTATGACTTCTCTCTGGATCTTCACAATATTTTCTCAGATTAGCAAGAGTCAGACTTGGATCCGGTCCTAGAAAGAGAAGAGTTACGTTGGAGAGCAAAGCCCCTGGGAATCTGATGCTCTGCTCTGCTGCTTAGTATGTCAGACATCTGCTTGCTTTGGAACAAGCAGTTGTGGCAACAGTCAGACTCCTGAAAATGTTGTGTAGAAATCAATTTGTAGGTACTGGAAAAAGTATATTGAATGCAAATGGAACTTGCTCTTCAACCAAAAACTCAAGCCCTTTTGTTAAATTTTATTTGAGTTAACAATTCATCCTGCTTAACTTTGTGTGAATTTGATTTTCCTGTGTTGGTCTCTGTGGTCAGTTCATGGTGGATTTTTATGTGTATAATAATTCACCTCCTCCCAATCCCTGCCTCTCCATTTCCAGCTCCCCACACCCTTGGCTCTGATCTTTGGCAGGTCACTTATTTTTTTCTTACCCTGCATACATCTCTGGGCTGGGTGAAGATCCAACAAGATCATGAACATAAAGCATTTTGAAATCCACGAGGTGCTGTGTGGGTTGCTATTATCAGACCATCCGGATGGGCACATTTGGTCATTTTCCCCCAGGGGGCCATAGCTCATTTCTATTTATGAGCCTTGTTTCTGTAGCTTCTGACCACATCTTTATGATTTAATAACTAGATCAAAATAAACTCCCCAAAATGGCTTTTTCCAAATTATTCTTTATTTCCAGCCAGGTTGGCATAGGGTGGGGATTAAGAGGCTTCTAAATAAATCTTGCTGATACAGGGACTTTCAGGCAACATTGGTCACAGGAAGACGGATTGCAAAATCTCCCTCTCAATGACCAAGTGAAGGAACAAAAGTTGTAAAAGCCAAGAAAGATTCGTCAGCCGGAAAATAGTCAAGGACTCGGGGTAGACTGGTGCCACACCCTTTGATAGGCAGGGTCCAAGGAAGGCATGGAACATTCTTGGCACAGCGTGCTATAACTTTGACCCATGCCCTCCTTCCAATTCCCTGAACATTGAGAGAGAAGGTGAATTTAGAAAAAACACGTGGTTTCCCATCAATATTTCTAGTTTTAGAAAAGAATTTAGGGGCCTGGAATCAGATGGATCCTGCCCCGTGGTTAATGCTAGGAGGCTTCTCTGCCAGAGGCTTTGAACTGGGGGTAGACGAGTATCTTGGGGAAATTTTGTGACATTCAAAGGTGGCCCCCTAATGCTCTGCACTTGCACATTATGGGAATCCAAAGTGAAAAAATAACACAAACCTGGGTCCTGTCCACTGAAGAGTTTTGGGGTGCACATATGTTCTGGGCAGAAACACCCCCACCCACCCACCCAGGGCTCAAAATAGAACCTTTTGGAATTCGTGGAGCCTAGTCTTGTGGTTTGGTAGGTGAGACATTTTTGTAGCTGTTCCATATATACGGGGTTTGAATAGCTTCCTCCCAAATGCGTGAGCTATGCTCTTCCCTCGTCTGATTTCTAGTTTACTTCCTCCAAACTTCAGAGGTTCGTGTTTGTAACTACGAGTATGTGGATTTCAAACAAAAGTGGTTTCCGTCTGCGCTCTCTCAGAATCCTCCATTACTTATTAACTGCAGTGAATGTGTCTTCTAGGCAGATTCAGATGATCATTGGGGATGGTGCTGTTTTAGGTCACTTTGGCTTGGGGATGTGCCCTGGCTTGCATGTCTCTGCACTGAGCCAGGGGCCTCTGCAGCCGGCCAGCTGTCTGATCTGCTTCCGTCACGTTGCCTTGAGATCTGTTGTGAACCTTACTGTTATCAGAGGGAGACTGGGCAGCGCTCTGGAGGAGGATTTTGGAAGGTAAGAGGCATTTGCTCTCTACTTTCCTCTTAGTCACAGGGCCAGCTGCAAGTCATCCCAGCAAGGAGCAGCTGGAACCTAAGGCAGAAGACCCCTGGGGAAGAGGACACTTGGGGTTCAGAGCTAGGGCTCCGGGATTAGCTGTTTCTGCTAATTCTGGGGCTCTCCTTTGGGGTCAGAGCATGGGGCCGCTCTCTGGGTTTGGTTTCAGTAGGCTCCTTTCTCTGTGTAGGTGACCCTCAAGGACATGCTGGAGGACTCACGGGGAGGGGTTGCTCTAGACCTTGAACACCCCCCAAAGGTCTATGGGTTAATATTCAAGTGTTGGTCCCCAGGTGGTGCTGGAGCACACAGTGACTCTGGGTCACCTGGTAATCGCTTTGATCACAAATGTAATGAATCCTCCCTTCAAGCAATGCATGATCTTGGGGAGTCATTCCTTGAGCGCCTCAAAGCAAACAGGCTCAGCCTCTCGGGGGCTGCACCTGCTGCCCTCCTCGTTTTCTGGAATCTTCCTCAGGCTTCACTTCCCTCTGGCTTTGCCTCCCCAGTCACGGCCACGGAGAATGTGCCCCAGCAGATCCCGGACGATCAGCGGGAGGTGGTGCCGAGTGGCCATGTGCAGCACGCTGGCCCTGGGTCCAGTCTGGCATCTGTATTTCTGCTTCAGCTGTCTGACCGCATTTGCTAATCACACAATTTAGTGCCCTGTAAACAGGGCCACTGTTTTATTTCCCCACAAGCATTCTTGGAAATAGCAGCTAGGAAGATTTGTTTCTAGTCATGAACCAAATATGAAGGTCACATGATTTTGTCACTTTTTTTTTCCCTCACCAAAGAAATATGGGAGGCTTAGGCAGGCCAACCTTCCAATTAATCCCGAGAATAGCTGCCTTCGAGGTGGGTGAGCCCGAATATTACTCATTTTCCTAGTCATTTATCAAAGAAAAACACTGTCCGTTGCCCTCCAGTAGCTCTAACTCATTGGAGGCTAAAATGTAGCCCAACCGGGAGGCTCCCAGCCTCCCAGGCACCATCCGCCTCCTGACCTGTCCTGATGTTTGCTCTCAAATGGCAACGGGTGGACTAGGCCCATGGCTACCCTGGCCAGCGTGTGGCAGAGGGCAGGGGCCAGCATTGCCTGCTGGTGAGGGAGTGTTGGGTGCTGAGAGCACACCCAGGGACCTACACTTGCTCCCATTTGTCCTTGTGTGTCTTGGCTCCCTGGGGCAGCAGCGCTTTGGAGTCGTAATGGATTGGAGGGTGGCCTAATCTCACAAAGGACAGGGGCAGGAGGAGGACGGAATCCAAGGGTGACCCACCAGCCTTGCTGTGAAGAATCGGCAATGGACTCAAGTTTACCAAGTGATTTGGGACATGGGGTGAGAAGGAGGTGACACGGGACTGCATGACATTCCCACTCCGGCGGGCAGCCTGCTGTGTGCTTGGCTTGTACTACTCCAGCCTACCAGTGCCCTGTAGGGTCTTCCTGGATCCTGTGTGGGTTGGGAGGCTCTTGCTGCAGGGGTGCGGTGGCCCTGTCTTGCAGGTTCCCTATCCAGCCAGGGAGTGTGGAGAGTGGACAGACAGGTGAATGGTTCAACAGGCAATCTCCACCCTCATCGGAAAGCTCTTTCCATAGTGTGTGATCGCCAAGGTCTTGGGATCTCTCCACTATGCTGAGTGAGGGAGGAGGTCTCTTTGGTCCAGATTCCCCAGTTCTCTGGGCCTTGCTGCCTGGACTTCCCGTGACACGATCAGGAGGCACCCACGGCAGGTCCTCTACCTTAATAAGGCACTGCCCGACTGTGCAGTTCAGGGTGGGTTCTCCGGGAAAGAGTGGCCATAACTCTCAGGAAGTGCAGGGCTTGAATCCTGGCCATGCTACCCTCTTGCTGGGTGAGGAGAGCCTCTTGACTCCCCCGCAGCAGTTCCTTTGTGTGTACGACAGTACTAAAAACTTCCTTCCAGTATTGTAGGCAGCAAAGAAAGTCTGGGCACAAATGCCACCCCTGGCTGCTGGCCCCCATCTGAAAATTTGTTCATTTGATCAGAGGAAGACTGAGCTCACACCTCTTGCCTTTAATCTCTTATTTAATCATCACAGGTGGGAGGCTAGTTTTTCACGTCTGTCTTTTCCTCCCTTTTATCTTCTTGTCCTCCTCGGTGAACTCCATTTTCAATATATAATTTGGGAAAACTTGACTTCTGCTGGGTGTTGGTAATCTCCTTCTCTTCTGTGGCTGATGATCTGTCCTGAATTGTCACTTGAGGAAGCATGTGGACCAGGGCTGTCCATCTCGGCTCTAAAGGTCTGCAATCTGCGGTAGCCAAGCACCATCCAACACTGCTGTGCCGTGGGGAGCGGCTGCCACTTATGACGGGGGTTCTGCTCTCCAGGCTTTGAGGGAACCAGTGCGAATCCCCCTCTGCTTCTCCCCGGGAGAAACCTGGTGTTGAAAATTAGATTCAGCTGCAAGTGTTTGCAGTCCCACATTCAGCACGATGGATCAGAAGTTGCTAGAGGCTATTTTCAGAGAACTCCTAATACGTACAGCACCAAAATACAGACATGGTTGTTAACACCCTGAGAAATGCCAAATTCAGGTTGGATCTCAGCCAGCAGGGAAATGGAGAGTCCTAGATAGCTTATCTCTGAGAAAATCTGCAACATATAGAAGATGTGAGATGTGATTATGCAGGAGAGCTTGTTTTCCTCTCTGGTCTACGCGGTGCCTGCAACCCGTGATACCAAGACATCTTCCAAGTCTTAGTTTTCCGCAAGCAGGTCATTGTGCCTGTCTGTGTTCTTACCTGGGCCTCCAGCCCTCTTCTCCTGAAACTCTGCTCTCTGGTCCACCTCAGTCTCTTCTGGGGTTTCAGTTCCCATACCTCCCAACACGAATAACTCCTCATTCTGTCCTTCTAGACTTGAACTTGTTTTGAACTTCAGACCTTCCTGTTAAGTCTCCCTCCCCACCGGCACCAGAGCACAAGTCCTTTGACTTCAAACCGACATCTTTCTCCTTTATAAGACCGTGTCTTTCATCTTACGGCCTCCTTGCTGACTGAAACTAAAGTAACCATTTAGAATACTCTTTTTAGAAAGGTGACAGAACATGTACCTGGATCAGTATTGATTAGAATTTGATTTAAAACTTGGTTCGAATCCCAGCTCTGCAGCAGCATGGTATCAGGTTTTCTCATCTGTGTAAAGGACAGAAGTATCACTGCAGTTTGAACGTGTTCCCTTCAAAATTCACGGGCAGCCAGGGGGATGGTGATGCAGTGAAGAGGTGGACCTTTAAGAGGGCATCCATCCACGAGGGCTCCTGCCACACTAACGGGCTTGTAGAAGAGGCCTGGCCTTTGGCTCACTGGGCCTTCTGCCTTCTGCCATGTGAGGACACGGGTTCCTCCCTTTCAGGGGATATGGCTACAAGGTGCCATCTTGGAAGAACAGCCCTCACCAGGCAACTGAATCTGCTGGCTCCTTGACCTTGGACTTCCCAGCATCCAGAGCAGTGAGAAGACAACTTTTTGTTCTCTATAACTTACCCCGTCTCAAGTACTTTGCTATAGCACCACAAAATGGACCATGCCAAGCATCCTAGCTGATAATTAGTCATTATGTAATGATTACCCTGAGCCAGGTCTTCTATGTGCCTTACATAAGCTCAGTTCTCATATCTAATTGATGTGATTGTGCTCTTATTATTCATGTTTTTTCCAGACTGGGGATGAAACTGCTGAGTTTAAGCAAGCAGCCACCTCCCTGACATGGGTTACTGGGGAATACATGAGCTCCTGGCACAGCGCCTGACATTGGGGATATGTCACCTTTACATCCCACTTTCCACCACTCCACCAGAATCTGCTGAGCTTTACTTGACGTCTTTTGTAGCTTGAATACATGCACTTTTAGTTTGCAGCGTACACACCTATGGTTGGTGTTGGTGAATTCCCCACATGCCGTGTGGCTCTGCAGATTCCCACTCACCCTCCTGTGTAAATGTTCACCTTTTAGGTTGAGATGTGTCTGCCAAGGGGATAAGATGATCAGTCACAGGAATTACCAGTTTTTAATCTGTCACCACTGGTTCTTAAGGCCCTTTTCTGTGGTCCCTAGGGAATGGAGGAAGAATTCAAAACTTTCATTTCTAGAAAGTATCCAGTGTGGGAAGCCAGATCTCCCCACTGAATGTGGTGGCCTCTGTGTTCCAGGAAAGTGGATCTGTGGCTCCTTCTGGCTGGCAGGTGCTCCCTGGCTCAGCCCGAGCATATGGTCCATACTTGAGAAGGGCCTGGCTGGGTGCTGGTGCAGCCTGGGGTCGGGGAGTAGCAGAGGTGAGCCAGGCACCAGGTTCCCCCATGTCCAACTTGATAATCTTCATTTAAAATACAAAGTCATGGTACCTTAGAGGGGCTACTCAGTCTACGCTTAGGGCTCTATTAAATATGTCAGTCTTATCAGTAATTCCAGGATGATCTATTAATAATGGGTGAAAAAGTAAGAAATAATAACAAAGAAGTAGGGATGTTGAGTTGCTGGTAGCACCTGGATAAGAATCTTGTGTCTCCCACAGAGCCTTGCGAGAGACAGAGGCGCGGGTGGTCTTGCCCTAGTCTGCGGGCCAAGTTCTGGGTCAGGGGTGTTCTGTCAAAGAGCCAAGCAAGGATGAGCCCCACACCCTCGACTCGAGGCACGGGAGGGCCGGGGGGGGGGGACTGGGAAGGCGAAGGGCGGTCCTGTGCTTGCAGGAGGAGGGGGTAAATTCCACGTGGGTAGTATCTGAGCTCTGGCCTGAGAGAGACCCAGCCGGTGGGTGGCCAAGATGCAGAAGTTAGAGAAGCCCTTGGCAGCCCTTCCTGCCCCGACCTGGCAGCCTCCTGTGGCTTGTTTGGCTGACCAGGATGACACAGCATGAGGGGACTCTCTCCAGGACACGGCAGGGGAGACCAGGTGGCCCAGGGACCTTGGGGAAAACTCATGGAGGAACCGGGCGTGGGGCTTTGGGAAGGAGGCTGCCGGGGCAATGAGGCTGTGGGTGGCCGTCCCCTTCAGACTCTGGGCTGCGTCTTGAAGGGTCACCCTCCTTTGGCTCCTCTGAGGAAACCCGTTCAAGGAGTGAAGGGTTTTTCCAAAGTAACCCCTCATCTTCCTTGGGATAGAGAAACTCCTAAATGCAGGGAACTGTAGACAGTGGTTAATGGCCTGGGGTTTGTCACCAGACTGCCAGGCGAGGTCCAGCTTCACCACTTCACAGCCTCATGACCTTGGGTGAGCATCGTGGTCTAGATGAATGTCCCCAAAGGTTCATGCTGAACACTCGGTGCCCAGCCTGTGGTGCTCTTAGGGGTGGTGGCAAGTTTAGGAGGCAGGGCCTATTGGAAGGCAGTTAGGTTATGGGGCCGTGTCCTTGAAGAGGACTTTGGGGGCCCAGTCTCTTCCCCTCTTTTTGCTTCCTGGCAGCTATTAATAGGCCTCCTCTGCCACTTACTCTCTCCGTGACTCGCAGACCCAAAGCAACAGGGTGAAACAAATATGTTGGCACTCTGAGCAAAAATCAACCTTTCCTCTTTGTAAGTTGTCTTGGGTATTTTGTGACAGTGACAGACAGCTGGCTATCACAGCAAGTGTGGGCCAGTCTCTGCCTCAGTATCCTCACCTGGGAATGAGGCTCACTCAACCCATTTCCCTAGCCGGTGGCTGGTGAAGGAAGCGTTGCACAGAAGACTCGAGGAATAGCACCCGGGGTGGGACGCAGTGGGTGCCGAAATATGTGGCCCGTTGTTGGCACTGGTCCAGGGTGCATTCCGGCTCTTTTGGGGGAGCGATTATTCCAGAGTTTTGCTTCATTTTGTGTGAATCTTACTATAAATTACCACCAGAGAACTAGGTCAAGAATGCACCGTCAGCGTTTTCATTGTCCCTGGGGAGCTAGGAGTGGGCACTGACCTGGCACTGAGCTGTGTGGCCCTGGCAGTACTAGCCCAGAGACTAAGGGGCGCTGGAATGGAAGCTGAGTGGGAGGACAAGATTGTTTCCCCTTTTTTTTCTTTAAAAAAAAAAAAAGTCCTTGTGAAATCAGGAGTGGACCCTCCGGATGGGGAGTGAGGTCTACACAGCAGCATATTAACTCACTAGTACGAGGAAATCCAAGTGCTCTCTGCCAACTGCGGCCCTGATGTGGGCCGGACAACCTGGACGGAGCTGATGACCTCTGGAAGGGGATGTGCTTGGTGGCCCCAATGGGCTTGAACTCGGTCCAGCTTGGCCCCTGCAGCTGGGGAGGGCTGGGGGAGACCTGCACTGATGCCCGAGGAAGACTGGAGCTACTGTGGGGAGTCACAGTGGCCGGTGGCTGGGGACAGACTGGAGCAGTGCGGAGAACTGGGCACTGTCTGGCGGAGCGGCCTAGAACCCTTCTGCGGACTGTGGTCACCAGGATGCAGCGCCTCTGGACCTAGAGAGGGTGGGCAGTGAGGGCAGTGTGGCCGGGGCTCCTGGGCTCCTGGAGACCTGCGGCAGCGAGGGGGGAGAAGCAGGTTCCACCTGTGCTCTCCTCCAGGCCTGTGCAGTGGGACTGTCCCTTGTCACTGGAGGGAGGTGGGAGAGTCTAACATGCCCCATCAGGTTGGCACAGGGCTTCCTGTAGAAGCAGGCTCCCCAAAGCCCCGGGCAGTGCTGGATCTTCACAGAGTGAAGCTTATCAGACACAGGAAGAGACAGTGGCTCATGGCAGTTCTTGGGGAGCAACCCGTGGCTCAGTGGCACCAGGGTACTGGAGCGCTGCAGCCAGGAGGAAAGCAGGTCCAATGGGCCCCAGAGGCCTGGTGCAGCCTTGGCTTCCGTGCAGACCCTGGGGATCTGAGCCGCTTCCCTCACTTGCTTCCTGTTTGAGGGTGCGTCCCACCAGACTTTTGGTGGCAGCCGAAGGCAGCTGCCTGCAGGCCCAGTGTGTAGCAGCTGCTCACATCAAACTAGGGCTTCAGTGCACTGGAGACGCCTGGGCATTTGTGACAAAAAGGAGATAAAGGACATCTAGTGGCTGATAACACCCAGCAGAGGGTGTCTAGGCACCTCGACATTCTTTCCTCCTACAGTAGTAGCACATGTCCTGTCTGAAGGTCCTGAGTTCTGCAGTGGGTCAGCCCCCAATGGCAGACAGGTGCGAGTGCACCAGGCTTCCTCCCAGGTCCTCTTCCAACGCTCTCAAAGAAGACTCTGAGGCCACAGAAACTCCACAGCGTCCTTTGGATGAGCCTGTATGTCCTGCCCTGATCTGCCCTGGGGGTGGCATGCTGAGTGTGCGGTTTCTTTCCAGGTGTTGCCGGTTGCGCATCTCCTTGCCATACTGTGCCCAGAGACAGGCCTGCTGGACAGGCCTAGGTCGGCCTGCTGGAGTCCCCGCTCCCAGGACCTGCCAGCTGCCGTCTTTCCCGAGGGCTGCACACCCCAGTGTCTCTGTGCCGAGACAGAAGTACACGGGCACCAGGGTTGGCGGGTGCGGGGACCTTGCTCAGCAGGGGACCCTTGTGTTTTTGATGCTGACGAAGAAGCCTGAATGAGAAGGCGCAGCCCTGCAAGGAGGCAGGAGAGGGGCAGGACAGACAGAAAGGGCCAGGCCAGGACCCCAGAGCTGGAACTGAGCTGACCCATGTGACAAGCTACCATGTAGGGGACAGCGGGCTCAGGTTGGGAGAAAGGCCCAGAGAAGGAAAGTCTGGAAAAATGAAGGGGGTGGGGAAGTTGACCCTGAGAAGACGTGCTCCAAGTCCTCGGGCCACAGCGGTCCCCTGGTCCCTGGGCGTGAGGCCGCAATCTCTTGCCCCTCGCCTTTGCTCACCCTCTGGTGTGCGCAGTGCGGGACTGGCAGTGGCGCTGGCCCTGACGGCTGCGGGATGCTGTGCCCAGACGCGCTCCTGGCCAAGTCCCTGTGTCCTGCTGGGAGTCAGCCGCTCACTTCCAGAGCCCCAAGGACTTCAGGTTTCCTTGCTTGTCCTGGGCATCACTATGGGCACGCGCCGGCTCGGCTTCCCTGGGCCCTCGTTACAGCTTTGCAGCTGGAAGCCATCGGAGTTCACCTGATCGGACCTCATTCCACAGGGGGAAAAGGGTCATGTTCAGAGCCTGTCGAGGGTCACCGGGGTTGACCGGGACTTCTGTCCACGGGGCTGGATCACACACATTGTATTTGGAAGGTGGACATTAATTTCTTTTCTGCTGTGGGCCTATTTACATTTATATTAAGAAAGTTCTAATGAGAAACTATCAATCATGTTACAGCAACGGAGAGGGAGCAGTTTTATGTCAATGACCTTCACATTTTATGACTTAGGTTTTTTCAAGTCCTTGATCTTGATACCTGTGAAGATAAAATATCAGTGCCCCTTTAAAGAGGAGGAAACAGATGTCCAGAGAGGCCCAGAGACTTGGCTACAGCTTCGCTCTTTAAGACCAAGTTAGGCCCCCTTGTGGTTCTCTGGCTCATTGCATGGCTTGCTGGACAACCTTCCCAGTGAGTTCTTGCTTTCAAACTCTGTGTTTTACCTGGATGATGGGCACTTCACCTACAGATATACACATACAGAGGAAAGAAAAGGGGAAATTTTTCCCCTAAGTATCTACCCCCCAATCCTTCTTACTTGCTTTCCTTTCTTATCACTTATTAGTCTATATTTTCCCAATATTTATTATATTACAAAAGTACAAAATGTTAAGACTAGTATACAAATCGGTGAACTATGATCCACTGTTTTTTTAACAAAGCTAAAATAACTATTAAGATATGATTTATATACTATATAATTTACCCTTGAAAAGTACAAAAACCAAAGTCTTTCAGCATATTCCTAGGGATGGGAAATCTTGACTACTACAGAGACATTTCATCCACCCCAAGAATCCTCACACCCTGTGGTACCCTCTCTCCACTCTCTTGCTTCTGGCCTTTGGCAACCACTAATTTACTTTGCGTCTCCATGGATTTGCCTATTTCGAATATCTCAAAAAAATGAAATTATATAATATACAGCATTTTGTGATTGGTCTCTTTTACAAAGTGTGGCATTTTTGGAATTCATACATGTTGTAGCATTAATTGGTATTTTATTCCTTTTTATTACTAAGTAATGTTCCACTTATAAATATTCCACTCTTAAATCTGTATTCATCAGTTGGTACACCCTGGGTTGTTTCAGTCTTTCGGTTATTATGAACAATGCGGCTATGGAAATTCACATGTAAGTATCTGTGTGGGCTATTTTTTAACCTTGGGTATATATTCATGAGCAGAACTGACGGGTCACATGGTAACTGTGTATAATATTTCACAGAACTGCCAAACTCATTTTAAAAGTGACCATAGATAGCATCCTACAGTCCCAACAGAGTGAGGTTTCGATTTCTCTGCATCCTTCCCTACCTTATTGTTCTCCAATTTGCTTTTTAATGATTTTGTGCGCTGGTGTTCTCCCTTCCTTGAGCTGTTTCAGGGTTGACCCACCCTTCCCAGTGGACTGGTGGTGCGTAGCGTCTTCTCATGGCTGACTGACCATTTGGACATCCTCTTTGGAAAGAGGTGTATTCAGGTCCTTTGACATTGTAAAAGTTGGGCTATTTGTCTCTTTCTGTGGTTGCACTGTCTGAGTTTTCCTTTATAAACATGTGATTTGCAAGTAATCTCTCCCATTCTGTGGGCTGCGTGTTCACTTTGATGATGATGCTATGGTTTGGATCTTCAATGTCCCCAAAAGTTCCTTGGTGAAGTCCTGGTCCCCAGTTAATAGTGCTCCGGGGACAAGGTGGAGCCTTTAAGAGGTGGGGCTTACTGGAAGGAAGCTAGGTCATTGGGGGTGTGTCCTTACTGGGGCTTCTGGGACCCAGGCCTTTGCCCCCTCTCTCTCCTTCCTGGTTGCCATAGGTGAGCAGCTGTCCTCTGCCGGGTGCTCTGTCTGCAAAGGCCGGAAGCCCCGGGGCCACACCACCATGAATGACACCTCTGAAGCCGTGAGCCAAAATAAACCTTTCCTCCTTTTAGGTTGTTTATCTCAAGTATTTTGTCACAGAGGTGGATAGCTGACTGACACGGGTGGTATGCTTTGAACATAAAATTTTTAGTCTTTATGAATTCCAGTTTATTTATTTATTTTGTCACTCTGTTCTTTTTAGTTTTTTGTTTGAAGTGCTGGGAATGGAACCCAGGGCCTCACATGTGCTAAACTGGTGAGCAACCCCAAGCCACATCCCCAGCCTTTACCTGCGCTCCGGATGTCATACCTAACCCAATGGTGCAAGGTTTTACTATCATGTTTTCCTATAGGAGTTTTGTAGGCTTAGCTTTTATATTTGGGTCTATGATCCATTGTGAGTGGAATTTTTTACATGGTACTCGATAAAGGTCCAACTTCACTTTGTGCATGTTATTGTAAAACGGTGGCTTTGTAAATATCCAGTTGTCTCAGTGTTACATTTTGAAATTACCCTTCATGCCCACCCTGGACCGTCTCAGCATGCCCTAGTGAAAATTAACTGACACGCACGACACCCCTCTCTACCTTAATAGCCGTTGTGACATCCCCGCATGCTTATTTTTTATGCACTCAGGGCTGCACCACTGGCACACTATTGCACAAACAGAGCAGAGACAGTCTGTCTAAAAGTTTGCATGTGTTTATTTTTAAACTTGGAGGAGGAAAAGCCTTTCTAAGTAGGGTAGAAAACTTAGAAGCTGTAAAGGAAAAGATAGATACTTGCGACTATATAAAATTTTTGAATTTCTCTTTGGCACAGAAGAGCTCAAATAAAGTAAAACAAACAAATCTGGGGAGAGAATCTGCAAGCACATATGACGATTGAGCGGCTATTTCCTTAATCTGTAAAGAATTCATCAATAGAAGGTCAATAAGGGCTATGAGCAAGTGACTTAGAGGAAGAGGATCCTGGCGCTCCCAGATGCTCCCCAGAGCTCCCAGTTAAGATCCAGGTGGCATTCGTGAGAGGTGGAGTCCCATCTTTGGAAGGCTGACATTCAGACATGGTCGCAAAGCCTGGTGCAGAGACCAGTGTGGTGCGGTGGTTCAGGGAACAGGGATTCTTTCGTATTCTGAGGCTTTAGGCTATTGCTACCATTGCGCTTTGTAATTGGCCAATGTCCGTTAAAATAGCCGTTGCTCCTACATTGACCTACCAATTCCACTGCGGTGAGTATTCTGTTGTTAGAGTAAACAAAACAAAAAGAGGAACAAGCGGGAAGCAGCTACATGTTTCATCAGGGATACTAAATAGTCATCAAGGAGTTCTGTGTATTCTAATATAGAAAAGTCCCAAAGACTACTTCTAAGGAACAATGGAAAGTGCACATATGAGCCAACTTGTGTATACATTTGTTAGGGTTTAGATATGAGGTGTCCCCAAAGGCTCAGGTGAGAGAAGACAAGGGAAGTTCAGAGGAGGAACGACTGGGTCCCGAGAGCCTCAACCTCGTCGGCATGGTAATGAACTCGAGTGGGTTGGCTGGGTGGTGCCTAGGGTAGGGTGTGGCTGGAGGAGGTGACCTCTAGGGTTGTGCCTTTGTCCTGGAGTGGAATTCTCTGTCTGCTTCCTGAGGGTCCCGTCCTTAGGTGCTTCCTTTCATCCTGGCTTTCTGTCTTGGTGTTCTCCCTCATCTCAGGCACAGAGCAATGGAGTTGGCCGTCTGAGACCTCTCAAGCTGTGAGCCCCAAGTAAACTTTTCCTTCTCTAAAATTGTTCCTGTCAGGTTTTTTTTGGTCAAAGTGGTAGCAAAGCTGACTAAAACATCCTTAAAATGTAAATGTGAAAAATAATGTATAAAATAAAATGTGAAAGTGAACACCCTACATGAACACTTAAAAATTCACGTGTATGCCTAGGTGTGTAAGCACCGCGTGGGTTGTTTCATAAAGAGCACATCAGGCAACCGTGAGCAGTGGTCATCTTTTGGAACACGGGCTGGGAAGGGAAGGTTGCTTGTAATTGTCATTTTATATCATTCTACATTGCTCAATGATCTAAGTGCACACTGAATTTACTTTTAAAAATATGGTCAGATGGGATCACCCGAGTAGAGGGATCACGAACCAGTTTTCCATCTCTGTACCTTAGAAAACTTGGAATGGAACCATCATTTGACCCAGCTGTCCCACTCCTCGGTCTATACCCAAGGGACATACTACAGGGACACAGCCACCTCAATGTTTATAGCAGCACAAATCACCATAGCTAAACTGTGGAACCAACCTAGGTGCCCTTCAGTAGATTAATAGATAAAGAAAATGTGGTATATATACTCAATGGAATATTACTCAACAGTAAGAGAATAAAATCATGGCATTTGCAGGTAAATGGATGGAGTTGGAGAATATTATACTAAGTGAAGTTAGCCAACCCCCAAAAAACCAAATACTGAATGTTTTCTCTGCTATAAGGAGGCTGATTCATAGTGGGGTAGGGAGGGAAAGCATGTGAAGATTAGATGAATTCTAGATAGGGCATAAGGGAAAACAGGAGGGAGCGGAAGAGGCAGGCAAGGGGTGTAAAAAAGTTGGTGAAATGAGATGGACATCATTTCCCTAAGTACATGTATGAAGACAAGAATGGTATGAATATACAAGCAGAGATATTAAAAAATGAGCTCTATATGTGTAATATGAATTGTAAAGCATTCTTCTGTCATGCATAACAAATTAGAATTAAAAAATAGGTTATGATTTTTTAAAGACATTCTTAAAATGCCCACCAGGTACACTTTGGCAACTCTACAGTCAAATTTCTAAAGTCTGGGAGGCTTGGGGGCTGGTGGAAGCCGTGTGCTTACTTGAGAATATGGATAAATGTTCACATCCATCTGTGCTCTCTCCCTCTCCCTCTCTTCCTCCCCCTCTTCCCTTCCTCCCCTCCTCCTTCCCCCTCTTTACCTTGGTGAACTCTTTACCACATTAACTTCACTTTTAAATGCTTTTGAAGTTCACAGTTCAGGGCCATTAAGCAAGTTCACACCGTTCACCTTTTTCCCCAAACTGGAATTCTGACCCCCTAGCGACAGCTCGCCGTCCCCGTCACCAGCCCTGCTAACCTCTGTCTCTGTGATTTTGACTCCTCCAGGTAACTCATGTAAATGGAGTCCTACGGTACTGTTCTTTGGTGTCCAGCTTATTTCACCTAGGATAATGTCCTTCATGTCCATCTGTGTGGCAGCACACCCCCGGATTTCCTGATCACGTTCCCTTTGGACTAGACAGCGTTTTGTTCCCCCATTCACCCACCGGTGGTCACTGGGCGGCTTCCACACTCGGCTATCGTGAACAATGCCGCCATAAGCATGGACGGACAGTGCTGTCTGCGACCTGCCTTACAGTTTTGGATATGCCTATTCCCAGCATTGGAATTTCTGGATCACGTGGCAGTTCTTGTTTTGAGTGGCTGCCACTGTCCCCCACAGGGGTGACACCACCGTGCCTTCCTACCAGCAATGCGCAAGGGTTCCGATTTCCCCACAGACTCGCCAACGCTGCTGTTCGTGCGTTTCTCTCTTCTTTACGGGTGGCAGCCATCCTCGGGGTGGGAGGTGGCATCTACCGTGGCTTTGGCCTGCAGTTCCAGCCACTCTTCAGAAAACATTCACTGTATTCAAAATCCTGAAATAAGCGCCCGGGCCCAGAGGTAAGTGGCCCCCACTGTCGGGACCATCGGAATGTGTGGGAGGGTCAGGCAAAGACGGCACATGTCACACCTACTTGGTGGACATGTCACTGCGAAACCTGGGCTGATGTGCTTGCCCATTTGTTGTGTCATCTATGCTACTTCCTCACAGGCCAGGAGAAGTGAGTTCCAAATATGAGGAAAATTGGAGCATCAACCTTGACATTAGGGAATTCTTGTTCACTTACTTGTTCTTCCCCTTGCAAAATGGGAAAAGCTGAGCATTCTTAGGTAGTGGGGGTAGAACCCAGGGTTCTTTGGAGCATGTTCTGCGTTCGACAGGCATGAACCGTGCATTTCCAAGGGGCTGAGAGAAAACGGAGGGGAGCACATCTCCCATGTAACTGCTTCACGTGCAGCCGTGGCTGTGAGGAGGAGCAGGGGTGGCCATGACCACAGAGCACCTGGCATTTGCAGAGGGCATTTAACTCTTCAAAACACTGCCCCAGAATCAGGAGGAGGTGGTGTCCGTGCCGAAAAAAGGTTATTGCTTAATTTTCCCCCCTTAATCTGTAATTACTCATGTGCTTCATGCACCTGGTGGAAATTATATTTAACAGCATAAGCAAATTCTGATGGCCTAACTGGGTTGACATTTTCCTAGCTGCTCTCTGCAGTTTCCTTAACATGGGCCTTACTAACCGTTTTTGTATGTTTTTTTTTTTTTTTTTTTTTTTTTTTTTTTTAATACTAGGTCTTTGCTAGCAATATCCTCATTTAGAGTACCTTGGAGGTGGGAAATAAAATGTCTACGTTTTATGTGAAAATCTGATCACATTCTTGAAAAATCGGCTATTAACAAGAAAAAGGAAATACAAAAGTATCCAATCAGAGTAACAGAAGCCGGAGCTGGGATGTCTTTGGGAGATCACTGGGTGAAGGGTAGTATAGAGGAAATTGGTGCTTTTAAAAATCGAATGAGGTTTAGTGTTCATTCCTATAGAGTGATTCCCCCCGCCACCCCGACAGGCGCACTTCCTGGCTTTCTGCAGCAGGGGTCAAGAGTGGCTCTTACAGTCACACTCTTATTCTGTCAGCTTCTGCCCTCATTATGCAGCTCTCAAACTGCCTGGGCCTCTCGGTGGGGAATGACACCTTCAGGAAGAGTCTGTCTCTCAGCCCATCAGGACGCCGGAGGCCCCTGCACAGGGGGCAGGTTGGCGACCCACTGCTTTCCCAGGTGGTGGGAGTGCGTCCGGGTGGCGGCACTCGGGGACCTCGTGTGATCGGAGAGGCCGTCGTGTGGGGAGCTTGGAGCATTAGATTTTTCCGGAAGTCCCGGAAGGATCCATTCAAGAAATGTGAATTTATTATCCATGTGACATGGATTGAATCCTCTCCCCCCAGATGACGTGGTGGAAGTCCTGAGCCCTGGTACTTGTGATCTCCTTTGGAAACTGGGTGTTTGCAGATGTGATCGAGTTGAAGTCATCACAAATCAGAGTGGGCCCCCTCCCACGGCTGCTGTCCTTATCAGAACAGGAGAGACACAAGAGGACAGGGCCTCGAAGGGGGAGGCTGAGGCGGGAGGGATGCATCTTCAAGTGAGGGACACCAAGGGTCTGTGGGGATCCACCAGAAGCTGAAGAAGGCCTGGGTCAGATTTCCCTCAAAACCCCCAGGGACCCCTGGATTCTGGGATTTCGGCTTCCAGAGCCGTTGGATACCGAAGGCCTGCGGGAATCTGCTACGGCCGTCCTAGGGAATTCGGACAGTGACGTCCAAGCTACGAGAGGCCTCCTGGCACGGAGGAGCCCTGGGTGATGGGACAGCGCTCTTGTCCTTGAGGGGGTCACACCCCGAGGGAGAGGCGGACTGTGTAAAGGGGTCAAGTCACAGAGGACGGTGGCTTTGGAGCCCCACTTGGCTTCCTCTCTAGAGCTGGTTCCCTGTCGTCTCTGGAGGGTTTGGGTTTCTTGTCTTGACCGTGCCAGACACTAGTGTCCTTCTCCTGGGGTTTCTGCAGGAGGATTTGATACGCTGACAGGTTTGAAAGAGCTTGTCCAGTGCGCAGCCTGCTGACGACCTCAGTGAACACTTGTCCCCAGAGGCCCAGACCAGTTTCCTCTCCTCCTGAGATCGTTGAGTGTCAGTCTCTCTCCTTTCAAGTTCATGCTCTTAGATTTTGTATTCGTCTGGTGTTTATTTAAGGAACCCTATGTTGGGTGAAACCTCATAGCATTTAGGTTTTGGCTCAGTGCATTGGAACACGCTCAAGGGTATTTATAGCTAAAAACGTTTGTGCACCCCAAACCACATTATTTTACATCTCCTGACACTTGAACGAGCTCTGGTTTGGTTTGGATCTTTAAGCCTTCCTGTGGTGTGGAGGAGAGCGAATTTTCCAACGTCTTCTGCATCTCGGTAACTATCTTGGTCCCACCCCATGCCCTGGGCCCAGACTGTGGTCTCTGTCGGGTGAGGCACGTGGAGGCCCCTGATGCTCACAGGGTGGGCAGATGCTGTCCGAGGATCCCTCTTGGCCATTCTTAGCCCTTACTGGGCAAGAGCCTTTCAGAGCTCACACCCACCTTTCTCTGGATTTATCTCAAGTGTCTCAACAGACATCTGTGTTGGGGGGAAAAAACGTTTTTCATATTTGGGTCTTAGCAGGACCTGGACACACAAAATAAACACCTCTTTCAGTTTCTTCTATACACCTGCGTAGAATCGAGCAAGGATTTATGAAGTTTGTTCCTTTTGGGGGGGGGGGGAAGACCACTTTATTCCCGGCCAACGCCCTGGCTTCCATGTGCATTTCAGCAGTAGCTGAGAGCCAGGTGAACGAGGGGGCCGCAGGAGCACCCAAGTTTGCTAATGGGGAACCGACCCGAGGCTGGAGTGGATGGCGGGGCAGGAAACATTTGGAGAAATGAGAGTTGCGTTTTTATTCTTTGGTTGCCAGAAAGTCGAAAGCAAAGCTGGAATTTTGTGGTTCCGGCACTTTCTGAGCCTCCCAGTCATTTTCACAGATGGTTGTGGTTTAGGGCTAAGACGCTTCATCCGCCAGAGGGAAAGAGGCCCTGCGAATGTGCCCCAGCTGCCCACGCAGATGCCAAAGTCTACGCTGCTGCCGGAGAAAATGAGAACGTGGAGAAGACGGTTCTAAAGCACCAATTAGGATGCAAAATTGAATGGTACGATTACTGTGCAACACTGGGACTTGAACTTTCCTTTACATCATGTCACCTTGGGAGTCCCAGCTGTCTGTCCGTCAGCTTCCTGGAGTTCTGCCCATCATGGCCACTGGACATAGGGATAGTTTTTCCTGCACACAATGAGTTCGCTTCTTATTTGTCATTTGAGTAAAACAGACCAAGGAGCTGAGACGTGCCATTTGCTGAGGGCCTGGGGTGCAGTGGGGAGAGGCAAAGGTGAAGCCCACACCAGCTCTCCTCTGCTCTGAGGGTGGAAACGCTGACCACGTCTTTCTGCGTCAGCCCCTTTCCTAGTCGACCTTTCGCCTCTTGCCATCTCTCACCTCCTCTCCTCTGACTCTCACCTGCGTCTTGCCCACACCCTCCCCGGCCAAGTGGGAGCTGGTCCGCGTGGTCAGGAGACTTGGGTGCGTCATCACCGTCCCCTCACCCAGCAAGACCGTGCTCTGCAAGAAAGTCCCTCCTGGGAAAGGCCTTGGCCACGTCCTCTTGCATCTAGAGACTGGCTGTCTTCCTACCAAACCTCTCCCCACTGCCCAGCACCCAGCTCCGCCGTCGCTGCCTCTGGGAAGCCCTTCGCATTTCTCACAGCGCACGAGCCATTTCCCCATGATGGTCTTGACGCTTTGTGTTCTAGTACTCATCTCAGCCTGGACTGGGGTCCTCCATAGAGAGAACTTCATTATCCTGATGGCGTTCTTAGTATCTGCTAGAACCTGGTGCATGGGAAAGAGTCAATAATTCTGGTTCTTGGAGAAAACATTTTGTCGGATGACAAAATTATACAGTGCTATAAGTAGGCCCTGAGGCTAGAGACTTTCCTGTCATATCCCATTTGTTTGCATGGATGTAACTTTCTGTCACGCCTGTGTCCTGAGGCCTGGCACGGCACACTCGGCTCTCTGTATTCGTGACATCTGCATCTGCAGATCCTGCCAACCCCAGCTTGAAAATATTTTTAAGAATTGTATCTGAACTGAACACATGCAGGCTTTTCTCTTCCCACTATTCCCTTAACAATTCAGTGTAACAACTATTTACATAGCATTTACATTGTGCTAAGCATTACACGCAATCTAGAGATGATTTAAAATATAAGGGGGATGTCCGTAGGTTCTGTGCAAGTTTGTGCGTTTTATATAAGGCACCTGATATCCTCAGATTTTGGTGTCTGCAGGGCTCCTGGAGCCAGTGAGGCTATGTCTCACTAGGCTCACGTTTGAGAAAAATGGTTCCTATTAAATTTATGCCATGATTTTCATTTCACAGTGAACTTTCCTGGATGCTTTGTTATTACAACATTCAGGGGAAGCGGGAAGGGCACACTTCCAATCCATGGCATGAGTATTACCTCCCTGTGTTACAGATGAGAAAACTGAGACTTGGAGAGGTGTATTGATTTCTTGTTGGTTGCAAAGTTTTTAAATCCAGAGCTGGGCCTCCTACTCGGCTCTGAATCCCAGCTCGAAAAATTTTAACAACGTGATATGGTTAAAAAAGCCTAACAATAATTCTGTGGGTTTTATAAAACAAAAGAAAACCACAGCCTGCCATGGTAACAGCCGTGACAAAGCTCTTGAACCCTCAGGGCAGATGCTATCTCCACTTACAGGCGTGTCATGCACTAAGGGACCACTGATCTATGAGCAACGCTCAAACCCCAAGCACACGGGAGGGCTGTGGGGGCAGGCGCTGTCGCAGCTCATCAAGAGCTAAGATTTGCAAACATGAAACAGCTTCCAAGACTTGGCTCCTTGGCCCCATGAGTGAGCGAGCGGCCCCTGGGGTGTGGCTGTGTTACTCTATCAGTCAAGAGCTGAAACAGGACCTTGGCTGGGGTTCCGGGTGCACATTTGGGAAGAAGGTATGATTCATCCTTGTTTTGTCCAGGTTTGAGAGCTCAGGCAAGGATTCCTCCACAGTCACGCTGGGCTCCCCAACTCTGTGTTTCCTCTTCAATAGGCTTTTCAATGGCATTTCAAGGTTCCCTTGGGCACAGATTGGAGGAACTGTGTGTGTGTGTGTGTGTGTGTGTGTGTGTGTGTGTCATACATGTACACACTATATATGTATTTCCCCCCACTGAGTCACATACCCCATTTAGAAGGTCTCTGCCGTATGAATTGGGTTTAGATACTGAAGACTGAGATCTGTTGGATCCAGAGATGACACCAGGTATTTGGGACAAAAGAGATCTTGGAACATCTGTGGATCCTAGGGGTAAGGCCCAGGGAGGGTTACTCTGTCTGAGCCATTTAACCGGGAGCAGCACATTTCCTGGAGAGACTTGCCAGAGGCACTTGTACTGTTCCTGTTCTTGTCAGGACTGCCCAGTCCTCGGGTTCCTCCTTCCCCCCCTGAACCAGGGGACTTCTAGGACCAACCCTGGGGGCCAGCCTGGCTCCCAGAGCCGCCCAGCCTTTGGATCATTGGCTGAGCTGAATGAGCGGAGCACAGTCTCGGGCTTGGTTTCTTGTGAACACACTCTGAGGGCTGTCCCCTTGCCCAGGCTGTCCCTTCTGCCCGCAGGGACATGGCAGAGTGTGCAGTGCAGAGCCACTCGTGGGTCAGGTAGCCTGGAATCCGGGGTCTGCTCAGGACCCCACCTGGCTTTGGTGGCCTCAGCATCTGCCTCTGTAGGTGGGAGGACAGACTCGGGGTTTGTGTTTGTGCCTGAGCCCGGGCCGTGCCTCGTTTGTGGAATGGAGATGGTAATACTGACCCGGGAGCTGTCACAAGTACCCTTTCCAGTGTCAGAGCTGTGGTGGGGATCAGATGCGATCTTGGTGTCTCAGTCCACTTGGGCTGCTAACAAAGTGCCGCCGACTAGGTGTCTTTCCCGACAGTGGGGGTTTACTTCTCACGGTCCTGGGGCTGGAAGTCCAAGGTCAGGGTACCAGCCGGTCTGATTGTGGCGCAGGTCTTTTTCCAGGTTGCAGTCTACTGTCTTCTCTGTGTGTCCTCAAGTTGTGAGCGAGCTCTCGGGGCATCTTATATGGGCACTATCCATCCATGAAGGCCCCACCCTCACTGACCAAATGCCCTCCTGAAGGCCCGCCTCCTCCTGGCATCACCTTGGGGTTAGCATTTAAAATATGACTTTTAGGGGGACACAGACACTGAAACCATTGCCTCTCTGCCTCTCATTGAGTGCTTAGTAGACGTCGTCGCCTGTTTTTATTCTCATCAGTGAAGCGTAGGGCCATTGGGGCTAAAGGTGGTTGGTTGGCTTAGTCAGTATAGGGACATGAGAGCCACCAGGGCTTGCTAAATGAGGAGGGTCCGAACCAAGAGTGTGGGTGATGCAGGGCCCAGTCAGGACAGGGACGCCTGCACGATCAGATCTGAGGCAGCTGGTCTTGCAACCCCAAGTTGGGGGACCAAGCCAGACTGGACCTGGGAGGGGTGTGGGCAGAAATCATAGCTGAGAGCAGGCCGAGGATGTGGAGGGGGAAGGCACACTCTTACATTGCTGGTGGGACTGCAAATTGGCGCAGCCAATCTGGAAAGCAGTATGGAGATTCCTTGGAAAACTTGGAATAGAACCACCATTTGACCCAGCTATCCCACTCCTCAGTTTATAACCAAAGAACTTAAAAACAGCATAGTACAGGGACACAGCCACTTCAATGTTTATAGCAGCACAATTCACAATAGCTAAACTGTGGAACCAACTTAGATGCTTTGCTGTAGATGAGATCATCATCTTTTAATTGAAAGAAACTGTGGTATCTATATGCAATGAAATATTACTCAGCATTAAAAAGAATAAAATCATGACATTTGCAGGTAAATGGATGGAGTTGGAGAATATTATGCTAAGTGAAGTAAGCCAATCCCCCCCAAACCAAATGCTGAATGTTTTCTCTGATATAAGGATGCTCATCCATAATGGGGATGTGGGGGGGAGCATGGGAGGAATGGAGGAACTTTAGATAGGGCGAAGGGAAGGGAGGGGGCATGGGGGTAGGACAGACATGGAATGAGATGGACATCATTACCCCAAGTACATGTATGAAGACACAAATGTTGATTCTACTTTGTGTACAACCAGAGAGATGAAAAATTGTGCTCTATATGTGTACTATGAATTGAAATGAATTCTTCTGTCATATATAACAAATTAGAATAAATAAATAGATTAATTAAAAACGCTGAGAGTAGTCTGGATCTGGGAACAGCCAAATATTAGGGGCACCTTTGCTATACAAGGTACCGAATGGGTGTGGGTCAGAGAGGTATGTAAGACGGCGTTGGTAAAAAGGGTCAGCCTTGATCTAAATATTAGGACATATAGACCCATTGAACTACTTTAGATTAAAATATTGTGTTACTAATGTATTTATAGTTTCCTCTTCCTCTCTTTTTCTTCATACTGGGGGACTAAGCCCTGGGGCACTTAACCACTGAGCCACATCCCCAGCCCTTTTTTCTTTTATTTAGAGATAGGGTCTCATAAAGTTGCTCAGGTCCTTGCTAAGATGCTGAGGCTGGCTTTGAAATTGTGATCCTCCCACCTCAGCCTCCTGAGTTGCTGGGATCACAGGTGTCTGCCACTGTGCCCCGCTATTTTTTTTAAAGAGTGAACAAATTATTTTACAGTTGTATATAGGAGGGGTATATAAATAAATGTGTTGTCTAGGTTCAAAGGATGAAGATTTAGCTCTGTTACTGTCTTGTGAACTTGGGGGTCTCTGTTTTCTCATCTAGTAAAAAGGGACAATGATAGTGTCATTGTTTTGTCAGGTATCTTGAACGTCACATGAGCTAGGAAAGGTGCAGGTGCTCAGCACACTGTGCCACCCAATGCCATTATGCTTTGAGATCTAGTTTTCCTTGTGGGAAATAAACAGCATGTGTTTTGGGCTCTGCCCTCAGCATTTGCTTGGACAGTTCTTGGGTGGATGCTAAGGTCTGTTTCCTTCTCATCTCGGTGATTACGACACAACTTGAGGATCCGAGCAGCCTGTGTTTCCCCACACCAGGATCTTCTTGGTCGTTTTTGTCCTATGAGCTGGGTGTTCTGAACCATCTTCCAGAAATTGCTTTTGTTTTCTGAGATGTCACTTTGATTTGAGCCCACTGCTGGCCCCACCTGTCCCTTTCAGAGACTCGGGGATGGAGAACTCGGACCCCTGGAGGGGTGACTGTCTTGGGCTGGGTCTCCGAATCTCCGTGCAAGTTCGACCGAGCTGGCCAGGCTGGGAGGGTGTGTGAGGTGTGGGCTCGAGACCCTGAGGGCAGCAGGCAGACTGGGACGGGGCCCTGTTCAGAACTCCTCTCCCGCCCCACACCAAGGCCATTCTCCGGTGACGGTGGAATTCTCCCCTCTCTCTCCCACAGACCTTGTTGTGATGGGTCCTGGCTGGTCATTGTAGAGTTGGCCATCCATCTGCAGTGTGGCTGGGGTAGGATGGCTTCCACAGGACTTGGTGTTTTACATCTTCAGCAACCTGTAAAAAACGAACGTGTGTGAGCTCGCGCACTCTGCCAAAGCCAAGCCCCCGGCTGAGGCTTAAGGACCATTCTGGGGGCTGGAGTCCAAGATCAAGGTGCTAGCAGCATCTCTCCTAGGCTAGCGAGCACGTTCTCGCTGTGTCTTAACCTGGGCTTCCCCCACATGCCTGATCTCCCCTTTTTGGGACACAAGGCAGGCTGGATTAGGGCCCACCCTAAGGACATCATTTTAACTGAGTTACCTCTTTAAAGACTTTGCGTCCAGGTACAGGTCACATTCTGAGGTATTTGGAATCGGGGGGGACACAGTTCAGCCCATGTCAGAATGCAAAAGTGTGAATAAAAATTGAGGTTCAGGGCTTCAGAAAGGGTCTGTGCCAATGAGGGGTCCCTAAACTTGGGCTTTTTAGCTTCCCAGTAAACTTGCTTCTGAGCTGACCTGTGGCTGTCACTGTGCTGGCAGGGGGACAAGACAGCAGACACCCCCAGGAAGCTGGGCAGTGGCAAGAGCAGTGATTGCTGGGTGCTACCCGGGAAGGCAGGCGCGTGTCATGAGGGCCAGGAGGGGAGGGCCTCTAGGTGGTCCCTAGTGAGGGTGACTGGGAAGGGGGGCTGGCTTCCCGTGAGAATAAACCATCCACAACCAACCCCACCAACACCAGCACAGCGTCCGCCCTGGGATAAATGTCTTTCACAGGGGACTCCATCACTTCTTCTATTCGTAACGTGGTAGAACTGTACAGACTAAAAGCAATCCGTTTCAGATGGAGAGTGCCTGGCTGTTTCCAGAGCACCCTCCTGTCCAAATCCCACTCCTCTTCTGAAACAATAGTTGGCCTCCACCTGCACCACCGTGGGGCTGGGCTCAGCAGGCTGAAGTAACTCCCTCAGGGGCCACAGCAAGAGCACCCCGGGGCGCCCTGTGCCTGGTGTGGTCTTACGGGATGATGTCTTATTACAGCTAAGGCATTTCTCTCCGTGTGCCGTGAGCCATGCCTGTAGGAACAAATCTTGATGCTAATGGAACTACCATGGCCTGCACCAGACCCACGCAACTCCAGGCCTGGATGGGGTCATAAAGTAACCTTGAGGAGAAAAGCGTGGATGTGAAGGTTACTGGTTGGCGGGGGGAGGGGGATGGAAATCCTCAGGAGGTCTGACCCACCAGGGATGAATCTATGGAAATATCTACCCGTGCTCAGCAGTTACTCTCCCTGGTGTCAGAGTGCATCAGAGTGTGTGGCCTCGTGAGATAAGTCAAACATTTTAGCCAGCTGGGTGGATCTTGGCCTGGGAAACTAAAGCAAGAAAAGTCTAAGGAACCCAGAGGAAAGCCAGAACGGCAAGTGGGCTATGATTTGCTCCATGCCAGCTTGATTCATGTTAACTATACTTTGCAGTAATTGCTCTAATTAGTGGCTTTAGCATGATGAAAGAAAATAATTATAAGTATTTATGGCTGGTCAGTGGGTTACAGATTGGTCAACCAGGGAAAGTAGACAATGAAGCATAGTTTATCTGCCTTTACTCCACGCAGTAATTAAGCTTCAAGGCTCTCTTCTTGCCTTTGTTTGGCAGTAGCACAGCATCAAACATGGGTTCAGAAGGCAGGGCCTCTGGGATGACTGGTATTTGTGTCTGGCATCTGTGACAGGAGACGTGGAATAGGGGATTGAGGGAAGGATCAAAATCACGAGGAGCCATGATACTGCGTCAAGAAGGAAGGGACACCTCCA
The DNA here is from genome assembly GCF_048772815.1 of Callospermophilus lateralis. Lineage (NCBI taxonomy): Eukaryota > Metazoa > Chordata > Mammalia > Rodentia > Sciuridae > Callospermophilus > Callospermophilus lateralis. The sequence goes on from NC_135318.1 coordinate 7,992,818, forward strand.
TCTATGCCAGAAGCCACCACCCAGGCCAAGTGGAAAACCTCTTAGCGTGCCCTTGGGGTGAGGGTGGCCTGGCATTTCCAGTCCTTGGTAAAGCGACGCCCTGTGATGTGCTGAAGGAAAACCGTTTCTGGTTATGCCCCGCCCCATGCCACCTCTGCTCTCACAGCTTGCTGTTGTGTGACTTTGTGTTTTCCTCTGCAAAATGGACATTAAACAGGCCTGCCTGAGCATCCTGGCAGGACTTGGCAAGCCAGCAGACATGTGCTGTCCAGCACTGGGCAGGAGTGGGAGAGGCTCACAGGTAGCGGTCGTCGCCCGTCTGCCCGCATTGGCACCTCTTTTCTGTCTTGTCCTGCAGAGCCACTGAAAGGTCCTGCTCTCCACATCTCTGGGTCCAGCTCAAGCCCACTCTCTCCCAGAGCCCTGCTCTAGTTTCTGCGTGTGCTCATCTCCTCCTCCTGGGCACCTCCATTCTGTTCTCCACAGTCCTACGTCCCTGGCCCTGGCGGGACTGGACCCTGTCTCCAGGCACTCTCATGGGGGAGCAGGAATCTCAACATCTGACCTTTTTCTGTGTCTTTCACCTGTGACTTAGAGAAGGCCCGTACATTGGTTAGGCCCAACTGGACCATTCCGACTTGGCCGCTTATCAGCTGTGTGGTGTTGAGTTAATTCTTCTGCTTCTGGAGACTCCATTTCCTTGATTTAAGATAAGAGAATTCTGTCTATCTTGTAGGATTGTGGTATTAGAAACCGTGTTTGTTGAATTCCTGGTGCAGGTTTTCATACACGTGAGAGTCTCTGCAAATGTGGTCGCGACGGTGACGATGAGGATGATGATACAATAACAGTAGCAGCAGCTCAGGTCCGTGGCGCTCTGCTGAATGCCGGGCACTTGCTAAGGATGTTTCTTATCTGATGTGTCTTAACATGGGAAATTCAGCTGTGGTTAATGCTAGACATTATGCAGTGATCTTATGGGAAAGAAATATATAAATGCACATATTATTCTGGGTGGTGCCAGCGTGTATACACACACACACGCACACCCTACCCCCCCACATGTCAAATAAACCAAGCCATGAAACCAGTGATGGTGAATGCTGACCCACCATGCATGGCTACAGGGCGCACAGGGCCAGGATCTATGCCCAGGTCCTTCTGATCTCCAAGTTCGTCTCTGGCATTTTCTGCTGGGGGGGGGGCAAGGAGTGGTGCTGGAAGACTGGATCGGCTTTCGCCTGACCCTAAAGTGCAGGGTTGACAAAGCAGATTGCAGCGTCTGAGGAATGTGGCGGAGCTGGACTTGGTCAGGCTGCCATTGGCCTCCCAATGACCCAGGGTAGGAGGGCAGATCCCAGTGGGCAGGGCTGGTGTGTGGAAAGATGGGCTTCTCGGACTTGGGGACTTGACATAGCTCATCTCCGGCAGGGTGCCACATTTTGGAATAAACTGCTTTAAAAGAGCAGGACGTACATAGAAGAGTATTTGGGGAGAGGCTGTGGTGATGGGGTGAACAGAGGTCGGTGCCGAAGCTCTGTCTCTCAGTGAAGCGAGTTGCCTTCCTGGGACCTTCTCGGGAACTGGTCAGACCTGAGCTTAGAGGGCACTGTCCTCAGGCCCTGAAGCCCTTCAAGGAAGAGTCACAGAGGCCATGGGGACTGAAAGGTGGTAGAGGGGCTTTGTTCTTGGTAACAGAAAGGGGGACGGGGGGCTGCAGAGGTGAAGGAAGTTTTCAAGACCCTAGAGTTCATAAGTGCTGGAGCAGGGGTTCCAACGGATGCTTGATGTTTCTTTGGTGGAGTTATTTGCCCAATTCTGGAGATGAAAAGGGGGACTCCAGAGGACAGGATGTGAGAAAACCCAGGAAGACGGGTCAAAATGTTCCTTTGACAGGATCAGGTGAACGAACCACCTGATGGAAAGACGGGATGTGGGAGAAGAGCAAGCTCTGCTGTTCCTTTAATGACCCTCCCAAGTGCACCAGCACCAGAGATCTGTTCAGCTGATTGCGGTAAAAGGTGGGACGTCTAGGCTTCCTTCTCCTCTTACTGGAAGTGGCGGAGTTCACAGAAGGCTGGTCTTTGAAGTCAGATAAATTGGTTTCAGGTCTGAATCCTCCTATGTACTAACCTCTGCAGACTCAGTTTCTACATCTACAATGGGGATAAGAAAGTCTACCTGTGATGTCATGCAATGAAGAAATCACCTACCCCCTCTTCATGCCCATGACGTGGAAGTTGGCAGTTTTTACTTCATGGGCCTCTTTATCTAGGATATCACACAACCACCGAAAACTCTGAGGGAGGGAGAGCCGAAGAGGGAGTGAGGAGGAGGAGACCAGACCTATGTTCACTCCTCATTTGTATGCATGCATGGATGGGCACCAGGGTTTAGTTTCCCCTGCTTGGCATCACTGCTGAGCTGGTCTGCAGAGGATGTGGAGTTATCTCAGAGTGAAAAAAACAAAACAACCGGTTCCTTTCCTTTGGACAGTCGCTAAAGGCAGGATGGTGTGCTCTGCATGTGCAAAGGCTGTTTTCAGCCGAGATCTTCAGTCTCATACAATCTGAGCAGCAGCTTACAGCCTCGGCAGAGCTTGCCCAGGACCTCGCAGGATTGCATTTAAGGCTTTGAGGCTGGTCGAGTGCCAGCTCTCCACCCAGCATCGATACCTGGGCTGGAACTCTTCAGAGAAGTCACTTTCTCAAGGGACAAGTTCCCCCAAGGCCCAGCAAGTGGACAGCTTGAAGTTGAGTCGAGGGAAAGAATCTGACGAGTTGCAGCCAAATACCTGATCCACCATTTGCGTTTGATAACACTGAGCATGTGCCCTGTGTCCCAGGTCCTGGGCCACACACTAAAGGTTCAGATACAGTGTTAAAAATGGTAACGATACAGTTGGCATTTGTTGAGCGTCCAGTGTCTGCCAGAGTCCATACGCCAATAAGAGGCGAGAACAACAGTCACAGTTCTCACCACTTAAACTTCTATTTCAGGCTAAAACTCATGCTTCTGCTCCTGTGTTTACCCCCTCTCACAACGTGGAGTGGATGACTCCCAGTTAGAAAAGAATATCATTTGCCATCTCTCAAAAACCTTTCATTGCTTGTCACTTCTCCAGGGGGAAAAAAACCATTAAAGATAAATATTTATTTTCAATGATAAGCCTTCATTCACTGCCATAAACCCACCGTTTCTCTTCTGGGAAATCTTTTTGTCGAGAGACCCTTGAGCAATAGCTGGGACTTTCCGTGCCAGTCCTGTTCCTGGCCATGTGTCCATGTGGCCGAGACAGATGGTTTTCCGGTCAGGTGTAACTGAAATATATTTTCTCAACACAGTCTGGCAGGCGATCCAGTCTCCACAAACGCACATCTCGGCTCATACCGAAGCATGCATATTGCATGAGCTCTGAATGTAGAAACAGATACTCATAAAATACAAGCCTCAAAATAAAACCGAAACATTTCAAAACAACAGCAGTCGCAATGCCACCGACTTATTTAATTTTTTTTTAAACCCATCAGGATCTTAAAACACAACCTCACAGTCCTCCGGCCCTGGGCAGAAATCGGAGAAACCCAGCAGCCATGGCGAGGGTTGGAGTGGGTCCTTGTTCAGGGAGGGGGAAGGTAGGCGCCTGAGGTCTTTTCCGAAACAGGAAGTCGAGGAAGATGATGAGTGACAGTCACCAGCCTGTCAGTTATTTCAGAACCGAATGACGAGCTCTTATTTCCGAAGATCCCAGTTCTGAATGGCCTGAGTCTCCGGGGCCGAGGAGCCGGCCCTGGTTTGGTGGTTCTCCCTCTGGCCTGGGGTGACGCAGGACAGGTGAGAGGCAGGGGTCTTGCTCCTTGTCCCACCCCAGCTGTGCCTCACAGTGCCCAGGTCAGGGTTCAGAGCACCTGGCTGGGTGCCTTTCGCAGCTGGGGTCCTTGCTGTCCCCTCTTTCCTCCCCTCCGTCTCCCACTTTGGATCACATGTTAGCTTGCGAGCCACGGTGACTTTACATTAGGGATGACCTTTCACGTTCTCTAATTTATGAAAAAGTAACATTTAGAAGCTCGGTACCTTCACTATTATTAGTGCCGTGGACATCTGTTGACTTTGGATTCCTCTCTTTCAGCCGCAGCTACCTTTCCTCTTTTGGGGGATCGACCTTCCCTTCTCCATCCTGTGGCTGTGACGGCACCTGTCACAGTGGTGGCAGGTGGGAGGAAGGCCAAGAGTGACTTGGAAAAGCCAGCAGGACTGGGGCCTGTGTTGGTACCAAGTGAAGGGTGAGCACAGGAGCAGGAGCCGGGAGTGACAGTGGCCGGGGGTGGGGGGGTGTCACTGGTGATGGAGCCGGGAAACCAGGGCAGAAGCAGCTCACCGCTGAGCAGAGTCCAAGGGTTAGGGTGGGGGTGTGGGGAGAAGGCAGAGGGCTCTCGGGCACATCCCTGTCACCGAGTGTCTGGATCAAGCTCTCTCGCCCTGTCTGTGTCTTCGCCCATTTGGGGTTGCTGTAAAAGGGTGCCACAGACCGGGGAACTTGTAAAGGATGGCGCTTGTTGGCTCACAGTTCTGGAAGCTGGGAAGTCCCAGACCTGGGTGCTGCCTCTGGTGAGGGCCCTCTTGCTATGTCATCATATGGCAGAGGGCATCACAGGGTGGAAAGGCAAGAGATGGGGGAGAGCCCGAGGGGGCGAACACACTCGGTGACCACAGCATTAACTGCTCTACCCCCGTGACCCCTGGACACCCCCAATACACCATCACAGTGGCAATCCACACTCAAGCCTCAGCACTGGGGAGCCTGGTCTCTGTGAAGCCCTGCCTGAAGTTCCAGGGACACTGGCTGCTCTGTCCTTGCTTGTCCTTGGCCTCCCACATGGGTGCAGGCAGTCTCTGGAACACTGGGCCCCATTGCTTTGCCCACCACTCTTGCTGCTGACCTCGTCTGTGTGTCCACGGGGGTAAACTGGGGGATGACCTGTGGCTGAGGTCCCAGCCTTCAGCAGATGTGTTGGGGAAGCCACAGCGAGGCTCACCTTCCATCCGTTAGAGGCCACCGGGCCTTTCTGGCTGTGCTGGCTTGCCACCCACCCTCACGCTCCTGTCCACCCTCCTATGCAGCCTCCGCTTAGGCTTGACAACTGGCTGTGCATCCTGCCATCACTGAGTAGAATCAAGCCACCTGCATTCTAGAGACCCTGAAACCTTGCCATGATTGCCACAGCGTACAACCGTGAGACGAGGCATGGTGGGACCTGTGTTCTCCGCCTTGGCCACCCTGGCCCACTGCTGTCTGCAAAGGCCACATCTTAGCTGATTTTGTAGCAGACAGAAGCCAGAAGAATCTATCATGTAGGCATAATGGCACCAAGCACTTTATTTGTGAAAGGCTCATGTGCACCAGGTGATTATCTGGAGTCTTCTGGCAAAGTAAGTGCCAGATCCTTGTCTTACATGGGGGAAAATAAGATCAAGGATGCCAGGAAACTCAGGGTAGCACAATCAGGAGGGCTGGGCCAGGCCTGTTGTCCCCATTCCAATGGCATCGACCTCCGGCTCGCGGCTCCCTCCCAGCTCGCTACCTCAGAGCTTTGGCCCATCTGTATGAGTGCTTGAGTGGTGGCACTAGACTTCTTGTGACTTCCTCTGCTCGGGGACTTGTTTCTGTTTTGGATCAGGTCACTACCCTACGTTGTAATCCAAGTTCTTTCCTCTTTCCCTTAAGTGACTTTTGTTTCCTTCTAGTCCAAGGACAGGCACTTCTGACACCTGGTCCAATTTGGCAGGAGCTGAAATTGCCAGTGAAATCCGTGGGGGCTCTCCCACAGCAGGGTTGGTGAGGACTTTGGCATCTACAAAACTGAATTCTCCTTTCATCTCTGGGTGACTGTGTGGCCTCAGCTCTGCTGTGGAGCCACCTGCTCTGGTTTGGACCTGGAGAATCCCTCAAGGCTGATGTGTTAGAGGCTGGGTCCCCAGCTTGGTGCTGTTGGGAGGTGGTGGCTCAGTGGGGCACATGTGTGATCCCTGTGCCTCGGGAGGCTGAGGCAGAAGGACTGCAAGTTCAAAGCCAGCCTCAGCAACTTGGCAAACTCCTCAGCAACTTGGAACTTGTCTCAAAATAAAAACTTCAAAAGGGCTGAGGATGCAGCTCAGTGGTAGAACACCGCCAACCCCGTCTCTTCTCTACTCGGCAGGAAAAATATTCCTGTCGAAGTGTCGGTCACACTGTGAGACAAGTGGCTCCCAAAGCATCCAGGTTAAAGGCCAGAGTTCTCCAATGCCACCAGGTTGTCCATAACCTGCTGTGCGCCTCCATCTCTCTTGTTTGGGCGTTTCTTCCCTCTTGCTCCACTGGCCAGGTGACGGCTGGGAGGCGAGCCTGGAGCCAGGGGTGCTAGACAGGACCTGCCTCCAGGCGTGACGGTGGAACAGAGAGAAGGGCCTTTGGATGCACTTTGATGCTAACACTGGCAGGGTTTTCTGATGTATTGGATGCGACATGAGGCCAACAGGAGAGTCGGAGGTCTCTGTCTTCTGCCTAAGGAGCAGGTTGTCCAGGCGGTGGTTTCCCTATGGGAATATGTCATGTGACCACCAAGTAGGAGGCTGCGCACCTCCCTCACCCACACGCTAACCATTTCTTTGTGAGGACATTCAAAGCCTTCTCTCTAGCTATTTTGAAGTATTCAGTACAATATTATTAACCCAGTTAATAACAGTTAACATGGGTCAGGGCATCTCAAACCCAGCCTTCAATAGGCTCAGTTCTGTGGAATCCATAGTCTTACTCATTGGCCTCTGGGAATTTGACAGTTTCAAATGCATTTTACCATCAGAATGCGCACACACAAAGGTGGGGACAGAAGGTGAGATGAGAACTTGCTTAATATCTTGTGCCACAATTTCTGTTCAGGGTCCTATAATACAGTGACAGGATCATTATTCTCTGCCTAATCATGGAGAGAGGCAGGGCTGATCTGCTGAAGATGAATTTTGCTGCTGCTGCTGCTGTTTTTCTTGCTACTGTGGAGTTGTTTCCAAGCTCATAAATGCTGAAGGCTCCTCTAGATTTGTAGCTGAAAGCGCACCTCCCTCTACCCCCACCCACTCTGCCTTCCAGATGTGCTGCTGCAGATGTGAACCATCTTAGCAAACAAACGGCAGATTATTTCAAGCCTCGGGCTAATGAGCAGTGAATATGGACTGATTACTGTATTTGCAAAGAGCCTTATTTTTTCCAACATTGTGTTAAAGAACTTCCTGGTGCTTCCCATAGGTTTGTCAATGTGAGCAATCAGTGTGTTTGTGTAAATATTTAATGGTGGCCACATTCACGTTCATGAATGAATGGACTCTCGTAATTGCTTTGTGGGATCTGGTAGACACAAACTTAAACAGGACCTGCCATGTCCTGTTGAGAAGGCTTCCTCATGAAATTTACAAAAATGTGGTGATTAAGAAACATTTCTACTGCATGGAGAGACCTTGAGGAAGAACTCACGTTGGGAGGCATTAAATCGTGTTTTTTCCTTTAGTCGTAACACTTTCTCTGATTTGGATCCGTAAGTCTATCTTAGTTCTTCCCGACTTGCTAATTCTTCATCAATAGCTGAGCTATTTGTTCACAACCTCAGAGCCATCCTCGGACAGAAACATCTTGATCTTTGGATGTGCGTAATGTGGTTCAGAGACGTGGCGTTGGGTTGTAGCGGTTCTGCATTCAAACCCATTTCTCTGCTAGTCGGTTGTTGGATTACTAACTACTCTCTGAACTTTGGGTTTTTCATCTATCAAATGGGGAATGAGAATTATCTGGCAGAGCTGCTGAGCAGATTAAGTGATCCAATATTTGTGAGAATGTGACAGTTTCTGCCACACATAAATGGTTGTTCCTTCTTAGCTGCCATAATCTGTCCCTGGAACCCTGTTTTCGTCCAGAGTATTCCTGGGGATAGTTCCACCTTGCAGAAGTTTGGGAAAAATTGGGTAATGCACGGGAGGGAGGGAGGGAGGAGGGAAGTCATGAGGAACTTTCTGGCACATGCCACTGTTTTCTAACGCGTGGCCAGTCCCTATTCGTCAACACATGGTGAATTGTGTGTTGCAGAAGGAAACCTGTGGGTTCGGGGTTGGGCGAGTTACACAGACTGTTTCTTCATCTGTAAAATGGGCGTAATAATGGTCAAGGTGACTACTGTTGGTAAACTTCCTCACATCTTACTCCACAGGGCTCAAGGGAATAAACTGAATGGTGTGTTCCTTCTCTACTCCCACTTCGGTGTACTACACCTGAGGGTCCTCGGCTGTGGAGCCTTTGATGGACAGGGAGTGAGTGAAGCGCCCATGCTGCTTAGGCCTTTCAGGGGCCCATGAAATGTTCCTGACTCACTGCTTGATGGAAACATGGGTTCTTCCCCAGTTCTCTCATCAGCCCGGGGAGGGAGGCGTCGGACTGACAACATGCTTGGGGGTGGGGAGGAGGGAGTCCCAGTGAACGGAGATGAAGAGGGGACGTGGCAGGGCCAGTGCAGGGAGAAGCTGGAGAATGTGCTTGTGATGCTGGAAGGAGTGACCAGCATGGCGGCTGGGAAAGGCCCCCGTGATGCAGAAGCAGGGTTTGTGGTGGACGGAAACAGATGCGCACTTGGCGGGCGCTGGCTGGGCAGTGCTCCTGACCCGGACGTTGCCCACCCTCCTCCTTTGCATTTTCCCACAGAGCACCTTTGTCTACTTATTGGTTTGTCGCCTTGTATTTATTTACCTGATGGTTAGAGAATTTAGTGTCCAACACCCTCGTTAGGTGACGAGCTCTACGAGGGCCATGATTTTGGGCTGTCTGTCCACTCCTGTCTTCAGGGTGCCTACGCGGGTGCTTGGCACCCGCTCTGTGCCAGAGCCCTGTGGCCTGGATAAATGGCTGATTTTGCTGTTTACTTGGAGAAAGAAGATGCTGAGGTGACCTCCTCTTGACCCCAGGGTTCTTTGCTCTGCCCCCCAAGGCCTCTGCTAGGGACCCCAGGGGGGGATAGCATTAGAGGAAGGGCTGATGGGGTGCGGGGAGGACAGCTGCTGGTGAACTCTGTCCCCTGGTCGGTGTAATTCTGCGCCTGTCACTCACTCCATCTCATTGTTCCCGATGGTTCCATCTTGGATTCTCTCCTGTGCTATTTGCTTTCTTGTTTGTTAATTTCCCTCCTTGTCAAGGCTGGACTGGGAGTGGGCGCCAGACCCCTTGGGACTAAAATCTGCCATCATTGATGAACAGTGTGGCCTTGGACCACTGCTCCACCCGGCAGTGTCCCTCAGCTGTTGCACAGGGACAGCAGCTGTACCTGCCACATTATCACGAGGACCAAATTGTTAATGTGCCTGAGGACTTGGTGTTGTGCAGGGCTCATTCAAGTGCTCCATGGAGCACCTCACAGCAGGATGTCAGTCACACCAGAGCAAGGACGTCAGCACACGGCACCTCTTATCTGCTATGCAGCACCCGATGCTGGTGCAAAGTACTCACTAAATATTACGACTAGGTGAACACGCATGTCAAAGCAGTAATTGTAACCCAAACACATCTCATAACAACGCCCTGTCAACAAGGAATTTTACTGAACAGACTTTCTGACTGGGGGACCTGTTATATGCTGGACTCTCAGGGGGAAATGCCAGGACTCGCCTATTCCCTTGTGCTGCAAAATTATTTCCTGTCCTCTGTGCTACCCTGGCAGTTGTGATGCAATGGGGACGAGTCAGGTGTAGATCGTGCCCCCAGCAGTCAACCGTCCAGAGGAAGGAGCCCTGAAGATGAGGCTGTGTCTCCATCCTCAGAGAGCTGATAGCTGGGCCTGGGGGTGACCAGGTCACAAAGCCACCGAGCACAGACAAGCAGCCGTATCACTCCACTGTTCAACCTGATGGGCACAGGGAAGGGGAGAAGGCTTCTTCCAGGGAGTCGGGGATTGGAATTGTATGGCCTCAGCTAACCAGACATGCTGAATCGGAGCCCACGTTTTAACAAGTCCTGGAATGACCCAAGTGTTTATCTATGTTGCTGACTGTGCAGGAAAGGCCAGAGGCCAACCTGGTGGGCAGACAGGCCGACCCTCACACAGGTCCTTCTCAGCAAACACAGGAAAACCACCAGACTGAACGCCATTGGAAGGTGATCTTGGTGAATTGTGGAGCCATAGAAGGTTTCAAATTTCCACCTGCTCGTTAAATGGGAGAATAAATTTAAAGGATCGTTGAGAAAGGGTCCCTTAAGTAGATGAAACTTTTGTTAGAGCAAAGTTATGAATTTAGCCTGAAATATAAAATGAAGTCCAGAACATAAAGGTGTATAGCAAACACTGTTCACCAAAATCAGCTTGCAGGTTGGAGGATGTCTGGTGGGGAGATTGTGGGGAGGCTGGGAGATGAAGGGCCCTGTCCAAGTTCTGTTCCATTCCTTACTGACCATGTGTAGTTAGCCAAAAGTGTAAGCACCTGAGCCTTGGTTTTCTTATCAGAAAAGGGACTGAGGGACTGTGATATTTCCTTTATGGGCTTTTCACAATTAAATCATGTTATATATATTACATATATATATACACACACACATATATGTATCATAGTGCATTCCCAAAGTATAAAGGAATTATTATCGTTGATATTGTGACTTTTTAAAATAAAGTTTTGCTTAGACAACTTAATAACTTGTATCAGAATGCTGACTCAAGAAACTGCTTGTTCTCTAGTTCTGCCACTAAGCAGGTGTGTGGCTTTGATAAGAAGAAGTTGTTCAACTCTTTGTACTGCGTGCTGAACTTGGGTCATTCATACACTAGCTCACTCAGTAGTCATGGCACCAGGGAATTGGTGGTTCCTGTTCCTTTGCAGAGAGGAGAGCAAGCAGCTCTCCCCGGTGAGCGCTGGATGCTGGTCTGGGCCTTAGTGTGCAGTGCCCGGGGCCAGTGCCCGCTGCCTGGGCTTCATCTCTGTCGGCTTCGATTCTCTTGCTGTAACATGAAAGGACCCTGAGTTGGCATGTTGTCAAGGACTTTTTAAATCCAACCTACTGTGAATTAGTAAGGCATAGCCATGCACACACCAGGGGACTGCACCCACACCCCTCATCCAGCACCACACCAGGTGCAAAATAGATCATCAAACATTGCTTATTGAATTAAATCAAACGAATACCTAGAATCATGTAATCCTACCACAATATGTGTGCATTACTACCTAGATATAAGGAATTGTGGATTCCAGCAGAGTTGCCTGGGTCATTCTGGGATGGTTGTCCTTTGATCATCCCCTTGACAGGAAGCCATTGAGCACCACACCTCACCAGGTCCTGGGCTGTGCGTCAGGGATACAGAGCTGGGAAGGACCAGCCCCTGAAGCACAGTCCCCATGGCAGATGGGTGTTTGACACACAATGGGGTCACTTACACACGGGGCCAGATGTTTCATAAAAATGGAGTCAGACAGTATGTGACCTTCTGTGCCTAACTCTTTCGCTTACCATGGTGGTTTAGAGGTTCGTCTGTTTGGAACGTGGTCAGTACCTCCTCACTGTTCGAGTTGAGTCATACACCGTTGTATGCACAGGCCACAGCTTGTTCATCCGTCCGCTGATGTTTGGAGGACACGGGTTGTTTCCACCTCTCGCTGCCATGCCCAGTGCAGGCGTGGACTTGTGTGGAGCAGCTGCAGTCTCTGGGGTGGGTCTCTTCTGTGCTGTGGAGCTTCGGTGATGTCCCTGGCCCTTGCATTCATCCAGGTGCCTGCTCTTCACTCCACCTGCATGTGGGTGAAAGGACTGAAGCTGGGGAACAGGAAGGAGTGTGAGGCAAAGCTCCAATGAAAAGATGCTCTCAGGAGCCTAAAAACAGTTTTAGCCAAGCCTCGTCCGTGGTGGGAGGCCACTCTGAATCAGCAAAGAGGAGTGAATCAGGGCTGTCTTAAAGGCAGGGTCTTGAAACATCTCCAGCACAGCTGCAGGCATGGCCATGCTTTTACAAGCATGTGAGTCGCTTCATTCAACAGGGACCGAGCTTGCTGTTTTTCCTCAACTCATTTCAAGGTTTTACTTTCTATTTTGTTGATTCTACTCACGTTTTGTATGGGTGAGCACACACTGTTTTTTATGTTTGTGACTATGATACTTTGGCTTTAAAGATAATGATTATCAACTTGGCGTTTATAGGAATCAAATCTCTTGAATTTTCCCTTATAAGGAAGATTCAGCCCAGGCATCAGCCCCTGCTTTGGCCTTTCCTACCCACCCCTGCTGCAGTTTGCTGGGTCTCTCTGCGTACCCCCCGGGCCACCCCTCCCACAAAGGATCATAACTGTCTATTGACCTCTGTGCCACCCACTCCACTGAGCTCGATGAATATTTGTTGAGCTTTCGTGAACCACAGGTATGTTTTCTGGGGCTTCCATTGCAAAGTGCTGCAAGGAGAAGGCTGGGAAGCTCAAGTTCATTGCACCTCACTTCTGGAGGCTGGAGGCAGCACCGTGCTGCCTCTTGGACTCTGGGTAAATCTTTCCTCACATCTTATAACTTCTAGGGGTGGCTGCCATCTTCTGCCTCCCTCGGCTGGACCAGGCGTCCCTCTGAACCTCTGCTGTTACATGGCTGTCCTCTTCCTCTTCACCTGGTATTCCTTTCATGGACGTTTCCATCTGTGTCCAAGTTTTCTCATCTGGAGACGACATGGGTCCTTTGAAGGTCCACCCAAAAGACCTCATCCAACCTGTTTATTTGGAAATAGGGTCTTTTGAGGTTTAAAGTCGTATTTAGGGGAAATAGGAGTTAAAGGCTCGAACATATCTCCTTCTGTGGGGACATAATTCAACCTAACACACTAGGCTCGAGAGGTGGTGGATCTATGGAATCAGAGGGGAGGTAGAATTGCAGGGGCTGCCATCAAAGTGCGTGAGCTTGGAGTTTCCTGGGGCCCTTCTCTAAGTGGAGAAGGAAGGGATGTGGAAAAAGAGTCTAACCAGAGAGCCAGCCCCACCCCTGAGGATCAGCTGCAGGTATTCCACCTCTACTGCTTTACCCTGGATTCTAGAACCCTGCCCGCAGCTCCTGCTGGTTACATAGGACTCCAACACCCACCCGAGGGCTGGAGTCGGTTCCTGTTCCAGGTTCTTTGGAAGGCAGCCCCTGTCTGGCTTCTGAATTGGCCCCAGACCACCTCTGTGCAATCCGGACCAGCTCAGAGCAAGTCTGAGCTTGCCTGGCTTCGGTGGGCTCTTGACTGCAGTAGGCAAAGTAACACTGTTCTCTTTGAAAACCTAATAAATACATTTCCACGAGACTCGCCAGTTTTGCTTCAAATGCCCCAGTGTGGTGGCCGAGCTGAGTTTGGACGTACCACATCTCCGTGGAATAGGAGCAAGAACAGAAGGCCAGAGAGCTGCTGCTGGCCTGCACAAGGCCACGAGCCCTGTGACCAGGACTGCCCAGCTCTGACGTCCCACCTGCCCTGCTCCTCCTCAGCCAGAGGGCCTGGGTAGGCAGCTCTCGGAAGGTTTTGGTTCCTCTGATCTGAACAAACCATCCTCTTACCCAAACTCCCTCCCGCTTCCCTTGACTCTGATGGTCCCACTGCTCCTCGGGACAGAGAGGGATGAGACCTAGAGACCCTGACTCCAGAACGTGTGTCCCTCTGCTGCCGTGTGGGCCTCTGGAGCCAGCTGGTGCCTGCATCAGGGTTCAGGGTGCTGTGTCTCCATGGAGGGCTCTGGCCTTCAAGCAGTGGGGGTCCGTTGTATTTCTGACCTTCTGGGACCTGCCTAGTTCAGCTCTTTGCTCCCTTTTAGGAGCCCCTGATGCTCAGTGGCTTCCTGGAAGTTTCCAACAGTGCACAACTGAAGACCAGCCAGGGCAGAGAGGACTCGTTAGAAGGCAAGGGCTAGAGAGGAGTCACCGTGGTGCCCTTGGGTGCCTGTTCTTCTCTCTGACTCCTGCCCAGACACTCTAACAGGCACCAGAGGCCAGGTCTAAGGCTGGCTGCTGCTGAAGTGGGACCACAGGAGGGAACCACGGGGCCCTGAGGCCAACCTTGGCCAACCCCAGGGGCTGGGGTCAGGAGGGGCCTGCAGACGGGGGGGTCTGGCTTACTGCTTTCTCACCAAAGACTCGGTCTATTTTCTTGGAGTCACAGGGGTGTTGGTGAGCAGGGTGACTTCGTTTCCTCTGTGTCCTGGCGGGAAGACCGAGGGCCCTCTACAGGCTCCTGGTGCCCCTTCCTGTTGCTCTTTCTGCTCCAGAAAACCTCCGTCGTTACTCAAGTCTGGGTGTCCTCTAAGGCTTGTTGGGAAGACAAGTCGGCCCCTCACATTTCCACAGCGTTTCTTCGCGGGATGGTTCTCCAGGGCTCGGGAAGCTCCACGCAGGGCCCTTTTGTCATCTCCTGGGATTTGCCCAAAGCCACGTGGTGGTTGGAGGAGGGTTGGTGCCTGAGTTCAGGATGCTCACTGCACTCTCCCTGGAACCCTGCAACACACCTCTTTGTGTGCTCCAGAAGCACTTGGTGACCGGGGGACTGACCCTCATTTTCACCCACCGTCAGTGAGATGCCGGGGGAGGGGGAGACCCAGGATCTGGAGGCACAGTTCAGGGTTGTGTTGCACCCAGACCTTTACAAGCCACGTGATTTAGATGAGGAAGATGTTCTGAGCCCAGTTTCCTCTGAGCAGGGAGAGTAAGAACGCCTGTTCTCAAGGCAGGTCTGAGATTTAAATGAGATGATTGTGTCATGAGCCAGCATGGCCCTTGCTACACCCACGGTGTTGGACAGTTTGAAGTTCCTTCCGTTGTCCTCAGTCACACTTGGCTTTAGAAACTCAAAGGAGTCAGATAAAATCCTGCCTTTCTTTACATAGGGAATAGTGCCTTTGTTTCTTGATATTTCAAAATTTTGGACGTTATTTTGACAAAGTAAGGCATGGCCTTGGCTCGTGCGTTCACTTTCATTGGGATGTGGGTCACACCTGGGTGGGAAGCTCCCGGTTCAGCTGTCCACGCACTGAGTAGAGAGCTCTCATCTTTTCTTTCAGCTGTTTTTGGTGGAGAGCACATCTGGCTTTCTCAGTACAGTAGGTCCCACCTCTGGGGGATTCCTGGTCTGTGCTGTCCACTCTCGACCACTTGACCTCCACTGTTTTTCCTTTCGGTCACTTGTGAGGGCTACAAGGGTGTTTACCAAGGTGAGTGGCTTGGGTCCGAGTATTTCAGACTCTGAGACGATGCCTAAGTTTGGGGAAAATCTGTAAGAAGTTCCTCCTTACAATAGAAATGTTTCTATTTCACCAACGGGACACCTGCGGAGTGGAGGGTATCTTAGAAGTGGACACCTGTGCAGGCAGGGGCAGCCTCTTGGTGCTGCCATCTCTACGTATGGTAGTCGGGACCTTCCAGTGGATCTAATTAGATTCTCAGAGTGGTTCTTGAGTCGGTGAGATTCCTTCACTCAACAGAGATACACTGCCAGCAAACCACAGGAGCCCCCCAACGGGTGAGAGAGGACACTGCTGTACGGTTCCAAGGAGGGCGGGCCAGTTAAGTGATAAAGTCCTGGTGGTGAGTGAGCTTGCGTGGACTTGGAGGAGAGGTGGGGTTGAGGGCAGATGGGGCAGGGAGGGGCTCGCAGAACGAAGAAAGAGCCGCGTGGTCCAGGGGAAGGCTGTGAAGGAATCCAGCCTTCCTTCCTGGCCTGTCCTCACTGCATGCTGACCAGAGGGTATTTGAGATAGAGCTGCCACCTCGTGCTGCCCAGAGGAGAATGAGGTGGGAGTAAGTGCCCCTGAGAGAGATGGCCGTGAGCTGAGCCAGAGCAGAGCAGGCTGGTGGCAGGTCTGGGCCACCGAGACACGTCACAGGTCCCTTATGGAAAGGGCAGCGTAGAAGGGGGGCCGTGTGGTTCATGCTCATGGAGAACCGGGGGACGCCTGGCCCTTCCTGCCCACGTGGCCAGGCGTCCCCTGGTGAGTGAGGGTGTCTACCTGGTGGCCTAGAGAGCTTCCCAGGGCCTCTGCCTTGTTCTTTGACAAGGATTTAAATTTTTCAAAAATATGTGTTTTCTCCTTCTAAGGACTCCCCCGTGATAAGAAGGGAGGGGACAGTCATGGCTCACACCCAGCGGTGATCCTTTGGTGCTCTGCTCTTTGCTTGTTAGTGCATTTTCTTGAGTATCGGTCCTGAGCTGGGACTGGGGTTCAGAGGAGGCTGGAGCCAGTCCCTGTTCTCTGAGGATCTCTCAGCCCAAATGGAAGAGGTGATCCGGTGATTGTAATGCAGGGTGTGAGTCCAGAGGGCAGATGGACACAGAGGAAGAGGGGTGCCGTTAGTCTCATCCCTGGCTGTCAGGGAAGCTGCACAGACCACGTCCTGGGATATAAAGGATGCGTTGAAATTCACTTATTGGGAAGGAGGAAGTGGCTGAGCAGGTCGGGAGACGCGGGCCGTGTTGCACGAGGGCAGACAGTGATTGTGGACATAGTGACTGGAGCAGTTTAGCTATTGCAGTGTTTCCAGATCAAACACAGGAGGCTGATAAAGTGAAGTTCAGAGAGATGATGCCTATATTTTGGCCTGGTTGCTGATCAAAAAGTCAAATGGAATTGGGCGTTCTGCATTTTTGTTTGCTAAATCTGCAAGCATCAGACCAGAGCATCAGCAGGTGACACCACGTTATGAAGTTCTCTGGAAAGTCTTTGAAAGCTGGAGAGTTTCCGCTCTAATTTTGTGGGGTCATCTTGGAGAGTTTTTCAACTGAGAAGTGATATAATCAGATCGCTGTTTGAGAAATATTACTCTGGCCCTGTGGAGGATAATGTAGAAAAGGGAGAAAGAGATGCAAGGAAATTCATTTAAAAGGGAAGGAAATGGAATTCTGAACAAAGGCGACCACTGCAGGATCCTCAGGGACAGCCGGAGATATTTTGGAGAGAGAGCAGGAGGACTTTCTGAGCAGGGGAGTACTGAGGGCACATGTTTGTACTGATGCCTTTCTAATTATGGGTTCAGAAATATTTGTCCTTGAAAGCTTATGACCTTCGGATCATTTGCTGATCATAAAGACTTTGGATAGGGGATTCTCTGGAGACGGGGATTCTTTGCCATGGACCATATAACTCAGGTCTTCCTGTCTTTCAAACACAAACCCTGGCTAAACTCTGAGCCAGATAATCATGTCTTGATTAAGTGGCCAAGTGCACGCTAGGTGCAGGTGGAAACAGTTAGTGCTATAACATTAGAAGAGCCCATAAAAAAGAAGGTCTTCCATACTTTCTTAGGAGAGATTTATTTTTCCAAAGAAAGTGTATATTTTGGAAAGAGAGAGATTGTTTACTTCTGGAATTAAATACATCTCCAGGGTTACAGAAAGTATTTGGATTCTTAAGACATGTTGTGAAGAATTCACAAAATCCTGCTAGAAGAGACCCTTTGGTTGCTGTTCCTATTACAGTTGGGGAAATTGCAGCCCAGAGAAGAAAGATGACCTGTCCCAGGTGACGGCACTTGGATGAGCGTAGAGGACACACGGTCCCTGTTCAGGAGCAACGTGACTGACGGAGTCTCAGGTTTTCTCTAAATACTTGGAGTCTGGAAACACAGTGCCATTTATTTTTTCCTCTGTATCTACTAAGCTCCAAAGAATGTTTCCGTGAGATTTTTTCAATCTGAGCTCAAATATTAATACAAGCTTCTTTTTCAAAAAAGGGGATTTTGTGAAATGGTGTCATTTAGGAATAACCACTTCTTCATTTCCTGGACAGCCCCCTTGAAACGCACGATGCAGCCGGAATCCTGATGCTTTTCAAAGTTTTCAGAGCTTGGAATAAGAAACGGTTATACAAACAGGAAATAACGGCTATTTGTTGAATGTGCTTTCAGTTGGATTCTGATATTTTGGCTAAGGCAAACTTTCCTTTCAATAGACAGATCAACTTGCAAGGCTGAGTTGCATTTGAAAAGACTAAAGTAAAAAGTGCTCTGTTTACATTTCAAGGATGAAGTGGTCCGTCTTTCCTTGCTGGACAGCTCAGGAATGCCCGGGACCACTGCCTGCCATGGCCCCACTGACTCCAGGGAGAGGGTTGTTGCTGACGGGGCCAGGTGACGATTTCCCTTAGTTCCCTATAACAGACTCGCCAAACTCCCTCCTTAGCAAGGAGCCACTACAACCAAACAGGTCCTGAGCTTGGAGTTACCTGCTCTACATTCAATCCTCACGAACAATTTGGCTTTATTTCTAATACTACAATGTCCTGGTATGGAGAACTTCTTTCTTTCTCTTCCTGTGGGTAGCACCTTCCAGCCCTCACCAGAGGAAAGGGTGAAAGAAGAAGGGGCATGGTTGTGGAGGGAGGAGGACTGGGGCCACTTTCACTGTCACCACTTCTGAATAGCACACCTTTCCTGACAAGCCCTGGTCCTGCTGCTCTTTGGTCACAAGAATCTTGTTTATGAAACATTATGTGCTAATCAAAAAGGAAGGCATAGTACTCGCTTCAGCAGCACATATACTAAAATTGGAACGATACAGAGAAGATCAGCATGGTCCCTGCGCAAGGATGACATGCAAATTTGTGAAGCCTTCCATATTTTTAAAATGGCTGGGAATACATATCACGTCTCAATAATAACTCTGAATGTTAATGGACTAAACTTACCAATCAAAAGAAGGTTTGGCAGATTGAATTAAAAAAAACCAATATGCTGCCTCCAAGAGACTCTTAGGAAAAGATATCCACAGACGACAGTGAAGGTTTGGGAACTGTCATACAACTCATAGACTGTGGAAGCCAGCAGGGGTTTCCAACCTCATACCAAATAAAGTAGACTTTAAGCCAAATTTAATCAAAAGGAATAAAGAAGGAGATTTCATACTGCTTAAGGGAAACGTTCATCAACAAGACATAACAGTTAACAGCCTAGATGCCCTTCAATAGATGAATGGATAAAAAAAAAAATGTGGTATCTATACACAATGGAGTACTACGCAGCACTAAAAAATGATAAAATCATAGAATTTGCAGGGAAATGGATGGCATTAGAGCAGATTATGCTAAGCGAAGCTAGCCAATTCTTAAAAAACAAATGCCAAATGTCTTCTTTGATATAAAGAGAGCAACTAAGAACAGAACAGGGAGGAAGAGCATGAGGAAAAGATTAACATTAAACAAAGACGATTGGGGGGAGAGAGAGGGAGAGAGAAGGGAAAACATATGGAAATGGTAGGAGACCCTCAATGTTACACAAAATACATAGAAGAGGTTGTGAGGGGAAAGGGGGGAAACAAGGGAGAGAATTGAACAACAGCACAAGAGGTAGAGAGGGAAGATGGGAGGGGAGGGGGGATAGTAGGGGATAGGAAAGGTAGCAGAATACAACAGTCACTAATATGCCATTATGTAAAAAGGTGAGTGTGTAACCGATGTGATTCTGCAATATGTATTTGGGGTAAAAATGGGAGTTCATAACCCAATTGAGTCAAATGTATGAAAGATGATTTATCATGAGCTTTGTAATGTTTTGAACAACCAATAAAAAAAACAATCCTAAAAAAAAAAAGACATAACAATTATAAATATATATGCCCCAAACAATGGAGCATCTACATTAATCAAACAAACTCTTCTCAAGTTCAACAGTCAAATAGACCATAACACAATAATTCTGGCTGATTTTACATAACTTTTTCTCCATTAGATAAATCATACAAAAAAAAAGCTGAAGAAAGAAATTATAGAATTCAATAATATAATCAATAAATTAGACATAACTGACATATATAGAATATTTCATCCTTCAATGAATGAATATACTTTTTCTCAGCAACACATGGATCCTTCTCTAAAATAGACCACATACTATGCCACAAAGCAACTCTTAGAATGCAGGGTAGTATTATATTTTGCTATCAGACCATAAAGGAATCAAATTAGAAATGAACAATAAAATAAAAAATAAAAGCTACTCCAACACCTGGAGACTAAATAATATGCTACTGAATGAACAATGGATTGGAAAAGACATCAAGGAGGAGATTAAATAATTCTTAGAGGTGAATAAGAATGCTGATACAATGTATTGAAATCTCTGGGCACTATGAAGGCAGTGCTAAGAGGAAAGTACATGGAGTTATTCCTTAAAAGAGAAAGTCAACAAATAAATGACTCACATTACATCTCAAAGTCCTAGAAAAAGAACAAATCAACAGCAAAAGCAGTAGGAGACAGGAAATAATTAAAATCAGAAGTGAAATCAAAGAAATTGAACCAAAAGAAACAATTTAAAAAATTGACAAAAAGTCCGTTCTTTGAGAAAATAAAATTGACAAACCCTTAGCCATGCTAACAAAGAAAAAGAGAAAACTCAAAGTAACATATGTGATGAAAAAGGAAATATCACAACAGACACTACAGAAATAGAGAAGATAATTAGAAATTATTTTGAAAACATGTGTTCCAATAAAATAGAAAATATTGTAGGAATTGACAAATTTCTAGAGTCATATGATTTGCCCAAATTGAATCAGGAGGATATATACAATTTAAACAGAACAATTTCAAGAGATGAAATAGAACACACCATCAGAAGCCTACCAACCAAGAAAAGCCCAGGACCAGATGGATACACAGCCGAGTTCTATAGGACCTTTAAAGAAAAACTAATACTCTTTATTTCAGGAATAGAAAGAGGCAGCACTTCCAAACTCATTCTATGAGGCCAATATCTTCCTGATTCCCAAACCAGGCAAAGACGCATCAAAGAAAAACACTTCAGAAAAAAATCTCTAATGAAAATAAATGCAAAAATTCTCAGTAAAATTCTGGCAAATTGAATACAAAAACATCAAAAGGATAGTGCAACCATGATCAAGTGGGGTTCATCCCGGATGCAAGGTTGTTTCAACATATGGAAATCAATCAATATAATTCATCACATCAATAGATAAAAACCATATGATCATCTCAATAGATGCAGAAAGGCATTTGGCAAAATACAGCACCCCTTCATGTTCAAAACACTAGAAAAACCAGGGATAGCTTTTACAATGTTGAGATATGTTCCTGCTATCTATGCTAAGCCCCAGGCCAACATCACTCTAAATGGAGAAAAATTGAAAACTTTCCCTCTAAAAACTGGAATAAGACAGAGATGTTCTCTTTCAGCATTTCTATTTAACATAGTTCTTGAAACACTTGCCAGAGCAATTAGACGGATGAAAGAAATTAAAGGGATACATATAGGAAAAGAAAAACTCAAATTATCACTATTTGCTGACGATATAATTCTATACCTAGGAGACCCAAAACACTCCACCAGAAAATTTCTAGAATTAGTAAATGAATTAAGCAAAGTAGCAGGACACAAAAATCAGCACACTTAAATCAAAAGCATTTCTGGATATTGGTGACAAACCCTCTGAAAGGGAAATGAGGAAAACTACCCCATTTACAATAGCCTAAAAAAATAAATACTTGGGAATCAACCTAACAAAAGAGGTGAAAGACCTCTACAATGAAAACTACAGAATGCTAAAGAAAGAAATTGAAGAAGACCTTAGAAGATGAAAATATCTCCTTTGTTTTTGGATAGGCAGAATTAATATTGTCAAAATGACCATATTACCCAAAGCACTATACAGATTTAATGCAATTTCAATCAAAATCCCAATGACATTTCTCATAGAAATAGCAGTTATGAAATTCATCTGGGAAAAATGAGAGACTCAGAATAACTAAAGCAATCCCTAGCAAGCAGTGTGAAGCAGGTGGCATCACTATACCAGACCTTAAACTATACTACAGAGCAACAATAACAAAAACAGCATGGTATTGGCACCAAAACAGACTGGTAGCCAATGTTTCAGAATAGAGGACACATGCATTGGAGAGAAGACAGCCTCTTCAACAAATGGTGCTGAGAGAACTGGAAATCCATATGTAACAAAATGAAATTAAACCCATATTTTTCACCATGTACAAAACTCAACTCAAAATTTGTGTTACAAATTTGCTCTAGGAATTAAAGGACCTAGGAATCACACCAGAGACCCTGGGCCTAACAGAAGAAAAAGTTGGCCCAAATCTCCATCATGTCAGATTTGGCCCCTACTTCCTTAACAAGACTCCTATAGTGCAAGGATTAAAATCAAGAATTAACCAATAGGATGGATTCAAACTAAAATGCTTCTTCCCAGCAAAAGAAACAATCAGTGAGGCAAATAGACTACATCTTGGGAGCAAATTTGTATCACAAGCATTAATCAGAGCACTAATCTCTAGAGTATGCAAAGAACCCAAAAAGCTAAACTCCAAAAAAATAACCCAGTCAATAAATGGGCCAGGAACATGAACGGACACTTCTCAGAAGGTGATATACAATCAGTCAACAAATATATAAAAAAATATTCAACATCTCTAGTAATTAGAGAAATGCAAATCAAAACTAAGATTTCATCTCACTCCAGTCAGAATGGCAGCTATTAAGAATACAAATGACAATAAGTGTTGGTGAGGATGTGGGGAAAAAGGCACACTCATACATCGCTGGTGGGACTGCAAAATGGTGCAGCCAATCTGGAAAGCATTATGGAGATTCCTGGGAAACTGGGAATGGAATCACCATTTGACCCAACTATCCCACTCCTGGGTCTATACCCAAAGGACTTAAAAACGGCATACTATAGGAACAAGGCCACATCAATGTTTATAGCAGCACAATTCACAACAGCTGAATTGTGGGACCAATACAGATGCCTTCAGTAGATGAATGGATAAAGAAAACGTGGTATCTATACACAATGGAATATTACTCAGCAATAAAAGAGAATAAAATCATGGCATTTGCAGGTAAATGGATGGAGTTGGAGAATATAATGCTAAGTGAAGTTAGCCAGTCCCAAAAAAAAAAACAAATGCTGAATGTTTTCTCTGATATAAGGAGGCTGATTCATAGTGGAGTTGGGAGGGGGAGCATGGGAGGATTAGATGAACTCTAGATAGGGGAAACGGGGAGGGAGGGGTAAGGGGGTAAAAAAAAAAAAGATGGTGGAATGAGATGGCCATCACTACCCTAAGTACATGCATGAAGAAGACACGAATGGTGTGAATGTACTTGTACAAGCAGAGAGATGAAAAATTGTGCTCTGTGTGTAATATGAGTTGTAATGCATTCTGCTGTCATACCTAAATTAGAATAAAAAAAATTTAAAAAGGGAGGAAAAGGGACAGGACAATGAGGACCTCATGTGACTCCGGGATGGTGCAGAAGACACTGATGGCAAGGTCCAGGGTCTGTTGGGCATCTGCCAGGATCACCCCACCTGCTGCTCTATCAGCTTCCCATGCTGTACTCCGGTCATTAGCCCAGCAGGATTTCTTGAGAACTTTCCATGTGCCAGGTAGTGTTCTAAGATTAGGGACACGGGGACGAGCAGAACAGTGGAGCAACATATCCCATGCTGGGATCTCTCACACCCAGAGACCACAGAATCTTACGTGTCCTGGAGAGCGAGGGAGATCCAATGATGTGCATGTACAAATGTGCCACAGGGAACCCCGCTCTGTATAACTAATATGCACCAATGAAAATATAAAAATAATCATAAAATTTTCCTTTGCACTTGATGCTAACCTAAAAAATCAGGTGAATTGTAGTCTGGACGGATTGGATGATAATCGCCACTCCTGCGGCAGGATCTTGGAGTTG
The DNA here is from genome assembly GCF_048772815.1 of Callospermophilus lateralis. NCBI lineage: Eukaryota > Metazoa > Chordata > Mammalia > Rodentia > Sciuridae > Callospermophilus > Callospermophilus lateralis. The sequence continues at coordinate 8,016,540 of NC_135318.1, forward strand.
GGGTTGACACTTGTGTTAGGCTCACGTCAGAGCCAGGTTGGCAGTGAGGTTCCGTGTCCTTGCTCTCGCATGGGGACTGGGGACCTGGATGTGAGCCCCAAGGATGCTCTTTTCCTCTAAATGAGCTGCATGGGGTTCTCATATCTGAGAAGCGCTGGTCGACCACCTGCACGGAAGTGCTGTGGTTTCTTGAAGCCACCACGCTGTTCCCGACTTTGATCGTGCAGGTCTCATGGTGGTGGAAACGTTGGCTCTCAAAGGTGCCTGTGCTGAGTGCTTGGAGTCTGAAAAAGTGACAGCACACATGAGCAGCTGCAAAGAAATTCCTGGGCTAACTGGATGGGCCCAGTGTCATCATCCAAGCCCTGGAGAACGGAAGACGTCATGTTCTCCAAAGAACCAGAGACGTGTGCTTGAACACAAGTCCGTCCCGGCTCTGTTCCCAACAGCCAAATGTTCACGGCCCAGGGTCCATCAGCAGACGGTGCCTGAACAGAACGTGGTCTGTGTGGGCAAATGGAATATGATTCAGCTCTGCAAATGGGCACTGATGCGTGTTCCACCTGGATGAACCTCTAGACAGTCACGGTATCTACGCGAGACACCCCAAGACTCCATTTCTGTGGACTACCTGGGACAGGTATGTCCACAGACTCGGAAAGCAGATGGGTGCTCCAGGGTCTTGGAGAGGGGGAGTGGGCAGTAACTGCTCCTTGGGTGCAGGGTCTTGCTTGGGGTGATGGAAATATTTTGGATGTAGCCAGAGGGGGCAGTTGCACTAAATGTCCCTGAGTTGTTCACTTTCAGTGGTTAATTCTTATCTTACTGGATTTTGCTTGAATTAAAAAAAGAAAGAGTGGAAGATGGAGAGAGAGGAGGAGGTCAGAGACGGGCAACAGTGGAGGAATCGGGAGAACGCCGAGTGAGAGGCCTCGCTGCCATTGGACTTGAAGGTGAGGCTGGGGCCACGTCCAGTGAATGCAGGTGGCCGTTAGAAACTGGAAGAGGCTCGAAGAAAGCCACCAGTTGGGTAGGGATCTTAATCCAGAACTAGGAGGAGCCGAATCCTTCAGCCACCCAAACGGGGGAGGAGCGAATTCCTCCCTTGAGCCTCCAGCCCAGAGAGCATCCCGCAGACACCTTCTGTTTAGCCCAGAGAAACCCCTACAGGACTCCTGGCAGGACGGCAAGACGAGAGTAAAACCGTGGTTTTAAGTCACTATGTCTGTGGTGATTTGCTGAGACAGCCACAGGTCGTGGGCACAGGTCTCCCACCTGCAGTTCTGTGTTCTCCATCTCTGGTCAAGAATGGTCTCTGTGCTTCATCTGGCACCTCATGGGTCCTCAGCGGCCCAGCCTTGGCCGAGGCTCCTTCCTCTGTCTTCCCGAAGCCTGTGCCTGTCTTTGTAACACGCCTGGCAGCGAGCCCTCTGCCCCCTGGCTGCTCCCTCCTGATTGCACTCTGCTTCCCAGGTCACCGCCTCAGCTGGACGCTCCCAAGGCCCCGTCTATGTCCTTTGGTCCTCCCTTTGCCGCCTGGTCCAGGTGACTCTCTGAAATCAGTGCCCGTTTCCTGTGTCTGAGGAGGGTGGTGCCAAGGGTGCTGCCCGGGCATGGGCGAGCTGGGTGTGGGGGCTCGTCTGGCTCCTGGCCTCGAGGCCTGTCTTTTCCATTGCTTCCCCTGGTTTCCCTGCTTTATAAACATCCTTCACTGGCTGTGGGAACCGGCTTGGTAACAGGCTGGTCTGTGGGCTGTGAAAATGTGGGCCTCTTTAAAGATCAGGGAAACCTGCTGTTGTGAATCTTAAAATGCAAGGCTATCCCACCCTGGACGAGCAGAGGGACTCAGGGGTCTGATGTGCTGCGAGCAAACTCGCCGGTGGCACCTGGGGAGACGCTTCCGACGCTGGTCATGAGGCACCGTCTCATCTTGGCAAAACCACGGGGGAGCAGGTGGGATGGCGCCGTGTCCGCTTGCCCTCAACGCCAGGCACCCTGGGGCCAGTTCTGGGGTGCTGAGCTGGGGCCTCTCTGCCCCACACTCCTCAGCGCACCCCAGAGCAGACCCTGATGGGGTTGGTTGGGGGACACTGGCGCCTGTGTGGGACACGGGCGCAGCCAGGGTAGGGACTGCCTCCCTTGCTTTTATCAAGGGGACCCCAGGGCTCTATTGACATTCACGGCCACTTCCGAGGGAGGGAGAAGGGACCGGTTATTCTGGTGGCCAGCGTCTTCCCGGGCACCTTGACTGCTAGAACACGGCAGCTCTCTGGCTTTGTTTCTTACGGTTCTGAGGAAGGGTCCTCAGGAGATCGAGCGGCGGGGGCCGGGGTGGGGGTAGGAAAGGGGTTTGGGAGACAGAAAGAGGCTGCAGGTCACGGCTGTCAGCAATGCAGGGCGCCCAAGTGTCCAGGCCGTGGGCGAGGGCTTCACGGGCGAATGGTGTTGGAGGGCCTGAAAGTTTCCTCTTGGAAACTTCTCAGATTTCCTGACCACACCAAGAGGACAGGACTAAAAATATGCTGTGAGTTACTTTGTTCTAAAACTTCCCCTCTCTGTGTTTTCCTAACTTCTGTGAAAATAAAATAACTTTGACATGACAGTCATTTGTGAAAATATAAGTCAATGAAATGGAATTTGTAAACTGGGTGAAGCTGATGTTTGGATTATCTTGTTTCAATTAAGATGCCATGCTTGTGGCCCTCCCAGAAGAGGGGACTTTGTCTATTCTGTTCAGATGCATTCGTCCTAAGATCAACTTTTAAAGAGACAGCAAATGGGTGGGAAGAAAGGGGGAAGGAGGGAAAAGGCAGAGAGCCGAGGAGTGATGGAGTAGAGTTAGCACAGGTTTTGAGTCAGAGAGGCCTCAATTCAAACCTGAGTGTTCTGCTTTTGCTGTGTGATGTTGGCTATTTTACTTAAACTCTGAGCCTGAGTTTCCTCAACATTGGAATGAATATACCTTCAAATTTGGTTTTTGTGATGCTTAAATGGGATAATGTGTGCAGTTTTGCCTGGTGAAGAAGGCGTCCTCTGTAAATATTTACTAAACAAACGAATGATTGGTCTTGAAATAATACACCTTCTTTTCCATACACACTTGAGGTTGATCCCTGCTGTTTTATGCATCACTAATTCCTCCTTATTCTTGATATCATTCCAGTTTTGCGATGAATCACATGATCCACCAGATGATGGACATTAGAGTTGTTTCAAGTCTTTAGAAACTACAAATAATGTGACTACAGATATTTGCATGCAATTTTTTAAAATTTATTTTTCAGTAGAATGACACATACTACAGGGAGCACAACTTCTCATGCCTCTGGTTGTGCCTGGTGCAGTCACTCCAGTGTGTGATCATCCACGTCTACAGGGTGATAACGTTTTCACATTCCACCGTCCTCCCCCTCCCTACAGCCCCACCCCTCCCTCCCTCCCCTCCCTCCCTCCCCTCTCCACAATCTAAATCCAAGGTTCCTTCATTCCTCTCTGTCCCCCTGCCCAACTAGGGATCAGCATTCGCTTATCAGAGAAAATATTCGGCTTTTGAGGTTTGAGGATTGGCTTATTTCACTTATGCATGAGGGGTTTTGTTTTAATTTTTCTTGGACAATTTCCTACTTGTGGGATTGCCGGGTTTTATGTTAAGTCTGTGCTAAAGTTTATAAAAAGCCTGCCTAATTTTTGAAATGGTTGTACCACTTCAGTGATTAAATGTCACTTTGACATAGCTGTAGCACGCATGCAGTGTTAAGAAGCCCTGGATCCAGTTTCCCTCAAGGGCCAGGTACGACTTGACTCTGGTTCACTCTCATAACCAGAAATATGGACATGGATTCCGTCAGGACAGGGACATGTCCACCTCCACAAGCATCCCTCATGTCACCTTGTTATCCCCTCCATGGCCACCAGTAACCTGTGTCCATTTCCATAGTTTTGTTATGATGATCATATTCTATGAATATAATCAACAGCGTGGGTACCATTGAGATGGGCTGAGCTCACAGAGTACAGTTCTCTGGAGGTTCATCAAGTTCTTGCACATATTAGAAATTCATTTCTTTTCATTGCTGCGTTGTACTCCGTGGTATGGATGTACCAGCGTGTCTCACCATCACCATCCAAAGGACATTGAAGTTGTTTCCAGGTTTTAACTGCTACAAATAAAACTGCTTAAAAAAAAAAATCTGTCTATAGACTTTCATATGAACAAAAGCTTTTATTTCTCTGGGATAAATACCCAGGATACAATTGACGAGTCACACTGTGGGCACGGACATGGTTTCATAAGCAACTGAGAACTGTTTTCCAGCCTGGCTGCCTCATTTTCCATTCAGATCAGCAAAATATGCATGGGCCAGTTTCTCCACATCCTCATCCACTTTTGTTTCTTCAATTTGTCCTGGAGATTCACTTTCCTCAAAGGGATCAACATCGTGCCCTTGAATTGGTCATTTCTAAATGTAGAGCCATTATTTGTGCTTTGCTCTTCTTTGGGTAATCCAGTCCCCGCAGGTAAATATCCTCAGAATAAACAGGACAAGCATGTGCTGGGGTCAGCGGTACACAGCACCTCCCTCCCTTTTCAACTTGGCTGTGGGTGTTCAGTACAAAGGGCTGTGTGGTCAGTGCTTCCCCTTGGCCTCCTCTCATGGCTGGTCCATGTCTTTTATATTATGCTTCCTATAAATAATTCACTTGCAAAAGTTTTCCTGGGCACCTCTCTCCTGCTCCTGTGGGCACTTGGCTTCACGGCTGAGTTACAGTCCTGCTCCTGTGTCCAGGGTGAGGCGCTCCTCCAGAATCTGCCCCTCCCCTATGGCTACTGTCCTCCAAAGAGGTCATTCACCTGTTCGTCAGACAGTGAGGGAGGCGGGACTTGTGTGGCTTTTATGTGGATATCGCCTCAAGAAAATCGCAGTTTGTAAGGGACAGGAATGCCGTGAGTCTAGTCATTCTAAAACCAGGCTGAATGAAGAGAACAGGGAGCTCGGGGAGTTGGGGGCCGGCAGACAGTGTCTACAGAGGAGACGTGGACGATTAGTTCATGGTTTCTCGACTTCTTCAAAAGGGACGTGTCCGGCATCAGCTGTGTCAATCTGTTCAGAGAGGAGACGAAGTTATTCATAAGCTGCAGGTGTTGACCCTGGAGGTGCCCTAGGGAGAGGGCCTCTGGCTGTTCAGGAAGGCTGGACGGCGCTGGGTGTGCCGCTGACCATGGACCCCTCGTTCCTAGAGTCCATGAGTGGGAGAGGGGGCGGGGGAAGGGCCGGGGCATCACAGACTGGGCAGAGCTCCCAGTCCTCTGGGGTCCCAAGACACGGGGGACCAGCCTCAGGGGGGTCCTAGACTGTAAGACCCTGCTGCATCGTCACTCTCCTAAGAACTGCAAAGGCGGGCCTCCGGGAGCCCAGGGGACTTCAAATCCTGCCCAGCTGGTGTCTGAAGCAGATTTGATCAACGGCCTTGTTGCTTTTAGGAGTCGAACCAGCACCGAGCAGATGAAGAAGTGAAAGAAGGGGCCCTGAGCTCTGGTGGAAGGAAAGCACCCCCCCACCACAGGCTGCTGATCCCCAGACTGCTTTCTGTGAGTCCTTTGGGCAGGGACTACTCGAGAGGGTCCCACACCCAGGCCGTGGCCCGCGAGGCTCACTGAGCCATGAAGAGCAGGAGACGTTCTGGAACTCGTGGTGGGGGCTAGTTGTGCCCCTCCTGGGCTCTGCCTTGTCTTTCAGGTTCCGTGAACATCTTTCCCTTTTGCATTGACAGTTAGGAGCTCTTGGATGCCACAGGTGGACCGGACTGCATCCCCCGAACTCAACGGGCTGCGGCCACCTCAAGACTTGCCTTTATCATGTGCTTTGATTTTCTTCTTCTCTCCCGCCACTGTTATCCCAATTAATATGCAAGCAACTGAGTGCAGAGAAGCCAAGTAGCTTTCCCAAAGTGTCACAGCCATTCAGAGACAGAGGCAGGAAGACTAGTCCTTGGAGACGCTGGGATGTGACCTGTGACGATTCCTTTACATCATTTGTACGGAGCTGGTGGCACCCATCTGTCTCCCTGTGCAGGAGAAGACTCAATGGCATAAGTAGGTTAATGGGGAGGGGGGTATCCCCTACCAGCTGGTGCTCATTCAGTGACGTGAAGGGCGCTCCGGACAGGAGGAGGGCAGGCCTGGGTAAAGTGGGTGTGGTGGTCTTCTAACAGGCAGACAGGATCCTAGAGAAGGAACACCTTGTGAAGAAGCCAAAGGTCAGCAGACTAACGGGCAAAGTGGGTTACAGACCTCCACGTGTCTCCCAGGCAGGTGACGGGGACAGCGCTTCTGCTGGCTTCCTTCATTTTTCAAACTGAAATGAAGTCATTGCTGGTGAATAGGAGGGTTCATGTGGCCGGTGGACCCACGGCGGGGATGCATGCAGCCTCTGGAGGAGAGGGCTTCTTTTGCCCTTGAGCGTCTTGCCGGCATCTTAAGTACGGCGGGTCTGCGTGAGAGCTCAACTTCGTTTTAGATCTGACCCTCCCTAGCGTTTCTTGCCATGTTAGAGAGTTCTGGAGTCGTCCTGTGGTGTTCCCGAGCACAGTGTGCTCCAGGGCTGGGTCTGCAGGGCTGGCTGGCGGCTCTGCAACATGTTTGTGTTTCTCCATCCCTGCTCCGGTGGAGGCACGCCAGACCCAGGGATTGTTTCCACGGTTCATCTCTAGTCCTGGGGTTGGGGGGGTAGTTTCTGTGGCCGTCATCATCACAGTGTCCAACATTCGCTGTTTATTTATGTGTTGATGCTGGGGATTGAACCAGGGCCTCACACCCGCTAAGCACACACTCTACCACTGAGCTCCACCTGAGCCCTTGTCCTACACTTACTGAATGTTCATTGTGCTTGCATATTTATATTTGCATACACCACACTTATATTTCATTTATTTTTGTATAACTTCCTGAACTCTAACTCTGTGCCAAATACTTTCTTAAGGAAGGTATGTGCTTTAACCCATGTAACCCTCACAATCCAATGAGGCAAATGGCGTTATTATCTGACAGATGACAAAACTGCAGCCGAGAGGCTAAGCAACCTGCCCAGAGCTTCAATGTGAGCTTAAGAAGTCTGGCTCTGGAGACTGCTCCAGCGCCTGGTGAGTGATCATAATGGCTAATATTCTATGTCGGGCATCTTACCTGACTTTACAGAGAGGGTGGCAACCCAAGAGGCAGGTGTTGCTATCTGGTTTTACAGATAAGGCAGCAGGCTTGAGGATCTTCAGGAGGAAGTCGGGGAGGAGAGAGCGTGGTGAGCTGGGTTTGGGGTCAGCTTGCCTGAAGGAGTGCTCGGTTTTGTGTGGCTGCGTTTTACTGCGGGATACTTTAATTTGACACCTAAACAAAAAGCAGAATTCATATAGTTCTAGAAGGTTAGAGATGGGAGGGACCTGCAGGGTCTCTTGCGGAGGACTTTCGTACACACATGAAATATCTCGGTCCTGAGAGTTCAAAGACTCGCCTGAAGTCTCACATTCAGGAAATATTAGGTCAGTCCTGACCCTCGTGTTTTCCAAAGTCAAATCCAAGAGACATAATAAGAGTTTTTTCCCTCCTTACATGACAAAATCCAAAGACGTAGTAGAATAAAGAGATCTGTACAATAGCAGTGATCAGCAATCATTCTCTTCTCTCTCTCCATTTGTTTAATTAAAAAATTCCTATAATCAGTTCCAAATGTGCCTGCCGGTCTCCATTCTTATCAGGTTTTTGCAGCTGGGAGATAAGGAACCACGATATCTCCAAGTCCAGCAGGCGGTGGAGATGTTGAGTCTCCTTCCTAATGGGCTGAAGCCACAGGGGGTCCCCACATTACAACCAGACACGGGAAAGTGCCACCCCCGAGGGGAGCCGTGTGCGTGAGGCGCAGTCCAGCTCTGCCTCCTGGCGCTGCAAGCCGTCCCTCCCATTGACCTACTTTTCTGGCCACCACAAGGAGAGAGATGGTACAGAGAGATGTCATCGAGCGGCCTCTGATGGCATCTGGTCTGTTCCCAGGAGATAAGGGTTCCCAAGGGGACACCTTCAGCCACCCCTGGGAGGCCCAGGTGCTGCGGGCCTGGAGGGACGGCTGCTGTGGCTGGGACGGCCTGCGCTCTGCCTGGCCCCGCGTGGTTCGGGGTGTCGTGGTTCGGGCTGGAAGGTCGACTTTCTTGGTAATGAACGGGACATTTTAATCACTGGTTTCCGTCCCACGGGCCTTCTGCCCAGGGACCCTTGAGGAGGGCAGGAGGAGCCCGATTCTTAAATGGAAGGCTGCTGGAGGTCACCAGGGAGCAGGACTGGGTGCGAGGGGTGGTTTGTCCTCTGCCCTGGCATCTGGGATGGCCGTGTCCATGCTGAACTTCAAGCCAGGCGTCCTCTGCCTCTTCAGGAAGAACCGAGCCCTGGCTTCTTTATTTTCCAGTGTAAAATACTGATCCATGTAAACAAATCACTGGACCAGGCTGTTAGACAACTTCGCCTTTTTCTAGTGAGTCCCGTTTCCTGGACGGCGAGGGCAGGCTTTAGACACTGTGGGTCACCCCACCTGCACACCCCTCCCCCCCCGCCCCCGCGCTCCCTGCCAGGCCACGTCACCCGCCTGGCCCTCATGGCTCTGGTCCCCACTCACTGCTCAGTCCTGAAACTCGTTTCTCTCTTCACTTGAGCAATTCTCACTGGGTTTTCAAGATACTTCCTGAATGGCTTTGTTTTAAATATTTGAAATTCTAGATTATATCTGAAATGGGAAAAGCATTTTTTCTATTGGATTCAGAAAGGTCTCCATGCTTCGAAATAAAAAGCACGAATTGGTATTTTGTGAGCTTCTGTGTAGCACACACACCTTAGGTATATAAAGCACACCCAACCTCACCTTGACCTCACCTTGACCTCTAGCACCATCCGTGAAACTTTCTTTCTTTTGCACTTCACATAAATGCAGTGGGCACTTCTTTTGTGTCTGGAATCTCCTACTCAAACTTCATTTTTTAGATTCACCCTTTATTCCGTGTGTGCCAGTGGTTGGCCGCTTTCTTTCTGTTGCTGTGCTGTGGTCTGTTATTCAACTCGACCGCAGTTGATGTATTCGTTCTTCTGTTGGTGAGTATTGGGGTGCTGTTCAGCTTTTGGCAGTTACCAGTAAGCCCATCACTAGTCCTCCGGGTCATCTCTTTCAGCGGGCAGATGTGCTTCTTTCTCTCGGTATGAAGCTCCGAGTGATGGCTGTAGTTGACGGGTGGGTTCATGATCAGATTTAGTCGGTACCACCAGGCGGTTATCCAACGTGCTTGGGAGCGACTATATTCCTGATGTTGGAGACTTCCTGTCCCACATCCTTCCTCAAGCCGCCTGGCAGCAGTGTTTGTGTAGCTTTAGTTTATTTTCTTTGTTGGTGGTTGGTATCCTCATCTATCTATGAGACACTGGAACATCCATTTTTGAAAACTGTCTGGTCATCTCTCTTGACCTTTTTTCCTGAAAAATCATTTTTGATCGGCAGATGAGACTTGTGCATGTTTGTGGGGTAGATGGGATGTTTTGGTTGGCGAATACATCGTAGAAAGAGCCAGTCCAACTGACGTGCCCGCCACCTTACCAACTTGTCCTATTTTTGCAGTGAGAATGTTAACACTAATGGAATCTTGAAATATCCAACACGTCGTCATCAGCTGTGGTCCCCATGCCATGGGTCAGCAGGTCACTGAACTCAGCCCTCCACTGCCACTGAAACCTTGTGCCTTCTGATTCTTCCCCCTCCTTTCACGGCCCCTTTCCCATTTGTTCAGATTTGGGTCACCATTTTTCTACTCTGTATGAGGTTAATTTTTTTTTTTTGCCTTCCACATGTAACTGAGATCATATGGTTTTTGTCATTCTATGCTTGATTTCCTTCACTCATCTTGGTGTCATCCATTCCCACACACGCTGTCACAAATGCCACAGTTGCCTTCTTTTTTTAAGGTATGGTGTTCCATTTCCTGTATATACACACTTTCTTTAACCGTTCGTTTTTTCATGGGCACTTGGATTGCATCCGTATCTCAGGAGCTGTATATAATGCTGACAAAACATTATCTCCTTGACATTCTGATTTACATTTCTTTGGTATAGACAAAGAAGTAGGGTTGCTGGGTTATGTAATAATTTTATTTTTACATTTTGAAGCACCTCCATGCTGTTTACCAATTTACATTTCCCCCATCAGCATACAGCCTCACTGATGGTTATCATTCACCTTTTGGGTAGCAGCCATCCTACCAGGTATGAGCTGGTATCTACTTTCCTGCAGATGAGAGATACAGAGCATTTTTTTTTTCCATATACCTGTGAGCCTCTTGTATTTCATTATTTGAAAAATATCTGATGAGGTCCTTTCCCCATTTTTAAATTGGAATATTCGTTTCCTTGATATTAAGTTGCCTGCGTTGCTTTTATATTTTGGACGTTAGCCCCTTGTCAATATATGCTTTGCAAGTGTTTTCTCCCAGCCTCGGGGCTGTGTCTTCACTCTGATAACTGCTCTCTCGGCTCTGCAGAAACTCTTTATATAGAACTAGAAAAGACCCTGGATACCCAAGTGACCTTGAGCACAGCAAACAAAGCAGGAGGCATCACACTTCATGATTCCAAGACCTAGAGTGACCGTGGTCAGAACTGTACGGTGCTGCGTAAGCCAGATCCGCAGGCCCGTGGAGCAGGAGGGAAACCCAAGTATTTACAACCAACTGGTTTTTGACGGGGGTGCCAAGGCCTCACAATGGGGAAAGGACGGTCTCTTAAACAGTTAGGAAAACTGAATATCCACATGCAAAAGAAGGAAATTGAACCTGGTCTCAGACTATGTTTATAAAATGGAAAGGAAAAATCCTTCAACCTAAGACCTGAAACCATAAAGCTAACAGAAGAAAGCGGGGGATGTTCCATACACTGGTCTTGGCAGTGGATTTTTGGTTGGGTCTCTAAAGACACAGGCAATGACAGTGAAAATAGAAAAGGGGACAGCGGCTCTCCTCTTTTAAAAATGGTTGTTTGTTTTTTTTTTCTTTTTGGGAAAATCCCCTGAACAGGCACTTCATAAATAAATTGCAGGAAGAGCTAATATGCCCACGTAGAGCTTTTGTTTTTTTTTCTTCCAAAAGCAAGATGACGACGAGGTGCTCTCTGAGCAGGTCTTGACAACAGGTTGCATGGTTTGGTATAGTTCTCTGTTCCATAATTACGCTCGCAACCCCTTTTGAACCAGAACCTTGGCTGAAGAGCACGTGGAAATGAGCAGCTCTGAACCTATTCCAGCTTCTAGAAAGTTCTCCCGTGGCACTCCTCTGTCCTTCCAAGATGGCAAGGTCCTCTTAATCTACTGTGGTTTTTTCTGGTATTTGGAATTTTTGCAATTGTGATGCAAAAATCTCCATTTTAATCATTGCGGGTTCTGCTTTCCTTTACTCCTACCTGTAAAGATTTCTTGTAAAAACGGGTCAGACAGAATATTGTCAAAAATTGACACCGGCATTGCTTTTTTAAAAGAAATACTCCAACGAGTGCTTGTTGATGTGGGTTTGCAGGCTTGACAACCCCTCAAATTTAAGGAACTTTGCACAGGACGGAGGGAGGAATTGTGCAGAACAGGGGAGGGGAAAGAGGTAATAGAGGGCCTGGGGCTCCTGAGCCCTTTGGGGTCAGGCCAGAGCATGGGAAGATGCTGATGTGGCTGTGGCTGATGGGATTACTGCTCACCTATATCTGGTGCCATTCCTTGTAGGAGGGGCCATCCCCGTGCTCCTAAGCTCAGCCTCATCTTTGCTTCGGCCCATGTACTGAGTGACACGTGCTGCAAGAGTCCATGAGTGACTTCTCTCTTCCAAGATGACTGGCCACGTTCCAGGACACATGCTCTGCCAGTCTCGCCTGACCAAGAAGACGGGGACAGCCCTGTGGTGAACGCAAAGGGTGAAGAGAGAGCAAAATTTCATTTTTGGAAACCACTAAGATTCGGGGCTCATTGTTAATTTCAGCTCACCCAGTTGATGGAGCCCAGCTCTGTGTAAACCCTGCTCCGTTCCTTGTGCCTCCAACCAAACAAACCTCTTGCAAATTCTGCTGTATTCACAAGCTGAGTCAGGGGGAGAGGAGACATTTTGGACCTGGGCTGATGAACCGCGAAGATAACACACTCTGAGCCAGGAGCAAACGGGGGCTCCGGGAACCTGGGACCCTTGCCATGTCCAGGAAAGGATAGGGGATGTTGGTGCTCCCAGGTTGTGGAGTGGGAGGTTCAATTGGTTTTGACCAGATATCCAGGAAGCAGGGGGTGCCACGCTCCCTGACCAACCCCCTCCCCTCCCTGATGCCCAGGTCATCTTTCATGGAGCTGACTGCAACATCGTTGTGCAGCAGGGCTGCTATATGACCTCATGTCCCCCAATTTTCCCATTTTCTAGAATTCATATCAAACGTGCTAAGGATGGTTGACAAGGGAAAGAAGTCTGGCCAGAGCCAGTGCTGAGCATCCGGCCTGAGGATGAAAACACATCATCCAGAGGCCAACTCAAGGAGGTCAGGAGATGGGAAAAAGGGTACAGAGAGAGAAGCTGCCCGTGAGACAGAGGTGTAGGCTCTGCTAGGTGGGGCTTGTCCTCTCTACCGCCCGGGCTGCATTTAGGAAGTCAGGGACCCAAGGACGGACTGCCACTTATCCACAGCTGTGGAGGGGAGCTTGGCTCTTATGCTGTGGGGACTCTTGGAGTAGAGCTTCATGTCTGCTGAGAACAGACTGGGGGCTGAGTGGTTCGGTTTGCAACCCAGGGCTCCAAATGCAAATAAAGTAACATCAAATCTAGAGTCCATGTCGGATGGATAAGGGTAAGAACACCAGAGACGTCTAGTTGGCTGCTGACCACTGTATCGGGGTAAGGAGATGCGCATTTGGGGGGTGGGGGGCTCCATTCCAGATGTGCAAGGAATCGTGGCAAGTTGGAGCAGGGCCCTAGAGAGGCAGGGCATCGTGCCGGGGCTTCTCAAAGGGCTAACGGTTCCGACGTCAGTGCTTCCAGGGCAGTTCCCTCCACGCACATGACCATTTATAATTCTCCACGCGTATTCCTTACTCACGTATTATTTGCTTTGAAAGCAACTTGCAGGGAGGAGAGGGTTGGCTGGATGAGCCCCCACACAGCCGTGCAGGGCGGGCTTGCTCGGGCCAGCAGCACCCGCAGCTCGCTCTCCCTGCAGATGTGGGTGCCCGGGCTTCCCTCCCTGGCTCGGAGCAATCAGGGCGCCCGCGCTGAGTGCTTCCCCAACACAGAAGGGGTTTTCAGAGTAAAATCGCTGCTTTATTCTTGCTTCTCGCAGCAGCAGAGGAGGGGCTCTTGGGAGGGCGCCCTCGCAGAGGCCGGCCCGGGCTGCCTGCCCCAGTCTCATTTTCCACTTCTGAAAGCTGCTGGCGTTGTGAGCTCACAGCGGCAGACCATGAATGATAGATGAGAAGGAAAATTCGATCCTTTCCCACTAATAAGCGGTGAGGGTTCCGACGACACTTGCAATCTCTCAGACAGGAGAGTCCAATTACCTGCAGGAAGACAAGGCCAGGAACACGGAGGGGCGGACAGTCAGATGGTCTCCCAGGGCGGAGCAGGGAAGAGGAGGGAAGGGAGAGAAACCAGTAATATGGCAAAGGGAATGACTTTGTTTTACTCTACACGTTGTAGCCCTTTCCACTATCAAAGGCAATCTGAGAATAAAAATTACCCCCCACACCCTGCACATGTGCCGGTACACACCCACCCTCCCACCCACCCACCCCTGCCCTATTTTTAATCTTCCTCTTCCACCATGACAAGGTTTTTAGAAATGGCCCCATATTATTTTCCACTGTGGTCATTACAATTCGAATCAATGTCATCATGGAATAGAAACTGCTTCCTAATACAGGAACAGCCCACGACTCAACCCAGCCAGAGGCCACTGCCCTGCTGGCCTCCAGAGCCTGCTGTGGTCCTGGCACCAGGTCACCCTGACCTTGGCTGGTTGGGGAGGCAGGGGAGGGTGCCCCAGGAGCCAAACCACTCCCTACTGTGCTAAGGGAGACTTTAGACTTTGTTTCAATTCCCACTTTACCATATCCCAGTTTTGTGTTCCTAGGCGAATCACACGCTCAAACTGGGTGAGACTTTTTTTTTTTGCCAATAAATTGTGGGAAGTAACACCAGCTGAAAGTCTAGCAAAGACTATCTGAGCACATGTGAACGTGTAGTAGCTAAACCATGGTGAGTTACATAATCATTAGGTGTTAAATCTGGAGGGTTTAAGGGTAGAAATTAGAGACTCAGCCCTTGTTGATTAAGAGTATCCATTTTTCTTATCGATTATTTTTTTTTTGTTATTACATTTAATTCTTTTTTCTATAAAATGAGTTATAAATTCAGTATCTGAAAATGAAGTAATATTAAAAAATGAAAAAAAGAGGGAGAGAGGGAACATCATATTCTCTTATTTCTTTTTTGATTAATATCATCCATCAAAATTGTATCATTAGTGGAAAATGATTCATAGAAAATGAGCCTGTGCTGTCTCGGGCAGGCATTGGAGCCCTGAGAGAGTCCCGGGAGCCCGACAGACCTGATTTCAAATCAAGAACTTGTCCTTTAATTGGCACTTTGCACTTGGGCCAGTCACATAGCCTTTCATTGGATTTGATTAAGAAAGTACAGAATGAGATCACACAGCTAGTGTAAGGGCTGGGGCTGCTGTGACAGCTTCCTGGCCTGAGAAGTGGATAAAAGCCACCCCCCCCCCCACTGCCTTGGACAGCGTTTCGCGCCCTGACCTGTTCTGCTTTCACTCTTACCTTGTTCTCCCCAGCCCTCTGCCCACCTTCTCTTCTCACAAGATCCAAACTATCTCCTGAAACATGGGCATTGCAGACTGGGATCCCCCTTGCTCAGCCCTCACAAGTGGCCACCTGGCACGGGCACAGTGTCATTCAGAATTCTGAGCGTGGCCTCCAGGCCCTGGGACCTGCCCTGCTTGCCCCTCCAACCACATCTTCTCTCACCGACCTGTTCCTCGGCATGCTCCAGGCACGTTAACTCCCCTTCTCAAAGTATGCTGAGTTCTCTTCTGCCTCAGGACCTTTGCTGTGTTCTGTGCCTTCTTCCTTGTACTCCATAAAGCTTCAGTTAGACTTTCCTTAAATGTCACCTCTCAGGAAGACTTCCTCTGATCCGCTACCTACACCAGCCATCTCCATCTCATTTCTCCATCTCCCTGGTGCCCTCTTTGTTCTTTATAGCACTCAACGGGTGTTTAATGGGGGCTGAATGTATATTTGTTGCCTGTCTGAACAAATGGGTGTCTCTAAGGCCGTTTGATGGTTGAAGGAGAAAGAAGGCTGGAGACAGCAGAGTGCCTGGTCCCAGGCAGAAGCTCATGAGTGAGCTGGAAGGGAAAGATTCTGGTACTAATTCAAGCTCCTACCCAGGACTGAGGGATGCCCCAATTGTCTCCTTATTTTAGTGTGTCCTCCGTTTGATCATCAAGATGCCGTAAAGATAAATGCGAGATCCTTTGTGGCACAGGGATCAGGCGGAGTGTGGAGCTTGGAGCCTGAGGACTTGGGAGGAGGGTGCACTTCAGGGGAGAGGCCACCTCTGGGGTCTGGGACCAGGAGGCAGTTGGGACGGGGCCAAGAAATGGTTGAGATTTCACAGCAGGCTAGCCTGGGAAGAGTCGGGGTTGGGCAGCAACTTCCTGAGAGGAGTGTCAAGGTGCTGGTGATCTGGAGTCCCCACCCTGTGCACGAACTCCCGCGGGGAGACTGGGAATTCTTTTCCGTGAATTCTTTTCTGTTGGAAGACTTTGTCTTCCCACCTACTCCCATGGATGGTCTGCAGCCTGTCCCCTAGGCTCGCCCTCCTCCCCAGGGTGGCTCTGATGTCCATCCCTCACCAGCATGACCATGACCGCAGTCCGTCTGTGCGGGTGTGGTATTCCTCTCCGCGCACTTCTCAGAAGATATCCAACCAGTCAACAAATATATGAAAAAGTGTCCATATCTCTAGTAATTAGATAAAGGCAAACCAAAACTACGCTAAGATTTCATCTCGCCATCTCGTGCCAGTCAGAATGGCAGTTTATTAGAATTCAAACAAAAACAAGTGTTGGCGAGGGTGTGAGGGAAAGGCACACTCATACACTGCTGGTGGGACTGCAAACTGGTGCAACCACTCTGGAAAGCAGTATGGAGATTGCTTAGAAAACTGGGAATGGAACTACCAGCTATCCCACTCTCCGGTCTATACCCAAAGGGCTTAAAAACAGTATACTATAGTGACACAGCCACATCAATGTTCAGAGCAGCACAATTCACAATAGCTAGACTATGGAGGCAACCTAGATATCCCTCAATAGATTAATGGGTAAATAAACTGTGGTATAGATACACAGTGGAGTATTACTTAGCAGTAAAAGAGAATAACATCGTGGCATTTGCAGGTAAATGGATGGAATTGGAGAATATTATGCTAAGTGAAGTAAGCCAATCCCCAAAACACAAAGATGGAATGTTTTCTGTGATAAATGGATGCTGATCCTTAATGGGGGAGATGGGATGAGTGGAGGAATTTTGGATGAGGCAAAGGTGAACAGGAGAGGGAACATGGGAGTAGGAAAGATGGCGGAATGAGATGGTCACCATTACCCTAGGTACATGTGTGATTGCATGAATGGTGTGACCCTGTTTTGGATACAACCAGAGAAGTGAAAAATTTTGCCCCATTTTTGTACAATGAATCAAAGAGCATTCTGCTGTCATGAAGAACTAATTAGAATAAATAAGTAAATTAATTAATTAAAAAAAACTGTAGTCCAGCAGTAGCAGTCTCAACCCTGCTCTGCGAGGCTCTCCTTGGCATTGTATTTGAATTCATCTCCCTGGCTGATTTCTTTTACACTTTTTATG
The DNA here is from genome assembly GCF_048772815.1 of Callospermophilus lateralis. Classification (NCBI taxonomy): domain Eukaryota; kingdom Metazoa; phylum Chordata; class Mammalia; order Rodentia; family Sciuridae; genus Callospermophilus; species Callospermophilus lateralis. Next base: position 8,033,522 of record NC_135318.1, read on the forward strand.
GTATTATCTTCTTAAGGGAAAATATTAGAGCTTGTGAAGAATTATGTTAAATTTAAAATCTGCAGAAAGATTAATGATACTAAGGATTGTCCGTAGGGAATCTCATAATCTGCTGTTGAAATTATATATTGGTAACGCTAGTCTACAGCAATGAATTATATGCTTAAAAATAACTAGAGAAATGGTTTGCAGGTTCCCGACACATGGACATATTAATATTTGAAAAGGTAAAAATGCTAGTTACCTTGATTTGATCATTATACACTGTATGCATCTATTGGATTATAATACCGCACTCCATAAGTAAATACCAATATTACATGTCAGTTAAAAATAGATGAATTATAGCATGTCTGGGCAAGGTAGCATTATGTACACACTAAAAGGATGAGATATAGGCACATGCACACATAGGTCTAAATGCAAACATATGGCAATATAGATATCAATATAGAAGTGTATATATGGATATAAAAACAGCCACAGCAGAAATGAGATTTTCCTAATATATTATGTTTTAAAATTTGGCCTTACATGGACAAATGTGTCCACTCTCATTGAAGATGTTCATCTGCATGTACGTAAGCACATCAAATATTCTAAAAGCTAAGAGTGCATTCACCAAACCATTTCATGATTGTTATCTCCCATTAGTATTTATTTATTCTGTTGTGTGTTGTCATTAATTGGGTGCATGTCAGCCATGAGAATGAGTTGCTCCTCTGTAAGATGGAGATAACAGTATCTGCATCATATGCTTGAGGTAAAGAGTAAAGCAGTTACTACGTGCTCAAGAGTGTGGTCTTTACAATGAACACGATTATTGCTCTTTCAGGTGTGAGCTGGTTGCATCCGCATCTCTGTGAATCGCCCTGTCACAGTGTCATTCACTTTTCTTCACATGAATAACTCTTTGCTGAATATAAATTTATTGCACTATCCATTATCTAAACAACCAAGGGAATTTAGAAGCTCTTCCATGACTATTTTCTCTTTTACTCATGCTTGTTAAAATTAATTCTCTTATACCTATTGTCATGGATAAGCAAACTGGGGATGTTGTTGCTACTTCTGGGTTTAGGAAAAGCTCTTCTGTGATCACAAGTTCATGTGCACACCGAGTCTTAGTCTTGCATCTCTACCGAACAGCATTATAAAAAACGATACATAAAAGTATGTTGAATAAATGGAAAAAGAACCTTGCTTCACTAGTTTGGGTGCAAATATTTAATATAAAAATTAGACAACTCCGGGGCCCCATCCTGCTGATCATGAGCATCTTCTTCCTGGGAGCCCTGCCTTACTTCCCTTGGCATGATCCCACCCACTACAACCTGGATGTATTGTCTACTTCACCTGCAGGACTGATGTGGGGAAACCTTAGGTCCTCCAGGGAATCCATTCTCTCACTGAGGCTGCTGCCCTCAGTGGGTGGTCTGCAGTGTCCACTCCCAGAGGGCTTTGCATCACCTGGACACACCTGCACTCGAAGCTTGTGGTTCAGTAGCCGAGTACTGTGCCTAAAGGCTAGAGCTTCAATGTTGGGCACGTGCCACCCTCTGGGGCTTAGCTGGAAGCACAGGATCATTGCATCCTGGTGACTTTCTCACAGTGGTTGCTGCTGTCTGGATTTTCAGCTTCCCCTCTTCAGTTTCTCAGCTTTTCCCGTTGGCCCAATCACGCACGCTCACGGTGTTGGTGGCCAGGCGATGCAAGGTGGCTGGTTCAGGAGGTTCCAGTCTTCTCGTAAATGGCTCTTCGCCACCATCTTTGCTCTCAGAGAACGAGGAGATCTCTTCAATGGAGGCCCATCCCTTTTCTTGATCTGGGCTCTTGACCGGTCTCCCAGGTTGGAAACCCCCTTGTGAAAAATGAATAGCCCTCCCTCTCGAGGTACCTATATAGCGGCCAAGAAGCCATCACTGAAATCACCAAGCCCTGTGCTCCTTCATTAAGGAATGGATCCAGATGTTTCACCAACAAACCTGCACTCAGACTTTATTATTGTTATGTTTGTTGGTTTATGATAATTACATAGGACGGTGGGATTTGGTGTGACATCTGACATGCACGAAACTTGGTCTGACCAATTTTATTTCCCAGTACTTCTCCTTTTCCCTCCTTCCTCCCTACGTTCTGACTTTAAAGAACAAATTGAGCAAAAGCGAATATCTTTATGTATCGATAACTTGGTGCTCTGTGGAGCAATTTTGTAAAAATCTCCCTACCTTCAGGCTAATCTGCATAGAACATTGCTTTCATAAAGGCATGAAATCTGACCTTCGAAGTCTTACCCAATGGTGAGAATGCACTATTATGAAATAGCAAAAATTATTTTATATTAGGTAAAGGTAATTTAAAATAAATAATAGTTTAATGTGATAAAAACAAACTCAAAAGAAATAAACTAGAAATAATTCATAGATATAAATCTTAAAACATTTGTAAAAAATTAGAAAATAAGTAAATTAAAAAAAACGCGTCGTGCCAAGAATTATTAATATTTTAGTTGTGATTATTTTCTTTTACTTTGGAAATTTTTCTTTTAGATAAGACTAGATATCATAAATTTTTAGAAAAGTGGAGGTTAGCATAATTATATGAAGGTGAATCAGAAATTAAAAAGCAAAAGCATGCAAAGAAAGAATAAACTCAAAAGACATAAAAGATACAATCATTCCAAAGGTAAAATGAATTCTAAAGTTATGGATGCAAATGTTTAAAAGTCTCATATGAAGTGGGTAGACTGGCCCATTGTGTACAAAAATTGACATTATATGAAGAAAATTTTGACTGAAAATACTTGCCGTTTATTTGGTCAGTTTATTTTTGGACAAGTTTTTTTCCTTTAATTATCCCATCAGCTTTCAAAAACCAGTGTCTGTTTTCCTGGAGAAGGCAGGCTAGTGGTAATCCCTCGGGGGTCAGCCTGTGGAGACACCTGGGTCTCAGAGCCTGGGGCCATGGGACTGTCACCAGGGCTCTGCTCCTTCTCTGTAAAATGGGGAAATTACATGTGGTGATTAATGTGTAAATGATCTGTGGAAAACTGTGGAACAATGCGTAGGGCTATGCCAAGACAGAATAGTGTGATCGCTACCACCATTGCTATGATGATTGAGCTGTGCTTCAGTCCTGCCTTGAAATGTGACTTTTCTTTTAAAACACATGAGACACATTATAGCAGCCGCTTATGGAAACCTGACTGGCTCGCGGTACTAAAGACGATCTCAGTGGGCTTTCTAAATGCTAGAACTTTCTTCCTTATGGCCTAGTTAACCTGCCCACTCGCTGAGGTCCCTAAGTGCCACCTTGTGTCTTTCACCAAAATTCTTCATTAAACGGACTCTTCCGCTGGTTCTTTGATTCATTCATGGCCTCTGCCTCTTATTGATGTGCTTAACAGATATTTGGTGGATGTTGGCAGGGACCAGGCGCTGGGTGAGGGGAGCCTGCACTTTCCCTGATTAGCAACAGGCAAAATGCCTTGGCTAGTGGGGTCTCCTTGTGAGTTGAACCCAAGTGGGTCGCATTTAAGGCAGGAGCGTCTTGCACGTTGTTTGCAGGGTGGTGCGTGGCCTGGGAGAAGAGCTCTTCAGTTAATCAATTCTCTTTCATGCTGCCCGTTTTGTAATTGCTTTCTTTCTCAAAGCAGCTCATAAATATATTACCACTTGGGGCCCACTGTTGCAAAATGCATAAATGAAAAATGATGGGCGCTTCCTTCCTCACTGTGAATATTTTAAGTTGCAACATTAATATACTCATTTGTCTTGTATAAGACTCCAAAATGAGCATTGAAAATAATAGGTCTACTTTCCTGATTTCAGAAAGACTACAGAAATGTAAAACATTTTGAGATTTAAACACACACACACACACAAAAAAAACCAAAAAACTCTTACCTTCCATGAACTGCTGCATTTTAATCTGAAATTGTGTGTGGGTAGGATACCAATATTGCACTTGCTTGCACAGGAGATGTGGACACAGCATCTGCAGAACTGTAGTCACACTGCAAGTGGATCTTCAAGTGTGTTTGGTAAACGGCTTTAGTCACAAGCAGCACAAAAGGCCATGGCAGTTTTAAGCAGTATATTGGACCAAGAAACCAAGGTACTAAGGCTCCTGGGTTGTGAAGATGAAGGGCAAAGGGAAGAGACGGAGGAAATATCCAGTGAGCACTTGCTATGTAACGGAGGCTCAGCGGGGGAGCTGCTATGATCATTTCACAGAGGAAAAGTCCAAGCCTCAAAAATGTGGAGGAGCTTGCCCCGAGTCCTAGATTTTGTAATTTCCAAGGCTGGAAATTGGACACAGATCCTTCAGGCTTTCATTTCCCTGTGCTAGGAAACATGACAGAGCATGGCAGAAGGGCACTTTGAAGATGGAGACTTGGCATTTATACCATAAGCCATAATCACGCAGGTTAATGGGAGGCCGGTCCTGTGCCGGAAGCGGGCGTGGGGAGGCAGAACACAGCTTAGGGTGGCTCATGTTGGCATCAGAGGCCTGGGCTGGGGTGAGTTCCTTCTAGAAGGAGGGCATTTTAAAATTTTTCCTTAAAAAACGTGGTCATTTTGTGCTGGGAAGTCGTGAGCAGATGGAGTTTCACCCATCTCCTGCCCACTCACAGTGCCGGGAGTGTGTTACACATGTGTGGGAATATGTGTGTGTGTTCATATGGTGCACAAGTAAATGATATGGTCGGTCTTTTCCCAAGCAGCGTCACCTGAATCTGTGTGAAAATGCCACTAATGAACTCTCTCTTTGCTGAAGTCCCTATCCTTCCCACCGGGAAGCCTATGGGGAGAGCTAGGGTGCTCTTTCCTGTTGGCCAAAATCACCTTACAAATCAGTTTAATTGTTGCTTTTTCATAAAACTGGATAATGACTTTTTGAATTTGCTTCAAGAAAAGTTATACTTTCCCTGGAAACTTCTAGAGGCCATCAAGCTGACGTGGACCCTGGGAGCCAGTGGAAGGGAGAGAGAGTGTGGTGGGAAAGAGCTGCTGGGAGCCCCCCACACACACACACACTGCACCCCGGGGGCGAAGCTGCTGCCACAGGAGAAGCACTAGCAAGCAAGGTCCCTGTGTGCCCCCAACCTCCCCAGTGTCTGGAAGCTCCGAATGCCCACCACCAGAGATGACTTCTCTCGTAACCCGGTGTTCACACGTTCTTCTGGACAGTAAACCTGTGTGATCTCTGGAGCTGCCATCAGTGATGGGCGTCGTCATTCAGAGCCAGGAGGGAGAGGAGAAGGCCCAGGGCTTCCTTTTCTGCCTGCCCCCAGCCGGCCTTGTCCTGGGGAGGCTGCTGAGACTCCGCCTGGTCAGGGTCCTGCTGCCTTGAGCTTCCATCCCAGCGGGCTCTCCCTCCCCTGACACCGTGGTCTTGGCTTCTTTGTGCCTGCAGAGGTGGTTTCTCAGTGGTGCGGTGTGCAGAGCCTGGAACTGGGGACCGTAGCATTCGGTCGGTCTGACGGTGGGTTCTGCCACCTTCTGGCAGCTTGGTCTCGTCCACCCAGCCGCTGCCCCGTGGCCAACTTCTAGCCCTCGGGACACCTTTCCTGAACTTCCACTTGGTCTCCTAGCCTCTCACGTCACAGGCAGTCCTTGTTGGTGAGCGACCTGTTCACCCACACACTGTCACTGCACGGCCCTCTGTGAACCTTTTGAACAGTCCCTCTTCAGTTTGCGAAATGGAGCTTGGATTCAGCAGAAGCCTCTTGTGGACTAGTCCAGGGCTGCTCTAAGCAGCTCCTTCCATCTCACTCTGTGGAGGCGTTTGGGGCCCCGAGTAGGCGGGGAAGGTGGGTGCCTCTGTGCTGCACTGCGAGTTGCCCTTAGGATCCAGCTTAGATTCCGCGTGTGTGTGTGTGTGTGTGTGTGTGTGCGTGCGTGCGTGCGTGTGTGTGTGAGTGTGTGTGTGAGTGTGAGTGTGTGTGTGTGAGTGAGTGTGTGTGTGAGTGAGTGTGTGAGTGTGTGTGTGTGAGTGTGTGAGTGTGAGTGTGAGTGTGAGTGAGTGTGTGAGTGTGTGTGTGAGTGAGTGTGTGAGTGTGTGTGAGTGTGAGTGTGTGAGTGTGTGTGTGAGTGTGTGTGTGTGAGTGTGTGTGTGAGTGTGTGTGTGTGAGTGTGTGTGTGTGTGAGTGTGTGAGTGTGTGAGTGTGTGTGTGTGAGTGTGTGTGTGTGTGTGTGAGTGTGAGTGTGTGAGTGTGTGTGTGTGTGTGTGTGTGTGTGTGTGAGAATTGTCTTCGATGTCCCATTCCTCCCTCCTGCTTCTCACTGCTGATCTGATTAGGGCCTCTCTGGCGTTTCTACTGCACCTTGCCCTGGCTCCCTCCTCGTCAGTGTCACCCCTCGTGGGTGGAGTGATGGTCTCCCTGCTTGTGTCCTTCCCCTGGGAGCCTCCCTTGCCGATCATGAGCTCCCGGATGGCCTGAGTGACATGTGCCCTCCAGAGTGAGAGGGCACAGAGGCTGGTTCAAGACGGTCCTTCAGCGTTCAATATTAAAAGGACAATGTCAGCTAAGCTTTCTTACCCTGAACACTCCAACTTGTAACGTAGGAATGATAATAAAACCCTCTCATGGATTTGCTACGAGGGCAAAATAAAACGACCTATGTGAAAGGGATTTTTTTTCAACTCTGAAGATTATTACACGTCCCGTTATTTCCATGCCGACAGTAGGTCTGGGGATAAGCCTTCTCTTCATCGAACGGGCATTGAAGGCTTTGCATATTTCACTCAGTCAGGAATTGTACTTGGTCTGAGGATTCCTGTAATATACAAAGTTTAGTGTAATTAATGGAATTTCTACCTGCTGATTAGGCCCACACCATTTTTTAATTATCTTAGCTTCAGGGGGAAATGCTGCATCAAGAAATGAAAGGCTCCTAACGGCTTGTTATAGCATTATTTGCTCACAACTACTAGCAAATGTATTTTGCCGAATGCTTCAAATCCAGTTTTTAAAGACTAAGTTGCAGCTAGTAATCATTTCATAAATATTAATGGAGAATATGCAAGTGGAAAGTTAAATTAAAATGCTACCAAATGGCTAGCAGGCAGCAGAAAATGAGCAGGAATCTCTAATCAGTGGAATTCATGGTTGTATAACTTTTATCCTCCCATTAGAGTGCAAAACAGAAGTTGATTTTTCTGCCACTTAAAATCAGTTCATGTTGAAGGGAAAATGCAAATCAGCCCAATAGCTGAAAGATTCCAGAAGCAGCAATTCTTTGAGGCAAGTCAACTTTCCCCCGTCTTAGTGGAATACAAATGGCTGGATACATAGAGATTCATGACTGTGGTCTCCCTGTTGGGTTGCCTGGCAGAACTTCACAAGGTTTGAGGAGAAGGAGAGAACAAGCAATATCTCACATTCATGAATCAGTTTATCATTCTTGTCTTCTGAGTATTTGTGCATTATAACCAGCATGTTGAAAATATGACTGATTTTAGAGAATTCAAACTAGGGGAGAAAGTATGGAGACCTTATTAGTTGGGCTCAGTGCTGCTGGAGCTTCTCATTTAGATTATTTTTAGTACAAGCATTATATGCCTTTATCTTATTTTGTATCTACCTACCACCCATCCATCCATCCATCCATCTATCTACCTACCTACCTATCCATCCACCCACCCAGCCATTAATCCATCTAACAAATGTTTATTGAATACCTAATATTGACCAAGCTCTGTGCTGGGAACTGGGAAATATAACTGCATAAGGTATGGTCATATGGGTTCTCTCTCCTATAGATTTTGCTGTCTCATATAGTAACTCTTTAAGCTTTGTTATCAACTTGGGGAGATTATTAATATAAATCACTTCGAGCAATTCCCAACATATAATATTGACATGTAAACACTGTGTGATGATGGGTGCAGGCCCCAAGAGGATAAAGGTGGACAGACTGGCAAGAGTCAGACCATGATGAGCTTCATATGTCATGCATGTTTTTCTTATGAAAAAAGAGGAATGATTGAATAATGGAGAGCAGGAGAGTGAGCGATCATCCACCTGTTCCACAAAGACCACTGTGTTTGAGTGACAGAGGTCAGAGAGTTCCCCCTGGAAGGCTATTGAGTTAGACAAGAAGAGAGAAGCAGTGGACTGAATCAGAAGAGTAGGTGGCAGACCAAGGGTGGGGTTGGATTCAAAATTTTTAGGAAGAGAAATTGGGGGATCTTGGTAACTCATTAGAAATGCAGGCAGTGAAGGGAATTATGGAGTCTTATTTGGTGCCTAGATTGCTTGAATAGGTGACTAGTAGACAGCTGAGCCTTCAATAAGAAAAATAAGAGTGGCACATTTTGGTAGAAAGGCTTTACATTCACAGCCCTCCTAGGAGCTGTGTCATTAAGGAGGGACTGCACTCAGCTGGCCTCAAACTCCGCCAAACCCGGCATGTGATTCGTGGATAAGACCCTGCCCGTTTCTGGACTTTTATTTCCAAACTCATAAAATGGGGACAACGTTATGCTAATCTAAAAGATGGCTGAGAAAATAAACAATGTACATGGGCGCCGGTTCTTGATACAAGCAGGACTTGGTCACCGACGGAGCTAAATCTGAGGAATGATGAATATTTCACACTGAATGGTTTGTTCAGGTTGAGGAACTTGTGCAAATGGAAAGGGTTGTTCCTACCTCTTTCTTTGTCCATGTATTTGCATATTCGTTCACCCACTGGACAGGGATCTACCGGGGGCTTGTCTACTGGGATGGGTACCACAGTGCAGATAAAGAGATAAAGATCCCGTTGGGTACTTAACCACATCTCTATGCCAAACTCATTGTCAGACATGCTTTTAGCTGACCTATAATTCTCCTCTGTAGCATAAGGATGCAATAGAGATGTCCCTCAGGAATTCAAAGGGCTCAACACTGATCCTTCGTGTAGTTATCAAAGACAGCCCACTGAATGGTTGCCTGTGACTTATCATGTCAAGTGTCCTGTAGAGAGAGCAGGAGGGGATGTTGAGGAGGGCTTCCTAATTTTCATTTATATATAAATATATATATATATATATATATATATATATATATATATATATATATATATAAAAATATAAATATCTATATATATATATATATAAATATATATACACACACACACACACACACACAATACACACATTTGATATATGTGTTTAATGGCTTGATAAAAACTTTTTTGGAAGCAATCTCAAAGTTACAAAAAAGTTAAAAAGTTCAGGTAATAATCCAAAATATTTTTGTCCTAAAACGTTTGAAAGTAAGTTGCTAATATTCAAAACATTTGAAAGAACCAAAGAACCATCACCCTTGAAGATCTCGGTGTGCTTTCTATAAACCAGGGGACTCGCCTACGTAAGCACAAAGCAAGCATCAAAATCTATAAAAGCTCACTTCTCTGAGCTGCCCCACCACCAGCAGCCCCAGAGGCTGCCCTTCCCACCCAGAGCCCGGTGAGTCATCATGAAATTCAGAGAGTCCTTGAGAGGCTATGTGGCTGCAGGTGGCACTTAGCACCCAGAGGAGCAGCGCGTGAACACCTCCTTCACGAGACCCAGGCCCTGGGTGCGTGATGAACGCCCGGAAGCTGCAATTCAGTATGGAAATCCAGCTTCCGCCCCATCAGGATAAGGGAGTTTCAAAACTGCATTTAGGGCTGATGAATGAAATGCGTTATTACAGATAATTCTTCTGAGAGCAGTGGTAATTAGCTCAGCATTAACATTTCTAATTTAATTCAGCCCTGATTGAACTTTTTTTTTTTTTTTTTTTTTTTTTTTTTGGTGCAGGGAGAGGGAGGGAGGAAATGGAAATTGTGAAAACCAGGAAGGAGGGAGGAGAAGGGTCCTCTCCCTGGTGGTTCTCAATTGGAAGGAAGCTCACCCCTGCTTACACGCAGGGCTTCCACTTGCTGGGAGCACTTTGGAGAGCAACTTCCAGCTTGCGTCGTCAATTTGTAGCTCATCGTGCTTTCCAGAAGGGCTTTGAGGAGGGTAGCACTGGCGGTGTAGGCATCATGAGACTTTTCCTTAGCGCTCTAGGATGGCTCATGGTTTCCAGGCAGTTTGCTTCTCCCCTGACTCCTTTGAAATGGTCACTGTGGGTCACTTGCCCTTCTCCCTCCCTAGCCAGGGCTTCCCCAAGGACTGGACTGCTGGCTGCATTACCTTCTTGTCCTCTGCACTGAACGTTCTGCTTGGCACAGAGAAGAAATACGACAGGTAAACAACCAGTCACTAAAGGGAGATCGACCTGAAAGTGTCTGTGTTTTCATTGACCAGTGTCCCTCGATCGCTTTGTTATGATCCACCCAACTGACTCATTTTAGGTGTGAGTGCAAAATGCTTCAGCCAAGCTCTGCTGGTGGAGGTAGGGTGTGTGTTGGAGGGAGGCTAAGGAAAAGAAAAGATGGGCCGACTGGGAATAATAAAATGCAAACTTGCATCTCCTGGATTTCAGGATGAAAGGTAGAGTTTCAGATCCATCTCTCATGTGGAATTCTTGGCTGGCTTTTTCCAACAGTCAGCCTAAAACAGAAACTTTTCACAAAAGAGGTATTTTTCCTCTTGGCCTGGAAAATCGATTTCGATGTTAATCTTGCTCCTTGGAATGTCCTCCCCACCCTTTTCCACCTAGAAAAATACTCTTCATCTTCTGCAGTCGCTCCAGTGTCAGCTCTTCACGCAGTCACATCATAGCCAGGATCTGCTGAGGGTTAACTCTGGGACAGCGGCCTGGCTGAGAGAGTCACAGAAATTGTCTCACCTGCTGTTCACAAATCCTCATAAACTTGCAGACGGGGAAGCTAAAACCTAGAAAGGTGAGGCAACTGCCCTGCTTGAGCATTAGGTGGCGGGTCACAGATTTGAAGGCAGGGCGCTTGGCCTCAGCCCTGCTGGAACCATGAGGACACTGGCCCCGCAGAAGCCTTCTGGAGACTCACTGAGACCCAGCACGGCCCCGGCTGACCTTAGTCCACGTGCCATCACGTCTGCAGGTGATGGCCATCACAGGCTCTGTTCCTTGGCTCCAAGCTCTGCACTTGCAAAAACATCTTGGCACCAATGCCAGGGCAGTCTTCTAAAACCGTCTGCTTCTGTCAGTCCCTGGTACGCAACAAGTACCTGGGGGCTGCTGCCCTCTTTATACCCTGGATTCTCTTCTCTGCCTCTCCTCTCCCGTCTCCCTTCCTGCCCATCCTCGTGATGGTCATCTCCCTCCGTTCGGTTCCGTGACAATAGACCCGTGAGCCATTGTGTGCTCTCTGAGTGTGGAACACACACACGTCCAGCCTGGGTTCAGACAGGGAGAGCCAAACTTTATTTTTATTAATGGACTTTGTTTTTATTAATTGCTTTGGACGTGGTTGTTCCAATATAATATTTTCATACACTCCATAACAACACTGATGTAGGACCTAAGGGAGTTCAAGTTCATCTCCTCCCACCTGAAAAGTCATCAGTTTAGAAGGGTGTTGCAGGAGGGTCTTCCTTCCCTCAGATCACACTTCCTGTTTAAGAGTCCTTTTATATTTGGTCTTACCATCGATGCATTTGACGTAGTCAAAGAGAGATGCACAGGCCGTCAGTCATATCTAAGCAAAATGCTCCTTGGACACCACCCCTGTGAGACCTGGGAAGCTAAAGGGAGCAAGAGAACTCATTTGGGGTTCTGCTTTGCAGTTTCCACTGAAGACAAATGGTAGACACCCCTGAAATTAGTGTACCTTCTTCCCACTTTTGAAAATTAAATGGATGAAATAGTACTTTTCTCCTCATCAAAGGTAACCTCATAGCTTGCACAATTACAAGCCCACCCCCCCCCCCCAATACATCTCACCAGCTGATCTTTGTTTCTGTAAATGTCACTGCTTCAGGAGACAATGCAGAGGAGCCATAGGTGACAGGTGAGAGAACTGAGGGTCACTGACCTGCTGCGTGACTTTGAGCAGTGGCTCAGCTGCCCATGGCCCAGTGCGTTCATCTGAAAAGCGTGATTAGTAATAACAACACGACACCTCTGCGGCTGGCCTGCTGAGGAGAGGAGTTGATGTGTGTCGGGTCTTGTACCTGCCAGCCCCAGGGCTGTTACCACTGCTCCTGTTACTCAGTGTTGTGGTTGCTGTTCTCATGACGGGGAGGAGATGGCAACGAAGCCACTTGCCTCTGTCGCTGTTGCCCTGGTCCACATGTCCCCAGCCGTGCCTGCACCAGAGTGGACCTGGGTGTGCGTCCTGGCTTCTGCCGGTGTGTGTCTGCGTCCGAGTTTCCCCTCTGTGTGACGACATCGGTCACGTCGGGTTAGGACCCAGCCTAATGACCTCACTAACTCCACGGCTGCTGTAAAGGCTCAGTTTCCAAATAAGGGCACATGCTGAGGTGCTGGGCGTTGGGACTTCAGCACATGGTTCTGGAGGGACAGTGGGACAGTGGGGACTGTGCACTTAGGGGTTGTAGCCAGTCCCAAGGTCCCGTGTCAGTGCTTTCATGACTGGCCCTCCCCCTCCACCCCTCATGAATTCACAGAAGCGCATGAGTAACATTTCCTGAATTCTAACTTCTTTTTCTGCTGCTGCAAAGCTGTTATTCTCTTTGGTTTCTCCTTTCGTCAACCTGGCTGCCAACCAACGTCTAAAAAAAAAAACAACAAAAAAAAAACCCTGTGCTGCAAGCTGAGTTCCTGCCTCGGGTCGATGTGGGTTTATTGATATTCCACCATGGTTTGCTCCACGATTTATGCTCTGCAGTTTGTGAACCACAGACCCAAGGGGAAGAGAGATAGTGAAAGAGGGGATTTTTCGATTACTTTATATGCATTAAGTGAATCTCAATTTCCTGCCATGTTATTTCAGAGTTCTTAAATATCCCTTTCTCTGCCTGGACTCTAGAAACTACCCAAGCTCCACGTTCTTCAGGTTGAAATATGAGCCCCGAAAGATCTATGATCAGAGCAACCCCTTAACAGTGCGAAAGGTACCCGTGGACACATGCCTCTCTGACTCCAGGGATGATGCCTGAGTCTGGTCCTGAAATGCTATGGGGAGCCGCAGGGCTCCAAGATTTCCCCTTATTCCTGGATCTCAAGGGCAGGGGCCATACCATAACTGCTTTCTCGCTTCCCACGGAGGAGGTTCAGACTGAAAAACAGTGAGAAACTGGGTATTTAGAATGCTGATCACTGCTCAGAGCAGGACATTCCAACCGTGCAAACAGTGGCAGGGCTTAGAGTAGAGGAAATCCACAGATCAGAGGTAGAAGAGACCTTAAGAATCATTTTATATGAGAGAAAACAGAGGTGCAAACCATCATTTCAATGTGCACCAGTTTCAGACTCTGACAGAACCAGGTTATTATTTGTAATGAATAAAATAAGACTAACCATCTATTTCTAGTTATTTCCGGATATCCTCCTAGATGGTTTGCACAACAGGGAGAACAACAGAGAAGAAAGGAGAGAGGGGAGAGCAAGAGGGTCCGCACTCTCTGGGCACGCTGGAAACCGCTCCGGTGGCCCTGTGGCCGCTCAGTGGTTTGATTTAACAATGAAGAGCTCAGGAGGAAGAAAATGTGTTGCCCAGGGCGCCTCTCTCCAGGAGCTACAGGCGGTTTGTTTCCAAGCCTTGAGGTCTGCACAGAAACAATTCTGAGCAGCGATAACTGCATCCAACGCTAGCCCTTCGGTGCGCGGCTTGGTCTGTGTCTCACGCAGTCCTGCGAGGCCGGAAGGCAGAGGTTCCAGGCACAATGGCTGAAGCTATCCTAAGGAGCCGAGGCTTCAGAATCCGAGGTCCTGACTCGGCGGGCCTTGTCCCATCTAGTGGGAGGCCCTGGAAGGACCCTGATGTGAACGGAGGCAGGACGAGCAGGGGTCTCGCTGACACAGGTCACTTGTGCTTTTTCCCCTTCCCAGCAGGACCCCAGGTGTCCTGAGGTCAGTTCTGGCCTGTGATTCCCTTGGCCCTGGTACCTCTGTTTTTTTTATCCTTGGTCTCATCTGGCGATTTCCTGAAGGCACAGCAGAAATTGTTTAACCCGAAAGACACCCTCCCCACAAGTGATCAGTTTTAAGTCCACTATCCTTAGGATGCTCTCGTGTTTATAACCAAACTACATAGGGTATATTCCCCAGCCTGCCCTTCCTCAGGCTCAGCAGGGCTGTGCGAGGGCAGGCCCTTCCTCGGGGTCACTCTCTTTCACTGTGCGCCCTGCTGGTGGTCTGAACCGTGAGCTTCCAGCTGGTCTTCAGTGTTTCACCCAAATTCACCAAATCTAGTCAGGCCACACTCCTGAGTCACTGTCTTTAGTGGCTTCTCCACCTGAGGATTAAGGCTCCAGCCACAGCGTCACTGTGGCTTTTGAGGGTGTTGTGGGTGGGGACAGGAGTTGGGGAGGTGACTGAAGATGAGACAAAGGATGGTCATGGAGGACCATGTGCTAGGCTTGAGATAAGTGGTGACCAGTGGTCTTCCCTGTGCCCTGTGTTCTGGGGTTTGCTCCAGGCTTTGCTGTCCTCGGGCCTGCCGCCGTGGGCTCTGTTACACAGACGCCTTCTGCCATCGCCTTTCTGTTCCTGTTGGCCTCGGGTGGGTGTTGGAAGACAGCAGAAGACATGGGACATGGCTCCTGCCTTCCAGACAGATCCAGCCATGGAGAGAATGAGGTCTGCCATTGTCACCATGACGATAATGTATTGGGAACATGTTTATTGGATACTGCAGAGCTCTGGTTGTGACATATGACCATTGATTTTTGAAGTCAAAGAGTATGAATTCAAACCCTGAATATGTCACTTACTCTGGTGACTTCAGACGGGCCACACAAGCCCCTGTGTTCTCGTCTGTGAAACAGGGATGGCAGGCACCTTCCTGTGCTCTGGTGAGAGTGAATGAAGCTGTGCCTAGGAAGTGCCTGACCTGTGGCCGGCTTCAGGCAGAGTTCTTCTGTTGCCATGTGCAGGGTCGGAGGTGGTAGGACACCAGGCAGACAAGGTCACACCGTGGAGGGACAGCGGGTAATGAGCAAGCGGCTACAAGAAGCAGCTCCTATAGGAATTAGCACTGCAAAAGAAAAAAAATATATAATTAGTCACAACGTTATGAAAAAGAATGCCAGGTCAGGGAAGGACTCTCCGAGAGGCAGATAGTCAGCTTCCCATGCCGACAACGAGATACTTGAAGCAATTAGCTTATAAGATCATAGGTTTAGGACTGGAGATCCCAGTCCTACATGGGTCATCCATGGCTCTGGGCCTCTGGCTGAGTATGGCAGAGCCAAGAAGCAGAGAGAAGACCAGAATGAGGTCCCATGTCCCTTTTGACACCACCCCCATAGCCTGAGTATATCCCATGAAACTTTGCCTCTCAAGGGGGGACAGCACTACCTGACAGTGCTCCCCTGGAGTCCTTAACACATGACCCAGGGGGCACACTTATAGACACCATGGCGAAAAGTGACAGATGCATGTGACAGATGAGAAGAGTTGGCCATTGAACATGTCAGTAAGGGAGCGTCCCAGCCGAGGAGGGGCTGTATGGCGAGCACTCAGCCTTTAAGCAGGAAAGAGCTTGGCCTGTTCTAGCCCACAGAGGGTCAGCGGGCCTGGAGCAGGGTGGCAGGAGCTGAGGTGGGAAGGGACACTGGGATGGAGGTGCTGGTTACTCCAGGCCCAGTCAGGGGTTTTGGTATTATTCTGCACATCAGGGTGACAGCAGGAGGTGACATGCTATGAATCGCATGACTTTGCTGACACATGCAGTGGCTGAGCGGATGTCTTTCAGGCCCTGTGAATCGAGGAGCAGGTGGGCAGTTTCCAGAGGCAGAGAACACACGACGAGCCTGGGCAGTAAGCCGGGGTACGCTCAATGGGCCCAGAAATATTCTTCAATTTTAAAAGTATTACAGAGAAATAGGGAGCTTCCCTCAGAGGTGCCTGGCATGGCAATTCCTTGTCTGAAGGACAAACACTGCGCTCGCTTGCTTTGGCAGGGCATGAATCAACTCTAGGTGCAGGCGCTGGGAAGGCCTAGTCTGCTATTTAGTAGGCCCGGGCCCTGTGCTGAGCTAAGGACACAGAGACAAATGAGACACACGTTACCTGGGTACCAGCTGCTCGCTCCTCTGCTCCAGGAGGCTGACTTGGGGCAGATCAGCATGACAGGTGCGACGGCAGAAGGAAGAGCTGAGCGCTGCCGATTTGTCACAGGAAGAGGGAGAATCCAACCACTTGAGAGCACAGGAAAGTCCTGGTAGGAGCTGAGGAAGGAAGCCTCCATCTCCGATGGCTCTCACCCCATCTCTCTGGCCCAAATGAATTTGCCCTCATCCCCTTCTCAGAGTCTCAGCTGGGGAAGTGCCAATTTGAGACACTGACACATGTTATAAAGGAAAACGGGCTCCAAGAATACCCTACTCTCACTCCTAGATGGACTATTTCCTTCTGGATTGGGGCTCCATGTATCATTTGTCCACGCATTAATGCAATCAATGTTCATATATCAGGCATCACACTAGATTATGGGAATTCCAATCGGAATCAGACCTGATCCCCACCAATAAAGACTGAACAGTTCCTGGGAGGATCAGATTACTAAATATGCCAGGTTGCAAAGCGAGCTGGCATGTTCCACACGACCCTACAGGGAATCACTAAGACCAAAGGATGCAAGTGGTCGGCAGCTGGATTTTGGCTCAGTATTACAGCTTTCCATTTCCCTCCAGCTAGAATGGCTACTATAGCAAGGACAAAAATACATGCCAGCAGGTATCTGGAAAGACAGGACTCTCCTACACTGTTGATGGGAATGTAAATTATTATAGCCAATATGGAAAAAGTAGGGAAGCCTCACAGAAGAACTAAAATATGACTAGTGTATGATCCAGCAATCTGACTACTGGGTGTACATCCAAAGAAAATGAATCGATGTGTTGCAGAGACTTCTGCACAGGATGCAGGAGGAATAGATGAAGAAAATATAGTGTGTATATATACAATGAAAAATTATTCAGCCGTAAAAAAAAGGAATTTTGTTTTTGTGGCAATATGGATGAATGTGCAGGACATTACATTAAATGAAAAAAGTCAGGTGCAGCAAGACAAATACCACATGATCTTACTTATATAAGGAATCTATTTGAGAGTAACTGAGAATATAATGGTGGTTACCAGAGGCCAGAAAAGGTATAGGGGAGGGAAGGATGAAGAAACCATGGTTAATGTGTACAGGAGTCTCTTTGGACAGATGGAAAAACTTCTAGTACTAAAGCACAATAGGATAACTGTAGTTGGAAGCAATTGTACTTAAAAATAGTTAGTACAGAGAATGTTCTCAACATAAATGATAAATGCTGGAGGTAATGGACTAATGGATATATCAGTTCCCCTCATCTGGTCACTGCCTGTTGCATGTGTGTATTGAAACATCCCATTATACTCATGTGTATAATTATTAAGCAGAATTTTCCAACAGCTGAACTGATCAAAGGGAGGTAGAGCCTCCTGCTGTGTACAGGCTCCTTTCCCTGAGATGGTATGCACATGCCAAACCTCCGCTCATAGTGTAGCTGGATCTTGGGGAGGACACTAAGCAGCTGTACCTGGGAGAGAGTCTAGAGGCTACTGGCCTGGTAAGTAACCAGACTCCATTACTCTTAATCTGAAGAGGTCCTTGTTTTGGTTATGGTCCTTATTATGGATCTGAACTGTCTTCCCAAAGCTCATGTGTTGAAGGCTTGGTCCCTAGTACAGCAAAGTTCAGAGGTGGAAAGTGATTGGATCATGAAGACCATTACCTCATCAATGGATTAATCCATTTGATGGATTAATAATTTGAATGGACTCCTGGAGGAGATGGAAATCGTAAGCAGGTGGGGCATATTTGGAAGAAGAAGTGGGAAGGGCATGCCCCTTGGGGATTATATCTTGTTCCTGGCCTCTTCCCGACTCCCCTCTCTGCTTCCTGGCTGCCATGAGCTGAACAGCTTCCCTTCACCAACCCTTCCACCATGATGTTCTGCCTCAGACCCCGAGCAATGGAGACAACCGACTATGAACTGAGACGTCTGAAATCATGAGCCAAAAATGAATCTCTCCTCCTCTAAATTCTTATTGTCAGGAATTTTGGTCACGGTGACAAGAAGCGAACACAGTCCTATATTAGACAAGTTTCACATTCAAGTCCAGACCATCCTTGGCTGAGATAAGAAACAGTCCTTAACGTTCAGAAGACGGGGTGGGTGACCTCTCAATGACAGATGGAAAGGGAACTATAGCCCTGCTGAGGTGTAGGCTGGAGACCTTTGTCCCATGAGGACTTCACTCATGGGTCAGATGCACCCACAGGCACATAGAATCCTTTAAAAATACGGTCGTCAAGCATGGAGCCAGCCGGAAGCCCCAGGACTCCCAGATGTCATCTGCACCTCCGTGAGAGTTCAGTGAGCACAGAACACTGAGGTGCCCGGAGAGGACCTCGCATCAAGTCCCTCCGCAGCTCCTGACATGTCTTTGGGAGAAAGCCCAGAACTGTGTTATCCAACAGAAGGTGTCTCCTGACCAGCTCCAACTTTCTGCTCCCTTTCCATCCTGGGGCAATCTTGATCCCACCCTTGATGTTTCACCCTATGGAGGTTCCCGCCTCCTCATGCCATCAAGCAAAGGTCCCCCTGGAGCAGGGATCAGCTCACGCCTGCTCGCTGTCCCCATGGTGCCTAGAACAGTGACTAACAGCAACGAGCATCAGAGTGATTCCATGCTAAAGCTTGGGGAGGTGCGAAGTCAGAACTCACCTGGACTGTGGCTTCTGGGTAGAGCTGGGACTGGGAAGCATCCTTTGAGGTGGTTCATTTTGTTCTTGCACCACCAAGAGTCATACCACCGTCATCAGGGGTGACCTACGTTTTCTGCTTAACGGCACTGGGGCTGTTCAGCAGTGCTTGGCCTTTCCTCTAGCGGGGAAGATAACCCCAGATGTTCCCTGCCACGGTGCAGCGCCGACACCCCAGGGGGCTGGGCCATCTCTGTCACTCAGCTCCCTGGGAACAGTGCTCCAGGATCAGAGACTCCAGGAGGTCGGGGAGCCTGGGCTTCGGGGAAGACCCAGTTCAGGACTAGATGGGACAAGATTTCTGGTTTGGGGGGAGATAATTGCTGAAGTCCCATTTCAAGTGATGGACCGTCACACACCTGGATGTATTAAGATTCCACTCTCTCAGAAGAATGGCGAGAGAAGGCTGTGTTTCACAAGATCTAGCTGCAACCAAACTTGACATAAGATTCAACTCGGCCACCTGGAAGTTGTGCAGTTTGGGTGTCTGGGACAATGCCTTTTTTTTTTTTTTTGCGGTGTGGGGATGACCCAAGGTCTTGGGGCACATGAGGTAGACTCTCTACCACCGAGCGGCACCCCAGCCCTGCGCATGCCTTTTGCTCTGTGAGGAGGGTTTGAGAGCACCTGACCTGCTGCGTGAGCCCGAGGCCTCCTTGAGCTGACGCCCAGCTGTGGTCCTGGAGGGGGCTCAGCAGGCTGTCACCTGTCCTTTCCCTCTACTGAGCAGGTCTGAAAGCTGGGTTGAAACCCTGGGTTTAGAAAAGGATTCTTATGAAGTGAAGGCCGAGCGAAGCATCTTTGTGATAAGGTAGGCTCCTCTTCAATATGTGAGAAGTCATTTCTGTATTGATGGCAGGTCGCTTTTTGTGTGCGCTTCACAGTGTAAAAGGCACCTTCCTGACTCTCCATTAATTACCCTTTGTATTAACTCCATGAGATGAAAGGAGGGCAGGGGGTGGGGGAGGTTGATGAAGATTAACTGATCTCTTAAAGTGACAGAGGAGGGCGGCAAGCTGCCTCAGACAGGGCTCTGGCCTAGGGCAGAACTTCAGAATCAGGGACTCTCTAGTCCAAGGCCTCCCTCATCCCCACCTCCCTGTGCATCACTGGGAGAATCTGAGCTGTTGACTAGATGATGCATCTAAAGCACCCTGAACGCAGGGGCACTCCGTACAGGATGAGCCCCCAGGAGTTTCAGACACTGATTTTCACATGAGCTGTACCCAGTAAATCGTTATGTCCCATTTTACAAAAAAGAAAGAGGCTATGATCTACCCATCACCCAGTGCATAAGTTACAGCTGCGATTGGAACCAAGTAAAGTGCTTTCCCAGCACAACCAAAAGTTTCTCAACGACAAAAGTGTGATTTACAACTGGTCAGGACTTCCAATAACATTGAAACCAACCTCAGGGGGAAACTGAGTCTCAGGGAAGGGCACAATCTGTAGAAGGTCACAGCTGTATCGACAGAGGACCCCAGCTAGAGTCAGGTCTTGTGACTCTGTCCTCAGTGTTCCCAAAAGAAATGTGTTTCTGCCCCTTTGGTAAGCTTTTGGTTGTATGGTTGCAGTCCTTTATAACCCCCCAAATCACATATATTCAATTTGTGAGCAATGTTCCATGGACATACCTATTCTACAGCATTAGCAGTGAGGTATTTAGGATATTTAAGGAGCATATCTCAGGTACTGCAGGTTACATCTGGAGTAGGGAAGACAGAAGCTCCCATGCATATTGAAGCTTTTCACAAGATACATCTTCATTTGATTGTAGCTTTAACCAATGTCCTAGCTCAAAGTACCTGGAAAAAAAAAATCTGTCTTCTAAAATATTTTATCCATAGATCACTGAAGGGTGGAGGCCAAGGTCCCCACTGGCTTCCCTTTACTTCGAAAGGACTTACCTGAGTTTTCTGGGTGGCCACAGGGCTGCAGATGAGCAACCCGGGGCATCTGTCCAGACAGAGGAGCGAGAGGGGCAGCTGGGGTTGGGGGGCGGCGCTGCCTGATTCACCTCGTTTGAACAAGAGCTGAGTGAAGTGTGAATCCACCCAAGAACTAGGTTTTCTAGGATGATCTCGTCAATGTCAAGTACATCGGGTCCATATTAACGATTTTCAAATAAGATTCTAGAATAATGCAGTTGCTTTGATCCTTTAAAACTGAATCATTTTTGAGAGACAATCTCATGGCTGGGGATTAGTTGGTGGCCAACCACTTAATATGAAAGATCTGAGTCTAAATTACTCCTTCTCAGGGCTGTCCCCATTTTATAAATGCCCAGAGAGATTTTTTTTAAAAGGGGGAAGGAAAAAGGAAACAAAACATTGGTGCCTGGGGGTCTCAAAGAAAAAGAGAGAAAGAAAGAACCCCCAAATACGATTGGTTTAGGGTGGAAGTTAGCTATCTTTATTTTCCTGGTGCTTATAAGGTAATCCAGCATTTAAAATCATGACCTCCAGTGAGATAAGATTAGACCAGAAGCGAGGCAAAGCAGACGGAGGAGGGGATCCCGTTTACCAGGATAAAAGAGTATCCTCCCACCCCTTGCAGGAATTAGGAAACTGAGTAACGCCTGAGCAGGGTTTCGACCCTCCTCTCCCTTCTGACTGGATCTAACTCAAGCTTTCAGACCCTTCACAGCCTCGTTAGAGGCTTCACTTTCAGCCTCACCCCCACCAGTCACCCCTTCCCATACTCCCCACATCTGATCTGCATTGCCTCACATGGACTCAGGGCGCCCTGCCTGAGCCTGGTGTCTGCCCAGCTTTGCATGGTGGGTGTCTATTCCCTGTGGGAGTTCTGGGTCTGCAGTCTACTGATGCTTCTTGTCCACCTCAGGCCAGTGCCAACCCCTCTCCAGGAACGAGTTCAGAGCACTTAGCTGGGGTTGAGGGTGCGGGCCCCTTTTTGAGTGTATACTCCTTGGTTAAATATTCTCAGTTACACGTGCCCGGGGCTGATCGTAGAGAAGGTACTTCATAAAAGCACCTCAAGTGAAGGAGTTTTAGTCAGCATGGCTCTAGTTAGAACCTGGAACTGAGAATGAATACATTTTTCCTGAAACATTTTCCCACACTCCAATTTCCTGTTATGAGCCATTCTGTTCTGGGACGTTCTGTCTGGGAGAGCTCTCCGTCCCTTTCACTGGTGAGAAAACCAGCCTTCCAAGAGGAAACTAGGCTCTTGAAGGACACCTTCGTGATATTTTGGAGGAGGAGTGGTGGGGATTTTTCCTAATTCCCAGTCTTGTTTCTTTCATTTCACGGAGTTTCCTCCTATAATGATCACCCCTGACCTTGGGAGCATGGCGCACTCTGTGCCCGTGATGTGCGACCCCTGTGGGCGATTGAAGGTGTCCATGAGCTCAGTTCACTTCCAGCAACTCCCCGGGCTTTGGCTTCCACCCACTCCCCCGGGCCTGCTGCAGTCTGGCTTTTGTTCACAAGCCGAGTCCACAGGGCTCCTTCTCTGTGTTTTAGGCCAAGGTGGAATTCATTGCCCTCTCCTCTCATTCTTTCCTTATCTCAGGAGATGAAACAGAAATGAAGGCTCATTCCAAACCCTCTCCTTCCCTCACTGGCCACATTTAATTGCTCACAGGTCTTCCTGATGCCTTCAGCTCTTGTTCGCTAATTAGGGACCTGGTTCCCTCCTCTGGCCTCTTGGAGCCCTGGATCAATCCCTCCATCTGGGGAAGCTTGTTATTTTTCCAATAAAGTGACTTTCAAAACGTCAAGAAATTGTCTCTTTCCTGGATTCACAGATGATTTTTTCAAAATGGATAATTACCTCTTCTATCTTCAGCTATGATTCTATTTTGGAGTCCTTTTCTCCTAATTAAAAAAAAAAGACACCAACTCCTAGTGCTATTTGAGTCTGAGTCATTTGTAGGGGAAAATCAGTAGAGTTGCATAAATAAAGGTGAAATGCAGGAATCGGGCTCCCCAGGTCTCTCCTTAGCACAGGGAGATGTGCACATGAACTCTTGGGACACAGTATCTGAATCACCCAAGGCAAAAAAAAGTGCATTGCATTTGGAGGGTAATTTTCCTCCAAGGTTCTCTTTCAAGTGCCAAGGACAGCCTCGGGCATGCATATGTATTTAATAAATATCACCTACTATTATTTCTCTCTCCCTGAATGTGTTCTTCAGGGATTTTTTAAAAAATCCATAAATCCTGGTTATGATGTGACTAATCCCCTGAGGCTATGACCAGTGCCCAATTTTCACTCTAGTGATCATGCAGATAGATATGTCACCTCGTCTTCAATTCCAGCGGTCATCGAAGAGTCATAAAAGCTAGAGCTGGGAGTTCCTGTGGGAATCACCAAGCACAGCCCCTCACCTTCACAGGGAAACTGAGGTCACACACCTCATCAGCATCGGCCATGAAGCACCTTGAGTTTTAGAAATACACAACACCTGTGAAATCAAGGTCTTTCCTTGGAAGAGCTAGCCACAGACCTTAGATGTGGGGTGAGTGATGTCATAGTTACTTTGGAAACACCTAAATGCATTGTGAATTACCTGTCGCAGAACTGAGATACAAAGAGCTGGTCTTGTTAGTTACAGAGAAGGAGAGGAGTTAAGGAGCTGGTTAAGAAACCAGATGCATGTGAAGGGCAGAGGGTCATGAGATCCAGAAGACCCAGCTAGGCAAAGGCCCAGAGTTTAAAAGAGAAGAAAATATTGGGAAGACACTCTCCTTTAATGCTTTTACGCTCTTTAATATTTAATTAACTACAACAAATTTTTTTTCTGGATACTAAAAACTATGAGGTACTGTACAGAGCATGCAATGAACCATATGAAAACATGTTTGCAGCCCTGAGGGTCTCATGGATTACCAATTAGTCATGGCACAGAGTTACCATTTCATAATGGAGCTGGGTAGGAGATACTATGGAGGCAGAGGAGGGACTCTATTCCTGTCAAGGGCCGTCTAGAAGACACCAAGGTGGGTGCCGTGTGGTCTTGGCTCTGAAGGATGAACAGTTTCCCAGGTTCTCAAGAGGGGAAAGGGCATTTTGGGTAAGCAACGCTTGTTAGAGGGCCTAGGTGGTTCCGGGGTCCAGCCTATCCCTGGAGTGTAGACAGTAGGGACAGGTAGGAGTGGGAGGAGCTAAGATGTGAGACTGGGAATAGGTGGTGAAGGACTGTAGACACTGGACATTGTCACAGAAATGAGGCCTCTGCAGTGGTTTTCAGCACAGGACTTGTCTCTCCCACCCACAGTCTCTCTCCCTGGACTTTATCATCCAGTTGCTTAAGCAGAAATCTGGGAATCCCTTTGGTTCTTGCTTCTCACCTTCTTTTATCCAACTCATTGCTGAGTCCCGTCCATCCCACTTCACCAGTCCATCCAACATTTATGACTTTACCAACGCCTCTTCCTGGTTAGAACCACCTGGTCTGACCTGAACAAACTGAGCGGCCGTGGGCTAAGCCCCTGCTGGGTTGCCCCGTTTCCATTTGTGTCTCCCAATTTTCTCTTCTTGCACAGTAGCCACAGATCTTCAAAAATGCAAATCTGACCAGGTTCCCATGCCACCTTGATAACAGTGTGGTCTAAGTCACTTATAAACACCCTCCTGTGGCCAGCGGGGTTTTGCCTGGCTGACCGTTCCAGGCTCACTGCATCCACCTGAGCCTCTTCCCACCACCTTGGCCACCTGGTCCTCCTCTTGCCCTTTACTCTGACATGCTTTTTCCTGACCTTAGGACATTGTCCTCTTTTCCTCTCTCATGCTTGCTCTTCTCACAATCTTGCTTGGATGACATCTCTACTTCTCAGACCATAAGTCCCTGCCTGTGAAGGCCTTCCTGACTCCACTCTCCGTCTATTTTGCCACGCCCATTTCTTCTACTTTACAGAAGTTATCACATGGTGCACTAAAGTGTCTTTTTCAAGTATTTTATTCTCAGTTCTCAGTACAATGTCCGATATAAGCAGGTGATAAATATTTGTGGGCTGCACAAGTTGCTTGTGTACCTTGGTATGACCAGATTTTGGTGGCCATGGTTTATGGTAAGCAACCTTGCCCTCTGAATTGGAAATGACCATCTGGACCAGGTATAATCAATTTATTGGCACTCATCAGATTCTCTTGCTCAAGAATTAAATCTAAGATATAGTAAGACTCTACTCAGTTTATGGTCAGTGTTGGATCTCTAATACCTCATACTTGTGAGTTATTTGGGAGCCATTTGAGGATATTTCAAGCAGAGGCAGTTAGTCAAGGAAGTGGGAAAAAGAAGCCGTAATGAGAGTGATTATAAGATTCCAAAGTCAAAGAGAGAATTGTTGGGTCCTGTCTCTCCTTATCTTTCCCCAAGGGCTGATAGTTCTTCTGTTCTTGTGTTTGTGAAATTGCCTATTGTGTCTTTTAAATACTCCCATTTTTATTTCAACTAGATGGAGGGAGAGTTTCTGCTCCTTAAAACAAAAGATATTTAACAGAGACACTTAGGAAGACCACTCATTCCAGCCAGGGTGTCTGGAACAGAGAACTGTAGGCAGGAGGCAAGTTCCATGGCTTTGGCAATGGATCTGGTGTGAGAGGACAAGTTCTGAGCCAAGAAAGTGAGGTGGTTGGAAGGAGTAGATTCGAAAGACCTTGTGGAGGTAGAGCGATCGCTGCCAGTAGGTTATAAAGGGTGAGGGGAGGATATAAAGGGTGAGGGGAAGAGAGGCAAGATAATGCCCAGCGTGAGCCACTGGGCGACCCTCTTGCTGTGCACTGAGCTCCTGACACTGGATGGGTGGTTATTGGAGTGATGAGGAGGGACCGGCACTTCCCGTACCTCTCCCAGACCACCTGGCGTGCTGCCAGACCACGCCCACTGTCCCCTGCTGCAGCCACCCAGCCTGCAGTGGAGGCCTGCAGGACTTCCTTCAGCCCACCTCATCCCCACCCGTTTTCACTTTCAGTCACCCCTTCATCTTTCAAAGTTGGCTTCAAGTTCCATCTTCTCTGTAAGAACTTGCCTTATCCCATGTCCCCTGACAAGGTGTTGGCCCAGGACTTTTGTGACACTTGGAAATGGGAGCCATGGAAAGGCAGAGATGCATTCTTCATGCTGTGCCAGGTGTATAGAGTTTCGGGACTTGGTCAATCATTCCTATATTTGTGTGTTTTCATGGAGATAAACTCTTGAGAAAACTCCAGGACTGTCCTGTGGATGCAGCTTTGGATCAACTTTACACACAATGGGTCATTCTCTATTCTCCCCAAAGTCTTGGCCTGAGGCAGGAGGTTTTCATGGATGGGTGGTAACACTACTAGTCACTCCCTCCAGCTCTCCCTTATGTCTGTGGCACAAGGCAGAGGCAATCAGGCGAGTGAATTCCATCTTCCTCCTCTGCTGCCTTATCGAAGGCTTGGATAATGGCAGTGATATTTATGAGGACTTGTTTGAAGGGCACACTATTTATCCCTTCCTCTAGTTGTGCTAATTTTTATTCCTACATCAAGCTGTGCTCTTGGACCATATGTTCTTAGTCCCCAGCAGAATTTTCATGCATTTTAATGTTATTTCCTTGGCTCACATCCAGGGATATTATACATAATGGCTTTATGAAAACTATCACTGTAGGGATGTCTTTGAGGTAACATGCATTAGGTCATTAGTTCCTTCCAGGGGAAGCCTGTAAGGAGAGACTGTGTGTCAAGGTAAGGGCCAGGGTGAGCTTGGATTTCTGGGACACTTCCTTACCAAGACTGACTGTGCGTACCTTTTTGGATTGGCAATCTATACACCATGCAGGTGCGTAGAATGCATCTGTGCCTTTCCTAGGCCCCAGTTTCTATGCTCCGAGTCAAATATGCAGGTCCATCATAGCAACCATAAAAGCCTCTCTAATTTGCACAAAGGGAATGAGTCCAGGTCACAGATGGAGGCACCTGAGGATAGTCTAGCACCAACGAGAATGGCCTGGGATGCCTGAGGTTCCTGCTTGCCTTCTCCTCCACCCTCACTTGAGCCACCTTCTGTTTCAATCTTACCTGTTCAATGGCCTTGGAAAGTCACCAATCTTTCCTGAGGCTTGGTTTCCTGTAAAGTGAGGGCTTACATGGGAGTCTGTCTAATGGAAGGCCGTGTCTGACCATGTTTGGCCCTCCCCCCTCTCCCCTCCCTCCCCCTCTCCCCTCCCTCCCCCTCTCCCCTCCCTCCCCTCCCTCCCCCTCTCCCCTCCCTCCCCCTCTCCCCCTCTCCCCTCCCTCCCCCTCTCCCCCTCTCCCCTCCCTCCCCCTCTCCCCCTCTCCCCTCCCTCCCCCTCTCCCCCTCTCCCCTCCCTCCCCCTCTCCCCCTCTCCCCTCCCTCCCCCTCTCCCCCTCTCCCCTCCCTCCCCCTCTCCCCCTCTCCCCTCCCTCCCCCTCTCCCTCCCCCTCTCCCTCCCAGTCCCTTTGCTCTGACTGTCCCTTATTCTCCCTCCCACTTCTGTCTGTCCTGGAATAACCACCAGACTTTCTCCTCCGTGCTGGGGGCTTTTGGCTAAAGGGAGAGTGGGGTTCTGTCTATAGCAGGCTACATGTTAGAGTAGTCTGAGGAGCTTTAAAACCTTCTGATGTCCCAGTTGCTTCTGTTACCAAATAAGTCAGTCTCTGAGGTGAGACAAAGGCTGCTGTAACCTTGAAACCCTCTTGGGGAGTCCAGTGGGTTTGAGAGCCAGGACTTTCTTCTGTCTGGATCACCTGGGAGTCTCCCAAAGGCTGATTTGAATCAAGCAGGTTTGGGCCAAGGCCTGAGAGTCTCCATTTCTAAGAAGACGATCTCCCAGGTGATACGATGTTGTTGACTCCTGTGTCACACTCTAAGCGTGCTGTAGACCAGTCCACAAGGAGTCCTGTGCCGGAGGAAGCACACCTGATCCCAGGGGGACGGCTTGCCTACTGCCACCAACAGAGCCAGGGTCAGTGCTCTGCTTCACGGAGCCACTGGCAAAGCAAAGTGCGGTGAGGCCTGGAGTCCCAGGGGGAGGTGCAGCCCTGCATGCTCCCCGTCTACCCTCCGCGGGTCAACGGTTTCCTCCATGGTGCTGCCTGGGGCAGGCCGCCCGCTCTCACACTCCTGGGGGGAGCATGCACATTTGGTTACGGAGTGCATGGTAAGCACCTGGAAGCCTTTCTCCTTTTCACCTTTAGTACCCAAATCATTGCAGGTGTTTGTCACACAAGGAAACAGATGCAGAGCAGGAACTCCTTTCTCAGAGGGAAAAGAAGGTAATATGGATTCTATAATGTGATATGTGACAATGACTCTGTTTCAGAGGTGTTCTCAAAGAAAAAATCATACCTAGAATGCCACAGTGATGTTGAAGTTGCCTGGGCTTCCCGGGTGCTGCCTGGGCACCTCCTCTGTGCCCTGGGCTGGGATGCCTGCTGTGCCCTCACCTGGGTACCAGCTGCTCATCACTGAAGGCTGAACTCACAAGCCCACCTGTGCCGAGTTTTCTTAACCTCCCTCTGTGCCTGTCCCTGTCCCGGCCACTATGACTCTACAGGGACCTCTGTCATAGAGTCTTGTTCTACCCCATTGCTTATGTGCCTTTTTACCTCTCTGTTGGCAGCACTCAACAAATTGCCTGGCACAGAATAGAAATCTAGTGAAACAAGATGAATGAATGAACGCAAAGATACCACTCACCACCAACCTCCCTTTTATTTTGTTTTCTGATTTTCAACCATAAAGTAATAATTAACCAAGACAGCATGAAATAGATTATTATTGGATACCACTGTGATATCTAGGGCACCAAATCCTAGTTTCCTCTGCAACCCAAAGCTATTAACAGAGATAATTCAGTGCAGTAGTGTCTCCTGTTGTTTCTCAGCATCTCACCTGAGCAGGGGCAGGGGCAGGTGGCCTCCTAATAGCCAGAAAGCTCCACGTGAACCCAGGCATGAGAGCTGGGTTCAGGAATCCCTTTGCCCTGAACAAGCCTGGCTGCAGGTGTTCCCAGGGACTTCTAAGGCCTGTTTGCCGAAGGAGACTGTCTCCTTGCCAAGTCAGAGTTGCCCTATTGGCTCCTGTTAGGTGCAATTGGTTTCTGATTAACTTAGGCTCACGATTAACACTCCTAACTTACAGGAAAATGACATTTGCTATTATGTGATTCAAAGCATACTTGTTAATTATCATATTTTTAGCTGATACATAGCATCCATTTTTAGAACATTCAGAAAAAAAATGTCAAGTCCTTGAAGACATGTCTAGGTAACAGAACTCCAGGTAGTCATGAGTTTTCTTTTTCTTTTCTTTTCATTTTTTTTTTTTTTTTAGTGTGTGTGGGTAATTATAAGCTAGAATGAGAAGATGAAGTGTATTTCAGAATGATGACTTGACTCACTCCGGCACCGAGAGAGCCTTGCCTTCTCACGTAGCATTTCCACTGTGCGCAAGGCGGCGATGACTTGGGGGCTCTCTGCTATAGCGGTGTGACTCCATGCTATGTCTGGTCTACACTGAATTTTTGTGTCCCCTCAGGCTCCATAGGTTGAAATCAAGTCCCCTTCGTGATGGTTTTAGGAGGTGCAGCCTTAGAGAGGTAAGTAGGCCATAGGGTTGACAACCCCACCAATGGAATTAGTGCCCTTACAGAAGAGGCCGGCAAGGTAGCTCCTCTCTTTGCCTCCTGTGGGACTCGGTCTGAAGTCAGGAGACTGCAGCTTGGAAGAGAGCCCTCGCCAGAACCCAGCCTTTCTGGCACTCTGGTCTCAGCCTCCAGACTGTGGGGAATAAGTTTCTGGTATTCATAAACCGCCCAGTCTCTGACACTTTGTAATAGCTGCCTGAACAGAGATAGAGGCTATCTTTGAAAATGAGTGGAGGTAGCCAACTGTAGGTACACAAATAAGAAAAGGAGTGGTTTGGTAAAGAAAAATGAAGACTTACTCCACACCTTGAAGTTTGGTTTACATTTTTTTATGTTGGAGATTATTTCCTGCTTCAAAAGGAATCATTTGTGGCGTGGGATAAAACTAACTCAGCTTGAGTTTTCACATTCTCAGGATTGGATGATTTTTGTCTTTGACCCTGAGAAGCCAAGGTCAGTATTTCCTTTGCTGTCACCTGGGATTGAAGCACAGGGTGTTAAGTTCACCTTAGTTGTCTGAGAGATGGACCAGGGGCACCGAGGGCCACAGTGTGCTTGTCTCCCTGCTGCAGGGTAAACCCATCTTTGGCCTGGGGCTGGTCGAAAGGGTGCTGCTGACCTTTCTAAAAGTCCTGTGTGTTGTGATGTTGGGGCCTCTTCCTCCAACGTCCTCTACTGGATAAGCACAGAGCCCTCAGACGCTGGCTTGCCGACATTCTATGGCCACTTCTCCTGCCCAGGGTCCTGTCCTCCAGACACATCACCATCCCTTTCTCTTTTCAAAAGTTTGTATAGCCCTGGACACATGGGTCAGTCCTGGTCAGAGGAGGGAGCCATGTGTCCTGATGTAGTCTGAATGGGCCAAAAAAACCACAAAGGTCCATGCATTCTCCATATTCAGTAGCCCACGAAGCTTGGATGAGAATCTACTCTAATGTTGGGGTGGAGGGTGGACATTGATCCTACTAATAAAGTAAGAGGAATTTGCAGGGATCTGGAGTCTTGCTGCTGCATAGGGAAGGTGGGGGGACAGAGGTGCACACGTGTGTGTGCGCGCATGTGTGTAGCGAGTGCAGAGAAATGCCAAGGAAATGGTGGAATGAAGGAAGAGAGACTGAAGGCTCGGTAATGGGAGAAGAACCATCTACTCGATGCCAACCACCCCCATGTCCTGAGCGAGGGTGGCAGAAGAAAGTTAGCGCTCTGTTGTGCGGCCCGCAGACCAACGCCACAGCTCGGCTTCCATGTTCAGTACGCATCTGCCCTTAGGACGGCCTGGTATTGAAAACCACACTGCGGAGAGCATGTGGGGGTCTTGCCGGATTGGAAGAGCTTCAGCCTCTAAAGGAGACACAGATTTCATACAACTTTGAGTGAAATATTCACAGAACACTTTCCAATTGAAAAAAATGACTCAGAACAAAGATGAGATTAAGGGCCCAGTCTTCCCATGCAAGCTGTAGAGTGTAAGGATCCTGCTATTAAGGGGCGAGGAAGAGGGAGGGCAGGCAGAAGGAGGTGGAGAGAGAGGGGAACTGGGCTCTGGTACAGAAGGGAATGGCCCAGGGACTGCAGGTCCAAGGGTGAACACTGGTTGGGTCCCTGCAAACAAAACTGCTGGACAGATGTGGTCCTCCTTTGTGTTCAGGACCAAAAAGTGAGACCACAAACATTAGACTTTTGTTCCCACACTCAACTGCTGAGGCCACCAGCAAGGGGACACCCATGATGCTGAGTCAAAGGGTCAGTTCACAGCCCTCATGGCACTGGGCCCCAGCAGCCTGAGACACAGTCCACCACTTGCCCTTCTCTTCCAAGTGGTTTCCACACTCAGAGGCGCTCTCTGCCCACATCCTCCTCCAAGCTCCCGCTCCTTGTTCCTCTTCCTCTCCAGTGTCTCCTTGACTCTTGGATCTTTTCTTGGTGGAGACTTGGGCTCAGCGCTTGGAGCTCCTGTCTTTCCAACGTGATCTCATTGCACCTGGTGGCAATCACACACCTACACACTACGTACCAGACTCTCGCATCTAGAGCCTCAGCTCTCCCTCCTGCCCCGGAGACTCTTCCAACCAGTGTCCCCTGTCGCCTCCACTGACCTGAGTCATCCCAGCCTCCAGTGGGTGAAGCGGAAGCCCCTTCCTGCTCTTCTCCTCTCTAGATGCTCTTTTTGGTATTTCCTCATCTCAAGAAAAGGCAATGCCATCCTTCGCGGCTCCTGGGTCGGTGCACCTGGGTCAGCCTGACTTCCTGCGCGGGTCCTTTTCCTCGTGCCACCCCCTGGCCAGCTCCGCTCTGCTTTCAAATCATCCCACCCTGAGAAGTTCTCCGCACCGTCAAGGCAGCAGCCGAGCCGGGCCGCTCTTCTCTCTTCCCTCCTCTGCTGCACATCCATGGCTCTGCTTCTGCCCTTAGGCCTCCTCCTGCAGTCTCAGCACCGTTGTCATGGTGACCATAAACAGGTTTTCCCTGCCTCTTCCCTGCCCAGGCCTGGTGATGGCCTCCTTACTAAGGCCCAGCCTGGGGTCCTTCCAGAACTGTAGCTTGGGCTGTCCCCCACCTCTCTGGCCCCTCTGCTGTCCCCTCTGCCCTCTCCTCTCTGGCTGCCTTGGCCTTACCATTCCTTGCTTTCGTATCTTTAGGCAACGCCAAGCACCAGACACCAGAGCCAGGTCTCCACTTCCTGGCCCCCTCTGCAGGGAGGCCTCTCCTCTGACACTTGGTGAACTGCTGCTCCCCAGGACCCGCCCTCCCCAGCTCCTGCCTGCCTTACATTGCCCCTGGCATGTTCCGTCTTCTGCGGCGGCAAGTAGCTTGCCAACTTAGAAAAGCCATTGCCTGTCCTCTCCAGGGGAACAGAAGCTTGAGGAGGTGGAGGGGTTTCCCTGGCTCATTCTCTGCCATGTCCCAAGCACCTGGAAGAGTGACTGGCACAGAACAGATATCGACTCGTGTGTGCGGAGGATGGAATGAAGAACAAACTCAGGCGTTTGTGTAAACTGGAAATGACATTGAAAGGACGTGTGATTTGCTCTGGCAGCACAAGAAACCTGAAGGCTGCCTGGAGGAGGCCTCAGGGGGTCCCCAATTGTGCCTTGTCATGCTGTGGCACTCTTTCCCGTGAGCTGGACTGCATCCTCCAGCTGCTGCTGGCTTCCTGTTCCGTGCAAACCCCATGGAGAGGCCATTGTCTGAGTGCCTGGGGGGGGGGGCAGAAATGGGGAAGCAAATTGGTCCCTGTGGGGCCCGGGGCTCAAGGTGCAAGGAGGTCGCCCCTGCTCCTCTCTCCTTCTCCCTTTCCTGCCTCATCACTGAGCAGAGTGTCTCCTCCCCATAGGGATTCTGACCTCTGCACATTTAGTTATCTATTTAGACCTTTCGTTATTTATCTAGGTGCTACTGGGCATTGGATCCAGAGTCTCATGAACACCAGGCAAGTGCCATACCACAGAGCGGCACCCAGCCCTCCTTCAGGAACTTGGCTTTAGGATCCTGAGCAAGCTGAGCACTGAGCTCGCCCCAGGCCTCCTCTTGTGCATTTCCCGTGGCTGCAGCTTTCAGGCAAAGCTTAGGCTTTGCAGTCTCCCAGGGAAAGAATGTTCCGAGTCCATGTCGTATGCTCATTCTCA
This sequence comes from Callospermophilus lateralis, assembly GCF_048772815.1. Lineage (NCBI taxonomy): Eukaryota > Metazoa > Chordata > Mammalia > Rodentia > Sciuridae > Callospermophilus > Callospermophilus lateralis. The sequence continues at coordinate 8,066,579 of NC_135318.1, forward strand.
AGGTACAAACTGACTGAGCCGGGGTTCCACGTACAAACTGCTTCTGTGCTGGTGGAGATAGAGAATCACAGCAGTAGTTTTGCAGAGAAGAGTGTATGTTTGCGTGTGTTGTTCATGTGCATGTGTGTGTGTGCGCGCGCTCAGAAAGAGGGGTCTCAGCCAGACCCTCCTGGACGTCTGTCCACCACTAGGCCCAACCTGACACATCTGCCCCATGGGTGAGGCCCTAGCTTCCTGCAGAAACCACAACCTGTGGAAAGAGGAAGTGATAAGGACAGAGGTCTAGTTCATCAGCAGAGCCCGAGGGGAGGCCTCCGAGTACCATATGTTGTGTGACGGGCTGACTATTGTCAACAGAGTTGACATCACTAGCAGATGCTGGGAACCCTAGGAGGAGCTCTGCTCCAGGCTGCAAAGGCCACATGAGGCCAGTGGAATAAGGGGCCTAATATGGCCCCGAAGTGTGGCTGCAAGGAAGGTCTGCTCAGCAGTCTTTCCATGTGCGCTGTAGGAGGCCGCCATGTTGTCCTATTGGCCACACTTGTGTCATGCTGGGAAAAGGTGGGGTTGGAAGGAGGGAGGTTCATCAGGAGGTAGGGGACAGTGTGTGCTCTGGGGCAGACCCTGGAGAGGGAGGGGGAGAAGCAGCCCCAGGGTGAGGTGACCTGGCTGGGTTTCGTCCTCTGGTAAGAGGGCTGGGGAAGCTTGGGTACCTGGAGAAGAGGCCAAGCTGTGAGGGGCAGTGAGCAGAGGGGAGGGCAGACAGACGGGTTCAAACGCTGCTCTGCCCCGGCGGAGACCTGGCAGTGGGTTTCCTACCCTTGAGAGTTTTTGTTTCTCCAGCCGTGAAAGGGGAGGAAATCATACAGGGCGATTTCAGTTTAGGAATAAGAGTGAGGGTCCAGCATGGCACAGCACAGGCACTTGAACACACAAGGCCACTGCTGTTGGGCACCATCGGCCAGGGGGTGTGTGATCTGTGTCTGACTCCCGATACTGTGGTTCTGTGGTTGGCCAAATTCACCCCCACCTGTGGATGGAAGCCTGGCACACAGGGCCTGGGGAGCAGGAAGCACCGCGTCTTCTCCTGGAGCCAGGAGCTGTGGAGTGTGTGACTCCCTTTCTGGGGGATTCTTGGTTTGGCCCCTGGGCCTGCTGCCTGGGGCCCTTGCCAGGTGCTGCAGGACCAGCCAGAGGGAAGGGGGAGGTCTGGCCACAGTGACTTCGCTTTTTGCTGCTGATTCACAGGAGCCACAGATACCTTCCCAGCCATCTCTGAGTCCCTGGATTCATGACTTCCTGTTGCCTTTCTGGGTCAAACTGGTTTATGCAGAGGAAACTTCTGGGAATTCTTTTTGGTCAACAGTACCCATCGTGCAGATCTAGTCACATCAGTCATCAGCCAAACCAAGACGGATGACAAAGCTGGGTTAGACTCTGCATACGTATGTGTGAGTGTGCACACGAGGTGTCTGGGAGAGCGCATGTGTGTGTGTGTGCCAAGGGGGTTGGGACAGGCATGTGGAAAGGCTACTCCCTAAAGGAGAAAAACGATGGCCATTGACTGCATTTGCCACAAACCCACAGGGGCCTATGGTTCTCCCAGTACTTAAAATCAAACCAGATGGGGAATGAGATTGCTGCCAAGCGCCTGCCCTTGACTCAGCACCCCCCACACATGGTGGGATGCCACCCTCATGAGGACGCATTCCCACGGTGCTGTGTCCTCATGCGTCCCGCACATCCCCCCTCCCATATATTTCTGATAAGTCCTGGAAACCAATGAACATATTCCTAATGTGTGCAAATCTTCATTTGATCAGTGATATTTAATATGCGATTTTAAGCTTGTAACACAATACGCTGAAAATGAAAAGTAAGATTCGACAGTGATTTCACCCACCTTTGCTTCCAAGAGTGGAGAACTAGGAACTGTGGGTGAGATGGCGCCTCCTGTTTTCATTTTTATTTTTCGTGGGCCTGGGAAGGAACCCAGGGCTCATGCGTGCTGGGCAAGCGCTCTCTCCTTCATTGAGCTGGAGCTCCGGTCCGAAACTCTGCCTCTTGGTGTGCATCTGTGTCCAGGTCCTCCCTTCTGCCGGGTTGGTTCTGAGTTCTCCATGTCTGCAGCGTGGCCCACGGGTGCTCCCTGCGAGATGCTGGTTTCTAATCTGACATCTTCAAGTCATTTACGGCTAAGACAATTAGCACTTTAAGTACTGGAGACGAAAAAATAAATCGAAAATTTGAAATGATCTCTGAAAGGCCCGACTCATCTCTCGGGGACCTTGTAAGTGAAGGCCAAACGAACAGGGAGGACATCAGCCCGTGTCAGCTGAAGTCGTGATCCCATGAAGCGAAGATGATGGCCCAGGATCTGTTTTTGAAAAATTATTACTGTTTTTCAATGCAAAGAAAACAATCAGTTTGATTGAAGTTTTGAGGAACCAGAAAGATGGGCTTGCTGGGGGACTCTCAGGGAGGGAGGTCTCCCCCAGCACCCAAGAGGCAGTTCCCTTTTGGGATCCAGGTCTGTCCACAGTCCTTTACCACGGACTGTGTGTGAGACTCAGAGCTGGGTGCTGGGGTCCCAGAGGCCCTGTCCCACGAGGGACAGTTCAGTCGAGGGAGCCAAACCTTGGAGCTGTCCATCACAGTCTGTGCAATAAATATGAAGGGCAGTTTCAAGAGCATACAGAGGAGGACGGGGTCGCTGTATGGTGGGGAGGCTGCCCGGAGCTTTCTTTTTGGAAGTCTCTGCAGCAATGAGAGAAAGTGCAAGTTCTCATTAAGGCAATCGCCAAACTAAGGCCAATCTGTCTCCAGAGGCTCACCGTTTCCTTTCAGCCCCAGGAACTTGGATGTCCCTACAAAGAAAAGTGAGATTTAAAACCTAGCTCAAAAGTGAATCTAGGGAAATTGGTTTTCTTGGGGAGATTGTGCATCTCGTGTTTAGAATTGAGGAGGTAGTACACTAAAAAACACAGATAGCCACGGATTGCTGGGCTGGGAACCATGATCTTTGGACAGGAAACAATGTTGTTTCCTCAATCTGCAAATTGTTTCTCCTTGCTGGGGTTCCTGCCTCCCCCTGGTGTAGGGGGCAAAAGGGCAAACAAGGATACTAACTGCAGGACCCAAGGCAAGCATTTTCCTTCTCAAGGTCTGAGTGAACAAAACGTGTTTCCAATTGTGTCTATTTTGAGAACTATTGCAATTACATAGAAATAAATAATTAAATAGGGATTTTAAAAAGCATGTTGTATAAATATCCGAGTTAGAGCCTCAATATTTTGGAATTTGGGGTTCTGTTTTGGCTCCAGGAAAAACAAAAAAACAAACACAAGTAAGACATTCTTACAAACACACTGGAGACATTTTACTTGCAACTTGTGAAGACATATGTCCTCTTGGAACCCCTTGCTCCTCGCTCCATCCTGGGACCAGGGTCGTGCAGATGTCCATGACCAGATATGGCTATAGTAAATGACTTTAAGGCATGAGTTATCTGGAAAAATGAAGAGAGCACAAGATGATCCTCTGGGGCATGGAGGAACATATTAGGACATCCAGTATGATTTATTCTATATTTGGAAAAAAATGAGAGAAATTAGGCTTTACCAAAAGATAAGATCCAAGAGAACACGGAGGACTTAAAACAAGCTGCGTGGTCTTCAGCCGTGCTGCACTCCACAGTGCACGTGAGGTGTCCAGGGAGGGACTTGCAGCCCTTGCTGGCTCAGTCACCTGCTAGAGGTGTGGGGAGGCCCTCAGGACACCTGTGATGGAACATCAGAATCCATCTGCAGGATTAAGAAGACAGAGCCCTCGCACTTTGCATTGGCCAGAGTACTTTTCTTTTGGCAAATAAAACTTTTTCAGAATCTAAAGATGGCAGTTTGCTTTAATAAAAAAAGCAAAATGTACATTCCAAATGTCTTGGCATTCTTGTGAGGTGACAAGGAATATTAGTACACGCTCCAGCTCAGGCCCACACAGCCATCTCTAGTATCTATAGGACCAGTTCCAGGACACCCTCAGATGCCTAGTTAGTGCGCGGATGCTCAAGTGCCGTATGTAGAGTGGCATGATGGTTGCGTATAACCCTTGGATACTCCCATATGCTTCACATCATCTCGAGGTTGCTTATCATACCTGGTGCAATGTAAACGTGATTTTGAAGTTATATGTATTTAGTTTAGAGAATAATGATGAGGAAAAAGTCTATACGTGGTCAGTAAAAATATAATTTCTTTTTAAAAAAATATTTTCAATCGGCGGCTAATTGAATCTGTGGCTTCAGAATCTTGGCAGACAGAGGGTGGACTGTATTTCATTTGTCCCTTTGAGGTAATATTATGTTTTCCAAAGTGGGTCAAATAGCTGATTTTTGAAGGAAATTTTTGATGAGAACATTTTCAACAAGAGTGGTTAGATATGTTTCAGCTGTTTTGCAATTTTGTTGCTAAAATTAATGAATCATTTCAAGCCTGCTTGCTGAAAAAATAAGATATCTGGGCAATAGAAACAACTACAATTTAACACTTTCTTGGCCACAGAGTTTGAAAGTAGGCTATGAACACATTTGTTTTATATATGCAATATTAGTTCAAATCCTTTCCACACACACACATACATGCAATAATGGATAGTTGTCATTTGTGATATAAAGTCATGCAATATTTGGGGGTTTGACCCAATTCAGAAAATCTTTGTGTTTCCCATTAATAGCTAGAAACTTTGTTATCAGTATAGGTTTAATTTCCTAAAATTGATTATTACTTTTATTTCCTAAACTATGTTGATAAGTAATATTTTCTTCCTTTTTTTGTTAACAGAAAACTTTCATAATTTTTTTCATCATATCAGGGTAGAAGTTACTATTTCATGAAATTATAAGCTATCATGGTGATTGCCACCAGGGTCATGGAGAGTTCTATGTACAAAAAGATAATTTTTAAACAAAGATGAAACTAATAATGACAAATGGATATGATATAATATGAGTTTCCAAAATTCTTTACTTCAGAGTTTTGGTCTTCTAGCCTCCTTCTCAGAAATCCTTGAATTAAAGATGTGATGCAAAAACAGAAAAGTGTATAGGCCACTATGTTAGTTCACTATAATTACTGATTGACATCAATATTTATTTCAATAAAGTGTTTGCATTATCAGTGGAAAAGATTGGACATTAGCATAATTTATTAAGCACATATCATATGACAATGCACTTCTTTACTTTGCGTATAATTTTGGGTAACCTTTGCATCTACAGCAATCAATAAAGCCAAAATTGGAAATGAATCAAAATTAAAAACAGATCTTTTAAGTTTCTGAATGAAAAACTTAAACTAAGAAGTTTAAAAAATAATAAAACTTATTTGATCACGTACTTCTTGCTGAAAAGGTTATACATTATTGTCTATTTGCTCTACTAAGAGATAAAATATAGAAAATAAAAATCTAACATGTCATTTTTCACCAATTTGAAAGCATTGCAGTTTCATCCTGTACATCACGTATTGGTATGGAGATGGACGTATAAAGATACAGGCAAATTTATAACTAAGTAATCTGTATTGACAGGTCTGGAATCAAAAAGGATTTTTCCTGGTACTGTGGATTATCAACCAAGTTTGACATCTGCGGATTGGAATACTGTTTTGAGGCAGTCCAGTGGGCAGATTTGGGGAGCTGCCTTCAAACTATCCGACTCACCCACATGTGTGCAGCTGCGGGCTCTCTGAAGAACCCAATACTGAGGATGTCACCCACGTGTGTTTGGGTGCCACGTGGTAGGTGCTGCGGATGCCTTCTGGGTCATAGCAGACCTCTTGCCATGTGCTGCTGGAAGCATTGATCCAGTGAAAGGGGGAGGAGGAGAAAGGAGATGAGGAGGAAGGGAGGAGGAGGAGGTGAGGGAGGAGAGGCTGTGGAAAAGCAGAAATTCCCATTGCGGGGGTGTGACCTGGAGTAGAGCGCATGACAACATGACAACAGAATGCATTTCAATTCATCGTACATAGGGCACAACTTTTCTTTTTGTTTTTTAATTTTTCTTAGTTGTTGATAGACCTTTATTTATTTATACATGGTGCTGAGAATCGAATCCAATGCCTCACACATGCCAGGCAAGTGTGCTACCACTGAACCCCAGCCCTAGAGCACAAATTTTCATATCTCTGGTTGTACAACACAGAGTCACACCATTTGTGTCTTCATACGTGAACTTAGAGTAACGAAGTCCATCTCATTCCTCCGCCTTTCTTACCCCCAGACCCCTTCCCTTCCTCCCTCCCCTTTGCCCTATCTAGAGTTCGACTAATCCTCCCATGATCCCCTAAACCCATTACGAATCAGCCTCCTTATATCGGAGAAAACATTCAGCATTTGATTTTTTTGGAATTGTCTTATTTTACTTAGCATTATATTCTCCAGCTCCATCCATTTACCTGCAAATTCCATAATTTTATTCTCTTTTAAGCTGAGTAATATTCCATTATCTGTTCATCTATTGAAGGGCATCTAGGTTGCTTCCACAGTTTAGCTATTGTGAATCGAGCTGCTATGAACATTGATGTGGCTGCGTTACTATCATATGGTGATTTTAAGTCCTTTGGGTATAAACTGAGGAGTGGGTTAGCTGGGTCAAAAGGTGGTTCCATTCCAAGTTGAAAAGTTTTTTTTTTTTTTTAATTTCAATTCTAAATTGCTGCACACACCCTCAGTATATTTAACAAAACAACTCTTATGAAGTCGATATTACCCCCTCTTTTCTGGTTGGTGGTCACTCATTTGGACACAGACCCCAGCATGAAGATGTCTGAATAATGCCATGATCTTTGGCTAAGTGACAAGATGCAGTGTGGTTTGACACAAATGCATACCTGGTATGCTCTGACAGAGCATGTGTCATTTTTGGTGGCAAGTGTCACATGCTTGTTTCATAAGTCCCTTTGAGACCCTGGGTGGAAAGGCTTTGTGATTCTTCATGGTATCTGCTTTGACACTCTGGGCTCCCTGGACCACTGTTCACTTAAGGTGACTTAGTGTTTGGTCTCAATTGTTCCAGAGAGTGATGACTTAGCACTTCATCTGGGAACATACCAGAAGTCCAAGGCTGGCACTGACCCTCAATGAACCCTGCTTCCTGACCTTGTCAACATGACAGCGTGAGAAGCCAAGCATTCCCGATTCCAACTTGCCAGAACATATAGAGACTCATTATTATGGCCTAATTCTTCAATTATAGCCATTGATACATGCTATACAACGAATATTTATAATATTTATAATGCACATCAATATACCTCAAAAACTGAGCATCAGCTTCTGCCAGTCGATGGCTTGTTTCTTCTGTTGCTGTAACTGTCATCCTTACTTAAGGCCTTCCAACATTACTCCTGTCTTTCTTCTAAAAGCATGCATTCCTACCAATTAGCAATTAGCCAGAAAGTGGCAAAGACAAGAAAACAATCTTTATACCTAATTAAATGTCTGATTCTTCGGAGACACTCCAGGGGAGAGGAATACCACCCGTGTTCAGACAGGGACTTGACAGTCCCTTTTTCCTTTTCTTTTTAAATCCAGGGCCATTTCCCACTGGGATCCTGCAATACTACCCTCATCCCCCTGAAAAGCTTTTCTTTGCTTCTTTAAGCCTCACCTTGACTTTGAAAGTTTCCTTTAACTTGGTCCTGGGTATCAGGGCTCTTGGGGGCTGGCCAACTGCGGGGGAGGTGCTGAGGATTCCAGGGCTGAGCACACAGACACTTCATGGTCTAAGTGGCAGGGGAACTTTTATAACCAGCTCTAAAGTCCTCCCCACCCTCTGAGAGTTACGCTACCTTTCAGCAAGCCGTGTCAGGCACGGGCTGTGCCGGGGCTGTTGGTGGGAAGGCTCCACCATCCATGATGATAGGGTCTGTGAGCTTCCTTCTTCCCAGGCCACGAGGAGAGAGAGGGATGAAGATGACCCCCTGGAGACCCCAATGGGAGCATTTTGAGGTACCAGTGCATCATTTTAGGCCCAACATTCATTGACAGCTAAACCCCCAAATCACATCTTGCGTGTCTAAGGCACTCAGACACACGGACCGACAGCAAACTGCAGAAAGTTCACAGGGGTCTCCCCTGGGCAATGACCTGGAGAAGCCCGGGCACCGCCGTTTCATATGAGGTGCGTTGGGAGGGGAAATCATTTTTCTCTAGGTTCTTTCAGAAACTCATTGAGGGGAGTTTTAAATGAGGGTGTTGTTCAGCCGAGATGGAGAAGGTCATGGCTTCAGAGGTTGAGGGACTCGGAAAGCTCTCAAGCTTGAGAACCAGATGCAGAGAGTGGGGAGTGGAAGAGGGCGGCGGGAGACGGGCTCGGAGGACCCTGGATGCCTATCACAGTCAGAGTTTCATTCTGAAGGTGATGGGGGGCGGTGTCCTCAAGGAAAACAAGGACACGGCAAAACTGTCTGCTACTCCTGTGAGGGGGTCACTGGGTTTTCTGTCTTGTGGAGGACCCCCGTGAGCCAGTCTTCACCCCATGAGGACGTCAAGCAGAGACGGCTGTGCAGCCCTCCCCAGCCTGATTTCTCAACCTCGGGATGTTTGCAGACCTGGTCATGCTGGAGAGACGTGGCCTCGAGGTAGAAATGTCAGGGATATACAAAACAGTTACCTGTGCCCGCATCGCCCTCCTGAGCGGGCCAGGTGAGGTTCCTGGACTGGCTCCTCAGGCTTTCTCCTTTCTATAATTTCAGCAGACAGGACATGGGTGTAGAGAGGGTTGTGAAAATGGCCAGCCTGCTTCTGGCCTTTCCTAGCGACTTTAACTCGGGACTCTTCAATACTGGCTTCAGGAGAGCAAGTTTCGCTCACTATGAAGAACCTCCCAAGACTGACTTGCGATCTTCATTACATGTTTCAGAAGCACAGGATGCTTTCAGTTGAGATGTGTCCTACCCACAATTTGGAGTACACAGCTGTCTCCATGTGATCCCACTCGTAGGACCTGCACAACTGTGAGCTTCTGCCCTCTCACACATGTCCTGAAGTCTGGCCTGAGGTCCTCGTTCATCAACTGGACTCACGTGGAAAGACAGCTTGGTCAAGGAAGAAAACAAGACCCTGGGAGGGCTGTGGAACTTTGAGTTCTGCCACTTCCCTCCCACTGAGTGGCCCCGAGCCTCTGAGCCACAGTTTCTGACAAGTAAACCCTGGCCTCTGGACCAAACTTTCATGATGCTAGGGTAATGGGCCCCACAAAGTCCAGATGTCAATGCCAAGTCCAGGCCTCCTGTGCTTTTAACCAACCAGCTACCAACTGGAGATTCACATGAACCCCTCCTTATTACTGAGCTTGATAATTCTCTAGAAGGTTCACAGAGCTCAGGGAAACAATTGTGCTTAGGGACATCACAAGAGAGATAAGTTGCCAGAATAAGGAGGTGCATAGGCTGGTTACAGGGAGCTCCCTGCTTTCTCCAAGTGTGCCACCCACCTAGCAGTTCCATGCACCCAGCAACCTGAGAGCTCATCTAATCTCATTGTTCAGGAGTTCTTGTAGAGCTAAGAGTCTAGCCCTTCCCTCCAGAGGTCAAGGAGTGGGGCTGAAAGTCCCAACTTTAAGCCGTTGGTCTCCCTGGTGACCAGCCCCATCCTGAGGCTACCCAGCTCCCTCCCTGAGTCATCTCACTAGCAAACTCAGAGGGTTTTTTTTTTAAAGATTAGAAGATACTCCTATCACTTGGGGATTCCAAATGTTTTAGGAATTTTGAACAAAACTAGGGGCAAAGACCAACTATTATTGATGTTATGCCACAGAAGAGGTCATGGTGATGCCAAGGACACATGTGAGAGGGGAACTCTGGTGACATGCTCTGGATGACCCCTCAAAATTCAGCCTCCTGTTCAGTCTCCCCACAGCCGACCTTGGAAAGCACAAGGGCAAGGGCTTGTATCACGGGGACACAGTCTCCAGCCTCCCCTCCCACCTTGGCCTCCCTGAACTTCCTCCCCCAGGAGAGGGGCACACCTGGCACCTCTCCTGCACCCTCTGCAGCTCTGCCTGGAGGAGTCCCCTGTGACCGGGAGCCTCCCTGTGATAGGACGCCTTCCTTCTCCACAGCTGGTTTCTGAAGTGCTGTATCTTCAAAGAGCGTTGCCATTTCTACCTTCATTAATGACACTGGGGAGTAACGAGCAGTTCTTTGAGTGTTCTAAGGAGAACTCTCTTCATGCTTTATGAAACCCCCAAACAATTTTCAGACAAAAGCTCTCTCTATATGCGTGTAAGTGTGTGTCTGAAGTCACCTCTTCTCTTACCTTCAAGTTTCCTGATTTACCTTAATCTAAAATTTATATGCATGACTCAGAGACCCTGGGTTAAACGGTTCAGAAAAAAATGACTCAGTGTCTGTTTGAAATGTTTATAAAAAGTCGGAGAAGAAACCTTTTTTTCTTCAGAAAAGCACTGAATGTTCAGATGAAATGACACCAAAAGAAAATCACGGAAGCAAGTTAGGTGGCATACAGTCCTAGGCATAGTTGAGGAAGTAGTTTTACCGCATCCATTTTGACTTAACTAGGAATCAAGGTGTCGCCCATCGTCTCCGGTGTCCTGGCCACACCGTGTTTCTGAAGCCTCTCACAGATGCACGTACAGCTGCTATTTCCTAACTCCGTTTTGCTCTTAAGATCCTAGACTTCTTCATTTGGAGGCTTCCTTAGTGTGGATTCTCAGAATGCGCTTCCTCTGACTTTGAGAGTGAACACACACACGTGCCAGAGCTTGTGAGGAAGCACACCCGCGTCACAAGGGCAAAGTGGCGCAGCCTGGAGGGGCGGTAGTGCTCCCCAGCTCCAGCAGCCCCTCAGCAGCCCGCCTGGCAGTGTCACCTTGGGACATCCTGGAGGACCAGGTGCAAGCTGGGTGCACCAGGGGAAGCCACCAGGCATTGAGTGACTCTGAAATGCGTCAAGGGGAAGGGGACCTGACTCACGACCTTAACACGGCTGCAGATAAAAAATGGGGCTTTCTGTTCTCTTGACTGTCTTTTGTGTAAATCGGGCTTGTGTAAGACCATATATTTTAAAGCATGTACGAATGAAAAGAAGGAATGGGCTGAGCAAAGGTTCTCTGGGAATCCACCAGGTCTAAGCTACTTGTAGACCTGGTAGGATCAAACTATGTATCCTTGAGATTCTCCAAACTCCAGCCTGGAGTCCAAGTGCTAGGAACAGGTTCTGAAGCATGGATCAGACTCCAAAATATGCACAAATACGTATGCACGTAATATACAATTTTCCATAGTGCACATATTCCCTAATATTTTCTTCATAGAATAAACTGATTTTAGAGAAAAATTATTTCATCTGAGTCCGTTTATTCTCCTAAACCAGGACCAGTAGGAGAAAACTAAATTAGCTAGAGATCCATGAGACCCCAGATCTTTATCTTTGTTTTTTTTTTGAGGGGTGGTACCAGGGATTGAACTCAGAGGCACTTGTCTATTGAGCCACATCACCACCCCTATTTTGTATTTTATTTAGAGACAGGGTCTCACTGAGTTGCTTAGCACCTCACTTTTGCTGAGGCTGGCTTTGAATTTGCAATCCACCTGTCTCAGCCTCCTGAGCCACTGGTATTACAGGTGGGCACCACCATGCCCGGCGAGACCCCAGATCTCTTGCCTGTTACGTCAGGTTGCCTATATTAAGTAAAATATTTTTTTTCTCAGGCTTGGAGGAGGAAAAGTCTGGCAGGATATCGTAGTCACACGAAGGGTGATCTACAAAGAGAAGCTAGGTCTAGATTGAGAATATGTTGTCACCCTAACGTTGGGTCCTCTGGGACGATCTTGAATCCTTCTGAGGCTCTTTCTTCGTGGAGGCAAACCCAGCTGCCCAGGGCCACTGTGAGAACCAAAGTGATGAACGTGCTACAACAGCTGCAGAAATGTGTGACACATCAGTCCTTGTGTTCCAAGACTGAACCAGGAGCCTTGGTTAAGCTGCCTTTCTCTGTCTCCTGGTGGTGACAGCTGTCTCTCCTCCTCCTCTTCTCCTGGTGGGGCAGGTTAGAGAGATGCAGAGCTCAGGATCCCCTGAGCAGCATGACTTCCCTTGGAAGTGGCAGTACCGTGGTTCTCCATGGTCTACGTTCTGGGGGATAGCGAGGTCACGCCCTTCGCTGAGAAGCTGGTACATGCCAAGAAGGAACTACTAATGCAGTTGCAGATAAGAGCAGATCTGAGGGTCCTGCACCCCACAGTTCTGTTGGCACGGATGATCCAGAGCTTGTCTTTAATAGGATGTCTCTGAATTCTGAACTTCTCTCTTATCTTGGGGACAATTCCATCCTTGTAATTAAAATTCCAAGAAAATTGAAGTCATTTATCTCTTTTTATCTCTAATGTAAAAAATATAGAAATACTGTAACTTCTGCAGAAAACCCCCCACCATTGCACAAAATTATAATAATTGTCTCTGTTTGTCTTCATTTAACCAGCTGGGAAGATAGTCTGGTGGAACACAGCAATTTTCTAAATTCAGAGACAGTTAATTCATGAGAACAGCTGTTGCCCATTCAAGTTCCAGCGCTTCCTCATTTCCTACGGGGAACATGGGCGGCCACAGCAGTCCAGAGGGACAACCAGGTCTCCTCTGAAATATCAGCCCCTTTTATCCTGAGGTGAATCATCTTCTCTGTATTCCCTCAAAGTCACCCAGATGTCTTTGTGCACTCGGGCTACTGTAACAAAATATGTTACACTGGATAATTTAAAATCAACAAAGGGTTTTTTCCTTACAGTTCTGGGGACTGGGCAGTTCAAGGTCCAAGGCTCCTGCAGGTTTGGTGCGTGGCCAGGCCCTGTTCTTCACAGACGGCACCTCCTTGTCCTTCGTGAGTGGAGGGGTAAGAAGGGCTAACCAGCTCCCTTGGGTCTCTTCTATAAAAACCTTATCCCATGTCTGAGAGCTCTGACCTCCTGACCTGGTCACCTCCCTAAGGTTCCACCTCCTAATACCACCACCTTTGAGGTCAGGTTCCAATATACAGATTTTGGAGGGACACATATATTCACACCATAACACCTGATAAAGGGTGTCTGAGGAAGTTTTTGGGTTCACTAGGAAAGGATATAAGGTGGAGTTTAAAAAACATCGTTGAAGTCTGATCTGTGAAGAAAATCCGAGAGTCACCTTAGCTGACATTATTCTTTCAAAAATGTGTCAACTTAAATTTCTTTAAAACAATGTTCTTAAACTTTAGGGTGTAGGTGTGGTGGGGAAGAATCCCCAGAGAACCTGGGCCCCTGCCTCTTAGATTCGGAACCAGTAGGTCTCGGGGAGCCTGGAAGCTGGCTCTTCAGTGCTTCTGACTCTGGCATCAAGTGTGTGGAAAGTGGTCCCCTCCGCCCACGGAGTCCCCTCATTCTTCAAACCCCGGTGTGCTGTTGGACGTCTGTCCTTGGACACAGCTCCCTCCTGTTCTGCTTGCTCCGCCCTCTGCCTGGAGACACCCCAGACCTTCACAGCCGGCTCCTTCTCAAGGCTTAGGTTTTGCTTTGAGAGTCGCCTGCTCACAGAGGTCACTCCAATCACTTTCACAGCATTGCTGTCCCCTCAACATGCTGTCTGGCTCCTCCCCCGCCTCAGTGTCCCCTCAGGAGCCGCATGCTGTGTCCTCTTACACAGCCAGATGCAAAATCCCTGGGGATGGAGATCCTCTCTCAGTCGCCGCCTGGCATGGGGCAGGGCCCAGGTCGCACTGAGGATGCCAACAGCATAAGGGATGCGCCACCTTGAAGGAGGCAGAGAGCAGGGTTCCGGGGGGCCGGGCTCCAGGCGTTCACTGCCTGTGGATGAAATGCTTTTGGGAATTATTCCTTTCGTCTTTAAAAAGCATCGCAATGAACTTTGCCTCATCCCATAATGTAACTCTTACTGTTTTATGCAATAATAATTCATAAAGGTATTTATTATTAAATAAAATCACCACTGTGGGATGATGGGCCACACGAATTTTCCAAACTGCAGTCTCACTGGCTCATCTCCAGGTGCATTAGGGATATGAGTTAGGGATTGAAGAGCCGCTGGGTGAGAACAGGGCCACTCATTTCAAAGCCAAACACGGGACCCTCTGGAAACACGGAAAGGCACTATCTGGCTTGAGAGGTGCTGGTGAGCAGGCAACGCTGGCTCTGCCCTCCTGGGTCTCTGCCCAGGCTTCTCTAGGGTCTCACCACCTGACTGTTGGCCCCCAAGGCTGTCCTCAGAGCCACATTGTATCTTTCCACATCAACACTGAAAGGGACCACAGTTTCAAAACCTAGATGCAGAGAAAAATTAAAGATGAAATCAGTTTTTTTTTTTTTTTAAAATAGAAAAGGCTAAGTCTTTCCTGGCTTACTGCTATGAGTTTCTGAGCACAGGCTCCACGAATCGATGCCCACTCCTTGCATCTCCCTCCAGGTGGTTGGTTTGTTTGTTTATTTAGTGTATACAGTCTATGGGATGGTGTTATTAGCTTCAGAAAATGGACTAAGACAAGTCTCTTTGCTCCATCTGAGAATGGATTTGTGTGTCAGGAATTTGGAGAGGACATCTAAGTGATAGGCAGCAATAACCGGATATCAGTCAACAAGTGTTTATTGAGCACCTACAGCATTTGGAATGTGCTTGCTTGGAAATAACGAGTCTATGACCAAACTCTAACTTCAGCAGTATCTACAGTCATCTCAGAATTAAAATCCCTGTGATTTCAGGGTAAAAAAACTTAGTGTTTGAGACAGGGCCATCTGGCCTTCTGAAAAATTGATGAAAAGAACTGAGTTCCTGTTAAGGCTGGCATTTTGACTGTAGACATTTACCTCGCCTGTCTCCTGTAGCACTGCTAATCTGGCTTTAATCACAAAAAGTAACAGAGTGGGGAGGAGAACATGGCCAGAGATTCTGGAGCAGGAAAGTTGAAGGATGTTAGAGTCTGTAAACAAGTCTGGATGGCGCCTGGCAAAATGCCAGAGGGAGTGGTTTGTGAAGTAAGGCCAGCGAGCCATGAAGTGTGGAGATTCCTTATTGGTTGACTGCTGTATCTAGTTTATGCTAATTAAGATAAGCTGTGTGGAATGTATAAATATCGAACCGGTCCTACAATAAATGGCTTCCACTCCTGCTGTATCAATGTACACAAGTTGTTCGTCACCCCCCCGGTTATTTTGCTGCAGCCATACTGTGGCAGAAGGACAGATGCTAATTAAATTTAATGGACTTCAAAATGCTTAATGCCAGGGGAAGGAAGAGGAGATAGAGGTGGAGGCAGTCTGCACCTCAGACACTGAGCAAGACCCAGGAATTGTTGACATCAGGCATTTCGGGACGTGGGGTGAGGATGGAGCTGAAAACAGACAGTTGAAGGTGGTATAAACAGCACTTAGAATCCCAGAGCCCCCAACAGACAGGCAGCCGCCCCTCCCTCCTCATGGAGAACTCTGGGCAGAAAGAATCCGAGGAATACCTCTCCTTCCCCTGTTCTGAGGGGCTGCGGTTTTCCTCTTTTCGGTTCTTGTCTCTTATTCTTCTGTCTACTTTAAGCTGATAAACTTCATTTTTTAACAGTAGTTTTAAGTTCCTAGCAACATGCAGGGGAAAGTCTAGAGAGTTCCCTGTCCCAAACATGGGCAGCCTCTCCCGTTTTCAACATCCTACCAGAGTGGCTCATGTGCGTGAGCCCAACAGAAACACCGTGGACACCTGAAGAAGTCCACAGTTCACCCGAGGATTTGCTTTTGGTGGTGTCCGTTCTAAGTTTGTCAAACATCCATCTCTGTAGAATTCTGCAGAATAGTTTTGCAGATCTAAAAACCCTCTGGGCCTGGTCTATTTATGCCTCTCTTCCTCCAACACCTGGTAACATATTTAAAAAAAAAAATGTCTCCATAGTTTTGCCTTTTCCAGAATATTGTATATTTGGAATTTTACAAGTTGTAGAGTTTTCACACTGGACTCTTCTATTTGGTTATGTGCATTTAAGTTCCTTCTGTATCTTCTAATGGATTCATAGTTCATTTTTATCACTGAATAATACTCCATTGTCTGGATGTACCACAGTTTATTTCTCCATTTACCACCAAAGGACATCTTGGCTGTTTCCTGGTTTCAGCAATTATAAACAAAGCTGCTGTAAACAATTGCATGCAGTTTTTTTTTCTCTTTTGTACACATGTTTTCCATTCATCTGTGTAAATACCAGAGAGTGGGATTGTTGGTTGGATCATGTGATAAGAGTGTGTTTAGTGCTGGGAGAAACCACCAATTTCTTCTGAAGTGGTTGAGCCATCTTGCACTCCCATCAGAGATAACTGGCACCTCCTGTCACTTCACATCTCACCAGCATTTGGCTGTGTCAATGGTTTGGATTTTGGCTGCTCTAGTTGGTATCTCATAATTGCTGTAATTTGCAATTCCCTAATGATGTGTAATGTGGAGCAACTTTTCATATGTCTACCTGTCATCTGCCCATCTTTTTTTTTTTTTTTTTTTGTGGGGTGTCTGCTTAGGTCTTTTGCCCAGAATTCTAAATGTCCTCTGTATATTTTGGATAGAATCTGTTATGAAATGTGTCTTTCACAAATGTTTTCTCCCAGTCTATGGCTTATATTCTCATCATCTTGATGTTTGCTATTTAAAACTTTGATTACCAAGGCTTCTTAAACATATACTTTTATTATTACATATATTTTAGGTGTACAGTATGATGCTTTGATATACTTTTCTTGATATACACAGCAAAGGAGTGAATTCTGTAGTCAAGCAGATTTGCATACCCATCATCTCAATCTCATGTGGTTGTGTGTGTGTGTGTGTGTGTGTGTGTAGGGCACCTAAAATCTGCTGTCTTGGCAAATTACCAGTATGCAATGTCATTAATTATCGTCCTACTTTACCTAGACTTAAGACCTATGATGATATCCCAAAGCCAGTGATTTTTTAAAGTTTGTACTTCCAAATGTGACGTTTCTCCTGAGCCTCAGACAGGGAAGATCTTTCAGACTCACAGACACATTGTCCTCCTGACAACCCCTAGGGGAGCCCATGACCCTCATGCACACATGTGTGGTGTGTCTTCTTCCTCAAAGCCTCCTCTGCCCTCTTCCTCTCAGCTCTTCCTTTAACTCCTGTGGCTTCCCCAAGCTACAAGTCTTGGAGTCATCCTGCCTCTTCCTCCTTCCTCCTCATGATATCTTATTATTAACTAGTTACCAGTTATTTTCTGTTCCTCCTCTTCTACTCCATGGGTGGCACACAATAAACACAAGCCATGGCAGCCTTGGAGAAGTGTGAGGTCTTTCTGGGGCACTGGCCTGTGAGCAACTATGTTGCATTGAGACAAAGATGCTTTCAAAGATGTATCCGTGAGGTTCCATGGGACAAAGAGAAGGAAGTGACTATCTCTGGGGTGGAGTTCAATTTGGAAAGATCTCAGAGAGGAGGTTACCTTGCAGTTGAGGCTCAAAGAAACAGTGAACATTTGCAGAGGAAGAAGCCAGCGCTGGTGGCAGCTGAGTGCTAGGCAGTGACCCATGGATGTGGGAGACTGGTTCAGGACACACAAATGGTCTGACAAATTACTATGTGCAGGAGACCTGCACTCAGGGTGGGTGCCAGGCTTGGTGTCCAGATTTATCCCAGAGGTGGAGGGAGCGTGCTAGGAGAAATGAGCATGAAGGCGATTATATTTTTTTGAAAATTTATTCTGACAACCACGAGGAAAATGGACAAGCTGAGCTAGACCAGACATGGATCTCAACAGTGGGAGAATGCTGAGGTGGGTGGGCTCTCCTGAGGATGCATGTCCCCCAGAGGAGGGTGTGGGGGGAACGGGTGTGATACACCGGTTAGGATTCACACAAAGTCACTATTATTTATCTAGACTCTATTTTCTGTGACTTGAGACGGAACACAGGACCCGCTCTTGGCACCACATAGGCTGAAGACTTGGGGTGATTGCAGGATGACATCCTTGCAGTCCAAGGTGCTGTCAGGGGAGCACAGAGATCTCTACAAGTAAGCTCCACCTAGCATCTGCCTGCTGGCTTTGCCCGAGCTTCACAGCCTGAGGTTGTCACATACCATAGATGGCCCTGCAGTTGCAATCCCCACATGTCTTGAGGACAAATCCACTCGCAGAGGAGACAGTCTTCCAGAAGGTGGGACTGTCCAGTCCATCCAAGTCAGAGGAGCAGAGGAGGCGGTGATGCTCCACACAGCTGCAGGTTCAGGGCTGGAGTCGGCCTGAATCCAAACTCAGTACTAGGCTCCTGTGCTGCCCACGCACGTCCTTGCCCCTGGGGTTTGGAGATGGAGGAAACAGCTCTGCTATGGCCAAGGGAGAGCATTTTCTGTGCACTCAATCTTATTGGTAAATTTTATACCAGCAAATAGTAACTCTCCCCCACACAGGACTTCCTGCTCAAGAATGCAGAAGGAAACATTATTAGACTATAGAACAGTTATTGTCTGGGTAATCTGAGGATCTGCTCAGCTTGAACCTGGCAGAGGAAAGAGGCACATGTAAGGGATCTGCTCTGAGATGTGTAAATTATGGGTCGTGGAAGCAGGGAAGCGTTACCTAGCAAGAAGAATGGAGAAATTCAGGGGAATCGAGGCATGGGGTCTCCTCAGATCTGGGGGGCTCAGACCTCAAGGGCTGGGCAGAAATGGAGTGGGATCAAGGGTCTTAGTGCCACACAGTGTGAGAGACACAAAGAACACTAAGCTGGGTGGTAGTCGGGGAGGGTTGTTCTTTTTCTTTTTCATTTGGAGCTGCCTGTCTACTTTCTATTTTTTACAGCTTCATTTGAAATTCTCAACCCATAAAATTCACCCATTACAGGTATGCATTTCAATGAGTTTTGGAAAGTTTAGTTCAGAGTCGTGCACCTTTAACCAAAACCCAGTTTTAGAACATCTCCACCTCCTCTCCCCCAAATTTCCTCAAGCCCATTTGCACTCAATCCCCACCTTACCCCCAGCTTCAGACAAACTGATTTATTTTGGTCACTCTTAACTAGTCTTTCCGGATATTTCTCATGGATGGGATAATGTAGTAGGTGGTCTTGGGTTCTGGTTTCCTTGCACTTGACATAACATTTTTGTGGTTTGTTTTTGTCGGAGCAGGTATCGGTATTTGTTCCTTTGATCACCAGGTAGGATTCCAATGTGTGTTCATCGTGAGTTTTGTTTGTGCATCTACTCTGCAACGGACAGTTGTGTTGTTGACAGTTTGGGCTATTCTGAATCATGATACTATGTGTGTTCATGTGCAAGGCTCAGGGGGGACTTATTTTTTGTTTTTGGGAATCCCAAAAGGAGGGCTATTGGGTTTCCTAAGTTTAATGGTTAACATTTTAAGAAACTTCCTCATTGTTTTCCAAAGGGCTGTACCATTTTTTTGTTCCCATCTCAACGTGTAGGTTTCCAGTTACTCGATGTCCCTGTCAACATTTGACACTGTCTGCCTTTTTTATTGCAGCCGTGACAGTGATGGTGGAATCTGACTAATTACCCATGATAAGGACTGCTCCATGTGCCTATTAGTCACTTATCTTCCTTATTGGTGAATATTATAGTTGGGATCTGAAAGGCTCTCCAAAGCCCGTGTGGTAAAAGCTTGGTTTCCAGCCTATGGTGCTAATGGGAGGTGATGGAACTTTGAAGAAGTTAGGGCACTGGGGTGTCTCCTTGAAGGGGACATTGGGACACCAGCTCCTTCCCCTCTCAACCTCCCAGCTGCCATGAAAGGAGCAGCCTCTTCTGTCATGTGCTCCCACCATGATGGACTGTCTTGCCACAAGCCCAGAAGCAATGGTCCCAGAGACCATGGATTGGAACCTCTGAAACTGAGCTAAAATGAACTTTCCCTCTTTCAAGAGTCGATTATCCTGGGTGTTTTGTCACAGTGATAGCAAGCTGACTAATTCAGAGAGCTCTTGTTTCAAATCTTTTGCCTGCTGGGCGTGGTGGTGTACACCTGCAATCCCAGCCATCTGAGAGGCTGAGACAGGAAGATTGCAAGTTCACAGCCAACCTCAGCAACTTAGGAGGGCCCAGCAACTTAGTGAGACCCCATCTCAAATTAAAAAGTAAATAAAAAGGGCTGGGGATGTAGCTCAGTGGTAAAGCATCCGTGGGTTAAATCTCAGGGATTTACCAGAAAAAAAAATTATTTGCTCACTTTTTTATTGTAGTTTTTAAAAAATGTTTATTAATGATGTCTTTTGAAGTACAAATGTTTTAATTGAGTCTAATTTACCTTATTTTGTTTTTTTTTCTGTTGATGACTCATGCATTTGATATTGTGTCTCATGACTTTTTGTCTAACCCAAGATTTGAGTCTTCTAGAAGTTTTATCATTTAAACTCCCATATTTAACATATTATCTGTTAGTTTTTGTGTGTGAAGGAGATAGAAGTCTGTGGTTGTTTTTGTAAATGGATCTCCTTTTTTTTAAAAAAAAATTATTTATTTTTATGTGGTGCTTAGGATCGAGCCCAGTGCCTCACATGTACAAGGCAAGTGCTCAACCGCTGAGCTACAGCCCCCCCCCCTTTTTTTTTTTTTGCAGAACCATTTGCCATTTTTGGAAAAGATCACCCCACTTGCTTGTGTGTCCTTGTTGAAAACTCATTGGTCATAATTAATGAGGAACTTTTTTCCAGGCACTTAATTCTATTCCAGTGATGAGTATAGCATATAGATGTCCTTTCCTACTTTCTTGATGACTATAGCACTATGGCAGGTTTTGAAGCTGGATGGTGTTCTCCATCTTTGTTGTTCTTTTTCAAATTGTTTGGCTCTTCTCTGTCCTTTTTCTTGGCATATAAATGCAGGCAATCTTGTTAATTTTATTAAAAGTTTGGCTAAGATGTTGATAGGGATTGTGTTGAATCTACAGGTTAAATTACACAGAACTGTTACTCTCCAGTGTTAAGTCTTCAATGCATGCCCATGGAATATTTTTCCATTTTCTCCCATCATAGTTTCCAGAGTACATACAGTGCTCTTATTTGTTGAAAATTGTTCTAAATATTCTTTTTGATGCTATTGTGAATTGCATCAAACTTCAATGTTGGACTGTTCATTGCTACTTCAGACTGCAAACTTCCTAAACTCACTTATTCTGGTAGTTTTTTTGTATACTCCTTAGGATTTTTTAAAAATATAAGACGATCACATGTGCGTAAAATATTCTTACAATTCTTATGATGAATAAATATTCTTTTATTCCTGGTTTTGGCAATTGGTATCTTTTATTTCTGTGTCAATCTAGCTAAAGACTTACTGATCTTGTTATCTTGTTAAAAATATAAATTTTGTCTTCATTTATTTTCCCTAATATTTTTTTGCTTCCCTTTCCTTGATTTACACTTCAGTTTTTATTTTTCCTTCCTTCTGTTTTGTGTTTTTCTTGTTCTTCTTTGTCTTTCTTAAAGTGGAAGTTTAAATTATTAATATGGGTGTTTAAAGCTATGCATTTACCTCTAAGCAATGCTTTAGCTGCAACTCATACATTTGATTATGTTGTGATAAATTTTTGTTATTAAATTATTTTATGAATTTCCTTTGTGATTTTTAAATGTTTTTTTCATATTGTTTTTTGCATTAAATTCTTAATACACCATTATACCATAAGTTATCATATCTCTGATTATATATAAGTATGTTGACACCAAATTCATATTGTTTTAATTTCTAAATATTAGGGATATTGCAGATATCTTTCTTTGTCAATGTCTAATTTCACTATTGTAAAAAGTTAGACTTTGCACGATTTCTTTCTTCTTACATGAACTACAACCTGTTTCTGTTTTGTGGTCCAGCACACGTTCTATACTGGAGAAGATTTTGTGTGTACTGAGCATGGATTGGAAGAGTAGATTTACATTTATATTCAAACTTCAAGCAGTGTCACATTGCTGAGAGCCACACCCAAGTCGGAATGGCCCCTGGCATTTTGCCAACAGTATTGGTTGAGAGGCAAGCCATTACTGTCTGCCTCAGCCTGCTACTTTGGAGTTCTCGTGGGGATTCCTGGAGAGTTCGCATTGGTTGGGGAAGTGCCGGAGGAGGGATTTCCGGTTGGTGATTCCTGGAGGAGCCACGTGGCATTAGGGAGAGTTCCCGGGAGCGTGTGTGGAGTGTGCTGGTGGAGTTCAGAAATAAAGTTTGTTCCTGCTTCAGTGGCTCATGATTTGTGCTCAGCCAGACTGCGGCATTTGGCAGCCCATATGGGGAAAGCCTGAAGCTCGGAGGGAGAACAGCAGCCGATTTGGATTCCAGAGAGACTAACCAAAGCAATTTCTACAGACCAAAAAGAAGATGATTGACTCAAATCCATAACAGCTGATATCCAGAGCTCCAGCTTGGCTATTCTTACATCTGCAACAGTGGTTCTCCCACACTTGGAGGCTAATGAATAATGAACACCATTAAAGCCTATTTCAAATGTAAAAAACTTTGGGGCTTGCTTGTGGGAATAACTTCAGACCCATATGCAAGTTACAGGAAAAAGGATGGGATATCCAAATAAGAGTCAAACCCAGGTGGTAACCAGGATGTTTTTTTTCAATATCTATTTTATTATTGCCTTTTCCCACATCATGAAGTTCTATTTTATTTTTTGAGCTCATATAGACCAGGTTAATGTTTTTCTGATCAGTTTTATTTTTTGACTGTGGAGTTTTTAAACATTGCAATGGAGATTTTACCTGTGAAAAGCTACAAGGCCTTTACTATTATGTTATGTGTTGTATGTATTATGTTATGTGTGCATACTTCTGTTTTGTGTTGTATGTCTGTGTGTGCGTATGTCCATATATCATACATGAGGAGCTCTCATGATAAAATGGATCCAAATATTTTTTTTTCACGTGATTTAAATGGTTTAATTTAAATTGGGTAAATAGCTGTTGAGGATTGTTTTAATATATGAACAAAAAAAGGAGGTTAACAGATCTGTTTGTTTACTTTCACCTTTCCTTTTCATTATATTTAATAATTCTGTTCAAGATAATGTAAATTGTTCAGAAAATTGTTTTCTTAGTACCTGTTGGAATGTTACATAATTTCTTTTTTAGCCATCATAGCCAGAATTCCTATCTTCATCCCAGTGCTGGTGAAGATAAAGATAAAACCAAACTACAGCTTCTGCGATAGCTATCACAACAAACTATATAAACTGATGCATCAATGAATAATAACTCAACAATTAATGCTCAATCAAGGAGTCGATTTACTTTGGGAGGAAGCAGACATATTGATAGATTCTTCTGCTTTGAACTGCTTGCAGAACTTGCCTGGACTATGTATCACTTGTATGCATTGTGAACTATCTGTTGATGCAACGAATTGTGGTAGTGCTGGCATATCTTTGCCGATGGTGTCATCGGTGGTACAATTTTTCCAAAGGAGCCGTCATTTGGCTTGGTGTCGTGGCATTCTGCATCCTCCTTACTTCTGCTAATGATGGTCTAAAATTTGGGGGCCAACAGAGGTGAGGTAAAGAACCTCACCCCCCCACTGGTGCAAAGGCCTATCCACAAGTATGGCTATATGCTGGACCAGTAGTCAGTGACGGGTAAGATCCAATTGCAGTGGCACCAACCTAAGACAGGAGGCTGACGCCTTGAGGTCAGCTCATCCGATGACCGGTAAGGACCACATGTAGTATTGAACAACCTAACAGGCACTGTTCCTAAGCCACATTGCTTGTTGTTTAATTAAATAGAAGGGGGGATATGCTGAGAGCCACAGCTGAGTTGGAATGGCCCCTGGCATTTTGCCAACAGTGTTGGTTGAGAGGCGAGCCATTACTGTCTGCCTCCGCCCGCTACTTTGGAGTTCTCGCGCTACTTTGGAGTTCTTGTGGGGATTCCTGGAGAGTTCGCATTGGTTGGGGAAGTGCCGGAGGAGTGATTTCCAGTTGGTGGTTCCTGGAGGAGCCGCGTGGCATTCGGGAGAGTTCCCGGGAGCGTGTGTGGAGTGTGCTGGTGCAGTTCAGAAATAAAGTTTGTTCCTGCTTCAGTGGTTTGTGATTTGTGCTCAGCCAGACTGCGGCATTCAGGCAGTGTCACTTGTACTCTGGATTTTCTTTTGCATGGGATGGCTCTCCTTTCACATCTCTGTATAAGCACACAGACTCTAAAGAGCAGTACTGTGTTCTTCTTCCATATCTGCTGGGTGCATGCATGGCCTGAGATCAACTCGGGATGCACGGGATGCTTCATCTTCCCCTAAAGTCCCTGGCTACTTCGACAGGTTATTCCTTGCCTAGTTTATCGATCTATTGCTTGCCTCAAAAGGAGTTTGGCCTCAGGACAGTAGAGTCCCCTGCTCTGCTTGATACCTCTTTTTTTTATGTTTTTTTTTTTTTAGATTTCTCTCTCTTTCTCTCTCCCTCTCTCCCTCCCTTCCTCTCTTTTTGTCCTAATTAGTTATACAGGATAGCAGAATATATTTTGATTCATTGTATACAAATGGAGCACAACTTTTCATTTCTGTCTGTTGTACACACTGTAGGGTTACACCATATGTGCAGTCATACATGAACCTAGGGTAATGATGTCCATCTCATTCCACCATGGGACATATACACAATGGAATATTAATCAGCATTAAAAGAGAATGAAATTATGGCATTTTCAGGTAAATAGATGGTGTTGGAGAATATCATGCTAAGCAAAGTAAGCCAATCCCCCAAAACAAAGGCCAAATGTTCTCTCTGGTAAGGGGATGCTGATCCAAAAGCGGGAGCAGGAACTTGGGAGAATGAATGCCTTTGTCCTTGAACTAACAATTCCCTGCCTCTGGGAGGCCCCTGGGAGTGGTAGTGAGGTTTACTCTTTTCATTGCTCCTGTAACCTGGGTGACCTGTTGGTAGACTGGGGTGGAATGGGGAGCAGTTCTGGGCAAGGCCATGGCAGGTTTGCTGGTCTTCCCAGAAGTGCCGTGGTTTTCAGAGGTGTGGTTCTCTGTTTGTTGTACAACTGCAGTTGATTTTCAGAGGATTGAAATGGCTGCAGCTTTGTAAATGGCTTTTTGTTACTTCATGGGGAGGTGATTTTGTGTCTCTAGAAGTTGGACTCTTGCTTGTTTGTTTTGCTCTTGTTTAACACTTTAGCACTGAAAGGCATCTGTTGCTCACATTAAATTTCCTGTGGGAGACAGGAGCTGAGAGCCTCAAACAGATGAACATGGAGCTGCTGACCTTGAAGGCAAGGGCAGCCTCAGCTTGGCCTCTGGAGTCCTCCCTTCCAGGGCTCTCTTCCTCCTGAGCAGCTGCTGTCATGCTTTGGCTCCTTGATCTAATCCAAATGCTTTCTTTAATGTAGGAAATTGAGGCCCCAGGAGGAAGGGGACTGGCTCAAGTTCAGCTGGACACTTGGAGACAATGAGGCCCCAGCTTTAGTGCCTTCTCCTTCCTGGGGAGGTGGGAGGCCTCTGCAGGAGCATTCATGGGGTCCCTAACCCTGGGGTCCAGCACCTAAGAACTCCTGGTCTTTCCCCCTCACTCTCCTCTCAACTCTGCCATCCTTCTTCAATGTCGTAACCATCCCCAGAGAAGAAAAGAGAACCAGGCACATCATTGCCTCCGTGGGTGGCTGTCCATATTGAACACCTCTGTGTGTCCATGAAGTGGGATAAATCCCCCAACCTGTTATGTGAAGTCCTACTAAGTGCCAGATGCTGAGCTCTGTGTTT
Organism: Callospermophilus lateralis; assembly: GCF_048772815.1. Lineage (NCBI taxonomy): Eukaryota > Metazoa > Chordata > Mammalia > Rodentia > Sciuridae > Callospermophilus > Callospermophilus lateralis. The sequence goes on from NC_135318.1 coordinate 8,092,334, forward strand.
AATGCGTGTTTTCTGATGTGACCCCCTTGTATCTTCTAACTCACGTTGCCCCAGTGCGAACCTGCGATAAATGAGGATCAAAGAGGTTAAATAATGTGCCTGATTGTTGTATAGCTGTGGTGGAAACTGGAATCTGACTTTGAGTTTTTGTGTTTCCAAGGCTTCTATTTCAGAAATATGGTCGACTCAACAGAATGGCTGAAACTCTGACCTGAGTCAAAAGTTAGGAAGACAGACATTTCCTTCATTACAGTGTGACCTCTGCAAGGGAAAGGCTTCAAAGGCTTCAAATCTCTCTCTCTCTCTGTCTCTCTCTGTCTCTCTCTGTCTCTCTCTCTCTCTCTCTCTCTCTCTCTCTCTCTCTCACACACACACACACACACACACACACACACCCTACCTACAGTGTGACTGCAGCTGCTGTATCACAGTGAGGTCAGCACCTAATTTTTCAGACTCAGATATTTTAGACAAGGTTTCCAAAGGCACGGTTCTCTGTCAAGGCGCACTTCAAATGTGCCTTGAGGAGTGGTGTGATTTTCTTTTAAGACAGAACAGCCATTCTTCACAGCTTCTCTGCCTTGGGAAGAGAGCAGGTGGGTGGAGGGGTTTAGCAGATTTATTGACATGAACATAGTGGTGGAGACAGAAGGCAAGCTGTCAGAGCCTGACATGAAGGGACTGGGGATAAATATTTCTGTTGACTTTCCATGGATTCGTTATCCTCACATACCCTTGCGCAGGGCTCACGTGCCGGAGTGAACTTGGGTCTGTTCTTTCCCCAGTGGGGGAGCGAGGCTGTGGGGGAGGGGAAAGGGAAGGAGGGGGGCGTTCAAAGAAGTTCAGGAAGAGAAATGCAAGGTGAGTGGATCACGGCAGTCTGTATTTGTGTTTACTTGCTCTTCTCAAAACGGACCAATCATGTATTGGAAGAACAAAAAGTAATAAGTTCCATGAGAAAGAACAACTCTTGACAGCTGACATACATATGTGGTGCGCACGGCAGAGGGAGCATTTAGCAAGTTCTCATTCGGCAAGTTTTATTGAGCATGTACTAGGCATGAGGTGTGGCCGTGAAACCTGAGATGTGTCAGTGATTGAAGCTCTTGGGGGCCTTACTGTTTGGGGGACAGGGAAAGGTAGCCCTAGACATCATGACAAAGAGTCCTCGGAATCACATTGGGATCAATGTCATGATGCTGCAGGGTGGAGCCCATGTTGGCAGGGTGCCTGGGACCCACAGTTCTCTTGGCCTGGCTGACACTGTACCACACGGTGGATGACGGGTCTGAGATGCCAGCAGGAGCTCTTTGGACTTGTTGTCATACACATCGGTCTGCCCTGCACCAGCCTGCTGCGTGACACGGCAGGCCAAACGCCCAGGGGCAGAAGGCTGGTTACACGGTGTGGCCTCCCTGTCTCTAGATTTGTCCCCGTCCTTGCAGTGGGAAAGCCTGGAGCCTGTCCCCTGGCGTCCTGCACTCACACAGGGGCCAGCAGCATGGCTCTCACCCCCCAGGACCAGTTTGCTGCCTCTTGTCTTCCCTTCATCGCAGCCTGAGGTTGACATACCCTCGTGTCCGGTAAGGGGCCTGCTGACCTCTTGGAGACCAACAGCAGCTTCGTGAAGTTGGTGACGTGTCTCACACGGTGACAACCTCAGAGTTTGGGTCCACTTGGATCCTCTGTTACTCGGGAAATTGGGGAGGGCCCAAAGCCCTGTGATCTGGTGATTTTGTTCTATTTGCCTGGCCTTCCACTAGGTGAGGAGAGTTTTATAAGGAAGCAAACAGAAACGTAGACTGGCACTTGAGGGCCTCGCCTAGCATGCGGGCAGGGGCTCGATGGGTAGTTATAGAATAAAGTGCTCTTTGGATAACCTAAAATTTGCACTGTGAGCTTCATAAAGTTAAGGTCCATGTTCTTACTGATCTTTGGATCCCTAATATATTTGCCAACCATTCACAGAGCAGGTAAAAGGCACCAGGTCAGCACTGGCTAAAGACAGAGGGTGATAGGAGACACGCCCGCAGGAGAAAGTCATGGCACGGGGCAGATGTGGGTGTCAGAGCCGGAGACCAATGTAACTATGCACAAGTGGAGGAGGCGGCCACTCCCCTCTGGAATGGCCTGGGAAGGATTCACATGAAAGACGTCCTTGAACTTGTTTTTGAAATGGAGGCAGGAGAAAAGGGCTCCTCCTGAGGCTGATGCTCAGGATGTGCCGCTGTTCCCATCGGGGCAGGGAGCATTTACTGCATGCTGTGGAGTGTCTGGAACCACACTCAGGGCTCTCTAGGGCTTGTGAGATCATCTCATTTATTCCTCCCACTTCTCTAAAAGCCAGAAGCTGACTATTCCAGTTTTGCTGGGCTCGCCTCACAGGTAAGGAGAAGCAAAAACTGAAGAGAAGCAAAAACTGAAGATTTTCATTATTCCAGTTCTATGACTGTGAATTCCACAGCATCTGCAAAGCTTTCTTCAACGATGGCACGTCTTTGGGATTTCAGCTTCCTCTGCATTCTCGTAGCACCCTGGAACTCACCTGCATACCCACCCTGTGATCACGCACACCTGACATGCTTCCCTGATTAACAAATAGCAGGGGCTGGGATATGGCTTAATTGGTACCTGGGTTTGCTCCCCAGCACCACAAATAACAGAACAAGTAGTAGCTGGTCCTACTTCCCAATATGTCAATAATATTTTCTTGAAATGAACAAAGCAATGTTACTCACAGATTAGCACGGGCACAAGACCCAAGAGTGTTCTAGAGCCTTGCAGACGCTCCTTGCTCCATGTTCAGTGCCCTTGCTGCTGTGTATATCACTGCAGTCTAGCATCCTGACCCACGTGCTGCTCCACGCTGCTGTTGGAGGAATCAGGTCATTCCTCTAAGGTTTGATTTACTTGACTGTGCAGAAAAGAGTTCCATGTTTTCCTGGATCTGACACATTCAAGAAGTAGTAGGATGCTACTTCTCACGGATCAGGTGAAGCACTAGAAAAACTAGGAGGTGTTTTCACAAGTGTAAATCTGGGCAAGGACTTGGTACCTGGAGTCAACGGAACCGGGTTTGAATCCTGGTTTCCTGCTTTTTGAGCTGGTGGTGTAGAGAGAATGCAAATTTCCTCATCTGTTAAACAGAACAACTTTCCTGCCCTCACAGCGGGGTAGGACAGTTATATGCAATAATGTCTGTAAAGGCATTCTGTGAATTGGAAAACAGCATGTGAGTATTAGTCATTTGTTAGTTATTAGTCATTTAAAATGAAACGTAGGGAAATCTCTTGGCTGCAAAATTAAAATATGTCTAAGATCCACTATCACTCAGATGACAGCAGCATTGGTAAGAGTTTAGTCCTGTTAGAAAAGTAGAAAGCAATGGTCACTAGGTCTGGATGACCACCTGGACTGTCTGCTAAGAGGCCACCAGAAGCTATCACTCTTTCTTAGTGATGTTCTATCTCGGAGCCCTGGGATCCTCCAGAGCCCTTTGCTGCCACTCTGGGCTCCCTATAAAAGCTCCCGACGCTTGGTGCATTTCCCAGGGAGATGTTCCTATAGGGAGGAGAGCAGGTGGATGGTCTCCATGGAGAAGCTGGGCTAGGAGTTCTGTTCCTCCATGGAAACTTGCACCAGGCACCTCTTCTGCTTAGCTGGTTGCCCACGAGTTTGATTTGCGCGTCTCAGTCCTCTTGCACCCCCTGATTTCAGGAGAGAGACAATTTCTCAACCCGCTGAGCTGAAGGTGAAAGCCTGCCACCAGTCCTGCCAATACCAGTGACCTCTTCCTGCCTCCATGGGCTGCCCTGGGGACCACAGAGGTCACTGGAAAGGCTTGAACAGGGCTCTTGTCTGTGAGACAATGCCTTATTGTACAGAGGGGAGACAGTGATTCCCTGGCCTGCTGCATTCCAGGTACTACGGCTGACAAGGAGCCCGTGGCCATAGTGCGCATGTGTGTGCCCGCAAATAACCAAAGGGATCCTACAGTCCCAGGAGGAGGGCACTTGCAGACACTGCGAAGCAGAGAGATTGTTTTGCATAAAGTAAAATAATTAAGAGTCTAAACTGGGTCCTTTGCTTTCCTTTGTCTCAGGCAGGATCTTCCAGGAACTGAGAGGGATACCATGTAGAGAGGAGGAAGGAGCTCCCAGTCCCGGGGTACTCAAGGACATGGGCCCTGTGGTAAGTCCTCTTGAGGAGCAGAGATGACTGGATGGAGGGGGAGTGGCCACATCCAGCTGATGGGCTCCAGTCTGTCTGTGCAGTAAGGGCGTTGACCTGAGACCCGGAGGCCAGGACTAAGTGTGGGTGGAAGAAAGAGGGCTGGAGGGCGCAGGCCACGTGGTGATGCCAAGTGAAGCCCAAGGCAAGGTTTCATATTGAAAAGGAGAACACTTTTGCCTATTTCCTTGAGGAATGTGTTCCAGAAATGTGAGTGGCACCTAGAGCAGCAGTGCCCTGTCAGCATCAGCCGCTGGACATTGCTGAGTGAATGTGCAGCCTCGGTGGAGCGTGTCAGCCAGCCTGGGGGACAGCCAGGGCACTGCTGGGAATCTGCTGTCGGTGGGGCTGGAGGAAGAAGGAAGGAGGGAGAAGGACGTGGACTGGAGGCTGTGGCGAGGCTGGATGCAGAGTCGACCGGAACCGACTTTCTCTCCATTGTTGTTTAGATTAGAAGGTTGCCTGAAGTTCCTGCACCCTGCAGCCTCCTCACCTCCAAGATGAGGCTCTGCCTTCCAGACTTGATTCAGGAACAAGGCAAAAGCAGCCAGCAGGGTGCCCCGGCAGTGGTGGCTGCTGGGAAGACACTGGTTTCCTTTCCATCTTCTGAGTCGTTACAATGAGATAATCATATAAAAGTATTAGAGTCTCCCCTACCCTTAAAACCCTCAAGTTCTCTGGGAATGGAATGTGATTATTTTTAATCAGCTGATTGGGATCCAGGGTGACTTCATCGTCTCGTGAACCTAATTGAAAGGCTTCCAGCTCATTGCTGTGAGGGCTGCTCTGAACTCCCAGTGACCCTGGCCCAAGTGCCGTTTCGTCAGCTCTGCCTGGGGAGCAGGCGTGGAGGCAGCGACCCAGGCTGGTGTCCTCCTGGGGCTGAGACAGTCAACATCTTGGTTATTCAATAAGGCATCCTGGTCCCCTGGAGGAAAAAGCGCCTCGTACTTCCCTCGGGAGATGGTCCTCCGTCCTGTGCATCATCTCTTTATTTTGCTGTCTGACCTTGAGTTTATATTAGCACGATTTCCCACTCTTATTGCACATGGTGGGATGGCCTATCCCCCTCCTCCGGACCCTCCACAGCCCATGGCTGAACACCCAGGTGTGTGGGTGCCCATGAGCAGCAGTGGTTCCCCAGGTGGGCGAGAGAGATCCTTCCATATTTATTCCCTTGGTGGCCACATCTTGTCTCAGGAATCCCAAATAACTTCTCTGAGTTTATTTTCATCTCAGATAAAACGAAAATGTAGAGTTTCTCTTTTATGCAAAGTAAAGCTGAAATGGGCCAGGAAGAGGTCAAGATGGCAGGAGCTCCTGGGGACTGGGATCTTATGGGGGAAGGGAGCCTGGGGACATTGGGTGGTTCAGTGGGCACAGGAGGAATTCAAGTTCGTGTGACTCCTACCCTGCTTTGGAGGCCCAACCAAGGAGGGGAGGAAAGAAGGAGGGAATTAAGATCTAGAATTCTCTGTGGCTGGAGAAGCAGGACGTGCGAGAGGAACAGGTTGCTAGAAACTGGTATCTGTGAGAGCTGCTAACCTTTGGCGCTAAACCCTAGCAGCTGGCGCAGCAACCTAAGGGGCTTGGATTCTCCTCGGAGAGCAGAGACCTCAAATCTCCCTGTGCTTAAAATGGGCCCTCAGTTTGCATTTTAGATCCATTTCCTTGGTTCTTTTGGGACTTAACATTGAAATGAAAACACATGTTCCTTGGGGGATTTTTCTAATCGGGTTGTAAATAGCAGATGACCAGGTTCTCCAGCTCTCTGTGCTCGGCCTGGTACTCACAGCCTGTAAATCCCTTCAAGTCCCACTTCAGGAACTCAGGCAAAAATAATGAGGTCAGTCCTCAAGGGAAGAAGCAGAGCCCCTTTCGTCTAAATAGAAAGAATCAAATCATCTTTTAAATGTAAGGTTAAGAAATGACTCGCAATTACTTGGAGCTGTGTTCACAGCTTCACCACTTAATCTTCCATTGGCTGCCGAACGTGCAGGGCAGGAGCCTCTGAATGTCCACTGTGAGCCAGAGGCCAAGAGGAGCCAGGTGCCATCCTGGCCAGGGCCGATTCCTGGGAAGCTAATGACTCTCCAGCTCAGGCCCTCAGGGCCCTCCTGGCTTCAGCCGAGGCCTGAGGAACGTGTGCACAGGGTCATCGCGATGGTAAAGTGCTTCTGCGCACCGAGCCATCCACTCTTCCAAAATCTTCAGTTTCCATAAAGCCTGAGTCTGTTCCCTGTTTGCTCCCTAAAGTAGCCCCAGTTGTGTGGGAGAGACATCCATGTAAACAAACATGTCCCCGAGCACATTAGGGGTGCTGGTCTAGAGGAGGCCACCCAAGACCTGCTGTCCACACACTTGAGCATGGGTGTGCTGAGGGGCTTGACCCTCCAACAACCAACTTTGGGGATCTTGAGGGCGTGGAGAAATCCCTCCAGAGACGGTTTCAGAGAACAGCGTCTGCTTTATTGCAGAGCAAAAATAGCTTTTGTAGTGGGTATGTGTCAATTTATATATGACAGTCATGATAGGCCGGAGGTGATATATCTATGTCATCTCACTGCCACGTAGTCTGACCCCCCCAGCAACAGGGGAATAACTCCTTGTCAAAGGAGCAAGGAAATTGTGCTTGCCAGTGTTTGGACAGCACTTTGTCCCAAAGCATAGAGTTTGGTCTTATGACTTTCTTGCTGGACAATGAGCAAGATAAGCATTCCTCCGTGAGGGTCCGAGGTTAGGCCTGAAGCATAGGTGGACTGCAATTCAATGTTGGTGCTAAACACCTGGAGTTACAGGTTAAAGACTCAGACAAGACTTTCCTTGACCTCCACCAGATGGTCCTCATACACCAGCCACAGTTTGTGGCACCCAGGCCCCTTCCACTTCTGACCTACTGGTAGATTCAGGAGCTTCCATGATCCCCTCGGTTTTCATTATTTTCTAGTCCAACTCAGAGACCCCAGGAAAGCACTAGGATGAATGATTAAAATCTTATTTTAAAGGATACACATAGGGCGGAGTCTGGGAGGGTTGCAGAAGCTCTGTGGAATCAGGATGCACCCAGCACACCCTCTGCTCCCCAGCAGGACGTTCCTCCCCTTCCCAGCCCCTCCTTCCCAGGGTGTCAGTGTGTCTGGCCCACCGAGGAGCTGGGACTCTGGGATTCGTCCCCAGCTGACATCCCCTGAGGTCCTGGTGGCCACTTGCCATGCTGCCATTCTCTGTGCACACCTTGGACTTGATGAAAGTCAGAACAGAAGGTGGCTTAAAGCAAACCCCTAGAGGTCCTTTTTCCCTAACCACACCAAGCTGAAAGCTGATCTGACTCTGCTCAGGTTGGTGACACCTTCTGAGACTGTCTAAGGGGAGCAAGGGCAGGGGACTCCAGTATCATCCCTTTCTCTGTCCGACTCTGCTACCAAATGGAGAGGGGAACGTCTAGACCACTTCAGCCCAATGTGCTCCCCGTTCTCTGCTCTCCGCCATTCCCTGGGGATGAACAAGGGTTGAGCTGCCTCCCTCTCCGCCACGCTTGTCCTCTGAAGGAGCAGCAGGCCTCACGCCTCTGCTGTCTTAGAGTGGAGAGGAGGCCTCTGGTGGGTGGACCTCCTCCTCCTCCCACCTTCCTCATCCAGATGCATCGGGATCCTACCCTCCAAGTCTGACGAATCCCTTCCATTGTTTTTTCCCAGTTTTTAAAAGTAATTATTGCTTTTTAGATAGTTGTCAATTCACATGCAACTGTAAGCAGTAATACAGAGATCTTTACCCATGTCCCTCCGTGGGAACATCTTGAACTTGAACTGTAGGGACAGTATCACAAACAGGTTATCGCCAATGATCTGATCCACGTATAGAAGACTGCTGTCACCACAAGGGTCCCCCGTTGTCTTACTATTTTCTGTTGCTATAAAGAAATCCCGAACCAGGCAATCAATGAAAAATAGAAGTTTGTTTTGTCCCCAGCTCTGGAGGCAATGGCACTAGCACCTGCTTGGCATCTGGTGAGGGTCTTTTTCCTGCATCAAGACATGGCAGAGAGCATCCCACGGGGTGATGGAACACGTAAGCTAGCTGGGATCGCTCTTGCCCTTCTTAAAAAGCCACTTCTGACATCACAGAGGTCCCATGCTTTGGACCTCCTCTACTCCTAGTCACCTGCAGAGGCCTCACCTCTAGGTATCATTAAGAGCGAATGCATTGGGGATTCAGTTTCCCACACATCAACTTTGAGAGACAAACATTCAAACCGTAGCCCCTGTGCTTCCCTTGGTGGCCACACCGTTTATTCCTCTGTCATTCCTGTCCTCTCCTTTCACCTTCTTAGCCCCTGGCAACATTTAATCTGCTCTGCATTCCTGTTAATAAAGCTGCTATAAACATCAGTGCACAGGCTGTTGGGTGAACCCCTTCTCCTTGATGCCTTCATCTCCCCCTAGAAGGCCAACATCTGAGTGACCATGGCCAAGATTAAATACTCAGAAAAATAGCAACAAAAGATAACAACCAAAATGTCACCCTCTGGGGTGCTGCTTTTCAAAGCTGATTCTTATATACATTCCTTTGCCTGCATTAGAAAATATAAGGTAATTTTCCAATTGCATATAATATAAATATCATGTAATAATAATTATAAAAAATAATTTTGCATTTGGTGCTGCAGCCAGGAAAGGGTGAAAGTCTCTGGGAAGACTGAGGTTGATAAGTGAGAGAAGTTTATTTTTCATGTGAAAGATTGATACCAACTGTATTGACCTGGCTGGTGCCCAGTGTTCAGGGAGAGCAGAGGTGCAGACAGAAAATTTATAACTTTGCTGGGTGCAGTGGTGCACACACACACACCTGCCTGCAATCCCAGCGGTTGAGAAGGCTGAGGCAGGAGGATTGAAAGTTCAAAGCCAGCCTCAGCAACTTAGCAAGGCCCTGAGCAACTCATTGAGACCCTGTCTCTAAATAAAATATGAAAAAGGGCTGCGGATGTAGCTCAGTGGTTAAGTGCTCCTGGGTCCAATCCCTGGTACCAAAAAAGAAAATTTATAACCTTTCAGAGCTTTTATTACTAGTGAGAGTGTGGCTATATATATGTATGTATGTATGTATATCTGTATGTATGTATGTATGTATGTATCTATCTATCTATCTATCTATTTTTGTCCCCAGTTCTAGGGAGTGGAGGAGAAAGCGAGACTTCTCCTCACCAACCACCTACCAATCACCTGGGTGAGGAATGAGCTGAACAAGAACGTGTCTCCTAGACCACACATGGGACAAATCTCACCTTTTACAGTGATAGTGGATTTCTCAGAGAAAAAGTGATCCATCAGCATCATTGTGGTGTAGTGCCGAGCTACACCACAAGTATAATCTACTCTGATGGTATTTATTTATTTATTCATGTCAGGATTACAACTTGTGTGTAGCAAGATATGTCAACTCTCAGGCCCAAATTTGAGTGAAGTTTTTACATTGGTGTACACCTGTGTAACCCTGTCCCAGCCAAGATGTAGAATATCGCCATTACCTTGGGTGGCCCCGCAGACCCCCTTCCTGGCCCCTTTATCATCAATATGCATTAAATTGAGGTTAGTAATATTCTGATTTCTGTGTTCTGACTAGATTTCAAATTCAGGTTTAAACTGAACTTAAACATTTAAAGTGAAATAAGTACAATAACAAATAAAAAGAAGGAAAATTTTAGAAAAATACATAAATGATTCTGATTTAGTGTTTGGTGAGGTGAAGGGAAAAAAGGTCTCCAAAGAGATGAGCCATGCCCACAGGAACCCATAACCAGGGACCCAGATCTGTGAACGGGAGGCCCTTAGTCCAAATGTTCAAGGGAAGATGAAATTGTTCAATTACCTTTCAAGTGTACGTGCGATACACATGTAGTCATGATGAGCCTATTTGCCTTGTCGTTCAAGTACCAAAGCACCTCTTTGTAGAACTGGAACCCTAGGCCCAAAGGTGTAGCAGGACTTACCCAAGATCTCCAAACCTGTGAATGTCAATGGCATTGAGATACTACACTGTCAACAACTGTGACTTATTGAAGGGATGCAGGGTGTTTCAGCTTCAGGAAAAGTCAAATGGGTGAAACGATATGGCGGTTGGGAGAATTTTAAGTAGTAGTGTTTGCCTGAAGTTCAGCACTGGTATTAAAGGGTAGGTGCCAGGAGATATAATCCACGTAGCAGATGACTAGGGCCTTGGATGGCTACACAGAAAAGAGGTCCCAGGCATGGGGATGACCTTGAAGTGTTAAATAATGTTGATCAGATTTGCATGTAAAGAAGTGTTCAAGGAAGTGGGGCAGGGAGACCATCAGTTAGGATGGCGTTGTCAGGGCAGGGGAGGAGAGGGCTGGGAATTGTGGTTAGCATCTCACTGAGGATACGAGGAGGGAACAGCAATCCAGTGTGAAGAAGACTGAGAACACAGACTTGGTTTGAAGAAAGAGAGCCAGCAGGTCCAGAATCATCCCCAGGGTTTGGAGGCCTTGGCTTGGAGAGTGATAAGCATGCAAGAGAGCAGCAGGATTGGGGAAGGGCCTCATGGTGGGCACAAACCCACCCAGGCATCTATATTACCAAGGAGAACAGCAATGTGCCCGGGTCCTGTATGCTGGCATGCTGATGCCCAGGCCCCAGGTGAGTTCACAGTGCAGCATTGTGGACAGGTGTGGGAGAGGGTCAACACTTCTGAACAACAATCACAGCAACAACAAAGCAAACAAAATGAAAGAACACAAACTGCTAACCTGATCTTGAGAATTTTATTAGAAATCAATAAAATTGTTCCTAATTAGAGCAAGAAATCTTTTCATCAGAGGACTCAGATCCCGGTCTTGCAGAGCCAGTTTCTCCTCTTTGAAAGAGAGTTATTGAAATGCAAGAAGAGTGCTGGATGTCTGTGCCTCTTTTCTGAAAAGAACTGCTCAGTCCCTGGGTGACCCTGTGCTAATGTGTCTGTGGCTGGTGAGTCATTTCCCAGCCTGAGTGGGAGATGCTATCAGTCGCATCAAAGTCCCCCAGTCACCTCCACCCCACTCCTCCTGCCTGTACCAGCCACAGGAAGGCCATTGGCACAGCCGCGTGCCATCGTCTCCAGCCCTGCCCCACCTGATCCACCTCTAATTTAATATTGCTACATGCAGGGGATTCATTACTAAAATGTATTATTCTACCTGCAAACACACTTTGATGGGCTTGACAGGAAACTAGAAGCATTGCCTACTTACTTGGTTTAGCGAAGCTGTCACCGGAACAGGTGTCTCTGCAAAGACTATTTTAGAATGACCCCGAATGTGTCTCTTTTTCTTCAGAGAAATTATAGCCACATTTTAAAGTGATTCTTTCCAACTTGCATCTCTGCTGAGAGGTTTCTCGCTTCATCTCCCCCACATTCCTGGCTCGGGGGTCAGAGCCGCAGGCTAGCTACAGGTTCCTTGTTGGGAAGTGTTTTCACTGAGCTGAGCCGCTTCCCTGTCCTGCCTCACAGGGGCAGCCTTGACATGGGGGGAAATGGCACGCCTCTCCCCACCACTCAGTGGAGACTTAGTGTCCTCCTTGCTCAGACAAGGAAACCCCCTGACAGACCACACAGGCCCCCGTCCTGCCGCCCCCCGGGCCCAAGGCAGGACTTTTTAGCTGTTGAAAGGACTGTGTCCCTTCTCCCTGGGCCTGAGGAGCCTGCAGCCCTAGGGGAGACGGGGCTGTGTCCACTGGGAGGCTTGCTGGTTCTTCACCAGCTTCCACCAGCGCGTGCTTCTGGGGTCTGCAGCCTGAGCTGCTAATGAGAAAAATAAGGCTGTAGCTGCCATTTGCTCAGGGGCTGGACTTACCTGATTCAGAGACTCGCCCTGTGTTTTCCAGGACATTCTACCTGTCCACAGCTTTTGCCATCGACATACTTTAGACTGAGTGGTATGGCGGTGATATCAATCAAGGGATTTTCCTTCGCTATTTGTGTTCCTCGACTGGTTTCTTGGTAGCCAATGTCTTCAGCTGTCCTTCTCTGCTCCTTAAAACATGATGACCTTGGCTGTGTCCTTCAACTTTCTAGGTGACTTTTACAGGTTGTGTGGAAGTCTGGAGGCTAGAATAGCAGTGTCTGGAATTTGGAATTATGTGTTTGTGGTTTCCAAAGGTGGCCCTTGCCTCTGGTTAGCTGTGTGGACTTAGGCAAGTCACTTAAATTCACCCAGGATCAGTTTCCTCACCTGTGAAGTGGGGATAACTAATGGTAACCCTGAAAGATGAAGGATCTTAACCTCCATCTGGTGTGGGGAGCTGTCAGCGTGGTCAACAGGGCCTGGCTTGCAATCCAATTCAGTCTAAAAGCAGAAGCTAGATTAATAGAATAGTAGCAGTTCCCATAGAGGCATCCTCGATGTGCTCTTCTCTTATGTGATGAACTCATTTCAGCACTCACAGCAGCTCTAGGAAGCAGCGCCTATTATTATCTTTATTTTAAATGTGAGGAAACGGATCAACAAAACACTGGAGCTAAATGCCACAGCGTCAGCAGGCAGTGGAGTCACACAGCACTCTCAGGCAGGCTGCTTCCGAAGCCACTCCTCGAATCACCACACACACAGCCAGCCCTAGAATCATCTCCAGAGCAATGCTCTCAGCCTCCCATTTCCATTGCAGAGTGCACTACATTGTAGGGTGAAATCCTGCAGCTTGTAATCAGACCTTGACCACTCACCAACTGTTCAGAAAATGGAGCAGACTCGAGCCTCTGACCACAGGTCCAGGGAAGGCACACCTTGCTGCGAAAGCCGCAGGTAAGTCCTACATTCCTATTCAGCTCTAGTTACATTCCCTGTCCTGAAAAATAAGATTCTATGACAAGCGTTGGACAGATGGATTGACATGCCAAGAGGTCTTGCTTTTCCTTAATGCTGTGCAACACGTTCACCTCCAAGAGCTGTGAGAATAACATCAAATAATCAAAAAAGAAAGAAAAAAACAAGAGCCACACATGCAACCATCAGATTGTCCATGTAAATGAAGGGTCATGACTTGATGCAGCCTTTTGTCTGGTGCCCATTTTTGATTCAGATTTTTTTTTTTTTTTTTTTTGGTACTGGGGATTGAACTCGGGGGCACTCGACCACTGAGCCACATCCCCACCCCTAATTTGTATTTTATTTAGAGACAGGGTCTCACTGAGTTGCTTAGTGCCTCGCAGTTGCCGAGGCTGGCTTTGAACTTGCCATCCTCCCAAGCCACTGGGATTCTAGGCGTGTACCACCGTGCCCAGTCCTTTCTTCAGACATTTTGGAGAGCTGTCGTCAAAGACTCTCCATAGCAAAATTTTTGTCCAATTTTAAGAACTAATGGGGGAATTAGGGTATGTTTTTTCTCAGAAGATATTTGACATTCCATCTCTACTTTCTGCCAGACTCCAAATTCTGAGTTTAGCCACGCCCCAGGTCCTGATGGTTTTAGGAGTGTGAGCACCTGTGTGTGCGAATGTGTGTGTGTGTGTGTGTGTGTGTGTGTGTGTGTGTGTGTGGCTTAGAGTGATGACAGGATCCACGGTGGAGCTCTTGTAGGGGCTGGTGTGGCTTTGACCTCAGGTCCCGCCTGGCCCTGCTGGACTCTCCTTGGCTTGGGTACGATAGACCCAGGTTTAATGCCCGCCCACAGCTCGTCCTTGTCTCAGGGGCTTTGCCTCCTTAGTCTGTAAGACTGGGAGGAAAGGAATACATCCTGCTCTTCCAGCAGAAAGATTAATGTTCTTCCAGACCAAGGATAGGTTGCCAGTCCTGTGGCCCAGAGTTTCCAAAGCCAGAAAAGCTCAGGCAACTGGAAGCTTCCTTATAACTCAAACCTGATCTGAACATATTGGCAAGAAAGCCCTATGCAAACTTCAGCTGTTTATAGTCCTTATTCTGCTGCTTGGTACAGTATTCATATATTTTGCTGCATGAATATTAATGTGTTTGATTACAGGCCACCGCTCCACACGCCTCCGGGCCTGTTATATAATATATCTTTCATGCACCTTGGTACTTTCTTAGAAATCTGAATATATTCTGGATTTTTAGTACATCTGGCTATAAGTATTTTGGATAAAGGACTGAGGACCCATGATCTTATTTAATCCTTGCCACCCATCATATGAAATAATTATATATCCATATGAAGATGAGAAAACGGATATTAGAAAAATTGGTTAATTCATCCAGGGTCACAAAATATTGTGAGGAAGATTCGGAATTAAATACATGCTTTAATTCAAATGCATCCCTTGTCCTCCACTCCATGTGGTCTTCCTAGCTTCTTTAGGAGGTAAGCCTCAGGTCTGAATACAGGTGCTACTCAGCTTATGATGGGGTGACTATGTTCCGATAAATCCATTGTAACATCATATGTTAAAAATGCATTAATTACACCTAGCCTACTGAGCATCACAGCTTAATCTAGTTTATGTTAAATATGCTCTGAGTCCTCATGTTAGCCTGCAGTTCGATAAATCACACAAAACAGAGCCCACTCTAAAAATATTGGATATCTTTTAGTTGTCAATGGATCTTTATTTTATTTATTTATATGTGGTGCTGGGAATCGAACCCAGTGCCTCACTCATGCTCAACCCAGTGCTCTACCACTGAGTCATAACCTCAGCCCTGGTATTAAATATCTTATGTGGCCCATTGAATCATGAGGACATCACACTACAGCTTTCTCACCCATGAAAAGATCAAAACTCAAAGTATGGTTTCCACTCAATGTGTGTTACTTCAACATCATCTTAAAGTCAATCATAAATAAAACTGCCAGAAGTCAGGGATGATCTGTAGTAGAAGTAATACTGAGCCAGGACCACCATCAAGAGCAAGGATATGCTCTAGAACAATGCTACTCAAAGTGTGGTCCTTGGACCTGCACGGAGAGCCTGTTAGCAATGCTGAGTCTCGGGCATCCTCAGGACCTGCTGAGTCGGAATGAGCATTTCATCAAGACAGCCCCCGAGGGGGTTTCAAGTGCACATTCAAGTATGAGGACTCCTGGGCTAGATGCTTGGAGAAGGAAGACACCATGTGCCACTTTTTTTCCATTCTTTTCCAGGATCACACTGTAAAGTGAAGCCTCTGCTGGGGTGCAAATGAGGAGGGAGAGCCATGCAGTGGTTCCAGGGTATGCCACAGTGATTGCCAGAGGAGACACGGACTTGTGAAGATAAACTCACCCGTTGCACCTTGGTCCTAAGAGGCAGGCATTGCTCAGCAGTTGATTTCCCAAGCTAATGCTGTTTTTCTATTTGTCAAAGCAAGCCCTACAACTGTACATTGATCTTTGGGATAATTCAGGTGACTGACCTACCAAATTCAGGTATCAAACCAATCTATGTCACAATGATTAATCACTTGCCCTTCAGTGGTCTGGGTTTTTCAAATTTGCACTCCTGGCATCAGGCACTGGATAAGTCTGCGATTCATCCAGCAGGCAGAGAAGGTCCTGCTGTAGTGGGATGTTGAGCTGCTTCTGTGGTCTTGACCCTCCAGAGGCCAAGAGTGCCACCCACACCCCTGATCATGAACATAATAAAGTCTCCAGACATTGCCAAGTGTCCCCAGAGTGGGGTAGGTGAGGGAGGGATGTCACTCTTAGTTGGGAACCATTTCCCTTTGGCATTTTTTTTTTTAATTCATCCTTTGCTACTGTGTAGTTCCCCAAGCTCTAGATGGGACTTCCCGATCATTTGTCAAGAAACCAACAACACTTAGCTGTTGTTACACAGAGCTCTTCAGAGGAAAGGTTTTCAAATGAATGGACAATAGACAATTCGTGTCTGATACGGCGATTGCATCGAAGACGGTGCCTTTGAGAAGGTGGCTTGTCACATGGATATCAATTCCCTTAGCCAACGGTGTCCGGGAAACTCAATCTCCCTGCTCCCTTTACAATTCTGCCTATCTGGACAGGTTACGCAGAGTTCTTTTCAAAATGAGAAACTTTATGTTTGTTGGAATACATGGCTGAGGGGATCTGGGGCTGAAAGCCGGGCTTCTGGAACAAAGCCCCCAATGCAGGGCAGGAGCAAGGATGCCCACTCTGGGGTGCTGAGAGGAGGCAGCGACACCCTGTAATGGGAGAGAGCTGGAAAACGGGGTGCTGTCCTCTGTCTGAGGATTCTGGCTGATAAAGATTGAACATGGCTGGCCACTCTCAAAAGTCAAGTGATGGAATCCCTGGGAAAAGATGTACTTCATTCTCCTGCAGAGAGGACTATAAAACAAAGAGAGCAAGACTCTAAAGAGCCCTTGAAGCTCTAGTTTCTGGAGAAAAACAACATTTCCCTGCCATCTTAATAGCTCCTGGGAAGCCTATGGTACTGGCTGGAGGCGGCCATGAAGAGGAATAATAACAGGCCCAAGGCACTGGCAATGAATCTCAACTTGAACATCCGAAGCATCAGCAACTGGAGGGGAGTAGAAATCCCAGGGACAAGTTCACCAGGAAGCACCATGCAGGTAGAGAGAGACCCCTAGCAAAGCTTCCTGGGATCAAGTCAAATATAATCCTGGTTGTTCTCCTCAAAATGGATGCTTCCTTCTCTTGGATTCCTACTCAAACCAGGATGGACTTACTAAGCTTACATATTTAAGGACAGGTAGCCAGTACCCTGACCTTATAAAGGGACATGGATGAGAGAGGATTCTGTTGCCTCTCGAGGGGAATTCCACGTCTCCTGAGCTCATGTTTACCTGTGTTCCAAGTGTGTGCTAAACATACAGTCCACATACAACCGATTAGCCAGAACAGTGATCTGAGGTTTGGGGGTCTTCTGATCCCTCCACCAGCTCGTCCCTCTTTCCTACCTCTGCTCAGTGGCACCACTTGTATTTTCTCTCTGCCTGTTGCCCTCCCTGGGCTGAGTTGTGTCTTTTCCTTGGATGCTGAGCTTTGGATTTACTTTTTAAGTCATAGCATTTTCCTCTGCTGTCACCTAAGGCAGGTCCCAGGCCACACGGCCTGTTCTAGGGCATTGCCACTCAATGTGTGGTCCCCAGGTCTGCTTACTTATCCTCCTTGGGATAAATATAGAAATCAAGGGTAAGCTATTCAAAACTTTTAATAAGGACCTGATAGAGCAATTTTATAAATTTATAATTTTTGTAACGATCTAATTAAATTTGATCTTTTATTTAGATATTAATCTAATGAAATCTAATAATAACACAAATCAGACTTTTGCAATTCTTTTTCTCCTCCCACCCCTGGTAATTCATTTGGAAAATATTTTACAAATTTTGGTCCTCCAAGGATCAAGAAAACCTAACTTGCTTTCTCTATACATAGTTGGAGAAGCAGAGGTCTGGGGACCCCATCTGGTTGCCAGACCCCAGATGACCTCATCTTTAGTCCTCCATTTGATCTCTCTAGTTGTTTCCAAGCACAGAGGCCAAGGATGACCAAAGCTGCTCTTGAGAGGATGGCCTCTGATCACTCGGACCCAGGGAAGTGGGCTTTGCCTGGGGTCTGGGATGAGGCTGGGCTTATCACCCCTGCAGGAAAAGGGTGGGGGAGGGCGGGGGAACCATCTGCTTGGAAGAGGGAGAAAACAGAGTCCCTTTCTTTTTGATCTGCTTTATTGCTTTCCATTCCCACCAACGGAAGAGCCACTGAACCCATCCTGCACTGTGTGGGGAAGAGCGGTGACAGATGTTTAGCCTTTTACCGTCCTTACTCACTAGGGATGGGTACAGCTGCCCCCAGTGATGACCCCCCCACCCCCAGCCCTAGACCAAAAATGAGCATTTTTGTATCAATGTCAAAGTTTTTGTGAAAATTAAGCACGATATTTGATAATGTGAAACATAAAAATGTTTGGGACTGTTTCCTAGAGTTTTCAGAATAACACTCATCAAGACTGTTGGAAGGAGGTCTTCCAGAGATGCTGGCAGAATTGTTGGAGGCCGTGTGGTACATGGGAGTGACAGGGTGACACTTTCTTCCATGTGAACATGGGGAAGGCATTTGATGACTTCATGTCTCAGGTTCCCCATCTGCAAAAGGGAGACTCTAATGCTCCCCACTTCACGGCTGACGTGAGCGTTCATTCAGTTAGTTCAAGTGTCTAGATCACTTGTGACGAAACCTCATTCTTACTGTGGGCAGGTTAATCGAGCTCTCTAAGCTTTGATCTTCCAATCTGTGAAATGGAGAGAGCCTCTCTGAAGACCTAATTTAGTCTTCTACAGTTTTTTTTCCCCGATTTATTCTCAAAAGTCCATGAGGTGCTTTGGATTTGTTTGATTCTCATGAATTCTGTATGACCAACTCCTCAGACGCAGCCAGAAGAGCTATCAGATTGCTTTCATATTTCTAGAGTCAATGAAAACCCGGGGGCTTTCCTACAGTCCCATTCATTCTGCTATTTAGTCACCAGACACTTCTGAGCATCAGCTGTGCATCAGGCACTGGTGTCCAGGTACTTGGGATTTATTCGTGAATAGCAACAACCAAAGATCCCTACCTCCAGGGACCATGCAGTCTGGGGGAGAAAAGGTGGTAAAACCAGGGACTCTGAACCAATAGATAATTAAATTATATGATATGTGTGAAAGTGGTGAGTTCTGTGTCAGAAAGAATGGTAGAACTGGACAGGGTACAGCAAGAGTGGCATCCAGACAGAAGGAGAGACCAAGGCAGCCTTCTGTGGGGTTTGAGGAGGGCCTGGCGTGGAAGGTGCAAGATAAACCAAGCCTTGAAGGAGATAAAGGAATTAACAGGTAGAATCTGGGGAAAGATAATGGCAGAAGAGGACTCATTAGAGCAATGACCCTGGAGCAAGGAAGTGTCCACTGTATCTGAGTGACAGCAAAGACACCCATGTAGCTGCAGTGCCATCATCAAGGGGAATTATTTAAAACTCAATACTATTCTCTAGGGTCCTGTTCCTCACCTGGAGTTTTCATAAACCCTGAGGCTTCTGGAGTCCAGAAATGACTTCTCCAAATGGCAAAGTCTTATTTTTGGACAGTTTAATGAGACCCTTCCTGCCCTCTGCCTTATGATGCTACTCTCTAGAACTGTGCAAGTGGAGTTGCTGGACCACAGGACACCAATATCTCTCTCACTAATTTCCTATTTCAGTTAGATAATTACAGCTCCTATAAGCCAAGTTTGCCTCTCAAGTAGCCTCCCAAGGATGAGCCGGAGAAGATGTTGGCCCCTGACTCCATGGGACCCACAAGCACCTTGCTTTTTCTAGTTGTATGGTGTCCACATTGTTAGCAAGCTTTCTGTATCAGCTTACTTTGTGTTGCTATAATGAAATGCCTGAGGCTGGATTCTTTATAAAGAAAAGAGTTTTATTTAAATGCCCAAGACCAGGCAACTCCATCTGTTCAGCCTCGGGGGAGGACCTTTGTTTACTTGACAATATGGCAGAGGGCATCATGTGGAAGCATGTGTGGGAGGGAGAGATCACATGGTGAGACATGAAGCCAGCCCTGAGAGGGGCCAGTCTTGCTCCTTTTATAATAATCTGCTCTTGCTAGAACTAAGCAGGACCACAGAGACCTACGTTAATCTCTTCCAAGGGCAGCGTGCCCAGTGACGTACCACTTTCCTCTAGTCCCCACCTCTTAAAATCTCTACTGCTTCTTAACACCACACACTGGGGACCAAGCTCCCAGCACAAGAACCCTTGAGAGACAAACCACACCCAGACCCCAGCATTCTTGATCCACAATTGAGAGGTGGATTCTTGTGCTTTCGTTTCTCAGACAAGTTCTATTGCCTCGGTGAACCCAGGCCGGGAGTTTCAAATGTATAGTCAGTGCTACCTGCTAAGACGCAGTTTGCTAGGCAGAATATTATAGAAAGAGAAAGCATTAGTCACAGGATAGAAAATTTCAGTTCGATGTTAAGAAGTTCAGGAGATCTACTGTACAACATGATGACTTTAGTTCCTACCAATAATGCCTTATTATTAAGTAGATTAATGATAGTAATAATAAGAAGTACACTTGAGAATTGCTAAAAGGGTAGATTCCAAATGTTTCACTCCAAAAATTCTGTGTGGTAATAGATATGTTAAGTCCCTTGATTTAGCCATTTCACAATGTATACGTATTTCAAAATATCACGTTGTGTTACAGTAAATATGCACACTTTATATTTGTCGATCAAAAATTAATTGGTAGTGCCTTGGTAGCAAGCACTGGTCTTCCCGGGCCAGGCAGACTCTGTGGGCTCCATTCTCTGCATCTCTTCATGGCCACTGAAACTTTCAAGTTGGAATTGTAAGAGGCTGCCTGCTTTCATACATCACTGCCTGTTCTCCTCATCTCAGAAAGTTTGTATGCATCTCTCCCACTAAAATAAACTAAGCCATTAAATGAAATAAAAGAGGAAGATCACTTCACCAGTAGACAGCTGTCTAATTTTGAAGTGAGGCCTTCTCTTTCTGGAAAAGGTGTTGGGTCATGAGTGGCCTGCAGAGGTCATCTCCTGCCTCATTTTAGGAATAAGGGTCTTGAAATGCAGTGGTCAACTGGCTTGCCCAAGGTCACTCAGTTGGTGGCCAAGCTAGGATCAGAATCTGAGCCCCTCGCCACCCAGCCCAGAACTTGTTCCAACATGTTGCAGCTTCGAGACTCACATTTTCCCCTCAAGGATTCCACTTTTAATTAACTTTTCTTCTTATCCCAGCACCAAATGTAGTTTTTCTCCTCCAGTTTTCCTGTAAACTGGGCCAACTAGTTTAAATCGCATTTGAAACTAAGTCACATATTTGCTACGTGCAAGGCCCTGTACAACAGCTTGGGTGGGGGACATTAAAGCTGCATAGGAAAGCAGTTTCAATCCCAAGACACGAAAAGTCCTACGCAGAGAAACAAGCATTAAAAATACATCTAAACAGGGCGCTGGGTGCCGAGGAGACTGCCAGGAGCTATTGAGGTCATAAAGTGTCAGGACAGGAAAGCTTTGCTCCGGTGAAGGGCGAGAGGAAAGAAAGTGGATAGCAGGGCCAGCCAGGCGGTCATCTAAGGGTGCCATTTACGAAGGAAGAACGTTTGCCAGCTCACTTGTCATCAAGAGTTATTAGCACTCTGGGTTTCCATGTTGGTGGGAAGTGCTCTGCCTGTCACAAGAATAGAGTGTGGATATTTCAAAACGACAGCGTGAAGAAAGCCTCTCTGTGTTCCAGGCCATGGCCATTTCGGGGTCTGAACAAGAGCCCCACATTACCTGTAAGTTGATCTTTCTCCTTGAAGTCACTCTTCATAAATTTTCCCAGAGTCCACCGCCTTCTCTTTTGAATATACGAGGTGTCCATCTAGTCTGCACGGACACCACCATTTAAATGTGCAATGTCAGATGGAACAAAACATTCCATTGAATATAAACTAGAAAATTTATTCAATGGAACATTTATGCTTAATGTAAAATATAATATTATGACATACATGGCCCTGGGTTGGAAATTAAATATAATGTTCTCAGGTTGAATCAAGTACTATTTGCTTGGTATTCCCATGATTTTTGTGCATGCCTCTATTACTCGGTAATAGTTCGCCCAGAGTTTATTCCACACCTTACTGGGGTAATAGGCAATTTAGTACATATTGAGTTTATAGAGACTTAGTGAGAAATTATCATGGCATTCCCATTAGTATTAAATACAATGTTATAATTATAATGCATGGTGGAAAATACGATGGGCTCTAAGAATTTAATCTCAAAGAATTTAAGTGATGCAACACAAGAGAAGTTCATTTCTTGCACAGGTAAAGTCTAAAATGTGAGTTTCTCATTAGCAGGAGACTCTCCTCCAGTCAGTAATTCAGAGATCCAGACTCGGCCCCTCCCGTGACTCCCCCATCTTTATAACGACAGGCTTCCACGTTTTTCTAGAATGTCAATAAACAAATAGAAGACAGTGGAATGTGGAAAGGCAGAATTACCTTGGCCTAAGTACACATTCCATCTCTATTCATATCTATTGGTTATTATAGGAGACGCTGGAAAATCGAATGCCAGGCTGAGAAGCCACCCTTCAGCACCAAGGCTACCCTCTGGAAAGGGAGATAGACTCCATGGTGGGCAGTCTCCATCCAGTGTTGGGTTGGGTTTGGGTGGAGGTTGCAACTTCCAACTTCCTGTGTGGCTGGTCAACAGGATAAGCAGATATGTTGCATGTCCACTTCCAAGAAAGCCATCTGTTGTGGCTCCTTTGTCCCTTTTCCCCTTTCCTCTTTATCTCTTATCTGCTGTAAATGATACTTAGAGCCCCGGCCGCCTTCTTGGACCCCAACGTTGGGGACCACATCCAGGAGGGAGTGAATGATTCAAAAATACTTGAATTTCAAAGAGTTTTGGGAGCACAGTGAATTATCTGAACGACCTACCTCAGATTTTTATGTGAGGAAGAAATCCATTTGAATCTTTTATGGATGATTTCAGTATAGAATTTATTAATTATAACTGAACCTTACCTTTAGTGGTTCAGAATATATTGGTTGTAAAGGGCTTGGAATTATATCAGGCTTGGAATTGCACAGGGATTCTCAAAGTGTCAAGGATTTGATGTTACTATAACCTTAGATGCCTGCCCCAGCACCATGCCACAGCTTCCCATGATGGACCCATTGGTAAGTATGTTAAGCTTTTCCGGCCATATACTCTCTGTAGTCACTACTCAGCTTTGCTATTGGGCGGTGAAGGCAGCCCTCCATAATGTTTCATGGGACGAGAACAGCGGTGCTCCAATAAAACTTGGCTTTCAAAACCAGTGAGCTAGAGTTGATCGGCTTAGAGGATAATTGCATTGTACTGTTTTAGCATTAGCCACCCAGACCTCTACCAAGGCTTGCTGATATCTCCTCTGGAAGCTGTGTAGATAGCCATCTCATTACCTTTGCTCACAGACTCTAGGTGTGGCCTCTACTTGGAGTTGCCGGTGTTCTATCTAGAAGAATAGAGTAGACTCTGGGTGGAATGTTTCTAGAGGCTTGGCCATTTGCAAAAATGGACATTTTCATTATTGGTGGCTGAGCCTTTCAGCATTACTCTACCAGGGGACCTGAATTGGAACGAGAGATCTCTTCCTTTTCTGTAATATAGCATTGCTACATAGAGAAAGAAGGTGTGCAGGGTCTGGGGTTCTGCTCAGGATCAAGGGTGCTCTGAAATAGGGGTGGAAGTTCTCCTTTAGTTCCTTACTTTTTGCTGGGGCAAAGTGGCTGTGAGGACCAACTAACCTTTCTGAGTCTTATCATCCTCATCTTTAAAATGGTGACAGTGCTGTTGACTTCAGGGTTTTGCTGTGAGAATTAAAGTGAATTTAACCAAGAATGCCAGGTACCTTTGGAAAGCTCAAGAGCTAACTTAGGTACTTGCGTTCCTGTGGAAAGTGGAGCAAATTCACAAACTGTCCTCACCTTATGATAGTTTGACTTCCACTGGCTCCCATTCTTCAAGTTCATGATGGTTTAAAAGTGAGATGCATCAAGTAAGAGCTGTGCTTTACATTCTGAATTTTGATCTTTTCCCAGGCTAGTGGTGAGTGGTCTAATAATCTCTCATGATGATGAGCGGGAGCAGAGAGCCCTAGGCCCTGGGCAGCAAGGTGATCTCAAAAGGAACCAGCAGGACTCCACGGTTCTGTTGCCAGTTGTGGTGGGCTCTGTGGATTAAGTGAATTTTTGACAGATTAGATTCTTAACCTATGATGGGGTCATCAGGACATGACCCCATTTTAAGTAAAGAAGCCATTGTGCATCAGTTTATTCCTCAACACTAAGATAAAAAATGATCAACAAACTGACCCCTTTGTTTTGCTCAAACTAGTAAGAAGCATTTATTAACAAACACTTATTAAATTCTTCCCATATGCTTAGATGATACAAGAGAGATCTGAGTGGATTCCTAAAGTGGGGGATCTAATATAATTGGTAGAATCTCATGTGGTTCTTTCTTTGAGCTGCAGGAAAATGTAGGAAGAAGTCTGTACAAGCTGGTGGATCTTTGCTTCATGTAAAATTGCCCTGGAGTCAATATATAACCAAAAAAAAAAAAAAGACGACGACATTCTAAAAGTCAGAGAAGGGAAATTGACCTTATGCATAAAAGGGTAATAGACCTTATGCATAAAATAATTCAAATCATTGATCTAAGTTGGGAACCACATAGCCAGGAAGCAATAATGTCAGGAATTCAAATGCTTAAACAAGGTTGGGCCTCACTGGATCAAAGTGAGTGTTTTGCAGATGGATCTAGAAGCCCTCGTACTGGGAATTTGAACAAACAATTGAGGAACTGGCAAGAGCAGAGAATCTGCAGATGTTTTCCATATACACTGTATATATTAAACATCCCAGTGAACCCCACCATTCAGGAAATGCTCAGACATATAGGGAAATTGTTAAGTGGAAAAAAATCTGTTTGCTTCCCTGACAGCTCTCTCTTGTCTAAGTCAATTACGAGCATTCACCTAACCCACCCACAGAGGCCAGAGACATTCACACTGCTCAGAACTCTGAGAAGGTCTGGGAACCAAAAGCCATTAACTGAGCTTTTATCAGTAATTGTTAGGCTTCCTTTTCTTTTCTTTCTTTCTTTTTTTTTTTTTTTCATTCCAAGCTTTTATTGGGAAAATTTCCCCAAAGCTATAATTACTTTGAACAATGACAGAACTTATTTAATGGAGCAAAGAGCAGAAACTTTTTTGAGACAGCAAAATTTGCAACCAATTAAATACTAATGAAAAATAGTCTGTCTCAGAATTATTTTTTCACATTCTTTTCCAGCTCAGACTTGAAGTTAATCTACAGAAAGTCCAATCATCATTTATATTAGAATTAGTGAAATAAAAATTTATGAATAATTTCTTGATTTTCTCAAGAGTGGTTTTTTTTTTTTCCTGTACCAATTAAGAATTGGATGAGAAAGAGGTAAAAGTCACTGTAGAGAACCACATTTCTAGATTATTAAAATCAGTGCTGTCAGATGGTCATCTCAATGAAAATAATAAGCCTCGTTCCTATGCTTTTCCAGTTGCTGATTTCTTCAAAGGAAGTTTTTTATCTATTAGTTGTAGAATAGACATGTTTAGAGAGTGTATGTGGGTAGCATCTCAATGTATGCAATATTTCAAAAATTACCAAGATATTTTGTAAGATGAGTTTTACTTGGGGGCTGGCCTTCTGCTGACTCAGTTCTTCCTTCTCACTGATTTCTCCATATGCTATGTTGCCATTTGTGCTACATCTGGGTTTGTCCACCGAAGACACTTGTCTCCAGTCATCAGAACCCAGGAGTATTCCAGTTAAACCATCCATAGCCCACGAGAACAGGGGCCTGCATCACACATGGCTAGTTACCATGGGCTGGAGAAAAATAGGTCAAACAATAAAGGAAGACTAGCAAGGGCCCTGGAGTCTTGCCAAATCTGTTTGGAGAATGAAGGAGAGAAGTGGGGCATACAACCAGAATTTTTCTGAGATGTTTTTTTTAAAAAATGAGAAGGCAAAATTTGTTCCTTCTGTTTATTTCATTTGTTGTAAATGAATATAACTGTCCATTATAACACAGTGCAGTTGTATATAACATGGAGAACGTGGTGTTTACAGTGCAGTAGGGTATTTTGTGTTGGAAAACCCTAAACATATTATGGTCTTCAGTATGCACTGTGTTCTAACGGCTTAGCTTTCCTTTGCTCACTATTTAAATTATATTAGAATTTCCAGTAGAATGTGGCCTGGAAGGTTACTTGGTCAAATCCGGTGGTTTCCTGGGCTGTACCTCTATGGGTCTTGCTTGTTGGAAAAGCCTTTCCACATTTTCTAATGTTGTTCACACGCCACTCCCTTCAGTATCCTTCAAGGTCCCTACTGATAAACAGTTCTTTTAATACCTGATGCGAAACTCACTTCTTGAAATAATTCAGACCAATTTAATGTAATGAATTGGCTGAGTATCAGTGTGCTGTGGGCCAGGTGTTGGGCCGGCTCTGACCAGAGTCTGGGACACAGACTCAGCTTCATGGAGTTGAAGAAAACCTTCTTGAAAGACCTAGGTTCAGGTCCAGTGAGATTACCTCCATAGCGAGGTTATTCCCAGGATCAGGTGAATTTTAAAACAAAACGTGAATGGCATTGAGAAGTGGGAACAACATGTTATTTTTTTTTTTTTAACAAGGACACCATGACCGTAAGCCTCCAGAGCTCTGGTTCCCGCTGCCTCTGGCCATCACGCCTCCTCACTCCCATGTGGCCTTCCTGAGGGAGTGCCAGTCCGCCCTGAGCAGAGACGAGGATCTCTGTGAGGTGGCAGGACGGAGGTCTCTGTGAGGTGGCCATAGAATCTGGGGACTGCTTCACAGTCTCCCCTCTCAGGATCCCTATATCAGTTTGCAGAGTCAAGTTTGGGGTACATCAGGTGCCCTTGCTGGGAATCTGGTCCACTTGGGTGATCTTCTCCTGGACTGAAAGAGATGCGAGAAGATACATAAACACAGTCGCCAACAAGGTGAGGAAACGGTACCAGGAAACTGGAGTATATAGCCTGGAAGAGCATCGCTCAGGGCGGAGGGCAGGGGACAGGAAGTCTAAAAGATCTTACCATCCACTGTCTCATCAACGGCATTTCTATTGAACATTCAGAGAGGTGAAGAAAGAATCCAGGCAGGGTGAGAGTTGCAACAGGAAGTCAGTACAGAAGTTAGTACCATATGTCAGAAATGATTGGTTTTGTAATAACTATTTCATACTAAAATGTAAAATTAAAACTCTCTAGGTAAGGGTTATGTGTTTTGAGTGGCCATTAGAATATGGTAAGAGTTATGTACTCTGCAGAGGGACAGCAAACACACAACTAGACTTTTTTTTCTTTTTCTTTTTTTTGGTACTAGGGATTGAACCCAGGGGTGTTTTACCACTGAGCTACATCTCCAGCCCTTTTAATCTTTTTTTATTCTGAGACAGAGTCTCACTAAATTTCTCAGGGTCTCACTAAATTGCTGAGGCTGGTTTTGAACTTGTGATCCTCCTGCCTCAGCCTCCTGGGTTGCTGGGATTTCAGATGTGTGCCACCGCACTTGGCCACCACACCTTGACTTTCTATGAAAACACACTTAAGAACGTACATTTAAACTTTATAATAATGCGTGCAAGTCTAGAATGGTAATATATAGATTCCCAAATTTCAGGGAATATAGAAATTATTGTCAATACAAAGCCCAAGAAGGAAAAATAAGATCACTGTTTCCTTTAGAAACCTAGTGGTGGTGCACACGAGACTACTCAGGCCCGGCCTGCAGCACGGGGCACACCGCTTCTCTACTGGGGAGTGGAGGTGCTGGCAGGGCAGCCAGAGGCCAGCGTCCTGCAGGTCCTGCTGCTGGGCCCTGGGCTGCTCGGCTCCCATGAAGTAAAGGGCCCTCTCCTTCCAGGCTGATGCTCAGGATACAGGATCCCTGTGGTTTTTCCATAAGGCATAGTGTCTTTACCTTCCTTTGTGGAAAAAAAAAAAATATGTGATCATCAACACAATCAGAGAGTGGTTCTTTGTAAAAATTAATAAAGCATGCAGGCTTTCAGCACTACCAAGAACAAGTGAGAAATGCCCTTGGTGAGCAAGATCAGACACACACAGGGTAGAAAAACAGAAGCAGAAAAGACCCAAGTTCCACAAGAGAATGTTCCAAACAACGTGCTGGGGACAAGATGAGCCTGGCAGCCAGACTGGGGCCACTCCTGGAAGGGCACCACTCTGGTCATCAGAGCGGCTTTGCTCCAGCTCCTGAGTGCCCACACCTCTCGGGGCTCCCTTAGCACCCGCAAAGTCAGTGGTATTGAGGGGGGAGTTCTCCATGGGTTCAGAACAATTGCTTTTTCTTTAGACTTTGCTTTTCCTGCTCTGGGACCTGCCTGGGGAGGGCCCTCCACGCCTCTTGGCTGATTGGACTGATGAATGGCATATTGGCAACATCCAATCAATTAGTTCAGTTTGACCTACGGCTCAACTATCCAAGGGAGAAAACCAGCCGCAGGCCGAATGCAAAATGAGGGAAGATTTGAAACACAGAACAGGGAGTGGGAATAACTCCTTGAACCAGGGGCTGAGAGTTTCCTACCTCACATCATAGTTGTGGGATCACCCAGTACGGCCTTAGAAAGTGATTTATGATCTGCCAGCAGTTACTGCCACGGAGTATCCTGGCTTGCCTGGTTGGGCAAGAAGCACAAAACACAATGAAAACCAAAATAGGGGCTGATCTCAAGCAACACGAACCCAAAACTTGTACAAAACAGGAAACAGCGTCCGGCAGAAAACCTTGGCATGCTCTCCACCTTCAGAACAATTTCCCATAAAGAAATATATATAACCTGAGTGACGGGAAAACCTCAGCAAAGTCACGTTTCCTCCTGTCCCTGCCCAGCTACACCTGGGCTCAGCAGCAGCCAGGCTGAGGCTGCGCAAGGACAGATGAGTCCCTGGGAGGGGGACGTGCCCAAGGTTCCCAGTTACTATCCTTCAAGAGCATGGCGATGAGAGATGTGACTGCTGTCCCTGAGGCTGGCTCCACCTTCATGGGAACCGCCTTCCCTCACCCGCAGGCCTCTCCGAGTTCAGTTACAGGGTCAGCAAGACGCGGGGAGCAACAGCCCAGAGCCAGGCCTGGGGCTGTGCTGGAGTTCTGACTAGGCCATGGGACAGGAATCGTGTTTATGGCATCTAACTGCCACCTGTCTTCCTCCCCAGTAAGTCCTCACTATGCCTTTCAACTTCTGTTCCACCAGCAGAGGGATTGCAAGATCTAGCACACTCTCTGTGGCCACAGTCTTTCTTCTTTAAGAAAAACGGTGGTAAAAATACTCAACATGGGATTTGCTCAGGATGTTTTCACGGCCCAGCTCAGCGCTCCCCCTGCAGACACTGAGCTCCGCCACTTCCCCACCTCGGGGGCTGAGGCTTCATGTTGGTAAATGGCAGTGCCTTCATTTCCCCGGCTGTCCCCGAAAGCCACAGCTCTGCGCTGTCCTCACTCTCACAGCCCTAAATGCCTCCTGCAGGGGCCACACAGCATCGTCCCTCTGTGACTGTCTTGTTTCATTTAGCAAAATGCCTTCCAGGGTCCTCTGTGTTTTCACAGATGGCAGAACTTCCTACTTTTCCTAAGAACGGATGACATTCCACTGTGTGTTTATGGGATGCCACGTTTTCCTTACCCGCCCATTTATGGATGCACATTGCAAATCAAACCAAAATGAGAGACTGTCTACAACCGTTAGAATGACGAGCATCAAAAGTACAAAAGATAAGTTGGTGTTATGATTTGGAAGTTTAGTGGCCCCAAAGACCCCTGTGTTAAAGGTCTGGTCCCCAGGGTTATGCTACTGAGAGGTGGTGGAGCCTTTAAGAGGTGGAGCCTAGTGAGAGGTTCCTAGGTCATTAGGGGCACGCCCTTGAAAGGGGATTGAGGGACCCCAGTCCCAACTTCCCTCTGTTTGGTTCCTGGCTGATGAGGTGAGCGGTTCTCCTCTGCCATGTGTTTCTGCCATGATTTGCTGTTGCACCCAAGGCCCAAATAATTGAAACCACTTGCTCATGCAATTGAACTCCAAAAACGGGAGCCCAAATCAACCTGTTTTCTTTACAAGTTAATTACCTCAGGAACATTGTTATAGTGTCAGAAAGCAAACTAATACAGTGGGAGAAGATACGAAGAAATTGGAAACTTTCACATTGTTGGTGGGAATGTAAAATAGTGGAACCCCTATGGAAAACAGTGTGGGTGTCCCTCAAAAAATGGGAAATAGAATTGTAATATGATCTAGCAGTCCCACTTCTGGGTATATATACAAGAAATATGAAATCAAGATTTGAAGAAGTATTTTCAGGTATTGGTTTGCCCGTTCCTTGCAGCTTTTCTCCCAGGAGCCGAGATCCGGACAGTCTTACTTAGGTGTTGTAGACTGGATTAGGAGAGCTCCCAAAGGCTCCTGTACTGAAGGCTTGGCCTCCAGGGTAGCAGGGTTCAGGGCTTTGGGGGAATAGGATTCTGAGAGCTCTGACCTCATCACTAGACTGGTCCACTCATGGGTTCACAATTGGAGGGACTGTTGTGAGTTGGTGGAGACTGTGAGAGGCGGGCCTTGTTGAAGGGAGGGGTCACTGGGCTGTGGCCTGAGGGTACTTCTTCCTTACACTCTGCTTTCTGGCTGCCCTGCAGAGAGCAGCTTCGTGGGCCACACCCGTCAGTCAGCCATCCCTGCCCCACGCAAGCCTAAAAGCATTGGCACCCGCCGACCATGGGCGAAAGCTAGGAGTCCCAATAAATCTTCCCTCCCCTTAAGTCGGTTTTCTTCAGATATTTAGGGATAGCCATGGAAAGCTAGCTAACACACTAGTCATAGAAGCTCACTTCAGTCTTTCTGTCCAGATCTGGAGTATTTCAATTCTAATCCCAAGAATAGGCACCTTCATGTAACTGACTAGTCCTTTAATATAGCCATGGAAACTGACCTCTTTGTGCTACAGTTTCTTTACCAAGGGAAAAAAAAAATAGCCCTGGCTGGATGTTCATTGTTTGTCCCATCCCATAAAAATATCATCCTCTACCTCACGAAAGCCGTGTCATTCTTGGGTACATGAGAACTGAACTTCAGGATGTGAGTGCCTATCTATTCTGTAGCAGAAAAGCAAGTTCCAGAGCCACCTACGGCTCTACAGTGTTCGTTAGGGTCAGAATCACATTCAGAGCACATTTTGATTCTGCTCCCTTTCATTAAGAGGCCTTCTATATGGAGTGGGATTGGATCATTAGGCAGGCTCAGCGTGGGGCTAGGAAGGCATGCACTCACCTATGGCCTCATTCACAAGAACATCAGAATGTATCATCATTCTTTTGCACTCAAAAGCTTTGACAATCTGCATTCCTGTCTGTCACCGTCACATGAATTTACCTACTTTCTGTACTTGGTGACACTCAGGAGTCAGAGGACAGACACTGCGGTGATGGTGACATCTCTTGACATCCAGACATCCAGACTGTCTGCTGAGGTCTCTACTTGCAAATTGCACCCGTTGCTCTCGTCAAATGAGTCGGTGAGCTGAGACATGCATGCTTTTTATTTTTATAATGCAAATCAAGAATGGTAGAAGGAATCTTGTCAAACAAGAACTTAATGGAAATTTTTAAAGTTTTCTGTGAAACTATGTGTCAGTTTCACTAAAATTTAGTGGACTATTCGATCTAATATAGACATTTACAGATTTTAGATATTTTTTAGTACTGACATTTAACTTTCAAAAGTTCAAATTGCTCTAGATTTCTCAAAGAAGGTCTAAGAATAACGAAGAGCAGGAGATTTAGGCATGTGCTACAAGGGAGGAGTGGTTCATAATTTGGAAATGGGATGTCACTTTCCCTTGTGTGGTGTGTTAGTCACCTTGTCATCCCTGGGACCAAATACTTGACAAGAACTATTTAGAGGAAGAAAGATGTATTTTGTCTCATGGTTTCGGAAGAATCAGTCCACATTTGGTGGACTTCATTATTCTGGGCCTGAGATAAGGCAGAACATCATAGTGGAAGGGTGTGTGGAGGAAACTGCTCAGTTCACAGGAGCCAGGAAGGGAGAGAGAGAGAGAGAGAGAGAGAGAGAGAGAGAGAGAGAGAGAGAGAGAGAGAGAGAGAGAGAGAGAGAAACACGAACTTGTCTAGTCCCCAAGCCATGCCTTCAGGCTCCTACTTCCTCTAGTCACATTCCACCTTCCTACAGTCAACACACAACAGTTCATTTAAATAATTCTTCTACCAAATGGATTAATCCACTGATGAAATTATGGCCTTCCTGATCCAATAACTTCCCAAGAGCCCCAGGGCTAAACCTTGCTGGTTTGTGGACCCAGCCTTCAAAACATGAGCTTTCTGGGGGACATTCCAGACCTAAGCCATAATATTTAGTCCTACATATAAATTATCAGCAATAATTTTCACTATCATTTTGAAGTATCTTGAAGTAAAGACACAGCCTTCAATTTGGATAGCATTTTGTGTTGGATAATTAAATTGAATGATGAAACATAACAGATTACAAGAAAGTCACAGATGTAACTCCAGGATTCATTGAGAATTCAGGTGGATGGATACAAGGCTTCTTTTAGGATCCAAGTCATCTATTTACACAGAGCAAGAGCTTGAGGTTTAAGAAAACTTGAAAGAATTCTATGATTTACCAGCTGAGGCTCTCCAGAGTTCAAATACCCTCCTTATCTATAAATGGAATTATTATTGAACCCATCTTAGAGGGTTTGATAGGATTCAAATGCAATATGGTAGGCTAAAATCCCAGCACATGGATGGCGTTTAGCCAAACCCTGGATCAACTGTGACTGTGAAGGACTTTACATTCCCATTGTGCAAGCTGAAGGCTTTACTTGAAACCGACTCTTCTTCTTTTCCCAAGTTGACATAGTAAACTCTGAATTGTTGGGTGGTATAAAAAGGAAACAATCAACAACCTGGAGAAGATGGCCCCATCTTGAACACACACAGCACAGACACGAACCTTGTCTGGTGAGGTGCCACTCGGGGGAGGACTCGAAGCCATTGTACGTGGTTCCTTGTACAAATAAAGCTAAGTACACGTTGACTCCTCCCCACACTTAAAAATCCTCCGAAGCTAAACGTTGAAGATCTTTCGGAGGTATGTTTAAAGAAAAGGAGATAGTGCGTGGATAGTTTTAATGGGAGGGTTCACCCTCACCCTGCCAGTACTGGGATGGGTTGAGCAAGGTGGGGAATTACTTAATTTTCATTGGAAATATTTGATCTATATTTAATTTTTATAAAGTTTGCACTTGAAAGTATGGATTCATATACCCAAGTTGTTCCAAGTCTATATAGAAGTTTTCAAGTAACTGAATCAATGTAAGCTTTTAAATTTAAATTTATTAATTACAATAATTAACATTTAAGGTCCAATTCCTGAGGTATTCTAGAATACTTTAAGAGCTCAATGTTCAGAGGTTGCCAGGAGCCTCCCTGCTGGACAGTGCAGATCTGAACATGTCTGCACTAAAGGAAGTTCCCCTGGACAGCGCCCATCAAGATGCTCAAAAACTGCTTTTAATTATTGTCAAATGGGGAAAATTAGTGTCATTTTTAATTTTCTTTATTTCACAATAATTTGTTGTTATTGACAACAAATTAGAGGAAGGATTAGACAACCAGTATTTAAACCTGCATTTTTATTTGATCCTTTTGAAATGATGATAATGATAATAACGATATGTTACTGAATGCAAAATGTCCAGAATTCTCCTAAGCACTTTGCGGTCCTCTGGGAAGGGGTCATTTCATTACCTGCACTTCACATGGGAGGCACAGAAAGGCTAAGAATCTCACTTAATGAACTCTAGGTAGGGCAGAGGGGTTGAAGGGGAAGGGAGTGGGCCTAGGGTTAGAAATGATGGTGGAACGTGATGATTATTATTACCCAAAGTACATGCATGAAGACGTGAGATGATGTGAATATACTTTGTATACAACCGGAGATATGAAAAATTGTTCTCTGTATGTGTAATAAGAATTGTAATGCATTCCGCTGTCATACATAAATAAAAAAATTAGAAAATCATGTTGAAATAAAAATTTTTAAAAATTGATTAAAAAAAGAAAGATATTAGTAGAACACCTAGAAATCCAGGCAGCCTGTCTTTAGGGCATACATTCTCCCACAATTTGCTATTCTTTCTATCAGAGATTCATGGCTTTCTAACATTTATTCTGAATAAGATTGCATACTCCTTGAGGACCCAGGATGCGGCTAGGATGTGCAGAGGTGCCAGGGTTTGGATTCGATACCTAGTATTGGAAAAAAAGGAGAAAGAAAAGAACAACGACGATAACACAACCTGGTCCTGGGGGTGAAGCTCCCACTGATGCTTCCTTCTCCTTGTGCCCATCCCGCTCCAGAGTTACCGCCCACCACGGGGCTGCCCTATCCATTGACCCCCGGGCTCTTGAGTAACTTCACCCTCCCAGACCCCATCTTGGCCCATTGGAGAGTTCTCCTCTTCGGGCTCCTCCTGGGTGTCACCTTTCCTAGAGCAGCATCCCTCTCTGTATGGCCTCCCGGCTATTTACCTTTGTGTTTCACCTCTGCTTGGCATTGAGCTCCCTGAAGGCAGCACTTGTTGTGTTGGGATTTCTGTTTCCACCTCCAAAAAAAAAAAAAACAAAACAAAAAAAACAAACAACAACCTCCTGTCCACTTTGAACTATCTGCAGCATAATAGATAATAATAAGTCAATCATTGCATGCAATAAATAATAATAAATAAAAAAATTGCACGCCCTTCTTGTCATTCCCATCCCTCTTTTGAAGAAAGTTCACTTATTTTGTGCAAGAGGTGGTAAAAAGCCCTTATTTATGGTGAGCTAGAGGCTGGAAGACTGTCACTGAGTCTGTGTGTCATTGGAGAGGGCGGCACACACCTGCTGAGCTCATGGGGGTGTATCTCTAGAGACTCTGGGGAACAAGTCCAGAAGCAGATCTTGGTGAAGCACTTCTATTGCGGAGGCTCTCGTGGGCATCCATGCCTGTCTGGCAGGATGGGGGTGCCTCCCCCATGCTATATCCATAGCACAACTTAGGATTCTTAGGGAAGGGCTGGGCTGACTGTGGCCACAGTGACCACAACTGAGGGCAGGAGACACTGGAGAGAGGAGGTGGGTAAAACCAGGGACTCAGGCTCCAGAGTTGACTCTTCTATTCTCGTCCTCCTCCCTCTCTGTGACCCACTAAAGTTTTAAATCCAGGCTTCTTCTGGTCCTCTGCTCAGGTGAAACCGCATGAAGGCACCAGCTTCACTTGCAGGGCACCCATGTCACTGATATCGGAGGCTTAGTGCTGGAGCTGCCCCAGTGCTGTGCGTCCCTTGTCCCCACCTGTCGGTGTTCTCCTGGATTTCTCTGCTGACCGCTTGTCCTGCCACAGATGTGCGTGACCTGGTTCCCGATGGCCCATCCTGTCTACTGAGATCCCTTGGTTAGCTTCTGTCTTTCGCATCATGTCTAGTGGTCCAGCGTCCCTGAGGGGTCCCTGCCTGACACCTCATCACTGTGGCTTGTCCCAGTGTCACTGAGCTGGCAGGAGAGACTGAAGAAATATGCGTGTGCTTTTTATACCACATCGGTGCAAAAGTGGCTGCTGGTGTTTTGTCAGAACCTTTTGTTCTCCATACTGGGCAACAGTGGGAGTGACAAAGATCACATCATTGTGTCCTCTGTGCCTTCTGGTGCTCATTCCCAAGCCCAGGCCTTGACCTGGGGTCTACATTATAATGTCACCTTCTGGATAGATAGCCACACTTGAAAGCCCCTCCTGGGTCTCACCTGAGAATGAGCTCCCTCCTCCTGCGGCCCCTGTGCCATGCCTCTGCCGTATTCAGAGCTTCATCCTGTCACTTGGTCCGTGACCATTGTCTCTAAACTGATTTCTGTCCTAAAACACCCATTCCAGTCCCACTTTCTACATAGAAACCAGAGTGGCCCAACAAACATGCTCCCTTTAATGTTTTGTTGAAAGACTTAAGTGCATCTCTGATGGCTTTCATGTGACTGGTGCTACTGACCCATCGTTAAGTTGCTCCCAAAGCACTGATCACCATTGTCTTGGGGTCCGCTGGTGCCCTTGCTGTAATGCACAGTGGTCTTACAATCCCGCGATGGACTCGGGTCTCCTTTCTCTGCACACACTGAGCTTTCTCTTCCTCACCTTCCCTTTAGTCTTTGGGGAGCGAGGGCCCTTGTGGTTCCTCTTTCCCACCCCTGGCCTCCCCTACTTGAAGACCTAGGGCCGTCTACTTCCTGCTCTCAGTGCTGCAGGTTTACAGCCCCAGCTCCCTGGGGACTTTCAGACTCCTTCTTAGGACCAAACCCAGGGGAGTCTCCCAAGCTTGGGTGTCACCCCCAGGCTCATTTCTTCACCAGTCAACATGTAGATACGACTTCCCTCTGGGACAGAAGGAAACAGAGGCATTAGTGCATTTAAGTCACTCCTCCTGGGTGATTGGAAAGGGAAAGCTCACTACCAGTAAGTCTCCTTAGGAGCTCAAGTCCGTCAAACACCAGCGACTCAGCATTAATTTTCTTGTAAGCAGGATTGGAGGAGGAGTACTCACTCATCCTAAGTCCTTTTCTATTAGAATGGAATTACTTTGAAGATGCTAGGGAGGAGATAGTTTTTCCATTTAGTAATAGCTCCTACCACTGCAGGGGTGTAAGCAGAGAAGCCGTCTGGGCCCAGAAATCACGTACCCCTTTGGATTCCCTCAACCGTCTGCCTCTCCTTCCTTCCAAAGCGCTGCCATCTCCCAGACCTTGCTCACAGGCACAGCCTTTGAAGCTCTAGGAGATGGCTGGCATCTGGCTTACGTGTCCTCCCCCCTCCCACCAAGCCCATCCACAGGGAGATGTCTGTTCACTGACAGCATTGACTGTGCTGAGATCTGGCATCCCGACCTACTGCTGCAGGGGCTCCATGCTACCCAGGGTTCTGCAGGTGTTAATTTTCTGTGGGGCAATGTAGTTGATGGGAGGGGAAGGAGTTAGGTGGGTAAATCCTGTCTTGTCTCCCTGCAAAAGCTGCATTAAGGCAAGGGTGTGTGTTGCAGTCTCCCTGATGACTGTGAGCATGGAGCTGCCCATGGTGACCCCTAGCCTTGTGGGGAAGCAGCTGGTGGGTGCTTTTCCTGAGCTCATCTGTCACTTCACCTTGACCTTCATCCTCTCTGCCCTTGGTTTGCTCTCCCTGAATAAAGTCTTCGGTTCTATTTTCCAGTGGAGCCAGGCTAAGACAGAAGCCCAGCTGTGTAGGCTACTCACGTCTGTGCTCTGCCGCATCCTGCAGTGGAGCTGAATTCCAAAATTGAGATTCAAAACATCTAGCCCCAGCAATGAACCTTTCAGGAATGCTGTGCTCACAGCAAGATGGAGAGATGGAACACAGCGGTGGAGATTTCAAGGCAAATGTTTTTTTGTGTCATAATCAAGATGATTAGCTTCACACATTACATTAAATAAATAAATAAACAAACAAACCTGACTCATAAACCATGTATCGATGCTGCATTTGGGAACAGCTGCATCCAGCCGGCACACAGGAACACACACAAAAAGGTTATCTGCCTCGAATCAATCTTTGCAGTTGTGGAAGAAGAAAGACAACGACAGAAATAGCTCTTTGTGGAGATGACTGACGGGTCCTGGCCAGGCACTCTTTGTTAATATAACAGACGAGAATGAGACACATAGGAGCTGGAAAGCTCTCCTGTCACATGTGGCTGATGGGTCTGCAGAGAGGCAGCGGCCGTGCCTGCAGAATGCGCTCATTGCTTTCTCAGATCCTTCTAAATAATCCAAGCTGTGGCACTTTCACTGGGAAGCCAATCTCCAGGCTCAGCAAAACACTCACATTGCACAGTAAATCCATCCTGGAAGTCAGGGTATTGAGCACATGAAATGAGGCTAGGAGCCGAATGTTCTATTTTATTTCAATTAATTTCTACTTGAATGTGGCTAGTGGCTACCTTATTGAATGGTGTAAGTAAATATTAATTCATTTAAAATATTTTCTGAATATCTACTAAGGGATCTCTTAGAAGTTGCTTGATAAGTATTTTGGAGGGATACAGTTCTTAATAGTTTTTTTTTAAGGATATGATGACAATAAACTGAATTCACAGATATTTATAATAATCAGTACCTAAATCTTGTCGAATGCACATACATGCCTGTGGGACTAGATACACATATATCCAATGGTAGAATACTGTATTCATTTCCTTATAATGGTTTAAAATAACAAGACAAAGATTAGGTATCTCTTCATGGCAAAAATGTGTTTTTGTTGACGTTGGATGGAATTCCTCCTAGAAGAGAGAAAGATTAGCAAAATGTTTGAGAGACAGCTTTGAGTGCTAATGGATTAGATAAGAAGGGTCTAGAGATTGCACAGGGACATAAGATCTTG
This sequence comes from Callospermophilus lateralis, assembly GCF_048772815.1. Lineage (NCBI taxonomy): Eukaryota > Metazoa > Chordata > Mammalia > Rodentia > Sciuridae > Callospermophilus > Callospermophilus lateralis. Next base: position 8,130,582 of record NC_135318.1, read on the forward strand.
CACATCATCTCCTTCCTTGTTAGTTTTGCCTCACTGTGACCAAAATGCCCAACACAACCAACTTAGATGAGGAAAGGCTTATGTAGGGCTCATGGTTTGGGAATTTCAGTCCACGGTCAGCCAACTGCATTGCCTTGGGCCCAGAGAGAAAGGAGAAGGCCTACCTCCTCCAGTCATGTCCCACTTGCATAGTTAGTCCATTCAAATGATTGAGCCATCAGGTGGATCCATCTTCTGATTGGGTTACAGCTCGCATAATCTGATCATTTCACTTCCTGTATTAGCACAGGATCTGTTGGGGACAACCTCATTTTTAAACCCAAATAATCCTGGACAAAAAGGCAGATTTCCTACATGTTTTGATTAGAAAATATAACAACAACAATAACAGAAAACTCTAAAGAATTTGTGGTCGAAATATGTAAGTTATAACAGTTGACTAGTTAACAATTTAATCATCTGCCATGCCCCACGCAAACACTGGTATCTCTCCTAGCAGACTACTCCTACCTGCTCATGGTGGTAAGAATGTCCCAGGGGAAATCACAGGAACCCTGGTCTCCAGCAGCCTGTGTTGAGCTCTACTTGTTAAATAGTGTCAAGTTCCCAGGGACAGCAGACTGTTTTCCACCTTGGTCCTGGTGTTGAAATCCGAGGGCTTATTATTTTACAATAGTAGCAGTGACAGGTTTTGTGTATAAGTAGTGGTGATGATAACATTCTTCTTTAGCAAGAATTTTATATTTTAGAAATAGAAATTGGAATTTGGGGACAGGATGTTGTTTTCTTCAAAGTAGAAACATCCCTGGTAAATAAAGTCTCATGATTATCACACAATAGCTGGAAACTGGGAGAACCTACGACTTCCTCCTGCTGTCCACTGATGGTCACAAGAATAGGAAGATAACTGAGTGTGTACTGAGGGCTCTGGCACATTACAACCGTGACTTGTAGGCCAATAGTACAGAATAGAGGACACAGAGACAAACCCACATATATACGGTTATCTCTTATGAGACAAGGGTGCCAAAACATTCACTGGAGAAAAGGTACCTCTTCAACAAATGGTGCTGGCAAAACTGGAAATCCATATGTAGCAAGATGAAATTAAACCTCTCTCTCTCACCCTGCACAAAAATCAACTCAAAGTGGATCAAAGACATAGGCACTAGAACAGAGACCCTGCACCTAATAGAAGAAAAATAGGCCCAAATCTGCACCATGTTGACCTAACAAGACTCCTAAAGCACAAGAAGTAAAATCAAGGATCAATAAATGGGAGGGATTCAAATTAAAAAGCTGCTTCTCAGCTTTCTCAGGAAACAATAATGTGGGGAGAGAGCCTATAGACTGGGAGACAGTCTTTACCACATGCACCTCCAATAAAGCATTAATTTCTAGGATATATAATGAACTCAAAAAACTTAACAGCAAAAAAAAAAAAATGACCCAATCAATAAATGGGCTAAGAACTGAACAGACACTTCACACGAAGAAGAAATACAATTGATCAACAAATACATGAAAAATTGTTCAACATCTCTAGCAAATAGAGAAATGCAAATCAAAACTACTCTAGGATTTCATCTCACTCCTGTTAGAATGGCAATCATCAAGAATACAGGCAACAATAAATGTTGGCGAGGATGTGGGGAAAAAGGCACACTCATACATTGCTAGTGGGAATGCAAATTGGTGCAACCACTATGGAAAGCAGTATGGAGATTCCTCAGAAAACTTGGAATGGAACCACCATTCAACCCAGCTATCCCACTCCTTGATTTATACCCAAAGGACTTAAAATCAGCATACTATAGGGATGCAGCCACATCAATGTTTATAGCAGCTCAATTCACAATAGGTAAACTATGGAACCAACCTAGGTGTCCCTCAATAGATGACTGGATAAAGAAAATGTGATATATATACTCAATGGAATATTACTCAGCTTTAAGGATGAGTAAAATTATTGCATTTGCCAGTAAATGGATGAAGTTGGAGAATATTATGCTAAGCGAAATAAGCCAATCCCACAAAACCAAAGGCCGAATGTTTTCTGTAATATGTGGATGCTAATTCTCAATAAGGCAGGGGCACTAGGGAAGAATAGATTAGGGGGCACTAGGGAAGATTCTTAGATTAGGTAGAGGGAAGTGATGGGAGGGGAGGAGAGGGTAGTGTGGATAGGAAAGATAGCAGAACGAAACAGACATTATCACTTTATGTATATAGTGACTGCATGGCCAATGTGATTCTACAACATGTACACTCAGAAAAATGAGAAATTACATCCCATCTATGTATGATACATCAAAGTGCATGAATGCATTCTACTGTCAAGTATAACTAATTAAAACAAATTTTAAAATTAATTAAAAATAATACCTACCAAAGAATGGAGATTTAATTCTAGGCCAGAACAATCTTTTGTTTGGGGAAAATGGTTTGAAAAAAATACTAATTATGCAAATAGTGTCCAGCCCACAGAGATAGGCAAATTAGAATAATGTGGCTCCGGTCCTCCTGGGGCTCAGGAGTCTGCACAGGCACACATGGCCGTGTGACGCAGAAGTGCTGACCTTGCCTGATGCGCCAGATTGGATCTCGGTTGTTCCCCAAAGGCCATGTATTAATGGCTTGGTGGCCACTCCTTGATGCCATGGTGAGGTGGTAGAACCTTCAAGGGGTGGCACCTAGCAGAAGGAAGTAGGGCATTGGGGGACATGCCCTTGATGGGGCTGTTGGTCCCGCCCCTTCCTCTCTGGTTCTTCTTCTGCTTCCTGGAGGCCATGAGGTGAGCAGCTTTTCTCCACCAGGTGCCCCCCCCACCACCACCACCATGATGTTCTGCCTCACAACAGCGGAGCCAACCTGCCATGGATGGAAACCTGAAGCCAAAATAAACTTTCTCCTTTTTTTTTTCAATTGTTTATCTCTGGTATTTGTCATGGTGACAGCAAGTGATTCACACACTTGGAATCCTCAGCTGGAGGTACTTGAAGGTTCGGACTCTGGGAAGCTCTGGGGTGAGCAGGGAAACTTTACAAGGAGAAAGAACAACATGTGTAGCAGGAGTCAGTTTCTCAGCCGTCTTCAGGAATGGAATGGAGCTGTCTGCTGTGGGACACGCCTGAGATCCCAGCTACTCAGGAGGCTAGGGCAGGAGGATCACAAGTTTGAGGCCAGTCTGGGCAACTTACAAAGACCTTGACTCAACATGAAAAATCTAAAGCCCTGGGGGATGTTGCTCAGTGGTAGAGCACCCCTGTGTTCAATCCCCAGTGTCCCCCTACCCTCCAAATGGAAAAGAGTCCATAGAGTTGAAGTCTGGGGGTAATCAAGGCAAGAGTTCCAGAAGGGAGGCTGGAAATATTCAAAGCCTCCCTCCCACCTCCTGATGTGGTTCTCAGTATTGGGAGCTGGGTGGGGGCATCTATCCTAAGCATCTTGAATCTGTGTATTCTGTAAAGGTCAAACAGTAAAGCAAATGCCACTGGTTATTCCAGGGAAAACCAAAGTCACAGTGAACTTGAACACAAGAAAAAGGCATGTTTCAAAATCTGTGATGACGTTGCAAAGACATGGTTCTCTGAAAACAAAGGATTTGCAAACAGAAAACCTAACTCCTCCCCGTGTGTGCTGGCATTCGGGTCGATGCAGGCTTGCTCGGGGAGAGAGTAGGCCTCTGCGTGTTTCTGTTTACGCTCTCACCGGAGACTGGGAGCACAGGGCTATAGGGCTGCAGGCAAGACACGCATGGCCGCTTCCTATTACTTCCAGCTGAAGGCCACAGAGCTGCAAAAGGGCATATGCTGACTTCTTCCTGCACTGCTCTTGATGTCCTGCCCGCGGTCTCCAAGACCAAAACCTCCAAACGGACTGGAGTGCAACCATTATGGGCCTGATGCAATTTTACGTTTCCTTCTGGGGGGCTATAATTTAGGACCACATTCTTGTGGGTGGCAATGGGGTTCCCCCAAAGGAGAAGTAGACATTCCTACTATCAATCACCCTAGGATGAAACTATTTGGTGCTAAGAAATTGGACGAGGGAGGCGGACTTTAGACCAGAGCGGGGAGAACGCTCTTCTCTTTGAGACTCAGTGAGAGTCAAGCAGGCAGAGCTCTGCTGGGAGGAAGGTGGCATTAGCCAGGGCTGGCCAAACCAGTGGGAGGGCAGAGGCAAAGTGGTCCTAGAGGGTGCCTCCACAGGATGTGGACAGGCAGGGAAGTATGAGCCCCCGACCGGGTTTGGGTCAGATCACAGATGGGAATTGAGAGATAAGTGTGCAATGTAAATAGGCCACATCTTGGAGAATGTCCCGTGCCAGGCCTGGAGGTTTGCTTTTGGAACAAGGGACTAATTTTAAACAGGGGAACCGCACAGTCAAATCTGAACCTTCCAGATTGCTTTAGTTTTAGTGGAAAGACGGAAGCAGAGGAGGCATATTTGGTAGCAGCTGTGCAGGTGCAAAGCAAGAAAGCATATTCCAGGCCAGCAGTAGTAAAACTCCGGGAGGAAGAGGCTCGAACGTCAAAGAGTGGAACCGGGGAAACCGGGGATGAGTGAGTGGCGGCTGGAAGGGAGATTCCTGGTTTATTCACTTGTAAACAACTGCCATCATTTTTCTCAAAGGGGTGGACAAATCCTTCTCTGGGTCAAGCTCTCTAATTTCTTGATGAGTATGAATTTACATCTGGTTTGTACAAATATTCTTTAAGCCATTATTAGATTAAGGGGACCAAATTTTATTTCCTATTTCAAAATAAAATGCATGGAAATTGCAGCAGATCCACAGAAAAGCAACGGTGGATGGAGAATTGGGGATTCCCAGTGAGCTTTGGGAGGTGGGTCACATCAGGCCAGATGATCCAGGAGGCAACAGAAGTGACATCCAACCAACTGGAATGTTTAAGAGTCCAGCTCAATCAATCACACTCAGACACGTGGCAACATAAAGCCACTGGAGATGACAGGGAACAGATGTGAGAGGTGGGCCCATGAGGTTAAGGGAAGAATTCCATAAACAGGACCCACTGTCTGACCCCAGCACGCTTTCTTTAAAATAAAAAAAAAAAAATTAAAAGCTATTTATCTGCAGGTCTGCTGGGCTTCAGCCAACGGGATGTGTTACATTCCTCAGCAAACAACCTGGGATCTTCAGGAGAAACCGAGGACTGAAACACTGATATAAAGAATACAAGTTACCCCAAGGTGAGGGCACTTTTGTGACCCTGAGGCAGACCAGATGCCAGAACTCAGGGAGATAAGGATAATTCGCCCTAACCATAGAATCTGTAAAAACCAGATTCCAGTTAGGACCAGTCAGCTTGGGCCAAGTAGCCAAGAGTTGTCCTGCCCATTAGGGACTTAAAAGTCTGGTGTCATCCTGCTGTCAGTCAAAAGTCAAGAGGTAGTCTTGGGTGGGACTCTCTGAAAATTTTTCTGGGGCCTCAGTAAAACGGGAGGACAGGAGAGGCAGGCCATCGGTGTCTCTGGGAGGACCCACTCTCTCCCTGGAGAGAGTCCTCTCTGCTTTTCTCTCTCTTCTAATAAACTCAGCCTGGTACTCTGAATGACATTTCTGAAATCCTTCTGTCGTGATTGCAAGAATCAGGGTGAAGAGGGGTCCCCCGTGATGCTTCTGGAACAAAGACTACTGGGTTCAAGTACGTCAAGCATTCCTGGAAAGGGATGCTGTTCAATCATCTTTCCCTGGGGAGGGGGTAGGGAGCGAATGGTCTCGTATCAGAGCAGCATGTTTGTAGAAGGAAGAAGCCTTTATTAATTCTGATTAAGCCCTGAAGAGGCCACTGGGGGAGGATGGCTTTGAGACTGAACCCCTGGACTGTCTTCAAATATCTCCAGCTCTTCTAGATGCCTCAAGAATTGTCTCATCTAGAGCCTGGAGACTGGAACATGTGACTTCAGAAGACCATTTAACTCTGAAATTTTGTGCTTTTAGTTCTATGGCGAGGGTCCCTTGGTGTCTGTTTAACAGTAAAGGAAGAGCAACTTTATGAGGAGAAATTGCATCTTGGATCTCATGAAATCTATTGTCATCCAAATAATTCTACAATATTTGTGATGGTTCTTATCTTTTTGAAGAAATGAGTGTTGGACACGAATTAATGGCCTGAATAGAAAATATATTAAGTTTAACACTTTCTTGAAGTATGATTTGTACTCCGGTGAAGAAGAGTAGGTCTAGGAATCATTTGCAATATTTTATGGCAGTAATGAGGGCTTTATAGAGTTGCAGAAACCAGTCTACAGAAAGGTAGCTGGAAAACTTTTCTCAAGCAAACTTCTGACTTATTAATAATAAATCTATAAATGTAACATTGGTACAATTAGTATCTGTCTCTTTCATTACCCTAGAGGATGTGTATACTTCCTAGGATTTTCCTAGACCCTTTACCTTCCAGTCCTGGGAAGAATTAACTCAACCCTCCTCAACTTCTAACGTAGTGGTTGCCACAGGACATGAGTGACAACTTTACATGTTTGACTTCTCAGGAGATCCAGAGCCCAGGACCCTTTGGGACAGGACTCAGTGGTCTCTCTTGACTTGCTTCAGGCCCAGTTCCTTGCATAGATTTGAGGTTCAGTCATTGCATTTTGAATAGAAAAGTTGTTTCCAAACAGTAGTGAATAATCACTAATGGAGAGCAAAATTAGTCATTGTATGTATTTGAAAGAAAAACTGCTTTGCTTTACAACAGTATTACAAACTCAAATGCTGTGTGCTTGCCTATCATCTATCTATCTATCTATCTATCATCTAGCTGTCTCTGAATCGAGTAGCCAGGGTGAAAAGCAAGAAGAGGGTGAGACCCAGTAGCCTGTGGCCTGGCTAAGGAGGCTTCTTAATCAATCAAAAAAGTGAGAGGACAGCTTTAAGGAGCACAGGTCACACCTTCTGTATTCAGATCACACTCCAGAAATGCACAGGAAGTCTTTCTTCCTCATATGGCCTATTGAAAGTATCCAGTGACTAAGTCAAATAAAACACAGCTACAGGCTTAATTCAGCCTCTAGCAGAGCCAATTTACAACCTCTGTTTGATAAAATTCTCTGATTTATTACCCCTGCCCCTGCTGCCAATTTATTTGGGCAGCTGTCTTTTCTCTACGATCACTATCTCCATTAAAATTCTAGAAATTTTGCATCATGTGGGCCTGTTGAAATTATTTCTTCCCAGTTAGTATCATTAATTTCTCTTGGTGTTGGCTTTATACATCTGATACCATTCATCTTAAAAACAAATCAGCAAGCCGTAACCCTCATGGACACTTTTTAATGGATTACCCCTGGAACAATACTAATTTCTTTGAAACTCTGGAGCCTTTGCTTTTAGCAGTGGGATTTTAAAAAACTATATAATTTTCAGCTTTGTTATGTATGCTCCAAGTATATAAATTAACTTGAGTTTTGGGGCATGGCATAGATCTGGTGTCAATGAATCTAGCATGGGTTATTGTCAAAGCAGATTTCCATTCAATGTGTCATTAAGAATTCCCCAAGAGAAGAATTAAGCAAGACTAGATAATTGGTAATATTAAATAACTTTATTTAGTTGTGAAGATAGTATCATGGTTGTGCTTTAAAAATATTATCGCTTAGGTATACATTCTGATTTATGTACAGATGACATGACATCAAGCAATGGATTTGCTTTGGAATTATCAAAGAAGTTGCAAGTGGTATATTCACATTCACCACCCTATTCTTTCCTCTTGTATATGTATTTAAAATTTCCCACTTTCAAGAAAGTTTGTAAAAACCTCTAAAGTAACATATTCAGATAGGTCCTTGGTAATTGAACCGTCAGTTGTGCCTACATTTTGCTTAGCTTAGCTGCTGATTCCTAAGAGGAATCCTAATGATGCAGCAGAAATGTAAAGTCATCACATTGAACCTCCTCACTTAGTGAGGTAAAGGATCAAGCTCAGAGACACTAGTATTTGTTCAAGGCCAAGTCTGCTTCCAGGGTCTGTGATGACATTGAGATCTGGAGACCTTACAGCGGGATGAGCAGGAGGTCACAGGAGCCTGGCCCGGGACACTAATTTGAGGATCTTGGATTTTATATGAGACGTAAAGCAGAGCTCAGACATTTCTAGAGAGGGACGGAGATGGTGGAAATGGCTCTGGGGCAAGGTTATCTAAGAGGCAGACCAGACGACAGCTGTCGGTTCTGCCTCCGGCCTTAACTGTCCTCCAGATCCCGACGTGTCTGTGGACATAGACAGGAACCAGAAGCTGGTGCTGATGAGTCCTCAGCACGTGGTGAGGTCCATGAGATAGGGACAAAGTGCAGGAGGAGAGAGAGGAATGATCCTTATTCATGTCATTCAAATAAACTTTGCCTACCAAGAGGGACGATGAGGCCTACCTCCCCAAAGCTGCTCAGGAAGACAGGACTAAGGCAAAGTTAAAACCCAAGTCATCCTCATACAAATGCATTTAATGATTTCTAGTTGGACACTATGCACTTCAGATGTGTGTACACCCTACTGAACGGGTGGTTGATTAAAAGTAAACGGATGATACGGGTCAACAACACAAAATTAAATACCACACAAAACATCGACTGAAGTACAGCGTGGTTTGGTGCTTCAGACAAGAGCAGGGCCGGCCTCTTCCCACAGCACTTCAGTTCTTAAAGAAGAAAACCATGCACACAGTGGGGCAGATGGATGATAAGCCCCATTTGCTTTTATTTTGAAGAAGCCTAGTTTATAAAGAATCAGAAAAAGGAAGATAGAGACGTGATCATCTTCTCACTGCTGCTACCTCGGGACTATTTATAAGGCTTAAAATTAAGGGTCCAGAGTGATTTTCCAAAAGGTTTCCCTAGTGTTTTGTCATGACTTCAAAATGGGTCAGTCTGTATTTTCAGATGTGATTTAGTAATTACAGTATTGCTTTTGGAGTCCAAGAGACTGGACTGAATTCCAAGCGAGGTGACTAGAGGTGATTTACTGGAAGACTTAGTTTCCTGACTGTGTATGGAGACAATGGTACTCACCTTGTAGGAACCACAAGCAGGAGAGGGCTCTTACTGTAATGTGCCAAATCAATGAGCAGTTGGAAAAACTCCAGAGGATCATGGAGATCATGAGGAATATGGGCGCGTAGTTTCCATGTAACAATAGATATCTTCAGACCTTGTGCCAGACGCAGTGTCTCCCACATGATGGAGGCTCAGGAAGTGTCTAAGTGAAGTGCCTTGGAGAAAAGAAAAATAATTATTTCCGTAGTTATTTGTATCAGCCATTGATGAGCTCCATTCTTCTTGTATTATGTTCCAGTAAAGCAAATCCTGAGATTATTAAGTACATTGTTTTTTTTTTTTTTGAGAAGGAGGAACTAGTGTCAACTGCTAAAAATAAATCCAGGCACCTGGCTAAATGTATTCACCATGCCCAGATGAGGTGATTGAAGGTAGGACAATAATACACAAACATGTCTGGAATTACCCGTTTTTTTGTTGTTGTTGTTGTTGTTTTTTTTTTTTTTTTAATAGAAATAGGCTGACGTTTTGAGTGCTTTCCTCAAACAGATATACCCTCTTCTCTTTTTTATGTTCCAGTGCCATGAGCCAAATACATGGTTATAAACCACAATTCCTGTGAAGTCAGTCTGCCATGGCCCCTTTGCAGAGGAGTGGGTGACATCGGCAGGAAGCTTTGTTCCAACGATATAATAAAACCTACAGGCTGGGAATACTAAGATTGGCAGGCAGAATAACTCCCCCAAGAGATGCCCATGCCCTAATCCCTGAGACTGCAAATGTGGTCTATTCCATGGAAAGAGGAAGCTGACAGATGTAGAAGCTTCATAGACCTAAAGATAGGGAGATTTTCCTGGCTTACTGGGGTGGGCCCCGTCTAATCATATGGATTGCTAAAAGCTAAACATTTTTGAGCAGAAGAGATAAGGCAGAAGGAGAAATCAGAGATTCCAAACATGAGAAGGACTCCATCTGCTATTGTTGGTTGGAAGGCGGGCCGGAGGGGCGGGGGCAGGAGTGGGAAGGTGAGAGAGTGGGTTCTAGATAAGGAATGCCTACGGAGCTTGGAGAGATCCCAGCTGACAGCCAGCAAGGAAATGGGGTCTGTGACTCTGTAACTGGAAGGATTGAACTCTGGCAAAATTCTGAATGAGACTGGAAGTGACTCCTCCCCAGGCATCTCCAGAAATGAGCCAGCCAGCTGACACCTTGAATCCAGTCTTCTGAGATGTGGGCAGAAGGACCATACACCGCCACCTGGACTTCTGACTTATAGAACTGGGATATCACACATTGATGTTGTATTAAGCCTCCAGATACGTATTGATTTATTGTAGTAAAAGGTAAATATAAAAAAATATAATATGGAACCAGAAATATTGGTCTTAGAGGGTGGGATGTCCTGAGTAATAAGAATGGAAGCCCCTTACAGAGATGTAAATAACTGATGAGGAATACATAAAAAACAAACAAACAAAAATGGCCCAAAAGCTTTAAACATAACCTGTAGAAAATGGGAATTTTGTTATTTTTGGTGGTTACCTGTGTGTTTGTATATATAAAAAAGCCTCTAAGACAAAGATTAAAAAGTGGGATATTTGAAATGAGCATTTTTTTTTTTGTTTTAAGTAACTTTCATACAATTAAAGCCATATTTTCTTTATAAATGCTTATTATGGTCGTATATTTGAATGTAAACTCTAGTAATGAACTTACAAGATGAACTTATTTTAAAATGACTTAATTTTTGTAACAATTAGAGGAATTACATTCTGAAAGACAAGTAACCAACGTTTCAAGACTTAGCAAACACTTCTCAAATACATATGTGAATGTATTCGTGTGTGTGTAGGAGTGTGTCAAAGTGGTGTGTGTAAATAGTATGAGAGAATACTGCAAAGCTGCTTAAAGCAGCCAAAGAAATAGCATTCCTTGATGACATACTATTTAATTTGTGGTTTGAGTATAAAATGGTCCTAAAGGTAGAGGGTGAGTAGTACGCTTTGGAAAGCTGGAACTATTGAATTCTAGAGCATGGCATTTTCAAGGTCACAGAGGACACAGGTGAAGTGTCATGGGAGTCCAACCTACATTGTGTGTGTGAAAGATTAGCAGGAGTAAAGTGTGAGGTCACAAATGGTATGGTCCAGCATGCCATTCAAATGTTTATTTTAGTCTTTTCATGTGGTTCCAATAAATTTTGCCTTAACTAAATGCATTTAATAATTTAAGTCAATAAGGGATACTGAAAAAATAATTTCTTAAGTATTATGAGCCACGTTTTCCTGCTTCTGTACATATCCAGTAATTTCTGATATTATGTTGGACATTATCATTGATACACTGTCAGGAATCTTGCTTGTGTCATTTTCCTTTAAGGATTGTTGGGTTTGCCCCAGCAGGTAGTTCACTTACCAGTGGCTCTCCCCTGAACTTATCAAAGCTTGACTTAATGCTTTATTAGGATGGGTCTGGAGTATCCTTTAATCTAGAGGGTGGTGTTACTTCAAAGCATGAACTTTCTGATATCTCATAGGAATATCAGGTGTTAACAAAATCTCTCACCTGTGCTGGTCTGGAACTCCAGTCTGAGTACTGTGTACCATTTAGTATCTTTTATCCACCCTCCACCTCATCAAGATGGTTCTTAAAGAGCTTCATCCTGAGCACACTCATCCCAGCCTTTGGTCATGGACCTGCAGAGAACTCTCAAACAAACTTCAAGGGCAACCCCTTTAATAAGCTGCCCCTGCCCTGATCCAGCAATGTCATTGCTACGTCAGCAGCTGCACATTCTGCCCTCTGTCTCCTAAGCTCACAAGGACCATGACAGTCACTTACTGTCTTCCTCTGCACAGTTAGGAAACCGCCCCTCAACAGGGTGAAGATAGGGTGACGGCGCAAGTTTCCTTATGAGCTTTTATTCTCTAAAGAACCACAGTCTTGCACTGACCTTTTCTAGGTACATTTCTAGACACTTTGCGGTTCTATCAGTTGAAATGATTAGTGAATTTTTATCATTTAGAGTATTTTTTCCTTATCACTTTAGCTTTTCTGCTACTAATGTAATTATATAAGGAATAAAAGACCGAGAATTTGTTTTCATGTAACAAATGCCTGAAAACATTTACCTCAAAACTTGTGCATTTTTATGTGAGAGGGTCAGTCTGTTCACATCAAAACATGAAGCCAAACACTTGTCAGTAGGAGGATGGCATGATGAAATTTATATTCAAAGTAGCAGAATTTCCAGACCAAAGAGAGAAGGGTACTTACTGGAAAGATGTCCAGCAGCTAGAATTTTTGGCTCTAGTGATGGAGTGGATTAAGGATGAGTGTGGGAGTAATTCAGAATGGCACCGAGGGCTGGGGATATAGCTCAGTTGGCAGAGTGCTAGATAGTTTGTTGTTCTATCAGTTGAAATGATTAGTGAATTTTATCATTTTGAGGATTTTTTCCTTATCACTTCAGCTTTTCTGCTACTGATGTAATTATACAGGGAATAAAAGACTGAGAATTTGTTTTCATTTCATGGCTAACTTATGAGGAAATGGCAAGCGACTGTAGGATTGTCATATTATCAAAAGTCTTCACGTACAACAAAATTGCTTTTTCAACTTTCAGATATTTCATAGTGCTGTTATCTCCTTACATTGTGGTGATAATAAGAATCTCTCTCTTCTGTGAGAGAATCTTTGGGTTTCACTAATTATTTTCCATATTGTAGGATGCCTTCTGTGGATGCTGCTTGCATGTATAATGTGAAACCTGGCAAATTTTTCATTCAGTTATTGTTCTTGGTCGATCTTGCATATATTGACTACTTTCAAGATCTCAGGGGAGTCATAAATAGGTGTATTTGGAACAACATAAGATTAGTCAAAGCCACCTGTCATATTGACGAATGGCTCTTAATAGCATGGAGGTCAAAATGAACTCAGATTTGAAATTGGTAGGATACAGACATCCTGTTTCACTTAGAAACTGTTGCTAGATTCTAAGAAATTGTTAAGAAAGTTAAAAAAAATGAATTCTCACCTTTAGAGTTGTAAAGATGGTAAGATATGGTGTTCTAGAATGGGTTGTCCTACAAATGTGAATTTTGTGGTCACAAATGCAATTTTACTTCAAAAATTAATTACGTTTTTTAAAAGAGGAAAAAGCCACTAAACTCTTGAACAGAGAGCTTTATGGTATTCCTCAACTATCAACTCTGTTAAAAGCATTACATTATCTGATAATTTACTTTTAATAATTGCTGATGTATCATTTAAAGTCCTGATCATCTGAAAATAAGGGTTTACCTGGAGGGGTTATGGTTTTGTTGGTGTTTATTTCTCACACTAGTATGTTTCCAAACAGTCTGACTTCTTTCATGTAGAATGGAAATGGGAAGAGGGGGAGAAACAGTGCCAGTAGGAGAGCCCATGAGGAGCCCCAGCTGCACTCATGAAACACGTTTGATGCTGTTCCATATTTCCAAAACTAAATCTAGCTGTGCTGAAAGCTGTGAAGGTCTACAAAATGCTAATGTTTCTGCCCTTTGATCTATTATTCAGCAGATTTGTAGTGGAAAGATTCAGAACACAAAATATTCCTCCTCTGCGTATACAGTCAGTCCTCCATATCCACTGGTTCCCCAATGGTGGAATTCAATCAAATGTGGATGAAAAATATTTGAAAGAAAAAATTGCATGTGTAAAACTAAGCATGTGCAGACTTTTTCCTTATCATGATTTCCTAAATGATAACAGGCATAACAACAATGATTATAACATTTGCATTGTTTTAGGTATGATAAGTAATCTATAAATTTTTAAAGTCTAGGGAGGGCTGAGGGGGATTTAAGGTATATGGGGGTATTTGCATGTAAGTTATATGCAAACACTGTGTCATTTTATACAAAGGACCCTTGGACATCTGCAGATTTCACCATCTGCAGGGGACCAATCCATTATGGAGTCTGAGGGATGTGTAGAACTTTATCCTTGAAACCTGTTCTCAAGGTCATGACTGTATTTAAGTGTAATCACAAGGGCTATTTGTTAGCCATTAGGATTCCTGCTTACCTGATGCAGATATGATGAAGGGACTTGCACGGATTTGCACAACCAGCACCACCTTTTCTTAACCATTCTTCTTTCAACAATTATATTACTCCATTTGGTTACCATCTCCACGCCTGGACCTAAAATTATTAAAACTTCAAATCCTTTTTGCTGGTTTTCATTGCATCCGTTAAATAATAAGTGCTGTGGACTTCATGCTTGGGTATAAGTCACCATTATGATTTTTGTTGTTGTGATGTTTATTCTAATTTGTTTTTGAGGTCTCTTTGTTGTTGTTGTTGTTTCTTATACCATCAGTCAAAGGAGGCTCTTTTTAGGAGAGCTGACTTGGGAAAGTTGAGCTCAGAGAGTCAGTCAGGTGAGACTCAATGAGGGGAGAAGCCAATGTGCATGAAGCACAAGCAAGTTATTACTTACAGATCCTGAGAGATCAGGGGTGCTGATGGGAGACTGATGGGAAGAAGGGAGCTCAACCAGTGTGGAGAGGAGAGAACCCATAAGTTCTCTCCCATAAAATGGGATTTTATTAAGGTCCACAGCATTATCTCTTAGACTTTCCCTCCGCCATTGTGGATAGTGTAGGTTTAAGAAAACGGGCACAAAATCTTCTAAGTGACTTATCTCAGTGACTCTGGCCTTGACCATTAATTCAGTTTTGTCGTTCTGCAGCTGTGGGATGTTTTAGGTTTGGGGTCAGTGGAATGAAGTGCATGTGGGCCGTTTTTCAACCAATCACATGGGAAGAGGAGATTTTTAACTAGGCTAAAGGTGAGGGGTACCACTGGATTTCAAACAACTTCTATCAGGCCTAAAAATAGACGTCAAAGCTACAACTATATTAAATAAACTTATAAAAGCCACACATCCATGAGGCAGCCATCCCAAGAGGGGGCAAAGTTATCTAGTGTTCCATATTGATATTCAATCTCCCAGGTCTTTCCGTGCCCGAGGGGAGTTTAAGCTTCATCTCCTGTCCATAGCACCCATGCCTCAAAGCAGAGGCTTAAATTGGCGTCATTCAGCATCGATACTTTTATGCAAAAGCAAATTTTAGTATTTGTTTACCTCTCAAGATTTCTTCTTCCATAATATTTTTAACATCTGTAAGCTTTTCATTTTCTTTGCCAACTTTTCAGCTCCTTCAGAAATGTTGGATCCAACATTGTTTTCATTAATTTGAGTTGCTTGTGCATGAGAAGCTTTCTTGGTGTCTAATCCATCATGTTTCTGGAAATATCAGAGAGCTGCAGCAGTTTTTTGAAGAGCATCTGATATATGAAGTCATGCCATCCCATGGGAGCTGTGTCTATAAACATTACTGTGATAGTGCTGTTCTTAGTCCAGTGTTAACCATGGCCGCTCCACGGCTCTGGGTCCCAGGGATGCCCAGGGAACAAGAGAACATTCAACTGGTACACCACAGAGAAGCTGTCTTGAAGCATGTGAACACAGCACAGAATGGCACATAATCTCAGGATAAAATGACAGCTTTGCTAAATGGCCTGATGGTGAAGCAGTACTGACACGCTGAGCCACTGAGCAGGCAGAAGCTCATGTCGCAAGCTCATGCTGAGGCAGCACATTCACAGGTCAAGGTCTGTGGCAGGCTCTGGAGTCAGAAGCCTAGATTGTCAGATCCTGCCCACCTGCCAGGTGTGAGATTTGCCCACCATGATTAACTCTCCTGAGCCTTCATCGTCTCATGCACTAAGAAGATAAGGATCATATATATACACATATATGCCTGAAAACTTGTGGATGTAAGACCTCACAATTCGTATGCATGAGTTATCTTTATATACCAGGTATAAGCAACTTTCAACACCTATGGTATAAATAAGATTTTAAAATTTTTCTTGAATTAAATCTTCATGTTTGTGGTTCGTGAAACAAATTAGTAGACAGATACTTTTTGGGGGGAGGGGGATTCTTCTCTACATTTTCTAGGAATGTTTATGAACTTACCCCTAAGATGTTGCTTTTTCCTCTAATGGCTATGCAGCGAGACAACTGAAGCAACAGACAGGTTTGGGGACAACAGACCAGTTTGGCTTCTGCTTGGGTCATCCTGTCGCACTATAAAACCGTGTCTGCATCGTCTCCTGCATCTCTCTTGTTGGGATGCTCAGATTCCCACTGGAGCCACTGCCAGACTTTGAATGAGGAACAAAACCACTTCCTCAGTGATCCTCTGAGCCAAATGTGCTCCGTGCCTGGCGTTCGAGATCACCAGTGACTGCTCATGTCTGGGCGCAGGGCAGCTGTCACGCCTGTTGTGACCTCCCGCCACACCACTTTTGCCTTCCTGTTTTGTGAATCATGAATCTTTTCCAAAGTGAAGTCCGTGGATTCTTTTCCAAAGTGAAAAGCTGTGTCTTCCAAGGAAAACAACTGGCAATTTCCAAGTCACACTCTTTTCATTAGTGCTTCACCAGACCAGGAGTTCAAGTGCAATATTGTGGGTCTAGTCATAGCCCGTGGGAATAAGCGGAGGTAGAGAGTGTTGTATTGTAATTGCTTGAGCAATTTCTTGAGTTCAAGTGTTGATGGATTATTCCTGGATTATGATATCTGAGATTCCCTTAAGGCAAATCCCTTCAAATGTAGGGCCTGACCCTCATCACACCAACATTCACTACTCGCCTTCTTCAAGAAAAGCAACAAGTTGTTGGATGTTGTGGTGCACATTTGTATCACAGCTACTTTGGAGACTGAGGCAGGAGAATTGTAAGTTTGAGGCCAGTCGGGGAAACTTAGCTGACCTGTCTTGTATTTTTTCTTTCTTTCTTTCTTTCTTTCTTTTTTTGTGGTGCTGGGAATTGAACCCAGGGCCTTATGCATGCAAGGCAAGCACTCTACAAACTAAGCTGTATCCCCAACCCCTGTCTTGTATTCTTTATAAAAATAAAAAGGGCTGGAGGTGTAGCTCAGTGGTGAGTGCCTCCCTAGAATGCCTGAGGTCCTCGCTTCAATCCCAGCACTGGAAAAAAAAAAAAAAAAAGGTAGAAGTTAATTGACTGTGATTGTTGTGTTCAAAAAAATAACTTAAGGTCCATGTTTGGTACACCATCAAAAGTTTGAGTTCTGAGGTATGTTGATAAACACGTAATGTCATCAGCATTATTGAATAAAACTCTAACAAAGAAGCCAATCTAACTGATTTCAATGACCTTATAAAATCAGAAAAAAAGTTTTTCATTGTTCCAAAATTTTTTTCAACTATGTGTTGTTGGTGGATCCACAATCTTTACCCTGAGTGAATTAATGAAAGGGCTAAGGACATCTTCATTCCCACTGCTTTTCTCCATTGTCAAATCTGAGGTGTTGGAGAACATTTTTTCCTTGAATGCAAATTGGGGCCTGAAGTTGTTTTACTCTCTAATAGACAAGTCAATGTCAATTGAAGGAGTGGTTGATCAATTGTTTAGACTCATGGCTTCTTTGGGAATGCAGCTTCCTCTGAGACTTATAGGTAACTCACCTTGCTTCTTATAGTTGTTTCCTTATAGCAATACCCATGCATAGTTAGCTTTTGACATATTTTTTTCAATCTTATATATTTCTTTGCTTTCTTGTCCACAACCTCTTTCTCTTACCTTACTGAGTTCGTCTGACATAATGAACTTGAGTGAAAACTGCACTCCTAGTCTGAATTTTGACATAGAGCTAAATTCTTTTTGTTTTTAATTTTTTAAAAGTTGTAGATAGACAGAGACCTTTATTCTGGTCATTTTTTTAATGTGGTGTTGAGAATTGAACCCAGTGCCTTACATGTGCCAGGCAAATGCTCTACCATTGAGCCATGACCCCAGCCCCAGAACTAAATTTTAAGGAACAAATGTCACTCAAAACACTTCTCAAATTTTTATTACTATTCTAATTCTATAAGCCCAGTTTTTAACTGATCTTCAAATTTGAAAAAAAAAAAAAGAATAAAGAATAGTGTCACCATACTCTCTTTGAAACTGGATGCTTTTCATCTTAAGCTTTTCTTCCAATGCTTTGAT
The DNA here is from genome assembly GCF_048772815.1 of Callospermophilus lateralis. NCBI lineage: Eukaryota > Metazoa > Chordata > Mammalia > Rodentia > Sciuridae > Callospermophilus > Callospermophilus lateralis. Next base: position 8,148,678 of record NC_135318.1, read on the forward strand.
GAACTCAGCCAGTAACCTTTGACACACAACACTGACCTGTTTCTGCTCTAGTCCAGGAGACATTGATTCTGCCTTCAAAATGATCAGTGGAACAGTGTAATAAAATGTCTCTCTATGAATGAAAGGGCTCCTCAGACTTCTAGTGTCTGATATTGGCTTTCTTGTTGCTTACTACTTAATTGCTAAGTCCATGCCTCATGCTTTGGTTTCTGTTGCAATGCCAACTGCTTTATCACTCTGAGTGAGCAAACATCTGTAATGAGTCCCAATAACTATATCTTTATCCAAGGAAAGTTCATGCCTTTCTTGTGCCAGAATCCAATGTGGTTGTCCTGGTTGAGAAACAACTTAAATCATAATTAAATTAATAAAAATTTTAATTAATAGGGAATCTCTGAATAATGAGTTCTTTGACTGATTTTTTAATCCGTTGGATCTTTCCACTTTTGTCTCAGTGCCATAGAAAGAGAGTTAAGAGAACCCAAAATTTGGCAGGCCATCAGACATGTTGTTGCTCATAAGCTACTTAATCTCTAACCTACACTACCACTAGAGTTTTCCATAGTGAAGGGGATTTTCTACATCTGTGCTGTACCAGGTTAGGTACTAGCCACATTTGATTAATAAGTATGCGAAATGTGGCTTGTATGGTTGAGAAATTGAGTTTTGAAGTTGATTTTATTTTAAGTAATTTTTATGAAGTAGCCACGTGTGCTGGGGAGCACAGGATGCCACTCTGAAATTTCCAGAGGATAAAGGTCAAGTTCTTTGCTCTACAGCTTCCCTGAGAGTTTAATAGACAGGAGTAGGTGAACCGGATGCCTCTTCCTGCCACCAATTTGGAGGAAAAAAAATGCTCTTATCCTAAAGTATACTACCTACCAAAATGAGTCCACCAATGACAACCAATCCTTCTGTGTTTTCTTAATTTGGCATATATTTTTCTAAGTACGTCGATCTCCTTTGTCATAGCATTTCTCCAAAATAAAGGCATCTGAGAGGCAGGAGCACTTGATCAGTGTTCACTGACTGGACTTCTGAATGCCACTCCCTGGATTTGCTTGTATACTCAGACCACTGTGAAACACAGAGAAGACCCTGCAATAAAAACAACAATCCTACACAGTTTCCTGAGTCCTTTAAGTAGGTTGGCTTCATCAAAGGTCATTTGACAGTGTTGCTGCAACTCTTGATGGTGGTGGAGTTTTCTGCAGTTTAACAGTAAGTTCAGGATCTTCTGTGGATCCGTCCATCAACAAAAACCTTCAAGAGTGTTAGAATGTCTGTTCTGAAGTAAAACCAGCCAGTCTTTGAATTAAAGTGGGAAAGGATTCTATTGAGTGGAATTCTTGAACTGTACTGTGTTCAAGGAATTTCACCAAGGCTTTAAAAAATGTCATCTCTTTGACATAATAGAGGTCATAAACGACGTGCTTTATAACAATTCACCTAAGTTATAAAAGAATGAAAAATTTGCAACTCTTTTTTTGCCCACTTAGTAGACTAGTTATAAGTTCCAAAATACAAAGGGATATTTTTAGACTTAGATCTGTAAGCACATTGTACCCAAGATGGGATTTGAGTGAACTCCAATACAGAAAAGTCATCCTACAATCTGGAGCCATCTCACACGGGGAAATGTGTTAAATAATACTTTTCTTTCCAAAAGGATTGTATCTTGTATAATGAGTTTCTTACCTCAAATTCATTTTCTTTTTTGTTTAAAAAATTATCTTCGGCTACATCTACCACAAGATGGTTAGGTAAAAGATCACATTTGCACAAGAGATTCCAATTTCCTCAGAAGTTTTCTCTAACAGACTCTTCAATTAGTACCGGCTCCGTCTGCCCCGGGGTTCATTCTGAGATGGGATTGGAGGGGGGTGTCCAACTCTCTTCAAGAGATTTGCTTATTTTTCTATACCTTTTATGTCTTTTTTTTGGTCACATGTTGCTTTTAGGGACAGCTTAGTCTGGGATACAGCCTGTGGCCACACTGGGCCTGCAGAATGTGGTAGGATGGAGTTGGGTTGGGATGGGGCCCTGCGATGCCAGGCACCGGCCATGGTCACTATCAGAGCCCTGCTGGGATGGGGTGAGAGGCATAGTGGACAGCAGCATGTCCTACCAGGAACTGCAGGGTCACCACTACCTCTGTCACTGAGGTTATTGCCATCCCATTGTTGGTGCCAGACCCACCACTGCCACTACTGCTGCTGCTGTCATCGCCCTCTGCTGAAGCTGTGACCAGACTCCTTCAGGCCTTGTCCATGGACTGTCCTGCAGCTTCCTGGGGAGGGAGCAATGCTGAGCACTCCCCCACCTCCTGACAGCAGATTTGCAGGAGCAGGTTACCACGTCAAGCTCAGACCGTGGTGCCAAGAGCAAAGAGCCGAGAGGACGTGTGCAAAAGTTCTGAGTTCCTGTGCGATGGCTGCCCACGGGCCTGCCCAGCCCACCTTCTCAGTTGCACTCCCCGGCCAGCCGGGCAGGGAACTGGATACCACACACTGGCCCCAGTCCGGCCTTGCTCGGACAGCACTGTCTGCCTTTTCAGAATTTCTCTCTCAGATTGAGCAACGGTGCCCATGGCTGAGCTGGTCACACCAGGAGCTGAGAGCCAACAAGGCCCGAAGAGCTATTCTTTTCCTCTTTGTGATTTTGATCTGGAATTGAGCAAAAGAACCGTTGGCAGATTGGTTACAGAACCACGACGATATTTATCCAAGTTCGATTATGTGCAAAGGCCCAACACAGGGCAGCCGATACCCAGGCTAGCCACTTGGGGCCTGGCACTCTTGGTTCTCCGAGGCTCTGTCAACAGGCCGAGGAGTCGGCTGGGTCTGTGCGAGTGTTTAGGTGAAATAGTCCATTTACAAAGAAGCTGATAAAGGGCATCAGTGCTGCCTTTACTGGACCATCCTCTCGGGGGTCAGGAGCACACCTGCCGGTGGATGGCAGAGCCATCTCTTGGCCCCACCATTGCACCGACCAAAGAGCTGCTTTCCTTGAGTTCAAGCTTCATGCTTTTTGATCTCTGCTGAAAGAAGCTGTAACTAACAGCTCAGTAATAAACGATTTCACTTTGATAATTTTCTTCTTTCCTTAAATAGCTTTTTATTATTTTGAGAACCTAGGACTCTGTCTTTAAGAAACAGCTTTGAGACAAGGAGAGGAAGAACACCGCAGGAAAAACAGGCGCCTAGGGAGTAAAAGTCACCACTTACTCAAGAAACCGATCTCACAGGGCAAGCGTCTGTTTCCCAGATCAGACACCAAGAAGGTAGGGATTTAAATTCAGAAGGAGGATCTCTATGGGAGAAGAAAAACAAAACAAAGAAGGGCCTCCACCCCGAGTGCCATCAGACAGATTTTAGAATTGCACATTTACATATATCTAGTGCAGGGGAGAATGCATTTAATTATGCCTTTCCTTTTCATCTGTAGAATTGACTAGGATTTTTAGTGTCTGGGGGCAGTGGGCGGGGCCCAGCCCAGCTGGACCGCTCCTTGTTCCAGTGGAGTGCATCACTTCTCACCTCTGTAAATCTGTTTCTCCATCTGAAGACGGAGATGGTGACACACACTGGCATGTCGGGAAAACCGATTAAATGAATCTTTTGTAAAAGCAAATTGCGAATGCAATACACATGTATGCCATTATTTGGAGATTGTTTTCCTGCAGCACACTGTAAAAAATTCACTATTGTGATTCGTAAGATGGCATTTAACGACAAAGGCATGCTTTTTGCATCAAAAATTGCTTTTGATGCAAAATGAGGATTTAGCTATGACTGAGTAGGTGACCATAACTCCTGCTCAGAGTTATTCATTGCTCCCCAGAGAGTGCTGGGATCCTAGGGCCGCCTCAGGTTGCTGAAGACCTGGTTGATTCTGCTGCAGGAGAGGATGATGTAAACTCCTGACTGCTCTAGTAGACTTGCTCCTGGGAGTCAGATCCATGTGTAACTCACCGACCTTTAGAGAGGATTCCTGGGTCCTTGTGCAATCGCCCAGGTTGATACGTCTTAAAAATTAGAAAAAAAATCCTATACATTGAAAAAGGAACTGGGCCAGGTGGCTCACACCTGTAATCCCAGCAGCTCAGGAGGCTGAGGCAGGAGGATCACAAGTTCAAAGCCAGCCTCAGCAAAAGTGAGGTGCTAAGCAAATCAGTGAAGACCCTGTCTCTAAATAAAAAGTACAAAATAAGGCTGGAGATGTGGCTCAGTGGCCAAGTGCCCCTGAGTTCAATCCCCAGTACCAAAAAAAAAGAACAATATGTGTACAAGTTTTATGAAAAAATATTAAAAAGTTGAAGATAGTAATAGAGAAATTATTTGCAATACAGATGACAGGAAAAATATTGTTTTTATGTGCACAGTTTTATAAGCTGATAAAAAAAGAAAAACAGAAAATGGGAAAATATTTAAATAACTTATTAGAGAAAATAAGTACAAATGACGGCAAACATATGATGTGATATTGATTTTCCCCAGTAGTCAGATAAATACAAATTAAAGAAACAATATTTTTTCAACCCTTATATTGACAAATATGTAAAAACTTGTGTGTAGGACTGGGCACGAGCATTATGAGAGTGTAAATTACTACCTCTCCTTTAAAAGTCAGAGGTTTCTATAAAAAGTAAAAACAGAACTCTGTACCCAGTGATCCCAGTTTGGGGGGCTTAACAGCAGTTAAGTAGAGGAGTAAGAATGAAAGAGAAGAGGAAGTGAGAGCTTTTGCCCTTCCACGCGTTATCGCTTCACGTGGTTTAGATTCACTTGTGTGTTTTGTGTGTCTGTGCTTGTGATCGGCTTGAGGGAGCCTTGGATGTTTGGGGCACACAGTCTTCAGCAGGAGAACTTGAGAACAGGGTGCCGCGAAGTCTTTCTCCTCGCCTGATGGACAGACGGCATCTTGTACCATCACCTCAGTTCTAAATCTTGGAGGAGGATGTGGAGAATCACACACTGAAGAATTTCCAGAAAGGGGACAACAGGAGGATGAAAGACTGGAAGTCGTGTCCCACATGCAAAGATGCAATGACCTGAGTCACCCAAATCAATGGCTTCTTTTCCTTCCCTCTTTAACCTTTGCAAACAAGGCTTAGGTCTTACCGCATCTATTTGAGCTGGGGATAGTATTGATGAAGTCTTCCTTCTTTTTTTTTTTTTTTTTCCATTTATAAAGCTTTGTGTTTTCAGTGTAAGTGCTGATGTACTTAATGATGCAAAGCATCATTAGTCTTTTGCTTTTCTGATCCTACATTTCGTGTACCAAAAAAATGAATCTCTGAATTGAGTTTTTTCATATTTCTCATTCCTGAGTTAGCAGCATGCTTCATTGAACTGGTCCTAGGAAAACTGAGAATATCACTTATACTGCACTGCTTTATTCTCCTTCCAAATTTAGTTTTCCCCCTAGGCTTTTAGTTGGTGACACAGATATCGTCACAACAGAACCTAGATTTTAATTTATTTTTTGAATGTAGACTTACAGAATGAGTACATTTCCTGTCTTTCCTTGTAATTAGGCATGGCCATGGGTCCATGTTTTGATCAATAGCATGTAAGAATCAGAGGAATGTGCCAGCTTCTAGAGATTTTTCTTTAGGTCACTCATTGTATGCTGGTGGTTACTTCTCTATCTCCTCCTTATTTCTGCTGGCTGGAATATAGACTCAATTGCTGAAGCTCAAGCAGCTATTTTGGACAATGAAGTAAACTTGTAAATAATGACTCCCACAGTACAGAAAAAAAGATAAAATAAAATAAAACTAGGTCACTGAGGACTTTGTGTGCTATGTCTGCTCTGGATTGCCTTCTAGATTTTTCTATGAGAGACACAGACTTTTATCTTATGTAAATACAGCTATCAAGATTTTCACTACTCCCAGACAAGTCTGGTTTTAACTATTACAGTGGTTGCCTTTGTGAATTCAATTTCTTTCTTGGTATTGCAGATTTGGGGTTCTCTGAAGATAATTTTTTAAACCTTTTTTTATAGGAGCGCCTAAAGTTTTATTTACTCAAATGTTTGTAAGAGTATACACAATATTTTTTAAAATGAGCAAAACTTAATAAACACATTTTATGACAAAATGTAAAAATGATAAATATTTGACAGATATTTATGACATAATATTGAAAAACAGACATACATCTCTTTACTTCCCACCGAATTACCACCAAAGACTATGGCTCTGTATTTCCCTCTCTTTCCCCTATTCTTGTACTTCCCAACGTCTATCCACTTTAGGTGAAATCTGTGCTTTCTTCTCCACGCCACTGAATTCCCCTCTCACCCAGCTTCTTACTTGTTCTATTTATGCCTTGGATTCCGGTTCACCCTCATCTTGAGGCAGTCTTCTTGGAGCCCGTTCACTTCCCGTTCTAGCTGGGGTTGCCTTCCAAGCTGACAGTGCAATCAGCTTCCTGGGATTCGGTTCAGTGGAATTCCTCCGTTATCCCTCCATTTCTTCCCTGATGCGGTTTTGCTCGCTGACGTTTTACCTTCATTTCAACAGTATTGCACACTCAAGTAATTCACTCAGAAAAGGCACCCAATGAATGAGGTCCTGGTTAAATCTGTCTGCAAATGACCTTGCTTTGATGCAGGGTAGCTGGAATTGGCCTGTGAGAGTGGAAAGGACTCTGTGTTGGCCATTACAAGCCCTTTTGTCCTTGCAGATAGACCTGCTGTGAGGATCGACCTTCTGAGTGAACCTGAGAAACCAGGTAAGTTCTGTCACATTCCACTCCTCTGCTCACCCTCCATCCCCTGTTTTCCTATGTTCCAAGTTCATCACATCTATTTGTTAATAAGTATCTTCAAAGACCAACTTGAAGGCCAGAACTCAACTGGTGTCTTTGGAAGGATCTGGGTATATCTGACATAGTCAAATATGCTTTGAATTGAGCAGGAAACTCCTAGTTTGTGGGAACCACGTCATTGCACGCCATCCCGAGGTCCCCAGGGTGTACTTTGCATTGTATCACCTTTGGTCTTACATCATACACATCATGTGTACTATGCTTTTATATCATAAGTGAAACCATATTTTGACTCAAAAATTTTAAGAGTTTGAATAAAATAGCCTAGAAGACAACTCCATTTTTTTCACCTACACTCAATTTATTTTTTCTTTTGGTACCAGGGACTGAACTCGAGGCCACTTAACCGCTGAGCCACATCCCCAGCCCTTTTTTATATTTTGTTTAGAGACAGGGTCTTGCTGATTTTCTTAGGGCCTTGCTAAGTTGCTGAGGCTGGCTTTGAATTCTTGATCCTCCTGCTACAGCCTCCCCAGCTGCTGGGATTACAGGTGTGCGCCAACACGCCTGGCTATACTCGATTTTTAATAAACACTTGTGTTAGATATTGCACTACTGCTTCTTTTATCCCTGTCTAAAAAAAAAATAATAGAATGTAACACATAGTTTTAAAAATTTCATTTGTCTTGGAAACATATATCAAGAGCAGGATTCTTACTGAAACTAGACTCCACAAGGACAGAGAGGAAACCCAAGTGGACAGTCCCCACCCTTGGTATCTGGCCACCCTGGAGAGCTGGTCAAATTCAGACCAGGAGGGCTCTGAGCTCATGAATGGATTCATCCTCTGGCGGATTCATAGCTGAATGGACAATTGGAAAGAGGCAGAAATTGCAGGAGGGGGAACCCCGTGGAAGAGAATGTCCTTAGGGTGTGCTCTTGGGGAGTCTGTCTTGTCACATGCCCCTTTCTCTCTCTGCTTCCCAGCTTACCGCTGCCACATCCTCCCAACATGACCTTTCTGCCTTGCCATAGGCCTAAACGCATGGAGCTGGTTGACCATGAACTGAAAACTCTGAAACAGCCAGAATACCCCCCTCCCAGTGCAGTGGTCTGCATACCTTCTAGATGGCTGCCCCTTGGGTAGTTCTCCTCTCCACCTTGAAGAAGCATTATGAAGGCTCTGTTCCTTTGGCAGAGGAACTGAACTCCCTTCCCGTGGAAGGAATGCCTAGAATTGGGGAAGATCTTCTTCCCAAGCACTTTGTGATTTTTGGAGTGGCTCTATTCTCTGGGCTTCAGTTCACCCTTGGACTAAATCGACAACGTTCTTTAAAGGCTTAACCGTGTGGGTCTGTGCTCTGTTCAAACAGAAGAAAACGATTTTCAAAAGGAAATCTGGAGGAAACCCTTTAGTCTTCTGTGTACACACATATGTAATCAGCGCAGGAGCCTGCATTTCAAGGCAGCGATGGAGGGTCTCAGGACATCTTCTAATCCTTCCACATGTCAAATCCACTACTGAATGAGAAAACATAAAAAGAAATGCCATGAAGCAATAAAAATCAACCATAGCCATTATTTTAAGTTATATTAAGAAAAATCGAATAGCAACAGCTCTTCTCAGCATGACCAAATAAGAAAAACAAATTAATTATTGGTTTCCAGTGCAATGGATGATTACTGCTTTGAATGGGTCTTAAAACATTGTCTATTCATTTCCAAAAGTTGGAGTGCACACATTTGCTTTCCCAGCCAAATTAATTTACAAGTCAAATTTTGGAGAGTCATCATAGTCTTACTTCATTAATTTCAGGCAATCACAGAAATCAATTCAAACTCTTCACCTGTGGGTTCAAGGTTATGAATCCAAAAAGTTTTGCTAATATTGCCTTTTATGCTAATAAAGATGTAAGAAAATAAAGTTTGCTTCATGTTGGAAAATAAGTAAAAATAATTTCCTATTTAAAGTAGCAACTAGCATTCTTATATACTTGAATAATTAGAGAAAAAAACTTAAAAAAAGGTATAATTAGTACAAAAGTGTTGTATTCACTAGAAGGGTGGGGCTTGAGTCTAAGGCTCTGCAGGCACTGCTGAGCAGAGTCAGTGTGAGCTAAAGGAAGGGTGGACACAGTTGTCAGGAATCCCTGACTACCCTTGGCAATCCAAGCAATATTTTTCTGCTGCATACATTTCTGTGGTTTTTAACCCGCAAATCAAGTGGAACGTACCCTGTTTTTCTGGGGCTGGCTAATTGGCCTGGAAGTCCATGAAGATCTACCAAGGGCAGGAGGGAAGTCAGAAGTGGTGGCACTGACCCCTTGAGAGTCCACGCATGTTGGGTAGCAGCAGCCCAGCCCACACTAGCTGCAACGCCTCTCCTCTTGGAGACAAAGCTGTTCAGTGCCTTGAATTGGGTCGTTATTTGAGTAGAACTGAGTTTTATTTCTCCGAGGCTCTGAACTCAGGGTAACTATGGCTGTGGAGATTTGTTTTGGCCATTAAGTCATCACCAAAGGCAACTTAAGGCTCATATATTTTTAAATCCTAAAATAGCCTGACATTTTCATATTGCTCAATACAATAGGCGATTTCAATATTTTTCTTGCATGATCTTTCAGCAGCATTTGGCAGGGTTGGTGTTCTCTCTCTCTCTCTCTCTGTCTCTCTCTCTCTGTCTCTCTCCTTTTTTCTTCTTGTGGTATGGTACTGGGGATTGAACCCAGGGCACGCCATCCTGAGCTCCATCCCCAGCCCATTTCTTTTCTCTTTTCTTTCTTTCTTTCTTTTCTTTTTTTCTTTTTTTGAGGCAGGGTCTCACTACTTTGCCTGCACTGGCCTTAAACTTGTGACCCTTTGGCCTGAGCCTCTTGTGTGTTCCATGGGGCTGTGTGGCTATCTCCTTCTTAAAAAGTTTTGTTTTCTTGGCAAGCATCTTCTTAGAGCACAGTACTTTTTCTCTAACTGTGCTCTTCTTAAAAAAATCTCATCACTGAAACTGCCAGTTTTTGTGTGTGGCATTGAAATAAACATGTCCAGCTTTCTCCGAGCTCCAGAAAAACAGTTCAAATAGCTTGTGGGTTCCTCTGACTCCATCTGAATAGCATGTGGTGATCTGAACTCATCACTTTCCCCCCAAATCTCTTCTTACTCCTCAATGCTCCATTTCAGGGACTCACCCTGAAAATCCCTTCTCTGTGTCCATTCCCTTTCCTCTACTCTTATTAGAAAAATTAGAGCCAGTGTCTAACGTTTCTCAGGTCCCAGATACTGTAATCACCTGCAATTCTGAGTGACTCATTTTCAAAGTAAGGATCTACTTAATTCAACTATTGAGGTATGTATTTATGTTTTTAATTAAATTTTTTAGTTAAAATTCCCAATGATTAATTATTCCTGTTACATAAAAATATGTAAAGAATGTGTTCATGCTCCAGCTTAAGAATGGTTTAGTTGAGGTCCCTGTAAGTTCTGCCCTTCTCTCCCAAGCCACAGCATCTGTAAGTACCAGCCTGGGGAAGGTGTTCGTTATTCAAATGAGCTTCCATTAACTTTCATGAGTATATATAAGTGTCTTTGAAAAGTCTGGTATTATTTTGGACATTTTAAAACTTTATATGGTGTTCTTTTGGAACTTAACTTTTTAATTCTCAGTGTTTACTTTGTGACACACACCCATATGACATGTATGTATATGTAAATATAAATACAGATATTATTTCTATTTCCTTCATCTTCATTACTTTATAATTCTCCATTAAATTAAAATTATTCAGATCCTTTATCAGCCTTTGGATGTAAGCATACATAACTTCTGACTGACTTTGAGGTCTTAAAATCTATGTTGATTTGAACAATTACGCACATATTATAGTCCATATAGAAACAGTATTTCTAGAGTACAATGTCCACAGCCCAGTTGTGCTAGGGACAGGTTACTGGGAGACCAAGAGAGACACTTGTAAGTGGAGGGTGAAACATAAGGTTTATTGGGAATCATTTTAATTTGCTTGTAATTTCTCTCTCTCTCTTTCTCACTCTCTAGTTCTTCCTGCTTGTCCTGGTGAATGCAATTACTATTTCAATTTTAAACCATTTGATTTTGTCTATATCAACCCCATTTCACTACTATACAAAACTGTGCCAATACACGTTCATCTCCTACCTCTTCCTCTAGGTAGTTTTTGTTGAGTAGATTCCGTCTTCATACACTCTCAGCCCATCAGCACAACTTCACAGTTACTGCCTTACGTAATTGTCTTTTAAGTGAGATAGGATAAAAACCAAGTAATGGCAGAAAGGTAGCGTCACGCTCTCGCTGTATTTACCTGCATGCTTACCTTGCCTGTGCCTTCCTCCCCATATGGACTCAGGGTACTTCTGGCGTTAACTTTTATTCGACCCTAAATGGCCTCCTTCTGACTTTCTCAAGACAAGTTACCTCAGTTTTGTTTATGTGTGACTATCTTTATTTCTCCTTTGTTTTTGAAGGACAGTTTTGCTTTATAGGATTCTTGGACCCCAGTCCTTTTGTTTATCAGCACTTTGACTATGTCACCTTACTGTCTTTGACTTCCAAATTCCTGAGGAGAAATCAGCTGTTAGTCTCCTGGGAGGCCCTTGCCCCCATGAGTCACGGTCTCTCTTCCTGATTTCAAAGTTCCCCACCCGCCTGTATCTTCTGATGGTCTGACTATGATGTGTGGAGGTGTGAACCTCTTCAAATTTTCCTACTGCAAGTTCATTGAACTTCTTGGAAGAGCGGATTCATGTTTTCCACTAAATTTTAGAAATCTTCTGCCAATGTGTTTTCAAAGATTCTTTTGACCTCTTTATCTCTTTTTCTCCTTTTGAATACCTCATTATGAATATGTTAGTGTCCTTGTTGGTGGCACACAGGTTTCAGAGACCCTGTCGAGCTTTATTCATTCTTTGTTTTCCTTTTTATCCTCTGACTCAATAATCTTCATTGAACTATGTATAACATCGGTTCATTTCCAGAGTTCTGAAAAAGTTTATTTTGACATTTTGGGGGCAGGGGGCTGGTTATAATTGCTTCTATGGAAAAGCCGATTTTTTGAGGTCTTTCTACATTTGAGAAATGGCTGTTATTGTCCACCATCTTTGATAATTCAAGTTTTACATTCTCAGAGCTTGAATTAATTTTAAGTTGATTTTCAGTATTCTGAAGAAGGAATCCAATCTCCTCCCTCCCATGTCCCTCCTCCTCATTCTCCTTCCTCCCTCCCTCTCTTCCTTCTTCTCTTCCCTCTAATTTTTAAAATATGATAACTATATTGGTTGCCCACTTTTCCCAAAGACCATACGAAAACGATTGGAGAGTAGGTCGTTTATTTAAGAAGCTCATTCTTGAAAGAAAGGTATTTATCAAGGTAGTCACCATAGAGAGGGATTAGAAAGTAATCCCCCAGGAAGCTGAGAATTGGTGCAGAAATGACATCGCAGACTCGTGCATTTGGATGGTGAGGGAGCTGGCGCACACACACCGCGAGGAACCAGTCAGAGCTGGAGGGAGTGACCTTCCCACTGTTTGTGAATTGCCACTTGCAAGAAAAAGTAGAGCTCTGCTCTCCAGAAAGGTCCTAATGAAGTTGGGGTCAGTGTGCCTCTCTCAGAATGTCTGTGCCTGAGAGGTGGTGACAAGGCTTTCATATACCGTCCCCACCATTGTCCCAGCATCAATGAATAATTTTAACTTCTTCTTACTGATTTTATATACCAATATTATATCAATTTATATCAAGGGGTATATTTCTGAGCCTTTGAGTCCCAACGGAGTCTTTTGCTATCTCAAAACACACCCCACACTGTGCCTCCTGTTATTCTCAGTGTCTGTGACCCTGTCTTCTCCTTCGGTCCATCTGTTTGGCAGCCTTGTTGGTCACCTCAGAGAATCGACGTCGCAATACTGATTTTTCTCCATTGATTTTTGTTTTTTATTTATATGTTTCTGCTTTTGAGTTTATTATGTACATTCCTTTACTTTTAAGTTTAACTTAGTAATGTTCTCTCTCCCCTTAATTTAACCAGGAAACTTTGCTTATTTGTTTCTAATTTCTGAATATAAACATTTAACACTCTGTTCCACAATTTTTAGTATGTTGTGATTTTATTGTTCAAGTTAGTTTTCATTTATTCTTGTGATTTCTTCTTTGACCTATTGATTATTTCGAAGTTAGTATTTAAACATTTGGGAATTTAGATATCATCTCACTACTAATTTGTAGTTTAATAGTATGATTATAGACCATACTTCAGTATTTTCTTTTTCTTTCTGTGAAATGTTGAACTCACTTTTCTTCTATAATTTTCTTTCTATGTATCTATTTCTTTCTTTATTTCATCTTCTACATCATATTGTCATTTTTATTACCATGCTATAACATTCTTTTTTGTTTGATTTTAATGATACAGTTTTGCTCTCTGTTTATAGATATAAATTTGGTTAATTTATATTGTCTGATTATTTATATAATTGGATTTGAATCTGCTTTTTTCTCTCATCCTATCTAATCTTTTTTTTCTGAATTGATCGAAGATTTTTAAAACTTCCATTTGTACATTTCTACTAGTTTTGAAGTTATAACGTCTCTTTTTTCTAGTGTTTACTATTAAAGTGTTAATATTCATACCTGTCTTATAAAATATAGAGATAATTAATCTCTCTCCCATAATTAATCTCTCAAATTCAAAGACTCTAATATTTTACCCCAGGTCACTATCTCTCTTCACACACCATGATGTTTTCTGGTTTTAAATTTTGGGAAGAGAGTTTTACTTCTTCGAAGACATGGATGATGGATGGAAAAATTCCTTAATTGTCTTCGCTGGTGAATGGATACTGTCTAGCCCGTATTTCTGTCAAGTTTCCGCCATTCAGAGTACTGCCTGGTGACAGTAGGTCTCGGCTCCTGCTGCCCACCTTTCACTAACTCAATAAATTTTCTCTTTTTCCCCTTAAGACTGTTGCATTCCCTGGATCCAGTTTAATCGAGTCAGCAGATGCTACCTTGGGACATTTAAATTCAGCAAAGATCACAAGCTCTAATTGCTGCCTTTCTATTTTATTGTTAGTATTTTTGCATTTTTGGTGCTTTTCTTTCTTTCTTTCTTTCTTTCTTTTTTCACAAACTCAGCTATATATTAAAAAGATGCTTCAAGAAGAATGAAATTCTGTCACTTTCAGGAAAATGAACGGAACTGGAAGACATCATGTCAAGCTTGAAATACTCCAGACACCAAAAGACAAGTGGCACATGTTTTCTGTCATTTGTGGAAACTAAGACAAACAAACAAACAAAACTTAAAAAAGATAAAAAAGAAGAAGCAATAAACAACAATCTGAAAGTAGAAGGAGGACTATTAGGGACTAAGGGAGGGGCCAAGAGAAGGGGAGGGAGAGGAAAGGGTGAGAGGGTGGGAACAGGGACAGGGATGAGAAATCCTCAGCATATGCATGTGCAAAAACGTCACAGCAAAACCCATTCATTTGTATAATTAGTTACCTGTTAGTAAAGAAAATTTAAAAATACTTTAAAACTTTTATTTTCATTCTTAGTGTTTGAATTGAGAGCATTTCCCCAAGTGAACCTTTATTTCATATTGAAATTATCTTGTAACATTTTATTATTTTGATTCTTCTATTCTGCTTTTGTTCTGATATCTTAAAAGTAGTTTTCTGATACTGTTGGTCAGGGTGATAATCCAATTTATGCCAACTAATGGTAAACAGGGTAAATAATGCAAAACTTGTTTAATAAATGCGGAACTACCACATTTTAAAATTTTATTATATTTGCTGAGAGCTTTCTACATGTCAGACAGGCTGCGGGGTTCTCTGCATATGTTAAATTTACTCTTCACACAACAATCATCTGTCACCAAGTATGCAAGAGAGGAGGAAAGATCAACAATCAACTGGCCTCCTGGAGGCTAAGCTGAGCCTTAAATGCGAATCCACCTGACTTCACAAATACCTTCTTTCCTGGTGACTTCAAAGTCTTCAAAAAGATCTCCAAAGTGCAGAATGATTTCTCTGATTTAAGGATGCTGATCCATAATATGCTGTGGGGAAGGGGTGAGTGAGGGAAATGGGAGGATTAAATGAACTCTAGATAGGGCAAAGGGGAAAGGAGAGGAGGGTAAGGGAAGGGGCCTGGGGGTGGGGAAGATGGTGGAATGCGATGCATCATGACCCTGAGTACACGCATGAAGACATGAAGGATTGCGTACAACCAGAGACATGAACATTTGTGCTCGATACATGTAACATGAATTGAAATGCATCCTGTTGTCATATATAACAAATTAAAATTTAAAAAAGAAAAGATCTCCAAAGTGCTCTGAATCATTTGAAAAAGGATATTCTATCAATCCAGAAGCAGCTCCCTAATACTGGATCTGCTCAAGAACATTCCTGACTAAATACCTGACTGAAGAACTAATCAAAGTAGTCACCTTCTTTTGGACAGTAACAGTGAGATAATCATTTCCGTTTTTTTTGCTCAGAGCTGTTTCATTTAACATGCTGATTTAACCATCTGCTAATAATATGTGGGAGGCATTTCAGATAATTCAGAGGCAGGAATTTTAATTTTACATAGTAGACACCTAGCCCACACATGAGGAAATCATTAGAAAGGGAAGAAGAGATTTAAAATATAGGTGTCGGAGATGGATGAACAAGGCTCCCTACTTTAAACAACTCTACCAATGAGAGACAGGTCATCAGGTCGCTCCCAGGGAAGCCTGAGGTGCACATGTTCTGGTTTTACGGTGTTTGGATGGAACTCAGGGCCTTGCTCATGATAGGCAGGCACTCTACCACTGAACTACAATCCAGCCCCAAGGTGTTTCTAAAATAAACAATTCTACATTTGTCACAAATAGGAGGAGTGAGTCCTTGAGATCTACTGTAGAGTGTGTTGACTCTGGTTAATAATGTTACTGTATATAAGAAACTGCTAGGAGAGTAGATCTTCAGTGATCTTCACCCAACTTGACAGAAACACACAAAGATAACTCTGGGAAGGAAGGGAGATGCTAATTCATTGGACGGTGGCAATTATTTCACCATGTATCCATAGAGCAAAACAACACAGTGTACTGTAGATATGTACCATTTCTATTTCTCAATTATACCTCAATAATGTTGAAGACATTATAATGAAAACTAAACAAAAATTTACTCTGTAATATCTACTTGTACAAGTGAATTTGACAAAGCAATGTGGATCCAAACCAATGAAACAGGTAAAGGGAAAGGCTGAGGATTTGTTAATAACTAAAAACAACCAAAAAAAAAAAAAAACCAACCAGATTCAGTGAAATCCAATTGGAGTCATCTGATTAGGTTGATGAAGCTAACTTGAAATTTATGACATCAGCTTTTTCATGAATAGACTGCTTCAAACTCACAGTGCGGCTTCCTTTTTCGGTTCAGTTGTCCACTCCTAGGCAGCAGAGATGATTCTGGCATGTCCTCTGGCCCTTTCCACACTCCCACCTCTAAAATCCCCTTGACATTCACCTTCTCTCCTCTTGTGTCCACACTGTTGCTAAAATAAAAGGATGAATCACTCCAGTGGTGCCAGAATGGAAAACTCATGTGGATTTTCCAAGTATTAAAAAACATACTGAGCAAATTAATGGAGAACTCTAGAGCTTAATGGAACACTTTTGATGACCAGGAGTCATTGCTTCATCAGCTCTAATGGAAAGATGAAGGCCTGTCTTATGCCACGGCCAAAGATTGCATCTGCTGGGGATTTGACAGTCTATTACTTGCCATTCTAATTTGCTTTTATTGAAAAACAAACACAACAAGACAAACTACTCGTGGATTATCTTTAACTTAGGGTGGAATATCACATTTAGGTGGCTGTGGTGGGGTCAGAAGGAGGTGGTGAGAGGTTGGGTCTTCTACCAGCTGCACTTCCACCATGGACACAAAGCCTTCTGCAGATGGTGGTGAGGTCCATCGTCTCTCTTATCTAACCGCCCTGCATGCAGGTCATGTGATGTTCCAGCTATTACTTTAGTTTAAGTGTGTCCTAGATCGGGGAGAGATGAAAAGTGTGGGCAGGAGAACAGAAAATATTTTTAATAACCTTAATGGAGAGATGGGTAGATTAGGGCTTAAGAAACTCAACACAAGGTCTTATGAGTTCCATCTGCTAAGAAATGTGTCCTTGGAACAACTCTGAACCTCATTTGTTTGATCTGTGACATGTGGCAAATAGCACCTGCCATATTTCCTGAGTATTAAATAATAAAGGCACGAGTTGAAAAAGTTAATGGCATCTGAGCAGAAATGGCCGGCGGTGGTTTCCTGATTGTGTCCCTCCCACATTCCCGTGGGAACTTAGGCCCCTGTGCGGCAGCAACAAGAAGGGGGGGCCTCGTGAGGCTGTGAGGGTTACAGCCCTGGGGTTGGGGCTGGTTCCCTTCCAGCAGGGCCTCAGGACACACACGTGTTCATGCTGTCTTCCTCCCTGGGAGGCTCCACCATCCAGGCGCCATCTTTGGAGAAAGAACAAGGCTTACCAGACCCCACCTCCCAGACTCTAGAACTGGGGGAGATGTACTTTGATTTCTCAGTGTCATAGCCAGAATGGGTTAAGATGGTGAGAAGGAATTCAGAGAAAGGCAGTAAGCCTAACAAGATCAAGTCTACCCAGTTATTTTGTGATAAAACCCGCATTTTAGAGAATGCAAACATTTAATTTACCTTCCAACTACTGCAAATGACTTATTCCTAAGGTAAGTGTGTGTCTTAGAATAATTGTCTACTTATATTTCACCAATGCCACACCCAATATTCGGCAATAATTCCGAATACCATCTCACACAGAAGTTCATTATGTAAAATGTCTCTCAGAAACAAAACACAGTTCCTGGGGTTCCCCCGCTCGTTCGTCAAGGAGGATTCACCTCACAACTTCAGTGAGGAAGAGCTCATCTGAAGAGCAGTTCTAATTCACTGCCAGCTCCTTCTCCGACTGAGCCAAAGATAGCATCCTTGTCATTTCCAAGCATTACCCTGTCTTGGGTATTACATGGAATAGACTGAAACATGTTTTGCACATTCATCTCCCTGGCTTCTTTGCACTGCTTAACTATTTGTAACTCTTAAAACAGTCATTTTATGCAAGCTGTCCAGGTTACCTGAGACATATTTCTAAATACTAGATATTTTATTGTTGCTTCTCTGAAATTCAGATTTAATTGATTGCTTGTATTTTTACTTGCTAATTGGTGGCAAATTGGCAGCTTCCAGAATATGAACCATCCTACGAGTTTTCTCCGGTTTCTCTTTTTCAATTGAAGAAGATATATACCAATTCACATCTCTGGGCTGCTTTTAGAAGCTGTGTGATCCTGGACAAGTTGCTTCCTCTCTCTGGGCCTCCAACCTCTCATCCATAAAGTAGGCCTAACACCTCAAACAGCCAGAACAACATCTGCTCATCAAAACGCATGCACCCTCTTCCTCCTGGGCACACAGCTGGACTCAATTCCTTGGTCTCTCTTGTGGTTAGCAAGGGCTGTAGGGATGGCTTTGAGAGAGCAGACTGGGAGCAGGTGTGGTGTATGCCGTCTGGGTCAAGGTTTTAAAGCAGTCTTCTCCATCTCCCACCTTCATTTTGCAAACTGGGTGCAGAGGGCGATGATGTCTCAGACATGAACGGGGTCTGAGCATGAAAGGAGCAAGGCTCTCTGAGGTCTCGTGTGAAAACACAGCAAAACAAGTGCCAAGAGCTCTGACGTGCACCTATTATGTGAGCAAAAAGGTAGACTTCTGCTGTAGGACATCACTGAACGTTAGGGTTTAATATGTCACCACGGCTGCTATTACCCCAACCCCCCAAATCAAGTTGCTATTGGAAATGAAATGCTACCTCAGTAAGTGCCTAGGACGAGTGCATGGACTGGGTAAATACCTGAGTGGTGTGGACTCAGCAATGCCCAGGTGAGTGGTATGGGCTTAGCCGTTGGGCAGGACCTGCCACCAAGAACTAGCTGAGTCTTCCAATTAAAGCATCACCTTCCAACAGACCTCATTCCTACGAAGCCTGGGTCCCTTTGAAGTTAGAAAGAACCAGTTTAGTGTGATTCAGCCTTTGCCTTGTAATAGGTTTTATAAGAAAGAGATGACTCTGGGAAAAACAGATGGCTTTGAGAGAAAAGGAATAAGGAAACAGAGTGCAGAACCCTGCATCCTGGCCAGATTAGACAACGAATGGCAACTGGGTCCTAAATGGTAAGACACAACTCTAAGAAAGCCTATTGTCAATATCAAATAAAGAGGGGTTGAGTCGTTGAGTCTACCTGGCTAAAATCCAACGAGCATCAACATTATGGAAAAGATCCGATGAGGGGTAAGTCCTTGTCATTCAAATCTGTCCCTTCAGATGGCTCCATGATCTCAAATATGAAGTCGAGAGACACAGGCGTGTGCATCAGGAATCAGAGAAAGAACACAAACCCAATCGTGGTGCCTTGAAAAGAACTTGCACTCTGGTACCTGAGACGAATCCTTTGCAATAGACCAGAAACGTCTTCAGGAATGGTAGTAAACAGTAGGGTTTCCATAACAAAATTCCCCAAAGAGGGATCCTTAGGCAATGGAAATCGATGGGCGTATACTTCTGGAGGCAATAGTCCAGAATTAAGGTGTTGGCGGAGTCGGTCCCTACGGAGCCTTTGCTCCAGGCCTCCCCTCTGGGCCAGTGGATGACCATCCTCATCTTCCCATGGTGCTTTCCAACTAAACAAGTGTGTTTTCAAATTTCTTTTCCTTATAAGGATACCAGTCATGCTGGGATGGAACGCACCCTAAGAACCCTGATTTAACCTTATAAAGTTCCTGTCTCCAAATGAAGTCATATTCTGAGGGACTAGTGGTTAGAAGATCACCTTTTTAACTTTGTGTGATACAATTCAACCTGGAATAGAATATTTTTGAGGAAAGTAAATTGCCAAAGAAACAAATTTTCTGGATATTTCAACCAAAGAAAATACCTGGTACTCTTGAATCCCAATGTTCACAAAAGCAGGAAGTGAGCTCCAACAGACCTTCAGCCCCCAACACCCATGAGAACATGGAGGACAGTGGAAAATGATCTACTTCCTGCCATGGTCGTGGAGAATGATGGACAGGGGAGCTCCTCCTCCCAGAGGGCATACCCGGGGACTACTCCTGGGGACTTCCTCCACTATGACCATGGACCACTGAGTGCTTGTATCTCTAGTTCTTGTGCCGGTACCAGTTATACTCTGGTGCAATAGATGTGTGTTGAGAGCACTCATGCCCAGTCTGTTTAGTTCAAGGTCAACAGAGCATGCGTAGTCCCCTCTTGGCCTGATGGAAATGTCACTGTCTGTTCCCTCCAGAGCATGGATGTGTTAGAGCTGACTGAAAGCTGTGACCCAAAGGTGAGTGAGTCCCTGGGTAGGAAGAAGAGCGTCACAAAGCGGGGTGGACCCCCAGTTTGCTTGTTGTTCAGCAATGTAGTTTCTTCCCACCACCTTCCCCAGCCTCTTTTTCAATTGGAAACGAGTGTTTTGGCCCATAGAACACAGTGGAGAAGAAGCCATAGCTTTGAGGAATGAGACCATCTTGTGTGCTGTCCTCTCCTGCCCCCAAAGAGCAACATGCTGAAATGACCCCTGGGAGCTTGGAAATAAAAGTACCCTGGATTCTTGAATCAGCGTGTGAGGGAAAGTTGTCTTCAAAACCACAACAATAATATCAGACTGCAATTCGAAGCAGAAAAAAACAAAAATGACTCTTTTGCTAAGTTGCTGAAATTTGGAGATTTATTTGTTATAGTAGCAAGCATTTTCTCAGCTAATAAATTCATCTAATTTTAATGTCCCTGTAAGACACGATTCTACAGTGAGTTGCAACAGCTGTGATACACTTGAAAGAAAGATCAGCAGGACTATCATTTGTTGTACCAGGAATTTCCTAGTTGCTTTTCACATTATACTTTCTAATATAAAAGTAAACTGATTCTTAACTAACAACTGACTGCTGATGGCATTGAATTTTTTTTTTTTCCTGGCGCTAAAAGTACAGAATAGTTCAGGGAAATATAGAAGTGCACAATTTTCAGATGGATAAATTAGCAGGCATATCATCATTTTATAGAGGAGGAATGCAGGTTCACAGAAGGTTAAGGAAGTTTGCCTACGTGCAGACTTTTAGTGACAAATACTGTACTTTTAGACTAAATTTTAATCTCAAAGATTCTGCTTGTAACTATATAAAGCTGCATACTTGAAGTTTCAATTGTCATTATTATCTGCATTGCTCATCTTTCTCTGTCTGGTCTTACAGTCAGGCAAAATCATACTCACATCTACTCAGCCTCCTGACTGCTGTGTGGCCTTGTGGAAATCATTCAAGGTCTCTGAGCCTTACATACCTCATCTGTTAGTTGGACATAATAATAAGCTAATATACAAATTGTTCTTGAGATTAAGATGTGGTATTGTATACAAAATGCAAAAGTACATGCAAGAAAAATAAATAACTCCTAGATAGAAAGTACTCAAAGATAATTGTTGTCATTATAATCTGGATAATTTCAGGAACAAACAAACGTACATGATTCTAATACCCTTCCTTACCTGTTCTGATTGATTGAGGCTTGATTTGGATGTGACTTACTCTATTTTCCCAGACCCCACTAAACTAAATATGTTCCCTCTCAGCTCATGTCCCATGACACTGTGGTGGACACCTTGGGGTTGTCTGTCCATTTTTCTGTCTTTTTATCTTTAAGACCAAAAAAAAAAAAAATATTATACTTTGTTTTAGACAAAGGCACATATTTAGATTGAAAACAGAAATCACAAGATGAACACTCTCAAACCAGAAATATACCATAAGTAACATAAAGTCCAGAAAACAATACTATAGTCTTACTTCTGAATGAACGTGTACTTTTGTTTGGGGACATTCTCAAATACCTTCCCCTCCAATGGCACCTTGTGCAAGGACGCACAAGGGTGGCTGCCATTCCTCTTCCAGTTTCTCTTTCGGTCGCTGCTCTTTCCGACTGTGAATGCCAGAGCATGGACCCCCCTTCCTCTCCGTGTGCCTCCCGTCTCCCTGGAGGGACGGGCTCCTAGCCACATGCTCCTGTCATGGTGCCTTCTCGCACTACAGGCCCCAAAGCAATGGGATCAACTAACCATGAACTGAAACCTGAAATCATGAGCCAAGATAAACCTCTCCTCCTCAGGAACTGTTTATGCAGATACTTTGTTCCCGAGATGGAAAGTTCACCAACACAAAAGTCCTAAAGGATCTCATTTCAGGCAGCCAAAGATCCTCCATCGGCCCAGGATACTGTGAGACTCAGGGGGCAGCAGAGTCAAAGGAGCCAGGTCAGAGCACTGCTGGCTCAGCCCTGGACAAATAGCTTTCAGTGACGGGGTCACCCTGCCACAGCAGCCCCCGCCAGCAAGACCTGCACAGCATGGATATTTCAGCCGCTTCACATTACTTTCCACTCGGTTTTGCAGGCTGAAGGTCTCTTTTTGGCTCACAGATATATTCTTGGTTCACAGGTCTGTGCTGTGGCTCAGGTCTGGGCATTTGGGGTGGGGTGTTCTTCCACTTAGAGCCTGTCAATCATAGCACTCTTTTGTCCCTTTAAACCCAGACTAAAGGATCAGGCCATCACCTGCTTAGCTCTCCCTTCTCTTTCTCAGACAGCCGTCTCTCTCGCTCCCATTGCAGGTACATGCCCTTGTCCTGCCTCGAAGTGCACTGTCGAACAGTTGCCATGACAGGGCCTGGTAAGGTCTTTGCAGGGAGACTTTCTGCCCCACTGATTCCTTTAGATCGTGCTAAATTAAACAGTTGCCAATAAATGCTGAGTCAATCACTCCTTTAGTTCTTTATTAAGAAGAGGAATTTAAGTACATATTGAAATTAGTGAAATAATGGAATGATGCCTTTGATAAAAATAGAGATAAAACTCATTGAGCACCTATCTTGAGTTAGACTAATTGATTTTACCTTCTACCCTCAGAACAATTCTGAGAACGGGGGGAAGGGGAGCTATAACAAATGGCAGAGATAATTGAATCCATTTAACAATAGAACTAAGACTAAAGGCACTTGAGAATTTATGATTACAGAGAACCAACAATTATTCCATAAATAGTGTAGGGACAACTGGGTAGCCATCTGGAAAAAGTAGTGCAGAGAGTTCCTTCACAACTTACAGTAAAATGGATTATAGATGGAGCGAAGACTTCAACATAAGAAGTAAAACTCTATCCTAGAAGAAAATGAGAGAGGTAAAAATAAATCCTAAAGTGGAAAGGACTTTAAGTAAAAAAAAAATCTACAAATCATTAATTTTGCTACATGAATAAACAAAAAATAATAAGAAAACATATTTGCTTATTCTTAATTTAAAAATAATTTCTAGATGTGAATTAGGAAAGACTAACATTGTGGTAAATTAATGGAGAAATTATCTGATGGATTAATTCATAGAAAAATGCATAAAAGACTGTCAAACACAGAGACATACTCCACTCATGATTAGGGAAATGCAAATATGAATTATTAGATTGTATTTACTACTATAAAATTGGCAAAGATCAAACTATTTAGAAACATATTAGTGAATTTGCGAAACAACATATACTATTATGAATTACTGGTGGGAGTTTAAACATACTACTCATTAATAATAATTGGATCTGGGTGTGCTGGCATATGTCTGTAATCCTAGCAACTCTGGAGTCTTAGATGGGAGGATTGCAAGTTTGAGGCTGACCTCAGCAACTTACAAAGGCCCTCAGTTACTAAGTGAGACCCTGTCTCAACATAAAAAAGAAAAAGGGTTGAGGAGTTGGTTTAGTGGTAATGTGCCCCTGGGTTCATCTCCAATATCAACAACAACAAAAAACTTTTCCATGTCCAAATGCAAAAATAAAAATGAATATCAAAGCATCTGAATGAAAAATGGCTATATCTTGTGATTCAGCAATCACTTTTAATTTTAGAATTTTAACTTACTGATAGAGTTTCCACAGACCACACACACAGTAAGGCTGTTAATTGAGGAATATTTATTTTGGAATTATAGAAGATTAAATATACCTGTCAATAGGGAGGCAGATAATAATCATGATTATCAAAAAGAATGAGGCAGCATTACACAGCAGATATGGAAAGATCTCTAAATTAAGTTATAACAAATTGCTAAGTGAAAGAAGCAGGGAGCAAGCTAATGTGCACTATACATTTTCATTTGTGCAAAAATAAAGGAGTATTAAAATACTTGGTTATGAAAATGAAAGAAATTCCTAAAGAGAATCATGCCAGCAGCTTCCATTTAACAGGTGAGGGACTGGAGAATCAGAAATGCCCTGTGTCACCTTTCAAGTTAACCGTTAGCAAAATGAGAGGTTTCAACCCAATTCGCCTGACACTATGCATTTGCCTGACACTATGCATTTGTTTTTCTCCCTAAAAGGATACCAGGTTTTCTTGTGATCAGTGGGAATTCAGAGATAAGAGATTCAACTCTGATCCTGAAGGACTCACAGTCAATGAGGAGAGACAGAGAGTCACAGTTACCTAGCAGCATAATGACAGTCCTCAACAGGTTCTGTGGGCTAACTGGTGCGTCGCCCGCTGTGAAGGAACACGGCCATTAATGACTGAGTTGCATCTTGAAAGGAGGCACGAGTTCATCACGTCTCAAAGAGAAGAAGAGGAAGAACCAGAGAGAAGGAGCAGTGTGGTCACACGCTGAGAAAAAGCAAAGAAAGAAGAAGGGAGAGAGGCAAATACATTTAGAGTGTGTCTCTGAACATCCATTAAATCTTGGGCATGAGTCGCGTCCTTGTCAAGTCCTGGGGAGGGACAGGCTGGGGATGCAAAGGATGAGAGGACCCCAGAGCAGTAAATGCTAAGCCGTTTTACAGCAAAAATAAAAAAGAGTGCTTTCCCGTGACGGCCTGGGGTGGTCCAGGGCTCTTCTAGGTAGCTAACCTGCCCGCTGGGAAGTTGTCCCTGCGAAGGTGGCACTCGGGAAGAGATGGGACCATGAGAATGAGCCCACCGGGAAAGGAGCCAGTGGAGAGGTTCCGAGGGATGCAGCAG
This sequence comes from Callospermophilus lateralis, assembly GCF_048772815.1. Lineage (NCBI taxonomy): Eukaryota > Metazoa > Chordata > Mammalia > Rodentia > Sciuridae > Callospermophilus > Callospermophilus lateralis. The sequence continues at coordinate 8,173,623 of NC_135318.1, forward strand.
GAAGGAGAAGGCTTTTCGGGGACCCAGATGAGGGACGGTGGGGGGTGGTGGGGATGAGCAATGGGAGGGAGAGAAGAGGAAAATTTCAAGATATATTCCAGAATTAGAATTGTTCGGCGGTGCCTGGAATGTGGGAGACGTCCAGAGAAGGGTCCTAGATGACTCTGCGGTGCTTGGTCTTAGCAACTGGTGCCTTCATGTGACCTGTAACGGGTCAGAGGGCTGGCAGCAGGGCTGGGCCTAGGGTCAAGTGGAGAACACTGTGACAGCTCAAGGTAAATTCCACAAAATTCATTTGATCTGAACACAGAATGAGTGATAACACAAAGAGAGGTAAGAATGGAGGGCTGAGGAAATAACTGGGCATGAGACTATGAGGGCATTTGAGGGCCAGGGAAAGGAGTTTGGACTTTGCTTTGTAATGAAAATAAAAACAAGGCTCCGTGTTGGTTTTTCATCTACACGGCAATTCCAAAGCACTATTTCCTTCATTCCCTCATTTCAGAAAATGGAGTTGGTTATTTAGTAATGTGATCAAGGTCACATAGAACTGCAGTTACAGCAAAAGCCCAGGTTCAAGGTCAAGGAAACAAGAATGCAGACCATGTGCTCCCCTCCCACCCCAGCTCCTCTCTCTCTCTCTGCCCCACTTTCCCTTCTCCTTCTTCTTGTTCCATTTCTCCCTCTATCATCTATCATTTAGCTATCTTCTGTGCATCTATTTACAATAAACCACATGTGTACTTAAAAATTTTAAATAAACATATTAAAAGACTAAAAAAAGCAGATGAATATAATTTAAACAACTTATTTAGTCAAACATATCCAAAATAATGCCAACATGTAGTCAATATTAAAACATTACAGATGCAACATCTCCAATATAAAAAAATCACACTTGCAACATTTGATATGCAACAGTATAAAAATGTATGGCTGCAACATTTTTTCATACTAAATCTTTCCCCTCTGTTAGGTACTTTCGGCAAATGTCCTCTACACCAACCATGTTCAAGTGCTCAGTAGCTTCAAGTGACTCCTGACTGTCAGGCTGGGTGGCCCAGGTCTGGAGCCTGTGCTTTAACCAAAACAATATTCGGTGGAAACGTTTGGAGAAAATGCCAGGATTATTGCTTATGAAAATGTTATAGGTGATTGTAGAGTTGTAATGGATACAGCAGAGCCAAAACAAAGGAGCAGAGACAGGATGAAGATAGATGAAGGATTTTCTGATTTCTTCATTCCAGGGTATTTCCAGCGGCTGCTCTTTCTGACTCCCAATCTCCACGCCCAGCTTTCTGTTTCCTTCCCTTCTTATGAATGGGTAGAACTGACAAAGGAGGATGGGTAAGAATATTCAAAACGGTGTTCACCTTTGCACCTTGAGCCTTCAAAACTTCAGGTGTCTCTTTATACAGACTGAATGCATAGTATGCAACCAGGTGGCAATTACAGAATGTTGAGGTCACCTTATACAAGGACATTATTGCAAAAAGCGCAAACTATTACCATCTTCACAATTGAGGACCTCTTTTCAAGCTTTCCAATATCTCCATAGAGCAGACCCACAGCCTGCATTTCTGAATACCTCCCTGAATAAAATGGACCACTTTCTTCCCAACATGAATAATATTTATGCTCACATGTAGGTCAGAGTCAGCCAAACGGCTCTTATGTGTGCAAGTCTATTTTAGACTTGGCTGTCATGACAACCATGGGATTTGGCCCAGGTGTCTTCTATCTCCCGATACACAGACAGCAAGTTTTCTGGCCTGGCTGTGATTTCTGGGGAGCAGCACTTAGGAATTGCCACAGGATGATTCAGCCTGCTGGGTCTTGGCAGGCAGGCTGACCTGACTGACGGCAAAAAGATTGTGTTCCATGTGGCTCCTTCCTTTATCAATTTAGATTAGCAGAGGGCACGGCGGGGAGGGCTCGGATCCCTAACGCGCCAGGTTTCCACGGTTCTGCATGAGCCAGGAAGGTTGAGAGAGTGAGGGGTGGGCATGGTCTAAGCTGTGCTAGATCCTAGAGTTCAGATTTGACATTTCAGTCCGTTGGGCTCACATTGCTGTCCATGGGCACAGGTTCTGAAGTTGTTTCCCGAGGGGGAGACCCTGGAACAGCTCCACTGGCCAGGCTTGACAGAGGATCTCTGCTTCCATTCAGCACTGAAAACCCAGGAGGGTCAAGAGTAGCCTCTTCCTTTTCCTGCCCTCCTAGGATCACCCATCCTAGAGCAGTAGTTCTCAAATTCTGCCGTTTAACAGAATAATTTTAGGAGATTTAAATATTCTGAATCCCCTGGCAAATCCCTATACCCATTAAATAAGAATGTCAGGCCCAGGACCATGGAGTCCTAAGCATTTGTGGTTTTTAAAGTTCCCAGATGGTTGCAAAGTACAGGGGAGCTGAGATGCTCTGACCTGCAGTCTGCTGGGGGCTCCTGTGCTGGGATCATGAGAAGCTTGATAGGCAGATGTTTTACAATGATGAAGTGTATCCTGTTGTGGATTTGAATAGCTGGAACCATGATTATCAACTTGTTTGGTTTTGGAACCCTTTCCACCCTTAAAAATTTCTAAAGGTTCCAAAGTGCTTTGTTTAAGTGAGCTGTATCTATTAATATTTGCTGTAAGAGAAATCAAATCTAATATATATATATATTTTCTTAATGCAAGAATTCCCAAGCACACACATGAACCACTGGCTGCCAGCACTGTGGTGTCATCCCAGTTCCTGGACCTCAGGGAAACCCACAGTCAAACCTGACAGAATGAGAGCAAAGAGACAAGTAGGCTTTTTGTATTATCACAGCAGTAAAGTTGACCCATGGTCCCTCTGAAAAGGTCCCCGAGATACTGAGATATTTCCCAACCACATTCTGAGAACTCTTGCGATAAATTTTCTCATGGTTTTTGAGGGAAAAATTTAGAAGTTTTTTTTTTCCCCCATTACTGTGAAAAATTCCTCTTTTGACTGATGTTTCATGCTTTGGGGATTGCAAACACACTGGCTAGACATATTTCTTAGCAGAAAGAGTGGACTCATTAATTCTTTGACCCTGGCAAAATACGGAATGAGAGAACATTTTCTAGCAAAACATTTTCTACCTCTGTCAAATTGTCACCCCCACCACCCCCAGTATCATAGTTACCAGTTCTGGGATGCCAGGAAATATTAACTAATTAAATTCACATAACAATAGCCCAAAGTTATCAAAAGTATATTAGGCATCAGACATTGTATTGAGCAATTTCTTTTTGACTCACTGAATTCTCATGCTATTCTGAATTGTGAATTATTATTATCCCAGTTTCATAGATGAGGAATCAGAGTCCAGCAGAGGTTGAAGTTTTGCAGGGTCATGAGATCATTGTGTGTTAAAGCAGAGGGTGGGCTCTGCCTGCGTCGCTCCAGAGTCCCACTCTTAGTCTGTGAGTGTGACCTCTGCATGTGTGTAAACTGCACATGAGGAGTCTGTGTAGCCTCTGCATGTGTGGCCTCCATGAGTAAGAAGTTCACAAGCACCAAGCTGGACTTCAAGTGCCCATGGGTCTTTCCTTTCGTCATGGGAAGCGTAGCTAAAACTAAAGAACACACACATACATACACACGCACATGCACATGCACACACACATGCACACACATAGCATCCAAATATAATTACCAGTAATAAGTATCCCATAAACCTTTCCCATTCATGCACCATCTGCATAGTTATGCCATAGCTATACTTTGTCTATATATTTTTTATATAAAATTATCAGAAACTCAGAGCTTAGAAAGACTGATGATATGCAAAGTCAGCCTTCTAATTGTACAGACGAGGCCATTCAAGCCAACCAAACAGACTTCCCCAGGATGACACAAGTTATTCGTCAAGACAAGAATCCTGGTTCCCCCCTGCGCTCAATTCCTTATTTATTTTTAACAATACAGTGGACAGCTTTATGATCTTAGCTTGGAAGAGAAACTGCAGACCAGAGGAAAGAAACATTATTCATTCTAAGTTAATAAAAAGTGTGTGTGTGTGTGTGTGTGTCCCTTAAAGCTGTGAAAAAGAGAATCTTCCAGAGCAGCAGGCAGCTGAAATCTGTAAGTTTCAGAATTTCCTCCCTGAAGTCCTCTTGGAGCTGGCTTTGCTCTGAGCTCTAAAGCTGCTGTCTTCTCATGGTGGCATGGCATGAAACAAATGTTTCCAGCCCCAACTACATAACAGAATATTAGCATCTCCTGGAAAGTTAACACTTGTTTAGAAAAAAAAATGTAACAGAAAGAAATTGGGGGAAATCCCAACTCAATTCCTGCCTCCCACCTTTGGAGAGGATGATAAATTGCTCTGATGAAGGGCGTTTTTTCCAAGGTCCAGGGTTGAGAACTGCCCTGCTAGAGAGGAAAGCAGGGGCTTGGGTGTCAGGATTCCTGCATCCTTTCTGCATGCTCTCACGGATGTGCTGAGGCCAGGGCTAGTCCTCTGTGGGAGTTTCCTCTACTCAAGGGAGGCATCGGGCCCATCCGAGGGTCTGCAGGGTGGCACAAAGCCAGGCATACAGAGACCTCATTCTGGTTCCCGTGGGTGTGCAGAGCAGAGCTCAGCTCTTCTGTGGACAGGATCGTCTCCCTGGTGCTCTGGAGATGGAAGCCTGCGAGGTCAGAGTGCCCCTGTGCACTTCTCTGCTCCTGTCTCAGGACCCTGAACTCCATGGGCAGGCAATGAGCTTCACCCAGGACTGCTGGCATGGCACGAGCTCACTCCTGCCCTGTCTTCTGCTCTTCCACGGACCACACAGCTCTCCTCTGTCAGCTTTCCCTTGGGTGGTCTTAGAGTGTGCTCTTTGGTTTCTTCCTATCACTTTATCGATGTGTTATGTTCAAGAAAAACTCTGACCACTCCCAGGCTACCAATCCACTTCGTGGAAGGTCAGGAGGATCTGTAACGTGGGGAGCTGAAGAAAAGCCAGGCCACTGTTGAGGACAGGTGAGGTACACTGAGAACAGATTGTTCATTCCTCAGATCTCTGTTTGGTTGGAGTCATAAAATAGGCCTGGGTTGCCATATTAATTTTCTGTTGCTGAGTCACAAATTACCATACAGTTAGTGTCTTCAAATAGCACAAATTTATCATCTCTCACTAGTAGTGCATCGGGAGTCCAGAAGCGGTGTAGGTGTGTTTTCTGCTCAAGGTCTCACAAGGTTGCAATTAAGGCATTAGCCAGGCTATATTCTCATCTGGATACTAAGCTAGGAAAATAAATCCACTTATGCTCTCATTGGAATTATGGGCAGACTGTTTCCTTTTAGTTGTTTGACTGAGAATCTTGGCTTGTGTTAGTCAGCTTTCTGTTGCTGTGACAAAGTACCTGAGAAAATCCTTTTAAAGGAAGAAAGGTTTATTTTGGATCAGAGTTTCTGAGGTTTCTCTCACTTGGCTCTGTTTTTGGGGGCCTTTGGTGAGGCAGAGCCTCATGGCATGGAGCATGTGGAAGAGCAGAGGTACTCACCTGATGCTGATGAAAAACCAGAGTAAGAGAGCACAAGAACGACTGAGAGGGAAAGAGAGAGAGAGAGAGGGAGAGAGAAGATGTGGCCAGGGATGGGATATAGCCTTCGAGGCTGTACTCCCTGACCCACTTCCTTCAGCTGAGCTTTACCTCCTAAGTCTCCTCCACCTGCCAGTAGCCCATTACACTGTGAATCCACCCGTGGACTGGTCTGTTGATGGGGTCAGAGCCCTCAGGATCCAGCCCCATCTCTGAGCACCACTCCCTCAGGGACCAAACCTTCGACACTGAGCTTCTGGGGTCATTTCAGGGGCAAACCACAGAGCTCTTACTTGCTGGAGGCTGGAGATGGCCCTCATGGCTTAGAGGCCCCCGCAGTTCCCTGCATGTGGCTCTTTCCAACATAACCCCACGGCTGCGTTGGCCTCTGCAGAGCCACGGGACAGTCTCTGCAGCCCGCTGCGGAGTCTCCTGAATGCGAAGCCATCACAGAGTGGCTTCCACACCCCCAGTTCCACCAGCGCTCAAGGGGAGGGGAGCCCACGGCAGGCGACTCACTGGGTGACTTGGGCATTTCAACACTGATTCTCTCCTCCTTGGAGGAGCCCGTTAGAAGGTTCTTAGAGGGTGAAATTAGGGTCCAGAGAAAAAGAGGAGGGAAGAGTACATATGTGGAGCAGAGGGACTCTCAACTTTGGGACATTCCATTTGTGATTGATGGCAGAGGACGGGCCCCCTGGGGAGGCGTGAAGGAGCAGGCCATAGAGTACCTCTAAGGTGAGACCTTAGGGTGGAGAGCAGAGGTCCTGTGGCTCCTCTGCAGTCCTCATCGGGGTGGGGCTGCACGAATCTCTGGGTCCAGCCAGGAGGGACACCGGCAGTTGTGGTGGAGCCGGAGCAGCTGTCTGGCGTTTTGGACAGTTGATCAGCATCTGGACGGCGTCTCCTACTGCAGTGCCTTCTGTTTCCCAGGTATTAGCCCGTCCAGTTTCTGGCTGAAGTTATCCACACTTCATTATTCAGCTCAGATCATCCCGCCTGACCCCTGAGCATCTCCACCCCCATCTCTCCCTTGGAGCAGTGTCTCTGGCTAAGGAGAACCTGCCTTGGCTTTCTGCCTCGCATTCCTGCTACCGTTGGGTCTGGAATGTCGTCCCCCAAAGAGCCACAGGTGAAGAGCTTATTCTCCAGTCTACAGCGCTATTGGGAGGTGGTGGAACCTTCCAGAGGCGGGGCCTAGGGGGAGGAAGTCAGGTCACCAGGGCTGTGTCTTTGGAGGAGAGTTGGGACCCCGGCTCTTCTTCTTTCTGCTTCCTGGCAGCCATGAGGTGACAGCTTGCTCCGCCACAGGCTCCTTGCCCTGTATGCTGCTGCCCTGCCACAGGCCCAAAAGAGAGAGCCGAGCAACAGTGGACGGCGACTTCTGAAACCACGAGCCAACATAAACCTCTCCACCTTTAAGTTGGCATCTCTCGGGTATTTTGTCACAGTGACGGAAATCTAGCACAATCCTGTTACAAAAATCTTACTTGCATAACTGGTCTACGACCTGTTGCTTAGGTCAAAGGTCGTGCACTGCTCTTTCTCTAGTTTTCAACTTAAAGCCTTTCACCTAATAAATATCCTTTAATCCTGACCTGTATTTGTGTGATCCCAATTACTCATATAAAAGAGAGATTTAAATGTGAATGTTATACAGAAATCACTCAAGCCATTATTTTTCACCTTCTGTATTAAAACCAATTCAATAAATAAAAAGTCTAGTGTATATTTACTAACCCAAGATTCATTCACTGTAAAGGGAATCTTGTGCTTTGGGAACCAGCCACTTAATGCCAACAGGAACTTTCATGCCCCCCCCCCCCCGCGGTACCTACTTTATTATTATTGTTATTATTATTATTATTTTGCTGGGGATTGAACCTAGGGGCACTTAACCACTGAGCCACAGCCTCAGTCCTTTTTATTTTTTACTTAGAGACAGGGTGTCACTGAGTTGCTTAGGGTCTCACTAAATTGCTGAGTCTAGCTTTGAACTTGCAATCCTCCTGCCTCAGCCTCCTGAGCTGCTGGGATTAGAGGTGTGCACCACTGTGCCCCACCTGACTCTAATTTTTAGTTGCTTGTTGATCAATCTCAATGAAGTAATTATTTGTTTTTGAGTCAGGTATGTGCTCTCACAGTAGAGAAGAGCCCCTCTGTGTCCCTCTGAACACCCCGGAAGGGTCTCAAGGGAATTGGGAAGGGGAGCAGCTTCTGGAACAAGTGGAGTTTTACAGCTAGCACAATGGGATGTGCATCCTGGGACAGACACACACCCGGGTTCTTCTCAGCAGTCACAGGCCTAGGGAGACGATGCTAGCTGCTGTTCCAGCCATTTGACCCTCAGACCTCAGTCTCCCCAACTGAAATCAGTGGGAGGGACGCTGTCATAGAGGGCTCATGCCAGCTGATTTTTTTCTTTCTTTCCCTTTTGAGAATTTCATATTAAATTCACAGAAAATGTAAACAAGAAATAGATTTCAATTTTGCTTGCTTTCTATGGTCACTAATGAAACCACTTACGCAGAATGTTTTCTGTTAGTGTTTCTAGAAAAATGAGAAATTAGAGTTTAAAAGAAGCCCAAGAAATATTCTATTCCAGAATTAATTCCCATACATGAAATCCACAGTACTTCCATTAATTAGATGATAAATGTACAGGGCAAATCTTAATCATTAGACAATTTTCAAAGCAAAGAATAATGTGATGTACAATTTAAATATGCTTGTGTAATCTGCAATGTCATTTTTTCAGAAAAGGAGAATTAGGTCCAGAGAGGTGAACAAACTTTCCCAACATCACACAGCACACCAAGTATGCCCTTCATTTGGTCAGTGGTTAGTCTTTCTATTAGAGATGCTAAAATTAAATTAAATTATAAGCCGTTTAGAATAAAGATAAATATGTTTCTCTTCTCGGAAAAAGTAATCTGCTTGATTTGGGAATCTTCCCCCATGCTAAAATAAGAAGAAAAACTTTTCAAGGCTTTGATCAAAACTCTTCCTCATTGCTGGATGACCTCAAATACATGTCACAAGTCAATTCTGTCTACAGAGAGCACGAGAAGGGAGATGGATGTGTTAATGGCAAGCTGTCAATCCTGTAAAAAAGGAACCATGAAAACCTAGAAATAGGGGCTGGCAAAATCCCAACAGGGGGCTGAGTGCCTCAGATTGAAACATCAGGAACTTGGACTAAAACATGAACTACAGGTTCAAGAGATAATCTAGTCATCATGAACTTTTCTTTCTGCCCTCTCTTTCTTATTTCCCTGATAGTTCTGTGACCTTGAGCAAGTGACATATCTTTTCTGAGATATGGTTTTTTCATTTGTAAAATGTTAACTATACTCACTACCAAGGAGAGGGAACCCAAGTAGTTCCCAAATTTGGTCATGAGTGGACAGCACTGTAGAAGAAAGGGGGAGCTACACCCAGAATCTCACAGCGATTAAAGTCTGGTTTTAAGGGATTCCAGTTCTTGATAAAGGTGATGTATGAGCCATGACACAGGACCAGGGGATGGATGGCTTAAATGACAGGAATGAGCACACTTCTGCAGAACGAGAGCCTGAGATCCACGTGTGGCAGGGTTGGTTTCCCCCGAGGCCTCCCTTACTGACTTACCGAGAGGCATCTCCTCCTTGGGCTCACATGGTCTTTCATCTCTGTGTTTGTGTCTAATATCTTCTCCTTAGGGGGACACTACTTATGTTGGACTAGAGTCACCCAAATGACATCATTTTACCCTGATTACTCTTTAAAGATCCTATTGCCCAATAACCAACACAGGATGAGGTACTAAGGGTTAGGGCTTCCTTATAGGAATTTGGAGGGTGGGGGACACAGGTCATTAATACTTGCCTCCAGATCTTGCCTGTTCCCTGGAGAAAGCAAATGTCACTTTGAGCTAAAATAACTTCTATCAACTCCTGTGTCCAGTTGTTGATCTCTAGCATCGAATCCCCATCTAGACACTCAACCGACTGTGGATCAAAAATGTAAAAAACAAAACAAAAACCCACTGTGTCTGTATTGAACATGTACAGACCTTTTATTGTCATGATAACCTAAATAATATATCAAACAACTATTTACATAGAGATGACTAAAGTGTACAGGAATATGTGCATAGATTGTAGGTAAACAATACATTGTTTTTTCATGAGGGAGTTGAGCAGCTCTGAATTTTGGCATCTGAGCGTGTCCTGAAACCAATTTCCCACAGATAGTGATGACTGCACAAGGTTTGGTGTTCAATAAGAAATAACAAAGCAGTAAAAATATAATATGAATATACAATGCACAATAGAAATAAGAATTCAGAAAATTAAGCCATAAGGTGGGAGTTTTGAAATAACAATATTTATCATCTATAAAGAGATCAAATAAAAGGTAAAGTAAAAAATTCAGCCAAAAAAAAATAGAAATATGAAAATTAGTTAAGAAAATTTAGGACTGGAAAAATACAACACATAATTTAAAAATGTAATACTTTCAAGGCCCTATCAGAAGAAACGGAAGAATTGGGGATCTTGAGAATAGGACAGGAGGACATTTTTAGAATAAAACATGGAGAGACCAAAGAATGGAAAAGACAAGAGAAAGGCCAAGATGAGGAGGGGAGGGCAGAGTTGTAACACACGTAGATACAGAGTGTCATCAGGAGTGAGACAGAGAGTGTGCAGAGCAGTGTTTAAAATAAATACACAGATTTTTCAAATTTTAAGAAAATGTCAGGTCACAAATCAGAGACAGGAACTCCCCTAGGCAAGTCATAGCCAACCCTTAAACACAAATTCAAGAGAACATATCAAATGCAGGAAGAAAATGTTCTCCAAGTCACACCCAAAAGACTGTCATATGACTTCCTAACAGAAACAGTCAAAGCAAGATGATAAACGTGGTCATACCTTCAAATTTGAGGAGAAAAACCAGACTAGAATTCCTCACCTAGAACTTTTAAGTTCATTTACATGATTCAGGAAGCAAAATCATGTCAGGATGCACAGGATGAAGAATCATATTGCCCCCCCCCAGTACCCTTCTGCCCTGGGCCTTAGGTCAGATCCATTTTTATGGGTGGATCAAGGTAGACCCAGTGTTCTCCCCAGGTATAAGTAAACAAGCCGACTGGATCTCGTTTACTGGAATCCTAACCAGCCTATAGGACCATGTTACTATCGCTGTGCCTCATGCGCATCGCAGAAAGAAGGGCATTGAACTGATCTGCCTCATGGTTTCAAAGGCTGGGTCCATGGTTGATTGGCCAAGTGGCTTTTAGGCCTGAGGCAAGGTGGTACCTCACGTCTGAAGTGCGAGGAAAGGGGCTCACCTCAAGAAACAACGGGGCTGGGGTCCCCGTTCCCCTCTAAGGGCGCGGCCCAATGACCTACTTCTTCCAAGCAGGCCTTACCTGCTACGTTTCCTTCACTACCAAGAGCACCACCAGCGGGGGACCAAGCCTTCCACCCAGGAGCCTCTGGGTGACATTTTCCATCCAAACTATAACAATGTGACGGCTCCCGGGCAGACTGTCTGCTTATGCCTACTGTCCTGAAGCAGTACCTGAATTTGGCCCAGCTTTATATTGAATGTGTTTTTGCTGCTTTGTTGTGTTCTGATGAAATGATGATTTAAACCCAAATATATCAGTAGTTACATTATATGTTATCTGAATCGAAATAACAATAAAAACTTTTGAACTGAATGAAAAAGAAGAAAGATCACTTAAAACTCACTTTAAAAAGATGTGTAAGGCAAACATATTCAGAAACATCAAAAGTGAAAAGATAAAAATGGCACTCCACGCAAAGGCTAACCATAATATAGTTAATCTATTTTACTATCAGGCAAAGCAGTTAAAGCTTCGGCTTTATTGCATTATTAGCTATTGAGAGTAACAGATGATAATGAAAAAAACTGAATTCTATTTAAAGCTACAACAATTATAAACCTGTATGCACATAATAACATATCATCAAAATACAAAGTTTAGCCAGGTGTGGTGGTACATGCCTGTAATCTGAGCAGCTCAGGAAGCTGAGGCAGGAGGATTGCAAGTCTGAGGCCAGCCTCAGTAACTTAATGAGGGCCTAAGCAACTTAAACTCTGACTCAAAATAAAAAAATGAGTCAGTGTTGTGGCTCAGTTAAGCGCCCCTGGATGGCATCACTGATGCAAAAACAAAACAAAACAAAACAAACAAACAAACAAAAAACCAGAATGGCATTTGGCAGAATTTTAAGGAGAAATTGCATTCATAGAAGATTACAAGACATTTTTCCCCCAGTAATCTATACAACCATTAGAGTCATAAGGTTAGCCACAGTTGAAAGATAAGACTTTCAAAGGCCTTTCCCAGACAGACAGCCATTTGCATGTATGTGGCTTTGTAGATCCTCAGGAATAGGCCACACATTTCCAGGGATTTCTATGCACATCTATTCTCTAGTTTTCTAACTTAAAATTTTTGCTATTGTTCATCCCTTACCAACTCTAACAACCCCCCCCCCTTTTCATACGGTTATGAAGTTAATCGCTCCTCTTAGATGGTTTTTGACCAACATCCAGGGATAATTTTATTTTCTCCTAAGAAACTTTGAGTCCAGTCAAATGAAGGCAATGCCTGACATTGAAACTTGTTATGGTTTAGATCTGGAACATTCTCCAAAGGCTGAAGTGTCAAATACTTGGTCACCAACACTCAGAGGTGGGGCGGTGAGAATGTGGTTTGACCATGAGGACTCTGACCTCATTAAGGATTAGTCCACTTAGGGATTCATAGTTTGATGGTATTACTGGGATGTGGTGGAAACCTAGTGGAAGGGAGTGGGGGCCTTGGGGGTGTGCCTTTGGGGAATATACCCTGTCCCTGGCTCTTTTCTTTCTCTTTCTCCTCCTCTGGGATGTCCTGAAGTGAGTAGCTTTTCAGCGCCACGCCCTCCCACCATGGTGTCCAGCCTCACCTCAGGCCCAAAGCAACGGAGTCAGGTGACCATTGACTGAAACCTCTGAAACCATGAATCAAAGTAAATATTTTCTCTTGTGAGTTATTTTTCTTAGGTATTTTGTCCCAGTGATAAAAAGCTGACTCAAATCTCTTCAAGGAAGTGCCGATAGAATGAGCCGCGACTGTTCCCTAGTCTGAGGCCTTTGGGGAGCTGGATTCCCATTGCACACATTCAAGCCACGGTCAGGCAACTGGTCTTCACTGGGAACCTGTCTTCTAGGTCATTTCAAGTCTACTGGGAAGCTGTGCTGAGGGGGGGGGTGTGTTAGTTATGATGCCACAAAACACATTCTTTTTTACTGAGATTCAAACATTTTTCTGAAGAAAACAAAACAAAACAAACAAAAACCCTCCCTAAATTTCCCTAAGTCTTCAGAGTTAAGAATCTCAAGAGTTCTCAAAAAAGTTTGTTTTTTTTTTTTTTTTTTTTTTGGTAAAGCAAAATGTTGCCATTGATAGTGTTTCTATTGATTTTAAAGAGTAGATTATTTTTGCAGATCTTTAGACCACCATTCCTGCTGACACATACATTTATTCTGGCACATTGAGCACCATGTTTCAATTATTTGTTTACCACTTTTTTATCCTATTTGAGGGCTGACCCAAGGCCAGGGTCTCTGTCTATAACATTTTACACAGGGTGATCGTCTAAGAAAATTTGTCACACTAAAATGGGAAATTAGCTGTAAGTCTTAGTGAGGAGACAGGAAATGCTTTCTCTATGATTAAGCGTACTTGATCACGTGTAAAATTCAGGAAAATCAATATTTATCATACATGTCAATCAAGGCCCAGCTCAGTCTTCATTCATTATCCAGTGAAGTCGAATTCTCTTCTTTCATAGGCGGGAATAATGAAACCAGGACTTAGCAAGTGGCTGTCTAGTTATTTATGTGTGATTGGTCTTTGTGGACTGTATCTTTTCAATGGGTTAGCCCATAAAAGAAAAAGGAATTCAAGAATCAACTTCAACAGATTCTCCTTAAATAAGAAGTCTTAATGTCACTTTTTTTCACCTAAAATTCCCACAGGAAATATTTTCCCCATGGGAGATACAGATACTTCTTATCTTCTGCTACAAGACTTTTTCTACAAAAACACAAATACCAACTAGAAATATTAATTGGTCGAAATCAAAGGTTTCTTTCCTTTTCCTTTTTCACATGTAGTAAACAGAACATAACCATCCTTGAAATGATTTCCTAACATGTAGAAAATAGCAGTTAATAAATGTTCTCTTTTTTTATTGTGCAATACACAGAGTAAAATGTCATATCTGCCCCAAAGTGAATTTCCTCAGTGAATAGCCTTGAATTCGGTTAGATGATTTAACATGATCTCTATTTTGTTCTCCCAACACACCTCCTTTTCCTTAGTCTAATCCTGGGGACATGTTTTTACTGATGCCAACCTGAACCACAAAAGGACATTACTCATCCTCATTCCTTTTTGGTTTGGCTTGTACTTTGAGACCTCTGGATGATCACATAAATAAAAGACCAATAGGGAAAGATGGGGGAAATGCATTCTCTGAAATATTTACAGCCCCATGCATTATTTTGAAAAACGGTTGTAGAGAATATACTAGTGGTTATTTAAGAACCTGCTGTGTACAATGAATATTTACTTCTCCTAGAAAATTTATCAGGTAGATTTCATCATCCACAATTCATAGGTAAGGAAAATGAGTCTCAGAAACTTGCAGTGACTTGCCCAGAGTTGCAAAGCTCTCAGGAGGCCAAAGCGAGATTTTATTCCAGAGTCTATTTGATCCAAAAACCCAGATGTGTGTATGTGTCTCTAACTGCTGCTCCAAAATCCTGGAGCCCATTGACCTTCTCTATCTTTTCCCTTCATCTACAACGTTTTCTTATAACCACAGAAGATCAAATAATGAAAATACAGTCTCCCACCAAGTTCCATTGAAACATGGCATCCTTTTGTTAAGATGTCATCCATTATTTTAAAGGAAAAGTTAAATATCAACATACAAGAATACACAAATCACAATTTGTAGCTTAACAACATTTCAAAAATAGTCGCTTCCTTATGAGCACCGTCCAGATGCAGAAGTGGAATATTACCAATGTCCTGGAGGCTCCTTAGCCCCTCCTTCCTTTGCAAGGTACCGGCTGCTTTCATTCCCATCCATTGGTTTTGCTTGTTTTTCAACTGAATATTAACGTTAGAGTAAGTGCTGTTTTGCATCAGGCCACTTTTGCTCAATACTATGCTTTGGTTGTTCATCTATGTGAAGCCTGTAGCAGGAGTCAAGTAATTTCCATTGCTTTATAGCATCCTATTGTATAAATATGCCATCATTTATTGATCCATGTCACTGTCATTGGGTACTTGGCAGACTTCACAGACTTGGCTTTGTCATTAACGTCCTTGTGGTTTCTGACGTTGGTAACTCCTGCATCTCTGTCTCTGTCTTCCTCTCCTCTCTTCCCTTCATCTTACTTTAATTTTGGAGTTTTTAGTAATCTTTTCAGGAACCAAAGATTAGGGGGTTTTGTTTTCATCTGCTTTCTACTTTGTTTTTCTGCTCTTATGTTTCTTATCTTTTTTGATTTCTCGGTGTTTAATTTCAGTATGAATTTCCCTCTAATGATGCTTTTACCCCATCTCACAATTAGCGCGACGTGCATTTCCAGTCATCTGAAAGCAGTTCCTAATGTCTGTTTTGGTTTCCATTTTGGCGCATATAATATTTGCTCCCGTCTTGCTTAATTTCCAAATGTTTGAAGGCTTCTTTGTAGCTTAATTTCACTGTGGTCAGAGAGCATATTCTATATGATTTTTAACTTTTGAAATTGGTTTACTCTTACTTTGTGGCCCAACCCCCAGTTTTTTTAAAATGCTTTAAGCAAAACTCCATGAGATCACAGAGAATTAATTAAGGAGGCTGTGTGTGAGTCTCAGAATAAGCAAAACACAGCACAGCATTGAGTTTTTCGTTCCAAACATGCAGTTGCTGTGTTGTGTGTGGTGATGCTCACAGGCAGCTTCTGTGAGGTCTGCCACGTCCAGGAAGTAACTGATGGTACTGCATTTCCAATTAAGGTTCTTTGATGGGGACACTGTCCCCAGAAAAGTATCCCATATGGCCCTGACTGTGTGAGCAAGGAGAAGAGAAAGAGATCTGGGCTCAGCCCGTTTCAGGCATGCCTTCACTTCTTTGCTCTCTATCTTCAGGCAATTTATTTCACTTCTCACGCCTGAGAAGAGCTCGGCAGGAGCGGAAGCCTGGGCAGGGGCAGCTCTTCCCACAGAGGAGCTCCGTCCTTTCTCTGGGATGATGCACTTGGCCACCTGGCGGCCCCTACGTCCCACCACACCGCCCCCATTCATCATGAGAGGGCAGCTGGGCCGTGAGCTCCTTCCTGCGTGGGGCACAGAGGGCAGAGGTCCATTTGCTTAACTGACATTGACAGCGTGACGTAGGAAGAAGGAGCAGACCAGGGAAGGAGGCAGAAGAGAAATGAACGCCTGGGCATCCCCAGTGACGAACGGCTCTCCTCCACCCAGTGGTGCCTCCCTTCACGGGATTGGCAGCTTTGATCTGGAAATCCCAGGTGCCTAAGCAAGGAGCAGAGCTATGCATACGCCAGCAGAACGACATTTCCCACCGGCAGTTGGCTCCGTGGAGGGGAGGATGCTGCCAAGCTGAAACCTTTCAGGATGCAGGAAAGATGAACGGCATACGCAACACCATACCTTCAACATGATTTTATTCACACTGGAGTGACGGTGACCTTTGTGTGAAGGGAACTTGGGCTCCACAGTAGAGGTTGGGCTGTGTATCAGGCTAATGCTCCTCTAGCAGCTGCAAACCCCATCTGCACCCTCCAGTGCTTTTCCTCTCCTTCCTGCTCTGGTTATTTTACATGCTTCTCAAACTGTCAGAGCTTCATGTTATTTTATAACCAAGAGCCAATCCGTGGGAGCTTGAAGAATAGCTGAGGGGCAGACACGAGTGTGAACTGACCCCTCTGAAAACTCTTTTTTTTTTTTTTTGTAAGAGAGAGAGAGAGAGAATTTTATTTTTATTTATTTTTTAGTTCTTGGCGGACACAACATCTTCGTTTGTATGTGGTGCTGAGGATCGAACCCGGGCCGCACGCATGCCAGGCGAGCGTGCTACCGCTTGAGCCACACCCCCAGCCCCTCGGCATACTCTTCTGGCTCTTAAGATAAGATAGAACCAGAGCCAGGACTCTGCTGGTCTTGTGGCGGGTGGCTTTCTCCTCCCTGGAAGTCAGCACCTGCTGGTTGGGGCCTCTTGAAGCAGCCACCTTTGCTGCATCCCTCTCTGAAGGACACTCTGGAGGAAATAAGCTCAGAGCGTCAGAGTCAGGTGTTTAGAGAAGGAAAAAAGACCAAATAAAAGAGTCCACAGGGCCCAGCAGCTTTCTCTGTGTTCTCTAATTTCTCTAACAGTCCTGTGGGATAGGTAGCCTTCATTTGATTTCTACAGACAAGAAAAAGGGTCTCAGAAACAGTTTCACCTGCCTAGCATCACGGGGCTAGTCATTATGAAATCTATATCTGTATCTGTATTTACCTACGTTACTGTGACAGTGATGGCTATTCACTAAGCACTAAAATGTACCCACATTTAGGAAGGATATACTCGACCCTCCTTATTCCTCATGTTTCTATCATTATACCTGTTTTAAGGTTAAAAACAAACAAACTAACAAACAAAAACCCCTGAGGGTAAGGGGAGATTGTTAACTTGCTCAAGGAGGTCAGGTACAGGACTTTGTGATGAAGAACAATTATAAAGCAAGCGTGAGCTAAATGTTCCCACTACCCCTGCACCAGGTGCTACCGCTGCACAAAATGCGGTTGCTATGTTTGACCTTGAAGGCCTGCATAGACAAGAGCCTAACACAAGGATACAGTTGAGGAGTGATTCCAAGCACTTTGAGATCAGCAGGGGTCCTATGCCAAGGAAGGAGGGCAGCAGGGGGTAAGGGACCCTATGTGGTCATTGAAGATCCACACTCAAGCCAGGTGAAGTTTTCTAATTGTGCTTGTCATCCTCGCTGAGCTTCAGGGAGAGATTTCATGCAAAATGAGGAGAAGACAAATAATTATTCGAGGGGGAAATGATTTAGTTGGTTTCACATTTATGGGACCTGGGTCTTTGCTGAATGACTTCTGCACACTGAATGAGAGGTTCAAGTGTTTCTGAAATAATTATCATATTTAGTGTTCACAATTAACTTATGGTAGGTATTAGTCTCCCTACTTTTCAGATAAGGAAACTGAAACCCCGTGAGGAATAGCCTGGAAATGATGAGGTGGCAGAATAAGAATTTGAACTAGGACTCTGATTCCACATCATGTGCTTTTTCTACAACACCCCAAGATGCAAACTCTTGATTTTCTGATCCTGGTATTTTGGTTGTCGATAGTTTATTAAGTGCTTGCCTGTGCCCAAGCCTGTGCCCAACCAACCCATGCCTGCAGGAGGAGGCTGTCGTCTGGTGGTCCTCCGGGCTCTCTAAGCAGACATGGTAACTTGGCCTGTCTCACATCCTACTTGGGCTGTAAGAAAAACTATCTTTTGAAGCCTATAATTCAGTTTTCACGCTCTCTGCTGGGAGCTGTGGGGGATAAAAGGACAGCACACAGGCCAGCGTCCAAGCTCCCAGCTGTGTGCATGAGGTAGAAGGTGGGGAGGAGCTTTGGAGAGCTGTTATGTATCATTTTGAACAAGAAAACCACCTTTTCAGTTCATTTCTGCAGCCTTCACAGGGAAAGCAGCGTTGAGGTGCCTGGAGACCCATTTGTGACCGAGGCCACTTGGGACTGCTTCATCACAGTCTCCGGCTTTCCTCCCACATGCTTTTATCTTCTCCCTGTGATGTTTGTGGACCTAGGACCGCAGATTCATTAAGCAGGAACAGGGGGACTGCTCAAAGTCCACATAAAACACCTGTTGAAATGTCAGTGCTCATTATGTCTCCCCTAAAATGCCATGCTTTATAGTCTACTCGTTTTAAAATTGACCTCCATCCTATATTTCGGCAGGGGAGACCGGGCAGGTGTTTTCAGCCTTGGTTTATACGTACTGCTAACTCCATCATCTGCCTTAGCTAGAGCTGACTCTTCAGTAACCAACATTCTCAAACTGACCACAAATGAATACGAGGCCGAGGTTCTACTGATTCAAAGCTCTGTTTGCATTTCATTTGAATTAACTGTATAAAGCGATTCTTTTCAGGAGCACTTGCTATGTGCTACCAACATTGTCTGCATAGACATCGCCCCTCAGGAATATGACCAGAGAGGCACTTGCCCCCTGCAGCAGTTGAACCATAAGAACATCATGTCAGCAACTTCGTAGGGTTTGGTTCAGTAACACATGAGGAATATTGCAGGTGAGTAACTGATGGCTGGGTGGATGGAGTGCCTGTAACCCATCAGCTTGTAAGAGGGCTGAAACTAGAACCTGAACGAATCCCTTCTTGTCCTCACTCTGTCCTGTATCCTGTCCTTAGATCTCTGCTGCTTGTAGTCATTCACGTGTCCATTCACGAATCCTTTCTGCAGTTTTTTACACGCTGCACCCGCTGAACAAACGCAGAGACCCCACTGTCACATGTCAGAGACCTAACAGCAACAGAGGGTGGCAGTACCGAGGGTAGGGACACCCATGGTAAGATGAAGGGCAGGAACCAGGGGCCACAGGGGAAGGGCTCCCGAACCTGCCCTTCCTGGAGATTTGGAGCTGGCGAGCAGAAAGGGCTCGGGCAAAATCAGATGACCGTGCCAAGAAAATAAGAAAGAAAAAATGCAGAGACGACTAAGTGTCTAGAAAGAAAGAACAGTGTCCTCAAAAGCCTGGTGCCACTTCCTGTGATGGGAAGGTGAGGCCAGGCTGAAGGAGGAGGCAGAAATCAGGTCAGGAAAACCATGGTCAGGAGTTTGGGCTTCATCTGACGGGAAATGGAAGGTATCCAACAGGGCAGTGGCACGGACAGCGGTCAGTGTCAGGATTAGGACACATCACCAGAAAAGATTTGAGACTCACTTTCTCAGTTAAAAAAAAAAAACAAACCAAAAAACAAAAAAACCCGGGAGTTTGGCTGGTGTAAAGCCAGACTGGTCAAGGATTTTAGCAGCAGTGGCTCCTGTGCACTGTCACTAGCCTGAGGTTTTGATGTCCAGTCTGTTTGTTGCTCGGGATGTCCTTGTGTTCTTAAGGACGTCTTTGCTTTCGTTGTGGATAGAAGATTGGGTTCAAGTCATCTGTCCCAACATTACTGAGAATAGAAGTCCTTTTCCCCAGGTTTTCGTCATAGAAATACATGATTTTTAAAGAAATTCTTTATTTTGTCCTTTTCTCCTTAATTATAAAGCAAAAGTCCAGGGACCTGGGGAGGGGTCTCCCTGGGTTGCTTACACATTTGTACTGGAAATAAAACAAGATCTTCCTTTACCTTTACCAGAGCCCGTTGCCCACCAAGTCCCAGAGGAATTATTTCCTGGCACACACACCTGTCCACATATGTGTTTGCAGTTTGTGTCTCTGCAGGGTTGTCGGTTTCCCGTGTTCTTTCCAATACTCAAAAACTAAAACGAAGAGACCTATTGAGGAAAGATTTTTAGCTGCAAGGTAGAAAATAATATCTCCCTTGCTTTCTTCTAAGCATTTTTCTTCCTTATTTTCTTGGCACATTCATCTAATTCTTAATGGCTTTTGTTTGCTGTGGGTGTGTTTGAATCATATCTCATGGGGAAGTCTTGCTGGATTGAATTAGCAGGTTTAGTGAGCACCTGCTAGGTAGAGGGAAGGCTGCAGACAAGTTGGCAGGGAAAGAGAGGGAGCTGGAAGGGAAGTTCTGTGGGTTCTCTGACCTCAGCTGACTTTCCATGAAATAGTGCAGTCAATGTGAAGACCGCTGCTGTAGGAAGAACCGGCAGGTGGGTGCTCCACCATTATTTGCAGGTCAGTAATGACTTTCTCATGTGTTCATTTGTCATTTCATTTGCTCAAAATGTAATTGCTGATCCTTTGCTATGTGCAAAGTATTGCACCGTGTGCTGTGGAGGCTAGAAAGGAAACCAATGAAAACTGATTTCTTCAGTGTTATGGTGTGCTATTAGACATGAATTACACACATGCATGTCTGTGACAAGTTTCCAAAGCCTTTTGATCACTCAACACTTTCAAGAGCAGACCTTTGAGTTTATGCCTCAACATACTACTATGTTGACCTATCAGTACTTTTTATTTACTTCCTAATTATGCACATAAAAATGAGACACATAATCTTAAAATGATTTATTTTTCCACTCAATAAACCATTTTAACTAAAATTATTTGTTAATACCATTCTTAGAACAATGTAATTGGTAATGATTATTTTTTTTAAGTCTGATTTCTTTCCAACTGGTGATTGGGAATCTGGTCTTAATTACATTTTATTTTAAAAATGTTATTCCAGCTTTATAAGGGGCACTGATCAAAATGCAGGATGTGAATATTTAGCTTTTCTCTGACTCTGGATACAAAAACCACTGAAGTTCTTCACCAGTACTAGAAGGCAGCAGAGGGGAGAAGAGACTCTGGAGAGAACCTTGTTAAGTAACCCCCAACTGACTGCTCCTGAATGCAGTGGTGCCTGCCCGTGCCCAGCCCGCTCCGCCACCCTCTCAGCCTGAGCAAAGAGGCAAGAGAAGGAAATCAAATAATCCAAACTGGGAAGGGCGGAGTAAATCATCTCTATTTGTGATGACATAATCTCTAATAGAAAACCCAAGAGCCCATGAAAATAAACCCTACCCCAACTAATAAACAAATCCAGACAAGTTTCAGCAAACAAAATCAACACACGAAAGTCAGTTGGCTTTATGTGTGCACCACAAATACTTTAAAACGAAATTAAGGCAAAAAAAAAAAGAATAAATAAGTAAATCAATGGATGTGCAACTGATGTGATTCTGCAATCTGTATACGGGGTAAAAATGGGAGTTCATATCCCACTTGAATCAAAGTGTGAAATATGATATATCAAGAACTATGTAATGTTTTGAACAACCAACAATAAAAATTAATTAAAAAAAAGAAATTAAGAAAACAATTCCATTTATACTAGTATCCAAAGGAAAAAAAAGGAATAAATTCCTTGTGAATAGATTTAAGAGATGAAGTAAAAGGCTTAGACATTGAAAACTATATATATATATATATATATCTTGAAAAGACCAAACCAACATGAATAAAAAGATATCCTGTGGTCATGTATCAGAAGACTTTCTATTGTTAAGATAATCCTTCCTAAAAAGATAGCTACAAAGTTGATGAAATTCTAGGGGCCCAATTCCAATGAAATGGAAAAGCTGATGTTCAAATTCATGTGAAATTTCAAGGGGTTCTGAGACAAAAGAATATCAAAACAAGACAGTACAAATCTGTAGGCCTTATACATTCCCAACTTGAAAGTTCACTGTAGAGTTATAGTAACCAAAGCAGCATGGTACTGGCATAAATAAAGTCCTACAGACCAACAGAACAGAGTTGAAAGTCCAGAAATAAACCCCAATTTCTCTAGCCAACTGATTTTCAACAATGGTGGAAAGGTCTTTCCACAAGTAAACGACTAGTATCCTAATAAATGGTTCTGGGACAACTGGAAAACCCCATGCAAGCCAGGTGTGGTGGTGCACATCAGTAATCCCAGTAATGCAGGGGGCCGAGGCAGGAGGTGTGCAGGTTCAAAGGCAGCCTCAGCAATTTAGCAAGGCTCTAAACAACTCAGTGAGATCCTGTCTCAGAAGGAAAAATAAAAAAGGTCTGGGGATGTGGCTCAGTGGTTAAATGCTCTTGGGTTCAATCCCTGGTACCAAAATCAAGCAAGCAAGCAAGCAAACAAAAGAATAAAGTTTAGCCCCTTCTTCACTTCATATAAAAATTAATTTAAAATGAATCAGTTACCTAAAAATTAACTTAAAATGAAACTGTGATCTAAAAGTCAAGTTAAAACACTCAAAACCAGGAAAAAAACACAGTCTTAGCTTAAGTCTTTACGACTTCTGATTTGGCAATGGATCCTCAGATTAGACATCAAAATATGAGCAGCACAGGAAAAATAGACAAATTTGATTTAATAAAATTTCAAATTTTTTATGAATCAAAGTGTATAATTAAGAAAGAGAAAAGGAAGCTCATAGAATGGGAAAATATTTGCAAATCACAAACCTGATATAAAGTTTTGGTATCCAGAATATATAAAGAGCACTTATAATTCATCAATATAAGGCATAGAATTCCCCAAATGAGCAGGCTGGAATGGTTATATTTCCAGAGGAGGCATAAAAATGTCCAACAAGCACATGGAAAATGTAAATATCATTGAACATTAAGGAAGTACAAACCAAAACCACAGAAAGGACTATTTCACATTCAATATAATGGCTATTTAAAAAAAAAAAAAAAAAAAGCAAAGAAAAGGAGAGTAGCAAGAGTTGGCAAAGATGTGCAGAAATAAGAACCTTTTGACCTTGCTGAATGGAATATGAAATAGTGCAGCCTGTGGAAAAATGTAGTGGTTCCTCAAATTTTCAAAATAGAAATACTATATGACTCAGCAATTCTACCCCTAAAAATACTCCAAAGAATTGAAAACAGATGTTCAATTTTTTTTTCACAAATTTTCATAGCAGCTTTATTCACATGGTGGAAACAGCATAAATATCCATCAATGAAGGGATAAACAAATTGCATTATATACATACCATCAATAAGCCCTAAAAAAATTGAGATACTGGCCCATGCTGTAATTTGGGTGAAACTTGATGAGTGAAGAAGGCAGACACAAAGGTCACGTATTCTGTTATGCCATGGCCTGAAATGTCCCACCAAGAGCTCATTTGTTGAAATGTGGTCCCCAACACAGAGTTCAGGGGTGGGCTTTCAGGCCATGGTTGGATGGTGAGGGCTATACCTCACCAGGGAATTATCCCTCTGGTGATTGGGCAATCTGAATGGGCTCCTGGTGGTGACTCTGGGCAGGTGGGCATGGCTGGGGGAAGTAGTCCAGTGGGGGGCACACCCCTGGGACTGTTACCTGCCCCCCACCCCGCCCCATCGCCAGCTGCCCTGAGCTGATCATCTTTCCTCCACGACACGGTTCCATGATGTTTCTGCCTTTCAGCCAGCCAACCCGGACTGAGCCCTCGGAAACCATGAACTGAAATAAACTCTTCCTCCTCTTTGTTGTTCTTCCAGGTATTTTGGTCCCAGTGATGAAAAGCTGACCAACACTTTGATTCCATTTAAGTGAAATATCTAGAATTGGAAAATCCATCGAGAGAAAAAGCCAGTCTGTGGTTTCCGGGATATGGGAGCAGGGCAGCAGGGAATGCTTCATGGGCATGGGGTGTCTTTCCAGGGTGATCAGAATTTTTGAAAGTACAGAGAGGTGTTTGGACCACATTGTGAATGCACCAAATGCCACTGAAGTGCGCAGTGGCAGGTAGTTAGCTCTGTGATACGTGCGTTTCATCTCAACAGGATAAATAAAGTGTAGCCAAGGACATTGTAAGAAAAGATATGAGCCAGTTCTTACAATTCTTCAAGAGTTTTGAGTCTCTGACTTTGAAAACCACTATGATGTTGTAAAGCAAATATCACAGGAATAAAAATGAGTTAAATTCAATGATTATTATATTTGATGAGAAAGAACACTGCTTTCATAGGAAGCTTCAGAAGAAGCACTTATTGATGAGAAAGGGAATTTTAAAATTAACTTTAATTGCAATTGAAGTTATAGTGATGGAATGCACAAAAGGATGTTCTGAATCAAATATAAATCATAAGGTCACTTTAAGTTGCTTGTTTGACCTCCACAAAATTATAGGAAAAGTCAGAGAAAACACTCAAAAGCCACTGGACAATCTCTGAACAATCACTGAACAATATTTTTAATAAAATCCAGGTTTCCATAAAACCAATTGTATGAAGAGTTAAATCTTTTCAGAAAAGAGTGCCCTGTGAGATTCATCAGTTCTAGATGCACGACTGGTGTTTGGGAATAGAGTACCAGAATTGTCAAGCTTTTTAACAGCTCCAGTAACCCTTGTATCAGCAGAAAGAACCTCCCGAAAATTAAGAATTATCAAAAATCACTTGTGATCTTTCATCTGCCAAGACCGACTGATGTCACTTTCAATTATATAGATTGAAAATGAAGTTACAAAAAGTATAAATTTTGATGGTCTAATAAATGAATTTGCAGAATAGCAAAACATAAAATATTATGATTTAAGAAGATATCATACTAACAAAGTGTTTCTTATTACATTATATAAAATTACGACAGGAAATATTATTTTTTGTAATTTGTAAGTTTGTCATTAGTCATGTGCCCCTATTACCCCATCATGTTTTATAGCTAATAAAATATTTTTAATGGAAGAAGTTTATAGTATGGTGCCCAGACCTGCTCTTCTGTAGCCGCACAATAACATTTTCCTCTGGGCACCACAAGTCTGGTGCTACCAGGATTCCAGATAAGTTTTTAAGGAAAAAATATAAAGTTAGAGGAGTTTACCTTGTCTAGTTCGTGTTGCTATTTCTACTGTAAACTGAGATCTTTGTACCAGGTTGATGACCTGAAATACTTAACACCTACCCTCTTAGAAATTTGAATCCCATCAATAACTGACTGTGGAACTATGTCCTGGACATGAAACAATTCAATATGGGAGCCAAAGACAAGGAGAGGCATTTGGATGTGACCAACACTTCATATAACCAGCATTCTTGACTTTTTTTTTCTGTACATGATTATATTCACTCTTTACGCCCCTGACTCTGGGGAAAGTTTATTCTGACTCAGCAGGTAAGGATGTGTGCGCACATTAATCCAGAAACAGGGAGGCTTGCCCTTTAGAGCACTTGCCAAGGCCCTGAGAACACTTTAGAACATTTGTTATTTGTCCTTTAAGAAGACAGGTTTCCTGGCGCCCAGGCTGCGTATTTCAGGGTCAGAAGGGAGTGGAAGGAGCTTGTTCCTGAGACTCGACTTGCAGCGTCTCCTGGGCCTCCCAGCCTTTGTTGCTATCCGTTTGCTGTGTGTGTCTGCCAGGTGTGGAAGGTATTCCTTCTGTACCCTCTTTCCTTCACTTTTGCTCTTCATTGCTCATTTGCACACCACCTCTATTTGTTCCTATAGACGTTTGCATTTGACAGGAGTCTGTTCTGAAGCCAAATCCTGCCTTCCTCATGGAAAACAAGCAACCTCAGCCACGGAGGTCAAGGTCAGAGCCTGCTAGGATGGACCACTGGGAAGGTGTCCCCTTCACAGAGACCAGGCTGCAGCAGGCCGGGCCAGCCTGGCAGGACAACCACTGACCCTCTGTGCCCTGACAGAGGGGCCTCAGAAGCCAGGAAGCACCCCTCCCTGAAGAGCCTTTGCCTCTGGGTGACCCCTGACTGATACGTGTCTACCCACTGGTCAAGAGCACAGACAGCCCTGGGTTTGAGTCCTGACCTTGAGAAAGTTGTATGACCTCTCTGGACTTGTCTTTCCTTGTCTACACAATGCACACTGCCCTAGTATTTAGTAGTGGAAGGCTTTTGTGAGGTTTAAAGAAGGAAAAAATTAAGTGGCTTAAACCCTTATTACCTGCTTTACGTGGATGTTTGGTAAGAGTCACTATTTGCGAAGCATTCCTATATCAATCCTTCTTCTCTTTCCAATCTGTTGACTTGGCTGTCCTTTGAGGCTCACCAAATGCAAGAACAAAGAGCTTATTTGAACCCAGCTGAGGAGAGCTGCCTAGGAAACCGGCCTTCTAGCTGCTCAGGAGAAGGTCTGACGAGATGACCTCGGGCAGGGTGTCTCGCTGTGGGTCCAGGCTCAGGTGTGGTTCCTGCCTCTGCTGTGCCACCCTCTGTGTGTGAGCCCAGGACTGACGTCACTAACCCACAGTTCCTAACCTGGGGAAACAGGATTACAAGAAGGCCCTAACTTCACAGGGCTTTGGAGGGATTGGGTGGGACCAGGTCATGGATGATTGGTGGTTTTCCCCCCAAAATCTTGAGTTCAGAAAGTCTAGGTGCGAGGAAAATTCTAAAAAAGTGAAGGCAGAGTGCGGGTCCTGGCAGAGGCTGACCGGTCCAGTCTTGCTTCCTACAACTGCCACGGCCTCGGGCAGCTGGGACTCAGACTTGGGCAGTGGCTGACTCCGTCGCAGTCGATGTCTCTGGGCACAGGGCTGCCAAAGTTTGTTCCTCACTCAGAAGGCTGATCAGCAAAGAGGATTTTTGTCTCCGGGGAATGACAGAAGGAGCCGTGACTGTGGACGTCTGCTTGGGAAGACCAAGGAGGGAGTCGGGACACCTGGGCTGAGAGGCAGTGAACCAACTCATGCCTTTGGAGCAGAGTGAGGTCAGTGGTAATAGTGGTGACATTTTTGAGGCCTCACACTGAGACACTGAGGAGAAGAGATCACAATGAAGTCGGATCTCCAAGCTATACGAATATTTCTCTTTTGGGTCAGCTTGCAGAATTCAGGCTCAGCATCCGCAACTTCAAGGCTCCTGCAATCTCCACTCAGCCTTTCTCTTCTTATTGTTTTAAAAGATCTATCTGTAGGACTACTTTTTATATCTTTATCTTAGGTAGCACTCTTCTTCAGAATGCATTTTTTTCAAATACATCCTAGTAATGTTCACATTTTCATGCTATTAATAATGTACTTCAAGTTGTTTTGTCAATTGTTTTTTTTTTCTGTATTCTATTTATTTTATTTTCTTTCTTTCTTAAAAAAAAAAAAAAAAAACATCACCTGGGCTGGGGATATAGCTCAGTTGGTAGAATGCTTGCTTTTCATGCACAAAGTCCCAAATTCAGTCCTCAGCATCATAAAACAAACAAACAAAAACCAAAAAATTTACCTTTCTAAAAATCTTGACATTCCTAAAAGCCTGAGAGATGTCCTAGTCCATGAAATTGGATCTGATGGAAACCAATGGATCTGATTCCCCACACGTTCTAGCAAAATGTCTTCCCAGTGATAGGAAACCAGGGGTAATGTAGATAATGAGAGCCAAGGGGACAAGCATGTCACAGAGTTTGTAGGACAGTCAAGTTTCAAGCACAGGATGAGTGGATTTCATGCCAAGGTCTAGGGAGCTGGAAGGAGGAGTTAAGGCCATGGGCCAATACTTCAAAACATCAAGCTTTTTAGAAAGCCATTAAAAAACGGTACGTGTAAAACCAACTTCATGATCATTTAATATGTTTCTGACAATTCAACAAGTCAGAAGAACACTAATCATATTGTGTCTAACTCTGCGTTTGTCACTGTATATATCTGTTTCTCTCATTATAGTTAAACTGTTTGAGAACAAAGGGCCATTGGATCTTTGATTGCACCTGGAAGCTCTCCGTCTTATGTCTAAAAGATTTTTAACAAATATGGAAGTGATAAAATTACAAATTCTCTGACTAAATTATTATTTCTCATTCCGTCTTTTCTGTTTACAAGGAGGTTAAACAGTGTGCACTTTAATGACTCAAGAACTTATAATAAGTAAGTTGGCTTAGTATAAAGCTAATTAATCCCTTTACCTTCCTCCTCAACAGCGTTAGGTTCTTAATTCTTTTTATTTCCATAATTTCTCTCCAAGACATAAATGTTGACACTATTTTGGTTAACCGCACATATTGGGTGTTTTTATATGATTTTATTTTACCACTAATATCTGTTTAAACTTATTTCTGCTATATTGTCTTTGATCATACTTTTTTCTCTCTGAATAAAGAGGTGAGAATGAATTGTGGATTTCTGAGGATCTTTCTTTCTTTATAGAGAACATGATTTTGGATTTGTTTAGTGTGTGTCCGTGGTGATTGCTGCTACGAGGCTTGCTTGGGTTGGGTGTTTACGTTTTGCTTTTATTCTTTGAATGTATTTTGTTGACAGCTGCTGCCTCCTAAGGGCCTGAAGTCCCACCTCTTTGAACTCTGGCTTCCGCGCTTGCTCAGGTGGTGTTGGTGCACACAGTCTTCCTTAGGTGGAAACCTGGCTTTTTTTCTGATTCTCTGAAGTCCCACTTTGTGTCTTTAATAACTTTTGGTTTCCCTAGAATATATCTGGGTAATAAATTTACCCCAGTTGTGGCGCATGGGGCTGAATTTGAAGACTCACTTTTTCATCAGTCCTGGAAGATTTCACTCCTGTTGCTTTCATTTAATTTTTACCTCTCCCTCTTTCCCCAATAAACACTTTGTGGAGCTCTGCTTTTCTTTATGCCATAGCTCCTCAGCCTATGCCTCTCACCATTTATTTAATGATTTATTCCTGTTTGTCTTGCTGTGCTACATCAGGAGTTATTACTCCTTAACTTGTTTAAAGCCACTTTGAATTATTATAGTGTTAATTCCTAGAAATATTTATTTGATTGATTTTCAATTCTGCCTGGTCATTTTTATAATCTTTCAGTCCTACTTTTGTTGTTGTTGTTGTTGTTTTGGGTTTTGTGGATTGAACCCAGGGGCACTTGACCACTGAGCCACACCCCCAGTCCTATTTTGTAATTTATTTAGAGACAAGTTCTCACTGAGTTGCTTAGTGCCTCACTTTTGCTAAGTCTGGCTTTGAATTTGAGATACTCCTGCCTCAGCCTCCCGAGCTGCTGGGATTATAGGTGTGCACCACCATATCCAGCTCAATCCTACTTTTGATTCCTTACTTCATATAGAAACCTTCAAATCATGTGAATTCATATAAATTTTAGTGTCTGAATTTTTCTGGTATTTCCTACACTGTTTGCTGTTTGGTTGGCCGGCCCCAGGGTGCCTCGTCTCCTGGTATCTGTGTGGTCTGTGCTCCTGTTGCTTTAGAGATTCCTGAAACCCAGGACGGCGTGGGCTGGCATGCAGTAGACTGCTTGTTAGGAAGAGTGGTTACAAGTGAACAAAGCTCCGGAGGGGAAACATGAACAGAAGAGAGGCGTTCTGCCTAAGTTACGGATGATGGAGGTTTTCATTCTTCCTCTGATTCCGACACACTGTATGGAGGTGTGATTCTCACTCTGAAGGTAGACCCATCTGTGGGAACTGAATTGGTTTGAGAGACGCTGAATAAAGAGGTGAGGATGGTTTGTGGATTTCTGGCATGGCCGCTGGCTCAGCAATGTTTCCATGCATTACTGAAAGGCATGTGGTCTAGTTGTGGTGTGATGTGGAAATAATGACTAAGATGGGGACGTGTTTGTGAAACTTGCAGGTGGAAACGATGAAAGGCAGTGTATTGACTAGATCTGGAGTTTGGTGGTGTGCTCTGGTGGGAAAGTGTGACAATAGAAAGGAGTACATATGCTCGGATTTGCCTGATTCATTTTCTTCATGCTTTAATAGACTTTGTTTATTAATCTTCAGCTTTCACATGAACCATCCCAAATATTTTCCCGGAAGCCAATCTGGAGACTATGTCCATCTCTCCTAAAATCTGTCATTTTTATTGTGCTTTGGTCGGATGGCATGAGGTCAGAAGACAGGAGCTTGTTTCCCCGTCATTTCCCACCGACATCTCTGAACTGCTTGGGACCTGACATTTCCCATCTCTGAGAATCAGCCATTTCTTTTTCTGTAAAAGGAAGGATTGAAAGAAGTGATCTCTTAGATACCTTTTTCATCTAAATTCTTCCGATTCTCAACTTGGTTTGGAGAGACCATTAGAATTGAAATCACCAGTGGAACTTTTTGTAGAATTTCTCAGCTTAACTTTGACTTGGTGCATCAAGAGAAATAGAAGAGTTACCCATGCTCTCCAACCCTGGAAGCCATTCCTCTGGCTCAGATCAAAGGATCAAAGAAGAGAAACAGCAAATAAAAAAATGTAACCCAAGTGTGAGGTCAAAAGTCAATTTTTGTTGCTGTTATAAAGAACAATAACAAAGCCCTATGGTTTAAAATAAAACAATTGGAAGAATTGAATTTGAGTTCTTCAGATGCAAAGTTTCTTTTTAGTCAGAATGCTCCAGGATCAGCAGTATAGTGCCAAGTTAAATACAAACAGATTGCTAGGTTACAATAATAGAAGTGTGTATTTGATGGTCCAAAAGCACTTGACTCATCTCACTTCCATGTAATTATTTTTCCTTTTTGTTAAGTCTCTTTCCTCTACTAGGCCCCTCCGGGGCAAGGCCTGAATCTCATTCATCTTTGTACCTCCAATTCCTATGACAATACCTGTTTCATGCTTGACACTCAGTAGATGTGCGTTAGATGAATGAAAGACAGTCATGATAATGGAATTGTATTGCAGAAAATATATAACTGCAAATGGCTTAAAATAGGAAAAAAAAAAAAACATTAGAAAGCCCACTTCTGCTTATTTACATAGGTCTTTTCAGAGTAAATCCCTTAAAAGCTGTTGTTGTATAGCATAGGCACCTGGGAATCAGAGTCCAATAATGCTTATAAGTAGGTTCAGGAGAAGGAGGATAGAGAAGGAAATTGGGTATCTCGAACCATTGCCCTGTTAGGAACGGAAGTAGGGGATTGGCTTATTATCTCTAAAACCACCATATTTCTATAAAATGCCACTGTAAGTAACAGGGCTGAACAACAGGGTGTTGAATCAAGAAAAGAGCTAATAACCGGGAAAGGATGCAGATGTGTGTAATTGAGTCTAAGTCGAGCTTTAAATCACCCCATGCACATGTTTTTCTGCTTTGAATCTGAAAATTCAAAGTGAAACCTGGGGTAGACATGAGTCACTGGGTGACGGGAACCCCTGTGGTTCCCACAGGGTCAGGATCCTGAGGTCAGGAGCCATCTTGACCCGATGAACCTGGCTGGACAACCAATCCAGGTAGGGGATGAGCTGTGGGGTCACAGGTTGTGCAGCCATCACGTGCTAGACTCACATAGTTGTTCATTTATTCCAGAAAAATAATTGTTCTAGGTGCTAGTTTAGGCACTAGACTTGTAACTCTGAGTGAAAAGCCACCTCTTCTTACAGAGTCTGGCGGGTGGGGGGAGGGGGTAACAGGAATTCATGGATCATTTTTTTTAAAAAAGACTGTGTATAAAATACTGTGATAGGTAAGAGCACAGGGTGCTGTGAGCAGAGCTTAACTGACTCAGGGGGCTGAAGAAGGCTAAGAAGTCTCCAGAGTAAGGGCATCTAGAGTGAGACCAGCAGGACCCGTGTGGGTCAGCAGGAAAGGCAGGCAGGGGGTTTGCCTCAAGGAGCTCATGGGCTAGAGCCTGGGAGCGTGGGAACCAGACAAGTTCCTGCACTGCCTGACGGGTAATGTCAGGAGGCCACAGGTGAGGAGTCAGAGAAGGTACGGCCGGAAAGGCAGGGACCCGATCCCGAAGGGCCAGGGTGTCACATGGGGGTTCTGGGTTTCTGCTTCAGGAGACAAATCAGACCTTGTCAAGCGACAACAGAGAAGTGACGTGGCCAGGGGTGCAGATTGCAGCGCAGAGCAGGGATTGCAGTGGGGCAGGAGGACACAGCCCTGCTGGAGGCTGTTGGAAAGTTCATGGGGACAAAGGCGGTGAACCCAGTTGGAAGCAGTGAGGACGAGAGGTGTGGGAAAGAGCAGAAGCACAGGACTGCCTGTGGGATTGGAAGTGGGAGCCTGTTAGGGTTTGGACGCGAGGTGTCCCCAGAGCTCTGACATTAACACGGGAAGGTTCAGAGGTGAAATGATTGGCTTGTGAGAGCTGTGGCCTATCAGTCCACCCCAGCTGGAGCAGACTGACTGGGTGGTAACTGCAGGCAGCTGAGGTGTGGTCACAGGAGTGTGCCCTGGAAAGGTGCATCTTCCCTGCAGCCTCTCTCTGTGTGTCTGTCTGTGTGTCTGTGTGTCTGTCTGTCTCTCTCTCTGCTTCTCTGCTGCCATGAGGGGCAGCAGCCTCCTCTGCCTTGCTCTTTCTCCGTGATGTGCTGCTGTGGGCCGAGAACAAGGGTGTCCACTTTCTGGACTGAGACCTCCCATGCCAGGAGCCAAAATTAACTTCTCCTTCTCTAGGTTGTTCCTGTCGGGTAACTTTGTCACAGAAATGCAAAGGTTGACTAAAGCAGAGCCAAAAGGGGGGGCAGCGTGGAGCATGACACCCAGGTTTCCAGACAGAGTTCTTGATTGATGTGTCCCCTTTCATCCTGGGGCAGAGGAGGAAGAAGCTTGGGGACCAAGAGGAGTTACCCTGGGTTGAGTTTAAAGTAACGTTGAGACATCACGTTGGAGATGTCCTCTAGGTAACTGGAATTCAGGGAGAGATTTGGGCTTACAGATGAACAGGCTCAAATTATGGATGCAATAATCATTTCAACATAGAAACTAGTCATAGTTCTCGGGATGGATGCAATTTAAAGTTGAAATCAGACAAAGTGAAGACAAAAAGGTAGTAAGGAAAGAAGTAGAGAGACCAACGTTTTAGGGGTGGCATGAGAAGAGATACCTACGGGGTCTCAGGAGTGGGGAGAAAGTGAGAGGAGGCAGGGCAGAGAGGACTGTAAACAGAGAGTGAAGGGCTGGTTAAGGTAGAGCTGCCTGGTTATGGTTTGGACCCAAAGCTCCTGTTCATGCAGGAGAATTCAGAGGTGATGAGACTGGATGATGGGAGCTGTGATCTAATGAGTCCATCCTGGTTTGAGGGACAGATTGGGTGGTCATTGCAGGCAGGTAGGGCAGGACTGGAGGAGGGTCACTGGGAACAGGCCCTGGATGGTCACATCTTCCCTGTGGCCCCCCACCTACCTCCTGCTTCCTGACCCCACCTTGAGCTAAGTGGCTTTCCTCTCCTGGGCCCCTCCGTCATGACGTGCTGCCTCACCTCGAACCCAGATCAATGCAACTGGGCATCGATGGACTAAGTAAGATCTTTGAAACTGTGAGCCCCAATTAAAATTTTACTCCTCTAAGTCATTCTTGTCAGGTGTTTTGGACATTGACACAAGAAATGACTAAAACACAGGTAGGTCTAGATAGTATCCAGTGGTTTCAAAACAAGAAAATCCCTGGTGGCCATTTTTGCAAGTCATTCTGAATAAGGCAGGACAATTAATGGGCCCCAATTAAGGCTTTTTTTTTTTTTTTTCTAATGCAGAAGCTACTCTATGAAAACAATTTATAGAAACATTCCAATCATTTCAACCAAGCTTTTGTCCCAGAGCTTGGGAAAATGGAAGTGGGGGCAGACCTGAATGGAGCTTACAGAAAAGTTCAAACTCAAGGGCTAAAAGGGCATCACCAATTAGAGGGTCATGGGCAGAGCCAATGGTGCTGGCACTTTTCCAAACCTGATTAGCACAGATACTGATCAATGCCCCTACCCAGTATCTAGTACCTCATAGTGATAACCCCTACTGGGTTCCCTTTTGCCCTGCAGGAGTTCTACATCTTTTCTTGCTACTTAAATAAAGCCTACCTCTTTTACTCTTGGCTTCTTTTGTGGTCCATGGATTTTATTCTTTGAATCTGTGAGACAAGATCCCAGAAAAAAATGAGTGATGATCTGCTGGGGTCTGCTGGGACACTGGAGGGCATGGCCCATCCTCAAGAGCTGCAACCTGCCTCCTGATAGGAGTGGAAAGAATCTGGTTTTGCCAGCTGGGGCCCTGGGAGCTGATGCTGGCAGGAACCCCCTGCTGAGATGAGCTGCTGACACTAAGGTCTGGAGCCTAGGCAGAGCCCACCTGCCAGCAGAAGTGGAGAACAGAGTTTTAGCTCAGATTCTGGCTTCAGTTCCAGCGGAGTGGCAGACGTGAAGCCAGTTGGCACCTGCTGGTGGAGTGACTGGCGGTGACATGTTCCCCAAGGGGTCTGGTCCCACTTCACAGTCTGTCCTGGTTGTCCCATCAATGGCATCTCTGGACCCCTCTTCTTTCATTCCTTAATCATTTAAATACTGAGACCTCCTCCCCTTTAAACCCTTATTACTTATTAGAAGAGAATCCACCAGTTGGCCTAGGTGCCTGATGACATCCGGATTCCTGTGATGAGTTCCTACTCTGAATTTAAATCCTTGCTCTCTGTACAAGTCATGCTATATTGTGCAAATCTCTTCATTTCTGTGGAATTCAGTTGCTTCATTTGTAAATTGGAATGATAACACAAGCCTGGCCGACTTGTTGAGAGAATGCCCGAGAAGATGCATTGGTCTGGGATCCTCTAGTCTGCCTTGTTATTTGGGGGGCATAAATTAAGCAAATTAAGGTACAGAGAAAGGAGCTGACTTGTTCTAACTTCATACCAAAAATCCCAAACAGACTTTGCATTGTTGGTGAGAACTTTAATTCTCCTTTCACAGATGAGAAATAGGAGACCTGGGGATGTTGCCTGCCCAGAGTGACTCCGGACTGCAGAAGCGGGCTCAGGTCTCCTTATTCCTATATCCAGGCTAACTCTAGGCATCAAGAAGGTCTTAGAGATAAAAACTGAATCATGTCTTCTTCCTCTTTCAAACTGCCCCATGCTATGCCAGTAGCTCTAGACCAAAAATAAATAAATAAATAAATAAATAAATAAATAAATAAATAAATAAATAAAATCAGTTGACTTGTAGGAATATATAAGAATGACCCCGGGATCTGGCTTAGTGTCAGAGTCAGACTCGGTGACAGTGGCAAGCTGGTCAGTGGAGCAGCCACCCTCCACCTTTCCAAAGCCAGCACACAGAAACTCTGTTTTCTCCTCCTCTGCCCTGCTGAGCCTTGATGATCAAGCCAGGCAGACTGGGGTCAATGTCAAGCACTACTGTGCCTCTGTGACCTTGTGTTTGGCCTATAGTGCCTTACGGCCTCAGTTTCCTTGGTTGTACAAAGTGGTTGATGACATGGTTCATTCTATCTCAGAGAGCTGAAATGAAGTTAAAATAGGAAAATGGCATGGTGCGCTACAAACCATAATGCAGAACGTCAATGAGTAATACTGTTAAATATTATTAAAATGCCACAATTCAAATTTTGATTGTTAAAAAGCCGTTGTAGTATAAGGATCGCCGTTGTTTCTCTTGGTTTGAAGGAATAGAAAGGGGACAGAACACTGTCTTCCCACATCTCTGTCACTGTCATCCATTGTAAACCTGACCTGGAATTCCTCTGATCCTTCATCTGAACAATGGTGATTAAAATCCCTGATGAAATAATAATCCTGGAAGGAAATCTCAAAAACAAGGATCTATTTCAGTCCTAGTTCATTTCCTGGTGTTCAAGGAGATCTGAGTAAAGTGAGCAAGATTGGTTTTAAAACCGACCACAGGGAACTTTTTTCCGAAAGGAAATCTTAACGTACCCTGATGAACTCAAGCGTAGAGCTCCTGATTCTGAGTGTGCAGTTAGGATGAATTCTTTCTTTAGAGGAGAGAAGTCTGAGCAACAGCAGGTAGCGGGTTGGGAGGGACAGTTGAGGGATGGGGGAGTGGAGTGGGTATTCCAGTGAGGCTAGGGTGATGCTGGTGTGGATCTTAATTTTACTTATTAATTAAAGTTAGATATTCACTCATTTCCTTGTACTGAGTTACAAATGAGGCTGAATAAAGGACTAGGCCTCTGAAGATTAAAAAAATAATACAAATCCTCCTCTTAGGGCCTCCGAGTCTATTAGAGGAAGCACGGTATGTGCACGGATGCTCCAGGCAGGAGATCTCATCCCTATGGGGGAGTTTCAAGAGCATTCCCTTGGATATCAGGAAGAACTGAGGGCACGCTGAGCGAAAAGGAGGCCACCAAGGCAGATGGCGATGGCATTCCTGGCTAAGGACATAAGGAGGGAACGTATGGAAACAGAACGGAGGGAAGGAAGCAGGATGTGGAATGTCCCCACAGGAAACGAGGCAAGATTGAGGACACAGATGGAGGACCTTTGGTGGTGGTAAGTCGAGAATCCGGGCTTTGCCAGGCCAAGGGAAGGCTCGGTGGGAGTTGCCGTCATCAAAACTGCGATAAGGAACCGTCTGTTGACGACTCAGGATGGGCTGGGTCCAGCGCACATGGTGTCCAGAGGTTGAATCCGTGTCCAGGTGAAAGGCAGCTGGAGAGAGCTGTGCAGACAGTGGAGACAGGGAGTAGGGCCCAGCCACCCACAGACACCGCAGCCAGCAGAAGCAGAGGTCATCGGCCTTGCGTTACCTCCCTCCTCGATGACTGGAAGCTTCTTGCACAATCCACCGCAGGCTGTGCCCACCTCTTCTCTTCCGATTGCCAGGTTGCCGCGGGGAGTGGGGGGTGGGGGGGCGTCAGGCAGCTGAGCGAGTGTCTGGTGCCCAGTCCTGCTGCTGCACATGCCGATGCTTTTTTTTTTCCTTCCCGATTTCCACTCACCCCCTAGGTGTGACTCACGGGCGGCTGCTGTGGGGCAGACATGGGTTCTGCGGCCATGCGCCCCTCTCTTCCTCCTCTCTCAGGTCCCTTCCATCAAGGAACACAGCTCTTTCAAAATGACCCCTGGGTCTGCGACTGCCACCTCCCCTCACTAAGACACTCAAAGTCCTTCCACATCCTCCACAGCAATTGCTGCCAAAGTCATGTCTGTGGAGCCCTGACCGTTTGCCAAACGTCACTCTGGGTGATCTGCTTCTGCCTCCTGGAGCTGATGCCTTCTGAGGCCGGGAGGTTCCTGCCCCTCTCTCTGTTGGTCTCCTGTTCTTGCCTTGCCCCTGCAGATTCCCTGACATCAGATCCAACCTGCAGACCTGTCCCCCCCACTGCTGTTTCTGAAGAACAGAGGTGATTGTGTGTCTGTCCCCTCACCAGCCTTCAGTGGCTCCAGTGTCCTATTAGAGGAAAGCCCACCTCAGAAAGAGGCCTCCTGCTGTCTGCTGCAATCGCGTGGCGAGCTCCTGCATGGGAGAAATGGAAGCACAAACTTTTAAATAAAGAGGATTTGACTCATGAAAATCCAGATCTTTGGAAGGTGAGTGGTTCATTATCTGCACCATTAGTCACTCTTAGTTGTAGCCAACACCACTAGTTGTTTATGATCACACACACATTATGGAGATGTTGGTGGGGTTGAGATGGGGGCTGGAGGGAAGTGTTAATGGCCCTTCTGGGTCAGGGCTAATGAGAACTTTTGACTCTACTTGTTCATGGATGCAGGTGGCTGATGGGACACTCCCTGGCTCTGGAGTCAAACAGTCTTGGGTTCAAATGGCACTGCCTGCTGGCTGCACGTCACTCACACACGGGGAACCTTAGCACTCATTGTGGTGTGCAGGTGGCCATGTCTCCTTTATGGCATGGAGGGGAGCAAGCAAAGGGCCTGGCCTTGCTGAGGTCAGGCAGAGCTGGGCGCATGGCTGGGGACTGTGACTACAGCTGGTCTCTGCTGCTGTGCCGGCGGGTGCCAGCTGCATCTCTGGCCTGGGTGATCATGGGGGACTGCGAAAGCCAGGGTGGCATGGCTGTGGGGACTGTGTGGGACTTCAGGATGGAAACCTGTGCTCTCTTCTTTCCCTGCCACAGGTCTGTCACCAAGAGGGGCAGGTGGCTTACCCTCTTGAGACTTAGCAACCCAATAGGAAAACTGCTGGGTTTCCAAATCTGAAATGCTCAGACTATACAATTTAAAATTATTCCTGTTGGAACAATAGATCATAATGTCCTCCATAAAGTCTTATCTAACTCTCTTCACACCTCTGGATACAATTCAGACTCCCTATCTTCTGAGAAGCCTTCTGGTACCCAAGCAGAATTGGATGTCCCTCTTCAAAGTGCTGGGACACAAGGGTCACTTCTGTTAGAGTCACATCTGCTCCATGAAAGCAGGGCCTGTATCCTAATTGTCCCCTTGTCCCCAATGCCTGCACATAAAAGGTACTCAGTAAACATTTATAAAATGAAGGGAGAGGACTACAGTTTAGGATATAATTACAATCTGAATATAGACATATATATATATATATATATATATATATATATATATATATATATATATATATTCAAGGACTTCCAATTATATTGCACACTAAACAGAATTGTAAAAAAAGCATTATGTAAATTTAGTTCTTCAAACATTTATTTCCTTATAATAGCAGATGCAGTGGAGGGAGGAGCAGCATATTTCACAGTTTCCTTCATATCAGATGGAAACACGGGCAACTCTCGGGGATCCTGTGAGGTCTGGGGAGACCCTCCCCGTCCATCAATTTCTTGTGGCAGAATTTCTGATGAAATGTGAACCTCCGGGTCCCGACCTAATGTTCCATAAATTAGGCGACTCTGAAATTAGAGAACTTTGAAGGGGAGAATATTTTTCTTGGGGCGATATTGGGAAAACATGTTTGCCTATGACTAATTCTCCTCCCGCGGACTGTTGGTATTATCTTTGAGGGTTTTCAAGATAAATAGATTGAAGCTGTTGTCAAGTTTTGCCAGACAAAAGCAAACAGACCCAGGGTCTTTTCATGTGTCTGTGCTGCCATAGAGTCACCCCCTACTGCCTTGTTGCTTTGTGGTTTGTGGTGCTGGGGGAGCATGCAGAGAGGGGCACATATCACGTGGGGGACACCAGAGCACAGTCACAGCTACGGTCACACATGGGCTGCTGAGAAACCCAGCATTACGTACCGCTCAACCAGCACATCAGTTACAGCTTCCTGCTGCGTCCAGCCCTGGGCCAGGGACTGAGGACACAGATGCAGATAGACACCATCCTGAACTTACCCCTAAGAAGTTACTTACATTCAAGTAAAATATGCAGAATAAATTCTACTTGTTGCACACCCCAAAATTATCGAATGGAAAGCCTGTTCCACAGGGGTCTAAGTGACAGCTCTAACTTCAGTGCTTGCCCTGGGGACAAGTCTTCTGAGCCTTGATCTCCTCTCTGTAGACAGAGACCTCTTATTTCTTATAGATGGTATTCTCCAAACCCTTCTAGCTGAGTTCATGAGACATTTCAAGAAGCTAGAAATTGGGGGGTGAAAAGAATTCATCGACCTTTTACAGAACGGTAAATGAGGAGCCGTGTTGTGTGCTGGTAATTACGTCATTACAGGAGGAAAAGGGAACAATGTCAGTAGGCTTTTCGTATTTCCAGCATTGGTGTGTCCCTGGCTCTGACAATGAGACTTAATAATTTGTGGTCAGTGCCAGATAAAATGTCTCCTGCACGGATTGTGTCATGCAATCAAAACAGCTGTCCCAGGCCCAGGACAGCTTTCAGGGAGTGCCAGCTGTCGTGAGAGGTCTTCTCCAGCCCTTCTGGAAACACGCAGCATGTCCTCTCCAAGAGCCGGCCTCCATGTGCTCCTGCAAATGATTCTGCAGTGTTCACACAACATGGTGGTGGTGTCTCTCCTTTATCTTCACGTATCTGAAAATGTGGCTTTGGGTAGAACGCTCTACTGACAGACAGACTCCCCTGTGGGCAAACAGTGAATCCTCAGTGAAGCTTACCTCTCTCTTGTCGACTGGGATGACCTGCTTTTTCTCTCCTATCCTCAGCCTTTCGAGGAGTCTTTTGAATCAGCTGTGGTTTGTGGATGCATTGACCAGGATTTGAACCCAGCCAGGCTCCTGTGTTCTTTAAGTAGGCTTTTCTTATTTCCAGCATTGAACTTGATTTTTACTGGGCTGGTTTAAATATGGTTCATCCCCTCTGAAACTCATGTGATGATCCCTGTGGTTTGGGTGGTGGGGGAGGGGGCTTCTGGGGGTGATGATGAGACTGTTAAGTGGGATTAACACAATTCTCTTCTGGAACTGGATCAGCTATTCCTGCAGCTGGTTGCTATAAGGGGAATCCACCTCTCAAACATGGCTCCTTCCATGTCTGCCTGCTTGCTCTTCCGCTGTGGGACCCTCCCCAATTTGAGCAGATGCTGGTACCACCTTCTTGGACTTCCCAGACTCTTCCTATTTTCTAGATAAACGGTCTCCTCTATGAGCTATCCTGTCTCGGGGATCCTGTTATAGCAACAGAAAACCAACATGCTCACCACAGGGCATAATGCAGTCCTTGGGTGAAGACTATTGCTGCTGTCAGTGGTAGCCTGACCCAGCCTGTGCCCTGCCAGGAAGAGACACAGCAGACCCACAGACACACCTCCTGGTACCCAGCCGCTAAGAGAGCCCTCTGCGTCTGCAGCAGGAAACTCCCAAGTAGGAGAGATGATCTTTCCTCCACACCTATCTGGGCTTGACGAAAGTGACCCCTTAGAAAGCTGAAAATCGTCTAAAAACACATGTAGGAGTTCAGTAATGAGTAATGAATACAACAACAGTAAAAAAGTATTTTTTTGTTTGGGCATATTAGCAAATTAATAAAGTCTGAAGAATGAGCAGAATATGCACATTGCTGGTGGGAATCAACCATGGTAGAACTCTAGCCATAATCTCATTTTAATGGATTAGATGTTCCCCATTGATCCTTTTATTCTGTGTGTTGTTTGCATGTGAATTGCCACATTGGTTCTGATGGCTGATATGATTTCTCCGTGGGGTGGGATCCAACTTAAAGTAGATTCTCCAAGGAGAGTCTATATTAAGACTATTCCTTTATCCTTGCCTATCTCGGAACACAACTGTAATCAGAATTCTAGGGTCGCAAATCCCTTTATTGAAAAGTCCTCAGACAATGGTTTCACCATTTTATCTTAATTAGTGTTTCTGTGGTAATTTCCAAGTCCACCCATGTTTTTTGGGTTTGTGGGTCAATTGTCTTTGGCATTGTTTGACATTGCTCTTTATCCCTTTGATTGAATATGATTATGTGAACATGGCATAATGCTACTTTTTCTTCTTGAATTCTTCCTGGAATGCATTGCGTCCTTTAGGAAAACAAATCTAAGTCCTCATTTCTGGAACTTTTTCATTTATACATTTGCATATTTGTTTTGTTGAATAATTTCTATTCACTATTTTATCAATAACAATTATCCAAAAGTGGTGGCTACTTTGTCTGTTGTCAAGATGTATTCAGTTTTTAGTTCTTTGGGTTATTTCCCTCCTCATCCTGTGGGTTTTTTTTTATTGGTTCCTCTATGTTACTGTCTTAGGCTTCTGTAGTGGCATATCAACTCTGTTTTTTTGATGTTTTTTAATATTATTCCTAAAATTCTGCCATGACACTATTTTCCCCTATTATTATCATTTGTTCTGATCTTCTTAACATTCATGTTCTCTTTAATTTCTGTGTTAGTCAGACCCAAGTACCTGACAAGAACAACTTGGAGCAGGAAAAGTTCAATCTGGGGCTCACCCGTGAGAGGTCATCGTCTGTGGTTGGCTGACTCCGCAGCCCTGGGCAAAGTGAGGCAGAACATCATGGGGGAGAGTGGGGTGGGGAAGAGCTGCTCAGCTCACCAGAGTGCAGGGTACCAGGGACAAAATATAAACCCCCAAAGCACTCCCCAAGTGACTTTCTAATCACACCCTACCTGCCTGTAATTACCAACCGGTGCGGTAGTCCTTTCAAATGATCAATCCATCAAGTGGCTTAATACACTGGTCACGTCACAGCTCTCATGACTCAATCATTTCACCTCTGGACATTCATGCATTATCTCACAATGAGCTTTCTGGGGACAACGCATACCCAAATCATAACAATTGTCTTGAAAATGGAAAGTAACATTCATCTGTAATTTTCTCTTGTTCCCTGGAAATATCTCTATTCAAGGAGTAATCATAGTCCGTGTCCTTCCTGTCACTCCATTTTCGACCTGCTTATTGCCTTGACCTCATTTTGTCTTCTCTTTCCTCCTAACTCTGTCTGTGCCTAGGCAGTGGCAGTTTGGATGGCGATAGCCAGGAATGATGTGGCTGGGCCAGACGTGTGCTGGAGGCTGGGCTGGTGGTGTAGCTCCTCTAGCATTCTCTGGGTGGGGAAGGGAGTTAGGATACTGGACTTCAGCAGCTGGCTCTGGCTCCTTTTCCTTCATCTGTGACGTTGTTAAAAATTCTTTAGGATGGGAATGACCATCCGTACTAAACCAAGGGCACATTCTCACTTTACTCAGGTCTGCCATTTTCAGGGGGTCATTTGACCTAACATCAAGAGTGTGTTGCAAATTTAATCCCAAATGCAAGAGTGTTGGGAGATGGGACCTACTGAGAGGTGGCCGACCATGAGAGCGTCCTGCATGAGCATGTCCCACCTCAGAGCTCATCCCTGGGGAGTGGCTTCGCACAGGCTCCTGTTAACCTCTCTCTCTCTTCCTCTCTAGCCTTTCCAACTTTCACTATGGGGTGACAGCAAGATGACCCCTGCCAAGTGCTGACCCTTTGATCTGGGACTTCCCAGCCTCCAGAGCTATGGGGAGATAAGTTTCTGTTCTTTATAAATTACCCAGTCTCACGGATTCTTTCACAGCAGCACCAAGTGAAGAAGAAATAACAACACAGACAAAAAACAAACAAAAAAGAAAACTAAGACAGGTGGCCATATGTTCTCCATCTTCATCCTTCTCATCTTCTATTTACCATCAGCCTGTGATCTCCTGTGGGACCCAGATGTATCTATTTATGGCCATTGCACAACATTTTTTCACTAGTAGGTGTACATAAAAAGCCACTTTAAAAATTTTTATCTCAGTTGAGCTGATTGAGAGACTCCAGGTCGAGAACCTAACCATACACCACATCCTGCTGGTTTTCCTGACGTAAAACTGCAATGCAAAGGTATTGCCTCAAAGAGGAGAGCAAGCCCCACTGAATATCCCAACCTTCTTCTTTGAAAGGGAACTTCAGTTTTGCCTACAAGTTGGGAGCACAAGGAATAGAACACATCCAAC
This sequence comes from Callospermophilus lateralis, assembly GCF_048772815.1. Lineage (NCBI taxonomy): Eukaryota > Metazoa > Chordata > Mammalia > Rodentia > Sciuridae > Callospermophilus > Callospermophilus lateralis. The sequence continues at coordinate 8,216,910 of NC_135318.1, forward strand.
CATTTCCCTGTGCAACAGGAGAGCCCTGGGGAAGATATTTGGCCACATTGGAGAGGGAAATCTCCTTCCTCGAGGTCTCGGGCTGCCTGCTTATGTCACTGTCTCAAGCACCATATGTAGATATGAGTACATGGAAGGCAGTTTAAAATAAGAAAGACTATAGCAGATTTCAAACAGTTCTTTCTATGCCATTGCATACACTATAGTATTAAAACATAACAAAAAGGAAAATTAAAAAATCTGTTCTAACAATCTGTTCCACAAATCTTGAAAGATATACAAAACAAATCACCCCAGATGAGATGTGTATCTCAGTCCACCACCTCAACCCATGACCTGCAGTCCCAAGGGCCCTGGAATGGAGGAGCTCAGAGAGGTCACCTCATGCCTCCCTTTACTGAGACAGGATGTGATGAGATCATCCCGTACCCAGGGTGGCTAATGGCTCTGGGCGACCAGAGCACAGTCCTCATTTCCATTATTCTCCAAAGAGTGACTTGTGAATTGCCACCTCTTTCAAGTCCCCTGGCCTATAATTTGGACCAGATCACATCCAAGTGTCTGGTCAGTGCCGAGTGTGATGGCAGCTGACCTCTCGGCTCTTTGAAGACTGCAGCTGAGCTCACCGTAATGTTTCCACAATGGGACATCCATCTATACGACACAGTGAAGAGCTGGAATCCTTTGGTGACCTCTGTCCTCACGCCATACCCTGGTGGGTTTGCTCCCCTACCTCTGAGACTCGGAGACAGGATGTCTGGCGTGGGATGCTGGGTGCGTTGTTGCCGTGTGGTTGACTGTGCTTCTTCTACTCTAAACAATGGGGCTAAAACGTACTTCACATGCCCCTTGTGAGCACTGGGGGGCTGTCCACCCAGGGAAGAATGGAGACGTCACTCCTTCAGTCTTCCCTGTTGTTCTACACATGTGGCCCGAGAAAGGCTGTCGGTGTCACCCTAAGCTGACCCCTCTGTTCTACCCCTGACATTGACTTTCTCATGACCTCACATCGAGGGTGCCCCAATTCAATCAAAATTGATCTCAAAGTCACTTTCAGCTTCTAGAAGGTGATGACCTACAAATTACTATGTCCACAGGCTACGTGTGATACCGCCTGGGTCTCCCCAGGCCGCCTTAGCATCCCTTACTCTGGGTTCTTGCTGCCTCTGTGAGGTCTCATTTCCACCCTCCCACCTCCTGCCACTTGAGAATTGTCTGTTTGCACCTCCACACTGTGAATTCCTTTATGGTAGAAACTGCATTTCAGTTACCAGGATGCTCCTTGTGTCTTCCGAAGGACAAAGTACGTAGTAGCTATTCATTAAATGATGTTATGAATAATGGCAATTTATTAAATTTTGTTTATAATATTCTAGAACACCAGTTGGCAACTAAATTCCCCCTCTATGGGCATTGAAAAAGGAATATTTCTTAATTGTTTCTAACAGTTTCTTCATTGTTTCCGTTAAAAGAAACTTTCCCTGGAATCTTAACTTTTTATTTCTGTGACACTGGCAGGCAGATGCTTATTCCACCTATGTATAAAGACGAGATGATTTCAGCATCTTTATGAGGGTGGATTTTCTAATTAGAAATTTATTCACTCATTAAAATCTTTGCCAACTGTTTGTCATGCACAAGAGTAGGCACCGAGGAGAAGGCTATCAGGGGCAGCCATTTAAGCCTGGAGAAGTCACCTGCGGTTTGTGACCTTCCTTTTCTTTATCTTTCCAAGGCAAGATTGCTGGCTGTATCTTTGAGCCTTTCATGAGAGTTTGGGTGTGAATTCCATTGGTAAACTGTAAACGCCAGATTAAATAGAGGCAACACCGATCCTGTTAGACCCTTTCCTTCTATCAATAAACCCTGCTCAGATTCAGTAATAATTTAAATACCTAATGCGTACATACTTTCCCCTCACATAACAGAACAATGGAATACTTTCAGAAGACCGACTTCAAGTAACTATCACGGCTTTCTCTTTAATTTGTTTTTGCCTTAATCATCCCCAACACAATCCACATTTCAGCAAATGAATAATATGCAGGACATTTTTCATATTTGGAATAAGCAAAAACTGCCAATTAATCGCTTTTTTTGCATGTTTGATATCAAGTTCTTTGTGTTTTACTAATACTTCATCAGCATTTTCTGCATTTTTTCTAGGGAAATACTCAGGTTAATTATTGAAGACCCTCTTAGTTTGCTTCTTTCAAAGCTGGCAGAGTGGGAGTCCGGGAGCCGTCCACTTCAGTCTCTGCTTTGCTGGGAAACCTGGGCTGGAGGGAAGACAGGTGGCTGAGGGGCTGGCAGGAGGAGGAGCTGGGGGTCTGGAGTCGGAACTTGGGGAGCTGATTTCCTTTCTCGATCCCAGTTTTTCATACCTATAATATGAAGTTATTAATGCCTTTCCCAAAGGTACTAGAAGACTGGACACTCTGGGTGCTGATACGCCTGTGCCCTGGATGTGTGGCCCAGGACAAAATGGCAGGTGGATGTGGAACTCCTGCGTCCCAGGCCTGGCCCTGCCCTCAGCATGCACCCTGCCCCCCACCTCTCCCACAGGTGTCTTAAAATGCTGGGCACTGCTTTGTAATGGCAATCCTGGAGACATCCTTCCTGCTTTGTCCCTGTGCAGGGACATTCAGGGAGGTGTGGCCCGGGAACCCCCAGATGTGAAGGCGCTGTCATTTGCTATCACATTCTTTTCTTGCACAGAGATTACAGAGAGTCATTTCAACTAATTACATAATAAGAGGCAAATGCAGTTCATCCACCCCAAAGTCTCATCACAGCGAGCACAAGTTGATGTGCAAGAATTTAGCAACCAGGGCCTTGACTTTTTATTGTGGGTCTGATTAGATAAGTCCTTGGTCCACTTCTAAATCCTCCTCTGATGTCATCTCTGCCTGGAGACACGTGGTGGTAATTTCTCTCCCAACATGATCTTTTGAATGGTCTTTCTGAGAACTCCAAGTTTGCCTATTGATTTTTCTGAGCTTTTACATAAAGTCTTTGTGCCAAACAGGGGTCCACTTACATTGACAAGATTTGGGGGGCGGGGCATCTCCCTTGCTTAGTGTCGTGGATCGAAGCAACTCTTTCTTTTCATTAAGGATAGCTTCCACGTGTACAGTGTCTATATTTCTGGCTTGGAATATTCACTGTCTCAACCTGGCTCTTGTGCCAGCTCTGCTCAATTAGCACTGAGGATGCAGAATACTTAATTCCCAGACAGGCTCGAGCTTTGTGGCTGACGCTTCAGTCAGTTCCTTAAGGATGCTGACGTGGAAGGCCAGCGAATTCAGAGCCCCCTCCCAAACCTGACCAACCAGTGATGGGGTCAGAGCCGAGGGGTGAGTGCCATTACTATGGGGCCCTGATGGTCACTCTCTCCTGGATTCTTCCACCGTGAGGTGCCAACCTCGAAGACCATGTGAAGATGAGGTAACAGCAGGTGGGAGAAGCAGGACTTGGTCGCAGACCTGCACTGTGAAGCCTCTCAAATGTGGAGGAGGAGGTCAGGAGCCATGGGGATTTCACTCTGTGTCCCTGGTGCCTGTTTCCCGTGGTGGCTGGGCAGTCACAGTCTGTGCTGGTAAAGGGGCACAAACGGGACACGTACAGTGGAACAAAACACAAGCCCACTTGCTGTGCGTGAGACTGAACAGGCTGGTGTGTGTCCAGCTCCTTTCCAACCGCTTTGCTCGGAAAGGCGGTCAAGGAATGGAGCTCTGGCTACGTCATGTTGGGGACAGGGTGGGCTTTCTGGGTCAGCAGCACCGAGTGCTGTATGTGAGCACCGGCTTCTCCCGGATGTGAAAACAGCCCTGTTGTGCAGACAAGCCTGGGCCACTGGGGACTGGAGTCTCTTGTTCTGAGGGGATGGCTTTGTGCAGGGAGGATGAGTATCCTGCTGGTGTTTGGGCTCCCTCGCCTCCTGCTTACAGAAGTGCTTTCCCGCACTTGGGCTGGGCTGAGCTTCATTTCAGAGAGGCATAAACAAGTCTGAAATCCCCAGGGGATCTGGCACAGGGAAATGAAGTCATTTTACATTTGTGGCAGCGTGATTCAAATTGGAATCGCACAAGTCAGAAGACAGGATGCTGGAGTGCTTTGTTTAGCTCTTCTGTGCTGCAGGAGCTGAGTTTCTTCAGCTTCCTGGAGGGAGGAAGCGGCTATGTATGGAATACCCATTTGCATGATATAGTCTTCAGGCCCTTTCCCCTACATAAAACAGCCAGCCTAGATCGCACATCAGCTCTATAGAAGGTAAAACAAGGAGCCCTTGAGTCCTCAAGGGGGGACTGACCCCCCACCTTGCCTTGCTGTTGGGGGGATGCTGCTGAAATGCCTTCCCCAGGGAAACCCACACACTCCCCTTCATGCAGCCTGGGGAGGAGGGGGCACAGGAAGCACCTATGTTGTTGTCTTTGGGCTTTGGACCTAAGCCCCAAACAGGGCAGTAACAGGGATGCCGCTCTCCCGCAGTCCCCTCTCCTTCCCGGGGGTGTCAGGTGGTGCTTTCTCAGGTAGCTTGCGAGTTTCCCTTGCTGTGGCTGCTGCTGCCAGAGCAGGATCAGGGTTCCCTCTGCAGTACTTTCCCTTCTCTCTCCTGCCACCTCTCTGCCCTCGCTCTGCCTCACCAGCAGCCCATTCATCCCGGGGCTTACGCTACCTTCTGCTCCCATATTGAATACTCACAGCCTCCCAAGGGGTCAGTATCCCAACCACTTGATAGAGAAGGATCTGAAACTCAGAGACAGAACTGACCAGGGTCGCACAGTAGGTGACAGAGGACTCACCTCTTGGCTCACAAATACCTGTGTCTTCCTCCCACCAAATCTCCATCGGCACTTTGAAGCTTTCTGTTCTTTATTCTGTACCAGAGGTGAGCCCCCCTTTCTTAGTGAGCTCAGGCTGCTGTAACAAAAACCTGACTGGTTAGCTGGGGGCTGGAGGCCGAGGGTCAAGGTGCCGGGGGATTAGACTCTTGAGAAGGGCTCTCTTTCTGGCTTGTAGACAACTCCCTTCTCACTGCGTCCTCACAGGAGCTCTCCTTTATGTGTGAGGGACCAGTTAGAGAAGATCCCTCTCTCTTGCTTCCTCTTCTTATCTGAACCAGATTAATTCCAAATACCTTCATATCAGAGTCAGAACTTCAATATCTGTGCTTTGGGGGTACACATTCAGTTCAGGACACCAACCATTTTGATTTTTCAACATCATCTGGAAGCCAAATAACAAACTTGGCAGTTTTTGTAGGGCTGCATTTGCTGTCTTCTGGCATTGGGGACAAGGACTGAGCTTTTAGGAACAGGACTTCTGAGGCATGATGGAGTGGGGTGATGTGAGATCTCTCTATGTTATGCAGGAGAGCACACAATTTAAACCTTATAAACCGCTTATTTCTGGAATTTTCCATTGGATATTTTCAGACCTTGGTTGACTGTAGTAAAACTCACGGTGGTTACTATCTTTGGGCATATGTGAAAATGACTCCCAAATGATGACATAAAGTGCTGGGCCTTCGGGAGGTCATGAGGACTCCAGATCCTGAGTGGGACTAATGTCTCTATAAAAGAGACTTCAAGAGTCCTCCTCTTCTTCTCTTTTGCTCTTCCACCAGCTGAGGGCACAGTGTTCACCTTCTGCCACATGAGGACACAGCAGCAAGGTGCCGTTGTGAAAAAGAGACCCCTTGCTAGACAACGAGCTGTAGGTGTCATGATCTTGGACTTGCTGGCCTCCAGAACTGTGAGAGTTACATTTCTATCATTTACAAATTACTCAGTCTGTGGGCATTTTTGTTACAGCAGCAAGAATGGACCAAGACACGGGGGTCCCTGGATGATGTAACATGTCCTCTGTGATTTCCCTTAGTGGTGGCTTCAAAATCATGGTGGCCACTAACCTTGGGATTCTCCCGTCAGCCCACGGTACTGTTTCTAGAAATGCTTTGTTCTTTTCTTTCTACTGTCCACTTCAAAACTATCTCCATCTTTTCTTTCAAAATGCTGAGTAGGTCTTTGTGCAAGTGGGAGTTGCAATCTCCCAAAGATGAACCAGGAAGAGAGGTGAATTTGTAGTTGACCTGTGCTTGTCCAGGTATGATATTCTGAGGTTGAAATCTGCTGCCCAGGGAATTTGGATGAACAAACTTCTCCAAGTACCTGCTTGTCCTCACAGCAGAGGATGAGCAAAAGGAGTCACCCCCTCCTTTCATTCCTGAACTTTAGTCTTGCATTTGTGTATAAACAGACTGATTTTGAAGAGCAGAGGGCAGGGAAGGCTTACAGAAAGTGGCCATTTGAAAGAAAGAAGCATTGATTCATCCAGCCATATGAGTTGCCCCAAATGTCACTCTGCTCCTAGAGTCCAGAGGCTGTTTCAGATGTGCACCCAGTTGGTGGCTGGCTGTGCCCAAGGCTGCCTGCAAAGCGTTCCCCTGAAAAAGACATCTGTGGAAAGGGTGGGCAGCAATGCCCCTGCAAGGCCTTTTGGGATATGAATCATCACTGGCTACAAAAAATTAGTTCCTTTAGCTTTTGAATATTCTAGATGATTGGTTTGGAAGAAAAAAATTGTTGAAATCTTCCCTGCCCTTCAATTTTACATATAGTGAATGCAATTCCATTCAATTTAGGCAAGATTCATTAAAAACCTACGTGGGGCTGGGCCTATGTGAGATGTTGTGGACCCAAGGATGATAAGATGCTATCTCAGCTCCTGAGGAGCTCACAGTCAGGAGGAAGACAGTCAAGTGAACATGACAATGAGGATAGGCTGGGCAGAGATGGGACTTCTGTAGGAGCAGGTGGTTTGGGTGGCAGGAAAGGATGCACTGGTTCTGGGAAAACCAGGAGAAGCTTCAAGAGACAACAAGGACCACTGAGGCTTGAAGGATGCAGATGCAGCCTGTGGGATTCCAGACTACTACTGTCTCCCTTATGCACAGAGCATGCATCTTAAGTGCCCAAGGGGCGGGGTGTCTGAAACCATGGCATCTGCTGGGGCTCTTGCAACCTCCCACTGTGTTTTTTGTGTGTTCTGCAGCGCGGCCACCTAATACCAGAGTCAATCTGTCCTTCCATGTCTTGTGCCCTGGTGCCTCCTTTACATCTGCCTCATATTCTGAGCCACCACTAGGTAAAATAGCTGTGGTATTTGAGCACAAGCGCTGTAATTTTGTGACAATGAATCTGAAAACAAAGAAAGATGCCAAGTGACTCATGGGCAGGTAGCATATACCAAGGGATGCACTGGGCAGAGGGATGCTTTGCTGCAAGAGTGGTCTGCCTCATGCTTTGAAAGCAGCCTTTGCGGCTCTGCCATCAAGGCTTATTTTAAAAATCCACTTGGTTTTTCCTGTTCTCCCTCTCCCAAATTAACCAGTGAATCATGATTACCCTAGGGGGAACACCTGGAATGTAGCTTTTGAATAGCTTCTTCAAAAACCCTCTGTTCTCCATGATGGGCAGAAGCACAGCCTCTGGGGCAGGAGTCCCCTGTGCTTTCCCTTGCTAGCAAGGCAATAAAATCTCTTTTTCCTTTTTCTCAAGACTATGTTCTGGTTATTGGACTGGCATTGGGACAAGGACTGAGCTTTCAGGAACAGGACTTCCGAGGCATGATGGAGTGGGGTGATGTGAGATCTCTCTATGCTATGCAGGAGAGCACACAACTTAAACCTTATAAATTGCTTATCTCTGGAATTTTCCATTGAATATTTTCAGGCCTTGGTTGACTGTAGTAATTAACACCATGGAAAGTGACACTGCCAACAAGGTAAGCCGCAGGCAAAGAGCACACGCTCTTGGCAAAGCTGCAGAATCCTGGGAGGTGCTTCACGTGGATGGAGCGCGGTGCAGGGTCTATCCGGGAAGAGGCTGAGAGGAGCCCAGGTGAGGGTTACCGTCGGGAGCTGGGCAAGCCTCGCGCAGAATCTGCACAACAGGTTACTGTCATGAATGCCACAGGATGCTTTAGAGCAGAGATACAGTCAGGATTTCATTTTAGAAAGACAAGTGTGGAAGCTGAGCCTGCTTGTAGCAGGGAGCCAGGGGCTCACATGGGACCCTATTCCAGTTATTCAGGGAGAAATGATGATCCTCCGTGAAGAGTGCTGGTGTGGCCGGGAGTAGGCTTGAGAAGCCAGAGGGCAGGCCACCAGTGGTCAGCTGGTCGCAGCTTGCTGGGCAGGTAGGACTGCTGCAGAGTGCATCTCACATGACACAACAGCGGGGCAGAATTTGCCGAGACCACAGGGTCTCCGCAAGCTTGGCTGCCAGGCCTGGGTCATCGCTGGTCTCCGTGGACCAGAGTCTGACCCATTCATCTCATACCTGAATCTCCCCCCGCTGGCTTCCCTACAGACCCCCAGAGCCCCCTGTGTTGGAGCCTGTGTGGTTCTTTCTCTCTGACTTCAGACAGGTCATTCATTTTGGATTTCCTCCACAGTGAACCTTCACATCCTGCACAAAATGCCCTGGCCCTGGGACTCAGCCCTCCACCATTTTTGTTGAGAACTTTGATGAAAATTCAAGGTCTGAGCTTATGACACAATATTTTTTCCTGGTCTGTTCGTTCTTGGAACGGTTGGGACAAGAATATTGGAAGAGGAGGTTCCACCCTCCTCAGTCACAGGGACATTTCTAACACAGACTTAAATCACCTTGGCTCCCATCTCCAGCTCACATTCCGGGCTCCCACACACTTGAGGAAAAGTCCTCTCAAGGGCACCCCAAAGAGTACCCACAGCCATAAAGCTCCTGCGCATTCAAATTGCTTTTTAAAAACAAGGGCTTCGAACAGCACAGCTATAGGCGCCTGTGAATCATCCACCCAGACGTCTTGCCTGGAGGCTCTCCTGACACGGCTCCATCCCGGATGCTCTTCCTTCACCAGTTATGGAGGCTGCCGACATCCTTCTGGGGAAAGGATTATCTGATTCCACAGGCAGTTAAGAATCACACGTAAATGTCATTTAGACGAGTGATTTCTCCACGGATCAAAAGGCACACTCAAGTTACTCACTACGATAGCCAAACCCTCTAGTTCCATAAAATCACAGCAAACCCACAAGACTCTCCGACTGAATTAGCACCAGTGTGGTGTGGGAGTCATTCAGACATTCCTTCCAGGTTAGTAGACTGTGCAATTCAGCGCTCTCATGGATGTGCAGGTTATATAACCTCCGCCAGCCACACCAGCCACGGGGGAAGCTAGAATCCAAGCCTTCTCGAAATTTTCCATTGAGTGCTCAAAGCCAGTGGGAGACAGCGAAGGAATAATTCCCCGCCCTCCGGCCCCCTCCAGTCATATCAGAGCGCGAGGCAGCATTTCAGATTGGCCAAGAGGCACAGTGCTCTGCTTGGAGCAGAATCCTGATGCTTGGTTCGAATCCTGATGCTTCGAATCCTGATGCTTTTAGGAGCCGTGTGGCCTGGATGGTTTCCTTCATCTCTGTTGGGTTTAAATTTTGTCAGCTTTGATAGCTTTGACTTCCTTTTCGCGTAACTCTGAGGCTTGAAGTAATGCCTGCTAAGCCACCCCAGTTCCTGTAAACAGGGCTCAGTAAATGCAAGCTATTGTTGAAAAACAAAATTGTAAGTTCCAAGTCTTAATTTAAATCAGGTAATGTTGCCTTTTATAATATACCTGACTGTTTTAATACCCAAGAGTGCTTTCCTTATAATTTCCAGTAGAATCATTGCTCCCAAGGAAAGGTGCCGTGTTTATGTTTGACTTTTCATGAACCCCAGTACCCGGAGGTGAGCCGCAGGACTGACCCCATGCTGTGGAGAGGGCAGTTCTTGTCATTAACAAGCTTCCTTGAAGAGCTCTTGCCATTTCTTTTCTGGATGAGGGAGTTGAAAAGCCAGTTCTCATTGACAGAATTTCCAAGGGTGAATTTCCTAATTGTCTAACTGAGTGGGTGGAGTCTAGGGAAACAGTGACAACCAGTCCTCCTGCTTATCCTCAGATCTACTTCCTGCAGGCTGAGTCACTGTGGTTCAATATTAAATAGCAAATTCCAGAAACAAACAATCCACAAGTTTTAAGTAACTTTTATTACATTATATTATCATAGTCATTTTACGATTATTATTGCTAATCTCTGTGCTTAATTTGTAAATTAAAGCCTCAACATATGTATACACAAAGAGGAAAAAAATAGAGTACATATAGGATTTAGCACCAGGTATGGTTTCAGGCATCCACTGGGGTCTTAGAATGCATCCGTATGTATAAGGGGGACTACTGCTTGTCCACATTTGTTCACGGCTTGGTTTCTTCTCAAGAGCTTCACAGTTGACCTTAAATCACTAATTGCCATCAGCACTTTGAGGAACAGCAAGCCAGGGTTCATGTCTGGAGATGAAGAAGGTGCAGGGGATTGTGGGGAAGTCTGGCCTCAAAGTCGGTTCTAAGCCCGGCTCTCACTCTGATCTGGTTCTTTGCACACGCCTTTTCTCTTTAGATGGGTTCTACTCACACACAAGGAAGGGATGGGAAGTGAGTTGCAGGACATCTGGCTCCAAAATTCTAAATCTGTAAACTCCCAAATTCCAACCACCTGTACACCACTCTAGGCTCTGTCTAACGGAAGGAGGTTTACTCCTTCTCCTATGGAGAACATGAAATGGAAGTCATGTTTTGTGGCATTTGCCTCTAAAATTAGGCTTTCTATTTTGTTTACTTTTATAAAATGCATAACTCATTTGTTTAGGCATTATTGTAAAAATTGCTTTTTTTAAATATAATGTCATACATTTTTCTGTTTATATCGTACTATAATCTGATAAGGTGGTTTTGTAGATAAGAAACTGAAACTTAGAGGAGTCTTATAATAACATTCACCTACAGCCACCCAGTTCTCAAGTGGTTAAGTTAGGGCTCGGACTCAGGCTCGTTGACTCTAGAGCTCACACCCTTGAATAATTCCCTGTAAATCTGATTAAGTAAGGGTATGACTGTACTGCACATGTCTTCTCTGAGCCTGTGATAGGGCTGCTTATCTTTGCTGGCTTTTACTGTTAAGAAGCTGCTCCATCATTGTGTAACCGGGAAGCGCGCATGCTCTCTGTAGGCCTGTCTTATGTGCCTCTGATCTCGTCCCCGTCACCCTCATGCATTCCTGATGGCTTATTAGAAACTCAGACCCTCACTTGCTCATGCTTTTTCATAACAGTGGCTGCATCTCGTGCATGTGGATTCTTGGACCCTGGCACATGTTAGGTTCATGGTAAGTGCTCAGTATTGGAATGCATGAAATCACGAATCTCTGCACCACTTAAATGCAATCACAATTCCAAATACAAATTTAATTTGGACTCAAGGAACAATGCCATTTCTATGAAGAAGGCTAAAAATAAACAATGAAATTACATTTATCTGAACCAGGAATAAAAAAAATGCTGACTGCCGGGGCATTGCCAGTGTTGCCATTTCCAGACCCATTTGGCTTTTTTTTTTTTTAACCCGTGACTATGGTGACTATGTAGCTACAGCCCTGGAGCAGTGAATATGGATGGCAGGAAAGACAAAGGGCTGAGACCAGTGAAGTTCAAAACATTCTCTCTGGAAATGCTCGAGCTCCTTTGCTTAGAAGATTTGGAGAAATTTACCAAAAATACACCGATTGCTGATTCAGAGAAACTGGTCTTAGGAAAGCTCACGTTTTTGTTTCCTGATTTTTTTTTTTTTTTTTTTTACAGGGTGGTATTGAGCATTAAAGATAAACAGGCTAGAAACATATGGATTGAATTTTCCATGAAATGCATGAGTTTTGATATAAAGGGGACACATCCTTCAAAAAGATTATTTGGCCTCTACAAAACCAGCATATTTAAGAACTCCTTCCATAGACTTTGGCAAAAGCAAGACCCACTGGACTCCTCCAGCCCCAGCAGCTTCCCCTTCAGTCCGTGCCCCTGGCAGCTGGGCCAAATGAAATAGAGAACTCAGCATCCTCCGAGGGGGCTGTCTGCCAGCCTCAACCCTGGAGATGTGTTCAAGGGCCTCCAGCTGGTCCTGGGAGCCAAGAGTACAATCTGAAAATGCTGCAGTCGCTTAGCATGTCTGCTCCGGGTTACTTGGAGAGACAGTTGTGTGGGAGCTGCCAGGCTGAGAACAGGATCCATGCTGTCAACTATTTGCAAAAGCTCAGCTTCCTTCTGCTGGGGCCAGCCTCTTCCCACCCCAGACAGTCTGCTCGAGGACAAAAAAACAAGGACAATCGTCAAGTTAAGAGTGCTCCCTAAAAAAGTATGGCAGGTGGCGAGATTCTTGGCCACTGAGTTCCAGCCAAAACATTCGGCGTTCTTCCTCCTGGGGGAGGCACTGGGAGCCCGCGGTGAGTCATCAGGGAGGGGGTGGCAGCGGAGTCCAGCTGCTGCTGAGCAGCTCGCCTGCTGCTGATGAGAATTAGTCAATTCTTGGAAAGAGGAAAGAGCTCGGCTTGCCCTGCTACCCACTTCCAGATCCTCCTGTGGGCCTTGGGTTGGGGAATCGGTAATCTAGTGGAATTCAGTTTATTCTGCTCAGTGCATGCAGGGTTGTTTCCTTTCTACGTAGCCCTGATACTAGGCCCAGGGAGGAGGTATGTGTGAGTCAGACTCTGACCCCAGGAGACTTACAGGTTCGAGCAAAATTCCCCTGGCTGTGCTATGCAACATTAGTCCTTGGGGATGAACCATTAAAACTGCCTCCGCTGCAAATTTTAGGAGATGTTGAATTCCCTTCCATTCTTCATGGGGATGCACAGTATAGGGTCATCCTATCGAAGACTGTTCCTCAGCCAAGTAGCTCACACTTAATGACCAACCACCCCACCCCTCCCCTCCTCCTTTTCCCCTCAAACTGTTTCCCAGAGCAACTTGGAAAATAATAGCTTAGTACAAAGATCCAAAATTACCTTGTTGTGAGACAAATATTAGATTTACAGGTAACCACAAGGTGTGGACCTGGCACAGGAGGAAGGTGGGGAGTCAGAAGGACCCTCCTGAGGAGATGATGCTCTCAGGAGCTTTGACCCAAGAAGGAAAGTGTTCTAGACAGAGAATATGGGGATGAAGGGAAGAAGATTCCAGGGAAAGAGGGCGACTTGCAGGGGAACGCAGAGCCTGCAGGGAGAAAGCCCTTCCCTGTGGGGCCTGAAGGGAGGAACGGGGCACAGTGGGGAGGTGAGTGGGAAGAACAGCCGCCAGGGCTGGAAAGGGCAGGAAGCAGGTGCTCAGATTTCCCCAGGCCACCTCAGTGATCTCAGCTGCGGGTGCGTGTAAAAACCTGGGGAGAGGGCTCTCTCTGGCCAAGTGCCCGATGTCTAACACAATGCACCTTCTCTACACCTCGCATTCATTTAAACTCACAGAATCCAGTTTTCTGCAAAACAACAGCCTCCGAAGACTGGGAAGCGTGGCTCCTAATGTTTGGGAACAATCACTCCAAAAGTACATTTTGGTTCTGGGCCCCGGGGAAGCAAACTTCGGTAGGCACCTCTCATGAGGAACAAGCAAAAGGTAACTCAGCAGCCTGTCTTAGGCACGGGGACCTGTGAGGTGGAGTGAAGTTGAGAATCCAATGGGTGAGCTAGAGATTGTCCAGAAAAGAAATGAGACCAGGGTGGTGATCCTGCTTTAAGGAAAAATTAAGCTGTGTGCTGACCAGGCACAAGGTCCTCCAGAAAGGGGTGAGTTGGGGTCAGAAAGACTGGCTTCTTGTTCCAGCTTGAGGACAGCAGGTGTGGGCAACGGCTCTCTTGCAGAGTTGGCTGGAGACCGAAAGAGCATATTTGTTCCGACACACTGCAAGTTCTCCGTGTTAGCAAGAGCTCAACATCAGGCTAAACATTAAAATCAGTCACACTGAAATCTGTAGATTCAAGAGAAGAGGACCGTTGGAGAGCGGGACACCAACCTGCCTTCTTCGACACATCCCCCAGGGACCCTGACATCAACGCAGAGGAATCATTTTCGCTTCCATTTTGCATGAATGAACCAAGCCTGGGAAGCACTTCCCCAGGTTCTTGCACCTCCTCAGGGACAGAGGCAGGGTGTGGTAGCAGGTCAGTGTGGTTGCAAAGTCCCTGCTCTTTTTGTCCTTTGCCTTCATCCTGAAACAAAGTTTATTAAGTGCTCTGGAGTGGTTTGAGTAGCATCGATCTGCCCTCCAAAGTCAAGAGCATGCGGTAATGGAATGGGGGACGAGATGGAAAATGCAGAGGCTAAGTGTTTCCTAATGGGGCTTCTCTGCAAGGAAGTGTGACATCGCGCAGAGGCTGCTCCAGATGGGGTGGCCGTGGAGCCCAGTCATTTGGGACCCGCAGCAATGGATACGGTAGTGACCAGGTGAGCTGGAGCCCATGCACATGTGGCTCTTACCATTTTTAGGCCACTTCCACCAATATCATGTGGGACTGGCTCTGCTTCACGTGATCAATAACCCTACCCACCCCACCCCAGAATCCTCCACTTGGAGGACTAACCACATGGGGGAAATCTTCGAGGCTGATTCAGACTCTATCTGGGCAATTTCATGAGAGCAGAGTTTGCTGCCTTGTCTGAGCAAATGCACAGGTGCCACCCATGTGGGAGGTGCAATAGAGAGCTCAGACTGCATAACAAAATGCCACCGATGGGCTGCTTTAAACAGGAGCGATTTATATTTTACAATAAGATAAATTTGTTTTCACATTCAGTGCCTAGAAGTCCCAGGTCAGGGTGCCAGTGGGTCTGGCTTCTCCTCAGGCCTCCCTCCTTGGTCTGCAGAGGGCCACCTTCTGACTGTGTCCTCACAGGGCCATTTCTCTGCACACACACACACCAGGCATCTCTCTTGTTTAAAGGATATCAGTTATATGAGATTAGAGTCCCCGGTTGACCTCATTTAGCCCTAATTACTTCTTCAAGGCTTTCTCTCTAAATGTAGTCACCTTGGGGATGAAGGTTCCAATATATAAGTTTTGGGAGGCCACAGTTCAGTGAACAACAAGAAGAAGGGATTATAATGGGGAATTTTCATTGCAAATATATTTAAATGCAAAAAAGGAGTCCAGTTTGCAATGAAATGTCATTTAGAAATGTGTGGCACAGTGGTTCTCAACTCCGTCTAGACATGGAGTCACCGAGGACCAATGGCTGGGTCCCAACCCAGAACAGAAAAAAACTCCACACACTAGTGTATTGGGGTTCTTCAAAGAACAGAGCCAATAGGGTGTGTGTACATGCACGCGTGTGTGTGTGTGTGTGTTTGTGTAAATTGAAAGAGAAAGAGAGAGAGAGAGAGAGAGAGAGAGAGAGAGAGAGAGAGAGACTCTGAGGCTTTAAGGAACCTGCTCATGAGATTGTAAATTTGGAAAGTTTCGAATCTGTTGGCAACCAGCTGCCAGGAGACCCAGCAGAGTCGATATTGCATCTTGAGTTAGACCACCTGGAGGCAGAATTCCACCTTTCTGGGGAGAAGTCAGACTGTTTTATCTTGAGGCTTTCAACTGATTGGACCAGTCTCACTCACATTATGGAGGTGAATCTACTATACTCAGATTGAAAAATCCCATCTAAAAAATACCTTCATGAGAACATTCAGAGGGATGTGGATGTTTGAACAAACACCAGGGCATCATGGCCTGGCCAAGTTAATATATAAAATTAACATCACAAATGCTGTTCTTCAATAGTGCCCCTGGTGATTCCAATGGAGAGTCAGGGTTGAGTACTGCTGATACAGAACCAGAGCTATCAGAGGCAAGAAATCTGATCAAACCTGACTTATGGGCTCTCCACCCTGCCTGAGTCGGATATGCCAGCTCTCCCTCGGTTCCTGAGTTTCTTCTCTTCTGCCTACCTATGGTGCTCCTTGGCTACACATTCTAATTTTCTGGGAGCATTAAAAATTCTGATGCTCAGGATCACTGCCAGGGATATTTGTTTACTTGGTAGGGAGTAATCAAAAAATCACAAATGCAAAATGCAGCCTGGATGTCAAGGGCTTGGAAACGTCTCCAGGAGATTCTAATGGGACTGCCAAGTTGGGAACAGCCATTCCAGTAGCTCCACGTATTTATTGATACTTCAACTTTACTTGGGTTGCTGAGAAACTTACCTTTGCAGCTGCACCTTGTTTGTAGATCTTCCCTTCATGGGAGTACGGGACTGTGGATGGGCTTGGATATTTATTTCTGCCACAAACTCTGATTGACCAATGTCCCCGAGGTGCCACTGTGAGCACCCAGCCGATCCCTCAGGGAGAACAGGATGGAGACACTGCTCAAAGAGTGACAGTGATTGGAGCAAGTGGAGGTCAGTGTCACCAGCACACACCATGCTGCTTGCTGGGCTGGCGGGGGGTGGGGGGGATCTGTGTGACCCGGGACTTCTCAAGGTGGGAAAGGGAATGGGGAGAGCCATCCTGGCCTAGACCAGAGCTGCTCGACTGGCCCAGCCACGTGTCGAGTGGGCCACTCCGGAAGTGGCAGGCGGTCTGGTGCTGGTGAGTCACTGGGCTGCTGGAGAGTGGGTTGAGATTAGATAGTAAGGAGCTCTGAGGGCCAGAGTGAGGGGTGGGGACTTCTCCTGCACCTCCTAAGGTCACCACGACAGAGAGCATTTACTGATGTTTTGACAAACATTATCTGAGAGCAAGCAAAGGGCAGCACTGGGAGGAGGAAGGATAGACTCAAAGAAAAGTTCTAGAAACAATCAAGGTAAACAATTATGAGGACCTGGACTAGGGAATTGCTTATGGAGATGGACGGGTAAATGGGAGGCTAGAAACAGGAGAGCCAGTCGAGGGGCAAGGCCAGGGTCTGCTCCAAGAGCTCCCACATGTGTGCACATACACGTGCACACGTGCACACACTGCAGACGGGATGTGCCAGGCCTCATGCCAGGCACTGTGACAGACACCGTCACTGGCCTCGCTGCTCCTGTCCTGGGGTGTGCTGGAAACATGAAAGGGAGAAGGCAGCCACTTGGACTCCAGGCTGCAGGGAAAGTGTCCAAGGAAGGACCATCTGAGTCAAGGCCTGAAAAGTGAGTTGGAGTCGGGGGAGAAGGGCAGCTGGGGGCAGGAGGCTGGGCAGTCAGCAGAGGGACTGGCAGCAGGAAGCCATGAGAGAGGGCCGGTGGGCCAGTGTGTCGTCTCCGTGGAGTGGGCCCCTCCTGATGACACATGGACGTGCAGGGACCGTGGTGGGATCCCCACCTGGAGAGGGAAGTGGGGACAGATCCAGTGGCTCCAGGACGCTGAGCAATGCAGTGTGCACACACCACCCAGCAAGCCGTTCCCAGCCATGCCCAGGACAGTGGGCAGTCTGCTCAGCAGCAAAGAAAGGGGCAAGGAACTGTGGACAGATTGAATGACAGAGGGACAATGCTCCTCTTTATAAAATGAATCTGAAAATGTGGGACACTTTGATCTTGCAAAACTGTGAACAGGGCAGGAAAGGTTTGAAGTGAGGCTCCAGATTCTCAATAGACGTCACCTTAAGGAAAAACTCACACTCTTTGAAATGGCGGTTCCCTCGCCATCCTCCGTTGGCATCTCCATCGTCTATCTGGGGAACACCTACTTGCCCTCCGTGTCCCATTCATGGGCTGACTTCCCTGAGAAACTATCTCAACTTCCTCATAAGACAAAGTCAGGTGACCCCTTCCCAAAACCAAAATGGCACCCCTATTTGATCATGTGTCAGGCAGTATTCAGAGCCTCGGCTCAGAGTTCGGGCTGCTCCTTCAGCTGGGAACTGGGGTGGGTCCAGTCCTAAATCACCGGAGCCCAACACTACCACAGTCAATACGGATAGACACTGGTCTGTCTGTTCACCCCCCCTCAATCATTATAACAAACAATGAGAGAGACCTTAATTATCCTTAGTTTATAGTGAAACTAAATCCAAGGGTGGGTTGCAAACTGGGCTGGAACCCCAAGTCCATGTCTTTCAAATCACTGGCCAAAGGAGCTTCCAGGATTTGAACAGTTTCAATGAATAAATAAATTTGAATCCTGAGACCAAATCTCAGAACTGGCTATTATTACACTTTCAAATTTAGAAGCATTCATTTCATAGCATATTGTGCAACATAGCACAGTAACTTGTTTAATAAGGCCATGTGACTTGAGGTCTGTTGAGAGCCACAGCTAAGTCGGAATGGCCCCTGGCATTTTGCCAATAGTATTGATTGACAGGCGAGGCATTACTATCCAACTCCGCTGCTACTTTGCAGTTCTCACGCTACTTTGGAGTTCTCGTGGGGATTCCCGGAGAGTTCCCATTGGTTGGGGAAGTGCAGGAGGAGGGATTTCCGGAGGAGATATTTCCGGTGGCTGGTTCCTGGATGAGAATTCCCCGGGAGCGGGTGTGAAGTGTTTTGGTGGAGTTCAAAAATAAAGTTTGTTCCTGCTTCAGTGGCTCGTGATTTGTGCCCAGCCAGACTGCGGCAGATGGTGGCCCGTTACGGGGGGCCACAGGACACTCGGGGGTAAGTGACGAAAAAAAAAAAGCAAATCTGCTCGTCCCTAGGCAGATAGGGCGAGAGGAAAAATGGCCATTTGGAGAAAATGGAGAAGATTGATACAGTATGTTTGTGTCTTGTTTTGTCTTGAAATACTGTATTGTCTTTATGATGAAAATATGGAAGGGGTGAGAAGTAAATTACTAAGGGAAGAAGGCACCCCAGTGGAACCAAGAGCAATTAGGGTATGTGTTGATAAAAGCCCAGGAACTCTAGTCTGAAGGAAAAAGAAAGTTCAAAAGAAGAAGGATCATCAGGAAAAAAAGTTGCAGCCAAAGGCTATTACTGAATACTTTTTGTTACTGGAGGGTGCGTGAATTGGTGCAGCGGCGGCTGCCACGTGTGCGAGCTGGTGGTGGCGCAGCAGCAAGGACTTTCCAAGTGGCAGCAGCCGGCTCCCCCCCCCCCCGCCCCCCCAGGGAGTGGGACGCCATTTCGAGATCCCAAATCCAAACCTGACCCAGAGGCACAGTCTCACAGGCTCTTGCTCCCTATGCCCAGTGGCAGTTTGAGTCCGGGACACTCCCCAGGACTCTCCCCTGGGCCATCTGGGGCTGCCCAGGACGATGCAGGCGTCATTTCCAAGGCCAGTAATGAGCGCCATTAAGGCCTATTTCCAATGTAAAAAACCTTGAGATAATGTACTAAATTGTTTAGAAGGTTGTTTTCTTAGTGGAATGCTACAGGATTTTCTTTAGCCATCCTGAGTTCCTGCCTTCGTCCCAGTGCCAGTAAAGATGAAGGTGGAAGAATTTCCAGTGTTATTTGGATGGCACTAGAGCAGATTATGCTAAGTGAAGCTAGCCAATCCCTAAAAAACAAATGCCAAATGTCATCTTTGATATAAGGAGAGCAACTAAGAACAGAATAGAGGAAAAGCATGAGAAGAAGATCACCATTAAACAGGGACGAGGGGGGGGGGAATTGCATGGTAAAGGAAGGAGACCCTCATTGTTAAACAAAAATTACATATAAGAGGAAGTGAGGGGAAAGGGGAAAAAAACAAGAGAGAGAAATGAATTACAGTAGATGGGTTAGAGAGAGAAGATGAGAGTGGAGGGGAGGGGGATAGTAGAAGTTAGGAAAGGCAGCAGAATACAACATACTCTAGTATGGCAGTATGTAAAAAAGTGGATGTGTAACCGATGTGAATCTGCAATATGTATACAGGGTAAAAATGGGAGTTCATAATCTGTTTGAATCAAATGTATGAAATATGATATGTCAAGAGCTTTGTAATGTTTTGAACAACTAATAAAACAAAAAATTAAAAAAAAAAAAGAATTTCCAGTGTTGCTGAAAACTGGACGAGACTTTGGCTGAGAAACGGACAAGATTTCGGATCAAGCTAGCTGCCTGCAGAACTTACCTGGACTGTGATTTAAACTTGCTGCCTACAGAACTTACCTGGACTGCGATTTACCTGGACTGTGAGTTAATCTATTGAGACACTGCTTTACCTGGACTGAGACAACAAACTGTAATCTACAACAAATTGTAACTCGGTATCTTTGCTAACCGTGTCATTGCTGGTATAATTTTTCCAAGGGCTTCTTGCATGGAGCCATTAATTGACTTGGTATTGTGACATTTTGTATCCTCCCCTTCTGCTTGTAGCAGACTGTTTGTGGTATTTGTGTAAAAACCACTATGGTCGTTATTTAAATTAAACAAAAGGGGGAAATGTTAAGGTCTGTAAACAAGTCAAGATGGCACCTGGCATTTTGCCAGAGGGAGTGGTTTGTGAAGTAACGCCAGTGAGCCATGAAG
This sequence comes from Callospermophilus lateralis, assembly GCF_048772815.1. Classification (NCBI taxonomy): domain Eukaryota; kingdom Metazoa; phylum Chordata; class Mammalia; order Rodentia; family Sciuridae; genus Callospermophilus; species Callospermophilus lateralis. The sequence goes on from NC_135318.1 coordinate 8,237,195, forward strand.
TGTGGAGATTCCTTATTGGTTGACTGCTGTATCTAGTTTATGTTAATTAGATAAGCTGTGTGGAATGTATATATACCCCTCCTGTCCTACAATAAACGGCTCCCACTCCTGTTGTATCAATGTACACAAGTTGCTCGTCACCCCCCGGTTATTTTGCTGCAGCCGGACTGCGGCAGAGGTCATCTAGTGGAAGGCCGAGGTGTATGTAATTTTGCTCTCCACTCTTCTAGCATTGGGGCCCCCAAAGGAAGCAGTTTTCCAGGTGGAAAGCTACTGTCCATCTTGGGGCACTCCTGGAGATCCAGATGTGCAGTGGACACTGATGAACGTTAATCTTGCTGTGGAATCCCCACGCCACAATGTTTCTCCTGTTGTTTCAAACGTGAAGAACCGTAGCAGGGGGCTGCTTCCTGGGATGAAGCTCTGACGTCCACTCCCTGCTTAACACAATTATCCTGCTAGGCTGATACCTAGAAAGTCTGCCGTATTTTCAAAGTAACAATGACAACCACCATCACTACTTCCGATACTTAGTCACACGGTCGATGTGACACACAGTGTTGCAAATATCTAAAGGCTCATGTGATCCTCACAACAACCTTCTGCATGATTCATGGTGACAAATTCCATTCCTGATAAGAAATTGTGCTGTAGAAAGCATTTTCTCCCAATTTACACTGCTACTGAATAACATTCAGGATTATTCAAACATTAAATGACATTGTTCTAGAACGTTAGCTGTCCATGCGGCACTTGTAGTTTTTGATCCAAATGTCCCATACCTGTCCTCTCTTTCTCTCAACTCTTTATGGAGTCAGGCTTCCTTTCAAATGTCTCCTGGTCTCCTCTTATAAAAATCTTGAATATTGTAAAGTCCTTGGGACTTAGCCCAACCCTTTCTTCCAGCCCCAACTCCTACAACACCTTCTTTGTCCCATGACAAGCCCAGCTTGGGCCTCCCATGCTTCCTCCATGTGGCCTGGCAGCTTTGCCTGCCCGTCTTTCTGCTCATTTCCCTAATTCAGCTCCTTGGCGAAGCTGCTTCTTACTCTTATCAGGAGTGAGCTGTAATCTCAAAGCACCCCACACTCCACCCAGCACACACCGCTCTGTTTACGTTTCTCTCTTCACTTGGGCTCTCCCCATATGACCCTGGTAACTGCTGGGGGGAGACACTTGTTTTCATGCATCTCTCTCTACTTAATTCTCATATAGGGCCTGACACACCATTTTCCCTCAGTGAATTTCGTTCTTACTGGTTTCAGCAAGTTCTTATTGGCCACCATTTTGTTTGTGTCATGGTAATTATCGCTGCAGACACAGAACAAGGCCCATGTTGTTTGGTTTTCAAGTTTTCAAATCTAAGTAACTGAGAACATTGAATCAACTGGATTAAACTAGGAAAGCTGGACAAGATGGTTCCAGCCTCTACAATCAATTAATGTAGCCACTCAATGGCATCATCTTTCTACATTCTTCTCTACAATCTCCAGCATGAAGGTCAATGACTTCTTGCATCATCAGGTGACTGTTAACAATTCCAGGAATCACATCCAGGCACAAATCTATCTAGGGATAATTACCTGGCTTTTAAATCAGAAAATCCTCCCTGGGTGCTCTCAGCAGGACACCCGTACCATGTCTAAGTCACAACTCTCCAGAGAGAGCTGATTGACAGGTAAGTGCTGCTAACCTCTAGGGATGATGTGAAAATCACTTTCCTCAGCTGCTGGGGAAATAGGGGATCGGTATGTCTTTGATAGACAATCAAAGATGCTTTCTATAGGGAGTTCACAAATAAGCAAAGAGGTTCACAATATGAAATTCACACATGGTCTTAGAATATAAAAAGAGATTGGAAAAAGTGTTGTGTCATGATGAACTCAATGATTGCCGTGATTCAATCAATGTGCTACCTACGGGTGATTAATTCAGGTCAAAGTCTTGGATAAGTTTCATACTATAGGTGACTTTGGAGCTGCACCTGAATTTACAGTGAATAAGATCCTGACTGCTGGACAAAGCGGAAAAGAGTGGGTAGGCAAATAAATGACCGCGTGGAACATGGAGAAAGAGGTGAGTCCAGTGATTCCTTCATTGTGGCCCCACACAGGACTTGTGAGAGAATGGCAGGACATGAGGTAAAAGAAGTGACCTCTGCACTGATGGCTGTCTTTGGCGCCCATCCGAACTGTGGACACCCTGTGATGGAGCTGGCCTTCTTCTCCTTACCTTGGAATCCGTGGCCAGCACCTTCCAGATGTTGGGTTGTTGATGAATGAACAAACTTTGCAACTCAACTCATGTTAAAATTGCTCTCTCACTCTTCAGAGGCTTTGGGTTCACTGACACTTAAATGTCATTTGGCCTCTCAGACTCAGGAAGTCGGGCGTATTCCAGAGTAACAGACTCTGACATCTGGAGACCCTAGCAAAGCCCCTCCCAGAGTTTCTCCCCATGGCCAGCCATCACCTAGGAGGCTTCTTTCTGGTTTCGTTTGAAGAAAGGTTCAGGAAACAATGCTTGGGCTTCCCAGCCACAGGCTACCCTGTCTTTCCTGGCGGCCATGAATCCTCATCCCGCTGCCTGAGCAGTCTCATCCCACCTGTGAGACAGGCCTCCGTGCGCTTCCCAGCATGGAGTCCTGAGTCTTCTGTCTTATCAGGCTCCTGGCTCATGAGAGCTCTGCAGTATGCTAACTGGGGTGATCCACAGAGGACCGCAGGAAGTCACACTGGAAAAGGATCTTAAGGACACCATTTTAACCATGCCATTTATAAAAGAGGCAAATGAGACCCTAAAGGACAGGACTATTTAAAGACAGAACAGCAATCTAGAGCTGCAACCCAGTCTCCCGGGATCCCTCCCAGTGTCTCTTGCACATGTTATGTATGCTTTTGTATCTTTGCTTAACGTCAAGGCGCCGTGTGTTCAACTTCCTTGCTAAGTGGCTCATTCAGGTTATTGTGCCATGAGCTTGTTTATAATTATTAAGTCCTTACAACTGTAGCAATCGAATCTCTGCTCCCAGAGTGCACTGCACACTCTGCAGGGAGCCGATCCCTTTTATTCCTTCAGGGCTTATCATTAATTCTCTCGTCATCTTGAGTTTTATTATTCTCCTCTTCCTCGGGCAAAAAACAAACCCAAGCATTGAATTGCTTCATCACTCCAGACAGTAAAAGTTTAATTTCAGAAGTTCTCAAGGCACGTCCATTTCCTCCACTTCTGGCAGCGTCTGCCGCAGGCACGCTCAGGGCTCCATTCTTTCCCTTCCTCCTTCATCTCCCATCTCAATTTACAGCCACATTCAATTAAGGTTCATTGAGCAGACGCCATGCTGGATGCTTTGTATGCATGACATCACCGAATCCTGACAATAGTTCAGTGTGCTAAATATTATCATCCCCCTTCTCTAAGAGAGAACAAAATATTGAGGCTCAGGAAGTGGAAGCCCCCTCCCTGGCCAAGCTTGCGGAAGAGACACGAGTGAGCCAAAATGAGAACAAAGGTTTTCTGCTTTGGGGAAATTTAGGTGAAATGATGGTTTTATTCCCGTTTTCTGGCAGTGGACTTTTGTTGTGACCCGCTGCCTGCTAGCACCAAGATCTGGTTACCTCTCATCCCTGTGGGTCACTCAGATGCCTGCCATTAAAACCCTTTCTTTCTAGTGGGGATGGACGTTTCTTCCTCCTGAAGTGGGGACATGAAGGGAGCTGACTCAGAGCTGAGAGAGATCCTCTTCCTCCTCTGCAGGGTCTGATGGGGAGATCCCAGCCACTCTGGACGGCTGCGACTGACAGCTGAGCTTGCTGACAGCTGAGCTTAGGGTGGGGGAGGGAGCCTGTGGTCAGAGCTGCTGAAGGACCCGAGGTGGCCAGAGCAGGCTGCCTGGAGAGGTGGCCCAGAATAATGACATGTGAATCCCACATGACTCAGCCCTCTGTGCAGGTAATGGAACCCTAATGAGACGCGAGCTTATTTAAGAAAATGCACAGGAAGAATTCATCATTGATGTGGCTATTTTGGGAGATGAAAGCGAGTTTGAAAAGGAGGAGCCTGTGAAATGTTTTCCAGCTGAGGGAGTGCGATGGGAAACAAGGTTTCCCTTCATAATTGAACACTAAAAATGAAATGTGTCCCCATCTTTCAAGTCTGAGGATGGACAGAGCGAGGCGTTGAGTACAGATGTGGGCAGCTCTTTGCTTCCTGGCTACACAGAGTGTGGTCTGGGGATACAGGGATTTGGGGAGGGATTTGCTTCTTTGTTTCTTTATTGTTGCTAAGAGAAACCAGGCAAGCACCGTCTCCTGGGATTGGGGACGGTGGTTCCCCATGTCTGTGCCTAGATGTGACACGGCTTCCCTTATGAAAAGAGGTGCTGCTATCTGACGACTCTGGTTACCTCACCGCTTGGTGAGAGCAGGCATCCCTTCTAATCACTTGCAGGAGGGTCCATGTGGAGCCACGATCCGCCCTGGGAAGATGCTGCGCAGGAAGGGTCTGTTGCCTTTGATGAGATGGATCAGATGTGGGACCGACCTGTGTTCTTTCAACTTCAGTGAAGTCCCAAAGGGCAGGAAGAAGAGGCGAGTTTGAGCAAAGACAAGATTTAAGGCCTGCGAAACCACAGTCCTGGCTGCTCTGCTAGTTCCCGTTGTCCTTCGGCAGCTCTGACCAGCCTTTCTTCCAGGCCCGTGAGTCCAGCCGTATACTCCACGCAGAAAAGAGGCCCCAACACCTGACGTTGCCTTCTTGTTCCTGAATCTCTGATTCTGTTGCTCCCAACCCTCCTGACTTCTGATTCCACGGTCCATTCACTCAGCACCTGTTCAAGAAGAGCCCCTCGGCCTCTGTTCCCTTCGCTGCCCTCCTTTTCTGACGCTCCACCTGTGGAAGCATTTGCTTCACATTCCAATGCCAGTCTCCTGCTCTGGTATCCTCCCACCGGGAACCACTTCCTCTGTCCATCTCTTCCTGGGGTTCAGCAATTCCTGATGTCTTCTGAGATATATTTGTTGGCAGGGATTCTCATATAAAGTTCAAATCAGTTTCTTTTCTCTCTGTAGATATTTACTGAGACCTCTTAATAGGCCCTAAGAGATTCTGTGGATACAAGTATGCAGTTAGACCTGTCCACGGCCTGCATTATCTTTATCATTCAACCAACCTGCAAAGAATCTTTGGAAGAGAAGTGAAGGGCATTACAGCCATCAAAAAGGCAAAGGGTTGTGACAAACCTCATTTGAAAGGGAAGGATGAGATCTGGGTCAGGAGGAAGGATTCATTAGGCTGGGAACAGGGACAAAAAGTGCCAAGTAGCAGGAACCATGTGTGTCAGGACCCTACCGCTAGAAAGAGCAGGGCGCTCCGGGGCCAGAAGGAAGACGGTTGGGCTCCAGCACACGCAGTGCTTCAGAGGCGATCCTGGAGTTTTGGGGAATCCTCTGGAGTGCATGCAAGAGTCCAAATGCCTGATCCGCATCTCTAATTATTGAATCAGAGACTCTAGGGATGGAGCTCTGGCAGGGTTTTCACCCTTTCCACAGCCCATTACCTTTGTGATGTTGCTTTGCAGTTCTTCCCAGCAGAGGTGGGGGTCTCTCTATGACCTTTGGATCAGGGCTGGCCTTGTGACTCAGTGTGAACAACAACAGAATAAGGGGCAGTGTTCTCATGTCAATCACGAGCCCAAGACTCAGGAGGTAGAGTAGGATTCTGCACTCTCTCTTGGAACCTGCTGCCACCACATAAGCAAGAGCAGGCCAGCATGCTTCAGAATGAGGAGCCACATGGAATGGGGCCCACGTGTCCCTCTAGGCCACCCAGCCTGTAGCAAGCTATCCCCTAACATGTGAGTGAGGCCAGCTTCCCTGACCCACAACAGGCGTCAAAAGTCCAGAGACCAGTAGGCTAACCCTGTAATCATTTGAATAAAATCAACTTATTAAGCCATTGAATGTGGGGTGGGGTTTTTTTGTAGAAACTTCACAGTTTCAGGGGCCAAGAGTATGGACGGGGATTTTGAGTGTGCTGGAAGAGGTCCTGTTGGTCACTCAGGCATGATGTGCGTTTGACACTTTATCCTGAGGGCTACGTGAAGCTATTACAATGTTTTGAGCATGAAGTGGCACAATTAGGTTTTTGTTGTGGACAACTTAACTCGACTGCTCTGTGGAGGTTCCGTGTTAGGAGCTTGGGTTTAGAAGGAATCACGGCAGATTGCAAGCTGAGTTTCTTTTTCTTCCTTTAAATATATACACTGAGCTCCAGTTGCATTCAGTTGTGGGGTTACAAGGAAAAAATCCTTCCATCTAGCTAGAAAGTTAAAGATTCTGACAGGCCCCACATCAGAGGCGCATTCAGGTTGCCATGGCAGCCGTGGAGAGAGCTCCAGCCCAGCCTCGGGGAGAGAGGGGGGCCCTGTCCAGCAGTGATGGCTGAGGCTGCCGTGAAGATGGAGGAATGTGGCTTCCCAGGAAGAAGCATGAACCCAAGTGAAAGTTGGCATCCCTGAGGGGCACAGTGAGAGGTGGGAAGCCGAGGGGAGGCGGGTGGGAGAGGGCAGGGGGGCTGGGCCCTGGAGAATCCTCTCAGGACTGAGGCCATGCACAAGCCAAAGTCCAAACCCAGGAACAGGGCGCTGCTGCCTGAGAACTCAGCTGCTTTGTTGTCTTCCGGAAGCCAGCTCTCAGCGGAGGCAAGAAGAGAACATTTTTGAGCAGCACCGGCTCTTCCCTGGAGTGTTTGGCACCCTGTGCTGCCAGTCTCCAGCTGTCTGTCTAGACGGAGCACAGATTGGACCCGTGAGGTACTGAACACTGTGATCCAGGCCCACTCACTCTTGGCTGACTGGAGGGTGAGCATCCGAGGACGGAATCCAGGCTGGAGAGGCTGGGGCCTCCTTCTCCCGTGAGCCCTCGGGGGCTTGTCACAACCATGGAGGTCTCTGTCTGCTGAATCACCTCATCCCCAAATATGCACTGGGTCCAGGCATGCTTCTCATGTCCTGATGACCATTTCCTGGGCACACAAGAAGCCTCATCTGATCTGCAGGGGCACAGAACCTAGGGAAGGCGCAAAACCTCCCTGTGCAGTAAGAGCTTTCACAGATGGAAGGCCCACGTGTGTGAGATGTGGACACTTGCATTTCTGCTCAGAATTCTGTTAATCTCACCCAGTGAGCCTGTGGAAGAGACTTTGTTAAACTGATTGTGAAGTGTCAATTAGGCAAACACAATTTGGGGGAAATGTAGTAACTTGCCCACAACCACACAACTGTAGTTGCTGTGGATGCAGAATTAGAACACAGAGCTCTTAACTCTAAACCCCCTCCTTCATCCATTAAACTACATTCCCCTGAGGGCCAAACTCTTGATTTTAGATGAGGAAAGAGGGACAGAGAGAGACAGGGACTTGCTGAGACGTGTAGCAGAGACTGGATCTGCATCCTTGGCTCTGGACTCCATTCTCTTCCCCTTCAGAGAACCCTGCATTCCCTTTGCCACTGTTCCAGGCCCTCCTGACGGGCATGGGCTCACAGAGCTGTGGGCAGCGGCGTCGGATTGCTGTGTGCCCTGGCCTCCGCTGTCACTGAACAGCTTGGACAGAGTGTGTGCCAGGCGTGGGGTGCTGTGGGGAAGCCCTGGAGTCCACCAGACATTCCCACTGGGGGGAGTTCTGGCAGGACTCATGGACCTGGGTTCACCGGGAACCTCCCAACACGTCGTTGTCTCCCTTTCTGTTCTGCTACTTGAATCTTAAGGTGATCACTTGCCTGAGGTCTCAGAGAAACCCAGGGTCTGAAGGAAGCCCACCCTTCCGTGTGGTCACCCCACACGGAACCCATGCCCAGCCCCTGACGCCCTGAATCTGTAGCAAAGAGATGTCAGAATAACTACAGGAAGGGAGCTGCCTCCTGGTTCTCCCACATCGTGCCATCTTCTTTCCTTTCCCCCCAGCTGTTGACCCTGTGTCTTGCCCTGTAGGTTCCACTCACTTTGGTTCCCTCCCATTCTGTTTCCTTCATCTTCCCCGTCTCACGGGGTCCTTGGGATGGCAGCCGTGCACGGTGGAAGACATCTCTCTCGGTTCCTCTGAGCACCTGCCGCTGTGAGGCTCAACGGGCAGGCATCAAAGAATCAAGGCAGGATCAGCTGCTTAATTTGTGGGCCCCCGTAAAAAATGAAAATTTAAGGTCTTTTTCCCATTAAAGTTGTTAATAATTTCAAGGGCTGGCAGAAGGGCATTAAAAAAAACATAGGCCCATCTGCAGTTGGGCAATCGTGGAGGTGGTCCTGTGTGGAGGAGAGAAGGAAGTCAGAGCTGCAGTGAGTTCTGTCGATCAGCATCTCTATCTGTGAAGCAGGGTGATAAGCCTCACCTGCCAATCGTACATTAATTTTCAGTAACGCACATAGACTACCAGGAAATCTTAGATGCCAGTTAAGGAGAGGTTCCTTCTCCGGAGAGAGAATCTTGTTCAGATCCCTCATTTTGCAGAGAATCTTGTTCAGATCCCTCATTTTGCAGAGAATCTTGTTCAGATCCCTCATTTTGCAGAGAATCTTGTTCAGATCCCTCATTTTGCAGAGAATCTTGTTCAGATCCCTCATTTTGCAGAGATTCTTGTTCAGATCCCTCATTTTGCAGAGAATCTTGTTCAGATCCCTCATTTTGCAGAGGAGGACTGTGAATCCCAGAGTAAAGAAACATCTTGCTTGTGTTCAGCCAGGTAAACGATTTGTGGTGGGGGTCCCAAGTCTCTTGATTCCCAGCCAGGTAGATGGTCCACTCAACCACGCCACTTCTCATCTCTGCAGCTGCCTTGGCTGGTTCTTCCCTGACTAACGAGGCAGGGCCTCAGTCCTCATCAGCAGATGGTTTGGAGACAGAATCAACCATCTGTAAGATCAGGCTCCACTTCCTGCCCAGTTGCTGTGTCCCATGACCGAATAACTCTGAAATGAATGTTATCCTTATCACAGGATGCCTGGGTGGGGGATATCTTCCTCAAGTGACTTCTCACATGGTTCATGGCGAAATAGCTTCTCTGCACACAGTTGCTGTGCAGTTACCAGATGGTTGCTCTGGGCATTAACAAATGGTGTACTTGGCAGTGATATAATTCAAAGCCTGTCCTGTAGACCAACACACGGTCCACTGAGCTCCATAACATTGGAATGCCACTGGCCATGCACTGTGTCAGTGCTTCATAGTCAGGACACTCCTATCAAAGTACCTATAGGCATAAACTTTGGGGAATTATAAACCCCATGACAGATATCATCACTCAGATCTCAGAGGAAGGGCAAGGAAAAGAGTATGAAACTCACAATGACCTGACTAGCTGCAGAAAGTCCCAGTGTGGTCCCTCTGGTGATGGTGGCCTTTGAGAAAAAAAAGGCAGCTTTGATTGGTCTCTTTACCTCTGAGTCTTAGGAGAATATTGGGAACTCCATCAGTGACATTTCTGAACTCTAAATTTTACCCAGTCAACACAATAGAGTGTGTTGGAAAGAAGAAAGGGTTAGGGTCTCCTGTACCATCACGGCCTCTCTGATGCTCATTCCCAGAAACTGGAGGCTGGTGAATCACACCTCATTGTGACCTGGTGGTGTTCTTGAGTAGCAAACGCCCTGATGAATGGAGCCGAACATTGCAAGGATAAGTGGGGTGGCCCTATAATCTGTGGGGACCATGTTCCTGAATCATGGTCAAGTCTCAAAGTCATATAGTGTGGAGAGCAGCAGATGAGAAGTTTGAGTTTCTCTGCAAAATTCCCCACAGCTTACGAATGAGTGAGTACACCTGTGACTTTTTTTTAAAGCCCAAATCTGTCCAAAGCTTCAGACCTGCATGCATATGCCATTGTCTGTCAGACATAGATCTCGGGTGAATCCCAGGCACCCCAAACTTGGGATGTCTCTAAGGGAGCTCTGCTCCCTCCACCCCAGACACCCTTTCCCTCTGGAGTCCCCTCTCCCAGTGGACATCAACATCTTTACCCATACTGGACTCTTTCCTCTCCTTCCCCTGATGGAACCGACTAGGTTCCTAAAATTCTGCTGCGCTAGGGACCTCTCGCCTGAGACCTCCTGGCTGCCTCCCTTTCCTACCCTGCCCCCCAGGAACCTCACCTGTGGCCCTGCCTATTGAATATTTTTTCTTTGATTTAGTGGTGTGCCAAGTACCTTCCTCTTGACAGCAAACCAAAAGGTAGCTAGTAAGACCATCTGGTTGATGGAACAGTGTAGTGAGAACGATCGTTCCCCCGAAGTTCCTGTTTCGGAAACTGCAGCTTCAGAGTCATGTGTGAGTGGTTTTTGGAGATGGGACCATTGGGAGGTGATCGTGATTAGATGAGATCACGAGGCGGGGGCTCCCACGGTGGGATTAGTGGCTTTAGAAGAAGAGGAAGAGAGGCCTGAGCGGACATGCCTCTCTGTCTCTCCATTTGTGATGTCGTCTGCTCGCCTCCGATGTGGCAGAAAGGACTTCACCGGATGCAGCCCCCCACCCTGAACTCCCGGTCTCTGCAAATGAAGAAAGGAATTTCTTTTTTCTTTTTTTTTTTTTTTTTTTATAATTTACCCTCTCAGTCTCTTGACCACAGAAATGGACTAAGACACCAGAAGGCTGAAGAACAGATAGTTTAATTAACTTCTCCAAACTCATGCAGCTGCTGGGTGAGGAAGCAGGGGTTTGAACCTAAAAAGTTTGTTTCCAGAGACTTCGTTTGGCCACTAGGTTATTATTTGGGGCTAAATTATGTCCCTCCCACCCTTCCAATTCAGATGTTGAAGTCCTAATCCCCAATGTCTCAGCATGTGACAATAGAGGATCCTTCTTTAAGGAAGCCATGAGTTGAAATGAGCTCTCTAGGATGGGTCTTAACCTGAAGAGGGGTCCTTATCCAAAGAGAAAGATGGGTAGACACACGTCCACACAGAGGAAAGAACCCAGCAGGACACAGCAGAGGAGGGGGGAGAGCCCTGGGGAGAAGCCTCAGAAGGAACCGAACCTGCCCTAGTTTGATCTTGGAGCCCAGCTTCCAGAACTGTGAGGCAATGAACGTGTGCGGCTGGGCCGCCTGTGTGTGGCACCTGTCACGGCACCGTCACGGCAGCCCAGCCAACCAGCTGTGTTGTCTCTCGAGGCACTGGGACTTCTTTAGCACGACACAGTCTCCCCAGAGGGTGGACCTGCCTTCTCCTGGTCCCCTGGCTCCTGCCGCGGACAGCCCAGGCGTCCAGGCAGGCTGAGGAGTTGGCCCCTGGGTCCCAGGCTTCTCATTGTTCTAAGACTTTCCATGGGGTTCCTGCCGCTTGCGTCATCACCTGAAGGCTTCCAGCCACCCTCTAAATTTCAACTCAGGTGTCACATCTTCTCTGACGCTCACCTGGCCCTCTGTTTGGACGTCCATTTAGTTGAGTCCCTCCCCACTGCTCCCGCACCGGCACCTTGTAGGAGACTCTGTTCCAACCATCGTCCCGCACCGTTTCGTCACAGGGCCCTCAGCGCCCACCCAGGGAGGACAGAGGCCATGCTGGCAGTGGCCCTTCCATCCAGAGGTCGTGCCTGCGGGAGGCTGCAGCAGCGCTCACCACGGCGGGGGTCAGCGTCAGAGAAGGGCCACCAACCTGCTGGAGAAGCTGAGGCTGGAGGACTGGTGAGGAAGGGAAGAAATGGGGAGGAGGGCAGGAAATTACAGGAAGGGAGCACCGCAGCAGCCAGGCAGGACAAGGGCTGCCTAGGGCCTGAATGAAATATGGGACCAATAAATCATTATCAAAAGAAGAAGTCATGCATATTTCAGCAATCTTCACAATTTTTAATATATGGAAGCAGCAGGTGTTCATCAACAGGTAAATGAATAGGGCTGGGGACGTAGCTCAGTTGGTAGAGTGCTTGCCTCGCATACACAAGGCCCTGAGTTAAAACCCTAGCACCATCCACACACACACACACAAACAGATAAATGAGTAAAGAACATGCAGTATATATTGCAGTGTGCATGTACAAGCATGTAGCAACAAATATCACAATTATGTATAACTATAATGCATCAATAAAACCATGAAAAAAACATGCAGTATATACCACAATAGAATACCACACATCCCTAAAAAGGAGAAAATCGTGACATTTGCAAAAAATTGAATGAGACTGGCAGACAGTAAGATAAGTGAAATGATCTGGATCCAGATGCAGAAAGATAGACACTAGGATCTTATTTGTAAATGGAGTATAAAACAGTCCATCTCATAGAAACAACCTCTCCAGAGATGGGGTGGAGAGCAGGAGGGCCCGGGAAAGAGAGGTGCAGGAGAAAGGGTAGATGGTTTCCCCCAAGCTGGAGGAATGAGTGTTAAGGATTGATGGCACTGCCTGGTGACTGCAGTTAATTATCATGTATTTTAAAGTGATTTTAAAATCACTTTAAAAAGGAGATTTTTAATATTCTTAACACAAAAAAAGATAAGATGATGAGATGATGAGATGATGGATATGTTAATTATCTTGAATATTTCTGTAATGTACACATCGATCAAAATATCACTTCCTACTCCACAAGCATGCACAATTATTATTTATCAATTAAAATAAGTGAAAAGCAGAGAATAAATGCATGAATGACTCAGTAATGAGCGAACAATTGAGGAATGAAACCAGCCTCAAGTATCAGTCAGGGCTTGGTTGTGAGCATCGGATGCCCCTCCAGCTACTTAGGAAGGGAGTTTACTGGGAGACCAAGGGGAAGCTGCTCAGGTGGGAGGACGGAGTCCGGCACAGCAGGGACCAGCCAGCTCCAAGCCCATGGACGAGGACTGCCCGCCAGGCCCCTGGAGGCCACTGCTGTAGCAGGCGGGCTCCACACACGCCCTGTCTCTCAGGTTCCCTTCTGACCTGGGCAGGGAGCATCCACCTGGCTAAGCAGGTCTCCGTTTCCCTGATTTTATCCAGTGGATACTCAATTCCCAAGTTAAAGTCAAGTGTCAGTACCCAAAATGGGCACTGATCCTTAGAGAATGAAGAAAAACCAATGTCTACTACGTAGGAATTTTCAGATGATTCACGACTGGCTCTTTTTCATAATCTGAAGTATATTTAGAAATATTTTCATATTCAAAGTCATGGCTTGTTGGTGCTAACAGCTGTTGTCAGTCAATCCACAAGTGTGAAGTGCAGCCCTGAGATGAAGGTGCCCCAGGGAGCCACGCCCTCTCCCAGCCCCCTCCCAGGGGCAGGGCTTCCCACATCCCCTCTGAGCTCTGGGCTGCCTTCATCACTCCACACGGGGAGGGTCTGAATGCTTTCGTTTTCCCAGACTGATTTGACCAAACAAGGGTATTTATTTATTTATAGTGTTCCATAAAGGGAAACCTGTGTTTCTTTCATATTCTCCATACAAGACAGAGGCCTTTATTTCCTTTACCAATTTAGCATCAGAACTCTCTAACCTGGAGTTCTATAAAGTCTCTTGGCCTGAGCTGGGCATGATCCCTGGCAGGGGACTCAAAATCCAGGAGAATTCACTGCCGCCATTCTGATCTTGGATTCTACAGCATCTTTCTTGACTCTTCTCCTGGAGGGGATCTTGCCAGAGACCCCATCCCTTTCCTGAAGCACCTCAGGATGGAACCTCACTGACCAGACGTAAAAGCTTACAAATCCCATTATTTCACACTCTAGAGAAAACTAGTGTAAGGCTGTAGAAATCCTAAGAATTCTCCTTTTGTCTCTCAAGTTGATCTGCTGAGATGTTTATAAACTCCCCAAGTTCTAAGGCTCATCATTTCGGTAAGAAGCATCTCACCTACAGAACACTGTGAGAAGGCATTGTCTTTATTGCCAGGTATGTTCTGGGCGTCTTTGCTTCTGAGTTTGTCCATGTGCTGCTCTGTGGGGGTCTCAGTGAGGTATCCAAGCTCTGGCCCTGGCTTGCCACGGGGCCACCAAAGTTCACCCGGTGACTCTAGACCTCTGTATGTGCAACTGCAAAATGGGAAACATAGTACTTATCTCACCTTTCCTTCTTTTTAGTCATTTTTAAATTGCAAATCCATGTAACATAGAACTTACCATTGTAACCACCTTTAGGGTACAATTAAGGGTGTAGAGCACATTTGTGTTGCTGTTCAAATCTCACCACCATTCTCAGAACGTTTTCCTCTTGCAAGACTGAAACTGCACCCTCTAAATAATAACTCCCCTTTCCCCCTTCTGTATGTAGCCCTTGGTGATAACCATCCTGCTTCCTGTCTCTGTGGGTTCAACTGCTTCAGGGACTTCAAATAAGTGAAGCCACCCGTGTGTGTCCTTTGCAACCGCCTGTTTCATTTAGCATCATGCCCTCAAGATACATTTATTTTGAGGCTTGGGTCAGAATTATTTTTCTCTTTTTTATGACTAAATAATATTCAACTTGATGTGTCCTTTTACATTTAAAATGATCATTGAGAGGGAAGAATTTAGTGTGGCCACTTTTTTATTTGCTTCAGCTCTGTCTTATATCTTTCTGGGACTCTTTCCTCGCTCACTGCTTTCCTTTGTGTGTAGCAGGATTTGGGGTTCTAATAGGTTTTGATTGTCATCTCATTTCCTTGTGTGCACGTTCTATGTCCTTTGTGGTTACTAGGGGGATACATGTAACATCCTAGAGTCATAGCAACCAATTTTGAATGGCTGCCAACCTAACTTCCTATACAGACTCTCCACCTGTGGGCTCCAACCCTTCTTCATGTAGCTGATGCCACAAAGCACATCTTTATAGTGTGGAGCCATTAATGTGGATTACATTTTCTACTTTTATCTTTTAAATTCTATAAAGGCATGAAAAGCAGAGTGGGACAAACCTAAATGACAACTGGGCTGCTTTTCTTTTTGTCCATATATTTACCTTGACCAGGTGACTTTTCTCCTATGTTTTGTTTGGCTTCTCTTTTCTTTCTAAGGTTAAGGAAAATTAAAAATGCGGAATCTCCTATTTTTAATATTTTTGTCAATATTTTTAGTGTGGAGGTGGAGTAAATCTGTCACCAATGGTAGCAACCTCCGTGGAAATACTGAGGACCGACTGGTCCAGCCGAATGAAGGCGTAGACGTTCCTCCTCCTAGTGAGGCCTGGGAGAAAGAGGCCCACACAGGGGCTTCAGCAGAGATCACCGCTGATTGGCCAATGTGAATAGCCCGTAGCAGAGTGGGGTGGCCAGGCATGCAGCTTGGATTGTCCCTGGAGAGTTCTGTGACCCCGGATGCTGGCTTTCCTGCTCTTACTGCAGTGGGGCACTGAGGCGAAGCTCAGTTTTGGACAGTCGGCTGGACAGTTCTTCCTTCCCTCTCACTGCTTCAGGGAGTCCCACTCACAGTCAATGCCACGTGGTTTTGCTTTCCAGCTTGCTGTGCCTGTGGAGGGTGGCGGAAGGGACGATTCATAAATCCCGTCCTGACCTCGCTTACTCACGCTCAAGGTGCAGCCGGTGAGCTGCTGGCGCCGCTGGACTGAAGCATGGAGTTACTGAAGAAAAGCAGGAACTGCACGTTCAAGGCCCCGTCGAGAGGAAAACTTGTGCACAGGAAAGACTCCGGCAAATGTGGATTCCAAATTGCTCATGCCCCTACGTGGAATGTGCCAACAGACTTGACAACAACCAGGGCGTGCATTTCGCCTCAAGCAGAGCGCGTGAACCATCATGGTTGGCATGATTATGCAAATGCTGTTTGGCAGAACCAGGGAGACTCTGCCTGTTGAATTTGTTGGATTCACCTGCTGCCTGATCTATAAGCATCGTAGGACACAAAGGTAGAACATTGTGCCTGTTACAGAAAAGAAGCTGTAGTCTTCCAGTTACATGTTTTCTTCTTAAGATGATCTTTCATTATGTCATTCATACCCACAAATACATATTGTACATGTTCTATATGAAAGAATGATGTATCCAAGGTTTGAGATCTGAGTTGAAATCCTGCATCTGACCTGAGCATACAAGCCCAGGAACTCAGGTCACTCTTAGTGGCCCAGATTTCTTCATATATAAAGTGGAGGCAAATATTGATAGTGGATTTAAAAAAAATAAATGAGGTATTATATTTATAAACACCTGACTGTCTATACTCAAGTATCTAATGTAGAGCAATTGTTGAACAAACACTGAATTTTTCTTCCTGTCACTCAATTGTTTCCTCACAAGTAAACTATGGGCAGGCTTTGCATCTTTTATCTAATAATAAAGCTTCCATTAGTATTCTGGAACTATCTTCAACTGAGGGGAAGGTAAGGCTATTTTGGGATTCTCTCTGATTCTTACATTCCTCATATTTTTAGGAGGTATTAATATATGAATATATTTATACTTTGTAAATGTAAATTATAAGGTATTTTTTTGTTTTATAAATGTTTATAAACTCAGAAAGAAAGTTGAATTGAATCTATTCATTTGCATACAATGCAAATACTGGGTTGTCAGTTATAGAAAAGTGATTATCATATTGAAATAGCACATACCATGACAATTTTGTATATCTTTGTAAGGAAAAACAATCATCATTGCTTTTTATTTCTTCAATAAATCATTTAAACCGGGTAATTACAATACTGACAAGTCCAAGTTTACTAAATGGCAGAAGTTAGGAGCAATTTCACGAAACATGGCGATTATAATGACTCCTACAGGAAGATTCTGAGAGCGTCTAGATGAATTCAGTGCAAACGTATAATCTCTCTCATAGATGCAAATAGGTTCTCAAGATTCCTTGGAATTCAACTGATCCATACATAGTTGATCTTGACATTTAAAAATCATAATTCCAAATTTTCTCCTCCTTGAAGTTGTGTATCTGCTGCTTCAATTAGTTGTGCATGTATCTTCAACATTTTTGTTTGTCACGTGATATTTTTTTCAATGTACTGAACAAGGTGGGCTTTGTGGAGGCCACAGCGTCAGGCAGGGAGGTGAGCACGTGCACAGGGTAACACTGGGGCGCACGGCCGTGAAACACTCACCAAATGCCACAACCGCAGAGCGTGACCCGATGCCCATCGAGTTTCCTGTAGCTGGTATGGTCAGCTGCTTTTCCAGAGTCCCAGGGTCTTCTAGAGTTAACTTGGAGTCATGCCCCTGAAATCCAGAGAGAACCAAGGCGAGTGGAAAGACAGGCCAGGGCAGTGGCAGTGGACCCCGTCACTGTCGCTTGCCCTATTTTAGACAACACAAGTTTACTCAACCACGGTCAAATTGTCTCAAGTTTTTAGTTTTCAACGTACTTTAACAATGGGCTTTCTGTCACTTATTCGAAGTAAGCCTGTGACAGGGGAATCAAGTCCCTGGAGAGAGAGGAGCCTTGCCTAACACCACCTGAGTGGCAAACACACTTAGACCCAGTTCCAAGTCCAGTGCCCTGGCCAAGGCCCCAGGGCCGTGCCTTTCCACCAGCAGTGCCAGCTCTCAGGGAGACGTGGGGCTGGGGGAGCCAGGTATGGAGCAGGCACACCAGGGCTTTCAGCGCGACACAGACAAGACAGGACAGGTTGAAGACCTCGCTCCTGAGGGAATTCAGAATGGACGCCTGTGCCTCCGGAGGAGGGGACATTGCAGCTGGCTGAGCTGGGTCTCTCCAGACTTGAACCTCTGCTCTTACAAGCCTTACATCGCCACTTTTTAGGTGCAGAAACTGAAGCCCCAAATTTTTGTCAAAGTTGCTCATTATTGTCTTCAATTCAATGAGGTGGGGCAGGTGGAATCCGAAGTGCTCGGGACTATGGCTGCTAACTGCCCTCTCCTCTCACTGGCTCCGTCTGAAGGCCTGGATTTGACCTCACTCCTGATGCTCACATGACAAGGCCAAGTGTGTGTGTGTGTGTGTGTGTGTGTGTGTGTGTGTGTGTGTAGATACACATATCCACAATATCCACATATATGCACATATATAATATAAATAACAAATATAGTTTCCATATGTATGTAAAAGATTAGATGTCAGCAAACCAGCTTTGAATATGATCTTTAACCTCTTTGCCATTCAGTTTCCTCACTTATAAAACAGCTATAGGTACATGAACTTTGTAGCATTTGTTGCTTGGGACACTCTCCATATCACGTGCCTAACACCCATCTGGAAAGTGCTGAAGCTAGAGTGTCCATTTTTTCCTTCCTTCTTGGAATCTGTAGAACTGGGCTATCTTCTCCTAGTGCAGTCACTTGGTCTGATGGAACCACACACAGCCACAGCAGAGTGGCATGGATCATTCACACAGCACGCTCGTTCCCTCCTGGAGATGCCAGTCCGCTCCACAGTGATTCAGCTGCTAATTAAACAAGAGGGATGGGCACGATTTCACAGTGTCAGTCATCACAGTGACACTAAGCAGCAAGGACAGATGCTGTAGTTATTCCCATTTCATAGAAGGTCAAGACTCAAAGAAGCTCCCTAAGTTGCCCCAAGTCCTGGGGCCATTTGATTCCACGGTTCCTGGCTACTGCAGAGCACAGCTGGCCCAGCGCTCACAGAGAACCAAAGGAAGCCCAGGCACGAAGAAAACTGGGTGGACACCATCTCACCCTTTGCAGAACTGTAAAGGAAAGGTTTGTTACGGGCTGATGTCACACTAAAGGCCACAGAGTACTATTCTTCCTCAAAAGCCAGGTACGCAGGCGCTGCCTGGGAACACATCCCCAGGGCCCTGCCTTGGTTTGGGGACTTGTGCTCAGGTCAGGGAGAGGAGCTGCTGTCAGCAGGAAGAACCATCATTGTTTCTGCTCAGAACAAAACACAAGCAGCCAGGGACACAGCCGTTGCTCTTTCAGATGTGGTTAGAGTGAACTGTTGATAAGAGCTGTTTGCAACACTCCATTGAGAAAAATAAATCCCAAGCCATGGATGGTTTAAGAGCTGTGGGCCTTATAAACCATGCATTGAGTGGGAATAAAACAGAAGACGTGAAATTTCAAACAGCCCTGGCTTCCAACCCAAACTCCCAGCCTCATTTTGCCTCAGTTCCAACCTCTTGGACTTTCCAGAGCATGCCCTGCTGCCCGTCGCCTCCAACCCTCCCTACATGGTCTCTGGATGGAATGACGTTTCTCAACGCACACACAACACCTACGCGGCTCATTCTGAAAACCGTGCTCAGACATCCTCTGCTTGGCGACCCTGGTCTCAGTCTTGCCAGAAGTATGGCTTCTTTGTCCTGGACACCTTTTACTGATATGTGTCATAAAGAATCAAAATGATGTCTTTAGACCATGCTACCCCACGAGGATGAGGGCAGGGTCACCCACCCCAAATGCTCCTACAGAGCCTAAGAGCCCAGAGTCTCCCATGTAGGTTTCCGGGCGGGGGGGGGGATGTATAACAGAATAAAGGAATAAAAACATTGCAGGTTTCCGGCCACTTGAGCTCCCTCCTGCTTCTGACTGACAAGGGTGTGTGCTCAAGAGGACAAGCATCCAGGACCCGAGGCTTAGTGATGAGGCCACCACATTTATACAGGCTGAGGGTGCAACCCAAAGATGTTAATTCACATTTATCTAAATCAAAAGGACCTGGACTCTAATTCTTCTGTTCAATAAATAGAACTATCCATGCTACAGAAAAGCTGTGGGGGATTTGGTGGTGAGGGCCTTGGTAACTTCCACCTGTTAAAGGGCAAATGACAGCAGTCCTCGCACATGGAGCAGTGGGCTCTGATCAGTAATCCTTTGGCTGGGGCTTCTAGCTCTGGAGTAGCTCAGCTGTTAGTGGACTGGGCAGCTGGGAATGGGCTCCTTCGCTGGCTCTAACAAATCGACCAGCGACTCCTTTATTTACTATTAAATGGTGAGCACCTGGCAGGGCACCTGGTCCCTTTTGCTAGGTTATGACTGGGACTCATGGGACAGAAGAGCAGCTGTAATCTTTAAAATGTCAAATAGGAAATTCCAAAGTTTCAGAAGTTCAGCAGAGTTTCCTTTATGGGGTAAGTGGGGAGGTTGGGTGGAATTAGAATGAGCTCGGAATCTGGGTTCCACAGGTTGAACTCACCTTGAACCCACACCTGGCACGGTTCTGATTGCTTTGGCAGGGTAAGATTTTGGAGTTGGGCCTGACAATGGGGTCTCCAAAGGGATTTTGTGGATCATTAATGTCTACCAAAAGCCCTGAGTTGGCAGGTTCCCTACCTGGTAGAGTGGAGGAAAAGGGTTTGACATACCTCGGGTTTAATCTTGATCTTGTCAATACCAAGACCTTGGGAAAAAACTCTGAAATTCCTAAGCCTATTTCCTCATCTGTAACACGGGGTGATAAATCTAGGCCAGGGAACCCTGAAGATAGTTCTACTGGTAAGCATCTTACCTGATACATCAGTCATCAAAAGAAATACTGGAAAGCATTCCAAAGATCCATCCACTTGGCTGGTACCACAAGAATTGCAGTGCTTTCCTACTTTCATGGCACCCACGTATTTGGTTAAAACCAGTTTTCTCAGCCAGTTCAGAAGAGCACGAAGATTGTCTCTCACTGTTCTTGTCCAGGTCACTGCTGGACACGATGTAGAAATCCTTCAATACCTTTACATGTTCCAAATACCGTGCTGTTCCTTCCAGAGTAAAATAACGTAACACTGTTAGGGATGATCCTTGATCACCGTGGTTCCATTTTTATTCACTGTGATTTTCAAGTTTGGAATATGTTCAAAATGTTACACAAAGTTGAGTGAAAAGTGCCAAACTCCTGAGCTCGCCAACTAGCCCCTTCATATTTGCGGAAAAACTTGAGAATTCTTATCCAAGCTCTCCTGCTCTCAGTGTCGACTTCTGTGAAATGGCAGCATGAGTCCTTGGGGGAATTCCCCATGTTACACCTGGGAGAGTGCCAGAGAAGAGCACTCGGAACCCTGTGCTCCTTCACCTTGGAACCGACTTCAGACACGGCTCGCTGAAGCAGGCCAGGCTGCCCAAGATGGATGGCAGGAAATAGCCGGCCAGTGAGAGGCATCGGCAGTGAGTGAGAACCGGGTTGTTTTGATGCTAGGCCAACCAGTAGTCCCTCCATGTACTCTGTACCTGTCCCCACCACAGGGTCCTCACGTTTTTCCGAGTATGGCTGCACTGTCCAGTTTCTTTTGGCTCCCCGTTCTCCTGTCGACATCTCTCCATTGTTCAGCCTTTCTTGCCCCACCAGGCTTGATGTCGCCTGGCTTCTTTGCCAGAATGACTTACTCTCCCCGACTCCCACTGCCTTCTCTCCACCCACCCATGCCTTTTTGTCTTTAAAATGTTTGCTATATAGGGCTGGGGCTGGGGCTCAGTGGTAGAGTGCTTGCTTAGCATGCGTGAGGCACTGGGTTTGATTCTCAGCACCACATATAAATAAGTAAATAAAATAAAGGTCCATCAACTAATAAAATATTTAAAAATGTTATAGATGTACATATATGTAATACATATGTATCAAATATTTTATTAATATATTAAATTCTCTCTATATAGTGATTATAACAAGTCTGTTCCTCTAGTCAGGAGGATCTCCACATGAATGCATCATAAACTTTTTAGAAATGATGCAAAAATAGAAATCAAAAGGATACAGGTACTCGGTATGATTGCATCATGGTGTTGGGAATACCTCTGGCTCTGATTTCTACCTGTCAATCAGTCTGTTCTCCCATCTTTGTCCATTCAAGATTCTTTCGAACTTTTTTTTACCTATCATTCAGCAGATGTTGCGCTAAGCATTAAATAAAACACAGCACTGAGCAAGGCACGTCTTCATCCTCATGAAGTGTGTTGAACAGTGTTGAGGGTTGGACGTGAGGTGTCCCCCAAAGCTCCTGTGTGGGTGCAGGAATGTTCAGAGGTGAAATGATTGATTAGGAGAGCTGTGACCTAATCAGCCCATCATCATTTTAATGGCCTCACTGGGGGTGACCACAGGAAGCTGGTCACAGGTGATCCCTGGAACAGAGGCTCTTCCCTGGGGTCCCCTCTCCCCTTTCTCTCCCTGCTTCCTGGCTGCCAGGAGCAGACACCCTCCCTGACTCCTTTTCGTCTTGATGTTCTCCCTCACTTCAGGCCTAGAGCAGTGGAGCTGCCTGACCATGGACCGAACTTCCAAAATTGTAAACCAAAATAAACATCTCCTTCTCCAGTTGGATGTTACCAGGTATTTTGGTTACAGTGACAAAAAGCTGACTAATAAAAATAGTAAGAAACTTTCAGATCAGCTTTTCATTTTATAAAAAGATTGTTGTGACTGACGGGGAAAGACGCACTGGAGAGAAAAACCTACCATTAGAAAGTCATTAAAAGGTAGCTGCAGTGATTCAGGTGAGGTGGATGATGGAATAAATGGAGAGAGGCAGGGAGATGCAGAACATCTGCATGAATAGCAACAGCAGCAGCCGCTCTGTGAGAGAGTCTGTGGGCTAGGGAACGTGCCAAGCACTTTACATGTACTCTCTCTTTCAATCAGAATTCCGCAGAGAAGATATGGTCTTTCTTTGACAGATGAGAAAATGGATAGATCAATCTCATGCCAGAGGGGACTCAGGTAATGAGCCTCAGAGCTGGGATGTGAACTTGGGTACCTCTGTCTACAGAGCTTGGGTTCTTAAGCAGAATTTGGCTCTTGGCCTGGTAAAGGACAGGATCAAAAGGGAGGATCAGAGGGTCACTGGACAGGTTGTGCGCCAGCCCCTATCCGCTCAGCCCCGCTGCGCCTCGTCCTGACTTTGTGTCTTTCTTGTGGATACATCGGCCCGAGCGATGGCTTAGGTCTTTCCTGTGGTTTGAGATTCTCTTTGTTACCCTCTGTTCATTTTCTTCCAGGGCTGATTGTCTCAGCTGTCCTAGAGGAGATGGCCATGGGCCTGGCTGAGACAGCAGCTGTGGCAACCCAGGGACCCACGTGTGATCCCTGGATCCATGTAGGCTTTGGCTCTGCTGTAGCTGCTCCCAGGGACCCAATAAGCCAAGGAGGTGTGGAAGTGCTTTTTCTTTAAGAGCAAATTTTCACTTCTCTTGGGTAAATACATATGAGGGATCATATAGTAAACACACATGGTGAGTGTTTGAAGAAATGGCCAAACCGTTTCCTTCCATGATCTGCCATTTCCCTTCCCACCAGCAGTAGGAGAGACTCAGTTAATCTACAGCCTCACCGACACGCAGGTCTGATGGGTCTTTTTGTTTTAGCAATCACAAGAAACACAGAGTCGTCCCTCACAGTAGTGTCAAATTGCACTTGCCTGATGGCAAATGCCTCTGATCACCTTTCAGAGTCCTTCCCAGGCATCCACACACCTTCTTGGTAGTGTCTATTCAAACTTTTTGCCCATTTTTTCAAAAAAATCGAGCTGCTGAATTTCTTGCTTTTGACTTGTTAGAGTTTTTAAAAATACATTCTAGATATGTGTCCTTCATCAGACACAAGTTCTGGAAATGATTTATCCCACTCTATGACTAGTGTGTTCTTTCTCCTCACAATGTCTTCCAAACAACAGATATTTCAAATTTTGACAAAGTCCAGTTTATCAGTTTGTTCTTTTACGGGTCTTGCTTTCCGTGTTTCATCTAAGACATTTTTGTCTAACCCAAGGTCATGAAATTTTTTTCCTATAATTTATCTTAGAAGTTTTATAGTTTTTTTTTTTTTTTTTTTTTGGTGTGGGAGGTGTAAATTTAGATCTAATTGACATTTTGAGTTGATTGTTTTGTGTGTGTTGCAACATATAGATTGAAGTTTGTTTTTAAAAACAAGAGTCTGAAGTTTTTCAGGGCCTGTAGGCTCCCTGTTCTGACCTACCCATCTCTTTGTTCATCTTTATACCACATGACAGCTTCACAGTATGTGTGCAGATAGGGCAATATTGCTGTTCCAGTTTTGTTCTTTATCAAAGTTACTTGGCTATTCTAGGGTCTTTGCATTTCCCTAAGAATTAAAATTTCAGAATATCAGTGTTTACAAATGAGCATGAATTTACCACTGGTGCATTTGGGGGAAATTTTTTTGTTTCAGTTTACGTGTCTTTCACATCTTTTGCCAGGTTAATCCTTCATCATGTCATAGTTTTGATACTATTGAAAACATTATTGTTGTTCTAATGGACAGTGTTGCCAATCAGATTTCTGGGGGAAAAAAAAGATTTCAGAGTCATAAAGAAAAGTGAATTAAAAAAATATGACTTCAATAGTGTGTGTGAGTGAGAAGACAGTGCAGGGACAGATACTGCTCATAGGGGAAGTGGATCTGTCATACAGGTGTCCCCCAGGAACATGGTGATTGGTCCAAGGACTCTCACAGACACTGGCGTAGAGCACAGCACATATCCCTGAATGCTTTACATCATCTCTGAATTCTTATCTGACCAAATACGCGTCAATGCCATATAAATAGTCGCTACATCGTATTGTTAAGGGAATAACGTGGAGAAAAAACACAGACACGATTTTACAGGAAAATATTTTCACTCTGCAGTTAGTTGATTCATAGATGCAGAACCCGTGGACAAGGAACACAGCCTGCATTTAAGATTTATTGAAATTAATACAACAGTCCGGTTGGTCCTGTGGGCAGGTGTGGTCTAGAATGAAAGATGGAAACAGAAAAAAACCCCAAATTTGGTCTTTTTCTCATGAGGTAATGCGTACTTTTAGGGGTGAGGTGAAGACATTCTTCACAGGACCTCAGCCTGGCTCCATGAGTATCTTTCCCAGCAGACTCTGACCTGCTCAGAGATCGGGGTCCTGTCTTTCTTTAAACTCCAAGAGCAGATCATACCAGCTGGATTTATGGCTTAGGGGGTTCATCTTGGTTTTGTCACTTCCCAACTCGAAACTCCAAACAAATGACTTGAGCTCTCTAAAACTCAAGTTTCTACACACAAGGGGGAGAAAAGAAAGAAAGAAAGGAAAAGAAGAAGACCAGTAACTGTTATCTTCCCTAAGACAGAGAGGCACTCCATGAAAAGTAACTTTTTTAAAAGGAACTTTATGTATGATGGAGAGGTACATGTGTCGGTCCATCAGTTTCCTGAATATTTTCTATGTGCCAGGCACTGAGCCTCTATTCATTTACTCACTACTCCTAATGATCACCGTGGGAAATGGGCCCTGAAGGCAGCTGTAGGTGACTCAGTGGAGAGGGGCACAGAGAGACGAAGTAGTGGCCCATGGCCACAGAGTCCGTCAGTGGTGGAGATCTGAGGTCTGACTGCGCGCAGTGTGGCTCTGGGGCCCACGCTGTCCTATCACCCCCACTGCAGCTCAGTGTACATGAATGAGCATGCACCCACAAACAGATTTTTTTCGGCCTGAATGACAAGAACTTACCATTTTAATGTGTTTGTTGCATTTTATCACTCTCATACTTCAGAAGCTATTTACATACAGTCCAGCTGTGCTTTAAATATCTCCCCACTTCTAATCTTTATTGCAGCTGCCGTCATTCTATGCATAGGGAAGCACCGAATGGGCTGGCCTTATTTATCTCCAAGGCCACGTCCGAAGCTTTTTATGTACTCTAGGACTCTGTTTCATTGCCATCTGAAGACTTCGCAGGAAGTAGAAAACCACCTAACAGGTAGATGTTGACTTGTGTAAATCTCCTCACAAATTATTTTCCACAACTGCAGTATGCATTAAAGAGAGGGCCTCTGGACTACGTGATGAATGACATACCAGCTCCTTCCTGCTTATTTATACATGTTTAGCAGTTCAAACTTATATAATGTAATTATCTGATCAATAAACAAATGCTTTTTGAAAAATTGAGCTTAATGCATTTTAATATTCCATGGGCATGAATTTTAGAGCAATGCACTGCTTGGCAAAGCAATGCTTTTGAAATGGAGAATTGTTTTATAGAGTGGAGAGGGTTGTGCTTTTCACCATGCTGCATTTAGATCTTATTAATCCGGCTTCACTTCAGGTATAAAGTCCCTTGGTTTTACTGAGAGCTGTTCCTGTCTACCGTCCTTCTTATCCTCCAGGGCCCATCCAAAGGCATCTCCAGGAAGGAGTCTCTGCTCCCTCTCCCTTCCACTCAGGCAAAAGGACAAACCCCTCTTTGGTGCTCTCGTAAACTGACACATGCCTCCACAAATCAAGTCCTTATTATATTAGTCCTGGTTATGGAGACCTTTTAAAGGACGGAAATTGGCATGTGATTTTTGGCCTTCATAATACCATTGTAGTTAGTTGAGTGTAAAACATTTATTGAATGTTGCCAAGTCTGAAAAGTGCATCAGTGTATTTCTGGAACACAGCAGAAGGTCAGAGGCAAGCTGAAAACAAGCTAAGAGGATTATGACCTTTTGGAGTTGGCTAGGTTGGCATCTCAGGGCCCTCTTTAACTTGTTTATATTCTTGTGGGATACTAGCAAGTCACAGGGGTACAATTCAGAGGACAGTCTCTGAAGGTGGCTATTCGTCATCTTGTCGGCACTACCTGCCGGGCATTTGGGTGCTCTTAAGGAAGGACTGGTGAGAAGTTCAGTTAAGCTATTGGAAAGTGCATGTTTTTTTTTTTTACAAAGGAGTGTTGGGCAGTCAGTGGGAAATAAACCTTGCGAAAGGCCTCAGTTCTGGTGGATGTTGAATGATCCTCCTCCCAGTTTAGATCCAAAGGCAGCCCAAATCCTGGAACAGGACACTAGGGCAGGCAGAAAGAATCCCAGAAAAATAATTTCGGGTGGGAGGAGGATTTATCAGAAAAAAATATTATAGGAAATCCATTTTATTTTTTTCTGTCTCCCAAGCAAGCTCCAGACTTGCATTTATGGCAAGAATGTCCCCATGTGTTTGAAGGGGTAAAATAATAACACTAGTGAAAAAATGAGTATAAGTATCACAACCTATAAAGTACCAACTAGATGAAAAAATACAAGAGTAAATCATACAATTTCAGGTTTGAAGTGACATCACGGAGCCTCTTCCTCCAATCCTTCCCTTGCAGAGGAGAAACCCCTCAGTGATGGTGACGAAGGTGCACCCCCCCCCAGTGGGTGGTGGTGCGCGGTCAGTGCCAGTCTCTCGGGGTCTTAGTGTTCAGCTGGATATTCTCTTTTCATAACCTGAAAGTCAGCTGCAGTAGTCTTTGCCCATAGGCAGAACTACTGTGTGCAGCAGCAAATGTTTTCCTGAAGGATGCTACAGAGTACAGTCTAATATATCTTCATGCCGTCATTTTTGAATGAAGAAGCTTTGAATAAAAATGTCTAAACATAAGAACTCTATTTTTAAAAAATTTAATTTAAATAGACTTTCAAGAAAACCAAATTTCCTAGAACTGAGAGCCTCCAAAATCGTAGAGTTTTAACCAGGAAGGACCTTGTGCTGAGGCCCTTGGACAGTGGTGACTCCTCCCAGGTGGGCCACTCAGGGGGAAATTTCAATAGACCCAGAAAAAAGTCAGCAGAAAGGCTGCCTCAACATCCCCAAAGTCAGGGCTGACAGTTCTGCTCCACGGCTTCCCTCCAGTGTCTACCAGAAATTCTGATCCAGACTTCTGCAGATTTGGAGGCAGGGTAACATTTATCTTTTATTTTGTAGATGAGGAAGAAAGAGATGTTTTTCAATTGTTTGCAGACTTTTTAAGAGATATTTCTCAATGACATTCACTAAGAAGTAAAGAGGCCTGCTGCTTAACTTCACTTTGAAAAAGCTACAGTTTTTGTTTACGCCTTGTTGAGCTTATTCTGCTGCAGTTCTGCTGGTGAAGGGCAGGTAAGGGTCTGAGTGACTTTACCAATGACGCAAATGGCTCACCTGACCAATTTTGTCCCAATTAAATTAAAAATGACCGGTGGAGTTTGTGTTTTATGTGAAAACTGTAGCCTTCAGTAATAAATCAAGTGCCTGGATTTCAAGATATTTAGTGGAGGGAAGAACTGTCTGGTAGCCAAAGTGGTCAGTCTTTCCAACTTCAGCTCTTCCTCTGTTTCCCTTTGCCCTGGGAGTGCGGAGGTAATCGCTGTGGCTGCCACTCATCTGGCCTCTGAGGTTCCCTGCTCAGCTGCGGCCAACAGGAACAGATGCACAATCTGAATTTTCCATAGCAGAGCTGAGGTTTAAAACAACATATTCAACATAATACATTTGAAATGACATACCCTGTGAGGCGTGGCCTCCTTCCTACCATTGGGGTGGACAACCCTCCCAACTGTGGGCTGACCCAGGCGAAGGTACCTGTCCAACATGGTCAGGTGGGAGCCAGGTTCAGGTCAGGCCAAGGCCCACGTCCCCACCTGCCTGGAGAATGTTCTCATGGTGGAAGCTCTAAGAGCTTAGGCCCTGGTGGAGGTAGTTAGGTCAATGGTGCACCACCCTCGGAAGAGAACAGGTGGTTTTCACAGGGGACTGTGAGTAGGCTGTGATAAAGCAAGGGCACCCCTCAAGCCTGGCTCCTCTTCCTGAGGCCGTTTTCCTTTCTGCTTCTCCACCATGCTATCAGCAAACTCAGGGGACACACCCCAGAGGCTTTATGGATGGGGCTGTCTGGTGGTGGACTTCCAGCCTCCAAAATTAGAGGCTAAATGAACCTCTTTATTATATAACGTGCCCAGTTCCAGGGATTTTGCTATAAAGACAGAATATAGGCTAACATAGGCACAATCATAATGCAGCACAATGAGCCCGTTACATGCATGTTTTTAAAAGTTGCCTAGGATTTGTAGTTGCTTTTGCAGTTCTCTATACAAAAAAAAAAAATTTGGGTTAATAGATAGTTGAATAGTGTCCCCTCAAAATTTATGTCTGCTAGGACTCCTCAGAGCGTGACATTATTTGAAAGTAGCATCTTGGCAGATGTAATTTTTAAGGTGAGCTTGGACTGGTTTCCCGTGGGCCCTCATCTGTTGACTGGTGTCTTTGTAAGATAAAAGGGAGACACTCAGACTCACAGGGAGAAAATCACAAGACCACAGAGGCCGAGATGGGAGCCGTGCTGTCACAAGCTAAAGAACACAGAGGACTAATGGCTGTCACCAGAAGCTAGGGAGGAGACATGGAATGGATTGTCCCTCTGAGCCCCAAAGGGAACTGACCCAGCCGACACCCTAGTGTGTCACTCCCAGGCTCCAGAGCTTTGAGAGGATGAATGTCTGCTATTTTAAGTCACGGAGTTTGTGATCATCTGTGCTGGCAGCATTAGGAATCAAATACGAGGGAAAGATACTGTCAACGAGAGCGGAACAAATGAAAGATTGTACGAGGTTGGTAGAAAATTCTGTTTGATACCACTCGGTTTATAGTAAGACTGGCAAGGTTGTATGCAGGTATGAACATGAAGAACTACTGGGTATAATGTTAATGCACCAACAGGCAATTTAAAGAAAGCTATGAAAAACCTGGTACAAATATCGTAGTTATCTATTAGTGATACATTCATAAGAGCATACAAATACTAACAGATATATTGATACATTTAAAACAAATTCTCATATTTTATCTGTATATATGTATCCTTTTAGAATATCAATTATTTCGGATTCTTGGAATTGCTCTGCAAAAGCAGGCAGGCCATGTATCAATAAGTCCATTTTATAGCGATGTCACATAGTGACATATAGGCAATGGCTCCCTGCTGGTCCCCCATCCAGTTAGCAACAAGGCTGACCTTGGACCTGGATTCTCTTGGCTTTGTATGTGTTATTTGAACAATGCAGTAACCAATAATAACTTGAGCAGAGAACTGAGGCTCAGGAGGCACATGCTGCTCACCACAGTTACCTAGAGGGTAGCACAGTTAGGATAAGAAACCTGGGCTTTGCACCCATAAGGCCTGTGTGTTCTTAACTACTGGGCTGTCTGGAATCCTCACTCTTCTTCTGGGTGGATGGGTGTGTACATAAAGGAAATGATGAAACCAAAGCTTCGTATTTAAAGAATGTACCCTGGGATGGCTCATTAGCTAATTCTATAGCATAAAGGAAAAGGAGAAAATATTAAACTGTTTTAATTGTTTTTCAATAGAATGTTCCAGAGCCAATGCAAATAGTTTTGGTACTTCAGTCAACACATAATTAGCGTGATTGAATTGGAATTGCCATATTTAATCCCACTTTATAACTACTTTGTCTTATTTTATTTTAAGGACTTTAATTTAAATTAAAGTCTACTAATTAAGGAAAATTACATATCTTTGAAATGTTGAGGGATTACTCAGAATCTATAAAACAATCAGGAAGGGCGTTCTTTGCCCACATCACTCCACGTCAGAGCGGTGACAATCCTCTGCAGATGTGAAAACCTCCCAGGGCATGATATTCTCCATCCCTCAAGGCAGCCCTTTATGTGTCTCACATCCTGTGTGGTTAGAAAGCACTCTCTTACTCTGAGCCCATTTGCTACATGTTGGTCCTTTCTGTGTCCTGGGTTTCCACACACGCAGTGCATCTAATCTCCCTCCGCTTGAAAATTTCTAAGAAATTGAGATTTTTCCTTCTGTTCAACTGCTCAGATTCTTTCACTTTCTAGTCTTTTCTTGATGAATATTAATATTAACCTATTTATTCATTTGACAAATATGCATTAAACACAAACAATGGTATAAGTAGTTTTCCACATTTATATAATATGTATCAAGGAACAAGTATGGCTCTGAATGCTTCTCAAATGCTGACTTTTAAATCTTCACAACAAACCTATGCGAGATAAACACATTGATAATATATTTTTGAATTTTAATAAGTATTTTTAAGGGATAAGAGAGTAAATGATTGATAAATAGATGGATGTACAATGCAAGTATTTCATCACAGGGCTTCCTTAGTTCTCTCCCATTACTCCTTTGATTTATACCTAACAACATTTTGTACCTGTGATTACTATTTAAGCCAAAATAACCAATAAAAGCATGCATACTAGTCAGGTGTGGTGGCATGCCTATAATCCCAGTGACTTGGGAGGCTGAGAAAGGAGGATCATAAGTTTGAGGTCAGCCTGAGCAATTTAGTGAGCTGCTAAGCAACTTAGTAAGACCCTATCTTAAAATGAAAATAATATTAATAATAATAATAAAATACGTGGGGGTGTGGTTCAGTTGTTAACTGTCCCTGGGTTCAATCCCTAGTACCAAAAAACAAACAAAGTATACACAATGGAGAATGCCATCAAAGCATTGTGGACTTTGAAAGAGGTGCCTCATTCAGAAATATCTGCTCAATATTCTGGGGAGAAAAGATCTTCTCTTGAAATTATTCACATGGTGGGTTCAGGGGACCCCATGAAACCCAAACCAGAAGGAGGTGATGACTCAGGGACCTTCTACCCTCAGGACAACGTTCCGCTGAGAAGGGCTCCCAGCCCTTCAGTTGGGTCCATCCTGCTCTGTTTAGCTCAGTTCCATTAAGCCTGTTGCTCATCCCTGTGAGCCCTTCAAACTCTGATGGCCACAAGTCGTGGTCTGTGATGAGAGTGACCTTCGGCACTTCCTTAGGATAACTGCTCCCCAGAGCATGAGCAAGGCAGGTGCCAGGGAGACTGGTGGTGCCCAGCTCTGCTGTCATTCAGCCAGGCTGAGCAAGAACCGTCGGGATCCCCAGGTGGGTATCCATTCGCAAGCGCCCTCGGGTTGATTTCAGTGTGGTCAAGAAAGGTTTCCAGGCTGAAGGCAAATGAGGTATCGTAAAGGTTTCAGGTAGAAACGGATGTTATGCCTTTAGACCTGCAAATAAAAATTACATATTTCCTAAGCAATAAGGAAGGTTTTTTTTTTTTTGTTTGGGGTTTAGTTTTTGTCAAGAATCGTTATTCATAGAGACTCCGTTTAAATACCACTGTTATGACGTCCCATCCCGGATTCTCTAGACAGAAATCATTCCTTCTTTCTCTCCAAACCATTTTAAATGTATTTGTGACCTGCTTCCTGTTGGATGAAAAATGTCTGCTGAGTTCGGGGGATCTGTGTCCCTTCCCTCTGTACCACGTCTTCATTCACCTGAACGTCTTAGTAAACAAGACAAAGTCACCATCCATGGAGCTTGTACATCGATAGAGAGCTAAACGTCATCCTATGTCCTAGGATGGGAGTGAGACTAGAGGCTACGGATGCCAAGGCAAGGTGTCAGTGACTTTCCAGATGCTGGAGATGGGAACTTGATAAAACCAGAGAGAGTTGAGTAAAAAACTCGAGTTTTATGATAACTAAGATGCGGGTATGTGTGCCAGAAAGAGTGTGTTAAGAATAACCTCCACTTTTTTTTTTTTAACCTGGTTTTCCGATTCTCATGTTGTATAATAAAACCACCCCAAACTCAACAATGTTCCCTATTTCTGTGGGTCAGGAATTCAGAAATGGCACCCAATGTCAGGTTTCCTGTCTCAGCTCCATGATGTCTGAGCTGCATTTGAGAAAACCTAAGAGATGGGTGACTTGAATCACCCAAAGGCTCATTCCTTCACATTACTAGCATCTAGGGAGGGGGACTTGTTGACTGGGTGCCAAGACGTCATTCCATGTGGTTGGAATTCCACACAGTGGACTCGGAGGTGTTTGAGTCCCTTCCTCTCTGGCTCAGGTTCCGACTGCATGGACCAGGGAAGAGGGGGAAGCGGTGTCTTCTGCGGCCTCATGTTGGAAGTCATCTGGCATCGCGACCACCATGTTGTGTTGGTGCTCAAGGCCGTGGCTCATGGAATCTCCCTCTTGATGCAATACAGGTAGGAAGTTCTCAGGGCCGTGTTTTAAAACTGCTAGGATTTGAACTCTAGGTACAAATTTATTCATATTTCTCTCACCTGAGAAATACTTCTACCCCTCAAAAACCTGAAATGCCCCATTTCATTACAGAATCAAATTTTTTAAAATCTAGGATCTTTTCATCTGAATCATGTCTCTATGCAGATGGGGCTCTTGAAGTACAATCTGTCCAGTGAGACTTCTTGATTAGAAGACTTATGAACAAAATAAATGATCTAACAGTCTCACTACCCATTGCCCACCATGCAATGTAGTTACAGGTATAAAATAACTTTAGTAACTCTGTTCAGTTTCTAACCCATAGCAATTCTGAAACCCAACTAAGCATCTGTTACCAGTTTCTTGATTGGGGCTTAACCTACTCCTTAGGATCCGTTCCCATTATTCTTGGCTCCAATTCTGGGGCTGTTTTTCTACGTAAATTCATCCCTTGTATTCTGAACATATGAATAAGCAAACACACATACACACAAATGCTCATGTTTATAGCTGAGTGGTGACCTTCCAACCTGATTTCTCTCCGTGTAAGGCTGAGAACTTAGTCTCTTTATATTTCCTGCTATATCTATACCTTTGAGGTCAAGCTGATACAATTCCTTTACAAATCTTTCAGAGTTCCTGTGAATCAGTTTATTATACTCCCCATTCTAAAAAGGTCACCCTCATAGGCAGTACTGAGATAAGCTCTTCCCTGATTTAGGCTGCCATGGGCAAACTCTTACAAGTTACAGAAGCCTTATGAAGAGAGTTTGCAAGGCATGCAAAGAAACAGAAAGATATCTAGAGATTTTAAGACTCTATAGCAGCCAGTAAAGCACCAACTTAAACCTTTTAAAGGTCTTGTTAAGGGATTTTAAAAGCATATACATGACTTTGTTATTACCTTGAGACATCTTCTTGGGCAGCACCTTCAATTTGATCTTTGCTCCAGGCTCTTGCAAAGAATATTCTGCTAGGAGAGACTGGGGGAACATAGTTTACTTTTGAATCTAGCAAATCTTGGATCCTTGCTATTTTCTTAAAATTTTGCTGAAAGTTGAAAATTTATTTTCTTTTTTAGTTCATCTCTGTCTTTATCTTATCATTCACAACTAAAGAAAGCCATTGGAAGTTTTAACAATCTGCCTTAAAATTGTCTCAGACAAAGCCATCAATTCATTAGGCACATTTTTCTGATTTCTATGACACTAACATTGACATTGTTACAGAGTTGCCTCCCTGAACTCTCAGACTTTTCCCAAGGCCCTTCCAGTCCTACTTGCTGCCTGGTCCCATAACCAATGCCACATGTTTCCAGATTTTCTGTAGCAATACCCACAACCACATCCAAGCACAAAATTCTCTTCTAGGAATTCTTGTTGCCTAACGAGCCACCTCAAACCTCAAAAACAACCACCATTTTATGATGCTTATTGATCCTGAAGGTCAATAATTCAGAAGGGCATAACAAGAATGGCCTGTTTCAGCTTTGCCCTGTTGGTGTGGGGCCCAGATTGGAAGAGCTCGGTGGCTGTGAGCTGTGTTTAACTAGTCTTATCCACATGTCTGCCAGAAGATGGGGGCTGAAAATTAGGGAGCCTACGAGTGTTGTTCCCTGTGATTTGGTTTCCTTATTGCCTGGTGGCCTTTGAGTGGGGAGTTTTGCCTGGTGTGTCAGGGCTTCAAGTGCAGGAATGCTGGAAGTTATAGTGACCTCTGTGATCCCCTCTCAAGAGTCACACAGTGCAACTTCAGCAGCACACTATTAGTTGAAGCAAAAGCCCTCCCAAATTCAAGAACATAGAAGATTGGCAGTACTTCTCCTTAAAAAGAATGTTAAAGAATTTTGGAGACATGTGTTAAGGCCTCTATGCATTTGTCTAAATTGTTTAGGAACAAGCAGAGCAATAGACTTGTGGAAAGGATGAGCCAGGTCAGGTTTGGAAATTTTGATTTTGAGCTGTCTGCATGCTCTTTAGTTGATGATGATGTACAAAGTATTTATTCATGTTTTGATCGAAGGATGAAATTTGAAGATGATTAGAGCTTGGGAAATCATCTCATTTAAATGAGATTTAAGATCTTGAGAGTCGGTGAAAATATCTGCAGAAATACGTAAGCTGAAAAAAGGTGTCCCATGATATACAGAAGACCACAGATGAGCATATTCAGAAGACACTAAAGAAGCATAATTTAAAACAAATAAATAAATAAATGGGCGTGTGTGTGTGTGTGTGTGTGTGTGTGTATGTGTGTGTGTGCCAGGATCCAAATGAGGAAAGCATTTCAAGGAGGGGCTTGTTATTAATCCAAATACCATACACAGTGACTTCACAATTTGATTTGCAAGACCATGGATGACCATGGGGTAAAATGTAGTTTAATTCATAAAATACGCAAGTACCAAATGAACAAATAATAAAATAAGTTATTTTAAGTTATAAGTTGCTGCTTAATAACACACCTATTACACATTTCAATACACATTTAATAACACACCTATTACACAATTCAGGATCCAAATTCTGTGCATTGTATTGGATCAGTCTTCTCTATCATGCAAAAACAAGAGACCCTCTTATCCATGTAAAATGTGTTCTGAGATACCGTGCAGAGGCCTGAAACGCAAGTACTACCAGACTCCACGTATGTCATGTCTCCTGCACTTGCCTATCTATGATCAAGTTTAATTTACAAATTGGCAAAGCAAAAGATTAACAATAAAACAGAACAATTAAAGCACTCTACTGAGGTAAAATTGCCAGCATCACCACTCTTGAACTTGGAAACATTTTTACATAAAATAGGTGTTATTGGCCCAAGAACATTGAGATGCCATGACATTCTGTCTTATAAGAAGACAGTTACTAAGGGACATGAAAGGGTAGTATATACAGTGTGGCTGTGCTGGAACAAAGGGGTGACTGAGTCCTGAAGTGGGATGACATGAGCCGTTACCCTTCGGCTGCAGATGGCATGCAATTTAAAACTTGTGAAATGTGTTTTCCTGGAATTTTCCACTGACTATTCTGAGACCACAGTTGACCACGGGTAGCTTAACTCACAGAAAGCAATACTTTGGATAAAGAAAGACTACTGTGTACTAAGTGGAGTTAGAAATAAAAATCTTAGCATTCAGGTCAATTTTTTATAAGGGCTTTTCTTTTTATAGATATTTTAAAAGTATTTTCTAGGTAGTATTTGGGAAGAATACTTCATATAGATGTTTATTGTATAATTTTTATTATAATGCAAGAAGCACCTAAAGTCAGTTTGCCCCACTATTATTGATACTAGATTTGACCTTGGTCCAAGGGCAGATAGCTTGGGCTGTCCATTCTAGAAGTATATTTTCCCTTTTGCAATTAGCGATGAGTCTATGGGGTGAAACTTTGAGATCATGTGACTGCTATATTTCCCAGAAACTTTTCATAAGGATCTTAGTTTCCATCCATGTATATACTTGCCTGAATCCGTTATTATATTGGTGACTGCAAAATAGGAATATTTCTTTCACTAATATTCCTTCTCCATTTATATAATGGTTACTTTATGTGTCAACGTGCCTGGGTCACTAAATGTCCAGATAGCTGGTTACACATTACTTCAAGGCATGTCTGTGAGGGGGTTTCTGGAGATAAGCATTGGAATTGGTGGACAAAAGCAGATGACCCCCCCCATGTCAAGGGGGGATCATCTGAGCTACTGGAGAGAGCAAAAAGGAAAAGGGACATGGAGTGTCTGGTCATGTTTTGAGTTGAGACCCCCATCTTTGGCCCTCAGGGGTCCTGGCTCTGAGTTTTTCGTGCCACGCTGAAATCTATGCCCCGAGCTTTCTGGTTCTCAGGCACTCCAATTACTCCACCAGTTTTCCTGGGTCTGCAGCTTGCAGAGAACACACAGTGGGAAGAACTAGCCTCCATGATATCATGAGCCAATACTTTGTAATAAATCTTTTCCAATATATGTGTATGCACACATATGGATCAATGTATGCATGACATATAAATAAATCTCCTATTGATTCTTTTTCTCTGGTGAACTCTGACTAGTAAGAATTATAAGCTAGTTTTCATTTCATTTTTCCCCCTTTCTCTCTCTGTCTTTCCTACATAACACTATGGATACAGTTATTTTTTTTCCTATTCAAATGTTATAATTCATTCCAAAATTATTCTGTCAAATTATCATATGTTGAGCCAAGAAGAGCCTCTTAAAGACGGCTCCTGTGCTCCATTTGAGTTTCAAATTTGACTTTCAGTTCCAGGTTGACTCAAGTCACAGTGAAAAGCTAGTTGTTTGAGCTATAGGATGCAGAAGCAGAAGCAAGAGACCATACAAAATATTTTTAAGCATTTATGTTTTCAAGCCCTATTTGCTTAGAAAGCTGAGGAAAGGGAGGTGCGGCTGAATCCCCTAACTGTTGGTGGTTTCCTCTGCCTTGCCCACCATGAGGAGTCCTCAGCCTGCTTGGATGCTGAGTTTCCTGAAGTTAGAAGAGGTGGACACAGGGCTGGGGTTGTAGCTCAGTGGTAGAGTGCTTGCCTTGCATGCGTGAGACACTGGGTTGGATCCCCAGCACCACATAAAACTAAATAAAAATAAGATTAAAAAAAGAAGTAAAAGAAGAGGTGGACACAGATTGCTCAGGGCAAGTGACCAGTGCTGGGGGCTTATGCAGCAGTACGGAGTCTTATCAAGTGCAGGGCCTGGGGGTTATTATAACCTCCTATTCTGTTAGCTCTAAGTGACATCATGCAGTTACATCATCTGGTTCAGTCATTCAGTTACATCATTATTCTGGAACGTTCTCACTCACCATGTGGGTATCTTTCTGGGCGAGGTGGCCATATGCTTATTGGAGTTTCATCTGGGATGACATAACCTCTGATTTCAAGCAGACCAGCTGAGGTGCTCTTTGTAGGCTTTAAAACACACGGGGCACCTGCCTCAGTCCTTTACTGGTGGTTTACTAAGCTTTGAGCACCTCTTTTTGCCACAAGTTTTCTCCTAGTTTATGGAGTCCTTCTCCTGCCTCGGATCTGGAACCAGACATTTATGGGGGAAACCTGGTCACTGACTTTGGGAATTCGGCCTCTGTGCCCGGTGTGCCCGGTGCTTCTGTGGCATTGACTCTACGTTCTTCAGTAGAGCTGCTAGGAAATAGTTCCACACTAAAACTACAAAGACACTGATGCTTCCATTTCAAATTTCATATCATGGGGCTTGCCTTATTTTATTTTATACTTTTCTTACAGTAAAAACTGGTATTAATGGTATCTATGTGCTTACTTATTTTCTCATCTGTAGTAGAAATTAATACTTTCAGGTTTTTAATATCAATA
Source organism: Callospermophilus lateralis (assembly GCF_048772815.1). NCBI lineage: Eukaryota > Metazoa > Chordata > Mammalia > Rodentia > Sciuridae > Callospermophilus > Callospermophilus lateralis. The sequence continues at coordinate 8,275,198 of NC_135318.1, forward strand.
TAAATACCAACAACAAATCTGCTAAATAAAGACAGAAGTTTCTTGACAGTTCTTCTTGTCCTTAAACAACATCACACCAAAAAATGTATGTACTGTGTTTAATATTAACTTTAATCATTTAGTTTCTCTGTCTGATTATGTTAAAAATTGAAGTAATTAAATCTTTTTTGTCTTTTAGTTGTGTTTTTCCTGGATTTCCCATAACTACATAATTATTTAATAATTTGCTTTTACTGAATTTTCCGAAACTCCATAATTATTTTGAACCTAGAGTTATGTGCTTCCTTAAAAGTAATTACATTTCTCATAAGTGATAAATACATATATACATTTAAATTATGATTACTATTAAGTGAAGAATATATCTATCACTAAGTCATAAATATATGTATATGTGTATATATTTATCATTAAATAATATATAAAAATACATTTGTGTGAATATATATATATATATATATATATATATATATATATATTTCTCATTAAGTGATAAACATAGTTAGTCTAAGTAAGTAAAAAATATTATTTCCATTTTGAGGATGAGAAAATCCAAAACTTTCCAAGTGTGGTGGCACATGCCTATAATCCCAGTGGCTCAAGAGGCCCAGGCAGGAGGATTGCTAGTTCAAAGCCAGACTCAGCAAAAGCAAGGCGCTAAGCAACTCAGTGAGACCCTGACTCTAACTAAAATACAAAATAGGGCTGGAGGTGTGGCTCAGTGGTTGAGTGCCCCTGGGTTCAATCCCTGTAACCAAAAAAAAGAAAGAAAGAAAAAAAAATCCAAGTACGTATCTTGCAAAAGATGCACAGCTAAAAAAAAAAAAAAAAAAAAAAATGGAAGTCTTGGTCCATTTAACGTAAATTCATCTTAAACTATGTTCCTACTTTGTATACTATATATTTTAAAAAATGATACTTCCTTGTCAAAATCACAAATATAGAAAAAAATGAAGACCAATGTCAGCTTGGATTGGATTAGCAAAGAAGAGACTCCAAACTAAGGTGTTCGGCCATAGACTCCTGGGGAGACCTAGCACATATCTGGCACTTGGGACATTTGGGGAAAATACCATGTGCTAGATGATCTTTCATAATTATGTGACATGAGCTGACATCATCAAAATCACTTTAAAACAACTTTTATGATGTCATGGTGCAACAAGATATAAAATAAAGACGAGAATGCACACACATCCACCTGGTGACAGCCCGAGGTCTGTTTACCAGGACCAGGCGTCTGTGATGGCCCAGTGGTGGTGGGCGGTGTGCTGGCTTACCAAGACATGGTGATGAATTCTCTCTCTGGGGAAGGCGTCTGTACCTTAGCAAACGAGAGGTGCCTTCCCTGTAGACTCACTACTCTAGACAAATGGAAGTAGCTAGAGATGAAGCATCAGCATTTGGAAAACTGGATCATAACAACTCCCATTTCTTTGAGGCCTAAGCCTATAATGTACACAGGCACTCTGCCAGGGTTTTCAAAATTATCAGGAAAATTTGAAAATGATCAAATTAATTCCTTTATTGATCAAAGGGTATATATGCCTGATACGATTTCATTAAGAATTAATCCATATGATTTCAGGGTCAATGACAAACATCTACTCCACATAACTGCTTAAAACTCCCAGAAGGCATTTGAATGAAGAAGAAAGGCCTGTGACTAAGAACACACCTTTTAGCTTTAATAAAAAGTGATGTCTTTTAATTGCTCTGAACTTGAAAAAGAAAGCATTCAAGGCCTCTCAGAGTTGGGCAGATTGTAGCTGCAATTAACACAGGAGATTCAACAACAGAATGGGAGTTTTCCATTTAGCCAGTGCTAGGATCTCCTGGCAGAGCTCAGCAATTTTACTCTGTGCAGGGCAGGCTCTCAAGAACATGAAATCAAGTTGAAGAAAGACAGCGCGTGGAAATGGCTGGATTTCTTGATTGCAGTGTGTTCTCCTATTAGTAGAGCCAGGACTCCAGAGCAAGGCTGAGACTCCTGGTGAGGAGAGGCCAGGAGCTAGCAGGAGAGGCAGAGCTCAAGCTGGTGGCTGGAAGAGAATTCTGGTGGGATGGCACCGAGATCAGACCAGGGGACCTGGGGCAAGATGGACTGTGGAGCAACTCAGAGGATTCCGCACTTACATGAACAGGAGGAAGGCTCTTGTTCTCTCTTTTCTCTCTCTTTCTCTCCCCCTCTCTCTCATCTCATTTCTATTTCAGATTGGACAATCCCTGTTGATTCATCTCCAAGTTCACTGACAATCATCTGTAATTATACTTCTGCTAACTAATCTACCATTTAAACAAAATAAGGTTGTATATTTTTGAATTCTAAGATTTCCTTTTGCTTCTATTTTATATCTTCTATTTCCCTCATGGGGTATCTTACACATGCATTCCCAAGGAAACTATTCTCTTTAATGCCTTTGAGCATTATTGAGCTTATTGGAGCAACGACTTTAAACTGGTAGTCTACTAATTTCAACAATCATATAATTTCAAAGTTTTGCTTATGCTGACTGACTCTTGCCCTGAGAATAGTTATATTTTCCTTGTTCATGTGTCAGACAATATTAGGCTATATCCTGAATATTGTGAATATTTTAGTATGAGGTGGTAGATTTATTACATTCCTCTGAAAAATCTGATGTCTTCATTTTAGCTGAGCATTCACTTGGCCAGTGTCAAGCTGCAGTCCTGTTCCCCCATCAGGAAGCTGCAGTGCAGACAGTCTGCTTCTTTTAAGGGAATGGCTTCGAGTTGGTCTAAGATTCAGCCGGAGTCTTGCAGAGTTTCCACACAGAACCTGGGGCTCCCTTCTCCGACTCTCTCCCTTCTGGGATACTGCCCTCACCTTCTCATGCTGTGGGTTCCTGGATTCTCCTAGTTCTCAGACCAGCATGATGGTGGTTTTCCCTTTGGAGCTTCAGGCAGCCTCTGCCACGCTGGAACATGGTAACCCTTCATTTTGTACAGTCTGAAAAAAATGCAGTAGAACTGAAATCATATTATTCCTTGTTAAAAAAGTCAACTTCTCTCCAAAACCTTTCTGCCTTTGATTTCTATTCAGAGTCTGTGGGAGTGGTTTTGCATGTTTTCCCATGGACTCTGATGGGTATGAAGTGTCCTCCGCCACATCAGAAGTGTAGCTTCCTAAGCTGAAGAGCTTCTATTGGAAGTAGTGCGAGGCCAGCTTTGCCTTCCTGTGGTGGTCAGCAAAAAGGCTCAGTGGAGAGTAGTTTTCGTTGGACGGTAGGATTGGCAGAGCGAGGAGGCCTCCACAGAGGGCTCACCATGAGAGAACCAGTGCTTGGGACAGATGAGGAGGGGCGGGTTTTAAAGATATTTAAGTAAAGTTGACAGAGTGTGATGCTCTGGGGTTTCCAGAGTAAAAAGGGAAGATAACATGAGAAGAGGTCACCATATTTTTTTTTTTTTTTTTTTTGCATGAGTGACCACAGAGATTGAAATGAAAGAAATGGAAACAGCTTTGTTCATGGGAAGGAAGTGGGCATAAGGAGTCCAATTTGGGAAATTCTGAGTTTGCAAAGCTGTGGACAACCAAAATGGATGTTTATCATGTGCAATTTGACGTGTGGGTTTGGACCTTTGGCAAAGAAGTCCAGATCCAAGTGTTCGTACATACGTGGCAGTCATGGGTTGATTCTGTGGGCTGTGGCAGCTGCAGGGGACTTGAGGAGAGGGAATGGAAGAGGCCCAGGGGGCAGCTCCGTCTGGGTTGGTGGAGGGCAGCCTGGGGCTGCTGAGCAGAGGCTGGAGAGCAGGTGGCCAAGCAACGGCCCGCTTCAGGGATTCAGGCATGAAAGCACATGGGGTGATGAACAGAGAGGGTGTAAGTTTGGATAGATGATGAGACTTGTGGCAGTTAAGAACTTGTATATCCTCCTGTATTACTCTGATCCTGAATGAAAAAACAAACAAACAAAAAGCAAACAAGCCAGATCTCCCACAGAACCTCTCCTCTCACCTGCCGACAGTTCCTGTATCACGGTTTCTACTCTGGTGCTGGGGAGGGCCCATTGTTCCATGTGTTGATGTGCATAAAAACTTGACCGAGGGAGGACCAAACTTATGGTGGAACCATAGATTTCAGAACAAAGCCTGGGGAAACATCATGAGCCTCCCGTGATCACGTTCAACCCTGAAAAGTCTTAAATTATTCACTCTTTTTATTACTTGCTAGCTCTTTGCTCTGACATTCTACTGGGTTATGTCTTTCCTTTGAATCCTTCAGAACCCAGCTTTTATCACTTGCAACATTTAAAATGATCCCTTAGACTGTGGACCTGTCAGTTATTTTCTAGACAAACGGCAGAGCTGCCATGCCAGGCTGCGGCTACGGAATGCTTTAAGACTCCTTCAGCCTCTGCATTATTCATGTCGGAACAGACAAGCTTTTCCTGAAGTCCTTCCTCCTTGCCCTTCTCATCCCAAGTCCCCAGACCGAATTCCAGAGGTGAAAATAGTCCTTATCAGAAGGCAAGAGGAAAAATAGCTCCTTTATCAGAAACAGAGCTACTTTTATTTACAAACAACTCCAAATACTGTCTTTAGCTTTTGTGGGTGAGATGCCATGCTGCAGGGAGCTGGAGTTGTCTTTACAATTCAAGAAAATCTGGAGCATCTAAGTCTTTAAAAAGGGACATTGCCAACTTGGCTTCTGATGAGTGATCAGCTTAATCTTTTGGAATGCATGTCTGTCTGTCTGTATGTACTATTATCAAATATTATATAACAGATATTGTGTGGTCAAGCCATCTTTTAAGGGATTTTAGATATCTATTTGTCTCATTCTTATAATAACTGTGGCCCAGGGCCTCAGGATGCTAAGCAAGTGTTCGACCACTGAACTATACCCCCGATCCTGAGGTTGGTTCTCTTGTATCCCCCGTTTTATAGGTGAATACACAGAGACGAAGAGCACCTGGGTTAGCTAACTCCCCCTGGTTATGCCGTCCTAAGGGAAGGCACAGGGTTGCAGCCGAGGCTGGGCTGGAATGGCTGCTTCTCCCCAGTGTGCTGCACCACCTCTCTCAGTTCTGGACCTTCGCTCCTTTATTGCAAAATGCAAATTATCATCGAGGGAATTTCAAGGAGATTTTCCTGTCTAAGGTCTAGCATAGTGTCCATCTCTTGAGAATCTCTGAAAACAGCAGGGAGCCTTATCTGATCTCTGTTTCCATTGGGTGTAGTGACACACGCCTATAATCCCAGGGAATCAGGAGGCTGAGGCAGGAAGATGGCAAAGTCCAGGCCAGACTCAGCAACTTAGTAAGACATTGTCTCAAAATTAAAAAAAAAAAAAAGCTAGGGAAGTAGCTGAGTGGTAAAGTGCCTTTGGATTCAACCCCCATTACATACCCCCAAATCACTTGTTTGCCTAACAAATGAGAGTTGTAGTTCAAAAACATTTAAATAAATACTGTTCTGTTGACACATTATTGTCTCTTAAAGCATATTGATTTAGTATAAATTTCAATTATGTGTAGAATACAATGCAGTAATCTGTTCTCACGTTTTAATGGTTCCACTGAGGGTTCCATACACACAGAAGAGGCTCTTTGCACTGTACAGGATGGTCACTGGTGGTTTCCTCCAGTTTGTTCCCCCGGGCATGTAGGATGTGGGGCAGATGGAAGGTGGACTCTCCTGCCCTAGAAGTAGAGTCTGTGTTCCCTCCCCTTGAATCTGGGTGGGTTCTGTAGCTGTCTTGATTAATAGAACTGGCAATAACGATACTAAAATACTCTTTGGGTCCGGAAACTTCCTGTCTTGACACCTAAGAAGAACTTGATGTCAGGGAGCAGGTGCACGTGGCAGAAGCCCATTTGGAGGGAAACCTCCCGCCCTGGCGGAGCTGCCGTCAGATCCATGGCACCAGCTTTCCCAGTTCGTGAAGAGAGAAGAGAGAGAGAGAGAGAGAGAGAGAGAGAGAGAGAGAGAGAGAGAGAGAGAGAGAGAGGTATGAGCCCTCCCCAAGGAGCCTTACTAACTTGTCTGGCTCATAAGCAAAGTGAATGGCGTTCTTTTAAGATGCGAGCTTGGGGGGGATTTTTGATGTAACGACAGATAACTAACTGAGAAGGCGGAGGGTAGGCAATTGTAGACTGCTGCATGGATGGACGTGTGAGTTCTAACCAGGCTTCCAAGGGCTTAAAGCTTATTTAACTGGGAATAGGCTTATTGAAAAATAATTAAAAATGATGACAACAAAATTAATTGCTAAAGTAAATATTTATTTAGAACGAGAAAAAAAAATTACCTAAAGATTTTGAAAACTTGGAGATAACAGTCCTCTTCTTCTGAGATCTCTTAAGACAACTGTGCTAAGTAGCTGGGCCTCCTGCTTGTCACCTGGTATCACTCTCCATCTGAGCACCTGCCCCTCCCACTCCTGGGAGGAGCCCCCACAGCCCAGACCCCTGAAAGGAAAGGTAAATCTCTCTCTTTTATTTAAAATACACCTTTCTTTTTAGACAGCATAGATTTGGGTCTTGTTCATGAGTGTGTGTGTGTGTGTGTGTGTGTGTGTATGTGTGGTGCATGAGTAATACAATATAACAATAATCTCTGCTTTATATTTTCTTGTCTGTTTTTGTTCTTTTGCTTTCTTTTTCTGCCTGTCTTTGAATTCAAAATATTTTATGATTACATTTTATTTCCACTACAGGCTTAGCAGTTACACTTCATTTCTAGTTTTTAAGTGATTGCCATATGGATAAGTTGAGATATATATATATATATATATATATATATATATATATATATATATATATATATATATATATATATCAGTCTACTCTCAAATAATACAGTATCACTTCATATATATAGTACACGAATCTTAAAGCACTATACTTTTTCTAACTCATCCCTCCTGAATTTTACTATTATACATTTTGAGCCTTACTTGTGACATAATCTCCAAAATATATTACTAAAATTTTTGTTTTAGACAGTAAATTATTTGATAGATGATGAAAATTTGCATCATTGGCACATTTTATAGCACTTGTCATTTCTTTCAGTACATTGCAAACTTTTGGCATAAGAACTTCCATTTATGTTTTGTAACATGCAAGCAATGTAAGGATGTTTGTGTTAGGAAGGCAAGGTGGGTGGGGGAGAGGGAGGAACCAGGAGGGAGGGAGAAGGAGGGAGGGAAGGTGGCCCTTACATACACCCTGTCATTTATGGAGTACATCCTCGTGTCTTATGTTACCTACCGCCTTTTATTGACATCCTACTGATTGGGTACTTACTTAAGCACTTTATATATATATATATATATATAATCTCATTTAATTACCACACCAGTCTTAGGACACCCATACAGATATTATACTAATTTTACACATCGTGGGACCTGGAAGTTTAATTTGCCTGAGATTATCCAAGGAGGCTTTTCTCTGCACTGCTGTCTTGCCTTCCTGTGAGCTGCCCATTCAGCCCATGCCACCGGTAGACTGCTGTCTGTTACAGATGAAGAGGACAGGTGGACACAGGAGCCTGCCACAGATCACCAAGAGGATACACCCTGGTGGAATCAATGGGAAAACAGGGGTTTGGTTTTGAATTCTGGGAGCTCCCCATCCCACAGAACTAAGGCAAATGACCTGCGGCACAGTCCTCTGAGCCTCTTCTCTAAATTCTTCATAGCACTCTAGGCGGTGCGTAAACTATAATGCAATAAATTCTTATTGAATAATAAGGGAAAAGGATGGGAGAATGGAGGCGAGAGGGAGAGAAACAGAAACAGGAGGAAGATTATAAAGAGGACAAAGCACAAGAAGAAGACAAGTCCAAGCGCACAAGATGTTGTTGGAGGACAAGTCAGATTTCCTTCCCTGTGCTGTCAGGACGCGGCTTGCAATTTGTGGAAGCCGCAGGCTGCAGATGCTGCCTCCCTTGTAGCTGCTCAGATCACCATGACAAAGGCGCAGCCTGTCTATAAATAGATGGTCAGATTGATTTCACATCCTGCCCTGGCTCTCCTGCAGCAGTGAGGGTTGTGAGAACGCTGCTCCAGGAGTGATTCCATCCCGGCCACACAGGCCTGGCTGCGCTCCTGCTGGAGGGTGACAGTCAGGCTCATTACGTGCAGCACAAAGGAGCCTCAGAGACATTTGTCCTCGCGGAGAAATTGAGCTGTGCCCATTACCATCACATCAAAAGAAAAGATGTGATCTCATCAGCCCTCCAGCCGAGACTCTGGTTAGGAAGACAATTTGGAGCCCTCCTTTGCCTGTTTCCATCATTGTTAGCTGAAACTTATGTGGCCAGAGCTGAGGCCAGTCAGAGCTCAGGTCTAACTGGACACTAATGGGTTTCCACTTAAGGGCTGTGGGATGCATTTGTCATAGCTGGGAGTGGGGCCTGAAGAGCTGGTGCCAAGTTTTGCCACCAAATCCTTGACCTTGAGCAAATCACTGAAGTGCCCCAGGCTCAGCTCTTCCTTCCCAGGGTGTTTAAGAGCAGATTACAATGGGTGGGGGGTGTCAGGGCCCCAAGTCCCCTGCCCAGTGACCTTGAGCACTTTACCTACTCTTGCTAAATCCCAGTGTCCTCCCTGTGAACACTGTCAATAGCAGCACGTCCCTCAAAGTGGTTGTGTGCACCAAATGAAGAAGAAAATGCCTGGTACACAGTTTCCAGGCCATTTGACCCCGATGAAAAGGAAGACAAGATAATTGGACAGTGTTGTGACCACTAAATGGCACAGTCTTATGGTGACTCTTAAGATATTAAGGTGACACCTATTATTATTATTACGATTAGAAGTCTTAGGGTGCATATTTAAGGTGTCTAACGGTATGTTATCCATTCAATTAACACTGGTTATGGGCATATTATGTAATCGAGATATTTACAAAGCCAAGAAGGACTTCTGTCCATTGTAACAAAGGTCAGAATCACATATCCTTAACTTCCATTAGGATAGATTTCTCCTTTTGAGTAGACAGGCTCACACTGATGTGAGAGGTTTGCTCCCACCTAAGTGAGGGGAATCCAGATCCGCAGCTATTTCTCGTGCTGGTCTCCACAGCCCCATGTTTGTGAACAAGAAAGGCCAAATTGGAGGGGCCAAAGGAGGCCTTAAAATGGATATGTTAAGTATGCGGAATTTCTAGATTCTTCCATCAAGCCAGGCCCTACTCCTGTGTGGGAAGTCTGCATTTATTTGAGAATTTCTTTGATGTTCTGCCAGGGTTCCAACACTGCACTTGCTTTGCACTCTAGAACAGCACGTGAACTTTTACTCGAAATCAAACATGTCTATATAAACCCCAGTGAAGGAAGCTGAGTCTCAATTAGGGCAGGAAGCCTGCCTCTCACCTGAAGCTCAGAGAATTGCCTGATCCAAGTACAGTGGTCCCCAGAGGCTAATCCCTGAGGCTCAGCATGGAGTATGCGAGGGTAAAGCCCAGATGTGAGAGCTGTGGGTCTCACGCCAGCTGCCTGGTGACAGAGCAGAGCCGGGCAGAGGACTGGGTAAGGCAGAGTGTGACTTGGAAGCATAAAGGACAGATGTGGCACTTTCACTTTGCCAGGGTTAGAGGCTTCCAGTATCTATCTCAGGGTCCCAGCGGGCATGGAGGCCACGAGAATCAGGATTGTTTGTACATCTCGATAACCGCATCAGTCTCTTAGAGTCTTACTTGTAGATGATTGGAGCTGGGGTACAGTAGGTAACTCCCGAGGGTGCAGAAGGTGCAGACTGCCACTGTAGAATTTGCGCACAAGTGTGCTTATGCTGGAAGTGAGGCTTGTCATTCCCAAAGGTGTCCAGCTTCCAGGGCCGAGGCCCCGTCAGTGAGCCATGTTGAGGACATCTGTCTCAGTTCCCTTCCTTCCTGATATTTTGGAGTCTGACTGGAGTGTCTACTGAGGAGGCTGGGAAGCAGAAGGTAGGGTGGTGATACAGCCTGAAAGCAGAGGGAGAGGAGGCTGTGGAAGCCCAGGGCAGACCAGGTCCTGTTCAGCCAAGTGGGAACATGGTTTGTTCTGTGTAGCTCAGACCCTCTTGGTTCTTCCCCAGGATTTCATGATTTTCATGACGTTCTGTGAGAGTTGGTACTACAGTCTCCATGCCACAGAGGACAAATGGAAGCTCAGTGAGGTCAAGCCAAGGTCCTGTACCTGCTAAGTAGCAGAGCGGCAGTCCAACTCACCTGGTCCTCTGGATTCCAGTGTCACATGCATCTGACAAAGTGACAGGAAGGGAAATATGAGTTATGACAGATGAATTCAGCCCTTTCTCCACATTTACTCCTTTTGTTTTCTGGCTCTAGAATTCACACTTCCTAAAAAAATTATTTATTTATTAGTTTGTTTGTTCTAATTTGTTATACATGACAGCAGAATGCATTTTAGTTCATAGCACACAAATGGAGCACAATTTTTCATTTCTCTGTTTTTTCACAAAATAGAGTCACATCATTTGTGTCTTCATACATGTATCTAGGGTAAAGATGACCATCTCATTCCACCATTTTTCCTACCCTATGCCCCCGCCCTTCTCCTCCCTCCTCTTGTCCAATCTAAAGTTCCTCCATTTCTCCCATGTTCTCCCACCCTACCCCCATTATGGATCAGCACAGAGAAAATATTTGGCTTTTGGTTTTTGGGGACTGGCTTACTTCACTTAGCATGATATTCTCCAACTCTATCCATTTACCTGCAAATGCCATGATTTTATTCTCTTTTAATACTGAGTAATATTCCATTGTGTATACACACCACAGTTTCTTTATCCATTCATCTATCTAGGTTGGTTCCACAATTTAGCTATTGTGAATTGTGCTGCTGTGTGGCTACATCACTGTAGCATGCTGATTTTAAGTCCTTCAGGTATAAACCAAGGAGTTGGATAGCTGATTCAAATGGTAGTTTCATTCCAAGTTTTCCAAGGAATCTCCATACCAATTTCCAGAGTGGTTGTACCAATTTGCAGTCCCACCAGCAATATATGAGTGTGCCTTTCCCCACATTCTTGCCAACATTTATTGTTGCTTGTATTCTTAATAGCTGCCATTCTCACTGGAGTGAGTGAGTTTTGATTTGCATTTCTCTAATTGCTAGACATGTTGGACATTTTTTCATATAGTGTTGATTGATTGTAATTCACCTTCTGAGAAGTGTCTGTTCAGTTCCTTGGCCCATTTATTGATTGGGTTCTTCGGTTTTTTAGTGTTTAGTTTTTTGGGTTCTTTGTATGTCCTGGAGATTATTAGTGCTCTATCTGACATGCGTGTGATAAAATTCGCTCCCATTCTGTAGGCCCTCTATTCACCTCACTGATCATTTATTTTGCTGTGAAGAGGCTTTTTAGTTTGAACTCATCCATTTATTGATTCCTGATTTTATTTCTTGTGCTTTAGTAGTCTTGAAGGAAGTAGGGGCCTAATCTGACATGATGGAGATTTGAGCCTACTATTTCTTCTATTAGATGCAGTGTCTCTGGTCTAAATCCTAGGTCCTTTGTTCCACTTTGAGTTGAGTTTTGTACGTGGTAAAAGATACGAATTTAATTTCATTTTGCCACATATGGATTTCCAGTTCTCCCAGAACCATTTGTTTCCATATTTGCTCCTTGAAGACACTTTTAAAAATTCATTATAAGAACATACCACATTTTTTTCTTTTAATTATTCATCTGTGAATGGGCATTTGGGCTATTGTTTATTACCAAGTTTTTATTAGTAAAGTTCCTTTAAGCATTCATGTAGAAGTCTTTGTATCATTATGTTTTCATTTCTCTTGAATAAAATATAAAGGTAGAATTATGGGGTTATGTGATAAATGGATTTTTAACTTTATAAATTTTATCAAACACTTTTTCCAAAGTGCAAGGACCATGTTTCCTGCTAGCAATGTACGAGAGTTCCAGTTACTCCCTGTACTCATCAATGCTCACTCTATCAGTCCTTTTATCATGATCCAGTCCGATTGACATGTCACTTAACAGCAACCACAAGGCAGCCATCACCAGCACTCATTCACAGAGACACAAAAAATACACTGGCCAAGAGAAATCCACGTTATATATAGATGATCGCAAGTTCAGCACTTTTAAACTTATTTTTGCTCCTGGAAAGAACTTCAGCCCTAGAGTTCAAACTGGCTTAGTCAATTGTAGCTTCACATGTGACATTAGTCAAGTGAGTCGGCCACTCTGAGCCTCAGTTCTGTCATTCTCAAGAGAAGCAATTATGTCTGCAATAACAGATTGCTAAAAGGATTAAATTTATAGAAGTAAGTAGAAGAATGTGTACTGGAAATTCAGCAAATAAGAAAAGTAGTAACTATTGCTAGCATTTAAATGGCCTGAAGGGTAAAGAATGAGGGGTGCTACTCCTGCAGCTAGTGCAGAGGTGTTCTGGAGAGGTAGATGAGCAGAGAGGCCATTTTGGTTGGGGCAGCACAAGCACCTGCTCTCTTGACAGCCCAGAGGAAGGGGTACTGCCCCAAGTCCAGGCAGCAGGGAGGACCCCCGAGAAGGCAATGGCTGGCCTGAGTCTGGAAAGTGAGCATCCTGGAGCTGTTACAGGATTTGGGCGCAGAGACAATTTCTGTTAGAGCAAGTCTCTCTAGGGAATGAAACAAGGAAAATCCAGTTTCTTATGGGATGGGTTTTCTTTATTAATGGTGCCTAATGGCCTGTAATTAAGGCACAACTTGTTAGCTAAACCAACAATTACCATTTGTTTGAAGTGCAAAGGGAAGATAATGAATGACCTTATTCAGCAGTTTTCCCCCCTTTAATGACTTGAGCAAGTGTTGGTGGAGTTTCAGTGCCTCTCTCTTTCTCTCTCTCTCTTCCTTTCTCCCTTCTTTCTTTCTCCTTTTCTCCTTTTATTCTTCTGTCTCTTTCTTTTCTCCTCCCTCCCAACCCACCTCTCTCTCTCTCTCTCTCTCTCTCTCTCTCTCTCTCTCACACACACACACACACACACACACACACAGAATTCTTCAACCTATTCAGAAAACAACAGTCTCTCTCTTTTTAAGCATTTAGGAGACCTGACCTTCATTTAAACTCATTTCACAGCCCTTATTACCCCATCCTTGCCCTAGTGTCAGTATCAAAATGAGTTTGTAACTAACTCAATGCTGGGGAAGCCGGTGAGCAGGGTGGTAAAGCAGAGTAGGTGCATCTTCACTGGAGGCAAACATCTGAGAGATGGGCCTGCCTGGGGAGTTTCCACTCAGCTCCAAAGGAGATGGGTTTTCTGTTGGAGAGAACCATTGCTGCTGTAAAATAGAAGAAATGTGGAGAGGATGCAGGGGTGGGGGGTGGGGGGAGATTGACTGAGATTGGGATTCAAGTTGAGCTTCGGGAAGTGGCAAGCTCATGTCAGGAGCTCTGTGGGCACACCAAGGCCAATAGTTGTCACCATTCTACACAAAGAAAAGGCAAGAGGCAGGGGCAGGGGTAGGGAGAATGGGGAAGGGAGCTGGTAGTGGTCTCAGAGCTGCAAAGCTATCATAGTCATTCAGTCTCAGTCTGGAGGCATTTTTTTTATCACATTTTGTAGATGCTTAGAGTCCTAGGCCAAAGCCCGAGACTGAAAGCACCCACGAACCAGGTCAGCCACTAGCCCCCAAACCAAATGGAAAAAAGTAATGGTGAAAAGAAGGAAAAGAACTTCAAATTTATGACCATATTGGCCATAAGAAGGGGACTGGCATTTCTAGCCCTATCTTCAGGGGTACTGGCATGAGTTGGATTATACAGATGGCGGACCACAAATACGCACAGTCAAGCAATCTTGATCAGATTGTGGTCTGGTGGATCATTATCTCAGGACTGGCCAGGCTGGGCCTTGTCTGTGGTAAGAAAGTTACTGTTGACCTGGGATAGTTTTGACTCATCACAAGCTGTTTATTGATCAGACCTGTTGTTCCTGGAATCCAAGGTGACTCAGCAAAGGAAACAGGTGCAAAACAGAGGCAGAGATGCCAAGGGTTTACATTCTCTGGCCCATGTGAAGAGTCAGTGTGTTAGCCAAAGCAACCATTATGTCCCTGTTTCACTTGGAGTTGAGGATGAGGAATGTTCTACTGCACAGATCTGCTCATTTAACACAGGAAAAAAATAGCCAAAGACACAGATGCTGTTGCGGTCTGTATCTAGAAGGAAGGAGCTTTGAGCCTGCTCAGGAAGGAGACTGGAACTGTCTGCAGATGTATCTTCCATGTAACTTCCATGAACATGTGGCTGTCTGACATTGTTGGACGTGGGCTACTGTTAACCCAAGAGCTGGGTGGTTAGAAACTCTGTAACTAGTATGAACTAAAAAAATAAAAGATGTTCCATACCATTACGCATGGCAGCTTTTCTCAAAACTACTTCTTCAACATTTCACGATGCTCCATTAATAATTAACTGGTGTTTAATACCAGAACCGGCTTGAGTGGATCCTTGGAAGTCCTTGGAAGGTAATCGTGTCCAGCTGTTGATCAAATCATTTGCAACAGTCACAACATGTGCTTTACCTTGGCTCTTTCATTGTGTGGCTGGAATTCAAAGTTAAAATAGTCACCACAAGGAGTGGGTGGGGGGGTGCGGGAGGCGGGCAAGGAGAGAGGGAGGGAGAGAGGGAGGGAGACTGTGATTGGAACTGGCACTTATTTATGAGCAGTGGTGTTTTGAAACTCTTTAAAATGAGATCATATGTCCATTTATATGTATTGGGAAGGCAGTACAAATACTGAATGAAATAATGTAAAAACTCATATCATGATGCTGTCACATGATCAGAGCCCCACATGTGATAATAGCTATTACTTTTTGCTGTGAACTAAATCATGTCTCCTAGCTTCAAGTTTACACAGTGAAGTCTTTACCCTCAATGCAACTCTATTGGAGATAGGGCCCTTAGGGAGGTAATTAAGGTTAAATGTAGTCATAAGCCTGGGTCCTAATCTGACAGGAAGAAGAAGAAACATAAGCTCCATCTCTCTCTCTCTCTCTCTCTCTCTCTCTCTCTCTGGTTCTCACTCTCTCTCCACATACATACCTTAAATGATGTGAAGGCACCATCAACAAGCTGGGAGGAAGCCCTCATCAGAAACCAAATTTAATGGCCCCTTCCTCTTAGACTAATAGTCTCCAAACCTTTGAGAAATAGAGATCTGCTATTGAAGCTGCCCTGTGGCATTTTGTGACGGCAGTCCAAGCTGACCATGACACTAGGTAGTCTCCACCCACGATGGCCACCAGTAATTCCCTCCCTACCCAGGTGCAATCTCTCCACCTGCTAAGGATAAAGTTGGAGTCAGTTTCCCCTTCTCTTGAATGTTGACTGAGTGGTGACTTATTTTAACCAATACAAAGGTAGTGAAAATAACCCATGAACTTCCAGACTCAGCCCTTCAGAGGCCTGAAAGACTGTCATTTTGCTTTTGGGCACCCAGCTGCCCTGCCATGAATGTTGAAGCCATGGTGCTGGAGCGAGGCCGCGTGCAGGGCTCTGAGGATGCAGAGTCCTGTGGAGAAGGAGTTTCGGGGGAGAACAGAGATGCCCTAGCCCCAAACAGGTGAGGGAGACCTTCTTATTCCTCCTGGGCCAGCTCTGAGAGCCACGTTAACGGTATAAAAGCATGCTGTGTGCTATAGCTTGAAGTCTGTGCTTTTGAAACCCATGCTGAAGCCTCCTCTCCGTGTGATGGTATTAAGAAGCAGTGTTTTAAGGAACTAGGACATGAGCACAGAGCCCTAGTGAGTGGGATCAGTGCCCTTATGCAAGAGGTCCCACTTGAGGACAAGCCAAGCAAGGCCTGTCTGAGAAGCAGAGCGCAGCCCTCAGCAGATACCACACCTGCAGGCACTCTGATCCCAGACCTTCCAGCCTCTGGGACTATAGGAGATAGATTTCTACTGCTATAAGTGACTCAGTCTAGGACATTGTGTTATAGCAACCCCAACAGACCTAGATACCCCACGAAACAGAAGAACCACCTGGTCCATCTGGAACATGTTAAGAAAAGCAAACCATCATTCAAACCCTGGTATTTCAGGGTGGTTTATTATGGCATAAAAAGTGGCTAAAACGGAACGTCCACCTAGGGTGCCTCCAGTGGGCTGTGGGTGGGGATGGGGTGGTGGGGAGAGGTGTGGGTGGCAGGAAGTCTATATCCTCACCCAGTCCTGCGCCACGGAG
Source organism: Callospermophilus lateralis (assembly GCF_048772815.1). Classification (NCBI taxonomy): domain Eukaryota; kingdom Metazoa; phylum Chordata; class Mammalia; order Rodentia; family Sciuridae; genus Callospermophilus; species Callospermophilus lateralis. The sequence continues at coordinate 8,291,379 of NC_135318.1, forward strand.
TCTCCTGGTATCACTGAAGGATACAGAAATGACCTGTTTAACTGAACGGCTATAATTTATTTATGTGTCTTGAGATGTACTGATTAGCCTCGTCTCTGATGTTTGCAAAAGTTGCAAATTAAAGTTTATTGCGGTTTGCCCTGTATGGCTTTTGATTACAGTTATACGTCAATCAGATCCCTCAAAGCCCAGCGGTCTTTTTGGATCCTGTTGAACTCTGTGCTCGTTGCCTTGATCAAAATCGCCATACCCACGTTGGGGAAGGGTCCTACTTGTCTATGACAGAACTGATGTGAAGCAATCAGTGCCACCAAAGGGAACACAGAGCCTGAAATGCGAGAGGATCCAACCGTGTGTGAAGGCGTGACTCAGGAATCAACAGAATCCCAGAACCTGACCCAGGGCTCTAGCCTCTGGGTCACCTTCTGCATGAGAGGGGCCCAGAGGTGACATGTAGGTTAGTAATGCACTTTGCCTAGCTCAGCCTTCTCAAGTCGGCAAGTTACGTGAATTAGTTTTCTGCTGCTGTGTGATAAATCACCACAGACTTAGTGTCTGAAGCGACACACACTCACTATCTCACGGTGCCTCTGCCTGGAGCAAACAGCCGAGTCTTCTGAGAGAGTCTACAGGCTGCAGTCAAGTGACTACGTGGCTTGCATTCCTTCTAGAGCTTAGAGTCTTTCTTCCAAGTTCCTGCATTTGGCAGAACTCGGTTCCTAGTGTCTGTAGGACTATTTCTTGGTGGCTGGAGGTTGGGGCCACCATCAGCTCCTAGAGGACACTTGGGTTCCTCGCCCCCTGAGGTGCTCCCAGGGCCTCTCACAGTAGGACAGCTCACTCACTTCTTCCCGGCCCAAGGGAAGTCTGTCACTTCTGTCTGCTGCCACGGAGTCTCACAGAATCTGACACAGGGTACTCAGCAAGATCCTGGCGCATGGCCATGATGTGCAGGGTCACAGGCACCGGCCCTGCACCGTTGTCAGACGTTACTGGCTGGAAGTGAGTCACGAGGTGCACGGATCTAAGGGCAGGGGGTGTCCCAGCCACAGCTCATCAGAGGTCAGCTGAGTTGGCCACCTCAGGGTGTCCGGAGACCTCGCTCTGAGGTGTCTTCAGATGGTGACTGAGCTGCAGCGGCTTGTGGAGCAGCCTTCAGCCAACTCTCAGCAGCCTTCTGGGAAGACGCACGGAGCCCAGAGTTAAGCCAAGGAGGGTGGAGGGGGGGGGTGTGGAGGAGCCAGGAAGCACCGACATTCCTGTAAAAGGGCCCCTTCCCATGATCCAGGGTGTCGGACTGAAATGTGCTAGGTGAGAACCCGAAGCCTCAAGTGTAGACAAGAGGAGTGAGTTTCTCTCAGATGTTCCCTTAACCACAGGGGAATCCTCGGGAAGACCCCAGGGACCTTTTTTTAATCTTCTCAAAGCAGCGTGCGGAGCGGAGTGGGGGTGCCGCTGAACAGCCGGAGGCTGACTGCAAGGTGACCACGCCTGTGCACGGTTTCCGTGGGAAGCCAGCGGTTCCTTCTGTGGAGGTGCCTTTTAACACAGAGCCCCGCGTAGTGCTCACCGCGAGGCGAGGCGATTTCCATGACCATCACTGATTTCTGGACTGGGCTGCCGTGAGAGCAGGGCTCTGCCTGGGTCGTGCCTCTGCACCCAGGGCCTTCAGCTCGTAGGCCATGGATCGGGGGGCCTCGCCCTGCTGAGAGTGTTGACAGGATCACAGCCCCAACACCTGCCCTCAAAGCCCGTGCTGCTCGCCTTCGCCACAGCACCCACTTCTTCACAGTTAGGACTTCTCCCTGTTGGCTTGGATGGAACCGAGTTATCCTGGGTGGCCATTGCTGTCACTGGTCATCTCTGGGTGCCTTTGGTTTTTCACAAGGGGAGCCATTGTATCAGAAAATGGCAACAAAAGTCAAAACACTGACCTGTCCGTGGCAGGGAGAGGGGAAGGCATGGCTGGAGGGCAGACCCAGACCAGCATGTGGCCAGCCCAGCACAGGGAGGCATCAACAATCTCGCGGATCCTGACGGGTGACATCTTTATGCTCTGCTCAAAGAAATCAAAATGACTGCAGCCTTGCCTTGGTGAACATACCAAGATTTCAGGTAAAGACAGGACCTGACGCTGTCTTGGTGGGCTCACCTCACTTCACCCTTGTTACCTTGTGGCCTCAAAGGAGAAGGTGAGCAGGGACAAGGGAGAATAAGGACAGACAAGATGAGAACAGAGACAAGAACCTCTCGTCCTTAGAACCCCAGCCTTCCAGGAACAGCCCTGGGTGGAGACAAGCAAAGTCCTCCTGGTCCACAGAGCTGGGATTCCCAAGAAAGACTGGCATCTCTAGAAAATGCATAAGATCTGGTTAACACCCTTCCCATGTTTCATCGGGAAAGAGCAGCACTCGGGAGACTGGCCTGGGCTCCAGCACTAGCTCACTGTGTGATCTGGGGCCAGCCCTTCTTGTTGGGCCTCAGTACACCCTTCTTTATAGGGCAGTTTGGGGACAGATGCTTTCTGAGTTCTCCTCCAGCTTGGAAATTCTAGAAGCCTGTGGATCAGCAGCTCCCAGGCAGGGTACTTAATTCTTTGCTCTTTGTGGAACTGCAGAATTCTAGAGAAAATCTGTGAGTAGGTCAGGTGTGGACATCTACCTATTAGCTTTCCTGGCCTCTTTCCCTTTTGTTTGATGATCAGTGGGTCCCAAGAAGAGGTTAGTAGTTTCTCCCAGTGATCCCCCAAAGCCAGGTCCTACCAAAGCTCTACTGGACTACTTTTCTTCTTGTGACAGTCTTGCAATGTCTGGCTGCCCCTTGGCTGGGTTTGTATTTAAGGTAAGAGCAACTACGTAAGGATGCAAAATTGTCTAAGAATATCTGAGAGGCGGTCTGTCACAATAGTTGACTCCCAGATTGCTGGAGTGGGTGGTTTAGAGTTCAGTCTCTTCCTCTTACCAGGTGCTTTGGTCAGGGTGCAGGGAAAACAGAAGTTTTTTGCAGAAAAAGCAAATGAACAGAAAGGGATGTGAGAGGAAATCAGGAAAGGGCAGTCCCTCCGCCTTGCAGGGAGGGCATAATCGGAATCCAGTTGGCAAGCACATTTCTGCCCCAGCTTCATAGACAGAGTATGGAAGGGTGGGCTTGGACCTAAAGGTCCCAACTCAGTAACTAGCGCACTAGCTATTTGACCTTTCTGTGTGCCCACTTACTCAGCTGTAAGACTAAATCAGTTAATACATGAAGAGTACTTAAAACAGTTCCTAGAACAAAATAATTGTTTAATAAAAATTTATCTATCTGAAGGGTAATTTTTGTCAATTTGAAGGAGATCAGAGAGGCCCAGAGAACAGGTAAGACATCATGTGTCTGTCTAGGTGTGTCTGTGAGGGTGTTTTAGGAAGGTATAAGCCTTTGAATAGGGAGACTAAATAAAGAAGTTTGTTCTCACCGAGGTGGGCAGCGCCATCCACTCGTCCAGTCTGTGCGGGGCCTGAGTAGCATGACAAGGAGGAGTGGTGGATTTGTGCATCTAAGCTCAGACATCTCAGACTTGGACTGAATGATGTTACTTGCTTTCCTGACTTTCCGGCTTGCAGGATGGGACCTCTTGACCTCCTTATTTCTGGGAGCCCATTAATTCCCATAATAAATGGAGTTTGCCCGTGCACCTGTGTACAAATGTATTAGTTCCATTTCTCTGGAGAACCCTGCATTATACTCACTGGGATTATTATACAGGCAAAAGAGGAGAGGACATACATACAGAGGTGCCTGCCTTCCCCAAGGTTCTAGATTGACCTTTTCCTTTCAATTTGTGGCTTTGTTTCCAGAGTGACTTTGAGAAGTAAATGCCATTTCCCTGATATTCAGATATAAGGCGAGTGACATCTGGAGTTGTGAGTCATGCACCCGGGTGCTCGGGCAGGAGGATTTTTGAGCAGCAGTTCAATGTAGATCCATCCCATTCCAAAGACTCTTCTTGATATGGTGGTGTACTGTTGTCCTGGATCTGGAGACACAGGTAATTCTGATCCTCTCAGTTCACTTACGGAAGACCACACGGCTATACTTTCCTATCCTTAAACTCCAGGTAAGCCCTCTATAAAATTAGAAGTGAATCACTTGTTTGGAACACCTAATGAAATTTAAAAAAAAAAATAGCAAAATCAATCTCAACAGCAAGGCAAGCAAGATGAAATAGGGGGAACACACAGTGCTATAGGGTGTGTCTACTTTGACACGGAATCTGTGTTCCGGTAAATTGTGGAACTACACAAAGTTGTACCATGGAAACCATGAGACTCAAGGAAGAGATGGGTTACAACACTCAGAAGCTTGATCAGTCACATGAACTCCCACAGATAGACATCTAATGAAAACTGTAGTGGAGCTGTACACATGTTAAGTGATGAAGCTACACATAAATACCAGGACAAATAGAGCACTTTCCCTTGACAAAGACCTGGAGCTCTTTTGTGGGAGTGGGTGCCAGAAGGGGGCAGCTTGGGAGTCACTATGACGTGGAGTGTGGAGCATACTGAGAAATCCCAGAGAAGCCCTGGCCCAGAGTGAGTGCCTGAGGCCCATACCCCGGGGGGGCTGCAGAACCCGGTAGGAGGTGTGTTGCATATTCTTATGAAGCTCAGGTCACCTGTGTTCAGTGTCGGGCAGGTGACATAATCCTTATGCAAATGCATTTTCACATTGTGCTCAAATTGCCCTGTAATATGTTGATCCTGCTAGAAGACACTGATGTTTTCAGATTCAAAAACTTTGCCAGGAAAAATACCCGATGGAAGAGACAGAGCTTAACAACTGTCTGGGATAGGAGTCCTCCTGCATCCCCAGACTTGGCCATTGGCACATTGTGCAAGAAGCGTCCCGGGATGATGAAACCCCAGGTTGCATAAAGAAAAAATATAGTCTGACAACAGCAGCAATAATAATAAAGCATTTTGCGGACAGAGGACACTGAGGGAGACTATGTTAATTAATTCAACATGGAGAGGATCTCTTCCGTACTGGGCAGAGCCAGCCACTTGCCCCGGGGAGACTTTGGTCTGGGATAGATGGGCTGCAGAAAACTTTGACGATGTCTGAAGGCGCTTGCGTGTCATTACTCAAGTGTGAGGAAAGTGCTGTGGGAAGTAGCTTTGAGAAGTCTCTGGGAGCTTCCTGGAAGTTAATCATGGCTGGAAGGTGGCAGGACTAAAGGCAATTGAACCCTTGCCAAAAGAATGTGCCCCTGGACAAGGCTGCTTCTCCGACGTCTGGGGGGGAGATACCTCATCATTGAGTGCTGAACAGTGAGTTTCCAGTGCCAGGTCCTCCCTACCCAGTGAACCCAATGGGATTCTCATGGGCACAGTGACATTAATTGGTCACAGCATGATCTGTGTGTAGGTATTTCGGACTAGAACCAAAATACCTATCAAAATAAGGCCATTCACACTGAGCATTTGTTCTGAGAAGTTCCCCCTGTCCTCCCACCTGCCCCACCCCGTAGACATGTCCCCATAGACAGCCTTCTTCTTCCTCTCACACCAACTCCCGGAGGTGGAGTGATGGGCGTTGGGCCACCTACTCTCTCCCTGCATGACCAGTGGGTCCCACAGAGCAGGAACTGGGCTGGATCCCTCTCAGCTTCCCAAGGCTGAGATGCCCAAGTTGTGAGGCCCATGGAGACAGAGGCCAGCTGAGCACGTCAGCCCTCCTGGGTGTCTAGGCAGCCCCTGGCATCAGGGAGGCACGCATGAAATATTGCTGGTGGAAAGCCTGACGGCTCCCAAAGTCATTTTCATTCCGTCAGCTAAGTAAATAAAAACCCATCTCCACAAAATTATGTGGCCAACAGAGGGGAAAAGGTCCAGGGGGTCTTTAATGACATCAGGAAATATTTGGAGTATAATGTCGAGTGAGAAGAAATCAGGCCGTGGAGACCCAGGCCCAGTGTGATCCCCCGTTGTGGCACAGCAGTTTACAGTGGTTGTCTCTGGGTTCTCAGACGTGGGGTGACTTTTGCTCTCATGATTCTACCTTTAGGTCATTTTCCAAATTATCTCAAATAACCCTGCATTACTTTAAAAATTGGAAGGAAATTGCTTTAAGAACAAATAATTCCATCTGGTGCTCTGGTTGATGTGTTTATTCAGTTGGGAACTTTTAGGGAAGGGATGACTTCTGATAAGGGAAATTTCACAAAACTGTTTTCTTTGCTGTAAGAAGGCCAAATTTCCTTTCAGTTCGATGACTCTGGGAATTCTTAAAATTAGCTGGTGGCCTCCAGAGCGGGCCATGCCCTGAGGGGGAACATCTTTATTTCTGAGTTTCTGTTCCAGAGGAATCCAGGAATACCAGGGCCCCCAGCTTTGATTTACGTTCCATTGTTTATTCTAATTGTGTGGGTTTGCTCTAGCTTGTGCCTGGGGGTGGGTGGAGATCAACTCAGGCTAGCATTCACTCAATCAACCCAGATTGCCAGAGCTTTCGCTCCTCCCCCGGGTCTCGGTGTGTTCTCCGGTAAGCATTAGTTCCATATCTTTATTTTTGTCTCATCACAATCTGTGCCATTTTAAAAAATAAAGGAAACTGCCTTCATGCATATGAGTCCTTTTTGTAACGACAGGATCACTTGGTACAGTAGACCCGGGTAAGCACAGAACAAGCTACAGGCAGAAACTAGGCCATGGTGAGTCTATATGTGGCCCATGAGCTAAGACTTTTTCATATTTTAATTGATTAAAAATTAAATCAAAGGAAGAAAAATATATTGGTATGTGGGACATATGTGAAATTCAAATTCCAGTGCTCATAAATAAAGTTTTATTGGAACACAGCTACGCCCATTTGTTTGCAAGTAGTCCATGGCCGATTTTGCTCTGGGATGGCAGGGTTGAGCAGTTGCCATGGAGACCAAATGGCCAGTGAGCCTGAAATACTCACTCCCTGGCCCTGTATAGAAACAGACTGCCGACTCCGGAAACAGACCTCTGTCCGCGTTAAAAGGAAACGTGGAAGAGCTTCTGACCACACAGAGGTAAACCTAGATCAGACTGGACAGATTTGAAACACAAGAACATGGGAAACCATGGAGTCCCAAGGTTCAGGCCCTCATCCTTCTTCATCTCAGTGACCTCAGGAGCCTCTGAACCTGCCTGCCCTTGTCTCAGCTTGACGCACACCCCATACCACCGTCTGAGCTACCTCTCCCAACCACTGTCATCACACACAGAGTGCCAAGTGGATTTTTCCAAAGGGAAACTCGGGGCACTGCCCTCCTGCTGGAGGTACTCCAAGGTTCTCAATGGCCTATCCTGCAGGTCTTCCCTCTGGGCTCTGAGGAGTCCTGGATTCATTGGGAAATGTGTAAGGTACAGAGATGTTGCATGCATTTGTTTGCATAGGAAAAGCTATGGATCTTTCTCTCTGTGCCCCATTTCAACTGGAAAAGATCTATTTTTGCCTAATTTATACAATGCATTTTAGATGAAGAATGGTTTCTATTGCTTGAAAACAAATGACTTCAAAACCAGTAATGCATGAAGTTAAGCTTCTTGCCACGGTGCTGTGCCATTTGGTGTGTTACACACAGTGCACACCAGGGCTGCACGTGCTCACTTGCATTCCCCAGTCTCCCTTGCAGGGAATGGGCCCATGTGACAGGTCATTTCCCATGAACTTTTTTTTTTTTTTAGTTGTATATGGACACAATGCCTTTATTTATTTTTATATGGTGTTGAGGACCCAATTCCTCACACGTGCTCAGCAAGCCCTCTACACTGAGCTACAACTCCAGCTCTTCCTATGAACTTTGGGCTGGGATGACTCAGAGCAATGCACCTTCTCCATCTCTATTTACTCAGACTTAGGAACCATTCAGGCCACTTGTTCAGTGTCACAGTCTAAAGACAGTAGATCATGATCTGTCAAAATCTGTCAATGGCCATGTGGGATGTGTTCTCCACCTTGACCTATTTTAGATAGGCATATTTAACTGCAAAACAAACTGTAGTAGTGGAAAATGTCTGAAATTTGGGGGTTTGTTTATTATTAGAGAATAGCATTACGTACTTGACAATTGAACCTGGCCCTTGTTAATCTGTCATATGTTAGTTGGTTGATTGAGTGGTTGATTCATTAATTCAACAATAGTAACATAGATGAAGAGTCTGGTATCTAGTAGGCTGGATGCTCAAGACAAGTAAAATATAGTCATAGATCCCAGCCTGAATGTACAGTCACGTCGCTTTCTCTCCATAGTATTCCCTTTACCTGGATCCCACAGCAGCCGCTGTGAACTATCTGTGAATCCCTGAGCTCACTCAGACTATTCCTACGCTTCCACCTTGGCCTCCACTCTTTCGTTTCCTATGGATTGAGAAACCTCAGAATCTCAACAGCTGATGGCATTTTGTAAACTCACTGTACTGTTTCCTCCAGGTCACCAATGTGTTAAGTCACTCTGTGTAAAGGACTTGGACAGCCTCACCGAGTTTCCTTTGCTCTCATCAGCACACATGTTTCAGGGAGCAGTGAGACCCCATAATTCATTCTGTCACCTTCATCTCCCGATGTTAGGCATCCCAATATTACGAAGCCATCTGGAGCATGTGTGCCTGCGGTGGTGAGGTCTACACCTGCCTGTGAGAGCAGGACAGCCACTCTGCCAAGCCTGCCAGCCACTGGCCATGTGAGGCCACTGAACAATTAAAATGCAGCCAGTGCCATGGAGGAACTTAATTGTTCACTTTAATCCCTTTTAATTACCTTCATTTTAAGGAGTCACATGTGACTGGTGGCTACCTTCTTGTCCAAAGTAGCTCCTGAGGATATTCAGATCTGCTTGTTTAAATGTTTTTTGTTGTTGTTGTTGTTATTGTTGCCTACATAGAATACATTTAAGATATACAACCATTCACATCCGCAAATAACATGAATGAGGTTGTTGCCAACTAAATAATAGGCTTATTTTCTCTACCAGCATTTCTCCGTCAGAGAGCTCTTCACATTTCTCTCAATTACAGCTCTGGGCTATAACTTGGGCCACGAGGCCCAAATCCAAGGTCACCAGAGTCAAGAGGTTGCCTCAATCTCTGAGACCTCTGGTGTGAGACAGTGTCTCAGCAGAGCAGAGCCATTAATTCAGTGATAACATTGGAAGTAGCCCAATAAACAAATATAAAAAATCTTTTTGCATTCTTTCAAGAAAAAATATTTCAACGCTTAGTTAGTATACATTAGGCATGATTATTTTTGGTTCTAGGGATACATCAGAGAACAAATCAGAAAAAGATCCCTGACTTTCTGCAGCTCACATTTTAGTACATCTGCCCAGACAATAAGAATAAATAAATATACTAAGTAGGCAGACCACACAGTGTAACTGAAAAGCTATTTCAGAAGAAGTGGGTTAAGACACAGAAGGGAAAGACAGTAAGGAGAAAAGAGGAAGTGTCAGATGGAAAGGTGCACAGCGGCTCCAGCTCCCATCTGTGAAGGGACCCTCCCCATCCTGGGAGGAGGGCAGGCACGGACCTGGCTGGTGTCCTGGGGGGTGGAGGTCTGAGCTGCAGGCAGGATGTCTGCATCCGGAGGGTGTGGGTGGGATACAGATGGGTCAGTGAAGTGAGCGGGAGGAGACCCTGGAATTCTGGATCATTTGAAGCAGGGGCACTTTTATAAGGAGTGACTTTTCCCCCATCATATCTTAACCAAGAAGCTTGGTACCAGGAGTCTGGAGTTCTGGTTCCCTCCTCTAAGATGGGGGCTCCTCTCTAGGAAGCACTCCCTGTGGATGATGAGGTGATTTTGCAGAAGATTCCTGCATGGGCCTTCTACACCTACCAGTTGGCAGAGGTCAAGAATGTTAGGTACATGCACACCGTACTGACCTCCTAGGGTTGCCATAACAACGTGCCCCGCACTGGAACACTTTGGAAGGCCACAAGTTTGACATCAAGGGATTGGCAGGGTTGGTTCTTCTGAGGGCTCCTTCCCAGCACTGGGTGGCTCACTGGCCATCTTCGTCATGCTGTGGCTTGTAGACTTAGGGCCCAATCCTTCGTCTTCACGTGGCATTCTCCCGGTATGCATGTTTCTGTCCAAATGCCTTGTTTATGGTAAGACTCCAGTCATTTTGCATTAAGGACTCACCCAACTCCAGCATGACCTCATTACTTAGCCCATCACATCTGCAATGACTCTGTTTCCAAATAAGTTCACGTGGTCAGGTCCTAGGGGCCAGGACTTCACATATGGCTCACGGGGACACACTTCAACCATAATACAAGGTCAGACCAAGTAAAGGAAAGTCTGCAGGTATGCCTGGGCCTTATACACCTACAAATGACTCAAGAGGGTTTCCCCTAAATACTTCCCTCTACGCCATCAGCTAGCAATTATGAGTGACTGTGGAACAGCCTCAGAAATCACGAAGACATGAAAGACACTGATGTTATGATGATTTTTAATGTAAAACAGAAAATGATCTTGTTTGGATCTCTTTTCTTCTAGAAATGGATGTCTATTTTCAAAATATTGCTCTGGCAGCTTCAGCTAAAGCAATCTATCGCCTGGAAAGGCGGAGAGAAGCCAACGTGAGCCTGCAGCTATCAATACGAGCCCGGAGTTCTACATGAGCAGAGGGAGCTCTGGCGGGGAGCCGGGCAGCCTGCCATGCAAGGAACGTCCTCTGAAACGCGGGGTTCGATCCCACAAATCACTAAACGGTGTTGTGTGATGTCATAAAAGCTGCAGCTCGAGGAACCTCTGGTCTCTCTGAAAACAAATTGCCAATGGGCTCAGGTTCAGCCCTTCTCCACTTTTCAGAATTGATCTATGCAATGGGTCCTACTCCAAAATAGGGAACGCAGCATTTCAAAGCGTGTTTCATAGATTAATCAATAAGTGACGTCTTTCAGGTAACAGGGCTTTTAAATGGCAGCCCTGGGACCTGATATCAGTCCTCCAGCAGGATCGTACAGTTCCTGTCCTCTCCACTGCCTGTGCTGCCTCCCAACCTTGAAAAACGTGGGTGTGAAATGTAAACGCCAGGAAAAAAAAAATTAAGATCAATATATTTCTAATTAAAAAAGGCAAAAGAAAACAACTCAAAAACTTCCTAAAGACTTGAAGTTTGGAAATCTCCCCCTGTGTAAAAGTATGATCATAGGATTAAGAATAACAAAGGGTGTTTGAGAGTTTACCAAGTGCTTTTGCCCTGAAAATCTCACTTAATCCTCAGAAGTTTACGGGATGGTTGCTTGTGGCCCAGGTGGTAACGGGTGTAGTTAACACATCACCGCTGGGGTGTGGCTAAGCAGAGATCAAACCTGCATTGAAAGCAAAGGCAGATATTAACTCATTCCCTCTGCCTTTATTTCCTACTGTTTGTTTGCTTCTGTCCTGGTTTTGTATTGGAGCCAGCCTTCAGTTTCAATACAAGTTGGAGATCTACATGAGCAGAACTAGCGCGAGACCTTTGAAGACAGCTTCCTCGACTCATCGCAGCCCCGGTTTCTGGACCTCCAGGGCTGCCTTCCATACCCGTGCTATGCACTCTGCCTCCTGATGCAGGCTGGGGCTCTTCTGGATGCTGCCTTTGGGTGGTGGTGGGGAAGGGGCTCTTCTCCCTCCGCCTTGCTGTGTACCCTCAGCTCTGGTTAAGAGATGGTCTCTCTGCATGGTACAGAGCTGCCATGGTCAGCTGGCCCCTCGGCCTTCAGCACCCTCAACCCACCACCTTTCTGAGATTTCTGGATCTTTTGGTGATTCTCATTAGAACATCATTTCAATTTAACCATTTGAGTGTCAATCCCATTTAAATGATTTCCTGAATAATTTGGAAATTACTTGGGGACTACCTTATTGATTTGAATTTGAACTCTTTTCCACCAGATCCGTAGACTCATCAGCTAAGGGATGGACAGGTCATCTCTCCCAACTGTAATGGCATGACCCAGGGAGAATTCCTCCTATGCCAGGATATTGACTGCATCCTGGGACTACCAGTCTGTTTGCTTTGATGGGCTATATTTTACATTCTTTATTTGTCTCCAGATTACTGACTTGCATTTGGCATTAATGTTTAGTATCATGCAGAATGTTCTTTTCTCTCTCCAGCATGAACACCCTGGTGGGTTTCTCTGAGCCTATTATAGTCAGCTTTGGCGTATTGCAAAAATCACCCCGATAGGAGATGATTGTGAGTTCTTTCTAAATCCTGATTTCTGACCCCACATGAATTTCAATTTGTATATATTATTGGGCATCATAGTTGCCACTTATTTTCATTTTGTTTTCCCAAGCTGTCTAATTTTAGATGGATGGTATCTCTCAGCTAGACGGCAGTGGGAAACATGCACTATAGGATCTACCAATGGTATGGAGAGGAAACCGAAGCCCAAGAGACGGGCCACATGGAGGGGGTGCTCAGCCCCTGCCTGCCTTGCTACACTCTTCCAGCTACATCCCTCCCTGCAGGGAAGCTGGCCCCATCATGCTCCCTGAAGCAACCTACTCGTTCCCATTTTTATTCACAATATGAGAATGAACTCTTCAAATAATTCTTCATCTGCTGGACCCTAAGTGGACACCTATTTCGTACTGTGGTACTTAGCCCCGACTACAGCTCTGATTCAATATTCCAGCCCCACTTTTCTAGAGGAAAGCGGAGTTTGGAGAGAACAAGTGGCATCCTTCAAACCACAGTCAGTAAGTGGCACCTCTGTGCTTTCAATCCAGGTCTGCCTCTGGTGTGGAGGATGCTCGCTCAGCACTGACAGGAGTTGCCTTTGAACTGTGACCCTTCCTTTCCGCTTTTCTCCTACATGCACCACCAGCAGGGCAAAGGCAGCCTGTTCTCCATCCTCCCAGTCCGTCACCGCTCTTCTGGTCTGTGGGAAGCACACTGCTATCAGCTCTGGTGACTTCCCTGCTCCATCCACAAAGGACAGGGACCTCAGAGTTCCCTCTGGCTCATTCTCCTCCCTTCCTGCAGGTCCTCCCAGCCCCTCACCTTCACGGACATTTACATGGACAAGTTCCTCTCGGCCACTGGGCCCGCCTTGGCCTCTTTTAGAACACTGTTCTACACAATCATCTCTAGTCACAGGTGGAGAAAGGTCCAGCCTGTGGTTTGCCCAAGCCCAGCCTGTCCCTTACCCTTCCAGCCTCTGCTTCTGGGAGCTGGATGCACAAGACAGCTCCACTGGCTAGCCCATACCCACCCACGGTCAGGGCCAATCCTCACCTGGCAGAAAATATACCAGGTCCAGGGTAGCATTCTCTTCCAACTTTCCATGTGACCTTGGAACCAGAAATCTTTGGGTTTGCTTTTTTTAACCAATTTTTTAGCCAAATTTAATATTTGCTTTATGAAACTTTCAGGAATGCAATGAGCATCAAAATTGATTTCAAAAATAACAATAAAAGCTCAGTGGTAGAGTCCTTGCCTAGCACGCACAAAACCTGGGATTCAATTCTCAGCACCAGAAAAAAAAAAATAACAATAACAACAACAGCGACAACAAAACATTAGGCCCAGATGCAGGCAGATGACCTTGATTGACCTAACGTGGGTTTGTGGGTCATCACAGGTGAGTGGTAGAGAGCTGAGTGCTGAGCAGTCCCTGCCTCAAGAAATTCACAATTTTAGAAAAAAAGAAAAACAAAAGACAAAAAACAGGCTCATAATAATCAGATCTGCAAAGTGTTTTCACGATGTTTTGCAGCTGAAAGTCGTCATTCTGTGGACTCTCCTGGATTTATTTTTGTGTTGCTGGATACCTGTTGATAGCTCTCTTCTTTGAGAAAACCAAGTTCTAGCAAAGGACATCTTTCACCCAAGGCACAAGATGCAGTCATGATGACCCAGGGTTGGGCTGTTGCCTTGATTTTTTTTTTAAGGGCTGTCATTTATTTGCTCATTTGGTGACCCAGAGTCATGGATGGCTTTTTCCAGACCCCTAAGCACACTGTCAGTGCCACATATCTAAGAAAACTAGGGAGGTCTGTGACATTTCTTTGCACATCATTGATGCCACTATGCCAATTTTGGTGCTGATGATGATTCTCCAATACACATTTGCTCCACTTATATAAAATTTATAGCCTAGAGCTATATATTTTTTTTATCTTTTTGTGCATAAATGCTGAATCAAAATCTTCCTGAAGAGACTCTCAGGGTGGTTAAGCTCAACATGACGGTATTAATGATTTTCAAAAAGAACTAAAGTGGTGGCCATGTGTCCAGCTCTGGTCCTGGACGATAGCCCTCTGCTGGCTAGTAGCATTTTCATGATTTAAAAGTTGTTAAGAACATTCTGATTTAAAAGATGTTAAACTATATAAAATGTGTGATTTAGAATGTATGAAATACAGTACTTGCTTTTAGCAAGAAATCTGCTTTTTTCCTGGCTAGGCTATAACATTCTTTCAAAAACTGGGTCTCCCACTGCATGCTTGGCATCCAGAATGCCAAAAGAAAACAGCAGGTGCCAGGTATAGGTTACCTCTTGTCATGTGGGTTGTTTAGTTGGATCATTGAAACAGACCAGGTGTGGCCACACTTTCTTCACTCTGTGGAGTATTTTTAAATCTATACTGAGCTCACCTCGCATCCCTTAAGACACAAAAGAGGCCCACCATAAACGGGCGGTCACAAGATTAACAAACATGTAGAGTAAGTAACTTTGTCATGGTCAGGCTTTTAGTTAGTATTGAATCTGAAATTGATCTACAAGGGGCCAGTGAGTGACCCCGCCTTTGGCACTTACTAATCTGGCGCTCTCTGGACAGCCATGGCCTGGCAATAAGTGGAAGCCAAAAATATTTGCTAAATCTGTTGGAGAGAAAGAGAGAGGAAGGAGGGAAGGGAGAGAGAGGGGAGGAAATGGTATAGGGAAGGAGGAAGGGGTATTGAAAAATGAGAAGAAGACAAAAAAAGGAAAGACTCGGCAAATATAAGACAACAATAAACACAGAAATAACATCAGAGGAGGAAGGACAGAGCAAGAGGGGAGGATGACGAAAAGAGAGCTGTGGGCAGTGGCAAACCTCAGGCTCCTGGTGAGAAGGGATACTCTAACAGTGCCAAGTGGGTTTCCTCCGGATTTCATGGGTGTCACAGTGATTCCAGAAAGTTCTCTAAACATTGGTTTTGAAGGCAGCAACTGGCTCTACAGCTGTCCCTTGGGTCCAGGTTCTCAGCAAACAGAGACTTAATGAGTAACTTGTTTGCGAGGAGGGCTGAGGAAGGACACTGGAAGGCACGTCCTGGTCAGCTTGGAGAGACAGCAAGCCACCAGGCTGTATGTGCCGTGTGCAAAGGTTTAAACGGAGGAATTGGAAATCACTTCGTGTTATGCAACCTGCTCAGGTGGAGCTTCGGGCAAGCCCCACTTAGGAGCAGGAAAAGCTCGGAGCATCCTCACCAGGGTCCAGAGTGATGGAAGGGTGGGGGCCACTAGCAGACAGGCTGCTTCTTGCTCCCTCATCTTTATGTCTCAACAACCCTGGTCCTTCCAGTCTTGGTTCAAGTTCCCACTCCGGTCAGGAAAGCTCTCGACAGGCAAAACTGGGGCTCTGTGGGGAACACTGGGGTGGGACTCAGAGACCTGTGTTGCAGCCTTGGGGCCCACATACCAGTGACAAGCGGCTCCTCTCCCCTGGGTGTCCTCAGCCAGGTCAATTGCACTCAGGGACACGTGGTCAGACAAACCTCTGACGCAGTCTCAGTGTCACAGTCTTGTGACAGAGTCGAGGAGAACTTTCTGTACTCCAAGAAATATCATGTCTCTAACTAACAAGAGCCAAGAGAGTAATACCCAGTTCTGGGGGAAACTGGAAAATATGGGGAATGTGAGAGAAAAGAAAAAGAAAATCCAGTCATGTAGAAATAAGCATCATTAATATGTTAATGGATCTTCTTTCGCTGATATTATTGCATACATAAAACATATTGAGAAGCATATTGTATTGGTTTTTAACTTCTCTTTAAATTATTTATTAATTTAAATAATATCCAACGTCATTAAATTATCTTTGGAAAAGAATGATTTTCAATGACTGCATATAACTCAAGCAGATTAACACTAATTAATTTGGACATTTATCTTGGTCTTTTCAGCTATTTTGATCATTTTTGCTAGTACAATAAGGTTGCTGTGAACAAGATACTTGAATACACACACACACACACACACACATACGTATACACACATATAGGCACACATATACAGGTTTACACTCTTCCAAGCAATGCAATAGGTAGATTACAATCACTAGGCAAAAGAATGAGGCTCAATTTTAAATCATCCTGCAGAGAAGTTGTAGCAAGGTACCAGGAGGGTTGGGAATGCTCACTCTAATACCTGAGGTCAAGGTTGAGGGCCATGTAGCAAGAACAGTGAGGGAAACTTCACAAGACATTTTCTCAGTCGACTAAGTGTGATTTAAGTTTTACCGTATGTTAATATTTACTTGATTACTAATGAGGCTAATATTTTAATTTCATGCTTATTTTGCCATTTGCAAATCTTCTTTTCTAAGCTTTCTTTTGGATACTTTGCACCTAATTTGTATTAGCAGATGTTCATGCTTGTCCCTTAAATTTTTTAAATGATAAAAATAAATAACATTGCTAAGTTTTACTATAGAAGTTGTATTAGCTTTTCACCACTGGAAAAGAATACCTGAGAAAATCAACTTAAAATAAAGAAATGTTTATTTTGGCTCCCAGTTTCAGAAGTTTCAGTCCATGGTTGTTCAGCTTTACCACTTTGGGCCTGTGGCAGGGCAGAACGTCATGGCGGAGAGCATGGAGCAGAGCAAACATGTCCACCTCATAGCAGCCAGGAAGCAAAGACAGTGAGAGGAAGGGACTCGGGTCCCCTTATCCCTTTGGAGCACATGCCACCAGTGACCTAACTCCTTTTCCTGGCCCCACCTCCTCTGAGCTCCAATAGCACCATCAGCTGTGAACCAAGCCTTCAACACGTGAGACTTCGGGGCATATTTAAAATCCAAACCGTAACAGATGTTTTCTCATATTTCCTTTTATTATTATTTAAGGTGTTTTGTTTATAATATCTAAGGAAATATGTTTTTAGAATGGAAGTCAAGTTCCCTGAAGCTATGGAAATATATCACTTCCCACCATAAATACATTCTTTTTGAATTAGCACAGAGCTTTTAAAACAATAAACATACGATTCACATCAGCATTGTCTCTCGGTTTCTTTTCTTTTTTGTTTTTTTTTTTTCAGTGAGCCAAATTCTCAGTCCATAAAAATAGCAGAACCTAAAATGTTCATGTTTTCATTCTATGGCTATTTTTTTTAGAAGCATATCCAGAGGACATTGCAACAATCATGTCAACAGTGAAGTTTTCTGTTCCTCCTCCCATAGTAGTTTCCTTGAAGTTAGGACATCATTCAGGAGAGCATCTCACTCTTCCTATAAGGATATAACTGGAGCAAGGGATCTTTCTCGAAATTGACAAAAGTTAGGGATGAAAACCTTAATCTGAATCCCATGAAGCAAATAAATCAAATGCTTTAAAGACCTAGGATCTCAGAATTTGGATTTCCTAGCACTGCTGATTTTCTTTTTTAGCCTTGACCTGTTCTCACACTTTAGGAATGTATGATTGCACGTGTCTTCTTCTTTTTACTAGTTTCCTGGATGATTGCCTGCCTTCTTTTCCTCTGCAGCTCCATATGTCCATCTCTGTGCCCCTTGGCTGTGTCTCCTTAGCATAGGCCACCGTGTTTTTTTTTTTTTTTTTTACTGAGCACAGTTGTCATGTTGAGCTCTGGCCCAATCATCTTCTGCATGCCCCTCACCTGGCTTCATGTCACATCTTCCTCTAAAAAAGACAATAATAGCTATGTGTAACACCCCACGGAGATAAAAACTACTGCTAAGCATCTGGCATCCTCCCTTCCAACAACTCTGCTATGCTTCTATATAAGCATTAAACACACCACCGTTTCCCAACATTTCATTTGAAATTATGTTGTTACCATTTCCTAAACTGTAATTTTTAGTGCATATAGGACAATTAAACTGCTTCACAACAGACAGAAATTTAGGAGGTTTCCATTTTTCCTACTTTGCATGGTAGTGACTGAGTGACTGGGCATTCATGGCCTGGATTGCTCTCCAATTATTTTCTCAGGGCAAATTCCTAGGGGCAGGGACATTGTGTTAAAAAAAAAAAAAGAATATCTACTTACACACACACGCACACACATATAAATTTCTTAGAATACAGATTAAAAATGATATAAAAAAGTAAACCATGTTTCCTTCTGTTTTCAGAAGTGTCCAGGAGGAGAGTGTTTCTGAACATGGGAATATTCTGCCTTGTGATCCCAAGAATGTGTTTCCATATTTCCAATTTTTCAAAGTAATAATTATTACCTAATTCTGTTAATCAGAATTTAAGGAGCAAATGCAGAGGGAAAACATTAGCCCAGTTTCTAGTACGGACGTCCACAGCTCCAACTGTACAATTCCTCTCAGCAGTTCCCAACCCTTGCCTTCTAGGCCTTTCTGCACAAGGGGGAGTAACAAGTTTCCACTCACATCCCTCTGAAACTCAAGGAGGCCGACCTCCTTCTTCAGCTCAGAGCAGAGGGGAGCCTGGCAGGGTGGGCCAGTAGGGCCAGCGACGGAGGTCCACATGCCCTGTGTATTTGGAGAGGAGATTGCTGGAAGGTTTTGTTTAACAGACTGCGGTTTTGCGGTTGAGGGTAGGCAGGGGCCGAGGGGGCAGGCCTTGGGGGCAGGACAACCAGCAGCTACAAACTGCCCTGACCTTGGTAGCTAAGAGCGCTTAATCTCAGATTTTCTTAGAATTCCAAATAAGACTTTCAGCACTAAGTTCTTAATCTCAAATATGCAAGACTAGCAAATTCTCTTGTGTGAAACGTGCATCTCTTAACACTGGTCCCAGTCTCCCATTTCCGTCGGGTGTCCCCTGGCCCCCCGCTTCCCCTGCCTCCACCCAGTTCCGTTCTCCCCCTGCAGTCTCCCAGGGTCCTCTCCAGCTCTGCTCTGGAGGGTCAGCCAAGCCCCTCACGTCTGCAGGCCTCTGCCGGGCACTGTGGAAAGCTTTCTCCCTTTGGCTCTCAGGAATCCTGCCTTCCCTCGGAGTCTCTGGGGTCACTGTCCCTCCCGCCATCTCTAGGAATCACTGCTCTCCTCACCTCCTTCTGATGGTGCCAGGCACCCAGAGCCTCCACTTGGCCGCGGTTTCCCTGAATCCCAAGGAGTGAAGTGGTCCTTCCCACGAGTCTGCAGACCCCTACAGGGCAATTCTGTGCCCAATTCCAGGGCCCAGAGAAAGTTGCTGACAACATGGAGAAGTAACAAACATGTTTCCATTGAGGGAAAGAGAGAATAAAGGAGAGGTAGGAGAGAAATAAAGAAGGGAGAGAGGAACAAATAAACGTTTACAGCAGTGAATGTAAGCGGCTGCCGTCCTAGAGCCGAGAAGGGCCGGCACCTTTGATTTGATGTCTAAGACTGGAGCTGCACAAATGTGTGAAAAGCCTCTTAACTGAAGGTCAGTGTAGCTCTCTGGAACAAGGCCAAGAAGTTGAAGGAAGTGAATATGTGGGACCCGCTCACAGAGGCCAGCGGAGAGAGAGCGCCCATCCCTTGGGACCTGGCTCACAGTCCCCTCTTTCTGGTTCACCTGCTTGTTTGTCTATTGCCCTGAAAAGTGAAGATATAGTGTGTTTCCGAGAGCACATGCATTTCCTGTTTTACAGCGTTAAAAGCTATTTTTACATGAAGGGAAGGAAGAAATGGCACTGCTATCCCAGGAGAGCTGGTCACTGAGGGAGATGAAAATTCTGATGTGATTCAGCGCCATGCTCAGCCCCATCCAGGTGGGGGGTGCTGGTTTCCCAAAAGCCATCTGCAGTGTATTCTCCGAGAACAATGGGCTGCTCCTGCCCCACTGCTGCCTGAGGAGAGTCTAGTGCACATTCATTTCCACAGAAAATATCAGATTTGCAGAGGATGGGAAGGGAGTTGTTTTGGTTGGCTTTTTTGTTGACAGGACCAAAAAACCTGACAAGGATAATCCTAGGAGGAGAAGTTTATTTGGGGCTCATGGTTTCAAAGTTCTCAGCCCATTGCTGTGTGCCTGAGGTGTGGTGGAACATTATGGCAGAAGAGTGTGGTGAAGGAAATCAGCTGAGCAGGGACATGGCACTAGGAACCTGAGAGAGAGAGCTCCCGGCATGGCACCAAGAACAAAATTTGTACCCTCCAGGCACACCCCAGTACCTCCTCCAGCTGCAGCCTACACCTGCAGTTACCACCCAGTTAATCCACATTAAGGGATTAATACACTGATTAGGTTAAGACTCTGAATATCCAATCGCCTCACCTCCAAACTTCCTTACATTTTCTCGCCCAAGCTTTTGGGGGACACCTCATATGTAAACCATAACAGGAGTTCACTCAACAGGCCACTTTGGTTGAAAAGAGCTCCGCAGTCTGAGGCCCACGTGACTCTTGACAGCTTTGGTGATGTTACAGGGAGGGCTGTGCTCTCCAGAGAGCAAGTCTTCACAACGAAGGGGACAATTGTTTCATACACAAACTTAGCAAAATTGGTCAAAAAGTGGAATCTGTGTCAATGAGATGGATGTCCCAGGAAACAGGTAGAGAGTTCTCAGGACTTTGGATGTTTGGCCTGCCCATATTTCTCTAATTTTAATTTCATTTATTTATACTTTGAATTCAGGTTTTAGAGTACAGAACTCATCTGTCTTCCTTTGTGGGAGACCAACCTTGCATGTGACGGAGTCACACTCCCTGGCTGGGTGCTGAGGTACTCAGTCACAGAAATGTGGCAGAGCTTTCCCCACCCTTCTTGGGTTTAAGGGCTGGTGTCTCATACATGGGTGTGTCTTGCTACAGCCCGCCCCATGGGTGAAGCTACTCTCACCCGTTCCTTTGCAGTATAACCCCTTGCCCTGTTTAGGATAGAATCTTCCATGGAAGTGCCTTGTGTGTGTGTCCCCTTCTCTTACTGTGCTCTCGGGTGTGGCCTACCCAGGTGTCAGTCAACCTGCTGACAGTGGACATCATGAAGACAGACTCAGCCCCCTGAAACCTGACCCCTTGCCTCATTTGAATAGCTTTTCCTCAATAAAAGGGGTCAGCGCGTGCTCTCCCTCTCTCTCTCTTCCTGCAGACCCTTAAGATCAGAGGAGCCCAAAGAAAAAGGTATTTATGTCTCTTTTGTGGTTATTTTGCTCAGCCCAGTTAGCCCAGTTTACCAGGAGTGACCCCTGAGCCTTTTAGTTGTGAGAACGGAAACCCGGCAGTCCCTGTCACCCAATTAAAGCTTCTGTTACTGTCTGTGATTTGTGTGCCTTTTGTGTTTATTATAATACAAGAAAATGTATGTGTATATACATCTAGGTGTATGTATGTGTTTATGCCATATTATGTTAATAATAACATATCTTTCTATATTTAGAATGCATCTGTCACACACATAGCCATGAGTTTTGGTCTCACTTTCTATACATACGACAAATATCACAGTGTCCTGCCGCTCGCCTGCCACACAGCAATGCACACCTGAGAACCTTCAAGTCAGTCTGTAGGACTCATTCACTCATTCCGTTAGGTCTGCGGAGCATTACGGTGCATGCAGTCTTCATAATGTGATTCAAAACCAGGGTTCTTTAAGGCTATTTCTAATCTTGTGTTATTAGTAATCTGAAATACAATAAATAATCTGAAATATGGGTCACTCTGTGCCTATGTTGTTTAGGTTTAGCTGCAGAATAAATTTCTAGAGGAAAAGTTGCTAAATCAAGCCTAGGTGTATTCATAATTGTTTTCCCAGAATATCATGTTTTTTTTTTATTTATTTTTTTGACTACTGAATACATGGATGTTACACACACTTCAAGAATCAAAAATAGTGAAAATACATCTCCTATATGTGCTTTTCCTCTAGAGACAAGTTCTTATTCTTTTAAAAATTTTTTTAGTTATTTGCATGTTGTATGTTTGTTTCTAGCGATAGTCAATGCATGCATGTGTGTACACATATACACATGTATACATATGAGTATGTATACGTGTGTATTAGTATGCACATATGTTTATATGGGGTGTGAGTACAACATGCATATGCACACACAGGCACATAATGAGCTTATTAATATGGAGCTGGTTAAACCAATTATGGTCTACTCTGGAACGCTGTGCAACTTCTATAGAAAATGAACTGTTAATGTAATAGCACTAAAAGATCACAGAAGAATCCTAGAGCAAAAGAAAAAAAAATAAAACAAAGAGAAAAGACTTGAAGATGTCCAACAATGTGTATGGGAGGAATCTGTTATGAAATGAGAAAGAAAGCATGTGTTCATCTGTAAGTGAGAGTTTGGAAGAACATTTACTGGGGTATTTTCTGTGCTGAATGTATATGTGTGTATGCATGTGTGTCTTTATATATGGTTTTAAAATAATCATAGAAATCAAAGATATCTGGGGAAGGATCTAAAGATTTGCCTTTATTTCTCCATTTAAAAATATATATTTCAAAGAAAGACCAAAAAATCATAAGTATGAGAAAGAAGAGAGCTACTGGGCCTTAAAGATATATGGTTTTTAATCCAACAGGTGCTTTCTATGCATTTCTCCCAGTGTTGAGAGCCACAGCCCAGTCAGAATGACGCCTGGCATTTGCCAGAGGGAATGGTTGAAAGGTGATGCCAGCGAACCATTGAGATGATGATTTAAATTAAGCTATATATAATTGCTGTGATGCTGGATTGATTGAATTGTATATATGACCTTTACTGTCAGGCAATAGGGTGGCTCTTGCTGTCTCAGGAGCCCGCTACTTTGGAGTTCTGGGAGATTGGACGGAGCCCGGTGGAGGGAGTGTGTTCCCGTGTGGTGTGTGCAGTGCCGGTGGGAGTTGGGGAATAAAGAGTTGCTGTTTGAATCTGCAAGGCTTTGTGGCGGCTCGGTTATTTGTGCCCAGCCAGACTGCAGCATCCCAGGACCACACTGGGTCACATATAAGAATGTAGATTCAGATACCCATTTCTAGAGTTTATAATTTAATAGTTATAAGAAGGAAACTCAATTGTACATTAAACACATAATAACAACAACAAAATTTTGACACACAGCTTTATGGCAGGATATCTAGCCACATCAAACACTGGGACCCTTCATTCTCTAAGAGATAGATATATATATATATATATATATATATATATATATATTATAAAATATAAATTATATATGTATATATACATAATATATAATGATATTTCATATATAATAATAATATATATCTTTTGCATACATATGTATCTCCAACTCATTTATTATTTTTGCATATTTCAGAGGCAGTAGAGTGCGGTAGAAAACATTGCTGCCTTTGAAACAAGAATCAAGTAGACTTGAATTTTGACCCTAAGACTCCCTAAATAACAGTAGGAAACCCTGAGCTGTTACATTTACCCAACTAGATCAGTATGAGAATCTGACATTCAACACATAACACATTAACAATCTGTGTGGATACCGTACTCAGTACGTGATAGCTATCATCATTTCTAGAGACAGACAAAATACTTCATCTTTTTATTATTTTATATGCTAACGTATTTCAGGTGACAGCAGTAAAATTAGCTATGTTGCAAATACACTAAGTAGAATGTCCCTGGAGAAACAATAACTCAGGGCAGAGCAGGGCTTGTGGGCAGCTCTGGTTCTATAGGACAGTTTCCAGGAAGCCAACTGTCAGGGCTCTCCGAGGACTTTTCATTACATTCATCTCAAATATAAAGTGATTTCATTTTAGATTACAGAAGCAACTACAGTCTCAGAGAGTGGGAAATTGGTAATCAGTCACAGCATCTAGAATTTAGAGAGGAAAGAGTCATATTTAACACTGTTTTGTTCCTCTCCTGCCCATATGTAGGGTCCCAGGGAGCACCCAGGCACCTTTCAGAGACCTGCTTTTCAATACTCTAAGCAAGATGTCATGATACTGAGTATTCAGCTTGCTGGAACGGGGAGGGACACCGGGGACGGCCTAGTGATTAGTTTGTTCATTAACTTATGCATGCAGTAAATATAAATGGTGCATGATGAGTTAGCATCCTCCACGCGCCAGGTGTTATGCTAATGACTTTCCGTCAATAATCTCCAATCCTGCAGCCACCCATCAGAAGAGGTATCATCGCCACATTTCTCATGTGAAGAGCTGCCATTTAGAGAGTTTAAGGAAACTTCCTGGGGTGACATCATTCCCTAGGGTGGAGTTGTGTTGGAAGCTGGGCATGCCTGAGTGCAAAACCCATAAACTCTCACTGTACCCCGCTAAGGGCTGTCTGTGCTAGACAGCAGTGCTGGGTGTCTGTTCCTGCCGCATGGTGCAGTGAGATGGCAAGTGACTTCCTGTAATCGAGAAGAACAAATGGCTAGGTCAGAGGAGGTTTCCATGCTAGACCTGCCACTTGAGAACCCCACAACCCTGGCCATCCACACTTCAGTATGGATGAAATCCCACCCTGCCTCTGAGCAGATGAGAAAGAAAGTTTATTGGGAAGGACAAATTGGGGTTCTTCCTGGCACCTATTTCTATGATCTCCTTGCTCTCAAAGTAAGATTATCTCTCTGTCTCTTACCACTGTTCCTGCGCCATAGCATATTATCTTAGAGGAGAAATACACCTTTGTTCTTCTTCTAGATTTGGAAACAGCATGTTCATATGATCTGAATGTATGATCCAGTCAACAGCCATTTTCTGCTCTTTCCCCGTATACACTCATTGATCTCTCCATCCACTGCACTCAATTGCTGGCCCTACACTTCCTTCTGAGCCTCCACTTTCTCTCCCTACAGCCTCTACTCTAT
This sequence comes from Callospermophilus lateralis, assembly GCF_048772815.1. Classification (NCBI taxonomy): domain Eukaryota; kingdom Metazoa; phylum Chordata; class Mammalia; order Rodentia; family Sciuridae; genus Callospermophilus; species Callospermophilus lateralis. Next base: position 8,316,306 of record NC_135318.1, read on the forward strand.
CCTTCAGCACCACTGACTTCCCTAAAGGGAAGGACTCAGGGGAGACCCACTTTCCTCAGCAAGAAGCCCCACGCTGTGAGCAGGGAGGTGGCCACAGTTCCAGTCTTGCTGTCCAAGTCTTTCTTCCTTGAGGGAAGTACAGCGTGTTCCTGTTCAACAGGGAGTCACATCAGCTCCAGATGCCCACTCTGGTAGCCATTGGAAGATGCATCTAGAACTACCTTCCAGTGGCCTTGAATTCATCCTCCCCACAACCTGCTCCTGACAGGGCTTTGCAATTCCCATTAAGCAGCAAGAAGACCCTTTAAGTGTTTCACAGACTGTGAAAAAACGGATCAAGTGAAATGTCCGGCTGAGCTCAGGTTCAAGTTCAAGGTGGGAGGTGGATATCTGCAGTGAGATTTTCTAAGCAGGGAACTATCACAAAGGGGCTCGTGCTGTTTCTGGAAATCAGAGATCTCATTTGCACATGCTTGTTTTGTTGCTACCTCCCTTCCTGTCCCTAGCGCCTACTCTCACCCTCATTGTCTCCCTAGCTGCTCTGTCTCAGGCCTGAGCCCTCAGAGAAGAGGAGATCTGTCTGTCTCACCTAGGCCTCTGAAAGGCAAACAGCAGGCTCCTGTCTCCACATTTAACGAGGAAAACCCAAGTCAGGAAGGCTGGGGCCAAGGTTTTATGGAGGCTCTGGGCCAAATGGCTTCGCCAGGAATTCAGCCCGCACTGGTCTCCCTCCTGGGAGCTGCAAAATGCAAACAGCTCTGGTAAAACCGGAGAGCAATTTCCCAAGCAGGAGACTGGGAGCTTTTAACGAGCTCAAGTGAGCTGCTTGTTCCTCCCCTGGTCCTCTGGTCTGGCTAATTAGATTGCCGGTTGTAAGAAGTGGTTGTAAGGAGCCCTTTGATGGCCCAGAGGCAGCACAAGGGTGGAGGCTCCGAGGGCCAGCAGTGCAGGTTGGGGGTGACAGAAATGAGCAAGGCCTGTGAGGGGCTTTCAGGGTTTTGCAAGGTTTCTCTCCTTTCCACTCTGTCTTCTCTTTCCTTCCTGAGAGTCATGCCACAAATCCTACTCATGACACAGTTTCGAATTTTTCAAAGAAAGATGGAGGAGAGGGCAGGATGCACTCTCATTATGTTCTCATTCATTCATTCTTGCCTTTTCTTTCCCTCCCTCCTTCTCTTCCTCCTTCCCTTCAATTGACCTTGTTAGGTTTTAAGTTAGAATTCGGGGTACCAAGATGACCTTAAACATCTAAGACAGAGAATCCAGATACATTGAGAATTGCCAAATAATTAGGAAAGTAACCACAACCACCTTGCAGACAGAGCCCAGAGGCCCGTGAAGGTAGTGGGTCAACGGGGTGCTTCAGGGACAGGGAGGAGTGACGGTGCAAAAGAGCATGTGCAGATCAGAACTCTGATTCCCAGAGCAACAACTGGACTGAGTTTTATTTTTTAAAAAATCTATCTTTTGATGTTAAAACACAAAAATAGCCAGATAAGTAAGAATTGGTAAGTTAAAGGATAAAAAGGACATTTCACTTAGTTGAAATGATATGAAATAAAGCAATGCTTGATAAATACAGGGAACTGCATGTGGCTCAGAGTGACGGAGGGCTGCACCCTGACCTCTAGACCACCCCCAGCATCGTCAAAAGCCTGTATTAGTTCTGGGTGTTCTCAAGGTGGCATAGAAGAAGGGCAGCTCTGGCTGCCACCCAAGGCTGGAGCTCCCTGACCAAGGAGGGGGTCTTCTGTAGTCTCTTCTGTCCCCCACATTCATACATTGAAACTCTTACTCCCAGTTTAGCTCCATTTGGCCATAGACCTGCAAGGAAGTAATTATGGCAGCTCCTTCCTAATCTAAGGGAGAAATAGTCTGAGACTCCAGAGGAGTCCTGAGGGCTCAGACAGGACTGAACCCTACCTAGGCTTTTCCTCCCAGCCCGTACCTATCTATGACAAAGCTTGGTTTATAAATTAGGCACAGTAAGAGATTAATAATTATCACCAATAGTGGAATAATTACAACAGTATTCTATAATAAAAGCTCTTTAAATCTTTTGCATTATTTATTTTTGAAAATTTCCATTTAGCATTTTTGGATTCCAGTTGAAAGCACATAAATGAAACATGATCCTAGCATCCCACGTCTGCCATGAGAACAGCGTGTTCCAGAGAGGGGTTCTTCTCTAGCCAGACCCCAGAACCAAGGAGACTCATGGAAGGCTGTGCCCAGTGTTACCACAGGAAGACCGGGAAGCAGACATGGAAATAAAAGGGAGGAAATCTCAGTGTTGTGAGGAAATCTCATCAAAGTCGAAGGAGTCCAATAACAGCTGCACAGGTGCTGACCCGCCTTCAGCCTTCAACCCAGCAAGGCTGACCTGATGGCATTCGCAGGGCTCTGGCCAGGGCCGAGGAGTTGGGCAGGAGGACCAGGACTCACATGCGCCTGCAGCCCGCTGACCTCCTCACCCCTCTTTTGCGAGCACACGTGCCACAGGTGGAAAGACTGACTGGGGGTGGGGGGGCGTGAAACAGTCCAATCAGCCTGAGAAAGTGCTGTGTCTAGCACAAGATTCACACTCAGTGAATATTGTCTTATGCTTTCAATGGCATTTTTGGATTGTATTTTCTTATTCAGTGTAATATTGAGGATGCTAATTAATGTAGCATCAATTAATCTTGATTAAGATTGAACAAATGATACTTGATTCAAATATTAAAAAATACCTATTAAATTAAAAAAACTGTGTACTTTCCCTGTGCTTGTGCTATGCTAGATAGCGAGGGGACAAAGAAGATACAAAGGCAACGGTTACCATCTTCAAGTACCTCTGAGTCGGGTGGGAGAGAAAGCCTCAAAACTAATGCGATGACAAATGCAAACATTTGTTAGAATTGCCGTCACCGATTTTTCTGAAGGAAATGGTGGAAGTGCAAAGAGAGAGTGATTGATTCTAACTTGATCAGCCAGGAAAGAGATGGGAACTGGTGTGGATGTGGGAGAGGAGTTGGCACTCCACTGAGAAGACACACGTGTGCATGCACACACACATACATACACACACAACTGACTTGTGATGTAATAGGCAGGGACTGCATTTTTTTAAAATTTAATTTTTAAATTTGTTTTAATTAGTTAAATATGACAGTAGAATGCATTTATGCACTTTGATATATCATACATAGATGGGATACAAATTCTCTTTTTTCTGAGTGTGCATGTTGTAGAATCACATTGGTCATGCAGTCACATATGTACATATCTGCTTGTTTCATTCTACTATCTTTCCTATCCCCACATCCACTCCCCTCCCCTCCCTTCACTTCCCTCTACCTAATTTAAGGTAACACTATTCTTCCCTAGCACCCACCTTCCCCTTATTGTGAATTAGCATCCACATATTAGAGAAAATATTGAGCCTTTAGTTTTTTAGGATTTGCTTATTTCACTTAGCATGATATTCTCCAACTCCATTCATTTACTGGCAAATGCCATAATTTTGTTCTTCTCTAAAGCTGAGTAATATTCCACAGGACTGCATTTTTTTAAAAAAAAAAACATCTCTGGACAAATGGATTGCTCTGGGGATATGAAGAAATTAGGGCAGAGAAAATATCTGAGATGTAATGCTTGATTCAGGGTAATTGATTCATTTAACAGATAATATTCATTGACATCTGATTTCACAGCTTGGTTCATTTAGAATTCCTCCTAGACTTGAATATCAGTGGACAAAAAGGCTTCCCTGTAGCCCCACAAAACAATAACTGTCCATTTGTCTTCGGGCTTACTGATTCAATTTAGGAGACATTATAGTTTAATGGAAAAAGAAATAGACTACCCGAGATACTTGGTCTCTAACCTTTTTTGATTGTATTTCACTGGAAAAATACCTAAGACCCAGCTTCCCATCTGTAAGATGGGAAGAAAGGCAATATAATGTTAGTGTCATAGTAACAGTGACAAAGCAAGGTGCTGATAAACAGCTAGAGGACAGCAGGCTGCCCTTGATCACCCTGTCAATGATGCTGGAGAAAACCAAGTGACCGGCTCTTCCCAGAAATCAAATCTATGAATTAGTTGAAATTTATTAAAATTTGCTGTTCTTCAAGAGTATACAAGTAGTTAGAGTTGTGTGCATACTAAGCCAAACTCTCCTCTCAGCCCTGCCACGATCCTTCCAGCTTCTTCCCATTTGTTGGCTCTGACAGTAGGTTGAAAATAAAGTTTTTAATGTCAAAATAGACCATTACAGAATGTCATCTTGCTCTCCTCTTTGTAACTTCCTTGCCACATAGAGAAAATGAATGGAATCAAGAATATTTGGAGACAAAACAAATCCTCTTTTGTGCTGTATCTCCTCAGATAATACATTTTCTAGAAAAAGCCAGAGAATTACGTAAAGTATCCTCTATTTTGGTGTCATATCTAGATTCCAAAAGCCAAATACGACATTGTCACTGTCCGGCTCAAAATACTTCTGAGGATTTCCAAGTCAACTCAAGGTAAAGTCAAGATTAGTTCATTTCACGGTAGGCTCCATGACCTGGTTCCCTTTCCACCCGCTTTCTTGCCCCTTGCCTTGGATCAAACCTAACTCTCCTCTCAGCCCTGCTGGATCCTTCCTGATTCCTTACATTTGCACCTGTCAGTCAGTCTGCAGCACACGGTTCTTGATCAGGGTCCAAGGATTCCAGTGGATCTGTGGACAGACAGCTCAGGAGCCTGGCTGGGAAATTTTAATTTTTCTTTTTCATTTGCATCAACTGAAATGTACTGTTTCCTTCAATTATGAATTTAGCGAACATACCAAGGCAATTTTGTGATTTTCATCAGTAATAGAGATCCTAGATTTTCATATCACAGCCTACTTGAAGATATCTTGAAACGTTGCTTTTGCCAACCTAGCCCTGGACTCTGCTAGAGTGCTTTGCTTAATTCGATGTGTAGGGCTGGGGACATGACTCAAATATTTAAAGTTGTATTTTAATATAACATTTTAAAAGTATATAGTTTTCTTTATAAGTTTACATATTTGGCTCTGTGCATGTAAATACTACATCATATTTTAATGATAAACTCTGAGATGGAGTTTAGAGGTTTTGCTAGACAGCATGAGTCAGCCCTATCATGAAAATGTTGAGGGGATCCGAGGCTGTCTCCCTCCCCAGTGACATGGCTCCTGCGGAACACCTGAGCTTTGTCATCTCAAACCTCAGCGACCAGCATGGTCCCCAGGATGGGGCTGTGCTCCACTTCACAATTAGTGACTTATTAGAAATGAATGAGTAGGCAATCTTTGCCCATTTGAAGGAAAAGATCTGGATCAAGTAAATTGTTTGGGATCAGGAGTATGAATCAGACCATCTTGTCTGTTTTGGTGACTATGTGGAGGTATCTGAATAATCTGAATATCTGATTAATCCAGAACTTCTTGGTTCTCATGTTTTGACATGTAAATGCTTCTAAGGAATAGAGGACTCAGCCAGTTTGCTCTTTGGAGAACCAGGAGAATGTCGTGTAGAAAAGCACACCTTGCTTCATTTGGCTCAGATTAACATCCACATCTGTGATAAAGGCCTTCGCTACCTTAGCTACGTTACTTCATATGTAGGTTATAGTGTGTGTGTGAGATCCACCCCTGTATCAATTTTTAGAGATATACATACACATTACCCAACAGTCTGCATACTAAAGTGTACATGCATTTTAGGTAGGGAGCAATCTATATTTAAGAAATAAGATTGAGAAACATTTGAGAAGGTAGGCTACCCATGGCCTAGTACCTAGTTCTAGAGGCTCACACTGGCTAAGCTGATCCTGCAGAAGGGACACCCTATCTTTCCCCAGTGCTGTCCATGACTTAGGGCAGCATGTATGTCCTAAAATGTAGAAACATCACTGGAAGAGTACAAGAGTCACCAATTAGGCCTCAAATACATTTCCACTTTCTGGTAGAATGGAAATTTGGGAATATCCATAATAAATTTATGTATAGAAAGATTCAGTTATTGGTGTTGTTTCATTTTTGAGCTTTTGGACTCCACTTGTCAAATTTACAGATGGGCTACTTCGTATTCTAATTTTCCTACAATGTTTTGAATATGTCCCCCCAAAAGCATGTGTTAGAACCTGAGTCCCCAGTACAGCAGTGTTTAAAGGTGGGAACTTTGAAAGATAATTAAGTGCCCTCATGAATGGATTAATGACAATTATAAATGGATTTGAGACTATGAGTTCAATCTCCTGTTCTCTGGCACCATGTGATAACTTCTACTATGTTATGATGCAGTAAGAAGACCCTGGACAGATGGCAATGTCATGCCATTGAATGTCCCAGAACAGTGAGTCAATAAATTTCTATTCTACAAATTACTCTGTCTTAGGCATTTTGTTATCACAACACAAATAGACATATATTTTTAAAAATTGTACTTCTGTGTAAAACTTCCAAAATCAATTCTTTTATCACTCTAATGTAAATATGTTTTGGGTCCAGTTTTTAAAATTCCATGAATGAATTTTGCATCTTCCAAGTCAACTTCTCAGATTTTGCCCTCAGGTTTCCTTTTCCTTCTCATGCTAACCAGGAAGGTTGTCCAGAGCTTGGGAGATTCTCCAATTGCTCTCTCTTGCATCTTGGAATTGTTGACCTAGAACTTGCTTGTTTTACTCAGAACAACTGACTTATTATTAATCTCCTACCCTCCTCCCCTCTCCAATAATGTCATTAGTTTTCTGTGTTCGACATTTTCTTATTCTCTACAAGGCACAGGCTAAAAATACCAAATAATTTGATTTTAGTTAAAAAGATACAAATCTTAGGTGTTTTAACGGTTCACTTGGCCAGGATGTTCCTGGGTGGTGGTAGAGGGTTGGGGGTCACCTGTGTGTCCGTTACTGGTATCATCATTAGGTAAGTGAGCAGACTACTAAAGGTGGTGCTTACCTGGGTACATGGGTAGATATTGACAACAGAGCAGGGTTTAAAAAAAAAGTCAGAAGCATTATGGGATATGAAAAGCAAGGTTGCTTACAGCAATTCAGATACACTCATGCAAAACAACAGCTTGGGCAGCATGTAATGACATACAGCGAGGAACCCTGGCCAGAGTGGCATTGTGGCTGATTGTTGAAGTAAGGGAAACAGGAGACAGATGTGGCCAGAAAGGGCCATCAGTAAGTTCACAGTAAATGTTTGAACAAATAAAAATTAAAATGTGCACTTGCACATACTGATAATAAACCAGGAACTGAGCAGTCTAGTGAACTCACCCTTCGCAGTGGTTATACCCAAACAGCAAGGGAAAATCAAGACCAAAGAGGTGCTCAGGAAGCATCCTCTGGGGCCCTCCTTCCTCCCTGCTCAACGCGAGTTGCGCCTCTTCCCTGAGTGACGACTGCCTCCGTTAACTCTAGCGGTGATGCTATCTTAGGAACTTTCAATCTTCTTTATTTTTTGTTGTTTGTGCAATTTGGCAGAAAATGCTGTCTTCATCTACTTTATATTTCTAGCAACTCGCACAGCAATAGAAGGGGAGAAAGCATTCTGTACATGTCGACGGGATTAATTACTGATAAAGAAAACAAGGGGCATTGGACATAAATGAATAGAACTCACCTGCCTTCATCAGAATCGTCCCTGTTCGGCACCTCTTCTCTCCCTGTCTCTCTCCTCCCCTCTCTCTCTCTTATTTGAAAGTTTTCACCATTATTTTCAAAACACTATGATTTCCAACAAACGAGTCATATTTACATCTTCTGCTTAAGTTTAATTCCAAGGAACCAAACTATTCCAAAATTTCCTTTGAAAATGCACCCTGGGATCTCAAGCCCCATGTGTGAAAGGAGGGATTCCTTGTGTTGTGGGGTAAGAGCCAGGGCTGGTGGGCATTCCACAAGCATCAGCTCACCCCACTCAGACACACACTTGGAGTGTGCTCTTCTCTTGCTTTAGCCTGTAGCAAGCAGGACGACTTGAAAGTTTTTGTCCCAAGGCTATCTCTGCAGATGTCACAGCAGCCTTGCAACTTCAGCTTAATACCCTGGTTGTGGAAGATAAGTTATCAAAAAATGCGAAGGCAGTTGGTTTCCCTAATATGTACTTTGTCTGTGGTAAGACTATTTGCCTTCGCTCCTTAATCTGAAAATACTTATCAGTGAAGCAGCCGTTCCAGGGTCCGGCAGTGGCTGATTAACAATGGTCTGACCAAGAGTGTGTTAAGTGTATGTCTTTGGTAACTGCCACCCTCTTAGCTGCTGGAAACACCAACTTGTGACCCCAAACCCCTTGGTCCTGTCTCCATGAAGCTACTTTAGATGAGTGGACTATCTCATCAGCTCCTACTGCACCGGCAAAGCCCAACGATAATATTCCATGAAGTCAAATGGGAACTGTGCTGGGCACAAGTACAGTGTTTACCTCCAAAGTGCAGTTCCATGGTCTGTCCACATTTAAAGAGGGCTATCTAGCAATCACAGTAACTTGACTCAAGAATCAAATATTTAGGGCAGCAAACCATGTCTATTTCGGGCCTCGCAGCTGACGCACACTCTTAGGATATACTGGATAAACACAGTATTTCATTTCAAGTTCCTAAAAGGGGAAGTGACCATGGACAAAATGAAGAAGAAGTTTTGTTTCCACACGCTGCACACGCCTGCGGCTGGCTGGAGTTGGGGCAGCGGAGCCGGGCCCTTAATAAAAGTCTGACACAGCCTGTGACTGAAGCCATTTAAAAGGTCAACATGGTTCAGTCTTCCACAGAGGCATAAAGAAGTGCAGGTTGGCAGAGTCATTAATATATTCGTTGAGGCTGTAATTATTATCCTAATGGCTCTTATCAAAAGCAGCAAGAGGGAGGCAAGAAATGGGTAATTGCAGGATGAGCAGAGGAAGACGGTTCCCCCCTCTCCCAAAAGCTTTCCATCAGCATAATGACCAAAGTATCTGGGACCTATTTAGAAATGCATTAACCAGATGATGTGATTACTCAGTCACTTACTTAATTAGCCCCGATCACCAGAGCTTAGTGTGATCCAGACCGCCCCCTCCACTCCCCCACCCCCAGGTAGAAACCGTCCTCACCTCCCGACAGCCACTGTGCTCTCAGGCCAGGCTTGAGTGGGTCATTGTTTTGATGACATTTTCCATAACCTGCTCAAAGGCAAACCTATCAATCTGTCTATCCAGCTACCTGCCTAATTTCCTGTCTCTCCAAAGTGAATTTGGATTAGCTGACAACAAATGATTAAAAACAGTCAGATTTGAAAGAAAAAAAAAAAATCAAGTGGAAAAAAAAAAAAAAAAAAGACAGACAGACAGATCGACACAATAGAGTGCTGTACACCCGGTCTTGCCTTGTTACTGGAAGTGGTCCTAATTTTGCTTTTCCTTATTCTACAGCCAAAGAAAGAAAAACTTTGTATATAATAACTCCTAAAATCAACTATGTCTTTAAGGCACAAGTGAACAGGTCACTGAAGAGAAGCACACCTATATTTTTTTTCTGAGATGAAAACCACATTCATCAAGAAAGGGGCACCCACGGTGCTGTAGGTGTCCCCTCCGCGGCATCCTCCCCGCACAGGGGCTCACTCCCCTAGCTCTCTCTTTAATGTTGGTGAAGCCAGCTGCACAGCACCCATGGAAAAATGAGTGACTGTGAACTGAGATAGCCAAGTCTCCTAGCACCTGGACGGGTGCAGTTGAAGCAGTGATGTAGGGCTTTACAACCTCCTGTTCAGTTTCCTATCTCTGCATTCAAGTCCATGGCTTAAGACAAAGATAGGATTTTACTCACCTGTAACTCTATGGAGATTACCATGATGCCAGAATCAAGTGCATTCATTCATGTGTTGCAAATACAGGTTCTTTGGATCCTTCCTGTCTCCCTCCCTAATCTTCTCCCCACCCCACGCTCTTCTTGATAACACACTCAGAGTCACCAGAGGTTGAAAACGTGGGTCTAAGACGCTCACCAGAGCACCAGGCCAGTGGCCCTCTCTGCTCTTTGTTTCCTGCATCTGCTGGCCCAAGGACACTGTGACAGTTCATGTATGTCAGCTCATCTGGGTCACCATGCCCACAAGTGTGGTCAAGCATTATTCTACAAGTTTCCATGAGGATGCTTTTGGATGACACTTATATTTACATATATTTATTTAAAGTTATTTATTCTAGTTTGGTACATATGACAGTGGAATGCATCTTAATTCATATTACACATAGAGACCACAATTTTTCATGTCTTTAATTGTACACAAACTAGAGTCACACCATGCATGTCTTCATACATGTGCTTGGGTTCATGATGTCCATCTCATTCCACTGTCTTTCCTACCCCCATGCCCTCTCCCTTCCCCTCCCTCCCCTTTGTCCTATCTAAAGTACATGCTCCCCACCCCCCTTCCCCATTATGGATCAACATCTACCTATCAGAGAAAACATTCGGCATTTGGTTTTTTGGGATTGACTTACTTATAATTATCTTCTCTAACTCCATCCATTTACCTGCAAATGCCATGATTTTATTCTCTTTTATTGCTGAGTAATATTCCATTGTGTATATATACCACAATTTCTTTATTCATTCATCTACTGAAGGGCAAATCTGACATGATGAAGATTTGGGCCTATTTTTCTTCTATTAGGCTCAGGGTCTCTGGTCTAATTCCTAGGTCCTTGATCCACTTTGAGTTGAGGTTTTGTGCATGGTCAGAGATAGGGGCTTAGTTTCATTTTGTTGCATATGGATGTCCAGTTTTCCCAGCACCATTTGTTGAAGAGGCTATCCTTTCTCCAATATATGTTTTTTAGCACCTTTGTCTAATATAATATAATTGTAATTTTGTGGGTTAGTCTTTGTGTCTTCTATTTGGTACCATTGGTCTACAAGTCTATTTTGGTACCAATACCATGCTGTTTTTGTTACTATTGCTTTGAAGCATAGTTCAAGGACTGGTATAAGTGATGCCACCTGCTTCACTCTTCTTGTTTAGGATTGCTTTAGATATTCTGGGTCTCTTATTTTTCTAGATGAATTTCATGACTGCTTTTTCTATTTCTATGAGAAACGTCATTGAGATTCTGATTGGAATAGCATTAAATCTGTATAGTGCTTTTGCTTTTGGTAGTATTACTATTTTGATAGTATGGTTATTAATTCTGCCTATCCAAGAACAAGGGAGATCTTTCCATCTTCTAAGGTCTTGTTTAATTTCTTTCCTTAGCGTTCTGTAATTTTCATTGTAGAGGACTTTCACCTCTTTTGTTAAGTTGATTCACAACTTAGAGTAGTTTTCCTAGTTTTTCTTTCAGAGGATTTGAAAGATGCATTTCTGATGCACAGAAATGACTTTGATTTATGGGTGCTGATTTTATATCCTGCTACTTTGCTGAATTTACTTATTAGTTCTAGAAGTTTTCTGGTGGAATTTTTTGAATGTTCTAGGTATAGATTCATATTGTTGGCAAATAGTGCTAATTTGAATTCTTCTTTTCCTATACGTATCCCTTTAATTTCTTTTGTCTAATTGCTCTGGCTAGAGTTTCAAGAACTATGTTAAAATAGGAGTGGTGAAAGATGTCTTCCCTATCTTGTTCCAGTTTTTAGGGGGAATGCTTTTAATTTTTTCTCCACTTAGAATGATGTTGGTCTAGGGCTTAACATAGATAGTTTTTACAATGTTGAGATATGTTTCTCCTCTTATCCTTAGGTTTTTCAGAGTTTTGAACATGAAGGTGTGCTGTACTTTGTCAAATTCTTTTTCTGCATCTACTGAGATGATCATATGATTATTATCTTTAAGTCTATTGATGTGATGAAATACATTTATTGATTTATGGTATGTTGAACCAACCTTGCATCCCTAGGATGAACCCCACTAGATCTTGGAGCACTATCTTTTTGATATGTTTTTGTATCTGATTTGCCAGAATATTATTGAGAATTTTTGTATTTATGTTCATCAAAGATATGATCTGAAGTTTTCTTGCTTTGATGTATCTTTGTCTGGTTTTGAAATCAGGGAGATATTGGCCTCCTAGAATGAGTTTGGAAGTGTTATTTCTTTTTCTATTTCATGAACTAACTTGAGCAGTATTGGTATTAGTTCTTCTTTGAAGGTCTTGTAGAACTCAGCTGTGTATCCATCTCATCCTAGGTTTTTCTTGGTTGGTAGGCTTCTGATGGCGACTTGTATTTCATTGCTTGAAATTGATCTATTTAACTTGTGTATATCATCCTAAATCAGTTTGGGCAAATCATAGGACTCTAGAAATTTTTTGATTACTTCAATACTTTCTATTTTATTGAACTACAAATTTTCAAAATAATTTCTAATTATCTTCTTTATTTCTATGGAGTCAGTCATGATATTTCCTTTTTCATCACAGATGTTAATAATTTGAATTTTCTCTCTCCTTCTCTTCATTAGCATGGCTAAGGATTTATCAATTTTATTTATTTTTCAAAGAACAAACTTTTTGTTGTGTCAATTTTTTAAATTATTTCTTTTGTTTCAATATCATTGATTTCAGCTCTGATTTTAATTATTTCCTGTCTTCTGCTTTTAGTGTAGGTTTGTTCTTCTTTTTGTAGGGCTTCGATATGTAACATTGGATCATTTATTTGTTGACTTTTTCTTATTTAAGGAATGAGCTCCATGCATTGAACTTTCCTCTTAGTACTGCCTTCACAGTGTCCCAGAGATTTTTACATGTTGTATTAGCAGAAATTTTTTTATGTCTTTTGCAACCCATTGTTCATTCAATGACATATTATTTAGTCTCCAGGTGTTGGAGTATCTTATATTTTTTATTTTATCATTTATATCTAATTTCATTCCATTATAATCTGATAGAATGCAGGGTAATTTTTCTATTTTTTTTTGTATTTGCTAAGAGTTGCTTTGTTGCATAATGTGTGGTCTATTTTAGAGAAGGATCCATGTGTTGCTAAGAAGAAAATGTATTCACTTGTTGTTGAATGCAATATTCTATATATATCTGTTAAATCTAAGTTATTGATTATATTATTGAGTTCTATAGTTTCTTTGTTTAGTTTTTGTTTGGAAAATCTATCCAGTGGTAAAAAAAAAAAGGTGTGTTAAAGTCATTTTGAATTATTAAGTTGTGGTCTATTTGAACCTTGAACTTGAGAAGAGTTTGTTTGATGGACATAGATGCTCCATTTTGGGGGGCCTATAAATTTATTATTGTTATGTCTTGTTGATGAATGGTTCCCTTAAGCAGTATGAAATGTCCTTCTTTATCCCTTTTGATTAACTTTGGCTTGAAGTCTACTTTATTTGATATAAAGATGGAAACTCATGCTTGTTTCCACAGCTCATGTGAGTCATACGTTTTTTTCCAAACTTTCACCTTCAGTCTATGGATGGCTTTTCCTATGAGATGAGTCTCTTGACAGCAGCATATTGTTGGGTCTTTTTTCTTAATCCAATCTGCTAGTCTATGCCTTTTGATTGGTGTGTTTAGGGCTTAACATTCAGGGTTATTATTGAGACATTGTTTGTATTCCTAGTCATATTTGTTTATTTTTGCTATTTAACTTGCCGTTTTTTTTTCCTTTGGTTGGTTTTTCCTTTAGTGTAATACCTCCCTCTGCTGATTTTCATTGTTGTTTTTCATTTCCTCCTCATGGAATATTTTTCCTTGGATGTTCTGTAGTGCAGGCTTTCTAGTAGTAAATTCTTTTAACTTTTGTTTATCATAGAAGGTTTTTATTTACTCATAAAATCTAAAGCTTAGTTTTGCCTGATATGAGATTCTTGGTTGGCATTCATTTTCTTTCAGAGCTTGGTATATGCTGTCCCAGGATCATCTGGGTTGAACAATCTGCAGATAACCTAATTGGTTTCCCCCTACATGTGATCTGATTCCTTTCTCTTGTGGCTTTTAAAATTCTCTCCTTATTCTGCACGCCAGGTGTTTTCACTATATGTGCCTTGGTGTGGGTCTGTTGTGATTTTGTACATTTGGTGTCCTGTAAGCCTCTTGTATTTGATTTTCCAATGCGTTCTTCATGTTTGGAAAATTTTCTGATATTATTTCATTGAATAGAATGTTTTTGGTTTGGAGCTCTATCCCTTCCTCTATCCCTATTATTCTTAAATTTGGTCTTTTTATGTTACCCCATGATTCTTGAATGTTCTGCTCATGGTTTCTTACCATCTTCACTAAGGTCTACATTCTTTTCAAGATTATATATTTTGTCTTCATTGTCTGAGGTCCTTCTTCCAAGTGATCTTCTCTGTTGGTGATGATTTCTTTTGAGCTTTTAATTTGGTTTACTGTTTCTTTCATTTCAAGGATTTTTTTTCCAGAACCTCTGTCTCCTTATTGAAGTAATCTTTTGCTTCCTATATTTGCTTATGTAGCTCTTTATTGAAATAATCTTTTGTTGCCTGTATTTGCTCTCTTATATCATCCTTTAATTCACAGAACATTTTAATTATGTACATCCTGCACTCCTTCTCTGTCATTTCTTCTCTTGTGCTGGCCATGGGTTCTAACAATGTAATATATTGGTTTGTTGGGGGCACTTTCTTCCATTGTCTTTTCATGTTGTTCGTTTGTCTTCCCTTTTAGTACTGTGGATCTGAGGCATTAGAGTTTTTACCCTGTAGGCTTATCGTGTCCCTGCCAGGTTCCTATACCTCTCCCTTAAGGGGGAGAACAATGTAAACAGATCCCAATACAAACAATATACAACCTTAAGCCAGATAGCTGCAATTAAGATGGTTACAGTTTTGTCACAATATACAGAAATTGTAAGTTCAACTATTATCTACAATATAAATAGTAGTTTGAAAAGTATCTACAGTTTCTGGGGGTGGACAAAGAACTAGGGGTGAGATAGAGAATGAGATGTTGAGGGGCTAGGAGGTGAGGATACAGAGTTATTAGATCTTTGGAATCTAAAGAAGTTGGTTATTAGCAGGAGAAGAGGGAGGAAGTGATTTTGAGGAGACAAGTAAGTAGAAACATAGTAGAGTACAAAAATCAAACAAACATAAATATTAAGAAAAGTAAAAAAATGTAAAAATAGGAGATAAAAAAAATATACAATACCACTGTAATATGCTATTCAGACATCCCAGTCCTCAGTAGCCTAAATCATGAAAAGTTCTAGGTTTCACAAATGTTGGGGATGTGAGGGCAGGAGGAGAGAGAGGGAGAGAGAGAATGAATATAAATGAATCTCCAAGGAAGATACAAGGATTATTTTGGTTGGAGATCAGTGTCTTTACAGCTTCTCTTCTCGTCCAACATGGGGGGTTGTCCCGGGATGGTGAAGGTTATTAGGGTGAGAGGGTTGGTCTTGGGAGTGGAGCTCCTGGAGGTGGGATGTAGTACTTGCCAGTCCTCAATGGGAGACTGCACCCCAAGGATCTCCTTTGGGACCCCCTCATGTGATGGGGGTGCCTTTTTCTCCTTATATTACCTGTAGACCTCGCAATTTCTGGTCTCTAATTTAGTCTCTAGATGTATCTCGCTCTCTCCCTCCCTTTCTATTTCCCAATCAGGAACCTTTCTCTCTGGAGGCTTGTGGGCTGCTCTCTGGGGGCTGTGCACCTGTCACAGAGAGCTATTTTATATTGGGCAGTTGAGGACCCAGTTTTACAATCTGCTTTTGTGAGCTGCAGACTGGCCACGAAACCACAGGCACTGTGCTGGGTAGCCGCTGCCGGGGAGGGGAGAGGGGGACATTGGGGACTTTCCATACCTTGATATTGTTTCTAAGACCCAGTCGGTGTTCCATGTTGGGAGTTGTCTAACTAAAGATGGTGATGAAGGTGTCCCAAGATGGAGGTGGCTTCTTTCAGCAGTGGGGTGTCGAGTCGGGTGATGCCAGGGGGTGACACTGACCAGCATGTTCAGAGATGCAACTCTATGATGTGCAGCATTCTGTCTGTTGGACCCAGTGCAGTGACCCCAGGTGCAGGCTATTGTGTGTAGGGGACTGTGGCTGGCATTGGTTGCATTGCTCCCAGATGGAGGCAACCGGGGGAGCCCCACGTTGGTAGATAGATGAGGATCTACATGGGAGCAGCAGCCAGGAGTCCTGAGCAGGTGGGTGGCCAGGAGTCCTGTGTGGGTACTGATGTTGGTGGTCATACTCAGGTACCCAGAGGACTACGTGGATGAGTGGCCGGGAGTCCTGAGCTGACACTGAGACCTGGAGACCTGTGTGGCAGAAGCAGCTGTCAGGGGTCTTCTAATCACTTGCAGAGAAACAGTATTCCACTACTTGACTCCCAGGTCCTGGAATGCCACCGAATGCCACTGCCCTTGAGCCCACCAAAGTACTTTCAGACTTTGCAGAAGGGTGTGAGTGACCTTTAAGGATAGATAAGCAGGACTTGGAGGGGTCTCAGGGCACCAGGAGATTAGAGCAGGAGGATACACATCCAGGAGCCACATGGTACCGGTTAGGAATGGGAAGCCCAAAGGGCCTTCTGGAATTTGCTAGGGTTCAGGGATACAAGCCTCTCCTTGATAATTACATTTTTCCTATCTAGTAAGATGCAGGCTTGACGTGAATATCGTCTGTTCATAGGAGACAAAGTTACATGGTTGTGATCTTGAATTTTTTTGTAGACTGAGAGTTATACTTGCTACAAAACTTAATTTTCTAGAGTAAGATGACTTATCCCTTAATGTTTAGATTACATATGTTAAAATGTTATTTCAGAAGAGGTAGTAAAATAACATGCCTAGATATTGTGGTAAATGAAAAAGATACACGGTTGATTGACAACAACAGAATAAACAAGTGGTTTTGTGGTCACATGGGCTGGATCTGAACCTCAGATTCACGACTGGCTTGGGGAAGTTTAGACGGGTCCTGACGTTCATTTTCTTAGGCTATGGGCATCTCTGTAAAGTGGGAGAAAATGTGTTGATCAACCTGGAGAGCGTTTTGTAGAAATAAATATGGTGATAAATCTAAATCATGTGGTCCAGCTTCTAACCAGAGAGGGCTCAGCAGGTGACACCTCCTTTGTTCTGTCCCCCTGGTAAACTGCATAGGACAGAGCAGGAGGTCTGGAAGGAACAGACCTTGTGCCCTGGGGTGATGACATAATGCCTGATTATTACTAATATTATTTTTCATTTTTCAAAGCTTTCTGTGATTGCTGCACCATTTCATTCAACAGACAAATATACGTTAGAAAGTTGTCAATTCCTGCAGCAGGCCCTGAAGTCCACAAGCAGACAGGAGTGTGTCAGAAGTGTTTGGCCCTCTCTGTGCCAGTTCTTGTTGTGGCCCTCAGAAAGAGTGGAAGAGCCAAGTGGGACCCAGTACTTCCATCTCTTGAATTTCAGTCTGGCTGGCTGATTGCAACACACCAAAGCCTTGGACTTTCCCCAGCCTTTCTTTGAGTATCTTCCTGAACTGCTATGCACTGTCCAAGGGCAAAGTTTTTTTTTGTTTTGTTTTGTTTTGTTTTTTTTTGGTCACACAGACCTGCAAGGTTGCTGGGCACATATAAGGATAAAGAGAGATTCGAGTTACTCAATACTTGTTTTGCTTAGTCTGTTTTTTTTTTTTAAATTGCATCATATCTCATTTGGTGATTGAGCAATGCAGGGTGGGTAACTAAACTGAAAGTTATGTAAGTCTGAGCTCTAGGCACCTTTGCAGTTGAGACATCCATTTATACTCAAGTGGAAAATATTCAGTTCTTCTCAATTAAAAAAGAAATGTGTGAAAAGCCAATGAAAATAAATCCCAGTGTCCCTTGCACGAATCAAATAAGCAGGGAAGGTTTCCCTTCCTGTTTCTTCTCAGGTGTTTGGCACCCTGTGCTCATGTGATGACTATCCATAAGAACAGATGTGGGTCCTTGAGACTCTGAGTTCCTGGTAACAGTGCCCCTGCACCTAAGATGGGCTCTCAGTACCAAGAGCACCAACCCTGGAAATGCCTAGTCTGGATTCAGCTCTGAGTTCTAACAGATTCTGGTTAGGTAACTTAAGGCAATGACTTAATCCTTCTGAACGTGAGCCTTCATCTTTATGAGGGGGATGATAATGTTGAAGCAAAAACTAGCAGAGAAGGGCTGGAAAGGCCACAGCGGGGACACTGTGGGCCGGCAGCGCTCCTACACTCCTTTCCAACTCCTAGACTTCTTACATGGCTCAGCCACTAGGTGCTCCGGTACCGACCCGCGACCACGGACCACTGTTCCACCCCAGAAGCTGCCCCAGTGCTTGGCGAGGGCATAAGACAGTCAAGCGTGGGCACTGCCCTTTGGGTGTAGAATGAGAAGACCTGAGATGGACAAAGGAGAAATTCTTCCAAACTCAGAGATGCCTGCGATCGCTGGGGCGCAGGGGGGCACAGGAAGAGCGAGATGTGGAGCTCGGGATCTTGAGCTCTACCCCGAAAAACAAAACCTTCGCCACAGTCTGTCTCCCAGGTGCTTCTCCGTTTGGTGCTTCTCCAACGTTGGGGGGTCATTTCCCCTGTCAGCTTCCATCTCTTCACCTTATAGATTTGGCCAACACTCTCTGGTTTCTTGGTTTGGGGTCCCAGAGGAAGGGTGGCAGCACAAGGGGATGGGGAAGAGTCTGGGAAGTTAATTAAGGCTTGGTGGCATCACGGATCTAAGAGTTTGTGGAACACAAAATCTTATGAGCTTGTGAGATTATTAGGGTGCATACATGCTCAGTACAGGAGAAGTGGATGTTCAACCAGACAAAGGAATCAACGTTTGGTGCAGATTCCATGCTGGTTCTTTGAATAAAATGGATGCTGCTTTTCTTTGACAGGAAGCCTGGAAGTTCCTACAAACAGCTCAAGCGCAGAGCTGCGGCAGCTCCCGCGCTGCACATGCTCCGTTCCACTTGGAACCCTCTTGGCGCAAGAAGTGCATCCACATATTCCCAGGGGCAAGAGCTGTGCAAATAACATACTTTCCGCAAGGTGTGGGACATACTGTGCTTGCTGTGGTCTGGGAATCTCAGAGTACAGCCAAGCTGGAGGGTATCTTCAAGCTGGATTCCTTATTCCTGAACTTAGCTCAAAGACGGGCACGACTTTTTAAATTGCAATCACAGAACAAAGAACTCTGAGAGGAAGCCTCTGTTAGAAGAAACGTGACATCTAGAAACTAGGGAGCTCTGGCATCATTCTATCAATTTAGTCCTTTGGGCACGGATGGCATTTACCTGAAAGTTAATTTAGCAGCAGTGTTTCAGGAAGGAGAGGTGAGGCTCTCACTGGACTTGGAAAATCAAACCTGTTATTTCAGGTACAGTTGATGCAGAAGGTAATTCCAACAGGAGCAGGGCAATTATCCACTATATTCATTTTTTTAAATTAAAAATATTGAATAGTACTATCCATTGATAATATTAACTTTGTCATTCAGAAATCCTACAGAGAAATTTTCCTATTGCTCCTCATTATTAATTTATTTGTTCAATCTTTTGAAAATCTTAGTATGACTTCTTTGATATTTTACATGTCAGTTATCTCCCCACACTGCTCCTGTGTTCCTTTGACTACACCATCACTGTGTGTGTGTGTGTGTGTGTGTGTGTGTGTGTGTTTTAGAGCATTTCTTTATTTTCTAGCTTTATAGGATGTTCCAAACTCAATTTTGCATGTACCTTACGTTAGCTCTAGAATCATGTATTTTTCTGAGAATTCCTGGTTCTTTTTGTCGAACATGGGTATTAGAAACCAAAATCTGGGCCCTCAGTGTGCCTATTCAACTGGGGTGTCATAGGCCCTTCTCAGCTAACAGTAAGAAAATAAGCATGTGGGAACTAACACACTAGCAAAAGCACATCTATAAATAGTTTTACAAGCATCTGTGTCTATATTAGACTAAATGTGAGTTTCCATTCATGACTTCAGCTTTAATCCATCGACACATGAATCATTTCAGCCTTTTCCTTCTGCTTGTCTATAACCTCTCACTTCAAGGGCAAGAAATCTGGCCCGCACCCTCTGTTTACTAATTGATAATTTTTTGCACAGATGTATAGCAGTATCCAGATCATTAACCTATCATCATTGGAACAGCTTATCAATTAGAGAAGAGTTCATATGTTCAGGCTTTTACCCTTATTCTTACAGGCTCCACTCATCTCTAAAGTTAGTTAGGGGAACATCCCTCTTGCCCACCACACTCCTCAGTGAGGTTATTTTAGACATCTGAAATAAACTAGATTATTTTGCCACAATCTGTATATCATACCGGAACTAAAGCTTTTGAACCGATCTCCTATATGACATTTTTTTTTTACATTGCATTACTGTATCACTTCATTCTTTGAATGTAAATATCTATGGATTCAAACAATGCTATTGTCATATATCCACCATTATAAGAGCACCAATCCCAGTTGTCCCATCTTCATGTCTCCAACCATTCTCCCGCCCTAACCCTGGAACACTGACCTTTTACCATTTCTGTAATTTAAATCTATGTATCCTGTAGCTAAGTCAGAATTCTTGGAATGACAGCATATTGTAGACCCATTTATTTGCTTACCTGACTGCAAATTTTAAATCAGTTCTAGTAAAGCAAGTAAATGTATTATTTCTAATGCAAGAAGCACAGAGAAAATTCTTTAAATACTAAGGAAAATAAACTGTTTTAAGAATTTTAATAATTACTAATATGACCTCATAACTCATTAGTGCAGATTTTAGTGCTGATATTACTTAAATATGTAAAGTTCTTCAGGTATTAAAATATACACTTTGATATAATTAAACTGTTTTCTTAAATGTTTCCAAGCCCAAACAAATTTGTAACAGTTATTGTAGACAATGAATTGTCACTATTTACTTATATATACCATATTCAAATCAATAAAATAACTGCTTGAACAATCTGATTTAAAGCTACAGTCTGAAGATGTTTGAAATGTTCATTGGTAAAATATTTTTTGAAAAATCCTAGATAATATAATGCTTAAATATATTGAAATTCTTTGATATATTAATTTCATTTTGGAGACTATTTGGGGAAAGTTCTCAAAATTGTGGAAAATTTATGAAAAGAATTGGCTTCCATTGCAACAACATTGCAGGACTTTTCCACAAAGCACATGAAACAGTAAATATAAATTTTATTCATTATAAATGCTGCTATAAAAGGGGAAATTTTAAAGCTTTTTATTTTGAACTAATTTTAGATTTTTAGAAAAGTTGCAGACAGTACAGAAAAGTTGCCTGTCAATCAGCGTCCCCCACAGTACAATGAAACCAGGAATGGCCACTGCGACAATAGGATCCCCACCCTTCAGAGGGTGAGAGACCCACTTGCTTCCCATAACATCCTTTTCTGTGCCTGGATGAGGAGGGCCAGACCTGAATGGCACAAAGACACACACACACACACACACACACACACACACACACTTGCTGGGCTCAGCTCTACAAGGAGATACCTGGAAAACATGGGGAGAAAATGCCCCAGAGTTAACAGCTCTCATTTTATCTTTGGGGGGAGGGTTATAGGTAAGTATTTCCCTGAAGCTTTTTCTTCCTTTGTTTTATAAAGTATACTTTCAGAATTTGTCATCCAATATTTAAAATTAGAGGGAAAACACTTAAAATGAAACAAGTCGGAGGTTTTTTCCCTGTCATTTCATTGAACTAAACATCATTTCACTACGTGGGAGCAGGCACATATTTCTTTCTTTTAGTTCTGATACAGCTCATCCTTTGCCAATTCAATTACCTTTCTCCCCTCCCTCCTCCCTCCCTCTGTCCCTCCCTTCCTCCTTCTCTCTTTTCTTCTCTCCTTCTTTCCACCAACATCCAGATATATTAAATGTGAAGGAACTGGTCAAAAATTAGTGGATGGGGCATGGGTTGTTAGAGGCACATCTAAAAGGACATCTCGAGGCATTCCAAGAGTATCGCAGACACAGATGCTCCCTAGAGACAACACCTGGGGTGAGACTCCACTGAACTGCACCTTGCTGAAGGCAGGTGGAGCTGTGATGGAGAAATGGTCCTCACCTTCTCAAAACCCCCTGGGAAAAATCTGCTGTGCCACCCCCTCCACAGTGTGCCATTCAAAACAACAGCTGAAGAAATAAATTCAAAACAGTCACCTTCTGCCTGGAAGGTGCTAGAAACTAAAGTCCAGCATTTCTGATCACTGATTACGGAGGCAAGTTAGCACACTACACTCTTGACCAATGGGCAGAATCCTTCAGAGTCTGGCCACAGTGCAGAAGAATCTGCCAGGTGATGTGGAAAGGACCTCATTGAGCCTGTGGAGCTTGGGGGTAGCTCCTGGTTACCCACATGTACTAACTTTGGCTGTTTATTGAGCACCTACTATGTTCATTCCCTTAGCACTTAAGTCAGTAACAAATCATAAGACAGGCAACATAAATCTACTATGCACACAAGAAATTTGGAACTCTTACAGAGTATGCAACCGTGGGCAATGTAATCTGAGATTCTGTTTCCTCCTCTGTAGGAGAATAGCAATCCTTTCCTGTGAAAGTTTTTGGAATTAAGTGAGCCACACAGAGAAAGCCCTGAGTGCATGCCCCAAGGCCCCGTGGGCACTGCAGAAGAGCTTTCTGTGCTGGCCAGACCCACAGCAGTGCTGCTTCTGGAGGCTTTGCCCAAAGTGTGATCTGGTTTAGATTTTTTTAACTTAAGCCTAGAATCCCAAGGAGCTGCCAAGGACCAAGGCTCTACTTGGAATCTTCTTGAAATGCAAACAGTTTAGAGGTCACTGAAAACTTCGTCCAGTGTGTCTTTATATTTGTCTCATAAACTCCAGAGGAAGATTTTCCAGGAGATGGCGGCGTCTCAGGAGACTCTTCTCGGGGGCTCCTGTAGCTCATTCTCTGTTGTTCTTGGCCTCTGCGTCCTGAGAGGAAAAGGGAACTCAGTGAAAAATGTTCAACAAGGCCAAAGATATAAATATTTTTGAAAAGCACTAAATAAAACGTGTTAGAAGCTATTGCTGTGGGGAGGTTTCTCAGCCACCAGTTCCAAGCGGGGACCAGCCTCAGCATCCCTGAATGCTCTTGCTTTTGGCTTCCGGGAGCTCCAGGCTCCTGGAACGAGGGGTGCTCTGGGCCCTATTGACAGGTGAGTGGAGGTGTGAGAGGTGGGTAATGCGAGAGCTGTGCCCCGTGCCCTTGGGGGGAAGGTGGGGACTTCTCTCCTACAGTGGTCTCCTGGAGATACGGAACAGGAGGTGCACACTGAAACGCAGAGATGGGGCTTCAGCTCTTACCCTCTGTGTTTTCTCTCTTTCTTTTATCACTTTTTTCCCCACATGGAGCTACCCTGCTCTAAAAGTATCTTTTTGGGAGCAGAGTTCTATGAGACTGAACACAGGTATCAACTCACGGAATGAGTGTCAGAGTCAGAACACAGGGCTCCTGGTCACTTCAACGCATCTGGTGCTCTCCCCTGACGGTCTCACCTTCTAAACCTAAACCCTAGAAACCGTGGGTCTGTCCTCCTTCACCGTAAGTGTCTTTGCAGGAGAGCCGTGCAGTGGAATCTTGCCACCCACGGCCTTTGAACCTGGTTTCTTGAGCTTTGAGCGTGGTGCTCATGGTTCACCCACACTATTGCTGGTGCCCAAGTCTGTTCCTGTTATTGCTCAACAGCCTCCCATTGTATAGGTGTGTGGTAGAAAGAGGGAAAGCTGGCCCAATGCTGTCCTCATCCTCATGCTAAAATCCTGCCTCATGTGGGGATTTCACAGATGGAATTACATCAAGGGTCTTGCAGTGGGAAGTTTTCTTAGCTCATCCATGTGAGCCCAGTGCAGTTGCATGGCCCCTGATAAGACAGAGTCAGGAGGGTCAGAGTCAGAGACAGGAACTGTGACAACAGAAGCAGAGGTTGGAGTGATGGTCTTTGAAGATGGGAAAGGGCTCTGGGCCAAAGAACGCAAGAGAATTCCAGAAATTGGAAACTCAAGAAAATGGTTGTATTCTGGAGCCTTTAGAAGGAATTTAGCCCTGAGAACACCTTTGTTTTACCCTCAAACAACTCATTTTGGACTCTTGACCTCTGGAACTATAAACCAGTTGAGTTACTGAATTTGCGGTAATTTGTTATAGCAGCAAAACAAAACTAATACAAGAACAGGGAACAGCTTCAACAGCTTGTGTCTGCTTCGTCTGTTGAAGGACAGTTGCTATATTCAAACTTCTGGACCATCCTGAATAGAACTAAAAGACCTAAAAGTGGGACTCCTGGGTCCCAACAGTAACTCATGAGAGTTTCAGTTCCTCTTCTCCTGGTCAGCACGTGGTGTCCCATGCCCGTGTATGGACAAGTTGATTTGAGTAGCTCTATGATATGAGTAGCTCTATGATATGTGTGCCAATGAGGTCTACAGTCTGTAGAATGTAGAACACCTCATATACTTATCTGCCATCCATATATTTCTTGATTGACATGACTGTTCATATATTTTCCTATGCTTTTAAATTGAGTAGTTTGGTTTCTTATTGTTGAGTTTTTGAGAATTATTTAAAATTGTCCATATGGATCCTTTATTGGTTATTTGTGGTTTGCAAATATTGTGTCTTTTTGTTCTCTTGTTTCTTTTGCAGAGAAAAAGAATTTTTTCTGATGAAATCCAATTTATTATGCTTTTCTTTAATGGAATATATTTTTGTTTTTATTTAAGCCCATATTAAATTTTGTTTTATGTTCTAGACTAAAGATTGTATAGTGGATGTTTAGCCTTATGATCCATTTTGAATCAGTTTTTAATAACACCGGATCATTGTTCTTCATGAGGAGGTTCAAATTTTCTAACACCTTTGGAAAAGACTCTTTTTTCCCATTGAGTTGATTTTGCATCGTTGTAAAAATAGCTTATTTGTACCTGTGTAGCCTACTCTGGGCTCTGGTCTGTGCCACTGATATATGTATTCCTTTGTTGATATCATGTTGCCATGATGATTATAGCTTTGTAGTAAGTTTTAAAATTAGCTACTGCAATTATTTCAACTTCATTCTTTTTCCAAAATTGATCTTATTAGTATGCTTGCATTTTATATAAATTTAGAATCAATTTGTCTATACTGGCAAAAAAAATTAGTGGGATTTAGATTTTTATTGGTATTTCATTGAATCTACATATTAGTTGGAAGGAACTGACATTTCTACTGCATGGAAAATTTCTATCCATGAACACTGTATGTTTCCCCCACTGTTTAGAATTCATATGATTTTTGTCAGCATCTTTTAGTATGCAAAAATAAAGAGATGTTATGGGAATCTTTCTGGATTTATAGCTATTTATCAAAGCTTTGAAAAATAACTTCAAAAAGTAACATAGCCTTGTATCATAAGAATAAAAAATTTCTTATTTGTCGTGCATGATTTTTAAACATGTTATTGGATTTGTTTTTCTAATAAGTTTTTATGATTTTTTAAATCCACATTATTAAGGAATATTGGTTTGAATCTTTTTGTACTATTTTTACTTATGGCATCAAATCATGTTGGCCTTATAAAAAAACTGATATTCCCTTTCTATTAACCAGAATAGAGTTTATAGAATTGGTGATATTGAGACTCAGAGACCTGAATTTTTTCAGCAGTATGCTTTTGAAACACCAGTCAACTCAGTTAATAGGTTTTGGATAATTCAAAGTATCAATTTAATCTTTGTTGTGATTCAATTGTTTTGGTCATTTCTGAGATATTGATGTGGCTTCACTGAAGTTGCCAAATATATATCCAGAGTCATGTGAATGTATGTGTAATATATATTCAAACAATGATATATGTAAACAGTATTGTAACAACTATGTATGTAAAACAGCTGTGTGTAGAAATGCTGTACGTGTACTCTAAGTACTTGCAGGTAGAAATGTCCTTATCCTTGACGTATGTGTGGACCCTTTAGTGATGTGAGCTTTCTTGCTCCCACCATTTGTAACCTCTGTGTGTGTGTGTGTGTGTGTGTGTGTGTGTGTGTGTTGCTAGAGGCATAACTACTTTATTCATTTATTCACTTAACCAGGTTTGGTTTCATTATTTCTTTCTGTTGTTTGTGATTTCACTGAATTCTCTTCTTAACTTTCTCCTCCTCCTCCTCCTCCTCCTCCTCCTCCTCCTTCTCCTCCTCCTCCTCCTCCTCCTCCTCCTTCTTGGCTTGCTTTGACTTTATTTCACTCTTCTTTCCTTAGTGTCTTATGGTGAAGTCTTAGATTATTGATTTGAATCTTTTCTTCTCCTGTAAGTAAAAACATTTAATGCTGATAACCTTTCTACAATCATTGTTTCAACTGATCCCACAATGCTGTGGGGTGTTTAATTTTCATTTTATTCAACTAGAAATATTTGCTTATTTATCTTGTGACTTCCTGTTAGAGTCTGTAAACAAGTCAGGATGGCGCCTGGCATTTTGCCAGAGAAATGTTAGAGTCTGTAAACAAGTCTGGATGGCGCCTGGCAAAATGCCAGAGGGAGTGGTTTGTGAAGTAACGCCAGCAAGCCATTAAGTGTGGAGATTCCTTATTGGTTGACTGCTGTATCTAGTTTATGTTAATTAGATAAGCTGTGTGGAATGTATAAATACCACTCCTGTCCTACCATAAACGGCTCCTACTCTTGCTGTATCAATCTACACAAGTTGTTTGTCACACCCCCCCCCCCCCCGTTTATTTTGCCCAGCCAGCCGGGCTGCAGCAACTTCCTCTGTAATTCATGTGTTCTGTTCAATTTCCATGTTTAGAAACTTTATTATCTTTCTGTTACTGTTTCCCAGTTTGATTCCATGTGATCTTTGATTGACTGAATTATGTTCCCTAAATATTCACATGTCAAAGTTCTAACCCCAGGACCTCAAAATGGGATTGTGTTTGGAGACAGAGCTTTTTAAAGAGGCAATAAATTGTGGGTTCATTAGGGTGGGCCCTGATCCAACATGACTGGAGTCCTTATAAAGACAGATTAACGTAGACCACGTTAGAATGTCAGAATACAGGGAGAGGGCGGCCATATCCAGCCAAGGAGAGAGGCCTCCAAAGAAAGGAACCTGCCTGCACCTCCATCCTGGACTTTCAGTCTCAAGAACTGGGAGAAATTGCATTTCTGTCATTTAAATTGCTCTCAAGTGGTATTTTGTTAGTGCAGCCTAAACAAACTAGTGGTTGGTCTAAGACCAGACTTTCTATGATTTAATTCTTTTAAATTTGTTAAGGCTTGATTTATAACCAAGGATAAGGTCTTTGTTGCTTAGTGCTACATATGCTAGAAAAGATTACGCGTTCAGCTCCTTTTTTGGTGGAATGATCTATAAATGTCAATTAAATCCCGTTGGCTGATGCCCTCGTTCAATTCTTCCACATCGTTTCGTCTGTCTTGTCAGCATGGAGAAAGATGGCTGGGATCACAGCGATTCTCCTGGACTGGAGTTGTTCTGAGTCTCTCACTAGACACGGCCTGTCAGCACTTCTGTGACTTCTTGTCTTTTCACCATGCCCACCTTAGCGTTGGTGTGTCTCTGTTCTGAAGCCAGCTTTGTTGGGGTTAACATAGCCATTCTGGGTTTCTTTTCTTTTGTGTTCCTACGGCATATCCGTCGCAGCCTTTCACGTTGGGACTACCTGTCATGACACTCGCGGTGCCTTTCTCCTGGTCTTGTTCAGCTGGAGTTTCCTTGGCTTGAAGATTTGCAATTAAATGCTACTTCCAAGCATGTCCTCCCCTTATGAAGTCTGATTTTAAAATAATTTTTTCCTGAGTTTTTATTATTTTATTCTAAGAGGATTCTCTAGAGAGACCAGCTTAGGTTCAATAGGAATCAGGCATCAGGACTCATTATAATATTTCCTTTTTCTTTTCTTTTGCCCATTTAGGGGCAATAGAAGTTGGTTAATATCATCTAAAATTTACATCTGAAGCCAAAAAAAGAGATAAGGTCAGGTTACTTATTGGATTGGGAGTAATGGAACTTACAGAGGTGAGTGCATCTAAAGATGTACACAACAAGGGACGTTTGTCAAGGAATCAACTCAATCCCAGAACATTTAGGGCCATTGTTTATGTTCCCCATATTAGCCTGAAGAACAGCACGTTATCTGTGATTCCTCACTGATTTCTGGCCCCAGCCCTCTGCACATCTCTCCCTTGGTGTGTGGGTTCCCCTTTCTTTATCCACTACCCACTCCACAGTGCTGTCTGGCACGTGCCATTCGAGGGCTGGCAGAGGCTCCGGTGCAGATAACTGCTGAATCAGCAGGAAGACGTTGGGGCTGTCACCATAAAAATGGTCCCTAATGATGTGTGCCAGACACTCTGCTTGTGCTTTTCCAGTATTTTCTTTACTCCTTCTCCAAGCAAAGTTCCTGAGGTAGGTAGAGGTGCCATTCTGTCAAATACAAGGAAAACCAAGTCTTAAACAGGCTGAACAACTTGCCCAGTATCTCCAAATTAGGAACTGTTCCTATGGGATGTCAGGTCCACTGGCCTGACCCCGGTGCTCTCAGCCCCAGAGTATCCCCACCAGATGCTGGGGTTTTCA
Source organism: Callospermophilus lateralis (assembly GCF_048772815.1). Classification (NCBI taxonomy): domain Eukaryota; kingdom Metazoa; phylum Chordata; class Mammalia; order Rodentia; family Sciuridae; genus Callospermophilus; species Callospermophilus lateralis. The sequence goes on from NC_135318.1 coordinate 8,344,839, forward strand.
GGAAAATTCTGGAGTAAAGAATCATTGTGAATTGGGGAAGACTTTTCTTTTTAAAATTAAAAAGGAATGGAAAATGCAGTTCTCTTTCTCTCAAAACTCTTGGCTTCCCAAACGCTCCTAAATTGGAGACAAAGAATATGAAGAAGATCTGATTGGGACTCACCTCATGATGCCCATTTTCATGATTTAATCTAGTGCATGTATTGAGGCCTGGCGCTGTGACAGAAACCGTGCACCAGACAAGTAACCTGGGCTCCAGGTCGGTTACATTACCTGTCTAAATAGATGAACAGATTTTAAAGAACTGTGTGAAACATTTGGAGAGTGCCTGGTACATAATAAGCCTTATATATTGGTTGCTGCTTTTATTATTAACTCATGATGTTTCTATTCAACAAGCCTTCTGTAGAGGAATGGGGTAGAATTCATGTTTGGAATCAATAAAAGGTAGAGGTGATGATCATTCCGCTTTCACGCGCACACCATTTGTGGCACATTAGCCATAAACAAATGTGGAGTTCTTTGGATCATGGCCCTGGCTGGGGAGTCTGCCTTTGGGTACAGAGTCTGAGAATGGGAGGAGGAAGGCCCACAGGTCACCTCCTCTAAAGGCAGGACTGAGTGGCCCTGGAGACTGATGAGATTCGAATGTTCAAGGAGTAGAAAGTCAGGCTGCCTGGGCATTTTTGAGCCAGCCTGGGAAACAGACTTCTTAACCAAGTGAGGAGGTGCAGGAGAGAGAGCGCTTGTTTCTCATTCAGATACGAAGACAGCAGAAGACCTAGGCATGTCTCAACACAACTTGTCCTTTCTTCTTTAATGTGCCGTTGCAAAAATAAATTGAGATCGAATAAATAAATAAAACTACTACATGTCATCATCGGGAGAAGTTAAAATAGGAGTATTAATCACCCCATTTAAATGTCCAACATGGAAAAAATGACTAAGAAAATTATGACACATTTTATACACTAAAATGATGGCCTAGAAAATAAGGTTTACAAAGTTGTTGCAATGACATGAAATCGTGAGGTGCATTAATAAGTGGGAAGAACATAATGCAAGGTGGTTGGTAGAATATAATCTGGTTTTTGTGAACACATAAAATAGAGGAAAAAAACCTAGGAAACACTAAGCCCGTAACTATTGCATGCGGCTTTTGATGTTTTCCTACACTTTCATAGGTTTGGGTTCTTTTCAAGTTTTCTTTTACAAAGATCCATTAAGTTGTGTAATAAGTCAGAGGAGGTGAGGGTGACTACAAAACTACTCAGATGCTACAAAAACACTTTCAGATGCTCGGGCCAGAGTATGCACAAGAATACACAAGCAGTGTGTGCAGACACTGATGCCTGCTTATTTATGGACGACTGGATGATATGTGGGCTCTAAGCATTTGTCTTCAGCCAATGTGTACTCAGGATTTAACTCAGTGAAATTAAAAAGTTGGTTTACCCTGGCATCACTTGGCATGGGGACCAAAGCTCATCCACTGAGGATCAGGCTGCTTCCTCACATAGGGAATGAATGGCCACACAGAACAGGAGTTTCAAAAGCATCTTTCCACATTCACTTGCTGGGAGAGCCTAATAAATTACTCATCCTTCTGTGTCCTGTTTTCTCTAATGCTAAAATATGCACAATAATACTTCCCTCTCAAGATTATTTTAAGGATTGAATTGAAATACAACTGGTGTAATGCCTGGCATTGGTTTCCATGAATGACAGCAGTTATTTTCTTTCTTTCTTTCTTTCTCTTTCTTTCTTTCTTTCTTTCTTTCTTTCTTTCTTTCTTTCTTTCTTTCTTTCTTTCTTCCCTTCCTTCCTTCCTTCCTTCCTTCCTTCTTTCTTTCTTTCTTTCTTTCTTTCTTTCTCTTTCTTTCTTTTTATTTCTTTCTTTCTCTCTCTCTCTCTTTCTTTCTTTGTTCCTTTGTTTCTTTCTCTCTGTCTCTCCCTCTCTCTTTCTCCCTCCCTCTCTCTCTTTCTCTTTCTTTCTTTTTTCCAAGAGATTGAATGCTCTATACTGAGCTACATCCGTAGCACTTTTTGTTTTGAGACAGGGTCCTGCTAAGTAACCCAGAGGCCTTGGACTTGAAATCCTCTTGCCTCAGCCTCCCAAGTTGCTGGAATTACAGATATGAGTCACGGTGCTTGGCCTCCATCATTATGTTCCTGTTCATATGGTGATCTGTCTTCCCATCTACGTACCCTATTTGTTCTTATGATTACATAGGGGACAGAGTAGATCAATTCTGTGTGGCATTGACTATTTCTGCCTCATTCAACACTGGATTCCTACCACATCAAAAAGTGTCTGATGTAGAAGGCTTTTAACACACCTCTGTTAAATGAGTGGGTGATGGTGAAGAACACAGGGTCGAATCAAGAATGAAGTGGTCCTTAGTGCAGACCCAGGGTCTCTGATCGGAATAACTTTTAAACTCCTGTTCCATGTGGCCATTCACTCCCGTGTGCATGATCAGAAGGAACTTGCCTCCGCAGATGTGCAGATGAGCACAGACCTTTGCCTCCACCAACAGCCAGACCCAGAGCAAGAAGCAGGCCCATGAAGGTGAAGACTGGGGAGGCTAGGAAGCAGAGGCAGGAGGGAGATTCCCAGAGGGTGAGTAACAGGCACCGAGGTTCATTTGAGGAAGAAGTAATTCTTATGTTCTGTAGCACAGGATGCTCTACGACAGTCAATCACACATTTCAAAACAACTAGCAAAGAAGAGTGTGAAGGTTCCCAACACAGAAATGACAAGATTTGAGGATATGGAAATGTGAGTTTCCTTGATTTAATCATTGCATGTTGTGTGGCAAATGGTAATACTGCACCTGACGGGTAAGTGCAATTGTTACATGTCAACTTAAGAATAAAAAATAATGAGCTGGGGTGCAGCTCAGTGGTAGAACACTTGCCTAGCATGTGTGAGGCTCTGGGTTCAGTCACCATCACTGCACACAAAAAAATTAAGTACATAAAACAATTTAAAAGGCAAACGAATAGAAATGAATATTGCCATTTCTGTGTTGGGAACTTTCACACTCTTCTTTGCTAGTTGTTTTGAAATGTGTGATTGACTGTCGCAGAGCATCCTGTGCTACAGATCAGACTTCATCAGAAGTTCTCCCCACCTCTGCCTTTTTAGGTCCCTTGTCCCCTATGACGATTTTAGCTGGGTTTACTCTTATTGTCAACAAACGTATTTTTGATGAGACACTCTTCAAATGGGAAGGATGCTACCTCCTAGATGTCATGTTCATTTATATCAGCCCATTATTTTCTTACAATGTTGACTTAAAAACCACCCCAAATGTCATTTATTTAGCAACAGACATCTGTTTGGTTCTCATGAGTCTGCTGGCCAATATTATTTTAAGTGATCTAGGATGGGCCTGGCTGGGACAGAGCTAGCTGTCCCTGGAGTGTACGGACAACAGATACATATTTTGTGTGAGGGCATATACAGAAACAATTTCAGTCACTCCAAATCAACTCCTCTGTAGTATCTCAATCTCACGTGACTCTCACCAAAGAAATATGGGACTGTCTGGGAGAGCTTTCCTGGATTGGGGGGCAGCACTGGCTGGGGAAGGGGGGCTGTGATTCAGAGTGTGGTTGTCTGGAGTTTTTTCTGTCACACTGGGGCTCAGGCTAAAGAAGCATTGGCTCCCCAGGGTCTGACTTTCTCATGGAGCAACCTGATCATCATCATTGTCAACATCATCACCAGAGCACAGGACTCAAGCCAGACCACACAGAGGTATTTAAGGTCTCTGAAATCCTGTGGATCAACTCAAGCCCAAGAAAAATTATACTCTGCCCAAAGTAGAAGTGAATGAGTACTGAATAGAAGATGGGTGATGATCTAAACTGTAACAGAAGTCACTCATTCATCTGATTGATAAGCATTTATCAACAGTGATACTGTCCTAGGTAGTATCTAGACACTGGGTACACAACAGTGAACCCGATGAGGTTCTGGTCTAGAGCAAACCCATAGTCCAGCAGGGCAGACGGGCATGTGAACATGCAGAGTCAAGGCCATGCATCAGGTGTTGATAATCGCAGAGCTTGTTGTGTAGACAACATCTATTCTAAGGTGTGTCTTCATCTATTTTATCATCTCAACAGTTCTCTGAGGCACAGACAGGTTAAAGAACTTAGGCAAGGCCGAACAGCTTGGTTGGGACCCAAGGACTCAGTGTCAGTCAATCTGCTTCTAGGATCTTTATTCAAAACTGCCATGATGTGTGTGTAATGAAAATAGCACCCAGTAGGAATTTGAATAATAAAGTAATTCAGCAATTATAAAATATTATACAGAAGCCAATTTTTATTTTTATTGTTTTTCAGACATTCTGCCAAATAGATTCATAACATGTTAGAGATGGAAGGAGTATCAGAGACTGATCCAGTCATCCAATATCTGCCTTTTGTGGGAAGGACAGAGGCCTGCAGAGGAGGAGAGACAGTCCTGGTCACATAGTTGGTCACTGATGAGCAGAGACCCTCCAAGCCCAGGACTGTACCAGGTTGTCTTTCTAGAAGATAACCATGCTGCCTGCATCAAAAAGTAAGGTTGATGCTGTGGAACAGAGACACAGAACGACTACCTAACCATCATGCCTGGACTCAGAGAGCGAGTTCATCAGCCTTTGTTCACTTTAGAACCACTTAGTGGGTGAATGACAATATTGAGCAGTTTAAGACTTTTTAAATAATATACAAAATTTGCCACAAGAGAAACTGCAGTTTCTGATTTGCTTTTCATTCTATTTTGTGGAGCATAAAACAGGATAGAACTGGTGGCTGGTAAATAGAAGCAGGGAAGGAAGGGCTGGGAAAATATTTGAAAGATACTTTTAAATATCAAAACAAACAACCCCAAATTCTTATTCGAATACACCCATACACACATGTGTGTTCAAAAAAGAATTTCCTGTCTTAAATAGACTTTCCAGTTTCAGGATCTCTCCAAGGATATGTTTGATTCAAAAACAGCATTTCCTGGTGAACATCCTGATGACAAATCTACGGAATCTGAGAAGAAAGTTGCAAAATAGCTCAGGGCTGGAGGTGAAAAGTCCTATTCTGCTAAAAAATAAAGAAAGAAGAAGAAGAAGAAGGAAAAAAAAAAAAAGAACAGGAGCAACAACAAGTAACTCACTAAAATCACATTAAATGAGGCTAAAATGACAGTGGCCTGATGTCCGTCAGAATCCTTTAGAGGGGGTTTCTAGCTCTCTCACTGGGTTGTTTCACAGGAATTTCTCCTGCTTCTTCATCCTTCATCCTATTATTTAACAAATATTTGCTGAGCACTTCCCACGGCCCAGACTCTGTGGCTTGCTCTGAGGACACAGACATCATTCACCACTGGCGGGGCCTGCAGTGTGGCTGGACTGGGGCGGTGCAGGGCTCCCAAAGGGAGGAGAGGAGCAGCCGTGAATTACGTGCCTGTCAGGGGCAGGGTGGCCGAGGAGGCAGCCAAAAGGAGGTGAGGCAGAACCTCCGGAAGGCGAGTAGGCATCTGCTAGGAGGTGAGGGAAACGCTTTCACCGAGGGAAAGACAAGGACAAGGACCGAGCCACGGGAGACCTCGGTGGGTTGGGAAAGTGTGAAGGGTGAGAAGTTCATTATCATTTCACCTCTGCCATCAGTAGAAGAAAAAGAAATGGTGGTGTGATGTGCAAGGTCTCCCCCGGGCCCTCTGTGCATCTGGACAAGCCACCAGAGGTGAGGTGTCCTGCTTATCCATGCAGTGTGAAGCTTTAGCCGCCCAGCACAGCCAGTCTGTCCTGCCCTGCTGCAGAGCTGGAGCTTGACCTCCTGCTCCCCCTGGACACTGGCATGGGCAAGGGAAGGAGGAGGGAGGGAGGGCCCAGCCGCGAGGCCCTCCAGGGATGGGAGCTTAAAGTTTTACGTTGCATCCCTAAATCGCTCCACAGAAAAGATCTTCCTCACCTGAAGTTCAGAGATGGCTGCCAAAAAAGCGGTAACACTCTGACATTCTATGCAAAGCTTTTCCTGTGTATATGTGCCGTTCTGGGGAAAAGTCAGGCCATGTTTTTCCCCACTTAAAAAAAAAAAAAAAAAGTCTTCATAACCCTGAATAACTGAGATGCATTAATACAGAGGCAGAAGATTCAGAAATAAACAAAATCCTCGTCGGTAGAACCAGCTTCTCTACAGAATGAAAATCTGAGCAGCAGCTTGAGTTCACATCCCAGACATAAGTTGATTCTGTGAGTTATTAACTGTGTGATTTCAGCTAATCACTCAACCTCTCTGGTTCCTTTTCTGTAAGAATGCCTATTTAGATTTTTTTTTTGGGGGGGGTGGGGGGAGAGTGAGTGAGTTTTAAAATAAAATAATATAAACAAATGACTACCATAGAGTAGGGAATTCTATATCACAGTTAATGATTTTTACTATTATTATTACTGATATGCCGGGTTACCCAGGGGACAGAGACTTTCTGACTGAGTTTTTTTGGCAACAGTATTTAGAGAAAAAACAGAGTCTGGCTGGAGACCTGTGCCTCCCAGTGTTCTGGCAATGTTGTTATTGGCTGTTCCTGGCTGGTGTCTGTCTTTACCTTGAACTGCCCTAAGATGAGAAGTTCTTGTAAACGTAACTTAATTATTCATCTGCATCCTTTTACCATCTGGGGCTGCTTCCCCCTGTGCCCAGGGTAGCCCTACTTCTCAGAAAGAACTAGAATGAGCCTATTGATCTGTTCCCCTGAAGGGCAGGATCCCCCGGTCCCCGAAGGGAGGGCAGTTCAGCTCCTAGATTTCAAGTCCCTCTGCTCACATGCACCCACGGCCCCCAGTGGGCTGGTGCAGGGACCTCGGGGCTGGATGCAGGATTTTTAGCTAAGGGTGATTTGGGCAGAATGCAGTTATGTCTGGAAAAGAAACCGATGGGGTCAGCAGGAAGAGCATTAAACTAGCTGAAAATGAATGGGAACTCCAGTCCCACGCACTGGAGAAACAAGCAGGTTCTTCTACCAAGGGGCCTTGGAGAATCTCTGTGCTCAGAAGGGCCTCTACCCCTGGAGACTTGTTATTCTGCCTTAGTCAGCTTTTTTTCACCTCTGTGACCGAAAGACCCTACAAGAACAACTTCAGAGGAGGAAAAATTTATTTGGCACTCAACCATTTCAGAGGTCTCAGTTCCTAGTCGGCCGACTCTATTATTCTGAGCCAGAGGTGGAGCAGAACATTCCGATGGAAGGGTGTGGAGGAAGAAAAGAGCTCAGGACACGGCCATCAGGAAGTTGAGGGACAAAAATATAAACCCCCAAAGCACCCCCACCACTGACCTCCCTCCTCCAGCCACTCCTACCTGCCTACAGTTACCACCCCTGAATCCATACAAGTGGATTAATTCACAGACAGCTTTCAGCTCTCATAACCCAATACTTTCACCTCTAAACTTTCTTGCTTTTTCTTACTCATGAACTTCTGGAGGACACCTCATAGTTAAGCTATTGCACAGAGCAAATGTCACCTCTTTCCCAGAACCTTGATAGGATGATAGGATGGAAATGGCTTCCTCTGTCCTGCGTAGGCCAGAACAAGCGTACTGCAGCCCTCCTTCCCCCAGAGACAGCTCAGATGCTTCTCTTCTGTTGGAGAGTAGCCTGTGCTTGCCGGACACCTGGCACAGGTCAGAGTTCCTAAGAAGCCCCCTGTAAGTAGACATAAGAGAGAGGCAGATGGAGGGAGGGAGGAAAGGAGGGAGGGAAGGAAACATTTTCTGGTTTTGAAGGAAACAGACAGGAGATACACTTCTGTCTCCACAGTCCACTTCACGGACGGCCTTGAACAAACTTGAACTCTGAGGTCCAACTTCCTCATCTCTAAGAGGGAAGGATGTCCATTGTCTGCAGGTTTGTACTGGAGATCAAACAAGATCAATAAGTGACAATAAAACAGCACTGAGATGCTTATGAATCAGTTTCCTATTAAGAGAATAAAACAATGTGCCTCCCTGAAATTCTGTTGCTCCCCAGGATTTAGACCTTACATGTTGGTCAGGGCGACACTGGTGGCCTTTCTTCCCCTCACCCTTGGCAGAGCATCTACATGCTGCAGTCTGGCTGGGCACAAATCACAAGCCACTGAAGCAGGAATAAACTTTATTTTTGAACTGCAAGAAAAAGCCTCACACACGATCCTGGGGAATTCTCCCGAATGCCACGAGGCTCGTCCAGGAACCCCCAGCCGGAAATATCTCTCCCGGAAATCCCTCCTCCTGCACTTCCCCAACCAATGGGAACTCTCGGGGAATCCCCGGAAATCCCCACGAGAACTCCAAAATAGTGCGAGAACTCAAAAGTAGCGGCGGAGGCGGATAGTAATGCCTTGGCTGTCAATCAATACTGTTGGCAAAATGCCAGGGGCCATACAGACTCGGCCGGGGCTCTCAGCATCTACATGTCCTCTCAAGGGCTGCATTCCCCAGTCTGGCCTGGTCTTCACCATCTCTCCTATGTGACCCTTGTGGCCTCCCAAGGAACTCTATAATTCCAGTCTCTCTCCCTTGCTGGCCTTCCTCTAGCAAATCACTCAGGTGGTCTTCCTAGGACCCAAATGTCACTCTATTGCTGAAAACACCCCCACTGCTTTCTCTGGTATCATCAGGACTACATCCAGGCGCCCTGGCCCAGCGCTCTGGGGCGGCCCCCTGCATGCCCGTCTCTCTCCTGCCCCCCCACTCCCCCTCCGTGCAGGCTGGGGCTGCAGTGGGGACACTTTCTTGGGTGACTTTAGCCCGTCCATCCACAGGGAACCTCCTTGACCTCCTCACTCAGAGGTCTCCTTCTCTTGGAAACCTGGTCTCCTCCTGAACCGCATTCACTGTGCTGCCTCTGAGCCCCGGCAGCCCTACCCCTGTGCCTCTCTCAGCTCCTGCACCCCTGCTCCGTAACGATTCCCTGAGGTGTCCTTCTCCCCCGCAGCCCAGGCAGTGCTCCAGGAGAAGGCCTGGGGCCTGTTCCTGATGAAACTGCAATCCATGTTGAGAGTGAATGAATAAATGAATGCACCTTAAATGTACCCCATCCTTTCTGAGGGCCACGGAGGCACCTGCTCCCTGGGACGATCACTGTCCAGTGTGAATCAGAGCCTGATAAGCCATGATGGCCTTGCTGCCCCCACCCCGCCAGCTGCCGTGGGCCTGCTCCTGTTCTCTGACATAGAAGCTTTTTTGTTCAACTTCCCTTCCTGTTATTTTAGCCTCCTGCCCCTTCAACACTAGACCGTGAGCCTTTGGAGGACAAGGGCCCTGTCCTAAGCATTCACACACCCCACTCCATGACCAGCAGGCCATTCTTTTCCTAAGTGTGTCTTCAGCGGACAGCAGAGCAGACCCGTAGGAGCCCAGTGCATGGCCTCCAAGGGACGGAGCTCCCCATGCTCCTTGTCACACTCTGTAAAATGACTCTGTAGATATCCAGACATGGCAGGCTCCTTTTGCCCAACCACTGCATGCTGACAGCAGGTGAGCCAGACAGCATTCCTCCCAATTTTCCTGTAATTCTATTCTGTCTTTCATTTTCTTCTTCCTTCTGAAAATGCAATCACCACAATAAATTAAACTTTCATGACTCCATTTCCTTCTTTCCCATTGCAGAACCCTGACATATTTCCTTAAGGAAATACTTCTGAAATCATAATTGAAACACAATAATTCATAATGGAAATGGGAGGAGGGGAGTTAATAGATTTAGCTCTCGTTTCTCATGGCAGACATGTTAATTACATTTTCTATTTCCGCTCATTACCAGGGAGCAGGTCTCCACAGGCCCGCCCGCTCCCCCGCTCCTCCCCAGCTGAACCCAACCGGGGTATCTGAAATGACCATGTCATTCTGTGGGTGTGCACACCTTCACAAAGGGCCAGTTCACCCGGCCCGAATTAGGCTCCTCGGTGGGGATCAGAGGGCCCACCTAGAGGGCCCTCCAGGCGGAGCCTGTAGTTCCACGGACAAGCTGCCCCTGCCTCTGAGACCCTCCATCCATGGCTACCTTGAGCACGGATGCTCTTCCCTTGATTGTCCCAGGGGAACCTGCCTGGGAACTCCTGCTGTGAACTCCAGAGGCCCTCTCCCCGGTCCATTCTGCCCTCACTGCCCTCCCTGGTAACACCGCTGCTCAGAGAAAGGACCTTCCGAAGCCCTTCTGGGGAAATCTTGAAGCCCTGGGGAAAGAGAGACAGAGCCGAGATTCAAGTTAATGACTCTGTCTATTGAAGATGAGCACACTTGGGCCTGGCGGGGCGGGGTGGGGTGTTGGAGCACCCAGGTGGGCTGCTGTGACCAGACCCTGCCCACAGGTGAGCCCGGTTTAACACATCTGGGTTCTCATCAGCCAGATTCATAAAACCTCTTCCCTTGGGAAACAGCGACTGGTATATCTCAAAAAGTATCCTGCAAGGGGCCAGGGATCAGCTATCTTCTGCTGAATGTTCAATGTGAACAAGGAGAAAGGCCCTGTCTCTCGCCACGCTCCGTCCCACACACGAATGAGTGGGAGAAGACCCCTGGAGGGCCCACATTTGTAGGCACCTTTCAGACACGTTGGGCTTGGTGATTGGGTCAAGGCGTTTGGAGGTAGATCATTCTCGATTTCTCAACAGCGTCATTATAGGATCAGATTTACATTTTTAAATCATCGTCATTCTGATGGTGGTAAAAAGAAAAATATTTTTCAGAGGAACAGGAGGACAAATTAAGATTTTTTTTATTAAAATCTAGAGAAGAGATGACACTTGCTTAGTGTGGAATAGTGGTGAGACAAGAGAAGGGGGCAGGTCAGAGAGGTCCAGAGGACCGGAAGGCTGTGGGGTGAGTCCCTCGGAGGAGGGAGGCACGGGATTGTTTTAGTGAGCTATTTCACTGCTGTGACTAAAAGACCCAACCGGCACAATTGTAGGGGAGGAAAAGTTTATTTGAAGGCTCATGGTTTCAGAGGTCTTAGTCCATAAAAGGCCATTCCTCAGGGCTCAAGGTGAGGCTGACCCCATGGCGGGAGAGGGTGGCAGAGGGAAGCCGCTCACATGATGAGCAGCAGTAGCCCCAGTGGGCCTGATTACAGAGACGCTGGGCTCACACTTTTCCACTCCTTTGCATCATAATTGGTTTTCCATTTGCTCCCATAAAACCCTCTGATGATCCACATGGAGCCCTCCCCCAGGCCCGTGCCTGCCCTAATAGATGAAAGAAGACTGTTGTAATTATTGTAATCACTTATTTGCTCATCTAGGAACAGCAGTACTTCACTCAAAAACAATTAGATCTAGGTCTCCCTTGCCCAGACCCGGTGTCTGAATTCGTCATTGAAGCACCTGTGCTCCACAAATGCAACCTGGGGTTTTCTTCTTCATTTTTCCAATTCCGGCTGCAGCCACTTGGAATCACGTTCCACCCTTGGAGTGTCCACTTTCCGTTCATGATTTCCTCTCAGATTGGAAAGAACTCCTCTGTTCCCTGAAGACCCGAGGGATCCTCCTTCTAAGGCCTGCCCATCGTCCACAAGGATGCACAGAGCTCCTGACCCTCAGGTTCTGGGGCGGGGGGTTCTCAATAGATAAATATGTAAGTAAAGCATAAGCCTCATCTTTGACAGAAACCTTTGCGTTTAACTCACCTTCTTTACTACCTACCATCTGCTCTGTATTTTAGCCCTGCCTTAAGTGCCTGAAGAAGGAGGGAGTTCTGGAAAGGACACTGGACTCAGCCACTGCACCTGGTCCCAGCCCAGCTCGACCACCAGTCTCACCGGGCTGCCCAGTGCTTGTGAGCCTGCACCTTCTCATCTGGGAGATAGCTTCACAAAGTGCAATAGGACTGCATAAGGCAATTGATAGAAAATGCCTTCTTCATTGCGGAAACAGTGACACTTTTCCTTTCTCACTTGCTGCTCAAGGTCAGGAGTGGGAGTCAACCGTTCATTCACAGACTTGCACACGCCATTTCTGGTATACACTTGGAGACTCCATTAACTAAAAGGCGGGTGTTGGGGTGGGAAGGAGAGGGACACGTTACACTACGGGGAGATTCAATCAAGCTTAACAACCAATTTTGCTGCTGTAGTTATTTCTGCAGATAGCACGAGAAATTCCCTCGGATTTCTAAAACAAGGTGTAAGAAGGGAAGGAGACGTCTTGGTAGGCTGGACTCCTCGTGCCAACGGGGTCTCCTGCAGGAAGATGAGGGCATCGCTGCTTCTCCAAGCTGGGCCTTGGAACTACAGAAATGCAATTTCCAAAGTCCAGGTGAGGAAATGAAGGCCCTGAGAAGAAACTGAGTAGGTCAAGCTGCAGAGAGTTCAAGAAACAAAATTCTAGGCATCTGGGCTCTGGCTCCTGGCCAGGGCCCCTTCACTCTCACACTTTTGTCCCTGCCCTTTGCCACCTGTGCCCTCTTCCCCCATCCCAAGGGCAACAGCGTTCCCAGCTGCCCTCAGCCAGCACTGTCGGTGGTGATTCATGGATTAGAAGCTCTCTTTATTTCTTGGTCCTGAGCCACTTTCAATGTGATCCACAAGGTTACTTTTGAAAAAGAATGCAAGATACAAATAAAAATGGCTCATGGACTGTTGAGACCAATTGGAGTTCTTTTTTGTCTCAGTAGAGAGAAAAGGTACTTCATGTCATGGATAATATGCTAAATTAGTGAAAATGGGTAATTTTAACAATCATTGTCTGGAGCTGAACAGGATGCCAATATTTATTGATGCAGCTTCCTTCTGTGAAATATTTTTGTATTACTGATGTACATTTGCAACCAGGCAGTTCTGACTTGTTAAGATTAAAAATTAAAAAAAAAAAAGAGCAAAAAGAAGAACAGTTTAAGGAGTTGGAAGATGGTTTTAAGTGACGTATCGGCAAAAAGAACACACTACATGAAAACCCTTCTCCTTTGTTTGCTGGCTGGGTTGCTGGAGCCTGTTTGAGGTCTCTGATGTTGTGCAGGAAAGGGTGGGAGCTCTCCTCCACCCTTCCCCTTCCTGCCCCACACTGCTTCAGCAGGCAAGAGAAGGTCAGGGCGACTCATACCGAAAGCCAGGGGAGCCTGGGGCGTGCAAATCAGTGTCACCTGATGGAGCTTGCGCAACCATGAGCCCAGATTAAACCAACCACACAGCGAGCCAATATAAAAAGGAAGATGACCTAGAATCATGCAAATTTCACAGGCATGCACATCTCAGCAATGAAAACTAACAGTTTGGGGTGGGGGTGTAGCTCAGTGGGGAACACTTGCCTAGCACGTGGGATGCCCTGGGTTTGATCCTCCACACAGCAAAATTATTTCTTTGAGAAGAATAATTGTGTAGTATTTGAACACTATGTCAACAAAGCTGTTATAAACAACAACATATTCCACAGCCGGGGGTCGTACACAGGGGTTCAGCCTTGCTGGATGTCCAAAACCTTGAATTTGCTCAGCTCCTCACAACCGAGTGAGTTTTTATAGATCTTATCCAGTTGTTTCACACCTATGAGCAAAAGAGAAAGCATGAGTAAAGAAGCAGAGGCTTTTCTCCTGTGAGAGCTGATGTTCCCAGGCCTACCCAGTGCCTGAACCTCAGGGACAGAATGTGCTGTTCTTTTAAATTTATTTTTTATTATTTATTTATTTATTAGCTTTAGGTGGACACGATATCTTTATTTTTATTTTTATGTGGTGCTGAGGATCGAACCCAGTGCCTCACGCGTGCCAGGCGAGCCCGCTACCACTTGAGCCACATCCCCAGCCCAGAATATGCTGTTTTAACCTCCGTTTTTATTTCGAACCACCTCACCTCTTTGGTCTCGGTGGAAATGGGGAGATGAGCTTCCATATTTCAGTTTCGGGGGAGTAACCATGAACTCTAAATGGTAAAGAAGTGATGCTCGGAGATGCTGGCTACCTCATGGAGCAAACATTGAGAAAATCATGGTGGCCGCATTATGTGTGAAGCGTGTGGAGGCTTCAGTTACGCCCTGTGGCCTGTCAAGGGGTCTCTGAGGGTGAGGTCTGCCAATTGGTGGATTGGAATTTCTTAGAGGATCAAGATTCTCAATGGTGAACTTGAACATGAGCCTAAGTCTCCAGGGGGGGTCTCCCCAAGGGAAATGATGACTGAACCCTGACCATGGGCGGACCCAGGAGGGCAGCACAGCTGGGGAGAAGACTAGTATCTACTTACCTGTGTGAGCTCGAAAGTGGAAAAAAATGTGTCAGAAGAACTAAGTGCATGTAAAAATATTCTGGAAAGGGACAAATGAGACCTGAAGTTGAAATCAGAAAATTAAGAACTGGAGGGGGGGAGTCAGAGAATCGGCAACTGACAGACAGCTTTTAGAACGGGGGATGCAAAGCCTGAGAGGAAGTCACCAGCCTGCGCAAAGCCACAGGCAGATGACAGCACCAAGGCAGGGGACCTCAGGCGGGTTTCCGGATCCCGATCCGCGGCCGCTGCTGTCACAGTATGGCCCTGCTCTGTGTCTGAACGCGGGAACGCGACTCTGCTGATTCAACCTTGCCGCCTCTGCTCGCAGATGCCACCCTCGCCTCCCCCAGTGGCTGCTTCCCACGTGAAACATCTGGTTTGAGGTTCACCAATAATAGCTCTGAAACCACAAGGCTAAGTCAGTGGGATCCAGAGTTGTCAAAAGAATCACCCAAAAGTCCAAGAGAAAGGAAACAGATGACTTGGGTTTAAAATATTTTAATAGTGTTCTCTGGTTGAGAGTTTCAAATGAGGAGGCAATAAAAACAGATAGCAAGACAGTCCTTATTTGCTTTTTTATTGAAAAAAAAAAAAAAAATCACCCTCTAAATTCTTAGATCTTCAGCGGGAGCCTGCTATTAAAACAGTGCTGCTCCGGAAAGCTAACGGCAGTTCCCTCTGTTATTGGTGATGTTTTCCCTGTGCCTGTATGAATTACTTTATGGGTGTGAATTGGACATTGAGATCTCTGCCTGCAGCCCTGGGACTGGAGTTTTGGAAAACTCACTTGTAAAAGTACTGGGCGGGCAGCTGCCCCTGGACCTGCGTTCTACCCTTATCGCGGCCCGGCTGACCTCATCTCCCCCAGGGCACTCCCACTGGAGGATGGGCATTCCGGCGTGCAATGCGGAAACAGGAGGGTCAAGATTCCTTTACGGCTGAAGGCAGGAACTCTAGCTGGAGACCCCGGGAAGGATCCTGGTTCTAACAATTAGTAACCTGGGAAGTTACTTTAACTCCCCATCACCCAATTTCTCGTCTTCAAAATTAAAGAGATAATACCTACTCATTATGTTGTACTGAAGAGTAAGAAAGAAAAGACACTAATGCAAGAAGGGTGTCTACCACAGAGCCTGGTACACAGTAAACTCTCAATAAATGCCAGCTATTGTTCTAGCCATGCTCACATAATAGTAAGCACACAATAACTGTCAGATCCCCATAGGATGGATGCATTTGAATCTTTGAGCTTGCTAATAATTTACTTAACTTTCCCAAAACAGTGATGATATTATATTTACGATGGACGTGGGGAAACTAAGACTTGGTTGGTGTTTCTGAACAATACATTTGGTGACTTTTAACAGGAAGATAAATATATGAATATCTTCTAGTAATGCCCATGGAAGTCCACTTCCTAAGCTCGGAGAGAAAGAGCGTCCCTCCCACCTTCAGAACCTGTGACGGTTTGGAGCCCAGTGGTTTCCTGGGGCAGTAGTCACAGGGAGCACACTCTGCGCCATCAACGTGCCACATGCCATTCTGGGCTTTTCTCCTGCTGCTCCTTTTAAGACCTCCACCAGCCCTGGAGCAGGTGCGCTGCTCGCATCTTACAGACAAGGGGGTCAGAGAGCCAGCACTGTTTCCATCTCCGGCATCTGCTGAACCTCAAAGTCAGGTTTCAAATCCAGGCCTGGGGGACTCCAGAGCCCCACTCCTTCCCACCACACCACGCCACCTCCCACGGGGTTCCTAAAATAGAACTAGAAAGTGGTGCGACTCACAGCCCTCCTCACCACAGGGTCCCCTCAAAAACCTTTGGCTTGAAAACAAATTTGAATGGCACCGAGTCAGGCAGTCCTCTCCCCCTCCCACACAATGGCGGACTCCCTTCGGCACCGCCTATCAAGAAATCTGTATGCCACTCAAACACAGCCAAACACAGAGCTCTGCCTGCCTGTGGGGGTACTGAACAGGGTGGGAAGGGTGCAGAGTCCACGGACTCCATCCCTCACTCTGGCATTGGGCCTACAGGCAAGCTGTGAGTTGTCCAGCACCCTGGCCTAAGCAGCATAGGCACAGATTAGCGCTCTTTCTAGAGCAGCTTCACCAGATCCCAAGGCCCCATGGAAGGCTTAAGAATTAACATCACCAAATCACAGACCGTGCAGCCCAAGAGAGTCATTGGAATGCAGAAGGGTACCTCCAACTCACCACGGCCACCATCTATACTTTCCAGAACAGTCTCTTGCAAGGGAAGGGAATTGCTCTGAAACAGTTTCCTTTTCCCTGTCCAGCTCCCTGTAAGAAAAGACAACAACGTGGGGGAAGAATGTAGCCCTTGACAAGATCCTATCCTGTCTTCACATGAACCCTGGAGAGGAATCAGTGCACAAGCCACATGTCCCATGAGGGACTAGTGATGAATTAAATATAGTATTTGTCCATATTGCTACAAAAATGAGAGTACCTTAATATGTGACACGTTAAGATGGGGAGGGGGTCTTTATCAGTCACATCACAGTATGGTGGGTCAGTGGGATGGTCCATCTAAAGATGGTCATTCAGAGATTGGGGGTCCTCTGCCTGGCTCTCAGCCATCTACCACCTACCATCCATGGAGTCCTCACCAGCAGGTGAAGGGTCACAGGAAGGTTCTAATGGGCCAGCTTGGAAACACAGTATATTCTGCTCAGAATCCATCAGCTAGAATGTACACACAGAGTCATACCTAACTATCAGGGTTGGACAGGTAACCTACCTGTGTGCCCAGAAAGAAGAGAAAATGGATGTTGGTGCTTTTAATAAACATTTGATAGTTTTTTTCAGAATCACCTTGATTTATCAGGGCACAGTGAAATTTCTTTTCATTTTGTGATTATTTTTTATTTTGCACATATTTATGAGGTGTAACGTGATGCTTTGATTCATCCATATTAGGTGATGATCAAGTAAGGGTAATTAGCATACCATCACCTAAAACTTCCATTTTTTCTTTTATGCTGAGTACATTTAAAATTTTCTCTTCTAACCATGTGACCATGGTTATTAATTATGTTCACCCTTCCGCCCCACAGAACAGGAACTTGCTTCCTGTCTGACTGGACTACTGTGGCCCTGGACCAGCTGTCCTCATCCCCTCCACTCTCTGGTAATTGCTCTTCTACTCTCAGCTTCTACAAGACCAACATTTTTAGATTTCACATATGAATGAGATCATAGGAGGTTTATCCTTCTGTGATTGGCTTAGTTCACTGAGCATAATGTCCTTCAGGTCTGTTTGTATTGTTGCAAAACTATATAATGTATATAATACACACTTATATAATTATGTGTATATGTATGAATCATTTATTATGTAGATAATAAATAATGTATATATACATACTATATACAAATGTACATGTATGCATGAATATATAAATTTTTACATAAATATATGTACATACATATATTGATATAATATATATAACACCACACTTTCTTTATTGTTTTTTCTTTTGATGGATGCTTAGGTAATCAACTTAACAACAACAACAACAACAATAATAATAAGGTATGGAGGGGCTGGGGTTGTGGCTCAGAGGTAGAGTGTGTGCCTACCATGCATGAGGCACTGAGTTCGATCCTCACACCACATAAAGTAAAATAAAGACACTGTGTCCACCTATAACTAAAAAACAAATATTAAAATAATAATAATAAGGTATGGAATCAAGATATGATTCGCAGTTGTGGCTGGTGCTGCAATCCTGGGCCTGCAGGTGTATCTTTGCCATGCTGATTTCATTTCCACTGGACAGATATCCAGTGGTGGGACTGTTGGATTGTACAGTGGGTCCATCTTTACTTTTCCGAGACCCCTCCATATGCCTTCCATACTGTTGGACGAGTTTAGATTCTCACCAACACTTTTCGGGCTCCCTGTTCACCATGCTATTTTAGCACAGCCTTTCTGGAGGTCTAGGAGATCTCCTGTCCAGGCCCTACCCTGAGGAAGTACGAACCCTGAGCACTGCCCTCAAAGTCATGCCCTAGGGTGCTTTTTCTCATCCTATCACCTTGACCATCTTGGGTGAATTCAAGTTCAGGGACATTGTTTAGACCAAAAGGAGATTTGACCGTCTTGGTGGCATCCAGTCCCTGGCCCCATCATTCTGGTTATCCAGGTCTCACTTTGATCCCTTTAGCTTCTTCTTGGGATTTTGTTCCATGTTATCTTTGTTCAACATTTATCTAGTCAACTCTTTGCTGAAAGCTTGCCTGTGTCAGGGACCACAGAAATTCCGGACACTGGAGATTTAGAAATAAATAAAACATAGGGTTTATGCTAAGAAAAAAAAAATCTTATTTTGCACAGAGCACACCCTGCCTAATGGAGAAGCTGAGGAGACGAGTGATGAGACTGCGGCTGACAAGTGTTCTAATAAATCGAGCACACAGGAGAATGAAAGCAATTGTTCCTGCAGACGGTCTCAAAGCAGAAGCAATTTTTAAGATAAATCTTGAAGGATAAGTAATGATTCCCAATGAGAGCATATCACAGACAGAAACAAAATACGTACCCATCGCAAGGACAAGATAATAATAATTTCCTCCCAGGTCTTGCTTTGGAGAATGAAGGAGCAAAAGATAAATAGGAATTCAGAGTTTGGACCTAGAGAGTAAAACTGTGAGTGCCACGTGAAGGTTCTCAAATCCTTGCCTTATGGTCTTCAGGGAGAAATGACCCAGTAATCATTCAAATCCTGGTTTTCCAAACTTGCTTTCTGGTCACCGCCCTTGTTTTTCTCTTTAACTTAAAAAAAAAAAAAAAAAAAGGGAAAATTCTACTTTTGGAACTTAGCTGAGAACACTGATCCATCTAAAGTTTTCTGTCTTTCCCTCTCTAGTCCCTCCTCGGCCATTTTCAAAGCGCTCACGCAATGCCAGGAGATTTGTATAAAGTCACGGCCTTAGTGGAGCTCACACAATCTAATAAGGGAGGCAAATAAACAAATAAAGCCCCATATGCTGCTTAGAACCATTCCTCCAAACTGTCAGGAGGACAGGGGGCCATGCAGAGAGGCCGCGGGGCGTGAGAAGATGGTGCTTGTGCGACTTAATTCCTAAGGACCCTCTTTATTAAATTCCCTGCCGTGAGAAGAGGGGATTTTGGAGAGGGTCCAGTTGCCGTGCCCTGCTAGAGAAGGAGTTTGCAGGTTGCACTCACACAAGACTGTCAAAACATCCGAGTTCATGGAGCAGATGGGGGGCTTTCTGGTCTGGCAGCGAGGGTGTCCTTTGAGGCAGGGGTCTCTCTGGTGCTCTCTGGACCACTGGTCACTGAGGATTGCACTGTTGTCCAGAGTGGGGGGTCCTGACCACTAGCCAAGTGCATGCAGAAGAGCAGCCCGTGGGAAGCCCAGATGCTTTCAGAGGGAGAAGCGCTGTCCTCAGAAGCCACAAGGGATGCTTCATCATCCTGCCCCCTCCCACACTGACTGTGCCCCGGGTCCGCAGCCGCCTCTCAGCGGCAGTGACACTGAGCTTTCACTGTCTCCAGCATGCACCGGCCGTGTCCTTGTGGTTAGCTGATGCATTGGTTTTGCAATTAAAGACTAAATGAGCCTGAAAGGAAACCATGAGTCTGACCTTGGAGGATTTCATGTTCTCAGCTTCACTGAGTCATCACTGAATTTATGAGGCAGGTGAGGGATTTCCAGAGACCAGATGTCATGCAATGATTCCCTAAAACGTGACATTGAGCAAAATAGGAGAAGAAAAGAAGGTTATTACATATCTCCCCAACTCCCAACTTCAAGTTTGAATTTTGTAAATCTTTCACTAATTCTGTATGGATTCCTTTTTTTTTTCTCTCACTATTCAATTCATCCTCAGAGAATATAGACTTTATCTGGCTTGGGTTCTGATCATTTTAATTAGGGATGAAATAAAAATTCTGGTCATAAGAGCAATGGCAAATTTGGCCTGAACCACAGTCATTCTAGGTCAGTGTGAGACACCTGGGCTTCCCAGAACATCGTGGGGCCAGTCACATTTCTGTGCTTGCTGTTTGTGAATGCGTGTGGGCAACAGCACTAGGTGACATAGGTGAACTCCCTTCTCCACCAGTGCTAGTTGTCTTAGCAGAACGTTGATTCCCTGAAGTCGATTTTTACAGGAGTCTTTATTTATGCACAGTTTAATGTCTGCTAACTCTCTTGGGAATTGTTGATTTTCTCATCCTGTAAACTTGTTAATGGCACATTCTTTTGCTGTTCTTTAGTAGAGAGCCTAGGGTATACCATGCACCTGAACGTATTATGGTCTCATCTTAATTCCTGCTTCTACTACCTTCACCATCCTGCCGGGCCACAGGGTCCTTCAACTCCCTTTGCTCCCTCCTGCCTTGAATACCAACCACTGTTACATCTTCCCGTTCGAATTCCCAGGACACGCTGGTTACTGTAGTTTTTCAGTTAGGGTTCAGTCGGCTACCTTCCTCTTTCTCCTTTCCAGTTTTCCATACCCCCTGTACATTTCATCTCTCCAGGGAGAACTATTTTCTTTCTCTTAAGTGATAAATTTTCTCAGTCTTTATTTGCCAAAAACATATTTATTTCACCTTCATGTGCCCTGAATGTTTTTACAGCATGTGAAATTCTATGTTTAGCCATTTTCTTTTTGTATTTATTTAGCTTAAAGTTCACAGAGCCTCCTGAACATCTAGATCAATATCTTTCATCACTTTTGCAAAAACCCAGGCAGTGGTGTGTTTAACCATCGCTGTGATCCTTCCGGGACTCCAATCACATGTATGTAAAATGTCGAAGCTTGTCCACAACACCTCTTATGTTCTTAATCTGCTTCTGTTTGTTGGTGGGTTTGGTAGTTTCATCTTTTTCTCTCTCTTCTCTAGTTTCTGTGTTTTGTTGACCTTCCCTTTAGAATAATTCTTGATTCTCTTGTGTCCAATCTGTTGTCAAGCCCATCCATTGGAGTAATTGTTTAATCTATCCCATTTTTCTGTTCTAAATGAGCATTTCATTAGTCAGTTATTGGTTCTACTTTTCTGATGAAACTCTATTGTTTTAATTATTTTGCTATTTTTTCACTTTTCTTAAAAAGAGTAACCATAGATATTCTAAGGCTTCTGTCTAAGACCAATGATAGGTTTGATTCTTCTGTAAGGAACCAGTTTTGCTCCCTCACCCCCACACCCAGAGCCTGAAATGTCCCAGGCGGGGGAGGGGCAACTATGGGTCCCCAGCATGCTGTTCTCTGCAGATTTGGGACGGTTAGTGTTGTTGTTTCATAGCCCTCTGATCCTTTAGCGACATGCAGGCTTTTACAACGTCTTGAGCTCTTGTTTGTCATCATAGAGGAAATGCTGGCCCGTGTGACTTGTCACACCCACATGCCATCGTTCCCTTAATGCTGCGTGTGCCTGGAAAACTGAAAGGTGGTCTTCATACTCTACCATCCAGGATGCCTGGAACTCAAGGGGTCTCTTGGAAGAAGGATTTCTGCTACTGACCTCACTTCAGTCCCTGCCAAACCAGAACAGCTGGTCACCTCCACCTTTACCTCCTCACAATCACTCTATGGAAACAAACCTAGAGGTGTCCTGCTGACATTTCAGACCTAACATTGGGAACCTCCCCTCTTTCACATCCCACGCCCCCTCCGAGGCTACACCAGAAGCCCCTTCTTTGTATCCTCCAGATACCTTTAGAACCCCTGTCAAAACTCTTCTCATGACCTATAAGGATGACCCGAGTCTTTGATTCCAAAAATCTTATGTATGAGCTGCATGAAGCTCTGAATCATATCTATTCCAAGACCTTTACAGCATGGTCTTGTTCTTCTCTAGAACATGCTGCTAGTGACATTCATGAAGGCATTCATTTACTTATGTATTATTTATTTGTTGAATTCACAAATTCCATACTTATTTACTGAGCACTTACATGTTTCTGCTTCGGTGCCACATTCAAGAAACAGGGAGGTGAGAAAAGCTCTTATATTTTACCTGTGTACACTGTACGGAAGTGGAGAATACATCGAATAAGTGCCTCTCATTGGCACTTTTTTGTTGAGTAGGCAGACATGTTTGTCACATTATTCATAAAACAAACTTATAAAAGTGTTTAACAATCTGCTCAGTATTTCTTGACTAGTAAGTTACGGGACCTGGGTTTTCTGAGACCAAGCCTAGTGTTCCCATCACATGATATTACTGGTGCAAATAATTTGACTTAAAAGGGAAAATGCTTCTTGTAAAATTATACCATTTCTTTAAAGAATTCCACTTTTCATGACCTTTTCAAAGATGCCCAATTCTTCCACTAGAGCGGTGCTTTCCAGTACAACCAACTCTGTGATGATGAAAATATTTTATGTGTGTATTATACACTATGGTAACTAATAGTCACCATGGACCACTTGATTTGGGGCCAGTGGGATAGTGTGATTGAAGACCTGAATTGCTAATTTTATTTAACTTTAAATAAACAGTGGTTGGCTTTCACCATATTGTATAGCACAGGTCTCTTTGAAATCAAAGACTCAGCAAAGAAACAAGATTTTCTTCTTTGAAAATAAAAATCTTCCCCTTAGGAGTCAGGCTTTTCTCAGCATACAACTTGACTTCCCACCACTTTAACAAATTTCATCAGTTAAAATGTCAGAAAATCTTAGATCTCTCTGTTCAAGGACTCAGTTCTAGGTAACTCTGGTCCTTCTCAGGGAAACCAAAGTACTAGAATTCTATTACCAGAACCAAGAAGTGTGTTTCCAGGGGAACCCTGGAACACAGAGGCAAGGGCTGTATGGAGAAGAAACCCATAAATTCATTTTGGAAAATAAGAATTATCAGATTCCTTACCTTGGGGAGAAAGAGTAAGAATGGAATGTTGAAAATCAGCCACAAATATAGAAAGACAGGTGACGCTTCATGCTTAGGGCAATCTCAACTCTATGAATTACAGTTTGCATATGTATGCTTAGTTCTTACACTTAAAATATATAATAAGTCATTCATTCTTGAGAACTTCCTTCCTCCTAGTAGTTGTTCCTAAGCTTAGAAAACACAATTACTCATTTCTCCGTTGGCTCTATTCCTTGGCCATGGCTGAACTGACTTTGTGAAGGAGATCTGTCTATACATGCAAAAAAAAAATCTCTATATGAGTAAAAACATAAATAAAATCTTCGGAGTCAGACCTGTGGCAATAAATATTGTGTTAGTGAGTTTTCTGTTGCTATGACCAAAATATCTAGCATGAACATCTTAGAGAAGGAAAAGTTTATTTTGGCTCCGAGTCTGTAGGCCCATTCCATGGTCAGCCAATTGCATTGCTCTGGGCCCAAATTGAGGCAGAGCATCATGACAGAAGGATATGGTGGAGGACAGTTGCTCAGCTCACAGCAGCTGAGAAAGAGAGAGAGAGAGAGAGAGAGAGAGAGAGAGAGAGCGCCAGGAACAAAATATCAACCCCAAGAGCACATCCCCAGTGACCTACTTCCTCTAGCCATAGGTCCCCCCTGTCCACAGTTACCATTCAGTAATCCACTGGATTTATTAATCCATCAAAGGAGTTAATCCAATGATGAGGTTAATGCTCTCATAATCTAATTGTTTCACCTTTGAACATTACTGCAGTATCTAACACGAGGGTTTTTTGGCGGCGGGCACCTCATATCTAAATCATATCTTTTTCCCATCTGTTAATTATAAAGTAAAAAAAAAAAAAACATAAGAAAGAAAAAAAAAAGTTGATCAGATTGGTAGGTACTTTGGTGTTATTTGGCCAGACTTTCCCATTTATATAAGGGAAAACAAAGGTAGGGAGCACAATTCTTGACCAAGAACAGTGTCCACCGACAACAAACTGCCACCAGAAGCTAGTGTGTCCACAGGAGGAGGCTCCCTGCACAGGGAAGGCTGCTGCTCCTGGTCAGCTGAGGCTGTAGCAATGGATCCCTGGGAGGAGAATAAAGGAGTGAAAACAAAGACTGGAAACCCGAGCCCAGCCATCTGTGCAGGTCGAGGCCATCAGCATGAGGTCAAGGCACCCAGAGATCTGGCTCCAGGTTAAAAGGAATCCATCACTTCTACTAGAAAGTGTTCAAGCACCAGGCAGAAACCCTCAGCAGGGGCACCTAAGTGCCTCCCACAGTCCTGGGACAGAACCTGCAGCTTGTTCCCTGGAAGATGTACTGATGTAGTAAGTGAGAAGTGCAGTGTGTGCGTGCGTGTGTGTGTGTGTGCATGTACATGTATGCATGCACACACACAAGTTCTTCTTTATGCTCCTACCAGTTGAATTTCTCAGATTAATTTCCAGCCACAAACCCCTGACTGGAAAGATGCAGGGCCCCGTGGGGCTCAGCTGGGTGGGTGGTGTCTCCTTCATTCAGTTTGGTTTTAAATAATCTGCAATGTTCTGGGGGATAACTGTTTAGAGGAGACTGACCGTTGAAGCTGCCTGCCCCCAGCAGCTCTTGTGGAATGTGATAATGTCAGCAGGCTCCAGCCGCGCAGGGGGAAGGCGCGAGAGCTGTGACTAAGGAGGCCTCAGCAGAAACCCCCCAGCCTCGCAGGGACAGGTGGACACAGAGAGAAGGGAGTTGAGAGCCCACTATGTGCTGACAACGCAGATTGACCTGAGTCTAGAAAGAACCTGGCAGTAATTCTTGTGCAGGTGAAAGATCTGAGAGTCAGGGAAAGCTAGCGACTCGCTCTGGGTCAAATAGCATACAGTATCCAGGCTGGACCTGCCCAGGGCAGGAGGCTGGTTCTTGGCTGATCCGCTTTCTTAGGACCTACTGGTCTCCAGGGTTGTATTGGGAAGTCTGTGGTTAGTCCTGCACCTTGCAGCTGATACGGCACCGGTCCAACATGAAGGCTGCTGAGGAATCTTCTCCAAACACCAACTGTGCAGGAGCCTGCAATCTGTGATATGGTTCTAATCAAGCAGACTCAGCCCTCAGGTTTCTTGCCCGGTGGGGCATGGTCAGGGCAGAACACAGCCGTAGCTGATAACAAAGTCTGATCTCTACCTCCTTGGCCCCTCCGCCTAGCTCCTCTTGCTTTATGTTTCTTTCTGTTGTTGGTGTTTTTTTGTAATTGTACATGACACTAGAATCCATTTTGACATAACTATACAGCATGGACTATATCTCATTCTAATTCAGACCCCAGTACCTCTCCTTCCCCTTCCCTCCCCCGACCCTTGCCTCTTCCCTCCATTGCTCTTTTTGCCCTGACCCATAGTTATTTATTTTTGAATTAATTTCTTGCAGATGTAAACAATGGTGAGATTCACTGTGGCTTGTTTCTATTTGTACATAGGAAATTATGTCAGATTTATTCCACTGTCTTTATTTTAAAAGACATGGAAAAAACTCTTCTGGATTTTCATTTTTTTAATAGCCATTAGCCTCTGTGAGTGTGTGTGTGTGTGTGTGTGAGAGTGTGTGTGAGTGTGTGTGTGAGAGTGTGTGAGTGTGTGTGAGAGTGTGTGGGTGTGTGTGAGTGTGTGAGTGTGTGTGAGAGTGTGTGAGTGTGTGTGAGAGTGTGTGAGTGTGTGTGAGTGTGTGAGAGTGTGTGGGTGTGTGTGAGTGTGTGAGTGTGTGTGAGAGTGTGTGAGTGTGTGTGTGTGTGTGTGTGTGTTATTGCTCTACTTTTCTTTCTCACAAGCCAGATATTCATGACTCAGCTAGTTTGGGATGGAAGGTAGCAGGGACTGCACTGCTTCTTCTCTCGGGGATGGGCACCACAGTTGAGAAGGTGTCGATGAGCTCCCCACTCCCCAGACTGCCAACTTTCCTGACTCCACCTGCCATTGCAATAAGGGTGCCATGGTAATGTAACTAGAGAAATCATTCCGCATCTCAAAGGATACCAGCCTCGGGAATGCGAGGCATATTATAACCAGGAGTGTGGCCCTCATCAAAACAGTGCTTACCCTCCTCACCCAGGACATGATCCCACCACTGGTCAGCATTTAGAGCGTGGCTGCAGGCCCCTCTGGAAATCCTTTTACACTGGACAAAAATCTCTGGGAGAATTGTTATAACTGGACTCCTATGGCCACTTTATTCTTAATTACGTTACTTGCTGCTCTGCCCCCACCAGCCTGAACCCAGCCTACCCTACAGGCTTCCAGAATGATCTTCCCTGAACAGCCTCAAATCATGGCCAGGTTTGCTTACTATATAAAATACAGGCCATGGTTTGCAATTGCTTATACAGTGAATTCCAGGTGCCCTGCAGGATGACCTGGCGAATATTCAGGACCCTCTCTGAGAGGCCCACCTACTCTTCTCCTGGCCCATGCCCAGGGCTTGCCCTCACAGATCCTAAAGTGCAGGAAGCCCTGTCAACTGTGCATTTCCCACCTGTACCCCTGAAGCCAGTCTCCCCCCAACACATCTCTTCCAGCACCTTTGCCTTGTCACAATCTTATCCATCCAGGGTCCCAACCTCAAATCATTTAGGCTTTTTCTCAGCACAGCATGGAAAGTGCCTTTCCATTCCTTGTACTCTCCATACTACATGTTTAGATGGCCCTTTGACAAGCATTTGTGGTTTGCATGTTGTTAAAAGTAAAGATGAACAGACTCTCTGCTTGTAACTTGTCCTGTTTCCTCTGTTCCACAAGTGCCCACACTTCACCAGGGTGAGCATGGTGGCTTCATACATGGTAAGGGGTAAATACATTTTGCTAAATACATTTTTAAAACTTTTTAAACTAGTCCATTCTCTGCTTTTAGCTTAATTCCACTTTTCAAAGAATCTACTGCACCAACTTTTATGGACATATATAAAGAAATGCAATTTCTGGCAATTTAATAATGACACGATGCTTTTTATCACAGATAATCTGTTTTACACTTATTGAAAGAACTCGTTTAGACAAGAGGTATTGTTTTTAATCTCACACCACTTACGAAAACATAAAAAAAATATGACAGGTGAATTGCAAAAGTGTCCTAATGCGATCCCATACTCAGAACCACTTGTCTGACATTATTTTTATCTTAATTATATATTTTCACCACAAATTATAACCCTCTGGATCATTAAGAACTTTCCATAATTGCTTCAAGATTTATTTTCAATCCAATTAATTGATTCTACAAATTTTTATGATGTCAGATTCTTCATGTTACCAAAAAGAGTCACTAATCAGCTTTCAGATGACAAGTAGGGTTCATGTTTATTCCTCAAATGTTTTTCAGGTGGGGGTCGATGGAAACACCACAGCTGCCATTGTCCTGTTAAGCTACCAAAATATTAACCACCTTCTTGCCAACAAGAGGAATGTAACTATTTGGCAAACACTGCCTGGGGAATTATAGCTTTAAAATGCTTGTAAATTTTATTTGTCAGGATGTGGTGCGTGTAAAAGTACAACCCAGGATCAATAGTCAAATAGTTGCCATTAAGTTCCATCTTGCAGAATAAAAGAGAATTCTAGATCCTTATTTTGTATTTTCAGAACTGATGGCCCAGGAAACTTAAACATAGGTGTGCAAAAGTCGCTTTGCCATGGGAAAGGGTCGTAGAAAATAGGCAGCAATTATCTTGTCTTTAGC
The DNA here is from genome assembly GCF_048772815.1 of Callospermophilus lateralis. Classification (NCBI taxonomy): domain Eukaryota; kingdom Metazoa; phylum Chordata; class Mammalia; order Rodentia; family Sciuridae; genus Callospermophilus; species Callospermophilus lateralis. Next base: position 8,372,657 of record NC_135318.1, read on the forward strand.
TACTTGCCCGGGGCCCAAGCATGACCTAAAGGAGCAGTAGAAGAGAGGCATCCAAAGCAAAAGGAGAGCTTCAGGCACCACTGGCAAAGGGCAGATAAGGTATAGATAATTTCAAGAAAAATACCAGGTCTGACTGATCATCAGGTACTCAATCAAATCTACATTGCATCTGGAAGTGTATTTTTTACTTTACAATTATTATTATTATTATTATTATTATTACTATTATTATTTCTACTATAAACTTCTTAGTTTGCTTCTAGATAAACAGGAAATAAGTGTTCCAAAAAAAGGGTCTTGCTTTGTTGATTCAGCAATCAATCCTTTATCTTCCAGATTTCATAAATATTACGTCCACCTGAGGACCATGAGGAGGTTGAAAGTGACCACTGATTGGATTTGAACACATTTTCAAATGCAAATGATTTTTTGAAAAATATTTCTACCTGTCCAGATAAGGTTTTCATCAATGGAAGTTGACACCTGTGAAGCATGGATTTCCTCAAGAGAAAATTTAAACGTTTTTCTTTTTGTCTGTTGGCAGCAGCTATAGTTCAAGTACTAAATCAAAAGAGGGTGACTCAAAATAAGATACCCTCACCTCTGACTCTTTGAGCATCATTGCTTTTAACTATGTGGCATGCTTATTGGTTGCATGAGCCACTTTCAAAATTATTCTTTCGTAATTCCATTCTAACTTTCATGATGACAAGCATTTTATTAATTTTCCCTTCAAGGAATTTCAAAATGATACCAGAATTTTAAATTTTTAGTTTAAGATGCCTCATCTTTCCTGTAAATTTTTCAGAGCTCCCCATCACCTTGGTAAAATGCCAGGAGATGCAAGAACATCGACAGCAGAGGGAGGAGAGGGAGGCTGTCATGGACGGTTCATGTGAAAGGGCTTATCCCTGAGCTGACCCATCACCCAGACCTCACCCCAGACGCCCTCTAACCTGCAGGACATGCTCTGGGCCCAGCAGCACTTACACAGACTCACCAGACAGGCCTGACCGCCCACCTAGGCAGAAATGGTCTATCTTCATGACTTGACCTTAGAAAAAGAATGAAAACACTGCTCAAAACGCATAGCATAATGAACTTGAGCTTTTATTTGGAGACTGTAGGGAAGAAACTAGATCAAGATACCAGACCGAGCGCACATGTCGCCTGTCCTTTGGCCTCACATCCCTAGAAATGAGATAAAAGTTAGAAACAATTAAAAATAAAATCACAACAGGATCAGAAACCAAGAACAAGTACTATGGACTACACAGAAATTCTTAAAATACAGATTTCTACAGTTGGACAGGGATTCTCAAGATGAAAAGAGATATAAGAATAAAGCGGTGTTTTAAGAAAATAAATGAAAGAAACCAACCAACCAACCCTACAATTAAAAAAAAAAAAAAGTTTAAAAATGAGAAGTAATATATAAAAAGAGATATAATAATTAATAAATTTGGATGAACAAGACACGAAAATCAGTCTCTTAAAAAAAGAGTCATTTCAGATTTGGGACAATAAAAGTGTGATCTTTAAATAAAAATTACTGGAGCAAAAAGGCAGGTAGGAGTCCACTTAAGAGAAAATTAGCAGACTGGAAGTTTGAGTCATGGAATTTCCCCAGAGTCAATACAAAAGGACTAAGAGATGGGAATCAGTACAGAGGAAATTTAGAGACTCCAGAGGAAGAGTCAGAAGATGCAGCCTCCTTCAAGTGGGCATTCTGGATAAGTAGCATAGGACAGAAGAAGTAATAAAACAAGAGGAAAACAACTGTCCAGGGTCTGCAGGACTAAAGACACATAGAAAAGACAAACAATGAAAAATGCCAACATGCTAAACTGGTCCCAGTTGAACAAGGCTAAGAATTAGGAAATTCAGGTTGCTAATCAATGAGTAAAGCTGTTGCCATACTACGGCCTTCACTGGCAACTCCTGCTAAAAGATGACGGGGATTTCGATTAAAATAGTAAGAAATGGAAAGAAGAACTTCGAATTTTATTTCCAACAAATCCACCCAGCATTCATAGGTAAAAGCAAAATAAATGTGTTTTAAATATACAGGCTCTCAGGATATGTAGTATTAACAGGCTATTACTGACTGTTGTTTAAATCTGGACTCAAGCAAAGTACAAATTAAATCCAAGAAAAAAGAGTAATTGGGTATAAGACTAGGACAAAAAGAAATATAACAATTGATAATGTGTAGGCAATTCACAGAAGAGAAAATACTGTAGGCTGATAAGCACATGAGGAAATGAGTGTTTCCTTACATGAATGTACAAGCAGAAAACAGACACTCTAGAAAACACATATAAACTAAAGGACGACAATCACACTGTTAGAATAACTGCTGCGAGTGGAGGAGGAAAGACCGGAATGGAGAATGAGGATAAAGGGAGAAGTGAGACACAACCAGGAAGTGCACCTGGCACCGACTGATGAAATGAGGCATGTCACATGGCCAAAGTCCTCACCCGACAAAAAGCAAAGGCAAAGAAGCACGCGCATTTGCAAATGCAGATCAAATAAAACACCACAGCAGAAGTTCAAATCAGTGTCTCCTGAAGCCAATCCAAAATAATTTTAAAAATAACAGAAAAAGAAAAGGGGCAAAGGGGACTCCACCAAAATAAAAGAGATCAGTGGAGTAGAAGACGGGGATTGAAGGGGAGTGAAGGACAGGGGAATGGACCTGATCTAACTTTCTTACATGTGGATATATACGAATACACCACAGGGAACCTCACCATTAGAATGTCCACAAGGCACTGATTACAAAAAAATCTATAAAAGCAGAAAGATCAATAGAGTAGAGGGAAGGGAACAGCAGGAGGGGAGGGAAAAGGGCGTAGAAAGGACCGGATTAGAGCACTTTATATTCCATGCTTTTATGATAATGTCAAAATGCATCCTAATGCTAGGTATAACTAAAATGAACCAATCAAAAAGAAAAAACCCAGGATCTGTAGAGATATCAAATATCGCTGATCAAATCCTGTGCTGATCAAATCCAGGAGAATGAAGAACCTCAAGTAAATATGTTAGGAATAGAAGGAGGTTGTTTTAGTCAGTGTTTAAGTTGCTGAGACCAAAAGACCTGACAAGAACAATTGCAGAGAAGGAAAAGTTGGTTTGGGGCTCAGGGTTTCAGAGGCCTCAGTGTATAGAGAGCCGGCTGCATTCTGCAGGGCTCAGGGTGAGGAAGAGCGTCATAGCAGAGTGTGGCGAAGAAAGCAGCTGGGGACAAAATGCCAGGCAGCAGAGAGATCTCTGCTCAATAGGGACATATCACATACCCCAAAGGCCCACCCCAAGGACCTACCTCCTCAGCCACACCCTGCCTGCCTATAGCCAACCACCCAGGTGGTCTCTACCAAAGGATTAATGCACTGACCTGGTTAAGGTTCTCATAACCCAATCACTTCATCTCCAATCTCTTGTATTGTCTCTTACATACACTTTGGGGGGACACCTCCTATCTAAACCACAGCAGAAGTAGTAAAACAAATGATGTGCTTACTAAAAAGCTAAAAGTATAAATGTGATTAAGCCGAAGAATAGAGAAGAAAGGAGAAACTAATGTTGGAACAAAAGCTTTTGAGCAATAATCGAAAGATCTGAGAGCGAGAACCACAATGGCAAAAACTGGTGTTTTGAAAGGATCAAGTAGAAGAGCTTGAGATAAGGCATAAGTAGAGTGTTCATCACCAGATGAATAACAGCCAATCAAATAAACCGCAAAATGCTTACTATGGCTTTGCAAGTTATTTTGACAGCATAGTCTTTCAGAAAACAATTGACTAACAGAAATTTACTCCAAAAGGAAAGTTTTAGTAATCCACTAAATAGAAATTGATTAAAGAAAAACAATGTTTTTGAATATTCAACTCCTCATAATATATCATGATCATAGATTATTTTGGATAATTGTATTCAAATTTTGACTTTAGCAAAATACAACTTTAATGCCAGAATGTAATTTTTGAAAATGTAATTGTTCGAATCTATTTCCATGGCATTCAGGTTGATTAAAGGATAAATTTCATAAAATAGAACTTCTATTATTATTCAAATTGATCCACAGAACTGAAAAATAGAGAATATAAGCAAATCCTTTTATGAAGTTTTGTTATAGTCTTGATAGTACAACCAGAAAAGAATTGCATGACCAAGTGAAACAAAGATAAATCTCACTCTAAAATAAAACAAAAACTTATAAAGTTGTATTGGAAAACAAAATGCAGTTATATATTAACCAAAATTCATTATCACCTTGGGTTTGTGCTAAGAAAGCAAGGAAGGCTAGGCATGGAGATGAACACTATAATCCCAGTGGCTTGGGAAGCTGAGGCGGGAGGATCGCAAGTTCAAAGCCAGCCTCAGCATCTTAGCGAGACTCTAAGTAACTTAGTGAGAATCCATCTCAAAATTAAAAATAAAAACTGCTGGGGATGTGGCTTAGTGGTTAAGCATCCCTTAGTTCAATATATGGTTGAAATAAAGAAAGAAAGTAAGTTTTCATATTAGCAATATATTAGTGGAAGAAGAATCACATTAATACACTGGTCTACACTAAGGCAGGAGCCACAAGCCACTGTGACTACCAACAGTTGGGTTTAATCCCAGTGGACACTGCTGTAAGAATAAAAAGTACATTGGCTTCAAAAACTTAATATGAAACAGATATAAAATGTCTCATTTGTAATTTGTATTGATTACATGTTAAAATGATAATGAGGATATATTGTCCAATTAAAATATATTTTGAAATTCACTTTGACTTGATTCCTTTTCTACTTTTTTTTTTAATATGTCTACTAGAAAACACAAATTTAAATGTAACTCTTGGCTAGAGGTGTAGCTTAGTGTGCAGTGATTGCTTAGGATGCACAAGGCCCTGGGTTCAGTACCTAATATCACCCTGAAACCGCAAACAAAGATACAACAACGTGCACAAGAGGGTATACACCAAGATCAAGTTGGTTGCATTTCAAGGATGCAAGGATGGTTCAATATAGGCAAATCAATAAACATAATGCACCACATAAATAGAATCAAGTATAAAAGCCACATGATGACCCAATAGATTTAAAAAAAAGTCTTTGATCAAATTCAGCATTCCTTCATGATAAAATTCTTGAAAAAACCAGGGAGAGAAGATCTCGCTTCAATATAATAAATGACATTCATGACAAACATAAATTTAGTATCATATCAAATAAGAAAAACTGAAATCATTTCCTCTGAAATCAGAGCAAGACAAGAATGTAATCCTCACCACTCCTATTCAATATCGTACTTAAAATTTTAGTCAGAGCAATTAGGCAAGAGAAAAAAATAAAAGTGATATAAATAGTAAAGAAGTCATATTTTTCTACCTGCAGATGGTATGATTCTATACCCTAAAAACTCTACCAGAACACTTTTAGATCTGATCAACAGTTTATAAAAGTAGTAGGATTCAGAATTAACACATGAAAATTAATGGCTTTTCTATACACAAATAATGAAACTGCTAAGAAAAAAAAAATCAGGAAAACAATTCCACTTAAAATTGTTTCAAAGGGGGGAAAAAAATCAGCTTTGGAATAAGCCTAACCAGTGAAAGATCTCTTCAATGAAAATTACAGAACACTGAAGAAAGAAATTGTAGAAGACTCTGGAATGTGGAAAGACTTCCCATGCTCATGGCTTGGAAGAATTAAGATTTTTGAAATGGGCCATATCACTGAAAGCGATATACAGATTCAATGCACTCTTCTTCATCTAAACACCAATAACAAGAGTAAAATAAACAACCCTAAAATCCATATGGAAAAACCAAAGACCCTAGAATAGCCAAAGCTCTGATCAAAAAAGAATAATTATTGAAGGCTTCACAAAACTCCATTTCAAAATATATTAAAGAGTCATAGCAACAAAACCAGCATGGTACTGGAATAAAACCAGACAAACCAACTTGTAGAATAGGATAGAGGACCCAGAGGCAAACCCATAGAGCCACAGCCATCTGATTCTTGACCAAGGTGCCAAAAACAAACAATGGAGAATCTATGGCCTTTTAAACACTGGATATCCAGAGGTAAAAGACTGAAAATAGGTCCCTATCTCTCACTCGGTAGAAAGATCAACTCAAACAAATCAAAGGCCTAGGTATAGGATGAAAACATTGAGACTGCTAAAAGATACACTTCATCTTGTTGGCCACTACCACCAACTTCCTGAGCAGACTGCTATAGCTCAGCCAATAATAGCCCCAGTTAGCAAATGGGATGATGTCAATCCAACAAGCCTCTGTACAGCAAAGGAAGCACTTAGCAGAGTGGAGGGTTAGCCTGCAGAACGGGAGACATCCTTTGCCAGCTACTCTTCTGATACAGGACAATATTTATAATAAATAAAGAACTCAAAACACATACCACCAATAAAATAACCCAGAGAATAAAGGGGCAAAGAAACTCAACATACTTCTCAAAAGAAATACAAATGACCAATAAATATATGGAAGATATTCAACATCTTTAACCATCAGAGATCACAAGTACATGGAGAATCCATCTCACCCTATCAGAATGGCAATCATCCAAAACATAAAGAACACAGGCCGGAGATGGTACGCAGGAAAAGGACCCTTGCACTCTGTTAGTGGGGACATTAGGTTAGAATAGCCACTATGGAAATCAGTATGGAGCTTCCTCCAAAGAGCAGGAATGGATCCACCACATGACCCACCTATACTGCTCCTCGTTAAATATTCAAAATAATTAAAGTAGGTATAATCTAGAGATACCCGCATGCCATGTTTACCACGGCACAGTTCTCAATAGGCAAACCTGGAGTCAGTCTAGGAGCCATCAACAGAAAAGTGGATCGAGAAAATATGTACAAATACACAATGGAGTACTGTCCAGCCATCAGCAATGACATGATGTCATTTGCAGGGAGATGGATGGGACTGGAGATCATCACATTAAGTGAATAAGCCAGACTTAGACAAGCACTACAAGTTCTCCCTTGCATGTGGAATCTAGAGGGAGCAAATGATTATGAAAAGGACACTCTTGTCGGAACAGGGGATGGAGGGTACAGGTGGATAAGGGGAAGTGAAAATGAGGAGAACGCGTCTTACGTGTATACAAACATGACAAGGAAGCCCACTCTTCTCTATAATTAATATGCACTTATTAATCAGAAAGTTTTTAAAAAGATGGAGAATTGGTATTTTTTGGTTAGAAGCTAGAGAATCTTCTTTTAATAAGAGATCCCTGCGGTGTAGGTGACCACCAATGTCCAGGATAGTTTAACTATCTACAGAACAGGAACCAAACACCTGACATAATCGTCAATCTGTCTCAGGAGGTCCCAGGAACAGGGAAATCTTATTAAACTTTTACTAGGTAAAGTCTGTATGTCAGCAAATCCACCAAGGGCCTTTCTCAGCACAAAGTAGAGCTCTACCTCTACACCCAGGCCCGCCCCAGCCGCTCAGTGGGGAGGTCTTCAAAACACCGGGTGTGTCAAACCAGGAAGGCTGGGGCAGAGGGGCACACAGAGGACCTCTGACCACACCCGGCCCTTGCACTTTCTGTGTAGCTGCCTGGTCAGGGCTGTCGGGGATGTCTTGTTGGTCCCTTCCCGTGATGAGGAACTCAGGACACAGATAATTTTATTTTATTATTGGTTAATTGATGCTGTTCAGCTGAAATCTCCCTCTCCCAATTATCCACGCAGAAGACCTGCCTAGAATGAGCCGTGGTTCTCTTCCTCTCGGCAGCTCCCCCCTTGCGTTGGAATCAAGGGTCTCTGTTCAGATTTCTGTCTTTAGCTCCACGTCTCCTGGACCCTCCGTGCTCTTTCCTCATTTGAATAGTTTTACGGTTTCATGATTGACTGTCTAGTTACTTTTACTCCAGATAAACTCCTATTTGTCAGTGTTACTTGTGAACTTTTATGCTCAGAACTCAATAGCAGGAACTTGGTGTACTTGACGGAGCAAATGAATGCAGAAGGCAGCAGGGTTTCTCCCCAGCGACCCTGTTCACCGGCTTCCATAGCTTCTAAGTTCTGTCTGTCTCACAGTCATGACTGGGCGGAGGCGGGTCAAAGGGAATTCAGAACCAGACCTGCCCCAGGGCTTTTATGTGAAGTACAAAGGTGTTGGTCCCCACCCTGGAGTAGCTCTCCCTCCATCTCTCTTAAACCTCGCTATTTTAAATTGTATTTTACATATAATTAAGTTGGCTGGAAGCAAGCCCTCTGAATAGTAGAGAAATTCCTTAAATAGGAATTTTAAATGATATTTTCTAAATAATATGCTTGGAAAGAATTTTCCTGAAAGTGACATTTCCTGTTAAAAACCTTGTTTCCAGCCATGATTGCTGACGTAGCTTTCGCGGAGGCTAGACTGCCACACAGTGCCCTGTGGTGGCCAGCAGGGGCAGAGGTCACTCTGCAGCTGAGTCAAGCTTATCGCCAACATGCACAGGGAGGTTTTTCTATACAAGCCCTCTTCGAATGCCCACCAACTGCTGCATGCCTGTGCTGTGTCTCTCACTGTCTCTTTTCTGGTCCAAAGAGAAAGTTGACCTCATCTCTGGTGCCTAATGAAAAGAGGTTTTTCAAAACTAAAGTGACAGGTTTCAGTCTTTTTTAAAAATTAATTAATTTAATTAATTTCAATTTGTTATATATGACAGTAGAATGCATTATAATTCGTATTACACATACAGAGTACAATTTTTCATATCTCTGGTTTTACACAAAGTTTATTCACTTTCATGTCTTCCTACATGTACTTAGGGTAATGATGTCCATCTCATTCTACCATCTTTTCTACCCCCATTGCCCTCTCTTCCCCTCCCACCCACCTGCCCTATCTAGAGTTCATCTATTCCTCCCATTCTCCCCCTCCCAACCTCACTATGAATCTGCCTCCTTATATCAGAGAAAACATTCGGCATTTGTTTTGGGGGGGATTGGCTCCCTTCACTTAGCATTATATTCTCCAACTCCATCCATTTGCCTGCAAATGCCATGATTTTATTCTCTTTTATTGCTGAGTAATATTCCACTATGTAAATGTACCACATTTTCTTTATCCATTCATCCACTGATGGGCATCTAGGGTGGTTCTACAGTTTAGCTATTGCGAATTGTGCTGCTATAAACATTGATGTGGCTGTGTCCCTGTAGTATGCTGTTGTTAAACCTTTTGGGTATAGATCGAGAAGTCAGACAGCTGGGGCAAATGGTGGTTCCATTCCTAGTTTTCCAAGGAATCTCCATGCTGCTTTCCATATTGGCTGCACCAACTTGCAGTCCTACCAGTAATGTGAGACTGTGCCTTTTCCCCACATCTTTGTGATATACCTAGCCTAGTACTATCATTGGATCAGAAGCCAGCTTGTCACAAGTTATGAAGGATTCATTTCTGTTTTCTGTAAAAATATTAGGATGTCTGTAGGGCCTGGCCATTAGTTGATGGTGTAAAGCTGATTGGAATGCCTGCCCGTGCCCTGAACTCACCCATGTCCGGTTTTCCCTGACCAGATAACAACCCTTTCCTAAACCTTGGTGACACCTCATAAATTCTGGCCTTCCCTGGCCGGATAACAACCCTCTCTGAGTCTCTAAGATCTCCATAAATTCTGATGCTGGGGCCAGCAAAAATGTAAACTTGTGTTATGCTCCTCAGAGTGTTGTTATCTGTAACCCCCCTTTGTGTAACTTTTGGGGCTACAAAACTGGGCTGCCAAGAAGCCTCGCTGCTGTCCTTGGCTCCCACGATTTTGATGGGCAAGGCAGCCCCGCCGGTCGAAGTGATAAGCTTGCTTTAATTTGATTTCGATTGGAGTCAGTGGTCTTTTCTTGCATCGTGGTCTAACACTTTGCCCACACTTATTGTTGTTTGCATTCTGAATAGCTGGACAGGCTTCAATCTTAAGGCAACTGCGTTCTCTTTGTCAAGGTGTGGCTCCTACAGTACTGTCCCCATAGTGACAGGCTCAGCCAGTCTGGACAAGATGAGGGCAGTTGGCTATTTCAGTTCCCACCTGATATTTGCCAAGCTACCCAAAGGAACACACAGAGCTGGCTGCTTCACTCTCCAGCGATCCTGCCTGGCCAATCCTCACCTTCACAACTTGAAGATTCCCAGTGGCAACAACCAAACCAAGCTGGGCTCCGGCTTCCCCCTTCTCTGAAGAAGCCTCGTCTTGGAACTTGCTCTGAAGATGTCCTGTCCCGCTGAAGCTGACAAAGACTACCCACAGCCAGAGCAGATGCTCGGATTAGTGTCCCATAAGACCAGTGCCACTCGCCTCAGAGGCTTGGCTTCCATCGCGACGGCTGAGGGATATGTCGTCACGGACGCGTACCCCAGGACACGAGTTACGGCAAAAGGTCTGATGTTCCCTGCCCAGTCTTAAACTGGAAACTTTTAAAAATAAAGAAAAAGAAAACTTTACATTTAGAATATCCAACAGCTCAACACTCTCCTCCCCCAGCATCTCGTGGTGTTCAACAACAGACAGAATGCCTACCTCTCCCACTGCCTGCAAGTTCCCCGGGCTCCTGCAGAAAGCTTCCTGGGCACGTGCACCATGCACACCCAGCCCAGGCAAAGAAGAGGGGCGTAGAGTGAGTCCAAGGAAAACAAACAGCTCCATTTATACATGACAAACGAGAGAAAAAGCCTTGCTATGTCAAGCTAGAAATAACACATTTGAAGAGACAGAATTGTTACTTGAAGAAAGAAAAGTGTTTGGGCTCTGGGATGCCTGGTGAATGCAATCATCCAATTAAAATGCATTGTTCTGACTCTGGCAAGCATTTATCTGCTCACCAGAAGTGCAGAGGGGTCTATTGTCTTGGTTTCCTGAGTTCACGGAAAGCTTTACATCAGCGTATTGGTCTTGCGTGTCTTAAAGATTACTAGGTAGTGACGATGGAGAGACACTGAAGTCCTGACATCTCCTCTCTCTGTAACAGTACTTATGAAATCATTCAACAGGAAAGAAAGGGTGTGGGATCCCTAACAGAAGCTGAAATAGGCGAACTAGCTCATGTCTTTTAGATTTTGAAAAGTAGTTAGCAGCTCTCCACACCACTAGCTAGACTGAACTAGCATGACTGGTGAGCCAGGACTGGTTCAAGTTCATATGCTTATGTATATTTTATTAGATTAGCACCACATACAACAAATGAAAAAATATGTAAAGGCAGCATCATGATAGGGGTCCGTTTATTGGTCAACTAAATCCCAAGAGTCACCTTCTTCATTAGTGCATAGCTTTCCTTCACACTTTGACTCTGGGGGCCAGACTTCTTCTATGCTTGGACCCTGGTCTCTTAAATACGAGTTTTCCAAAGCAATTACTGTGTCATCTCAATGAATAGTGAGCCATGTCTCTGCTACCAGAAAGAAAACAAGGACTCCTCAGTTCTGCCATCTTCTCTCTTCCAATGAGAAGGCGAGTATGCAGGCACCACAGCTTATCTGCATTCAGATACAGGTGGCACTTAGGAGAGAACTTCAGTAGCCATTACAGGGACTGAGCTTTTAGTCCCTTCCAAAGTCCTCTTTCCAGGGAGTGAGACCAAATGCAGGACTTTCCACAGGGGAACCATGGGCCAGTGAGTTGGTATTCTGAGTAATAATTACTGTGGCCTTCTGTTCAATCCAGTTCTGAAAATCAACATTATCTGCCTTACCCCATCAGAGAATGTATTTCCAGGAATTTTTACTTCAAATCTGTGCATTCAATCATCTATTCATCGTCTTGGCATTCTATAAAACATATAATGTCCAATAAAATAACAGATTCAGAATCTTGAAGTAGGATCATTTTTATAGGAAAGCAGGACTAAGCCAGCAGAGAGGGTGTGATGCTCAGTGTCTTCGTGTGTCTTTAAAAGACAGGAATGCGTCAAAGGTGGTAAACAGCTCCAGGTGACAGCGAGTCCCCAGCTCTGGGTCAGCCTTACTCTTCATGCACTGTCCAGCGGGGTTCCCCAACTCCCCGAATCTGAGTAGAGGCAAAACTCTTGGAGAGAAGACTTAATATGTAAGATAAGATCAAAATTTTAATTTAAAGAGAAAGACATGGACAAATATTATAGCAAGAACAGAAGAAAGCATAGCGTGGAAAGAAGAGAGCTCTGGCAGTCTCAGTGCTGGGTCAGTGCATGTGTGTGTGCCTGTGCATGTACGTGCGTGTGTGTGTGTGTGTGTGTGTGTGTGTGGAGGGGTGTCAAAGCACCCCAAAGAAACTAACAAAGACTGGGAAGAACTGGAGAGAGAGAAGACCCAGAACTCACAAAACTCCATAAAAGGGATCTGAGCACCAGCGTGGCCCGTTTGACCAGACAGATATAAATAGAAGATTGTAGCATGTGGAATGTTTGTGGAATGCCTTATGATAACAATGAGCATCTTTTAAAAAATAGTGTACTTCTCTTCCAAGTTCTATCAAAATATAAGAGGAAATAAAATATTAGTAGCCCAAATACCCAAAGAGATGTAAGTGAACATGAATAGATTATTGTATATTTATAAGAATAACTTTAGCACAACATGGGACTTCAAATTTAAAATAAAAGTCACAGCAGATAAGCAGTTTAATAATTTATGGTGTGTTCCCTGAATAAAGTATTACGTAGCTATTAAAATGAGCAGGGCGGAAACACACAGCCACAAGTGAAGTTGTTTACTAGGTAGAGTAATGAAGAGGGGACGGTCGAAACGGTGTGGCTGCAGAGATGACACGTGGCGAACAGAACCGCGGGAAGGAGTGGGAAGGAGTCCTGAGAGAGCGCTTCAGGGTGAAGGTCACGGAGGTCTTTATTTAAATAGTGTAACTGACATTAGGGTTTCAGTAAGAATAAGCAGAATGTGAAAGGCAAAAGTAAATACCGCCCAGCCCCTCAGTGTTGAACTTGAACTTCCAGGCCTTGAATTCCCAGCAGCCATGTGGAGAAGGTCTGGGGGCAGCCGGGACGGGCTGCAGGGCACAGAGCTGGCCAGGGCCCACCCCGCTCCTGTCCTCCTCGCAGCTCCTTCGCCCTGGCCCTGCCCTGTCGGGATGTGCAGCGGGGCAGGGTCCTTTAGCAGGGCAGAGTGTCCGGGCCCTGGTCCATGGCTCTGTGGCCTTCCTTTGGCCTCAGGTCTTCTCCAGCCCAGGTCAGGGGGTGTCCTACTCCATGGAGACAGGTGGGTGGGGGCTGCGACTGCTATTGACGAGAGGCCACAGAGGTGTCTCTTCCCCTTCTTCATTCCCCATCTCCTTCCCGCCCTCCTCCTGCCCTGGTCCTGCTCCTCCTGCTCCTCCCTGCCCCAGGGCGCACACTCCCCATCTACACACCCCGCTCTCGCCTGGCTCTCTCTCGGCTTCTGGAAGAACGTGCTGTTCCCTCCACTTCCAAACTCTGCTGCCACCAACATGCCCCTGTTGTCTGTCTGCCCTTCACCTGGAGCGAGTGCTTTTTGCCGTTGCCATTGAGAGGACGTGAGAACACGGCTTCATGGTAGGACTCTCTGACCTGAACTTCAGGTATCCCAACAGGGCTGGAGAGACCTGACCAGGCCAGTCTTCAGTGGGTCAGCGCAGGGCGGTGTGCCGCAGAGGTTAACGGCATGACGCTTTCTCAAGGTTTCCAAACACTCTCTACCAATGCACATTTGGCCATCGAAAATAAAATATTTTAAATGTATCATCTCTTATTAATGCCACCAGAGCTGCAGGAGTTCAACGGAATGGATTGGACCACTGTCTCCCTTTCACAAAAGAGAAAAGTGACAGCCACCTACATGAAGAAACACGTAAGTCAACCTCTACTCAGCGGCAGGCCTGGGAAGGAGCCTCAGCCTCATGAAGGAGGGTGTGTGGATCCCTCGCTGAGGGTCACGGTGCGGCCCCAGGTCTCAAACTGTGACCTGCATCAGAATCACTGGGTCGCAGCCCACATGGCGGATGACTTCCTGACTCAGCAGATTTCGAGCAGGAATCTCTGTGGGTCAGTTTTTCATTAATGTGACAAATATCTGGGGGGGGGGGAACAACTTAGAGGAGGAAGGTTTCAGAGATGTCAGTCCCTGGTCTGCTGGTGCCACTGCCACGGGCCTGAGCTGAGGCAGAACACTACAGAAGGGGACAGCAGGAAAGCTCTTCAGCTCATGATGGCCGGGAAGGGGCGGGGGGACAGGGAGATGGGGGGCATGAAAGGGACCTGGAACCAGGTATCTTCTTCCACCGCCCACCCCCAGTGACCTCTTCCCCCAGCCGGCCCCACGGCCCACGGTTTCTGCCTCCTCCCAGTACTGCATTCAGTCTCTCATGATCCAGCCACTTCCCCAGATCCCATGTATCTGAACACTGACTTCAGCACAGAAGCCTCTCGGGGACATCCCAGCTCCAGACTGTAAGGACCCGGTCCTTTGCTTTCCCAACAGATTTCCCTGGTGATGTTGATGCTGTTCTGTGAGACCCACTCATCTCCTCCAATTTTCTGAGGTTCTTAATACAGTCTCCCAATTTTACCCATTCTTTCTGTATTAATGGCATTTTAAAAAAATACCATCCTACCATCATGGCCAATTATAAAGGTGTTTCTTAGCCTCTCCTGGTTTTTGTCTTCAGAAATCGTGTTTAATGGAGTTCCTGGGGGAGAAGGACTTGCCAATTGCATCGGTCTTTGGCCCTCGTCATTATTTAGAGTTTCCTGCACCTCGAGGAAAACAGGGCTCACCATCGCGGCCAAGGGACCCGCTGAGACACACAAGCTCAGTCAGGGGGAGAGGAACATGCAGAGGGGCACAGTATATGTTAACTCCTTTTAAAACTAACAATGACACCCAGAGCAACTTCCCTGGAGAAATCCATCAACACTGGATTAGGCAAATGTTGTTGTTCCAGGTGGCAAAACTTGTTGCTCCAAACCTCAGCTTGGAGTTAAAAACAAAACCACAGGCCAGCAGGTCAGCCTGCAGTGTGGTCGTTGGCCGAAGGCTGCCCTATTAACAGAAACTTAACACCCTGACTTCAGGACGTGTAGACAGGGCCTTGTTGCTGTTCAGGACAATGGCGGAGTCGAGATTGCTGTGTAGAAACAGGAGCGGCTCCCTGGTCTTCCAGCAGGTGCTCCATGGGAAATACTTCTTTCTACCTGTTGTCACCTGGATGCTTGTTCCCGAGATCAAGAGTGTGACTGTGGGCTGGGAGCACATGTGTGGAGTTAGGTTTGGGGGCCTGGGATGGGAGCCTGGGCAGATGTGTTTGGAAACAGTTTTATGTAATTCATTCCTCTTGGAATGGGTGTCCCCAATATCACCTTATGTGAATGAAACTTTAGCCCAGGACAGATGGTCATCAAGGGCTGAACCTGTCCAGCCATGCCACTGAAAGCCCAGCATCGTGAACACTGTCCCAGCTGACATGATGCTGGGCTACCACCCCCATCTTACCTGGTGAAGGCCAGCGTCTTGCTGAAGGCCTCCCACCCACAGGCAGGACTCACTCCTCTGGGCAGAGGAAGGGCTTCCCAAGGAGGTTTCAGACAGGTAAGAAATACTCCACGACACAGCCTGGCCACTGTGGCCTCCATCCGAGCGTCCACACTATTTGTTTCTGGGGGATTTTAACTTCTGTCGCCTTCAGTAAAATGCTGACCTGCGTGACCCTCATCACGTTTCCTTCTCCGTGAATAAGCCACGCTTCTTCCGATGTAGGTCTGAGATTTATGGAGTACCTGCTGTGCACGGAGCCTTCGATTAGTAAAATCCCACAATATTTCATGGTAAAAGCATTAAAATCCCATCGAGTTTGCAAAAGCTATAACCATGATTTGTAGGGCTTTGCTAACTCTGAGATGAGAAGGAGGCTCTGGATGTCCCGGATGAAGCAGAGAGTGTGTGTCCTGGGAGGAAGAGGAGCAGCGCGTTGTGTGGCAACGCCAGAGCTGCGTTGGGCTGTGCTGGGGCCCCCGGTGATCCTGGGCGCTGTTTTCCCTCAACTCTCGGTTCCTGAGCTCCTCCTTCCCATGAAGAAGACGTGCTCCACCTCTCGGCTCTCCAGACCCACCGACGGTCTGCATCGCAGAGGACCACGGGTTCTGAAGCCAGGAAACCGCATCTTTCCTTCCTTGCCCTCTGGGGTTTCTTCCTGATGGCTTCTGAGTTTTTATCACCATAGAACTTGACTCACTTCAGGTTACAGGACACACAGCCCCCTCCAAGTACGCTGTTTTTAAAATCCTATAAATTGTATGCAAAGTATACCTCAGGCTATAAGAGGTCCTAAGTGAAGAAGCCACTTATGAAGATTCCATGATATTGCACTTCAGAGGAAGAAAGCCACAGTGGCTCCCAAAGGACTGTGGACAGCCAGGCGCTACCTACACGGAGATGGAGGGGAGGTTATGGACACTGGGAGGGGAGATTTAGTTACCCCGCAGATTGAGATATCCACCAGATGATCACGTATACACAGGTATAAGGTTCAGGCCAGAAGGTAAACTTACACACACAGACATGCTCTTACACACACACAGACACACTCTTACACACACAGACACACTCTTACACACACAGACACACTCTTACACACCTGAGAGTCATCCACACGAAAGGAAAGGAAGAAGAGAAAGAATAAAAGACAGTGATAACACAGATCAAAATGACATTAAATTTACTCTCCAGGTCTTAATATATGTATACACACACACACACACATAAACCTACATATATATATATTATATATATATAATATATATATGCACATCTGTATATAATATGTACATATTATTTGTTAATATTGATTATGTCCATCAAACAAAATATAAGCTTTCCATAATACATGTTTATATTTAAATCTAGTCAAATATTCATTTTCAGATTGGATAAAAATAGTGCATTATTTCTTAAGCTAGGTAGAAGTTTCATAGGAGCTTATTTCTTTATTATTTCTTAATAACAAACATTATCCCTTCAAATAAAGAAGCATTACATTCACTCTTGTGTACACTGTCTTTCAAAATAATTTTAAAGAACAAATTATCAAGGAACATAATGTCAGACTGAGAAAAAATAAGATTACATCTTAATCCTGTTGGCGAGAAGGATGTGTGACTATTTGATTCACTGTTGTGAACGTAGGTTGTGGTTCTGACCTTGAATTTCATGAGGACTTGCAAATCCCAGGAATCAGGTATTTTCTGATTGTTATACTGGGAAACTTGAGGTGAGTTGGGTGAAATTATTATGCATTCATACCATGCACCAAAAATCAACCTGCAGATAACTTTTCAATTCAGACCATTCATTCATCCACTGATTGAGTCAGTTCATAATCCTGGGGCTAATTCCTTCCCAGGTTCTGGGTTGACTTTTAAGGATCCTGAATCAATGGCACAGATCCATGCACAGCTCCACCAGATACATATGGTGCTGGAGAACACAGCAGCTCTGTGATGGGGAATGAGTGGGCCTTCTGGAGGTGACATTTGAGCTGAATATCAAGGCTGGGAAGAAGCTAGCTGGGTGGATGTGAGTGGGAACAGGGTTCAGGGCGAGGGAAGTGCCCGTGCAAAAGGTACACATTTCAGGCCTGTCTGTGTCAGGGCTGGTATGCCGTCCTCTATGGAAATAGCAGCAGAAGGAATAGCTGCTCTCAGTTGAGCATGAATGTCAGCTTCTTTGGATCAAAAAAAAAAAAGAAAGGCATGGATCCCTCTCAGTCTGAATGTGAGTGGTCCCCAAGGACTCCCCCCAACCCAGGTCTGTTTGCTTTGGCCTTCTGTCTCTTTTTGAGCTTTCCCAACAGTCTATGTGATTCTCATTAAATGTAGTTTTGGATGCATGTATGTGTCCTGAACGATTCTCCAGGTGACGGAAACAAGCATTTGGGAAGTGAACACAGAAAGGAAGAAAGGAAAGCCAGAATGCTTCCCTTTCCAGGGGCCCTCTGGAAGCTCTGATGAAGTGCTGCTCTTTCTGGTTTGCTAATTCAGGGTCTCTGACAATGCTTAGCCCGGGATTCCACGAGAATGCTGGGGTGAATGGATCACTGGATCCGGGTTTAGTGTGTGGCAACACACGGATGGGAATTTTAAAGTACTGTCATGCTGCAGTGATTGAGTAACCCAAAGTGCTTCCACATGCTGATACAAGTTCATCAGGCAGAGAGCTGGACTGTTTCTCCTCTTCCAGGTCCATATAAGCTGCACATTGCTTTTTCTATTATACAGTGGAATCAGCAACTTTGAAGTGTATCATCCATGGGGGGATGAGCGGGGCACAGTATCTGATTTCATTCAGCCAAGCCCAACAACTTGCCTCTATAAAGAGGGGCGTAGCTGACCAGAGTCTTAGCTCTGCCTCTTAGCCTTGTTCATGAAAAGGACACCAGGGATCTCTCTTTCTTCCCCGTGTTCTTTGCAGCATCATTCACAAGAGACAAGATGTTGAAGCAACTGCAGGTTTGCCCACACCCAGTGTCTATCTGCCATGTCAGTCTAGAGTTCTGAGTGAACCTAGGACTTATGCTCAGACTCCATTTAATCCAGTAAAGCGAAGAGAGACAATTGTAAACCTTGCTTGACGTTATTATTTGAAGTTTGCATTTAAAGAACGCTTTTTCTATTAAACAGGCCAAAGTGTCTTAAAAAAAAAAAAAAGGTAAAAAGAAAATGAATGGAAAGGGAGCATACAAACTTGGCCAGAGGAATGGTCTCAGAGGATTGTTTCACTCTCTGAAAGTCTCTTTTCTGTCAGAATATGCTGCATCTCACATGAGACAGAATCACTGTGTTGTCAATAGTCCTCAGTTATGAGGAGTAGAGGCCATCTCAGATTACCCACAGAATTGACCTTACACTACCCACAAGGCACAAGAGCTGAGAGAGAGAAATGAGACACCTTATCTTCTGTGGCAGACCCTGCCCCGTGTCTGTGCTCTGGGACAGACCCTGTGATGGGAAGGCTAAACTGATTGGTTGTCCTCCTATCCTGGCCTCCCATTCTCTCTGCAGACAGGGAGATCTTGAAGAGGGAGGAGAGAGGAGGAGGGAAGGAGCCTGAGCCTCTTCCCAAACTGACCTGTAGGGAGAGGACAGGCCCGAAGAGGAGGAGTCAGCAGAACTCCGTCCTTACAAAGCTAGAGGGGAGAACGAGGAGAATATGAACTTGGAAGGTGTGAGTGCACTTTAACAACGAACTTCCAAACATTTCATGGGACAGAGAGTAGAATGGTTGAATATAAAGTCATCTTGCATGGAAGAAACCCTCTGGCCTCACGTACTCCCACGGTGCAGAAGTAAGGAGGAGGAAGAGCGTATGTAACGGTGGGACCCTCTCTGGAGCAGCCCTCTCCATCCAGTGTGCCCTTACCCAACACCTGCTTCTTTTATAGAACACATTTTAGGCTTTTGCATTTCAAAAGGTGTTTCAAAAGCCCTCTTTCTGGACCCACCTGACAGAATGTTGTCTTGTCTGAAAAGGGATTTTGCTAGTTTGGCTTGTACTCAAACGGTGTCCTAACTCACTTTGAAAATAACCTTTTCTTCTTATATCATCTCCGGGTAAACCTATTCAGAAACTTCCCTCTGAGAACTCAGCTAGTTGAGTTACAGTTTTATATCTTCTAGGGTGCAGGCACATGATGATGCATAAAGAAAACCACGTTAAGGCATAATTGCACATGGTTCCAGTGTATGTGGTGTCTGTGACGTGTGTGGTGTGGGGTAACAGGGGCGATAGGTACAGTAAGTAAGATTATTACTTTTGGGAGGAGGATCCTAACATGCTTAACCAAAAGGTGGTCTTTCTTGTTTCCCGATCTTGTAAGTGTCAGCCCAACAACTCAAGAGCAGAAGGAAATACTTGCTCCTATTTTAATTTCTCTCAAAATGTACATGTGTGAAAACAAGGCAAAAAAATAAATGAGAGGAGATTGACTGGGGTTCAAAGCAGGATGTATTTTTAGCTCCGTCCATGGATCTTAAAGACAATGGAGTGGTACAGAGAATTTTTTTTTCCCCAGAATGTCAGGCCAAACTTTTCAGCTGGTAGAACAACCACAGGGACGAGGTGTGTGGCCCTAGCTCAATGTCCTGCCTTTAAAATGTGCTCACGAATGAGGCTGTATTTGAGATTGCTGCTCCACCCCACTCTAGAGAGGATAAGAGTTCTCCAGCAATTGTGTGTAGTTTTATCCACTCGTTTATGGAGACTTGTGGTGCTGGAATTGGGTACATGAAAGTACTTTAGTTAGGATAACAATGAGAAAAAATATCTTTAAACAAAGCTAAAACAGAACAAGGTTGTACTAAGCCATGGTTAAAAAGGATCTTGAGGTTTATCACCTTCACCTCAATCATGAGCCTAAAGCACCATGCACACCCCCATAATAGGGGGCACCGTCATGGCACAGCCAAGGCCTGTGACCCTAAACCCTGGCACACCTGGAACTGACTCCTGTCTCCACATGGCTGGCATGACTTTGGCAAGTTAGTTAACTTCTTTGCCTCTCACTTCTTCATCTGTTAAACTGAGGCATTGATACCCAAAGGAAAAACATGAAAAACCAACACGGCGACATACTAATGGGAAAAAATACTGAAAACAGCATCTGTTGACAATAGGATAATCGATCAATATCATCCCTTCGATGTACACAGGTGCAATGCACATGTGAAAACAGACACCCGTACTCACATAGTGGACTGTGGGTAAAGTTTTTCCAAGATGAAGCTGAAACCTTGTGATGGAAAGACCAACCAGTGTGGAATGGTGGGATGCTGACATCTGTCTCATCCGCTCTCTTTGAACATTCTTTTTTTCAAGGAGTAATGCCAAATCTAGAATATTCTGCAGGAAAATGTTGAAAAACAAAAAGTGAAGATGGAGGGACCCTTCTTTTATCTAAGATACCAAATGTACTTGAATTTCAACACAAGTAGGTGAAAAGCCTATAAAATATATGTTGTAACCAACATCTCTGTGAGCACAGGAGATTTGAAAAGGAACATACGACTTCTCTCCTGTGCTTCATTGAGCCTCTGTTGTCTGAGGTAATAAAAATCAGCACATTCTTAGAAAAGACGACAGAAAGCCTCTCAGCATTGTAGGTGTACATATGATTCCTTAAAACCTGCCAGTACCTTGTCACTGGAGGAATACAGGAACGCCACCACTTCCAATGAGAAGTGTGCTGATATAAAACGAGTTGCTTGGCAACAGATTAACTGATTTAAACTTTTATTGCTGCTTTGACAAAGAGGCTGTGGAATATTGTGAAGACGACCGTAGAATCCTCAGGATCAGTAGCTTCTGGGGGGCTTGCAAAGTTCAAGACGGGTGCCTGCTGAGGCTGGAAGCCTGAGAACTACATTTCCCAAGCTCCCTTGCCAGCAGGATGCTGTTAGATTCGGCCAGTGGGAGGCACTGGCTGGAGGTCACAAGACTCGGGAGAGAAACTCAAGGTCTGCACTTCTGACAGGGTTGAAATGGCTGGATGTAGCTGCCAATGAGAGTGGAGGAGGAGATTACCAGCTCCAGCAGTAGGAGCAGAGGTGGCCTCTTTGTGGGGAGCCCAGGGCCCCTCGGCCCGGCCCGTTCAGCACCGACTGTAGTATGTCTCAGCAGCTCAGAGGCAGGGTGGCCTGCAACCTCAGTCAGGGCTGTTAGGTATTCTGATCCCTGAATCAGACACATCTTCCTTTTAATTCCTACACATTGTTTTCTTTTCTGTTCATCCTTCTCTTACAACACCATCCAGGCATTTAATTCCCTCTCTTTAAATCACCCCAAAGTGGAACTCTTCCTCCTGGAAGTCCCCAGACTCAAATCACAGTCCCACATGTGGGCAAAAATGGAAATCAGCCTTCCATCCAATCCAGGAAGGGCAGGGTGATGGTTAAACAGATCTCTCTCTATAGATAAGGATAGTAATGCCGCAGTCTGGCCGCAGCAAAATTCCCGGGGGGTGACGAACAACTTGTGTAGATTGATACAGCAGGAGTAGGAGCCGTTTATTGAAGGACAGGAGTGGTATTTATACATTTTACACAGCTTATCTAATTAGCATAAAATAGATACAGCAGTCAACCAATAAGGAATCTCCACACTTAATGGCTCGCTTTTGTTACTTCACAAACCACTCCCTCTGGCATTTTGCCAGGCACCATGCAGACTTGTTTACAGACTCTAACATTTCTCTGGCAAAATAACAGGTGCCAATCTGACTTATTTATAGACCTTAACATAGTAATATCATTATTATCAGTAATATCATTGATACAGACACAGAGACAGAAAAAGATGCAAACATAGACATAGGAATACTTCCTTTGGTACTGTTTCTCTGGAGCACTCCGACTACACGGGCCTGGAGGGGCAATGACTGACATGAGCCCATGCTGCTCTTGGCTACAGACAGTGAACAGCTCTGGGTGTGAGCTGATGGTCACAGGACTTTGTTCTGACATTCGTGGAAACTACTGCTAGTTTGGGGGAGAAGGATGACAAGATGGTATTTTATTTTCTGGTGGTAGGAGCATGGGTGGAAGCATCTCAGGAAGCAAGATTTAGGACAACCTAACTCTCGAGGCCACAGTTCTTCCACACATTCATCCAGCCTCTGCCCATTATTAGGAGGCTCATTTTCCATTTTCCTGCCACTTAAATCCTCTGAATAATTACAGCCCAACTCACCCTTCCATGTGACATTCTATTTTACAGTGAGCTTGAGCCACCCCAGAGGCATGATGTCCTCTGGATCATATCACAATGAAGAAACAGCGCAGGGGAGGGTTTAGCCACATTCTGCTGGAATAATTCAGGGCAGAAAGCTGTTATTCCTGACTCAGGACCCTCTCAATAACAACAGATCCTAAGTCAACAATTTGGGCAGCCAAAAATTTCACAGAAACAGAGATGGCCTCTGCACCCTGGCCCTGACAGCCATCCTGGCTACAAGAGATCTACTTTCACATAAAACCAGTGTCCCAGCTCATGGTCTGGGATTAGCATGTGTTCTTTATTATCCCATTCAGTGTTTTCCAGAGAGATGTGAACAAGTCTTAAATTCTCCAAAAGCTCCAAACACAGAGCCAGGGGGCTATTTTCTGTGAATTTAATAAAACGTAAGCTTCTGAGCCCTCCATGTACCATGGGACCCTTCCCATGCCCCCAGAGGGGCCTGACCTCGTTTAAATGCTCAGAGGTTTTGTAAAATTTGCATATAAGGGAGGTACTTCAGCTGAAGTTACTTGAGACCACAGTCTCTTTCCAATCCTCCTTCTCTGTCCAACACTCCCTTATGCTGGGTGGAGCTAGTTACCCACTGGCTCTTGGGGACCTAACTCAGAACCTCAAGTGGGTTAGTCTGGGCTTATTGAAATGGAGTTATGCATCTCACAGTTTCCTCCAGAGCACAGGAGTTATTGCTAACCATCCTGCTGTAGGGATGGCTTCCAGAAATCTTCCTACCACCCACTGGGTTGACTCACCCTGCACCTTGACACAAAGGAGCAGGCTAGAGGTTGTTGGTTCAGAGCATCCACCTGCCCCACAGCCAGAGCGGTGTGCAGGGAGTCCAGGGAGCAGGCTTTGAAATGTGCAGAGTCAGAAGTTAATCTGTGGAAAATCCCTCCAATCGTCAAACATGGAAAATTGTAAGCAGATAATTTGAAACAGAAGTTTTATTCTTCCAAGAATCTACATGATAATACAGCATATACTATTAAAATGCCCCACTTTTAAAATTTCTTTTCAGATGGGAATCTGATGAAAGAGAATTATGAAAATAACTATTTCCTGCTGGTTTAATAGGAAATTCTGACATTGACAAAATAACAAACTCATAATATGCCATTGTAACAAAGACGTCTTGAGAAGCTCTTAATGAATGCTGTCTAATCAAAGTCTTTAAGAATGACTCCTGCACAACTGAAACTCTTATAGCTTTTACATAAAATAAACGTGATGGTAGATTTTCCTAATGTGACAATTTCCAGGCACATTTTCATGACATTCCTGGTATGGAATTATGACAGGTAGGAAGTTTTTCTGAATTATTAATAACTTGGTGAAACCAATCTACTATGTGGGAGGAAAGATCAAATTGTTTTTTTTCTTCTTTACAGAAAATATTACAAAATTGTTCTCCTGTGAAGAAGTAAACAAAAGTCAAAGAACTTGCCACACCATTTTGTTAATATGGGGTAATTGATTCACAGCTCCTTTGACTGTGAGTTCTGTAAAGATGCAAATTCTGATCCAAAAGATCCAGAGAATATTGTGCTCAAGGAACACCAGCTGAATGAAGACATGAGTCAATTAAATTCACACATTTAAAAACCCTATTTTTTAAAATTCCTGTATGCTGATATATAAACTTAGAAATACATAGATATATATTATCTATCTATCTATATAAATACATAGATATATATTATCTATATTTATTATATATAATATATATATTCAGTTAATATATATAGATAATATATATTATCTGGGATTAGCATCTGTTCTTTATTATCCTATTCAGTGTTAGATATCATCTCACCCCAGCTATGTATATGTATATAATATGTATATTATCTATATATATATTAACTGAATATATATATGCAGTTAAGAAAATCTTATTTTTTACTATTAATATCAATCAACATTAATTGAGCAATTACCATATGTTAGGTACTGGCCTAACCACCTTATTTGTTTTATTTTTTGTAATATATATTTTCTTATTAAAGAGATGTACTTAACTCACTCAGAGTATCGATGGTTCTGTAGTAGAGCTGTTTTTTCCAGAGGCAATTTGGACAATTGTTTATTTTTAAGGTCAGCAGAATAAAATACCACAACAGATTGAATTGCTTTTATTTCCTTGTAAAGATTCTATCCTGGAGCGCAGCACAGCTTTGGAGCAGACAGATCTGAGCCTGGGCCCACCGTGTCCTCTTCGTCCTCCACACTTTCTCATCTTTTCTGTTCATCCTTCCCTTCAAGCTGCGGACCCTTGGAGGCTGCGGAGCCCCCTTTGCTGTGTCTGGATTGGAGAGTGAAGATGTCGGAGAAAGCACATGAACCAGGGGCAAATTTCAATATAAAGAAATCACTGGTGTCATTTCACCAAAGCCCAAGTATCAGGAGAGGCATGGGAAGGGGTGTCTCACCGCCCCCCCTCCTCAGTCTCAGAGAAGTTGCTCACCCAAAATATCAGGTCAACGGTTTGTCATCTAGAAAAGACTTTCTCAGAAGAAACGTGGGTCTGGGGTGCTCAGAAACCACTCCTTGCTCTTCTGGACAGAAGTGGCTCACTGTGCCCGGAACTCCGGTGCAATCACATCCTCTGTGGCCCCAACCACAGCTCTTCCCCTCACGACCTCAAGCCTGAGCTCAGCCACCTGGGCCACTGGCCCTTCCTCAAACCTGCCTTCCCACATCTCCTTGCAGACTCACAGGCTGGGACCCTCTTTCCTCACTTCTTCACCAACAAATTCTGGTTAGACCTCAGGGCCTAGCTTAAACATCAGGCCCATGGGGAATTCTGCCTGCGTGCAGGAGGATTAGACCTCCTGGATGGCCCTCCTCTGCCTCTAGTCCATTCAGCTCATCACAAGGACACTTCTCCATGGGTGTCTTTCCCTTTAAATGTAATCTGTGCAAACGTGTTGTTGTTATTGTTTGGGAGGTGAAATATCTTTAAAGAAGAATGCAAAGTGTGTGTCAAAACTGCTCAAAGACATTGAAAATGAGTGTCTGAGAGACAGAAGAAATACTGATTTCCGGAGTTAGGAAAAGGAATGGTAAATAAAGAGCCTTGGAGGCCTATAAGAAAATGGAATTAAGAACTCGATAAATAAAGAGCGAGAGAGAAGACAGCATTTTTTTGGAACTGAATCAAAACATCAACATCAACTTGGCACCAGTTGAAGATGGTACCTGGTCTAACCACCACCAGGAAATTTAGCTCCCTGGTAAGAATTTCTTTTGGATAAGAGAATGATGATAAAGGAGATGGACTCGTCAGCTCAGGCCACAGGAACAGAATTCTACACGCGGGGTGACATCAATGGTGGGCATTTATTGTTTCCACAGTTCTGGAGACTGCAAGTTCAAGGTCAAGACGATGGCAGGTTTGGACCCTTCCTGGATGGCAGATGGTAATGCCTCACTGTGTTAGCACATGGCCTTTCTGCTGTGTACATGGACCCCGAGGGGCTCTTTACCTGAGGACCTTAGATATCATCTCTCCCCAGCTATCTCATAAAGGCACTATCTCTAAATACAGTCGTGGTAGGGTTTAGCTAAGACTTCAACATAGGGATTTAAAGGGGGGGGGGGAGGTGTGCACAGAATTTAGTCCCTAACAAGAAGGAACCAATGAAAAGTGGAGGGAAAGCCACTATACTGTGGCAGCTCCCATCTAGTGGCACTGACAAGCCATGTTGCCAGATGCAGATGGACCCAAATGAGCAACCCAGGGTTCCAAAGAACATCTGCAGCCACCCAGAAGCTGCCTCAGTCTGAGACTCTGGATTCTGCACAGGCCAAAGAGACTCACCGAGGCGAGACTAAGGAGCCATGGGGGACAAGAGGCGGGGCAAGGGAGGGCAAGGAATTTGTCCTTCCAAGACCAGAGTAGCTCAGAGACAAGGTCATCACGTTTGTGTCTCTGGTTCTTAAGTTAGATCAGGGCACAGGATGAATGCTCAGTCATTCCTCAATGGATCTCCGATGGTTCGATCCTTGGGTACATCACTTGGGATTTTCAGACAGAGGTTGCATATGTCTGAGGGGCTATGGAAGGCAGGTGTGCACTG
The DNA here is from genome assembly GCF_048772815.1 of Callospermophilus lateralis. Taxonomy (NCBI): domain Eukaryota; kingdom Metazoa; phylum Chordata; class Mammalia; order Rodentia; family Sciuridae; genus Callospermophilus; species Callospermophilus lateralis. The sequence continues at coordinate 8,399,495 of NC_135318.1, forward strand.
AATGAGCAAATCCAGTCCTGGTCTCGGGTTCTGACTCCTTAATCCTTTTTTAAAAGGAGCTTGAAGTGCCTCCCATAGTTTGGGAGCACAAAATGTTCAGATTTTTGCTCCATCCTTGGTATTTTAAGGGATGTCAATTTACAATATTCCTTCATCACAAACACTGGAAATCAAACATTTTTTTCCACAGCCTTTTGGATGCACGTATGCAGGGAGCATTAATAACATCTCATTAAAAGTCTCTTCTTTCAGCTGGGCCTGGGGTTGAACTCTTCATATGGACTGGGCTGCACTGCTGCTCAGAGGCTGCCCTGCCGGGCAGTGCCTCAGGAGTGGTTACAGACCCCTGTCCCACACTCTCAGAGTCACACTGATTGACATTGTTCACCCCAAGAATTAAGTTAGTCAGAGTGGGCCCAAACATAAGACAGCCTTTTAGAAACAGGCTCCGTGCTTACATTTTGCTGACTTTTATCATAAATTAGAGAAAACTTTGAAGAGAATGAGTCATAGAAAAGGAGAAAAATAATAACCTGTTTCGGCAATCAGCTTATTATATCTCCCCAATGACTCATAACGTCAGACTCAAGTCAGGACAAACAGAGTCCCTGTCAGAGAGAAGTGCAGTTAAAAATAAAAGCAAAAATAGGAAGCAGGCGGGGGTGGGGGTTAACTGTAGAACCCTTCCAGGCCTGGTTCCCTACCCAAGGCTGCAGGGGCAAAGGAGCTGCAGAGCTGGGGTCAAACGCAGCAGGAGAAGTGGCCCCCGGGAGTGAAGACACAGGGTAGAGAAGCCGTGGAGTAGACATTGCCCCTTAAACATGAAGTGGGCAGGCAAGAAGGGCTTTCCCCAAGCAATTCTGTTCAGCAGAAAAAGCATCAGTTTCAGACTTTGCAAAAAAAAAAAAAAAAAAAAAAAAAACGCATCTTAATTTTGGCTCCACCAAAATCAGCTGTGCAACCTGGAGAGTTGAGGTTACTTCATTTCCCTGATGCTTAGTTTCCACATCTGTTGAATGAGGATGATGCTATTGTTTGGAAGTGTCCCCGACAGGGCCACGTGTTTAAGACTTGGTCACCAGCCCGTGGTGTTTCTGGGGGTGGTGGAACCTTCAGTAGGCAGAGTTTAGTGGGAGAGTTTTGTCCCTGGGGGCATGCTCTTGAGGATAGTGGGCCCCTGGCCCCTTTCTCTCTCTCTCTCTCTGCTTCTGGTCACCATGCAGTGACAGGCCTGCTCTGCCATGCACTCCTGCTGTGATGTGCTGCTGCCACAGACTTAAAGCTACAGGGCCACGTGGCCATGGGCTGAATCTCTGCCACCATCAGCCAAAATAAACCTGTCCTTCTTTTAACTTGATTCTCTCAGATGTTTTGCTACAGGGACAGAAAGACTAATGGCAAAAAGAAACAACACAGAGCCATTGGAAGATTAACTTATACTAAGTATGCAAAGTGCTTAGCAGAATGCGTACATCCACGGACAAGAGGATTAAGATTAAATAATTCTTTGCCTTAAAATATGGATGAAAACAAATGTAGACATGCATTTCTAAATCCCTAATGGACAAAGGCAGATGCGTGTCTATGAAGCATTTTGCATAATTGCAGTCCCACGGCATGGATTAAAGCTATGCTGACCGTGGCTATTGTACCCTAAAACATTTTACTAAAATAAATAAATATATAAATAACTGGAGGGACCTAGGCTGGTCCAAATGATTCCCTAGTCCATAGGCAACCCTCTTCAGTCTCTCCCAACCAATGCAGCAGGGCTCTGAATGCATATTCAGAAATTCAAAAGGAAGTTTCCAACGAGAAAACAAGGCTTAAGTGTCGACTCTAACTTGCTGCTTATGTAGCATTGGTGAGATGCTTACTCCTTTGTAAAGCAGAGGAGATATCCACTAACTTAAATAGATGCTGGGATATTTTTAAAAAAGGGGCTTGAAGTGCCTCGCATAGTTGGGGGGCACAAAATTAACTGATGGTCTGTTTCACTCTTCTCTTCTAACTAGTGTCTATATTTGGCAACTGGAAGTAAACACATCAAAACAAACTACCTCTGTGTTTATAGGAGTGTATACGAGTAGTCAGCTCCTTCTCTAAGTGGCTACAGGAAAGCAAATGAGACAAAAGCCCCCACCCTAGCCACTCAAGCCACCCCCAGTGGGTCTTCATTGGTCTTCTGTCCCTAGATTCCAGGGAGGGAGGAAGGGATATCTTCTTAGAGTGCAGGGGCCTGTGGTCCTTGCTGTCACCTGCCCCAGAACATGGCTGTGAAAAGTTGTTAGCAGTGGTTTTGTGCAGTTTCCTGCCTTCATGTGGCTGTATGAAGATGGTCACACCATCATGGGAACCTCCATTTCCTCATTCTTAAGGCTGAGTGAACTCACAGGGTCACTGTGAAAATCAAACAGCAGGAGGAAGGAGGCTGGCCCCCCACCCCCAATAGCAACTGCAATGTGGCTGTCCCAGGCCACTCTGCATCCTGCACAGGGTCTCTTTTCTTCAGGACCCAGGACTGGGCTCTCATTTTGTCTCCAAACAGAAATCATTCATGATCTGTCCTTATCAGTAGCTGCAAAGTGGAATCAGTCTGCAGCCAACGCTCTTCCTGTTGATCCTGAAGCCATGTCCAAGGCCATCAGCAAGGGACCAGCAGCCCTCCAGGGGGAAGGACAGAGGCTTGAAAACCTACACAGCTCCCACCGCTGCGATGCCTGCCTGAGGTCCTGGACCCTCCATGGATTCCAGGGCTCCGCCATGTCTCAGGACAGTCCCTCGTGTCCTCTCTGCCCACAGCGTAGTGTCTAACTCCTAGGGACTCCCGTGACTGGAGTGATGGATAAGACTCCAGGTGGCAGATTACGGTCTTCAGAAGCAGCCATGAAGAGAATTCTCCTTCCATACTATCTTCCAGATTCTTGTTATCAAGGAGCACAGTTTCTTTATCTGTGGCTCAAGTCGTGGCCAGTCTTAATGGCTGGCCTGACAGGGAGAAGGGTGGAAGGTGGCTTCTGAAGCCAGGCGAGAAGCGGTGGTAGACGTGTGACCACTCTGTCTCTGTCTTGCTGTCTTGGGAAACACCTGGAGCCCTGATCCACCACTGAGGGTTCCAGCTGAGGCCTCTGCACAGGCAAGGCCCCCTGGAGGGACCACACAGGGATAGATGGCCAAGGGCCCAGCTGCTCTGCCTGGGATGGACCTTTGGTGCTGCCACCTTGCAGGTGAAAGAGCAAACAGACGCTCCCAGTCCTAGACATTTGCCACTGAGCCACCCGAGAGGCACTGGGGGAGGCACTGGTGAGACCTTTCCCATGGTGTCCAGCCAAGCCCCAGAAACCTGAGAAATGGGAAGGAAAGGGGCATTGCTGTTTAAGACCACTGTGTGCAGGGGACTGTCGGAGAGCAACAGCTCCCTGGAACACCTCTTGGCACCGTTACATGAGGTAGCACGCCATCAAGCTGCACAACATGGAGCCAGCGACAGAAACTGGTGTGACTCGGGGATTGTGGGACTCGAGGATGAAACAAAAGTCGAGGATCTTTGAAGAAACTGGACAGGCTGAATGACCTCCACAAAGTTCATCAGGGAAGAATTAAAGGTAAGTAAGGAAAAGGCTCCGGGAAGTGGGAGTAAAGGAGAACTTTCCTACACAGTGGTACAAAGTTTAGCATCATCCTCCGTGACTGTCACACGGAAAACCGGCGATTGGTGGGACCTCCGGGGACCCAGTCAGGATTTCTGTGCAAATGTTTAGAATGTTGGTGGTCCAACGTCCCCATTTCTGCCTGATGTAGAAAACTGGGAAAAGAGATACAAACAACAACGATAATAATAACAAAATTGTTAAGTATGAAGGCCCCGGAACTGGGTTGGGAAAGAAAACTCTTTGTCATTCTCAGATCTCCCCACCCACAAAGACACTCAATGCTGAAATCCAGACATGGCTTCTGGAAAGAAAATGAGCTCAGTGTAGAAATCAGGAAAATGTGGCGTAAAGGAGAAGTCACGGGCTTGGGAGCAGAACCCCTTTGCTGAGAACACAGGGCGATTTTGGACGTGGCCTGACAGGCACTTTTGACAGAAAGAGATTCAAGTGAGGATCTGAGGCCTTGGTTGAAGACTCTACCCTTTAAGCAACAGGACTTCTGGGAATCCCAAGCCCAGTGTCCCCCAGAAGCCCCCCGGGGAGGGACCATCTTAAGGAAATCTGTGGGTGTGGCTTTCATCTAATGGAGTGGATTATAAATTGATTGCCTGAAAATTCAGAAAGGAGGTGGAGGGCTCACTGTTTATGTTGAATGGGATAAAGATATAAAATAAATAAATAAATAAATAAATAGGGCTCTGAATTTCTCAACAGGCAGGAAGCAGGATAAGAAAACTACACAGTTGGGAACCTGTGCTACGTTTTAAGAAAAGGGACGAATAATTCAGAGGTTGCTGCTGGGCCCTTTTGGGAATCTTTGACAAGCTTCAGGCCCGACTTTAAAACTGATGACATCTTTTATCGACCCATTGGCCATGGGTACATGTTCTTTGAAGAAAAATCCGTTCATCTCCCTTACTGATATATTTTATTGTTGGGTTCTTGCTTTTGTTGTTGTTGTTGTTGTTGTTTGTTTTGCTGTGAACGGTGGAGGTTCCACATACATTTAAAAAAAATCAATCCCTTGGGGTTGGCTGGGGTTGTGGCTCAGCGGTAGTGCACTCACCTCGCACGTGTGAGATCCTGGGTTCGATCCTCAGCACCACATAAAAATAAATAAGTGAAATAAAGGTATTGTGTCCAACTGTGACTAAAAAATAAATAAGAAAGAAAGAAAGAAAGAAAGAAAGAAAGAAAGAAAGAAAGAAAGAAAGAAAGAAAGAAAATCAATCCCTTCCTTCTAAAGATCACCCTTCCGTCCTGTCGGCTCTTTCCTCTGCTGCACAGGAACTTTGTAGTTGGATGAAGTCCCCTTGCCCACTGTACCATCAAGACCCATGTCAAAAAGTTCTCCACTTAGTTTTTTTTTTTTTCTGGGCATTTTATAGTTTTAATAAACTGCATTGAGGTCTTCGATCCATCTTGAGCTGATATTTTGTGTGTAAAGATAGAAATCAAAGATGAGAAGACTTTGGAGGTAGGAAGAAAGACGATGGGGAATCCTGGGGAAATAGCCTCATCAACCTTTCTCCCCCAAATCTAATAAAATAAAAATAAATGAGCAAAGAGACAGGAAAAAAGAAATCTCCAATAGTGTACAGAAAGAGAGGGGACATAACTTATTATTATCCCTCTTAAAGAAGTGAATCTGGGAACAGAGAGACAGAGGACTCTAGATGTGCCAGCGCTTCCCTGGTCTCTCGGGGATGCTAGGGGTCAGCTACAGCCAAAGCACCACCACTTTCCCTTTCTATTCTCTAATTTGAAGTCCGTTCCGGATAATTTGATAAAGTATCTCATCCGTTGAGAAGATTTTCCCAGATACCAAAGAGGAAAAAAAAAATTAAGTAGGAAAAATCGATGGGAGGCCATCAGATTTCCGCTAAATACACAGTAGGCCAGAATGGAAAGGGTGATGGGGCTCATCTAATGACTTCCAATAATAAACAATAACAAATTCAGTCCAAAACCGTGATGGGATTGGGTTGTCCCTGGAGAAAGGCCTCGCTTCCTGTAGCTCCTTGTTGAGCTGATCCACCCCACTGACTTTCCCCAGCACTGGCCAGTAAGAGGCTCACAGCACGGGGGAGTCTCAGGGAGGGGCGCTGTCAAGGGGCTGGCTCCGTCAGGCCAGGATGACGCTGGCAGCAGAATCCAATAGAAACCTAATTTCCCTGTCCACACAAGGAGGATGCATCCTGGACTACCCAGAATAAATGGAATTATAATAATAAGGTTATACCACGTTGAAGAGGAAACATCAACAAATCAAAACAATCACAACAACATCTGAGGCTTCTTAAGAAAATAGAAACGTAAGCAAACAAGCATCAGGCAGAACCGTCCCCAAGTGACCTAGGGGAGACATCGGAGCTTCCACCAAGATGGGACAGTCAGGAAGCAGTGTCTGCACAGTCTCACAGGGACAAGGAAGTGTCCCCACAGAACTGCCAATATTAGAATAAAATGAAAGAAGTTATCATTTAAAAAACCATGGAAGAAAGGAAAATAAGGAGAGAGAAGTAAGACAGGTAGCCCATGAAATAGAAAACTGTCCTCTGGCAAAGTACAGACTACGTAATAGAATAAATATTCCTATAAAACTCTTTCTTAAAATAACTTATGAAAACTGAAAGCTACAGTTAAGATGATAAACATTGATATAAACAAATATTAAAGCTAAGTAATTAATAAAATATGCCTAAAACAAATCATTACTTCTATGTTTATTTTAGCACTACTCACAATTAACCAAGATGTGGAATCACCCTAGGTGTCCATTGATGGTTGAATTGGTAAAGAAAATTCGGAACACAATGGAATATTAGTCAGCCATAAAAAGTAAATCCTGTCATTTGTGGCTACAGGAAGAAAACTGGAAAAAAAAATTGTATTAAGTAAAATATGCCAGGCACAGAAAAGACAAATACCATAGGATTTCACTCATTTGTGGTAGCTCAGAATGTCATTCCCATAGAAATAGAATCGGAATCACCAGAGGCTGAGAAGAAAAGGCAGAGATGGGAGAAAGAAAGGAGAGTTAACAGGTGAGAGAACACAGGAGGATCATGTTCTAGTGCCGCAGTCCGGCTGCAGCAAACTAACCGGGGGGTGACGAACAACTTGTGTAGATTGATACAGCAGGAGTGGGAGCCGTTTATTGTGGGACAGGAGGGGTATATATACATTCCACACAGCTTATCTTAATTAACATAAACTAGATACAGCAGTCAACCAATAAGGAATCTCCACACTTAATGGCTCGCTGGCGTTACTTCACAAACCACTCCCTCTGGCAAAATGCCAGGTGCCATCTTGACTTGTTTACAGACTCTGACATTCTAGAGTTCTCCACGCAGAAAGGCAACTGTAAACCAGGTGCGGTGGCACACACCTGTAATCCCAGCGGCTCAGGTGGCCAAGAAAGAGGGATCGTGAGTTCAAAGCCAGCCTTAGTAAAAGTGAGGTGTTAAGCAATTCAGTGAGACTCTGTCTCTAAATAAAACACAAAAAAATAGGACTGGGGATGTGGCTCAGTGATTAAGTGACTCTAAGTTTAATCCTCTTTATCCCTCCTCCCCAAAAAAGAAAGGCAACCTTAGTCAAAAATCATTTATTGCATATTTCAAAATACTGACAAGGGGGGATTTTGAATGTTCCAAATACAAAGAAATCGTAACCGTTTGATAGGATAGATCTGCTAATTTTCCTAATTTGATCATTACATATTGTGTATACAAATCAAAATATTACACTAAGCCCAATAATGTGTATAATTATCGTTAGTAAAAACTAAAATACTACATAAAAATGTAATTTAAGGGGTAAAAGAGAAAAGCAGATTCTGTTTGAAAATCAAAACTGTGTTGTGCCAGAGAGAATTGAAATAATTAAAAAAGATTGTCACTGGAAAACGGCAGAATGAGGACAATTACGTCGATGATGGTAGATAAACTGATGCTGCTCATCAAAGAGGCCAGGCAAGGACATCTGTGGTGTGAAGGGAGGCGAGGGACTGAGGAGCGGGTACAGACCACCCAGAGGGGCCGAGGCGCAGCCTCCTGAGAAAGTTGCTGAGCCTCCAACCCTGAGGCTCGCGGGCCTCCACACAGGGAAGGCGGCACCGTGGACACCCACCCCAGCTCCATTCTCTAGGGGCTGCGTGACTCTGGGCAGGTGTCTCAGGTGGGATTCTAATCTGTCAAGTGGGAATATCTAAAATACCAGCGACTTTGGTTGCTGTGAATGAGAATTCCACGCGCTGACCGGTGTCGTGGGCTGGGGAGTTGCTGGTGGGGAGTTCCTAGAACAGAGGGTGTCTGTACATGTCAGGGTGTGCATCTTGGCAAGGTTCCTGGACATGAAGGGAAAAGAGAATCCTGTAAGGGGAAAACATTCGCTGCACTGACACTTTTACAGAACATGAGGTCATTGCAGACAATGATGTGAAAATGTGAAGGGGGCTTATGCCGGGAGAAACGGGGTGACCTGGGAATGTTACAAGCAGCTTGATGGTCACTCACCTATCAAGGCATGCAGTAGTCAGTAGTCAATGCCAAGGAAGCTGGGGTTACGGAGAGTGAAGCCCTCTTGGAAAAATAAATAAATAGATAAGCAATTTCCAGAGAGCAGAAAAGCTTAAACTGTCCACGTGGAGAGACCCAGTATCAAAGAACTGGCAGTGAGCTCTTAGTCCACTTAGTATAAAATAAGGTGAAATAATCGAAGCCATCATGGCTACCTAAAATATATATTTTACAACCTAGGAAACTTATAGGTATTTTTCTTCATGAAGGGAAATAAGATCACTATGGCAGACCATGGAAAAATGTTTGTAACGAACATCAGGAAGTGAGGAGGGAGAGGAGAAGGTTGAGTTTCCTGTCTCCCTGTGACGGTAATGGAAAGTAAAGAGGTGGCGGGTTTATTGAAGAGCTTTTTTTTTTTTTCTTTTTTTGGTATAGATGTTGGCCCTAGAGGAACTAACAAGAAACAAGCTTTCCAAATACAATGAAGGGAAATGCCAATTAGAAACAAAAGCACATCTTTCCTATGAATTTCTGTATTTCTGAATGAACTGAAGCGCACATTCCTCTGTGCTTAGGGTGCGGTGTGCCTGGGTGAACAGGGACCGCAGCCATCCCTGGGATGTGGGAATGTGTGCAGGTGGTGGCCAGGGACGGACTCATGTTCCTTTCTTCTTATTTCTTTTGTTTACTTTCGCTGATTAAAAACTAGCAAATAGCATGAAGAACGAGGTAAGAAACTGCTAGATATCGATTATCCTGAAATGACTGTTTTTTCACAATTTGTCATATTTATTTCAAGATATTTTTAGACAGAAATAAACCACCACAGATGTAACAGAAGTCTCCTTAGCAGTTCCTTCTGTCTGTCCTTCCACTCTTCTCTGAGGCAGTTACAATGAAGAACTTGATATGTGTCTGTTGAACTGAAATATCAAGCAGTGTATTCATGTCCAGGAGCCCGCAAGGCTCAGAGTTGGGAGAACCCACGTGGAAGTGATGGTCTTCAGTATTGCCGGGGATGGCATCACGCAAGATGTCCTGCAAGACGCATTTGAAGCAGACATGCTTCTTTGTTTTCCTATTCCTTTCCTTGTTCTTCATGTAGGCATGTTCAGGGATTATTGTAAGATAAAAAAAACAGTGTTCTGCTAAATAAAAAACATATATTCAATATGGTTAATTGTTGCCAAATGATTGCATCTTTATACTTTGTGTAAATAAACTTGCAGCCCCTTGAATGGATGAATTTCTAGAAAAATATCAAGACTGAACTACATTCCAAAAGAATTATTTAAACTCAAACAAAACAATAAATATGTATATTGTAGATTTTCAGATGAGGATGGAAAACAAGTTCCCCTCCCCCACACAGACACACCCACACATCAGGACACATGGAATGCATATGTTTCACAGACAGCTTGTTTTTATATTTTTGAGTACTATATAACCCCAAGAAGTTGGGTTGTTTTGATGGGGGAACCATTTTTTTTGTTTGTTTGTTTAGAGTATTGCAATTATACAAAGCATTTGGGTTCTTTTTGACAGAATTATACCACAGAAAGCATTTTTCTGATTCTTTTTACTAAGCCAGTGTGAGTTTAAAACCAAAATCTGAACTAAGAGTTCAAATAGAAAACTATTGATTGTTGCTACTGAAGTAAAAACAAAATGTGAGAAATAGACTACTGCAGTATATTGTACATGAAATATGCATACACAGCTGTACATACTCTCTGTATGTGCATACATATGTGTGAGCATATAAAACAGGATATATGTGAACATAAATATGCTTATTTATAGCCACACATATTAGTACATGTACACATGCAAATGAATGTATAACATAAAACACTAAACCCATGTGAATATACAGGTATGTGTACATGCAGAGGTGCCTGTATGCATGTTTTAGCAAAGTGAGCATTAGTTCATGAATATCAAAACAATTTAAAAAATACACAAAGATAGTAGTTATAGGGTTGAAAGAATTAATTCTATTTGTTAAGAAATAAAAAAGTAAAATTGAAGTTCAAGGATATAATTTAAAACTGATTGCTTTTTAAAATTCTACTGTATTTCAGGATGTCCATTGTTGATATTTACTGACTTTAAAAATAACTAAGGTAAAATATGTTCACATACATCTGTCCACCAACAGAATTAACAAGTGTTAAAATATGCGATGCATTTTTTCAGAAAATGAAAATAGAAATAATTTTGAAGTCAATTTTGGTATAAACACTTTCTAAGGGTCTTGTTAATTCCTGAACCATGCACATACTGGACAGAATCCAGCTGAGAAGAAAACTTAAATTAAATTTGAGCTGCCATTCATGAGGCAGAATTTGGTAATTGGGTGCAATCAGGTGAAATTTGCTCAAATCCAACCAAGTTAAAAACCTGCTTAATAAACCACCAACATTCCTAGGAAAAATATAAGGGAATTCAATCTTCAGTCCAACTCATTGCTGTTCCAGAACACCATTCTAATAGGATGAGTTTCAGAGATCTTGTTATATGAGCTGCAAATACCTTGAATTGTAACCCAAAAGTATTTGACACACAAAGAATGACAAAAACATGATCTATTCTCAAGAGAAATAAATAGAAAATCATGAAAGGTGACCCAGTTTGGTATCATCAAAATGCTAACTGTACAGCTACCATATGATCTAGCAATTCCATTCCTAGGTATATACACACTGAAGGAAATTGAAAACATAAATATATTCTAAACCATACATGAATGTTCCTCATAGTATCATCATTAATGATAGCCAGAAAGAGTAAATAATTCAAAAGTCCATCAACCAATGAATGAACAGACAAAATGTGGTATGCTTCAATAATAGAATATTATCCTGGCCATAAAATGAAATAGAAGTATTGATCAATGCTACATGACATGGATGAACCTAAAAACCATTATCCCCAGGGAAAGAGGCCTGGTTCGGAAAGCCATGCCTTGTGCAATCCCATTGCACAAAACATCAAGAACACACAAAGCCATAGAGGCAGAAAATCAATAAGTAGTTGGGGGACACAGGGTGGGTGGGATGGGCAATATCTGCTAATGAGGAAAGGGTTTCTCTTGGGGGTGATGAAAATATGTTTAAATTAAATAGTAGTGATGGTTGCACAAGTCTGAGTTCAAGATCCATATCAGACTGTGAGCCTTGACCAAGTTGTAGGCACCCTCTGCATTCCCCACCATCACCTGGGGTTATTACAATCACTGCTATTCTTGATCTTTTGGCTGTAATATCTATCGTGTTTTATTTTGTAAAATGCTGTCTTCTCACCACCCTCCTGCTGCTTCATAATGCATCATCCTGCAGATGACTGGGTCCTGCTGACAGGCTCAGAAACCACACAACCAATGATACAAAAATCTGCACGTGCCCCAGGGTCCTCGGATGCCTTAGGCATCCCCTCAAGCAGCAGGCTGGCAGGAAATTATGTGTGATAGAAGAGTTAAATTGTGAGATGACTTGAGATGTGGTAGTTCAAAGCCCTTGCCAATAACTCTTTATTATGTTTTGAATTTTTCAAAGCAAAATTACAACATCTTAGAAAGTGAATGAGGCAAATTACTGGTGATGTCATCAAAGTAATGACTGCTAATGAACATCTTACTCGTGGGGATTACCCGGTGCCACACTGGCAGGACCGGGGGATCTGCTTTCTGTGAAATCTATTTGGATTATTTACAAGGCATCCTGAAGGTTGTAAAAGCATAATGTAAGAAAGGATAGATCAAAGTTGGAATGCAGGGCCGGGATGCCAGAGAGAAAAATGTACTCTCTTGTTGGGGAGCGGGTGTTTTGACAAGGGTTTGAAGGGTTTTGCTAAGAGGTGACAACAAGCACAAATTTAAATGGTTGATTTCCACCCCAGTTAAAAATAAATAAAATTTAAACATGTGTTTGTTTCCACAAAGGAGTTAGGAATAAAGTGGTCACCAACAGGGAGAATTACGTTTGACCTGACATGCTGTTCTAGAGGCAGCGGCCTCTCTGCACTGGTCCTTGACATCTGCTTGTGCTCTCCCATCTCTGCAACCAGGGCCCATTCACATCTTCTCCAGAGGGAGAATCACAAAGAGAGAAACCCAGAGACTTTCAGTAGTCATGGGGATATTTGTAAAAACTGGCATGGTAGAAAGGAGAGAGAGGAGTTGTGTTAGCGGCTGGGAAGAAAAGAAAAGTCAGAATACGCAAAAAAGAACTAAAGTGCTGAAGGAATACCAATGAATGGGTTTACATTTAGCTGTAAAGTTGGCTAGTGAGTCTGCTGCCCATCAATACACTGTCTAGAAAATAGCCCCATGAGACTGGCCACCCAGAGGAGCTGGATAAAATGTAACCAACATGTCCATGCAAAATATAATATGCAAAGGTCTAGAAAGATCTAATATCTAGCCTCAGATCCCAGATGCAAGGGCAGAACCATAAGCAGGAGGAAAAACATGTAGTGGTGAACCATGAAGGTCAGGGACAAGGTCGGCCTCAGGATCCCATAGTGTCCATGCATGCAAGGACTCCACACTTGATTTGCTGTCTTGAACTTTTTAGTGATTTTATTGTAGAACTTATACTTTGTGAGTGAAGTCAGATGCAACAAAGGAACAGGCCTGTGAGCAGACATGCAGGGTGAGTGAGCCTACCTTGTCCTCCACCCCAGGCCCACATGGTGTCCGAGATGCTCCTTCAGCACAGACTTGTGGCCTGTGGGAGTTTGGTGAGACTTGGAGTGAGTTCATGGGAAGCATGTGACGTCAAAGTTCCTGAAAGATCCCAATTCCCTTTAAACTAGAGTTTACTTCAAATGCAGAAAAAGGGCAATGAAGAATTGTGGAGGAAGCCATACATATCCTTCCACAGTCATGTTACTGCCCTGTGTTAGCTGATCATATATAGCTTCCTTTTTGGTCAGCTTTTTTTTTGACTCTGTAAGCAAAAGATTTGGCAAGAGCAACGTGGAGAAGGAAAAGTCTATTTTGGCTCACAGTTTCGAAGGTTCAGTCCATGATTGGCAGACTCGACCGTGCTGGGCCCCAGGTAAGACCAAGCATCATGGCAGCAGGGTGTGACAGAGGACAGCAGCTCACAACATGGCAAGTAGCAAGCGGAGAGCTCTGGTCCTCAAGGATGAACTATAAACCCAAAAGGCACACTCCCAGGACCGACCTCCTCCAGCCACACGCCACCTGCCTGCAGTTACTGATTCACCCCCTGATTAGGTCACGTGTCTAACCATCTGACCCTTTCACCTCTGAAGATGCTTGCAATGTCTCACTTGTGAGTTTTGGGGGTTCACCTCATATGTAAATCATAACAGCTTGAATGTCCCATATCTGAAATGTTTGGTACCAGGAGTATTTTGAATTTCAGATATTCTTATGATATTTTTTGGAATATTTGCACATATATAATCCGTTGTATTAGAGATGGGATCAGAGTCTAAGCAAAAAATTCATCACTTTTACCTATAGACGAAAGGTAATTTTAGACAATATTTTTTAATAACTTTACACATGAGTGAAGGTTTCATGGTATGGGATTATTCTCCATCTGTGGCTTCCTGTCAGCATTTAAAATGCTTCAAATTTTGGAATGTCTCAGATTTTGGATTCTGGGATTAAGCATGTTCAGCTTCTATGGCAAAAATCAAAGTCATGTGAACAAGAAGAAAGAGCGGCATTGCCTTTTCTTGCCTTCCAGCTCTGCCTTCTCTGCAAGTGTCAAAGGTAGAGCGTTGGTAGCATGCGCACAAATCACAAAGTGAACAAAGACAGCAGAGTTAAAGCTCTGTGCGGTGTTTCCACAGTTCTAAGAAGAAGGCACACAGTGGGGACTACCCAAGATGAATCCTGCTAATTCAATGATTCTTTGGAGGAATCAGATGCTCTTAAAATGACACTTTACACTTGCATTGCACAAGTGGATTTTTTTTTTTTTTTACTTAGAACAGCATCGAATAGCAAATCAAAAACCCCATGATGAGGAAATGCACTGTGGAAGAAAGAAAAGGCTTGATATCTGTACTTTTAACAGCACGTTTCTTGCCCCATGTGTTCCTGTCACCCTGGATCCAGTCATTCATGTGACTGTCCTGGTCAGGAACAAGATCTGAGTGTGGAGAACTGGGTGGCTGAGATGGGCGAGTCAGAGGAGAGACAGCAGTGTCAGAAGCTCTGTCCACGTGCCTGAAGGCACTGACCCAAGCCAGCCGTGGCGGTGTCTTCTCCATACTTGTACACAAGGGCCAAATGAGCCAGTTTTCTTCCATTTCTTGGTAGAAAATTAATGAAAACTTTAATAAGCACTAAATAAAATTTGAAAAAGGGGAAAAAATCATATGCTCTTCCCAATAACACAACCAGCCTTTTATTTCAATGCAATTTGCTTCAGCGTTCAGTGAACCCTTGGTTCCTGGCTCCTCTCTGAGGACCACCCAGGACTCCATCACTCTGACTCTCACATGGTCCTTGGCTTACACTTTTTCATGTGGGCAGCAGAGGCTCACCTGCTCCCGAGCTAGCTTATAGAGGCCCAGGTGTGTGCCAGAGGCTCTCTCTGCATCTCTGGGTGAACATCCTACAACAACCCCTCCCTCATCTGCCATCCAGGAAGAAAGAGATAACAGGTGGGTGAGGGGAGCCACTCATAGCATTTCCTGTGTCCCCTCACAGCACCTAGGAAAATTAGCTGGCACTTCAGTACTGCCCTTGGAGTTAGCATCAATTCTTTCAAAGGACTTTGCTCTGAGAGCATCCCATGTGTGACTGTTTTTGTGAAAATGATAATAGATGAGTGGAGTGATTGGAAAGAAGATTTGTAAATTATTTAATAGTACATTTGTTTTTATGAAGTAAATTATGTCAGATTTGGCTTCTCAGCCAAAGAGATCCAGAGTAGATTACATTGAAAGTAACAGTCTACGGGAGAAACTCAAAATATAGCGCTGGAAGAGAAAGAGACATTTCTCGTTTCTCTAAAAGGCAAAGTGATCCAAAGTCAATTAACATCTTGAAGCTTCCCACACTGAAACTCTTGAGAGAGGGAAATCTTTGTCTGTTGACTCACCAGGATTTGAGACCTGGGCTGGAAGTGGGGAGAGTTTGGTATAGTTATCAAGGACAGGGCTTTGACAAATTTCCTGTGCCTAGATATTCGTCACCTGCCCACTGGGCATATAAGCACAGATCCTGAGTTCATCACTAGGCTTTTAAAATATCAAAGGCATGATGTCTGTAAAAGCACCTGGAAAATTCTGGAATTCCTGCAGAGTGAAAAAAAGGAGTGACTTCAACTGCTGAGCACTTCTCATCGGCAGGTGCTGTGATTGGCATGTTGGATATATTTTTTCTTTTCATTTTTATCATGACTCTGAATAATCCAGACTGTGATCTCTTGCTTGGGATGAGAAAATAGATTGAGAGAGGAGGTAGATTAGCTAACTACACAGTGAACACCTGCCTTGTCCCTGCTCTGAGAAACCAGGACATGACCCCTGCAGGCAGGTACTGCCCTCCGCATTCATGCTCAGCTGGGCGGCCTGCTCTGGTTCTCTCCTTGCCTGAGGATTCTCTGCCTCCATAACTCAGTGCATTTGTGCAAAGTGGCTTATGGTGAGAAATGCTGCACTCCAGCTTAGGCAGAGTATTTTTGTACAGCTCTACTCTGTCCCCAGGTTTGAGAAGGCAGAAGAAGAATACAAAGGAATTAGCTAGAAGGTGGTGTGATGCTGAGATTCACCTGCAAGTCCACCTGACTGTAAAAACATGGATTTTATCTTGTTAGAAACCAGTGTGGATGGACCCTTGCTTCCAACAGATGTCAATCACCCAGTTCTTCTCTGCTGGTGGCTGATTACCTGAACGATACTTTTAGGTGACTTTATAAAGCTGGGGTAGGAGACACTGATAACTAATAGACAAAAAGCTGTGAGCCAGTCTTTCTCATTTCCTAAAATAGTAATGAGCAACAGCATCCTTCTAGGCTTAAACCACGAGCTGATTTTACATTGAGCAACAGCTCTGTGGTCTGTTCAGAGTATTTTTTTTTGCAAAATTCTGACCCAGCAATCAGGCAATTTGGGGGAATGCTGTTTTGGCTGTGGACACCGGCACCATGCTAAATGCACAGGGGCTACTGGCCACACTGTTCTCCTGCTAAACTCTGCAGAGCCCAGAGAGGTCATGAGCAGGTTGGTGGAAGGCAGGGCATGGTTCAGGTACCTCTGGGGGATATGAAGAGAGCAGCAGAACTGTGGCCTTGCTTTCCTGAAAGAACTTATTTAGGCCCCAAGACTAACAAGTGAGAGCCCTGGGATATTTGGAAGCCGTGCTGAATGCACTGGTGTGAGTCTCCATTTCTTGTGCAAGTGCTGTGGCTGTCCCCTGTGGAGTTCAGAGAAGCTCATGTGAGCAGCTCTGGGATGGCTCAGATCCCATCAGCAACAACACATTCTGCACAGTTCAGCTCATGCACCTTCACTTCCTAAATATCCCACAATGTTACACAGGCTGGACTTTTAAAATGTTCTTAGTGCTGTCTGGTGATTACAAAAGAAATCCATCTTGTTGGTCGCAGCGATGTGTCCTTGATCCTAAGCACAATGCTGCAGTACAAGAGGCTAGGAGTGGACGCCGTCAGGGCTGAGCTCCAATCCTGCTTCTGCCAGTCATCTAAGGTCTCCAAGCTCCATTTTCTCATCTACACTGGGGGGTGCCATGGTATTGACCTCACTACATCATTAGGAGCAATAAACAAGAGGAAGCAATAAACCACTGAGCCCTGGGATGGGTGTGGACATATGATGCTTTGGCCCAGAGGGTGTTGTTCAGAGATGTGGCTTCAGGATCCCTCAAGAGAGTGGTGTTTTCTTCCACCTCCATGGCTGTATTGCACCGTAGGCCTCATTACCACTCACCCAGGCTGTTGCCATAGCCCCTCACTTCATCTTTCTCCCTCAGCTCTTGCCTTACCTCACTTCCACAGAAGAACCATTTTATAAACTGCTAATGCTTCAGTCATTCACTGGCTCAAACACTCAAGAACACTAGGCCCTCTCCCGCTGTCCTTGTAGGAGAATTCCAGGCACCATGACATCACCCTTTATTTCTAGCCTCACCTGATAAATATTCATGCTAACTACCTACTGCTTTCTATACAGGAAAACATAAAGGTCTCTGAGGTCTGCTTGCAATTTTTTTATCACCCTAATTTCTCTGCCTATTAATATTCCACTCATAATGCATTCAACTAACTGTTCTTGAATAGGTGCTGTGTGTCAGCCCTGGGAGTTCAGAGGTCCTTCCCTTTGCAAAGCTCCTTTGGAAGCTCCCTTTGCTGAGCTCCCACTGCACTTGGGACATTATTTGATTATAGTGTATTGAAAATATTAATTAGTCATGTGTTCTTGCCTCTTTGCTCTAGGGCATCTGGAGCACACATCTTGCCTTCAGGCCCATCTGGCTGGATCTAGCACACCACAGACCCTCAGTCAACTTTTACTGACTGGGATCATTTTGAAATCCTTCTTCTATGTTCTGAGGAGTTAATAGTTAAATTCTCACCTTCCCTACTTACACCAAAAGGTATTAATTTGCATGGCTCACTGATAATTATTCTGGGACTCATTGTCTCTTTGGGGAACATCGCCTGAGAATCATGTCATAATTCTGTGTATCAATAGCAGGGATAAGCCCGGTCCTGCAAAAGATGGGAAGAATCCTAATGTTCTGCCTACGTCTCCCTTGGGCAGAGTCAAAGCAAGGTAGCCATAGAGATGTGGCCCTCATAAGGCCCACGAAGGCAGGGCTTGCCTATCCCACACCTGTTGGTAGAATGTAGCAGACAGGCGCCAGCTGCTAGTTCTTTCCGGGATCCTCTCAGCCCAAGGTCATGCTCTTCCAAGGGTGACAGCGTCCACTGACTAATCACTTCAGGGGCTGCCAGCCGCAGGGCAACTCTGACCACGTTCGTTTCCGATTTCTCCATAAACCTGACTGATGCTGTGCCTGTGTTAGCTCAACTTTTCCCTTTGTCTAATCCTGATTTTTATGTCTTCCTTGCATGGAGACTGGCTATAAAGACACTCTAATAGACCCTCTGAACATGAAGCTTCATCTCAGAATCTGCATCCTGGTGAATTCAAATAGTGTCCTTGATGCAAACCAGGCTAGGATGGGGTTTGGGAACCGGATGGCTCATCACCAGCTGGTGATTAAGATGCAGCCACTCGTGGCTGGTGGAGCACATATAGTCCTGGCACACGGTGACTTCCATTTGTCAAAACTGACTGGAGGCGCACTGGGATCTCTAGCAGTGGTGAGGCAGGCACTAGCTCATGTGTATTGGAGAAAGAGGGTCTATAAGAGCAATGGGGTTACATGGCTATCATTAAGCTATATTTCAGCTCTAAACAAACACACAAATGGAGTTCAAAGCGACTAAGAGGCCGTGTGAAAGTCAGAGCTTCCGGGGGACCGTACGGAAGTTAGCTCTCACATCCTGCAGCAGCAACTAGGCTGAGAAAGCTGGGAGCAGCCCCTCATGCAGCCGTGCCACTGAGCTGTGAAGAGCAACAGACTCCGAAGCCAGGCCTGATGTGGCCAAGTGGAGGTCCTGGCTGGAGACACTGGCACCACGAGACACGCAGTAGAGACTCGTGGGTTCTGAATTTCCAGCTTCCCCCAAATCTCTGAGCCTCCAGGATTGTCCCTCTGCCCTGCTTTAATCCACCCAGTGTTCACTGCCTGGAAGACATCAGCTGCCCTCTTCCTGCTCTCTTGGTCATTAAGTCAGTAACTAAGGTAAGTTCCAACATAACTCAGGAATGTTCTGGGCCTGGTGAGGGAGTAAAGGTAATGTTTTTCCCCCAAAGAACTGTACAATCTACTAACATATGTGACCCAGAGCCAAGGAGTAGGTTGCTGGACTGATCCAGGGGTCGGAAGTCTAAGAGCAAGCAAGAGAGATTTTCTACTCCCATGAGAGTTGCTCCCAGATTAAAGGACCTACCACTCAGCAAAACCCTCAGAAGATAGTAAAAACAGAAACTAGTTCCTAGAAGTCTGGAACAGGTGATGCCCATAGGGAGGCAGATCTAAGTGCTAGAACTGGTGTTTCTGATGGAGGAGAATGAGATTAAAAGTCTCAGGAAGTGGCATGTATAAAAAACCCACCCACCATATGATTGTATTCTATGAGAAATAGCAGAAGAAACAAGAGATATTCTGGTAAGAGAGGTAGCAGCAGCATCACCAAGAAGTTCATTGGTGGTGCTCCTTTGTAGGTGTGATTGACCAGAGAAGAAGACTTTGCAAATTAACATGGATGATAGGACCCTTCTAGAGGACACACAGTGGCACTTTATTAAAATCCAGGGAGACTCACTTATTGTAGTTAGTGGCAAGATGTTAGCGCCTGGCAAGAAGGTCTTAGCCATGGAGAATGAATAGAGGTCATCAATAAGATGATCAAAATACATGGAAGTCAATAAAGATAATACTCAGCTTGCATTATTAGAAGAAATTAAGGTCAAATGATCTGGTGATAGAAAACAATTAGTTCTGTTCAAAATATCCTGCCCAGCTTTTGAACTTGTACCAAAAACTCATTAAATAAAGGAATAAAGAATATTGCAACAGCATGGTGATCAGCGGAGGGGCCATTGTGATACTTCCCCAGTACTTCTTCAAAGGAGCAAATAGACACTTCACATGTAACTTTCCACAGGGGAAATTGGAAAACTCAAATTGACACTGATACCAGAATCCCAGAAGTCATGCTGGGGTCGAGGAAGTATTTGGAGTCTGGCCAAAGTCCAACCAGCCAGGGGACCACAAATCTGCTCCTTTTCTCAGACCCTTCTGAAACTTTTCCCAGTACCAAGTCAAAACAGTAAATAAAAAATGAACTGGCATTCCAGAGGTGTGTCAAAAACAACACATTCATAGGTATCGGCCATCCACAGGTATCTAGATGATAGATGAGTGTTTCCTCACAAATCTCCATTCAATCCATCTGTCTAGCCCTTATAGAAACCTAACGAAACCTGGAAGAGAACAATGTACCACCACAACTCTACCTTGTAGAACCCAAGTTACAATTGCAGCCTCCCTTTCAGATTGGGTATCTTTGATTCAGCAGGTTAACATGGTTTTGGTATGTGACAGGTTGGCTATGAACTGTTATTGTTCCTTTCTGTCTCTATCAGAAAAGAAGATCAAAGTAGTCCATATTTACCTGGAATGGACAAACTGTAGTCTGTAGGTGTGGCTTGGGAGGATGTTAATTCCCTCTTTCCTCCACCTTATTGATAATAAAGTCTGAAGAATTCCTGGGACTATGGGACATTGCAGAGAACATTACATGGATGCCCGTCATTAGTGTTTCCCAGACTAACAGTTCTGATGAGTAAAAAGTGGTGACCTGGAAGCCTTGGTAAGACATGTGCTCAGTTGGTGGGAGACAAAATCTGCAAAGATTTGTGGGCCACCACACCAGTGAAATATTTAAGAGCCCAGTGGTCAGGGCAAAGTAGGATCAGGCTCATATTAATTTTCTGTGATGGCCATAAAAATTACAATCATCATCATCATCATCATCATCATCCACAAAGAAGAAAGAAATGATGTCATTTGAAAAAAAAAAAAAAACAGGTGGAACTGGGTGGGAATCATCATGTTACATGAGACAAGCTAGACTCAGACACATATTGCATGTTTTGTTTTATGTAAAATTTAGGGGGTAAAGAAAAAAGACCACATGACATTAAGAGAATTGTAGGAGAGGAAGGGGGCCAAGGGGAGGGGGAAAGGGAGAGAAAGAGTATGATGAGGGGTGGAAATGATCCAGATACATTATATGCATGTGCAAATATGCCACAATGAAACCCATTGTTCTTTATAAATAATTTGTACTAATGCAAAATAAAACATATACATTATTTTTGAAAAGATCACATAAAACAACAGAAGTCTCAATGTTTTGATGGCTAAAAGTCCAAAATCAAGGGATCAATAGAGCCATCCTTCCTCCAGAGACTCGTGTACACATCCCATTCCTTGCTTCTTCTGTCTTCTAATGGCTCCGGGCATCCCTTGATATCACCCCCACAGTGGCCTCTATTCTAACATGGCTTTCTCTTTTCTGTAAGTTAAATCTCCCACTAATCAAAGCTGGACTAAGTGTCCAGTTCAAATAAAGACCAATATCAAGCCTCCGACAGAACATCAACCAGTCCACTTCACCCTGCCAGTGTCAGCAATCCATTCTCAGAGAAACTGATGGTTCGGGTATAGAGGATACTCTCCTGCCTACAGGGTCTCAGTGCCTCTGTCTAAAGGCTCACAGAAGATTGGCTCTGCTGGCACAAGACTCTGTGAAACAACATAAAACAAACAGCAACAACCAAACAAACAAATGAAAACCAGTGGACCCACCTAACGGCAGTGCACGACCAATAACCACAGAAGTTATGATAATAAACGTCACATAATCCCAAATCTGCTGGGGTGTTGCAACTGCAAGCACAGCCAAAGCACCAGCTCTGACATGAGATGGCTAAAGGGCGTAGCACCTTTCTTCAGCAGGCAGAAGGTATCAGTAGGAGTGCTGAGTTGGGGCCTCTGTGATGCTGTGCCCCTAGGAGGAGGAGATCATGAGTCCAGGCACTACAGGGTGGAGCCGAAGGGCACCCTTAAAAGTTCTAAGAGAAAGTTGGAGTTGACCTTTCACGTTTGTAGGTCCCACATCCATAAATTCAACCAACATGGTTAGAAAAAATTGGGGAATAAAATGTGTCTCTACTGAACACGTATAGACCTTTCATCTTGTCATCATTTCCTAAATAAGTACATGTCATATGGTCATATAGCAATATTTTACACAACATTTACATTGTACCAGGTTTTATAGGTGATCCGGAGGTGACTTAAAATGTACCAGAGGGTATGGGTAGGATATGTCCAAAAATAGAGGTATTTTATATAAGGGACTTAAGGATGGATCTGTGAATTTTGTCCTGGAATCAATATCCCACGGATATTGAGAGAACTATATTCCCCATGAGAGTTCTAAACTTTCCACACCATCAATTACACATGATATTAAACTAGTCATTTTGAGATGTTCACAAAATCAAAAAAAAAATTTCTCTCTCATATTCCCTTTTCTAGATTGCTATTCAAGGAGGCATTTGATAAAGAAAAAGAGAGAGAAGGAGGGGGAGAAAGAAGAAGAAGAGGAGGAGGAGGAGAAAAAAAAACATCTAAAATAATGGAATTCATTAAATTAGAAATTCATCACAAGAGAATAGGTGTATCTCCTCATTAGATAATGAGGTATCCCTCAAAGCTCATGTAGGAGACAATGAAGAAATCGCAGAGGTGAAATGATGGGGTTATCAGAATCTTGACCTGTTGGGTACATTAATCCACAGATAGGGACTAACAGCAGGCAGGTAGGGCGTGGCGGAGGGAGGAAGTCACTGGGGGAGTGCCTTTGGGGCATGTATCTTGTCCTGGTTCAGAGGAGCTCTCTCTCTGACTCCTGGTGTGACGTTCCCAGCCATTTACTTCCACCACACTCTTCCGCCATGATGTTCTGCCTCACCTCAGGCCCAAAGTAATGGACCCAGCCATCTCTGGACTAAGACTTCTGAAACCTTTCGCCCCCCAATAAACTTTTCCTTCTCTCACTTTCTGGTAAGGTCTTTTGGTCACAGCAGCCATGAAGCTGACTAAAACACCACACCATGCTGAGGGGGGATTTCGGTGACAGCCGGGCCTCAGGTGACACCCAGGCCTCAGGCCCCAGGTCCTGCTAGGTGACAGCTGCTCAGGAGCTGCTGGGAAAGAGGCCTTCAATGAGAGGAAACTTCATGTGACTGATGTGCCCAAGCATGAGGAGATTTTATTTCTGGGGAAGAATTTGGGGCTGAATTAGTGTTCATAGAAGGAAAAAGAAATAACAAGAAAACCTCAGGGAAAATGAAGTTGGGCAAGAAGCTCACGCAAGCACAGTAGGTCCCTTGATGGTGAAGTCGCGGGCTGGTGGGCCAGGAAACGTGCACGAGGACGAGGCAGGAAGGGAGATGGGAAAAAGAGCTCAGTTCTTCCCTTCACATGCATGATTTGTGCTCAGCTGTGATTTGAAGGGAAGTTGCAAGCCCAGATGCTGGAGCATGGCCAGAAGAACTCTGCAGCTTCCTTCTGTGCTCGTGCAACTGTATCTTCAGCCGTATGATAGATTTCTCTCCATTCAGGCATTTGACCAAGAAATTTGCCTCAAGAAAAACTTTTTCTGCTGTTCCTACTTTTTCCTTGTGAGCCCCACAAATCATGCTAGGCAGCATTTGCTCTTTTGCTTTGAATGCCAATGAATGCAGACTTTGCTTTGCATTACATTTTCGTCACGTGTACGGAATTTTCTGACATCCATCTTGAATACTAACTGCACCCCAGGTTCATTATATTTTCAGACCTTCATTTTTCCTTCCTCCATAATTTCTTCATTTAAAAATTATTACAATGGCTGTATTCCCTCCAATACCCTTAATTTTCTTTTGTTTGTTTTGTTTTGGAATGAGGCAAGGTTAAACACAAACAAATAAATGCAGCTTTGGAACATGAATCCACTCTGTGCCTTTCCTAATTGCTGCGCCTGTTTATCCCATACTGACACCCTGTCTTTCCTGCTGGAGCATAAATTTACAAACATCATGCAAATGCATTATTTGTAATAAAACTGACTAATGAGCATTAAAAGCCAATTATTTCTATGCATCTGCTGGCGATGGCTGGTAATAATCGTGCATCATTCAGATTTGTGGCTATGTGTTTGCCTTAGTAAGATTTTAATCACTCATTAATTTATGGATTGCAATATGCATCATGGGCGCCTACATTCCCCCCAAACTGCTGCAGACATATAAATCAGAAAGCTGGAGAACTTGGAAGTGTGACAACACAGCCCGCCTTTCTAAACTGTGCCTTCATACCGTTGTCTACTAGGGAATCATAGATGGGATCAGACAGAAGCCCCATAAAGCACACTGAGTGCAGTTGGCCTTCCAACCTGTGACGGATCACTTATCATTGTTTTTATGAGTACGTACTATGCCTTATTGCTTGACTCTTTCTGTTTGTCAGGAGTTCTTGGTAGCCTAACCTCTCTAGAAGCAGGGTGCACATAGAAGGGGCATGCCTTGGTATTTGGGTACATCATGTTGCCAACTCTTACTTGTTACAAAAATCTTAGGCAAATTAGCCTGTATCTCTAAACCCATACCTTAGAAAACATAGTTTTAGTTTATTGATTTAGTTGATTATCAGCAGTGAGGATTTTGATGAACAACAGGCAGCCTCGGGAGTTGTTCTTAGCTATGGCAGGAATGAGATTGGGAGAGGTGGGTGGCTGGTGCCCACCTGCACCCCTGCAGCAGAGCATCTTAACCAGGCAAGACAGCAGCTGGGGAATGCTGCCCACCTATGCTCTGTGACCCTCCCTGAAAGGTGCACCTCTCTGTGGCTGCACAAGGAGGCCTCTTATCATCATGTGCATACACTGCTCCTGAGCCAGGCAAGAAGACCTATTTCTTTCCTTTTCACTCACTGTCTGGTTTTATGCTCAGCTGCCCCTGCTCAGCAAGTCCAGCTGTGGAAACAGCAGTGCTGTCCGTAGCAAATCCATCAAGGACATGCAGAAGGCTCGAGGCAGAATGCTTGTCCCATTGTCACAGAACAAGAAAACACACAGATTGGTTTAGATTTGTAGAAGACAGGATAGAAGAACAAATGATTTCTGATAACAGGCCATATTAAGAGGATGAGGAGAGAGAGTCCCACTTTACAGCAAAGCTGCACAAGATAATGGCCACTGTGCACCAGACGCCTGGCTTAGAGCACAGCGTAGGATGTGAAGGGGATGTTAGGCTGCATCACCTGGGCCACAACAGATCCAAGTGAGTGTGTATTCCTGTCGGACAGTGAGCAGCAGACTTGCACAGAGCTCACTTCAATGGTGGAAACACGAGAGCAGAAGAGCAACTGTATGAAAATACACACAGCAATAAAGACCTGGGGGAAGGTGGACTTTTGAAACTCATTTCATTCAAATGGTAAGGAAAAAAAAAAACCAAAAAACAGAAGTGATCACTGTGTGCTCTTAGCATAGAAGAAAATATATTGGCCATGAAGTAAGATTATTTTGGTCCAGTGGTAGATGGTAGATAAGGTTTTAAAGGAGCAGGAGGAGATAGAGGGGGAAATGCAATTAACCCAAATTACAATATGTAGAATTAAAATAGACATTGGAAATTAGGAAAAACCGAATCAACACTTATTGAATCAATGATGTGGTGCAAGGGTCAGCAGACAATGGACCAAGGGCCAAATCTGTACTATCCCTGTGTTTATATCACTATGAGCTAAGAAGAGTTTTTACATTTTAAACAAAGAAGAATAAAATTTTATGGCATATGGAGCTTACCTGAAATTCAAATTTCATTGTCATACATAAAACTTTATGAGAACATAGGCATCCCTTCACCTTCATTTACCTAGTTCCCATGCTAATTTTCTGATACAAAGGCAATGTGTTTGGGACAGAGGCCATGGGTCCCCAGAGCCTACAGTATTTACTCTCTGACCTGAAACAGAAGGGGTGCCTGCTTTTGAGGTGGAGGACTGACTTGTGACAGTGAGATGGGCTTTCTCTTTACTTTTTATTTTTTGTTGTTGTTGTTTTTTTTTTCTGATTGTGGTTTTACTATTCACCTTAAATATAGTTAGATTCATTTGTTTTTCTTTGCATTCTTTTTGGGGTTTTCTTTCCAGTCTTATTAATTTTATTTTATTTATTTTTAGTTCTAAAAGTCATCACAGTACAAAAACAGATCCTCAAGGAATTTCACTTCCCCCCTATCCTTCCTGCCCCTTTCCTACCTCTCCATCCTATCTGTGCTTTTCCTAAGTAAGTAACATCATTAATCTCTTGATTGTCTCTGGGTGTGAGTGTTTGACACAGATGAGGGTATGTGCATATTTGCTCCCTCTTCTTTCTTACATGCTAGATAGCCTATTACATATACCCTTTGTTTTGTTTTTGGTTTTGCTCAATTATATCCCAGGAATCATTTATAATCAATTTAGATCTTTACCACCCATTTTTAAAACCAAACAATGCTCCATTGGGTAACATGTTCTATGTTTGGGCAATTTAGGTTGATTCCCAAACTTTGCAATTAAAACAATGCTGCCATAATTAACTTTTTGCATTTCTATTTCTGTACTGTTGAGAGGACGTTGTTTTTATTTTGTATGTAAGAAAGTAAAAACTCACATCTGGGGGTGAGGCCCGGTGGTAGAGTGCTCACCTACCATGCACAAGGCCCTGGGTTTGGTTTCCCATACCACACACGCACAAAAATACAACATACGCTCAGAGAAGTTAAATTATTGACCAAAGAACACAGCTCTGAAATTTTAAGCCACTTTAAAAATCATCTTTCTTTTGGAACAATTTGTCAAGAGAATATCAAGAGAGATATTTGGACAACACAAAATAAGTGGGAAATGCTTCATTAACGTACTATCAGTGACTTAGTTATAAGAAGAAAGAATGTTTTAGGTACAAAGTGAATTCAAAATGACATGGTCCAAGATGGCATTGATTCATTCAACAAATGCTGAGCTCTTGTCATGGGTCAGACATAGGAGTATTAAAAGATCAGAAAGTAAACTAAGAAAGCTCACTTTCATATACAGTACATTTTAAATGGGGGACAATGAAGAGTAAAAAATATGTAACAAAATAGAGTATGTCAGAGGATGATGAAGTTCTATGAAGCCAAATTCAGTGGAGGAGGTGGAGAGGGAGGTAAATCATTTGTAGCCACAGGCAGCAGTTTTCATTTTGGTAAACAAGGAGAACATTACTGAGAAGGCGAATTTTGAATAAAGGCTCTCCCTGGGTGAATGTGAATATCTTGGGTAAGAACATTCCAGACAGAGGAAGAGTAAGGTCTCTACAGCTGGACCCACCTGACTGCAAGAATACCCAGGAAGCCACCAATCCTGAAGAGGAGTGACAGGAATCAGAGTGGCAGATAAGGACAGAGAAGCAACGGGGCCTGGAACACGTAGAACTTTTTCAACATTTGAAATGACAGTGAGTGACGGGGAGACGATTGGAGAACTCTGAGCAGGGAGGGATAGAACCAGGCTCCTCGGCGGAGCTTGGGTGCCCGTGGGCTGGAGATGCTTCTGTGTTGGCTGCATGTTTAGTGATGAACATTCAAATAAATAAATAAAGTCTGCTTTAGGACCTCTCCCCAGAGAGCCCAAAGAGGACCGGGGCAGTGGCTGCAGAGAGCATGACATTTTTATCTTTCTGGCTTCCCACCTATTTATAGTGCTCGATAAATACATGTGCCTTTATTCTGCTGTCGTGCAGAAGCATAGGTAAGAAATACATAACTGGGAGTCTGCAGTGGTCTGCAGTGGGCTGCTGAGTCACAAACTGTCGTAGAGTTAGTGGCTGAAAGCAGCCCAGATTCTGGATTCACTGTGTCTGGGATCCGAGGCTCATGTACTCCACCGCTGGGTAGATCTGCTCAGACAGTCAGGGTGTCTACCAGGAAACCAAGCTCATCTGAGGCTCTTCCTCGCTGACCGCTCACTTACAGATTTAGAGTCCTTGTAGTCGTGAGACTGAGGCCCTCTCTTTTGGAGATTATCCACCATTCCCTGAGAGCTAGCTTTTTTTCACCAAGCACTTGTTTTAAAGAGTTCACCTGATTACATCAGACCCACCGAGAATTTTTAGTCTGTCTAGATTACCTCAAATTCAACTGATCAGAGGGTGATCCCAGTTTCAGAATCTCAGCACCTTTGTCATATAACTAACCTAATTATGGGAATGACAGGCTTTGCATATCTATAGGTCCTTCAAACATTCAGGGGAAGGAGATTATAAAAGGGTCTTATTGTGCAGATATAAACGGTCCCTCCAAAAGTTAACGTGGGAGACACTGCAAGAATTTTCAGAGGTGAAATGGTTTATTAATCCACTGATAAGGATTAAATGACAATAACTGTAGGCAGAGAGGGTGTGGCTGGAGGAACTAAGTCACTGGAGGTGGCCCTTTGGGGTTTCATTTTGTCCTTGGTGAGTGCAGCTCTGTTTCCTGGCTGTCCTTCCATGAGCTGTTTCCCTCTGCCACGCCCTTCCTCAGGCCCAGAGCTATGGAGTTGACTCCATGGACTGACCTCTGAAACCATGAGACAAGATAACATAGCCTTCTCTACATTGTTCTTTTCAGGTTGGGGGGGGGGCACAGATTGGAAAAGCTGACTTAAACGAAGTGTATATATCATTTTAAAACTGTGTTCACCACATGGGCTCTTCCCTGATCACGTGGCCCCTTCTGCCGATGTGCTGCTGTCTCGGGAAGCCCATGATTCCACAGAAGAATGATGTAAGCAGTCGAGGTAGGAAGTATAGTTAGATACACTGTCCAGGATGTGAGCAGATCTCATTAGGTTTTTAACCCTAAATGCATCAAGCAAGTATATTAGTCTTTTATTATTGGGAGACAGTTTTCCACTGGATTCTCCATTTCTAAGTATCCTGAAAGCACAGTCACTAAAAGATCAATATTGCCTTAGTGGATAGAGATGATACTACCCTCCTAAGCAGAGGGAATGTTGGTTTACTGTTAGATAAAAGATAACCTTTTCCACTAGGGAAAAATTTGCACATGTATTTTTTTGTAGTCCACTATAAAAGAGTTAGTTTTCCTGAGCTCTGGTTTCCTCAAATGTTATGCAAACCTACTGTTTGCCCAAGCCTACTTCTATGTTGCCTCCAAAGGAAACATGGGAATCCAGGAGAACCAGTGTATCCACGAAAGTTTTTGCTGCCAGCTGTGTTTAAATATTAAGTCATTTGTCTCTAAACCAAGAGTTTTATATCTTCTGCCATGAAACTCTAACAGCTATCCCATCAGCCTGCAAAGAAGATAAAATTTCAGACCCTTCCGCTTTCTTAACATTTTTCTATAGTACTTTGTATGAGGAGTTCTCCCAACTTCAATTCCTTAATAGCACGACCACAAACATACATATTCTTTGAAAAGTTTCTTAAGTTTCTGTCTCTCCCTGAAAAAGTCAGTCACTCTCTATACTACCTTTCGGTTTATACTTTTTTTTTTTTTTTTTAATCACAGATGCCAGATTAAAAAGCAAAATTTATTTTAAAAAAACCCTTTTGGAAATAAGGAGTTGCCTTGTTTCTAATTTTGTTTAAAATCTATTCTATGGAGCTCTCCCCAACATTTTATTTTTTAAATCAGAATAGTATTTTTTAGAAGAGACATTAGCATGCAGCAACCTCAATAAATACTGGTATGTGTCCCCACAGAAATCATTTAATGGAATTATTAACAAAGAGAGCAAAGAAATTTAATCTAGGTGTAAACATTCCCCTGGGCAGGGAGAGGTGGTTATGACCTCTCAAGTCCATTCCTTGTATGTTGTCCCAAATAAGACTTTAAAATCACATTCAGAAAGCACTGGAGTCAGAGATCTATGCTGTGGAGAAGGCTGTGAATAGTGCATGGAAACTTGTGGCTTGGAAACAAATTTCCAGTGACAACATCTTATAAAGATTCATGAAGAACTGCCTCAGACAGCTCAGAGGCAGTAAGATGAGGTGTGCCAGAGGACTCCGGAGCAGCTCTGCCATGAGAGAGTCCTGACATTGCAGAGATGCGGGGAGTTTGAATAAATGTGCATCGTGAGAGGAGATCACAACATAGTTTATACAGGATATTGTGAGCATGTAACTAATTTGAAACAAATATTTTATGATCAGTTACCTTTAGATATTGTGTGTGTGTGTGTGTGTGTGTGTGTGTGTGTGTGTACATGCAACCCTAATGTAGACATTCTGATTAGGAATATTCACAGCCCTTTTGTCTTTGGTCACAGATGGTGAACAACTCCTTCATCATGTCACAATGGACTGTCTTCTCTTCTGAATGAAATCAAGTGAGGAGTCACTGCATCCTCAACAGCTTACATGGCAGCTGGCACAGGCTAAGCAGGGAAAGTCATTCACAAACTAAATTCCTCACCTGGGAACATCAGTTTCCTTCTCTGTAAAATCAGGTGACTTGTCCTGGGCCCAGAGATTCTTAGGGTACCTCCTCCAGTCCCTGCCGGGGGCAGATGGTGTAACTGACGGCACATTCCGATGAGCAGACTTGGTTGGAGTCTCCCCGAGGCCCGATCAAGAGGGCTTCCAGGGTTGAATGGCCCCTTTGTGACAGTCGCCTGCTCCCCCTTGCATGGGGCCTGGGTTTCTGTGGGACGAAGGGAAGCTGGTGCTTTATGGCATGTTTTGCTAATGTGAGAATCAAAGGCCTCCCAGGTGTTAATCGCGGCTACGGCGCAGAAAGCCTAGCTCGGCCTGACGGGTCTTGGGTCCTGGGCTGGACTGCCTTTCTTGGCATCCGCTAACTCTCAGCTTCCTTTCACCTTTGGGTTGGAATGAACCTGGGGAGCTGAGGCAGGGTTTCCTGGGGATTAGGATGTAAACCTGATCTTCCTGTAAGCCAGATCCCAGGGCTGGAAATCACTGGCTGAGAAAGGGGAGGGAGGGGTGTGGGCCACTAATCAGCACATGGAAGCCACCGCCCTCTCCCTGTTGAAGAGATGCTGAGTCTTCTCTGTGAGACAAAGGCCTGTCTCTCCCTGTTCATACTAATTGCTGGTGCCTTCAGCCAGCTGCACAGAGGAAGAACGACTTACTCCGCCCTCCCCGCGAAATCCCCTGTTAAACAGTTCTACCTGCTGCCTGTGGTGGCTGGAGGCCTGGGAACAACCTTTTCCAATTTTCACCTCCAAAACAAACCTATTCAACGCTCTGCAAAAACCAATGACATCATCAACACTAACCATGCAACCACTTCTTTCCACAGACTTCTACCCAAAATGTGTTCCTTCTAATTCCAAACAGCCTAGTGGATAGTGAAGGTGTCACTATTTGTACTGGCCAAATGGGGACACAGAGACTCCCAGAAGCAAAGCAGCATTCTCAGGATTCACAAAGTGCTGTTCACAGACTTGACCCAGGTCTATCGGATCCCAGACTCTCAGCGGGGAAGAAAACCATCTCACCCAGGGTGACCCAGGAACAGGCTTTTCACTCATGGTCACAAGGCTGATGTTATGTGGCACAGGAAGAACGATGTATTTTAAGTGAATTAACTATTACTTAGTTTACTATGTTATTTAACATCTCGAAAGCTCAGTTAAGTTTTCTATAAAATGATCATAAGGATGCTTTTCTTCTGGGATTTCTGGGAGATATGAAGGCCAAAACACAAGTAAAGTACCCGTAGGTCCTCAACAAATATTTTCTTTCTCCTTTTCTTTCTTTGCCATCAAGAATTTTATTTGCAGATCTCCCAGATGGCAGGGATAGAAAAGGATGCATGAAAAAGAATAGGTTAAAATGTGAGGTCACATAGCCAAGAGGTGCCAAGATCAGGAAGCGTACACGTCTGGCCTCCTCAGCCCCATGGCCACACAGGTCTCCTGTGCCCCTCTTCGCACATGTCGGTTTCTGGTGGCTGTCACATCTGGCTGATGCTCCGTGCTACACCTTACTTGTCAAAAAATAGGAACTCGAACACCCAAAGAGTTACTGATTGTGGCTCTAAAGACTCTGAACAAAATAGGGCATGACGAGGAGAATCTAGGACAGTTCTTATTCTTCTACATGCAGTGGAAACAGAGCTCAGACCCCCAGGAACATCCTCTTGTTCTGCAGTGACCTTCAGACCCCAGCTTCACGCCGGTCCTTCCCACTGTCTTGGCAGAATGCACCCAGGGATTCATGGTCCCTGGACTTTCATCTTTACAGAACCACAGGTTGAACCACTGTGTTATCGCACAGCACGCGGGTACCACTGAGGTGCAAGAGACATCCAAGAGGTAAAACCAAGGGTCAGGTTTTCAAAACCTGAAGCCTGAGAGATGGAGCAGTAACAGAACTCCTTCATACTGAACTTCTAAAGTTTGCCATGTATTTTCCGTGGAGATTCACTCCAAAGATATTTACACATTGGCCTCTTCACTCTCCGCTTTGTTTAAGCCAAGCCAGGGCCACATTCTAGCCTGTTTCTCCCTCAGTCACATGTAGTTTGCTAACTTGTGGGTTTTGTATAAGTGATTCATATTGAAGTAAACCTCCAATTTTTGTGAACCTTCTGGGCTCGGTAAGATATACGGGGTCAACTACACAGTTCTGAGGTCCTATATGAATGTGCAAGTCGTTGTTTAGAAGCAACTTGAATTTCAAGATGGTAAGAAAAGAAGATTAAATCAATGTGAGGCCTTTCAGGGGCAGGACCTCATATAACATTTCAATGAGCAATCACTAAAGGTCTTTAGATCTGGTTACCTTCCACCAGCACTTTAAAAATGCCTTCAAAAGTGATCAAACCAGGATACCTAACTGCAATGGGTCAAGAGTCTAGAAAGCTCCTGAACATTCGTCCAGTCATTCTTGGCATGGTTCAATGAGGGTCTATTGGGCTTCCTAGTTGAGGCCAAAGATCTTCAAAGGTTGCTTTCTATTTCTTTTTCCTTTTCTTTCTTTGCCATCAAGAATTTTATTTGCAGATCTATTTCTATAGCCCAGCAGAGCTCACAGTCTACTCTAAGAAGGTGTTTAGTAAAAGGTTAGGTCAATACAGCACGCGTAGACCCCCGACTCACAGTCTCCCTGATCCACAGCAGGCCATCCTGAAAAGATGGAGGCCACAGCAGTTTTCCTACCAGGCACCTCTGCTTCCTTTATTTCACCTGGGTGCCCAGCTGGCCCTCAGTCTTCTTTGGTCCCCGTGTGAGTCAGCTGAGTGTCTGAACATCTTTGATGTGTGTGCAGTGACCAGGTCACTGCAGCACAGAGCTCCAATTCCAGAAGGTCAGTACGTCTCTCTCAAATTTATTTAAGAAGAAACTGAAGCTACAAGAAATTCAATGCCCTTCCCAAGGAGGCAGTTGACAGTCAACGCACAGGCCCCAGTCGCACTCGGCTGCAGGAAGGCCGACCTCCCCATCTCATCTGGAGAATGACAAGCGAGGGAGGTCACGGAGAAGGGGAAGTCAGGTGCAGGTGCGGGGAAGACAGGAAACCACCTGGAGAGCTGGGAAATGCTGCGAAAGGGACTATTGCCATGTTTCAGCCAATAAAAAGACACGTTTTACACTTGGTTGTGGCTCAGTGGAAAACGCTTGCCTGGCATGCATGAGTACTGGGTTCAATCCCCAGCACCACATAAAAAATGAACAAATAAAATAAAGATATCGTGTCCACCTACAACTAAAAATATATTTTTAAAAAATAGCATTATGGTTTATTTTGTGTCCTTCACCAAGTCTTATGGCAATTATTTTCACTCTTATTATCTGATTATAAAAATCATGTGTGTTGATTGTGCAAAATAGAGATAACACTGACAAAAGTAAGAGGAAACGCACTTATGACCCCAGACCCTAGTGATGAATACGCCTACCCTATGTTTCCTGTGTGTGGGTCTCTAAAGTGCATTGCCAACACATACTGTACCAAACGCACACACGCATAGGACTTGCTCCCTCCTCTTAAAACTTAACACTGATTCAAACACTCAGCACATCTGGCTTTTACTACTGCTGGTGGGTCCCAGGTCCTGGGAGAATAGAAAAGAGCAAAGCAGAGAGTGAAGGTGAGCAAGGCAGGTGCGTGCAGGCAGGCAGATATGAGAATGATCCTAATCAGATTTGGAGCAGGCACTGAAAGACTTGGCTAAGGCGTAACCCATGACTCCACACTAGATAAGCAGGACTTCTTAGGGTGAGAGTGGGGGGATCAGGGAACAGCCTGTGCACAGGGACAGGAAACAGCCTGGCTCACACGTGTACCAAGAGCCAAAAACAAGGATCCCAAATGCAGCGAGGGCACCCTATGAATTTTCCAGCTCAGTTAAGCTGCATATGAAATATTGGGAATATCTGGGTCTGGTCTTAACTAAAAAACTTTAAAACATGATGGGACAGGTCACAGACAATCAGGCTCCCACACAGGAGGTTTCCTTTCCCTAAGGAGCAGAGATCTGATCCAGAGGTCTAAGGGTCTCTGTTATCATTGTCACTGTCCCCTTTTCCCAGAGAAGTCAGAAAATGATGCTAAAAACTATTGCATTGACATTTTTTAGTGCAGGGTAATACTCCAAAAATCATGGAATTTGCAGGGAAATGGATGGCACTAGAGCAGATTATGCTAAGTGAAGCTAGCCAATCCCTAAAAAATAAATGCCAAATGTCTTCTTTGATATAAGGAGAGCAACTAAGAACAGAATAGAGAGGAAGAGCATGAGAAGAAGATCACCACTAAACAGGGATGAGAGGGGGGAGGGAAAGAGAGAGAGAAGGGAAATTGCATGGTAAAGGAAGGAGACCCTCATTGTTACACAAAATTACATATAAGAGGAAGTGAGGGGAAAGGGGGAAAAAAAACAAGAGAGAGAAATGAATTACAGTAGATGGGGTAGGGAGGGAAGACGGGAAGGGAGGGGATGGGAGGGGAGGGAAGGGGAGGGGAGGGGGGATAGTAGAGGTTAGGAAAGGCAGCCGAATACAACAGACACTAGTATGGCAGTAGGTAAAAAAGTGGATGTGTAACCGATGTGAATCTGCATTATGTATATGGGGTAAAAACGGGAGTTCATAATCCGCTTGAATCAAATGTATGAAATATGATATGTCAAGAGCTTTGTAATGTTTTGAACAACTAATAAAAAAAACGATTGCATTGAAACATAAATATCTATTTTATGTTCTTTGATGCATCTGTGTGAGTCTCTGGCTCCCCTTGGTCTTCCCCGGATCCCTTAGGATCTCAACTTTAAGGATTGGTTGTGTTTCCTCACAGTGTGGAGTGCCATGCTTGGGTCTCAAAGGTTCCCAAGGGCCATGTCCTAAACGGTTGGTCTCCAGCCTGCAGTAGTGGGACCTTTAAGAGGTGGGGCCTGGCGGGAGGAAGTTAGGTCATTGAAGAGCGTGCTCTGGAAGAGGAAGTTGGGATCCTGCTCCCTCTTCTTTTTCTCTCCCCATGAAGTCAACAGGTTTCCTGTGTCCCCAGTTTCTGTTTTGATGGAATGCCTTACCACAGGCCCCAAAGCCATGTGGCCCAGTGACCATAGGCTGAAACCTCTGAAACTATAAGCAAGCATAATCCTTTCCCCTTTGTAAGTTGATTTTCTTAGGTATTTTGTTACAGTGACAGAAAACTGACTTTGTCATCATCCTGCCTTTGGATCTTGGCCTGGCCTAAAAAGGAAGCCACAGCTCACCACCTCCTCAGTGTCTGAAGACTCTCTCTCAGGTTCTAGAAGTAAAATGGGATGGCATCCAAGACATAAGTATCAGGTGTGTGGGGTTGGATCTCTGCCTCTGCCACTTATTGAGTGGCTTGGGACATCACTTAACCTCCTGAGATCTGTTTCCTCATGGGGTACAAAAGGCGGGGGTGGGCTCTGTGGGGATTCACATGAACTGAGCATGGACAAGAGCAGTGCCTGGCCCTGAGGAGATGCAGTTAAGGGGGTTGCATGGCCAACCTCAGGCTCGCTGTCTGCAGGGCCCACTCCTCACGTGGGCTTTTCCTGATAATCTAGCGCTCTCACAAATGCTGACTGATGGGCTCCTCTTTTCCTGCAGTGGTGATGGGTTTGTGGATTAGGGTAATTGGTGTCTTCATTCTTTGCAGCACCCTGAGGTGATTTTCTCTTCATAGGAAAGTCCTCAATAAATGACTAATTAAATCCCATAAAATACAACTTTTGGAGCTATTTTTCATTCAAGTAGGAAACCAAAGCTGTTCATGTTGTGTTTGGATCGCAGCGTACCTGGGATCCACTGATTCACTTAACAAGTCTCAGAGCCATTCGTTTGCTCATCTGGCATGAGCTTGAACCCCGATGGAGACTGGGGTGAAGGCAGGGGGGGGGGGAAGAGCCTACCTTACCTGCAGGGTTGGCCCAATGGCAGGTGCCCTCACTCCTCCTCCCGGGAGACAGATACTATTGTTTTGTTCCCATTCTATGGAGAAGGAATCCTAGGCTCCGACTGTTTTGTGTGCTTGTGTTAGTCAGCTGTTTCCCTGCTGTGACTAAAGGATCTGAGCAGCAGGATTACAGAGGGGAACGTCTGTTTGAGGGCTCCTGGTTTCAGAGGTCTCAGCCCATAGAAGGCTGGCTCCGTTCCTGGGGGCCTGAGGCCAGGCTGAACAGCATGGTGGAGAGGGTGGCAGAAGGGCACAGCTCACATTGTGATCGGGAAGCAGAGAAAGAGTCCACTGGCCAGACATGACTATCTACCCAAAGCCGCACCCCAGTTCCCACCTCCCCCAGCCACACCCACCACTTCCGTTACCACCCAGTTAATCCCTATCAGGGGATTAACTCACGGACTGGGATAAGGCTCTCACAACCCAGTTGTCTCTTCCCTGAACCTTCTTGCATTGTCTTGCATGTGAGCTTTTGGGGGACACCACATCCAAACCATAACAGTGATTGACAAAAGTCATGGACCCAGGAAATGCCGAAGCTGGATTTGAAGCCAGGGACATTGGGTTTCAAAGTGTCTGGCCTCTCCACTGGCTCATACACTGTTTCCAAAGAGGAATGAAAAGGGCCATTTTTTTTCTGGAAGGCCTTGATTCTGCCTAACTACAGAGAGTTCAAACTGAGCACAGGCTGTAGAGGGGCCAGGCTGTCTGTTCTTTGAGTCCTCATGAAGCTCGGTGGTGGCAGGTGGCCTGGGCATGACTGTGTTCTCTCCAAGGCAACAAGTGTGGGCAGGTAGAACATGGGTGCTCCGGGGGCGGGCAGTGATGCCCTTCAGAATGAGGTTGGCCGATTCCAAAGCAAGTGCCCTGAACAAGGTACTCACAGTGTCTCGACAAATCCAAAGGCCAAATTCTAATGTGTCTTGTTTGATTTTGTGATGCCAGAGACAGAACACGGGGTCTCATGCATGCTAGGCACGTGCTCTGCCTCTGAGCTTTACTTGTAGTCCCCAAATTCAAAGTGTTAAAGATAAGTTTCAATGACCCCGAGTTCCCACTAAGAAGTGGACAGATCCCCGTGTCATTGCTAAGTGGAGGGTTCACATCATTGGTTCTCTCCTTGGCCTGAACATTAAAATGATCTGGGGCGATTTTAACAAATGCTAATGCCTGGAATTTACACCCCAAATATCTATTTCATGATCTATAAATTTCATCCTTACTAGGCATTTGTGTTTTTTTAAATCTCCACAGGTGGATCAAACATGCAGGCGAACTTAAGAAATCACTGACAGGGAGAATCCTCTTATCTACCATGGACCTCATTTGCCCAGGAGCAATTTGAAGGAGGAGTCTCACGGTGCCACCTTCCTCTTTCCCTCTTTCCCTGTCAATGATAGCTCCTGTCTCTCTTCCAGACTTATCATTTCCTGTCTCCTTCTTGTCCTCTGAGGGCCGTTACTGGCAATTTAACCCAAAGCACCAACTCCTGCCATCTTCTAACCCAGAGAACATTCTTATTTTTACAAAGGGTCATTGATGAACTAATAACCACAACAAAGACGCAGGGGACACATGGGGTCTTTTGAGGAATTCCAAGAGGAAATTCAGTGCTGTTATTGTAGATAAACGAACCCACTTTCCATTCCTTGGAAAACAAACTTCTGATCCTAAGTAGAAGCCCATGCTTGAATCTTTAAATTATATCATCTCTGTAGGTAAAAATGAGCTTTTTAGAAGTAAGGCAACCTCACAAACGTTAGCTGACTACAAAATTCCAAAGCTCCAAAGGGACGCTGTCAGGGCAGAGAGCTGATCGGACTCCCAGGCTCTGCATTGCGTATGTAACCATTCTGGCCGTTTCCCCCACCACCACCCTCAAAGACCTGCCCTGGAGCAGGTGGGGAGAACACAGCCAGAGACAGGACAGCAAGGTAAGAGAGCGCTTCTGTTGCTCAGCCTGGAACAGGTGTGTGCCCCGGGAAGGCTTCTGGTGGGAGACAAGGCCTGAGCTGGGACTTCCAGGGCATAGCAAGCACCAGGGAAGGCGTCCCAGTCAAGGGGACCTGAGAGAACACAGGTGCAGAGAGGCAAAGAGCTGAGGAGGTCCCTGCACTGGACTCCAGAGCCCTGGATAATTCCCATCCCAACAGGGTGTTGATTAAGTCCTCTGTGTACAAAGTAGATAGGTCGCCCCCGCCCACTGGCTCCCTGCTTCCCCAGCTGTAAGAAGTGGGGTGACCCTGCCTCCTCCCGCCTGCCATGACTCTCAGTTCACGAAGACTTGCCCGTCCCTGCCCTGTGCAGAGCCCAGCCGAGCAGTCACATCTGCCTGGAGATTTAGGTCTCCCTTTAATGGTTTGCCAGGTGATACCTCCTCCCCAGGCAGCAGGGGACAGAGGAAATGAAAGTCAGCCTTGTTCCATAAGCCAGCAGAGCACAAGGGTGTTCTGCTCAGAGTGGCGTGGGGCCTCCGCCTGGCCTCGCCGTCACCCTGGGCAACATGCTTGGTTCAACTTGTGACAGAAAGTGTCAGCCAGGGAGCAGCCAACTGCGTCCTGGTAGGGTTGAGGCCCCGGGCTGACACTGCCTTCCCCTTGGCCATGGTTAGCAGGTCTTGGTTTATGGCTCCCCAGGAGTGGACGGAAGGGTCTTCAGGGATGTTTTTCTTTGATTTCCTGCCTCTTCTTTCTTCTGGAAAAAAAGTTTGACAAAACTTGTTCAGAATCCAAAGACAACAGCCTCCTCCGGCTGGCCCAAGGTGGGTCTCCCCTCCCGGGCTCCGCTCCCGCTCACGGAGCAGCTCTATTTTGTAACTATACCAAATCCTGCCAGTGCCTGTGCCTTCTCCTGCCCCCAACTCCCAGGCGGGCCTCATGGACCACGGCTCCCTGGCTGCTTTCTGACTGGCTGCCTGGCCCTGAGCAGAACGGCAGAAAGCTAACTTTGATGGAGCACCTCCTTGTGTCTGTCTCCTTGGATGAGGCCAATGTTCTGACCCACCGTGTCACATGTGTGTCATTATTATCCAATTACTCCCGTCTGACCAGTGAAAAGTCATCAGCTCTGCCTCTAAGCCTGGCCTACCCTGCCTTCCTACATGTTTTGCCTGAAACAGAAAATGTGTCTGCAGTTACCTGTGCTGCTGGAGGGTCCCGCAGTCAAGGCGAGGGCTTTTAAACAAGGGCAGACCCACACCACACCAGGCTTATGCAGTAATAGCAACAAAACAAAGGAGCAGCAATATCTTAAGCATCTGAAAACTCATTTTTTTTTACTCTTCAGACAAATCTCTATTAGACTATAGGGAAAAAAAAAAAACAAGTAAACAAACACAAACAACCCTCTGTCTGTGGTAGAAGTGCCGATCATTTGGGCAATGCCCTCCCTCTGATGTCACAAACACCTTCTGTGCTCACTTGTCCTTGAGGACCAGGGCTTCTTGGAACCTGCCCCGGACCCCTCCTTGTCGGCTGAATTGTATGTCACTAAAATTCACTCACCAACTTCCTCACCCCAGTGTCTCAGAATGTGAGTGTGTTTGGAGACAGGAACTTTAAAGAGGTAATTAAGGTAAAATGAGGTCATTAGTGTTGGCCCTAATCCCAGGACTGGTGTTCTTTTAAGAAGAGGAAATTTAGACAGACAAAGAAAAGGAAATTTGGACACACAAAGAGACACCAGGGAAGTGTGTGCAGAGAGGAAAGACCATGTGAGGACACGGCCACAGGCCCATGCACAAGCCAGGGAGCAAGGCCTCGGGAAAACAACCGGGCCAACCCTTGAACTTGGGCTTCTAGCCTCCAAAACTGAGAAAATAAATGTCCACCACAGAAGACACCCAGTTGGTGGCATGTTGGTATGGAAGCCCTATGGATGTAACACACCCCCATCCAAACCCTCTCTCTCCCCCAAGGGGCGGGTAATTTCCCCCCCACCAACGGCTCATGTTATGGCATTTGAACATGTCTGCATCTTTTCCTACCAGGGAGATCATTTAATAGCTGTAAATAAAGCAGACCTACAGGAAGTGGGAAGCATTACTTCAGACACTTCTTTTTTTTTTTTATGTTACTGACTTTCAGAGACATACAGTTTTTAGAAGTCCTACTCCCACCAAGCCAGAATTTTCCTTTTCCTTTTGTCTTCTTCTCTGTTCTTGTTTATGAAGATTTTCGTAGCCAGATGATTTTGACCTATGTTTTCTCACCGGTAGTTAGAAACGATCACACCAGACACTGAAACCTGTTGTAGAGGTCAAGTGTTGGTGGAATTTACAAAATCACTTAGCAGAGAGCTGGGCACCTAGTGGTGGTTCACTGAGTGATGATAAATTTCTCATTTTTTTATCCACTCTCCTCTCAGAGCACCCGAGTGAAGGGAAATCTTAAGAACCATCAAGATGATGTAGGAGTCTGTAGAGCTACCGTAGCAAAGTACCACAGACTAGGTAACCTCAGGGGTGGAAATCCATCATATCATAGTTCAAGAAGCCACAAATCTAAGAGCAAGGTGTCGATAGGATTTGTTGCTCCTGAATCTGTCCGTGCCTCGGCTTCTGGTGGCATGCTGGCCATCTTCGGTGATTCTTGGGTTGGAGAAGCGTCACCTCCATCTCTGCCTTCATCTTCACATGACAATCTCCCTGTGTGCATCTCTGTTTTCGAGCTTCCCTTGTTAAAAGAAAATACCAACCCTACTGAATTTGGGTTTATCTATTGACCTTATCCCAAATAAATACATCTGCAAGGAAACTATCTCCATAATGAAGTCTTATTCGAAGGCACTGGGGGACAGGACTTCAGTGCATGAAATAAAGAAAGGGTGGGGAGATACAATTTGAATACCTACAGTTACCTTCTGGTGAATGCTAGGATTCCATTCACAACCTTCCTAGACTTCCGACCCAGTGATGGAAAGATGACTACCTTCCCGGGAATGCCTTTCGTCTGTGGATATCTTACAACTTTATTGCTTCTTCCTATATAATTCCAATGCTCACGGCCACAGCATTTACCAAATTTATTTTCCTTCTAATTCATCTAAGTAATTTGAAGAAACCTGCTCTTGGCTGGAGTGCCCAGGCTCCTGGGAGTGCCCATCATAACTGTGATCACCCTGACTGCTCTCCTGATCATATAGTAAGTTTTGAAGGAAGGCTGATGCCCAGGACCATTGCAGGCCAATGATGGGAATTCAGGGGCGAAAACAAAGCTTTGGTTTACTGTGAAAACCCACAACGTGATTTCACTGTACAGTCAAAGGTTAGCACCTACTGAGGTGCTGGGGGCTTGTCTCTTCTCTACAGCTGAGGAAACCAACCCTGTGCCCCATGTTTTGAGGCCTTAAGCTGCAATCACCTATGCCACACGGGCATCCAACTTCAAAAGGCTGGGAAAACCCAAACTGAGTTTGCGTCAAATATTTCTTCATTTGGTTTTAGTTTTAAATACATTATCTTTAAGAGGCAATGTGAACCATCTGTTTTTAATTCAGTGACACTTAAGTCATCACTGGAATGCTATTTTGTGAAAAGTTTGTTGATGCCCCAGGATTGCATTTGAAAAGACCTGGTTGCTCAATCTGGAGGTGGGGGGGTGGGTGGGGAGTCAGAGCTGAAGCCTCAAAGGATCCAGCCAGTTTCCAAACGTGTACTCCATGAGTGGGAAACCACAACATAGTTGACTTCTTTATTTTTAGGATCGGGGTCATGCTGATAGATGCACTGGGGCAAGGAGTAGGGTTATGAGGTTGTGAGGGACTTATGGATAGCCTGTATTCCTTTGTCCCATTCATATTGGTATAAAAGTTCAGACCTCTTTCATGCCCATGCATGCTTAGCACGAGATCTTTACAGCATTCACTTGTCAAATTTACACTGATTTCTGCCAGTTCCGTCTTATGGAAAACAGAGTCAGAAATGTCTCATTCTGGGAAAGTCTGAGCTGAAAACAGTTCAGTTCACCAAGAGCTCGGGGGGATATAGATGTCATTAATGAAGTTCACCATACAATTCCATACCTAGGATATAAGAGAACATCTAATGCAGTTCTTTCAGGGTACAGATAGGGTGACAGAGATGGTGATGACCACAGAACTATTTCCATATCCAGGGCAGAGACAAGGTCTTTTGCTTCCCAGGGATGTCTTCCAAACTCCATCTTGCTAGGAAATGCCCAAAGGACAGTAGACATACAAGCAAGAAATACTCCATTTTGCTGCAGGGGAGTTGACCTGGGGCACGCTGGCCTTTGACATCAAGTTGTTGTGCTAGGTTTTCTGGGCTGTCAGAAGGCAGAAGGTAGTGCCTGCTCAACAGCAGGAGATGACTGCCAAAGACAACGAACTCAACATGGACCGAGAAAATGGTAAGACCAACCAGGCTGGGGGGCTTCAGTAGGAGCCTGTCTCAAATCCAGACGAAAGGGGAAGATGTTGTCCAGGCAAGGGGCTGAGGAGCAGGGTCATTGGCACTGCGTACGGCATCGTGGAGCCACAGTCTCTAACCTCAGCTATCCATCAAAATGATGCAAGAGGAGTAAAATCAACACGGAAGCCCCGGCTCCCTCTTCCTTCCCGTCCTCTATGATTCTAATTGGTCCAAAATGGGACCTAGAAATTATTATTTTTAAACATTTCCCTTGTTACATGTTTAAAAGTCCAGGAATGGGGAATTGGCATAGCAATAGTAAGAACTGGCATCAGAGAAGGCCATGGGGGGTGGGGGGCAGTCACCCAAGAGTGATTAGAAGGGACTTAGTGACTGGCTGGGTGAGGGAACGAGAGGAATGGAAGCCTCTGATGTGGGTGGTGTGGCAGGTGAGGGGTCTTTTCATTGGGATGCAGATAGCACAGAATCCACGCTGGTTTGATGGGAATGATGAGGAATTGAACTTTAGGTCTGTTGAGGGTCAGGTTGGCACTGT
This sequence comes from Callospermophilus lateralis, assembly GCF_048772815.1. Classification (NCBI taxonomy): domain Eukaryota; kingdom Metazoa; phylum Chordata; class Mammalia; order Rodentia; family Sciuridae; genus Callospermophilus; species Callospermophilus lateralis. The sequence continues at coordinate 8,442,745 of NC_135318.1, forward strand.
GTACGGCATTGTGGAGTCACGGTCTCTAACCACAGCTATCCATCAAAATGATAGGAGTGTGAAGTGTGAAGTGGGCAGACTGTGAAGCAGCCAGGTAGCCTTTGCAGTAGGAGATCATTGGAAGGGCCCTGGGACTCGGCACACAGCCCTGTGGTGGGGATTGCTGTGTGTTAATATTTCCATCCCTCGTCTATAAGTAAGTTGAGAAATAAGTCCAGGATAAGGGCATCCACCAAGCCTCTGCGAGCACTGAACTGTCAACGTTTTCACTATGACTCCTGCCTCATGCTTGGCCAGATGCGTCATACTCCACTTCTCATTCAGGTGCCCTGTCACCCCCAGGTTTCTAGGCACATGCTGCTTTTAATCAGCAAAGGCCTGTCCTAATCCGAAGGACCCTGGTGGATGGGGGTAGGAACTGTGGAAAGGGAGTGTGGGGAATGGCTGTGAAGGCCTCTCATTGTGTGTAGGTGGTTCTGAAAAGAGGAAGAAATAGATACCAGTAACAGAAACACCAGGGGCTGGAAAACGATACAAGCAGAGCCTCAGATACAGGTCTCACCCAAGAGTTAAGAAAACACCCGAGCCTGACATCATGCCCCAGCTATCACCAAACACAGCTGAAGCCAGACCACCAAGGAGAGCCTCCGGGGCTCTGTCCTCCGCCTATGCTCTGCTAAGAAAAGCTGACCTGTTTGATTGGGGAGTGCAGCTCTGGACAAGATCAGGGAGGCCAGCTTGAACCACTTGTGAGTGACTGGCCGAGGATGGATGCCTGTCTTTCCCTCGGGTGAGAGAGTGGACGCTTACTTGTTAGGAAAGACACAAACATTTGCAATTCAGTTTCCCTGTGATGGCAGCAGGAGACCCATGCCACCGAGGGAGTCCAACTTCTGCTCATCCCGAGTGAAAGCTCATAAAAACCTCCCCACATAGAGGACTTCTCCCAGTGCCTAGCTCCTTCTGTAAGCTGCTCAGATCTGAAGTTCAGGGCGGAGAATGCGCAGGCTCTCTCAGACATGAATTGCCCTCCTCCACCCCCTACCCACTTCAGTAGGGTTTGGGGACCTCTTCTGACTAGGGGATGGAACTGTGCTCTGGAAATGACAGGACTTTGGGTGGCCGAGTTCAAAGGTCTGACTTGTTCATGTTTTCTGTTTCTTCCCTTTTCTATCAAGGCGTGGACATATCTGCAAGCTGAGGCACTTTCAGGACTGGGAGGGCCACCATGCGTCACCTTGAAATTATTAAAACCTTCGTGGTGGGCTGCCAGGGTGTGTAAAATTATTACACCAAGTGCCAGGACCTTGATATTAAGTTTGAGCTCTGCTGTTTACTTACTTTATCACTACAAAGTGCACACTTCATCCTTTGGATAACAATTTTCTCTTATATATAGCAAGGATGATAATACCTTTTTTTTTTTTTTTTAGATTGAAAGCTAAAGTTACTTTTAATAATGTCAACTTGCTCGTTTAATGCCAGTGACTAGACCTTGACTAGGTAAGGAAGGTGCTACCCAACATTGGACTCCACCCGCGAACATGAGATGCTCTTGCCATCTTATTTGGGTATCCCCAAGCTTTAAGCAATCCAACCCAACAGGACCCAGCTCCACGTGGCCATGTAACAGCACTATCAACTAGCACAATGGAATGGTGACCCTTTTAACATTTAGCCTTGAAATGATTCGCATGCTTTCCCATGCATATTACTCTTAGAGCTCAGTTAAAAAATGGCAATGATTCAAAGAGAGTCAGTGAGACACAGTCCTTGGCAAGGCAGAAAAAGACACCTGATAATTCAATGTAGGCTAACATTTGTTTCTTCTGATCAAGCCAAATAAAAACTGTGATGCCTAAGAGCTGAATGTTCTCCTACCCTAACCTAGGTTTGCTCACATGGCCCAGTTGTTTAATTTATAGTATCATTTTTCGTAGACTTCCATATTTCAACTAAAGCTGATCTTAAACATTTTTTCAGTAAGAAGTATATTTACAGATGGGGCAACCCTGACTTCATCTTAAATGGTACATGGTTTTTAAAATCAGACTTCTCTGACTCCAGGTCAGGGGATCTGGAGCAGAGATCTGCCCTCTCTCTCCTGAATCACAAACGTGGGCACTCTTAAAGTGCAATAAACAGCCTGCTCCAGAGAACAATGCCCTCACTGTTAATTGCTTCTTTGCAGAGCTGGGCTTTCTGCACTGTGTGCCCTGGTGAGGAGGCTGAGCCACTCCTGGAAATGCGACTGCTCACTCCAGCGCTTCTGCAGGGACTGCAATCCAGCTCCAGCTCCTCACCCATCGTGTCAGGGGGGACTAATTGGATGCAGCTGGATCATTCCAACCCTCTGAGCCTGAATTTGCTGGAGAAAGAGGTGTAAGAAAAGCAGTTCCCACTGCATTCTGTCTGAGCCTAAGGGCCATGGCAGACCACTGAGATAACGGCTGAGAATCTGAAGTCTCTGTGTGCATTTTCCCAGCTGCCAAGACCCAGCTCGACAATGCTGAGGTCATTCTCTAAGAATGCCTGCAGACTAAATTTAGCTCCAGTTTGAATCATTGGGAATAAAAATTAATAATGGTGATAGTTTATAGTGTTACTTACGTTCCAAAGTATTTTCATTCATATTATCAGTTGATTGATACTAATTTTATTCTGAAAACAAGATGTTTTAGAGTAGGACACAGACAGGGTAGGTAACATTGTGAGGACAGAACTCAGGTTCAAAAACCACACTGTGAATGACCAGTGTGCGATGCTGGGCAAGTCCCTTCAAATGTACCTGAATCTCTGTTTTCTCAGGTTACAAAAGCATATAAAAAATCAGACTGAGGACTAAAGCAGGGTATTGTAACTGGTATTATCAGGTAGTCATAAAACTGGACATTTTTATATATTCTTTCCCTGTTTTTCCTTTGCCTTTTCTTTTTCCGTTTGAAGACCAGAAGGTATACATACACAAGAGTGCACTGCTTTCCAAGAGCTTCCTTGGAGAGGAACGTACACTTTTTCCTGTGGCATAGTGACTCTCAGAATGTGTTTGCTTCCAACTAGGAGGTGACATGTCTCCCTCATGAAACACTTGAATTCGTATGACACAATTACATGATCCCATTTTTTGTTTTGTTTTTATCCCCATTGATAAGTTGTCCCATTTATGTAATTGCCTTGACTTTGAATGACCTTTGGCTCTTTACAAAAACCAAATCCATCTGCAGAGTCCAAAGATTTACATCAGGAGGAAATCACAGTTTGCTCCTTCTTGCCTCAAATCAGTCCCTTACAGATTGTGAGTCATCACTGCACAAAGGTTTTGCCTTCCACAATGCGATGATCTACCATAGAGAGAACCTTCACTGTTTGGATGCCTCGTGTCTGCCGTGCTCTGTGTGCAGGTCTGATTTTTTCTTCATAATAGTATTGCAAGATGGTAATGATAGACATTCTAAAGAGGACACACTGAAGCTTGGTACTTTTAACTGGTTTTCACCTACCTGACAAAGGCAGAGCTACAATTAGACCCCAATTCTTCCTGAGTCCAAGGTCTGTTTCTTTTCTGCCACACCAGCCTTCTCCATCCACTTGGAATGCACCCCAAAGGAGGAGCCTCATGGCTCTGTAGTCCCAACTTGAGTCACTTGCTCAATCAACAGTGTCTGTTGAACCCTTACTTTGAATGTGGTTCTGAAGCCACCTGTGAGAGATCCAGGTTGTTATGAGATACACAAACTTCTCAGGTTATGAATCTCCAAAGTGTTCTACTTCCTCGGTGCCTCCAATAATGTGCCAAAATAGTATCACACGCGTACTGAGTGTTAACTGAATATGACACAAAATTAATTCTTTACATGCTACCAATCAATGACGCTTTGACCTTGGAACAACCATAGTAGTATTTTAGCTGGATCCAGATAAGATCAAAAGGAAACTGGAACTAGACCTTCCTGTTTCCTGTCATCCCAAATGTACCCTTAGGCGTGAAATTTCGAAAAGTGGTGCCATAAACACATACATTTTTAATTATATTTATCCTTTGGTTTTTATTAGAAATTTGGCAATAGACAGGTGATTCTGGACTTGTGATGGTTGGATTTAGGATTTTTTTTGCTTTATAGTAGTGGGAAATAAATACACATTCAGTAGAAACCACATGTCAAATTTTGAACGTGGATCCTCCCCCAGGCCAACAATTTGCAGTGTGGTGTTCTCTTGTGATGCTGGACTGGCAAGGCTTCAATCAGTCACGTAGTCATCAACGAAAACAAAGAAAATGCTGGAGTGTTCTGCTGAGCTGTTGTCTTCAGTGGATTAGGTGCATTAAATGCGTTTTTCAATTTGGATATTTTCAGAATGACATTGTCAGGACATAGTCCCATCTTACATTGAGCTACAACTGTATTTTAAGGATCAAAAATAACAGTTTTAGAATACATATCTACTCAAGATAGAAAACAGGAGAAGATCTACCATCCCACCTGAAAAAATAAAAAGTGAACAAATAAAATATACAGGAAAATTGTTTCCAATGCACCAAACATCAGGCAAAAGTTGTGACCAATGAGAGATGGAAAAAAAATTGAATAAACCCTACACTTTTTCCAGCTTCCTACCATGGCAGTCTGCAGAAAGCTGTATCATATTTCTATGAGATAAATTAAATCCATTTTGGCTATATTAATATCAGATGAATGAAGTAGATTTCAGAGGAAAAGGTATTGCTATGAATCAAGGAGATAATTTCATAATGATAATGATAGAGTATGTGAAAGTTCTATACACTGAGAATGACACAAAATTGCATAGGGAAATTAGAAAAGACATAAGTAAGTACAGAGATATGATATTTTCCTGGGTCTGAGACTCACTATTGTTAAGTCGTAAATTATCCCCAAACTAGTCTATAGATTCAATGTAATCCAATCGAAACCTCAACGGACACTTTGGTGGTAATCACACATCATTTATAAAACTCATTTTAAATCACACAGAACTAATGATAGCCTAAACAAAATTTTAAAAGGAACAAACATGGAAGACTACCACTTCCTAAGCTTAAGACTTATTATAAGATGTAGCCCAGGAAACAGTAGTATCTGTGCTTAGATGGAGTGAGATAGATCAGTACAGCAGAAGAGAGGGTCCAGAAATCCACCCATGTGTTGGGATGATGGGCTCGCAACCAACGTGCACAAGCAACTCAGTGAGGAGGAGAGCCTTTCTAGCAGACGTCTCCGCACCATTTGATACCCGGGGGGAAAATAACATGAACTTGGCCCTACATCTTTCACCATGTGAAAAATAATGTGAAATAGATTATAGACTTAAATACAAAGCCTAAAACTATAAAATTTCTAGGAAAAAAAAAAAAACATTGTGAGCTTGGGTTAGGCAAAGATACGATACTAAATATCAGAACCAGAAAAGTACAAATTAATAAATTAGACTTCATCAAAACCACTGTTCTTAAGAAAATGGATCTAAGTATTTGGCAAAGGTCTTGTATCCAGAATACAGAACAACTGTTTAAAACTGGTCACGAGGACTGGGGTTGTAGCTCAGTGGTAGGGCCCGTTCCTCACTCACATAAGGCCCTGGGTTCCATCCTCAGCACCACATAAAAATAAATAAATAAAGGTATTGTGCCTATCTTCATCTAAAAATATTTAAAAAATAAATAAACAAAACTTGTCAAGAAAATAAACCCATTTTTTAAAAAATGAGCAAAATATTTGAGTAGGCACTTCAACAAAGAATAGATCTAAACACACCAAAAGTAAGCTTATGAAAATAAGTCCTAAATCATAAATCATTAGGGAAATGCAGGTTAAACCACACAAAGACTCATATTATACCTATTATAATTATTAAACTTAAAAAGAACCACCATATCAAATATTGGTGAACACACAGAATGCTCATGCACTGCTGATGTGGTGTCAAATGATAAAGGCACTTGAGAAAATAAATGGTTCAGCAGGTTCTGAAAAAGTTCAACATGCATCTATCACTCAGCCCATTCTGTGCCTACTTATTTACCTAAGAGCAAAAAAAAAAAAAAAAAAAAAAAGCATCTTTCTGTACAAAGACTTATTGGCTAATGGTCAAGGTAACCTTCTTTGTAATAGATAAAACCCCTAGGAATAACCCTGATGCCAATAAATAAGAGGTGAATACATAAACAAACTGTGGTATGTCCATAAATGGAAGAAAGAACCAAAATACTACTGCATTGTAGATGAATCAGGAAACAATAAAGCTCTGCGAAAGAAGGCAGGCTAAAGCACAGCACATACCACACAATCTCACTTAGATAAAATCCCAGAAATGTGAGCTACTTGGCAATAGAAGAAAACGCACCAGTGTTTGTGGCATAGAAAAGTAGAAAGGAAGTTTGCACCAAATGTTCAACATCAATTAGAGAAATGCAAAACAAAGCCACTCTAAGATATCATCTCACTCCAGTCAGAAAGGCAGCTATTATGAAGACAAGCAACAATAAGTGTTGGCGAGGATGTGGGGAGAAAAGTACACTCATACACTGCTAGTGGGACTTTGAAACTTTGGGACTTTTCCTTTCAGAAAAATGTCCCTTATAACTAGTCTTCAATGGAGGGGAGGCCACCCAAGGGTGTCGGTCAGCACTTGGAAGAATCGCTGGCTTCCAGAGACACACAGGTAGAACTGGTCTGAGGGCTAAGGGGCAGCAAGCTGCAAAACAAGAGAGGCACACAGAGTCCCCTCTGACCTAAGCCCCAGAGAGGAGGCTTATGTCTCCCTCAGGCACAGGCTAGTGGTCCTTGTAGAATGGATCAAAGAGCTATGGGTCCAGAGGAGGGATGGGCCCTACACCTTAACCCGGAAGGCCTGAAGCCCTGGAGTCCCCACCCACCATCCCACAGTGTGGCAGAAACGAACCTGAGCCTTGGTACTTGCTTCTTTCCTTCTGCACATCATCCAAAGCCACATGGTGCGTCGTCACCCAGGATGGAAGCCACAGCACTGGGGCCTATTCTGCCATCTTGCAGTATTTCCAAATTGCTGTCCTTCAGTTTTTCTTTTCCTTCATCTTCTCTTTTTCTTATTCTTGCATTTCTCTCTTTCCTTCAAATATGCTTTAGGTCATATTTGAACAAGGCAGGAAATATTAAATTCTCAAAGATTAATTCTTCATCAAATATTTGCTAAATGGCCTCTATGCTTCAGAAACTGTGTTGGGCAATGGAGTGAGCACGTGAAGATAGCAGCAGGGTATTATTAACCTTGACCTTGAAAAGCCTGTGAAAAACGAGGGCTAACTATAAGTGGATTGTTACAGAATGGCTCATAGATGCTGAAGAAAATATGAACCCATGATGATGAGAGCCTGGAAAAGGACAATTGGTCTCTAGTTTTGACCTCCAAGTACTCAGAGCAGAAGTTATCATGTGAGCCTCCTGCAAGAGTAGGAGTTCATCAGTCCAAGAATGGGGTGGCAGGAAAATGGAGGTATTGCATGCAATCAGGTCCATGCAAAAGCAAATAGCAGTAAAGAGAAGTTTCTGTGAGCAGCAGAAAGAAATCCAGTGTGGCTGCAGTGAGACATGAGGTGGAACTGTGTCTGGCACAGTCCTGAAGGTTCAGATTAAATGCTCTAAATAATTCAGATCTAGCTTCACGCATGCCACTACCTCAGTCGCTAGTTTTCTTTCCTCTGAAAAAAGGGGAATGGACTGATTTACTACTAATCTTGGATTCAGGTCTCTGATCCTACGATGCTTCTACTTGTCAACAGAATCCCTGGTCTCTTTCAATACGTGAATGTGCACCTATTGGCCTGACCACTGTAATTTTGAAGAGCACAGTGAACCATCTGTTGCATCAACAGGACCCACAAGCAGATCTGTCCCCTGAAACCTGAGCAAATGTTAGGCCCAAACCTGGTCTTTACATGTAGTGGAGGATGAAGCAGGATGATTTAAAAGTTAATAACTTCAAGAAGCAGTGCAGTAATGAATATTGGATATCCATAGGACCTTGCCAGCCCTGTTAGGTGGTATTCAAAATGCAAGAGGCATACATTATAGATACCTGTGCACTCCACCAAGTCCTTCCCCTTGTTCTTAGGGACAATAATAGAAAATTCAGCAGAAGACCTGTGAAGTTTCATATGATAGTTAAGAGCCCTATCTCTTAAGCCAGCCCTTGTTCCCAAGCAACCAGCCAGCCTCGCTGTAGCTCAGACTTGTACATGTCAGAATAAAGAGTTCCAAGCTCCACTTTACAGAAGAGAAAACTTCTTAGGAGGCCTAGGAAAGGAAGCCCAGAATGAGTAATGAAGCAAATGGTAGCTTCTTAGTGTTAAGTCTAGACTTCTGAGAATCAGTGTGAAAGAGATAGTATGCCTGGGACCTGGAGTCAGTCAGATCAAGGCTGGAACTCCTGTATTGTACTTCCTGTAGGATCAGAGGTTGGAAGGATGGTCAAATTGTCTGCATTTCTTAGGTAATTGGGAATCAAGAATCTATCGCCAAGGGTTGCCATAAAGACAGGGCTAATCCATGTGAAGGGCTTCACATGGTTCCTGGTATGTATGATATCCAGTCTAACATCCCATTGCATAAGGCCTACTCTCTGATCCTCCAGTGAAGTGCAACAGAGATATTTCCCGCATAGGAGGTGTTAGGAAGCTAGCATAGAAGGTCAGTTAGGAATAGCTAAATGGTCCCTGGAAATTACTTAGGAAGGTGCATGGCAGAGACAAAAACTAAGAACCATATGTTGAATTGGACAACCTACCAGGCACGGTCCTTAAGCCACATTAACTACACTCCCCCAGTGGCACCAAGGCCAAATTTGGGGGCCAACAGAGGTGAGGCAAAGAACCTCACCCCCCCACTGGTGCATAGACCTATCCACAAGTATGGCTGTATGCTGGACCGGTAGTCAGTGACGGGTATGATCCAGTTGCAGTGGTATCAACCTAAGACAGGAGGCTGATGCCTAAAGGTCAGTTTTCCAATGACGGGTAAGAACCATATGTTGAACTGGACAACCTACCAGGCACGGTCCTTAAGCCACATTACTTGTTGTCTAATTAATCAGAAGGGGGGAGATGCTGGGAGCCATCAGCCAAGTAGGTATGACAATTTCCTTGCCAGCTACTCCCATGCTGTCTAGTGGAAGGACTCCTGAAAGGTGACCTTGCTCAAGGACCAGGGCGGATCCCTGTTTAGGGTGTTCCCGGTTTAGCATAATAGGAGATTAGGGTGTTCCCCGTTTAGAATAGGGCGTATCCTGCTGCCTGAGTTCCTCTTGAGTTCTTAGGGTCAGACAGTATATTTTGGGAGACAGAAGCCCAGTGGAGAGGTGGATTTGGGCAGGGAACGTGGATTCCCCCAGAAAGTGTTTGTAGACGGCCGGTGTGAGTTCGGGAATAAAGAATTGCTGTTTGAATCTACAAGCTGTGTGGTGGCTTGTGATTTGTGCCCAGCCAGAGACTGCGGCATTTACTAACTCCAATGCAGTTGGCTTCTTGCATCTTTGTTTTGTTTTGTTTTGTTTTGTTTTGTTTCCAATCCAGTAAAGCAACAGGTCACTATATATATGGTTGACTATTAGATGAAGAATGGAGTTTTAAAACTTCAGCTTTTAAAGAGGCATACACTCAGTCACACTAGTGAATCCCAGAGCCAGAATTCATGAAGCCACATCACAGGCCACAAGTCCATGGGGATGATGGCCAAGTTCAAGGTGAAACCTGGAAGTAGTTAGTAAGGAAGGAGAGAACTGCAAAAGGCGGGTTTGTGTTCCATCTAAAGTCTGTGAGACTTTGCAGGGACAATGTATTGTTGCAACAAACACTTCCCCTGTCCTGCTCTCCCTCCACTCCTGGCCTCAGGCACTCTGTCTCCCTGGCCTGTAGCCTGGGGGCTGGAGGACAGAGAAGAGGTGTGGAAGCCAGCTGCTGGTCATCTCAACCACTGAAATTTAATTCCAGAGTCTGTGGCTCTCATTCTCCTTGGGCACATCCTAGAAGTGACTATTCTACAGGACATTTTTCCCAAGCTTAGGTATCAATGTAGGTGGTCTCCAAAGATGTTACCAACATCTTCTTCCTGTACCTAGCTGTCATGCCTCCCTCAAGAAGTGGACACTGTTCCTCCTCCCACTGACTCTGACGCAGCCCAGGAGATGAAGCAGAGATGACATTGCCAATTCTGAAGAGGCCTGGTGGTGTCCATCCTCCCCTGAGCCATCGTGGAAAGAGGTCAGCGGCTCTCCAGGAGAGACCACACAGACAGAGCAAGCCCCCGGGAACAGGCGGGCCTCATCTCAGGGCCAGTCTCCACGCCTCAGGTGTGAGAAACCACCTTGACCTTTCTGGCCAGTCCAATAGAAGCTGAAGGTCTTCCTCCGTGACCCTGCTGACACGACTGGGGGCTATTCAGGTGCCCTCTGAGAGTAGTTGCACATGAGAACAAACAACCCACTATGGCCTTAAGACACTAAACGTTAGAGTTGTCTGCTTTGTAGGTATGTACCGGAAACAATTTTGCCTTCTTCAGTATCTCAGAACTATAAAATGCAACTTACCAGTAGATAAGATGATAGTGTAGGAAAGTTCTCAGATCTTCAATGCTCCTCGGATGTGACCAAAGACACCTTTCTAGTTTAAACTCTTTCTAGTTTAAAATGCAACTTTGTATGAAACGCAAATTCATCTTTTTCTTTTCTTCCCAATTTCAAATTCTCTATGATAAAATTTGTTTGAAAATAACCTGGTTCAAATAATATATTATTATATGGCCAAACCTCCAGATGCTCAAATTAAAATTGATAGCCAACCTACTCCTTGTTTCCAAAACCTGCGATGGCAGTAGCCCAGAGTGGAGCATAAACAGGGCCTGAAGCCACAACTGCCAGCTGAGCTTTTCATTGTCAGCATAAACGATGGAAAATCACTTGACCTCATACAAATCCTTTGCTTCCTCATCTGTCAAAAGAAGATAATAATAACAATGCACTATCAGGTATCCTGGCCTCTTTACAACTTTATTGTGAGGACCAAATTAAAAATGCAAGGGGGAAGAAACCACTTTTTAGACTGTAAGATAGTTAAAAATTAAAAATATTCAACAGGTCTATCTTTATGATGTTAATGGTAAAAAAAAAAAAACAACAGAAACTTCTGATGACAATGAAGATTTTAAAATATAAAGGTAACATCAGTCACATGCTGCAGCACGGGTGTGGATCTGTAAATACAAGGCCAGGGGATTTGGGCACCTCCAATCCAATCACAGATGGTCAAGTGTGATTTTGTCCAGGGAAACTAACACCTAGCTCCCAGATCTTTTTATTATTGTCAGAATGGAGAGTTATCTGCGTGGACACGGGGCCCAAAGAGAACCCAAGAGCAAGTTAGCCATAAATATCTCCAACTCATGAGAAACTCAAGGAGCTCACATGACTATTCCCTCTTTACCGAGTCCAATGCACACATCTTTGTTTTAACATTTAACATTCTAAAGTTCAAATGACTCTCAATGGAAGGTGTCTTAAAATCACTGCCTGCAAGGGAGTGGTCAGGTTTTAATGGTCAGTGACCATATGCCTGAACTTGGACTGAGCTGTTCCTGTCATTCTCACTTCTGTGTCTAAAACAATCGAGGAAAGCTCTTTCTCGGGTTCCAAGTGCCCTTCTGAAGTGACAAGGCTGCCTGTGCCGTCACACGATGACAGGGTTTCCCTCTCTCCCCCTCCCTCTCCCCCTCCTCCTCCTTTGATTTCTCCTCTTCCTTCCTGCCTCTTCATGGTGACGGCAGTGTGGCATTTGTACCTAGGGGTGTCCCAGTTGGGATGAATCGCATCAGGGATACAGAAGGGGGCAGCTGAAGTACACTAAGTTTGAAGACGTCCGTTCCCTCCTTGGCCAGGGGAGGAATAGCTTCTCGTTGTAATTAGGATCCCAAATGCCTCTCTCTCAAGCAGACACCTGTCACACAAGGGCGCCCCAGCAAGAGGGTTTCTCATGGGAAACCAGGAGCCCCTGAGGCTGGGCTTCTACTTTCTACACCTAGGTCTGACCAGCCGGGTTGCAAAGCTCCGGGACATGGAGGATGCTTGGCCAAAGCAGACCCTCCACTGTGGACTCGGGAGAGGACCCCACACCACCTGGGTGACCTCCTGGCATTTCTGTCCTTATGTGAGCCTCTGCCTAGCCCCCAGCCTGGCTCCCACAGGGCAGGGCAGGGCTGTGCCTTCTCTCCGCCTGTCCCCCCGTCTGAGCACTAGATGAGCGCTGCTACTCACCTTAAACCCGCTGTCCCTGCCAGTTCCGCCGCTTTCCAGGAGGGCAACTCCACTGAGGCTGCATTTTCCTGGTTCTCCTTCAGCTGATTCAGCTTGGGCTCAACCAGTGCAAGAGATGGCGCGGCACGGGGCGGGGGATGCAGCTGGGCCATCTCCATCCTCTCTGCCTCAAATGGTATCCTAGCAGCAGCTGGCTCTCTCTACCCTTGTCTCCAGATCCCTGCCCCAGGGAAGGTCACCCGGTTCCACGTGACCCCAGACCCTTGGCTTTGATAACCCCCTCGCCATTCCGTTCTTCCAGACGGATCCTACTCTTCCCAGTGTCCACATGGCCTCTCTGGGTTCTGGTTGACTTCTCAGCCCTTCATCCCTTGAAGGTTCCTGTCCTGGTTGGACTGTGATTAACATTCATGGCTCTGCATCCCCAGAATGACCATGAGGGGCTGGGTTTCAACAACTCCAACTCAGCATCTTTTTTCACTTACATTTGAGTGGGTACTTGATAAACTGTTGTCTGGTTAAATTGGAAACATCTGATGTGAGTTCTAAGCAGACCAAACTGATATCCTGGGAAGGGGCTGTTCATTTAAAATAGGGATATTTGCGACGTTAGTTAATCTAAGACTTGATTTTTAAATATCACACATTCATGCCATCTCCAAGAGCTCAGGAACCTGCAGCATCACTTCCTCGGAATCAGCCACTGAAATCGAGGGAAATCCTAGGAGGCACTGAAGGAGATGACCTGCTGTCCTCTACTAAGTTCTGCGGTGGGCCATTGCTGGGTCCATTTTACAGAGGAGGAAAGTGAGGCTCTGAGATGTGGAACGACTTGCTCCAAGTTCACCTGCTTAGCACATAGCTGAGTTAACATGTGATCCTGTAATTCTAAAACTTTAGGGATTGTAAGAATCAAGCATTTATTTCAAATGGAAAGTCCTACCAGTGCGGTGGCCCACACCTGTCATCCCAACGACTCTGGAGCAACTTAATGAGGTCCCATACCGCTTGGTGAAACTCTGTCTCAAAATAAAAATAGAAAAGATAGGGATGTGGCTCCGTGGGTAAGTTCTGTGTTCAATGCTCAGTACCAAAAAAAATAAAAGAGAAAAAGAAAGAGTGAAAGAAAGGAAAATCTCAAACCTGAAGGGTTATGGAAAAGATATTCCGGCAAGACCGCCCCCAAAGAAAAGCAGAGAGAGGCAGTGCAGCTCCAGAGGAGGATGGGGAACAGCCAAGCTTTAACCCCCCAATAAATCCTTTCCCAGGACCAGTGGGCTCTGTAGGAGGTGGGGATACTGAATGCTGGGTTCTGGACTTGGACCTTCCCCACTGCGAATTAGTGCCAAATGGAGACACAGTGAACAGTTAAACTCAGGGAGACAAGGAATCCCAGAGGAAAAATACACAATGGGCAAAACTTGAGTGCTCATCCCTCCAGATCTGGGCTCCCATCTCTAAGTAACCATGAGTTCAACCCTTTTACAACTGCACTCCTGGGTTAAAGTCTTAACCTGCACAACTAGCCCTGCCTGTCCCAAGGGCACATCCACAGTTTTCCATGATTAAACTACCCTCATTGTACCCTATAAAACTAAAGTCCCCTCTGTAACTAACGGCTATTTTCGCATCCAGAAAATGAGCCCCTTCGGTGTCAGAGTCCACGAATGAATAAACGGCTTTTCTGAATCTGTTGAGGTCTCTGTTCTGACATTTTGCACTCACTAAACCCATCTCCAGAGAGTCTAATTTATCAAGTCAGAGAAGAGGCTATATTCCCTGATACAAAAACTCATTTATAACCATCTTCCCTGGATTTTGATACAGTTGATTCCTTAATTACGCTTTGAGAAATATCGCACTGGATTTTTCAGGGCATGTATCTTTGTTAAATTGGTTAACTGGTACATCCCTGGGGCCTGGGCATGTGCCTGGTACTCAGCCAGTTCTTGTAATCTGGATCTGACATGTTCCCCGAAAGCTCTTGTGTTGGAGGCTTGGTCTCCAGGGAAGCGATGTTCAGAGGTGAGACTTTTAGGAAGTGACTGGATCTTGAGATGAGCGCTCCGACCTCCTCAATAACGTAACCCACTGATGGAGTCATAATGTGAACGGATTATTGGAACATGTGGGGACAGTAGGAAGCAGGACCTAGTTGAAGGGAGTGGGTCCTTGGGGACTGTATCTTGTCTCCGTCCTTTCCTCTCTTTTTCTCTCTCTCTCAGGTCCATAGCAATGGAGTCAGCCCACCTCTAAGAGCAGGAACCAAAATAAGTCTTTTCCTTTATAAAGTTGTTTTTCTCAGATATTTTGTCACAGCAACCAAAAACTGACTAACACTCCATTGATCAATAAATAATTATAGAATTAATAAATGGAAGAATAATCAACTTAGCCATTTTTGTTTTAATGAAAATCTGAACATTTCCTGTTACCCAACTGTCATTTTCTAATTTTTTTTAGTTGTAGATGGATAACATGCCTTTATTTTACTTGTTTATTTTTTTAAATTTTTTTTTTTTTTTTTTTTTTTTTAGTTTTAAGTGGACACAATATCTTTATTTTACATTTAGATGATGCTGAGGATCGAACTCAGTGCCTCAAGCACACTAGGCGAGCACTCTACCACTGAGCCACAACCCCAGCCCCAAGAGTTCTACTTTGTTACGGAAGAAACCAAGCAAGTAAGGGCAACAGAGACCTCTGCTGAAAATGTTAAAAACATGTTATTGTAGGTCTCTGTGCAGGTAAATTCAGGCCTCAAAGAAGAGAATGATCAGTTTCACCCAGAGGAAGAAACTTAGGGAGACATTCCCCAGAAGAGGTAGTGCCCACAAGCAACCATGACAGACAGGGTACAGGGATATGCTCGTTACCTGTGGCAATGAGCCGCAGGTAACCAGCCACATGGAGGTAGAGTGTAATGGGCTCCTGCAGGGTGTGGGTGCAAGGTGTGAATCTCACACGCTGGGGGCTGACAGCGATGAAAACCATGCACATGTAAAAATGACAGAGGATTCATGGGTTTTATATGGAAGGAAAATTCCTCTATTTTAAAGCGTCCTTTCTCCTTACGACTTATGGGGGATAAGAGGGGGAGCCCTTGTGTGCTTTCTGCCTTGGCATAAGTGATCAGAGCTGGGATTTTAGATCAGGAGGGTTGAAGCCCTCCCTTTTCAAAAGGCCGGGCTCTTGAAAACACACTCACTTTGCTTTCCAAGAGACTGGGAAGTGAGAAGTGGAGGGAAGAAAATCTTGATCCAGCTTTTCCAATATGTGTTCCCCGAGCTTCACTTTAATACAAACCCAAACACTCACCAAGTAAAGGTCACTGTGTCCTCAATTAGTTTTTGAAATTTGTACTCTTTCCCTTCCTCTAGAGCTGGGGAAACCAAAATGGCTCGCCCAGGGCCACCTCCTTGGGAAGCAAGGCACACCGTCCTTCCGTCAAGGGACCTCAGCCACTGTGACCCTTTTCTTCTCCTGTTCTTGCTCTTGGTGGGGCTGCAAGAGCCGGGGTGACAGCTCTGCCCTGGGAGACCATCCAGAACTGCAAGGCTGCTCAGCATCCTCTCCTTTCCCGTCCACAGTCGGCAAGTGTCATCCTCAACTTACAGCCAAGGTCACTGAAAATGAAATCTGCCAGTGACTTGGCAAGCCACAGGGTCAAGAAATGGTTGGACCATTTAACTTAACTCACTTTGTACTTTAGTCTGAAATGTCCATAATCGAAAGAAATCTGTTTGTTTTTGGATTTTTCTTACTCCCCAAGAGCCTTTCTGTTTGTTTTTGGCACCAGGGACTGAACTCAGGAGCACTTACCCACTGAGCCACATCCCCAGCACCTTTCATATATTATTTAGAGACAGGGTCTCACGAGTTGCTTAGGGCCTCACTAAGTTGCTGAGGCTGGCTTTGAATTCACAATCCTCCTACCTCAGCCTCCCGAGCCATTCATTGAGATTATAGGCATGAACAACCACACCTGGCCTCAAGAGCCTTTTTTTTTTTAAAGTATAACTATTTAATATGAAAAGTCATTACTAATCGCCTTGATGTTAAAAAGAAAAGAAAAGAAATAGAGAAGGACATTCAATATACTCAGTAGTAGTTTAGTAAACCTAGGACCTCATTTTTATTCTCTTAATATGTAAGAAAACCACGAAACCATACCAGATAGGACTCTTGTTGAGCAGCAAAAACCTTTTAAATGACCACAACATTAGATCCTCAAAATATTTGCAGCAACATTTTTCTATAAGCTTTAGTACTTCTCTTTAGTATTATCACATTTGACATAATTACACCTTATAAATACCTCAAATTTGTAATGACATCCTTTCAAGAATTAGTTCTAATTATTGTACTTGACATGACAAATTAAACATGTTGTTTGATGTAATTACACTAAATAATTCAAAATGCTAAGTATGCTTAGAAATAGCAATTAAACATAATTAAGTAAAAAAAAAAAAAAAACCCTACTGTAAATTTCAGTAATGATTCACTATCACAAACTGGAATTTTCTACAAGGATTTAATAAAG
The DNA here is from genome assembly GCF_048772815.1 of Callospermophilus lateralis. Taxonomy (NCBI): domain Eukaryota; kingdom Metazoa; phylum Chordata; class Mammalia; order Rodentia; family Sciuridae; genus Callospermophilus; species Callospermophilus lateralis. The sequence continues at coordinate 8,459,588 of NC_135318.1, forward strand.
ATTAGATGATGTGACTTCAAAATTATTTAATCAAGAATGATGAAATGTTTTCAATAGGTTCTTAAGTTCTGGACGAGATGATAGGGAGTGTAATAATGGGAAGACACTGGTGTTGTGCAAGGGCTCTCTTGGAACCCGCTAAGCTTGACTGGAACTCCGTCTGGGGTGACTCCTGGTTAGCTCTGGCCTAGAGATCATTTCTTCCTGAAAGTTTTTCTCTATAAATGCAAGCCTCTAGGCCCAATAGAAGAATACATGAAAGATATATAGTGCCTGGCATGGTGTGTGACATCTTGAGAGGGCTCAATAAGAGCTGTGCTCTTTGTCCCCTACACATTAAGGGTAAGACTGTGTTGGATACAGACTCCTAGACTACTTGGAGGAAAAAGAATAGGGCCTAAAAAGGATTATTTTTTGTAAATATCATTCATAGCTTCTTCCTCAACATAGAGATGTTGAGGCTGAGGGAGCCAGTGATTTGCCCAAGGTTAATACCTACCTTGAAGCAGAACTTGAGCCCAAGTCTGAGAGTGATGGACAGCTCTTTGCATCAAGCTCTGTGTTTCAAAGGAAGGTATCTGGCACTGTGCTGTCCCTAGTGAAGGCACCCCTACTCCTGCTCTTCTGGGTGTTCCTTGGGCGCATGTCTGGGCTCACCATGCCACCTTCCCTGCCTTGCAGGGCTATGGCTCTTCTTGCCGCTTCTGTGGAGCATCAGAGCTGGTGAAGTAGACCCCGTGTGCATCCGGATCCTGACATTTCTATCCCTGTTTGTAAAACACTGTGATAAAGTAACTTTTTGTCTAAGAGAGTCAGTTTATCAGACACTGCATCAGGGAAGAATGACCGTCAAAGGCACTCTTTTTTTAAGGTAAAAAGACCAGGGAGATGATGCTATTATGATGTAAATGAGCTGACAGGCAGGAACTGGTCCCCCAGGGAACTTAAAGAAGTCCTGACCCCACAGCTCTGAAGGAGGTGGCTGCAGACACAGACGGGAAAAGCCAGTGATGAAAGCCTGGACCACTTCGCCTCAGTGAGACTTGAACCCCGTGGTGCAGAGGGGTTTCTGCAGCCAAAGCAGGAGAAAAGAAAGACCTCCTATGTGTAAGTGACGTAGCTGAGCATGACTGGGAATGGTAGGAGGTAGGTGGTTATGGTGTTGGGATGATGTCTGCCCTTCCAACTCCTTCCTGAGGACAGGCACATGCAGACCTTGGTGAAGAATATGAAACAGGAGAAATGACTTGGGTACTAAGAAAGAGGTAGGGGGGGTCAACACATTAAGGCTGTGTGAATCTAGTAGGTGCCTCTCACTCTCCACAGACAGGTGCAACGTCTGTGTGCCGGTCTGCTGTGCTCTTGCGCCCTCAGGTGAGTGTGAGGTTAGAGTTCCCAGGCTCAGGAACCTCATGGACTGTGGAGGAACCAAATCTAGAGACAAATAGGGTAGGACCTGCCCTTGCCCTGGCTAGACAGGCAACTTCCAGAGGGTTCCTTTACTTCTGTGAGTCTTGTGTTTTTCAGATCCAGTATAAAATGTGTGGGTGGAGAAGGGGTGGGAAATGAGGCACCTTCACAGAGTTGTGGAGTTGAAGTGAGGTTGGGAGTCTTCCCTGCCCCTTGGCCATCCTCCATGCCTTTCTGCAGGGTCTTGTTTGGGCTCCAGGATTCCTCTAAGGTGCCCTCTCTCATCAGCGTTAAAGTGAGCAAACTTACCACTTCTTCTCCCCCCACTTCAAACACAGGCTTCCCACAATCGTGATGTCCAGACTCTAGGAAACTCCCCATCACTCAGATACTAAATATGGAACACAGATTTTGGGGGGCAGGAAGCGAGTCTGATTGGCTTGACCAGTTGGTTACAGGCATGCGACTGTGGAAACGCCACTCACTCTCCCTGAGCCTGTCCCGTCCTCTGCAGACAGGGGACTTCTAGAGCCCTGTGGGAAAGGAAAACCGGGTATGGAGATCCTGGACAGGATGCCACAGTGAGTCTAGCTGAGAGCCAAGGTAGAGGCCAGCGGTGGGGAAAGGTGACAGGAGCAAAGAAAGGGAAATCGTAAGAGGAGAAGGACAAGACTCGTCAACGGACCAGCGATGGAGGTCTGATTGGGCGATCTGGGTGAGCAGGAAGATGAGGAAGAGGAAGACAGAGGGGGGAAGGAGAAGGTGTCCGGGGCTGTTCAGTAGTCCCTGGTCCTGCAGGTGGGCATGACCCTGGGGATGTAAAGAGACAGTCACTTGGCGGAGTTCTCCAGAGCTGGGAGGGGCAAAGGAAGAAAAGCAACAAGTTCTAGTGCCCATTCTGATGGACAAGGGAGAAATGGAAGCACTGAACAATTCGAAGGGATGGGCCTGGAGAAACAGAAAGTCACCAGAGTTACACGTTCACTTTGCAAAACCTGGGGCCAAAGCAGGGATGCAGGCCGGGGAGACATGGGCAGGCTCAGGGGAGAGAGCAGCCTCCACAGCGGTGGACGCTTGGACGAGGCACACAGGAGAGTCACCTGGATTGGCCCTCAGGAGCAGAGCTTGCAGCAGAAAGGGTCTTTGGTTCTGCCCTGGTGCTCTGAGCCAGGCCCGGCAGGCCGACCCTGCACACCCAGTGTCCGCAGAACAGCTCCTGTAGGCATCGCGCATTGACTTTTCTGTCGAATTTTATTCTGTGATGCATTTACTTGACAATAAAATAAGATAGACAGTTCCACTCCCGGCGGCAGCTATTCCATACCCACTACACTATGCAATTCCCTTGTCAATTTGTGGATCAATCTACTGTCTCCCCGTGCTCACTGTTTCCTGGACTTTAACCAATCTGGTGGCACCACCAGCTTCCTGAAGTTCAAGTTCCTTCAGATTTGCCTCCTGACGTTTCCCAGGGTTTCCTGGTTCTCCTTCTCAGCTCCCAACACAGGGCTCCAGGGGGGGGCACCCCCTGAGGTGTGAGCTGGGAAGGTGGCCGCTGGACTTCCCCTGATTTTCAGTTCAGGGAAGGATCCCAGCAGAGGAAGTTCGGGGCGTGAGCGATGTTCAGAGTGCGTGTGCTCACTACCTTGCTCGGGATCAAATGGCAAGCAGAGAAGCCATGTGTGGGACGGGAGCAGCTCGGTGAAGAGAAATCCTGCTTTGCTTTTCCTTGTTTTTCCAGATTGGAGGAAACATGAGCCTGTTATAAGGTCAAAGTAAAGCTGTCTGAGAAAATGAGGGGATCACATGTGCTGGCGAGTGGGGAGAGGATAGAGGAGAAGGCTGGAGAGAAGGTCGGCAGAGGGAGGTGTGGAGGAGGAGACCCCGCGTTGTAGAGGTGATAAATGCTGATTGTCACTTCGAAAAGCTGCCAGAAGAGGAGGAGGAGGGTCAGGAGGGGATTATTTGAGAGCCCTTCAACATCTGCCTCTACATTCACCTGAGAATCTCGGTTTATCAAAATACATCAAAACAGGGAACGGTGGAAGGGAAGGAAGAAGGCAGAATGAGGATTGAACATGTTCATCATTTACATATATTAGCATATTTAATTACCATACTCTAAGCCCAGGTGTGTTTGCATGACGGGGAGAAGTCAACTGTCCTTTAAGAGAACTTCAGTTTGTGATTTGATTGGGATTTGAGGCTCTGGATCTGTCCAACTTCATGAAGCACATTTTACCTTTGTGTGTGTGTGTGTGTGTGTGTGTGTGTGTGTGTGTGGTGCTGGGCATTGAACCCAGGCCCCTGTGCACGTGAGGCAAGCACTTTACCAACTGAGTGGTATCCCCAGCCCTACCATTTAGTTTTGTTTGTTTTGTTTTGTTTTTGTCTTTTCCCCTATATCTCTACGCTTCTTTCTCCTGCATTAATAGTTTTCTGTTAGTGGATTTATCTAAGGCCAAGTCTTTTCCCATGATTTCTTGAGCCACCAGCAAAAGGATCTTTACAATTGTTCACAACTACAAATAAATAATAATAAAAAAAAACTGATTTTATTTTCTGGAATCAAAATAAAATATAAATTAAAAAATCTCTTCCTCCTAGGTTTCCTTTCTAGGTAATCCTCCATGTTTCCAGGGGACTAAGTGAGAAATCTCAGCATTGTCTGAGACCCACACAGCACCTACCTTCCATCCCCTCTAAGCCCAGCGCCGCTCTCCCTTCCGCTTTCTGCACCTGAGCTTACTCAGAGCTTTAGTTACTTTTCCAACTTCCTCTGGCCCCTCTTCATTCCCCCGTTTTCCTACATTCCTTAAGTTCGTATTTTTCTTCCCAATTTTGTCTCTATTCTTACGTCTGTGTTCACACAGGTCCCACTTTCCAAATGACCATCCGTCTTCTGCTTCCATCCAGGCACATTGGTCTGACAAATACCTATACAATTTCAGTCCCTTCTAGGGGCCTCTCCTGATCTAGTCTCTTCTCTCCTCCCACCAGAATGAGACCCTATTCCCTGTACAGAAGGCCATGTTAAAAAGAATCCATGTTGTAGTGAGTTCATCTTACAAAGAGACCAGGCTGTTACAGAGAGTCCATCTGATAGAGAACTCATGTTATGGAGAGTCCATCTTAGAGAGAACTCATGTTACGGAGAGTCCATCTTAGAGAGAACTCATGTTACGGAGAGTCCATCTGATAGAGAGTCTGTGTTATAGAGAGTCTCTGTTATGATAGAGATTTTCTCTTAAGGACAGTCCATCTTATAGAGAATTATCTTGTTATGGAGATCCATCTAGCCATCTTATAGGGAGTCCACTTACAGAGAGTCCATCTTAGAGCTGGGGATATAGCTCACTTGCATGCCCAAAGCCTTGGGTTCAATCCCCAGCACTGCCAACAACAACAAAAAAGAACAGAGAGTCCATCTTAGAGAGAGTCCCTGTTAGAGAGCCCCTCCTATAGACAGTCCATGTTATACTGGGTCCATCTTATAGAATAAAATACCCATGTTGTTATGGAATCCATCATTTAGAGAGGCCATGGTATAGAAGTTCATCTTAGAGAGTCGATGTTATAGAGGGTCCATGTTGTTGAAGAGAGTCCGTCTTCTAGAAAGCCCATGCTGTTATAGAGAGTTTATCTTATAGAGGATCCACATTGTTCAAGAGAGTTAATTTAAAGCACCCCTATTATTCTAGAGATGTACTAGGGAAGCCGTACGCTCTACTGACCAGCTGATCAGAAAGCTGTTGATTCCTCTGAACCTCAGGGCCTGAGGAGCCTTCTGACATGGCTGGGTGGCACAAGCCCTGGGTCAGGGGCTTTCTCATGCTGAACACAAATGGAAACTGAGGTCTGACCTGTGAGGGGACGAGCCACAGATCACGTGGGGTACGCTAGAGCCAAGACCTGAGCTAGGGCTGCCCAGTTCCCTTGGCTCCGGAGGTGGACCCTGAGCGTGTGATTAGCATGGAATCATTTAAGTGATTGCTGAAAAACATAGTAGAACTTTCTTGAGTCTCTGGAAAGTCCCTTGAATATTCCTTCAAAACCTGTGTTTGAAAGAAGGGAACATGCAAGTGAGTAAAGCTTAGGACATTGGCAATGCTGGTTCTAGTCCTGGCTCTGAGAACATATGCACTGCCTGACCTTGGGGAGACATTTTTGAAGACTCGACCCCTGTCAAATAAGGTGTTTGGGCTTCATGATTCCAAAAGTGCTTCCACCTCTGACCCTCTTGCACCAGCAACCTGATAGGATGGCTAATAGCTGATGAGCCCCCAGCCCCCAACACACATGGTGTGTTATAAATAAATAAATGAGCAAATCGATTATTCATTCTTGTATTTTTCCTTGATTTTCGAGAAGTTCATCTTGTAGTGAAAGCTTTCTCTATGCTCTGTACGGCCTGATCTCTACCAACACAGGCACTGTAGGTTGGTAGTGCTCCGTGGACATGAGAATAAAGCCAGAGAAGTTGTGCAGAGGGCAACACAGCAAACGGAAGATTCAATGTGTGACATCTCAGCTCAGCCAAGGCAGAGGGGAGAGTGTGGGGAGGGCCACTGTGAGCCACTGGTGTCTGGAGAGTTGATACTTTTGTAACCAAAAGTTGGGTCTTTGTCCCCAATGCCAGTTAGTGCCAATTTAATAATGAGGACACAGTTTTGAGAAAAAGGAAAAAGTTGTTTCATTGTTTTGCTCGCAAAGGGGAAACAGAGGGGACTCCTGTCCCTGAGGCTGTGAGTCTGTCCATCAGGAAGAACAAAGGCTGCATTCCAGGTGTGCCCCTGGCGGGTCCCAGGGTGCCCTGACGGTGTGTTAGGATTCACTTGTTTATTTGGGAGATATTCACTTCCTAGGTCCTCTGGGAGGTTCTCTTCCTGTGAAGCACAAATAACTCCAGGTAATCTTGTTCCCCCCTCCAGGTTAGGGAGGGAGAGGGGGAGAAAAGGAAAAGAAAAACGTGTCCCTATCAAAAATAGGCCTCAGCACTATATTCAAAAGGCAAAGTGGACACTGTTACACTTTTATTATGTTTTTTTATGCATAATTAAGTCTTTTCTTCATTTAAAGTCAAGAACATTGTGGATGTAGTTGAATGTTCCTTTTCTCCTTGGCAACTATAAAGGAGAAGGAAAGCCATGTAGTCTAGAACTTGAGCAAAAAAAGCCTTCTTAATGGGTCATGTCCACTCTGATCTCATGTCCAGGGTGGACATAAGTCCTGCACAGACATAGTTTCTAGTCATTGAAATCAAGATCTGCCTTGCTTCATTTCTGTAATGCATACCATTCTATCTTAACTACATCCCCAACACCTTTCCTTGGTCCTAGGTGTTGATCCTACCTTTGATTCTATCAGCTCCATCAGTTTGAAAGCACGATTTGTGGATCCAAAGTTTGACTCAGTGCATTCAAACGTGACCCTAGCAAAAGACCTGAGCACTGCAGATACAGTGGAGAAAAAGCACACAATTTCCTGCTCTTGAGGACTTCCCCAGCTCTAGGAAAGGTGAATATATAAAATGAAACTGCCATTTCATGGGGAAAAAAAGCGCTGATAAAAAATAAAATGCATGCCACAGTGATTCCCCAGGGAGGGGCCTGCTGACCCTGAAGGGGACAGGTTCAGTCAGCACAGACTGAGGCTGTGGCAGTACAAGCAATCCTGAAGCTCTGGACTCCTCCTGTCAGCCTGAACTTCTAGCTCACTTCTCAGCAGGGTCACAGGTTAGTTTAAAATTGGTGCCTCGCCATCTTTCCTCTAGAATTCAGGTGAAGGAGCAGCCTTGGAGAGGACAGCCTTGCCAGGGGACCAAGAGGCCACCGAGTGGGAACACAAGGTGGGTTAGGAGTAGCCCTGTCTCTTCCTGCTACGCTCTACTGATGAAAGCAAGTGATGCATCCAAGACTGGCACAGGGCTGGGTTTGTTCAGGGTACCCGGGGAGGGTCTCCAAAGGTGCTGTGCTGACAGCCTTGGGCAGTGCTTACCTCAGCGCGTTCACATGGCTGGAGCGTGAGCGGGACAGCACTGGCGAGAGATGGGACTTGATATTAAGGCACAAACTAGGTAATGGGGAACTTGGTAGTACTGAGAAACTTGGATTTGATCTGATGCATGGTCAGAGGGGAGGGACCAGTGGAGAAGTCAGATTTCCAGCTGAAACACATCACCTCGGCTGGGTCGTGGAGGGTGGTTTGTAGGCAACAGACCAATGGCAGGAGCACAGGAAGGGCAGGCTGTGGAGAGGTGACCGAAGGGTGGTTCAGGCCCTGAAGGAGGACGTGGGGAGGAGCAGGGAGACCTGAGAGCCTGAAGGGACAGCTCAGCTCCCTTACGTGGGGGAGACCTGTGGTTAGGAAGCAAGCGTTCTCTTTTCATGGAATAGTGTGTTAAACCACAGAGAATGCCTGCCTAACTTGGAAAATATGGCAGAGGAGAAACAGTGAATGCCTGGTTTGGGCCTCTGGGAGTCCCCAGAAGATCTCGGAAGTCCTTGTCCCATTGCAACTCTCAGGTGCAGAGCAGATAACAGGAGGTAGGAGTCACAGCAGGATGTGCTCTGTGCACTGAGACCTGCCAAGAGGTGCCTGCCCTTTGCCCAACACTTCACAGGCACTTGGTGGAGCTATGGAGGCTTTGGAGTGACATCACCTGAAATTCAGCCCCAGCTTGGCTGCTCACAAGCCAGTTCACCTCGTCTCCTGAAGGACGTACTTCTCTCCTCCATGAGGAAGGAAGGAGAGGAATGGGGAAGAGAGTGTGTACGAGTGTGAGTGTGTGTGTGCAGACAGGGGGATGCTGAAGAATTGCCCTGTACTGTTTCTACAGTCGAGGGGTCTGGGTGTGAGGCTCAGGTCTGACGAGGTCGAGTCTGGCAAGCTGAGAAGAGCCGCAGATTCCTTCTGCTCAGGGGCAGCCGGCTTAATGTCAATCTCATTCAAAACACCTCACAGAAACATCCAGAATAATGTTGAAGTGAATATCTGGGCTGCTTGTTTGGCCAAGTTGAGACACAAAATGAACCATCACAGAAGGAAAAATAGAAAGGAAGAGAAGAAAATATAAGAAAAAGGCTCAATAATCCGTGTTAAAATTCTGGGCCCTAGTGCTGACTCACCAGACCATAGCTTGCTTTATTACTCTATCATCATCTTATTCTTATCTGTATATTCATCTTTATTTCACAGAAGATAAGACTGAGTTTGGAGATACATCCCCTGCTTAAAGACTCACTGCCACTCTGTCCTATTGAGGTCATTCTGTCTATCATGGGACAGGGGTGATCACTTATCAGACTCTGGTCAGTTCTAAGATGGACAGAGAATCCCGGTTTTGCATGCAAATAACCTAATTTCCACTCAGCAGGGCCAATCAGAATGATCAATCGAGAGTACAATTGGATTCACTTGCAAATAACAGAAACAAAACCTGACCTAGTTTAAGTCATTGTGTGGGGCTCCAGAGCTTCCTCTCTGCAGAAGGGGTGCTGAGAGTCCCCACGGGCTTTGTTTCATATGGACATCATCAATTAATTTGCTGATGTGACAGGACACGGTGAACATACACTATCTGTGCTATAGGACCAGCGCAGAATCAGGCTTTGCAGGGACCCGAGAAGCAAAAAGCTGAGCGTGGACTGTGTCCTCACGTTCCGGGCGTCCTATTCGCAGGATGACCTCATTTTACTTTAAACTGGATTCAGCTCTGGGAGAGATTGGTCTCACTAGGTCTGTTTGATTAGAAGGTTGTGAGAGGGCAGGATGCTACATTTTGCTGCAGGATTTCACAGTTGAGAAGCAGCGCGGAGTGCAGAGGGGCAGACAGGCCAAATGGACCCCGCCATGGGGCTGCGGGGGGCAGAGGGGGATGGTCTGAAAAAACTCAGTGACAGCCCACCCACACCACTCAGGAGCAGCAATCCCAGACCAGAACATCTGCAGACACCAGTGGGAAGAGCTTCCTGGTTTCCCAGCACCTCCCTACCTCTGAGCACCCCAAAGACAGGTGTTATTGTGGCCGGACAGTAAACTGTGAGTCGGGGGAAAAAAATGGGTCCTAGTTCTGCCACTCGTTTTCTGTATGCCTTTAGTAAGCAACCTCCCTGTCCTGCAGTGGGGGACAAGAAAGATGACGGCTCAGGACTTGCCCAGGCAACAGTGGCAGGTGTGGTTGTATGCAAAGGTCAGTCCCATGCCCAGCCCACCCTTGGTTCTCCAGATCACCTTATTATTGTGCTTGTGCTTATTACTCTCTCACCCAAGTGATGTGTAGCACCTTAGGGAGCTGTGGGGACAAAATGTCTGCCTTACCAAGAGCTCAGCTCTCATCTCTGGAAAAAGCCACCCCCTTGATCTGAGATCGACAGGCCAGTCTATTCTGAGAAGGACTAACTGCAGAACACATCCAGTGAGTGCCCTCTCGCCCACGCAGCGATCAGAGCTGCAATGTGACATGTAGCTCCCCTCTCCAGGCAGCCCAAACCTGTGGCACCTGTTGGCACGGTTGCCTATAGCAACAGTGGGGAGGGAGGAGCCCTGAGCATGGAAGTCCCTCACTGTGCCTGTGATTGGTTTTGCTCGTGAATTTTTTTTTCTTATGTATACACAGGTCTGAAGGAGCGTGTGGGTAGGTGTGGGGATAATCACAGAGCAGGAGTGAGGTTTGAGTCTGCATGAATTTTAATGTATGACTTCTTAAAAGATGAATGTCCATCTGGGGAAGCTCTTTATGCCACTTACTTGCAACACACAGTCATCCTTTGGTATCCATGAGAGATGATTCCCAGAACACCCATGAATACCGAAATCCTTGGATGTTCAAGTTTCTCATAGGAAATGGCATAGGATTTGTGTATAACCCATGTTATCCTCCCATATAGTCATCTCTGGCATACTGACAATAATGTAAATGCTATGAACAATAGTTGCTATATTGTATTAGAAATAATCAACCCCCCCCCCAAAAAATGTCCATCTGCTCAGTATGGATGCAATTTTTTTCTGAATAATTTCAATCTGTGGCTGGTTGACTCCGCAGATGTGGAACCCAAGGATACGGAAGGTCGACTGTACAAAGGTAGGTACAGTCTCACTTGCCTTGTCACACTCTAAGTCACACTTACCCCTCCTAGGGAAATGGTTCTAGGCTTCCCTGGAGTTTTAGGATGATGACTGTGAAAAGACGCTGTGGGACCCCATGGAAACTTCCATCACAGGGAGATAAAATCTTGACAGTAAACAGGCCCTGGAGTGCTTGAAAGGGGAGCACCAAGGGTCCATGGCTGAGTGTCTCCCCAGAGAGAACACCATCCCTCAGAGCCCCTGGAGACTTACCAAGAACACCCCCAGGGGGCACAGCCTTAGAAAACTCACCAGCCTCCTAGCTGCTCAGGTCTCGGCGCTCAACCCTCAGATGGGAACAACTCCGCCCTTCGTGTTGATGAAAGGGCTCACCACCTTGGGGAAAGTTGCTAACCTGATCCTGAGCACATTGTGGCACCCAAATTCCATGCCTGGAAGGGACTCTCTGCATGGTGCAGTGAAAAGGTCCAGCCAGTCCTTCTGTCTATCTCTCACGCGGCACCTCCTCTTCTCCCCCCAGACTTGGTCACTTATTGGCTGCGCGAGGACACGGGTGAATCCTTTTGCTTTCTGAAACACTTACAGGTTTGAAAGATGGAGCTAGCAGTGCCTGTGCCCACAGACGAGAGCTCATGAAGAGTACATGCGGACAGGGAGCGTGCCGCCCAGTGCCATGCACGTCACACCTCTGGAGGAGCCCCGGCCCTACCGCAAAGCTCACCCTACAAGGGAGAGTGACTTGGGATTGTGTGATGTTTGTTTTCTCAACCCAAATAGAAACATCATACAAAGGGAAAACGGCATTCAGGTGGAGGAAAGGGATTGCTACCACTGTGCAGGGGGTTCCTGATCACCGACAAAGTGACAGGAAGGAAATCAGAGGAGAGGGACAACCCGAAAAATGCTGTTGACTGAAAAGGTTCATTTCCTCCAGTGCCTCAGAGAACTTTATCTGTGCCCCATTTTCTTCTTGCTTTATTATTTTTAATAATGGCAGAAAACAAATTAATTATAAATTAATGCTTAGTGTTTTTTTAGAAAGTACAAAGGCCCTAAAATCATGTATGATCTCGTCATTTAGATGCACATCTTGCCTTATGCTTACCTTCAATATTCATCTCATAAATAGTTTCCCAGGCAAAGTTATTTGTCAATAGCTTTGCCAATGTGCCGATTTTCATTGTAGTTTAACATTTTTTATTTGCTTACAGAATCTTTGAATTCTGTATTTCACAGCATTGGTGGATATCCAAGAGTATTCATCCACCTAATTTTTTTTTGGGGGGGGGGAGTACAGGAGATTGAATTCAGGGACATTTGGCCACTAAGCCACATCCCCAGCCCTATTTTGTATTTTACTTAGAGACAGGGTCTCACTGAGTTGCTTAGCTCCTCATTTTTGCTGAGGCTGGCTTTGAACTCAAGATCTTCCTGCCTCAGCCTCTGGAGCCACGGGGATTACAGGAATGTGCCACCATGCCCGACCACACCAATTTGGAACTAAAAACTAAAGAAAAAGTTTAGTAACATTTTTTAGTAATACTGGTATGATTTTTTAGCAGTAAAACTTATTAAGTAATTTTAAGTAATATTCATACAATTTTTTAAAAATCTTCATATAATCGTTGCACCCCACTTTTTGTAAAAAAAAAACTGGCAAAACATCTGTAAGGATTACATAGTGAAATAGGTTTCTCTTTAAAAACTCTAGTGTTTTTCTCCTTGTTTTGACATTTTAATTCTATTGATTTTTTTTCAACTTGAATTTTTAAAATTTTAGGATGTGCGAAAATTTTAAACTCTTATATATTCAAATCTATTATTACTCTTCTTTGTGATTTTTCTCATTATTAGAACCTCTTTCCCAGAGCAGTAATAGTCAATGAATTTTTAAGTGTACATTGAATTTAAGTCTTTTTAAAGTGTATTTACTTTTTAATTGACAAATAAAATTGTATGGTGTATAACATGACATTTTAATATATCTTACACATATTGGCATGACTTAAGCAAGATATTTAACATGCCTATTATCTCATATGCTTATCATTTTTCTGTGCTGAGGACATTTAAATCCTATCTTTTTAGCAATTTTGAATAGATAATGTTCGGTAACTATAGTCACCATGTTGTAAAAGAGATATCTGAACTCCTCCTTCTGTGTGACTCAACTTTTGTATCCTTTAGCCAACAGCTCTCCAATTCCACCCCCAGCCCAGCTACCAGTAGCCACCATTCTGTGCTCTGCTTCTATGAGCTCAGTTACTTTATATTGCACATGTGCATGAGATCCAGCAGGAGATGTCTTTCTGTGCCTATTATTTTCACTTAGCATAATGTCCTCCAGATTCATCCCGAGGGGTATGGGGGGTACACTTTCTTTATCCATTTAGAACTACAGGATCCTGAATAGTCAAAGCACTGTTGAGCAACAAGAACAAAGCTAGAGGCATCACACTTCCTGATCTCAAAATCTACAACATTATAGTGATCATAACAGGAAACTACTGGCACAAAAACAGACACACAGACTAATGGAACAAAACCCTAACCCTAACCCTAACTTAGGAACAAATCCACACATATAGCCAATGGATCTTCAATAAAGATCCCCAAAACACATACTAGGGAAAGAACAGTCTCTTCTATAAATAAAGTGGGAAATACTGGCTATCTGCATGCAGAAGAATGAAATTTTACTCTTATCTCAGTCATATGAAAAAAATCAACTCCAAATGGACCTAAGACTTAAACATAAATCCTAAAACTCTCAAGCTAGAAAAAAACATAAAGAAAAATTTCATGCTAAGCAAAATAAACCAATCTCCAAAACCAAAGGCTGAATGTTTTCTCTGATATGTGGATGCTAATTCACAATGGTAGCAGGGCAGCACTAGGGAAGAATAGAGTTACTTTAGATTAGGAAGAGGGGAGTGAAGGGACGGGGGGATATGGGGATAGGAAGGAGAGTAGAATGAAACAGACTTTATTACCTATGTACCTATATGATTGCGTGATTGATGTGATTCTACAACATGTGCAATCAGAAAAATGAGAAATGATAGCCCATTTATGTATGGTATATCAAAGTGCAAAAATGCATTCTACTATCATGTATAACTAATTAAAACAAAATTTTTTTTAAAAAATTACTCAAATTTCATAGCAGCTTTATTCACAATGACCCCAAACTGGAAACAATTCAAATGTCCGTGAATGAAGAAATGGGTAAAGAAAGCAGTTTATTTGTACATGATATCCTAATCAGGCAAAAAGAAAAAAAAAAAAAAAAAAGAATAAACTGCTAAAAAAAAATCCATGACACTGTTCTAAGAAAATGTTCTTCAAATATGAATCTAAAGACACAGGCAACATAAGCAAAAAAAAGGACAAATGAGATTGCATCAAACTAAAAAGCTTCTATGTGGCAAAGGAAATAACTGACACAGTAAATAAACCTACAGAACGGGAGAAATTTTTGTGAACCGTGTGTGATAAGAGCTTAATATTCAAAATACATAAGAATCTCAAAAACTAAGCAACAAAACATAATCTGATTTTTAAAAATGGACAAAGGATCTGAAAAGACTTTTCTTGAAAGAGGACATACAAACGGCCAACAGGTGTACATACAATGCTCAACGTCACTAATCGACAGACAAATGCAAGCAGAACCATCGACATCTCCTCACACCTGCTAGGCCAGCTGTAGAGCAAGGGAAACTGTTAACATTATTGATGGGAATGTAAATCTGTCCAGTCATTATGGAGAAGTATATGGAATTCCTCAAAAAACTAAAAACAGAATTACCATCTGACCCAGGAATTCCGGTCCCGGGTACAAATCCAAAGGAACTGAGATCAGTGAGCCAAAGAGACACCTGCACCCCAAGTTCTCCGCTCAGCGTGGCTGTTCATCTTAGCCAGGATTCAGAACCAATGACAAGCTTCCTTCACTTAAGTCCACCAGAAACACATTTCATTATATGATGCCAAGTAAGAATTAAACATGATTGTTTAAAAAGCTCTTAGCAAAATTATGAATGTATTTTATTGAATAGCTCATCTCTTTGGAGGCTATTGTGTGTCTATTATGTATCTTGATCACATACCAGATTCTTGTATATGACAGGATGAGTTTGCTGTGTTCTCTGTGCCTTACTATCCTATTTTGTGTACCATGTGCAGCCACCACCTCCTTTTAATTATACCTACATAATAAATTACTGAATGAGATATATCAAGTCCAATGTCTTGCTTCCTTTCTCCAATTTCTCACCTACTCCTATTTGCTTATTATTCGAGACAATATTCAGAAAGTTTTAAAAGCTCTTGAATTCTTATAAAAATTGTTAAGCCCATAAATCAAAGTAGAAAAGACTGATATTTTTGTAGAACTAGTCATGCTATTAAGACATAATCTTAGAACCCTTCCTCCCCTTTCATACTGAAAGCAGTGTCTATTCCTGTTATTTTATCTGAAATCATCTCTCACCTCTAATCCAGGGTCTTCTGTGTTACAAATGGCCATTACATGTGAAGCAACACACAACTCCAGGAACAAGATTATTATCATATTTTGGTAATATTTATGCTAGAATCCTACATATTACAGGATTTTCTATCCTCATAATCCATGATAATTTCTAAAGCATGTAGATCTTTATTTTTTTTTCAAGTGTGAGTGATCAAGTTGTGTATTTATATGGAGGGGAAAATTTGAGAATATAAAAATTTTGAAATAATCACCACTTTCAGGAACTACCTTCTTCTCCGCCCCCCAGAATGCCTGTAAAAATAGCACATAGCACTTTCATCCATAAAATCTTCCACTGAGTCTCCAATTTTTTTTTCTAGTGGTACTGCTGAGCATGAATACAATTATGGAATAAAATCTGATAACGATACATGGAATGATAAATCTGAGCCAGCAGCTTAGAACTGGACAAAAGGGAATTCTTATTCCAGCATTTAAATGCCAATGATTTTTAAAAACAGGTGACCAAGAAGATGACAAGAATGACCGGCATCGTTTGACTGAGACCTAGAAGGTGCCTCCTTCCCTCAGTTTCCTCAGCATGACCAGACTGAAACCAAAGGTTACGGGGAGAGCACAGGCCAATTATTTCCTAAAAGCTGCTTCCTCACCCATGAAGGGTTCAAATCTAAAGGGACCTTCCAACAGTGATATTGACAAACTGTGTCTAAAGCTACAACCCCCGAGGCACCTGCTGTCACCTGTCAAGGTGTGGCCGAGAGCATAGACAAAGAATGCTACCCCCGCACACAAATCTCACTGATCAGGGCACATCTGAGGGGCACCTGAAGAAGATCAAAAATAATTTGAAATCACTTTTTAAAAAAATCTTTTTCTAGCATGCCTGGACTTAGGCTGCATCTTGGTTGTTAAAAGAAGAAAACAGCCTATTAGAGGAAAATTGAAGTTAATCATAAGATTAAATATTTTACAACTACCAAGAAAATAAAGAGGGAACCCTGTACCTGGCCATATAAAGGTATCTTGCTACAACTCAGGAAACTTGATTGACAGTTAAGAATTAAGCATCAGTTCTTGGCCACAGGGATGGACTCACCCATTAGTCTGCCTTTCTGTGGATTCTGCCATCTCTGGTTGATCCTCTGTGTGTTGCATCCTGACATGGTCAAGGAGAACAGCCCCCAGCCCTGGCCCTCAAGAGGACTCACAGTTGGGATAGGTGAGTCTGTAAATAAGGTGGTGATAGGAGCTCACCCAGGACAAAGCAGTAGGAGGGCAGTGAGTCTGGGCAGGCTCCTCTGGAGCACAGGGGTCAGTGATCACCTGTACCTGGAAGTTCTTAGAAAGGATAAGAAAGAATTTACCAGAAGAAAAGGAGAGGACGGAGAAGGTCGTGTCCTGCTGAGCATATGATATGTATAAATGCACAGAACACCTTCCCGGAAAGAGGCAATTAAGCTTCAGCCTATAGAAAGAATCAAGTTATCTTTGGAATAAGCAAATATCTGTGCAATTATGGTTCCTACTAAAGCATTATCATAACTGTGTGTATTTGAATTGAATCTTATACTTTATTTAAAAATACTACACAGAAAAATGAAATAAAAAATACGCAATAAGAATTGCCACACCAGATTGCAATGTTCCCTGCTCCCTTACCATCTTATGATCAAGGTCAAGTTGCTTTATTTCTTCAAATCTATGAATTTATCAATTAAGTAAGAGTGAGACCAAGCTCTACCTCTCAATGCTGGCATCACGGTTCCAGGTGATGGCATAAAGTACAGTATGTGGCATGTGGTAGAAGGCAGCTGTGTCCCTTGACACACTGGGCACTCAAGCCCTGCGGACAGGACACCAGTTGCAGAGACATGTAAGTTACGGGTGGAGGTCCTCTATTCAGATGCTGCTGGAGCGCTGTTGGGGATGGTGGGACAGTCCATCACGCCCTCCTGAGGCAGCAGGATTACTCCTCCATCAATTTCATAGTCATTCCTTGGCCTTTGATCCCCTTGGCTTTGGAAGAATACAAGAGCTCATAAAGTTGTTCAATAATAACAACAAATGAAACTGTATCCCGTGCAACCAAAGTTGAAATATCCACTGTTTGGGGAAGTTGAAAACTCTGGAGGCTCTAGGAATAAAAGTATCATCAGCATGAACTGTAGCCTTTAATTGCCTGGAAAGATGAGAAGTGTTCTTTTTAAATTTTTTTTTTATTTATAGATGGACACAATAACTTTATTTTATTTGTTTATTTTTATGTGGTGCTGAGGACCAAATCCAGTGCCTGATGCATGCTAGGCAAGCGCCCTACCACTGAGCCACAACCCCAGCCCAAGAAATGTTCTTTAAAATATTAGACAATACTGATCCTTAAGAGGAGCACGTCCTCCTATGTACGAGGACAAATTGTGCATTTGTTATTTATGATTTGCAAACACTGGAGCGTATGATTTAAAAAATTCTTTTTCTTCTTTCTAAGGTTTTTCTTGCTGATCTGTCACAGTCCTTACTTGTTGTAGAGAACACTGGGGAACCTAGAGTGTTAAAAGGGTTCCAGGGCAAAGAGCCATCTCCAGCAGAGCTTGGTTCATTTTTGTGATGGGTTTTGGACACAAACAGATGCTAGACTCTGACAGTAGTAACTCTTCGTATTAGAAGAGATCAGTATATCAGACTTTGATCCGTCAGTGGATCGTACATCTCACATGCACATTGTGTCTGATTTCATTTCTCAGCGTCTCACGTGGGCTTAACACATAGTACCCTCCAGTCTTATGTAAAGAGTAGAGGATTTTTTTTATGTTAATAACCCAAATGTTTCATCAAAACCACACTATGTGTCAGTTATTCTGCTACAAGTTACTACATGTGCCCTGCCTTTCAAGAAGTCACAGTTAGAGGACCACCCTGCTGACTGGCAGACCCACAACGGAGCCCAGGTCCCAGGCCAGGATTGCCCACCACCGACCTACCCAGGAGCCTATGCCAAGGTCAGGCCCAGGACTGTCCCACCAACTGACAGACTCATGCCAGAGCCAAGGCCCTGACCCAGGACCACTTCTACCAACCTGTGCAGGAGCCTAGGCCAAGGTTAGGCCCAGCACCACTCCTCTGACCCATCATGAGCCTAGGCCTACCCAATTCCATCTTAGGACACTGCAGCCATTGCCAAAGCCCTCCCCATGCAGTAGCCTCAACCTTGGGAGAACAGATAGGGCCTGGAGGCAGCTGCATCTCTGAACAGGCAGCCCACACTCTCAGCCTCATCTCTGAAAGTGGTTGCATTCATCTTGGGACACCCCACTGCTATCTCCCGTTACCTCTGCGATTGTTACCACCCACTTTAGTTGCAGCAGCATCCGTCATGGGACACTAGCTGGGGAGCAGAAGCCCAATACCAAGGTGAGGTACAGGTAATCTTCAGGGACACTATAAGATTATAGGGCAGAAACTCTGTAATAACTCAGATCCACTCTGTAAGTAAGGAAATCACATAGACAACATGATGAAACAAGGAGAAAAGTGCCCCAAACAAACCAAGATACTACAATAATAGGACCCACGGGCAAAATGATAAAATGTCAGACAAAGAGTTCAGATGTACATAATTAAAATGATCTATGAATTAAAGAATGACCTAAATGAGCAAATAGAGGCAAAAACTGGTCACTCCAACAAAGAGATAAGAAAGCAAATACAGGCAACCATTGATCACACCACCAAAGAGATAAGGGAGTAAATAGAGGCAACCATCAATCGCACTAACAAAGAGATAAGGGAACAAATACGGGTGGCACAAGATTACTTCAAAAAAGAGATAGAGATTCTGGGGGAAAAAACAATCATAAATCCTTGAAAAGAAGGAAACAATAAATAAAATAAAACTCAATAGAAAGCATCACCAACAGATTAGATCACTTGGAAGACAGAATATCAGATAATGAAGACATTCTGGAAAATAAAGTTGACCACACAGTGAAGATAGTAAGAAACCATTAACAGAACATCCAAGAATTATGGGATAGTCTCAAAAGACCAAATCTAAGAGTTATTGGGATAGAGGAAGGCACAGAGATTCAAACCAATGAATGCACAATCTCTTCAATGACATAATATCAGAAAATTTCCCAAACATGCAGAATGAACTGGAAAATCAAATACAAGAGTCTTACAGGACACCAAATGTACAAAATTACAACTGGTCTACACCAAGGCACATTATAATGAAAAAGCCTAGCATACAGAATAAGGATAGAATCTTAAAGGCTGCAAGAGAGAGGATTCAGATCACATATAGGGAAAGACGAATTTGGATCTCAGCAGATTTTTCAACCCAGATCCGCAAATCCAGGAGATCCTGGAACAACATATAACAGGCTCTGAAAGAAAATGCATGCTTACGAAGAATCTTACATTCAGCAAAGTTAAGCTTCAAATTGGATGACAACATAAAAACCTTCCATGAAAAACAAAAGTTAAAAGAATTTACAGTGAGAAAGCCTGCAATACAGAACACCCTCAGCAAAATATTCCAGGAGGAGGAAATGGAAAAATCAACCTTGAAAATCAGCAAAGGGAGGAGCTACACTAAAAGAGAGGCCAATCAAAGGAGAAAGTAAGTTAAGTTAAAAACCAAAAGTAAACCAAAATGTCCCAGTATGCAAGTCATATTTTAATAATAACCCTAAATGTGAATGACATAAACTCATCAATTAAAAGACATAGACTGACAGATTGGATTCTAAAAAAGAAGACCCAACATATATTGCCTTCAAGAGACTCATCTCACAGGAAAAGACATCGCAGTCTGAAGGTGAAAGGGTGGGAAAAAATGTATTACTCTCATGGACCACATAAACAAGCAGGGGTTTCCATTTCCATATCCGATGAAGTGGTCTTCAAACCAAAGCTAGTGAAAAGGGATAAAGAAGGACATTTCATACTGCTTAACGGATTCAGACATCAACAAGACATAACAATCATAAATATCTATGCCCCAAACAATGGGGCATCTGTGAATGTCAAACAGACCCTTCTCAACTACAAGAACCAAATAGATCACAACACAATAATACTGGGTGACTTTAATACAGCTCTCTCACTAATGGGTAGATCTTCCAAACAAAAACTAAATAAGGAAACTATAGAACTCAATAAAACAATCAATAAGTTAGACTTATATATAAATTATTATATATAAGTCTATCATATATATAAAATATTCCATCCATCAATGGGCAAAATACTTTCTTCTCAGGAGCACATGGCTCCTTCTCCATAATGAACCACATGTTATGCCACAAAGAAGTCTTAGTAAATAAAGAGAGAGAGAGAGAGAGATACTATCCTGCATTCTATCTGACCATAAAGGAATGAAATTAGAAATCAGTGATAAAATTAAAAATAGAACCTATTCCAGAGCCTGGAGACTAAACAATACACTATTGAATGGTACATGGCTAACAGATACCATCAGGGGGGAGATAAAAAATTCTTAGAGGTAAATGAGAACTCTGATAAAACTTATCAAAATCTATAGGATACTATAAAGGCAACATTAAAGGAAAGTCTATTGCATTAAGCTCATTCATTAAAAGAAGAAAAAGCCAACAAATAAACTACCTGACATTAAATTTCAAAGCCTTAGAAAAAGAAGGACAAACCAACACCCAAAGCAGTAAAGGGAAGGAAATAATTAAAATCAGGGCAGAAATTAATGAAGTTGAAACAAAAGAAACAGTTCAAAAAATGGACAAAACAAAAAGCTGGTTCTTTGAAAAAATAAATAAAATTGACAAACCCTTTGCCACCCTAATGAAAAGAAGGAGAGAGAAAACTCAAATTACTAAAATTTGTGATGAAAAAGGAAATATCATTACAGATAATTTTTAAATACAGAAAATAATTGGAAATTATTTTGAAAAAATATACTCTAATAAAATAGAAAACCTTGAACTGACACTGACAAATTTCTTAATTTCTCATGCTTAACCCAAACTAAATAAAGAGGTTCTGCAATAGAAGTTGCCATCAAAAGCCTACCAACCAAGAATAGTCACAGCTGAGTTCTATAAGACCTACAAAGAAAAATTAACACCAATACTCCTCAAAGTATTCCATGAAATAGTAAAGGAAGGAACCCTTTCAAACTCATTCTATGAAGCTAGTATCATTCTGATACTAAAACCAGGCAGAGACACATAGAGGAAAGAAAATTTTAGACCAATATCCCTGAAGAACATTGATGCAGAAATTCTCAATAAAATTCTGGCAAATTGCACACAAAAAACCTATTTAAAAAATAGTGCACCATGATCAAATGGGGTTCAATCCAGGGATGAAAGTTTGGTTCAACATACAGAAATCAATGAATGTAATTCACTACATACATAAAGAATTACATGATTATTTTAATTGATGCAGAGAAAGCATTTGACAAAACACGGCATCCTTTTCAAAGCATTAGAAAAACTAGGGATAGTAGGAACATACCTCAACACTGTAAAAGCTATCTATGCTAAACCCAAGGCCAACATCATTCTAATTGGAGGAAAATTGGAAGCATTCCCTCTAAAAATTGGAATGAGACAGAGATGCCTCTTTCATCACTTCTGTTCAACATAGTCTTTGAAACTCTAGCCAGTGTAATTAGACAGAAGGAAAAAGTTAAAGGGATACGAACAGGAAAAGAAGAACTCAAACTATCATTATTTGCTGACAACATGATTCTATACTTAGAGGATCCAAAACACTCCACCAGAAAAACTTCTAGAATTAATAAACGAATTCAGCAAAGTAGCAGGGTATAAAATCCATACCCATAAATCAAATGCATTTCTATACATCAGTGATGAATCCTCTGAAAGAAAAATTAGGAAAACTACCCCATTCACAATAGCATAAAAAGAAAAACTTTGGGAATCAACAAAAGAGGTGAAAGACCTCTAAAATGAAAAATACAGAACACTAAAGAAAGAAATTGAAGAAGACCTTAGAAGATGAAAAGATTTCCCATGCTCTTGGACAGGCAAAATTAATATTGTCAAATAGCCATACTACCAAAAGCTCTATACAGACTTAATGTGCTTTCAATTAAAGTCCCAACATGAAAATACCAAAAGCAATCATGAGGGCTGGGGTTGTGGCCCAGCGGCAGAGTGCTTGCCTAGCATGTGTGAGGACCTGGGTTCGATCCTCAGCACCACATAAAAATAAATAAATAAAATAAACATATTGTGTCCAACTACAACTAAAAAATAAACATATTTTAAAAAAGCAACTATGAAATTCATCTGAAAATAAGAGGTCCAGAATAGCCAAATCAATTCTTAGCAAGAAGAGTGAAGCAGAAGGCATCATAATATCAGACCTTAAACTATACTACAAAGCTATAGTAACAAAAACAACATGCTATTGGCATCAAAATAGATATGTAGACCAGTGGTACAGAAGACACAGAAACGAACCCACATAAATACGGTCATTTCATACTATACAAAGGAGCTGAAAACATACATTAGAGAAAAGACAGTCTCTTCAACAAGTGGTGCTGGGAAAACTGGAAATCCATATGTAGCAAAATGAAATTAAACTCCTATCTCTTATCATGCACAAAATTCAAAGTGGATCAAGGACCTAGGAAATAGACCAGAGACCCTGTGCCTAATAGAGGAAAAGGTAAGCCTCAATCTTTATCATAATTGGATTAGGCCCTGACTTCCTTAACGGTAGACTCCTAATTCTTGTTATGAAATTCAGAATTAATAAATGGGATGGATTCAAACTAAAGAGCTTCTTCTCAGCAAAAGAAACAATCAATGAGGTGAAAAGAGAGCCTATATTTTGGGAGCAAATTTTTGCCACACACATGTCAGAGAGAGCACTAATCTCCAGGATATATAAAGAACTCAAAAAACTTAACACCAAAAAACAAAGAAACAAATCAATTAATGGGCTAAGGAGCTGAACAGACATTTCTCAGAAGAAGATATACAAACTATCAATATATGAAAAGATGTTCAACATCTCTAGTAATTAGAGAAATGCAAATCAAAACTAAGATTTCATCTCTCACCAGTCAGAATGGCAGTTATCAAGAATACAAACAACAATAAGTGTTGGCAAGGATGTGGGGGGGGGAAAGCACACTCATACATTGCTGGTGGGACTGCAAATTGGTGCAACCAATCTGGAAAGCAGTATGGAGGTTCCTCAGAAAACTTGAAATCTAACCACCATTTGACCCAGCTATCCCGCTCCGTGGTCTATACCCAAAGGACTTAAGATCAGCATACTATAGGGACGCAGCCACAATAGCTAAACTGTAGAACCAACCTAGATGCTATTCAATAGATGAATGGATAAAGGATCTATGGTATATATATGCAATGGAATATTACTCAGCATTTAAAGAGAATAAAATTATGGCATTTGCAGGTAAATGGATGGAGTTGAAGAATATCATGCTAAGTGAAGTAAGCTAATCTCAAAAAAACAAAGGTCGAATGTTCTCTCTATATGTGAATGCTAATACATAATGCGGGAACCATGTGGGAAAAATGGAGGAACTTTGATTGGACAACGGGGAGGGAGGGAAAGAGAGGGTGTAGGGGAGTAGGAGAGATGGTGGAATGAGATGGACACCATTACCCTAGGTACATGGATGACTGCACATATAGTGCGACGCTACATTGTGTACAACCAGATGAAAAGTTGTGCTGTAATTGTGTACAATGAATCAAAATGCATTCTGCTGTCAGGTATACCTAACTGAAGCAAATAAATATTTCACAGTTGAGAACGCGATAGGCATGTGTACATTGAGAAGAGAAGGAAAAATCTAAAAGTGCCAGATGACAGGGCACTTCCAGGGGCAGCGAAGTCAGGGCTGATGGCCAGGGATGGCTGGATTTTGCCACCCCGGCAACCTAGAAGAAGGCAAATGCAAGAAGAGGTTCTTGGTCTTTGCCGTGTAGGGATTGAACCCAGGAGGTCCTACCTGCTGAGCCACACCCCAGGCCTTTCAAAATTTTTATTTAAGAGACAGGTTCTCTTGCTAAGTCGTTGAGGCTGGCTTCCGACTGAAGATCCTCCTTCCTCAGCCTCAGGAGTAGCTGAGATCTCAGACATGCCCCACGGCACCCAGCAACAGTGTACTCTAAATGGCAAATAAATTAAGTTCACAAAGTCTTTTTCTAATTTTTCATTTTTCTATTAACTTTTCATTGACTCATTTTAATTATCCACAAGAATAGGATTCATTGTGATGTATTTGCATTTTCCGTTGGTTTTCTGATGCCACTGTTCCTTAAAAATGGAACACAAAAGATTTCAACCCACTGGGATGCATTAGAAATTATTCCAATTAAAAAAGGAGCAAGAAAAAAAAAATACAAGGAAAATGTGGACAAGTTACAAAAGGCCCCAAGAAATGTTCAGAGATTAAGGAAGGCCAGATAATTTTCAGCTGGGTCTTGCTATCTCACGATGGACATATATAAGACCTGTCCCCCAACTCATCGGGACTTGGCTCAGCACATCCAGCAGCAGGGCAGGTGCTCACCTGTGACCTGCTCAGCCCCCACCTGTGTCAGCTAAGGAACACCACGGAGTTAAGGGGTACTGCTTGTGAGAGAGACGGGAGGAGACACCAGTTCGGGCATCTAGAGCTTTCAGACCAGGACGCAGACCTGACCCCTGTGAAAGTGGGGGTGAGGGTGGCTCACCTGGGCACGCAGCAAGGAGCTCCAGAGACAGGTGTCCTGTGCTTGAAGACATGCCTGGTCCTGGGCAACCTCCACGCTCAGGTGCCATTTGGCGTTTCCCTGAAAGAGCTCAGTCTCCACCTGCAAGTGCCTGGTAACACCACAGCAAGTCCCATTTTGAAGAGAGACCTTACCCTGCACCTCCATGGCTGCCATACTACCCACATCCTAACTCTGCGGCTGCTTACACATACACACAGAAGTTCCTAATCCTGGGCCCCAGCTTGGGGACAAGTCACACTCCGTGGCCGTCCTTCCAAGACCCAGATCAAGCTACCTCGTTGCCCCAGGCCCTCTAGGAAGGGATCCTCTCTTGCCAACCATGAATTCCAAATATGGAGCTGCTATCCATCATTTCCTCAGGACTGAAAGATCAGCTGTTTTCGTTCACAAATTGAGGATGCACATGCCTCCCTCTCAGGTTTCTTGGGGATATTAAATATGGCAGCAGCTACAAGCAGACTTCCTGGTCTAGAGAAAGGAATCTCAGTGTGGGGGACCACTACTGCTTCCTCCTCAGTACCTGGGGGTGCTGAGCTCACCCGCTGGCCAAATCATCCACCATTATAGCTGCTCTTTGTGAGTAACGTTCGCTTGCGTTTCCTCATTATTTGGGTCTTTGTGGTTTGCCTCTTCGTTCTCATTAGACTGGAAGCCCCATGAGTACGGGGTTTGTCTTCTCTTTTCCCTTTGAACCGC
This sequence comes from Callospermophilus lateralis, assembly GCF_048772815.1. NCBI lineage: Eukaryota > Metazoa > Chordata > Mammalia > Rodentia > Sciuridae > Callospermophilus > Callospermophilus lateralis. The sequence goes on from NC_135318.1 coordinate 8,485,055, forward strand.
AGTAATTCATTAAACAGGACTTTGCAGAGAGCAAGTCTCCAGTAAGCATGTTGCAGAATAAATAACTACGGTCCTCTCAGCAGCTCTCCAAGGAAAGCATAATTCTGTCTACAGCTTAAAGATAGGGAACCCCAGATTGAAAGAGGAGAACTGTCCTGAGAGCGTCTCCCTGGTAGTCAGGGCTGCTCTGAACCCAAGGTCAGATACACTAGCTCTTGAGTGCCCATCCACTCAGAACCCCAGGCTGCAAGAGGTGCTACCCAATTCCTTTTCTCAAACACCTGCACGTCCAACTACCATAGGAGGGAGTAGTTTGGACGTTAGGAATGTGCTGGACGTTTCTCTCTCTTTTACTTTACTTAACCTCCACCACGAGCCAATGAAGAGGAACTGACACTGCCCTCCTTTTACAGGTGAGAAAGACGCAGGCTCAGAGAGACAGTCAGCTGGCAAGAGGGACGCACAGTACTGGGTGCGCTTGTCTCCAGTCTCTGCATTTATTGTCCCTTCTTCTCTTTTCTGTATGTCCCTGGGCATGCTCCTTTCAGTCCTCAAATCATAACTTAAAAATTGCCTGTTCAGGGAGGTCTTCCCGGAGCACCTTGTTGCGGTGACCCCAGTTTCTTTCTACCAGGTTCTCCACTGCATCGTATAACAAGATCCACTTGACCATTTCAGGGTTTGTTTCCCCCTCATTAGAATCAAATCTTCTTGCAGACAAGGACCCTGTTTTACTTTTGGCTCTGTCCTGTGCAGCCAGACAGTGATGAGACAACCATGTGCACACTAACCGCCTCTTTCAACTACCCGAGGGAGCTTTTTTGTTCTGAGGTTGAGGGCATCATTTTGTGTCTCCTGGGCTCCACGGATCTGCCTGCAGTCAAAGGAACGAACAGAACAGGATGCAGAGTCAATGCATCTGCTACATATAGGTGGGGGAAATCGCTCTGATTTTCACATCCTCTGAAGATGAAAATCACCACTTTGCTCGGGATCTTGTCCATGGCCTAGCCACTCTGCCAGGAAATTCTTCTACAGATCTGACCTAAATGTGTCCAGCTGTGGCTGAAACCAAACTTTGTTCTGGGTGGTCCTCAGAGGGGACAGCTGGTGAAAGAACTCTTTGTGTCAAATGACACCACACCCCACCCAGACCTCTGCAGGCAAAGGAAGACAGGGCTTAGTGCAAGGCTCTGGCTGGACGGATTTAGCAGCTAGGGAGGCGGCCAGCGTACAGCACATGACCCCAGAGAAGCTGGATGAGCAGACTCCATTCCAGCTTGCCTTCCTGCTGGCTGACCTGAGCACAGTCATTCATTCAACCTCCAGATGTTATCTTGTCGCGAATAGTGCACACAACGCCTATCTCTCAGGGACTGTGTTTATGTGAGATGATGGCTGTGAGCCATACCTTGTGTGTTCATTTATTGCCACTCATAAGGGTTAACGCATCCAGCAAAGAAAAAAGACCTGCCCAAACTCACTGAGTGAATTTACAATAGAGTTCAAAATATCATCATCATCAAAGATGCAGCATAACCTCTGTCACTTCCCCTTGTGCGTCTGACAGCTTTGAAGATCTCTCTGATCACCTCAAAACAGTAAGGGAAAGTGTTAAATACAGAGGCTCTGAGACCAGATCATTGTTTAAACCATCGCCTTGGAGGAGACGCTAGCCCTCGGGGATAGCTGCCAGACACGTCAGGCTCATACTTTTCCACCTGCCACGTACCACGTTCAGGCAAACTGGCTTCAAGTCATCCTGTCCCCATCATTCCATGGAAAATGACAGTGTGGGTGCTGACAAGGCAGAGAAGCAGCAATGCCCAGGCTTCAGACGCAGCTGCCTCGGCCTCTGTCAGTGTCTACGCAGTCACTCAGATACCTGCAGCCAGGCGGACCCAGCCTTGGGAGGTAGTGTCGGTGTTTCCTACTCAAATAAGCATGTTTTTCAAAATTTCACCTACAGGCATTCAGGCACAGAACACAATTCTTAGTGACACAGCGCACCTGTACCTGTGTTGCAAATAGGAAGCTGATGACTGCAGAGGGGCTTATACCAGGGATTGATCTTGTAACGGGCATGTGTAGCGCCCTGGCCCCTGGGGACCAGCTCCATATTCCTCCCACAGCACTATGCTCGAGTCACCAGGCAATATCCAACTCAGAAAATCTCAAAGGCACATGGACAGTTTCCTATGTCCCCTTCCTTTGGAATCACAGAATTATTGAACCCTGGGTCCTGTGATTGGCACATCAGCCATTTTTCCACTCCATCAGTTATCACCTGGTTCTGCTGCCACTGTGCGCAAGAATGGGCCCCCCCAGTTGGATTGCTAGAGTTACCAACCTGGCTGTGTTATTCATTGTCTGTGACCTGGGGCAAGCCACTCTCTCAATACTCTAGGTATAACACAGGGAGAGCAAACCTGAGGGTCCTCATGAAGGTGATGAATTAAGTGAGTTACTCCATTTCCACTGAACATTAGCCATCACTTCACCATTTCTGTTGGGTAGAAAAGGGAGCTGAGATGCCCTGGTGCCACCATGTCTGAGAGTGGACCGTGGAAACCAGATGCTAACTACAGACATTGCTGATCTTGGTGGAATGTGCTTCCCTCCCCACCAGAGAAATTAACAGAATCACAAAATAGCCATGATCGAAAGAGCTTTAGGCATCCTTCTGTCCAGTTTTTGGAACCCCTTGTGGAGAGGATGGGAAATAGAGATTTCTGGACCCTATTCTGAGTCTACAGAATTGGCATCTGCAGAGACAGTGCCTGAAATTTTGTATTTGTCACCATTATTCTTACAAACTAGCTCTTTGCCGACTTGTGGGTTGGGTTTGGGAGCCACTGAATGAGAACCCTGCAGCATGACAGGTTTGGTGCTTAGTTGATCAGTTTGGTGTCTTTAGGCCAGTCTTCTACATTTTTTTTTAAATTTTACCTCTCTTTTGTGTCTATTTCTTTATAAGTAATATACTTGAACTACTACACTCAAACATTTTTATGTTCGTTATGAAACTCAGAGTTAAACTATAGGAACTTTTAAGATGGACAGCTGACAAAATCAGCGTAATCAGAAGTGCCACATTTGTGTTCCCGGGGCATCGGCACTTGCCCTGGTGGAGCCCACCCTTCTCTGGAGGCCACAGTTCAGGAGACAAGGATGCCGTTGAGAGGCCCTCAGCTGCTGTCTCCAGGTCTCCTGACCTGGCCTGGCCTTTCTGAGGGCAGTTTTGAAGGAGAACCTGGTGAAGGGACCTGAACGGTCCTGGTTCCCTGCCGGCCTGGTCCCCGGGATCCTATTCACATCAGGCTGAACCCCATGATTCTCCTTCCCTCCTGTCCCTGCCCCAAGGAGAAGCACACTAATCCAACTGGACATGCTTTGAGTCCTGTCTCTTACTGGGTGGGTCACTCTGCCTGAAAAGTTCATCCACATGGGTGTGGCTTGTCCTGCTTTGTGAACTTCTGGCTGGAGGGGTACCCCGACCTCAGGGCACGATGCACCAGCTCTGACACCCTTTTCTTTGTCTTCTCTAACTCCAGTATTTACTGCTCAGTTTAAGGATCTAAAGGTGCCCGTATGTCTTAGAGCACATGCTTACCCGAGCTCTGTCGGAGTTTGGACCCAGTCCAGCAGACGCTGTCTTGGCAAGTGGTGATTGGCCTTGCCATTGTTATTTGAGTCCTCACGGGAAGGAGGAGTGGTGGGTCAGGCAGACATCAGCCCCTTGGTCTCACCCTCAGTTTCTTTCTTCGCATTCAGAGGGGTCTCTGCTTCTGCATATTCCATGTGCACCACCGTCAGCTTGATTCCAGCAACCATTTCCTAGTGAACTTTAATAAGTTGTAACTCAAGTTCTAAACTTGGGCAATACAAATTCTGCTGGCTTTGAGTCAGATCATTTTGGTTTCACACTGAATGCTTGGGTGACCTGGGGCAAGTCAATTTATCTAACTGGTTTCGTGTTCCCATCCACAAAATGAAGATAATAATGTCTACCCTGCTTCACTCATTTGACCGGTATGTGAGATGAAATTTGAAATTGCGTTTCGTAAACCAAAAGTAATTCCCCCAAATGAAAGAGTTTCAGGACCATGAATGAAAAGAAAACAGAACATAACTTTTTGTTATATTTTTAATATAGTGCCATTTGAAACTTAGTGGTTTTTTTTTTTTCTTTTTAAACTTCTCATTGGAATTAACATGCTAAGAAAATTTGGTAAAGACCTTGAAGGAGACTTCAGTCCCGCTGTAATTGTTTGTTCTTCCTTTTATAGTAAACAGATACTAAATTTCATTTCTATATCAGACACACTCTGCCAGGAACTGGAGTAAAAGAGCTGAGCCAGGTGCAGCTCTCGTCCATGAGCTCGCAATCCAATGGGGAGAAGCAACCCTGTAATCAGACTGCACAGGGCTGTCTGTGATGGGAAGCTGGACCGACAAGGAGGCCACCAAATCGCCCAGGTCAGGGGGAAAGAAATTCCCTGAAACACGCTGAATATACAGAAGAGGTAACTGCTCTAAAGGAGGGCAGGGAGGGGCGCTCCATGGTGGGAGCATGTGTAAAGAACTGGAGTCACAAGAAGACTTGGTACTTTTGGAAAGATTCAAAGCATCCAATGTGGAGTGTCATATGAAAGGAGGTTAAGAGGGACACAGAGCAGTAGAAGTGTTAACCTGAAATATGACATGTTCTGACTTGTGTTTTAGAAAGATCATTCTGGACACGACTTGAGTTGATTATATCCTGACATTTGTCAGAGTCTTGGGTTTCCAAAACCCAGATGGCTGAACCATCAGAATCACTCAGGGAACTTGGATTCCTACACACCACCTTCTAATCCTGAGCCTAAGGACGTGGTTTCTGAATATGCTTTCCAGGAGATGCTCCTGATGTCATACGAACTACAGTGGAATTGAGAGTGGCTCCAATAGAGTACGTCATGCCCTAAACCCCCTAACCTATGGACATTACCTTATGTGAAAAAAGATCTTTACAAATCATTCAGGCTCACAGGAGCTTTCCCAGGGTTTTTCACGTGGGCCCACAATAAGACTGCGAGCATCCTTGTAAGACAGACCGAAGACAGGAAACAGAGGAGAGGAAGAAGCAGCGTGACCACATGGGCAGAGCCTGGGTGTTGCAGCCACAGCCCAGGGACACCTGAGCCAACAGGCCCTGGGGGAGGGACGGAGGGAAACCTCTCCAGAGCCCCCAGAGTGAGCACAACCTGCCAGCTCCTGGGTTTCCGTCATCTGGCCTCCAAAGTTGTGAGGGGATATGCTTCTATTGTTGTGAGCTCCCTAACCTGTGACTGGCTAAAGCAACCCTCAGAAAGGAACACACACCAGCGGCAATTTAGCTTGTCCTTGCTGTTGGTGGACGTGGCCATGTGGACAAACTTCAAACCAAACTAACCTACTATGATCTCTCTGGAAGCTGCCTTCCCCGCTCTCCAGGGACAGCTCCAAGTCACTGACTGCATTGAACAGCACAGGACTCCAAGGATGCGGTGGTCTGAGAGCAGCTCCATCCTTATTTCAGTCTTGATCCTGGTACGGTGCTGGCTGAGCAGAAGTCACATCAGTAGGCTGCTGGGATCCTCTGGCCAGACAGCTCTGTGTTCATTTGGCAAGGTTGGAAAGGTTTCCTTAATAGGCTGAGTGTGTGTGTGTGTGTGTGTGTGTGTGTGTGTGTGTGTACGTGTGTGTGTCCCACTCCTCCCTAGGAGCCACTACCTAGGAAGCCCTTCTAATAATACTAACACAATTTCCAGAGCACCTACCAAAGCCCAGGCTCTCCAGAAAACAAGGAAGTGAATTAGATGTAGTCTCTGCCCTGAAACCTGTTCCCAGCCCAGCGAGAAGGGACGCGGTGTAATGTAAAGTGGAGGAAATGACTGGACCCAGACAAACTTCAGCTCAATTTCAGGCTCTGTCTTTTGTCAGGTGTGTGACTATCAGGAAGATTCCTAAGCTCTGAAGAAAACAACACCGACTCCCAAAGTTACTGAAAGGATTGCGTAAGGCCGTGTGTGCAGAGCCCTCCGTGCACCCGTGGTCACCGGCTGGCCCTTCTTAAAATGGGGCTACTGTGACTTCACTTATGCTGTGGTAGAAGTGGGTAGAAGAGTTAAAAACTGACAGAAAGTAAAAAACTATGTTTGTGATGGAGTCAGGAGAAGGTTTTCAGAGCTGTGAATCACTGGGGCAGAGGGTTCAGGAGGAGCTGAGAACTGAGTGTGTGCAGAGGAACCAGAAGCCCCGGCTCCACACCAGCCTCAACCTTGAAGGTGATGAGAAAGTCATGTGGCTTTTAAATTGATGCCAATGGAGAACCAACATGGTATCCCCTAATTTCACGTTTAGGAAACAGAGACTATTGATTTCAACAGCACAGCATTTGACTTCATAGAATCATAGTGAACATCAACTACTCGAAGAATTAAGGTCTAAACTCTCATTTGGAGAAGGAACTATTTCATCTAAGAAAATTTCCTGCTGAGGACAAAAGCAAAAATGTTAAAAAAAAAAAAAATGAAAAGCGGTTTACAAGCACCTCCTCCGTGCATTCAACATTTCCCATGTGTGGTTTGAGGCAATCCCACGTTGTCATGTGGCACAAGGCCATCACCCCACACATCAGTGCTTCAGTGGGGCCTGCAGCAGAAGCCTTCTCAGCAGCGTCTGTGACTGTTCCTTGCACCTGCTACATCTGCTCTTGCCTGGACCATGAGCTTCCTCTTTAGCTCTCTGTATGCCCTAGTCAAGCCTCACCTAGAAATACTTCCACACACCAGACCTTGTCTAGTTTTAACCTTCATGACAGTCCTGGGAAAAGAACGTCATTATCCTCAATTCAAAAATCTTTAGTAACTCGCCCAAATACATGCATCTAAGAGCTAGCGGATTGAAGCTGGGTTTATTGGACTGAAAATGTGATTTTTCTACACCAAAACCTTTTCCATTCCCATGCTTTCATTCATTCATTCATTCATTCATTCATTAAAGATATTTTGGGGGTGTGCTATGTGGGAACCCCCTGGATGCTAGAACTTAACATCTGCTGTCTTCTTGCATCTTTTGCCTATTTTGATCCTCTTTTTATTCCTTGAGATTTAGCAGATTGTCTACACCTTCAGATGCCTGAACTTAGAGATTGGAGGACCACCACCATGCCCTTCAACAACATCTCCTACAGCCTGGTCTCCAGAGGAGATCAGCTAATTCTGGTCTCGTCTCTTCTTTGAGTGTGTTCCAACCATCATTGTTCCTCCAGAATTGTAGTGCTTAGATTCCTGTGGGATCTTCCAAAATTGCCTGTACCAAACTGTTTGCACCTTATTTAAGTGTACTCTTTCCTAACTCAGACCAAGAGGACTGCAGAAAGATGAACTTGTGGCCCAAAGCATCACTGCCTTCTGATTTTCACAGGGACTCCCTACACCCACTATGGCCCTACTGAGAAAATTAGAAGGGAGTAGACCAAAAGGGAATAGAATCACCAGATGTGAAAACTATCCCAAGCCTTGAAACCCACAGACATCTGAATTTTTTTCACTGAACTACAAATTCCAGTCTCATGCTAGATTAAAACTGCTTACAAACACTTCACTAAACCTTGGTGGAGTGTTCTTTGGAAAAGCCCAAATATTCATGGAAGAGACATCTAATCATGGTACTCCTTGCTTTTAAATAAGATGAGGCAAGTAAAAACAAGTGTCCCATAATTCATAATGTGAACTCTTTCAGAAAACATTTTTATGAAGAATTTGATTAATAGTGTAATTATATTATGCATAAGATGACTTTTCCAAATCTATAAAATGCATACATGTTTTTGGGAAAAGCTGAGAATATTTTCTGAGGACTGTTCTGCATCTAGGATTGGTTGGTCTAGAAACCAGGACAACAAGACAGGCTCTGCCTTCTCATTGGCTGTTTGCAGCAGGGGACACTCCTGAAGGAGCCTGAATCAGCTAAACACTGGGTCTGTTCAGGGGCTGCTTCCTTAAGTGGGAGAGACAGCATGCGCATCTAGAGAGCAATTGGCCTGCCTGCGGTTGACTTCAGGCTCTGCCATTCACAGCCTGTGTGCCCCACAAGGGGATTTGGCCTCAGTTTCCAGTTGCACAGTTGGGAGGACCAAACCAGGCCCAGCATCTAAGTCCACAGCTTACAGCAGATGCACAATGAATGGCAGCTGATTGTAGGTTCAACAGTAGCCTAGTTACCTAGGTGGAAACCCTTGTTGGAGGAACATAGGCAGCTAGATTCTCCCCTAGATGCCTGTGTGAGGGTCCACTGACATTTTCTGAGGTCCATCTCTGTGTGGCAGGCATTCACTAGGCTCACATTCAGTACACTCTCCCTAGTGGGTTGAATGGTGATCCTCTGAAAGATATGTCCACATCCTGATCACTGGAAGCTGTGAATGTCACCTTATTTGCAAAAGAGTCTTTACAGTTGTAATTAAATTAAGCACCTTGAAATGAGGAGATCATCCTGGATAATCTGGGAGTGTTGTCAATTTACTAAAAATGTCCTTAGACACACAGAGGAAAAATCAATGTGGAGATGAAGGCAGAGATTGAAGTGATGTGACCACAAGCCCAGGAATGCTGGGACAGCCATCAGAAGATGGAAGAGGTAAGGGACAGATTCTCTCCCAAGCCTCCAGAGGGAGAATGTGCCCCTGAACCACAGATTTTTAGCTTACAGAATTATGAGAGAATACATTCTGTCTTTGAAACCACCCAATTTGTGATAATTTGTTACAGCAGTCTTCAGGAACTCATAGATGGTCCCTGCTGCATAGGCATTCTTGAATATTCAGAAACCTCAGAGAGGTTCAGTAACTGGTTTAAATTCACACCATCAGTAAGTACTGGCACCAGATGTAAATGTGCGTCTCCTTCACATGAAGGCACGTGATTTAGGTATTTGTTTGTTCAATTTACCTATCAAGTAGTTGTACTTAAGTCATCCATGAGGGCTATTGGATTAGGAATGAAGTATCATTACTTAGGAATGTTAGATGGGGGTCCAGTGAACCAGCTCAGCATCTCCACCTTCATCTGACATGATCCAACCTCTAGAACAAATCCAGTAAGTAGGAGTAAGGGAAAGTGGAATGGTCAAATACCAAGTTAGGGCTAGAAGACCCAGAAGTTTCCAGTTGCCTAGAGCAGATGAGAGTCATTTTAGCCCTTCCACCAACTTCCTGTATGATATGGAGAAAATCATTAAATTTCTTGGGCTCCCTTCTCTTCAGCAAGAAATGGAGAGTCTGGAATATACTATTTCTATGGGTTCTTTCATCCAGACCCCCAAGTACTACCTTTAGGATAAATATATATGGGGCAAGGAATCTGCACCAAGTTCTCACTCTGTTCCATGACTACCTGGTCAAAAGTCACTGGCGTATGTATAGTCCAATAGAGACTTTAAGAATATCACTCAGCAAAATATTGAACTGGAGAGAGACTCCAGGGTCATTTTGAACCTTAATAATCAGAGACGGATTAGATTTCTAGCTGTCAAGTTTTTGTTTACCATAAGCACATTTTTCCTGTATAAATAGCCCCTTACTTTAGGCCTCACTGTGCAGCCTATAAGATGCTTCTTTCTCCACAGTCATTGATTTCCAGCCTGAGATGCGGGCTGGCACCGTCTTCAGTACACAGAGGGCCAAGCAGCAGGTCTTTCTTTAGTAGAGGGTAAAACTAGAATGGATCCCAGCTCCTTCTTGAGACAAAACCTCTGTATTTCAGATGCATGGACCTGAAATGGTACAACCGCATGATCCACTGTTTGCTTCTGTGAGTTAGGGGAGTGACTCTCACCAGCTCCAAGTCAGCACCTCCTGGAGAGAGTAAGTGACACCTCCATTTATGCTTGAAGGCAGTCATTTCATCTTATTTCCCCAGCGCCTAGAATATAGGCAACACTCTATAGAAGTACAATGAATGAACGAAGAAATACAAGATAAAATGAATCCACTAATATGGAAGTCGGATCAGAGAGAGGAAAAGAACCTTGCCCAGAACCACTGAGCCGAACTAAGGGACAGAATTGGTCTTGCAGAGCCTGGCCAAGGGTGCACTGAGCGAGCACTCTCTTCCTTAAAGTTCCTTCAGTCGTGTTAAATGACTAGAAATGCATCCTAATAAGAACCTGGGCAACTTAAATTTATAACATTTTACTAAGTAAATCAAAGAGGTGGCCTGACCTTGAAGTCACTGTTGGTCTTCTTAGGATGAGGTGATGGGATGCCTCAGAAGAGCCCAGGAGAAGCCCAGAAGTTTCCTAAGAGTGATTTGTGCTGTGGCCTGGATGCTGGATCCAGTTGAATGGTTCCTCTGTCTTTGTCCTCAGTGCTTCCCCTCTGTTCCAGGCTGCAGGCCCAACTCCTTTTGCATAATTGCTCCGGTTATGTAAGCGTCCCCCTCTCTGAGAGACCACAGAGGTCACTCACTATGGCATGATGTCAGGACAAGAGCAGCCTGTGCTAATCAGACCACAGCCGGGAACAGGACTGGCCGCTCCTTCTGCTTGACCCGGGGCACCTGGCTTCTTGTCCCAGCTCAGGAGGCAGCTCTGAGGATGTTAGAAGCATGCAGAAATAAACTTGTCCTGTAACATCCAGGGAAGAAGCTGAGTGGCCCTCTGGGTCCCCCAGGCCAACAAGGAAGTGAGGGAATGGGGAGCCTCTGTGGCTCGCAGAGTCACAGAGGGTCATCACTATGGTATGGGGCGCTGGGGTGAGAGGGGAAATGGGGTTCATGGCACTCACTGCCTGTGCCAAGCCCATCCATGTTGTCCAGATATAGTGAGAACATGCCAGAAGTTCATAGGTGCTGAGGAGAGACCAGTGTAAAGCCTTCATTTCTTCCACAAGGAAGGAGAAAGGAAATAGCTAAGGTCACTCGGAATGTGTGGCAGAGTTCAATCCAGTCTCATTTGACCAGAGTCAAATATGCCCCAAGTGTAGCATTAGGACATCAAGGCTAAAGATTTTTAAATAGCTGATAGGATTAGGCTTTCTATTCCTTTCTACCATCAATAGACTTGGTGAACAGCAGGCAGGCAACACCTAGACACAGTTTCAAAGGCGTAGCCAAACAAGATTTTTAAAAGTTGAGAACAACCTGGGCCCATATGCCATTCAAAGTCTGCATGTGCCCTCTGTGTACCTGCTCCCCCCTCCAGGCTACCCCTAGCTTCCTACAGTCCCCTGATTGTTCCAAGGCACCCTAGATTCCTGCCTCCTACCCTTACCTACACTCCTCAACTGGCTTCTCTGATTTAATAACAGTCTTATTTCTGGAGCCTGTACCTCAACTTCTACCAACTCTGACCCATTAGCTCTAATTTCTGTACCGTACAGAACCCAGAAGTCCCTGCAGCGGGGGTGGGGTGGGGGGGGGGTGCTGTTCCCGGACTTTCCCTCTGAGGAGAGTCAGCAACCATGTTGGGGACTGGGTTAAACTGAAGTAATTTACAAACTTCTTTGCTCATTCAAAGAGTCACAAATGAGAGAATAGTAGCCAGGAAGTTCCTATTCTAGCCTCCTTTTAGTTTGGCTGTGACTCTTGCTCTAAATTTTCTTCACATCATAAAGAGGGCAGCAGAACTTGAGTTCTGGCTTCAGTGTGATGTGAGTTTGTAAACTGGAGGAGACCGGACAGGTAAGAGGGGCTTTTCTGAATCCATCATGAAAAACATCACTCCAGCTAAGCAAATGCTATTAAACTTGAGGAACACATGATACTCTTAATGTCACAAACTGTAAGTTAATTTACTGGAAAAAAATTATCCTAGTCCACTAAGAGCTATTTCTCTTGTGAATTTTCTTCCTCGAAGTGGAGCATCTCGGACAAGAACATTCTAGAGAACTTCTGAAGGAGTTGGATTCTTCCTCTAAAAGTCGGGTGAAGCGGGACTTTGTCCTACTCTCAGTCTCACTAGACACCCCCTTCTTGAAGACTGGATTTGATTCATCAATGATTTATAAAGTAGAGTGAGTGGAAAGTATTCTTGGGTTCATGTTTTTAGATGTTTGTTTGTTATTCTAGCGGTATTTTGCACAACAGTAGTATAAAAAGGGTAATACCATTTCCAAAATCTTCCAGTACTACTAAAATAGAACACTGAATTTCCTTTCTGGCTCTGAGGTCCCTCCTTCTCTGATGGCTTGTGGCCCTAGATCATGATGGTGGTGCTTCAGTTGTGTGATCTCTGTGAGATGCTTTTTCTGTGAGATGCTTTCATTTGATTATACCTATCACCTAGGTGTGGCAGGTGGTACGGCTTTATTTTCCACGTAGAGACTTTGAAACCTAGACAGAACAGGGACTTGCTCAAAGCCAACGGAAAGCAAAGAGCAATGCCTCTCTGCCTGTAGGATGCCTGTGAGACCAGGAGCAAGCGCACTTGCAGAGGGACTTGGGGTACCTACTCCCGTGCACCTCAGTTGATCCACATATGTTGGCTAAGCACGTACTTTGTGAGTAGAAATGCAAAGACACGTGCAGCTTAAGGGGAAAGGAAATAATAATTTACTCCCCTGAGATCCCTGAAAACAGAACTACTTCTGGTCCATCCCTCTGAGACAGTTCCTTAATCTCAGCGCACCTCAAAATCGTCATCTGTAAAGCGGGAAAGAAATATCTACCTCAAGGTTTATTAAAAGGCATCACATTTATATAAAAGACTAATAGACCACCACACCTGTAGTAAAAGCCCAATAAAGAGGTATCTCTCATTCATTCAATTACCGTAAAAAAGTTCCAACATTATCTATCTTTGTAAAACAGGGTAATTTATTGGGAAAATGGTAGTAATTACAAGAAGATGTATATTTGATTTTATTTAAGCAATTCGTTCTGGTTTTACTCAGAAACGCCTCTAATGGGAGTTCAGCTCACAGCCAAGTTCTTGTCCTTTACCACCTGGATTTCTCTAAATAACTCCTGTTCGAGGAATCTCAGGAAATAGCCAGGGACAGGTGAACGAGGAACATTGTGCACTTCTCAGGCTAACTCTGGTTTGAACCATTTAATCAAAAGTATCTTCTTTTAACCAGGAGCCTTATCAGTTGTCAACTTGACAACAAAACATCTATCTACATGAAGAGTCCTGAGTTGGCATTTGCAGAGGAGCTGGAGGTAAAGTCAGCTCTCTGCACGTGGTTGTCGGCTCGGCTTCAGTTGACCTGATTCTTTGGTTTATGATCTGTGTCTGGATCATAGACCATTGCTGAAAAGAGGAGATTTTAGACACAATGAAAAATGGAGGAGAGAAAATTTAGAGAACTTCTCTAAGCAAGATGAAATTGTCTGATTAGAATATTCCATGGCCACATCCAACTCTATAGATCCCAAAGCAGCAGATGTTTAAGGGAAATCAGCAGACAGTGCATTTGGAGCTCAGTGTGAGCCCGGGAAGTGATTTTTCTTGCAGAGGTCCTGGCTCCTACCTATACAAGAGGAGGATGCACCAGGGGATCCCTGCAATTGCCTCAACAACCATGCTCCTCTGAACTTTGAGCTGACATGCGATCCTCATGTTTTTCTCTCTGAGCACACGTGGCCAGGCACCAGCTCTGAGCACTGAGTGCAGGCACGTGTAGTTCCCAGAAACCTCCATGAATTCTCATGTTCTCGGAATGAAAGGAGGAAAATGAGAACTGAATTCCCTTGTCGTTAAAATTCCCCCCTAGACTACTGCGATCCTGTGGAATTGAACAAATTATCTAAGAATCAGTGTTTGTGCTTAATTAGACGACAGTGGAAACCGCAAAGTCTGACAAGAGAGGGAGATGAAATAGAAATATCTCCAGGCATTGAAAAGTTTGACAGGCAGAAGAGCTTGTGATTTGAAAGACACTTAATGCTGAACATGAGTCAGCATCAGACAGGCTAAAAAGTTAAATAATTAAGCTTACATAATAGCTATCTGCTTGAATATCTAGATTTGGATTTAATTAACATTTCTAACCTCTCTTTGTCAGTAACTATATTATTCCATTTAAAAGTGGAGAACTTTCACATTTTCTTAAAGAAATTTATTTTATAGCATGTCTATGAATTTATTTCCAGGTTGAGCAAAGCAGCTCTGAAATTCCAACTCTTCCATTGCTCCCCCCAGAAAAATCTAGAATTCGTTTTTCTAAAAAAGAGAGGAAATGGGGGCTCCCAAGTTATATTTCCATAGGTAAAATTGGAATGCCAATGACAGCGTGCGTCTAATTCACTTGAGCATCTACTGAATGGCAGGCCCTTTTCCAGGCAGTGGGGGTTGTTGGGAGTTGTAGGGGTTACCCAGCTGAGTGGTCTCCAGGAGAAGCTCCCAGGCAAGGAGAACGTGAAGACCCTTCAGGGACAAGAAAGTATGAGATCTGCCAAGGAGAATGGAGTGATTCCTTGGGCAGGGGAGCGGGAGTCTAGCAGAGCATCTGGCAGGGGAGGGAGCAAGGGAGGAAGAAGCCTTGGGTTAGGCCCTGAGGACCAAGTAGAATGTTCCCAAATTGATCACCAACCATGCCTTAGTATATAATTATAATTTACAACCTCCTCAGGAAGGGCGGGTGTGTACAAAAAATATTCAGAGGGCAAAGAAGACAAAATCCTAGATTGTAGAATAAGACCAAAAGTCTTCCATGCTGCTGACATGGAGTGGGGAAGGGAGCAGGCGCTCTGGCCTTGCCCTGGGCCTGGAGGGGTGGGCAGATGTAAAGCAATGACGGGGGGGCCTGGAGGAAGGTGCTCCATGTTTAGCTTTGCTTGTACAGAGACCAAGGGAAGAGAGAAGCTGCAGCCTGAGGGTGGGAGGCCTTGGCTGCTAGGCTAGGTTTTAGTTGCTGAATTTTTACAAAGCTCTGTCAGTCATATACCAAATACACAGGTCTTCCCCAATTAAAAAATATATATGTTCCTTTTTTTCTTTTTCTTCCTTTTAAAAATCCTACCCCAAAAGAGCCAACAAGACGACCTTCAAATCTGGTGCTCTCTGCTCAGTAGACATGCATGTTCATTTCCTCCTGTTTTCCATAAGAAGTGACCACACACTTTCCAGGCTTTGACCGAGGGACGTTTGGGCTGTCCTTGTTTCGCTCTCTTCCATGGTGGCCTCTGGCTAGTCTTGGCTTCTGACTAGTCTTGGTCTGGCCCTGCCATTCATATTCTCTCTCTCTCTCTCTCTCTCTCTCTCTCTAGTTTGATGTGTCCCTGTGTAACAGTGCTTCACTGGATGCTTTGACTATACCCCTTGTGGCTTTGAAACTTAAATGTTTATTTCTTTTCCCTAAACTTCCCCTCTCTGATCTTCTTTTCCCTAACCTTCTCTTTCTTGATCTCTCTCCCTAATCTCATTTTCTCTAAATGACCTCTTCAAAAACTTCCTTTTCCTGATGATGGGCAGAATCACATCTGTTGGGACAGGAGGCTCCTGTGTTTCTCCTTTGCTAGCAAAGCAATAAACCTTTTTTCTCAAAACTGTGCCCTCATTATTGGACTGGCATAGAGGACAAGGACCAAGCTTTCAGCAACACATGTGGTGTTACCCTTGTCCTTAACCTCAGTTGCTCCTTAAAAGGCTCCATTTAGAGCCAAACCTTTTCAGTGGGACCTTGGTGGCAACAAGGTATCGGTAGTAAATCCTTTAACAGGTGGACCAAGCATGGAGAAATACAACAAAAGGAAAGCTTTCTAAAATTTGTTTTTTTCTGGTTAAAATAAAGCATCCACATAGTCAACTTTGTTGAATTCGCTTTTACTTGGCAGTTTAGTTTTTGTTTTAAATTCAGATGAGAACACAATGATGTTTATAAGGCACAAGGTCTTCAAAAATCTTCCACTTACCTGGCTGGACCCTATCTTCTCACTCCTGGTTTTCTCTGTCTTGGCGTAGGACCTATGCTGGCCCGACACAGACAGAAATCTCAGTGGGGCCAGAGGAGTAATAGGTCTCCTTGGGAAAGTTTGATCATGGAGGGTATTATAAACCCAAGCAAGGGCAGGAGGATAGGGTTGGATGGGGTCCGGGTGAGGCAGGTGCTTCAGGCCATAGAATGAAAGATATGACCTGTCCTGTGCATCAGGATTTCTCTAGGAGGGAATCCATTCCCTCCTTAATCTCCCCACCTCTACTCCAACAAGATCTGGAGAGAGCACATCCTCAGCCATTCTGTCCTGGCTGCAAGTCACCAGTCCATCTTCTGCTATTCTGTGCACTTTCTAAGAGGAGTCCCCTTTGGATTGGGCTTCAACTTGTCCAGCAGTTACCACCTAACAAGGAAGACAGGAGAGGAGAGAGTTACCATATCCCAGTAATGTAACTGTCATCGTGCTGGGCACTTGGCATAAATAATAACATTTGATTCTCATCACAAATAGTCGGTAGTGATGTTGATTATCTCTTATTTTAGAGGAGCAATCTAAGCCTCAAAAAGTTTTGAGAAATTTCCTCAAAGAACTAGTAAGTGATAGAAGTGGACCTCACACGCCAGTTTGTGCTGGAACACCACACTGACCCCAGGGCCGGCTCTGGAAGGAGCCTGCTGAGACCAAGCAGCCCAATCACTTTCAGTCTCTCCTGGGAGATCACAGTCCAGTGTGACAGACAAGGACAGGCACCCTGACCTGTAGCAGTGCACCAGGAAAATTCGCTTCAGGATTCCTCTCAGGCATCCCATGGCCCAGAAAGCCTTCCACCAACATTCCTATCAGAATTGCTTTCTACTCTAGCAGAAAGTTCAAATGAATGTGTGTGTGTGTGTGTGTGTGTGTGTGTGTGTGTGTTTTGTCAAGGGTGGGGGATAATACAAACACTATCCTTTAGGTACTATAATTACTTGCCTGTTTCTCTTGCTTCCCAACTGAGCCTGGAATTCTTGGATGGAGACAGGTGAATTACATCCACTGAAGGGGGATAATTAATCACTGTGTCCCCATTACAAAGTGTAGTGTGCCCATGTAATTAGCAAAATAAATATGGAAGGTAGAGAGAGAAATTAACTGATCTATTACATTTGTGGGCTATAGAGGGTCCTCTAGTGTATATGGACCACATATAGTAAAGATTTTATGTACAGGTAGAAAATGGCATTAAATATAGCATTGATATAACAATGTCCCCTTCACTGTGTTTTTATTCTAGGACAGTCATTGAGTGCTATGAAGGTCTGATCCTAGGTGTTAGGAATAAAGTTGCAAATACAAGGAGAGTCTCGTCCACCCAGGGTTTAGTGACTTTATAAGGATATATTGCACATTCCGTCCCAATGGAAATGCCATCTATGAGGTCACGGGCTATATTTCTTAACTAGCTTTGCTGGCACATCAAGGGTGCGCAGAGAAGTCTCACCAATGGGGACTGCGGCACATGGCTCCGAGGCTGGGCTCAATCAGTGACTGAGCAGGAAAAGGGGAGGAGGGATTTCCCTATTGTTCCAGAGACAACCCACCAACAGGACTCTTCTCGGTATAGATCCGTGTCCAAAACCTTTAGCCAAAGAGCACGGAGTGACAAATTTCATGTGCTATAACCAGCTCCTGCCGAGTGAACGACGCCCCCTGACACCCCCTCAGTGCTTCCCTGAGGATTTTCCTGGCATGTGGGCTGCAGAATAACACAATTTTGCAGCTTTTCCAGATTTTCCATCCCAGCAAGCATGAGCACTAGTGAAAAAGATAGAAAATTATGCTCTTTTTAAAGGAAAAATGAGAGCTTTTGTTTTCCTTTGTCCTCGGGAACACAAGCTAGGTGTGCGCTGTCAGTCTGGAAACTGCGTCCTGCACTCTGGCTCCTGGCTGTGACTGAGGGGCAGGCCTCTGCCGGGCTGTTCACAGAAAAGCTGTCCTTGTGACTCCCCTGGGTCATAGGAAGGACAGGATTGAAGTCCAAGGGGATCTGTGAGTCCAGTTGCAAGTGGAGTCTGATGTGACAGATCTTGACAGGAAGGACTCTGTCCTGTGCAGAGGTGACATCTCCAGGGGAATCCAGACCACCTAGAAGGGACGATGCGACCTTCTCTTCTGAATGAACTCTGAGCTTCCTGCAACAGGAAATCCTTGGTCCAGAGAATGTTGACCTAATGGCAAGGCAACCTGTCTTCTCCAGAAAGTAAAAATGAACGATAACAAAGCCCAAGGGGACCACATCCCCCCATCCTAATTCCGAGGCCGTGGAGAAGACAGCGGGTACCCAGCAGCTTTGGCTCTCTGTTGGGTACAGGAGCTGCTGTCCTGGGAACCGAGTGTGAGCCATTCCACGCCTTTCTCAAGACTCCCTCAGTCACAGAGGTCTCTCCAGAGGCCAACTCAACTAGATTTTTGAAATGGAAAGGGCGTCGGGGACCTAGAAACGGTGACAGAGTTTGGATCAGAGGTGTCTTCCAAAAGCTCCCCGGTTAACCAGGGCTGTTTGGAGCTGAAATCCTCGGAGTGTGAGAGCTGTGACCTAATCAGTCCATCCTAGTTTGAATGGACGGACTGGGTGGAGACTGTGGGCAGGCATGACTGCAGGAGGTGGGTCACTGCAGCCGGGCATGTAGGTGTGCGTCTGCCCTCTGGACCTTTCCCTTAGCTCTCTCTGCTTTAGGAGCCCCCCTTGTTCTAAGCAACTTTTCTCTGCCACACCTTCCTGCCATGTTGCTCCACTTTGTCTTGGGCCCAGGGCAATGGAGTCCTCCTACCATGGACTGAACCTCTGGAACCATGAACTCAAATCAACTTTCCCTTGTCTAAATTGTTCTTGTCCGGTTCTGTGGTCATGGTGTCGGAAAGCTGACTGACACAGAGGGGGAGGGGCGTGGGGGGGGAGAGCTGCCTTGGGGACCAGCTGTCACTGCTGACGTCACACCCTCACCTTCTCACCCCTGAGGCGTGGACGATGACAATCTTGCATCCAATAAAGATGGATGAAAGTGCTAGCTATTGTGGGAGAAGAGGTGTCCCCAGAGAAGCATCCGAGGAGTTCCCAGACAGAAGGGGGACTCCAACCAGAAGTAGCAGGGGTCTTGGCGTATGTGACAGAAAAGAATTTTAGCACATGCCAGTCGAGGGCACGGACGGAGCTTTATTTAGGAAGGTAGATACACATTCAAAGGAGAGTGTGGGCTGTCGGGAGAGTAAGAGTCCAATATTTATAGAAGGGCAGCCTCAGGGACCAGCCTGGAGGCCGAGATGCACCATTTCATGAGAGTCTTCCCTGCTCTTGCCTGTTTGCCTCGTTTTACAGGGGCATGGGCCTCGAGCCTGTTGTTCGAGATTCTCAACTGGGTTTCTGTGTCTCAATGGCTCACGGGCTTTTCCTTTAACACTCGTGTCTCTCTGTCTTTATCCTAAATCTTTCTCTCTTTAGCTATTATAAATAACAGCCAACAAGAGCTACTAGTTAGAATTCCATCTCTCTTCCATTAGAGGGTGTCAACTCTCCGCCTCCTCCTTGCCAAAGGTGGGGTGACTCTGAGAGTGACCTTCCCCGAGAGGCCTGTCAGGAGAGTGTTGGATCCTATAATCAAGGCATGTTTCTTTTGAGGTTTAAATCTTAAAATGTGATGAAAAAGAGCTCATGTTAGTCTAAGAAAGGTTCACGTTATGCTTTGAATATAGCCCTTGTTGCTCTGCTATTGTGACCTATTCTTAAAACCGAAGCGTTTCTTTCTCTTCCTGTCTCCCTGCTCCTCCCTAATCTCTCCCTTCCCTAATCCTAGGAAAACAGGATCACCTTTCTCCCTCCTCCCAGGCAGAGTTATCTGTCCTTGAACACACACCCACCAGGAGAACAAAGTAATTCAGACTTTGGGGATGGCACCAGAAGATCTCAGAAATGACTGTCTCCTAAATTAACACGTGAATAACAGCCCTGGACAGGACCTGTGGGATGTAGCTTTCCAGTCACCTCTTTAAAAGTCCCCTCTTCCCCAGCATGGGCAGAATCACAGATTCTGGGATAGGAGTCCCCTGTGTTTCTCCTTTACTAGCAAAGCAATAAAACTCAAAACTGTGACTTGTCACTGGAGTGGCATGGGGACAGGGACGGAACCTTTCCTAACACTGGGGCCAGTTCGGCAGCCTCAGTTTGGTTCCTCACCTTGGTGGTATCTGTCTGTCTCTCTGCTCTGCTCACAGCTCCACCCTAGGGCTTGCTATGCACCATGATTGCTGAGCCTTCGGGAGCATGTGCTATGGGAGCCCCCCCAACCCAAAGCTTCCCTCCTGGATTCTTGAGCTGACCCCTGAGTCCATTTGAAATAAGACCAGCCTTTCTCCAGGCCCTTTCCATGGTGACAATGTCCTCCACAAAAGTTTATCTTCATATAATTGAAGTTTCTACCCTACCTTCTTCTTTTCAAGAAAATCTGTCAGGAAACCCAAACCCAACCACAGCAGCCACAGAACTGTGAGGGGTAAAGACGTTGACTCAGGTACAGGCCCGTTCAGTGACCTGGGGGTCTTCTACTGTGTGGGTGACTTGGGTGAGTTAATTTATCTCTCCGAGCCCTGCTTTCCTTATCTACAAATGAGGCAATGTGAGTACCTACCCTTTGCAGAATTTGAAGACCAGAATGTGAAAATTGAAGTCAAGTTCTCAAGGGAGTGGCATGCGGCTAACACACTGCCAATTGTTATCACAAGGACAACACCTGCCCGTTCAAGACAAGCCAGAGCTTTGCAGGCTTTTGCAAGTCATGGATGGAGACAGGAGAAGGAAGGAAGGAGGGAGGGAAGGAGGCAAGCGCTAAAGCTAATTACTTATGCTGTGACTTGCAGGTGGGTTGAAAAGGGAGCAATCACTTTAGTCTAAAGGCTCACAACCACTTTGAAGTTCAAGGTCATTAATCCAGTTTCAATTGATTACATTTATCAAAACTATCTCTTTTATTTGAGTTACCAATTTATTTTTTATGGATCACATTTTTGGATAAACACCTTTTAAAGTGATCCTATCTACTCATGCATATCTTCAGGATGAGCTGATAGAAGGATCACAATGTTATTAATAAAAATTAAAATATGGCCAGGCCTGGTGGCACACCCTTGTAATCACAGCAGCTCAGAAGCCTGAGACAGGAGGATCATGAGTTCAAAGTCACCTCAGTAATTTAGTAAGGCTCTAAGCAACTTAAAAAAAAAAAAAGCTGCCTCGATAAGAAATTTTAAAAAGAGCTGAGGATGTGGCTTAGGGGTTAAATGCCCCTGGGTTTAATTCCTGGTACCAAAACAACAACAACAACAACAACAATAATAATAATGATAATGATAATAATAATAATAATTAAATAGTAATAATAATAAATTAAAATATTAAACTGAGTCATTCTGGAGACAGACAATACTAACAGATAGAACCACTCATATGGCCAACACTTGTGCCGCTTCTGCTACACACCGGGCACTCTCCTAAGCACATGATGCTCATGAGCCGATTCACTCGTCACTCTCACCCTGGAAGCCAGTGTTATGATGAGGTCCTTCTGCACAGCAGACGCTGAAGGGCTGGGGAGCTGTGCAGTTTCCTCACGTTACGGAGCTGCAATGTGGGGGATCCAGAATTCATGCTGGTCAAGAATTGATGCACGTGTTGGGACCACGGCCTTAGTGTCAAGTCCTGCTCTGAACAGCTGAGTCTTGTGGGCAGGCAAGTTACTCTCCTAACCTTCAGTAACCACCGAGTAAAGGAGGTGGCTGTGTGAATCCACATGGCTGCCAAGAGTGTGAAAGCCAGGATAGATGGAGACACTGTCAACAGGGGAGTTAATGCTGCCCACTGGTTCTTGGTCATTGCTGCTTCCATTCCTTCCAGGAAAGGGACACTGTTATCGTTTGAATTCAGAAGCCTGGATACATGGGCCATGAGTTGTTATGAATCATGCCTCATGCACACCCCAAAGTAGCGTGCGCGCTCAGGCTGAGGTCAGAGTGAGGTTGGAGTGAGAACCTCTATTTCTGGGAGGTAGAGATGGTTTTTCTCAGGCCAAAGCCAAATCCCACACTCCAGGAGCTCATTGTATCTGGAAAAGGGCGTGACTGTTGGCTTCAAAGACACCATCTGCCCTGGATGAAGCTCTTCTTTCAAGGCTCAAGCAGGTACTGCCTCAGGATCTCTGCACTCGCTCATCCTCTGTTTCAAATGTTCCCCACTTCTCTCTTTGACCCAGTTAATTCCAATGTCACATTCAATTTCCTTGGGGACGTTTCCCTTGCCTCCTAACTGGGCCAGGTCCCCCTTCTCCATGCTGGTTACCACCCTGTGCTTTGCTAGATCACAAGTGGGCTGAGCTCAGAGACAACTGGGATCTTTTCCAGAATTGTAACCCAGTGTCTACTCTGCCTCCTGTACCTTGTATGGAACAGGTGCTCATTAAGTATTTTGAATGGAAGAGAGGACCAATTAATTCCCTTCCAAAAGCCAGGGCCCTTGGAAGCTTAGTTTGCATAGACTTAACAGGACTTCCCATGTTAATTGAATCATTGTGGCATGAACACGTGAAATTTGAAAGTTCTCTGCACCTGGAACAGTAGCATCACAGCCAGGGGATGAAGACCCACATGCAAAGATACAATAGTCATACCCAGTGGATACTGGATCGACCTGGAGCCTACAAAACAAGGAGGGGAAAGAGGACTTGCTCAATCTGAGGGCAGAAGAACTTCCAAGCACAGAAGTGTCTCTGGGATTGTGGAGGCCTCTCTGTGTGAGTCAGGTCACAAGGAGATATATTTGGTGCTAAATGCTGCTTCATATGGGCCACGGGGATGAATTCTAACTTACTGTAAATAGAACGAGGAGAGCTTTGCTGCTACATTATTTATTGCACTTTACATCTGGCCCTAAGCAGTGATGTTTTTAGGTTCCACAAAGGTATCTGTGTTTAGTGTATTGTCATTACATAAAGGAAACTCAGAGAGTTTACCTTATAAAATATAAATTAGCCATTCATCAACCACCACACAGGGCACTCCAGTGTGGTGGGCAGGAGACTGGAAATAAGTGACTGCATCTTCCCTCAAACACCAGGTCCAGATCAGCACGAGGATCCGCCCTTGTTGTTTTCAACCTTGCAGAATCTTTGAACACCGATTCTTAACTGAAATTGAAATGCAGAACGGACCTTTGATGAAGCCTCCCTCTGCAACAAGACAGTCAGGGAAGGCCGTTCATTTGCTGCCTGTGACTTCTTCGGTAGGTTTGGGTTCGAGGGCAACAGGAACAGGGACACTCCCTGTACCTTCTTTTGTGCATGGAGATATTGCCTTTCCTGCGACGGCAACTTTGCCCCCGATTTTTTCTTTCTTTTCTTGCTTCTGCTCTTTTGATCCCCTCCTATTTCACTTTCAGGATGTGCCATCTCCTTGGCAAACATTTGTCAATCCCTGCTCTGAGTGGCACTGCGCTAGTCTCACTGCACCCACAGGCACCCATGGCCCTCATTCAGCCACCAGGTGTCTGCACTCAACCTGGGCACCTTGAAGGCAGAGCCTTCTCCTGGAGGCCCTGCCAGGTGCTGCCTGGGACCTTCACTTAGATGCCTTTACGCAGCGAATCCTTCCAGAACCTCAGGCTGGATCCAGTCCCTCTGCCCCCACCCGGCCCTCAACACCTGCACCCTGCACTCTCATTTTACCCCTGGTGACTGCTCTTGGGAACTTGCACACAACCAGCAATTCCCAGTGAAATCCTCCTTGTAGGCTGAGCTCCAGACTCCCTGTGGGCAAGTCCTAGGTCTGTGTTATCCATCACTCTCTCCCTATGCCTAGCTCAATGCCTGGCACATAGTAGGTATATGCCTTTGTAGAGTGACTCTCCTGATTACAAATAACCACCAAGCACCCGGTGGCTTCCATGGTCTAAGTCCATATCGCATTCACCACATAGCTATGCAGTCCCTTAACAGTGCCCCTCAGAGTGGTGTCATCTGGGCAGCTGCTCAGGGACCTGTGTCCGTCTGTGACTTCATCAGCATCGCCAGCTTCTGGCCTGAGCTGACCCATAGTCATCAGCTGGCAGCTGGGGAACAGAGAGGGAGGGAAGGACACCTCCCCCTGGAAGGGACACATGTGGCGTTCTCACCCGTGGTCCTCAGGCCAGAGTCGGTCACATGATAACCATGTGCAAGGGCAGCTGGTAGGCGTAGGGGGCCTGTTGCTATTCACTGTGATCCCTCCCACAGGTACCTAGGGACAATGAGGACTGTGACAGGCACAGCCCCGGAGGCCTCAGCAACCACCATATCCAGAGCACAGAGAGGGGGAAAATAAAATTAGAAACCTAGGGACTGAGGAGGAGACTTAAGAAATCTGGGGATGCCCTATAAACGTGTCTAGTGTCTTCAGGACAATAGGCTGAGAGGGAAGCAAACAGCTCATTAGAGGCACTTGCTGTGAGCGAGGGCCAAGGTGCTCCCTGCCTACTCTAATCCTAGGGGTTGCAGTTGACTTGGACCTGGTCATCTCAGCATCCCGCTACCTCCACACAGTCGAAGAAGCAGCCCGTGAGGGACCCCTGGCAAGGAGTCCCGGGTGAAGGGGCTGGAGACCAGCAGCTCCCTGGGGATCCTGTGCCCTTGGGGCGTTCCCTGGATGCCCTCAGTTGCTTTCTCACTGTGGATTTCATTGTTAATCCGCTGCCTCCATCCTGACAATGGGGACAGGTGTGTGGGGGAGACACAGGTGTGCTCCACTTGCAGAGCAGACAGTCCTTCCAAATGTGTGCCTGAGCAACACTGTCCAACTCACATTCCAAAGACAAGTCCCGAAGACAGACCCTTCCTGGTTGTTGTGAGGACACAGAAGCCCCAAGGGAACCTGCCACCTGTGTGGCAATGTGACAAGATGCCACGTGCTAGGAACAGAGGGAATGAAGGAAGGGGAATCAGAATGCCCAGGTACTGGGCCAGGTGTGGACAGAGAGAGGCGATTTTAACCCAGGTGAGAGGGGGCCTCAGTAACAAGCAGCATGGGCACAAAGGCTGGAAGGACATGAGGTTAGCAGGGTGGGGACTGGGGGAAGAGGGGATCTGAAATGACAGCCTGTGGGAAGTCCCTACGGCTGGAGAGATCCTGATGAGACAGCAAAAGGCAGACAGAGGGGAGGTGGCAGGGGAAGCAGCCGCAGGGAGACTTGGGGGCCCTGGAGCATCTTCACTTCCGCACTGAGCCAAGTGCACCACTGTGGGACAGTGCGGTGCAGCCTGGGGACCCAGCCAGGCCTGGAGGGGATCCCCCTGCCGTGTTGAGAGGGGACAGTGAGAGGCCACTGGAGGTTATTGCAGGGCCCGGGCAAGAATCCTTCGTTAAAATCACCTCATAATCTAGAGTTCTATGGCACAGTGTGGGGGTGACATTTAACAACGACCCACTCTGAATTTCAAAGTTGCCAGAAGAGAGGATTTTGGATGCTCCCAACACAAAGAAATAATGAAACTTTGAGGTGAAGGAAACATTAATCACCCCAACTAAATCATCACACGTTGTATGCATATTGAAATATCACACTGTACCCCATAAATATGTACAGATATTATGTGTCAATTAAAATAAATAAAAAGTAATTGATGATCAAAACATAAAGTTCCAAGCATATGCCTGATACCTTACGTGGGTTATTCATATAAAAACTACAGAGTAGATATCAAGAAACCCCATTCCGTTCTTCAACTGAGAAAACTGGATGCAGGCAAATAACCCACTGTTACATATTTAGTTAGTGTTAGAGACAGGTTTCAAAACCTGACTCAAAAGCATGGGCGCCCACTGCATGCAGCCCACTGTGAGACTGAGGAGACCCTGCTCTCCAGAGCCAGGCTGGCAGCTGACGGAATGGGGGTCGCCACTCTTGCACAAGACAAGAGACGGGGAGAGGGGCGGCCTTCTCCTCTGCACACCCTGCGGGGCTCCCTGGTTGCTCACTAACATACTTCCCAGGGAGAAACCCTCTAGGCCCTGGGGTAATATAAGAAAGCCATCGAGGAAAGCATGAAGAAACAGAAAAAAAGAACAAACACAACAGCATAAAATCAGACTCCAGACTGCAGCGTGGAGAGGGAGAGACAGGGAGAAAGGGAGGTGAGGAGGGAGGAAGGGGAGGGGAGGGGAGCCTCCTCCGTCTCTCTGCCTAGAGGGCTTGTCTCTCTCCCGATTTGGTCTTGATCAAAGAAGGAGTCCTGTGGCCTCGCCCCTTCATCCTCATCAAGCAAAGGCCAAAAAGCAGGCAAGCTGAGCAGACCCGGTGGCTGCCCACAGGTCCACCCCGCCGCCCAGCCCTGCTCCAGTCCGCACTAGAGGGGTGCTGACAGCCCCGGACTCCTTCTCAGCTGGCTCTCTGTGCCAGTTGGCGGAGTGTCTTAGGTGAGAGAGAAGAAAGCACAAGGAAGGGACAAACAGGCAGTCTCCTCCCCTCCTCCCTGTTCGGTGAGGTCCCGGCTTAAGTCCCTGCCCTATTCTCTTCTCCTCCGCTTCTCTGATCTTCCATTACCTGTGCAGCTCATTCTTTGGATTAAATTCCTCCTGCTCTAAATACTTAAAGTGGTTTCTGTTTTTCTTGAATGACATGGAGTACTTTCACACAATGGAAAGCCGTGTATTCTAAAGCTCTAATAACGGTATAAGGAAGGATTCTGTTTTTAAAATACCTGCCTTGAAGATGGGTTCCATTTCTAATGTATTATTTAATAGTAAAGATGTCATTTGAATAGAAGACAAAGTGTTTACAGGCAGGATGGTCACTTTGAAAGGAGAACCATTCAGCTCCTTAAAAGTTTTTTACAATGACTTAAGATGCATTATCATCCATCCACAAGTTCATCAATATTTAATTTTCTTCTAAAATTCACATTGGGATTAACATTATAAAGAAAACAGGCTTTTATTCCAAGAAAAAAAATATTTCCATGAAGTGGTTGTTTTATCTGATATCTCCGTTAGCATAATGCGGTGCCAGGGAGGTTATTTATTTGAACAATAGGTCTTTTTTTTTTTTTTTTTTTTTCAGAATTTCTGCCCCTTGCTACTTTTACAATCTAAGCCTCATGTTATCAGCAGGAAGACACAGTGTATAAATTTTGCAGCAGCAGAATATGTTCCCGAATGTTTGGTCAATCTTTGGGTGTTCCCAAAAGAAGGTAATGGAAGGATTTTAAGAGCCGGAGTTTTGTGAACTTGTCTGGTGATTCCCTGGGTTGGCTACCACTTTGCAAGATGTTATGGCATGGGGACCTAAAGAGGACATCCCTCCTCTCATTATGCTTATTCAGAACCAATTTGTAGCTATCTCCTAAGTGCTGAGCTTTAATAGATCTGCTCTTA
Source organism: Callospermophilus lateralis (assembly GCF_048772815.1). Lineage (NCBI taxonomy): Eukaryota > Metazoa > Chordata > Mammalia > Rodentia > Sciuridae > Callospermophilus > Callospermophilus lateralis. The sequence goes on from NC_135318.1 coordinate 8,512,381, forward strand.
ATAATTAATCCTTCCTTTAAAGTGCTTTGATTTTCTGATTCATACTCAGCTAAGTATAAATTTGGTAACTCTCAGAAACACACAATTGCAATGTGGGAAGGGCCGCATTAGGCTTCGGTCCCTGATACACGTGGGGAAGTGGCGAGGCAGGATGCACTCTACCCCTTCCTTGGGGAGAAGCTTGGCCTTACTCACCCCATCAGAAGAGGCGTACCCAGCCGTAACTAAAACCTTGCATGCTGGTCACCCCGCGTGTTCTCTTGCCACCTTGACCTGGCTGCTTATCTCTGAAGATGCAGTGGCCACCTTCCCGGGGTCACCTTACCGGGAAGGCTTCCTCCACTCCTGGCCCTGCTCCAGTCTTGCTCCGTGGCCTGCCTTCCACTTTACCTGAGTTGCCCTTGCTTGTCTCTGCAGATGGTTGCAGGCAATCTCTTAGCCAGTCTGCAGCCCCCAGGGACTCCGTGCCTCTGCAGAGCAGGGACTCTGTCTGTCTGAGGCCGCAGTCTAACCAGCTTCTTGCTCTGTGTTTCTTCAGCAAAGCCGAGCTGAGCAGAGCAGCTGATAATTTATGAAGTCTAGATCCTACCTCCAGCCAACGGCAAAGGCCACAGTTCCCCAGTCCTGCGCTCCATGACCATTTCAGGACACAGTTGAACACTCATCTCATTTCTGCACAGTCGCCTGGGTGCTGCACTGCCTGCATTTTTCCTTTTCTTTTTGGCTTTCTTCCTGTAAGAATTACACAATGTGCTCCTCTTACCTCCTCCTCCTCCTCCTCCTCCTGTGTTATACTGTACCTCCGGCTCTGGAAAGCTATGAATAAAGACAGACAGCTGGCACTTAGGGATCCTGTTACTAATTCAACGCATACATACCTTTCCTTGAGTCCTGAGGACTTGGATTCTCTTGAGAATGGCAAAGCCATATAAGCCCTTCACTGGGTCCCCTACAGAAAGCTACAGATCTCACAAACCTGAAAGGGCTGTGGAGGCTCTGGAAGGGGCCTGGCTCCATCCTCCAGGGGCGGGACTTAGCGGTCATGGCTATGACCCTATCCAGCTGTGTAGAAAGGCTCTATTGGGCTTCGAGTTAGGGATTCCAGACCAGCTCTCATCCCTCTCTGTAGCTCTGTTTCTTCATTTTCGAAATAATGTCAGTGCTATGGATTGCCCATTGTGTGGGGAAGGGTTCATAAGATAAAGTTACAGAGTCAGGCACCCAGAGCTCAAAGTGGAAATGATGACAGAAATGTTTTTATTCCAAGTTATTAGGAACTGAATCATGCATGCCCCAGCCCCTGCACTGAAGCACCTCAGAACATATAGCCTTATTTGGAGATATGGACTTTAAAGAGGTAATAAAATTAAAATTATTTGATTAGGGGCAGGCCCTGATCCAATATGACTGATGTCCTTATAGAAAGGGGAAATTTGGACACAGGGAGAACAACACCATTTGAAGACTAGAGTTAGACTACCGTAAGCCACAGGATGACCAGCCATTCCTGAGCCACACAGGGGTCTGACCAGGTCCTGGCTTGCTCACAGCCTCAGGAACCAGCCCTGCCCTCACCTGGATCTGGGACTTCCAGCCTCCACCCAGAGATGATAAATGTAAGCATCCAGTTTGCAGCAGTTTGCCTTTGAAGATGCTGATAAAATGGAGGAGTTGAACTCATGGTAAGTCTCTGGCCCAGCACTGGACAGACACTGAGCCGCCCTGGGCCTGAGCTACATGGTTCAGGCCAGTGCCCTTTGAGAGAGCTCTGGGCTCAGCCTGGGGTGAAGCGCTGGTTGCACAAGCCCCTTCCTGTCTAGACCCCATACTGAAAGCAAGAGTCTACCCCTCATTCCCCCAAGCTCAGCACTTGAAGGGGGTTCCTCAGGCTCCTTTCTGAGTTCTAATGCAGCTGGAGCCAGGAGGCAGTCAGACACCCACCCAGACGCAGGGCGTGGCCGCCTTACCCTTACCCCTCCACCGTGGTGACCTGTCCACTGGATGGGAATTAATGCACCACATCCCAGGTGACAGATCATCACACACTGCCGTGCTTTAAACTTGATCGGTGCCCATCTGACAGTCCTGAAGGTGAACCCTGTGCTAGACGCTGTGCCCCTGCAGTGCCCTGCTCTCCCACCTGCTTAGGTCAGAAATACCTGAGCACCACCTGTGGGTCCTGCTCATCACACCTCCAGAGTGTCCAGCCACAGGCGTCTTTTCTTTCCTTTTTCCTTTCCTTTCTTTCTTCTTTCTTTTTAAATTTTCTCAGTTCAATTATATCCTCATTTAGAGGGAAAGAATCCTGTAGTGTGGCCATAGTATTCTTTCAGAAATGATAATAATGATAACAATAATACTTGGTAAGCAATCAAGAAGTTTTAAAAATCTCTTGGTTGAATACCATGTATCGTCTCTCTGTCATCTTTTGGACCTGCTGAGGGCAGTCGCCACCCTCAGCTCTCAGCCAAACTCATCTCTCCTCTGCTGTCTGGTCTCTGACCCATTTCACGCTCCCTGCCCCACAACAGGCTTCTTCCTGCCACAGGTTTGGCTCCTGCTATTCCTCCTTCCCAGAATGCCTCCTGCCCTACAAAGCAACTTGAACTCTGTCTTCAACTCTTGGTTCAGGGATCTCCTGCTCCAATCCTCCTCCTTAAGACTCTTCATCCTCATCTGAACCCAAGGGCAGGGCCTCAGGACTCCTGGCAGCAAGCTGAGCTTGTTTGACTTGACGTTGTCTGTGATGATGTGTAGTTATTCCTCATTATCCAGGAGGTTAGATCCAGGATGCCAGTGAGACAAAACAGGCTCTCGTCCCTGATGCAAAATGGCCTAGTATTTGCACAGGCTCCTGCTTGCTTTAAACAGATGGCTTATGATACCTGATGTAATACAAATGGTTTATAAGTCGTTGCTACTTGTTTAGGGAACAATGACAGAAGTCTACACATGTTCGATACACATGAAAAATTTTTTCCAAACATTTTTACCCACAGATGCAGAACCTGCAGATGTGGAAGGCTGGCTGTATTTGCATTCCCCCTCTTCCTCAACTCTTTGCAATGTTGAGAACTAGGACAATGTCTTAGCCATATCTGTATCACCCATACTTAGTCCAGCAGCCAGCTTGTGCTAGGTGCTCAGCAAAAGCTTCTTCGATGAACAAGTAAATTGTATTAATTGATATTTACAAGTTTACAGTTTGCAAAGTATTTGAAATGTCAAAGAGTATGAGGAAAAGAGAAAGAAAGAACATGTGGATGTCAGAGCAGTTCCACGAAGGGCGCCTGCCAACCCGACTCAATTTTAAATGAGTTACTGCTCTCCGAGGGCCTGCAGTAGAAATACAGCCGTTAAGGGAGGGCAGTGGTTTTGTATTTGGACAAAGGAAGGCAAGTTCATACATTTTGGTGCAGAGAAGGGCCAGCTCCACTCCATTGCAATTTGATTAACCTCATGACCTTGACAAGCCAAGCGGGAACCCTGACCGCTGGCATTTATAAGGCAAATTCAGAACAATGACCAGACGTGTCTATGGCCATGCAAAAGGGCAGGTTTTGATGGTTGTCCCTGTGAGCACGGGCATCTCTCCCAAATAGGCCATATCCTGAAAGCAAAAGCCTGTTCCTATTTATTCAAGCCCAGAGCTCTGAGGGAGTTTCAGTCTCAATTCTGAGTTCTGCATCCATTGCCAAGACTTCTGGTAAAGCCATTTGGAAGTGAGGAGGGCCACGCAGGAGGAGGGCTGGCTTTGTGGTGGCTCCTGAACTGGACCTCATTGCCCAGGGCCCTGGAGGAACTAATGGGCCCAGCAAGAGTGGGCACTCTGCCAGTTCCATCTACTGTCCCCTCTAATCCAGCCCCTTAAATGCACCCAGCAGGGCTACAAGTCCATGTGGTGACAGCCCAAAAGGATACCACAGTTGCCTGCATTTTGACTCTGGAACTGTTCCAGGCCATCTTCCGGGTGTCTGCTTAGCTCCTGCTTCTCTCCTGCTTTCTTTCCAGGTTTCACAATCCCCTTTTGGCTTCATCTCCTTTTGGCTCCAGTTCTTAGTCAGCCCCTGTGGCTCAACAACTTGACTTCAGCTTTGTGTCTCCAGGTCCACTCCCCGTCTCCAACTCTGCCTCCTGCCCCCCACCAGCTCTTCCCCCTCTGTCTCTCACACCCGGGGGCCACATCTCTGCAGAGACCGTCTGAGCTCCACGGACCCCAGGGCTTGTCGGGCTCCTCCCAGCCCCACCAGGTCTATGACATGGGTCTGACCCCAGGCTGCTGATGGCCAACCAGAGAGCATCAACCCAGGCTCATGGCTTTGTGCCTGCACAACTTGGCGTAAATTTCTTCAAAGTTTGAGCGGCCCTCTGACAGTTAGAAGAGCTCATAGAGATGAAATCCACCTTTTACAACTGTGTGAAGGCTCCAGGGGTCTGGATTATGGTCCTTCCTCTCATCACCTGTCACTTGTTTTCTCCCTAATTTTTAAATTCTTGGTGGAACTTAGAGAGCTGCTTCGCTAAGGTCTTAGCATATAAAGTCCGGAGGTCAAGACGGGACATGTGGCCCCGGAGTGTGAGGGGAGCTGGTGGGAATGGTGGCTACCCAAGAGGTACCTGAGGCTAGAAATGAGTGAATAAATGAAAACTCTAGGTGCATGGAGACAGAGGCTTTCCACGAGAAAGCAGCACATTCTGTGTTCTCCATGGAACGCTGAGATGAGAATTAATTGGGGGTTTTCATGTTTTTGAAATTACTCAGATAATGGAATATTTAAATGTATCCCAGAAACACAGATAGGAACAGGCTGAAGGGCCTTAGAGGTTTCCTATTCTAACATTTGCATTTTAAAAATAGGAATACTAAGTGCAGAGGTGAAAACCACTCAAATTAAGCAAGAACGTGTGTCAAAGTCATTCTTTTACTCGATAATCCATTTGTTTATTAAGCATCTGCTGTAGCCTTAAAAGGGCAAGGTAGCAAAGTGGTTAAGGGAATGGGCTTTGGATTTAGTCCTGAATTCAAATGCTTGTCCCCATGCACCACTTAAGCCCCTGCAGCAAGCTCTGCAAGGTTAGACTTGGTTTCCTTGCCTTATAACGCGTAGTAGTACAGCCATGCACTCATAATGACAGGCTGCTTTGAAAAGCACTGGGGTAGATGATTCCATCATTTTATGAACATAAAAGGACACTTAGGCAAACTAAGATGGCTTCAATGTCAACAGGAAATGGAGCCTCCCAAGACCACCGCCACACAGGCACTCCATCTTTTCCCTTACGTGTGTGGCACCTGACTCTACCTACTTCAGAGGTTTGTCCCAATGACAAACGGAGGTCGGCCACAGAAAGCCTTCTGTACAGTACCCAGCACATAGCAAAGCTCAGAGAGAATGTCAGCTACAGCTTGGAAATATCTAGGCTCCAGGTGGATCACACACACACACACACACACACACACACACACACACATTATATATTATATTGCATATAATATAATTATATACATAATTTACTTATATACTTATATTTTGACATCATCATCAAACTATTAAAATTCTCATAAGTACCCTAGAACTTGATAGTATTTTACTTTCTCACCCTGTCTGCAGGAAACCAACCATGTTCATTTAACTTGTCAGACAGATACTGCAAATTTAAGGAAAAGGAACAGCTTCTCCAAGTGTTCTCAACAAGGACCTTCAGTTCTGTGAGACCAGCCCTCTTCCATTCATGAATATGCATGAGCTCAGGTCAAGGAGGCTCTGCCTCTTCCCAGGCATGACACTTTTTGGATGAGTCTTTGAATCTTGATGTTCTTGTATTTGAAATGAGGAAAAGAGTAACTACCTTTTGAGGATGCTTGAAAGTTAATTAACAAAAATGACTCTGGGTTGTCCTGTGCTCCTTATCCTTCCGGGCCTCTCTGCCCCTCAGCAGTCTGTTCCAGGCTGCTCCTATTCCAGTTCCTGTCCCTGAGCCCCCTTGGTCCTCTCAGCAGAATTCCAAGCTAGCATGGTGGTCTCAGGCACACCGTGGGCATGAGCCTCTGGTGCACCGTAATAGCTCTGCCACTCTCAGTGGGAAGAATATGTACCTGGGAGAGGTGCTTATTCAGTTGGCTGAGAGGAGAAATGCTGTTTGTATGTATGATGTAAAGTAAAGTAAATAATAAAACATGTTGTTAGGCATCAGCTGGTAGCAAGCTGACGGCCCTGGAACACCACAGCCCCAACCCCATGAGTCGCTCGAGTTACCTGAGGAACAAATTGGACGGAACAGAACAAGGGGAGTAATGAGCACCCACAGATGCACTTGCCTTCTGTACAGATGGCAGCTTTGTGCCAGACACTTTGCTTTCTTTAGCCCTGAAGTCTTCCTGATATTTCAGATTCATGCTGTGACTTCTTAGTGGAATGAAATTACAGCAGCTCAAAATTATATCAATAATTATATTCTGCTCAGATGAGAACGACTGTGTGTTCCAAGATGCTAGCAGGACCTCTAGCAACAGTCCGGAAAGCAATTTCTTTGTGCCAAATAATTAGGTGGAACATTTTAGCAAGAGAGTTAGAGGAGAGGCTGGGAAGCCACTACCTGAGGAATTTCATCTGTCACCCATTAGCTCTGTGGCCAAGGGTTCAGTCCTCGATGCCTGAGTATCTTGATTTATAAATTAGAAATAATAATATGCCCACCTCACAGAGCCATGATGTTTGCCTGAGAGATATATTGGTAGATGTGTTATAAATATCATCTCAAAAAATAACACATCAGAAAAATCCGCAAAATCAGAGATCCGAACTCTTAATTGGGGTTCCCTGGGAATTGCCCATGTTGGAATTTAGGTTCCTGTTAAAAAATATTAACTTTATTCTCTCTACTCCAATTTGTAGACTACCTCTACTTCTTGATTCTGGAATGGGCCATGTGCCTTTCTTGGGCCACTGAGGTGTTGGAAGATGGGACATAACATTTGACCTAAGTCCCAGGAAGCATTGCTGTCCTCTGCTGGACTTCTGGTCCAGAGGAGAATGAAGGGCCCTTAGATCAGAAACCAGCAGAGTTCACTGATCCCAGGGACTCTTAGAAGAGGCCGGGTTTATACTTGCTGTTTTAGTGTCTCATTTGTTTTACATTTTCCTTTTCCTTGTTTTTTTTTTTTTTTTAAGAATTTTATAATTGCATGCTGCACAAAAGTGAGCTAAGTAGGCCTAGTAAACCCTCACTTTGAGCTCAGAGCTCCTTTCAAGGTCTGTACAGTGGAGCAGACATGTGTGCAGTCAAAAAACTGCCCACTTTAACATGTGATGAAATCTGGAAAATAGCCCAAGACGACATATCTGCCCTTTCCAGAAAGGAGGTGGGACAGTTCTCACAACAGCAGCACGTGGGGGGACTCTGGTGTGTCAGGTGGCAGCTCCCAGGAAGAACTCTTTCCACTCTTGAGAATTATTGGAAGAGGCCACATCTAGTCATCTGGTAAACCATCCATAGTGCAAGGGCTAATGAAATTCAAAAGCTTCACAAGGTTCTCAAGCTACCAGCTACAGAGGAAACAGGTAAAACACAGGTTAAATCTTAGTGAATTATGTGCACAGAACACTCTGAGAGAAGAAGTGAATCCCATTTATTATGTAATGTAAATCTACATCTATTTTTAAATAATTTTACTTTGTAATGGCTGTTTTCTGCTATTAATTATGTGGGCATTGAAGAACTCATAAAGGGCTTAATTAATTGTATATAAGTTTCTGTTCTTCAAGAAAGCCAATACCTTCGAGTTGCTATGATATCACCAACCACGAGGAAACGTCTAGATCAACTGAGATGAAGAAACATCAGAACCCATTTCAAAATGATTTTAAGAATGTGCCTCAGAGCCGGGATTTCACACATGAAGTGGCATGAAGTGTGGTGACAATCTTTCTGTGGAGCATGACTTTGTAATGAAGGCAGATCACACATCCATTTTGCTCATTTATGATCCTAAGTTTTGTTGTGCCTTTACCAAGTGGGAAACAAGAGTTCTCAAGGTGTGGGTTCTGCGAGCAGAAGAAATTCACCAAGAAAGAGTTCAATGATTTTAGTTTCGCAAAATATATCATTCAAATAGAAAGCCAAATTAATTTCAATTGTGAATCTTTCCTTTCCATATCATGGAATCTAAGTAAAGGCATACAAATCCTTTAAAATTCGATTTAAGAGTTCTATATTAAAGATAAAATTGTTTTACAGTGTAATGTAAGTGTTGAGAAATCCACAGAACAGAACTGTCTTTGGAATTGGTTGTGAGACAAGCATAATTAGCAACAGCATTCAGACAAGCTGCCGTAACCTACCAATCAACACAAAAGATGTCACCATTGAAATGCACAGACAAATGCATGTTAATATATAAGTACACATAGGTATAAACATGTTAAGCAAATAATCTTCAAATTTTCCTCCTGAGCTGAGGTTGAATACTAAGGAAGAATCTGTCTACCTACAGCATGGATGTACACATAGGTGCCTACATTTTTTGCTGTTAGTTAATCAGATTTTGGAAATGTTTGATTTATTCAGAACTCTGCTGAAAATGAACCTAAGTACCCTACGATCCCATTAAACTTTTTGTAAACAGGCCTCCTAATTTGCTATATTTTGCTGAAAATTGGTTGGAAATCTTTAATCAGAGTATTCAAAAAATGGCATGGATCCTCTCAAAAAAATAAACAATAAAAATACTGCAGCTTTTAAAGCAGTTAACAAGTTGCAATTATTAAAACAAAGCTGGCAAGCAAGAGGACACTAAGATTTGTCCCTGTAAAAGCAGAGGAAGAAGTCAACAATGATGGAAGTGTGAGGATGTGCAAGTTCTAGTGGGATAGCACAGGGGGATCAGGGTTCTGAGTGGGGGCAAGGTTGGCAGCTGGGACAAGGCTTGATGGGAAGTATTTATGCCTTTCAATATGAAGAAAATGATTACTAATATCCTCCCCATGAGCTGAATTTGTTCTGATCTTCCCAAGTACTTCAGCATGCATACAGTGTCTTTACAATTAAAAAATATCATCTACGGAAATGAGTCAGTTGAATGTGTCAACTTCATTAATTTTACAATGAAGATCTGAAAAGGATTAGAGACAATTCTATTTAAAAAATAAAGAAAATAAGATTATGTTGAAAACATTTTCACAAAAATATGACATAATTTGGAGACATTAATGCTAATAAATTGTTTAAAGCACATAAATAAATATTCTAAGACTAATGATTCACCCTAGGCTTTTTTTAATGGCTCAGATAATCAATAAAGATGACTTTTAATATTTGCTTTTATGTACCTGGATATATAGTGTTTAATTTTTTTTTCCTATTTGAAAAACAATTTGTGTTTTGAAAATGGTTTTGAGTAGAACTATCTTACAGGCTATCGATATTATAGATTGTTAATAAATAAAAATCCCCCCAATATGTAATTTTTGACTCTTTTTAATATCCCCTTTCAGTCCCAAAGTGCATCATGATTTGAGGAATAACTTTGAAGGTGACTCTAAATCAATACCACAGGTGACAGTTGTGTCATGCCTGTTCCCTAGTATCACCTGATTTGGAAAAACAGGGTCTCTGTCACAGAAGGCAGTATAGACTATCAGAGGGAAAGAGGCACAAACACTTGTTGAGCATCTCATGACTGATTTCTGGCAGGAAGACCAGGGAGTGTCAGTCAGTCATTTCTTGTTAATCAAGGTGAATGTGAGTCGTCCCCAGCAAACACAGGTGCCCCGGGCTTTTTCCATGAACCGTGAGTCAAGCAAGGTAACATAGTGTGCTTCCCTACTGATTAGTCAGTTCTCTCTTCTGGAGGCTAAACCAATAAGGTTTCAAAAGGCTTCCTTAATCATGCTTTTAAAAATAGGTCACACAAGGATACTGAGGTCACTTTAATTAGCCATGCATGAGTCATGCATGTGCTTTGGGTCCTAGGTATGTTTCCTGATCATAAGACACACCTGTCCCAAATGTGTCTTATGGTCACACTCTCCCAAATACTGCAGCTAAAATGGAGGCAGATGGAAGATCAAAAGTCCAGTAACAATGCCTTCAAGCAGCCCTCAGGACCCACCTTCTAGTCCTCTCTGCCAGCCTTGGTGAGTTCTGTAACCACGGTCTTTAGATGTGTGTGAGTGTCACTTTAGAGTGGCATTCTGCATGTGCCATTTCACAGAACATGTTAAGTCACCTGGGAGGGGGACAGACCAATGGTACAATCCCCTCTACCCTCATATAAACAAAGTAAATAAATAAAGTAAAAGCTACGTTTCTTCAAGTTTTACTTTGCATCATTTAATTCTGAAAACAATCTAATGAAAAGTCAAGATCACCTATAAAGTTGTAATACTATTCATTTAGTTCTGGGCATTTGACTGCAAAATAGTGCTTTAAACTCTGTGCTACACTCCCCCTCAAAATTCTGTACATCTAAATACTATCTCAAGCTGGGTGCAGAGGTGCAACTCAGGAGGAAGACTGAAAGTTTGAGGCCAGCCTTGGAAACTTAATGAGGCCCTAAGCAACTTAGCGAGATCCTGTCTCAAAAGGAAAAATAAAAAGGGCTGATGATGTAGTTTAGGGGTAAAGTGCCCCTTGATTCAACCTCAGTATCAAAAAAAAGAAAAAGAAAAAAATTACTATCTCCAATGTTAAAAAAATTGTGGAGTTTAACATTTAAGCTCAAAAGTTTATCCAGCTCTATAAATGCCTACATATTATTTATTGGAAGATGTTGGCAATGAAAAGAAGACAAGTGTATTCAGATGCATACAAGCTAAAACAGTGCAGCACTAGGGCAAGGTGTGAGACAATGGAGCAAAGATTTCAGAGAACCACCATTTTATATAGAAGCACTTTATATGTAACCAACTTGATATTTCAAAACATCAGGGGGAAAAATCAATCTCAAAATGAAGCAGAAACCAGCTCTCAAATTTGGGGAAACTATCAGAATACAACTATGCTTCAGGATGTTCAACATTCAAGATTTTAGATTCTGATGTATTACAAATATAAATGCTTTACTTAATACATATTTATGAAACATCACTATCACCTAATGTTACACAGTACAGTGGTGACTCATATCTAAAATTGTTCCCAGGTCAGTTTTGTCACTTCAATAAAATATGCTCTCCTTAAGTACAAGTTTTTTACTCAGCAAACATTTACCAGACTCTGGTTAATGCACTAGGAATGCAAATTAAAGGGCACAGTGCTGCTCTTATTATCAACTTTGTAATTCTTCTGTATTCCCCATGGTACCCAGTTCAATTCTGGCCCACAAAGAACGTTAAATACACATTGATGGCCAATAACTTTCCTGTAATCTGAAGAAGAAGAAGAAGAAGAAGAAGAAGAGGAGGAGGAGGAGGAGGAGGAGGAGGAGGAGGAGGAGGAGGAGGAGGAGGAGAAATGGAGGATGGGAAGAGGGAGAGAGGAGAAAAAAGGTGAGAGAAGGAGGGAGAGAGTTATCTATTAATTTCTGCATGTAGAAAAAGTATTGAGTCTTTCCTCGGTATCTATCAGGCATTCCCTACAGGAACCCAAAGTATCTGCAGATGCTCAAGTCCCTTATAAGAAATGGTTTAATATTTTCATATAACCAACATGCATCCTCCCATATACTTTAAATCAGCTCTAGATTATCTAGAATACTAATACAATGTAAATGCTGTGTAAATACTTGTTACATTCTATTGATCAGGGAAAAAAGGCAAGAAAAAGTCTACACATGTTCACGAATACGATCATTTAAAAATATTTCATAGATACATATTGATTGGTCAAATTGATAAAATTCATTGTAATATTGCCATACCTGCATGCAGCATTCATTGGTCATATCCATCCACCCTTCCTCCACCCTTTCTTGCCTTCTAGAACCCTTCCCAGTCCTATATATGGAAACTAAATGTTTTTTAATCCAGGGTTGGTTGAATCCACAGAAGTGAAAATGACAGATATAAAATATCATTGTTAAAAAGACAAATGGATAAGCAATTTATTTCAATGCAAAACAATAGTTCCACAAAGGATATAATGAGTAGCTCTTATAGATGCACAGAAGGAGGGCATTTAGCCCAAGATGGGGAAGCTAGGGAGCACTTCTGCAGGTCATGATGCAGGAGCAGGGAGTCCTGAAGTTCAACAAAAGCCAACTAGTCAGCAGAATACAACAGACACTAGTATGGCAATATGTAAATCAATGGATGTGCAACTGATGTGATTCTGCAATCTGTATATGGGGTAAAAATGGGAGCTCATATCCCACTTGAATCAAAGTGTGAAATATGATATATCAAGAACTATGTAATGTTTTGAACAACCAACAATAAAAATTAATTTAAAAAAAAAAGCCAACTAGTGCACTAGAGGACTGGTACCTGTTACATAAATACATGCGGAACTACTGAATAAATAGAGAATTATTGTTGGATCGGGTGAATAAGTGAAAGGATGGGGGAATCAAAATTGTTTTACATGTGGTTTCTGACTTTCAGGTTCTCAATGATCTTGAAGAAGAAAGGCGACCTCAAGCAGTTAGCTACTTCCCCAGAAGTCTAGAATTCTTGAGACAGGGGCCTGGTTATCTCACAGCTTGGTTACTCCATCCTTTATCCTCTGGGAACTGCTGTCCCTCCTCTGGCTTTCTCTGTCTGGTCTGCAGATGCTGCCACAGTTGATGCATCACATCTCACACAACAAATGCAAGGCAGGAGCTGGGCTTCTCCCCATCGGTGTACCCTTCCGCTGGAGAGGAAAGGCTTACTACAAGTTTTCCAAAGTGCACTTTCCTTGAGCTCCATTGGTCAGGACTCCATGACATGGCCTTGTTTATTGACATTGAAGGCTGCGAAAGATGCGCCATTTCTGCCTCTTTGGAGGGAACAGTGTTCGATAGTCACAGAGGCATGGGAGAATGGCTGCTGGCTAGGCACATGAGCTAGCCTCATGAGCTAACTGAACCCTAAAGAGAAGAACTGGCGACACGTAAATACGATGCCCCATATATTAAGGTGACACGTGTGACATCAGTTCCTAAACATTAAAAATAAGTGAAAATTGAAATACGGTCTGCAAATTGTTACCATTTCTTGTGCTTCTCTCTCACACAGGGTTCTCTCCATAATAAAAGACGTGAAGTTTTAAAATAGTCGTAAGTACAATAATGCGGAGAACATCTTTTCTTTTCCTTAGTCTTCCCCTTGACTCCACTCTGAGAAACTTCATGAGCCCACTAGAAAGATGGAACTGGGCAGTGAACATCTCTTACATGCCCGACGGTCTCCAAGGAACCTGACATAACTCATCTCACTCCATCCTGACACTGATCCCAAGACAGGCATGAACAGGAAAGGGAGGATCACGGGGCCAAGTACTTGTCTCAAGTCAGAGAGCTGAGCGATAGTGGAGCCAGGCGCCCACACTGGCCCTGTCCGACTGTAGACAGCAGCCCTCCATGAGCACATCTGCGTCAGGAGGTGATTCCACGACCGTTGGACTATGTTAGGCATTCCACGTTTGTGAGTGCGGCTGTTGTGAAATGCCTCAATTCTGACAACTGGCAGGAAATGTCTCTTTTAAGCCCTTCCTTGCTTGTTAATTTATTACTGCACATGAAAGGGCCCATTTTCATAATCCAAGAAATTTACACAGATTGTGCAATGACAGTCATAAATCATATTCAAAACGACTAAGAGGACGAAAATTCCAAGTGTTTGCCTGAGCTTTGCAGAACCTTTCATTTGAGAGATTACATAATTTGTTTTGAACCTACACATTCATTACTGAGTCAACAGATAATTCACTGAACACCCACCATGCATCACACCATACACACTCACGGATGTTTGTAAGCCTTGATTTGTGATCAGATTTTAATTCAACAAATAGTTCTTGATTGTGGCACCGGCATAATGATACACTCTTACAGGTTAACGAAATAAGCTAAGGCTGGCTGGCCCTTGAACTCTGGACTTCTGTTACTTGAAAATAATTGTTCAGCTGTTTTAGGGGGGGAAAAGCGTTATGCTCTTTTCCCTAACACAGAAGCACGATCACATTTATAATGGCGTAGGCTGTGTCCTGCGTTTTCTGTTTTTATACCGCACATCCATTCTCCGTCCTCTGCTCTGTGTCAAATGGAGCCAACCCCTATGGATGGCTTAAGCTGGGCTCCCCCGCTGCATAACTTCCCCTTGGGTTCAACCAAACAGCATCACCCCAGCCAAGTTGGGTAATTTCTTTTCTGCTCTCTCTCTCTCTTGAGCTTCATTCCCTGGCAGGGGCTTTCTACCCCTCCCCTGGGACTCTGGCTCCTCCTGGGGGCTTCTCCAGAGTTCCGGTTCTCAGGGGTGTCCAGTAACCCCATTCTCCCTTTGCCATTTTGGTGACAGAGGCAGTAATGGCTCCCTAGTTTTACCAGTCTGAGTGCCTTACTCTCCACCTGGCACACACATCTGCTAGGATTCCTGTATTAAAATCTCTTTCTTTGAGCCCTTTGGGGAATATCCTGTTTCTTATTGGTACCCTGGCTAATCAAAAGATGAATGCTAAAGAAAACTTTGAAATCCAATCTCTCGTTTACATTTTACAGGGATGGAAACTCAGGTCCACAGAGGGTTTCACTTGCCTGAGGTCACTTGTCCCTTGGGAACCATGGAAGACAGCTCACCTTCCTCTCCAGCTCAGATCCCAGGAACATCCTCAGAGCAACCTTTGCATGGGACCCATTTCCTCTATGGGTTCTGCTCTCCCAAACTTTGGGCAATAGCCACTGCTGCAAGCTTTTGAGCCTGCAAGCTAAGGACATGAATGAACTGAGTCATCCCCACAGAGCTTCATTAATTTTAAGGCAATTTAAGATTTCTGAGTCATGGGTTTCAGTCATTTAGACTTTCCCAGCTGGTACTGTACTTGCCCACACACATTTTTCTTCAAAGATTGCATCTGTGTCTAGATGTGTGGTTCTGCCCACTCTCAATCATGCAGAGCAATGCCTTCTCCATTTGCCATGTGCATTTCAGTCTTTGCAGGAGGGCTCAATGGAATTAGCAGTCTGCAGCTGCAACCAGGCTTCATCCGCCAGAGACATGCACAATTCCAGATTCTATATCCAACACAATATTTTACCTGGTCTCCCAGGAAAACTCAAAGTTATACCATATGGCGACTACACTCACTGAATAATATTTAGCAACTTGATGAACAAGGACTGAATCATATCTCAACCATCTTGGCCAAATATTGTTTTATATAGCAACAGTATTAGTAATATATATGTTTTATTTTTTACACTAGTACTTCCTGCTACACCCACTGAAAATTAAGAGCTAGACCTCACTGGAAGTAGACTGCACAATAAAAGAGTTCTTGCTCATTAGCAATCTTCAGTTCAATATTGCATTGTATGTATGATACACTCCGAATGTCTGCTCTTTCTTTTCCTCCAGAACAGCTGCTGGGATTGAGCAATAGTCTCCCGGGGTAACGCAGCAGGGAATCCTGGGGCATTTCCCAGACATTGAAAACAAAGGATATATATCCATGAGGAGGACAGGTCTTGAGCTCTCTTCCTCCCACCAGGGAGAAACCCCCACCCCATACTGCTGGGATGTAGGAGGAGAATATTAACAAGCCTCTGTGAGTGGGATGCCTATGGCTGGGTGATCTTAAGAAAGTCACTTTTTGGCCAGGTGCAGTGGCACACGCCTGTAATCCCAGCGGCTCAGGAGGCTGAGGCAGGAGGATGGCGGGTTCAAAGCCAGCCTCAGCAAAAGCAAGACACCAAGCAACTCAGTGAGACCCCATCTCCAAATAGAATACAAAAGAGGGCTGGGGATGTGGCGCAGTGATCGAGTGTCCCTGAGTTCAATCTCTGATACCTCCCCCCTGCAAAAATGCGTCACTTTCCTCTCTGAACCTCAGTTCAGCTGTTTAACAAGAATAATGATGAAAACCATTTATAAACTATAAATGCAAGTGCTAGGTCAGTCATGCATAATGTCCAGGCAAGTCTCTGCTATACATAAACAGCCATAGGGAAATGTAGTCCTTACTTTAATCAACTGAAAATGGGAAGATGCAGAGATAATTTCAATAAAATATGGCATGGCTAAGATAGAGATAAACTCACGGGAAAAACTCTTAGCTCAACACAGGATTTCCTGAAGGAGCTGGTTCTCAAGAAGAATCTTGTATGATCAGCAAGATTTATGGAGCTAAGAAGGATGTCTTCCAGCAAAGACCATGAACATTCGTCACTAGAGAACGTGATGCGTGGTACAGGGTCAGGAAATAAGGCCATATGTATAATAATTACAGTATCAGTCATTCTTACTACAGCACCCATGTTTCACAAAAATAACTTAAAAAAAAGATTTCTGGGAGAGCAAGTCCTGTGCTATAGCAGCAGCAGCAGCTCATCTCTTCCCACTCCTATGACAACTATTGTGGCTATCTCCATGGGAGACTGTTAGCTGTAAAATGTTAAATTTACCAGAACTGGGTGGAAAGCCATTCTGCTTTACCTGGATGCTCTTCTGCATTCAAATCCCTAAAGAAAACCAGTCAGCATCTTCATTCTTGGAGAAGCAGTGTTGCCTTCCATACCCTGATGAGGTTCTCCATGGTCTCTGTGCTACAGTTTGAAAAATGAGGGATGAACAAACTCTTTGTTGCCAAAGATGAAAGAGGCTTGAGCATCAGGAAACCGAATGCTCTTATTTCATAGACAATGTGATTGAGCTCTGGTAAGATCAATGAACTTGACCACAGACCCCTAGAAAAATATTGGATGAAAACAGATATAAGGTGCCATGAATCACAGCTGAGGGCTCTCAAAAGACCTAGATGGATTCTCACCCTTTAGGACAGAGGTAATAGTTTCCTAGACACGGCCCTTGTACCCATGGAGCTCCTGATTCACCGAGAGAGGCAAGTGAAGCTTTTACAATGACAGAGGAATCAGAGTTCCCCATAAAAATATCGTCGCCTGAAGCCATGCATATGAGGAAGGAGATGTTCCCTTAGCTGGACATACGAGAAGATGGAGGACCTGAGATTTATTCAGTCTGTTTAATAAATACCACTTCACTGTGATCGCTGCAGGAATCTTTCTTTCCTACTCCTCTTGGTAAGGCTTCCTAGAGGAACTGGCTCACAAAGCTAGTCAGTGGTGACCCTTCCTTGTTGCCGTTGGCTGTGCAAAACCAAACCCAGCTCTTACTGATGGGAAACAACCATCACTCTTTAGCTCATGACAGACAGCATGACTGAGGTCATCTGGTGGTGGCAGTTTGTCAGCTACGTGTGCTGTCGAGAGAGACAACACAGCTTCATTCTCATGCCCAGAGCCTTGCCAGTTAGTTGGAAGGTTGAGTGGCACTGGACCCTCTCTCATTCCACATAATAGTGGGGCCATTCCCTATGGTTCCCCCAGCAGGTTCGTGGGTTGAACTATTGCATGCTAGGTTAGGACTCTAAAAGAGAAAGGCAGAAGCTTCCAGCTCCCCAGGGCAAGACCTAGAACTTACCACATGCCAGATGGTCCATTCTCATTGGTCCAAGCAGTCTCAGGCTAGTCCAGATTCCAGGGGACAGAATTAGCTCTGCCTCCTAACAGGAAGTGTTGAAGAGCTGTGGCCTCATCAACCTGGAACATCTCTCTCTCTCTACTTTGGGTCACATCACGTATTTAAGAAAATCATCTTGATTCATGACCCAAGAAAGAATGTGATGGGAAAAAGAAAGAAAAAAGTCTCAGATGAGAAAACAGTGTAGTACGAAAAAGCTGCCATGATACCATGAGTTCATATAGGATCTGCTATCCTGTGCCAGCCCCTGGCACAGGGATTGGCACATAGAAGGTGATCAATCGACAGAACTGAGCTAACTGACAAGAATTTCCTACTATATTTATTTTTTATGTGAATGAATTTCTCACACTGAACCTCCCAGGAAAGGTGCCAGGGGAATCTTATTGCAAAACTAGCAGTTTATTGGGTTGACAAAGAACATTCAATTAAGGAGATTCTTTCAGAACAATGGAATCATTTTAGTTATGAAATGTGGACTTAAAAAGTCATCATTTAGGAATATCCTGCAAGCATTTGAAAACTGGCTGGCAGATGTAGCCCCTCTCACTCAGGCACAGACTGAGAGTCCTTGGTGGGCACAGAAGGGCAGAGGCACCTGCAGATCTGATTCAATCCCAGGACCCTTCAATCCCTGATCTGATTAAGCATCTGCAGATCTGATTCAACCCCAGTCCAAACTCTGTGTATGGCACCAGACAGCCCAAAGGACGTCATTCAGATCCTTTCATCCAACAAAGATGACAACCAACATGTGCCTGTCACCATCCTGAATCCTGACGGTATAGAGGGAAGGACTCAGAACTTCCTTATCTCCAGGTTAGGGCAATATGCCCATTCTTAGAGTCCAGGGATGTGTGGCTATCTTGAGGTGGTAGACTAAGATGGTGGAGGATAGAAAGACTCCTAGAAATGGAGCAACCATGCCAGACGAAAGAATGCTTGAAGAATGTCAAAGGTGTGTCATGCCTCTCCGTGTATGTCAACAATTTTCAGGGTTTTTTTTTCCTTTCCTGTTGAATATAAGAATTTCCACCCTAAGATTCTGATAGGCCACCACAAATAATGTTAGGGTAAGCAACTTTTGAAATGGCTATCCATGATCTCTGTCTTCCACCCTCTGTAGTGCCCTCTTGTTGCATTTGAAATGGCTCTGGTCATTCATTTCCAATGAGTACAGCGTGGCCAAAGTGATGTGGCTGCTAAAGACAGACTGCCGTCAGGCACAAACACACTCCCTGGCTTTTCTCACGAGTTTGCTCTGCTGAAGCAAACTGCCATGTGGGGAGCAGCCTTATGCAGCAGCCCCTGTGTCTGGAAACGGAGGGTCCCCTCCTGTCAACCTCCAGGGAGGAAATGAGACCCTTGGTTCCATAACTTCAAAGGTCCTGAATCTAACCAGTAACTACACGAGCAGCCTTGGAAGTGGATCCTTCCCCATTTGAACCTTCAGATGAAACCACAGGCCTGTCCTATACCATGATTCTACACTTTTGAGTGGCCCTAAAGCAGAGGACTCAGTTCTGCTGAAGCATATCTAGATTCCTGATTCACAAATGTGATAAATCTGTGGTATCTTAAGTCACTAAATTTGGAGAAGTAATTTGTCATGCAGCAATAGACAACTGATATGTGCATAAATGAGGAATAAAATTCTAACTAGTACAACTACAAATGCCATGCAGTTTCTACTACACCATGTGATTCCTGGTCCATAAGAATCTCTCATCCAGGGGCCAGGGGGCCATCATCACATGGCCCTGTGATGGGTATAGCTCCCCCTTCCTGCAGTCTCTGCCTCAGGACCAAGCACAGGGCCTCCTCTTACACATGTTCTTCTTTCAACCTGTCGGCTCAGATGCTTCCCTTGCTTCAGGTACTGATGAAAAGATTCTTCTGCTTCTCTAAAGACTTCAGATACACACATATATACATATACATACATTCCCATATATTTGTATGTGTTTGTGTGTGTGTGTGTATGTGTGTGTGTGTGTGTGTGTGTGTTCCCACTGCTTTGCACCAAGGACTATTCTAAAGCATAAAATGATAAGTCCTGTGCCTTTATTTACTTTACGTTTGATAACTGCAGTTTCTACAGTTTGATTTGTGGTAAGGTTAGTTGGTGTAAATCTTGTGCACCTCAACTCCATTATTAATTCTGAGGTCAGGGATACAGCCCTTTCTGTGATGAATATTATAATAGGGTCCCAAAGATGACAGCACTCCATTGTGGACAGGACTATGACCTCCTCAAAATTTGGACATTGAAACTCTCACCTTCAAAGTGACTGATTTTGGAGATAGACAAGATCTGTAAGGAGGTAATTGAGGTTAACATAGGTCACAAGCATGGGTCCTAATCCAATAGGCTGGTGTCCTTCACAAAGAAAAAGAGATATGAGAAATGAAGAGAAGAGAGGAGAGGAGAAGAGAAGAAAAAGAGAAAGAGAAGGAGATATGGGGATGCACAAGCACAGGGAAAATGCCAAGCAAACACTGAGAGAGAGAGAGAGAGAGAGAGAGAGAGAGAGAGAGAGAGAGAACGAACTCGAGAACAAGCAGCCATCTGCAAGCCAAGGAGAAACCTACCCTGTCAATGCCCTGAACCTAGACTTTCAGCCTCCAGGACTATGAGAATGTCTGTGTATGTTGTTATGGCATCTCAAGCTGACTAATGCACTGTCATTTGACGGGAACCCAGTCAGGAAGTTCCAGAGAGTGAGACCTGTGATGGTAAGGAAAGGTCACGAGCAATGGGTTCAGACATGCCTGAGGTTGAATCCCAACTCTACCCTCTATTAATTAACCAAAGCAATTCTTCCTGATGGAACCCCAGCTTTTCTTCTGCAAAATGGGGTTCATCCTCTCTGTATTCCACTGTTACCTTAGGAAGATGTGAGGTAGTGTTTGCAAAGCATTTGCCGTGAGCTAAATGCAGAAGAAGGTATTATTTCATCCCTTTTTTTCTTTTCTCACCAGGGAGAGAAACAGGATGGGTAACAGGGCCCAACTGGCTATGCGGGTCTGAAGCAACAGGATTCAATAGCAATGATTCATTCCTTCTTTAAAATCTGGAGACATTCTTTATCATAGATACTTTTAGCATTAAATTTTATTTTTTAAAAGCTATCTTAAAAAATCTTATTGCCCTTAAATACTGGTTTGGGGGCTTTCCCTTAGAGTTTTTGTGCCAGAAACAAGGGTTGCCCTCTCCATACCCACATTTGGACCCTGGATACCTGACTCCTCAAGAAACCCTTTTTGGCCAGAGTATAAAGCTGGTATTCTTCTTGAATATCCCCAACTTAAAATATTCTTGTACCTTAGGTTATGGAAAGCTGTGTATAGAACCCTTTGGTCTCCAATGCGAAATGATTTTCTAGTCATTTGGGCATTTACAGCATCTTATAGACAATCAGGGTAACATTTTTTTTTTTTCCTGAAAAGAACTTGTAAAAAGGGGCCCCAGCAAGAGAGGAGATAAACTAAATAAAGGCTTTCTGCAATGTGATCTTTGCCAGTTTAACCTGTGTTTTGCCTATTTCCTTGAGAATTTTAGTGAATTTGGTGAAGGAATATGTCAGACACACCTGGATTTGACCCAACTTTGCAACTGGAACCCTGGAGAGACCCCTATTTTCCTTTCTTTTTAAAAGTTTTTATTAGTGCAATTGTAGTTATCCATAATGGAAGGGCTCATTTTGACACCGTCATAAATGCATTTAACATAATTTGCTCCAGTTTGAACCCTAGTTTGACTCCTTATTTTCTGGCTGGGAATCCCAGCTACGACTCTTGTTTTATATACCAGAATGTTGAGGTTCCTGCCTCTCCACACCAGGCTGGGAGCAGCAATAGAAAGACATGCAGCATCTTAATATATATTTAACTTTCTTGCCTATCACAGCATCAGTGTGAAGGAGAAAAGGGAAAGATCCAGAGGGAGAAGCAGAGGGAAGAGAAGTGGGAAGGAGGAGAAGAAGGAAGAGGAGAAATTCATACCAGGAGCACTCGTGTTGGTTGTAGTGATGGTAAGAACTGATGCCCACTACCATCCATGCACTGGACAGAGAGCTTCATGAACATGTTACCTAAGGCTTAGAACTCAATGAACTCCACATTATCATTGTGCCATTTTGAAAAAGCAGAAACTAAGGTCTAAAGATATTACATAGTTTACCTAAAGTCACAGAGCTGCTAAACTTCAGAGGAAGTACTCAGTTAACAATTCTTGGTCAACTTTTGCATTGAACGTTTTTCTAGATGTGGTTTCCCCAGGGTCTGTCAGGGATTAAGCCCTGGAGTCACTGAGTGGTGTGTCATTTAGAAAGCTGTTTACTTCCTGGAATCAAATCCCTTTTAAGTCATATTTGCTAGCACACTCTTTCATTGATTGATATAAAATTTCATGTTGTCCCAAGTATGACAATTATACTTTTATATATTTCTTATTGCCTAAGTGGAAAAAAATTTTGCAATCAGTAATTTGTTTACACTTTTTGCATTTTATTAACTGCAAAAGCATTTGAGTTTATTTGCATATTGGAAAGAGAATCAAACTTAACTTCTGATTCCTTCCATAGTCCCCTGAGTAGATTGCCTCCTACAGAGCTGAGGGGCTAGACTGTACTTCCTACATTCCAAGCCCACCTGGGGATTCAGGGCTCACAGTTTATTCCATAGTTATCCATAGTTTTTGTTTAGAGACATTTTCCTGTTTTGCAACTGTGAATGCTGTACTTAAATGAAATCTTGTGCACAGGACCCCCACACATGACCTCTAGATTATCTTAAATTTAGAGTGGCTTTCAGAAGGTAATAGAAAGAGGGGGAAAGGGACAAAAGGCAAAAGGAAAGAGGACAAAGGGAAGTAGGGAGGAGAACTGTATCATCAAAGGATTGCAGGAAGTGCCAACAGAAGTCCTGGAGGTGTGCTCCTGGGCTAGCAACCTCCTTCTACTAAGGATAGTAATGAAGCCACCTTGAAGATGTTCTTGTGAGGATTACATGAGACAAAATCCCCGAGTGCTTTGTAGACTGGCCAGCCCAGTACATATTCTAAGCCTTATAAACCTTAATCTAGGATCTTGGGGCTGTCATTGACTGTACTGGAACCAGAATGTGATGGACATTTCCATTCATCGTGGTCCAGGCTTTGACCCACCTGGGAGATGACGATTTTTTTTTCCGTACCAATAATTGGATTGTAAAAGTCGAATCTTTAGTGACCATTTGATGGACCCTATTCCCTTTGTAAGGAAGGTCATCTCCATTCCATTTAAGAAGAAACGGAGGTGGGGAAGTCAGTGCTTTAGGCTCTGACACTTGAGAAGAGGATGATCTTGACCCAGGAAAATCTGCCCCCTAAAGTCTGTCTGTAGGCAGGGGTAAAAGCACACACTAGATTTACCAGAACACCCTTCAGGCATAGCCCTTTTACAGTAACCTTGCTCTGTAGATATGTAAATTTCTAGGACTTCCTGGCTAGCTGGTTCCTCTTACCTGTTTTCACGTTTCTCTATTGACTGTTCAGCAATCCTCCACAGGATGGTAGACCATTTGCAGTACCCAGAAAATTCTCATAGATGGGGGTTCCCACCCCCCTCTAATTGAAGAACAACAGAAATTCTCTTGCATCTCACTCAATTGCGAGCACTCCACAACTACTATTCCTACAGGAGAAGAGGTGTGAAACCAAAACCTGGAAAAGAAATAGTTCAAACACAAGAATTTCTTCTGCATTTATACATTTGTCCAAAGAGAAAAACTCATCCCCTAGCCAGCCATGGTAAAACTCACCAACAAACAGTCAAACACACTGAATGGTGTACCAAGTGAGTGGTGTACTAGGAATCAACTTGGAAATAAGAAGCGGCTTCCCAAACAAGAGCTGTTTCAGAAAAGAAAGAAAGAGAGAAAATGACCAAGGAAATCACAGTTATGGGAGGATTTTAAGTGGTCCTTAAGCCGAAGGCTTAGTCAATTCTAGAAAACCCGATGACAGGCAATGTGATGTAGTAAAATATCTTATAGTTTCAGAATCAACACCCTCTCCTGCTCCCCCTTCTCCCCAAAACACACACACACACACACACACACACACACACACACACACACACAGCCTACACGGCTGTTGAACATGGGTTAAGACCACGGAAAAAATCCATTACTCTTCTCTGGGTCCTTGTTCTTTCATCTGTACAGTGAGGATAACAATTTGAAGTGTTGCAGAAAAAACAGAGACAAAGACCTGACGGTTCAGACCCCAAAGGCAGAATTAACATCTCAGTATTACTGAAGTTAGTGAGGTTAGATCTCCAAACAAATGGATCGATTTGACTTGGAGCTAACAGAGCCAACATGGCCAAAGACTAGAAGCAGGACACAGGCCACCTGAAATGCATCTTGATGTCTTGTCCCTCTGCGCAGCTCAGGGTTACTGTGGGCCTCACCAAGGGTAGTGCTGCTGTGAAGGTGGATGCACTCTTCCTTCAGCCTCCTTCAGCTTTTTCTTCACGGATGGAGCAAAGAGACTTTTTCCAGAGTTACTACAAGGCTTAAGGAAGACAACAAGAGAGCATGAAAATCAATGTGACACTAATGGAGGAACCCAAGGTGACAGTGAAGAGTTCAGTTTTAGACAGAGGAGCCTCCCAAAAAGCGTTACAGTGCTGGCTGTAAGAATGCTATCCTGCCTTGGTTTCCCACGGACCGTCGAGTTCACTCTTGCCTGAATAAGCAGAATCACTTCCCTTCTAGCTGCCTTTACCTATTTGGGCACTAGGTTATCTTAGATGTCCCCATTGCCAGTATGTGGATTGTAACTCAGGCATTAATACCACAAACTTCTTCCTATTTACCATGCACACCCCTCAAGGCACCTTGATTTTAAACATGTGTTTAAAACTTGAGGAATCTGCAAAGCCAAATAAGAGAACTTGGGAAAATGCCCCTCATGTGCGGGAGTAAACAAGGTGAAGGGAACATCCTGGAAAGAATTCCAGGGAAACACGGAGTCACCAAACAAGGAAGAGAAAGGGAGCCACATCCCAGGCAAAGAGGCAGGCCTCTGGAGTGGCCAGAAGATAGTAGGTGTGTAGCCAGAAAGAGTGAGAGGAGTCCTAGGGAAGTTCTGGAATTCCAGCCCAGTGACTTAAGCCCAAGGCTCCACGTATGGCCAAGAAGACCGCGGCTATGGTCTGGATGCCCAAGTCCCTCTGAAATTCATATGTTGAAAGTCTAATCCCACCATGATGGCATCAGTAAGTGGGGGCCTCTGAGAGGTGACTGGGTCAGAGGACAGAATGCTCATCAATGAGATCAGTGCCCTTACACAGCAGGCCTTCCATCCTCCAGTCTGTGAGGACACAGGGTAAAGGCGCCATCTATAAACCAGAACTCCAGCCTTCACAAGACACCGAACCTGCGACAGCCTTGATCTTAGAATTTTCAGCCTCCAGAACTGTGAGAAATGAATCCACGCTGTTTATGAGCCACCCAGTTTATGATATTTTGTTATTGCAACCCAAATGGAAAAAGATGACTGCATTTTCTACAACTTCGGGGATGCCATCCACAGAGGCATCTCAATGGGAATAGAGTAGTTTAGAGCTGAAGAGGCCATAATCTAAATATCAGCGCAAGCACGCACATCAGGCTACTGACCTGAGGCAACTGGATTTGACTGTCCTACTACAGAGTAGATTGACTAAAAATGTATTTCTTTATGATTATATGATTCTCATTTTAATTACCACATAATATTTCCTCATAGTCCCACACACACATAGTGGCAGACTAATCTTACTCAGGCCTGGATCTCTAACACCCAGCTCAAGGCCCAGCTTAAAAGTTGCCCTTCCTCTTAACAACTTCCTCATTTCTTATTGATGTTAGACCCTTCTCCTTCTCCTTCTTCTTCTTTCATGTTGGATTGCATTCTGTGGATTGATTACAACAAAGGCAACAGTAATGGCAACTATTTAGTTTCTATTTTGTACTGGTCACTGTGCTGGTTGCTTTATTTGCATCTTCCATAATTTTCATGTTGGAAAAATTCTGATCATAACTCTACTTAATAGATTGAGATATTCTAAATAATCCAAGATTATATGGCTGAAAAGTGAATAAATGAAGATTGAAATTCACCTTTTTACCATATTTTTTTTTTCAACTTGAGAAGATTTTCTGAGTCAACAGGCAAAGCAAATTGCCTAGTATAAATTATCTCATTTATCTGGCTCTACAATAACTTCATGAATTTGATCAACCAGCATAGCACTCAGCCACAAATTTAGCCTGTAAGAAGGGGCAGGGTAACTGCGGCTGTATAATTTCATCAGAAGTAATAAATTCACTATCAATCATGGATAGCATCAGTCACAGATCACTGTCAACTTCGTTTGTTCAGTTGAAGCTACAGTACTTTCTTCCCTTGGAAGTACAGTGGTTATTAATGACATGTGACCCCAAGCATGATCTTCATACAACCCCAATACAATCATGATACTTCCCATTTTAAAGTCAGGATTGAGTCTACCTCTTCTCTACCAGAAATACATCGATCAGCCCCTTCCCAACCCAGTTTGTGGGCCACCTGCCTGGCCTCTGCTGCCATGCTAGCAACAGTGAAGCTGGGTGAGTTACTAGAAGTTCAGAACAGCCCACTCCTTTGCTTTTCACATTCCTTCTCTCTGCCTGAAATGCCAACAACGATCTCTTATTCATATTATTTTATGACTCACAGGACTATTTCAAGGTCCATGAAGAAAGGAAATATATTTTTTAAGTTGATGTATCTTCATATCCAGTGTTTGACACATAGTAGGTTTCAATAAATATTTGCTCTGGATTAATTCAAGGTTAAACACACACACACACACACACACACACATTTTCTGGGAAAACTCCCTGAAGTCCAGGAAAAGTTGTCCCTCCTCTGTATTCCCTGGAGGCCCTGATATTCTAATTGCCACATTGTTACACAATGAATTATTTGTTCCCCACTCTTTCTCCAGGGCTAGACTCTGAGCTCTTGGGTGGCAGACTAATCTTACTCATGCCTGGATCTCTAACACGCAGCTCAAGCCCCAACTTAAAGTAAGCCCTCAGAGAGTCCCTGGTACTGCAAACACAACCATGAAACAATCATGTGAGGTGAGCCAGTCTGTTATGCTTCTCATTTTACACATTAGGAAAAAAATATGTCCCGACTCAATTTCCATCTGAAATCAAAGGCCAGTACCAAAACACAGATCTCCCAAGCCCTTGACCAAGCTCTGTTGATGGCCATCAAACTGAGACCAGGCACCTCTCTTTCTGACCCATGAGCAGAGGTTGCCTGGGGGCTGTTGCTGGTGCTGGTCAAGTGTTCCCATGGGGTAGACTGGATGAAAGGCCCAAACTCTTCTGTGGTCTCCACAAGAGCCTAAGGGAAACCATCGTTTCCCTGGGGATCAGGGATTGAGTCCTAGGCAGGTTTCTGGGCAGTAAGAGTAAAATGTGCCAGGAGGCATGGGGCCATCTTACCTACTTTACAAACTATGCTCTAGGATGCAGGCAGTGTCCTCCCTCCACCTCAGGCCCACCACCAGGAACTCTTGATCTCTGCAGGAACCCTGATGTCCCCGGTGGGCATAATTATAAATAGCTCTCTTTTTCATTCAAATGCATGCTTCTGTGGGCAATTAATTATGTGGTCTCTGGGCCAGGAGAAGATGTCCAACCTGCACGCAAAAGCACAGAGGGCTCCCAGAGTTCTCTCAACACCCCTTTCCCAGGATTTGGCCTCTTTTTAAGTCTCCTCGAACTACATTGCTTCTTACATAAGAAGGTAAATCTGGGGTGTCCAAAATCTGAACAGGCCCCATTCTCTTGTGTTCTTTCCCAAGCCAGTGGTCTGGAACCTTCCTAAGAAGTGAAAAATAGTCTGAGGGTGAAACTACAGCCTTCCCCTGATGACAGCATTGAATGTGTTTGTGGTCCACGTGCAGCGCTCACTAGAGGTGTGGGTGCAAAGGTGGGTTTCCCTCCAAAGCACTCTGGGGACCGTCCAGGAAAGGAAGAATTACTGATTAAAAATTTTTAAGCCAAAAGGTGCTGAAAATACTCGAAGCTCAAGCTGGGGAGTTGGGGACGGGTGGGAGGCGCTGACGCAAACTAAAAGCCAGCAAGAGATTTCTGTTTAAACGAGAAGTGTTGGGGAGAGATAATGAAACTAATTCTCGATATCTCCGGCGGCAATACCGGTGCAAGTACATTCCTAAGAAACTGAGGAGCTGCTCAGTGAGTGCAACATCAGAGCAGAGGGAGCTTGATGCTCAGAGGATGCCTGGCTTTTCGTGGAAAAGGCAGGGGATATGAACTGGATCTGGGGGATGACCAAGAGTATCAGAGTCCAGGCATCTACAGCCCAGCGCCCTCAAACTAGTGCGCAGCAGAGCCCAGCGCGCGGCGGCACCCTGGGCCGCGGAAGGATATTGCACTTTGTTTACCTCGTCTGGGCAGCGCGAAGGAGCTGGAAGGCCAGCGCAGGCGCCCCCGACCGGGAGCTGCAATGGCTGTGGCAGCCGCCGCGCCGCGGACTGGCGCGTTGAGCCGCCCGAGGACTGGCAGCGGCGAGGCTGATTGATGGGCGCTGGGTTCAATGAGGGGACCCGGGCGGGGGCGGGGCGGGGCCGGCTCCGGGCCGAGCCAGTCGCGGGTGCGGCTGGGGGCGGGGGTGGGGGCTCCGTGGAAATGTGTCGGTGACATTGAATGGGGAGACCGAGCGCGAGCGAGGCGCGCGCGCGCGCACACACACACGCGCACCACATACCCGGCTCGCTCCGAGATCCCCGGCCACGTAAGTAACTATTAATACCGCCTCGCCGGGAGATGCGGGCGTGCTGAGCGCCAGGATTGGCCTCGGGCACAGTCGGCCAGCCCCTTTAATTTTTAAATACATAGTCCTCTCTTACCTCTGGGTGGCAAGGGAAAAAAAAAAAAAAAAAGGAGAAGAAGAAGAAGAAGAAAAGCCGTCAATTTTCTCCAAAACAAACCCCGCCGGGCAATTTGGGTTGAGGGCAGAGGGAGACGGAGTGGTTGCAAATTACTCCAAGGCAAGATCCACTTCGCCAGCTGGAAAGGAACGCCGCGGGTTGGCAGAGCCGGGGAAGCTTTCCCTTCCAGTTCCCGCTGGACCCCCGGAAGCTGGTGCCTGGGAAATCGGAGACCATTGATCCTCCTGGGTCCCCGCCCGCACTTCTGACTTCATTCGGAGGAAGATCCGGAACGCGGGCAAGCGGCGACAGCATGAGCCTGTTCTGACCTCCGCGCCGCGGGCCAAGCCCTGGGCTTTGTCGCGGTACCTGCGCCCGGCGGGGAGGCAACTCTGCCCGGCTTTTGCAATCTTTTGTTGGCAGCTCTGACCGCTCCAAGTTAAATGATCCCTTGCTATTTTTCTTTTTGTATGTGTTTGTTTAATTTTTTTGGAGAGCTCTTGCGATCTTGGAAAAGCCTCAGACGCCATCTACAGTTAAAACGTAGGTAACTGCCCTCTTCGGCACCCCCCCTTCCACGCCCCCCACCCTTTCCACCAAAAAAGGGGGTGCAGCGCGGATTCTGGCTGCCGTGCGTCGCGAGCCGGTAGACCCGTGCTTATTTCCTTTTTTCTTTTTGTTTGGTTTCTAACGCGTGGAGACTGAGCCTCCGCCGTGCGCTTCCCGAAGACTACACAAACTACAGCAGGGCTTCTCCGCCCCGTCTGCGATTCGGAAGGCTGCCTGGGGTTCGCTTCGGGAAACCCGGCGCTGCAGCTCTCCACCTTAACATTCCGGTTACTCATCTATATCCAGTTGGGAAAAGAGAGAGAAAAACTAAAAAGTGAGGCGATTCTGCACATCGCTGGCTGCTTTGGGGTAACAAAAGGACCCGAGTTGCCTTTCGACGGAGCACCCCCCCCGGGAGCCCGGCTCGGAGGGGACGAGGTGCTCGCGGAGCCCATCGGGGGCTTCCAACTCTTTCTCCACGTAACCCCTCTCCATCCCCTCCCTTCTGGTTCCTTTTTTATACCGGTGGCACCGAGGCGCCTGCAGCCGCACTCGCCTGCGACTCCTCTCTCCAGCGGGTTTTTTTGTTTGTCGTGTGCGATCCCCACACTCATGAACATACACAGGTCTACCCCCATCACAATAGCGAGATATGGGAGATCGCGGAACAAAACCCAGGATTTCGAAGAGTTGTCGTCTATAAGGTCCGCGGAACCCAGCCAGAGTTTCAGCCCGAACCTCGGCTCCCCGAGCCCGCCGGAGACTCCGAACTTGTCGCATTGCGTTTCTTGCATCGGAAAATACTTATTGTTGGAACCTCTGGAGGGAGACCACGTTTTTCGTGCTGTGCATCTGCACAGCGGAGAGGAACTGGTGTGCAAGGTAAAGAGCCCGGGGTTTGGTTTTGCTTTTTGTCTTTTGAAAAGGTTCCCCGGCCCTTTGGAAGTGGCAGTCGGGGGCGGGAGGTCGCCAAGCCTTCGACCCTGGGGGAGGGAGATTCGCGGGATAATTACCCGTGGCCTCGTTAAATGGTTTTGTTTATTTATTTGTCCATGTTGGACTAGTTGAGAAGTTTTTAGACCATTGCAGACAATGGGGCGGGCTGCAGCGGGGGCGTTTTGGGGAGAGCCCGAGGTGGGGAGGGCGGCGAGACTGCGCGGGGGCACGGACGCGCGTGCTCCCCGAGGCTCGTGGAGCTCGGTGCGCGGGGCCGGCTGCCGCTGCCCAGGGGATTTCTCCCTCTGTCGATCCCCCTCCCTTCCCCACGCGAATAGGGAATCCCCCGCTCATTTAAGACACTGATGACTTGGTTCCTTTAGCAGCCATTGTTCTTAGGAGCTTGCAGGTGTTAAACCTTTGTTCCAAAGGTGCCCTTTAAAAGCGACACAGAGAGGTGTCCCTTCTGGCTGAGCCCAGGGCCCCAGCGCGGAGAAGGAGTTTACAAAGATCTTTCTTTTGCCTAGAGCTTGGAAATGAGGGTTGGGGTGGCAATCCAAGCCGCCTGCTCACCTTGGGTGAACAGTGAATCCTTTGGGTCGGTCTTGTCTTTTTTTCTCATCTCCAGACTATCTTGCCAGCACGTTTTCCTGATCCTTATTCCTCATCCCCCCTTCACACACCTTTGCCTGCAAGGTTTTGAAGCTAGCATTTGGAGCCCCCTGGAATTGGGGTGCTGATACAGAGATGGATACTTCAGTTTCCTTTTTGTCTTTGACCCTGAACAGTGACTGGCTTGTGTATGCATGTGTGTGTCTTTGTGTGCACTCAGGGCATCAGAGGAGGGATGAGAAGGGGAATTGTTGCAAAAAAAAAAATTTTTTTTTTTAAAGACTCCAGTGGAGCATAATGCTACCCAGAATTGGACATAGATCAAGAATTCATTCTCACTTAATTTTGGATTTGCTCACTGTTTTTTTTTTTTTTTTTTTTGTGGGTGGGGGTGTGCAGTGAGGATACATGCTGCTTTTGAAATGGGCGCTGTCCTGCACATCTGTATTACAAATAATGCATCACACTTTTCCCATTAACCAGAGTCTGCTTTGTGGAATAACCTTATTTCATACCGAACTGGAGTATTCCATAGCAAAAATTGGGTTAGTGGAGATCTCTAGTTAGTTTTGTGATTGTTCAGTTCAGACCTTAGGTGAAATCAGACTCTTTAAATATTGCTCTTTGCTTGTACCAAACATTTGGTATTTTGCATCTTTTCCGAGTTATACAGACTCAGTACAACTGTTCCCGGTTAAACAAAATTCAGTAGGTGGCTCAGAGCTGGATTGAATTCTCCAAGTCCTGCAAGGTTGCACAATAGGCTAGGCATCCTCTGAAATGAATGAATTCCACAGAGCTGCCACTCTGTTCTGAAATATGCACATCACCCAACAGTGAGTGTTTTCGCTCCTTTTGCTCAACTTCAGTGTAGCATTTTAATATTTTTCAAAGGCTGGAGATGCTTTGAAGTAAAGAGACTGTGCAGCCAAATTCTGCAGGAACATCTTGCTGGTATTTCTTTGTTTAAAATCAGAGAAGTCTCTGGCCTCTGCTTGCTCTTTCTCCCTTCAGGTCCTTCAAGACATATTTCACTGTAGGCTGACCTTTCAGTGTCATTTGCACACTTGCTCTCTGGCCTAAAACTGTACTTAATCTGCTGGTTTAGTTATTGCAAAGATTGGATCAGCCCCTCACCAATTACAGTGTGGCTGCAAGTGGATTTAAGTGCAGTATCATTGTTCTGCTTGACAGAGGTCATCCCTGTGAGGCACAGCAGCGTCTGTTTTCCTGCCTTTCTACCAGAGGTGATGCCGGTGACTTCTGCAGACAGAGCTGTGTATATCCTAGGGAACCAAGTGAGTTTTATAAAGCTGCATCTATGAACTGCCTTGAGAGACACACCGAGGGTTCTTAGATCACTTCAAGGCTCAGGGAAATCTAATCATTGAATCATTTCTTTTTGATGTTTCAGAACATAAGGTTCATGTTTCTTAGCTCTGTGCTGACCCAAGAAAAAAGTCTTTAAAAACAGAATGGAAAGGTGCTATTCACCACAGAGGACTACATAGAGAATTCTGTAGGATACTCTGGGGATAGGGATTCCAGGGACATTTAAACAAAATGATCCAGCCTGTTTATTGTCTCCTGTGTGCCTACTTTGGCTAAGCAAGTGGAGGAAGGAGCTTTAGGGGGTCTTTAGCTGTATCGTTTTCATAGAAATGCTGGTAGCTACTGTGCAGACTGACATAAGGACTGTCTTGGCAAAAAGAGCACTTTCTTTTTGCAAACATTATTAATGGTGGCCTAATCTCACAGCCTTATCTGAACTGTCATATTATATAACTAAGGTTCCAAATTAAACATTTGAAAGAAGCTGGCAACCAGGCTTAAAGCTTGATTTTGCACTTGAAGGTGATGGTTTAAATACCAATCCAAGCCCATAAATGCCTGTTACAGCCACTAATAAAAGTTTGGCTCCTTCCCATTGGGAAAGCATAAGTACTTCTTTTATTTTTCATTTCTGTCCACCATCTTGGAATTTGGTATCTTCTACAGAGGGTATGGCTGCATTTTGAAGCTGCCTCTAATGTGTTAGATTGTTGTTTTCTTTCTTGAATTCTATGTCCATTCAGTTTTTCAGCAGTGAGCAAGGATAATAGGCTAAACATGCCGAGTCAAAAGCACCTTTTATTTTTTAAAAAGGCAACTGGAAACAGGAAGTATATTGTAAATTACCATAACTTAGGCCCTGGCGGCAAGATCCTGCAGCCTGGTGCTTCAGAGCAGATCAGGCTCATTATATAATACAGTGTCGGTAGCCCCTGCAAAGCGTTTATTCCTCTATGAATTTTCTGAGGCTTCCCCGCATTCTGTTGCCTGCAGTCTAGGTGTTGAAGTTGACTCCAGCATTTCAGATTCCTAATTGAACGGGCCTCTGAGGTCACTGCTCTGAGGTCATCATTGGACAGTATCAGGGTGTGATTTGTGGTCTCTGGAGAGGCTGAAGTATTCATTCTTAAATTCTAGGGTGCAGTGGCAGCAGCTGTGTGCTTTCCTGAGCTGCCTCATTATGGTTCATTCACAACGATGCTGTTAACTTTGCTTCCTCAGGCCCAGTTAGCACCAGCCCCCTGGAGGTTCTCATTGTCCCTGTTTGACTCACAGATTTTTTTTTTTTTTAAATGCTGAGAGTGACTGAACTCTTGGATTCCTAAATGGCAGCCTCTGTCCCTGAATGAGCTCCAGAAGGCTTGGGATCCCTTTACCGGAAATCTAACATTGTGCATGTATCTGAGCTGGGTGCTGTCAGCCAAGAGGGGCAGTTTTAATCAGATTCCTGGGTAGAATCAGGGTCCAGGAGAGGTGGATGGCGTTTAATCTTCATTTGGTGGTGGGGCGCGGGGGGGGGGGGGGGTGGGGGGTGTCTAGTGATCCTGTGCTGGTGGCTGAGCCAGGATTAGTGTCCAGTGGTTCACACTCCTGTGTTTTCTCACCACATTGCAAAATGGTGATCGTGGGCAGTATGTTCTCACTTAATAAAGCCGTTTAAGAAGCTCAGTGTTTGCAAACCGATAACATAACGTGCTGTTGGGGCATTCCTCCAGTGGATTCTCTTGGGCCATGATCCTTTTCACCTGCCCTCATTCGTTACACCCCGGGTACTCTCCTCTCACCCTGGTACCCTCTCTCTCACCTCTGTCCTTGTCCAACCCAGGCACTTGTGCTGCTGATTTAACTCAGGTCTTGAATGAAAGCTTCTTTTCCAACCTCGGAAATCCTCCGTAGCGTTCATTTCAGTTAGGTCTCTTTCACAAGGTATCGATGGTACATTTTCTTTTTAAGCAACAATGAGGTGGCATTTCACAGGCTGATTCTGATTCATGGAAAATCATTGCCTAACTAGTTCATTGAGTTAGATATCCGTGGAGGGAAGAGAGATGCAGTCGGCTTCTCCATTGACAAGGCCTGCAGCCTGTTCTCAGCTCTGCCACTGGGGGCACGAGTTTTGTCTTCTTTTTTGAGCCTCAATTTCCGCCTCTGCAAAATGAACATACTGAATTTAGAAAACCATTAGGCACGGTAGGGGGGGGTATTAGTTGTTGCGATAGGATGCTTATTGATGTGCATTTCTTTTATTTCTCTTTTCTTTGAAGGAAATAAGATATTGTCCATGCTTCTTGGGGTGTGTCACTTTCTGATCTTGCCTTAGTACTTGGAAAAGCAGAGGCAAC
This sequence comes from Callospermophilus lateralis, assembly GCF_048772815.1. Classification (NCBI taxonomy): domain Eukaryota; kingdom Metazoa; phylum Chordata; class Mammalia; order Rodentia; family Sciuridae; genus Callospermophilus; species Callospermophilus lateralis. Next base: position 8,546,770 of record NC_135318.1, read on the forward strand.
TGGGCTAAAGGGGACAATGATAAAACTTAACATTTGTATGCTGCCTTTGTTTTCTCTTATAATCCTCCCAACACCAAGTGAAGAGTCATTTGCCTGATTTTCACACGACAGCTTGGAGAATCAGAGCAGTCGGGGCACTCACTTGTTCAGTGCCCCAGAGCTGACAGCAGACAGGTCTGATACGATCAGGGTCCGAGTTCGGTGTACTGTCATCTTAAACACATGCCTGTGGGAGGTGTTAGTGTCCTGAGATTCCGGGGGTGTAGGAGGAGCCTCTGATTTGCTCTTGTTACTCCTGTTCTAGGTGTTTGAGATCAGCTGCTACCAGGAGTCCCTGGCCCCGTGCTTTTGCTTGTCTGCCCACAGCAACATCAACCAAATCACGGAGATCCTCCTGGGTGAGACCAAAGCCTATGTGTTCTTCGAGCGAAGCTATGGGGACATGCATTCCTTTGTGCGTACCTGCAAGAAGCTGAGGGAGGAGGAGGCAGCCAGACTGTTCTACCAGATCGCCTCGGCCGTGGCCCACTGTCACGATGGGGGCCTGGTGCTGCGGGACCTCAAGCTGCGGAAATTCATCTTCAAGGATGAAGAGCGGTAAGGCTCAGTCCTGTTCCGATGTGTGTGTGGGACAGGCTGCTCCTGCCGTCCCGGGAAAGGTTGCAATGAACACTTTTTTGCTAACTGAGGTCCGGGTGAGGGCAAGGAAACAGGAGGTCAGAGAGCAGAGCATGGCAGTGTTTTAAGTGCATCTGAAAATAAATACCGCTGTTCTAAGGTGTCATTGAATGTGGGGTAGTCAGTGACCTGGCGAGTGTGTGTGTGGTTTCTTGTCATGAACTCTTCAGGTGCCGGCAAACCAGGGTGGCATTTTCAATGTCACCGAAGACAGGACTTTAAAAAATGCTATACCCCCAAAACACTGCCTAGAATCGGTTGTTTATAATTCAGTCACTCCTTCAATAGCTACTTCCAAGCATGTATTATGTGTGAATCACAGTTCTCAGCATTATGAATAGCAGATGAATTAGAGCCACCTGCCTTCTAAGAGTGTTGCACCTCTTAACAGAGGTGAGTTCCTGGATCCCATGAGAGCTGGGGTGGTGGGGGATGTCACTTTCAATTAGGAAGGGATAAGAAGGGTTTTGCAGAAGAGGAGGGTGACTGGGTAGCTAAGGCCTGAAAGGTGAACGTATCCGGTGCAGCGTGTTGAGGACCGCCCTCCAGGTGAGGAGACTGCAGTTGTAATGCGTGCCTGTGACATTTTCAGTGATTTCAGGAAACAGCTGCACAGGACGCTGGGCATCTGGATTCCATTCATGGTTCTGCCATGAACTCATTACTTTCTATGTAGTAAACCCCACTGGGGCTTTGCTTTCTCTTCCAGCTGACTTTGGTTGTAAAAACTCCTTTGAGTCACTTTTTTTTTTTTTTTTTTAATGAATATGCTTTTTTAGAAAGATGAAGGCCACAGAGTCATAGGCATTGATCACTGTATTCCAAGAATTACTTTTTAAGTGGCTCTACTTACTGGGTGTCATGGAGTTTTAGGATTGCCTTGAAAAAAGAGGCCAGTGAAATAGAGGACCCACCATCACAGAGTCATCCTGGTGGATCACCTGATGGCGGGGCCAGTACCCTTGTTCTTTTAGTTACTCAGCAGCGTGTTTTGCTTGCCTTCCGTGGTTCAGGCACAGCCCTGTGACCAGAGCTTTCCAGTTGGTTGGCCATCGAGCCCAGTGGCCTGTGATAATTTCAGGCTATGGCTTAGAGAAGTCCAAGGACACCCAGATGAGTGAGATCCAGCCATGTGTGCTTTGCTATTTTAAATTATTATTATTTTTCATGTGCTTTTGAATCTCCATCGTTTGACTTAATTGAGAAGTTAGTGTTTGGCAAGCTCGTTGGTACGAACAGAGGGAGAAGGCCTGTGGTCACTCAACCCAAAAGCCATTTTCATGGTGTTGATATTCCAGCTGCAGAGACAAAGAGCAGAAGGCGTCTGTGCTTCCTGGGCTGCAGAAGGTGGCGATTTTTCCATGTTTTGATCCACAGAGGGGAGTCGTGGGCAGCTAGGATTCTGGTTATTGATTTTGATGCCTTTACCTTTTTTGACACACTGAAGAAGGGAGGCTCTCCTAAGATTCACATGTGGGACCGACCCTCACATTTTCTGTTCTGCAGCCTGGGTGGTTCTGCCCTTGGAATCTGGAGACCCAGGTCCTTACCCTGGTCTTGATTTTAATGGCCTTTGTGACCTTGGACACCTCCCCAACACACACACACACACACAACTTTCTCGTTCCTCTGTGTGGCTCTGCTCTCCTCCTCTAGGTTCTTCTCAGGTCCACACTTCTGGGAACATTCTTATGGGGGAGCTGCTGAGCGCCAGCAGAATACCCATGAAGGTGTTCTTTTGCCGCTCTGTGTTACACCTCTCTTTGGAGATTTAATAACGTCCTTTGGTCCATGTTGGAGTGGAGCTCTGAAACACGGAGTGGGAGGTTTCACCTAGAAAGAGCAGAAGTGGGACGAGGTTTTCCAGCTAGTCGGCTCAACACTTGAGAAATCCATTTGCCTGGGGTGGGGTTGGGGGGGCATGTGCACACCCTAACCAGGCCCTCCCTTAGGATCTGCTCCTGTAAGCCTCTCCCTTGACTGTCTTCTTGGAGAAGGGTTTCCAGACCTCAGTGAGCATCGCGTGGCCTGCCCAGGGATAGCAACTGTGTGTTCCTGCAGTGAGCCCGAGTAGGGTGGATGCCCCCAGGTCATAGAACACGGGAGCAGGCGAGGACCCCGAGGTTCCAGCACACCATGCTTCCTCCCTTTCCTTCGGCTGCTTCCCTCGGGGTGGACAGCTAGCTGGAAGCAGGTGACGGCCTCAGGTCAGACTGCAGGGTCCCTACTGTGGGCTTTTCCCCTGGGCTCACTCCTCCTTTCTGAGAAGATTTGTAAGGGTGCTGAGCAGGAGTGTAGCAGAGCCAGAATCCGGATGACCCCAGGCCCAGAGAAGAAGGATCAAGGTGCAGGAAACTTCCCAACTGAGAACCAGGGTCTGTGCCCTTCAGTCTGGGGTTGTGTTTGAGCTGTGAAGGAGCTCACCCCTCGGAGAGGACTGCAGGGGGCTGTTCCGTGTGAGCGAGAAACCAGAGGAACCCAGTGGAGCAGACACAATATTAAATTTGAAGGGTAAAGAGCTTTCCACCATCAGGAACCAGTCGCACTGAGACTGGCAGGAGAGCGCCTACAGCCACACAGCCCTGCAGCCTGAACAGTTGTCACAGCCCTGTGGGACCGTCATTAAGGATGGCCTTCCCCACCTGACTGGTGAGGTTACTGGGCCGCACAGGGCTCCAGGTCACATCCAGTGTGTGGAGGCAGCCAGCCTGGAATCTCTCAGTCCCCCCAGCACTGTCCCCATCATGCTGCGTTCTCAGTGGGCTTGCCGCTGGGCGAGGACAAGTGTTTCTGTCTGGGCAGTTTTGCCAAGGTCACTTCTGTGTTCAAGGACACTCTAAAAGTTCTCATCAGTGGCTAATAGAAACTTCTCTCCTCGTGCACCTATCAGCTTTTTGGGAAAGGGGACTAACGCCTAGTCTCCTGTTTTCTTCTTATCATTGTTTTGTTTTGTAATCTCTTGATTTCAGAATGTGAAACGTCTGGTTCTGTCACTCAGCATATTTCTGCCTCTCTGTTTCCTGGCTTTGCTGAGTTTCACAGAAGAGTCTGTGAGTTTATTTTGCCTGGAGAGTGGCTTGCACACAGCAGGTGCCCACGCTTCCTGAGGGGACTCCTGATCTCACTGGGGCCAGGAGCTCTTGACACGCATCCTAATTGTGGCACCTTCAGTAGAGTTACCAACTCTATTGGGTTGAATCTGAAAGAGTTTTGAAAACTTAAATCATGGTGTCTGTGTCTGTTTTCTGACGTCTGATTCATTCATGAGAAAAGCATAGAGGCAGGTTGGCTGCGCAGCGACATCAGACACCTCACTGATATATCTGTCTTTTCTTGCAAGGGCGTGCTCCTTGTCCTTCCGTGATCTTGAGCCCCATGGAAGGTGGAGGAGCAGGTAGTGGAACCATCATTCAGAACAGGACTGCTCGTGAGCCGATTGCTCTTGCAAAAGCTGTATATTGCAGAAGTTTCTAGCTATGCCACCTGAGCCATCCCTGAACACATTCTTAGGGATCTGGAGCAGCACCTTGGGTTCAGTCCCCACCGTAGCTTTGGAAACATTGTTCTTGGGTGGCACCGGCAGTGCCCTTGTGCTGAATGGGCAGCAGCTCAGATGCTTCAACTTCCGTTTTCCTGGGATCTAGGTTCTAGATTCAGATGCTGGCTCTACCACCTGTTGGTTGCCTGGACTTGGACAAGTCATTGAATATTTCTGAGCTGTGGTTTCCTCAAAGCAGAAATGATAATGACATCCCTGGGAAGTAGGTGTGAGTATTAACTGGGATGCTGCTGCGATTCATGGGTAGCACAGGCACCCTAAAGTGGCAGCTGGGTCTGGAGTCATTGAGAAACACCACCAGTAGAGATGACAGCCCTCAGGACTCCCTGAAGAACAAGGTCTCTCTGTGGCAGCCTTCTCTGTGAACCTCGTAAGCATAGGTTCAGATTTAGGCCATACCCTCCTCCTTTCTGTTTAATCACAACCACTGAATCAATGCTAAGGGGTTGACCTGCCAGTCAAGTGCATCTGATGGGAGCCGGTTGCTCAGGAAGGCAGGAGAGTTGACCAGCTGCAAGGGGAGGGGGTGACAAGGATCCTGTCCGGCCTGGACCTGCCTCGCTCTGTGTCTCGGGCTCTGGGCTGCTCCTCCTCTCCACCCCATGGTGTTTCTGCCTGGCAGAGCACCCCTACTTTGTTCACATTGCTCAAAGGGTGAATCTCAGGATCCACAAGCATGGAGTAGCATTGTGAGAAAGTGGATCCCACCTCGGTGGAACTCACCCTGGGCACACTCTTCGCACCCACAGTTTCTGCAGTCAGATCTGAGATGGTGGGTGTGAGTGGCCAGGGTCAGCCTGCCGGGCAGGGCCCTGATTCTGATAGAAGGTAGAGTATTTCCCCAAATCTCCAAAGGGGGTAACCCGATGCCCTCCTGCCTCGGTCTCCTGTGGGGTTGGGATGATCTGCTGGCACAGCCTGGTGTTAAGGGCCCGGAGTTTCAGTCTGGGCCTCAAGCGAAGGGCTGGGCTTGGGAGAAGGCCTGCTGCTTCCTGCAGAGTGAGAGCTGCCCACGGGGTTCTGCTCCCTGCCCTTGCATACTACCTAACTTCTGTGCCAGACCTCCTCATGGGTCAAGTGGTAAAAAAGAAAAGATCATCATAGAATTAAAGGAATTAACACAAGGAAACTCAGTGGTTGGACATATAATCAGCTGACCTTAGTCTCCCCCCAGCTCACATCTCCTTGTGGTGACAAAGGACTGGGTCTGTGTAAGGCCAGTCGAGGATGGGAAGAGCCCCTTATGCAGGCACACCCTTGGGCTGCCTAGGATGAGCTGGTGGGACATTGTTCCCACAGCAACCCTGCTTGATTTTGTCCACGGGGTTTCTTCCTGGGGACAGGGCTTCTTGCCACTCCGCCCCCCAGTCTCGGATCGGTGTTGTCGTTTCCTCACACAGAAATGTCTCATGTGAACCGAGAAACACGCCTCTTTACACGTTTCTTCTTTGGTTAAAAGATCTTTCTCTCTTGACATGGCAGGTTTCGTCTCCTCTGCAGGGTGGAAGCCCATCAGTGCCTGCCTCTGCCCAATGGCACCTGGGAGCCTCCACAGGAACCCAGGGCAGGGGCCTTTTTGGTGTAATGAGTGCCGCTGGGCCTCCCTGGGGCTGGAGGCATTTCCACCTACCCCCAGCGAGGAGGTCAAAGCTGTCCTTCTCAGGAGTGGGTTTCCACATGGGCTCTTCCTTAGATCTTCCAGTTGCCTCCCACGAGGCTTTAGTATCTCACCAAGTGCTGAGGGTGGATGCGAGGAGCTCAATTCAGATACAGCCTTTCTTTCATTAAGCGCTGTGCACATTTTTTCAAGTTGCAGGCAACCCGTATTTTAGGAAAACACCTTGCACTTTCTGCTTTGAAGGAACAGAGCTCCTGGGAAATTCCCTTCTCTGTGTCGACTAACTGTACTTGAGACATTGCCAGTCCTGGGGACACTGCCCCTGCCCCTGCTCCCCAGGGTAGGTAGGTGTCCTTCCCCCACAGCATCCCTTTGCCTTCGGGGTACCTCATGTCCTACTCTGGTCTAATGGTCCATGTGTGCATCTCTGGATATCCTTGTCCCCTACCCTGATGGACCAGGAGCTTCCTAGGACAGAGACTTTCATGGCACCTGGAACACGGTGGACATTGCTATATGTTGACTCAATGAAAAATCTCCTTTTTTGGGTAAGAGCAGCTCAAATTGGATTCTCATGACAGGAAGAGAGAGGCAGAGATGGAGATCATTTGCAAGTAGGTCCTTGCCTGGAGCTGGAGCCCGGAAAAGTGGAATCCCCATGGAGACATCTTTTCAAAGAGAGCTGTTTTCCAAGTCATACGTCGAGTGAGAAATTAACCCATCAGTCTCATTTTGATTAAATGATTGATGCCTACGTGACACCTATTTAAGACACTGTTTTCAGTGTCTAAAGCAGGCTGTAATTTTATTTAGGAAGGGCTTTGCTGATCACAGAGAAGACTGAGCTTGCTCAGAAGATTGAGCTTGCTTAGAAATAGACAAAACAGTGGATACGCTGGCAGGATTTTTGGCCTGGCTGTTTGCTCCTTGGTCAGTTAGCTGTGGACTAGTCTAGGGCCACTGGGGAAACAGGAAGAGGGCACAGTGGTGAGATTCTTGATGCCTCCATTTAGCCCTAGGATCTTGGTCTACTGCCTCGGAACATTCTTTCTGAGGGTTGGGAACAAGGTGCAGTATTTTATTATCTAACTTGGGTATTTTTTCCTGAAGACCCTCTTTCACTAGAGAGCCTAGGCTCAGGGCCATCTACCTGAGTAACAAAGCCCAGGTATGCCCATTCAGGGGTTGTAAAACAGGGGCTTCAATTTCCTCATCTGTAAACCGGTGATAATAAATCAGGTAATTCAAAAACAGCTAGAATTTAATTAGTTAATTTAAGTGCTATAGTAAGTACACTCTGATACTTGTGAGGCCTGGATATTATTTCACAGACATGTAGGTCCTATGAGGGCAGGGTTTCTGTCTGGCTCAGCACTGCCATATCTCCAGCATCTAGGACGGTGCCTGGCACACAACAAGTGTTTAATAAGTAATTATTGAATGAATAGATGAATCTCTACGGATGAGGCTGGAAGCCACAAGATGACAACTAAAAGCAGTGACGGCCACATTCTTGAGAACCTCCAATGCCCTTTATTATGCATTATCCCCACTGACCTCCACGCGGACTCCACTGGTCAGCTCTCCTAGAGGAGTCCACGTGGAGCGGATGGTTTTCTGAGCAGTCAGGACATCACTGGGCCCACCAGTTAGCCGACCCTGTGGGCAGTCCCCAGGTTTCAGTTTATGGGGTGGGTTTTATTTTCTTCACAGAACTGTGAGGTAGGGCCCATCATCTTTCTACCACCATGCCTTGAGTAGAACTCAGCATTGTCATTTGATGAAATGGATGTATGAGCAGCCCTCCTGCCCCCAAAGCAAAAATGTTATAAACTAGCCCCCCTCTCTCATATTAGCAGTGGCAGGCAGAGAGTGGAAATGCAGTCTGAAGGTCTTTCCCCACCATTGGTGTGATTTTCTTCTAAGTGACAAAAACAGAATTTAGCCTATTCAAACTCTCTCCGGGCTGTGGGCATGGCAGTTCTTAAGTAGAGTCACACTGAGGGGTCCTGAGCTACATCCAGACAGAAGATTGGAGCTGAGGGGAAGATGCTAAATTGCAAACATTTATTAAGCACCTACTAGTCCTGTTCACAGCTAGTCCTTGCAGATGGAAGAAACAATGGGATAATTATTTCACAATTCCTGCAGTGGAAGGGTGTGGAGGGAGGTCTTATCAGGGGGGATGGGCTTCTGAGTCTGGTAGGACAGGGAGGTTCCTGTAAGTGAGCCAAGCCAAGCGCAGGAAGGACCTGGTGCAGGAGGAAAGTGCCTCTGGAAGATCATCCAGGGGAGGAAGAGATAAGACTGGCAGGAAAGCCGTGGGCTAGGGCCTTGACTATATTCATGCCCGACCTTGAACTTGACTTGAAGCCCTGGAGGAGCCACTGACAGGTTTTCTAGGACAGGGACAAGGTCAAGATCTTGATTCTGAAAGCTCATATGGGGGACTGACCAGGAATGGCCAGACCGGGAGCTGGGCCTCTATTTCAGGGTGACGCTGCTTGAACTGGGACCTTGACTATGGAGCTGGGGGGGGGGGCGGTGGGTGTGCAGGGAGTTGGACTCATCCCTTTTGTCTTTACGTGTGAAAATAATCAGGAGGGCAAGGTCACTACTCAAGCTTCCAGATGTGTTGGGAGCAGCACTGGTTTTCAGACCCCCTGTAGGTGCGCTCCGGTTTGGGGCATCCTCCAGGTGGAGCACACTGTCTGGCTGGAGAGCGTACCTGCCCTTCCTGCCCTCCACCAGCCCTGTCCTCCCCACCTCTGGATGCTCCTGTCTAGCTCTGAGCTGCAGTAACTTCTCTGAGAGTCACATGGATTTATTCTGGGGAGGAGGGAGCCGCTTCAAATGCAGGGAGCAAGTGGAGAGTGGAGCATTGATGGGGAGTTCCCACCAGCGCTGTGCTGTCCTGGGTGTCCCCATCTGTTTCCACGGTGAGCAGCGTCCTGAAGGCCCTGAAGCATGCAGGCTGCCTGTGTGGAGTTTTCCTGGAGGGCTTCCAGGTGGAATGACCCCCTGTCGGCCCAGTTAGCCACAGTCGTCAGAGATGTGCTCCCCACACTGGGCTCCATTGAAGTTGGGCAGCTGGTGCTGCAGAGGACACCTGGGTACTTGGCCCCGACGGGGTTTCTCATCCCAACTCTGCTGTTTCCCAGAAGCTTCTTTCATGTTTCTAACCTGCAAGGGTCCCCGCTGTGACCTGGTGCATCATATCAGGGCAAAGACACCCATCTTCCGGGTTTGCAAGTAATGAGAGGCTTGTTCTTTGTTCTACCTCATAGAACCAGCCAGCTGCCTCCCTGGGAGCCCCTCTTTAGCGACTTCCTCCCTCCACTCTGACTTCCCCAGGGCCTCCCTGCCCCCCCTGAGCCACCTGAGATTGCAGTAGGGTGGATTCGCTGAATGCACAGGCCTCAGTAGGCTCTTGGGGAAGTCCATGCAGGTATGAAACCAGATGAAACGGGGGACACCAGGTTTTGCATAGGTAAGTGGTGTGTCCATCTCCAGTGGGGGCCTCTGAGTCAGCAGGATGCTCCCCCCAGGCCCCTCTAGCAGCTGCCCCAGGAGGGCTTTGTCCTGAGATGCAGAGCCAGGCCACACCTGGCTGCAGTTATTTTCCCCTTGGCCTTCCCGGATCCTAGACCTGAAACCTTCCATGACTTTGTGAATATCACTGACCTCAGGCCACGGGACTTCCCCTCCCTGCCAGCCCCTTTGTCTGCTGAACTCCAGCCTCAGCCCCACCCTGGCCCACCCTGTTCCCATCTCTTGCTGCCAAGAACTCAGGGTGAGGCTTAAAGGTTTAAAAGCAAAGCATAATTTGCTGTGGAGGCTGTTTTGGCTGTTATGGGCGGAACTCTCAGCTGCGTGGCTACAACCCTGGGTTCGAATCCTAGCTCCTTCCTCCCTCACCAGATGACCTTGTACAGGTGGCAGCAGCTTCCTGTCTTCATCTAGGAAGTGCACAGGTGCAGCCCTCTCTGTCCACATGGAAGCTATAACTTACAACGGTTGGGTTCAGCGGTTTTGATGCGACGGAGACTGAATAAGTGGGGGCCCACTCTTGTCCCCATCCATTCAGGGTCCCCTTGAAAGTTGCGCCTTTTTTGATACGAGGTAAATCTGTGCTGTCGGGGCCAGTTGTACAATGGTGTTAGAATCCTTCCAGCATGGATTCAGACCCCCGCCCCCTTTTTACAGTTACCCTGTATATGGGTTAGACTATTCAATTCTCTCTGCCTTGGATTCCTTCTTTGTTAGGAAGTACATTCATATCATAATCCAGCCCATCGGAATCCTAGTATCTCTTAAATTCTTCATACATAGCTACTGTTCTTGTAAATGTGACCATTATTGCGATTATAGAAGGCCACGCAGAAGCATTGTAGTCATGTTAGCTTAACAATTAAAGGAAACCTTAAAATCAGAGATTTAGAAGCTAGAAGAGGCCTCTTTAGGGCCTCGTTGCTGTTTGTTCTTATGTTGGGGAAGGGAAGCTGATGGAGCCAGTGGTCACTGCTATTTGGACTTAGTGGTGCTGTGGTGGGTGGGGTGACGGGGCTTTCAGGGCCCACCCATGATGTCCTGCATCTAATGGGAAAGGAACCACATGCTGCTGGTCCTGACTTCCTCACCTGGCACACCATCTGGTGGTAGAAGGCCCAGCACTGGGCCAGTCCATCAGTGAATGCCTACGTGTGCCCTGAGGAGTCCTTGTTCATTCAGCCAGTCAGGAGCAAAGCAGATGTCTGCTTCCTACCAGATTGCAAAAGGCACTCGGCAGCGCAGCTTCTCTGGCCAAATGCATCCTGCCCTGGGCTCCTGCCTGCCCAGAGATGTCTTCTCCTTAGAAGAAAACCACCGCCATTTATAGCTGTGTGGTCACGACCATTGCTCCACTCCTACTTGTCACTTTCCAGAATCTTCCTTCTTTGTAGACCTTCTCTGGTTCTACCTGCCCTGCAGTTCCCAGTTCCTTCATCAGGACTGAAGGGCAGGCCTGGGCACACAGCTGGGGCGGGAGCTAGGACAGGAACACAGGAAGGGATGTGGTCACAGCATTCCTATCCACTTCCACATGCCTGGGGCCTGCAATTTATATTCTCCTCTGTCTTCCCCACAGGCTCTGAGGTTGAAGGTGGGGTCTTCAGTTTAGTAGTAGGATCCATAGAGTTACCACCATTTTTTACAGATCTGCCCTGCTGGGTTCTCAGGCAAGTTTGTCCTGCATTATTTCATGGAATCTTTACAAACGGAGAGGATGGCTGTTATTTTATGAGTCATAGGTGCATCCCCAATGCCCACTTGAGGAGCTCAAGCAGAGTAAATGCTCGAGGAGTGTCTTTAAAGCCTGAATGATTAGTGGGACATTTGAATTCCTAGGTCCACGGGTGCTTCTGGTGATTTTTATGAAAAATCAACTAATTTGCTTGGGAAAATTATCATCCCTGGAGATGTTTAGAGGACATCGAAAATTTCAAGACTGTCCATTCATTTCTACTTTAGTTTGTAGCTGCACCAGCTAAGGCCCTTTCCATGCATGGTTTATCCTGTGGGGCAGTGAGGCCAGCATCCCTGCAGCCGCCCAGCGGGTCCTCTGGCTCCGGAGCTGGGAAGCAGCGCCTGCCTGGCCTCCCTCTGCTCCCCACTGGAAGGCCCATGTTTAAAGACAGAATCCAGACCCAGTGCGTCAACCCTTGCCTGCAAGTGATGTAAACAAGGTCAGGGTGTTCTGAGAAGGAGGCAAGGTCGGAAGGCGCCCGCCCCCGTGAGAGCTGCGTTTCCTCCCCAGCTTCTCTCCAGGCTACTCTTCCCCCTTTCCTGTCCTGTCTGGTGTGCAGACAGTCGGCTGAAAGTGGGAAAGGCTCCTGACCCCAAAGCTGGCCAGAGAACATGTGCTGCACACTTGGAACTTTCCCTACCCAGGAACCCTGGTGTCATCTACTGAGTCTGCTGTGTAGGCAGATGGGGGCCAGTCTGAGAGCGGTGAGCCCCTGGCCCTGGCCAGCCTTGCCTGCCACCCTAGAAGCTCACTCAGCCTCTCCAGGGATCAGGCTTGTCATCCACAAAAAGGAAGCATATACCCGCTTTGGAAGCTTACCTCATGTACTTGAGGAGAGCGTATAAATATATACACATGAATGCCTCCCTGGGTTTGGAACGCAGATGATGTTTCTCACTTGGAACTTATTAACATTTAAGGCTAGAACTTGACTGGTGTCACTTCTGCACGTGCTTTGCTTTCTAGACTGCATCTGTGCTGGACCAAATGAGACAAGCAGCTTCAGCCCAGCGTGCTATCACCCCAGCCTCTAAGGGAAGGGGGGTGGAGTGCCCCCTAGGTCAGCCTACAGCAGCTGAACTTTGGCAGCATGGGGGACGGTCTTGTTAGTTCTTGAATTCTTGAAGAGGTCCACTGCACTTGGGGTGCTCATGGATGAGACAGACCTTGACCATTTTCTCAGGCCCTGGTCGATGATATGGAGAAGGCCTTGGGGACAGGGGGTCAGGATGCTTTCAGTGTAGGGGCACTGCTTCCTGGTGGTGGGTGTGGGGAGGAGAAAGTCAGAATCTACAGTTGTGATCTGGAAGGGGACAAGCAGGAACAGGACCGCAGGTTTGGCTTGGCTTCCTGTGGGAGGTCTGTTGGTTACAGGGCAGGGCCAAGAGCAGGGTCAGTGCAGGACCATCTCCTTTGTTCTCATGGTGAATGACTGCTCAGGTGTGTCCAGGTGCTCAAGGTACCGCAGCAGCCTGGTGCTGCTCTGCATCCAGAGTGACCTCATCCCCATATCCGGGAGCTCCTGAGGGGAGGAGGAAGGATCACCAGAAATGGCAGTCGCAGTAACACAAGAGTACGCATGCCAGCCCCGTAGAAATTCACTCTGAGTGCCGCCTTTCCCAGGGAGCGGGGATTGGGGTGCAGCCCAGCATGCTACCACCCCAGCCTGTAAGGGAAGGAGGGTGGAGTGCCCCGCTAGGTCACCAGCAAGGCCTCTGCCATATTCACTTGAGCAGACCTTCAAGGACAGACCTGAGCACAGCTGGGGAGGGGCATCCCAAGCAGCAGGACAAGGCAGAGGCCCCTGTAGGGCCTTTGTGGAGCATCAGGGAGACTGGGATGAACAGAGGGAGTGCATTGAAGGGGAATGCAGGGGTCATCCCACAGCCTTGGCAAAGAAATTGATCTGCATATGGGTGAGACCCTGCAGGGCTTCCACACCCCTGGAGTGTTTTGTCAGGAACAGGGCCCCAGATTCCAAGACTCATGCCCCTCCCACTGACCTGCCCTGGTTCCACAGGTGGGAGGGCCTATTGTCTTTGTTTTTACTATTCCCATAGCTTCTCTGCTGCCAAGCCAGGGAAGAGCTGTAAGGGTGAGGCGGGCTGGGAGATGCTATTGAGAAACCCCCAGGCCTGTGGTTTGGGTCCCTGATCCTTGCCTCCCCACTGCTCTGCCCTTGGTGGCACTGACCCATCTCCATGCATCTCTGAACATCTGGCAAGGCTGGCGGGTCAGCTTCCCCAGCCCCCTTAGATCAGGAGGAGCAAGAGGAAGACAGATTTGTTTTTAATCGGCTCAATTCCAGATTAGCACAGATAGACCCTCCTATTTTTATAGGGCATTAGCCGCAGGGGCAGGAGAAGCACGTGTCTACTCTAGATGATAATAGAATACGGGTGCACACATCAAGAAAAGACATGTTGTTGTGTATCTCAGAATCCCAGAATGGTAGAGCTGGCAGAGACATTACGGCTGCCTTGTCCAGATGGTTGCATGACAATGTGAATCTCTTTCATTGCTAGCGAACCAACTGTACACTTAACAATGATAAGATGGGGAATTTTATGTAATGTATATTTTACCACAATAAAACCTTTTTAAAAGCATTGCCTCCCCTGGCGCTTGTCTTTAAGCCTGAGAGTTGCAGTTTGAGAGACCTGGCCTTAGACCCAGCCGGGGAGGGAGAGGATGGGTGCTTGGAGATGGGCCTTTCAGGTGCAGGGATCAGTGGTCCAGGTGCTGTGAGCCTGGTTGTGCCCTCTAAGTCCTGCTTGTCACTGTCACCTTCACAGCAAGCCTTTGTGGGGCTGATGGGACGGGAGCAACCAGGTTTAAGGCACCTGAGAACTTCCGGAACTCTGCAGGGCAGTGCTCTAGCCAGGAGAGTCGGGGGGGACTCTGTTTCCACTCAAGCGAAACTTGGTCTTTCACTCAAAAGAACTGCAAGGCAGGGAAAGGAGAGTGCCAAGGAGACTCCTGGGTAAGGTGAGAGGCTGTGCCAGGAGGGCACAGGCAGAGGGTGGCTCTCAGTGTAGCCGAAACAAGTCACTCTGCATCCTGGTTCTCAGATTCCTCCACAGTACATTAGGCATGATGAATTGTGAGATATCAGCTTACTCATGAAAGTATTTGCCGAAGGGAGGGAAGGGGGTATGAGAACAGGAAAGATGGTGGAATGAGATGGACATCATTACCCTAGGTACAGGTATGTCTGCACATACGGTGCGACGCTGCATTGTGTACAGCCAGAGAAATGAGAAGTTGTGCTGCAACTGTGTATAATGAATCAAAGTGCATTCTGCTGTCATATATGTTTAATTAAAGTAAATTTTTTAAAAATAATGAAGCAAAGAATAAAGATCAGAGCAACAGAAACCCAACATACCAATTTTATCAAGAATTGCATTAAATGTGAATGCATTAAACTATAGAATATTATATATATAAATTTTTTTTTTTAAAAAAAGCTTTTACCAGAAGGACTTTTTTATTTTGTACTCAATGATGATGTGAGTCTTGTTGGGCTTCAGTGTAAGGTGCAATTTCTCTGCCTCTTTTCCCAGCACATCAAGGAAGGTCCACATTCCCGTTGATAGTCGTGCAATCCTTAAGCAGCAGGAGATGACTGGGGGCAGAGTGAGTGGTGAGAGAAAGATCTCGGGGTCCTGCTGCCACTGTCACAAACTTACACACACCCAGAAGCACAGACGTGTGGCATGGGCAGGAGACGTGGGTAGCCCGAGTCTACTATAAGTACCAGGTCAAAACCAGACCTCGGGAGAGTGGCAGGTGGGACAGGAGACACATCCGCAGGAAATCAGGGAAGAAGATTTCCCAGCTAAAAGGCTGTGAGCCTTGATATTTTGATCTGTGAAATGGAATACTAAAATCCATACCTGACGCAAACACTGGTGAGGCCAAACCGCACGATGGATGAGTGTGCACTTTGCAGCCTGCACTCTCCCTTCCTGCATTCAGAAAGTCATAGGCAGAGCTTGCGTGGACTTCCTAGTTGGTTCAGTCTGAGTTCGAATCCTGTGAAACCTATCATGATTTTGAGAAAAATCACTCTTTTTGTTCCCTCATCACCAAGACGGGGTAATTGTAATGTCGTTGATGGTTTGCTCAGTTGCTAAAGATTTGAATTCCCGAATAGATGATCAGTTTCAAGAAATGACCTTGCCGGTCTTGTCTCCCCCTGTGTCCCCAGCCCTGGAATAGTGTCATGGGTGGGGAGGAGAAGCAGATGGATGAATGGATGGACACAAATGAGCGGCCTTGGGAACACAGGCCCGGGAGCTGGGTCACTGTGCCTCCCTCCTCTCTCAGCAGCTCATGTCTTCCTGTCTTCCCTGCAGGACTCGGGTGAAGCTGGAAAGTCTGGAAGATGCCTACATCCTTCGGGGAGACGATGACTCCCTGTCCGACAAGCACGGCTGCCCGGCCTACGTCAGCCCCGAGATCCTGAACACCAGTGGCAGCTACTCGGGCAAGGCCGCGGACGTGTGGAGCTTGGGAGTGATGCTGTACACCATGTTGGTGGGCCGCTACCCTTTCCATGACATTGAGCCCAGTTCCCTCTTCAGCAAGATCCGCCGTGGCCAGTTCAACATTCCAGAGACTCTGTCGCCCAAGGCCAAGTGCCTCATCCGAAGCATCCTGCGGAGGGAGCCCTCCGAGCGGCTGACCTCGCAGGAAATCCTGGACCACCCTTGGTTTTCTACAGATTTTAGTGTCTCGAATTCAGGCTATGGTGCTAAGGAGGCGTCGGACCAGCTGGTGCCGGACGTCAACATGGAAGAGAACTTGGACCCTTTCTTTAACTGAGCTCACGTCCCCCAGAGACTTAGCGGGTACCAGGAGCGAGAGGGCCCCAGAAAGGAGTTCTTCCAGGGAATGCGGGGCCTGGCTGGGCAGCATGAGGGACACTCACGCTCACCTGTTTCTTGGATCAGAGAAGGAAGCCTTCAAGGAGCTGGCTGAACATGTAGCACGGGGGCAAGAGAGGCGGGCAGGGGTGGGGTCGGGTGGACAGGAGCCCCCCAGCTCCTCCCCCCGGTGTAGCCTGGGAGACCACCCCTTGCCCACTGGGCTGCTTCCAGCCAACCCCACTTTTCATTTTTGTTCAGAAAGTAGTTGCCGATCTTGATAGAATCAAAACTCTCTGCCTCAAACACACATCTTGGCATTGTACTGTTAGCATTTAACTTCTTGTTATGATTCAGGGAAGGAACGATTGGCCGAGGAGGTTATTTTTCTTTTTTTATTCTTCTAAACAAGCCAACCACCTATGTGATAATCAATGGGATTTGCTCAAAAAAAAAAACAATTCGGTGCACACAGTCTGACCTGAAACCTGGGTGCTACACTAAAGGAAAGCAGAAGTCCAGCTGGTGTCTCTTAATCACTCTCCTCAACTCATTTCTTCTAAACAGACTCTTTAATGTCCTGCTTAGAAAACGACATGTTAAGGCTTTGCTCCCTGAAGGGGAAAAAGGTGTCCTCACGGGCTCTCCTGTTTCGTGTCAGCTGGTTTGTGGCAGGAAGCTATTAGAAGTCCAGCTTCCAGACGCACGACACTAGGGTAGCCGAAAGGGGAAGAAGAAAGGAAAAGAGAAGTTCAACTCCTGTTTGGTTTGTGTCCTTTGAAGGGTTTGCCTGGCAGGTCCCCCTCTTTGCTGAGTGACAGCAAGGGCCCAAGAGGGCGGGAAGCTCCTGGAACCCGGCCGTTGTGCGACTCTCTGATCTCAACTACACATTTTGTCTTTGCTTTGTGGGAAACTAGTGGAATGAAACAGGTTGTCCCCCATGTATAAAACGCAGGGCAGCTATTTAATTTTCTTTACGAAGAATGATCCCTTTGGCTCGGAAGGCCCTCTGGTTTGGACAGAAAAAGCGGGAAGGATGATAAGCTGGAAGCTTGGATGATATAAATAAAACATCCCTCTATCCCAATGCGCACCTTTGTATCTTCAAAAACTCTTCTATTTATTAAGGAAAATGTCACATTGTGATGTATTAAGCCAGTACTTCAATTACGGGTCGACTTGGGATGACATGTTACATGCTGTAGTTAACATTGGTAATTTCTTTTTTTTTTTCTTGTTTGAGTATCTCTGTCCCTGAAATAACCTTTTATTTGGCTTTTCTAGATAGCTTTATTTGATTTCGAGTGGCAAGATGTTTTTTATTATGGCTTTTCTATTGCTGTATGATACAGAACTCTTTTGGCATAACTATCTGTGTTCCCAGTACCTCAGTTGTTTGGATTTTACGGCCTGTATATGTTTTGTGAAATGGTCCTGTTTTGGGGTAGGTAACATGTGGACTCTAGTATGTAAATGTTACTTGAATCTGTGCTTCATGATAGTATGTGGCATGTATGTGCAGACTCTTGGATGCTTTCTGCCTGCTCAGCAGGAGCCCCTGTCCCCAGGAGGGCGGCTTCACGGTTCACAATCAGGAGACAAGGCGGCCATCGATTTGCCCTCGATTCTATTTTGATAATGGAGGATAGAGAGGAGAGGCCTTTTTACATTCGGAAGATGGTGCTGTGTCAAGAGGATCTTTTTTCTTCCCTCTCCCCTATTTTTTAAGTACCTTGTAGGAAGAAGGATTGGCGACATGCATGGTGGGGATCGATGGCCTCTGGTGCTTTGTCCTGTATTTGGTTTAATGTTTTTGTCCTAATCTCTTCAATCAATAAAATTGTGCGTATTTAACTAAAATCCTGAGGCTCGGGAAGTAATGATTTTCTGGAAACCCCCCGATTGGTGGCACCGAACACCAACCCGGAGCTTGTATGTTCTCTAAGGTGTTCGCTCTGCAGGGAGGGGAGCCACAGTCACTGTGGATAAAAGCTGCCTTTGATCCTTTTGGGGCATCTGCTGGCCGTGTAGGTGTAACAGCTCAGTGAATTAACTAGCCTCACGAGGGTTACAGATTTGGAAATAAGCTCAGGAAGGTGCGTACCTGTCCAGGGTGAAACAGCCTTGAGGTGGTAGAACCAGGACTGCACACGGTCCATTTCATCCCAAGCTTGTTGACTTGATGACATTAGGGCACAGAGGTTCTCCAGTCTAAAAGCAGCTCTGAAGCTGGGTGTGGTGGCCATGCCTCTAATCCTAGCAGCTCAGGAGGCTGAGGCAGGAGGATTGCATGTTCAAAGCCAGCCTCAGTAACAGGGAGGCGCTAAGCAGCCCAGTGAGACCCCTGTCTCTAAATAAAATACCAAATAAGGCTGGGATGTGCTTCAGTGGTTATGTGCCCCTGAATTCAATCCCTGGCATCCCCCCCCAAAAAATAAATAAATAAACAGCTCTGAGTAACCAGGTTTACCTAGAGCACAGGTCATCCGGGTTTCCATGTTGATTCTCCAGGAGAAGTAACACTTAGACACACTGGAATGGAGGTGTCCAAGAGGGACCCCCAGCTCCACCACCTGGTGTCTTCCCTATCTGAGACATACAGCATCTCAGGGATGGACAGACACTACAGAGATGCCTTTTCTGGTGGACCTCATTTCACAGGCATAATGGTGGCACAGAAAGGCCCAGTTTCATCCTGGAACACCTGGTAAGCATCTGCCATTTCAGTGCAGGTGGAGAGCCAGACAGAAGCAGTAACTGGGAAGGAGGGAGGGGTAAACCCAGGACTCGCAGAAGCTCGCCTTGCATGATAGGCACCCCACCTGTCTAGGTCTGTCCAGAGGTATCTGGAAAGTGTAGCTTCTGACAGAAAAGAATCTAGGTAATGAGGTAAGAGAAACAGCAGCTGTCCTCTATGCAGAGGGAACCGTGTGTGAAGTACTGAGCTGGGCCCAAATTGGCACCATTGATGCCAGCCTGTGGGTGGAGCTCATCAAAGTCCAGCCAGGACACGGCTGAGGCAGAGGCTTGGTAGCCTGTTGGACCAGTCCTCTAAATCCCTGGAGTGCTTTTTTATTGAGGAACATCACCTCTGTATCCCAGCACCTGACCCAGCAGCTGGCACGTGACCCAGGGCCTGGCACACGGGGTGTGTTTGGAAATAACTGTTCATTGATGTGTCGTTGGTGCCACAGCCACAGGGACTCTGCACTGCTGCCTCCTTCCAGCCCCAGGTTTCTCAGCTCACGTCACATAAAACAGCCCTTGCCTTATGGAAGCCCACCAGTGGCATTGGTTGGGGCACACGTCGCCGGACCCAGTTCTGCTGCTCTTTCCCTGCCTGATTAAGCAGCAGGGGGCCTGTTGCCTGAGGAGAACGCCTTCTGGAGCTGTGTTCTGTCAGACCTGTGCATGTGCCGGGGCTGGGGCACTCACACTCCAAGCCGGTACATCACGAGCTTCCACCTGGGTGAGGACCCAGACTTGGCAAGCCCTCCCCTGCCCCACAGATGTCTCAGAACTAGCCAGTAGAAAGCTTTTATTTTCTAATCCCTTGGAGAGTAGATACTGCACACCCCCTTCCTGCCAGTCGACGTGGCACAGGGCAAAGCAGCCTGGGCAGAGGGGAGTGAGAGGCCTGAGCTCTGAATCCCTGCTCTCCTGATGGCTGTGACTCAGCAAACCTCTTTAACCTTTAGGAGGACTAAGGACCAGTGTAGGTCCACTGAATTAAGGTGTGCTGTAGGCTTAGTACTAGGCCAGGATAGAATAGTGACTGTGACATTTTCAGACAAGGGGATAATAGGGAAGGGTCTGTATGGCCAGGGAGCCACACTGGAATTGAGAATTTCTTAGGAGCCCTCAAGGAACCCGCTGAGACCCTCCCCTGCTGTAAACAGATGGACCCACTTGTATTAATTTGACCTGTGATTCTAGTGCAGACTTACTGGAGGAACACAGAGATTCTGCTTCCACACACGCCCTATGATCTGAATGTTCATGTCCCTCAAATCCCTATGTTGCAATCAAATGCTCAACGTGATGGTCTTACAAGGCCTCATGGGAGGTGACTGAGTCACAGGAGGTCCTCCCTCAAGAACAAGAGTGGTGCTCTTATCAAGAAGTTCAGCGGAGGCACCAGGCAGGGACATAGCGAGAGGCGCCATCTTGAAGCAGACTGTGAGCCCCCACCAGACACAGGATCTGTCGGCACCTTGTTTTTGGACTCCCCATCCTCTGGAACTGTGAGAAATAAATTATTATTATTTATAAATTATAGTCTAAAATATTTTGTTATAGCAGCTGAACAGATAATGTTTCAAAAACATTGATCCCGTCCAACTCTAACATCTTTGGATAAAGCAATGAAGATTCGGAGAAGGAAAATGCCCAGAAAGGACCAGCATCCTCAAGAGAGTAGGGGATGGAGTGTGAAGGGGGAGATGGAAGGGTGTAGGGACTGAGAGGACAGCTCTCCATAAACTCCAGGGATTCTTGTTATTAGCCCAACTATTCCCACCAGAATCCAAGGTCCACTCCACCGTGGCTTTGCCCATGACCCAACCCAAACTCTTCAGTGACAAGTTTTGGGGCCAATCTATAATGGCATCTGATAGTAATCTGTAATAAATATGAATTACTAGTTATCTGTAAATGCCTTAAAGTGTTCATTATCTGTGACTTTAATTTAAAAAAAAAATTTTTTTTGTTGGTACCAGGGATCAAACCCAAGGCCTTGCAAATACTATGCAAGCATGATAACAGCTGAGCTCCATCCCCACCATCTGTGACTTTTTGCCTCCGTGTATGTAAGTTAGATAATCGTCCAGGGTCCCACCAGTGAAGAAAGGCTGGGAAATTCAGTTTTGCAGTTTGAATCTCACACTGGGCTCAGAACATCCCTTGTCAGGTGTGTGTCTCGTGCACATGGAAATGCCCAGGTAGAGGTGGTATTCGGCACAACACCAAACCCTGAAACAAAGAGCTGGCCAGCAGAGAGAGAGAGAAGCAAAGAGGAACCAACGACTGTTTCATGCAGGCAGCAGTCTTTCAAGGTAGAAGCCAGTTTTACAAATGAGTTAGGGGAGCCTTAAAGACCAGAGTGAACTGAAGGAGGCCATCCAGCTAAGGAACGGCAAACCCTCTCCTGGACACCAGGAATCCCAGTCCCCAAGGCCGTCCCACCCAGACTCGCTCAGCGGAGACCAAAGAACTAGAACATGGGACCTGTTGCCAGGGCCGCTCCTTTCCCTTCTCACACCCATTCCGAGAATGTTTTCTTCAGCTTCCAGAGGCGAGGGAACAGAGAGGAACTGAGGCCATCCCTGAGGCTGAATGTGTCTTTCTCCTCTCCCTGAACTTGGGTGCCATTCAGCCAGATGTGGATGGAAGTCTTAAAACACCTGAATCTTCTCCCTTCCTCTAAAGAGAGATTCCTCTTCATTCAGGCAGTTGAAGTGCTTAAAGTTGAGCACCCCCTTCATCTGCTTGGGATGCTCTAACAAAACACCATGGGCAGGGGGCTGAAAGAATATCTTTCCCTCAGTTCTGGAGCCCAGGAAGGCCAGGATTGGGTGCAGGTGGAGTCAGCCTCTGTTGGAGGCCCACAGCCTGGCTTTCACACAGATGTCATTTTGCTGAGCTCTCAAATGAAGGAGAAAGGGAGAGCAAAAAGTTCTCTTGTTTCCTATAAGGGCACCAATCCATTCCTGAGGGCTACACCTTCCTGACCTAATCCCGGCTCATGGCTTCCACCCCCAACATCACCATGGGAATTTGGGTTTCAGCATATGAACTCTGAGAGAAGCATCCAGGAGGCATGCAGAGAGAACAGGGTTTGGAATGAGAAGACCTGGGTTCACTGCCCTATCGGGCCACTTATTTTCGGTGTGACCGTGGGTGTCACTTCACCCCTTGAGTCTCCATTTTCCAAGTGTGAATTAGGAGCCAAGGGTCACTGTGAAGTTAAGGAATTTCTTGCAAGTGATGATGCTGCATAAACTGTAAAGTCGTCCTCAAACGCCATTACAAGGACATATGGCCGCAGAAGTGCTACAGGTCTTAGGTACTAAAAGGATGATTTTAAGTTGGATTCAAGGATGAAATAGGACTGCTGCAGGTGTGTGGCAGCAGGACATTGCCTCAGGCGCCCGCCCCAAGGTGCAGGGCTGCACTAGTGAGCAGATTGCATCAAACCTGGATTCCATCCCACCATGGATCCTGATCTAAGAAACCAGGCTCCAGGATCACCCTGAGATGTCGAGATGGAGGGAGGGCCCACAAAGAAAAGCGCCTTGAGGAGAACTCACGTCCTTGGCAGTCAGTGTCATTCACAGGAAGTGATACTGACAGGTGAAACAGAAGACAGTGGAATCGCAGCCATGGTACTGCCAGGGCCCAGGTGTTCATGTGTCCAGAAACAGGTCAGTCCCAGCTCAAGCACTCTCTTCCCCTGACCTCGCCAGAGGCTCCTGGCATAAAACCTCCTGTCCTCTCCCTCCTAGGATGTCATGTGGCTGCAGCTTTTATTACTGTTTTCTGAATATTGCTGGGTTGTTCTTATGCCTTAATGTTCATGGAGTCGAGGTCCCACTTTACAGGCACTAGGGAGTGCTTGAGGATGTGAACTTCCATTCCTGCAAACTCGGGTGCACTCACTCACTCTTGAGCTGAGTTCTTGGTGTATCTGGCTTTTATAGCTATAAAAATTGAAACACTCCAGTGTTCTGCAGCTGTATCTCCTTTGTTCGTCTCTTGGTAAGATCTTTAAAAAATAATCTTATTGAGGTTCCGTTGACATAATAAACTGCATGTGCTTACAGTATACATTTGAATAAGCTTGGCACAGGTATACGTTTGTGACACTGTTAAATTTTGTATTTGATCTTGTCCTCTGATGTCTTTTTAAACTTACACAGTCTAGTACCCTGCAAGATTCCATATGGTTTTCTACATGGATGATCATGTTATCAATGGACAGTTTTGCTTCTTTTCAATGTGGCTGTCTTGAATTTCTTTTTTCTTTCCTGTTGCATTGGCTTATGACCTCCAGAATGATTTTGAACAGATAAGTCCAGAGCAAATAGCATTTATGTGCTTGCTGACATTCAGTGTACTTGTGTCAATAATCCAGAAATATTGAAATCTTCACCTTCAAAGGCTTCGGGACTCGGGAAAGCTAACATATTTTGGAGAATCTACCAAGATATATCAGGGACCCAGATTTTCCCAGCCATTCCGTTTATTTAAATTTCTGTTTTTTTATAAGTCACCCAGTTGAAAATATTTTTATTACTGCATATCAAAAGGACCAACACAGTCACTGTACCAGATGAGCACTTTCTTGTAAACTACTCAAGGGACCCTCTGTTCTTCCCTCTGAGTTCTCAATTACAACTGCCCTCAAGGTTTCATTATCACCTGGATAGAAACACAATCTCATTGTTCCATGCATTGTGCTCCCCTTCTTTTCAAATTCTGGAATTGATGTGTTGTCCAGGGCATATCTCTTTACCAGAACATTCTCTTGTAGTTACCACTGATAGAAGTTTTAGAAATTGGAGCACCCTTTGTTCTAGGGACTAACCATGCCTTGCATAGCGCTTGGCATGGGGCCCTCATCACCAATTGAGCCATGAGTGACTCAACCCCTTCTACTCATCTCACCACCTACTTTCTTGGACCACCCTACTTCTGGTGTTACTATCACTGGGTTTTCTCCAAGAAGAAGCAAAGTTGGACTCACACATGCAGGAGGTCTACTGGAGGAAAAAATACCTGAGAAAGGAAACCAGAGGAAGCCAGATTGGGTGGAAGGAGCCATTGAAACTTAATGCAGAACTTGCACCGCCTTGGGCTGCCCAACAGGGGGCTTCATAGCAAATATTGCCCATGCCAGGGTAGGTCACTGTACCATCATCGCACTTCGCCACTGGCTGACCCATTGAGAAGAGCTGAGATGAACCCGAAAGAGTTAAACTTCTGGATGCTGCCAACTAGTCACCCTGTCTTGCGGAGGGATTCCAGCTGTGCTTCCCTGGGGCATCACCCTGATTAAACAATTTTGGAATATGTCTAAGCAAACTACATGGAAGGAAATGAAAATTCCACCCTGAAGATTTGTTTTCCCAATTTGAATATGACCCAGTCTCTTCTTTGACAGATTGGCTTGAGGGAGGACTCATGTTCTCAGGGAGCTTATGAGTTAGATGAAGAGACACAAGTTTAAGGCATTACATTTCCAGATCCAATGGGAGACCAAGTCCTGTCATTTCTCATTAAAAAAGTAAATAAATTATGATTTCAAAGGGAAGTACACATCCTTCCTGGAACAACCCAGCCCATGGGAAGCAGCAACAATGGGTTGCATCCCTGGGCTAGCCCTTCCTCCCCTGGGAGGGAGGAGCAAAGTCTGTGGGCCTGGCAGGAACCAGAGGCTCCAGAAGCTCCCCCGACCCTGGCTGCCTCGGCAGTGGCTGGGGTCTTAGACAAGGGTGGCCTGGGGACAGCTTCCTGGAGACAGGCCTGGAAGGGGTGCAGGAGGAGGAGATGCATGCACTTCCTGTAGCAGTGCTGGTATCCAGTCTCTTTGGCCAGCAAGACTCCTATCCCGTGGTGTCCTGGGAAGTTGAGACAGGGAGAAGAGCTGTGCCCTGCAATCCTGCCACTCCTGTGCTATCTTCTGTCCATCAGCCTTTCCCAAGAAGACAGAGAGCCTGGGTCAGGTGCCAGGTTTTTTGTTTGTTTGTTTGTTTGTTTGTTTTGTTTTGTTTTGTTTGGTACTGAGGAAGTGAACCCAGGGGTGCTTAACCACTGAACCACATCCCCAGCTCTTCTTATATTTTATTTAGAGACAGAGTCTTGCTAAGTTGTTTTGGGCCTCCCTAAATTTCTGAGGATGGTTTTGAACTTGCTATCCTCCTGCCTCAACCTTCCAAACTACTGGGATGACAGGAATGCACCAAGATGCCTGGCTGAAAAGGAATTTTAAAAAGAGAGTATGCTTACAAACTAAAAAAAACTGTCACTTAGGTCTTCTATGTACCTTGCTAAATAATTCATGTCTTTCAATATTCTCCACTTACCAAAGAAGTCCAAGACTTACCCAGTTTGGGCTGTGTTTGTCTGGATGAGGACAAGGTCAGGGAAGGGCAGGTACATCACACTGTTCTCACGTCATCATCCCTCCCACAGCTCTGGGTCCACATCTTCCAGAAAGTCAGGCTTGAGTGCATCTCTGTCCCCCCGGTGATCCATGTGGGACAGTCAGACTTCATCAAGTGTGTATTGAATGAGTGAAGATAAACCAGAGGCATGCTTAGAGTCACACCAGGAAAGCACATGGCACATCCAACTCAGAGCTCAGGAGTCTGGTAGGAATCTCGCAGGAAGAGGAGGAAGGCACAAGAGCCACCCAGAAGGGAGACAGGGAACCACAGGTGAGTTGGAGAAAGCAACCTTTCTAGAAATTACCCAAGTCATTTGTCATTACAGAGGAGACTGTGGCTTTTAATACATTCAACCCAGCTGACAGCTGAGGTGGATACAAAGCTGTAGACGCATACTGAAGCATAAGTCATGATCCCATTGAATGTCTAAGCTCTTTTCACCAGTTAAGGGACTGAAATGAGGAACATCTGAGTTTCTTGAGCAGATACCATGTAACATTTGCCCCTGGAGTTTCATGTAGGATCTAGTCAATGACTGTCAATCAACAAATATTTGTGGAAAGAACCAACACTAGGTTTCATCAACCATTGCATCTTCATAAAACCAAAAAGCAGAACTTTTTGCTAGGATATTATTAGAGTACTGGCCTGTGGAACACAGGACAGCTCCAGGTCACAAAATGTCCCTTTGGACAAGTGTCCCCATGGATAAGTTTGACCGTCTCTGAACTTCACCCATTTAGCTTACATTTCCTAGTATCTTCTCCAAGAGTTTATTTTTTAACTTATTGTCACCATGAGGGGAGTTTTGTTAAACTTTATGTTCTGTAGTTTGAATTTTTTTAGACCGTGCATTTCTCCTTTTCCAAATATAAACTGTCTTTGTTATTTAACATGCTTTTTAAAGCTACACACATGTCATCTCCCCAAGATGAGATGCTGGCATTGCCCCATGGGAAATGTCTCTGAGTCCCAACCCTGGGGATCAGCATAGCATAGCATGGGACTCAATGACCCAGGGTATTGGGTCCCACAGAGGTTTTGGGAATCCTTGGTGAATCAAGGCAGCATGATGCACATAGACCATGTGTTTTAAAATGGGGAAAAACAGGGTTCAAATTCCAACACAGTTTTCTCCATATGTGAGCCTGGCTGTCACTTAGACTCTCTGAGCCCAATTGTCATTTACAAAATCTTGCTGATTTCTAAAATAAACTGCTGATAAAACTGGCCTTGTGGAGGCAGTAGATGAGAATGGTGACATCAGAGTGCCTGAGAGACAACTGGCCCTGTCTTGTCCCCGGGGACAATCTTAAAGGCCTTAACATTCCCACTGGTTTGCAAATACCTTTCCCAGGGAGAGAGGCGGAGAAGTTGTATCTCAGCAAGACACAGCTTTTCTGTCCCTGTCCATGAAGGCCGTTGATTCAGCTTCCCTGGGACTCACTTGTCAACAATAGCTCCCTCTTTTCCTGTGGATGCACAAGCAATTCATTCCCACGAATGGTGAGTCCTGGGCTTGGCAAAATGGTCAATCATGTTTAATATTAAGGCTGAGTCACTCCACAGAAATATTATCCATATTTGTGAATTAACTTATGTTACCTGACTTCTTTCTTGACAATGTAATTATATATAGCTTCAAGGATAGAAATCCAGTACTAAGGATGTAGCTTAATGGTAGAGAGCAGTTAACCCTGGGTTCAATCCACAGCACGACAAAAAATAAAATAAATAGAAATTCAAGATCAAAAGATCACAGGAGGAAAAGTAAGAAAGCAAGTAACGTAAAAATCTAATGGTAATCTTGAGGCGGGAACGTAAATCTCTCTCTTCTCCACCCATCTTCATTTCTACTGTTGTTCTCTTCTTTTGTCTCCCTTCCTTTCTTCTTTCCTTTGAGATGAACAGCAAATGTTCCTGAGAAACTTTTCTGTATGACGCACAGTGCAGGAAATACAGATGTACAGGACACAAAATTTCTGCACACCAGGAGGTGAGGGCATCATGAGTAAGCTGAGAAGCTGGACAATCACCCCAAGAGCTTGCTAGAATTTAGTTAAGCCAGGAGTTATGGGGGACTGGATTAGTCAGTGTTCTGTTGCTGTGACAAAAAGTATCTAAGAATAACAATTTGAGAGGAGGGAAGATTTATTCTGGCTCGGCTCCTTCAGAGTTTCCAGTTCGTGTCAGCTGGATCCATTGCTCTGTGGGCAAGGTGAGTCAAAGCATCATGGGAAAGAGAGCAAGGCTCAGCTCATGGCAGCCAGAGAGAGAGGGGAAAGAGAGAGAGTGAGGAAGGGCCACACTCCCAGGGATCCACTTCCTCCAACTACACTTGCCACCTATAGTTTCCACCAGTTCCCAATAATGCCATCCAGTGTGAAGCCCTCCATGGACTGACCACTGATGAGGCCAAGCCCTCCTGAACCAAAAGCTCCACCTGCACACCGCTGCCCTGTGGGCCAGGTCTCCAACACATGAGCTTTTGTGGGACATTCCAGGTGTAAGTCATAGCAGGGACTTAATCCAGCCTAAGGGGAGATAAAGGACAGTCCTGGGACAGACTGGCCACACAGAGTCCTGAAGGATGAGTGAGTGTGTGAGACCCAGCGGGGGATTTTTAGGTGGAGGTATGTGGATGCACACAGGTACAGGACTGTGGCAATCTCCCAGCAGCTGCTAAAATAGCTTGTTGTGAAAAGACCATGTTTCAGTAAATGAAAAATTATTCATTAGTCAGGAAAAATATGTTTCCTTATCACTGAACTCTGAATTTGTGTTCCCTCAGGGATTATCAAGAGCAGAGAGCTTGCCTATATGATATGTAATGATAAACAATGTTCTCAGGTTCAATTTGTCACAGATATAGATGCAGAGTTTGCCCAATTAAATCTTATAGTTCTTTAAGAATTCTAAGGAGCATATTTTTCACATCAAATTGAGGGACTCACCATGCCAGAGATGTATAAGCCTAACAAAGCAGAAGATCCATGAGGACGGGAACTATCTGGGAGGGCTATGTTGGAAAGCATCTCTATATTTGAGTCCTGATTAATTCCCTATGATTAAAATTCTGCCCCATGGGGTTATGCATGGGTCTGGTTGCTGGGTGTGCTGCCCACTGGGCCTCAGCCTTTAGGCAGGGCGTGTTGGAGAACAGCTTAGATTGGGCAGAATCAATGAGGGGCACTTAGTATGAATTCCCCCTCAAATCACCAGCTTAGGTGGCTAAATAGAACTTTGTCCGCCAGGGCCATTGTCCTTCTGAATGCCAGGTATAACAGACCTGCTTTTCACCTAGACAGAGTTTACCTTGCCAGAATTGTACCATTTGAAGAAAATAGTTTCACCCTTGAAAAAAACGATGATGACATCAATTACTATCTCATATATACCAGAGAAAAGAATGCTCATTCACATAATCACAACTGCAAAGGGCTGGATATTTATGTTCCTCCTCCCAAATCCATATGTTGAAAACCTAACTCACCCAGTGCTGGTAGAAGGAGGTGAGCCCTCGGGAGGTGAATGGAATTTCTGCCCATAAACATGACCCTAGAGAGATGTTGGCCCCCTTCAGCTCTGTGAGGTTACAATAAGAAAAGAGTTGTCTCTGGGGAAGCCAGCCCTCACTGGACAGGGAGTCTGCTTCCCCTGGATCTTGGATTTCCAGCCCCCAGAACCGTGAGAAATCAAATTTTGCTGTTTCAAAGTCACTCATTCTATGATCCATTTGGCTATAGCTTCCCAGGGGCTTAAAACAGGAGTGTATGTATAAGATGCTCTTCATCTGAATTATGGTTCCACCTGTTGAAGCTGAATAATGTTAAATAAGTGACTTAACTTCTCTTTGGTTTGGTTGGAGGTTGTTTGGTTTGATGTTGCCTACTTCATATATCAATTGTGATGTTTGCATGGAATAATATACACAAGGGATGTGATAATGGTTTGATATTATTATTATTATTAGATTCCAGTTTCAGTAAATCTTAGTTTGCTTCCTATGAATCCTAGGAACCTCTGGGATAGACATGTGCTTAGAAGAGAAGAAAAGGAAGCATGACTACAAACTGGCTGCAGATGAGCCCACAGCTGCCCTTGGAGGCCTTTGGAAGGAAGTCCTATGATCCCTGTACTCAACAGGCCTCTCTGCACCAAAATGCAAAGTGTGGGCTAGGCTGGGTGAGGCCGGGCTGGGGCCAGAGGTGACCTCAGGTGTCCCCAGCGTAGCAGCTAACTTACTCAGGAGAGTGCCTATGGAAACTGGGATGGAATGCCAGGAGGTGTTGCAATATTATTTTAGAGGATTCATCTGCTTAGTATTATGCTTCCCCTTATTTAACCCTCGGAGGTTTTGGACTCTGTCTGGTGTGAAAATTTTTTTCTGTTTAGAAAGAGTTCCGCTCATTACTTTAGCAGACTGCACATGGGGAGAACTTGTTTATCCTGCTGAATGAGTCATCAATATCCTGCTCTATACTAAGACATGGAATGGGGGACTTGGAAGGGATCTCAGGGCTCACCCAGCTCGTTTTGCCAGGGGGAAGTGGAGACCCTGAGAAGAGAGGGACCTGCAGAGCTGACCCTGGAGGACCAGCCTCCTGATTCCAAGTCTTGTGTGCATCTATCAATGCAACAGCCACCTGCAGAACTTCAGAGTGACAGGGAACTAGAGGGAGCCCTGCCAGATGCCATCCATTATGTGCTTCAGTTTCACCTTCAGCACCCCTGGAAATGATTATTTTTAAATAAAGGACATTTAGTTAAGGAGCCATATAGAAACAAGCCCACTGTTCTTCCTACCTGAAAGGTATGTGTGCACAGTCACTGTGTTGGGAGGAAGGAGGAGAACAGGACAGGCACTAGAGGAGCCCTACAGTCTGTGCCACACAGGCTGTTTTTAAAGTGGTTACTTGAAGCACCAGGTCCCCCAGAGATGTCTCTGGTCTACTTGGAGGCTGCACTGGAGATCAAGCCAGGTTACACTCTCCTTCCACCTGCCCCTTCAATCTCCATCTATACTGGAATTCAAATTTCATTTGAAGACAAGATCTTGTGGGCTAACATATTAAGTTGCTTCATACTGTGTCTTTGTATCATTCAGAAGATCTTAAGTTGTAAGGGCAACAACTCTACTCATGTTATCTTTGACAACAGATAATAAAAGCTATTGGAAATATTTGGATATGTTGGATCTTTGGCTCAGATCAGGGGGCTCAACTTCTGATACAGCTCTCTTCCTCTGGCTTCAAAAACGCTTGGATTTTCTCTCTCTTCTTTCTGCATTCTGCTTATCTTCACTTGGCTTCATTAGTGATGAGCAGCTATTGGCAGCCCCAGAATACAACCTTCTAGCAGAAAGAAGCTTTTCTTCTGCTTATATCTATGCAGAAATAAGAAGAAAGCTTTTCTTCTGCTTATATCTATGCAGAAATCCCAGGGGAGAAGAGAAGAAAGCTGTTGGTTCTCTTGTTTAGCTCTGAATGAATCACTGAAGCCAAGCATATAGGGACACTCTTCCTGGTCAGCCAGTGTTCAGATGTCAACCCTTAAGATGGGAACAGGTCACTATGATTCAAAGTGTTTTTTTTCTGTTTAGAAAGAGTTCCACTCATTACTTTAGCAGACTGCACAAGGGGAGATTAAAGAGATTAGCAGAATAATTTTCTGGAAAGACAAGTGGAGAAGGTTATACTATACTCTTTATTTCTCTTTAAAGATGTGATTCCCTGATAACTCCTGTGGCTTGAATATACTTTTTCCTTTTTGAAACTCATGTGGAATTTAGTCTCCATTATGAGATATTAAAAGATGGAACTACTTGGGACCTTCAAGAGGTGATCAAGGCTCTGTTTTCTTGAGTGGGTTAATCCAATCAAGTGATTAATGGATTATTTTGAGAGTGGGTTATTTTGAATGTGAGTCTGCTACAAAAACCAGTTTGGCTTGGTCTCTAGAGCATTCCCTGTCTCTTGACATGTGATGTCCTGCACTGTCTTGGGACTCTGCCAAGAAAGTCATTGCCAGTCACCACCCCTTAATCATGAACCAGAATTGTATACCCAAATAAACCTCTTTTCTTTATAATTCACCCAATCTATGGTATTGGATGATTAGCAAAAGAAAATGGAATAAGACAAGAACCTATGATCGTATTCTACTTACTGTGGATTTTTTTCCCCCAATACCTACTAATTACAAAGATGATTCTAGGCAGCTCAAAATAAAGCAAGAAAGATAAAAATTAAACCCCTGATTCCAAAGTAAAAGGCAAAAATGAAGCCATCATGACACTATTCTTAGATGCCCTAGCTGGGGAAAGACATCAGTGTGGAGCTGGAAACCTTAGCCTTCGGGTTTCTGGCTCCCCGGGGAGGCAGAGGGAAGAAGGAGAGCAGACTTTTCATTGTCTAATCTTAGAAGCTAGTTGCCAGGGAGCAGCAGCCCTTTTCTAATGCTCAGATCTGAGTGTAGTTTGCCATAGACATTTTTGTCTATGAGACGTCCGTGTGCTTTTTAAAACCAGCAGAGAGTCTTCCCACTCAGCCTCTCAGCCCTCCCTGGCTCTCTCATCGGCCCTTTGTGGAAAGTCGATACATCCAGGGTTCTTTCAGGATGCTGTTCAAGTGGCAGGGCCACACTCTAGAGAGAGCTGATGCTGAGGAGCAAGGGACCAAGCAGAGCCCTCAGGAGGACCAGCAGCAGCCACCTTCCCATCAAGAGAATGTCCCCTTCCCCAGCTCCACGAGAGGACAGGAACCACGAGAACTCATAGTCAAGATGTTCCACTTAATTGAGAAA
This sequence comes from Callospermophilus lateralis, assembly GCF_048772815.1. NCBI lineage: Eukaryota > Metazoa > Chordata > Mammalia > Rodentia > Sciuridae > Callospermophilus > Callospermophilus lateralis. Next base: position 8,578,754 of record NC_135318.1, read on the forward strand.
GTCACTGCAAAGAAGTAGACTCTAGAAAAATTTGACATCCTACCGCAGAGACGCCGAGTGCCTCGGTGCTGCGTTACCCTTCGGCAACTAGGAAGTGCAAGGTGATCCCCATTGTCTGGGTAGAGAACACAAGAACACGTAACCTTTCTAGGAGGAGCCTGGTTCAGAACTGTGATCCCAGGAGGAGTATCCTGAAAGTTGGAGGCCCTGCATGTTCTTTCTGACTTAGCAGTTATTTGCTATGTGGTCTTGTCAAAAATTCCTCCTATTTATTTATTTATTTATTTTGGTGCCAGGAATTGAATGCAGAGGTGCTGAACCAGTGAGCCACATCCCCAGCTCCCCACCCGCCTTTTAAAATATATTTTATTTAGAGAAAGGGTCTCACTGAGTTGCATTAGGACCTTGCTAAGTTGTTGAGGCTGGATTTGAACTTGCAATCCTCCTGCCTTAGCCTCCTGAGCTGCTGGGATTACAGGCTGCACCACTGTGTCTGGCATTCCTTCCTTATTTGCACTTTGCATTTACAAATTTATGAAATAACCTGGCGAGGTAACTCATGCCTGTAATCCCCGTGGCTTGGGAGGCTGAGGCAGGAGGATCATGTGTTCAAAGCAGCCTCAGCAACAGTGAGGTGCTTAGCAACTCAGTGAGACCCTGTTTCTAAATAAAAAACAAAATGTATCTGGGGATGTGGATCAGTGGTTGAGTGTCCTTGAGTTCAATCCCCAGTACAAAAAAAAAAAAATCTATGAAATACAAATTCTGGTTTTATGATTACTGGATACATTTTTACTCTAAATATCTATATCTAGATCACATTTTAATAATACAGATTCTAGGAAACTATGCCTATTTGATTAAGTGACAATATTGTTTTTCATATAAAATTGGTTTTAATTGATGACAAAATCTTTTATTTCCAAAATATTCTTCTTTCTGGTTTTCTTTTTAAAAAATCTTGCATTTTACTGAAGAAGACTTTGACGATCCCTCACTTCTAATGGTTTGCTCTTTGTGAATAATCATTTTCCTCAATATATAAAAAAAATAATGAAAGATTCAATGTGTTCTTGAAGTTCTTATTCTCGGAGCTTCTCTTTGTGACTTGCGCTAGGGCATGTCATTGTTAAATCAGCCTGCACCTCCTGACTTGCCTCATAAGAGCACCGCAGAGTCAAGGCTAGTTTTCCCCAGCTTCAGAGGAAGGGCCAGAGGTCCTTACACAAGAACAAGGCTTAAATGTTTCACAGTGACTCTTCCACCAGCACAGGGGTGCAACGGTTGAAAACAAGCAACAAAAGTCTGAGATTCTTCTCTCAGTTCTTCCACGAGGCTAGATGAATATGGAAGTATTGATGATGGGCTAGGTGGCATATGCTTGAAATCCCAGCAGCTCAGGAGGCTGATGAGGATTTCAAGTTCAAAGCCAGCCTTAGCAACTTAGCAAGGCCCTAAGTAACTTAGTGAAATCCTGTCTCTAAATAAAAGAATAAAAAGGGCTGGTGGTGTGGCTCAGTACACTATTCTGCAGTTTACAATACACTTCCATACATAGGATTTTATGTGACCTTTGCAAATAACTCTAGAAGTCGGCAGTGTTCATTGTGTTTCTTAGATGAGTCAGTGGAGCCCCAGATGGTGGCTCTGAAGTGCCAAGACAGCTAATAAGAAGGGAGGGACCCAGGGCCAGGGTCCAGCTCTCACCAACCCATTGCAAGGGTTTGGGCAGTAGCCCCAGGACTCAGTAGCTCACAGGTAAACCAGGAGCCACAACCCCAGTCTACCTAATTCACAGGTATGAGAGTGTTCTGAGAAAACACAAATGCCATTCATTTATTACTGACTAACCTCCAAGTCTATTTCAATAGCTCAGAAACATGGTCAAATATCAAAGACCTGAATTTAGCAATGCCTAAGTCAAAACAAACCAAGTGCCACACAAACTCTGCCTTCTGTTCAGAACAAGGTGGTAGTATTAAGCCCAAGCCCTACCTAGGAGTCTGTCCAGGGGGACCAGAGAGGGAGAAATGAACTTTATGTTTGCAGTTCTGGTGTGGTTTGGAGAGGCCATTTGTAAAAAAAGAAGTTACTTACGATGGGGGAGAAACATTTTTTTGTGGACACAAAAACTGAAGACAAAACAGGAAAAAAAAATCACAGATTTGAAACCCATACAAAAATAACAAATGAATAATTTACAGCTTTGCCTTCACTTATTGAAAAACACTGGAACATGTTCTTACCCAGTGCAACTCTTGAGCTCTCTTCCTGCTGCTATTACTCACTTAGTCATCTCTCTCTCTCTCTCTCTCTCTCTCTCTCTCTCTCTCTCTCTCTCTCTTTCATTTATTTGAAGACTGTTGCTCTTGGCTTTTTCTAAGACACAATCAGGCAAACATAGATGTGAGCCCCTGGCTCTAGACTTACCTTCTAAGCCCTCAGCCTTCTCTGAGAGGAGGGCAGTCTTGTCTCTGCTGACTCTGAGATGCCCTCTGTTGCCTCTAACCCACATCTGGGAAGGCCTAGCCTCAGATTTGATTAATTCACCTTAATCCATGCTGCCCTTTAAAAATTCCAGCTCTTATTCCTCTGACTCAGACTGCCCTAGGCCTGACATTTATTGATCCCTTTGATTTACATAGGGTTGTCATTTTTAGCAAATAAAAATATAAGATACACAGTTAAATTTGAATTTCGGGTAAGTAAAGAATTTTTAGGGTAGGTACTTTCTGTGCATACCTCTGGTCCTACACTCGTGAGAGAGCAGTCATTAATATTTCTAGTCCATAGAGTAGACAACTGAACTCCACGGGGTTAATGAAACGGTTTTAGATAATGCAGCCCCGAGGAAGCGACATTGCTGGCATTTGAACTGTGGGTGGCTGGCCTGGGAGCCTCAGCTTTTCCCAGGCAATTTGCTGCCTCTATTAAATGTAACAGTGTATCTCCAGCACTCCACAGTTTTCAAAACACTTTCAGATGCATGAACTTAATTAATCTTCACAGGAACCCTCTGAGGTAGGTGCCATGTTCCATTTTTCTAAGACACCTTTTTCTTTTTAACGCTGTAACGTCTCTGACTTCAGGATGCATTTTATTGTCAAGAGTGTCAGCCTAATTGACAGCGCTGTGTTTTCTTTCTTAGTGCTGCATAAAATAATGATATCTTGGATTCGATTAAATGGAACATTGTTATGTACTTTCTACAGCTGGGGAACCAATCTCTGAGAAGGCTGGTCTCTTTCCTGGTGGGAGACACTGTCATTAACCTGCGCCTTTTCCGCCTCCTACTACCTGTGGGCTGATAAGAAATGATAGACCTTTCCCCCTGGACACACAACGGAGGTGGGAGATGCAGTGAGCTCTGCTAGGTATCCAACTCTGCTTCAGACAGGTAGGTGGCATTGCGTGTCCCCCCTTTCCCAAGGACCCATTTAAGCCAGATACCATAAAGTCTTAGCAAGTGAAGTGAAGAATCTGGTAAGGAACACCTTGTTTTCTTCATCTCCATCTCGGAGGGGAACTACACAGGATATCAAAGCTAGTTGCAGTGTCAGATGAATGAAAGGTTGGAGAGAGGGAGGTGGCCCTTCGCCTTGGTAAAGTCACCCTGTGCCTGGCCCGCCAGCCGGAGGGTGCTCCTCACAGCCAGCAGGCTGCTTGCTCCAAGCCTGTGACTCAGGCTGTGCTCCACCTCCTCCCCTCAGAGCCTGTCTCAGTCTAGACTGTGCTGGAGGTGATCACTCTTGACACAGGGCCCAAACTTCTCAGCATGTATTTACAGAACCTCTTTCCAAGTGCTAGATTTTTGGGCTCTAAACAGCTAATATCAGGAAGAAACCTCCCTTAGAAAAGAGAAACACATTTTATTTTATTTTTTTTTTCAGGAAAAAGAACAAGGAGAAGAAAAAGTAAGGCATTGATCACAAGCAGACAGATCGGTAACTAGATTGATTTGCACTTTCAGAGCCTAAGGGCAAGGGTCATCTTCCTGAAAGATGATTCTTTCCAAAGAGACGGTTTGAGGACTACAGAATGAAAGGCCTGTCAGGCGGCAGCCCTTTAAAATAACCTGGATTCCCCCAGATTAGAATCGAATCTGCAGACTGTTCTTTGTGCTGGTCGGGACTGGATACATTGCACTTCTCTAAGCTCTCGGTAATAAATCACATCACTTGAGTCTCGCAGCACGCCTATGGGGTCAACGCTAATGTTCTCATTTTAGAGACAAAGAAGGAGGTTCACAGACCTCAGCAACCCTACTCAAGTTGACAGGCTGTTACTGGCTGAGTTGGGAGCTGAATCCAGAGCTTCTGACTTTGTTCGCCTCACTGGTCATACCTGCAATTGTTGGCACCTCAGGGTGGTGAGAACAGAGATCAAGTTTTATGGGGGGAAAGTTGGGAGAGAGTGATGTAGAATGGAGGGGGTGGGTTGGAGCCAGAAGAGGCTTAAGAATCTGCACTGCGTCCAGTAGGTACTGACCTGATGGGGACTTTGGAATGTGTAGAAATAGAAAGAGCTCAGCGACATCAGAAAAGCCACAGTCTAAATCTAAGTCAAAGGTTGAGATTAGCCTAGGGAGGAGGTGTCAAGATCACAGGTCTTTGAATGAGCATTAGAGGATTATAAAGAAGATTCTTATCTCTTGACTCCTAATGCAGGAAATAGTCCAGTTATTGTTTTGGTTTTTATTTTATTGTTTTGTTTTTAAATAGCATCATCCTTTCCCCAGTGCAGCTGAGTTTGCTCAAGATGGGGGCCTGGAAGGAGAATGGTCTTTTGACTGGCACTCAGCTGGGTCAAGTGCAGGCAGCCCAGCTGGAGTCTTCACCTTAGTCAGTCTCCGGCTCCGTGTCAGTGTCCTCATCTCTAAGGCGGAGGGGATAGCACTGTCCCAGAGGCTTTCCCGGGATGCCCCAGGTGAAGCTGATCTGCTCCTCTTCCCGGAGCTTCCAGCATCTATGCCTGTTCTGCTTGGGCCTCGCACCCACGACTCTGTGCCTTTCTTTCTTCTATCTCTTCTTGCACACTCGGCACCATGGAGGTTCCACATCATTGCAGCTCCAGCTCCTGCCTCAGAGTCTGGCAGGGAAGAGCCTCTTGAGGTTTCCCAAGAGGAGCGCCGGGCAGCGTGAAGGAGGAGGGATGGGAAAGAAGGGACTCGGATGAGCAAGAAATCTAGACCTTTTCCCTTTACTCTGAGACCTTCAGCCTTCTCTCTCCTAGCCTTTCACACCCCTGTGACAACCTCTGCTCTACCCTACTGGCATGTGACAACTGAAAAGATGCAATAAACCAGATGTGTTTCCACAGGGTTAGTAAGCTATGGTGACCAGGCGACAAAGCTCTTTCACTTCCATTACCATCTTTTTGTCTCCATGGTTGGATGGGCAGCCCGTGCTCTTCTCATTGTACAGATAAGGAAACTGAGAGTCAGAGAGGTCAAGATCAAAATTCAAGGTCACACGGTTACTAGGGACCAAGTGAGAATGTCAGACCAAACTGTCTGACCCCCCCCACACCCCCGGCCCCATCCCCTGTTTCATGCCTCTCTAGGGCTTCCTCTCTCTGAAGTGATGCAAAGTTAATAAGGCTAAAAATAATGACAGGAGAGAGTCGCATTGACATCTCGGATGTGAGCTGGCGCTCCAGAGCCTCAGATGGGAGCGCCACCCAGCCCACACTTCCTGCTCACTCAGGAGACAGGCCCTGAGTCCTGGAGGAGAGTGGGCCCTGCACAGCAGAAAGGGAGCTGAGTCACGGCAAGCCCGACTGTCTGAGCAGAAAGAATGTCGTGGGTGGTCGCATCCCAGACAGAAGACACTGGGCCAGATGGAGATGCGCCTGTAGACTGGGATCCACTGGGCCTGCTGCCGACCCCCAGGCTGCTCTCTTTTGACTGTTGAGGTGGCAGCAGCCAGGGCCACAGGCAGCTCAAGGAGGCCTCGGACCTCTCAAGTAGGGACACGTCTGAGGGTGATGGGAGGCCACAGTGGGCCACAGTGAGAGACTGGGGCACCCAGAAGAGCAGGCACAGCCGCGTTCTGGTAAGGAAGCCGGGGCAGGGACAACAGTGTGGCCAAGATGCTATTTATACAGCACCCATCTGGTGAGCGTTCTGGGTGCTTCCTGTCAGGCACACACTGAGACGTGGAGGTGCTCAGGCCAAGGGAAAGGATTCTAGGATTTGCTGCACTGATGCAGAATGACCCACACAAGTCCTGTCCAAAGTCACCCACTGACTTGGAGGACCATTCTGCTCTGTAATAATCACCAGGGCAGCTGCGTGATTCTGTGCCCTGTGTCAGGCATTTCTAATCTTGAGAACAATCCAGCTACGTGGGTAGCTTCATATCCATCAAGATGTGAGGAAATGGGGATTTTGAAAGATGAAGTAATTCATCCCAGGTGGACCTGGGCACTGTGGCTGGCTGACCCCTTCATGGCCTCGGCTGGGATCGCACAGGGTGGGTGGCGGGCTGTGCTTCACACCCTGCACTCCCACTTGCTGTCTCCTTCCTGCTCCAATCCCCACTTCCTGCGGGGAAAGAGCCCCGGAAATTCATCTCAGAGAGAAAGCCAAGATGACTGCTGCTCTCACTGGCCCAGCACTGAGATTTTATATGGCTTCAGTCCCCGGAATTTGTAGGCAAATGTTACCCTTTTGTCTTTGGCAAACCCCAGCACCCATTCCATATTCACAGAGCTGGGACGCAGAGGCCTGGGGACACAGAGGCCTGGGAACTCCTCTCCTGCCACCTCCGACTTCCTCTGCTCTTTCTCTGCCCGCCCTATTCTTCCTCGTGAGCACACCCAGGCTGCCTGTGTGACAGTGCCGGGTCTGCAGCCTGACAAGGAGCTGGGTTCTCTGCCCTCCTCCCAGAAGTCTGTGGGTGATCGTCAGGATTTGGAGAAGATCTGGGATTTCGTCTGTCCAGGTCAGCCTTCCACACTGCCTTAGTTGGCAGGTAAAGAGGGACAGAAGAAGGTCTCAGAGGTCCCTTGGGAGATCTGTACACACAAATGAGGGAGAATGTTACAGATCCACCAATCTAACCACATCTGGCAGAATCCCTGGAAACCCAGCACTGAGTGTTTGCAACTTTAATCTATCTGAGAGGAAGGAAGGAAGGAAGGAAGGAAGGAAGGAAGGAAGGAAGGAAGGAACAGAGAGAGAAGGGGAAGAAAGTAATGCAAGCGATTAGCATTTGCTGACTACTTCTGGGTGCCTCCGCCGGTGGTGGGTGCCTGGAGACCAGAGTGAGAGACAGAATGTTTTCAGTTCAGATTCGTCATGAAACAATGTGTGACTCTTGGCAATCATCTCCCTCCCTGGTCTTGCTTTTTTTTTTTAAGTGCATTCTAAACTTCCATCTGGGCTGAGCACCTAGAGATACAGTCTTCCTAGGCCAGTGCTTCCTGAGCCGTGTTCAACCTTCCTCAGTTCACACTCAGGAGCAGAAGTTCCAGGCTGAGTTTTCCCTGAAGCTTGGTGCCGGTGCAGATGGGGAGGGCCTCTGGTCTTCTCCTTCTGGCCCAGTGAGGTATGAGGTAGTGTTGGCCACTAGACTGGGCAGGCCGCCATATGATAATTGGTAGATCTGAGCCATCAGCAAAGACAGGGGAACTCAGTGGGTGAGTGGAGGTGACCAGAGAAGAGGCCGAGAGGCAGAGGGAGGAGACGTGATGTGCAGGGAGGCTGAGGGGGACACTTTCAGAGCTGTGTCTGTGTGGAAGGTCTTCAGCCAAGTCTCTTGATATGGCCAGCTTGCTTTCTTTTGAGCAGGAGTATTTGGCTGAGGGCAATGGAATGAGGTGGTTATTACGTTCTGGGGATTTCCATTCTAGTCCTGGTTCAGCCACTAAGGGACTCATACGTTTTCCTTTCTCTGCTCCTCTGCACCATCAGGCCTGGGCAGGGGCCTGGTCAATGATGCTCTTCCACAGCAGCATCGTGCTCACTGACCTTGGCACTCTGCAGCAAGCCTGGGATCCCTGATGGTCCAACTTGCTTTGCCATGATGATTGCAATACCTCTGGGCTGCCTTTCAGGACCTAAGTAGTTTTCAACAAAGGAAGCTAGCCTGGAGCTGGCTACTTGCTCTCAGCCTCCACTTACCAGATGGCTGGGGTGCACGCTCAACTGCCTGGTTCCCTGCTGTGGGTTTCAATATGGTTTGTACCCACCAAAATTCATGCAGAATCTTGGTTCTTAATGTGATGGTGAGAGGAGGCAGGGCCTTTGAAAGGTGAGGGAATGAGGTCCCCACTCCTGTGAATGGATTTCTCCAGGACTGGGTTAGTTCCCTCCCAAGTGTGGTTGTAAAGCACACTCCGCCCCGTCTCGGCCCCACCTCCCCACACTCACACTCACACACTCCTCTTAGCACCAGCCTCTTGTCCTGCTTTCTTTGCCCTGAGACAAAATAGCATTAGAAACTGATCAGATATGGCCTCCTGATCTTGGGCTTTGCAGCCTACAGAACTGTGAGCCAAATAAATTCCTGATCTTTATCAATAATCCACTTTCAGGATTTTTTTTTTTTTCCTTAATGACAACACAAACTGAACTAAGATATCAAACTGAGATTGTCTCTGCCAGTGCCCACTGACATTTGTCCATGGCCTTGAGAACCACCCAACTGGGACTTGACCTGACTCTCTGAGGTTGTCCCTGATTCTGGGATTGAGAGGCTCGAATCTCTTCTAGAATCAGCAGGAAGGTACATAGGAGAGACAGCAGGACATGGCTTACATGGCTGCAAGGGAAGCAAGATCTTTAGGATCTCTAAGAAAACAATGATGACCGGGCCTTCCTCTTTTAAAAGCTTGTGCCTTGTAAGCTGGGCATGGGGTGCACACCTGCAATCCCAGCCATTTGGGAGGCTGGGACAGGAGAATTCCAAGTTTGAAGCCAGCTTCAGCAACTTGGGGAGGCCCTACAAAACTTAATGAGACTTACCTCAAAGTAAAAAATAATAATTAAAAAAAAAAAGGGCTGAAAATGTGGTTTAGGGGTTACGCACCCTTGGGTTCAAACCCTAGTATTAAAACAAGCAAACAACACAACAAAAACTTGTGCAGTGTGTTATACAGAATGCTGTATTTGTGCAGTATTAGAAGGCAAGAAAGAACAAAAGAAAAGGAGAAAAGAGAGAGAAGGAAAAAATGAAAGAAGAAAGAACTTGAGGGAAGAAAGTGAAAAGATGGAGGAAGGCAAGCAAGGGTAGAAGGAGGGAAGGAAGGATGCGGCTGGAGACAGAGGGTGTCAACAGGGACACGGTGGCCCTCCTGTGGGCTCCCTGTCAGCAGCTCAGTGGCACTGCCCCCTTGCACAGGCTCCACGGGGTGATGCGGTCTCTGTGGGGGAAGAGTCTCCTAACCATGGAGGTGGTCACCGCCTTTCAGCACACAGTGGCCCTGTCTCTGGAGGATGCTGGAAGTGCAATCATGGCCACAGGTTCCCCTTCCAGGACTGCGCCAGGAAAGCCCTCCAGTGTGGTTCACTGTTCCATCGCTGGCCTCTTGTCCTGCCCAAGGGCTTGAACTTCTTAGCAACATGGAGACCCCGGCGGAGGAGGGCCCAAGTGCACACTCCCAGCACATCTCTGAATGAGGCCAAAGAGGCCAGGTGCGGTGGCTCACACCTGTAATCCCAGTGGCTTTGGGAGGCTGAGGCAGGAGGATCAAGAGTTCAAAGCCAGCCTCAGCAACGGTGATGAGGCACTAAGCAACTCAGTGAGACCCTGTCTCTAAATGAAATACAAAATAGGGCTGGGGATGTGGCTCGGTGGTCAAGTGCCCCTGGGTTCAATCCCTAGTACCAAAAATAAAAATAAAAAATAAAAAAGCCCTAAACAACCCAAAACATGGCAGGGAAGTAGAGACTGGGGAATGATGAGCAGAGCCCGCACAAAGTTCTTTCAGAATTTCTACGATTTTGTTTAAATTACCATAATGAACCTCTTTTAAAATAACAGGATCCTGAGTTTCAGCATCACACAAATACAAATGAAAATCTAGCTTCATCACTTCATCTTGAGCACGTGATTTAACCTCTCAGAGCCTCAGTCTTCCCACTGTGCAGTGGGGATAATACTGAGAATCTTGCAGAACTGGTGGGAGGAGGCAAGAGGGACAGGTGCTCAATTCCTGGTCACCATTCAGTGAGGTACACTGGGACATATAGAGTTCTAGAAAATGATCAGTTACTTTAGAAAGAAATGGAAAAAAAAACCCATGTTTTATATGCCAAATACATTTGGAAGGAGGTAGAAATAATTCAGTCAAGGAGCCTCCAAGATGCTGATTAATTGGCTGGGAAGTGTGTGGCATCTTGGTAGCCTCTCTTTCCTGCAAGTCCTCTGGTCACTTAGGAAAGGTCACTACCACTGTCACAAGTGGCAGATCACTCAGTGCCTTCCTTTCATCTGGCTGGAGACCTGTCACTCTGGAACCTCCAGGCATGTGACTTCTCTGAACCCATCCAAGTGTCATCCTTATGATCTGCTTTCTTAATGTGTAGTCTTTACTCTCTTCTGCACATTTTTTGTTTCCTTCCCTGAAACATTGAGAAGTATTTTTGTATTCTTCTATTTCCTGCCTTTTTTTTAAACCAATTTTTCTAGGGATAATCAGCTGTTCCTACCATCTGGCCATAGTCTCAAGAATTAGAGAAGAGTTTTTAGCGATAAGAAGTTTCAGAGCACTTGTCAGGTACGCAGGCAGGGATCGAGGGGCCAGTGGGCTCCCATGCTTGGCCCTGTTGGGTTGAGGTGTTGTTTAACATAGGACAGGAAGTGAAGATAGGGTCATACAGCTACTTGCACAGGGTGGACACACTCACACAGGTGCGCACAGCCAGCCGGAAGTACCACACAGTCTACGAAGGAGGCCGGCCAGGCTTCTAATTCCGTTTCTACCACTAACCTGCAGGGACATAGTAGAAATTACACAATCCGAGAAAGTGGATTATATTATTCCAATTTTAGAAATAAGAACACTGAAGGGAAGAATTATTTTTGCTCTGAACACCACATTTCTATTATCTTGAATAGCAAATATTCAAATTCAGCCCCCACCCCCACCCCTGCCCATCTCCAATTTAACACTCAAACTTACATTGAAGGGAGGAGCATTCATATGGCTGTCTTTCACTCCACACCTGGGCTGTTACACCCCTGACACATTCTCCCTGCTCCTGGTATGCACCTGGTCATCAGAAAAGAGAAGTCTGGCTTGTCTACTTCATTTATACATTCCACCTGTAGGTATTCACCTCGCCTTTCATACAAGATCTCTAATCAAATGTATTTAGAGTGAACCCTGTACCAGGCCTAACTTGGTACACTTGGGTTTAAAAAGATAAAATTTCTGCACATCATGAATTTACAGTGTCATGGGAGTTTGGGAGAAATGGAACATAAACAGACCATTCAGGAAGATAAATTCAGATAAATTCATATTATAATATCAAGTGAATAAATGGGGGATGTGATTCACAATAGCATTAAGGATAGAGAGGGGGGAAATTATTTTGATAACTTACTTATGAAAAAATTTCTCCAGTGATAACAGCTAAAGTGGAGGTTGGAAGATTAGAAAGAGTGAGCAGGATAAGAGTCTGGAACAGTGGTCCAGGAAGTGGACAAAGCAAGAACAGAGCCTGGAGAAGGGAAGGAAGGACTTCTGTTCAGAGGACAAAGAAAGCACCCAGTGCTGCTGGACCTTGGTGAATGGGGGTGGGGGGTGGGGGGACCAGCGATGCTGGAGGGGTCATATGGGCCTTATAGACAGGGTGAAGGGCAGGGTTTCAATTATATTTTAAATGTAATGGGATGATAGGAAGTTATTAAGCCCAAGACGTGAAATATCTGATTTGTGCGATTGGACACACCCACTCTGACTGCTGTGTGAGGACTTCCCAGGGACAAGGAGAAAGCAGAGAGATGTTTGGAAGGTACTGGTGGCTTGGGAGGGGCAGGAGAGGCTGGGGACCTGGAGGGCTGGCTGCAAGGTGCATTTTAGAGGAATTCCACAGGACAAGGTGGACTGGACCTGGGGAATGGCCCAATCTTCCCATAGAGATCACAGTGAAAGGTGCAAGTAGATTACCAGATTATTAGGTGCATAACCATGGCAAGGTGGTCTGAAGGGGTGTGGCATGGAAGGGCTCTGTAAAAGGGACTGAGAGGGCAAACCATGAGGAGGGAGACCAGGAGGTGCAGAGGTCACAAAAGAAAGAGAGGGGGAGGAATGGCCAACAGTGTCCGAGGACAATGGATGGTGCAAAGCGGGAGCGAGTGGTTTGGATGAAGGAGGAGGGGTGAAGACAGTTCTGCTCTGCTAAGCAAAAGTGCAATGGAGAGGGGACATCAAGAGTGTGGGGACCGCGAGGAGCTTGGTTTTGGAAGGGAAGGGGGTGAGTGTGGCGAGGAGAGGAGGCCAGGGCCTGCGCAGGAGGACCCAGCGTGGCGTCAGAGCCAAGTTCCAGAGGAGGTGACCACCTGGCAATGGGCCATAGAGAAGCGGTGGACGGACTGTCTCCTGATGCTCAGGAACCGGAATCCCAGCACTGCCGGCCTCTCCTCCTGGGAACATCTGCTCTCCCTCTGACGTCTTTGCACCCTTCCCTCCTTCCTCTCCTCCCTCCCTCCTTCCTTCTCACCTCCTTCGTCAGCAGACTCTGTTGTTTGAAGTGATTGCCCAAGGCCAGGTGTGGGAAGGGGGCACCCTGATTAAATCAATGTGCCCTCAAGTGCTGGTGGTGGAGACTCCACAGGCTTCCTGGGGCGGTAGTACTTAAAGAGGGCCTATCAGTAAACCAGCGTTCCGATAAATCGTGGGTTCTTGAGATTCTGTGAGAAGGCGTTATGAAAAATCTAGCAGGGAGGGCAGGCTGATTTTGAGTGATGGATGACCAGAGCATATCTAAGATGGAGCTTGCAATCTGCCTCCAGGCACATCCGCTGTGCTGGCCAACTCCCAGCCTAGGCCTGTCATTCTAAAGGCTGCCTCTCGAGATTCCTTAACCACAAAATGTGTCTTTAACACTGGAAGGATCTCACCCAATATGTATTTGATCCAGTATTCTGGATCATTATTATTCTTCTGCATTCTTAAAGAGTAGGGGTGGGGAGGGAGGGTCCAAAAGCAATACCAGGACGCCTTACATGAGAAACAGGAGGGTTCCATTAGGAAAGAGCTCGCTATCACCCCCCTGGGGCAGCACTGCCTCATTCTTGCAGGAGATTCCATCTTTGAAACGTCTTCTGCACCAAATTCCCTCCCACTGCCCTCCCCTGAAATTTCACAGCTGTGAGACAGAGGGACTTTGAAGGGCGGAAAGACAAGGGGATTTTTCCCCCCCTTCCTTCAAGGTCGTGTTAACCACAATTTCCCAAATGGTATTAATAAACCTTTAAACTTCAAAACCCTAACTTGACATTTCTACATCCTTTCCATTGTTTTCATGTTTTTGTTTTATGAAAAGTCTTGCCCAAATGATTTCTGTGATACATGCGGGGCTCAGATGGGTTTTCAGGAATGTGTAGGTGTGCTTGAGTTCAGCAGGTGCCCTGGAAGTATTGGGGTGCTGCTCTTTATTCTAGAGATGGGCATCTAAGGGTGTGAGTCCAAGGTTGGAACTTTGACTCCAAGATCAGGACATCAGAAGGTGGCCGTTGTTAGTAACTGAATAACAGTATGCACAGTTCCAGGAAGAGAAAGAGGAGGATCAAGGAGTTGGAAGTCAGAGGGCAGATGAGTGGCAGAGGCTGAGGCTAACAGGCTATTAGTGTCCAGGCAACTCAACAACCTCCAGGTTTTCCAGGAAGGCAAGGAGTCGAGCTCGGGAGCATTTAAGCACAGGGGATGGAGTAAAGCAAACACAGAAAACACATCAACAGCAGTGAAGGCCGGAGGCACTCGGGTCCTTGGAGAGCCAGGAGCTTCCATCCTGTTGTAAAGCCCCCTGGGTGACAAGTCCACAAGAAAATAGCCCCAGTCAAATGGCCAGGCAAGTGCAGGGGCCTCTGAGCTTGTCGGCAACTGGTGCTGGAGTCTCTCCTAGGAAGTCCTTTGTTGGCGAAAACCATGGACCCCAATGGAAGTGTGGGTCATGGTGACCTTGATTCCAAGTGACAGTGAGAGGGGACTGGGGAAGAAGGACAACATCGCCTACCTGTCCTAGAGACAGGCAGCTGAGGGAGACACTCTGGAGGCATCGGTGTCCATCCAGAAGAAAATGGCTATTTTTTCACTTGGGGGAAAAGTGATGAAGGCTGCAGGATCATCGCAGGGTGCTGCTTACATGGCGATTTAGAAGCCCCTGCATCTGGCTTCCACTCCACAGTGAGCCATCTGGGGCTGAGAGGCAGAGCCTCTGAGCCCGGGCAGCGCAGTGGCACTCTGCCTCCTCCACCTGTGCCCACGTGATGGGCAGTTTCTTCCTTTCCAGGCCTCTGTCTCCTTATGTGTGAGAACAGCCTGGTCATCCCTATTCGTAAGACTAGCAAAGAGATTGCACTGAGAATCCTGCCACGTGCTTAAGACAGTAGTGGGCAGTGGAGACGGTGGCTCTACTGCGTGACCTCTGAGGGGATTGTGACTGGCTAGTGGAGCTCTGTCAGCCCCCAGGCCCAGCCGTACCACTCCTCAAGAGGGTCAGGAGTTCCCTCCGTGATTCTGTGCCCTTAGGGCCTGAGAGTTCAGAGACACAGAAACAGGTAAAAGAACAGGGAAGTCCCTCATTTTCTAGAATGAGCTCTTTTGCCTGCTTCTGCTGGCTCTCTGAGTTCCACCCTCCCCTCCGCCTGCCTGCGAGGGTAATCAGGCCTACTTCTGGCTTAGTTGCACCCCACCTGCATCTTCCCACAGTCCCCAGGTTCCCTTTCTATACCTGACTTTCCACATGGATCCTCTACCTACCAGATCTTGCTGTTCTACCTGGACCTGGGATTCATCCTTCAAAACTGGGCTTTATGATTTGGGCTACAGCAAAGCCAGTCTCTGCAGGCCAAGAACCCTGTCAGGCATGAGCTTCTTACTGCCGTTGGCCTGGCGTTGATGACTGTCGCTTTAGGGTCTTTAGCTCACCAGATTGTGAGACTTCCATGGTGGTAAGGGCATTCTATCTCACCCCTGCTGGAAAGCATTGGTTGAGTGGATAAATGGCTGAGTGACTGGTCGGTGGCCACGACATCATACTCCTCAGTGTGATTCGCAGACCACCTGCCTCAGCATATCAGTGGGGAGCCTGTTAGAGCCTCACCCCAAAGCTTTCCTTGGGTGGGGCCCTGATATCTGCCTTGCTAATGAACTTCCCAGGTGATTACAGTCCATCTGATACTGAGAATAACCGCTGTAGTAGACAGAGGCAGAGAAAGCTGCAGAGACACATACACCTTGGCTTAGGCCCAACACAGGCCGGGTGGGCAGCGCCGTCGGACCATCTTACTATTGAGCTTCGTCATTGACAGTCCAACAGGTGTCCGAGTGATGACATCACACCATCCAGAAAGGCTTAGATCTGTAGTCAGTAATGACTCTTTAGAGAGGAATAATAGTATATAAATCCTTTTAGGAAGGATTCCATCCCAGACTGGAAAAGCTAGAATTTTTAAAAAGCCAAAGAGTAAAGAATTGGATTATTTGGAACGTTAATGCACCTGAAAAACTCTGTGGGTAAACTTCATGGGAAGTAACTAACACACATCATAGATGTTACCTTCATTGCAGGAAGCTCATTTTTGCTCTTGCCATCCTCAATAGTGCCCCTCAGTCACCAAGCCAAACAGGACCTATGGGACCTGAGGGCCAAAGTGTTTCGGTGGCATGGATCAGTGCTGGGATGGGAAATGCAGGGCGTTCAGAGATGCGGACCTCGCCTCCTGCTCTTACTCTCCTGGGATCCAGAAGATCCCTTAAGGATCCACTTCTTCCACCCTCCAGTGACAGGTGGAATCTGAACTACAGGAGTCCTCCTCATCTGTGGCTTTATCTACCTGCAATCAATCACACTCTGAAAATAAATCACATGGAAAATTCCAAAATATAAACACCTCATGAGCTTAAAGTAACCTTTTGTTATAGCATATTGCTACATTTGTTCTATTTTATTATTAGTTATTGTGGTGAATGTCTTGTTGTGCCTTACACATTAAACTTTATCACATATCTGGAAGTATAGGAAAATGCATAGGATGCTATGGGTTTGGGTGTTAGCCAAACATCCTCTGGTGGCCTTGGAACATATTTCCTGCAGATGAGGGGGACTACTGTGTACAGTTGTTATGTGAATAATGTTTAGTAGTAGTTAAATACCAGGTACTTTATATGTATTGTTATTATTAAAAAGAAATTATTTCCTAGATGAGAAAACTGAGATTTGAAGAGTACAAAGCCTTCCCCACAGTTGTTAGATAGCAAGTGCTGGCATTCGGCTTTGATTCTGGTTTGGCTGTGATGACAAGTGAAAAAAACGTGCAGCTCTTGGTAGGATATTGATGAACTTAAGTCCTTCCTTTCCCATAGCTCACAGAATTCTCAACTATAAAGCAAAATGCTTGGTTCATCTCAGATCTCTTTCCAAACATGGTCTTGGCTGCATTGCCCAAGCAGCTCGGGTCTCACTCGCCTGAATTCTCTTCATCTGGAAATACTAAATAAGTCTCAGGCACAGGTGACTGACATGGTGGGAAGGGCCAGCGGCTGGAAGCTTGACCTCAAAGGTGACCGGGATCAAAGTGGATGCAGGCTTTGTAGATCAAAGGCGTAGCCTCCCCCATGGAGCGACCAGAGAGCCCGTGTCAGGGCAGCCTGCAAGCTCAGGCCGCTGGAACATCACGCTCCCATCAGTTCATGTTCCTAATTAGTCAGCCAAGTGCATCAGCTGAGGCTCCTGGGTGGTCTGCATGTGACTCTCCAGTTGCTAATCATTGTTGGAGCTCTAAGGGGGAAGTGCTTGTGTCTACAGGGCAGTGGTCAGCCCAGCCGGGGAGAGAAAAGTCCTACTGTCCATCTAGGGCTGTCGATCCCCATGGTCTCTGTGCTATGGAAGGCTCCTTTGTCCCTAGGAGCCTGCTTTTAAATTAGCTATTGGTTTTCTAACTTGGGCTTCAAGAAGAGATGCTAGTTCCCCCAGGTCACTTTGACCTCATGTGTAAGTTTTCTGGTTTTAGCCAAGAGCATAACTTTAAAAGAGCTGTTCCACTGATAACCATAGTAGGAGACTCCCACACAAAGTGGAGAGTAATTAAGGCTTGCTGTTATTGAGAACTTATCAACTGCCAGAATCTGACACCTGTCAGTCTAGTCCTCACAAAAACCCTGCTGGTGGGTATGGCTATTTCCAAATTATCGTTAATAAAACTGAGGCTCAGAGAGATGAAATGACTTGCACAAGAACACATAGTTCAGAAATGGAGAAATAGGGATTTCATCAGTCCTTTCAAATCCAGATCTGCATCCGTTATATAGTGCCATACTATTAATGAGTGACACACAGAATCTCATTGACAGTCAATAAGCAACATTCGTTTTGGCTCTGTAACCTAAGGGGAAGGTGGGAGGTCCTCTTGGTTAATACTGGGCTCTGCTGATTGGGACTGGGCTCATCCTATGTTTTGGTCAGCTGCTGGATTGGCTCAGGTAGGCTTATCTGGCATGATCTTGGTTGGGACAATGCTTCTCTGCTCCATGTGTCTCTCAGTCTCCAGCATCCAAACTGAGCTCATTACTGGGAGGTGGCAGAGATCTGTGAGCAAGAGCCTAGGTAACCAGACGTGGGTTTGGAACTGTCACACTATCACACCAACCCCATTCTAGTGGAAAACACAAAGTGTATATTTAAAGTTAGAGAAACAGATTCTATTTGTAGAGGGGAAGGAACTCTAGAGCCACACCTCCTAGGTGATGTTTAGATGAACAGAGGATATTGATGTGGTTCCTTAATGCAATCATTTGACAACAGAAAAGGTAATATTTCCACATATTCCAGTGTGCTACATATATCGAATATTAGGGATTTTTATTTATTTATTTTAGTTTTAGTAAAGAAACTAGAACTTCAATCTTGTCTTTCTCTGGGTTTAAGTAGCACATATACTTAAGTTGAAAATGTCTAATGAAATTCTTCTCAAGTTTACAATTGATGCCTGATAAGAGATGGAAGAAAATGAAGTGTCTGAATCTTAAATGGTGGCATCATAGAATTCAGAGTGAGATCTTTACATTCACAGAAGCACTGCCATGACTCCTTATCTGTTTTAAGAAAATATGCAAAGCCTTCTTTGGAGTATTTTGGAACGTTACCCATCTGGCCCTGTCTTCTCTCCAGTCTCACCTCCCAGCAGGTGCCTTCGCCCGGCTTCCTTCCTGCAGCTGCAGTGAGTGGCTGGTGTCCCCAGTGCCACCTCCCTCCTGTCTCCACGGCTTTGTGCATGCGGCTCCTCTCCTCTGAAGTGTCATCTTGCTTTCTTCCGTGGCTCCCTCTGACTTGCCTTCACAGCTCAAGGGCTCTTTCCTGATCACACCCCTGACTTAGAGCCACCCCCATCCCAGTGTGCTTGACATCTGCCGCCAGCTGGTCCCCTCTAGAGTGAGTTCCCAGGACAGGGTGGTTTTCCTTTCTAGTGCCTCCCTCAGGGATAGGAGGTAGGAACAGCTTTTTTTTCTTTGTCAGATAAATAGATATGCCAATTAACTATCCACCTGCTTAAAATGTTATTTATTCTTCAAGGAAGAGAACTTTATAAATAAGTAGGTTTAAATTTCACAACTGTTTGTGTAATTTGGCAATTAAATTTTATTTTCCTTACTTATTCCATCCCATGATGGGTGGCAGGGACCTTTCTCAGCAGTTACACATGTTGGGTTGTCTGGAAAGACAGTAACAAATTCCACAGAGATGCCTTAGCTGGCAAACAGAGCGTTAAGCTGTGCAATGTGGTTCCAGGTCCGTAACCCCTACCAGAGTCCAGGGGGACGGGATTGTGAGCCGTGTGGGCCTAGGTGTGCCTTCCAGCCCAGCTCCATCCTGTTTGTCTCCTCTCTGGGTCTGTCTGAGTATTGGGGTATTGGCTGTCCATTCTGGAACACAGCCAGGACTGGAGCAGGGTGTGCAGTTTAAAGAATGAAGGTGTGTAGGGGTGCAGGCATTCCAGTAACTAGTCCTATCCCAGAGGGTTTACTGGGGAGGTGTGGTAGAGTGCAGGGTATCAAGGGTACAGGAAGGGAAACCCAATGAACAAGTGCTGAATTATTTGAAAATTATATGTATGTTTATACACACATATTATAGTCTAGTATACGTGCATGCAAGAAAACATTTATTTAACATGTAAATGTGCATTTATCTTTCTAGTTTTGTATATTTGCATGCATATGTGTATATCTCAGTATGTTCACATGCACATGTGCATTGCACCCACGTACACATATGTGTCTATGTGGCATGCTTATTACATGTACGCTATTTATGCATAGCTCTAATTGACATTCCACAATGTAGTAAGGCTCATAAATATGTAATAATTTACATGTACATGTAGTTGTGTGTATTTATGTGATCTAGCAATCTGTGATTATATGAGCAAGCATGCACAAGTGTTTTTCTACATATACAGAAATATAGACATACACAATTGCATGTTGCCTTATCAAGTCATAGACTTAAAATTTATAATATGGATATTTTTGTACAGGAAACATATTAAGGAAGAAATTCGAGACTGTGTTTAATATCTTTTTATATTTCCAAGTGTGTCTGGGCAAGTGCTTTGCATATAGCAGGCACTCATGAATATTTCTGTTGATTATGTATTTCAAAATGAACAGAATTTGGAAAGGTAATCTTGGTTGCTGGAACAAACAAACCTAAAACCTCAATGGGACTCAGTAGTCCTGGGTCTTTGCTGCTCACCATGGTGTCCTTAGCAGTGCCAGGTCCCAATCCCTTTCCTGGATCCTGTTTCTTCCTGTTTTTACATAAGCATGGTGTATCAGCTCGCTCCCAGATTCTTTGTTCGTGGTTACATGCTTTGCCTTTTTATTTTTGGCAGTCCTTAAATGGACACCAATACCCAGCCTTGCAAAGTTTTTAGCAATGGATTTGCATGAACAATGACAGAAGAACTTTGGAGCTCAACTGCTATCTGTGACCAGTGATGCCCTCCAAAACTCCTCCCACCCCCTTGCTCTGATCTCTTCAACCTCAGCTCCTGGGGCTTATGATGAGGAGAAGTTGTGAAAACATCAGTCACAGATGCTCACTAACCAGCCATTACTGCCACACTGTGCTGTAGGCGGGGGTGCAGAATCGAAGTCAGAGGCAGGAGAAAGGGGATTCCAAGCCTGTGTTGGTGATAACCTGTTCTTTTCTTTAGAAAGCCACTTGGCTTTTCCTCATATGTAAGATAAAGATTAGGGTACTGCTTTACCTACCCACAGAGACTTGTTAGAGCAATCACGTGAGATCACTTATAAGCTCTGCAAAATGCAAATTGATTTTGTTGAGATGATAATAGTAATTCAAGGATTTTCTGCTGCTTGGGTTTTTGAGATGTAGTAGTGAGGCAAGGCAAGTGCTTAAGCAGTTACTACTCTAGCAGTAAACCTTAAACAGCAGCAACGCAACTGGCAGTCTTTGGCGGTTGGTTAAAAACAAACCCTGGGCAGAGGTGATAGAGCCTTGACTTGAAGGGCCAGAGAACATGGTAGAATCCATGGAGGCTTCCCAAGGAAGTGTGAAACAATAGATTTTTATCTACAGGGAAGAGATGGTGCAATGACCCCAAAGATACAATCCCCAGGCACCCAGGATAGACTCTGGTGCCCAAGCAGACAACTAGAGTGAGTTTACCATAGTGAGCATCTGGTAGGTGCTGGGTTAGATCAAGAATTCTTAAGCTTTGGTCCATGAACCTTCCAAGATTTCAGGAGTTTGTAACTAAGCATGGGTAATACTATGTCTTAATTTTCACTCACCTCCAATTGAAATTTACTATATCAATTGTAAACGTAGGTGACAAGCAATAGCTGTATTTGCAGTAACTATAAAATCAACAGATATTGTGTATTTTCATATTCTGAGAGTTTTTGTAAAACAATACTAATATTCATCACAGCTTCAAATTATGATATTTAGTAGACCACTGTTGGATTTTTAAATGTCATGTGTTAAAGAAACACAAATAGTACTATATCATGTACCTTATTTTAATATGAATAACCATTTCAAGATGATTCCAACATGATTCCTTTAAAAGTATCCCCCCGCTACTTTTTTTTTTTTTTTTGCACATTTAAAATATTCTGAGAATTGTTTCTTAACCTTTCAGTACATTGCCAAGGGTGCTTAAGACACAGAAATAGCCAAAGATATCCTGGGCATAACAAAGGAGTGGCATCATTCAAGATGACTGAGGGCAGCTGTTTATTGAGCCAACATGAGGTCATACTGTGGCATATAGGATAATATATGTAAGGAGGGCAATTCTTTTTCTTTTTTAATTTTATTAGTTATTGATGGACCATTATTTATTGATTTGTTTATATGTGGTTCTGAGAATTGAACCCAGTGCCTCACACATCTAGGCAAGTGCTCTACCACTGAGCCACAACCCCAGCCCAGAGGGCAATTCTTATAGGAGAGTCTAGAAGTTAGAATTGGGAGTAGGTGGGAAAGTGGTGAGTGGAGTCATCCATTTAGATCGGTGCTCAGGCAAGATAAGGGTGTTAGCAATGATCATGTGGGCTAGACTGAAAAGCTTAAAGGAATTTGTTGCATTTATTGTAGTAATAATGACGGAATGGACAGTCAGCATAACTGGGTCTATTTGCCCTAGACACTACACTCTGAATGTTACTTGAATCACCTCATTTAACTCTAATTTCCCAGCTTCCAGGCTCTTATTACAAACTGAAGCCCAGATCAGTATATTAATTTTCCATAATTATGCAAATGATCAAGCTAGAATTTAAACCCACAGAGTCCAAATATTGTGATCATGGGGTTGATCACAATAGCCAGAGTTTCCTTAAATGTTGACTTCTCATGCTGCCAACAGACAGGTATTCCCAGAAGCCTGGAGCTCAGGATTCATTCCTAATGGCAGTGACGTTCCCCCAGCTTGACCTCCCAACTCTAAAGGTTAATGAAATAAAAATGTGGCAAACCATGTACTGATTGATCCCCCAAAAGGAAAGGAGTCATAGCCGCAAACAGAATTCCTAGGGGCCAACCCAGTCCGCCTGGTCTGGGGGGTTACTGCCCCCAGAGCCTCTGGCTGCTGCTCTGCACTGTGCCTTGACAGAGACCCTCTCGTACTTCATTGGCTGCACTCCCAAGTCAAGGCAACGTGAACCACGGAGCATGTTAGGCGGATTGAGAGTTATTGGAACTGACTACCTAGAAGCCTTGACCTACTTTGTGTATGGAGGAAAGGGAGGGTGAGTTTCTGTGTACAATAGAAATCAGAGGGCAATTAGTTTGCAATTATTTTTAAAAAAACCAAAATTAAAACAACAAAACAGCATCTTGGAACGATAGCATATACTTCAAATTTAGCACCATCTCCTTATCCCATCTCTTTTCCTCACAAAGTTTAAGAGAGTATGAGCTAGTGGCAAGGAGGGTGGTCTGGAGCCCTCCATCAGCCCTCTTGAGCCAAGCAAGGCACAGCCTATTGTCTGGGATCCTTCTTACCTTGGGCAGAAGTGAGCCTGTGCCCAGGGATAGGAATGGTATGGGAACAGCTCGAAGAGCCTTCTCTCCAACTTCACTGAATGCTTGAATTCTTTCTACCACACTTTTGTACCACTGATCAAACAACATCTGAGTTCTTTCAGTGCCATGAAAGTAGCTACCTCCAAAGGTAGCCAGTATATGGTACTCTTTATCAGTAGAATATTTTTCTTCATGTGAATTCATATTTCTCTTGAAATATTCCTCTCTAGCATGTGTGATGACATCTGAGTTGATAATTTTAAATATTTTAAAAATATTTTAAGAGTGATGGCACAATATATTTGTAGGTAACTGAATCAATTAACTGAAAAATCATATAAGGTTTATGAATCTCCACTCACCTAACAACACACACACACACACACACACACACACACACACACTCATATGCACACACATTAACATACTCCTTAATTATTACTACTTTAGTTAATTTAGTTCTTACTTGATTAAACACATAAGTCTAAGAACATTAGTTTAATTTTTGTGTAACTTAATCTCATAAAAATGCCTTTTTTTCCTTGTTTTTTTTTTTAATGTGAGCTCAATTTTGAGGGAAAAAATTCCTCTTCTCTTAGGGCATAGGATGCAGCAAATATTGAATTCTTTTCCTCAGGTCATATATTATGTTTCCCATTTAATCTTCTCAATGACAATATGGATAAATACTCTTCTCCCAATTTTGTAGGTAATAAAAGCAGGACTCAAAAAGTCTTACCAGAGACATTATATCCCAGTAACTGCAAAAGGCAGGCTTGAAATGCAGGTTACTTTATGTTAAAGTCTGTAAGTTACAAGTCATCTCTTATAACTTCCCTTTTCATATTGTAATAATTTCTTATTTCCTTTCCTTATAATATTTTTGTGTCCTTACATATGAAAAATCTATTTTCTTGTATCTAATAGATAGCCTTAATGAAGAGTAAAGACTTAGTAATAAGTAAGCACATGAATTGATATCAGCAGGCATGGCCACTTTGTTTAACCATCCACTGAATGCTCCATGTTTTGAAAGAACAGAAATCTTTTGCTTTCTTAGGTAAACTAATTCAAATAAGACACCCAGGGCTAACTGTATGGATCACTGGAGAATTTCACTGAAGAGACCATGCGGTGGCTACAGCCTGTTGTTTTCTGTCTTGAGGCACACCAGGTGATTCATCACAGGGGTGGGGGAGAATTCTTGGAAAAGAGATCTGAGAGAGGATGTTAGGGTCAGAGAGAGGATGTGGAAGTTGAACCAGGGTTCACACAAGAACTGGGAACAACTCCAAAGGCAAAAGGACTTCCAAAAGAAAAGCATTTGTTTCTATCTCCTTAGAATCCCACTGCATTATATGAGCAACGCTGGGGAGAGGGCAGAAGAAGTAAAGGGAAACAGAAAGACACTGTTGTCCCAAGTTTTTCTCTGTGAGGCAGCTTTAATGCAAGGGAATGAGAAATAGACATGGGAGCAGAGAGATGGGTTTCGACACTGCGCTCTGATATTTGTTAGCTCTGGGAAAATCACTTACTATATCTGAATCTTCATTTCTCATCTGTAAAGAATGGTTGATAATAGTCAACCTAAAAACTGTGGTGAAGATGAAATGAGGTGATCATTGTAAAAATGTCTAGCATGGTGTTGGCCACACAGTGAATGTCCCAAGAGCGTCTACATCGATGACTAAGGACAGTCTTAGCTTCCTGTTTTCCAGGAAAGACTATCACAGCAGGGGCTGTTGGCCGGGGCAAGTTAGTGAACAGCAGGGAGATCCTGACCTCAGTGTCCCCATGGATCACAGGCGGTTGAATATCCTTGGCGAGAGTAACAAATGCAGACTAGAAACGTGGTCTAAGCAAGCTCTCCTGCGGAGGGGGTGCAGGGACAATCTTCAAGTCCCTCTATCTCTGCATTAAACATTCATCTCCGGGGTGGGTGTTATGTGTGAGGCACTGTACTAGACTGAGAAGGCAAAGATTCAAAGCCAGCTGTTCCAGTTCTTTAGGAAACCGTGGTCTGATAAGTCAGAAGGCTGTGCAGTGGGTGTTGTTTCATGCCAGGGAAGGAATTGTGTGGCCTTGGTTATATATTCGGGTAGCCTCAGTCCTTCCATCCCTTTCCCTTGTTGGCAAAGGTTGGGAGCCCTTATTTGAAATGCTTGGGAGCAGAAATGTTTTGGATTTGGATTTAAAAAATATATTTGCATATGTACAATGAGATATCTTGGGAACAGGACCCAAGGTTACACACAAAATTCATTTATGCTTTATACATACTTTACAAATATAGGCTGAAGAAAATTTTATGTAATATTTTGTAATAATTTTGCATAAAAACATTTCTGTATGCATTTTGACTGTGACCCATCAGATGAGATCAGATGAGGAATTTTTCCATACTTTCTATATGAAAAAGACAATGGTGAAGAAATAACTATATATAATCAAGGAAAATATTATTACAATTATTCAGTTTATTTGATGAATTAAGTTATATTCTCCTAACTACTCTCCTTGGAAATTCCAACATGAAAGGGAAGGAAAGAAAAGGGGGTGGGGAGAAAGAAAGAAAGAGAGAAAGTGAGAGAAAAAGGAAAGACAAACTATCTTAACCTCGAACGAGGCAGTGGACATGAATGTCAACAATAATAGTTCAGTAACTATTATTTTACATTCAAAAGTAGTTTTTCTTTTGGCAATATTGATTCTGACTTGACACCATGTTTAAATTGATTCCATATTTACTACCTCTCATTATAAACCATAAATTCCTCACTTATGACATCTTTATTCTGATTGTTAGTTCCAGCACATTTTTCAGGATTGCAGATGTTCTGGTTTTGAAGATCTTTTATGATGAGACTCATTTCAGTGCAGTCACCTTTGAGCACAGTGACTTTGCTGGTTAGAAGAATGGGGGGGTCTCATACAACTTGCCTTTCAAGTCTGCAGAATTTTTGATGCAGGTTTCTAATATTCTTCAAGCAATGCCTGACATCATCAAACTTGAGT
The DNA here is from genome assembly GCF_048772815.1 of Callospermophilus lateralis. NCBI lineage: Eukaryota > Metazoa > Chordata > Mammalia > Rodentia > Sciuridae > Callospermophilus > Callospermophilus lateralis. The sequence goes on from NC_135318.1 coordinate 8,604,501, forward strand.
TTTCTTTCAGTCTAGAAACTATTTTCCGCTGTGCGTCTTTATACTTGAAGTTTACTAACTTTATCCGACATACCTTAATCTATTTTCTTTGGTATTTATTCCTACAAGGTCATGTGTGTTAGTTTTTCCTGTGATGCTGTAGTCAAACCTAAAGGTCGCTCATAAAAACCAAAACATTGCTGCGACTGAGCCCCTGGGTTTGTGACTCCTGTGGGGTTGGCTGCGCTCTGGCTTATCTTGGGCTCCTCCCCTGGCTCTGGGCTGGCCACATGCTCTGAGCATTTTTAAGTGCTGCAGGAGCCCAGGGTAGAGGAGTCTGGGGATCTGGAGCGTGTTTTCCGGGGAGCACCTGAGGCTCAAAGTGGTTAAAAAACGCACGGTGCCTCTGGGAGCCTCTGCGTGGGATGGGCTGCTCTCCTTTGGGTCTGTGTTGCTCTGGTCAGCACCTCTGCCAAGGTCCACCTGAAGCCAGGGGGAGGGGAGGATCCTGGGCTACAGGAGCAAGAGTGAGGAGGTGTGCACTTAGGTTTTCCTTTATTTCAGAAAATATTTTCTTGTTTATTTAGATCTTTACCCTGTTTATCCTGTCGATTTTTTCAAACCTGAGTCAACATGAATGGCTGTTTTTTGTGTCTGTCTTTTGATCCATGGTTCTTGTTTTTTTATTTATTCTCTCCTTTTTCTGCAATCTTCAAGACTGAAGGAAGTACAAAAAAAAAAAGAAAGATTAAAGAGACAAAATTAAGAGTTATAAATGTTGACATACACGGGCAAGTTTTACATAATTTTTAAGTGGAAGGTTATCAACTTGAAAATTCTAAGTCAATGGAATTGTTTTGTAAAGCTTTGGTAATTTTAGGTCATGTATAGCCAGAAATAAAAATTATACAGTAAATATGATGAGTAAAATGACCCCAATCACAATGATCTTAAAGATAAGGCATAACTTGGCATTTGCTTAGATCTAAATATTTCTAGTCTGGGTACACAAAATTCTAAAACTCTTCAGATAGATGTAAGACAAGATTTGAATACATCACATGTGAATAAAAAAATCTCAACATCGTACCATTGCTCATATTATCTAAATTCATCTCTATAGTCAGATGAACATAAATAATTTTAATGATATATGAGGAAATGTTCCATTTCAGTGTAAGAATAAGTTAATTAAATACTTAAAATATGTTTAGAAAAATAAGAATAACGAAGAAGGCCTTATTCCATCAAATATTTAAAGCTAATATTTTGCCATTGTAATAAAAATACCTTGGGTTAGACCAGGAAGTTCATCAACAACTCAATGAGGCAGAATAGAGAATTCAGAAGTTTCAGGATATGCACGGTGGGGACTCAGTGAGCCATAAAGATAGCATTGTAAAACATTAAGAAATGTTGGCCAGTAGTAAATATTTTGGCAACTAACCTTGGGTAGGTAGTAGAAGAATAGACATTTGTCTTCGACTTGCTTGTAATAGACATTATACGTTTGCAATTTATTTAAGTTATTGTTTCAGTTACCTTTCTCATTGCTGCAATCAAAAGACCCGATGAGAAAAATTTTAGAGGAGAAAAGTTTATTTGGGGCTCAAGTTTTCAGAGGTCTCAGTCTATACACAGACAACTCTGTTTCTCTAATAATACAATATTAGCTTGGTGTGGCAGAAATCCTGGTGAAGGGTGTGTAGGAGGAACGCAGCTCAGGGCACCACACCAGGAAGCAGGGAGAGAGCTCTGCTCAACAAGAACAAAACATAAACCCCAAAGGCACGCTTCCAAGGACCCACCTCCTCCAGCCACTCCCCTTCTGCCTACCGTTAGCACCCAGTTTATCCTGTCGGGGGCTTACTGTGCCAATTAGGTTGAGACCCTATGACCCAATCATTTCACCTCTAAACTTTCTTGCATTGTCTCTCACATAAGCTTTTGGGGGACACTTAATATCTAAACTCTTACTACAAATGCACTAGAACAAACATGAGTGAATATTTTTATAATCGGTTTGGAAGACATTTCTAAATTCCACCTGAAATCCAGAAAGTATCAAAACAAATTGATCGATCAGAGTACATACAAATTTCAAACTTCTGAGTCACAAAAAGCACCATCATTGAAGTTCAAGTAAAAAATGTTTTTTTTTAAAAAAAATAGCTGTAACATATGTAATATCGTGTGTGAAAGCTTTTATAAAATAAGAAAAAAAAATTAACATCATAATGACCAGGGGCGCAAGATTCAAGTAGACACTATTAAAGAAGTGACTATTAATACAAACGACTATTAATAAAAGTGACTGCTAAACATATTCAATACATAAATTTCATTGATACTTCCAAAGTAGATTGATAAGATTTAAAACTTTTTAAAATATGTATCATTTACCAATACTTTAAGAGTCAATAATACAATGGAGGTTCTCCTAACAACTTCCGATTTGCTGCCTTGTTGGATTAACTATTGCTCTCGGCACACAAAACACCCTGCCGTTCTCCAAGAGGATAGGGCTTCTCTTCCACTGGTCAACGCGTCCCTTCCCAAGACAGTCATGTTTGTCCCTCAACCTGTTCATGCCAGTTTACTCACTATGTCAATTATTAAATCTAGTGAAATAACTTTTAAACTAGTGAGTGCAAAGCAGAGACTGTGTTGTTATGAAGTTGATTGCTTTGGAGAACATGTAAAAGTGTGAATGTTGAGTTAGACATGAGAAAGACAACTATTAAAACTTTAGAACAGGATGAGAGAAAGAGTGTAAAGACTGAAGTAGTCTGCACACAGATTGTTTACCACGTGTTTATTTTAAGTCCCTGGGTTCCGTTGGGTGCAGTGACGCACACCTGTGATCTCAGTGACTTGGGAGGCTGAGGTAGGCGGATCACAAGTCCAAAACCAACCTCAGTAACTTAGTGAGGCCCTAAGGAACTTAGCAAGACCATATCTCAAAATGAAAATAAAATTTTAAAAAAGGACTGGGTAGGTAACTCAGTGGTTGAGTTTGTCTGGTTTCAATCCCTTTTTCTTTCTTTCTTTTTTTAAGATCCTATTTTCTGTAAGGTAATCAAACTTGAAAATGATAAGGGATAAAATATGATTACTTTGTAAGCAAAAGGGAAAGTATGATTATCAATTATTTACGGACAAAAAATTATGAAAGGCCTTCGAGCTACATCCAAAGACTGGCCCAATGTAATTTCAGTAGCAAATGTGAAGACTTAAATGTGGATTAAAAACTTCATGGTATGAATACATTTTATGCTAGGAAGTTATTTTGGTTCAATTAACCTTTCCAAACATTTATAAGGAGCTGGAGTCATTTTTTAATAGAGGTATCTTGATTGGAGGAAAACTCTATAATTAGATGAAATAGGTCTAAATTATGAATTATCATCTCAGAATATGGCATGCAAAGTAGAGCAGGGACCATCAGGAAACCAAAATTGGAAAGAAAAATATCATGTTGCCTGCAACTGTTTGGTTGCAACTCACAAATTGCCATTTCTTGATTTTAACAAACCAAAGAATTCTACCACTTTAAAAAACATAAATTGTTTCTCACTGCTGGTTTCCTGATGCTACAGTCAGCAAGGAGGGATTCTGACCTACTTCGGGAGAGCCTGCTTTCTTCCATGAATTCATACATTAAACTTTCCTAAACAACTTCCTGTGATGAACCCCCCAAAAAGATGTCAAGTACAAAAAGATTCTCTCTATGTTTCGGAAAAACATAGTAGACATGAATACATTTCTTCAAGCATCATTTAAAACTACCAACTTCCTTAATATTCTTTATAATGTGGCATTAGAATGGAATAAATTTCCTAATACATCTACTACTAAAACTTCAAAAACAGGTCAGAGGTTGGCTATATTGCAAAGACCCCTGAGGTATGAGACAAAAGAAAAGGCACAATTTGCTAATTGACCTCAAATCAAATGAACAGTCACCACATTTGGAATCAAAATTCTAATCGACAGGATTGTATGCATCTCCTTCACTCTAGGGACCAGATTTGTATTTGTTCCTTCATTGGCACATCATAAATATTTGCTAAATAAATGAGAAAAAATATAAAAACATTTGATTTCTGAGGTCCTTGAAGCATTAGCATTTGATGGGATTACTGTTGTAATGTGCAGAAGAGCAAAGACTTTGAAATGGAATAGGATTTCCTACTCTCAACTTTCCAACTTGGTATTAGTGGTTAAGTTATTCTGCCCATGGACTTCAACTTTCTCATCTATCAAATAAGAACTTAACCTTTGGGAGTTGTTCAATAGATTAGCTGAGATAATACATGCAATTTATCCAGTATATGGAAAGTTCTTAATACACGGCAGAGCTGATGACCATGATGATGGTGATGGTGGTGTAGAGATCTGAATTTCCACGTGCCTGTGGACAGCAGACTGCTTTTCTTGTCTTCAGACAGCACTTCCATGCTCAAAAAAGGCCACAGTCTCTCGGAGAGGAAATTACTCAGCCCAGAAACAGTTCTTCAGCGGGTCACATTGCAGAAGCACTGCTTTGGCAAGCCTAACAAAAGCGCCATTATTCTCATCTACAGACAACGCCAAGAAGGTGCTGGGTGGTCTAGAATCCAGGAGACAGATAATGTAATGACTCCATTCATCAAAAAGCCGAGTGTGCACACCAGCTGCCCACCAGCTGGAAAATGAAGCTCTTCTCTCTTCTGAGGATAATTTACTTCTGCTGGGGAGACTCTGAGATACCCTTCACCTTAAAGGACCAACGGAATTCCAGCAGGATCATGTAACATTGTGCTGACCCAGCAGAGACTCAAAAGGAGAGCAAAAGAGAACAAACCAACAAAGGGGCAGGGTAGAAGGAAAAGAGCAGAACAAATCGCTTCTTCTGTAAGTTTGTTCAATTTGGACCTTACAGACACTTGGCATTTTATAACTCGTCATATGTATCTTTGCTCTTGGGCCATTAGGAACTTTAATGTCAAATGCCGATGCTCATCACAACACAGTACAAGAAAAAATGGATGCATTTCTGTAGGAGTATTTCTATAGCCAGTTGTCTTTTTCTACTTCAAACTTTAAATTAATATAACCCATAATCTCAAATTCTTAACTTCATCTCTTTATTTCGAATATTAGGAGATGGTGATTTAAACCAGACATGTGGTACAGTCTAGAGGGTTTCTCTCAATCGAGCTTAAATATGATGTAATTCTTAATATGTCTTTTCCAGATTTTGAAAAATTGAAGTTTTTCATTCCATTTATTGAATGCTTTCTGAATTCCAATCAATGTCAATTATTTTGTGGATAAATAATCTCAATTGGTCTTCAAAACTATACCTTCACGAGTTCTATTTTGTTTATGTATTCAAATGATGGTCCTGAGATTTAATGATATTAAATAATCAACCAAAGTCTAATACTTAGAGGTTGAAGGATAGGAGGTTTAAACCAGGATGCATCTGGAACCAGAGGGCTATTCACCAACCACTGCATCAAGTTCAGCAGATCATATCCCAGGTATCTTGCAGTTTCTGAGGCTCCATAAACTAGCCAGAGTTGGTTTGTTGATTTGAAAGGAAACTTCTCTTTCTGAAAAAGCATGTGCTAACTCACATACTGGGAAGCACAAAGAAGTTCTGGAATTGGGTGTTGCAGTCCCCAGGGTAAAATAAAACAACAATAGAACCAGAGAAGCCGTGTCATGGAAATAATGAAGGCATTCTGGCATGGTTCTCGGGAGAGGAGAGGAGGGAATTATTCATGAGAGGGAAAGACAGAGGTGGAACAGGCAAGATTCCACTCTTGGAAAGCAACAGAGGGTGGAAATGACCTACAGGGGTGGGCAAGTTCAGTGCAAAAGCTCGGAGGTTGAAGCTGCAGAGAGCAATTCCAGACAGTAATTTAGGTGAGGTTAACTATGCTTGTCCCAATCCTTTCTCCAGGGGTAGTTTATGTTCTGCTCATGATACTTTATTATCTATGAAGAAAGAATCCTCACACTCCAACATGGAAATAATCATCCTAATTGGGAGAAATTCAATCTTCAGGAAAGGAATCATCTGTTTTAGTTATATTTTCCATTAAAAATGATATATCTGACCACTGGCTATGCTGCAGCATAGCCAGGTTTATACATAAACTCAGAATAAGTCATTAAAGTCTTATTTCCAATTCCTTCCTGTGGGGCATCTTCTCTATCCAACAGCCCACAGGAACGATGTCCCCCTGGGTGCCATCTGGACTTTGTGTATCTTCTGCTGCCATATCAGAAGACTAGTCACCCTCTTGTGAGTTTGTCCAGCTTTGCATCATCTTCACTTTCCTATTTGATTTATGATACCCCTGAATAACACTGGTGCTAATCGCAGGTGACCAGTCACTTTGTACTTAATTCCATAGCAACCATGTAATAAAACAAAACCGATGGTGCCTGCACCTTCCTAAGTAAGAGAGTCACATGGAGACTAAAAGGGTTTCTCACAGAACAGAAAAGAGACTGTTATTTACATGGAAACAATTATTTTTTTTTTAATTCAAGAAACTGAAAATGAAGACATGGAATGAAGGAAAGAGGGTTCGCTTGCAAAATGGCAGACGTGGCCATGCCGTGCAGCAAGGGAAATGGGAACATTTTGTGAGGCAGAAAGGCTAGTATGAGATAGACCACTGGGTAGTATATTCTAAGGTAATGACCAGGCTACACAGATGATGAGGGAAACAGAATGGGAGAGAGGAAAAGAGAGGAGAAAGAGAAGGAGAGGAGAAGAATCTTGCAGAGGAATTCTGAGGAGCTCATTTTTGTGTGCAATTAGAAAAGGAGGTTACCCAGTATGCATTTGTTTTTAGTAGTCAGCTATTGAACAACTACTAAAAAGTTATCTACCAAGCAATCTGTGTTATAGCCACATGTATTTATCCATCTGACAGACTGCCACCATGCTTGAAGACAGGGCCATTGTCATCATGGCCACCTCACTATGGAATGATTCGTATGGAGACATCCAGTGGCTACTATGTCTCATCTACCTGCCACACATCAGCCAGGTGTCTGAGGAGAAGACAAGGTGGTCACAGAGCCATCTGTGTCAATAATCAAAATAAACCGTGAGCTAGGTGTTGGCAGGACTATGACCTGTACCCGTAGGATTGTCCTGGTCCTTCATATGCACCTCTGTCCCCCAGATAGCTCTTTCATGGCCTTGCTGACCATCCTCTTTTCTTTTAATTTGCAGAAAAATCGCCTGAGTATCCTGATGAAGCACAGATTTTGATGAGGTCTGAGATTCTGCATTCCTAATGTGATGTTCATTATGCTGACCCAGGACACACACTTGGAATAGTAAAGTGTCACCATGTGGCAGGGACTTTCTCACTTCTATATCACTTGCAAGTAAATATTAGTTCAATTTGAATTTTAATGGGGTTGTCATCTTTCCTCTTGATGATCTGACACTTCAGACTTGTAGCTGCAAATACGTTCAGAGGGCATGGAGAAGCTGAGAGAAGCCTGGATAGGTGATAAGGTACAGACCACAGTTCCGGATGCAGGCCAATGCCCGCAACAGTGGCCTAGATCTGGTTAAGAAGGTGACCTCAGGTCAAGCCTGCATTTGTGGTTATCACAAGGATAGGGAGGTGGGCTTTGCCATGGGTGCTCATGCAGCAGTGGCTCAGCTCTTACCCTCTATTTGGTATAACTGAAGAATAAGGTATAAATAATGATCTTTCACAAAAAGGACTTTTAAGTTAGTAGGGCAGGGATGTACTCCAGTCCTGCCCTGTGCCTTCAAAACAAACTGATCCTTCAGTGGGCTACTAGGTGGGTCATCTATATGGAGCCAACAGGCAAGTCCTTTGGAGTTTTTCATTCATGTCTTCCCTAGTTCTTCCCATAGAACAAGAGGAGGGCCAAGGGACTGCACGGGGCCACAATAAGCTGTCTTCAAGAGCGATGCCCATACTACGCACTGAAGAGGGAAGTAGGAATGAGCTCAGAGGTGTGGGGTAGGGTAGGTGATAAGGTGCAGACCGCAGGGAGGGGAGTCAGGCAGCGATACCCAGTGATGGGGCACAGGCCTTCCCGAAGGAGCAAGAAGACCCACTTGGAAAGCTCTCATGTCCAGGTGGCACCTGCAGTGTCAGGCCCAGTGACATTTCTCCTCCTGGGGATTTCCTGTGAGCCGGTGACTTAGAGGTCTCCTCCATCTGCTCTCGCTGTGCCTCCCTGGAAGACCCCGAGAGACAGGCCCAGACTTCTTGACCCCTCCCACCATATGGTTCTCACCTCTTTCTCTCACCAGGAACCCAGGAAACAGACAATTTCCAAACTGATGTTTCTGTCCTAGGAAAACAGAATTTGGGGACTGGGAGTTTTAAGGCTTCAAAAGACCACACTTTCTGAACTCTATCTGACATTAAAGGTCTAAGCTGAAATGTACTTCAACTTTCAATATATGTAGTATGTATATTTTAACATATAGTGTGTACACCCATATATTTCTAGATACCTTATGTATTTCTGATCATTCCTTATCACCTAATCCAAGGACATTAAATAGTGTCATTGACTTTCTCATTTTTTTCTTTAATATATTCTGAACATAATTGAGAAATAAGAATTTCCACACCAGAAAGTCATGTAGTTTATTTGCATTTTTTTTCAACCAAAATAATAATAATAATCTCTTTTGCTATTTACATTAACCCTTTAGTAACATCTGTGGAATTTCGGTGAAGGCACAGATAAAGTCACAATAAACTTTGAGTGTGTATTTGAAAAAAAAAAGTTATATATAACATCTGTTTTCATTCATACACATGGTGCATTATTTCATCATGATGTATTCTTTGTGGTATTATTTTAGAAACCTATTACCCACAGATCACCAGAGGATCTCTTACCCTGTCATCTTGGGGATAATGAACACTCTCCACATGTGTAAATCTGTCAGGCCTTGCCTTCCTAGAGACAAGGTTGCTAATTTACAAATCAAAGAAACCATTCCTACCTTTTCCAATCAGTGATTGCTTTACTGCAGAAACATAGAAAGGGTCATTAGCTTGAATTATAAAACAGCTCATCAAAAAGCCTATCAGCAGGAAGCAATTTAATCTTTCTTGTTCTTAAAGAGATTTTTGAAATCAAGAAACTCCAGGATAGGTTCAATTTTTTAAAAAATAATCAATAGAAACAGTTCTGCACCAAGAACACCTAGTAAACCAAGGAGCCAAAATTAATCTAGCAAGAAATTATTTTATCTTAAGATTCTTCAAACTTCTATAACCAATGCCGAGTATAATGTTTAACCAGAGCTCTACGCAAGGGTATCCTTCAGATGTTATCAAAACAGACTCGGTTTTCTCTAGCGAATTCTAAAAAAAAAAAAAAAAAAAAAAAAAAGCAGGCAAACCAGTGGGCAAGTAGAAGGTCCCTGCTAGTAGGAGGCAGGGTGCCACCTGCTAAAGGCTCAACTGTTGCATAAGGTCATAAGCCTTTCATTGCCCGCTGCAGGAATCCATTAGATAAGCATTTATTAAACATGTGCTCTTTGACAGGCTCTGTAAAACATTCTGAAGAAACTTATTGTTACTCACTACCCCCAGGCCTACACGGTAATGAGAAAATGCCCAGAGAGAGATCAACCATCAAGATTCTGAGATTTTGCCATCTTGTTTGAGACACTTCAGGCCAGAGTGCTCCATCCTGAACTAGTCAATGACAGAGAATAACCTTTCAATTTTGAGCTAGCTTCATTCAGTCACATATTATTAAAACATTTGTTAATGGCAAATGTGAATAATTCCTAGTCTATTAAAGCACTATTACATACATCTAAAATTGCGGGGGGGCGGGCATTAAATTACAGTATCTGCAAATAAAAACTTTGTATGTCTTTAAAAAAAATTCTACTTCTTTATCTTTAGTATTTTTTCCAGGTTAAAAACACCTTTTCTTTTTTCTGGTAAGACAACATGGAATCATGTGCACTTAGGTTTGTTTTTTGCCCAGGAAGAAATCTGCTTGCAAATCTTCATGAAATCACCACTAAAAGGAAGTGCCTAATAGTCACTGAGTCCCTCTTCTGAGTTTGCAAAGCTGAGAGGTGGTCCTGAGTCTGATGCCTTAGCAGGTCGGTAAATCCCCAAACATCCATTAAGACAAGACTGGAGGAAAGTGGTGTGTGGTGGACTTTTGCCTCTTCCTCTTCAGAGCTCTAATCCTCTTTTCCTTCTGTCTTACATAAAATGTTGCCCGTATCCTTGGAATTGTCTCATTTATGGTATTCTTCGAACTTTGAGGCTGATAGAATGGAAAGATGAGATATTATCTGATTGTGTTCAGAAATCAATCCTCATTGAATGACATGGGATTACTATGTGCAAGAATGTTTGTCCTTTTAGGTGACAGACGAACAAGAACAGAGAGCTCTTAGTAGATCCTGCACATTGATAACACTAATCAAGGACAACTTTGGGGGAATGAGAGAACTGCCACAACTCAAGTGAGAGGATTGGGACCTTAAGAATGAGTGTTAAGTGAAATCAGTTTTCTTCTGGATTGGAAGAACCACCAACACCAACACCTGAATAATACGGGAATGCGGTATTTTGGAGATAGTGATCTCACTATCAACAGAAGTGTGCAACAAGAAGTTTAGTAACTCTTACGGGGAACCATTTCTAAAAAGAGTTGAAACCTTGAGAGAGTTAATAATTATATGGCCTTTCAGATTCCTTATGAATGGGTCTGAAGTCTGACTTGGTAGAATCTGTCTTCCCCTTGATTCTTTTCCTGCTGCTTCACTTTCAAAGGTAGCAGACAAATCAGGCTTTTAGATCTTCCCAGATTCTAGCTGGAGGGGCAATTTGGGATGTATGGGAAGGCACTTTTGCTCCAAAGCTTTCCTGGACCCTGGAGTCCCAGGATGCAGGCATCTTATTTGTGAGGTGTATGGAGACCGCAAATGAGCCCTGGAAGAACTTCCTCTGTACTGGAGTGGGGGCACTGACAGCAGGTGCCCTTGAGACAGAGGGGGGTGACCTGCAGCTCACCTCCAAGCCTCCAGGAGCCTCGTCTGATTGATCCAGGGGTGGGTTCATCCAAGTTTAATTTTTTATATTCTTTCTCAGGCATGGTAACTACTGTCTACTTGCACTGAATTCCTTGAGGTCAAATTAGTTCATGCTATTCTGATTGCGAATTTTTTTTTCTTTTTTTTTTTTTCTGACCTCTCTATACCTCCCTAATAATTCTATAATAATACTCATTCTATAAAAACTCCATTAAATTATTTTGTAGGATCACTGAAGTTTTTTCTACAACCAGAGGCGACTCCACTGATAGAGTAGTTTAACTTTGTGCACAGGTGGCCCTTTTAAAGATGGGGGCGGGGAGTAAATTTTGTGCTGTTAATCAGAACAATGAAAGGAGATATTGCCAGGTCCTGGGTACAGTATGGCGTTAGTGTCATGGGCATGCATGGGGCCCAGCAGCTGGGCCTCAGTCCTGCTGCAGGAAACTCTCACCTTGCTGAATTTCAGTTTATTTCCTTCTAAAAGAAGAGGAATCAGTTGATTCCTAAAGTCACCTTCCAAATCCTTCAAACTTTCATGCAGATAACTGAGGCACAGCTCTAGTTGGAAATACTATAAAGACTTGAACCCAAAGACAGAGTTATCTAAAGGGCTTTATTACTTCTGAAACTCTATTAGTAGACTTTCAATAGCAACGAGTATTTGTGCCCTAGCAATGTCCCCCAAAGTGAAGAGACTGATGTGCCCCAAATTTAGATGGCTGCATTATCAGCAGGGCCTTCTAAAGGCTACAGTTGACACCCTCTGAATTTTCAGGACTTGAACTTCTCTCTCCCAAGTCACTTATTACCTTTGATCTTCACAAAGTCTTTGGTTCCTACAATAGCCCTGCAATTTTTTGCTATCCAGTGTCCACTGTAGAAATAAACAGAAAATGCCAGTGTGTTAAAACAAACGCCAGCGTGTTGTAAAAATTCAGAAAGACCAGAACAAAAAAGCACGTTCCACCAACAACAGTAAATCCTGACTAAATCACATATTTTAATAGCCCCATTTTATTTTATTTTCTATTTTGAGCCAGAAAATGATTTCCTTCGAACAGTTACCACATCAGCTGCTATTGTCCACCTCATCCCATTTTTAGAGGAAGATCCACACCCTTCCACAGGGGATGGGGGCTGAGATTTCCAACCTGCCAGCTAAGCCCCTCCTCCCTCCACTGCAGCAAGGGAAAAGAAGTCAGTCTGCTGAGGAGGGAGTCACTGAGTTCTCCTGCCGGGACAATATCTGGAGACCAAACAGAGGCAACACCCCCTCACCATCCCAGCTCCACTGCTGCTGAAGATCCCACCTGGAGAAAGTGACTTAACTCCCTAAGACAGCATCTGCGGCTGTAAGATGGGAATGTGAACACGCACTGTGGATTGTTCTGGGCTTTGGAAGCCCTGTAACTGCAATGATAACTGAAATGAATCATATTTACAATACGTAAGAATTAGGCTTTTCTTTTCTTTCTTTCTTTCTTTTCTTTTTTTTTTTTTTTTTTTGAGAATTAGTTTGTTTGAATACCCTGCACATGAATTTGAGATTCAGTATCACTCAGATGATGACAAAGGTCTGTCACTGCACCTTGCTGAGCCCATTCTCCTCCTGCTTCTACACAATGGTGGACTTGAACTAGATGCTGCCAAGTTTGCTTCCAGCTCCTGATCGGTGTGTGCTCCTAAGAATGTCTTAGTATACCTGCTGGCTGGTGCTCAGGACAGAGTTCCTGCAAGCTCGGGGCAAATCAGCCTTTCTTCTGTCATTGTCAATGACCAGAAATCAAGCAGCTCATCCCACTGAGGGCGTGGGAGGGAGGCAAAACTGTGTGTGTCTGTGCATGTGTGTCTTGGAGGGCAGCGGGCAGAGGCCTTTCTGGAAGTATCAGTGAACATCTATCAGAACAAGCAGGATGTAGCTGGTCAATCTGGCTCTGCACAAATAAGAATCTCAAAGAAGTCGTCTGTTACCTAAGACATACGTCAGCAGAGAAGAGGAAACCTCCCGTACATGCAGCTGGCACTCCGTCCGGTGGTGGTGCCCACTGGTGACCACAGGTGACCACACCCATGGAACCTTGAACAGAACCAGCAGCAGGCTCAAGACCAGTAGCTGTTGCTATATTGCTATGTTTTGTTCTTTCAGGGCACATAAAATAACTTGCATACATTAAGCTTTCCTTGATGATATAGGGGGCACACATACATTTGCACCCTTTTTCTACTTTTCTAATTTAGAGAAAAGCCAGAACTGTGTAACTGGACGCTGAGATCATGCTGTCCACCTCTCCCCTCAGCACCGCAGAGAAAGTAGGGCACTGTCAGGAACTGCTTCCTGGACTTGAGAAATGAAGCAGTACCTCCAAGTTCTCACCCTTGGGGTTCAAAACAAGACAAAACCGGTGACTGGGTGTGGGGATCTCATAGTTAACATCCCCGGGCTTCTCTGTGGCTCCATGGATTTCCCTACCTTCCATGTCTCCTTGGCAGAATGTGTGCCCTTGAACATGAACAGCACTCGGGCACACTTGCCCTGGAAGGATTGAGACACTTTAGAGGTGAGCGAGACTCTGCCAGTGGGAAGCAAGCCCTCAGAGCTGACGTGTTATTAAGCCGGTCATGGCACTGCCTCTCATTTCTCTTTCATTCAGGAACACGGGGACTTCAGGTGCCTGAGGGGAAGACAAGCACAATGTTATGACATCCTTGGGAAGATGATGTTGAAAAGAGCTGGCCTTTCTATTTCAGAACAGGGCTCATCTGGAGATGTTAAAGGATGCTAAAAATAAGTACACAGTGAGCCCTAGGAGGCTTCAGCCAAACCCAGGTGTCTTTGAGAAGGCCTGTAGATAATAGCAGCTAACCTGTAGGCATTGTGGACCTCTACAATTTTCCAGGGATGAAGGTAGGCATTTTTGTGAAAATTTCTGCAACATTTACTGCCCCACAAAAATTTTTCAACAGGGAAAAAACTATTTGTCCAATGTTAATCTTGAAGGGCATGGTAGGGATAATACAGGGTATGGGAAGGACATAACGAATCCAAATTTAATACCCAGGAGATGCTGCGACTACCAGGCTGGGGAATATTTTCTAAACTTGTGCTTCAGGCCTCAACACTGGATTTCTCCATTGCAGAGTACAGATTTCAACATCAACTTTATTTCTGTTACTCAGTCTTTTCCCTGTGTCCCCATATCAGTGGATCATACCCTAGTCTGTAGTCTTTATAGACATAAGAACTGAAATACTGAAGAGCTTCCTAGGAGAGGGATCAGGAACTTGAGAGCAGGCTAAGTCGGGAGCAATTTCCAGCTTTGCCACCTAAGGGGCTGTGTACCCAACATTGTGTTTCACCTTCTGCTCTAAGTCTTTGATTCTCCATCTAAGGAGAGCAGGAATAATGCATTCCCTGCAAATTGGCATGAGGCTTGGGGACACTGAACGAGTCACTGTAAGTGTGTGGTGGAGGGCAGGACTGTCTGAGCGCGATTTGTGAGTGTTACTCCTTCTGCTGTCACTACCTGGGTGCTCCTTCTTGCTTCAACACCCTTTCATTCATCAGACCAGGTCCTAGGCTACAAAGCCATCTGCCTGATGTCACCCTGGACTGTTGAGCATGCCTTGCTCCTCACTCCAGTCCTTACATTCTGTCTGCTCTTCCATCTGAAGACCAGTTAGTTGCCTTAGGTTTTTCTTTTATCTGTCTCGGGACTCACCAGAAAGTGCTTGCCGAGGTCCTGCTGGAATAATTGCTCATGTGTCTGCGCCTCTAGATGGCCGCTTGTTGAGGGCCAGGGGCGGCTCTGATCCCCCTCTGCAGGCCTTGAGGCGGGTGCGGCATGTGAAATGTGCTCCCCTGGGTTTGTGGGATTCTCTGGAGGGCTATGTTTACTCTGGCTGTTGCCACTTCCTCCACGTCTTTAAGGCTTCATTTGGCTTCCTGTTCTCCCTGTTCCTCATCCCAGGAGAGGACAGGGTTCAGAAGGCAGCACCCCCACTGCACACTGATGCTCCCGCTTCCCTGCTGGGCGGGTCCCACCATGAGATGGGCTTCCTGTTGATTGTATGAACACAGGAACTGGACTTGAGGAGGTTTGTAGAGACAACTATGATCATCATAATTATATATTAAGGAACGGGAAGGAAGGAAGGAAGGAAGGAGGGAAAGAAGGAAGGAAGGAAAGAAGGAAGGAAGGAAGGAAGGAAGGAAGGAAGGAAGGAAGGAAGGAAGGAGGGAGGGAGGGAGGGAAGGGAGGGAGGGAGGGAGGGAGGGAGGGAGAGAGGATGGGAAAACAAGAAGGCAAACAAGAAGAATTTACCCTGTAATAAGTCCCTGTCCAGGCACTTTTACAAACCCCAGAGGGGTGACTTTTTAATTTGTTTTACTGTTGAGAATGACTCAGGATTACTGACTTCTCCAAGCCAGCTATCTAGTAAGAGGAAGATGATAAAATACACCTCAGAGTCCCCAAAATATAATATAAAAGTAATAAAACAACCATCCACCCAGCCAAAAGACCTCCTGGCTGTACTGCTGAGCCCACGCACTCTCTCAGCATGTACATCGCAACTCTGGAAAAAGCCTAACTTCATAATGGGTGACATTAAATGTTACTTACAGAACTGGTCATGAGCCTTAGTAAGAAGAGTCACCGGGGTGCTTTCCCGAGTATGTGGCTCTGATGTTAGACAATTCTTCAAATTCTATTTTCTCCCCTTCCTTTGATGTCTTAAGAGTTCTCTGCCTCCCAGGGTGGGGGCAGGGTGCATAGGCTGTTTGCTTCCTGCTGAAGTTACTGACATTTCTCCCTTCACTCTGCATGGGTTACATCTTTAGATGACAGCAGAAACGCATACAAATACATCTTTTTCACATGGTCAAAAAATGACTCTGTTGCCTCAGCAACAAACAAAATGGCCTAAAATGAATATGAATTAAGAATCACCAGGTTCTTTTGTTTTATTTTAATTTCATCAATTTGTTCTTTCTAGCCATACACAACAGTGGAATGTATTTTGATATCATACATACAGGGAGTATGACTTCCCACTTTTGTGGTTGTAGATGGTGTGGATTTTCATTGGTTGTGTATTCATATATAAACATAGGAAAGTTATATCTGATGTTTCCAAGGTTTTATGCACATTGCTCACTATTTAAAGCAATAAATCTGTGATAATAACTATATATGATCAGAGCACAGTGATAATTAGGTCAGTAATAACTTGGTAAATGAGGGTCCCACAATTCACGGTGCTTTATATTCCACGTGGAGCTAGTTTGCTCTGATCATCTCACCAGCTTGTCTCATACAATAACTTATTGTAACTGCATCAGTTCAGAAATATTTTTTCAGAAATATCCAGCTTAAATTCATTCTGTCTTGCAATTTGCTGTTGTGGGCAACATCACAGATTCTCAAAATCACCAGATAACATGGAAAAGGCTGGGTGAGTGTACAGAGGGGCTCATAATAGCTGGAATTTTGAACAGTGGTGGTTGGTGAATGCTTCACATTTGGTCTCTGAACAAATAGATCTAATTTTGTGGATATGAAGTAAATGTAGTGAACAATCTACAAATAACAGGATATACAGCACTCTTTACTGTGTATTCCATATAGGCCATTGTCTCTCATAGTATGTGATTCTTGATTTTTGCCCAACTCTTGTATCCATAGACAAAATATGGTTTCAATTGACAGATGAGTACTGTTCCAGAATGAATGTCAGTGGATATCTTCATTTATCTTAACAAGGAAGATGAAAGTGGAACAACAAAGAAGTATGTTTGAACTTCACTCATTTGTCAATGATGTGAGTGATTCCTTGCTGAATGGATAATTGTTCTCAAATGCTGGAAGAATATTTGCTTAATACTCACAGTGCTTAATACTTATGCACAGTGTTTTGGCTACAGATATGACACACATTTACATTTAATCTGCATTAGCATTTTGTCCATAACATTCTTAAGCCTGAAAAATCAACAAAACAATAAATCAAACAGTGTATTATTCTATAGCATTTGCCAATTTCCATGGTGTAAATGTACAGATGGTTGATTTTAACCCATGAACATGAATCACCAAGTCCTGAGACTGAGTGACTGTCAATAACACGTCATTACATAGTATTTCTAAAATAAACATAGTGATTTCAAGTGCATAGATGATAGTAAAATAATTAGAAAGTAATAAGCTTCAACCATTTAATATCTGTATTTTTGATATAATTCAATTGTAAGTTCATGTGATTTACTATTTAATATTGAGTCTGTTTAACAACTACCTTGCAAAATTCATGAATGTTTAACAATTGTCTCCTGAAAGCTGGTACAAACTTACCTTCAGCAAACCACTGAATTTGGGGTTGAAGGGGAAAGTAGTTGATAATTTAGTGTATTTCAAAGCATCGATTCAGATTTGATATTGTTTTTAAATCCAGGTTTTAATTTGTTTAATTCTAAGAAAGAATTCTGTCAAAGGCATTAAAGGAGATCCTACCCCCTACCTTAACTTTCAGCAGTGGCTTGGGATGCTGAGACAGGAGGATCATGAGTTCAAAGTCAGCCTCAGCAATGGCGAGGCACTAAGCAACTCAGTGAGACCTGTATCTAAATAAAATACAAAATAGGGCTGGGGATGTGGCTCAGTGGCAAGTAGCCCTGAGCTGAATCCCCAGTAACAACAACAACAACAACAAAAAAAAAAAAAAAAAAAAAAAACTTTCGGGAGACGCTTGGTTACTTAAACTTGACTAATGAGGAAATATGAATTTTTATGAAAAATCAAAGATTCAAGACTGAGGATGAGCTCAAAAAGGTAAGTATTGATTATAAATATTGAATAATTCATTCAAACAAGCACCTAATATATTTTCCTATTCTAACTAGTGATTTTTTTAACTAATAATTTTCACGTTAATTCTACAAAAAAAAAAAAAAAAATCAGAAATTGAGGGAAAAGAAAGATATCCAACTCCTTCTAAGAGAATAGCCAGCAAAGACAGAAGGAAAAATGGCCATCAAACAGCATCTCTCCTAAATACTGAGGCAAAGTTCTTAGCAAAATGTTAATTAACATAACATAATTGAGGTACACCAAGATTGCAAGGTTGCTTGAACCTTTGGAAAGCATTGAAACTCATCTTATTAACATATTTTTAAAAATCATATCTTAGTTGATGCTAAAGAAGTATTTGACAAGACCCAGCATCCTCTTCTGATAAAAACCCTCACCAGTTAGGGACAGAAAGGAGTTTTTCAACCTGAGAAAGGGCGACATTATAAAGCTCCAGCAAGCAGAACAGGTAATGGGGGAAGACTGGACCTACTCTCCTTCAGAGGGAGAACAAGGAAAGGGTGTTTGCTTTCACCAGTTTTATTAGAGTTTTAGCCAGGGCAATAGGAAAACAAATAAACAAAAATACCAGCTAGCATCCAAATTAGAAAGGAGGAAGTAAAACTGTCTTTATGTGTAAGGTAACATAGTCATCCATGCATAAAATTCAATAAATTCTGCATAAAAAGCTACTGGAAATAATAAGTCAGTTTAGCAAAATGGTAGGATACAAAGATATGTCATATTTCCAAAAACTAGCTATGGAAAATCACCAATTGAAATTTAAAATGTCGATTTCAGTTACTATAGCATTGAAGGATACAAAGAACTTGGGGCAAAGTCTTTGAAAAGATATTTATGAAGTAAATAATAAAAATAGCAAACAACACTCAGGCAGAAATTGCACGTCGAATCATTACCAAGAGAAATGAAGAGATACGCTGCATTCATGGAACAGGCTACTGTGTAAGATTCAGTCTTCCCCCATATTGATCCTTAGGTTCAAAGAAATTCCAGTAAAGATGTCCTAAAGGTTTTGTTGTTTTGTTATGTTTTTCCAGAAATTGACAAGCAGACTTGAAAGTTCAAGTAGAAATGCAAAGTACTTAGACGAGCCAAGCAAGTTGGAAAAAGAACAAAGCTATAGCAGTCAAGATAGTGTGTTGGGTTAACGCAGACAAACACCTCAAATTCACATAAAAGTCCAGAAGTAGAGCAACAGAGATGTGCTCAGCTAATTTTTGACAGGAATGCAGAGGCAATTCAGTGAATAATTTTATATCCTTACGTAAAAAAGATACACTTGGATTCATACCTCACATCTATATAAAAGTCAGCTCAAAACATCACAGGCATAAACATAAAACTATACCCCTTGTAGAAGTACCGTGAGATAGAACCTTGTAATTTGGAATTAGGCAAAGATTTCTTAGATACCTATTAAAAACACGATCCGTTAAAAATAAAGTTTAACTTGAACTTCATCAAAACTAATAACTTGTTCTTAGACACTGTTAAAATAAGGAAAAGATAAACTGAAGCCTGGGAAAAGTATTTGCAAATAACATATTTGAGGTTTATAATATAATATATAACCAATAAAACCACAAACAACCCAATTTTTACAACTTGTCAAAGAGTTTGACCAAATACAATGGTTAACATATAGGGATTATAAATAAACACCTCAAAAATGCTGGACATATTTTCAGCTATTAAGGAAGTGAAAATTACCATCTCAATGAGAATACTGCTACACAATTTTAGGAATGCCTAAAAATTAAAAAGATGTAATATGCCAATTGCTGGTGTAGATATACCATATGGTGACTTTCCTATGCTGTGATGAACATGTAAAGTGGTTTGGCTATTTTGAAAATCCCTTTGACTGTTTCTAAAGTAATCTTTGACTTATCACGTGGCCTAGCTATTTCACTCCCAGGAAATAGGTCCTTAGAAAGACTTGTACATGAATTTTCATCATGATGCTATTGTGTGGATCTACAGAATGTGCTGCTATGTATCAGTAACAGGGCGTGAGCAGCAATAGGTATGCCCTACAATGTGGATGAACTGCAAAGCAATTGCACAAGTGAAAGAAGCTGTGCAAACATAACATATGATTCCATTATATTATATTCTAGAAAATGTATACCTGTTTGTCACAATAGAAAACCAATCAGTGATTACCTGCTAATGGGTTGGGGAATGGGGTTTCAAAGGGAATTTCCAAGGAGCACCGAGAGACTTAGAAGTGATGGATACACTTAATATATAATTGTGTGCTTTCGCATATAACACTTATACCACAATTGTGTGCTATTGCGCATGTACCCTTTAGTCTTATGCAGCTTATTTATGTAAATTATGCCTTAGTAAAATCATTAAAATAAATAAGTAAGCAAATGAAGTCCAACACAAAACTGATCTCCAAGCAAATCTTCTTCACCTATCCAAAGGAAATTTTACCTCTTACCTCTGAGTGTCTCTAGCATCGATTATTTCTACTTCTCATACTTATTTTAACATCAAGTTTTGGATTACATAAATCACTTCTGTTACTGTATTTGGTAAGAAATGTTTCTTGGGTAATTAGTAAATCAGGCTCTTTCTTATGCCATTCTGAGCCTGTTTCTTCATTTACGCAATGGAAGCTTGAATGTGACCTATTTGAACAAATAAATGCCTACAAAGCTTTATTTTTTATTAAAAGCATAATGTTTGCTAGCCATTAGTGTGTCACTCCCTTGTCAAAGAGCTTCTGGCTTCCTCTTCTTTGTAGCCTCAAGTGCAGGTGTAGCCCACTGGGCCAGACACTGGGCAGTGTCTGCAGTGGGTTGATGGCACTTTGCTGACAGCCCCACCCACGTGCACCAAGCAAAAGGGTTTCCATGCATTGCTTGAAGTTACCCTCAACAGAGACCGTCCCAGATCTGAGCAGTTTAAGCCCTCTGGGCCTTGGCACAATTTGTATCCCAGATTAATTAGTTAATGTTCATAAAGCACTTTGAAGATGGAAGCCTCTGAGAGTGTAAAGCACATGCATTAAGAATGATCATTATATGCATTTAAGTTCTGAATCCAGCAGTCCTAATTGGAAGGGGCCACCCAGTTGCTAACTTTCAGCAGGGCAGTGTCCTGGATGTGGAAATTCCCTTGAGAAGTGTTAGGAGCCGCTCTACCCAGGAGCTCCGGGGCCTCAAGGGCTCTAGAGAGCAGGTGGGCATGAGTCCCCCCTGAATCTCCCCATTGAAAAGAGTTCAGTACTGCTACTTGTGTGCCAGTGGGGTTGTGCAGTTTTCAATGAACATGTGCTGAGAACCTGTTCTGTGGGAAGCCTTTTCAATATCTGGTAGAGCTCAGTACCCTTCTCCCTGCCATCAGACCACAAAGCTGAAGAGGGACGGAGAAGTAGGTTCACCCCCCAGCCCAGGCAATCATCGGGTGTGATTGTGGGAAAGGTTGTTAGAAGGGTATCTGGTGTAAGGGGCCCACTGCCTCCAGGTTTAAAATCAGTAAAAAGTGAAAGTGTTGATCTCAGAGTTATGTCTACCAAAAAATCCGGTAAGAATCTAATATGCCCTGGGTGCCCCACAAAGGGTTTGCTGTTTTGTTAGGAAAATAGGCCCCTGATTCCAGAGACCCAGTTCTTTTGTGCTACATCCATTCATGTGGGTTTTAGTTGCAGTTGCAGTTATCTTTTCTTTTCTAGAGCTATCTCTTTTACCCCCAGGAATGTTCCCCGCACCCCTCGCCCCAGTGGCTTTTATTAGAGGAAGGCAAAGGAATTCCGTTGTGTGTTTTCTTGGCTAGCTGCAGTTGTCAAGCCCCTCAATAGCTCATTGTCACTGACCTACTTAGCCCATGGAATACCCCACTTTGGGAATAAGCACGGTGCCTCTGGGTGCTTTGAACGCAAAAGTGCCATCAAATGCTTCTGAACCCTGGCACAGTGTCTTGGCCTCAAGCAAAGCAGTTAAAGGCCCGCATTTTAAACAGCTCCGACTGGCTCCGTGCATGGTGCTGGGAGACCCTCCCAAGGGTGCCCTTCATCAAGTTGTGCCTAATGAACCTCCATGGCAACCAGCCGAAGCTGCGAACCGCACACTCCTCCCCTCCTCGTTCTTCAAGACCCTCTTCCTTGGTGGCCTTTCCGGAGCCCCAGGCCCTCACCTTCACTGCTAAGCTCCATTTGAGAAAGCTCAGGATAGAGTCCTCTGCTGGCGCATCAGGAGAAAGCCCTTTGAAGATACAAGGAATGTGAGTCACTCATAATCGTCATGATTCATAAGCCAACTTCAGAGACCAGCTCCTCCTTAATACCCATTATCTCTTCAAGAGACTGAGTTGGGCCAATAGTTAATTCGCAAATTGCAGGACTCAGTAAGGTGAGACACTAAAGACGGGGTAATTAATAAATGATTTTTTAAAGACAGGTTGGGTCCATTCAATTCTCTAAATTTATTACACACATGAGACAATCTTTTTAATCCCCTCCTCCCTCAAGGCTAAAGAGGGTTAGTCACCCCTCCATCCCGTGTCCTTCTCTCACCTGTTCTGTGGAACTCCAGGTCTTGATCACACGTACCTTATACTGCCGGGTCCCTGTGAGTCGTGTGTAGTGTGTAGCTCCCACGGAAGCCTCATTAGACTCTTGCTTAGAAGACCCATAACTTGTGCCCTAATTCCATGCCTTTGAATCAGGTCTCACCCCTCCGCTTGGAGATCAATCAAAATGAACCATAAAAGTCACTAACAGTAATTCCCTGGTCTCTCTGCGTTTACTCAGCCACCTCTTCCTTTCTGTTCATTCGGATGCTCATTTCTCTGCTCCTGGTTGTCTGGTATTTGCTGTGGGATACGGTGTGGTATGCACTGAACCTTGTCCTCCAAAAAATAGTCATTGAAGCCCTAACTCCCAGCACATCAGAATGTGACCGTATCTGGAAATAGGGCTGTTGCAGGTATAACTAGTTCACTTTGGTCACCGAGGAGTAGGACAGGCTCTCTGTCTGAAGTGACTGGTGTCTTTAAAAAACATCCACGTGGAGCCACAGAGATGCACAGGAAGAGCCCCAGGAGAAAACAGGATTATAATGATGGAACCATATGCCAAGGGATGCCACGGGTTTCCAGCAAACCACGGAGAAGGCAAGGAAGGATGCCCTGCAGGTTTCCCAGGGAGCACAGCCCCATGGCCCATGATTTCAGGTCCCCAGCCTCCAGGACTCTAAGATAGTACATTTCCATTGTTTTCTGCCGTCCAGTTTGTGGTACTTTGCTCCAGCATCCCAAGCCTGCCGACACATAGGACAGTGGCGGAGAGGCTGGGTCGAGGAAGGGATAGTGCTGAGCAACGTTATCTAAACACTGGTGGCATTTAAAATCTTCATTTTGTCATAGATGCACCTTGGGACCCTGTCTCTTGGTACAGAATTAAATGTGATTTTATTGACAGAAATATGTATATCCCCTGAACAAACACTTGACAGTTATCAAAGGTCCACAGTCCTCTGAGCATGGTGGTGCATGGTGATGCATGTGTGTAATTCCAGAGGTTTGGGAACCTGAGGGAGGAGGATAGAGAGTTCAAATTTAGCCTCAGCAACTTAGTGAGGTCCTAAGCAACTCAGTGATACCCTGTCTCTAAGTAAAATACAAAAAAGGGCTGGGGATGTGACTCAGTGGTTAAGTGTCCCTGGGTTCAATCCCTCGTACCAAAAAAAAAAAAAAAAAAAAAAAAATGGCCCACAGTCTATGAAGTACTGGTAAAAAACAAAGACTCCTGTGTCCTAAGACTCAAGAATATAGGTCATGCCAGGAGCATTTGTCTCAAAACTCTGGCTCTGGGACTCCCAGAATAATGTCCTGAGTAGAGGTAATTGAGACATGAATTAGGTACAACAGCAGAATCATTGAAGTTAGCCCTGGTGTAGCCTCGCTCAGTCAAGAAGGCTGCCCGGAGAGGTGACTGCCGGTTTTTGGAGGATGAGGAGATCTGAAGTGCTAGGGATGATGAGGGAGGACAGTCCAGGCGATGGCTCCACTGGTATAAAAGCAGAAGCAGAGTGGACATCAGCAGGAGAGAATAGAGGATTAAAAGGAGTAGGAGAAAATCAAGTGGTGAGGTCACGGCCTCTGCTCTGTCCCCAGTGTGGCTGACTACTGAGGCACGAGGGGTCTTCCTCTCTCTCCTCCCTCCTTCCCGCTTCCTCGCTTCCTCTCTTCCCATTTTCTTCTCTCCTATTTCAGTCACCTTCCCTCCCTTTTCCTTCCTTCCTTCAATATTGAACCAGAATGGCCTGACTGACTGGGCACAGAGCCCCCTGGTGGGCTCTGGGATGAAGAAGGGCACCACTGGGTATTCTGCAGGAGCTGGCAAACCTTGGAGCACGCTTGACAAATGTCCAGGAGGCAAAAACAGCACCTCTTCACAGGGACTGTGAGCCAAGGCTTTGTGTACACATCCTCTCATTTAATCATCAGTAACCTGAAGCAGTGGCTGTTGTTTTGCCTAATTTATACACGAAGGGACGCGGAGGCTTAGAAAAGTGAAGAAACACCTCTGCTGGCGCAGCCGGTGGTGGCAGACCCAGGCCTCCTTCCCTGTTTCCCTAAACTTTGGCCTGTGCTCTGTGAACTTGGCCTCCGTGTGTTCTTAAGCAGGAAGGACGACTTGGTCACCTGGAGCTTTCTTGGTCGCTTTGTGGCCATGGAGTCCCACCACAGGACACTGTTGGTGGCAGGGATGTCAAACCAGTCCTCCCTAAAGTTCGGCGGCTCCTTCTTTCCACAGGAAGAACCTGCTGCCCAGGAGACAGACACTTTGGACAGGCAGGGGCCCACGGGCGGGCCTTGGCTGACAGTCCGGCCCTGTCTTGATCCAGCTAACAGGAGGCACACCAGCAAGCCGTGATGGCGGCTCTAGCTGAAAATACACACTAATCTAATCTTCTGGCTGTTCTAGATGAATCTCAGGAATGTGGGAGGCCAGCATGTCAGATAGGCAATTATTGGCCGGACACAGGCTTGCATAATGCTGCGATGACTGGGCCTTCCTGCTTCAGCTCGAATGCGGAGGGCTTGCCAGAAAGGATTTATCTTCCCAGGAGAAACATGCCAGCTTTGGGAGGATATGAAGTAACTGTGATTATGGGAAAAAAGACAGGCTTAAGTTGAAAATAGTCAAGGTCTCTTAGTTTGTAATCTGCATCTCTTTCCTTCTTTCCTATTTTTTTTTTTTGGTCTCTTTTTTGCTTTTCTGTCTCTTCCTGTCACTTGGGTTCACAGTGTCTGTCTTCTTTATCTTCCTTTTGTTTTGCTGTTATTTTTTAATTTTTATTTGCTTCCTTGAGCTTCTTTCAAATTTTCACACCAATTTAATGTTGGAGGAAAGGGCCTTTATTCATTGCCTGTAAAAGAAGGCTCTGATTAAAAAGCAGAGTCTGTGGGGGGTTTGTGGGGGAGGGGTATTTTAGACTGAAGATAACTAGGAAGGATTCCATTTTTTGTTGTTGTTGTTTTAAATAGGAAACAACCTGGTGGATCTCTTTTGATAATCAAACAAGTAAACTGCCCAGGTACCCTCCTTTGCTCCCAGGACCCACACGATTGCTGCACTGGGAACCCTGGCTGTCATTTGGGCTCCTTTGAAATGTGATGAAACTCAGACTAGTTAAAGGGTTCAGAGAAAAAAATGGCTTCCTAAAACTAAAAGGAATATGGGAAAAATAGGAAGGGCTCTTACAGATATTTCTGTTTTGTTTTTTATTTTTTTCAGATAACAGTAGTGAAATCCAGGGTAACATTTAGCAAAATCTCAGTCACCAGCTCTGAGCTACACAGCTGCCTATTAGTCTGCTTGAATCAGAAGCTGACCGGTCTAACTCTGGCCCAATTTTCTCTTCCTGTTAAATAAGCCATTTTTGTACATGCATGACCACATGCACAGTGGCAGAACCCATGTCTAACATGCTCAGGTCCTGGATTCCCTTCCCAACACCACACACACAGAATTGTAATGTAGCAGCTAAAACATAAAAGTGTACCAAACCTGAGAGGCTTTGTATTTAATAGAGAAAGCCTTAATAAGTATTTATTATTTTCTAGGAGGATCCTGTACCATAAAGAAAATGTAATAATGAAGATGGCAAAAAAGATGGGCAGTAACACTTACAAATTGGTTAAATAAAGTTATAATTCTCATAAAGACATTCTTGGAATTGAAAGTGGTCAACATTAATTAGTGTTCTAAAAAATATACCTCATTCTCTCAAACAAATGCATGAGTGACTAACGGCTTACTGAACATTTATTATTCGCCAGGCTCCATGACAGGTATAGGAAACCACTAACCTTCTACAACTTCTTGTCATCTTTTATTGTCTTATTTTTAGAGACAAGCATCAAGTGAGGAGAAGGTAAATGACAAGGTGAAGGCAGCACAAGTTGACAGATCAATGTGAAACTCTAGTCTGCCTGATGCCTACGTCTCTTCTGTTTGTAACATATTCTCTCTCCATTATGGGCCAAGAGCTCCCCCAGACACAGGACTTTATTGCATTTTAGTAAAATAACTCCACTCAATGCCCTCTGAATTTTTGAGGGTATGAAAGAAATCCGGGTGAATTGGATATCACTACAGCATAATTAACCCACACAATAGCCTTCCTAATAAAGGACCATAACTACTATGTTCAAAGTCCTGATTTCACTTGCAAATAATATCTATTCTTCCAATACCCACCTGGGACAACTATCAAATGAAGGCTTCAGTGTAGCACAAGGTGAGTTCTGGGACGACAGGTGTCAACTTCCTCCCTGAATCTGGTTAGCATTCAACTCTCACAGCAAAGCTTTGATTTTCTCAATGTGTCCTTTTAACATTGCACAAGTGTCCTGAATATTAGATGAGGGTTCATCACCCATCATGGTGCTTTATTTTATTTTATCCTTAACGTATCTTTATGATAAACATTTTCGATCTCGATCTCCCTGCAGACTCTTTCAATGGGCATTGTCTTTGCAGCAGAGGTCCAAGGTCATCCTGAGCTAGAACAGCAAGAATCTAAGCAAACCTACCCTGAGCTGAGGCTCCAGTGTTGGTCTGACACGGGAGCTGCCAATGTTGCTCACCTGTCACATCCACCCGGGCTAAGCCTGAGCACCTGGGGCTCACCACACCACCTTTCTTCTACTGTCTCCTCTTCTTTCTTTGCCCCTTTCCCTCCCCCCTCGCCTCCCTTTTCTTCTTCCTGTTTTTTCTATCACTTCAGGTCAACACTGCTGTGACCAACATTTAAACGAACTCCTTTAAGACAGCAAAATTGCCATCCAGAGTTCTGAAACCTGGCCCAAGGTCACAGGGCCAACCTGGGATGTGGGGGAAGAATTCAAACCCAGGCCTGCCTGCCTGCAGAGCCTAAAGTTTTATCACTATCTAAACACCCACCAGCCCCTTGGGGGTACTTCTGGTGCCCCACACCCACCTAGTACTGATGTCCCTTTAAACCACATCTTTGGTTTGGGTGGGTACTGGTCTTCTCCTGCTGGGTGGTGACTCCCATGACCAGTGAAGCAGCCTTCCCCCATCTTACCCTACTTCAGCTTTCTAACCCTTCTTTCCCTATTTCTATGGCTGAAGTCCCAAATGTCATATGCCCAACGTTCTCAGAGTGAACGTATTCTTGGGGAAGTTTCTACGAAAACAATATCAACCGTGAATCATTTCTAATAAATCTCTCTCCTCATAACAAATCTCCTCGCTGAAAAGTTACCTTCTTGAGTTGATTCCTGCCGATGTTAGCCATTCCAGCTCCATCCACCAAAGAGAACACCTGTGAGCCCTTGAGAACACCTGCAAACACCTAGGTGTGCCCACGACTCAGAGAAAACCCCTTTTCTAGTTCCTAACATGTTTTTATTTCAAACCCAGTTCCATTCAATTCTGGGATCCTGCTCTTCAACCGCTGCTGATCCCTTTGGACTTGGCCCCTGTCCTTGGTTTCAGAACTAACAGCACCTCTCTTCCTTGCTGTCCTATATGTCCCCTGACACTGGTCACCTTATTTCTGAGATGGACTGCCTAACTCCAGTCCAGGTCCTTCCTAGAAAGGTAGGTTAGACAGGCTTATTTGTTTGTTTTAATGGTAGGAAAAAATAGAAAATATCTTAACTTGCCACCAACCAACAAATACCTCTCAAACCCTCTCACCCACATTTGCATCAAGGATCTGAGCTTCTAACAAACCACAGGTATCATAAACCACATAAAACAAATTTCAGAACTCCTAGTCCACCATTAAACAAAGCGACTGCCCAAAAAAGAACAGTTTAAAGAAAAAGGTGGGTCCAGATGAATCCATGTGTACCTTCCAATCCTCTCTGACTTCACTGGTTTTCAAATAATTCATTCCACCCGTCCCCTGTCCCCTCCATATGGAGATTCTGAGGAAGATATTAAAACCTTCCTGGAGGCTGCACCTAAAAAGGTGGCTCTGAAAGCCCTGACCCTAAACCCCATGGTTGTGGGTAAGTCCAGGACTGCAGCTGGTGTGGCAGGGGGCGTCTCAGGTGAAATAGGAGACCTGTCCTGGGGCCCTTGCTCTGACAATACCTTGCTGCACTGTCCTGGAAAATCCTTTGACCTTGGTGCTCCCAGAATTCTTATTTATAAAATGAGGGGTCTTCTCTAGGTCATTCCTAGGATCATGATGAGAAGGAGAAGCACAGTGGGGGGCCATGTGGCTCTGGGCTGGAGCAGGCCCTGTGTTAACGCACCGGCAAGGGGACGCTCGTGGGCCGATGGCATCAGGTGGTCCCCTCAGTGGAGGTACTGGGGACACTGAGTGGACACCTGTGAGCATCAGTTCCAGGGATTTTTCAGGGCTGTGGAGAGGAGGGCAGGCGTGTTGCAGGTTGGCTATGGCTGGTCCCCTGACTGCTCATGGTAGGAGAGAGGCCATCCTGTGAGCATCTGCTTCCGCTCCTGCTACGAGTCTGCTGCTCCTAAAATGTTTACAGAGGCTTCAAGGAGTGAACCAAGTTATTAAAAGAGTAGCAATTAGGGTGGCCCATCCCAGCAATTTAAAGTTTCCTGTCTCAGGAAGCACATGGGGGAGGGGTGGCCAGGGAAAGGGAGGGTGCATTCTTGTCTCCTGATTGGGCCTCCCCAGCATTCCTATTTCTCAAAGCAGACTCAGAAATAGGGGAGAAAGGTTGCCTCCTGCCGGGGCCTCTCCCTGCTCCCTGCTCCCTAGAGGACTACCGTGCCTGCAGATGTTCCAGCAGCTTGTTGGGCCCCTCCTCAAAGAAGCACCTCCTGCTTCCTTCTTTTGGGGGGTCCTGGCTCAGCTTGTGAAGCCTTTTGGTGTCTTTCTCTTGCCTCCCCAAAGTAAGCTGTGCTACACAAGCAGCCTCAGAAATCCATCCCTGTACCTTGGTGCCCAGGACTCCCAGAGAGAAGTTGTGTGGTGATTTACAGCTGCTGTCCATCCGAGAGGGCTTTTCCAAACCCCAGCCCAGCCCAGCCCAGCCCAGGGAGTCCTCTCTGACAAAACGACCATTTTGTGCCGTTGAAGTTGACAGCCAGGAGAGGAAGTGGGGTGCTTTGTTCCAGCTTGCTGGCCATCCTCCTCCAGCTGTTAGGATCTCCAAGTTCATTTCTTCCGTGCAACCTGAGCTCAAGCACCAGGTCCAGAGTGGTTTTCGTGAGCGGCCTGCTGGAGACCGCCCCGGGCAAAGGAGACTTTCTTTTTCTGAATTTATGTTACACAATGCTGGGCAGGCCCTCTGACTTGTGGTCATGGTTTCCCAGAACCCCAAGGGGCCCATCCAAGAAAACGCCCATGTGTCCACGCCTTATCATGGGCGAGCTCCCGAGGGATTCTGTTTCCTTGATTGTGCTCCACTGTCTCAGCCAGTGGCCCAGGACTCAGCTTGGGCCAATTGATGTGGGAAGGAAACCTTCCCAGTACACACCTCTGAATCCAGTTTTGGACTCAGCATGGGGCCAGTTAGCTTTAAATCTGTCTCTCTAAGTTGAGAATAAGAAGCCCTTCCTTGACAAATTGTTTTTTCACTTAAACGTGGTTGGCCCAAAGTAGGTAAAAGGGTAAATTCAGTAAAATGTGTTTCAAAGATATCTTATTTCTTGTTTTCTGGTTTTATGCATTTCTTTTTTATTTTTCTACCTGCTAAAAACCTTTTTAGCCTACTATTCTTATAGGAACCCCAAAGAATGCTTAAAAAGTGTAAGAATTATATAAATTTAGAATAGATTTGCTAAAAATAACTTTCTAAGACTAGATTTGAGTGGACACTTTCAGGTATGTGAATCGTGAAGTTAAGAGAGATGCTCTTAGCACTAGAAATTTGCTACAGGAGGGAAAATGGGCTTTTTATGTAGAGAAAACATAGGTTTTTTTGTTTTATTTTGTTTTAGGGGCAAAGTCTCCTTGAGAAGATTTAATGCTTAAGGACAAATGGCAGATCATTTGAAAGAGCAGGGAAAAAACAGTGCTTACTTTTACTTTCCAACCATGAGTCTCTCTCCCTTTGGAGGAATCCAGGAACATTGTTTCCTTTAGGAAATATGCTACTTTATTCTGAAATTGTAGATCTCCTGCCTCCTACTCTAAAGTTTCTTGCAATTTGTGTTCATGCTAATACTGCAAGAGAAAAGTAGCAAGCTTGGTTCTGTTAACAGGAAATGGAAATTTATCCCTTTTCCTTTGTTTCTCCTCCTCCTCCTCCTCCTCCTCCTCCTCCTCCTCCTCCTCCTCCTCCTCCTTTTTCCCTGTGTCTGTGATTGGTTAAGAACAACCTAAGTATGCCTCATCTCATGGCTAAATGTTAAACCTCATCCTAGAGATTCTCCGGGATTCTATGTCTCTTGATATTATTTAGAGGTTTTGTTTGAAAGAGCACGGAAGAGGTAAATTGATTATTATTATGGACTTCTTCCATCTTTCCAGACCATGGGGGCCCCGCTTTCTCTTCTCTGCACCTTCATGTGCACACACGGTTACACAAGCATGCACATTTCTGGTCAAGGGCTTAGGGATGTTTTTTCCTTTTCTTAGAAGAACATCGATATTTCAGTGAGGATTTCTGGGGTTAGTGTCAGCATTTGAACAATAGTAATTCTTCCAGTCCTTGATGATGTTAGCTATAGGTTTGTCATGTCTGACCTTTCTAGTGTTAAAGCTCTTTACCTCTGTACCTAATATGTTGAGAATTTTTATCAAAAGGGGATGTTGGTACCATATGATTCAGAAATCTTCTACTGGATAAATATTTAAAGGATATGAAGTTAGTATGTTAAAGAGACATCTGCATTCCTGTATTTCTTGTAGCCCTCTTCCTAATAGCCAAGATATGGAATCAACCTGCATGTCTATTGGCAGATCAATGGGTGAAGGAAACGTGCTACATACACATAAAGGAGTACCATTCAACCATAAAATAATGAAATCCTGTCATTCAGCAACATAGGTGACCTTGGAGGACACTATTCTAAGTGAAATAAGATAGACCAAGAAAGATAAGTATTAAATGTTCCTACTTATATGTTGAGTCTTGAAAAGTTAATTTCATAGAAGTTAAAAGCAGAATAGTTAATACTAGAGGCCTGGGAGGAGAGTGGGGTGGTGGAAGGATAGGGAGAAGTTGATTGATAATATGATATTATAGCTAGGAGGAATAAATTATAGTCTTCTGTAATTTAGTAGGGTGACTATAACTAATAGTAATATATAATTCAAAATATCTAGCAAAGACACTTTTGAATGTTTCTACAACAAACAAATGATAAATGTGTAAGGTGATGGTTATGCTGGCTGGCTACCTTGATTTGGTCACTATATAATACATACCTGCTTTAGAACATCACACTGAACTCCAAAAATATATGTAGGTAACAGAGGATTTTTAGTCCAAATAGCTTTTTTTTTTTTTTTTTTGTCAGCCCACAGGCTTTTAAGCCAAATTTGCACTTCTAGCAGCCATCTCCTCAGACTTGATTGAAGTGGAGGGAGACAGCTAAATGCTTTGCTACCTTTTCTTATCTGACAAACCAGGATTCCTATAAAAAGGAAAAGGATTGCTTTAGCTATTCTGGGTCTCTTATTTTTCCAGATGAATTTTATGATTGCTTTTTCTTGGAATTTTGATTGGAATTGCATTAAATCTGTATAGTGCTTTTGGAAGTATGGTCATTTTGAAAATATTAATTCTGCCTATCCAAGAGCAAGGTAGATCTTTCCATCTTCTAAGGGCTTCTTTGATTTCTTTCCTTAGGGTTCTGTAATTTTCATTATATAGATCTTTCACCTCTTTTATTAAGTTGTTTCCCAAGTACTTTTTTAAGTTCCAGAATAGCTAAAGCATCCTTAGCAGGAAGAGTGAAGCAGGTGGCATCACTATACCAGACCTTAAACTATACATAGAGCAATAGTAACAAAACCAGCATGGCATTGGCACCCAAAACTGGTAGACCAATGGTACAGAACAGAGGACACAGAGACTAACCCACAAATCTACAGTTATCTTATATTAGACAAAGGTGCCAAGAACATGCACTGGAGAAAAGATAGCCTCTTCAACAAATGGTGCTGGGAAAACTGGCAATCCATATGCAACAAAGTAAAATTAAACCCTTATCTCTCACCATACATAAAACTCAAATCAAAATGGATCAGGACTTAGGAATAAAATCAGAGACCCTGTGTCTAATAGAAGAAAAAGTAGGCCCTCAACTCCATCATATGGGATTAGGCCCCAACTTCCTTAATAAGACTCCTGTGGCACAAGAATTAAAATCAAGAATCAATAAATGGGATGGACTCAAACTAAAAAGTTTCTTCTAGGTAAAAGAAACAATCTGTGGTGTGAATAGAAAACCTACATCTTGGGAGCAAATCTTTACCCCTCACCCATCAAATAATGCACTAATCTCTATGGTATATGGAGAACTCCAAAAGCTAAGCATCAAAAAAACAAATAACCCAATCAATAAATGGTACAATAAGTGTTGGCGAGGATGTGGGGAAAAGGGTACACTCATACACAGTTGTTGGGACTGGAAATTGGTGAAGCCAATATGGAAAGAGTATGGAGATTTCTTGGAAAATTGGGAATGGAACCACCATTTGACCCATCTGTCCCTCTCCTCGATCTAAACCCAAAGGACTTAAAAACAGCTACTACAGGGACACAGCCACATCAATGTTTATAGCAGCACAATTCATAATGGCTAAACTGTGGAACCAAACTAGATGCCCTTCAGTAGAAGGACGGATAAAGAAACTGGCATATATACATAATGGAATATTAGCATTAAAAGAGAATAACATCATGGCATTTGCAGGTAAATGGATGGAGTTAGAGAAGTTAATGCTAAGTGAAGGTAGCCAATCCCAACAAAACAAATGCTGAATGTTTTCTCTGATATAAGGAAACTGACTCATAGTGGGATAGTGAGAGGGAGCATGGGAAGAATAAACAAACTCTAGATAGGGCAGAGGGGTTGAAAGGGAAGGGAGGGGGCATGGGGTTATTCATGATGGTGGAATATGATGATCATTATTATCCAAAGTACAGGTATGAAGAATTGGTGTGAATATACTTTGTATAAAACCAGAGATACGAAAAACTGTGCTCTAGATGTGTAACAAAGATTGTAATGCATTCCACTGTCATATATAAATAAAATAATAAAATAAAATAAAAAGGAAAGTCTAACTGTGATTCTTTTGTAGTTTTTAATCTTTTTTCAACCGTTGGGGAGCAGTTAGTTTCCTACTCCTTCTAACCCTTTCTTTTACTCAGAGTTAAAATTCAGTTCTAATCATTATGTACTTAATAGTGTGTCTGGGTAGCTAGACCTCAACACTCAATCTGTGAGCCAGAACAAACTTTATTTATTTATAAAGTATCAAGCTTCAGGTACTTTGATAGAGCAACATCAAATGGGCTAATCAATTCAACTAAAGAAAAATCTGTGTTGGTAGATATATATTTCACAAATGGAGCAGTTGAAATGATATGCCTTTGAAACATTTACTTAAACTTCAGACCCCTATTTTATTTATTTATTTATTTATCTATTTATTTATTTATTTTTGCCAGAGAAATAGACATACTTCCTTCACTTGATGAGTTGAAGAACAGAATACTGCGTATAAGTTGCCCAGTGCAGTAAGTACAAAGTAGATATTCAAAAACTGGTAGTTTAGCATTTCAATTTTTACCACTGCAAGTTAAAAATACTAACAGCACTAGTGGTATACTAGGGTTTAACTTTGATGTTTATAGTCATTGTATAAATATGCTGCTGATCTGAAATTGGTATATACATCGGGGTGTGTACCACTGTTGATTCACAGGCTGTTGGCAAGAACAGGAAGGAGGTTGAGATGTCATTTATTGAGCACCACTGTATAATGCATTACGCACTCAGTTCTTAGATTAACTTCATCAAGTATCCGTTGTAATCTC
The DNA here is from genome assembly GCF_048772815.1 of Callospermophilus lateralis. Taxonomy (NCBI): domain Eukaryota; kingdom Metazoa; phylum Chordata; class Mammalia; order Rodentia; family Sciuridae; genus Callospermophilus; species Callospermophilus lateralis. Next base: position 8,638,908 of record NC_135318.1, read on the forward strand.
CATTTGACTGATAACTCTTAGCGCCCTGAGTTCAAGGGCTCTCTAATGAGCATCTAGGGCAGAGCACACCACTCGGTGCACATCAGACATTCAGTAAATCTGTGCTGAGTGAATGTTTGCATCCATTTCTCCAGTAACTAGCAGGCTGCAAAGCACATGGGCGACATCTCTGCAGCCTTGTTCCCTAGCACAGACGCCGGCACGTCGGCACATTGGGAAAGCCAGCATCGAAAGCAGGAGGCTTACAGTATGGGTAGAACAAGAGAAAGAAAATATGGACATATTTCAGTTCTGGAAAATTATTGGTTCTGAGTTCAGATTTCCACTGTTAACCTTATCATGTTTTCTAAGATCAATATTGAACAGAGAGACTCAGAAAGCCTAGTTCTAGACCCAGTTCTGTCACTGACAAACTGCCTTTCATTTCTTGTGGCCTCATCTATAGATGTCAATCTCAAAGCTGTCCAAGGATGTTTCTGACTTTAATTTTCTGTGGTACTAAATATTAAAGCAGTGTAAGATTTTGCCCCTGGAGAGCCTGAATTATTTGGGATTAAAGGATGATTTTGGTTTGATCCACTGTGGCTCCAGTCACGCTTGAGCCCTTTACTCTTCTTCCATCACAATAGGCATGCCTCCACCTCCCAAAGTCAGCCTTGGCTGCACCCTCTGCCTCCATGCTCTTACCCAGATATCTGCTTGTGTCCTTCTTCATTGTCTTCAAAGTGAACTCAACTCAAAGTATTTAAAAGTGCAACCTCCACCCACATCCAGTGCTCTCCTTTCCAGGATTCATTTTTCTCCAGAGTCTTCTTCCTTTTCTATGAAAACCTCACTTTATTTTAATATTTAATTATCTTTTGTTCCCAATGGTATCAAAACTCATGGTAGTTGGAATTTTCTGCTGTGTTTACCTCTGTGTTCCAGGGGCTGGAATAATCCTTGGCACATGGTAGAATCTCCCCACAAATGCCTTCGATAATGGACTGAATCTGCATGGGCTATTGCAGCCACTATAAATCCCAAATCAACAAGCCATGTTTCAGGGAAGAAGTGTTCCAACAATCAAAGTGTATGGGGCCCACAAGTACTTACTGAGCACCTACTGTATGAAAAAAGCTTTGCTGAAATCACAGTCAATGTAGCAAGAGGCTAATCCACCTCCTTCTTTGGAGGAAGGACTCAAACATGTGGCACAGGTGCATGCATCCCCAGGTTCCCACCTGTTGGATTCTAGGCAAGCCTGTCTGACCCCAAGCACACCCTCTTTAACACGATACAGTGTTAGGGTTAAAAAAAAAAAATTCAGAAAAGGCTTCAGTTTGGGGAAGAACTCCCTCCTGCTTATGTGGAGCTCCTCTGAGAAGACCCCAAACACCGTCTTTTTTAAAGGGCCAGTGACTAGATATGACAATGCTGTTGGTGCAGTGGTGCCCTTGCGCAGCCGCTGAGCTTCCCTCTTCCCCTCTTCCAGGGAGAAGGCCCAATGACGTCATTTTAAATGTCACCGTCAGTCTCGTCCTGACTAGAGCATACAGTTGCCAAAGCAAACATGGCTGAGGCTTGGGTTTCAAAGCTAAGAACAAAGGAGGAAGAGCAGCTTGGAGAGCCAGAGGTGTCCCTTTCCAGCACTAATCAACGCCTGGCCCGGCCACCTGCCAGGATGCTGAGAGGCTAATTCAGCCCGTGTCCTGAGAGGCAGAACTTGGAGACTGCCTTGTTAATGAAGGAAAGTTTTAACGGGGCTGATGGAGCGACACGTGCTTTCTTGGATGGCCTGAATCTGGAAGCGACTCCCTCTTTTCAGTAGGAAGTTTGCCGGGAGCACTGATCAGACGCAGCCAGATCATGTAAAGGTTCGTCAGTCCATCCAAGCTGGGGGACGGGCCTTGCATCATGAAAATGATCAGGATAGCATGGGAAGGCAAGGGGTTTGGAGTCGATAGGTGTAGCTTTCCTGGTTTTCCCGGTACTAGCTTGTAACCTTGGGACAGTTCAATGGACTTTTCTGAGGCTCAGTTTGCATATCTGTATCCATTATATTTATTTCTATTAGATTTATATTATATTATATTTACTTCTATTAGTTAAAGATATCTATCTTGCCTGATTTAAAGGTAAAACACAAAATATTAACATGTGAACACTCTTAGCAAAATGTGACTCAATGAATATTAAGATATATTGAGAAACAGGGTGAATCTTCAGGGGTTTTGAGATGGCAATATTTATCCTTGGGGCCATGTTACCCACACATACTTACCTTTTCTTTTAAGGTCACTTGTCTTCAGACTCCTTAGGATTCGTGGCATTGGAAGCTGGGCTGGTCTAGATTCCCTCTGGGGAGAGACTGAGCCAGAGTTCAGGTTCTGAGTGGTCAATCCTGAGTTTGTGGGACCTGTAGGGGACACTAGCTCTGACCCGCACATTCATGAGGTGGGGAAGTCGGGTGCTTTGTGATTAAGGATTTGAGATGTCAGTCACAGAAGAGGGTGGAGGACAAGTTGGATGCCAAAGGCTCATGCAAGGGAGAGGTGGATGATCTCACCCCGTCAGTTCCAGCACTGAGGACTAAGTTAGCTGCTCACCCTGCTAGGAACTGCAGAAACGAGGCTTCTAGCACAGCAGCCTTTCAGGTAGCTATGATTCTGGGTTGGAGCAAGGCTGAAGTGGGAATGCTCTGGAGAATGCAATCCACTGCTCCTTGCAGTCATCTTCAAAGGACAGAAGTCTTTGGAAACAAATTTGGGTGGATTTAGCAAGGGCTTAAAAAGAAACAAAAACAGAAAGAGAAAACAAGACATCAAATAGGTGTAAGAAAGGTGAAAGGTCATGTGGTTCTGGGACTAAATACTTTGCAAAAAGAAGTTGCAAATTAAATGTGATTCACATTGAATAAAACAGTGATTTTTCCCCCACTTGCAATCGTTTTGACTTCGAAGGATTCTATTTGTGTTATATTGGGGTAAACACAAGCAGATATGTTAGAGATGCAGTGGATAAAACAAAAGCAGGACCTTGTTTTTACACGAGTCGTTTTCCTTCTGATTCCATCTGATCTTTGTACTCGTGGGTTGCTTGATCTGAGTTAGAGGGGCCGGGGGCCAGCCGCTGGTTTTCTTTGTTGTCGTCTGTGGAGCTCTACATTTTCAAAGGCTTATCTCAGAAATAAAACGTGGCTAGATCTCCACGTCACCCCACACCCACCTCAACCAGGGGGCTCCACTGATGAGAATTTCATAAAATAGGTGTCCACAAAGTGTCCCTGAATAGAGTCTTTAAGAATCTCTGCCCTGAGTGGATCGGAGAGGCTCAGCCAACAGAATGTGTTCTTGGAAATGCTCTGTGCCATCCTTTATGGTAGTCTCTAGTCACACAAGGCTCTTGTGGGCTTGAAGTGTAACCAATATAGATGAGATGCCACATTTTTAATTTTAATTCATTTAGATGTAAAGGCCAGTGGCTATTGAATTGGACTGCCCAGTTCTAAAGAGTAATGATGGACCGAGTTGATTTTGCTTCAGCTCTGTGGACCAAGTCGACCTAGTATCCCAGAGTGGGAAGGTGTGGAATAAAGAGCCCCATGTTCAGGCAGGAGAGGCCTGGACAAGGGAAGGCTGTGGGCCAACAGGTTGTGTGGGCAGAAGGGAATAAATGAAAATCAAATTATATGGGGGGAAAGGGGTGAATTTCTAGGGAAGAAATAGATGTAGCCGTCATACCTTCAAGTAAAAATGAGAAAGACTATTTTCTAATGATGATCATAAACACATTTCCCATCCTGTGTATGTATGTGTATATATATAATTAAGTATAACTGTGACATTCTTCCTATACTAAAGATGGAGTCTGTTTCTTAATTTAAAACTGGGACAGGCTTCTGACTGTATTGGAATGACAGCTAGTACCTTCTAAGGCCAGATCACAAAGTATCACACAGCTGCCACACAGCTCCCTTGGGATGCCCTGTCTTAAAACCCAGCTGCCAGGCAGAGAGGGAGCTGGAACTTGCCTACATGGAGAGACAACAAGGAGAGCCCAGACGTCAGGTTCCTGCTGACAGCCATGCTGCGGTCCCAGCCAACAGGCAGCCTCAACTGTCAGACGTGTAGGTGGAGGTACCGCCAGATAGCTCCAGTCCTTTGGCCATGGAGTCACACTCCCGGCCTCCAACAGCCAAATCTTTTCATCTAAAGTCCAGACATTGTGGAGCTGACCCGTGGACTCCAAGAGCATCATGAGATGTTGGTTTTTACTGCATTTCGGATTCTTATAAACATTACCAGAGTAACTAGAATTGCAATGTATTTAGAATAAGGAAGAGAAGGTATTTAAAGGCATATCTTCTTTTTCTGCACAAGGTAACTCATCCTGAAAACCTTCCAGTGACTCCAAGAAAGAAAGAATGACCAGCGGCAGAAGAAAGAATGGGAGCCAGCAGGGAGAAAAGCAGGAAATCGCTGGTCACTGCAGGGAAAGGAGATGCTCCCTCTTCTCAGGGCAGTGGGGAAAGAGCAAGTAGGGAGCACAGAGGAGGGACTAGAAAACCCCTCAGAAGTGGCACAGCCCAGTGGCTGGGAAGCCCAGCTCTGTACCCCACCGAGCTTCCTTAGCATCTTGCCTGGGAAAAGCTCAGTCATCTAAAAGCTCTGGGTCTCAGTTTTCTCAGCTTTAAAATTGGCATCATAAAATAAAAATCCCACAATTTTTCATGGCGATGCCTGTCTGGGGCAGTGCCTTAGACATTACTGTGGGCTGTCCCCAGTCATTGCCAACATGCACGAAATCTCAGGATCTGGCAGTTTTTGAGCTTGTTATTCTTACAATGAATCAATGTTTCCCATAGCTTAGAATTTACAAGTAGCCCAAGATAAGGGTTTTACCTTCTTTTTCAAACCTATTTCATAAAAACTTTATGAATAATCATCTCCGAAGAAGTAAGTTTTTAAAATTCAAAGAAAGTTAAAGAAACTGAACAGTCAACTAACTCACCTGACCCAATTGTCCCTCCAAGTGACAAAGCAGAAACGAAAACCAATTTGTTTAAATGTGGTGGGTTTGTTCTTCCTGCTGTGTGATTCACTGGGTTCCTGAGCCAGTTAAATTTGGAGAATACAAAAGTGAGATTTGCGTTTATTACTGTGTGTTGTTTTTGTAAGACAAAACAAATATATTTATATATATATTTCTGAACTGGGGCAGGGACTCCACTCTTATTTCTGCTTATTTTAAAGAGTTGCCTTTGAAACCGGTTTGGTTTTATACCCTGAATGCAAAGGCAGAGAAGGGGTGGCCTGTTTTCCTTCCTTGCTTCCTCCCACCCAGGCTCTAAATTAAAGTGTGAGCCAGGCCCTCCCCTACATGTGGGTGGCAACTCTGTTCTTGGTTCAGTGGAAAAAAAGAAGCACAGGCAAATAAGAGGCATTTTAGCAAATTGTGGAACTTGAAATCTTGCGTTTGCAATAATTCAGGGAAAATGGAACAAAGTCAATTATTGTTGAAGTGGAATAGAGTCCATTGCATTCATCTGCTGTTTCATGGGGCTAGGCACAGGGCAGGCAGCCACTGCAAACTCTGAGCCACTTGTGAAAAGCTTAACTGCTGATAGTGAACTCCAGTGATATGTGACAATTCGTTTTAAAAAAAGTCGATTTTGACTTGCGGTGTGATGCTGGCTCTCTGGAATATCTGCAATGATTTTGGAAATCAGAGCATGTAAGAATGCATATCATTGAGAATAGGGAAAAAAAACACCTGATAATACATATTTGCAAAATGTTTTAAAAAGTATATATGTAATTTGTGTGCATATGTATTTTTAAACATATAAAACGTATACATATATGTTTTCTTTTTTTTTTTTTAAATGCAACAACTACATCCTTTTAATAGCATCAAGTATAATATTGACAAATTATTTCAGAGCACACAGAAAGAAACTTCTAAATTACATTTATATGTTTAGTATTGAGCCTAATCCTTAAGAAGACTGTGTAGCGGTTATCACGTCTGCTTTACATATATGTTTTCAAAATCACTGAGTCTGTGACATAGTTTTATGAGATATCAATGGAAAAAAGGAAATCTGACTCCATTTGGATTTATTCCCCTTGAACTTTACTTTTAGTTTATTATAAAAGGCATTGTCACATGTGAAAGCCTTCACCTACAGCCATTACACTGATTTTGTCATTATGTGCTTTACTACTCAAGTACATGGATTTTGGGGTACAGTTTGTAACCACAACAAAATGATGAGGTGGAAGTCTCTGGGCTGCCGTAGAGACAGGTCACATGTTTATAGATCCTGGGAGGAAACTGAGTTGTCCAGCGAGGCAGGAAATACTGAGGGCTCAGGACTCAGGTAGCAATATTCCTCTTTGTGATGTGACTTCTTTTGCTTGCTGTCTTAGCATGAGAAGATGGAGATCTTATTATTTGACCTAGAATTTTATGGAGACACTCCCCGGGTAGGGAGCACACAGCTACTAGTGGTTGGTCTGCAATGTGTTCAAGGAGTTGCATCAGCTCGCTCTGTAGGCATATGAGCGTGTCGGTGTCTGTAAGAAGTGTATTTACTGAGCATGTGTACACTCCTGAATCCACTTCACTCGTTTTCTCTTGTATTTCTTAAATCTTTCCTAGTAAAACATATCCCATTGTACCAATAACTTTTAAAAAATGAACTTTAGAGAAACTAAATAACTCATCTTAGTTTACTCTGGTCATTAATTCATAGAGCTAGAAATCTTAGGTCTGTCTGATTGGTCTCCAGACATGAAAAAGCAAAGAGACCCGACTCAACTCCATACCTAGCACTCTGGGAAATGATGCATGCGTACAGTTGCTCAGAAGAATAATGACTCTCTCAAAATGTCCATCATTTAATCCCTGGGACCTGTGAATATATTACTTTCATAGCAAAATGCACTAAGGTTATGGACTGTAAGTCAGGGAGACAAGGTGAGCAGACCTATGATAATCAGGTGAGACCTTAAAAACACAATGCAATCAGAGAGATGCCACAGAAGGCTTCAGAGAAGCTGATAGTGAGGAGGACTTCATTCACCGCTTTGGAGGAGGACCCCTTGGAAAGTATAAGAAAAAAGGCAGCAACTTCCGGAAGCAAAGATGGGTCCCCAGTTGCCCACCACCGGGAATGGCTCCGCCAGAGCTACAGCTGCACAGGTTCAATGCAGCCAGCCACCTGAGCCAGTGTCTTCAGGAAGTAGCCCAGTCATGCAGATAGCTTGACTTTGGTGTTGTGATACCCTAAGCACGGGAGCCGACTAAACCCTGCTGCACCCGGACTTCTGACCGATGAACTGTGGGAGAGTCAATGATCATTGTTTTAAGCTGCTAAAATTGTGGTTATTTGTTATGACAACAAAAGAAAATACACACAGAGTCTGAGACTGGAGGTGAGTAGCAGATTATATATATATATATACTACCTTCCTACATTCACATGCAGCCAATGAAACATCCATGCAGTCTCCTCTAATTTCTTCCTAGCACTACAATTCTAAGATTCCATTTTAACTTTATGTAATTTTAGCTCAAAAAGCCCAAAGGCTGCAATTACTGAGGAGGGATAATAAGGTATCTAATGTATGCTACCCAAAGAAAATTGGACATGTTAATTTTCATGGAGAGTCTCCAGTGAATTTCCCAAGAAATTTCATTTTCTAGCACCTTTCAGCTCAAAGCAATTTGCAGCTTGGGAATTTGCAGCTGGTACATTCACTTATGTGAGGACTACACAATCATTTTTCAATGAAAAGTTCATCACTGCCTCACCTGCATTGAGATGCAAGGAACTGTAGACATGTTGTCTTTCTAGAAAAATCCCTCTCCATTCCTGGGGTTAAAGTGACGACCATGGCCTTCTGGGCTGATAGTTCTGGTCATTTCAGAGCTGCCTCCCTCTCTGCCTTTGATCCTTTTCTTGTGCAGAAGAATACCGAGAGTATTCGTGCATGCATTTTTATCCCTTTTATGCCACATTTTTCATGATAGCAGAAATGTGCTTTTACCACTTATTTAGGTTTCCACAAGAGCCTAGAATCTGGCCTTTCAATAAATGCATAATAATTTGGATTTCGAAAAAATGGAAGGCTTTGAAAACTCAGTCATCCTATGCTATGCTATGCCTGAGCCTTCGCTAGTCTCCAGGAATGCATGGAGGAATCCAGTGTTCTGCTCTTGAGGCTCTCACAGATTGATTGGGGCATAGATCCCCAAAACAAAAGTTTATAGCACACTGTGATAAGTATTATAAGTGGTGAATGTGCAAACTTGCTTCTAACCAGTAGGCTAGAAGCACAGATGGGAAATAACTGGTACTGTTGTGGGAGAAGGACCATCATCTGAATTCCTGAAACAGAAACATGGTCCATGCATAACTTCATATATCAAAGGACACAAAGGTGGTCCAGGAAAGGGAATCGTGTGGGAGAAGAGCCAGCCAGAACAGCTTCATAAAGGCCTCTGTTGCATGGGACTTCATGCTGAGGATAGTGGCACTGGCTTGAGAGAGCTGTATTTACATGGCACATGCAGAGGTTGCAGCAGGCTCTGCAGAAGGTTGGAAGGAGCCAGGGGAGACACCAGAACCAGAAGGGAGCTCCTGCCAGGTTCCAAAGGGAAAGAGAAGCTACACGCAGGGTGGGGCTGTAAGGCTAATGCAGAGTGACTGCCATCTGGTACTGGAATCTACACTTACAGGTCAGAGTCTCCAGAAAACTGTTTCAGTGACAGTGGACAACTATATTGAAGCATGTTGTTTGGTGACACCAAGTAAAGACACCAGGCAGAACAGTGATTGTCTTTGTTGAACTCAACTTGGCGATTGGAGTGGGCCAATCCCGCCTTTCTGTTATGAAAGGAAATAAATTAATAATAATAAATAATAATAATAATAATAATAATAATAAAAACAGTATACCTCAGCTTCACCTATGCTAGAAGAAGAAAAAAAATAGATGTGTTTATATCACTAGAACTATGGCTCCCACTTGGGGAGACGGGAGACAACCCAGTCTCATATCAAAAGAATGAATGAGGAAGCACATAAGTCAGTGAGTTCCTGCCTGTGAACCATCACTGAGAAAATCATGAAATCACTCATGACAACCCCGTGTTCCCATAGAGTATTAAGATCTTTTAATTCATCCATTTTTTTAAATAATGATTTTACATTCCCTGGTTGAAAGACCATGTGTGCCCTCTTAGAAAGCATTTATGGTCACCTCTCTGTGCGTTAAGGCTTCCAGGAATAATTTCTTGAAAAATCACAAAAATTAGAAATATGGTAAGGGTCTCCATCATTGCCCAGTCAGAAAACAAACCCCATCTTAGTTATTTCGAAAACAAGGGAATTTAACATAGAGAATTGGTTACAAAAATAAAGGAAATGCAGAAAGGACAAAAGGGGAAGGTTGGAAGGATGTACAAGAATTCGGGCCCCCGCCCCCGAACTCGGATTGAACCCAGGAATGCTTAACCCCCGAGTCACATTCGAAGCCTTTTTTTAAACAACATTTTATTTAGAGACAGGGTTTTTGCTACATTGCTTAGGGCCTTGCTATTTTGCTGAGGTTGGCTTTGAATGCATGATCCTCCTGCCTCAGCCTCCTGAGCCACTGGAAGTACAGACATGTGATATTGTGCCTGGCTACAAAGAACTATTAAAATGCATGAATAGAAAACAAAATGTCTGATTAAAATATGGGCAAAAGTCCTGAATAGACTCTTCACCAAAGATGATACAGGGTGTAAAGTAGTGCAGGAAAGACCACGCCCCATCAGGAAGGCGCAAATCAGAACAACAATGAGATGCCACTGCACACCCATAGAATGCAAAACCCTGTTGATGCTAAAATAAGAATGTGGGGCGATGAGACCCCCAGACTTTGGCTGGTGGGAATGCAAAATGATGCTGCCATTTTGGGAGAGAGTTTGGGATTTCTCGGAAAACCAAGCAGACTTTTATTATTTAATCCAGCCACTGCCCTCCTTGGTATTTACCCAAAGAAGTTGGAAAATTAAGTCATTTAAAAATCTGTGCAGAGAAGCTTATAGCAGATTTATTTGTAATTGTAGAAACTTAAACGCCACTCCCAAGTTCTTCAGTAAGTGAAAGAATAAATAAATGGTGGTACATGAAAGCCACAGGATACTATGCAACACTAAAAAGAAACAAGGAGGTGACACAAGTGCGTATTAATAAGTGGAAGGAGCCAATCAGAAGAGGCTGTAACTGTATAATTCAAATGACATGACATTCTGAAGTGGCAAAAGAGGGAGACAGCAAAAATGATCAGTAGTTTCCGTAGGTTCATGAGGAGGAGGGGTGAGTCGATAGAGTGAAGGGGTTGTATGACGGAGGGGGACGGCTCTTCAGGACACTGTGAGGGGAGGCTTGTCACTACATTTGTGAAAACAGACTCAATGTCCAACACCAAGAGTGAATCTAAGGCAAGCAAGGAACTCGGGTGAGAAAGGTGTTGCTCAGGGAAGCCGGGCTGTGTGGATCCGGGAGCTTAGGGAATACTGTATTTTTTTTGCTGAATTTTGCCATGAACTGCAAACTACTATAAAAATTAAGCCACTGGTAGAAAAAGTGGGGAGGGGGTGATGACTCCAAATGGGAAACTCTGGGAAGTTGCTGACATCCCTGGGGTCCTAAGGAAACAGGGGACGGGTGTGGTTAATGTAACTAATAGAGCCAGAGCCCTCCACCACTGTGCCACGGAGGGCTTCAGCTCCTGTGCCAGGGGCCACTGGAGTGACCGCTTCCAGGATACTGAAGATGCCCTCTTTGCACAGAAGCCACCAAGACCCTGGAGCCCAGCAGCACTGAGCCATCATTGGGAGGACACTGTGGGGCAGGCAGCAGGGACACCCTTGTTTACAGGCTGCTCTGCCTCCATCCAAGGTGGGTGGTTCCACAGACAGAGGGGCCACCTGCAGCCTGTTAGGAGAGATCTAAACTAGCGTGACCCCCAGCCTTCCTTGATCAGCAGTGCTCCCTTGGCAGAAGCTCAGGGAAAGCTGGCAGAACACAGTATGGGGGTCTGATTCGCAGGTCTTCAGGCCTCTGCAGAGAAGAACGTGGCCAGGTGGAGGAAAACAGACTGACAACTAGGAATCAGTGCAGGAAGGGAAGGGAAGATTTCAAAGGGTTCTGCTTTTTTTATTTTGCTAGATTTGTCCCTCTCAGACTCACAATTAAAAACTAGTCAAAAAAAAAAAAAAGAGGTTGCCACCCAGCCCAAGGGTCATGACGCCCTTTGGCTGTTTTGCATTCATAATCTCAGTTTTTATAACAACTTGCCAAGGCAGACTCCTTCATTCACCCTCTACAGAGTAAGAAACTGGAGAAGGTCAAGTCACTTCTCCAAGGTCAAGTGCTGTGTTATCTGACACCAGAGCTGTGCTGCATCCACACCTCCTGGAGACTCTACCTAATCTGATGTTGGGTCTTCTCTTTTTATTTCCTAAACTCATGATAAGCACATGATAAGTTTGTGTTTTTAAAAACACAAACACACCCTAGCAAAGTCAAAATCACAGAAGGGCAAGCCAGAGTCCAGTTATTTGCCTGGCCTCTCCTCTTCCCCTGGGAAGAATAACATGACCTCAGGTTTTCCCCTCCCATCCATTATCTAGGAAATAGGTGATTAAAAGCCTGCTCCAAAGAAATGAAACTAAACCAGCTGGTGTGGCTGACCCTGAGCAACAGTTACCTTTCTTCTCTTCTCCACCCATAAACCAGGTGTCTACACTCAGCCCCTGGGCCAACAGAATGGAGGACTTTGCTGTGCTGAAGTCATGTCCTTCTCTGCAAGGAGGCCTGGTGAGCCACAATTAGCAAGGCACACAGGACAGCACAGACAGACAGGGGAAGGAGGGCTGTGTCAGACGACCCACAGTCTGGGGGAAGAGTGCTCGGATCTGAGTCAAACCCTTGGTGAGGGTGCGTGACAAGATGTGGCTGTAAATAGCAAAGGTCAGGGTGGAATCCTGAGGGCTCTGGCATTTCTGGTCTCGTGTGCTCGCATGGTCTGAGGGGAGGAAGGAATGAGCATGTAGGACTGAGAGTGGGGCTTCATAGTGGGCTATTGTGACTCTGTAGAAGGAGGCCAAGAACGAAAGAAATGTATATAATGCCTTAGCTCAGGCCCTGACTGAAAGGCTGGAATGTCTGGGTTTTGTGTGGGTGGGAGAAGTGTGGGTCTTTTCCTTGCCCTTGCCACTCCACCATTATTATTGGGGGGACAACGTCAGATTCTCTCCCGGTTCAACCTCAGTATCCCTATCTGAAAATGGCCATGTGTTAATTTAACTCAATTTATTTCTTTACAAAAGTACTGTGGTAATAAAGATGGATAAGGCATCTATAGTCTAAGTTGTTTAGTACAAAGGGGTAAGGCACAAAAAATATGACCAAAGAAAAGGAATGAAATTTCCACGAAGAATGGAAACCTTTATGGCCTGGGACTTCTGGTATGAGGACTGTTAGGTAGGTTGCCCCTTCTAAACCTCACCACGGCCACTCGAGTATATCTTGTCATCCACATTTCACAGACAAAAGCGGAGTTCGAGAAGCCAAAGAGTGTTTCCGAAGGCACATAGTGAGGATCCCTAGAGCTCTGTTAGAGGTAAGTCTTCGGAGCCCCACATCAGAGTCCCATTGCTTCCAAGATTGCTCCAAAATTCAATTAAAGGACAGAAGTTTCACCTCGATGGAGGACAGGGTTGAAAGTAAGGCAATGGAAACTCCTGAACTGAGCCCACTCGAAACAGAATTGAGACATATGGAGGCTGTGGAGTGACAAGGGGGACATTCCAAGAAGCAGCAAGAGCAATGTGAACATGGATCAGACTGAAAAGGCTCAGGCAGGAGGGGATTTTAAATGAGCCCAGGCTCCCTTTTGGTTGGATAAGCAAATAGAAGACCAGGGTCCATAGAGTAAGCACCAAGGACGGGGTCCAGGCAGGGAAGAGGGTGGAGGTGGCCATCAGTAGGGATGGGGCTGACATGGGGAAATTCTGAAAACCAGGGGGTTGTGGTAAAGTACATCTGTCAGCATTTGTTCCCATATTTTCTGTGTGGCTGCCATTTTATATTGCTCTTTTTGTTATACTGAAGTCACAATTTTGAGAATTAAGGTTTCAAAATAAAAACAAATGATCAACTCCCCCCCCCCCCATAGAACTCAGTTTAAAAGTCGAGGGTCCTGGCTGTTGAATATAATAAATAACAGGAATCATAGCTAGATCCCCCTGCCCTGGTTCTATCTGTGATGAGAGTCAGGCCAAGGGCTGGCCCAAAACAATGTAGGCTGTTAATAGCAAAGCCTAGTTGGGAACGCCTCCTAACACCAATGCCTATCAATATTCTTTGAGGTTCTCAGCTGGCCTCTCATTATGAAAGCGCAGGCATCTAGCTTCTTTTCATCCTAAAACAAGCTCAGCATTTCCTTGTTTAAGTTGCTCTGCTTTTTTTTTTTTTTTTTTTTTAATACTGAGTATCTTCCAAGAGCAGATAGAGAAAATAAGAGTCATTTTCTACATGGCAAATGAGCCCTCTGCAGAGGGAGCCTTTGTTTCAGCTGCTGTGATCCAGCAACAGGCAGGGACTGTGTGCCCCTTGCTGGCTGCCTGTGACTGGGATGGTTCTGTCTGCGGGTGATTCTGGGAGCTGCCAGTTGGCAGTCCTGACAGCTGCCTGTAGCAGAAACATCGGGAATCACATGCAGAGAAATTTCTGATGCATCTCCCCTGAGCAAGTCCGTGCCCAGACAACCCGGGATCATTTCTGCAAACAGCTCTTCACGGTTCTTCCCTGCCTAACCAAATGCGGACTCTTAGGCATTTCCTAGAGATGAACACCTAGTGAGGGGCCACAGCACCCTACAGCAGCTGACAGAGTGGGGTGGGGTGGGGGAGTGGTGCAGAACTACAGTTCATGTGAAAGGCAACGTGAAGATAAAACTGACCAGCCTTAGATTATCATCCACATGGATGGAGCACTTGCCTTCGAAAGGATTTTCCAGGAGAGCCCCTGCTAAAATGTTCACAGCCTTCCTTGGCAGTGTAACATGCAATGCTGGAGCCCGCTGGGACAGCCATGGACACTCATGTTCGTCACGGGATATCCCTCTTCTGGTCTGGCCACCTGCTCTCTCCCTTTATCTCCACCTTCCAATCCAGGCTATTAGAGGATTCAAATCCTCTTCAAGGGACCAGGCTTTATTTGAGAAGCATGAGAGGGTCTCAAGTTTCTAGTTATGTTTTTCAAACAAGAATCCCAGCATTTATCAAGTCCTTCCTTCCTTCCATCCGTCAGTCTCCCAGGCACCCATCAGACACTCCTAGGTACTGTTTATATACGTCCACCAACAGCTGCCCCACCAGGTGCCACCGAGGCCCCGAAGATGCAAGAGGAGCCCAAGGCATGCAAACCACCTTCCTTGGCCACTTCATAGGACGGAGTGCAAATGAGTGCACAGATAATTACAGATAATTAATCCAGACCATGCTAAGTGGTACAAAGGAGAGGCCGGTTGTGGGGAGGACCAAGTGCAGGAGGGAGAGGACAGAGGACAGTTCCAGCGAGGTGACAAATCTGAGAAGGCCCAACAGGACTTGGCCAAAGGAATCTGGGAGAAGCACAGCAGCAGGGGGACCATGCTGGGCCAGAGGGACTTGGAATACCCAGCAGGGAAGACGGTGGAGCCCGGAGTGAGCAGAGGAAGGGCAGGGAAGTTCTGGAGGTGCCCCTCGGCACACAGGGCACAGTTTTCTGGGAACGCTTTTCAATTTTAAGTGTAAAGGTTCTCTTCCAGGACTGGTGCAGTCACAGTGTTTCGGGAAGCGTTTGCTTGGCGGTGGTGTGGGTGGAGGCTGTGCTGCAGGCGGCACGCTGGGAGGAGGAAGCACATGGGGTGTGTCACAGCGTCTACCGAAGACAGAGAGTCAGATGAACCAAGGTGCCCAGTGCAGCTGAGGGCAACTGGGTGATCGGAGGTGGATTTGGGGGTTAGAAATGTCAGGACTTGGTGATGCATGCGAGCAGGGAGAATGTTGTAAGGTGGCAGTGTGGTCCTGGCTTTCCCTGCCCACTGAGGGGGAACATTGCTACACATGTTCAATTGGCTGATCTGGGGCCTTCTACAACCAGAGCCACCCAGACTATTTTCAGGCCAATTTTCCTAACAACTCCAATGAACCTAATAGCCCCAGTATCCCAAGCACTGCACGTCCACTTATTCTTTTTACCAAAACCAAATCTGGTTTTGCTGTCTTTCATGCCGTCTTAGACATGCTGCTGTTCCCAGGCTCTCCTACGCCACTGCAAGTGCTCTGCCTTCAAGACCAGCAAATAGCAGCTTCGCGGTGAAGTCCTCCATGACCACCGGAGGCAAGGGCAGTCGCTCTTCTATCTGTCCTGATTCAGCCCTTGTCTCTTTCCCCTGCACTTATCTTGTGTAATTCTGCAGAGTCCCCAGCAGGGAGAGTGGGCTTGGAGACACCTGGGTTCCACAGCACCTTTCCCTCTATTGCCTCGTTGGTATGACTGGAATATTAATAGTGCCTGTCTCCTGGAATCATTTTAAGAATTAAATGAGATACTGTAGAGCACTGGTGTAGCAGGCCCCTGAAACACTGCAAACATTAAATGAACATTAATCAGCATCTTCCTTGTTACCAATGCCATATGGTCATTAATATTTCTAATATCTGTGAATGATCTTTGCTCATCTTTTCTCATACTCTCCAGACTGAGCATTGTTCAGGGGAGTCAGGCTACTCACTGTGAGGTCCCTGGCACCTAAGGCAATATTTAGAAAAGTAGATACTAATAATATATTTTTGAATGCATTAAAAAAAATGAACACTGTGAGAGGAAGCTTCTTATAAAGTAGATGCTATGTTGAAGAAGAAAAGCAGGGAGCCAGCAATTCGCCTTTAACCCAAATATTTTTGTTTATTATATAATGCAAAATTTATTACCAGGAAAGTAGACACGTCTCCTGTTCTTAAAAGCCACTGCCGGTGGGAGCAAACAGGAAATCCCATCGCACATGAACTTCTACAGTGCAATTCCTCCTCTCCTCTCCCACTCTGGAAAGCCATTGAGCTTGATGGGAAGCTGGAGGCAGAGGGGGACAGAGAGATTGGGCTTAAAAACTAAGGTATGGTGTCTGCAGCACCTTCCTCCAGAAATGAAAAGGAAGCCAGAAAGGGAGACTATCCGGGCATGAGCAGGACGTGGAATGGCAAGGTCTCGGGCAATGGTGTCATATGTCTTTCAACAAAAGGTCATTTGTGAAGCTGTACCACAATGCCAGTCTCTGTTTAGTGAGATGTCACAGCAGAATGTCTGAACTATGCATAGACATTTATGACTGTCCAGGCATGAGAGAAGAAGTGTTCTTCATGCTCTGTAATGCCTTGTTTGCAAACAGGATAGTCGCAATGGTGCAGAGTTCTCTTCTGCCAGGTAACAACGGCGGCTCTATGGGCAAGTTTCAAGATAAAGACGGAGCAGAGCAGAGCTGCCTGCCCTCACACAGGAGAGGATGTGGATGGCCACAGGAAGACTAAAGATAGACCAGAAACAGCAGAGTAGGGGGAGGGAGAGGAAGGGGCGCATCCCCACCGGCCCCATCACCTGGGATTCCCAGCACACAGAGACCGGGAAGGCAAAGTTGAGTTTGCTGTCAGCGGGGCAATGCAAACCCTGCCTAGGTTCCGTGCAATCTCGGTAAATTACACATTGCTCATGAGCGCTTTTGTGTGAATGGATTATTTTAGGGGAAAGCAACCGACTGAAGCAAACTGGAAAGATAGTTTTTTGTTGTTGTTGTTGTTCTTTGAGAAAGTAGTGGGACACATTTCTAAATGAGCGGAAATAAGAGATTACAGGGTATAGTGCTTCCCAAGCAAGAGAAGTTTTGTGTGTTTATTTACAAGGAAGAAGCAATAAGAAAGAGATAAGAGAAGCTGAAACAAGGAAAACGCTACATGTGTATATATTTTGGTCATCATCAAACGTGTTCTCCCTGGCCTCGGGTTCTCTTTCAGGCTATCTCTGTTGATAGTCACAAAGGGAAAGAAAAATTCACACGCAAAAATCAGTGAGAAATGCTGAAAGCATATTAATCACCACTCTGGCCTGGAATCCAGTGTCCCATCCTCTGGTGTCAGAGCTGTGTAAATGGTTTGATTGCACAAGAAAAAACTTATTGCTGGAAGGGTGAGTTCAACTAAGATACTTTGAGACTACCAAGACTGCCGGAGGACAGGGCTAGCGATCAGCTGCTGCTTCCCTCTAGCATCCACTTTTATTATAAATGTCCACGCCCTTGCTATGTCAATTGTGGCATGTTCTAAATACTATCCTGCCTGGGTAGGATATGGTCTATGTTTTAAAGCTCATTTTAAGTCAAGATGCCGCTTCTCAAGTTGACTGGCATTTGGTCTTTTCTACCTTTCCTTGTAGTCCCTTGTCCTTTAGGCCTGAGGGTTTTGAAATGGACGTGTCAGCTAACAGTCCTCAGACTAGTTCAGTGTCACCATTAATGGTGCCTACCTCTCATGTACCCACCTTCTCAAAACAGAACTCCCATCCCCCTTTCACACACATGCGTGTGCGCGCACACACACACACACACACACACACTCCCCAGATAACAAAGGATACAAGTAGAGACAGCTCTCACCATTTGGCCCGATTCCTTTGAAGTAAATAGGATATTTTATTTACAGTGACAAGTGCTCAGTTCAAGCTACCAAACCCAAGCAAAACACAAATGGATTTCTGAACCCCCAAATCAGTCACGATTCTCCCCTGAGGTAATGCTGTTTCCTTGGAGGCTAGCTGGGAACATACTGAGGAGCTTTGCTTGTCACAACGGGGGATACTGACGGAGTCTGGGGCCACGGAGTGTCTGGCCACAGGCAGAACATTCCACCCCATGGGGAAGGATCTTGCCTAGGATGCTGCTGCTCTCCCTTTGAGATGCTCTGACCCGGTGATAAAAGCATTTCTCCAAGAATCTCTGTTCCTTGGCTCTGCTCTGCTTGTGATCACTCTATTCTCAAGATGACTGTGGGGTTGGTAAAGCAGTTACTTGGAGCCTTAGTCGGACAGCTCAGCAACGTCAGCAGAAGAGTCTCATTCCCTAATTTCTTTAGCAGAGATAGTAATTCCAGGGACCAGGACCCGCCCAACTCAAGGGTGGAGGGACACAGGGCTCTCACAGGCTGGGCTTAGGATGTACATCTCCCTGCAGAGCTGGGGGGGGGGGGGGTCAAGGTCAGCCCTTCCAAACTACAGGCACTGATGGGGATGGCAGAAGCTGCCCAAGAAGAGTTGAAGCGATTTAAAGAGAGAGAATGACAGTGGGCAGGCAAGACGCATGTCTTCTTTCTTTGTGGTCTGATTTCCTGGCCATCTCTTCAGTTATGCTACATTCCAGGGATCTTTAGTACACCAGAGCTTTAGCACACATTGTTCCCTTGTCCCCAGGTGCTGTTCCTCATCACTTTTTGCTTGGCCAACTTCTACTTAGGCTTTAAGACTCCAGTATCACCTCTTCTGTGCCGCTTCTCGTTTAGCTGCCCCTACAAAACCCAAACCTCCGTCCTCTGTGCACCTATAGCACTTTGTACATGAAAAAAAAGGGGCCTGAGTTAATCAAGGATGAAAAGAAAATTAACAATCCATGTCCTTTTGAAACTGCAGAGCAGAGGCTGCTAGATGAAACAAGATCGAAAAACATCAGCCCCACAAATGCTTATTGAAGGTGCGCACGTTGAGCAGAGGGCGCGGGGCTCTGCGAAGGACCCCGCCGTTCCCTTTTCATGCGTGTGGATGTTTAGAACCACTGGCTTCAAGAACTTGGTTTCTTAAAGCTGATCTAGTTCAACCACTTCCTTATCCAGATCAGGAAAATGAGGCTGAAGTGGGTTTCTTTCTAGCTCTAACAGTCAATGACCTGACCACTGAAAGGAAGAAAAGGTTGGCCCAATTCTTGGTTGAAAAACCACAGTTATGCAGCTTAAATTTCCTGTTTTAGACGCCATGCCAGGATGAAGTTCTGGTCTCCATTGCCAGTGACCACTCTGGAGAGAGAAGCAGAACCAAGCTCTGTGTCTCTGGGAGAAATGGAAAATAAAGAGCAGTGCATGGCAGGGTCCAGGCCCTGGAACTGTGATTCATACATTTTTTTTTCCTGCCTTGCCAATGTGTCTGTAGAAGTAAACTATTTATGACTCACCGCATGATGAAGAGACATAATAAATTTTGCTGGGAATTCAAAGCGTGCAAACAAGAGCATGTATCAGATGTGTGGGAATTAAGGGGCATAAAAATGGTTTAAAGCAAAGGGATAAAGGTGACTCTTCATGGCAAATGTCTCTTCTATTTTTATGACCAGATCTGCATATACATTCTCTTTTGAAAGAATTGAAATTGGCCAGAAATAGAACTGCATGAACCCTGTGATATTCAAAATGGAAAGTGGAGATTTGTTTGGATTCCTGCCAGATATACGCAGGAATAAACACGTAGAGCTATTTCCATAAAATATTTTTTTGAACAAACTACAGGCCCCATCCTTCCCTCTGTTTGGGCCCCATGTGGCCCTTTGCCCTGTCTCTGCATTTAGACTCCCCTCAGGCCCTTCTGATCACCTGCTTCCTGTTACTCTAAGCTTTTCTTTTGAACACCTTTGTCTTGTTCAGAAGTGACAGGATGAGATCCTGCACCATGGCCTAGGGTCTGCGAGTGGACCCAGACTGTCCCTGCAATTTTTAAGCCTGTTTGATGGAGAAGCAGGGATCTGGGGCAGCTGTTCCAGTGAGAGTGTCAGCAATTACCAATGAACAGGTAAGTGCCTCGGAGAAAACAAAATCAGGGGATGGGATAAGAAGTGCCTCGGGGGAGGGTCAACCTGGGGACATCTGGGGAAGGTCGCTCTTGGGAGGTGACACTGAGGTCCAAGTAATAGAAAGGAGGTAACCTCTGGGGACATCTGGGGAGGATCTCTCCAAACTCAAAGGTAAAATCCCTGAGTTTGTGAAAGAATTTAATGTTTACAGAATAAACACAAAATGGTGATCTGTGGGGCCTGCTAGAGCAGGGAGGAGGAAGGCAGGAGTCCCACAGTGGCAAACACACCCTCCCGCCGCAGGCAGGAAGGAGCCTGGGTTTCCCTGGAGGAAAATAGATGCTAGATCCAGCTCTCCACCTGAAGCATACAGCGCACTTTTACCAGAGCTTCCTCTGGCCTCCGAGTGGGCAACAGCTGTGGGGGAGGAAGCCTTGGACCTAGCTCCCACAGGTCCCTCCCTCCCCACCATGACTGTTGATCACCTGTTCTGATTTCATGACTTGGGGTTCCATTTTCTGCCGTGTTTTGTATCTAACGACTTTACTGCTGGATAATCGACAAGACCTGGATTTTCTGTGTTGAGTTCAGGAATCAAATTCACTTAACAGCATGTGAATTATGGTAGTTCTAAGACTTGTTTTGACACCTTTTCCTCAGGAGAGTCTAGAGGCCCTCTCCTTAGGGAGATTTAGATCTAATGATAGGTTGCAACTCTCTTGGGGTCTCTACTGAATAACCTTGATGTTAAAAAAGATCTCTCTGCTCTGCTCCTTGGACTTCAGAGGTCTCAGATGTGTTTACTGGGCTGGTGGAAAGGGACACTTGAGCATCCTCCTAACCTGGTTTTTGAGATCCCATCACTGTTTTAACACCTCATTGTAAAACCTCCATGAACATCTGGACTGTCGCTACTTATGGCTAAATTATTATTTAGCATTTACTGTGTGTCAGTTTTTGTTCAAGGGATTTCCATATATCCACTATTTACTCTTCACAGTGACTCCATGAAATGTGGGAGTTCCCTGTGGGGACCGCAACGAATTAGGAATTAGCATGAACCACGTGGCTCAAACAAGTCATCATTCGGGGGACAGAAGTCCAGATTCAAGGTAACAGCTGGGCTGCGGTCCCTCTGGAGGCTTTGAGGACAAGGTGTTTCTTGCCTCTGCTGGCCTCTGGGGGCCACCAGCATTCCTTGGCTTGTGGTTCTGTGGCTGCCTCGCTGTGACGTCTGCTTCTGTGTTCATGTCACCTCCTCTGTGTGTTCTCCTCTTGCTCTCTTGGACCTCCCTCAACCTTTCTCCTATAATTACCCTGGTCACTGGATTTAGGACCCACTGAGGTCATTCAGGATGACATGATCTCCAAGTCCTCCACTGAAGACCATCTTCCAAGTAAGGTAAGCTTCACAGGCTCCAGGGACTTGATGGGGACATATTTTCTAGGGACCACCATTTAACCTGCTCTAATGAGCAAAACCCTTTTATTATTTGTCTTTTGCTTCCATAATCATGCAGGTTGGCAGATTTGAACTGGGTCATCTAGTTTCAGAGATCCTGCAGATTTTAAACTCTTTATAATGTTTCATGGTGAAAGTCAACACTAAGGTGTGTGAAGCACCAAGCCTTGTGCCTGACACACGGAAGAGCTGCAAAAACTCATAACTTACTGTTTATAAAGCTATTAGTCAAAATTAGGGTGGCTGCTTATTTACCACGTGGTGTTCAGATTGCGTGACGGAATTCCTAACCAGGTTCAGACAGCTGATGTCCTTGCTCATATCAGGGAATCTTCTAATCAACACAACTTCTGATTAAGCATTTATTTCTCATCATCGCATTCCAACCTGAGACTTTGAGTCGGAAAAATTGAGTTCATCTGGGTGGTGCGACATGAATTCCTACACTGGGCTCTCTCGTTTACTCTTCAGAGACACAGGTGAGCTGGCACACTATGTATTTAATGTGACATCATGTTGGTTTAGGCCAGTTAGGGTAATAGGGTCCAGTAGCTCAGAGGAAGTGAAGAACCCCCACTGAGCCCATGAGAATCAAAGGTCCTGTCTTCTGCTTTCTCTCCATAGGGTTTACAGATCTTGGGGAAGGCACGTTTGAAACATCTACAGCTACTGTCATGAATATTCTCAGCTTGTCCACCCGTAGCCCTAAAGAACAGGCTGCTCCAAACTTGGATGCTTCTGAAGAATGTTTCCCCTGGGCTTTGCCAGGGCCCTGTGAGGCATTGCTCATTACAGATACACACTAACTTTCTCTCTCTCTTCACCTATTCAGAGTGTTAGAACGAGGAGCCCCAGAAGGCTTCTGGGAACTCTGTGTAAGTTGTGTCTGTTGTTTCCCAAAGGGTGGTGTTTATCACGTGAGTCCTGCAGACACCAGTGGATTAGGGATGAGCCTCATCCTTGCCCATGGGTTTGGCTCCCTCCCTTCATCTCTGAGGCCAACACACATGGGAGCCCCTCTTGGCCGACCCAAGGTCTATGGTACCTTCTCCACGGCCCTGTAGAGGGTGTGTCTCTCCTGTTGATAACCCACTCCCCTCTGTGTCGCCGAGGGTGTGACCATGGAGGATCATCTGGAACCAGACCAAATCTCCATGCTGGGGGCTGAGCACCAATTCAATCTTTTGCCGGCTGTGTGAGTTTTATCGAGTACTTAAACCTCTCCAATCGCTGTCCATAATTTAGCCACACTACTACTAATATTAAGGTTATAGGGTCCAGTAGCTCAGAGGAAGTGAAGAACTCCTACTGAATCCATGAGAATCAAAAGTCCAAATACTCCAAGAGCTATAGGGAAGGGTTGTATGTGAAAATACCTTATAAACTTTGAGGCTTTATGTAATAAATTATTATGTTATACAATCGGGAAAAACATTGAATTAATGAGATTCCTTAGCACTAACAAGTTTTCCTTGCAAACATAACAACAAAACCCCACATATACATAGCAGTAATATAACCCAAAAGACAAACAAAAAGACTTATCAACTCAAAAAACAAACAAACAAATAAAAACTCAGAAAAGTAGCAAGAAATAACTTAATTGTTATTGGCTCTGCCTAAATGAATATTTCTGTCCCTGGTCTTTGCATTCTTTTCATAATTACTCATCTTTCCTAAGGATTCTTGTTTTATAAAATTGTGTGTGTGTGTGTGTGTGTGTGTGTGTGTGTGTGTGTGTTTTAATTTTTTTAAAAGGTGGGCTCTTGGCTTGAATTCAGACTGAAACATAAGAATACCTTTAGATGGGAGTGGAGAGTCCAAGTTATGTTGCTTTAATCCTAGAATCGGTAAACTTATGTTTGAGTTAAGATTTTTTGTCTATTTTTAAATTGTTAAAAAAATCTAAGGAATAATAAGATTTTGTGGCACATGCATCTTGATGAAGTTCATATTTTAATGGCCATAAATAAAGTTTCATTGTATCCCACTCACACTTTTTCTTTTACTATTGTCTGTAGCTACTTTAGGGCTGCAAGGGCAGGGTTGGTGGTTGTGAGAGATGTCCCATGGCCTACAAAGCATACAGTATTGAATTTCAAGTCCTCCACAGGAAAAATTTGGTCAAATTCATTTCATTCCTACATTCAGCCCACATATTGGGCATGCCCACGTGTCCAGGACTTTTCCAGGCTTCTAACAGTGAGTTGAGTAAGACATGGCCCCTGTCTTCAAGAATTTCATGTCCATTAACCGAAAAAGACAAGCAACCCTATTATCAGAAGACCCTGCTCAGCCTGGGAGCTGCAGGTCAGTAGGGTGGATTGTCATATCTCCAGCTCAGTCAGGTTGAGGTTGACACAGTGTCCAGTGGATTAGATGCCTTCCTCTGCCTGCTGGTGCCCAGTGCACCTACCTCTAGACACTAGGTTCTCTTCATTGTCTGGGCAGATGATTTCTAGAGCCGCCTGCCTTGCATCAAGGACAATGCACAGAAGGAACAACCAGTGAAGCCACAGACCTTCTGATGCACATGAGCTCTCTACTTCTGTACTTGGATGTAGCTACCTGGGATTGCATTTGCGGGGTTTTCAGAAGCTGGTTTGAAGGTGGTCATTTGAAACTCCCTGAGAGCTGATGCTGCAGCTAGAAACTGCACAGCTTAGAGTCTTGGTGCTTTGCATTTGTGGACCTGAAGGATACAGGCCTTCTGAGGATCTCCTGCCTCTTCTTCAGAGCTTCTGCTTCAGCCCTTCCCATAAGGTGTCTGCCTTCAGACCCCGCCTGCAGGGGAGAAGACCTCCAGCTGTTTCTGTGTCATTCTACAAGAGGGAGGGC
Source organism: Callospermophilus lateralis (assembly GCF_048772815.1). Lineage (NCBI taxonomy): Eukaryota > Metazoa > Chordata > Mammalia > Rodentia > Sciuridae > Callospermophilus > Callospermophilus lateralis. The sequence goes on from NC_135318.1 coordinate 8,663,115, forward strand.
TTCAGCTAGGATGAGGCAAGACAGACAGAACACTCATCTCAGACACAAATTGAAGTGGGCACCCAAAACTCAATAATCAAGATTAGTAATATTTGAATATAATGTTTAGAAAATCAAAATCCGTGTAAAAACCCAAACCAAAGAGAAGACAGTGATATGCTGTGCTCCGTTATACCAGAGTTGGAAGCACATGGACCAGGAAGGGTTCAGAAGAGCTAAACATCTTCTTTTAGAAATAATTAATTCCAGAAAAACCTACAGATAGGGAGATCATTCTTGAAACTGGATCAATGAGAAGTTTTAGAAAGTACACTCGAATTTGAGCAAGACAACAGAGGTTCTTTGTGTAGCTGTGTGGTGTTGGAAATCACAACCCTTCCCAGAGCCTGGGTTTCCCTTTTGTAAAGGAAGGATGGTAGGTCAAATACCATTATAGACTCCATCTTGCTAAGAAATGTCTTTCGTGCCAATCATTGCATATCGGATCTTACTTGGAAGTTGAGTTAAAACTATGAGAATCATGTGGGTTCCCCTCCTAGACCCAGCCCAGGTGTGACGAGAGAGATTACACAAGCCCATTCAAAGCTGTGCTCTTGTTTGTGGGGGTTGGGAACCGCCCTGAAGTCATTTCAGCTGTAAAGCCCGAGTTCACCATTTCTAGACCAGAAGATTCTGAAAGGGTCTAATCAGCATGGACTCTGGTGTGTAGTGGGGAAACACTGGCCACTGAGCAGCTCGGAGCTTGACAGACGTTTCCCAGTGAGGAGCCACCACTCCACGGGGGTATGAAAGGCTTTGTGTCCAAAGTGTTTCAACAGCCTGTTACCATCTGAAATCCACACTCGCATCCAGCTGGCAAGCCTTAGCTCATGGAAACAAGTGGGGGTAAAGATAGACTTTTCGTTTTATGACTGGTATATGTTGAAACAGGACACCCTGGCCTCCAATGAGGCCCAAAGGCACCATCTCAAGGCTTAATCATAGATAAGAATACTCAGAGGGGCGAATACAGACAAACCGTATCTGTTTTTATTACCCAAGGATGTTGAATTTACTATTCAAAAATTATGTTTCAGATCTGCCTTACCCTTTGGAATTCCAGTTCCTCAAGGGCAAGAAGCAAACATAATTAATTTTTGTATTCTATTTGCCTCGTTTAAATCCTGGAACAAAATAAGCAGCCAAATATATACTATCTGAAGTCACAGAGTATGCAACTCTGGAAGTCCAATAGTTCATGTGTCATCTGTTTTACCAACAAGCAACCCCAGAAGCCAGATTCTCATAGCCATTTTGTAGAAGAAATGAAATCAAACAACAATGCACTTTGCTTTTTAGTTCTGAGTTTTGAGCCTCTTAACAGACACTAGGAACCACCTGGTTCTAGGTTGGAAATTCCAACTCGCCTGAAGGTTCAACTGAAGATGGGTTTAACTTGTGAAAGATTAAAAAATATAGAAAGAAGGAATGTTTTGCTCTTGTATTAAATATGCACGAACTTCTACAAAGAATCACACAAGTTTAGACAGACAAACAAACAAAAGAGAGAGTCTTAATGTAGTCCTAAGCATCTTGTGACCTTAGGCAAGTGATTAAACCTCCCTGGGACTGCTTCTTGTTCAATAAAATAGGAAGTATCATGCTCTAAATTTTATAATTCTGAAATTGCACATCTATAACATTTAATATGAAGTGGCTCCAAGGATCAGAAGCTATGTGGTTCATTTTTAAATATGGATCCTTAGAAGGCAGGAACAAGTAACGTGCCAGAGTACTTTATGTGTTCTCTTCAGGTCTCTCCCCATTGCATCTTTCTTCTGGTCCCAATACTAGGAGAGAGTGAGGCCGCAGGGGCCTGCTAAGGCTTGCTGTCTCTGCCAGGGGCAAAGGAACTGCATTTTCCTTGGAAACAAAGTGGCAAGTTTCCCAAACAAGGCAACTGGTTGTGTTATGCAATGTGTCTTTGTCTTGCAATGGCTTCATTCTGGCTAAATGACTCATAATTTTAGCTATACCTTATCCTAATTTTGCTTTGGGCCTGATAACTTTAACTTTGGGATAGCAAACTGCTGTCGATGGGATCCCCAAAAGGCCTGTGCACTGCAGGCTTAGTTCCCAGTCTGTGGGTGCTATTGGGAGATTATTGGGAGATGGTGGAGCCTGGTGGAAGACAGTTGCATCACTGGTGGTGAGCTCTGGGCCCCTTACTTTCCTGCTTTAGGTTTCCCAGCCTCCATGAAGGGAGTAGCTTTCTGTGCCTTGCGCTCCCAACAAGATGTTCTCCTTTGCCACAGGCCCCAAAGCAACAGGGCCAACAGACCTTTCACTGAAATCTGTGAAACTTAGAGCCCAAATAATTCTTTCCTCTTTATAAACTCTTTATCTCAGGTATTTTGTCATAATGATAGAAAGCTGACAGGCACATACAAAGTAAACTCTAGTTTTAGATCTGGTTTCTAGACTCAGATCTGCCACTTACTGTGTAACCCTGCACAAATTATCTAAAGTGTTTAAATCTTAATTTTGATTTTCACAAATGGAAGAAGTTCCCCACCTTAGAGTAGATAATGAATAATTTAACTTTGTATCCAAAGTGTGTAACCCATACTGGATACTTAGTGAACAGGAATCCATCCGCTTTTAAAAGCATACTTTTTCATTATCAGAACAACTTTCAGTTAGGGATTATCACTCCATTTATTTACTCTAAGGTAAGTTTTTCTCTCCCTTTCATTTGTTCCTGCAAGCATTCATTCCAAACTTTATCTTTTGGACTTTTATCCTTGATCAATTTTGGTTATTTTTAAAACCGAAACTTTGTGAATAACCCATGAAACAAAGGTAGGTGGAAAATTTGGGTAGTTTTTTTTTTCTACCTGTTGCTGATAATTAAGGATCTAATACAGATGTTTATTTGGAAGGAAAAACTGTATAGGTATGTTTTATCTTGTACGTAATAGAATATTGCTGAAAACATTGGACTTATTAGATGTAGGAAGCAGTAGGAAATACGATTATTTAAACAAGTAAAAATAATAAACTTGAAATGTTACTAGGAAAGATGAAACTACAAAAAAAAAAAGCCTTGCAGCTTAGTAAAAGAACCAATTAACATATGCCTTGAGATAAAGCTATAAGAAATATGATTTTAAAATCAATGCAGATTTGACACAGTGAGAAGAAGTGAATTTAAAGATAGACCAGTTTTCAAGAATAAAGCATGTAAGGATAAAAAGATTAAAAATATGGAGCTGAAAGAAAGAGAGCTGATGTGGTTCATATGCATCTGACCAGAATTCCAGAGACAGAGAGGCAATGGAAAAGGTCCATTATTTGAAGAGAAATTAGCCAAGCATTCTCCAGAACCATTGGGAAATATCATCTACAAATTCCAGAAGCCAGGAATATTTTAAGTAAAATAAAATGAAGACAAAACAAAAAACTACACACCTGGATACATTGTCATGATACACAAAAATAAATATAAAATCAAAATAACATCTGATTTTTCAGTGTTTAATTTTGTCTGCTGATGGTTTTTAGATAGTCAATTTACTAAAGTTACATCAAATCATGCTCATTGGAGTTCTGTCAATTGTTAATTTATAGTCGAGGAGATGTGATAATGAAAAGATTCAAACATGGGCAAGGAAAGAAAAAAACAGACTATGTTTAAAAGAAGAGAAAAATTAATATTGAGAGAAAATAAAAATTACAATAAATACAATAAATTTGAGTCGAAACGTAAATGAACCAAACACTCTGGTTAACACAGAAAGACCATCAGAACACACGTTCTTTACAACGTTTTCCAGACACCTGTAATGGTGTGCCCAACAGTCACCAGGAATGGAACAGAATGTGACATGTACCCTGAGTGATGAAGAGAAAGCAAGAGAGCTGCTTTGTTTCTATTATATTCAAAACATTTTTTTTGGTACCGTATTGAACTCAGGGGTGCTTAGCCACTGAGCCCCATCCTGGCCCTTTTTATTTTTTATTTTGAGACAGGACCTCAATAAGTTGCTAAAGGTAGCTTTGAACTTGTAATCCTCCCACCTCTGACTAATGGAGCTGTTGGAATTACGGGCATGCGTCACCACACCCAGCTTATATTCCAAAACTTTTAAGGAAAAATGAAGACTTCTCATTTGTAATGAAAGTTACTTCATAATGACAGCACTTCAGGAAAAATCCAACCACTTTTAATGTGTATTATTAAGACATGTCTTGAAAATGTGCTGAACAAAATGGGCATAACTTCATGTGAAATGGAGAAATCAACCACCACTGGGAGATCCTTTCAGTAACTGATAAAAAAAATTAACAATAGTGGAACATATTTACATAATACTCAGTTAACATCATTGTATGAATTCTAATTCTTTTTAAATACACAAACATCAAACATGAAATTTAGCCAATGTTTATTAGCCACTCTTTTAAAATAGAGTTATTACTGGACAAAGAAATAAGCTTCCATATATTTCCGAATTAAATCACAAAGTGAACTTGTTTTCCTTAATAAATATGGAAATTAAGATGACACTGGGCTGAAGGAAAAAAATAAGGACAGCGCAAAAATATTTTTAATTAAGCAAAAACAGAACACAACGTGAAAACAGGAACCCGTGAGGATATAGCTGAGCCAGTACTCACGGGAAATTCATTTTTATATGAGAAATGAAGAATTGCAGAAAATTTATGAGTTAAACATACGTATCAAGAATTTAGAAAATGAGTGAGAATGTGCAGAAACTCTCGTTCTTTGCTGCTTGTGGGAATGTAAAATGGTGTGGTCACTTTAGAATAGGGTTTGGCAGTCCCTTAATGGTTAAATGTAAAGTTACTGTGAGATCCAGTAATTCCACTCCTAGGCATGTTCCCAAGAAAAATGAAAACATATGTCTGTAGCAGGACGTGTGCGTGAATGTTGATGGAAACTTTATTTGTAATAGCCCCAAATTAGAATCAATCCAAATGTCCATCCATGTGTGGACAGATAAAGAAAATGTGCATATTGATACCAAGGAGTATTATTCGGAAATGAAGAGACATGTGCACTACAATAAGAAAGGATCTCGAAAATGTTTTATGTTAAAAAGCTTGTCACCAAGGACCACATATTACTTGGTGACACAAGGACCACTTGATTTCATTTATGTAAAATATGCAGATTAGGCAAATCTATAGAGACAGAAATTAGATTAGTAGTTGTGGGGGCTGGGGGAGGGGCAAGGAGGATAACAACATGTGGTGCCGTATTTATTTTTGGTGTAACTCAAATGTTTTAAAATTAACCTTGCTGATAGATGCACAGCTCTGTAAATATACTAAGAACTATTGAATTGCATGTTTCGAATGAGTGAATTAGATGGTGTATAAATTATATCTAAATAAATTGCTCAAGAATTTCAAAAGGCAAACAAGGGAAATAGAAGGGAGGGAATAATAACTATCAGTGCAGAAATTTAAAAACTGGGGAGTCAGAACAGCCTTTTGGTGCTTTTTAAGTTCTATGAGAGAAACCTTAATATCCTGTTGCAGAGATTAGCAAAGTTTTATTCTAAAGGGTGAGACGGTAAATATTTCATGCTACAGACGGTAGAACCCTGGCTTCAGTTACAGCTCTGCAGCTCGGCTCCTGCAGTATGCAAACAGTGTGACAGCTGCATGGGAGATATGGAAATGGGTGAGCAGGACTGTGCTCCAGTAAATCTTTTTTGTCCCCTAATTTTTTTGAATTTACCTGATTTCAAACATTATAGCAGCCAGACAAAGCACAAATCAGGCCTGCAGTTTTCATCCTTTGACATATGCTGGAAGCAGGAAGCAGTGTGTAGTAGGGAGTGCTGCATTGGATAGAACTTTTAGGTAGCACACATAACTTTCTGTAATGATAGCAAAAGTTTAAAATAAGGGGCTGGGGTTGTGGCTCAGTGGCAGAGCGCCAGCCTCGCACATGAGAGGCACTGGATTCAATCCTCAGTAACACATAAAAACAAACAAACAAAATAAAGATCTTAAAAATAATAAAATAAATGTGGGGAGAGAGTGAATAATTAAAAAAAAAAAAAAAAAAAGGTGTATCACTACAGAGCCTGCAGGTGCCAGACGGTAACATTAGAGTTTTATGAGCAAATTTACACCAGTGCATTTGCAATGTTGATAAGGTCAATCATTTTCTTTCAGTTTGCCAAAACTATGCATGAAGGAATAGAAAACTGAGTAGATGTATATCATTAAATAAATTAAATCATTGGTCAAAAATTCTGTAAAGGAAAGTTCAGGCTCAATGGACATCACATTCAAGGAAGATGTCAAGCAAATGTCAACTTCTCCAGAACAACAAAACAGGAACTGCTTCTCAATTAATTTTTATCAGGCTAGCAAAACCTTTGTACATAGTCTGAAGAGAACAGTACAGGAAAATAAAATTACTGGTGAATTTCATTCATGAACTGAGCTGGAAAAGTTGTAAACAAATCAGCAAGTTGAATTTGGCATGAAATAAATTTTAAAAGATGCTAATCATCATCACATTGCATTTAACACAGGAATACAAGAATTTGGAGAGATATACTTCAAGAAGTCAATAATAATGTAATTCATTCCATTAAGAATGAAGAAACACTATATAATCACTATAATTGATGCAGAAAAATATATTAGGTCAAATTTTAATATCCGTTTGTGATTTGTAAAAATTTTCTAGAAAACTAGATGCAAAAGAGAAATTATTTCTAGCAGGATATCAACTGCTAGAAAATTAATAAAAATGTCAACAAATATTAAACTTAATTAGAAACATTGACTATCTTTCATTTGAAGCTTACAATACAGCAAAATATCCACTATCACTACCTGTATTTAACAATTGGCTAGAAATGCTATCCAGAATCTGAAGGAAGAATGTAAAATTATAAACAAGGAAAATCACTGTTGTTACACACAAATAAAATGACTATGTTCCTGAAAAATCTCAAACAACCTACAGGTAGATTGTTGGATTTATTTTAAAAGTTTGACAAGGTTGCTGGATATTAAATCAATATTCCATTTCCATATGTGACACATAATTAATAACATAAAAATTTGAAAACAGCATTCAAAATATCTTGAAATATGAATTAATTAGAATAAATTTAACTAGTGGAGCATGTAATTTTACTAAAATTTGATGATGATTTACTGAGAGGTATCATATTTAAATAAAGAGTCACGTCATTTATAGGAATGGTCTCATTGTTAAACAGTAGGTCACAGCACGGTATTCTCAGTAAATATGTTGTAGCAAAGGATGACTTAAAAATGATGTAAAAGTATACGCCAAGAAAAAAATAAGTTAACATAAGTTGAAACTCAGAAATCCTGAATCTCCTCTAGCACTAACCTCAGATGATGGTAATTTATCTGTTTACTGCTGATGACCAGCCAGGAGAGAGCACATTGGGAATACAAGGCCAATGGGAATACAGCTGTCCTCGAAAGCCGGTGGCATGTCCAGTCTCTTGCTCTGAAAAACAGTGTGGCAGGAGGGACTTTGCTTTCATTTTTTTACTTTCATGGCTTCCTTGTTAAGGTTTCAAAGGAAATTGAGCTCCAGTGTCCTAGGCATTAATTTAATGGTCCAAATCAACTGGAGAGTGTGAGCGTGTGTCTCTTGTTCCGCGGGTGTCTGATTCAGCGTGTCTTGAGTGGGCCCCAAGGTTCCCAGTGATGTGACTTGGCTGGCCACTTGGCCGTTGGGAGAAGTACTGCTGTAAAGCCTGCATTGCGTGGAACACAGTGCCTGGAGCAAATTAATAATTAATTAATAATTAATTTGGTATGATAACTTGGTATAATCTTTGGGAGAACTGAGAAAAGTCTTTCAAATTATTTTCTGTGCGCTGCAGATCAGGTGAGAAGCTTTACTTGTGAACACTTTTTAGAGCAACCGAGGACTCTCTTGTTCTCCATGCTCAGATATCAAGTATCTATTCAATATGGCCATGTGGATTTGTAACAGACATTTCAGAAAGAATGTGCCCCAAGCTGACCTTCCCCATGCCGTACCATGGCTTTCCTTATCACCTCCGGGGACCCAGTGCATCTCACATGTTTTTCAGTTGTTCAGGCCTCAGACTTTGTAATTGAATTTAATTTTCTTCTTTGACTCAAAGTCCATGTTAACTTGATGATCAGATCCTGTCAAATACACCGAGTCAGACTAGTTAAGTGGTCTCTCGGCTTGCACCCTACAGTCACTCCCAGTCCTCTGTCCAAGCCTCCCCTGGCTTTCTTTCCATCTCACTCAAAAGAAAACACCAAGTCTGACCACCACTCACCGGGATGCCCCCGATGTTTTCCTCTCCAGGCCTGGTGACCCGTCTCTGTCCCCGGAAGGCACAGCTCCACCCAGCTGTGGGAATCTTTGCACTTCCCGGGATGCACGTCCCCTCCTTTCCCTGCTGGCTGCCCCAGGAGACATCCTGGTGGACTTTTACTTCCTACTTAAGACACACCCTCCCCTTGCCTCTAGCACCACTTCTCTCTTTTCTCCTGGGCTTTATTTTGCCCTCTGTGCCGCCACCTGTCATGTATTGTATTTGTTTATTTTTTGACTCCTGCCACTAGAATAACGTTGTCGTGTGTTAGTCAGCTTTTCACCACTGTGACCAAAAACGGAGCAACTGACAAGAACGACTGAAAGGAGGGAAAGCTGATTTGGCTCACAGTTCCAGAGGGTTAGCCCTTTGCTCTGGCCCCAAGGTGAGGCGGAGCATCATGGCGGCAGGGCGAGGTGCAGACCTGCTCCGATCACTCACGGCAGCCAGCCAGCAGAGAGAGAGGGAGTAACTAAGGTGCTGTAGGGAGGATACGCCCTTCCTGGGCAGCCCCCACGACCCACCTGCATACAGTTGCTACCCACTCAGTCCATCGAGCTAGGATGGATGGCTTACTTACAGCTCTCACAGTCCCCCTCTGAATCTCTCTGCATTAATACAGGGGATTCTGGGGGACACCTCACATCCAAACCGAAACGTCACTGGAGCAAGGATTTTTTTCTTCACCTTTTAATTGCCTGTGTTCCACACCTAGAACTCTTCTGGCACGTGGTAGGTTCTCAATTCATAGGTTTTTTTTTCCTGGGGGTTGAGCCCTGGGCCTTGTAGATGCTCGGCAAGCACTCTGCCAACTGAGTTCTATCCCCAACCCCAGTAGGTTTTTGAATAGATGAATTTTACAGATGGAAAGGCCAAGGCTCAGGGTGTATCCAGCCCTCAGACATCAGTGGAGCCGGTGGGAATAGGACTTCCCCAATCCAGCCTCTCCAAATCCCAAACTGAATCCCTCCTACTAAGCCCACATAGATTTGAGGCTCATCCGCCTTCAGGAAAGCAGTATGACCTCTGCCTGAACCCAGGGAACTGGGGCTTAAAATAACATCGGCTGCGACCTTCCCTGGACCTTCTTCCTTCCTGCCAGGCCTGCTCTGTTCCCATAGCCATTCCCCAGAGGACACCAGCAGGGTGGCGAGTATTTGAGGGTCCCTGGGAAGACCAGAGCTCGCATTCCTTAGAATGTGAAAGGAGCCCAGTCCCGGGCCTGTCTCAGGGAAGAGAGGAAGTGGCTGGCCTGGCTGAGGTTTGAGAAGGAGGGGTCACGAGAGTCAGGTCACTGCTTGGCCCCGTGAGCAACTCACTAGAGGGACGTTGCTGGCCGGGCACCCTGTGCACACGTCACTGGGCCCAGCGTGGGTCCTGCCAGCACGCCCTCCCTGCTCTGTCCCTCACAGTCACGGGCTCCTTCACTCCACACCTATTCATTGCACCGCTGCTATCTCCTTGACCCTGGGCTAGGTGAGAGCTACTGACGAATTGTGCACAATGTGAACGTGACACTTGACCTCAAAACCTTGAAAGAAACTGGTAACTGTCCCCCAGAGAGGTGACATTTGTTCACTATGATGTAGGCCATAGAAGAATCAGAAGTCAAGGGAGTAATGAGGCCCAGAGACTCCAGCTTGATTCTCACCCTCTTGTTGTATAGACTAGGGAATAGAAGCGGAGGGACTGTCCCCTTGGTGTCCTTAGAGAGTGTTGGTGATCACATCCTGGTGCCTCTGTACTCTGGTGTATGGATGTATTGTGTGGCTAGCTCTACTCAAAAATCGTTCTTTTTTCTTGCAGTTTCCAAAGTGAATACTCTCTAATAATCTGCTAGGGATCATAAATGCATATAGTACACACAGCAGATGAATGTTGATGCTTGCAATGTAACAGGCAAATTATTCTTAGCGTTGCTGTAGACCCTCAAAAGACGCTGCCCATTGATGCTGGGGGAAAGGGCAGTTCTGCTGAAATTCCTCGAGACCTCCAGCATCTCGGTACCCAGAGCCCTCCTTCCAAGGCAGCACCGGGCCGGACATTCCCATGTGCAGCGGAGCGGTGAGGTTTGCTATAGGAAGTCCATCTCCACCAGCGAACCAGCTGGTAAACGGAGCGGGTCCCCCAGTGGACGCTCATGCTGTGACCCTCCCCCCCTTCCCTACACACCCCACACACATGTTGTTGGGGAACAAGGAAAACTCCAGCCCAGGGAATTCCAAGGCTTCTCCTCTGTCACAACACTAAGTGCCGGCTGGTTTCTTCTTGGGTTTTTGCAGGTGAGAAACAGAGCCTTCTTCATCTTTGCCCCCTTCTGCCAGGGAGAACTTGTCATGAGCTGCCACCGAATCATCTCTTACTGATTTGCTGGGGCAGTTTTTGAGGGAAAGGGCTTAGGTGATTCATCACCACATCCCAAGCCCCTAGACTGTGACCAACATACAAATATCCCTTAAAAATAACTGAGAAGCCATTGGCAGGGGAGACCCAGGGGACCTGACTTGGGCAGAGCGCACGTGTGAGCTGTGCAGCGCCTGCCCAGGGCTCTCCACGCCATCCAGGTCTCCCCGGAAGCTGTGACTATTTTCCTGGGTGGCAAGCCAGCCGAGCCTTACGAGTTTTCTTTAACCAATAGAAATGCAGCAAATGGACACTGTGACCCTTAGGAGCCTTTCAGTCATGTGAAGTCAGAGACTGTCACACAAATGATCACAATGTTTATTCTCATTATACCAAGGGATCGGTTTTCCAGGCGGAAAAGGAGAGCTAACTGATGTGTGTTCAATTTGAAAGTCCGTTGGAGCCACCCCCAGCTCTGTGCTGAGAAGATTCCGAGGCCCAAGTGAGCTCAGTTGGAAGCTGTGTCACAGCCCATGTTGGACACCACACGGGTGCGGAGAGCGGGAGGAGGCACAGCAGGGTGACCTTGGGGGATCTGTGAATGGCTGCTCTCCTTGGAGCTTTCCGTGAGCAGGTGCCCAGCACCCCACCTGCTCTTCCCTGAACCCACTGGCTCTGTGGCTGCGAGTCCACCTTGTTCTCCTTTCCCACTTCTGTTTATAATCCGACCTCCTCCTATCAAGATAGCCCAGACTTAAAGGGTACATTAAAGACGAGTCTCTCTGAAGGGAGCACCCTGTTAGAGCAAAGCAAAGACCATCAACAATCAACAGCAAAGCCTTACTGAACTTGCGTAACTGCTGTTGGCCACGATGGGTGACTCCCCAACCTCTCTCTCACTTTCCCTCCCTTTTCTCTTTGTTTTTGTTAGGATGAGAACCCAGTTGCTCTTTGAGAGGAATGAGTATTAACATATTTGAAATTTTTAAGTAAAGTCAAATGAAGTCTAATTTCCATTTGAATTTAGAGCAGGCACATCTATTTATTATATAAGCTAAACCTGCAAAATACTAATTAAAATATATATCGATATTTTTATAATATGTAAAAGTACAACTATGCATCTGACTAATATATGTAAGAAGCAATAGTGTTTACCAGCAGTTGACCCCATGAAGAATACTTTGGAGGTCAATTTAAAAACGATGAAGATGGCATAGCAGCCATCCTCCTGAGTGATCCTCACCCACTGGTATTGACGCCCTGTGTGGGCACCTCATAGGGTGCATCAGAGCTGGGTGTGTGGCCCAGGGTGGGTGGTAGGGGTGACAGTGTGTGGCTTGCCAGGCCCGGTCATTGCAGGCAAGTGGCTTCCTCCTTGTTCCTCCGTGAACACTTGATAACACCGCATAGTAGCGGCCAGTATCTTTGGAGCCCTGTGCCTTGTGGGAGGTGTGTAGGTCTCCCAGGGGCAGCAGCAGGTAGAGGATCAGCAGTCCAAATGACCGTGGGCCTGGGTCTTAGGGAGGAAGGGGGTCCGTGCCAACGGGGGGGGGGGGTGAACTGGCAGGGAAACCAGACTCTGTGAAGTGCATGGAGAAGCCTCCCAGAAAGGGAGGGGGAGTGGCATGTCCATTTGTCCCAATAACACAACAGGCAAGCAAGGAAGGCCCGAGGCTGAGTGGGCCCTCCCCCTGGTGCCCTGGATCTGTGGTTGGGAGAGGTGAATCCAAATGTGCCACATCTCGCCCGGAATCTGTGTCTCTCAGGAGCTGACAGCAGCATCTCCACGCCTATCCCATGCCACCGCCTCTGCGTCTTGCGGGGACAGACTTGGGTTCTCCGCGTCAACGGCAACCTTACAATGGTGTTGAGGCCAGCTTCCCAGGGTCTGTCAGAGGACCCACTGCGCCCTCAGGGGCCCGCTCCTCACTCTCCCCAGCTCAGTGGCAGGGTGGCGTGGGGCTCTGCGCTCAAACACAGTCCAGTTCTTATCACCTGAGCCAAGTCTTCAGTGGAAAAAACCATACTAAGATGAGATCTTGAAAATCAACTAATTGTCGGGAAAATAAACATGGACACAAATGACTCCAGATTTCATTCAGCCCAGAGTGTGACGAATAACCAAGTATTGGACTGGCTAATGTCTTTGCCATTTTGTACCATCTGATGCATTCGGATCTCAAAACAAAACAAGCTATCAAAGGATAGGTATTGATTTCATTGAGATTTCCACTAATGCTTTTAATTAAATTGACAGTGATGTAAATGGCACGATGTGTTTTGACATTATTAGGCCATCTTTTCACTAGGAGTATTTTGCACCACAATTGTATGAGTCATGGAGGATCCTTTCATTTTATAGATGTAGAACCAAGAGTCAGGGACATCCGCATGGTAGCTCAGGTTGAGCACTGAACAACTGCAGGGAGTGCCCTGCACATATTAATGAATCATGTGGCTGCTGGAGCCCTTGTTGATCTTTCATCAAAGCCCTTCTTTTTTTTTTTTTCAGAGTCAGATGTCCTGCTGTTTTTTGTTTCTTTCACAATGTGCTTTTCATTGAAAAGAAGGTGAGCCTGAGGTTCAGAGAGAAACAACAGAACTTTTGAAAACTCTTCCATGGAAGAAAGGAGACCTAATGAGAAGGTGGGTGTGCGGGGAGGGCTGTGTGGGTGCAGGGAGCAGGGAGCCACAGGTGTTTGAGCTAGAAGGGAGTCTGTGTTGGACAGGCTGGGGACAGGAGAACGCTCCTGGTATCAGCGGGGATTTCACCCAGGCAGCTGCAAGAGCAGGTGGAGCGTCTGAGATTTGGAATCTCTTTGTCTGATGTCAGGTTGTGCCCGGACATTTGTTTCAGGTCATTCCTGGTGAAAAGGACCCCACAAGTGTGCAACAAAGAACGAGAAGAGGAAATGCCACAGCTAGTGAGGGGACACCTGTGCCTGGCATTTGAGGGGAGTCCAGGCGGGTGCTCCAGCACTGGGCGTCTTCAGGCCACGGTCAAGGGGCCTGCCTTCTGCAGGTCGGTGGAGGTCCAGGGAGCCTGCTGCCTCCCAGGGAGCTGGTGGAGGGGCCAAAGGACAGCCTGGACTCCCTGGTGACAGATCTGTGGCAGAAAAACCCTTGGGGTCTTGTGCAGCGTGGGGCAGCCCCCTGGCCTCACCCCACGGAGCAGCAGGGTCGGTCCCGGACCTGACCGGAGCACACTAGTGACCATGGGGGTCCAGGATTCTTCCCAAGCGTGGCTAGCACTGCCCACCCTCAGGCCTCCTCACACAGCCCGACGTTTGCAGTCGGCAGGGGGATTCGCTTCTGCTGGCCCAGGGCGCCTGGGGGGGCTGAGCCTCAGAGAGAGAAGATGGCAGCGCAGGGGGAGGCACTCACCCTGAGTGACCTTCACACCCGGCAGACCCAGACCTGAGCCCCTCGCCAGCCTCCACACGGCCTCTTTAGTTTCCTTCCCCTCTTCTTCCCCTTCAGTTCTGGGCCCTGAATCCAGGGCCTCCTGCACACCAGGCAAGCACCTTCCCACTGAGCCATGTCCCAGTCCTCCACCTTTTCCTTCTGTTAGAAATAATCTTCTTCCTTCCTTTATTTCTTCCCTCTCTCTCTTCCCTTTTCTTTATTTTTCTTTTAAGACTTGCAGGTGAGTGCTTCCTCATTGGTCTGGAGCGTTTCAACATCTATGGGTGAAAGCATATGGGTCCCACGGTATTGAATGACCCTGGATCTATGTCCCGCCGGATCTGCTGAAGTCAGTGGATCGTGACAGATCCGAACAGCAAGAGCTTCATTCATCTTCCATTCATCGATCGCTCAGGAGGCCACACACGCCCACAGTGTCCCAAGCGTCCACGGGAATCCAGGTGCCTGGGGACCTTATCCTGCTCTGCCGGTGAGGAAACCGACCATTGTGCTCCTGACGGCTCCCCTTCCCTGTGCCAAGAGCTGTGGGGTGAGGGTCTCAGGAAAGCCCTGGGAAGCCCCTCTCAGGGACCCCGTGGGGAAGGGGTGTGGTCTTAGTGTGCACCTGGAAGGCCTCCTTACAGGGCCAGCAAGACTAGGACAAGGCCAGGCAGGTCCCCTGAGTGGACAGTGCTGATCCATGCCCCCTCGTGCTAGTGTTTCGTCTGGGCCAGCAATTCCAGATCCCATTAGGTTCTCAATTTTATGGTGAACTTGAAACTTGGAGAACTTAAAACTTGCCCCAGGACTTAAAGCTGATAAATGGCAGTTCAGACTTCGACCCAGGATTTCTGGCCTAGAGGGCAAGTTTGTCAACTACTGTGTGCAGAGAGCGGGGAGCGTCCGGGCCTCACATCTGCTGAGTGTGGAACTCGCCTGGCCTAGGGTTGGTCTGCGTCCCCAGGTCACATGTAGATTGCATGTGGCAGGATGAGCATGTTTAAGGGCACTTTGGAGGGTTTCACTTGACCCAGAAATGACCGGAGCCTCTGTCCAGATTCTGTAAGTGCAGCATTGGGGAAGCAATTCAAGGTGCTAGTTGTTCTTTCTCTAATAGACACCCAAAGAAGGAGGGGATGGCTTTTTAAAAAAGAAAGTAGGATCCAAATATATCAGGTCTGAATCCCTGGGGACTGTCACTGTTTCTCCCTATGATAAAGGATCGCAGATGTGATTCAGTTAAAATGGTTATGATCAGAAATTACCCTGGGTTTTCAGGTTATCTTAAACACCGTGGCAAACGAGCTCTGCAGAGAGAGGTAAGGGAGGCAGAGGCACAGAGGGGTGACCTGTGAAGCTGGAGGAGGAAGTGAGGGAGCCTCAGGCCAGGGGAGCCAGCAGCCCTAGAGCTGAAGGAAGCGAGGAGTGGAGGAGAGCTTCCGGAGCCTCCGGAGGCAGTGTGGGCCTCCTGGCATCTCGACTTCAGCCCAGTGCTACTGATTTTGAACTCCTGAGCTCCAGAACTGTGAGGGAGTAGAATTCCGCTCTTTCAAGTCAAGAAGTAGTGGTTTGTGACAGCGGTCACCACAAAGCTAATAGGAACTCCCACGTTGCAGGCGCAGAAGATCAGGCTAGGTTCCAGGGACCCACGCTCCTCTGGCCAGGCTCCATGCCTACCTACTGATGCCATTTATGCAGCCAGCAGCCACAGAGAGAGGGACGGGCTTCCCGGCCCTCCCAGGGGCTTCCTTGCCTTGGCTACTGTGGGTGGGTCCTTGTCCTACTCCAGGTCTGCGGGGTTAGAATTTGACTTTGTTTCTACTCCTATGCTAATCAGGGTTCTCCGGAGAAGCAGGACCAACAGGAAGGGGAAGAGATAGAGAGAGAGGCTGGGAGAGGAGGGGATGGGGGTGGGGGGGGGAGAGAGAGAGAGAGAGAGCGCGCGCGCGCTCAAGTGCTATTTGAATTCTAAGGATTGGCAGTCATGTTTTTGGAGACTGGCAAGTCCCAAACCTGCAGGGTAGGTTGGCACCTGGGAGTCCCAGGAAGGGCGGGCCTTGCAGTTCAGGGGTCAAGGCTGTCCTCGGCAGAGTTTTCTCCTCTTTGTTCTGTTTAGGTTCAAACTGATTAACCGAAGTCCACCCATTGGGTGGAGGGCAATCTGCTTTATTCCAAGTCCATCAGTTCAAATGTCAATTCTCCAAAGCATAGCAGTATCCAGAATCGTGTTCAACCTAATATCCAGGCACCGTAGGGGAGGTGAATGGACGCACAGCATCAACCATCACAACTTCTGCCCTCTTCTCCTCGGAGTGGAGGGTTCCAGTTGGTTTTTCAACTCACTCGTCGACCCTCCGTGCCACCCGAGGACTTGGCTAAAGTTGTCATCTGCCAGTTGGAATCTCCTCTCCTGGTGACATTTGGAGACAGGGTCTTTAAGTTAAATGAGGTCACATGGGTGAGACCCTAATCTGACAGATGGAAGAGGAGGAAGTGATACAGTGGATGTGCAGGCTCTGAGCAAGAGCCACAGAGGACAGGGTGCAGCAGGCCCTCTGCCAGCCTTGAAGACGTGTCTCTTGGCACCTCGGTCCCAAACTTTCAGCTTCCAGAACTCTGAGAAATGAATGTCTGCTGCCTAAACTGCTCGGTGAGTGGTGATTTGTTACGGCAGCCTGTGCTGACTGACAGGGTCAGGCCCCAGCACCTGACTACCCCCCATACCTCAGTGGTGCAGGACGTAGTGCTAGGGAGGGGACCCCAGCATCTGGGAAAAGCTCTGTGGTGGCTCCCTCATTGCACATGAGCATGGACAGTAGGAGATGCCAGCAGGGCTCTGGGATCTTGGTGTAATGGTCATGATGTTGCAGGAGAGGATGGGGGGAGGGGTGGCATGAAATCAAAGGGGGTGGGGAGGATTAAGTCTCCCGCAGTGGCAGCAAACCTGGGTAGGCAGACAGGACTCCAAGAGGGTGACTCACTGAGCTGCCCTTCACTCCCCGACTTCATTTCTGCAGATCCTGGTGGACTTGACAGTTCTTTGATGCTTTTTCTACACAGCAGATATGTTGGTCTGCCCCTTCTAGTATTGCTAGATGTAGAAGTCTGGAGCCAATATGGTTCTAAATATAGGGTTCATAAAAAATAATAACAATAAGCCAATGGCCATTGTCCATGCCTGACTTCCCAGAGCCTGAGGCAGGAGGACTGCAAGTTTGAGGCCAGAATCAGCAACTTAGTAAGGCCCTGTCTAAAAAGAAAAGTTTAAAAGACCTGGAGATGTAGCTCCGTGGTCAAACACCCCTGTGTTCCATCCCCAGAGAGAAAATAGAAGGGATCTGGACCAATAAGGAACTCCTGGAACTGACGTCTTTCTCCTAATAATTTAATAATTCTCTGTGGACCTTAATCCCAAGTTCTACAACACACGTCTTTTGACCAGTTTCATTAGAGAAATGGTTATTAATAATGAGGCGGCATGGCCCAAGGGAAGCAGAGAAACACCTTTTTTTGATCTCTTTTCCCTTTTCTCTACCAACTAGGTAGCATGAGGGACTGTTCATGTCTCTGAGCCTCCATTTCTTCCTCTCCACGGTGCTCACTCTGTTATGATTTGTATCCTAAATCATCCATCAGAGTCCGGAATCGTATGCACATGTGGGCCACATCACTCTCTCCCATTCTATCCAAGGGTTTTAGTATCCACTCCTCCCGGGGCCTCATTTACGTGAGCCCTCTTTTACTTTTTCATTTCTGCCATTACATTTCTCCAGGGAACAGGCAGCATGGATATTTCTTTCCCTTCCGTTATGGCTAAATATTATTTATTATTTAGATTTATAAGCCAAACCCTTTTGCAATAAAGTCACTTCAGGGCACACACACAAGGTTAAAAGCTTTAGGTCAGATACACAGAACTATAAAAATAAACAGCTAGAGCACACAGTGGAAATATTATTTAAAGAAAAGTGGTGACTTCAACAGAGTGGCCCTTTCAGTGGAAGTCATTTGAAAAGATACAAAGATGAATGAATCTCATGGAGCTTTCCAGTTGTTGAATTAAGGAGTTGGAAAAAATACCCACCCCCCGCCTCAGAATTTGCTTCGAAATTTCAGTTGAGCCAAGCAGGGCAGACGGCCAGACCTTAACCAATGCAAAATCTCGTTAACGTTCCTCAAAACAGAGAGGAAGAGCAAACACACATATCTCAGAATGTCGGCCCAGAACCGACGGTGCAGAATGCCACCTCACACAGGTATCTCAGCAGCGAGATGTCAACTCAAGGGTGAGCAAGTCGGACGGTCTCATGACACCTTTCTTGGTCTTCACAGGACCGGCCACTCTTCTTGTGTGTCTTCTTTTTCCTGTGCCCTTTCTACCTGAATTTAAGACTTCGTTTGATCTTTTCATGTCTGCGTCCTCTATGGGCTCGGAGCCTGCTGCGGGACGGGCTGTGTGGTCTGGTGTCTGCATGGACAGTTCCTGGCCCTTGTAACTCTCCATCACAGTTTACTGCATCACTGGACAGATGAAGACTGGACAGGGACATTTTTCTACCAGAGATGCTTTTTTGCAAAGCTAAAATTGTTAGGTAGGATGTTTGTATTTCAACAACCTGTGAAGCTTGGAAAACAGGAACTAGCTCAGGAGGATTGAGGCAGCCAAAACTGTGGCTGTTTGCATTTTAGCTTAACCAAGTGTCAGAGCTGAGCTCACAAGAGTTTAAGGAGAAAGTGCAGAGCTGGCCCTGAGACCCAGGGCAGCCCTTAGGGAGCCAGGTGGCTCCCAGCCATCCAGTGCTCTGGACCCTGCTTCTCGTAGCAGCCAAGGTGTCCATCTTCCCAGCTGCAAAATATTCATTCAACAAAGGTCGTTCATAGGTCCTTGCTGAGTGGAAGGATTTTAAAAGTGCTTTTCTCTGGAAGGAAGAGCGTCCCTCCCACCCACTGGAAATCAAGGTGGGTAACAGCTTGTCTTCTGAAGCCCACTGCCTAGGTTTCCTCTTAGCTTTTTGTTTACTGCCAAGGATCTTGGATATGCCACTCTGAGCCACAGATTTTGAATATGTAAAACAGCAATGTCATCGGTACCTTTCATAAAGTTGTTATAGGAATTAAATGGGTTAATACGTTAGATCAATGCCTGGTGCATAATATATGTTCTATAAATACCTGCTGTTATCATTTTTGTCCATACCTACTTTTATAATATTTTTAAGACTATATAATAATAATTATTATTATTATGTTAGTATCACAATAATATTCCGATCTTATAAACCTATCATTCCTTTTAGAATCTCTTTGGTGCTGATAACGCCAAGGTCTCAGGTTCGTTCCCCGTATGGGCCACCAAATGCCTGGCTGGGCACAATTCAGGAGCCACTCGTCAAAAGAAACGAACTTTATTTTTAGAACCACACACACCACACCACACAGCTCCTCAGGAAAAACCTTCAGAGCCCAACTGCCACCACTGGCTTCCCACAGGCCTCTCCACCTCCCCCACTCTTCCTGCTCTTGAGGCTGATTGGCTGGGTCATGTGGGCAGAGCCAAAAAAAGTCCCCCAATGAACAGCTCCATGGTCTGAAAGGGCGGGGAAACAGCCAATGAGCATCACCGCAGAGGAGCCAATCAGTTGGAAGCTAGAAGTTTGCTGGGGCCGCTGTGAGCCAATCATCAGCTGGCAGCTGGAAGTTTGCTGGGGCCCCTTTGGCTGTGGCTCTCAACAGGTTAGTTGCTATGTTATCCGTATATAATATGCAAAGCCACTTAATCATATTGGCATCATTGTTTGTATTTTGCAGGTAAGAAACAACCTCAGTGTGGAAAGGTGAGCTACCAAGGCCACAGTGACAGCCAGAGGAGGAGTGGGAAATGAGCCGGAGATCTCTAAGGTGCCCTTCTGCTGGAGCACACTACCTCTTTGCCTTCCCACATCCCGTCAGCTCTCCAGTGTTGGCTTTCAGCTGGGGAGCGGCCTATACCTACTCCTTGATGGGATCCACTGCCCCAAGGTTCTGGCTCCGTTCTCCAGGCCTGACTTGTGAATCTCCCTCCCATATTGCCCAGAATGCACTAGGAAGACCTCATGAATTTTGCTACAAGAGAATACTTCACACCAAAACTTGCACTCTTGGAAAACGTCACAACTAAAGTCCGGTCAACTATGAGTCAGTACAGATGGGGGACAGGGTAAAGACTACAACCCATCACAGGACATCAGCAGTGCAGGGCTCCAGGCCAGCCATGAGACTGACCATGACATTGGCCAACAGCTTGGAAATGCGGCAGTTGTTCTTCCTCTCCTGGTCTCAATGTCTATACATAAAATGACAGATTAGATTCATGAGCTGTAGTGACTCTGCAGCACTAACATTTTAAGACACTGTCATAGGTTTGTCAAAGGTTCACTCCTTCATTCTAGACCATATTGTCTGATAGAACTTTCTACAAAGATGATGGCATGCAGCTCTCCAGTATGATAGCTAATGGCCACATGTAGCTCTTGGGCAATTGAATGCAGTTAGCACCACTAAGAAACCACAGTTTTAATTTTAATTAGTTAAAAATTTAAATAACAGGGCTGAGGTTGTGGCTTATCTGAATGCTTGCCCAGCACGTGTGAGGCACTGGGTTCGATCCTCAACACCACCAAAAATAAATAAATAAAATAAAGGTATTGTATCTAACTCCAAATAAAATGTATATATATATATGTATACATTAAAAAACAATTTAAATAACGACATGGATCTAGTTGCACATATAATATAGGTTTGGGGATATTTCTTTACACATATACTCTTCTTAGGTAGTGAGCTTGCTGAATCCAGGACCACTTATCCTTCTTTGTGAGCTGAGCATGGACACAGTGCCTGTCGTCGAGTAAGACGATGCATGTCTGTCGATTTGTGTTAATGATATAACCAAAAAATAGCAACTAAATCTATGGACATGTTCATGAAACTTATAGGAGAATAAGAAGCTAGGTTTGTTTGGGGGAATGTGAGAGGTTGAATGGTGAGCCTCACAGAGGTCTAGCTATACCCCAAATCCTGCAGCCTGCAAATATCACCTTCTATGGCAGATGAATAAATGTATGCTACCTTCTTTAGAAACAAATAGTGTCTTTGTGGATAGAATTAAGTTAAGGACTTTGTAAGGAGGAGTTTACCTCGGATTATCCAGTGGGGCCTTAAATGTAATCCCATGCATTCTGTTTTTTTTTCCGAGGAAGGTGCTGGGATGGAACCGAGGAACTTGCACATAGTAGGCAAGAGTTCTACCCCTGAGTAACCCCTGGCCCCTTCCGTGCATTCTTATAAGGTCACGTGCCCATGGAGGAGACAGTCAGAAAGGCAGAGGCAACCTGACCCTGGATCAGAGTGCAGCAGGAGGGCCAGGTGAGAGTTAATCTCCTGTGTCCACCTGGCAAGGCCACAGAGTCCAGGTATCTGTTCAAACCTTTCTCTGTGAGGGTGTTCTCAGAGGAGATTAGCATTTTAAACCAGCAGACTTTGACTGAAGTGTGCTCCCTGCAGTGTGGGTGGGCCTCATCTTATCACTTAAATCCCAACTAGCACCCGAGGCGAACCTCGCCAAAGAGGAGGAATTGTGCCTGAATGTGGCCTTCAGACTGGGCCCCAGCTGCTGGCCTCTCCGTTCAGACTTCGGAATTACAAGCATCCATAATCAGGAGATCCAATCCCTTAAAATAACCCACTCTCTCTCTCTCTACATATATATATATATATATATGATGTACACGTGTCCCATTTGCTCTGTTTCTCTGGGAAGCCGGACTAATGCAGGCCACGGGAACGGATGGTTAATGGCCATGAGAAGCGGCTGAGGCCAGGAAGGGGATCACCCCTAGAGCCCCTAGAGTGGCGGCAGTGCCACCAGCACCTTGACTGTAGACTTGTGGCCTTCAGAACTATGAGAAAACACATTTCTAAAGTTTTATGTCTCTGGTAACTTTCTACGGCAGACACAGGAAACTAATAGAGACTAAGGATGAAGAGGAGCCGCACGTGGCACTGGCATCCTGGGTGGATGAGGGGGCTGTGCATGGGCTTCTGCCTATGGGGTGGGTCAGGCAGTCAGAAGGCAGCAGGCGGGCGGAGCAGACAGCAGGTGCAGAGGACATGCGGGGACGCTGGGTCATCTAGAGGGTCAGAGATGATGAAGACCAGCAGGAGAAGATGAGCCTGGGACAGAAGTTTGGGTAAAATGGTGGTTCACCAAATGTTTACAAATTTTTTATTATCTTTTTTTTTTTTTTCTTTCTTGGAGACCATGAAAAACTATTGTGAAAGGGATCTGATTAGAATGATTCTTTGTGGAGTTAATTCTGTAGCATAATAGATTGACTCGCCAGGTGGTTCCTGGTTGGAGGAAGGTAAAAGATTTCTAAAAGCCGTGTGAGCCACACTGTGGGGCCCTATCCTGTATTCATATGTGATATACAAAGCAGTAATGATGCTCTGTATCTCTTCCTATTCAAGAGAGAATGATTTTTGTTAGAACAGTAAGACAATCTTACAGTTGTATAGAGCTTTGATATTTCCAATATGTTGCATTAGTCAGCTTTCTGTGACAAAATACCTGAGGAAATCAACTTAGGGGAGGAAGGATTTATTTCAACTCATGTACATGGCCACTTGACCTCATCACTTTGGGCCGTTGTGAGACAGAATATTATGGCAGGGAGAGTGTGGTAGAGCCAGGACTTTTACTCCATGGCATTTGGGAAGCAAAGAAAGGGAGAGAGGAAGGGGCCAGGGATATGACACACCCTTTAAGGACATGATCCACGTTGACCAACTTCCTGCAACAAGACCCCATTCCCTAAATTTTCCATCAACCTCCCAAAATGCCGCTTATTGGGGACCTGCCTTCAACACTTGAGCCGTTGGGGAACATTCCAAATCCAAATTATAACATGTATTTTCTCTTGCTCCAGTCTGAGTCATACATGCATCTATCCTCGTTTTATTTTATAATTGAAAACAGCTAGACAACTAGTGGTTAGCCGTAGTCTTTGAGATCATAAATTTTAACAATGTCAGGCTGGAATGGAGTCCAAGACTCATATTTAGTTCTTTTTCTTTTTTGGATGAAACACTAATAATGATATAGTAGTCATCATTTACTGAGCCTGAGATTATGTGCTCCACCATTTGCATACATTAGCATATTTGGATATTCCTAACATTAACACAGTATACCCTACTATCCATTTTAGCTTATAAATGACAGGATCCAAGTTAAGAGATAAATGAACTTATCCAGGATCACACAACAAGTATGTGCCCGAGGAAGAATAAAAACAAGTTCCTCTGGGGATAAAGAATGTTCTTCTAATGTAAGAATTGTGCATTTCTAATTGCAATTGTTGGGAAGATTAAACAATCAACAGCAGACCAGACTTTTCAGAAGTCAATCAGCTCCATGTTTCTGGGTTAGCAATGGAGACACATTTTTCCAGAACGCCATGGGATTTCACGGAGAACTTAACTTTATGAAGCGTGGGCCACTCTTCAGAAAGAAAGAACACGGTGGAACTCAATACAGACCTTTTATCTTGGGCCTGCCTCTTACACTTGTTCCTATTTATCTCACCACTTATCAGCAGACACTGGAGATTAGAGAGCATGCAGTTTCTTTTGAAATAATTACCTGACCCGATTATCTTAAAAGACTCGCAGACTGCTAGGCATTTCTCTGAGCAGCGGTGGGTGGGATAATCGGCCCCTGCATTACTAAGTGTTATCCTGTTAGGAATAATAAGACCCAAACAGCAGTCTTTATTCCTCACTGAAACGTTAGTCATCCCAAGAAATTAACTTGAAACGTGGAGTCCTTTGCCTGACGACAGTTGTGTGGGCTGCGGAGTCAGTTAGTGGGTGAACCTGAAAGTGGATCTAATGTCTTTATGAGTCTCTCGCTGGAGAAAACAGCGAACTCTTTTTCCAACAGAAAACCAAGGTAGGCTTGGGAGCGACAGCCTCTCCGTGCCTGTGAAGCATACACCATGCCTTCAACTGGGAGGAGTGGGCTGAAGGAAAATGATGCAGAATATCCGGGGACATTTTTAACACAACTGCAGCCCTTGCTCCCTTCACCATAGAGGAATTTCTGGGAGGAAGAATCCTAGCTGAAGCCTAACCGTGGTGTGTAGGAAAGAAATTGAACCTCAAGGAAGGGCCTCAACCCCAGAGCCAGAAACACCCCCACCTCTCCCTTTCCTCCTCCTCTTTCTTCCTTCCATTTCTAATTTTAATTACAAAGTGACACAAAATTGAAAAGATAACGTAGAGGTTGTGTGTGTACCCTGCCCAGCTTCTCTTAGCGGCAATGTCCTGTCTTACTAATGGAACAGCACCAAAGCCTGGAACCCATGACGTTGCTTTTCCATCCATCTTTCTCAGGTTTGGCCAGTTCTGTATGCACCGATTCGCACACACATCATACACCTGTGCATCTCAGTCTGCTCAGCTTGATCACACATGTACGATTCTACATGCTGCCCCAAAGACCTCCCTTCTGTTGTCTCTCTCTGTTCATACCAAACTACCCTGGCCGCCATCACCAGCCTCTGACAGCCATGCATCTCTCTGTGCTCCATAATTTTATCTTGTAAGAACTGAAATCAAACTCAATTAATCAAATTATTACTACCATCTCCAAAATATTCTGCAATTTCCAATTTGATGGAAATCTGAAATCTCTTATTAATAAGTGGCATGAAGAAATCTTACACGTTCTAGGTGACAAGGCTTTCCTGCCATCTTTCCAAATTTGATATTTTCTTCTGCAATGTATTTATTGTCAGAGACATGGATATAATTTCTATGTGTGTGTGGGTTTTATGTGGACACCCAGAAGTGTATCTGGATTAAATGGTAATTTTATATTCAGTTATTTAAGGAGATGCCAAACAGTTTTCCAGCAGAGCTGCACCATTTTACATACCATCAAAACTGAGTCAGTCTCTGAATTCTCATCAGCATTTGGTTTTAGTGATCTACAGTGTTTTTAACTTGCATTTTTAGATGGCTACTGATGGCCACATCATTTTAGGTGCCTACTTGCCATCCATGTATGCTTCTTAGCAAACGTCTGCTCATGTCTTTTGTTTGTTTCTTAATTGAATTTAACTTTTTACATGTACATCTTAGGAATTCCTTATATATTCTAGATTCAAACGTTCTGTCAGGCATGGGACTTACAAATACTACTTCTCCTCAGAGACAGCACAGTGCTTTATGCTATTAAAATGCACACAAGGATGCTCAGTATTTGGGTTTTCATATGCAAGTCAGTGAGTTGAAACAGAATCCAAACATCATTACTATTGTTCCACTTTGAGTAAGTGAAAACAGGAAGGTTCTTTCCCTTCCAGGGCAACCAGATAAGGATTATCAGATACTCGGTGATGATCTTTGTGGTCCTTTGTGGTGTAGGAGAATTCACAGAGCTGGAAGAAAGAATGACTAAAAGCTATACCTCCATCCAATGGACAAAGGGTCCCCTTGGGATTCTTGTGCACTGACTTCTAATTGCATCCGAATTCCCCCCAAACAAACTCAGCTGTAAGGATATGAGCCTTCCCGATGTTTCCAGACTCCCGCAGGTTTGCTCAAGACACTGGAAAACAATGTGTTCTCTGAGCTGAACGTTGTTTTCAGACACCGACTTCAGGGTAGTCATCTCCTCACTGTTCACTGACTCCTCAGTTCTGCAGGTAGAGATCAAGACTAGCTGTATTCTGTTGATTGGAGATGAAAACTGGGCCATGGGGTGGTGGAATAGTGACGCAGAACTGCTGCCGTTTGAGTAACAGGGAGTTTATTAACCTCACTCGGAAGGCAGGAAGCCGTGGCTCCTGTTACAGTGATGAAATACTCCAATCACAGAAACAGAGAATAACACAACAGCCCCCATTTACCACAGGACCAGCACAAGCCCATGTCCTCGGCCCGAGTGGAAAAGCCTACTTTCTTTCAGGTGGAAGGAACCCCCACCACTGCAGGGGTATGCAGGATTGGGGCCCAATGAGACCAGCCTCAAGGACCACAGGTGGAGGGAACTGTGGCCCATACTGAACAGAGGTGAATCTGTCGCCATGTTTGTGTCTGTGTGTGTGTGTGTGAGTGTGTGTACACTCAAGAACTATGTTCTACACCTGGCCCCTCTGTTCCTCATCCCTTCCTCTCCACAGGTTACCATGAGCTTCATGTTTAATGTGTGTTGTTCCCATAAAGTACTTCTGACCTCCATGATTAAATTTCACACATTTTCAAACCATGTGTTTCTTGCCCTGGTATAACCACTTTTTAAAAACGTATCCTACTTATTATGAAATTCCACTAATATATGGAGAAGTAAGAATACTGAGAAGAGTCAGAGGTGACATCTCTTTTCCTATGGGCTATGTGGAGTACTGAGCCCTTTGGACTCACCTCTGCTGTTCTTCCTGTCTCCTTTGTGGGGGTGTTTTGGAGTATCTGTGTGTCTAAGTGTGTGCACGTGTGTGTATGTGAGTGTGTGTCCCTTTGTTTCTGTGTGCTTTTTTCATCTGACAGTGCACGATATCTTATCACTTTTGAAACTTCATCCTCTGTTCTCCGTGAACTTGCCTTTCCTACCTTTCCTTAGACTGCCTTCTGGGCATGCGTGTTGGGCCTTCTCTTGGATCCTCCTTCAATGATCCTTTGTTTTACCATATTATAGTCCTTCACTTCATTCACAGAACAATAACCCAATATATTTCTCGTTGTGCTGACTTCTTATTCTTTTGAGCCTAATCTGAGTTTCATTGAGTTTTTAATTTGAAGGAAAATGCTTTCTATTTCCACAAGTTCTATTCTTCCCTCTACCTGTTTTTCTTCCTGTGTCTCCCTTTTCTTTTCTTAGTGCGCTGGTATCTTAGTCTTGTCACTGCTTACATCGGTTTCTTTTGATATTGACTAATGTCCTGAGGTTCACCACAGTCCTCCTGTTTGTACCTCCCGTCCTGTGCTTGGGAATGATGGTTTCCTCATGCATTTCGTAATTTTTGTGAACTCAAGTTAAGAAAGCTCCCCACCCCAGCCCTCTGAGCCTGTGGGAAATCCTATGTAGCTTGTGTTTCTGAAATTCCTCCAAAGTCTTTTATGTTTATTTTTGCCTGGTGACTCAGGTGGTGTAAATTTAGAGTCCAAAACCCATGTGAGCTGCCAGTAGAGTCAGATAAGATTCCTACTAGTTTTTAGGGGATATGGAGATTTATTTTCCAATTCACTTCTCAATGATGTTGAGATGCGGGGTGTGGGAGGGGGTAATATAGTAGTTTTCTTCACACCTCTTGGCTTATTTGGGCCCAGAGTATCGTCTCCAGGCCCTGTGTGGGTGAAAACACTCAACCGTCTTTTTTGCTGGGTTCAGTAAACCCAGTCAGGGTTCACAAGCCTCCAGTTTTAGTTTTCAAAGACAGATTAATTCAAGAATACATCATATTCTGTCTTGTAAATTTTAGTAAGGAAGATCCTTCTCCTTCTCTTCCTCCTCCTTCTCCTCTTCTTCCTCCCCCTTTCTCCTCTTCCTTTTACATTACCTTCACCTGCCATCTTGTCACAATTGGAATTCTTCAGACAGGAGTAAATGATTTATGCGTTGCTTTAGCACCTGAGAAAATGCAGTTTAAAATAATGCAGCTGTCAAAGAGAATTTGTGCAGTGTCACTCAGACCAGTGACAGATGCACTGCATGCCATCGCCACCCTCCACGTCTACAAGTAAAATAGGCAGCCAGCCTTTCACGGAAGCATCTTCAGCGAGACAAGACTGGAGAGAAGTCACCTACTTGACGGGATTTTATTATAAGTAGAATGATGAACACACACCTGGGAGCATTTGATAGTGAAAAGTCAGTGAAGTGAAAAGCTGGATGCTAAAGAAATGAGAGGCCAGGTGTGGACATCAGGGTGACTTAGAAAAGCGGCTCCCAGCTGAACCCGAGCGAGGCCAGGCTGGGAGATGGTTGTCCCTTGACTTTCTTGTTCTGCATTTCCATGCTGTGGTTAAACAGGTCTATTTATCCATAGACGATTAATCTATCATATATATTTTAGTCAACTTTTGTACTCCTGCGACCAAAATACCTGACAAGAACAACTTAGAGGAGGAAGAGTTCATTGGGGGCTCAGTCCCCAGGTGACTGACTCCATTGCTCTGGGCCCAAGGTGAGGCAGAGCATCATGGGGGACTGGCCCTGTGGAGGAAGCTGCTCAGCTCATGGTGGGGTCAGAGAGCAGAGAGAAGTGGCAGGGAAAGGGCTGCTGAACAGATGCTTCCTTCCAGGAACACCCCTCCCCCCCCCGCCGAGACCCACCTCTTCCCGTCACGCCCCACCTGCCTACTCTTTCCACCTGTCAGTGCATTCATACTCCATGAGCTGACTAGGTGACAGCTCTCACCACCTAACCACTTCATCTCTGAACATTTCTCATTAACTGCAGCTTTTTAACTCAAGTCCAAACCATAACATTTTCTTGTCTTACTTATCTACCGACCTACCCAGCCATCTATCTTTCCATCTCTCAATCTACCACTAATACCCGTTGGATTTGGGTGGGTTATTTGAGCACAGAGGGGTCCTGACTCATGCACAGATCTCTTG
Organism: Callospermophilus lateralis; assembly: GCF_048772815.1. Classification (NCBI taxonomy): domain Eukaryota; kingdom Metazoa; phylum Chordata; class Mammalia; order Rodentia; family Sciuridae; genus Callospermophilus; species Callospermophilus lateralis. The sequence goes on from NC_135318.1 coordinate 8,691,903, forward strand.
GGTGGGGAGAAGTTGAGCATGTCTGGGTCTGACATAAGGAAGCCATTCCTGTGGTCACCAGGGGCTTCCCAACCACCTCTACATCTGTCCTAGCATTTAACCCCCTTCAGTATTTTAAATTACATTTGTGTGTGTGTGTGTGTGTGTGTATGCTGAATGAGTTTCCCTTGGAAGGGGGGTGGGACCTTACAGAAAGTCTCATTTCCCTGCTAGGGATTTTTTGTTTTTGAATTTTAAACGTCAAATTGTTCTGAAATTGGAAAGTAGGCAAGTTCATACACAGGGACAGGCCCAGGGGTCTGCTTTAGGAAACAGAGGGCACCTGCCTGTCCTCCATGGGTAGAGGGAAGTGCAGAGGAAGAAAGGAGGTTCAGGGAGTCGCAGAGAAGCCCTGCTGGTGACTAGGAGTGCCAACCTGGGCAAACTATCTAAATTCTCTCGTTTCCCGCCTCCACGTAAGCACAGGGAACTACCGACTTCGCAAAGTTGTCATGGGGATGGAGCACGTTGTGCCTAAGGGTGCTGCACGTTAGGAACGGAATATGTGGCAGTTATTACTGAAATTTGCCATGAACAGAAATGTTTAGGATGTCCTTGGGGAAAAGATCTCTCTCTTCATGAAGGAGATTTTATGTTAAAATCGTGACTTGGAAACGGGGCCAAACAACTCGTTACACTCTCCCACTGCTGTCTGAGGTTTCAAACCACACTCATTTTTAAAAGGGAATGAACTGGGAGCACATTGGCACCCCTGAAGGCATCTGTAGTTCTGTTTCTTGTGACATTTGCAATGATTCCACCAACGGTTTCTGAACTTCCAGGTACTGAACTTGACTTCCTCCCTATCCTCTCAAGAGGCAGTGAGGTGGAGACTGACGGGTTTTCCGATGGTGTGCATATCATTCAATTGAATTCTCCAAAAAACACGGAAGCTCATCATGACACATCTGTCTTTTTGCTTTCCCTCTTCCATTAGCACACGGAATCTCTGACAGTACCACTTAATTAACAATTACCCATAAAGCGAGAATGCGTGCATCAAAGAAAGTTGCTTTATTTTGCTTAGCTAGTCACTTCCTAAATTATGGAACACCTTTTAGCACATAACAGATTTTCACATCTTCCAGAAATACAGCTTTATTAGAAACTCTGGAAAGGCTTAAGCAGGCAGGGACCATCTGACTATGCATATTTTGTAGTTCAAAGCAGAGTATGTTAACCAAAATAAGTTAGAAATAAAAGTCACACAGAGGACAAAATGAAGTCCATTGTAGAAAACGAAAGGATATGTTTATTTCGAGAATTTAGAAATAAATATAAAACCAAATCACAAATATTCCTTGGGTTAATGTAATATTAACCTAAGTGTATTTTTTGCAAGTGACATCACTCTCACGGAGTAGGCCTACATGGGGGAAGAGTCAGTAGATTCAGCAAAACTACAGAATTTCAGATCATCATAATTGCAGTGTAATCTTATTCCTTGCCCTCCATGGTAATCAGAGCACCAATAAAATAAACATTGAGAAACAGTTTTCACCTAAGCTAACAATAATGAATGCAGAGAAGTTTGTAGCAAGGGTGCCCCGTGATTGCTGATGCACAGTGTTCAGGCTGGAAAGCAAGAGGGGTGACCACTGAGACCAATGGGGATTTCCGTCACACTCTACTGTGCATGTTTAGTGGTGAAATGTCATTTAAAAACCTACTCAGAGAAAAGCCGTGGACAGATGAAGATGTCTGGCTATAGGAAGAGAAAAAGTATGAGACTTAGTTTTTGAGGGCTTGAGATTGAGTCCTGTATTTACTTGAACTCCCCCAACCTCAATTTTTTTTTTTTTTTTGCAGGTTTTTCCCAAATGGCAGCAAATTGAAATAGTTAACAATCAATCAGAGGATGATTAGAAAAGTATTTCTCAGTTTTTAAGCTCTAATAGGACTGTATGAAATGATGAAAATTATTTTCCAACCTTGAAAGTATTAAGCAGAGACAGCAGATGAAAAGTGCCTCCTCCTCCTCATCACAAATGAACTGAGCAAGGAAAAGAAGAACCTGGGAAAACAAAAGAGATGAGACAGCACGGATTTCAAAGATCTATTTACATAAGAGTGCCAATACCTATGTAATATATTTATATTAAAATGCTAAAATAATAATACGGTTTGGGTATGAATTTGCATATACACTTGAATGATTAAATATTGGTGGGTGTCTTTATAAGTTGAGTTGTTAACATCCTGACATAACAATAATGCATACAGAAAGGATATCTGAGCACTTATGATTTGGGGGACCTTCTTCTCAGGTGCTCTTATTTTCGTAAGCTACACCCACTCGTTTTTGTAGATAGCTGCTGCAGTCCGGCTGCAGCAAAATAACCGGGGGGATGACTAGCAACTTGTGTACATGGATACAGCAGGAGTGGGAGCCGTTTATTGTAGGACAGGAGGGGTTTATAATCATTCCACACAGCTTATCTTAATTAACATAAACTAGATACAGCAGTGAACCAATAAGGAATCTCCACACTTAAGGGCTCGCTGGCGTTACTTCACAAACCACTCCCTCTGGCAAAATGCCAGGCGCCATCTTGACTTGTTTACAGACCCTAACAGATAGCATCCCATCTTTTTCATAATCATGACACCCTTTCATTGAAAGAATTCTGAATCCATCTATTTGATCAGTATTAATGAATGTGAACTTACTAAGTGCTGAATAACACCAGGATGATAGGAGAGAGAGGGGGAAAGAAAAATAAAAATAGAGCAGAGTCTGTTTGAAGAAAACTCAAACTCATGTGTTTGTGTGTATTGTATGTATGTGTAGCACCCAGAAACATATACAAATATCATGTTTTATATATAATGAGTAAAATTATATATAAAACTATATATAAAATTATATATAAAACATAATATTTGTTTTCCCTGATTTCTATGGAGAGGATCTCTGATTAAGTTCTTGCTTGTAAGATTTGCAATAAGATCCCTGAATGTGGGAGTGAGAATAGGATTGGGCTGAGAAAGGAAGGTGTGATTCTTACCTCTTTTCTAGCAGTTTGAGCAGGTAACTTCCTTCCTTCCTTCGTTGCTCCTCTCCTCATTTATTCATCCACTGGATCTTCCATTCTTCAAATGTCACCGAGTAGACCTGCTCTGTGTGAGGCGCACTATCAGTCAGTGAAGGGACGGGAATGAGTAAGATGTGGCTCCTGTCTGCAAGGATCTCATCTTCTGTTACCAAGGACGGGGAGGTTGAAGAGAGGGCTGAAACGCGGAGTTTGGGAAGCTTGATGGGAAGGCAGACAGAGAAACAGTGAAGTGGGCCCCAGGTTCCTCAAAATGGTGACCACTGTGTCCAGTTATCATGAGGAAGAAGCCAGACACGGAGCACAGTGGATTCATTACACATTCACCACTCCTGTTCAAATCCTATGGACGCCTTGATAGACTCAGTACAGCAAAAAGCCGCTTGTGTCAGATCCCAGCCTGTTTCCTCTCTCTGTGGCCTTTTCAGTCTTCACTTCCCCAGGCATTTCCAACTCTCTCCCATTCTCTAACTGTGGTGTCACTTCTCTCACACTGTGCCCTGCCCCGAGATCCTCCTGGCAACATCCTCCTTCTGTGGATTCATTCCTCAAGTTGCAGACCCAGATCACCGAACGCTGTACCACCTGCTCGGATTCCTACTGCGGTTAATTACTTCTTTCTCTTCCCACCCCTAGAGCATTTTCCCTCTCCAATAAGGAACGTCTCAACACCACCTGCCCCTTCCACCTGGACTTCCTGAGGATTGAGCCCTGTCCTTTCCTTACCACCAATACCCAGGGCTGTGCCTCGGTAAGTGTTGGCTTTAAAAACGAATGCTTGCAGGTACAGAGGACTCATTATTGGGTTAAAAAAAAGAAAACTAGCAAATAAATGAGGGCTCATTTTAATGAGTCAGTAAATTATTGAATAGTGATTGAGGAAATGAAATGATTGAGTAGTAAAGTATTGTCTAGTAATTTAATTAATGAATAATTTCATTATTTAGTGAGTGAATAAATAAATTGATGATTTACCTAAGGGAACTCATTACAGTTCCTTTCTAGATCAAAGAGGAAACATTGCTTTATTTTTTCATAAGCCCCCAGGACTTTATGGGCATAAGTTTTCCCTGATTTTTCCACTACCATATGGCAGGTACTACTTGTTTGCCTAAAGTATTAAGAATAAGTCACTCCTGTAATTATTCTGGAAAATTGTCAGAGCATCTACAGGGGTTTTTGTTTGTTTGTTTTTGCTTTTTGCAGTGCTGGGGTTTGAACCCAAGGCCCTGCAAGGTGAGTGCCCTACAACTTGAGCTACACGTCCCTGAAGTTGTACTTTAAACACTTCCCAGACCCCATTCTATGACTCTAACTTGACTGTAGACACAGCCCCTGTAAAACACTTCAGACTTTTTTTTTTTAATATTTCAGATATTGATAACAGTGAAATGACTCGTATCCTACATCTGGGCTAAGAAATTATGTTCTGTTACAGTACATAGGTCTTAGATCTCAGTTCTAAATTACAAGAGACAATCTCGACTTACAGGAGAATTATTTTGTTATTGTGATACAATTCTTCAAAATAAAACAGGCCTGTAGGGCTTGCATTAGCAAAACCATGTACTTGTTAGCCTCAGGAGCAACTTGCTTTTGCATTAGGGCCACCAGGACATAGTCTTGTCTTCAGAATGTGACATCGCCATTTAACCTTGATTGTGAAAATCACATACAGGAATAATTGCTCTGTATTTTGAAAAACATCTTCTTATGCATACAGGGTTCTCTAATGAGAAATGAGTTGAGATCAAGATTGAGCACACACTTAGTTTATTAAATGAATATGCTCAAAGGAAGGGGACACATACATGTGGCAATGGTGGACAAATGTGTAATTTATGACACTCTGCCACAACCTCATTTTTGATATTCTGAGTAAAAAGGCAGGACTTAAGTGTGTATATGGTTTACCAAATGGCAAGCATTAGAGTAAGTGTTAAAAATAATAAACTTCTTAAATTGCATTAACATGGCAAGAGGTAAGTTTGAGTGCTCTCCACCATTTTGTTTTAATTTTTCAAAGATTAAGCTCTTCTAGGATCTTAAAAATTATATCTATCTATCTATCTATATATCATATATACATAGATATATACATACAAACACACATGTATATGTATATATAAACATATATATATAAATGTATGTATATAAATAAATATATATATACTGATATTTTTTAAAAGTTTGGAATAATAGAGATAAATTATCCAGTGTATCAATCTTCAAATTCAGCTAATGTTAGCACGTACTGTTTTATTCTTTCTATGTCTTTCATAATGTACTGATTCTGCTTTAAATATATTTGGTTTTTTCCATATCACTTCATATGCCAATAGGTTTAATTTAATAGAAACTTTTAAAATAACTTCATAGTTTTTAATTGTTGTCATAACCCATGGGTTATTTAATTGTATCCCCAAATTTGGTGATTTGCTATGTTTTCAAAGTTCAGTAATCATCGACAGATCTGGTTGATTACTGGGTTTGTTTTCAATTCCCACAAAGGGAACATTTAAGTCTAGATTTCTGTTTGTTTTTTTGGTGGTGTTGTAGATTGAGCCCAGGGCCTTGTGCATGGTAGGCAAGCACTCTACCAACTGAACTATACCCTCAGCCCCTTAAGTCTAGATTTTGACTGTTTTAGAGCATTTTTTATATATGACCAAACTCTCTACAGAAAGAACTGAATTCCCCCTACAGAAGGACCTTGGGTCTCATGTTAGTGCTGGAAGGAAATAAGACGCCCTGATAGAACTCTATGCATGGTGATTCTTTGTTGTTTCAAAAGCTCTGTTTATTAAATAGAGTATTGACATAACCCTGGGGGCGGGGGACCACTTCTCCTGAATCAGCCACGGAGTTTTCTTTTCTTGCACTGCAGAGGGCAGAAGTAGTTCCAAAGAGAGGAGATTCGAGGACTGCTAGATCAATTCAACATGAGCAGAAGCGGATGCACCACCAATGCACCTAGCTGATGAGACTTGGATGGGAATACTACATCTCTGCAAAAATCCAGAGAGCGGTTGGATGGACAATTCTTTTTAAGATTTTTGAAGGTATTCTCATGGGTAGTCCAGCTGGATGTAATGGAAAATCCTGCCACACGAGCTGTCACCCTTTCACCCAGCATGTGCTCAATTAGATAATTAGAGATGAGTACATCTTCAAAGAGACTATAAAGTGAATTTTAATCAATTAATTTGACCTTCTTATTAAATCCATTTTTAAGAACTTCTAAAAGCAACAGAATGATAGTTTAGCAATTTTGTTAATAGCTTGAGTTTATTTAGTTCCTTCCTAAGCCTCTTCACTACCTTATATTGAACCTGACAATGAATAACAACAAAAGGCACACAAGAAATGGATGCAAAAATCTATGTAAATTATATATGAGATCTGTGTGTTAGTCAGCTTCCTGTTACTGTTACAAAATAGCAGAGATAAACAGTTCATAATGAGGAAAGGTTCATTTTGGCTCATAGTTTCAAAGGATTCAGTCCATAGTCTCTTGGTCCTGTTGCCTTGGGGCTGGGGCAGCAAGGTGCATCATGGTAAGAGTGGGTGGTAGAGGAGCTCTGTCCACCTCATGGTAGCCAGGAGGCAATGAGAGAGAGAAAGTGGCCAGGGTCCCAGTATCCCCTTCTCAGGGCACGACTTCAGTGACCTAACTTCCTCCAGCCAGGCAGGCCCCGCCTCCTGAATGTTCCACCACCTTGCAATCTGCCATGGGCTGGCAACCAAGTCTTTTAACACATGGGCCTTTGGGGTCATTTCACATCCAAATGGTAAAGACCAGGGATTGGGATGGAAGGGCAAAACAATTTAGGAGCTTAAGGAAGCACCGACCTTAATGAAAACAAGAACAGGTGTCTTAGGACCATTCTCCTGAAGCCGTGACTTGCTCACAGAGCTTGGAATTAAACTGTCATCCTTTACTTCTCATAGTGCCCTACTTCCTGTCGCTGTTGACCCTCCTATTCCTCTCCCACAAAACTTGTCTCAAGCATGTGCTGACCTCTTATTTTTTTTTTCAAATATTTTTAGTTGTAGATGAACACAATACTCTGTATTTTATTTCTTTATTTTTAGGTGATGCTGAGGATGGAACCCAGTGCCCCACACATGCCGGGCAAGCGCTCTACACAACCCCACCTCCCTGCTCTCTTATTTGACAACCTGGGAATCGTGACTCTCATGTGACAACATAAGAAATCCTCAAAGGAATGTTGGATATTTGCCTGGATGAAAATTTTGTCGGAAGAAAGAAGTGGTTAGAAAATACTGTTCTCTTTGAAGAACTTTTTGAAACAGAGAGAGAGAGAGAGAGAGAGAGAGAGAGAGAGAGAGAGAGAGAAGGGGGCCAAGACATTTCTTTGTATTCCCTTGGATAAAAATTAATAGAAACCACTAAAGAGTGTTCTAATGGAAAAGGCTTACCAGAAATGGAGTATGCCCCTCAGGAAGTAGGAAGGTCTCAGTGAGTATTGTAACTGACTGAAAATGGACTAGATATTCTGGCTAAATGGAGGAAGTAGGTCAATCCAATCCATTAGATATTCTAATTGTGTGATGCAGTAGGAAATGGGGAGCTGTCGGGTTTTAGCTGCTGTCACCCCTAGCAAGGCCTGAACTACAGGGATGTGGCCCACAATTCATAATCATTCAGGTGTTCTAGAAAGTGAATGGGAGAGATTCTTCTGAATAGGATTTTTTTAAAGGGAGAACATTTCCCCAATCCACATTTTTTGTATCTGCTCGGCTATCCTCTTTGGGCTCAGGAAAAGAAACCCAGGCCATGGAAGTATGTTTAGCAACTGGGCCTGTTCCCAGGTTCTGAGACGTGTAGCAAAAAATCCAGAGTTATTATTAGATCTAAATGGAGGCTTTTGTCAAAAGGCCTCTTGGACTGTGAGGGAATCAGAGTGCAAATTGATAATGACACACGACCCGTCCCTGGCCTGGCAGATCCCTGAGGGCTCTGCAGACACCCCCGGAAGGGCTCCCAGGGCCTCACGCCAGCCCCAGGCCGCTCCACGCCTGTCTCCCCTAAGCCCGCCTGACAACTGCATTCTTCTCTGCCTCAGAAGAGGCGAAAGGAGATGGATTAAGGAGGATGTTTGAACTGAGACTATTAATTTCCCTGCAGTGTGTATTCAAGTCAGATCCCTTTATAAGAGCTTTTTGTGGTTTCATAAAATTACAACTTGGGGTATTTGGCTGCCTTTTCCAAAGCGCACATTTGGCTTCTAAAGAAAATGTACTTCACAGGAAGAAAGGAAAAAATGAGTATGTAGTTATCTTAACTATATTCATTTTATATAATCACTCTGTTATGCACAGAAACAATTACTGTATTAACTACTTATTAATAAAAGAGATCATAAAATATAGTCTTCATAAAACTTATAAAGTTTCTTTCATATTTATTTGAAAAAACAATGAAAATGATTTTCCCCTAATAGTTTGTAAATGCTTAAAAATGCTTCTGTAAGCTGTCAAGTTCAAAATTAAATGTCCCTCCCTTTTCTAAGATCATTATAATACTTTCTGATATTTTTTTTCTCTTGTTTTTTTTTTTTTTTTCTTCCCTTTTTGGTACTAGGGATGGAGCCCAGGGGTGCTTAGCCACTCAGTCACATCCCCAGGCCATTGTATTTTGAGAAAGGGTCTCACTAAGTTGCTTAGGGTCTTGCTAAGTTGCACAGGCTGGCCTCAAACCTGAGATCCTCCTGCCTCAACCTCCTCGGTTGTTGGGATTACAGGCGTGTGCCGTCATGCTTGGCTCTTTCTGAGGTTTCAAGGATCAGGTAAGAGATCATTTTGTGAATGAAGTGCCTGTGGCTGGTGTCTTCCGGAAACTGAAGAATGGGTAGCTCCACTCCTCTGTCTTGGCACTCAGGGCAGTTATCTTTCTTCAGGTGAGGCTGACAGTCCTGCTTTCTGAAGGACAATGTTCTTCAGGTTATTTGTAACCTGTGATCCAACACAGTGCCCCACTCATGAGAGGGGGAAATCTAATTTTCTTAATGGATTCCTAACTATAATGCCTAGAAAAGGAGAGTTTTTGTTTTTTTGGGTTTTTTTTACTTGCCCTGTTCTTGAAGTTGGACAACCTTTTGGCTGGTTTGAACTAATAGAAAGCTAAAGCAAATTTAACAACTAATGAAGAAAGACACGTTGGGTTTCTGGAGTCACATCAAATATTCGTGCATGAACTTCAGGCATGTGAGGTCACGGTGAGATCTGAGAAGGGTACCAGCCATCCCCCACCCTCTGACCTACCCACTGCGTGACGTCCTTCCCTGGGCTCTCTCTTTCTTCACTGACCTTGGTGGTCCCCAGCATGCTCCACACCAGCACCACTGCAGACCTTGAGTACAGTGTCTGGTCTCACCCAGACCACTCAATCAGAGCACCTGTGCGTGCGGTCCAGTTGTGTGTTGTAACAAATTGTCCAGGTGGTTCCAAAGTGAAGCTGGATTGAAACCACTGCTCTGGCTCAGCACTTCCCAGTCTCCAGTATGGAGAGATGTCCTGGGATGGGAAAGTATGCAGATCTTGACTGAGCAGGCCTGAGGCAGGGCATGACAAGTACCCTAGTGTCACTGATGGTCTCCTTTGCCCCAGACAGGAGAATCTAAACCTAGGAGCTTGTGAAGTGTGCAGAATCTCAGGTTCCAACGGAGGCCCACGGGATCAGCTTCCTACGTGATATGTAACACTTCCCTGAGATCATCCATAAAACCCCCTGACTTTGACAGGCGTGGCCCATCACGGGGTCGTCTCTGCGGCCTTCCTGTTTCCTTACACTCTCATGGAGCTCACCGGGGTCTCCTGTAACTGCCCAGGTGTGCCCTGCTCCTTCCACCTTTGTGCCGTTGCCTCCTGGAGTAGGCCATTCCTGTGCGTTGAAGAGACCCCTTGACCTGCTCTTTCCTACTTTTCCTTCAAGATTTAGGTGCTCAGTCCTGCAGAGAAGCTGTGTTTCCACACACCACAAGCTGCTTCATGTAGCTTCCTTTAACATTTATCATACAGAATTAAAATGGCCCATATAAGGGTTTAGTTCTCCATCTATACTGACTTTCTGAAATGTCAAACATGTGTCTGGTTCAGTTTTCTCTTAGTCAGGGCTCCTGGTGGAACGTCCACTCAGTGAATTCTCATTGCCGTTGCTGATTAGTATGGAGAACCCCCAGGTCCTTCGCCCAAATATGCATTTGGGGGGGGCAGGAAACTAAGAAACAAAGCCTATGGCTGGTAGATACCCTGCCACAGTGTGGCACTAGATCTCCCTCCTTGGCCTTGAGGACATGTGGGCACCTGAGAGTGCTTAGGCTCAAGGTGGAGCAGTTTGGGTGGGCTTTCTTTGTAAATGGTAAAGGACCGGTGAGAAGGGCATCTCCCCACCCCAACTCGATTCCTGTGCTCTTTATATTTTTGACATTTATCAAAGCTGACTTGGCTTTCCGAAGGCCACAAGAGAGAAGAAGGAACAGATCATTTTCATGTGCAGTTTATCTGTTTCTCAAGCCAATTGAAAACAATTTGCACCCTGTCCAGGCCCCATAATTTCTGGTTGTTGAAGACAGACACAAGGGTATTGCCAAAGCCTCATGAGGTCTCTACTCAGTGTAGTGTGACTTGAAGGACGTGGGACGTGGGGAGTTTCCTTTACTTGGATTTGCTTCCTGTGGCTCACACTAGAAACTTTGTGAGAGGGTAAGGGGCATTGAGTCTGTATTTGCTTTCAACTTGATTTTTGAATTCCGATCATGCATATGTAGCAAATGGACGTCTATGAAGTGTCTCCTCTGGGTCAGACTCTGTTAGATGTTGAGGAGAGTGACCTTAGTGCGTCATGGATTGTGCCTTCAGGGAGCTTCCACTTGGGATAGGAAGGCTGCATGGCTGAACTTTATCCTGAAGAACAAGATGATACAAGGACACAGAAGAAAATCAATGAATTCTATTGCTTGTGTTATGAAAAGGATAATGGGGGAGCAGTGTATATATATGGCTTAAAAAAATGAAAAGAGGAGAAAAAGCTTTCCAAGTAAGAAAATAGAGCACCTCCGCTCAAGAGGGCAAAACATGGTGTTCAGCTTAGTATAGGCCAAGAATTAAGATTAGTAACATCTCATCTCAAATGTAAATATTTTCATCGTTCATATACATTTCTGGTTTTTTTCGGGCATTGTGCAATCATTTATTCATAGATATTCTGAGTAATGCTATGGTATACCAGAAAACATGGGAAAATGTTGGGGAAAAAAGTTAACACCAAAAGCATGAGGATAAAGTCAACTGTAGCTCACCTTGAATAAAATGTAGCAAAGATGGAGGGTCGAGGAGAGTGGAACAAAGCAGTAAGTCGGAACAAGATTCACTGTTAGACATAGGGGTTGTCTTAGCCAAGTCACTGACCAGCCCTGTGACCTTGAAAATCACATTGTTCACATTTTTTCTAAAATGAAGAATAAAAGTAAAAAAAAAAAAAAAAAAAAAAAAAGCAGAGTGAGAGAAAGAAAGAGAGAAAATTCCAACTGGACATTCCTCATGAATTGTTAAACACTGGAAGAGAAAAGAGTCTAAAATGCCTCAGAAATGGAAATGGGCAGGCACTAGATTTCCCATTAGCAAAGCAAAATCCTAGAACACAATGGAAAGACACATTTGTCGTTCGGAGGGAAAGAGTTTTCACCAGAAGACCCTGGTCAGCTTCAGTGGAAGCTTCGAGGTTCTTCCCTACCAGCAATGTCTTCTCTTTCTGCTCATAAGCTCATATCCAGTTGTGCTAAGGCATTTTCCCAGCAGGAATATGCTAAAGAGAAAACCTCTTCCGTACTTCTGGATGAAGAGTCATTATTGGTTTAAATCGATTAAGATGAAATCTTTGCTCTTGATTATTTGAAGCATGGAATTAAAGCACTTCTAAGCAAAAGGTCTTCAGGAGCCTCTGAGAAAGTTTTTTTTTTTTTTTTTTTTTTTTTGATAAAAATCTAAAGCTAGTCAAAATGTCTCTTTTTGCTTGCAGCCCTTCTTCCTGGCTCAGACTCAGTTTTTGAGTTGATGATGGTAGAATGTGTGTTATGCCTCTTGTGACCGGGAGGTAATAAGCCAAGGTTCTGTGGATAGCCAAGTAGAACAGAGCTGGGGTCGCTGATGACACTGCCCAGCCTCTGCCCAGGCTGGATACGCCCGAGTTCCTGTTATCTGAGGGAACTGGATCTTGATTGTCCATGCCAGTATGGGTATGGCTTGTCACTGGCAGCAGAATGTGTCAAAGGAACACATGGGCCCAATTATCTGCGTGATAGAAGCCAAAAAGATATTTCCATTATCCATTGAGGAATCGGTCAGCCATTTATTTCTTATGCTCTTCTTTTTAGGTGTTTGTCTGAGGACTTATTCCAGAAAATTGAGGAAGGTACCCAGGAAAGAAATCGGAATCCACCCCAAAAGAGCATGAGGGGGAGGTGCTGGGAGGACAGCCTGAAGCTTGGACAGTGTGAAGGACACCTCAAAGCTCCAAACCAGGCAGGAGAAAAGGAGGAAGGATTCCAGGCACAGGTCAGAGAGGGGGCCAGGATGGGGGCTTCCAGGAAAAAAGGACTGGGCCTTGGGGGTGTTGCTCAGTGGGGGAGCACTTGCCTAGCGTACATGAGGGCCTGGGTTTCTTCTCCAGCACTGCAAGAAAGATAATGCTGTGGACTCCATGGATAGCAATAAGTTTGAGATCTGGGGGGAGACACGTTATCCCACTATGTGAAAGCCAAGTACGAATCCTGCACATGTGTGACTAGAGGTGGGGGAAGGAGGAGATAAGTAAGAAAGACCTAGTGCAAATATGAAGTGAGCCAGCTCTTGCAGGTGATACGTGTGGTAAATTAGAGAACTGGAAGCCACTCATCTTCCTAACCAGGCATGTTGAACCTGGAGAAGTGCATACAGCATGGGATCCATCCAGGCTTGCCAATGACCAATGTTTACATCGTTTAAAATTTTAGATACAAATAGATGTGATATAATCATGTAAATGTAATTTGTAGAATTGATGTTCAAATGAAGAGCAGAAATTTGGGTTGTGGCCATGCGACCATACACACAAGTCATCAGTATCGATTGAAGACAAGTATAGCTAATGTGCAGCAGGAATTCACACTGGCATCTCAAATTACTATCTAGTAATGATCATTAGATATTGGTTTCGATATTCTATTCAATGTTAAAAGTAATTGTAATAATAAATAATAATGATATAATATTCAACACTTGGGAGTTTGGTGAAGGATCCTAAGAGTGTGAGTAAAATCTTCATCTTCCATGTGGAAAGTCTCTCACAGTGCACCTGTTCCTCTGTCTTTCAGATGCCACCTCTGATTGCCACCTGCTCCGTGGTGTTCTAGCCACCTTCCCTTCTTGGTCGAAACACTGAACAGCAGCACATGTCCCCACAGAGTTCCTGTATCCGTCAACAGCGCTACTGGAGGATTTACTGTCCCAGGTTCCATCGTGATGCTGAAGAAGAAGAGTGAAAAAGCAGAAAGAGTGCTCTTCACAGGGGATGGAACTTCACAGGAAAGAAAGGGGAAAGACCTGATCACCAAGTGAAGCAAGGACTCAGAACTGTGATGGGGCCAAGGAAGGTGCCCACAGGGCTTCTTTGAGGAGGTGAGGTATGAGCTGCTCTGAAGGGGGCCACCTGTCACTAGGCCCTGGGGGAGGGGTTGAGCACAAGGCGGAGGTGAGCTCACCACGGTGAGGGGAAACTCCACCAAGGCCCCTTGGCATTGGGTGTGGAAAGTGAGAAGGAAAGGAGCTGACGATGGTGCCGGTGGGAGAGAAAGGGGAGAGGACACTGGTGGGGGACGTAGGGTCCGCGTCTCTGAGGTCCTTGTCATGAAGTTGAGGATTGTGTCCTTAAGTAAGGGGATGGAGAAACCCCTGAGAATGAGCCTCAGTCAGCCACACTTAGGAATGGGTCAGGGCTGAGCAGCTGAGCCTGGGGCCGGGTCTAGCATGGCCTGTCACTAGAAGCATGGTAAGACTATACTTTCAGGGATCATTTCTATAGTATGTTACTAGAAGCATGGTTCCACGGGAGCCCAGCCACACTCAGAGCACCTGTCTGTGGATGCTTTCATACCGTTCAGCCAGAGCAAGTGGTTGTGACAGCATGCAGGTCACACACCCCAAAATGCTAGTTACTTTGCTCTTTACAAGTACATTGACTGACTGCTGGTGCAGACTCTCCGATGACAATACAGGCATGCTCCTGCTCTCATGCTAGCCCCCACTGAGATCCTCCCACCCTCACTTCTGTCCCCTGTGATCAGCCACCATGGGCTCCTAACGACAGGGCCCTCTTCCGTTCGTTTTAGTTTGCCTAACTTTGGTAAAAATGATCAACGGATTGATGACATCAGTTCATTCATTTACTTCATTAACCATCTAGTCCAGCTGCTAATTTAGCTGATTTGGGAATTAAGGCCAAGGGAGGTGAACCTTGCCCAAGTTAGAACCCATCCGGGACCTCTAACTCGGGCTTCCTGTCTTTCAAATCCTGTTCTTCCTCTAACTCACTGTCCAAATTAATCTAAAAAGAAGCGGTGATCTGAACATCAGTGAGTCCAGGAGACCAAAGACGTGCATCTACTTATAGAGTCCTCCATTCACAGTCACCATGACTCATTTATGTGAAAAATGTGCCCAGAGCTTTGTCTAACAGTGTGTTACAATAATCTCTGCAGAGCAGAAGCTTGTGCATTATCTTAGCAAGTGGGGTCCCTGGAACACCCCAGCAAGCTCTGCAAGAGTCCCATGACAGGTCAGAGACGCAGCAGGCTCCGTGCTGCTGTTCCATATGCCTGCTTACCCTTCCTATTAGGAGGCCAGGGACATCATTAGGCGACAGCACCACAGATGCTGCAGTTGACAATATCCAGAAGAAACCGTCGGAACGGGTAAGACACGAAGGATAATTTTGCTTATACAAAATAGCAGACTGCAAACTAAAACCAAGAAAAACAAACAGGCAGATGGAAGAAGTATAGAAGGCATTGGCACAGCTGTGAGCAGGATTTAGACACCCAGATGCAAGGCAGTTTGTGGGGAGGGACAGGAAAGGATGGGAATTGGGAAAAGTTATAGAAAGAGAAAAATGATACTGAAGAATAATGTGTTCCTCATCTTTTCATCCACAGGTTAAAAGCTTTTCACATGCATCACCTCATACCACGTGTTCTACAAGTCATTTCTGGGGGATGGAAGAAAAGTATTCAGGACCGAAAAATAAATAGGCGTCCTTCCTAGCAGAGAAGCCAGTGGCCATGAACTTGACAGCCATGTTTGCAATGGGAGAAGAAGACATAACCCTTAACCCAGAAGAGAGCAAAGAGTGGGCGTGGCTTTGCTATTTGGATAACAGCACACGTGCACAGCCACCCTCCAGAGAGAGCCACCACGGGGTTGAACAGGGGCAGGAAGTTGGATGTCACCATGCCCCAAATTCCTGCTGCACATTATCCACTGGGATGGCAAGTACGGGTGCCATCTTTGTTGGTCCTCCTTGACCATTAATGATAGCAAATTAAAAACAAAACAGAAACCTTACAGATGTATTGTTTCCCTTATTTTGGGGAGTTAGGAAGTTGAAGCTCTAAGCAGGGAGGATCTAGGATTTAAACCCAGGTTTTTGATACCTTAGAGACATTCTCCATGCACTAAATATGAACACTATTCAAACTTTTAGGAAAAGCAATTCTGTTAAGTAAAACCAAATTTAACACAGAAAGGGAGAAGCAACGGGTCCTTTTGCCAATATTGACTTAGAAGTGAAAGCTTTGTTGACAGAAGGACACTCGGCAAAGGGGTGCTGGCCTCTGCCACACGGCCAGCAACCTGCCCTGACTTCTGTTGAAGTACTTGTGTCTTTTTTCCCCTATTTCTTTTGTTTACAACTAGCTATGTGAACGTTTTAACACTCATCATAAAATGGCTATCACTAACCCTTATTTTCTGGGAACAAAGGAACATCTTAGCCCTGCTCAGGGCTACAGTGTGGCTGGCCTCCAGGAGGCCGCGTCCCAAGGCGTGAGTGTGCATCTTGGAACTGGACTGTGCCTCCCAGGAGTCCTGCGAAGGGCAGGTGTTCCTCGGTGTGGAAAGGTGGTGCTCTTCCCAGCCGGCTCCGTCATGTTCCCAGGCAGATCTCCTCCCCCTCTTCCAGCCCGCCACACTGTCACCTCAGTCCCTCCCGTGAGAGGATGCCCACCCCCAGAGTTCCTTGTGCTGAACTCTCTCTGAGCTTCCTTAAAGAGGCCTGGGCAAGCGAAGTGGGTTTTTTTTTTTCAACAAAATAATGGGCTTCTTTCTGTAATAAGAATTCCTTCTCTATAAAATGCAGCATCTAAAGTCCCCATCGCCCACAATGCTGGCTAAGTAAGATCAGTTGCTTTATTGCCTGCTCCTTATTTCTTCCAGAGCTCAGAGATCAACACAGAGCTGGGCACAGCAGGTGGGAGCTCCCCAGGGGACGCTTCCTCAGGGCCCTGAGGAGACCAGGCTCCCTGTCTCAGAGGATGTATCTCACCATGGGAAGGGAAAGATCATAGCTTTGTGTTCCAGATCCTGGGCTGTTAGCACCAGCTATTTTGGGGAAGGGGAAAGCCAGTCTCACAACACTGTCCCCAGAGAAAAGATGCCAATGTCAACGTTAACCGTTAGGAAAACGTCATTAAAGCAAATGAGAAATGGGCTGTGGACATTTTTATGAGCCCAGAATACTCTGCTTGGAGGTTTTATGGAGACCACAGGAAACCAGAGAGACAATCACATTCATAGCTGTTTTTAGAGTCGGCTGAGGATCAATCTTTCTGGTTAACACAGTGTTTGGAAAGCAGACGTTCTCATTGGGGACCATGTTGAAGTAAACTTCTTTCTCTCAGAGAGCTGTGGGACCTGTAAGAGAAAGAATGTTCCAGGCTGAGTGGCTAGAAGATCACTGTCCAAATCCTCCCCGAAAACTGCTAGGAGAATCCTTTCTTTTGGTTCAGGACACTCAGAGAACTAGCTTTTAGACCCTGTCCTTCTGCTTAAATCCTGGTGGTCATAGCATGGCATCCGGAGCCCTTACATATGGGTTTTCTTACTTATTCACATGACAAATGAAGCTCAGAAAGTTTGAGGCAATTGCAATGACTCAGGAATAGTAAGCGAAGGAATCAGAATTTGTCTTATCTTCTTCTCCTCTCTGCCCCCCAGGACTAGGGGGTTGTACTCAAGGGCACTCTATCACGGAACGACCCCTGACCTTTGATTTTGTACTCTGAAACAGTGTCTTGCTAAGTTGCTGAGGCTGATCTTAAACTTGTGATCCTCCTGACTCAGCCTCCTGATTCCCAGGGAGTACAGGCCTGCACCACCATGCCCAGCATGCCTTCTAATCCTGTTGACTCCCTGCCTCTGGCCAGAGATCTGATCTATGGCAGGGATAAGAAAAGGCTGCCCATGTAGAATTGTTCCCAAATGAAGCCTCCTGAGTCTTTGTTTAGGGCTACAAGCTCAGCAGGGCTACTTTTCTTTGTAAATCAGGAGCTGTGTTTTTAGGCATGTATCCACACAGGGAAAATAGGAGGGAGGTAAGCAAATTCCTGGTGGTTTGCTTTCTGCCTTCAGAGTACTGCAATTGTGTTTTCCTCAGAACTCTAGGAGAAGAAAGGGCAGATGGTCCAGAATATTCCTGAAACACTTTGCTCTCCTATTTATACTGACATCTCGTGGTAGTGCTGTCTGACTGCAGTCTGCATTGTCTCCGGAGCCAAAAATTCAAAGCTACCGGAATTCTTTTATTCACTCACATGTTAGTTGAATCGAAAGTTACTAAGCACCTGGTAGGTTCCAGGCACTGAGCTAGGCACTGGAGATACTAAGACATGCTCACAGAAGGGCCATAGAAAAAGCCAAATAGCAGCTTGACTCTGATGAATATAAGAACTCAGATCCAGTGACCCTGCCTGGGGGTATGCCAAGGATTCATAGAAGTAACTATGTCTTTCCTGTGTCTGTTATTCCCCCAAATATGCACAATCCCCAAATATGCTGCCAAGGGTTCTTACTCTGATTTTGGACTTGGGGGAAACTGAAAGTGTCCAAAGCTTGTAAGTAGTAAAGACAGGTTTTGAACCTTGACTTTTTCATATCTCAATGCCAGGACTATACTTCCCTGTCAATAAACAGCAAAAAAAACTTCAATGATCAGATGACATTAGTAAAGGTCTTCAAGAATGACTAAACTTATTCCATGTGATTTAGACCTTAAAAACAGTGGAGTATCAGACTTCCTTGATGTCTACTGCTTGAGTTCTATTCAAATTTATTTAATTCACCAAACAAAACTCACTCTGGACATCATTGTATATACACTTTAGCTAGTTTTTTTTCTGCAAACTCCTAAGTACATAAATATATAATAAAGGTTTTATCTCTCTCTCTCTCTCTCTCTCTCTCTCTCTCTCTATCTATCTATATGATGGAATCTTACTCACCCTAAAAGAAGCTATTATATAATAGCTATTATATGCTAGCTTCTAGGCTCTCTTTCTCTTTCTATCTATCTATCTATCTATCTATCTATCTATCTATCTATCATCTATCTATCTGTCTATCTAAATACATAGGATACAGACAGAGTCTATTTTTACTTCTAATATGTTTTTCCCATTCACATTTTTGGCCTATTTTTTCACTGGGTGTCTTTTTTTTTTCTTTTTTCATAGCATTTTACTGGAGTTATTTAAATATTAATGTATTAAATTTGTTGTCTTATACACTGAAATTTTATGCCAGTTTATTGTCTTTTGATTTCACTTATGACGTTTGAATAAGTAGAGTCTTTTATTTTAATCCAATTTATTCATGTTTTCCTTTATGCTGTGCTTTTGGAATAGTAGTTGGCAAAATCTTTTTCATCCCCTTGTGAAAGAATGCACATATATTTTCTTTTGAATTTATTTTTATTACAGAATATTTAACTTAGTTATAAATTTGGTATTCTACATTATTTTTCCAAAGTATAACCAGGCCTTTGCCATTATTTCATAAGTAAACATTTCAACATATCCGAAAGGTCTACAAATGCTTTGTTTTATTTCCACCCTTGTGGCCTTCCTGAATATTCTCCATGTAATCTTGATTATAAGGTAAGAGATTTATGATGTCTTAATATTAGGTAAGCCAAGTCCTTCCTCATTATCCTTTGGAAAAATATCCTAGTCAATCTTATAGTTTATACTTCCTGGTATTCTGTAAATATGATTTTTACTTCAAATTCAGCCTTTTCTGTGTTTAATATGAGCACAGGAACATATCGAAAGCAATGTCAGCTTTGAGAAGAAGCACCATGAATTTCCTGTGTCCTTCATATGTCTCTGTGTCCTTCTCCAGCCTGTGCCCAGCCTCCGGGAAAGAGGGCTATGATACCTCTCTCTTTGGATTCCCAGTCTGCTGCCTCCAAGCAGTTATAGCTGGAATAGTTCTTAAATATATATTTTGCCTTCTTCCAGGGCTCTGCTGGCTTGGTCCTGAGTATCCTCCTCTCCTCCTGGTCTCAGTGACCGGATGACTACTTGCTGTCTTCAGGCCCATTGAGTTTCCCGCAGCCATGACCACGAGGAAGATCTAAAACACTAAGGGAGATGCCATCCTGCCATGCACAAGATTTCCGACTGTTCCTTGTCCCCCTGTAATGAGAAGCTCATCAGCCTGAACACTCTTCACATTTGTCCGTATCCACCTTTCCACCTGTACCCTCCTTCAGACTCTGCCTTATGACTTCATTCCTCCTGCTTTCCTCTCTTCCCCACACCACGTGCTTCACACCACATCTCCGTGGGTTTCCCCTTGTACTGAGCACCTAACATCTGTCTGTCCTTTAAAAGTGAGTTTTGATTTTGTCTTTTTGAAGAAGTGTTCTTCAGACCCCACCCCCTTTTCCCAAACATATGGGGAACAAGGTAGTGATATTTCCTCCAAATCCTCCTACGGTCATCATCACCAGTCCACAGAATATTATCATTTTAGTTAGATGCTTATTTTTGATAAATACACATTTTATGAGAGCTTAGGCCATATGTCTCTGAGGGATGGATTCATAGTCCCTATCACACCATCCTTGTGTAGCAACCTAGTAAATGCATGCAGACAGGTACTCTGCAACTCCTCTTTCAGTTTCTGCCACGTGACCAACCCTGGTCATCTCTGTCCACTCCTTCTCCTGGGGATCACTGGTTCTAATTTCTCATCCTTTGTTTTGATCATGGCCCATGAAAGCAATGTGATCTCTGTCTTAGAAGACAGAGTGATCTTTTGCCTTAGGATATTTTGTTTTTACCAGTTAAGCACCAAAAGTGTGGATTTGTGAAGCCTGTGTCTCTTAATGCTAATTTTGGAGAATTAAAAGCAAAAGGAGCAAGGCGTTTCTTTTTTCCTAGCTAAAGTCATCATGCTACGAAGTTCACGTGTGTTCCACTGCCTTGAGCCCAGTGACTGCAGTTCCTGAGGAAGGGGGGGTGGAAGGAACCTGCATTGAAAATGCTCTGCCTGGCTCTGCAGACCTCTCTGAAATTACCTTCACGTGTTATCCAGGCCATCCTAGGTTGCTATGGAAACCAACATGTCTGATCAGCAAGAATAAGATCAAGATCTGGAAGAAGTCACTAACACCGCAACCTCCTTTTCCGTCTTTTTCTGATCCTCTCTGGGCAGCGCTTATCTATGTGAGTGCATGTGTGTGCGCTGGAATTCTCCTTTTTTATCCCTTTCTCCTTGAATGCAGACCCCTCTCAGAGCTGAGACTGGACTCCCTAACCTGTCTTGACTATTGTTGGGGATGTTTCAGATAGGTGGTCCCGGCTGTGAAACCACCAAGAGAACCTTTCCTATTAATATCTAAAAGATCTGAGAAGAAATGGTTATGTAAGGAGAAATAACCCACCCTCAGTCCTGAGGACTAAGTCACATTCCACAGCAAAGAAAATAAAAAGCTGCGGTCAGTGTTTTGCTAATGTCTCTGCTGTTAATCCAGGCTCCAGTCCAGAGCCAGGGAAAACATTTCATTCAGACCTTGGAGGCTCTTGTAAAGGTCCCTGTTTCAGCTTGGTCAGAGAATTACCCACCCAGGCAGCGCAGCAGGGAGTGTTTCCTACATTAGAAATTCCAGCTGCATGCTAAAGTTGCTTTGGGCTCCAGCTTGGGAAAAGTTCCACTGAAAAGAAAATCCCCATAGCTTGCTGATGCTGACTTCGATTCTCAACCAGAACCATGGTGAAATGCGCAGGGCTCTGGGTCCCCAGCTGCTCTATCTATCCTCCGGGAGGGGAGAGACGGAGCAGCCCTGGAGAGAAGCTGGGGGTCTGAAACCCTTAGGGAGGACACAGACAGTTGTGAGCATGGATGGAGTCCAGGAGTTTCCAATACGTTATCTCAAAATGCATTCAATTTTCACATCCAACCTGAAAGCTGCATTTTGTCCAAGTTTTGTAGACACAGAAACTGAGGCAGACACTGAAAATCTAAACCCCAAGATGGCACACTGAGGCTGGTGTAAGCTCTGGTCCCAAGCCTGCCAGGTGTCTAACCCAGCAAACTGGTAGAGGGCACCCCAAATCGCTAGTGTGCCCTGCAGCTGCACCCTGCAGTTCCTGCCTAGCCATCCCTTTATACGGAGGGTTTGAAGGGTTTAGAGCAGTAGAGAAAGCTGACTCCAGGAGGGGTCATCTTCCCCCCAGGAAAACTGCCCAACTCAAGATGTCATATGCTCCCTTCTCCCCTCCTTCCTGCTTTCCTTTCTCTTAATATTTCAACAAATGAAACTTGAGCTTTTAAACATTTATTCTCTTTCAGCCTCTGTATTTGGCAAAAGGGCTAAGGAGATAATCTTCTAGTTTTTGGCATATCTTGTCAGGTTGCTTGACAATGTAGCTCTGTGGGGGGCGGCTGCATGCATGCACATTCTTAATTTTAACTTACTTACATTCATCAATCTGTTCATTCTTTCTTTCTTTCTTTCTTAGGGGTGCTGGACACTGAACCCTGGGACTTAGCAAGGCAAGTAATCGGGAGCCTTCTCTGGGTTAAGCAAGGCAAGCTCTCTACCACTGTGCTACATTCCACTTTCCTGTTCTTTGTTATTTTGAAATCTTTTGTCTTCCTTTAAAGAAATCCCCACCTCATTTCATAATGCCTCTTACTGTATTTATAAAGTCTTGAAGTTTTGCCATTTACATTGAGATCTTGATTCCACAGAAAGGTGACTTTTGGATGGTGTAAGGTAGCAATCCAAGTTTTCCTTTCTTCTCTACATGCAGAAGCAAGCTGCCAGCCTCATCTCTAACAGTTCACATCCCTTGCTCTCCGGTTGAACCAGATTCCATGTTACCATGTGTCCTTTGCTAGGGACCTTCAGATCTCATCCAGAGCCTCATTTCCCTCAATATTGGTATTCACAAGATCAAACACACAGCATGGTGTATTTCCATTCTGAGTTCATCTTTGATACTTGAGTCATTTATTAGTGAATTCCAAAAATATGCTTTTAAAAAAATACATATTGAGGGATATGGAATAACAACCCCAGGGAGAAAAGATGGGTCCTGGGGGAGAAGGCAAACAGTGGGCTCTGGACTTTCACTGGGACAATGAGTCCTGAGCGGGGAAGGCAAATGGTGAGCTCTGGGCTCTGGACTTTCGTCCCAGTATCAGTCGGTTTCTAGCTTTTGCAGCCATTTTCCTGATTCATACTTTACATCTGCACAACTGACTGCCCAGCCGCCATGTCCTAGTGTGTAATAATTAAGTCACACTAAACCTTCTGCTGTGATTAAGTCTCCATAAAAAACAGACCCCTTTTGTAACCAGTTGCCATGTACCCCCTGAAAATGTGCCATTCCACCACTGCTTCTTACGACAGCTGGCTGGCCCATGGAGGTCTGCTCCTGTTTCAGTTATTTTTGCTGACACCTATCTGATGCTATTGACTTCTAAAACGTATTCTGATGACAGATTGAAGTAAATGTGATATTGCTATTTTCAACCTTGCTGTGAATTATTAGTTCATTGTTTACAAAATGGCCACTGAATGTAACTAACACTTTCACGTTTGCCTGAAAATTATGTTTCTTACAATTGTGAGGTTAGGATTCTACATTCCTTGGTTCAGATTTACCAAGTGTTTCCTTTAAATCGATGTGTCTCTGTTTTTATGTGTTTTTTGATTCCTGAGAGGCCTGGATTAAAATTTTTTTATTATGTTTATAAATTTTCTTTGTAGTATTGTCATGTTTTGCTTTATGTATTTTCAAATTTATTGTTATGCTTGTACTTTTTAACTCAATCTCTTATCATTATTTCATGACCTAAAGCTAAATAGTTTCCTTTTTTATCAGTATCTGTGTTATATGTTATATATTTTTTCTATCCTATATTTTCTTTTTTTTAATCCTGTATTTTCAATCTTAGTATATCCCTATGGTTTTGATGTTCTATGAAATCCATAGGCTTTTTTTTTGGTTAAAGATGGATCAATACATTAATAATTTGTTTCAAATATTGTGTTATGTTTTGAATATTTCTTCCTCCTTTCTTATTTTCCTATATATAATTTAAAAAAAAATACCAAGTATTCTTATTACGTCTGTAAAATTCTGCTATTTGTTGTTGCTGCTGATTTTTGTGGATGGTTTCTTTGAGTTGTGTCTTATTTCCAGTTCATGTTTTTAATATTCTATTTTTGGTGATGCTTTGAGACTTCGTTTGAGGATGTGTAGAAATTTTGTGTTTCCTTATGTTAGACAAATGTTGTATAATTTAAAACTATGAGGTTGTGCATTTTTTTATGCTTATTTCTCTGTTTTTATACGGACGTGCGACTTCAGAATCTGGAACTGGCTTGTGGACCAGAACACTCAAAGGGGATAAGTTTGTATCTCCCTCTGCACACAGAGCTAATAGCAGGTGAGTATTGTGTGCCTCTGGGGCCTGCCCATTCTGTGGGTACCCGGTTCTCTGAGGAAGTTCCTCCCTGTAGGCTCCAGCATCATGCCTTGTTCTCAACTCTAACTCCCTTCTGTGAAGCCCCAGGGTGTGTCTCTGGTCCTTCCATGTGGGACCCAGGATGCTGCATTCCAGGCCTCTGGGACTGGAGCATTCTAAAGAAGGTCCCAGCTCAGGGCTCCATCATCGCTTCCTGGACACTTAGGATTTGCTTCTGGCCTCAACTGACATACCTTATTTTCTTGGTAGCTTAGCTTCATGGTAAGAGTAACATTTTAATTTTGTGTCCCTTTTCTAGGTATTTTGTGGCAGCAGGGTGTCAGGGTTTTCATCTTTCACCTAACAGGTATTGAGTGTCCACCTGTACTAGACAAGGATCAGAGCACTCAGGAGGGAAGCCTCTTGTCCTCCCGAGGTACTGCAGAAGCCTGTATCCTGGCCACTACAGGAACTAATACAATCAGTATGTGCCAGGAAATTTTCTAGCCATCCTTTATGCATCAACACAGGTATTTCTGTGATGACTTGGTGATTGGGGTGTTGTTACCGTTACCATTTTATGGGTCTGAAGTGAAGGACCGAGGAAGTCAGGTGCATGCTGCTTGAGGGGAAGAATGCACGCGTGGATGAAGCAGAAATTCAAGAGATTCAAATTCAAGTCCCTATGAAATCGAAACCACCCTAGTCTGCTGCCACACTGTGCTGTGACATGGGTCCAGCAGAGTCTGAGTGCTCTTCTGACTCACATTCTTTTCTGATCTTCTTTTTGTTGAAAAAACTCTACCCAGATGGCTCTGTCAGAAACAGTGCTGCAGAGACTCCAAGACACAGTTCTGGGGGAATGAGTCTTAGAGAAAGCCCGGGAGCCACACCCCGTATTCCAAATGTTTAAAACTTGAGCCCAGTGAAAGATTCTCAGATGGAAGAGGCTCATTGTATTATGGATCAATACTATGTCAAATTATAGTTTGTTAATAAAATATTCATTCCACATTTCCTTCTAAGGAACTGGAAATTCCAAGACACACTCTGCTATTGCTCCTTAACTGGTATTTCCTGTTCACAATGTAGACATCATTCTGGCTAACAAACATGATTCCTTTCATTGCAAATTTGCTAAGTGCGTAATTCATATTAATATTGATATACATTTTTACTAGAAAATGCAGTGTGCCAAACATTTGGGTCCAAACTCTTTTTGACTTCCATTCTCCCTCAAATTCTCTTACACAAAGAGTGTTCTTGCTACTGAGAACACACCCAGAACAAGAGGAAAGTGATAATAAAGCAATGCATGGTGGTAGTAAAATAACTTCTCTGGTTATTACAGAATATCATCATCTGTGTTAACTGTATACAACTCAGAAATTTCTACAGAGTTCACTACAGTCCAATTTTAAAGAGTTCCAGGGGGTCTTTGCCAGGTGGGCTAATCAACTGCAAAAAAAAAATTGCAAAATTTTATAGAAAAATATCGTCAGTACAGAGTCATCGTGTCTTTAGAAGCTGCTTGTGCTTATGTCTCTAATGAAAAAAACCACCAACAGTACATTCAAATAGAAAGGAAAAATTTAGCTTTCTGCCTAAAATCAGGAAGCAGCTTTTATATCTAAGAAAATAAGAAAAGATCATGTCAGAGGTCATGATCTTTCATATTTACTGATATTGTGAAAATATGTTTCTACTCATGGGTAGATGAGTGGGCAAGAATGCAAAATTGGTAGGAAAATTTCTCTGGCACTGTTTTAGTCAGCTTTTTTTGCTGCTATGACTCAAAGACCCAACAAGAAAAATTTTAGAGGAGAACAAATTTATTAGGGGTGGGGGTCTCACAGTCTCTGAGCTCTTAGTGCATAGACAGCCAGCTCCATTCCTCAGGGCCTGAGACGAGGCTGAACATCATGGAAGAAGAGTGTGGTGGAGGAAAGAAGCTCACACGATGATCAGAAAGCAGAGAGAGAGAGAGAGACTCCACTCACCAGATACAAATATATACCCCAAAGTCATTCCCCCAATGCCCACCTCCTC
Organism: Callospermophilus lateralis; assembly: GCF_048772815.1. Lineage (NCBI taxonomy): Eukaryota > Metazoa > Chordata > Mammalia > Rodentia > Sciuridae > Callospermophilus > Callospermophilus lateralis. The sequence goes on from NC_135318.1 coordinate 8,718,080, forward strand.
CAGCCACACCCCACCTGTCGCCAATCATCACTCAGTTAATCCCATCAGGGATCAATTCACTGATTGGGTTAAGGATCTCGAAACCCAGTCATTTCTCTTGTAAACCTCCATGCCTTGTCTCACACAGGAGCTTTTGGGGGACACCCCACATCCAAACCCTCACAGGCGCTGAGCTGCAGAAATGACCCCCCAGGTGTGCTGTGGCTCATTCTCTTCAGCAGTCTCTTCTGGCTCCAAAGACACGAGTCACTTCAGCGGTGGTTGGGGAGCAGCATCCTCAGTCTTCAGAATACGGTTTCTGTCCTTGGCCACCCATACAAGGATTTGCTAACCTCTCCTTTGCCTTCAGGGTTCAGAAGTAAGGTGTGCGCCCCGGGAGGAGTTCAGAACAGTCATTTCTTAAATGGCCCAAGGCATATATACCCATACCCCGACTTTGATGGCAGTGAAACTCGGTTCTTAGCCTTCTTAGAGCCTGGCTTTCCAGGAGTCTTGTGCCCAAAACCTGTCTCCTGCCTCTGAGCTTGAACTCGTTCTCCAGACTCTGAAGTGCCCGAGCTCAGGGATCAGGCTTTTCTCCTTTAACTCTTGTGTTCTCAGCAGCTAATAACGATTTCCCCGGCAGCTGCTCAGCACTGACCTGCTGAAGGGAGGAATACATGTTGTCCACGCCTGCGTCACATGCTTGCCAAGTGGCTTTCCCGGTACCACCTGTTGCCATGTTGACTGACGATGAGTACCTTCTGGAGCTAACAGGAGATGTGCTAAGGGAGTATAAGGCAGTTACCAACAAGTTGTCGTCCACAGCTGCCTGAATTTCACATTTGGTGGTTGGGATGGGCCAGCTCAAGTAAGCCAGGCTACTAGGGAACCAACTTTGGAGAATTCTTTAACTCTGATCTTTGGGAAGCACAGAAATGAATGTGCTTTATAGACCAACATATTTACAAATTCCTAGACATGTACTTCAGTGTAATCCGACATAGCATGCTCCATACAATGATTTCTAACTCCTTCCGACCAGCCTTATGCTTCTTGATCAACCATGACAGTGCTCCCCACCATCCCCAAGGATGTTTCTAGAGATGGTTTTTGTTGGCACTTGTGAAGAGAATGAGTGGGTTCAGGCCAGCGATGCTGCTCAACATCCTTCTAAGTGAAGAGTATCCCCTTCAGCAGAGTGATCTGCTTCTGGCATCGGTACTGAGGAGGATGAGAAAGACTTCACACCCACACTCCTCTCTGCTCAGTGTTCTATCTCAGTGGAGTTCAGTGGGTTACTCTTGCCTTGTCCTGTAGCCTTCCTGTTGTTGTTGTTCTTCTTCTTCTTTGACTTTGTGCTTTTGACACAGGTCATTGCTGGCCCTGGCCTTTTTCCTTAAAGCCACAGTTACCCTTCCACTATGGTGATAGTGTCATTTCTGTTTGCTTGTTTTAGTGCTGGGGATTGAGCTCAAGCCCTTGCACAAGGTAAACACACGCTGCCCCGCTTAGCTACATCCCTCACTTAACAGCTTCATCTTTGACCCTCTCGCCAAACTCTTATACCTTTCCTCCTACTTGTGTTTATTCCAATTTTGTTTGCTTTTAGTAAACTGATCCTTGGCTGCTTCTCTTTATGTTAGCCCTATATTAACTCTTTGGGTTTGGCATTGCTATTTGGTTTCCTGAGCTGCAACATTTGAGAATGTGGTGCCAGATAGCATGACTTTCATCCCTGCTCTAAGGAATTCAATACCCCAACCTCTGTCCCTACACCGCACACTAACACACCTGACCAATTATTAGCCTAAGCTCATCTGTGTCATTGATAATAAATGGTTATTCACACTTAGTGATGATGGCAGAGGAGTCTCAACTTCCACACAGCAGAAGCACACTCACTGGGTATTGGAGGAAGCGTGTCTGGGAGGTCAGGGGCAACTGCCCAGTGGGAGCTAATGAGTGGACACAGACTGGCAGGAGTGAAGAGCAAAGGTGGGTTTGTTTCTCTTACGGTTGGTACACTCCATAGTGTCCTAGGCTTACTGTTGAATTGCAGCATTGTATTTTACACTGAATGACTGAAGTGTGTAAAATGAATTAAACACCCTTTCAGGACCTGTTTCATACCTGTGAGTGTGCATGGGATGTTGGTGCCCATCCTCCTGGTCTGCTTGCTTTCTTATCACAAGACACTTGGGAAACTCATGTGTTAGCTTATTTGACAGTTTAATATTCTCAGGTTGATGACCCAGAGTACAGCTGGTGAAAGGTTGGTGACACAGATTACAGCTGGCCTCTGCGTGTTGTGACTGTGAGCTCATATGCTGCTGCTTGGAGTGAAATCCAAGTGCTGCATTTGCACGGCCGTGATCCTCGGCATAACTACTCTGTAAACGTGCCAGGTGACATCTAGCTGTACCATGTTGGTTTTTTTTTTTTTATTATGACATACAATACAATGCACAAATCTGATGCATTTTTATTTCATTGTCTTTGCTTTTTAGTCTAAAGGAAATATGCCCCTGTAGCCATCACTCATGGAGTATAAGACATTATGTGGATCCCAGCCCTCCCTCCTGCCCCTTTCCAGGCACCACTTTGCTCTAAAAGGAAATGACACTTTGACCTTCATCACTACAGATTAGTCTATCTCACCTTAAATTTGTTATAAATGGAAATAAATTACTTTCACTCTATGTTGTTTATATGAGCAATTGCTGCTACTCTGAAACTAGGGTCCGTTCTTTTACATATGGTGGAATTAGAATTTTAATTTATTCATCTATTGTATTTTGACTAACATTTATGTCAAATGTCACACTAATTTGGGATGTTTATAAATACTGCTCCTGTGCATTTTTGTATAGCCTTTTAATGTAATCAGCATGGATTTTCGTTGATTATATACTGAAGAGTAAAAATAGCAAGTTATGGGATATGCAGGTGTTCAACATTAGTAAGTACTGCCAAAGAGCTTTCCTCAGTGTTTGTGCCAATGAATACATTCTCATTGACAATGTGCACTTTTCTCTGCCTTCTTCAAATTTTAGCCATTCTGGGATGAATGAATATATATATATATATACATACACACACTAATTTTAATAAAGACTAATTATGTGGACCACAATTTTATGTGCTAATTAGCTTTTGCATATCTTCATTTAAAAGTCACTCATTAAAAATCCATTTAATTGTCCAGTTATAATTATACATTTTCATAATTGACTTCTAGAATTATTTATATATTTAGGATATGAGCACTTTTTGTCTATATATATTATAAATATATTTTACATTTTCATTTCCTTAATACATTGTGACTTTTGATAAACAGATCTTGATTTTAGTGAAGTTCAGTTTATCATCTTTTTCCTTGATTAGTGCTTACTGTGTTTTTCTGTTAAAAGTTCCCCATTTACCCCAAATTTCATGAAATTATCTTCCACCACTACTGTTTAGACATTTTGCTGTTTTTTCTTCCACATTTAGATACACAATCCATCTGACAATTATTTTTATGTGTAAAGTAAAATATAAGATTCATTTTATCCAAGTTCAGTGGTGCAAACCTGTACTCCCAGAGACTCAGGAGACTAAGGCAGAAGGATTGTAAGTTCTAGGCTAGCCTCAGCAACTTAGTGAGATGTTGCCTCCAAATAAAAATAGAAAGGGCTGGGGGTGTAGTTCAGTATTCCCTGTGTTTAGTCCCCAGTACCACAAAAGACAAACATTAACACCATTTATTTCATGTGGCTATTCAATTGACTGATTTTATATATATATACACACACACATACATACACACACACATATATATGTATATATATATATATTATACACACACACACACACACACACACACACACACACATATATATATATATATATACATAATTTGCCATGTGTTTTAAGTCTTATTTATTTTAATTTTGATTGGTGAATTATAATTACACATGGATGGCAAGGGGACTCTTGTGATATGTTCATATATGCACATGACATAATTTAATAAGTTTTCTTTCCCTAGTACCTCCCCATTTCCTCCCTTCCTCTTGCTCCCCTTCTCCTACTCTGTTGGTCCCCCTTTTATCTTCATGAGAGCCTATCTCCCATCCACTCACTCACTCCCTCCCTCCCTCCCTCTCTATCTATCTATCTATCTATCTATCTATCTATCTATCTATCTAATTTTTTCTCTCTAGTTTCCACATAGGAGAGCAAACATAAGATTTTCTTGACTTTCTGAGCCTGGCTTATCTGTTTTCCTGCAAATGACACAATTTTTGTTATCTCTGTGGCTGTGTGGAACTTCATTGTGCATATAGATCACATACTCTTTACCGTTCATCCACTGACAGACACGTAGGCTTGTTCCATATAATGGTTCTTGTGAATTGGGCTGCTATAAACGTTGCTATGCATGTACTGCTATAGTATAATGACTTTATTTCTTTTGGATAAAAAAATACAAGGAGTGGTGTAGTTGATTTCTTGCTACTTTGGAACTTGGTCTCTTTGTCAGATCTAGAGGTCTTCTGTTGGGGATTTTGTATCCTCTAAGCACAGGATCATATACCAGCAAACAGTGATAATTTGGCATTTGAGTTTCCTATTTGTATTCTTTCATTTATTTCCCTTGCCTAATTGCTCTGGCTAGAATTTTAAGAACTATATTGAATAGGAGTGGTGAGAGTGGGCAAATCAATCCCTTTTTTCTTAATTTTAGTGGAAATAACTTCAATTTTCCCCCATCCAGTATCATCATTGATATGAGTTTGTCACAAATATCCTTTATGACGTTGAGGTAGATTTCTTCTATTGGTAGTTTCTTCAGTGTTTTTAATCATAAATGGGTGCTGAATTTTGTCAAAGACTTTTTCTGCATATATTGAGATGATTTTTGTAATTTTTGTCCTTGATTATATTTATGCAGTGAATCGTATGCATTGATTTGTGTTTGTTGAATCATTCTTGCATCCCTGAGATGAAACCAACGTGATCATGATGTACAATCCTAATTTAAATAGTTGAGTACGGTTTTCTAATATTTTATTGGAAATATTTGCATCTATGCTTATTAAAATATTTAGTTTTCTTTCCTTGATGTTTTCTTATCTGCTTTTGGTATGAGGGTGATACTAGCTACATAAAAATAAATTTGGATGTGTTCCACCTATTTCTTTCTCATGGGATAATTTAAGAAACATTCACATTAGTTTTTTCTTTGTTTAACTTTGGTACCAGGGATTGAACTCAGGGATGTTTAAACATTGAAACACATCCCCAGCCTTTATTGTTTTTTTCTTTTGAGACAGCCTTTCTAAGTTGCTTAGAGCCTCACTAATTTACTGAGGCTAACTTTGAACTTGTGATCCCCCCGCCTCAGCTTCCCAAACTGCTGGGGTTACAGGCATGCACCACCATGCCTAGCAGTATTAGTTCTTTAAAAGGTAAGGTAGAATTCATCTAAGAAACCATCTGGTCCTGGATTTTTCTTTATGGAAGAATTTGAATTACTGCTTTAATCTCATTGCTTGCTATTTGTCATTTAGGTTTTCTGTATCTTCTTTGTTCAGTTGTATATGTCTAGAAATTTGTACATTTCTTCTAGATTTTCCAACTTATTGGAATGTAAGTTTTCAAAATAGTCTCTAATGATTCTCTGGATTTCAGTCATGGTGTCTCTTTATTTATATCTAATTTTGTATGTTTTCCTCTCTTTCTTTTGATTAAATTTGCTAAGAGTTTATCAATCTTGTTTGTGTTTTCAAAGAATCAACTCTTGGTGTTACACTGATCTGCTGTGTTATTTTTTAATCTGTATTTCATTCATTTCATTTCTGGTCTTAATTACTTCTTCCCTCCATCGGTTTTGGAATTGGTTTGTTTTTAGTTTTCAAGGCTCTTGGGATATTTCATTATTTCTTTAATTTGCAATCTTGGGATCATTCTGATTTTACTAATTGTAGGCATGCATTCAGAGCTATAAATTTTCATCTTAGAACTGCCATCAGAGTGTCCAACAGATTCTGGTACAGTGTACATTTATTCTTGCTTGATTATGAGAATTAAAAAAATTTACCCCTGATTTCTTCTGTGACTCATTCCTTCTTTAAAAACATGTTGTTCAATCTTCATAGATTTTAGTTGGTCTATTTTTTTTTTGCTGTTGATTTCTAATTTCATTCCATTATGATCTAATAAGATGCAAGAAATTATATGAACTTTTATATTGGCTAAGACAGGTTTGGTGGCCTAAAATATGGCCTCTTTTGGAGAAAATGGTGTGCCTAGCTCCTGCTATCGAAAAACAACCTTTTCTTCTGTGACAATCCAGAGCTTCTTGGTTATAAATTGGTCGGTCACTCACTGAAAACAAGCAAGTATGCTAGCTTGCTTTGGGACTTTCTGTTCTCTTCCATTGCTCTGTTACCCACTTGTATACCAATACTACATCACTGTAATTTATAAAGCTGTTAATATCTGGCCACAGATCATCTGACATTTTAATTCAAGGGTATTTTTGGTATTCTTGGACCTTTGCATTTCCATGTAAGATTAGAATGAGCTTGTTGATTTCCTCAAAATATCTACTGGAATTTTACTTGGATTATAATGAATCCATAGGTCAACAATATATTAAAGTAAATATTTTAAATTGTATTTTCTACTCTTTGATGCTGATACATAGAAATTATTTCTTGTTATTTGACCTTGTATCCAGTGAAATTTTTAAATCAATTATTACCTCTAATAATTGTTTCTTCTGATTTTATATACATATTCATCTTTTCTGCAAATAATGACAATATTATTTCACGATTTTCAATGTTAATGCCTTTTATATGTTATCTGATTATGATCTCCAGCTTGCCTTTGATAAATATATCTTTTTCTATCTTTAGTCATCTCTTGATCAGCTATGGAGTCATGAAGTATGGAATGAACTGTCCTTTAACAAGACTATGAGACTGCACAGAAGCATGATGAACTAAAAAAAATCTATACAAAATAATTTTTAGTTACATCTGCCTGGTTGACTCATAACTCTAATAAATCATAAGTAAACAATAGTATGATACAAATAAAAAATGACACTAAAAGGAAAAAGTACATTTTTCAGGATTTCAATATGTCAAATAAGAAAAAAAAATCAATAGAACATTTATTTAGGTCATATTTTGGAATGCCTCTAAATACATGCAAACTCACTTTTGGCAGAATAATAAATGTTAAAACACATAATAGAAAACTGAGTACATATGCATTTGTGTTTTCTGTACTATATGATACCAATTTGCTGATTTTGATCAACAATTTGTACTACAAAACTAATATTAAATTTAACTATTTTTTGTAAGATTGAGAGTTGCTATAGGTCCTTTTAATTTAAATCTTAATATTCTGCTATTTTCTCAATGTTGTTACTAATTTTCATAGCGTAAAGCTAGGATGTTTGCTTTTGAGCTAGGTGGCTTGTCGTGCTGTTTCTAGTCAATGCTGATTTACATCATGCTCTGGGGGATCTTTATTTTAGGACTTACTGTGTTGACTAGAAAGGGAGCAGACATCTAAATATATTTTGTGATTTAAAGTAAATGACCCTCTGGGCGCAGTAGCACACACCTGTAATCCCAGCAGCTTGGGAGGCTGAGGCAGGAGAACCACAAGTTCAAACCCATACTCATCAAAAGAGAAGCACTGAGCCACTCAGTGAGACCCTGTCTCTCAATAAAATAACAAAACAGGGCTGGGTCACTGTAGTATGCTTTCTGTAGTGGTTGCATCAGCAATGTATGAGTGTGCCTTTCCCCACATCCTTGCCAACATTCACTGTTGCCTGTATTCTTGATGACTGCCATTCTGACTAGAGTCAGAGGAAACCTTAGAGTAGTTTTGATTTGCATTTCTCTAATTATAGAGATATTGACAAGTTTTTCATATATTTGTTGATGGATTGCATTTCTTCCTCTGTGAAGTTTCTATTCAGTTCCTCAGCTCATTTATTGATTGGGTTATTTGTTTTTGTGTTAAGTTTTTTTAATTCTTTACATATCCTGGAGATTAATGCTGTATCTGAGATGCATGTGGTAAAAATTTTTCCCACTCTGTAGGCTCTCCCTTTACATTACTGATTGTTTCTTTTGCTGAGAAGAAGCTTTTTAGTTTGAATCCATCCCACTTATTAGTTTTTTTTTAATTTTATTTCTTGTGCTTTAGGAGGCAGATCCTCAGCCAACATGACAAGATTTGGGCCTGCTTTTTCTTCTATTAGGTGCAGGGTCTCTGTTCTAGTGCCTAAATCTTTCATCCACTTTGAGTTGATTGTTGTGCAGGGTGAGAGAGATTTAATTTAATTTTGCTGCATATGGATTTCCAGTTTTGCCAGCACCATTTGTTGAAATGGCTATCTTTTCTCCAATGTATGTTTTTGGTGCTTTTGTCTAGTATGAGATAATCCTATTTTTGTGGGTTTGTCTCTGTGTCTTCTATTCTGTACCATTGGTCTTCCATGTTTATTTTGGTGCCAATACCATGCTGTTTTTGTTACTATTACTCTGTAGTGTAGTTTAAGGTCTGGTATCTCAATTAACAATAGCTAACCTAGATTTTATGCCCTTCAACAGATGAATGGATAAAGAAAATATGGTACCTATATACAACCGAATGTTACTCGACCTTAAAGAAGAATGAAATTATGGCCTTTGAAGGTAGATGAATGGAACTAGAGACTATCATGCGAAGTTGAAATAAGCTATTCCAAAAAAAAACCAAAGGCCAACTGTTTTCTCTAATAAGCAGCTGCTGGTCTATGGGGGCTGGGTGTAGGGAAGAATGAGTAAACTTTGGATTGTGCAGAGGAGAGTAAGGGGAGGGGAGGGGCTGTAGGGATGAGAAGGACAATAGAATGAGACAGACATTATTATCCTTTATATGTGTATGATCACACTTTGGTGTGACTCTGCACCAGGTGCAGCCAGAGGAGTGAGAAGTTGTGCTGCATTTGTGTACAGTGTGTCAAAATGCATCCTACTGTCATGTATGATTAATTAGAACAAATAAACAAAAACAAAAACAAAAAAAAAAATAAAAACAGGGCTGGGGTTGTGGCTCAGTGGTCAAGTGCCCCTGAGTTCAATTTCTGGTAAAAATGACTATAGTGGTTCTCTTTGGAGTTCCATATTGATTTATGCTATGAATCTCCATAAGGTTTGGATTTGATTTTTTGCTCTCTTTTCTGTTCCTAATAAAGATTATAACTTGAATTTATGTTTTAGTGAGTTCCCATGCAATATTCAAAATTATTAGTTTTTATTTTTTTTGTGAAGAAAATAAGCACAACGTATAAATGGAAAGTATTAAAACTAAAGATCAAAGACAACCAAACAAGAAACTAGAAAAACTAGCATTCATAGCCTCACTAAAGGCGACCTTAATTAAAACTTTTCCACTAAAGTGGAAAGTGAACATATCTACATGTGAGTCTGGTTTTACAAACTAATTTTTTTCACTCAACATTTGTAAACAACTTTTTGTGTCAATGAATATTCATTTGTAATGTCCTTTTCGATGGCCCAGAGGCCCACTGTATGACTTTACCATGAAAATCAGCAACTTTCCTGAAGAGTACCATCATTTTCTAATACCAGGAGGGGGGTGGGAAGCAGGAGCTTCCCCAGCTGCGCAGTCGATGGCAGTGATTTTTCTGGCTTCTGTTTAGTCAAAATGTCCCCCGGGCAGTGTAGGGCACAGGGTGGGTGGGTGGTGGACTTGCCTCGAAGTTTTCCTTACAGTTTCCATCTATCCTCATGCTCCAGTTCCAGCATCTGTAACACTGGCTTTTTTTTTTTTTTTTTTAAGAATTCAAAGACAAAGGCCCAGAGAACTTATGCAACTCCAGTGTTATGTCAGTTCTATACAAAAAGTGAAGGTTTTAACCCAAGCGTCTTGGACTGCAAATCCATGTTTAGTTCCACTACCTTCATAACCTCCTAAAATTGTGAGAGGCAATGATAGATGACTTCAGAGGCCGACCTCGCTGTGGTCACCAAGGAGAGTTTTTCAAGGCATTGATCATGTGGTTTCAGTGTGAGGGGGCACACCAATTACAGCTGAGTGTGGTTTGCACAAAGGTCAAGGCCATGACCTTGACGGTGATGCCTTATCAATGAGGAGCATGAATTGAATTTTACCCAATTCGATATGACTCAATGCAATTCAAGCTAAAATTACTTTTTGAGCACCAATTACATACTCCATCATTTGCTGGATCTCGGTGCAGAGAACAAAAAAGTTGAGATCTGTATTGTGCCCTTTAGAATCTCTTGTCCCATGAACAGCCATAGGACAAGTCACAGTTGATGACAGCAGCAAATGTTTAGACTTTGAATCAGATACCTAAGATGCAGGGTAAAGTTTTAAAACTTCCTATCTGATTAACTGTGGGGAATTCTCTCATGTATAAAATGAGGATTAAAAAACTCCTCAAGAGGTTATTTTAAGAATCAAACAAATGCAACCTTGAAAGTCTCTTTTTATTGCATATGAGCCATGCAGCTTGGTCTCTGTTGGAGGATAAAATGAAATGTGGTCGTCATTTTACCCTCCATATCATTAATTGCACCCATACATTTAGTTAGAAGTTAAGACATCCCTGGAGGATAAAGAGAGCCAAGACATTGATTCCTGAGGTTCAAAGGTGAAGGGTGAGTGTGTTGCACTGAATTGTTCCTGTGTAACTCATAAATCCTTGGAAAGGAAAACTGGTATCTAGCAACCTGTGGATGATTAGAGAAGAACATTTTGATTAAGTTCCCTCGGTGACACAAAAGGACCGAGCTGTCTGCTTCAGAGCTGAGGTCAGTTCAGGCTCAGGCACTTCCACTGCTTGTGTCACAAAGGGTGCTTTCTATCTCCCTTTGAGGAGCCATAATGACGTGGGTTATTTAGGGCTTATGATCCCATCTGTCAACAGAAAGAGGTGTCTCCGTAACCGTGGTGGCAAGGTGGGAAGGAGACACTCAAGATGAGATGGAGTTCTATTTCAATGTATTCTTGCACCACTATCACCTCTACCTTCACTATTGTGGCTGTTAATGTTTGCAGGGGCCTTCACACTCCCTCGTGGGAGAATATTGCAGCTGTCTTATGGTTCCATGGCTGGACAGCCCGACTGGCCAGCATGCTGTTTTGTCTTGGGCATTATGGGAATGCCTGCTGCCCAGTCCTGAGAGGAAGGCAAGCCGACCAGACGGCATCTGTTAGGATAAGAGGCTGGTCTCCTGCGACTCATCAAATTACTGGATTACAGAACTCTGTGAAAAGTTGGAGAATTTTGCTAGAAAAGAGATAGTGACTTAGGAAAAAAAAAGAAAAAGAAAGAAAGAAAGAAACTAGGAGTAGAATGGGAGAGAAACAAGTTGAGAAGTGAAATACCATAGATTGAGGGTTTACACTTTCAAGTAACGCACATAAAATCACACTGAAATACCTGAGTGACGCCACCCAGAGTGGTACTAGAACCATTCCGTTACTGTGGTTTCAAAGAGCACCATTCCCCAACTTTTCACAGGTTCCCCAATCCAATATTTTCATGAGTTTCAGTGACATCAATCTATGACCTTGACAAGGATGTCATCTATACTTGTCTTAGGACTTTATTTGTCCTTAGAGGTAAATAAACCTGGAAACTTAGTAAGAATTACCCAGAACTGACTTCACATTTGGACTTACTGTTATTTTGAACTCAGATGGCCTGAGAGACTTTTCCTCGGGTATGAGATACAGTAGTGAGCGCTGGGCATCCTCTTTGTCAGAGTCCTGGATTCCAGACTTTCTCCCCAATCCTTGTTTACAGAACACACAGGCAGTAAGAGATGAGCAGCTCTTTGTATTTATACTCGAGGGCCCACAGCACAGGTGGAAAGGATGGCCTTCACCTGGCTCAGGTACTTTAAAGTGCATTTGTAAACTACGGAACAGAGAGGCTTGAAATCTGACCCTTGGGAAACTCCACCCAGAGGGCTCTGCAGGTGCTGGTGATCACAGGGGCCAGAAGCTGCAGGAAGTGGGGAGGACTGGCCCTCTGCCTCTGTGTACACCTGGGTCTTTTCCTTTAACCCAGCTGGACTCGCCTGTGCTCTTCTCTGGCCCACAGGAGGAGACAGGATGCTAATGAGCTTGACCCTCAGATGGGCTCCTTTTCCTCTGTCTCTCTCTCCCCAGGCCTTTCCCTCCCTCCTTCCCCTTCTCCTTCTGTGTCTCTTTCTCACTCCCTCTCTTTCTCTCTGCCTGTTTTCTTCTCACCCTCTTGTCCATGTTGCTCTCCCTGTTTCTGTCCTGTCTTTTTCTCCTAATCTACCTCTGCTTCTAGCTCCTTAACATCTAAATCCTGAGTTTTATTTTCTCTTTTAACTTTCCTCGGCCCCTCATATGATTTAGTTATTTTTTTTTCTTTTCTTTCTGTGCTCTGTGAAAACCTCCAAGAGGGCCATCTGCCTTGATTGATTCTGGGATCCAAGCCCTGACCTGGGCCTGGGCTCACACAGACTTACCAATGTTCCTTGGAGGGCTGAGTTCATTCCCACGTGCAACGCTAACATATTCCTGGAAGGTCTGCTTGATTCGTGGTTACACCCCGGTTGCTAGTGACAGTGCTGCTGTGGGCTTGGGTAGCTTTCTTTTCTCTCTAGTGGAACTGAGCTGTGGAAGGGCCTGAGCAGCCTGGAATCCCCCCTCATCTTGGGATTCCACTTGGGCTGACTCAAGCATCAACAGGACGTGAATACTTGCATCCAGCCTACCTCTGGATCTGGGGCCCTGGGGCTCTGTGTGCAAGGTGTCTGCTTTCAGTGTGCAGCACAGGAGTCAGAGTCCAGAGGGCTTCCATAGGATTAACAGTGGCCAGTGGAGGACCCTCATTTCCTGCCTGTTATCATGACCCTCTTGGCCTTTGCATCTCCTGACCTTTGTGATGTTGTGCAATGGGGAAATGCCAGTGAATTCTGGTCTCATCAAGACGATTTTCAATGTATTAAGTGGAAATAGACCTGACTAATAAAGGTGCCTTCAAAAATAGTATCAGTTAATTACAATTTTACTGATAAGGGAGATTTTTTTTTCATGCTCATTGAGTGCCAACTTGGGCTAAATTGATTGCATTCTTATAAATTCTACATTCTATTGGGAAGTAAATAGATAATAAATAAATTAATAAAATTAATAAAGATGAGGAGAAAGAGTGCTAAGTACTTCAAAGAGACACCCAGGGTGCCATGATAGGGAGTCTCTAAGTGGGGATGGGGGGTGGGTACATTTTTTTTTTTTCTCTTGGTCCTGGAAATGGAACCCAGAGGCACTTTACTACTGAGCCACATCTCCAACCCTTTTTATTTTTTGAGACAGGGTCTCACTAAGTTGCTTAGGCTCATGCTAAGTTGCTGAAACTGGCCTCTAACTTGTGACCCTCCTCAGCCTCCCAAGTCCCTGGCATTACAGGCATGTGCCACCAGGGTTGGTGGCAGGTGAATATTTTAACATAGGAGAATAGAGAATATAGACTCTCACTTAAAGTGTGAAAGTGCAGCTGAAACCTGAAGACAGTAATCCCGCTCAAACCATGCTCACCCAAGATATTCATCCTTCTAAAGAAAAGCATGCCATACTTTCCAAACTATTTAAGAGCTTCCAGGAGCTGTCTGATCTGCCTAATTAGGGACTTGAAGGCCCTGTGACAGCCCACTCTTGCTTTTCCCAGGCCACATTCTCCAGGTTCTGTGGTAGGCTGAGCTACAGATTTACCTCTCTTGAGCAGCTAAAGAGGAAAGATGCTCTGTCTGGAACCCTTGCAGAAATGACCCTTGCTGGTTGCACAACCTCTCAGCATTTTGCAAAGGGGGTGCTGCTGATAGTCAATGCTGAGGTAGGCATCCAGCCCATGGCTCTGTAATAACTGTCCCTGGAAAGGTCCCTATTGACATTTTAATTTTGCTTCACACTCTTGGTGTATACTTGAACTGGAATTCTTATGAAGATGTTTGAACTGTGTTTGATGATGCTTGGCCATAATTAAGCACTCACACTTACAGACTGGAAACACAGAGTAGGGTGTCATCTGACTCCAAGGTTTCTTTGCTGAGATTGTCAGGAACTCCAAACCCTGGCAGCAGAGTGGCTACTTCTCTAGCTAGTGGAGATGCTTTCCTTGCTCTCGTTACACGTGGTCTGGTCTGTAATGGGGCATAAGCTTCTGACTTCAGCAACTTAACGGGGTCTTCATTTTGCTTTAGTGTTAGCTCACAGCATTGTCCCTAAGTCCTGAGTGTGTTGAGTGTAGTGGTTGGTGTTTCTGTAAATCTTGGTCTGCACAGCTCTTCCTGGGTCTGTGTGGAAGCAGCAACTCTTCTGTCTGGCTAAGCCGATATCTGCAGTTTCTTTGCAGGATCAGTTGTTCTGGGACCTCGAGCAGTGGGAAGGGCATTTTAAAAGTTGGTTTTGGAGGGAAGCATTATTTAAAATGTGTGCTTAGAATCTGAACATGTGGACCTCAGGATACTCCTTTGTGGCACCATTAAACTCGACCAAGCAGTGGCAGTTCAAGGAATTTGGGGTGTTCTTTATTATCGCCTCATGACCTGTGTCATCTGGGTTACATTAGCAGCGGTTGGAACACCCCCAATCAATGACTGCATCCTGTGGGTCTATGGCCACCTTTAGGCCAGATGTCATTGCATTATCTAAGTCTAATGTGGCACAGATGCAAATTAGGCATCTGTGAGCTATAAAGTCCCAGATGATGGACATTTGCCCTGCCTGAGTATAGAAGTTACAAACAAGAAAGAATTATAACTGCAGCTTTGTAGCCACAACCCTGAATGTAAATAGGGTGACTGCAGCCTTGGGTGTGAAGGCTGGCCCTTGCCCATAAGGACTGGGGCCAAGGATGCTAAGGGGACAGATGGGCCTGAGTAAGCTTGGGAGATATATGAGTCACAAAAAATACTTCATAGCCAGACAGACCAAGTCAATAGGAGCCAAGCTCTAGCAGTAGCCCAAGTAAGAAGAAAGAAGTGGTGCACTTGCCTTCTCCCCACAGCAGGAAAAGCCACTGGACCAGAACCTGAGGCTATGTGGCATCTGCCCCATGGTTGAATATTTCCTTTATGCCTTACTGATCTCGAACCTACTGTTTCCCTCTGCATGCAAATCTAGTTATCTTTAGCTGCAACTATGAGCAGCCACATAGGAAAGAGACAACTTGATTTTACAATGAAAAGTCAGTGTACTCTTATTCTGTTTATAGGAGAAAGGGTTTTGGATAATTTGCAGTGCAACCCTGCACCTCTGAACTACTCTAAGACCCTCGTGTATGGATAGGGACTGGACTGATTCATCAGGTATAAATAAGTCCTGCTAATTAACAATTCTCCTTCCAGACCCAGCACATCCTCATTGCACCAGTGCCAGCAAATCTTTGAAAGCTTTTTAAATGACTTTATCCTTTGGATCTCTGGCCACAGAGAGGGAATGGAAAATAATATATTGTGCTTCCTGCTGCTGAGTATGGTTCGTTTGTCTAGAGCCACGTTTAATTCGATTGTCATTTGGGCCTCTGTATCACTCTGAGTCAGCAAGCTCATTTCCATAGTGACATATGCTGTAATCTTTTCCAATTTCAGAATACAGCTCTTCTTTCTCTTCTCTGCCTTTTGATTAGAAAGGTGACATAAATTAGTGGGGGAAAAACCCCACCAATTTGGGGATCATTAGACCTTAATCTTAACTCACCAATTTACTACAGGGAGATGAGATTATTTATATCTTTTTAGCCTGAGTTTTCTTTACTATAAAATGGAGATCAACTCCCACTTACGTGTTCTAATGACTATCAAATGAAGTAAAATATTAAGTGCCAAATGCCAGTTACTGTTAGTAAATATTTCTTAGTTCCATTTCCCTGCTCTTTCAAGGCACCTCTAAGTGGAGAGATCATCTAAACATAAACCTCAATTTTGCTTTGAAATGCCTGTCCTTTTTAAAACAATCTTTAATTTTTTTTTTAAAGAGAGAGGGAGAGAGAGAGAGAGAACTTTAATATTTATTTTTTAGTTCTCGGCGGACACAACATCTTTGTTTGTATGTGGTGCTGAGGATCGAACCCGGGCCGCACGCATGCCAGGCAAGCACGCTACCGCTTGAGCCACATCCCCAGCCCAACAATCTTTAAATTTGGGGGTAGCTTTTTAAAAATTCAGTTGTGTACCAGTCCTCTTTTCATCTTAATTCCTTAATCTTGCAGTTGTACCACCAGTGTCCCTGTCTTCCTGCACTCCCCATTCTTTATAGACCATCTACTGCCCCCAAGCCAGACTGCCTGAAGTAGCACACTTTACACGAGGTCTTCTTGCAATTGTCACAGCTCTGCTGCCTGCATAAGCAATGTGAAGCTTCTCCTTCATCCACACTTGCATCGACAGAGCAGTAAACAAAAGGATATTGATCCCCCGAGATGGAGACTAGTGGAAACACAGATAAATAAAGTTGAATCGCCAGGAGACCATAACTCTAGTGGGAAAACAAGAAACAAGCAATGTGTTAAATACTAGACTAAAAGGGCAGTGGTCTTTTTCCAACTATAAATCTTCCATTTCAGAAATTGGGATTCGTTTTAGTTAATGTCTATATGTTTTTCTCCAATAGTGAGGATTTTGGACTGGTGTACAAGGGTCACTCTGAATGGATGATCACTATTTAGTTTCAGCATTTTATACACTGCTCAGGTGTCAATTTTCTTAGAATAATGTGAATGGATAGCCAAGGGCAGGTCCTTTGCCTCTTTTATCTCTAGATCATCAGATGGCACAGGGCATTGGCTGCTTTTTGCAATAAATGGATGATGTTGAATAGAGAGGATGAGCTTCAGACAGAGGCACTGAATTAAAACCAGTGTGGTCAAGTACCAGAGGCAGGCACAATAGGTGAGGTTCTGAGTTGCCCATCAGAATCGGTTTCCTTGGGGTCCAGGGAAGCAGAAAGCCACCTCAGGATTGCTGTGTTAATGAACATATTGTGAGTGAGGCACATAGTGCAGAGCCCAGCAGGTGGTAGGTACTCAACACTTGTCAGTTTGCTTCATCCACTGAAGTGACATGGGTAAGGCACCTGTCACAATGTCTAGAAGCGAACCAGGATGGTATTAGTGAGCCCTCTTCTCTAGCTGGTGTGCATGAGCAGGATGCCTTTGGAGAGATCTGCTTCTCTGTGGCAGAGCGAGGGGGAATCAATGTGTGTTAATTATTGCTGATCCAGATAGCATGCAAACTCACTTCCCTAAGTTCCCTGTATACCAAAGACCCTTCTGCTTAAGAATCCTCAATTGGGGGCCTCCTCATGCACTCTGCCATTTCTGGATTAGAAAGGGCTTTGATGTGGGTGCATAAAGAGCATTTTAATTAGACATCCCTGAGTGCTGAACCTGCCTCCTGCATGCACTTGGCTTTTACTCTTTCATGTAAATACTGGACAAGTATATTTCTCAACTCGGGTATGTAGACCTTTTTGTTCTTTTGTTCAGATTTTACTGAAATGTTAACTTTGCCTCAGGCTCTCCCTAAAATGGAATTTCTCAAGAACTTTAAATTCCTTCCTGCATAGACAAGAGAAAGGGAATTTTTCCCACACTATGAAACTGTGCTATGAATTTATGGAGTTTTGACATGCATTTTCGAGTCACAGGACATTTTATTAACATATGGGAGGTGCCTGAGAGGAGGAGAGACCCGATGTTTAAGCAATGGGTCCTCCTGCTTGTTGGGGAAGTCACCTAACCTTTCCGTACCCTCTGTAATGGTGGCAGGGCACTTGGAAAATTCCTCACTGAATGACTTCCTTTCAATTAAAAGCATATGTCTTAACTACACAAAGGAAACACATATTTTTATACCTTAGATTTTTCCTTATAGTTTCTTCCCTAGAGATTCAGATATTAAAGACATAAATTTTTAGAGACAGAATGATAGCTGTGTCTTGAAGCAAATGGAAGTCCACCAGGCTGGAACCTGGGGGCTTTTCTAATGCCTGGACCATCACATTGTTTAGCCTGGTGTGTCTGATGTGCTGTTGAAAGAGACAACAGGCAAAGATGAAAGCTTTGGAATAGTATTTGGGAACTATATCAGTCCTGATGTCCATTATAGGTGACTTGAGAACCTTGTTTTATTATTTTCTTTTGTTTGGGGGGAATGGGGGGGGCTACTAGGATTGAACTCAGGGCCTCATACATGTTGAGCATGAATTCTACCACCAAGCTACACCTGAAGGTCACATGTTTTTTTCTTTGATATATTGACTTGGAGGTAACAAGTACTGAGTTACTGCTATGAGGCAGGAACTACCCAGTGGCAGTAGCCACAATATGATGCAGTAAGGGAAAGCAAAAGACATACCATTGCCCTCAAAGCATCTGATTAGAGGTTGAAAGACAATGTCTCATTGTTTTACTTATTCCATCTGCAATGACCATGGTGATAGGAGACTGTGTTTAAAGCTAAGGTAGAGGTTAGATGATATAAAATAGAAAGCAGATCCACTCTCTCCCCATGGAAAGCACAGCTCACTGAGAGAGCTGAGCTGAGGATACAATGTTCATTCAATACGGAAGAAAGAAGGGTCCTAAGAGACTTTCCCCTGGGGAGGCCTATGAACTTGGAGGAGGTAGAGATGAACCCTTTTGTTGGGAGACACTTTAAGCTCTGCCTTCCCTCTGAGCTATACCACAGGCAGAAGCCCACGCCTCCACCTGGTGGGGTCTGGGCCCAGGTGGGCTGCTGCGTTCAGGCTTAGCAACATGGTGAGCTCCAAATACTGCCTAACCTCTGGGTGAGAATCTTCCTCCTCAGTCGAACATATTGGAGATCTTTTTGGTACAAACCCACACTGGAAATAGAGTCCTAAACTCTAATTCTCTTGACTGGAGCCAAGAAACACATCAATTCTGTCCCATTACCTACTCCCAGAAAGTCTATATTAGACATTTATAGTTTTGATTTTTCCAGAACTCATAATCCCCCCACTCTTTGTGTGAACTGTTCTTTCATTACAAAAATTATGTGTTTACGAGTAATAAGCCATGTTCCTTTTTGACAAAGGCATTGTGCCAGAATTGGACTCCTCACCAATTTAGGCCAAGTGGAGTTTATATTCAGCATTTTTCAATTTGCTAGGAACAGGGGTGTTGATCCCATAGCCATGGAGTAATTATAGAAAGTTTAGAGACATATTTTCTGCACATGAAAAAAGATGCTCTCTAGTGCAGTAGAAGAAACACAGATGAGAGACATAGAGAAGTTCTGTGAATCCCATCATACCCAAGATCTTGATTTTTCTGCTATAAGCCTACTGTTTTATTTATTGTTTACTCTGAATTGAACTGATTCATTATCATTTCAATCTGAAATATCTCTGACTACTGCAGATAATTTGTGCCCTAGATTTGAACAATGCCTAATTCCTATTGTCAATGGACTTTGGATAGATCACACTACTAGCAGCTCCTGCAGGTATTTATGGCTTTCTTATAATTCCTCTAGTTATTCTTAACATGATCACGTGACCAATTCTAACTGTGCAAAGGAGGCAGAAAAGTATAGTCTGTATTAGGTACTAAGCTAAATGCTGAGATTCTCATCTGGAAATAAAAGGGGAATCTATGGAAGTGACTAGCTACAGTTTTCTTATACTCAAGGATGGAGTAGTAACCTTCCATTTATTTCCCCTTAAAAGCTTCTAAAAATTATAAAACTTTACAGAAAACTTTAAGAGTGAGCAAATAAATTGCCACACATTAAGAACAAATGCATCTTGGGAATATTTCAGTGATGCAAGTTTCATTGAACACTCAAAAATCAATTAAGTCTGCATATTGATATAGTATCTCTTAGTAGAGAATTTTATGGTGATGATCTCAGTGAGTAAGAAAAATAATTTGACAGAATTCAATAGCTACTTTTTGAAAAAAAAAAATGAACTCCTGCCATCAGCATACTTAATGGCAAAGAGCTGAAAGTTTGTAATTTTGAGCCCAGGAAGTAGAGGAGGATTGTGGTACATGCTTTCTATTCTCTTTGTATTAGAGGGCAATAATCCTTGCGGTGAAACAAGAAAAAGAAAAGGACAGCACTTATAGAGATTATAAGGATTAAGCAAAAATGTTTTTATCCTTAGGTGATATGATCACACGGAGAGAAAAATCCAAGGAGGATTCTACAGGCATTAATAGGAACTCACCAAGGTTGCTTGATATGGAATTAACATCTAAAGGCAATGAGCATCATAATCAATGTATAGTCCACAAAAAGAAGTTTAAATCATTACTATTTACCTTGTGAAAGTACATAATGTATTACAAATAAGTCCATGAAAATGTGCAAGAACTACTTTGAATTTGTGACTTGAATTTTTTTCACTCTTAATGGGGTTTGTAAGTAAACAGAATTCTTTAGGTAAAACCCTGAATTATACCCTCGTTTCTCTGCAGTATGTTCTTTTATTTTGTTCCTGTTTATGAAAGCCTATCTTAGAGTCATGGAAGTATTTTCTTTTTTATTTGAAAAAACAAAATTGTTGGATGGTTTTTAAATGAAACCTCAATTTGAATCCTTTTCGTTATTTAAATTATTAGTTGAAACTAATATTTCACTCATGTATCTCTTCCATTATTCCGTTTCAGCAAATTATTATGTTGCATGCAGTAAACTGTGATAGGGTTTTCCTCTTTGCTCTCAATTTTCTCAGTTGTCAAGTCAATTCTTCGTGAAACTACTCAGAGACTCCTTATTATTTCCGGTCTACATCCTAGCTAGTGAAGATGCAGAAATATAAGGAATAAATATTGGAGGATGTCTGTGAAAAATGAACATTGTTTTCAGCTGATAAGATTGTATACGAATCTGAAAAGAACAGAATTAAATAATGACATAAAAAAGGATTCAGTCAGAGACATACAAAAACATTTAACACGTTAAAACCAAGAGCTTCTCTTGCTAAACGAACAATTTATTTGAAAGAACAATGGGAAGAGACAGCAGTCCTGGGGCCAACAGTCCCAGGGGGATGTGCATGGGCTGTTCCCTGGGAACAGTAGGTGGGCCTGACCTGACATTTTGCTGTTTCTCTCCCTAAAGGCTTAGCAGTAGGTGCCCCTCTTCCCTGGGTTAGGTTTCATGAAACAGGTCAAGTTCTGGGTTCAATAGGCCTCAGAGCTCTCCTCCGTTCCCTGGGGCCAGCTGGGGAAGAGACCCTTGAGAACTCCACTCTCCTTCATTCCCTTCTAGGATCAGAAACACTACTTTTTTTTTCCAAGATGTATTCCCCCAATAATTTTTGAGATAAAACAACTCAGCCTCATCTCCAGCAGTCTGTCTCCTGGCACTGGACATTTGGATTCCTGAGGAGAATCTTGATTTTATATTTATATGATGTGATGTCCCACTTGGTAGTGGTAACTGGTTTTTGTTTCCTTAGGTTCTTCTGACAAAGGAAATCACTTCCCAAAAATGATATTGGAAACTTCTCAACTTTTACAGGATCAATGATTATAGGGATTCAGTATCTTCAATGTCTTTTCCCTCCCTAGTTAAGTTGCCAAATTAGCGTAGAGAATCTACATTTCAAGTTTGCTCATACATCCATTTGTTCTACCTGGTTGGTGGTTTCTACCCTCCCTGAGTCTGAAAATATATCCACCTAAGTAGTGGATGCACGTGCCTTGGCTATATGGTGATTTAGGGAGCAAGAGAGAACAATATCACAGTGAAGACATCCCTTCTCATTTCTAGATGCCAATACAGAGCTTAACAATGAAGGAGGTAGGTCAACTAAATTCCTTCCTCAAATTGCAGCTGTTACCCTGCTTGCTTAATGAGTCTTGGCTAAATTTCAAATTTTCCACCAAGAAAATAAATGTGATCACACTAATAATTGCATTAAAATATTGGAAGATCATTTACATGAAAAAAAAATTCTAAATGGGTGAGGGACACACAGTTGTAACTACTTTTAAGAGAGACTTGTCTTGGCATTTTGCAAACTAGATGTTAGTTTTAGACTATCAAGTTTGCTCATACATACAGTATCCAAATAAAATATATTTTGAACTAGTCAACATATTTTAGTTAGGGAAATAATGACTTGTTTTGGGACATCTTAAATTTGACTATCATTCTAATAATACAGACCAAAATAGTCCTTTAATACACAAATTCTGTCATTAATGTCCTATTGCCAATAAAAGTTTTTATATTGCTTTGCTGAGGCAGAAAGATCACAAGTTCAAAGCCAGCCACAGCAATTTAGTGAGTCCCTAAGCAACTTAGTGAGACCCTATGTCGAGAATAAAAACAAAAACTAAAAAAGGGCTGTGATATGGCTTAGTGGTCAAGTGCCCCTGGGTTCAATCCCTGGCACTGCCCACTCCCCCAACCCCCCAAACAACAACAACTTTGTTTTGGACAAATGTACAAAAATCTACAAATGAACAAGTATACCACAAAAATCTACAGAATATTGTCATAATTAAAAAAAAAAAGTCTTCATGCTGTCCTTTGCAGTTAACCAATATTCTCCATCCTCAGTCCTGAAAACCACTATCTCTGCCCTATGTTTTTGGTGTTTCAGGATGTCATATGAATAGAATCATGAAGTATGCAGCACTTTAGAGCTGGCTTCTTGTTTTTAGTAAAATTATTTGAGATTCATCCATGTTGATGTGATTGTCAAGAGTTCATTTCTTTTATTGCTGACTACTATTTCATTTTACGTGACTAAGGTTGTTATAAACATTTTTAATGAATATTGCTTTAATTTTCTAAGTGTTCAATAAGAGTTGAGATTCATTCTTTTGCAGATGTTTGCATATGGTTGATTAATTGCTTCTGCACAACTTGTCAAAAGATTGCTATTTGAGTATGAAATTTTTGTTGGACCTTTGTTAAATATAAATTACCTATGTTTGTGTCATTCTAATCTGGCTTTTCCATTCTGTTCCATTGATCTATGTGCCACCATAGTCAAGTTTCAATTTTCTAGAGTTTCATTTATGTATAATCAGATAGTCTGTACTCATTTTTTTGGATACCTTTTCCTTTATTCGGTATAATTATTTTGATATTCAATCATGATATTGCGTGCTATTTATTTATTTATTTTAAATTACTTTGTGGTTTCTCCATTTACTTGTTAGAAGAAGTATTGGTTGATTCCAGTTTTTTTTGCTGTGAGCATTTTTGTATAAATCTTTGTATGCACATATGCTTTCCTTTCTCTTAGGGAATCTCCTAGCAGGGGGATGATAGAGTCATATGGTAATTGTATGTTTAACATTTAAGAAACTTCCAAACTGTTTTCCAATGTGGTTGTTCAATTTTGAATATCCACCAACAATTTTATGCTTGTATTTTACTCTAGAAATTTTGTAGTACTGTTTCACACCAAGTTCTTTGGTTTATTTTAAGTAAAATTTCATGTAATGTATGAGATATCAGATTGAGTTTTTAAAACAAAACAATATGCACTCTGTACATTTCATTTAGGTTGTTGGATTTTTTGATTGGGTCTTTAATGTCTTTATTGATTTCCTATTAACTTGTTCTATCAGTTATTGATTGAGAAAGGAGGAGTCTAAAGTCTCAACAATAACTGGGCACTTTTCCATTTTCCCCTTTGCTGCTTTCATTTGTACCTCGTGTATTTTCAAACTTAGTTGTTAAATGCCTAAAAGTTTTAAGGTCATTTCTCTCTCTCTCTCTCTCTCTCTTTTCAAAGAATGTATTTATGTCTCCTAATATGTATCATCCCACTTTTAAAATCAGCTTTTGTGCTGCTGTGAACAAGACAGCTTACTGGAGAGAAAGTTCATTTGGCTCACAGTTTCGGAGGTCTCAGTGCATAGACAAATGGCTCCATTGCTGTGGGCCTCGGTGTGGCAGAACTTTACAGCAGAAAGGCCTGGTGAGGAGAGCCGCTCAGGACAGGGCAACCGGAAGCAGAGAGAGAGCTTCCCTCCCCAGGGACAAAATACAAACCCCAAAGGCGAATCCCAGGGACCTACTTCCTTCAGCCACATCATATCTGCCTACAGTCACTGTCCAGTCACTCCCTATCCACTAATGAAGACAAATCCGCTATTTGGGTTACAGCTCTCATACGATAAATCATTTCACCTCTGAAAATTCTTGCATTGTTTCACATGTGAGCTTCTGGGGACACCTCATCTCTAAACAGTAACACCCACTTTATTCTTGATAATATTGGCGGTTTTGGAGTCCACTTTTTTCCCAATGCTAATATGGCTACTCTAGTTTACCTATAGTTAGCACTTGTGTGATTTCGACTTTTTTTCTATGTATTTACCTTTTTAAATTATCTATGTTTATATTTAAAGTGGATTTCTTATAGGGAACTTTTAAATTTTAATCTGATAATTTTTTAAGTGCTGTGCTTAGACTGTTCACATTTGATGTGTGATTATTGAGCTATTTGAATACATTCATTAGTGTGATTTTTTTCTTTTTGTTCTGTTTTTGTTTTTAATTTCTTTTTATCCCTTTTTTTGTTAGACATCTTTAATCATCACTATTAGTCTTTAACTAACCACAGTATACTTTTAAATAATATATTATTTCCACATTAAATCTAGAGTTCTTTAAAGGTATATTTCATTTCCTTCTCCAATGGGTTAATTTATTGTTGTGCACATTTTACTGTTAAGCATGTCATGGGCACAGAACACAATACTTCTATAATTGGTAAGAATAAGAATTCTTTTTTTTTTTTTTCGGTGAAAAACATTGAACAGATTCTGTTTTTCCACATTTTATTTCATATACACTTTCTTCCTTTTCTTGGGTTGATCCACTCTTCTGTGTTGTATTGTATTCCTTCTGCCTCAAGTATTTCAACATTTCTTGTAGCATAGATTTCCCTTAGTTAATCTGGGCTGCTATCATGAATTATTATAGATTGGGTGGCAAAAACACACTAATTCCCCCCAGGTCTGAAGAAATGCAAGGTCAAGGTGCCTGCCAATCAGAAGATCCACTTTCCGTCTGCATGTGAATGCCTTCTCCCTCTACCTGGCACGGCGGTGAGGAAACACACACACACTCTCACACAGGGTACCTGTTGCCAAGACCACCGACGAGCTCTGCTCTTCTGATCTCACCACCTCCCAAAGTCCCTACCTCTTGGTATTGTTACCTTGGAAATTAGAATTTTAACTTACAAATTTTTCAGGGATACAAAGATTCTGCCTACAGCCAGCGCTGACAACA
Organism: Callospermophilus lateralis; assembly: GCF_048772815.1. Taxonomy (NCBI): domain Eukaryota; kingdom Metazoa; phylum Chordata; class Mammalia; order Rodentia; family Sciuridae; genus Callospermophilus; species Callospermophilus lateralis. The sequence goes on from NC_135318.1 coordinate 8,743,393, forward strand.
AGGAAATCTGTGAGTTTTTGTTGGTATAATTCATTCTCCTCCTTTTCTGACATGTATTTTCACTGGCTGAAAAAATGCGTGGAAATCATCCTGTGCTCCCCTCAGTACCTTAAATATGACCTTCCCTTGCTCTTGATTCCAGTGGTTTGGGACAAGCAGTCCGCTGCCCTTGCCTTCCTTCTGCTGTGTGGCTGTACCGTGTCTCGAGTGGCCTTTAATGCTACATTTTACCTTTTTCCTTTTGTTTTGCTCTTCTTGAATAGAACATGGATATATGGTTTAAACCTGCCATCCTTTTTTTTTTTTTTTTTTTTTTTTTTTTTAATTCTGACTATTTCTTTTAAAGATTTGTCCTGCCCTCTTCCCTTTTGCCCCCTTCTGGTGTTGCAATGACATGAAGGTTAGACCATTTGAAATTTTCCCTTAGATTAGATACTTTCTTACTCAGGCATTCTCTCTCTCTCTCTCTCTCTCTCTCTCTCTCTCTCTCTCTCTCTCTCTTTTTCCTTCTCTCTCTTCTTTCCCTCCCTCTTTTTCCTTTCTAAAATTTTATTTTGGGCTTAGGATTGGGTAATTCTTATCTGCTAACTTCAAATTAATTAATTCTTTCTTCAAATTGAGTTCCCTGGTGATAAAGTGAACGAAATCGTTCATGTTCTTGATTATGCCTTTTATTTCTAGCATTCTGACGTCATTATGGTCTTATATTTTCCGTCTTTCTGATGAGATTACCCAGATAATTTTTACAGTATTTACTTTTTGCATTATAGCCTTTAATGGTGATTAATTAATTCAATTCGCTGTTTGATTCCCTGCGAGTTCTAAATGTGTGTCACACCCGGGTCTGTTTCTGCTGAATGCGTTGTGCCTCACCAGTATGTTTTTTCCCTCCTTTTATTGTGTGCCTTGAAGTTTTTTTTTTTTGTTGTTGTTGTTGCTGTTGAAAACCAGAAATAATGAACTGTAGAGACTGAAGTAAGCGATTTTTGTTTTCGGTCTAGAAATGGGCATTCCTTTCTTTCTGCCATGCCATCATTGCAAGAGAACAACCCAATTAGGCAGGAGTTGAACTTGGTTTTGTTTTTCTTGTTTCTGTGGTTACCCTCGGTGCACCATGGGCTTCAGAGTCCTACTACAATACCTTGCGTTTAGGATGGTGACTAGTTTTCTAGAGGATTGTTTTCTCAACCTCTGTTGCTCCCTTAGCAAGTGCGCTCTCTCCCTGTCTCTCAGACTCACACACACACACACACACACACACACACACACACGCTGCCTCAGAGAACATATATCCATATCTTTATAAATATATAAATGATGTGTCAATATCTAGATGTGTGTTCTGCCTCTATCCCTTTTCAGGCTGGCGTCTCTCGTCTGTCCATCTGCAACTTTCCCTTGCCACTTGTGACTTGGGGCAGGGATTGGTGTTCTTTTCTTTTCTGATTAATCTTAGGCGGGAGCTGTGTCCCTTCTCCCACAGTGTCGATTTCCCACGCTGCAGGGCGGGAACTCCCTACCAGTCCCACCAGTAAACCTGGGCCCTGGGTGTCTCTGCCCTTCCTCAAGCTGCGAGTGCCGTTCTGTTCACTTGCACAGTGGGGGTGGGTTTCACCAGGGCCTCAGGCCAGCTGCACTTGCTGGCCTTCCCCCCACGTCATGCTTTCATTCTGAAGGGCAGATAGAAGGAGTTTGGGTGACGTCACACAGCCCTCTTGCAGTAGCTGTGGTCACAGAGCCCACGTCTACGGGAAGTTCACTTTTCCTGAGGGTTCTTCCCAATCTCTGCTGTGAGCTCTTAGGAGAGCAAGGAGAAGAGCTCGTGAGAGGTGACAGCTGGCCTGTATCTGTGGACAGTGCACTCGTCACCGTCCTGGGATGGCGTGTAGCTAATTCGTACGTAACTCCAGCTGAGTTCCTCCTGCGGGCACCCTGTTTCTTCTTCCTCAAGTGATGGAGCATTTGTGATTCGCCCTAGGTGCAGGCTGGTGTTTCTGCAGATGTTCTACCTTGAGATTTCAGAGGAGTTGGTTGCCTTCCCACCTCAGGTGCTTTCAAGAAAAGTCTTAAACTTGTGGTTTGTCCCTTGATTCTCTAGATAATGTCCCCTGAACATGTTGTTTTACTAACCTCTCTAAATTTGCACATATCTTCTTTTATTTATGAAATATCCTCTCATGATTCAGACTATAGTCTTTATTCTTTAAGACTAAGGCAACTTTCCCTTTATTGGTGACGAGCTTTCTGATTGCTAGAATTAAATGCTTTTCCCCTTTGTATTCGTATCATTCCTGGTTCTGATTTCTATCATCAGATTCGAAATATTAAGTGGAATTATTATTTACACATTCATCTTCCCTACTGTATAAGATCTGTAGGCATCTATTTGTCCTGAGGTTACACAATGAGTAACAAATGCTGGAGGCCAGAAACTAAAGAAACAATCACACTTTAATTTTAGCCACTATTAACATGATGTTGTATCCTTAATTTCTCCATATGCCTTCAAAAAAATTTCTATCATCTATTTCTCCTTATAATCAATATGAACTACTGTTTTCCTCATTTTATAATTCAGGAAACTGAAACTCTACTAGGTCATGTAGCTAGTACCTAGTGGAGCCAGAGTCTAAAATCAAGTCTGCTTCATTACAATAATACGATATTTGATCACATGCTTTGGATATGATGATTACATTTTTTTAATTGGTTGTTCAAAACATTACAAAGCTCTTGACATATCATATTTCATACTTTAGATTCAAGTGGGTTATGAACTCTCTCTTTTACCCCAAATACAGATTGCAGAATCACATCGGTTACACATCCACATTTTTACATACTGCCATATTAGTAACTGTTGTATTCTGCTACCTTTCCTATCCTCTACTATCCCCCTTCCCTCCCCTCCCATCTTCTCTCTCTATCCCATCTGCTGTAATTTAATTCTCTCCCTTGTTTTTTTTTTTCTTCCCTTTCGATGATTACATTTTAAATCAGATATTCAAGTGGATGGATTAAATGTCATCCTGCTCCAATCAGCAGCCTTTAGACTCTCCTGCCAACCTTGACTTTCAAGTATAACTAAGATATAATCCTTAACTCTTTAAGAACATCTGGTTTCCCAGACAGAAGAGAGTCACTAAAGCATCCTCTTCTTATAATCTGTGGATTCATAGATATATTATAACAATATAAATGCATTTATGATGCCCCCACCACCAAAACTCGAGACAGATCTCTGGCGGGAAAAGTATTCATAATAACTATAACATTCTTTAAAATAGAAAGCTCAAATAACTTCAGGATTTTCTCATTATTAAACACTGAAGGAAATGACTCAGAGGGGAGGGAGTGTCACGGAGGGAGCTCCGTCACAGGCACAGGGCAGGCCAGCTCCTGGGTCCCCCTGGGTAGTGTTGCCCTGTCAACAAGGGGCAGTCAGAGCAGGACAGCCACGGGTGGGGAGAAGTTTAGGGGAGGCTTATTTAAACCCAAATGAGCTTTCCTGTGGTTGCAGGTGCTGCACAAGATAATTGCCTTAGAGTCTGAAGAACACCAAATGGTTGACTTTTGGTCATACTCTCTATAGACAAAAGCCCATTAACATAGATTTATGATGATCATTTTATGCATTTGTGCTTTGGATTATGCAAGAATAAAAATAGAAGTAAGATAAAAATAGAATTACTTCCTGATGTCCTTTCATTTCCGTCTGAGGATTCTCTTTTGCATTTCTTTCAGGGCAGCTTTAGCAGGGAGGACCTGTATGAGCTCTTGTTTACTGAGATATCTTAATTTTTGAATGATGGTTTTGCCAAATATAGAACTCCTGTTTAGCAACTCTTTGAAAACATTTTCTCTTTTTACATTTTTATTGGTGCATTACGGTTATCAATAATAGTGGGATTCATGGTTACATATTTGTACACGCACATGATTTGGGGCATTTACTCACCTTGTTTCCTCCATAGTTTGTGATAAAACATTAGCTGTTAGGCTTGAGTAGGAACCTTGCACTTGGTGAGGTACTTTTCTCTTGCTGTTTTCAATACTTTCTTTTGCCTTTGCTTTTGAATATAGTGTGTCATAATATGAACCTCCTCAATTTACCCTCTTTAGAGTTCATTGAATATTTTGGATATGAAGACTCACGTCTTTTACCAAATTTCTGAAGATTTTAGACTCTAAGTCATCAAATATTTTCTCCACCTCTTCTTTCCATCTTATCATGGGACTCCCATCATATACAGGTTACTAGATTTGATGATGCCCCAATCGTCTCTTATATTGTTTATTTTTCTTTCTGGACCTCAAACAACAATTTCAATCCTGCAACAAATTTACTATCTTTCCCTTATGCCTGCTCAAGTATGATGTTAAAACTCTTCAGTGAAATCATTATTTCTCTGAATACTGAGACCCTAACATTTCTATTTGGGTCATCTTTAAATAATTGATGTGAGTTTTTAAATGTTTTTTATTTAGTAAGACATCATTCTTCTGGGATTGTTTATTGTTGTTGCTGTTTGTTGTGGAATGGCTCTTTGTGCATAGTTTCCTTAAGCGTTTTGATTATTTTTGAGAGATTTGATTTAGTCTTTGTGTAGGTATATGACATCTAGGCTTCCTCAGCAACAGTTTGGGCTAATTTGTTTTCCCTGTGATGGGTTATAAATTCTTTTTCTTTGCATATTTTATATTATGTTCGTGTTGTTGTTGTTGTTATTGGGGTTTTCTTTTGTTTGTCTTTGCTGTTGATGTGGTAACCATGGAAATCCCATTCTGCCCTCTCCTCCCATAGTTTGTTTTTACTGTTTTGGTTTGTAGGATTTTTTTCTTACTAATATTCATAAACCTTTTTAAATATAAATACTGGCCTTTTTGTGTGTTGTAACTGAAGTTTCTGTTCTATTATCTTATTGTATCAGGTAGTGATTTGACAGATTTTCTTAAAATGCCTGAATCTAGAAAAAGAAAAAAGGGGGGGGGAATGGAGGATGAAAGAGATAGAGGGAGAGAGAGGTGAGTGGGAAAGAAAGAAAGATAAAAAGAAGAGAAACTGTGTTCTGGTTATAGCAGAAAAACTTTGAGTTAGGGTACTCCTCTGTGCTTATCCACTCTGTTTTCAACTCTGCTTAGCCTTACCTTCCTGCTTAGACAGAGTCTAAAGTCGCCCAGAGGTGAATGTTTAGGGGTTTCTTTCAGCATGTCTAATTTTCAGCATGCACAGGGCTTTCCCAGTTCCCGATCTGGACTGAATGTTTGTATCCCATACTCCCCATTTATTATATTAAAATTCTAACTTCTAATGTGATAATTTTGGGAGGAAAGATGTTTGTAAGGTAATTATGTCAGGAAGATGGAGCCTTCATTAATGGGATTAATGTCTTTATAGAAAGGATTCCAAAAACGTAAGAAAATGACTTACCATTGATAAAGCCCATGATGCACCCAGAATAAGAGAGAAAAATAAAATCCAAGGCCTTCCCAGTGCATTTCATCTGAGATTTCAGAATTGATGGCAAAGATAGGTAAGCTTCCACGCAGAGGGAAATAAAACAGACTTCAAAAAATGGCACAAGAATCAGAATCAGAATTTCATTGTTTGCTGGCCAATAACAACAGAAGTTAAAGTAAAGCATATATTCAAAATTTTCAAAAGTTGATTTTCACCCTAGAATTTGATATTCAGACAAAAGATCAGTTAAGTATGAGTACAGAAAAAGCTACTTTCACAATGCTACTTGTGACACGCTAGAAGACAGCATGGCCCTTAACCAAAAAATCAGAGTCAAAAATTGTAGAGGAGAATATTAGCATATTATTTTTGAGCTGTAAAAATTGATACAAAAAATTAATTAAGAGAGTTTAAATTGGGTGTGTATCCATGGAAACTAGAATGCATTTTTTTCTAACATACTTTATGGAACTAACAATTTCAAAGACATGAAAGTATAATTTTGGTAAAAATAAGACTAACGGAAGTACATTAAACGGGATAACATAATTATGGTGTCCTGCAAACATTACTGTCTGAGTACTTCTACTTTCCATCATTATCTAATTCTGAGACCTTGAACAAGTCATTGTTCTTGCTGGGTTTGAGTTTACTAACTCAAATCATCATCATCATCATCATCAGGGGTCGTGGGATGGACCTAGATTGAAACCCTTTTAAAAAGTCCAAGATTTTACAAATCCAATATTTATTCTAAAAGCTACTTGCAAATTATATAGTTCTGTCTTGTCTTTGAGCATTGTTATCATTTTTATCCCTAATTTTAATCCTGCATCATAGGCATAGTATTAAAGTGAGCAAAATAGAAAACAATCTTCCAAGATTTTTCATCGTTATAATAAGTTTGATGACAGAATAGCAAGAAAAATGTACCATTCACATCTTTGGACATTGCATAAAAGGTGAGTATTCCCACCTTTTCCTTCTCCTCTACTAACATTTTAGGGAAGGTGTGGCCAAGGTTATTGGCACAAAAGTGTAATCTTAACACTTAGAAATTGGATGCCACTTGAGAAGTGCAAAAATTTTACATCCATAAATCTGCTTCACAGTGCCTGATCCATTGAAGACTTTACTAATTGCTAGTTTACAGGATCATTAAACCAGGGAATACAGTTTGTGGCAGTTTAGAAGGAAAAAGTTTCCTAAGCCATGACTACTGAACTCCACCATCGCACAGACAAAAGTTTTCTCTTAGAAAGAAGTCTCTGGTCTTCTGAGCTCATACTAGAATTGCCCATTAAGCTCCTCTTAAAACTTTCTAAAGCTTTTCCAGCTTACATCTTTAACTTTTAAACATTCCTCCCATCAACCAGCTCCAAAATCTTCTGAACCCCATGGTCCTGTTGGTTATAGCAAAGGACCCACTTCTCAGTAACAATGTATGTTTTAGTTAGGTTTTGTGTTGCTGTGACCAAAATAGTGACAGGAACAACTTAGAGGAGGAAAACTTTATTTGGAGCACTTGGTTTTGGAGGTCTCAAGCCATAGATGGCCAGCTCCCTTGCTGTGGGTCCAAGTAGCAAGAGCACATCATGGGGGAAGTGCTAGGAATGGGGGGGGGGCTAGAAAGATGCACCCTTCCAGAGCACACCTCCAGTGACCCACCTCTTCTAGCCATGACCCACCTGCTGCAGTTACACCCATTCAGTCCCCATTCAAACCAGGAGGGACTTGACTAGGTTACACATCTAATTCAATCAGTTTACTGCTGAATATTCCTGTAGGAACAGGAGCTTGGGAGGAGATACCTCCTATCCACACCATAAAAGGTTGTAATCTTATCTGCTCAGGACACTGAGGCACGGGCATCCACACTCAAGCTCAGCCTGAGCAACCTGTCTGAAACCCTATTTCAAAATAAAAAGGCCTTGGAACGCCACTCAGCGGCAGAGCACTTGGCTAGCGTGCCTGAGGCCCTGGGCTCAATCCCTGGAGCTGCCAATCACTGGGCTTGAGGGAATGAGTTCAACCTCCCATTCCTTCCATACACCACAGGTGCTTTGACCTTGAACTTGTGAGTTTCCAGAACTGTAAGAAGTCAGCTCCTGTTGGTAAGAAATTACCTAGTCTAGAATATATTGTTAGAGCAGCACAAAGGGACTAAGGCATCTGGGAACACCTTCATTTCTCCCCACCTTAGGGAGGACACTTTTTCTGGTTATAGGCCTCGAGAATGACATATTCTGTCCTTCATCACTTTGTGTATAGCAACCCATTGCCTTTTGTGTTCCAGGGTTTCTAATAAGAAATCGGATGAGAACTTAAGAGGGTAATGCCTTCTCAGGTGTTAACACTGTGTTCTAGAGTGTCTTAGGGAAGAGAACATTTTGTTATAGTATGATGATGTGTGTGAAGAGCTACGGTCCTTCTGACACCAGTCATTCCAGTTACAAGAAAAGAGTTGAGTGTAGATGTGATAAGGTCTTTAAAATCCAAAAGTTATTACAGATATTAGACAAGGCCTTTGAGGTACACTACAATTTTTAACTTTTGAACAAGTAAATATCAGTTTTCATATCCCGTCGAGGCAAAAAGCTTATGGAGTTTTCTTGTTCTTATTATGAAGAGGGAAAAGGTCCTGGAAACCAAACAGTGAGACAACCACTGGGGATTGTCCCCAGGTGTGACTGAGCCAGCTCTTGCTCTGGACTTGCAAGGAGCTGTTGAGAAGGAATTTCAAACATTAGCTGTGTAAGTCCCTGGCTACTGCCGGGTTTTTGTCCAAGTACAGGACACTCCTGGAAGTAGCTGTCAGATTCTCAGGTGGTTAGCTCATTTGGTGGTTTGGTAGTTCTGTTTTCCGTCTTTGATATTGGGTTTTTGATCTGGATTACTGGGAGGGGGGTTGTCTGTTATTTTATGTATTTATTATTCAGCTACCAACCTTAGTTGGGGTTGCTGCGTAGGATGTGTAGTGAAAGTAGTCAGACCCGTGAAGTGTGGCAGGGGTAAGCGCTTGCTGTGAGGCCACCCCATGGACCATCATAGGGTCCCGAGGGACAATGGGCAGGAAGGCTTTGTCCATGTGACACTAGCTCACTGTTTCAGTCAGCTTTTGTGTTGCTATGACCAGAAGACCTACAAGAACAGCAGAGAGGAGGAAAAGTTGATTTGGGTCTCACCATTTCAGAGGTCTCAGTCCATAGATAGCCAGGTCCATGGCTTTGGTCCTGAAGTGAGGCAGAGTATCACAGCAGAAGAATGTGAGAGAATAAAGCAGCTAAGGGTATGGCAATCAGAAAACAGGACTGTAAACACCAAAGGTACTTTTCCAGTGACCCACACCCTCCAGTCAAACCCCACCTATCTGCAGTTGGCCACCCAGTTAATCCCTAGTAGGGGATTAATGCACTGATTATGTTAAGCTCTCACAACCCAATTTTCCACTTCTAAACTTTCTTGCATTCTCTCACACATGAGGTTTGGGGGGGACACCTCACACCTAAGACATAACTTTCTACACCTGCCCCCCCCCCCCGCAAAGCTCATGCCCATCTCATGATGCAAAATATACTTAGTCTATTTCCAAGAGATCCCGTAGTCTCAACATTTCCATCACTGTCAAAATCCAAGTCCAAAATTTCCACTGCGACTCAAAGCAAGCTCTCAGCATGAGCCCCTATAGAAATCCAACATATAAAGGCACGAAGTAAACATTCTCATTTGGAAAGAGAGAAACAGGGTCACAGAAAGAAGGTATGGGATTAAAACAAGGCCACATCCTTCTGGGCAAACAAGTCCTGTGGCTCTGTGTTCGGCATCTGGGGCCCATGGCTTTGCGAAGATCTCTCCAAAGGCCTGGGTGGCTCTGCCTCGATGGCTTTGCTGGTTGCTGTCCACATGGCCTCTCTCTTGCTGGTCTCCACTCAATTCCTGCAGCTTTCCTCAGCAGACATCTTACGTTACTGGCAACTCTGAATCTTGCGGGGTCTCCTTCTCATGACTCCACACAAAGCCCTCTCAGGAGCTACCTTCAAGCACTTCGATCCTGCTGCACTTTGCTAGGTCTTCCAGATCTTCTTTGAAGTCTTGGTGGAAGCCTCCTGACCCTGACTGCAGCATCCTGTAGAACCAGCACCACGTGGTTGACACCAAGGTCTACCGCTGTCTCAGGCAGTAGCCAAGATTCCTGAGACCACAACTAAGCAGCCTCTGAGTAGCTGGGTGATCGATTGTGGCAAAACAACTTCCTAGCTCCCCCTGTTCAAGCAGTGTTCCCTAATAGTCTCTTCTCAAGTGGAAACTTGGACTTGGATTGTGACAGTGATGGAATTGTTAAGACTCTGGGGACTCTTGGTAACAGACCGTATATGCTTTGCACTGTGAGATGGGCATGAGTTTTGGGGGCACAGGGGTAGAAAGTTACTTTTATACCCTTGAACCTGAGGTGGGTGTGGTATACTTGATTCTTGAGATACCCTCAAGCCATCTTCTCTGTTGTTTCTGGGTGAAGTATTTAGCATTTCTTTAGTGGCTATACTCCCTTGAACAACTACCCCTTCCATAGCCCCAGTTTTTCTTGCCAAACTGCAAATTTTCCAAATTTTTCTGCTTTGCTTTCTGCTCCTGATTATAACAGTAAATGAGGCTAAAATCTTCTAACAATCCCCATTATCACCCCTGGAAGGCTGTGTCTCCTTGAAATTTCCTCCCCCAGATTAGTCCATCAACTTTAAATTCAGCCTCACAGAAAGTTTCAGGACATGGGCAAAATGTAGATAACTGCTTAATATAATATAATATAATATATATAGTATAATATAATACAAACGATCTCTAGATCAACCTCCAATAGACTCCCCCTCTTTTGAAACTCTATGAGCTCAGCTTTGCTGTCCCCAGTCATATGGGCATACTGCGTCTGAGCTCCCTCCACCAGAGTTGCCTATTACCTCTGCTTACAGCAATATAAAACTTTTTCAGTTTGCGTCTCTAAATGTCTCAAAATTTCTCCCACAAATTCCAAAAATGTCCAAAAGATTCCAAACCACATGGTCGGGTTAGTCACAGCAATGAATCTACTTGTCAGTACCAATTTCTGTTTTAGTCACTTTTTTTTTTTTTTTAAATTGCTGTGACGAAAAGACATGACAATAACAACACAGAGAAGGAAAAGGGTATTTGGAGGTTCATGATTTCAGAACTTTTACTCCGTAGACAGCCAGCTCCATTGCTGTGGGTCCGAAGTGAGGCAGAACTTCATGGTGGAAGCATGTGGCCCAGAAAGTAACTGAGGAAACAGCACTAAGAAATAGAGAGTCCTTACTAGTGACTACATCTATATCTATCTATCTATCTATCTATCCATCCATCCATCCATCCATCCTGAGGGCACATTCCCAAGGACCCACCTCTTCTGGTCAAACCCTACCTTCCTATAGTTATCACCCAGTTGTTCCCTATAAATAAATTAATGCATTTGTTAGGTTAAGGATTTCATAACCCAATCATTTCACCTTTGAACTTTTTGCAGACTGACACATGAGCTTTTAATTTATTTATTAAGATTTTATATATATATATATACACACACACACACACACACACACACACACACATATTTGACAGCAGAATGCATTTTGATTCATTGTACACAACTGCAGCACAACTTTTAATTTCTCTGGTTGTACATGATGTAGGGTCGCATCATATGTAAAGTCATACATGTACCTAGGGTAATGATGTCCATTTCATTCCCCCAACTTTATTGCTCCCATTCTCCCTCCCCACACCACCCTCCCCTTTGTGCAATCAAAGTTCCTCCATTTTTCCCATGCCCCCTCCATTAACACATGAGCTTTTGGGGGATGCTCATGTCTAAACTATAACACCCACCATCTCATCTTTAGGACAGAGATGGCCATGAAAATCCTACCAAGTGCAGAGCCAAGTTTCCCCAATGTATCTCAACCAGATATAATGGAGACTGTAGAACATGCAAATGTGGCCCAGCAGTTTCATGTTATTTAAAATATCTACCTTGTAGCCAGGTATGATGGTGCACACCTGTAATCCCAGTGGCTTGGAAGGCTGAGGCAGGAGAATCACAAGTTCAAAGCCAGCCTCAGCAATGGTGAGGCACTAAGCAATTACTGAGACCTTGTCTCTAAATAAAATACAAAATAGAGCTGTGGATTTGGCTCAGTGGTCGAGTGCCCCTGAGTTCAATCCCTGGTACAAAAAAAAAAAAAAAAAAAAAAAAAAAAAGAAAGAAAAGAAAGAAAGAAAGAAAGAAAAGAAAAAAAAATATCTTCCTTGCAATGGAGCATACAAGTGAGGGCCAGCTATGGCACCACATCCTGGAGACTGGTGGCATGCACAGGAGGAAACCTGAAGAATGTCCAGGCAGATCATATGTGCCATATGCTACTGCCATGAGAAGGGCTTTGGCACAGAGACCTGAACTAAAGAACATGTTGGTAGATGCCAGAGGAGAGATTGGACTCATCAACTTGAGCCTGAGCAGTAGGTTCACTGCTGGGCAGATACTGGACAGTTTCTGGGGTACTTTCTCATAGTATTTCCAGAAGTTTTCTGGCAGAAAGAATATGATGGACCCCCAGTGGGCACATGAAGCCTGGAGTGTCATTCTGTACTTTAAGGTCATGGGGTGCCTTCCACTTAAGGGGACCACTGCTTGGCAGCTGAAGAAGTGAGTCCTTCTTGAAAGGTAGCACATTTGCTCCATATTTCCACTAAAGCAGAAGCCTGTCATTCTAGTGAGCCACTCTCCAGCCACCCAAACCCCCCAATAATGACAATCATGTTTGACATGCATTATGACCCATATAATGTCTGGGTATCTCTGATAACCACAGAATTGATGGGGCGATGGCTAGGTACCTGATACACCAGCACAGGGTCCCAGGGGCCAGGCTGCATGTTCCAGCTGAAAGCTGTGCATGTGGAGGTTGGGCCTCCCCTAAGCCCAGCAGGTCTTTGCACCTTCCCTCTCCACCCAGAGAGGGGTGCCAGGAGCCTGCCCTTCTCACCTGCCCCTTCCTGCCCTGTGAGCATCAGCTGCCTGAGGAGGCCAGGCCAGAGGGGCAGCGGGAGAGCCAGCCTGTCTGCAGAGGACCCTGACCTCCCTGGATCTTGATGTCAGGTGTGGACAGTGGTCAGGACTCCAACAGCAGCAGGAGTGAGGTGTGCAAACCAGCTTGGCCTTTCCCCTAAGGATTCTAGTCATGAGTGCTTCTGGAGCCACCTGGAGACAGAAGTCCCCATGGGCCACCTGTGAGAGATGTCAGAGACTGTTTTCCTGAGACCCTTGCTCCTGCTTGCTCTACTCTGACCTTTCTCCCATGCTTCAAGGATAGCAGAGACGGTTCTTAATACATTTCTGTTCTCACAAGGAAAAAAAAAAGCAGCGTGGATTTCTGCCACAGAGTCCTCAAGGGGGTTGATGTGCTGTCCATGCCTCTGGCTGCTCCCTGTCCCTTCTTTCCAGCCCTCCACTTCTCTGAACTGCTCCTTTGTCCTTGCAAGTAAATCAAAGGGAGGGTGGAATTGAACTCAGGGATGATGGCTGCCTGGAGTCAGAAATAGGAGAGCCTGAGAATGTGGGTGGTTTATGTGACCCCTCCTTCCCCCCCTCCTCAATTTAATTAAGTTCAAGTTGAAACAGATTTATTTATATTTTCCAGAACATTTAGTGAAGTTGTCTTGATTTGGGCCAATTTCTAAGTGCTTTCCTCCCCTTTATTTTAGAAGAAACTTGAGACTCTGGTCCCTATTAGAGAGGAAAAAGCATCATTGATGTCCAGCTTCCCTCCAGCTACCCTGCACTGAGCAGACGGTGTGACTCATCTTTCCTAGAAACACAACAATGAGATCATCTGTCTGTTTCCTTCCCACTCTGAATACAGTTGAATTGGGTTTTTTCTGTGTTCAGAGATGACTTTTTTTTTTTTTTTTTTTTTCTGGAAAGCCCTTTGCTTGTTAATACACAAGAGTTTAATCATGTAATTGGAATACGGTGAGGAAGAAAATGAGCAGTGATTAATGCATTCTTTTTTTCCAAGAATACATCCCTGTTTCCAAAACTAAAATTGAATAAACGATGGAAAGAGGTACATCTGTATTTTGTTTTGATTTCTCCTGCGACAGAGGACTCACCACTTCCAGAGGCAGATCTGTTTTAACAGTCCCTTAGATCATTCTTGCTTGCAGGCATACAGCATCTGAGGGCCTATGACTTTACTTGCCACCCTTAGCCCTGACTTCTAGAACTGGAGAAGATGCCTAGCCCTTTGTAGGCAATTATCATCTCACATGATCAGCTCTACTTCACCTGTAGAATCGATATATGGGTCATTTTATCTTTGACATTCTGTTATACTGCTAGGTTAACAATTTGGCCTGAATTACAAATTCACATGTCTGCCTTTACATTTCTGAAAGTGTCCATTTCAATAAATCAACAAGTTATTACCACAGAATGGGCAAAATTTCTAGAAAAAAAATGATTTTTTCCTGAATTAATATTATTGTTGCATAATCTATATCTGACTACGTTAATTACCAAAATATGAGCAATTTTATATTTTACAATTTGTTACTTAATTCCAGAAAGGTGTTGTCTAAAGTTACTGCATCAGTCCAAGTAAAACTCTACTCTAACATTCTATTAACTGATTTTCATATGGGCTATGGGCAAAAAATGTTATAAAATTCATGAAACTTATTTCTAAGATATTGATTTTATAATATTTTCCTCCAGGACACTCTCAAGTTCTTTTAAAAACTGAAATCAAATGTAATGTCATATTTATCTATATCTGCAAACATAAGGTTGGGAAACAAAAATAAAACAAAAGAACTTTAAGAAAATATCCGAGTAGCCCAAATCATACCCCAGGTGTACTTCTGTACATGAGGAAGCCTAAAATAAAATGGAATGTTTAGATAGTCAATCAGAAGAGAAACTTATGATTTCCCATGCAGGTTTAGGATCCCCTTTAAGTTAATTTTCAAATAAAGATGGAAAATATACTCAGAAATATAAAGTTGAGATAATCTGCCAGGAATGAAAAGAACTCTGAACTCAGAGTCAGGGTGCCTGATTTCTAGATATGACTTGGCTGTTAACTATCTAGCCCCTGGAATGGCAGGGTTTGCAGGCAGAAGAATTACTAGGGTTGGATGAAGAGGGTAAGTCGACGTGAGAGATGATGGGTGAAAATTGATTAAACGGTGGACAGGATACGTGCAATATTCTGTGGCATATGCAACTTGTCCACTCACAGAAGGCCACAGGCAGAAGGCCAGAAGTAGTGTGGACATTACAGCATAACACGGAGAACCATTCTTGCTTTCTGAAGTGTCCTATAAAAGCAGCACAGCTCCTTGGTACCCCAAATCCCCCGTCACTGGGGCATGAGCATTCCCACAGCATTCTCTTCCTCTATATTGTCCTTTAATTGTCTTCTTCCCTGATTGCATTTCTGCTCTGAGATGTTTCCCTTCCAACCTTTTCTGTCCAGGCTTTCGTGCATGGATACAGTGGTGAAGCAACACCTGGGAAGGGGAGTGCCTTCCATTGGCCATCCTTCACGGGGAAACCTGTGTAAAAGTCCTCCATAGGCATTAAGGACATTTCCTACTCTCCCTGGTAATCTTGTTACTTTCCACAGATGGCAGAAGCAGCCTTAAACTTTTTCATTTCTTCAAAATAATTATCATCACACCTCTCAGACATTTCCCAAGCTCCCCCCCCCCCCCCCCCAGAATACTTGCTCAGCACGGAATCAGCTTCAGTCTGTCATTTTCAGTGAGTGGAGTAAAAGCCAGAATGTCTTCACAGACACAGGATTAAAACAAGATGGAGCAGCTGCAGATTCAGCAGTGAACTCCCAGGTAAAATATGGGCTGTCAGAAAGTGGCCAAAATGGAACTTGACTCATTCTCCGAGATTGGGTCACTGGAAATCGCAATGAGAATTACGTGAGCTGGATACTCTCCTCTTTCCACTGTGCCCCGGGAGACTGAATGACATTCTGTGTCACCCCGCCTGTGACTGTGGTGTCAGGGTGGCTCCAGGCCATCAGAGAGCCTAGAGGGATGCTGGGGGCTGGAGGAGAGAGGTCTGAGTGTTATCCACCCCTCCGTCCTCCTTGGGGCCAGTGGTCTCACGGTGGCTAACACAAACCCTGTTGTATGTCCCCCCTCCCAGGGCTCCAGCTCCCCAGGGTTCTGCGAGGTCTCTCTGACCTCCTTCTCTTCCAGGGCTAGAGGCAGTGAATGCTTTTGGCTATTGCCAGGCTCCGGATTGAGAATGGAGATTGTAGTTACCCCTGAAACTCTGTAAATAAGCCCTCTGTTAAATGCCCTTTAGTCACCCCTTGAACAGTGACTACAGATGTCACAGTGGTGGCAGGTGAACCTTTTAGAGACAAACATGTTGATGTGGCTGTAATCATGCTGCAGCAAGACTTCGTCTCTCTTAGCTCTGGGACAGACCAGCTTTGTGTCCTCAACACCATTAATGATCTTCTCAGAGACTCAATTTCCTCATCTGTAAAAAGGGGGTAGTACTTAAATATCATACTCATGGCATTAATTAAACTATAAAATATCTAATATATTAAACTAATTTTTTTGAATCGATATCTCCTTTGGATTTTTACAGTATTTTACAAATGACTAATGAATGTAGGAGATGTTTCCATTATTCATCTTTTCCAGCCAGTACCCCAACATCTCCTGGAACTTCATTTCACTTTCTTTCCTTTCCCTCCAAACCAAATGGATCCTGTACCTCACAGAGTTTGTGCCCAAGCCCTGGTCTGCTGAGTTCAATACCCGTGTTTGTGAGGACCACCCAGCCTGAGAGCTGCCCACTTAAGGAAAATATCTGTTTCCATCCACCCCACCCTCTTCATCCCCACCAATAGATGGTTTCTTTATACTCACTTTTCTGAGATGCAGTTAAGTGGCTTGGCCTCAGTGCCTTGTTTAACTTAAAAACCCGCCTAAGTGTTTCCAGAACTTTTATGGGAATACCTTCTCTGGCTACCTCCAGGTTGGGCTCTGAGGGGTCCGTGCTTGTGAGATTGCTATTGGTACTGCACTTGGTTCCTCTCTTTCTGTTTAATGTATTTGGAAAAGTTGAGGAAAGAAATCTCAACAAGTCCTTCCCCCTCCAAAATGAGGCAAGTAAAAATGTCACCTATAGATTGAAAGTACTTTGATGAAATTCTCCTGATTGCAGCCAAAGCAGATTGGATATAGTCAAGATTTTCATAGTTGGACTAGTTGAACTGCTTGGGACCTCTATACCCTTAACCATTGTGAGTTCTGGTTTTGTCCTTTGGAGAGTGAAAGCAATATCCTGTCCCTTGATGGCAGAGCCACCGTAGTGAAGGAGTCTAGAGCAAGGCATCTCCTCTGCCTGCTGGAAAGCACAAGATCCGGCAGCAGCTGGCAAGCCACAGGACACATTTCAGGAAGTTTAACAATGGTTTGTTTCCTTACCGGATACTGTTTCTAGATACTTCTGTGGGCTTACTCTGCATAAATGAGCCGGTGACTTAGAATATATCCAAATTGTCAGTTTGAAAGATGACCAACTCATTTGTAATTCATGACTTTGGGAGTTCAACTACTCTATATTCCTCATACTGAGTAAAAAGAGCCTACCGGGACAGGCTGGAGCTACCACTTGGACTGGGCCGTGAGGCAAATACCATTTCTACATAACTTACCACACCGCTACAGTGTAGCATATCACCCCCATCATCAGATGAGAAAACGGGGCACAGAGTGCGGCTTGCCCAAGCCTTGCAGGCTGAATCATGCTGTCCTTGTCAACCGATGTGCCATCTGGATCACTGGAACCTGTGAATGGGTCCTTTATAACACAGAAGATGCTTTCTAGCTGTGATTAGATGGAGAATTTGGGGTGCGGGGAGATGGTGTTAGAGTCACAGGTTGGGTCAAACGGAGCACAAGGATTCTTAGAAAAGGGAGGCAGGAAGGTCCAAGTTCGCGACAGTGTGTGATGATGAATGTCCGGGTCAGCGTGAAGGTCAGCCTAGAGCTCAGGAGTGGGGGCCACCTGGGGAAGCTGAGGGGAGACAGGGCTGCTCCTCTAGCACCCCCTGGGGGCTCCTCTCTGCCGACAGCTCCAGCACGCTGTTGAGGCTCAGTTTGGACCTCTGGCCTCCACCACCGTAGTAAGAAAAAAAATTTGAGTTTTAAGCACACTAAGTGTTTAGTAATATGCTGGGACAGCATGAGGAAACCCATAAATCAAGGCTCACCCAAGATCACATAATTAACTTAAGGAATTGAATTACCCTAAGGAGTTTGATTCCGGAATCTTCACATTTAGTCACCACAGATTACTTCATCCTAAATTTGCTAGCCGGTATTCAATTAATGTGAATAATAATGTTCGCATCACAAAAAGCATTTGTGGTAATTATTGAAAGATATTGAGGATGTGACCAGGTTAAAGAACACGGGGCCACGTACCTGCAGCTCCCCGGGGAGTGAGATGACCTCCATCTCCTCCTCCTGGGAACTCAGGCTTCTCTCTGACTCACCTTGCAGGAGAGTTTGGCAGCAGGACTCTGTGTGGTTCCCTGGACTTTCTACTCTGGCTCGTGGAACACCTCTGCCATCACCTGAGCAAGCTGCGGGGCCACCGGGGAGAACCACGGGATCCCAGCCGACCACCAGTCCCGTGGCCTGACCTGAGAATGAGGCCACCCTGCTGAATTCCTGTCTCACTGAGGACGTGCTTTGAAGCCAAGCAAGACCAGAACTGTCCACTTGACTCATAGAATCATCAGAGAAAGTCAAACGGTTGTTGTTGAAAGCCACTCATTTTTCAAGCAATTAGTTCTAAAGCAATAGACAACTGTTACATATGTAAAGTACATAAAATGTCATCTATTTTCTTGCTTTAAAATAATCAAGCCAGGCACACTGTCCCAAGCCTGTAATCCCAGCGACTTGGGAGACTGAGGCAGGAGAATCACCCAGTTCAAAACCAGCCTCAGCAACTTAGCAAGGCCCCAAGCAACTTAGTGAGACCCAGCCTCAAAATAAAACATAAAAGGGCTGGAGATATGGCTCAACGGTTAAGTGCCCCTGGGTCCAATCCCTGGTACCAAAAATTAAAATATAAATAAATAAAATAAATGAATATTTAAATTAAAAAAAATGATTTAATTCTTAAAAAGACAAATTTTAAAAAGAGTAGCAAATATCAGTTTGATACTGACTGAAATTAATTTCATCTCCTAATTTCAGGCTCTGGGAATATATTAATAAGATTAAATTAGTGTCTGCAAGGACATTAGGAATTGTATATAGTCTAGTTTTCTGATAATCCACTCAGGTTCTTACTTTAAGATAAGGAAAATGAGGCCCAGAGACATTGAGTCACTTGTCTGAGGTCACAGAGCTAAAAAGAAACAGAAGGGTTTTTTAACCAAGATATGTCTGGCACAAAAGTACATTCTTGCCCCAAACTCCAATGAAAATGTTCCCAGCGGCCCCTCCAGACATCATGCTGCTCTTGTAAATGTATCCAACTAGTTTTCATCAGGGAGTGGAAAATAGCCAGGACATGACATTCTGTGAAATCTCCCTTAAACTCCGAATCCAGTGGTAACGGTTGCCAGGCAGATGTCACGCGCTGAAACTGCCTGTTTTAAGCAGTTAGAGCACTTTTAAAGAGCCTGCTCCTCTCGAGATGCATCACATCCTTAGCTTTGCTCTCTCCTCCTCTGCTCTGAAATACAATGCAGAAAAAAAAAATCTGTTCCTTAAATAGAAAGCCCTGGTCTTGTAATTGGAATTGGAGACTCTGAAATAAAGGGAGAAGGAAAGGGGCTGGCCCTCAAGACGGTCCCTTCTCCCTGAAGAATCCATTAGGACACACACACACACACACACACACACACACACACACACACCCCGGGGGAGAAAAGTCCTTCTGGTGTTTTCCGTCATTTTGCATGTCCCTCATTTTTTTGTCTTGTCACCATTTTCAATCAAAGAGACTATGTGAGAAGAACACTGGCCCAGATTCAACAAAAGAATGGAAGTCTGTCGAAGCGATGAAAACTCTCTCATAGGAGCAGCTTTGCACAATCCACTCAACACAATAAACTTATAATCATTTCCCTATTGGAACATTTTAATACCTTTTTTTTTTTGTTTTTCTTCTAGAAGGACTTCTATGTACTAATTAAAAAGAGACATTAAAGGAGTATACAAGGGTGGAAACTATTTATAGTCCCAACATTTAGAGCTGATTACTCTTGATACATTAGAATATTGTGCTTACAGTGTTAATGTATTTTGTACACCCTTTTTTTGCATCAATCAGACAACGTTGTGTTTTTTTTTTTTTTTTATTAAGACAAACCTTAAAAGTTTAGCTCTTGGGGTTAGGGTTGTGGTTTAATGATAGGGTGCTTGCCTAGCTTATGTGAGACATTGGGTTCCATCCTCAGCACTACATAAAAATAAATAAATAAAAGATAAAGGTACTGTGTCCATCTACAAATAAAAAAAAATATTTTAAAAATCAATAGTTAGAAAAATAGTCTAAAAATCGTTTAACTCTTCATAGAAGTCAGAACCTTTTACATGGCTGGTACACCTCCCCTCTTCCTGGGGACATTAAAAGAATAAGTGCCTTTGACCATAGCAATGACTGAGGGTAGCACTGGCAGTTAGCACAAGGAGCCCAAGAATGTGAGACTCTTTCACTGTTCAAGACAAGCTTAAGGTCAAGGAATTTCTCCATCGAAGGAGAATCACTGAATTTGGAATATTATTGTGATCGTACAACTCATTCTTTGCTAGTGGAAATGCAAAAAGGCACTTTTTTGCTTTTCTTTCTTTCTTTTTTTTTCTTTCTTTCTTTCTTTTTTTTTTTTTTGGATAACAGGGATTGAACCCAGAGGTGCTTTGTCACTGAGCCACTGAGCCACTTTTTAACTTTTTTGAGACAGGGTCTCACTAAGTTGTTTAGGACCTCACTAAGTTGTGGAGGCCTGCCTGGCCTTGAACTTGTAATCCACCTGCCTCATCCTTCTGAGCCACTGATATTATAGATGTGTGCCACTGCATGGGGCCATGTGCACTTTTGAAGAGAGTGTGTCCTAGTCTTACTAAAGCTAAACACTGTTTTTCCATACCATAAAGCAATTCAACTCTTGGGTATTCATTTAACTCATTGTAAAATTTAAATTGATACAAAAACCTATGCATGAATGTTTATAGTGACTTTATTGATAATCGAAAACTGAAAGCAACCAAGATATCTTTCAATAAAGGAGTAGATTAACAGTGGTTTATCTATATTTAGGATACTGCTAAGTGTTAAAAGGAAATAAACTATTAAGCCATCTGAAGACATAGATGAATCTTAAATGCATGTGTCTTAATGAATGAATCAATCTGAAAAGATTATATAGTTAGTGGATGGTTCTAGTCTTACAACATGCTGCCAAAGGAAAATTATAGAAACAGTAAAAACATCATTGGTTTTCATGGGAAGTAAAGGACAGGAGATTTTTTTAGGTGACAAAACTATTTGGTATGATATGCTAAAGGCAGATAAGTGACACCATGTATTTGTCAAAATCTATCAAAATTTACAGTAGAAGAATAAAGCTTATTGGAACGGAGCCACTATTTAACCCAGCTATCCCACTCCTCAGTTTAAACCCAAAGTACTTAAAATCAGCATTCTATAGTGATGCAGCCACATCAACGTTTATAGCAGCTCAGTTCACAATAACTAGACTATGGAACCAACCAAAATGCCTTCAATAGATGAACGGATAAAGAAAGTGTGGCGTATATATAGTGGAATGTATAGTGGAATATTATAGTGGAATATACAATAGAATATTTCTCAGCCTTAAAAAAGAATGAAATTATGGCATTTGCAGGTAAATGAATAGAACCCAAGAAGATCATGCTACGTGAAATAAGCCAATCCCAAAAAAGCAAAAGCAGAATTTTTCCTCTGATAAGTGGATGCTGATCCATGGTGGGGTGGGGAGATAGGGAAAAATGAAGGAACTTTGGTTTGTAAAGAGGGAAGTGAGGGGAGAGGAGGGGCTGTGGGGATGGGAAGGATAGTAGAATGAGACAGACGTTATTACCCTTTATAAAATGTATGATCATACTACTGGAGTGACTCTTACCAGACAGAGAGAGGAATGAGAAGTTATGCTCCATTTGTGTACTGTATGTCAAAATGCATCCTACTATAAAATAAATTAATAATAAAAAAGAAAGAGTGAAGTTTAACTGTGACAACTATATATATGTAAATATATATGTGTGTGTATATGTGTATATCTACAGGAGGATGAAAGACCCAGGGATGAAATACAGGCTCTGACCAAATACTGGAAATATATTATAAATGCATGAAATAACCTCATTGAAGAGGATCAAGAAACTCGTGGAAAGTATTGGAGTCTGCAAGAATCTTCAAGTAGTCATGCAGTCGCCTCATGTATACATGAGGTTAACATACACATAAGCATTTCGTTGGACAGTCAGCTAAGAGAATCTAGAAGCCATAGTACCCCAGTAACAATGAGCTAACACCCACATTGTGGTTTTTGTTATGATTCAGCAAAAAAATGAACTAGAGATTTAATGGAGAAATGGTTGATTCTGGGACTGAGTCGGAAAATATGTGCAGTGAACCTTCAATGCCTTGTAGTATAAGCAAGATAGGAAATATTCAGACAAATAAAAAATGAAGAGCCCACAAATTATGGCCATGTCCAAGAGAGAAACTATGGCAAAGATGTTGAGAAACAAAATTAATAACATACTAGTGGATTAAACTAAATTCTCTCTCCAGTTTCTAAGTTTGTTTTAATTTAGAATTCATATTTAACTTATTATTTATATTTTAGGAATTATTATTTAAAATTCTGTGTTATATAAGTATGTTTTTATGAATATACATTCATAGAAGTACATATAAAGAAATGATTGAATAACCTTAAAAATCACGGAGAAAAAAAAATGGAACTCTCATGCAGAAAAGTTCCAAAGAACTTATGCTGATACTCTGCCCTCAGAGAGGAAGGATGTAGCTCCTTGATCCTCAGGTTTCTGATCACCCTTAGTGACTTCCTTCCAATAGTGCAGAGTGGGAAACAGAGAAGAGACTTCCTTGTAGACACCTGGCCAACACCCCTCAGCTGGGTAAGCAAAGTCAACAGGAACCGGACCCAGTCTTGTGGACAGAGGTCTCCTTCACATGATGAGAATGGTACTTCACCTCTGTGGTCTTCCTCCCCCAATCCCACAACCCCAGGCTGTTCATGAGAAAAATATCAAAACAACTTAACTGAGGGGCATTGCATAAGATACCTGACCAATACTCCACAGAACTATCTACCAAAACCAAGGGAAATTTGAGAAACTGTCATAGATAAGAGCAGCCTACGGTGGTGAATGATCCCTACAAGTCCTGGGTTACCTGGGATGAGATCTTGGAAGAGAAAAGTAATAAATAACTGGTGAAAACTATGGAAATCTGAATAAAGTCAGACTTAAATAATCATGAGCCTCCTCTTGCTCATAACAGTGCCTAATCTATCACGTGAACATGCAGTGTTAATTGTAGGAGAACCTGACTAGATACACAGGAGCATTCTGCTCTATCTCCATGAGTTTTCTGTAAATCTAAAACTACAAAATGTTTAAAAAATTAAAATTAGAACTCATGAAGGCAGTATGACTTACTGGAGGGTTTTGGACACGGGCTATGTTTTGTACAATTTGGAGGATACCTTTGCTGTCACAATGATGGAGAAGACATAACTTGAATTTATTGGCTAAAGACCAATTGAGTTAGATGACCTGCAATGTGGTAGACGGTCCTAAATGGTGACTTGTTCTTATAAAGCAATTAAACAGCCTCCCAGCCCCGACCACCCACCTAGATATATTCACATAGTTTCAGAAACATAACAACAACTACTACTTATAATTATTTAGGCATAAAACCCAGTATCATTTTACACTTGAAAAC
The DNA here is from genome assembly GCF_048772815.1 of Callospermophilus lateralis. Taxonomy (NCBI): domain Eukaryota; kingdom Metazoa; phylum Chordata; class Mammalia; order Rodentia; family Sciuridae; genus Callospermophilus; species Callospermophilus lateralis. The sequence goes on from NC_135318.1 coordinate 8,766,951, forward strand.
AAAGTCATGTTTTCCTGGCTTTAATATACAGTATATGGAGGCATTTCTGGTACACATGGAGAAAAGATTGTAAACTCTTTTGTTCTGAACTTCACTAAGATTTGTTTACTACATTGGAAAACCATATAACCAAAGACATGTGCGTTAATGAAGTTTGTACGTCTAAGAGGAAACACAGGAGTTAGCATGTTTGTTGCCGTCACATGGGGAATGATGCTACACATAATCATGGGTATCTGAGACCTTGTCTTTTAGGGTCCTTGTTTCCTGATTTTTATTTCTTAAAACATCTATTATTTTTACCAGAACTTCTTTTAATTTTTTTCTCCTTTAGATTTCAGTTGTTTTTTGCATCTGTGCAACCAGCACTGCGTGTTTATGATGACAAGAACATCACAAAAGAGGAAAAAATTCATGTAGGGCTCAGGGCTTCAGAGGTCTCAGTCCATAGACAGCTGACTCCATTGCTCTAGGCCTAAGATGAGACAGCCATCATGAGGGCAGGGGCCCTGCAGGAAAGCTGCTCAGCTCGTGGGGGGGTGGCCAGGAAGCAGAGGGGAGAGGGGGAGAGGCCCTAGGAAAGAGGCACTCTTTTAGGACACACCCCAGCAACACACCTCCTCCAACCACACCCCACCTGCCTACGGTTACCACCCAGTCAGTCCATTAAAACTTAGGCTGAACTGATTTAAGTTACAGCTCTCATAATTCAATCATTTAACTTTGAAAATTCATACCTCGGATTCAAACCATAACAGTCATATGAAAAATTCTATTCACTTTTGAAAACTTTCATGTAGTAGGTTATAATATTAAAGCATTTTATTTCCGGATGATGAAAAAGTATTCGACTATCTGTCATAAAGACAGCTGTATCTGACTGAGTTGGATACACCTAACTGAGCATACTTAGACCATACTTAGGGAAAAGCACTTGCGCTTAGAAATCCCCCTTCAAGTAGCTCACGGCTCTGCCTTTCTTCAACTTGTCCATTACTTAGCTGTGACTTAATTTCTAACACCCAGTAAAGAACTTCTAGGCTTCCAAGTGTCTTTAACTCTAGTAGTGTATCTAGGACTCTGAAACTGGGGAGTTCCAGGTCATATACTCTTCCTCCTCATTCTTTCTGATAATTGTGTTGTTTGAAAAATAGATAGCCATTATTTTCTGTCTCCACCAAATCTTACATAACAGTGACTTTGTTGGATTTTTTTTTTGTTTCATTCATTCATCAGAGAAAGAGGGTGTTCATTTCATGACCAAAATTGTAATTATTACTAATGTGCATTACATTTTCCCCATCTTTGAAATTTTTGAATCATTAATGTAGTATGGATGTAGGAGAAGTTCAAGGATCAAATCCTGTCTAAATCCCTTACATAAGTTCCCAAGGGGGCTTCCAGACTTTGCATTTGATGAAAATATGAGCATTTGTTTAAAACTCCTTCAGAAGCTCTGAATATGGAAATACAGAAGCTAATGCCAGTGGGTGCGTCAGCCATTCAATGTTTTATTCAGGGCCATGCTCACAGCCCCAAAACACTAATGACACACCCTTTCCTGAAATGCCACGCTGCCAACAAGCAAGAGTCAGCAAGCTTTGGAAAAGAGAGTACTTTGTTTTCAAATAATACCTTTTTCAAAGCTTCCCAGATTACCAAATTTTTAAGTAAACTGAGAAGTTGCCAAAATTTAATGAATCAGCAAATCTGGTCAGAAACACTTGAATTCTTCTAGCTTATCACAAAGAGTATTTTTCTGCACCTCATTTCGACAATTGCATTTAGTCCCAATGAGGACACAGGAAGTCAATGTTTTAATCCTTGTTGGAGGATTTCTAAAGCCCTGATTTGATGATTTCCTCTGCATCTAACGTTCTCCAACGGTACACTGCTGCCTACAGAAATGGCTTCAAAATATTTGGAGCTCAGAATTTCTTTGCAAAACTCATCAAAGTTTTGTGCTATTGTCTTCTTCCTCTCCCCCACAATAATTGCTTATGTGTGTGTGTATGTGTGTGTGTGTGTGTGTGTATGTGTGGAGAAGATAGAAGACATTTTAGATAGCACCCCTGCTCAGTCTGCTCTCTCATGGACCCCTGGGCTCCGCCAGCAGACCTTTCCCACTTGGAGGAACCTCTCACCACACCAGGCTCTTCCTGCACCCAGCACCTTCCTGCTTCCCCACATTTACACAGCTCATTCCCCTGACTCATCTGTTGTCTTTGAAATTGCAGCCCCAAGTTTCTCCCCCAGAAAGCCTCGCTTCCCAGCTCCCTTCGGTGGGGCCTGAGAGCATACTCTGTGTTTTTCTACTGAGCATCCTCCAAGTCGCACTCATTCGGCCTCCTCCTGGGCAGGGCCGCTGCTCTTAACATGTGTCTCCATAGCCTTTCACATAAAGTCTGATGGAAATGAAGGTGCTCAATAAGAGTCCACAGAACATGTGAACCCGCGAATGCCCTCCTTGACCTGCAGAGGACAGAGAAGACGGGGCTCAAATTGGAACAATTGAAACAAACAGCAAATTCCAGAGCCACAGGGAAAGCATCAGAGCATTCACCAAGGACCAGCAAGTGCCCAGCTAATTCGATTAGTTCATTTTAGATCAAATAAGAGGCTGCGCTGAGACTAAAGGGCACCAGCCATGTGTCAGGGCTGGGGTAAAACAGAGTGGCCAATAAAATCTTTAGGTGAAAGAGGAGGACCCGTTTCCATGGCCTCCGACTGCTTTCTGAGTTGAAAACGTGCTACAGATAAACTCCTTTAAAACCAGATTAAAAACAAACCAAATAAGCAGAGAGTTTGACTGGAGGTCCCAGGGAGGGAGGGGGTGGCCATTTTCCTCATTAGGGAGTAGAAGTTGCCTGATGATTTTCAAACAGATGTTCCTCTCTCACTGATAGGAGGCTGAGAGTGAAGACTACAATATAAAGAAAGCGCGAATTTCCCCAGCTCCGCCCCATGCCCTTCACGAACCCTCAAGCCCCTCTGTCAGGCACACACCTGTTTCTTTCAGTATCCCAGTCCCTCTCCAAAGGCTGGTGAAGAGAGTTGGACTTCTGGTGAGAAATCAGAAAACCTGGCTTCTGATAAGCACTGCTGTCTACTTTCTCGTGGGCACGTTGCACTTGCTGCCCCTCATTTCTTCATCTGTGGAGCTGGGCCAGCCATGTCTCCCATACTGAGGCCGAAAGTGGGAGGACACTGGGAGTTCTGTGCACTCCAGCTGGTGCCCTGCTCACGGATTATGCTGTGCTTCAGAAAAATGTGAGCTTCTTGAAGGTGGGAGCGGATTTCTACTGCACTTTTCTTTCTGGTAGCTTCGGCTCTGGTAGATGATGAATGCTTACTGAAAAAAGGGAAGTCTTTAGTGCCTACGTGGTATGAAAAAAATGAACTGTTGTGGGGGTTTAGTAGAGGATAGGAAAGGTAGCAGAATACAACAGTTACTAATAGGGCATTATGTAAAAATGTGAATGTGTAACCGATGTGATTCTGCAATCTGTATTTGGGGTAAAAATGGGAGTTCATAACCCACTTGAATCTAATGTATGAAATATGATATGTCAAGAGCTTTGTAATGTTTTGAACAACCAATAAAACAAAACAAAACAAAAAAAACCCCAGCATACTACAGGGACACAGTCACATCAATGTTCATAGTACCACAACTCACAATAACTAAACTGTGAAACCAACCTTCAACAAAATTTTCAAGGAAAAAAGAATGTTGAAGAGAGAAACCTAAAGATTAAATGAGACTGAAATAAAAAAAATGAACTGTTTACAGTGATGGTTCCAGGTTAAAAAGAACAAATCATGATCTGTTGGTGTCTCAGAAGATTGGCATCTTCCTGGGCATGAAAGACTCAGGCCACAAGTAAGGCACTATCAAGAGACATGAGCTGAAGTGCCAGCAGATCCTTGTCCTAGGCAGCCTGAGCTGCTGTAAGAAATGCCGTCAGCTGGGGGACTTAACCAACAGAAATTGATTTCTCACACTCCTGGAAGCCTGAAGTTCAGGGTCAAGGTGGCAGCATTGTTGAGGGCTTGGTGAGTGCCCTGTTCCCTGGTTGGTAGACAGTGTTTTTGTTCATCCTCTTACGGAAGAGAGAGATTTAGCTAACTCTCTGGCTTTCTAAATAAAAGCACTGATCTCATTCAGAGGGGCTCCGTCTTCATACCTAGTCATCTTCCATGGACCCCACCTCTGAACACCTCACTTTGGGGTTAGGCTTTGAATGTAAGAATTTGGGGGTATGCAAACATTCAGTCCATAACAGTCCTACTAATATGGAGCAGGATATATTTGTTGTAATAATCAGGCAAAATGAAATTTCAGTTCTTGGTTCATACAGTTCTCTTCATTTACATTTTTAAGAAAATGAAGAATACTTTCCACAACAACAACAAAAAAATTCTTAATATATCAAGCCTGTTATTTTTCCACTTCATCAGGCAAACTATATGAACTTGACATTCCTCCAATCCACAGGATAGAAGTTCTTAGAATTCCAAACACAGATACAGAAGCACAGTTATTAGTTTAGCTGAAACATCTGTTTCCAACTTCCTGAAGGAACAGGAGAGGTTGCCAATGTCTATACGTATTTGAAGCAGGGCTTGTACTGCACACATGGATACAATACACATTTGCAAGAAAGTTCCAAGAGGCCCAAAGTCAGGAAGAAGTAAGTTGATAGAAACATGTCATATAGGAAAATGAGAAAGAACTTCTAGTCTCTAAAAAGAAGCCAAGATCACCACTTAATAGTCAATGTAAACCAGGTTCTGGCCATTTGACCTGATGTCAACCTGATGCTCCTCCTTGGATGACATCATCTCTCAGAAAGGAAGGAAAAACCCTACTTGGCAGAGAGTGGAGTAGGACTATACGTTGGATAGAAGAACCCACAATTCTGAGGTTTGCCTTCTTTTAATTTACTAATTTTATCATTTCCCCTGTGCTTTTGGAAAAGGTACTTTATCATTCCATCGCTCTAATCTCAATGTCTTACCTGCAAAGCGAAAAATGCTGAAAGGAATTGGGTCAAAGTGGCTGGGTTCCAGATTTCTTGAAATGATGATATGTTTTAAGTCAATAAACAGACATTAGATCTCTAGAGGGTTAAGAATGCAACCCATATTTCCAACCCAACACTCTAATCATCTGAAGTTAATCATCTGTGACTTATTAAAATATCTACATTTTAGGTAGAGATTTATAGGTGAAACGACAGATAAAAACTATTCTCTAACCTGGAGGAAATGAATCAAAACAAAATATGAAGTTTGAGCACTCAAAGAATCCTTGTGGGATCCTGCTAATCCATTCAGCATGAGGACAGATCAAAAAGAATCTTCGCCTCATACTTCGCCTTGCTTCTCAGCTTGCTAGATCATAAAAAAAAATGCCGCTGGCACCGATTAATTAGTTTATACAGGCACATTTTACTAATTTTTCTGGACTTTAAACTTTCTTAGTAATGAATAAAAGGAAAATAATGACCACAGTCGTGGCAACCATCCTGACAGTTATTATATAAAATGAATAAAGGGAAGATCTTGCACATTCTCTATAGTAAATGTCAGGTTAGAAAAAATCAGTTAGCTCTCCTAGGCTGTAGAATTGCCTTTGCAAAACAACTCCTTTTAATGAAATGTGGTCTAACACCAGCCTGTTTTCTAGATATTTTCAAGTGACTTTTCTTGGTATGCCTATCATTAGCTTCAAGCACTTAGGTTACACTGGACCCTGCTCACCATCTTCTAAAAGCCAAAATTATATCCCGGACAGAGAATCCTAAGAACTGTTTATCTGATTTTATCTGGCCCTTAGTCCACTCACTGAGAAGCATCAGATTTTCCTGAGGCCTGCTGATGTTGTCTGGGAAAAGAAACATTTAAGGTGAGAAATTTGAGATGAAAAATAACGTTGATTTTTTTTTTCTCAAGGGTTACGTGAGAAAAGGTACAGAGCAGTCTGTGTCTCCCCCAAGGTGACTGAGGTGGCACCTGGCCAGCCACCTGGGAGGGAATCCATTAGATATCTTGATGAGTGACTGGAGATAGAAGAGGAAGATGGGCTTGGGGAGTTGAATCTACCTTCTTCATGAATCTCTTCAAAGCTCCAGAAGCCCACGTGATTCTAGGAAGTAACATCCTATAAGATGTCTGTATCTTCACAAACAATTTTTACCAAGATTTTCAAGTAATTATGCCTGTGATGCAAATAGGAGGCTTATAATCTCATCTTCCAATTTTGGTAGATTTTTGAAGAAAGTGGACACAAACATATTCTGGAAGTCTCCACAGTACAGAAAAAAGAGTAAAGGGGCGTAAGTCATGGGAGGGATGATGTTGGCTGAGTCTAACAGGTAGTTAATGCAGGGGTGCCTCACAATGGGGTGTGTGGCTTCGGAGATATTTAGTCCAATGTAATTAGTTATTATTTAGACAGGAAGTGACCAATTCAAATACTTTATCAAAGTTGAGGTCAATGTTCTGATTGGTGCTTGACAAGTTTGAGTTTCTAATACTTGAAGATCTTTGTGACGTGAATCTACAGGGCCCAGGTGAATTATTAGGAGACTTTGTCCTTTCTTCTCGTGCTCTTTCTGGATGATATATTTTCAGTCTCAATAGATCTCTTGCTTTCATATTGTCCCCCAACATCAGACCTGTGTACACAATCATCTCCACCTGCGTGTCCCACATGCGCTTCACACAGTGAGTTCAAAATTAAAATGTAGCTAGTTCTGAGGAATCACTCTCATCATTCCAAATATTTTTTTTTGGGGGGGGGATAATTAGAAGAAGAAATGACTTCATTTCCCAGATATCTCTAAAGCCAAGGTTATGGGTGCAAAACGATGAAAACTTTGGTGATATTTGCCATTCCTAGGGATACAAAACCAATGGTATCTTTTTTTTCTTTGCAGTAAATTGTCCTAGAGTTCCTCAGCTTGGATCCAGTTTCTTGAGTCCCTCTAGGAAATTTGCAGACATCTACTTATTTTATTAAACATCGATCACTTTAAACTACGTAGTGTGAATTCTATTTTCTTCAACCGAATCAAGACCATACAATATTAAGATCCCAACCTGCTTCTTGTGATGCATTTCTGGCCTTACAAAATGGCCTCCCCACCCAGAGACATGCATCCGTAAGACTATTAACTTTCAAGACTCAAATATAACTCTATCTCCCCCATGAAAACCTTTCTTTTCTGCTCTCTGGCATGGATGTGACCAGTTCCTTTTTTGTGCCAGCTGTCTGGACTAGTACTATCATACTCTAATTATACTAATTTGTTCTCATATCATTTTTTTCCATTGCACTACCAGGGAGTAAGGACTAACCGTGTTTTGGTTGGCTAACTAAAACAATTTTTAAACATGAAAAGTCTTTTGCTGCCTGGCTAACAACAGGCCAGGTATTTTGAGAAGTTACCCCAAAGGGTATTCGACACACAAAGCAATCCCACCTCTCGTGTTCTTTCTCGTCACAATCTTGTTCACAAACTTGTTTTCACATTTGCATCCTGATATCAAGCCCCTAAAGGTGAGGAGAAAATTACCAACTTCTGCATTCTGCATCCTGCGCATGTAACACAGGATCTGGAAACTATGATACAACTTTGAATAAATAAATAAACACATCCTCCCAAATGTTACATGCATTCATCAACCAAGGTTCCCTTGAGAGTATTTATGAAATTGGAGTCCAAAAAGTTAGTGTGATGTGAATGGATTTGTGGTGGGCTCTAGTGATATGGTTCCCCCCAACCCTAATTCTCCTGCTGGTCACAGCCCCTGTGGTCTGAACAGGATAGCCGTGACTTTAGGCTTGCTTTTAGTCAAGAGAAAATGACAAAGGGGTGGGATGCTTCTTCCAGAGTTAGGTACTAGGAGGTTGTGTTTTTCTGGCTTTCTCTGCCTGGCTGTATGACACATCAATTTTGATGGAGAGAACAACCTGCCAAGGAACCGAGGTCAGCTTCCTGGCCACAGCCAGCCTGGAACTTACGCCCACAGGCTCTTGTCCCTAAGGAGCAGAACCTGCCAACAGCCTCTTAGTGTGGAAGCACATTCTGCCCCAGTGAACCCTGAGGGGACTGCGGCTCTGTGTGACGCCTTGATTGCAATCTTTAGGAGAGAAGCTGAGGGCTCGAGGAGGACCCGGCTAGGCCGTTCCCAGAGCTCCAACTTGCAGAAACCTGGGGATAATAAGTGGGCATTGTTTGAAGTCACTAAGTTCTTGAGTGTGTGTGTTTTTTTTTGTACTAGTGAAGTAATGCAGTGTTCATGTATTTTGCACAAAATTAAAGAATAGTAAAAAGATATTCATGCCATGGTGGGTTTTGGTTTTGTTCTGGCCTGCTAATCACCACAGAGACCCAGCGTGTGGAAGGTCATGTGATAGGGACACAGCAGTGTTGAAGAAACTGATTTTTAGAGTGAGGCCAAGAAGGCTGTGTACAAATGTAAGCTGCACCGTCATGATTTGAATGTTGACGAATTTTCAAATTGTTTTGTATGAATATTCTGTCTCTTATAGCTCTAAGGATCAATGAGGGGGAATGTGTGATGACAATTCCTGACTCAGAGATTTATCAATTATCAGAGCTTGAGGAAATATTTGTTTGATGACCTGGGGTCACAGGACCGTTGAAAACCACTGCAATTTTTTTGCATTCTGTCTCTGAAGAAGCCATTCATATAGTTTGTAAATACTCAAGGAATGGTATATTTATAACCCATGTTTTAAAATATTGAATTATTTTCCCCTCTTATTTTGCAGGTAGAAGAGCAATTTATGAGGAGAAATCCACATTGCCCCATATAGCTAGCTGGTAGCTGACGCAAGGCAATACAGATCTTCAAATTACCACGCTCCTGCTCCTGATGTTGACTGGGGATTCTTTTTCTATTTTTAAATATTGTCAACCTGGAAAAGCTAGAAGGCGCACGGATAACAACGTCTTCCTAATCTGATAAATACTTCCAGCATTCACATGCATGTCTGTCAGGTTCCTGTTAGTACCACACACTTCTAGGTGCTGGGATACAGTGGACAGCAAGACACAGTCCCTGTCCGTGTACAGCATAGGGATAAATAGAAAAGGAAAAACCCATTAACATCCTATCAGAAAGATCCCTGTAACTGAGAGTAGAAGAGCCCAGTGCCTGCATTGCCCAAAGCAGAGCACAGAAATTAGCTTTCATAGGAAATGACATTTAGAATATGAGATTCTACCCAACAGAATGCAATTATCTCTTTGAACACTGACCAATAAAGCTCAATTCCATTGTGATAATATTTTTATTTGCAGTTTATTTTAAGATTGTCATTAATCATTTGTTTAGACGGTCACAAGACTCCCTAAAAAATGAAAATTCAAATATGTATGAGTGGCCTTCTGAAAAATTACCAGGAGAATAAAATTTTGCAAACTATCCATCTCACTAAGGATGAATTATATCCCTTAGTGCCTGTTTATTTATAAATATAATATTCTATTTATAATTGTCAATGAATGACAAGCATAGTTTGAACAGATTAGCAATACACATAAAAATGTAAACACATTTAAGGATCTGTGTAGCAGCAATGAAAATATTTACATTTAAGAGAATAAAGATAATGAGGAAAAATTTTGATTAAGAATTCTTAGTTGGATTTACCCTTAAAGATTACACATGAGTCAAAACATCACATGGTCTTCCATAAATATGTGATTAGTATATTTTTAATGCACCAGTTAAAGTAAATTTTATTAAGAAAACAAATATAGAAAATAAAAAATAGGTTTATAGCTAGATTCATTAAAAATAACCTGAAGTTAAATAAATACAAATCAGACTAATTTGCTGACATATGGAAAAAATGGATTTGTCTTAAATTTCAGTAGAAATAAAATATAAACATAGATTGTCTAATAAGATAAATTGAAGAAATTTGATATAGAGCTGAAATAATTCCCTAATATATGGCATGTGATAAAGTTAGACATTGTCATAGACACCATGTCACTTATCTCAAAATTCAATTCCAGTGCTCAGAATGGCGTGGAGACAACCTTTTGTAGACAGAGGGTGATAAGAACTGGCTTGAGGAAAAGAAGCAGTCACACAGGAGGCTGTGGCAAGTCACAGATGAAGGACCCTGGACATATTCAAAGGGAATATGGTACAAACTCAGAGGCAGACAAAAATCTACACAGTAACTTCCCAATTCATATTCTTTATCATGTGAGGGTGCACACTTGAAATATGAAAGCTGTCAGTGTTTCTAATTCTATCGGAAGAGTTTCAAATCTCTGTCATATTTGGGTTACAACATCTACAAATCCAAATTGCTGCAGGCAAACCGTGTTGGTAACTTAAATATCATGAACAGCATGTTCCTCAAAGAGTGAATAACTTGTAGTAAATATTTAAGGAACTAGATAAAATGTTTCCTAATTTATGCAGTTTGGTTCTTGGAAAATACTATATGTTTTATGTTTATATGAAAAAATAATGAGTTAGGGGATAGACTCAGATAATTATATATTTTATTTACATTACTGTCTAGAAAGATTTCCTTTATGTTTGACCTCTTCCCACCAAATAAAATCCCAAAGTGGTTTTATTTGAAGAAAATTATTTCAGGAAAATTAGCAGAAATGGCATTGGAATAACTATTTTTTAATAACTTTAGTGCTGTAAAAATAAACATGAATGAGGTTGTTTTTGATAACTCCAATAAAGGAGGCCTAATAGTTGTTTTTGAGAATTAATGTTTAGAAATAAAGCTAGTGAGAAAAGTACGATTCGCCACAGAAGTTGATAGAATCTACATGCTAATGTTAGTTTTTTAAAATAAAAAAACTTACTTTTTCACCTTTATTTTTTAAAAAATATTTATTTTTCAGTTTTCGGTGTACACAACATCTTTATTTTATTTTATCTTATGTGGTGCTGAGGATCGAACCCTGCACCCTGGGCATGCCAGGCGAGCACATTACCTCTTGAGCCAGATCCCCAGCTTCACCTTTACTTTTTAAAAGAATTATTCTTAATCACCAAATGAATATTGTTTGTATCTATGGTGTACAACATGACATTTTGAAATTTGTAGAGATTGTGAAATGAGTAGATCAAGTTCATTGGCATGCATTCCCTTTCATCCTCACCACTCTCTCTTTGTGGTAAGAGGACTTAAAACCCACTCTCTGAAAGTCAAGGATGCAGTCACTGTCTTAACTTAGGTTTTCTTTTTGAGCAATCGGTTTCCTTCTCCTATTTCCTATTTCACAAAATGCTTCCAGCTTCCACCCAGTTTCTGCAGCCAGCTCCTATGGTATTTAGCACTCTTTCATTTTTTTAAAGCTTCATTTAAGTATAACTGATTCTACATATTTAATGTGTACAACAATATTTTATTATATATTTCAGGTAGGTTAGGCAAAGCTCTACTATTTGATAGATTAGATGCATTGGGATATATTTGTGGCTCATGATATTTTTAACTTACAATGGATTTACCAAGTTATAATTCCATCAAAAGTTGAAGAACAACTGTAAGGACTGGTTCTTTTAAGATTTAGAGAGGAAAAAAATCAAAGTTAATGTTGACCTCTGGCCATGGAGTGTGGCAAGGTAGTGGTATGTACATGTGTATGTCCTCCAGCTGAGAGAAATGTTTAATGATCCCAGTGGGAGGAGGACTTTACATGTAGCAAAAATGGTCACAGATGGTAGTTTTTAGGAAAGAAATTGACGAAGATGAGAAGCCACCGATGGAAAAGTGACCTGGTAGTCAGTAGATTCAGAGGATTTCTGAGGTTTTCCTGAAGTATATCAGAATTTTTTTCTATGAAAGAAAATTCGTAATTTGTGACATGGTACTTAAACATACTGAGGAATAACCAAGTCCCCAGAGAAATGCATCGTCAAATAAAAAGGGGGGAAAAAAACAAACAAAAATCTCAGCTTCTATTTTTCACATTTGTTTTAGTTGGGTTTTCTCAGACTGTTAATGGGTTCATTGGCCATGATTTTATTTATTTATAATATGCTGTCTCAGATTTTTTAATTGATTTATTTTGATGAGTTTGTTTATTCATAATAGATGGTCTTGCCTTTTCCCAAAAGATATAGTCTATAACTGAAATTATTAATGTATGTGAAAAATGGAAAAAAAAATTTAGAAAGAGAAATTCAGCAGAAAATTTAGGTGAAACAACTTCACTGGAAGCCCAGGAAGCGCTAATTGCTTCAATCAAGGAGCTCTTTGGATCAAGCCTTGCACAGATCCATGGAGCAGGAGTGCATACTTCTGTGCCATCTGTGGCGACTTAGTCCACATCTCTAAGAATCAGCTTTATTATATGAAAACGGAGTTAGTCAGATGTCCACCTGCATTTGGTAGCTGGGAGGAGGAGAGCATGTGGGTCAACCTTGGCACCTTGCACGAAAAACAGTGAACACTTCAGGAATATTACCCATTGCCCCTGTTGCTCCTCCTGTTGCTGGTGCTCCTCCTCCTCCTCCTCTTCTTCCTCCCTTCCTCTTCCTTATCCCTTCCTCTTCCTTTTTCTCCTTCTTCTCTTTTCCACCACTTTTCTTATTAATAAAATTTAGACTTTTGCAAGAAATGAAGAAAAATATGTATTGAGTAAATAATTTTTATTGATTACTATCTGGGCCCTGAATATATACCCCCCCATGTCTCTTTTTCCTGGAATTTACATTTACATTCTTCCTCACAACAGAGAATCATAATTCCATTTACAAAAGGTTTCAGGTGCATAAGTTACTTCGTGTGCAGGGGCTAGCAGTGTCTGTTGTTCTTCACAGGGTTCTTACCACCGTTATCTATATCATATTGGCATCAGTAATGGCAACATGGTAGTAGCTGCAGTGAAGGGTGTAATCATCGCAGCTGTGGTTACGGCCATTGTCTAGTGGCCTTGTTAATTTCCTCAGCATGAACATTATACCAGAGTATAGTTCAGGAATGACTAAAGTCTCAATTTCAGACAAAGCACTTCCCACAATAATCCTTAGATGGTAACTAATTATATTGGAAGACTAAAAGTTCCAAGAAATCACTTCTGATACTCTTGAGTTCTTTTGGTAGGCATTTTCCACAATTTGAACTTCTGAAGACTTCCTGATTGGGAGGACCTATTTGCCACCAGAAAAGTGTGTAGAGGGTATCAAAATGAAATTAAATTCTACTACTGAACACATAATCATGTTCAGTATACTATGCTAAGCACTTTACATGATTTCATTGAGGCTAAGAACACCACCACTATGCAGTACCACTATTACCTGTTTTAATATCTGGGGAAACCGAGACTCAAAGTAACTTCTCTAGGGTCAGAGTGTTAGTAATCTTGGGATCATTAACAATATTGCTATTGATTTGACTTTGAACCATGAGACGCTGAATTCCCCATTACAGTGTTGCTTCTCAGGTTTACCCATGAAGCTGACATTTGTCATTACCGGAAAAGAAATCTATTCTTTGCATAATGCTTGTCTGACACTGTCACTCATGTTATGATGGCTGTTGCATTAATTAGGATGGCTAGCTCTTAGCTACTAAGACAAACTGTAAAGACAAACGGTTCCACACTATAGGAATACATTTCTGTTTTTCCATGAAGCTCACACAGTGGCCCAGAGATTCAGGTCCTGTGTTCTTTATGCTGTTCCTCAAAATCTTCTGCAGCATTGTCTGCAGGAGCAAGAAGCTGAGTGACAAAAAAAAAAAAAAAAAAAAAAAAAAAAAAAAAAAAAAAGAAAAAGAAAAGAAAAGAAAAGAAAAAGAAAAAAGCCTCATACGGAGGTTTTTATGTTTCAATTCTGGATGTAGCAGCACCACCCAGAACTTACCAAATGATGCATCTGTTAGGCAGGCTGGGAAAGAGGTCTAACTGAGCATACAGAAGAAGATAAATTGTCACCACTTGTTATAGTCTGAGTATTTGTGTCCCCCTAAAATGCATGTGCTAAACCTAGGATAGTATTAAGAGATAGTAATTGGGAGGTGACTAGGGTTTTTCTTTCATGAACCTGATTAATATACATATAAAGAAGGTCCCAGAGAGCCAGGTAGCCCCTTCCACCATGGGAGGACACATTAAGAATACATCATTTATGAGAAACTACGTCCGCACCAGACGCCAAATCCGCTTTACCTTGATATTGAATTTTCTAGCCTCTGGACCTTTGACAAATAAAGTTCAAAGGTCACTTGATTTATGCTATAGCAGCCCAAAGGGACGAAGACACCAAGCATCAGTTTCATTTCCTTATATAGAAACAAATCCATTCCCCACCCAAGGAGATTAACGCCAAGTCCCATCCAGTCACTTGACCCATCTTAAAATCCACCACCTCTGGGTGCTCACTGTTCTACCCACCAGACGTGGATGTGAGATTTGTAGTCTAGAGTCCTACAACCTAAAGAAACCAAATGGTGCACCATCGATTTCTAACATGCATCCACTATACAATGGTGGAGAAAGGAGAGCAAAGGCACTGTGTGCCCTTGTTTGGAAAAGCAAAAGCGAGCGAGACCCTGGCTCTCAGTAGCTGTGCTGAACAGAATCTCTGCCTCTGCCCTGGCAGTAGAGGAAGTTCTTTTTTCCCAAACCAAAAGTTCAGTATGGCGGCTGGTTCTTCTGGGAAAGTCTTCTTTGTCGGTCATCCCCTCTGATCCCGGCTGATGTGAGTACGGGGGAGTGTACTCTCCTGGCAGGCTGGTCAGATCTCATAGCCTTTTTCCTATTTGTGCGAGTCGGAGCCGAGGGTTTATTTAAAGCTTGAACAGCCAAAGGCATTTTCAGTCTCCAACTGTGAATTCTTTGAAAATTCTGTCTACTCTTAGACTCCCGTTTGATTTTCTTCGAGTTCTATGTCCTTGTAACCACTGTCAACGTACTTCCTTAGACATAATTCTTATTTCTTTGCTTTTTCACCCTCTTTTCATTTTTCTTCTTAGCTTTATGGTAGCTGCTTTGATGCTACTGAAAAAAAAATAGTTGGAAAGGTCATTTTGTTCCCCAGGACTGCTTCAGATTTGAGCTGCTTGGATTAACTAAGAACTCACTAGCTTTAGACACGAAAAATCCCTCTCAGTCACATTTGACTACATCTTCTTTGGCTAAAAAGTCCCATGTGCTCATCCAGAACTGGGAGACAGTACTGTCCAGGAGTGGCTCTGGATGACAGCAGGTGCTTGTGGGATATGCGGCAACTTCTGCCACATTTGCCCCAAAACAAGCAGCTAAACCCCTCTCTGCCAAAGAAAAAAATGTCAAACTTTCTAGTAAACTCGGTTCATGTTTCTCCTGAAGGCTTGTCTACGTTTTCCTCTGAGAAAGGAACCTACTGGGGCAAATTCATCTGGGAGGCTCTGGGGCCCCACCTGAGCATGGTCATGGGGAAACTCATGGAGCATTGGTTTCAAGGACCAAAAAGAATTTGATCTCATGTTGATCATTGATCCAGGCACGAATCACAAGTTCTGTGATGGAATATAAAAATCATTTTTAAAAGTCAGAGGCAATATTCAAGATATTTGAGAATAAAGCAAGAGGGATAGGAAGCTTCTGAGTAAAGCCAGAATGTGTCTGAGATATGGCCGTGAAGTCAAAGGCCATTTTCCAAAGAATTCTCTGTTGAGGGCAGGAAGGCAGCCGTGGAGAGCCCTGTGCCACCCAGGACAGCACCTCTTTTCAGTGGTAGTTTTGAGTTCTTCCTGCAATGTGTGTTAAGTGCTCGAGTCCAGAAGGGGGAAATTACTCTCAAAGCCTTAGATTGCTTTTGCTGTCACATCTGTCCCAGATTTGCAGAGGTTAAATGACTACTGCATAGCAGTTTCCAGGCATGGAAAAAGGAGGTCATCAAATTGGCCTATGTCCCAGGGAAATCGTGAGGTCTTACTGCACACTATGTGCCAGCAGGAAGAAACATTTTGAAATGTAAGCTGGAGAGGGAATGTAGATATGGTCTGGGGCCAGGACCCACACTGGTCTTGGGAAGCTTGTTCTCCTGGTCTCCTCCAAGTCCTGGGGGCTAAAGGCATCTTTCCTCATGTTGTATCTTTATCCTCAACTTGCTGCCCAGGCAAGATCTCAAATGTAGGGATACAAGCAGCATAAGGAGCAGAGACAGGGCTGTGATTAAAATCTGAGAACCTTAATTGGAGTGACTTATTGCCACCTAGGTCTTGTCTTCCAATAGAATTACTTCCACCAAGTCAACCACCTCTGGCTGAGTCACAAATGATAGAATCAGGCACTGCGTGGTGAATTCAGATCTTCCAGGATCTGGAACTTGGAGCTGAGGCGTGAACCTCTGCAGATGCTCTTGACTGATGACAGAGCACTTCTCCATTTGACATGTCCCACTGTCCTTTATGGACAGTTCTGAGACGGACACACGACAGTGGGGATGATGATGTCCAACAGTTTCTACCTGCTTTCCCAATCAATGATAGAGCAGGTTCCCTGCAATATCCGCATTCATAATTACCTGGTGAGAAACATTTCCTAGTGAGAAACGCCATGCAGAAGACAAGGATGGCTACAGATGGACATGTGTCTCCTGAGCTCAGTGGCAGGGAGGATCAGAGGATCAGAGGCCAGGGGTGGTCAAGTGATGCGTCCCACATGTGCACAGCACGACATGGCCTTGAGCAATGCTTGGCCTGAGGGAGGAATGACACTTGAGGACCATTCTGAGGAGCCCTGGGGAAAGTGAAAACACACCAACGTGTCCAGCACATACCGGATGTGCTGTGTCACTGGGGGTGCCGATTACGTAAGGAAGAGAGTGGGGGGTGAGAAAGGCAAGTCAAGCGGATCAGAATGTAGTGCTGGCTTTTTGGTTGTTAGTGATTGGTGACTTTTAGATAGAGGGACGATATGACCAGATTGAGGGGTTCAGATCAACAATTTAAGTAGCAGTGTTAGGAAAATGACCACATGGGGGAGGTGGAGGAGGAGGAAAAAGACATGTCTGCCATGTGTTACCCACCTAACCCTGGAATTCAGCCTTGGGCCAAAACATCCTTGAGGTCAAAATGGTCAGGTCAAGGGCCATGGTCAAAACATCCTGGTGGTATACAAGAGCTGCTAGGCCACCCAGAGGGTGAGTCAGAGCTGTTACTGGAAGGAGTTTCAGTGAGGATGTTTAAGAAAATTGCATACGATCTGTTTTAGCAGTGAAAAGGGTAAGACCCGGGAGCAATTGCTGTTGTCCATGGAGCTGTTCAAAAAAGGTGGTTATTGGTGTCTGTGGGAAAGTCCCACCTGCTGAGTAGATCTGCTGGATCAGGTGGTCACTGGCCAGACCAATCTGGCCTCTGTTGACACACGGGCAGGTGCATACAGTGGTGCTGGGTCTGTGTTGTCTGCAGTCCTTGTTGGAGCATAAACACAGCATGGGATGGCCTTTCCCTTCCTAATTCTCATGCATGGTCTGGCTCCAGGTATCTTTTGAATGAATACACTGGGTCAAGTGAAGGGTATGTTGCTGCAATCTGTTAAAGAAAAGCAAATCCTAGTGCCAGATCAGAAGAAAATTCTCCTGGGGAGGGAGCCAATGTCACTGTCTTTGCTTGGAGAAATGTGGCCAATAATTATATCTGAGCTGTGAAATACAACGTCTTTCTCTCCTCCGGCTGGCAGAGAGATTTGGACCACATCTGTTAAATATTTATCAGTAGCAGAGACTCGTTTATCTTAGTTTTACTTTCTTGTACAGATCACCGGGATTTTTATTTCATTAAGCTAGAAAATTGCTGGTGGGACTTTGTGTCCTGTGGAGACTGGTATAAAATGTAGATTGAAGGTAAAGAGAGTCTGGCTTCTGAATGTGTGGAATTGAGCCTATAGTGAGGGGCTTACCCCTTTATTGCTATAAAAACATTTACATTTTTCCCTTAAGCTACTGGGGTTTGAATTGAATTTTTTTTCAGCCCCAGTTAACTCCTAAGATTTTTGAGAGGGTGACTTAACTGGAAAACTTTTCCTGAAAAATGTATGCTTCATGATATAGGGTTATGGTATTTATAACTCTTTGGACTCATTACTTTTGGTGAGAGAAACCTGGTAATGAGCCAAACTCAATAAGTTCAACATCATGCCTGAATTTTCTGATTTTATTTTTTAAATTTAAATATAACTAGTATGGCTTTAAACTTGATTGCTTAAAGCCACCATGTTTATCTAACCGTTTTTTTCTCTTCAGAAACGTCCCCTACCTGATTTCTGGCAAACTTATAAGATGAAAAAAGGGCATTTTCCAAATATGTCCATTTCAGTGATTCATCTCATTAACTTTCCTTTCTGCCAACCTTTTATCCAAGTAGGAGAATTTATTAACATGGATGTGCTGAGACAGAATGGCAGTGGAAAGAACCTGACCCAGGAGGACCAAGAGTTAGATTCTTGATGTGTATCTATTAAATTAATCCATTTAGCTCCCCTGAGCCTTGGTTCTTCATCTGTGTAAAATTGAGACCAACACCTCTACCCTGGACTACTAGAAGGCTAGGAAGAGAAAACAATGACGATGGTGATGGTGGTGACGATGGTGATGATGATAATGATGATGACTATCATGACATTTGATGACTTTAGTAATTCACTCTGTTGTAGATTCTGTGCTATAAATTCTGCAAACAGTGATCATTTAAAGGTATAAGAAACCTATGTTGAAGGTAGAGAAAGAACTTGAAGGAGCTTCCATCTATGGAAAGCAGTTGCTGGCTCCAGAGATCAATACCTTGATACCTGTCATGTTCGAGTGTTTTTATAAGTTCTACAAGCATAGAGCAGTATACTTATTCAATTGTAAACATAAAATACTGATATTCGTATTTATGTCATGTTAGTTCTGTTTGGTGTCTATGGATATCGTCAATTAAGTGTAGAATGTATACACAATTCATGTCCCTGGTGAAACCAAGGAAGTGTCTTGCATGGGACTCTAGGAAGATGGCAGCCAAGGCACCTTATTCAAGAGACTTTGAACATGTCGTGTTGATTCTATTTGTGTGAATAGCACAAGGGCCGTGCAGGCTGTAGAACTTCTAGTTTATTGTGTGGCCTAGATAATTTTTACTTTTCCCATAAAAATAGGAATAATGATTCTTATTCTGCAGAATTGTTATGATCATCAGTCCTTAAAAAGGAATGCATACGACAAGGGTGCATGTTCCATCCGGCCAACATGGAAACAGACTTGGGTTGCTCAGGGTGACAGAGTAAGTACGAGTGGGATTCTGCTGCTGGCCTGTCCACATTAGTTGGTCCTCTCCTAGAGGCACGCTGTCTCCTGCAGGACTTTGGCTCAATCGGTCCCCAGGAGGTTGTTTCTGTTTTCCCACAACATCCACTGGTGATACCCATTATTCTCTTCTCTTGCTGGGGCTGAACCCAGGCCTCGGCATATGAGGCAAGTGGCCCACTGCTGGCCTATATCCTCAGCCCTCATCTTCCTTAGCCAACTGTTAGAGTCTGTAAACAAGTCAGGATGGCGCCTGGCAAAATGCCAGAGGGAGTGGTTTGTGAAGTAACTCCACCGAGGCATTAAGTGTGGAGACTCCTGATTGGTTGACTGTTGTATCTAGTTTATGTTAATTAAGATAAGCTGTGTGGAATGTATAAATACCGCTCCTGTCCTACAATAAACGGCTCCCTCTCCTGCTGTATCAATCTACACAAGTTGTTCGTCACCCCCGCCCCCCCCCCCCCATTTTGCTGCAGCCGGACTGCGGCAGCCAGCTTTGTGAAGCTGTACCTTGCACTTACACTGCACTTCTGTGACAGCCTCCTCCTTGTTACAGCCCCACTGTTTTGCCTTCGGGACCCACTTGAGCCATCTCATCCCATACTTTGTTCTTTCACCTGCTGGGCTTTGACTTCCGCGCCCACCTCTCATCCTCCAGGGCCCATATTTGCATGTTGTAGACGGGAGCAGTCAGGGAGAGGCAGCCAGGGGGCGACCAGCACGTCAACACGGGGCCCGGAAAGGGAGTGGTCCCCGCCATCCTGGGACTCAACTCTCCTGTTCTTGGTGTTTCTTGCACGGAATAATCTTAAAATTTGAAGGCAAAAGCCCCGACTGGGGATGACACGTGCACTTTCGAGGGAACCTGCAGACCTAGAGGAGGAAGCTGAGGGTCGGAGGCCAGGTAGAGCCAGGGGCTGCTGTCAGCAACAGGAGGAATCTCATTTAGGTCGTAATTAATTCCAGGACCTTCAGTATTTCCACGTGTTATGATTAACTTGATTTGGAGGATCCATCTGGGCTCTCAGCTCCAGCGGACAGGTGGGATTTCCCAGTCTGATTGGAAAGCATTTCAGTATGAACGAGGCTTCAGCAGTTGTGAGATGGCAGGTTTCCCATGTTACCAGGTCCCAGAGCTTGGTTTCTAGCTTGGACATTATATATATTTTCCACAGTGGCAAAAGGAAAACCATCCACTGTTCCCTAGGAGTTTAACCTGGTGCTGAGCCTAAAGACAAAGCTTCCCTTCTTGCCTTTGCCAAAAAAAAAAAAAAAAAAAATAGAGAAAAAATCCACTGGGATCATTTCTGGCTACCCCCTTGCTCTCTCAGAAATACTGACTCCCTTGTTGTTCTTCAGTGTGTCAGACACATCCTTCTCTCAAATAATTTACATTTTGTATTAGTCTATTTTCTGTCACTATAACCAAACACTTGATGCTGGGTGACTTATAAAGAAAAGAGGTTTATTTTGATTTGTTGTTCCAAAGGTTTAAGGCTGAGTGCCCACACCTGGTGATGGCCTTCCTACTGACACAGTCCTGAGGCAACACAGGGCATCACACGGCAAGAAACATGAAGCACATGAGTGTGTCTGTGTCCTCTGATCTCTTTCTTCTTATGATGTCACCAGTGTTCAGTCATGGGGTCCCCACCCTGATGACCTTCTCTAATCCTCATCATATCCCAAAGGTCCCACCTCTAAACACCATGGTCAGGTTAAGTTTCCACCTTATTTTTTTAAAATATTTTATTAGTTGTTGATGGACCTTTACTCATTCATATGTGGTGCTGAGGATCCAACCCAGTGCCTCACACAGGCTGGGCAAGCCTCTACCACCGAACCAGGACCCCAGCCCAAGTTTCCACCTTCTTGATGCTTCAGCACGAGGAAGTGGATCCTGGGGGCACATGCTGAAGGATCCCCTGAACTGCCCTCCCTGCCTCTGTCCCCCACTCCTGGGAGGCCTCTCTTTCAGGTGCTCCCGGCACGCCTTCCCTGCTCCCAGCTCTGATCCCCAACCCCCACGGTATCCCGTGCACCTGCCCTTTATTTCTCTGTCTCCCACCATCAGCATTGGGAAGGCCAGAGCCGGGTGGGGGCCATTTCTCTGTTCCTTGCTGCATGCCCAGAGCCTGGCAGAGCCTGTGCACAGAGGCCCTTCACCCTGAGGTTGTGCATGTAAGTGACTCTTCACCACAGCCTCTGCACTTCAGCAGGACGTGAAGAAGCACTTGGGTGCTCTAAGAATTAAATGTGGCCTTGACACTTGCAGCGCTCAGCATGCATGCAACTTCCTGAGGGCACAATGAACATCTAAACAGGATTCCTAAGAGATCATTATTCCACTCTTGGGAGTTTCATTTTTTTATCTAAAATATTTGGATTTAAAACTCAGAAAAGAGAAAATCAGAAATAAAATTAAAATTCAGAAACAGCCCCTAAGAAGAGAAAAGTCTTGGCATTTCTGGATCAAGCAGTTACCCTTTTCTACCAAATAGAAAAAGGGAGTCAGTTGACACATGCATCTGGAGGACCCCAGAGGCCTTCCTCCGCAGCTCTGAAGGACAGGACTGAATCTGTGCATTCAAGAGCAGCCCTGAGAATGAGGGTTTCAGAGCTGAAATGTCTCGGCTTTAATACAGACGCTGTCACTAACTCTAAACGTCCCTGCCAGGCAAACTTTCCCCCCCTGATTGAATAGGGTGAGCACAGTGATGGGGAGAAGAACTCTAGATTCCCTTCTAGCAACAAAATGCTAGATGTTGAATCAAGAAAGAACAGAGCCGGGCTCTTAATAAATGCCTCCTGGCTTAGAAAACTGAATTTCTTGCCTCAGCTCCTGCCTCTGGTGAAAGGCAATTCTCTTTCTGCAGGCTGGAGATGAGGTACTGTAATGAGAAATAGATGAAGTCGAGATCCTTTGCAGGACTAGCCTGGGCGGAGCGGGATCTAGACAGGAAGCACTGGCCCCTTCTGGGTCCTGCAGCCAAACCTGCCTCTTCCAGGGAGGAGGCCTGGAGGCTGCACTGTACGTGGCTCTGGCGCCCCCTGGTGACGACTCTCGGAATTTTTCTGTAACTTCAAGGAGGAGAGCCATAGACCATTCTGGAAAACAGTCCCTCAAGGAAGGTTCATCTGATGATTCTCTGAAATTTGACAGATTTATTAGTGGCATTAAAAAAAGGTAATTCAAGGGATAAAAAGACAAAGGAAAAGACTATTCTGGCATAAAAAAAAAAAAAAACAGGAAGAGCAGAGGCGTAGGTTTGACATTTTAAAAATGACATCCACAGAGGCCAAGACTAACTTTGGCCAGTGCAGAACCGAAAGGACTGAGACGTCCCCTGATCAGTCGGAACAGCCCAGGCATTTTGAAATGTGCTCACTGATGATTTTATTTATATCAGGCAGCTCTGGCGCACATGGGATCCCTCCCTAAAGTAGGGGCGTGGCTCCCTTGGGATGACCACGGAGGGGATGTTACAGAAGAGGCACATGAAAGGGACTAATTGTGGAGACATGGAAAGACCACAAATACCACCGGCATGACTCTGAAGGAGTGTTGAAATTGATGACTCAAAAGTGAAGAAAAATAGGGCTGGGGTGTAGCTCTGTGATGGGGGGCTTGCCTGGCATGCCCCAAGCCTGGGTACCATCTCAGGGCCACAACCAAACACACTCAGGTGAGGAAAGACCTTTAGGTTGGAAGGAATAGAGGAGCCAGGAGACTGCTAAGCTCGGGGGTCCTCCACGAGTGTGGCTTAGGGAGCCAGGGATAGAAGGTTCAGGAGGCTCCTGACAGCCTCAGCTCTCAGTCAGAACTGGATGTACCGCCCACTCGGTGGATGTGTTGGGACACTGGGGATTTATGGGGCGGAATCCAAGAGGATTCACTAGAAGTGAAAGCTGAGATTGACTCAAAACGTGAGATCCTTAGATTTAGCTCGCCTTAAGTTATTGAACTCTTCCATCAGGAAGTGGACATGTCACACCTCTGCTTAAGTTTTCACTAATTGTTTTTGATTTTGCTGTCATTCCTCCTTGGGAAATAGTTGAATGTCAAATGGGAATATATACTCTTTGTCAGGAGTAGGTCAGATAAATTGAAATATGACATTTTCAAATTTGTGAATTTTTATTGGATAAGTACTGTGAGTTTGGTTTCAGAAGAATCTATGGAATGATATAGCTAAGTAAAAATGCAGGCCAGTAATTGCTAGGCTACAGGGAATCTGCTCATCACCTTAGAGCTCAGGGGACCTCAGTGTTTCTGGGGAAATGTCTACTTGTCATATATTAGAATGGGCCATGAGAACAAAAAACACTTGTTATATTTGGGACTTTTAAAAAACCAACACAGAGGAATGGGTCAAAGAAAACCTTTGTCATTTTAGATTCTGTCAACATTTGAAAATAGTAATTTTTAAATGTCTTGTGCAAAACTTAAAATACAGATTTTTAAAATTAATTTAGTATTTCACATTTATGAGTTATCATTATGTTCCCAAACTTGTTTTAAAAGTTCATTTTTCTATGGAGCACTCTAGATCTCTTGAATCAGGCTGGACTTTTCAGGTGGGTTGTGTGATACGGCAATGTAAAGAAGCTCTTTAGATTTGCTTTCTCAAAATCCTCTTTAATTAGCCAGCAGTTTTCTCTGTGGATGGAGAATGGGCTGGTCAGAAAAGTGGAGTGGCCCAAGGTCCCAGGGGAGTGTGTTAATTCCTTTGATCATAACCTGTGTCTGTTCAGGTGAGTCCAGAGTCCAAACTCTGTCCAGTGTATCTCACTGCCCAGCAAAAAGCTGAGGATTTGATAATCAGAGGGCTGGAAACTTTTACCTGCTAAAGTTTCCTTGCAGAGTTCCAAAATCAGTATCTATATTGTACTAGTTGGAAGTCCTAGACTTGGGTCACACTGAGTTGAAAGACTCAGTGACACGTACATGGGCTCATGTCGTTGTCTAGAGGGTTGGACTGGAAAATCTGTCCTCAGACCTCCACTTTACCAGTGCCCCAGAGCTGATCTTCAGAAGAAAGCCACAGTACCATTATCTCTCAAATAAGAAAACATTCACGAGCAGGCTGGTGCTCTCTGGCCAGCACCTTTGTGCAATTGTGAATCATTGTAAAACTACATGTCGCTACTGGACAATAGCATGCCTTTTCAAATAACACATCTAGTTAATTCTGTTTGCATTTTGTCACTGCTGAGATCTATGAGGAATTAACACATCTTCCAAGCATCAGAATAGATTCATGTTAGAATGAACATATATATAATATGAGGAGCAACATCAAATGGATTTTCTTTTTTTCTTATTTGTTTTTAAAATTAATTGATTTATTTTTATATGACAGCAGAATGCATTTTGATTTATTGTACACAATAGCAGCACAACTTTACATTTCTCTGATTGTACACGATGTAGTGTTGCACCATCTGTGCAGTCACACATGTACCTAGGGTCATGATATCCATCTCATTCCACCATCTTTCCTGCCCCCATGCTCCCTCCTTCTCCTTCCTCCCCTTTGCCCAAAGTTCCTCCGTTTTTTCCATGCCTCTCCCCTCGCCATTGTGAATTAGCACCCACTTATCAGAGCATTTTCTTAAAGCTGGGACATCTGTTTCAAAAGGAGGACATCTGCACCTTCTGTTTCCTGTGTCTTGCACATTCTGAAGGATCAGATGAACGTGGTCTCCAAAATGAATCACTCTGTATGTGATGAACGTAAAACAATCTTCCTGCTCTGCTGCAGTTCTGGAGAGAACATCTTTAGAGATTCAGGGGCAGAATACTGGTCAGTTGGCAGGTAGCTCACCTAGTACAGTTAATGCGTTAATTTTTAAATAAGGAATTAATTAGGAAATAATTTACAGAGAAAATTTCTTCAATCTTTGAAGCATTGATCAAGAGATATCAAGGAGATAGAGTATGAATGTATATGTATATATAAATAATATATAAATATATAAGTAATATATAAATAATACATAAATGTAAAATAGCACATAAATATAATGATATATAGTAAACATACACACACACACACACACACACACACACACATATATATTCTGATATTTTATAACAATCCAAGTATCTCAACTAACCTATCTGGTTGGGCAAAGATAGTGTTTAATTTATATGTATGTGTGTGTGTGTGTGTGTGTGTGTATATGTTACTATGTCCAATATCGTCACCTAACTGGCATTATCAATTAAAATAAACATTTTGGCTCCATAACTCAATGAAAATTTTGCCAACAAATCTCAGAGAATTTAATTTGATCACTTAGACAACTGATCATGGTTTCATCAATCTGGCCTTGGTTCATTGTGATCTTCTAACTGACAGTAATGGGGGATCTAGAGGATGCAGGCAGGAGAAGGGCAGGAGTAAGGCGTCAGCATGTGTCTAACACGGTATAATGTGCCACTGACAGACGCTGGGCTATACATGGAAGAGAGGAGGGAGGGCCATGCAGCACGGAGCCACGTCTGCAGACTGAAGCACTCCAGCTGCTGTTCTGCCTGATGGGACAGTGGCCTGCACTGGCTGACTCTGGCAGATGCCCACATACAGCCCCACAACCAGCTTCAAGCTGCTTCCCCGCTCTGGGGGGATGTAAAAAGGGTACAGGCTCTGGACCCTGACAGAGGGTGGATCTGAGTGTGGTTATGCCACTGGCTGTCTGACTTGAATGGATTTAAAAGTTGTTCCTGATCTGTAAAGTGGGGATGATGATGAGACTTCATATGACCATGAAGAGGATTAGAGATAATGCACGTAGAGCGTCTAGCATGTGCCTGACACATGGAAGAGAATGAGATGGCTTTCTCTCTCTCTCCCTTACACACGCACACACACACACACACATGCACGCACACATGCACACACACGTACTCCAAGTCTTGTTCCAGAGGGAGAGAGGACTGAGACTTTTTCTTTTCCTCTTCTAGTTGTTGCTGCTGTAACTTTACCCTCCAGGTCAGAACACCAGTTTCACTCAAGAATTGCACTCCTATTTTCTTGTAACTCAGGTGACTCATCTGGAAAGGAAAAACGAACAACAGACCAAAAGGCAGATGAAATACTAAGCCAGAGGCATGTTAAAACGGCCTGCCTTCCTGCTGTCTTTTAAGGATGGCCATCTTAAAACTTGTCACCTGGTCTCAAGGAAGAGGTTGTAGGTTTGTCGTTATTGTTGTTATTGTAGTTTTAAGATCCCTCTCTTCTGGATTAGATATTTTTCTATTTAAATACTTGTGTGTTCACATATTAGGTGGGTTGCACAGTTCCTTTTGAACATGCCAGCTCTCAGTTGCAGAGGGCTGCAACAGTCCAAAGTCCCACTCTGTGTTATCTGTCAAGTAGTCCTCAGGCAGAAGATTATTACTGACTTATAACTCCAACTGGTATTTGGGGCATTGGAATGTGGCCTCTGCAGCCCTGTTTCATTTTTCTTCTGATTTGCCTGAGCGGTTTTCTATATTAGCCTAGCTTGACATCATTTTCCTGGTGCCTTGCTCTGGGTTGGCAAAGGCATCTGCAATCTCTTTCTCATTCTCCTAGAATAGGATCATCCCTGCTGTGCACCTGCTCAGACTTGATTTCTGATCCAGTTGCCCACGGCCTCAGCCCGCCCTCTCCACATCCGCCTCCCCTCGGAGCCCCCAGCGCTCTCATCCACTGCATGCTTGGTCGTCTGCTGACTGCAGCAACACCCGCTTCCCTCCTGACCAACAGAAGCACCACTCTGTTCAGACATCGGATGGGTGGCAGCATATAAAAGACAGGAAGGTGCGTCACCCAGTGCTAACATTCACACTCAGACAACACCATTCATGTCACCCCGGTTCTCTTGCCTGAGGATGAAGGATGCTTGCTGAATGCTGAGATACAAACTTCCATGCTTGGAGGCCTTCTGGGAGAGCTCCTAGCTTCACAGATACAAGGTGAGGGGGAAAAGGCATGTATACTTACATGCATGTCTGAGATATTAGTGTACATACGTAAACAAATGCGTAAGGGTATATTCATGTCATTTTTCTTTCTCTCTCGTTGCTGCCCATCATGTATGAGGGCATGGCCACCCATTTATAACCATAATGGAAAGACCAAGAGAGTTTCAACTATTCCCATCAGAAACCACATTCTAAAGCCCATTAGCAAGGACTAATAGGACTAGCTATTTCCAAACACCTGAGTGAGGCATAAATGCTATTATTGGACAAGTGATGGTTCCTGTAGTCTCTCCCTTCTAGATACTGCCACTGTGTCCTGCCTTTACCTCCCGAGCTACTTCTGCAGCCGGGGAGCCAGTGGCCAGAGAAAGAAGAGATGGAGAAAGCTGCCTTCTGTTAGGAGAGAAGAACCAAAAGAAACACATGTTATTGTGATGGTATCTCTCTAACTCCCCAAGAGATTATTCATCCTATTGAAGAGGTCAGAACACTGAGGATTATAGTTTATGTGTCTTCCCAAGAGCTTCATAGACCACCAGTGATAAAAGGTGTCCGTTACAAGCTTCATATTGTATGCATTTTACCTCTCTGCTCTGTGCCCTGATGGTCAAATCTAAACACTGAGCACAACTGAGCCAACCCTGCACGATCTCGTCTGGCCTCACCCCCTCCCACCAACGAGTTTTACCTGATTTAATGTGGGCAGCCACCTCTCCTTTCCAGGTCTTCATCCAGGCTGCTTCACCTGTCAGAAATGCTCTTCCTCTTCCCTTCTCCTGGGTGAACCCCACTTCTCTTCAGAATGGTGCTAAGGGGTCATTTTCTCTGGAAAGTGTTTCTGGTCCTTCACACCAGTGGGGCACCTCCACTATGGTACTTCAGTTGATTGGCTTGACGACTCTTTCTTGCAAATGTCCAGAACCTTGAGAGTGAAGACATGTTCACTGCTGCACTGTAGAGCCAGCCCCAGGGTGACTGATGGCCCCTGTCTACCCTCATCCATGGGGCATGTCCAACTCAACCTGGGCCCGCTGAGGCCCAGGTACATGGTACATCATGGATGTACCATGAGCTTCAGGCAGGGGCTTTTCAATTTAGAAATCTCCATCGATGACTTCAGTGCCAACTCCTGGTGATAAACCAGAATATTACACACCCGGAAGAATTTGTTGAGTGCATGGCTGGCCAGGCCTTGACCACCATTAACCCATTTAAATTCATTGTCCCAGATGTGCAGCACCTATAAAAACTGAACGTGAGCAGCAAATGTAACACTTATGCTAACTTTGAAATAACTGGTATGTTTTGAGAGGTCTATTCTTTTGAGAAAAATAGTAGGTAGAACTATTCAAACAAGTACATACACACACACACATATATATACACACACATACAAGATATAAATATAGATTTCATATGTATATGAAAATATATATAACAGGTATATATATAAGCTCTAGATTATGATTTCCAACGTATTTCAATGTGCCTGTGTCAATTTTGTTAAAATACTCACAGAATAAAAAACTTGGAACTTCTGGGTTAAACAGAAACAAACAAAAAATTGAACAACAACAACAAAAAAGCGTTAACTATCTTCCAGTTGTGACTAACTCAGTATTGTCACAATCATTGAGACCAAGTACGTTGCCTAGGAGTCCAGAGTTCAGGCAAAGAAACACAATACAAATCAGCTAGGAGTATCCACAAAGTATTCTAACCCCTGAAGCTCTTAGGAGAATGTTCCAATTCCAATAACACAATTAAATAGTTCAGGAATGGATGAAGTCGGTTTCCCTTTGGGTTTCTAGGGTCTTTGGAAAGGCATACCAGTGGGTTATTTTTATCAGTGTTTAGAAGGAATTCAAGATTTACAAAGAAAAGCAGTAGACCAGAAAGAATCAGAGCAAACTGTTTGCAAAACCACATTTTATTCAAATTTAACTTCTCTGTTTCTGATAAAATCACTTGGAGTATGTGTGCATGTCTGTGTACGTGTGTGTATGTGTGTGAGGTGTGTGTGTGAGATATGTGGTGTGTGTGTGTGTGTGTGTGTGAGAGAGAGAGAGAGAGCGAGAGAGAGAGAGAGAGAGAGAGAGAGATACCTTCCCTGTGATCCAGAATGTTTGGGAGAAATAAAAGCTTCAGAGGGAAAAACCAGCACTGGCAGATGTCTTGCCTCAGGACAGAGAACAAAGAGCAGTCGCAGATGGCATCCAGGAGATGGAGGAAGTCCCCCGATGATTATAGATTATAGGGTAAACATCCTATTGAATACCCTGGCAAAACAGACTCCTTTAATAAACATTCAGAGATGGTGCTGATAATTAAAAATGAAACAGCTTAGACATACCTCAGCCGAGAAGAGGAAAGCCCTGGGCCCAGGGAAAACTGGCTTCCTGTCCACAGAGACCAGCAACGGGGCAAAATCAACGTTGAGAAGGACGTTAGCAGTGACGTCCATGTTTTAAGAGGAATTTTAAAGTCTCGGATCTCAAAGGACAGAGACGATAAATTGACAATCTGGTGGAACAGACTTAGATATCAGTGTTCTGTGGTGGAAAGGACACACCACCTGAAGCTACTAAGTGAAAGCCTGGCTTGTGTTAATGGGGACACGGGTCTTGAGTCCCAAAGTCCTCTTTTATAGGAACAATTGCTGTCTCCTATTCTTTTCAAATTTGAAAAAGTCACCATAAATAAAATTGCCTGAAAAGGAGTCTCAAAATACTTTTTCAAAAACCAAGGTGATATCTTACTCTGAATGTACAGACAGAAGGGGAACAATTGGTTTGGTCGAGTCTTGGGCATTGCTGACTGCCGGGACAGTGCTCCGGACTTTGTAAGACATACGTGGAAGATCATTTCTATGTTGGAAGGAGTTCCTTGAGAATTACCTGTTGACATCTGAACATATTATGAATTTTTCTTTTATTTTGGTATCGGGGATTGAACCCAGGGGTGCTTAACCATTAAGTCACATCTCCAGACCTCCCAGCCCACATTTTTTAAATTTTTGAGACAGGGTCTCACTAGGTTGATTTGGGCCTCACTAATTTGCTGAGGCTGACTTTGAATCTGTGATCCTCCTGCCTCAGCCTCAGAAGTGCTGGGATTATAGGTGCACTACTGCACTTAACCTATATTATGCATTATGATAATAAAAACTTACTGTATATAACTCTCTGCGCTTCTTCAAACACTTTTCTTTGTTCAATTGATTAACTAATTTTTTCTTCCATATTTTTGCAGAAGGCTTCTGTAATTTACTTCAAAGAAGAAACACCAAAATCAGAATTCATTTGAACATAAGAAAGCATTAAATCAAATAATATTACATTTGAAAACACCTTAGTATATGTTTGCAAATTTCTCTTTAAAAATAAAAATAAATCTGAAGAAGCAGAAGGAGAATGGAAAGATGGCATAACGTGTTATTACTTCTGTTTATTGACCAACAACCCAAATACCTGAAACAGCAGTGTAAGTATTTTTTAATTTTCATTTTTGATGTTCAAGCTTTTTTTTTTTTTTGATTTTTGAAAAACAGACGCCAAAGTAGTTGGAAAATACTTAACAAAAAAGAAAGAGCACTATTTCCCTGTTGAATACATTTTTAAATGGTGACACTTGTTAAAGGGCAATGAAATTTTGAAATCAGAAAAAGCTTATAAATATGTGTTGGACTGTCCCAGGTCCCTCTGAGGTGCAGGTCTTCACTACCATGGATCTGTGAAAACTCGAGTCAGAAGGGCAGGAGTAAGACAGATCTCTTCATGCACAGAGAGCTAGTGGGGGAAGGCAGGGCAGAGAAAAGGGCCGGGCCAGACAGCGACTGGCCAACAGGACACAAGGAGAAAAGGTGCTTTCCGAATTGTGAATGCTAATTGCTAAAGTGAAATAATAAAGAGATCTACAGACTCTTGTGGGTGGGAATATCCCAAAGCTCTGCTCTGTGATTCCACCTTCAAAATATATTTGAGGCAAGTTGAAAACTAAGCAAAGCTATAAAAAAAACCCCAGACCTAGCTGTGGACGACTCTACATCCACCAATCCACAAGGAAGAGCCCTGCGATTCTTTGCAAGATCAATATATTTTCTTGAGGCCTCTGCTGTTCTTTTATATATGATGTATCACGTACACTTCTAAGCCATGAGACAAGTGAAAGAGCTAAAAAATGCAATCTATAATTAAGATTAAAATAATCAATAGAAGCAATGGGACTGTCATAGGACTATAGATGGTTCAAATTTAAGAATTCTATCAATAGCCTAACTATAACTATGAGAGTTAACAGATAGTAGAATAAGGAAAGCAACTGTAAAGAAATAGAGCATTTTTTAAAAAAATCTTTATTTATTTTTATGTGGTGTTGAGGATCCAACCCAGTGCCTCATGCATGGAAGGCAAGGGCTCTACCCCTGAGGTACAACTTCAGCCCCCAAATAGGCCATTTTAATAGATCAATAAATATTAATAAAACAAAACAACACCAGAAATGGAAAACACAATATTAGAAATAAATATCTCATCTGGTGGACTACAGAGCAGATGGAGCACAAAAGGAGCAAGTTACAGTGAATCTGCAGACAAGTCAATTTGATCTAACTAAAGTAATGTGCAAAAAAGAAAAAAAAAACACGTGTGCAAAATCTTTGAAACAAAATAAAACGGCTTAGTATATAGGTAGAGGGATACGAGATGGAAAATAATCTATAGATAATATCTGAAAGAACATAGATAGAACTTTTTAATTGAACCATACCAACCCAGAGTACAGCTCACCAAGCAAAAGAAACAAGGAAAAACCAGACTAATGAGAAGCGAAGTCAAATTGAAAAAAAAATGGAAGATATAGAAAGAGTTTTAAAAGCAGCCAGAGAGGAAAAAAGACATTTTTCACAATCAGACAAATAATGAGTGGCTGCTAAATTATTATGAGCAACACTGGTGAAAACAATGTAATGGGTTGTTTAAATGCTGAAGAAAAAACAAAACAAAACTTTAATCCCAGGTTTATCTGGTGAAATGCCTTCCATAAGAACATGATACAGGGGCTGGGGATGTGGCTCAAGCGGTACCGTACTCGCCTGGCATGCGTGTGGCCCGGGTTCGATCCTCAGCACCACATACAAACAAAGATGTTATGTCTGCCGAAAATTTAAAAAAAAAAAAATTAAAAAATTCTCTCTCTCTCTCTCTTTAAAAAAAAAATAACATGATACAACAACATTTTAAGACAGTAAAGTGTTGATATAGTCTATCCTTAGTAAAGTCTTACTATATAACATATTCCTACACGCGTGAACATGCATGTATTTACATGTACATGTGCATGAGCTTACACATACCCACGCAGTCGCACGCACATACCTCTCCTGCAGGACTCATGTCCTCAGAACTAAAATCTTCCAATGACTAATAACAAGGAAAAGAAACAAGGGAGCAAAAGATTTGAATCAACACGCCATTTCACACCCACTAGAAAGCTTTACTTTACAAAGAGAACGTGTGAAGTCTTTACTCTTGTTTTTGATGATTGATGACAGCTTTCAAGTCTCACCACCTCCAAGACGCCTTCCTGGTCCAGCTCTGGACAAGCTGAGGAGGAAGTCTGGGGCTACTTCTTATGACACTGTTTGGAAGTCGAAACCCCATGAGCCCTGACCAGCAGCCAAGAGTCCTCACCCTGCTTCACCCCCAAAAGTCCTGCAGTCCAGCCAGGCCTCTCTCCCTGCTTTCCCAAGATTAGTTCAAGAAAGTTGATGGCCACCTTTATTCATCACACCTCTCAACTGGAAAACATCCCAATGTCTTTTAACAGTGTCAGAGACAAACAAATTATGTATGTTCATAGAATTAAATGCTAATAAAAGAAGTGAAGACTAAAGACACAGCTACTTGCCTGGGTCTCCAAAATGTTATGCAGACAGCAAGAAATAAGCCGTGC
This sequence comes from Callospermophilus lateralis, assembly GCF_048772815.1. NCBI lineage: Eukaryota > Metazoa > Chordata > Mammalia > Rodentia > Sciuridae > Callospermophilus > Callospermophilus lateralis. The sequence goes on from NC_135318.1 coordinate 8,800,183, forward strand.
CCTAAAAATGCATGTTGTAAAATCATCGTTGTTTGGAGATTAAGAATATGTACAGAGGGATTCAGATCTGGCTGGCTCTCTTGGGAGGCAGGCAGCTAGCATTGTCTAGAAGGGTCTGACAGCGATTTCTGATGTGCTGGAAAAATTCTGTGTTCTATTTCCTATGAGAGTTTCATAAGTGTATAAAATTGGAAAACTATTTACCTGAACACTTCTGATCTGTGCAATTTGATATTACATTTTAATTAAAAAAAACCAGCCCCAATCCTTAGATGTTGGGTTAATTAATATGTTGAGTTTGCTAATCTGTATCCTTTGATCAGAACATGTGCCCTTGATTCAAAAGCCTCTTATTGAAAAAGATATAATGTTGCCAGGTAGAAATTTATAAATCTATAGATCTCTTTGCTATTTGAGGAGAATGGGCTCAGAAATGCAAATACCTTGCTCAATTTTTGTAGCTACAGAGTGGCATTGCTGTAAAGAGACTTGTGCTCTTTTGATTTTAAAATTTTAGGAGGCTCCCCTCTTGGGAAGGGCACCTTGTGGTATTTTCTGTATGTGTCTGCATTTTCCTGAGACCAGAGATTTGAGAGGTAAAGGGGGGAGTTCCACCCACAGCAGCTTGAATTGCATGAGTGTTCTCAGTGCAATTGACACGACCCAGGATTTATGATTTGATAGCTAGAGACTTTCTGGAAGTCTTTTTCCTGACTAGCCAGCAAGCATGAGCACCAGACAGCTAATGGAATCTTCCAGTATGAGGTAATGATGGATATGACAAGTTCCTCAAGTGTTAAAAAAATGCTGGCAATTCACATCAATGGAGCCACAGGCATAAGGTTCCTCTCTTCTGTCATGCGATGCTGATAAAATACTTTTAATTATATTATGCAATCATTGCAAAGAAAATAGATAGCTTTCAGCGGCTGAGTTTCCTTTCAGTGACCTGATTGAAATGCATCAAGGGAGATGGGACTCAGATGCGCTTGCCATTAAGTGGTAAGCTATTGCTAGTCATCTTTACTGATTGCTCAAATTATAGGGAAAATGCAAATAACAGGAAAAGAACAATGTCTTCACAGCAAAGCATAAACAGCAGCTCCTTAAAATGCTGCATGTTTTTGAGGATGTATTTTTTTCTTAACATTCTAATATTCATTTGTATTTTCTTTAAGGTTTGACAGCCACTCCGGCATCTCTGCATATTCCTGGGGGGGAAATACAGTAGTGAGGGCAGATTTCCTCTTTGAATGTGATCTATACTGTGTTTTCAAGACAAAATTATTCAGTAAGGTAATTCCACCTCTGATTCCTCACATGTCCATAGAATATTTTTTGTTGTTGTTTTGGATTTATAAATAGAATTAGTCCTTACTCAGAATTGGCAATAGTTTCCGTTATATTCACCACCAGCTTCTGTTCATCTTTTAAACACCATCAGGTCCATCTTTCTCGGACGTGCATCTCACCACGCCTCCATTCAGCTCCAACACCTACCATAGCTCCCAAGCTTGCAGGATAAATGCATGGAATCAGAATTCTGGAAACAGACACAAGTAAGAATCAATGAATGGGATGGAATCGAATGACAAAGCTTTTGTACAGCAAAGGAGCAAGTCAAGAGTAAAGACACAGTCTACAGAATGGCAGAAAATCTTTACCAGCTGCTCTTCTGACAGACTGATATCCAGGACATACAAAGAACTCAAGAAGCTCCACACACAAAAAAAGTGACTCATTCAATTAGTGGGCAAAGGAACTAAATGAAAGCTTTTCAAAAGAGGCACAAATAGCCACAAAGTGCATTTAAAAACGAGTTCATCATGTTTAGCCACTGAAGTTCCACTTCATCCTAGTCAGAATGGCAATCAAAAAGGAGACAGAAGTAATAAATACTGGTGTGGATGTGGGGAAGAGGTACATTCTTGGTGGGAATATAAATTTATATAACCACTTTGAAAGCCAGTAGGGGAGTTCCTCAAAAAACTAGAAACAGAACTCCCATATGGCCCAGGTATACCACACCTTAGTATTATCCAAAAGAACAGACATCAGTATACTTTAGAGATGTATGAATATCCATGTTTATTGCAGCACAACTCACAATAGCTGAGTTGTGAAATTAGCCTGGGTAACTGTCAATTGATTTATAGATAAATAAAATGTGGCACAGTGGAGTATTATATTCATCCATAAAGAAGAATGAAATAATGTCAGCTGCAGAAAAAATGGATGGCAGGGGAGGAGAAAATATTAAGTGCAATAAACCAGACTGAGAAGGACAAATATTATACATTATCTCTTGTACATGGAAGCTAGAGAGAAAAATAGTTTAAAAAAATCATCATGAATATAGTAGGTAGACCTTATATAGGACCAGGTAGAGGGAAGGCATAGGGCAAAGAAATTGAACATATTGTTGTACCATTTACTAAGATGCCAAAACGAGATACACCATTCTTTATAATAATATGCACCAAGAAAAAAGAAAGATGATCTAACAAATCCTACCTCTACATGCTGTTTTTCAAAGATCTTTCATACCCTCTTACTCCCACCAAGAGCTAGTCATCCCTTCTCCCCAAATCTGATGTGGCCTGTGGCTTAATTGATCAATGCATTATAACAAAAGGTATGTTGGTGAGTTCTAGGCATGGATCTTCAGAGGTCTTGCAGTTTTCATTATTACCCCTTTGATTACTGGACTCTCATATAAGGGAGTCACACTGCCTTGCTGGAAGTATCATGTGGAGAGAGAGACTTCTTTTTGTTCCATTGAACCCAGCTGAAGTCTCAAATGATAAAGTCCTTCTAAGATCTGCAGAGAGATGATTGAAATTGCAGGAGTGACCTCAGAGTATGCTCCTGGAAGAACTCTCCTGCTGAGTCCATTACACATGGCAGGATCATCAACAAGTAAATGATTGCGATTCTTAGTTTTTGAGTGATTTTTCATGCAACATACATTATACGTGCTGCTAAGTCTATGTATCTGTTCTGCACAAACATGATTAAACTTGTGGTTTCCATGCACTATGAAGATGGAAGGATGAACTGCTGCTTCAGTTTGTCTCTACACTCCATCATCATGTATACCAATGTTTAGTGAACACTAGAATCTTGTTTTATGTTTTGAATCAATCATGTCTACTTATACAACTCTAGCAATTCAGAGAAATTTGCATATAAAGAAATATAAATCAAAAATTATATTCACTGACTTTTTATAATTTGCAAAAATATTCTTAATCATTATCTCATTTCCTCCTTAAAACGTACCAGTGAGATTCAGGGTAAACATCATAACCTTCATTGCATATTTAAAGGCTTAGAGGGTTAAGAAAGGTGTCTTTCTCAATAGCAGATGTTAGGGTTTGGGTATGAGGTCTCCCCGTAAAGCTCCTGTGTTAAAACAGGAATAGTTGACGTGAAGTTCTTGGATACAAGAGAACTAACCTAGTCTGACCACTTTAGTTAGAATGGTCTGACTGGGAGACAACGGGTAGGATGTGCCTGGAGGTGGAGACCCCATGCTCTGGCAGGGGTCGTTTTTCCTGTGGATCCTTCCCCTATCTCTGCTTCCTGAATGCCATGGATCCAGCTTCTGTCTGCCACACCCTTCTTCCCTGATGCTCTGCATCACCTGAAGACCATGATGCTCTTTGGCTCACCATGGAGTAAACCTCTGGAACCAGGAGCCAAAGTCAGCTTTTTCTCCCCTGAGTTATTCTTGTCTGATCTTTTGGTTCTAGCAATGAAAAGCTACCTAAAAGAAAAACTGGTGCCACAAGGGGGTTGTTGCTGTGACTCACCTGACCATGCAACTCAGAAATCTTTCAAATGGTTTGTGGAAAGGATTTTGAAAAGTTGGAGTTTCAGCCAGCTTTTTCACGGCTCTGACTGAAATATCGGACCAGAACAACATTAGGAAGAAAAAATGATTTAGGGGCTCACCGTTTCAGTGGTCTTAGTCCACAGAAGGAAGGCCAGCTCCATTCCTCAGGGTTCATGACAGAGAGAGTGTGGCACAGGGAAGCAGCTCACGTGTAGATCAGGGAGCAAAGAGAGACTCCACTCTCCAGAGACAAATATATATCCCATAGCCACACCCCAATAAACCACTTCCTTCAGCCATACCCCACACTTGCCACACACCCCAGCTACCACCCAGTTAATCCCATCAGGGATTAATCCACTGATTAGGTTAAGACTCACAGTCATTTCTCCTCTGAACCTTCTTGCATTGTCTCACACATGAGTTTTAGGTGACCACACACATCCAAACCATAACAGTTGGGAAATATAGGATGGAGAAGGTTTAGGGTTTTGTAATCAGAGTTTAACAGGCAATTCTTGTAGGAGCTCCGCAGACCAGAATGCTGACAGGAATGTTGACTGTAACTCAAGAGGTTTCAGAGGGAACAGAGGACTGTATTGGGAACAGACTAGTGGACACTCATGTTATATTCTGGCAAATGATTAATCTACATTTTTCCCCCCATGAGAATTGGTGTGAGTCTGAATTTAAAGGTAACAAAATAACTAACTTGGTGGAGGAAATTTCAAAGCAGCACAGCATTTAGTCAGTGGCATGGATATTGCTGGCAGCTTTTAGCAAGGTGTACTATGAGAACTGAGAATATGAGAAAGCTGAAAGATTTTAAAAACTTGTCAGAAAATTGTATGCAAAACTGGGGCTAAGGAAGGTATGATTATTAAAGGGATTATAGCTAATGAAGATGTGCTAAGTACTTTGCATAGAGAAAAAAAAAGATGGCTTGAGGGCATCTCAGGACTTTTCAAGATCATACCCATTGTTGTCTCAAGAGAAAATTCATTTGAGAAGAGATTATGGCGGCTCCCTACTTCCAGAGGGGGGACCAGGTGTTTCTCCACTGTCAGCAGTCCAGGAATGAAGAAACCATTGCAGCCATTAACACAGGAGGCCTAACTGTTTTGCAGGCTGGTCACAGGCCTTGGCATCATGCGTGTGTTACTGGATCAGCAGCAATGCAGGATGCTGGAGATGCACCATCATGGAGGTCTCTATCAAGACATCAAAGGCAGGCCTGGGGAGCCAGGAAAAGTGTTACAGGGCTGGAATCTCTGCAGGCTGCCCCAGAGGGGATGATGAATGAGACTGTGAAGGTGAAGCCAATGTTGGAGACTCAAAGAATTAAGAGATGCCAATACTATGGACTATCTGCCAAGAAAAGCTACTAGCTACAGAGACCGCCAGGAAAACAGAGAATCCATGTGTGTGGCAACTGACAAGTTCAAAGGAGGAGCTGCCCAAGGCCTGTGGAGAGCACATTTCACAGCCATGTGTCCTAGAAGCTGTAGGCAAAGTTATGGACCTGTTGGTGGGGCTGATTATTGGTCGTGTTTTGTTCCTATCCTTCTTTCTATGTCCATATTTCTCCCTTTTAGAATGGGAATATTTACTCCATGTCATAGAATATTGAATATATGCAACTTGCTTTTGACTTTTATGGGGATTCATTCAATAAGTTGCTTTGAGTCTCAGAGAAGACTTTGAACTTGGAATTTTGGGCCATCTCCATGGGACTCTTATAGATGGACTGAATGCATTTTTTATTGTGAGAGGGACATGGAATTTTGGAGGCCAGGGGAGAGATGTGTTGAATGTGAGGTAACCCCTCAGAGGTCCTGTGTTGGTGTAGGTATACTCAGAGATAAAATGTTTGGATTGTGAGAACTGCAAGTTAGTCCAAACTAGTTTGACTGGACTGACTAGATATTAACTATAAGTTGGTGGGGAATGCTTGTAGGAGATGGGTTCCTGGGGGCATGCCTTAATCTTTCCTGTGACCCCTTCCAATCCTCTCTGTTTCCTGACCACATGAATGAAACAGATTTCCTCTGCCATGTTCTTCTGCCAAGAAGTCCTGCCTCACCTCGGCCCCAGAACAACAGATTTGGCCAATCATGGACTGAACCTCTGGAACCATGAACCAAAGTCAACTCTCTCCTCTGCAAGTTGTTTTTGTCATGTATTTTCTTCACAGAAATGAAGAACTGACTACAACAGTAGAGATGAGAACAGAGTTAATATTTGAAGTGACATCTTCTAAATTTAATTCACATATTCTTATCATTCTCCTCTGGGTGTCAAATTAGCTTTGTACGTGAGAAACAAGGTATATATTTATTAAAGATAAAACTTGATAGCTGGAGATGAAACTCAGTGGTAGAGTGCTCCCCACACATACATGAGGCTCATGATTTGATCCCCAGCACTGGGGATGGGAGAGAAGAAAAAGAAACAATTTCTACATTTATTGATTTACCATCACCAATGTTTGCCAATGTTCAGGTTAAAAAAAATACAGAAAATGAACCAAACCATGTAAAATGGCAAACATAGTCCCTGTCATGTAGTAAACTCTAAAAAATAGTGATTATTATTCTGGTCATTGTTTATTCTATATTATAAGTGCAAATAGTGTCCCCTCCCACAGTTTTTTTTTTTCTGGTCCTGAAGATTGAACCCAGGGTCTCATGCATGCCAGGCATGTGCTCTACACTGAGACACATCCGTGACCTTCCTCTCAAACTTTCTAAGACATAACATACCACTCAGCAGTGCAGAGCCCAAGTATCTTTGATTTTGATTTTCTAAATCAAAGTCACATTTTGGCACATAAAATATTTTTGTGCATTTAGCATATTTTTGTACCTGATATTTTCCAAGGATCTTTGTTTCTTACCCTTTCTACAAAGTTAAATCTGTATTTTTATTACTTGAATACTTTTGAGCACACAAGCAAAGATAGTTATGTCTCTACTATTATAAATTCATTATAATGCATATTAATATTCTTATGCATAAGGTTTCCTCACTTAGATTCTGCTAAATTTCTTAGAACCAGGTGTTTAAATATTTTAATTATTGTTAATAATTTACAGGAGCAATTATCACAAAAATTTCTGCTACTTTCCTCTAAGATATTTCCAAGCTGGATGCCTGCTCTGAGAGAGCAGTAGCTTCCTAGCCAAAGCCTTATGCTTCCTCTCCAGTTCTGGGTTTTCAACTCTGTATCGGAGCTCATTCACCCAATGTTTGAATCTCTTTATTCTTTACATTCAGGTTAGCTAACTGAGCTCCCCTGGCCTTTCGTTTGGAATTGAAATCCTCTACAATGAGAATATTTAAAGGAAGATGAAGAGAAAAGGAAGGAGGCTCTGAGAAGCTGTTTGCAGATTGGTTTTATGACTCTCAGTTTGGTGTCTACCTTGCATTCAGATGGCCCGGAGTAGTGGTCAGCACCTCTGGCCATGACTGAGATAAGAAGTCTCATTGAAATCCTTGCTATGCCTCCATTACCAGGGCTTTCTGTTGCTGACTGTCACCGTTCCTATCACAGAGGGGTATTTTTGACAAACCATTTCGTGTATTCTCACATGAGAGGTGAGAGTATGTCCTGAATATATTTCTCAGGAATGATAGTCAAGATTTATCGATTTTCCACAGAACTTTGTTCCTTTTTAACTGGTAGGTTTTCCCCTGAAAGAGTTTTTCCCTAGAAGATCCCCTGGAATAAACACATTGCAAACATGTGACCAAATTTTAGAAACCAAAATATCCTGAAGACATCTTTTAGTACGCAGTTCTCAAAAAGCAAAAGGATTTAAGATAAATTTTGAGCAATTATCATAATGTATAATATTCTTTTAACCTGTGATAAAAATAAGTTGAACCAGTTTTACTGAGTGATATTAGGCAGTTACAATTGGTTCAATTTTAGGAGAACAAGAGGAGTTATTGCTTAGAAATCTAAATCTACAATTTCAAGGTTAACGTCAGGCCGCTCGAGGATCTTACACGTCAGTAGACATGGCAGAGGAATGGAAAAAAGACCTTTTCTCTTGCTATTTCGTAAATATAGATATCAAGGGTGGTGATGAGGATGGTGTTAAACAGGAAAGAAGTGTCCTTCCTCTGTACTACTGAGTACAATCAAGAAAATGAGCATTGATGGATGGGCTGACACAACAAACCCTGGAGCCAGATCAACCCAGATCTGAATCCTACTCCTGCTGCTTCCCAGCTGCGTAACAGTGACAGGGATACTTCATCTTTCTGTGACTGAGTTCCTCCCCTGTAGAAGAGAATTAGTGAGAGAGTCATTTTCCTGTCATAGTTGAGATTATGAAATGACTTAATTTGTTGGAGAACCTAGTGTCCGACAGGGGTACACTCCACTTGGATACATAATTTATCTTCATCATATTAATGAAACATGTATCTGAAAGAATCTATGGTAGGCAAAGACCTATTCAAATGGGGAAGCAGAGTCCCCACCTAAATCCCTAATTTTTCTCCCCACTTGTTACTGGTCTCCTAATCGTGTCTCTGTTCTTCATTTATTGTTTCCAGTTCATCTTCCAACAGGCTACAGCCCTTTCAGAATCAGATTTGTCACTGAAAAACCGTAAGTCATGCATCCCTCCCAACCAAACCCACATCACTAAGGGAGGATTAAAACGTTCCAGACTGGCCTCAACTGACCTCGTGCTTGCCCTTCCTCTCCTGGCTCTCTCCTCCATTCACCCTCGGCTCTGTCCATCACCCTGAGCTGATGATCCTCTTTGACAACGTGTGCCATTCATGAGGGTCTGTATTTCACCATGACTTCTGTTCCTTTCACTTTAAATTCCCTTCTCCTGGAGTCATGTGTGAAAACATAAGCACTCTTAGAAGTGATAACAAAATTAGATAGCAAAGATGTCGTCTGCTGTTCTTTAAGAGTCTGGATGGAGACACATGAGAAGCATCCCACAGAATCTACTGATTTAATTCTAGAGTTTGTCTCCTAACTACTGTGCTCACTGTACTGGGTGTCAAGAGGGTCCTTGGATTAATTCCAGTAACATCATCACTCACTCAACGGTGTCTTCCCTTCCAAGCCTCTTCTCCTCTTCCCAAACCCCCAGGTGATAGTCAGATCTGCTCAAGAATTCCTCCTTAGCATTTCTCAGATGGTTCCTCTCTTCCCCAATGTCTTCAGCTTCCAGCCCTAACAAATTCAAATTAACATCGAGACAAAATAGTTGTGACCTAGAGAGGTAGTAATTGTTCAGAAGTGTCACTCAGATGCATTTCACATTGATAACTGCAAGTTATTCAAAGAAACAGACTTTAGCTTCTGATTTCCCTTCTCACATCCTGAGTGCATCCCTTAACTCACAATCCACAACCTTGCTCTAGAGGAGCTACCCCGGGAAACTCTCTTTACCTATTTCTGCCCCACTGTCTGTTCTTTGCATTTTGTGAACTTCTCTTTGTGTCCCTGGAGGAGAAGACCAAGGTCTAGCTGAATTGCCATGTCCTGAGGAATATTTCGGGGACCAGGGGAGAAGGATATGTGCTGGTGTGGGCAGGAAGGGGACACAGTGGGAAGGAGAAAGTCAACGTTGAACTGGGCGTTGGGAGTTGACCCTCCTTCCTTCCGCTCCCCTTTTCTCTACAGTGAGCATAGTAATTGCTCAGTAAGCACTGTTCTTCAGAGAACCAAACAGGGGATTTTGTTCCTTCTGGTTACTTGACATTCCTACTTATTTTTAAAGAATTTTTACTAGTTAATATGGACTTTAAGGCAGTAAAAGTCATGAATTAGAGCAATTTGACACATAAAGAGAAGACATTACTTCTGAACACTGCTGTATTGGGGACCAAACCTTTATCATAAGAGCCTTTGGGGGACGTTCCTGATCCAACCAAAATACCAAAATACCGTTCTCTCCTCCCATTTTAACTGAAATCTACATTTATCACAACTTGAATTCCTGGCATAGTCAATGGATGGTAGATGTGAAATTTCTCTCAGATCCCCGCTCTAAGATTGGCAGTACCATTTTTAATATCTTTATAATATTTGTAAAGTCTAATAATATGGCCATTTTCTTAGGGATATTTTAATAGCTAATGAGTAGTGGATAGAGGAAAACAAGGCCAATCACACATTAATAACAATGACCTTGTAGTTGTTGGTTATCTTTTATCATGCAGGCACTGTGCTAGTTACCCTATTCTTACCATCTACACTAAATAAAACAAACCTAGAGATAATGATTATTTTACAAATGATGTAACTGGGGTTCATTGTTGGTGACAGTACTACTCAAGTCACTTTATAGTTGTACATTCACATTGGATTTGTGGAAATGTTTTACTCTGAGTTCCAGCTCTTTTTCATACTCAAAGTTTGTGTTTGCTCTTGGCCAAAATTAGGTCTATCTTTTGTTACCTAAAATGGTTTAAAATTGTTCACCACATCCCCAAGTGTAGCAACATGCAACATATATTCAAGCAAGATCTGGAATATAAATAAAAATATATATTTTTAAATGTAGTTAACTATTGTCAGTATTGACTAGCATGTGAATGGATAGCAAAGAAAGAGGAATGAGCCCCAGACTTCAATGTCATCTTGTAGAATTTAAGCTTGATATTCAGCACATTTTTATAATCGTTTCACCCTTAAACACATAAAATATTAATAAAGTGGCAATATTAAGTGATATAGAAGTGAAAACTTTTGGCTCTAGATTAATGGGCATTTCTGACTATACATGATTACAGCACCACACTTTAGTTTACAAGACTTTCTGTGCCTACTCCTATTCTGGATTATGTATCTTATGTCATTTTCCAGAAAAGTATGTGGAGGTTCAACTGAAGTGATTTTCCCATGGTTGAATGGCTATTAATAAAGGGTATTTTGGATATTTTGCAATCTTCTAACTTCACAGCCTATATTTAGCACATTAAACTATGAAGGAAGTAGGATTAGGAATTGATCTGTATGCACTTTAATTTTTAATAATCTTGTAAGAATCTTTTTTAATGAGAAATTTGAAAGGCTCTGACAGTTCTGGAAATATTTCAACTTCATTAAGAATAAGGACATTATGTTCCGAAATTTTCCCTTGTGGATTCTCTTACATATACTGAGCCAAGTCCTACTTGATTCTAAGACAAACCAATCTGAAACCACTCATTTGCTTACATATGGATAGCAAATTTCTAGTTAAATTTCTCTAAATGTATCATGCAGATTGTTTTACCCCAAAACAGGGATTTTGGTTCTTCTGAGGGTCAGAAGATTCCTGAGCAGCTTGTGGGAGCACAGTCAGTCCAAGGGCACTTCTCCTGGAATTTCAGAGTGGAAGCAGCCCATAACTGTTGGGATTGGTGTTCTAAATAGAATAGGGTCATGATGTGGGATGCTATTGCTTAAGCCCTGTGCTATTTGATCTTCATCATGGAAATTTGGAATCTTATCATCTCTACCTATTCACCCAGCCTTCTCTTCTCTATCCCCTGCAGCAACCAACTTTGCAGATGGTTCTCCGTAGAGGTGTTCCAGTGAGAGTTGGAGGGTGGTTGTGAGTTAGTCATGCCCCGGCAGATGTGTGGGGGAACAGTTCAAGAAATGAAAATGTAAAAAATATGCATATCAAATGCATATTAATAGAATATTAAGCATTTTCTTATTATTAACATAATGAATGCCATTCATAATAGATATATAGCATATATCTATTGGAATATTAATGGTGTTAAATATAATATCTAATAAACAAAAATATTGCTATTAAGTAATGTTAAAATTAATAATCAATATTCATTTTCTTTGATTAATTCATGGTAATAAATCAATATTAATATCAATATCAATAAATAAAATATTTTTACTTATAAAATAAAAATACTGCTATAATATCAATAAATAAAATATATATGGTTACACTATTTTGCCAGAGAGCAGTAAAATAAAGAATATTTTTCTACTTATTTTATGAAGCCAACATAAACTCAATACAAAAATAGGGTAAGAACACATCCAGGAAAGGTAAATGATAGTTCAATAGTTTCACTAACATTCTACAATCCTAAGCCAATATTGGCAAATCAAGCCCAGGGATATATTAATAATCTACATCTCAAAGTCAAGTGGAATTCATACTGGAATATGAAGTTGAATTAACTTTTAAAAATCCGTATGATTTACCACAATACAATAAAGGATAAAAACCTATATAATTGTGAGAACACATGCAGTCAATTATTTGATACCATTCAACTCCTACTTCTGTTCTGTTGAATTCTCAGTAAATTAGCAATAAGAGAGTATAGTCTTATCTGATGAAAGTTATTGTCCTCAAAAGGAAAAACAAAAATAAAATAATTAAGCTAATGCTGTACTTATTGATGCAATAACCTTTGCTTTTTTCTCATATTGATAAAAAGGAAAAGGATGTGCTTTATCTTCAATTTCATTTGACAATGTGCTACCAGTTATAGCTAGGGCAAACAGTTATAGCTAGGGCAAACAGGCAAGAACAGAAGTCTAAAATTTGTAATTAAAAATTTTATTATTCACAGCTTAAATGATTATGTAATTTGAAAATCCAAAATCACTATAACATAATTAATGGGTAAATTCACCAACCTCATTACATAAGAAGTCAATGTAAAAATCTATTTTTGTTTTAAAATATAAATGAAATTTAAAAATAAAATACAACAATGCTTTTTTTTGCAATAGAACATCAAAACATCAATGTAGGAATTAATCTAATGAAAGATGAAAACTGAACACTATTACTCAGGAAATTAAGAGAAATGGCCTTATCATGTTATGTGTTTCATCAGCTGCTTTGCTGTGACTCAAGGATCTGACCAGAACAACTGTAGAAGAGGAAAAATTGATTTGAGGGCTCATGGTTTAAGAGGTCTTAGTCCAGAGAAGGCGGGCTCCATTCCTTAAGGCTTGAGGTGAGGCCTAACATCATGTGGAGTGTGGCAAAGGGACCCAGCTCCCATGGTGATCTGAAAGCAGAGGGAGTCTCCACTCACCAGATACAAATATATACCCCAAAGCTACATCCCCAAGTCCCTCCTCCTCCAGCCACACCCCACCACTTCAGTTACCACTCAGTTAATCCCTATCAGGGGATTAAATCACTGATTAGGTTAAGACTTTCACAGCCCAATCATTTCTACTCTGAATCTTGCACTGTCTTACATGTGAGGTTTTGGGAGACACCTCACACCCAAACCATAGCATCATGACAAACTTCGATATGAAAGAAGCCACAGATTTGAACATAAAAGGTTAAAACATAATGTTTCTAGAAGAAATAAATATCTTCATAATCTAGGCATAAGAAAAAAATTTTTTAGCAGAACACAAAAAGAACTAGTCATAAACTCAATATCTTTATAAAATTAGTGCATTTGTTTATAAAGAGTATAAATAGTCAGAGTATAGGTAGTCAGTCACAGAATGAAGGATATTCAATTTACATATCTGACAAATAGGTTTAAGTATATATAAATATACATATATGTGTGTATGTATATACAAGTATGCACATACAAAAATGGATGCAAATGAATGAGAAGACAATTTTTTTTTTGTACCAGGGATTGACCCCAGGGGCACTCAACCACTGTGTCATATACCAAGCCCTTCCCTATTCTATTTAGACAGATAGTATCACTAAGTTGCTTAGGGCCTTGCTAAGTTGAGGCAGGCTTTGAACTCATGATCCTCCTGCCTCAGTCTCCTGAGCCACTGGGATAACGGGCATGTACCACCACGCTAGGCTGACAAAAATTTTTAAATGAGCAAATTTCTTAAAGAGCACTTCAAAAGAGAATACCCAGTGATTATGTGACTATTCTATTGCCTTGGTATGTTATGTTTTATGTATAAAACCTTAAAACAAAAAAAGAAAACTTTTAAAATAATAATGAGCAGTAAACTGGAAAAGCTACTCACCAAAGGCAATTTCCAAATGACTAACACACATGTAAAAGCATACTCAGTATCATTAGTCATCGGGGAAAAAAGAATTAAAACCACAATAAGATGTCCACTAGCATATCCATCATTTAAATATCTGGAAATAATAAGCTTTGCTGAGGACACACAGCAAATAGGATTTTCACATACTGTGGATGGAGGAAAAGCAGCTGGGTCCACTTTCAAAAACTCTCTGCTGTGTTCTAAAGCACGTGTGCGTGCACACAACACACACACACAAATATACATACACATACACACACCCACATAGACACACATACACACATACACAAATATACACACATAGACACACACACATGCACACATACACTCACACATACACAAAGATACATACACATACACACACACACTTACCCACATAGACACACATACACACATACAAAAATATACACACATACACATATAGACATACACACATGCACACATACACACACATACACAGATACATATACAAATATACACACACATTCACACACATACACACATATACACACATCCATCCAGACACACACACAAATATACACATACACACACAAACACATACACATACCCCACTGCTGAGAGCAATAGAAACAGCATAAATGTCCATCATCTGTAGAAGGGATAAATGGCATTTTCTCACAAAAGAGATGCACAGCTATTGAATACTCTATATTATCATCTACATGAGGCGATATAGGTGGGTCTGGGGCTCACCATCGTGTAAAACAGCCCTCACAAAGGAATCAATGCGGGATGATTATAAAGTTCAAAACTAAAGAAAACAAACCCAAGGTAATAAAGCAAAGCTCGTGGGTGAATTTGAGGATGTATTGCCTGGAAAGACTGTGGATGCTTGTCAGGGTGATGGAAGTGCCCTGTGATTTGATTTGCGGGCAGTTGCGAGGATGTATGGGTATTTAAACTTGATTGAACCACTCACCTACAATTTTGACTCTTTGCTGAGGGCTGGGAGAAAACAGCGTCTTTCAAAAGGAAAGAGTCATTTGATTTAAAATTCTGCCTATATTAAAAACACGACAAAGAAAAGTCCTTTGGATTGAATTGGAAGAGTTCAATTTTGAATTTAAGGAGAAAGATGTGATAAAAACATTCGATTTCATATGAAGATTAGTCTATGGATTAGAACGGATGTCAGGATTTGGCCCCCAAAGATTAATATACAAGGACAGAAAGATTATTTGAATTTATCATTTGAAGAAAATTAATACTGAAGATAATTAAGAATTAAGATCCCATGGAGACGTGGGGAATTACAGAGTGAAATTACAAAGTGTTCTATGTGGATTATGGAGAAGATAAATTTGTGTTAGGAGAAGGATTCTTGTGGAAGGAAGAGCCATCATTTTAAGAAGTCTCATAAAATTGTTCCACATGGGTTTAGAGGGTGATCATGAAATAAGATGCTAAACTAATCTGAAAATTCATCTGCATAGTGAGGCAACCACTGATTTTTTTCTTTTTTCTTTTTTTTTTTGGCGGGGGACAGGGTGACAGATAAACTCAAGAAAGCCCTGGAGGAAAGCCAGGGATTTGTGGGGAAGGAAGCGGGTGTAGAGGGGGGTGGTGAGGATGTTCTATAGGTAAATACAGATGTTCATCTGAGTCTTTTCCAGAGGCAGGGGCTTTACAGACTCACAGATGGGATGCTCCTCCTAACAGAACCAGGAACACAGAGCGGCTCCTTCATTCCTTGGCTTGTTAAGACGGCTTCCCAAACAGCAGCCATTCTCTTTCAGTGCACACATTGCTGCTTGAGTCTACATACTTTACGGCAGTTTTTAAGGACTCATTCTGTGCCTATTCCAGGTCCAAGCAGTGCAGTGAGAGTCAGTCCTGCTGAGCAGTGTACCGTTCAGTGAGGGAAGGACACATTCATAGGAAACACAAAGCCGCTTGGGAAGGGCTTTGCAGAAAGGCACCAGCAGTTGCACTAAAAACTCTGGGCGGGCGGGAGGGAGGGGGATGAGTCAAATTCATATGTCACATAAGAGCTCCTTGAAGAGGTTTCACATGAGCTACAAGATAGAAGTTATGCTGGAATCGACAGCATGGAATCGAGGACAATGTTTGGCAATATTTAAATCAGTGGGAATGTTAGGCGAGGCATTCCTCGCCACTTTGCCCAAGTGGAAACACACCTGACAAGTCACAATCTGTGGAGCTGTAGAGTGCTAAGTGGCAGAGCACCCTGTAGCCTGGTCAGAGGGACTTTAGGAGAAAAAGGATGCATAAACGCTCGCAAGTTGAAAATGGGCCTGATCTTCGGGGGGGGGGGGCGTGCATTGAATTAGAGAGAAAAGTAGAAAGGGCAGACTCCCAGGTTTTCCAAGTCCACAGACTGCTGACTTGTTTGGATTATTTCAGGTCAAGATCATAAATAGCAATTCTGGCAATCATTCTAAATGTGAAACATCAGATAATCTAGGTGTTTATTCTCAAACTCGGAGGAGACTGAATAGGGGTAATGGGGTCTCAAATTGAAATAACTGAATGTTAAAGTATAAGCCACTTTCCACTTATAAGTGGGTTGAATGTTATACGTATCACATGTTTCTAAGAAATGCTTGGGTGTTTGCTGATTTGTCTAGAAATTTTGAAATTCTGTACAAGCCCAGTAATATAACTCTTCAAGGACTTCAATACCCATAAGCATTAATGATCCCATAAATCGACCTGGACTTCTTAGTCCAGGAAAAAGAGAATAGACTATACTCATAGGTCTGGGTTTGGAGGCACACTTCCACTTAGCCTGGCTCCCCTGGACACTTTGCCAACTTCTACATGTCTTCATTTATTAAGTGGTAAATGACTCATAATCATACATTAAGACTTAATATGAGAGTATGTAAGTTATCACCATGTTCCTGACCCTGCCAATGTGTCAATATCACATTAATAATACATTAATTATAGTGGCTCCATCTTACCAAATTAAACCATCTTGTCTCATTGTTCCGGGTACAGATCACCTAAAAAAACTTAAATAAATATAGCATGCAGTATATAACATAGTTATATAATATAATAATATTACTGTATTACACTTATAATATTAATCGATATAGTAATATATACAAGCTCTATTATTTCTAACCTATTTGAATTAACCTGTGACAATTACATTGAATAGTTTGCAGAGTTGAAAACTTGGGACTCAATAGGTTAATATAAACTTTGATATTTTTCTTAGGTCTGAATGCTCTGAATATTCCTGAACATCTCTAGGATTGCACTTGTCTACTCATCAGAAGTTCTAATTTCTTCTTTGCTGCCATCTTTCTAAAGTTCAGAGACTGTGAAAACCCTTGAGACAGCCATGATACTGATGTTACTGAGCTACTCACCTGCACAAGTGCTCTGCTATGACCCTGGGGGTATACTTAAGACCTGCACTTTCTCAAACTGTAGGAATTTTACCCCAGATACACTGGCAAGTCCTTGATTTTAGAATTTTTTTAATATTTCAGAACTTTTATTTGTTTATTTTTATGTGGTGCTCAGGATTGAACCCAGTACTTCACCTGTGCTAGGCCAGCACTCTGCCACTGAACTACAGCCCCAGCCCTAGTATATTTTTAACTGCAGTTATTCTCCCCTAAGTAGCCATATTGTCTGCCTGTATAAATTTACCTATGTTCAACATTTTGTATTATCAGCATCATGCAATATGTAGCCCTTTTGACTACTTTACTTTGCAATTTGGACCAAGGTTGAAAAATATAATCCAGGTTGTAGCCTGTATCAATACTCCATTTTATAAATATACCACCTTTTATTCATTCATTCATCCATTGATGGATAGCTGGGTTGTTTTCACTTTTTGAGTATTATGAATATGTTGTTTCTATGAACATCATTTGTATAAGTTTTTGCATGGATATGTTTTCCTTTTCTTTAAGAATATATGTAGAAGGAAGACTTCTGGGCCATATGGTAACTCAGTGTTTTATTATTTAAGAAACTGCAGACAGCTCTTACATGACTGCAGCATTTTTCACTCCCACCAGCAGTATGTAAGGGTCTTGATTCAGCCACATCCTTGTCAAAACCTGCTTGATTGGAGCTTTGAAATAGTGTGAAGCCCACAAACCACATTGTGGTTTTGAACTGATGAGGGGAAGTGTCTTCGGGTGCGTATTGGCCATGGTTTATATGTTCTTTAGTGAAAGGTTTACACAGACACTTGGTTCATGGTGTCAGAGGTTTCAGTCCACAGATGGCAGACTCCATTGCTCTGGCCCAGGGTGAGCAGCACATTGTGGGAGAGGGCAGAGGAATTCAGAAAGCGGAGACAGAGGGGAGAAGGGGCTTCAGATAAACCAACCTCCTTTCCAGCACCCGGCTCCAGTGACCCACCTTCTCCGGATACCTTCCACCTCCCTAAAGTTAATCACTCTTCAATCGTTTCACCTCTGCTTATTCCTGCAGAAACACCTCAACACCAAATCATAACAGACTCTCATCAAGCGGGCAAAAGAAACATGATTTTCAGGTTTTCTCAAAATTTCATCTTGTCGTAACATTTCAGCACACTGAGCTGGTAACAGTGGCACTTGTCTGTAATCCCAGCAGCTTGAGAGACTGAAACAGGAAGATCACAAATTCCAAACCAGCCTCAAGCAACTTTGTGAGACCTTCAACACCATAGTGAGAAGCTTCCTCAAAAAAAAAATATATATATATATAAATGACTAGAGATGTGGCCCAGTAGGAGAGTAGCCCTGGGTTCAATTGCCAGTGTCCAAAATAAATTTAAAAAAAAGAAATTGGCATAGGGTTTGGTCCCAGTGATTGCCTGGAGATCAACATTTACTTCATATACTTCAGGAATCACCACTGGCAGCAAGACAATGTCATTACCAATAAAAACACATTCATTTGAATAAGATTGGTCACAGCAAGATAACATGACAAATCTCTCCTATTAACTAGTTGAAGCCCTCCATTCCAAAAGACAAAGTACTGGTCGTATCTGTTATGTAGAGATATTTCATAGCATTTCAGGTGTCTGCTTCCTCTGGTGGCTTATCATTTAGTATGGGAGTCTATCCACAAAGTCTACCACTGTCTAGAAACTAAGCAGTCCTACAAACAAACAAACAAACAAAAATGTATCTTTATGTCCTCTGTATGGTCAGGGAGCCCACATAATTTAGTTGAACCCTCAGTGGAGTCCAGAGTTCATTTGGAAATTTGAATTCTAGCCCTGGTTCCATCTTTAACAAATGATGTGTTCTAAACCAGGCCATCTTTCTTCTTTGTAGCTCAGTTCTCTTTTCTGAAGGGTAGAGCAGATTTAAGATCATTGGTAATCTTCCAAAATATTTTTTTTTTTTCAAATAGTGTAATTTTTAAATTTCTTTCTTTTTTCTTTTTGCAAACAAAACTTCTTTAGTCCTCTAAAATATAAAGCCTATGAGAACTGAACAACTTTGGTTTGAAACTGTATTATTTGTTGATTTACTGCCTTTCAGGTCTAAACATATTCACTACCTGCTCTGTGATGATGCAGCTAGATTCTGTAAGCATTTCACTTTGCTTTTCTCCTGACATTCAGAATTCTCACAATAGCTGAATTGTGGAACCAACTTAGATGTCCTTTAATAGATGAATGGATAAAAAAATGTGGCCTATATACACAATGGAATATGACTCAGCAATAAAAGAGAATAAAATCATGGCATTTGCAGGTAAATGGATGGAGTTAGAGACGATAATGCTAAGTGAAATTAGCCAATCCCCTAAAAACAAACGCCAAATGTTTACTTTGATATAAGGAGGCTGATTCATAGTGGGATAGGGAGCGTGAGCATGGGAGGTATAGATGAACTCTAAATAGGGTAGAGGGGTTGAAGGGGAAGGGAGGGGACATGGGGTTATTAATGATGGTGGAATGTGATGATCATTATTATCCAAAGTACAGGTATGAGGACACAAATTGGTATGAATATACTTTGCATACAGCCAGAGATATGAAAAATTGTGCTGGATATGTGTAATAAGAATTGTAATGCATTCCACTGTCATAGATAAATAAGAAATAAATATATATATATATATATTTTTTTAAAGAATTCTCAGGAAAGGGAGCTGAGGAAACTCTGCAGGGAGAGTTATCTTCCTGGTCCTGCTGTGCTTCTAATTCATTCTTTTTGCTCCTCTTGCATGGCAGCCTGTGCCGTATCTCAGGGACAGTCAGTGGCATTAGTCCCAATCATGTTCTAGTCACCCCCAGCAGATTTTCTATCAAATTTCAGAATGATGTGCATGGGCACTCTAGCTATTGGCTTCCCATGGTGGGTCTCCCTGTCTTCCCATGGGCTGCTTCCCGACTGCAGTTCTCTGGCCTGCAGCCTCAGCACGTTTGTGACGTGGAATTGTGGTCCCTGAATGCCTGTCCAAGCTGTGACTCTTTGTCCACTAGCCTTGGCACAGAAACCAGGGCCCAGCTCTGGACCAGGTCAACCCACTGAAATTCTGTTGTGCTTTAACCACAACTTCTTCAGAAAAGTCTAAACCCCAGCCTCCTACTTCCATGTTTATTTTTTCCTTGGGTTTTCTTCCTTAGGACTAATCTCTTCTCTTTACATTGTAAAGATAACCCTGTTGTTGGATGATAATTCTTTTATTTACACTTTAAAATTTTTTTTTTCCTATTTGTTCTTTTTAGTTATACATGGACAGTAGGATGTATTTTGACATAGCATACCTACATGGAGTATAAATTCCCATTTTTGTGGTTGTGCCTGATGTGGAGTTACACTGGCCGTGTATTCATATGTGGACATAGGTATGTCCAGTTCATTCTACTGCCTTTCCCATCCCCACTGCATTCCTCCCACTCTGTCCTACTCAATCCAGTGGACCTCCACTACCTTGCCACTGCCTATTGTGACTCAGCATCTGCATATCAGAGAGAACATTTGGCCATTGGTTTTTTTGGGATTGGCTTATTTCACTTAGCATATTATTCTCCAGTTTCGTTCATTTACCAGCAAATGTCATAATTTCATTCTTCCTTATAGTTGAGTAATATTCCATTGTGTATATGTACCACATAATCTTTAACCATTCATCTGTTGAAGGGCACCTAGGTTGGTTCCATAGCTTAGCTATTGTGAATTGAACTGCTATAGACATTGATGCGGCTACGTCACTGTGATGTGCTGATTTTAAGTCCTTTGGGTATAAACTGAAGAGTGGGATCACTGGGTCAAATGGTGGTTCCATTCCAGGTTTTCTGAGAAATCTCCATACTGCTTTTCAGAATGGTTACACTAATTTATGGTCCCACCAGCAATGTATGAGTTTACCCTTTCCCCACATCCTCACCAACATTTTTTGTTACTTGTATTCTTGATAATTCCTATTCTGACTGGTGTGAGATAAAATCTCAGTGTTGTTTTTATTTGCATTTCTCTAATTGCTAGAACATTTTTTTCCATATATTTGTTACTCATTGTATTTCTTTTTCTGTGAAGTGTCTGTTCACTTCCTTGGCCCATTTATTGATTGGGTTATTTGTTTTTTTCAGTGTTCACCTCAGATACAGCATTAATCTTCAGGATATGTATACTCAATAATTATTTTATTTTATTTTTGGTACTGGGATTGAACCCAGGTGTGCTTAGCTACTGAATCACATCCAAACCCTTTTTATTTTTTATTTTTAGACAAGATCTCGCTAAGTTGCTGAGGCTGGCCTCAAACTTGTATCCTCCTGCCTTGGCCTCCTGAGTCACTAGTGTACCACCATGCCTGGCTTAGACAATGATTCTTAATATTAAGCATTTGCTTTTCAAATTAGAACTTATAGATATTCCCAGTCTAAACCCTATCAAATGCAAAGTTTCCATGAATAGAAGAGCTGGAGATTTGACTATTTGGTACCCCTGTTAACTTCTGGGAAGATTATAAGGGGATGATAGTAACAGAGAAGCATATTTGGAAATCACTGGAACGAGTGAACTTTCAATCCTTCTTCTCTGATTTTGCCAGGTCCAAAACGACAGAAGGAAACTCGATCCGACAATGGCTTCCATAGTCAGGGAATGGAGGGAGTCGTGAGGTCCTTGCCAACCGTGTCCTAGAGCAAAACGTCCACTCAACTTAGAGAGGGACCTGGGCTAAAAACCTGGATTTCTCATTGAAAGGTGACTCTGTTAAGATTGTTACATGTCCTGAATTTTAGTGTTTCTAAGAGAACATTTTTTAAGTAAGAATGAATTTTGTATAATGTATTTGAATTTCATATTCAGCCTTCATGATTCCTAATGAATGTCTCTGATTCTCATTTTCACCAGAAGAGGCCACTGTGGCCCAACTTAATATATTCGTTACAGCTGTGAATCATTCTATTTGGTTTCCAAAATTGCTGTACACTTTACATACAGTAATCGGAAATATGTTTTTCTTCTCCATTTATTCTTTGAAAAGCAGACACCTCTTCCAACAGAGAAGAATGGACACACTTCACTCCCATTCTGGAAGAAGCCAGGCTCCAATTCTGTTTCCACCATGGAGACAAACTCTGACCTTGGCAAGCACCTGAAGCCTGCTCACTTTTAAAAAGAGACTGATAGTATCCAGCTCCTTTACTTTTGAACATTAATTAAGGGCTGGGGATGTGGCTCTGTGGTAGAGTGCATGCTTAGCATGCACAAGACCCTGTGTTTAATATACCTAGCACAAAGATAAATAAACAAATAAATAAATTAGATGAGCTGTTGTTTTCAAAGTACTTAAAAGAGTACCCATACCAAAGAAGAAGCAGTAATTTCTTATGTAAACCCACCCTTGTCAGCAAACAACTTTACAAGAATCTTAAAATGGTTTAAGAGCATTTATCTAAAAATGTAAAGATGAA
Source organism: Callospermophilus lateralis (assembly GCF_048772815.1). Lineage (NCBI taxonomy): Eukaryota > Metazoa > Chordata > Mammalia > Rodentia > Sciuridae > Callospermophilus > Callospermophilus lateralis. Next base: position 8,822,914 of record NC_135318.1, read on the forward strand.
TGGAAAGCTAATTTCAAGGATGTTTACAAGGTCAATATAGAATTTTGTGAATAGTGCCTGCTAAATAAGAATTCATTTTTATCTATAAATATGTTCAATGTTACTATAGTAACTATAATTCTTTCCATTTTATTTTTATTAATCATTTGCTTAGCTACTCTTTAAATTAGATTTGTAGATTTTTTTCATTTGTGTGGTCTGGGTTTTAATATTTGTTTTTTTGTTTTTTTTTAATATTCCTTCCCCATGGACTATTGCTATAAGTAAGTTTTATTGTACTGGCTTAGTAGTAACAAATTCTTTATTATCTGCTTATCTTGGAAGGCTTTTATTCCATCTTCAATTTTGAGTAATAGCTTTGTTGGATACAGTAATCTTTGTTGACAGCTATTTTCTTTCAGCACTTGAAGCTCATCATTCCAAGTCCTCTTGCGTTTAAGTTTTTGTGATGAGAAATCAGAAGTGATTGTGATTGGTTGTCTCTATATGTGACCTGATGTTTTTCTCTTGAGACCTTTAAAATTCTAACCTGGTTCTGTATGTTAGGCATTTTAATTATTTATGTGTTATGGAAAGATTCTTTTTGACCCTATTTGGGGTCCGGAATGCCTCTCTTATGTGGATGTCTCATTCTGAAATTTTTCTTTTTTTATTTCCCTGAAGAAGTTACCCATTTCAGTAGCCTGCATCTCACAGCCCTTCTCAATTGAAATGATTCTTAAATTCTATGTCTTAATGGTGTCCCAGAATTATTCTACATTCTTATCGTAGTTACATATTTTATTCACTTTAATGCTATCTGAACATTCATGATCCGCTACTTTGTCTTCCAGTTCTGAGATTTTATCTTTGCTGTTGTCTACTGTACTAGAGAGACTTTCAATCAAACATTTTATTCGATTTATTGTGTTTCATATTCAAGATTTCTGTTTGGTTCTTTTTCAATATTTATATCTCCTAATTAAATTTTTCATTCATATCCTGTTCTGACATCCTTAATTCTTTCAGTTGTTTTCTCTTTTCTCTTGAATTCATTGTTCATTTTTACAGCAATTACTTTTCATTCTTTATCAGATATGTCGTCCACTTCAATATTTTGGGGACCACTTGCTATTGAATAATGAAATTTAGGAGGCATCATGTTACATGGTTTTTTTAATATTACTTACATTACAGTGTGGTTTTATGCATCTGTTGGGATGGATTTTTCTTCCACATTTATATGTCGGCCCCTTTAGGGCACAGCTATTACTTGCCCGAGTGTCCTAGAGTGATCTAGATGGAGACCTCCTCATGTGTATGGTGTTGCTATTGTTTAGACATTAGGCGTCTCCCAACAGTCATGTGTTAGACAATGTAAGAACGTTTAGAGGTAAAATATTTGTGTTATAAGAGACTAAACTTAATAAGTATATTAATCCATGGATAGGGATTAACTGGATGGTAACGTTAGGTAGACAGCATGTGGCTGGAGAAGGTGGGTCATTGGGGGTGTGTCTTTGGGGTTCATATTTTGTCTGTGTTGAGCAGAGCTCTCTCTGCTTCTTGGAGCCGTGCCTTCAGGTGCTTTCTTCTGCCCCACCATTTTGCAAGGATGTTCTGCTTCACCTGAGGAATGGAGTCAGCCATCTATGGATTGAGACCCTATAAACTTTTCCTCCTCTAATTGGCCTTATCAGGTATTCTGTTGTAACAGCAAAAAATCTTATAAAACAGATATTCACAGCCTCTATGTTAATTCTTTCTGTTTTTTGCTAAAGCAATGGATGTCCATAGGTGGGACCTGTGGGCCCAACCTTAGTCCTTTATACTCAGGACTTGGTTATCAATATTTTTTCTCTTCTCTTCTTTGTATTAAAGTATAGCTGAAAATTGAATGTCATTAATTTGTGTGTGGAGCATGGTACACTGTCTTGTAGCTGAGTTATTTCACTTTTTTTTTTCATGTGTGTGTGTGGTTCTGGGGTTTAAAACTAGGACCTGGTGCATGTGAGGCAAGTACTCTACCAGCCGAGCTCTATCGCCAGCAGCAGAGTCTCCATTCTGTGAACTGGTCATTTCCCTGTAGGGTCTCAGCACCTTTCAGAAGAAGGGAAAACAAACAATAGCAACAAGCGATGCAAACAACATACAGTAGTCAAACAAACACCTGGAGCCTACGGTGACCTCTACAATGTTAAATGCCACAAAGCCCAGAAATGGTGGGGTCTGAGATTACCAGTAGGAAAAAACAACAACAGTAAATAGCTGTAAAGTATATCTGACATTAAAGCAAAGAACAAGTGTCAGCTATGTCATCTACAGTAGAATTAATTGCAATAGCATGAATGTGGGGACAGGGGTTACACAAACCAGTTAGTTTTAAAAGATGGTACAAATACAGTAAATTAAGAGAAAATAAAATGTGTTAAGAAGGTATAAATGAGGTTACAATTTCACAAAAGCGTACAGAGAAAATGCAGAAGAGATGTAACAGTTGATGGTTACAATGAAGGAGGAGAAAATAGAGGGAGAAGAATAAAAGGGAGAGAGGAGAGGAGAACAGTAGATGTGGCTGTTATCAGGAGAAGGAAAAAGAAAGAAAACAAGATAAACAAATGAAATCAATGCAAAACAAAATCAAAATATACAAATCAAAAACCTTATCTCTCAAAAGATAAGTAAAACTAACTACCCCCAAAATATGCTAAAACAGAAAAAATAAACAAATTTAATGCTTAATGAAATAAGCCAATCCTAAAGAACCAAAGGCCAAATGTTTCCTCGGGTATGTGATTACTAATTTATAATAAGGTGGTGTTGGGGGGAGAATCGAGCTACTTTGGATTAGACAGAGGGCAGTGAAGGGAGGAGAGGGCATATGGGGGCTGGAACGACAGTAGAATGAATCAGACATTAGTGCCCTGTGTGCATATATGATCACATGACCTGTGTAAGTTGAAATCATGAACAACCAGAAGAATAAGGAGTTGCACTCTATTTATGTATGATGTGAATTAGAACAAATAAAAAAATTTAAAAAGAATAAAAGAAATATATATGTACATATGTTCATGAACCAATCAGCACAGCAAACACACAGACACACACACACACACACACACACACACACAAACACACACAGACATGCACATGAAAGAAAAGATAAAGAAAGAAAAACAGATTCTTAATGAAAAATGAAGAAATTGTTTCCACTGAGGTGGTCAAATTAACCGAAGACAATAGATACTGTCTTTATGTCTGAACAACCTTCTTCCGTTTTTTCTTGAGCTATGTATTGAGAGCAAGAGCCAGGGCTGGGGGTTGTTGACCTCTTTCCTCTTTTTTGTGCTGTTCACCAAGCTGCCAGATGGAGTGGCCTAAGACCGAAGCTGGTTCAGGCATTTCTCAGCTTCTCTTCTAATCAGTATGAGGTAGGATGGGAAGTACTGTTGGCACCGGCCTGATTGATGCACTCCCAGGGTGGGGCAGCTGCAGAGTTCTACAGCTGGAGTTCCTCTGAGTGGAACTTATGTCTAATCAGTCCCCGTGGGCTTTGGTGGGTGGTATGTACTCTGGAGAGGTCAGATCAACACACCCAAAGTGAAACCACTTTTGAGATGAAACTGGATGCAATGGAGCTGCTGGCAGATGAGACTTGAATTTCTCCAATTCTGCTGGCAGGTGGGGTCTGTGTAAGGTTCCAGGCCTCTGCACTGAGAAGTGTTGCAGCTTTTGACAGTGGGCCATGCCCTCCAGTGTTGCAGCAGGCCCCAGCAGCTCACCACCAATTTCTTCTTGTTACTGGGTTCTCGTCTTATGAATTGGAAGAATGAAATCCCCAGACCAGGATGAATGAGTGTAAGAGTAGGATTTATTAAAGATCAGAAATAGAATGCTTGCATTGCAAGAGAGGACCCGATAGCAGGTTTCTCTGCCTGAGTGTGCTAGTCTAGGCTTTTATATAGCACTTGGTTCACTGCTGTTGGTTCAAACTTATGCTAATTAGGGTTTGGAGAAGTACTAATGCTATTGGTCAATTCTTCAGTCCCAGTTTTCATTCAGGTCTGCCTCACTTCCATATTGTCATTTCAGGTCATGAAGCAGGAAGTTGAGATTGTTGGATGGGGCTGCAGCAATATGTAGAGCAGGCTTCTGCAGCAAACATCCATTCTGTGCCTAGGCCTGGCCACTGAAGGATGACAGGTCAGCATTCCAGGGCTCTGCTAGGTGCTGGCTCTCTGTCCCTCCATGGAGGATTCCACGTGGATGCAGATCATGCTTGCTTCCCAGGCTCCAACCCACTCAGGCTGCCACTTTGCTGCTCCACCTTGCCACTGCTCCACCTCACCACTGCTCCACTGCCACTCTTTGGCATGAACCGGGTGGCTGGCTGCATGACTTGGCAGCCAGGGAGCTAGTCACTAGGGTCTGGAAGTTGGTAATCTCTGCTGGGAGTCTGGATCTCAGGAGCCCAAGGATTCTGGACTTTGGCCAGGGGAGCCTATCCTTCATCCTCTCTGCTGCACACAAGCACAGACTTCCCAGGGTTCCCAGACTCAGTCCCTGAGTGTTTTCATCCCACCTGTTCAGATTCCCAGCCCACTTCAGCTGGTCATGTGAGGTGCCAGACTCACAGGAGAAGTGATTTGGGCTCTCCTTTGCTTTTCTGATTTGAATCCCCTGGGCTACAATTTCCTCTGTGACTGTTTCACTCATGTTCCGCTAGGTACACCTAGGCCAAATGGTAGGTGCCTGCCATGGTGGCATGGTAGTGTTTCCTATGATCTTCTGGCTCTTGCAGCAGGAGCTACAGTGTGATGACTTCAACAAGACTCCTGCCTCAGGTCTCTGTGGCCAGTTGGGAAACACAGAGCGTTTTCCAAGCACCAGTGCACAGTGCAGCCTCTGGATCAGCTAAGGGCAGGCTGTTTTTTTCTCAGGGTTTTCCATGCTAAATCTGTCCATTGTGTTTCTTTCTATGTCCTGTCCCTCTGTGGTGAACCAGTGCTGATTCTGTTGCTAGTGCCACCACTGTGATCAGCTTGGCTCCAATGTTGTCTTTCTTCTCTGCTTACTGTACCCAAACCTGACTCTTGAAGACACTCTGACTGTCCAATATTGAGTTTTAGTAAAATCCATCATTCAACCACCTTTCCAAGAAGAGTACTACCACTGCTTAGTGCAGAGCCATGGAGCAAATAACAATTCTGCCATCCTGCAGCTACCATCTTGAATCATCCTAGACAATGCAATTCCAATAAAATTATCAAAAAAGCATTTTATGTATCTCTATTCTTCTGAGAGGCATATGGCAAAAACCAAAACAAAAAGCCCTGGTCATCTGATAACTATTAAATCATCCTTTTTGGGGGGGGTGCGGGAAGGTGGGGAGTTGGAGGTAAAAAAAAAAGAAGTAATAATATTTAAGAGGAAATAAGTTAAAAGTTGACTATAATTGAAATATTTTGCAGTATTATTTGATAATCTGTTCTGACTAACTTATTGAATAATGCACAGTAAATCTGAAAATAATAAGAAACTTTATCCTTGGGTGCCATCCAACATAATATTAAAATAAATGTCATCCTCAAAAACATTTGGGTTACATTTAAGAAATCATAAGACTAAAATATTCCTGTGCAGGCAGTTGAAGGGAGTAATTTTTTCAAATAATGATTAGTCCGAGAGAAACACCTTAGGAGTAGCTAGAAAGAATATTTATATTGTAAATTAATGAAAATACTGTGTTTCATTTAGTGTTTTTGTTGGTGTTTTTTGTAAAAACTCATTTTGTTTCTCAGAAATTTATTCCTGAAAACAGTATTTTCTGTTGAAACCAGGAGGCAGAGAAGGTGGAGAATATCAGAAGATGCTTTATGTTTCTGTGCACCGGTGTACATCCAAGTTTAGAAGGCACAGAGATACTCCTCTATTACTAAGTTTCACATCCCTCGCTGTATCCACCCCAAAATGGAGGCTTACGGGGCCTCTATTTGTCATCTTCCAAAGAGATCTTTTCTTTTTGTTTTGTTGGAGGTTTCCACAATCTGTGTCAAATCATGAGTCTAGAAAATCTTTTATAAAGACGGGGAAAGGACTATTTATGAATTCAAAGATATCAATAGGCAAAACTCTTGTAAGAGATATTACCCGCCGAAGCTCAACAATCTTGTGGATTCACGGGCTTAAAGATAGTTTCTTTAGCACACTCTCATCATAATGCAAATATTTTCTCATGACTGTACAATACAGAAAAACAATGCAACACAAAAGAGATTAAAACCAAGGACAGACTGTTTTAGATATTAATTCTGTGCCTCAGAAATTTGAATGACGATTTCAAGCAGTTCAGGGTGGCATGAAGCATGACCCGGATTTGATTTACAGGAATCATCTGCTTTGAATGTCCTTCTTTCTGCCAAAAGGTATTTTTCTTCATGTGGGTCAGGAGGGAGCATGCCCCGGGGAGACAGAATCTGAAAACCTAGACCAAGTTCGTGCCCTCACTTCTTTGCTACCACTTGTGTCTTCATGTGCTTTAAGCTCTGAAGAAACTGAATGTTCCTTTGCCTAATCATCCTGCCATTAACAAACCAACTTGGTGGCTCTCTTGAAACAAATGGAACGAATGTTTTGAATTTGGCTCTGTTAAAAAACGTCTCTTTGGTCCAATAGATGGCACTGTGATATAAATGAGGAAAGCTACCAAATTAAATTTTTTTAAAAAGGCACAAACACCAAAAGCACACTCATACTCTTTTTTCCCCCTCAAGCTCACTCATGAAGCATTAATCAATTCAGAGAAGCTAATAAAATGCCTGGAAAATGAGTCCCAACGTTATTTAAATTATGGCTATTTATCAGTAAACATCAGAAACTCACCAGCCAGCTATAGAAGTAATCTAAAAGGCAACTGGTCAAAACAGATTTGGCCCCTAATAAAGTTTGTAGATTTTTTTTTTCTTTAAAATTGTCAATGGACCATTATTTTACTTATTTCTATGTGGTGCTGAGGATCCAACCCAGTTCCTTCCTCATTCAAGGCAAGTGCTCTGCCACTGAGCTACAGGCCCAGCCCTGTGGATCCTTTTTTTTTTTTTTTTTGATGCAGAGAATAAGGTTTGGATTTGCTCACGTTTGCAGGGTGAATCCATGATGTCTTCTCAGGAAGTGATGTTTGACCAATCCTGTGTCAAAATAAAGTTGTCCATCAGCAAATAAATGCTTTTGTAAATCTTAAAGCACCACCAGCGTTTGTCTGTTACAGGGAACTAACATTTATTTTTGTTCTAAATTAGGAAAACAGGGAAAGTGATTCGCCTGACATGACATTTAGCTGAACACCACCAGGGGTGTTTTCCTTGGTGAGGTCCAAGAAATAGAGAAAATCTATTTCTAGAGAGTTCCAGAAGTTAAGGTCTGTGCTGCTATCAAAAAGGAGTTGCGTGAGGTGAGGTGGCGGGGACCTTGGATAGGAATAGTGAAAGCATCCATCAAAGTTCTACATTTTACAAAACATTTAGAGATTTTGAATGGGAATTCACCAATATCTTGAAGAGGTCTCATTGTATTCAGTTTTGATATTTTTGCCTCATGGGAGGACATAAAGAATCAGAAGTTTTGTTCTTGTAAATATAGACGCCCTTATGTCTCCCATGTGATTCCTGAAAGACAATGTGATACAGGGAGAAGCACCCAACACAGGGAATTAGGATGCTTGGCTTCTGTCCTCCATCTCCTTGGACCTGTGTTTTCTCATTTATATGACCATAAAGTAGACATTATTCCTAGAGTCCCTAATAACACTAAACGTGTATTGTTATTTCTTTTTCTAATACTGAACATAATAGATGTTGTAAAATTTAATGACCTCATTACCACAAATGGTAAATGATGTTTTAGAATAAAATATTGAAATACTCCTTAGCAAGTCTGTGTACTCAGCAGTTGACTTCAAGGTTTCCCTGACACCATCAATGAGACTGATATCAAGAAATAAATTTGCTGTGGGGGGGGGGGGGAATAATGAACTTCATTTATGGAGAGTTTGTCTTCCTCCGTCCTCTCCTTCCTGCCCACAGGTATTTACTGAGCGAGTGCTGTGTACAAGGCATTCTATATGCTGCTGAGGCCAGAGCAGAAGCTGACCTACCCCTTAGAGTTTAGAGTAGAGTCAACGTCAAGTTAACGAGCAGCTAGGGAATAGAAAGACACGTGCTTGGAGGAGTGGAAATGGAGACAGACACATGGAACAACACCCAGCTGCAAACCAGAGCATTTCTCTCTGTGTTTATCTGTTTATTTCTTGGTATCTTCCTTTTCTCAGGAGGCTTGAAGCTGGCACTTTCATGTTCTCAAAGACCCTTGTGACGAGGGGAAAATCTCTAGATAGATCTGCTTTAGTTTCCTAGGGCTGCTGCAGCAAAACACCACACTGCACGTCTTAAAACAACAGAAAGTCATGCACTCACAGTCACAGAGGCTGGAAGTTGGAGGTCAGGGTGTCCACAGGGCCATGCTCCCTTGGAAGACATTAGGTAAGCTACGGCAGCTATGGTCATCTCAGTCTCCCTCTGCAGGCCACTCTCCCCTGCGTCTCCTGTGTGCCTTCAAAACTCTTTGGTTTTGTAAGGATTCTGGCCGTGGCATGTAGGGTCCACCTTCATCCTGCATGACCTCATCTAAATTGATTCTATCAGCAAAGACCCTACTTTCAAATAACCCCACACTTACAGTTTCCATGTGGAAATGAATGCTTGGGATACACTCTTTAACTCACTGTTCTCTCATTTTAAAAACTAGTGCCTTAAAAGAACAGGGGACAGAAGGAAGACAAAATAGAGATTTTATTTGTTAGTATAATTTGTATTTTTAATGATTATGGGCATCATATATGCTTATTAAAAAAACAGAACATTGTTTCATAACAATATATACTTATGGCACACACTTGTATTCCTAGCTATTCAGAAGGCTCACACTGGAGAATAGCAAATTGGAAGCCAGCCCAGGCAATTTAGCAAGAACCTGTCTCACAATAAAATAATATACAAGGGTCTGGGGATTAGCTTTCTTTGCTTTAGTGTTGCCCAGCATGATGGAGCGCCTGGGTTTCATCCCCCATGCCACTAAAGAAATGTGCACATATATGCTTATACATCTTTAATGCAATGATGTTTCCATCCATTGATTTATTGTACAGCCAGTTCACTGGGTGTTGTGTTCTGGGCTCATCATGTGTGATGAGAATATCAGACTGTGCCTAAATCTCAAAGGGTTTGGTGGCATCACCCTCTTTGCCGAGTGTGACAGAGGACAATGTCCTTTTCATTCCCTGGCCCATCTTTCAAAGAAGACACTCCGGTGGTCAAAAGAGAAAAGTTACAGAAAGATGTAAAACAAAATCTGAACAATCTTGGCACAAAATAATTAGCGTCTGAATTATTGAAAATGTGAAGAATTCTTGACAACATAATGATTCCACTAAATTCCCTTCCAATTTTCTTCAATTCAAAATCAATTTCAAATTTACTTCTCTTGCCATTAAAGATGACATACTTAATATGAGGGACTTTAAACAATGGCAACATGAAATCCTTTTATGATAGATTTGTTGCTAAGCCCTCAAGTTACAAATCAAACTTTTCAAGACAATTTATGTTCTTTCTATTTTTTTTTTTAGTCATGGTGAATTTTCATTGCGGGAGAATTCACTTATGTAAAATGCAAGGAAAACTGATGTCTTGAAATCTTAAACATTTCTCCTTCATTGATCAACCTTCATTGAATGGCAATTTTGAGTAAACAGGGTCTTCACCCCAGAGTTTCTTCTTTTTCTTTTTTCCTCTCTCTTTCTTTTCTGCCTGTCTGTTTGCTTTCAGTCCTTCATGATCCCTCTCTCCTGGGTCCCTCCTTCCCTCCCTGCCTCCTTTCTTCTCTTCTTGCTTTTCTTTCCCTTCCTTTTTATTTTGAGAACTGAGAAAGCTACAGCAAAGTAAGGGGAAAAAAGGAGCAGATCCATGAACATATCAGGGGCACCAGTGGAGGAGAGGAAAGGGATAGAAGAGGAGGGAGGAGAGATGGGGAAGGTGAGGAGTGAAAGAATGAAATTGTGTAGCAAAAGCAATTCTAAGCAAGAAGTGTGAATCAGGCGGTATAGCAATACCAGATTTCAAACTGTACTACAGAGCAATAGTAACAAAAACAGCATGGTACTGGTACCAAAACAGGCAGGTGGACCAATGGTACAGAATAGAGGACACAGAAACCAATCCACAAAATTACAACTATCTTATATTCGATAAAGGGGCTAAAAGCATGCAATGGAGGAAGGATAGCATCTTCAACAAATGGTGCTGGAAAAACTGGAAATCCATATGCAAAAAAATGAAACTGAATCCCTTTCTCTCACCATTCACAAAAGTTAACTCAAAATGGATCAAGGAGCTTGATATCAGCTATTGCCCTTCTCAGACTATTCCCTGAAGTCCTTAAAAGGGTGTACTATAGGGATACTGCTACATCGATGTTCATAGCAGCACAATTCACAATAGCTAGACTGTGGAACCAACTTAGATGCCCTTCAATAGATGAATGGATTAAAAAATGTGGCATTTATACACAATGGAGTATTACTCAGCACTAAAAATGACAAAATCATGGAATTTGCAGGGAAATGGATGGCATTATTGCAGATTATGCTAAGTGAAGCTAGCCAATCCCTAAAAAACAAATGCCAAATGTCTTCTTTGATATAAGGAGAGCAACTATAAACAGAGCAGGGAGGAAGAGCATGAGAAAAAGATTAACATTAAACAGGGAGGAGAGGTGGGAGGGAAAGGGAGAGAGAAGGAAAATTGCATGGAAACGGAAGGTGACACTCATTGTTATACAAAATTACATATAAGAGGATGTGAGGGGAAAGGGAAAAAAATCAAGGGAGAGAAATGAATTACAGTAGATGTGGTAGAGAGAGAAGATGGGAGGGGAGGGGAGGGGGGATAATAGAGGATAGGAAAGATAGCAGAATACAACAGTCACTTGTATGACAATATGTAAAAACGTGGATGTATAACCAATGTGATTCTGCAATCTGTATACAGGGTAAAAATGGGAGTTCATAACCCACTTGAATCAAATGTATGAAATATGATATGTCAAGAGCTTTGTAATGTTTTGAACAACCAATAAAAAAGAAAAAATAATAAAATATATAAAATTTAAAAAAAGAATGAAATTGTGCAAAGTATGCTATGACATCTATAACTATGCTACAGGGAATTTCACCTTTATTTATATCTAAAGATCACCAATTACACATGAAAAAAAAAAAAAAACAGAAGGAAGACCAGTGTAATGGAGGAAGGGGAGGGACGTGAGGAGGGAAGAGAAAGAACTAGGAAATGAAATGCAGCAAATCATAATCCATGCTTGTTTGATCATGTCAAAATGAACCTTAATATTATATATAGCTACGGTGCACTAATATATAAGAACACTGGGAAAGGAAACCTCTAAAGTTGTAATTACCACGTGATGCATCACTTGCAATTTTGGATTTTTATCCTGGAGATACGTCAACCCATGTTCACCAAAAGCATTTACACATACATTCAAAGTAATTTTATCACAATAGCCAAACCCTGAAGATGATCCAGATGTCCCTTATCCCGAAAGGAGTGTGTAACCTGTAAGTGGACAAACCACCTGTGGTGCATCCATGCAATTAAATGCTACCCAGAAATGACCAAGAATGGACTCCTGGTACATGCCGTCCTTTCTACAAGTCACTAGGGAATTGTGTCAAACGAATAGGCCAATCTAGTACGGCCATACCTGCCTGATTCCATTCAAAGAGCATTTCTGAGATGGTAAGATCCTAGAAATGGATAGCACATTAGTGGTTGTGAGGGTTGCCATTGTCCGGCTGGGCAAAATACTTGGGAGATGACAAGCAACTTGAAGGTTGAAGCGGGAACTACTTTATTGTGAATGAACTCAGCGGGAACTGAGCGGGAACTCAAAGTAGCGGGTGCCCTGGGTAGCAGGCACCACCTCTCTGCCAGACTGCAGAGGTCCATGTACCCAACTAAGTACACACAGCTTAACTTAATTAACATAAACTAGATGCAGCCGTCAGTCATTAAGGAATCCTTATCATCTTAATGGCTCCCTGGCGTTGTCTCAGAAACCACTCCTCCTAGCAAACTGCCAGGCGCCATCTTAACTTGGTTGTGGCCCTCATCAAGGGGTGAAGAATGAGATTGCTGTGGAAGGAGGGAGATGTATGTGGCTGTTGAAAGGCAACACAGCGGTTCTTGTGCTGCTGAAGTTGCCGTGTGTTCTCTGTGGTGATGGATGCCCCATCCATACATGTGGTTAAACTGCAAAAAAACTTAACATATGCACAGACACCAAGGAGACGTGAAAGCTGGGGACATCGGCCCCAGATCTGTGCATGGTAAACCTGACGTGATTGTGGCTGTGATGTTGTACTATAGTTTTGCAAGATTGAACCATTAGGAAATTTGTGAGCAGTACAGGACATCTTGCTATATTATTCCTTTCAGTTGCATGTAAATACACAATGATCTCATAATAGAAGAGTTTAAATGAAAAAGACAACTGATATTTGTTGAATGTTTTATGCTCATGATGATTAAAATAATAGGAAATATTTTAAATGCATGTGCAATAATCTTCAGATATATAATGATATTACATTAGCTTAGGCAGACTGTATGGGACATTCAAAACAATTCAACATTTTTTGAAAAAAGGAAATCTAATATTTGACTGCCTAAAGACATTTTAATATTTTGGTGTACATTATCTGAAGCAATTTTTCATGCATTTTTACATATGTATTTTTTTTCATTCTTTATTTTATGAAAATTATGTGGTTTTACCATTGCTCTTTTTTCAATTAATAAGAATTGGCACATTCTTGCAAGTCAGTTAACTTGCTTTTATTCTGTAACTTGAGCAGTCGTGTAAAATTGAATATATGCACATATTTTTTTTTTCTAGAGTAACAGTGGGACAGTGGAATGAGGATTGGATGCAACCTGGTTCCACACTCCAGCTCAGTGGGTAGGCTGTGCATAATCCTAGGTAAGTCCCTCTAGCATTCCAGCTTGTAGTGTCTCCGTGTTTTTTAGCTGTGAACTTGTCATGTAGGTCTGTGAGCTTTTGCTACATGAGTAGTTGCTCAATAAATCATGAGCGACTTTTTCAGAGGCTGGAAATTTCCAGGGTATTTGAGGAGCTATGGTTTCTGTGTTTGTGCTGAGAAGGCAGAGGCTTGCACTCCCAGAGTAGCAGCATCTGGCGGTTACCAGGCTGTGAGTCATTAGGGGATCACTAACAAATGGAAGGCCAACTCCCCTGACACCTCTGTGCCTTCCACTGTAATCCACAGAAGCCCTTATTCCCAGTTTGGGAGTGTGGTTTAATGACTCTTCCTATTCTCACTCTCTAGCTCAGTTCTTGTACAGAAGAAAACATTTTAGCTTAATTCTTAGGGATCCCTACATAAATTCAATTCCCACAAGTTTGACAAGATTTCCCTGAGACTTCTCTGGTGCCTTGCACCCTTCGGGACCTCATTACCTTTCCCGTGGAGTGTTCTCACAGCCCTGATCTAAGCAGCCTCTCTGCCCCCACACTTGCCCGGTTCAGGCTGTCCTTGGCTGTATAGTCAATCAGCTTGCTAAAAGTGAGGCTTTTCTTATTTTATTATGCTACTTTTCTTTCTTCAAACAATTATCCCAGTGAGTAAGGAGATACCCTGAGGGATGCTGGTTTGCAAAAAGAGGCTGGTGGGAACTGAACAAAAAGGAGTCCTCATTGGCCCCGGCAAGGGGTACTGCTTTCCTCTTGGCCCAGTGCAGAAAGTTCCAAGACCACTTCAGAGGAAGAAGAAAGAAGAGCAAGAACTCAGGACATCTGCAGGGGTCATTCTGGGGAGATTGTGGTCTTGAGACTTTGTCATTTATAAATTTCCTGTGAATATTCTGCAATACACTCATTCTGCAAGAAAAAGAACAGCTACCAAAATGCAGTTAGATGGGAAAATATTGCCAGTGTTCTACAGCACGGCAAAGTAACTATAATCTGTACTTTCAAAATAAGTAGAGGAGAAGAGTTTTGTCTCTCATACATAGAATGGCTAATATTTGAGAAGATGGACATGTTAATTAATATGATTTGATCATTGTACAGTATATACACATATCAAGTTATACTATTGTACCCTAGGAATAAGTGCAAATATTATATGCAGTTTATTTTTTTTAAGGAACAATGTAAAGCTGCTTCTAAATGTATGTAAACAGGTTCACGTGTTGGACAACAGACTAATATCTTTGAGCTCTGAATTGGGCAGGAAGCTCTCTACATGCTATCTCATTTAACCCTCACAGGACATTTGCATAGGAAATGTTTTGTCCCTATTGTAAAGATGAGAACATTGAGGCTGAGGATGCACAGGAATTTGCCCTGGAAACCTTTCAGGCATTTGGGAAAGGCAATCTCTCTGAACTTCTAGGCGTAACTTTTCCCTTTGTCTCACCCAGTCTCATGGCTGGAAAATGTTCTCCAACAGTAGCCTAAGTCCAGTGCTTGTGCCGTCAACTTTTCACAATAGTCTTCTTCCAACAAATATTTATCAAATGCCAATAGCACATGTGCCATTTAGTACCTGTCCTCTTCTCAGTTTAAACATTGATATTTCTGATATTCTTGCCTGTTAACCTGTTTCCTAAATGCACTGCTATGACAAGTCTCCTGGGATCTGTGGATAAAAGCAATAGAGATGTCCTGGAAATCACTGTGGAATTTAAAGACAGAGCCACTGCACAGGAAGTTTAACATCACCTAGACCAGAGACTGTCCAATGTGTAGCAGGCATCTCAGTCTTTTCTACTAGGCACCATCAACAATTATTGAAATTAATTCTATAATAGCCATAATATTTGACAACAAAGTAATTTATTACTTAAATTTCAATCTCTTTGACACATTAATTTTAAGTTTTATACAACTAATATAATCTAACCCAGAAGAGTAATTTACATGAATGAATAAACCACGTGACCCAATGTGAGCTGGAGCTTCCTAGTTCTGGGGGTGTCTATTTGTTGTTTGTGTTTGAACTTTTACTATAATTGATGAAAAAAATAGCTGGCTGTAGGTGTCAGGACTACAGAATGGACACTAGTCTATTTGCTCCTGCTTCTCCCATGGAAGCACAGTCGGGGACAGCTAGATTTGTGACATCTCTATGAGATGTCTACAAGAGACAAATGGTCACAATTTTAAAAAATGGAGCAAAATGAGCTATGTTAGGGACAAATTTGAACTGCAAACAGTTTTTACTTGTTAAGATTATTACCACTGTACCACTGTTTTTAATCATTATATTATTTCTCAGGGAAAAATCAGCCTTGCAAAGCCACATTTCTGGGCTCTCTCTGGTGGAAGCGGTTATGATTGACCTTTCTCTGGCCCGGCATACGCAAGTACATGCAGAGGCACACACTCTCTCTCTCTCTGTAATTATTTAAAGAGCGTTCACAGTTTTTCCTTTTGAAAATGCAATTTGTGTTTGTTCTTAGAACAACTTGAAAAATGATCAAAATCTGCAAAGAAGAAGCTAAAACTTATTCTTATTTTCCCACTGATTTTAACCACAAATTTGTTTCAGGAAAGACAATGGGAATTTAAAAAGAAAATAAACCTTATGATAGTAAGTTGTAATTACACTAGAAATCATCAAAATTTTAATGTTTGTCAAAAAGTTAACCTATTTCTTATCATTTTAACATTTTAACAGCACTTAAATTGATCTGTGGTTCTTGAGAGGGACATGGTACTAGTTATAAAGACACAAAGGCTCTGTCTGCAACATCTCCACTTAATAATGAACCTTGGGAAAGACAAGCTTCCTCAGGTGTCCTCCATTCTCTTCAGATTTCAAAGACCCACTACTAAGTCCAGGCTTTTTAACTTTCCAACTTGCAGTGAGCCTCATAAAGATAGTACAAATAGTTAGAAAAGTATGATTTCATCTTTGCTTTCTAAGTTAGATTTTATTGAAATGGATGCTTGTTTTCTGAATATTTTCTTTTTTTATTTCAAAGTCCATAGTCTTACCTTGATTAATCATCATTATTTAATAAAGTACATGCGAATTAATGAATAGATTTTCTCCTGAGAGAGAATACTTTTAATCTCTTCTTTTTTTAAAAAATTAAGTACTATCAGATACATTGGAGAGAGCTTAGAGATCTCAGGTGCTCAAATACTGCAAGACAGAACAGGGATAAAGGAGGCCATGGAGGAGGGTCCTGCAGTGTCATGGAGCCTGAGACGTGGGAAGGGAGATGAGGGAGTCATGTCACAGTTGTCACTCAGTACGGTTCTCCAGAAACACCCTTGCCATTAAAAGGTCTGCAACAGCTGGCTGTAGTGGTGCAGGCCTGTCATCCCAGTGGCTTAGGAAGCTGAGCCAGGAAGATTGGGAGTTCAAAGCCAGCCTCAGCCACTTAGCCAGGCCCTGAGCAACTCAGTGAGACCCTGTCTCTAAATAAAATTCAGAAAAGGACTGGGGATGTGGCTCAGTGGTTAAGTACAATACCTGGTTCTGGGGAAAAAAAAAAAAAAGGTCTGCAACATCTCATATAATCTGGCTAATTACCTTAAATTAATTATATTAGGGTATTGTTATCTAAATTCCAAATTGTTTCTCTTACAGAGAAACAGGGTAGTCCATCTCTAAAAGCCAATTTATGACCATCTCAGGTGTATTACCTTTTTATTAAAAAGATACTATTTTAGTATTTTTAATTCACCTCTGTACTTTATTTTGAATCAAAAGATTTATCTGGCAGAGGAATATAAAAAGACTTGATATGGAGAATACGTTTTGAGATATTGCTGTATGCTCCACAATAAAGAGACCATAATTCACTGGTGCATAGACAAAATGCCCCCCACAATGGGAATATCTCTAAAGTGGAACTCAGAACTGGAGATTATATTAACTCACTTTTTATTTTTGATACTAGGGATGGAACCAAGGGAAACCTTCCTATCAATTCTGTGAAGATAACCTGATTGGGGAAAGTGTACGTGGCCTCCTTGGGAGGGTGCTGTAGACCACTGTGTACTCTGAGGGGCCGCCATCTTCACTGCAGGCTTAGTAAGGGCTTTTGAGTAATTGCCAAGAAAGCGGAAAAGGTCCGTGTGGCATTCTGAATTGATGCCTGTTGATCACCCCACGTTAAGGCAGCATGAGGGCACAGTAGGGACAACTGTGCTTGGGGAGCTATACCTTCAGAGTTGCAGGCTCCAGTGTGCCCACACATTTCCTCGGCTCATAGCTAGGCCAAGCGGAAGAGAGCGCAGGCACAGAGTCCTCTGAGATCCTGTCCAAAGGGCCTTCCCCGAGGAGCCTCAGATGCCTCAAGACAAAAAGTTGAGAAAGGATACATAGGGTTAAGGAAAGAGAAACATCGGAAATAAAGAGGCATTGCCCCAGCTGCAGGGAAGTGAAGAAAACCCTAGGAAGGGGGTCTCCAAAGAACCCACAGAATTGCCTCAAGAGTATCAGTCACGACCACTTTCAGTCCTGGTCCCTCAGACAAGCAAGAAAGGGTCTATTTCTTCAGGTCTCCACTCTCTACCAAGTTCGGCCATGAAGGCCTGAAGGACCTCCAACGTGGTGGGCTACCCATGGGCTAGGCAGGGGCTGCAGTCTGGCTGTGGAATTAGGGTGTGAATGAAGCATTCACTTCCTTTAAATAGCACTGGGGATATTAAAAACGGAGTTGTTTCTGAGCTGAGAATACTATCGGATTACTTAAAAATGGGGGTTATAAAGCACAGTTAGGATCTGCTTACGCTTTCATCCGAGAATCGGGAAAGATCATTCCCATGTAACTCAATTTAAAGTAATGTTAGGAAATGAATAAAATTGTGCCTGGTTAAATTTTGAGTCATCTTTAATATAATTTTTTTTACAGAAGGAAAAGAGGAAGCGTAGGAGGGAATAGAAAATGAGAAGGGAGAAAGAAAAGCATGCCGATGAATTTTCCTGTTTCTTTATCAACATGGGCTTTAACCGAGGACCAGAGGATTGGCTGGCCAGAGTTTCAGTTTACATGCCTGTGATCTCTTCTATGTGCTACATTCTACTCGACATCATTGTATTCAGGATGGGATACACACCCCCTGTTCCCAAACCTTATTTCTGTTACTCTTGATATACATTCTCAGATTTGAAATCAAACTATTTAAAGGAAGCCAGAAATAAGCCATAAATAAATAACATTTAGGAATACAGGGTTTTCATTTTTATTTTTTTGCAATCTGCCCTATGCTTTATGTTTTTAAACTAATTCCAGTTTATAATTCAACTAGGCATCAATGAACTATTAAATATAATCTAAATGTATCAGAAACTAATTCTTCCAGCTGGTGACAAACCCAAATGTATGAAATTAATAGCTTATTTCTTCCCAGGGATCTCTGGTACATTACCAACCACAAATGTGCTTATAGAAAATGCTGTTTGAAGGTATTAGAAAATTATTCCAATGAGAACTCCTGTAATTACAATTATGAGTTAAAATAATAATAGCTCCTCTAGGGAGAATTCTTTCCTGAGAATATTTTATGATTTCAATCTGATCTTAAAAATTTTTCACCCAGAGCCAAAGCAGAAGGAAGAAAACCTCAGTTTATCAATAATAAACAAGAGAATGAATTATAAGAAACACTCAGAGCTAAAGAACCAGATGTATAATTTCCAACAGGGAAATTTAGAGAGAGAGGACTCTATCCACAGTCAATAGATTTAAATCAACAGTAGATTGAGGAAGAAGTCTGAGTTAATGAATGAATTGAGAGATCAAAAACTATTGGTCAGTTGAATGTTATCAAGGGACTCTTATGCCCTGTGCTGAGCTAGGATGCCAAGAAAGAAAAGAAAAGAAAAGATCCTATGCTACTAAGGAACCTACAGGAGAGTTAGGAAAAATAAAGCTTTGCTGTTAAGGTCCTCAATAAAATGTTCAGCTATGTGGAAATCAAATAAAATGCTATAGGAGTTATCAGGATGAAGAGAGTATTAGAGCAGCCAAAGAAGATCAACATAGGCAGGATTGGTTTTTCAAGCTGTTGAAGCTTAGAGCACTATTACAGTGGAAGAGTGAAATACTTTGCTCACTTCTTATATCCGGGGATTTCACTAATGTACCCACTAACCCATCTCCATCCCTAAAGACTATGGCACTGAGTTTTACCAACGTTGCCCAATCATTTATGCACACACATATCTTACGTATTTATTGATGATAGTTTCTGTAAGTGACTGGATGAAGTATTTGAGTTCAGGTAAGCTTTCTAAGGGTCAAGGCTCTGTGGCTGCTGGTCATTTAACTTGCATATTCTGCCCATCCCTGTGTAGAAGCTGCACAGGACAACTTCATTCTAAATGTGTTTAGAAAACACAACTTCATTTAGTGTTTTCTAAATACTCACTTTTGCTAACCCAACCAGTAGTGGGGTGAGGGTAAAATAAGAGAGTGGACATGAAAGAGAGTATTATCTTAATACCTGCTCTACCCAAGTGCAAAAGGCAATGCACAAACAGAACAGGTGCCAGCCTCTGCCATGTCATTATTGCAGAGTAAGTGTCCCCAGGGCCTGGCAGTCCCTTCTCCATTAGATGGATTACTTCACTTAATCCTGACATTGCTGGCATGTCATTGGCTTTAGGTCCTTCCACTGGCAGATTAGGAAATACTCCCATTCCTGCTAAAGTGTATATGTTCACATATATTAATCACTCTGTCTATATGTAACCACCATCTGCTTCTACATTTTGCTAAATGTGTGTTGTCTCTGGCCTGTTCCTGTTTCAGTGTGTCACATAGGTGGGATCATGAAGCAGGTAGCATCTGTCCTACAGACTGGCTTATGCATTTAAGATTCATCTGTGTCTTTGTGGCTTGATAGTATATTTCTTTTTATTTTCTGCTGGGTTTTGTGTGCACCAAAGTTTTCAAATCTGTTGGATAGTTCTACCAGGTTCCTAGGCTGCCACACCAATGACTTAAAGCAGTTGACATCCATTCTCTCCCAGTTCTGGTACTGAGTCTGAAATTAGGGTGCTGCAGGTTTGCTTTCTGGTGGAGGCTTTGAGGAAGAATCTGTGCTTTTCACTATTTTCCTGTGGGAGGGTTGCTGTCAGTCCTCTGCGTCCCTCGGCTCCTAAACACATCACTCCAACCTCTGCCTCAGTCTTGATGTGTTTTCTCTCCTGTGTCTTTCTTCTCCTTTGTTATGTTTTCATATGAATGATCCCCTAAAAGCTATGTGTGAGTCAATGCAAGAAGATTTAGGGGTGAAATAATTAGGTTATGAGGAATTTAACCTAATCAGTGCATTAACCTGCTGATAAGCTTTAACTGAGTGGTAACTGAGAGCACGTAGATTGTGGCTGGAGGAGGTGGGTGCTGGGGTGTACCCTTGGCATTTATATATTTTGATAGTGGTGAAAGTAGCTGTCTCTCTTTCTTTGCTTTCTGGTGCCAAGTTCCCAGATGCTTTTGTACTTCTGCCATGATGTTCTGCCTCATTTTAAGGCCCTGAGAAATGGAGTCTGCTGTCCATGGTTTAAGAGCTCTGAAACCATGAGCCCAATAAACTTTTCCTCCACTAATTGTTCTTGTCAGGTCTTTTGATCACGGCAGCAGAAAAGCTGACTAAACCATTCCTCTTTCTGTCAGTAGCTGAGTCATGTTGGATTGAGGGTTTATCTTACTGCAGCATGACTTCATCTTAGATAATCATACATCTTAAATAATCACATCTGCAATGATCCTATGTCCAAATAACATCACATTCTGAGGTTCTGGGAAATGGGTGAATTTGGGGGAGACATTCTTTAATTCATTACGTCTGTGCTGGGATGTTTTGTTTTGCTATTTTGCAGCATAAAGATATGCTCAGTGTGCTGATTTGCCACATGGTACAGTTTTGTTAAGACCCCATAATCACACACAATTCTTCCTCAGAGGAGATGTGTTGAAAATCTAAGTCAAATTCTTTTAAGGGCTAAGATTGTAGCTCAGTGGTAGAGCGCTCACCTGACACGCGCGAGGCCCTGGGTTTGATCCTCAGTACCACATAAAAATAAGTAAGTAAAATAAAGGTATTGTGTCCAACTACACCTAAAAAAATAAATATTAAAAAATTTTCTTCTTTGACTAATAGTTCATTTTCCACCGTGGTTGGACAAAATTGCATTAGTTCTTAGTTGCTTCAGTGAACCTAGTGTTAGTGTCTCTATTCCAACACTTAACTAATTATTGGGCCTTGAGTAAGTTAGTTAATCTTCTTTATAAATTTCTGTTTTCTCATTTGTAAAATGGAATTACTAAGAATCGTTTCTACCTATATAGGAAACCAAGAAATAATAAACTGGGTGCTAAAACAAAAAGCTGATGGAAAATGAAACAAAGATACACAAACATTTCCCTCCTGATAAAAAGTGCAACTGGGTTGATCCGATCATAGGCACTAAAAGGAAATGCACCCCTTCCTACTGCGGGCTGTGATGGGTGGAAGGAGGTCAGGCTCAGGATCATGGTGAGGAACGTCCTCAGGGTCACAGAGGGCCACTTCTCAATGCACCATCATGTCAGGGAGAGGGGAATAGAGCTGATTGTCCTCTTCTTATCAGGGCACTAGTCCCAGTGATGAGGACTCTACTTTTATGACCTGATTACATGAACACAGGGGAGCGCAGATCTTCAGTCCATAACAATTCACCCAATTCTTGGTCACTACTAGTTAATATGGTCAGTAAAACAATAGTGGCTTGATTTCGGGGAAGTTGTTTTATCTAACACATCATGGACTACTGTGGTTAAAAAATAACCGATTCTCATCAATGTTGGGTTTATAGATCAAGTTGATGGAAAGGTCTTCTTCTAGACACCCTGCTGGACAATTCATTCATAAATCATGAACTGCCATGGCCTGCACAGCTGATTCCAAGAAACCGGTACAGGGGTCACCATCAATTGGGCAGTTTTCAATCGACACCTTCCCACTGTGAAATTCCCAGGATCTGTGTCACCTCTGTCTAGGGTTCAGTTAGAAGCAATCATTCATTCACCGCTCCTGACATCATGTACATGAGACATTCCTGTGAGGCTATAATAACCTAATGCATATGGAACACTGAGATCTCTTCTTGACACACAGCAAGTAGCATGCCCTGGAACTTCTGTTTCTTAAATTAGATCTTTCTAACTATGTGGAGAAAAATGACTCTGTTTATGCTTTTGCTCAAAGTGTACTTTAGTAAAACAACAAAATCATTTTTAAAGGTCTTGTTTCCCACTGAATGTGCTGCAGAACCCCTTGCCTTCTATGATATGCTGCTCTGGAAATCATGTCCTGCTGAATTTGTCTTTTTGAGGGGAAAAGTAGCTTCCAGACTGCTGAGGTGAAATTGAATCTATTCATGTCTCCCACTCCCAGTTCCTGCTGGACCAGAGCATGGTCTGTATGATACCATTGCAAGTTCCTCCTGGTTAAAGCAAGTTGGGTTGCTTCCCTTTGTACCACTGCCCTGGCTGCATTGCACACATCCCTGCTAAGAAAAAGAGAAGGGAAAGCAAATTAGAGGAGAAGAAACACCAAAGTAAACTGGATAAGAAGTCTCTCCTCCCAATGGACGTTCACTTATTCATTTATCCAACTCATAATTATTGATTTATGATGTTCCTGAAATACTGGAAGTCTCTAACCATGCAATGCTTACTTTCTAGCCAAAAAATCCTGCACAGACCCAACAAGCCACAGGCTCTAACAGATCTGTGTGGAATGCAATTTTGATCCTGGTATGTGAAGTTGGATGTGAATAAACAATGCAATTTCTAGTGGAACTCTTGGAACTACGTAAGGGACTGTCTCATTAATCATGATGTATTCTTTGTGGCTCACACATGAAACTAACTTGGGAAGAAACATTTTCAGCTTTTCTCTGTTGGCCCAGCAAATGGAAAGGTCATTAGGTGTTGACACGGAGCAGTAAGTGGCACTGGGGACTTTTACTGTGCTGAGGGAGGGGACCAATTACTTTCCGTAGCACAGCCAGGTTTCTTCCGGCCTCTTCACTCTAATACCAAATATTTCAGGCTTCATTGGAGACTTTTTTTTCCTCCATAAAAAATGAGGTTCATATTCTGAAGATGGCCCTGTTAGGCAATTTGCTGGATAATTGACCAGAGCTCATCAGTTGAATATTTGGATAACCTTGTCTGCCAACACAATGAGCATAATTCCATTTGGGGAAAAATTAGAATAAACATGCACTTTATTATTTATGTCACCACAATAAGTACCTATTGCTCTCCCTCCATCCTAACAACTCCTGATTCTGAGTCAGGAGGTATGAATTTTACACATGCTCTGCACTGACTCTAGGCCTTGGGAAAATCCACTGGGGGCAGTAATTCTAAATGATGGTCAAATGTGCACAGTACTTACCATTGCTACGTCATGCTTTGACTACTGTAACACTGAAATGATGTCCCACTGATGTAGACTCTAAGTGCTGATAGTTCTGTCCACTTTGTAAGCAAACTTAGGTCAGAGTGGCGGTGGAGAGGCCCTTGGGAAAAAGAAGGAATGGGTGCCTATGTTTATTCCCACAGTAAACTGAGGTCTGTGAAGCCTAGTTTGAAATTAGATGTTTGCTGATGCCCCAGGTCTCCCTGATTCTGTGCCTCGAGCTCACAGAAATGCAGCTTGGCGGATGGGTTTGGAGGTGGAGGAGGCCTCAAATATTGCTGGATTAAGTGGCATTATGTTGCCAGGAGTACCCAGGCCTCCCCATGGGCAGGTCACAATGACGGTGCTGCACTTTCTCCCTGTAAGGTGGGGAGAGGACTGTGTCCTGAGCCAGGCTGCAGGGTCAGGACTTTTCAAGTGACTACCTGAGATCTCTATGCAGCCAGTCAAGCGTAGAGTTAGCCCCAAACTGGCAAGTTTTGTGTTAGAGTTGTTAGAAATGAAGACTCTCTGGGCCAATCCAGATGTATCGAATCAGAATCTACATTTTGTAAACTCCTAAGTGTTTTCTATGCATGTTAGACTTCAGAAGAACAACTTTAAAGAATTTTAAGCAAAACTATTTGGGCTAACTTTTCCATAATTTTATTTATTTATACATAAAACAATACAAATATATTATATCTTTAATATGCATTTATATTTAATACATGTTATATAACTTGCATTATATTATACACATAATACATAATATATACATAATGTATTATGCATATGTATATATATGTATATATATCTGTATGCACACACATGTACATCATTACTTTGGCTATGGAAGAAAAGTTCTCAAATGCCTACATTTGGAAACAACAGAACAAGGTTAACCCTTTCACAGAGAAAAAGACTCAAGTGATTCCTGGGAAATCTATTCTTCGGAACTGCTGTGCTCTTTGACTCCACAGAAGAGACACAACTTCCAACATTGGGAAAATAAGTGGGCAAATGTAAAATTTTGCTCTCATTTTTCTTTTCTTTTTTATACATTACTTGGCTTTAATTTACATGTATATCCCAGAGCCTAACTAACTTGTACCCTGGATAAAGTGGCAAATCAAGATACTGTACAAAGTAGTTGGAGGTCAGTGCATATCAGGAAGAGTAAATCTGTGGGATGAAGAATACAAATTTATGCCTCTTGCATGCCACTCTCTTTTGTATAGCTTGTCTCACATCAACTGCTAAGGGATAGGTGATATGACAAATGTAGAAAAGATTCCCTTAGAGGAGTTGAAGTCTATAGGTAGAGACACATTGCCCAGGAAGCCCCATGCAAAGCACTGCCCTTACCACCACAGGGCTGTAGGAAAGCCTAATTCAGATAATTTTACATTAAAAAACTATTGGGACCAGCGAATAAATCACTGCTTTGAAGTGACCCCTGGATAGAGGCGACATAACTCCTGGGAATTTCTTGGCAGGAAGGAGTCAATTAAAAAGTGTTCAGTTGATGGTGACCTCTGTTCAAAGGCAGAATTCTGTGCTTGCCATGGAATTCTTTAGCTCATAGCTTTGAGTTCACATGCCACCTCCCAGGGATAGAGGATTCTGAGCATAGCAAGATGATTACAATGTTTCATCCATACTGTAAACTTCAAGCCTGGCCACTTACTAGAGACCTTGAACAATGGGCTTCCTGTGAGCCACAGGAAGCTACAAGCATTGCAACAGTGAAATAGCTACAAGAATGCTTCTAGCCCTGCCACTGTCTAGTGCACAAAGAACACTGCCTCTGTAGTCCTTAACTTCTTGATTATGAGACCCTATAAATATATAGACCTGCTGGGCCAACTCTTTAGTATTGTTTCTCCAAAGTGTTCTATCTGATCCCAGCTTTTCAATATCTGTGTGTGTATGTTTTTTATAATCCCCCATGGGCCTTCCCTGGTTCCTTGGGTTCAGCTATGCTGGTCATGGTAAAAACATTGTACATGGTTCTTTGCATGTCGTGTCATTTTCGTGTTCAGTGTAGATATGTCCTTCCCAACCCTATGTTCTGACGACCCTTTGGTTAGTTTCTGAAACTCACCAAGTTCAATGCAAATGTTGTGTTTACAGTTAGTATGTATAAACTTTCTAATTATATATCATATTTATGGAGAACTTTAATAATTCTCCATTTATGATACATATCATTAGCAGTTTTTTTTTTTTTTTTTTTTTTTTAGGTAGAAATTAACAGAAGAACATCAAATTCCAAAGGGCCTTTCCAACACTCAGGCTTGTAGGTTTCAACAATTGATATGCTTAATTAAAACAAATGAGTATTTTTATTAATTTCTGAGAGCAAATAAAATTATTTATTTGTATAAACAATGACTTATCATATTTTTCAAAATGAAAGACATTCTGTCTTAGTCTGCTTGGCTTCCATAACAATACCCCCTAGGCTGGACATCTTAAGCGGATAGAAATGAGTTTTATTAAAGCTCTGGAACCTGGAAGTCCCAGATCAAAGCCTGGCAAAATAGATCAAATGTATGATATGTCAAGATCATTGTAATGTTTTGAGCAACTAATAAAAAAATTTTAAAAAAAGAATTGTAATGCAAAAAAAGTACATGTATAAAGACATGGAATGGTGTGAACATACTTTATATACAAAGATATGAAAAATTGTGCTCTATATACGTAATAAGAATTGTAATGTATTCCACTGTGGTGTATTTAAAAAAATAAAATCAATAAAAAATAAACCCTTTAAAAAAAAAGATTTACCAAGATTTTGTTCCTTTAAGAGGAAAATAATCTAAAGGTGGTTGTGAAGTAATCTGAGTGCAATTTTAATCTTTATAATCTTTAATAGTTATTTCATACAGCTTTATTGGATCTTTCCAAAATATTAAACATAGTTTTTTTTTAAAGAGAGAGTGAGAGAGGAGAGAGAGAGAGAGAGAGAGAATTTTTAATATTTATTTTTTAGTTTTCGGCGGACACAACATCTTTGTTTGTATGTGGTGCTGAGGATCAAACCCGGGCCGCACGCATGCCAGGCGAGCGCGCTACCGCTTGAGCCACATCCCCAGCCCCTTAAACATAGTTTTTAAAGAAAAAAAAAAAAGCCTGGCAAAATCTGTGGTGAATGTTCTCTTCCTAGTTTGAGAACGATGACTACTTTCTGGCTGTTTGTTAACATGACCTTTACTAGGGATGAGGGATAACAAAGAGGGAGGAGAGAAAGAGAGAGAGAGAGAGAGAGAGAGAGAGAGAGAGAGAGAGAGAGAGAATGAGAATGCACTCCCCATATCTCTAATACCATCATTAATACCCATTATGATTCATCTAACCTTAACTACCTACCAAAAGTAACACATGAGAATCTGGGGAAACACAAACATTCAGTTCATAGCAAGGCCCTTGGAGTGATTTCCCCTTTAAGTAAAAAGTCCATAATACAGATGATGGATAATTTCTCCTCACTTGTTTGGTCACAGTGGTGACATACAGGTCCACTGCTGAATCTTGTGCATGATGGAAATATGAACTGGGCCTCTGTTGGCCAAAAAGCAATATTTCTATTTATAATATAAAATTAGTGTTGGGATTTATTAAAGCGAAATTGCAGATGACTTATTTTTAATACATTCCCTTATTCAACATGTATTACTGAGTGTCCATGGTGAGTCGACCATTGCCTTAAAAGTACTGAAGTTCAAGGAATCAGAGGGCCCATTTTTTGAAGGGCTCACAGTCTAGTTGAGAAAACAATCACAAACAAAGTTTTAGCGTGATAAATATTATAACAGTTCAAAGCAAAGGGTCTATGAGTAAATGAGAGAAGCTGGAGAATTTACAGAGCTCTCTGAGAAGCAGGGTCCCTCTGCACTGATCATCAACTTGTCTGAGTCTCATAGACAGCACATGTACACACATGGGTTATGTGACATGGATTTGTTCCCTATGGATACACAGCAAGGAAAGGGACACTTGGGAATCATTGTGGGACCGACTACCAAGGCTCAGGAAAGCTGCACAGGGATGTTCTCATCCTTGAGTGCCCTGTTAGCACTGCAGCCCAGGGCCTCCAGGAAACTGCCTGGCCTGAGGCTCATCTTCCAGCAGTTTTATACCCTGTGGTACAGGACATGCTGGGCAGAGCTGTTTATGGACATCCTGTGCATGGGGAGGACCGGGACAGAGCTCCGGCTCTTGTCTCAGTCCTGGCTTGTCTCAGGATGCTGTATTCCCAGCACTTTCCACCTTCACTATCGAGAACTACAAAACTGGGGAAATTGTTGGTTCAAAGCCACCCTGAGAACTGTCCTGCAGACCCTTTCTTGATGGCAGAGAACAGCATGTGCACAGGGGTTTTGTCCCTCCAAGTTTAGAAGAGCCTTGTCCATGACAGGGCTGAACCCACCCTTACTATTTGAGTCTGAGACAGAATGGATGTCCCTCAACTTCAGCCCCTACCCTTTCACTTTCAATTATCCAGCTCCATCCTTCCCTGGTGAGAAGAACTTGAATATGCCCGGGTCTCCTTGCCAAGCTCCTACCACCCACCTTGAGTACACAGCATGGATGTTGCTCTCTTGAGACTGATAGGTGAGAGCCTTAGACAGACCATGACAACGAGTCCAAACCACTTTAGTAGGAAAATTTAGTGTGTTGGTGCCAGACAAGGTGGGGTTGATCCCTCCTTTTGACAGTTCAGAGCTACAGTCAGCCCTGATTGACCATGTGATTTCAGGAAATGCTTTTGGCTATGCAAAAATAAATAAATAAAGGTTTTGAATCATGCCACCTTTGCAGAAAGTATAGGTAGAATGTGAATGTCTCAATTTATACATGTATTTCCTCTGTTGTGGAAAAAGCTTCAGGGAATGTTCTTTTCCTCACTGTCTCTTTTGACAGTGATCTAACTAGTCCACTTCCTTTCTAGGATAAAAGAGTTCTCTCTCCTGTCTTCAAGGGTGAAAAACAATGAACATAAAATAATGAGTTGCCAGATATTCCTTGGGAAAGGATTTCCCACCCTGCGGCTAGCGTGGCTCTGTGTTTCCTGTGATTGACTTGGGCGTGCACAGCTGCAGGGAGGTCAGTGCTCCACTTCAAGCTGTCTTGGGGACTGAAAGTTGGACCATGGCTGGTCATGCCTGAGTGCTCATCCTTTCTGTGTATTCTGCAGAAATATGTCATATTTCCCAGAGTTTCCTCAGCATTTGAAAGACAAGTGAAAGACAAACATGAAGGTGTTTCTCCAGGTCATTGAATCAAAACTTATTGACAGTACCAGGCTGCAAAAAGGATTTCCTGTCCTATCACAAGTGATATACTAATTCCATGCAAGGCAGTCGACTTCCATCAGCAACGACAGCTGGCTATCAGACGGCGATGACAATAACTTGGAGCACATGTACTTTTTGCTGTTTAAGACAGAGGGCATTTATAAACAGACACTACTATGATACAAACTTGTTTGTTAATTGGTTACCACAATTTGCAGACTGAATGAATTCCCATCATCTCCATTCGGGTTAAAAATACCAAAGTACAAAATTCCTTTTCAGATGCAAGAGACATCCTTAATGATTCCTCAGTCAACACTCGAGCTTGAGTGCAATACCTGACACCTTTATGTAGTCTTTTTGAAGACTAAACATGCTTTCAGAGCATCAACATTTGACTGTCCAGGCTGACAGGGAGCTGAAGCAAATCTCAGCTATTACATGAATTATGCTTTCTTACCTGACTTTCAGGACTTGCTTAACTCATTTTCCTTTCTGTGGCCCCAAACTTTGTAACCAATGAGGATTCATCAAGATAGTTATCTGTACATAATCATGTTTACTTCCAGTTAATTTTTCATGTATCATGATGTAATTGCTTGTGGGCACTCAGGTAGTCATGGTGTGCACACTGCCATTACCATGTCACTTTCCTTGTTATTTTTTGAATTGTTCCCCTCCACCTCCTGTCTTCCAGTTCCAAACTCACCCCTCATTACATTCTAGATGATTCAGGTTGACAAATTATTGTTAGCTTGTTAATACAAACGACTGACTTTAGGTATTACTTGGAGATACATACCATGTATACAAAGGAACATACCCAAATGCCCCATATATATATGAGGAAGTAGTGAAGTCACCAGTAAACAGAAAAGCAAATCAAATTAAAATAAACTGTCTTTATACCTGAGAGACTGGTAAAAATATAAAATCTCTACCATACACAGTATTTTCAGGACTGCACAAAATGACTACCTCATACATTGTGACAGAAATTTGAGTTTTCAAGTTTTGCAGGGACGTGGCTTGGTAGAGCACTTGCCTAGCAAGCATGAGGTCCTGAGTTCAATTCTCAGCAACACAAAAGAAAAAAAAATTCAGTTTTCAAATTTCATAGCATCAAAGTAATCTATATGTTCTTCTAAATGTTCTGTTTCTTATTTGTATAAAATTTTTTCTTTCATTTCTTGATGTTATTCATAGTCACCTACAGCTTTATTACAGAATTTGTGAACCTTATTTTTTTAATATAGTATTTATATATATTATGTGATGTTTGAGTCATGTATGTATTTGTGACAAACTTAGGGTAATTAGCATTCCTATCACTTTAAACTTTTATCATTTTATGGTGAAAATGTTCAAATTCACCACCTGTCATTACTTGGAGATCTATAATGCATATTTTTACTTATATCCACTCTGCTGAGCTGGCCATGGAGCACCAGAACCCGTGCCTGCTCTCAGGCAATGACTTTGCACCCACAGATTGACTTCTTCCTTTTCTCCTCCTCTGTTTTCCTCATATCTAGTAAATAATTTTTCCTCATGATTTTACTTCATCTGCTTTTTTATATTCCACATAGGCGTGAGATTGTGCACCTCTGTCTTTCTGTGCTTGATTAGTTCACTAGACAGTGTCCTCCAGACCCATCTGAATTGTCACAGATGTCAGAATTTCATGCCTTTGGATGCCTGAGTAGAGTCCCAGGGTGGGTGGGCTTGGCCTGCGTCTCTTAGTCCATTCATCTGTGGATGGCCCTTGGGAAGATTCTGCACCCCAGCTACTGTGGGCCCTGCTGTGATAAACATGTTGATTTCATTTCCTTGGGTGCATACACAGTAGAGGGATGGCTGAATTATATAGTAGCTCCTTTTTTTTAGGGTTTTGAGGACCCTCTACACTCTTTTCCCTAATGGTTTTACTAATTTCCATCCCCCCAAAAGGGTCTAGGAGTCCTTTTTTCTCCACTTCCTGGAAAGCACTGGTCATCTTGGGTCTTTTTAGTAATAGAACTTCTCACTGGGTGGGGTTTCTTATTGTGATTTTTATTTGCACTGACCTGCTGATTAATTATATTGAGGGCTTTTTCATATATCGGTTAGTGATTTATATATTTTCTTTTGAGAAATGTCTATTCAGATCTTTAGCTTATCTTTAAATTTGGTTACTTTTGTTTTTGTTTATTTTATTTATGAAATTTATTTTTTGCATGGTTCAAATAAAATAGGATCCAACTCTCTTTTAATACAGATGGATTGAAAGTTGTTTTTCCTACTATCTTTTCCACACTGAATAAAAGTGCTACTTTTGTGAAATTAAATTCTCATAACTACTCTACTTTAATTTTTAATTATGTCTTTTCTTTGATTGAACCCTTATCTATTCTTGTACAATAATACATTAATTAGACCTTGGTATTTTTAAAAGTATTCTACTTCTTGATAAAGTAATTTGTCCCTTTTTAATAGTCTCTTTCAAACTTTTGTCTATTTTGAGGCAGTCATTCATCCATACAAAAATTTAGAATATTATTTTCAATGCCAACATACTAGGTTGAAGTACTAATTAGTACTGTATTGAATTTATATATTAATCTTGTTAAAACTGACATTTTTATTTAGTTATGTCTTAACAGGAAGATCATGTAATGTCTTTTCTTTTGTTCTCAGCTTCTTTTATATTCATAAATGTGTTCTTATGTAGCACTTCAATTGATAATTCATACTTTAAAAATTGTTTCTATCTAGCATATAATTTTGGTTGCTTTGTAATAGAATATTTCCCCCAATTCTCCAAGTGTTTTACTAGAAAACATATTAACTATTGATGCTAAATACTAAAAAATTTATAGAAGAAAATACTGTATTTTCTAAGTATACAGTCATATCATAAAGAAAAAGACTTATTTTCCAGTGTTTATATCGGTTACTTTATTTTCCAATCTTAATGCATCTCTAAACTTAAGAGGCACAACTTAAATACAAACGTTGAAGTAGTTATCTTGCTGTCTGAACTTCAAGGTAAATGATATATTTTACCGTTAAGGATAATAATGAATAATTGTTTTCATTAGGTTTTACTGCATCTAATTTTTTCAACTGTTGATATGATTACCTTTTTTTTTTTTAAATTTACTGATGGATTCTTAGACTAAACTGTTCTTCATTATAGGATATTATGCCTACAATGTAGTTGCTTCCATTGAATATTACTTTATTCTTGATTTAAAAGTTATTTTTTATTCTGGATTTAAAATTATTGCTTCTATGTATTCTAAAAAAAATCATTGTATGCTTATGTATATCCTTGCAGGGTATTTTATTGAAGATGTCTTTAATAAAGACATGTCTGCTTTTATAAATAAAATTTTATTGGAGCACAGTCACACCTGGTTGTTTATTTTTGTAATGACAGAGATGAATATTCATGATGAGCCTGTGGCCTATAAGCCTAAGAAATTTGTTAGTTGGTCCTTGCAGAAAATGTTTGCCAATCTCTGTGATGAAAGAGCACAGTAGAAGTCGGACTCTACTTACAAACCCAGGACACAGAAACAAAGCTGCAATGGGAACAGCTTATACTCTCTGTGTTTGGCATGACCGATGTGTAGGAGTTTCAGGGATGAAACCTGGCTGACACCGAAAGTAATCAATTGTTGGTTAATCCTTGCCACAATAATACTGAACACAAAATGTGTGCTAGACACGACAGGCACGTGCTTAGCTCATGAGCCTGTGGGTTGGGTGAGACCCACCCACAGGGCACGGGCCAGGCTCACCTGGGAGTGTCTTGGTCCCAGTTGCTGGGGTCACGTGTCTGCAGTACACTGCACTGGGCTGAAGGCAGGTGCTGCTTCCCATCTTGTCACATCCTTTCTGATGACCACAGGCGGTGTGAGGACATTCTTCTGGTGATGACAAGGAACCTCTCAAGGCTTATCTTATAATTGGTATAATGACATTTCATCTTTACTCTAGTGCCCAAAGTATAGAAAATGGGCAAACTCAAGGTCAAAAGCCAGGGGACAAAGTGAGAGGGCACTGCTAGGTATTGTAGCAAAGGGAATGGAAACAAGAGGAGGTCGAAATGGATCAAAGCACAATCCCTTAATTTTGACGGGTGGACGTTTCCCTCAATGCTATCTAAGAGATGAGAGAGACTTCAGAGGAATATACTCCCTGCCTGTGGAGAACTGAAGAGCACAAAGGTGCCCATGACGAAGTGAGGGACAGAAATATTTCCAAAGAAACTGCAGGAATACCCAATGAAAAGGTCGCATTTGAACTCCTACCACACAAAGGCATGGAATCTAGACACTGCTAAGGCAGAACACTCCACAGTCTGAGTTGTGTTTACTTGCCACATTGTAGTACATTTCTGATGCTGTCACAGAAGACCCCAAACTTGGTATTCATGATGAGAAGAATTTTCTTTCTCTCATTTCAGCGGATTGGGAAGTCCAAGATCAAGTGGCCAGGCTCTGGTGGAGGTGGTAAGGTGGAAATGTGGTAGAGAACAAAGAGCAAGAGGGGAAGGACACACCCTTTCATAAAACCATGGCAGCAGTAATGACATTAATGCATCAGGAGGGCTTTGCCCTATGATACCCACACCTCCCATCATATGCCACCTCCCATACCACTGCCACATTGGGGATCAAGTTTCCAACACATGAGCTTTGGGGGATTCATGGCAACCATAGCACCACTTTCCTGACTTCTATGTCTCCTCCTATTCAAACTTGAAAATGCCAAAATGGTGTAAGTGAGACATATAATTGGAAAACAAATTAAAAGAAAAAAAAAATTCCCTTTTCTGCTCCACAGACAATGTAGTTGGAGAAAAAGGAGAATTTAGAATGTTAACATTGAAATCTTGCCTCTTACTGAATTCAGAGTTTCTTCATTTGCAAAAGAAGACTTGTTTGTAAAAAATGAAAATATATGGAAACCTCTGGCATACGCCTGAGGTCTCAACAGGGAGGGAGGGAGGGGAGAGCCTGTTGAACATGTCTCAAGGTAGCAGACGAAGAAAAACTTAACATGGAAAAAGTGTTTGCTGTTTTATAACTCTTTAGACCTGTCCTTTCTTGTAAGTCAATTGTGAAAGTACAAACACCATGGTAGTCTATGGTCTGGCAATCAGAATTTACAGTAGACTTAATGATGCAATGAGCGCTTAAGACGTGAAGTTTCAATGCATCATTTGGTGGTTGTTGCTGTTTGGGGTAGGTTTCAACTTAATTTGTGACTAGCAAAGACTTTATAAGGTTAACACGGAGCTTCTGCTTGGCCCTGGATCCTCTAAACTTAGAGGGCTGTTAAAGCAACTAAGAGGATGATGAAACAACTCAACGCTGGATTACCTCTGCAAGATCCTAAGAAAGACCAAAAGACTGATCCCGACTCAGACTCCCACGTACCCTTCATTCCTGATTATGTCTCCTTTTCTTTTTTTTTTTATTACGAATCAATAAAAAGCTTGTGAGAACACAGTCTCGGGTGACTCATTCTCACTGATTCTTCCTAGATTAGCCTTCCTGGTCTGATGGGACTCAGCCTCTGGTCCATAAGGGTTGTGGGAAGGTTTATCTGACATCGGATGTGCTATACCTTAGATCTTCCTTATCACCACCACCAACATGAATCATAACCATGAATATTTGACCAGAATTTGGTAAAAAGACTTGTATCAAGCATGAATACAACTTGCTTTAGAAATGTCCGAACGCAAGTCCCATGGGAAAAAGGGAGTATTACCGTAGCAGAGTTATTAGAGGGAACTAGAAGGGACTCAGTAGCAATGACTGAGTGTGGGAAGGGATGGAGAAGTCAGTTGTGACACTGGACTGGAGGCTCCCCCTCTGTCAATCAATGTCACACTCCCCTCTGCTCTGGGTGAAAGATGTACCTTCTCCTTCCTCTGTTGCACCCTCCCTTTGTGTTCTTCACCCTCCAAGTGATCATGATCTATTAGGGGAGCATCTGGGAAGTAAAGTCTTGTTCCAGGGCGATATTCACAGGGATGGAAGGGAGAAGGACACCTTCAAAAGACAAGCAGTGGACCTCGGCAGAAAGTTCTCCCAGGAGAAATGCCGGTGCTGAGTTGTGAGTAGGGGGGAGGTGGGGAGCAAGCAGGTGGAACCAGGAAGGCAGGACACCTTCCCACGTGTGTGCAGAGGCCCTGGGTTGGGGGAGAGCCCTGTGCTGTGACACACCCCAGGCTGGGACCCTGGGCAGCTCCCACTGTGTCCCTGAGCTTCAGTGTCCTCTTCTAGGATGTGGCCAACAGACACGGTCTTGCCAGCACCTCCTGGTTGTTTGTTAGTCAAACAGGGAAACCAAATTTAAAGTTTATAGTTTTGGTGAGGACGGCGCTGATGGCCCACCCTGGGTTCTGATGACCCAGTTTCACATGGGAGTGAGGAACTTGGCTGTGGACTTTTTAAATCCCTAAACATAATGCTGACACTGAAAGAAATTCACCTCAAAAAGTAAATTTGCTGTTTTGATAGGAAAGAGGTGGGGATGGGATGACTTACAATTTTTTTTTTTTAATACTACAAAGAGAATACCGGAGGTTGGCTCATTTGTAAGGGAGGAAGTCTGTTCTGGCCCCTGGTTCGAGAGGCTGGGAGGGCTGGGAAGAGGGCACTGTGAGGGCTGCTTCATGGTGCTTTAACTCACAGTGGAAAGAGAAGTGGAGAGAGGAGGGGAGGTGAACCCAAGGGGCTGCCCTGCTCCACAGCCACGGGCTCCTGCTGTCCCCGATTGCCCCCATCCTTCCCTGGGAGCACTTCAGGGATCCCTCGTCACCCTTCCCTGTGCAGCATGTCCCCACGTGCTGCTTGCTCTTCCTATAAAGACACCTGTCATATTGGACTGAGGGCCCACCCAACTCCATCAATGTCTCCATCTTCAAATAAGTTCACATTCATAGAGAATAGGACTTCCAAATAACTTCCTGAGGGACACATTCAATTCATAAGAGGGGCATCACATAATCAGTATTTTAGCGTCCATGTGAGCTCTACATTTGCTCCCACATCTAGTAGACCATGAACCTAAATTTAGGACATTAAAGGCATGTTTACAATTTGGATAGTTCATTTTATCAAAGGGAAAAAAAAAGGTACTACCATGCTCACCTGCTGTCTCACTCACCCCAGGACCCAGCGGGCACTGTGAGCCTGCAGGGTGCTGATGGGGGCAGGGAGAAGAGTATTTAACAAACATCACACCTGCAGTGGACTCCACGCTTGTGCATTGCCTTCTTTCTGAGGGTGGCTTAATGGGAATTTTGTTTGCATCAAGATTGATTTAGAGAGTAACCAGGTGAATTTGAAAAAACCCTTTTCATGAAGGCTTTTCATGATGCTTATAAAGCTTGTGCATATTTGTGGGTAGTTGTTAATGTTTATGAAATCGTGTGTGTGTGTGTGTGTGTGTGTGTGTGTGTGGATGTGTGTGCACACGCACGGGTGGGTTTTATCATAGTCCTGGCGCTATGGGAACAGATTTGCTTGCTCTCCTAGGAGTCCTCTCCCTGCGATTTCGTTATCTAAATGACTTAATACACATTAAAATAAAGCAAAAGATTTTAGAGGTGCAGACACCGATTTGCTTGATGACAATCACATGGTCCACTAAACACCTGGCCATAGAAAATAAAATTTTATTCTCGGTTCTCCCAATGACTACAAACTAAGGAATGACTGAATCTTGTGTGTGCTCAGAGCACAAATGAAAGCCAAGGATTGACAACAGGTTTTTTCTTCCAAATATTACGCATGTCTCTTCTCAGAGAAGAAGATACAGGAGAATAGAAGGAGAGGGGAGAGGAGAAGAGGAAGAGCTAACACACTCCCTAGGAATTGGGGAAGGTGCTGTGTTTGTAGTAGTTTCTGTATGACAAGTATTTTGTGGAGCTCATCTCATCTTGACCATATTGTTCCTGTAAATGTAAATAGAAGAGTAAATAGAAGCTGCTGAAGTTAAGTCCTTGGCTTCTAATTATACAAGTGGTAGGAAATGAAGACAGTTTTTGGTCAGGGAACTGCCAAACAGAAAATCCCGACCAATTTTCTCTGGACTGCTGCTGTGTGTGTGTGTGTTTGTGTGTGTATGTGTGTGTTTGTGTTTGTGTGTATGTATGTGTGTGTTTGTGTGTGTGTGTGTGTGTGTGTCTGTGTGTGTCTGTGTGTCTAAGTGTATTAGAAGAGATATCGATAATAATGAGACCTTAAATGAAGGACATTTGCAGGAATGTTAGGAAACTGCAAAATTTTTTCCTTGCTCCAAAAACTAATCTTGGCTTTCTCCTTATAAGACTTTGTTGTTTAAAAGCATGAGTTCTTAAATGGAATGAAGATTGCCTGGGTAGTGGGACAGCAAGAAGGTTCTCCAGACACAGAGAATACAAAGAACAGCTCCAGTTAGCCCTGCAAATGTAAGTAGAGATGCAGATATAATGAGAGAAGGAACAGGAGAGGTAGAGACGATGATAGGTAGAGATGGAGAGTCATCATTAGGAACAAGTCTACAGAGTCTGACACCTCGCTAGAGATCTGCAGAGTGAGTCAGCAAGCTGGAGTCAGAGACCCATGGCCCAGTAACTAGGAAAGCTGACTAAATAGTTCTACTCTGAAAGCCGGCAGTCTTGAGACTCAGGAAATGTTAGTGTTTCAGTTTATGCTTGATGGCAGAAGAAATATGATACCCTTGAAGGCCATCAGGCCACAGGAATTGTCTTTCCCTTAGTGGAGGAACAACTGTTCTATATGGGCTTTGCCCTAATGTGGGGGAGGCCCACCCAGAAAGGAGGGCAGTCTGTATTATTCAGTCTATCAAGGTACATATTAATTTAACCCAAAAACACCTCCAAAGAAGCAGTCAGAGAAATGTTTGGGCACCCTATGCCCAAGTCAAGTTGACACATTTGAATATTTGTGTCTTTGAAAATTCATTGTTGGGATCTTAATCCCTAATGTGATGGTATTAAGAAGTGTGGCTTTTGTGGGGTATAATTAGGTCATAAAGGCAGAATGTTCTTGTAAAAGTAATGATATTAGTGTCCTTAAAAATAGGCCTAAGGGTTCTCATTTGTTTCTTGCAACACATAAGGTCACAGAAGGCACCATGTATAAGAAAATGAGCCCTAACCAGATATGACATCTGTTGGAGCCCTGATCGTGGACTGTGAGGAATTAATTGTGTGGCTCCAGAACTGTAAGGAGCTTACACAATTAATTGGTAGCTCATAAGCTACCCAGCCTAAAATATTTTGTTATAGCAGCCCCATCAGACTAAGATCTCACCTAGAATTAATCATCACAGCACTGGTGAGCTTTTTCTTTTGAAAACTGAAGTTCATTCACCTTTTTAAAACGGATAATCACATTTGGATTTAAAAAGGAAATAGGCATAACTCAAAAATTAAGGAAAAAAATCTGACGCTATTTCTGCCACAAAGCTCTTCCCTCCTGCACATCTAATTAGATTTCTCTGAAGTTCTCCATAAGCGTCATATCCCACTGTTCCTTCCCACACATGCGACGTGCTGAGAATGTCAGAACACTCATGTTCCCTGGGCGCCCCACGAAGCCTGCACTCATGGGGCCCGGAGCCTCTGATCATGCTGCAAGCTCTGCAGGAGGTGACCTTTCCTGCCCCCTTCTCCATCCACAAGAATCTCACCTAGCCTTCAAACACCACTGCATATCATTTCTTCTACTGAAACTTCCTGTGCTCTTGATCAACAAAGTTGAACAGCCCCACCTGGAAATGCTGTTGATGTCGCCAACACAATGTCAGTCCAGACTCTTGACTACAGCTGGGTACGTTCTCCTGTCCCACCCTCCGTGCCCTCTCAGTTTATACCCACACAGCACATTTCCTTTGACCTGGGACTTAGCCCACTCCTGCCTTTTGCTTCTGCTTCTCCTTAGATCGTTTTATATCGGCATTTGTCCCTGGGGATTCTGGTTTCTGGGGCTCCTCTAGGCAGCCTATTTTCTATATTTCTGCATATTCTGGATTACTGTGAATGAGACCCTCCCAGAGGGTCAAATTCCCAGCAAGACTCCCAGTCACCTCCCTATGTGTGGATGAATTCAGAGAACTCATCAGTCTGGTCTCATACTATGTAATTATTTCTATCCCATTGATGTTGAGCTCTTCTTATGTTGAAATTATATCCTATTCATCTCTGTGCCTCTTGAGGTTTCCTTATGCTTGGAATAATTTTTGTGCTTGATAAATACGTCTGATATGAATAACATTAAATGCACTTTTATCTTGAGTGTCCTCTCAACTTCTAAATTCCTGCCATCTTTGAAGAGCTAATTCTAAGACTCTTGGACCAGCACAGCTAGAGGTGATTCCCAGAGAAAGCACACACTGTTCCTTTAATGGATTGTGATCATATGCTCTGTCTCTCTTGCTGAGTTGAGAAACTCCATGGGCAATCCTAGTTTTACTTTCTACATGTCTATGTTGTCCTTAAGAAAATACATGTGTTAAGTGATAAGCCTGTGCTGAAAAATTGGTTCCAACTTGCTTTAACCCATACTTTGATCTGGATTCAGAAAACTCAGTTCTAACTGAAATCTAAACACTTGCTGTCCTCTTGCCTGCTTACCAATGAGGCTGTTGTCTCTCAGGCAGTTGTGAGTATCTCTGAGGACAGAAATTTTAGTTAATCCATTTCTGTAAACCTCGTATCTCACATGACTATGTCACTATTGAATAAGGTACAGATTGACATATCACGACGTTCTCTAAATTCTCTCTTAATTGCTTGGTAATTAAGATAACTCACATTACTAGAGGATCTGCTTTTTGTCTGCTTCATGTTTGGTATTTTATATTTATGATCTCAAATGGCTGAGAAAGTCACCTAATACTGCTGGGCTTTGGTGCCATCATATCTGCATAGTGGAGGAGATATGCATGCTACCTCAAAGGGCTTCATGAGGTTAATTGAGTTAATAACTATAAGCCACTGAACTGAACACTTTGAAAGGGAGTGTTTTGTGATGAGAACTATATCTTAATGAATCTGTTAACTTTTTAAAGCCTATGGATATTATGAGAATGATACCTTCACATTTGAGAGAGAAATGTTAACTAAATGGACCAAATGTCAAATGTCATACCCTCTATTCGGAGATCTGACACTGGTCACTGGGGCTCCAACATGGTCATCCTTATTTTTGTTCTATCCCTCAACTAGTCTGTTAACCAACACCAAGTCTTTTCTATTGTTCATTCACTATTTTAAAAACAAATATTTTTACTCCTATACTGACCTCATAGAGGTGTAACCCCTCCTCATAATTTTGTAGACTCTTACAGTAACCCATTCACTACCTGAGGCCTCTCCTTTTCATATGATTCTCCTATAGACTGCTAGTTTCCCCAAGTAGAAAACGTATTCCCCTGTCTAAAACCACTTATTATATCCCACAGTCAGTAAGATAGGTTCTTTTTTGTTTGTGATTTTTGTCAGGACATTCAGGTAATTAAAAATCTCTCTTAAAATTATCCTGCAATTAAAAATAAAATACTTGCACCTGTTAAGTGCCAAGAATAGACATAGAAATAAATGTGCCCAACCCAGGCCTGAAAGTCCCACATCTCTTCTCTGCCTGCCCTATCCAAACACATCACTTTTGCCCAAATGGCCTCCAAAGTCCTTCCATACATGTTCTTTCCTCCATACGGAGTGGTCCAGCCACAGCTCTGAGCACAGAGCCCACCCTT
The DNA here is from genome assembly GCF_048772815.1 of Callospermophilus lateralis. Classification (NCBI taxonomy): domain Eukaryota; kingdom Metazoa; phylum Chordata; class Mammalia; order Rodentia; family Sciuridae; genus Callospermophilus; species Callospermophilus lateralis. Next base: position 8,863,542 of record NC_135318.1, read on the forward strand.
CCTCAGACCCTCAGCTCATATTCTATCTCATGCTTTAAAACTTCCACTTTCTCTGCTCAGATGGCATGACTCGTAACCTGTTCAAATATTATATGTTAAGCTTTCTCCAAGAAACAGGTTCCAAGGCTCAAGGTACCTGCATGGATTCTCTCACTCTGTGCTCCCTACACCGACCAGCTAGCTGTGTCCTGTCCAGGCTCTAGCTGGAGAGTGAGAGTTTGGTATCCATGAATGATAGCTCTCCCTCCCTAAAAGTGACCTCCCATCTGTTTTTACTTTTACTCTATCTTCACAAGAAAGAGCTTTTTGAAGCATTTCCAATTTATTTTGACATCTTTGTTTCTTCCTTGTTGAGAATATCGACTTTACCATGGTGATAGTGGAGTAGGACAGAAGAGCTAGACACCCGGGGAATTTTTAGGAAGCAGGTTGATTGGCTGTAGCCAGCTGGTCCAGAGTGTGGCTCATGCCTGAAAGATTCTCTGGACAAAGAGTGCAGAAATAATTTAAATTTTATACTCTGTGTGTGTGTGTGTGTGTGTGTGTGTGTGCACTTGGGGCAGGGCCAGGGGGGTCTTGGAGGTACACATGTTTTTGCTCCATCCTCTAGACAAGACAGGTTTCATAAGGTTTTGTTGTTGTTGTTATTTTTTTTTTCCTGCAAACGAGGCATTTACAAAAACCAACCACAATGCTCTTCTGCAGAATTTTTTATTTTCCCCTGATAGCGGGTATCCTGTATCTGACAAGATGAGGATATTATAAGTTACAAATATGGTGGGGATTTCTGCTTAATTATGATAAGGGTTTTGGGGTAGGGGTGTCTGGCCTGCTTCAACAGTATTTGAGCAAAACAAAAGAAGAAGGGACTTCAAGGACATGAGTGAGGGAGAACTAGGAACTCTAAGCATGTAACTTTAAAAACACATTCTTGAATGGTTTAATTCATAGTGTGAATGGAAAAATTTTCTAATGTCAGATTTTCTGTGTAATATATATAAAAGCAAAAAATGTAACCACCAACTTATATTGAGCTCTTCATTTATATTGAAACTGTTTATATTCATGGTAATACTATAAGATGGACTCGATTTTTTACATCTTACAGAAGGGAAATGAATTTCAGAGATGTTAAATATAAGTTCTCAAAAATATGTACTGATTCAAGTTTACTCAGGACAGAGAATCAGATAGTTACATTGCTCATCATGACCAAGTTTTGCCTCTGAGCTATTTGTATGATCTTTATTAACACAGTAACAATTATAGAAAAATTACTACTACGACTAATTATTAGTATCATTAGTAATGATTGGTGATAGTATCCAGTGTATACAAAGTAGTTCCTATTGTGTTTGCATGCTTGGCATTGGGGTTTGAGCCCAGGACCTTGTGCATGCTAGACAAGTGTGTATCACTAAACTGCAAAAAAAAAAAAAAAAAAAAAAAAAAAATTAATACATTACTTGCATGTACAACTGTCACTAATTTACATTCAGTAAAAATCATACTTTGAATTTTGCAGATTGATCTGCCCAAGTTGGCAATGTGTGGCATAACACTCTCTTGGAATTCTAGGCAGGGCCGTGAGCTGAGCTCCCAGTCAGCCACAGGGTGTTGAGGGGAAACACTTGTACCCTACAGCGTAACGTGTGGAACACTTCGTTATAAAATAGGCATTGTATATTAGTTTTGTCCAGCTGTGGCTGCGTGTAAGTATTCTGAGCATATTTCAGGGTCATCTCACTTATGAGTTTTGTGGTTTCAGGGTATTAGATACACTTTTGAGATCATGGCGGTTTTGATTCATGATGGGTTTATTGGGCCGAAAGCTTATTGTAAACTGAGGAAGCATCTGGATGTGGATTAGATGATAGTAAGGTGTCACACCCTCCCACTTGGTGCACACAGCAGTGAAAAATGCCTTTAGTCCAGGTTATAATTTCAGGGGTGTCTGTAGGACGCCATTGTAAGGTTGAAACTTCACACGCTGAACCCTTCAGTCAGGGACCATTTGTTTGTCTGACAATAAATCTCCTAAGGTGCTGATTCCCTCGGAACATTGCCCTCAGAGCTGCACCACTGGTGTCATTTAGAGCCACCTCACCGATCTGTGATGCCAACACCTGTTCCAGTTTGCCTGGGCATCCTCCGTCGATCCCCATGTTTGATGGAGGAGCAGCACCTGAGTGTGAAAGTGTGCCAACACCAAGTGTGTGTGTGTGTGTCCAGTCCTGAGCGGGCTGCCGCCCTTTCTTAACTCAGCAAGGCAGGGTTAGTTCCTGAGCAGTAGCAGGAACACCAGCACTGCGGTGTGCAAGGACACCAGGACTTGTGTTGACTAATTATTATTATTATTTTTTAAATCACTGCTGCACTTTTTTTTCTTTCATTAAAATGTAAATAGATCTATTTGAAAAACTGGGCATGTCCTTAATTCTTCTTGGGGCTGAAAAGAGCACAGATTTCCTTCAAGCACAAAAAGAACAGTAAAGACCTCTGGCAAAAAAAAATTAGAAATGATGAATGCAAACCACGTTGATGATAGCAGTTCTGGCAGCTTTCCTGAAGGAAGATGATTCTCTCACCCTCATTCATCCAGAACTGGTTTTGTTTTATTATTATTATTTTTTTCATCCTGTAGGTAGGGGAAGGGAAAATAAACAAAGAAGAATTAAGTTTGTTAAGGTGAGAAATCCTTTGTAATATTTGGGTAGAAAAATAGAGAAAGAAAAAAAAATTTTACAAATGGTTCTTCCATACCTTCTGCTGAGCCCTGAATACACTACTCTATGGAATCAGTGGTTTCCAGGGTCTGCAGCGTGGGGAGAAGAGCACTCTGGGGGCTTTAGCCCTTCCATTAAAGGGGAGAATGCATGTCACCCTGAAAACAAGGCCTATCTGGGACTGTAGCATGGTTAGGAAAGAATATTTGCACAAATCCTACCATTGAATAGGCAAAATTGTTCCTTTTCTGTAGGAATATGTATATATATATTTTTTTTCCTGAAATAAACATAATGAAATTGACTTTTTAGCAAATGGCTACCCAGTACCTTAAAAATAAGAAGGCTGACACATTTGTTGAATATGTATACTTAAAGATTATATACTGGTATTTTTATCTTTTTACTTCCAAAGGGATGAAAAGCAGTGGTTATCAGGACATATTCTCTGTGACAACCACCTCTGTATGTTATCCCTCCTCCTTTCAACAGCCACTTGCTTTCTTACTCTTGAAGCCAGTGTTCGCTGATACTTGAGTGTGGTATTGCCAGGGCAATTACAGATGAGCCTGACTTCCAGGCCTTTGCAAACTCTTGGGAAGATGGGGAGGAGAAAGCTACATTCATCCAAAAGTTGTCCTGGGTATTATTAATTCTCTGTCTTACAATGATTGTGTGAGAGACATCTTGACTGACACTTTATATATGGTGATTTTAAAAGGAGAAGTGGAACTGTATGTCACAATTGAACAACTAACATGTTTTGGAACAACAATTCAAAGCCAGGCCACCTGTGAGTCCACACTTAGGAGGTCTCTGCTAGATCTGGAGTCTGTGGTGGGTTCAATGGGAGGCAGCCTGTGAGCTGCTCCTAACTTACAGAACAGGAGGGAAAGTTTCCCATTTTCCCAAGTCCTTAACTTCTAGAAAATCTCAGTTGAACAAAGCCGTTCTGAAGCCACATTTGAGAGGGTAGTCTATATTGCAATTAAAACTGTAGTTTGAGTTTCTCTTAGTACTGGGCAGAATTGTTTGGGTTTCACTCCACATTAAAATTCTTATGCTGAAACCCAATCCCCAATGTGTTGGTATCTGGTGGTGGGACTTTGGGATGTGATCAGGACTTGGGAATGGGAGTAACACAATCAGAAGGGAGACCCTGAAGAGCTTCCTGGCTAATGGTGCTGTGCAGGGACTCAGCAAGATGGCACTGCCATTCTTACAAGACACCAAAACTGGTGAACCTCTGGGTTTAAACTTGCCAGTCTCCAGAACTGTATGAACAAATTCTTCTTGTTTATGAACCTCCCAGGAGAAGGTGTTCTTCTGTAGCACAAAGACTAACGCATGTAATATACATCAAAGGATCACTGAGCATTCCATCTTCTTTATTTCCAAGGAATGAATGAAAAACAGAGATTAGCAGCACAATATGAAACAAGAAAGCAAAATGTAACCACGCACTTAGATTCCAGGAACATTGCATTGTCTGTCTATTTTCCAGGGATGGTGGTGGGCACTTTCACATACACCCTTGCTATTTATGTACTCTATAAACACTGTACCTCTAATGTGTTCACCAGAGAGGAACATTTACTCACAAGTTGAATACAGTGGATTTGTGGGCCCCACACAGGACTTTGGAATAGGAGCATTGGGATTTTAGGTCTGGCTCTACCTTTCTCTAGCTATAAGCCCTTGAATAAATTAATTCCTTCAAACCGAGAGCATTGAACCATGAATGGTGCTGCACAGAGGTTTCATGTGCTGTTTTCTGTAATGTCTTATTCAGTTAGTTGCTGATGGGCCTCTGGCTTATAAGATACATACCCTACTTATTTAAGTACTTAGTCCTATCTTTTTTTTTTCTTTTTCTGCATTTTTAGCCCTTGCAGTTGAACACAAAGTTTGTGATTCATAACCCATTTTTAAGCTTGGTTGGTTCCCAATTCTTCCATTCCCCATTGATTTCCACACTTCCTGCCTTTTGTTCTGCACCCCTTCCCTGAGCTGGGTTTTATTACTTACATATCTTATGATTTTAGTACTAGAAATAGTTACTCACTTTGCCTACCTGTGGGTAGAATTTAGTTTCTTACTTCTGAAAAAGAAAAAAAAATAATAGCTTAGGGAAAATAGATTTCCAACAACTTTCCCTCCATTCAAGATAGGCCAGCATTTATAAGGAACATGGAAATTTTGAAAGAAATAATGGTAATAAATAAAAGGTCAGTTAACCTCAGAAATTGATGTCTTGAAATAGCAGAATTCAGTTCCCAGTGGAGAGAGAGAATCAGGAAGATATCCACAAGTCCCATTTTCCAAGAAGACATCAGAGCTTCTTAATGACATTGTGGATGTAACGATGTTCTTGAAAATATAAAGGGATACCCATAGACGCATCTCAACTTACTGTGTTTTCATATATGCAAAAGCACTTGCAAATATAGACACATATAAACCAAGTGAGTAATACCATCAAGGGCCATGTGTTCCTTTTTTTTTTTTTTTTAAGTATTCTTTTCTTTAATCCTCCCAATAGCTGTTTTATCCCCCATTTTATGGATGAGAAGACTATGGCGCTGAGATGTTGACTTGGTAAATTATACACATCTGGTTTTTAGATGAGGCTTTCTGGAAAGAACCTCTGAGGTGGAGCCCTGTGTGTGCAGAGGTAGAAAAACCAGCTGAACCACAGAGGTTTCAGCTGAGGCTCAGCGATTCCCACAAGGACTTCTGGAGCTGGGATGGCCCCTCCCAGCTGTCCTTAACGTGGGCCTGTGGTGGGCTGTCTCTTGTCAACCATGCCTGAGTTCAAGCTCAGTTATTTTTGTCACTTCCATGGCATGAAAATCTTGTTGGAGCTTCCTGTTACTCCTGCACAATACTCCTCAACACCATCCGCCCCCCACCCCCGGTTGTACTTTTCAACCAGCCATGATGTCATCTCAGCCTTGTGTGATGCTCAGGGCTCTCCATGGGATCTGACTCGTCTTGAGCTGGATACAACTGCTTCTTTTGTGTTTTTGGACATTTTATAAGATCCCAAGTGCTTAGGTCATTTTATTTTAATAAGCTGATATGTATACTTAAAATATCCTTTAGATCCATCCTGTTTTTTTTCCTCCTGACTCTGAAGGAAACTTTGGAAGAGTGAATAATGGAGTTATTATATAATAACCTCATTATTAGGAGGTTATTATGAGGTTGTTCTTTTATGCTTCAACTTCCTGGTTTTTTTTCTCCCCGCAAACTTTCCATTGTTGTCCTCTTGAGGCATTTGATGAAACTTTGGATGCACTTGAAGGAAGACATGTCATCAAAAGCCCCAAGCTCCTCAGCCATGGTTACCATATAACCTTTGAAAAATTTGGATTTTTCTACTCCACATGTTTTCTTCTCCCATATATTAACAAAGTGGTTTAACAAAGTGGTTCTTCGTGAGCTAACATAGCTCAGGTGCCAGACCAGTCGTTCAGACTTCTGGCCAGTGAACCTGCTAAGACCCTTCTGTGTGCAAAGCAGGCTCCATAGCACAGGACTCCTGGTGCAGCATGTGAATTTTCCCGTGGGGTTTAGAACAAAGTCAGGCATAGAAATCAGATTCTATGAATATTTTTGAATGAGAAAGATTAATACAAATACTTGAATTAATCTAGCCAAAATTTAGGAAGCTACTGCATTTGAGCAGAGAGCCCAGAAGACACAGAGGTGTAACAAGCACCACCATGTGAACAAATCAGTAAGATGTTAGTGCAGTGCAAGTTAATAGTACATCATTAACTTTCCTGTCACAACAACAGATAAGATACCTCTCATCGTTCTAATTAATCTGATAGATGATGTTTTTTACATTCCTGGGGGAAAGTCCCTGACTTTTTATCATATAGACTCCTTTATCATATAGAAAACTTGCAAGTTACATAACCAATATTTTTGTAGGATGTTTACTCTTGTAGTCATAAGTGAGACTTGTAGGTTGATCTTACCTTAAATCCTGCGTTTTTTTCACAAGACTCTGATTATATGAAACACAAAACAGAAAGCCAAGTAAAACAAGAGAAGTACTAACATTTGTATTTACTTATCAATTTACAAATAAAATATTGAATAAACTTACAGACATAGCCAGTGAGAAGATTCATATAATATATAGGGAAAAGAAAAAGTGTATTTGCTAACAAGAATGTACAATGAATTTATTATGATTCAGGAAATACTTGAATCTGATCTTGCTGTCTTTAAGATAGGAAAGACTCTGTTTGTTTTCCATTAAATAGTTCTTAATAGAAAGATTGAAATAAAGAAGCTTCTTAGGGATGAATGTTATTGATATTATTAAAATATTTTACAGGGCTGGGGATGTGGCTCAAGAGGTAGCGCACTCGCCTGGCATGCGTGTGGCCTGGGTTCGATCCTCAGCACCACATACAAAGATGTTGTGTCCGCTGAAAACTAAAAATAAATAAATAAATATTAAAAATTCTCTCTCTCTCTCTCTCTCTCTCTCTCTCTTAAAAAAATATTTTATGCCAAAGTTTTAAAGATACTTTCCTTTTGTGTTACATTGTGCAAAAGATGATAAAATATGAATATATCTGAGTCTTCATGAAGATTTTCACAGTAAAAGAAGAAACCAAATTCATATATTTAAAAAAAATATCTCTAGGTAAAAGCTTAAAGTCACATTTTTAAGCTTCTTACAGAAGAGATGGTACTGGGAGGTCCATGACTCTTTCATTTTGGATATATAGCTTTCTGATATGTTAGCAAATGAAAATTAGCACATTAAATCTGAAGAACAAAAGGCCAGTGGATAAACCAGTGCTTCTTTGCAAGTTTTCTAAGTTGAAAGCATTAAAAAATATGAGTAATCTCATGAAAACATGATGCCCGTGCCAGGACATTCTGCCTGGACTAGAGAAACGATGCCTATGGTCACTATCCATGATCATAAACTGTCTACCTAAGCAACACCACTGATGAAAACAAAAAGCCAGATAAACCACTTCATGTTCAAATTCTGTGCCTCTCAACATGGCAAGTGTGCCCAAGCCTAAGAACCACCCATATCCCAGGTACCCCATGTGCCATCCTAGGATCAGAGTTCCTCTGGTCTCGTGCAAAAGGCCACAACACAAACTGTAGTCACATGGGTGAAATTGGGAATGTTTTTACTCCTTAGTGTAAATATCACTCTCTCCAGAATTTATTATGGGTACAAGATTGGTAGGAAGGACTACATCAAAGCTGACTTTACACAGCTTGCAAACACAGTGATTATTATGCATTGATCAGGAGTGGCTTCAGGTAGAGGGAAGATAGAAATTAGGAGACATGGCTTGAATGTTTTTGCATAAAAACTACACTATTTTTGCTCACCTTATGTGCTGTTGGGCGGATTTTGAAAATGTGCTAATGGTGTTTATGGGGGATGATCTCAATCCTCTGGTTGCCACTCTGCCCTACTTATTCACCATCTGGGATATCTAGAAAAGGCATGATCTAGAGAAGGAGTGATCTTAGATGTCTGCTTTCTGAATCGCCCACTCCCAAGGTGAAGTGATGAAGCCAGCTTGGGACCCTGGTGTGAAGAGTCAGGACAAATGGCCTTCCTGGTACAATACCAGGTACAGCAAGAGCCTGCTGCTAAAAGGCTGAGATCAACATAAAATCTGCATATAGTTTAGTGTAGTGGTTTGGATATGAGTGTGGTGGGGCAGGTCACTCAGAAAACATACCAAGTCCCTGTTTTGTCCAAACTGAAGAGTCTTCATTTAGCCGGCTGGCCAGCGACTGTATCCCACAGGACCCATAACTGTCTCTGTAAGAAACAGCCCTGAGCCTGAGCATTTTAGGATATTTAAAGGTAAAAACCACATCTGGGTTGACGTAGCTGCAAGCAGACAGGTACAGAAGCTGAACTGGGCAGTAAACGAGACAATGCAATGGGTATATTGGTATTTTCCATAGGAATTTCCAGGTTGGCAGAGCAGCATGCAGAAGGGAAGTGGGTCAAAGTGACCCAAGTTTAGTACAAGTTAGAAAACCGTTCCTAACATCTAGACAAACAATCTCTGACAAGGTACTTTGCCCAAGAAAAAATGGAAACAAAAGAGAAAAATTTTACATTGTATTAGAATTTCTATTCTGTGTTGCCAAATATGTTATGCCAGGTAACTATTAATGGGTACAGAGGTGGGGCTTTCCCATGAGAGAAGCATTTCTTCCATGATATGGAGTCTCAGGATAAAATGGAGTCTGTTTGGTCGTTGTCCATACAGCCTGGCCCATGACAATGAGGTGATCCCCAATAAGCTCATGTGATACAAAACACAGCAGTGCTCAAAGGCAAAAGGATTAGATTGTGATAACCTAATCAGTGGATTGATTTGTTTGATGGATTAATGGTTGAGGAGTAATATGAATTGAGTGGTGACTGTAGGCAGGTGGGGTGGGGCTGAAAGAAGTAGGTCACTGGGGATGGGCCCTTGGGAAGTATATCTTGTCTTGTTGGCACCTTGTGCTCTGTCTCTGCTTCCTGACCATGAGGTCAGGTCCACCCTCCACCACGTCCTCCACCATACCCTTCAGCCATGAAGCTCTGCCTCATCTCAGGCTCGAGTGATGGAGTTGGCCAACCAGTGACAGAACTTCTAAATCTATGAGCCCACACTTTTCCTCCTCTAATGTGTTCTTGCTGGATATTTTTGTCACACTGACAGAAAGCTGTCTAGCACATTCAGGCTGTCTATCACCATGAAATATCTCACATGATTAAAGATGATATGCCCCCCCCCCAAATTATGTATGGAGCAAAAACAAAATTTTGGGACCTTCATATGTCTATGTATTGGTTTAGAGAAGTGTTCTATAAATGGCACACATTATATAGCAACATTAAATGCTTAAGAAACAAAATAAATTATCTACAAGTATACATTTCTAACACTATTTGTCATTCACTTTTCCAGAAAATGGCAAATATAAATAGATCATGAACCCCACCCTTGAGAATTAATGGTCAGGTGGAGACGGCAGACATATAAACAGCCAGTGTAAAGAGAAGAATGTAGTTACCCCAGGGATAAGATACACAGAATGCTTTGCAGAAGCATGCAGGGGCAAGCTTTGTCTACCCCAGTGGAGTCTGGGAGAGCTCTGTGAACAGAGAAAGAGTGGCCTAAGCACAGTGCTTTGTACGTGCCCCACTAGGACATGTTATTCACCGTCCGCATAGAGCTCCAACTGCCTTCTCCAGCATCAAAATTGTGTCTCATTCTTTGTTGTTACCAAGCTCTTAAGAGTGATCTGCTGCATTGTCTGTGTGCTCCAGAAATACTGGTTCCAACAACAAAAGAAAAAGTAAAAGAGTTGAATAGAAATTATCCAGAAGGGGAAGGAATGAGGGGCCATTCAGTTGAGGTGAGGAACAGGGAAGCAAGTCTTTAGGAAGTCAAAGAAATCAGTGGAGAGTAGCTCCTGGGCCTTTTATTACAGGATGTCAAAGGAGAAGTGGTCAGTTGTTGCATATGCAATAAATAGACCTGAAGTAAAAGATTCCATACAGTTCATTCCATCCGTCCACATTGATTTTTATCCAGACATTTTCTATCGGTTTGGAGTTAAAAATCCGAGGAGCAGGGGAGAGTGAGATAATTCAGGAGGAAGTAGGAAACAAGCATATGTGAAGACTTGGAGATTCTGAGGCCAGGAACTGGTGAAGATCAAGTGGCTTAAGTTATGGGAGACAGATGGCATCACTGCTAAAAACTGACAGCTTCTGGGAACTTCCCTCACCCAAACCAAGCACCTGCAACCTGCCTGCAGGAAGCTGGGTAGAAATGGGAAGAAGTGAATTCCACACAAGGCGCTATTTCCATGTGCCCTGAGTTTATCCCGTTGTTTATCTGAAGGATTCCCTACTTAGGGTCCTTCTGCTTTTCTCATTGAGAGTAAAATTCTCAAATTAGAAAGAAAGGAAGGAAGGAAGGAGGAAAGAAAGCAAAAGAAGAAAGAAAGAAGGAAAGAAAGAAAGAAAGAGGAAAAGGAAAGAAGAGAGGGAAGGAGGGAGGGAGGGAGAGAGGGAGGGAGGGAGCAGAAGCTTTGCAAACCCAGAGCCCACAATGTATAATGTCTTTCCTCTGATCTCTAACTTTTCCCTACTACCTTTTCTTGACACTCATGTCAAGAAAGTAAATCTAAAGCCATGGGTATCCATAAACCAAAGTGGAATAATAAATAGAATTTCTTTGAGTTGCACATTTGCTTTTTACAATTTCATCTCAATTTTACTCATTTACTGGTTGTTTTGAGAGTGATCTCCATTTCATTCAGATCCTTATTCTATTTGTCTATGTTATTTTATAATGCTATTCAGAGATGCAGCTTTAAATGTTTATTAAAGATTTAAAAACACTCATATTGGTGTAATTTAATTGAAAAACGTTGACATTTTTTCTATAAAATGAGTGAACTCTTTCCAATGATTTGTTTTCTAAAATTGCCTTTGGGGGAAAAAAAAAGAAAGCCTTTTCTATTTTCCTTGCAATGCTATAATTTAAGTCAGTCCAGTGTATGTGTGATCAAATTTGTAATAATCTGTCACTAGTGGCAGAAAAGAAAATTAAAGGAACCGATTTATTTCAAAGAATGAAATGTGAGCTTTCCCCTCCCCGCCCAGAAATAGCATAACATTCTTTAATATCATTTTTGTGCTTCTACCATAGTGACAGGAAAATGCTGTTGGGCGGACTTCTTTTCTTCACAGCGTCTGCCACAGACTCAATTCCTGAAGATCCCAAGTTTTACATCTTCCATAATTCACTGCACTGTGCTTTGTGGGTGCGGCTTGTTCAAGCCTTCACCGTGACCCCACGACCTTGGGACCTTCCTCCCTCTTTCAGTGGCCACTGCCCTCCTGGGGAGGAAATGAGTGAGTCCCTGCTCATGCTTTAGACAGGACATCAGCAGGTCAGAGGGTGTCGCTGGCTCTCTCCTGTGAATTAATGGACAAAGTTCTCCAGAGAAAAATTCAGCCTGAAGCTAAAGCTTTAAATAGAGAACTATAGTAGACCTCTCTACAATATAAAAAATGAACTGTTAATAGATGGCAGAAAATAAAGATTGGGCTGTTGTCTGACTTTGGCAGTAATTAACTGCTTACTTAGGTCAATATATATTCGGTGCTTGAGATAATCGGAGAGTTCCGAGACCTCCCCTCTGTTCTCTCTCCATAAATATCTCACATGGCTGCTGAAGCACACATATAAATGTGTCAGTTTCTTTCAGCCTTAATCCAAATGAGGAGAAATATGTCCAGGAATATAGTTTGAAGGGCAGGTGAATTAAGGTCCAGTTCAGCCTTAAAAAATAATATTTCTGTCAAGAAACAGATCTTTCCTCAATGCACTAAAAGCTTTTTATAGATTTCAATGTCAAAGATCATATAGACATCTCTTTAAAAACACTGGTCTCTAGTTTAATAATGTTAATTCTTGCCAAATAAAGCTTTTTCCAAGTAAAAATCAAGTTGAAATCCCCCCGAAAATGTTCTCATAGAATTGATGTTAAAACACATGTACATGAACTACAATTTTTTAAAGAAAAATGAGGAAAATGTTCTTATAAAGTAATCATAATTAAAATAGTGTCAAAGTAGAAAAATAGTCCCAAAGTGCATCATCCCTAGAGCAAAGTGGGGCAGGCAATAAAACACCGTGTCTTGAATGCCTCATTTTTTTTTTTCACTAAAAACCTAGACAAATTAAGGAAACAGCAAGAGTACTGGGCTGGAACGTCCAGATATGCAGGAAGGAAACTAGCTCTCTCCTATACACATGGGAACCTGGGCATTTAGTGTTATGTGTAGAGAGCTGATTTCCTGCGCCCATGCCAAGACTATTGCACTTGGGATGCTGATCAGACCAGCAAACTAAGCAAGCTAATGCTGATGACATCACTGCTTCTGCACTAAGATACAAAACCACTCTCTGAGAGGGGACAGGAATAGAACTGAGGGTGGTGTGGGAAGGATATGGACCACTCATCCAGGCAGCCCCAAAGGACAAGACCCTGTGAAAGAGAGAAGACACTGCTTGGTAAAGCACCATGAGGGACGGAGTGTCTAGGTGTCCATCGTCACCCTGAACCCTTCTTGGAGTAGCTTCTGATGGTTAGTGACTTTCCCCCAATAAACTGTATCTCCCCCATGCTGTCTCTGGGCACTTTCCTTGGCCCGTCTGCAACCTACCCCCCTGCTCAGGCACAGATGGACTGTGGACAACACAAAGGGAAGACAGTAAAAAAGTGGAAACAGACCCACTGGAAAATGATGATTTCGAATGTGACAGATCACAGATGTTAGGTATGGCATCAGAAGCCCAATGACAAAGATGAGATAGTTAAATATAAACTATATCTCAACTTTAGGCCATATTATAAAATGTAATCCAAGGATTCTTAAAGTCTTAAAAATAAGCAGCAGGGGCTGGGGTTTGATCCCCAGCACCACATAAAAATGAATAAATAAAATAAAGATATTGTGTTCAAGTACAATTAAAAAATAGATATGATAAATAAATAAAGAGCAAGTCCTTCCAAAATGCGTATATATGTACAAAAATATACATAACTCTGTATATATTTTAGAATTGGAAGGGTTCCAATATATGTACATATATAAAGCATGAGGGTTGAGCAACTTTCGATGAAGCTGGTCCAGAAAGACTTGTCTAAGCGAGTGATATTTGAATAGAGAGTCAAATGACATGAGGGAGGAAAAAGGACAAAGCCCTGGAATCATGATAAGCTAGGTAAGGAGTTAGACACTGTGGCTGGAGCAGTGTTGACTGATGGGAGCCCACAAAGAGAGAAAATCTGCAGGCTTGTACCAGAACCTGGGAAGCCTTTGGGATAAGCAAATGATTTGCTTTTTATTCTAAGTATTATGAGAGACTTATTGGAGGATCATGTTATATGCAGGGTAGCATTGCAGTTTTGAAAGCTTAGTCTTGTTATTTTCTAGACAATTTGCAGAAGAATTGGGAGAGTGGAAGGGAGACAGACCACTTAGGAAACATCTGCATTTCACGTAAGCAGGAGAGGTTGACAGTGAGCTCCAGGACGCTAGCTTTGGCCAGGGGGCCGTCTGCCAGTGTATTTTGAGGGTAGTTTCTACATGACTGCCCGAATGATTACAAGCGGCATTTGGAGAAATAGGCTTTCCACACCTTGATGGCTCTATGCTAGGTGTTGGATCCTGTGTGGCCAGGTGTGTGATGGTGCCCTTCCCTGAAAGGACATGAAAAAGCAGGTTGGAAAGACTGTGGCAAATAAAATTACCCTTGTACAGTGAAATTGAGATACCTATTACATTTGCAAATGAAGAACGTCATTAAGCAGGTGGATACATGAGCTCTGCAGAAAATTCTGGATAGAAAATAAATGTTGGGGAATTGTGACAACATGAATGATATTCAAAGCCCTAGTGTTGTGTGATCTTAGGGAATGGAGAGGGGTGTGGAAGAAAGGTCGTTCTGAAACAGTCCTGAGGCATATGAAGGTTTTCTGATGGTGCAGAGGAGGCACATCCAGCAAGAGATGGAGAAAGAGCATCTGATGCGGAGGCAGGGAACAGGGAGCAGGGAACAGTCTCCTGCCACAGCAACTTTATCTCTGCAAAATTTGGAATTAAATTGTCAATTTGAATTTTAAAAGGATGAAATTTTGATTGCAATTGCATTGAGTCTTAGGTTAATTTCTCTGTGTTCATCATTCTTCCTTAGGACACTTTTTTTTTTTTAATTGGGTAAGTTGGCTAGAACTTTCTCATAGCAAATCATTCTGGATTGGTTTTCCCTGACACACAACGTGCTCATACTTATACAGAAGTAAGACATTATTTTAATTTCAGAGACATGGTCTTAGAATTTCTTTAAATATAAACAAGATTGGTTACATTTTTTAAACCCTATCTAGGTAGGTGTAGCTTGTGTATCATTTTCCTTTTTAAAGATCTATTATTATTATAATTAGTGATATTTCCATTTTCTTCATTTTTAAACTTTTCTGACTCATTCCTAAGTCAATTTCATAGCTAATAAGCTGGATGTAAAGTTGTCCTCAGAGTTGCTAAGTAGGCAACTTTAGGGTTACAAACTTTCGCAGTTTGTATGGGACTGAAGAGTTTCCTGGGATGCTGGGATTCTCAAGGCTTAAATTGGGGCAGATTGATCATCATACATATAATCGAGGGCAGAGTTTCAGTACTGTCACTGTGCGCCATGAAAATATTCTGGTCAGTGACAGGCCTCATATATGAGAGTGATTCCCTAAAATCATAACATAATCATGATCATAATGAGATATTTCTGTAACCTGCAGATATTTTGGGTCTCAGGGTGTTATAATACAATGCTGTGGTGTTTGTGGGGATGCTGTGGGGAAACAATCCCACTGTGCTGTCAGTCACAAGTGCAGCACCTGTCGTTATGTACCATACATAATACCCAACATGATAATAAATGGCTGTGGTGGTTCAAGGATTTATTATACTGTGCATTATGTCATTATCTTAGGGTGTACTCCTTGAACCTACTAAGAAACCAAAATGGTAACTGTAAAACAACCTCAGTTGGGTCCTTTGGAAGGTGTTCCACAGGGCGCCATTGTTATAGGGAAAAGCTCCATGCGAGTCACTGTCCCTGAATAGCTTCCAGTGGGACAGGATGTGGGTGTAGACAACAGTGAAGACGATGATCCTGCACCTGTGGAAGGCTGCGCTAATATCCATGCTTTCTGTTTTTCTTAGATTTTAATGAAAAGTTTAAAAACAAACACGAAAATTAAAACCAGTCTGTTGCATATAACATATGTATGCAGTAGGCTCCGTCGTCGTCTGGCTTGGAAAGCACACAATGATGTTTGCATAGTAATGAAATTGTCCTGAGAAACCCTTCATGAGGAGATTTTGTCTTCATGCAAACATCACACAGTGAATTTACACAAACTAAAGTGGCTACAATGTCACTAGGTGATATGATTTTGCCTGACCACCTCATTTATGTGGTCTATTGTAGACCAAAATGTCATCACGGGTGCGTGACCATACATCTAGAAGAATTTTGTATGTACAAGGAAGCTTCTCCAAGGATGCTCAGTGTTACCTACCGTGTTGTCAAGACCCCAACTGAAAACAACCTAAATTCATCAGGAAAGAACTGAAAAGTCACAAAACATAATATGTTCATTCAAACTTACTATGTTTAATTGTTAAGTGAGTATATTAAAAGGAGTATATTTGGAAAAATATTTTGAGCATTAGGTTGGGCAATCTAAAAAGATAATTATATAGGAAATCAGTTCCTGTGCCCACATGATGGAGTGTTGGCCCTACTTTATTTTTTTTTTTTTTAATAGAAGTTGCAGAGTTTCTGGTCTAATCCATAGGTCTTTGATACACTTTGAGTTGTTTTTGTGCATGGTGAGAGATAGGGTCAAATTTCTTTCTTTTACTGTGATGGCTTGGATAGCAAGTGTCTCTAAAAGCTCATTTTGAGACAATCCAAGAAAATTTAGAGGTGAAATGGTTGCGTTATTAGAGTTGTAACCTAGTCAGTGCATTAATCCCATGGTAGGGATTAACTGAGAGATAACTGAAGGCAGGTAGGGTGTAAGTGGATGAAGTGGATCACTGGGGGCAGGACTTCAGGGTTCATATTTGTCCTTGTTGAGCACAGTGCTCTCTCTCTCTTCCTCTGTCTGACTCCTGGTGCCATGTTCCCAGTGCTTCCTCAGCCACACACTTCCACCATTTATCTTCTGCCTCACCAAGGAGTGGAGTTGGCTGTTCATGGACTAACACGTCTGAAACTGTGAGCCCCTAAATAAACTTTTCCTTCCCTAAAATTGTTCTTGTTAGGTCTCTTGGTCACAGCTGACTCACACCTGTGTAAGGATTTCCAGTTTTCCCTCCATTCTTTCCTCCAAGGTATGTTTTTGGCACCTTTGTCTAGTATGAGATGACTCTCCTTACGTGTGTCTGTCTCTGTGTGTTCTATTCTATTCCATTGGTCTTTATGACTGTTTGGGTGCCAGTTCCACGCTGTGTTTGTTACTATAGCCCTGTCCTATGCCGTGAGATCTGCTGCTGTAAAGCTTCCTGCTTCACTTTTCTCACTAAGAATTGCTTTGTCTACTCTGGGTCTCTTAGTTTTCCAAATGAATTTTATAACTGCCTTTTCTAGTTATGTGAAGAATGACATTGGTCTTTTGATGGGAATTGCATCGTTCTGTGTAGACCTTTTGGTATTATGGCCATTTTGAAAATATTAACTTTCCTATCCCAGAACATAGGAGGTTGTTCCATCTTCTAAGGTCTTCTTCAATTTATTTTGTTTCATGTTCTATAGTTTTTATTATAGAGGTCCTTCACCTCTTTTGTCATATTGAATCTCAAGCTTTTTTTTTTTTTTGAGGCTCTTTTGAAAGGGATAGTTTTCCTAATTTCTTTTTCATCAGATTAATCACTGAAATATAGAAACACAATTATTTTTAAGTGTTGACCTTGTGTTCTGCTACTTTGCAGTGTTCATTTATGAGCTCTAGACACTCTGGTGGAGCTTCTTTTAATCTTCTAAATATAGGATCATGTCATCAGCAAACAGAGATAATTTGAGTCCCGCTCTTTGTATTCGTTTAATTTTCTTCCTTTGCTTGATTGCTCTGGCCAGAGTTTGAAGGATTGTAGTGAATAGAATTGTAAAAGTGGGCATCCTTGTTATGTTCCTGTTTTTAAGGAAAATATTTTCAGTTTTTTTTTTCTATACAATATAGTGTTGGCCTGGGGCTAATCATACATAGGCTTTACAATGTTGAGGTAATTTCTTCTATCCCTGGTTTTTCTAGTGTTTTATACGTGAATGGGTACTGTACTTTGCCCAATGCTTTTTCTGCATCTGTTGAGATAATTACGTGATTCTTGATTTTTACTCTATTTATGTGGTGAATTACATTTATTGATTTCCATATGTTGAACCAACCTTGCATCTCTGGGATAAAATCCACCCAATCATGGTACACACTTTTTAATTTTTTTAATTGTTTTAATTAATTATTCATGACAGTAGAATGCACTTATATATGATGTATCATACGTACATGGGATATAATTTATCATTTTTCTGAGTGTACATATTGTAGAATCACATCGGTCATAAAGTCACATACATACATTGAGTAATAATGTCTGTTTCATTCTACTATATGTGTTTTTGTATGTGGTTTTTCAGTGTTTTATTAATATATTTTGCATCTATGTTCATCAATGATATTGGCCTGAAGTTTTTTCCTTGATAGATGTTCATTTTTCCTTGTTAGATCTTCATCTTCTTTTGGTATCAGGGTGATACTGGCTTTGTGGAATGAGTTTAATAGTGTTTCGTCCTTTTTTATCTCATGGAATAACTCATTGTGTTATTTCTCTTTAAAGGTCTGGTAAAACTCAACTGAGAATCCATCCGGTCCTGGGCTTTTCTTTTTTGGAAGGATTTTGCTATCTGTTTCAGTTTCACCTGTGCCACCTGCTCCTCAGATAGGACATTAATATCCAGATTATACAAAGAACTCAAAAACTTGACAAAAATAACAACAACATCAATAATTCAATTGATAAATGGGCAAAAGAACCAAACAGTCACTTCTCGAAGGAAGAACTATAAATGGTCAACAGATGCATGGAAACAGGTTCAGCATTTCTAGCAATTCGGGAAACGCAAACCAAAGCTACATAGAGATTTCATCTCACTTCAGTCAGAATGACAATTATCAAGACTACAAATAATAATAAATGTTAGTGAAGATGTAGGGAGAAATGTTCACTTGTGTTATCTCTATACTGGAAAAACCTCGGAAGGGAGCCACCATAGAACCCAGCTCTCCCACTCCTCAGTATCTATCCAGAAGATCTGAAATCAACACACTACAGTGATGCAGCCACATCAGTATTTATAACCTGCACAATCCATAATACCAAGCTATTGAGACAACCTAGGTGCCCTTTAACAGGTGACTAGATAAAGACAATGTGGTATATACACACAATGGAGAATCATTCAGCCATAAAAAGAATGAAATTATGGCATTTGCTGGTAAATTGCTGAAACTGGCAACTTCCATACTAAGTGGAATAAGCCAGTCCCAGAATCTCAAAGGTTAGATGTTTTCTCTGATATGTGGAAACTAACCTAAAATAAGGGTGGAGAGGAATGAATAGAAAGAAAGAAAGAGAGGGAAAGAAAAAAAAAGGAGGGAAAGGGAATTTCACCAACATAGAGGAAAGATCAGTAGATTAGACAAAGGGGATTGAGAGGAAGAAGAAGGGGTGGGAAGGAGAAGAACAGTGGTATGAATTTGACCAAACGTTCACATGTGCATTCACAGAAGGCACAGTGGGTCCTGACATCAGGTGTATACACAGGACATTAATTTAAAAATTAAAAAAAAATAAACAGTAAATGGATTGAAGCAGGGTAGTAGTAGGGACTGAATTGGAGCATGCTGTGTTTCAACCTTTTGTGATTATCTTAGGGTTACCTGGTGTTTTATAAATATAATGAAAACGAATAAAAAATTAGAAAAAAGAGAATGATATAATTCAAAAACAAATCCCCCAGAAAGTACTATTCTATGTTTCTATGAGTTCATATTTTTTATAAAATGAAAGCAGGGATGAAATGGAACTTAAGGACAATGGATGTTTCTCAGAAGTCAGCCAAGAGTTTAAGATGGGAATGTGGGACTTAGGTCATTTCAGTGATATTATTATTTTTAACATATGAAAGAGACATGGAAATTATTAATGTTTGTTGAATTTAGGAGAAAGATTCCAAATATGCCATTTTGTATGCTTTTGGTATATTTAAGGGATTTTATAAATTTAAAAAAAAACCTGATAATGTCTAAGAGTAAAGATAAAAATCAGTCATAATGATATCATGAGAGCACTCAAATACTTTTTCTTGAAAAAAATAAATGCACATGGAAATAATTCTGAACATAAATACTGTAAGGAGAATTACATTTTATGACAACTAATTTAATAAAAACCCAAGATTATACTATGAAAAGGAAGTATTCAGTAACAATTTTATAAATGTCATGTCATATCATAGGAAATTACAATGACATTTGGGACTCATTTCCTGAGGGTATTTTTTACATGAAAACATATAAAGATATTATAAAGTATTTGTGTTTCACATTCTACTAAATTTTCTACTAGAAATATTCCCAGAGGATGCAATCCAATATACTCCCAATTTAGACAATTGTTTTTACAGCATTTGATGGTAACTGAAATTTGGTTGCAAGTTAAGTATTCAATCAGTTGTTAGGGGTTGGGTTGGTATGGGGGAGTGGTGGGCCTTTCTCAGAAACTCCCTTGGGTGGGAAAGTGAGACTTTTTCCTTAGAGTGGCGACTGTCACTTAAGATAGCCATCCAGATGCTAAGCAAGGACCTTATACCTTTCATGTGCAGTCAGTTCACCAGCCTGGTTGGGGTGAGAATCACTCCTAATAGTGGTGAGAATTGATTCTGACTAGGGTTTTGTCTTGTCCAAATCTATTAATCGCTCCGTGCAGCCATGATCGGCCTCTCTGGTTAGCCAGATCTGGGCAGTGGCCCCTCTCTGTGGTCAATGGGAGTAAAGTTCAGAATCAGCCCCTTCCAAGCAAGAGGGAAATGGATCTTCAAAGAAAAACATGGCAGATATCCATTAAAAGAAAGTTACAAACCTACAAAAATATCTCAACAATTTTTAACTTCCATACTTTGCCTATCATAATATTTTTTACAAAAATAAATTGTTCAATAGTCACTAAGCTACAGTTACATATGAGCAAAAAGCTCTAGGGTAGTATTGCACAGTAAGGTGACTTTAGAGAAGAATGTATGCTTTACATTTCAATTAGAAGAAATGAATTTGAAAGTTTCCCTCATAAAAATGGCAAATGTATGAGGAGATAGATATGTTTAACCTGATTTAAACATTATGCAGTGTATACATGTATTGAAACATTGCATGTCACCCCTTTAATATGTGCAATTTTTGTTTTAATGTATTAGTTGAAAAAAATCAATTTGAAAAGCAAATGACCTAATAAAAGAGTAAACAAGTAAAATTTTTCATTACACACTTCCTCAACTATTTGAAGTCTAAATGAGAAGAGTTTTCTTATCTGTCAGGTCAATGGGAACATTAACTTTTATGTATGGACATATATGGAATGATAATGCTTCATATTCATTGTGAACACAGTTTTTTACAGAACACTCAGGAACACAATGAGGACATATTGTTATATTGATCAGCAACAATATGAAAGCCATTTTTGTTTTTTGTGAAAATTTAAAAAAATGTGAGTTCACAACCCAAGCTTAGGGAAATTAAAAACTACTTGAAAAAAAGTAGCAAGTATATGAATATGGAAATTTAATTAGCACTCTAATGAAGCCACATATTATATAGACAGAAACCATAAAGCCAGTCACGATCTTGCTAAATAAGTAGTTTCCAGTCTCAGAGGAACATTGCTCGCCCACCCTCCCCCACCTCCAGCCAGATGTCACCCTTCAGTCAGCCTGTCCCTCACTCTGCAATGGGTGACTTGGTGCTGGTTAAAGGGCAACATGTACCCATGCTTCCTACAACCAAGAACTGGCGTGACAGATGACAGCCCTAGCAGCCGGGCTTTTGGGCTCAAGAGGGAAGGATTTAGGGGGATGTAAAATTAGGTTTTCACTCTATTTTTCTCCCTTCAATATAAATGAAAGTCAGTAAAAGTCTTTTGAGTTCACAGAACACATTTGGTACTGAGATGGTTTGTTTGGGGAACCTAGGTGCCAGCACTTATACATCCTGAAGGAAATTTGGAGTTTGTGCCAATCATCCTGAAGAGTTTTTCTTTTCTATTTAAGGATTTGGGTTGTTGTTCATTAGCTTTGCATTCTGGCATTCCTATGATCATCTCCCATTCAATGTAGACTTCTTGTTCTACGTTGCTCCTCATGTGACACAGAGAATAAATAGGAAAATGTACGTCACCGTATCCCTCTGGAAATGCACATGTGATAACACAAACATGCCATGAACTAAGAGCGATCATGCAGTTTTTGAAAGCACAACAAATAGGCAGAAATGATTGAGGAAAACTGAGGAACTGTGGAGAGGAGGGTCTTCTCCCAGCTAAAGCAATTGGGGAAGGTGTTAATGACTGATGAGAAAAATATGTATATGAGAAACAAACTCTCTGAAGGTGAGTACAGGTCTGAGTGTGACACCTGGCCAGCGGGACTCCTGGTGGTGAGAACTTGGTGTTCCCAGGTGGGGCAGGTGGATGGAGTGGGGAGTCATCATGGAAGCTGGAATCTGCTGGTCTTTCATCTTCTGGGGAACCCCAGAGCTCCCTGCTGTGGCTGGTACTCCTTTGGGAATGACAGTGTATGTGCTGTTACTAGAGGCCAGGCTCTCTTGGAGGAGCTGGGCATCGGGCTGGGAATGAGGCCTGCAGGCAAGCACTCTGCCCTGAGCAAAATTCCTGGCCCTCCTCTTTCATTTGTGTAGGCCTGCTTCTGGAAATACCTCGTTAAAAACAAAATTCATTCACGTTCCTCGTTTCTCTTCTGCTAGTCCAGAGGACCAGAATGCCTCTTTTCTAACCAATGCCATGAGCTCTAGGAGTGGCTGCCACCCGTTTTATGTTCTGGGGAAGGACTGTGGGTTCTCACCTACGGAAAGACTGTGCTGTGGTTTGTGACTATTTGTGAGCACTGCAGGAAACTATTTCAGGCTAATTATGGCACTGAATTAAGACCTTACAATGAAGGACTTAGTCATGGATATAATAGAAGAGGCTAGCCCATAGTTAGTTGAAGTCAGGATTTTAGTAATTCCTTTCAGTACCTTTTTCCTGAAGCACACCAAATTGCCCTCACATAGGGCGTGGAGAAACGTTAATGTGGATTTCATTTATATGTTATTATTTTATGTTTCCTTCACTATTGTGTGGGATCTGGTGTCTCCGAAGTCCTTCCTGTGACTACTTCTGGCCAATCACACTGAACAGAAGTAGCAGCACTACTTTTTGGTTCTTGCAACAAAATGGCCTGGCCCGATCCTCAAGTTTTTTCTTGTGCCTGCTAGAGACAAGAAGGTCATTCTTTCAAGATGGCGTAGCTGTAGCACTCTAGGAACCCAGGCCCTCTGAGTGTCTGAGTAACTATTTGCAAGAGTCTTCCTGTGTTAACCTAGAGTGTCTCTCTGGTCAAATTTGAGTTTCTACACGGGAAATTCACATACAACCCAAATGACAGAGAATATCCTAAGCCCTCACGCTCCTCACCAGTCTCAAGGGTCACTTAGTTTTGCATACATACCCAGTCCAGTTTCAGTTTTGCATACATACCCCAATTTTCTCACCTTAAGATCAACTTGAAGCAAAGTCCTAATGGCACTTAATTTGTTTTTTAATATTTCACTTTGTTTCTAAATTATGACTCTTTAAAAGTATCATGAAGCACCTCATGACATCCACAGGCTGATTATTTCCTTAATATCATCAAAACTTTTTCCATTGTCTCTCCTATTATCATATTGTTTGAATTGGGAAAAAATAAAGTTTATATGTTGCAAGTATTAAACAACATGTCTAAATATTTCTTAAAATCATTATCCATTTCCCACTTTCACCTGATTTTTTTCTGTTTTTTTTTTGTTTTTTCTTCAAATTCTATATTTAATAGAGACTTACATTTTTTCATGATGGAGTTGCACATTGTGATTTTTACTGATTGTATTATGTGAACTTATCAAGTTTTCCTCTCTCTTATATTTCTTTCAGATTGGTAGTTAAATGAAGAAACTTGATTAAATTCCACTTAGATTTTTATGTCCTTATTACTTCACAGGTAATGTGTTGTATTTCCATCAGAATTCTCACAGTGCCTCCTTCTCTCATTTTTTTTTTAATATTAAGAACCACTGATGAATATTATCTTGATTCATCATTTGAATAGAGATTATAAAATATTAGCATTATAATTTCATCATTATTCCTTCAGATTTTAGGTATAATATATCTGAAAAAGAAAACTATTTCCCATGAACTACTTGGTTCTCCTGAGGTACAATTTGACTAGAAAAACTAGGATGGACAAGTGATTTTTAAAATAAAAAAGTTTAGGTTCCCTAGACTCTTTCTAAGGTGACTAATGCATTATTTTGGATATAATTTGTTTTTAAATAGTTACGAATTTATTGATTCTAGGACATTAGATGTGTGTTTTGACCTGGATTTCCCTGATAGCTCATCCTAAGGCAAAGGATCCTTTGCTACTATTGTATCAGGGAATGCTCCATTCTTAGAAAAAGCAATGGTCAACTATACACATATGCTTTTATCACAGGAGTTTATAGTAATAGTCCTCATTTCATACCTACATAGTAACCCATTCTGTAATTGTATTATTTATTTTTCAATTGTCCCTGTTGGACATTTAGATTACACTCTTCCACTACCATAAATATGCTACAATAAATAGTTTTGTGCATACATCATTTTTTGTGGCTATACACATTTGTGATAGAGTTACGCCAGCAATATTGATAGATTAAAAAGGAAACGAACACCTAAATTTGCTAGAGGTTCCCAAATAACCCTCCTTAGTGCTCCTGGCCTTTGACATTGCCACCAGCAATATATAAGAGAAATCTGTTTTCCTGTAGCTGTGCTCAGAGTATGCACACGAGCTTGAATTTTTATTTCATTTTGGTCTTAGTTCATTGTTCCTGATGACCTTTCCCATATGTTTCTGGGTCATTTGGTAATTGTTATCCTTCCTTAGTATAAACCAGCCATTCGTGTTTCTTGAACATTTTCTCATGCGGTGGCTAAGCACATTCTTCCTGCTTTAGAAAGCTTTTCTATAAGCATTATTAACCTTTTCTCTTTCTGTATGTTGAAAGCTGGGAATTATATTGTCAGTCTGATTCCTGTTCCTTTATATTTTCTTTTGAAGGAATGAAACATCCTCCATTTTATGATCAACTTTGAAAGTTCAGTCATCTTTCTTAAAAATCTTGTGGATGCTTTTCATGTTCGAGGTTAAGTATCCTTTATTTTAAGAAAGTTTTATTACATTTGGATTTTAATATATATCTTTTTTCATTGTTTTGAAAATTGTTTTTAGGAATCACTGTTTTATATCTACATGATTTGCTTTTATCTTTCAGATCTACTACTTATATCATTTTTAGAATTTGGCTACCTAAAAACTAGTTTAAACATTCTTTTTATCCAAATTTTCTTTCACTTGAGGCACTGTATTTGGGATCGATTTATTCTTATGCTCCTGAGCGTAATCTCCATTTCTTAAACGATATTTCTCCTACTTTTCTTTCTTGGCTCCATTGTTAGCTCTCTGCTTAGATCTTTGTTTTGCTTGATTGTCTCAACTTTGGAATTTACAATTCTGGCTTCAACTTTTCAAACTTCTATCGTTTTTTTAAATTTTCATTTGTTTTAGAAATAGTTTAGCATATTTTGTTATTTGCGTGTTTGATTTTGGTGGAGGGCTTGTGTTTCTATTGTATCTTCACTGAACCTCTTTTGCTTTCCCCATATTCAAATCAGGTGTAATTTACTGTAGTCATAGGAAGAGAGGGTAGACCAGGGTAGCCCTAGTAGAGTCCTGATCTTAAGATTTCCTCTGATGATACTCAGGCAACATGTTGATCAATCAAGGCCTTTGGTTTCCGGGATTTGTATTCCCTGCTTGCATCAGGAATTCTCTTTTCTTTGCTCCTTGGATCTCTACCTTCTTCAACTCAGATTCTACTCCTGGTGCTCTCTTTTAGTTAGTTAGCCTCGAAGGTGCTTCCGTTCTTAGCCACAGTCCCATGCATTGCCAGGTCTTTTGTGATAATTACTAGCAAAACATAGGTTTAAAAATGTTTAAAGACATCAAAGTTGAACATAATTTCTCTAGTTTTGCTTTTATTTTTAGATTCACTTTTCTATCACTGGATTTTTATATTTTCAAAGAAATTTCAGAATTAGTTTGTCAATTTTCACAAAAGTAAATCCTGTGAGGTTTAGGGTTGTATTGAATTTACATAGCAATTTGCAGATAATTAATATTTTTCAGCACAGTGAGTATTCTGACTATGACAACTTTCAAAGCTGACACTATGTGAAATAAAATTTTTTTGTTTGATATTTAAAAAGTACTCTACACTTTAAATCCAAGTTTAAATGGCTACTGTCAGATATTCTTGCCAATATTTAATGAAGAAATAAAATGTGCACAGTCTTACAAGGAACAAAATGAAAGTAACGGTTCCTCTTCATGAAGCTTAATACCAAAATACAAAACAGACATTAGAAGAATATCAACTTATAAACTGCTTTTTTAAACATAGATGCAAAACCCTAATAGAGCATATTTAATATCCTGCATTTTACCAAAAGTATGGCCAAGAAAAAGCTTATTATATTCTAGAAACACAAGGTGGTCAACAATTACTAAAATAAACTACTAAAATTCAACAATGTGATTATACATTAAAAAAGGCAAAATGATAATTTTATGGATCCAATAGAAAGAGAAAGAATAATTTCTAGCATGTAATAGTATGACAAATCTTTCACATTAACAATGAAAGGAACTTTATATGTCTTATAATGATTATCTATAAAAGCTAAAGCAAATATCACATTTAGTTGTGAAATACTGAAAACATTTCCTGAGGCTCATGGATGAGGCAAGTTTGAAAAGGAAAATGCAAACTTTTTTTTTCATATTATATAAGTAGAAAACTCAAAAGAATCTACAAAGTATTGTGCTTTGTACCATGACGAACTATGAGTTCTGGATACCAAGTCAATGTAGCAAAACCCTTTGTGTTTCTACATGCCAGCCACAAGAAAGCAGAAAATGATAATGTAAATATTTTGAAGCATTAAATACTATATTAAATTATCAAATATCTAGAAATTATTCTAACAGAAAATTGGCAAAATTTCTATACTTTTACAAATTTCAAACTCATATCTTTGATGATAACATAAAACATTACTGAAATTAAAGAAAACCTATATACACAGATGTTTATATAATTTTCATGGATTGAAGGAACTGGTGATTTTAAATATGGTGATTCTAACTATGGTGATTCTATCAGAATCGATTTCTCGGTCAAGGTGCGCTCCCACTTAATGGGGCAGGTGTTGTCTACTACAAGCACCTGTGGTCACTGCCTCAGGTTGTGTAGGAAAGCTCGGGGGTTTCATTGCATGGCAGGTCTCAGAAGTTCAAATATGGTGAAGGAAACCATGTTTCCTGGTGTGTTTTTACTACCTGATTCTCAAAATTTACATTACATCAGCAGCTTCAGGGAATAATGAAAAGTGTTGGTAGAAGATCTGAGACCATCCCAGCATGCTTTTCCCATTTAGAAAGAGATGTCTGCAAAATAACAAAATTCCATCTCTGAAAGGAGACAAGTTTTTCCATCAGCTTCTTGAACTGTCTTATCTGACAGGGCTGACTTTAGAACATCCACTTTGGCATAATAAATTTATTTCTTTGCCACAGCAAAAGAAAAACGGTAAGTAGTACTAAGGTAGTAGGAAATTCTGTGTATGGTTGTGAGATGCTTTTTGTTTGTTTGTTTTGGGTACTGGTAATTGAACCCGGGGGTGCTTTCCCACTGAGCTATCTCCCAAGCCCTTTTTATTTTATGACAGGGTCTCACTAAGTTTCTTAGGGCCTCACTAAGTTGTTGAGACTAGTTTTTAACTTGTGATCCTCCTTACTCAGCCTCTTAAGAGGCTGGGATTACAGGTATGCACAACCATGCCAAGTGTGAGATGCTTTTAATCAGGAGGAAAAAGAGGAGCTTCATGAGTTAATGATCTATTATTCTAACACTGTTTTCTCATAGGAGGAGACCCCAGCCGAAAAACAAACAAACAAAACAAAACAAAACAAAAAAACCACTTTCTCTTTAAAATTAAATCCACTTAGAGAAGTAAAAATCCTTAACTGGAGTTGCCATTTGTAGTTTGAAATAGAGTTCAAGTTTGATAAAGGACAACGACTTATTTATTTATTTATTTGTTTGTTTATTTACTTTTGTAACACTAGGGATTGAATACAGTGGCACTCTACCAGTGAGCTATATCCCATCCCTTTTTATTTTATTTTGGGATAGATTCTCACTAAGCTGCCCAGGCTGGCCTCAAACTTGGAATCCTCTTGTCTTCCCCTCTTGAGTAGCTGGATTTTATCTTTTATCTTTTTATATAAAACTGCTGGTCTTTATGTTTCAGAGGGCATCAATGATGGTGATTCATGATTCTATATGTGGGAGAACCTGCACACCTCTTCTTTCTCCTGTGTAAAGTCAAATGTCATAACACTATAATTTTTGGATAGGTTGGATCTTTTGTTCGGTGAGATGAGCTGAGCTGCACCAAGGAGATGGTGCAAGGGCTCATTCTGTTCCTTGGACAAGAATAACAGTAAAATCAGATCTTCATAATTCCTTCCTCTTTCCTTTTGGTTAATAACAATCCAATTTGAATGTGAATCTGAAACTCCCAGAGAATTTCCTAAAAATAAATACAGAGCTTAGTATTTATCAGACACAGAGATAAAGCAAAAAAAAATTATATTTTAACAAACCCTCTGGAAAATAATGGTTGCTGTTCTGAGTAGAATAGCAGCTAATATTTATTGAAGATACATTGCATATGCATTCTGTTATCTAATTTTGTAACACCACTAAGTAGGTATTATTGCAGATATCAATTTAGTTTCACAGAGGAATTAACTAGAACTTCCACAATTGAGGAGCCTACTCAATAACTATTATGCTCAGTGAACTCTGAATATTCATTAGGGACACATTCTTGCACTTTCTCTAACCCAGGACTTCTTGCAGGTAAGAAAGACCCTGGAAATGATCTTCTAGAACTGTGGCTATAAAAAAAAGCCAAGAAAACAAAGAAATCAAAGATAAAACTAGAAAAGTATGGTACCAAAGCTATTTTCCCTGCTGTTCCAATCATGTTTAGCTCCTTAGGGTTCATCCACTTTAGCTGGTATGTGGCTATTGTATTGGATATGGCTGAGCCTTACCCGATTGGTTCCATGTTGACTGTGACAATTAAACTAGTATAAAATTTTAAAGAAAACCTTGGTCATAGATGATTTAGTTCAATTTTTCAAAGTTTAAGAAAAATTGCCCAAAAGAAGCAAAGTGATTCTAATCTAAACAGACAACTAGTCATCCTCAAAATAACATCAGAACTCGAAACATTCTTATGCAACACACCTGCTTTCTTCTTTAATTCTTGGAAATAGCCCACCTCCGTATCTCCATGCCATCCTTTCAGAAGTTTTTTTTTTTTTCAAATTCTGAACCAAATGTCATGCATCTACAGAAAGAGGGCAACACTGGAACATACTTACATAAAAGGTGGAATAATTGTAAGTGCATGGCCCACTAATGACAGAGGTAGGAGATGGGAAGCGAACCTCGGATCAGCAAGCTTTCCTTTATTCTGCACTGAAGTCCATCCATCAGACCTGGGAGGGCTCATTTTCTGGGTATGGAGATGGGCCTCCAGGGTACAGAAGGAGTCTGAATTTTATAGTTTACAATGAGGGTGAATTAATCACTGGAAACTGCGGATGTGCCGTTTGGATAGTCAGGAACCTAGTTGTGCAGGTTAAAAATTTAACTCAGCAAGGCAGTTGTAAAAAATTTGAAACTCCTTGTCCCTGGGAAAAGCTCACAGCCCAGTGTTCACTGCGATTTTCATTCCTCTGGAATCCATTGTTACCTAGTTTCATTATTTGCTTTTCTCCTTCCAGGACTCAGCTGCAATGGGAAAGGGTAAAGGTCCAGGGCCCTCGCTTTTAGGAACCATTGTGGTTGGGAAGGGTATTTGCTTTTGGTGGAGATGCTGGGGGTGAACCCAGGAATGGATGGAGGTTTGCTTTTTCCCTCGTGGCTCATTGTTTCTGGGAAAAGATGTACTGGGAGAGGTTTAAGTTTGGCTAATTTCCCTTCCTTCCCCCAAGTCACACTGTCCCTCTGTTTTTCCCAGGGAGCTGTCTTGTAGAAATATTATTTTCCATAACCCTTCAAAAATAACTCTGGAAGTTTTGCCAAACCCTACAGTTCCCCTAAGGTTACGTAGATGCTGTATTGCTTAAATCCTGTGAGTTTTTAATAAGAGAGAGAGTTTGGCTGTGACCGCTGTGGCTTGGAATGTCCACGTATTTTCAGTTTCTGAGTGCATTTCCCTTTACAGTTTCAGATGTTAATTATTAGAAGCAAAAGCACTGCTGAGTTTGCACAAGCATTTTGCCTACATGCTTTCTGAAATGTCTTCAATGTTTAGCAAAAGTGAAAATTGTAAACTGAACATTCACAGTGGATCCTTGAAAGAGTTTAATTAGAACTGACTTTGATGAAAACCATAGGAATTTACCTGGCAAAATTCAATGAGTGATCCCTTAGACATAGAATTTATTTTCTTCTTACTTATGATTCACACAGAAAGAAATGCAGAGCAGTGATTGTCTTCAAAGGCCCTGTCTGTGATGGATGTGCCACTGTAAATGAGATTTGGTTTCCATGTTTGTTCACTTCCCTGTGACAGCCCTTGACATTCTTTAGTTTATGGAAGATAAATTTTAGTTTGCACTCTCTGTACACAAATATTTGGTGGAGATTTTAGGACAAATATGAATACTTTTCTAAACTAAAATAATACAAAACATTTTTTCTTTAATTTCTCTATATAACATTTCTAATTGGATAAAGAAAATGTGAAGGCAATATTAGGAAAATTCTCCATCTTCTTATGTCATTGTGTTTTTTGGGGTGTGCTTTCTACCTTCTTTCTACTACCACTTTCACCAGATATTTAACTTACAACTAAAAAAATGGTATTAAGTTAGAGTAATTGGGGACAATTATTCAATAAGAAACGTAAATATTTGCTATTTTCAAAAATATGCAAAGAAAGAGTCAAAAGATTGTTTATAAGCACTTGTTTTTTACCATGCACTCTTAGCTCCATTTCTCATGTTTATCCACATGTAATAACAACATTGTTACATAGAGTATGAGCTTTAATACCCAGAAACTGAAGTTCAAAGATAGCAACTTTCACACCATTGAGAACAGTTTGTGTAATTTTAATCTTAATGAATATAAAAGAAGAGAAAAACAATTTAGAGGGATTGAAAAGGAACATGATCTGTTATTACTTTCAGGAAATTCTTTCCTCTATATAACACCCCAAGAAATATACTGATGCCTAAGAAATTAATGAGGAATTTGAACAAGGATGTCAGGTACATGATTAACTAAAATGAAGCAAATTTCATTTCTAATCACCAGCAAGAGTCACATCATTTAAGTTTAAAAATGATACTATTTTCAATAGGGATGGAAGCACAATTCTCTGGCATAAAAAGATCATGATATACAAGATCCTCAGAAAATTAGAAAAATTGACCATTAAAGATTACCTCATTAAATGGAGAAACACACCAATTAATGAATTGTAGCACCTAACATCACAATAATACTAACCACTAAAAATTACATAGATATTCAATATCTCTAGCAATTAGAGAAATGCAAGTTAAAACTACACCGAGATTCTATCTCATTCCAGTCAGAATGGCAGTTATCAAGAATATAAGTAACAATAAATGTTGATGAGGATGTGGGGGGAAAAGGTATATTCATAGATTGCTGGCAGGATTGCAAATTGGTGCAACCACTCTGGGAAGCAGTGTGGAGCTTTCTCAGAAAACATGGAATTGAACCACTATTTTATCCAACTTTCCCACTCCTTGACATATACCCAATGGACTTAAAATCAGCTTATTACAGTGATGTAGCCACATCAGGGTTTACAACAGCTCAATTTACAATAGCTAAGTTATGGAACCAACCTAGGTACCCTTCAACAGACAAATGGATAATGGAAATGTGGTATATGTACATAATATAATATTTCTCAGGCATAAAAAGAATGATTTTATGACTTTTGCCAGTAAATGGATGGATCTGGAAACTATCATGCTGAATGAAATAAGCCAATCCTCAAAAACCAAAGGTTGAATGTTCTCTCTCATATGCAGATGCTAACACATAACAAGGAGAGAAGGGGGAGAATAGAAAGTCAGTGCATTAGACAAAGGGGAATAAAGAGAAGGGAGGGGGGTTGAGAATAGGAAAGACATAGAATGATTCAGACATACCTTTCCTAAGTTCATATATGAATATACCATAGTAAGTCTTCACGTCATGTACAACCACAAGCATGGGATTCTAGTTAGAATAAGTTATATTCCATGTATATATAATATTTCAATATATACTGTACTATCATGTATATATAAAAAGAACAAATTAAAAAATCCCAATAAACCCAGAGAGTACTTTTCAGGAGAGTGAATGCAATTTAACAAGTCAAACAATATATCTCCATGTAAGAATAGATCTCTATTTATTGATCCTTTCAAAAAGGAAAATAACAAAACTTTTCTAAGATATTTCAAAAGTTATAATAAAGACATGAGAGTGATTACACTGTGATTTTATGCAGTGGTAGGCAATTGGAGATGGTAGAGAATTGACAGTAAACAGATAAACCTGTCTGTGTTGATTTCTGATGGATTTTGCATTAATGTTAGTGGGAATAGAATAATTCAAATGAGTAAAAAAATTGGTAAAGTATCAGAGAAAGTTAAAATTTATTTTAACTTTAATCACAAAATGTATTTCTACAATTTAATAATTTAACTCTGATAACAAAAGTTAATACTATGAAATATATTTTTTACTACGAACTTCATAAGTAAGACTTTAAAAGAACAAATGTAAAGGTAACTTTTATACCTGCATACAGGAGAGTAAAGAAGATTTATTAAATGCTGCTGTAGTGAGAAAAACAATATAAAGTCAAAAGTTAGGATATTTCTATAATATGTAAACAAGTGACTCTGACAAAACAATCAGAACTCCAAGAGAAGCTCTCCTAATCAATAAAATGGACTTCATATTAAAGAGTGAAATGCATGGACAGAGATTTCACAGACAGAAAACAAACATACAGCAAACATAAAAAAGACTTTCAACATTGAAAGAAAGAAATAGAATGTGATAAAAATCACAAAGAAGCAAAACTTTCCCCTCCAGAGATTCTGGAATAAAACATTAAGATGCCATTTTATACTAAATACTGGCAACAGAAAACATTGGATTTTTTATTTTAAAGCTGGATAAAATGTGTTTGAATGAATAACGTTGAAATAATCTGGAACTACATGGAAAAATTAATAGCTTTCCACCCACAAACCTGCCATAAATGCTGGAGAATATAAAAGCAATGGAAACTGCACACATAAATACCTGTGGACATGTGACAGAGGGTTCAAAGCAGCAGCAACCACAACAGGCACCGGGAGGAAGGTCAGATGACTGAAAAACAGATAAATAAATCATTGTGCAGGCAGTAGGATAGTGTGCAAAATTGTAAAGGCACCACCTGCAGTTTTACGAAGCAACATGAATACACAATGTAAAATAATGTAAGGAAGAGTCAAGCCATTTTAAATGATTATGTTGTTTGTATTTATATGCAGGTCAAAACACATAGAGATCAAAATACCCTGTGGGAACACATGCAGAAGATTCCTAGCTCACAGTGGTTTGAAGCCTGTCTATTATGCACATGAAATAGAAAATACCCTTCAAATGTTGAATTTTGATTTTTCAAAATCTGGAAACAAAGGGTAACTGTTTATAGCAAGATGAACAGAGTCACTTGGTTCATTCCTTTAATAGTAACCAATAGATCTCCCCCCCAGGCCAGTCTTAGGGTACCAGGAACATTCTATCTTATATTGCACCTGTGTTCCTCAACCAGGAAGAGTGAGTCCACTCATTCTAACTGCTGTCAGTAGACAGCTCACCCTGGTGCTTGGCAGAGCGCTCTACACATAGTTCAAGCCCACTGAGGTTTGGTTAAAAATAAATGAACTAATTAATTTGAAAGAATGAGCTGACTTTCCTCACTTGTTGATGGAGGTGTTTTATTCATTCAATTACTTTGGTTAAAAATGCCTAATAAATGTTGGCTACCCTCCTAGGTATTAGGAGTAGAGCACCCACTAAGACAAATCCTCCCTCCAGATATTCAACTGTTATAGGGAGAGCTAGTGGATAAGAAGACAAGTAAGAAATATGGACACATGGGGGGAAAGTCATAGATAGTAACACAGCACAAGGTAGAGCTTGAAGGAGTGTGTGTGTGTGTGTGTGTGTGTGTGTGTGTTGATGTAGACCTGGGGGTACTGTAGATACTGTGACCAATGTGGACACCTGGTCTTGGGGGATGATACAGTAGGCAGTACAGAAGCCCTGACACAGAACCAGCTTGGATTTTGCAACAAGTGGCAAGATGGGGTGAGGTGGCTCTAGTGGGGATGAGTGAGACAGTACTTTCCGAGGTCCTGTGAATGACCCAAGAACGACGCGCTGTCACTGACCTTGGAGAGCAAGATAAACCCTGAGGACATTTTATAGGAAATGAAGGGAGTTGAGTGTGAGCCTAAGTTGTAAAGCCAGGGAAGAGATTGACTGAGGAGACAATACCAGTAATCTCCCTGTGGCTTCCGTTAGACTGGAATATCGTGATGGTGGGACCTGAACTAACCCAGGAGTTCCTGAGACGGTGGAGCTCCCGGATGACCAGGTGCGGGCTTCTTCCTCTGGACTGGTGCACAGGTTCAGGGCTGGAGCTTGGGGGAGGGGCATCGAGAGGCAGGACCCTGATCTCCGTGTGGCAGGTCAACACTGGATGTTCATTCTCCAACCACTAGAAATGGGAAAGAAGATCTTTTCTCAGCGTTAAGCCATAATGTCTGTCAATGCCTTTGAAATCCAGTCAGCGGAGTTCATCTGTTTCTATATACAGACCTATCTCTATGATCTGGCAAGAAATTTACTAGACTTTCAAGTGATGTCTAGCTGGGAACTTGATAAGCCATGAGAGCATTAAAGAAAAAAAAATCTCAATGGTCAAATTGGCAGTGATCTCCAAAGGAGAATTCCAAATTTAGGGTCAATACTTTTAAGCCTGAAAAAAGACGTATTCCTATCGTTTCTATACAGGACACATTAAACTTTTTTTTCAGCTGCATTTCACTGAGCATTTATTGAACCCTCATTTCATGTCCATCAAGTCATTTTCTGATTAAAAACATAAACTCAATGCAGGAAATGGTAGCCTGGAGCCCATGGATGGCTTTGCCTCACCATTAGACTCCCTGCAATTCTGTGCAAAGGCTCATTTCAATTTGCTAAGGGAGGGTAAAGCTGTTTTAATAAAGTCCTAAAGAAATACATGATACCATTGGGCTCCCTTTAACCTATTGAGAGAGGGGTCCACTTGACAGCATCAGCAAAAGTTACCTTCCAGTTCTCACTTGCTTGCCGAAGAGCCACCAACAAGGCCACCTGTGATTTCCCTCTTCCCTTTGCCTCTTACACTGGTGTATTAGTTTTAAACTCACAACCTACATCACTGTTTCTTTTCAATTTTTGCTACGTTTCTCTCATGGTAGCTGCCTCAAACCCTAGGGACTCCTAATTTCACACTGCAGCTTGACCTTCCTTGGGTGTTAAGTGTCAATTTTATCTAACCCCAAGGGCAACTTTACACTGAGACTCCCTTTGAGGTAGACCAAAATGCCCTGTGCAGGATCAGGGCACGTGGATGAGAAAATAGAGGTTTGTGTTGTCATGCACCTCTCTGCTGGACCTGGCCCTGCTCAGGACCAGCTGGATCTGTGGACATAAAAAGTAATTCTTGTTCTGAATATTCTCTCTGATATGTGGATGCTAACACATAACAATGAAGGGGAGAATAGAAGTTTATTTTATTAGACAAAGGGGAATGAAGGGAAGTGAGGGAGGATGGGATCAGGAAAGACCACAGAATGAATCAGACATAACTTTCCCATGCTCATTGATAAATTATTATTGAAGCCCAAATTTGTGCTGGGCAAATGTATCTGTTGCCTTATTTAATTTTCATGGAAAAATTGAGAGTCTCTACTCCCAAAAGAAGACTTGAAAGATACCTAGGTTCACAGAAACTAGTTCCCACCTGTTCCAGTTAGCCCTACTGATTTACCAAAGGCAAGAGATAGCATGAGGGAATTTATGACACTATTCCAATAAAATTCTAAAATAGCTCCTAAAATTATAATTGCAATCCTTATTGAAAATGAAGGAAGAAATGACCAGAGAAAGTAAATAACTTTTTGGAGCCCAGATGGGCAATGATGGAATAAGGATTCAAGCCAATTATAAAGCTCATACTCCTACCAATTAAACTCAGTATTTTGACTTTTGAATTAATGTCATTTCCATTGCTTAGAATATTGTTCCCAAACATTTAAATATCTCATTATATACTGTAAAGTAATGCAATCATATACATGATTCATCACACTTGTATAACCTTCTTAATATAGAAACTGTTGGTTTAGCCTGAAATATAGAGAGACCTAGTAATAACAGCAAAAGCATCTGGTTTTTAATCCAGTGTTTTTTCTCTAATACTGAAATGCTTTTCATCTAATGAGTAAAAAAGGAAACCATCTCAAAATAAAATACCTTTTGCAGAATATACCTTCCCTGTTTTCCTAAGTAAAAATAATTGATGGGCTTGCTTTCTTTTCTTTTCTTTTTCTTTTTTTTTTTTCTCAGAGCACCTCTTAGAAAACTGTTTTTCAAGCTATTTCACATCTGGCCCTTCTCTTCACAGATGTTTCTAGTAGTAAAAATAGCTGAAGAGGCATAAGACTAAAAGAACACCAAGAATCTGAGATTGGAAATATGCTCTGTAATTTATTTTCAGTCTAGGGTCTTCTATTTAACAATGGGTAGTCTAGAAGTATTGTTACGAGGGTCTATAAAGACTTTCCACACTTTTACAGAAGTTTCAGAGCAGAGAATTCTGAACAATTCTGATTGTCTGCAGTCAGAAGCAGGGTCACAGCGCTCTTTAACAACCACCCACCATGATATTCACACACCCACGGAAGGGTGGCACTTGCCCATGGAGAGGCAGGAGGTTACTTTTGTTGCCTTTTTCATTTGCTCATAAAAAAAAGGGACTGCATTAGTTTCATATAACTTCTGAAAAAAAAATCACCCAAAACTTGGTGGCATAAATTGCCATGAATTTGTTACCTTATAATTCTATAGGTCAAATGTCTGTTACCGTCTTCTAATCAAGGTCTTCTCAGAGTTGCATTCTCTTCTGAATGCTCCAGGGAGATATATAAATATATCTCCCTGGAGTGTGTGTGTGTGTGTATGTGTGTGTGTATATATATATATATATATATTTCTTTTCCCAGCTTTTAGTGGTCTTATAGTTTGTATTCAGAATGTCCCACAAAGGCCCATGTGTTAAAAGTGTGGTCCCCAGCCATTGACACTATTGGAAGATGGTAGAATCTTTCAGGGCTCAGTGGAAAGAAGTTAAGTCACTGGGGACAAGCCCTTGAAGAGGATATAGGGACCTTGGCCCTGACTCACTCTTTGACATTCAAAACCAAATGAGGCCCAGAGGAGAAAGGATCTCCACAAAGTCAATGAGCTGGCCATTGGGCACTGGGAGCAGAACCAGTCATCTTCTCTCCATGACACAGGGCACATATGTGGAACATGTCCTGCTAGGAAACACAGATTATCTAAAATTAGCTTAATTGCTGGTGATGACAGCTAATTCCATTAATAATTTAAGTAGCTGTGGTCCAAATTCATGCTGATGTACAAATCTTTTAGAAGCCAAAATCCTCATACCAGTTTCTTGCCTGCCTTGGATTTGTGTTTCTTGTCTATATTCTTTAAAGACTAAATAAGAAATCAACTAAACCTTGAGTTTTTATAGTCATTAATTTCAGTGTTCTATGCATGAAATATTAGGCCTTTTTTTGTTCGTGGTGTCTCATTTACTTTGACACATTCGCATATAGATATTTTGTTCTGCTTATAAATATCAGTTAATGCTGTGCTTCCATTTAAAAAACTTTCTTCCTGAAAAGTGTTTACTGATCAGTAATCTCTTATGAGTCCTCCCTCAATTTAATGTTATCTCAGTATTCTTGAAAGATAGCACAGTTGAGAAGATGGGGTCTGAGGGCAAATTCCCTGAGTATTTCTCCTGTATTCAAAGGGCAAGTCGTGAGACCTTAAGAATTACTCAATGGTGTTTCCTTTGTTCACAGTCAAGATGGAGAGAGCATCTTCCTAATAAAGATCTGGTAAGAATGAATGAGAAATTCTCATGGAGGGACATGTGCAATATGTGGCACAATTATCAGCCTCCAGAATTCAAGTACAGGATCAACTCAAAAGCAGGTCTTTGACAAGATTCTGAAGGAGGTATTTTACCAATAATAAGAACAATAATCCAAGCTGATTCATAATCTTTATTTTCCCAAGTCAGCAATACACTTCAAGGACCTTCTTCATGGTGCC
The DNA here is from genome assembly GCF_048772815.1 of Callospermophilus lateralis. Lineage (NCBI taxonomy): Eukaryota > Metazoa > Chordata > Mammalia > Rodentia > Sciuridae > Callospermophilus > Callospermophilus lateralis. Next base: position 8,901,920 of record NC_135318.1, read on the forward strand.
AGGGGGTGTTATCCTCTTGGTGGAGCACTTGCCAAGCATGCACAAAACCTTGGGTTTGAACCCCCACAGGGTAGGGAAAGAGTCTTCTTCAAATAATTAAATTTTACTAATATGTATCTTGTCTAAAGGACTAACACCTCTCTTAAGCTGTTCAGTGTGAGAGACACTGAAGAATAAAATTCAAGGAAACATTACCAGTTTCTTGGTACCTGGTGCTCCACACTCAGCTAGGGCATCTCCAAGGGAGGCACAGCCATGCTCCTGTATCCACACAGCCTGCCTGGCATCAAAGGTCTGGCTCCAACCAGTGCCTTTTATTGTAGGGAAATGTTTCCTTTATTTTTAGATTAAATGGTAATGTTATTTTCCTATTAAGGAAATTTAAGTGGGAAAAAATTCAGGTGACTGCTCCAAGATTCTAGGAGATTCTGGTTTTCTCCTAGATTATCATCCATTGATTATCATCCCTACTCTTTCCATGATCGATTTTTCCAAACTAGTCAATGAGTTTAAAAGAAGATAGCTATATTAATATTTATGTACATTTCACTTCTTTTAATTCCACAGAAGTATGATTTCAATTTCAGCTTTTCCGACTGAAATATATGATTTTTAAGAAAGTTATATTGTATAAATCATGTTGGTTGATGTGTAGAGCTCATAATTCCCATATTTATAAATCTTTACCAACACATATATAAAAGTTTACACTAAAAATGTGAAGATGAATATTCTTCTCTGCATCAGAGAAGAGCACAGAGTAATTTGAGTACTTACATACAAGTGAGAGAAAACATGAGAAACCAAACTAGTTGTTCGATTAAAATGAAAATCAAGTATGACCTCTGATTAAATGTTTGAGTTTTAGCTATCAAATATGATAATAGTTTATTAAAGTGTGGCAAAGTCACAATAACATGCCTAAAATCTAGCCCAGATAACTTGCATTTAGTTAGGTAAGTGTAAAATAATATTTAAGCCATTTTTGCTCACAAATATACATCAAGAAGCTGACACTACCTTTGACCTTAGATAAGTGGTTCCTCATTGAGTCAAAGGCTTGCAAAATATCTCTGAAATGTAGACATCATTATAAAATTTGCAGCCCAGGGTAGAGATTCAGAGAGAGTACAGTTCAGGATGACCGAGCTAAATTAAAGGTTATGCTTTCTTAGACAACTTCATTTAGGTATCAAAATGAAAAAGATCTAGGGAATGTATCTTTAGCACACTTTTATCCTTTTCCCTCTTACCTGTTCTTCCTTGTCTAACACCGAATCAGGTTGATCAAAGAACTGAGCATAGGATGTGAAATTCCATGCCTTATATTTGGACTTGAGGTAAACTTTACATGTGATAACCTTAACTGAAGAAAACACCTGAAATCACTAAGTCCTGTGGCCTTAATACTCATGAGAGCCATCTCCATATCTAGTGCATGGACTCATCCGGACGCAAGGGGCTGGAGGTTGGGTCCTGCCTTTCCAGCCAGGTGTCTTTCCCATGGGATGCATCCCTATGATGAAATTTCAACTATTTAAACAAAATTTTAGATAGTTTTTAGTACTATGAACTTGTGACAAATCTTTTTTGCCTAAGAGTGTTTTGAGGCTTTGATTAGACACCTTGTCTATAAATTTCAAATTTCTTTGGCTTCTTTGTTTATTATACTAAATTACTAAAGCATATTAGTATTTCCTTTATTTTTATTTTTTAATTGCTGGCTAGTGTTACCTATTATAAACATTGTAAAAATGTACATATAATCTCCTTGTTGATGAACATTTTAGCCGTTTCCAGTGTGGGTTTATTATACAGAGACCATAAATTGTCTAGAAAAATATTTTGGGGAAATGACTTTTCCTTTCTCCTGAGTACAAATAGAAAGCTTTTCCAATGTCTGAAATCCTTTCCCTCTCTCACCTCTAATGCAAAAGAATTTCAGTTCTTTAATATGGTCTCTGATATTTGGTGTTTATTTCTTTAGTAAGTGATTTTTTAATACAGTTAATTTATAGTATATGTGTGTTTCTGTGTGTGTGTGTGTGTGTGTGTGAAATTGCGTTACTTGTATTTTATTTGAATGTCACAATTTTTGTACTTGTACCCTTTATATTATTTTGTACTTCTAGCCTTGATTTTTAAAAATTTATTAAATTACTGTCTGTAAGTTTATTTCTGAATATCTTCTAATACCAATCATTTGTGTCTATATTGACAAACTATCAATTTTGAGTCTTCTACTTAATGGATATAGTGTGTAGTTCAATTGATTTAGGTTTTAATTTTTAAACAATTTTTGTAGGTTTTTAGAGTAAAGATATAGATGATAAATTTGTTCCTAATTATTATATGGATATGCGTATGCATATACATGCATGCAAATATATATGCAAATCAAATATATATTTTCATACACATTTTGTAAATTCTATTTTACATATCATTTTCTACTTGTTTACTTCAGTTGTATATATGCATGTATATATGTGTGTATGTATATAATATAATCAATTTGTGTTTATTGATGTTGTATTTAGCTATAAACTTGCTAAATTTATTTATTAGTTCTATTAATTTGCTCTAACTTTTGTAGATTTTTTTTAACTTTTCTAGATAAACAAGCACTTCACCCATGAATAGAATAATTTTAAGTGTTTGTTTTTACATCTTTATTTTTACATCTTTATTTTTATTTCACTGGCCAGGACTTCAAATGTAGTGTGCATGGAGGTGGTTTGAGCAGCTCTTCTTATCTTGTCCAGTAGCTCATGATAAGATTTTTTATCGTTATCCACCTGGTGTGGTGGCATGCTCTTAAATTCCCAGAAGCTTGGGAGGTTGAGACAGGAAGATGGCAAATTCAAAGCCTCAGCAATTCAGCAAATTCCTAAGCAACTTAGTAAGACCCTGCCTCAAAAATAAAAATAAAAATAAATGGCTGGAGCATGATCTATAGCTTTTTCTTAAAAGCCACCTGTGTAATAAAGGTTCAGACTCCATTTTTCAGTGTTTGCTGCAGCCCAGCGCCTCTCATCCTCAATCCCAGCACAAAACCTAAACTCGCCTCCTTTTCTTGTCCATTGGATGGACCTAGGATTGAACTGCTGGCTGCAGACAGCCTCATTCTGTGAGCAATAAACTAACCTGTCCATACTTTATGGTGTGTGTGATATCTCCTGTCTTAATATCTAAGCAAAATTTGGGGCAGGGGAGTGGAATAATTTGTCAAATCCATTGGTCTACTTCAATTAAGATTATCATATGCTTTTATTATTCCTTATTCTGTACTGTGGTGAATTGCATAGTTAAATTTCAAATGAAATGTTTAAGTGCTTAAGTGGACCAGACCATATTTATTCAACCCATACCCTATAAACCGTCATCCCTAAAAATTTTCTACTTTAACTGATATGCAATTAATAACCTTGTCCATACATTATTTTTACTTTGAAAGATTTGTTTTTAAGTAAATTCTTATAAGTTTAAATTGCATGTTGAGTTAAATGTATAAATAATATTTCCAAATGATGTGAAATTTCTCCATATTAACACATAAATCCCATTTTTCTTTTGTACATGCCAACAAAATATCTTATACACTTTGTGAATTTTTGCCAATTTTATAAGTGATACAAATAAATAAGAAATAATACAAAATAAAAGAAAAATGATACTGCAGTATAGTTTTAATTCATGATAATTTAGTATAAGCAAAGGTGAATATCCTATTTGTTTACAAATCATTTGTGTATCCTTCATGTTTATTTCATGAGGTACTTACACATTAGGGAGATTAACACTCTGTCTGTTGTATACTTTGCAAATATTTACACACAGTTTGTCATTTGACCTTTTGTTTCAATTATAATTTGCATCATGAAGTCTTTGTTTATTTTTACTTATTTAAATTTATCAGAATTTGATTTTACTAGATCTTGACTTTGAATCACAGTAAGAAGGGTTTTTTCACTCCTAGTTGGTAGAGGAATTCACCTAGTTTTTCTTCTTGTATGTATAATGGTCCCTTTCCTTCTTTTTCCTCCTGCTCCCTAACGTTTTTTTAAGCATTATTGTACATCATGATGAGAGGTTTGGCTTGTATTTTTCTTATTTCTTTTTTTGTACAGGATAATGCTTACCTCAAGAAATGACTTGGGAAATCAATAAGTTGGATGGCATCAATTTAAAAACCCTCTTTACAACAAAGAAAATAAGTGCATGAAGAAAGAGCCTTTGGAATGGAAGAAAATCTTTGCCAACTTCTCCTCATATGGAGCATTAATACCCAGGATATACAAAGTACTCAAAAAACTTATTTGCTCATAAATAAATGAGCAAAAGAATTAAACAGACACCTCTCAAAAGAAGAAATACAAATGTTCAACAAACACATGAAAAAAATATTCAACATTGCTAGCAATCAGGGAAATGCAAGTCAAAATTACATTGAGACTTTCTCTCATTTCAGTCAGAATGGCAATGATCAAGAATATATGTAACAATAAATGTTTGTTTGTGTATTGTATTTTGAAGATACTGCTGTCAGTTGCATGCTTAAATGAAATATTTGTGCCCCTATAAAGTGATCATCTTATCTTTATTCCATGCCTTCTTTCATCTCTGCATAAATACCTTACTATAAAGTATCTTATCTGTTATCAACATAACTACTTTATGATTCTTTCAATTAGTGTTTGCAGGATAAATCTCTTTTCAATTTTTAAAATTTTAACTATATTTTATTGTCATATTTCTTGAGAACAGAACATAGGTTATATTGAGTTGTGTCATATGCAACTATTTCCTGTATAATGTATAGAATACAAACCAATAATATATGATATACTTTATTTTAAATATCACAGTGGCGCATCCAGTTCATTGACCAACAACACTATGACCTACAAAGTAGCCTCAATGGTCAGGTACCATTGGGAACTGAGAAGGGACAAAGATCAAATGTGGTCAATCCACGAGTAGCAGCTAGGACCAAGCACCATGTAATATGGCCCCTTTCTCCACAAGGCAATTGGGCCAGCCCTTGGGAAGTGTTACAGTGTATAGTGGTGACTTGGTTACAAACATAACATCTTTGTATTTGTAAGAGACAACAGTGACCAGATGACCAGAAGGATTCCATATGGCCAGTCCATCCACATAGTACTGCAAAACAGGCCTTTTGATTTTGTAAGAATTTATCAGTCACTCCCCCCAGGAGACATATAAGCACCATTTAGATTGAGGCTCCTGACCTTTTAGCCACCAGTGCATTGTAAAGCCTTAGACATCAAAGGGAGAGACACTTGTGCTAAATTTTTATGTACTTACTGATGGAAAACAGTGGGGCAGTTTGTAGCGGTAGTGCCTCCAATAGAAGAATTTTCTGAAACACTTTATAAGCATCCACAGAACAAGTACATAACCTATCCCTTTCAATCCTACAATTTTGCAGTAGCATATTGAATTGATGCACAGGACTCACTGGTGATTTTTTACTTTCATTTTTCTTTACCAAAAATTCTGCATAGACACTTTGTACAGAAACACACATTGGGTGTTTAAGCTACACGTTTCAGGGTCACAAGAGTGATTGCTAACATACCCTCTTAGCTCTTGTCTGAGAGCTGAGGAAATTCAGGGGTGGTGGAGGCGGCAGCCAGGGCAGCTAGAGCTGCAGGAGGGCTTCTTTGCTTTCCCCTTCTTTTTATTTTTGTTCTTGCTAAATTTTATATACAGACATATTTAAAAATTTTATTTTTTTAAATTGAGATCTAAGATTGTGTGATATATCATGTACAAGAAGATGTTTTGAAGTATATGTACTCTGTGGAATGGTTAAATCCAATTCATTAACAAATGCCTGACCTCACCTAGTTATTATTACTGGGATGAGAGCTGAGAATGTCCACTCTATTCAGATGTTTTCGGAATATGACTCATTAACTTTAACTATATCTACCCTAATGTACATATAAGTTAGTACCACAATTATGGAAAACAGTATGGTGCTTCCTCAAAAAACTAAAAATAGAACTCCATTATGATCCAGCAATCTCAGTCCTGGAAACACATCCAGAGGAAAGGATTGGATACATCAGAGACACACCCAAACTCCATGCCCACGGCAGCACTGTTCACAATAACCATGATATGGAAATAACCAAAGTTCACATCAGCTGGTGAGCAGATAAAGAAAATGTGCTACAGAAAAAGAATAAAATACTATTTACCCATAAAGCAGGACGAATCCTGTCATTTGCTACAACATGGATGGGACCGGAAATGACTTTAATTGAAAATAAACTTTCCATGGAAAGACAAGTACCTTCTTACCTCTCTCCTAGGTGGAATCTAAAAGAAGTCATCTCATAGAGGTAGAGAGTGTAATGATGGGTGATAGAGACTAGGAGGGTGAGGGAGGAGGGTGCATGGTCCACCAGGTATGTCAAAGACTGAAGAGAACAGACTGGACCACCATGTTTTGCAGTCACAGAGAAGACATGGAAATTCTGCGTGGAAAAGAAAGCTATTCCATGGGCAGAGCTGCTGACTGTGAGGTCGGCCCTGGAAAACAGCTCAGAAGCTCCTTGCTGTGCTTTGGCTGGCTCATTCATGGACAGTGGCCCTGGGATGGAGTGGGATCCTGGATGTCACAACAGGAGCAGTGGCCCGTCACATCCCTAAGACAATACTGGTTTGTTCTCTGTTACTGGGCTCACTGCTCAGCCTCAGAGAGCAGCAGTCTAGTTGCCTGGCTGAGTTTTCAAGTGGAGCTCGGGGTTGTCTTCCAAGAGTGTTCAGGTTATTCGAAGAATTAATCTGACAAGGTTCTTCTCTCTTGCAGGCAATCCTTCTCCACTGAGCCCACGGCACGGCAGATGCTTCTTTAAAAGACACCAGGAGTATGGTTTCAATTCAAAAGGGGTCTAGCACCTCTCTAGGGCTTTCACCTGATTAAGGAGGATCTCCATGGTAAAATCTCTTATAATTAATTTAAAAACCACCTGTTTGTGACCTTAGTTGACATCTAAAAATCTCTTTGTCATTGTCATATGATATGACCAATCACAGGAACCATATCCATCATCTACACCTGACCTGTGCATATGGGGGAGGTGGGAATGGAGATCATACAGGTGTGTAGACCAGAGGAGGGTCATCTTAGGATATCTTGGAACTTGGCCTCATGACGCAGCCTCAGAATTACCAGGACTTTCTCCCACTGGTGATGTGATCCATTCTGAATGATGGATCCCCTTTGAAACACATTTTTCTCAGATATTAATAATACAAAAATGTTTTCCAAGTATTAATGTGTTAATGTATACAGGTAGCCTGGAATAGTATTTGTTCAGAATTTGCTCCGAAATTACATGTGCTATTGCTGGAGTAGCAGTATGCCTGCAGGAGTAGCAGAGTCAAAGGTTTGAGTGTGATTTCTGTACACATTGCTATTCAACCAAAGTTCTCACATGGTTCAACAGCATCTGGCTCTCACACAGTGAGGCTTTCCACTGATCTTTATTGTTCTACAAAGTGAGTTTTTTTTTTTTTTTTTTTTTTTTCAGTTTGAGGATTGAACCCAGGGCTTCATGCCTGCTCAGGAAATGCATTGCCATTCAACAATATCCCCAGACCCTTTTTATTTTACTTTTTTTTGTTTGAGACATTTTCCAGAATGCCCTCAAACCTGTGATCCTCTTGCTTTAGTCTCCCTAATACCTGAGATTATAGGTGAACTACCATGCCTGGCTCCTTTATTAAAATATTTATCAATCAAGAAAAGTGAAATTTCAGGCACAAATCTAGAACAAGATGTTTTCCTACTTCATGCATCAGTTTTCTGACCTTGAGAATGAATTAACTGCATATATATTATCTGAACCTCCTCCCAACTTGATTTTCAGAATCAACACTTAGATCAAATATAATTTAAGCCACCAATAAAAAGGAATATAAGAATATAGGATATCACCTCATAGAATTCTGTTCAATTTTTATATAACACTAACTTGAAAAATTTTAGAGCAGATGGTTCATGTTGCCATCTTGCAGTCACCTAGACTTACAGTATAGTTGAACCTGGATCAATTCTACTCCCCTAATTCCTCTGATATGTTCAATTACCTCTCTGTGTCATGGTGGTCCTTAGAGATTTTATATACAGATCATCCATCTTATCCCTGAGATATAGTTGAGTTCATTTGGAATCTAACAGATGAATGCATGATGCTTATATTTTTTTTTTACCAAATTGATATAATTTTTTAGAAAAGAATAATAAATTGTCACCAGCCAAAAATGAAAAAAAAAATCTCTCTTGAACTAAAGGCTTTTCAAATTACTAATCAATCATTAATAATATTATGTGCATTATTGTTTTAGTATATTGTATATCATTATTATTTGTAAGCAGGAAGGATTTTAATGTCAGATATATTTACTAATCTAAAATAAATTCTCAAGTACATGTTATAGAATAGCTTTAAATATTTAGTTTATAGTAGCTTAGTAGATCTTAAAACTTTGGTCCATTTTAACTACAGTTTGTCACATAATGTAAATTTTTTTTCTAAATATAAATATGAAACACAGGCAAATACCATAGTTTTGCTAGTCTATGTATTATATGTTATATAATGTATATTGTTTTAGATCTTTACTGCTTCACTATTAGAATGGGTTGGCTTAAGTTACTTGAAGATGAATAATCTATAATATAAAAAATAGAGATATTATAAAAACAATATATAGGCTTTAATTCTGTCTTCCCCGGTTACAACAATAAAACCTTAATGAACTTCCATTATTTTATTTTCCTTAACATCAGTTATTTCATATTTATATATAAAATATGACTATGCATAAACTATGACTAATGATACATCATTCACAGGATTGTTATGAGGAGAAAATAATCTATAACCTATAAAAATGCTTGTGCAGCATTTGATATGTTTTACATATTCAATAATGCTGTAAATAAAACTAAAGACTTTCACAAAGTACTTTGCAACTAGCTGTCTTGTGTTTTTTATTTAATTTTATTTTTTGGGAAAAGTTAGCTTTGCTTTTAGAAATTCTGACATAGATGTGGATTTAGGTTTAAATTTATCAAGTTTTCTCTGAAATATATGTGCATAAACATACGACAATAGAAAAAACTTAGAAAACAAAACATCATCTACATTAAAATGGAGGTAGCCAGAGATGCATATCATAGTCTTTGAAGAGTGATATCAAGATGCATTATCATTTGGGAAAGAAAAAGAGGGACATGAGTTTTATGCATCATTGTGAACAGAGGCAGAAGTCCATAAGCATCTTAATTATGTACCTTCCATTGAAAATTTGAATTTAGAGACATAACTGAAGGTCCATATCCTTCATGGTGTAAGATAATGAAGACAGTACTGAAAGCACAATTCCATGGATAGAAACCATTTCTCTTTCTGCATAAATGATCTCATTAGATAGGAGGGGCCTAAACAGAGATTTGCCTACATCAGGCATGGAACCAGGTTTGTAGCTGCAGATAAAAATCAGTCGTACACACAGAATAGCATTCTAGCCCATAAAACTGACTCTTCATGGTGGAATCCAAGGTTTTTACAAGCAAGACACATGGGACCTCATTAAGAAAGGGAGATGTGTCTCCACCACCATAGGGGGCACACGTGCAGCCTGTGCAAGGAGCACAGGGAGACAAGTTTGGGGCTGCAGATGTCCAGAGTCACCTTCCTCTCATTTGGTGCAAGTGCTAAAAAGGGCATAAACATTCACATCCAACCTTGGAGCTCAATGTCACACACTAAGATTTTACACAGTTCAGGTAACTAGTGAGGGAATCCATGGAGGTTCCACCATTATTGTATTGCTGTTCATCAAATAGAAAAGCAAAAGATATGCAAAATGATGATTGCCACCCAAAATAAATTTTACAAAAGTACGAATATCACAGACAGACATGCTCTCTCACAAATGAGAAACAAGGGGTTGGTGAATAACACTGATTTTCTCTTTAAACAAATAAGCCAAAGCACTGAGAAACTTCAGAATAAAAAAGAAAAGAAAAAAAAAAAAAAAATATATATATATATATATATATATATATATATATATATATATATATATATATTTTTTTTTTTTAGGGGAATATAGGCTTGATTTAAAATATAAATACTTTACCAGTTAGGACAATTTTAAAATAACATGAATATAATAAAATATTTGATTGAAAATAAATGGGAAGAAAAAGATGTAGTGAAGCTAAGCATGTAACTTAATGTAAACTTAATGCTATTGTTGAACACTGCTACATTGTATGTACCAGTTTTATCTGTAGCTACGCACCTGGTTCTGTGACTGCTGTGAGTAAATGTTTGGCCCGATCCTAACCAATGAGATCCTTTTCGTCAAAAGAGAAATGGCTTTCATACCTGGAATAAAGGTAAAGCAATAACCCAGATAGGGACTTTCGAGAACCACGTCAATTGTAAAGGTGATGCACAAAGTGACTGAAATAATCACAGGAAAAAATGAGGGAAATGGAGGACAGACTGTGGTGTCCCTACACAGAGACAGCTGACATGAATATAAGGACAAGTGTCAACTGAAATGCTAAAGACACTATTGCATATGAAAGAAAAAGTAACTGGAAACCAAGAGGGATGTACACATAGATGTCTCTGGCTCCAGGAAAATGAAATTAACAACTACAACAATATTTATCATGAGTAGTCAATCCCACTGTGTAGTGAAAGTGCCAAATTTCACACTTGAAGAAATCTTGCAGTTCATTTAAAAGGAGAAAGATAAATGACTTCAGAATTGCTCTTAACTAGTGAAACAATGCAAGAAAAGAAATATTGTTAAAGGTAGTAAACTATGCTGCCTCAAAATTTTGTATTCCATCATGTGTTGTTAATAAATAAAGGAAGGAAAAAGATATTTTCAAATACATAATTGTATATATAGCTTTGCTGAAAATTCTGATTTGAAACTCTATTAAGCCACATAGGAGTGAATGAAAAGAATAGATGCATGTAGAAATAAAGTCTTAAAAGATGTGAAATGTTATAAGAATGGAATGTTATAAGAATGAAATCCATATAACATTCCAGAATTAAATTAAATTCAGTGAGGTAATTATGGTCATAAAACAGAATGCCTTAGATATATTTAGGAAAGAATTTGTATAGTACATAAACTAAATTACAATGACTAACTATAGCCCACATTTTTGTTTGTTTGCTTTTAGTTTTTCCAAGATGTTTTGCAATGTCACAAAACTTTAAAAACAATATAAAAATACTTTAAAATTTTTGCCTGAGGTAGGAAAACAAAGTCCTTTGAGAACATTTGAAAAAAATGGGAAAATAATATTTGTATTAAATAAAATATTATGGTTATACTTGATAAGATAGTTATATGCTTTTACTGGCTACAGAGATTTTTTTGTATTACCCTTTTCTGTTAAAGTTTTCCAGGACTGTGAATCAGAGATCTGCATTGTAAACAAGCTACCAAGATGTCATGCCTACCCAAATTTAAACAATGCATTTCCTAGTAGATGGGTAATTCAACAAGGAACTGAAATGAATAGAGGGTTATACCACACAAGCATCCCAGATGCCATAATTACAAAAAAAAAAAAAATTCTCTGAAGCAAGACTCTTTAAACTAGCCCTTGTGCTATGAGCTAGATTGGTTTCGTTTCTGACTAACAAGTAAGGATTTGCTTTTCTTCATGTGGAATTCAGGAAGCAGAACATTCAGTGTGCACAAACTTAATTCAGCTGCAGATGGATACTCAAGAGAAAAGTGACAGGAACCTTTCCTTTTGACCTCACCATTGTCACAACTGATGTGTCTTTTCCTAATCATGGTATTTATTTTCCACATTAGCAACATGAAATAATAATATTGTGTGAATGTTTCACAAATGTGTCTGCAATTTAAATATCTTGGCTTTCTTAGCAGGAACCCAATCTCTTGTAAAAGTCTTATGTTGATCATAGATTTTAATGTTTATACTGTTTTTTTTAATTTTATAAAAAAATTATACTTCTTAAGAAAAGTATAAATAAATATAAATTAACTCATAGTTTTAGCAATTATTGCCCTTTGACTAAAAGATTCAGTTCAAGAATATCTAATTAAAGTCACATTAAATACAAAACATAGATGGGTGGGAAGGTAAAAATGGGTAAGTTTCAGTCCTAACTAATGTGCTTTGGACAAAGACTGCTCAATATGAATGTTGTTGAAAGTTCCCAAATTTAATTTGCTTTATGATAGAGAATCACAGGGCTTAGAATATATAATAAAGTCTGTTTTAGAGATAAAATTTCTAGGTTTCTCAGTCCATCACATTATTACATACATATTATCATTGATGACTAACTGCTAATTGAATAGGAGACACCCTAGAACAAATGTTTTCTGACTCAGGCAATAAAATATAGTCCATTCTAACACAAGCTCTAGTTGACCCAAGAACTAATCCAGAAGCAGAATTACATACAGCCTTTGAAGAAATGAACACATTTCATAGCTTCATTTATTGTCAATCTCCTGGTTCTTCTCATAGATTGCATAAAGAAAAGGTAGAAAATTCTGCAGACAAATGAAAAGGGCCAGAAGCTCCTCACAGTAAAATGCACTGCATCATGCAATGTTTCAATTAAGAAATGGAAACACTATTATTTTACAAACAATAAAATAAATTCTTATTTTGCACATGGCAGCACTTGCATTATTCCAAAAATCATTAAAGTATTTACACTATTAGCCAAACTCCCATTTTTCAATGCAAGATTGCATGTAGCATCTTAAGTATAATAAAAGAATATTATAATATTTGGCTCTTTGAATTCAGCAAAAGAGTTGAATATTCTTTTTGTTTTATGCTCTAGTCCTCTTAAGAGGTTTATTCTGTTTTTTTTTTTTTTTAATAGACAACTCATTGCAGGGAAGATCTCACTAAATATGTGCAGTAACTGCCTCCCTGAAATTCACTGAGAGAGACATATTTTCATCCTCTTTACCTATATTTACTTCATTCCTATGTAATGCCAGATTCTTTAAACTGCTCATGGCTGTCAGTCGTTAATAACACTTTTGTTTTTATTTACATTATTAGTAATATGGTTCTTTTTATACCTTCTTTCAATGAAAAATAGTAGAAGAAAAACCTCAATGAACCAAGTAAAGCCAAAAACCACTCCATCAATAAAAAGTCTGATAACCTAGAGATTGAATTTGTGGATAGGCAGAGTTCTTAATTAACGAACTTGGTTCAAAAGCCTTTGTTTAACAAGTGGAAAGGTGTATTTTCCAATTAGAGAATTCTTGGAGAGTTCGTAATGATTGATTCAGGTTAAATAAGAGATTGTTTAAGAGAAATAAAGAATAAAATTTTAAATGTGTTTTTCTTCGGGACCAATGCATTTCTGTAGCTGTCTTTGTGTTTTTATTAAAACTTGATTATGTGTACAGATCTGAAGGGCAACTGTCTGGAAATCAAACTACAGCCATAGTATAATCAAATGGAAGTGAATTGCAGAGACTCAATTCAAGACTGGCCTAACAACCAGGTCTTTCTGTTAACTAAGCTCATAGGACTTAGTATCATCTGCTACAAACTCTGTTTTCACATCTAAGCAAGTCTATTTACTAAATATAGACACAGTTAGACTTTTTGCAAAGTTTTATAACTTGGTCAAGTTTCTTCCTTCAGTAAATCAATAAGATAAAAATTTCCTACCCCCCCCCCCACCTTTTTTTTTGACCCAGGGATTGAACCTAAGGGCAGACAACCACTGAGCCACATTACCAGCCCTTTTTATTTATTTATTTATTTATTTAGACCCCAACAGTGTCTTGCTAAGCTGCTTAGGGCTTCACTAAGTTGCTCAGTCTGGCTTTAAACTTGAAATTCTCATGCATCAGCCTGCTGAGTTCTTGGAATTACAGGTGGGCGCCACTGCATCTTGTAATCCCACTTCTTAATAAAATTAAAATTTTAATTAAATGAGTTTGAGGTTATTTTTGTGTGAATGAGATCAGAAAAACTACTTAAACTTACTTGATTTTATGCTGTTTTAATTGCATTCTAAAATACCTTTGACTACAAAAATCAAAATCATTTACCTCTTAATCATGTTCTATTAAACATATAGTGGACAGTTTAGGCTTTAATTTTGACTTATAGTTAAATTTAAAATTTATTTGCTTTACAATCATGAAAGAGATGGAAGGCATCTTGGGATAACTCTTAGAAGCTGAAAATTTAATTGAACTACAACATTGTTACTCCTATTAAGCATCCTCTTACTGGAGGGTAATGCCATCTTTTCTGTCTTGCAGAAGAATCCATGTCAGCCAGCCAGGTTTCAAGTACACAAACACTGGTTTAAAATCTGCTAAAGGCAACCTTACAAAGATTCTCTTGGAAAGTAAATATGGTTTCAACTACAAGGGTGATCACAACCTACATAACATAACAAAAGCAAAATATTATGAGATGGTATTCAATGCTCTCACAGGGATAAGTACAGGATGCTATGGAGGATTTGAAGACCTATGCTCACCTTTGAGAATCAGAAATCTTCCTGTAACATCTGATTTCCTATTTGAGTCTTGAAAATATATATATCAGTTTTCTATCACTGCATCGCACCTCCAGTTTAACAGTTTAACACAACACATGATCATTGTCTCACACTTTCCATAGGTACTTTGGCTTAGATTTTCTCACAAGTAGGGTCCCCAACTATTTCTGGTTTCCCTGGGATTTCCCTGGTTTTGAAACCAGAAATCTCACATTAGAGAAAACCTCTTAGTCCCAGGCAAATTAGGCAATTCTCACAAGTACTCACAAAATAGCAACTGAGATGTTAACTGAGGCCAAATTCATCTGGGCTTTCCAGCAGGCTGAGACAGCATCCAGGATCACTCAGCATTCACTACAGGATTCAGCTCTCTCAGTGCTGTGAGACTGAGTTCCTCACATCCCACTATTCATTGGCCAGAAGTTGTAATCTATTCCTTGGCAGTTGACTCTTTCACCAGAGTCAGCACTGAGAGCCAGGAAGACACAGTCTTTTTTAATCTAATTACAAAAGTGACATGCCATCACTTTTGCAAAATCTGATTGTTAGAAACATGTCACAGAAGGGTTTTCAAGGTGGCATAATAGAGGAGGTTGCCTTTCTGGCTGTTCTGAGGTATAAAACCAAGAAAGAAGATGGGCAGCTTCTCAGGAAGTGAGTACTGGAAACTTCAGAGATATTATAAATCCGTAGGGAGAAACTTTACTGCCTCAGATCCATACTGATAGGTGGGTAGACACACAAACAACATAAAAAGCAAGGGAACAAATCTCCCCAAACAAACCAAGATACTCCAATAACAGAATTCATTGACACCACAGTGGAAGAAATGTCAGAGAAGGAGTTTAGAATATATAAAGTTAAACTGATCTGTGAAATAAAGGACAGTATAAGAAATTAAATCAGAGAGAAAATGTAGGAAGTCAAATATCACTTCAATAAAGAGCTAGAGTAGCTAGCTTACAAGTCCTTAAACTGAAGAAATCAATAAACCAAATTAAAAATTCAATTGAAAGCATCACCTACAGACTAGATCAATTGGAAGACAGAATTCCAGGGAGAAAAAAACCAACTATATAATCTTGAAAACAAAATTGACCATGGAGAAAAGATGTTAAGAGACTATGAGTGGAACTTCTAAGAATTATGGGATAACCTGAAAAGACTGAATTTAAGATTTATTGTAATAGATGAAGGCTCAGAGAGATAAACAAAAGGAATGCACAATCTTTTTAATGAAATCATATCAGAAAATTTCCCAAAGAAAATTTCCTAAAGAATGAAAGAGAAAGTCAAATACAGGTGGCTTACAGGATCAAAACTATGCAAAATTACAACAGATGACACCAAAGCACATTATTATAAAAATGCCTAACATACAGAATAAGTATAGAATTTTAAAGAGTGCTAAAGAAAAATGACAGGTAACATTTAGAGGGAAACATAACCTGGATCTCAGCTAATCTCTCAATCCACACCCTCAAAGTTAGGAGGTCTTGAAATAATATATAACTAAGCTGAAAGAAAATGGATTGCCAACAAAGAATACTATACCCAGCTTCAGAATTACTGATGAAAGAAAAACCTTTCATGATAAACAAAGTTAAAAGAATTCACAACCAGAAAGCCTGTACTACAAAACACACTCAATATTTTATGAAGAAGAAATTAAAAATAAAAATGAAAACCATCAAAGGAAGTAACTACAGTAAAAGAACAGTGAATCGATGTAAAAGCTAATTCAAATTATAAACCAGAAATATTCAAAATACAGGGGATAAAAATAATACCTTAATAATAACATTGAATGTAAATGGCCTTAAACTAATTAGTCAAAAGACATAGACTGGAAGATTGGATTACAAAGTTACAATATGCTGTTTCCAAGAGACTCACCTTATATGCAAAGACATCCACAGATTTAAAGTAAAAGGATGGGGAAAAAACATGGTATGTTTTTTGATTTTGTAAACAATCAGGGGTTTCTATCTTCTTATCAGATGAGGTGGATTTGAAGCCAAAGTTAATCAGAAGAGACAAGAAGGACATTTCATACTGCTTAAGGGAATTGTACATCAGCAAGACATAACAATCAAATATTTATGCCCCAATCAATGGAGCATCTATGTACATCAAACAAACCCTTCTCAATTTCAAGAAACAAATAGACCATAAAACAATAATACTAGGTGACTTTAACACACCTTTCTCATCACTGGATAGAGCTTCCAAAGAAAACCAAATAAAGAAGCTACAGAACTAAAAAATACAATTAATAATTTAGACTTAACAGACATATAGAATAATACATTCATCAATGACTGAACTCATTGTCCTCTCAGTAGCACACGGAGCCTTCTCTAAAATAGGGCATATCTTAAGCCACAGAGCAACTCTTAGCAAATAAAAAAAATAGAAGTAATACCTCATATCCTATCAGATCATTATGAAATAAAATTAGAAATTAGTAATGAAATAAAAAATAGAAGCTATTCTAAGACCTGGAGCCTAAATAATATGACTAAATAATATGCTAGTAAATGACAAATGGATAGCAGAAGAAATCAGGGCTAAAAAAATACTTGGAGGTAAATTAGAATAGTAATACTACATATCAAAATATGTCAAATACCATGAAGCCAAGGCTAAGCAGCAAGTTCATTGTATTGAGCTCATTCGTTAAAAAAAGAAAAAGTTAATAAATAAATGACCTAATATTACATTTCACATCCCTAGAAAAAGAAGAACAAATCAACACCAACAGCCGTGGGAGATAGGAAATAATTAAAATCGGAACTGAAGTCAATGAAATTGAAACAAAAGAAATAATCCAAAAATTGATAACACAAAAAGCTGGTTCTTTGAAAAAAGTCAATAAATTTGATAGACCCTTAGCCAAGCTAACAAAGAGATAGAGAAAGTTCCACTTACTAAAATTTGAGATGAAAAAGCAAATAACACAATGGATACTACTGAAATACAGAGGATAAACAGAACCTATGTTGAAACTTTATCCTCTAATAAAACAGAAAAGCTTGAAGACATCCACAAGGTTCTAGAGACATACGACCTACCCAAGTTGAATCAGGAAGACATAGAAAATTTAAACAGATTATTTTTAAGCACTGAAATTGAAGATGACACCAAGAGCCTACCAAGAAGGAAAAGCCCATGACCGGACGGATTCTAAGCTGATTTCTACCAGACCCTCAAAGAAGAACTCGCATCAATCCTCCTCAAATTATTACATGAACAATAAAATGAGGGGACCCTTCCAAACTCATTCTATGAAGCTAGTGTCACCCTGATACCAAAACCAGACAAAGACACACCAAGGAAAGAAAGCTTCAGATAAATATTCCTAATAAACATAGATGCAAAAATTTGTATTAAATACTGGCAAATCACAACAAAATCATATGAAAAAGATAATGAACCATGATCAAGTGGGGTTCATCCCAGGGAAGAAAAGTTGGTTCAACATATGGAAGTCAATAAATGTAATTCATCACATCCATAGACTTAAAGACAAGAATCATATATTATCTCAACAGATGAAGAAAAAACATTTGACAAAATATAGCATCCATCATGCATTCATTTTCAAAACACTAGAAAAACTAGGGATAGTAGGAACATACCACACAATGTAAAAGTTATCTATGCTAAACCCAAGGCCAGCATCATTCTAAATGGAAAGAAATTGAAACATTCCCTTTAAAAACTGGAACAAAACAGGGATGCCCTCTTTTACCACTTCTATTTAACATGGTCCTGAAAACTCTAGCCAGTGCAATTAAACAGAATAAAAGAAACTAAAAGGATACAGAAAGAAAATAACTCAAACTCTGTCTATTTACTGATGACATGATTCTATAAAACCCCCCAAAATCCACCAGAAAACTTCTAGAATTTATAAATAATTTAGCAATGTAGAGGATATAAAATTAACACCCATAAAGCAATTGTTTTCCTATGTATAGGTGATAATCAAATGAAAGAGAAATTAGAAAAACTATTCCATTCATAATAGCCTCAAAGAAAATAAAATATTTGAGAATCAATCTAACACAGGAAGTGAAAGACCTCTACAGTGAAAAAGAACACTAAAGAAAGAAATTGAAGAAGATCTTAGAAGATGGAAAATTTCCCATGTTCTTAGATAAACAGAATTAATATTGTCAAAATGGCCATAGTACCAAAAGTGCTACACAGATTTTAAAACATTTGGAAAAATAAGAGGTCCAGAATAGCGAAAGCAATCCTCAGCAAGAAAAGTGAAGCAGGAGGCATCATAATACCAGACCTTTAATTATATTACAGAGCAATAACAAAAATGGCATGGTATTAGCATCAAAACAGAATTGAAGAACAGAAGAGAAGACACAAAGGCAAACCCATCTAAATACAGTTATCTCATACTAGACAAAGTTTCCATAAACACACATTGGAGAAAAGATAGCCTCTTCTACAAACGGTGCTTGGAAAACCAGAAATCCATATGTAATAAAATAAAATTAAACCTCTATCTCTCACACTGCACAAACTCAACAATAAGTGGATCAATGATCTAGGCATTAGATCAGAGACTCCGTGCCTACTAGAAGAAAAAATATGTTGAACTCTCTTCATCATGTTGGCTTAGGAACCAAAGACTCCTAAAGTGCAAGAAGTAAAATCAAGAATTAATAAATGGGATGGTATCAAACTAGAAAGCTTCTTCACAGCAAAAGAAACAATCAAGAACATGAAGAGAGAGCCTACAGAATGGGAGAAAATCTTTGCCACCTGCATCTCAGAGTGAGCATTAATATCCAGGATAGATAAAGAACTCAAAAAACTCAATACCAAAAAACCCAAATAACCCAATCAAAAAATGGGTTAAGGAACTGGGAAAACATTTCACAGAAGAAAACATGTGATCAGTCAACAAACACATAAAAAAGTGTTCAACTTGACCAGTAATTAGAGAAATGCTAATTAAAATTACACTGAGATTTCATCTCATTCCAATGAGAATGGAAATTATCAGTAATACAAGTAACAATCAATGTTGCCAAGGATGTGGAGAAAAAGGTATGCTTATACCTTGCTGGTCAGAATGTAATTGGTGAAACCACTCTGGAAAGCAGTATAGAGTTTCATCAGAAAACATGAACCCCCATTTGATTCAGTTATCCCACTCCTTACCCAAAGCACTTAAAACCAGCATACTCTAGTGATGTGGCCACATCAATGTTCACAGCAGCTCAATTCACAATAGCTAAGTTGTGGAACCAACCTAGATACCCTTCAATAGATGAACGGATAAAGAAATTGTGGTACATATACAAAATTGAATATTACTCAGCCATAAAGAAGAATGGAATTATGGCATTTGCTGGTAAGTGGATGGAACTGGAGAATATCATGCTAAGTGATATTAGTCAGTCCCAAAAAATCAAAGGTAAAATGTGGTCTCTGATATGTGGATGCTGAAGCACAATGGGTGGCGGGGAGAGTGGAGGTTCACCGGATTGGACAGGGAGTACTAGGGGGAAGTGGGGAGGGTTTGGAATGGGAAAGACAGAAGAATGGATGGAACATAATTTTCTGTTTATGTATGAATACATGAGCAATGTAACCACATTGTGTACAACCACAAGAATGGGATGCTGAACTCCATGTATGTATGATATGTCAAAATACACTCTACTCACATGCATAACTAAAAAGAGCAAATAAAAATTTTTAAAAAAAGGTAAAAGTAAAAAAAAAAAAAGGGAAAAGCAGCAGCAGCAGCAGCAGATGTCACTGGCTAGATCCAGCTCACCTTCATGGGGAGGGGAATGTGCAAGGTGTGGGCACCTGGGAACCCAGCTGGCCATGTCCAAGGCTTTCTACACAAGAGAATCAGCCAGAAGACCCAGCAAAGGGGAGAGTCTTGTGGGGCTGATAAACATTTTCTATAGGGCACCTGAAAGGCACCATCAATTCATCTGATTAAGAATTTGGTCAATCAATAAAAATCAAAGTGAATTCTATTCTCAATTTCATTTTTAAATATTTAGTTATATATAGTGAACAAATAAGGAAGTGCACATGTGCATGCATGTTTGTCTGTATATGGGGACTGGAGCAAGTTGTTCTGAATGATTATTTCGTGCTGTTTATTAATTTTCCAGTTCCTTAATTCTATAGTCACTCTAAGATGGGATAAAAGTCTTCTCTGGACTGAGCTTCCTGCCTTTTAAAAACTGTCATTTCCTCTTGCTTTCTCATCTTTTTGGTTCTTCAATGTGCCTGTTTCCCTTCAGATGCTGCTTTTTCTATTACTCCCCTTTTCCCCAAATATACCGTTTTTTAAATTTCTTTTAATTGGTTCCACATGACAGTAGAATGCACTTTGATATATCACACATAGATGGGAAATAATTTCTCATTTTTCTGAGTGTACATGTTGCAGAATCACATTGGTCATGCAGTCACATGTATACATAAAGTAATAATGTCTGTTTCCTCCTTCTACCTTTCCTATCCCCATATTCCCCCCCTCCCCTCTACCTAATCTAAGGAAATACACTCTTAATACTTCATACTACATAAAATATTCGTCAACCCTTTAGGTTTCAGCAGAAGCAACACTTTCTCTGAATTCCCTGAGCTAATGCAATGTTCCTTATCAAACATCTTCATATCTGTTTATTTCACATTCTGCAGCCCTGTCTTTAAATTTATATAATTACACAGTTTATGTTGAATTCCTAGGGTGTCAGCTCCATGTGGAAATGCACCATTTCCCCTCCTCCTAGACTACTTAATAATGTTTTCCCTCGTCCAAGACTAATTAATATCTCACATAGACATATTCTCTTTAACCACTTGCTGAAGGAATGAATACACTTCTCATAATTCATTTTTTCTGAATAAATGTTTCATTTCTGAATCAGGATGGTGTTTTACCCGGTTTGTCTATATTTGTTAAAGAAGTAGTGCTAAATTAAATTAGATTAGGATTAAAGTTACCTTGTATCTGGGATTAGTAGGTGATGAACTGAAACCTAAATTAGTATGTAAACAAACTACACCTAACTTAGCCCTCTGGTCTTGTAGCCAATCACTGAGTCTCAGACAATCACAGCCTCTGAGCTTCGTCCAATCACAGGCTGCCAGCTGCTCAGTCCACACAAAAATCTCATCAAGCCATCCCCTGAGAAGGCCGTGCCCAACTGTAAGCAATCAGGTTCTTAACAGGTACCTGCTTCTCCCATTTATAAATATTCCCTGCCCATTTTTCTGGGAGGAGATATCAACATCTCTCTATTCTGAATACTACCCAATTCGTGAATTGTTCTTTGCTCAATAAACTCTGTTAAATTTGGGTTGGGGTGTAGCTCAGTGGTAGAGCACTTTCCTATCTTGCAAAAGGCCCTGGATTTTATACTCAGTGTTGCAGTTTAAAATTTAAAAAAAAAAAAAAAAGAAGAAGAAGGAGGAGGAGGAGGAGGAGGAAGGGGGAGGGGGAGGGGGAGAGGGAGGAAGAAGGGAAAGGAGGAGGCAGAGGAGAAGGCGAAGGAGAATGGGGAAGGATGAACGAAAGAGAATATTTGGTTATAACCAAATAAAAAGAACTAATTTTAATTTGTCTGTTATTTTTTTTCAGTATAAATAACACAAAATGGAGCATTTTTCCACTGTATATTAGTTCCTACCATACTAGAAGTCATCGATATTTCTGTGAATAAGAATGTTACTCTACTGAATGAGTACAATTAAATATTTTTATTTGAACTATACCCCATAAAATGTAGTAATAACATATGTATTCACTGTGCTCAGTTAGATGATGAAACACTTAAATATGCATTTATTTATGCTCTCCTTAAGGTATCCTTTTGGACTTATTAGTATATAGAAATATCCTAATTTACCAAAGGAAGCTAGTGTGTTCAGGGCCAGTAAGTAACTTGCCAAAGGTTTTGCTACTTCAAAAAACAAAGTATTTAACTCCTCTTAGTTCCATCCAAGTTCCCCATTTACCACGTCGCTGTTATTTCAGACGTTCAGCCGCTACTTTACCTTCATGCCTAGGAGAATAGGAGAGCACCACCTGTCAGGCTCTGGTGCAGGTCCAAGTACAACTTCTTGACTTCCAGTGGGATTTCAGTATTTTATGCTGCTAACTAGAATCTCCACGAGAGGGCGCAGTGACCCATGGAAACCTTTTTTTTTTTTTTAGCTTCAATTGACTTGAAGTGGGAGAGGTGAGGGAAAGAGAGGAAGCAGAGATCCCTTTTAAGTAATTAAAGTCCAGCTACTTTTAATTCTGGCATTACAGACAGCTGATCAGATACTGAAAGTGCTTCTCAGTCGGCTAATCAAGCCTAAATCCTTTCTAGATGTGAGTCATTTGGGAAAATTGGTTATAAGTGTGTCTATTAGTAAATACTTCATATGTTTTTACATCTAGAAGATGCTGTCTTATGATTAATTCGAAGGCACACGTGGGTCATGGAAGAAGCACGATTGGAATCTTCTTTCACTTTTCCTTCCCTACATGCCCTTTCATGTCAAGCTCAATTTTCAACTTTTCTGGGAATCTTTCCTTAATGGTATCAGCCTTAAGAATCAATTCCTCCTTCCTGTGAGCACTAGTAATCCCATTATGTATCTGTTGAACCTGTTCCCACGAGGGGTGATTTTTAGGTGTTATACCTGGTGCTGAGTAGGGGATAAAGATACTAACACAAACCTTGGCTTGAAAGAACTCTAAACCCGAAGGAAATGAGGGGAAAATGAATCTTGGAAAAAAAAAGGGGGCACTCATTACTGACTCACCTTACTTAAAGTCAAACTTTAAGTTTCAAACACTGCACTCAAAAGCCGGTGTTTTTTTTTGTCCCAGTGTGACAAAGAGATCATAGAATTTCAATTCCCTCCCAGCCTTGGAGAAGCATTATAGATCCTCAGACAGTATGTGTTAGGTATAACTGAAACTTATGGTAACTGAAGTTTATGCATAATCATTTGACTGAATTTCCTCTATATTAAACCTTTGGGAAAACCCTACTTGCAACAGGTGACAAAATTCTCTCTTACTCTCCATGTAAGATGTAACTGTACATAAAAAAAATATACAAAAACGAAGATTTTCCAGTGTGTCCATATTAAGCAAAGTTATTAATTAAAATACAAACAGTATTTTTGGTCACCCACTTGGTGTGATGAGCTTTGCTACAAGAGTAAACTTGAGACCTAATTAAATAAACAAGGTGGTCAGGAGGCCCTGGTGGAATGTTTTAATAGGCTTTGGAAGAGACTCTTGTAGAAAAAGAGGAGAAAAGACAATTCCTATAAAGCCTTTATAAGAAACATCAGGTTGATAAGGACTTCAAATGAGTAATCACATACCTAGTCAACTTACCATTGATAGTTAGGTGACTTTGAAAAATGAGAAAGTACTTGAAAACAGTAATTTATTTAAAGTTTGTTTTTATCTAAATTTCATTAGGTACCAAAAATAATTTGAGAACAACTTTAATTATCACAAGTAAATTTATGTACTTATATGCATGTAAAATATTTGAAAATATACTTTTAACCAAGGACTTTATGCACATTTACATAATATTTTAGGAAGGAAATAACAAAATGAAATTAAATAAGTGCTTAGTTGATGCTCGTACAACGTACAGAACAGATGGTTTGAAACATGTGCAGGACCAGGCATGCAGTGTCTTCCCTATCTATGAGCATTCAGAGTCTTGAGAAAATTGGAATTCATCCTCCTACATTCTTGGTCTTATTAGCTTCAAAAACTTGGGCTGGTAGAGAGAGATAGCAAACATAGGTGAAAACTAAATATTATTTAGAAATCTTTGTGTATATCCAAGGATAAGTAGAGTCTTGGCCCAAACTAGGCAATTTTTGTTAACATTTTTCTTTAAATAAATGCTCTCTGAAAATAGAGTTTGAATAATAATAAAATATTATAGAAGATATTTATATGCATTGCATTATATACATATATATACACACATATATGAATTTTTGAACACAAGGATGGTATCAGGGAAACCATCAGAATATAATATAAAGAATGAAATACAGATAAATTTTATAGAGACAGCCAGAAAATATTATGTTAATAAATCTTGTATGTGGAAAGTTTAGGATTATATTTATAGTGCATGTAGTTTCACAATACTTGAGGTATTTTTTTAAAAGTCAATCCAGACTAATGTTCTTCTTATCATTACCATAAGGACCATAAAGAGACAACAAAAATAAATAGGCCTACAG
This sequence comes from Callospermophilus lateralis, assembly GCF_048772815.1. Classification (NCBI taxonomy): domain Eukaryota; kingdom Metazoa; phylum Chordata; class Mammalia; order Rodentia; family Sciuridae; genus Callospermophilus; species Callospermophilus lateralis. Next base: position 8,926,819 of record NC_135318.1, read on the forward strand.
TGTATTTGAAGGAATGGTTTTCAATCCCCCCAGAAAGACAAAGAACTCAAGGAGGTGTGGAGAACCTCACTTCCAAACTAACGAAGTTAATGGGTGGGTTGGGGTGAACTAGGGTAACAGGTTGCAGTTGAAATAACAGTAGGATCCACAATTCATCTGGACTCTGCTGTATCAAAGAGTTAAAAACCACTTGTTCAAAATCTGTCTAATAAGGATCTGGTAAGCCTCTGACTGAAGTGTTTGCGTGGACTGTAGCCAGCATAATTCTACCTGTGCAAGTTGAATGATGCTCTTCCCAATAGATGGTGCGACATCTCAAAAGACTTAGATTCTGTGAGAACTTCATCTGAATGAGATTGTATAGATTTTCTGACATATGCCCTCACACATCCCACTTCATGCAACAAATTATTCTGGGGTAACAATTTCTTAAGGTGACCTTCAGAAGACTGTTTACTAATAGCTAGCATGTTGGTAAAGGGGAGGATATAGGGAATTTTGGACTTCAAATTGGTAGTTTTTCTTTGAAAAGGCATTAAAGTTCATGTGTACCACCCAATGTAAATGACACATAGACTTATTCTCTAGCTCTGGCCTTTCTGAAAAATGTCCATCCCACAGTCAGAAGAAGTAATCTACTCCTCCTCACCTCATTCTTCCTCACATCCAAAGTTCAAACAGGAAAGCCTTTGCATTTATACTCTGTAAGTGGTTTGCCTTTCCCACACGTGGATGTTCTTCAACACTGGTCTCCTGTCTAGATGTCCCTTTGCTTATGACTCATTCCTTAGGTTCTTATCCTATCAATTCTGGCTTTTTAGTATCTCAAATCTGCCTGCTCTGTGCGTGGTGACAGTCACTGCCTTAATCTCTGCTCTCAGAATTGCTCACCTGCACTGTCTTAGAGGTCTCCTAATGATGAGCCCATTGTGTCCTGGGCAGCCAGCAGAAGGCCTGCCTGAGAGCTGGCGGTTTTGTTTAAAGCATGTGCTGAAGGAGCTGATCTCAAAGTTCATTCATGTCCATGGACAACCTATTGTTTGCTGAAAAGGTTCAGTTTCTGAGCCATATAATAAGTTCTGGATTGGGCACCTAATCCATCCCCTCACCTTATATTTTTCCTTTTTATTAACATATCATTTGGTTTGAATGGGAGTAGTTATCCAAGGGATCATACAGATGCACACCATATTGTATTGAAAGAGAGATCAGAGAGAATGAGTTAAACAGAAAATAAATCTGTGAACTTAGAAGAAGATAAAAATACCTGTTGTTATTGAACCTAGCTGAATGGAAAACATTTCATGTTCTTGGAACCACAAATTTAGAGTTAACCAAAACCCTATGGCTTTTCAAGGAGCATAACCACCAGAGTCCAGCCAAAGGTCGCCTAGGCACCTTGAACATTTTTATTCACTCAAACGAGAAGAGACCAATTCAGTAAGAGAAGAAATCATGTTAAAATAATGTAAATTGTCAACATTTTGCCAGAATGACATAAAGTCTGTTTATTTAACCTTTATAGAAGGTCTGGGGGAGGTTTTGGAAGGTTTTGACACACGGGGGAAAAGTAAATTATGAAAGAAAGAATAAGAATCAAATCTTGAATAGTTAACTGGACCTGTGGGGCTTAGGATAGCTTCTGAGTGTGGTTGGTCAGAGTCAAGGCGGGGATCAATCCAGGTGTTTTTATTACTCACGCTGTCTCATCTGGTTTTCATGTGAACATTGTCCCATAGACTAAATCTCAGATTTTCAATGTGTTCAGCTCATTTCCTCACTAGGTTGGCTTTGTGTTAGAGCAACAGTAGTGGCAAATGGATTAGTTACTCTTGTTCCTTTGTTCCCCGAGCCTGGCCTCACCCAGAGGGACATTGGCCCTGCAGTAGGGACCAGTGGATTATTCCATCCACAGCGAACTCTTTACTTTCCCATTTGTAATGATTGTCATGTCCTTTCTACCAGCTTTTCTCTCCACATCCTTAGGTTTCCAAATACCTCTTGCCATTTAAGTGTCTGGTCAAATGCTGCCAGCTTTAGTAGATATTGTGTCAATATTTTTAAAAGTATAAACTAATTAACTAGCTAAGGCCTTTGAGTCAAACAGAACAATAAGTTTTCTATCTTCCAGGCGTATGCATACTTACACACGTGCACACACCACAGTTACACGGAACACAGACAGAATTTTATGGCTAATGGAAGGAAGACGATACCATCCTATCTCCAAAGGTAGAAGTTATTACAGAATATGTGAGCCCAAAGCTGAATATTAAAAAGGAGGGCAACTGGTAAAAATATCCATGAGGGTTGGTGGAGTTAATTAAGTGATAGAAAAGGGGAGGCTTATTTTTAGAGCTAATAGTTTTTAAAAAGTCCACAGATTTTTTTTTTCCTGAAGGAACATGCTAAAATATCTGCAAAGGTTGAAGGGCAGTACTGTGTAAGTGTATAATAAATTATATGTGTGGTTTGTAAAATAATTTAATTACGTAGAATTAAATCTAAGTGTTGAGAGAAATCTAGTAAAACATATGACTTAGTTGACACTGTTTTCTTTTTCTTTCCTTTTGTTTAATCTTTATTTATTTATTTTTATGTGGGGCTGAGAATTGAGCCCAGGGCCTCACATGTGCAAAGAAGGCACTCTACCACTGAGCTACAGCCCAGCCCTAAGGTGACACTTTTGTTATAGTCATTATATCACCATTTATTTAATATTACATCATATACAATAATATAACATGATAAAATGATAATATTATGATATCCATTGTTATACCTCCTTTATTCTTTTATCTCATTATGGTATGATTTTTAAAAATCCTTCATTTTAAATCCATGAATCCATAATCTGATAATTTACACCTGTCTCTTTCACTAGATAGACATATGCAATCATTTCAAATGGAACTTGAACAGCTTCCTCTCTGATTTTCAAAATTACTTGTACTTTTGGGAAATTTAAATTCATCAAAATAGAAATCAATTTAGATTCTATTTTGAAAATCTATTCGTGTCTATCTTCCTAAAAAGAAAAAAAAATTCTGACTTGATGACATTGAAGAAATGAAAATGATTTATCATCCTAAGCCTAAGCTAACTCCCAAGCCATACAGTTCTTCTTGATTCCTACAGGATAGAGACCATGTGATACAAAGCCTGCATGCAATGATACAGTAGGAGACATTCACTGTGACTGGAGATCAGGGGGAGAAGCTTCCTGATTAGAAATGTGGGCTTGAGGTTTTTGAATACCTGAGGAATAGGCAATATGTGCTGCACACTTACTAATATTCTGTCCTATAGAGCCAAGGGGCAAAAATATTATCTTATTTATTAACCAAATAGAGATTGAACATGTAATTGCTCTGAATATATGTTGCCCAATGAAGGGGCATATTGACTTATAATTAAATGCTAAGTTTCATAATAAGTTGCTGAAAATTCTTGAGATGTTGTGTCATTTTTTAACATTTTGTGCTCTATGGCACAGCTTGATAGCTAGTATACAATGTGCTCCCAGGATATTCAGAGTTTGTAAGACCGAATATTGTAAATAAAATACTTAAGCTTGAATTAGAACAATCTGGAAATTATTTGCATTAAATTCAGAGTGGTCTGACAGTAATAGTCTAGTAATGGCTGACTTGCTTGTTTCAGACCATATATCTCACTAAAAATAATGGGGAAAAATTAGACAATAAAGATGAAGAAGCTGCTTGAAGGTGCTGGAGAGCAGGGGACACTGACAATTTATCAAGCCCAGAGACGAAAAGGTGAGAAGGAGGATGAGCCGGGTGTTTGGGTGCCTTTTACCCCGTGAGGCAGTTATCATTTATGATGCAAAACTGCAACAGACAGGTGAAGAAGGCAGGCAGGGCTCCCCTTGGAGACCCAGGGAGACATTGTAGCTTGGAGCTTCCCTTGAGATGATGACACGGTTAGTTTCATTTAATTTATTGGTTCTGTTTAGTTGTACATGACAGAAGAATCCATTTTGACGTAATTATAGCACCATGGACTGTACCTTGTCCTGATTTAGTCCCCAGCACCTCTTCTTCCCCTCCCTTCCCCCCCACACACTCCTTTTTTTCTACTGATCTTTTTGTCATTGTCCCCTAGTTACTTTTTAAAAAACTAATTTCTTGTGATTGTGCAGGATGGTGAGATTCACTGTGGTATAATCAAATGTGTACCTAGGAAAGTTATGTCAGATGAGGTGGTTTAAAAAAAAAAATTCAGATTTTGCCTCATAATTCCAAAAGGGCTATGCTTGAGTGAGAAAGAAATCGACCAGAAATTGTCTCCTCTTGAGGGTTTAAATCCTATAGTAATTAGTTACTAAATAACTATACCTCACATGATGCCATAAGTTTTACAATAAAATTTTAAATGAAATGGTCTATATATACAGGGACTCTGCAAAAATTATTAAGCAATAATTTGTACACATTGGGGAGGCTCTGTGCGTTGGAAAAAAAAAAAAAGAAATGTTTCAAAATCTTCCAACATTCCTGCCTTGATTAAAAAGTGACATATGACTACTATCCTGTACTTTGGCGATACGTTTCCCAAAGAATCTGGGGTTAGATTTCCCCCTTCTATGCAACTTTAAAAATTTGGAGACGTTTTTCATTCACAAGACAGTTACTGATACATTTAGGCTTGAGTCTACCTTCTTAACTCAGAAAATACAAGAAATTCAGTAGTAGTCGTTTACGTAGTCATTTATGTCTCCTTTAAAGCCAACAAAGACTAAACATATGGAAAGCTAATGACAAACAGAGGAAAACACACAATCATAAAAGTCATTTTTCAATCAAAACCCTAGGATCTGAAAACCGTGTCCTCCTGAAATTTGCATATTAAAATCCTAGTTTCCAAGGTGAAGACCTTAGGACATGGGACCTTTGGGAACAGAAGAGGTCCTGAGTGCAGCATCCTCATAAATGGGATTATTGCCATGATAAAATAGACCTGAGAGGTCTAGTTGCCCTTTCCACCAGGTGAGGAACACTGAGAAGGGACCACCCGTGAACTAGGATCGAGCATCAGATCTCCCCTTGTTCTGATCATGGCCTCTGCAGCCTCCAAAACGGTAAGAAATAAGTGCCTGCTGTTTATAAGCAACCTAGTATTTTGTTTTAGCAACCTGAACACACTAAGGGAAAAGAGGGAAATGATAAAAGTAACATAGAGTAAATGGTCTGAATTTCTTGTATTTTCTGAGTTAAAAAGGTAGACTCAAGCCTAAATGTTCCAGTAACCATCTTGTGAATGAAAAGCACTCCAACTGAGGTAAGTTTTAAAAATTGCGTAGAAGGGGGAAATCTATCCCCACATTCTTTGGGAGGCCTATAGCTGAAGTAGAGGATAGAAGTGGATGCTGTTCGCTCTATTAAGGCTCCACCTTGTGGCTTTTGTCCCCATTCCAACTACTGGGACTATAGACCCCACTGCTGCATCCTATGCAGGGACTTATCTGTTGACAGGGAACAGCCTTGTCTAAGGCTGCACCACCCCAAGGTGGTGGGCTAATGGCTGACGACTTATTGATGTGGGGATGAAAGTCCTGCTTCTCTCGCCTTGATTTTGGCAACTGAGAAAGTTCATCTCATCTCCTCAGATGCAACCACTCTGTTGTCATTTTCTCCCTCAGATGAGCCCCTTCTCAAATGCTTCTTCAGAGGTGTATCTGGTGAATGCGCTCCCGATCAAATCAAGGTGCAACCACCTTCCTCCTCGTCTGTTTCTGGGGAATTGAAGGCAAGACCCAACAGTTGAAAGTGAAAGGACACTGGATCAGTCAACTAGGAAGGACTAAATTGATCTTGTATCCAACAAACTTGCTTACGATTTGATTTGTTCTAATTATCCACAGGTGCTCTCGGGTCTCCTCAAAGGTAAGGACAACAGATAGCATGACCATTTTATTTTATGCCTTCGCATACGTAACTTTGTTTTCCTTCTCTCACTGGAGTAGCCAGAATTCCATATTTATATTTAATGAAAGTAGATACTGTATCCATCCTGTTCTTGTTCTTGATATCAATGCAAAACTCCTCACATTCCACCAAGTATCATTGCCTTTTGTCTTTTTCATTTCTTGCAGCTATCTTGTACCAGAATAAGATGTTCCATTCTTCTAATTATGAGTGGAAATTTGATGCTATAAATTGATTGTTCTGCTTAATGAAGATAATCTTCTAATTGGTCTCTATTATTCTCTTAAGATAGTGAATAGTGATGAGTTTAAAAATATACCTAATCTTGCTTTCAGGTCTAAACTCACCTGGGTCAAAATATATATAATTTGCTGAAATTATCTGCTTTTTTTTTAGGATTTTAAAATCACTTTTGTGGATAAGACTAGCCTCTAATGTTCCTTTTTTGGGAGGCAGGGGTAAAGCCTTTATCATGTGGTTTTCATCATGTTTTTTGATATAAAGAAAACAAACAAAAACTGGACTAATACAGAGAGTGTTTATCTTCATTCCTTCTTCTCTCCCTCCCTCCTTTCTCCCCTACCTCCTCCTTCCCTACCCTCTCCATCCTTCCTCTTTTGTTCTCTCTTCTCCATTCCTCCCATTTTCCTCTTCTCCTCCTCTTTCATTCATTTCTTTCTCTCCTTTCTTCCTCCTTCTTCCTCTCTTCCTATCTGGGAAAATGTGGAGTTTGGCATCATTTTCCTTTAACTGTCCATGAAAATCATCAGGTGAAATCATTTGTGCCTAGAGTCCTTTATGGGAGGATTTCAATTAAGAATGCCACTTTATTTATTTCAGCATTACACCAATTGTGTACTTTAACCTCATTTCAACTATAAGAATAATATGATTTCTAATGTGCACAGCAGCAACATGGTCATAAGACAAGCCAGGAAAAAACTCTGCCCTCAGTTACGTGTATGATGATCAATGTCAAGTTCACTAAAAACTGCTTCTGTTATAATAGTCCCTGCAGCCCAGGAAGCTCCCCAGTGCAATGCACCTGAGAAACATAATATTCTGTTGCCATTTAGCAACTCAAGGACTAAGGGGCTGTCTGCATCAAGCACAATAGCTATGAAATAAACTTAGGAATGCAAAGGAAAAGAGGAAAACAAAAATATTGCCAAATTCCTAATATATATTTGAAAAGGGAAATAAGATACAAGCTGGGCTTAGTTAGGGTCCTACTGGTAAATAAATGCAGTTATGCTTTTATTTAAATACATCAGTTAAGAAAGTATTTCTAAAGTATAAAATATCTTACATCTTCATAGTTGCATGTGTGTCAGTGAAAACTAACACATAATGATTAACAATTAGAAAATCCTTAGTTAAGTTATTCAATATAAAATATTCATTATCCCAAGGAAAGGTAAAAAAAAAATTCCAAATTTGGTGCAATGTCAATGAAAATCCTGATTTTTTAATAAAAATTGACAATTTAATTCCACATTTTTCAGGAAGGGCAAGAACTAAAAATAGCTGAGACAACCCTAAAAATAAACAGCTAAAGTTATAAACTATATGAAAGTGTAATAGTTAAACAAAGGTTAGCATACATTTAACTATGTTTTTAGGGTTTTCCATTTTAAATCACCATTATCCTGAAATAATTTCAAATTCCTAGGAAATTGCAAAAGAATAGAGAGGTCTGCTATACTATTCATCCAGTTTTTCAAATGATTACATCTTGTACAACAAAGTGGGCAGCATCAAAACCAGGAATTTGGGATGGATATAAGGTATGTATGATTCTTTATAATTCTGCCATATTTGTCTGCAGGAAACCACAACCAAAATCAAGATGCATAACTATTCTGTTATGCATAGCTTTTTATGTTCGTTGAGAAATTAACAACAGTTTACTGATTTATTTTTATTGATTTATTTTTTCTGCAATACTGAGAATTACACTGGACCATTCATGCACTACAAACAAGCACATTACCTTTGAGCTGTACCCCTAGCCCTAACAATAACATTCTTCAAAAAGCAAATGGATAGTGGGAAATTGAGACAATGCCTTTACTTGGTGATCAAAGTAAGAATCATTTGTTCCTCCAGATGTGAAACCTGGGAACACACTACAGATTCATAAGTTCATTCTAGTCCTGAGGAACCCTCCAATACCAATGACGACTGAGTCCTTGAGGGGTGTGGACACTATTCTTCAAGCATGTCCACCTTATCAGAGAGAAGGAAAGACTTTGAAAACATTACAGCCTAATGAGAAATGAAAACTTTGTAGAATCTGACCTAGAGGTTGGATTCTGTTACAGAGTAGGAAAATGTTATAAAGAATATGGGCTATCTGAGAAAAGTGGAATATGTTAATAGGCTAGATAAAACTACTGATTCGATGCAAATTTATGAATTTGATAACTGCCACAGTTATATAAGACAACTCCCCTCTTATTATGAAATATATACATAACTATCTGGAGACAAAGAGCCATGATGAACATCATCTGTAAACATGCATATCTCTATTAGTATGTAATACATATATACACATATATAATTAGGACATATGAACACATATATAATTAGGACATATGAATAATAGATATCTCTGGTGAAGAGCATATGAACTTTCTTATTACTATGATTTTCAAAAATATTCAGTAAACTTAACCTTGCTTTCAAGTATTTTTTAAATTAACAAACATGCTAGAATAAATTCCAAATTCATTTTAAAAATACAGTTCATTGCACATAATGTATGCAAGCTTCATATATATTAAAGCCTTAATATGAAAGAAGAAGTCATAGAAATTTATATGACATTATAAACATTGGAGAGTATATAATTTTATTGCTGGGAATATTCTATTCTGAAGAATATTGGCTTGAGACACTCACATGAACACAATGAAATGTGTCTAAGAATGTTTAATATTCATAGTGGCCCAATAGTAGTCACATAAATAAGACAAGACTGGAACAACCAAACTCCATCACCAATGAAGTGAATCATTTGTAAAATATAGACTCTGTGTATAGTATAGGGCATAGAAAATGTATGTTTTTGAACTATGTGTAATAGTGAAGATGGATCTCAGGCTAAGGAAATAAAAGTCAAGCTGTAGAAGAACTCAGTATGATTTTAACTATATGAAACTCGGGTGTCAGCATGTACACACACACACACACACACACACACACACGTATCCATTGTGGGATAGTGTGAAAGCGCACATAGTAGAACTCCAGAGAGAAGTGCAAAATGCAGGTAGGTGGAGATGTGTGAAGGGAAGAGATGAACATCTTCAAGAACAGCCACACAGCAGTTTCAGAGTTTATGGTAAAATAGTGTTCTAATGGTTGATGGAATTAGAATTCTGAGAGGCACCAGTCTATGCCTTAGGCAGGCTGCACTGACCAAAGATGGCACAGCAGTGTCCACCCCACCCTTCCTGCTCTAACTACAGCATGGTATTGGCAACCTTCAACTCATAGGTAGGTCTATGTCCTCTCCTCTAACCTGGGCGCACCTTTGAATTGTCCTCCACCAACGGAGCACCATGGCCATGCTTCAGTGTGACTTTTGAGGCTAGGTCAAATAGGTGAAGTGACTGCAACCATATCAGAGCAGGCACCTATGAAGCCCTGGCTCCGGAAGCTTCTTTACCAAAAGGACCATCCAGGTAGCACACACAGGGAGAGAGAGAGGGCCCAGAAACTCCAGCTCCTTCAGTCCTCAGCTGTTTAGCCGCCCCAGAACCAAGTCAGAACTGAGTGAATGAACTTTCAGATGTCAGCAGCACCCGTCTTAGTCTTGCAGCCCTGTGCCAGACATTGCAACTCAGAGATGAGCCACCCCACCGTGCCCTGTGTGCAATTCTGAAAGAAAAGAGAATGTGTCAACACAATAAAAAGGTTGCTTGACTCCACTAAGTTTAGGGGTAGTTTGTTCACACAGAATAATAGCCAGTATATCACTTTACACACATTTATCTTTTTTATCTATTTAATATTTACCAAAAACAATTTTAAAAAGACAATGGATTAATTAATTTTGAAGGCAGAAAAAATCACCAGGCATTTTAATGCTCAACCAATATACAATTATTTTTTTTCTTTCAGGAGTTCTTATTTTTTAAATTGGAGCTTTATCATTATACATGGTAGTTGGGTTCATCCTGACAAACTCATGCCTGCATGGAAATCTATCTCAGTGCATGTTTCATGTCTTTGGCCCCCCTTCTTTTCCCTCCCATCCTCCCTCTCCTTCCCATTCTCCTTCCTCTCCTCTCCTAGACATCTAGGAGACGTCTATTTATTTATATTTGAGTTGTTCTTTTCATTATCTGATCCTTCCTTCCCTGTTTCCTTTATTTACTCTAACTCAACCAACATAGTTTTTGAAGTGTACAATCAAAAGAAAACAAAAATTTTTGGTGTGAAATGGCTGTCTGAAAACTCCATCAGATTACTTAACATAAAGAAAAGAGCATTACTTTTTCAGCATTTTCTCTAAAAAGGTGAAATACATTGTATGTGAAATTGATGTGTCAACTATCAGGAAATCTAATAAACTCTTCTTTACTGAGGCTCTTAATTACCTACAATCTCAACAGAAAGGACTCCTCCTCCTTGGGAATTATCCTTCTCACATGGACTTCAAACTCTGGGATCCACAATGAAATTATCTTTGGTTGAGACAGAAAATTACTTTAGAAAACCAAATCCGTCTTTCCAACATCCTTCAACTCACCTGGTTGTACTTTACAACATTTCTAGCATGATTTTTTTTTTTTTCTTGTTCAGGTGGACTTACATCCACCACTGTCTCACTGTCTGCACTTCTCCCTCCTTGTTCTTGATTCATGCAATTAGGGGATAGATATTTCCTGTTTCTTAATGATGTCCTGCTCATCTGTCCAGAGACGACTCAAATATTTTATTCAAATTTTAATGAAAGTTTTCTAAAAAAATATTTAGCAAATAACAGTGCCTCTTAAAGATTCACCTGTGTGAGCACCAGCATTATGCCAGCTTGTGAATGGCCATGTTCATTTGTCAGACAAAATACAAATCAGCATGATAAATTTGCTGTTCCATATCCCTACTAAGATATTCAATAATGATATTAATAAAAAATTCAAAAGATGGTGGCAACTTCTTAATTATAATGTGTGACATCCAAAATAGACACAAAACTGAATATAAAATGGAGTATTAACCATATAAAATACTACATCATGAAGACTGAATAAAAGTGCACAAGACTATTGAGCATGGTCACCTGTGAATCTTGGGGTTCTAGGCACTGGTCATTTTCCTCTTTAAAATTTTCTTGCCTTGTCTACGTGTCTTGGCATAGACATATATTACAAAAGTAGTTTATCAAAATATCACTTCTTATCTTCCAAACTGTATAGAATGTCTTTTTCATTAGGAAAAACAACTCAGTCTGGAAATAGACTAACTAATGGTATATTTATCTAAGTTCAATTCGGGTTCTGGTTATATTCTGGGGATTTTCCTGGGAGGATGGTGTGGCTCGATGTTGTGGACGTTTGTGTGAGTACAAACCTTGTTTACTGATTTAGCTTTGAAGCCCATGAAGAGTGTAACCCAATAATGATAGTACGATGCTAATTCAGTACTGTTAAAATACTGAATATTCATTAGATGCTGGTCTCACATATTATTACATGCTTTGTGTGTATATTCATTCTTATAATTCAGAAACTATTTTATCATGATTTTGGACATAAGGAAATATTGAACGTGTCAAATACCTCATCTGTGATTGCTCAGTAGTCCATTTGGGAAAAGCAGGATTGGAACTGATATGACTACAGAGGCCCAGCTGTGAGGCCCAGCCCCATGCCATCTCCTTTAATCCTGTCTCTTCCCACTCCCCATGTCTAGCACCTGGCCCTGTACACAGCCGATTCTCAGATCCTAGATGCAGAATGGCCTTCTGTCTAAAATGTATGAACAGACAAAAATAAGAGATGTAAGTTTGAACTTATGTTCTTAAGTATAATTTTCATACAAATTAATATTCTAGAAATAATGTCAGTCCACAAAGGAAGCGGCACCCCTCCTAGTTGCAGTAGCCACTGTTGCATGCTGAAGTAGACAGATTGTTTTTAATTTTATGGATCAAGGCACCACTGAATATGTTAGATCACTTTCCATGTCAAGCCCATTTCTTTTCCTCATTCCAACAATACATTATCACTTAAGTGTAATTCAAGATCTCTCTTTTAGCATAAAACATCAACAAAACAAAAACAATGAACTGACATGAACCAAAAGGACACTGAATTATAGTATTGATACCATGCACAGTCACATCTACACTATTCACAAATGGAATCTTGTTATCAGTAATGAAATAATATTTTCATTTAGCCCCAGTAGGTGATGATTTTCTGGGTAACTATGTGGACTGATGATGTATCTGAATTTTTTTGTGAGTTTCCTGCTTTGAACCTTCTACGATTTCTTGTACAATGTAGTTCTTTCACTTTTATCTAAAAGACTATGTGGATATATCTACTGGTAAATAAAAAATTGATTTTCACTACCTTTAAATTATTTACTAATTTAACTCATACTCATTACTTGCATATTAAGCAGAACTGTGTAAAGTTGTCTGTAGACATCCTATGACAGATGGCCTTACTTACATGTATTTGTAACAAAAAGGGGTCCAGGTAGGTGTGAGGAAATGCAATTGAATTTGATGGAAAAGCAAGACGTGATGTGTGTGTGGAGGCAACATCCATGTGACAAGGAGGTTGAGGTAACACACCGAAGTTAAGAACCAACTCATATTCTGTATTTTGCTGCATGAACAAAATACCTGGCAAGAACAATTTTGGAGGAGTAAACGGTTTTTGGGGAGCTCACAGCTTCAGAGGTCTCAGTCCATAGATGGCCAACTCCATTGCTCTAGGTCAGAGGTGAGGAAGAACATCCTGGTGGAAGTGTGTGGTGGTGGGAAACAGCTCAGATCATGAAACCAGGAAGGAGAGAGAGAGAGAGAAAGAGAGAGAGAGAGAGAGAGAGAGAGAGAAAGAGAGAGAGAGAGAGAGAGAGAGAGAGAGAGAGAGAGAGAGAGAGACTGACTCCCTGACCAAGGACAAAATATAAACCCAAAGGCATGCCTCCAATGAACGACCAACCTCCTCCAGCCCACTCTCCCTGCCTAGAGTTAGCACCCAGTTAACCCCTATCAGGTTGTTGATGCAGTGGTTGGGTTAAGGCTTTCATAACCCAATCATTTAATTTCTAAACTTTCTTTCATTGTCTCACGTATGAGTTTCTGGGGGAACACTTCATATTCTAAACCACAGCAATCGGCAACACAACTCAGGAGCTGAGACGTGGGTAAGGAAAACACCACGTTGTATTCTTTCAAGCTAGAAAGGTAGTCAGTGTAATGCAGGGGCCAATTTTGCACCTGATCTCATTTTCCATAGGAAATTTATTCCTCAGTCATGTCAGACTGAAAGGGTTACACAAATGCAAAGCATGCATTTTGTTTTCAAGCATTCAATTTTCTTCAAACTTCTAGACTTAGTGACAGACAGCATCACTGCATCTAAAATTCAATACAAACATGCTATGCAATTCAATTGCTTCAGGACAGGAGTTAATTTTTTGTATTAGTATCCAATTCTGAAAAGTTATCCATATGAAAAAGCAATGAAGACATACTTTAAAAGTAATAAGCAAGTTGAATATAGATGTCATCTTTCCATTGAAAATGATTTTTGAATGATTTACTGGCTATTCAAAATTCATATGCATGACCTTGGTTCTTGAACTGAAGATGGAAAAATGATACTGTTTTCAGAGATTTTATTCTCTTATTGCAAAAGTTTCACTTGAATGTATATTTTGGGTGTCAAATGATCTCATCTGAAATGGTACAAGCTTAAAGACAGTATATCTATGAAGCAGAATGGGGTGAGAGCTAGAAAAATTTTACTGCTAGTGACTATAGTGAGCTGCTCTTTCTTAATATATCAGTTGACATTTTGTGTGCAGAATTCATGCATTTCTAATAGTCCCCATAAAATGTCAGCCTGTTCAGGAAGAGTGAGCTGCCAAGCACAGTCTTGGGCCGCACAGACAGTGGCCCAGGGTTGCCCTGCTGAGAAGTCACTACCCCAGTGAGGTGTCAGAGCCACCTTCTCAATGCCATCCACGATTCTGCTCTCTGCTTCCCCCCAAATTCAACTTGAAGGTCTACATTTTTCTTTTTCGAAAGCTCTGTACCAAAAGTGGCAAAGTGAAAGGAAAGTTAAATTCTGCATTATTATTTGAATTGAAAGAGACTTTTAAAATTGCAATTGAATAAATCCATTTCATTAACAATCAAAACAACTCATTTGCCTGTAAAATTCTTTCTCCTCTCCCTCACATCCTAGTCCTTCACAGACACACACACACAGACACACACCACTACCACCACCACCACCACCACCACTACGAATCCGTCCATAACTCATAAAGGGTTTTCTGCAGGGAGAAAAGCTGCAACCATGTAAAAATATTAACTTTGATCTAATATCAAATTTCAAAATTTATTTTTGCTTGAAATCTCCACTTTGTGTTGTTAAATTTTAACTTCTCTAGGAATCTGTCCTGATTCTTCCGATTAGTCCTAATTAGTTATTCCAAACTTTGAGTAGCAACACAGAACATTGCTTAGGTATGGAGACTTGAGAGTTAGGCAACCTGAGTTGATTGGCAGTTCTGGTTCCTATAAGCTGTGTGACTTTGGTGTGCCATTTACTCTCTGTGCCTTAATTACATGATCTGGAAAATGTGAATGCTATTGCTGGAATAGAGTTGATATATTGTGATGATTAAATAAATGTATGGATATGAAGTACCTGTCAGCAGTGATAGCTGAGGTGGCAAATGAGACATTGCCCTCTAAGGATCCTTCACTGAGGGGACCATGAGGTGACCCAACATTCATCCATTGAATGTGCTAAAGAGCCTACTTCCGTGGAACACATGCTGTTCCGTGGCTCCACCGAGGTCATTCTTGTCCTACTGATATTCTACACTGAGTTTAGGATCTTCTTTTCCTAGAAACCCAGAAAATAGCAGGAGACACTGCCCCTCCTGTTAAGTCCTGTGCCCTTTGGACTCTTTTCTGGAGCACACTGGAGTCATACTTTGTTATTTTGTTGGGGTCAGTATGAACTGTGATCTGCCATACCGTGTCTGTATTGTGAAATTCAACATCTGCATTTAAACAGAAGCTCAATTAGTGTTGGCCTAACATTTAATAAACACTGAGTTGGGAGAGAAAATTTACCCAAAAGATCTATTTACTTAAAAAGATCATAACTTTCCAGCATCTAGAGCAATCTCTTCTTAGATCAAATGCTCAGGAACAAAATTTCTGAATAAGTGGAGATTTTGGAAAGCAGGAAATGAAGCAGCAAAGGAAACATGTTGAATTGCCTTAGGTATTTCCCAGTGTACAACCTGTTAAATAGAAACTGGGTCATCCTGGGTAGCTTTAGTAAAGTCCTGTGTTGTGATCCTGGGGCAGAAAAGTAACTGTGCACATTCTCACATATGCACACCCACAAGCACACTCGCACGTACGCACGTACTTATGCATTCTGATAGGAGAGTGATTTGGGGGACCTTGCGGTGTAGGGACAGCCTGGAGTTACATGGCACAAGCCTGAATGTCAATCCCAGTCCTATAGCTGATTGGCTGTAGGCCCCTAGGAATGTCCTTAAACTCTCTGAGCTTCTGTTTCCATGGTGTAGATACTAGATTTTTCATTACAAAGTTCTTTTTCAGACAATGATTCTGAAGAGCCCTGGCCCAGCATGTGCCAGGCCCTGGGTTCAATCCACTGCACTGAAGAAAAGAAAATAATAACAAGGACAATAATCCCATGTTAAAAGTTCTCAGACTTGTGTGATATATCTTACTAATATACTGTATTATAGATCCTCTTCTAACATTTTATCTGCTTCTGAGAGCACGATTTTTAAAAGAGAAAAACTTTAAGGTCTACAAAAATTTTCCCAAACTTCCCAAATAAGCAGTTTGCAATTAATGGTACTGATGATTCTTACGACCTATGCCTATAAAGAATATTTAGCTTTCTTTCTCAGCCCCATCTATAGAAATGCTTAGTACGAAACTTGGTGCATAAATATTCAGTGAACACTTTTCAAATGCTATGTAAATTGTCTTTCTAAAATATAAATACATGTGAGAGGAGAAAATCAAGGACTCAAAGGGATTGCTGTCTTTGTGTTCTCAACAATGAGCTCCTATCAAGAAGGATAATGAGGTTTTATATTTGCATAGCACCTGCTTAAGCAGACTCAGGCTGAGAAGGAAATGCACCTTCCACCAAGGGCCTGGGTTTCAGGGTGCTGGGAACAATTTGGAGAAGAACTGTGGAAATTGGCCTTTAATGTAGCTGAATTAGCTCCATGGTCCATTTCTTTAACAATGCTGCTTATAACATTTGTTGTGGTAACTTATAACAAATAAAGTGCACATCAAAAATGTGTTTGTTTTTTGTTTGTGTGTTTGTTTCTTAGTGCAGACTACAAATGTCAACAGATGCATTTCTTCTCCAATTATTTTAGAAAAAATATTGCAATTATTCCCAGAATATATTTAGAATTTTAGCAATTATGAATTGTTGGGATTTTTTTAAGTGCAATATGTGCGAAAGATTTAGAATTGGTTATTCTTTGAAAATATCCTGTCCAAAATATAATCACAAAAGCCGTGTGGTTTCAGCAGAATTTTGTAGCAATTTTGGGAAAAGCGAAACAGACAAAAACCATTAGCTATGTAATGCAAATATATTTCCTTGCCTTTCTACTCAAGTGGGCAGTTTTCTTCAGCATTACTGTAGTTTCAAATAAGTAAATACTACAATTGTGAGAAGTCCTATCATTTATGAGGAGCCAAATTTTTATTATTCAAAACAGTAATATTTTAACCTTCTGTAATAGAGGTGATAGCTTGTATCTGGTAGACAACTTATCTTTGGGTTTCTCAAAATTCTTTGTAAAAATGTGTGTACTTATATAATTCATTTAGATAAGCTTAACTTTATTAATCAAGACTAGTTTTAAGATCAAAATGCTTATCATTTATATTCATCTTTAAAACAACATCAACCACAAACTCAAAACACACTGAAGTTGGAGCTTATTGTGTTTCATTATCAGGTTGATTCCCAATAGCTGTGAAAATTTGGAGAAGTCGTATCAACTTTTTGTTTTGGATTTTCCTCCTAATTTTTAAAATGGGCAAAAGAATGTTTACCTTTAAAAATCAAGATAAGAATCAAAAAAAGATTATACAAGGGGAAGTTACTTAATATGAAAGTTTTTTTTCCCATCACTGAATTCTCCAGGAGTTTTAAAATATACAGATGCATATATGTATGTGTTTGTATATATCATTATAGGGTAACCTACAGGAATTGAACTGGAACTAATTATTTTAATGTCATTTTAAGCCATTTTGCAAGTAGCATTTAGAAATTCACTCATTTATTTAATGAAAAATTATGCCCTAGACTAACAAGGGGTCATTCATACTAAAGCCAAAAACTTAACCTCCATCCTGTATCAATCAGGAGGCTGAGCTGGGCTTAGGGATCTATTGTAGCAGAATAGCTATTGCTAGTTATTAGAGGCCTGGAGGATCACACACAGATTGCAGCCCCTGTGTTTTAAGAGACAGTTGGTCCTTTATTCTGACACTGAATGAGACCCAGAAATTCATGCTTTAAATGCGTTTCTGAAATGACTTGTTGTGGATGACCAATGTACCTTATATTGAGAATCACTCGAATATGTCATAGATAATGCTCAACTAAACATCAGGTGGCACTAGCAAATGCAGTGACATTCATTTGAAGTGAAAAAGAATTCTTGACTTAATAAATCAATATTTATTAAGTCACCATTCTGGGACAGGCAGTCTGCCAAGTATAATCAAAGATGAAGGGATACCTAAGGCTCTGGGCCAACCTTATTCTATCTGGAAACACAAGACAGTAAACACAACTCACTAGATAATGTTCTTCATTGTCATTTATGAAGTTGTCACAATCTAATGTCATTTTGCTCTGGATTAAATATCATGTGTTAATACAAGTTTTATTTGGACCAAGAGGGTAAATAGAAGTGCCTGGGGTGTAGCTCAGAGGTAGAGTGCTTGCCTAGCCAGCATTAAGATTGGGATCCACTGTCAGCACTACATTAAAAAAAGGAGAAGAAAAATAGAAGGAATGTGGCATAGCTCACAAACCAGAGGAGGGACACTTTCTCATATATCTCCATCATAAAACATTCTCTCTTTCTATTAGAAATTTCTTTACTGTGGAATGTGGAATGTGGAAACTCAATCAACTTACATTGATGAGTATAACCCTGATATCTTGCTCATACACCGAAAGAATTGTGTTTGGACATGTGCTTTTTAGATGAAATTTTTTCAGCTCTTCGATTGTCCTGCAGTGTCTGGAGGTTAAACGTTTTGGGGGCACTCTTTTCAGCATTCCATATGGAGACAGCTTGACACCATTTGCTGCTGAGACAACAAAGTCAATTAATTGATCACTACTCTGCCAGAACCAGATATCACACACTCATATCACCTATATCACCAACATCACCATCACCACCATCACAATCACCATTGTCACCACCACCATGACCACTACCATCATCATTACCATCACCACCACCACCACCATCATCACCACCACCACCATCACCACCATCACCACCACCACCACCACCATCATCATCACCACCATCACTACCACCACCATCATCACCATCACCACCACCACCACCACCATCATCACCATCACCATCACCACCAACACCACCACCATCATCACCATCACCACCAACACCACCACCATCATCATCACCATCATCACCATCACCACCAACACCACCACCATCATCATCACCACCACCACTACCACCACCATCATCACCATCATCACCACCACCACTACCACCACCTTCATCATCATCATTTATCATCAACACCATAATCATCATCACCATTGTTATCATCATCTTTCCTGTGAGGAGGCAAAGATATTAGATGTTTCAGCTAGTTGACTGAGATTAGGTAGACTGTTAGTGTTTTAAAAAAAGCACTTGAATCCCAGTGTTTGAGCTCTAAATTCTGTGCCTTTGATTGCATAGGCAGAAGACTGGGTGTAGAATGGGACATCATTTGGCCTCCACAAAAATTTTAATCAGGCTAACTCCAGCCACAAATTTTCCTCATAATTGTACATTCAATAAAAATACTAATGCAGTGTATTAAGAATTATAAAATTAGGTTTTAAGGTTCTGATTAAATTTCATGAGAGCAAAAAGAAATGCAGATAACATTATCATAACAACATCTTATTAGATTGAATTTAAAAATTCTGATTGAAGGAGGTCTAGCAGATGAGACATTAGGAAAGAAAATATTTCTCCCAGTCTTAAGGCTTTGTAGCTATGTTTATAAGATTTGATGTGCTTCAAATAAACTCATAGCTACAACTCAAAAACTGTCTTTAGCTCCTTACCATCTAGGTTAACAAACTCTCTAAAATACTGTTTACTATGGATAAGAAGGTAAGTTGATCTAAAAAAAAATCTTAGTATTTAAGAACTTTATAGTTCAAAAAAGCTAAAGGCATTCTGGAACCCATATTCATTCATTCAGGACTTTTAGGCCACATGAACTCTTTGAGATGCTGAATATAAAACACGAGAAACACACTCCTTTCTATCAGTTTATATTTTCTATCTGAATGAATAGATCACATTAATAAGATCACAATAATCCACTGATAAGTCAGTCTTAAGTGTTGCAATATTATTAAGGTCACAAATTCAGTATAGCATTTAAAATCCTAGATTCTGAAATTCACTAAGATAAAATTTGGGGTCTTATCACCTGCCAGCTGTACTACTTTACAAAATTAAGTATACCTCTCTTTCTCTTATTTGTAAAACATGGACTTGAGAAATATCTGCTTTGTACCAACTTAAAAAACCTGATAATTCTATAAAAGAAAGATCAGTTGAATAGGGGTGGAGAACAGGGGAGGGAGGAGGGGAGGGGAAAAGGAAGCCCTGGGGACTTAAAATGGGCAAATTATAGCTCATGTTTGTCTGATTATGTCAAAATGATCTCCACTGTTATTATAACTATATTGCACACATAAAAACATCTTTTTAAAAAAAGAAATACCTGTTTTGATTGGAAGAGCTGAATAATATAAATAATATAACGAAGTTCTTTAAAATAGCACCCAGAACATGGTTGTATCATAAACAAAGTTACTTTACAGATATAAGTCCTTTCTAAAAATCTTCAGAGCAGCTGATAGGTTAGTAGTCTTAAAGTTGGATGGAAATTTAGGAAGGCAGTAAAACAACAATGTCTTCTTAAAATATGGAAATACTCAGGGAAAGCAGGAATAACATTGGAGTATAGGAGAAGCTTTGTGAGATACGTGAAGAGGCATGAAAAAGGCTCAAAGGAGGAGGTCTGCAAAGCTGAGCTTACACTTTGGAAATTTCATAACTTCGGACAGGGAATCCTCCTGCCCCTTATATCAGCCACAAAGCAAGCAATGACAGAAGCACACCTACCATCTAGGGCCTTTCAAATCAACCCAGATGCATCTCTACTGACAAATGTTGTGTCTTCCCAATGTTTTAAGAAATTGTTGTGGTTGCAATATGGAGGATAGGTTGGAAGAGGAGATAAATTTAGAATCTGCTGGAATTGCCGGATAAAACTTATTAAACCCTGAAACAGGTTAGTGAACAGAAGCACAGAGGGGACTGAGGACAGATGTGAGAGATCCATTGGACAGAAATCAAATAAGATTTTTGCTACTTAGTGGAGATGAAAGAGAGAGAGAGAGAGAGGGAGAGAGAGAGAGAGAGAGAGAGAGAGAGAGAGAGAGAGAGAGGTGAAGATATTTTCTGAACTGTGGGCTACGGTACCCATGACAACACCGATACAATAAACGAGCGGAGTCTGAAAGGTATAGTTTTAGAATATTGGTGTAAGTTCCTTTGAAACTGAAGCACTTTTACATTTTGAAGTGTTTCATAATGTTAGGTTTTACAAATACGATTGTATTTATTATGCAGCCATTCTTATGTAAAGTTAATATTCCAGCAACACCATGACTGTTAATTCTGTCGTCCCTCTGCTGTCTGTTATGTTAGATTGCCACTACGGTGAGGGAGACCCACAAGACTCCACTTACCCACCAGCATTTATGTACTTACATTTGGCTCTGCCAGGTGGATGAGACGACCCTGAGACCCGGTGGCAGTGAAGAGGCTGAGGTTTGCTGGTGACTGAGCTGGCTCCTTTGAATAATGCCATCTATTGCCTCAACGACTCTGAGTGGTAGTAGATATAAATGCCAGATGTATCTCTGGGTTGTGGTGAGTTTTAAGCCCATTTTTAAACGCGTTAGTGCCAATAGCTGGTGTTTGTATAGTTGGTGGATTTGTATAGTAGGTGCTCCATTCTGACAGTGCTCTCCCCAGAATACGAATGCTAAATGAAGTAAAAGACATCCTTGCCTTTGAATTAGCTATAAATGCTATCCTGTTTTATTTATTTACATGTTTTCTTTTTATGACAACTGTGTTGTGGGTAAGACCAGTGTTAATTGATTCCTACATCCAATTGCGCACGTAAATAATGTGCCCAAATAAATAATGGCACATTATTTATTTTATAAAACCCCCAAATAATGAGCATGTCAATTTTCTTTAAAAAATGATTGAGAAAAAAATAAATGCACATAGAAATAATTTAAAAATAAAAGAAATCATAAATACAAACTATTTTATCAAATCTACAATACCAATTCTCTAATCAGATATCCCAAAGAAAATTTCTGCATATGCAGAGATATAAAAACACATAGAAATTATAAGGTTCTTGTGTGTATATATATTTTTGACACAAATGCACCTGTATTTTCTATACTGTTCTGTTTGCTGACTTTTTTCCCACTGAGCAATATATTATGTATTACCATAAATAACCACATGTAGATTCATCTGACTCTATTTGTATGGCTCTTTAATATTCTTTTTTTTATTAATGTTCCATAATTTTTGTGCAATCTTTTCAAGTACAACAACAATACACAAGACTGGCTCTCAATCAGGAGCACATGTGGACAACATCTGTCTGGGAACTGTCCATCTGGAACCAGGGAGGCTCCACCTTCTCCAGGGGCTGCCTGGAAGGGTAGAGAGCACAGGTAGCACAGGTAGCAGAGGTGGAGGTGGGAGTCTTTGACCAATGAGGCAAGAAACAGAAGTTAAAAGAAAAAGAGACTTGTTTTCCAAGTAGAGAGGAAAAAAAAAGACCTCCTCTGAATCTATTTTAAGAAGCTAAACCAAATAGAAAATGGCCCAAAGATAATCATTTCCAATACTTAATATTTGGAAAGCCCTAATTCAGGAAAGGAATATAGCAGTAAATGAGAGAAATAATACAGATATTCATGAGTATCCTGTTTCAGTAGGAATTTTTTAATTGCTTCTAATATCAATGAATTCCAGATTGTCCATTGTCCCACTTGCCAAAAATTATTTCTCCTAAGTTCTAAGACAAATCTCTATGTGTGTATTCATGCAGTTATCAAATGCCTAAATTATTTGTAGTCTCTTCTCCATTTAGAACAATCATTATCTTTATGAGTTTTAAATGATGTGTTCCTTTCCTCCAAATCAGAGATTGTATTTTTGTTTGTATTTTCATTTTCAGATGCAACAATAGTATGTTGAACATGGGAAATAATCAATTAAACTCTACTTAGTTAAAAATTCAACTAACTGTCTACCTCAAAACAGTGTGTGTCCAAATAGCCAGAAAGAATAAGAAAGGCCCTCAATTGTATTGTTATCAGGCCATGGAAAATGAGGTCATAGTCAGTGTCACTGTCATGACAAAGCCATCAAAATAGTTGACATGACAAAGGATACCTATTATCCATTGGTTTTAACTTGGAAAATGAAAAATATGACTGAGTCTAGAATATTTTGTTTTGCAAGAAAAAAACATGATTAAAAATAATTTAGAGTATGAAAAAAAGATAAAGAAGCCAAATTACACACAGGCTTCCACTGATTAAATCTTAGTGAATGAGAACATCAAAATAAATAATGATAGCTCTGGGTTGTAATCCACTGAAAACGTCATTTGGGCTACATACTTAATTTCATGCAAAGAGCCAGGGGAGGGTTTGCATAGTCTTCAGGCAATGGGTGGCTGTGCCAGACAAACCAAGTGTCACTTCTGCAGGAACAGATAGGTCACAGGAATCTGTGTTTGAAGGTTGCGTTCAAGGGTCTCTCTCTCAAATCTGTGGGTGCCTCTTTCCAACGAGAGACCTTGCCTGGTGTAAAACAAAGGTCGAGGTTTCAAATTTGGTCCTGTAGAGAGTTGAGTAATGCTGCCTTGCCACCAGCCAAACTATGTCCTTGTCCTGCTGTGCAGTCTCTACCTGCGATTGTGCCAGGTTATTCAAGTGTGTCTTACATCCAATAACAGTACCCTTACAAGACTCAGAAGAGAAGAAAGGAGAGATTAAGTCCATGAGAAGATGTAGGCAGACTTGAGCATCACTCACAAGTAAAGGAGGGCTACAGGACCAGGAGCTAGACCAGCAGGGAGCAGAATGTCTCCGGGTGGAGCATGGCCCAGCTCTGCTAACTAATTAATTTTTTTAAAAGTCTGGTTTCCAGAACTGTTGATCCACAGAATAAAGTGATGTATGAATCTGTATGAGGGCAATAAAATAATAAATCAAAACCTAAATAAGGAAATTACCAGGGAAAAATACAGGCCAGTGATTCTTACTAACATAAATAAAATCTTTTAGAAAAATTATGTAGCATAGTTAATCAGGAGGAATTTATTTTATTTAAATAAATTTATTTATTTAAATAAATTTAAATTTATCTCATGAATTCAAAGTCACTTCAACTAAAGTAAGTCTAACTATGTAATTCAGTAAGAAATTACATAAAAAAATAAGGCAAAATTTTATAAACATACATTTTATGATAAAAAATAAAACTGCCCTTTCCCCCCCCTCTGTTATTTACATAATTCTAGTAGTCTCTGATGAAGAAATAAGAAAGGAATGTTATATATGTTGCATAAATAGGAGAAATGGCAAGGGTAAATTTTCATTTAGATTGGGTTTCTTGTTGCTTGCCTTCTCATTTGAGGTAATCATTTAAATTGAGAAGTTACAATGCCCAGAACATGAAAGAGTGCCTGGCAATTTGTGGAAAGTGTTACTAAGAGTGTAAGAATCCTCTTACAAAGCTAAGTTAGTTTTTTATTTGAAAGAAGACTTAACATCTTGACTCCAAAATTTATTTGGAATAATATATTTCCTAAAATATAGTTATGGTGGTGCAGCAAAATAGCCTTATAAGGAGTCAGGACATGTAATCCATACCTATGATATTTGTGTATGATGAAAGAATTGCACAAATCAGGGGAAAAAAGAGAGTATCATTTGAGAAATGGTTATAAAAATGAATACTACCATTGTGGTATTATTTTGTGCTACACAACCAATATTTCTGATTCTGCATTGAGGCAAATAGCAGAATTACACTTTATTTCCCTCTTGGATATTATGACCACATAAATTGTCTCTCCAAGATACTCTTGTACCAGTTTCTGGTCAGAGATGTGCAGTCCGCGGAGAAAGCTGGTCCATCTCATGCACCCTCTGGAATCCAATTCACTCTCTTGAATCAATTAAAATGCAAGTCAAAGCAGGGGGTTTCCCCTAATTGAGGCATTGAGGGGATTTCAAAACTGTATAAATTTTCTTTATCAGCCCTTCATTCAGATATTTTAAAATTTATCTCTGGATTTATCCAGGTAGTTAGAAAATTTTAAAGCTCATTGGTAGAGACCCTGTTGAACCACTTTTATTCATTTCCTTCAAGTTTTAAACATCGGTTTATACTATTGGATATTACTGCACTTACTTGTATGAAATTTAAGTTTGTATTTGCCAGAAAGATGCTAGGAGACTAGGCTGTACCACAGTGAATGATACTTTCTTTGTGAGACTTCATAGCAAATGTCACACTCTCAGCTCCATGAATATATATGCTTCTCTTGAGAAACCAACTCATTTGTCCAACTGATTACGACTTCACAGCTTTCTGTACTTCATCAGGTAAAGTTCTTAGAGTTCTTGGGGGGTCATTAGATTATGTGCAGTAAACTACAGGCAATTCATTTCTACTACTTCAGTTTCATGTCAATTTTGATATATTTTAGCCTTATTTCCTTAAGTTAACAAAAAAAATGCATGCATTTAGCTAATTTGTTTTAAATTTCTTTTGGAAAAGTTATGAATCTATATGCAATTCTTGAATGAATACAATTATTGCATTGAAATTTTGTATGGATTTTTAATATGCAATAATAACTAGCAAGCCAGACAAATACTAAGGTCAAAATTTAATGAATCTGAAATTTTGCCAAAGGTTCTAAATAGATTTTATTTTTTATCACCTTTGTAATTTGGTATGTACATCATGACATATGTGTTGTGTCTTGGACCTGGAAAGTCCAACACAGTCTCATGTGCCCAGAGGTGGGACTTTGGGGAAATGATTAAGTTGTGAAGGCTGTGACCTCATCAGTGGATATCTATTGACGGCTGAATGGACTACCTGGAGGTGGTATTTAGTTGGAGGAATTATGTCACTGCAGGTGTGTTCTGGACCCTTTTGAGTGCTTTCCTTCTCTGTTTCCTGGCTGCCATGAACTGCGATTTTCTCCACCAATGCCCTTCCATCACATGTTCTGCCTCATTCCAGGTCCAAAGCAATGGAGGTGTCCATCAACTGAACCCTCTGAAACCATGTGCCAAAATAAATCTTTCCTCCTCTAAGTTGTTCCTGTCAGGGTTTTGTTCACAACAATGAAAAGTTGACTAACACCATATATTTGGTTAACCTGTGTGCAGTTGCAATTTTTTAGGCCTAAAACAATAGCATAGCAATTGTCCATGATTCAACAGAGCCCTTTACAGAACATTTGGTGGAGAACATTTGATCGCATGCTCTATAGTTGTAATAGAAAATACCAAAGTAAACTTAAATGATTTTTTAAAAAAAATTAATTGGCCAATAAACTTAGTTTGCTCATATAAAATTATTGGATTGGAAATATATAAAATTACAATTTATCAGTATTTGCAAAAGAAGTAAAGTATGTAATTCCATTCTCCTGAGATACATAAATTTTAAAGGAAATAATCTGAAACATGCTAATGAGTTAAACATAACCCTCTTGGGATTTGAGATGAAAAAGTATATCAGCTTCATTCTTCAAATGCCAGTTTTTTTTTAATTCAATAAACCTACTTAAAATGCTGTAATTTTGTAGCTTTAATTAAAGACACAATTAAGCATAAGACTATTAAAATTTGTCCTTGCAAACCTTTCAAAGGGAGAAGAACTTCTTTCAAACGATGGTGAGTTCATTATCATCAATATGACAAACAGTAATATTTTGTTCATGTTCTTTCAATTTTACACACAATTGAAAACGACAATAGTATTACTTCCAACCTATTCCATTCTGCTTTTAGGTGATTCCTTTATGGTTGCTTTCCTATTTGTCCCCCTTTTTCAAAGTTGGTGAAAAGCTTGATGATTTACAATGCCAACTTCTGGTTTGAATATGAGCATAAATACCCTAGAGGTTAATCTCCTCTTGTTCAGTCTGGAGGTTTGCAGAAGGGGTGTGCTGAGAAATGGCAGGATTAAGGAGGGTGCTGGGAAGAAGTTCCAACACATAAACAGAGGTGTGACTCAGGGTCCTGGTCCTGGGCCGTGAGAATCAGAAAAAAGGGATTGCTTTGAGTTCCCAGTGATGTTCCAGATCTGAAGATCCCAAATAGAGCACAGTGAAGGAAACCTTTGGGAATCATATGCTAATCATCAGTAGCACAGTAGTGTCGTCCTCTGGGACAAATGCACAACAGGTAAGAGGAATGTCCTATACTTAAGGAAAGAGTATGTTCCACTCCAGAGGCGCTGGGCAGATGCACAGCCCCAGAAACCCTAAGCACCGTGGGGCTTCATTGAGTCACCGCCTTCATATTCTCTCTCACTGGTGATGAGCACCTGGCTTAGCCTCTCTGCTCTCATGTCCTTGTTTATAACACAAGTGTGATGATAATGTCTTATGTAGGTAGATGCTGTGAACTTTAAATACATGTCACTATAGCAACATAGTAAACAGTGAATAAATTTATAATTAGTTGTTAATACTATCTACACTTAACCTTTAAAGCTTTCGGTTACAAAGAAAAAAAAAAGAAAAAGAAAAAGTCATTTTCCCCAGAAGGAGAGACTAGAAACATCATGTGTGCAATCAGAGGCCTTAAGACACTGAGGAGATAGCAATCATGCAAAGCTATAAAAAGTAAGTAGAAAAGTCAGATATTTAACTCAATAATCAAAATAGATGTCTGTCTTTAGTGCATCAAGAGTCATTTCCTAAAAATTGTGAATTAGGTATTGGTAGCTGCTCATAAATTTTTAATTTAAATGGGATGCAGACCCTGAGTTTGTTTTTTGAAGTCAGAAGCAAAAGAAAAAAAAATACAATCCAATGTATTTTTGTGTGCATAATCTTTTTTATTCTGAAAGTAGTTAAGACCTGTGTTTGAAGCCCAGATCTGCTATATTCTGTTGTAATGGTAGGGACCCCAAATAATTTATTTGATTCAAATCTCTAAGCTTAGTTTCCTCATCAGAAAAGAAAATTAAAAAATGGATAAGAATCATAAGAACTTACCTATTCAGATTGTTGTAGTTGTGAGCTTTAAATAAATATATGAATTCTTACAGTTCTAGAAATAGAATGAGCTCCCAGTGCTAATGGTTGCTTTCTTGATGATGATGATTATGATGATGATGACAATGACCATACCATGATAATGTAAGAGGATGTGTAAGGCTTGGCTGGGCCTCTGGAACACAATTATTATTAAGAAACCTTCTTTTAGTGGATTCTGTGAAAATAGGATTTTTAAAGACGTGCTGCTTGATTCATTGCAGGTACATTAATATAATTGAAAAAGAGCAGCAGCAATCATCTAGGAGCAAACAAATAGGTGAGAGAGGCAAACACATATGCATCTAATATATAGTATATGGTAGATCGTGATTAATTTTAATAAAAAATAGAATTGAAGTGCCTCATAAGATGCGACAGAGCCAAGGTGAATCTCTAGAGATAAACACTCTCAAGTTGGGTAGCAGTGAGTTACGCATTTAAGGGCAATTAGGATTCCCCCAGGTAGTGATGTTCTTTGCCCCAAAGCAAGATCTTCACAAGTTTCAAATTGCATGCTCCTGATTTCTATAACCGCTGCCTTTCCTTATTTTAAATTTGGTTGAAGATAAAATGCAGGATACGCAGGTAATTCTTAACATCAGATGAGCACAAATAATTTTTAGTATAAGTATGGACCCAAATACTGCATGTGGCATCTACTAAAAATACAGTAAAAGTAAATTATATTTTAAACAATTTCTGGAAATCAATAAATGTGATGAGTCACCCTATAGTTTTGCATTTAAATATATAACCCTAAGAAATTTTAGTATAGAGAGGAGAGAACAATGAATTAGAAATTCTATTAGAAGAGAAACTACTTCTCTTTCTTAGGATATCTCAGATCAATCACTTCCCATCACTGGGTACCAGTGTCTGCATTTGATGAAAGTTAGGAGGTGGTCAAGAGGTAACACCCACAGCCCTCCACAACTCTTATATTCCATGGATACACATATGATACTTGGAAGTTAGAGTTAATTATTTATAACATGTAACTGTAATATTTATGTTGATGTTGAACACAAGGCATTTATTACTTCTTATATTTTATCCAGAATTATTAAAACAAGCTCATTTTCAAATATGCAAACTGAAGTTCTGATATTAAGTGGTTTGGTCAGAACTATAGATGAATAAACCATGGAGTCAGGGTTTAATTTCTTTTCTTTAAAACCCACAGCTTTTCTCACCTTTAACATTCTCAGGCTTTCTCTGAGTTTTATTTTGGTACTGTAATTGAGTAATTAGTATACAATAATAAAGTAGGTAAAAGTAAAGCTAGATATTATATACTACTGAAAGAATGCTTGTTGAAATGTAATTATACCTGTTCACTAGAAGAGACACTAATGGAAAACATTTTCACATCCTCTGCAATATCATTTATGTTATTCTGCTTTAAAAATAGGGTTTCAAGGTTTCCTAGGGAAGCAGATTGGTGCCAGAATTTCCAATAAAAGTTTGATTGTGTGATAAATGATCTGTTCAACTGCTGATATATAGTTTCCAATAAGTTTAAAAGCACATTTAGCCCTCATTCTGGTGTATACATCACCTAGATTTTATTTGAGGTTTTGCAAAAGTGCTGCCCAATCATTCTTTGTACTTAAGTTGAAGGGGAAAGCTGTAAGTTTCACTAAAGCATGACACCTTCGAGCATATATTCATAGTATATATTTTTTCCACATTTTTCCTTGAACACTTAACAGGTCAGTAGGCACGATATTGTAGAGACTGAGTACTTTAGTGCAATGTAAGTATTTTAGAAGCAGATTGATGTGTGTCCTTATAAATTGTAAATTAGGCAATGGCAAAACCAGCAAAGTGGCAGGATTTTGTATCCAATTCGAAGTTCTAAGATGTCACGGAGGGTCCTAGTAGTACGTACTTAGGGACATGATTCAATATTCTGGTCATGAAGACCATAGATTTGGATGCATCCTGAATAAAGTGAAATATATGAAGCTGATTTTGTTTTCAGCTGAAAAACCCTAAAACATGAAATATCTTCAGGGAGAAAAGAAAGTGCCTAGAAGCTGAAGAGAAACAGTTTTGCCTTCCCTCAATGTTCAAGGTCCTCTCTCCCTAGTAAGTAGCAGACACATGTGCAACTGTGACTGCTGGTTTGTCTTGTGGCCAAGGAAGGATGGGAATTGCAGGCAACAAGTGAGAAGATCCAGGGGACAGCAGGTGCCACAGCAGTGAGAAACCCACTCAGACATTTTCCCAATTGTCTGGTGAAGTGATTGGTAAGACATTTGGGCATTTCTTACATGCAACCCAAAAGCCCCAGACCAGGACCCACATGCTGTACCCTTCTGTTACTTGGTGTTGTATTGTCTGTGAACTGGTCATGTCCTTTATGTTTTATACAACTAAAATATAATAACAATATTATTATTAATAATAATAATATCAAATACAAATGTTGGTGCCCATAAATACAGTTTACTTGAAGTCCAACCAGGCTCAATCCTTTGCATCCATTTAGAGTCTGAAAGCAGACGTAGTGATTACAACAGAGACTACACGGCCCACAAACCGCAATATTTCTATAAATCTTTCTGCAGGAAAAAAAAAAGTTATCAATTCCAACATTACACTTTGAATGAATGCTCTCCCATGACGATTATAATTGTCCATGTAACATTTGTTTCACTTTTCTGTATTTCTGGTAATCTCAGGGGTGTTGGGATGGTGGATGAATGGGAGAGTGATGCTATGAAACTAAAGCCAGCAAGATTACTTTTATTTAGTTAAATAATGATTTAGTTATGTGATAGCCGAGAGGAGGAAAACTCCCTGCTTGGAGAATTGGGATAGCAGAGAATTTACCTTGGACACCCCCGAGGGCTGCTTGATAGTTATATTCAGAGCTGGGTTAATGCTTGCTCTGAATATCTGTAATTGAGCCCAATCCCTGCATGAGCTGGAGGCAGGAGACAAGTCCTGCTTGCCAGGCCCTCTGGGGTTAGGGCCACACTTTCCCCGTTCTTGGTAAAGCCCTCTAGACCCCACGTGGGATGGTCCTCTCACATGGGTGGCGATCTGTGATCAACAGCTCCCTGACGTCATTGACACGTTCCACCCTAAGTATGTAGTGAGAGATCCATCAGGATCATTTGCCCCAGTCTGTAGTCATGTAGAAGAACTGACTTTTATTTACATATTATTTATTTGGGGGTCAATTCAGTGAGGATAGCTGGAGCATAGCACTTACAGCATTTCACAATACTTGAAGGTTCATATGTGTTTTATTTTGTTCTTAGGTTTCTGACCATCATGACCACTCTTTGCTTGTCAACAGCGTTGAGACATGAATATTGGAATTCCGTAAACACAATAAGGGAATTGATTGACAACTCTGAGGGCCATAACACCTGTGAGGGTTGCAGTCTGCAATCGACCAACTCCTCTGACTCCAGGACTCCACCTCCAGTAGCCTGATCACGTTGACTTATTCTGGCACAATCTAGATTTAAGCTCTCCACTTTGACAGGGGATATGCGAGAGAAAAATTGAAGAGAAACCAAGACTTGGGAGCTACATACTGATGGGTTCCTGGGGGTCTTTCCCCTTCTGCCTCTCTTTACTCCCCTGACTTGTTTTGGGGGAGGTGATGGGGAAGTCCAGAGGGGTCTATCACAACTCCAGCCAGAAGCAGCATGCACTGGTGCATAGCTTCATTACTGACACCAATGTCGGTGTCCTAGAGAGGAGTCTGCTACCTAAACAAGGGAGAAAATGGTCACTTAGGGCAAATGATGGCCACAGTTCCACTCTGAACTCTTGTTTCGGCCGCAGAATGGGCCTAACAGTGTCATCACTCATTCTTTCCCTGGAACGTTGGCCTTGTCATGAAAACAAATAAGTCATCCATCCTCAATTCCCACGAAGTTGCAGAACCTCCCTCTCCATCTGAAGGCACATTTCTGCTTGGAGAGAGAAGGGGAAACCTTGCAATGTTTTGCAAACTGACATCCTGCGAGTCCCTTGTCCCTTCTTGGTACAGATTCCAACAAATTGCTTCAAACACTACAAATGTAATCTAAGTGTGACACTTTGGCTCCCCACAGAATTTGAGTGTCTCGTCTTAATAGACTTACACTCATTCTGCCACCTAGTGATGCTGCATAAATGCACAAATAATGGATTCTTTCTACTCTGGATGAGTGGCTGGGTTTTATTTTTATGGATGTTGGGCACAGTGATTTCCCTGTAGATGCCGGGCTGAGATCACTTTCTTCCACTATCCTTTTGCATAGCTCTGTTCTGTACTTCCTGCAGAATCCATTGAATTTTCCTTGGGAGTATTCTTTACTCTCTTGCCAGAACCCCCTTCCTTTTTTAGCATATTTATGCCTAAATACATTTGGTTTAGTTGAGTTTTGTTTCCTATATTGGTCTTTTACATCTTCACTTGAGGTTTATTTACATACCACACATCCCACTGCATTCAAGTTATAGCTAATTGTTAATGAATTTCTATGACAGTGACAGGGGTCACCACATCCCAGTCTCAGGAGAAGTCCTATTTCTTCTTGCCCTTAATTCAATTTTCACTCCAAACATGTGGACCCTGAAAACCACTAATAAACTTTCTGATTTTATAGTTGTGAATTTCAAAACAAATGTGAAAATGAAATTTTACACACGGTGATCTCTTGTGTCTGATTTCTTTCATTTTTCTAGATGCTTGCAAGTTTTATCCCCGCTGCTCTGTGTACATGAGTACAATAGCTCGTTTCTTGTATTATTCCTCTATTGATGAGCAGTATCACATTCTATGGCTTAAAAGCATTTTGTGAAACCAGTTTGGGTTTGGCTATTATGGATAGTATAGAGAGTAGCTTACAAGCCCTTGTGTGGACGTAGGTCTCCATTTCTTTTTAGGTAAATGGCTCGTAGTATAATAGCCACGATGCATCATAAGGTGTCTGTGGATTTTAAGGAATTGCCAAGTTGTTTTCCAAAGTGACTGTGACATTTCAAAAGTGTTACCAGAAATGCATGAGAATTCTCTGAAATCCTTAGAATTCAATTAGGCATGTACAACATGATGGTGCAGTTTTAATATTCAGTTACTTAGTAACTAATGACATTGAGCATCTTCCTATGCTCTTACTTAACAGTTTTCTATTCTTCGGTGGGGCATCTGTTTAAATTGCTCGTCCAGTTGATAATATTTATCTTCTCATTCTTAGGTCATAACACAATTTTAAAGATTTCTAGATATAAGTTCATTACAATACATGGTTCCTAAATACATTCTTTAATTTTATGACTTCCTTTTGAATTTTCTTTTTTTAAAATTTTTTTTATTGGTTTTTCAAAACATTACAAAGCTGTTGACATATCATATTTTATACATTAGATTCAAGTGGGTTACAAACTCCCATTTTTACCCCAAATACAGATTGCAGAATCACATCGGTTACACATCCACATTTTTACATAATGCCATATTAGTAACTGTTGTATTCTGCTACCTTTCCTATACTCTACTATCCCCCCTCTCCTCCCCTCCCATCTTCTCTCTCTACCCCATCTACTGTAATACATTTCTCTCCTTGTTTTTTTTTCCCATTCCCCTCACAACCTCTTATATATAATTTTGTATAACAATGAGGGTCTCCTTCTATTTCCATGCAATTTCCCTTTTCTCTCCCTTTCCCTCCCACCTCATGTCTCTGTTTAATGTTAATCTTTTCCTCCTGCTCTTCCTCCCTGCTCTGTTCTTAGTTGCTCTCATTATATCAAAGAAGACATTTGGCATTTGTTTTTTAGGGATTGGCTAGCTTCACTTAGCATAATCTGCTCTAATGCCATCCATTTCCCTGCAAATTCTGTGATTTTGTCATTTTTTAGTGCAGAATAATACTCCATTGTGTATAAATGCCACATTTTTTTTATCCATTCATCTATTGAAGGGCATCTGGGTTGGTTCCACAGTCTAGCTATTGTGAATTGTGCTGCTATGAACATCGATGTGGCAGTATCCCTGTAGTACGCTCTTTTAAGGTCTTCAGGGAATAGTCCAAGAAGGGCAATAGCTGGGTCAAATGGTGGTTCCATTCCCAGCTTTCCCAGGAATCTCCATACTGTTTTCCAAATTGGCCTCACCAATTTGCAGTCCCACCAGCAATGTACAAGAGTACCCTTTTCCCCACATCCTCGCCAGCACTTGTTGTTGTTTGACTTCATAATGGCTGCCAATCTTACTGGAGTGAGATGGTATCTTAGGGTGGTTTTGATTTGCATTTCTCTGACTGCTAGAGATGGTGAGCATTTTTTCATGTACTTGTTGACTGATTGTATGTCCTCCTCTGAGAAGTGTCTGTTCAGGTCCTTGGCCCAATTATTGATTGGGTTATTTGTTATAATATTGTTTAATTTTTTGAGTTCTTTGTATACTCTGGATATTAGGGCTCTATCTGAAGTGTGAGGAGTAAAGATTTGTTCCCAGGATGTAGGCTCCCTATTTACCTCTCTCATTGTTTCTCTTGCTGAGAAAAAAACTTTTTAGTTTGAGTAAGTCCCACTTGTTGATTCTTGTTATTAACTCTTGGGCTATGGATGTCCTATTAAGGAATTTGGAGCCCGATCCCACAATAAGTAGATTGGAACCAACTTTTTCATCTATCAGACGCAGAGTCTCTGATTTGATATCAAGCTCCTTGATCCATTTTAAGTTAACTTTTGTGCATGGTGAGAGAAGGGGATTCAGTTTCATTTGTTTGCATATGGATTTCCTGTTTTCCCAGCACCATTTGTTGAAGATGCTATCCTTCCTCCATTGCATGCTTTTAGCCCCTTTATCAAATATAAGATAGTTGTAACTTTGTGGATTAGTCTCTGTGTCCTCTATTCTGTACCATTGGTCCACCCGCCTTTTTGGTACTAGTACCATGCTGTTTTTGTTACTATTGCTCTGTAGTATAGTTTGAAATCTGGTATTGCTATGCTGCCTGATTCACACTTCCTGCTTAGAGTTGCTTTTGCTATTCTGAGTCTTTTATTTTTCCATATGAATTTTATGATTGCTTTATTTATTTCTACAAGAAATGCCATTGGGATTTTGATTGGCATTGCATTAAACCTATAGAGAACTTTTGGTAATATCGCCATTTTGATGATGTTAGTTCTGCCTATCCATGAACAGGGTATATTTTTCCATCTTCTAAGATCTTCTTCTATTTCTCTCTTTAGGGTTCTGTAGTTTTCATTGTATAAATCTTTCACCTCTTTTGTTAGGTTGATTCCCAAGTATTTTTTTTTTTTTGAGGATATTGTGAATGGGGTGTTTTTCCTCATTTCCGTTTCAGAAGTTTTGTCGCTGATATACAGAAATGTCTTTGATTTATGCGTGTTGATTTTATATCCTGCCACTTTGCTGAATTCATTTATTAGTTCTAGTAGTTTCTTTGTAGACCCTTTTGGGTCTGCTAGGTATAGAATCATATCAGCTGCAAATAGTGATAATTTAAGTTCTTCTTTTCCTATTTTTATGTCTTTAATTTTTTTTGTCTGTCTAATTGCTCTGGCCAGTGTTTTGAGAACTATATTGAATAGAAGTGGTGATAGAGGGCATCCCTGTCTTGTTCCAGATTTTAGAGGGAATGCCTTCAATTTTTCCTCATTCAGAATGATGCTAGCCTGAGGCTTAGCAGAGATAGCTTTTACAATGTTGAGGTAAGTTCCTGTTATCCCTAGTTTTTCTAATGTTTTGAACATAAAGGGATGCTGTACTTTGTCGAGTGTTTTTTCTTCATCTATCGAGATGATCATATGGTTCTTATCTTTGAGTCTATTGATATGGTGAATAACATTTATTGATTTCCATATATTGAACCATACTTGCATCCCAGGGATGAATCCTACTTGATTATGGTGCACAATTTTTTTGATGTGTTTTGTAGCCAATTCACCAGAATTTTATTGAGGATTTTTGCATCTAGGTTCATTAGAGATATTGGTCTGTAGTTTTCTTTCTTTGAGGTGTCTTTGTCTGGTTTCGGAATCAAGGTGATGTTGGCCTCATAGAATGAATTTGGAAGAGCTCCCTCTTTTTCTATTTCCTGAAATAACTTGAAAAGTATTGGTATTAATTCTTCTTTAAAGGTTTTGTAAAACTCCGCTGTATACCCATCCGGTCCTGGGCTTTTCTTCATTGGTAGTCTTTTGATTGCTTCTTCTATTTCATCCATTGATATTGGTCTGTTCAAATTGTGTGTATCCTCCTGACTCAGTCTGGGCAAATCATATGACTTAAGAAATTTATCGGTGTTTTCACTATCTTCTATTTTATTGTAATATAGGTTTTCAAAATAATTACTAATTGTTTTCTATATTTCTGTAGCATCTGTTGTGATATTGACTTTTTCATCCTGTATGTTAGTAATTTGACTTCTCTCTCTTCTTCTCTTCGTTAGCATGGCTAAGGGTCTGTCGATCTTATTTATTTTTTCGAAGAACCAACTTTTAGTTTTGTCAACTTTTTCAATAGTTTCTTTTGTTTCAATTTCGTTGATTTCAGCTCTGATTTTAATTATTTCTTGCCTTCTGCTACATTTGCTGTTGTTTTGCTCTTCCTTTACTAGGGCTTTGAGATGAAGTGTGAGCTCATTTATTTGTTGTTGTTGTTTTTTTTCTTTTTTTGAGGAATGACCTCCAGGCGATGAATTTCCCTCTTAAAACTGCTTTCATTGTGTCCCATAGATTCCGATATGTTGTGTCTGTATTTTCACTTATCTCTAAGAATTTTTTGATTTCCTTCTTTATGTCTTCTGTAACCCATTGATCATTCAGTAACATATTGTTCATTTTCCATGTGAAGTAGGATTTTTCCTTCCTTCTTTTATCATTGATTTTGAGTTTCATTCCATTATGATCAGATAAAATGCATGGTATTATCTCCACCCCTTTATATTTACTGAGGGTTGCCCTATGGCATAATATATGGTCTATTTTTGAAAAGGATCCATGTGCTACTGAGAAAAAAGTATATCCACTTGATGATGGTTGATATATTCTATATATGTCAGTTAAGTCTAGGTTATTGATTGTGATATTGAGTTCTATAGTTTCTTTATTCAACTTTTGTTTGGAGGATCTGTCCAATGGTGAGAGAGGTGTATTGAAGTCACCCATAATAATTGTGTTGTGGTCTATTTGATTCTTGAACTTGAGGAGAGTTTGTTTTATGAACGTCGCAGCACCCTTATTGGTACATAAATATTGATAATTGTTATGTCTTGTTGGTGAATGCTTCCTTTCAGCACTATATAATGTCCTTCCTTATCCCTTTTGATTAACTTAGTCTTGAAGTCGATTCTATTCGATATGAGGATGGCCACCCCTGCTTGCTTAGCAGGACCGTGTGTGTGGTATATTTTTTCCCAACCTTTCACCTTCAGCCTGGGTTTGTCTTTTTCAATCAGATGTGTCTCCTGGAGGCAGCATATTGTTGGATTTGTTTTTTTAATCCATGTTACCAGCCTATGTCTCTTTGTTGGAGTGTTTAAGCCATTAACGTTTAGAGTTACTATTGATATACGGTTTGTACTTCCAGCCATGTTTGATTATTTATCTTTTTTTTAAATTAGTTTGTTTCTCCATGATTAGCTTTCCCCCCACCCTCTGTCTTTACTGAGGTACTTGCCACTGTTGGTTTGGTTATTGTTTTTCATTTCTTCCTCTTGTAGTGTTTTGCTCAAGATGCTTGGCAGTGCTGGTTTTCTGGCTGCAAATTCTTTCAACTTTTGTTTATCATGAAAGATTTTTATTTTGTTGTCATACCTGAAGCTTAATTTTGCTGGATACAAAATTCTTGGTTGGCATCCATTGTCTTTCAGTGTTTGAAATACGTTGTTCCAGGATCTTCTTGCTTCCTTCATTTCTAGAATTATTGTTTGATTTTTTTTATAATCTATATCTCCTGATAAAGACGCTTATTTTCTTCTTTTATCTGTTTATGTAATTCATTTTCAATGTGTTCTTTCACTGTTTGAATTTGCTGTCTCATATCCTCTTTAACATTCCATTCCATCTGTCTAAGTAATTCCTTGAGTTCTTTATTTGGCCATTTTTCTGATGACTCTAGGTCCTCCTGAAAATTTAGGCTGTCCTGCATTGATTGTACCCCTTTTTTTCCTTGCTTTTTCATGGTGCTCATGTTACTTCTTGTTCTGTTTGACTGCTGAGTTACTGTTTACTCCTATAAATTTATTTGATGCTTGGGAGGAAAGGTATTAGAAGGGAAGGGAAGAAGTCACTAGAGAGAATGAGAGTAAGCAGGAAGAATTCAAGGAAAGGGGAATAAGAAAATTGAAAAGAAATAAAAAGACAAAAGAAAAAAATAGAAACTAAAAAAGAAAAAAAATTTAAAAAATTAAAAAAAAATTAAAAAAAATAATAAAAAAATTTTAAAAAATTAAAAAATAAAAAAAAAATGAAAATAAAAAAAACCCAAAAAATTTAATAAATGCAGTCTTAGAGTTTGATTAACTTCTCTTCCAGTAGGTGGAGCTGTGCCCACCGGGTCAAGCTTCTTCTCTCAATACGCGGGAACCAATCACTGTGCAGCAGCTCCTCCTCCCAGACTGGGCGGTTCTCCAATCCTGAGTGCCTAGGGCCTTCTCTTGTGACTAGTCACTTTCCCACTTTCCCTCAAGCCAGGCCCCCGCTCACCAGTGACGCTTATCATAATACTGGCTACACGCCAGGTCTGCTGCTCCCAGGAGCCCTATTTTCTTGAACGACTGGGCACACTCTCCCCGTTTGCCATTCCCTCAGACCCTAAGTTTGTGGAGCTTGGGGCTGAGAACCCCCAGCGAATTTTGCTTGCCCTCCGGTAGCCACGCCCCTGGTAGCTGGTGCAAGAGACCTCAGTTGTCAGCACTGGTGGGAGCGGTAGCTGGGAGTTCCGCGCCACTCCTGATTCCCTCAGTCTGACTATTGCGCTCATGGGAGACCTGGGAGGGGCCCTTAAGGATTCCCCACTGTGTGGAGAGGGATGGCTAGGAGATTACACACCTGTCGCCACTCGTTTCAATGAAGTTGTCTCCTCCACTGCGTTTTGGTGACGTCAGTTCTCTGCCATGGTGGTATCCCATGCAAATGGTGACAGTTCATTTCCTTGGCTGGGTGACTAATGCAACGGGTGGGTCCTGAGTGTCTCTCCCATGCCCCGTTTCAATCCTGTGGCCACTGCCTATGAAGGCTCGGTTGGCTTTTACCTCTGTCAATTTAGAAGGGCCGACCAGTTGTTTTGGCGGGGTCGTTAGTGCTGAGTCATGGCAGTTTGTCTGTGAGACGCAGGCGAACGGGGAGCTTGAATTCAGTCGGCGTGTGTTCTGAGAGGCCCAGACTGTTCGCCCCAGATCCACGTCAGCTCAGCATTGCCTAGTGATCCTGAGCAAACAGCCTTTAGACAGTTTACGACTCCCTATGCCCGCGCAGCTGAAGAGGTCAGAGACTTGATCTCTCCGCGCCCACCGCCGTGTTGAATTTTGTAATAGTCTTTTAAAGAGAAAAAGCTTTTAATTTTAATGACATCAGTTTATCAATTACCACTTTAAAAAGTTGTTCCTTCAAATTTCCACAGAAGAATTTTT
Organism: Callospermophilus lateralis; assembly: GCF_048772815.1. Lineage (NCBI taxonomy): Eukaryota > Metazoa > Chordata > Mammalia > Rodentia > Sciuridae > Callospermophilus > Callospermophilus lateralis. The sequence continues at coordinate 8,966,364 of NC_135318.1, forward strand.
GTCTACCCAAAGTTACAAAGGTTTTCCCTGTTTCTTTTTCTTTTTTTTTAAATCTTCAATTTATTTTATTTTTTAAATACACGACAGTGGAATTCATTATAATTCTTGTTACACATATAGAACACTATTTTTCATATCTGTTTGTATATAAAATATAGGAACATTGTTAATTACCTATTTTTTTGTTTATTTATAGGCCTATAACTAATTTTTTATGTATGTCATCAAGTAAGAGTCAGCATTCATTATTTTACACATACATATCCAGTCATTTCAATGCTTTGTTGAAAAAAACTGTCTTTTCTGTTGAATTGCTTTCCTACCTTTCTTAAAGGTCATTATAAATATTTGGGTTTATTTTCAAATTCTCTTATGGTCCATTGATATCTGTATCCATGTTAATGCCAATAATAGACTCATTTATCATAAAATAGTAGTCTTGAAGTCAGATAGGAGATATTCTACAATTTTTTTCTTTGCCTTGACTATTTTAAACCATTATCTCTTTACTTATTTATTTTGGCACTGGGTATTTAACCCAGGGGCAATTTACCACTGAGGCATATTTCCAGTGGTTTTTATTTATTTATTCATTTATTTATTTAGTTTGTTTCTTTTGAGGCAGGGTCTCGCTAAGTTGCTTAGTGCCTTGCCAAGTTGCTGAGGCTGGTCTTGAACTTACAACACTCTTGCCTCAGCCTCCTGAGTCACTGGGATTATAGGTGTGTGCCACTATGCCCGGCCATTTCAATTTCTTTGTAAATTTTAGAATGTACTTATCAATTTCCCCAAAAAGACCTTCTAGAACTTCAATAGAGATTAACTATTGAATATAAACATTAATCTGGGCAGAATTGCCAATTAATGATGGTATGCTATCCAATCCAAACACATAGCAAATTAATTTTTTTTTAGCCATGATTTGTAGTTGTGGTTTCTAATATTTTATTTTTTTTGAAATAAAAATGAAAGTTTTTGAACTTCAGTTGTGGATTTCTGAATTTGCTGATTACATGTATAGAGAAGGAAAATGAATTTTTTATAATATGTATATTTTTTGACACCTTCAGAAATTTATGTATGAGTTGTGATAATTTTTGTAGATTTGGTAGGGTTGACCTTTTTGTGCATAGTAATGTTATTTGCAAATCCAGCAGTTTACTCCCTCTGTGCCAGTTTGTATCTTGATTACTTGCCCTGGATTCCTTGCATTGTCTGGCCCCTCCAGTTCTATGTTGAGCAGAAGTTACAGAAGTGGGCATTTTTGCTTTCTTCATATTCTTAAGTAAAAAACAATTATTTAGAATAGAAATTTTCCACAGATATCTTTTGTCAATTTGAGGAACATGCCTTCTTTACTCTGCCGAGTGTTACCATGTATTACATGGAATTTTGGCATCCATTTCTTTTTTCCCCTGTAACATAAAGATATGGCTTTCATCTTTATTTTACCTACATAGTGATATTTATAGGACTTTAGATTTCGTTGCTGGGACAAACTTTTTTCTTCTGGTACATTATTCTTTATTTTTTGTTTTGAACTGATGCACAAAAATTGTAGAGATTCGGGTTTCCATGCAATGTTTTGATACAGTTATACATTGTATAATGCTCTAATCAGTGCCATCATATTTAGCTCCTCCAAGAGTTATCATTTCTTTGTGATGACAACACTCCCAAACTTCTCTGGAATGTAAAATACATGATTGTTAAAAGCAGGCATCCTATTCTGTGATAGAATTGGCTTTCTTTTTCTTCATCACTTGTAACTGTAGCTGATGACCTGATGACAACTTCCCACCCAACCACCCATCGATCTCTGGTTACCAATATTCGACTCTTTCCTTCCATGTGGTGATGAGAGTTCTACATTGTTGGCATGATGTTGAGCCTGACATCCCATATAATCCTTTTCCTTTCTTTCCTATGTCCGGTGAGGTACTTTTTTTTATTCCTGATATTGGTCACCTGCATCTTATCTCCTTCTGATATTTGGTCTAGCAAACACAGAAGGGAAATTGTCCAACTTCTCCATTCCTACTTAGCCAAACTTAGTTTTCTACAATGCAGATGTTCCTTAATTTATAATGATGTTAGTTCATGACAAATCCCTTATAAATTATAATGCTGCAAATCAAAATTGCATGTGTACACCTAACCCATCACACATCACCGTTCACAGAGTGCACGTAGTGTGGGCTGTTTATGGTCATTGCCACGTGGCTCATGCAGCCGGTCCTCTGCCTGTGTCCAGCATCACCAGAGTGTTTTCTGGTGCTTATTACTAGCCCAGGAAAAGATCAAAATTCAAAACAGAGAGTATGTGGTTTCTACCGAATGCATATTGCTTTCACACCAAAGTGGAGTTAAAAAAAAAAATCACTAAATTCTAAGTCAGGGACCATCTGTATCCCTTAAACATAATATTTTAAAATACATATTAGCGTTGTCTACTAATTTTATTATCAGTGTAGGAGGAGAACTGGAGGAAGTCAGTGAAGCTCTGCGTATTCTTCTGTAGGAGAGAATCCCTGAGAGACACATGCTGCCTGAGGCATCACTCCACAGGAACTCCTGAGCCCTGGGACACCCTGGAAGTTCGAGCTGGCATCGATGGTCCACCAAGAAGTACTGAAGGCTCTCACTCTGTCATCTGCTCCTTTGTGTGTCTTTCTTACCAAGGCAGAGATAACTCTTTTGTCTCTCCCTTCCCCTCAAACTCTGCTCTCAATTTGTTGATTTTAGCCAGGGTCTGAGTTTCAGCTGACTGCAGAGGCCTGTGGAGTGCTCAGAGAGACACCAGTTTTCTCAGCCATTATGTGAGACCACATGCCTCATTTAACAGCCAAGCTTTATCCAAAGAAGTACAGCTCAGTACTTCAAGTTAATTTCTTTGAGCCAAAGTCATTTGCTCTGAACTCTCTTTCCCTCTACCTCTTGGGTTGTCAGGGAAGCCACATACTAAGGCCAGAAGAACTCTCAAGTCAGGCCTGGTCCTGGGTGACCTCACAGAGCTGGATCTTTCTCTCCTAATCTAGACTGCTACATGAGACAAACATAACCTCATAGCTTGTTGAGCTGTTTTGCTTCATGACAACTTGAAACAGCAACAGGGTCTATGCTTTTATGAATAACCTCACCCTACACACATCCAGACAAACCCCTGCAAATATATACAACAAACATTGCAATAGAGTTACAATAGGAATTGAAGAATTGTAATAGGAAGTGTGGATTTTCTATTTCTGTCTTCCAAAGCATGTGAATGTTAAGATTATTACAATAGTAAGTTAACAATAGCAGCTGTCACATGATTTAAGACCTTGAGTTAAACCACCCAAGGGGAACTATGCTCATAGAATAAAACCGAATGGCATCTCTGGAATTGTATAATATAGCAGACCTGATTAGGGTCTACCTGGTCAGCAGGGAAACTGCTGTGTCAGGGGAAGAGAGATCACAGTGTGCCCCACAGACACAGGTAGTACAGAACACAACAGGCCAGATGGCTTTCACGTATGTGGTCTCAAACTCAAACTGCAAAGATTCTTTTGTTTCTATTGTTTACCCTTAACAATAAATAAGATTGCTGCTGTTCACTTCTGAAGAAGCCCAACATACAGTAAAATAACAATAAAAACAACAACAATAAAAATAACTTTAAAAAGCATATACTTTAAAAACTAGTTTAATTATATGAGTTCTTAATGTGTTAAACCAGAGTGATTCATAATTATCTAATGAAAAAAATTGTACTTTATTTACAAGGCAAATTTTTTAAATTTGATTTTCTGTTATCATTGCTCAACAGATTCATAAACTAGATACCTTAGCATGTAAGTTTGTTGTGAATTACAAGATGAATTAGGGCATTTTCATGATGAATTGGAAAGAAATATAAATAAATTTATAATTATCATATTGAGGTTATAGAAGTTGGATTTAAAGTGGGCTATGAGAGTAAAGAAAAGAGAGTAAAGAAAATGTTTAAAATTTTCTTCATTCAGTCATGGAAAGGTTACCAAGAAATGCACTAGTTGACAAAGATGAAAAAAAGATGACAATTTCCTATTAAGGATCATGGAGAGATGAACATTCTAGGTAGAAGCAGCGAAGTGAATAGTAGCAAAATGTGCAATATATATATATATATATATATATATATATATATATATATATATATATATATATATATATATATATATCTCCAAACAATAGTAAAAGTTTTTAGTAAAACAAGTTTTACATGGAAAGGCAATGTAGTCTAATCACAGCACAGGTTAGGGAACTAATTGCATACTTTTTCTTTCTTTCTTTTTTTTTGCATATAGGATTTGTTTATTTTTATTTTAACTCTAAATATTTATGAGATACAATGTGATTAATCAACACATGCATACAATGTCTAATGATCATATCTGGGTAGTTAGTGTTTCCAACTTCTTTAACATATTCAAAAAAATTTATTAGTATATAACAACAATTGTACATGTTGTGCATGCCTGTGAGGTACAATGTGACATTTCAATATACATACTGACCAAATGTGTGTGTGTACTGACCAAATCAGGGTAATTGAGGTTTCCAACTTCTTATCATGACTTTGTGTCTGGAGTCTTCTGCCCCTTTCTTCTAGTTATTAATAAATTATATAAGAGGTTATTATGAAAAGCAGTCACCCTGCCACGCTATACAGCACTGGAACTTATTACTCCTGTGTTTTGAGCTTCATCCCCCAATATTTGCATGATCTTGGGCAGATTATTAAATCCTTAATGTGTTCATGTTTTGCATTCCTCAAAACAATAATATGTAGTGCACAGGGTTTGTGGGAAATAAATTAACAAATACATTTAAAGCACATCAAGCAGTACCTAGCCTTTCCCTAATAAGAATTGTTACACTGGAATCCAGCCAGTGTTTTTAAATCCTGCTGTCGCTAAAGTAAACAAGCCTAACTAAGAAGCCACTAAGATAGTACTATTTTAAGTAAAAGGAACATTTCTAATTTTGTGAGAGAGACCTTTCCATTGTCTTCCTTTCTCCACTGACTCAACTGTCACACTTACATATGAACACCTCACTATGACATCGGCAACCTGTGGCCATGATACTGCACTTTTATTTACCATGTAGTTTCTATTTATCAGACTCTAGGTTCCAAGAACTTTCACTAAGGGGTTTCTAGGTTCCCATTTCCAGGTGTGAAGATGCACACAGATATGCACACACATCAGGAATGTGCCCCGTGGGAGGTCATGTGTTATATTTCAACTCAATCAACTTGATGTTAGTGTAGTCTGTTTCAGTGAGCTTTTTCTTTACGTTTTCATGTATTTGAGTCACAGTTAAGTTACAAGCACTAGACTTTCAGAAATGATGTGCTTTCAGATTTGGTCAGTTGCATTATAAACTGTGGAGTGTGCTTTGGGAGACAGACTACTAAGGAGCCAAGGGCAGAGCAGCATAGGGATGTTGGTACTCAGATGTAGAAAGAAAGAGTAATTACTACAAACTGCAGGCAGAGGAAGGCTTTCCACAGGTAAGTCAGCTCTTGAAGGATTAATTATTGAAAAATAATTAATGAAGTAGATCAAAGAGGGTTGATTAGAGGATGGAGGTGCACTGCTAGCAAACCCACATTGATTGAAAATTTAACCCTTACAAGTTTGGTGATCTGGAGCAAGTCCCTTCTCCAATTCCACCTGGTCATGTTTCTATCATTCACGGGTTCCTCATCATTACCATTTCTTCTCCATGTCTTTTAAAAGTTTTTTTTTTTTCTTCCTCAGTCGCCTTCTGTTTTTACATAAAAAAAAAAATATGTAATATTTTTCTTTTGCTTTTCATCACTTTGGAACCTTCTGCTGTGTTTAGACACACATACACACAATGGCTCACTAAGCTTTGCTACCTTCAATTTGCATGGACATCTTAAAGTCAGAAGCTGCAAAACGCACCCAACACTTCTTTTCCAAATGAACTTGTGTCCCTGCATTCCTGTGCTACTGCATGAAACCACCTTCCAGTCATCGTGGAAGTCAGAAGCCCTGGAGGTAACTCAGGGTATTTTTTCCTTCTTCAATTCCAGACAACCACTAAGTCCATTGGGTTCTCTACGCTCACTATCTCTCAGCTGGAATGTCATCTCCACACTGATTGCTAATTTCTACCTTAGGTTCACCTTTCATCTGCACTATTTGAAAATGCTTCTGATTTTTTAAGCTGTAATTCCTCCAAGCACATTTTATTTTCCTTGTAGCTATTAGTGACTTTCCCAATAACATTAAATTACAATGTCAGTGCTTTGCTGGAATATATCCTATGCTTTCCCATGGCCTGTATAACTCACAGGGAAGTGACATTTGGCTGGTCCCATCTAGTTAGCTCGATTTCTCTTTACTTTCTATATGAACCATATCTGAAGTACTGAAGTCTATCCCTAGCCCCAGTGGTATATATTTCATGCCTTTTGGGTTTTTTCTGACACTCTTGTCCCTTTATGGAATGCCCTCCACATGTGTCTGCTTTATAAATTCTCATCGTCAGATTTGATCTTATGTGTCTTCTCTTTCGAAATGTTTTTTGCTGCAACTTTTATGAGGAACTGCTTCAGAAAACACTAAGTTCAAATTCAAATTAAAGAGAGCTTTATTTATCTGGCCAGGGACTGTCACCCACCTGTAGAGACTGAAGTTCTGTGGGAGAACAGTAATTTCCAGGACTGTGTCTTGGGAATTTAAGGACAAAAACCACGACTCAGGGGCTTTTCTTATCATCATGCAAGCAAGCAAGTTACAGAAGCTAAAAAAAAAAAAAAAAAAAAAAAAAAAAAAAAAAAAAAATAGCAGCTTAACCGCATCTCAGGTCCAAACAAGTGTTAGACAACTGTATCCTGAGTTTCAGCTGAGCAGGGGCAATGATCTATTTTAAAGTCATATAGACCTATAAATGTACTCACACACAGGATTTAGCTCATAATGAAGAGCTGCATATTCTGAATTGGGTACATTCTGTGGGGTACAAAGTACAGAAAAACAATTTCTGTTTGTATAGTCACAGTGACTCCATTCCCACTATCCCAGTACTGGTAACTTATTTGATGCTTGCAGTTATCTCATTTACTCATCATTTTACTACTGATATCTATAAGCCTTATGTCTACATGATCAAGCTAATACAATTGTTCACAACTATATTGATTTAACCTTGTCTGGATCTATCTTAACCTATCAGCCTATATTTATCTACAAGTATACTGGAGGTATACTGACTTATCACCTTTCACTGTCCCATATCTTTTTTCCTGTGACTTAAATCCTATGTCTTATGGTTCCATGATTTTATTACTGTTACTTAGGCTTACTTCTGATGAATATATCTATAAACTTATGTCTTACTGTTGCTTATCTATGTTATCTTACCTTTTTCCTATGATCTATAACCTATGTCTATGACTTATTGATTATATTGATCAGTTCACACCATACCACAACCTTGGAAGGATTATCACATTTCTTGTGTTCTTAGAGCCCTATATATAGAGACAGCTGTTACATGGAGATCAGTGATGTGGCTTTGTTCTTCAGTACCTCATGAGATCCTGGAGGATACATTCAGTGTGTTGCAATGTCTGTTTACCAAGGATTGCACACAATGTCTGACACATGATTGATACTCATTAAATGCTTCATAAATGAATAAAACATCAATAAAATCTGAAAATCTTTTCTTCTGTTTTGTTGTCTTAAATTGTCACTGTTGGAAAAATAGGTGAGTTTTGGTACATCTTTAATTCAACTGATAGTCTTATAAGTAAGACATTTGTAGATAAGGAGAGCTGTCTAATTAGTTAGAAATGTGTTAAAAAGGTTAAGTGGGTTCTGGATGACATAGGACAAGTGAAACACTGTGTTTTAGGTAAGCCAGTGAAAGTCTAGTTTACTGAGAAAGGTAAATATTCATTATTTTCCTGTTAAATACAAGACTCAAGGTGTTTCCAGATATCTGATAGTGATATCTGTGATGTGAAAGAGGAATTTGGTTTTGTTCTATAAAACATCAATGTCCAGAACTGGTGCCAGGAATGGGAAGAACAGCATCTTACCCAGAAATTCTTTTAATAATCTCATCTGGCTGCACTGGGACCAGCCCCTTGGAAAGCCATGGAGTGTTCATGTGGTGTCCAAGACAGTAGCCCCTTTGGGGACATGGCAGCATGGAAGCCTCACATGGGGGCCTCATGACATTGTCATCCTTCATAATTCGTAAAACAACTTGAGATTAAAAGTCACCTTGAAAAATATGAAATGAATTTTTCAAAGGGAAAACCTGTCTTTACAATGACTGAGTGGGACAGAGTTGGCAGATGTCTCCACTGCTAAGGAGCTGCCCATGAGGCATAAAGGCACACACTTGCAGACACAGGATATGCCCCGCTATCCATAAATTTGAAAGTCTTGCTCAACCCAATGCTCTGCAGTCATTTTATGTGATGCTATATCTGGTGTGAGATTTAATACCATGGCCCTGCAAAAGAGAATAAAGTCGTATTAAGAGAAATGCATATTTTGTTGTTATAAAAATACATCATTGGAATTCAATTACACACCAATCACAGGTGTGCTTATGCTAGATTAGCTCCATTTATTTTGGTCATTTGGCTCCTCGAGTTTGCCCCATTAACTGTTGTCTTAAATATGAAAAATCTAGTGTCATGATGGCTAAGGATAAGCTGAGACATCCATTAGAAATCCTTATTTCCTATCATTTATTATGCTCGTCCTCCTGTTTGATGGAGCCTTTATATAATATTATGTCGAGTATGAGAAAATTGATTGCTGTCAGGCTAGACTAGCTCAGGCCTTTTACACACTTAAGATTCAACTTAGCATTCTTTCCCTCTTGGCTAAATGTTAACCACTGATCCAGGTGAGACTTTTTGGACTTCCCCCTTGCTCTCAGAATGAACTGGTTTCCTTCTTTGACAGTTTCAATGCACTCTTTAAAAAAAATGGAAGCATTGTATTTTAAGGGTTGGTTTAGGTTCATAGTACAACTGAGAAGAAAGTAGGGAGGGTCATCATGTTTCCAATATGTACATTCAACCTCCCCACTATCCACATCCCGCACCACAGTAGTATGTTTAAGCAGCAAACCTGTATTGACACATCATTATCACCCAAGTCCAGATAATAATGAAACCTTCTTTTGGTGTTGTGCATCCGATCAGTTTTGACAACGTGTAATGTTGTATACCTACACTTGTATTGTCACACAGAATTGTCACACTGCCCGAAACTATCCCTATGCTCTATTATTCATCCTTCCCTTCCCCTAATCCACGGCAACCCTTCATCTTTCCTGTCTCCATTTTCACCCTTTCCAGTATATGGTGTAGTTGGAATCACACAATATGTAGCCTTTTCAGGTTGATATGTATTTAAGTTTCTTCCATGTCTTCTCACATCTTGGTAGCTCATTTCTTTTTAATGCTGAATGATAGTCCATTGTCTGTCCATTGCACCAGTTTATTTCTTCACTCACCTCCTGAAAGACATCTGCTTTCTTCCAGGTTTTGGCAATGTCGAGTATGTTACTGTAAACATAACTGGTCAGGTTTTTATGTCGACCTAATGCTTTATGTCATGTAAAAATATACTTATGAGCTTTATTTCTGGATTCTATACAAGTGTATGTTTGGCTATATAAGAAAGAGCCACACAGTCTTCTAAAAGTTGTCATTTTGAACTCCCACGGCAATGAGTGAGGGTTCCTGCTGTTCCGCATGCTTACCAACAGGTGGTGCTGTCAGTGTTTAGGATTTTGGCCTTCTAACAGGTGTGCACTGAATATCTCATTCTTGTTTCTGATTTCTTTGATGATCTAGGGTGTTTAATATCCTTTCATATATCTACTTGACATCTGTGTATCTTCTTCGGTGAAATGACTGTTCAGGTGTTTTGCCCATTTTTAATCATGCTGTTCATTTTCTTAAACGGTTTACTTTTATACATTGTAAAATAGTTCTTCATTGGATACATTTTTGGAAAATATTTTCTCCCAGTATGTCGTTTTGATTTCTATTTTTAAGAAATTGTATTTCATAGAGAAGAAGTTTTTATTTTAGTAGAATCCAGTTGATTAGTTATTTCTTTCTATTTTGCTTTTTGTGTTGTATCTAACATATCATTACCAAGCCCACATTCATCTAGATTTTCTCCCATGTTATCTCCTATGGGTTTTCTAGAGTTTTTTGCACATGTAGATCTGTGGTACATTTTGAATGTATTCTTTTGAAAGATGTAAGATATGTGCATACATTTATTTGCAAGCACATGTCTAGTTGTTCCAGTACCATTTGTTGAAAAGACTATATCTGCATCTCTATATTGATTGTATAAAATATATTTTATATAATACATATATACAGGTATGCACATTTAAGGATTTATTTAAATGTTTATATTTATATATATATTCTGAAAGTATTTATATTTTAAATGCTTCTATTTATTCTACATGTGTCTGCATATGATAATGTTTCTCTATTTTATTCCATTAATTTGTCTCTTTCTCCAACACCAAGCTGTCTTGATTACTGTAACTTTATTGTAAATCCGAACATGGTTAGTGTCAGTTTTCTGACTATTTTTACTCTTTTTCCTCGTTCAATTGCCTATTTTAAAAAATTTGAGTTATCTATTTTTTAAATCATTGTTTCCATTTTGTCTCATATTAGACTTTTTCTAGTAAAAAACAGTCTTAAAAATACTATGACTATGTGTGAAACCATGTTAAGATTAAGAAACCCTATCTCATCCAATCAGATCAAATCTAAAACTAATTCTAAGGAGACACCAGAACATATTCTTTTTGAGTCATTGTCCCACCCCCAGCATAATGTCATAACCCTTATAGATACTAGGCTGAAATTGCTTACAACAGGAACAGCCTTTGTAGAGAGATGAGCCGTGATCTCTTTGCTTTCTGCTGGCTTCAATTTCTCTTCTTGTCCTTTTCTGTTTTTTTACTTCTGGTTTCTGCTCAATTCCATCTTTTTCTTTTTTTCTTTATCTGTTTGGAGCTGTTTTCTGTGTCCCAAGCTCTTCCTTATGACCCACCGATTGATTTCACCAGCTAACTAGAGAGCCTCAGGTCCTGTCCCGAAAGAGGAGGCTGCTGTCATTCAATGGTTCCTTGATGTCATTGGCATTGTCATTGGTAAAGATCCAGCTCCATGGCCTCAACCACATTGCTGCTTGGCATTTTCGTCTCCCCACCCCTACTCAAGTCCTTTGACAGGTTGTGATTCCAAAAGCCTGCCCTCATATACTCTTTCCCCTCAATCTCAGAGTCAGACTGGGGCTCTGCTTTGCCACAGTCTGACGCAGGGTTGCTCTGAGGAAGCCAGCATGGAATTCTGACTGGATCAGAGGGCAGCTGAAGGCCAAGCAGTGGGATCCCTGGTGGACTATCCTGTGCATGTTATCACGTGACGTCATTGCAGTCTTCCCTAGTTGTGGACTGGGATGACATACAGGAAGAAAAAGAGGCGCCCGCAGTGTAACATATTAGTCCTTTGGGGCATATTGGAATGATGATAATGGTCATCATGATGACAGGAAGCTTAGGTAGTGGTGAGGAGGGCACAAGAGGCCTTGGGGAAAGCGAACGGAAGGCTAAGAGGGTCGATTGATCATCAATTACCAGCTAAGTCTGAAAGCCAGAGCACTTCCTGACATCTTCTTAAAAAGGCAGAAGATAAAGCTCAGAAATAATCATTAAAGGAGAATCATCAAAGTCAAAACTTTGCAGAGAATATTGAATCCTCAGCTTAGACATATCTGTTACGCCATTTTCAATGAAACAAAGAAAGATTAGTCCCTTGTATTCTGTGGGGGTCATATTGGGTTACCGCACTACAGATCTGGAAATCCCAGATTCTCCTTAACTCTCCAAAGCTCTAGAAGAGACTGACTTTCCCTATTACAGATCACTGGTACCCTCTTGTTTGAAAATGATGCAGAAGCTGTTTCTCACAAAACAATACATATTGAGCTTAGAATTTGGTCCCTCTTCCCCTCCTGGCCTGTCATCCCCTCCCCTCCTGCTGCCATGCTGCTGGAATGTCTCCCAAAGCTTAGAGAAGCCAGGCGAAAACTAAGTAATGCTGAAATGGAAGAATCTGCAAAGCTTATTGTGGAAAAAGAGATCAAATGTCTTCCACCAATTGAGAATTAGCTGCTGTGAAATTGCCCTCCCTGGAAAAGCCCATGACACTGAATAAAGACAACAAACAACTATGATCCCAGAGAGGAAAGAAACAGGAGATGACCCTGTGATTGCACAAACTTACAACCTGGAGAGAGATTCCAGGCTGCAGCATTAAAGGAAAATCTAGATAGATCCCAACTTTCCTTCTGAGTTAGGGAGACATGCTCTCAAATAGGGAAGGCCAAGGGAGCAAGATTTGTAGGGCAGAGCACTGAAGGGAAGGAAGCGACTTGGGGCTAGAGCTCCAGGTATCTGCAAGATGAGACTAAAGTCTTTGGTTCCAAGCCTGTGGGCCCTCAGGAAGTAACCCCAATAAAGAGTGGACCAAATACCTTCAAAACACACAGGCAGAGCTGGCAAGTAGAAGTGTATCCATGAACAGTCAGACCATCCGCTGGTATAATATTTGAATGGGGACTATAACAATTTGAAGGTGTAAATTATACACCTACAACAGCCCAACGCACTCACTGTGAAGATTTGCCTTCCCACATTTTTACTGTTTTCTCCTTACCCCACAATCCTAATTGCTAGAACACCTCAGAGATTTATGCAGACATAAAAAAAATAAGGTACGCGTTAAGGTCGTTCTTCTATGTTTATGCTTGAAAGGAAATGGTACAGTGAATTGCTTTCTCAGCAAAAGTTTCATCTTTTGGCAGGACCATAATTTTTCACTGCATTTAAATTTCTTAACAATAGTTAATCTGCTGAAGTATCCCCTTAGCAAGAAATTGAAAGCTGGTTCTCTTTCAAAAGTGTGTTTTTCTCAAATGTATCTATTATGTTTTTCAGTTGATAATTAACCAACTTAAATAGCTTTGCTATCTATCTATCTATCTATCTATCTATAAACTTAGCTTTTTAACATCTTATTGGAATGTATTCAAAATTTATCTATCCTCTTTGATAGATTTCATCAGAAATTTCATTGATAAATAATCATAAATCATATAAATAACTATGAATCATAAAGACTTGACTACCTATTTCTGAATTCTAGATGAAGCCTTATGTTAATGTTTTATCATATTGAAATTATTCCAAATGATCATTTTAATGAAAAAATACCAAAAAATCTCAAAGTCATTTTTATGTTTTTTCTCCTGGTGCAAAGGTGGCACTTATTCATTGTGGTACAGGATTTAAGAACATTAAGATGGGAATCATATTTCCTGTTATAGTCCTTCCTTTGCCATTTCTACTTGTCTTTCTCAATGACTGTGTGCCTCATAGTACTCATCTACATGAATAAGTTTTAAAAATGCCATCTAATCTAAATAGTTGTTTGAGAATCACATTATGCAATGCATGCAAATGGCTTAGAACTTGCATGTATATTTTATTTATTTATTTTTAACTTTTGATAGTACCAGGGATCAAACAGGAGCATTCTATGTTGCAGGCATATTTTAAAACATTCAACGAACATTATATTTATTATTCTGATGCATGTATGTGTATTATATATAGATGTATACATACATATATCAAACATACATATATATATATATATAATAAAATGTGTTTTTACAAATTATAAAGATGAAAGAAGAAATAAATCTGTATTCCTGAATGTGATAACAACTGCTGAAATTTTGTTCTTTATCATTATTTGTCTGGTGAAAATTTAAACCATTCTATTTAAGTATTAATAGTATTTCCAGGTGAATACTCTTCTAATGTGAAAACATGAACTTACATTGTAATTTCTTTCAAAATTAACAAAAGTAGAATTTATGAGCATGGCTATTTAAAGAGATTTGGATGTTTTAAAATACATTCAAAAAAATTACAGTGTAATTCTTACAGTGTATCTGATTATTTTAACTCTTTGCCACTTCTGTTTATATTTTAAGTAAATTAAATCCCATGTTTGATTCCTATTTATTGAAAAACCCATTAAAGTTGGAATAAAGATAGCAATCTTGATTAAAATATTATTTAGATATTACATTTTCTGATCTTGGAAAATACACATTGTTTTATAAATATTATCCCTGTTCTTAGTTTATAAGCACTGAAATATTTGGGGATTAAAGGCTTTGATGTATTCAATTTACTCTAAATAATTAATAAAACGTACTTAATTGATAGATAAAAGATTAGGTAGATGAACAAAAAATAAATCAATAGCAAATAGTAAAGCAAAAAAACATGCAAATTTGCTAAATTGGGATTCTGGATACAGGGTTTGTGTGTTTCTTGTAAAATTCTTATTCTGGTAAACTTTGCGAATTTCAGACGATTTCCAAACAATCAGATAAAAGGAATCATTGTTTATAAATTTCAGAGAAGCAACTAATAAAAACAATAACCAACAGGGATTTTATTAGAAAAAAGTTGTGCAATAATTTTAAAAATAAGGAAGTGAAAAAGAAAGTCAAAGCCATAAACAATGAAATATATTGTTTATTGTATCAGTAGGCAGGTTACAGACTTAGCAACATTGTGCAGTTAATTCTTCAGTTATATACTAAGTTGCAATGTGAAATACTTGGAGCTTTGAGTAGCTCTCAAGAAAGTCCACTGTATAAAGTTACCCTTGGGTGGGCAAGTTTAGGCTTTGTGAAACATTGAGTTTGTCTAACAAGAAAGTTCCTTTATTTCCAGGAGCTGTGTGTCAGAGATCAAGGTGGAGGCTGAAAAAACTAGCACAGAGCCTCCTGAAGCAGGGCATTGCCACAGCAGCTAGACATTGCGCATGCTTTGGTTACATTACTAGATTCTAGGAGAAATTGCAGAGCATTCTAAGGGTGGGAAACAGGATGCCTATTACCCAACCTTCCACCCCAAGGGGGTTTGCTCACTTGCTCACTAGAGGAATGTTTCCCTGTGTATTTCCATGGTCAGAATCCCTACAATGTGAGAAGTTAAAAGGCTTAAAAGGTCACTTCTTAAATACCAAATATTAAGTCCTTGATATATAATGTTAATATAGCAAACTGTATTTTGTGGTGCTGTGGGTCAAACCCAGGGACTTGTGCATGCTTGGCAAGTGCCTTACTGCTGAGTGACATTCCCAGCCCTTAAAACCCATTGTTTCATATAATGACTCTTAGCCTCATAAAAAATAGATACAAATCCTTTTGATGACAATTCAAAAACTCTGTACAATATAATGTTTATCCATTTATTTACAATGTCAAATTATATCTATAAAAAATTTATATTGTGTTGCTTGTGATGTTACTACAATTTTTTTCTAAAGAAAAAAATCCAAACGATATCTACTTGTTGAATTTTGAGTACTAAAAATCAAAGGTCTTTCAACAAAGAAAAGGTAGATTGATATGTAATTGACTCATATTAAATTTTCCTGGGGTGGGGGTGATAACTGTAGATTACATTGAAATTTATACTAACATGTTTATTTTGTATATAAGCCATTGAAATTTATACTAACATGTTTATTTTGTATATTCATTTTAATTTAAATATATATATATATATATATATATATATTCTCTGTATATGTAATTTTATGCATGTAAATTTTAACTTTGTTTGATTTTAATCAAATATAAGTTTAAATTATATATACATACACAATTTGTGTGTGTATGTATATGTATATATATATATAAATTTGTGTTTGTGTATATATATAAATTTGTAAGCATAAAATTCATATATATGTTTTAATTAAAAGTAATGTACAAAATAAACATGTGAGTAAGAAATACAAGTATGAAGAAAAGAATGAAAGAGTGACAGACTGTGGCCAAACCAGTAATAATATAGCACTACAGCAATTCCATTATTAGTTAGGCTTTATTTTATGTTTTTTGTTTTGTTTTGTTTTGTTTTTGTTTTTGTTTCTTCTTTTTTTATGTGACCAAAGATCCTAGAAGAGTAATTAGAGGAGGAGAAGATTGTTTGGGTCACAGTTTCAGAGGTCTTAGCCCATAGTCGGCCAACTCCACAGGCTCTGGGCCTGCAATGAAGCGCAGCATCATGGTGGAAGGCTGTGCGGAGGAAAGCAGCTCTGGACATGGCAGCAGGAAGGAGAGTGAGACAGCTCCACTCACCAGGGTCAAAAGGTAAACCTCAAAGGCAGGAGCCCAGCGACCTACTTGGTCCAGCCACACCCTCCTGGCCTAGAGGCATCTCTTGAGTTAATCCATCAATGATTATTTATCAGTAATTCAATGATTCGGTTTAGGTAATAAACAACACAATCGCTTCACCTCTGAACTTTCTTGCATTGCCTTACAGGAGAGTGTTGGGAGACAGCTCATATCTACACCATAATAGCAAGAAAACAATGTTTTATTCATAGGAAAGTACAGACAGTACTGAAGACTATTTGAAGAGTCCACACAAGGACCAGAATTCATGTGACAATGCAGATACCTAGAAAACAATCAAAGGGTGTTTCATTTGCAGATGACATGTGAATTTCTACCAGCAAATGGTATTGAGCCAAATAATCATTTGGGAAATGGTTTTCTCATCTTCCTATATTACCTACCTAAATTACAAATGGGCTAATATATTAATTTTTAAAGCATAAATCATAATGTACATGTGTGATTTATTAGTTTCATAATCTTGAGGGGGGCACATCTTTAAAAAGATACCATCAAATTCATTTTTGCTAAATATTGTGAGTAAAAATTTGGCTACATAAATATTGATAACTCCTGAAAATTAAAGGCTATCCTAAACAAAAACAATACATAAATAATCAACTATATGAAAAGGTTTGAAATTTATAGCAAAAAATCTAAGTGCTTTAGTATAAAAAATAACACTCTAAAATCGATCATGAAAAATAGAATGAATAAATAAAATTGGTCATTGCAATGTTTTATTTTCTGCTATATTCTTATTCTTGGTGCCTGGTCACTTGGAATCAGCAAACATATGCATATTGAATGATATGCTTTCGTAAATAAAACAGACATGAACAACAATTTCTGACAGGGCGCTGCAAAGTCAAGTTCATCCAATTGTAATAAATGACTAGCATGGACAATAAACATAAGCCTATGTGTCAAGTTTAAAATGATTTTCAATGAATACCTCTTTGGAATGATCTTACCTAAAATAATACATTGTAACACTACTGGGTTTTGGCTCATCATACTTGTCTTTGAATAGCTTTAAGAATTCACGTTGTCCTTAGGGAAATGTTGAATTTGAAGTCTGTGGTAAGTACAGAAGGGAATAAGAAATAAGACTGAAAAGTGAAATTGATTTAAGATTTCTTTACTGGACAAGAGTTGCTGACTCACAGAAAAATTGACAATAGCTCAAATTAGTCTATGAAGGTGTCATTTGGAGAAAGAGCTTTACCAACAGTTGGCACCCAAGACTGAGTCTCCAGGTCGCATGATCAGGGTCATGCTAGCCCCAGACTGAAATGACTCCACGGCTGTCCAGCTGAACCAAACACTATTGAATAGAGCAGAAATATTGTGTTGCAAAAGGAACATGAAAGAAGGTTGACAACATATTTATTAGCACACTTATGTTGATGGACACAAGTTGATAGAATCGCGTAAAAATTGCCACAATTAGGAGGAAAGCAGAAGATAAACCAGGAGCAGAGTTGAATGTCTATAGATCAATCTAGATGTTCTACACAATGGAGTATCAGTCAGCAATAAAAGAGAATAAAATCATGGCATTTGCAAGCAAATTGATTAGAGATTATCATGCTAAGTGAAGTAAGCCAATCCCAAACATCTAAGGCTGAATGTTTTCTCTGATTAGTGGATGCTAATCCATAATGGGGGAGGGGTCGTATGGGATGAGTGGAGAAACTTTGAACAGGGCAAAGGGGACAAGAAAGGTATGGGGGTACAAAAATGGTGAAATGAGATGTATATCATTACCCTAGGTACACATATAATTGCACAAATGGTGTGACCCTACTTTGTGTATAACCAGAGAAGTCTAAGATTGTTCTCCATTTGTGTACAATGAATCGAAGAACAATCCGCTGTCATATATAGCTGATTACAACAAATAAATAATTAAAAAGAAAGAGTAACTACAACATGCTTTATTTTGATATTTGGAAGTAAAACCTGTATTAGTGATGTTATAGAGATAATATCTGCCAAATGCAAATTAAATAGAGTAGTAGAGGGATGAATTCTTGGTGTGTCTCTTTCTACCTTAAAAGAAAGTCAGGACCTGAATTGAGAAGCAATGACACAATCAAAGGATAGTAAGCAACAACAGTCTGAGTCAGCATGAAAGGAGCAGGCTTGGAAGGCTAGGAGGGAACTGTCATCTGCTACTCACAGACTTGCTCCTTCTGAATGCAGGTGATTAAATACCTGTGAGCAAAGAAGCCCAGAAGCAACAGTGTGGCTGGACATCAGTCTGAATATATTCTCATGACACTTAACAGAAATAATGTAAGGAATACATTCTAAAAGTCAAATTTCCTTCAAAAAAAAAAACAAACCAAGAATTAAAAATACTGTTCTTCCTATACGTTCCTATATTTCTGTGCATTTCTTCTAAGATACAGGGTCATTATTTTGCATCACATTTGGAAAATAATTTGTTCATTATTTCTTCAAATAATTTCTGCCATTTTTTTTAGACTCTACTTTCATGCATGTGATATTACTTGATATTGTCCTACAAATATTCAATAGTCCCTTATTTTGATTTTCAGTATTTATTCCTCTTGTGCTTTTTGGTGGTTTTAATAATGTTTTCAAGTTTTTTTTTTTTTTTCTGGGTCTAATCTGAGTTTAATGCAGGATATTTTTTACTTCAGATTTATAGTTTTCATCTTTACAGTTTAGAATCATGTTTTATATTGTTGGTTTATCATTATGCTTAACTTTTTAATATTCTATTTATTTATTTATTTAGTACCAGTGATTGAACCCAGGACCCCTTCATCTTTGAGCCACACCCCTAACCCTGATTTATTTTTTGAGACAGGGTCTCAGTAAGTTGCTGAGGCTGGCTTTGAACTTGTGACCCTCCTGCCTGAATCTCCTGAGCTACTGGGATTATAGGTGTGTGCCACCATGCATGGAATTTTTTCCATATTCTTGATAAAGAGCATATATAATATATTTTGGGGGGATTTTATATCATTATTTCTGCCTTTTCTGTTTCTGTTTTTGTTTGATTGTATTACTCTTAGTTTGAATCAAATCTTCTTATCTCTTTCCACGAGTAGTAGTTTTAATGGGATACAAAACATTTGCGTTTTGGATTTTGCTATATTCTTTAACTATTTCAGGACTTTATTCTGTCAGCTAAATAAGTTATTTTGGATAAATTGGATCATTTTCAGTTTTTCTTTTTAGAATGCCAGTCTTTATTCTGTTCAGATCTTTCCGCAGGATTTTAGAATTTTTATTTCTCAAGCACCTTCTTTTATGGCATTCCATTCCGCAAATTCTATGTCACTCTTTCTCCCTGAAATCCAACCTGTTTCCTTAATTGAGCAAGACTCCTGGGCTCTGAGTTCCCTCCCTGCTTTTCCACAGGAAAATACCTTGAGATGGTAAGCTGGCTAGTATAGCCCAGAGCCTGGGGTTGGGGGTTGAAGGTTGGGTTCTTTGTCTTCTGAATGCAAAGAATGAAATCCACAGAAACAAGGGTGAGGGCAAAGTAACAGCATTGATTACAGAAGTAGAAAGGAAACAGGGCTCCAAAGGGGAGGGGTCCCAGGAGAAGAATACCAGAGAGTGGCTATTGTCTAGGGGTTCACATGGATCTACAGGGGTAAGGGAACTCGTCCCCTATCCAATCCTGGGTAAGATACTCAGTGTTCAGAAACTCTTCATGTGCTCTTTGGTCCAACCACATTACCATGCTCGCCCGACCATCGCTTCGATGGGGGTCTGAGTCCCAGATGGGAGACTCCCCATTATCATTTTTTTTCTGACTACACAGGAGCCATCCTGAGTTTGCCGAGGCATTGCTTGCGTCTGCAGTTTCTCAGCATTGCTGTATGGACACCTGACCTTGAAAGAGTCCAAGGATCCTGTCTGTTCTTTGTAACCATTTCTCCTGCCTCAGTAGTAGCTGTGGGATCAGGTTCATTGCTCTCCTTATCTTAGGGATCATGTTCTCATAGTTAAACCCTTCTTATTGTGCAAAATCTGAAAAAAAAGTTTGGTTTATTGCAGGGTGGCTATTCTTGTCGTCCTTAGCCCTTCAGGGACAAAAGTGGAACTGTTCCTATTTTTAAGTGTTGGAGAGTTCCTGAGCTATGTACTTAGTCTTCTCTTTTCCTTTTTAGTTTCTTTTACACTTTTCTCTAAAAGAGCTTATCCTGCCCACTCACTTTAAGTATTATTTATAGACTGATGACTCCAGTGCATATTTCAAGAGCCCGGACTTGGCTTTCTGCTGCATTCTATTCAACAGCCTTCTTGACATCTCATCTATTAGCCCTCTCAGCATTATTCTGACCAAAACAGAACTATTGATTCTTCAGTCTACAATAAATTGAACCAACATTCACACAGATGTTAAAGCCTTAAACTTGAGAGTCACTCCCGGTTCCTCACTTTTCAATCCTTACATCCAATCCATCAGCCAATGCTGAAGCCTCTGTCCTCCAGTTTTGTGTTCTTTTTTTTATTATTTTTCACCATTTTCTGTGCTATATGGTTAGTCCAAGTCAACAAAATGTATTAGATGGTGCCACCCGCTCCTTAAAAATCTTATCTTAAAAAACAGTTAGGCCCAGCCAATCCTGAGTGATCAATGAACTCTGCTCATTTGTTCCTCCCACTGATACCCTCAAACCCACCAACACTGCCCAGCCCTTGAGCACAGGAGCTTGGTCCTTTCTCAAAGACTGCACAGTCTTCATCTCTTCCAAAATTCTAGATTTGGCGTGGCAACAATTACAGGACAGTTTATATATGGGGCAATAAATACATGGAGTTTCCCTTGCAGAGGTATAGAGAAAGCACACCTTCACTTTTTATAATGTCACCTTCATTTTGGGGGTTTGTACTGCATTTTCGAATGCTCTCTTTTAAGCTTACTTCTCGGTTTATTTATTTATCTTTCTTTTCTTCAACCAGAATAACAATTTCCCAAATGTTGAGAATGGGTTTTTCTATTTTTAAAGCAGAAACTACACTTACTGAATATATAAATATGTAAGCAATTATATCTTATTGTCTATATATACACATATGCATTAAGCACTTTTATATTAAAAATTAGAAAAACAAAGTCTGCCTTTGGTCAGCATGAGTTAAGTCAAAAATTTTCTGTTGATCTACGAAATAATTTTGTCTTTTGTGTAGAACTAAGTCTGAAAATGAAAAGGTCCTATTCCAGTCAGATGCATACAAAGGAGTGAAATGAAAATATTATTCAGGATATTATCATCATTTAAAATGTAGAGAAACTTATTTAAATCCAGAGTATTTATTTTCTTCCTATTATTTTCTGTCAAATAGCATAATGTTAGAGATGAAACAATAAAAACCTTTCTGGGGTGTTTATAAAAGAATGTTAACTTAGGCTACACAGCAATCCTAAACCGTAACCATCCATCCATAGATGAGAGTCCTTTTATCACTTTTTAATATAACTATATAACATACTAACTTGCGTAACTTCCATTTCTTACATTGCTAAGATTAAGCTCGCCATTAGTTTTATTTATATTGTACTATTTTCTTATTCTCATATGCATGCATTTCTCAATACACAGAGCTGTCTTTTGTGTGAATCTCAGGAAGAAAAGGAAATTTTCAATGGAATTCAAAGCCTCCACCCTGGCCTTTGATTTGATACTAATGAGTTTCCTTTATCTTGGAAATACTTAAGGAACAATTGCAAAGGAAGCAGGGAACTCTGTGTGAGTTAATCTAGACAAAGCGGCTTTCAGCCTTTCCAAATAAAATTGTTGATCACCCTGAAGAGAATATGGTCTTACAAAATTTAGAGAATTTTAGTGTTCTTTAATGTACAATTTCAACTCTAGCTACCACATATGTTATAATAGAAGGAACAGGAACTTTTAATCTAGGGGATAGAATTGGAATAAGAAAAAAAGAATTTTCTATCTTTAAAATTTAATCAATTTATATATATTAGATAAAATAATAACACATAATATGTAAAACTATTATATATTTATCCTATGTATATTGCATATTTATGTTGTACATATTCTGTGTAATTTTATAGGTTCATATGTTATATATTTATTATATATGTATATACATGTGTATACATATGTAAAACTATTATTTTTTGTGGTTCAGCAGATTGAACCCAAAGGACTACATCATTTTACACTCCCACTAGCAAATATGATATTCACTCTTTGTATTGGTAGCTTCTTAAAATATTAGCCATTGCAATGAGTATGTGAGAGCATCTTATTGTTTTAATTTGTGTATTTCACAGATGCATAAAAAGATTTTAAGGTGGAGCAATTTGTCATGTGCTTATTGACCATTTTCAAATTTTTCTTTGAGAAGTATTGTTTCAAGACAGTGGCCTTGCTTTTGATGGAGTTATTTTTCCTTTTAACCATTAAGTTGTATTATTTTCATATTTTAAATACAGATATGTGTGTGAGATATTTTCTTCCATTCTGTGACTTGCCTGTTCTTTTTCTGGAGAAAAGGACATTTTAATTATTTGAAGTCCAGATTGTAACTTTATCCCATCCATGGTTAGTATTTACTGTTTTCTTTCTCCTTTCTAAGAAATCTCTGACTACTCTGAGGTCTCAAAGATATACTTTTATAATTCTTCTTGAAATATTGTCATTTCAGTTTTTAAAGAGGAAGAAACATGGATCCATCTCTAAATAATTTCTGTGTTTACTTTCACTTACGCTACTTATTTTTTTTATAAGAATGTAAAATTTTGTCAGCTCTATTTCTTGGAAATACTTTGTTTTCCTTCACATGGCTCTAAAGTCACTGTATCAAATCATTTTGCCATAAAAGCATGGACATATATCTGGGTTTTGTTCTGTTCATTTAATTGTCTATTTATAATATATTGTTTTAATCACTGTAGACTTATTGTAATTCTTGAGAAGAGTCCACTTTCTTTGTCCCTTGCTGTGTCCCTCCACACACAGTCACTCAGAAGGTAGCTACTTGCTGCTTCAAAGGCAGCACAAGAAATTTTTAGCAAGATAAATATTGCAAGCTTATGTAGCATAATCTCATTTATGTCACCTGGTATATTTTGTCTTCTATGCTGTAGTTTATTGGTGTGAAGCTAGACATAGTTGTTGACCATTTCAGAAGTGTGCTTACCAAGAGACTGGATGTGTGGGAATTTCAGTAAAGCACATGATCAAACACAAAGCAAGAGCCAAAATGAAGTTTTAAAAATCTGGGAAATAATCTTAATCTTGTATAAAGTAATAAGGATAGCAATGCATATATAAATGGATTTTTACTAGTTATAAATTGTGTGCAAAAATACTTTGGAAGTCAGAGTGTCAAAATATTATCAGGTTTTGCTTCATAGTGTCTTTTAAAAATATTTCTTTGTTTTGCTGGGCATGGTAGTGCACAGCTATAATCCCAGCTGCTCAGGAGGCTGAGGCCAGAGGATCATGGGTTGAAAGCTAGCCTCAGCAAAAGAGAGGTGCTAAGCAACTCAAGGAGACCCTGTCTCTAAATAAAATTAAAAAATAGGGCTCTGTAGATGTGGCTCAGTGGTTGAGTGCCCCTGAGTTTAATTACCAGTACAAAAAAAAAAAATGTTTCCTTGTTTTGTAAAACTTTTCTCATTTTCCAGCTAGTATAGAATGCCTTAATTGTATAAAATTTATTTGTATAATTTTAAAAAAATGCTAGTATTACAAATAATAATATGCTCAACTTGGCTTTTTTCCCACAATTCTTTCTTTCTGCCTTTTTTAGATGGCAAAGAATTGAGATCCTAAACCTAGGAATCAGCTTTTCATTTGTACTTGTCAAATGTCAAGAAAAGCTGAGCACTTACAAGACACTCAGTGACCCCTGACAGCTCTCTGCCAGAGTAGCAAAATCTTAGCAGGGCTGGGAAAAACCTATCTGGGAAAGACATCTGATTTCCATAGAGATTAAAATCATTGAATACAGCACTGAAACATCTTTATGTGAAAATCTCCACTCAGGCTTGAGACAACTACTGACTCTGTGAGGTGACCCCTGCGGATGCATTTGCAGTATTCTCCCTGTAGTCTTCTCCCTTCAAGCACAAAAGACATACCTGCCTTCATTAGATAGGAGCTCAGGCCCTTGTTTTAAAGAAAGGAAGAGCACATAGAGCTCAGTAATTACTTGTCTCTTAAAATTAAGAAACTTGTAAGATTTGTTAATTCATTTTAACAAACAATTATTCTAAAACACAGTGCTAATCCTGAGTACATGGAAATCATGGAGCTGGTTTCATGATGTTCTTATATATTGATTAATTTGATCTTCAAATAAGCAAATTAGAGGGCTTTTGAAAATATGTTGCTTAGAAATATTAAGTCAGTAACATACATTCTAAAATAGACATTTGAACCTTTGGAATTTAGTGATTAGATATTTTTAATTTCCTCCTTGAAATGTTGGTGAACACACAGTCTTGCACCACGTATGTCATTTCAGTCAGGACAGACCACATGTGTGATGGAGATCCTGCAGGATTCTAATAGAGTTGAAAATGCCCATTGCCTGGACACTTCGTAGCTGTCATCATGTTGTATTGCCGTGCCTTGCTCCTGTGCCGTGGCCGCGCCCGTTCTGAGTATGTCAAGCACATGCAATTATGTATAAGACTTAATACTTGATGATGATAATAAATTCATGTGTTACTTCTTTATGCATTTGCTGGACTATACATCCCATTGTTATTTTAGACTGTATTCATTCCACTTATAAAACATTTACATAAACCAGTATGACACGTTACGCTAGCAGCACCTCAGGCCTCTCATGTTCACCAACCCTATTGATGCTTCAAGTGACCACAGTCAGCGATTGACCTCTGCCACCTAGATTTGTATAAGTATGGCATTTATACAACTAAAACAATGGCTTAATGATGCCTTCTTCAGAATGCATCCTCATTGTTAAGCAGCACAGGGCTGTATACATTTTGTTGCTTATTAGATGGCAAAGTTCAAAAATGTCTGAGTAAGAATGTTAGAACTTGTAAAAGCCTGTTTTTATGCACTCAAACACACCCATGAATACATAACTATGCCTACATAAATAGCAAAATGCACTTCCTGGAGGAAAGTCATACATATAGATTCTCAATATCTATTTAAATTCTAAACTTTGGGTGATCTAAATATGGAATTAAGAAATGTCCAATATTTTAAAGTGCATACTGGCCCCAGATATTCTTTTAACAAGGAATCATCTAGATAAAACATTTGATCTTCTCTGGTAGAACAAATGAATGGGCAGATCATGAATCCCGTGCCTGCCTCTGCCCAGAAGGGCTTCTCCTCTTCTGTGTCTCCCCTGGTCTTGGTCCATTCGGTCTGCTCCAGTACAGAACCAGGACACTGGGGACTTGTTAACAGTAGCAGCTTATTTCTCCAGTTCTGGAGGCTGAGATGCAAAATCAAGGCCCCGTGTCTAGTGATGTCCTCTTCCTGATTCATGGAGGGTGTCTTCTTGCTGTGCCCTCACAGTGGTGCAAGTGCAAATGAGTTCCCTTAGGCCTCCTGTCAAAGTACTAACCCAATTCATGAGGGCTCACCTCCTAATGACCCCACCTACCTGTCCTGTACCTCAGCGGGTAGTACTTCAACCTGAATTTGGGGACATACAAGCATTCAGCCCACACCACCCTCCCTCTCCCTTGGTCTCTCTCTCTTTCTCTCTCCTGAGTGCACAAACACACCCCTGTCATTTCTTCCACATTGTAGTTATTTCTTTTCTTTTACCTTTTTTTCTCACACTAAAGGAATCTCTAGCAGTGTTTCCTCTGTGCTAAGAAATTCTGGGGATAGTGAGAGCAGATAATGAGCATCTGATCCATCCTTCCTGAGGGGAGTGTGGGAACCACCAGGCAAAGCAGACATGTTGAAGTATCTTGAGATGCACCGTCTCTGTGATGTGAAGCCTCAGCCCGAGAACCCACTTTTCACTCAGCTGAAGCATGCTTCCCATTTACCACAGTTCACTGCACTGAATTTGGGACTGAAAGTGTGAAAGGTGAATATTTTGGGGGGTGGAGGACAGTTTTTGCTCATGGAAATATTTTTCATTATGATTGAATGTAAAGAACTGACAATTTTCTCCTCAGAGGTACTCATTACCAAGTGCCATAAAAAAGTGTCAGGAAACTGCAGATAAGAGGAATACTTTCTATCTGACTTCCCATGCAGTACATTAAAGTAAATTCTCAGCAACACAAATTTATATTAACCTGTTTGATAAGGAACATTAGGATGGATGTTCATATTTAGTAAGTGGCCTTTTCCTTGTGATGTGAAATGCATGACATTAAATACTATATGGGAAGAGAGGTAAGATGACTGTTTCCTACTTTTATTTTGCCACTTCTATCTACTGATCTCTGGATATAGTCAACTAAAGCACTTCTGTTGTTTTACTCAAGGTTCTAAGGAAACTAAGTAAATTCATAAATTTAAAAATGCTTCATTTTGACTACACCCAGGAAGTACTTTCTGTTTTGATTGGTCCTGACGTTTTCAGAGATAATATCACAGGTGGAAGATATTGGACATTTTGAAATTCCGAGACACATTTTAGGATGTGCTGTGTCCAGAGAAGACTACAACAAGCCCCCTGAGCTGCGCCCCCTAGTGGACCTGATGGACAACGACTGTTGGAGACCTCCCTCGGCGTGGGTGGCTTGGAATACTATGTAATTGGAGGTAAGATATTAATATTTAATAACCAAATAATACTTGATGAGAATCTGTGCTTTCCTGGGCTATTGTATGCCATATTTAACCACCACGAAGCCCCCACATGATTACTCTACAGATAGTAAATGGATACCCAGGGGAGCTGAAGTTAGAAAGGGTGGAAGTGAGATTCAGACCTAAATTTGTCTGACTCTAAGTCACTAGGCTAGAATTTTCAGATTTACGTCATACCTGCAAGAAGCTCTTCATTTCTTACATAGAATTTTGGTTGATTGAAGCACTAAGTTGTGTTTTTACTTAGCTTCTACACTGTGTGTGTGAGTTAGCTTTTACCTACCACCCATCTACATTTTATCAAAAAACAAAATATGCCAAACATTTATAGACTATTAATAGTATAAATCTTTGGGCAGATTTTTCATCATATCAAATATTACATTAAAATGTCATAGTGAGGTACTACATAGAATGCATTTGGTTTGATGAAATGCAATTATTATCCTGATCATCTACTTGTGGGAAATGTTCTTAAAAAGGCAGCTATGTTTATGGAAAGCTAAACTTAAAAAAAGTTTTCCTAGATATGGTGGCATTCAAATCTGGCATCTGCCTTTATATTAAATAAATGTAGGAGTCAAATTAACAAATGAATTTATATGAACAAATGCATATAATGATATAAAATTCAATAAGTGCTAATGTATAAGTCAGTCACTTGGCCTCTTAGATTATTCTACCTTCAAAGACTGTGTCCTTGCTCAAGTCTATAGGAGCCAGTGTCTGACAGTGATTGGCATTACTTGGGCAGGGTGATGCTGACAAGGTAAGAACACCCCATAGCAGAGTTGGATCTTAGATAGGGCCTTAAAACTTGGATAGGAGTTAAATCAGTAACCATATTTCAGTGTTATTCTACAGAGAAACATAATTGATCTAGAGCATCAAAAAATAATTACTGTCATTTATTGGCCCTGTTAAGTATGTCATCAACTTTCCCTACAATAGAGGAATGGAACTAATTAGAGTATGCTTTTTTCTATCTGTTAGTACAAAAGCTACCTGGAGAGCCCAATACTAAAATATTTAAATGAGAGTAAATCTATGAATAATTTCTCACTGAGACCATGTTATATTATAGATTCTCTCTACATAATTATAAATACTTAATAAGAAGATTATTAAATTAATTAATAATCATCTCTTTAGAATATCAGCTGTCAACATCACATATCAGTGGCTGTTAAAGGTCTTATGGTCCATTTCTGTTATCAAACTCTTCAGGGAACACTATTTCAGTATTCACTGAGAAGGAAAAATTTATGATAAAGTTTCTAATTATTGAACATATGTCCAGGATGGAACCTTAATTCATACATGTTAATTTTCACTGATGGCCATTGCTTGATTTCTCATGATCACTGTGAAGTATGCTCCCTAATTGATTGTCCCAAGTGTCATTTTGAGAATGAAATGAAGTAATCAATGCAAACTTTTATAGAACATAAATAAGTGACTGTGGAGGAATTATGTATATCTATCTATCTATCTCTCTATCTCTCTATCTATATCTATAT
This sequence comes from Callospermophilus lateralis, assembly GCF_048772815.1. Classification (NCBI taxonomy): domain Eukaryota; kingdom Metazoa; phylum Chordata; class Mammalia; order Rodentia; family Sciuridae; genus Callospermophilus; species Callospermophilus lateralis. The sequence goes on from NC_135318.1 coordinate 8,995,026, forward strand.
CTATATCTATCTATATTAACATACATATCTGTTAATACTAATAAGTTAATAAGAAACCATATAGTTGAATTTAAGTAAGGATGCTTGTGCTGTTTTTGTTGTGTAGATATGTGGATAGTAATTATTATCACCACGGCCTTTCATGGCTCAGTCAAGACACATCCTACTGCTGACTTTGTGTACACAGGAGCTGCAGAGTCAGAGTAATCAATGAGCCACAATCACGTGGCCGGAAGGAATGCTGTGGAATCAAAGATGTGGATTCCCTCTTGTACACACTGCATCTCAGTGTGAATTTGGACAAGCATTTTACCTCTGTGAGATTACACACCTAGAACTGTAAAATGTGAAGCATCATAATAACCCCTTCATATGGGGCAGGCAGTTGTGATTATGCCAATGGTTAGTGGCTAATAATGACTCTAGCTATCATTTAAAGTTGATTCTGTCTGATTAAAAATCCCATACCTTTTCCACCACCATGCTTTGTCCTAAATAATGCTTTTAATTTACTCCATAATCCTCAGGTTCATTGGCACTGAGGAAAAATCTAGACCATCCTTTTTTGAAGAGACTCCCAGAATTTGTCTTATAAAAAATTGAGCATTAGCAGTGGTTGCCGTGGCCAGAACAATCCTTGAAGAAGAAGAAAGTCACTTTGTCCTAAATTTCAAATCATCAGAACAATAATTTATTCTTTAAACACATTTAGGTATTGAGGTATCAACGTGCAACATCGATATCCTATGTGTCATGCTCTGAAAAGTGTTGACACTTTTTTTGTCATGCTCTGAAAAGTGAATGCCTAGAAACATTCTATCAGGCATCAACAGTACATGAATTATTTTACAAATATATATCAAGTAGGTGTAGAAAAATCACATCATTCCTTCATTAGCAAGATGTTTGAATATGAAAATGGGAGAGAAATTCTGTTGAAATACTTTACATATATTTGTCAGTATGCCACGTAAGAAAAGTAAAGTCAGTCTATTACAGATAGGAAATTATAAAAAAAAACATATTCAGGTTCTCTTTAAATATTTACATATTTATTTTTAATTGCAGGTATTATTTTGTATTTTGTAATTTCCTTTATTGATATAGCAGGGGTTTTTCCTTTAATACAATCCTTTAAATCAAGCATTTTTTTTTAATTGCTGCATAGTGGGATTGATGTTATAATTTATATTTCCCTACTACTTCTTTAAATTTTTTCTTTTCTCTATTTTTTTTCAATGTAGGGTTTTTTACTACTTTATAATGTAATGAAAATGAAAATGGGAGTTCACAACCCACTTGAATCAAATGTATGAAATATGATATGTCAAGAGCTTTGTAATGTTTTGAACAACCAATAAAAAAAATTAAAAAAAAAGAAAATATTTGAGTATCAAGATTGTTAGGTACTTCCAGGTGCCTTTTTCAGAATAGGCATTAAGGTTAGTCCTGAGAGTTGTATGAATACTCTTGACACTATTACCAAATAGAAAGGTTCTATTTGGACCAGAACTTGACAAGATGATTATTTATTAAATAACAAGCATTTAGGTAATTTGTTTACACATCTTGACAGTTTTTCTTTTAAATAAGTTAATAACATTAAATAGGTATTGTAAGGGCCCAGCGAAACGTCGGAGGAAGAGACCACCAAGAGACTGACTCATGCAATTGCAGAAGGGGATTTATTGAGGATTCAATCCAGCGCACTGGGGCTCCGCGCTCACTCAAGAAGGGAGAGCAGCCCAGAGCCCCGGGCAGGGGTTGAGCAGTGCTTAAGTACACTTTTTGGGGAGGGTGGGGACTTTACACACATCACAGTCTCCTTTAACAAATCACCATACATCCCGGAAAAATCAAACAACAATTCTTAGACTTGATTAGTACATTCATTGGCGGGAACAGATTGGGCAGGGTTGACTGGTCACTCCTAAGCAGGGTACACATTCAAACTGATTGGTTTTGGGGCCTGAATGCCTACGTGCCAGGCTACACAGGGTCCTAGGTTTTTAAACAACCAGAGGGTCAGTGGGAATATTTACTGGGCAGTTCATGTATTGTCCTAACAGCTACAGGAATTTCAGGTTTTGGGGGTAGCAGAGGAACTTAACAATACCTGGTCCTTTACTTTTTAACTCAGGCCTTGCAGCTTAGAAACTTTACAATGCCCGATCTTTTACACTTTAACTTTTACACTTTAACTTCAATTTCTTTTACTCTTACAGTATAATAAAGTCTATATTGTCTTATCTAATTTGCTTTTTAGGTTTCATTTATCAGATGTTTGAAATGTGTACCTGGATACAGACTCAGAAATGTGCTTTGAATGAAATAATATTTTGACCACATGGACTTCAAAACAGTGTTAGCTATGCCTGTCTCATGCTATGAAATGCTTATATGTAATTTGTTTATTTAGACCTGTGGATTTTGGAAGATCATGTCTTAAATCTGTTTCACACCTTTGAGGAAACTTAAATTTTATATCCCTGTCAGGACTCATTAGAATACATAACTCTAAACTTTCTTACAAGGAAAAGATTCTGTAACAGGAAGAAAAGTGCAAAATAACATCTCCATGGTGGTGGTTGGGGGGCGGGCGGACTGTAAAATGTCAAAAAAAAAAAAAAAAAAACATGCCAAATGTAAGATAAATTCATAAGACCTGACTCTTTTTATATTGGCCTAACTGACAGTCTTTTATTTTTTTAGGGAGACTAATGCAATAATATATGCCACAAAGAAGTAAGGATCCCTTGCAACCACCAGGAAATCATTAACAAACTGGAATGAGTAAACATTGATAAATCATAAGGAGAATTCCATTCTGAAGGAGACAGCTTATGCATTTGACTTTAAGGCTAGTGTTTATAAACATTCATTTCATTATGAAAGGTTGTAATTTACTTTCCCCCTAGGAAACAAACTCTGTTTGTTTTGGATTATATTTGCATTTCTTTTTTAATAGTCTCATTCCATTTTTGACATGTAAAAATATTTATGCTGCCAGGAGGTCTGGTATTTTTGTACTTTTGGCTTAGGAAGGGCTATGAAATCATACTTTATTAATGTTCACATCCAGGAATGTAGGAACTCATGCAATGTCCCTGGATCAATGATAGCGATCAGATGGCGAAACTAATTGAACTTTCATGTTGACACTGGTTTTTCTCTAAAATGTACTGATTGTGTGAAGGAGTGGACACTTTTTATTTTTTTCTTGGATTTAGTTTTTATGTAATTCTAAAACTGGAATCATGCAAAATTGACATTTTAATCATAAGCTCACCTTTGTGGAGGTAAACACCCCACACAATGTGGGTTTCTCTTCTGGGATTCTTGTTCCCCATCATCGACTTCTTCTGCCCCAGTTCCAACCTGATCATACTTTCTCTCTTCTATTGCTGTCTGTTGCTTATAAATTCATCATTTCTGATTTCCATCTCCCCTCCCCAAATTCTCCTCCATATCTGTATCATTCAGACATTGTCACAATAAGACTAAAACAAATCACCCCAAAACACAGTGGCTGAAACTACAATCTTTATGTCCACTGATCCCCTGAGGCCCTTCACATCTCTTCCTCCATGAAAACTTTTCTCTTTGGTCATGTCCCTTTGCACATTATGTCAATTATTTGCATGTGCAATGACATTCTAAATGTGAAACTCAGATTAGTTTTACCAAGTTGCCGGAATCCTCTGTAGACACTTCATTCCTCATCTCCTGCACCTCGACACTTACCATCTCTCTCCGAATGCTCTAGTGCAGCCCATGGATACTTTTTCATAGCACACATTTATTCAAAAAATATTTAATTTCATGCCTGCTGGAATAGACATTTGGGACAAATGCTTCTGTTAAGGTTTTTAACAGAGATTTTATTTACTAACTTTCTGTTTCCTGCCATTACACCAAAAACTCCTGGAGATTAATGATTACATCTGTGTCTGCAAAACTCAGTAGTATGCTTGCTATACATTTCCTGACAAGTGATTAAATGAATTAACATGTGAATAAATAAGTTAATCTTCTCTGGAGTATTGAATGACTTTTGTGGTCATGTCCCTTTGAACATTATGTTAATTATTTGCATATGCAATGACATTCTTTTGTATTTGGCACTGTACTGAATCACTTTTTGATCTTTCTTTGAAAAAAAAATGATTTTAAATAATAACCATTACAGAAAAAAAGTAAAGTTAATTAGGAAAATACATACTTTAGGATATAAAATAAAGATTTGCACTTAGCAAAGGTGGTGTGCTAAGTTTGCAGGTCACACTGCTGTATGTTTCAAACCTAAATATGAAACTCAGATTAGTTTTACCAAGTTGCGGAATTCTCTGTAGACACTTCATTCCTCACCTCCTGGAGGTGAGTCTCCTTCCACCCTTGCTCTCTTGCTTTGCAAATGCAAACGTGAAAATAGACATATAAAATCCAGGCACATACATGTATGTTCTGCTAGAGTCAGAGCATGAGGAATGATGAGGGCTTTCTGGAATAGTAAGGTTCAGTTACCCTCTAAAAGCTGGCCACAAACCCCACAAAATAGAATAATTAGTGAGGTGGAACCTTCCAAATGAACTGTGAGACCCTCCTGGGCATAATCTTGCTCTCTCATAGAGAAGCACGGGGCACCTCCAGTCTTGCAATCACTTGGGGAATTGCATTGAACTCTCCTTTTTAATTTCTAAGTATTCAATCCACAAATAAACATGATGGGTATATACAGTGAAATGATTGTCACGATCAAGTTAAATAACATCTAATCACCTGTGCTGTACTGAATGAGGACACTTGAGGGGAACTGGTAGAAGACAAAGCTGACACGTAAGAAATGTTTCTTGTTTTTTAACACCATTCAGATATCCTGGTAAAATTGCCCGGTGAGTAGGAAGAATGAATTTATTCTCCATTTTAAGGCTTCCCTTAGTTTTTGAATGTGTAGTTGTACTTGCACACCCAAGGGAGTGGACTGATAAATGATCAGTGTTGTTTGTCTCTTCTTGATTTGCTTATTCCTTCTGAGGACATTGAGGAAAAGCAAACTTAAACTCAATTTCTGGGATTCCATACTCACAATGCAGATCATTTCCATGATCACAAATGTGTGAAGAATTTTCGCCACCAGCAAGCAGCTAATCCCACATGCTCTGGGTGTCAACTGGGATCCTCTAATGCCGTCCAACCTGACACCATCTACCTGCAGACAGCTTCAGATCCCACAGGCTGCAGGCTCAGTCCTGAAACTGGCTGCACTTCAGATATTGATGATGTATCTGGGGTTCTGGAACTTCACCCTGGCTATGAATCAGGCGCCCATGACTCTGTCCTTGAGCTTGATTAGTTTGTGGGACAGCTCAAAGATCACAGAGAATCACTATACTTATACTGATGATGTACTAAGAAGGATGTTTGAAAAGATGCAAAATATCAGTTGGATCAAGATGACACATAAGGCAAGATCCAGAAACAACCCTGGTACAGGAGCCTCCCTCTCCCTAGAGTTGGTGTGCACCAACCTCCCAGCTCCTGCATGAGTTCTTTTTCACTTTCCCGTAAGCCTCCAGGAGTTCAGCAGTCCAGAAGTCTTGCCCACTTCCTGTGTGAGCTATCACTTTGGGGTTTCCCTTGCATGAAGTGTACTGGCTGAGAAATACCATGAAAAATCACCTGATACAGAAAGTAATTTTCAAAAAGACCTTAGGGGTCCTGCTTTCACACCGGAAGGAGAGAGAGAGAGAAGAGCTAGTGTTTGCTTTATTTATATAAGGGGGATTCAAAGGATTTCAGTGGAATGTTCTTTTGCCAAATAAGGTAGGAGGAGGGCTGTCTAAGCCCAAAGGTTAACGCCCAAGTCTGGAGCTACAGAGCAGCCTCTCTAGCCTAGTGAAGACTGAGGTCACCATGTGCTTTGCATAATCCATTAAGAGGAAGAAGCCACAACATGACTTGCAATGCCAGACCAAAATCTCCTTGGCTCCAAGGCCAAGTACAGACTTTCCTAATAGCTCCGGGGTGGCCCCTCACACGGAAGCTCTCTCATCCCTGCCTTTTTGGATTTTTCATGGAGACTTTATTGTGTATACATGATCCAAGCACAGAAAACCTTGAGGAAATCTGAGGGACGATTAGACTGACAGAGAGAACCCAGCAAGACCTGTCTGCTCGGCGTCCTCCGTGCCTTTCTGTGCAGAATTTCTTCATCTTGGAATGGGGAAGGGCCCTTCTGAAATGGGCACCTTATGATCAGCCACCGCACACGGTAGGTGAGAGAATTTCTCCAAGCCTAGCTCAGAGGCAGAAAGGCAGGGAAAGATTAATGTTTTCAGTTTCTATGAAGCACTTTGGGAAAGAGAAATTCTATTTCTATGACCTACCCTTGGGAGAAAAGCAAGCCAGTGAGAAAAGGGCAGGGAAAAATGAGGGAGATTTTGTTTTTCTGAGGCCTAAGGTGTCCATACATTATAACAGAAGACTGTCTTTCACCTTCATCACTGTGAAGCTGTTCCAAAACTCCTTCAGGAACCAAGGAGAGAAGGCCAAATACTCCAATCTTGTTTCTCTACTCATTTAGGAACTAAAAAGAGCTGTGAAAGTTATCAGTATGAGCCAGAAACTGTGGACAAAACCTCAAGTGCACACACACACACACACACACAAACACACACTGTCATGGTTATGCTGGACTCTATCTATCTATCTATCTATCTATCTATCTATGGTGATGGCTAATCTGGATTGTCAGTGTGATCAGACTGAAAGATGCCAAGGATTAAGAGACTTCTGGGTGTGTGGATGACAGTGTTTCCAAAGATGACCACCATGGGGGTCAGCAAACTGAGAAAAGGTCCCCAACTCAAGTGTGGGCAGCACTGTCCAAAAGTCTGGTAGCCCAGATGGAATGAAAGGCCGAAGGAGGAGGATGGTACGAGCTGACCCAAGCTCTATTCTTCTTGAGCAGGTGTTTCTACTGCTGCTGCCGTGGGCTCAGGACATCAGACACCTGGGCCTTCATTCTCCCAGTGTGAACTCTGAGCAGTGATTTTCAGGGAGGTTTTGGGCTTCAGTCTCAGACTGGGGCCAGATCATTGGTTACTCTTATCTAAGCTTTATCTTCTTTGAGCAGGTTCATTTCTTCCTACTCTCTGCTGTGCAATCACTATAGACCATCCAGCTTCTGAGCATGAAAACCAATTTGATAAATCTCACACACACATATCCAGTTGTTTCTGCTCTTCAGAGAACCCTAATAACCCGTGTGTATGTATGTATATGTGTACAGTGTGCACTAATGATGTGCATATATATATCTATATGTATCATATATTTATGCAATGTGTTTCTGTGAGGCATTATTCTCCAGTCTTAAGAAATAGTGATGAGATATGACATAATTTCTGCCAGCAAGAGCATAGTGGCTGAGAGAGACTTGTTCAACATCACTTTCCTTCACCTGGCAAGTTCTCTATAAAATGCTGCTTCTATCTTCAATGCAGGGCTCTGTGCTTGTTCGTTGACAGGGAGCTCACCTGTTAATGGGTAGTTCACTGAGAAGAGATGTCTGAATCAAGAATGAGTGCAAGGTGGCTAGGTGACACTTGGCTATGTGTGGGATCTGCACTGGAGGTGAGGTGATGGATGAGCCAAAGCGAAGGTGTGAGGGAAAAGCAGCATTTGAAAATCAGAAAGAAATAAGAGCCCAGGTTTTCTTCAGAACAAGTGATCCATCGAGTCTCTAGTTCAGGTGAGGGGAGAATGGTGAGTTGAACCTAAAGTGCTAATGCAGGAACTTACATGATACCAAGACTTGTAGATTTTACCCTAAAGCTGTTGGAAATGAACAACTGTTTTTGGTGAGAAATTATATGTGGAGATTTTTGTGTTCCCTAGCTAGATGCATCTGTGCATGTAAATCAGTTGGCTTACAGACGAGTAAACATTGACAATACGCAGCACAAATCAATCATTCAGATCCTGCTTATCTCCGAGGTTGCAGGCAGAAAAAAAGGCATGTGTCTGATTACCCTTCCCAAGGCCTACCTGTCTTTGCTATCTCTGTTGCTATAAATTTGTATGTTTCAAAATCATTCATGCATGTCAAACATTTCTGCATAGAAATAAGTAAGATCTGGATGTTTATTATTAGAATGATTTGAAAGAGGGTTTAACATCAAATTTATCTGTGCAATGCCTTGGTCACTTTAATTATTATTATTTTTTTTCTCATGAACAGTTGGTGATCACACCTGTGTAAATAGATTTTCAAAACAACACTTTCTGTGTGTGTGAAAAAACAACAACTTACTTGAAGATCATTGTCAAACTGGCCCTGTGGGAGCTTACCATAGGGTTGGTAAGAAGCAGATTGCAGACATTGCACCTTTTCACAAAAATATATAAATCAACCGAAGATTTATTTCTTTTTTCCACGTGTTTGAAATAAGTTCTGCATTCTTCACATGTTACTTTTAAGCGAACGTCCTAGATTCAAAATTCCTAGGAAGCAGCCCTGTTCTAGTTCTCACCCGTTTCCCTGGTCCAATGACCCTTTGTTGCGTGATTTCTTTCCCCCTTTGATAGGCTTCACAGAAGCCTGGTCAGATCAGGTTGCTTCTGAGCTAGTGGCAAGAAGAGATCATGTTGTGGCAGGATGTTGACTTCTGCCACATCGTCTTCATGGAGGGCTGGTGTTACCTTCTAGCAGGAACTAGTGGGCCATTTTGCTGGCCAAGTGGATTTAGAAGGACCTGAGTCATCAAGGTAATCAAGGTTTTCAAGTTCATGCATCCAAGATCTCCTCATATAAAGTCTCTAGCCCACCACTAGGGTCTCGAACAATTGCTGTGACTGTGAATTAACTTTCTGTAGAGCTCTGCTCGTCGGGGAATCAAGGCCTGGACCGCAGCCTCAGCTTTTCCCGCTCTGGGACATCAGCTGTCTCTCTCTCTGTTTATTTACTACTAAGGAGTTCCTCTGAATTTCACACTTTGCCTTCAATTTTTGAATAAATAGCTTTACCTTTTCTTTTTGAATTTCATTTAATGGAACTCACTAATGACCAGCAGCTGTCACTCTCCTTACAATGGATACTTCCCCTTAATTTCTCAAATGCCTGAAATACCACCTATGCCCTGGCCAAGTTCAGCACTGGGGAAAACTTTAACAATTGTAATGCTACCTTGTGTAGGGGATGTCAGCACTACTCCAATCCGCAAGTAAGGAATCCTCATTGTCTTGTCTGATGGGCCACCCATCTTTAAAATACCACTTAAGAGTCTGCATCCTTGGATGCGCTCTGGAATCACACTGTTCTATGTTGGGTTTCCTGGGGAAACACACAGGTTGAAATTTGTGTAATGGAAATTTGTTGATTGTGAAAAACCTAAGAAGTGGGATTGATAAGAGAGAGTTCAGTGGATACATTGGCAACATTAGCCACAGATGACATTGGGAGCATGGAGCTTTGATTGATTTTCGAAGTTGTCAGACTTGAAGTGAGCGGTTGTTCTTTTATACTTCACCCCCTCCTCCATCATGAACCAATTGGTGGATTGAGTCAAGGATCTTGCTCTTGGATGAGAGGTATTTCAGGGAGATGGAGATTCCCAGGCAGGGTTTTAGTTCAGAGCTGGTCAACATACCCATTAACAGAAGAACGAATGAGTGAAACAGTTTTGAAATGGAGATTTAAGTGATTCACCATGACACTCTATAACTTGATTCATTTTTTAACAACTTAACCAACTCTGATAAACCTTTCAGTAGAGGAGCAGAGAGATTATGTCCACGAAAACCTGGTAACAAGTACTATATAGTCAACTTTTTGGAATATATTAATGTTTCCTTTCTGGGGGTTTTCAAAAGAGAATATTTAGTCTGGAACTAGGAGAAAAATTAATTATTGAACATAGATACATATAATCCTCCATGTGGATGTGTGTGTAATTCCCATCTCTCATTCAGTTGATGTAATTGTCTTTTCTAGAGAACCATTTTTCCTAGTTGCAACACTCAGTAAGTGAATATTCTGTCATTGGTTAGCTGTTTGCCAAGTGATTCGTTTCATCAGCAATTATCTTTCAATAATGTAAACTCATCCTTTTAAAAGTCCAATGCTTCTTCAAAGTCTTCAAGAATGTTATTTGCCTTCTATATGCAGTAAATGGCACCATAATATTGTTAACATTCTCAAGATCCAATGGAATTCTATGGCTTCTACATCTGTTTTTTGAGTCTGTCCATAATCAGTCCAAGGACATTTTATTGTATCACCCTCACATAAAATAAAGCCATCTGTTCTCCGCGTTCTTCTCCAGCGCAAACCCAGACCAGCTTTTTGTTTCACTCAGCCATTATGATTCTCAGCTTCTTCCTGCCTCTGCATCCCTAGTCTCATTTTTGCCTGGCTCTTATGGAACCTAGATGGTAACCTGCTAAGAGCCATAGCCAAGTAGTAATTATGCATGGCATTTTTGGTTGAAAGGTGATGCCAGCAAGCCATTGAGACGATATGATTATTTTAAGATCTGCATTCAAATGGATATTAGACTCCTGCTGTCCACCTCGGCCTGCTACGGGACTCCTGGAGAGTTCCCATTGGTTGGGGAAGTGCGGTAGGAGGGAATTCCGGAGGAGGGATTTCCTGTTGGTGTGTGTCCGGGAGAAAGCCGCATGGCATGTGTGGGTCGGCATATTTCCCGGGAGCATACAGGGCATTGGCGGGAGTTTCAAAATAAAGTTTGCTCCTGTTTGAGTGGCTCGTGATTTTGTGCCCAGCCAGACTGTGGCAGTATCCATACAGGGGTCCCTCTCCTTCTTATTCTTAGATCATTTACTTATAAAATTTGAAATTATAAATTCTTTTTCTGCCTCTCTGAGATACACATTGTTTTAAGAGCCTCTTGCTAATTTTAGAGTCCAGATCTACTAACCCCGTAGGCCCTGGGCGCCGTCAGTTTGAGGGCTGGTCATCAGGTCAGCTAAAGTGCTCACTGCAGTCTCTGTGGAAGGGAGCAGTGAGTCCTTGATGGAGCTTCCTTTCAAGTTGTGAAACGGCTTCCTGGTGGGAAGATTGGGAAAGCTTTCTGTCCTGGGAGGAGTACCAGGCAGCAGCACTTGGGGCCTACCACGCATATTTGTGTCCTCCACTTCAGCTCTCAGAAACCTCCTGGACCTTTATTCCAGTTGACTGACCTCACACATACTCTGGTCTCTCTGCACCTTTTTTTTTAAAAAAAAAATTAACTAATTTATTTATTTGTTCTAGTTAGTTATAAATGACAGCAGAATGCATTGCAGTTCATAGCACACAAATGGAGCACAGTTTTTCATGTCTCTGGTTGTTCACAAAGTAGGGTCACACCATTCATGTCTTCATACATGTGCCAAGGGTAGTGATGTCCATCTTATCTCACCGTCTTTCCTATTCCCATGCCCCCTCCCTTCCCCTGCCTCCCCTATGCTCTATCTTAAGTTCCTCCATTCCTCCCATGCTCCCCCCTCAATCCCCATTATGGATCAGCATCCACTTATCAGAGAGAACATTTGGCCTTTGTTTTTTTGGGGATTGGCTTTTTTCACTTAGCATTATATTATCTAACTCCATCCCTTTACCTCCAAATGGCATGATTTTATTCTCTTTTAATGCTGAGTAATATTGCCTTGTGTATATGTACCAGAGTTTCTTTACCCATTCATCTATTGAAGGACACCTAGGTTGGTTCCACAATTTGGCTATTGTGAATTGTGCTGCTATAAATGTTCATGTGGCTGCATCACTGTAGTATGCTGATTTAAAGTCCTTTAGATATAAACCCAAGGAGTGGGATAGCTGGGCCAAATGGTGGCTCCATTCCAAGTTTTCCAAGGAATCTCATACTGCTTTCCAGATTGGCTGCACCAATTTGCAGTCCCACCAGCAATGTAAGAGTGTGACTTTACCCCCCACATCCTCACCAACACTTATTGTTGCTTGTATTCTTAATAACTGTCATACTGACTGGAGTGACTATTGCTATATCCCTAAATAAATTCTTGTCTTCTTTACCTGTTTTACATTGTCCAGTGTTGATGCTTTCCTTCAGAATCTGTAAAATTTCTGAGGTGTTTCCATTATTTTCTATGGCTTCTATATATTTTTTCTGTTCTATAAAATTCAAATTAAAGTAGCTTTGAATGATTAATTTAATTTTGTCATATTTATTTCCTTTTTGAATGGATACCAATATTAATAATTGTTTGTATAATGAATTCAAAAACATTCATAGATTTTAACACACTTTTAATAAAAGTTACTTTAATGATTTTCTAATTTATTAATCATTTTATCCATCGTACCATAGCTGTGGACTTTTAGCCTTTACACAGGGCTAAAAGTTTTTTACCCCCTTATTTAGATAATTATTTGAAAAGAAAGCTAGAAATAAATATAACCACCAATTACCTACTAGAAAGAATAATGTATAAAACTCTAATTATTAAGGGTTGAACTAGGAATAAAAACAATTCAAATCATGGTATTTTAATTTTGAAATAGCATGGGAAATCTAATGAAAGACTCTTATTTAATTTGCACATGGGAAAATGTTGAAATTAAAATAATATGTATATAACTATTTGAATATTAACAAATTAATGACATTGATAGGAAGAACACTCTGACAGTAGAGGCTGTGATCTTAGTACCATACTATTTACTCAAATTTACTGTCCTCTGAAAGCACAGCCAATAAAACACCTAAAAGCATGCTAAAAACTACATGCTTCCTGGAACCTGCAAACAAGGACCAAATTTGGACAAGTAAGATCATAAAGCACAGTGTGATTGTCAGCTCCGCTCATTCTCCACAGGGGTCAACACTGTTCCCAGAGCACCTTCAAGGGACAGAGGACCTTCAAGGGACAGAGGACTGATCTGTGCTTGGAGCCACCGCTTTTCTTAGAGATACCTGGAGCTCTGCACCTTTATCTCCTCAATCTTCCCTTTTGTCAGCTCTTGACGCTATATTGAGATGGTTGATTGTTTCCACATATTTTTTCCCCCACAAAAGCCATATTAGACACTTGTTAGGTGCAAAACAAGCATGCTATATGAGGTGTTGTGTGCAGAAAGCGTGGATCAGACAGAAACAGATCTTCCTCTGTCCCAACCATTCCATGGAGCGAGTGGGATGCATGCAGAGATTGTGTAATCCTCCAGGCAAGATTCTAAGAAGGTGGACTCAACCGGAGAAAGCCACAACTCCAGGTTTTGTAACTTAAAGCTGGGCACTGACTTAGTGAGCAGTGAGGGAAATACTGGGAAGCAATGGCATCTTGGAAAACTTGAACGTGGACAACAGGAAGAGTGGAGGAGCAGCCGACAAATGACAGGAGACTCCAGCTCCTTGAGAGATCATCCCTGAGGCCCCAGAGCCACAAGGCCACTGACAGCAGAGCTCGCCGGAGGAGGAGGTGGGGTGTGGAGGTGAGAGGGAGCCAAGGGAGGGAAGAGAGGAAGGAGCTTTGGGAGGAAGTAAAATATTGTGGATTTGATTTAAGAGCAGTTAAAATTTTCGATCCATATAATATGTGAAGTACTGGGCTGCAGAAGGCATGGTTGGATTTTTCTTCTTCTTTTCATTTTTTTAAGTACCATTTTTTTCCCTCAAATATTTCATAGATTAGAAGCAGAGAGAAGACAGATTGAATGATGTGTTTATCAGAGAGAAATTTTGATACTCTAGGTAAAACATAATCTTGGGTCAAAAATCAGCAAAGTGTTACATTACAGAAAACAAAATTTAAAAAACTCTTATTGTGTGGGGCTTCTAAAATCATTTTGCTATATACCTGAATAATCTTCACATTCTCCTAACTTTTTGTACTTATTTTACTTGTTTAATATACTAAGTACTTTGTAGTATGACTAAATAAACACTACAATTATCATTTTGATATTTCTGTATTTTCAGAATTTTATCCTTGTAGATACACGTATTTGCTGCTTACTGAACAAATCTGCCTTTAGATAGCCCTTTACAAACAACTATATTCAAAACCAAACTATTGATTCTTTTCTTCATTGCAAACCTGCTTTCATAAATTTTTTCTCCACCTGAGGAAAAGTCAATTCCATGCTAAACATTGCTCAGACTAAATCTAGACTCTAACAATTTCTCACCATCACTAATGCTCTCACCTTTATCTCTTGTCTGACTGGTTTATTTCAATAGCCTTCTTAATAGTCTTTCTTTGAATGCAGATGAACACAAAGAACAATCACTTACTGACAAAAGGCAGCTCCACACCATTCTTCTCCTGTCTCTCTTCTCTGTTCACATTGCTTTTGATCATAGGTTAACCAACTTGTTCATCAGACATAAGTTAGTATCGGGGTAAGGCTGAAAAGAATCCTCTTTCTTGTCTCTGCTTTTGTATCTTAGGGCTTTATCATCTTCGCAAGTTTTCTAAAAAGCCTGAACACCTTCATAGGGCCACCTAGACACAGTGATATTAAATGTGCCATAGCCTTATGCTTATTTTTCAACCTAGTGAAATGCCAGACGGTGAAGAGTTATTATCTCCCTCTGTAACTTCTCTTTCTCAGCTAGCTGCACTATTCAATTGGAGTAGATGTCTGATTAGAACTTTGCCATTTTTTTATATCTTTCTGTGATTCACAGTAATTCTCAACTGCATGTGATCCATTGTACTTTGAAATTATAGATCAATAGAGTCCAAAATAACGTGGCATGTGAATTAAAGGGATGTATTCAAATTTTGCAAAATTTTCCTAGACTTCAAAAGGATTTTTTTTTTGCTTCCAAATAATTAGTCCTATTTAGAATCTAAAAGAATGTAATTGTAGAGAAATGAAACTTGGTCATAATTTTGACAGCAAAGGAGAGATAATTTTTGATATTCTGCATTTTATGTCTATTAATTTCAAGTACTATAATCTCTGAACTCTTGAATTGAATAGTGACATATCTAAATGATTCAAAGTAAATATGTTTATGGGAAAATATATATAAGTAAGTAATATATTTCCAGACTAGTGATTGAGAGATTAAGAACACAGATTTTAACTCTGGGAGTTTTGGTTTACAAGTTTAGCTCTTGGTAAATTTATGAAAATCTAAGTCACATTTCTTTATGTTAAGCTTACATCTTCTCAGATAGGATATGAATGAAATAAACATCATAAGTAAATTAAAATGAATATTGAAAAAAGTGATTGCTCAACTCATGAAAATTATTATCATAAAGATAATATTGAAAGATATTTTTCTATTTATCAAAAAATATAATGAATGTGGTAGTTGGTTTTCCTTTAATGTATACATCCATTTTTTTGGCTACATTGTTTACTTTGGTCCTTGCTGTTTATTCTATTCAGAAGCCTTACACAAAGGTGAAGCCCAGCACCTACCAAAGTGGCTATTACATGGCAGGTGAACAAGAAATGTTTCTAAGTAACAAGTCTTGACACACACACCCTGCACTTCTGTTTGCAGCTTTCTCATCCTGCCACTCCACTGGGTCCCACCTGCACCCTATGCGACACGCATAGCCCCCTGGTCCATTCTCCCTGGCATCCTTGCTTGCGTTCTGCACTCTTGGTTCCCCACCTGTCTCAAAGATGAACTGTGGTGACATGCATGGTGGATGATTTGCCTGGGCTCAAACCAGCCTGTCTTCAAATGAAGTCCTTACCAAGTTCAAATCCAGGAAGTCATGTGACCAGTCAGAAATGCAGTTTCCCCCTGCACAAATGAGAATAATCATTCTGCTCTTATTGTGGGTATGCTTTGAAGAGTAAATGCATGTAAATGATTTTCAGTTCACAGCAACTTATATAAAAGAAGCACTGAATAAATTATAGTCCTTATTGCTATTTAATTTCAACACTGTAATATTTTGCCATCCCGAATCTTATTTTTTCTTAAAGATTCAATTTCATTAGCAATTCACTCTTCCTTTCTTTCTTTCAGGAATATGTTGTCTTATTACTCTTCATTTGCTGTTGAAGTGGGCACTGTGCTTACAGACTTTAATGGTTCTCAGTTCCTCCCACTCCATAGTTTGGGAATGGACAAATTATTTGAAAAGAAATAGACAAATCAATGTCATAACCACTTTTTACAAAAACAAAGAACAAAAAATGCCAGAAAACTTTATCATTAAATTTAATTTATTTTAATATGTGAAAACATAAAAATGTTACATATTAGCAGGGTGCCATGAGATGTTTGTATATTTGTATACAGTGTACAATGTTTAGATCAGGTTAAAGGTCTCTATCTCCTCAAGCATTTATCATTTCTTTATGATGAGAACATGCAAGGTCTTTTCTTCTAGCTCATTGAGAAATGCAGTACATCATTGTGATCCATAGTCACCTTACTGTGCAGGAGCATAACAGCATTTCTCACTCCTACCTGACTATAACTTAGTACCCTTGGATCCCACTCTCCCCATCCCTCCCACTCTCCTGCTTTCTCTAGCCTCTCGTAACTATCATTCTACACCCATCTTCTATGACTATCTTCTCTTCTCTGATTTTCCTTATCAGCCTATCATATGTCATTGTTTTTTGCCTTGTGTGCCTGCCTTTTTCACTAGCTCCTGAGAAACTGGAGACCAACCTCAGATTTATTGATATTTATATCAACAGAAACTTATGGAACTGGACCTTCCAGACAGTAGGTAATGGCCAATTGTTGAAGGAAATAAAAGTAAACTCAAAGCTGGATCTTTCTATTGTCAACTTGCCAAAATGTAGCTCACCTGTGAGATTCAGAGAGCTATACAGTTTAGAAGGGACCACAACAATCTCCACAAGATCTTGCTTACTCCTGATGCCAACTGCAGCATCCAGGATTTCCAAAACTACTCATGGGTTTCATAGTTAGCTAGTCTCATAGAATTTGGAGAAAACAGTTATAGCCATAGTTATAGTTTCTTACAGAGAAAGAACACGGATTAAAATCAGCCAATAAAAGAAACTAATGAGTTTGATTCAGGGAAGTACTAAAATTCAGAACCGTTGACCTGTCTCTGTTACTCTACAGATGTTGCATGCCAGGTAGGGATGGTCATTTCAGCCTTGACTTTACAACTTTTATTTGGTGTCCATTATATAAGGATTACTGACTGGCTGATAAAATTATGTTCAAGTGGTTGATGTCAGTTTTTAGAACAATGGATACTTTATCTTTCAACTTCCCCGTCCCCCGCCGACATGTTGTTAGTCTTTCTGACATTTTTGGTCTTCATCCTAAGGTATGGGCAGCCCTCAATCTGAGTGACACAGTTACTCTCTGCTAAGTCCAAGGCTTCCAGGCAAAGCCTACCTTCCAGGAGTCAAGGGAAAAGTTTAGACCTTTTTGTGGGGCAGGTTAAACTCTTTATTTTCAATTTAAATAATTACAAGGAGAATTATTCCATCAGAAGAGGCCCTCTCATATCCTGAAATATCACTAATCTAACAATATGCAAAAAGAATGGCTAATTACACAGAATAATAGTTAATGGAAAAATGGATTATGTTTAGGCATGAAAAGTAGGCTACAGGTAAGAAAAAAAGTGATAGAGTTGAAGTTCATCATTATGAACAAATTGAAGATTCTTCTTGCATATCGTTCTCTTTCTCTCATTTTTCTCTATTGCCCTTAATGTCCATTTTTTAGCCAGTCTTTACATTTTTTTAGTAAACTATTAAGAAAATAATCTATCTATTATCAATAGCATCTTTTCTTAAAAGTCACGCTCTTTGTGAAGACCATGTATGATCATTCCATATCATTGAAAAGGCCAACTATGTTTGGAATTTTTCCTCTCTCTTCATCAAGCACATTTTGCTGGGTAAACATGAATTTGAAGGCCTTTCTTATTTATGCATGTTTGCTATTTTCTCTGTACAACTCCATTAAGGCATTGTCAACATTGCATAAGAAGTTCTTATTTAGCAGGAATGGATGCGAGCATTTGCACGAGTTTGTGCACAATGCATTCTCTCACTGATTAGATTTGGTAATATTGTGTTTGTATGTGAGTAGGTATATAGGGAATGGAATAAGAAAGTAGATGCTCCAGAGACCAAAAGCCATGCAACATCATTCATTTATTGAGCTTTTGTTACTATCTTCCAATTGAAAGATGCTGTTGGTGCTGCTATGGTTGAGATAAAAAATATATAAAGGATAATCCTTGTATTCCCAGTCCTAGACGCTAAAGTTATACATCTACAATTTGAAAGTGCAATTATTTATTTAAAATCCAATTTACCATTTTTTTGTGGAAATATTTTAATTTTGTATGATGCAATCAAGTTTTGGAAGATATTTTTTAAATCAACTGATTTTGGGGTAAAACATTAAGCAGATTCTCTCTCCTGAGTTCCTCTGTTATCTTTATTTTAAATGAGCATAGATTTTTAGATGAATCATCCTTAGGCCAAATTAGAGTCTCCTTTTTAACACCCAAGATTGCATAGTATTGCACCCTAATAGCAGTTCCTCTTAACTCTTTCAATTTCACACAAAAATGCTGCTCCACTTTGGCGATTTTAGAACTCCAATATGTACTTCATGTCAAATTATATCACTGCAATGAAGTTAGACACATTCATCAAAACTTTTAAGAATACGCAACATATAAAGATGAGTTATGAATTTAAACTTGTGATTAAATATTATCAAAGGAGCCAAATGGTATTTCCACTTAACAATCCTTGGGCAGAATTTCCAATAGACAAGTTGTCTCTATGAGGCTGCATGAAGAATGAAAAGAGCAGAATAGAGAACTTGGGTCCATTTAAGTTCAAGGTCCAACAATTACCAAGTATATGAATTTTGCAAAGAAATCACTAGAGTCTTAAAGTTAACTCAAGTAGGAAAAATCTCTAATAGTGCTCATAGTGCTATTCAAGACTCATGATGAAATAAATGAATGTTTGTGAAATACTTTGTAAATGTTAAATATTTTCTTTTAATCATTTCACCTTAATTTTCCTTGACTTCATAGTGATGCTTTATATGAACAAAGGTGGATTGATATTTTGGGTGTTTATAATTGTTTTATTAGGATACACTTATCATTGTTTATAAAACTAATGTATTTTGTAGGTATTCTTTGAAGAAAATAATGAATAACAATGAATGTGCTTTTTGATTGATTTTGTTATTGGCACAAGGGTGAGATCCCCAGGGTGTCCTCAGATTCAGGTTTTTGGTGTACCAAGGAAAGAACTGGGGAAGATGTGAAAGTTTGGCAGGCAAGGCAGGGGTTTATTGAAAGAAAATGCTCCAGGAAAGAAAAGTGGGACAAGCTGGAAATAGCCCAAGGCCCAATTTACTCAGTGGAGCTCACTTTGATTGGGCTGTACTAGCTCCTCCCTTCTCCCTGTGGCTTTGGGTTGATTGACACCTTGGCTGACAGTTAAATCTACTGCGCATGCTTAAGTTTCTTTTTCCTCCAGAAAAAAATGCACAATTAACATGCAATGCTGTTGATATGTCAACTAGCAACGACTTAACTTCAGGTCAGTTCCTTGGCTATTGTGCTTGCCCAAATTTGAGGATTCTCCCTTCATGATCTTGAATTCCATTTGGGGTCATCTAGCTTCTTCCTTTTAACCACAAGAAGGCCAGTTTTCCCGTCATAGGAAGGGGCTTCAGGTGGAGTGTTGTGAGTGCCATGTGTAGAGCTAAGAGTCCTCAGAGATGGTCCTGTCCACCTGCCCTATCTCCTACCTAGCAATTGGATTTAATTATTCTCTATGTTACTACTGACCACAATTAAATGCATCAGAACCAATAGCACAAAGCATTAATTTCGACCTTAACTTTATGTTCTGAGGATGCAAAAATTCTTTGTAAGCCTTTGCATTTTAAATTCTAAAGCAAATTTCTCCATGTCATCCTATGGGACAATAAAAACGTTAAGATGAAGAAAGTTAACAAGTCAATGGTGATCATACTATTCCTTAAGAGAATAGCACTTTTGGTGTTAATGGCAACATATACAGAATCAGATACTGATCTTTTGTCATAATTTCACTGTGAAATTGTAAATAGCACTTCTATTGAGGGCTGGCCTTGAAAAGACCAATCATCACCAAAATCTGACTTAGTTGAAGAGCATTTAGACAATGCTGTACACTAGAGTAGTGTTGACCTTTGGGTAAACAAAAACCTCAAAAGCCATACAGGAGGAATGAATAGTTGAAAGGGTAAATGCTGGGAGGTGGGACAGAATTTGACTATAAAAACAAGGGAAAGACAGCAGCACTTTTCTCCTAAGTGGTCCTCCTTTACATGCCAGTCCTGAAATGCCACTTCTATGCCAGTGAACCCATACTCTAGCCAAGTTCTCTGAGGGCCTCCTCATGTAAGCATGAAATAACTTGCTAGGCGCCTATAAGGTACAGCCACAGGAACTTTATATATATATTTAAAAACATTTTAATTGATTTTTTAAAAAATAAATGACAGCAGAATGCATTACAATTCTTATTACACACATACAGCACAATTTTTCATATCTCCGGTTGTATATAAAGTATGTTATGTTATATACTTTCAAAATTGACATCATTTCATTTTCATAAAACTACTCTCCTTCCCTGATTAAATAGCTTTGTAAATTTCATCACTTTATTCATTCAACAAGTATTTGTTGATCAACTGAACTCTGATAAACACTAAGGTAAGACTATGGGTAGAAGGAGAGTGAGGCAAGTAACCATGTGTGGGCAGCATGGGGTCATAAGGGACTTGGGAGGTCACAAGTAAGGAAGTCATCTTATTTGCCTTATTTTTTCATCCCCAGATCCAATTAATCAACAAATTTTATTAATATTTGTTAATTTAAAAATCTTATAGATTTCTATCTCCTCATTCATTTAGCATTCCATTGTTTCCTGGAGATTGCTACTGAATCTCTTCAAGGTTGGTACAATGCTCTACGTTCCTGGATGATTTAGGGCTGTCTTTTAAAAAATAATATGAGATATATCTGAATCCAGTAGAACACACATGTTTCATCTTGATTACTTAATTGATTCTACGGAGAAGGAATAAAAATGACTCCAATAAGCTGCCTACCCAATGGAGTGATAAATCCAAAGCTTATCCATACACAGAACCAGGAGATGTAGCATCTATCTTTATATCCCCCAAATATTAGGATACAAAAATAATATTTTCCCTCCCTAATGGGGCCCAGCAAGGAATAAGTGTGACAAGATATACTGCCCTGTGCTTCACACACTGGTTGTCTCATCAGTGAATAGTTACAGGCTCCTACTTTGTGCTCAATACTACACAACAATCTTAGGACATAGAAGAAAAGAATCAGGACCTCTGCCCTCTAAGAAGCTCACTGCTCAGTGAAGAAAAAAAGGAGGTTAAGTAAGGAACTAAATCACAGTGTTAATGTGAAAGAGGTAAATAAAGATACTATGAAAACAAAAATCAATAAGCCCCTGGACTCATCACTCACGAGGTACCCTGTTTTATTGCATCTTACATTGGTCTGCTTTATTCTTCACAGCAAAATTCTGCAAGGTAAGTGTAATCAGCTTTCCTTATCCTTACAGATAAGGAAATGAGGGCTCAGTTTAAATAGCTGGCATAAGATCAGCGACAAAAGTGGGGAGACCGGATGTGAAGCCAATTCTACAGAGCTTCAAAAATTGATTTTTCGGGATACACTGCCTCACAGGAGTTGATTCACGAGTCTTCTTCCATTCTGCATAATATACTTTCTTATATATTATAATATTATTCTTCAGTTTCATTGCTGCAGTCATTTAATGCCAAGTCCTCCACTCTGTGGCTTTATAACTTTGGCCATGTCCCCAAACATCTCTATCCTTCTGCTTCCTTGTTTGTAAAATATGGATACTAAGAGCAACCACCTGCAGTGTGGCTGCAAGGCATAAATGAGCTATGTGCTATAGATCAGAGGTTGGCAAACGTTTTTTGTAAAGGTCCACACAGTAAATACTGTGGGTTTTGCAGGTGACAGCACCTCCATAACAACTGCTCAATTGCGCTGTTGTAGCATAAAATCAGCCACACAGCTTGCAAGTGGATGGGTGTTGGTGTGTTAAAATAATGCTTTAACTGCAAAAGAAATTGATGGGCAGATTGAACCTGTGGGCCTTTCTTTGTCTTCTCCTCTTATAAAGTGTATGACAAATAAGTATTAGTAAATGTTATTATTAATGTTATAAAATTTTAAGCTAGAAATGTTATAATGCTAACTACCTTATCTGGAGTCAGCCATATAGTCTATACTATTTAGGGCTGAAGCTTGCATCTGCCTTTTAAAAATCATATTCAATGTCATCTCCTCAAAATCCCTGCAAGGGTATATTGTGCAGCTCCAGTGCCCTATCTGAATTGATTGTAAAGAGCCTCTTGTTATCTTAGAATGTGTCATGAGAAATAAGCGTACCTTTCCCATTCCAGGTTGCAACTGCTTATTCACTGAGATAGAACAGGGTTTTTAGATGGAGAGACTTCAACAGGTTGATAATGAAATTAGGATCCTTTATTTTTGTTGATTCTGAGTATAACTATATAGAGAAAATATATAAAAACAAAATTGTTACCATACCACTGACTCTCACTTTCTATTACATCTCAACTAATCTATCATCCAGAATGCCTTCATTGAGCATTCTGATCTTTCTCCCTTCTCTGCTCTCAAGACAGAGTGCCTCTATATCCTGGTAGGTAATGCTTGAAACCTCCACTGATGTTTTGCTATCTTACCTTCTTATAAGGTGTATCTCAAAGCCCACAGTGTCAGCATGCCTGGCATCCTCTGAGCACTGTTATGAATCATTGCTATGATATTCTTGGCCCTAATCATCATTAATGTCTCATATTTCTTATTTCATTTTACTGCTTATAAACTCTAAGGTCTTCCAAGTGCTTTGTCTCTTTGACACTCTTTCATGGTTCTTTTGTGAAGACTCCATGGAAGTCCGGCCACCCCTAATGGGATGGAGTAGGTGCTGAACTTGACTCTATAGAGATGAGGGTTCAAATCCAGACTCGTATGCAGTTAGTTTTGTAACCATGGGCAAGTTGAAGACTTCCCTGATCTTGAACTACTATCCATGTCTTGGTGTTCTTTTCTGCATAGGCGAAATACATGCCAAGAACCTGCGCCACACCTGAAAGCTAATATTTTCTCCCCATGTATTTCCTCAACCCTACTTTTACTTATACCATCTTCCAGGGTAGAAGCCATTGGTACTTGCTAATTGCTAGATGAATATATTAACCGAGTCTCAAGCATTAAGTATATGCATGCTGACTTTCATTTAAAAAAGTAAAAATTTTTTCCCTATCAACCAAAATATGATAATAATGTGGTACTAGAGTGGAAAAATACTCAGAGTGGTATATATTGTATTGTGCATCCTTTAGGATACATTTTTAAATCCATTCTATTTTCCTCAAGCCATGCAATTTTATACACATCATTTTATTTACAGCAAAACTAAATAAATAGATCCCCCAAGTTTATCTACTCTTTTTATTTATTGTTGCACATTTTTCAAAGTAATTTCACATCTGCCTTCATAAAGACCATGAAATAAGCAGGGCAGGGACTTATCAATCTGATTCCCTCCTAAGGAAACACATCAATGGAATTATAGTGACTACAGAAAGAGGCAAAGTACAGGTAGAACTTGGATTTTCTGATTCTTAGTTCTTAAACTATGTTTCACTCTTTCTGTGGTCCCTGTGGACACAGGGAAAAGAAGGAAAAGCAAGAGATACACTGTCCAGAGAAAATCTTAGGCTGCGAGTTCTGAAATGTGAAGTTCTGTTTTCCAGCTATTCACATACTCCGTTGCCTCCCTTTCCCTGGGTAATCAGTTTGAGGAAAGTAAAGATAGGAATATTTGGAGAAGAAACAACTAAGCAAAACAGATTGATAGGTAGATTTTTTTTAATTTTTTTTTTTTGCTACAAAATACTCAATTATTTCATTTATAAATAGGTATCAATCCAACAAATACTTGAGAGTTATTCCTAATATTAGCAAATATTTGTATAATGTAAATTATAAGCCAACATGGCATTGCCCTTTGAGGAGGTATTATTACTATTATCCCTTCTTTACAAATGATAGAATTGAGACACAGTGGGTTAAATGACTTTCCCAAGGTTACAGCTGGTTTGGACCCAAGATTTCTATCTCTAAAAACCACAGTCTTAACTAGTATAGCATTCTGATTCTCTAATTATAGCCTTTTTATTCATAACTCCCTGTTCTTAGTTGCTAGATTTGACTTGTTAATTTCCTGTGTAGACAGCGAGTCTGTGAGCTATGTTCTCCAGGGCTTCCGGGTTTCTCTCTGTTTTCTGGTGAGGAATAGTGAACTCTCATAGAGAAAACAGGGCTGGTTGGAATTAAACTAGAATTTACCATCAGAGGGAATGTATTCTATGTCTCTCTATCTGTGTTCTAAACTAATTAAACTGTTGACAGTGTATGCCTGAAGTCATCACAACAGGTGGGAGGGAAGCCAGTGACCTCCACCAAGTAGGGCCCCCTGAGAGATTCTCTGTGTGTGGCCTCACTAAGCATCCTGCTCCTGGTACTGAGAAGAAGGATGCAGCCATGGAAGGGTTTGGATGGTGGTGGAGTTTATCCTGGCTTTTGGTTCTAAAAACGTGGACATAATCATATGGTTTATTTGTATGTATGCATAATGCGGAAAATAATGGAGTGTTAGAACTGATAAAAAAAAAAAAAAAGGTAGCTTGTTACTAAGCCTAGCAATTATTGGGCACATAGAAATGGTCTATAGGAGCTGGGTGTGGTGGTGCACACCTGTAATCCCAGCAACTCTGGTGGTTGAGACAGAAGGATTTTAAATTCAAGGTCAGCCTGGGCAACTTAGTGAGACCCTGACTCAAAAGAAAGCAAAATAAACCGGAAATGTTGCTCAGTAGTAAAGCACCCCGAGTTTAATCACCAATAATTCCCCCAGGGAAAAAGAAAAAAGAAGCAATCTATAAGCATGTATACACAGAAACACATAGTCGCAAGTTTTACCAACTGATAAACATATGTCACTCAATTTGTCTGGGTGGTAACAAAGGATGATCATCAAAAATAAAAACACTGGGGTCTGATTTGCCTGGGTGTGTGATTTGTTTGCTCCACTCTCTAACTGCAGGATGTAAGGCAGTTATTCATTCACCCTTAGTGTGAAATGAATTACTTACCATAGCATTCCTTACCATTGTCAACACCCAGTGAGAACTTTTAAAGCCAGAATTAGACAGGCAGTCGGTATAGACAGGTAAATCGAGTTAGGCCAGATCAAGGAGGCCAAGACTGCCTTCGGAGCCCTTCCTCCACCCTATCCAGATAACCTGCCTCTGCTCCAACTGTGGCTGAGGTAACCTGTCCCAGCACCTGCCCCTCTCTACAAGGAGTTGCAAAAGTTGTTAATTACTGTGTCCTGGGCTGCTCCACCGTTCAGCTCACCTGTTTCCCACCCCCTGGGCCTAGTCACATATCCAGGAAGGACTGAGGTAAGGGGAAGAGAGCAGGGGAACAAAGGAAGCCTGGACATGTAAAGGAGGCAGAACACTTTGCTTCTTGGGAGACCAGGCCACCAGCTTGGCCCTCTTTCCCAGGAGAAGTCTGTGTTACCCCTTTTTAAATAAACCCAGCTTTATACTCTTGCCTCGGCTGCTTCTCTAATGTTATACGTGAACATGTGAGGGAGCAGAACTTATCACCAGGAACCGGCGGTATCACTTTCATAAAGATTTGGGTTAGTGCTTCCATTGAGAAAATGAAGCGTGTGATCTCAATTCATCACCTATGATATACCTATTCATAAACTGTCACACTAGAGCTCTCATTGACTCGAGTGTTCCACATATTTCTATCCCAGGTATTCCTGAACATCCTCAGATGCTCTGGGTAAAATTACCCTTAGGATCTGTGTGCGGGAAGGGAGAGAGGAGGTGCTAAAGCCCACTCCAGCATCAT
This sequence comes from Callospermophilus lateralis, assembly GCF_048772815.1. NCBI lineage: Eukaryota > Metazoa > Chordata > Mammalia > Rodentia > Sciuridae > Callospermophilus > Callospermophilus lateralis. Next base: position 9,021,057 of record NC_135318.1, read on the forward strand.
TGATTTCTGTAGGAGGGTTGCAGGCTCCCCCACCCCAGCCATTGCCTGAGGAACTGTGAAGTCTGTTTTGTCTTCCTGGGCTGCTTTTGTTCATTTTCTTAACACCCTTCTTATCTCTGTGTCTTTTATGGCCCTATCTGTGCTTCTGCTGAATCCCTGATTTAATTTATCACTTTATCTGGGGAATATAGTCTCAGACTGTCTATGATGGCAAAGGACAAGAAAGTGTTTGTTTTCCAAATTGTGTGCACAAAAGAGTGGATCCCTTTGCTTCTCATGTTATGGAGGATAGTAGGCTGAAGTCCTAGTGAGGCCAGGGACCTGTGTTCACTGAAACAGAGGGGGGCTATGTCTGCCTCTCCTGACCCCTTTGACCTGCCCAGCCCAACACGCCCTCCTGGTTCCTGGCTGCAGCCTCCAACATCACCCGTCCCTCTCCCCATGTCCCTTCACGGGGCTCTCCTCTGTACACTCTGATGTGCAGTTTTCCCTGTTCTTGTCAGGACACCAGTCATCCAGGATCAGGCCAACCCTAATGACCTCATCTGAACTTGATTCCATCTTCAAAGACTCTATTTCTAAATCAGGACATATTTTGAGTTGGGATTAGAACTTGAACAAACCTTTTCAAGGGGCATAATTTAACATATAAGTAGCCCAAAGATCTTTTTCCATTTTTTTTTTTTCCTGAATCATTTCCAAGGAGCTAAGGTCTGAAGAATCAGGTACTAAACTATCACAATAAAATACAAATGGCCTTAGAATCCTAAATGTTGTCTCTCTATATTACCACTAGTCACTAACAGTGTGTGGACTGACATCTCTCCCGGATATCAGGAGGCACTGCTCCGAGGGGCAAATTGCTAGGAATGTGGGTGCTAGCTGGTGATTCTGCAGCAGAGCAATGAGGGTGGATGGGGTGTGCGCTGGAGGACTGTTGGCCTCTGAAGGCTCCTCAGACCTGGCTCTTCCATCTCTGGATTGCTCTTCCTCTCATTTTCATCTAGAAAACTCTTGTTAAATTTCATAGCTCCAGTTAGATCTCCCTCAAGTCCTCTTCAGTCTCATGTAGATGTTTATCCTCTGCATTCCCAGAGCAGCCTGGTGTTGTAGCACTTAATTATGGGCCATCTTGTACACATTTTCTTTAAAATGTGAGCTAGTGGCCCCTGAGGGGACACCCAGGTCCTCAGTGTTCTCGTGGTACCTGGCACATGGTGTATCTGTCCTCATTGATGAATGGGTTAGTAACCGCCGAGCACACTGGAGAGCTTAAGTCACCTTTGTGCCTGATGTTGAAGCCATCAGGTAAGATGCCAAAGGTAGGAGATCCATATTCACACTTCTGAAAGAAACAAGTCTTTCAGCAAAACAACAATGACCACTGAAATTCTGTCACATTGTGTTTGAGTACACCATGTTTCTGAAGACTTTCGTCTCTAGGCCATAAGACACACTGCTTCCCATGGTGGTATTTGAGAGAGATGCTGGGCCCAGTGGTTAATGCTCAATTACATAGTGTACTAGCACCCACTCACTCCTTGTCTTTTATTCAGTGTTCAGTCATTCACTGTTGCTGAAAAGCAATGGTTTCTAGCTTGGTCCTCCAATTTGGAGGATATGTGCTACTGAGGTTTTCATTCCTGGAACACTGACTTGAGATGCACTTCTCTCTGTAACAGGAAGTAAGCCGTAAACCCCACTGACTTTCTGAATTGGTTTACAGATATGATGGCATCTTACACTGCGGATTCTTAACTCCCAGGCCTCTGGAGAATTGTCTGTAAGGATAAGGACATGCAACCAAGGATGCCCTTCCATGGACATTGGTGAAGCTGCATTGGGCAGGAGGACACCTACTGGCTTGCCTTCTCATTAGGCTTTCATTTTCCTAAAACCAATTTGACACTACCTTTTATAAAGGGGCTCTTTTCAGGATGCTGCATTCTAAAATTGTATATTACAAAAATCGTTCTATTTATTCTTCTCAAGAGGCCATTATGGGCCTTTAAGAGATTAAAGAATGTACTTCTAGTCAGGTTAGGGATGGTATGTTTATTAGTATCAGTTTCAGGTTCTCTTTGACCAAGTTTCCCTTTCAAAGTTACCGGAAAGACTTAGTAACCCCTGTCCCCCAATGATCTTGTGTTTGAAAGAGACACAGTATACATTTTGCCTAGGAATCTGGGGAATTGTCTCGTGCTGATTGGCTGCATCCTAGCAGGGCATGTGACTGGCAGGCCTGAGCATCCACACTTGGTTTCTAGGTTCATCATCTCAATAGAGGACAGGAAGTAGAGAAAAGGGCCTTTGTACAGGAGGGTGGAGAGTAAAACTACAGGCTTTTATTAATAAGCCCTCTCTTTCTGGAAGTGCCAACAATTCTGTTTTGCTTTTCATATATTTCTTACTTTACTTTTAATTTGATGTAATAATATTGTTAAAGAAAATTATTTTAATTCACAAAAATTTTTAGCTCATTCTTGCATCCTAATGCCATTCCCAAATTATTTGGGAATTTTCTTTAATGGATGAATATAAGTTTTGAAATCACAGGTTGGATTATTGGTGCCTATTTTTAGAATTTTTCGTAAATTTTTTACTTATTTTTTTCTTTTTTCTTTTTTTTTTCTCATTTATCTGCAAGTCTGAAGACTGAATGATTCTTTCTTCTAATAGTTTATATAGTGTCAGGAGAGTAGTATTCTGCTGAGTAGCAGGGGATCGTTTTGCAATCCACTTAGCTCTGGGTTAAGAGGATTTCAAGAAAGCAATCATGAGAAAAGGAGAGAGGATAAGTAATGCAGTTCTGTTAAACCTTTCTATCTCTACTTCTAAAATGCTCCTCAATGTGCTAATCATCTCTCATTTCCAACAGCGTAACCTTTGCTTTGCTAGCCCAAGTCTCTGCCAATTTTGACTTTCTCGTCACTTGAAGATTGCCATGTGAAAATCAACTTTTATTGCTGCAGACCCAGTCTAATGCTACTCCTCTCGGGTTGTTCTCACCTATTGTTTTTGCTTTTGTCTCTTTGCTTCCATTGGAATAGATAGAACAGAACATCTTCAGTGGAAGCTTTGGACTCAGGTCCTGGGTGACCCGACCCACCCAGTGCACGGTGGGCAGCTTCCACAAGAGGACTTGGTCATAAGGATGAAGCGGGCTTAAACCCAACCTACATTTCTCTTTTTTTGGGCGGGGGGAGGAGAGTCACCAGGGATTGAATCCAGGGGCACTCAACCACTGAGTGACATCTCCAGCACTATTTTGTATTTTATTTATAGGTAGGGTCTCACTGAGTTCCTTAGCGCCTCACTTTTGCTGAGACTGGCTTTGAACTCATGATCCTGCCTCAGCCTCCCAAAATGCTGGGATTACAGGCATGTGTCACTGTGCCTGGCTACATTTCTCTTTTCATACTTTACACCTGGGATTGTCTGAGATTGTATGGCAGGTGTGTGTGTGTGTGTGTGTGTGTGTGTGTGTGAGAGAGAGAGAGAGAGAGAGAGAAAGAGAAAGAGAGAGAAAGAATTCTAGTTTGTATAAAGTAATTTACAAACTAGCAGTTCCCCTCAGTGAGTTCCTTTGGAAGCAAGCTAAATCTTTTAAAGTGCATTGATTATATTTGTAAAAAGGTTCAGATTCAAGAAATCTGCCCTTGAATCCTACTGAAAAATATTTTTGTGTGTGATGGGAAAACATTCATTTTTATTATTTGTTAATAAACTTACATAATTCGTGTTTCCATTCAATTTGCATTATTTTTATATTTCAACAATAGACTATTAGAATTTGGTACACAGATACGTCATGTGGAGTAAACCAGCAGCACCGCGTGCTGGGTGCATCTCTAGGCAACTTTCGGTTTTTGTTTATGAAGGTGCTCCTCTTTCTATGGCCTCAAACATAAAAATGGCTTTGTCTGTGCTTCCAGATACCTTTACTAAAAACAATGCTGATTGGATTTGTCCTTTATAAATATGTGACAGTACTAAAAATCAATTGAGTTGGTAGGAAAATGCCATTAAATTGTTTCCTAAAAGAGTAAAAATATTTGGGTTCTTACATTATGTAGTTTTACACATCCATGGTGCATATATGGAGGAGTCTGGATATGATCATCTGCAAGAGGTATATTTTTGTGTATGTGAGTTCGAAATCTTTGCTTAAGCTTATCATAAATTGTCTTCCTCAATCCTTATCTCATACACAGTGAAGTTCAAGTTCAGGTTCTATCTCTTCTACATTGTGTAACATTTGCTAATTAATTTCACCAGGGCTCCACTTCATCAGTTAATAAGTGGAATATACACTATACCTCCTACTTTGTGCTGAGAATGATATAACACAATGCATATGGAAATGGCTACCATATGTCATCATAGTGGGTGCTTAGTAAATGAAGCTATTAACTTTTAAGTTTTAATATTTTGAAAAATTTGAATCTTAATTTACAAATAGTGTGCCACTTTTAGCAAATCAAAATATAACAAGCCTAGTTTAAATTTGAATTTGAACTAGCTTATTCCATTTTCAGACCCAAATTTTATGAATAGGCAAAATTGGTTTTCTTCTTTCCTCTATTCCAACTATGGTTGTCCTTAAAGGGCATAATCTCATGGCACTTTCTATATACTGCTGTGGGGTGTTCCTATTTCTTCATGTGTCCATATTCTCATTCACTTTGTAAGCCTGTGAAGGATAAGCATCAAGCCATATTCTTGGTTATTCCTCCTTTGGATGAAGTTTCCCTTCTTATACCTGCTGAAGTCAGTGATTTTAAAATCATAAACTTACATTCATTCCCTTTTCCTTTTTAAGTGAATTATTTTAAATAATGGTTAGAAAAATATGTTGGATATTGAGTACTAATGTACTCTGCCAATTAAAAACTTAATAAATCTGAATTTACAAAATGAATGTGTTGCCATTTGTATAAGAAATGTATCTCTGCATCATAAAAATATTCATTCATTTAAAAATCTATTCTGTGTTTATTTAAAAATAGTTAATTCATGAAACCTCAATATATTCTCACTTTCCAACTTCAGAATGAAGTGCAACACAGCTAGTATACCTTCCTTTGTACAAAAATCATTTAAATTTACATGTAGCATCTACTAAAACTTGCCAAGATGCTTTCCAATGCAAACAACAAAGTTATATATGTGTTAGGATGAGTCACTAGCTGAGACAAATGATTTTTTTTTTAAATTCCTTGTCAGCTTTTCACCATCATGACAAAAACTCCTGACAAAAACATATTAAGGGAGGAAATGTTTATTTGGGACTCATGGTTTCACATGTCCAGTGCATGGTTGGATGACTCAACTTTCCTGGGTCTGAGATGAGGCAGAACATCATGGTGGGAATGCATGACAGAATAAAGTTGCTTAGTTCATGGCAGCTCAGAAACAGGGATGGGGTGGGAGTAGGGGAGGGGTCAGGAACAAGATATCCTCTGCCAGGAAATGTTCTAAGTGACCAGTTTCCTCTAGACACACCTATATACCTACAGTCACCACCCAGTTAGTTCATTCAAACTATTAATAGACTAAATATATTAGCTGACTAATTAGGTCTAGCTGTCATAATCTAATTATTTTACCCCTGAATATTCCTCCATTTGCAAGGGAGTTTTTGGGGAAATCTCATATCCAAACCATAACATTCTATACCTAGCCCCCAAAAGTTTATGTTCATCTTCCTCTCTCAAATACATTTAGTTCATTTCCAAGAATCCCCATAGGCTTAAATTTATAGCATTGCCCAAAAGTCCAACTTCAGAGAGTTGAGATTTAAGGCAAACTTTTGCCTAAGAGCTCCTATAAACACCAAAATCAATTTACATATATTTAATATACAGTAGCCTAGAATAAACATTCCAATTGGAAAGGAGAGGAGGAGAGACATGGAAAGAAGGGATGGACCAAAAGCAAGACTGAAATTCAGATAGGCAACCAAGTCCTACAGCTCCATGCCTAACATCTGGGGCAAATGATAACAAGATGTGGTCTCCAAAAGATTTAGGGTGCCCTGATGCTTGGGCCTTGCTGATTGCAACCTGTGTGCCCTCTCCCTTGGGGTGGCTTTGTGCATAGCTACCAGCTTTCCTTGGCAATTGTTCCACATTACTTGCATTTCTTAATTTGTGAGGTTTCCACTGTAGCTTCGACTTCTTTCTCATGCCTCAGGCATCACCCTCTTGGGCTAGATTCAGGGGTTCCTTGGACAATTTGTCTGGATCCTAGGTCTTCCTTTGAAATCTCACTGGAAACTCCCATGACCCATTTACTCCAGCATCCTGCATTCCTGCAGAACCAGCACCACATGGATAAAGTCAAGGCCAGCCACCTGCTTAAAGAGTTGTAAGTCCTCCTTGGACCATGGTTGCAGGAGCTTCTGAGTGGACTCTGGGGAAGCAACTTACCAGGCAGTCTTGTGCAAGCAGGATGCTCCTAAGGGCTCTTAAATGAGTTTTCATTTCTGCACCCTTGAGTCTACAATGGATGTGGTACTATTGATTCTTGAGATGCCCTTAAGCTTCATTTAATTGCCTGTGCATAGTATTTAGCTTTCCTCACATGGTACAAATATCTTCAATAATCATACCTTCCATGGCCCCAATTTTACAGGCCATTTGATCAAACTGCAAGTTTTAAAAACCCATGCTTTTTTTTTTTTTTTTGCTCCCAATTTTTACAGTAAAACTAGCTAAAACTGCCAGCAACACACATGTCACCACCTAAATGCTGCACTGCCTCGAGGGTTCCTCAACCAGATTACTTAATATTCTGCATTTAAATCTGGCCTCACACAAAGTCTCAGGACCTGGCTAAAATGCAGGAAAATTATTTGCCAGAACATAGCACACGTGGCCTTTAGTCCCTTTCTCCACAGAGTACTTGCTTTCCTCTAAAAATTTCTTGAGCATGGTCTTTACATCTGCATTCCTATTGCCAGTCTGGTCTTTTGATTTCCTACCAGAATCACCTATTAAGACCTGCTTATAACATTCTAAGGCTAAGTATTCCTCTATCTCCAAACTTTTCCAAACTCCTTCCACAAACCAGTTCTAATGGCCTTTGAACTACATTGTCAGGTTAGTCACAACCACAACACCACAGTTTGATACCAATTCCCATGAGAATTGGCTTTTTGCCAGAGTAATCAAATACCTGACACTCTATAGGAGGAGGAGTTTATTTTGGTCTAATGGTTTCAGAGGTTTAGTTCATGGCCAACTGACTTTTATTTTGGGCCTGAAGTAAGACAGTATACTATGGCAGAAAGGCATGGTGGAGGAAAGCCGCTAATCTTTACATCCAAACCATAATAATTGGAGTAGTCTTTTCAAAAAATTGTCAAGAAAAAGAAACGTTTAAGGTGGCCTACTCTCTGAGACAATTCCTCACCAATGTACCTGACTCAGTTCTCTTTTTATTTTTCCCCCAAGAATGGACAACAGTTATCTTTCCAAGCTTCCAAATGAATGAACAAGACTCCAAACAAAACTTGTCAATGGCTCTTTATTGACTATGCAAATTTGAAAACTATTTCTGTAAGTCAAATCTTACAAAATTAGTTTTATATGATTTTTTAATGTTTTAACAAATTAATTGTTGAAAAATCATTGGCTTTTCCGATTTCCTTTAACATCTGAATAGAATACAAGTTTAACTATTAAAGTGGGAGTTCTACCAGAAGATTTTTTTCCTAACAGTCAATATATTTAAAATTCTAATTATAAAATTAAATCCTTTGTGTTATTTTGTGTCACAAATTTATTCATCTTATTATTGCTTTGCTGAAGAAGATTTTCAATGTATTCTTGTTTGCAAGCTTTATTTTCAATAATTGAAATTTGCAAAAAGCATAGAGCTGAAATGTTGGCTCTTCAAGTCAATGTTTTCTTCATCATTTAAAAATAATCTCAACTAGGTCGGCCTCCCTTGATTTTTCAATGTTCCTAAATAATTTTCTTGTTGTTATTTGTGCTATTTAAATTAACTCTATTAGCTATGTTTTTTAAGACACAGAGTAAACAAAAAATAAATATGAATGCTTGTGATTTCTGTGAGTGATGCAGCAAAAATAACTGGACAGCGTTAGTTGATGTCTGACTGTCACAAACATAAATACAAATTAAAAGATTTCTTTCTTTCCTCCTGAAATTTCTTAATTTTCTCTATAAGTTTAAGAATACAATTAGAAGAATGAATTAGTTTAAATTTATTATTTTGTAATATAATAATACTGAAATTGGGTAATACTAAAATAGTTTTGTATGCACATTATGAGACTTGAACAATACTCATAATCTTACGGTTGAGAAGCTAAAATAACTTTTAGATATTACGTAACACCACATCTTATAGATAAAAATTTTAAGGATGTGAATATGAATTAAATGTGTGGGCTCCCTTTCAAAAACAAGGATGTTTTTGTTAATTGGGTGGGGTGATGATTGTGAAAAAGAATGTAATAAGAGAAATGAAAGTAGTCTTTGAGAAAATATGAAAATGTATTCAAAAGTCTTTAACTTTTGTTCATTTTACCAGTTCCTTGGCCTTTGACCAGTTGTTTTCAACTATTTCAGAGCTGGATTTTCTAATAAAAATTGATTATAAATTTCAAACAAATTAATAATATTAGCCTTATTCCAGGTATTTCAGATCATTTTACTGAAGCATTTTTAAATAAACTAATGTTTGTAGCATTTATGGGGAACTAGAATTGAGAGTTGAAAAGGAGATACAGAGATAAATAAAATAGACTTTAGTTCTTCCATTATTCTTGCAGCTTCATGAAAAAGCGCTGATCTGCTTAAGCTAGTAACAGAATGACATGGAAAAGCTGAACAGTCTGAAGAATTAGGACATGCGTGTCCACAGAGGATCTTGGAGTTAATCCAGAGCGCATAGTTTTTAAGAAATTCAAAGAGGTTCCACATGTCCAGAACACATTAGAAGAGGTCCCACTCTCCTAAGGTGAATGGTGGCAGAATTACAGCAAGAAGCAGAACACACTCAGTGTCTTAGGGGGAAGAATTGAGTTGTACTCTGAGTGGATATTAGAAGGAGGGCCCCGTTAGTGTCCTGGACTTGCATTTCCTTGACAAATCTATTTGACAGTCTATGGAGTGCCACTTTCTTGGCTCACTTGAGTGGACTCAGCTGGAGCCTTGGCATCACCTAAAATCCCCACAGTCTGGAGCATAGAGACATGTTGGTCTCTTTCTCCACTGTTCTCACTCAATTATAAATATCACATCTGCTTTTCAATATCAAGACCATTTGCTCTACCACTTTCCTTTAGCCAGTTTCCTACATTCTATTCCCATTCTGCTGAAATTACAAAGGATATTCAGAGTGCGCTGTATGCTAACTACATATCAGAATTATTTAAATTTTAATGACATAATTTCCCAAAACTCTTTTCTCTTATGGGCAGCACTTCCTCCATAAGGTGCATCACAGTGTGAGTGCAGCTACTCTAGTTTTTTAAAAGGATCTGTGGGTGATCTGGGTGTATATTCAGTATTCTAGCTGATGCATTGCCCACATCTTATCCCTTCATTCTCTCTTTTCCTCATCTGCCAAGACAGTTAAACAAATGTTTCCCCCAAGTGCTGGTCATCTTCTGAAAAAAAAAAATAACCACATCATTTGTTTTCATAAAATTTTATAATCTTCCAATACCCATAGACAAATTCTTTTTTTATTTCTAGTAAGTTTACCTGCCATTCTATCGTTCTTTAATCAGGTGGATTTTTCTCTGCTATCCTCACATTATCTAGGGATTTGTTTCTGCCTCCTTTTATCCTATCAGCAGATCACAGATCCATTCTACCAGGTCCTGTGCTGGGTCCTCTCGTATCCCAGGTCCATAGGAGCTTTCCTGGTCCACGCTGGTTCGTCCGCTTGACCATCTTCTCTTTACCAGCTTTCATATCCTCTAATTCTTCACTTAGGCATTTAAGGATCAGTACAACTTTCTCTTTTTGAAACAGAGCCAACCTTACAATGACACCCCACAAATACTTTATTCTGTGTCCCACTCCATCTTGCATTTTCTCTCCTTAACACAGATTCTTAAATGTCTGATAAAGTCTCCTGCTAACTGCTCCAGTAACCTTGATTTCCAACCCTTATACTATTTCCCTTCAGTGGTATTTCTCCTTGCAGACTCCAATGTTTCTTTACAAATCTCACCAGCTCCCATGGTCCCGCTTTCTCCTGTAATTTCCATTTCAAATCCTGCTGTTGTGTTCATGTGTTGCTTATTCTACGTAGTGTTTAAATCCCTGTCTCAGAATACAATTCCAGGTCTTTTCTCATCTTTCTGTGCATCTCCTTTTTCTCACACCATATTGTGATCAAATTGATTGAGTCTGCATTAGATAAGAAAATATGATTTTTCTAAGGGCACTATATTCATGATTTTTTTATTCATGATTCAATTTCTCAGTAACTATTAGTCTAGTACACATAAAATATTCAATAAATGGCCATTTAATAAATATTAAAATAAATAAATGAATGTATATTTTGGGTAAAATTAAGCTACCTTATTTACTATAGCTTTGTAATTGTTCTTTAATTTTTTGATTGTCAAATTCTCCTCTTATCAAATCCCCTAGCTTCTTTAAACCCTTCCAAGGTTTTCATAAAGTCTCAGTAAAATACTTTTTGTTATGTTTGTGCTGAGCAAAGATGTAGAAGTAGAACTAATCCTGTTCGGTTTGCACAATTCCTTGACTCACAAAAACTGACAGCAGCCAAGTGGAGTCCTTCCTGTTCAGCTTCTGCGATCTACTGAGCAGAAGGAAAGACCACCAGGGAGGGAAGTGAGCAAGTCCTGAAGGAAAGGACAGTGGGGGTTCTGTTGGAGCCATTCATCCTTTACATGAAACAATAATAATAATAATAAATTTGCAGAAGCACTACATCCCTCATTCTACAGTACAGGATACAAACCTCCATTTGTTTTGGACATGTATTGAATAGCTTTTCTTATAAATCCTAGACGGTTTTATGGAGAAATCTGGAAAGGGCATTAACTATTGATGAGGTATTTAGAGATGGAGAAAAGTGAATCAGATAAGATATTGCTGATAGGAGGAAACAGCTGAGTGTACTGCTTTTCTTTTTCAAGTAATAAAGAAATCAATCACAGAACAACACATAAATTCATATGAATGGCAATCAGGCACAATTTTAAGGAAAAAAAAAAAGTCTTAGCAGGCAGAGCTATTGTTCTTTGTGCATCTACCTATGGGGCAATGGAAATTAAAGTGGAAATACCACTGCCCTGGACATGAGGAACTAATCTAAGGTTTCTCTGAACTTGTCTTCTGTTATGTAAAACAGAGTTTGCATCACACATTTCCAAAGACCACTTGAGGCTCTGAAGTCATACTCCTCTGCTGCTGCACTCCCCCCACCATCCTATAATTCTGGATAAGATTGTTATAGCATTGTCCTTCACCTATGTTATTAGAAAGGAAATCAATGACATGGATCTATGTTGGACACCCATTTTGAATGGCTAGACGTATAGCTTGTAACTATCCCAATTAACTGAACATATGAGCCACTTCTCCCTGTAATTCTGACAGCGTGTTCATTAACTTTTTCAACTCCAGCTCTTTTAGTGGCTCCTGACTGTAACAGTTAAAATGAATACATGTGAGCAGTTCTTTTTTATTTTTTCTAAGTATCTTAGTCCATAAACAAAATTCTTAACTTTTTAAAAAATTGTTGTTTGGTTGTTATTACTTTTCTTTTTTCCTGGCAATGGATTGATAGTTGTTTTTTTTTTTTTTTCCCCCTCACTTTCAAAGAGAAAGACTAAGGTAAATGGGAAAATGATGATTGATGAGTAGATTAAGTATTTCAGTTACAAGAGAAATGCAGAACACAATTGAATGGCATATTTCACTCAGCTTTGGAAACATAGAGCCTATCAAAAGGAAGTTTTAGAGCTCCCTACCACAATTTTAGTGAACAAGAGACCTGGGAGAGCAACATGCATTTATTCTAAATCCTAAATTGTGATTTTAACTTATCTTGTCTCCAATATCTGATAGGATTTTGTTCAAGATGTATTTTACCTTCTGTTAGTACATTTTATTTTATTTTTATTTTTATTATTTTTTTTAGAGAGAGGGAGAGAGAGAGAGAGACAGAGAGAGAGAGAGAGAGAGAGAGAGAGAGAGAGAGAGAGAGAATTTTAATATTTATTTTTTAGTTATCGGCGTACACAACATCTTTGTTTGTATGTGGTGCTGAGGATCGAACCCGGGCTGCACGCATGCCAGGCGAGCGTGCTACCGCTTGAGCCACATCCCCAGCCTGTTAGTACATTTTATATCTAGTTACATTTGTTTCTTTCTAGACGAGAAATTACATATATATATATATATATATATATATATATATATATATATATATCTCCACAATGTATTCTTATTTTTTAATTTAAGATTAACTTTTTGTTAATTATCAACAGTTCTGTTGACAAATTGGGAAATGATGATTTTTGAACAATAAACTTATTTAAATATGAATACACACATTATGCATGTATGTGTGTGTATGTGTGTGTGTGTGCATGTGTGTGGGGGGGTGTCAAATGATTATGGAGGTTAGCAAGTCCAAGTCCTCAGCATCAGTGTCCCAGTTTGAGTCCAAAGGCTGAAAATTCTTTAAAATCAAGAATAGCCATAAAGAAAATTCTTTCTTACAAGAGCCACATTTTATTCAGACCTTCAAACCAACAGGATGAGACACATTAGGTAAGACAATCTGCTTTACTTTATCTGTTTAAAAGTTAAATTTTAATTGAACTACAAATATTCTCATAAAATCAACATAGATAATGTTTGGCTAACCAACTGGGTACCCCATAGCCTAGTTAAATTACTGCATAAAATTAACCATCATGGAGACTAACAAATAAATAAATTCATATCCATAATTTTATGAATACTGAGAAAGGGAGCCAAAGGGTGAGGAAATCTTATTTGTTGTGTGTTCTTTTAATACTCTAAATAATTTTACTTTTTTGTTTTAAGTTGTAATTATTGTTAATCATCACGAATCATGTTCAACAAATCTGAGAATGATGATTATTAAAAAATAAACTTTTCCATGAATACAATTTTTTTCCTTTTCTCCTTATAAGCAAACAACTAATACAGGAATGTTAAAAAATTTGAGCCATGTCAGAAATGGCCCTCTAGAAGATTAATTTAATGGCCCTACTTTATAATTGTCATACTGATTATAGAAATACTGATATTTAAGTTTTTGATTTAGGATTTTAACTGCCGTATATTTTTACACTGCAGCTTTCTAACAGGTAACCCAATCATTATCTGAATGAATAGTAAACAGAAACTAAATGAATATTATTTATAAGCTAAATATGGAAAAGTGTATATCTCCTTCCAAAATGATGACAATGTTGGAAAATTATCAGCAAGTATATTTTATGGGTTTGGCTTCCGACGTCCATACTCTTAGCCCACACAGAAAGTACTCAGCACGAAAACTCAAGGCTCTGAGCACATTTGTTCTCTATGGCAGATGGAGAGAGAGTTAAGAGGCAATTGTTGCTACAGAAAATATTTCCTGATTTAAGTTTAAAAACCAGTATATTTTTTTAGGGTGTTTATCAACACTGAGTAAAAGCTACAAAGTTTCCAAAGACAAATCATGAAATGCACCAATATTTAAACATGTAATATAGATTGTGCTAAGACATATTTTATGCTAGCTTTCATCATTTAATACTCATGACAAATGACTCATGTTATTCATTACTATATCCATCATTCATAATGAGAAATTAAATTTAAGGGAGATATTATGGTGATTTGAAAGATAGAGCTTGTAGGTTGCCAAAAAGGAATCCTATCACATATTATTTACTTTTACAGCACTTTTATTTTTGCAAAAAGATACCATGTATACGTTTTAATATGAGCAACATGGGCAGGAAGGTAGGCTTCATTATGGAACCAGGAGAATGATTAATTCACGGAACTTAGAAAGGTGGTCTAGTGTCTGGCAATAGTGTCTTGACTAGGGAGGCTGTTGTGGCCAGTCAGGAGAAGATGCTTCCATTAACATTACAAAGCTTCTCCTTCCAGCCCCCAATTTCCAGACAGATGCATTCCTCCTACTGGTAAACACCAATGTATACATTTCTTTGGCTTAAAGAGGTTATTGCATCCTGGAAGACATTTCTTTTTTTTTTTTTTATTGGTTGTTCAAAACATTACATATCTCTTGATATATCATATTTCATACTTTAGATTCAAGTGGGTTCTTTCTCATTAAATATGGTTTATAAACCACAGCTTCACTTGAGCCTTCAAAAGACTGTTCCAGCTTTCTATTTCTGGGTAGTATGGTACCTGACAAACCCAGAAGAGTCCAATATATAGGCACACTTCCAGATTTCTGTTGCTGTAAAATACTTTTTTTTTTCTTCTGGCCTGATATGATATTGTGTTAGCTTAAATATCGTTGGAACAAATACTCTGTTAGTTCTCAAATAGTGATACTAGCTACACGCAAAAACTCTGCCCATGTCTATTCTTTTCAATATGAAATGGCAATTCCTATGTTAGAATAATTTACCAATAAGAAGCATGTTGTTTCTCTTTCCTCCTTGTGGGATGTATAGAATACCATTTGTTGTTCTTTATTTTGGAGAATTATGCTAGCATGTCCCAGACCTCTGACACTCCTAACCATTTTATTGATGTGGCAGGCTCTTGAGTTCTAGTAACATTTATCTCCCACTCTCTGGAGTACAAATGTCTTATCTACATCTTCAAAATATGCTAACAACTTCTTGCTCACTTGGTCTTAATACATGATTTCATTGATGGCATGTACTGTTATGTTTTATTAAGAGATCAACAGATCATCCAAAAATCTTTGAACTATACTGAGCAAAATGTGGATTCATATGGATATTCATTCATATTCATATGTATGTTTATTTCACTTTTTAAATAAGGTAAGAACTCATTTGTCACATGGTTATAATGCATTTACCCAAGGTCATATAATATTTGCTCCGGCCAGGATACCACTGTGGCACAGTGGAAGTAAGGAGACCTGCTAATTATTTAGTTGAGTATGCAGGAATCCACTGTTACCTTACTGGTCCCATCTTCTTTATTTTTTTTATAAATACTTGAAATTCATGGATATAGGAAAAGACACACAACTTATGTATTTTTTAGATCTCTACTAGTGATAACTAAATTTTCTGATTGAATCTGAGATGTGATACTGTTTTTTTTTTTTGTTTGTTTGTTTGTTTTTTAATCTTGACATACAGAGGCCATGATGAGACTTTGGTCAATTTTATTTTTGTATTCAACAGTGCTGGAAACTTTAGAGTATTCTCCTTTGCCCCATTTATAGTTAATCAAGTAAAATGGCCATAACCAGCTGTAGGCAAGAAGCATAGCATGTGCACCTGTAATACTTTGGGCTCTCTGGTCCTGGTTACCCAGCCTCTTCTTTCATCTATAAGTTTTGAGTTTGAAATAAATATTCGGATTTTAAAACTGGGAAAGGCACAGTAGTGTGTTATTTGAATGAGGGCTTCCAGTCTCTTGATTATATACCACTCTTGGTATATAATGATTCTCTGGATTTAGTAGTACCCACGGCACTGCCTGGGTATTTTACTTCTAGAAAGACCATATTTCATTAACCATCTCTGTGACTTTTCAGAGGTCAGGCCTCTGGCTGCCTTTCCATGCCTGCCACTCATTGCAATTATTGGGGCATCTGCTTCTGACGTCTGAGTCCTATCTCTAGTCTTCCATTACCGTAGAAGTTCTGTCATGCCCATAGGCAACTGTAGCCCAGTTCTGTGGTAGCATCTGTTGAGAGCCACAGCCGAAGGGGCTCCAGCAAACTTTCAGACTGCCAGCTGATGATTGGCTCACAGCGGCCCCAGCAACATCTAGCTGATTGGCTCCTCTGTGGAGATGCTCATTGAGCTGTTTCCCTGCCCTTTCAGACTACCAGCTGATGATTGGCTCACAGCAGCCCCAGCAACATCCAGCAACATCTAGCTGATTGGCTCCTCTGCGGTGATGCTCATTGGGCTGTTTCCCTGCCCTTTCAGACCACGGAGCTGCTCATTGGGGGACTTTTTTGGCTCCGCCCATGCATCCCAGCCAATCGGCCTCAAGAGCAGGAGGATTGTGGGAAGAAGAGGTTGTTGGGTGTGTGGCTTGTGGGAAGCCAGTGGTGGCAGTTGGGCTCTGAGGGTTTTTTCCTGAGAAGTGAGCGGTTTTTCTTCCGTCTCACTCATCTCCAGGGACAGGCAACTTAAAACAAAAATGAAGCAAAACAAAAGAGGAATTTTAAAATGGCTCCCCATCCTCTCACCCTGCCCTCAGGGGCGAGCGGTTTACTTACCCTCAGTCGCTCCCCGTGCGAGCCACCAAATGCCGCAGTCTGGCTGGGCACAATTCAGGAGCCACTTGTCAAAAGAAACTAACTTTATTTTTAGAACCACACAAGATAAACAAAACAGCTCCTCAGGAAAAAACCCTCAGAGCCCAACTGCCACCACTGGCTTCCCACAAGCCACACACCCAACAACCTCTTCTTCCCACAATCCTCCTGCTCTTGAGGCCGATTGGCTGGGATGCATGGGCGGAGCCAAAAAAGTCCCCCAATGAGCAGCTCCGTGGTCTGAAAGGGCAGGGAAACAGCCCAATGAGCATCACCGCAGAGGAGCCAATCAGCTAGATGTTGCTGGATGTTGCTGGGGCTGCTGTGAGCCAATCATCAGCTGGTAGTCTGAAAGGGCAGGGAAACAGCTCAATGAGCATCTCCACAGAGGAGCCAATCAGCTAGATGTTGCTGGGGCCGCTGTGAGCCAATCATCAGCTGGCAGTCTGAAAGTTTGCTGGAGCCCCTTCGGCTGTGGCTCTCAACATCTCCCCCTCTCTGTTTAAACAAGAAGCATGTGGCTTAGGGACCGTGTCTGCCTTAGGTTGTCCAATAGTACATATGGTCCTTACCCGTTATTGGATGAGCTGACCTCAAGGCGTCAGCCTCCTGTCTTAGGTTGGTACCATAGTAATTGGATCTTACCCGTCATTGACTACCAGTCCAGTATACAGCCACACCTGTGTAGAGGTCTTCGTACCAGCGGGGGGGTGAGGTTCTTTGCCTCACCTCTGTTGGCCCCCAAATTTTAGCTGAACGATCATGACAAACAGAAGGGAGGAAGATACACCAAGCCAGTTGACGGCTCCTTTTGGAAAAATTGTACCACCGATGACACCATCAGCATGTATACCCCAACACTACCAGAAGTTGCTGCACCAACAGATAGTTCACAATGCATACAGGTGAGTTCACAATGCATATAAGTGATACATAGTCCAGGCAAGTTCTGCAAGCAGTTCAGTGATGGCTATTGCAGAAGCTGTAGATTGGTTTTATCTTTGTCTTCATGCACTGGGATGAAGATAGGAATTCATCTACTATCACAAGCCCTGATTTACAGAGCAGAGCCTCCACTGAACTAGTGAGTGATGTCACTGTCACTATCACCAGGGTACCAGATATTGCTCTGACACATGACATATCCTTTGTGACCTCCCTGGAAGTCAGTCTTCCAGGGCTCTGCAGACTGACACGCTGGGTTAACTGTAGTACATCACTGTTCCGAGTACTTCAGTCCTGTCCTCTACCATCTGTCAGGGCAATTTGGATGGTTCTACCACACTTGGTACATGGCATCAGTGTCCCCATATTTCTTTTAGTCACTGAAATCTTGTCTTATCCTGTATCCTAAAAAGGTGCTTTCTCAGCCATCATGACCTCAAATCCAGGTCTGTATCACTTCATGGCTGCACATGTTAAGGCCTGAAGTTCGTCTATTCCCTTCTCAGGTCCAGAATACCCAACCTGGGTTGTGTTCTTATGGAATCTCGATTACTGCCCTATTGAATGCATGCTGAAGGAGGAGCAGATCCCAAGAGGGGTCTGTACCATCTTGTGAGGAAATAGAATCAGAACCTTGCAAATGTAAGTGAAAGAGGGCCTTAATTTTCTCAGACTGCTGCAACAAAGTATCATCCACTGTGGCTTGAAAAACAAAATTGATTCTGTGACACTTCTGTAAGTTAGGAGGTCCGAGATCCAGCTTCCAGCGGGGGTTGCCTTTTGGAGATGGCTCCCTTTCCACAAGCGAGTCTTTCTTGCTGTGGCCTCACAGAGTAGAAAGAGAGGTATCAGGTATCCTTTCTTTTTTCAAGGACAACAGTTCTGCCAGAATGGGACTCCACTCCATGAGCTCATTGAACCTTAATCACTTTTCAAGATCCTTCGCTCCAAAATAGTTGCCTGAAGGTGAGGGACTTCTATATATGCATTTGGAAAAGAGTTCACAATTCAGTCCAGAACAAAGGGCCAGTCTGTGATGCTCCCACATCAGTCGAGCTTTGGCTGGAAGCCACCTGGGAATGTGTGGTGTCCAGGGGCCCTCGCCTTGGCTGAGGCCATCTCTGAGGATCCTGATAGGTGAGGGGCACATGCCCCTGGCACTCTGAGCAGCATGCCCCCAGGCCAAGAGAACCCCCCCACCACAGGTCATGGTGCCTTCCTAGATGTAGCCACATCCAGGGCCTGATAGAGGGGGCTGCCCCCTTCCCCAGTTCAAAACAATGCGGCAGGGATCTCCCAGCTACAGGGCCACCACAGGGCCTTCTGAATCCTTGATGTTACTGCCCCAGGACCAGCTTTTCACTGCCACACCTGCTATTTCACTGCCTCCTGCAGATATTGATCACTGGAGCACTACGCAGGAAACTTCCCACATGTGAATCTTCACATTAGAGGCTGTTCCCCTGGAACCCAACCTGTGCTATAGGAAATCAATGTGGATATCACAGAATGGGAGGATTTGGAAACAAGGAACTTCTTGGTTGCACTGTAGTTTTACATATCAGAGAATTTCATGAGAATTTGTAGTGTAGCCTTAACAAATAGGCTCATAAAACTTGTACTAAATAGGATTCTAAAGTACTATAAATATGTGATTATAATTACTATCATATATTATAAAATAAAGTCATTTGTGAAATAGAAATTTTTATAAACCTTCAATTTGCAGTTGAAAATACAAAGTTAGCAAATTGCAATTCAGTGAATCAGAAACTTAAAAATTAAAATTCAAAATAAGTACATTCTTTACAGTCATATATCATGCTAAAAATAATCTGCATTTATATTTTTATTTTTTGGTAAAGAATACTTTAGGAACTCCCTAGAGAATTGTTTGACCTAAATACTTGTTTTACATTTCTTAGTATTATTAAATAACTTCAGTCATTTATCTACACTATTTTTAGTCATTGCAAAGCTATTTTGCATTAACATATATATTTCCTAAATCTGATAAAGGATATAATGGTGTTCTTGAAAATTGATAGGGCAAGATGTTCTATCACCTCTTTAGCAGCATCCAAGACATCAATCCATGATATGCTAACATTTGGAGTCTTTCAAACTTTTCCTATATGTAGAAAGAGAAAAACAAAAATGCAGAAAGATAAAAGCAGAAATATCATCTAAGTGGCTCAAAATCAGCATCACATATGTGAGACTCATATTCTGTTCAATTCAGCCAGATTTTTCAGCTGATAGTATAGCTTCATGCTTATAAACTCAGACTCTGATGTCAGAAATGAGATGTTGAATGCTGTTGTGGCAGTTGCTAGTGAACTTTGGCAACCTTACCTCTCTAAGCCTCAGTGTCTATCTCTAAATCAGAACTAATCATGGCAATGCACATGAATGAGTTGTTGGATGGATTTGAAGTGAGCACTTCAGAGTCTCTGGCATAGCAAGGGGCAAGAAAATGAGCTCCTGTTACTGTGAATTTCACCTCTCTCTTCTAAGATAGAAATGAAATCATTATGTCTAAGTACAGGTCTAGTAAGCTGCGGCTGCCCACATCAGAATTCCATGATTAATAATGAGAGCTAGTACCAGTCACTGTGCCTACATTAATATAATTAAACATTATTAATCCTCATGACAGAATTAGAATTAGGCTTCATTTTCTCCTTTCTATACATAAAAGACTTGAACATCAGAGAGTTAAACAATTTGTCTGATGTCAAACATCTGGCATATAAGGGAACCAAGGGCCAGATTTATGGTTTTCTGAATTCAAATCTGTAGCTCTTTTCTTATACTACATTAACTTTTTAAAGAAAATGGTGAGGATAATGTCAATTAATTGCAATGTTCATCCTCTAAAATCCCTTTCAATGTCGACATTTAAGGATGCTTTAATCGGTGAACATCTCTTGTCTTACATTCTCACTTAATCTCAGAAATCTCCCACAAAAGAAGTCATAGCTCACCGCCTTTGTGAGTTTTTATGTAGTCCAATTTATAGTGTTCGCGTTCTTAATCCCAAAATCGCTGGGAATTTTATGGCCCCAAACAGGGCACTAAAACATCACTGGAATGATGCCAACAATGATGAAAACGAGGTGTTCATGAATCTCCTTCTCAACAGAGAAGCTGTTATAATGCCACATGGCATTATGGTTGGCTTGTGACATAGCCAATTGGAATAAAAAATCAGTCATGAAGAGATGGCCTTTCTTGGTCCCCATCATTTGTTTTAAAGATAAAGTCATTGACTGGGGAGGAAAAAGAAATAATAAATAAGTTAAACCTATTTGTTAAGAGGGAAGGCACAGAGAGGAAGATGGACTATTATGAGTAACACCGAGAAGTCAGGCTCAGTGCGAACCGGGCCCAGCCAGCACGGCAGCTTGCTACAGGTGGGGAGCAGACATGGTACCTATTGACCTATGAGAACCTGCTCTGTCCCTGCGAGCTCAGACCTGGGAAAGCCATATGCTCATACTTGATAAAATGAGAGTGCTTTATAGACACCGTGACCTGGGTGGTAGTACAATTTTTACTTATTTATTTAATTTTTAAAAAATGTATTTATTTTTTTAGTTGTAGTTGGACAGAGTACCTTTGTTTTCTTTGTTCATTTTTATGTGATGCTGAGGATCAAACCCAGTAAATGCTCTGCAAGCACTCTACTGCTGA
This sequence comes from Callospermophilus lateralis, assembly GCF_048772815.1. NCBI lineage: Eukaryota > Metazoa > Chordata > Mammalia > Rodentia > Sciuridae > Callospermophilus > Callospermophilus lateralis. The sequence goes on from NC_135318.1 coordinate 9,042,198, forward strand.
GCCACAACCCCAGCCCCACAATTTTGAGATTAATAATATTTTTTGAAGACAAAAAATAAAGTTTTAATTGAGCAAAACTTCTCTCTTCCTCTTCCCGCTCCCTCTCTGTGGTACACATTCTGAATGCATCTTAATTGATGAATACATCTTAATTCTAAACTGGGATCTATTTCCCTGATTGCATATTTATATCTGTTCAACTTATTTGAAACAGTCTTTGAAATTAACTTCTCTTAGACTCATTAGATATTATAAAAAATTAAGTTTTATCTATACTTTAACTTCGAAAAAGTGATGCATCACATTAAAGGAAAAACTCAATAGAAAATAAAAATTTATTATATGTATGTGTGTATTTGTATACACACAAAATACAAAAAAACAAAAAACAAAACAAGAGACCCCTTTAGCCCCCATTTTTTTTTTCAGAGATATGTTTTGAGATCCCTAGGGTATGCCAGACACCACAGATAAAACCACATTCTAAGTACACTATGTTTACTCTCCCATATCCTGCAGTGCGGCCTCATACTACTAGAGTGAATCTGTCCTTTCATGTTTTATGGCCTGGTACAGACTTGTGTCAGTGTTCTTGCACTTTGGATTTATTATCAAGTGAAATAAGGGTCACTTGAATACAAGCTATACTGCAATAATCATCTGATAATCAAGACAGCTCCTGAGTGACTAACAGTCATGTAACATATACCACATGGACACACCGCACAAAGGGATGACTCCTGTCCTGTGCAGGATGAAGCAGGGCTTTGCAAGCCTCATCACTCCACTTTGTGTGGTGCACAATTAAAAACTTATGACTATTTATATCTGGAATTTTCTTTTAATAGTTTCATGTTGCAGTTGAATGCAGGCAACTGATACTGCAGAATTGAAAATCATGGCTAAGGAAGACTACTGTACATAGGAAATACACACATATTTATAACTTATTGTAAATGAGTGTGTGTAGGTATGTGCGTGTCTATATAATATATATATATATATATATATATGTGTGTGTGTGTGTGTGTGTGTGTGTGTACATATGTTCTATCTATCTATCTAATATATAATTTCTAGATACTCATCAACCTACAATGGGACTACATCCTGATAAACACATCCTACTTTGAAACTATTGTATACTAAAAATGCATCTGACACCTCTGCCTTTCTATAAGCATCTTATCTTAGCAGCACAGTACACTGTACAGCATTATTGTTTCCCCTCATGATTTGTGGAAGCAGCAGTTAGCTACTGCTGCTCCTGGACATCACAAGAGCATATCTTTATCAACTATAATTGACCTAGAAAAAGATTAAAATTCAAAGTACAATTTCGAGTGAGTGTATATTGATCTTACACTGCCATGAAGTTCAAAAATTTTAAGTTACACCATGACAAGTTGGGAACCACCTATACATTTGTATACATGTGTATAAAATGTAGGGTGTCATGTTAATTGTTAATAACTACTCCTCAAGGCCATGGTGAAACTCTTATCTAGTAGTTGGTGGTGTTTCTCTCTCCTGATTTTCAGCTGAAGCAATTTAATCTTTAGTTCTGAGCCTATCCTATATTGTCTTTGTTGACCCTAACATTTGGACACAGATTGGCCTTTTCCTTTTTGATAAAACACTATTTTACAAATTAAGGCAATTTGTAGTCTCTGAAACTATTAGTCTTTGCCTGAAAAGTAAGCATTAGGCTTTCACCTGAGTCCAGTAACTGTACTTCTAGATTCTCTTTTTTTCCAGCTGTTTCCAATGAAACATGCCTCTTCCTGGTTCAGCTCCAGTCTGCACTTGAAGCCTTTATGACTAAGGCAAGCAATACGACAGGGATCATCCATTCCATCCTGAGGTGGAGCCCAGTTGGTGATTTTCCACAGGACTGAGGACAGCCTGTCCTGTCATTATCCTCCCCTGTGCACTGTCCTTTTGGCTAGAGTGACTAAACTTCTCTTGGCTTTATTTATCATCATTGCTATTTCTTTCTGGTACTGGGGATTGAACCAGGAGCACTTGTCCACTGAGTCAGAGCCCACTGCTATTTTATATTTTATATAGGGCCTTACTAAGTTTCTGAGGCTGGCTTTGAACTCACAATCCTCCGGAGCTGCTGGGATGACAACTGTGCACCCCCATGCCCAACATCATTGCTTTCTTGGTATGCCTTTTCTCATATTGGGACTGACCACATCTTGACTTCAGTTTGTCTCCAAACATCCATCTTTAATCATCTCAGTTATCTGCATTTTTTGCTGTCTGGAGGCAGGGCCAACATGTTCAGCCTGTCACGGAGCCATCAAACTGTGAATTTGAATATCTGTTGCCCTAAGTCTACAACTACACCTCTCTCATGTGCCTTGAGGGGGAGAATATTTTTCCTTGAATGTAGGTTTAGATCATGGCTACTCTAAACTTTTGGCAAAGTTTTAAGATTTCTGCTTCTTAATTTGGTACTAATCCCAAATGCTCAATAAAGTCCAAAATTCCATTTTTGCTCATTTCTTCCCATTCTGTGTGATTCATGCTGCATATTCTGAGCATAATTGGGGAAATGAGTGAGCTGATGATGTACCTTTTATCATTTACATTTACTCTATTTTGATTTCTAATCTATAACAAAATTTTTTGAATTATAGTTTTTTTTTCCCTGAGTGCCTCCACTTAAACAATAACCCTTTGTTCTGCACCATGCAAGGAACACAATAATCAATACTCTGTGATTTTGATGAGAAAATAGATGATTTTTAAGCCTTCTTCTCTTTAGCAGTGAAACTCATTCACCATCATGTGGACAGACATCTGTAAGTGAGGCAAGTGTGTGTTAGCAGGGGTTTATCAGTGATTGTGTCCCTTCATAGTAAGTCCTTGTAAGTTTAGTGGTAAGTCCATCTTGACAGTAAGGCAATCAGAACATCAGACCTCCTGTTTCCACGTGGTTAGCTTTTCCATATGGGACTCAAGTCTGAGAGCTTCCCCCAGTCTTCTCTGTGTTACCCACCCAGAAATCTCAGAATCCTCTGGTTCACAGCAGATCAGGCTTTGGGGGTCTCTTGTCTGTTTACAGAACCCTCCAGAGGCCTCTATTCACTAACTAGACCACACGTACCTGGGGAAGTTAGCAAAGGAAGAGGTGCTCCTCATGTTCCCAGGGTCAGAACACAACCCTCACATTGACTTATTAATCCCTTGACTCTCTGTGCCCAGCACTGCTGTGGGCCCTGGAGGAGACAGCAGTGAGCACAGCTAAGAAAAACTCCTTCCTTCTTGGGATTTGTGGTCTAGGGTAGGGCCACATAAAACGAGCACAGGCCAGAGGTTAGGGTGACAGCCTTTGACTATTTACCATAGGGGGCTTCTGACAATCAACCTATAGATATGAACTATTCCAGGGGGAAAAAAACCATGGAAGTATGGTCCCCCAGCACAAATGAGGACTCTGCAGACCAGGTGAAGAGGAGGAGAGTGAGGGGAAGGCGGGATGGGAGCTGCATGGTGACGCAGTGGGGGCAAGAGGGGCTTTTCAACCACATCTGGAGGTGGTGAGAGGATTGGAGACCTCAGGGAAAGGCAGAGCCAGACCACAGGTGCAAGAAAAAGGAAGTCCTTGGGGAGGGAGCTTGAAAACCTTGTTCAGTAATCTGTCGGGAAATTATCCAAGCTCCACGTTCATATCTTATTGCTCCTGTTACCTTCACCTGGATGTCACTAGCATCATGGGCAAAATCTCCTGAACTGCCCCCTTGTGACTACCCTCACTGCCTTCCTGTTCTTAACTCAGCATCCTTTGCTGCACAGAACCCTGGCCTGGCTTTCTCCAGGACAACAATCACACAAATATTCTGCTGAAGACTGAAAACCACACCTGCTCACACTGGGCTCCCGTGATTCTCTTCACCCTTGTCTGGTTTTCCTTGCCTCAGAGCAGCAGGGAGACAGGAGCACAGAACTAGGCAGACTTCCTGACCTGCAATCAAGTGAACCGAACTTGTCATGTGCCAGGAAGTGGTTATCTCATTGGTATTCAAAAGCTGAATTGCATAGCTCAATATTGGGTTTCTAGGTGAGAAATATTTCATTCCATTTAGGATTGCAGCTCCAACTACCTACCTAGTCACAAAGTATGGTACGTGAACCTAGTCATGTAGGAAAGCACGGAAACTCATCTCGAGTCCTCTCAGAACCAGATCTGATTTGGTAGTGAGGCAGAAGAGCCCACTCTGCCCTGCCCCACCAGGCTCGCCAAGATCCAGAACTCTGTATCCCAATAGGGAGAGTGTGAAGAAGGAGAGAGACAAACGTACAACAAACATGCTTAGAGCAAAGCCAAAAATCAAATGCATATGCATTTAGAAATGTAGATAAATGACAGACAAAAACAAATTGTTTTTCATAGGTTGCTTGAGCAAGTCCATGAAGAGAATATAAATAAATAAACATTATTTCCATCTTTTCCAAGTCCATTCCAAATAGTTACTCCTTCTTTTTGTGAACTTAGTACTTTTCTTATCATTTGCTTCTGAAACACAGCCAAGATTCTTTGTTTGTTTGTTTGTGTGTTTTGAGATGGAATGATTATCAGAACTTTGAAGTATTAAGAATACAGGGAAAGAAAAAGAGGGTTACCCTGTTTTCATAAAAATTAATACCTAGTGAAATAAACAGCAGGGAATAAGAGTGTAATTTTCACTAATGACACCTACACTTTAGATTTCACAATTGTCATTCATTCACCCATGATTTTGTTTATATTCTTTTGTCCTTAATATGCAGGTATAGGAGCAACCCTAAAAGTCAGTTATCCCAGATTGGTGTCCTAGTAAGTGGAAATCTATAGCTTAGAGTCTGCACTCTTCCGCTCTTCTGAAACTTTGAAATTCACAAATTTTAATTGTAAAGGTTATCCAATCTGATTGCCACCTATAGGTAAATTCCTAACTTGCAATTGGTGGTTGAATAAGTAAAGGAAATAAAATGGAAAAGCCTCTTATCCTAAAAAATGCAGGACACCAGAATGAGAAAGGAGCTATGAATAGTTTATAGAACCAGTGCTTTTAAGGTTACAGAACCTTAGACAAATGATCTTGATTGAATTTTTGGTGACTGCCTTCCATTTGATCACTTCAAGAAGCCGGGGTAGCTGATTACATTCTTAATACTATATCAATGTTTTCATTACAGAACAATAATACTGTATCAATGTTTCCTTACTGTAATCTCTCTCCCTTACCTCACAAGAGATTTATGGGATGACACAGTACATGATATTTTCTTATCCACTCAACAGCCATTCAGAAATTTGAAAGTGTATCTGCTGCCTCCCTGGAGCCAATGTGCACCCAAGTACCCCAGTCCTGAGGTGGTCTTCTGCATCACATTACCATCTTAGGCAGTCCCTGACAGTATGTCAGAGTTTCTGCTTTTGTAGTGTTTTCCCACTCATTCATGTCTGAGATTTAACCATCAAGACAGATATTCATGATCATACAAGTTATTTTTTGTGTGTGTTCATTTTAATAGCGTAAAACAATGTGGAAACATTTGTTCTTGCGAGATAATGTCAGAAATAGGTCTGTATGCTTGTATCTAAGTGGGCTCATCTTTCTCATCTAAACTCATTTATTACACAGGAGCATAGGGAGGTAGAAAAATAAAATTCAAAGAGCTGTTGAAAAACTTATGCTATCTCCAAGCAGAGATAATTTGTTTTAGCCTCACCACACAGCATGAGAGAAAACTGCTACTGGTTTAAGTGAATTGGGTCACACATTACACTTTCTATTGCACTTCAAATCTACTAGCATGCTATGCATAGTTTGTTGAGGTATAATAATTAACAGTTTACAAGCTTAGAGTGCAACAAAGTGAACAGCATAAGTTATAAAGTCAGAAAAGATTGTGGTTGACTTTCTGCAGCAGCATTTTAACTGTTTGGCAAAAGTTTAGTTAATCAGCCTTTCTGAGTTTCACATATGTAAGTACCTCTAGCCCAATAAGACTGAAAATGAATAATCTCAATATTTAAATAAATCATACACTAAAGATGGCACAATACGGTTCAACTGTATGTGATACAATTATTGCCATGTTAAAAAATTATTTATATATATGTATATTTAATGTTCCTTTGAAATTTATATGCATGTATATGCAGATTGGTCTAGAAATTTTCCATGGTGCTATAGCCATGACACATATCAGTGCCATCAATGTCTAAAATGAAATATTTTGCATGTAACTCCCAGAATGTGGTTAATAAGCTTTTGCTTTAGAAAAGAATTTGGAGCACATTAACTCAGTACTCATTACCATTAAATAAATTAATTTGAAAGCAACAGCTGTAACCATATTAGGGAACTGAGTTATCCAAGTAACAAAAATATTCAGTTATAAGGCCATTTAATGAGAGGATATAAAATAATAACTATGGTAAATAAAGAGGTTAAAAAAATGGTCAATACATTAAACACAAGTCTTAGGAGTACATTTCTTTGATTAAGGGAGGAATACTTCCTGCTTATGAGGACTGGACACATTTTAAAACAGTTTTATATTAAGGGAAAAAGTACTTAATCAATCCAAGTAGGGCAAAGAATTCTAGAAAATAATAGAGTGAGAAACATTTCAATCAGAATTCTGCCATATGAATTATGCTCCCAAGTCAGCCATTTAATTCAGTATATTAAAAAACATGATAATTCTTTTGTTCCCCAGATTTTTTATGAAGCAAATAAACTTACCAGGGTAACAGCACCTCACTTAGATTTACTTAACTAGTATGATAAATATATACAAGTGACTGTTTTGGATTTAAATATATTACTTGTAAAATATCAGGTACCAGTGTAATAATGAGAAGGGCATATTTGATAAATGTGCTCTGATCGCTGCTTATTCATAATGAGGAATTATATTAGATTCCTGCCTTACATTATTAACAAAAATATATTTTAGTAAAGTTAAAAGGAAAAAAAAAGGTTTAAAATTTTTATAATAGAGATTAGACATTTACCTCCAGGCAAGATAAAGCAATAGGGACCCAATTAACACTTGGAAACACACACACACACACACACACACACACACACACAATAGAATATAATCATTTTGAATCTATTAGACAGCAGGTGATGATAGAGAACATTGATCTTCAAAAGGTGGCAAACAAAGTGAACCCTATGAATGTTTTACCTTGTTGCGTTAGGAGAATTTCCAGACCCTGGTACAGGAAAGAAAAATCCACAAAAATCAGATAGACTCTCGGAGTTGAAGCAATGAACCTGAACCTTCGAGTGTAGGAAGACCATGGTGACTAGAGTTTGTGGTACCAACAGAACAGAACTGCATGGACAGAGAATTCAGAGGAGAGGCTCACTAACTTATTTTCAAAGAATCTAGAAACAAAAATAAAAATAGAAAATTTAATCCAAACAATTTACTAAAATTTAGTAATTCCTTTGTGCACTTATAGCAGCATTAGTCAAAATACCCCCAAAGTGGAAGCAACCAAAAAGTCTATTGACAGCAAAACGGGTAAACTAAATGTGGTCTGAATATCCAATGAAGCTTTGTTCATTCTTAGAAAAGGAATAAAATTCTGACCCATGCTACAGTATGGGTGAACCTTGAGAATATTATGCTAAGTAAAATAAGCCAGTCATATAGGGGCCAGGGTGGTGGCTCAGTAGTAGAGCACTTGCCTCGTACTTTTGAGACACTGGGTTGGATTCTCAGCACAACATAAAAATAAATAAACAAAATAAAAGTATAAAATAAAAGTAGTTGTGTCCATCTACAACTAAAAAAAAATAATAAAAAAATAAGCCAGTCATATAGGGATAAATGCTGTCTGATTCCACTTGGTAAGGTTCCTAATGTCATCAAGTCCATACAAATGGAAAGTAGAACTGCAGTTCCCAGGGTCTGTGGGGAAGAAGCAATGAGACTTTGACACTTCACGGTACAGAGTTGCAGCTGGGGCAGGTGGGAAAACTGTGGCAATAGATGGAGTTATGGATCCTTGTGCTTAGCGCCCCAGAAATGTCCACTTAAAGATGGTCAAAAAGGCAAAGTTTAGACTATATGTACTTTACCATAATAAAAATAAAACAACAGAAATAGGCAAAACAACATAAAAGACTATTCTTCTTTAGTATTTCCATGAAGCAAATTTGGTGTAATACCAAGAACCAATCAAGACATTCACAAAATTAAAAAAAATAATAATAAAATCAGTTAACTCATTCATAAACTAACAACAACAACAACAGTAGGAAAAAGTAGAAAATAGTGGAAAAAGATAACTTAAAAATTGATGATATTCAACCTCCATTGTCAATAAACTAGGAATATAATGAAATTTCTTCAACCTGAAACAAGGCACCAATGAAAAACCTACACCTAATGTCATACTTAGTGATGAAAGCCTGGTTTTCATTTGCCTAATAAAGATTTTTGTGTTGAGGATACATAAAAATACTTCAACAATATAATGAAATTAAATTTATGGGTAAAATTTTACCAGATGCTTCACTAAGTCTTATACAAGGATGACAAACATAGCAAAGGTGCTCAACTTATTAGTCATTGGGAAAATGCACCTTCAATTATGGTGATGTGCCACTGATACCTACTAAAAGGACAAGAACCCAAGGCTGATTATGCTACATGCTGGCAATAAATGATACTGTGCAACTGAAACTTTTATAAACTGCTGATGGTTGTGTAGAATGTTTCCACTATTCTGAAAACACTTTGGGGATTTTAAAAAAAATGTAATTCATCCTTGGTTGCATTTAATAGAAGTTCATATATAAACATTAAAATAGAAAAAGAGTCTGAAGCAAGGACTCAGAAAATGACATAAACCACCAAAAGAACAATTAGTTCATCACTCTCGCCTCTGACCCTGGTTTCTGAACCTTTCTACTCTTGCTATCAGGGCAACAACACCATGTAGTATACGGTGATCCACAGCATAGTTTATGTTCTCTGAGATGGATCTCATGTTTCCATGGTGCTATTTCCAGATTGGCACATAACTGTGTCTTGGAAAGGGAAGGGCCATCCCACCTTCTTCTCAGTTACAATATAATGAGGTGACCAGGACCTCTTCTCTCTACAACTGCTCTCTTTTCAAAGAGGTCTCAACCCTGGTTCCTAGTCTTACTGGCTTGTATAGCCCACTTTTAGGAAGAATCCTGTTGTTGATTTAGAGAGAATTTCTACTCCTGATAAGTGATTGCCCTGGTTCTCTGGTTGAGCTCCTCCTCCTTCAGCATCTGTCAGGTGAAGTCTGCAGCCCTGTCCCACCTCCAGCAGAAAGCCCGTTCAGTGGGAATCCCGGATCCTTGATGAGTCCTCTCAGACTTTCCATCCACTGAGCCCTGAGTCTTTTCACCAGCTATAAATTCCCACTAGTTCTGGATCAATTGGAATTTTTAACAGGTGTAAAGATTTTGCTTTACTTTAACAAGGGTGATCATGAATCCTATGCTGCTTTGAATCTACCTAAAATTCACTCCTGGCTTTATGAAGTAACAGAGAACTGTGAGTAGAAGTTCGGTGGGAAGCAAGGAAACACTGTGACCTCTGCCGTTCACTTTGTATCCATGCCCAGATAACTAGATCTGTTTTCTTGGCTGGTGAAAAGAGAACAATTAGATCAAAACCTGGGATGAAGCCAGTCTACCCATCTGTAAGTTAGATTTACATTCCAATTTATTTAACCAAGAATTGAAAAATTTAGCTCAGTCTATATGGCCACAGAGAACCAAAACACATTTGGAAGGCCCCAGGGCAGTGGCCCAAGGCTCCACTGAGTCCGTAAGGGAGCCGGGAAGCTGGCATGAACTATCTCTGAAGGACGATCTTGCTGCTTCCAAGATTCATAATTTTTGCTGTGTCACATTCCTGCCATGCTTAAAGCATGAGCCATCCCTCAGGAAAGGCTGCTACCAACTAACTATGCATTTACTTTTCTATTTAAGGAAATGCCTACAAATAGCCAAGCTCACAATAAAGAAAATCTAAGTCTTAGTGGGAGCGGAAAAAAAAAAAAAAAAAGGTCACAAATGTGATGCACCCAAATCAGACTGTCTTTGAATTTTTGTATAATATTGGTCATCTTGTTCTAATTATACTGTCTTGAGAGAGCTAGTGAACATTTGATTAAAATAGTCAACAGGAAAATTCAAACTGCAATTATATGCTGATTTTACATGATGCAGTTAAAATAAAATATTCTTAAAATTAACTAAAAAGAGTAGAAAAATGATATATCAGGTAAAATCAAATAAGAAAACTTGAGTGATAATCTTTAAATCATAAAGTATAAGTAAAGATGAAAATATGGAGTGGGTCATCTTATACTATATTGGTAATATTTTTTAATATATGTAGGGATATTTGAGAAAAATCAATGTTTTATTTTCTAATAATATAATAGGATGTAAAGAGAGATGATAAAAACCCAACTGATTTTGTAAATATTAATGTGTCCTTCTTGGTTTTTGATATGATAAGTAGAAACAATAAAAATAGATTTTTTAAAAAAAGTGGAAAGACTCCTAGTCCTAGAGTAAATACAAAGAACACTTCGCCATCGAGAAACAGAACAACCAGTGATCAGGAAGAAGAAAAGGGACTATCTGAAAAGAGTAAAATGATTATTTAGGAAATTCGATGCCAGATTTTTAGCAGCATATATAGAGGTTTTAGAGAAATACTCTGTGTTCCAAAATGCTACATCCTGCCCGGTTGTCATTCATATGTGTGAAGTCATCTGAAAGACATTCTCAGCTCTCTGTGGGCTTAGACAATTTTCCTAATGTCTGCTTTTTAGATGATAGACTGAGTGTGCCTACTTATCACCAAAAACCAGAAAAATGACACAAAGTTACTGTAAGTGTGAGGTAATGAGTGCTTGGCAACTGCGAATGCATAAAGGCAATTCTCGGTGATGGAGATTCATGACGTACTTTCCAAAGAACAGTTGGCGTAAGATATGGCCGGCACCACAGCTTGTAGCAACCTAGAAAAATGACCCATGAAAATATTTATTCGAAGCCAAAGTTAATTAGTCATTCACAAAGACAGTGACAAAAACAATAGGGAAAAATCTATACCTTAGAAAGTTAAATACAAATTGTCAACAATTAAGGGGTAAAAGAGTATAAAGAGGGGAAATGGTAATACTATTGAATTCAACAATGTTGATACCCTACAAGTTTGAATTATATAATGAAGCCTAAGATGTGCACTACAGCTAGCAGTGGACAGGTGCCCTCTTCAGTGCATTACTAGAAAAAGTATACTGATACCAGAATTCACACACATCAGTGCATGTATATAAAAATGTAACTCCCTAGTTCTCTCTCACTAGACTCATCTTCCCATGTAGCCTCATTCCTCTCTGTTGTAAATAAGAATACAGAACAGGAAGACACTCTCCAAGTTTGCATCTAAACTTTCTAGTGTCCTAATTGTGTGATTTTTAAAAATATCCCCATGCCTCAGTTTCTTCCTCCGTAAAGGATGGATAACCACACTGGACCTATCTACCTTCTGTGTGAATTTTCGGGACTGATGAATTTGCATAGGTCAATCTCTTAGGATGACCTCTGCTCCATAGAGAGGGCTCTGCACCTGTTCACTACTTACTTCCATTTATATTTACTCATCTTTAATTTTTTATATTAGAGGACAAATGGTTTTAGATTTTACAATTAAATGTAGGAAAGGTTCTGTTTTAAATCAGTCTCTTCTGGGATAACTGGCATCAAAAGCTAATTTATTTCCAGAGTCAGAAGACTTGTAATTTTTTTATTTTTGATTAAGTCTCTTTTTAATTGGTAATAAAAACCTAAAAGTGGCATCTATTAATGGAATAATTTGTGTGTGGAGGTATATGTTATGAAATGTTAAAATCAACTTAAATAGACCTGTCTCCTCCAACATTTGTCATTTCTTTATGATGAAATTTTTTTTTGTGTTTCAATGAAATTTTTATTTTTACATTATATCTAGAAGAAGATACATAGACTCTTATACAACTAATTTCCAAAAATGTGCAAGAAATTACTATAATTTGTTACAAACCCACACATAAAATTTAAAATCAGTTGACTTTGGACAGATCCTTCTGTGGTGTTCTCAGTATAAATGGTACACACCTGATTTGAAACACACAGAAAAAGTATAAGCTACAGCAATCTGAATAGCAAGTATTAATTTCATGGTTCTCCAACAACTACAAATTTTATTTTATTTTTTATTAGAACTGTATAGTTGTACGTAGCAGTTGGGTTCATCCCAAGAAACTCATATAGGCATGGAATTTGATTTCAGCGCATAATCCTCTCTTTTTTCTCCCATTTTTCTTCCTGTCCTCTCTACCCTCCCCTGTTCTCCTTTCTCTATTAGATTCCCTTTTCCTTGTTTACTCATGTATATCCAATTGGTTCTTTTTACTTGTACGTAAAGGTGAAATTCCCTGTGGTCTATTTATATAGGCACATATCATGATTTTCTAAGAAGTCATTATGCATTGCCTCCCCTGACCCATCCCTTCTCTCTGCCTCTTGATCTCCATCTACATTACTGATTTTCCCTTTATCTTTACCAAGTTTATTAAAGATATGTACATGAAGATTAGAACACAGCATTGGGGGAATTTGAGGAAGACATAAAGAAAACAGAGGGAGAAAGTTTGGTCTTGACAGTGCTTTTAGTGCACTCCTAAATCCACAAGCAAAAAAGGCCATGTTTTTTGGAGTCCCATAATGTCCCTATAGGATTTTCACTGGGTGTGATGATAGAATTAGAGAATGAGTTAAGAAGTATGAGTTAAGAAATATGCTCTCTGCTTTCACTTTCTGAAGATCCATGGAAAATTGGTATTAATTATTTTTGAAATGCTACACAAAATTCACCAGCAAAGCCCTCTGGGTCTTGGCTAGCTTTTTAGGAAGGTTCTCAATTATTGATTTAATATCTTTTATATACATATAGGGCTACTCAAATATCTATTTCTCTTTGCATTTTGGTAGTTTTTGTTGCTTAAGGAATTGACCTAGTTATTCTGTTATAAAATTTATGGATATAATTTATTTATTATCCTTCAGTCCTCATAGAATCAGTGGTAATGCCCCATTTATTTCTGATATATATTTTTATTTTTTGTATCTTTATTTCCTTGATTAGCCTGGCTAAAAGCTTAACAATTCTGTGAATTTTTTTTAAAAGAACCAGATTTTGCTTCAATTCTTTTTATTTCATTATTTTTCTGATAACTCATTCACGTTATTTTAAGAAATATTTTCACATTCTAAATTGGTATGTAGCTATTTTAAGTATATTTTCAATAATTTTCTTGATTTATAGCATTTATACCATAATTTGTTCATTGAAGTTTTTTGATAACTATTTCTATAAGTTTTGATTATTCTGAATTCTGACATCATTTGCTTCTCTAATAATATTGGTCATTTACAGTACCAAATTTTGCCTATTTTTATTTCTATGAAAATTACTTGCCTATTTAAATATTTGGTAACATAAATTTAAATATAAGCTCCCCTCCCTTTATTCCTCCTCTTTCTTGATATGTGGAAAAAATGCAAAGATTTAATTGGTTATAAGGGATAAACAAAGATCCAAGTATCTAAACATTTCACTCTTTTTTTTTCCTTTTTTTTTATATTTTTCATCTTTCATACATTTGATTCAAGTGAGTTATGCATTTCCATTTTTACCCCAAATACAAATTGTTGAGCATTACAAGATTAATCATAGATTTTCCTAAATTATCTACCCTAATTTACAGCTTTTCTAAACCTCCATTTCCAGACTATGACACTGATCTAGGCAATTGTTCAATCCCAGGTCTCCCACGTCCTGACTCTCTGCTCCTGCTTCCCCTGTAGCTATCCTGGGCTGTCTGCAGATTTTCTTGTGAGCTGAAGAATGCAGCTTTCAGCGTGCCTTAAAGTAGCTTTCTTAGTCAATTCCATAAACAGTGTTCCATTTATAAGAAAAATACATATGTAATTCAGAAAATAATGCTGAATAATACTTTAGTACAACATATTGTAAGGAAAGGGGAAAATAGAATCAAAATAAAAAGTCAAGAAAGAAAAATTATAAAGATGGCATGTTTACCACATTCATGACTTATTTACCTACACAGGAAATCTCCAAAATATAAGTGATAGCTCTTATTATGTCACAGGCCATAAGTCATTACAACTGACATCATTATACTCAAGCACAAATTTAACATTATTATTATTGACATAACTTTCAAAAATGGAACTTTAGCTCTGAATATTCCTTTGTTCTTGGTATCCTGACAGCTCCTCTTTTTACCATTTCATGAGAATAAGTGTAATATGAATGTGCAAACTAAAATCAAATTTTAAGGTAAAATCATCTACATTTGGCTCAACACCAGAAACAGTCAATATTAATCATGGATGCACACACATGCACAGATTTTTTTTTAAAATGTGGATTTTTCATCATTGGAGAATGATTGTATTATTGAGGATAGAGATGGTGACTCCTTTAATGTTATATTTCTAACTATCACAGGACTCTGCACATTAAAGGATTCTAATGTTAATCATTGAAAAGATAAAGTAATGACATGGTTGATGCTCTGTAAATTCAAAAAGTGAACAGTTATAATTTTAATGTTTTTGTTTCCTTATTTCAAGTAGTTGAAGACACTGACAAAAAGAATGAGGAAAAGTCGAATTATAAAGAATGATATGCAAATTTTTTAGTGTGAAAAATAGCTAAAAGTATAAAGTAATGATACCACGTGGTGTAGGATTGGGAGACACTCTGCTAAATATCAAGCTAGTGTTACTAAAAACAAAAGAGGAGATCTTGTGAGGTGGATTTTCCAAACCATCAGAAAAGTTTGTATAAAAACTAAAACATGTTACTAGAGAATTATACTAGTAATATAAATGATGGCTACACTTGTCATATAAGTGCTAGGATATGTATTTTTAAAGTCTGTAAGAGTTTATATAATTTTAAAAATCTTAAATAACAATTAGTTTATATTAATTAAAAACCTGGTAGGGCTGTGGTGGTGGCTCAATGGTAGAGTGCTTGTCTAGCATGTGTGAGGCACTGGGTTCGATTCTCAGCACCAGATAAATAAAGGTCCATGAACAACTAATTAAAAAAAAAAAAAACCTGGTAACCCTATTCTGTATGTTATTAAAATTACCTGGAAAAAATGAGAAACCCTTCAATCCTAATAAGTTTCCAAATGACAAAATAAATTATATAATTTATAATTTAAAGGAAAATATTGAATTACATTTTTGGAAAATGTTTGAAAAAATTATATTTTATATTAAATTTAGATCTAAAAGATATTTTAGATGCTTGTTTATTTACAATGGCTGTTCTCAGCACCTCTCTCTAAAGTCTGGACTAAAATGCATGAGGTTACCTCCAGGCTCCTGTTCTCTTCATTGGTCTGCGTGTCTGTTTTTTGTCAACATCATACTGTTTTGATTACTACAGTTTTTTTAATATATTTTGAAGTCAGGTAGTATAAGGCCTCCTGATTTTTTCTTTTTTAAAAAAATTTGTTTTAATTAATTATAATTGATTATACATGACAGTAGAATGCATTTATGCACTTTGATATATCATAAGAAATGAGGTATGATTTCTCATTTTTCTGATTGTAGGGGTTGTGGAATCACATTGGTCATGCCGTCACATAGGTATATAAGGTAATAACATCTGTTTCATTCTACTCTCTTCCTATCCCCATATCCTCTCCCTGCCTTCACTCCCCTCTACCTAATCTAAAGTAACTCCACTCTGATTTGTTCTTTTTGTTGAATATTACTTTTACTACTCACAGTTTTTTGTTAGACTATGAAATTTTTATGATTATTTTTATAGCTCTGTGAATACCATTGGTATTTTGATAGAGGTTTCATTGATTCTGTAATATTAAAATTTTAACAGTAACGATTCTTCTAACCTGTGAACATGGGGGGTCTTTCCGTTTTTCCAGTGTCCTCTTCAATGTCTCCCAGCCATGGTTCACTGTTCTCATTGTAGAACTATTTCACCTCTGTGTCTCTTTGGTAGCGTTTGAAAGCAGATTATATTATAATTCCTATTTTTGGTAATTTGCTATTGTTATATAAAAATTTCCTGAGTTTTATATGTTGATTTGGGATCGAGGAAATTTTCTGAAATTATTTGTCACCTTTAATATTTTTTTGTTGGAGTCATCAACAATTTCTGTTTATCACCTGAAAGCAGTGATGATTTGACTTCCTCTATTCCCATTTGGCCTTATAATATAATTATTCATCTCTTATTATTATTAATCTTTTATTACTTGCCTGATTGCTCTAGCTAAGACTTCTGGTACAAAGTTAAGCAAATGTGAAAATCAATACCCTTGTCTTGTTCCAGATTTGAGAGAAGGAGCTTTTCCTCATTTAGGCTGATGCTGGCTGTGAATATGATATGTGGTCTCATAATACTGAGTTATGTTCCTGTCATACCTAATTTGTCTGAGCTTTTATTATGAAAGTGTGCTGAACTTTATTACATGTCTTTTTGACCCTGTTGAAGTGATAGTATGGTTTTTGTTCTTGTTCTTTTGAAACGGTGTGCCAGTTTTATTGATTTGCCTATGTTGTGTCATCTCTGTATCCCTGGGATGAGTTCTACTTGTTCCTGATTGAAAATGTTCCGTGTGTGTGTGTGTGTGTGTGTGTGTGTGTGTGTGTGTGTGTGTTTCTTCTTTCCTATTTTTGGTATCAGGGTAATGCTGATCTCATAGGATTGGTTTGGAAAAGTTCATTCATTGTTAATATTTTTAAATAATTTGTGAAGAACTTAACACTTTGTTTTTCTTTAGATTATTGGTAGAACTCAGCACTGAATCTATCTGTCCCTGGAAGATTTTTGTTACTGATTCAATCTTGTTACTTCTGACTGATTTATTTTTCTTTTCCTTCATGATTAAATCTTGGTAAAATCTATGTGTCCAGGAAGTTGTCCATTTCTTTTGGGTATTGAATTTGTTGATATATAGTTTTTCATTACAATTATTTTTTTATTTTTACATCATTAGTGACAAGGTCTCTCTTTTCATAAAAGTTGGGAAATTTTTGATATCCACATGTAGAAAGAGGAAACTAGATCCTTACTTTTTACCATTTTATAAAAGGCAACTCAAAATGGATCAAAGTCTTCCAAGTGAGAACTGAAACTAGAGAAGAAAATATAAGGTAAATGCTTACAGTCAATGATATGGGAAAGGATTTCTTTTGACAAGTCCCCTAAAGAACAGAAAAAAAAAGACATATGAAATTATATAAACTAAATTCTTCTGCTCAATAAAGTAAACAATCAGCAGATTTAAGATGCAACCTACAAAAGGGTAAATATTTTAAAATTATACTTCTAACAAGGAGTTATATATACAGTTGATATATAGTATATACAAGGAACTACAAAAATTAAATAGCAAAAAGTCTAAATAACACAATTTTTAAAAAGATGGCAACAGACCTGAATAGGTGTGACTCAAAAGAAAACATACAAATGGTCAACAAGTATATAAAATAATGTTTACCATCACTAACCATTGGAAAAACACAAATCAAAGTTAAAATGAGGTGTCACCTCATCCAGTAAGAATGATAACTATCAAAAATAAAAGAAAACACTGCTTTTGAGAATGTGGAAAAAAGAAAACTCTTGCATACTATTGGTGGTAACGTACACTCAATATGGAGAAAATGAAAATAGAATCATGATATCAACTAGCAATTCCAATTCTAGTTGGTGTATATCCTAAAGAAATGAAATAATTTGATAGACATATACACTTCTATGTTTGTTGCAGCAGTGTTTGCAAAACTCAAGGAATTAAAACAAGTGTTATATGAATCAAAATTTTACACACACACACACACACACACACACACACACGAAGACATCTTTGAAATACATGAGGATCTGCTCTGAGCAGGGAGAGACAGGCCTGGCACTGGGGACTTCTCGTGGCTCTCCCAATGCAATAGATTGCCTATCGCTGTGACCTTTCCCTCTGCTCTGCTAGGAAGGTCCTAGCAGACCTTTAACCTTTTTTTTTGGAGAAGAACATTTTATGGAAAGCCTTTGATGTCTCCCAATATAAAGAAAGCATATGCGTGCGCCATTTTGCCAGAAGCTCGGTCCATCTAATCAGCTTGCCCAGCCTGCCCCCACTTTTGGAACTACTTTTTTTTTTTTGCCATTTTATTCCTCTTTTTATTTCTCAGCCACTCCATTCCACTGCAACCCCATTTCCACTGCTTGCACAGGACATGGGCGGGACACACACACACACACACACACACACACACACACACACACCCCACATATACATACACACACATATGCCATGGAATACTACTCAGTCATAAAGAAAGAATGAAATTCTCGTCATTTACCACAGCAAGAATGAGATTGGAGGTTATTAATTGGGACAAATCCAGGCACAGAAAAACAAGTACCATGTGATCACACTCATGTAAAATTTTGAAAACCTGACCTCATAGAAGTTGGGGGAAGAATGGTGATTACCCAAGGCTGTTTACTCAAGGAAAGGAGAGTTTAGCAAGAGGTTAACAAATAAGTACTAAATTATGTTTAGATAAGAGTATCCAAAACATCTAGAGGACAGGATTGTGAAAGGTTTACCATAAACAAAAGGAAAATGTTTAAGGAGATAGATATGTTCAAACTGTTTTAACATTACATAGTCTATCTATGTATCAAAATACCAGAGTATGTTCCATAAATATGTCTGATTTTTTTTGTTTAAAAAATTAAACTAAAAATAAATACCTGCTTAGTTATGAAGATAAAGAAACATGACATAGTTTTAGCCTCCATATTTTGTAGCAATAGAACTCTTGCTAAAGATATATGGGTTTAAGCCAGGGGCAGTGGTGCATGCCGGTAATCCCAGAGGCTCAGGAGGCTGAGGCAGGAGGAACACGAGTTCAAAGTGAACCTTAGCAAAAATGAGGCACTAAGCAACTCAGTAAGACCCCATCTCTAAATAAAATGAAAACCAATAGGGCTGAGGATGTGGTTCAGTGGTTGAGTACCTTTGAGTTCAGTCCCTAATACACCCTCCCATAAAAATTGATATGAGTTTAACTTTTCTGTTGAAAGTACATGATCATTTTTGAAAATATCTGAATAAATATTGATGCATAGCTTACCAAAAATGTTCTGACATTCCACTCCAGTTGCACTCCATCTTCATGTTTATTTTTTCATTTGAAATGTTAGCACTATTTGTATTTTTCCTTTTGATGGAAGACATCTCAATATGATAAATAAAGTTTGGTGTGGTTAGACAGGCATTAAGTGTTGAGGAAATTGGAATCTCAGTAAATTCTTCATTAAGGACTCACGAGTTAGTCTGAGATGTTACCTGACCTGTTACGTTCCTCCATTGAGTCACCTCCTGAGATGCTTTTCTCTTCAATAGCACAGGAAAAATGTACACAGATGGAGTTCTAGGGTCTGTTTCAGCTTAAAGTCTGCACTGAAATTAATTTTTTTCCATTCGATGAGTTAATAGTATCATTCAGAGAAAGAATATTAGTATGAACTTTAGGTTTGTTTGAATATACTCTATCCATGCACATTAATATTATGAGTGAAATGTTTATAAATAATGCATTAAGGCAAAAGCATTTCATATTAACTTTAAATTCATTTAACTTCTCATAAATGTTCTAAGCTAACATATTTGTGTAGATTTTTAAAATATTATGAAATGACAAAGTGTCCATATTATACTGTGGTTTTATGTTTCAAAAATTCCACATAAGACAAATCTAGGGTTCTACTTGTCACATATGATTCCTCTAAAAAAAGACAAAGAACAGTTTGGAGGGAGGATAATCAGAGTTACATTTTCAATTCACTTATTTCAACTTTGCAATATAAAGAATATATAATATGTCAGTCAAGGATTTTAAAAGACATTATAAATCCAAGACTGAAACACAAAAGCATTTACATACAAAAAGCATCTAATGAGTTTACAAGGAAGAGTTCCAAGTTCCAGGAATGTAAAACAATCAGATATAAGCCATAGCCTACAGAAACTTTGAGCGTAGGAATAGGAAACATGAGCAACACTCAGTACCAGGAGAGCTTTCAGGAACAGCTAATGCTGGAGCTTTAGGTGGTGGGTGGTGCCCACACAAGCATCAGGGGAGCTGCAGGAGCTGGCTACTGAGCCGCCTCTCCAAAGACTGGTACATGGACATGAGAAAGGTAGCATTCAGGAAGATTCTCAGCCAAATTTGTGAACGAGTACGAGAAAAATATGAATAATAGTGAAAGACTTCAAAGATTCATATTGCTAATTACATGATAATGTTAAGAAACAAATGCAGGTTTTTAAGAAATCAGTTCATCAAATACATTAAACAGAGTCCTAGAATTTATGTATGCACCGAAATATCAACAGTAACTTGCACATAAAAGGTACCAAATAATTAGTACATAAAAGAATGAATTAATATTTTAGTTGCTGTTTATGATTGTGTGACTATTCTCTTGAGACTACGTACTTTATAGGAAGTGACTGAGTTTATTTGTTTTATATCTCTAGCAACTAATAGCATTCCTGAAACATAAGAGTCCTTCAATAAATGTTTGCAGCAGCTTGTTAAATGGATTAAAGTTTGTGCTTGAATTAATAAGGAAGCAATTGTACTTTGGCAAATGCAAGATCAAATGTTGATTAGGTTCTATGTAAATAAATCAATGAATCATTTGTAAATATAGACTGAAAATTATACTCACCCTATGTTCCAGAACATTTTTAGCACCTTTTAAAAGAGTATATAATTGGGGGGATTAAAGTACTGTTAAATCTCTTAGCATATTAAATTTGAAATATGTCATTTCATGATGGGCTTCTGGAAAATTGGGCAGGTAATGTTGATCTGTAGAGAAGACCACTGTGGTCTTAGTACTCTGATGCTATTTGCATTCTACTCTTCTTTTACCCGTGTGCATACACATGTGCGGTGCATTTCTACTGCTTGGCCTATAATTGCTTATCCTTGCCATAATTACTTTATTAGTGTATCTATACCATCGGGAAGATCATGCCCCGTTGTGGTTATACAAATTTGTTTACAAGCCTACAGAACCAGAATTTAAATTATGTTGCTGTGTTAAAAATAGTCACGGGTCTCTTTTCATGGATTCCTTCAGAGACCTGCTAAAATGATGAATCCATGTGCCCAGGGAAATAAGAGAAAGTTTGTCCTTCAGTACTTTTTGTGTGCAATCCTCAGATGCTTCAAAAGTTTACCTCTTTATATGAGATGATTAAAGACAGATTTAGAACTAGGAACAACATCAACAATAGCACATTATTTTTGAGTACGGTTAATGCAGCTGTCATGTACCAGAGGCCTCCAGTGGCAGGGAAAGATGATGTCTAGGGAATAGAAACAGGAAAATTCAAATGCATTTTATTCAACAGTGACACAGCTTTTTGCCTCGAAGTGGAATGTATGAAACTATTGAATGCCACAATTTAGATGAAATGTTCATTTATGGGAGATAATAAAATAGATTTGGGATGATAGTTTTCAACAGTACAAAACAAACAAAGAAAAATACATAAAAAGAAGCAAATAGAAACCTAAATTAAGGTTTTTCAGCTTCCCCAATGTACTCCCTCACTATTTCCCATGATAAGTGACTCCATTTAAAGAAAAACAAAAAATCTGAAGGAGATCAGCAGAAGGCACACATGGTAAAACCCAGGGGGTGGGTGATAGGCCAGGTGGGGAGGAGAGAAAGTCAGTAATCCACAGCCCACCAGGGAAATTCCTGAGGAAGCAAAAGGGACATTTGTGTAAATATGCTCTCATGGTTGGAAGGAAAAGAAATGTTACAAGAGTTTAAGCTGAATTTTAAAAAAAAAAGGTGGAAAGAAGAAATGACAAGACAAGGAATGGCAAGTAAATTTGAAAAGGTGGCAGCAAAAATAGATCATCACCACTGGAAAAACCAAAGCTACACGAGTGAGCTGCAGACAGGACAGCAGGTGCAGACTGCAAGTCCTAAGGAAAGGTGGGGCCACCAAAAGTCAAGAGGAAGAAAATGGACAAAACCAAGCATTGGGCCAACTTCCGATCACTGCAAACTAAATCACCACATTTGCAAAGCCTTAAAGCAACACAATGCAAAACACAAAAGTCACCCTTTCTGTGGGTCGGGAGTCCAGGTCTGGGTTCCCTGGGTCCTCTGTGCATTCTCACTGGGCTACAGTCAAGACACAGAGGGGCTGTGGCCCTACCTTGTCCTTGGCACAATTCAGTTCTTTGAGTTATGAGACCAGGTCCTGATTTTGTAGCTGGCTGACGGCTGGAGCTGCGTTTGGCCGCCTTTCAAAGCTTCACGGCTTTCTTAGTAAAGGCCGGAAAGGAATCTCACAGCCCTTGTGCAATCGTGGAGATGAGGATCCGGTGGTCTTATTGGCCCTGCCCACCCTTGGGGACTGGGGCTTACAGAGGGCACACACAGCAGGAATGGCGATCCCCAAGGCTGTCTTAAAATTCCGTATGTCACCCATGCAAAATAGAGAGAGATGTCAAATCAAGAAAGGAAATGTGTGGCAAATTTGATGCTTCTGATGAAACCACAAAAACACATAAAATGGGGATTTCTTACTTAAAGACGGCAAAAAAACTCCAGGTCTTTTTTTTTTTTTTTTTTTTCCTCAAAAAATCCATGATGCAGGAAAAAAAAGACACAACAATTAAATAGCTGAAAACACAATCTCTAATTTATAAATGGAGGAGCCGGTGGGACAGTTTTAGTTAATGTAGCTGATCAGAGGGCAATCAACCTCACATGCCTGTGGAAAGAGAGCAGCTGAGCTCTGCAGGACCCGGCAGGCACTGCAGCTGATGGTGCGTGGTGAGAAAGTCAATCCAAGGAGCACAGAGTCTGCCCATCCACACCCTGGGGACCCACGGTCTTCCTAATGGACAAAAATGAGGTCTAGATGCTTATTTTATTTTTGATACTAGGGATTGAACCTCGAGGCACTGAGCCATATCCACAGCCCTTTTTATATATATTTTATTAGAAACAGGGACTCACTGAGTGGCTTGGTGCCTCGCCAAGTTGCTGAGGCTGGTTTGAACTTGCAATCCTCCTGCCTCAGCCTCCCAAATTGCTGGGATCATAGGCATGTGCTACTGCACCTGGCTTAGATGTTCATTTTAAAGAGAGAAATTTAGCAAAGGAAGGGCCAACTTTGGGGAAATGTCTCTCTGGGCATAGGAATAGATAGGGAACTAGACTACAAAACAGAAGGATGAAAAGTGCAACCCATCCCCTAATCTTCTCTGTTCAGATCTATTTGTAGAGAAAGTTCACCAGCCCACAGGCATCTCCAGGGGGCATTGTAGTTCCCCCCTCTTAAAAATGAACAGAACCAATAATTAACAACAGTCCAAAAGAAAAAGGCAGGTTCCAAAGCAAACAAATAATATAAGAAAATCTCTAATAAAAGTTGTTATGTAGAGGCAGAAAGAAACTTCAAGAAATGGTACACAGTTATCTCTAGAGATAAGTCCTGTGGTACCTATGCAGCTCAGGGTAAAGGAACCTGTACAACAAATGCTATCAAAATAAAATGAGCAAGACCTGTGAAAATCAAGAAACTCACTTAGAGACCTATAACTAAATGAACTTTCATAGATACAAAGTCTGATACAAAACAAACCTCTTAAATACATCTGTCCATCATCTGCAAGCAGATACAGCAGAATGGCATTATTTTAGATTTAAAATTACATGATTTAAAAGCTTTTATTTTTCAAAATGTAACCTGTCTATAAATAATACTGTGTGTTGTTATAATTATAATTGGACTCATATATTTTTTATGAAGTTGGCTCTTTGCATATTGGAGGTAAGAGCTCACTTCAAACACAATGCTCTTGGTCATCTGTAATTATGTCTAATTTTTTTTTTATAAAGCATTCATGATTATTTTAATATAAAACTTTGTTTAATCATACAAATATTGCTCCCTGAGATGGATTTGGTTCATATTGGCTGCTGCTGTGCGAACCAGCATGATTCCCCTCTGGGGATGCACCCTCTCATTTATTAAGGCACAAAGAACCGCACTCTACTAGAATGGCCACTCAGAAAGTTCTCAACACCACCTGCTGGTGAAGATGTGGAGCTCATTTGGAGGGCTCATTTGTGGGTCATAGGAAAGCAAAATGGTGCAGCCACTTTGGTAGTTCCTTTGGAGCTTCTAGCAGAAAAG
Organism: Callospermophilus lateralis; assembly: GCF_048772815.1. Classification (NCBI taxonomy): domain Eukaryota; kingdom Metazoa; phylum Chordata; class Mammalia; order Rodentia; family Sciuridae; genus Callospermophilus; species Callospermophilus lateralis. Next base: position 9,066,589 of record NC_135318.1, read on the forward strand.
CGTAGCTACTCAAACACCTTTGACTGAAGAATGGTCCGCCTCTATTGGGGAAGGTTGGCCTCCTCTACCTACCACATAGCTTGGCGGGGGGACACACATGAAGTGGAGAAGGAGGAAGGGACACCTGCCTAGCTTTCAGATCAGGTGAATCAACCCTGGTGATTCATGGGGTGACAGATGTTGCACTCAGAGAGCCCTCACATCCAGGCAGACAATTTAGTAGGAAGTTTGACAGTTTCTTACACAACTAGACATACTCAAAACTAAACACTCTTAATATTCAGTAATTACTTTTCTTAGTATTTAACCAAAGGATTTAAAAATCTACATCTATAAAAACAAAGATATGGACACGGCAGTGTTATATTGGCTTTCTTAATAACTGGTAAAACGTTAAAGCTTTGGAGATGTCCCTATTCTGGTGAGAGGATAATGAACTCTGGTGCAGTCAGCTAATGGAACGGTACTTGGCACTAAAACAAAGTGAACTACTGCACTGTGGAAAGGCATGGTGGCATCTTCAGTGAATGTTACGAAGTGACAGGAGCTAATCCCAAAAGAGCTGTGTACTGCCCTATTCCAACCAAATGACATTCTGGAAAATGGAAAACTCTGGATGCTGCCAAAAGATCTAGGCAGGCACTGAGAGGCAGATGTTGGAATAGGTGGAGCAGGGGATGAGTAGGGCAGTGGAAGTACTCTTCCTGGTACTATAATGGTGGACACATGCCATTACATATTGTCCATATCCACAGAAAAAAAACAGCACCTGGAGTGAAGCTTCATGGAATTTGAATGATTATGCTTTATCAACAAATGCTAGTAAATTGTAACAAATGTAACGCTGGTGGGGGATGTTAATCATAGGAAGGGCTATGCATGTGTGGGGACAGAGTATTTGGGGACATTTCTGTGCCTTCCTTTCAATCTTGCTGTGAACCTGAAGCTTCTCTAAACAAAAATTAAAATCTTTTAAAATAAAAGCAAGCAAGTAAGCTGACAGTAAGAAAGAAGGGTTGAAGCTACAAAGATTGTGGCAGAGATAAAACAATTCTGTTGTATTTAAAATAATCAGGAAATTGTGGAGTCATATGACCTCTCCTGAATTCAAAGTGTTAAATAGCCAGCGATTTGCAATGTAGACTGAAATGTAAAGCTATGTAGAAAATATCTAATAAAGAACGGGCGCTTGAACACTGAACCTTGGACAAATACATGGAATTGAAAGACGTGGAGCAAGATCTAACTATCCAGGTAAGAAAGCATGAGACAGGACCAGCCTATAGAACAGTGACCTCCCCAGTACTGACCTATTCCTCAGCCACTCTGGGCAACAACTCTTATTTCTTAACTAGGAACTCATTCTGGTCACATTAGTCAGTCAATTGATATACAGAATATCTATATTTAGCTCTCATTCCAGAATGTGGTTTCCCTTATTCCCCAAACCTCCTTTAGTTCTTTAATGAAGCACAGAGTCAAAAGAACCTCTGTTGCTGTTTAATTGACAGCTAACTTGGGGTTTTGAAGTCTACCTGAGTGGTACTCACAGTAGGCAAATGAGAAAAGTAGCTCAATGCAGAAAACCATATTAGCTAGGGCTGAATTTGACAGAGGGTTACACATTCCTCATTATTGCAAGATTATTTTTCTTGAGGATGACTTTTCCTTTCTTTCCTTTCTTAAAAAAGAAAAGAAAGAAAGAATAAGTCAGTAGGTGGTCAATTCACTTTTCAACAATTCTTCCTCTGGGGACAGGCTGAAGTGATTTCACATTAAGGGGAAATGAGTTTTGCTGCTCTTCATAAATTGCTAATGAGCTTTTTGAACAATTGTAGCCCTAACCTGATTCACAAAAGAACCTTCTCAGATTTGTCATTAATATTCTGGTAACAATAAAGGAAGAGAAAGATACCAGGGAAGTTGATGCCACTTGATAAGAACTATTTTCGTCCTTTCGTGGCCGCTGTTAGATTATTTCTCACCATGACACTGCCAAGGAACCAGGATGCAGTTTGACAGTTCAGCCTTCTGAAGTCCCGACTGCTCCCCCATCTTTCTTTGCAAAGGGGGGAAAGCCTCACTTCAATGCAGTAGGTAGCATGTCAGCAGAAATAGACTTTATTTTCAGCATTGCCGGTCACCAGCTTGTGTGACACCGGGCGAGTCATTCCTCCTCCGCCCTGGACTGGTCTCTAATGTGTCAGATGTGTTTAAATGGACCTGTTTCCAAAGAGCTGGAAGATCTCCCAGGTTCCTCTCAGTATTCGTCTACAATGATGCTACTAAATGCATAATATATGAAACCCCATTCTTTAAATTTATGGAATAATTTCTCCTACATGTTTTCTTGTTTACTTCTATTTTCCTCAAACAAACCAACATGAAATTTTGGAGTTCTAATAGAATAGATGGAGGGAATATGGGGAATAAAAAGGTTGATGCCTCCCTCCTGCAACCCATGTCTCTCCCCGCATGCTTCTAACCTTCTTGAAACAGGCAAATTAAAGAAGCCAGTTGGTACTTGTACCACTCTGGGTTTAGAACCTTCCTTAGCTAGACTCACAGATTTGTTAGATTTTTTTTTTAAATCTTCCACATAACTATATGTAACATCTTTACCAATCTTTTTGACAGGGCATCCTTAAGGTCCTTTTTGTTTTTCCCCCTCTATCTCTTACAAATAGTTTTCTCAAAGCTTTTTGTTTAGGACAGTGCTTGCTTTATATTTCTGCAGGACCCTTCAGAATTGTAATGCAAAAAAAAAAAAAAAAGAGTTCATGTATAATGTCATAAGTTGGCGTGAACATACTGTATGTAAAGAGATATGAAAAATAGTGCTCTATATGTGTAATAAGGAATGTAATGAAAAAAAATTTTCAATCTATGCTTTGAAACTCTTCTTCCACTTAAAAAGTTCTTCTTAAAAATACAGTGGCTGGAAACAGCAATGGCTCTGAGGGTCGGGTTCCCATGCATATCTTGAACTTATTCTGTCTGGTCACCCTGATGCCTGCTGGGGCTGGAAAGTCTGCAACTGCTTGTTTGGCCCTATACCTAGCACCTTAAGGAGAGAGATGTGAGTGGCGGAGGGCTGGACAGAAGAGCAAGATTGTAGTTGAGTCTGGGTTCTTACCAGGCCTCGTCCATAGCTTCTCAAAGAGCTCCCTCTCCACCTGGCCTCTTCAGAGTCGGTTTTCAGGGAGTCTCATCTGCAGTTCTTTTTCCTTGAGGTTGTTATTGTGCATTCCAGTTAAGCATAGCAGTGGGGTTCATTTTCATAACAAGAGAAGATTATCATTTGCTCCATTTCAGTCTCCAGTACTTCCTCTCTCCCTCCCTTTCCTCTTCTCTACTAGTCCTACTTCTATTTATTTGTTTATTTTTCATTATTGTTTTTTAGCTATAAGCCAAGGTGGAATTCTCCGTGGTCTATTCATATATGTATATAGCAAAATTTGGCTAATTTCATTGCACAGTTCCAGACCTTTCCCACCCCCACCCACCATCGGTCTTCCTTCCTCTACTTTTCTGATCTCTCCTCTGTTTTTGTGAGATTTGCCACACCTCTTCTTTTATTTCCTTATTTTTCTCTGGTTTGAACATATGAGAGAGCACATTCCACCCTTGACTTTCTTTGTCTGGCTTATTCCACTTAGCAGAATGTTCTTTAGTTCCATTCATTTATCAGAACATTTATAAATTCATTCTTATTTATGACAGATAAGAACTCCATTATGTACTTATACCACATTATCTTTATGTATTCATCTGCTTACAGGCACCTGGATGGGTTCCATAACTTGGCTATTGTGAATTGCACTGCTATAAACATAGATGTTCCTGTGTCACTATAGCATATAATGAAACGCTCGACTTGGGATGGGACCACCATATTACACAGCAACATGACTCCCTGGTATTTATAAAAAAGAACCAAAATTAGAATACTCTAGTGATTCAACAACGTTAATGTTTGGAGCAGGAGAATTCACAGTAGCCAAGATATGAAACCAACCTAGGTACCTATCTGGATGTCTTACATGAGACTTTAGGACTCTTCTGAGCTTAGAAATGCAATCTTTATAGTTTTTTGAATGTTTACGCTAGTATTGCCACAGTGGTATTTTTGCTATTTTATAATCCTAGAGTAAATCATAAGCCAAGCATGGATTCAGGAGGTGATGACTGCAAAGGGGCATCATCATGGGTCTGACCTCTGCAACTGACTTTCCCAGGGATGAGGAAAAAACAGCAAAAGCAAGTGATGGATTTCTGAAAATCAGTACAACTTGTAAGTTTTCTTAAAATTGAATTTGAAAGTCATAAAGAAGGGATAGTAGTTTTGTACCAGTGAAGAAGAATAGAGATGGGGGAACTGGATAGTGTTGTAAGACTTTCAAGAAATATAGCTAGTAGAGCTTGGTGACTCCCTGGATTTTGGAGTGAGAAAAAGAGCAGGTGAGGGCCTGTCATCAAAGGCCATAGTTGAGTCAAGAGGATATAAACAGAGATAAAAATCAACAGTGTGATACAGCCATCTGTACACGTGGAAAAAAAAGAATTCATACCCCACTTGAATCAAATGTATGATATGTCAAGATTATTGTAATGTTTTGAGCAACTAATAAAAAAATTTAAAAAAAAATCAATAGTGACCACGCAGAAAGTGAATTACCTGCATTGTTACTTAAGTGTCCCTCAAATATGCCTCTGGCAGGGGTTGGAAGTCCACTCAAATTAAGTCACACATTATGCTCTAAAGGCTCTTAGACTAGAAAACAGGGACATCAGTGCATGCACTTCAAGAAAAAATGAGGCAGCAGGGTCACCCAGTGTGTTCTATAATGAACTGTAAAAAAATTCACTGATGGAGATGGGAGACAAGGGGAGCCAATGGGGGGTGTCTGATATGTGGACAAACAATGCACATGTAATTGGGGCCAGGAGTGGGGAGAGACAACTAGTGGGGAGGTGTGTAGAGACTGAAGCTAACAGTTTCCTGATTGTTTGCTCTTCAGAAACTAATAGTCCATGCGTGGAATAGGTTACACAACATAGTTTGTGGTCCTAAAATTTCTGAGAGCTGGTGATTCATAACATGCTCTAACTGGAAGAGAGCTGTGATTTAATTACTATATAAAAAAGGGAGAGAGAAAAGGAGGCACAGACAGAGACAGACAGACATGCCCAGGAAGGAGCCTTGACCTCAGTGGTGAAGGAAAAATTCTCTTACTCAAGTGTGAGAACCATTAATGCAGATTGAAATATCTGGGCGACTCATTTAACCATGTTAATGTATAGACTTATTTGGATTCAGATTTATACAACAAAAACAAAAATAAAAGTGTGAAAACAACAAAAATAGAGTCTAGGAAATAAAAATGACTAGAACTATTATCTTATGGTATTAAGAAATCACCATTGGTTTTGTTTTCTGTTTAGTAGTAAAGCATTGCTGTGATTACATAGGTATTAAAAGTTTATCTGTTAGTAATTACACAAACACATTTATAAGTGAAATCATAAGATGCATGAGTTTTAATTCCAAATAATACAGTTATACAGGGTCAAATGAGTCAGAATATATATAAAAATACAAGGATCATCATGATATGATAATTGTTTTAGGGTTATAGCTATACAAGGATTCATTACTCTTGTGTATTTTTTATTGCTTCTTTTTAGTTCTACATACAAATAGGGTTCTTGTGGCATAACTATAAAAGCATGGAATATGATTTGTTCTAATTCAGTCTCCAGTCTTCCCCTTTCCCTCTCCTCCTCCTTCTACCCATTCCCTTCTCCCTCCTCTACTGATTTTTCTGCTGTTTACTTATCATTTTTTTAGACTCATAAGAAAAAGCAAATTTATAAAATGAAAAAATAAATCATAATATCAGGAGTGTAAAATAAATCATTACCATAATCCTACCATTAATAAATATATAATATTCTGAGTATTTTAGGGAAATTTGACCCTTTAGATGATGTATGCATAATTGTTGAAGAGAAAGATGAGTCTGAGCTTACAGAAGATGAGAGAGAAACCCTCAGTAGCAAAATAATGAATCCAGACACAGTACAAACTCAAGGTCAAGCACACAAGGTCAACCCAATGGATTATATTAAATGTTTGGAGAAGGAATGACTCTGAGATAACAAAAAGTCTTTCAAAAGTTATAAAAAACACAAGAATGCTTTCTGATTTCCTTTATATGATGGTCTTTACAGTAAAATCTGGCAAGAATGTTGAAAGAATAATATCAAAAGAAAGGAAAATTCAAAAAGAATGTGTTACTGACAGAAACATTGTACTGATTCATTTATGAGCAATGATAATGTATCACTTCCTCCTAGGATTTATTGCAGAAGTGCAGAGGAGGTTTGGCATATGTAAATCAATCAATATATAATTTGTCACATGTAAAATGTGTAGAATAAGCAAATCTATTAAGATGGAAAGCACAGAGATTCCCTTAGGATGGAGGAAAGAAGAAAGGAGAAAGTAGATGTTGATCAGTGGGTTCAGACTTTCTGTTTAGTTTGTAGAAAATTTTAGAAAAAGATACTATTTATGCTGGCACAACACTACGACTGTCATTAAGACAATGAATTGTACATCTAAAAGTGGTTAAGAACCATGAACTTTTTGCTATGTGCATACACACACATACATGTGTATATATTAGTATAAAACTAAATTTGCTGGAAATTTCAGTTGAAAAAAAAACTACTTTGGAGCATTTCTTGGTAGCAGTTTTTGAACTTACATCCTATATCACTATTTATGTTCTCACCAAATATAAATGCATTGGTACTTTCAACAAAGAACATTGTTTAGAATTGTCTTTGTACTGTCCATAATGGAATGAATGCATGAGTTGTGGCATATTTACACTCTAGTAAAATGGGAATGAACAAATACAACTCTGTTTATAAAGTTGTATAAAATTCATAAATATATATTTGAATGAATTAAGCCAGAGGCAAAAAATGCATATTTTATAATTCCAGGACCATCATGTCAAGAACAAGCAAAATTGGTAGGTGACTCCAGTTGGGAGTGAGGTCCTGGAAGGGATCAAGGGCTCCTGGAGAGGTTCTGCACATGATGATATGCAAGCTGCATTGTGAGATCTTGGTGAAGTTCTCCTATCTGTGCTAACATTTCAACACAGATGTATAAAATTAAACCTAAAACAAAAAAATGTATAATGTAAATGTGCAAAAGCATTTGTTTCATTTATTGAAATATTGCCAATGTGATTACATTGGCAAGTAGCAGCTTCATGAATTGCCACTGCCAAATTTCTTGGGAATGTTAGACTCAACTCCTCGAAAACGTCATGTAAGGCTTATTTCAAAATAAGCTGACAAATGTGCTGAGAGAAACACGGTTATGAAGTGACTAGTAAATGGTGGAGTTAATGGGTAGGTGGAGAGGTGCAGGTGTCTTTGGCTAGCAGCCCATCCATGGGCACCAGGTCTGTGATGATGTACCCACCTCCTGAGCTACAACCTGGGATTCTCCTTTCTGGGAGCTGAGCATCAGAGCCATGGATTGTGTCCTGTTAACTGGATAGCTACTTACTAATACTTCATTCCACCTAAACAATATTCAGAAATGCTTTGAGTCTTTAGGAAGATCACTAGGGTGTACAAATTTGTTTCTCTGAATGGCTCAGATGGTGACAACCAGGAAAAGTGACTGAAAGGGAAGAGGAAAAGCTAACAGCATAGTGGGTATGCTGCATTTTTTTGCTAACTAAAAAAACAAGTGCAATTTTTCACTGAAATATGATTTAAACAGCCATTTGGCAACATAAAGAGCCTTCAAAATATTATTCTTCCTGATTCAGTAAGAGAGAGTTGAATCTGAAGAAATAGTATCTGGAGAAATGATGAACAAAGATCTTCATACAGACATGAATTGTAGAAGTAAACCAAAGTGGAAGTTACATACCATAGTATTTATGTAACAATAGGGGATGCTTGAATAAATACAAATAAATTGATTACTTGATAGAATTATTTTCTTCTCTTATCAAAAATAATAAATCAAAAGGTAAAATTATATTTTACCTATATTAAAACAAAATTAATATTAATATTAGGACAGAGTTCATTCAGATTATACATTTATTTTATTATTGAAATAGGATACAGATTATTATTGATATATGCTGCTTAATAGAAGATATTAAATTATAAAGGTAAAAATGTGCTTATAGTTTTTAATAGTATAAAAAGTACCAAAGATTATGTTCAGTATGTAAAATGAAGCAAAACATTTTATAATAAATTATCAACCACATGAAAAAGATATTTAGGAAGTTGAATAAGTAGGACAAGTGATTGATTGTAACACATTAAAAGGGAAAGCTCTGGTGCCATTTATAGATTTATAACTTATCCAACTTCTTCATGCAGGAAAAGAAGGATTCCAAGGCTAATGACAGTTTGGGTTCTGTGTGTTATGAATATTACATGCCAGAGATAAATTTAGGTGAATTTCTTTGGTCTTTCCAATTTTAAGAAAAAATCCAATAGCTAGTTAGGAGACTTTGTCTCAGATCTGGTACTTGACTCCCGGATACCCATTTCATCTGCACCTGCAATTTTCTTTAACTGCTTTGTCTTCTGATACAAAATATGGACTCTCTTATTTTACTACCACTACCCTGTTATTTTAGAAACATTTTTTACATCCTGACTTGTCCGCAATTTGTGTTTTTTTCTTCCCAATTCTTCTTCTCATTTGCAGGAGGGAAAGTACTTTCTGGGCTGAATATCCATAGGGTCATCATCAGATGTAAGAAAAGTGCAGACAAATGAGGCTCAGCCTTTTAGACGCTGAAGAATAACTGTCCTTTAAGCAAATAGCTACTCTGTACTTAACGTTTTGCTTACCCCTGATGATACATCAAATGAATGACAAATTGATGCTTGAACTAAGTGCTTAGGTGTAAAAAACTAATGTCCTACTTGAATTGTGAAACTATTTGACTGTGACAAGAAAAAAAATAAAAGGGGAGGAGGAGGAGGGGGTATTTGGGAGATGTGAAAAGGGTTGACAAGTGTCATGAGCAGACAACAGTTGTGGGAAACTTTGAGAAAAAGAGTAAAGTAAACTTCACATTACAGTTGGATGAAATGTGAGCGGATGTTGATCAGAATGAAGATAATGTGCATTGATGGCTTCACCGAGAAATCAGGTTCTAAAGAACACAGGAGAAGGTCATGTGCATTTGAAAAGGTATTTACAATAAAATGATTTAAGAGTTAAGAAAAAACTAAACATTACAGAGGGTACATCAGAAATCACTGTGAGAGGATAAATTAGTGGAATAGTCTGAACAGTGCTAAGTAGGGGGACCCAATACTTCACTCCTGCTTTCAAGGAGAAGGTCCTTCATTGCCAGGGAGTACTCGAAAGGTCTTAGCTTGACAAAGATTTTAAGGGTGTCTTTTGCACATCTACAATTGTTTCTCTTGGTACTTTTTACTTTTCCATAGAGACAAATTTCTGAACAGCAAATTTACCCTAACTCAGAGTTATTAAATTTGGCACTGTTTGCAAATCTTATAATACTATTACTTGGATCCATAACAGTGGATAGATTTATTACCCAGTCATTCTCGGACATTATGAGATTTATAATTGAAAAATGTATTGACAGAAACTACTTTTAAGCAAACAATTGCAGGTGCTGCTGGTTTTTCAAAACAAAAGTCCAGGAGGCCATTCCCCATAAGTCAAAGTGTTTATCACCTCCTTCTGTGCTACCCACATCCTGCCTAAGTATAATGGTCAACTTGATCCCCGTCATATTGGAAAATGTAGGGCAGCACCAGAGAAGCACAGTCGGCACAGGTTTGACTGTTAACTCTTCAATAGACTAGGTCTCTCACCTCAGCAACTGAGCCTACCTAATATCTTCTTACAGGTTTTTTTGTGTGTGAAGCAGAGTTTATGTACAAGTAATTTATAGGAGTGTATATGTGTGTGTTCGTGTTCACCTTATCACACATCTAATGCTTAGCCTGGAAAAAATAAGTGTACAATGAGGAAGTCCTCATAATTTTTATTAACCTGGGAAGAAGTGGAAAACAATTTTTCAGCTTACAGAAAGTTCAATGAATTGCCCCATTTTTTAGGTGAAATTTGACGGATATCTTAATTTACATACAAACCTATACAAATTATACTGTACTTTAAATTCCAGGAGAAAATTATTTTGAATGGCAAATCTCAATTATTAACTGACTCCAGACTCAATTTTAATGCAAATTTGTTTTTCTAAGGTAATTGGATTGCAGATAAATTGTTTTCTTCTAGAGATATACACAATATAATGATCTCAGAAAGTCAGAGATGATTCATTGTTTCTACTTGCATAAATTTTTCAGTTTTAATGAAACTGTCTTATTAATAAGATATGATTTAATTTGATAGGATATCAACATACTATTAAAGCATTGGGGACTTTGGCTTAAGTTTAATTAGCTCTGGGAATGGTGGCTTCTCATGCACTATCCTTCCAATCATGTCAACTTTCATGGCTTGTCTCACCTTTACACCTTTTCTATTAAATTGCCTTCTCTGCAATGTAATGTAACCAAAGAAGCCGCACCTTCACATTTGTAAAAATGTCCTACATTCTTGGCTTTTTGGCTTTCAAAAGCATGCAGACTTCCTCAGTCCCATAGTGATATGCAATCATCTCCAAAATGGGTCATTTCCTCCAATAATGGTAACAATATTTTAAAGACAATATTAAAGCACTAATTAAACAATAGGCATTCGTATTATTGTCTCAGAAGAGAAATATGGAAAAGAAATTCCTGACATGAAAATATCAATTTAGATAAAAAAAAACAAAACAAAACAAAGCAAAACAAAAAACCTTCATCTCTTGATAGGCAAAGATAGAAATGCTGTTTCTTGGGCATATACATCAAAGTGCACGGGAGATAAACTCAATACTCATCTAGAAGCTAGATTCGTATGATTGAGTAGGATTGTACCTGCAGTGGAAGATGGGAAAGTTATGTTTCATATTGTGTCTTCCTTCGAGAACTCACAATATGATCAACTAAATCTGAATGGAGAGAGGGGAATAAATGGCCCATGAGCAGCAATCAACAATAAAAGACAACCACCCACACAGGCAGAACACTCCAAGCCTCCACAAGACAGATTGCACAATGCGTGTGCCACTTAGCTGAACCCTGAGCAGAAGTAGCATAAAGGACAAAAGGTGAAAAGAGGGAGAGAGGGCACGTGGAAGAGCTGCACGTGTGTGTGCACGGAGACACCTAAGGATAATTACTGGGGATTGTATTTGAGCAAATTATATTCCATGCCTTTATAATTATGTCAAAAGGAATCATAATGTTATGTGTAGCTAATATAAACTAATAAAATATGAAAAAAGTCTTTCCAAATTTGTAGGAAGGAGGGGAAAATGTCTCTATGACATTTTAAGAATTCAAAGTCAGCTGGTTTTAGTCATACATCGATAAGAAATCAGAAAAAACAATTACAGTTCTTTTTTTTTTTTTTTTTTTGGTAGGGGTGGGTATCAGGGATTGAACTCAGGGGCACTCAACGACTGAGCCACATCGTCATTCCTATTTTTGCATTTTATTTAGAGATAGGGTCTCACTGAGTTTCTTAGCACTTCACTGTGGCTAAGGCTAGCTTTGAACTCAGAATCCTTCTGCCTCAGCCTCTTGAGTCACTGGGATTACAGGCGTGTGCCACCATGCCTGGCTCAGTTCAATCTCTAATTGTGTGAATTGAACATTCACTTTACTCAAATTCCCAAGAGTGTAATGTACAGTAGAACTAATCCCTCCTGATGCTTCTCTCCCCAAAGATGTGGGGATAAAAGCCTCCCTAAATTAATCATGATCATTTATAGCTAATACAGATTTTTTTTTTGTTGTTCTGGCTTTCTAGCGTAGCTGTGAAGTCACCAAAGTGTCTGGTTATAAGATAGTGACAGTAATTGACACTCTCCTTTAATTCATGCTTTGGGGATGTTTTCTTATGCACTGTCCTGAATGGCATGGTTGGTGTATGCAGGACTAGACTGAAACACACTTCATCGATAAGATGCCACAGATTCAGGTTTAAAGGAGGAGGATGTTTTCTTTCTTTAGACTTTACAGGACAAATATCTAAAACCCAGACGCCTTAGCTATCAAAGCAATTTTAAACATTTACTTTGGGAAATAAATATTACTTGTAATGTTGGAGGTCCCACACACGTCAGTCAGTCCTAGATTATGCGGGAAAAAATGTTATTCAAGTTCATATCTGCTTATTCATCTAATATGGTGATTTCAGTTTTTTTTAGTAATCATTTTTCTTTTTTTTTTCCCTTAAACTACTTTAAATGTCCTAGTTTGGAACATTTTGAACAAGATAGATCAAAATCCTTACATTATGTTGGAACTAAGTGAGTATCTGAGAGCCGCAATACAATCATCAGATGGAATTACCAGGAAAGTGACAAAACCTGTCAACCAACCAGTCAACCACCCACCACCCAAGTTCATGCCTAAAGATTGAAAAGATCTCAATCTTTGGAGTTCACAATATATACACATATATTTTCATATATTTGAGAAGGACTATAATATAGTAGTATTGAACCAACTTCTAAATACTAATAATCATATTATGACAGGTTATCACTTTTAAAGTGTTTTCATATCACACATTATATTATATAATTTTTATTGATATAAAAATCAAACTTCATATGGAAATGAACTCCATTGCCAGAGAGTCAGGAATTAGTCTTAAACCAGTTTTCTTAATTCTTTTTTTTTATACTTATGATGTCTCCAATAGCTTTTCCTATAAAAAAGAGACTTATTGAAAAGCACTTAAACTACTAATGATTATCAAAATAGTACCATAAGTATACTGAAAACAGTGGAATAAGTCTTGTAATATCTGTTTCCTTGTGAAGGTGAGCTACTTTATCACAAGTTTATTTCCAAATATTATGAATTATGAATTTGTCTAGTTTCCTTCTGGAGCAAATAACCTCAATGTATGCACTAAGAGGGAACCATAAATCAGTAAGCGCAGCGAGTGATTGTTTTCTACTTTCTAATCAACACTACCTAAATATGCAGCCTCATTTTTCTTATGCTACAAGCATACGGAATCATTACTCTTTGATTTTTTTTTTTAAATTCTTACTCAGCCCATTGGAAGGAAGATTTATGTTTTCCAAGCACATACCTTGATGCTGACATTATTCCCCATGAAAATACAATATTTTAGTGGTGACATAATGCTCTGTGTGACAGTGAAATGACAGAGAGTCTGTCCACAAGGTGCCAATGTGAGAAACAAGATAATTCCATTCAAATAAGAATAGTGTTGCAGAGATAAGCCATGAGATAGAAACACCTTACTTTCTGCTCTGTTCTGTGCCTAAAACCTGGTGTCCATTAGTTTATAAGGGAAAGCCGCTGGATTTTGAGAAGAGACTCACTGAGCTTTAACTGTGGACCAGTTCCTGCACTAAAACTTGGATTATGTGTCACAGTGTTTAATTATGCTCCACGTAAGTATGACATGTAAATTATGAAGATCAGAAGATAACAGGACATAATCTGCATGGGGTTTACATATTTATGATGCTTATTATTATCAAGATAAAAATTAGAACAGAATACAGAGAGTTCTCGTATCATACAGATAGAACCTGAGACCATGTGAATTTGAATGAAAAAGTCACATGGGTCAGCTGGAAAGAAGGGTCAACTCCTGAATCAGGGTGATTTAGGCTATTGACTGTCTGGCTTGAGAAGATGGCTATAAGTGTTTCACTCAATCTGGTTCCATTCTGGTGTATGCAAAATTAGGGCTGATAGACTTCTCTTCATGAGGTCTTTAGAGAGTGCCTCTATAGACAAGATGTTTTGTTAGGTACTGAGGATGAATTGGTGAATTACAGCAAAAGCAAAATATGATTTGTATCCTTGTTGAACTTAAACTCTAGTTGAAGACTTGTGTCTGCTCTTGTAATAGTACATGGACCTCTTTCACTGAAGACATATTCTGCAGGTCTAACAGGACTTCTGGTCCAGCTAGAAGGGCTGAGAAGCACCTTGAGTCTCTATCTCACACTCACATCTATACATACGTGCTGTAAATAACACTAACAGTGACTAATATTTTATTACGCTCACATAAATGATCTGCATGTGTGTTAGACATATTTACACATAACAGTCTCTTTTGTTACATTTCCTTTTGTTTATTCAAATGGAGGAATGGAGGCATCAAAGTTTTGATTAAGGATCCTCATTTGTCAAGATCTGGAAGTTATCAGGCTAGGATCCAATCCAAAGCCACTACCTGTGGCTCTGCAAGGCTGCTTCCTAGGATCATATTCAGAGCACAGCTTCAGTACGGCCTGGAGTGTGCCCTCCCACCACACTCACGTGTGCAGACCTTTCTCTTCATGCAAAATCAGTGCCAAAGTCTGGTGTTTTCCAGAAATCTCGCTGGAATTCCTATCCCTCATGGAGTTCTCAGTTTATTTTTCATTCAATATGCAAAGCAATGATCTCTGCCATAACACACTTATTTTACTCTGTATACGATAGCTCAGAGCAGTTGATTTACATATATTATTTTACTTTTCACCATGCCCCTGTGAAGCTCATATATCAAAGCATATGTTATATTCATTAAGCTGGCAAAAATATCAGTATAATAATTTTCCCAAGGTCACAAATAGCTTGTGTTGGACTCAGATCAGCCATCTAATTTCTAATCTCAGTGTATTTTTACTATATTATAACTTCCCAGATACTGAAAGATTTTGCCCATGACTTCACCACTGATAGAGTTAGGAAACCTTGGTGTTCATAGATGAGGGAGGAAATAGCAAAACTAAAATGTCTAATTAAGGATACCTGTTATGGTTTTCTATTGTTGCAGCAGCTGCAAATCACCACTAAAATGGCACTAAAATCCACACAAGTTCATTATCTTAACAATTTTGAAAGTCAGAAATTCAATTGCATCCAGATCAAGGAGATAGAAGCTCAGTGTTCCTCCTGCAGACTGAATCCTCTTTCCCAGCCTTTGCCAGTTGCTAGAGGCTCCCTGAAGTTTTGTGTCCTGCCTCCCTTTCTTCCTCCAAGTTGCATGATTCTGACACAGACTCTCCCCTTGCTTTATAAAATCCTTGGAATTACATCAGGGCCATATATGATTAAAGATCATCTGAAGGTCATCAGATCAGGAATCCTAATTCCATCTGCTATACAATTTCCCCTTTGGCATACAACCCGGCCTCACAGATTCTGGAGGTTTGGGTATAGTTTGGGTTTGGGAGGGCTTCATTTGGTAAAGCATAAAAGGAAAGGTAACAAAAGAGAATATTATGTGTAAATATGTCTAATGCACATGCAGCAGGTCATTTATGTGAGCATAGTAAAATATTAGTCATTTTTAGTGTTATTTATAGCACATATGTATAGGTGTGAGTGTGAGAAAGATACTCAAGGTGCGTCTGAGCCCATCTAGCTGGCGCAAAAGCCAATTCCTTCATTAACTAACATGTCTAAATTGCCTACTATGTGCAAAGAACTGTACCAGACGCTAAAGCTCATGAGGTGAATAATGGAAGCAAAAAGTGAAGGTGTCATGGAAAGATTCCTGTAGGTATGACCCCTGGCTTTAAGTCTAAAAGAAAAAACTGTAATTAGTCAATATGAAATAGGGTAGTTGGAGTGTATGATAGAACAGAGAAGAGCTACAGAGAACATCACTTCAATTGTGTAACTGATTTGCTTTCCCACTAATTACCATTCACCATACATAGCAAGCAGGCAGCTCTGGCATCCAGTTTTAAAGCAATTCCACGAGCTTCCCTGTGTGGGAGCTCAAGCTATGATATTTAATCCCACAGTTTAATTTTATTGGATTAAAATATTAGATTCCTAGATAAAAATTTCTTTAGCAAAGGTATGTTGTATATTTTTGAGCCAAGAACATCCAAATATGCCTTTCTGAGAATAGCAACCATGAAGATAGAGCAAGTATTATCATGTATAAGAAGATTCAACTCAGTGGACAAAAAGGAAAACAGAAACACAATGACCTCAAAGTAGTGGTGGACACCTAGTGGGCTCCAGTAATTTTTTACTGCAGGTGGGAAAGACTCAGATTTCCCTAGGGGATATTGATAGTGATCTGTGGGCCCTGACACCAGTGATAGCCAAGCTCTGCAGGATTTGCATGGCAAAATCACTGTGTACTTAACAAGAGCAGTAGAAAAGCATGAGTCCATCTCCTAATTCCCTTAGACTCCACAAGATGGCTAGCTGATACAGCGGAGATGCTTCTGAGCCATGTACCCGAAAGCCTGCAATACACTGCTAACAGCCGTACAGTAGTATCTGTGACATTCTTAGAAGCAGTGTCTGGACTAATAGTAATGATGTTAATGATGTACATGTTTAAGTTCTTTATAAATTACTTTGATTTTTTAATGTTATTTCATTTTCTTTCTTATCTTTGCAGATACATTGTCAGGGAAACAGGAAATTTTTTTTTTTTTTTCTGAGCACCTCGACAACTTCACATTGAAAGGGTCAAATAAATACGTATTGTAAATTAAATGTTTTATAAATTGATACATGAAGGCCCAAATGGCTAGATCATACTCCTCAGGTAATATGGATATAGATTTTTTTTCCTTTCATTTTGTTATTATGTGATTTTTTAGAGGTATTTAAAATACTTTATATAACAAAAATCAACTTGTCATTCTCTGTTATCTTTTTTGGTTTTAATCTTAAAAATTTAAAATCTTATAATAGTCATTTCCCAAATAGAAACAAATAGTAAACTATATTTCCTTCAATTTTTTTAAAAATAAAAGTAGTCAAAAGGATACACATACATACACACACATACAGGAGTTGGTATCCCAAACCACAATCTTTGATACCTGGTTACCAGGTGCATAGGGAGCCAGAAAAGAAATAAAATCTGTACCCTTAATGGTGCTGAGCACCAACCAGGGAAGTTTAGGATCCACTGCGATTCATCATCTTTTCTTTTCCTCCCTTCCCATCCTGTCTTCTCCCTCCCCTCCTGTCTCCTCTCCTCTACTCTCCTCTCCTCTCTTTTTCTATGAACATTCATTCATGTATTTATATTTGTGGGACTCATTCTGTATGATGTACTAATCTCCCCAGCCCTAGTGATAGTCCAGGGACCACAAGTTGACAGCATTGTGCCATTAGAAACATTCTCATGCGATTCCTCAGAAAACTTGGAATGGAACCACCATTTGACCCCATTACTCCACAACTCAGTTTATACTCAAAGGACGTAAAATCAGCATACTACAGTGAGGCAGCCACATCAATGTTTATAACAGCACAATTCACAATAGCTAAACTATGGAAACAAACTAGACGTCCTTCAACAGATAAACTGATGAACAAAATGTGGTACATATACGATGAAATATTACTCAGCCTTACAGAAAAATGAAATTATAGCATTTGCTGTTAAGTGGATGGAGCTAGTTATTATAACATTAAGTGAAATAAATAACCCAATCTCAAAAAAGCAAAGGCCAAATGTTTTCTCTGATATGGGGATGCTAATTCACAATAAGGGGCTGGGGTTAGGGAAGAATAGAGGTACTTTAGATTAGACAGATGGGGAGTGAAGGGAGGGGGAGGCTTGCTGGAGGTAGGAAGAGGAGTAGAATAAAGAGGACATTATTACCATATGTTCATATACGACAACACGGCAGGTGCGATTCTACATCATGGACACCCAGAAGACTGAGTAGTTATACTCCATTTATGGATGATGTGTCAAAAATGCATTGTACTGTCACATAAAACTAATTATAACAAATAAAACAGAACATTCTCATGGAACTTGGAAAAGAAAAAAGATTAGATTTCTTCAGATGATACTAGATCATGTGGGTAGTTATCTACAGAGTATATAAAAATCTAGTTTTCAGAGAAAAATATGAAAGAGGTAGAAGAAAATAAAAAAAGAAGGAAAAATCAAGAGAGAATCTTTACTAATACTTTAGAAGTTTCCTCAGGCCAACCTACACTCTGGTCTTCTAGTTTTTTGAATGTTACCCTTTTCTTTTTGAAATTCTCCAATTTGGAAAATTAAGGCAGTGGAACTTGCCTTATTGTTCTCTCATGCTTGCAACCACCTGAATGGGAAATCCACAGGACAGATAGTCTGGCTCTGTTCTCTGCTATGTCCCATATCAACTAAAATAATGCTGGGCACATAGAAGTCTCTCATTAAGTATCTATTGAATGAGTGATTTGGCAAAAAAATATTAATGAAATTAGACCAAAGGTCAAAAGTTAAATATGCTAGAAAGATACTATGATTTCCACCTTGGGCTTCCTTACTACAAAATTGTCAAGAGAACATCACTATTGTACAAACACCTTGGGAGAATCAGTAAATGAGATAGTTTAATTTATAGGGAAAACATGCCTTAGTAATGATCATAATCATATTCCATAAAAGTAATCCAATTTCACCTATATGACATATGGCTTAATTCTGTATCAGCAAAAATAACTTCAGTACTTTTCAAGAAACACTTATATTCTTAAAATTATTTCTTGATCTCTTCCTTCTATAATACATTTGAGAACAAATATTTAGCACAAAATTATAAAACAAAATTCAGTAAGTTTTCTATACACCAATAATGAAATCAGAAAAAAAAATTCATCAAAATGGCCTCAGGAAAAAAAAAACCCACATGGGGATAAATATAACTAAAGAGGTCAACGATATCTAACATGAAAATTGCAGAATCCTGAAGAAAGAAATTGAGGTCATTAGAAGTTGGAAAGCTCACCCATATTCTTTGATAGGCAGAATTAATATTGTCAAATGGCCATATTCCCAAAGGTATCTACAGATTTAATGCAATCCCTATAAAATTACTAATGTCGTTCTTCACAGAACTAGAAAAAAAAAGTCCTGAAATTAATTTGGAAGAATAAGAGACCCATAATAGTCAAAGCAATCCTGAGCAAGTTACCTACACTTGATAAAGGTGCCAAAAGTAGGTTGGAGAAAAGATAGACTTTTTATCAAATGGTCCCGGGAAAGCTGGATCTCTGTAGAAGAATGAAACTAGATCTCTATCTCTCCCTGAACTAAAGTCATTAAAAAGTGGATTGAAGAGCTAGGATTAGGTTAGTAAGAGTGCAAATTCTAGGAGGAAACATAGGGCCAACACTCCCACATATAGGTCCAGGCATTGGCATTTTAATGAGAATTATAAACCTTAATAAATAAAATTAGGAATCAATAAGTGGGGTACCATCAAATTGAAAAGTGTTTGCACAACAAAGGAAACAATTAAATTGTGTAGAGACCTTACAGAAAAGGAAAATAAAAATATTTGCCAGCTACTCTGGCAAATATTAACCCCAGAGGGTTAATATTTGGGATATACAAAAACTCTAAAAATTTAACACCAAAAGAACAATCCAGTCAATCAATGGGAAAAGTCAACTAAACAGATATTTCTCTAAAGAAGAAACACAAATGGCCAGAAAATATATGAAAAAATGTTCAGCATCTTTAGTAATCAGAGAAATGCAAATCAAAACTACACTGAGATTTCATCTCACCCCAGTTAGAATGGCAATCATGAAGAATACAAAAGATGAATTCTGGTGAGGATGAGGGGAAAAAGAGTACTTAAACACTCTTGGTAGAACTGCAAGTTAGTATAACCACTATGGAAATCAAGATAAAGATTCTTCAATAGACTAGGAATGGAACTACCAAGAGAGTCATTTATTCCACTCCTTGTCATTTGTCTGAAAAAAATAAAATCAGCATAGTATAGAGATGGATGCATTCTAATGTTTATAGTAGTGGTCTTCACAATATTCAAGTAATTGAACCAGCCTAGGTGTCCATTATAAGTGGATGGATAAAGAAAATTGTT
This sequence comes from Callospermophilus lateralis, assembly GCF_048772815.1. Classification (NCBI taxonomy): domain Eukaryota; kingdom Metazoa; phylum Chordata; class Mammalia; order Rodentia; family Sciuridae; genus Callospermophilus; species Callospermophilus lateralis. Next base: position 9,086,610 of record NC_135318.1, read on the forward strand.
TATATGCAAAATGGAGCTTTACTCAGACATAAAGAAGAATGAAATTGTGTCTTTGCTGGTAAATGGATGGAACTGGAGAACATCATTCTAAGTGAAAAAAGGCAGACTCGAAAAGTCAAGAGTCCAGTGTTTTCTCTCATCTGTGGAAGCTAAGAGGAAAAGGAATGAGGAAGAGATGTCTTAAAATAGAAAGGGAACCCAGTAGAACAGCGGAAAGGGGTGATGGGGAGAGAGATGGAAAGGGGAAGCAGAAGCCCTGACTGAGATTGTGAGGAATGAAATTGTCCACATTATGCTACGTGAATTCTCAAATATATCACAATGATTTCCACTTGTGTGTATAATTATAATGCACCAATTTAAACAACAAATAGTAAGGAGACAACAGGGTAGAGGAGGGGGATCAGGGAAGGAAGGATGGGAGGTAAAAGAAAAGTCCTGAATAATAAAATGAAACAAATTATGCATGAATATGTTGCAGTGAATCTCCTACTATGCATATCTGTAATGGAACACACAAAAATTATGAAAAAAATTGTATGTTTTCTTTCCTGTTTCAGAATCCACTAAACACTGCTGTTTCAGAACCTACGTTACTCATAAAGATGAAAAGTATTTTACAGCACTGAGGTTGTGACTCAGAAGAAGAGCACTCTCCTAGCATGTGTGAGGCACTGGGTTCCATCCTCAGCACCACATAAAAATGGAATAAAAGGTGTAAAAAATATTTGGCATGTTGGCCTTCTCTCTGGTTCACATAGTCTGGCTCTTTCTTTGGCCAATTCTTATGAAAAACTCATTTCCTTTACCACCTTTTACAAGAGAGACAGAAGTTGTAATTTTTGTAATTTTGTTCAATGTTTGCAACAGCATCAAGTAGTTTATTCTTGATTCTATCCCTCTCACACATTTAGAGCATAGCCCACCACAGATTTCTTACTGCACTTTGCACTCTATAGCATGCATGTGTGTGCCCCACAAGCATAAACACATGCTGTGTACCCCACACACCCCACATCCACACACGTAACACTCACCTCACAATCCACACACACACGCCACACACTCTCAGGGCACACACTTCCTTCCAGGATCCCTACTGTCCATCACACCCCTTCTCACCTCCTCTAAGGCTTCTCTCCACAGCCCTGGGTGGTCCACCTTGTCTTCCTCTGGTCCTGGAATGCTGAAAGTTGGTACTTTATGTAGAACGTTTTACAGCGGCCACAGGTTCTTTACACTTCTGTCTCATTTGAGCACGAAACAGCAGAACGCTCCCCAGGCACAAACAGGCACCAGCTGAGAGGAATCACACCCTTCAAGCTCCTCACAGAGACCTGGAGCAAAGCAAGGGCAGCAGCAACAGAACCCACTCCAATCTCAAAAGCCAGAACGTTTTTCGGGGGGGTTCTGGTTGGAGGACAGCGGGGATAAGAAAAGAAACATATTTAGGCTCGGAAACAAGAAGGCAGTTTAAGATTCTATGACTCTCAGAAGAGGAAATAAGTGACTCTTGACTGCCTGGCTAGTCAATGGGTCCCTCTCTGATGGGCATTTAGGCTAAATGCTAAAGGACGTTACATAAAGGAACGAGGGGGTGGGTCAGGTTGGAGAGGACCACATAGAAAGAGGAAAGAGAACGTGAGGTCCCCAAAGACACAAAGCACGAGGCAATTTAAGAGATTGAACAATATTCAGCATATTTGGCACAGGGCTGCCGTGGGATTCCCACTGGGATGCAGCTAAAGTCCAGGAAGGAGCCCTCAGGAATCCTGTAACTGTAAAAATGATGTCTTCACCTTCACGCAAAGGTGACTGGCCACGCCCCACACAAACTCTGTTCATCGCCCAAATGATTGTTTTCATTTTCTGACCACTTGACCTCTGCTTCTGAGTGACAGACAGTTTAAATAGCTGACATTTTAAGTCTCAGTTCTTGTGTTTGCATGGTGCTTAACTGGGGTGAGAGATTTTTCAATACCATTTCAGGTTTCAAACATTAGCCATTTCTGATTTAAAGTAGAATGATATCTCACTCTGGCACATATATTTAAAACGGAAACTAAACATATTTTTCAAAAAAGTCAAAAAAGGAAAAAAAAAAAGCAGGGCTGTTAAAGCAACTTGATTTCTCAAACTAAATTAGAGTTTCACAGAGAAACTGAAATAGGGTGGAGGTAATTTAGCTGAAATTGGCATGGCAGTTATGTATCATATTTGTCATCTCTTTCAAAGGCACAGAAATCACACCAGGCTGCATCAGATTGGGAACAAAATCATTTCTGTGGACTAAGAACTCTTTTTCATCCCCACAGCTAGACTAGGAATTTTCCAAACAAGCCGGATAAAAGTAGTCATTTGTGCTATGCCCTAGAAAATTAAAGACCTCTGCAGGCTCCATAAATACATGAGCTAATCATTAACCGTATTCCAAGTCTTTCCAATTTGTGTAAATCCACCTCCTAATGGGAAAGCACAGTAGGAAAAAGGACCAGTCAGTTAGAGCAGCAAGGCAGATAGGAACATAAGCACCCACGTCAGATACCCATGTTTTCATCCAGGATGAAGTACTTGTCTTTGGAAGAGTTGTGAAATTTTTCTACATCTTCTTTACCTCGTCTTTCAGAGTGTCACTAATATCTATTTTAAAACATGGCCTAAAGGATCAGATGAGATTATCTGTAAAGCCATCTTTCCTATAGTGAGCACTCAGTAGGATTTCAATTTATTTCAGCCTTTCTGGCCCTTACAACATTTGAGGGGCCAGGAGCAAAGCCTCATAGAATCGTGAAACTATGGTTGCAGACCACCAAGCTGTGTCCTGTGTCTCAGGAAGGTACAGGACCAAGGCAGGGGAACACTGCCAAAAAGAGCTTCTAGGCTGTGACAGGGCATCCCAAGTGTTGTAGGTTTTGTGATGTGCTTGTGTCTGACATATTTGTTCATGATTTGTATAAAGGAGAGAGATAATAAAATATATGTCAATTGTGATGTTTAATTTTATGGACCAACTTGCCTGGATATTGAGATGCTCAAATATTTGGTGAACTGTTATTCTGGGTGTATCATTGAGGGTGTTTTGAATGAAACTGACATCTGAACAGTAAACTGAGTAAAACAGATTTATTTCTAATGAGGGTGGACCTTATTCAGTCAGCGGGAAGCTTGAATAGAACAAAAGGCTGCCCCTCTGGTGGTTAGAACAATCTCCTCTTGCCTGACTTCTAAGTGGGCTCTTGGTTTTTCTTGCATATTTGAACTAAAACATTGGCTCTCCTTGGTTCTCCAGACTGTTGTCTTCCATAGGAACTTACCCTGTTGGTTTCTCTGGGACTCTAGCTTACAACTACCACCCATAGGACCTCTCAGTCTCTATAACTGCATAAGCCCATCCTCTGTAATATAAGTCTATGCCTTTGTTTCTCTTCTGAGTATACATATACTGTTGGTTCTATTTTTTTTTCAGAGAATATTAACTAGTACATCAATAGAATATAAGCAGAGATTTTAAATCAAGAGAAATCAAGAACATGGCATACCAGTGTTGGTACCCTGTGTAGGAACTTTACCAACCCTAACATCTGATTAAAGTGCATTCCATTGTTCACGGTTTCCATATTTACAAATTTATCATCTGTAGAAGTTCAAATTCTTTCTAACTCTAAGTTCCCATGTCAATTTTGTGGTCATTTGTGGAAATGTGTAGAGGAATAAAAAAATTTAAGTCAGCCGCCATGAGCATTCTCAGCAGAGGTCTAACAAGGTGACATGCTCCCTTTTACGTCAGCTCTTAGGCTCTAAATAAGTGTTCATTCTGTGATCAAATCAACCATATTTGCCATATTTGTGTTTTTTGTTGGTGATACCATTTTTTTTTTAATGGCCCCAAAGCAGACTGCTTAGTGGGTGATCTCCTCATCAGAGGAGGCTCTGATGAGCTTATAGAGAAAATACACGTGCCCCATGAACTTCATTCAGGGGTATGGCACTGTTGACCGGCTCAATGTTAATGAACCAACAATATTTGACAGTGAGGTGTCTCTAAGCAGAAACAGTATAAAACAAGGTTATATATCGAAGATGGTGAAAATGTTGTAATCAGAGGCTCACAAGGACAGTTCCTCAGTACTCACCCACTGAGTGTTCTAACTTTACAGTTGAAACAGTGATTAAAACCAAAGAAAAAATCCTCACAATTATTCAGCAATCATTCAGGAATCAGTAGCTAACAAACAATTTACTTTCTAGTACAATGTACCACATAATGTATATCCGAGAGTAAGGTGTGACTTTCAGGCTGGTTTTCCAGACGTGGGGTTCAGAGAAGTGAGAAGGCTGTCTAGTGGTAACTCAGATAGTAAGAGACAGGCAGGATTAGAGGACTCTCAGCCTGTGCCTTTTCCCACGAGATCATTCTTCTCAGAGTCACTGAGTGCAACAGCACAGGCTGCTGGGAGGGACCAAACTGCTACCAAGGAGCAGCTGAAGCCAGAGTCCATAGGTCATCAGCAGAGGTCTGCAGATGATAGGATTGATGGTAAATGAGCTTATGCCTGAGACCTCAGTTCAGAAGGCAATAAAAATAGCAACAAACAGAAAATAACCATTGTTTATTAATGACCCTGTATAGGAAATGATTGTATCTAAATACAGTTGTTTACTCTTCAGTTCTGTGTTATTGCTAAATTATTGCTAAAAGTGTTTTTCTTTATATATGGTAGCCATCCGTTAATTTCGTCCCCTCTAAACTCATAAATATAAATGGAAAAAATGTGTATTTGTTCATACCCACAAAAATTAATGACTTATTTGTTAGAGTTTATCCTAAGTGCTTCTTTTAACTCCCCAATTTGTCTAGGTTCTCTTCACCCATTTGCACTGTAAAATTTTGTTCTCTGTTTCTGTTCAACGCTACTCTTTGTCCTGTCTTCTCACTCAGAGGACCAAAGAGCACCAACATACATTCCTATGGATCACTTCATGTGGGATTGCACTAATATAAGAATAAGACAATTATTGGTAATGGAGCTAAATTGATGTATTTCAGAGATGTGTAGTATATAAATAGTTAAATTATAGTGATTGATGGATTGACTGGGTGAGGACTGAAGGAACTTGGAGTTATGCTGAGTGATGTAATAATATAGCCCTGAAGAGTAGCTGAGTTCATTTGGGAGGATATATAAATAGAGGTTTGCATTTGTGTAGAGAAGCAGTAGGGGAGGAATTATTGACCCCAAAGATAGTGTGTGAGCAAGGAAGGTAATGGCCATTTTTAAAGGCAGGTTTTTAATTTTGTTATTAAAATGAGATACTTACATATTCTGGTTATTAGTCCCTTGCCAGACGTATACTTTGAAAATATTTTCTCCCATTCTGCAAGTATTTTTTATATCCTTTTAATTTTTTTTTCTGTACAGAAGCATTTAAGTTAGATGTAATGCTAGTTGTTTATTTTTGCTTCTCTCTTATCCAAAAATATTCTTTCTAAGACCAATGCTCTGTAGTAGTTACGCAAAGTTTTCATTTGAAATTTTCAAAATTTGGGGCCTTTTACACAAGTCTATTTTCTGAGTTGATTTTTGTGATGCTTGGAGATAGTTCTATCTTCTTCCATTCCCCTGCCTGTGGGTATCCAAATTCTCAGCATCGTTCATCAAAGGCAATGCCCTTTTTCCAGTGTGTGATCTTGATGCCTGTGTAAAAACCCAGGTTGGTGTAATGTTGGATTTTATCTTGGTTTCCTGTGTTTCCCTTGGTCCATGCATCTGTTTTATGCCCATGCCATGCTGTTTGATCCTTGTTGCTTTGTGTCATAGTTTTAAGTCAGGTAATGTGCTGCCTCCAATTTTCTTCTTTCTCCCTCATGGTACCTTGGCTGTTTGAGGTGGTTGTGGTGGTGGTGGTGGTGGTGGTGGTGGTGTGTGTGTGTGTGTGTTTAGCTTGTGTTTAGATGTAAATCTGAACAGACATTTCTCACAGTCAGGTATACAAACTGCCGGGGTCCAGCCCCAGCGGGGTCCAGGGAGTCCTGAAGGAGGAGTGGCGTCGGCGAAATGATGAGACAAGAGTCGTTCCGTTTAAGCAATCTTCAGAGAGAGAGCTAAAGCTGCTTTCTCTGGGTCCCCTTTTTATTACAATTTTTCTCATCATTATAGATTCACAATACGTCATTGATTATATAATTTAAAACTTTGCCAAGACATGACATTTCCTTAACCATGATTGAGAGCACACCGATCTACATTCTTCCAGGATATGACCCCCAGCCATACAATCATCAAAGTACAGAATCATCAATAAAACATGTCACCAATTTACATCCTTCAGATTTTCCCAAGATTTACTATTTTTCCCAAGATATGTTATTTCCTTATTAACTAATGCCAAACTACGTAACCAGACTCTAAGTCTCCTAGCCAATCATTAACCTAAAGTACACTTGTACTTTATTTTTAATCTAAAATTTCCATCTAAAAAAGTCCCTTTAAATCTTATATTTAAAATATCCTAAAGTTTATGAATCATCCTTAAAACATATCAGAAACCTATACAACTAAAGACTTAAGAATTTCTAAACTTAAGAATCTAAATAAAATAATATTTCTAACATTATTCTAAAACTGTGTCTTATAAACCTGTTTTAATTGATTCCTAAATTTATTCTCATAAAACTGGTTGAGCTGCTTTCTCAAAGAGTTTCTTTGTTTCTCAGTCAAGGTACACTAGTTCTCAAACAATTTGTTTTTTAGTCAAGGTGCACTAGTTCTCAAAGAGTTTGTTTTTCAGAGGATGATTGTTGTCCGTTATTAGGTTTGTCCACAATGTACTAAGATAGAAGAATAGCCTTTTACTTTGTCCTTGATATGCTGAGGGGTGGGTAGAACGGCCTCCAAGGCATGAACTACCTGTTCTGTTCTAGCCATCTGAAATTTAATTTGTTTGGCATTTAACATACTCATGCCTCCTGTGAGAAACATAAGCATGAAAATGCAAAGTCCCAATTACATAAAAAAGGGTCTCATGGTTTCAGTTACCCACCAACCAGCGTGGCTTTGCCAGCATTCATCCTCACTGTGACCCTGTCAAGACAGTGGGAGAGCGGCTTTGCCAACACTTTTTCTCACTGTGACCCTGTCAAGACAGTGAGTGGAGCATCGCCTCCACCAACAAACGGTTAATATTATATGACAAGATCTTTAACACCACTAATTGTCAGGGAAAGGCAAATCAAACATATGTGAGGTTCTCATCCCAATAAGAATGGCTCTTATAAAAACCATAAAAAATAACAAATGCTGTTGAAGATGCAGAGAAAAGGGAACTTGTATGTACTGTTAGTGGGAATGCAAATTAGTAGAGCCAATATGCAAACATTTTGGAAGTTCCTCAAATATTTTTTTTGGAGAGAGAGAGAATATCTTTTTTGTAGATGGACACAACACAATGCCTTTATTTTTATGTGGTGCTGAGAATCAAACCTGGGTCGTGCCCGTGCTAAACAAGAGCTCTACCACTGAGTCACAATCCCAGCCCCTCAAATATTAAAGAATAAAACTACCCCATGGTCCAGAAATCTCACTACTGGGTATATATCCAAAGGAAATAAAATCAGTATATCAAAGAGATGAATACACTTCTATGATTATTGCAGCAGTGTTCACAAAAGCCAAGATATGAATCAACCTTAGTACAAGTATATATACTGGTTGAATGTATAAAGACAATGTGGTACATTTACACAGTGAAATATCATTTGCCATAAAAAGAAAAAGAATTTTTTTCTTATTTTTTTTAGAGCAACAGGAATGAGGCTGAAGAATATTATGCTAAGTGAAATAAGCCAAGCACAAAGGGGCAAATGCTCCATGTTCTCACTCATACATGGGAGTCAGAAGAGTTGATCTCATAGAGACATCCAGTGGAATATTGTGATTCCCAGTGTCTGAGTGGAGCAGAAGGAAAGGGGGAAGAGCCGCAACTTGATCAGCAGGTACCAAGTTAGAGTTAGGAAGGAATTTTGATGATCAAGGAGATGGAATTTCTGGGGTCCACCGCCTTCTAGTACGACTACAGTTAACAATAACATAATGTATCTTCAAAACAGAAGAAAAAACTTGAATATTCTCACCATGAAGAAATCAAAAATGAGGAAACATATATGCTAATTACCATAATGTATTCATTACACAGTATAAACATGTATCAAAACATCACAATAAGCAGATTCTATTGTTATGTGTTAATTGACATTTTTTAAAATGTTTACAAAATGAATAGAATACATTATTTAAAAAAGGGAAACTGGGCAAGGTGGTGCAGCATGTCTATAACCCTAGTGGCTAAGGAGGCCGAGGCAGGAGAATCGTGAGTTCAAAACCAGACTCAGCAAAAACAAGGTGCTAAGCAACTCAGTGAAACCCTGTCTCTAAATAAGTACAAAATAGGGCTGAGGATGTAGCTCAGTGGTTGAGTGCCCTGAGTTGAATCCCTGGTACCCCCAAACCCCGCAAAAAAAGTGGGGGGAATGAAGTGACATAAGGGAGCATTGGCCAAATGGCATGATGGAGTCTGGAGTAGTGAAGAGCAGATTAGATAGACTGTGGTCTTTCCAGAAGCAGTGACTGCATTCATCACCCATTTCTACAGTTCTCTGTAAATAATCTGGCTCTCAAAGAAACATTGTATTCAGGTACCCACCTTTTTCATATGATTTCAGAAAAGTACCCAAGTCCTCAGCCCTAGACTTAGACCCCATTCAGTAAGGAAAATTAAGTTTATTTTTCTTTTTCTTTCTAAGGCAATAAATATAGAATGGTGTGATATTCAGTGTTGGCCAATGAATATTAAGGAGAATTCTGCTATAGGAGCTCTTTACTGAAAATCAATCATTGTATCCCTCTGATCCTTGTTATTTCTGGATAGTGATGCCTCAAATTGCTAGTGTACATGATGTCAAAAGAATCCTAAAGAAGCCTAGCAAAGGGAACTCACATGCCTCAAGTGAAGTTTTGATCACGGCAGATCTTACTATATAAAAAGTAATGTCTTCATTATTTAATCCACTTTGAATAGAATTTCTATTACTTCTAGCAGAAACCCTGCAGAATAAATGAATATAACAGGCATCTAGCAAAAGTATTTTAACAAATGGCTCTGATGCATGTAGTTGGTAATATTTTTGACACTTACATAACATAGGGGCAGGATTCTAAAGACTTGTTCTGAGCTGGGGACCTGATTCAGTTGTGGTGAGCTTACCTAGTACATGCTGGGTCCTGGGTTCAATCCCCAGCAGTCCAAAAAAAGTGAAAAAAAAAAAAACTTATTCCTCTTACCTTTTACACAATTATAGGAGATTCAGCCATGTCTCATGTTTCATAAGAAAACTTAAAACTTATGTGCACCAGATTTGTAATGAGTGTTTATGTTTAAAAAGCTGAGCCAATCTAGCAGTTATGAGTGATCTTTATTTTCTAAATCAGGCAGCACCCATTCAAATGAATTATATCTATTTCATAGTATATCTAAGTATACCAGACAGTCTTTTTATACAAGTTTTCCTAGGAACAGCTAGTACATGCATGAAAACTCTCTATATTTATTATCTGAATTATTGTATATCCCTCTTATATCTCATTGCAGTGGGATGAGTATTACTGGAGGGGACAAACTCCAATGTGGAAAGTCAGCTTCAATATGAATGGGTGTTTCTTAGTGGAGAGTCACATTCGTGATTGATTGCCTCTGGAGATGGAGCAGAATGGCTCTCCCTGACTCCAGGGAACTTTCAATCTCCATTCAGAAAGCTCCTTTACTGCCCTTTATTGTGGCTAGACCATGCTGGAGATGAAAATTGACAATGAGCATAAATCTGCCTATGTTAGGGCTCAATTATGTGCTCATAAGAAAAGAATAAACTAGCACATTAATATATTGTGGTTACCCATTAATTGCTTTGGAATTCTATGGCCCCACAGGAAACGTCATCTGTTTGAAGTATGCACTTTTCTCTCAGTGTCTGCATCTGCTCAGTTGGATTCTGGGGCAGTATATACAAGGGGAGAAGGAGTGGCCACATAGTTGCTATGGTGGTGAGAAATAATGGGAGATTTATTATATTTTCCTCTGAATATCAAGTAACACACACTCTTATTAACAGAGAAAGTAGAGGTAAGTTGGCATCAGATCTCTTTTATTTTTAATTGTTATGTCGTATGTTGGCCTGTTTTTGTTGAAGAGAATCTCTTTGGGCATTCCTGACAAACTGCTCCCCAGCTTCCATCCTTTATCCCTTCCCTTCTCCACACACACAGTTATATTGGATACTCAATTTTGAACTTCTCTTTTCTTATTGACTCATTTCCCTAGCTTGAAAGTATATTGATTTTTTAAAATTTTTTCTTAAAATTAATTGAACAGTTTATTACTTCTTGGCTTCCCATGTTGGGTCAAATGCTGGATACTGTTTTCAGAATAGTACTTTGGTGTGTGTCCTTGTCTTCACCCCACGTGCCTGGTGTGGCAAGGTGAAGAAATGGAATGTGGATGATTGGGTTGGTCCTTTGAAAACCAGGGCTGACCAAGGGTAGGTCCTGAAGGTTAAGCAGAATGAGTGGGCTTCTTGGTGATGAATCAGTGCTTCCTTGCTAAAGGAGATTTTGTCTTAGTCTTTCTTTCACTGATATTAGATTCAGAGGGAACCAACATTAGGTTCCAGTCATAAAAGAAGGAGAAAGTATGTAAGTCAGAGGATGTAGTTTTCTAGTCTTAACTGATCCTTGCAGCCTTGGAGTGACCTCATGGGTCCCAGACCATCCCACGGAGCTTTACAAGTACCATGTGCCGTTTTCCCAGACTATGATTTGGGCAGATGAATAAATCAGGGTTAAGGACCTTACTTGCTGACATTTTATAGCAGCTACATCTCCTTGATTCCAAACACCTTTTCAAATGTTCTCCACCTTGTTTTATTCTTGTTATTTTAGCAAAAAAAAGCTCTTTTCGATATCAGCACATTTCAACTATGATCGAGACTGATTTCTTGACAGCTTTTGACATTGTACCACATTCCTCTCTTCTCCAAAGGCCCCACCTGAGCACTTCTGGGCTTTCCCCTCTCTTTGATTATTCCTCCTTACTGTTTTCTCTTATTGGGAAACATTTATTTACTTTGACTTTTATTTACATCTATTAATTTCATAAATTAATACACACCTTTAAAAGCATTCCACCTTGATTAATACAGTTTGAGTTAAATGCCATTTTTAACCATAAATAATTGTTGCGATGCTTTGGGGAGTGAAACTTGTCCTTGTTGTGATTTGCTCAGTGACATTGGCCCCTGATTATTAAACTTTCTCTCTTCATGTGGTCATAGAAAGCAGAAAGCTGTTTGTGAATGCAGGGTGTCACATTCTCACAGTATTCATGAGCATGGAATGGGAGCCCCCAATTTCTGTAATCAAGATGTTTGAGAGTTGATATGCCCAAGATCTTCTCTTTAATCAGCTGTGGTACTCTGTGCCCTGAACTCAAATTATCCCTGCAACAGGAGTAATCACGGCAGAATAAAACCCAGGTTATTCTCCCTGGCCCAGTTTATATCTCCATAGCCACAGGGCAGACTGCTACATCAATCAAGTCTCCAAATAAAAAGGTAATTATTTCTTGATTTCTCTGGAGCAGACACAATGAGAGCAAGGTTGCTTCTACTGGGAGTCCCTACTGTGTTGCCAAACAGCAGCAGTTATCTTAGAAGACAGAAGCAATTACTTGCAAGATGTTCTTGTCATTTCAGGTAGGGCTGAGCGCTAGTCATTAAGATTCACCTGACATTTCGATAACTACTATAATGCTACATTTTTTCCTTGTACGTTCACTAATTTAATTTCCTTAAAACTTCAGACATGTATGAATGTACATGAAATAAGCTCACAAATATCAATGCTCTAAGGTATGTATCCCCTTAAAATACAGTGGGTCAGCATGTTCAGGGAGCAAGGGACATGGCCAAGATTCTGAATGAGCCAGCAACTTAGTAGTACTTCAGAATGTGTTTTCATGCACTGGGTTCCCTCCACTGTCTGCATCACAAAGAAGCACTAGCTCATCAAGCCTGATTCTCATTCACAGAACACACACTGATGTGCGTGTGAGTGTGTGTGTACGTGTGAATACTTAAACTGCTTGCCAAAGTCATTTTAAACGCTTGTGGAAAGTCAAGGGACTGAGGCAGGAGGATCACAAGTTCTAGGCCCACATGAATAACTTATGGAGACACCTTGTCTCAAAATCTAAAGGGCTGGGGATGTAGCTTGGTGGTACCTACCATCCACTCACCTAGGGCCTGGTTTCAATTCCAAGTATATTTAAAAAAAAAAAAAAAAAGTTTGTGCCAAGAGTTCAAATCTTGCCTTTGTCTAAGGAAGACCATATTGGGCTTTGTTGTCATTATTTAGGGGTGGGAGAGACACCATGGATTTTAATCTAAAGGCATATTGAGAAATCCTATGCAAAGGATTGAAGGAATGTCTGCATGGGCACAGAAAGAGAAGTGCCGCATGATTTCCCTCAAAAGTGGAATTGGCAGAAGTGGACCTCACAGGGGGGAGAGGAAAGTGGCGGTCACCAGAGGTTAGGAAGTGTGTATGTGAGTGTGGGGGGGGATTGATCAGTGGATACTAAGTCAGGGATAGAAATAAAAGCCTCTGGTGTGCAGAGTATGGTAACTAACTTTGATAACAACAATAAACTGTACACTTCAAAAAGTTTAAAAAGAAGATTTTGAAACTTTGTATCATAAAGAAATTTAAAATGGTTGAGAAGATAGATGGGATTAGCTTGATTTAAACAATTATTCCATCAATATATAAGACTTTCTTATTTTTTATGTTTAAAGATCAATTAAAAAATTTAAAAATCATGATTTTTAAAAAGAATGTCTTTTCCATTCTTTCAAACTTTATTGAAAAGCCAATTGTTACGAAATATTATGTGATATATAGCAAGTGGCTAAATCCAACACTTCTTTACTTCTAGCTCCCACCTGAGGTTTGTGTTTTATATATTTTTTTCTGACTGTTGAATTAATTACTTGGTAACTTTGCTTAAAAATTGACTAGCTTTGTGGAAGGTAGAAAAACAGCTAGAACTAAGACATAATCAGTGTCACAAAAGAAAAAATTATACAAGATTTTATGAGAAATATGTATAATTTGGGTTAATGGTAATGCATTTCCTCCTATTTAAAGAGAAATTGGCTTGCCATGTTACTTTTACAAATTAGAAATTAATAAAAAGATTATCTTCCAAGGGAGTTAGGACAAGCCTCCCACACCATGGCACTGCTCATAGTCTGTATAGTACAAGTGTTTCCTATGTCATCCCAGGCATTGTTAAAGACTTCCCTGGCTGCCACTCACTAGACACCAGCACTACCTTCTCCCAGTTCTGACAGCCAAAAATGATTCCAAACATTGCCAGATAAACTGTGAAGGACAAAATTTCTTCTAGTTGAAAAATCACTTGTATAATGACCAGTTCTTGGGTCAAGAGCTTGGGTCAAAAGAGATTCATTTCTCCACATGCTGGGGATACTGTCAGGAGAGGACTTGCAGCTGTCAGCCCTCTTCAAATTCCTCAGAGGAAGACAGTCACATTCCAGTGCTGTTCTGCCCTTCCTGGGGCATGTGTCCAAGGACTGGCACAGAGGGCGACAACAACACAGTTCCCTCCCCTGACTCAGGACTGGTCGGAGGGCCCCGGATGCAGACCTCTCCATCAATGGAGTGAAGCCTTCATTGTGATGGAAAGCTTTCCCTGCACAACCTTGTTTCCTTGACTTACCCTCCATAGGCGGTGTTACCGAGTAATGCCCTAATACAGCTGTGGGAAGTCAAGATATGCTAGTTCACATATCAGGCCCTTTGTGCTAGGCAACCTGACCAGAAAAGGCTGGAATCCGAACTGGTCTGAGAAAGCAGAGGTGAGATGGAAATTTGCAGTTGAATTATTGACTGCCCATGTGGAAATGAGGGCATCACCAATAGTGATAGTGTTTAGGCAGCTCCTGGAACTGGGTAATGTGTAGGGCATAAGGGTTCAGTGTAGTGAGAGGGTATAGACTTAAAAAGACAGTGAGTGGCAGGGAATGCACATCATGATGTGGTATATCAAATATTTTAGAATTATTTGGGGTATAGAGAGAGCAGAATTAAGTAGCTTTGCAAAACTTGATGTATATTTTGAAAAAGTAATAAAAATTTGACTGATTAATCTGGAATTAAAAACTAAGCATGAATGCAAGTGGATTTATCAGTACCATATAAAGATCTCATTAGCTGCAGCTGAAGAGCAAAGACTAATAAGGCCCAGACCAAGGTCTTCATCAAAACATAGAAGAGCTTCAAGGGAAGCTAAGTTCTCAGCTGAAGCAGCTCTGCTAATGACAACATCAGAACTCAGGTCGGGAGAAAATGGAACTCTGTCGTGTCATGAGGACCTATATATAAATGTGTCTGAAAATATTATAAACTGCATTCTTTTAGATTTTATCACAGATTCAGAGGTGACCAACTCATATTCTACAAAGGCATAACATCCACCTTCCCTCTTTGCATCAAGACGCATTGTATACAGGTACCAAATCATCATCCTGTACCCCATAAGGATGCACAAATAGGATGTGTCACTAATAGCAATATTCATAATAATAACAACAAGTTGTCAGAGATCATTTCCAGATACTACAAATATTCACCAAGATTATCTTGTTCTGTGTATTAGGCCAATCATCAAAGTTAAGTCACAACATAATCCATTTAATGACATGTGGGCTTCACAGGAGAGTATAGAGACCATAATTCAAGAGAATTGAAGCATGGGGTTTGATTATAAGGTGCCAGTCAAGTGATGGGTGTGAGGAGAGCATGCAAATGTGATGGGAAAGTATTGATCAAATGTCTGAGCAGTATCCCAGGGATAATGAAAACATAACATGAGAAGCCTATAGAAGCATGGAATAACTGATTGATAACCCACTGTAAGTAAGGTAGAAATGCTGGATTTTTGACATATTATACAAGACAAGATTAAAGGGATTAATCACATGGGCAACTTATAGAAGATACCCTGTGGCTGAAGTGCACACATACTTGTGCAAATATACACACACAATCCATCTCTTCAGTTGAATACAGAAATAAGTCATTTACCAGAGTAATTAAGAATGTGCTGGTATCAGGAGCTCCAACATCACTAAGCAATTCAGTGCTAGCTTTCCATGGTGGGTAATGGTGGTTGTAAGACTTCATTGTATTGCTGGGCTCACTAATAGCGCTTATGATGATTAGACACCAAAGCCAAGCAGACCAGGAGGTAGCATTTAAATGTCATCAGCCAGGTTGTGACCATCCTGAGTCAACACTAGAGCAGGAATGAGGGAGACATGACTTACTGAGGGTCAGGAGATGGCTGATGGATCTTGGCTTCCTTAGATTCAAGATGATGAACGGCCAAGGGTACTGCTCAATCTGCACAGCAAATTCATCATGGATGAACGAATGTCCAGCAGCTGCAAGAAATGACTCCAGTCATCATCCCTTTCTCAGTGTCGATCCCTGCACCAATTTTGGATACAGAACTCATTGATTAGATAAGAGGCTGGGTACTAGGAAAAGAGACACTGTAGCAGCATCCAAATAATTATATCTCTAAGATCTTCCCTGAAGGTATTTATTTTTTAAATATTTTTTAATTGTTGATGTATGTGGGATGCTGAGAATCAAATCCAGTGTCTCTCACATGCTAGGCAAGTGCTCTACCACTGAGCCACAAACCCAGCCCTTCCCTGAAGGTATTTATGGTGTTTTATTTAAGTCACCGTAGCTGAAGAAAGTGACTACTCAAACATTTCAAGGACTTCGGTACACAGAGTTTGAAATGACAACGATATCCAGAAACTTGCAGTATCACTAGGCATATATCAAAGCCGGTTAATAAATGAAGTCAAGTCACAGAGCAGACCACAGTGGGGCCACTTCTCAATAGATGCTTTCTTTACCAGCAGTTACGTCCCTAATCCCTTAATGAGTACTTGGAATAGATGTAGTTGGTAGTTGACACAACCTCTACATTGATTTTCACACCTGTGGAGTAAGAGCTCTAATGATGGAGAAGTCCAAATACAATCCTCTGCAATTCCCACACCCTGGCCAAGATAACACACCACACGCAGGGCTGCATTCCAGTTACAAGTGGTGCTCATTATACCTCCACGTAGTTCAACATCCTGGCACCTGTTCCCCTTAACATGAGAGTATAATAGTGAAAACTCAACCAAGAAGTAGCATCAATTATACCTGCAGTGCAACTGCAGGTGAAGTGGGGGTAAATCTCCTATTAAATAATTTATCAAGGAACAATATGATTAGCACGCAGGTGAACCATTTGGGGACACATTGGTATTCTTTGGCCTCATTTTGATGGTAAATGGACAAATGCAATACCAATAAACGAAGGACAATGTGATTACTATAGTCTCATAGTACCCCAGGGTGAGAGTGAACGTTATGTCACTGGGTTCCTCAGAGATGCTAACAGAGGGGGAACTAAATCTAGAATAAGAAAGAGAATAAATGTGATAAACATGTATGGTGGCCTGAACCAGCTAGAGGCTACAATTTCTTTCACCAAACTGCCTTTATTTTTTATGTTTCCTCCATGAAAATGGGCCCACAGGAATTCCAGAAAATCTGTTCCTAGTGGTGGTTAATCTAGACGTATTTTAAATTTGAATTATTAAATAATTTATTTAATAAATAAATTATTATTATTTAAATTATCATTGCAATCGAGATCACCTAGGTTCAAATCTTAACCCACATATACTTTCTGAGTGGATTACAGCAATCATTTCATCCCTCTGAATTTAAGTTTTCTACTTAAAGTGTAGAGATGGCAAATCTTTTCCTTAAATGCTTCTAGAGGTTTGCATGTGACTGTAAATGTAATATGCTGTATAGATTATTTTAAAGAACTGTCAAAGCACTCATCACTATTAAAGATGGCATTAACCAAAATGTAAATTATTTATCAAGAAATAAATGAATGAGGGGCTGGGATTGTGGCTCAGCGGTAGAGCACTTGCCTCACACAGGCGGGACCCAGGTTTCATCCTCAGCACCACATAAAAATAAAAAATAAAGATTTTGTGTCCAACAAAAACTAAAAAATAAATATTAAAAACTTCTCTTTCTCTCTCTAAATAAATAAATAAATGAATGAATGAATGAATGAATGAATGAAAGGCCCGAAGCACAGTGTGTGGCCCTGGTAGTTGATAGTGGGGCTTAGATAAGTGCAGGGGTATCACTTGATCAGTGTGTGCTACTGTGTCGTATCTCCTTCCTTATCAGTCCCCTTGTCCCCTGGGTGGAACAACAAATCATTAATTCAATGCATGTAAACTCACTAGCTTGGTTAAGCAAACATTAAAATATGACTTGGTACTTGGTAGCAATAATTGTTTAATATCAGTAATGATAACAATGTAAATATTATTAATAATGAAAGGATTTTTGAAACATTATATCAAATAAATGCCTTCATACATTGACTCAATTCAACATTTAGGATGACTTCTTCAACAAGTAACCTGGGATTTTATATATCATGCTTTATCGGATGTTCTTTGTTTTATGATTTAGGTAACATGTATGTAATATATACTACATAGATATGAAACACATAGTATGTATGCTACGTAGACTATATATGTTATTTTATATAATATATACTGTAGATAGGTAGATTGATTGATTGATTCTAGGAGAGAGAAGAATCTTCATTTTGTTCTCCTTGACTTTCCTTGCTTCTGTGAAGCTAATGAAATTTAGAGTTTATTTTTATATTTTTTGTAAAGTACAAAATCATATACAATGTATAATATTTCTGAAAAATTGAAGGGAAAAGAACACTGCATAGCATAAAATATTGTAGGCATAAACATATTATATATAATGTGTAGTTATATATCAATGCCAATACACAAAATCTTAAATGTTAGGATATTATGATGAATATTTTAAATACCAATCATTTATTTAGTTAGCTACATATACACATATTTGCATAAATGTTAATTAAATATTAACTTCAATCTCTCTTGATATTTCACCTTACCTTGAAAATTATATTACAATCTATTTACTACCCACCATTCCACTTCATATAGAACAATCTATGTTTCAATGACAGATAAAATTTGTTTTATTTCTTTGGTTTTAGGGCCAACTGCTCAAGATAGGAATGAATGGAATATAAATTAGTCAGTAATCAGGGAGCAATGTAAGGAGTTTCCTAACAAACTAGAAATAGAATTTCCTGCTGGGTGCAGTGGCACATGCCTGCAATCCCAGTGGCTCAGGAATCTGAGGCAGGAGGATAGTGAGTTTAAATCCAATCTCAGCAAAAAGCCAGGCACTAAGCAACTCAGTGGGTCCCTGTATCTTCAATAAAATACAAAATAGGGCTGGGGATGTGGTTCAGTGGTCAAGTGCCCCTGAGTTCAATCTCCAGTACCAAAATAAATAAACAAACAAACAACAAATAAGAAATAGAATGTCCATGTAGCCCAGAACCCCACAACTCCCGGGGATACGTCCAAAGGAAATGGACTTGGACATTTCTCCTGTCTTATCTTTTATTGCAGCACTATTCACAGTAGCCATGATATAGAATCAACCAAGGTTTCCACTGACAGATGGACAGATAACAAAAAGCAGTTGTATTTGCCTGCAACTCCAGCTTCTCTGAAGTGTGAGGCTGGAGGATCACAAGTTCACGTTCACCTTTGGAAATTTATGGAGACTCTGTCTCAGAATAAACAGAATGGGATAGAGATGTAGCTTAGTGGTAGAATACTTGTCTAATATGCTCAAGGTCCTGGGTTCAATCTCCAGTAATGTTTAAAAAATGTAGAAGGAGGGGAAAAAAGAAGGAAGAAAGAAAATGTGGTCTGTGTTATATTTATATAATCAGCCATAAAAATGAATGACATTCTGTCATCTGTGGCAACCTGGAAGAAAGGAAGGCTATGTTACCTGAAGGAAGTCAGGAACAGAGAAACAAGTACTTCATGTTTTCACTTATGAATGTTAATTAAAAACTTGATCTTAAGTAAAATAGAAGTTACCAGAAACTGTGAAGAGATCGTAGGTGGGAGAGAGGAGAGAGGATGGTTGAAAATTACTGGGCACTGTGACAGGAAAAGGGACTTTCAGTGTCCTAAATCATAGCAAGGTCACTGATTGACAAGTACTGATATTTCAAAAGAGAAGAGTTTGAATGTTCCTGATATCAAAAAAAAAAGTAATAAATGTTGGAGGCAATGCCAATTATGTTGAGGTCATCATTGCAGGTTGTATGCAGGTACCGAAATGTCACTGCATACTGCATATTTTATATATATATAAAAATTGTGTTTCAAGGTAAAAAAAAATACCAAGTTTAAAGAAAGAATACAAGGGCACTTCTTTTGTCTGCATGTATTGAGTATCAAGGTTCATAACCAGAGAGAATTACTTGGGAGAAAATGAGTCTAAGAAGCTACAAGTTCTGCCGGCTAGGTGGATCCATACACAAATGTTGCTGATTCATTTCTCTATTGCTTTGGAAAATGAGAGCAGGGTAATAGATAGCAGAGCATTGTGTGGGCTGGATAAAATTGTACTTGCACGGTGCTTACTAGTCATTTTGGACTGGGCGTCATGTTTGACATGTCCTGTGTGTCATCACTGGCATTATTACAAGAGTGTAAACCGTGCCTCCCTTCCTGGCCTCAAGAAGAATCTATTGCTCCTCCCTGGCTTTTGTATTCCTTTGAGTAGTAATTCTGATTTAGGGAGAGAGTTGTTTCACAGCTTAAGTCTTTGTTTGTGGAAAAGCAACAGGAAATCAAAACTGCAAGTGTGTCCATGATTCTTAAAACACTGGAAGGGGAAATTGGGAATCTTTAGTGCAACCTCCTGAGGAGACACTGGGCCAAAGCAAAGATACAGAAAGGGACCTATTTCAAAGACATACACTTCTGGGGGAAGTGATTTTGTTTGTTTTATTTACCGATGTGCACCCAGGTCTTAGAACCTAGAGAGGGTCCTTTGAGTGATTGTATACAAATCCACCAGTGCAAGATCCAACAGGGCCCTAAGGAAAGAACAGCTCCACTTAAAAACATTGCTTTTCCACTTAATTTTCTCAATAAACAATTACATATAAATGTATTTTATTGTATTTAAAAGGAGAACATGTGAGGAATAGTAGTGCCGAATAGATTTGATTTTATCCTCCACTATAATCTTAATTATAAGACAAGTATCTCATGGCACTTACCATTAATTCACAAGTAATATCTTCATAATTTTTATTTCCCTGAAGGATTAACTGTTGATAACAATTTTTCTTTAATTCAATTTTATTTGAGTTGTTTTGCGTTCTCATGAGACAAATATAATCCGTCCCAGGAAACCTCACTTTCTGATTGAAGTTTCCTCTCCTTTACAGGCGTGTATTTTAGCTCTCCATTCATTGCACTTCAATCAAATATTCAGATATCTGCAGTCCTAAATTGAGTGAAAGTAACAAAATAACAAGAATGTGGTAAACTATTATTGATACTGTATGCAGAAGAATAAGTGTTTCAATTACTAAACTAAAACAAATTGTTCATACCATTAATATTCTGGTCTTGAGTTTGGTTTTTGATTTCTTTAAATTAAATTGATGTTGGCATTTTTTATTTATAAAGTTTATTTATTGGATATTGTATTTTTTAGTATTATATATTTTCTGTTTTATTTGAGGGGCCATATAAATTCATTAATCTGAATTAGATAGCTGAATTGAGCAGGGAGCTTCATCAGGACTCTCTCCCCCCTCTAGAAGAGCTTTTAATTAGAATAATATTTCAGAGCTTTTTTACTTTGATAACCAAATGGAAAATGAATCACATATTCATTCCACAGAACAGCAGTTGCCAACATAGTCTGCAGGACTGCTTCACATGTAACTGCTTAACAGGTACCGCTGCTCCTTCTCACTGATGTGTATATGACCCAGTCCATCCACCTCCTCATCGCTTCCAAAGAGCCAACAATGTCCTCTCCCAAAATTATATTTCCACACATGAGTTTCAAGGGAATAATGTATTCTTTGGACATTGCTTTTTATCCCCACTTTTCTTTTAGTTTATCTTGACAATGTCCTCTCTGTTACAGTTTCAGAATGCCATTATCAATGATTATCTCTGTCCTTAAGTGTCATTAATTATGATAATTAGTATTTGACAGTGTCAAGAATGTTTTTCTTGCACTTACTCATTCCACTAGCACTTAAACACTTCTGATTTTATATGAAATCTGTTAAAAGAACTGTTTACACTCATTGTCTCTAATTTTTTAAGCTTTTATTGTGGATATATTTATAAAGCATAAATTCACCATTTTATTTGTTTGTAAGTCTACACTTTTGTGACATTTTAACTATTGTGTGACCATCACAACTGTTTAAAAGGATAGTCCTTTTAAAGATCCATTACACAAGCAGGGAGATGGAGGGACCCTCACTTGGGATTATCAGAGGGGACATTTGTAGAAACTCTAGTAGAATATTTATATATTGTCTCACTTTTCTAGATTAGATCACATGTTCATTCTTAATTTAAATTAAAAGAGAAGATATAGTTTAAATAAAAAAAGAATATATAGTTATCCGGACTTTCTGGACCTATTCTATAAAACTGTAAATAGGCTTAGGATCTCTTGAATGTGCTACATAACATTACTCAAATGGTGAGTATCCAAA
Organism: Callospermophilus lateralis; assembly: GCF_048772815.1. Lineage (NCBI taxonomy): Eukaryota > Metazoa > Chordata > Mammalia > Rodentia > Sciuridae > Callospermophilus > Callospermophilus lateralis. Next base: position 9,108,471 of record NC_135318.1, read on the forward strand.
GTTTGGGTTTCTCTGTGGAGGAAAGAAGATGAGGATGTTGTTGGGCAGACAACCAACAGGATCCACATCACAGCTGAAAACATGCCTGTAGAATAATATTTTAAAACAACACTCCTATCTCAGAGCTGGTGTCAGCATCTAAATCTACTTACGTGCAAATTTATACATTAAGTGAGCATAAAAAGTAGAATATTTTCTAAATTTTCTCCATGAAGGATCAAAGTAAATGGAAAGCATTTTGTTATTTTTTTCCCCATTAAAACATGACTCTTCTAATGTTTGAATTTACTCTTTGAAATGCATTTCAAAAGAGAAGTGACGTGCATTTGGCTTTATTATGGTTACAGTGAAGATTTAGTAGCTCCTCATACAAATAAATCCCGCAGGTGGCAAGCAATGACCCTTGAATCCAGATCTTCAGAAGGCCATTGATTAGATGAGATGCATTGTCGAAGTAATGTGCTGCTCCTCAGGTGTTAATTAATGTTGCAATATTGCTGTGGGGCCTCCACACAGACTGAGCTCCAGGACAGAGGCAACAGAGCACTTCAGCATATTGTGAAGCCAGGGATACATTTCTAGGGTGCCATCACACAGAGACATTGTATATTCCAGTATATTTCAGATTATTCACAGCCTGAGGCAGGTGTTTACTTCAAAATACTATTGTTATTTCATATTTTTAAACTTTGATCATAGTCACTCCTCTCCTTAATCCCTCTACCTTCTTTCTCAGTCAAGGTCTCTCACAGTAGGTTATTGGTAGGTATTTCCAGTATTGATTTTTAAAATATGCATGGGGTAAGTACCAGAAATGAGGCTCACTTTGGACTTCACACCTGATATAGTTACTCCTCTGTCCTTAGGTAAATGTCAGACTCTGCTTGAGTTCAATTTCTTTTTAAATATTTTCTTTTTTTCTTTAATTTCAAACTATTTCCTTCTTTGAATGCTATAGTATCATTAATTTAGTACTTATACTTTCTGGAAACATCCAGCATTTTAAACCTCTCTCAAGTTTGAGCATCTTACCTTTTAATCCTGATAATGTTAGATTAAAATGTGTTTGAAGAGACAATACAGACAGATGCTTGTGCATTTCATCTAGTCACCTTTTAGAGTGGCATTTTACAAAGCAATAGTACAAAATCACCATTGGGATCTCAACATTGTCAAGGTTCATTTCACTTTTCCTGTTGATTGATAGATAGATAGATAGAAATATAGATATAGATATATGCGTGTATATTTTTTAAAATTTTGTTCAATTTTATGGTGAATGAGTCTATTTATCCACAAATACATCAGAAATTTTAAACAGTACCAACATGGAAAGATCCTTCCTAAGGCTCTCTGAGTGCCACACTCCACTGTCACCAGGTCGTCCACCCACCTCCATCCTCGTCACTGAACTTATCCTCCATTTCTAAAATTTCATCATAAATGGGACAAGTCAGTAGGGAACCATTGTAGATTATTATCTTGGCCTTTAGCTTAATTATCTTGAGATTTATGTATCAATCATTATATATCAGCTCTGTATTTATCCATTTTCTCTTCCTCTTCACCTATTCAATGGTATCCCATGGTATATATGTACTACTGAGTGCTAATCACTCATCTGTTCAAGGTCATCTGGGATGATTCTGTCTTTGGGAAATTACAAATAAAGTTGCTATGAATATTTGTTGTAAAGTTCTTGGTAAACTTAACTTTCTTCCTCTGGGATAAATTCATGAGAGTACAATTACTGTGTTGAATGGTAGTTGCATTACTAGTTTTATTAAGAAGCACCAAACTGTTTCCACCATAACTGTACCATTTTACATCCCCACAAGAAATGCACATTTGAGAATAGGATTTACTTTTTGTAAAATATATAAAGTTTAACTTGAAATTCTTTATATCTATATTTTTTTTTCCTTTTGGCTTATGAGCATCCAATTGCCACAGCAACATTTGTTTAAAAAAGTTATTCTTCAATTTTGTTTTTCTTAAAAATTTGTTTTTGTAAAAATCATTTCTTTACTTTTTATTGTTATGAATCTGTTTTTGTTTTCTCTACCCCATTCTATTGTTCTAGTAGATAAAACCATCTGATATCCAATAGTTTTGATTGGCATATGAGGAGGTAACTCTTTAAACCACTAGACTGTTTGCTCTCACTTCAATTTTTCTTTTCAAAGTTATTTTAGCTAGTTTAGTTCTTTAGGCTCTCCATAAAAATTTTAGAATAATATTGTTTATGTAATCCCCAACGCACTTGCTACTTTGGGAGGAACTGCGGTAAGCAGTATGTAATTTAGGGAAAATTAACACCATCGCTGCTTTGGGTCTTCCAGTCCAAGAAGCAATGTCCCGCCACTCATGGGCGTTCCTTAAGCAGCTTCGTATACATTTCAGCATTAAAATTTTATAATGTTTTGTTAGATTTCTAGTGAAATATTTTATTTTCTGTTTCTTTTTATGAATGGCATTGGGTTTTTAAAATTCATTTGCATGGGTGCATTGCACTGATACCTGAGAGTGGGATTCATTATGCTATTCTCTTGTACATGTACAAGATGGATCAGTGTCCTTCTCCTGCACCCTCCCTTTGTGCCCTCTCTACCTCCCCCTCATCTTCTCCTTCTACTCTACAGACCTCCCTTCTATCATTATTATTATTGCTATTTTCACTGTGGGTTGCAATTGTACATGAGCAGGATTCAATGTGGTGTATTAGTTCATGGACGCAGCTTGATTTGATAGATATTGTTCCTCTGTTTCCCTTGCTTTCCCTTCCTCTCTCCCTCACAGTCTCCCCTCTATTCTGTTGGTCACCTGCTTTCTTTATCTTATTCTCATTCTCTCTCTCTCTCTCTCTCTCTCTCTCTCTCTCTCTCTCTCTCTCTCTTCTCTCTCTCTCTCTTTGACTTCTGCCTATGAAAGAAAAATATTACCTGCTTAACTTTAATTTTCTGAGTCTGGCTTATTTTACTTAGCATGCTGTTCTCCAGTTCCATTCATTACCAGAAAATTCCATGATTTCATTCTTCTTTATGTCTGAGTAAGACTCCATTGTGTGTGTGTGTGTGTGTGTGTGTGTGTGTGTGTGTGTATCTCACATTTTCTTTATCTGTTCTTCCATTGACAGGCACTAAGCTGGTTCCACTATGGATATCGGTAGGCATGTTATCACTAGAGGATGCCAGTTTCATCCAGCTTTTGAATAAACAGCAAGAAGTGGGATGGCTGAGTCTTCTGTTCCTAGTCTTTTGGGGATGCTCCACACTGCTTTCCAAACTGCTTGAACTAATTTGCAGTCCCACCAACGTGGCATTGTGTTTTAACAGGATCCATAGGTTCACTCAGCACATAGAAAAGCAAACTGTAGTGTGCTCATTTTCATCCCACACTTTGCTGCATCACTAATTAGTTCTGGCTTTTGGTAGATTCCTTGGGATTTTCTGGGTTAACCATAACATTATCAATAAACAGGAATAAATTTACTTTTGTAAATTTCTCATTGCCTTTCTAATTTCCTTTTCCTTCATTATTGCACTGGTTAAGAAAGAGTGGTGAGCATGGTTGTCCTCAGCTAGTTCTCAATTTTAAGGATCTTTCACCGCCACTCATAATGATATCTGGAGGATTTTTGTAGATTTTCTTTCTATGACTTTGAAGAAATTGCTCTCTATTCCTGATTTTTTATATATTTTTATTAAAATAATGTTATTTTTGCTGAATTATTTTTAAGCATTTTATGATGACACAGTCATATGATGATTGTTAGGCCGTGGATATTGTCCATTATGATGATTGTGTTGTAATGTAGTGTTGAACAGCCTTGAATTGTTGGTATAGACCCACCTGGCGATGACGGTCATTCTTTTGTATATTGCTGAGTTTTATTTCACATTATTTTGTTCAGGATGTTCACATCCATATTCATGAGGGATATCAATCTGTGGTTTTCTTTTTTTGTGAACTTTGTGGTTTTAGTGCTATTAGTGTAATACCTCCTAAAAAGAGTTGCGGAATATTCTCTCCTCCTCTATTTCCTAGCAAAGCTTGCACAGAAATGATATTGATTGTTCTTTAACCATTTGTCAGTATTCTCTAGTGAAACCATATGGGCATGGAAATGTATTTTTCAGATATTTTTAATTAACATTTTAATTGCTTTGATTAATAGAGTCCCTATATTTAGTTTGTCTAATTCATTTTGGTGAAGTTTCAGTAGCTTCGAGTTTTCAAAGAATGACTCAAGTTCTTTTAAGTTGTTGAACACATGAGCATGAAATTGCTTGTATAATTCTCTTTCTAATTGTTAAGGAATTTAAAGTGATGGTCCTTATTGCACTTCTCATCTAAGTAATTGATGTATGTCTTCCTTTTGTTATTTTCATTTAATTTTTAGAATTTTACCAATTTTATTGATTTTCTTAAACATGTTTCATTGATATTCTCTGCTTTTTCTTGCTTTCAATATGTTTGGTCTGTGCTTTCTGATTTATCATCTGATACTATCTTTTTACTTTGTGTTAATTTTGCTCTTTAGTTCTAGTGTTTTATTTTTTAATTTTTTGTTGTTGTTGTAGATGGACACAATACCTTTATTTTTTAAAATTTATTGTTAAGTGATGCTGAGGATAGAATACTATGCCTCATACTTAGTGGGCAAGCGCTCTGCAACTGAGCCACAACCCCAGCCCTTGTTCTAATTTTTTTTTTTTTAGACAGAAACATAGGTGATTGATTTGTGGCCTCCTGTCATTCATCATGGAAGCAGTTATTGCAGTCAGTTTCCCTTTGAGCAAAGCACTGCTTCGGCTGCATCCCAATATACTGTATATCTGTCATTTTCCTCCTCTATGTGTTTCTTTTCAAATTTGGGGGATGAGGCATGTGTTATTTCCTACATGTTTAGAGATCCCTCTTGGTATTTTGTTATTGTTTGCATGTTTCAAATGATCAGATTTAGGTAACACACTTGATATAATTTTAATTATATGAAATTTGTTAAGGCTGGTTTCATGCCCATGGCCCATCTTGGTAAGTGCTCCATGGAGATCCAAAAAAGCAAAACAACAACAACAACAAACCCACTGTGTATTCTGCTGCCATAGGATGCAGCTGGTTTGACATGTGTTAGCTCTCTTCTTATTTAAGTGGGTTTTAGATATTACAGTTCCTTGCCTATTTTCTAATCACTGTTATAATGAGAGAATTGGCAACTTCAACTCTTATTCTGAATCTCTTCTCACATCCCTGTAAGCTTCTGTGTCATGAATTTTGCAGATCTCTTCTTTGTACACATTTAGAATTATGCCATTGGCTGTTCTTCCTTATCTTCAGGTAGTGCCTGACTTAAATATTTCATTGTACTACCTTGATTCAGCCTGATAATCTCTTCCTTGTGTTCTAGGATCTAATGGCAATGCCAGTTTAGTTTCAGACATCATGAGGTGTTATGTTAGTATACTTGGTTAGTCTGATCCCGTTGGGATTCATGCTGGTCTTCACTGGTACTGCCTGAAGGATGGCATGGGTTTCTTTATCGCAGGGTAGGGCCAGTTGGATGCTTTACTACTGCCACTTGGCATCTGGCTCTTCTGCTCCTCTGCTCAGGCAAAGAAAATCTCAGTCCAGTGAGGACAAGAAGCATCCACAGCCCCATGTTTTCTGCTGTAGCTGGTCTTCTATGCAGGCTCTGCCCTTTGGGTTTGGTAACTGTGGGCAGAAAGGGGAAACTCTGGCCATGTGGGTGAGGGGAGTGCCTCCCTTGTTTCTGACTCTTGTGGTGCTGTCAGGGGCACTAATGATTGAAATAATGAGCTTAGATAGCTGCTACTGTCACAAGTAAGGAAATGGCAGTGGTGGGTGAAGGTTCCTCTGTTAGGTAGAAGGACACAGCACTTGAAGCCCAGCTTCTGTTCAGGTCCTGGGGTTCTGCTCTGACTCTCCTGTATTTACTGACTATTAAGTTTGCTTTATCAGTTGCCTTGTTTGCAGTGTTTAAAATCATCCTCAGTGAGATGGAGCAAAAACCAGTGCATCTAGGCCTTCCTATCAGAATCCCAGCTCATTCAGAAGAGCTCTGATATCTGTTTCTCTTATATCAATGATTAGTTTTTAAACCTACCCTCAATTTATTGGTGTTATCTATAATCCCATGAGCCTCATGAAGACAGAATGTTTGTTTCATCTTTCTCCCATCAAAAGCTTTGTCTACCCTTTATAGGGAGGAGATGTTAATGTGAAATGAAAGGTGCAAGGATTAATTATGCATAGTTTATTTCTTTAGAAAATAATCCAGATTTTACTTGTAGACTTGTGATATGTTCAACTTCTCAGTGTTACAGCTCAGTAAATGTAAGATGCTTGGAATGGTCAGTATGGTTAGCCTTGTACCTATGTATTTGTATAGGAGCCATTTAAACTACCCAGAAAATTGTTGAAGTAACTTTGTTTTCTTTTTATTTTCGAGGCAATGGTTCTAGAGATTTCTGTGAGTCGATAGAACTATCAATATAAATGTGTGTGCTGATCAGAAATATTCTAGTCATTTTCTGTATTTTTAAGTGTTTTTTTGTAATTTTCTGTTCTTCAGTGACATGAGGGGAAAGCTGAGGGGGTGAACTAGATGATTTGTTCCTTTCAGCTTTGTGATTGGTTTTCTTCTCAGCAAATGGTTCATAATCCAACCTTTGGATCACTCTCTTAATCTAGCAAATATCATTGTACTCAACGAAATCCTGTCTTCTGCAGTTTGCTAAGTCAAGGAGGAGTTGGGAGTTGGTTAACAGGAAAATGAAAACAACACAGTTATTTGATATACATCCATCTTTAAAGCAAATATCACCAAATTAGAAATTCTACCTTGGTGAATCCTCTGTTTTTTAAAATTTTGTGAATTTTGATACCAAATATTTGCAACCCAATTTAGAGTGAAGAAACACAACATAATCTGCCTCTAACAAAAAGAAATGTTTTTCCAATTGTTGTTCCATCTAGTCACATTGTTCCTTCCATAAGGAGTGTGTTAAAACTCTCTTCTTATTATCCTTCAGGGTTTTAATATGTACTAAATTCCCACGGTGCATTATTAGACCTTATATTTGTGGACATGCTTTATGTGTTGGGACTTGAGCAAAAGTAGAGAAAATAAGTCTAGATATAAAAATGCACATGGAATTTGACAAGAGGGATTGGCACCTGCTGCAAGGATACAACCATCCCGCATCCAGGCTATCTCTCAACGATGTTTCATAATCAAGGTTCTTTCCAAAGTGCCATTCACTTTCAGCTTTCCCCCAGGAGGTTCAGAATAATGTGCAAGTGGATCATTGAAAACAGGAAGTACCAGACTTCAAAGAGTTCCTCCAAAGTCCTTCAAACTACAAACTTGCAACGATTTTTATGACATTTCAAAATGACTTGTCATCCTGAAACTATTATGTAAAGATATAACTTGAGTCAAATAAACTATAGGTTGAATTTCTAGGAGAGGAACATTTTGTTTTGTTTAGTTTTACCCATTTGATTCCTTAAAATAGTTTTATTTAATACATATTGCAAAGAACATGAATATGTTTGTGTGTGTGTGTGTGTGTGTGTGTGTGTGTGTGTGTATTTAAATCTAAGTCATGGTATGGAAACTCTTTGCTTCATTGACTATAATTACATAAATTATCCATCAATTAAAATTTAATTTTACTAGTTTCCATAAAGCACAATTGCTTATTGACTTTTCAGGAAAAAAAGGCACAACTATTAACTGATTTTACTGTGAAATTAACCAACCCAGGTGTTGGGTATCCCACAATTGATTCAAATGCCTCAAATAGGTTCATTGCTCTTTGGTCTGGGATATTATTCCCATATAAAGAGGTATTGACTATGAAGAAGGATCAAAAAGAACTACAAGGAAGAAAAAGAAAGAAAACATGTTTTGAAAATACAACAGCCGTAATAGAAGAAAGCTGATTCCTCCACCCTCTGAGTCCACTTTATGGTAACAGGGAATCACTATCCCTGCTCAACCAAAGCGAATGTGGGCATATTGTGCAGAACATGAGCACAACTTTGGCTCATGTCCATGTGACTCAAAGAAGCTAGGGATAATACAGATTTCCCTTTAGGATGTCAGAAACTTTGAGAGGGGTGGAAGAGAGCTTTGTGATTTTATGGCTGCTTTATTTGCAAAATATGTTTTATTTTTTCTTCTTTTTCCAATTCTTCCTCTACTTTCTCCTAAACCAGCATCCCTTTAGATGGAAATGATATTCAAAACCATAGCAGGGGGAACTGAGGCAATTCTGATGAAAGCTTATACAGAAAGACTGTATATTGTGAAACACGGATGCCCAGACAGACCCAGTACCTGACAGATTCATGATCTCAGGCCTGCAAGTTGAAGACCTGCAGCCTACACACACAGCAGTGAAAATCTGGCAGCACTTGGCCATTCACATCCTGAATGAAAAGAGCAAATATTTCTGAGTTCCTCAAAATAAACTGACCTTATGTCATAGTCCAGGGGATATTGCACATATCAGAAGACATCCTGTCTTATGATTCTGTCTCAGTTTCATGGATCCATTTTAGTTCCAATTTGCACTTGGTCCTCTGTTAGTTACTTGAGATTTATACAATATTTGCAAGAACCACCTGCAAAGAGATAAACTGTCCCCATATGTTACCATTTGAAAACACTAATGACACCTTAAAATTCTCACTAAGTAAAATCAGTATGTAGCAGCACGGGAGAAAGAACATCCGTAGTCACAGGTTGGGGATTCAACCCACTTCAGATAAAAAATATTGGATTTTTTTTTTCCAGAAAATGTTAGATTGTTGACATGCACAAAGTGATTGTGTCCGTATTGAACATGTAGAGACCTTTCTTCTTGTCACTTTTCTTTCTTCTTATCACTATTCTCTGAAAAATACAGTATCACAAATATCTCCAAAGCATTCACAATTCGCTAGAAATTGTGGGTTATCTAGTAAGGATTTAAGGTATATGAGAAGCTGGCATAGGTTATATGTAATTGCTTCACTATTTTATATGATGGTAAAGAGCCCCCACAGATTTTGGTATCCATGAGAGGTCCTGGAACTAATTTCATCCAGATATGGAAGGACAAATATATTGTGTGATAACAACCTCTGTGAGGTTGGACAAGAAATTTTACCGCTGGGGTCCTTAGTGTCCTCATTTGGAAATTTTAATTCTCGAAGCTTCTTAGGGGTTTAAGCCAGATGACCCACCAGAACTGACTAAGGCAGTCCCTGGCACAAAGCCACCACGCTTCTGCCTGTCTCCTTCTTTTTCTTTCCACTCACTCATGTACCCTTGGACCACCATATCTGCTCTCATGTTGATGGATCAAAATGTTAGCAGGCTTGTGGGCGGGGAAGGGAAGAGGCATGGAGGTAGGAAAGATGGTGGAATGAGATGGACCTCATTACCCTAAGTACATGTATGAAGACACAAATGGTGAAACTCTACTTTGTGGACAACCAGAGAGATGAAAAATTGTGCTCTAAGTGTGTGATATGAAGTGTAATGCCTTCTGCTGTCATATATACAAATTAGAATAAATTTTAAAAAGAAGAAAAAAAAATGTTAGCTGGCTTGCCTCAGCAAGGAGACTTGTCTCAGCAGGAGATTGAACAAAAAATTAAAATAAATAAGAGTCTTCTACATTTCTTCATCTTTGGCAGAGTCCATTGCAATAGATGGTTCCATCAAATAATCATTGCATTCATTAAATTGTCTAATGCACAAAGATAAAAAACTGTCAACTTGTTCAGGACATCAAAGACCACCAAGTGAGGCCAGGCTATAGACCAATTTCTCATTATATCAGTGAAATAACTTTTCTAATATAATTATGCACTCAAAAAATCAAGTTGGCCTGAAAATCAGAGTGCATTTTATTCTAATATTTTGAGGGCCACAATGTGTATCTAAATGAGAGAAGAAAGCTCATATATTTAGAAAAATTACTTTGTTCCCTGCATGGTAGGAAGATTGTAACTGGTTATGACAGACCAGAGGAACTCAGTCAGAAAGCAATAGAGTAATTCATTCGAGATTCATAAAAATGTTTGTCAATATGACATTTCCTTTGAATAAATATCAAGTGGCACAACCTCTCTATTTCTGTATTTTCTCAATAGAAAAACATCAATGTGTAATTCTGGATACATTATTTTCTATGCGCAAGTAATTTTTAAATTTTACCTTTTCAACTTTATTGAGTTTTTAAGTATAGCTCTATATATGTGTTGAATATGCAAAATTGAATATACCAATTTTAATAAGTATATCTTTTAAAAGCTTTTTTTGAGGAAAAGCTTTAATCAAAATATATTTATCAAATCACATTTGTAAAGCAACCACAGCTTAGAATAAATATTACAAATTGAGTCTGTTAAAATTAGCATATTTTTTTTTACCAAATAGGGGGAATACATTTTAACTTGTTATTAATTATATCATAAATAATTTATACACCAATGTGGCTGTTGGGACCCCCTTAATTATGTTCCTAAATAATTGAATTCAGATTTCTCCTAAGTTTGAATGCATCTTTTAAAAACAATGAGAGCATATGTATTTTTCTTTCTTAGTGGTACAAAAAATAATGATATATGTTAAGTTTAATGGTGTCTTAGATTTGATGAAATTTGACATTCCCTAAATTAAAACTCAAAGGGACTATAGGAATAAGTTCAATTATTAATCATATTCAATATGTGGACATATAAAGTTAGAGGGAATTAAAGCAGTTTGAATAAGATCACAGAATTCAAACCACGGATTATTGAACCAAGTTCACGTTCCTATTCATTACATTGTACTGGTCCTCAGAGATCGTTGCCATAATTATTAAGTGTACATTTGCTCCACTTGAAAATCATGCTTTACAATATACAGGGAATAAATAATATTTTTCACAAGTGTAAATAGTCTTTTAAAATGGGTATGAAATCTGTCTGATGTCTCTTTGCAATCTGTTTTTAATGGAAAATTCAGTGAACAGATATATTCATCCAGTAATTAAAATACAGAAATACATTATATTCAAGGTCCTTGGCAAAAGACCCTGTTCCTGTCTTGACTAAATAGAAAATTTATGAACATTCACTTGTTACTAGTACCTCTTAGATATTGATATCTACTGATGGCTGCTACTACTGCATTTTCATAATTTTATCCAACAATCACTTATTCTTCACTTGCATAAAATACTTAAGTAAAAGTATTGACAGTAAAAGACCGACCTTCCTCAATTTTGGATGCACATGAGAGTTGGGAACAAGAGATCAAAGCCCAGGGTCTGTATTTGTTAATAGTCCTGATTCTTAATTCTAAATTATTCCTCAGTTCCCTAAGGATTAAAATCCCCAAGTGCAGGATACTATTAAACTAAAGCATGTCAGGCATGAGGGATGTAGCTCTGCAGGCATTATGGATTATGGTCATGAACGTATTTTCAAGTATCTTTATTGAGTACAGCCTGTGCTATAATTACATTTGTGTCAATGACCCTTAAAATTAAGTTGTGGAACAGCTGCCTCAGAAGCATGTGTTGTTCTCACTAAACATTAAGTTTCCCAGACCCCAGGATTCCTAGGATTCTCTGGGGGTAACCCAAGATTGGGGAACTCATCAGTCTCTAAAGATTATTCTTATTCAGAAGAAATGCCAAGACATATCTATGTCTTGTTCAGGGAATAACAACTCCCAGCACAAGCCTGGGATTGGTTATCAGAGTTGCAGGTGTTTATATCTGAAATACTGCCCTACTCTAACTGTAAATGAATGTTGGGTTGAAAATTTTAGGTATTTGTTTTAAATTTCACTCATTTGAAATCTACATAAGAAGCTGCATGTGTGTGTAAGCAAAGTTGATGTTTTAATTTTATATTTTTCAATTTTTCTCATTTTGAGAAAATTTTAGATTTATAGAACAGAAGTGAAAGAGTACAGAGTTCCTTGATAACTTTACCAGAGCCCTCTTGGTAAAGTTATCACAAATAAGAAATCAAGATTACCTTCAAACTTTTAATCACACCTGTCTGGTCAGAGATTAGCATTTTTCCCAGTAATGCTGCTTTTCTTGCAATAGTTCGCATCACCTCATTTCTGATAACACTTAGTTTCTGTGTGACTTTCATGACAGAGGTTTTTTGTTTTGTTTTGTTTTGTTTTTGTTTTGGAGGGCATTGGTCAGTTACTCTGAGAATGTTCCTTCACTGCATTTGTGTGATATTTGCATCACATGGAGTTGGGTGTCATGAGGACACCACAGAAGCTCTCTGATGTCCCTATGCTTCATTAGTCAGGGTGTTGACCTCAATCATGTGGGTTATGTGGTTTCTGCCATGTTTTTTGACTCTAAAATCATTTTTTCTATTGCATTTTAAAACTATTTGCTTTTAAGCAAAATCTAGAAGTTTTTGAGAGCATGAGAGCATCCTATTTAAGCCTCTGCCCACCAATTTTAGCATCTGTTTGCGAAACTTTTTACAGAGATTTATACGCTGGTGTTCTAATAGTGAGGCTCTTTCCATTATTTGATATATTTATGATATATTTATGGTTTAAACATTTCCCTTTAAAAATTTGTCTTTTCTATCTAATTATTTATTTGTTCATTTACATGTGGACTCAAAGATTCTTATTTTATTCTTTGAATTGTAATTTAATGTTTTATTATTTATTTTGTTGCTAAATGTTTTCCAACTTACATGGTACAAAAGTTTAAGTTAAATGTTTTTATCTTTCAATGGAAAATATCTTTAGACTTCTTTATTTTATTTGATGTTACCTCAAAAAAATGACAATCACACAATAATTTTTGAGATTATATAATAATTATTGCAAGAGGAGATGGGTTGCTCACTTAGATAAATTATTGCTTAAACAAGTAATCTTGGTCACCTCACAGATCAACAAGTAAATAAATGCTGATGTATAGGTGAAAATAAATGCACATAACTATGTATGTATCCACACCTATATTGAGTTATAAATAGGTACATATCTGTATATATTTATATATCTACATGTATAAGTATGTTTGATTATATATACTATATATAAAGTATTACAGGATGAAATGAAGTAATATACAAAATCTAAATAACTTTAAAAATGATACAAATAGTATGTATCATGTTATTAATTAGCAGTTTTACTAGGTAAGCACTAAATTATTCTCAACCTTATGAATTTGCATTGACTATATTCAACTCCTCAGGGTTATATAACCACTACTACTAGCAGATTTTTGTTTGCATTTCAAGTTTGTATTTATTTTCAGTATTTACGAATCACAGCATTCTGTCATGCAGTTCACACTTCTTTTCTCTTGAGAACGGGGACTCTGCCATCACTAGAGATACATTTCTCTAAAGAAGTGATAGTCCTGGCTTCTGTTTGATGGAACATGGGCTTGTTATTTTTCATGCTTTATGAATTTGTTGGACCTGTGGGACCTGTAGGAATCTGGCTTTGTGACTTCTGCTCAATAGTAAGGATTATTCCTTGCAAATTCTATCACAAGTCTGTCACAGAAATAATATCAGAACCTTTCCAATTCCTACAGAGAAAAATAAAAAAAAAATTCAACCTTAGCGTTGTATTAATAACTGTTATCTCTTACTGTTTCTTCCTACTTTACCTTACAGTTAGATCTCTTGTCATCTCAACTTGTACACAGAACTAAAGAAACTACTAAAGATTTTGCCAGACTTTTTTTTTTTCCTTCTGTGCTTCCTTGCATCAAAATAGTGTTTGTTAGAGTTCAACCAATTGAACACTTATTGATCCTTCATAGCCTACCTTCAGAGTGTAGTTTGCATTCTGAGTTAAAATGAGTTTTCATAACTTGTTATGGCCTATACTTCATAGATGTCGATGTGAGGTTTCTGAATTATAAAACTTTGTGGAATTATAGTTTACTAACCTAGACTTTACACAAATTCTGAGATGTAGTTATAGAATGATGGACTAGTTCTTCCCCATCTTCAGGATTTATTAATCACACCAACAGAGCAGCAATTCAACCACCTGCAGGACCTCTGAAGGAGGTGCATGTTAAGACCACTGAAGGGTTCTTAGGGAGCACAATTATGGGTTTCCCAGAGACCACAACATTTACCTGTGTCTGCCATCCTAGCTTCCACGGAAATGTTAAATACTCCCTCTAACACACAGTCAATCTAACCTGATTATCCAAACTGAATATTCCTGATTTGTAGACTATAAATAAAACTAAGTCCAAGTCAAAACATTTATCTATCAAATTAAGGTAATGCTTTGATGAACTTAAGCACAGTGTTTGACAAAAATGTAAATGATAAATGTCAGATTTTTAAAAATTAATTGACCAACTCCTTTATCAAGATAAGCTAAACTGGGCTGGGGATGTGGCTCAAGCGGTAACAAGCTTGCCTGGCATTCGCGCGGGGCGCTGGGTTCAATCCTCAGCACCACATAAAAATAAAATAAAGATGTTGTGTCCACCGAAAAGTGAAAAATAAAAAAAAAAGATAAGCTAAACTTTTAGAAGTCATATAAAAAGAAAACAAAGTTCATATGGTTTCTTATGTTCCTGTCATTCCCTCTTCTATTTCAAAAAAGGTGTTTTCTGTTACCTGTTCAATGTCAGAGCCATCTGAGGATATTCCAAGACAGTATACAGCCCTGTGGTCTACTTGGAAATCTGTATAGATGACATTTCAAAGGATATACCCTGTTGTTTTTGACTGGATATTCATAGAAACTTTTTAAAGAGATGAGTGATAAAGCTAACCCTTATTTGTGGATTTTGAACTTATATTGTTTAATCCCATGTACTAAACTTTTTTTTTCCTACTAAAACAATGAACTAACCTAATTCAAACACATTATTAGTTTCCAAAGAGTTTTTTTTTATGTTAAATACCACTGGTAAAATTTATAGTTCCAACTTAATTTTGGACATACCACTCTTCTCAAATTATGACACACTTTGCCGCAGTCTGGCTGGGCACAAAATCACGAGTCACTCAAGCAGGAACAAACTTTATTTCCAAAACTCCCGCGAATGCCACGCATGCCGCCTTCTCCCGGGACACCCTACACTAACAGGAAATCCCTCCTCCGGAATTCCCTCCTACTGCACTTCCCCAATCAATGGGAAATCTCCTGGAGTCCCGCAAGAGCTCCAAAGTAGCATGCCTAGATGGACAGCAGGGGTATAATCCCCAATTGAATGCACATCTTAACATAATCATTATCATCTCAATGGCTTGCTGGCATCACCTTTCAACCAAAAATGCCATGCGTCATTCCTACTTGGCTATGGCTTTCAGCATCTCCCCGCTTCTGTTTAATTAAACAACAAGCAATGTGGCTTAGGGACTGTGCCTGTTAGGTTGTCCAATACAATATATGGTTTTTACCCATCATTGAATGAGCTGACCTCTAGGCATCAGCCTCCTGTCTTAGGTTGGTACCACTGCAATTGGATCATACCCATCACTGACTACCGGTCCAGCATACAGTCATACTTGTCGATAGGCCTTTGCAACAGTGTGTGTGGGGGGGTGAGGTTCTTTGCCTCACCTCTGTGGGCCCCCAAATTTGGCCTTGGTGCCAGTGGGGGGGTGAGGTTCTTTGCCTCACCTCTGTTGGCCCCCAAATTTTAGACCATCACTAGTAGAAGGGAGGAGGATACAGAAATGCCACGACACCAAGCCAATTGATGGCTCCTTTGGAAAAATTGTATCACCAGTGACACCATCAGCAAAGATATGCCAGCACTACCACAATTTGCTGTTCCAACAGATACTTCACAATGTATACAAGTGATACATAGTCCATGCAAATTCTGCAAGCAGTTCAAAGCGGAGGAATCTATCAATATGTCCATTTCCTCCCAAAGTAAATCGACTTCTTGATTGAGCATTACTTGTTGAGTTATTATTCATTGATGCATCAGTTTATACAGTTTACTGTGATAGCTATCGAAGAAGCTATAGTTTGGTTTTATCTTTGTCTTCACCTACACTGGGATGAAGATAGGAATTCTGGCAATGATGGCTAAAAAAAAAATTATGTAACATTCCAACAAGTACTAATAAAACAATTTTCTGGACAATTTACATTATCCTGAACAGAATTATTAAATGTAATAAAAAGGAAAGGTAAAAGTAAACAAACAGACCTGTTAACCTCCTTATTTGTATACATATTAAAACAATCCTCAACAGCTGTTTACCCAATTTAAATTAAACCATTAAAATCACATGAATAAAAAAAATTCGGATCCATTTTTTCATGAGCGCTCCTCTGCCGCAGCCCGGCTGCAGCAGAATATCCGGGGGGTGACGAACTACTTGTGTAGATTGATGCAGCAGGAGTAGAAGCCGTTTATTGTAGGATAACAGAGGTATTTATACATTTTTCACAGCTTATCTTAATTAGCATAAACTAGATACAGCAGTCAACCAATCAGGAATCTCCACACTTAATGGCTCGCTTTTGTTACTTTACAAACCACTCCCTCTGGCATTTTGCCAGGCGCCATCCAGACTTGTTTACAGACTCTAACACTCCTCATATATGATATATGGACATACGCACACACAGACATACAACACAAAACATAAGAGTGCACACAAATGTACAACACATAAGACAATAGTAAAAGCCTTGTAGCTTTACACAGGTGAAATCTCCATTGCAATGTTTAAAAACTCCACAGTCAAAAAATAAAACTGATCAGAAAAGCATTAACCTAGGTCTGTATGAGCTCAAAAAATAAAATAGAACTTTATGATGTGGGAAAAGGCAATAATAAAATAGATATTGAAAAAAGAATCCTGGTTAATCACTATTGCAGATGAAAGAATAGCCAAGCTGGGGCTCTGGATATCAGCTGTTATGGATTTGAGTCAAATCATCTTCTTTTTGGTCTGTAGAAATCACTTTGGTTAGTCTCTCTGGAATCCAAATCAGCTGCTGTTCTCCCTGTGGAAACACACAAACAGAACCCTGACTCCAAACAATCACTGGGTCAGGACCTTTCCATTGTCCTGTTAGAATATCCTTCCAAAGTACCTTAGGCTTATGTACATTTTTTGGATACATATGCCTTTCTGCAGCACTAAGCCCTGATGAATCCAAATTTTAAAAGTTTAGTGTAAAAAGGGTTATTTTAAATATATCTTTGGGGGATATATACCCCTTTCCAATTTTCTCATTTTGTTTAATAAGTACATTTTAATAGTTTGATGAACTCTTTCAACTATGCCTTGTCCCTGTGGATTGTATGGGATTCCTGTTATATGAGTAATGCCAAATGATGAACAAAATTGTTTAAAAGAGGTCAAGGTATAGCCAGGACCATTATCTGTTTTTAACTGTTTTGGAATGCCCCACAGTGGCAAAATTTTGTAAGCAATAAGCTATAATATCTTTAGTTTTTTTCTCCAGCATGAAGGGAGCCCATCAAAAATCCGGAAGAAGTATCAACTGTAACATGCAATTATTTTAATTTTCCAAATTCTGGCAAGTGTGTGACGTCCATCTGCCAAATATGGTTAGGTATCAGTCCTCTAGGATTGACTCCAAGATTAACTTTGGTAAAAAGCTCACACAATTTTGACATTGTTTTATTATATGTCTGGCTTGTTCCTTAGTTATTTTAAAATGCTGTTGTAAAGTATTAGCATTTACATGGAACCTTTTATGAAAATTTGTAGCTTCTTCTAGTGTAGAGAAAAATATGTATGTCATGTGTAGTTTTATCTGCTAAATTATTGCCCAAACTAAGGGCTCCAGGCAATCCTGTATGTGCCCTGATATGTCCTTAAATAATGGATCTTTTCTATCCCAGATTAGACTTTGTATATTGGAAAACAAAGATAAAACAGTAGAGGAAGGAGAAATCCTACCAGCATCTTCAAGGGGTACTATAGCATTAACTATATACTGACTATCAGAAAATAAATTAAATACAGAATCTTTAAATATCACAAAAGCTTGTAAAATTGCATTAAGCTCTACCTTTTGAGCTGATTGTTTGGGTACTAAAAATGTAAAAGTTTGATCAGGTGTAACTACTGCTGCTGTACCATTATTTGACCCATCAGTGAATATATTTGGAGCATTCATGATAGGTGTATTTCTTGTTATTTATGGAAAAACTACAGGATGCAAGGACCAAAAAGACAACAAAGGATTAGATGGTAAATAATTATCAAATGAAACATTAGATTTACACACGATTATTGCCCAAGTATTTAACTCATTAGCTAACTCATCAATTTGGTCCATAGTATATGGAGTAATTATTTTATTGGGAGAAATTCCAAACACTCCCTTTGCTGCTTTTATTTCTTTGAGTATTAATTGTCCTAAAGCCTCAGGATACCTAGTAAATGTATCCACAATAATGGACCTTCTTGCCAGAATACTCCTGTAGGAATATTTTTTGTTGGTAGTACAATAAATAATAAAGGCAAACTTATATCAATTCTATCCAAATGCATATTTTCCATATATGTTTCCACAATTTTTAATGTTTTTCTTGCTTCAGGCGTTAACATGCAGGGTGAATTTGGATCTGATGGACCTTTTAGGATATCAAATAAAAGTCCCAACTCTCCTGTTGGCATGCCTAGATAAGGCCTTATCCAATTTATGTCTCCTAATAACTTTTGAAAGTCGTTAAGTGATTTGAGTTGATCTACTCGTATTTGAATTTTTGCTGGATGGAACATGGTTGAGGATAATAGAACTCCTAAATAATTAATTGGAAGATTTAATTGTACTTTATCTATTGCTATCTCTAGATTTTATTTTTTAAATAAATTTGTGAGTGTGGCATAATATTCTAGCAATGTGTTTTTATCTTTATGTGCTAATAATATATCATCCATACAGTGAAATATTTGTAGTTCAGGATTTTGATTTCTAAGTGGCTGGATTGCTTTGTTAACATAAATTTGGCACATAGTTGGGCTGTTAGCCATCCCTTGAGGGAGTACTTTCCATTCATATCTCTGAACAGGACCTTCCTGATTCTGTGCAGAGATAGTAAATGCAAAACATGGACTACCCTCAGGATGAATTGGAATTGAAAAAACAATCTTTAATATCTATAGCTAAAACATACCAGGTTTTTGGCAAAGCAGACAATTGAGGAATCCCTGATTGAGCAGGTCCCATAATAACCATCTCATTATTAATGGCTCTTAAATCTTGCAATAATCTCCATTTACCAGATTTCTTTTTGATTACAAAAATGGGAGTATTATGGGGAGATACAGAAGGTTGTATATATCCCTCCACTAATTGTTGTTTGACCAGGTCATGGGCTACTTGTATCTTCTTTAGTCAGGGGCCACTGAGGAACCCACACTGGCCTTTCTGATTTCCAAGTAATTTTGATTGTCTCAGTGGCCCCTTCTGAAAACCCAATCCATGTCTATTTATTCCTTGGTCTATTTGAATTGGTGCTGCTATACCTTGTTCTTGTTTTCCTAATCTTTTTTCCTTGCCTAAAACCATGTCTAGCCCTAGTAGTGGGTGCATTAGGATTGATGTTATTTGTTAATGTCAAACCTAATTGACCTAGGACATCTCATCTTCATAAATTTATAGGACGATGATCCAATACATATGGCTGTATAGTTCCTTCACATCCTTCAGGATCCTTCCAATCTAATACCATTGCACTTCTATAAGGATTAGTCGCCACTCCTAGGCCTCGAAGCGTTTGAGTGTCTTGTTGTAATGGCCAATGTTTTGGCCATTCTTGACGAGATATGATGCTAAGGTCTGCACCTGTGTCCAGTAGCCCATTAAATTTATGTCCTTGAATATTTAGTTTTAGCATGGGGCGATAATCTAAATTTAAAGACAGCATAGCCCAATCTACACCTGTGGAGCCTAATCCCCTGGAATCTCTTTCTACAGTACGACTGGAAAATTTATCATGTAGGCTGGGTACTATTAATAACTGTGCTATTCTATCTCCTGGTGAAATTACTGATATACCTCTGGTAGAACTAGCTATAATTTTTATTTCACCTTCATAATCAGTATCAATTACCCCAGGACTTATCCTAAGTCCTTTTAGTGTAGAAGAGCTGCATCCCAATAATAAGCCTACTGTTCCTTGGGGAAGAGGTCCTTTTACTCCTGTGGGAATGATTTGAACTCCCATCTCTGGAGTTAGTACTGCTCTGGCAGAGGTGCAAATGTCCAACCCTGTGCTCCCTCTGGTTTGTCTGATGATGGATTTAATGGATAATGTGTCCTGGGCACTACCCTGATGGTGTTGCTGGGTTGTGGGAAGCCAGTGGTGGCAGTTGGGCTCTGAGGGTTTTTTCCTGAGGAGCTGTTTTGTTTGGCGTGTGTGGTTGTAAAAATAAAGTTAGTTTCTTTTGACAAGTGGCTCCTGAATTGTGCCCAGCCAGACTGTGGCACTGGGTTCCTCCACTGCCCCGTATATTTGTGGTTGTGGGCCCCGGAGCATTGGGCCCCCTAGTCTGTTTTTTGGCAATGGAGCCTGATGCCTTTCTCCATGATGTCATGGGTAAACACCTGGTCCTTGTCAGTTTTTTGATAATGGAGTACCCTCTATGGTGGTTTGAGAATGGCATTCATTAGCCCAATGTCTCCCTCTACAGCATTGTGGGCAAATACCCGGTATTCTACTCCTTTGATAAACCCTTTTCCTATGGGGCAATTCCTTTTAAAATTTCCTGTTTGTTCACAATTGTAGCATGTTTTTGGCCCGGCATCTGAAGCTTGTTGTACTACAGCTGCCAAGACTTGCCTTTGTTCATTAATGTCTCTACATTATTTAATATATGTGTTTAAATCTTCATGTTTCCATGGTCTAATAACCTCTGTGCCGCAACGATTTGCTTGGTCATAAGCCAGTTGTTTTATTAATAGCATTGCTTGTTCTGTATTCCCAAAAACTCTGGCAGCTGTTTGAATAAGCCTATCTACAAATTCAGCATAAGGTTCATTAGCTCTCTGTATTACCATAGATAATTGACCTTGTAAATCTCCATGTCCTTGTAAAGTCTTCCATGCCCTAACTGCGTCTACAGCAATTTGTGCATATATAGCAGGATCATAGTCAATTTGTTGCTGTTGATCCTCATAAGGTCCTTTTCCTAACAACATATCTAGATTTCTTTGAGGATAACTGGCTGCTGCATTTCGCCTAGCTGTCTCCGTGCAAAATTCCTCATTGGCAACCTTCCATAACAAATATTGTCCTCCATTTAGCACAGATTTACACATGCTAGCCCAGTCTGCTGGCATCATGTCCAAGTTGGTAATGGATTCGACCATGCTTACAGTGAAGGGTGCTTGGGGACCATAGGTTGTTACAGTCTCCTTTAACTGCTTCACTGTTTTGAAATCTAGAGCATGGTGAATTTGCTGCCCTCCTGCCTGCTCAAGTACAGGGCATGCTAATCTTTGAGGTCCTGTCTCAGGATTCCATCTATCAACTACGGGGGTTGAGGTCCACTCAGGTGTCTGTATAGATGGAGCTGTTGGTTGAATTACGCCCTCTGGTGATAGAACGGTGTCAGTAGCAGCCTCCTGTTGTAGTTTTTCCCTAATAGCCCCTTTTCCTTTAAATTTTCTTCCTCTGTCTGACTAGCTCGAGAGACCTTCTCTTTTGCTTGATCTAAAATGTCTTTCTCCATGGTCTGAACCTCTAACAATTTACTTAGCACTCTTTCAGCTTGTTTTTTACTAATTTCTAATATACTATAAAGATAACGCAACCCAATAAGATAACACAAAACAAAACCGAAACAGAATGAAACAAAAACGGAACAAAAAATCGTTGTATCAATTTTCTCTTCCTCAGGGCCGAACAACTTCAAACCTTGAGCCAACCATTTTTCCCAGTTTGCCTGAGAAAGTTCTAGGGATAGGCAGGTTGAAACAAAAACAAAATAAATCAAAACCAGAAAACATTGTTTTTGAAATGGTCACCCATTCTCTCGCCTTTCCTCAGGGGCGAGTAATTTCACTTACCTCCGAGCTTCAGGTGTTCCCTGCACGGGCCGCCAAATGCCGCTGCAGTCCGGCTGGGCACAAAATCAAGAGCCACTCAAGCAGGTCAAACTTTATTTCCCAAACTCCCGCGAATGCCACACATGCGGCCTTCTCCAGGGACACCCTACACTAATGTGAAATCCCTCCTCCACAATTCCCTCCTACCGTACTTCCCCAACCAATGGGAACTCTCCTGGAGTCCCATGAGAGCTCCAAAGTAGCAGGCCAAAATGGAAAGCAGGGGTCTAATCTCCAATTGAATGCACATCTTAACATAATCATTATCATCTCAATGGCTTGCTGGGATCACCTTTCAACCAAAAATGCCATGAGTCATTCCTACTTGGCTATGGCTCTCAGCAGCACTTAAAATTGTTTGCTTATTTTGTTGCATCATAATTTAAATTTCTCAATTATCACTCTGACCTAAAACAAAGGCATAAAAGGCATGTGACATGGTGCCTGTCACAGTGAAATATTGAAACATTGAGTTCCTTGGCAATTCCATTGGTTTCCAGAGGTCCTATAACTTTTCAATCTTCATTACACACCTGTTTCTATTTTAAGAACTAGAGATAAATGAAAAAAATAGAACTGCTTTAGGACATTCAGTGACTAATCTGAAAGAGAGCTATTCACATTTTGATAGTAATATTGTAAAACATTGATTTGTATTTCCAACATAGCATGAATGATAGAGAAGAGGCTGCTGGATGGAATAAATCATTGAACTGGCCAAGAAATAACTAATGATATGCAAGTTGGGTTAAGAAGTATTTAAAAAAAGACAAATTGTCTTTCTATGTAGCTAAGAAATGCAGATAATCAAAAATCATACATTAGGGAAAAATCAGTCATACAAACTGAGGACTTGAAGATGAGGAAGAGTACTGGAAACTCTGGGACATGTTAAGCAGGTTATGCAGGGATTCCTTCATTGAAAATAGGACCACATTAGTCTCACAACAGGAAGACCCAGTGTGGGGATTGGACACCTGTCAGCGGTGTGCACTCTAGGGTGACCCTATATGTAAATAGGTACGTATCTGTGTATATTTATGTATCTACATGTTATGTATGTTTGATTATATATACTATATATAAAGTATTACAGGATGAAAGGAAGTAATATACAAAATCCTAGACATGTGAAACACCTGGTGGCCACCACCCCTATTACTGCAGTAACAAAAACTAGAACAAGTTGAAAAGAAGCAGCTCTAACTGGACCCTCAGGTAACTGAGGCCATGGTACTCACCCACACTGTGAGCCTGGGGTCAGGCCAAGCCACAGGCTCAGTCAGTGTTGGCTCATCTGGGACAGAGGCTGCAGGAACATTTTAATATCATGTTCATGAATTGCTAGAGGCTAAATTCTAACTGGCTTTTGAGGGAGAAAATCTGGGATCTAGTGCCAGGAGTTTCCTCACACATTCATGGATTTTACCTACAGGAAATCCACCACGTTTCAAAGTGAAGTTCCAAAGAACACCCCGTTAGGCCTCTGGCTGGGGAGAGGAAAGGATGGCCATTTTTAAATGCACCCAGAGTGTTCTTGACAAGAGGCCCACCCCCCAGTGAACAAGGCTCTGCCACAACCTTTTCTAACCTGGAAGATGGACAATTAGTCAACTCCAGCCCTTTCTGTCATCCAAAAGGAATAGAGAAATGCTCAGACACTGTGGAGGTCAGAATTCATGGGCACCAGCTCACTGAGATGTGAAATTCAGTCACGAGATTTCTCTTCCCTTTCATACTTGGTCGTCACACTAATGGAGCACAACTGAAGGATGTGTGAGTGACACGCTAGTTAATGAGTCTTAGGGAGATCTGATGACAAAGGGTCGGGCACAGGAAGTAAGATTCTAGGAGGAACTAGAGCCTCTGGCACCTAGAGACACAACAAATAGAAAGCACCACACAACCTCCAGCCGTGCTGCCATGAAGCCTCACACAGTCGCTGAGTTGTCTTGGATCTTATTACTGGATTCATGGTACCTGGCCGTAACCCCAAAATTAAATTAAAAAAATGAATAAATCCCAAAAGACAAGAATCAGAACTAGACTTATATATGGTACAAGTGTAGGAATTATCAGACTGAGAATTAACAAAGAAATATGGTAAAGACTCTTTTGGAACAGGCAGACAACATGCAGGAACTGGTGGGTTCTGTAAGAGATCAAAAATGCTGAAATAGAAATGAATTTCAGTATTGGCTCCTCACAGACGGGACAATCTTGGGACAGAATCATAATGCTTGAAGGTACACCATAGAAATAGAAGGAGGAGAGCTATGGAGGAAGGGTGATCAGAACAGAGAACTACACACACACAAGCACACACACATACACACACACACACACACACCAGACAGGAGAGAAACAGAAGATACAGTAAAAATAATTAAAGTAATAATGACTAAGAAATATCTAAAATTGATAATAGACAAAAACCAACGTACCCATAAAACTCAGAGAATTCCAGGTATCAGAAATACCAAAGTAATCACAAGCTAGGAAAAATCAACAAGAAAGAAAAAAAAAGTTGCATAGGAAGATAAAAGGGAAATTACCTTATCTTTAGAAAAGTAAGGATGAGAAACACGTTGCACTACTTATCATCAGAAACCATTCTGACAAGAATATAATGGTTGGAGGTACTAAAATTATGACAGAAAAACCCTCCCCTATTTAAATTCTTGAAATGATCTTTCCAAAGTGAAATTGAAACAAATACAGACAAACAAGAAATCAGAAAATTTTTTTAGCTACGAGGGTATTCTCAAAAAAAAAGAAGAATTTCATCAAAGAAAAATTGTGTCAGAAACTAAGAGTTTCAGAGAAGAAATAAATGAAGATAAAAAAATTACTTATTTTCAATTTTCTTAATTGATCTAATACATAACTTTCTGTTCAACTTAAAAATAGTAGCAACATTATTAAATGACTACATCACATGGTAAATAAAACAAATGACAGAAAAACAACGTGGGTCAGGATAGAAAAAATGGGAAGATCTATGTTTTACACATAAAGATGTACAGAGTTTTGAAAGTAGATTAGTTGAAATGCCATCTGCTCTAAGGAAAACTACTTCTTTAAAAATATCTGTGATTGGTACACTTAGTGGAGCTGAACCAACCACATGAAGTCCCTGACTAAAATACAGATGCCAAAAATGTGGAGGCAGGCGGAAAATGAAGAACAAGTTCATCAAAGAGAAAACAATTAGATGCATGGTGCATATTCATCCAACCATGTCAAGAATCACGTTAAATGTAAATGGCTTAAATATGCCAATTAAAAAGCAAAGCTGTAGAGGGGAGGACAAATGAAGCAAAGAAGCAAGAACTCACTATATTTATTTCAAGGAAACGTATTTTTAAAGTAAAGATAAAGGGATGGGAAAAAATTTACCACCCTGTTACTAAAGGAAGCTGAAGTAGCTGCATAATTTAAAAGAAAGCTGGTTTTAGAACAGCAGTAAAAATTAAACATTGCATAATAATGAACAGGGACAAATCAAAGGAGATAAAATCACCTCTAATATCTATGTACCTACCCACAGAGCATCGAAGGATGTGAAGCCAAAACTGATAGACTGAAAGGAAATATGAACAAATCCAGTTACAACAAGGTTAGACATAAGATCAAAAGCACCACCCATGAACGAAAAAAATTAGCAGATTGTACTTCACTAACAAGCAACAGAAACAAATGAAATAAAACTTCTTTCTTATTTTTAACAGGGAGATAGTTAAAAGTTGCCACAGGTTGGGTCAAAGTATTTGTAAACTGCATAGCTGTTAAAAGACTTGAAACAAAAATACACAAAGATCACATAAACCTCAACATATTAAAACAAAAAATGCAGCTAAAAATAATCCAAAGATCTAAAAAGACACTTTATTAAAGAAAATGTTAAATACCACTACCCACTTATGAAAACAGTTAAAATCCAAATATCTGGCAACATGGAAGGCAGTGAGAATGCACAACATAGGAAACTCACTCATTGCTTGTGGGAATAAAAATGGTAGGTAGACCTTCTTGGGAGACAGTTTGGTAATATCTTACCAAACGAAGCATAGTCTTATCATTTGATCCAGAAATTACACTCATATTTTTAATCTATTATTTTTTTAATATATATGTCCATTCATATATTTATTACAGCTTTATTTGTACCTACCCCAAACTAGAAACAACCAATCCATCCTTTAGGAACATGGAATAAATAAACTGTGAGGAATTCATACAATGAAATATGTTTTATCCTTTAAAATAAATGAGAGATCTAGCTGGGAAAATAAAGAGGAAACATAAATTCATAATGATAAGGGAAGTAAGCCAGTCTAAAATCTCTTCATGTTTTATTATTCCCATTGAACCACATGGAAAAGCAATGCTCACAGAGACCACGTAACGATCAGTGGTTGCCATGGATTCCAGAGGAGCCAGGGAGACTGGTGAAGCACAGGGAAGGCTTAGTGCTGAGAGACTATTTGGTATGGTAATGTGATGGTGGATACAAGACAGTATGCATTTCCCTTAACTCATAAAACTTTATAACACAGAGCATGAACTTTAATGTATGCAAATTTAAAAGAAAAAAATCACTTCAGAGATTGGGAAATCCCATGAAGTAATGCCGAACAGGATCATGAATAAAACCATAATATAAATGTATGAAACCAATCACTGAAGGATTGGCGGTAACAAAGGATGATTCTATAACTTTTGGAATGGGTAGGATCTGTAAGAAAAACAGCAACAATAATTATGCATAAGCTCTGCAATCCAGTTGCTAAGTTGTTTTTTCGGGAGATGTTGAGTAATTCTAATACTTGTAGGCATGTATACTGAATAGGGCAATTTACTATCTGGATGGCAGATGAGGGAGCTGAGTTTCTCACTGATGATGTCGGAATTTGGAGATAAGAAGTGAGGAGGCCAGGATGAGCCCTGTGATAACAGATTGAGTGGGAGACATCAGTGTGAATTCTGGTTTAGCTTGTACAAATCCAGATAAGTCACACAAAAATAGTTGTAGACAAGTGTATATACTTTCTATACTTTTTTAGTGCAAACACTTTAAGAATATCAAACAGAAAATTGCAAAATCCCAACAGTTTGGGAAAAACAGGAGTATTTCTCCAAATATGGATTTGATAAAAAACAATTGTGTTTGTTATAATGCTGTAGGATTTGTTAGAGTAATTGGCAAAATATATGCTCTGCTGGTGTGACCTATGTCCTTATACTTGGACATCATGAGTCTGATAGTCTTCCTCTTTAGTTTTGTCAAAACATCTTACTAATAAGTTACATACCTCAAACTCTCTATTTGCTTAGTATTTACCAATCACCTCCCTCTACGCTCGGATTTTAGATGTATATATATGGTACAACCACCACTCAAAGCAACTTATTATATCATAGGGAAGAGAAAGCCACTTGCATAAGCTTTGTGCATAATATAATAAGTTCCATACGAGCAATGGAAAAGTATGATTAAATGCACATAATTGAGTATATGTTGAACTTGATAATTCTGATATTATTATATTTCTTATGTAGGAGTATGGTGTGTGTAGCCATATATATGCTTGAAGAGACAACTTGACACTGAATATTTTACCAGTTGGACTCACTTGAAATAGTAACCTTTCTTCAAGGCAAATGTATGTGAGGTATTAATGAGCAATGAAAGGGCAGGAGTAAAAAAAAAGTATAAAAGTTTCAAAATAGTTGAAGGATGCTGGCACTATTTAGGCCTAATGAGCAGACTATGGAAGAGGGAGGAGATAAAGATGAAGCTCAGAACATGAACTGAAGTCAGATCCTGGACATATTTCAACACCTCACTCAGTAAATGTTAGAACCTTAAAATAAATCATCAGTTACAAATCCTTTGTCTACAAAGACTGTTGGTCAAATTTAAATTTTCAATCAGTTCATCTATATGCTCCAGATCTTAAAACAATCTTTGTCTGTGTTTTAACCAGTCCTTATTGGCATCCACAGGTAGCCATGTTTTTTGAAACTTTATGTTATTTATCTGTTCCCACCACCTGCCTTTATTTTCTGAATTTTATATGGACAATAACTTGCATATTTTTCCCTAACACATTGCCAAATTCATGCCACATAGTTGTGATATATGATGTGAAGAGTTTCTGTTGAATTATATTTGAAGAAATTGTGTGAGTATTTTGTTGATATATAGCAAATATTTATTGAATACACACATATGGTATAGAAGATAATGTGTTAATCACTCTCATTATTTAAGAAAAAAAAACATAGTGTTGGTAACAGCCATCTCTAGGATTCTGACTTGCATATAGAAAGAAAAAGAGAAAAACAGCAGAATTGAAATGTTCTCCATTACTCTTATCTGAGAATGTAAATAATAGCAATTTTGCCCCTGAAGATGAAAGGAAACTGAGCTTCTTTGACCTTTGCACATGTGTTTCTGGAATGCAGTAGGCTCCTACTTTGTGTTTGATAGGTGAATGATTGCCTCAATCCATCTCCCATTTTCAAGGATATCTCACAATGAAGTTGCCTCCTCTGGATCTTAACAAAGACGCTTCCTACTACACAGAGTGCTGCTAACACTCTTACCCCATAGCCTTTTGAGTGCACAAATGACATTTGTAATATGGTTTTAATTTGGTCATTAATATTTTAATCACCCTCTTGTATCAAAGAATCATCTCTGTATTCCATTTTGTCACACCTATGCCTGAACTACTTGAATATCTATTCACTCTTTTAGAAATGCTCAACAGAATATATTCTATCCTACCTCAAGATTTTAAAATAGACAATATTATAGAATTTTAGAGTTCATGAAAATGTCAATGCCCACCAAACCCCCATTTAAATTATACAATTGCACAGCTCTCATGAAGCAGGGTAAAAGTAACTGTATTAGAGAGATGTGACATATTCTTTAAAAAAAATCATCCAATCAAAAATTGCCACAGTAAGGTCAAAATCCATCTTGTAGACAATGAATACTAAGGGGAAAATATGGGACTTCTGGAGCCAAGCACAAAGGACATTTCTAGTGGGTATTTAGATTTCTCAATGTAGTCCCAATTTAACTTGAACTGAAACCTGCAAGCCATATTTACATGCTCGTTGTATGTACATATCCAGAATCTCAATCTGGACAGTGTTTACCAACATGCATAAAGCCCAGTCTCTTTCCTCTGGAAGGTCACAGTTTTATTGAAATGAGAGAGGCCTAAAGACAGCCTGTCTTAGGTAGTGCACACTCCCATTTCCAAGCCCACGTCAAGTGTCAGTTTGTGTGTAAAGCATATGTTTCTCCAATTCTCATCTCAAACATACACACATTACACACATTTCCATACCACTTTATATAAAAATACAAAGTAAACATTACACACTTTCTTTTATCTGTACTTATTTACGTGTAAAGAACATTTAGAAGGGACTTTTGGGAAAGTAGAACTGTAGTTATTTTCTTGCTTTTTCTTTTTGGCCTTCCCTTTTCCAGTAGGTAAAAGAGGGGAGTGCAGGCCAGCTGACTTAACCATTTTTAAAGAATACTTTTCTTTAAAGAAAACAAACAAAAAACGTTTAATGTCTGGAAGTTCGATAACTATTTCCTCTAGATGTTCCCCAGGATAGTCAATGAATCTGCATCTTAGGACCAAAGAGTCCTGTCTGAACTTACTCCATGAGTTGGCTAGAGCACACTTTATCATTTATCACCCCATCAGGGGAGTCCTGTGAAAATTATATCTTTAAATGAGCCAGAACAAACCCAAGTCATCAAATATAATTTCAATAATGAACCTCAACGTTTTACATTTGAATACTTCCCCAAATGGTTGCAATTTATTAATGTCAGATTAAAGGAATCCATTCATTTTTCCTATTCAGCAAAGAGACAGTTAATGAATGATGCTGACTTGGCCACGCTGCTAATGAATGGTTCTGATAGTGTGCAGCCTTCAGAGTGAGGGACTAACTAATGCCACCAGATTACAGACAGGCTTTCCAGCTGTGCAGAATATGACTCTTTATACAACTCTTGGCTAATAACACAGTAATTATGTCATCAGGAGCTCTGTGGAAAGCAGTGGGCTTTATGACCATCTTGTCTAAGTGCCACTCCCTTAGCTGATCCATGGTCTCCTACTGTTCTCAGCTTCCTTTCCATGGCTGCCTTGCGTTAGAGAGATTGCCTCAGCACATGAAGAACAAAGATGGTAAGGGTCGGTGCTCATTTTCAAAATTTGATCAATGAAGAAGAAGAAAGAAAATAATGGCCACTAGTATTATATTCACCAGTTCTGAAAAGCACTTTACTTTGGATTGTGAACTGAATCTATATTTATTCATATTAATAAACTCATAAACTTAATACATAATAATAATTTATTAAAAGTTTTAAAACATGAAAGTATTACTGATTTTTCATGCATGCACCAGTCTGAAAACTTGCATGGCAAGGAGTCTAATAACTTCCAATTGATGACTAACTCTAGAAGGGACTAGAGAAGATGAAAGAGCAAAAGGAGATGTCTAGAGGGGTACAAGAGGGAGGTGGAAGGAAAACAGAGTTGAATGAATTTGTTGTTCTCAGAAACTCTCAGCATTCCAAAGTCTCATGCTGTTTCAATTTGTTAACAAACTCTAAACCATGATCTTCCTACGTTAAGAAACTGACTGATTAAGTTTCCCCACCTAATTCATTTTTCCTTTAAGTGTGATTTTTCATGGTAATCAATGTGAATCTTTACCAAGGGATGCGCACTATACTACAAGGCTGATAATGAGAAGCAACTATAACCCAGCCCACCTCCTCCTGGGCATTCTTGTTTCTGAAAGCAGCAGCTTTGAGTACTTCCAGCTATTTATCCTGGCATGTAATCAATGTTTCTAAATAATATTTATATAAATGTTTATCAGCCTTAGACATTATCTAAGAAAAATATTTTCATAGAAAAACAAGAACTACTTCCTTAACTCCCTGGTCTGTCTGTCATTCTGTGAGATCTGTGATCATGTCACCATGCTCAGCATAATAATGACAATGAAAACATAAAAAATGGTTAGTATTTACTTAAATAATTGCCCTTAAACCAGGTATTTTCCTAGATACTCTTTATACATTCTCCCTTTACCATCTTTATAAAATCCTTGTGAGGTGTTCTTTCTGCTTCACAGATGAAATAAGAGAACTAGAGATATTAATCACCCTCTCAATGATGTCATTAGTAATAGAGGAACTGAAATTCAGATCTATCTTTGACCTTTATGATGCATATTCTCCTAAGAACTAGGTACCTCATTCCTATTGAGACCTTATCATTTTTATCAACTTTTCACTTGGCCTAAAGCTATTAATATTTCTTTATGTTAGCATGAATTTATGGTAACCAATATTGTGTTGGATGCACAATATTCTTAGGGAAAAAGTGTTATAATTTGTCAAAATTCTTTACTACTATAGTGAATGTAGTCTTGGTTCCAATTAATTGGTGTTCTATATAATGCTAAAATAAAAATCTTTGTGCATAATTTGTAAAAAAATTTTAAAGAGTTCTCTTTCCTATAGTCACATGATTTTGTTATAATAAGATGCCATTAGTAAACATGTTTTCAAAAATTATAAAAATTATAACAGAATGTAGATAATGGACAAAAACATAGATCAAATACTTCACAGAAGTGAAACTAAAGTCATAGCTTCTAATTAGTTATGCATTTTAGGGAAAGTGGTAAACAGTTTCTCTGGAGGAGCTTCTTATATTAAATTATAGTTTAGAGGTAGCTGTTTTAATATTATGTAATTTTAGATGGTAGAAAGGGTCCCTCATACAACCAAACCTTAATTTAACTTTGCCTCCATGTATTGTTATTTTTAAAAAAACTATAGGGTGTTAAGATGTCTTATAAGCAATGAATATATAATTTTAAATAGAGAGAAATTACATGTGATATTATGTTTTATAATACATGCTGTAGAGATAAGGTGGTTTGTTTAATGCTTCTTATCTGATAACAGCAGATCCAGGAGTCATATTAAGTCTTCTGAGTCCCTTTTACTCTCTGCTCTTTCCACTATAAAAAGTATGTTGAAATATTAAGTGCAACAGAGTCAAGTTTAAAGAATGGTTGTGTACTTTGTTACTGTGTTGGCAAAATGTAACAAGTATTAAATAGGATGTGGAGAAACTGGAACTCTTACACATTGTTGGTGAGAATGTAAAAGGCTTCCAGCTACTATGGTAAACAGTATGGCAGTACCTCAAAAAATTAAAACAAGAGCTACCAACAATCCACCAGTCCCCTTCTGGGTCTATGCCAAAAGGAAATTGTCTGTGTATCAAAGGGACCATTGCAACCCTAGTCCATAGGTAAATGGTGGAAGCAGCCTGACTGTCCATCACCTGAGGAGTGAAGAAGGAAAACGTGACACACACACACACACACACACACACACACACACACACACGAGAATAAATACTATCGTGCCACAAAACAGAATGAAATTCTGTGATTTGAAACAACGTGAAGGGAACTCAAAATAATTAAGTGATACAAGTCAGGCATAGAAAGACATTATCACATAATTTCCTTCACATAATGGAATCTAAAAGTTTGCTCTCATAGAACTTTAGAGTACAGTGGTAGTTTCCAGAGACTTGGGAGAATAAGGGAGGGTGGGGATGGGAAAAGGATGAGAAAAGGCTGACCAGTGGGTATCAAGCTACAGTAAGACTGGAGTTAGAAGTTCCGCTGTGTCATTGCACAGCAAGGTGATGAGAGACAGCAATAATGTACTGCACACTTCAAAAAGAAAGAAGAAAGGATTTTGAAAGTTTTCATCACAAATACATGATAAATATTTGAGAAGACATGTTTAACCTGATTTAATTTTATCCAACGTATACAGGTATCATCACATTACAGAGTGCCTATTGATATGTACAATTTTTATGTTAAATAGAATGGTAATGTGATCCAGTGATTGCACTTTTGATTATGTACCCCAAATAATGGACAAAGTTTTAAAGAGAAGTTTATATACCAATGTCCATAGTAGCATTATTTACAATAGCTAAAATGTAGAAATAACCAAAGTGTCCACCAAAACATGAAAGGATAGCAAAATTTGGTGTATATGTGCAATGACATATTATTTTAAATTAAAAATAAAAGAAATTCTAGTAACAACCAATAAAAATTTAAAAAAAATTAAAAAAAAAGAAATTCTAGTATCTAGTACAACATGAGTGAACTTTGAGGTCATTATTGCAAGTTACATAAACCATTCACAAAAAGACAAATATACTATGATTTCACTTATATGAGGCATTTAGTGTGGTCAAAATCATAAAGAATGTTTGTTTTCAGGGACTAGGGGGAGGTTGGAGGGAGTTTAATGGTACAGAGTACATATTGTTGAATGGGTACAATGTTTCCATTTTACAAGAGGAAAAAGTCATGGAGATGAATAGTGGTGATGGTTTCACAACCTTATCAAGGTATATAACAGCATTGGGTTGTACTTAAAATTATTAAGGTCATAAATTTTGAATGATATCCATAAAATTATGTTGCTATATCATGCACATGTATGAATATGTAATGACAAATTCCACCATTATGTATAATTATAATACACAATAAAAAATGGAGAGAAAAATATTTTATGGGAAACAAGGACTATACTTTTCAAGATGTTAAATCTTTAAAAAAAGGCAGTAAATTTTGTTATGAATATTTTGCCATATTAAACATTTGAAAGAAAACATTACAATTTTTCTTTACCCCTTACTATTTAGAAAAAGAACTAACCTTAAAAAAAAAACGGTCATTTGAATAATAAATTAATATCTGCCTGAAGGAAATCATTTGTAAAACTAGGTCTTGAAATATAGACCTATATTTTCCTCAGGTTTTTGTATAATTAATGGTATCTTAAATCATGAAATCTGTTGTCTCTACATGAAAACTTCCTGATGTATTCCAAAAAAGTTGGCAATCCAGAATTTATATGTGTGCTTGCATGTGTCTGTGTGTATGAGATTCTCTGTAGAATAGTGTTCCCATTCCAAGTTATTTTAATATTTTATCTGTGTGAATCTAAGTGGAAGACTTTTAGGTATAATTCTCCTATAATTGTCCCCTTTTCAAGGAAGCTCAGAAATATTCTTCTGGTAATAACATAACTTAAGGGAAGAGTTCCCTTGACTATTAAGCAGTACCCTGAGAGGTTTCGTTTAGTTTTGCTTTGAGTTTACCCAATCAAATTCTGTTTTTCACATATATAGAAAATAAAGTAATGGTTTGAAATTTCAAGGCGATGATTTTCATATCATTACATTATGCCTTCCTCATTCTAGGAACATTCTAGGAAAAGGAAAATGAGAAGAAATCAACAAATTAAGAGATACCGCATCAAGGAAACGATCTCAGGACAGGGCTTCGCAGGTGAGTGCCAAGGATCCACAAGAAATCTGGAGTGAAGTAAACCTCGCTGACATAAGTCTTTAAGCTTCTCATTTAAAGTCACTTATCTTCAGTGACAATAACTACCTTGCAAGGTTCTACTTACAGTAAAACTCATAGTGAGTCTAAAAGTACTTTGCAAGTACACTGTTCAGTACTTAGCAAGAGTTTAAACAGGGTAGTAATTTATTTCAAATGAGTTTTATATATTTTAATAATATAGAAAAAAGGAAAAGTAAAAATCTCTTTTTAATGAAAAAAATAACACTTTTCCACATTGCTTCCTTTAACATTTATTCCTTCAGAGAAGGCCCCTTTGTTCCCCCAATTGGTTGATTTCTGTGAAATCTCATGGAACTAAAGTGTGGGATGCCTCCTAACTCTAGATTAGGACCAACAATCACCCTGACAATGTATTGAGTCATGATGTTTACACTGACCAATAGAAAGCACCACCTGGTAAACTATATGATTTTCTCTTTCAAAGTGAATTGTCTTTTTCTGTGATTAACCCCAGGGTGTGATAATTTTAGGGAAGTTCATTTACAGACAGTTATTTATTTGGTACTAATGGTTTTGTTAACCTTTCTCAGTTTATTAGCAATGGACAATTGAAGTACACTTAGTTACTTTGTAATAGCACGAAAACAGATATCTTGCTCCTCTAAAAGTTAATATAACAATTATAATACCTTAACCTATCTGCAGTGAATGGAAGCTTACGTGTACCTGAATCCATAATTTAAGCAAATTTGAAAGCACCTATGTAAAAGAAAGTAATTTTGTTCTAAACTCAACAAACATAAAGCAGATACCATTGTCAATAAGTGCAAAGGGTT
This sequence comes from Callospermophilus lateralis, assembly GCF_048772815.1. Classification (NCBI taxonomy): domain Eukaryota; kingdom Metazoa; phylum Chordata; class Mammalia; order Rodentia; family Sciuridae; genus Callospermophilus; species Callospermophilus lateralis. The sequence goes on from NC_135318.1 coordinate 9,143,901, forward strand.
TGACGTTTCACCTTATTTATGAGTGAACATGTAAGCCACAGTTGCAGAGGGGCTCACAGAAGATATGAAACTCCTGGGTCAGAGACAAAAGACTTTATTGCTTTGAGCCTTCCATGGCAGCAACATGAGTCTCAAGTTTGTTTTGCTAAGGTTTCCCAACTTTCTGAAGTCCCACAGGAGTAATGTAGAGACAGTTCCTAGTAAATGCTGTGTATACAGTGGGCTCATGGTACAAATGAGTCACCCTGAACTTAGAAAACTTAGCACTAGTGTGAAACTAGGTTAACTTGAAGGATATATATATATCTGTCCAAACTTAACTACATCCTCACTTTTGAACTACTTAGACAACAGTATGATAATTGCAATTTGTTTAAAAGTTGTTTGTTTAAAAGTTTTCTTTTTTACCTAGTTTCAATTTCTAAAAGAGGATTTCATTTTGCTATATTTTCAGAGGAGGAAATTAATACCAGTGTCTCCTTTCACTGAATATATAGCATTTTGACAAACATGACATAATGCGTGAGTCTAGGAATTTGATTCGCCCTTGGCCTCAATCTTCCCCTCCTGTATTCCACCTCACAGTCAGTCTATTGGTTACTATAGATGTCCAAGTCAGTTTATAACTTAATACTGAATTTTTTGCTTATTATTTTTCTGTCTCCATTAGGTTTACTTCTTAAAGTTCAGATATGCATTTAAATGTATCATTTCCAGATTCTTGCAGTGAGATTATTTCCCATAATTTTTATTTCATCAAAAATCTTCTAAATGAAAGATATCAATTATTTATTTTTATTTATCTTCTGGCATATGACTTATGTCTTCAGGTATGCAGATTGCTTATTGTTCTTTTTGAACTTATAAAACTAGTGAGTTCTATAAAGAGAATATAAATCCACATATTTTGATTCCAAATCCATTTTTATCCAAATATGATTGCTGTAAAGGAAATAATCATACAAATGTTAATACTGGAGAGAAAAATGTAGAAATGCCTAATCTAAGTTATGTCTTTAGACAGTTTCTTGAATCACAAGCTTCATAAGGAATGCTGATTTAGCAACTTTTAATGAAAGTTTAAATAACTTTATTGTGTTTTATTCAACTCATTGAAAGCTGAGTACTAACATGCAGATTTGTCTAATATTTGTTTTAGAATCAATGCAAGAATAAACACACATATGACAAAGCAGTCAGTATGGTTTGTTGTCATGGAAAAAAAAAAACAGGCCTCTTAGGTAAATTTAAGGGTTTCCTCTCTGAGATGTACTTAAACCAGCTGATTATTCACTGTACTCCACAGTGAGTCCTGGAAACTCTGCTGACATGTATGGGAACAAAGAAAACTGAGGCACATATCACAGACAAAAGCCCAGGCTGGTGTTAGGGAGGGGATCTGGAAATCGAAGCACATTACCTTTGGCTGAGGATTTCTTTTTGATATATATATATATCAAATCAAGTAAGGTCCATGAATATTCACTATCACTACATAAAAACAAATACGCACTAAAAGTGAAAAGGGAACAGAAGCAAATGAAATGGGAAGGCAGTTTCTAAAACTGTACATAACAGTATCTGCATCTTCTCCTTAACATCAACTAGATAGGACTGTTTATATGATGTTAAGGAGAGCATCAGATTTAAGGAAAATGCACTATAATCCTCAAAATCCATTTAGTTATTCTGAGAGGTTGAAGTCTCACCTCCTTAAATCAGAGTTGGATCAGTAAGTATCAATCTTTCTGTGCCATTTTTTTCTGCCTTTCCTATGTCTGTTTCCACACCTTCATTTTGTCTACGTGAACATCTTTGTGGAGCAAGTGGCACAGCTGCCTGAATTACCCCAAGTAGACGTGTGGCTTATGCTCTTGGTATCAGAGTTGCCCAGGAAAACATGAGCAGCCAAGCACTGAGCAGAAGAGGCTCTCCTCACGTGGAGGAGACAGAGCAGATCAGGCCCAGACGTGGGTGTCAATCATCCACAGCCAGTGGGTCCTCCCAGCCTCTGATGCAAGGGCAGTGGCCCACAGGCCTCCTTATTATGCCACAGAATGAGGGACCCTGTCCCTCGCTGTCAGAGATGGGAATTACAGTGGGGTGGGGCTGGCAGCCATGTAACACACACAATTAAGTGGACCGAGGGTACAGGTTGGAGTCTGAGACCCACACAAGGTGACAAGTGCAGCCCAGGCCAGGAGCACAGTCATCTCTCATAAGGAAGTGCTCCAGGCCCTGGGCCCATCCTTAGGAAGCTAGAATTAAATCAGGTGGTCAGTGCAGACAGGCAATCAGGTCAGATCAAAGAAAAGGCTGATTTGGATCCAGGAAGTTGGAGACCATCCTGAATAAAAGAAATGTTAATGTCTTCAGAGTCTTCCCTCTACCTTATCCAGATATCATTCCCCTGCTCCAACCTGTTGCCAAGGTGACCTGTCCCAGGAATTGTCCCTTCCTACAGGGAGTTGAAAAGTTGTTAATTAAGGCACCCAGGGTCCTCTTCCTGCCCATCTGCATCTCACCTTTTGGTCATCTCACCTGAGCAGGTCCTGGGCCTAGTCATACGCACAAGAAGAATAAGGGGGAAGACAGCGTGAGAACAAAGAAAACTAGGATGTATAAAAGAGGCAGAAGACCCTCATTTCTTGGGATACCAGGAAAGCAGCTATGGCCCCCTTCTCCCTTCCCGGAGCAGTCTGTATTACTCCTTTTTAAATAAACCCTATTTTATATACTTGCCTGGGCCTGCTTCTCTTCTTCAACACGTGAGGGAGCAGGACTCGTCACCAGGAACTTGCGGTATCACTTACATATCCAAGTGGGCTCTGGGAGACTTGGGGAAGGAGGCTGCCATTCCCAACTCCACCCATCCTCCTATGACAGGGGGCACAGCCAGTCACAGTGATCAACCCAGGTGGTTGTTATTTCCTGTCCACCCCTCTGTCTTCCCCAATTCCTGCTAAGAACATGTGCCAATCATAAGCACAAATACGGGTAGAGAAGTCTAACTATACAACACAGAGCTATTAGGGATAACTTCACAGCAAACAAAGGTCCCTCTTGACTATCTCACCCTCACCTGTCCTCATCTGGTCCAGTTTCCATTGTTCCTGCACCCTTGTTAATTATAAAAGAAATTGTAGGATAAGCCATTGAAATCTCTAGCAGATTTACTGAGGCTCATGATTCATGAGAGGAGATATTTTTCCTCTAATAAGTAGATAGTGATTTCCCTTTTGCAACTTCCTGGTTTCAACTTAAGACCTACATGAATATTTCTTTCTGGTATAACTAGCTTTCTTTCAAAGAGATCTTGTGATCTTTATTTCTGTAAGTCCCAGGCTAAGCAGACAATTGGCCAGCCTGGTGATTACTATACATCTGACGTAATGTAGGAAAAACAACCAAAGTCTGTGGCTGAGGTAAAATTACTAATTGTGGAAACAATAAAATGATTCCTGGGTATTGCCTTTAGTCAGTGACACCCTGAGGTGCCTGTGAAATAGATTATAGTTTGTTTTCAGAAGATAAATATATTATTTGTTAGAAATATCCCAATAGGAAATATTTGTTGAAATAGAAAAAAATAAATATTGCTATAATAATTTCGGATACAACATAATTTTCAGGATTTCAGCATTTATTTTATTCTTCCAAATGCTTCATCAGTTAGGGCATGACCTAAACATGACTGAGGACATAATAAGGCATGACTCCAGACATCATAGATGAATATTCTGGAAAAATACATCAGAACCACTCATGAAACCATCCGGTCATTCAGACATCCTGAAAACCTGGAACAGTGCTGCATCCTGTATGCCAAGACATAATGCCACATGATTGCCATCCAAGTATTTTTTATTTCTTCTTTGATATCAACACACAAATTTCTAATGTTTAACCTACTGTGTGCAAACAAATTTGGGGATAAGAAGTACTGTCAAGTTTTGGGGGTAAGATAAGGAAATTGAAACAAGCATGTTGAACCACAAATATAATAGGAAAAGTACTGGTGATAAAATTGTGGGGAATCCGATTTTTTTTTTTTTTTTTTTTTTGCTATTTTCTGCAAGATAGCTGCATGGGTCTGTCCACACATACAAAGGGATGGGCCATAAAGAGAGTGTGGATGGAGATTCAGTCGAGGAAAGTGACAATTCTTGGTAATTGTCTCGATTTTGTTTTCCCTCCATCTGCTGCTACTGTAAGGATGCCCTGTGGAATACCATGGATCTCCAAAAACAACCATCACAACAAGGATCAGAGTGGCTCTTCTGCTCCAGCAAAATGCTGTAACAGGAGATTTCCACAGAAAATATTTTCATTAACAATTAGTATAGGAGACATGCTTTCTTCTCCATTTTGTAGTTAGCAAACCTAAAATCCTTCTTAAAGGAAAATGAGAGGTCAAACGCAAGTCTTTAATTTTGATTTATAAGGGAATGGAGGAACATGGACGCTATATAGCCATGCAGAAAGGAGAGAGTTGAAGCTGGAAAGCAAGCAGAGCCCTGCTGACACCATTTAGCATTTCACAAGACAGTGTCTCATCACCTCACTGTCCCTTACAATACTTGTACGCAATGTCTTCTAAAGGGCTGAGTCACCAGAACGAGGCCCCGTTGATGCTCACTCTGATGCCAACTGCATATTCCTTGCTTTGGGATCCACTGATAAACTTTAGACCATCCAGCCTGATACCAGGGAAAGAATGGAAAGGGCTATTGTGGTGTTCTCAATAGGAATATTAGTTAAGAAGAACTCCACTTTCAGCACAATTGAAGAAAAAAAAAAAAAAACTTCTGTACTTTTTAATATAACTTTTTTCTATAATGGAAGAAACAGATATTCCCTGTGGAGAGTCCCTGAAAAGTAACAATGCAATGACTCTCAATGTTAGTGGCACCTTGGAGACCACAGCATAGATCCCATTAATTTCAGAGATAAAGGAACCAATACTGAAAGGGAGGCTTGGCTTGTTCAAGTTAATAGACCAGCTGGAAAAAATAGACCTCCATTCACGCGCTGCCTTGTGAACTCATTCAATAAGCATTTACCGGGTATGTCCCATGTATCTGGAAAAAGCTCTGTGCCCCGAGCGGTAAGAGAAGCAGGGAGGAAAATGAAAGGGTGGATATGCTACAAATTGCCACAGAGTTTAAGAGGCCAATTGAAATGCTGCACATCAACGTTTTATGAACCTTGCCTGTGACTCTCCGCTTAGTCTGTCCAGGATCCCGCGTTCATCTGAATGCACCTCCTGAGTCTTTGAGTTTATAGGATATTCTCATAAAGAAAATGATCTTTACTCGGAATTTTGTATGGGACAAGTTTAGCAGTAGAGACTTTGTTATCATTTTATTCTTGTGGATTTTTTGTGATATGCAATAGATAAATATATATCATATAAAAAGTATGATACAGCAAAGCTGAGTTCACCCAGTGTGCTTTATAAAGAGCAACTATTATAGCATAGTACCCCTGGCATGAACTTTTCAAAGAGGATGTTGGTTTAATTTATAGATTGACAACATATGTACATATCATTAGCATGTAAATACTTACTTACATGTATTTTTTAAGGGGTTGGAAATTTAGAGTACCTTCTGCAATTTGTTTTTTGTTTGCTTTTAAACCTATAGGTGTATGATCCACCAATACTGACATAAGTAGTTCTAATTCATTCCATTTTAGTGCTGTATTCCACAAAATAATTCTGAATATCATGATACACATGTGAAGTGTGTGTTTGTGTATGTGTACTGTGCCTTTGGAGTCCTCCCATGGGAATGCACACATGCTCTCTTAAAGAGGTATATGTACCAACACATCTGCCTAGAACATTCTGAAAAAGTTATGCACAGTCATATGTGCAGGTACTGAGGGATACATTTATTTATGTAATGTGGATCTCAGTATAATTCACATATAAATGTGTGTATATCTGCATATGCTTATGTATGTCTCAGTGTATATGTGCTCCATGGTATGTACCTCCTTGGTACAGAGGTTCATCATTTCCTAAGTTGTGGTTTCTCCAACTGCATGCCATATTTCATAATCTTTAGACCTTATATCCTGATATCATATAAAGGAATTAATCCTTATGCATCCTGATCATTTCTTTGTTTTCAAAATACTCCTTTGTTACACAAAATACTCTTTGTCTTAAGGGAAAATGTGTTTCCAGTCAGAGTGAAATAATATAATTACGTAAGATGCTAATCACAAGCAGGTGCATAAGTGTGTTTGTGTGTGGGAACATGGGAGTGTGTGAGTGTAGGTGTGAATGGACCACCTACTGGGGACAGTGATATCATGCAGAATAAAGAGCCACGATGGCAGACCAGGTTTGAATCTTGGCTCTGCTACCACTAAATTTTGTGATCATCTAAAAAGAACAGACACTGAAATGTGTTTATTTGGCTAGTTTTTCCAAAAAAAAAAAAAAATCTAATGTCTAAAAATCAGCAAAATTTATCAGTTAAATGCACAAACTCTAGGGACATAACACCCATCTTTCCATTGTTATCCTGGGAAAATTAATCTCTATGTAACTTTCTAATTGTATATATTCTCACCTATAATATTGGTAATTTAATAGTAAAAATACCAGCAAATCTTTAAACAATTTAGTATAATTAGTAGTTTAGAATGTGCCTACAAATGATTAATAGTTAACAAATGCTGATCAGTTATATTCTGTAGAATAGGTAGCCAAAAAATGGGATATGAAAAATAGCTTGTAACATAGTTTAGACACCATATGCCTTTCATTAAACAGAAAAACTAGCTGAAGGGATAAATGTGCATGCATAAACAGTAATACAAGTAATTCAGTCTAACCTGAACAGGACAAATGCACACCAAACCAGAAGCAAAAATGGCTTGCCTGATTTCACAGCAAATGACAGTAAGTGCCTTTACAGTCTCCCTCCTGCCACTGGGAAAGTGGTTGGCTCTCACCATCCATTGTCCTGCTGCTGGCATTTCCTTCATCTTAAATGGCACATTATGGTGGCTCCTCTCTGGCTCTCCAAGGAAAGAACCAATTGCCTTCTGTTTATTTCCTCCATCAATCAGGCAGAGTAATAGGCTATTTCCCCAAACCTCAGAAATGTGACCAGCTCAATTCCAGCCCTAGTGGTTTGGAGAGAGTCCAAAGACAAAGTAAAATATTAAGATTTGAAGATCAGCGTTTATGAAAAGTAATTGTGCCCACTTGGAATTTTTAATTATACTGTGTCTTCCTGACTCCTGGCAAAATGTACTAGTTCTTTTGGGGAACAGGGAGGAATCCATCAGAATGGAGATAAAACAGTTGTACTTATATTGCCATTTCTGGAAGAGCTGTGTAATATCCAAAACAACTCCCTTCATTCTTTCATTTACTCATTTTTTAAATAATAACTATTATTATTATTATTATTATTTCCAACACAGCATTCAAAGTCATCTAAGACTGAGCTGCTCAACTCTATATTCCTTCTTCTGTTTTTACCCTTAAAATCACCTCTCTCTCTCTCTCTCTCTCTCTCTCTCTCTCTCCCTCCCTCCCTCCCTCCCTCCTCCCTTCCTGCTTTCTTTCTTTTTTTTTACTGGGGTTTGAACTTAGGGACAACCTACCACTTAGTTACATCATTACATCTGTAGTATCCCCCTCTTTTTTCTGAGATAATATCTCACTGCATTGCCTACTCTGGAACTGGGACCCTCCTACTTCAACCCCCTGAGTAGCTGGGATTACAGGGGTGCTCCATTACATCCACCACCACTGCCTTTTTCTGAGTCCTGATAAACTCTGGAATTTCATACACCCGGATATTTATGGTGTATAAGTAACTGATATTTTTTCCAGATGCAATAGTTGAATCTCGTCCTTTGTCTATGTGCTTACTTCTGGTTGTTCTTTAGTTCCTAGCACAGATACTGTTATTCATGGACCCTCCCAAAATACCTGCATTAGAATTGTTTAGCTACATTTTACCCCTTTCTGTTCCTAGTTTATGTCAAATAATTTTATAGCACTCCACACATCATGATTAATTGATTGTCTGTACCCCAGGCCCCATTTGCATACATAGAACATGGACCACAGTTGATTCATTTTAATCCATAGCATATATTATGATAGAGGAGGAAAAGTTTGTTTGGACTCATTATTTCAGAGATTGAGTCCATGGTTGGCCAGTTCCACAGCTCTGGTCCAAGGTGAAGCAGGCAATCATCATGGAAGGGTGTAGCAAAGGAAGGCAGCTTAGGGCGTGGCAACCAAAAACAGAGAGAGCTCCTCCTCAAAGACAGAATGGAGACCCCAGAGGAACACCCCTCGTGACCTGCTTTCTCTAGCCACACTCTACCTGCCTAGAGTTACCACCTAATTAGTTCACATGAGTGGATCAATTCACTGATCATATCACATCTTTCATAATCTGATCATTTCACTTCTAAACATTCTTGCATCGTCTCACGTGAGCTTTGGGGATAAATCTTGTATCTAAACTATAACAATAAATTATGGCTGAATGACTAAATGGATAAATGAAACTCAGTTCCCTATATGTGAAATGGAAAAGGAGACCCAAAAGATCTCTTCAACTACAAAATAACATGAGTCTTTGACAAAACACCTAGTCAATGTGAACTCAGAAAAAAAAATCCATTATTTTCATTATTTCTTAAGCGATTAAGAAAACGTAAACTACAAAATGGGTCACCTGGAAAATGGCAGCTTTGCTTTGACAGAGATAAAGGTGTAGGCAATTAGATAAGTGAAAGGGATTTAAGGATGATTAATTACCAGGGTAATCCACTCAGATAAGATTTTAAGCAATTCCCAAACCAGGCAAATTTAAAAAGTGAATATGACCAGAGCATAGTAAGCAACTTTCTTAGTAAAAGGTGAAAATTCATTCTTCTGAATCAGTGGAGATAGGGGCCCTTTAGTTCAATGTGACGGTGATGCACATGGGGATATCCTTTAGTAAATATTTTAGGTGAGTATACATGGTATATTTATCAATAAACCACTATAATTTCAATTCAAATCTCTATATAAACACCAAAATTTTAATCACAATTAGGAATGCAAATAGATTAGTATATAATATTATTATAAATCAGGTATGTTCTCATTTTCCTGTAAGTAAAAAGCTTTTTTTTAATATTTATTTATTTAATTTTTGGGCTGACACAACATCTTTGTTTGTATGTGGTGCTGAGGATTGAACCCGGGCCGCACGCATGCCAGGCAAGCGCGCTACGGCTTGAGCCACATCCCCAGCCCCAGTAAAAAGCTTTTATGATGGTCTCAAAGCTTACTGGTGCTATGATGATTTTCTTTCTTTCTTATATTCCTACGGAAATTGAGATTGCCTGACTCGACAGCCTAGCTTTTCTCATTATGGATTTCAATTTGTTATTGTAAACAGTTGTCAAAAGACAAAATTACGATGGTTTAGTTTGAAGAAACATTTGGCTTTTATTTGTGATTCTTTTACCAGGTGGGCCACATCTCTCTGTATAAAATAGAATAGTGTTCCTCTGGATGTGACTGTAGGACAGGAACAAGGGAGCAGGACAGTTGAAAGCCAGAGTTGGTGACGTCAGGCCACTCTGGTTGCTTTCCCTGTGAGGGCTGGAAGCTGAGCTGACGTCCTTACTGCACATGCAGGAGGAACAGGCTCTTTCTGAGTCACTGCTGTGCATCTCCTGCTTTCAAGGCATGACCCTCTGTTTGGGGATTCGTCTGCTTCCTTCACACTTCCATTTGTGTGTGAGGTACTGGGCATGAGTGGCTCCATGCACTTGGTCTTGGTCTGATTCTGGCGCCATAGCAGTGGCCCCCCAAATATAAATGGCAGAAGACTCTTATTTTGGTTCTTCATCGTTCCTGTTGAGGATTACACTCCCTTCTCCTGTTCATTAAATATTTGGATCCAAATTGTCAATATTGAGGTTGTTTATCCTTATGATCCCTTTTCAACTTTCATATTTGTAAAGGCTGTATGGAATATAATATTACAGAATTTGTCAAGGTAAGACCCTGTTTATGGGTGTGAGTAATCTGTCCCTCCTCTGCAGTCATTAAGATCTCCATATTTTATGTTATGCATCTTCCCTCAAATAAGTGGAATTATTTTTTTATTTCTTATATTTGATATTCTTTATGCATCCAACCAAGGTCCAAAGATTCATGCCTTTCTCTTATTTAAGGAGTTTCTCAGCTTTTATTTAATTTAAATATAACAACTTTCCCTCTCAGATATTATGCATCTTTGAGAGAAGAAACTTTCTCCTTCCTCTCCTGCTATTTCACACTATCCTTCCCCCATCTCCTCACTGACACTACCCTCAGTGTGTGGAATGAATCCCAGGGTGACAGTTTGGGGGCCAGGGGAGAAGTAAGGTTGACTTTTTTTTTACAGCTTCAATGAAATAGAATTGAAAAATAGAAATTATGCACATTACAGATGTACAGCATGAGGGTTCCATGGATAGCTTTGACACAGATTTTGAAATGATGACCACAATCAAGCTAATCAACACATCCATCACCAAATATAGTCACCGTGTGTGTGTGTGTGTGTGTGTGTGTGTGTGTGTGTGTGTGTGTGTGGGACATTTGAAATCTACTTCTAGTAGATTTCAAGTCTACAGCATGGTATGGTATAATTCACTCTAGTCGTCATTAGATCCCGAAATTCATTTTATTTATTCATTAAAACTTGGTAGACTTTGGTAAAATTCTCTCTCCCCTCCACCCTCTGGAAACCACTGTCCTACTCTGCTTCTGCAACCTCAAGTCCCTGAGGCTGATGATGGAGTGACATCATGTGCTGTCTGTCCTTTGTGTCTGGATTGGTTCACTGAGCCAACATCTTCTGGTTCATCTCTGTTGTTCCAAACAGCAGCATTCCCTGTTTTCAAGTGTGCTGCTCTGGAGCTCGTCCACAGCACACTTTCTGTATCCCTCCATCTGTGAACTCCACTGTGGCCCACACAACTCCATCCAGTGCTGCATGGCCCTTCAAGGGCTCTCACTAGTGTCCTTGTGTCCTGGCTAGTTCTTCTGTGCTCACTCTGACCACACTGCTTCTCCCACACTCTGCTCAGCCTCAGCGTCCTGCCTTGCAGGTCCTGGGTGGCCCTTCTGCAGACACTTGCACAACTGGCTTCTTTTGTCTTTTATTTCTCTCCCCCAAGGTTTCCTTCTCAGGGATTTTCCCAGTCACTTTATGTAAAATAACTCTAGTATAATGTTTTCCCCTAGGGTTGACAACCAATTGGAATTTTTTAATTGTTTATTTTCCATCTTCCCATTAGATATTGCCTGGGTACCAAGGACTGAGTTGCTTATTATTGATATTTTCATAGAGTCTTGCAAAATTGTCTAAGAGCACATGGTGGATGTTAAGTAACTATTGATCAAACAAGTAAGTAACTGTATATTTTATTATGCAGCTTATACTATAAAGAGCATTATGGTTTGTTGAATATTTCTCTATACACTTAATTAAGTGACTGTGTTAAGGTGAGAAATCAAACTCTTCTTATTTAATATCTCCTACTTTTCTATGTCAGAAATATGTGATCCTTATTATAAGATTAGTAAATATTTTAAAAGCTAGTATTCATTGAACTTCTGTGCTTTATTTATATCATTTGACTTCACACTCAAAAGAAGATTGTTTATATGTTTTATTTTTTTGTTGGAACTCTGAGATGAAATAAGTTTAAATTGAGCAATGGTCACACGTGTGAGTGGACCCACTAATTAAAACTCAGATCTATTCAACTCCCAAACCCATGCTATTTACATTAACTATCTTTTCAGATCACAGTCCTAATTTAACTTCTCTGAATTAATAACTACATAAATCACTTCCACTTATAAAATTTTTACTTCATTTTGGTTCCACTCTTATATTCAAGCACATTTTTCTTGAGTTTAATTGGCCTGAGTCTGACATGAACTTTAGGTGATTTATTTAAAAGTTAATTTAATTTGTCAGCATTCTTTTGTGAATCTGCATTTAATATCGTAATTTTCCATAAATGCTCATTATAGTCTGATATGTTCTCTGAACAGTATTGGTTACAGCTCCTGTGAATAAGCTCACACATCCTACCACTGTAACAGTTGATTTTGCTCTTTTCTACAAGGAGAGAAGTTGTGTAGGCTCCTCCAACTTGCAAGAAATTGAAAAGAAAAAAAATGCAGATTTATGGCTATCATCAGAAATTGTTGTTCTACAGTTGGGTCAGAATGACATTTTAGCTGCAAAAATACAGGGTTTCCCCTGAGAAGGGCCTGGGCCTCAAGTGCTGGTGCAGAACAATAGCAATATGCCACACGCAGTTGTACATGATGAGGACATATGTAAAAATATGAAAGGATGGTAGTGTACCATACACCCTTGTCTTATATTCCCACCTGACCACCCGCTCTTGGGTTGTATTGAGGTGAGAATCAAGGATGAGTGAGCATTTCTGCTTTTTCATGAGGCTCAGTTAGAAACAAGGTCAAAGGACTAATATTCTGTGTTTGGGGTCATATGTCCTTAGCACTAAGAGAGCTACAAACAACAACAAAAACTTAAGTGCTTGGGGAACATCTTATGTCTTATTTTTATTCTCTTGTTCTGCTGAAATGACTTATCCAGTACTTCAAACACACAGAGCTTCTCCCTATACCCAGGTACCCCAGCAGCTTTAATGACTTATGTAACTTGTGCTAGCCCTCACCTAGAATATTCTTTCTCTTTTGCTGATGTTTGTGCTAATTTTTTCACTGACACCTAAGGCAGAGTTAGTTATAGCTTCTTTGTTCTCTGTATTTCAATGTGTCCACTTATTTAGCTCTTTCTCTCTGTTGAAAATGAGTTCCGATAAGACTAGATAATTAGCAGTAATAAAAAATTGCTATTTCTTTTTGTATTTCTAACTTCAAGCAAAATGCATGTTCTCATAAAGAAAACTGGTCACTGACGAATGAATGGATGAGAGAATGAATGAATGAATTTCAAGCATTTAAAATAAATCTAGGCTTCCAATAAAAGTTGAATATTGACAGGAAACGTTGACATCAAGACTACTGGATACTGTTTGCTATTGATTATGTTTCTCTTCAGGCAGGCAGAATGAATCAGGTCAGTGGGATATTGAAGGAGGTAACAATGAGAACTCTACCATCTAACATCCTGAGGTCCAATCCTTTAACACTTTCTTGCTCAGTGTCCTTTGATGAGTGTCTAAGCTTTTCTGGGCCCCAACATGCTCATATAAGAAAAAACCAAGGATATTGAGAGCTTCTCCATCAATTGAAGTCAGACTTAAATGAAATGGAACATGTGGACATGTTTGGTACAATGTTTTGCACACAACAAGCTTCTAGAAATCGGAACACTACAGGGAAACTTATATCAACTTACTCTCTTATTGCAATTGTCCTCTAGGAAGAAAAGTTCTGGCTATGGCTGTATGTTAAAAAAAAATGTGGTATCTTTAATGATTGAAGTTTCTGACCCGTCCTATCTAAAATGTAAGTCATGTTTTGCGATAAAGCATTGGTTCTTATATAACAGAGATAAATTTCAACCTGAAATTTACTTAGTTTAATTAAAAGCATTTGCATGTGCCTACCTTATCTCAAGCAATTTGCTAGGTATTAAAAACTCAAAGCATATTAGAACATGCCCTTGGCCTTGGAGAATTTGTAGATTGGGGATACATGAATAGCTACTTAAAATAGCCTGCAAAATTCCTGTTTGCTAAGAAGCTAGTCCAATTTAGGTGGATTGTTGGCTAAGCCACTTCTTAATAGACTGCTTACTTATATAGACTATTTCTACTGAAGAAAGGCCAGACATTAGGCTTCTACATAGAAAGCTGCCCTTAGGCTGTCATATTTAGCAGTCTTCATAGCGACAGCAATCTTACCTATGGGCAGACCTGGAATATCTTTAGAAATTAAAAATGCCTGTCTTTTCTTCTCTATTACATGCTTTTTGTTTACTTTTACTTGTTCGAGAAATATTGCCATAACAAATATTTTTGTTGTTATCATGGTGAAGTTGTGAGAACAGAATACTAATTAAACTTGAAAGACGGTTACCAAGGAGTAAATACTCATGTACATTCTATTTCTTTCTCACCTGTGAATGCGTGTGTGTGTGTGTGTGTGTTGAACCTGCTTATCATTTTAATCATGCAATGGTAAAACAAAGAATTCTTGGGTGTAAATATGTACCATGTCATGCAGTAAATGTATGATAAGCAAAGCATTGGAAACCATCCATGTTGGTTGCTATTTCAATAATGAGCACTAGAATATTGACAGAAATCCTCAGGAAGTGTCACCCAGCATGAGTATTGCCCTACAACATATGTTAAGAGTTCTTTTGCTGGAGAAAATGTGAAGCTAACAAAACAACTAAAATTGACTTAACCCACAGCATGGTACAAGTACAATTTGCATGCAGAGGCATGTGCTTGTACACACATCATACATACATACACATAAACATGTGAGCACCACATTTGCATGCATACATGAGTACACACACATGTGCAGGCACACCTTTACTACTGTGAGCTTTACATACTGAACATCAGTGTGTTTCACTAAAATGTCCATCTCCGTTCTCCCTGTGCAGAGATACTATAGTATATTTCCCCACGATGATCACAGGTTTTCAAACAATGGCTCCGAGATCAGAGTTGTCTTCTAAATACTTAATATATGTTATTGACCCCAAACCACAAATGCTTCAAGAGCAACGGGACAATAAAATACATCTTCATTGTAGGCAAAGAAGAGAGGAAAAGTTGTAACAAGCAGGAACACAACATTTTAGCAGATGAATTAAGCAGCCATCATGAATTCAGTCAGATTTGGTAGTAAATTCTCTCAATTTAAAATTTCTCTGGTCAACTCAGTCACTTGACTCTAAAAGCAACTCCTACAATCCTCAGTTAAAATGTTATAATGAACCAGGTGCTGGGCCTACTCAAGTGGCTGAGGAAAGTGGATCACAAGTTTAAGGTCAGCCTGGCCTACTTAGCAAGACACTGTCTCAACATTTAAAAAATAAATATGAAAAGGTCTGGTGATGTAGCTAAGTATTACAGCACCCCTGTGTTCAACTCTCAGTAACGCAAAAAAGAAAACAAAATCTATAATGGATATTATATTCTTCTATAAATAAGCTGAGTTGGACATTAATTGCTTTTATAAATTTAAAGTTTAACGTCCATCCATTTCTAGATTGAGCCAAATTTGATTTCTTGATTCATTTTATACAATTTTTCCCTCTCTGGAAGCTTATAGGAATCATAACTTTTTAAAAATAATTCACAAAACTCTGCTACTAATTTATCATTCCTTATCCTTGACACTTAGTTGTTTTGTTTGTTCTCTGTTTTCTGTTTAAAAGCCTTACACACAGAAGCTATGAAAATTGTTTTTACATTCTTTACTTGATATTCCTCTTCTGTCTTCTTTTTATTTTTTATCTGGTCTATAATAACTTTTATTCGGATATTAATTATTTTGAAAAATCCGCTAATTTGTTTATTTTTTATTTTTGATTCTGTATATTGTTTTACTTTTGTGATTTTTTTTTTTCTCTTTTGAATACTGGTAATTGAACCTAGGGCCACTTTACCACTCAGCCACATCCCCAGCCCTTTTTATTTTTGATTTTGAGAAAGGATCTTGCTATGTAAGCCAAGCCAGCCTTGAACTTGGGATCTCATTCCTCTAACCTTGGCCTCAGTCACCTGCTGGACTTGTATGATACTTTCTAAAGAACTTCTTCAAGTCTACCTTTATAAAAAAAATGTCATTTATCATCCCCATTTTATTAAGAATACCCATAAAGTTCTCTGTCATTCATTGAATGCTATTTTGCAAATTATTCATCCAAGAACTTTATATATTTGAAGATATTAAAATAATTTTTGAAATTTTATTTTTTCTGCATTTTTAAAAATAGCAGTTGGCATTTACCATATCTGAGTGCAGCACTGAATGGTTGAGAAGCTTTATGTTCCTACTTGATTGTCTGTGCCCAGAATGAGGTATGGACCTGAATGCTTGCATGGAATTTTCTCAGATGCCACTTCTGCAGGGTTTTATGTGGGGCCCCTGAGGTGTCACCCCCAAACTAATCCTCTATTCATCCTGGTGGGAGGTGTGTGCAAGCCTGGCAGGTGTTCTGAGAACAGGAGAGTCAGAACGCCTAATTCCCTCTGCGGACTTTGATGAATCCACCTGTGCAGATAAGGCGACCCTCATTGCCCCCCCTCATTGCCCCCCATGGGCCTTCTTGCCCCAGCATCAAAATCTGCTCCTATTCTGAAAATTGAGAAAGTCCATTTCTAAATTTCTTCTGAAATAATGGACCCCCTGCCTGCAAGACGGGTATCAAGCTCTCTGAAGTCTCCTAAGCAAAGTAAGTAACTCAATCATGTGACAATTTCTAAGGTCTTCTTGACATTTTCTGTTGTTACCTCCTTAACATTCTCTGTCTCTGTTCTTTTACTGGGGAGTTATGTATTTTTCATTCTTTTCTTGTAACTTAATATGGGTTTTGGAAAGTCAGCTAAATACCTCCATGTGAACTGGACTCCATTTTGTTAACAACATTGATTATCACAGTGAAATTTTTGAAAAATTATAATGTTAAATTTTAAAAAGTAGACTCCTACTATACAGTAAATTTGCTCATTGGAATAGTATGCCACAATTAAAACAATTTTTTTTTATAAATTCTGCATATCTGTCTGCAAAGAGGCTATGGTGAGGAATAGGTAATAATAAATTTTAGAGTCAATGTGTTTGAAATAATATTTTAAAATATTCAGATAAGAAAGCAGTAAAAATGAGTGGTATATTCCAAGACATTAACAATGGATCAAAGTGGTAGAATTGTTAATTGTTTTTAACTTTTTTCATCATTTGTGTCTCCTATTTCCTTTGATGAGTAGTTAATAATATTAAAATAAAAAATAACTCAGATAGTAGAATCTATGTGTCTTTCTTCAGGAGAAAGCTTATTTCCAAGTCTTGCTTAGAAACCACAGGGCCTTCTCCATGCATAGCTGCCCAGTTGCTTTCACCAGCTGGACCCTCTGGCAGTGCACCAAGAGAATGCAGAGCTCATCTGATTTCAATAATTATGGAAATTGTTTAGCAGCTGCTATTTCTTTTCTATTTAACCTCTCTGTAGAAATGCGTATTTTGTTACAGGAGTTGAGAATGAGAATTAGTCTCTTTGTGCCATCAATGTAGAACATGTGGACAGACAGAACAGGCCACCATTAAGTAGTTGTGTAATTCTAGTAAAGCCAAGCATGGGTTTTTTCTCAGCATAAACATTTTTATTAATCTATTGGATGAAGTTTTGACTCCAACATAACCTTGATAAACAATGTTGTCCCCATCTTACGTAATGATAATTAAGAAACTTATTTGAAATTACTCAGATGGTACAATTTCCTGGATCTGTTCACATCTTCATAAACTTTTTTCTGGATATACTTTGAACCAAAAGAAGTACTGTATAGTTACATATATTTACTAGAATGTTTCAAAAAACTTAAATCTTTATATCCTAACAACTTGAATAGAGATTTTTTTAAAAATAGTGCATGTTGGGGCTAGGGATGTGGCTCAAGCGGTAGTGCGCTCGCCTGGCATGCGCAGGGCGTTGGGTTCGATCCTCAACACCACATAAAAAAGAAAATAAAGATGTTGTGTCCACCGAAAACTAAAAAATAAATATTAAAAAATTCTGTCTCTTACTCTGTCTCTTTAAAAAATATAGTGTATATTAAATGAGAGAAAATGTTTTTATTTCATTCTTATATTATCACAGTTACTAGTAAACATACCTTTGGGGCACACTCATATCTCTGAAACCTTGGGGTTAGATTGAAAACTACCAGCCTCACTTCTTATTTCTTACTGATTTTTATTTTTGCTTTATTATTTATTATAACTAGTGAAAAACCACCTTCACAAAAGTACTTTATCATTGAAAGAAATTAAAAGGGATTAAATGTTGAAAGTGTGAAATGTCTGAAACTGCTGGTTCATGTTTCCTAAACAGTAGACTATCCCTGCCTTTTGTTTCAAATCATTTAAATCACCCTTAAGGGTCCTTCCTGGATAAGTGAACACATAGTTTGGGTATTGAAGAAATTTTCATAAATACCAGAGATGGAAAATTCCCTAAGCTGAATCTAATTCAATGAACTTGTTTTACAGAGACATTAAAATTAGGTCATCACAAAACTTGCCAGAGGAGGCTGAACTGATTAACAAAATGCTATAGTTATTTCACTTTGATGTTTTATGACAGTGTTTTGTGCTGACTTGGTCTTGGCCAGTGAATAACTTTGGTCTTCCCACAGTCTTGGTATAGGGGACATTAATGTATTAAAATGTAAGGATTCTGGCTGTGAAATGTACAGGACAGCATTCCTCTGGTGAGCAAACTATGGACACTATTCTGGTGAGTCATTACATCCTAAAAAAATTGATTATTTTGGACATAATTAGGTATCTATTTTTATTGTGTATAGATAGAAAAAGACCTAAATAATGTCAAAACTTCGGTTATAAACAATTAACTAGTAACCAACTCAAAATTAATATATAGTCACATGCATTCTTTTATTGATATGCTCCTTTTATTCATCTAACAATTTAATTAAAAACTTTTCTTAATGTCATGTGTCATTGTATCTTTTGTGAATTTAAAATATTATTAAAATTATTAGTAATTCAAAATCTAGTAAAACTCACAGAAGCATACATTAAGCTGAATGCTCCAATGCACATTCATGATCCTACTGAACCAGGTGGTTTATTCTATCCGTGACACTTCAGAGGAGACTCAACAGAGGAGAGGAGACTTCAAGGAGAAGAGTACCATTGAACCCAGCGAGAAGTCAGGCACAATAAAGGGAAATTAGGAGAATAAGCAACTGAGAAAAGATGAGTTTTAGTCATGCCAAAATCTGAAAAAGAGAAAGGCACAATATTATTCTGAAAAATGCAGTGAGGAAACCGAGTTCAGGTTAAAGAACTCATATTACCCTGAAAGAACTTGGAGTCCATTCACATAACACCCATGGCATATCTTCTGTTCTTCTACAGTAAGGATTAAACTGTGGCTCAAAATTAGGTTTTCTGGATATGCCATTCGCAAATGGATCATTCCTGTCTGAACTCTAAATATTAAAACATCATCTGACTCTGAATAGTACTTTCTCAGCTCGAAGTCTACCGTCAGGAAATGTGGCTAATAGAAATCTTGAGATTAAAACAGAGAGTGTATTTCTATAGCCTGAAACAATGACTACTCCATCAAAGTTGTTTTATACAAAAAGAAAGAAAAACAGATTATTTGTCCCATTCAAAAACCCATTAAACTTCAGCACTTAACCTTTTCACTCTAATGTTCTAATCTGCTTTGGCATTTTCCTTAATGCGGGGTTAGCAAATTTCAGTAGCCACAAGAGGTGGTAATTAACCTAGCAGAAAAAGATGACCAAGTTAAAGTAGGTAGGATAATAGGCTGTGTTTGGTAGGAGCTGTAAAACACCTGAAGCTAACGCCCAGCCTAGAGAGACTTTGAATGTTAAGTCCAAATTCAAGTGGAAGACATCAGTTGAAATGTGGTATGGCAATGTAAAATCTGGTTTTTCTAAAAGAAGCTAGAATTTATAATTTTTTAAAGCAAGTTTTCATACTTTCTCAGCCTCTGTTACATACTTTGTGCCCCGGGCTTCAGTGGGGGAGTGGTTGATCTCAGCTCAATTCCTTGTGTCTCTGCCATTCCATAGTAAGAAGATTTTGAGGGAAAATAGCCATTTTGCCTCATAATTACTCCCAAAATAACAAGTGATGTGAGATAATCTGCTCCCTTTCAGCGCTATACACTCTGGACTCTGGGTATCCAGGGACCGGGTTGGCCAGGACCACAGCTACAGGACACAGTGATAAAGTGAAGGATACAGGACAGAAGAGTTTCCAAGAGACAGATTTCTGTGGAAAATGTCCCTAAGGCATTCACAGAAACAAGTTAATTCTACATCTGGGGCAATGCACCTTCCTTCTGGTTCTGGCACTTGACCCAAACCTAATCCAGTTGTTTCTTTAGAAAAAGGTCACTGTAAAATAATAACAAGGATTAATATGGAGGAAAATAAGGCATCATGTTTTTGGACATTATTCTGGTGAGTCATTAGGTCTGTGGATTCTCCCTATAATCTTCCCTATTATTTCTCAGATAAGTGGGCAGAAGGGCACTTCTCTAGCATCTGGAGACCTGGGCTGAATAGAAGTAACAAGCCGACATTAAGGACGTGTTCAACCACTCTGAAAGTTGGGTTTTTCATCTCCAGAGTCTTAATTATATTATTCTTTTATTACTCAGAGGATCACCATAATTAAATTAAATGAAATCACTAGTAGATACCACAAATACTAAATCCTGATTATTCTTTTTCTGTCCTAAATGTTGTTTTGAATTAGGTCTCTCTCACCATTTCTTTCCCACTCTTTTTTTCTCTGTCATTCTCTCCCTCTCCATATACGTATGTGTATACACCTACACACACAAACACATATATTCTTCATACATATATTATATATATATATATTCTTTTACCTTTTATGAATCATATAATTATATATATTCCTATATAAATGCGTATAGTTATAACTAATAATATACATATAAATATATAATTAGAATTAATAATTATATATATTAATATATATATAATTTTATGTATAACTAATTAAAAGTAAAAGAATTAAATCCACTTGAGTCAACAGAATTAATATAGTTAACATTTCCTTCGAATGTTCTAAGATGTAAGATAAAACAAAAAAATATTATCAGTAATGTTGTGGCTTAGATATGAGGTATCCCCCTAAAGTTTATGAATGAGACAATGGAAGAATGTTCAAGGTGAAATGATTACATGATGAGAGTTGGAACCTCATCAGAGGAGTAGTCCACTAGTAAGGATGAAGTGGGCAGTATCTGTTGGCAGGTAGGGTGTGGCTGGAGGAAGTAAGTCACTAGAGGCATGCCCTTGGGGTTTGGACATTGTCCCTGGCGAGCAAAGTTCTCTCTTTGCTTCCTGGGCGCCAAGTTCTGAGCTGTTTTTCTTCACCAGGCCCTTCCACCACGATGTTCTGCCTCACCTTGTACCCAGAGCTATGGAGTGATCTGATCATGGACTGAACCTCTGAAACCATAAGCCAAAATAAACTTCTTCTTCTCTAAATTGTTCCCATCAGGTATTATGGTCACAGTGACAAAAACCTAAGTAAAACAACTAGCAAAATTTAATCTTTTGAAATTGCATTTGAAGAAATGTTCTTGATTTTTTTTATTTAAAGAAGCAAAATTCAGAATTTTGTTGTAATCATTCTATGTTATGCTGTTTTTATTAATGCATTGTAATTTTACATAATATTGAACACATTTTCTCCACTCCTTTCCCTAGTATTTTTTCTTTCCCTCACCTCCTCTCTCTCCCAATCCGTTTCCTGTATCCTCCTGATCTCTTTTCATTTATTTGTTAATTAGTATATTATAACTATACAGAAAAGTGGGATTCATTTGGATCTATTCAGATGTGCATATCCTGTAATTTGTTCAGTTTTGTTTCCCAGTATCTCCTCTTTTCTTTCCTTCTTCCCTCCCATTGATCACTTTCCTCTATCTACTCGACTATTCTCCCTTCTGTTTTCATGAGATAAGTTTTTCTTATTTGCCGCAGTCTGGCTGCAGCAAAATAACCAGGGCGGTGGGGGGGGGGTGACGAATAACTTGTGTAGGTTGATGCAGCAGGAATAGAAGCCGTTTATTGTAGGACAGGAGTGGTATTTATAGATTTTATACAGCTTATCTAATTAGCATAAAATAGATACAGCAGTCAACCAATAAGGAATCTCCACACTTAATGGCTCACTTTTGTTACTTCACAAACCACTCCCTCTGGCATTTGGCCAGGCACCATCCAGTCTTGTTTACAGACTCTAACATTTCTCTGGCAAAATACCAGGTGCCATCCTGATTTGTTTACAGACCTTAACACTTATTCATATTTTTTTCCTCCCCAGCTTCATTGGACCCTTAACTTTTTGAGTTTGGCTTATTTCACTTGGCATCCAGTTCTACAGTTCCATTCATTCAACAGCAAATGATGATTCATTCTTCTCTGTGGCTGAATAGGACTCCATTGTGTATATATAACACATTTTCTTTATTCACTCCTCTGTTGATGCACATTTAGGCTGGTTCTATACATTGGCTATTTTGATATGTTGTGCATGTATCTCCATAGTTTGCTGATTTTATTTCTTTTGGATAAATACCAAGAAGTGGAATAACTGGGCCAAATGGTGATTCCATTCCTTGTCTTTTGAGGAATCTCCATACTGATTTCCAAAAATATCCTTTTTTTTGTGGCCTAAGGTAGTTTGCAATGCCTTAATATATGGTCTAATTTAAAAATAAAACCCAGTAGAATTATATTAATCATTACCATTTAACTATCTTCACATTATTTATCATATTATGTTAGGCTGAGAAAGTTATGGAGATTATCCCAGGTCCTACCTATATTAGGGTATTATAAATTTAGAAAACAAATTAATGATTATGCACCAGAGAACCACGGGTGGATGGGGCACAAAAAGAAGCATAAAAATGTTTCAAATATTCCTCTGGCTTAGGCTGGCAATTAGCGAATGCAGCTTTGGATTTTGTCATTTGGACCAACTGGCTATAGTGATAACTATTAATGACCATTGGCCATAATGATTCATTTTAATGTGTGGTTCCAAAATGCTATGGCAACCTGAGCCTGATTTCTTGATCTATAATTTTACAGAATATACTATTCTGAATTTGGATTCAGATTAATAAAGAAGAACTTTGTTAAAAATGTATTCAAAAAAGTTAACAATGAAAAGCAGTGGTGCAGAATGTTTAAACTAAAATGTAACATGATTACTGAGGCATTCGTTTGTGTGGTTTATTACACCTACATCAAGCATTGTGATGCCTTCCTGAAAAAGCACAGACCTGGTACAAAACCAAGACAGAGCAAAAGAAAAGGAGGCAAATAACAATTGCAATCACTTGTTCTGCTTCTACAGAGATGGTAAAAGTGGAAAACATACACAAAAGCTTGCATTTTTTATACTGAGCTCTTTTTAAGTAGAGTTATTCTTGACACCCTGGATGAAAAATAAAATCTATCAAAGGAATAAATATTCTGCAGGAGGAAAGCTCAAATACTCACAAGACAGGAGCAGCAAATAAGAGAAATGTTGCTTTCTTACCAATGGGAGAAAATCATTCAGCAATCTGAGGAGTTTCCTTTCTGTGTCCTAACGAATGAAACTCATTTCAGCAAAGTGAAATTAAAAACTCCTGAATGCTATAGTTTTGAATTTGGCTGAAACATTTTTAAAGCTATAATATTGTACTTAAGTTGTCACTAAGACTCACTGCCTCATTTTTGCAAAGTAGTTTGCTTTTCAAGGAAAAATAATTGCTATATGCAAAGAAGCTTCTGTGTTGGTTACTGCAGAATAAGGCTATATGTATATCTTTTTTTTGCCATAGAACATTTGTTTTCTACACATAGAAGCATTTTTGCAAAGAGTATGGAGCAACCGCTATTCTGTGGTTCTCAAGAGGAACAGCATAGAAAACACAGGACTCTTGTTTTCTATCTCCACTGAAATTCCATGCCTCCCATTTATGGGCATTCTCAGTCACATTCTCTCTGCGGAGGCTTTCCCTCATCCTGATCAGATGGTGTCTTCCTTCTTCAAAATTCCCTGTATTGTCTGTGCAACTATTCTCACTTGCACTTTTGTATTTCCAATTATGGGTCTGCATAGAGGAGTGGCCCTGGAGAAGTAAGTCTCTTGAAGGTGGAGTGGTCCTGTCCCAAGACTGCCTAGTGCATGCTGGTATAGAGGGAACCTATGTGACACTCTGACACTAGAGAAACCTTCTAGGGGCCTCCAGCCTGCCTGGATGTGAACAGTGCAGATTTCCATTTCAAAAGTTAGTTACAAGCTCTCTGTGATCCCCAGGCCCTCCCTGTCACTGTAGTGCTGCCCTGGCATGGCTGACCAATGCTAATTGCAGAAAAAGCTTACCCTTCTTGAAATACACATGCTTTCTTACCTCCTAAGCTTTATAAATGACACCTATATTTCCTGATTAACAAGTTGTTTCCTTCTCCCTTTGAAATGTTAAATCAGGCCATTATTCTAACTGCTTTGGTTGCTACCACTGGGTGCTGCTGAGAGGACTGGCTGTATACCGTGTACCAAATATCCCTTATTTCAATGATGCTAGTACAAATTTCTCCTGGCAACATTGTGTTTCCACCTGCTGGGTTCCAAGCTTATTGCTCTTTTTGCTTCATTCTGGTTAGACTTTTTTTTTTTTAATACCATTCTAGTTTTTGCCATCCATATACCGAAATTTAACAAGCCACTTATCACCAGAAATGTCACTGGATTTTCTTTTCTTTTCTTTAGACCCTTGTTATTTTTTTTTCTTACTGCAGATCAATTATAGTTCATGCAAACATCAGTCCATACAGACATCTTTCTGTAACTAGTATATTTAGAATAGAAGGATTGAGATCTCCGTCCCTTCCTTCCCAGAAGCCCCTGTGCTTTTTAAATAAATCAGTCCATTCCATTCTGCAGTACATATATCCAGAGATCTAAGGAATGGCAGAATTTAGATCCCAGAAAATCAGTTGCATCCTTCTGTGCAAGCAATTGTTTATGTATTCAACATGTATTTGCATAATGAAAAAGAAAGTCTCCTAAATGATTCCTCCTATAATAAAAAAATATGCTTTGAAGTGATTGCTTCCACCTATGCACATAAAAGTAACAAGCATAATTATTATTTACCCCAATCACAAATGGTAGTTCCAGAGATGCCATTCTGCACAGTGCCCAGGGTGAAAAGCCAGCATACAATAACACTGAGTCATGAGTGAACAGTGCAGGTGGCGTGGAAGATGAAAGGTCATTCCTTTTCTGTCAATACAGGAACAAGTGTGTTCTAAATCTGTCTCTGACATTCTGTGTGAAGTATTATTGCTAGCATTTTGGCAATCTTAATTTTCACATCTCTCATAGAACACCCTATTATTATCTCCTAAGTGTTAAATATGAATTGATTGAGAAGGTAGCCATACAACTGAGTTTCAAACAACCAAACAAAAAAGGGTTATCATCCCAGAATTTAGATAATGGACAATGGGGATGCATTTAAATCAGAGTTTAGCCAGGGAATCAGCATTTACACCAAGGGATAGGTCTAGCAAGCAGTAGACCTAGGGTATTCAGTCAGGGCTCTCAGAAGCTAAGCCGTGGCCCTTTCCACGTCAGCAATGCTTTTCACAAAAAGATCAAACAAGATATTGCATATGATGGGAATTTTCATAGTAAAAATCATTTCTAACATTTCATGTGTAAATGCCAGTAATTATAATAATTTTGACACATTTGGTGTCCCTCATGCCTCTATTATATAACCTGATCTGCATGTTGCTGGGAGAAAAATGTGTTGATTTTTTCCAATGCAGTGGATAAAGCATGGGCTTTTGAGTAGTTTGCTAGCTATGTCAGCTCTCTGAGCTTCAATATTCTCATCTGTAAAGACTTTGACAGCATTCAGAGAGAAATTAAGTAAGAAAGGGACTGCAAAATGCATCCTATTTACATAAACTTACCACTCAGAAAAAAGTCAGCCGCCTCTCCATAAACTGAGAGAAATCATTTACGTCAATTTTGCAGAATACTAGTACTGACAAGAATTTTAGTGATATCTGATATGATTCCTTATTTTTCCAGAGGTGAAAGATAGGTTCTGCAGATTTGATATGACTTTCCAAAGCTTATAGTGATAGATTTAAGGAGAGGAAGTTCTGACATATTTGATACACCTTCCTGTGTCCAGAGTAAGGTTGCAATTCTTAATGGCAATGCTAGCCTAGATTTCAGGGAATTCATTCAAAACCACACATAATGCTGAGACAGGCTGAAAGATGCCATTAATAAGATCAGTCCTACACCTTTCCTCATAAAAGGTACTGCATATATATCTGTTCATTTTCCAAGGCAATGAGAATTATCCTAATTGAAAAGTAGTACAAAAAAACTATTTTTATATTTTAAGTAATTTATAAAAATTATTCTGAATAAATTTCTTATTATGAAACTTACAATTCATCACCACATATGTAATTTTGAAAATTAATCATTTTGGTAACATCTTGATTTTCCAAAAAGATGAAATAACTCATTTTTATCATTATATTACAGATTAAGTCAGATGTAATTAGACTAAGCTGTAGTTAAACTTTTCATTCTTTTTCCAATTGAGCAAGAAATCACTAAGAGAGATAGAAATAAGAACTTTTCCTTTTGCAGAATTCCTCAGAAAAGGCAATTTATTTTGATTGATTTTCAAATTTATTGCTCATTAAGTGTGCCTTTGTTGGTTTATACCACTTTTCAAGTGCAAATACTAGGAATTCCTCATTTTGGTAAAATCTCCAAAATGGTTCTTTAGTTACCTAAATGCAAGGCAAACAAGAATGTGTGTAATCTTCTGCTGGTAGTAAGTAACCAAGCAGTGTCTACAGAGGTTCAAGTTATAGGTGAGTGGGTGGGTGGTGGAATAACACCTATTAAGTCAGTTGATTAAAGAACATGGATTCACAAATTAGAAAATTTTTGTGGATTCCAGAAATGTTTTAGTCAGGAAGTACCTATCATCCTAAAACCCTTTCCCCATGAAAACATGTGTAATAACCTGAATGCTTGAAACTGGAAAAATCTCAGGCATGTAGGAGGCACTTGGGGAAATTCAGTTTTTCACCTTTCTCTCTGACCATTCCTATTCCGTGATTACCATCGTTTCTATTAGGAAATCCTCTCTGCATCAAGGGCCTCTGACCCTCCCACGGAGGTCCTCACAGAAGCCCTAATTCTAACTGAACAGCTTTGGCATGTATTTTTAATTTTATTTTTTTGTTGTTGTTGTTCATAATGTTTAGATTCATAGTAAATTCCCCGCCAACCATGGGTTCTTGCCTAGTGCCTCTCAGCCTTTCTTCTGTCTTCTTAATGAAATCACCAGATTTTACATTCTCAAGCTGGGGATTTCTACTCCTCAGTGTGACTCTGACCTCATTAAATTGGAAAACTTCTTAGCAACTCAGCACTGAGAATATACCATCTTTATGTAGTTTAGGGGAAAAGGTTTTCTTACCTCGAGATGGAAATCAATCAAAATTAAAATTCAAAAGATCCTAGTGATGATCTGCTTCCATTAATTTCATATTCTTACTGTAGAATATTTTTGTTAAAGGCTATTCTGAATGTAATGACACCTAACAGATGAGAGGCTTCTTTAATAAATAAGAATATTATAAGAAATGAAACTGATCATATCCGTTTAATAAAAAATGGTGTAGAAAAATAAAGCTTCTGTATTGAATATGTGATATTGAAATTAGGGGAGGGTATTCACAAGTGTCACTCTGCTATAAATTTTTCTACATCTTATTTATTTTGTAATTTTTTTTGATTTTCCAGTGTCAACAGACTTCTGATTCACACATTGAAATCACTATAAACAATGGCAATGTTTAATTAAGAAAAGGAGTCTTTATTTTGTCACACTTAGAAAAAGTGTGTCCTAGTCAGTCAGCTGCCACCAAGTGTCATTTACTGGGTAGCTTAAACCACAGAAACCAGATTTCCCACACTTCTGGAAGCTGTACATCCAAGATCAAGGTGGCTGTGTGGTCTACTTATAATGAGGGCTCTGCCTGGCTTGCAGATGGCCACCTTCTTACTAACCTCACCTGGTAGAAAGAACAAGCAAGCTCTAGAGTGTCTCAGCAGGGTGCCAATTCTAGCAAAGGGCCCCAACTTCACATCACCCAAGAACCCATCTGCAAACATCATTAAATTAGTCGGAGCTTGATCACAAAATTTTGTTTTATTATTTTTCCACTGACTTTTCTCATAGTGGCAATTTCACTGAAATGAAAATAAAAGCAAATTAATGTGAAAATATCTAATTTTATTTTTTTTAATCCATATTCTATGCTCAAGATGCATTGACAAGCAAAATTAAAACCTGCCTCCTTTTGTGCTATGACACCCTAAAGAGAAAGAGAGAACACGGGAGAGAAAGAGAAAGAAGATTGAAGACAAATAAATGTCCTCCAGCAATTAAGAAATGCTACTTTAGATAATGTTATGTTTGTGGTTCTGTTCTCCTAAAATTTGTAATTTCTGTTTCCTAGAAAATTTTCCGTGGGACACAAAGTCTTCAGGTAAGTGCTGTTTATTGCTGGTCCCTACTGGCAGTTACTATGTGTCCTAGACACATACTGACACAGCAAATCAATCAGTGGGGATATTATTATGGAAATCCTTTGGCCTTAATTACTTCAGCAGCAAATAAATCTAGAATTTATTTTCTCCCCATAGGTAGCGTGAGCATTTGCAGTGATCTCCCACTTAATTTTATGTACTTCTAATGAAGTCATTGACAGGGGACAGAAAACCGAAATTTAGAAGATGATAACATATGTTCTTTTCACTGAGTAGGAAACAGAAGTGATTCAAAACTGGCCAATATTGTGAATGCTGACGGGAGTTTAATCCATGAAAATGTGGTAGAGTGGATGAAACAGACACAGTTCCCCCCCACCACCACCCATGTAGGTACGTTCTCTGTGGTATGATTTTTGCCATTATTCAAAAAAGAGGTGGAATCTTTCTCTCCATCCTTTGAATCTAGGCATAGCCATACAAATTGCTTTTGCCAACAGGACATTACCCAACATGAAACAAATAGAACTTGATAAGAGTTTGTAGTACTATTCGCGAAGCTTGGCAGATTATTTGCAAAGAGGTGAAGATTCAGGGAACTCTGGCCCAAAGCCTGATAGTTTGAGACATGTGAGTGAGGTCCCTCTAGACCACGTAACCTTCATCAGAGCTGCCGTCTGATGGTCGATCCCAGGAAACAAGTTAAATACATGCTCACAGTTATTTATATGAGGCCATAGTGAATGCAAATGACTGAAGCAATAAGAAAGTTTATTAGCAACCCCTCAAATAAATGACTTCTTTATATTTGATTGGTTCAAACCAATTTAATTGAATTTGATAGATATTTCAACCAATGGCACTGGTAACATATGCAAGAAAATAAAACTTGATCTGTCCCTATCTCTATAAAAACAAAAACATACGCAAAGTAAAAAAAAAAAAAAAAAATTGGAAAAAATATTGAAATATCCGAAGAATTGATTTAAGCATTAATTTAAATACTGCATCCAAAGCAAAGAATAAATAATAAATGGTATCAAATTCACACCTTTTGCTCTTCAAAGATAACTATTATATAAATGAAAAGGTAAACCACAGGATGGTAGAAAATATTGAAAATGTGTATTTGAGAGAGATGATATATCTCAACATATCAAGACTCTGAGAACTAACTAATGAAACAACCCAATTTTAAAAGTGTCCCAAATAATTTAAACAGTTATTTAAGCAAAAAAAGAAAAATAAGTACATGAATAGATGATACACATGAATAGTGATTAGGGAAATCATATTAAAATCACATAATCGCATTCCTACCAATATACATCACTTGAATAATTACATTTGGAAAGATTCTTCCCAAGAGCCTCAGATAGGACATAGAGCAACTAGAATTTTTGGCCACTATGTAAATAGCACAACCACTTTAGGACACAGTTTGGCAATTACTTAAAAATTTAAACATGTCCCTACCATATGAACCAAATATAAATGAAACATTATCTCTACCCAAAGAACTGTTTTTGAGGTGAGGATTCAGCTCAGAGGTAGAGCACTTGGCTAGCATGCACAAAGCCCTGTCCCAGTGCTAAAAAATAAAATACAATAAAATAGAATTATTTTTGAATGATCATGTTGTTTTATTTGTAATAGTTAAAACTGAAAACAATCCATGTGTCCTTCAACACAAATAAATAAGTCAAATGTGGTATATACACACTGCTCAGCAATAAAATTAGAATACACACACACACACACACACACACACATACACACACACATCCTTATTAAGCCTGGTTAAAATATTGAACATATGATCTCATTTAATTTATTTAGCATGCCCACTGAATAAAATAGAAATTTCTAGCTGTACTTTAAATATCTTAAGACTGGGGGGTTGTTTATGTCAACCAGTTTTACAGCTGATTCACATCAAATCCCCAGGCTGGCAATGACTCTGTGCTGTTCCCATAATGCCACATAAGTGACTCAATGCACTGGAGAGTTGGGTAAAAACAGGGCAGGGAAGGCTTTGGATCCCACCACATCTCAACAGAGCTGAATCACAGGAGGTAATAGAGAGAGAAGAAAGGAGAGAGAGATCACCTTTTGATCTTATCATTTTAAAATTTCATTCTAAACAGTTATCATAACTGGGATAAAGCTGAGAAGAAAAGGAGTTTGGCTTCTGTTTACTTCTTCTTCCCTTGTTGTTGTTCACCCACAAGGACGGTTATGGCTTAGATATGGTATCCTCCAAAAGCTCATGTGTGAGACAATGCAAGAATGTTTGGAGGAGAAATGATGGGGTTCTAGCCTTAACATAATTGGTGAATTAATCCCTGGTTGAATTAGCTGAGTGGTAACTGGAGGCAGGTGGGGTGTGGCCGGAGGAAGTGGTTCATTGGGAGCGTGGCTAGGAGGTATATGTTTTGTATCTGGAGAGTAGAGTGGCCCTCACCTCTGAAACTGGGAGCCCTCACATAAACTTTTCCTCCTCCACAGTTGTTCTGGTGGGGTCATTTAATCACAGCAGCAA
This sequence comes from Callospermophilus lateralis, assembly GCF_048772815.1. Lineage (NCBI taxonomy): Eukaryota > Metazoa > Chordata > Mammalia > Rodentia > Sciuridae > Callospermophilus > Callospermophilus lateralis. Next base: position 9,174,881 of record NC_135318.1, read on the forward strand.
AAAAAGCTGACTAAAAGAAGGAGATGCATGCATTATTACAGTGACCACTTCTAAGGTCCCCAAAGTATGATTTTATTATTAATCTACTTGTCTGTGTACTATCTATACACTCAAACTCCCAGAGGAAATGGGGAGATTAAAATAGTGAGTACAGGTCATGTTTGATCCAGCCCCATGGACCTCCTTTGTGGACCAATATACCTTCTCATCTAGTATCCTAAAGTAGGTGCTCAGCAAACAAGATGAGAAACAAAGTCATAGAGAAATGCAAAACACTTGGTATGCTCCTGCAGATACAGCATGCCTGCAGAACATGCAGGGTCCATTCACCATTTTTTTTTTTTTTTTTGCTCAGAATAAATACAACAGGGCCGAATATCTCTTCCCTGCAAATTTCCAGTCCATACCAGATGTTTCTTTCATGATAAGCTGCATCCCCCAGTTCTGCTTCATCTCTAACAGAGTTCTATGCATGGCACTGATGTCTGCTTCTCAATCCATTCTAAAACTTGAAAGGGAAAACTGTCATTCTAGAACCTCCTGTAAACCTACATGAACAAGACAAAAGAAATTTCCCTATAGGAACCTCAGTTAGCTTACCGTCTGGTCTGATAATGTGGAGTTATAAGGAAAACTTACTAGAGTGGCTAATGCGATCTTAAAAGAGTTGACTTTGTAGACACTTCATTTGTATTCCAGTAGCAATAAGACAGGTGTTTGAAAGGATGGTCAATATGAGAATATGTTGATCATTGTGCATTGAAATCCATAAAACTATTGGGTGTTTTATATCACTATCCCTTTGATGCATAGATACAGGAGCATGAGAGAGATAGGAAATGGTTTGGAAGAATCTGGTGTCTTTTCCAAATCACACATCAGATGTTTTCATTCTGTGACATAAAATGTCTAGACTTTTCAGAATGCAGAATCTACCACTTACAAGATCAGTTATTATATTCAATAGGTCAGTCTTATTCTCAATTTCTTTGAGAATAAGAATAAAGGGTTTATACAGCACACAAATAACTGGGTTGTTGTGGATAGGAAATGTGATAATGCAAGTAAAAATTAGCACAATAATGTATATAGGTTATTGTACAAATTAGTACTTAACACCATGTAGAATGAAGCAGGACCACTGGGATTCTATTCTTCCCATTGTCCTGAGTCTCCATCATGATGTCTGTGCATCAGTCTTGATACTTCTGTGCACCTGCTATAACAACCACATTCCTTTATCTTTAGTTCCTAAAAAGATGTGATCCTCCACCTGAAAGAGTGCAATGGATGATAAGCCTTTGGATGCTACATTTGTAAGATTGGTCTAAACAGTGCACGAAACAAGCCCCTCTTTGCCCCCCCGCAAAATAGAATTTATACATCTGCCTGCATTTAATGGATATGCAAGACAGGCTGAAATGGAGCCTGCTGAGAACGGGCTGATGAGTGATCATCAGTGATTTGGTGCTCAGCAGCTGCCCACCAACCATGGCAATCTGTTCCTGCTTGGCTCTAGATCACTAAACACTTACAGTCCCAGAGGGAAGAGGAGACGCTGCGAGGAATTATTGAAGGGAGATTAGGACTCAAAGGAAAATAAAACTGTTGGGCAATAAGGAGTAAGGGAAGAAGACCATGGATGAATATAAACAGAAAAATAGATAAAGATAGAGAAGACTTGATGGATGTAATTTCAGGCTGTGCACAATTGATTTATACCCCGCCTCTGCCATTTGCTGGTTGGATGATCTAAGCCCATTAGTGAGACTCTCTGAGCCTCAGCTTCCCTTTATGAAAAATGGAAGAGGGGCCGATCCTGAGTCAATGATAGGGCAGCCTGTGAAAGTGCACATGGCACTCAATTTGCAGCTTCAACACTGCAGGTAGTTATAATGTCTGCATCCACAGGATAGAAATGGAAATCCAGGGATGTTTCCTGAATAAGTGAAGAGAATATAATAAAGACAACATAATCTATGCACTCAGAAAGACCCAGGGTCCATTGCTGATCCATTACGTAGCAGCATTTTAACCCTGAAATATGAATGTTCAATTTTCTTATTCATAAAATGATGGCCATAGTGTTTTCATATCAGAGGTGTTGTAAGCATAAGAGATGATGCATGTAGACCACATTTTACTGTGTACAGAGTTCCATTATAGTCCCACTCCCCTTTTGAAAATTGCAAAATGAACCAATGAAAAACACAATTCTATTTTTCACAATATTTTTATAGATCTGTAGGGGGCATTACATACATTCTTTCCTGTCCATTTTCCCATTACGAATCTTCAAGCCTGTTTACATGGTCCATATATTAAGAAATAACACAGTCTATGTGTGAGAGAACAAGAGTGCAGGAGGTTAATGAATGAATGTTAATAGCAGGCCAGGAATTTGAAGAAAGTCTATCTTACTTCAAAGCCTAGACTGGTTTTTAACTATGACGCCTTCTTAAAATGCTCTTGTAAGGAAAGTTGTTTCATGGTAATAAACCTCAAAATATCAGTTCTCATCAGAAGAATGACAGGCTTATTTTTCTGGAACCCCTAAATGCAAAGAGTGTGGCAATGATTCTTTAATCCTCTGTGAAAGAGAGCTACATGCAGGGATGTCTACAATAAATGACAGAAAGCTCCAAAGGAAGCAAAGGAGAAGTGCTCACAGTCAGCCCTTTCTATCCACAAACACCGCATGATCAGATTCCGCCACCTGTAGCGAGAAGACCTTTTTTTTTTTTAATAAAAATTACACCTGTATTATTCACATACAGACACATTTTTCCTTGTCGTGATTCCCTAGACAATATAGCGTCACACTTTACCATCCTGAAAGAAAAGGGGAACAGTATAATACTACGTCTGGATGTCCCTTTTCTGTTCCCCTCAAACTTACCAAGTTACAGGAGCAATAAGAAGCAGCTTGTGCTGAAATGTCTGGATGGGTAACTATCTCTTATGCATGCTGGGAACTAGGGTAAGTTGGTGTCATCTATTGAGAGCTACTTTCTTGCATGTACCCCAGGGCTGTTGCTCCTTGGGATGCTAGTCAGACAAGCAGTCTAAGCAAACTGAGAGAGCTGGTGCTGGTGATATCACTGCTTCTGCAACATAACACACAAAACCCCTCTCAGGGAAGACTGAGGTGGAACTGGGGGAGGGCACTGTGGAAAGGCTACACATACTCATCCAGTGGCCACCACTTTGAAGGTGCTATCTGATCACATATCACCACTGAACTCTTCCTGGAGTAGGCACTGGTCTCTTGTAGGCTTCCCTCAATCTCTCACGTCTCACACACGGTCTCTGGACACTTTAATTGGATTTCAGCAGCCTACTCCACTGCCCTGGCACAGGTGGGCTGTGGACCAGATAAATGCCAACTTGCAAAGTTTTTACATTGTATTGGGTACGATAAGCAATCCAGAAATGATGAAAGCAAACGGGAGGATGCACACAGGTTGTACACACACTGTGCCATTTGGCATAAAGTATGTGAACATTTGAAGGATTTTGGTAGCCACGGAACTTCTTGGAACCAATTCCCTAGAGACAATAAGGTACCTCTGTAATTCTAGGAAGTATCTGGAAAGTCTTCTGAAGGGAGGCCTTTGACACCTGAGCATTCAGTAGTGGTCTTATGGGGAACACATATAATGTGGGGAAAAAGCAAAGTCAACCTTGAGAACTGGACATTCAAGAACATGCCCATCAGAACTGCCTTTGAAGCTTCATCAAAATGTAAGTAGAGCCATTGCTGTTGGCAAGGGGAGTCTTAGTATTGTCATTAAAGGGACCCAGGCGCTCTGTCCCCAGTGTGAGCACCTGTTTCCACAGTCTGTCCAGCTCCTTCATGTGCAGCACTAGGTTCTGCTTCACAGAGTAATTTGTACAATCCTTTTATAGGTAACAGCTCCAAATATTGGTGAAAGTATTCCAGGTGATCTCTGTTAGTACATAACTATAATTCTCACAATCATCATTTTATAATTCCAAGGCCTTGTACAACATACCCTTAAAAGTTAGGTGTAGAATTCTAGAGGGAAAGAGGCTACTTAGAATAGAAAATCAATGATTTCATTTCAAGTTATACAATTATTTTGAATCATTTTACAGAAGAAATAGATGATAACTTTATAATTCCTGTGATTCTTAATTGATATGAGCCTTATAGTTAGTTAAAGCCATAAAGAAAATATATAAATTCATATTTGCATGCAATATTTATTTTGTTGGCAGATAGTATTCCTGAATCAGCTCTTTTTCTAGGAGCTTCTTTCTGCCAATAATGCTTTTATTTAATGGAAAGAAGTTAACAACTAAACAAATAAGAGCATCCAATTATTTTCTATGTTTTATCATCTATTGGTACATGATTTGTTCTCTTTGTTTGAGGGGGTGGGAGAATAAAAGAGTGAACTTTAAGTCAGGTATAACCTTTTTTAGTTTTAGTAATATGGAAAGTAAAAAAAAAACTAAGCAAATATAAAATACAATGTGATTGTGAACAATGGTTTAATAAACTCAGAATCATCTCGAAGAGCTAATGCTATTATCTGGTACATACCACTACTCAGAAAAAGAGCAAGCAGCAGACATAAATTTTCTGGAGCCTTTGTAATATACTTGAAAATAGCATGGGGATCATTGAGCAAAACAGAGAAACAGTAAATCAAAGAACAGGTTCACCAAAGTGGAAGGACGGTTAGGATGCCAGTAGATTCCACCCGTCAGATCTTCAACTCAGGACAGTATTTATGGTACCGTGACCAGCAGTGAACAGAACATAATATACAGCACAAGCTGGAGGAAGAAACTTGACTTCCTGGCTTAGGTCTACCCCAGCACTCACGTGATGTGGAGCCAGTTTTACTGCCTCTGGCCCTCGTCCACTTACCTCTAAAGTGCCTCTCACATCCCCTAGGGCTCTAAGACCAGTGGGTCTGAAAAATGCTGCGGGAAAGATATCCTCAAGTTTCCACCATGATAAGAAAAGAAATGGTTGGAATATTCTAAATAAATAAATCAAGTTTCAAACCACTAAAAAGCACTTTTCTACAGCACTTCTTTTCAAGCGAGACAGGACTGTTGTGGGCCATGGTAGCTTAGTGGGAGTGGTGGGCCCACACTCCCAGAGACACAGCGGGTTAGACAGCAGGAACAGGGGGTTTCACGTGGAGTTATATGGTGCGCCACTGAACACTACACTCTCCACACAGAGAAGACTGGTGTGGGGCAGAAACACCCTGTGAACAGATGGAGATGAGAGTGAGGACAGGGCTGTGTTACAATACACTGCCCTGTTTCCTTGTGCTCTGCCACGTGAGATTTGGGTGGAGCTAACATTTTGATCTCTATTTATTTGAACAGGGATTTAAAAAACTCATATTGCCTGTGGATAAAATCTGTCTTGCAATAGCAATCAGACAGTGGAAAAATTTTTAGCTAGGACGGTTTATAAGGCATGTAGCCAAATTATGTGGGCCTCTAGTGCTACACATATTTTTTAGGAGCCATTTTCTTTATGGATATAAAGATGCTAAATTCTTATCATTAAATTCTGATATTTACATTGTGACTTTGTGATGAGAGTGATTGAATTCTGATCTCTAAATTTTTTTGGTGTGGTTTTTAAATTGTTTCCTAGTGGACTTCATTTCTAGTGTGGTTTAAGACATATAGGTAAACTGAGCCAAAGTACAGAGTTCCCGTACTCTACCCTATGTCACCTTGCACCCTCCCTCCAGGCATTAGCCTCTTGCCTAGACAATTGTTAGAACTGATTAACCTATGTTGGCACGTATTGACACGTAAGTGTAAGCTAGAAAGTACAGTATACATTAGGTATTTTATTATTTATATGACAGCGAAATTATTACACATATAGAGCACAATTTTTCATATCTCTAGTTGTATACAAAGTATATTCACACCAACTCCTGTCTTCATACATGTACTTTGGATAGTAATGTCCATCACATGAGGTTTTCTCTGCAGTTTCCGTAGTTCTGTGGGTTTTGACACATACACGATACCTTGTATCCACCATGACAAGATAACAGGAAATAGTTTCATCAAGGTAAAAGTCCCTTATTTCCTACATTTTCCTGAAGTGTCCCACTTGCAGTCTTGATGGCCCTGGTCAAGGAGGAGCCTGTCTTCACTGTTCTTAGGGGCAAGATGAGGATTGAAAATTACTGGTTATTCACTATAACATATACTGGGACAAATGTCATCGTCATGGTTCTTGAAATGTGAATAACATCATGTAAACATGGAATGGATTCTTTAATCCTAAATAATAACCATGGGAAGGAGTTGAAGGAGAGGAGGGGGAGGAAGGCGGGGGTTCACTGTTTGTCCCCACACCCTATGGGACACACAGTGCTTAACAAACAAAGCCAAGTATTTTCTCCATCCCTTCTGCCATCACTCCCAACCAGTCACACTCCTTTTAGAATGAATGCATTACAATGTTGTTGAAAACTTTTATGTTTGATGGATCTGTAGTAATTGTACTCATTTATACAGCCTAATGTTATGTTTCAATTCATGTACATATTGCATTATTCCCAAATATAGGTAATTAGCATATCCATCATATTTAAAATTTTCTATTTCTTTGAGGTAAAAACATTCAAAACTCCTTCTTGCTATTTTAAAATATACAATGTATTCTCATTGTGAACTACACTGGGCCTGTTGTGAAGTAGAACAATAGCACTTACTTTTCCACCTGACCATATATTGTAGCCATTAGACAACTTCTCCATAGTTCTAGTAACCACTTTTCTACTCCCAGATTCCTTGAGATCAACCTTTTTAGATATAAGATTTTTAGACTTTTTTCAACATTGTACATTTGTATTTTGAGACTAAATTCAAAGTGGATGTTAGGAATGAACAAAGCTGTTTTCGAGGTTGTGTTCCCTCTGTTATCCTTTTACGGAAATCTCTGTGAGTCCATCATGAATGAATTTCTGAATTGGGTTTAATTTTATCAGTATTTTTAAAAATCAGAGTAAAATAATAGCATATATTTGAACAAAACAAGAGGTGTCAGCAAAAGGAACACTCACTGATCTGAAAGAAGACAGCTGATTATTCCTGTCACTTCTGACTATTTTATACGTCTTCTAGGCAAAAGCATCGGATCATTTCAATGACAAAAATCTTAAGTGCTTATGTAATAACAGGTACAGTCAATAACAGATTTTGGAGAGGTTTCAAACCTCTTTGGGCAAATTCAAGCCCTTGCTGCTTAGAGAGAGAAATGAAAATAGATTTCCTATTGTGCAGAGATGCAGATTTCATTTCATTCTCAGTGTTCTCTAGAGTTTTCAGTGTCTTACTGTATAACCACTCATACCTAATAACAAGTGAGATATATCCAGCAAAGATGTAACTCAAATAAACATATGTTATAAAGAATCCCTGTTGCTGATTGAATTATGAGTCACAATTCCACCCTCCATTTTCTCAGGGTAAGAATTCACATGCTTGCGGTGGTCCACTCCTGGTAGAATGTATGTCCCACCTCCTTGACTTTGATCTTAGCGGATCTCTTTTGGCCTATGTGATGTCAGGGTGCATTTGAGAACAGAAGCTTAAACCCTGCTTGTAAACTTGTGTTTGCTTTCTGGGCTCCAGGGATCATTAAATGTTATGAGAAGAACCTTCCTCAGAAATGGTGACTCCTTTCATTTGGATTCAAAATGAATGCAATTTAATTTGACATAACCCTAAGCCAGATTTTGGATCCTGGAGCAGTTCTGTCATCTTGAAGCAGAAGCTCACAGCCAGACTATGTGGGGCAGTCTACAGTTAAATTGCAAGGACATTTGCAGAAGAGAATTTTTTTTTCTTACAGAGATTTTGTGTTTCTTTATCATTCAGTAAATATAGACAGCTATGGTTTTATATTCCAATGAAGGTAATGTATAGAAATAAACAATTGCAAAACTAAGGATATAGTGAGATTAGAGAAATAAGTAAAAGGTACAGGATTAGCACAGACAAAATAGTGACTATGTACAGGAGAGAAGTTTAGAAAATTTTTTCAAATACATGATCAACTGAAATAAGAGTTTACCAGAAAGAAATGAAAGAGGAAGTAGAATATCAGGAAATTTTGCAAATGTACTAGCAAAATTTGCAACATACAAGAAGAATTACAGTTCACATTTTTAATGCATGGCTGCCTTTTTTTTACCTGCCCATGTAGCATAGCTATAGTTGGGTTCATGCATAGACAAGCCTGCATCTTTACTTAAAGAATTGCTTTGATGTATACTCTTCTCTCATTGTTGTTATTACTTTAAAATATTTAAGTTTACAAACTGAAAGATGTTATGTTATATGAAATAAGCCAGGCACAGAAGGACAGATATCACTAAGGGGAGACCTTAGTCAAAGGATACAACATTACAGTTAGAGTGGAAGAATAATTTCAAGAAATCTCCCCTGCAACATGGTGACAGTAAACCATACATGGCATTCCTTTAAATGCCAATAGTAGGTACTAATGTTTTTACCACAAACAATTTAATTATTGAGGTGATGCGTATGTTAATTAGATAGATTTACCCATTCCACAACATATATACACTTTACAATATCTTGTTGCCCATATTGGATACATACAATTTTATATGTCATTTTAAAACAAATAATATAATTAATTTGTAAAAAGTAAAAATTAATATTACATTTGAAAGGCAATATTCAAGAAAATTTGCTGAGAGTAGATTTTAAGTGTTCTTACTACAAATATATAACTATGGAAGAAAAAACAGTTTATACTCTTCAGAACAGGAGGGAGAAAATGTGTGGAATCCTAGGTTTGCTGAATCTTTTAATATTTTATTATGTATATGCACATTGAAACTGCATGTTGAACAGCTTATGTATGTACAAGAAAATGTAAAGAAAAAGAAAATAAACATGGATTATTTTGAGGGGAAAGGATAAAACATCAAATATGGGGGAGCCACATTCTTGAGACACTGAGTGAGTGAAACTTCTTGGAAAGCCCGTTCCATGTTCCATGCGTAGCCGCCTTCACATCACAAATGCACTTTTCAATGATTTTCATGGGAGAAATTCTTCACAGATCTGCAGACTTGTGGCTTATAAGTGTTGCAGCTAGTGATTAGTCAAACTGGGTTTTATGAGCAGGTCTCTCTGACTTCCAAACATGTGATCTTCCCACTATAACACACTGAAGTGTTTTGATACCAAAAGTCTGATCTCAATAATATTCTGTACTCAAATTTTGTCGTTTGAATTGGATAAAACGTGTGATTACACACACTTTCTCCCTCCTGTTCTGAAGAGTATAAACTGTTTGGCTCTGGGTACAAAAAGAAACTGAAAAGCAATTCAATAATATTCCTCATGGAGCCAGAAATGGTGAAAAGTACTGTGGCATTTAAGTTTACTTCTCAAGAGGAACCAATAATTAGAGTCTGATAAAAGGCCAAAGAATCTCCTTTCTCTCTTCTGTCTCCAAGTTTTTGGCAACTGATAAAGTAGGTGTTCTGTGTTTCAAAGAAGAAAGTTCCTGCTATACAGTGAGGCAGAGCGCCTTTTCAGAGATGGGTGTAATGGGGGCCAGGACCTGCATTCTTTCTCATACCAACAACCTGAATGTCAGCGTGCTCTGTTCTGGTGGCTGCCTGGATAGGCTTTTGAGCACTCAGACTTCTGCTTGTGTATAGTTATTTTTTATTTTAATTCCCATTAACTTGATTCCACAAGCCTCGCGCCTGTATATCTGTTTGCTCATACACACTTACTTGGAAGATATAGTTTCTCTATATAGCTGATGATAGAATACAAAAGTAACCTTAAAAGTAGCTATGGTTTCCCATTTCTTAAAATATTAAGACCACAACACTTCATATGTAATACAGAGCTCTTATTATATCCCACCCTCTTTGCATCCTTTCTGATAATTCTGTCTAGTCTGCACATGATGTTCAGATGTCACTCAGCTTCTGCCAGGTCCCTGCACGTGTCCTGTCTGCCTCAACATTGCCATGCTTGGGCATGAATATTCTTTTTCCAAACCTAATTAGTATCTTGTATATACTTTACTGTCACTCAAAATCCAGCATTGATCTGGTAAGTTCCATGAGAGTCTTCTACCCCTCTTCCCAGGGAAGGTGGCTAAGATATTGATTAAAGACTATGAATAGGGTTGGGATACAACTCACTGGTAGAATGCTTGCCTAGCATGTGTGAGGCCCAGGGTTCAATCCTCAGTAACGACGAAAAAAGTTCAGTAATAGGTAACAAAGATATTACTTGACATTTTTATGTTTATATATTCACTATGAATACTTAAAATGTTTTGAATTATTATACACATTTATCTATGTCTTTATTTGTATTTCATTTTAAATTTTATAGTTGCTAGTAAATAGAATTGTTATATAGACCAAGGGTATAATGAAACCAATAAAATACAAATTTATATATTTTTGGTTTTCCCAAATAGTCGTAAATATTTACTAGTCTGCATATCTCTCTCTCTCTCTCTCTCTCTCTCTCTCTCTCTCTCTCTCTTTCTCTCTCAGAACACCTGTTGTCCACCTATCATTTTTGGAATGAATTATTAAAAATTTTACTTTGCTAGAAGATCTAAACTTATGTTCCTGTATGTTTAACTTCATTGTAAATTTTGCAAAAGAGTCTGAACTTAAGTATATTACTATTCATTTTTCCCTCTATTCCCCAAAGGAAGGATTTTAGTATAATTAAATGAATGTTAAAATTCAGAATGAAAGTAGGATAAGTTGTTGTATTGATATTCTCACTAGAACTAGGTTTCTAATGATGAGAATGTTGCTTGAAGCCTGAGTAATGTCAAAAAGACAGTAGAATAGGAAGTCCTAGACCTCATTTCTCCATGAGACCACTCAGTTAATAATTGGTTAAATAAAAAAAAATCTGTATGAGAACTGGAAACACAATAAGAAGACATAACAGGAAATTACAAAGCTTCATTGAAATAAGAGTAATTTCATCACATTTCACCCTCAATGGTTCTTCCCTCACAGACAGAAAAGCTAAGTGCCATCAGAAGGAAATGCCCAACTTGTGGCTTATTGCAGAGGGAAAGAGAAAAGTGGACTAAAATTCTAACATTCTGAACTTTTCAGGATTTACCAAAGACTTTCATTTCTGTCTTTCTATCCTGACATGCTGTTGGAGAACTAGCACATGTTGGATGCCCAGGGGTTGATTTAAGCAAGAGAGAGAGCTCAGCTGCCTATTATAGCACAAGGAAACCTTCAGTTCCAAAGAGACACCATAGAACAATGGATTATAATATCCTTGAAAAGAAAGAGAGAAACCTCTTTTCTTGAAAAATTATCTGCTGAAGCCATGAGAAGATATTTACGTAGAAAAAGTTTCAAAAAGTCCAAACATCTGTAGCTAGGTTGACTGGTGAAGGTCTTCCACTGTACAAAGTCTCTCCCTAAATACCAGGAAAGTAGCTACTTTTTCAAATGTCCAAATCTCTGAAGAAACAACAACAGAAACCAAGGCTATGAAAAAACAGGGAAACATGGCCTAATCAAAGTCACAAAATAAATCAACAGAAACCAACCCTAAAGAAATAGAACCAAAATAAAACAAGCAAAAACATACATGAACAAAATGAGAATTTCATCAATGAAATGAAAATAATAGAAGAAACAAACAGCAACTCTAGAGCTGAAGAATATAATAATAGAAGAGAAAATATCACTAAGATTGTTCATCAGCAGACTTGATTAAACAGAAAGAATTAGCAAACTTGAAGACAGATCATTCAAAATATCAAGTCAGAAGAAATTATCAAGAGCAATTTAAAAAAGAACAAAGAATAAAGATAAATAAAGAAAGCCTAATGGATTCATGAAATCTTATGTATAGAAGCAATATACCTTGTATGGAGATTATAGAAAGAAAAAAGAAAATGACAATATTTTTAAAAATGAAATTTCTCTAAACTGAGGAAGGAAATGGAAAAGTCTCGAAGACGAATATACCAGATGAAATAGGCCCAGCTTAAAAATACCAGCCCTCCACTCCTCATGAGCAGAATGCATGTTCTCCTCCAGGATAAATCACACAAGGACACAAGAGACATCTTGACAAAGTAGAAAAGACTGGAACCATATAAAGTGTCTTTTTCAAAAATGATGAAGTGAGATCAGTACCAGAAGAGAACGTCAAAAATTCACAAATACATTTTCAAACAAACAATGTATCAAACAGAAAATTATAATGAAGGTAATAAAATAACTTGGGGTGAATAAAAATCCCTAAAGAACAAAATTTATGGAATACTACAAAAGTAACAGTAAAATCAGAAAAAAAATCATATTGAAAAAGGCTTATATTTAATAAACAGAATACAAGCTGGCACATGCCAGTAATACCAGCAGCTCAGGAGCATGAGGCAGAAGGATCACAGTTCCAACCAGCCTCATCAACTTAGTGAGGTTCTAAACAACTTAGCAAGACTCTGTCTCAAAAAAATAAAATTAGGGAGAGCAATGTATTACTATGATTAAGTAGCCCTGGGTTCAATCCCTGGTACCAAAACACACGAACAAACAAAATCTCAACTCATTAATTTCAGTTTACATGCTAAGAAACTAGAAAAGATACTAGAAAAGAACAAGCTAATTCCAAAGATAATAGAACAAAGGAAATAATAATGACTATAGACTCATAATTGATCAATGTAGAGAATAAAATAATAAGTAGAAAAAGAGAAAAATAAAACCAAGAGCTTTTTTTTTAAAATCAGCATAATTAACAAATATTTCACTTAACTAAGAAAAAAATTCTGAAAAAAGAGACAACAGTACAAATAATTCAAGAGAAGTAAAGAGGTTCATCAGAGACCTATAAAAAATCATATACCAGGAAATTGAGTAAATTTAAAGAAACAGAACATTCTTAGAAACAATTACCAAAACTCAATTTTAGAAGAATTAAAAATGAAGCATGAACAAATCTGTAACTATTGCCAGTGCACAGGAGACATAGGGGATCTTGTGTCCAGGTTCTTGGCAACCCAAGGAATTGAGTGAGTCAGGAAAGTTTGGCAGGCAAAGCAGAGAGTTTTTCAAATTAAAAGTGAAATTAAACGCTGAGAGAGCAGTGACTGAGCCATGAAGGATCTCCAGGCCCCTTCTACATAGTGTAGTTTACTTTTATTGGGGTGGACCTGGGGTTGATTGACAACTTGATTGACAGCTGAATTTGACACAATTTCTTCTAAACTGTCCATGAATATGTTTCATTTCCTCTGAAAATGCACATAAGTGGGAGCAAACCACAATGCTAATATTTTTTCAACTAGCAACAAGTTAACTTTAGGTCAGTGCCTCATGCTATTGGGCATGCCCAAGATTGGGGACTTTTCCCTTCATGATCTTGAACTCCATTTAGGGCTATCTAATTTCCTCCCTTTAAAGCAAGATGGCCCAGTGTCCTTTTGTAGGAAGGATTTCAGTGGAATGAGTTGGTGGGGTTGAGAGTCCTAAGTAGAGCTGAGGTCAATTACCCTTTCCCATTCCCTATTTCCTACCTTATATACATGTTAGGTTACCAGTCACCACAAATTTCCAAGTAAAGGGGAGCCCAGTACAAGGTGCCTTCACTGGTGGAGAATCCTACCTAATCGTTTAAGAATTTTTAAAAATCTTAAATACTTACAATTTTCTTTTGTAAACCATACCTCAATTAAGGAATTCTTTCAAGCTTCTTCTCAGACTCTTCCAGAGAAAAATTAGACTAAATATTTATGAACTCATTTTATGAAACAAAAATTACCATGATGCCAGACAAAGAAAGGTAATATAAAAGGAGAAAGCTGTAGGTCAGTGTCACTAATGCATATTGAAAAAGTCCTCAACAAAATACTGAAAGCACAATTCAACAGCACATTGAAAAGACTATATACCATGATTGTGAACACTGAATTATGTGTTGTGTTGAAGTCCTTTTCACTTCATGACTGTCAGAGTTGTGACTTTTGAGGAGCTGAATAAGAAAGGTTAAATGGAGTTACACAGAGAGAGTGCTGGTGTGATAAATCTGATATCCTACAGAAGAAACTACAGACATCTTTTGCTCGCTCTGCTGCAGGAGGACACAGTGGGAAGGAGGCATCTGCAAGACAGGAAGAAAGCCTTCAGTAGTCCCCAGAGAATGCTGGAGTCTTGACTTCAGATTTTCCAGGCTCTAGAACTGGAAGAAAATACATTTCTACTGGTCAAGTTACCCAACCTATGATATTTTATTAAAACAGCTCAAGTTTTCCAGACAGTGACCTAGAGGAATTCATTGATGAAAGGCAAATGGCTTAACTTATCAGAATCAATCAACACAGTAACAGAATGAAAGAAAGATGCTTAAGATCATCTCAACAGATTCATTAAAAAAATTAAAAAATCTAAAACTTTTCATGATTAAAAAATAAAGCACACACAGCCTAGGAATTTATGGACATTGCCTCAATATAAAGGCCACAAGAAAATTCTGCAGTTCATATCATATTAAAAGATGAAAACCTAAAAAAGTTTTGCGGTAAAATCAGAAACCAGCAAAGATGCCCAGTCTCACCACTTCTATTCAACATGCTGAAGCCTGGACAGAGCAACGAGGCAAGAAAAATGAAAGATTTTCAAATTGTAAAGGAAGAAGTAAAATTCATTCTTTTCACAAATGACATATTACATATAGAAATCCTAAAGATTCTATTAAAAAATCTTAAAATTATTAAACAAATTTATAGTATACAAAATAAACACATAAAAATTCTTTGTTTCTCTGGTCATGAATTATAAACCATCCACAAAGGATTTTAGGAAATTTTATTTACAATAGCATAAGAAAGAACAAAATATTTAGGAATAAATTAAAGCAAGGAGGCAAAAAAATATATATCCTGTAAACTGTGAATTATTTACGATATAAAGAAGGCACATATTCATGGAAAGTCATCTCATGTTCATTGATTAGAAAATGTAATAGAACCAACCTTGATGCCCTTCAGTTGATGAATGGATAAAGAAAATGTGGTATATATACACAATGGAATACTATTCCACATTAAAAGAGAATAAAATCATGGCATTTTCAGGTAAATGAATGGAGTTGGAGAATATAATGCTAAGTGAAGTTAGCCAATCCCCCCAAAAAAACAAATGCTAAATATTTTCTCTGATGTAAGGATGCTGATTCATACTGGGATTAGGGGGTGGAGCATGGGAGGATTGGCAAAACTATAGATAATACAAAGGGAAGGGAGGGGGAGGGAGGGTGCATGTGGGTAAGAAAGACAATAGGATGAGATGGACATAGTTACTTTAAGTACATGTCTGAAGACATGAATGGTGTGAGTCTAATTTGTGTACAACTAGAGATATGAAAAATTGTGCTCTATATGTATAATATAAATTATAATACACTCTGCTGTCATATATAACAAATTAGAATAAAAACATTTTAAGAATACTACCCAAAGTCACCTACAAACTCAGTGAAATCCCTATCAAAATACCAATGACATTTTTTGCAGAAATACAGAAGAAAAAAATAAACTCCATATTGTATCAAAGGAAGAGGGATAAAGGGAAGGGAAGAGGGTGGGAATAGGAAGGACCTCAGAATGAATCGGATATAACTTTCTGATGTTCATATATGAATATTCCACCAATGAAATTGTACATCATGTACAACCTCAAGAATGGAATACTAATTAGAATAAATTGTACTCCATGCATGCATAATATGTCAAAATACACTCTACTGTGATGTATATTTAAAAGAACAAATTTTTAAAAATTTAAAATAAATTTTTTAAAAATGTGAGTGAAAACAAGAACATGGTCTAGACCTAAAGAACCCATCTGGGGTCCTAACACATGTCTTCTCCAAGCAGAAGAAAAACTATTAGGAACAGAATCCAAACTTAACAGGAAATATTCAGTAGGGGCAGGGAGGTAAAGAGAATAGCCAGTTAAAAGTAGGGGAAGGAGAAAAGAGTCGGACAATAGCAGACAAAATTAATCCATGGCATATGTATACCTCCTTACCCATGTGGGATCTCATCTAAGATCCAGAGGATGTGTGAAACCATGTGTTATAGCAAAGTCTATGTATACTGTGTTTTTCTATTTTGTATACCCTGTCTTTTCTCTCTGTATCTATGATAAAGTTTAACTTGTAAATTAGGCATAGTAGGAGATTAACAAAAATTACTACTAATAAAATGGACTAGAGCAATATATTTTAATAAAAGTCACACACACACACACACACACACACACACACACACACACACATATATATATATATATATATATATATGGATGCTCCCTGTGAAAAAATATTCATATTGTCTCAAAGAACTCTGAATAGCCAAAATGATCTTGAAAAGGGATAACAAAGCTTAGAGGCTCAAATTTTCTAATCTCAAAACATTTTACAAAGCTACAGAAATCATAGTACCATGGCCCCAGCTTTAAGACAGATATGAAAACCAATATATCAGAATAGAGATCTCAGAAAAAAATATCAAACAGTGTAAATATGATTTTCAACAAAGGTGTCAAGAATACACAGTGGAGAAAAAAGAATTTTATCAGCAAATGGTGTTAGGATAACTGAAAATCAATTTATAAAAGAATAAAGATGGGCTCTAGCCTCACATCTTATACAAACATTAAAAAAAATTGGTTTAAATATCTACATGTAAGACCCCAAACTACAAAACCCTTAGGATGAAACAGGAGACAAGTTTCGGCACATTAGATTTGGCCACAATTATTGATGGGGCACCAAAAGCACAGTCAATAAAAATAAAAACAGACAAATGAGACGTGATCAAACATAGAGAACTTTCTGCAACAAAGGAAAAATCAATAAAGCGAAAGACAGCCTATAGAAGGGAAGAAAATATTTGCAGACCATGTATATATTTGATAAAGGGTTAATACCCAGAATACATAAATAACTCCAAAACAAAAAAACAAATTTTGGATTAAAAATTGGTGAAGAAATTGAATAGACATTTCTCCAAGGGATGTATACAGATTGTTAATATCTGAAAAAATATCATTAAGAAAATTCAAATCTAAAACAGATGAAATATCATTTCATTCTCAATTGAATATAAATTACTAATACATAGATATATATATTACATATATGTACACACACACAAAGATCAAACATGGAGAATTTTGTAATTCTTATGCATTGTTGGCAAGTAAGTAAAATTATCCACCAGCATGGAAAACAGTGTGGAGTTTCCACAAAAAAATCAGAAAGAAAATCACTATATAATTTTGTAATACTGATTCTGAGTATGTATCCAAAACACTGAAAATAGTATCATCAAAAGACCTTGGCACGGGCTGGGGATGTGGCTCAAGCGGTAACACGCTCGCCTGGCATGCACGGGACGCTGGGTTCGATCCTCAGCACCACATAAAATAAAATAGAGATGTCATGTCCACCGAAAACTGAAAAATAAATATTAAAAATTCTCTCTCTCTCTCCCTCCCCCCCCCCCCTCTCTCTCTCTCTCTCTCTCTCTCTCTCTCTCTCTCTCTCTCAAAAATAAAATAAAATAAAATAAAAGACCTTGGCACAACTATGTTGATTGTAGCTTCACATGGAAGTATCCCAAATATCAACTGAAGGACATGTAAAGCAAAATGGAACACACACATGTGCACACACATGCGCACATACACAAATAATATTCAGCATTGTTAAAGAAGGACACCTGCAATAGGGATGAAACTTGAGAACCTACCAAACTGGATGGATGTTCGGTAACGTGCCAGAAATTCTTCCAGACAGAATTTGATAGTTTGTTATCTTTCTAAAAAACATAAGATTCCATTATTTTCCATGATTTAATTGCCACATTGCATGCATTTTCACTCCATAAAATTGAGAAACATAACAAGGAATAGTAGTAACAATAAGAAATACCTATTAGCAAATATGTAGCTAAATAGCTAAATGCCATCTTGGGTGGGAAAAGAGAAAGGACAATTCAAAGGCTCTACATCTTTCTTTTCTTTTCTTTTCTTTTTTTGGTACTAGGGAATGGACCCAGGGTTGCTTAACCACAGAGTCATGACCTTTTTTATTTATTTATTTTTTAAATTTTGAGACAGGGTGTCCTATGTTGCTTAGGGTCTTGCTAAGCTGCTGATTCTGGTCTTGAACTAGCACTCTTCCTGCCTCAGCCTCTAGAGCTGCTGGAATTATAGGTGCACCACCACACCCAGCAAGGGCACTACATCTTAAGAAAAACAATACTTTAAGATATACATTTCCTTATGGACCACTGAATTCCCATGTTACAGAATTGAGGAAAAAAACATTACTTTTCTCTTCAGTAACCGGCAAACATATAGAGTATAGACATCATATAAACAACCTCATTTGGAATGATGCAGTTATGTAAAATGATTTTTGTTTTTGGCTAGCCCACTTCATTATAATGTATTTGAGTAGAAAAAGTTGAGTACCACAACTCTCTCAAAAAGCATAAAGGACTTAGGACACATTGGAGAAGGCCGACGATATGTAAGCAAGTATTGAGTCGGGGGGATGTTTCCTTCTATCTGGGATCCTTGAATCAAATATGCATTAAACTTGTCATAACAGAGCTATTGGAAAGTTAGTCCTCCTTAGATTACCAGAAAGAGGGAATAGTTTGCTATAACTTTTTGTACAAATCAATGGATGGTCAGACACTGGAATTGCAATCCATTTTGACCATGATCATCTCCTTTGGAAAAAGATTTTTCAGGGCTTGCTGCTGAGAAAAATGAAGGCCACAAAAAAATGCCATAGTAAGTGATAATATCTTTGATATCGGCTTTTGGCTTCAAGGAAAGTAATTTCACCTTCTCAGCTATTGAGCTGGGAATCTATTCAGCCCAGTATATAAACCACCAAGAAAGAGCA
Source organism: Callospermophilus lateralis (assembly GCF_048772815.1). NCBI lineage: Eukaryota > Metazoa > Chordata > Mammalia > Rodentia > Sciuridae > Callospermophilus > Callospermophilus lateralis. The sequence continues at coordinate 9,193,886 of NC_135318.1, forward strand.
ACTGGTAACTATTACTGAATCAGGAAACTCCATCTGTCATCTGTAAGGACTGTGTGCCTTTCTTAGGAGGCAGTGAGGAGGCATTAGGGTGCTTTTCAGCAGCAAATAAAAGAAAACTCAACCCCAAAATGGGCTGTAATTGAAATAATGACTTAATGGGCCTCATTTCAACAATTTCAGATATAGAACAGGTCCTAGACTGGTTAATTGGGTGGGTCAATGGAATCATCAATACTTAGTTTCTTTTTATTTTTCTGCTGTCAGTTTTCCACACATTCTCCTCATTGTCTCTTATTTCATGGTAAAAAGAGGACTATAGTCAGTGGAGGTGTCAAGTAAAAACCTAACATCCAGAGGAGGGAGGGAAGGAAGGAAGGAAAGAAAGAAAGGAAAGGAGGGAGACAGGAGGTGGGAAGAAGGGAGGTAGGGAAGGGAGGGACACAGATGGTCTCTTCTGTGAGTTTCACTACCAAAGAAGCATTTCCTATATCATTCACTAGCAAAGAGATTAGGACCCTATGACAGTGCAGGGCAACTCCAATTTACTGTGGTCATGAAAGTCTTACACATGAAACCAGCAGGTGTTTTAAAGAAGATATGATCATGTACAATCACTGTGTGTGTGTGTGTGTGTGTGTGTGTGTGTGTGTGTGTGTGTTCCCTCAATTTAATCCCCTTTGTAATGTTTGGTTTTATATTTGGAAGGAAAAGGTAAGTCGGTTAATAGTTCTTTTAAAAATATGCCAATTAAATGGAATCAATTTCAAGATTTACCCAAAGAAACTGCAAGCAGACAAATGGTTAAGACATAAATAGTACACCAACTTAAAATGAGCTATAAAATGTTCATCTGAGATATACTTGTAGGCATCATAGAGTGAAAGTACACTGAAAAATCGTGTGGGAAATTATGAGTGATTCGCTTCCTTTACTGTTCCTGGTGGTGGTTGCAACGCTTTGCTTGTTTTGTGTTAGTTTGATGCTGGGGAGAAAACTCAGGGCCTGCAACATACCAGTCCAGTACTCTACCACTGAGTTACATCCCCAGCCCATTGTCGCAATGTTTTAATAAAAATATATTTATCTGAAACTCTATTTCTATATCTCTGATGAATAATTTATGATGAGGAAAAATTACCCAAGTGGAATGTCTTAACTCTTGATTTTCTCTACTACCCCCCAACATCCAAGCAGAAGTCTTCCATTAGTAAAAGTTGCATTTAATGTAACTGAACAATGGGAAAAGCTGGTTAAAATAGGTTTGACATAGAAATATAATTTAAGTTTTCCTAAGAAAATAGAACAGCTGAATTCAAGTACAAGGAATAAGACAATTATTATTGGGTCAAGTCAACATCACCTGCAAATACCATGGTGGGAGGAACTATTGGAACTTCTTAGGAAGCACAAAGGGGCCAGTGTGCAGAGGCCATCAAGAGTGAAGAGGATCAGTAAAGACAACTGGCTTGACAATTATAAGGATTTTTTTTTAATCTGGTTGTTAAATTTGTATTGTAAACTATAAATAAAAGCACAAAACCATCTGTTTTCCCTTTCACCTTGATTTCTATAATCCATTAAGACTGACTTAATTCAAGGTATGAGATAACAATCAAGTTTGGCTATATTTATGTGTATGAATATATTTATGCTCAATATATAATTTCACTAGTAAATTTTATATCTATATACTACACATGATGTTATATGCATATATATGTGTGTGTATATATATATATATATATATATATATATATATATATAGTCAAGTATCATAACCCCCTTGCATTCTACCATGCCAACCATTCATTCGTTCAGTGTCCACAAATGTATGCGTCTATTTCTGGTTTTTCCTTTTCTGTTACATTGCTCTATCATTCTTTTTTGCACCAATATAGTATTGTTTATAGCTTAATAATACATATGCCTTCAGAAGTGGTAGAGAGTGTCCTAAGCCATTTTTAGAGTTAAGTTTTGTTACACATTAATGTTAACCATTGCAATGCACTTTCTAGTTGTTTACTTGTGAAATATATAAATATTATCTTTGTTTAATATATTTACATGTAACATGCTTTCCATATCCATTTATTAATTTCATTTTCAGAACTGTTTGCATTTTCTATGTATATGAGCATAATATCTGTATATTATGGCAAGTTTTTCTTTCACTCCTTACAAGTTCCATTTCTTTTAATTGGAATATTGAATTAAGTAAGATCTTCAGGAAATGTTGAAGCAAAGTGTACATTGTACATATTCTTTTATTTTTTTGATCTCAGAATATTTGTAAGAATTCTCCACAAAACATGAAGTTTTCTCTAATTTTTCTTTTATTACTAGTTTTCAAAATTATTTCCTAGTATTTCATGTTTGATTCTCACTTGACTCTATATACATCATTAATTCTGCCTTTATGTATATCTATAAAGTACCACTTAAAAATACAATAAATAAATAGAAAGAAGGCAATTAGAGTCGAGGAAGAGGACCAGAGCGAAGGAGGTGAGGGAAGAATAAAGTACTGGAGATTGAAATGGAGCAAACTATATTATTCCATGTTCATGTGATTATGTTGACAAGAACCCCACCATTATGTATAACTCTAATGCACTAATAAAAACATCTACAATATTGAAAAAATGCAAGACTTTTATTATTTATTCCCATCCAAAAACAAGTATATAGTTTCATAAAGGATATTTCTCAAATATGTATTTAATCAAATATTTTTTTTATTTTTTATTTGTTTTAATTAGTTATACGTGACAGTAGAATGCATTTATGCACTTTGATATATCATACATAGATGGGTTATAATTTCTCATTTTTCTGAGTGTATATGTTGTAGAATCACATTGGTCATGCAGCCACGTATATACATACAGTAATAATGTCTGTTTCATTCTACTATCTTTTCTATATGCACATCCCCTCCCCTCTCTTCACTTCCCACCACCTAATCTAAGGTAACTCTATTCTTTCTGCTCTCCCCCTTATTGTGAATTAGTATCTACATATTAGAGATCACATTCAGCCTTTGGTTATTTGGGATTGGTTTACTTCCCTTAGCATGATATTCTCCAACTCCATCCATTTACTGGCAAATACCATAATTTCATTCTTCTTTAAAGCTGAGTAATATTCCACTGAATTTATATATCCCACATTTTTTTTGAGAGAGAGAGAGAAAGAGAGAAAATTTTAATATTTATTTTTTAGTTTTTGTCGGACACAACATCTTTGTTTGTATGTGGTGCTGAGGATCAAACCAGGGGCCACACACATGCCAGGCGAGCGCGCTACCGCTTGAGCCACATCCCCAGCCTCCGCATTCTCTTTATCCATTTATATATTGAAGGACACCTAGGTTGGTTTCACATTTTAGCTATTGTGAATTGAGTTGCTGTAAACATTGATGTGGCTGTGTCACTACAATATGCTGATTTTAAGTCCTTTGGGTATAAACAAAGGAGTGTGATAGCTGGGTCAAATGGTGATTCCATTCTGAGTTTCCTGAGGAATCTCCAATTATTTTCCATAGTGATTGCACCAACTTGCACTTCCTACCAGCAATGTATGAGTGTGCTTTTCCCCCCACATCCTCAGCAACACTTATTCTTGCCTGTATTCTTGATGATTGCATTATGTCTGGAGTGAGATGAAATCTTAGTGGAGTTTTGATTCGTGTTTCTCTAATTGCTAGAGGTGTTGAGCACTTTTGCATATATTTGTTGATTGATTGTATTTCTTCTTCTGTGAAGTGTCTGTTCAGTTCCTTAGGCCATTTATTAATTGGGTTATTTGTGGGCGTTAAATTTTTTGAGTTCTTTATATATCGTAGAGATTAATGCTTTATCTGAGGTGAATGTAATAAAGATTTTCTGTAAATCTGTAGACTCTCTCCTCACATTATTGATTGTTTCCTTTGCTGAGAAGAAGCTTTTTAGTTTGAATCCATCCCATTTATAGATTCTTGATTTTACTTCTTGAACTTTAGAGGTCTTGTTATGGAAGTCAGACCCTTGGCCAACATGTGAAGCTTTGGACTTACATTTTCTTATATTAGGTGCAGGATCTCTGTTCAATGTTTTAATGACTCCTACATTTAAATCTGAAAATGATGATATTCAGTGTCTGAGTCTGCGCTTTAATACCAAGAAGTCTTAGACCAAAGGCTTCCCTGAATACTAGTGGAAATCAACTAATGTCAAAACTCAGTTTACACATTTCCCAACAAGTATTTTACAGTGTGTGGCATAGAGTAGTGTTATGTCATGCTTTATCATACATACATACATATGTACATAAAATACACATATGATAAATACATATATATTTCATATATATACATGTATGTATATATATATATCAAGTTCAATGACTGACCTATAGACATTTGGGCTAAATCCAAATCTGCCATCTTCTATTTTATGGTCTTATCAAGTTAGTCAACAACTTGATCCTGAAAACATGATTAATAACATACATTCAGCATTGCTTTTTGAAGAAATTTTCTTAGCCAAACACTAAGATTTCACTTTTTCTTCAGTCTTTCCAAAATCAGTAGTGACTTTTCATCATTATCATGCAAATGAAGAAAATGAGTGTAGGGGTATTAAGCTATTTTTGAAAAATCATTAATGTCATTGGAACTTTTGCTTACAGAGAGGGAATATACTTTGTAGGCAAATTTAAACATTGGTAGTGAATTAGATGGATATAGTTAGACACAGTTTTCAAAGCCAAGAATTGTCCTGGATTATTTTTTTCTATTTTCATACTTTCAGAACATAATATGTTGAATTTGGTAATACACTCATGGCTTTCAGACCTCCATAGTCTCTTGATTTACTTTTATTTCTTTGCCACTTCTTTTAATTTCCATTGCTGGTTCTTTTGTACCTTTCTGATTATTAAATTTTGAAGTGCTTTGGTGCTTAGCTTTAAAAACTCATCTCTCTCTTGTTCTTATTGTACACTTAATATGTAAAATTCACAGTGACTTCCTTAATGTCATGCCGTTAAATACCATCTGTACATGATAACTTCTCCTTTTACATCTCTAACATGGATCCCTTTCTGAACTTCACATTTTATTTCCGTCTGCTTAATGAACCTAAGTGTTCTTGATTGAAGATCAAAGTATTTGCAGGACACCAAAGCATCCAAGCCAAAATCAAGTCATCTGTCAGAGGATTTCTGCATCTCCCAGCAATTACATCTTTTCTGTATTGCTGCCACACTCAATCATGGCTTGGGAGTCACGAACTCTGATAGGATCTAGTTATGAATCTGAGTGTTCCCACCTATCAGAGGTTTGAGAGGGACATTCTCATGGTGGACACAGTATTTACCCCTTTGGCTCAGGCAACATCATCTGTTAATGTAAATATTGGAAGAACTGTCAACAGCCTCTATGGGTCGCTCCTGCAGGTGAAGCCTGAGTGCAAAGCAGAAGGGAGCACGGGCACTCAGAGCTCCGAGTTTCCTTTCTAACTGCCTAAATGGACTATTGATTGTCTTTTTCTCCTGCCCATGAAAAAATGTCATAAAGGGCACAAATTAATAGACATAGCATTTTTATTAATATGGATTTGAAAACCAGCTTTGCCACCCTGGGTATATAAACAGAAAATGTATTTTATACCTCTCAGGATCAGTGAATAAATTGAATGCATCATGAAATCCTGGTAAGAGCACTTTTCTTTCAAAGAGGTTCTGACATAAGGTTTAAAAAATGCCTCATATATATTTATACAAAAGAGTCAGCCTCTCTAAAGACATCACTCTGCCTGCGGAATCAAGTTTGTAATTCTTAGTAATGGTAGTGAAAATATGAGATCATTCCCAGGCACTTGAAGGCATAGGTTCTTATTCAGCACAACACTGACCTCCAGCACATCGCTGTTTCTAATATGGCTAACAAATTGAAATTCCAATGTGACAACTTCAGTGGATCATAACTCTGTGCTGACTGAAGTATAAGATAAAGCCATCACCCCAGAAGGTCACCTGAGCATGAGACACAGTTATCCCCCTATTTCTCTTCAGGAGACACACTTCTGACCTGTGATGTTCTGTGTCAACATGATGTATTGGATGAATTATTTTCCATTTAATGCTAGGGAAACAACATGCCTTTTCTTTATTGACCTTGATATATCTCATTTCTGGAATTATGAGCATTAGTTTCAAAGACCTGATCATGGCTTTGTTCTATCTTTCTACCAGTGAGTGTTTTGTGCCTCCAGAATCTAAATCCTCCATGCTGGGAGAACAGTTCTGCAGCAACTTATTCACTCCTTTAAAGCAATATGCAATCAAAGATGGAAGATCTGTAAAGAATTGGTTTACAAAAACAGAACAATGCACAGTTTGTTTGCAGATTTGTGAAAGTGTATATGAAAATGTGTTCTTTTATTATAGAACATAAAATATAATTGATTATTTTTTGTTGCAATAATTTCTTACATAACTTTTAATGATCTAATTCACACATTAAATTACCAGTCATTCAGTCTAGCAAAATAAGCAACGTGTAAGCAAATCTTGAGGTCATCAAACTTGTTCAGAGCAATGAAACCACCAAGCTCCTTTTATTTATTTTTTTAAAAGTATTTTGATTGAATTCAACAAAAATAATTATATTAAATACTGCCCTCTATTAACATGGTAGTCTTATGCTTTAAGACTCAAGCTGAAACATACATGAAAGTGAAAGGAAGTATAGTTAACAATTGCCCCAAATATATCTGCAAAACTTGAGTTTATTTAGGAAAACATAAAACCACCTTATTTATCACTCAGTTCGTGCCCTTTCCACTGTGATAAATTGGCTCCATGTAAACACCTGGAGCTATCATCCAATGTGTGGAGAGTTGAAATGAATTCCCACAGAGAAGACACAGTGTAGCTGGAGGTTACAGTTCACTGGGGAATGGACAAGGTACCTTTGAAAGAAAGTATGTACATATAGAAGAGATCGATTGTGAGAGCTGAACTCTATTTTCATATGATGACAGACCAAATAATCTGTAAAAACACTTCTAGAACCCTAGTTTAAAAGCTAGATACAATGCAAAAGATTTTCTACAGTGCATAACTAAGTTCTCAAGAAAAGAAAAGAAATTCCCAGACTATGAAATAGTAGAGAAATACTACATGCACGGGATTCCAGGGGTGCTTGCTGGTTTGTGTGGATGTTTATCGTTGAACCTAAAATAATTGAGTTTTCAAAGGCACATAGTTAAGAATACAAGACCTTGAATCCCCTTAGGCCAATGTATGACTCTTCCCTGCCAGACTTTGAGGCCAAGACTCCCAAATCTGGGTGGCAATACAGATTTGCTTGTCTTTTTATGTGACTATATTTTCTTTGTGGCAATGAATTGGATACACCATAGACATTTAGAGAAATGATCACTTTTTAAAGTGTAAAAGAGAAGAAAAAGAAGTTTAATGTGGATTATAGAGAAAGGATTTCTTTAAAAATCTGTGAATATTTTATATTACACTTGACAATTCAATTGTTTATCCAAGATAAAAAAAGAGTCAGAAAAAAAGTCCTCTTGTCTTTGGTATAAGTAGTAATTGCTACATGCATACTATTCCATTTTCAATAAAATAAAAGCATAAAAAGTAGAAAATGTTTAGCTATAACAAATTTTTAAACTTTAGCAGAAGGAAATAATTCCTAAAAACTATTTGAAAACATGTTAGCTTATTACATCGATATCTTAATTTGAATATAGTTTCTTAAATCATGTACTTAAAGGAAAAAATGAATTCTGAATTTCACTAAAAATGCCATCCTTGGGAATTGTTAGCCAAGGCTCTATAGAAATTAGCATATATTATCTGTAGTCTCTTTGATGTGGTTTGTAAAGAGGAAACATCTGTGGGTATAAATAACAACTCATCTGAAAGCAGAGAATCAGATCCTTAATAATCAATATTCTCTATTCACTGAAATGTCAGTATTTATTTTCTGCTTCTCATTCTGGTTAACTTTATAATCCTCTCTGTGAATTATGTGTTAAATTTAATCACTAGGGAATGTTAAGTGGAATTAAAACTGGCATGGTGTTTGTGGTTACACAGACCTAGAATGAAACCCCAACTTTGAATATCTTTCTCAGGGAGGGCAAGAGCTCAACCACTTGAAGACCTCATATTTTTCATGCTTTAAATAAAGATAAATATGTCTATTTTACAGGATGTAGGAATTAAAATGGATGAAAAACCTCTAGCACAGAGTGATAGTTAAAAATGGTGACAACTATTACCAGGATGCCCTGGAACATCTGTGGGATACTTTAAAATTGAAAGCAACATCTAGGACATCATAATGCCAGGGGATGTGGTGCATTAAGCACTATTATATTAGGTGGCAAGGGACATTTTCATTCATACTGCATGGAGAACAGCTATGCAGTGATTCTTACTTTTTCCATATAGTTTCTAAGCTTTGCACTTTGCAAAAGCTGCTTCTTTGGATTTTTTTTTTCTTTTTTAATGGTACCAGGGTTTGAACTCAGGGACACACAACTACTGAGCTACATCCCCAACCCTTTTTGTGTATTTTATATGGAGAGAGAGTCTCACTGAGTTGCTTGGTGCCTTGCTGTTGCTGAAGCTGGCTTTAAACCCTCAGTCCTCCTTCCTCAGCCTGCCAAGCCGCTGGGATTACAGGTATGCACCACTGAGCCTTGCTTCTTTTGATTCTTTGAAGTAACAGATTAAGCTATAATTTATTCGCTGACTACAGTGTGTGATTCTAATAAATATTTAGCCTTGTATTAATACAGCATCAGATTGGGCTTTTGTGAAATAAAAGGACTTTTCTAAGGTGACAGGTAGTAAGTACAGAGGTGAAATTTGAACCCGGGTCTCTAATCCTCTCACAATCCAATCCTCTTAATACCTAGCAGAAGTGTCTCTGAACCTCTCTTTCCAGTAGATTTCTAGTTTCCACTTCCGCTGCCCTAGTATATTTGACCTATTTTGATTATCCATTTTCATCCATTTCTGCACTTTCCTGCTTATACGTCTCTCTAACTTACTGAATGTAGGATCACAAAGAAAAGAGAAATTTTTACTCATTTTTCTATAGCATACACTCTATGTATCACTTCTAATTAATCTCAAACTGTATATTACATTTTTTTGTTTCCTTTTTCTTTTTCTTTTTTTCTGGGCTTTGATACTTTTGAAGAATGTGTAGAAAGTCTCTCAATTCAAATATGTTGCTATTTCCCCATGTAACTCTATGTTAGCCAAGCTCTTCAGGAGTTTCTCCTTAGTCAGTGTTTGGAGTGGTTGAGACAAGACTGGGTCTATAGATAAATGCTCCAAGAGCTGATTGGGGCACATTACTTCTAAAACTCATGTTCTTATTTGAAATCAAAATAATGTCATTATTATTTCACATGACATCACTATCACTCTTTAGCCTAGCTTAGTGAATAAGTTTCATATAGTCTAGATATCAATATTTCTGAGATTGGATTACTCTCTCAAAACCAACACAATGTGTCTTATACTATAAAAATAAATTCATTTTAATTTATTGGCTCATATAATTGCCGAAACATGGTGAGCCTAAAATCTGATGGGGGAGGCTAAAGGGCTGACTGAGGAAGGCCTAGTGCTACACACAAAATCCAAAAGCTGTTTTCTAGCAGAATTTCCTTTTATTAAAGGAAATCAGGCTTTATTTTATTATTTTTTTTCTATTCAGGCCTTCAATTGATTGAAGGAGGCCCCTACATATTATGAAGGCAAATCTACTATATTTAAAGTCTACAGATAAAGCATAAATCTTATTTCAAAGTATCCTTACAGAAATATACAGAATAATGTTTGATCAAATACCTGGGTGCCATGGCACAGTCAACTTAATGTACATAATTAAATACCCTGGTCTCCTACTCATTAGATAGTCTGTAACTATTTTCTATTAAATGCCCCATTCCCATTATTTTCCCTGGTGGGCATTTCTGTCCCATGTTCTCACTGTAATATATGTAGAGTCAGAGGCTAATCGGAGCTAGGAACAGGCTAAGGAGTAATTCACAATGATGCTTCATTTTGTAGGTGAAGGATATGAGAGCCAGATGGGAGTCACAATGTAACTGTACACTCAGGTCACAGCAAAGTATCCTGACACCCCTATATTTTTATTCTCTTCACCATTTATACAAAAAACCCTCAACATTGTTGCATTGTCCTAGAGACATATATGTGGTGATTTGCAACATGAATGAATAGTATTTGAAAATTTGTGCTTTAGATGTGTGAAAAAATCAATGAACAAATTTTAACTCTACTGTAATACATCTATGTTTGTAACCTATTTTTTTATGGCTGTAATTTTGTGTATTCAATTAAACTAACTGGACCATTGTTCCAGATCCATAGTCAAACTTTATTCTGGAGGTTTGCATGAGAATGTTTTCAAATAAGATTAACATACAATTCAGTGGACTTTGAATAAAGCAGATTACCTTTCATAATGTAGTAGACCTCTTTCAGGAAGTGGAAGACCAAAATAGAACAAAAAAGACTGACCTTTCCTGAGCAAGTTGATTTTGAAACAGTCTTTGAACTTAAAATATGACACTGATTATCTTCTGGGTGTGTAGCTTTCACCTTCATCTTGAACCTGCTGGTCCACCTGGCAAACATTAGTCTTGTTAGGATTCATAATTGAATGAACCATTATATTAACATCAATCTCTTCCCCTCTCTCTCTACCTACACACACACATACACACTCACATGTTATTGTCTCTATTTCCCTAGAGAACTTTAACACAATCCCCCTAACTTGAGGGGAAAATAATTTCAGAACAACTTGATCTACTGCAAAGTCTTTATAAAAAAAGAAGAAGAAACTCTGCTATCAGTCAACATCTAGTCTTGGCACTCTCCTTTCTATCGTCAGATATAGCCACAGACACCCTCCCTCCCACAGAACAAAAGATAGCTTTGCAGCTAGCATTTGAGAATGATGAATCAGAACCAGAGCAGGGTCCACACAGCAACTGTACACCACCCAGAGAACTGACCACAACAGCTGGACTCAATCAAATCCCAGTCAGTAAAGTAACACCAAAAGAAATCATGGAAAGCTACACCCCAAGGTCATCAGTCTCTGGAAACCTGGGAAAACCCTTGCTGTTCTCACAAAACCACATCTGCAGATGTCCACCTTCAGATTCCTGCATTACTTTGAGGGAATTCAAGATCAGCTAGCGATTAATGAGAAAATCAAATTTGAAGATGAATTTGTTATAAACATTCAAGGAAAAACTCACATCCCAACTACACAAGAGGAGAGAGAAGAGGAAGAGGTCACTGAGAAAGGAGTGGAAGGAAGCAAGGTGGTTGGGATGTAGGTGGGCGTGTGCAGGAGAAGGAGTTCCTGGGCCTGCAGAACAACAGCAATGCGCTTGTCAGGGGATGAGGGAATAAGCAATCTAGGCATCTGAATGTATGGACGCTTTCTGGATCTCAAAATAAGTGATTTCAGCATCAAAAGAGTAAGTTGCAGTGCTTCTAACAACCTATAAAGATGGGGCTTCTCCTTGAGTGGCACACATACACACGCAGGGCTCACCACATTGTGTTTTCTCACTGGTCACATAACTACATGCACAGAGACTACCATACTGACTGGCAAATGAAAAGCTACACCAAAAACAATTCTTGTTCTCAAGAAAGCCTACATGCTGAGAGAAAATGTTTACCCCTCACACATCAGATACAGCACTAATCTCTAGGGTGTATAAAGAACTCAAAAAGCTAAGCACCACACACACACGCGCACACACACACACAAATAGCCCAATCAACAAATGGGCCAAGGACCTGAACAGACACTTCTCAGAAGAGGATATACAATCAATCCAAAAAAATATATGAAAAAATGTTCATCATCTCCAGCAATTAGAGAAATAATTAGAGAAATGCAAATCAAAACTACTCTAAGATATCATCTCACTACAGTCAGAATGGCAGATATTATGAAGACAAACAACAATAAGTGTTGGTGAGGATGTGGAGGAAAAGGTACACTCATACATTGCTGGTTAGACTGCAAATTGGTGCAGCCAATATGAAAAGCAATATGGAGATTCCTTGGAAATCTGGAAATGGAACCACCATTTGACCCAGCGGATGATCCCTCTCCTTGGTCTATACCCCAAAGACTAAAAAGCATCATACTACAGGGACACAGCCACATCAATGTTTATAGCAGCACAATTCACAATAGCTAAACTGTAGAGCCAACCTAGATGTCCTTCAGTGGATGAATGGATAAAAAAAAAATGTGGCATATATACACAATGGAATTTTACTCAGCAATAAAAGAGAATAAAATCATGGCATTTGCAGGTAAATGGATGGCATTGGAGAATATAATGCTAACTTAGCCAATCCCTCAAAAAACAAATGCCGAATGTTTTCTGTGATATAAGGAGGCTGACCCTAAGGGGTAGGGAGGGGGATCATGGGAGGAATAGATAAATTCTAGATAGGGAAGAGAGGTGGGAGGTAAAGGGAGGAGGCAGGATATTAGTAAGGATGGTGGAATGTGATAGAGATCATTATCCAAAGTACATGTATGAAGATACAAATTGGTGTCAACATACTTTATATATAAACAGAGACACAAAAATTCTGCTATATATGTGTATGTATTATAGGTACAATAATTATGATATTCTGCATGTATTATAGGTACAATAATTATGATAACAGAGATATGGCTATCCAGAAGAGGTGAAAATGGGAGCATTTCCAATTCAACCTTGGTCCTTTAATCAGTTATACATCCAGTTTGAAAGGGGCAATTCATTTCTAAAAATTTTGAAAATCTATTAAACCTATTGTCTAGGCAGAATTTAATTCCCAAATTGCAATTTTTACCTTCATTTAAACACCTTTGGGATTCAGTGAAATTAGGTTATTGAATGATTATTTTAAATATAGTTATATCTAACTTTTGTAACACAAAGTATCTAATTATTGTGTTTTGAAAATCACATTCATGCCATTCAATGATTTTTATGGAGCCTTTCTGAAAAGGGCCACACAGAGAAAAATCATAATAAAACTAATTTAAAAAATTTCCTTCTTCCTGTTTTACCAAGTATGTTTTAAAGCATTAAAAGAACATTTGACAAAATGACCCACAGAGACTCAGATATGTGTTTCTTCAAATACATGATGAAAGCTAGTGGATTAATTCCCTAATAATGGAACAAATACTCAGCATCACACATATTGTATTTGTTCTTTGTGCTTTGAATAAAATGGTGAAATAATGCCTTTTTATGGCAATTACAAATAAAGTAATTCATGTAATTATTCTGTAATAATGTAATTGTTGCCATGTTAGACTAGAGACCATAAAAAAGCATTAAGTAATTGTAGGGTTATTTATGGCCAGAAAATTGTCTCACAATTATACTGGAGGTAATAGTAGCATGAAATTCACAGCTTAATTGTTACTTGATTTAAAAATGTAAAACGTGGGTATCTTTTTATTATAGACCTAAGCACCTTACCACACAATTATATCACATGACCCAAATAGAGTAGAAAATTGGGTACAATCCAATAAAGAAACGTATTCTCCTATTTAATTTTAAGTTACTAAAAAGTCAGCTATTTTTTTTTTAATGGTTATGTCACTCCTTCTCAAGTTGCATATTTTTAAACTGGGAAGAAGTTTGATTTAGGTTGTTGTGTGATACTATTCTCTATGTACTTTAAAGTATGTGTCTGCATGTGTGTGTGCATGTGTGTGTGTGTGGTTTGAAAGGGTAGAGTCTCCTTTGTTCTTTAAAGGCATCATTATATAGCAAACCAGCACAATTGTGGCAATTAAGAACTTGACACGACTGGTATTTCCAAATCCATGTACCACTGTGAAATTTTACTTTCTGGGAATGAGGCACACTCCCTTTTGGATAACTTACTCAAAAAGAGCAGTTAACAGTCACAGTTTATGTCTATGAGGGATAAAGATCAAGCATGAGGAACCCGTCCCTTGTCCCACCACCAGTCTCATCCCCACCATCGCCATTTGTCTTGTTTCCACAAGGACCAATCTCACCTGCTCTCTACCTTTGTTCACAGTGGCACCAAAATGCCATCCAGGTTCCCAAGCTGCCCATCACCTCCACGCTCTAGGTCATGTCAGGCTTTGTACATGTGTGTTCAATGCCCTTTAGTCACCTTTTCCCAGATGTGCAACATGACCTCCAAATGCTTGAATTTAATAACCAGGGGGAAGTCACCTCTGTCTTCAGTTGACTTTAAGCACTTTCTTTTAGTTTTTGTTCTATGAGGAAAGCCACTTCATCCCTGAGAGTGCTGACTCCCTGCCAGGCTTTTAAATGCTGGTCATTTTATCTGCTTCTTCATCACCTCTGAACCTTCAAGGTGCCTTCTTTGGCCACAGGGCTGCCTAGAGATGCTCCCTCCTTTTCTGCCCTGTCTCCTCTCCAGCCTTGCATCTGACAGCAGCAGCTGTGAGCCCACTTCCCTTCACTGATGTTGGTTTCTGCCAGCCCAAGCAGAGTCTGAACCATGGGATCACCATGCTCACAAAACGCCCTGCTTTAGTTATTGATTTCAATATCTGAAAAGTGAAACTTTAGACAAATACTATTTAGTTCATTTAAGTTCATTTGAGCAAAAAGTGATTCATGAATTAGGGCAGCTCTCAAAACCAGAAGGACTTCAGAGAGCTCTGCAGACATCAAAAAGGAAGTGACTTATGGCAGCAGCCCACATTGGTTTCAGCTTATTTTCTTTTTCAGAGTATGCTGTGGTGAGGAACTTGCTTTACAAAACACTGATCAGTTGGCAACCTGTGATTGGTCTGATCAGTTGGCAACCTGTGATTGGTCAACTGAAGGTTGTATGATGTAACTGGCAGAGACTCAGGTGTTTGTTACAAGAATTTACCCTTTGTTAGGTTGCACGTGTGTATAGAAATTAAGAGGCCACTTCAGGTGAAATTTAACTTAATTTAGCAAAGTCATATAAGTGATTCCTCCCCTTCCTGAACTTTGTCCTTTGAGTACCTAAATACTGTTGTACAATACACCTGTCTTCTACCTTACATGGGCCAATCATTTCTGAGCACGATACCTTAAATCTGAAGACATCTGTTCTTTTTTTCACCTCCAAGGAATGATGTCAAGTTTATTAAAAAAAGAATAAAATCTTAATCATCTTTAGATATTTAAAAGTGATGGTAGAACCAAATAGCTGTATTTCTTAACCTCCTATATTATGTCTGGCATAAAATAAGCATTAAAATTCTACTTCTTGCTAAAATTAATAATTTTATATATATATATATATATATATATATATATATATATATATATATATATATATGAAGTAATAGTTTGGCAAGTTTCCTAAAGAGAAAAAAATACTTCTGATTCTATGTAGACACATATCTATACAAATGTGTGTGCATAAGTACACATGTATCAAATGATGTTCATAAATGTCTATGTAGTTAACACTGGGTTTGTCATTGATTTTTAAATATATAGGTATGTAAGAGAAAACTTTAAAAACATGAAGTCATTTCATAATTTGTATCTTTGATAAGGATCATTAATATTTCAATTTATTCCTTTGCAAAGACAATGTGTTTATTATTATTTTATATAAAATTATAATTCATTTATTTATCTATCTGCATATTAACATTTATTTCTATTTTATTTGCATATATGTATTACCTTTGATATTATACTATTTTTTTTTTAATTTAGCCAAAGAATTTATAGCATTACTTCTAATGACTCTGTCTAGTGGTTGTACCAAAATTTGCTCAAGGCTCTTCCTAAGTTTTTCATGTGCTCTGAGTGGAAACATTTGAAATTTTTTTTTCATTCTGCAATGAATACAGTGTTTTTTCAGTTTATAAATTAAAAGACCATGTTTGTTTTTAAAGAGCAGGTGCACAAATCTCAAAAGTAAAATAATGCAAGTAAACAAGTAACTCTTTGTAGGTAATTAAAGTCTGTTAATAATTAAAGGCATGGAATTATGACTGTTAAACTGCTATTTCTTCCATATTGAACACAATCCACCTTTCTATGCATGGATAGGAAATAAGTTACAGAATTATTTAGCCCTGATACTACTAATTCAAGAGGCAACTCTAATTCTCTACTGCATGTACATTTATCAAAAATTTTAACTAGTATCTGGTTTATTAATATTTCAAGAAAAAGCCCTTAACAATTTAATATTATAGTTGTCATTTCTTTCTTTCTTTCTTTCTTTTTTGGTCTTATTTTCCAGAGCTCCCTGTAACCTCTTATTATTTAAAATGGAGAAACAATTTGATATTCCCTAAGAAGTTCTTAATAACCTAGAAAAAGAAATACTAAAGTAGCATTTTGAAATTCTGCACACAGAGCACATTCAATTTATTTGGTAATATATGCTAATGTTTATTAAAATTTCATCTAACCTTTTAACAAACAAACACAATGAAAGAAAATTTTCCATTGTATATACAGTTAATATCATAGTTTTTTACTTATAATCTCTATATCTGCAAATTATAAATAATAATTTGAATGACTATTCAACTGTGTTGATGCAGTTCTGCTTGCCTTTACAAAGTATTGGTGGAAGCTACATCTGTTGGAGAAGAAATCTTTAAAGATTTCACTGAAAATAAAATAATTGATTTTTTAGATTATTTTTTAAATTTATATTTGATAGTGGAATGTATTACAATTCTTATTATACATATAGAGCAATTTTTCATATCTCTGATTGTATACAAAGTATATTCATACCAATTCATGTCTTCATACATGTACTTTGAATAATAATGTCCATCACATTCCACCATCATTTCTAACCCCATGCCATTTCCTTCCCACCCTTCTGCCCTATCTAGAGTTCGTCTATTCCTCCCACACTCCTCATTCCTACCGAATTATGAATCAGCTTCCTTATATCAGAGAAACCATTCATCATTTGTTTTTTTGGGATTGTCTAACTTCACTTAGCATTATCTTTTTGGATGACATTGCAATACATTTGAAACTTAAGTTTAACAAAATTTACATTCTGTACTACCTCAGCAGTTATCTTACTGAAACATAGATCTTATCATAAATATCTCATTTAAACACACCAAGTTTTATTTATTTTTTAACATGATAAAATAAAAACTACTTAGCATTGTATACAATGTAATTAAAGGTAATTATGATATGATCACAGTGTTATATTCTTCACTTAACTGTAGAAAGTTGAACACTCTTGTCAGAAATATTATATATATATGCATATCCATATACATACATATCTTACTATATATATAAAATATATTATGTATAGTATACTTATACTACAGAGAGAGAGAGAGAGAGAGAGAGAGAGAGAGAGAGAGAGATGGTCCTAGAACTTCTAACAAACAGTTGTAACTAATCTATTTTTTCAATTGCCAATGACATTTTGCAAAGATTTTTTTCTTCAATCTCTCTCTCCTGACAATGACAAATTGCTTTTCTTCATGATACAATTACAATATGTTTTTTATTCTTCTTCTACTTATTATTATTATTTCTTTTCCCTGATGAAAAATTTTGAACACTTCATGCAGAAAAAAAAATCAGGTGGTTATGAATTCCCTTGACATTTTTAGTTTGTTTTCTGAAAAATCATTATTTCTTCTTCTCTTTGAAAGGATAATTTTTCTGGAAAAAAACCCAACATGGTTTTTTTTCTTGACATGTTCTTTCTTGACAGTGTGTGTGTGTGTGTGTGTGTGTGTGTGTGTGTGTGTGTGATGGATTTTCTTCTTTTGTTGCTTTGAGTATTTCTCTCCCCTGTGTTTCCTTGCATGATTTCTGAAACACGTGAGCTGTATCTCTTCATTTTCTTCTGTAGGGAGACATGTTCATTTTTCCCCTTCATCTTCTTTAAAAGAGTCCATACTTGTCTTTGACTTTCCAAAGTTTCAATATAGGTTAATTAATGGCAGTTTTTTCCTTCTCTCTCTCTCTCTCCCTCCCTCCCTCCCTCCTTCTCTCCCTCTTTCTGTTGTTAATTTTCTTTGGTTCAATTTTTTGTTGTTGTTGCTTTTTAAATTTAAGTTTCCTGTTTTTCTCCGAGCTTCCAGGTGCTGTGGTTTGGTGTGTATAATTTTTTTTTTAAAGTTCTCCATTGTTTCTTCAAGTATTATATTCAGATCTTTTCTCTCATTTTAAATTTTATTTCTGATGTTTAAATTACAATATGCTATAACTTTTAGAATTTTCACACATTTCTTGTATGTCTTGTTTTTTTAAAAATTTTTTTTTTTCCTTTGCATTTCATTTTTGGAACTTCCATTTCAATTTTTATTGATATTTTTTCAAACTAAGTGATTTTTTTTCTTCAGTTATGTCCACTCAATATGCTTATCAAAGCCACTCCTCTTTTCTAGTATATGTTTTTTTACATCTAGTACTTTTATTCTTTCTTAGAGTTTCCATTTCTGCTTATATGACCTACTATTTATCATTATACTTTTTTCCATTAAGGTACTTAATGTATCAATCATACTTTTTTTTAAAAAAAAATGGTCATCTAATAATTCCACAGTGTTCTCCATATCTAAGCCTGTTTCTCATGCTTGCTTTTTCTCCTTAGTTGTTTTCTTCCTATCTTGCTCTCATAATATCTTGTGATTTTTTGGTTGAAACCTGCTGATGATGTATCAGGCAATAAGATCTGAGTTAAATAAACCTGTAGTGTGAGATTTTATGTCAATTTGGCCCAGAATTGGGTATGTTTAGTGTTCTTTGCAGGGATAGATGCCCGGTTTCAAATTCCAGTGTCTTTGTTTTATTTATCTTATTTTTCTTTGGATTTTCCTAAAACTCCCTCTTAAAATGGGCCTGAGCCTTGAAGCCTTTCAGCTGAGGTCTGCAGTTATATCACAGCCCTGTGGATAACTGCAGTGAGGAGTGGGAGAGCGGGGTGTGCCACAATCTCATGATGACATCCACCTCTGGAAGGCCTGTACTTAAGACTTGTGACTTTAAAAGTTTCTAAAGGTTTTTATTTCCTTCTCTCCATTTTGGAGTCAGAAATGCTCAAGAGGGTTATTGTGGACAGCTCTCTTTAACTTGGGTGAGGCATCCCTACAGTCTCTTTCTCTGCAGGGTAGGTCTTTGGTAGGCATACACATTGAGCATATTTCAAATGGTAATTTTTTCACTCCCCCTGACAATGACACTTGTCTGAAGTATGAAAAGCCTGGAATTAAATTCTATAAAACCGCAGTGTTTCCCTAGGACTACAGCTCTCAAGATTTTCTCACTCTCAAGCTAGTTCATACATACCAAATTACCATTTAAATATTCTTGCTGTTTTATGGCTTCAGTAGTTTCTATTTTACTTATTCTGAATATGGCCAGGATTCTCTGTATTTGCCTTTCTCTCCAGATTTCAGGGTGGGAGTTTGCCGAGTAACCTGAATTCTCTGATGGGTCCAGGAAAATTCATTGATTTTCAGTGTATTCAGCTCTATTCTGGGTTTTAGTGTGGACACAAGGAGCTCTGACCTCTTCCCATGGTGCACAATGGATTGCACAGGGTCTTACTCTGCAGTAGCTAAAGCTTTCCTGTCTGTTCTAGCCATAAAGATTGTGAGGTAGTGGAAGATATTTTACTTTAAAATATTATGAATTAATTTAATTCTTTAAGACTACTTCTTCTGAAAGCCTAGGGGAATGCCTTGATTGGATGCGTGTCATGGGAGATTTAAAACTTAGCCCAATATCATTCCCATTATGGCTGGGTTCAGGAGTTTCAAAAAATCATTCATTTTAATAAGCAGGGGGAGAAAAAGCATCAGGAAACTAATCAAGTGACACTATGGGCACATTATTTAGTGAATAGTATCAGAGCCCTGATTTGTCTTTCTTGGGGCTGGTTATTTACAAAACACACACACACACACACACACACACACACACATTTGCATGTACATCACCTGTCTGGACTGTAACTTTTAAAATAGTGACACTTAGTATCAATCAAGAAAGATGGATTTGTGCAGACATGATCATACAACCATTGTTATAGCTCTTCTGCATGTTTTTATGTCTTGTCTACATATCTCATTTGGCTGGCTCTAAGTTTCCTGTCACTTAGAAGATATTTAATAATTAGGGAAAAATCAAAGTGAAACTTGCTAACAACAAGAAAAATGGTGTTTATTGTATAGTAGCTTTTATCTAAAGTAGCTTACCTTTCTCATTTTTAAAGAAAAAGGTGTGTCAGAGGAGAGTATCCTCCTTGAGGGGCTATTTATCACAACTGGGAGGTTGATGTTAGCAATTAATGATAAGGGTTGAGGATGACGATCAACTTCACATAAAGACTCCTCTGAGAAAATATGTCAGTGGAAGCTCGTGCTAGCATCCCTGACCTGGCTTCCATTGTTGTCTCTGCCCAAAGGCCCTTTGTGGCTTCCTTCCTTCCTCCTTGCATTGTCCTTCCTGACATGACTTCTCTTTGAGTCTCTCAGGGTACGTACACTTCAGTGACTATCAGCTTAGCACATCCTCTATCCTAAAACAACTGTCATTTTCAAAGAGATTTTTCAAGGGGGATATTCAAAAGAAGAAACCTGGTAGTAGAATCCAGTTACGCTGAGCCCTGGTTTGTAACAGTAGAGGATGTTAACTTTGTCAAGAGTAGAGTTGGGTGATTGGGGAGGAAGTGTTTGTGGTTGCTCATAATGCCTCTCAAATGTCACCTTAAGTCTTATTGCTCATGGACATAAAGTCAGTCCTTTGTGTCAAAGCTTCGAAACCCTAATAAAACCTCAGCCACTTTTGTATGGGTGAACCCTAACAATTCCAGTTTCCTACAGATATCTATAGCTGCACCACGTATCTGTGTGGACTAACAGAGTTAATCTACTTCAAAGAGGATAAACCAGGAGCTTAACTCCTTTATTTGATTGGTTTTGTTACAGGTACTGAATTCCAGCATAGCATTCCACTTTGAAGAAATACAAACTTAGTTTTCTAAAAAAACTAAATTATTGAGATCACTGAGAAATCCTAATACTAAAGGTCCTTAAAAGACCCTTTCCCATCTGTGAAGTGAACTGATAAAGTGTCTTTTCCTACAAATGGAACTAAAAATAAGGCTATATCCTTTAGTAAATGAGCCATCACATATCACTGATTCTCACAGGCTAACAAAACAGTTGGTATGTTCTGGGTAATCTGAAAATATTTGGGGATGAATGAATAAATAAATGCAAAAGTGATTTATTAAAAAATATTGACATAATAAATATTTTGTATTCATAAGAACGTTACTCTGATATTTTTTCCTTATTTTCTTGAGCAAATGAATTATTTTTCTATTTTTAAAGACATCCTTCTAATATTACTACTTCCTCAAGGAATATGAAGAGTGAAAAATAATTTTCCTCTATGACTTCAAAAGTACGATGTGTAATCTATAAAATTATAGCTTTGATTTAGCCCACTGGAGAGCTAATAATTACAAGTTGACTTAATAAACTGAGTTCTGTCGGGAGCCATTCTCACACGTGACTGGGTGACTCCCGGTCAGGGTCTGAGGCGCTCTGGCTGTGTGGGAGCTTTCCCGGCCCTCTCCTGTTGAGAGAACCTGTCCGTGTGGGGGTGTAACTGACCACTGACCCTGGGGCCAATCACTGACCCTGACCTTGGAGTGCGGCCCCCCTTCAACCTTCATTGGATGGAATTCTCCCCTGAATTTCTTGTTCCCCAATAAAAGGCTACTCCCTGGCGTGCTCGCTCTCTCTCTCTCCTGCTAGCCCTGAGTAATCCTTGCTGCCCTGTTGGGCGGTTAGAGGAGGGAACCAGAGAGGGGAGCCGTCTTGGACCTGGTCATAGAAAAAGGTAACTGAGTCTGTGTGTTTATTTCGATCTCTGCTAGCTAACTTTTATGCCAAGAACCTCATTAATGAAACCATTGCGCTGGCCGCATGGTAGAGAGTTCTAAATGGAAAGAAGTCTTCCAAAGGTATGGTTGCATTGTATTATCCTTGATGGAGTTCATGAACAAAAATAGCAAATATAAAAGCGGATAAAAAGAAGACAAATGAGATGTTATTCTTAAATGTTAAGTACAGTGAATGTGACAGTTTAGACCACTTGGATGCCCTAGCCATTTGTCTTGAAGAAACCATCATCATGTGCTCAGGAGAAATTGGGGGCAGACCATAGATCCAAGGGGGACCCCATAGTGACATAGAATGACATGGGTGATTTAAAAAAAAAAATTGCTAGGGGACTGTTTTAAAACTCAAACACTGATCTCATATAAAAACAAAAGCTGTCTACTGCTGGTTTTCAAAGGATGCCCTGGTTGTTACCTGTAGCAAATGTCATATGTAGTTTAAAAATGAAGTTTGAAGAAAGTCTCAAATTACCAACAGACCAACAACAACACTGGGACACTTACAGTGATCTTAACTCTTAGCATTCTACCCTAGAAACTTCTCAAAGTGCTGTTTCCTACTCAGCAGAAACAGAAACAGTCTTCAGTATTCCCAGTTGAGTAGTACCTCAGCCCAGAGTTCATCACACAAGACAAGGTATTGGGTGATGAGCTTTGGACTGCTCTATTGCTCCTTAGGTAAGCCCCTTTTTTTTTGATTGACAAAACCTCAAGGCCTCATTGTAACACAGCAGGGACTGCAGGCCCCTGTGAGCCCTTCTAGGGCAGAGACCACAGGACCTGAGTTTCAGGTACAGCGTGTGCTATGGTAGTAACTCTAGTGAGACTGCAGCTCCACAGTTGGTTAAACCCAGTTTACACTGATAATGGATTTGCCTGAGCCATGGCACCAGGCCTGCAAGTGCTGGGCATGCAAGCTCCTGGTCTCAGTCCTCACAGAGCTGCAAGTTTGTGTACGGTCTAGCTTCTTTGCCCTACTACCAGGCCTTGTAAGAGGCAAGGTCTTTCTTGAGTGAATTATGAGCATGCATAATAATGGAATGTGTAATAAGAATACCGCTGGTCCTCAGCAGTTTTTCTCTCTGATCACTCTCAAAGCCGAGATCTGCAAACTTTGTGTTTGGACTATTTGAAGTAAGTGAAGTACCATTTCAGTTTGTGCAGAAAATAACATAATATTTCACTGTTTTCAGAGTAGCTTAGAATTATTTGCTACAGTAAAGCCGTTTACTTCCAATTTAGAATAAAAGAGTAACAAAATTAGTTTTCAAGCTTACATGTTAGCAGCTTAAAGTAACTATTACTTCATAACAAACTCTGAAAATTCAGAGATATCCACCCCTATTATGTTCCTTATTTCTGTGAGAGAAGAGTGACAATCTATTTACTCGCTTGAAGAACCAAATGAGTTCAACAATAATAAAAAGAGAACACAGCTATCAGATAACAGATGGTGTTGTGTCCTTTGGGATAGACACAGTATCAGCTCTGATACCTCAGCACACCTGACCTGAATCCCAGCATCTCCTGTAAGTGACATGCATCTGCTTTTTGATTAAAAGCAATTATATGGGCATACTTTCTTTGACTTGACTTCTTTCCTTAGTGTTATAGGAAAGTTGTCTTTATTAATTTTAGGCTCATTAAATCTTCCCACTGAAATGAATAATAAAAAATTTCCTCATCCAATTTCATGCTCAAAGCTGCAAAATCTTGTGACTTGATCTTAACAGATGGAGTGGCTTCCTTTGTTGAAAGTTTTCCAGGGTCAATGTTCTACCTACCCCACAGAGCAGCCTGGCTTCCTTGTAGGGGCATTTTCTAATTAGTTAATGATTTCTCATTACTTTCCTAAAGTGCTTTCCATGCAGACTTACACCACATAAAGAATTTCCTTATTGAAAGTTTACCTATCCTAGAAAGTGCTCCACAGATTCATGAGAGCAGTAACTTCATTTTACAATAAGCTCAGAGGATAAATTAGCCAGCAAGATAAGTAAAATTTCATTGTAAATTAGTAGAGTGAATTTGGAACTATATGATCTTTTATGTGATTAAATACATTAAAAAAAGAAATACAGTTTTCCAGGTTGATTATAACTGAGAATGGTATTCTATTTAACATGAATGGGCTCTAGTTAGAGTATGATCATTTATGCTGAGAATAGTATGGTATTTTGTTGCACATAACTCTAAACTTTATGCTAGTAAAGGACAAGAATTAAAATTTAATCTTTGCAGGCAATAACTCTCTGACAAGTGTTCTCTAGAAGGATTCTTAACACAACCAAAAATTTGAAGCTCTATTACATCACAACTGAGTACCTTCATCTGAATCAACATTGCAGGGAAGCCAACATTGCTGAGCAGGTAAAACCTACATTTGGATTATAATATTTATAGTCCTAGCCTTCATGGAGAGAAGAACACTTCGAGTTTGGTATTCAAACAATGAACTACATTAGACTTTAGGTAAATAAAAAAAAATAACTTAAAGAAAGTGTGAAATATTTTGAGAAGGTTAAACAATTACTTTAAAGGATAAATGAGCTGAGTATTAAAGGGAAGTAGAATTTATTATCAGAAGATAAGGAACTGGTTAAAACCCTTCCTTCGATATTAACAAAGTAATTCTGCAAATATAATATATTGTCAAATCTTGAAAAAAAACTAGAACATTAAAATTGTTTTTTAGAAAAAAAATATGCTCCTTTTGAAACATTTAAATATTTTTCAACAAGATAGTAAGTTATTCTAACTCTATTTCCTAAAGTAATTTTCCTCCAAGTAGCCTTGCACGTTTCTGAAGGTCTGAGTAATACCTTATAACTTTTAAAAAATCAATAAATAACCAAAAAGACAATTTGTGGAATAGATTCCAGGGAAATGGAGGCTCATAGGCGTTTTTCTTCCTTTCCGCATGACTCTAGTTCAGCCAGTTGTCCTGAGAAAGAATTTTCCAGAGCGAGAGAGAGAGCTCTGGTTGTGAGGAAATTCCATGGGATCAGGTGGGAAAGGCTGTGTGGCTTGGTCAGGGTGGGGACCACAGCCATTGCATAGAAACAAGAATATATCTGTGTCTCCTAGAAAGAGCCTGGATTGCAGGGACACCAGAGTCGCCTTGGTCCTGTGAGTTGGCTGGTCCCAGTGGAGTCAAAGGGTCTAAATGCACCAGCTCAGAAGGCTGAGAACTCTGACCATACCCATCCCTGAACCCCCAGGGGACATGCTTCCTAAGTGCTGACTGGTCCTACCTTGTACCACTGCAGAACTGCCACCACTGAGGCCATCCCACCAAAGGCCTGGGCCCCAGCAAAGAAAGAGAAATGACAATGGGCATCACCACCACCACCATCCCCCTCCCCCCTGGGAGTCCTGCTGCCAAATGTAAAAACCTTCAGGATGAAGAGAAAACTTCGCAAACTTCCAGGGGAAGGAAACATGGAGCTCAAAAGGAAATGATGACACTTTTAATTTAGCTCAGTTTAGTTTCTTTTTTTTCCACTCACAACATCAGAAGTTAAAAGGAGGTAGAATAAAAGAAAATGACTGTGTATAACATGCTATGCCCAACAAAGGTATCACTATCTTTCTAGGGAAAGATTGATATTTGTGGATATTCAAGGGTTTATCGTCCTCAGGTCTGATCTTAAGGAAATACTGGAAGGAGGACTCCAGCCAACAAATGCTAAAGACTTTGCCCAGAGACAACAGGAAAGATGGCTGCAGGGCATTCCAGGAACTGGCAAGCCCACACCCATCTCAGGCTCCAGGGTGTAAAAGTAAAAATTTCTTTGATCAGAGACCAGCGGACACCCAGTTTTCACAAGGGGCCTAGGAAGTTTTTTCTTTAATGTGTTCATCTTCCCCAGCTCTCAGAGGCTGCTGCAGCCATGGTCCCTGCAGGCCTGGCTCCTGCTGGAGATGACCTCAACCGTGGAGTGCGGGTGCCAAAGGAAGGCAGGATGCTGGAGTTAGAGGGTCATGGAAACTTCCACAGAGATTTCAAAGGATGGCCTGGGAGGCCAGGCAAAGTGGGACAGGGTCCGAGTCCCTGCAGGCATCCCCTGAGAGGGTGATGTGTGGAGACCCAAGGAATCTGAAGCTGCTGTGGAGAGATCCCAAAGGCTAGGAAGTGCCTATAATATGGAATGTCTGCTGAGCAAAGCTTCAGGAACTGAGCCGACACAAGCCACCAGAAAGACCATATGGGCTGCAGCTAGCAAAGCCACAGGGGTGGAGCCACTCCAGCCCCTTGGATAGAACATCAGAATGCCAAGTGCCCCAGGTGCCAGAGGCGGAGCTACAGGACATGTTTTTTTTTTTTTTTTCCCCAGCTAGATTTTGTCTTTCTTTTTCCTTTCTATGTCCCTTTTATCTACAAATATAAATGTTTACAATGTGTCTTTATATATTGGATATCTGTAACTTGCTATTGATTTTCACAGGGGCTCACACTGAGTTTGCCTTGAGTCTCTCTCAGAGGAGACTTGGATTTTTTGGGCAATTCTGAAACTTTTAAAACTATGGGGATTCTTGAAAATGGACTAAATGTAGTTTGCATTTTGAATTGAAGCATGAGCTTTTGGGGCCCAGGGGTGGAACATTATGGTTTATATACTAGGTGTTCTCCAAAAGCTTATGTGTGAGACAAGAAAGAAGGTGAAAAGGTAAAGTGATTGAGTTATGAGAACCTTAAACAAATGGGTGCATTAATCCTCTGATAGTGATTATCCGACCCTAGGCAGGGTGTAGCTGCAGGAGGTGAATCACTGGGGGTGTGCCTTTGAGATTATATTTTGTCCCAGTGAGAAGAGCTCTCTCTGCCTCTTCACGGCCATTCCTGACCTGCTTTCCTCTGCCATATTATTCTGCCATGATGCTCTGCCTCACCCCAGGCCCCAAGGAATGGAGCTGGCTCTCCATGGACTAAGGTCTCTGAAACCATATGCCCCTAAATAAGCTTTTATTTCTATAATTGTTCATATCAGATATTTTGGTCACAGAAGCAAAATGGCTGACTAAACCACTATGACAAAATTTTCAACAATTAATTTGAAAAAAATTATATCCACATATACATAAATGATTCCTAACACTTAACCTGCAATTTGAAAGCATATCTATTCATAGTAAGCCAAACCTGGAAACAACCCAGATGCATTTAAATAAGTGAGTGGACAGATGGGGGTACATCTTTACAATGGAATATTATTTAGAAAAATAAGAATGTGCTATCAAGCTATGAGAAAACACCAGTAAATCTTAAATACACATTGCTAAGTGAAAGAAGCCACTCTGATCAAATTATATGCTGTATGATTCCAAATATATGTTATTCTGGAATGAAAAACAATAGAGATTGTTTTAGCCAGCTTTTTTGCTGCTGTGACTAAAAGATTTGACAAGAACAATCCTAAAGAAAGAAAAGTTTATTCGGGGGCTCACAGTTTCGGAGGTTTTAGAAAAATCCATCTTAAAACTGCAGCATTTCCCAGGTCACAAAGTTAACAGGCATCAGGATCTCAATGCTCTTGTGGGTCCGTAGGACCACACTCTGTACACCCCACAGGGCCTCTATTCACTTGATTCTGTTGGCAGAGCACCATCAACACATTGAGGGGCAGCACAGTGTTCTAGTACTTAGAAGCACTCCTCTTAAGTAGCAAAGTTCAAAAACTTGAAAATAATTCAATATCCACAAAATATTATACTTGAAAATTAAAAAGTGTATCTGGTTGACAAATTGAAAATAATTAAAAATAAAAAGCAGAAGTAACAGAACTTGAATTCAGGTTGAATTATCTCAGATCCACCATCAGTTATGTAGTACTTCTGCGTCCTTGTGTGCATCCTATGGCTTTAGCTTAAAATCTTGCAGGGAGAAAAGACAAAATATTTTAACAAAATATTTTAAACTTATAGTTAAAATAACATCTATAAAGATGTAAATTGGTTTGATGTTCAGGTTGCCACAAACTTAAAGAGCCCATCACGAAAAATTCTTAGCTAAATGCTGGATGGAATATAGTAATCACAAGAATGTAGTTTGTAAATTAAAAGATAAGAAAAAGCCAGAGAAAAACATGAGAAAGGAAGAGTTTACACAGTAATAAAGATATTTGAGTAAAATATGGACTAGAGTTAATAATAGTGTGTAGATATTGATTTGTTGAAATTGTAACTATTGTATCATGTTAATAAGATATTTTGTATTTAAATATATATGAACTCTTTGCTATTCTAAATATTCCCTAGAATAATCTACTAATAAAAGACTATTAGTAAACATTGAAATTTATTTTTAACAGTCAATAATCAACGTAAGAGAACTTAGGATATATGCGGGCAGGTGTCAAGAAAAATTTCTTAGAAGCTGTCATTTTAAGATGAATTATTGAGGATTGAAAAGAAACTTACTTGGGGTATTCCAAGCAAAAGGAACAGTATATAGTGTAAGACTATTACTTGAGCTTCAAAGAGTACTAATAAATGTCTACCCAGGACAAATGAAAACAACAGAAGGAAAGCTGATGTGAGGCTAAAGAGCTTGTAGGAAAGACTCACTACCCGAAGCAGGAGTGGTCCTCGCCCAGCCCCACTGTTACTAGAAGGCAGCGGACCAGAATACCAGAGCTGCCAATGAGGAGCTCACCTGTAGCAGCAGCCCTGGGACAAGCGGCTCAGAAGCACAGGGAATATAAAGGAGGCTTTGAAACCATCCAAGGCATGATAACAGGGTTGTGTGTTGTAACAAAATGACATTTCTCACTGGCAGATGCAGCCAAGACTAATAATTTATTAATGTTTTCCTGTTTTTATACGTCTCTAGAATCTTGTTAAAGGTCAAAGCAAGAAGTTCATAATTGAATTCAAAATAACAAGGATAGCTACTCTGGCTCGAAATACCTAAATAAGCCCCGACGTTAAGAGGTAGAATTTAATACATTTCAAAGTTAGATATTAAATTCAATCCTTCCATGATCTTTAAGATTTTAACATTTTGAAATGTATCGAGACTTGTTTTATGACACAACAGAGAAGCTAAAGAGGGGGTTGGAAGGCTCAGTCCTGCTGGATAGTAAATGAATGTTCCCATTCTTCACCAGGTCAGCAGGAAACACATGGGATCCAGGACTTGTACATGGTGTTCATGTGATGTCCCTGCATCTTCTCGCTGGAGAGGTGTGGGGGCAGGCCTAAGCAGTAGGACTGTCAGTTGTGACCAGTGTTAACAAGGTGAGAGCCCCTCTCTGTCAATGTAGGTCTTGTGGAGAACAGGGACAGGTGCTATTGTTCTCCCATCCAAGTGAGCACGGTCCTTGCTTAGCAGACCCCCACCTAAGCAGCAGCAGTGAACTTCCAACCCTTGGGTATCAGTGTCTGGTGAGTGAGGAGCCTCCTCTTCTAACCCATCATGGTAGCAAGTATCCCACTTTTACCTTCTGAAACATTTATTAGAAAAGACAAGAATTTCTAGAAGACAACAGAAGTTCTAGATAAGGTTATGAGAATCACAGCATGAAATGTAAAACATCAAGGTTTATATGAAAGATCAGCCGTTATACCAAGAAACAGGAAAATGTCAACTTGAATGAGAAAAGTCAGCTAATGTGTCAATAGCAAGAAGACAGATGGTAGAGTTGCTGACAAGGCTTCTGTTTACTGCTTTGCTGCTGGAGATTGAACCCATGGTCTTATCTACACCAAGCTACATCCAGACCCTGACTAGGAAGCCACAGCAAGCACCATACAGAATCCCCAATGAGCAATTATGAATGTGTTTGATACAAAAAAAGGGGGAGATGAAATAGAAAGGCTTACAAAAGAAATAGAAAACCTCATAAGAAATGTAAGATTTAAAAGAAAAAAAACACTAAATGGAAATTGTAGTACTTGAAATAAAGTAAATGAAATAATCAACAGAGATACGTAAAGAGCACATGAATGAAATAGTGAAAACGAAGGTGTGATAAAAACAATGTCTGGACAACACACTGAATTACAGAAAATAATTTTGAGATTACAATGAACCAGGAATGGGGGAGGCCCCAATAACAGACTCAGCATTGTTATTCTGGAAGTGCTAGAAGGAGGAAAGATGTGGGGGTGGGGATGAAAATTTCCTATTTAGCACTAGATACAAACCTACAGAAACAGCAGGCTGAGTCAACCCCAACAGGCAAGACTCGTCAAAATCAGACTTTTGAAAACTGAAAACATTGGACAAATCTTGCACAAGAGAGAGTGACACCTTGCTTCTAAGGGGAATAAAGAGAATGGCAGCCAACTTGTCATTAGAAACTCCAGAGGTCAAACCTGAAACTAAAGAATTGCTAACTGAGAATCCTGCACCCAGCAAAATGAAGCAAATCATGACACTGTCAGCTGAGGGGGAAATAAGGGACTGGTTGATACCCTGAGTAGCATGCAAAGTGGCTAAAGGCTCCTGATTTGATTGTTCCACATTGTATATGGGCCAACACACCACATTGGGACCCCTGATTGTGCACAATAATTTTGTGTTAATTAAGGTTTAAAATGGATGAGTTCAAAACACAAAGAAATGAAAACAGAAGAAACTTTGGGAAATTAGAAAAAAGAATGGAAATAATAAAAAAAAAACCCTCAAAACTCCCATAGAACGTTCTAAATGTTAAAAGAAGCAAACATTATAACAGAATGTGATATTGTTAAAATGTATTTAGAGAAATATTTGAAACAATTACAAATTAACTGTAATAAAAAGACAAAATAAGATTTCTGAATTTCACTCCAATTAGTAAAATGTCACCAGCAGACATGAAGAAATATGCATATATAATGTTATCATTAGAACATTAGTCAAAATCCATGTGAATAGTTTTACACAAAACCACTACAGGAAAATAAAAACGGAATCTAAAATATTCCAGTAAAAAAAAGTAGAAAAAAAATGATACAAAAAGAAAAGAAAAAAATAAAGATATAAAGTGACAGATAAAATCTATAATAAAAATAATTTAAATGGAAATAATATAAATACAC
Source organism: Callospermophilus lateralis (assembly GCF_048772815.1). Lineage (NCBI taxonomy): Eukaryota > Metazoa > Chordata > Mammalia > Rodentia > Sciuridae > Callospermophilus > Callospermophilus lateralis. Next base: position 9,224,933 of record NC_135318.1, read on the forward strand.
AATCAAACATAAGTATTGGTAAAGTGGATATTTTTTAACAAAGCAAAAAAGAAGATACCTAAGAGCAGGGTTTTTGTTATTTTGTTTTTTATAAGAAGCACACTTCAAAGCTGATGCAGGTTCAATAAAAGAGGATGAGAAATAATACACTATGTAAATAATAATAAACTAGATCTAGGGTGACTACATTAATATCCTAGGATAGCATAGGACATTACTTAATGATTAAAAGATCAATACACCAAGAAGAAAGAGCACCTCCAACTGGGTTTGTCCAACAGAGCTGTACAATATATGAAGCAAAAATTAATAGAACTGAATGAAGGTAGAAGGTCCACAATTATATTTGGGTATTTCAACATTTCTCTCTCAACAAATGATAGAACAACTAGGAAGAAGTCTGCAACAATTTAAAGCATGATTAACCAGCAGGATCTAATTGACATTAGATAACAGAAGACTGAGCATTATTTTAAAGGGCCTGCAGAACTCCTGCTAATTAGAAGGTACCCTGGACCAGAACACAGACCTCAATGAACTTCAGAGGTGAGATCATACACAATGTGTTCTTCATCTATAAATGAATCAAACCTGAAATTTATTTATATATATATATATATATATATATATATATATATATATATATATATGAAAAATTTCCAGATACTTCTAAAAACAACATTCCTGGTTCAAAAACAAATTTACCAGGGAATTTTAAATACATTGAAAAGAATAATAATTGCAACTCAATGCATTAAATGTTGTTTAATGCAGATAAATTTCCATAGGGTGGGAATTTTAATACACATTAGAAGCAAATAAAAGTCCCTAATGAATAAACTGAGTTCCCCTCAATAACATAGATAATAATAATAATAATAATAGCAAAATAAATTATAACCAAGCAGAATGGAAATTAAAGATAATGAATTAATGAAATTGAAGAGAGAGAAATAATAGATAAATTGAACAAAATTATGGTTCTTTGTAAAGCCTCTCAAAATAGACAAATATCTACAAAGATGAACAAAGACAAACAGGAAAGATGTGAATTATAAAACAAGGGATATATCCAAAGACCACACAAATATAAAAAGAGATGAGAAAGGAAACATAATACAGGAACATAATACAGGCTCCAAAGTTTTCATTGAAGAATTCTTACAAATATTCAGAGAAAAATTATCACCATAAGAGATAACACATCCCAACTCATCTTGTGAAGCTAACATTATCCTGTTCCCAAAGCCAAATATAGCTGTAAAAATGAAAACTACAGACCAAAAGGGATGCAAAAATTATTAACAAAATATTGACAAATGGAATTCATTTAGCAATATATTTAAAAATATACACAACATCCATGAAGTTCAAAACACCATGCCAAGATGGTTTAATATTAAAAGATCAATCAATGTAGTTCAACACATGAAAAGGTAGAAGAATATCAATCTTAGGACCATACCACTTGATGCATAAAACTCATTTGACAAAATTCAGCAGTCACTTATTATAAATATTTTCAGAAAACTAGCAATAGTGAGAGAATTCCTTAGAAAGAACATTTACAAAATTCTTCAATTAATATCATGTTGAAGTTGAATCATTAAAAATATTGAATGATTTCTTCTTAAAATCAAGAGCAAGGCAAGGGCATTTATCATTGCTACTATTGCATATAGGAATAAAAGTTCCAGCCAGACAGATAAGGCACAAAATTGGAGTAGTTTACAGAAAATACATTAAAGCTCTCTATATTCTTTATTTGCTTTGAAACTTCCTGTAAAACTTCAGTTATTTCAAAATTTTGTATACATATATGTATAAATGTATATATATATGCACATTGTGTGTGTGTGTGTGTGTGTGTGTGTGTGTGTTAGAGAGAGCGTGCGAGCTTGCATAAGCATGCACACTTATCTTTCAGTTTGTGGGTGGTGCGTGGATATTCATGATGACCAATGTCAAAATGGGTTTACCACCCACTTTTTCCTGTGAAGAATTGAAAGAAGATTGTGTGACTTCATGTCTGATAGCACTGGAAAAAATAATTGAAATTTATAATGTTACTATGTTATTGGACTTTTACAAGTAGTCTCCCTAAAGATATCCATGCCCTAATTCCTGGAATCTTTGCGTGTGTTACTTTACATGGCAAAGGAGAATTAAGACTGCAGAGGGAATTAAGGGTAATAATCACCTGATCTGATAGGTGAAATAGGTGGATTATAGGGATCTATTCTGATACACCCAGTGTAACTAGGATGATCCTTAAAAATGGAGGAAAGAAGCCCAGGAGAACAAGAGAGTTGCTTTAGGGAGAACCCAGCTGGACAAAAGATGCAGGCCTGGGGATAAGAGTTCATGTGTAAATGTCAGTTAGACTCTAGAAGCTACAGTGAGATGCAATTCAGACATCTGACCTACAGATTGCAAAATAATAAGTATATGCTATTTTAAACTACTCTGTGACAATTCATTACAACAGGAATAGAAAGTGAATACAGTGAATTTCAGCTACTATTTGCTGTGTTTGACAAAGTATTATAAGCAAGAAATGTGCTCAGAAGAAATTTGGCCGGACGACAGGCATAGTGAAATGAAATGGTCTGCTAGTATACAGTGAAACAATAATAACTATTTAATCCAAACTTGGGAAGTAGGAATATAAAAACCCTTGAGCCATGGAAACACATTAGGAAATGCCTTTGCCAAAGCTGAGTAAAGAATGTTAAAGCTAATGCTGTGCTTTTGTAGGAATTGTATTGCCACCATAACGTTAATCCCAGATTAAATTGCCTTTGACAATTAGACAATTAAAACGATCCTGAGTCACCAATGTTCTTTGAATGGAAAACAATTCGCCAAAGCTTAATGTCCTTCAAGAGTCGATCACATCTCAACCCATGCTTCATCCACAGCACCACAACTGCAACAAGGAAGAGTGTTGCAGAAGACAGGTCGAAAGATAGACATGGGACAAGGGAGTTGATTCCCCAGAGCAAAACAAATAGGAAATTTCCCCACACAAGCCTGGACAAAGAGCGTCCACATGGCCTCTCCTATTCCAGCACTGTGAGTGCTGTGTGTGCTACCCTGCTTCAAGCACCTGGCTACATGGAGGGTAGAAGACCCTCAACTCTCTGACCACGTATGTTATCTGGAGAAATCACAGTTGGGAAGAGGATTATTGTATTATCTCCCAGGAGAGTGATCTGTGTATAATTTCCATGTGTAAAAATATGACCTACATTTGGGAGGGACTGTGATAAAGAAAAGGTTATTATATCAAAACAAAGTTTCTTTTCCTCCCTAGAATAAATGCATGAATAGGCTGATAGGATAGGACATAGGATGGACAGAGATGGCAGACCACAGACAGACAGAGAGACATTGAGTACTGTCCAGGGGTCATGGATTTGAATTCCTATGAACAGCATGGAGCTGAATGATGCGCAGTTATTATGAAGACAACCCCACAATTCTCATGAGGTCTTTCACACATTATTGTTTTTACTCTTTTCTGAGTTAAAAGTGGAAAACTAGTGGAGGCATAAAGAATACAGAAGAATAAAACACAGATATGCTCCCTGAAAGATTGCTTGGAGCTCCTGACTGTGGCAGGAAAAGCTTATTACGTGAAGACATTGGGGTTTGAGGTTGCTTGTAATATCAGACAACAGTCATTACTTTGATTAATGTAGGTTAATTAGTATAAAGCATTTAAAGACATGAAAATCAGTGAAATAAAGAAGGGAAAGAAAAATTGAGAAGAAATAATCTCAGAATACTCAGTTAATCTTTGACAGAAAAACAAAGGCATGTCTCCTTAATAAATGGTGATTTGATAACTGGAAATTCACTTGCAAAAAAAAAAAAAACCCACAAACTAGACAATCACCTTACACAGCTTTCAAAATCAACCCAAAGTGGATCACATACCTAAAATGATAACTCAGAACAATCTAGATGGCCTTGAGTTTGGCAATGAGAAACTAGATACAACACCAAAAGCAAGATTCATGAAAGAAAAAGGAAATGCTACTTTATTAACATTAGAAACTACACCTCTGTGAGAGTCCCTGTTAGGAGAATAAAAATCCAGCCAGCAACCAGGAGAAAAGACTTATAAATCACCTATCCGGGAAAAGACTTGGATCTAAAAGGTACAAAGAACCATTAAAACTCAAGAGGAAGAAACAAACAAATTGTAAACACTGGCAAAGGGTCTGAACAGATGCTGCACAACAGAATATATGCAGGTGGCAAATAAGCACCACATGCCATCAGAGGAATGCAAATTAAAATAGCAATTGGTCACCAGCATCCTCTATGGGAAAAGCCAAGGCCACAATACTGAGGACCCCAGCTTCTCACAAGGACATGGAGCAACAGTCACTCTCATACTTGTAAAGTGGTATTGCCACTCTGAAAGGGAGTTTGGCATTTCTTACAAAGTCAAATGTTGCTTTAGCATACACTACAGTTATTATGCTCCTAAGTTCTTACTCAAACATTTTAAAATCTTAAGTCTCCACAAAAATCTACACATGAATGTTTGTTTAACTTTATTTGTAATTAAGACAAAACTGAAACCACCACAATAACCTTCCATGGGTTTGTAGGTAAACAGACTGTTTTTACACGTCTATACAATGAAATATTACTCGGTACCAAATAAAATAAGCTACTAAGCCATAAAAGACATAGAAGAGCCTACTACGCAAATTACTCAGCTAAGTAATCCTGTCTAAATGGATATACACTATAGTTCAGCTCTATGATATTCTGAAAAAGGCAAAACTATAGGAAAAGTTAAAAAGGTAACTTGTTGCCAAGCCTGAGTGAGGATAAGTAAGGACAAACAGGTGGAACACAGGGGATTTGGGGCAGTGAAACTATTCTATATGATAATGTAATGACATACACATAACACTGTTCTTATTGGCAGAAGCCATAGAACTACACAACACAATTTACTGTCAAATTTAAAACCTCTCCTAAAAATAAAATCTACCTTACTGACTTTTACTTTTTCAGTTCAAAGTAATGTGGTTCATAGAAAGCAGTTCGATAGTGTCTGATTTGCAAGATGGATGAACATTCATCTTGAATATGTGTGGATAGTTTATGCTGAAGATGATAGGCATATCAGTTATCACTTAAATATTTTTTAAGTTTTTTCCACTGGAATATTTTTTCTGAAAGTTTCAAATTCCATGTATTACAATAAAAAAAAACTGAATTTTGGATCTGGTTTTTAGAGGATAAATTGATATTCCACACCAATTAATTTTAACTAAGATCTTACAGAAACCAATGAATTATTTAGTGATAATAATTAATGATACATTAGAAAATACATCCTTTGTTGATATATTTTTCAATCTATTTTATTGCCACCTTCAAAATAAAGACCATTATATTTTTTGCTTCCTTTACATTTCATTTCTTTTTTAGAAAATTATACAGAATCTTTGTAGAAAAAAAGACACAAGTAATTCTTTTTAAAAATATTTTTTTTAGTAGTAGTTGTACATGATAGCTTTATTTTATCTATTTATTTTTATGTGGTGCTAAGGATCGAACCCAGGGCCTTGCATGTCCGAGGCGAGCAAGCTCTCTACCACTGAGCCACGACCCCAGCCCACATAAATCTTTCTTTTAAAATCACATAAATCCTATCACCCAGAGATAATCACTGTGCACAACTGATTCTTATTTTTATGTGCACACATATTTATATTTATATTTCTTTTGCAAGATTTGAACAGGTAGATGCTTAATTAACATATAAGTTTTTGAAGCTGTAGGTGGCTGATATTTTTTTATATATATAGTATGATTATTCTGCACTTGTAGTTACAATTATAACTTTATAAAAATAAAGGTGTTTCTGAAGTTTAATAAAAATACAAGCAGGATAAACACATTATTTAGCCATGCATTTAGCCTGAACGTTTCTCCATGCTAATAAATATTCTTGTACATCATTAAAATTTTTATAAATACGACATACAATCAATCAACAAATATATGAAAAAATGTTCATCATCACTAGCAATTAGAGAAATGCAAATCAAAACTACTCTAAGATTTCATCTCACTCCAGTCAGAATGGCAGCTATTATAAAGAAAAACAAAAATTAGTGTTGGTGAGGATGTGGGGAAAAAGTTACACTCATACATTGCTGGTGGGCCTGAAAATTGGTGCAGCCAATCTGGAAAGCAGTATGGAGATTCCTTGGAAAATTGGGAATGGAACCACCATTGGACCCAGCTGTCTCTTTCCTTGGTCTATCCCCAAAAGACTTAAAAACAGCATACTGTAGGGACACAGCCACATCAATGTTTATAGCAGCACAATTAACAATAGCTAAGCTGTGGAACCAACCTAGATGCCCTTCAGTGGATGAATGGATAAAAAAAATGTGGCATATATACACAATGGAATATTACTCAGCAATAAAAGAGAATAAAATCATGACATTTGCAAATAAATGGATGGAGTTAGAGAAGATAATGCTAAGTGAAGTTAGCCAATCCCCCCAAACCAAATGCCGAATGTTTTCTCCGATATAAGAAGGCTGATTCATAGTGGGGTAGGGAGGGGAAGCATGGGAGGAATAGAGGAACTCTAGATAGGGCAGAGGGGTGGGAGGAAAAGAGAGGGGACATGGGGTTAGAAATGATGGTGGAATGTGATGAATATTATTATTGAAAGTACATGTATGAAGACATAATTTGTATGAATATTCTTTGTATACAACCAGAGATATGAAAAATTCTGCTCTATATGTATAATAATAATTGTAATACATTCTGCTGTTATATATAAATAAAAAGATTAGTTAAAAAATTGCATACCACATGTTTATTTTTCAGTACAGTAACCTATTCAGAATGATAAAATATGACTTAAATATTGATAAAAAAGACTATATAAGTAAAATTTTAAATCTCTATTCTAAAAAAAAATTCTAAATAATTTTTTTCTCATTAAAAAAATTGGCACATAATCATTAGAGAAAAAAATAATTTATGAAAACTATGGGAAGAAAATTTAAACATATCCAAAACCTAACCATCCAGAGTTAACAAAGTCTTCTTGGACCTTTTACTCTATGGTTTTGTGTGCTGAGAAACAAAGGAACCTGCAGTACATATTATTTTGCAAGTTTTTTTTTCCTTTAGAAACCACCATCTTTTTTTTAGGAATTCTGATGCATTCAAGAAGATATTATTTTATATATATATATATATATATATATATGTGTGTGTGTGTGTGTGTGTGTGTGTGTATGAATTTCACAACTAATCTCAAGTAAATATGGAAAATATTCATTTTACTTATGGACAAACCAATATTTAAGGGGTTGCTGAGATTTGTCTTCAAATTGGACTAGAAGTCAGGAACAGGAGATGAGTGCGTTCAAAGGTGTATTTTCTAGGAGGAAGGAGCCACAAAGGGTAGCAGAGGAAGGGACCAGAAAGCTCCAGCACAACGTCACTAAGAAAGTGAACCAGACAATTATGTTTTTTGCTTCCTTTGCATTTCATTTCTTTTTTAGAATATGTAACATGAAGGGAGGACATGTAAGGACAGACAGGGCAGTCAGCAGTGGAGGGACCAAGAGGGAAAGTAAAGGCTTGATACTGTCATGGTAGAAAAAGGAATTAGGTACATTCAAATCCAGGACTCGTCCACGTGTGCATTTAAAAATTCCCCTTAAGAGAATCTGAAAAATCATGTGTGTGTAATAAAGAGTTTTCTTATCCTTATGGAATTAATAGGTATGTTTATAAATCTTGAGAAATGAGATGAAGGCTCATATCATATCATTTGGAAATAATACTTGACAGACTTTTGTATATCAGTTCTCTAATGACAGGGATTTCGTGTCTTTGCTCTAAATATTCACAGCTAGCAATACTGAAGGCTTTCAAAATTACTTGCAGAATTAACTCATTACTCATGTCTCCCTAGGCTGAGGATATCATGGTAAAGCGTTTGCCTAGCATCACACGCTCTGGGTTTGATCACCAGCAACACACACACACACACACACACACACACACACACACACACACACATTCAGATCTATCTCTAAGGCCAATTGCCATCTAAGAGGGTTGTAGAGAGGTCCCATGCACATGCTGTATGTTTACTGATGAAAAGGAAAGTATAAGAAATCCAAATAAAAAGAACATCTCAAGGATAACATTGGTATTTGAATTTAATAAGTTAATCAGATGTTTTTAATAAATTTGAAAAATACAATAGGATTCTGAACCACTGAAGGAAAGTATTTTAGCTGAGATTAAAAAAAGTAAACTATTGTTTGGAAAGTTGTACTTTTATCAATACAATTTAATGCTCAAAAACCCTTGGTCCTTACTTAGTTGTATTTAATTAACCCTATATTCATAAACACCAGTTACTTGAATTTATGATTTAATTTACAGTTTTCTTCATTGTGTTTGTGTCACAAAACTTCACCTATAATATTACATACATGAAATGATGGTGTCATGTACCTTTAAGTGATTTTCTTAATGTTTTTAATTTCGTGTTTTCAAAATTTTGTTGTAAGTTCCTAAAGGCCATGTTTTAATAGGCAGAAATTTTGTTAGTAAATAAATATGACCTAAATATTTTTATTTTCTGCAGGATGTCTTGAAATATTGTATTTATTTTAAATGAATTATTGGTACACGATGTTTTGTGAAAACACATTTAATTGTACTGTTAAAAATCAATTTCCTTTTTGTAAAAAAATGTTTGAATTTCTTCTACTTTAAGCCACTTATAATTGCCATTTGGAAATGATCTGAGAGTAAAGATCATCACAGTTATGTCAGAGGCGTCTCAGATATTCATGAAATTTAGATGTAAAAAGGCAAAAAATTTGTAGGAATTAAAAAGATGATGGTTTGTAATTTCAGAGGCCTCTCCATCCATGGTCTATGACTCCCTTGCTCTGGGTCCAAGGTGAGGCAGAACATCATGGCAGAAGGGTGTGGTGGAGGAGCATTCATGGTGGCCAAGAAGCAGAGGGGGCAGGAAAGGGTCACAGGGACAGTCCCAGCTATCCACCTCTTCCTTCCATGCCCCTCCTGACAAGAGTCATCAGCCAGCTAGTCCACACATACCATGTTGACTGATTTGGTTACACTCTCACAATGCAGCCATTTTATGTTTGAACATTCCTGCATTAACACAAGAACTTTGCAAGAACTCTCCATATCCAAACCATAACATTTAGAAATTAAAAAAAAAAGATTATTGTGGTAATTAGTTATACATGATAGTAGAATGCATTTATGCACTTTGATATATCATACATAGATGGGATATAATTTCTCATTTTTCTGAGTGTACATGTTACAGAATCACACTGGTCATGCAGTCACATATATACATACACTAATAATGTCTGTTTCATTGTACTATCTTTCCTGTGCCCACATCCCCTCCCCTTCCTTCCCATCACTTCCCTCTACCTAATCTAAGGTAACACCATTCTTCCCTAGTGCCTCCCCCATCTGATTGTGAATTAGTATCCACATATTAGAGAAAACCTTTGGCCTTTGGTTTTGTGGGATTGGCTTATTTCGCTTAGCATGATATTCTCCAACTCCAAACATTTACTGGAAAATGCCATAATTTTACTCTTCTTTGAAGTTGAGTAATATTCCATTGAGTATATATACCACATTTTCTTTATCCATTCATCTATTGAGGGACACCTAGGTTGATACCATAGTCTAGCTATTGTGAATTGAGCTGCCATAAACATTGATGTGGCTGCGTCACTACAGTAAAATTATGTTGAATATTTTGCATGTTTGTTATTTGTATGTGTTATTTGATGAATGTCCGTTCATATATTTCACTTGATTTGTCATATAGGCTTATGTGTTCTTGGTATAAATTAGGTGTAAATTTTTTATAAGATATGTGTTCTGCAAATGTTTGCTCACTCTGTGTCTTTTCTTTTTTGTCCTCTCAAGAATCTCCTTTCTTCTCTTCCCCACCCATCTCCAGGACCACAATGTAGACCCTAGGACCTTGACTGTGAGTCCATGGTAGGTTCCAGGAGGTGAAGCACATGGAAGGGTGGGAACCTCTTGCTATCTGCCAAGTTCTCTCTCAGCTTCCAGAAATTCATCAAGATCACTACTGAGGCTGGAGTTGTAGCTCAGTGGTAGAGCGCCAACTCGTCATTAGCATACGTAATATTTGAATTTATATAACTTTTTAATTTTCTTTTTTCCATTTTGATTATTTTTCTGGTTTTTATCAAATTGATTTCAATTTTATATTTTCCATTGTTAACTTAGAAAAGTTAGTGGGCTCTCCTATTTTGTGAATTATTAATATTTAAACATGAAATTTGTGAATTTATTTTATGTATATTCATTATTACTTCTTCCTGGAAGAAGAATAAAACAAGGTCCCAAATGGACAATGTCCTTGGCACAGTAGAGCTAATAGTCCAGTTGTTAGTGAAGAAAATAAAGAATAAAAACAACGCGCAGCCAAATGTCAAGCACTTGAGGAAAAGATAAATCAGGTCATTGTTTGAGAATTGATGAGAGTGTCCCATTAGTCACTATGTTTAGGAAAATCCACTCTGAACACTTCTGAAGAAGAACATAATGCTGGAAGGGTCCAGGGGGGAGACTCTACTAGTTCATGGCAGCAGAGAAGCAGAGAAAGGAAGCAGCCAGGGGACAAGATGCAATCCTCGGGGCACATTCCCAGTGACATCCTTCTCCCAGACATACCCTCCCTACCTTCAGTTACCACCCAGTATTATACTCAATAGCAATCCATCAAATGGATTAACCTGCTAATTAGGTTACAGCTCATAGTTTACAGTAATCTAATAGTTTCACCTCTGAATATCGCTGCATCGTCTCACACATGAGTCTTCAGAGGGCACCTCATATCCAAACCATAGTACCATGGATTAATTGGGCGAATTCATTCTGCCCTGGGCTTGGTCAACAGGCAGGGCCAAGCAAGAGGTAGGTTTTCTCAGTTTATTTAGAAATATTTATAGTCTTAGTGAGTTAATAAGAAATCAAAAAATCTGTCTGTGTGTCAACTGAAAAAATGATTTAGAGGAGAAAAATGTAGGAGGAAAAATGACCAGGAGGCAGAAACAAGTTAGAAAGCAATTCACTCTTTGATATCTAATCCAGAAAAATATGTTTATGAAATTATCAATTGCAAGTCATTTTGACTATCAAAGTTAGAAACTGTTTCTTATATTACCGATAGCTGTGTTCTCACTAAGCATGACTCCTTCATCCTTTTGATGTAAATAATAGAAAGGCATTGTGAAATAATGTCACACTCCCAAGGGCATGTTGTGCAAACTGTCTCCATTCCAAAGTACTTGAATTGGGGATTGGGGGAAGAAGCTGCCAATGGAATGTAGGAATAATGTTACTTATGATGAACTTATAATATTAAATGAATACTTCATAACATACTTTTTCTCACGGAAATAATGGAAAGATGAAAGAGTCATTTTTTCGTGAGAACACAGCTGGTGAGTGATCTGCTACCTGCAAAGATTAGGACAATCAGATGGTGCCCTGCAATTTTCTACCCCTGGATTTCCAGGGGAGTTTGTTTTTCACCATATCAAATTCACATTGTATTGGAAAAGGGAATGTTGTGTGGCCACTTCGGCGTGGTTAACCCCTACCCCACCAATTTATGTACAGAGTATTGTCTTTCTCTAGCAGAAGGGATTTCTATGTCTCCGTTTTCACTTTCTCACTTGAAAAATGCTCAGGTCAAAATCATTCAAAATGCAAACTACACAAAATTAACAGTCTAGCCACTACAATGGGAAAATGATCTCAAAACCGTGGTTTGGATATAAGGCTTCCTCTCAAAGTATCCTCAGATGGTACCCTTTCCTGTTCTTGTATGTAAGCCTTTGCCACTGGAGATGCTTGTAAGAGAAGGGGGAAATAAAGGGGAGATAACACTAAATATAGGTTCATTTATGACTTGCTGATTTATAATAATATTCAAATCTGTCTTTCACGGCTTCTTAACACATATATTCAGATTCTGTTGTTGTTGTTGTTTTGGCTTTTTTGGTTGTCTTTTTTCTACATCTTCTTTTCCATTCTGGGATGCAAGAGCCCCATTTCTCTACCCATAAACAGCTTCTGTTTTGTGTTTTTTACGTTTCCATAAGAGAATTCAGGTACCATCCATAATTCCCAAATCTAGATCTCCAGCTTTTGAGATATTTTTCTTCTTGCATTTTGGATTTCCTGGTACCTACCAAACAAACAGCATATATGAAAAATGAACTCATTCGCTCTTCACCATAAAATTCATCCCTCTTTTCATATCATTATTTGTAACTACATTAATAATAGGCTAGAATAATCTTTTATTTTAAAATCAAACAATCACTGAAATTGTTTAGCACAGAATTGCAATTTGAAAGAACAATCAGATGAACATCGTGTGACTCATGAATAAGTCATGTCCTCTATCAGCACACAAGAGGGAGAGTTGGGGTGGTGTGGTCCACATGCATGAAGCACAGCACCACTGTAATCAGCCAGACGGTGCTGAGCAGTCAGATGATGGAGTGAAGTTTGACGGTGCCTTTTTTCTGCCTTTGGCACTGCTGGCCTTATTATGAAAGACAAACGAGGACGTTCCTAGTCCAATAATGTTTCTACAACCCAGAGGGACATCTTCATTTAAATATATGAATAAAACAGACAAGTTTCTGGAATAAAAATTGCTTATGACAAATTACACAGGAAGTAGTGTGCTGGGGCAGGTACCTCTGGTACCTGTGATGCATCCCCTTAGCCGGCCTCCAAAGCAATCGCGAGCTGTCAGAACTGTTCTGAAGAGCGCCCATGCTGCGGCCAGTTCCCACCTCAAAGTTGCTTGGGCCATCTTTCTGGGTTCTCTCCCAGGGTCTTCTCCAGTGGCTACTACAGTCTAGAAAGGGAAGGAGTAAGATGCCCAAGGAAATCCTTGACTCATAGGCAGGGAAAAATGGACAGAGTTGGCTACTGTAAGGTGGACAATGCCAGGAAGCATCCACTAAGATGCTTGGAGGTCTTAGATGGTCTGCAGATGAAGCGTCAATAATATGTCTTGTATTGACTTTCTTTTCCTGTTTTACTCATCCCAATCCATTGTGTCCACGATCATTTTACCTAAAATTGTTCCCAAGTTCTTTTGTGTATTTTTAGTGATCCCAAATTAAGTAAATTTCGACATTTCACTCTTCTGTCTAACTCAATAATTACTGTGAAAACATGTATGCAAAAGATCTGTTCTTACAAGTTCCTCTTCCTCTGTTTTCTTCTACATTTCCCCAGATTTTGTTCTGGCCTGTTCTCAGTTCTCCAGAGCTAAAGAAACAAATGCTGCCGACTTAACACTGGTAACTGAGGGGACAGTGAGGACTTTTGCTCCAAAGTTCCTATTTAGTATAGCTTGGTATTTGTCTACTCACTTGCTTCAACTGAAATCTCTATCAAAGCATCTTAATTGAATTCCACAATGTGCTTCAGTTTTCTATAATATCCTCCGCAAAGTGTCAATGCTTAATCACTAAAAAGAGGAGCAGTTAAGAGGGCCTCCATTTTTACAGTCTCTTCCTCTTTAAACTACAGGGTGTATAGTCCCAAAGGAAAAGGGAGGCATTAAAACCTCCTGCCCCTAAATGCCCCTTTCTACTCCCCCAAACTTACCCCACTTAAGGGAACCTGGAAAGCAAGCTGGGTCTGAACACTCAGGTCTGTACTACCTTGAATAATACCTTGAAGGCTTTCTGCCATGCACACTGGGAACGAGGACAAGTTAGTGTCATCTGTGAAAGCTATTTTCTTGCATATACTCTAGGACCGTTGCTCCTTAGGATGTTGATCATGGCAGCTAACTAAGCAAGTTCACGCTGATGTCACTGCTTCTGCAGCCCGCATAGAAAACTCCTCTCAGTGGGGACCGGTGTGGAAGTGAGGGCTCTGTGGGAAGGATGTGCATTACTCATCCAACTGCTGCCACTGGACCAAACAGGAGAGGGGGCACTGTGTGACATAGTGTCTGGAGGGATGGAGGAGCCATCTGTCAGCCTGTCGCCACTGAACTCTTCTGGGAGCAGATCTCTCTCAAGTAAGCCTTCCCCAGGAAAATCATACGTCTCCCATGCTGACCCTGGGAACATTTTGTCCTGTCTGCAACCTACCCCATTGCCCTGGCACACCACTGTGTACGAGACCCAAGGCTCTTCAGTGTACCTGTGTTCTCTTTCTTCAGGCCACATTTGCCCCCGGCATGATCAGCATGTTGCTCAAGCTGTTGAGATAGGAAGAGAATTGTTAATATTACCCCCTGAGAAGATTCACTACTTCTGTGTCTTGGGCTGAAAAGGTGCTCATCGTACAGTGCCCTGCCATTGTGAATGCAAACTCAGATACTTCCTGGCAGCAGAATCATCTAGGTTCAGACACAAACAACATTCACTAGTGTGCCGTCTCTGGGCTCAGAAAAGGAGGTTGCATGAGCTCTTGGTCTTGGGTATGGTGTTAACCATCTTTTGGTTTCTATTATCCTCTCCGCAAACTGAAGTTAACCTGATGATTTTGCAGTTGTCTTCCAGAGATGGAATATCTTTTAGATCAGATTTTTTTTTTTTTAAAGACCATCTTTCCCTTATTATCTAAGCATGGATTGGTTTTGGCTTCCAACAGCAACATCTTCTTGTAAGGGACAAACACCGGGATAACTTTCTCCCAGCCTTTCTACCTTTTGCTCTTGTCCCTCACAGGTAAGCAGTGTGAGTTCCCACTTTCCAACTGCAGTCACCCCACAAGCACAGCTTTGTGTGTGAGGTTCCTCTCTGCTGCAGAGCCTGTACTCAGTCTCTAGGATTTGTAAATTTCTATCTCATAGCTCAATCTGATGTATTATCTCAGCAACTTGCCAGAATGAGTTATCAGGTTTTTACCACATTGAATTTTATCCTGTCATTGAGAAATTTACTTTTATTTAAATATGCATTATTGAAAAATCTCTTCTAGTATTTTCTGTTAGAGGTCATGCTTTATGAACACTAAAAAAAAAAAAAAGTAACAACAAGTTTGTGGTTCAGCATCAAACCATCTGAATTCAATACAACCTCTCACTTATCCCTCTCTGATTGCTGTCTCTCTGAATTTGATTATTCCTCACAAATAAGGTAAAATATTTGAGTCCTTGAAAATGAAGTTATCCAGTGTTTATAAGACAACTAACACAGGACCTAATATATGATATGTTTTTAGTACCTATAACCTCCTATGAAAGAGATAAATATTGTCTAATTCACAGTAGTTGAAGAGATTAATGCAATTGATTCACAACAACTGCAGGGAACCAGAAATTGCACAATAGACTTCAGAGCCATTATGAATCGGGAAAAATAGTCAGAGCCCCAGAGTCAGAGCTGGGAACATTTCCCTGTCTGCTACTAAGCAATATGGGCAATATGGGCCTTAAGCAAATGTACCAGTGATTGACCCAGAGTCTTATTTATTTATTTATTTATTTATTTATTTATTTATTTATTTATTTATTTCTTATGAAAGCAATATTTTAAAAACACATAGATTTGCGAACTATAATAAATTATTTCTTATATCCCTGGGGGATTTTCTAAGTTAGCCTTTAGGTATTATTTGAAAAGTGATTAAATATCTTTGTAATTCAGAGAATACCTTTGTCACTCAGAGGACCCTGTAGCAGTCCAGTTTCTTACTGTGTTAATCTAAGCCCAGTTTACCTTGTCAACTTCAATGCTTGTTCCTCTAGGAATCCTGCCTTCATCTGTGCATGGTTTCTGACTTTGGTTCTTCATATTGTATTTGTTACATTAAAAATGGCTTGTTTCATTTCACTAGCACAGTGCCTGGCTTAAGGTTGGAAAATATTTTCCGATTCCTACATTGCACATGATGTCTTCCAACTTAAGGCTAGGGTGTGTTCATTCCCAAGGGGAGTCCATGCTCAGAACATGTCTGATGATTTGATTCTCCAGAAATAATTTCTTCATTATGACTCTGTGGGACAATGATATTTTGATAGAACTTTTTTTTTAATAGGAATTAAAGTCATAACCTCTATGCACTCAGGAATGAGCAGTTCCCAGGGGATCAAAGTTCAGAGAGGCCATCCCCTATGTCCAAGGTGTCACTTAAATATAGTGGTTCTCAGTCATTGCTCCAGAAGCTGTCCAGTGCTATGAATGAACCCCTGGTCATGAACATGCCTAGGGATTGTAGAAGAGAAGTATGGAATTTTCCTCTCTCTACATTTCAAATCTCTATGTCTCTGATAACAGAACAAGTGAGATCATGTATTGCTCTTGGCTCCACCTTTACTGTGCTCTGTGGACCTCAGAAGGAGCTGGTGGAGAGAGCAAGTCAGCAATCGCAGGCTGCTATGGGTTGAATGATTGTGCCCCAGAGGTGCCTATGTCAAGACTGTTCCCAGGGGAGGATGTTGGGAGGCAGTGTAGACCTATAAGAGCTTTATCGAATGTCCCTTGGTCGTGGGGAGTATTTCCTCCAAGGGGATTGCAGAACCCTCATATCTCTACTCTCTCTTCTCTCTTTCTCTAATTTCTGGTTTACTACATAAGTACTCACTCCAACACACAGGCCCAAACAAATAGAATGGTTTGATCTTAGACTTCAACCAACAATACTGTGAGCTAAAAGCTACCCTTTTCTTCATAAGTAGACTGTCTTGGCCATGTTGTTGTAGTAATGCAAAGCCAACTAATGCACAGGCTTTCCTATGACTCAAGTAAGATATTCTCTAAATTATACTATTTGGGAGAGGACACAATTACGGGGTAATCAAAACTGCTCTGTTATACAAATTGAGAATGTGAGAATCTGTCAACTATAATGAAAATGTGTCCTCTTTGGTGGTACATGCATGAGCTTTGTGGACAGCTGTCTTACTGCTATTCAGCATGTTGGATATTAAGGAGTGGATGCATGGACCCCAGTCGCTCTGAGGGGATGTGCTGCATATCAAGTTGTCTAATTGGCACCCTGATTTATATATTAATGGGAAACCATGGACAAATGACTAAGTACTGAGGCTGTGGGTTAATTAAATCTCTGTGTGGAATAAATAACAGACCCAGATAAGCCAGAAAAGAAATGTTTCCAAAGAAGGAGACTTACCGATTTTATCTACTCCAGGATAAGCTGTAGATTAGAGGTGACATAAAGGGAATTCTACAGAAGGATTAAAGTGTTTTTCTCTATTTCTTCTTTTTCCTTTCCTGTTTTAAAACTGTTTTTCCTATGTTTCCTCTCCTTTTATTTTTTTTTTAAAATATAGATGTAGTCAAGTCCACACATTTCAAATATGGAACTCAATGGAATGCAGCCACATAACCACCACTCACATTGACATATAGAACATTCCATCATTCTTTATGCCCCATCCCACACAGTCCATTCTTTCCCTCAACATGATGTCTGTGGTCATCAGTAGTGTGTTTATTGGCATGGTTGCATAGTGCTTCACTATGCTGATATACTGCCTTTTGTTTAAAGGCTCAATATGTGCTGCTGTTTTACATGTCTCCTCATTTGTGGAAAGCTTTTATGAACACTGAATTTGCTTTTGATTGACACACACACTTATTTGTCTTCACTGAATAACCTAGGAATAGATATGTTGGGTTCAAGAGGCACAAAACTATGTTTCAAAGAGTTAAAGATAATTTATATTTAATTTATCAGAAAATAAAAGGACTCTACTTTTTGTACATTCTTTCTGGCATTTAGAAAGATCACTCATTTTTAAGACAATCATTAAATTAGTTGTATATATGTATAATTAATATTATTTATTCTTATTAGTATTGAATTTATGTACAATAAAACAAATTTCTGGAACATGGTTTTTGGTACATAGTTCTATGGACTTAACATGTATACATATTTTTGTAACCACCATTAAAAACAATATAGAACAATTCTATGACCTGAAAAATTTCCCTTTTGCTGCCTTATGGCATCCAATCATTGCACCCATCACGCTTTTAAACGACTAGTTGTTGCTCCATGCACAATAGTTTGGTTTTTTTAGAAAGTCATAGGAATGCTGTCATCCAGTAGGAAATCCTTAGTGACTGGGCACTCACACTCAGCACTATGGCTTTGACATTCATTCCTACTGCTGAGTATCTATATAGGTTAACTGCTCTCTATTCTTAAGGAGTCATATCATGGACTTACTACAGCTTATCCATTCACAAGTTGAAGTACATTGTATTGCTTCCAGATTTTGATGATTATGAATATATTAAAATAAATGTCAGAAACACTCTCATTGTTATCTAAACTGGCTGCATCATTTCTCATTCTCATCAACAATGTCTGAGAGCTCAATTGTTCCAAAACCATGTCCAAATGTTTTTGTTGTTGTTGTTGTTTACTTTAGCGACATTACATAATAGGTATGTAGTGGTATTCCCTTATCATTTTAATTTTTTATTTCCTTAATTTTGGGACATGAATTATTTGACATATGTCTTCTTTGGTAATGTGCTCTGACTTGCATGGCTGTTAATTCAGGAAACCAGATGGAGCATAGAGGGGATGAAGAAAAGACAAACAGACACACCCATAGAGAAAAAGCTGGGGCTTGGTGGTTCACTAAAATCCCTGGTAGGGACATAGTGACCCAGAATAAGCTCAGTATATTTATGATATATGTGTACTCTTCGAAAGGCTTATTGTGAGAAAGTCTCTTCAAAACAAGGAGAATCAAGGTTATAGGAATAAGAAGCCCAATTATGATTATTAGCTTGTGCCCATAAATTTCTAGCACCAGGCAGCTGATGTCTGAACTTCAAGGTCAAGAACTTATAGCTCCATGGCTGGTACAGAACCTCCTTTTGAACAGGGCACCACCAAAGCAACTGGGCAATCTTTAATCAACACCTTCTCACTGAAATTTCCCAGGAGAGATATCTCTTCTGTCTCAGGACAGCTCAAGGACCCTAATTCAGTTACTGCTCCTCACAGTAATGGGGAGAGGTTGTTGTTTTATATGCCTGAGATTTAAGGGTTCTTTACATATTTCGCATGCGTAGTATCTCTCTATTAGAGATGTTTATATTCAGTATTCATGTGTTTTTGAGCCAGAAATGTTTTAAAAAATTAAGGTCCATGCTAAGAATAGACTTTCTCTATTAACCATGGCATTAGATATACATTCTGCTATTTAAAAAAATTCTCCAATTGTAGCATCTCTTTGTAATACCAAATAAGGGTGCTGCACTACAGTCCTAAAGTCTATCACGTACATTGTGTCTTAATCCATGTTATGAACCTGCACACCCTAAAGCACATCATGCCTATGTCAGATTTTTTCACCTGCCTAATCAAATTACTGTTCCAGAAAAGCCTTTTTTATTACTATAGTACTTCAGTTATAATAAAATACGACACTCATTTTCTTAGCATCACTATCACTATATATCTTAAATTACTTAAAGAACATCTATGAATCTTACTAAAACAGGTTCCATTGAATGTCACTTGTTCTAAGTGTCAGATTTGCTTTTCCGTAGACAGTTCTTTTTTTCCTCCCCAGTTTAAGAATTTTATATAAACCACTTGACATCAGTTCATTGTTTTATAGAGCTTGTATAATTAGAAAAAAGGTGATATTTTATAAAGCAAATATATGACAAACTAAGTTAAAACATTAAATTATACTAACACATGAAAAAGTCACTACTTCATATTTTAAGATATCAAGGGAAAGGAAGTATTTTCTATGGAATTAATAATTTACAAAAGATTCACTCAGAGGATTTGAGCTCGTTTGAAAACATAGTGAACTGACAGCCAGAACACCATGATAAATATGCAACTTTGACAAAAAGTTTCTTGAGTTAAGGCTTACATTTCTCCACTACGAAATAAATAAGTTTTCCTTCAGAAAATATGAGATTATTTTCAGCCATGATGTCTTTTTAGCCTTCAAAATAGCCCCACTTATCTCTAAACATATAACAACACAAAATGTAAAAAAAAAAAAAAAATCATGAATTTTCAGTTTCTTTGGTTAATGGACTTTGAAAAAGAGATGTTACCCAACATGATAATGCATGATGCCTCAGGCTGCTTCCCATGAAGGTACAAAGAAAACCATAAGGAATTCTGGGTTTAATAAGAAAAGTGTCTTTTTTATCACGAAGACACTTTTGTTCAAAATTTCTCATCATCACTCTAAATTTGTATAGAGAAAAGTGATTTGTAGATTGTTATTTTTTAAACGACACAGAGAAGTCTGTCATGTTTTCTGAAATGGGTGCTAGAACGTGTTAGGTAGCAGGCCTAACAGATTCAGGAAAATAACAGAAAGTTAATTTCCTCTTAAGTCAGCGTCATCTTGCTCCTTCTAGGATGGTCCTTCTGTCCCTGTCACCTGGCCCTGCCATACCATTCTAGGCACAACAAACTCCTTGTCTCAATCAACATAAAATGGTAGAACATTTGAATGAAGTCTTTATGACTCTCCCCTCACAGCACTGAATTCTATAACTCTACTTCCTGCTTTAATCCTTCCCATGGTCCCATTACCTTAAAGACCAAGTCCAACATAATACAGCTCAGATGGAACTTCCTGATATTCCACTTGTCTATCCATCATTATTTTCACTGGTACTTTTCTCAATGCTATTTTTGTTTTATCTGTGATGAAACACACACACACACACACACACACACACACACACATACACACACACTTATTTAAAGAACAAAGTAACATTGAATTGCTCCCCTCAAAATTACTTGCTGGGTGTTACATTAAAACCCTTTTGTAATTGCTTCTTTTCTTTTACACAAGTTGTTCATATTTAATATTTCAAATTTCAACCATATATCTTTAGGAAAATAACAAACATGTAATAATAAAAATTTAATATGCATGTATTCCGATTCCAAAAAGTTTAAAAAAAAATTCTAACTCTTTTTGTCAATGGCTTTTCTTACAAATTTAACTCTGGACATTTAGCATGGAGAAGAGATAATCCTGCCTTCTGAGTCAGAGATAAAAACCAGCTCTCTGAGTGCGTAATAAAATCTGTAGACGCTGGCTGTGAGAACCCTTCCATACTTCCCAGTGCATACATGCTACTCAACACCAGCACTCCATGATCCACTTAACACTTGCATTGGATTTTAGCATCTGAGGTAGTGGTATTAGGCTGCACATGTAAGAATGGAAAAATAAAAAACATTACTCATGTTAGTAGTAACAGGACTCTTAGCAATGGGTATTCAGTGATTATCATGATTACCATTTTTCCTTATACTGATTCCATTAGTTATTTAGCATGACATTTAAAGGAAGAACAATTCCCTCACCTAAAGAAGAGACTACTGGAGATGAGAAAAAATAACTGATTTGTTCAAATTCCCAAGGACTCTAGAGAAGGCAGAATTCAAACTCCACTTACCTGACACAGCTTTGTTCTCACCAACTACTTTGCAAAGTAAAACTATAATATGCAGGTCAATTTATTTAATATCTTTCAAATCATTTTCTCCCTTCAAAATAAAACACTTACCTTAAGTGTTCTATGAGGACAAATGTGAAAACATAAGTAACGCTTCACTCAACTATATATTATTAAATATGCTTTCACTCAATAACATTTATTGATATAGAACTTTGTGGCTGACTTTTTTTAAAGGATTCTAAATACTATAATAATAAATAAAAGCAACGAATCTCTGCCTTCAAAGCCATTTTATCCTAGTTGGGTGAAGCAGACAATGAGCAAAATAAATAACATGAATGGATCCTGGCATCTCTGAGATCCTTATTTTGTCTTGAGTTGCAGTATAAGCCTAAAAGTAATTGGGAGTTCTGCTTGTGCTTAGGATGGTGAGAAATACAAAAGAGTGTTGCTGCCATCCTAGGAGTGATAAAAGCCAGGCAGTCCACAGAATCATAATTTTTCTCAACCTTATTAAAGAACTGAAGCCACCAGGCAACAAAGGAAACTGAATTCCCAAGAGTAATGAACATCTCCAAAGATAGCATATTCATAGGAACAGTTCCACCTTTAACAAGCATGGGAGGAAGAACAGGAAGGTAGAGAGGGGGAAGGGCAGGGGGCACCAAATGCAGGTTCAAGAAGCTGAGGGAAATAAAAACATTATTGATAAAAGATACAAGAAAAATATTCACATCACAGTCAAGTTGCACAGAAGCAGACACTGAGAAGCTTTGAAGACAATTTCAAGGGAAGAGAAAAAAATATTTGCAGACCAAGAAAGAAAGATAAGACATTCAGTGGAACATTTTTAAAATACTCAAAAAATTAAAAAAAATACTTAAAAGTCTGCCAATGTAGAATTCTATACCTAGTGAAAATATCTTTCAAAGAGGAAAGTGAAATAGATTTTTTTTGAAATTCTTTTTTTTTATGCAGATAAGGTTGAGATAACCCATCGCTAATATCCCTGGTTATAACAGATATTGAAAGAGCTTCAACCAGAAGGAATCTGATGGTATATATAGATTTGAATTTACATAAAGAAATAAAGAGATGTATATATAATTATAACATAGACACATGATAAAGACCTATGCTTGCTCTTAAATGTGGTAAAGAATAACAGGCTTTCTAAGGCAAAGAGAGTGAGAATATGTTGTATGTTTTAACACATATAGTACAAATTATATAAAAATAATAGCATTGGGAGGGCAAGGAGGGAATGAAACATATTGTCAAATTCATAAACTCTGTGTGAAGTGGTATTATATCATTCTGTTAAACCACAACACAAGGAAAAGACCACCAACTCCAATTTTAAATCAAATCAAAGCAAGCTTGTAATTCTGTCCAGCCGAGACTGTCTCTCCCAAAATCCTTGGGTTAGAAGAGAATACTCCAGCTCTCTAGAAGTGCAGTTTTATAGCACAATAAGTTGCAAAAAGGGGAGTGTCTTGAGAACTTACAGATAACAGGATTTTGACAATCATAATACAAAGGCAGGTTGTAGGTTAATAGTCTAAATGGTTCAGCACTTAGGGAGTAAATTTAGATCCCAACATCAGAATTTATGAGGCGCCATTGGGGTTTCAGAGAGGGTTGTTATCTGGTCGGGGAAACCCAGGCATGGGAGAGTTCAAGGCATGGGCAGGCATTCCAAGCAAGTTTAGAAATAACAGTAATGAATAGTAAAACAGAAATTAACTTTTCATGACTTTGTGACGAGATGGCGTCCAATCTTAAAATGGAATTAGGCTGGGTTCATCAATTCAGTGGTCTGTTTGGGTAAGTTGAAATCATAAATGCTAAAATAAATATATATTAAAATCAAAACATGTAACTTAAGAGTCGGCATAGAATAAATTTACAAAAACATCTCAGTTCCATAAAAGGGACAAAGATAAGACAGAGTAAGAGTAAAAGAAGAGAAAAGGCAAATAGAAATTTACTAGCAATGATAGAATTCCAGCCTTATCAATATTGTATGAAAAGGAGCTTTAACCATTGATAAAACATACAATGCAGACTGTGTGCACATCAAACCGTGGAACTTCAACCTTCAGAAACAAAGCCTGACACAATGGAAAGCACCAAGAGAACAATTCACAATTACTTTTAGAGGCTTCACCGTTCTCTTCTCAGTGCTTGATGGAACAAGGAGGCATAGAACTCATGAAGAGCATTTGGTACAGGTAGGATCACAGATGCTTAGAGCCCACGTTAGTTATCAGTTGTAGGATCTTTTACTTTGACATCATTAAAGTTTTTTCATGAGCATTTGAAATATTTGCTAAAATTTTATTTCATGAGGAAGAATCAACAAATTTTATAGTTATTGAATTAATAGAAAGCATATTCTCTCATCACCAGGAATTAAATTAAAAATCCATAAGGAGATATCCAAGAGTTCCCTGAATATTCACAAATTAAATAATCTACTTCTAAATAATCACCAGCTCAAAAGAAAATTACCTAGGAATTAGACATTCATCTTGAACTTAGTAAAATGGGAAAACACAGCACAACAAGATTTATGGGATGCAACTGGAACAGAGCTTAGCGGGAAGGTTGTAAGATTCAATGCCGACATCACAAAATAAGGAAGATCTCAAACCACTACATGCAAAACTTCCACCCTGAAAAGCTGAGAAAAGGAAGAACAACTAAATACAAAGGAAAGGGATTTTAGGGAAGACAACAGCAGAAACCAATTCAAAAATTACACATCAAGGTAGCAAAAGTAATCCACGCACTAGATTAATGAAAGGGATAAGTCTTCAGCAACGATCATGATGGGAACATGGCAACCGTCTCTACCACTGTGTCACGACAGAACCTCTAGCTAGTAAGAGAGTAAGAATATCTTACCTCAACGTGAAGACTGAATGTTCTCTATCTGCAACAGGAACCCAGGAAAGGAAATTTGCTTCCACCATTTCAATTGTACTTCTTATAGAGGCCTCTCCAGTATCATGAAGTTAAATAAATAGAGGAATAAATTCTCTGTAAGAGATTATAATAGAGGAAAAAAGGTATTTATTTTCATAGGATGGTAATCCATGAAGAAAATCCTGAGGACTTCCGAAAATAAGTACCGGAATTAACATATAAAGTTAGTAAAACCAAGGGAGACCCTGTCAGAAGGACTCGACTTCCAAAAGAAATGGAGGAATTTTATTGGGATAATGAATTGGCTCCTCATCCTTTTGGTGCTGGTGACTAGAAAACTGTACAAACTCATCAAAATCACAGAACTGTGTAATAAAAAGAAAAAATTTCAGTGTACATAAAGTAACCTCCAGTTTAAATTAAATAAATAAAATTATGTTGAGAAACAGAGGAAGAAGCAGATTTAAGAATAGATTGAATGAAGCACTCCCCTTCCCCTGCCCTACCAAACCCTTTCTCTAACCTTCACCTCCAGTCCCATTTCCATTTCCATCCCAGGTCTGTGAGTAACTGTGAGTGGGGGTCAGGCTGAGATGGAGGTCTTACAGTGTTCCTGGTGGAGGTTCTGTTAGTACTTTTCTGTAGTATTTCTTATTCATTCTCTGAATGTGAATGGAACTGATGGAGACGTTGCCTTATCACCAAGCATTACTGAATCTTCTTCTGTTTTCAGAATTGTTATAGATCAGATAATACTTTCCAAGTTGATTTTAGCAACTGCTCCCTTAGATGATACCAAAAGGCAAGGCTACTGATTAAAGGTAGAAATTGAGTGAAAATAATTTTTATTTCTAAAGACCAACTTCTGTTTTATTTATTTATTTATTTATTTATTTATTTATTTATTTAATCAAATTTTGTCCTGTAGACGACCTAGCTCTGGTTAATATCGTGAGATCTTAAAGGTGAAAAGTGTTGTGGTGTAAACTAATCAATAAAATCAGTAAGAGTGGAAATTATATGTTATAGAGTAGTAAAAAATAGAGATTATAGGTATGATAAGTGAGGTAGGACAATTATAAGCAAGAACTGTCATAGACAGGCCTAAGACTCCATTATGATGCCTTCTATTAAAAAAAATTTACAAGAGTTATTTCTGAGAAACTGAAATGAAAGATGTTTTCTTATAAAACTTGTTTTTCTGTACTTCGTACTCCACAAATTGCACCTACTCAGGATGCAGGGGTGGTCGTGATGAGCTACATCCTGGATTTGAGTGCACTTGTGGATCTACATGACTTTGAAATAGATTGTCGCCTCCGCCGACCCCTGCTCAAACTCAGGATACAGTTGTCTAGCATCTGCTTGAACCCAGGAATGTGGTCAACTGAACTGCAAAGCCGATTGCTTTTTTTGTAGCTTCTTGCTTGCTAACTGGAAAATTCCAGTCCTGCTTAGGGCTCACAGGTCCCACTTACTATTTTTTAAATTTCTGTGCTTGGCTTGCTTACATGGTGCTAAGGAAAGCCCCTGAGTTGTGTTTTTTTTTTTTTCTTTCCATAAATTCTCAAAAAATGGACCAGGCAGCTGCTGTTCTCCCACAGAGCTTCAGTCTCTATAGGTGGGTGACAGTCCCTGGCCAGGTAGGTACATAAAGCTCTCAATGATTGGGGTTCATATTTAGTGTGTTTTCTTAAGTGGTTCCCCCTAACCAAAAGGAGGAGGCAGACCCAGGTCCTCATAGTCACCCTGGACCTTGATCACTTTTAGCTTCCTTAACCCGTGGCCTCTGCCCTGATCTGCTCTGATGTCCCCAGTGAGGAGTGTCTCCCCTTCCTTTGTTGTTTTGCACTCCAGGACTGAGTGGCTATTTAGATGCTACTGCTGGTTGGTGGTTATTTTTGCTCCAGTTTTTATGCTCTATTTTTGGTTCTTCTGAGTCACACTCCTGTGGCCCTCAGTCAACATGAAGTCCTCTTGCTCGCTCTGCCTCTGAATGCTAAGTTACTTGACATGGGACGTCTCAGATAGCTTTGCGTTCCACAAACTGAATTTTTCTATGACCAGATTTCCATGATCCTTACTATGCTTTTATAATTTAAGTCCATTTGTTCCAACATGATTCTCATGGAGCAGTAGCCAGAGTCGCATTCAACCTTCTTGCCCAGCAGTGTCTCCCTATATTTCTGTGTTTAATAATTATATCACACAATTGCTTTTATTTAAGATTCTCCTTTTTTTCAGTTTGTAGATTTAATCTTTATCCTTATTATAAAAATTATTTTTTTCCGTGATCTTATGAAACTTTATTTTAAGAGATGATTTTAATGTGGAGAATAATTCTGTTTTATTCATATACTTTATTAGTGTTCCCATCTACTCAGCCTCTTGAACAAGAATGAAGAGAGAATTACTAACACTATGAAAGCGTCTCTTAAAATGTCAGCCACTTTGGCTCAGCCTTTGCTTCCATTTCCTCATTTATTCTCAAATTAGACCTATAAAGTAAGCATTTTCCTTTCGATTTTGAATGGAAAATCAAACTCAAAGAATCTAATTTGATTTCTTAAATTTATATCATCTCTTAAAGAGGAATCAGAATGTGAACAAATGTCTGTTATCTTCAAAGCCCACTGATATGTATGACTTGAAATCTTCAAAGAACTGAAACCCAGAATTATTCAAATATATCGCCCAAGAACAATTTTTTAATGTAAACTACGTTATCATTCTTTATAATATCATGCAAGTGAGAATTTGGGAGTTTTATTTTCTTTTTCTAGTATCTAGTAAAATATATACTGGGTATTAGTTTAACACTTTGAAATAATTACAAGAGCTAGAATTTGCATTTTTTAGTACACTAGGGATGAATATAGAAGTATTTCACAATTATCAAATTATGAATGTCAACCTAGAAAATATTTATCTAATAATATATTTTCTCCAGTTATTGTTTCTCAACAGCCTTGGCTTTTTAGAAATATCTCAGGAAGAATTTGCTAAAATTAATTTGAAAAGTTTTATTTGACCCATATATTTCTGAAATCAAAAGGAGACTCACAGTGTTTGGTGACAAAACAATGTCTCCATTAGTTACATTTGCATCCAGGAAACGGGTAAGAATACACCAAACAGGATGAAAACAACCAGCTAATATGAATATCATCCCACTGATTAAACACCATTTAAAGTCATGCATGCATGCTATACATCTGACTAGGTGCTGGATCAAACCTACTAGGGACTATAAGCCAAACCAATAGCTTTTCCTTTGAGACAACCAAGCTCTCCCAACCCTACTCTATCTCAGTTTCCACTTGAATATGTAGACTTGCCCTGAGTCAATTCTTCACCATTTAAAATTTAGCTGCAATGGCTTCTTAGCTCTTCTGTGTGCGCATTTCATGCAGAAACATCGGTAAACTAACGGCATTCTAGGATTCACTCCTGAAAACATATTCTTGATCACTGCATGGCTCCCTCATTCAACACCAACAACAACTAGAAGGCCATTTTCAGTTCCTTGCCCCATAACTATTGGGCAAGCAGCACATTTTAGAGAATACTGTGTTTAGCTAATCCAACCTTCTCAATAATCTTTAATTATCCTTTGTTTGCTATTCTCAGAGGGTAATAGCCTTGGCTAAAACATCTAATCTCATTGGTCTATTCATCTAATGGATATTCCTAGCCATTATTTCAATATGTAATAAGTGCCTATGCAATTGTTGTTGCAGATGGAGGAACAAAACCATTCCACAAATACATATCCATGTCCTTCTGTGACTTTGGAGAAGGAGGTGATTTTCACATGTAAATCTTCCAAACAGTTTTCTGACCACCCCCCCACCCATGCTTCATTTGATCATTGTCACCATTCAGATTTCACCATCCCCACCGAGTACAGAGGAATGATAGAAACTATGACTGCTCTTTGCAAACCCCCTGCCGCCAATGAGGCCTTAGAATACCTAGAGATGCCTGTATGCATCCGAGCAAGAAAATTGCCAGTTCATTTTTATATAAATGATTAAAAGGAAAAGACAAAATTGTAATGGAAATTCTAGATCTGAGGTTACATTTTTTTGATTAATGAATGTTTCTTACTTCCACTACTTGAGAAAAACAATGGCACACCTCTCTTTGTTACACTTTGTAGCAAAAAACTAATCTTTGACCATGATTTATTTCTTTATCAATACGACCAAGTTCTGCTTGGTTTCTGAAGAAGTTTAAAAAGTTTCAGAGCTGATAGGTGACCTTGGAACATTCATCTCATTATTCTAAACTCGGTCCACATCAGTTTGATGTCCTGAATAATAAGGGGGAATTATCAGTTGACAGTGCAGCAGTGATATGGAATAGTTTCTGAGCATTATCCAGAAAGAGAGAATAATCTGATCTTGCTCTTCCTAGGACCATACAATCTTACCATCATCTTTTTGGATTTCCAGTCTTTCAAGTGTCTCTAATAAAGACTTTCATGGAGTAAAAAGGCATTCTTAACAGAACTCAGGCTAATTTTGCTTATTGACTTTATATAAAGTGCTTTATGCTATTCTTGTTGCATAGAGGTTGAATATTATGTATTTCTACCTTAAAGATGGTAAGGTGTTTATGTTATCATTATTAAAGTGTTATGTGACCAATAATATTTATTTTTTCTAATTCATAGATAGCACCTTGGTTGACCCACACTTCCATGGCTTTGCCAGATAGTCAGTGTTTTCAAATGCTGTCTCCCTTGAAATTCTTCCTGCTGATGATCACCAGCACCATGCCCAATTCGTGCTCAACATGCCACGGGATCCTGGAAATGTGAAGAGATCTCTGTGTCTGTTACTTTAACTCCATTATTTAAATAATGTAGGAGTGCAAAAGCACTACATGCTGAGTTGGTGAGACAGAGTCACTATCATGTCACCAGGGAGGATGTGATCTTTGTTTCATGAAGCCATGGTTTCAAAACAGGCTTTCAGACCCAGGAAAAGTTATGCTAGTTTTCATAAGTTTTATTTTTTTTTTCTTTATAAAATAGAAATACTATTGTTTCCTACTCCATGGTTTCTCCTGAGGCTTATGGTCATAATATGCATAAGACACAACTTCCTCTTAGATAAGGCCAAGTGATGCAGGTTCCTGATGCTAAAGCTGTGGGTTCCTGGAAACCTGGCTGGGTGATGACTGCAGAGGTATTCAGGTGTCCATCCAAGCATGGTCCATTGAACATTCATCTCAGTATTCTAAACTCTGTCCACGTCAGATTGATGTCCTGAAAATAAGGGGGAATTATCAGTTGACAGATCCTACCCACTACATTTTCAGGATGGTGTCAGTTCAGGGCTTTCCTCCTTGACATGGGAAATTCAACAGCTCCACTTTAGAAGTCAATGAAAGGAGAGAGGGGATAGGGTGTGCTTCTTTGTCCAACAGCATCTAGCCTAATCTGATCTACAGAGTGGTCAGCTTTACCATCATTATCACCGTCTTCATCATCTGCTCTCCATGTAACCACCCTGACTCTTTGCAGAAGGCTCTCGTCCACCTACTCCATCGCTTTCCCTCATGGACTCTTCACTGTCACATTGTTTCAGCCGTTCAGTTGCAGACCTGGCATGCAACCATACTGCTTTGCAATGGTTAAGATTCAACTTTAACAATGATTAGTGCAGTGCAATTTCTACCTGTGGAAATGTAAAAAAGTGAGGTGAGAAAGAAAATATGCAGTTTGGATCACATGCTATACTAATTCTGTAGGCCTTTAATGTTATTTTATTTCAATTCTTATCTTCCAGTTGATGAACATTGCACATTTTATACAAAGCTCAATAATATATTAAGTAGGATAAAATTGGTGAAATAAAAAGGATTTTATTCTGAATCCAACCTCTGTTGTGCCCTATGAGATATCATTCCACATTTTCTAATTTAATTATTCAACAAAAATGTATTGATCGAAAATTCATATACTGGCACTGCTATAAAAATTTTGGAGGATGAGGTAAAGATGAATTAGGCATGGGCTGTATTCTCACATTTCACATTCCTAATACTAGGTATAGATTTTAAAGTCTAATATAAATATAGATAAATATATTTAGAACATTAGGTGTTTCACAGCTAAGAATAATAAAATCCTTAGGATCATAGGCTATCAAGGTTGAGGTGACTAATTTTTTTATGAATACCCATATCTTATTCTTACCTATAATTCTATTTTATAAAGGAAAGGATGGAAATCCATAGAAAAGTGAATATTTATGGGAATAATGGAGGAACAGAAAAGAGGACTCTATTGAATTCTGTCTATCAAAGTTGATTATTCAGTTAAAAGGATTTATATAACATATAAGTATTAAATTTTATATTTTGCTTTTACATTACACTCAAAATAAAGTAATTGATTTAAATAAAATCTATGTGTTGCTAAGGAAAAAGATAAGACCTAAAGTTATATGCAGAAAATAAATCTTAACCAGATTTCTTACTAGTTTCATGCTTAGACAAGTTTTAAAACTTTCTTGGTCCCAGTTAGTTCCTGCATTGGTTGATTAAGTCCAATAATACTTATTGTGTATATAAATTATGTGTTCATACACACACACACGCACATACAAGCGCACACACAAATTAGATTTTCTGATTTATAAAGGAGAATGTGAATTACTTAAATCATTCAGTTGTACTAACTAGAAATCTTTTTAATATGATTCACGGATTCAGGAACCCATTCAAAACATCAACCACAACATAGTGTGAGCACTCATCCACCCTAGCAGGGTGGATCGCTGGCAAGCCTCTGAAGAATTGGTAGCTGAGTTATGCTAACTATCTTTCCTGTGGAAAGGAAAGATATGGCTCCTCAAAAGTCATTGCCTCTATTGTTATTAAAATTTTAAAAATCCCCTAACTTAAGGAGTCACCAGAGACTTGTTTATCCTCTAGTTTATAATAATGCAAACAAGAATTTACTCACTTGTTTATTCAGTTTTTCAAAAACTACTTATTTAGTGCCTACTGTGTTGTGTGGGCCTTGTACTGGGGATAGAATGTTTAAAAAGACACCACTTATCTGTCCTCATGGTACAATTTTAATGTCCATAATTTAACAAGGTCCTGGATGTTTTCATAGAATGTATTTAATTGAACCCTGATACTTGTGAGGTGGGTGCTATAAATACTGAGACGACTTCATTAATGGAAACTCTAATGATCTGAGAGACTAAAGGAGCTTCTCACCTAGACTCATAATTCCTAAACTTATACAAACAAAGCACACATACTAATTGAAAATTTCTGTTTTCAACTTGAATCACTGCACAACACAACCAAGTTATGAATTCCCCAGATAACTGATGAGCAAGCTCTGGCTTTCCATTGCTCTTAGGGCTCACATCAGAATATGCTTTGCTCATCAACAAATCATACATAATTTTTTTCAACTTGCCTTTTTCAATAGCCTGAATTCTGCCTCCATTTCCATCAGTGCATATAATTGAGAAGTGACTCGCCGTTAGAAAAAGCTCGCATTGAACAATTTGCTTAATATAAAAGACTTTCTTCCACTCTTATAATTTTCAGCCTATTGCTTGAGCTAGAGAATAATAAATGCTTGATTACTTGTTCTTTTATAGCTGCAAGTATCATCTGTTTCTAGAAAACAGAGCTATTTGTATATTGCATTTTACAAAAGATTAGATCTATCACCTCATTACCTGGGGAGGAGGCCTCCATACATACTGTTTATTCCACAATCTTTCTTCTCTCCGACCTACTTCAATTATCATGTTCCTCTTCTTATTGCTTCGCAAGGATTGCCTGAGTTACTAAGCCATGAAATGTTCTTTTTCCTATAACTCAGTCTCTGACATTTCCAAATCTTCCTTGTGAGACATATCAAAAAAGAACACTTCATTTCTTTACAGAATTAATAAGATATATGGTCTTAATTGCAACTCTTTTTGCTAATTAAAATGCAGTAAGAATGCATGTGGTAGGGCTAATGTCTGAATTTATTGGTGGAAATATTCATGACTTTTGAGTTTTATGCTTTTAGAATTGTAATACTATTTGTTTATTCCAATATAGACAAATATATTGAATCCTGATGCGCAAAACAAAGAAGGTGGGAAAAAAACATTTTTAATTCAGTGCTGTTTGGATCTCTCTTCCATAGTGATTTTAATTTGTGATTATAATTAATTAAGAGCAAGAACTTGATTTCTGATTATTACTAGATTTGGTCTTTGTTTTGTTTCACTTGGACAATAGAAATGGCATCTTTCAAGTACTAGCTCACAATCTCTGCAAAATAAAACTAAATAAGCTCAAATGGTCAGGAATATCTTTTGGAGTTTTTGCAGTTGTTTCATGTAGCAACTTGAACCGTGTCCATATCTAAAGACCAACTATTTGTGTTAAAAAACAATTAAGTCAAACCAAGGCTTGAATCATACATAAATATGAATTAATCCTCATTGCTTTCTTGGTATGACAAAGTTCCTGGAAGGATCAGTCTTTAAATGTACTTTCTAAAATATAAACATTCTCTTGGCTAATGTTGGCCATAATTTTATAAGCTTTCCTCCCAAACCTGTCTGAATGGTCATAGATGGATATAAATGGTGCGTGTCAGGAGTCCATATTGTACAAGGAGAAAACCACTCTATCCTCTCTCCTCAGCTTGCAAATGTATCATCTTCCTCACACAAGCACTTCCTGGTGGGATCATTATTTTATTGACCCCTGACATTTGCCTGATTACGAGTGCTTCATCAAGAGTACCAACGTGGGAACTTAAATGAGGGCTTGGGCTGACTCACCCAGGAGCAGCCTGTCTGCAGGGAAGCCCCTCTTTCCCAGGGAGAGATGTGAGTTCCCTGTCCTCTGTGCCACGGATCAGCAGAACCATCTGAAGAGGTTTATCAAGGCACCTTAATTACTTGTAGGACCATAAGAATTAGAATCTAGATCAAGTAAGTATGGGAAGGAGGAAAAGGCAAGAAAACAGAAAGAAAAATAGAAAGGAAGGAAGGAAGGAAGACAGACCTCAAAGGACAATATTTTCCGTGTGACCAGGCCAAAGGGTTGATGGGAATTTAGGACAGTAAATCAGATTTTCTCAAGACTGACTTTGTGTGACTAGATACTTTTAAAAAATGCTATTTATTTGTTCCTTTATTATTGCACTTAATTTAGCTAAGATACATGAGATGCCTAACTTACTCCTAGACAGTTGGATCAGAAGTAGAAAGGAATAATCTATTTGTTTCCAAAGAACAAAGACACACACACACACACACACACACACACACTTAAGTATTCTATCGGAGAGGTGATATTGAAAACTTAAACCACTACTCAACACTAAATTAACAAAACAGTGGGTGTTGGACTTACATTGAGTGCGGAGAGGGTAGCAGGTTCTTCACATAAAGAGGTCAGAAGCCATGGAGCAGGTAGCCCTGACTTATATTTAACTCTAGATATGAACTTTGTATTTCCCTATGACATACTTTTGTATTGTTTCTTGAAAGATGACTGAAGAAATAGAAGGAATTCTTTTTTTTATCTTTACTGTCGAAAAGAATTTATAAAGAAAAGGCAAAAAAAAAAAAAAAAAAAATCAGCTTTCAAAATCTTTCTTGACTTCCAGTTTCGACCCTGGCCTGTAAAATGTGTGGAAGTCAAAATTCTCATACTTAACAACAAGAAAAGAGCTGGACAAACAGAAAACGGTGCTTTTCCTGGGACCCGTGAGAAAAGTGGGGAAAGAGAGCAGAGCGGCCGGTTCTGGAGTCACAGGCCCACTCAGAGTCCTGGCCTGGCTCTGCCTGCCTGCGGGGGAGTCCACTGCAGCAAGAAACCCTGAAACGCACGAATTGGTGGAGGCTGTGTGCGAACGTACTTTCTCTCCTTCAAAGTTAGAAATTCACAGAGAAAATGGCCATAAAGGACCTCTACTCTTCTGGGGGATGTGCTACCAGAAGACTCACCAAGGTCCCGGCGTGAAGACCCTACTCACCGAGGAGAGACTTTCTAGAGACTTCACAGTTCCGTTGGAGAAGATTTCACCCTCTCCCCAGCTTGCTCTGAGGTCTCTGTCTCACCGAAGGCGGTGCTGATTGGGGAGAGCAGGTTTCAGGACTTCAGGGTATTACCATGGAATGGTCCAATCAAGAGAGGGAGTAGGAGAGGAAGCCTAGGAAGCCACACCTCTCCAGAAGCACCTGTGAAAGGGAGGCCCCGGGATCTCTGCTGAAACACTGACCAGGTGAAGATCACAGGCTCCTTCCTACCCCGACTACTTGCCTTGAGGCCAAAGGCCTCTGGTATAATAAGGATGGATTACACCTGAAAGAGTTGAGGAAACATGCATTTTTCCTAAGAAGATGAGCTCAGGGACACTGGAAATCAAGACAGGAAGAACAAGGATGCTAGAGGAAGGGAAGACCCCAACCACCAAAATTATTGAATAGAACAATCTACAATAACAAAAACATTTGGCAGCCCAGCCCAATACCCTGCTGGGTTAACGTTTAATCCCATACCTAAGCCCAGGCTCAGTTCTTATCTGATGATACAAAAGCACACTGGGGATCTTATATAATGATGGTGCATATGTTAAAGGATCTGCAAGAGTGGATGGGCAATGTAAGAAAAGAGAAGTTTTAAGAAAATCAAAAAGAAATGCTAGAAATTTAAAAAAAAGATATGAGAGTAATAAACAATGTGTTTGATGACCTGGTGGGGAAGAATCAGTGACCTGAGTATTGGGCAACTCAGATTTCACAGGATGAAATGGAAAGAGGAAAAAAGAACAAAGAACTCAAAAAACTATGATTACCCGGGAGCCGGAGGAAATTTCAACAGGTATGACTTAGGCATATTTGGAATATCAGGAGAGAGTAAACAGGGAGCAGAAGAAATATTTGAGGAGATAATGGCTGAGTTTTCCAAAATTAATGACATAAAACAAGCCACCTATTCTCAGAGGCTCAGAAAATTCTGATGCTTTTATTTTATTTTATTTTATTTCCTAAGCACCCATTTAAAAAGTCAGTGGAATTGTTTTTTGATTTAGTGTCTCAGACTGAAAACTACCAAAAGCTTGTCAAGGGTCTTATATTTTCCAAGTACACGGATGAAGTAGAAAACAGAGATAAACGATGGGGCTTTATTTACATTCAGAGTGCTGCCTGTCAGTCCACAGATATATAAGGAAATAAATACAACAGAGTGTTCAAAATATCACTAATATTGTACTGGAGATGTAAATAAGGTATGGATTCACATTTACCTTGTAGATCAATTTTAAGCGTTTCCTTTCTGCACAGGTCACTTCGAAAATTCAGCATGTGCTCCTGCATGAACCCTGCTCTCATAGAACTACTACAAGCCAGTGGCTGGCTCCAGAGGCAAATTTTACCCCTGCATGGTGTTTAGCAATGCCCGGAGACATTGATCAGAGTGACTAGTGTGGCAGGGAGTGCTACTGGCATCTAGAGACAGAGGTCAGGGATCTACTGCACAATCTAAAAGGCAT
The DNA here is from genome assembly GCF_048772815.1 of Callospermophilus lateralis. Classification (NCBI taxonomy): domain Eukaryota; kingdom Metazoa; phylum Chordata; class Mammalia; order Rodentia; family Sciuridae; genus Callospermophilus; species Callospermophilus lateralis. The sequence goes on from NC_135318.1 coordinate 9,260,960, forward strand.
GGACATTGGAACCAACCTGGATGTCCTTCAACATAAACTAGATACAGCAGTCAACCAATAAGGAATCTCCACACTTAATGGCTCGCTGGCATTACTTCACAAACCACTCCCTCTGCAAAATGCCAGGCGCCATCTTGACTTGTTTACAGACTCTAACACTTCAAGAGATGAATGGATAAAGAAATGTGGCATATATACGCATGAAATATTACTCAGCCATAGAGAAGAATAAAATTATAGCATTTGCAGATAAATGGATGGATCTGGAGAATATCATACTAAGTGAAATAAACCAATGCCCAAAATCCAAAGACAAAATGTTTTCTCTGATGTCCAAATGTTAATTCACTATGAGTGAAGGTGCTAGGGGAAGAATAGAGGTACTTTACATTATTTATATGGGAGTGAAGGGAGGGGGAGGAATAGGAAAGATAGTAAAATAAATTTGACATTATTACTCTATGAACATATATGATTACATGACCAGTATGATTCTACATCATGTACAGCCAGACAAATGAAAAGTTTCACTTTATTTATGTATGATGTGCCAAATGCATTCTACTGTCATGTATAACTACTTAGAACAAATGATAAAATAAATGAAATGCATAGACATCCCTGTATGACAAAGAACTATGAGTTTTGAAATGTCAGTGTTTCTGCTCCTAGTCTTTTAAGGAATCTCCACCACTTTCCAAAGTATTTGTACTAATTTGTAGTCCTACTGTATGACCCAGCTATCCCACTTCTTGGCATTTACATAAAGCAATTGAAATCTCCACACACTCTAGGGATACTGGTTTATCAGTGTTTATGAACACGCAATTCACAAAAGTCAAGTTATGGAACCAGTCCAGCTGCCCATCAATTGACATATATATATATATATTAATCAGCCAACAAATAAATATAAAGAGAATGAGCAGAGGTAGGGAACAGGGGGAGGAAGAAAGACAAGGAAATACCAAAATAAAGCAAATTCCATTCCATGCATGAATGAATATATCAAAACGAACCTGCTATTATGTATAAGTATAATTCACTAATAAAACATTTAAAATGAAAATGTGTACATACACCCAATATAGTTCCACTCTGCCATACAGAAGAACAAAATTTTGTCATTCGCAGGAAAATGTAAGGACCTGAAGAACATCACACTAAGTGAGATAAGCCAGACTCGCAAAGTCAAGGGTCATGAGTTTTCTCTTATAATCAAAAACTAGAGTGAAAAAACTGAAAGAAAAGAGACCTCATGAAAACAGAGAACAATTAGTAGACTAGAGGAAGAGAGGGGGTCAGGTTGAGAAAGGAATGAAGGAAAGAGGATTTGGGGAGAATGAAAATAAACCAAATTACAGTTTGTACATCTATCAATAGATCACAACAAATTCCATTACTATGTGTAATTATAACACATCAAAAAAATGAAGAAAGAACATGAAATCGCTAAAATAAAACAATAATGACAGTGGTACTACGGTCCAGGGATTGTGGGCCGAGCCAGTGGGCTACAAGCATACCTCATCACCTGGAATCAGGACCCTGACAGCAAGGATGAGAACAAACTCTGCTCAACTCCCTAGAGAAGGAGGGAAGAGCAGAGTGGGTTAGCATTGGGCTGGTAGGGGACCTGGCCAGGCTACAGCAGCTCCTTAGGCAGTTGCCCCACCCGACCCTTGAAAGTCTGAATCTAAATTTATTTCCTATTCAACATACATTTAAGTCAATGTCTCTGGTATCACCTGTACCTATGTACTTGATTCTCCATTTAATTCCACCTTTTTATACCACTCCTTCATTCCTTGTTTACACGCTCATGTTCTAAACCAAATAAAATCTATTCCAGAAATTCACATAATGATTTATAAATTATTTTGATTAGGTGATTAATATCCACCTTAAATTATTATGTGAATCTTTAGTCATTCTTAAGTATGCATTCAATTTCACAATCCATTTCTCTGAATGCCTCATGTTCTCGAAGAGTAAATTCCTCTTGGGTTGATGCACAGTAGCAACAAACATTTGAACCTTAATGCAGATGAACATCACCTATTGCTGACTAATAACCACTGCTTCAACTGTATGAGCCAAACTCTTTCAATTTCTATGTTTACTTTCAAAATTCATTAGGTATTTTGATTTTTAAAGAATAGAAAAAGCATATAGCCAAGATTTTATGAGGATTTATTATCCTATGTTATTAAATATGTTTGTAACTGTAGTGCTCTAATAGGAAAGAACAGGATTTTAAACTTTAAAACATAGTAATATAATGTCAACAAGGAGAAATAAATGGAAATCCTAGAGTTGATCAAAAATTTATTGGAAGGCATACAGCAATACATTTGTTTTTGAAAAATCAAAAAAATCATGTTTGTTAGTTTCAGCTGGGGGGATTCAGCTTTTAGAATAAATTATATTACTTCTAAAAAGGGTAAGAATGTATGATTTGGAAAAAAATTAAAAAGAATAAAAGAAAAATAAAGAAGTGATGGAAAGGGGAGGTGGAACAAATCAAGAAGGATGAGGGGGTGGGGAATGTGCAGGAGCTGCTGAGAGATCCCTGAAACTAAGTAGGGCTACCAAAGATGGGCCAAGTGTGTCATCTGAGGTTTAAGAGATAAACTGAGACTTAGCTCACATTGTTTTCTTGAGTGAAGTGATAAGGTCATTGAACCAAAAATGCAATACAAACTGAGAATCGGTGCTTCCTATTTTGTTGTCTAGGAGTGATACCCAGCGTTCCTCACCAGGATGAGAGACCTGAGTCTTTGGACTATCTGACAGATATGCTGAAGAATCTAAACCTGGTTCAGACCAGTCACATGTAACTGGCCCTTTGGACAACATGGAGGGCTTTTTCTCTGTTTTATAACATGTATATTAAGAGAGACATTTTTTTGTATTCATGTGTAAGATGTCAGTAGTTTTTGCATTTGTTCTAAAATTTTTATTGCAAACCTTTTTATGTTGGAATAGAAGGAGTTTGGAATCCATAAACCCATAATCATCACAAAATTACTTTGCAGTTACTAAACTTGATGAAATGTCCAGGAAAGTTATGTTCTATAGCAATCATTTTCAATAGAAAACATCTTTTAAACTTAATTTATTTTTCTATGAATCTGGAACACTATTTTAAAATAACTGTTTATCCAATTATCATCTAATAATAAACAAGCATACTAGCAATCACAATTGAAAATCTTTCCCATGTTTTCATTTTATCATAATTTTAATGTAAGTGGTATCTCACAGAAACCTTTCCCAGATGAGAGTTGTGGCTATTATTAACTGCTATTAATTTACATAAGGCTAACAGGTTTTAATTAAATATTTATTGTTTGGGTACTTAATGTCCAGATGTCCCCCTGGTAGGCAATTCCCCCCAGAGAGAGGCTGTTTTGTGTTCAGTATTTGACATATCATAGTGGTCTGACACCTTGCTGATGGCATAAGTCTAGTTCCAGCTCTGACCAGGTATACAGTAAGTGTCATGTCACAGTTTCCAATCCCGACCATGACGATCCAAGGGTTCGGTGACTTTTCCCTGGCAGTCCTCAAAGGTGTTACTTTCTACCTTATCCCAAGACGCCACTATTATGAAGGATGGGCTGATCATCCTGTCCTCAGTCAGTCTCTCTCTTGCTGCTAATTAGGAAGCAGCCCAGGTAAACAGAAAGTGATGGTGTACTTCCAGCAAACCTCCCCTGACTGGAACTAATTCTGAGAAAAGGCTGGTGAAGGGGTAGGATTCACACCGGCTTTTATATCGCTTTTCTAAATGTATCTCCCCGGTGTTCAGCAGGCTTTATCTTGCTAAATGTTCGAAGATTATGCTAATTAATAAACAAGTGAAGACAGCAGAAGGGATGTACTGAACATTAATTTATCCTGCTTAAGGCTTTAAATAAAATCTTTTCAGACCATGAGGGGGAAAATAACTTGGACAGCCTTTTAACAACAGACAGCTACTAATGAATATTCTTTTAATGAATTATTTTTACCCAGCCACATAAGAAGACACATTTGAAATTCTACAATTAAAAACAAAAAAGAAAAGAAAAGAAAGAAAGAGAAAAGCTACTAGAGATATCTATTCCCTGTTCCGCGGAACCAGAACATTTTATGTTTTATTTTATTTCATCTTGTTGTAAATTCGGTGAGTTAGAATTTGTTAGCTCATTGGATTGTAAAAAATACCTCTGTAGAAAACTATTATTGAAGTGCTTCGTCATTGAAGCATAGAAACTGACATCCTGTAGGATTATCCTGCCGGTGATTTCATATGCAGGGCTCACTGGAACCCTGTCGATTTGTTCTGATGACAAGCCACACACTTGGAACTTTTAAAAGAATTGAGTTATGTTTAGTAATATCCCTGCATTTCCTAAAAGGAAACGAAATATTTAGGGAAGGTCTGCCATTTTAAGAAGCTGTAAAGAACTGTCACAGGAAGCCACTGTGTTTTCACAGCAGGAAGAGCCCAGTTTATGACATACTGCTTCACTGAGGGTTCATCTGTAGACATTCTGTGGATTTTGTAAAACCCCTAAAATCTGTAGGGTTCACTATGTCAGAGAAAGAAATCCTGTGGCTTCCTGGAGAAAACCTATATTTAATACAGACTCTGGTACACATTAGATTACTCTCTGTGTCATCTGAGAATAAAAAAAAAAAAAAATTAAGAGAGATCCCAGGTAGCTTCTCCATAAGGCAGAGACCCTGACAAGAAGCAAGACAGCAGTTCTGGGTGTTTGAACTGGAAGCCAAGTAGAAACAAGCAGAGCAAGGAAAAGTCAGGGAACTGGCTCAAGAGAAGGGAGGGAGGAAAATGAGGCTCATTGTGGCTTCAAAGGCAGAAGGTTGAACAGAGAGATAATCTTCAAGGAAAAGAAGTATGGCCCATGGAACAATGAGCAGGGGCCTTTTCAGTTAAGTGAGGAGATGTTAGAATTTTAGCAAAAGAATTTAGGTGAAGCCTGGGGGAAAAATTGTACTACCAATTAGGAAGCAAAGAATACAAGTTACCAAATAAAACTGCAGATTTTCCTTGCAAAGAAGTTTTTCTGTTACTCTAGAATCTAAGGGTCGATAAAGTCCATCAGCTCTACTCAAAACTACAAATTGTTTGCACATTTTAACTCTGCCCCATAGACTCTAAGAGAATAAGGCTGGTGAATGGAATTATGCCTAGAAGCTGCCATTTTTCTGTTTCCAAATAATTCCCTACCTTGAAACCTTAGGGAATCAGAAAATCCCAACTAAAATCACTCCATAGGGGATATACGAAATTCACAGAACAACATGTTATGTTATATCATAGCATACTATGGTGAAATTATAATATATGAAATTATATCATTTATTATAATTTAGTACTGATTTAAATTAATTTGATTAAATTCAATCTCCATTAAGAAAAGAATGGAAGTCCATTTCAAATTGGTTTCTGTGTTTTGAGACTGGTGTATTTATTCTGTGCAAAGACATCACAGTCTATCAGAGGAAAGTGATGTCTAACAACTGTACAGAAGAGGGACTTTTACCTTCACAATGTGTTACAGTTCCTCTGTCACAGGGGAGTTAAGAGAGAAAGTGACATTGATCTAAATATTGGAAGATAGTCCACCTTTTACCAACTTGCAAAGAATAGGGGTAAGTACTATTTGGGAAAAAGTAGAGTGGAGTCTGTGGAAATGCTTTAGCTAATTGGCTACATGGGATTATGGAGTGGGAAGATGGAGAGGGAGAGCAATAAGAATGAGGAAAGAGCCAGGAAATAGTGAATAGGCCCCATTGTGAGGGCCACACAACACGTGCTAAGGCTATTAAAGTTTATTCTGTTGGCCTCAAGACCCCTCCAAAATGTTCAAGCCTGAAAATGATAGAATCAGAAATAATTTACAGAGAGAATGGAGGAGAAAGAGAAGAGTCAGGAAAAACACAATGCAGCTGTCACAATCTTCAGGACAAGGAGGACTTGAAGCAGGCTCGCCACCATAATTGGGCACCAGGAAAACAGAAATTATAGACACAAGGATGGGTATGACTGCTGAAAACATCAAGCTTAAGAAAAGTAAATTTAAAAAACAATTTACATTAAGTAATTTCCACTACAGGTATGTGTGTACCACATTCAATATAATTTCAGGTATTAAGTTGAACCAAAAAAAAAAATCTCTTTGTGTAGCTTAGATACTCTTAAATATCAGACATGAAATATTGTTCAGACATCATCAGTATTATATAATATATAAATATGATATCACCAGTATTAGCTTGCTTAGATTGCTTAGTTTGCTTATCTGACCAGCATCCCAAGGAACAACTGGAGTATATGCAAGAAAGTAACTTTCTACAGATAATACCAATTTACTCTAGTTCCCATGTACTTAAGAGAAAGCCAGTGTCCTTCAGGATAGTATGTATCTGGTCTTTCCAGCACAGGCTCCTTCTTATTATTCCCTGAAATTGATAAGGTTTCTGGGAACCTAGAAGGGACATTCAGAGACCTGGTGTTTTTCTGGTCCCCCTTTGCTTTAAGGTGGATACAAATATTCATAGTTAATGGAAACACACACACACACACACACACACACACACACACACACCCCACACACACACACTCAAAAGATCCAAGATTTTTTTTAAGGCTTAGTTAACCAGAAAAGCTTGTGGCAATGCAATTTCAATACAGAAGCATACACAAACTAATGATTTTTAATAAAAATTATCTACTCCTGATATAATAGAGATTTTGAAATTTAGCAAAAAAAAGCCAATTGAAAATTATATTAAAATATGGAACTAACACTACCTGCCACACCCAGTTGACAACACTGACTCTTCTACTGATAAGACTATAAAATGTTGATATTTTGATAGAAAACAAATAATAAATACATTTCTGTAATCCATCTGTGCCACAGGGATATAAAGAAGAAAAAAATTACTCTACTCTGGATAGAAAACTAGCAATAGTTGTTTAATCACCTTGATAAGAGAACATCCTTTTCTGCAAATTTGGTCCCAGGCAGAAATTAAAAGCAAAAATTAATCTTTTATCTGAAATTTGTGACCATTTTTTCATCCTTGAGGCAAATAAATATCCCTGATGCAAAATACCTAGATGACCCAAAAAGCTTAAAACAGCAAATTTAGATTAAAATTCAAGCTCATGAATGTATAGTGATTGCAGAGGTCTAATAGAAGCAAATAAAAAATATGGTGTAGGCATTTTCATTTGAAGTGAAATAATTGGAAGAATTTCTATAGGTAAAATTGAATGCTCATTTTCACATTAAAATAATAATGCACAAGGCAATGTGACCAGTTTGTTCAGAAAAGTAATACAGGAGTGCTTTTGTTGGCTCTCTCCTGTCTCCATAAGACTCTAGGTAAAGGCCTGGTTCTCAGTGTGGCAGGTGGCAGAGTATTCAGGAGGTGGAGCATCCTGCCAGGTATCAAGTTACCAGGACTCTGTCCTTAGGGAAGAGTGGAAACCCAGCCCCCCTCCTCCTCCCTTTCATTGTTCCCAGTGTTGTTGTGAGTGGGTCTGCTCATCCCCATGTTCTGCCATGACTCACCCTCTTATGGAAAAGGTGAGTTAAAATAACACTTTCACTTTTGAGTTTTTAATCTGAGGCGCCTTTGTTATACTGGTGGAATGGAGACAGACACAAAAATAATCCTAAAAATCAATAAATAATGGTGTATCAAATATAGAATTTTGATTATTTTAATGAGTTTAAGAAATAAAACAAAGTGTTGAGGGCCACAGCCGAGTCGGGATGATGCATGGCATTTTTGCCAGAAGTAGTGGTTGAGAGGTGACGCCAGCGAGCCATTAAGATGATGAGTTTTGAGATCTGGCGGAGTTCCCTTGAGTTTCACTTGAGCTCTCGCAGGGATTCCCGGAGAGTTCCCATTGGTTGGGGAAGTGCCAGAGAGGGGATATTTCAGGTTGCTGGTTCCTGGAGGAGCGTGTGGCCTTCAGGGGAGTTCCCGGGAGCGTGTGTGGAGTGTGCTGGTGGAGTTCAGAAATAAAGTTTGTTCCTGCTTCAGTGGCTTGTGATTTGTGCCCAGCCAGACTGTGGCCACAAAGGCATATAAATTTGAGCAAGGATAGTTTCAAAAACTTTATAAGTCTAAGACATGAGAATACAGTAACTAAAATTAAAAATTTTAAAAAGTTTAATTTCAGGCCACATACAGGTGGAGAGATGATCAGAGAGGCATAGGAACCCTGGGCAGGAGGTCTGGAACACCCATACCTGTGTTAGCGAAGTAGTTCCTTACCTCTTCAAGTCTTGTTTTGCTTTTATTTTTTTAATCTTTGAAACAGTAATAATCAACTCAAATTTTGAAAATATCTTAGATAGAAAGGTGTAAATTTTAGGCATTAATTGCATAGGTAGCAAATTAAAACAGAAGATACATTTTTTTTTCTCTCATGCAAATAGCTTTGTTTTATTGGATTTGGCACATCAGAAGAATCCTAAAGACTTCTGATAGTTTTGTTGGGAAATTTTCCAAAGCTTTATGTTTCAGCACTTGAGGGAAACATTATTTGGAATCCAGGCATAAGTTTTACAGCGAGGGTCATCTGTTTATTTACTGATTGGTAATCAACACATTTTTTTTCCCCCACAATCTTAGAAAGATTTTGAGTTCTTTTTATGGGTAAAACAAGTCATCATTATTCACAAAGAATTTAGATCTTCTGAAACTAATAAGGAGCTGGGTTTTCCAGTTAGAAGCTGACTGAAATTCTATGAAAAATCCATAGGCCAGGCTGGAGTATTTCAAAAGGTTAAGAAAGTACTGTCCAGTGAATGTCTGGGCCCATGAATTCAGGATACTCCTAATTCTTTATGTTTTATGCAAAGGCATTTTGTTGTTCCACATGCAGCCAAAAGGAAAGGGGAATTGTGAACTCCTAGTGGAGTGAAGAAATCGTCCTTTCAAAAATTGGACTCCAGGTAGAGACCATGAGAAATAGCCAACATTGGATAATGCAATTAGGGTTTGAATCTTAAATGTCCTTCATAAGCTCACGTAAGGAAAGCATGGTTCCTAGTACAGCTAAGTTCACAGATGGGGCTTTCAGGCAATGATTGGATCATGAGAGTTCTGGCCCCAACATGGGATGAATGTATTTGATTAATTCAACCCTGATAGCCGAATGAGCGACTGGGGAGGGATCTAGCTTCAGGAAGTAGGTCACTGGGAGTGTGCACTGGAAGGGTTTATCTTCTCCCCAGCGCTTTTCTGTATCTCTGTGTTCCTCAGCTGAGCAGCTTTCCTGCCACACTGTCTGCCATAATGTTTTTGCCTTGAAGACAGCCATCTATGGACTGAAGCCTCTGAAAACATGAGTTAAATAAATCTCTTGTTCTTTTCAGGTGTATTGGTCACAGTGATATAAAGCTAATTAACACAAATGCTAAATTTACAGGTAGAGGTCCATGATCATGAAATCAACAGATTTACCATATTCCCCCAGGTCCTGTAGCAGCAAGCTTGACCAAGTGTGGAATGGCCTTTTCAAGACTTTGTTTACAGGGCCAGCTAGATGGCAGTAATTTACTGATCTGAGTCAAGGTGTCCAAGGAGAATGTGTGTGCTCTGAATACCATCCAAAATATGGTCTAGCTTCCCCCAGGAATCAAAAAGATGAAAATGAGAGTGATACCACCATTGCCCCAGATGATCTACCAGAAAAACAATTGCTTACATGTTTTTTGTGGTTTGCTGGCTTAGAAGTCTTTGGTTCAGATGAAGAAATACTTCGTTCAGGGGAACCATGATCTCATTGGACTGTAATTTAGGTCTGCCATCAAACACTTTAGGCTCCTCACGCATGTGAATCAAAAAGAAGGCTGGGTGATTGGTCCTAATTACCAAGGGGAAATTGAACATTCATGTTGGAATGGAGGTAAGGAAATATCTCTGTAACATGGAAGATCCTGAGGACATCTCTTAATATTACTAGGGCCTATGTTTGAGATCAATGGAAAACTTCAGTGGCCCAACTTAAGCAGGACCACTCATAAACTAGGTATTCAAGCATGATGGTTTGGGGGCCCCCAGCAGGTAAAGAAGCAGGACCAGTGAGGTGCTTGTTGAGGGTAATGAGAGCATAGAATGTATAGGGGAAAAGACTAGTTATAAACACCAGCTACAACCACATAAACTGTTAAAGGATGATTCTCATGAGTATTTATTTTTTTAAATTTTGCTATGTTTGTGTGCGCATGTGTGTGTGTGTGTGTGTGTGTGTGTGTGGTGTATATGTGTAGATGTGTTTGTGAAATTTTTAAAAATTTTTTCTCTTATTCCCTTATCACATAATATATAATATCTACTGACTATGCATAAAAATATTGTGAACATAATAGTAAGACATTTAATTGCAGGATATCAAGGGAAAGTGTGAGCATTACCAAGCACTTTCTATGCTCCTCTGGATAAAGTTTATGCACTTGTGGTTGCATGTAGGGTGGCTGTGCCACGCTGCAAAGTAGGCTTATTATTTTTATTTAAGGAGAATTGTACCATGAGGCCAAGTTGACAAATGATGGGCTTAGGGTGATTAATTTTATATCAACTTGGCTGGTCCACGTTACCACGATATTTGATCAAACACAAGACTCGATGTTAGTGTAAAAGAATCTATTAAAAGAGATTAGCATTTGCATAGTTTTTTTAGTAAAGCAAATCACCTTCTTTTGAAGTCCATTTAAACTGCTATAACAAAATAACAACAACAACAAAAAAAAAAAACAACAAAACTGTGTGGCTTATAAACAACGAATATTTATGTTTTCAGTTCTGGAGGCCAGAAAGTCCAAGATCTAGGCACTATTTCTTGGTTCCTAGCTGATGATTTCTCTTTGTGTCCTGTCTCAATCCTGTTTTAGAAGGACATAAATGCTCTCTATTAGGACTCCTCCTGAGGAGTTAAAATAAGAATTTAGATTTTATTATTCTTAAAAATAAGAATTCAGAGGAGAAAAAGTTTATTTTAGGGTTTATGATTTCAGTTGTTCAGACCTTAGACAGCCAGCTCCATTCCTCAGGGCCCAAGGCAAAGCGCAACATCATGGCACAATCTTGTGGCAGAGGAACACAGCTGTGGACATGGCTCCAGGAAGCAGAAAGAGAGAAACTTTCCCTGAAGAATAAAATAAAAACCCCAAAGGCATGCCCCTAGGGAACAATGACCTTCATCTGTACCCTGTCTTCCTTATACCTCCAAGTTAATCCCTATCAGTGGATTAACACACTGATTAGATCAGACCTTTTATAACTCGATCATTTCATCTCTAGACTTTCTTGCAATTGTCTCACCCATGAGCTCTTGGGGACACCTCACATCTAAACCATAGCAGGGCTCTGGAAGAAACTTTGAGCCATGGTGGAATAAAAAAGATAGAAGATGACATGAAAAATCATTTGGGACATGCTGAAAGTGTTGATGACTATAGACTATCAACTGCATTGATTTTTCTGCCACACCAAAGTAAGAAGGAAAGGAGATGGAACCTTTGTGGAGCACTACTTCACAAATCTCAGTGATATCAGTATTTGAAATGCTTTTTCTGTGTTGATGTTCTTATTACCCTGATTCTCTTGTGTTTCAAAGAATAGAGCAGAAGAAACCAGCTTTATTCTGCCATCATCACTTGATTTAAAGTTGCATTATTTACTTAAAATTTCACTCTCTTTATATATTAAAACTGAATAAGTATCAATCCTATGGAGTTCCATGGGCCCTTTTCTTGAGTTACTATTTGAAAGAGCATGTGATTTGTTGTACTACTTTTATCCACAGAATATCCTAATAATTGTTTTTCTTCAAAAATTCCTATTATTTTCATATTCTCCCCCTAAGATGAATTTGGGAGTTATTTTCACTACTCTACCAAACAATTCTGCCTGCGGAGACATTGATTTAGATTTAGCAAATTGTTGCTGTATTTTTTTCCTTCAGATACACCTAATCATTTCCAGCTTTGACTCAAATTAATATTAAATGTTTATTTAAAATTAAATTAGTATTAATTTAAATGTTCATCATTTAGTATTAAATGAACATTAAATAAATGAATGTTTATTATACTGCTCAGGTTCACTGGGAGTCATTAGTGTTTGTCCTTAGAATGTGTTCTTAAAAGGCCTCCAGGAGCCTGGGAGTTCCTAGTGGTCACATGATTGGCCTCTGCCCATATTGCTCTGCAGCTGTCTATCACTTTCTTTCAGTTGAAGGGCTCTGTTCATTGACTCGGTAATTCTGTGCTCTGCCTCTAAATGTTTAGCATTCTGCCATACACTTTTCTAGCAAAAGTGCTACAATAATTTGCTTCCTTTGATGAAATTCATTTTCTTGTTGATGTCTGAACCAAAAATGGGTTCCTTCATTATGTAGAAGTTATTTTTTTCTTAATGGGTAACATCAATAAACATAGCCACTAGCTGCAACCGTTAAGAGGGGTGCTTTCTCATTTATTATTGGACACCCAGCCTTCCCTTCAGGAGTAAGATTTTGCAGAGACACTCATGATTGCAGGAAGAGGCGGAAGGCTATTAAAGGGACTTGAGGCGCTGAGCATGGCTTTGGACAACTTGTTGGAATGTGGTGTGGATATGAGTGTGGTTGTGATTATGTGTGCTTATTCACTCTTTTTTTTCATCTTTTTTACGTGTTTTATTTTTTTTAACTGTCCATAATTAATATGCATTTATTAATTTTTTATAGTTCTTGATATATTATATTTCACACTTTGATTCAAGTGGGATATGAACTCCCATTTTTACCCCATATACAGATTGCAGAATCACATCTATGTGTGTTCATTCCTCCTTTACTCATTCATACTTCACTAGTAATCATTAATTATTGATGTTCTTTCAAGTAGCATCTATTGCTAAAGGCAGAAACATTTAGAAACTGTGGTTCCTACTCTGATATGAAGTAAGTTAATTTATCAACAAATAAACCAAATGTTTTAGAATGCTTGGATAAGCCTAACAAAAATTAGAAACATGAAACAGATTATGTATGAACAGAATCAACTTCCAAGTACTGGAGAATGAGAGGAAGTATCTCTGTGAGGCTGGTAAAGAACCAGAGCTTGCAGGTTGAACAGCTGACCAGGCACAGGAAAGGGTTCCTGAAACACAGCAAAAGTGGTCAGAAATCAACAATCAAGAGAAGTCAGAATGCAGTCAGATCTCTAGAGCAATTTTGTAAGTTTACAGGCCTAGTGTCTGTTAGATGAGGTCACAGACTCATCTAACATGTGTTCTGGAGGAAGTGATTATAAGTCATCCTTACTGTGAGGATGATCTGGCAAGAATTGTGGCTCTCGGGGTGCAGGGGATGATATCATTGCTAGCAGCACAGTTCACAAGTAAGTGACATGCCTTCTGACTCCACAGGAATTGAAGCTTTCAATAGTCAATGAGTTATGGTTTACCCACGCTTAAACAATTTGGGAAAGAATATCTATAGATATTGTTTTCAAAAACATACCTAGGGACAGAAATTATAAAAATCATCTTATTTCCTTAATAAATTTAAAGGTAGTGATCTTTGCAGGCAAAATCATCTTGATGGTCAACTGTTGGGGCCATTTCTTTGTATTGCATTCTCATGAGAATAATAAATCTGGGACCCCTTCATCTCAGTAAAGCAAGGATTTGGAGTCATTCTCCTCCACTCCACCATTTCTTTTCTCTACTTTTGTACAGTCAGGCTTTCTTTGGAGCAATAGTTGAGGAGATACCCGAACCACAATAGCTTCATTGAGTTTCAGATAACTGAGTCACCCAATTGCACAGATGTTAACATTGTGACAGGGGTTTATTTGTTAATTGAATTTTTTTGTTTATTCGAGATGGGATCCTGATATGCTGCCCAGGGTGGTCTCAAGCTCCTGGGCTCCAGTGGTCCTCCCATCTCAGCCTCCATTGCTGGGACTACCAGCCCATACCACACACAGCTAGTTTCTTGAATCTGAAATACAAGTTTTTTCATAATTTCTTTTTCTAAAAGTTTCACATCTGTTAAATTAACTTTAAGCACCATTAAGTCACTCTTCAAAGACATAAATTGCTTTCCTTGGTTTAAAATAAAGCATGAGATATCATGTCCTACCTGACCATTTATTCAGGGCTTCATGAGCTGATTGATGAAGGGATTATGAAAACACAAACAGACACAATAATAGAGAAAAAGCTGGACACAGTGTTCAGCCTGCCTCTGGTGGAAGAAGACTAACCCAGAACAAGCTCGGAACATTTATTTTATAAAATTAAACATCAGGAGGATTTACTGTGAGAAAGCTTCTACAAGATAAACACAGCTGATGTTGAGGGTAAAAGCAGCCCAATTAAAGCTTATCAGCTTGTGCCTATAACTCTCTACCTCTGGGCAGCAGGCATTTGGTCCCAAGGTTATGAACTAACAAAATTCCTTGGCTACCGAGGAATTCCCCTTTGAATGGGGCATCTCCACATAACTGGGAAGTTTTCTCATCCCCTTTACACTGAAAAATTCCCAAGAGAGGCACCCTCTCTATCTCTGGGCAGTTCAAAGACCCATAATTATTTCATCTTTCCCGACAACCAAAAAGTACATGTGGAACATAAGATTGCATGCACATTTTCTAGATTTTGAGAACATAACTCAAGGAAGCATTGTGAAAAAAGACCATATAAAAGACTTAAATCTTCTCTCTGAAATACCTCTCACCCAGATAATGAAGTACCAAAATTATCTTAATGGTCAACTCTTGGGGCCATTTCTTTGTATTGCATTCTCATGAGAATAATAAATCTGGGACCCCTTCATCTCAGTAAAGCAAGGATTTGGAGTCATTCTCCATTTCAAAATCTGAAATTGGTGATATATTGACACCACTGCAGACTGTTTCTTGCCATAAAGAGCTTGCTCCATTCTAATCTTTACTGTATATATTCCTCTTCTTTGACACCTTGTCTTTTTTCACATGGTAGAAATTGAAATGCCATATACAAGTGAAAAAAATATTTTTGGCAACCATATCACATCAATGCATCATGTTGAGTGATTTTCTATTTGAAATCTGCATTTCTTCGGGTCACTTTGCTCCAGTAAAGTTTTATTAAACTAATAACTTAATTCAAGAAAATTTAAAAAATATTAAAATAATGTTATTAGTGAGAAACTAACTTCTCCTTTCTTAAGTAATTGAACAAATCTCTTTCAATATTTGAGTTTTGTCTTGCATCATGGTGAAGCTGAATCTAAATGTTTATGAAATTTCCTCCAGTTATATATTTTTTAAATAAGAGGATTTTCTCCTTTTAATATTTAGTATTTAGTATTTTCCACATTATCCATTATTTTTTTAAGAGTCTTAATTGAACTTTGATTTAGTTATGGAACTACTTTTTTACCCATCTCTGCAGATACTCAGGCTGGTCAATAAGTTCTTTTTACTTTTATTTATTTAAAAACTTATACTCTTTAATGATTTGAGGTTTGGGTGGACATGTATTATTCCCATTATTTTATGCACCTGTAATGTCCAGAACTAAGATTAACTTCACTGAGAGGTCTATAAGATAAACAATTGTGAACATGAAATAAACCAATTCAGGGACCACACAGGTATAAAGAATGGAGACGTCATAATCACTCTTGTATACACACAGCTTCCCCTGGGTTTCCTTCCTTTACCTTTCAGGAAAATGCAGTTGTATAGTATTAGAGAATTCCTCAGAGGTTTTCAGGACAAGGAAAATTCAATAGAGATCAATAGATACAAGTTAGATATATAAGTAATTGGGCACATACTGTCAGAAAAGAATAGACCTAATTCCTAAGTCACATTCTTTGAATTGCCCATGAAGATAAAAAGTTGAGAGGAGGTCATGATGGGAATTGCTCTATTTTCTAAGAGAAGATGGCCATTTGTTCTGACATGTAATATGGCACATCAATTCACCGGTGTTTGTGTTAAAGAAGAGTGCTCTCGAAATACTTTGGTAGACATAGAAACTATGAATCACAACAAATTCTAAACCCTTCTCCATAGGAAAAAATAAGATAAATGATTCTAATCATATGACATAAAATCAATATTTTTCCAGACGTGACAGTGAAGTCATCATTGTACCAATGAATAGACAATATTGTCTTAGTCATTTAAATTGTCCTTAATGTCATATTAAGGTAAAAACTTTTCCCAAAAATTATACATAATTTGGCCCTCATCTAAAGATTTATATATGTGAAACATAGATTAATTCTATAAATGGATGTGTCAGCTAGGTAACTTAGAGAATTTAAAAAATACTTAACACATAGTTATATGCTTATGTATATGTTTTATGTCTTTATTTACACATATGTATAGTTATGTGTATGTGCAACACACGTGTTTTTGAGTTTCAGAAATTTACAGATATAAATCACAAAGCCAACTATCACTTATTATCATGGAATCTATAAAATAAAAAGACATTTTAACACTGCACTCAGGAATAACAAAGTCAAAGAAAAAAGGAAGATTTCATCATATGAAATTAATATTAATTTTTAAAAGAATATATATTTCTTTTATTTTAGTTTTGATAAACAGAATTATTTAGTATGTATTTGTTGGGTTCAAGTGAGAAGTAGAATTACCAAGATATATACATAAAGGCACACAGTTGGATGGTGCTGACATTAACCTGATTCCAAATATCATATGCTATGCAGTGCAACAAATTTCTGCAAGAATCTACATTTTTGTGAATAGCCAAGGTTCTTTGGAGGAAAAGAAATAAGAGAATGTATTTATAATTACAAGAGGGGATTCATTAGCTTGGCTTACACAGTCAGGGGCTAGAGAGTCCCAGGATGGCCGATGGCCGTCTGCAGGCTGGAGAGCCAGGGAAATCACTAGTTTCTCAGTTCAGAAACTGAAGTCTTAGAAGAGGGACCAATGCTACAGCCCCACCATGAGGCTGAAAGCTTGGAAGCTCCTGGGAGAGTCACTTGTGCATTTCAACACTCAAAGGTTAAAGAATCTGGAGTCTGAAACCCACAGACTCCAACATCTGCAGGAGAAAATGCACCCACTCAAGATGAATCTCTGCTCATGAATAAGGAAGCTCCCCTTGCCCTCCTGCCCCATCCCTGGCCATAGCCTAGTGGATGGTGTCACCCACATTCAGGATGGGTCTTTGCTCTCACTTCATCCACTTATGTGCCCATCACTTCTGCAAATATCTTTACAGACATACCCAGAAGAGGGTATTACCAATTTTCTAGGGAGCTTTCATTTAACACATCTAATTGACACCCAAAATTATCTATCATCTTTCTCTTTTCCATTTTTTATTGTGTACATAGTTTTCTTTTTCTTTTTTTTATACAGATGATTGTGTTCCAAAGTATCAGTTGTATCAAACTAAATATATACAATACATAAGAAATAGGATTCCAGATTACTTTAACACAGGGTTGGCAGTCTTCTCTACAAAGAACCAAAATAAATATTGTAGGCTTTGTGATTATTTGATTTCTGTCATAACTACTCAACTCTGCTCTTGTAGTGTGTAAGCAGCCATAGATGATATATAAACAATGACTATTGGGCTGCAGCTGTGAGCAGTAGCACACTTGCCTGGCATGTATGAGGCACTGGCTCCAATTCTCAGCACCACATATAAATAAATAAATAAAATAAAGGTCTATCAACAACTAAGAAAATTAAAAAAAAATAATAAAAAATAATAATAAAAAGGACCATGGCTGTGTTACAATAAAATTTTACTAATGCACATTAAAATTTGAAGTTTGCTTGATTTTCATATGCCATAAAATAATATCATTTCAATTCTTTCAAATATTTCA
This sequence comes from Callospermophilus lateralis, assembly GCF_048772815.1. Taxonomy (NCBI): domain Eukaryota; kingdom Metazoa; phylum Chordata; class Mammalia; order Rodentia; family Sciuridae; genus Callospermophilus; species Callospermophilus lateralis. The sequence continues at coordinate 9,278,865 of NC_135318.1, forward strand.
AAATGTAGAAATGATTATTCATCTAAAGTCATACAAAAACAGACAACAGAGTACATGGTACCATAATCAGATTCTGAAAGTATTGTCAGAATAATTTCTACAATAATTTATTTGCCTCAGATTTTTAGACATCCCATCTGGTTCTCCTGTATCAGCGGTACAGTAGAGTCATAGGTAAAGGCACCAGTACACCCTCCATGGGAACTATCCAAATTCCCCTCTATGTTTCACTGCAGAGAGTTGAACACTTGGTATGGGTGTAAGACCTATGGTCTTTCTCCTCTCACTTGAAACATGAACGTGCTGCAGACCCCTTTTCAGGGGTTATATTAGTTTGTGCAGAAGATGAGATTAATGATCATTTCATCTTTCAAGCATGATGTACCCATGAGGTGTGCGTGAAGACAATTGTCCCAGGATGAGGGCTTGGACCCCTCCACTGCACTGTCCCATGCTGGCCATATCATCATAGCATCACTACTCTCCTATAGACTCATCTTTTCTCAGAAATTGACAATATATCTATATCTGTAACCCTGTGACACTAATTAACATTTAATCGACTATTTATTTTATTGGAGAAAAATAATTTTAATAAGTCAATTCATTCTCCCATTTGAGTGTTTCTAGTAGGCTAAATATTCATTGATTCAAGATGTATGTTAAGCCTCAAACATTCACTAACCATGCTTCAAATGTATCAGTACCAACTTATCTGCTGCTGTTTTAAATTGGATAACAATCTGTAGAGAAAGATTTGCAATACAAAAATGATTATTCCTTTATCTTTTTATACACAGTAGATTAGAATTTTAAAAACCAGAACTTTAAGTATAATATATCATGACAGCAATAATTTATGTTTTTAAAGTTTGAAATTATAGCTTTGCATGTACATTTATTCACTATTTCAAAAATAATTTTAATAAGATGAAATATTATTTTATTCCTTTCAAAATAATAGATACACTAAGTCAATTCAGAACATATGGAATTTTAAAAGAAGTAAAAGAAGTATTATAGGAATATAACAAAATAGATTAGCCCATTATTCTGATATTTTGACATATGAATCATTTTCTATTATTTATTCTGCACATAGGAGTCAAATATGAAGTGTTTTATTGATTTATATATTTAATTATTCTGAATGATTTTATCTTATGAATAGACTTCTGTCAGTATCTCATTTTGGTAGAGTATCCATGGTCTTATTCATCCAAAAATCCTTGAGGAATACAAAAAAATACAAATTGAAAAATAACATATAATCTTTTTGTACAGAGTACATATATGCAACATAAGCCTCTGATTGTCCAAGTTCTCATGAGAGGACTTACTAATGACTGGTAGATCCCTGACATAAGGAATCTAAAAGGATTGTACAAATTAATATTCTAAGAAGAATTGTAATAGATTACTTCATTCATCCACTCTATTGAATCAATATACCATTATTTTCATTTTGAAATGTTACCTTTTCAATGAATTTCTTCATTATTATAAAGCTAACAATACAACATTCTGCTGGTAAATTTGCTTGGTTCTCATTTGTATTTCTCTGATGCAGTGTCCACTCATGCCCAATATTTTGTCTAATGATGTGAGTATTTTTATTATTGATTCAATTGAAAATTTATATGTTATCAAAATTTTTAATTTAAGACTAGATCTAATGAGATTAAATTCTGGAATCAGATATAAATAGCTTTATGATTTTTTATTAGCTTTATGAATTATATACTATTTACATGTTAATTATAAAGCTCTGTATTCTATTTTCCTCAGGAAATAAATATTTATTAGAATATCTGTGAAAAGCGTTTATAAGTTTAAAAGTGACAACCAGCTGACTAGAACACAGGAGTCATTTAAAGTTATTAGTGACATCAATGACAAAAATATATTGACTTTAACTGCTTTTATTACTCTGTCTTTCTGAAATCTGTATTAATTTTTGAATCTTTGCTGGGTACTTTTACCTTGCAAACCATCTTAATACGCTACACTTTGACAACAGAACATTTACCTTTTCCAGTTCTTTCTCCTTCTACTGTGTACTTTACTGATTTAAGTGGGAGGAGCAATAATCCCTTCCTGAAAGAAGAGTTCCTTGACTTCTTTGACATAGAGAGTCCTCATGCAGAATCACATGATATGGAGACCTAATGCCTGAATCAGTGAGACACAGAGCATACATTCAGCATATTCATTTCACTGTCACATAGATGTAAAAATAAAGCCAATAAAATAAAATAGCAGCTGAGATTTAGTGTTAGGTATCCCTTTAAGTGATAGATAAGGGTGTGGATATAGATAAAACACACACACACACACACAGAAACTCTATGCTCTAAATCACACACTAGTAAGTATAAGAACTTGAAACTGCAAAGTAGTGTGGCAGAGCCTGTTCCTTAAGCCCTGTGGGAGACCACTATTAGAGAACACACAGAATAGAGGAGTTTTCGTCCTTGATGACACTGTTGAGCTACTGCTCACACTCTCCCCAGATTCAGCCATACCGTGAGGCTTCTAATTATATTATAGAACCTTGTTTTTTAAAATAAGGATTCAAAATTTTGTATTACTTGAATCAGAAAGGGCCTTAACAAGCAGCTCACATTGGACTGCCCCTCCCACTGACATTTTTGTAGCCTTAACTGAAAACCTTTCATCTGCTTACCTGGACTGTTCACCCTGACAAACACTTGACTGCAATTGTGAGTCTCGCAAGTCAAGAGGCAGCTGGATGCCATGATCTCAAGGTGGAGAATTCAGATACCTTGCTGAGGCATCTACAATCCCACAAAGGCCAGAACACTGTAATGTGGCCCAGTGCTCACACAACCAACAAATCTGGATATTGGTAGCCAATTAGATTACCCCCTGACCTGGAGCAGTGGGGTTTGTCTTTTAAAGTTCGATTTCATTTTTGTTCACCCTATTTCTGAGAAGCTACAGAAAACTCTGCATTGTATCAGTGCTTCTTCATGGTAAATCTTTTGACATTTATTTCTTCCTTAATATTCTATAAGTCTCACCAGGATTATCTGCTTGCAAAGCCTACTATGGTCCGTCATCCAGGGTTTCCTCATGGGTGATCAGCATCTTGAAGAAACATAACATTCTGACTCTTCAAAGGATGAAGGCTTTGCCATTTTCTCCCAACTTCATTATCTTCCTCCTTCCACTCTGAGAGCCCTCTGTTGAACTTTTAGTAAGAAAAAAACATCTCAGGATGATGAAGAACTTAAGTCTCCCTCCAGAGAAAGTTAATGCCATTGTTTTTGAAAAGTGGTCATAAGTGAAGCTCCATATTTCAGCAAAATTTGATCTTCTCCTTGTCTAGCAGCTAATTTTCTTGGAGTGAGAATGTATTCTAACACTTATATCCAGTTCTGTTAGATTCTACATACTTCTAAATATACTAGTTATTTTTTTCCATCAGAAATTTAAAATCGAATCCAAAGAGAAGATGAAACCCTAACAAAGATGACCAGATCACAAATCAGAAGAAAGTCTGTTGAGCACCACACAATTAGGAAGTCTGCCTTCTGAGAGTGGGTTAGATCATGATTCAAAAGGCAAGCAAAGAATTCTGAGCCAGCAAAAGTATTTCAGAAAGAAGTGCTAGATTTTTTTTTTTTTAAGTTTGGCATAGTCAGTAAAATTAAGACAAGGAATAGTCAGATTATACAGGAGAAGTTGAGAGGAAAGTATGAACATCACAAAAGAAAATTACCAAACTTCGGAAGTTAAAAAAGAAGTCTAATGAGCTCATTCAGATTTTAACAATGTTTTTTACTCATTTGAGGATGAAATTTGTATATTCAGTGATCTGAAAGGAAGTTAATATTTTTTTTCTAAAAATGCAGGCACATTCTTAACAGATACAGTAGCTTTTCTTTGTGTTTAAATGTATCTTTGGCAGCATGCTCCGTGAAGCACAGAGCAGATGCAGTGGACATCCTCAGGGTACCTCTTGTCCTACCAGTCTCACGACTATTACAAATTCAAGCATAGCATCAGAAAAAGAGCAGGGCTTCCTAGTTTGTAATTCTACTCAATTAATTTATTAGGTCAAACTGTCAAATTACATTCTCTTAAGCTGGTAGATGCCTAGAGATTCTAAAAGAATAAATTGTATAAAATAGATCATATAAATTATAGCAATCATGAATACTTTAGTATCTGTGTGCCCAATGGCCTCATTGAATCAATTCCCAGATACTCTTGGGACCAAAGATTGATTCTATTGAACTAGGCAGAATGCATGCAGATGAGTTTACCAACGTTAAAATTATGCCATATGAACGCTGTGTGAATTAAACTTCAATGCATTTGGAGACCTAAAGCAAGCTCAGTAGATGACCTATTATTGCATTTTTATTAAAACCAGAACTTGGCACATAAGTATTAGCAGGACTCCCACTGACAACTAAGAAGCTTAATAGGAAAGGTGGCTTATCTGTAATGACTCAGGACAATCAATGGAGCTATGACCCCAGTTTCCTGTGAGTGCTATCTGACAAGTATGCACTTTACAATGGCAGATTTATTTAGAGTTTTCTTTAGGTACAAGTTGGTCAGGACAATCAGAATTTATTTGCTTTTTAGTTGGGTATTTGGCAATACACCTGGTTGGTTATGCCTCAGGTATTTATAAAAATCTTCTCGTTTTTCTCTTGTTGTCTAAATAATGGTCCATGGGTTTGTTTTTGCTTGAAGATCCACCCAGATATGACATAATGAAGTGCTGAGCTCTCTCAAAGAAGCCCACAGGACAACTCCCAACATCTCTCAAGATGAGCTCCAGGGGGACATGCAGCATCTAGAGAAAGGTTGCAGGTCTGTAAAGATCACAGGATTTGAGCAGAGAGGCCTATTCTTTCCTCTCTTGGAATAAAGCTGATTCAATTGAAAGTAAAGAAGACAAAAAGGGTTTTGGTTTTTCTCTTATTTTTGAGGATTAACTGATTTTTATAGGCAATAATGTCCTTTTTTTTTTTTTTTTTAATTACACCAGCCCTCACTTGAACTTATTAATACTAATAGTCTGTCCCACAGGATACAGAAGGAGACTTATCAGGCTGGGGATGTAGCTCAGTTAGCAAAGTGTTTGCCTTGCATGCCCAAGGCCCTGGGCCCTGGGTTCAATCCCCAGCACCACAAGAGGAAAAAAAAAAAAAAAAAAAAAAGGAGACTCATGTTCTCTAGATTAAAAGCCTTGTGGTTCAAGCCCTGTTTGCAGCAGTGGCCATACTTTGGGTATTCCTACTATGCACTTTTATGAAAGAACAGGCTGTGAATTAGGAATGTAAACCCAGTAAAGTGGCTCATACCAGTCCTACTGAAATGGCTGTGCTTTCAAAGGCAAAGGCATTGCCACTCTGCTTCTGTGAAGTAGCAGCCACAGTCTGATTGCTGTCCACTACCTCTGTGGGTTTCATTTGCCAAGAACTCTCGTTAATTCCTAATCCACCACATGGAAACCTGACAGGTTCCTCTTTGTGTGCCACTATTAAACTTCATTCAAATCATGATCCTGCAATTTCCCTCCTTTTACATGAAAGGAAACCACATGACTGGCAGGAACTCGGGAATAAAATATGTTCAAGTCTGATTTTAGAGATCCTTCTTATTCAATCCTGAATTATTTTTTTTTCACATGACTCTTATCTGAAAGGTGGCAAAGACATTCCTTGAGTGGGATATGCTGTTGCCAATGAACTTCCATTCATCCAAGCTCTGCTCTCAAAGCTTAATCTGCTCAATTAGCTAAACTGAATACCTCTGATTTGAATCTGACCTTAGAAAAAATGTTAAAGTGAGCATTTTTACAATAAGTAGGTATGCTTTGGGGGCTTTGTGTAGCTTTGGGGATATTCTAACTTCAATAAGCCAATTGAAAATGCTAATAAGTGATAAAGTTATTAATATATTAGTACCTGTAATAGAGAACATGGTAAAAGCTAAGAGAATTTTTTTTCTGACTCCTTTGGTAATCAAATACTTTTTCCCACCTGGTATATTTGGTGTTAATAAATTTAGAAAGATTAGTATTGACTCAAAACAATTATATGAACCCCTTAAAAATTGCTATCAGAGGAATGCTCTCTCCATAATGATAGATTCTAGTGATTTTACCATGTCTTCCTAGAAGCACTAGAAAAATCCAATGGGCCCTGTTCAAATTACTCCTTTATTGCTCTTTACCTGATTAGAAAGATAGTTTCTACTTGTCTCATGTGTAGCCAGTAAAATACTGAGACCACACAAAGGTAAGAAATAGTCAGGATTACCTCCATAAAGTCTTACTGAACATTTACAAATTAACTTCATGCATCTGTTCAGGTTTTACACTATAAATACGTATTAGTTTTTGTTTGTAAAGTCTCTGGTTGGATAGAGGATTTTTGTTGACAGAGTACTATACCAGATAAATGGTAAAATTAGCACTACAATCTGCTTCCCAGTATAGAAAGAGTTAGTCAATTTTCTTCCCTTTAACATAGGAATCTCACTTCCCTCATCATATCACTCACAGTTACGAGGAAAATTAGAACAGTAAATACAGTGGTGAAGTTAAAAGTGTTCAAAATGTAAGAATTCCTTTCTCATGTTATTTTGCAAAATTTTGCCACTTAGCAGAAACAATCTCATGAAACAATCTCAGAGGGCAAACCAACTTTCTTCCAGAGATTGTATGAGAACATCATAAGTAATTTGTAATATCAAGAAAAACTCTTGCACCACTAACTAGTTCCATTATGTTTCACAAGTTGTAGATGAGTACTGTCAAGGATGTGCCTGTTGTATCCATGAGTAAGTCCGGCAATTACAAGATACCTTCCAAACTTCATATCATCTCTAACACTAAGTAGATCTACCAGCAGAGACAGTAATGCAGAAATGGTCACTCTTGCGTGAAAGGAATACTTTACAACACTTAGGTCACAGCAGTAGTAGTCAAAATTAAAGACATACTGCAGACACACCACCAACCTATATAGAAGTAGAATGTAGAATTTATTTGTTTGTTTGTTTTAGTAAGACACATAAACAACATGAAGAAACAAGGGAAAAAACTGCCTGAAACAAACCAAACTGATACAATAATAGAAGTAGAATTTTAATTCCACAAATGACCTCAAACCAAGACTATTTAAAAAAGTTTCAGAAATCTGCATCTCCAGGACTCAAATGAAGTTCCCTACTAGATGGCCACAGATATGGCAGCTTCTACCTAATGACTGGCACAATAAGACACACAAAAATAATCTTCTTAATTCTCATTCAATTACAATATTTTTCTGGTATACTTCTACTGGTCTAATAAAAAGAAAAATGGTAAACATTGTTTTCTTTCATGAGAGAGTTTTGTTATAATCAAAGAAAATGGTTAGGATTAGCCTGTGAATTTACAATAACATTTAAAATTTCAAAATGTGGGATATAAATGATGTACCTATATGCCCTTCAATAGACGAATGGATAAAAAAAAGTGTGACATATTACACAATGGAATATTACTCAGGAATAAAAGAGAATAAAATCATGGTCATTTGTAAGTAAATGGATGGAGTTAGATAATGCTAAGTGAAATTAGCCAATCTTAAAAAACCAAATGTCATAGGTTTTCTTTGATATAAGGAGGCTGATTCATAGTGGGATAGGGAGAGGGAGCATGGGAGGAAGAGGCAAACTCTAGATAGGGCAGAGGCGTTGGAGGGGAAGGGAGGGGGCATGGGCTAATTAATGATGGTGGAATGTGATGATCATTATTATCCAAAGTACAGGTACACTATGTATACAACCAGAGATATGAAAAATTGTGCTTTTTATATGTAATATATGTAATACATTCTGCTGTCATATATAAATAAAAAATTGGGGGTATAAGAACACATTATTCATAGAATCTTCCCATGAGACTAATTCCACAAATTTTGAGATAGTATTCATAGACATCTGAGAATCTTCTGGTCTCTAACTATAATCCACATGTGATTCATGAATCTCTTCCTTTGGTATCTTGCATATGCATAATTTAACTTCTTGAAAATAATATAGGGATTGAGGTTTGAATAGGGTATAGAATTGAAACAACTCAATTCTCAAAATAAAAATCAAAGTTGCTATTACAAATAACACAAAGATCTTTCAATAGTGTCCAGGAAAAAGTAAGATACAATTGTCAGGGAGAGTAATGCAATTGGTAATTTTGTGTACAAATTTCTAAATATTTGGGTTGGGGTAACTCCCATTCCCTAAAGTTGAGAACTAAAAATGGAGGCTACCAGTGAAAGAGTGGTTTCATATTGTTTGATCTATTTGATGAGAATCTTGCAGAATCTTCTAGACATTTCAAATTGAGAATATATAATGAGTTAAAATTAAAAAACATACAAATGCTAATTTATAGTTTCAGGAGGGAAAAATGTTACTGCAAGTGGGGTGCTCTGGAGGACTCTTTTTTTAAAGTACTTCTCACTCTGTTTGCCTTTTGTGGAAACTGAGGCACTAGACAAGATAAGAGAAGTCTCATTCCTTCACAGCTGGATGGAATTGGATGAAATCCTAATTTGTTAGGAGATGGGATCACTGAAAAGTTTCTCAAATATAGTTATCTTAAGCAAGATCTTGTATTGCCTTGTCAGGGGCTGATATGACATGCAGAACAATGTATATTTTTTCCTTTAATTACGTTCACACAATATAGTCATTTTCAGAATCATGTATGTTAAAGAATATATTGGTAGTTATTTTACTACTAAGTACATTTCAGTCTCTATATCTATGATGATACTTACCCAGTCTTCACTTGATGGACATTGCAGTTTGAGTTATTACAAACAAAACTGCTATGAACATCTGTGTATGGGTCTTTGTATATTCATAGGATTTTCTTTATTTTGGATAAATAGCTGGGAATAGGATAACTGGAGCATAGGCAGGTGCCCATGTTACCTATAAGGGAACTTCCAAACTATTTGCCAAAGTGGATACGCCATTTTATATTCCTTCCAGGAATATATGAGATCTCCATTCTCTCTACATTATTATCAACACTAGACACTGCCAGTTCTTTTAATTTTACCATTCTAAAAGATGTGCAGATGAATCTTACTGTGGCTTCAATTTGCATTTCCCAAATGACAAATGGAGTTGAGAATCTTGGTTAGTGCTTTTTTATCATCCATCTCTCTTCATTGGTGAATTAACTTCAAATCTTTTGTCTGTTATTTAAAGTGGCTTATTTATTTTCTAGTTGTTTATTTACATGCTAAATTGAAAAATATTTTATCCCAATCTGTAGCCTGTCTTTTCATTTTCTTAAGAGTATTTTTAAACCAAAAAAAGAACTTTAATAATATCTAAATTATAAATATTTAAGTAAATTTTGGTTTTGCTAAAATGTTTAAAAAATATTTACCTATCCCAAAGTCATACAATTTTCCTCTATTATTTGTTCTTAAAATTTTAAAGCTTTAGGTTTTGCATCTATACCTATGGTTCATTATGAGTTGATTTTATTAGGGGGCTATTGGGGATTGATCTCAGGGGCACTCAGTCACTGAGCCACATCCCCAGGCCTATTTTTTATTTTATTTAGAGACAGGGTCTCACTGAGTTGTTTAGCACCTCCAATTTTCTGAGTCTGACTTTGAACTCACAATCCTCCTACCTCAACCTCTCAAGCTGCCAGGATTATGGAAATGTGCCACCAGGCTCTGTGTGAGTCAATTTTTTTTTTACATGATAGGAGGTATAAACAAAAGTTCAATATTTTAAAAATGTGTCTATTTTTTGAACATCATTTGACTATCCTTTGTCCTCTGAATTGCTACCATTATGGAGAAACTCAGTTGCTGCCTTTGTCTTTAAAAGATTGTCCTTATTTTTCTTCCACAGAACCACAACCCTAAGAACTTTGTAAGATTTTTCAGTTTATGTTCAGATTTTGGTCTTTAACAGATTTCATCTCTTTAACATTGAAGCAGTGCCACTAGCATGTACCCTTTCATGAGTATGAACATATACTTTTATTATAGCTATATATTTTCATTATGGTAATAAACTACTTGATTATTATCAATTTTCAGAAAAAATGTTTTGGAAATTTGTACCCTCCATGGAGAAACAGACATCAGTAACCCTCAAGGTCTGGAATAGTTACAATCTCTGTTCTCCAGCTGGAAGGGTTCACTGAAAGAGAGAGACCAGAACAAAGGAAAAAAGGTGTATTTAGTAGCTTTATAGTCTTTAATATTGCAATTAACATTTCAAAATCTTTGGAATCTGCCTAAATAACTGGGCTTAATTTTGTAAATTGCTTTTGTAACTACTGAAAGACTTTTTTTTCTTGTACTTCTTTGATTAGGATATAAAATTGCACCTCATCTTTGGTATGCAATTATATCACTCAGAAATTATCATCAGTGGATTTCTGATGTGGTTCCAGCTTGCTCACTACCTACATAGAATGGTGCACAATTTGGTTGTGTTTTTGTTTGATTGTTTAGTAAAGGGAGAGAATATTTACAATAATGATTTGATATAAAGGGGACCCAAGAAATTTGAGGCTGCCCAGGTATGAAACCTCAGCAGTAAGAGAAGTTCTTTCCAGAAAGAGACTTCTCATGTTCACCATACATTCATTCCATGATGGAAGGCTGAGGCAGCTCCATCTAGGTAGTGACCCACAGAACCACTGCTACCTGTGAGAATGGTGCTTCCTTCCAGGAATCCCTTCCCAGCACTTCTTAGGAAATGTGTCGCTGAATCTTGAATCTTGAGGAAGATCTGCCACAGTCTGGCTGGGCAAAATAACCGGGGCGGGGGGAGGGGGGGGGGCGGGGAGGGGGGCAGGGCGGGGAGGGGCGGGGAGGGGGGCAGGGGGGGCGGGGGGGGGCCCGGGGGAGGTTACAAGCAACTTGTGAAGATTGAAACAGCGGGAGTCGCTTTATTACAGGACAGCAGAGGTATATACACTTAACTAATTACACACAGCTTAACTTAATTAACATCATCTAGATACAGCAGTCAGCATTAAGGAATCCTCATCATCTTAATGACTTGCTGGCTTTACTTCACAAACCACTCCTCCTGGCAAAGTGCCAGGCACCATCTTGACTTGATTGTGGCCCTCAACAAAGATCAATTAACAAATTGTGAATTAGGCAAAGGTTTTACAATATCCTATTAGCAGAGAAATCTTATTGAGTTAAAGTAATCAACTAATATAAGCTAAAAGCAAGAACATGAACAGCTGGCCTGGTGAGTCAAAAGATGAGGCTGACTTTTCGGGAACCAGGACACAAGCAGCTAAGAGCACCAGTCAAGAGCAAGTCCAGGGAGCCCAAAGGGCCAGACAGTGAATATTGTACACTTTATGGTCAGGGTTGCAACTACTGACTTCTTGCATTGCTCCATAGATGATATATAATAGCATAGGTGAAGCTTTATGCCAATAAAACTATTGATGAAGTTTAAATTTTGTGTATGTTTCAAGCATCATGAACTACTTTATCCTTTTGAATTTTTCACCCTTTAAATGTAAAAATATTCTTAGTGTGCAAGACATAAATAAAGGGTTCATAGTTATTTTTGCAAATACAATATATGTTAAGATAATATGTGTTCAGTAAATATCAAAGAAATCTTATAACTGATGTTTCAAGAAATAAGCACTGTTAGAAGCGAATTCAGCCATTTCAATAGTGATTTTGAAATACAAGATCTTTTAACAGTGCTAGGAAATCTGGGTAATACGTTGTTCATACCTTGCCCAATTAAATGTCATCCATTTGCTTCAAAGTGTATTCTAAATCTTTTAAGTGTAGTTCCTCAAATTTGCTTTAAATAAAATTCTGTGTAATAAATTTGGAAAGAAATACTAACAGAAGGTAAGAATTTTATTGTCAAATACTACAAAATGAAGTTAACAACAGATTTAAAAATCTGAAGCATCAAAGGCAATATTAGTTTTTGAAGGCAAAACCAAAATGAGGGCAAGAATATAATATTTTTTCATTGATAAAAAGTATATGAGGACAACAGGTATAGTGATCTCCAACTAGAAGGTGGGTTTGGAGGCATCTGGAACAGCCCACCAATGCCAAGACAAAAATGAAAGCAATGTTTCTGTTGAGAATATGTGTCACCAGGCAAAGGTAAAAGGAAGGGGCACCTTAGTTCTTCATGTCTGCTGGAACAGAGCAACATAACCAGGAGACTTATAAACAGCAGACCTCCCAGTTCTGGAGGCTGCAAGTCCAAGGCCAAGACACTAGCAGATTGGACTTCAGTGAGGATAGAGTTTCAAAAGTGGTGTCCTCACATTATATCCTCACCTTGCAGAAAGGGTAATGTGTTTCTCTCAGGTCACTTTAATGAGGAAACTAATTTCATTTTTTTTTTAATTTTTTTTCCCTAATTTGTTATATATGATAGCAGAATGCATTACAATTCATATTACACACCTAGAGCACAATTTTCCAGATCTCTGATTGTATACGAAGCATATTCACACCATTCCTGTCTTCATACATGTATTTAGGGTAGTGATGTCCATCTCATTCCACCAACTTTCCTACCTCCATGCCCTCTCCCTTCCTTACCCTACCTAGAGTTTATCTGACCCTCCCATGCTCCCCTGCCAACCCCACTGTGAATTAGTCCTCCTTGTATCAGAGAAAACATTTGGTTTTTTGGAATTGGCTTACTTTACTTAGCATTATATTCCCCAACTCCATCCATTTACCTGTGAATGCCATCATTTCATCCTCTTTATTGCTGAGTAATATTCCAGTCAATTTTGGTGCCAATACCATGCTGTTTTTGTTAATTCCATTTGGAGGGCTCTGCCTTCAGGAACTGATCACTTCTCAAAAGCCCCACCCTCTACTATCACTACCTTAAGAAAAATGAGGAATAATTCTTGATTTAGGGGATTTTCAAGAATTCTTAGGAATTATGATATTTTATTTACAAATCCTGAGGATTAATGAGGGTGAGAAATTGGGGAATGCCTCTTATTGCTAGAGACAATGAATGTTTTTTCGTGTTTGTTTATTGATTATATTTCTTCCTCTGTAAAGTATCTGTTCAGTTCCTTAGCACATTTATTGATTGTGTTTCTTTTTTGGGGGCGGGGGGGGGGTACAGGGGTTAGTTTTTTTTAGTTCTTTTTATATCCTGGAGATGAGTGCTTTACTGAGGTGTGTGTGGTAAAGATTTTTTTCCCACTCTGTAGACTCTCTCTTCATGTTATCTTCATGTGTCAAAATGCATTCTAATGTCATGTATAACTAATTATAACAAATTTAAAAATAAAAATAATAATAAATTGGGAATGAAGGGAAGGGGGCTAAGAAATAGGGCTGAACTATAAGCCAAACTCAGACCCCCACCAAAGCAATAAATGACCAAAGATGAACCGGAAATGTGTTTGTCTAAATGCATTTAACTGGGAGAGGTGTAAGAACTCAGTGTGTGCTGGGAGGGCCATCTGTGTTTGCTAATTGGCCTCACTCAAAGGAAAAGCAACGCCTAGATCAGGTTCTACTTCCCCTCAGCACAGTCTCTTTCTTGATGATGACATTTCAAAGGCATGAACCCAAGGGCCTTGAGAAAGACAGTTCAGGCTTATAAAACTGACAAGGGCTTTTAATAAGATTTTCACATCAAAGGAACAGAGAAAGAATTTGCAGCTGCAACTTTTCTAAAGTAAGTGCTCTAAGCAAAGGAAGGTTAGAGACCTAGAGGCAAGATTAATGCTCTCCATCAGTCCCATAGAAAAAAATATATATATATATATAATGGCATCAGTATGCAGGACACTTTGCATGGCTAGTGCCTGATCCTTACTTTTCAAAAACTTTCCTAAAAGCGAGGAAAGATACAAAAGGAGTGACTACATTCTTCCTTGGGAGATTCACCACCTAGCAGCGTTAGGTTTAGAGAGAGGTCACTGGAAAGTTTAATAGCTCAGACCCTCATGAGTTGGAAGCTGTCTGTGTACTCACTCATTTTAGGAACAAATTGAAAAACCTTGGTAATCCCTAATTGGCTCTTGTGTGAATGTAGAAACTAATAATGCCAACTCCATAGATTACGAATAGAAATTGGTAAGAGATAATGAGTGTAAGGTACACCATGATGTGTTGCTCATTGAAAGGCTTAATAGGTATTAGCAAAATTATCATGAACAATTATAAGGTAATGCATAAAGAAAAGTGACGACAATATAAGATAAGATATAAGAGATGTATAGATATTGCTCTGGAAACTCAGAACAGGGAACAATTAATTTTTCTGGATGATTGAGGAAAGCTTCACTATGAAGAACTGAATTAAAAGAATAGACAGGGACTTTTCAGGTAGCCAAATAAGAGAAAATTCCATCAGTATGTAAATTCCAAAGCAGGGATATTGCCCTTGGAACTTGACACTGAGCTTGTTAGACCTTCTTGACTTACATATTGAATCAAATAATTTAATTTAATAATTGGAATTCAGAATTACCAGATGTGCTCCAAAATTGTGAATATTTCAACATTGAATAGACAATGCAATCCTCAATAAATAGGAAGTTGTAGGAGATGAGGCTGGAGAAAGACCTGAGAAGAAATGAGTTGTTACTCTATGCTACAAGTAAATAATATCACAATTCTTTTTATTTCTCCATATGTGAATATATTCGTCACCATCCAAAGAGAGCCAAAATAAATATTTGAAAGACTTTTTCTAGGGCCATGTGAAGATTTTGTGTTGAGTACTAACACAATCAGATTTTTATTTTTAATGAAAAGCGTGTTTCTTGACATCCACATCATGGAAACCTAAAAGAGGCATGACTTTTCCTTTTGTCATTTCGGTGGTCATATTTGGAATAGTCTTTGGTTTTGCAGAGGAAATATGTAATTCCCTTATAATAAAACACAAAAGCATTGTAACCTTGCAAGAAGAAGAAAACATCCTTTGAATGCTATTTAAACCCACAATTTTGTTTTAGGATCTAGTTGATTCATATCTCTACTCTTACTCCTTTTATGAAGATAGAGGGAGACTATTTATCCAGAGCTGGCTATGGCAAGTCAGTCACCACAACCACCAGCATTCTACTGGGCTGGGTACAGGAAAACACAATAGCAATAGAAGGGGACACCTGGGACTGTGCTTCAATTGGAAGTTTTGTCATGGGACAGCTGGAGGTGATCAGCAGAAACCCAGAGACAACCGGATTGGGAAATATATTTGTATTCCCCCTCCATTGCCCCAAAGCCAGGATATTCGGTTCTGTCTTAAAAGCCAGGGTGGGAAACAAAGTAACAATCATCAACTGGGTGCTGGTCTTTCTAGGGCAGTTGCTGCAGCTGGGTTTGGTCTCCTAAAAGGGCTGCTGCAGAGATGTGGGTCAGAATTCCATTATGGAAAGACCTGGCTACTGTTCATTTGTATATGGACATTGGAGTCTTAATAAGACATTCAACTCTCATGGGAAAATGAAATTTTTGCATCTATGTTATTGCATTTTTATCTTTACATCGTAATTATTGGAAAAAACACCAAGTCATGATTATGTAATTTAAAAAGTTGTTCTTAATCACTGACCTGGATTGGTGAGTGTAATACCTCCTGAATTTGGGGCATCTCTCAATGTATTTAGCAATGTGTTTATTTTTTATTTATTTTTCATCTCATTGTTTATAAACTGAAACAACCTGTGTTTATTATCAATAAATTCATTAAATCAATCTCATTAAATCTTCTGTGCTCTTGAGCAAAGTGTAATAAAGCAGGAAATTAATACCATCTGTTTTGTAAGTGAAACCTAACATAATTTTGAAATTTGAAAATAACACAGTAAGTTTATAATAACAGGTTTTGATACAAATCTAATCATTCTTATTTGAATGTAAATAATTAATGAAAGGTTTATACAAAAAACAATTTATTTTGAATTAATTTTAGAGGTTTTGTTTGATAGCAGTATGAAGATACATTTGGAAAAAATTGTGGAAAACATCCATACAACTAAAGCAGAATTCCCCAAATTACTGAATATATATGATATATTGTAGTTAATTTTAAACAGTTTTAAATCATTGTAGTATTTTTTATTGTACCTAATTTTCAGTGAATTAATTTTGGGGAGGTTAATGTGTACATAATACAATTACCACTAGATTTATAATGAACCAAAAAACAAACTGATGAATGTTCTGAATTGTATACCCACTAGTGATTCATTGTATTCTATTCATATTTACCAAATAGAAGATATGGTTCTAGGTTACAGTAGCATAAGATTCAAAAGGCTTCTGTCAATGTTGTAATCTTCTATTTAGTGTATGCATTTTCATACACACATATATCACATGTATTAAAATAAGATTATGTATTATATAACATGGTATATATAGAGTATACATATAATCATTTAATAATCATTCTATATTTAACACATGTATAATTTCCAACTTTTTGTTAAATAATAATTTAATGAACATATATTCTGCCACCCACTGTTGTGGGTGCTGGATAAACAACTATATACAAGATGTTGAATGTTACTCCTTATGTTGCATTCAGAGAAGAAAACTAAAATAAATGTGCTAAATGTTTATATCAACTTGAGTCACACCCAGGAACTGGATAGACTTCTTATAGATGTCCACTCTGTGGGATCTTGAGAGTTTTCCACCTTACCCAGAGAGGAAAAAATGTCTCAAGGAATGTTATTATGTTTTACCTGTATACTCACAGGTATTTCTCATAACTTTGTTATCTGAATTTTGAACAGTGACCCTTGATAAAAATATAATACAATACTGACATCTGATATCTTAAAAAAGTACATGCAGTATCAACATTTCCAAAAATGAAAGTGTGAGTTTTAAAAAATATGATACTATCTCTGCTTTAGAATTTTTCATTAGTCCTAAAGTCATTAGCCTTCTCAGAACTTGAGGTTCCCACAGGGTTTATTTCTCCTTTATGTTGACAGTCTTTATCCTGGTCATAATGAACTAAAAAGACAGGAGTAGAATATGAGAGTCACCTTCCCCTTCTATTTGAATTTTAATTTTACAAATATTTAATTACTGTTATATAATATTTCAAGTCTTCCGGTTTTGAGAAATTTCTGGCTTAAAATTTGGCACAGTCACATAAAAGAATCACTGTGTCGATCATGGGTAAGTCCAATAAAAAAAAAAGTATCCACAATAACAAGTGTTGTAAAGATATAGAGAAAACAGACATTCATTTTTTATAGGAAAGATTACAAAAATGCTGCTTAAACTGTTTTTTTTTAAATTATTATTATTATGTGAACTCTATTTTCAATCACATCTAGAAACTTGCAAGCCAAAGAAAATGGCAGGATGTATTCAAGGCAGCAATAATATGTACAAAGTTTCAGAGGCATTAAATATTCAGATCTCATATTCACTAATGTCTAGAACATATACTGTGAAGTAAAAGTAAGCTGAACTTACCTCATATTTGACATGTCAAATAATTTGAGTATTGGTTCCCATGTTAGTGATAAAAAAACTACTCTCCATCCCCCCTTACCCCAGTACAACCAATTACTATGTGTATAAATGTGCAAAGATCGAATGACCTACTGAGATCCACTTGTATATTAGTAAATGAGCATAATATAATGGAGTTGAAAGGGAGACTTAAGTAAATGATCCATGCTAAGCTTTATATGCAGGGCCTGATTTATAGAAATACAATATACATAGCAATTATTACAAATATCAACAACATCATCCCATCTATTCAACCTAATCGATCCATGTGTAACCTATTCAACTTATGCACAAGTTCCCACATAGCTTCATTCCCATCTTTGTCTCTGGCTTTAAATTTTGAAATTTTGGGTTTAATGGAGGTGGGGGTATCTTCCATGCATTCTGTCTGGATTCTTCACAACTGTTAGTATAATTGTGAGAGTAGCTTTTTATAAGTCACAGGGAATAATGCAAATAAAGCTAACAAAATCTCCCACCCATAAGATCATCATATATGTGTCAGCATTAGCATTATATACTAAGATACTATAATGTAATAAAACACCTGTTCCCGAAGTGTTATTTCAGTCCTAAGGATTCTTCACTGAGTTCCCCATGATGGAGGCTTAGTCCTCCTGTGATTTCCCCAACTGTCCTCCAGTCTGTACCTCTTCTATCATCCATCTCCATTCCTATGCTAACAATAATACATTTTTCCTGATTAGAATGCAGAATAATATACCTTTATCAAATTTCTAAATGAAGCCCAGGGACCATTTTATAAATTCAAAATAAAAGGAACTAAGTTAATGAAAACAACAAGGATACCTCTATTTTTCTTTGTTACTAACAAGACATTATTAAACAAGAGTGCCTAATTTAGGACTTATATAAAAAAAATCATCAATTTGGTGGCTTAACCAATGGATATTTATTTCTCACAGTCCCAGAGACTGGGGAGTTCCTGATGAAGGCACCTGCATATGTAGTTCTTGGTGAAGGGCCTCTTCTAGTTACATGCAGATCTGCAGATCGCTACCTTCTAGATATGCCTTCACATCAGACAGAGAGGAGGCAGGGCCAGCTCTGGTCTAATCCCTTCCTAGGAGTTCAACTTTTAGACCACACCTAAACCTAATTATCTCCCCAAAGCTCTTCTTCCTCATAGCACATGTCAGGGATTTCGGTTTCAAAGTGTGAAATTTGAGGGTACAACAATATTCTACCTATAGCAAGGAGTTACCTGTTTTAAGAGGCAGTTAAATATTCTGAATACTATCTAAATTAGCTATACTCAAGATGTAAAGTGGAGACCACCGATCATCAAGCTGTTCTGGCCATAGCAATCCCCAGGAAGCCAGGCCACACTCCTGACTTCCCAGAGCTAAGGATTTGCCTGCTCTTTGGATCTCCCTAAGAGTCGTGCATGGTATTAAATATGCCTTTAAAGAACACCAAATATACTAAGTAATAAAGCTGTGGATCACAATACACATTTTTCATCTGCTTTATAAAAACATTAAGTACATATTTGCATATAGCTTGTATAGTGGGTTTTACGATATTTAAAATAAATGAATATTGATATGGTTTACTAAACCCCGCTGATGTGAGAGTTAATGTGTGCTCTGACTAGCAATATTTATTTTCCTTATGCCAAGAATATAATTTCAAACAGTTCCCAGAAGAATGATTTAAACACATCTATTAGCATCTGTTAGTAAATAATAAAGTCCTAATTTGTAGATTATGGCCCCCCAAATAGTTCACAAGTAAAATGATTTTTGAATATAAAACGTTTAGCTTAGTAAAGCAAATTCTATAATTATGTTCAGTCAAAACTTAGCCAGCTCGTTCATGGAGGCTTTGAGTACTTTCACTGATCAGGAGATGTTCATTAAAGGCTCACTCTCTAACCCTTCTGGATATGCTTGTGGGCACCCTCCTTCAAAACCACAGGTGGAGATTCTGGGGTCAGACTGCCTAGGTTCAATTCTTTCTCTGCAATTTTCTAGTCTGTGCAGTCATAAGGAATTTAATTAATTTCTTTGTGCAGTTCCTCAAACACAAAATAATGATGACAATAATAACACCTATTTATATTAATGAGCAGTGAATTAGCCAATGTAAATTGGTATTTATATAGATATAATGTCACCTTATGTACATATGTATGTATGTAACTCAGTGATTGAAAAATGCCAAAGACTTTCTAAGTGATTTCATCCTTAGTGATGATCCACTGGTGAGCACTAAAGAAAAACTTTGTTTAGGGAGTTTACACACTACAGAGAAGAAACAATAAATAAGAAAACTCATGAGATAGAAAACTCACAGTGGCAGTATCTCTCCCACGGCCCACGCAGATGAGATGAACTGGCTTTAAAAGAGCTGGCTGCAACATTAAGCTGAGAAAGTGGTGAAAAATCAAGTGACATAGACATAAGTTTTTCAAATTGAGGGAGGCACGGCTCTGTGGCCTTAAGGGTCAGCTTCCACACTGGAAAGAGCTCTGGAAAGAGAGCATGAGTCTGGAATTTCTTTATTTTATAGTGAGGACATCAGAGGGGGATGAAGTTATAAGGGTGGGGTCTTGATTTCTGATATCTCATGGTCAGCAGATTGATTGACATCTTGAGGAGTCACATCCATCTCAGCAGCTATGTGGGATCTTAAGCAGAGCTAGAGGGGGAGGCGGACCTGCATCATGTGATCAATTCCTTGACAGGGAGTTCCAAGTGCCTGGCCTATCCCCTCAAGAGGCTACTATGTGCAACAAAATCCACACAAAGCCAGGGATGGCTGGTGACCTCAGTAAATGTTGGACTAGGAATTAACAGAGGACCACGTGGTAGAAAGGGAGTGGCCGTGTAGCTTTGACTGAGCTGTTGGAGGAGTTTCTCAGGGATGGTGACCTTCTAGCTAAAATCTTAATACCATTAAGGCCAGCATGAGGGTTTAAACACTAGTCTGTGTTAACCTGAAGATTTTGGAATTGCTATGTGGCAACAACAGGAAGGCAAGTGTGGAATTGTGCCTGGAAGGTAGAAATATTGGAGATCCAGCTGAGTAGATGATTTTCAAATGCAGTTTGCAGTTTTACTGTGCCTACTTTGCCTTAACAATCATTTCTTCAACTTGGGCATTTTTATAAGTATATACATGAGGGAAGTCCATAAAAGTTAAAACAGAAAAACCCATGAGTCATCTTCAAATGTTTTATTTTGATCTACTCTGCTAAATATTTTAACATCATTCTAAATATGCTAATTCTCCTCCATGTAATTAAAATTTAAAGGAGGAAACACCAAATATTTCATATATTTAAACAGTGTATAGCAAAAAAAAGACATGAATTGCTAGAATTCTTAAAAAGAATAATAAAAAGTGTGTGTATCCTTCACTCAATTTCTCCCAGTGAGTATTTATTTTTAAGAAATTGTGGTACATATCAAGACTAGGCATGTAGACATGGGATGATGTGTGGATACAGAGCTGGGTGTCTACTCACATGTCCAGATCACAGAATCACTGCCACCCAGACACAACGTGTTCCATCACACAAAGATCCCCTCTTGCAGGGTATGTCTCTGCACATGTCCCTGGGAGCTCTGTTTCAGCCATGTCCCACAATCTTTGATATGTTGTATTTTGTATTTCATTAAGATCAATGTATCTTTAAAAAATTTTTAACCTTCATTTGGACTGTAATAATCATACCTTAGATTGAGTAGCTTCAATAACATTTATTGCTGATAGCTCTGGAGACTGAAAGCCCAAGATCAGGGCTTTAGGGCCCTCCTGTAGCCTGGTAGACTGAGGCTTCTCCTTATATGTCCTCAACTGGAAGAAGGAGAATGAATTAACTTCCTGACCCTAATTTTTTTAACTTCTTTTAAAAAAAATTTAATTTGTTACATATATGACAGTAGAATGTACAATATTTCATGTCTCTGGTTATACATAGAGTCACACAATTAATGTCTTCATACATGTACTTAGGGTAATGATGTCCATCTCATTCCATCATCTTTCTTACCACCATACTCCCTCTCTTCCTCTCCTTTATGAACTACATTATAAATCAGAATTCTTAAATCAGAGAAAACATTTGGCATTTGGTTTTTGGGATTGGCTAACTTTACTTAGCATTACATTCTCCAACTCCATCCATTTACCTGCAAATGTCATCATTTTATTATCTTTTGATGCTCAATAATATTCCATTGTGTATATATACCACATTTCCTTTATCCATTCATCTACTGAAGGGCATCTAGATTGGTTCCACAGTTTAGCTATTGTGAATTGTACTGCTATAAACATTGATGTGGCTGTGTGCCTGTAATATGCTGTTTTTAAGTCATTTGGGTGTACACCAAGGAGTGGGATAGCTGAGTCATATTGTGGTTCTATCCCCAGTTTTCCAAGAAATCTCCTTACTGTTTTCCATATTGGCTGCACGAATTTGCAGTCCCACCATCAATGTATGAGTGTGCCTTTTTCCCCACATCCTCGCCAACACTTACTATTATTTGTATTCTTAATAGCTGCCATTCTGACTGCAGATAAAATCTTAGTTTTGATTTGCATTTCTCTAATTGCTAGAAATATTGAACTTTTTTCATATATTTGTTTTTTCATATATTTTTCATATATTTGTTGATTAATGATATATCACCTTCTGAGAAGTGTCTGTTCAGTTCTTTGACCCATTTATTGATGGGTTATTTGCTTTTTTGGTGTTAAGATTTTTGAATACTTTATGGCTCTAATCCCATTATTAGGGACCCATGACTTAATTGCCTTCTTGAAATCTCACATCTAAATACCACCATGGTGGACATTAACCTTCAACATATATGACTTTTAAGGGAACACAATCAGTTTATAATGTTCCTGATTCTTCTTTGGGGACCCATGGGTTAGAATCAGGATATCCAGTCCTTGTATTTTTTAATTTTCTTCTGTCTTTATACTTACAGATTTCTAGGTGGATCCTGTTGTGCTCAGAGAACCCTCTTATTTCATTTGTTTTAAATTTGTTGAGATTTTTATGACTTAGGGTTTTATGTATCTTGATATGTATTCAGGGATTGTATGTAAAACATGTATTCTATTAATTAATATCACAAAATCACCTGTACTGAACAAGAAAAGTGATCTTACTCTCTTATTTAACTCTCTTATTTACTTTACTTTGTCTCAGGGGTTCCTCCTCCCTACTAGAAAGGAAGATCACAGCACAAAACTAAAACAAAACAAAGCAGAATTGAACAAAGTAAAATCAAATTGACAGCCACCAAATCGGGCCACTTTTATTTCTTTTGTTTTCCTAATCCTATTCCTTCATTTTTACAAAGAAAAATGCCACAGCGATGAGTCATATAGTAGAAGGTCTTCTGGATTAAAATCAGGAGGTCTGAAGTCAGGCCACCTTTCCGTCTCATTCTCTTCACAGTGTGGTCATGAAGACCTAAATGCCACAGCAATGGAATGTGCTGGCCTCGTTTCTGTGGGCTGTGTCTGTCCTCCTATTTCCCCTTCTTCTCTAGGTTCTTTTTTCCTTCCATCAGAAAACAATTCTGAATTCCCTTTCACTCTTCGTTACTCAGCAGCAAAAGCTAATGTTTACAGATTTGCAACCTGAAAAATGCAAAGTCAACATAGCGTATTTGCATGTATTTCACTTGAAAACATTAAAGACTACATAAAATGAGAGAGGTAAGCCATTCTGGGGAGGGATGTGGGAGCCTCACTCTGCTCAAAAGATTTGCCAATGTGCAGAGTGCACACCACCACTCACAACAGGTCTTCTTGATGCTTCCTGACATCTCATTGTTTGCTACGCCATTTAATTATGAAGAATGACGAGACTTGAAAAACCACATGGCCACAGTCAATAAGGTGAATGATCAAAATCAGAGTAGAGTGGGTTTTCCTTCCATGCAAGCCTCTTGGTTTTCTAACACCCTTTTTTCTATTTTCCTAAAAATGATTCCCTCCCTCAGAGTTTACTGTTTCATTATACCAGAAGCCTGATTCACCCCTGTGCTAAGCACAAGAATGATGTGAAGAGGTAACCTTTGTGAATTCCTGGAAATAACACATTAAGGCAGAGACTGCATGACACCTCTCCTGACCATTCCGACACCTTCTTCAACTGGCTTTGGGGGAGAAATATCTAGAACAAAGTAATTTTTAGTTGATAATTAATTCATTGAATAAATATAATTTATTATATAATCTTTTCAAGAGCTATACTTATATTCAGAGAGGTGAAAAAGATTTATGCTAGAGATAAGACCTAAAAATTATATTTATTGGTGTGTCTAATGTGAAAGAACAAAAGCATAGAAAGCAAAAAGGGCCTGGCACTGAGAGAGGAGTAAGAACAAGCATTGTTAAGACTAAAAAAGGTTCCATGGGAAAGATAAAGGAGCCAAAAGGTCAGTGTTGGGTCATGCGAAAAAGAGTTTTTAATGTTGAGAAAAGGATATACAATTTATCCTATAGGGAATTCAGACACAGAGAACGTGGAGCAGGAATAGGACACCATTCTGGTAATTTTAGAAAGGCTAAAAAAAAAAGGTTAAAGAAGATTAAATTATAAAGCATGTACTAGATGCATTAGGATGGATAACAGTTAGTTTCAGGTCTTGGGGTTACCAGAATTCTTCATTCTTATCATGAAATGCAATATTGTGTAAGAAGCAGATTTATATAGTAGAAGGTCTTCTGGATTAAAATCAAAAGCTCTGAAATCAGGCCACCTTTCCAGTCTCATTCTCTTCACAATGTGGTCATTAAGATCTAAATGTAATGACTGCTGTATGTCAGGAGGAAGAAACAGCTGCTGACCAGAGAATCTGGGGTTCTCACTTACATAGTGACAGATGGCTCCATCAACCAGGTTAAATCACCCTCCTGGAAGGCAGAAGTGGAGGAGGAGTGCTCATGGAGCACTGGCTTCAGGTAGGACTTCCAGTAGAAGGGCAGGTGGACAGGAACAGTATGTGTGATCTAATAGGGCAGGGCTAGAACACACAATGGGGCATTTTTAAAAAGGGATATTGTAGAGCACGTAGTTGTTTGGTAAGCCCAGCTTAGTAATCTATTTTTCTGAGAAATAGCCCCTGAAACAAAACAGTAGAGTTTCTTCCACTATTCTCCTCCTGGAAAGAAATTCCGAGAATTGCAAATTTACTCTCATAAAAGCACTTATAAAATGATTTTTTGCTTCCTTTCCATTTCCCCGATCATTTTATTTGTAGGCGAGTTTGATTTTCAACTTTTTTTTAAACTCTTGTAAGCTGTGTGGCTTTGGTGATTGGAGTCAGAAAGGGTTCTATTAGAGAGTTCGAAGTGGATTCTCAGGGTTTCCTTGAACCTGTTAAGAGAGATGGGTGTGATTCCTGAGGAGTCTGAGGAGACATTGAGCATGAATATGTCACCTGGAACATACAAGTTCTGTTCAGAGTGGACTGGAACGAATGGATCAGCACCAGAGACATTCACATTGTGATCTATGATTTACAGCCTGATGCTTAAAGGCTAAATGAGACTATTATTGCTCTGGAATAGAAAATGGGACAAACTAGGGCTGGAGATATAGCTCAGTTGGAAGAGTGTTTGCCTAGCATGAACAAGGCACTGGGTTTAATGCCTAGTACCACCAAAAAACGGTGGGGGCAAGCTAAGAGAAAAAGTCATTCATAAGTGGGGGTAAAGGGTAATAAAATGTTTTTATGAATTTTTAGGAATTGATGAAGCAAACTCTGGGTAAAACAGATTACTGTTACATCAAAGATTTGGCTTGAAAGAGTTATGAGATAGGATGAGACAAGTGTGTACACCTGTAAGCCCAGAAACTTAGGAGGCTGAGGTAGGAGAACCACATGTTCCAGGTCAGCCTGGGCATATTAGCAAGTCCCTGTCTCAAAATAAAAAGGGCTGAGGATGTAACTCAGTGGTCAAGTGTTCAGGCATTCAATCCTCAGTACAAAAACAACAAACAAATAAACGAGACCCAGAATTGTGAGAGAACAGAAATGAGAAATGAACTGCCACTCAAAAGAAAACCAGGAAGATGGAAACAGATGCAGAGGCAGCCAGAGATACCAAGAAAGAGAGGACACTCACTAAAGAATAAAGTCATAGCTCATGAAGACAGAAGGGCACATCCTGGCTGCAGCAACTTCCCTCTGGGCTCACCTGTCAAAGAAGGTCAGCACTGTCTGCCACTAGTGGAAGCCTTCCCTCCCCTTCCTTGTCCCAGTCTCCTCTGTACTTCCCTCTGCCATGGAAGGTCGGATATTCACAGGTGTGATAGCTTATTGTGTCCATAAAGTCCATGGATGTGGTCTGGGCATGTTTGGAATGTTCTGCTACCACAAAGGGACTGCTCAAAGCCATTTGGCTGTAACTTCTATGTAACCACATGGAAGATGTGTCCGCACTTAAAACAAATGACAGGGGCTTTCAGAGTTAGAATGTGGGAATGGAGCTCAGTGGGAGGGCACTTGCTTATTATATACAAGAACCGGGAGAGAGAGAGACAGGACACTTGGGGATGTAGGTCAGTGGTAGAGTACTTGGTACTTGTGGCGTCATGGGTTAAGATCCTAATACTGGAAAAAAAATAAAAAGAGAAAGAATCTGAGCTCAATTAACATTTCTGAAGCTTCAAAGTAGCTTTCTGTAGTACAAAGTAGTCTTAGACAAATATAGGTTATGGCAGAATAAGATGATCCTAAATGTCTACCCTCTCAGAAAAACAATATAACATAACATGATATAATACAAACTAAGTACTGAAAGTCCATGAGGACAAACAAAAATGTAGACTTCCTAGTGGAGAACGCACATCCACTTTACTGGGAAGAGTGTGAGAAAAGAAGTTTTACAGGCAAATTCCTGACTCTGCTGCTTTATTCTGGTCAGAAAGTCTTCTATGTGCCTTGTGGCATAGTAGCTCTGTCACAAGTGTAAACCCTGAAGTTTTTTGGCCAAAGGAATCTGAAGCATGAAGCTGGAAAAATGTAATCACTAAAAAAGTGACTGAATCATGGAAGGAAGGAACCAGAGATTGCCAAGCTCAGTTGTTCAGCACCCTGGAGAGTTCCTGAGCAGCACACAGGGACAGACTCAAGCAGGGCATCTAAAGATGAAAGGCGTCATTTCAGGGCAGATCAGCTGCCCAAGAGGCACACTTGGCAGTGTATATACTGTCACATCACCATCACTGCCATCAACTTCATAACCAATGGCTACAATAAAGGAAATATTAGTTCTGACGGAAAGGTAAGAAGGTCCGAATGTTGGGAAGATGAGTCCCAAGTACATAAAACCCAGTGTAACAATCTTTTTAAAAATGCTACAGCAAAGCCAAAGTAGATAAATGATTACATTTTATGATAGTGGAATAAAAATCCATTCAATGCACAGAGATTATTAGAATTCACAATATCACTGTTTACAAAAATTGCATTTTAATATTGAGCGGAGAAAGTTGAAAGTAAACTGATGAAAAAAGCCACGAGAACAGTAAGTGTAAAGCCACATTGGAAAATATCACAAAATTTCATAAAACTCCAGAAAATAACATGATAATAAAAAAAAACTAGGATGAAAATTATTACTATCAGGATTAAAAGAGGACACCATTGAAGGGGAATTATGGGCATATATGCACCAGTTTACATAAAGTAATTTAGCTTGATAATTTATTGAAAGAAACAATTTACCAAAAATGTATGTGGAAGAAATAGAAAGCATGAAAATCATATATCTATTTTAAAATATGAATTAATAATTTATAATATTTCTAGAAAGAAAAGTCCGATCTCAAATAGATTCACTGATGTTTACTGTCAACGTTTAAGAAAGGACTAAAACAAAGTCTGTACAAGCTCTTTTGAAAAATACTAGAGGAGAAAATACTTCCTAATTAATTGTTTGCAACTATTATTACCACAAATTTTACACTAGACAAAATTGTAAGAGAAATAGCAAACCTAAACTACTTAAGAGCTACAAGGCAAAAACCCTGATAACAAACTGGAAAATCAATCCAGACAATATACACAAATGTTAACACACAATGACCATGTATTCTGGTGAAAAGAGAGGTTCTTACATACAAAAGCAAACATACTACCAAATCACCCATTAATAGAAAACAAATATGTTGAAGAAATATTTCATAAGAGAAGTTGTTATAAATTGCCAACCTCAGCAAATTGACATTTATGCAATATACCATCAATAAACAAGAGAACTCATGCTATTTTCAAGTGTGCATGGAACATTAACTGAGATCAATCATATTCTGTGCATAAAACAAATATGAGCACAATTAAAATATTTAAACCATATGTTTTCTGAATACCATCACAGTATATTAGAAATCAAATGGTAATGTATATCTGGAAAATCTCCAAGTGTTTGGAAACCAACTAATGCATTTTTAAATAAAATGATTAAGTCAAAGAAGATATCACAAGGGAAATTAGACAATTTTTTTGAATTAAAATGTGGAGAACATCTAAAACATCATTTAGAGTAAACTCATATCAACAAACAACTATATAAGAAAATGAGATTCTGCATTAGTGAGTTTTCTTTTACCTTAAGAGAATTGAAATATTATTACAATAAATGCAAAATAAGAGAGAAACAGTAAAATTATTAGAAATCAATAAAATAGAAATACAAAAATAAAAGAAAAATCAATGAAACAAAAATGCAGTTGATTGAGATTTTAA
Source organism: Callospermophilus lateralis (assembly GCF_048772815.1). Lineage (NCBI taxonomy): Eukaryota > Metazoa > Chordata > Mammalia > Rodentia > Sciuridae > Callospermophilus > Callospermophilus lateralis. Next base: position 9,307,165 of record NC_135318.1, read on the forward strand.
AAATGTGATATAGATATTTATATAGATACACATGTAGATATAATCAAGAAAAAATACACAAATTATTATTATCCAGAAAATTGTTTACAAGTTAAAATATACACTCTCCATGTTCATAGTCCAAAATGAAGTCACAAGAGAAATGAAAAATAAAATGTTTATCTATTAAAATAAATAAAAATAAAACCAATTTTATCAGAAATTTTGTATGCAGTTAAATCTTCTCTTCCAAGAAAAATTATTCCATTAAATACTTTACATAAGAAAATAAGAATGGTCTCAAGTGAATGATCTGAGTTTTTACTTTAAGAGTCTGGTAAAAGAAGCACAAAATGAGCCAGGATGAATTTAAAAAGAGGGAAATTCTAAATGTAAGTATCAAAATTCATTCCTTTACATTGAAAACTATAAATTAATAAAAAGTAAAACTCTTCCTTTGGAAAGATTAAAACACAACAATAATAACCCTCTAGCAATGCTGAGAAAAGACAAAGTACTAGTACTAGAAATAAAAGAGTTGAGATTTCTAAGGATTCCACAGATATGGAAAAGAAATTAATGTACTGTGAGTTCTTGGTGGACACTTTTAACATCTTAGACAAGATTGATAAATTTCTTCAAGGACACAAACTACCAAACCTTCTTACTCAGAAAAAATAATGTTATTTGGATAGTCCTGAATTTAGAAAATTAAGTGGATTGTTCTTTTTAAAATCCCATGATGAAAAGTCTGCAATGATAAAATTTTAGCAGAATATGAGTCAGAAAGTGTACCAGTTGCACACAAACATTCTGAGAGAACAACTGAAGAGAGACAATGACATGTCATGACCCAGCTAGGTCTATTCTAGATAAATAACCTTAATTTAACATTCAAAATGTAGTCACTGCAATACACCATAGGAACAGTTTAAGAAGAGGAGCCATATAATTATCTCAGTAGTTGCGGGGGTGGGGGGGAAGCAATATCCAGATTTAACAGGTTGAATTTCTTCAACCTTGTAAAGCACATCTTTATAAAATTTCTAATGATGAACATTTGTGCTTTTCCTCTAAGATGACTGGCACTGCAAGGATAGCTGCCACCACTACTCAATTCTGCTCAGCCTTGTATTTGAGACAGGAAATAATTGACAAAGCAAATAAATTGTGCAAAGCAAAGTAATCTACTCATTCATCTCACTGGTGAGCCAGCAGAATGGGCCAGTTGTTGGGAGTTGTTAATGAATGATGGTCTTTGAACTGTCCAGAGACAGAGGAGATGCCTTTCCTGGAAATTTTTCTGTGCAAAAGCACCAAGGAAACTGCCCAGTTGTATGGCACTGCCCTGTTCAAAGGGAAATTCCTTGGTATCTTTAGAGTTTATCAGCTCATGCCTAAGTTCCAACTGCTAGCCGCCTGGGTTGGAGAATTGTGGGCACAAGCTGGTGCCCATAATTGAGCTGTTTATAATTTTGATCTTGGTTCTGTTTTAAACTAATTTTCTCACAATAAATCCCTTTGATCTTGAAATCTACCTAATAAATGTGCTGAGCTGACTCATCGTCATTGCCCTCCATTGAAGTGTGTGGTGCCCACCAGGTCCTAGCTTTTTTTCTCATTGGGTGTCTGTTTATTTTTTCTAATTCCCCATTGTCCTTCTCTAGTTTCCTGAATTAATTTTCATGCAGGCTGCGACAGCCAGCCACTCGGCAAAACAGTGCACAGTATCTTGTTAGCACTCTGACTCAGTGATACTACTCATGAGAATTTTCTTTTTTTAATTAAATTTTTTGTTTTAATTAGTTATACATGACAATAGAATAGAATGCATTTATGCACTTTGTTATTTCATATGTAGATGGGCTATAATTTCTCATTTTTCTGAGTATATATGTTGTAGAATCATACTGGTCATGCAGTCACATATATACATAAAGTAACAATGTCTGTTTCATTTTACTATCTTCCCTATCCCAAATCTCCTCCCTTCACTTTTATCTACCTAATCCAAGGTAACACTATTCTTCTCTAGTGCCCCTGATATTGTGAATTAGCATTCACATATTAGAGAAAACACTTGGCCTTTCATTTTTGGGGGATTGGCTTATTTCACTTAGCGTGATATTCTCCAACTCCAACCATTTACTAGTGGATGCCATAATTTCTCACTTCTTTAAAGCTGAGTAATATTCATTGAGTATAAATACTGCATTTTCTTTATCTATTCATCTATTGAAGGACACTTAGGTTGGTTCCATAGTTTAACTATCATAATTTGAGCTGCTATAAATATTGGTGTGGCTGTGTTACTGTAGAATGCTGATTTTAAGTCCTTTGGATATAAACTGAGGAGTGGGCTAGCTGGGTCACATGGTGGTTCCATTCCCAGTTTTCTGAGGAATCTCTATAATGGTTTCCCTAGTGGTTTCACCAATTTTCAGTCCCACCAGCAATGTATGAGTGGACCTTTTCCCCCACATCCTCACCAACATTTATTGTTGCCTGCATTCTTGATAATTGCTATTATGACAAAAGTGAGATTTGTATTACTCTAATTGCTAAAGATGTTGAACACTTTTTCATATATTTATTGATCTATTGTATTTTTTTTTTTTGAGTTTAAGTTTTTTGGTGTTAAGTATTTTGAGTTCTGTTAAGTTGTTAAGTTTTCTAAGCATGTCTTTGGAGGGACTTCCGGGCCTGGCGGGGATGTCTGTGGCAGGAAGTGAAGTCTGCCTCAAGAGTGTTTTCTTAAGAAAAAGAAAACCTATGTCCTTACAAAGGTGTGCAAATGAATATTGGTGGATGAAAACCCTATTTACAAAATAGCAAAACCAGGAAGAGGCCAATGTCCATTAACTGGTGAGTGCATGAACAAACTGTAGTGTATGCCTACTATCAAAGACCACTCAGCAAATCAGAAAACATGATTTTAGTACACAATACATAGGGTTGAATCTCAAAAACATTAGCAAGTTTAAATATGTCAAACACAAAACACATTTTATAACATTATTTATTGGAATATCTAAAAGAATTCTGGACATTAAAACCAGAACATTGTTTTTCTGGAGCAGACATGAGATGAGATTTATTACAAGAAGCAAATATTAAGGGTGATGAAACTCCTACAATTTGCTGAGATTTCTCAATGATAGCACACAGTTTGTTAATTTATTCAGCTTTACACTTAAATATACGATTCTTTTTGCATAGAGATAATCTTTAGTTTTTTTAAAGGACGGGGATGAAGAAGTGACATTTAGTATTCTTTTTCAAATTTTATTAGCCCCCTAATTTCTTTCATAATCATTCAATCCAAGATATCGTGGTACCACATTGTAATACTTCACTCTTCTGAGAATCAAAACTTTCCAAAAAGAAGAAAATTTTCCATAAATTTTTTCAGCATGTCACATTTCTCCCAATGCAAACTGTTCTTTATTTCTCCAAAACCCCATATTTAATGCTCTTTCTTTGCTCACATTTTCCCGCATCCTGAAATAACCTCCCACAGCTCTATATATTTCAAATTATACATATTCTTAAATCCAATTTAAACATGATCTTTACTGAGAAATCTTTCCACATTCTCATTATAACACTTTCATACCAGGCCTACAGCATGTATTACTTTTACTTTGAAGTACAGATACTTGTTATATATATGCTAGATCTTTAAAATAAGGATCCATAGTTGTTTCGTCTCCTCTATATTCAAGTTTTAAAATAGACCTTGCATATTTAAAATATTTAGTAAATATTTTGGAAGTAGAGGAAACATCGAAGAGTGAAGGTCACAAATTGCCTCTGTAAAACCATATGAAGGTAGCTTTAGTGCCAGAATTGTAGAAGATCATACACAGGGAAGGATTGCCGCAGTCCTTTTTATTTGATCTGAAACTGATTATCCTTGAGCATCTCAAGGACCAAGGACAATGAATTCAAAGGGAGAATGCAGTGCAGAAAGAAATATGGAATGGGAACAGAGAATAGAGGGCATGAGGAGCAGACCCTGTTCTTGGTCAGCTGGCAGATGTACTAAGGGATTCTCCTCCTTTGATTAGTCACATTGCACTATGTGTGCTTCAGACCCAACACAATGAATCAATTTGACCTCTGCATGATGGTATCCAGCTTTGTGGGCCTATGTCTACCAAGCCACTACTTCAAAGGATGCATGGTCTCATATTCCTTCCTCTCCTCACACCTCAGTTTCCAAATTTTCCTGCATGGGCAAACCACACTGCTGCCACTGCTTCTCTTCTGTGAAGGCACTTAGTGAATCACTCCAGTCCCAAGCCCTCCATTGTGTTTGCCTATCATCCCTTTTCCTTCCTGTTATTGTATACAGTTTTTCATTTCTAAAAGAAAAAAAATGATTAATGTTCAGGTCCATTTTTGTAAGCTGTAGTGCACCTACTATGACACCTGTCCCCCTCTCTTCTTCAGCTTTGAACTCCAACCTTCTAAGATACATTACTAGGATTGAGATTTGCCTGAAGGACATTTATTTTGGGTGTGTAAAGCACCAGGATGGCAAGACTGAAGCATCAGGCTTCCAACATAATTAGTTCCACCTTAGGCTTTGGAATTTTTATTTCCTGGTTCTAGCAACATTTATGCTGGAAACAACTAACACAGGTATTACTTATGAATTAAGTGTGCTGCGGCCAGCACAGTTAAACTTGAAAGTTCTGGCAAGTGGCAAAGGGGAATAAGAAAAATAAAGACTAACACAAATATAGATGTTTTCGAAGATAAAGCTGGTGTCATGTGGAGTACTGCTCTCTGAAGGAGAAGAAGGTCTAAAGAGTTTTGCCAGCAAACTTTATTTATATATGTCTCATCATCAGGTTACAGACTATGTAAGCATTATTCTTTGTACTCAGAAATTACAGAACTAGAGACATCTATGTCCATAATTGCAATGTGCAATGTTAGGAGCTTTGTGTAATGCTCAAGAAAGCCCATTTTAAAAAAAAATTACTGTTAAGAGGGCAGCTTCAGTAGCAGTGGAGCTGGTGAAACATTGTGGTTGTCTAGCAGGAGAGCTATGTGCCTGAGATTCAGGTTGAGACTGGTAAAATTCTAGCACAGCTTCCTCATGGAGGGCATTACCACAGCAGCTAGGCATCCTGCACCTTTGCATAGAAACATTCCCAGGGACCGAGCATGCCACAGCAATGACATCATCAGAGACCCCAGTCTCAGACACTGCTCTCCTATTCTCTATCACTGTTCTCCATATAGGCGATCATTTGATAAAGGTGTGTCATCATCTCATTGCCTATTTCTTCTTTATTTTTAGAGTCTAAGCCATATATATGTAAAGGTGAATAATTCATACTTGTTTTATTTCCTTTACAATTACATCATTGAATTAATATTAATACTTTTAAAAACTAAGAGAGCCAAAGCATTTAATAAATTCACACTTGTCTATGATGCAAAATAAGCATATATGAGCAATATGATCTAAAATAAAATAATTGAGTGATTCTAAGGTCCATTTACTCTTAAAAAACTTACATAGAAGAGAACAGAATTGGCTTCAGTTTTTCAACTGGTATATAAACAAAGTAATTTCTGGATGAAGCTTAGGAACTCAAAGTATGAGTCCTTGAAAACTATGCTTTCCTTTGAAATTGCAGCTCAGATGTGTGTCTGCCTATTCTTACTCCATAATTCAATTCAAACCATATGTACCTTTCTCTTGGGTTTTATGAGATCCTTGTTATTAAATGAACAAGCACAGAGAAGTCTTAAATAGCCTGAAAATTCTCACTTTAATGAAAGACATCCAGTGATTGCTTAAGAGAGGAAAGCAAAGGGAGATGGCCCCTGGTGTTCTCTTCCCCTCACCATGCTCTTAGGCCCCCTACTCAAGCCTCAATTAGCATTTATATATTCCTGTTTTCAAAAAAATATTTTCTGCAATCCAAATTGATGTAGATGTCTCCAGAAGGCTCTCAGAGCATTCCAACAATTCCAGTTTGGTGTTTTTCATGTTATATTCTAATAGTTCACATAAAAGAATTTGTATAATAGTTGTCATTCTGTTCCTACCTAAGAGACTTTGTAAAACACTAGTATAGTGCTCATCCCAATATCACACCATTAAAAAAAAATGCACAGAGACTTGTGGTCAGAGGAGTCAACTTGGTCTCATGTTCTGCTGTCACCTACTTGAAATTATTATTAATTTAATTTTGAACATTTTTATCACTAAATTGAATGGAACATGGAATGTCAGAAAAGCAAATGAAACACCCAAACCAGAGTGAATTCCACAGTCCCTGGCTGCCTCATCTGCATAGAGTTTTTAATGCCTGTGAATACAGAATTCCTGGGGACCCTGTGGTATGAGAGCTGAGTGGCACTCAAAGCCAGTGCCAGGGAAATCTGTGAGCAGGATGCTGCTGAGGGTCTGTACTATCCCAAAGAAAGGCCAGGTCCTCTAAGAAGGACGAACAACCCAAAGTCTGTCATGTCCTCTTGTTCTTGTGTTCCTGGACTTATTAGTCAGCCTAGTAGACTGAAAACTGAAATATTAGAGGAAGCGGGTAATAAGACAATGAAGATAGACAAAGAGTTCTCCTTCAGGCCTTCTGAACTCATTAGTAACCCAGAGGCAGGGCATGTTGGTAGAATACACGCATAGGAAGAGGTTGAATAGAAGTGGAATTCGTTTGGGCACTCTTTCCACTCTGCTGATAAGAACAACACACACATGCACATGTGTACTATGAAGCACAAAATGTGCAACATTGACTTTTCAACTCATATTTGCATTTGTAATGGATATTATACAGTACAGAGTTGAGTGGTGAAAATATTGTCAATTATATAACATTTTAATTCCTCTCTAACAGGAAGGATGTTGAGGAGCAAACATGAGACAAGACATTATGGGAGAGATAATAAGGGCAAGAGATAAAGTTTATATCTATTTCCCTTGAAATTTTTAGTGCTTTCTGATTAAAAAAAAAAAAGTCTCACATTTTCATGGTACTTAAAGACAAGATAACAGAAAAGTGCAAATCTGAAGAACAGAAAGGAGAAAGATTAATGAAAAATGATAACAGCTTAAGGGACCTATCAGAAGCCATCAAATAGACCAACATCATTATTGTATGAATTCCAGGAGAAGAGAGAAGGAGAAAGAAAATTTGGCTAAATACTTCTTACATTTGACAAAAATTTTATATTTAAATATGCAAGAAGCTCAATGAATGCTCTCCAAGTATTATCAATTTGAGAGACCATGCTTTCCTGCTTGTTTGTAAATCTTGTAAATTTTTGTTGAAAACCAGATAATTTTTAGTCTAATAATGGAGTAAATCTCAGAATAAGATTTCCCCCATCCCCACCATTTTTGAGGGTTTTTAAAAATTCTTTAAAGTTCTTTTAAAATTATAGCTTCTCTCTCTCTCTCTCTCTCTCTCTCTCTCTCTCTCTCTCTCTCTCTCTCTCTCTCTCTCATACTGACTGTATGCCAAAGTTCAGGCTGAAGTATAAACTTTAGTTTTCTCAGATTATTTGGAGTTGGTGCCTTTCCTTGGTCATAAATGACCACTTTCTAATTTTCCCCCCAAATGATGTTGTTTTATAATGTCCTACTCTTTAGTATCTGGAGCTCCAAAAGAGAAGGAAGAAGTGAAGAAATACTGGTTGTTTAAAGTCACTTAAATCAAGATGTAGGGTTTGCAACAGTAAGGACAGCTGCAATGACAAATGCCAACTTTAACTCTTTGTCTATCTATTTGTGACTAGAAGCAGCAATCAGAGACCAGAGCACAGGTACTCAGAATATGAAGGACAAGGTGCTTTTTGGCTACCCGGGCTCCTACAATTTGTATTTAAGCTGCTCCTAGAATAAATGGTGACTTTCTGCCAAGGGATTGATGGTAATAGACGGGTAGCTGCAAATTGTGGTACAATCTAAAATTGACCAGTATTTTTAAACTTAATTGTTTTAGTTATCAATGGATATTTATTTATTTATTTATTTATCTATCCATAGTGCTGAGAATTGAACCCAGTGCCTCACACATGCTAGGCAAGCACTCTACCACTGAGCCACAACCCCAGCCTCTGAAATTGAACAATATTTTTTTATATTTATTTTTTATTATGGGCCAAGTTTTCCCTTGAAATTGCAAGCCTTCAATTGATACAAAGTTTCAGAATCGTAGTATTCAACATAGTCTCATAGTGTAAGTTTTCTTTCAAGACAGAAAGACACATCCCTGGTGATTCCTACTCTATCATCATCCCAGAATCTGAAGTTTAACTTTTTTGAAAATAATTTTCTTCAAATGTATCAAAACATCTCTAACCAATATGATTTCCTTCAGTTACAAATTTTTGTGACATAAGACAAAGTCCTTAACTTCTTTATTAATATATACATAGATAGATAGACACACACACATATGAGATAAGACAATAATATGTATACTATTGTGGGATTCTAAAAAGAGCAGTTCAAGGAGATTGAAGGTAATGTTCACCAGATGTGTAATTACCAATGCATTTGTCTTACACTATCCACATTATTTATATTGCATAGTATTTGGCACATACTGATGTTGTATAAATGTGTGTTAAATGAAGAGGTGGGATTGCGTTTTAACTGGTACTTACTATCTAAAACTTTGTTTTCTGACTGCATAGGACTGTTTTTACAAGAGGATCTATTAAGCAAAAATGCTTCACACTTGTAGGACACCCCATAGCTGTTGAACATAATTAGGAGCATGTCAGGTCAAGTTCCATTATCAGTACATTTAGAGTTAATAAGGAAGTTAATAAGTTAAAGAAACTGGATAAACTTGACTGAACAACTGGAGTTTTTGATATCAGAGGCAAACTTTCAAGACTCATGGTAAACATTTTTCATATGGTTGATCTTAGACAAACCTTAAAACAGTTTTCATCTACTAGTTTGGATGGTAATCCATGACTCATAAGATTGAGAATATATAATTTTATATTTGATGTGAAAGTATTATATGATATCCTAGAAATAGAGCAGTATTTTTTTCTGTCTTGTGCTTCAGTGTATGGTTTTCAATCTCCTTGTCTGAATAGTGGGAATGATATGTGAGATCCCAGTATATGGTTTTATGTGTGTTTCAACTAGCCCATGGTTAATACCAGGAAAGAAAGATACCATGATACTTGACTCATTTGTGTAGGGGTAGGAAGACTGAAGAATAAAGTCGATGAAAAGAAAAAAGGAAGAAGATCACTAAAATAAATGGTAAAAGATTACATACTTAATGATTTGCTTATTCAGAGCCAATCTAGTGCATATTTGGAAATTTTTCAAGCCTGTTTTCTGCTTTGAATACCAACAATGACAAAGAAGGGCCAGAATTTTATTAATGGATTATTGGATATTTGAAAGAAGTTTTGAGTTTACAAATCTACATTTTAAGTATCAAGAAAATTTCTAGTGGGAAGAGCCTTCTCAATTAGTTCAACAAAGTATTAAAAAAATTAATGGACAGTTAAATGAATGGAAAAAAAAAGGCCAAAGCTCAGGACCTGTGAAGCTGAGCACCACCCAGGTAACAAGAGACTGAGCAAGACCAGCAACTGAAAATATATGAGCCTGCCATAAATTTTACAGCAAGGACTTTTCATGTATGCTTGTAGGGCAGGTAGATCATAGAACTCCGAAAACAGCATCTCTCCATGGTAAATCTCAGCTGTCATTGATGAACTATTCAAGAATATCTGGTAGAATCAATGGTAGAATGGGAACCACAGAGGGAAATTTCTCATCATTAAACAAAGATAAGGAGATCATATGACCCCTGCAATCATTCTGAAGAATTTTTATTTGGGACAAGTTTGGATTTATACAATTAATCAATTTTTAATAGGCACATGCTTGTTAGAACTCATTTTTCTGTTAATCTTTGCCCACAAAATGTTTCTTCCTCTATCATATAACTGGTTGCAAGATATTAGGAAATATCTCCAGACCTTAATTTCTTCTCTGTTTTTCCATTTTATTCAAGACAAAAATCCAAGCTTTCAACGTGTCACATGAGGCTTCAGAGCCTGGTTTGTCCCTTTCTAAATGGTTTTTACACCTTAACACTCTGGACCTTAAAATTCATTCTCCAATACATCAGAACAGTTTGCATCTCTCTGAATGCTCAAGTGTTCCTGCTGCTGACCCACTAGTTGATCAGTTCCTGTTGTCTGACATGCTCTACTTGCCTCAATCTTTTTTTTTTTCCTTCTAACATGGACAGGCTTACTTATTTCTCAAATTACTGAGATTCCTCTCTAAAAATTGTGTTGGAAGGGCTTTAATTTGGTGAAGCCACCCCTTCCTGGTGTCTCTTCCTTGGGCATATATCTATTGCAGCACTTACGATATTCTTGAAATTTTCTAATTAAACATTCCTTCCCCTCCTTAGATTTTATATCAATAAGGGGAAAGTCCAATCCAAACTCCTGTTTGAATCTACTGGGCTTGCTGAGTATTTAAAACTATGTTCCATAATATTTACTGAAAAGAATTCAAACAAAATCTAAGAAATAATATATAATTGAACACCATCTGGTGACCTGAGAGTTATCTTTTCTGAGACAAAACAAAAACAAACAAGAAACTCTGTTAAACTATTAATATGAGAATTAGAGCCGTGTCTTTTCTGAAAATCAAGTTGGTTAATTTTATTTTCTATAGCAGAAAGGGTTATATTCCCAGATTTCCAATTATTGACAGCCACAGAATAAAAATTCTGCACATGGCGTAAGGGTCTTGATTGTAGTTTTCTATAGTGACTGTGTTTGCTTTGTTTTATTTTATGTCCTTGGAAAAGCTATTATGTACTCTGCAACACTTGAGAGACTATTTCTTTTTAAGCTGAGCTTCTTTAATTTCAGATACATAAATTGGCTATAATTCAGAGTGAAATGTGTCATTATAGTCTAACAGCATTTATAAATGTTCATAGATGTTAAATTATAATCCATTCAGACTCTTAAGAGAATGCATGCACATGTATATTGGGTAGCACATAATGAGAAAATTTATCTTTATGTTTGGTTGCACAATCTCTTTCCATTTCCTGGGCTATTTTAATTCATCATTTATACCTGGTTCTAAATCTTCTACTGAAAAGTGTTTCTAATGGGGCCAATCAGGGCTGGCAAATGGAAGTGTATGGGTGCTTATTTGTCTGGGGAAGTTCATGATTAAAATGTGAAAGGCTCCTTTTGCTATTTTAGTCTTGTCTGAAGAACACTAGGACCAACCTTGCTCTCTAAAGTAGTGATTACTATTAGTAATATTTAGTCTGTGGGAGCTAGCCTCACTTCCAAATTATTCTAGTTTAGTGTTTTTGTTTCATTGTGTAATTCACAGAGCACATTAAAACACAGAGAAAGTTAACCTAGTCCTAGCACAGACTTAAGTTTTTAATCAACAGAGCAATGTAATCCCTCAACAGAATGGTTTGTTTATATTTTCTGCACTTTTTTAGTATAAGTAATTCTTATGCTCATATCCTTTATAAATGATAAATTGCACAAAATCTATCATGTTAGATTGTTAGACAAGAAAATGATGAATTGTGTGAAATAATTTCTGGACTGAAAATTTTGAGACTGTTTAAATTAAACAATATTTGAACTTAAAATTCTGAGTTATTTAGGCAAATAGACATCCTGAGTTTTTAAAACATTATTCATTTCAATCTATGTCTTCTAACCTGTTGACTAGAACGCAATTAAATGTGACAGCAAATACTTTATGTTTCATTTATACCTGGTTCTAAATCTTCTATCTTTCAAGTATTCACTGAGTATTATTCCTATGTGTGCATCAGCCTGCTATTTCTTTATAAAACAAACTGATTTTTTTGTTCAAAAAATCTAATATTTCCACTCAAACAATACAGTTTTATAATATGGGATAAATAGTAATATTCAAGTTGATTTTTAAATTTAAGAACCTTGAGAAAAGAGTTTGATCTACTTAGAACTATTTAAAGGGGTAAGTGGGAAGGACCATTGTTTGTAAATTGGGATCTTAGTTCTTTTTCTATTTTTGTCTCTTACTTTAAGTATAATGCTAAACAATCCACCTTCTCTATTTACATTCTCATTTGAGAAAGAAAAGAATTGAATAAATGGCAAACTTTCAGACTTATTTGAGTGGATCAGTTCTTCAGGGAAAAAAAAAAACACTTAAGTTCACAATAAGCAAAAGAAATTGGGAGAAAATTCCTCTGCTGGAATGAAAGAAAGCAACTTAAATTGAGATGCTCTATTCTTGGATCTTTCTTTCCCATTTGGTGTTTTTTGAGTTTCTGCAGAACACAATCTAGAAATCTCTTATACCAGGTCATTGTGGACCTAATATTGACCCGTAAAACATACTTGTGAAGACTTTTTTCCCTGCATGATGAAATGTATCCATACATCCTAGGTCCTGGACAGCGAAAGATAGGGGACAGACATCAAGAAAATAAGAGATTTCTCACCTTTTTATTTTTTTGTTTGTGTGGTATTAATAAACTCTTTTTTGGGGTGTGTGTGTGTGTGTGTGTATGTGTGTGTGAGGTATTAATAAACTCTTTGTGTGTGTGTGTGTGTGTGTGGTATTAATAAACTCTTTGTGTGTGTGTGTGTGTGTGTGTGTGTGTGTGTGGTATTAAACTCTTTGTGTGTGTGTGTGTGTGTGTGTGTATGTGTGTATGTTTCAGAGAGAGAGAACCATTTAGCATGTTACTAAGTTCTCTCTCACTTTCTTCTCAGTATCAAGGGAGATATAAAAGTACCCCAGAAAATAAGGTGAGAGTTGAATGAATAATATAAAAGTGTTAATTTTAAAAATCTATTTTAAGTCATTATGACTCTGAGCCTTTATAAAGATGATTTGCATTAAGGTCTGGGAACTAAACTATTTGCACTGACCTACCACATCCTGTCAACTGCACAGCTGACACATCTTTTATATCCAGAATTTTCAGTTCTTATGTCATCAGTGCTGCCTTAAAAAATTCTTAATCAATCTCTCCCTTGTGTGTGTGTGTTTCCCTGTGTCTCCATGCCACCCATGCAACAGCGGTCCAATTTAGAAGTCCAGAGATCATCTTGCTTCTTCCTTCAAATATCCCTTTCTCTCCATTCAAATATTCACTTACTAAAACTGAGATTGCCACCTTATTAATCTCTTACACCTGTTTTCTGTTTTAATTTGTACTATTTGTATTTATTTCCTAATTATCTCCTGCCCATGCAAAGGTCACAATAAATCACCTGAACTATAATTTCACTCTAATTTACTGAATAATTTTCCCTATTATTGAATATTCATGCAGCTTCCACTTTTTCACAATTGTGAGTAATATTTGTGTACAAATGACTACATTTCATATTGGTTTCTCATTAAGGCCTGCTATGATTTATATAACAACATGGTATTGACTTAATTTGTTTTCAAAGAGTGAAATATATTTTCAAGAAAGGCAGTCATTTATAAATTTACTTTGGATCATAAAGCAAAGGTCATATCAATTAGTAGGCTAATAATGTGCAAGTTCCAAATATAAATCAAACACACATGTGATCAGAAGTTCAAATAAACTTGGGATGATACAAATTATTTCCTGTCAAGATGTTTTGTGTAAATTTGGGTATTTTATCATTATTTTAAAATGTTAGATACTAATATAAAGAACCAAGTATGGAATTTGCCTATTTCAGTTACAAGTTTATTGTGTTTTAAGTATACATAAAGGGATTATAATGTTTAGAATATGAGTTCATGAAGACCATTTCATGGTTCATGACTCATGTAATTAAATGAATGGTACTATTAGTCATCTATTTCACACATGGAAAACTTGGATATTAATACATTTGGAATAGGATACTATAACTTAGAATTGTTAAATATTGATTTCTTAAAAACTTGTATAATCCAAAAATTTTATGAGTTGGGAATTTTATATATACTTGTAAAAGTTTAAGGAGCACTCAGTGATGGAGGAAAAATACAAATAAAAAATATACATAAACATGGCTACTGTGAAATAAGAAGAAATTCAGGAAGGTGATCTAATTTATAATATGATAACATCAGTTAATTGAATTTATATTTATTTCTGTATCTGATTAAAACAATTTCATTTGAGCATTTATCTTCATTTGAGAATTTATCTAGGAAATTAAGTTACAGTCTTATAATTTTAAGTTCAATCATTAAACAAATGTATTCAACTAACATATTCACCCTTATGCTGTGTTCTGAAGTTGCAAAATAATTGTAGACAAATGAGAATTTATTCTGAAGATCCATGGAAAGATAGACATGGAGCTTAGAGCTGAAGGTGAGGATCAGACAGGTAAATGATTTTGCAAACAAGGAAACATCCTACATGCACAATATATGCTGATTATATGCTGAAAGTATATAGTATAACATTTGGTATGTATGAATGCAAATATGTATTCTCAGGAAAATTGAGGGGAAGAAATTATTACCTCATAGTGGGTAGTCAACTTCTGAAAATCTCCTTAAAATAGATTAAGGTGAGTCTTAGAGGTTAAGTATATCAATGACAAAATAATAATATATATTGAATAATATATGAATATGAGAAAAAGTATATTTTAATGGAATTATTGTAGCAAAGAATGAATTTCAATCACTGTTTTGGTCATTACTGGTGGAAGCAGGATCAAAAGTGTATAAAAATGTGTCGAGTGGGAAAGGTATCACATATCACTCCAGGGTGCCATTAAAGAGTCTCAAGTACGGAGGGACAGGCATTCACTTGTGCAATGTTTTAATCACAGTACACACAGAGGAATGTGCATACAGGGGAATATTCATAGTTCAATGAATTTATACAAAGTAAATGCAAGAGCATGGATTGTTCCTGCTGTTTTTAAATGGTATTCCAGAGGCCTTGGACAGAATGGATTAGAGCAAATATGTTCACAGAGGCCACCAGCAGGAGTAAAGGAAAATGTCTATGTGGGTTTTGTTTTTGTTGTTTGTGTGTTTTCCTAGGATAGTTATACATTTGGAATAGAATATTATAACAGAATTGTTAAATATTGAGCTTTAAAAAAAACTGTATAATCCAAAAATTTTATGAGTTGGGAATTTTATATATACTTGTAGAAGTTTAAGGAGCACTCAGTACAGGGGATTTAACTCAGGGCCTCATGCATGCAAGGCAAGGACTCTACCACTGAGTGTTGTCTGAATAGAGCTCTGACACAGAGGTAAAAAAGAAGTGTCAGAGTATATTGACATTTAATTTGTATGGCTTAAAGGAATTGATGACTAACTCATTCAGGGATAAGGGATACACTAGTCATATGCATATAGTGATGGCTTAAATGACCATCTCAGATGATATGACCCTGTGATACACACTGGATTTAGAAACTATTTTCCATCCTCTCCTCCAAATGAACACAGCCACTGACAGCAAAAGAGAAGTTGGTTTCAAAGTTACAACCTCCAGAACAGGATAGAAAAGATGGGGTCTGGCCCAAGTGAAGACTTCACAGATTCCCCCTCTCCCTACCCAAAGTTCAGTAGTTTCCCATTTTAGCAAGTTCTTCTCTTCCGAATGCCTGTACTGGAAGATTTTCAGAGCACTGAAATGATTGTGTTGGTCAAGACCTCCACTGTAGCTTTTGGGACAGAGAATTTGTCAACCTGCTTATGTCTTCATGCTGGAAGTAAGAACTAAGGCTAAGAAGTTTTACTTAAGCAAGTAAAACTAAATTACTTCAAATTTCCACAGTGATTTTCTGGCATAAAAATAAAAATGGAATAAAGGTAATAAACAAGCAAACATTAAGTAAATAAGTAGAAGGATTCCAGGGGAGACACTCAGAATCCAAACTCTCCTGCAAGGTTCAATGAAGGGTCATTTTTGTGATTCATGTTTTAAAGCACTTACTACAGGTGCCTTTATTCCCTGATGTGGGAAAAGTCTAATGTTTTCCTCCTGCTATTAATAGAAATACTTGAAAGGTTTTAGCAGCTTTCCATTCCCCAGCACACAATAGACAATTACGTGGAAGCTTTTGTGTGTGCCTTTTCCGCAAACTCACTACTATTGCTCTCAGGTTAAAAAAAAAAAAAAAAAAAGAAAAAAAAAGTTACTCATAAACTGGGTAAAGTCAAAGGAAGTTTATATTTAAGAGAACAACGTCTCAAATCCCCCTATTATGGTAATGCTAGCTTTTATACTTTCAAAATACCTCAATTTTGAACACATCCCAGAAATGGGAGTGAAGTATGCTCCTTTGACTGATGAAATCAGGTGTTACCAGAGAGAGAACCTCACAACTCCCAGAACCGTGACAAATAACAGGAGAGATTAATAACTAGAACCCAGTGACCATGGCCTTTTGTTCCATATAGGAAGTTTTTAATACGGTCTTTACAGGATTCATTTTATGCACTCCGTATCTTATCCAGACACACTTCTGTCCCTTTATCTAGTCAAACCAGAGTGGCAAGTCTAAGTTCCTGTCTATGTCTTCTCTCCCCCAGTTTCAGACTATAAATTTGGCCCGTTGAATGTGTCTTCACAGAAATGAAGGCAGATTTTTCCAATGCAACTCTTAAAATAATTTTAACCTGCAGATTAGAACCAAACAGAACAAATGTCTCTACCTTTTGTTAAGAAGCCTCACCATCCTTTCTCTCCTAGCTCTCCGTTGTGAAACTTGATCCTTTCTCCTAATTAAATGCAATCAGTACTCTTGCTTCATTCATCTTCCTACCCTTTCAGAACATAGCAGACTTATAAACCTTATGCCTTGTCCAAACTCCTTCCCTCCTTCCCTCCTTCCCTCCTTCCTTCCTTCCTTCCTTCCTTCCTTCCTTCCTTCCTTCCTTCCTTCCTTCCTTCCTTCTTTCCTTCCTTCCTTCTTTCCTTCCTTCCTTCCTTCCTTCCTTCCTTCCTTCCTTCCTTCCTTCCTTCCTTCCTTCTTTTTCTGGTACCAGGGATTGAACCTAGGGGCTTGTAACCACTCAGCCACATCTCTACCCGCCCCCAATCCCCAGGTTTTAATAAGTTTTAGTTTGAGATAGGGCCTCAGTAAGTTGCTTAAGGCCTTGCTACGCTGCTGAGGCTCATTTTTAATTTGCAGTCTTCCTGCTTCAGCCTCCAGAGCCTCTGGGATGACAGAAGTGCACCACCAAGCCCTACCCACACAGTTTCTTTAGATCTCTTTAAATGCAAATATTCATTCAAAAATAGCCTTTTCCAGTATGTATAAAGCAAATAGAAAGAGTGTTTGCTATGGGAGTCAGAATTCTCAGAGAATATAGGGAGATTTCTAAGAGAAAAATAACATTTAAAATGCAAGGTGGATGAAAGAAAGAGTGTTTTTTATTTATATTTGAAGTTTGTAAATAAATATGTTTGTGCAACAGTCACAACAAACCTGTTTATCATTAATTTGGACAACAGGATTTAAATGTTTTGCATTCTATATCTCCTCTCACAATTAAGTACATGTTTTTTTCATTATTTTAAGTAGGAAAAATAATCTTAAGGTTTTTTTTGTCATTGAGGTAGGGTCTCTCCTGGGCTCTATCAAACCCCTGGCTACACCTTAGAGTAGCTGGGACTGGACATATGTTTGAAGATTCATATTATTTATACATTTATACCATTTCTTTTTTTACATTGATACCATTTATACATAACATTACTTTATGTATTTCACCTTTGGGACAAGCACATTTTATGTAATAAATGAATGCTCATTAATTTGAATTTATATGGTAATAATCTGGAGGGAAATTATGACTCTTAACTTCTACTTACAATAATAATAAATATGCTGACATTTGTCTATAGAAGAACATATGTAAACAAGCAAGTGCTATTTATGGGCAAATACTAAATTAAAACAGTTGCAATTGTTATTTGTGCTAAAATTTGATCCATTATCAGCAGTTTTATATAATTCATTCAAATATTCAAGTTATTTTAATATTAATAAATGAAGCAATTTATATTAATATATAGACTGAAATCTATATACTTTGATACCTAACTGAGCCTATTTACCTTCCATGTCTTGTACATCCACTTCTAACTTTAGATGTGTATGCAGTAAAAGTTCAATGATATTTGATGATCGAATGAATACATGCATAAACACTATGTGGCTTAGGAGACATTAATTCTGATGCCATCTGTTTTTAGGCATTCAAACTTGTTGTATGTACTGAAAAATAATTTTAAAATGTTCAGGAAAGTTTTTCATTAATTTGAGGACCATGAGCGTGGAATCTAATATTCAACAGTGCAGAAACAGGGCTACAACCGACAGTACTCAGAGGGTTACCATCACCTGAATATTTTCACCTTAGGACCTGATTAGAGTCAAGAGAACTAGAAGAATTTCAGACTAACTAGAAGTCATTTATTTTCTAAGCTCTTAATAAATATGTTTTGGGTCTATACTATTCACTAAAGTTTCTAAAAGGTAGACAAAATAAGGTTTCTTTCTGACATAGAGCTTAGAAAAGTAAACAGAAATCAGCAACACATGCTGTGGTTTAATTTTAATAGGTACTTAGCAAAGCATATCACAGGAACACTGAATTCAGCATTAGGAAATCAGGGAACTCTTTACTTAATATTACACGTTAAATATGATTTCCAATGAATGTGCATTCGTTATTCAGATTTAGCTGCTGATGAGGGAGGGACAGAAATGCTATGGAGAAGGGATCAGTATTGAGAAGAGAGGAAACACATTTTTCATAGGTCTACAAGTCTAAGGGCTTGAGTTGACCTATAGGAGGCCATGTGCACCAAAGAAAGAATGTGGGCAATTAACAAAAGACTGTTGATTCCTAAGAACCTGGTGCATTATGTTGATGGAAACAAATTCTAGGACTAGACACAAAAAGTAAACTTCGTAAAGTGGATATTTTATTTGCAAAAAACAAATCTGTATTTAACATGGAAAACAGATGAAAGGAAACCAAGCAAGCAGAATTTCAAAGATATCACAGCAATTCAAGGGGTAGGTGATGATACCATAACCTAGGGAGGTAGAATTTGAAGTGAAAAAAATAATTATTTTTAATATTTTAGGAACAAAATCAACAAGCAGTTGCATCAAGTGGTGATTATAGGCATAGAATATAAGGTCAAATGCATGTTGAGAGGGAAGAAAGCTTCATAAATTACAAGGATATATCCTGATACACAAGTCAATGATACACCTTGATACACAGTTTGTGAATTTTAAATTTTTGAATCATCTAATATTCAACAATGCAGAAACAGGGCCACAACCCTGGAGAGTCAGAGGATTGCCGTCACCTGAGTCACTGGGTGCAGAGCGACCATGCTTTGACCTCCTGTAAAGAAGTGAGTCTATAAAACATTCAGCACCAAGGAGGAGATTTTTCCCTATCAAATGTAGATTATTTTCTGCAGAAACTTTTCTCTTACCTTGTCCATTCTGAAAATGTTCATTGCCTCCTTGGTGAAGTTGTATTTTTTTAATGCAAGTCACTCTTTTTCAATTGGGTTTTACATAAATTATTGTGCTTAAGATAATCAAATAATGCAAATTTTCAAGTTCTATTTTTTTTTTATTAAAGTGATTCAGTTATTAAAAATGGTTTTGTGTATTCATAAAGTTCTTAAATTAAGACCACTTTTGTGGCTACCTGCTTCCTTACCTGAAAGAACAACTTCATGCTACGATTCTGTTTATGTCAATAGATTTTCTTTGAAGATGTATTTCTATCTGATTGATGAAAAAGCTGCATCTGCAAAGGAAATGTCAGAAAAGGGTCTTTAGTTATGAAAATGGTACCAAGTCCTAACTAGCATTTTATTTTTAGAATAGCAGAAATTAACATTCTCTTGCTACCAAAGTAAAGGCTTGAGCCAAGAACATTGTGCCACATCAGGTTGGAATAAAATCCTCCAACATTTGCTAACTCTAAAATCCCATTATTCTAATTCACCAGGTTGAATAGCAGATAGGGTTTTTTTTTTTTTCCTCATCATCCATATTATGGCTGCAATTATAATAGCTTTCATTAACTCTACAGAGACACTGTAAGAAAAGAAAGAAAAAGAAAACACACAAGTGAAGTCAGTTTGACATTTTATTGGCTTAAATAAAAAAGAGCACTAACACAACTACATGCTCTTAGAAATGGACACATACTCATATGTGATGAGCCTTGTTTGAAATTAGGTACAGGGAAAATTATCATTTGGGTTAATGTATTAGTTTACCAAGACTCCTGCAACAGAGTGCCTTAGTGCTGGTTTAAGCAATGCCAGTTTATTGTCTCTCAGTTCTGGAGGCTGGAGTTCACCGTCAAGCTGTTGGCAAAGTTGGCCCCTGCTGATGACTCTGAGTGACAGAGCTATTCCAAACCCTCTCCAGAGCTTGTAGAGATGATCTTCTTCCCCAGGTGTTCTCACATTGCTTCCTCTTGTTTGTATATCTAAATTTCATCTTCCCAAAACGACGGGGCTAGCACTGGGTTAGGGCCCACCTATAGCACTATATTTTAACCTAAGTGCTTCTATAAAAACATTATCTCCAAATGCAGTTATTTTTTTTAGCTACTAGGTGTTAAAACTTCAGCTTATGAATTGTGGGGAAGAACCTACAACAGCCCAAAATACTCTACCCGCTGGTCCTCAAAAATGCATGTCTTTCTCACATGAAAAACACATTTACTTCATTCCAACCTCCTCTAAGTTGAACCTATCCCTGCAGGAGCTACAGCCAAAAATCTCATCTAGATCAAGTGAGAGAAACTGGTGGTACAATTCATGCAGTCTAAATTTTCCTCCAGCCATGAACTGGCCAAGCCATGCGGGTTTTCTGCTTCCAAGGCACGTGGCAGGGCAGGCAGGGAGACACAGCTCCCCCATTCAAAATGGGAGAAGCCCAGAAGGAAAAAGGGACAAAACCCAGAGGGAAAATTCTATACATACCTTTTAAAACTCAAAATAATACCTGTGGCTGGATACGCTGTCTTTCCAGGCAGACTAGATGTCAGCCCTGTTCCTTCAGCCTAGACCCTTTGACCCTCTGTCCACCTCACTGAAAAAATGAGGAGACAGCCCCATCCTCTGGGCCTGTACCTTCTGGGCCTTATTTTTTGAGTTGAAATGCTGACTATGTGCCTAAGGGACAAGCAAGGCCCTTTAACATGTTTTTCTTTTCTTTTTTTTTTTTTTTTTTTTCCAGTTTTGGTTTAGAGATGGAGAAATCTGAACCTAATTCTTAGCATAGCTAGCTACTAGCTGATAGCCAGTGGTTAAGTTGCTTACCTTCAGAGTTTAGGACTCTTTTTTAAGTCTGGACAATGATAGATACAAGAAGAGGGTTTTTTTTTTTTTTTTTTTTGGTGTTGTTATTGTTTGTTTGTTTGTTTAGAATAAATTAAATAATGTGAAAGCTTCATAGTACACATTTCATAAGAATTTAATATTTGTATTAAGGGAAATTATTTATTGAGAAGTAAGTTACATTGGATGAATCTTAAACTTCTCCCTTTTCTTCAAATGCTGTGATACCTATATCTTGTAAAAATCAATGACAGTAATCCCAGGCTTACTCCTTATTTCTTGACATCTTTTTAGACTGCCATAGCACCACTATTAAGGAAAGTACTTATGGGTGAGAAGCAGCAGTGAATGTCTTGCCTATATTTTGACACATTTATTTAAATTCCTCTTCTCTCTCTCTCTCTCTCTCTCTCTCTCTCTGCTTTTTCAGTACTACAGTTAAAACTAGGGCCTCAAGTGTGCTATGCAAATACTCTACTACCAAGCTACATTCCAGGCCTCCAATGCTACTTTTATATTTAACTTTCTTCATAGACCATCTAGATTAATTAGAAAAGATGGAACTTCCATCCCGGGGCTTTTTAGGACAATATATAGAGGGAACATTTCCCTCTAGGTGCTCTGAGATCCTCCATTGGCAGGGAATGGGATGCTCATGAGGCAGCATGGTCATGCTCTCAAGCAGACAGGAGTTGGACCCTCAGCTCTGTCCTGTATCTGCTGAGGGAGGTAACATGTCTTTTGATGAATCTTAGTCTAACCACCTATGACATGGTGAGGAGTGCAATGGCTGCCTGGAACACCTGTCTTGGACTAAGACAAGGCAGAAAAACAGATGGAAAGTCACATTGTGTAAATGGGAAAGCATAGCACCAGTATTTACTTGGATATTATCCAATTATAAAAGTCAAATCATGAGAAGTAAAATTATGCAAAAGAGTTAAGATTTTAAAAGCCCTTCTGCATGAACCATGGGATGCTCATTGAGATCATTAAGCCCTGCCTTTTTCCCATATCCCAGGTTATTATTTCCTTTAGTTATTTTTATGTTACAGAAGTTCAAGTTGCATATAAGGCCCTGGATTTTGGACTCCCATATCTTAAAATGTAAAAATGTGTGGTGTTGAAGTTTAGGGCTTCATGCACGCTAGGTAAGAGCTTTACCACTAAGCTACCAAGCAGCCCTTATAAAGTTTTTGACTTAACATTTTTGTTTCATCTTTATATATATATATATATATATATATATATATATATATATATATATATATATATATATATATATATATATTACCATCATAGTTGTATATCAGATGCTTTATCTAATTGGGTTTGGAATAGGATTTATTTTTCCCCCTGGAGTAAGCAGAAAGAGAAAACTAAAACTCCTATGTGTGTTCTGCCTGGAAAACAATCAGAGATCCACACAGAGTGACTCTCATTTGGCACATTCACCCACCTAGTCAATAAAATTAATTTGCTGTAGCATGCCAGGTCTGGAGCCAGGCCTACTCAGCCATGGGGAGATGTTTACTTAGATTGTGAGATTTGCTTCATGTTTATTTGATCAGGAAAGACGATTTTCCGCATGGGCTCCCTACGAGTCCTTTCATCACTTTTGTCATTTAACAATATAATATTTTCAAGTTCAGTAAAGCATGGTGAATGTATTATATTGCAACATGGTTACTTTCGGTAACTATAATACTCTTGGAAGATAGAAGCTTTTTTCATGCATATTAGAATATTTCAACTAGAGAGACAGAAACTTATTTAAAAATAAGGTTGATCATCCATTCCTCTTCCTCTAAAAAACAAATACAAATTTCTCTAAAACATGAAGAAAATGGTGTGAGACGAACCTAATGTGGGAGTATTTAAAATAAGAAATTGAAAAGGGAAAATTTCTGTCAGCAAGCTTATGGCAAATGACAGTTAAAACTCCAGGTGGAAAAAATTGTTTGGGTCAAACTTCCTCAAAATTAAGTAGCTGAGTTAAATGACAAGAGAGATCATAATTATTCTTCTCTAAAGGTTAAGATCGAGGTCACCATCTAGGCAACACATTTTACTCTGCGCTGTCAAAACGTTTCATTCTTGCTTTATCAATTCTTCTTCATTAACCTAGGTGTCTCTTCTTAGGCCAGTACCATTCCGTTTTGGTCACTATAACTTTGCAATGTATTTTGAAGTCACAGTAGTGTGATTCCTCATGCTTTGTTTTTGCTGTTCCAGATTGCTTTGTCCATTTGTGGTCCTTTTAATTCCCTACAGATTTTAAGATTGTTTTCCTTATTCTTTTTTCTTTTTGATTGTTACTGGGAATTAACACATTCCACGCATCTGCTCTACCACTAAGCCACATCCTCAACCCTTGCTCTTTGTTTTTATTATGTTTTGTTTATGTGATGAATATCATTGATATTTTGACACAGATTACATTGAATTATTTTATATTTTGGGGTTGTGTACATTTCCACAATATTTATGTTTTTTTTTTCAATCCATGAAAATAAGGCATATTTCCATTTATTTGTGTCTTTTTCCAATATCTCCATATACTTTCTAGCATTGATTGTAAGAATTATATTTTTATTTTTTTTCCTAGACACAGACATGTATTTAGGTAAGCAAGCACACAAGGGAGAAAACAGACTATGTCAAGGGACAGCTATCTTCTTGGGTTAAGCAAGAACAAACATATTCAAGGGAGAATGTGGGCCACTATTCCAGAGGGAGAGACTGTCTTATGTTTCTTTTATCTATTCTAATAGGTGTGTAGTAATATCTCATCAGGGTTTAAATTTGCATTTCACTAATAGTTAATGATATTAAAGATCTTTTCATGGGCTAGTTTGCCATCTGAACAACCGGAGAGCTATTGACTTAATCGTTTACCATTTATTAGTTAGATTTGTTAGAATTTTATGATCATTGAGTTTGAGGGTGTTTTATATATTCTTAATATACAGGTTTGCTGGATATGTAGTTTGCACATATTTTATTCCATTGCAAAGCCTGCCTTTTCATACTTGTAAGTCTTTCTCATTATAAACACATTTAATTATTATAAGCTTGCTTTATGAATTGTTTTTCTATATGGACTACACTTTTTCTGTCAAGTTAAGAAACCTTCACCTAATCCAAGGTCCCAAAGATTTTATCCTATATTTTGTCTTTTTCCTAAAGGTTTTATACTATATGTTTACATTTAAACTTATAGTCTTTTTTTAGTTATATTCTATATAAGGTTTATACAAGATAAAACTAAGATAATTTTCTTTCTTTTTTTTTTTTTTGAGATTGTTATAGAATGGCCAAAGAACAATCCATCAGGGCTCGAGTCATGGCTTAGTGGTAGAGCACTTGCCTGGCATGTGTGAGGCCCTGGGTTCGATCCTCAGCACTGCATATAAATAAATAAAAGATCCATTGACAACTAAGTTACATATATAAAAAAGAACAATCAATCAATCAAGAATAGTAGTCAAACACTAAATGCAGTATTTGACTATATTCAGTATATTTATGTACTGTTCAGTTTTCCCATATTTTAAGGTATTTTAAGAGATTGTTCTTCTCTTACTAGAAGTCTTGTAAATCTAATTGAAAAGATTATCCTTTCCCACTGAATTGCTTTTGCTCTTTTATACAAAAAAATCAACTGGACATATTTGTGGATTTATATCAGGATTTTTCCTTTCCATTCCATTTATCCATGTCTATATCAGTCAGCTTTCGCTTGCTGTGACAATATACCTAAGATAATCAAATTAAACAATGAAAGGGTTCATTTTGGCTCATAATTTCAGAGGTGTTAGTCCATGGTTGGTTGGTTCTGCTTCTTCTAGGCCTGAGGCAAAGCAGAACATCATTGTCCAGTGCTTGGAAGAACAAAGCTACCCATCTCATAGCAGATAGGAAGCAAACAGAGGAAGCCATCTAAGTGTCCCCTTGAAGGACACAGGCACTATAACCTAATCTCCTTCCCTTAGGCCCTGCATCCTGAAGACCCCATTGCCTCCCAACAGTGCCAGTTGCTGGGGACTCAGCTCCATTATGTTGAGGTTCCAGCTCATGAATGTGGTCCCACTAAACTCCCTCTAAACTTGGTAACTTTTCAGAATATCAGTCCTGTGCAAGATGGGTCACCCAGTATATTCTCTAGTATTTTTTATTTCCTTACAAGTAATTTTTAATTTTGTTTGCATGTTTATTGCTAATGTGTAAAACTATAATTAATATTTAATCATTTATATCATTTAACCTTCCCTATAGAACTTATTTTAATAAATATTTTTGTAGATTCTTTGAGCATATGTCTACAGTGATATCATCTTTATATACAAACAGTTTTAGTTCATCATTTCCAATCTATATGCCTTTTACTTTACCATTCTCTCCTCAATGATGAGTAGTTTTTCTAGTACTACAGCTAATAAGAGCGGTGGGAGTGGAAAGTCTCATCTCAGTCTTTCATTGTTCAGTATGTTAGCTGCAGTATTTGATGCTCTTTAGCAATTTCCTGAAGTTCCTATTTTCAGTGTGCTGAGAGTTTCTATAATGAATGAGGTTTTCTTCAAAGTAAATTGGATGTTGTTCTTTATTGTATTAATATCATTGATTACATTGTGTTTTGAATGATGCACCAAGTCTTGTAAATCTAGAATACATATCACATGATTAAATATAATCATTTTTATACATTGCTGCGTTATATTTGTCACATCTTATTGAGAATTCTGCCTCTAGAAGATATGGGCCTGTAAGATTTCTTTTCCTTTTGTATTTAATTTTTTTTTCTTTCCTCCTTTTTGGATTCTGTCTGACTTTGAGATCAATGTGAAGCTGGCTTTATAAAATACTTTAAAATCTATTTTCTGATGATATTGGGTAAAATTATTATTAATTCTTCAAAAGTCTGAGAAAATTCTCAGAAGAAAGCATTTGAGATTGGTGATTTCTTTTCCAGTAACATTTTAATAACAGATTCAGTTTCATTAATGGTTTTTATGAATTTTCAAGTTAGCTATTTGAGTTTAGGTAGTTTGTATTTTGAATAATTAATTGTTGTGTCATTTAATTTTTAAGTATCAAGCTATTCATAGTATCATATTATTCTTTTAGCTGAAAATATGGAATGATATGATGCATTCTGGCTTAGTGATGTGTGTATTCTCTCTTTTACATTGTGAGTATTGTGAGAGGTTTATCGCTCCTTCTGATTGTTTCTTTTCTACTTTCTGACATCTGCTCTTAGTTTTACTGTTTCCTCTATTGCTTTATGGTTTCTATTTGCTCTTCTCTTATTAGAATCCTGACTCAGGAACTTAGATTCTAGAATTGAAGACTTTTTACTTTTATTATGAAAGTACCAGGTGATCTCCCTCTTGGTCCTGCTTTAGATGTTAGAGAACTCCAAATATAGTGTGTTTTCACTTGCATTCATTTCAGGTATTTAACATTATTTCTTAGAAACTTCTTCATTGACCTATGCATTATTTAGATATGTGTTGTTAAATTCTTGAGTGTTGGGGCTAGGGTTGTGGCTCAGTGGTAGAGTGCTCACCTAGCATGTTCGAGGTCCTGGTTTGATTCTCAGCACCACATAAAAATAAATAAATAAAATAAAGGTATTGTGACAACTACAACTAAGAAATAAATATTTTAAAAAAATTTGAGCGTTAAGAGATTTATGTTTTATTGCTGTTACTTATTTTGTCTACGAACAGAAAGATATTCAGTATGTTTAAAAATCATTGAAATTTGTTTTATAACTCAGAATGTGACTATCTTGGTAAGTATAGACTAAGTAATCTGTAAATTCTAAGGTTCTGTAAATTCAATTATATTTTGTTGGTTCATGTACTGCTCAGTTTTCCCATATTTTTGATATTTTGTATCTAGTTCTTCTATTGATTGCTAAGAGAACAGGACTGACATCTCTAATTTCTTTTCACTTCTAACAGTTCTTGTTTCATATATTTTGAAACTGTTGTTTCATGCATATGCATTTAGTATTTGACTACTTTTCTTGATTGATTGATTGTTCTTTTTTAGATATGTAACTTAGTTGTCCATGGATCTTTTATTTATTTATATGCAGTGCTGAGGATTGAACCCAGGGCCTCACACATGCCAGGCAAGTGCTCTACCACTGAGCCGTGACTCCAGCCCTGATTGATTGTTCTTTGGCCATTCTATAATGTTCTGGTTTAGATGTAGATTATACATTTCATCATTATGAACTCTGCTAATTCATCTTTTAATATGTGTACATCTTTAATTTATATTTAAAAAACTATTAGTTATTAAGAGAGGATTTAAGTTTTACATATTATTCTTTGTTTATTTTCCCCTGTTTCTCATTTCTTTGTTTTAGTTTTCTTGCCTTCCTTTGAGTTACTTCAATATCTTTTGGGATTCCACTGTTCTTTTTCCCTTTTTGAGATTTAATGCCTCCCCTCCAAATGTAAGTTTTCCTCTATGCTTGAGATACTTCCCTTAACCGGGCTCCAGAGGCAGTTCCACTGGTGACATTTCTCTTACTTTTCTTTAGTGGAGAATGTCTCTATTTTTACTCATTCCTGAAATACAGCTTCAGAAGGTATAGAATTTGCAGTTGACAAGGATTCTCTTTAAGCATTTGAAAACTCATCACTTTCTTGTTGCCACTAGGTTTCAAAGGCCAAACCCACTACCATTAAGTTGATATTTACCTATAGGTAATGGAATATGATTCTCTTGCCACCTTTATGACTTTTTTTGTCTTTTAGTTCTAGTAGTTTGACAATTAAATTTGTTGTCTTATTATATATTTCTTTTGATTTATCTGGTTTGCATCTCACATCTTTTTAAAAATGTTTTTTGATTGTTGATGGAACTTTATTTTATTTTATTTATATGCAGTTCTGAGACTTGAGCCCAGTGCCTCACACTTGCTAGGAAATGTTCTACGACTGAGCTCCCACCACAGAATCTCTCATCTTTTAAAAACTTTTAAGTATTTTACTATATTTGAGAGTTTTTTGGTCACTATTTCTTCAAATATATTGTCATCTGCATGGTACAACTCTTTCATATAGGATTTACATGAAGGTTACATCTTTTGCTCTCCTATAAGTCTTTTGAACACTATGATTTATTATTATCCTGTACGCATGCTCTCATTCACATTGAGTTAATTCTACTCTTCTGTCCTCAAGTGTACTAAATCCATCTTCTCTATCTTCAATCTTCCATTTAAATAATTCAATAAGGATTTTTCAAATCAGATTTATTATAACTTTCCATTTTTTAACCTATATTTTGTTCTTCTTCAGACTTTACTTCTTTGCAGAGATTGTCAATTTAAAAGAAACTCTTTCAATAGTATTTGTAATATTGAAATATTACAGTATTTGTTAGCTTTAAAGTATTTTTAGGCTAGCAGTTTTAAAGTCCTTCTCAGATTATTCTTCATCTTAACATTGGCATCATTTGACATTCTTTCATTATTCATGTGGTTTTCCTAGTCTTGATATGATGAGTTGTTTTTAATTGTGTCCTAAACCCTAAGAATATTATATGAGATGGGTCTTGTTTAATGTCTCCTATTTTAGTGGCACTTGACACCATCTTGGGATTTAGCATGTAGATCTGTCTGGTCTACAGTTTGCAGTTGTGGTTCCAGAGATGGTTGCTTTTCCATGGTTGCTGAAGTGCTCTTCTGGTGATGTAGTGGGTGCCTACTTTGCCTACCACATATCCATCCATGGGAGCAGAAGATGTCTTTCAGGGACAACTGATGTTGCTAGATTCGGGGTAGCAAAATCCATATCTCAGGGCAATAAACACTTTATCACTCTTGCTTCCCAGCTATCCAAGTCTTGCTTCAACTCAGAAAGTATAAATAATGGAGAGAGCATCTGGCAGCTGGGTCTTCTACAGGGGCAGTGGGGTGGGTCAGGAAACCCCAGGCCTGTGTGCCTTCTGCCAATGGTCTTTGATTAGAGACAACAGGAGTTTGGGGCTCTTTGATGTTATAATTCACACCTGTTGTTGGTTCAGGGTTATAGGACTTTCCTGTCTAGACTAGCATATGTAGGAGTTAAGGAAGTGAGTGAGGTAACTCACTCACCTCTTTCCTTACTTCTTAACTTTTCTAAGCAGTCTGCCTTTCATTTTTCTGGAGCTAAACGTTGTTGAGTGATTATCATTTTAATTTTTCCAGCAATTTAGTTGTATTTAGAAAGAAGAAGCAGTGAAAAGTGAGTCTACATCATCTTGTCTTGTAAGATTTGTTTTTTAATTGATAATACTCATTTTCATTATTCTTCTGCTACTGTATCAACAAATAGCAGTTAAAATGTACTACATTGTAACACCTTTCAATTTACATATATTGTCTCTCTACTTATTTCCCTTTAATTTAATTCAAGTTTGTGTTTTATAGTTTTATATAACAGTGAGTTTTCATTTGACACAGTCACAAAGCATATAATGTAGTTTCTCCATTACAGTTGCCAGTATTACCCCATTCCTTCCCTTTCCCTCTCCCTCTGACCTCCTTTATCTACTCCATTTGCCTTCTATTAACTTATTCATTTATTGTTTTTTTCCTTATGGAAATGTGGTATTTTCATATATGTACCTAGTATAATTTATTCAATTTCATTTCCCAGTTCTTCTCCTTTTCTGTACATCCACCCACCCTTGTTGTCCTCTCCTTCTAATATAATCATCTCATACCATTTTCATGAGATCCCCTATTTTATTTTCTTTATATCCCACATGCAAGGGTCTGTCTTATTTTATTTAGCATGATGTTCTCCTTTTTCATTCACTATCAGAAAGTAACATAATTTCCAACTTAATGCCTGAGTAGAACTCTATTGTGTATACAATATTTTATTTATGCATTATCTATCAATGGGCACTTAAGTTGGTCTCATAATTTGGCTTTTGAGGATCATGCTGCCATAAACATTGATATTCACAGATTACTGAGTTTAGTCCTTCTGAATAAATAAGGAATAAGATAGCTAGGTCATATGGTGGTTCCATCCTTAGTCTTTTAAGAAATCTCCATACTGTTTTTCAAAGCCATTGTACTAATTTGCAGTCCCACAACAAATGTATAAGTGTTCATTTTGCCCCCATCAACACCATCAATTATCATTATTTGTATTCTCAATGACTGCCATTCTAACTGGGGTGAGTTGAAATCTCAGTGTAGTTTTGATTTGTATCTTCCTGATTGCTAGAGATGTTGAACATTTTTATCATATATATGTTGGCTACTTTTATTTCTTCTTTTGAGAGTTATCTCTTTAGACTTTTTGCCCATTTATTGAGTCTGTAGTCTTTGATATTAAGTGTCTCTGAGTTCTTTATATATTCTGGTTATCAATAACCTCTTGGAAGAAAAGCTGGCAAAAATTTTCTTCCATTCTTTTGAGTCCCTCTTTTGTTCCCATTTCTTTTGCAATGCATGAAGCTTTTTAATTCAGTGCAATCAGAATCATTTTATTTGTTGAACTTTAGGAGTCTTAGTAAGGAAATCAGTGCCTGTACTAAGGTGTTCTGAGGGTTGCCTCTATGTTTTCTTCTAATAGTTTCACTATTTATGGTCTAATTCCTAGATTTTTGTTCTACTTTGAACTAACTTTTGTGCAGGATGTGAAGTCTGAATTTAGTTTCATTCTTCTACATGTGAATATCCAATTTTCCAAGCACCATTTGTTAAAAAGACTATCTTTTCTCCAACGTATGCTTTTGGCACCTTTGTCAAATATCATGTGGCCATATCTATTTACTTATGTTTTCTATTATATTCCTTTGGTTTACATGCAAATAACATTCTGTTTTTATTATTATGGTTGTTGTTTTTTTTTAATAGACAAACAAGAATAGGGATTGAATGCAGAGCTTCAGACATGCCAGGCAAGCATTGTTGAGCTACTGAGCAACATCCCTGGCCTTAATACCATGAGGTACCAGCGAGACATGGTGGGAACATGAAGTGGAAAGGGTTAATTTTACCAACTGAGCCTGCCTACAGACTCTCAACATATCTTTCTCTGAAGCACCTCAGACTGGGCCATTCTTACCCAGGAGGTGTCAGCCCTTGACTAACAAGCCTGTTACTTTCAGGATTCTTCTTCATTCTCAAATTTGAGGAATGCATGTTCAATATTCCCCTGATACAGAATAACACAAATTACCCTGATCTGGCTAGGCCCAGATTAAAGGGGGACTTTGTGATCTTTATACACACCAAAAAGGAAAATAATTTCTTTTAGGTAGAAACATGTGTAGTAGGGACTTAAGAATCTGATGCAAACCTACTGTTAGTCAAAATTTAAGAGATAGTGTCTGGGAAGGATTCTCCAGGAAACTCCCCTTCCAAACCCATAAAGCTGAGCTAACAAAGAGGCAAGTTGTTGCTCTTCTCTTTGAGAGAATCCACTTTTTCCTTTGAGATAATCTTTCCTCTTTTTTTCTTTCTCTTCTAATAAACTTGGCTACAGTTTTACTAAGTTTTCTTTGAAATCATCTCCTGCAAGAGCCCAAGAGCTGAAAAATCCAATGCAATCTCTGATAATACCTAATCTCAGGTGTGATCTCATCTCTGTTATCAATTTAGGAATGGGTGAGTTGAATCTTTCCTCTTTCTACCAATTCAGGTCATTCCCATAGTTTTGAGACATCCTAACTAATGTAACTCTTATTGTGGCTTTAAAATACTCCCCAAATATCTAGATTCATACACCAAATTTCTGATTCCATGTAATAGTAAAAAATCTAATTTATTTAAAATTGATATTTTTTTCTTCTTTATTCTTACTTCGGTTCAGGTCTGCTGCAAGAAGAAAGTCCATATTCTGAGAAAGCATTGCAGACATGTGGTTTCTTCTTCTCCTACTTCTATTTCTTCCCTAATGAAACATGAGTTATAGAATCTTTAGGTGTTAAAAAGTTGGAGAAAAGGAAAATAAGAAAAGAATAATACACAGTAGCTTCTATGGTACTGATTTTATTATTTTAGAGATATGTATGACAAATCTTCTCCTCGATGGTTTTTAAGAGCATACCCATTATTTGCAATCACTTATTGGTACTTATTTTAATGCTGTGAGTGAGCCCTTTGTTTGGCAGATTTCTCAGCAGTAACTACTTTTCTTTGTCATGTGCATTGGAAAGTGCACTTCTTCTTCTGAGATTAATTAGCATCTATACAGTTGTCTTACACAGGACTTAAGATATATCCAAGTTATCATGTTTCCTGTGCGCTCAACTTTTGATCCTCAGATTTAAATTTTTCTCAATCAATACTGAAATATAAATTATTTCCCAAACCACATCTTCTACTCTCTGCTCACAGGTGTTTTGGTGGGTTTGTTTCTTTTGGATTCCTTAAGAGTGACTTAATCATTGATCCACCTTCTCCTGACAAGCTCTACGCAGGATACGGTAAACTTCTGCAGAGTCCTCTAAAGTTTTTCCATATCTTCTCTGTGTTGATTATGGGTAGGATGTGAAACAAGATAACTCCAAAGAATTTCTACAAAAAAAAAAAAAAAAACTTTGAATATCCAAATGATAACTTTTTTTAATACTTGAGAGTGAATAAAGCAGATGAGTCTTCTCATTGGCTCAAGAGTATCTGCTTTGGAATCATGTGCCTCTTGGTTCAAATTTCTGCAGGAAGAATTTCAGTAGTTACCTCCTCATGACAGAGAACGTCTCACTCCTGAACATCTTGGAGTATATTTCCCATTGTGATTCCACACTTGCTTATTTCCCAGCACCATCATTTGTTCTTACATTCATTTGAACTCCTAAAGCGACTACTTGGCCAACTCATAAATTCCCAAATCTCCCATGTCTTATGGCTCTCCATTATTTTTCACAAACTTCTCTCTGTCTGGACACTGGTTTTCTTTTCTCATTCTTTAGACCCATCTGAAATGTCACCTTGACTGTAACAGCTATTTTTCTTCTAAAGGAGATTTGAACATTTTTTCATAATTTTTCACCAACACAGACCTCTATCATAGTACAAGTCAATTTTATTATGATTGGAGATGTGCATGGTTTTCTTCTAGGTCATGACATGAGCTCTTCAAGGACAATCTTCCTTATAGTAAAAATAGAGCAAAAAATTAGATGCCTTTGAAATCAATGTTTGTTCAATAAAGGAATCGACTCAGAATAAATGCTGCAGGATGACTGCATTAACATTACACTTCAAGAAATAAAAATAAAATTATATTCAATAGTGTCTGAGGCAGAAGATCTTGAAGTCAAATTTTCTAGCTTTGAATGTTTGAACCACCAATCACGAGCATTATGAATTGACCAATATTGTACTCAATTATTGACTCATTTTATAATTGTAAAATTAAAATTAGTACATAATGTTTCTATAATTAAATAGAATAGTATGTGCAATAATGTACTTAGGAAAAAGCATCAATTTAAAATGTTTAAAAACAACTTTAGTTTCCCTTATGTAAAATTGGAGAAATCTCTTGTCACATGCCCCCAGGTTTTCCTATACCCTTGTGCCTTCTCATGCTATCCAACTCTAACCTGGGACTTCCTGGCTGGTTTAACCAATACCAACGTGAACAGATATGACACAGTCCTAGGCTTGAAAAGCTCTTAGGCATCCCCATGGCTACACTTATGTCTTTTCCATTGCTCTGAGTATTCTCTAGACTAGCCTCTGGGAGACTAAGGGCTATGGTAACCTAGTGACATCAGTCAACCTATCCTCAATCAGCCAACTGGCAGCAAAGTTTCCAGGCCTGAGAATACATCCATTCAAGATGATTAGGGTCTCCTAGCCAAATGTGGCTGACCATGGGTATAGGACCAAGCCATGAGGAGTTTGGCCCAGACCAAGTGAGCCTCATAAGCCCACAAACTAAATGATAATTAATACATGAATTAATCAATATTAATTTTATTATATGCTACATAGCTTTTGTGGTTGTTAATTATGCAGCATAACTATGTTACATTAGGTGTGTTTAGTTTTTGAGAACTAAAAAGAAAATTTTAGAAATTTTAAAATATGTTCTCTGAGGCTTACTTAAAAAGAATTCACTAATATTTCATCATGTACTGAGATCCTACCATACATATAGCAATGTGGTGAGCACTAGATTATCAAGATTACCATTTCACCATCTAGCACCTATTCCACAACTTATTGGTTTAAAGTAACAGCCATCTGAATACCAAATGATTGTGCACATTGGCAGCTGAGTGGGTTCTACTACCAAAGTCAAAGCTTGTTCTCTCTTGCAGGACAGATAGGTCCTTTGGGAGGTCTCATTTGCCTTCCCTAACATTTTGGCTCTCTAGCTGGGACAGATGCACTATTGGGTTCTCCTATTGTGTAGTAGCCTGGCCTAACCATATTCCCTTAATGGTTAGGCAAGTTTCCCGAAATAGAGAACAAAATGTTCATACTCTCCAGAGGCATGGGCTATGTGGTGGCACAGCCTCATTTTATCACATTCAATTAATGAAAACTTGTAATAATCTTATCCCAGATTCTAAGGGTGAGGAATAGTGATTACTACTGAATGGGAAAAGCTATAGTCACACTACAAAAGGGCATAGAAACAGAGAAGGGAATAACTTTTGCCATTTTGACAACAATAGGTCACAGTGAATAAGAAAGGCTTCTGTCATTTAGGAATACATTGGAGAAAGAGATGGCCATATTGGTTGATATCTCATAAAAAATGATCAACAGATGACCAATTCTAAAATATATAATTGGGAATATAAATCCAAAAGAATCACTATTACATTAGAATTTTTATCAGTAGAAAAAAAATATTGTGTGTTGCTTCTTTAAAAAAAACATTATGTAGTTTTCTTTTACATATATATGTTAGATATATACTTACAATATGCTATGAATCATGAACAAAATATTCAAGACATTTAAGATACTCAAATTGTAAGAACTAAAAATTGGATTTGAAAAATAAGAAAATTACATTAAAATAATAATAACAAAAGTTATTTTTCTAATTCCCAAAAGCTAAAATAAAAGCTCTGTTCACAATTAGGTATCTTATCAATCTTATTATGACCTTCTGTCAAGAATTCAGAGAAATAAAATTCTCAAACTTTTGATCCCATAAAATTCAGAAGCAAACACGGTAAAGAGAAAATGCAGTCAAATATCAAACCGATGGTCTGGAGGTATATTATGATCATTCATAAAGTGTTGCCAGCCAGGACTACAGTGGTGATAGTGATGTACTAGTCATGACTACACTAAAGATACTGGAGGAAACCCGGAGTGTTTAGTCAGAAACAAGTCCTGTTCACCTGAGACTCAAGGTGTTAATTGCCCTATTTCTAAACAGACTATGAGATCACCAGGTAGGGTGTGAGAAGGTTGTGATTAAAAAAAAAAAAAATGGTTGTCCTGAGCAAGCTAGAATAGAAGGGAATTTCCTCAACTGGATAATAACATCTACAAGGAACCAACAAATGGTATCATATTTGGTGGTAAAAAATCTAGGTTTCCTGTTATGCTAGGGACATGGTACAAATGTCCCCCTCTTATCACTATTTTTCAATATTTTACTGGAAGTATTAGATAATTTCATAAGGTCATAAAAGTGAATAACAACTAAATTTTATGTATACATGCTTAATAAGAATAGAGAAAAGGAATTAATAACGATTGGGAAGGAAGCAATAAAAATTGTTTACTTCGTTCATGTGGAAAAAAAAAAAAAGCCTGGGTACAAATCTTGAATACTTCACAAAATTTAACTCAGTAGAGACCACACTTACATGGAAAAGTTCAAAGCTCCTAGATTACAGAGAAGCATATACTTAGACAACTGTGAAGTTGAAAATCACTTTTTAGATACAACATCAAAGATATATCTTTGAAATAAATACTTGGTGATCCATACTTGTTTAAGATTAAATAGTTCTGCTCTACATCAGAGGTCATCGGGGAACACCAGTTAAAACAGCAGCTGGATGCTATGACACACCTCCTGGAATGACCCAGACACAAACACCCACATTGCTACATGCTGGTGAGCATGTGCAGAGAAAGGAGCTCTCTCTCCTTGTTGGTGAGAATGCTAGACCGTCCACGGCACAATCACTGTTTATGCATGACATGTCTTCCCCCTCAAGAAGGGATTATCCTCCATGAAAACATTGGATAGATCTATTAGAGACTCTTCAATAAAGAAGAGGAAGTGCTCACATAATTAACTACTTACAGATTTCTAGGCAATTTAACCCACATCTCTTTTAAATCTTACACCTGACCCTGACAGAGTTCTTAAAGCTCTTTGCGTTTATATTCATGAGTAGGTAAAAAACATTCTGGTAAAATTAGTCATCAGCTCCTTAAATATAAAGCTTGGACAGAATTCAATTTCCAAACCTTACCCAAAATTCACGTACCCCCAGGGTTTCTATTCTAGAATCTAGCCCACTCCACTATTAAAAGATAATATTAATATTTTGGATATTTTTATATTGTATTTGAAAGCTTGGAATCTGAAAAACTAACACTAAGACTCAGCAATATTTATTTTATGATGGAGCAAAAAGTAGCATGTGGTCTTTCAAAACTTATTATGATAATATACCAGGTGGACCTAAGAAATGGAAATGACAGAGAAAAAGAGCAGATGTGCTGAAGGAGTAAAAGAGATGGAATTGACCATAGAGGGTCATGTTGGGGTAGAAATAGGTAAGCTTGTTTCCAAAGTCAGTGTTAACAGTGACCAGTTATCCAGAGACTTATCAGAAGCCTCAGCAATGCCAAACTCTTAAGGACTCATTTCACACCATAACTTGAGCAATGAAGTTAGGTGAATAGAAAAATAGCAGTAATTTAAGCTCTTTCTCTTCACCAGAGACAGAGGATGGGTTTGTCAGGTGCTCTGTCTTAATTTTCATCTCTCTTTATACTCTCCTTTGTAACATTTCTGCCTACGTTGCAGAGTAGATTATTTCTTACTTCTAAGGTTATTTGTCTAGAAAGTACTATTATAGTCTAATAGAAAAGAAAAAAAAAAAGATGTTCTCCAAAAAGCGTTGAAAATAAATTTAAACAAAAAAAAATAGTAGTGCTGAAAAAGTCAATAATGTAGTCTCAATTATCTTTTCTTCTTATTTGTGGATGAAATACTAAGAAAAAGGGAATTCGTTCTACATAGTGTGATTTAAAGATTTACATTCAGCACTTAAAGAAGCCACACCAGTAGGCAGCCAGGTTAGTAAATCTTGTCCAATTCCTAACAGCAGGTAGACACATCTTTGGAAGGAGAGAAAATATTGCACTGCCCGGTGAATCCAATAAATTGAAATGTGGAAGGAATTAGGACTCCGTGGGTGTACGCAAAAGCTGATGCAAGTTTCCTGAGTCTTCAGACTTTAATGTTCCTAATAGTGTGAAAGCAGACTTTCAGCTTAGAGAGAACTACATAAAAGTTCAATGCACCAGGAGAGGAGGTTTTTGTTTGTTTGTTCTGTTTGGGGGCTTCCAGTCTGCTTTAGAAAATGAATATGAGCAATTGTGGATATCTTTTCTTCTCTACTGTTGTCTGTAGTTGTATCACTGACTAATCTACATCAGGCCTTTCCGAATGCTTTGTAAACCCTTCACCAAGAGAGAGATATAGTGGGAAATTATAAGAAGAAAAAAGGAATGTGTGTGCCATCTGAATAGCACTGATACAGTGCTATTTTAAAATTAAAGTTGGACCTATTCTAATATTACTTGATGATTCCTGAAAATTGGGAAATTATAGGTAGATTCTATCCAAAACCTTAAAAAAAAGTAATTGTCCTCAATTATTCCTGCAAAATATATTTGTTAAAACTTGGAGAACTCAATTTGACAGCATTGAAAGGAGTCTTTTAATAAGAGGTTGGTATCATTCCAGGCCTATAATACTTTCACTTTTAATTTTTGATGTTTACATTTTTATGTGTCATGATCAAAATCAGTCTAGGTTGTTGGTCTACATAAAAAAAAAAAAAAACTTGTTTTTCGTATATCTCTTTACACTAATTCTTATATTTGAAATTATATGAAGAAATGTGGCATTTCCTATGAGATCATAAGAATTTATTTCTTATGAGATCATAAATGGAGTCCATATTACTGCATTCTGCCGTTTGGGTTCTCATTTTATGTGGACCTCAGTAGCACTGGGCCCTCTTCAGCTCTCCTTACTGGAAACATCATAGCAGAATGGCATGACAGAAGAAAACGGCTGAGGACATGGCTACCCAGGAAGCAAGAGAACTCTGCTCACTAGGGACAAAATATATATTCCAAAGATATGCACTCAATGACCTACCCCTCCACCTTCATCCTACCTGCCTAGGACTATCACCCAGTTAATCCTTATCTGTAGATAAAGGACTGATTAGATTAAGGACCTCATGATCCAATCCTTTCACCTATTTTTTTTTTGTTTTTTTGCATTTTCTTACACATGAGCTGTTGAGGGACACCTCATATCCTCGTATCCAAACCATAACATTCAAGACACTTTTTTATCCCCTGCTTTTCGGTTCTCCTTCTAAGCCATCCACACTCATTTCATAAGCATCACTGTGCTTATGACTCCCAAAGTTATATCTTTAACCTCCCCTTTGATAAAACTCCTATGTGGCCAATCTCTTACTTTCATTTTCCCTTGTTGCCTCACTGATGTGCCAAGCTTAACAAGGCCATAATGATTTATTGATTTGCTGCTATTCTCAAATCCATTTCTCCTCTTACAAGGTTCTTGCCAGATGTATCTATTTTCATCATTAGTAGTGTTGTTGTCTCAGTTGAAGCCACTGTTCTCTCTCACCATCCCCACGTGTTTGCAAGAGCTTGCTAATTTGCTTGCTTTTTCTTCTCTTGTCTTTTTAGTTTCTTCAAATAACTGCCAGAAGGATGAATTAACTTTTTCAGTGATTTCTTTTTGATCCTATGATAAATGAGAACCTCTTAATCTGACTCTTACGGGTGGAATCACATCCCCCAAAGGGAGATATAATGAAATTTTAATGTTCAGTACCTCACAAGGTGACATAGGTAGAAACAGGTTAATTGCAGATTAACATAGTCCTGGCCTAGGCAGCGCCCCTAATCCAATGCAGTCTCCTTGTGAAAAGAGGGCCACGAGGAGAAAGGAGAATGCCCACTGCACACAGGCAGAGAATGCAGAGGCTCACACACCAGCCCAAGCAGACGGGGCATTGCAAGCTGCAGCATGAGTTTTGAGGAGCCACGGAGCACTCAGAAGCAGCCAGATCTGCAGGGCCAAGGTTCAGGCTTCTAGTTTCCAGAGCTGAGAGAAAAGCCACTGTCTGTGGTGGAAGCTGCCCAGTCTGTGGTACTTTGTCACCCGAGGCCTAGGGAGCCAACTCAATGGCAGCGGAGCTCTCAGAAGTGATACCTTCCTTCTTCCTTTTCAAACCCCGTTTTTACTCCATTCCTTCTCTGCCTCTACTCCAGTTCAGGTCTACTCAAGGCCATCTCCCACCTCAGTGTTGGCCTAGGCTGCCCCCCGTTACACAGACTATGCCGTCACTCTTAGGACTCATGACAATGTCACCTTACTCTTCAGAAAGGTCTAGATTGTCCACTGACTGAAAGAGAAACCTGTTTTTCCATTTATTTATCTATTATTTAAATGTCTGTCCTTAAGCATATTTGTTTGTTGAAGAAAAATAACTAAACTACTGTGTCTTGTTGCCCTGTAAGAGAAGCACTTCACACAACACCTGGAAACATATCTTGCTCAACTTAGGAATAGATGAAAATAAAAGAATTTAAAAATAGATTTGAAAAAGTTACTAGAAAGCTGGCTGTAGCAGGCAGTGTTATTTGAATACCTTTGAACAAAAATCTTCTGCCCCTTTAAGTGCTCTCTATTTATAATCAAATGCCCCTGTAATGAGGCACAGGGATAGACTAAGAGGTTCACCAAGCATCCCTCTCCTTTAGCCTCAGGATAATGTCTAGTATAGCCCAGGACTAGAATCTCTGATCCATCTGAGTTCTTGTCTCCCAAATATGATTGAAAGTGTGTAGCCGATTGCCTTATCTGTACCCTCTTGCAAAATTAGCAAATCTGCTCTTTTACTTTTCTAACTAAGAATTCTGAAATATTCAGAGAACCGGAATCATTGAAGGCAAAATTATTTAAGCACATTCAGTGTCGTTTTTATTATTATTATTATTATTATTATTATTATTATTATTATTTACCATAAACACAGTCCTTAAGCCATCTATGCCACAGCATTCACACAGGTAAATTGGAGATGTTTGAGGCTGACTTTTCTTACTCCTGGGTCTCCTATGTACATCCATTGGTGAACGGCAGGGTAAGTTCTTCCCAGATTTTATTTCTACATAAATTCAATATAATCTGTGTCTTTAAGAGTTGCAAATAAATCCTAAAGTGTGAATAGTGAAAATCTTGTGACCTAAATAGGAAAAACACATTTTTCTAAAGTAGTAAGTCAGTCATATGCAGAATATTCCCATGCATGTCTATTCTGCAAAATATTTCCTATTACTGCCACATAGAAATTCAGTTTACTATTTTGAGTTAACTATTAAATGATGAAATTAACTTCACAAAATTTCAACACAAAAGAAAATTTC
This sequence comes from Callospermophilus lateralis, assembly GCF_048772815.1. Classification (NCBI taxonomy): domain Eukaryota; kingdom Metazoa; phylum Chordata; class Mammalia; order Rodentia; family Sciuridae; genus Callospermophilus; species Callospermophilus lateralis. The sequence goes on from NC_135318.1 coordinate 9,348,178, forward strand.
CAGTGATTTAATCGGAAAAAGATAATAGTTTCACAGTGATTTAATCTGAAAAAATATAACATTTATGGATTTATTTATGAACATTTAATCCCTCAAAAATACTGGGATCCCACCCACTACTTATAACTCTTCTCCCTCATTCTTTCCTGTTTTGGGGAAACAAAATATCAAGAACATTCAGTCCATGACCTTGAGCATTTTAAATTGCTGTGGTATCAAACAATGCTGTCTAAGGGAAATTGATGATGCTATGAACTAATAAGCAATAGAATATTTTATATAAATAGATCTCCAAGGATTATATCTCAATGATTTTGGCAAGATTTAAATAAAATCATATGTAGAAAGTACTTAGCATAATCATTCAACAGAAATAAATACTAAATACCTGATAGATTATTTTTTTTCAAATTGGAGCATAAACTGGAGTATATGATTACTTGCTATATATAGAAAGCTCAAGGGAATTTACTATTTTTTCTTGATGGTAGGTGACAAAAGTTAATTTAATTAACTTTAAAATACACATACTGTGTACTGTAGTGAAAAATGTGTGTGTATATGTGTGTGTGTAGTTGTGTGCAGTTACTTAGGTAAATGCTTGCATTTATCTGGACTTCCCTGAGTGGTCCCTGGAAGCATTTTCAAGAATTCTTACAATGAGTTGCCATTATTCCCTATCTTCTGCCATTTCCAAACTTTTTCACACAAACCCATCAATAGAATTATTGCTGGTGTATATTAAATTTGTGTTAAACATTTCTAACTACATGGAATTATTAATAAGAATTTTGCAATACCAAAAGATCTGTAGTGCCATGTTTAGCAGATGAATACAGGACACACATCTGTTAGGAATACTAAAACAGTTTTTATTCACCTTGTTGCAGTCAGCTATTTCACCACTGTGACGAAAAGACTGAACCAGAAAAATTGCAGAGGAGAAAAAGCTTACTTGAGGGCTCACAGTTTCAGAGGTCTTAGTTCTTGGAAGACTGGCTCCATTGCTTAGGGCTCCAGGTAAAGCAGACATCATAGCAGGAGAGTGTGGCAGAGGGAAGTGGCTCCCAGGATGACCAAGAAGCAGAGAGAGAGATTTCCACTTGCCAGATACAAATATATACCCCAAGCCACAGCCCCAATTCCCACCTCATCCAGCCACATCCTACCACTTTAGTTACTACTCAGGTAACCCTATCAAGGAATTAATTCACTGATTGGGTTAAGACTCTCACAACCCATCATTTCTCCTCTAAACCTTCTTGCATTGCTTCACACGTGAGTTTTGGGGGACACCTCATGTCCAAACCATAACATTCCATCCCTGGCTTCCCAAAGCTCACAACCATCTCACAGCATAAAATGCATTTTGTCCATTTTGAAGAGACCAAAGCAAGACCAAAATGCAGCTGGGCAAACAAGTCCTGTACTTCCGTGTCTGACGTCTGGAGCATACGGCATGATGTCCTCTCCAGAGGGCTTATGTATCTCCTCCCCTGTGGCCTTGTTTGATGCAACCCAAGTGGCCTCTCTGTTGGCTTCTCTCTGTTCAATTCTTGCAGCTATCCTAGGATGATGTCCCCCATTACTGGAATTTCTTAATCTTGGGAGTTTCCACTGCAGCTTTGGCTTCCTCCTCAAATCTCCACACCTTGCATTCCCAGAGAATGTCCGCAGGGACCCTGAACCTGATGCACTTTGCCTGGCTTCCAGTGCTTTCCTTGGAAATCTTAGTGGAAGTCATGAACCTCTAACTCCAGCATTCTGCATTCCTGCAGAACCAGAACCACATGGTTGACACCAAGGTCTGTTGCCAACTTGAGCAGTAGGCAAGCTTTCAGGGACCCTGGCCACAGCAGCCTCTGAGCGTCTGGGGGGCTGAGCACATTGGAAAAAATTCCTAACCTGCCTTGTGCAAGGACGATTCCCCACAAGTCTCTTCTCAAGAGAATATTCACTTTTATTCCCTTGAGCCAGAGACTAGTGAGGTCTTGCCAGCTCCCGAGGTAACCTCAAGCCATCTTTCTTCTTATCTCTGGACAAAGTCTTTAGAATTTCTTTAGTGGCAGTAATTAATGTCTTTAACAACTGTAACTTTCACCTCAGTTTTGCTCCGACCTTTTAAGTTTTTCAAATATTTCTGCTTTGCTCTCTCCTTTTGAATATCACAATAAACTTAGCTAAAAGTCATCAGCAATGCCCATGTTACTTTCTGAAAGCTGTGCTGTCTAGAAATTTCTTCCACAGACTAAAAAATTCGTCACTTTTAAAATCAGCCTCCTAGAAAGTCTCAGCACACGGGCTAAATGCAGACAACTTCTCAGCCAGAACATGACACAAATGGCCTCTCCACCAATTACCAATAGTGTTCTCCTTTTCCTCTCAACTCCATTGAGCCTTTTCTTCACTATCCACAGTCTTATTGGCATCATGGTCTTCTGAACTCCACCATAATTGGCCATTAAGCTCTGCTTACAACAACCTAAAGCATTCCCAGCTTGCAATGCTAACCATCTCAAAATTCATCCAACCGATTCCATACAGCTCAAAAAACTTCTGAGCCACATGGTCTGGTTAGTCACATCAAGGAACCCTCTTCTATTTTAGTCAGCTACTTCACCACACTGACAAAAAAACAAACAGAATAATTGTAGGGGAGGAAAATTTTATTTGAGGGCTCACAGTTTCAGAGGGTCTTAGTTTATAGATGGTTGACTCCATCCCTTGGGGCTCAAAGTGAGGCAGGACATCATGGCAGAAGAGTGTGGCAGAAGAATGACTCACATTATAATCAAGAAGCGAGGGGAGAGATTTCTACGTGCCAGATACAAACAGACACACTAAAACCACACTACCATTTCCCACCTCCTCAAGCCACATCCTACCACTTCAGCTGTCACTCAGTTAACGTTATCAGGGACTTAATTCATTGATTGGGTTAAGACTCTCACAACCCAATCATGTCTCCTCTGAACCTTCTTGCATTGCCTTACACGTGAGCTTTTGGGGGATACCTCACATCCAAACCTTAACAACTTTTAAGCAAAATGGCCTACGGATTTTTGTGATAGCTGGGTCACATGCAAGGGATAAAAACTTTGAACTTAAAAACTTTGATTCATTGGATAATAGGAATGTGGATATGCCAATATTTCTTATCATTTCAGAGATTTTGTTTTTGCTACAGAGCAAATACTAATGGTTACCGAGGACCAGTGATAAAATGTACTAAAAAGCACAGAACAAGGCATTTCACAAATTAGGTGCTTAAAAATAGTAGACATTATTACTCTTTAAATTTCTTTTGAAATGGAATTCTATATAACTAAATTAATAAAAATGAAAAAAATTAAAAATACAATGATATATAAAATCTAATTGATTCATCACAATGATGAAGTTTTTTTTATCATTGAAGAATCTTAAAAAATAATAAAAAAAACTTCTTTTACCTCCACTTATTTGAATAATGGTGTCTATGGTCAGACAGAGGTTCTTACTACAGACATCACTTTTCTCTGGTTTTGAGAAATAAAAAGGTAGAGATTATAACAATTGTTTTTAAATGAAGGTAATATATAAATGCTCAGCTTCCTAAAACTGACTTAATTTTCCTTTAATGTGCCTGGAATCTTGCCAAAGTTTAAATTGAACTTCTGAGTTTGATTTTATTTAAAGGATTTGATATTTGCCATTACAGCTTCATTTTTCAAAAATTTGGGGTCTATTCATCAAAATAATGCTTTTGGAACTCTGTGTCCTCAGAAAAATTGAAGACCAATTCATTAGAAATACCTCAAATCACTCAGGGTATTCATAGCTTGAATGTTCCTGGGAAGAGCTGCTCATCCATCCTGTAAAGAGTGTAAATCCAAGTTTAAAGGTCCTTCTAGAATCTACTGCATTTAATCTAAGGCATCTGGCCATGGTGTAGAGAACACCAGCTCAAAGACATAAGGCTCAGGCTGGATGGTCAGGTCTGATAACCTCTCACACCCCAGAGTTAAATTACCCACTGAAATAAGGAAAGAGTCTACTCTCTCCTAAGGACTAACATTGTTAAATGACAAAATATATTTCATAGATTCAAAAATTCAATAAAGTGAATGCTATTCACTACACAAATATTTGTCAAATATCTACTAAGAAGGATGCTCTGGGGGAAATGCACAACTCAGATATAATGTATGGCTTCCTCTAGTTGCCGGTCTTTACAGCACATAATGACCTACAAAGCATAAGAAAGCCGAGAAAATTACCAATTGTCATGTCACATTTAATGTGTTACTTGTGATCATGTTTCCAACTTGATTTTATGTTTTGACAATTTGACTTGAATTATATATAAGAAAAACACATACACTAGCTAAACTTTGAAAATATAGTTAACAAGGAAAAAAGCAAAACACTAATAGTGAATGTCTTAGGAGAATATAGATAATTTTCTTTATTTTCCCCCACATTGTTTTTTTAATGGTGCAATAATAACTCTCCTCCTTGCTAAGGTTTTCTTAGGCATGTGTTCCTAGGAGACGCACACATAAAGAACTCACTGAGTTCAGAGAAGTTATATAGAATTTCTAGCTTGAAAGAACCAGGGGAGGCTTAATGGGCTTTTATGTGCAGTTTGAAGAAAGGGTGGGATTTGCATATGAATAGATGTTGGTAGTTTGAGCATATTTCTACTGGGATTGACAATGCAGCTGTACACAAAATCCTAAATCAGAATTCTGTAAGAACCTGTCAAAGAAAACTTCCAAAGGACTCAGGTTCAACATTTGATAGAGAAGTTCCTTTTTCCCCCATGTACTTCTTTCTCTGATATTTTAATTATTATAAGACTCCAGAAATGATCCTTTTACTCATTTCCAAATGTTTCATTCTTACCGCTGTCGAATCTGATATAGAGTAGCAATGTACAGCTTCAGAGAAGAGATAAAATAGGAACATTTTAGAAGGGTAGATATTGAATACATTTTTTTTTCAGAACAATGGTAGAGAATGGCTCTCTCTAGGAAATAAATTCACTGAACAATACTCAAGTAATATATATTCTTTGGAAAACTACAAAAGCTTATGGAAAACCACCTGTTATTTTACTAATTCCATATTTAAATATGTGTTTCTCTTTGCTCCAACTCTATACCTTATGCAATATTATTTCCTTTGTTTTGTAGGTAAGAAAAGTGGCCCACATCATGGTTTATTAAGCTTGACTTCTTTAAAGTCACACTGGAGCTGAAACTGGCTGTGTAGTGAGGAAGGAATGTATCATGCATGTTCCTGCCCCTGCAGAGTATTATATGGCATAGTAGATGCCCTGTACATGCCTTGATGAAAGAATCAAATTTCAGTACAGTTCTCTAGGTTTTATGAGGCTGTGCTTTATCTAAATTCAAGCCTCATTTTTTTAACCTAAAATGGCATGACAATTCTTGCCTAAAAGTAAAGATGTCATATAGTTCATGCAACTCCAAAAATCCACAGCAATAACATTCACTTACCAGATTCAGAAAATAAGAGAGGACTTCACATCCCTTTCACTTGAGACAGATGTATTTTTTCTCTCATTGATCTGAGCCTCCATGGCGCTATTCTACCAATTCTGCCCAAATAGTGTGTGTTTCATGTGCAAACACAGCCTACAATTGCAATGCAAATGAGACCAGGTAATCTGTATGAGATTATCTGAGTGCATGCAAGATTCTTTTACAGGCAAATTGATAATTAATATTTGAACAATATTTTACAGTTTGCATCGAATCTGGAGAAGTGGGAATCAATGACAGTTAAGCCAAAATAGTGGTGCCACCACTCACTGAGAAAGCCTCAGATCTCAGTCAGCATCTCTCATCAACCTCTAACAACTCTTAGCAATGTGAAGGCATTTCTCCAACATCTATTAACCTACTCTCAGATAAAAACTGTAGACTTTTTTTTTAACGCAAGCTAGGTAAATTGAAAGTGAGGAAAGATAGTATGAATATTATTACCTATTCTTTATAAACTACTATTGAAGTGTTTTTAAAGCAGTGAGAAGGAAGAAAAATAATGAGTTCAGTTTATATAGAATACAGACATGATTTGTGATATAAGTAGCATGGATAAAATCTAAATCTACATGCATATCTATCATCTAGTCATTGATTTAGCTAGGATCTTTCTATTCATCATCTGTGTATAATTTGTATTCAATTTTCTGTTCTCAAAATGTCTTTAAAGATGGGGATTTTATTCTTACAATATTATATGGCAAACCGATTTTTAGCATTTTTAAGTGGAAATCCTTTCTCTCTCTAACCATTTCTTCAGACAGTGATTTTCAATCTTTAATGAATATCCAAATCACCTAGAAAGTTTCTTAAAGAGCAGATCTCTGGAGCCTCACCCAGAATGTTGAGTAAGTAGATTTAGGGAAGGGCCCTGAAATTTGTATTTCTAACATTCTGACAAGTCCCAAGAAATTATTATGATGCTGGTGCCAAAATTACACTTTGAGGACTGCCCAGTGCCCAGCAATGCACAAATCTCCATGAAGAATCTTCTCGTCATTTCTGTCCCACTTAATATCTTCTTCCTCTTATGTCAATTTGCACATTACTAATTAATTTCATCAAATCACAGGAGGGGTAATACAAAATCCTCCAAAGAGTATAAAATGGGGAGTGAATAAGTACTCCTCAAGTAATGAGTTTAACTAATATCTTATCTTCCCAGTGCAGTACCTTCCTTCTCTCCATGCAGAAGTGAGGAGAAAGAAAAGGAAACTGATGGTAACTCAGCACTTGCCAATCATACCAATGAAAAGGGAAGGAGAAACACAGTCTGTGTAAGTTAGCCATGACCCACAGCCAGGGGGTAACCTATATTTAAACTCAGAATTGTTTCCTAGTTTTAACTCTTCCCAAAATATTCTCCCGCTTATTATTACAAATAAGGAAGAATGTGAGGGTTCCTGTATAGGTCCCTACCACCTCTAAATTCTGTGGGTTTCTTTATTGCAAATGGTTAGTCTAAATCTTCCAAAGTTAAAAGCAAGTCTCCTAACCACTTATGATATTAAAATCAAACATTAACTATTAATTCTCTGTACTGAGGCCCTCTTACGTACCAGGTACCATAGAAGATATGGGTTGTCGTCCATTTGGTTCTTCTATAAGAGCGTACTGAAGTCTGGGTAATTCATAATGAACAAAGTTGCCTGGAGGCGGGAGGTCCAGTATCAAGATGCTGGCATCTGGCAAAGGCCCCATTGATGCATCTTAACATGGTGGAAGGACAAAGAATGTGAGTGAGCAGGAGCAAAAGGGGGCACAATTCTTCTCAGAAGGAACCTATTCCCAAGATAACACCATCAGTTCATTTGTGGGGGCACATGAGCTAAACACTTCCTAAAGATCCCGTCTTCCCATACCATTACAATGACAGTTAGATGAGCCTTCTACCATAGTATCATAGATGCTCCTTAATTTACAATGGGACTATGTCCCACCAAACCCATGGCAATCTGAAAATACTGTAAGTCAAAGTATTTAACCTAATGAACATCATTGCCCAGCTCAGTTACCCTTAAATGTGCTCAGGACACCTACGTTAACCTACAGTGACACAAAATCTAACACAAAGTCCTTTATTTTGTAATAAAATGTTGAGTAGCTCATGGAATTTATTGAATACTGTTTTGACAGTGAAAAATAGAGTATGTTTGAGTCAGCCTTTTCATCACTGTGACCAAAAGACCCAGGAAGAACAACAGAGAGGAGGAAGCGCTTGTTTGGAGCTCATGGTTTCGGAGGTCTCAGTCCCAAGGCAGTCAACCTCATTGCCATGGGACTGGGATGAGGCCGAGGGTATGGGAGGAAAGCAGCTCAGGACATGGCCAAAAGGAAGCAGAGAGAGGGCTCTGTTCAGCAAGGACAAAGCATAAGCCCCAAAGGCACAGCCCAGTGACCCACTTCCTCCAGTCACACCCCACCCACCCACACTTCCCACCCTATTAATCTATGCAAGTGGAATAACATACTGATCAGGTGACAGTTCTCATAATCTAATCATTTCACCTATGAATTTTCTTGCCTTCTCTCACACATGAGCGTTTGTGGAACACCTCATATCTAAACAATTATGGAGTGGTTATACAGGTGTACCCTCACACCAGAATCAGGGATCAGCCCAGGGGAACTCAGGGACCATCTGTGTACCCAAATGAATTTAGTCCTCACTGCCATTGAGGGACTTTCTTGAGTGAAAGCCATTTCTTCCAATCACCTCTTTTCTAACCTGCTTTACCCTCCTGCTCGCCTCTGGAACAGCCTCAAGTGATACTTCTGACTGCTTTTCTACTTTCCTTCTCTGCACTGAATGGAAGCTTCATGAAGACAAGGGTTCTACCTGAATCTCCACACTGTATCTCCACCCAATGGCATACAGTCCTTGGAACATAGTAATAGTCCAATAAATATTTGTTTTGAATTGGTGAAAAGAGAGTGTTGTTTTTCCTATGTGAATACTTAAGGTAGAGTAAAGATTTTATCTTTACTGTTTCTATCTTGAAATCTTAAAACATTTATCTTAACGTTATATATCAATTCGGGTTCATTTTGCTATTCAACCCCAAATGGCAGCAACTTTTCAGTTGTGTTTATTTTAGAGATACAGAAAATAAAGCACAGAGAATACTTTGTTTCATTGAGGAAAATGTTGGTAGACCTGGGACTCCAGCAGATAGATGTGTCCTTCATTTTGTTCTTCCTGGGTCTTCCAACAGTGCAGCTGCTCTTTGTAAACATATTCTGCTTCATCAAGTATGTTCAGCTTGTGAACTGGTGAAACCTGATAAAGCTCCCCAAAGGCTTCTGATTTTACCTGGCTTTCTTTAATTAGATCGTGCAGAACAATATTGGCTAACGTCATTCCTCCTGGGTTGCAATTAACTTAATCCAAAGTCGACTGCAGCCTTTAGTGGGCTTTTGATCTGGGAGTGTTGTTTTGTTCAGGCCATCTAAGTGCTCATTGATCTGACAGGTACTAGGCAACATTTATAATGGAGGTCATTCTCTTCTATTAATTTTAACTGCTTTATAGCTTTTGATAAAGTGAGGGAAAGTAGGCACTGATCTATGTTGGAACTTAAAAAAGAAAAGTGACTTCATGAGGCCAAACTATTTGGAGATACTATTTTCAAATAAATAAGCATGGGTTTAGACTAAATCCCCTGACACATTCATAATTTTCAGTATACCTGGCTCTTTCCTTTCAATATGAAAATGAGCATAGTCGACATTTTTAAATTCATGCACGTGGCTTTTAAATTTCAGCAGAGATTGAGGCTTACCCACATCGTCAGCAAATATTTATTGACCATGTATAATAGGGCAGGTGTGGTGATAGAGTGATAGATGAAGGGCAGGATTCTCCTCCTCAGTGCTGTTGGCATTTTGAGGGAGGTAATTCTCTGTTAGAGGTGAATACTCTGTGCACCATTGGATCTCTATCATTCTCTGTGGACTCTACCCTGTAGATGTCAGTTTCAACCCATCCTCTTTCTGTGACAGCCCAAAACATCTGCAGACACCATCACAGGGCCTCAGGTAGATAAAACTGCCTCAGTTCAGAACCATTGACTTAGGGCTTAGAGGGATGAGTCATAATTTTTACCCTGAATATCCATATCCATTTATGTAAAAGTATATGTAATTAGGAAATGTGTATATAAATTCCACATATGTGTGTGTGAGAATAGGGTATCACTTTCATTTATGGCATTATCTGAAACATTATTCAAACCAACAAAGAAAAGGAATGATATGAGTTTTCTAAAAGAAGTCTAGAAAATAACTTATTTCTCAAGTTCTCAGTGTGTGTGAGGAGACACGCTAGACTGTCACATATGTTAGCACATTTAATTGTCATAAACACCCTAAGATTTATGAATATTTTTCCATTTTCTCACTAGGAAAACCATGGCTTAGTGTTGTTAATAATGTGTCCAAGGAAACACTGCATGCTGATGGCATTGCTTGAATGCTGATCCACATCTGTGTCATTTCACAGAACTTGCTTTGTATACCAGATCACAAAAGAAAAATGCTTAAGAAAACTATGCTAATGAAATTGGTTCAAATATAAATAGAGGAAACCTCTGACAGAAATGGAATCTTTTTTTTAAAATTGATAAAACTAAATATGCAGAATTATTCACTATGATAAAAAAAAATCAAGAGTTGATGCCTATATGGATAACAAATGTGCATGGAACACACCAAATTTGAACGGTTCATGTAAATAATATAATCATTTTTGATTGCTGTGGATCTGAGGTGATACTGTTACAAGCATCATTAAATGGGTTGCTATTACTGACTGACATAAAACACAAAGGCAAATATTTATATGTGGTTTAGATGCACGGATCCCATACAAAGGGACTTTTTTAAAGGCAAATGTTTCTTCTGCTTTGAAAGAGGAAAGCATGCTGCATTTTAATAGCTCATCCTGTGTGAATGTAAAGTGCTTTCTTGACCTCAAAGAATAAAAGAGAGTTCTCTGAGTAGGAGAATATGAAGGAAAGAAGTCAACTTGTTCCCTCCCTGAAAGCACCAGTTCACATGGGGACACAGGTAAGGTAGACAACTGGCTGCCAACTTTGAAGAGAGAGATGCTCTGTAAAATCATCCCTGACAGAGGCTCAGGCACAGGAGGCTGTGGTCCAGGCAGGACGTGGATTTCGGTAAGTGTGCAACTCTTTCCCAACTCTATTAAAATGCCAGAATTTTTTTTTCTTAAGAAAGTATTTATCATTTTAGTATCAGATTGTTTGGGCAAAAAGCGGATTCAGGGAGCATTACACAATAACCAGAAATGTCAATATTCGTATGAACAAGGAAATGGATACCAAGAAGGAGAACTCACTGAAGTGTTTGTACTAAGATAGCAAAATTAAGTCAATATAAAAAATATTTCTGTGGAAGATATCATTCCCTTCCCGTGATACCTGGATATTTAATTCTGCCATTTCATTTCTGTGTCTTGTTTATACTAGTGTAAATATTCATTGACCAATATGTGTCCTATTCTTCAGAAACTTTTAGGGAACAAAAGCACATACAGAGCTCCAAAGCTGAATGTGCTCAGAGTGGTCAGGGATCACGGCTCTGGCACAGTGAGGAAGCAGCTTTGGGGAGCCTGGGGCTGCTGGTGTTGTGAAGTGTTAGGTAGTAACTAGCGATGAGCAGTCACATTCATGACAAGGTCATATGCATTTTTAGATCACATAAGGGTCTTCTTCAAACTACTTTCAAAGTGGATGAGAAAGCCCAGAATGGTAGTTAATGTGTAGAAAATAAACTAAAGCAAAGCTGCTAATAGGAAAATCTGTCAAAATCAAAGAATTAATAGGACAAGCTCTTGACAGTGTCCCCTGAGGTTGGGTTGAAGCTAGGCAGGATAGCCTCAGGTGTCTCCAATTGTCTGGAAAGGAAGATTCCTTTAGTAGCACAGGTGCACTAAGGTGACTTCTGACCAGCAATGGACCCCAAAGCCTACCTTAACATGAACTTGACTTGTAGATGAAGCCCCCCAAAGTAAGATAGCCACCATGACTGTTCTGGAGAAGACCAACTAAGGTCAAAAACTCTATCACCCAACGTGATGGAGGAGATGGACACCTGATTGGTGAAGTTGCTGAAGGAGGACTCCCCGATTCTCCTGGTAAACATGAAACACTTGTAAATTTGGAGGCATCCTGGTCCCCTTTGTCCTTCTCTGCTTACAGACAGCCCTCTCTCTCATGAGAGTGATCCCTGCTTTAGCCTTGCTTCGCTTTTCCTTTGCTTTCACCTCACTTTCAGGTGTAATCAAGTTCTCGTGCATGGCTTTTGGTGTCTGCCTTTAAATGTTCTATCATCCGAACACAAGAAGCAAGGTCTGGAGTTTCAACTCCCCTCTCTCCTGTGACAGAAGGTCTCCTAGAGGAGGCAGCCCCTCCCTCAAGAGTCGAAGTATAGCAAGTTAGCTAACCAGACATCGCAGGAAGGTACCCTCGGCAGGAGGATCCATCCTGAGGGAAGAAATGTCAGGCTGGATGCAGAGTAGCAAAGAGTCCAAAAACTGGGTGGCAAGTGCTTTTCAGGAGGGAGAGAGGTTTAACATAGGATATCAAATATCAGGCCAAGAATAATGATGAGAATATTTTAGGATGGATATTATCCAGGAGGTGCTGGGCTACTGGTAAATCATTTCTTATCTTCTACAGTAACCTTGCAGGAGGAGATTACTGCTTCCATTTTAAAGGTTAGGAAACTGAAAGCCCAGAGACCAAACGTGACTCACTCAAGGCTCCAAAGCATTGAAAGATGGAAAGTATTATTTAATCCTGTGGAGTCCGGAATGATGAAGTCCCTAAGTGGCTTCCATTACTGACAGGAGTCGTGCCACACCAAATGGAAGAGCTGCCGCATCTCTCTCCACTCCCACTGGGCTCAGCTGATTTCCTGTTAATTTTGGTTACTTGATTCCAATTCTTAAGAACTCCTGGGTACATGGGCAGTTCCCACGGAGAACGCATCAGCCTGAACACCACTGGTTTAGGAAGAAAGCAGCAAAGGTTTGGGAGTCACTCTGACATCAGGATCATTCATATTAAAAAATCTGTGTGGCCAACAACTGTCAGACTGAGGAAATTCTTATGGGTTTGTGGTAATTCCCTCTTGCCATTCTCATTCTAACGTCTTTGTGTTTCTGATTTTCCATCTTACATTTGTTTTTCCCATCCTATGAATTTTTAAAACAAAAATCTAGCCACGAGAAAACTGTTATCCATTGCTGCCTTTCTCCCAGAGGGCAGAGGACACCTGCAGAGTCAATGCCTGCTCCTGATCCCCTCCAGGAGACAGGTCCTCCGGTCCTCTGATCTTTATCCCCAGACCCTTGCCCAATGCACTTTATGGTTCACACATAAGATTATCTCTAGACTCTGCGATATGCAATGTACTAAATCTCCATTTGCCACAAGTGAATCTTCTGAATGAGATGTCTGTTTTGTGTGTTTGCTTCTAAAGTATGCAGCCATCCTTCAGGTTACAAGATAAACTCTCCCTCTCCTAGGAGGCTTCCCTGCTTCCCCACTTGGCACTACCAAGGAAATTTGTTGCTACTCTACCTTGCAAACATCTCCATTAGCACAAGTTGCTCATGGCCTTGAAACCATTTCCTTGTTTGCACCAACTTGGTTTCTCAAGGACCTTTCATGTGTGAGTGCGGGTGATGTCATTTGCTTCACTGTGTTGTTTGGACAGTGGAGTGTGTTGTTGCAGACATCGGTTGGGCTTGGGCCAAAGTAGTCATGAACACACATGAACTGCTCTCAACTTACTCCATCCAGAGGGGATGCTTGGAATTGCTGCTCAGAAAGAGTCATGACAATTTTGTACGAGGAGATATGTTATTTCCTTAGTCTACACTGAGCAGGGAATGATAATTCTAACCAAAAGGAGTTTGCAAGGCTTATATCATCTCAAGAGTGATGGGTGTCACAGAGGGAGTGCACACCCTAGAAGTAGACATAATGCCTAACACATCCACAGAACACAGGAGAGGGGCTCCCTTCTCAGCCTGGCCTGGACACTGTAGGATGACCTGCACTTTGGCAAATGCATTCCAGAAATCTTTTGATGGAACTTTGTGCTCAGAAAGTTGCTTAATTCACAACCGGGACCCTCCACTGATAGTGATGGACCTTGAACAAGATGGACTTGGGCTCTCACTCTGGACTAGAATGGGCCAGGACAGCTGCTAAAAGAAAGATCTGGGAGGTCATATGCTTCACTCAACAAATAATTACAATTTAGTTTACATGTGTTATGTTTAATTGTATTTTAAGATGGGTTTTAGAAATTCTCAGTACATTTCTCAGCACTAGGAAATAATGAGTCTAAGGGTCCCTGAGATTCCTAAGGCTAAGTGAATGGCTCATATGACACCACCAAATTATGAGTCAAAATCTGGTAATCAGTGTCCAGTGTGGGTTCCCATATACAAGGCTGCCTGCAACACGCATATTCATTACTATAATTATTATTATACTTTTGAGGGGAGAATATGTTATTTTTCTCCTAAGCCAATTTATAAGTATAAATATATATATTTTTAAAATGCCCTGGACAAAGTTAAACATGTAAGGAAGACTTCAGGCCCGTCTACCAGAATAGGGAAGATGCTCTACAAGACCCTCAGTCTGAGCTCAGCTCTGCTGAAACAAAGGACAGGAGAGTTATAAGAACTGGAGTTGGGGCCATTTGAGTTTGTCTCTTATCACTGCTCAAAAGAAGAGGAAGTTTCCTCGTGTTTTCCTAACAGTTTGGAGCTTTACTACCTGGAGGAGCTTGGACTCCTGTCTGAGCTCAGGGGACGTTAAGGTATCTTGGACAAGATGTGGAACACAAAACATCCAAACATTTTCATCTTTATAATTAGTATAAAAAGCATTATTTGTGCTCTATGTTTTTAAATTTGGAATTTGACTTTATCTGCTTTCTCACAGGGAAGTTATTTACAATATAAAAATATTTATTTTTCTTCTTGCTTCAAAAGAATGCTGCCCCTCCTCTCCTGAGATTGGTGATTCATTAGTTGTCTTCCTTCCCACTTAAAAAAGTAATTTTTTTACTGCATTTTACACTTGAAAGGAATTCAACATTAAAGTTTGAAACTTTCCCTCACATCAGTCTTATTTGCTCTAATTAAAACAAGATTAGCCGACATTCACAAGTCATTTGCAGAATGTATGACTGCATTCTGAGAACACATCTTATTACAGAGACAACAAGGGGAATCACAAGGTTCTGAAATTTACCCTGATATTTTCTTTACACAATTGTTTCAAAGCTTCATTAATGAATGGTTATTAACACAGTCTTTGTGAATTGGAATCTGGGTCTCTCCTTCATTTTTTTTTTTTAAATTCACCACAGAGTTTGTTAGAACACGCACACGAAAATGGAGACATCAGGATAGAACAAAGACTGATCAAGTAGTGTGTGCTGGAAGCTTTTATGTCCGTGATGTTGATTAATGCACACTGCAGTGCACTTGGATGGGTCTGTTCTCATTTTACATATGAGGAAGTTGAGGCTCTGGGAAGTTAAATAACATAGCAAGTTCACTGATCCCATACCTAAACAAGAATTTAATCCCTGCTCTAGTCTATGGCATATGACTCCCACTTGTTCATTACCATCAATACAAGCTAGGCACAGAAGGGGACTTCATAAATAATTTTGGAAAATTGTGCAAATAATAAAATATAAATTTCTAGTTGCATAATAAAAACAAGTAATAGACAATTAAAGGAACATTATATTTCAAAAATTCACTACAAACATGTCATCTGATGAGCCAGGAATCTTATTGAAGAACATAATATAATCTTGAATTGTAGGAGTTAGGAATTATTTGATTTTCTGTAAAGGAAACAGATTGTAAAATATGGAAAGTCTCTTCCATGTACCATGAAATTCTGTGTCATTTTATATTAGATAAAATTAAAGCAATTTTTAAGTACAAACTTCACAAATCACCATGGGGCAACCAAGTAAAAGATAGCAGAATACTGGATTAGACAGTGAGCAACAGTCAGGGGACATTCACATCAAGGGAGTCAATACCAAACACTTGTGAGGACTCAGGCTCCTTTACCACTGGAAGAGGGATGGACAGAATAGTAGGATCCATTCTAGTCTCTGGAATGCACTAGAATGGAAAGAACTCAGTGGCGGGTCACATAAGGTTATATACACTTCTCTCTCTCTCTCTCTCTCTCTCTCTCTCTCTATATATATATATATATATATATACACACACACACACACACACACACACACATACACACACATACACACACACATATATATATATATTCTCTATATATACACACATACATATATGTACATATATAATCTTATGTATCAATATGTATCTGTAAATCATATATATATATATGTATCTGGTTCCTCTGCAAACCAATTTTTGTGTGACTATGGATAATTCATTATTCTTCTGAAGAAAATTTACCTTTTTTTAATTAAAAAAAGGGAGTTAAGAAAAATCAGTTCCAAGTTCTTTTTAGCCCACTAACTCACCAAATACCTCTTCACAGGAAGATTGGTGAACGCAAGAGAGTCGTTGAGGCATTGACTGGATGCCCAGATCATTGGACACCTCCATTTTCTTCAGGAGCTGCCTTTGCTCAGCCTGTATCTTCCCAGGCTGGGTTCCTTCAGGAAGTTGTTTTTTTTTTCCTTTGGATACATGTAGCTCACTCTCTTCTGTGGGAGATAGAGACACTACCTTCTGTGATGATCACATCAGCAGCCCGATGATGCCAGTGTCCTGATCCTTAGAACATGAGACTATGGCATGTTACATATCAAAAGGGCTTTGCAGATCTTAAAATAAGATGATCCAAGATTATCAGGGTGAATTCAATCTAACCACACAGCCCTTAAAGTGGGGTCATAAAGATGCCACAGAAGACAGGCAAGAGACAGGGGGCATCAGAATCACTCCTTAGGAGGAAAGGAATCTCCCTGTTGGCAGCCAGCAAGAAAAGTAGTGCTCAGATCTAGATAGGCCTACAGTCTCAGTGTCCCTGGGAGCAGATAACTCTCCAGGGCCTCCAATAAGAAAGCACCTTGCCCAACACCTTGATGTTAATCCGGTGAGCCCTGCATCCAAACTTTAAACTCCAGAACTATGAAATAATAAGCTCGGGTTGTTTTAGAAACCTAAATTTGTGGGGATTAGTTATGGCACCAACAGAAAACTAATATGCCACATCCAAATGCGTTCATCTGTGCAATAATTCACCCATTAATTTGAGATACTTTTTAATATTTCCAGAGTTTGTTTATAATTGCTTTGCTAGGCATTGCTGCCTGTTTTTAATCTCCTCTTCTCAGTTAAACTCCAATTTCCTTGAAAAGAGATTCCCTGCTTGATTTACTGCCATGGTGTGTGCTCTTGTATGGTAAGGCTTTTCCGAGATCTTGTTCCATCTAACTCATGATTTTCAAGAGGATGAAAGTCAGTCAATTTGGATTCCTACTGTCGTGTTAAAAAAAAAAAAAAAAAAAAAAAAAAAGGCATGGCTTCAAATAGAACCTCTTCACAATGAAGACCAGGTGATAGACTTATGCACAGCACCTACTAGTGCAATGAGCTCGACTTCTGGTATACCGTGTTTTCTCATGACTGCGGTTGATGAGTACCTGGATTCCCAGCCTGACACCTGTACAGCCTCCCTGGGTATATGGGAAGCAGAATTTTTTTAAAGCTGGCAACTGTGGTAATTTCTCATGTCGTCTAATTTTTAAAAATGATTGTTTAGAACAAACTGCACTTGCTCCACTTCCATATTCTGACACTAACAAATTGTTTCCTACATAATTGAAAAGTGATTCTTCACCGAGTTGTCCATTTGCTCTGCTATTTTCTTTAGACTGTTCACAAAATAAATAAAGCTGGAGTTTGAGAAAGAATGATAATAAATTCTGTCACTCTGTTAGGCTTTAGGTGATGGATTCCTGTTAGATTTTTACTACAGAATCCAGGTGCTAAATGCCATCTCGTGAGCTTAACTTGACCTTGTGTTAATGCGGATGGAAGGTAAGCTATATCAAGGTGCCTCATGCCCCAAATAAAAGGATGGATAGAAAAAGGAAAGAAAGATAGAAAAACTGCGTTAAAAATTAGAATTGAGGCTCGGGGATGTAGCTCACCAGGAGATTTTGAGCTCAGTATGAACAAGGCCCCTTTGCAATCCCCAACACCAGAACATGTTTAAAAAGTTAAAAAAAAAATTCACATGGAGTTTTGAACTGAAAATCTATGAACCAAAGAACTCTATGAAATTCATGTGAATTTCAGTCAAGATTTCATGGCAAAGGAAATCTGGAAGAATGACTTATTTTCTGCTCTGTAATGAATGCTTAGAAGATACAAAAAGAGACAGATTGCTTGAGCAGACTTGAGGTGATAATTGTGTACATGCACAATTACTAAACTAAAGAGAAAAATTTTAAGTATAGTGTAAATTTTCAGACAAATAATTTTCAGCACTCCTAGGACTACCTTTAATGATTTCCAAAATTCAATAAACTCAGCACATGGATTTAATATTATTTACCCTTCACTGAAATAAGCATGCTCAACTCAAGAATAATTTTGTGACTGGTATATGCTTGGGTGGCTCTTGATTTTTATGTTTTTTTAATATTTATTTTTTAGTTGTAGTTGGACACAATGCCCTTATTTTATTTATGTGGTGCTGAGGATCGAACCCAGGGCCTCGCACATGCTAGGCGAGCACTCCACCACTGAGCCACAACCATGCCCGCTTTTTATGTTTTTTATTAATCATTTCTGGTATGTTTATTCTATTTTTCATTACTACCGGTTAGAAAATTATAAATTGGCATATGTTAGTAATTTGTCTAGAAATTCTAACATAGGCATACATTCATACACATAATTAATTAACTAAAAATTAAAACATAATTGTTAAATGAATCAATATTATTTATCCCCTGAATTTTAATGGAGTTTAAACATTTTAAATTTCAATTATCTATTTCTTATTTAGGATCTATGTTCTTACAAATTAAATATTATTATTATTATTACTATTAATATTTGAATATTTGCTTCTGGGATCTTTTATCTCCTTTCTAATTTATATTCTTTAGGAGTTATTTTAGTATGCATGTGTTGATAAAGCAATCTCTCAATTTTTTTGACCTAGACTGTTTTTTATTCTCATATATTCTGTGATTTTTTTTTAAATCAGCCCTTTGTATATATTACAGAGTAAACTGGATTATACTCTTGCTAGTGAGGCCAGTGTTACTAGTCTAAATTATTTTGTGTGTGTCATATACTCTTTGATCTTTATCTCTGCTTTTCAAATCTTCTATTTGAGTTTGATATTTTACATCATCACAATTAAGCAATCAAAAGCACCCGTTTGTTTACTAATAGCTGGTGACTTTGGGGTGTGTAGGAATCTAACGGTATGTGCTGTTTGTTAATTCTAGGAGAGTCTGTATGTTCTGGTTTGGATATTGCTTGTCCACCAACACTTCATATGGTGGAACCATGGTCCCCAGTGTGGCAGTGTGGGTGGTGGTGCCTTAGAGAGGTGCTGTGGTCTTTTGGCAGTACTGAAGCTTTTCCTGCCAGTACACATTCTCACTCTTCTGGGTCTGGGTTCATTAACGTGAGGGGGTGATTCAGGGAGCCTCACAACTCCCCTAGGTCTGTATCTAACACAGGTGTCTCTCCACATGTGACTACTCACCACTCTGGTGCATGCTCCCACCAGTTGATGGCACCCCCATGTTTTGATACAGATTTATGTCCCTCACCACATGTAGCTGTCTGATCTTGAACTTCCCTGCTTCCATAACTTTGAATCTGACCTCAAATATTTTGTGATAGCAACAGAAAATGGACTAAGATACTATATCAATATATCTTTAAGTATTTTCCACTCCAATTTTTCTCCACCATGTGATTTAATTATTCTCTATAAATATATGTAGACTCACTCTATTAATGGTGTTTTTTTACTCTTATTTTTCATGTATTTGACTTCTGTTTTCTGTGCTGATTAGTTTCATCAGATTGTAACTTTGACTAACTGTGCATGTGTCCCTACATATACATTTATATTTTCATTCCTTAAAATGTAAATTTCCATTTAAATATTTTTCTAATCATTCTGTTTCATCTTAGTGATCTCTTACTTCTTGAACCTATTTAATATCTACTTTATGTTATTAACTATTAACAATCTAATAAATTTGCATTCTTTATTAATTCCAATATTTGTAATGTATGTAGATCTGTAACATTTATAAAGGCATTTTTATGTTGTTCACTCATTTACACTACATAACCTTTGGAATTTCCTTATGCATATTCTCTAATATGGGTTTAAGTCCCTCGAAAAATTATATCCCATCTGATTCAAATGTATGATATGTCAAGATCATTGTACTGTCACGTGTAACTAATTAAAACAAATTTAAAAGATGGAAAAAATTGTTCTTAACATTATTCTTGTGGAGAAGGCCGTGCAAATTCTGGTCTCAAACACATGTGAAAATCAGTTGATGACTTAGAATTTTCAGAAGATGAATGTTTTCTTCATGTTATATTAAGAAAAATGGAAATTAGGAGTGTTTTGAGTTCTTCCTCTTATGGAGAAGGTGTTCTTTTTTTAAGGCATATCTTCACTCTCAGCATTAAACCTGAAGGGCCCACTTCACTGGAACCTTCATTTTGTTCCCTCTCTTATTGGAACTCACACTCTAAATATAGTTACAAAAATATTTATCTTAATTTTATAGCTCCAATAAAGGAAATGGCTCCAGTGTCTATTTTTGACTTTTGGTACCAAGCATAACTAATGTCATGTTATACAGTAATGTGAATTTCATTAGATGTGCTATACAAAATGCCTCTGGAAGGTGATTCACCTGTGAATTTCATCTTTGTTAGCTAACATATTTCCAAAGCAGCATGTTTTAGTCTCTGATGTTTAGTGAACACCAGTAGCAATCATGGACACTCCGTCTTCTGAGGTGGTGTGGTATGGAACATACTGCAGTGTCCCATCTCCCAAGATCTGTGAAGCATGTGTTTTTTGTTCATCTCTCAATGTTATTATATTAGAAATGGCAGATTAACTCATGTTCGCTAACTCACTTCTGAGACCCAGTTAGAATGATGAGGAAAATTTCCTAAGTAGGAGAAAAAGTTTTCTATTATGAGATACTTGTGCCTTTCCAAACATCTATCTGACTGTACTACTGTGGATATTTCCTGTTATCTACATTTATTCACATTAAAAATACTTACTGAGTGCCAAGACACTTGGGTCATATAGCAATGCTATATAAGAAAAAAAAAAAAAACTGTCTATGGTTTTTACCAATTAGGGAGAGAAGACAAAAACAAACAAACAAATAAATAAATATGCATTAGGTAGTGATAGATTTTGCCAATTTTGGTGATAATTAATGATTTATCGTTTCGATTATCATTTATAATAATTACTATTAATCATCATTAATTAATATTCTTATTAATAATTTGAGAGTCTAGAAGAAATTGTTCTTACTATATTTATATCCATTGACATTTACCAACATTCATTGGTTCTTACAGTCTGTCTTCTTATATGTAATATGCGAATTTTTCCATACTCTCACCACTAAAAGTAAGGAGGAAAGTGACTTCTAACCCTCTGGTAATTTAATATGCAGGTCATTTTTATCAGATACTACCTCATCAACAGGTCACAGTATGTTTCATACCATAACACCTGTTAACTACATTTATTCCCCTAAAAATGTGAGTAAGGATGTCTACTATTAGTCTAAACAGGAAGGCATTTCAATTTTAGTAGATAAAATAAGATTTTAGTTTACGATTCCAATGAGATGCCATTTAAAGCCAATTTTTAATAATTATTGATTTATTACTACTGTGTACAGAGCAGCATGTCAAATGAAAAAATAAATCAATGATGAAAATATGGTTTAGTCTTATTGTCAGATAAAATAAATAATCTGAAATGATCATTACATGTCTTCTTTCTGAACATTTGTAACTATCAAACCTACGAAGAAGACAGCCGCAATGAAGACTCAACATTCTCACTGAGTAGCCATTTATCTTTGCCTCTGTGTCTCACTAAGCTGTAATTATAAATACAGCCCTCAGGTGTCAAATATGTAAGCCAAAACATCTGTATCCTAGGGGATTCTGATGAGAAGTAAGCCAAATAACATATTCCATATTAAAATGTAAAATGTGAAAATAGATATTTATTAGGAAAAATGAAGGATAATCTTGATTTTATATAACATATTATACTAAATCAAATACAGGATTAGTGAATTAATTTAAAGAGGAATTAAATATTTAAAAATACAGGAGGGGATCTTGGGATAGGTAAATTGCTCTGTATGACACATGGAAAGTACTGAGAATGAAGGAAAAGATTGATTAATTGGAATACAATAAAGTTGTAGGCTTTTGTTCATAAGAACAAGGATATTGACTTTGTATAAAGGAAGTCAGGTTTGGGTAATGATGCTTGCAAAATATATATGAGATAGTCAAATATATAAAGATACAAACACACATGTAATTTACATATATAATAAATACATACATAAACCCTGTAGAGACAGAGAACCCAAAAGAAAATGAGCTGAAAGTGACCAGAAAACTAAATAGGCACTAAACAAAGTAAACAAAACAAAAAAATCTAATAAATTTATGAAAATTTCTGTACTTCATTAAATGTTAGGGAAATGAAAATTTACATGATATCACTGAATATACATCAGAATGACTAATTCATGTGCATAACAGATGTAAACATCGATGACAAGCACTTGTGAGATTATAGAGCAACTGGAAATTTCATCTGGATGCATGTACATTGATGAACTGTTTGTGAAACTACCAACCAGTCTCTCCTGAAGCTGAACATAAGGAACACAAGCCTATCTAATCACCCAGAAATTTAACCCATAAAATTAACACAAATGGACAAACATATTCACAAAAATACAAGTAGAATGATGTTTATAGAAGTTCTATTCATAATCCTCAACTATAAATACTGCAAACATCTACCAACAGTAAGACAGATACACAAATAAAATTTATGTAATTTTATGTAATTATCACATCTTACAGAAAACGTAATCTCACTTTTATCCAATTGAATGAGACAAGTCAATTTTAGAAGAATAGCATTGATTAAAGTATGCTGTCTGGATAAAATCACAGGAAGTTAAAAGAAAGAATGAACTAATTTATAGTATAAAGTACAAGATGGTGGTTATTTGGGGAAAGAGGTGGTGGTGACCAGTTCTTGGTCTTGGTAATTGTATGTCCACAAGACTCTTCTCATGAAGAATCACTGAACTTGCACTTCTGATATGTGCAAAATCTCCATTTGTGTCATATTTTAATTACAAACTATTAAAAATAAAAATTGATTGACATCTCTAAGTAGGAATATGTATGATCTATGGTTATAAAAGGAGGAGTGGTAGAAACTACAGGAGACTGGACAGGTTAATTTCCATGGAGATAATACTACTGAGTCTTTGTCTAAAATTCCGCCATGCCATTATTAGATCTTTTAATCTGATTTTTCTCATAAGTTTAAAGACAGTTGGATTTTTATGGAACATCTATTTTAAAGTATTAACCAAACCCAAGCAAGAATAAAAGACTTTGCAGAATAATACTACAGATCTATTGGCTAGATTCTGCACTCAGGTCATGAATTCATAACCTCTGATTTATGGATTTTTAAGCAAATCTTTTAAAGTAATGAAATATCAATAATGAAAAATTGAATTAAATAATAAATAGCATATATTTTACTAAATGGCTAATTGAAACAAATTTTAGTCAAGATGGCATTTTACAATACAAGATGACTGGAATAAACTTCTAATGTCAATTATCCATGATCAAAATGAAGTTCTTTATAACTTCCTTAATCATATATACTTAATAAAAATATTTCTATTATGGTTAGTGCTGTTAGATATAATAAATATAATTTTTTCTTTGTCAACTGGCTTCAATTAAAGTGCTTTTTAAAGTGATTATTGACAATTTTGTAAGTCATTATTGGTGGTAAAACTAATAAAATTGATGTAAATACATGCTTTTGTTATTGAACACATTTACAGTGCCATATGACAACCTGAAGTTTTTATCTTATTTAGACATTGGAGTATTCTCACATTGTTTCACATTGTTAGCAGGTGTTTTAATTAAGCACTTTTAAATGCACACAGGTGTGTGCATTGATGTAATATTTTGTTACCTGCCAGGAAAGAGCAGCAAGCCACAGCACTCTGCCTGTATCCAATAAATTACTTCTAAGCAATTTCCTAAATTCTCTTTTCCTCAGTGTGATCCTCTAAAAGATGGAGAGAGTGGCAATATTTCTCAAGACTGAGCTGTGAGCATTCTGCAATTTGAAACCTTGGAGTAGTGTTTGGCACATACAAATTAGTAGTAAATAGCAGCTCATATGATTTGTTGAAATTTACACACAAGTAGCCAAATCCGAAAGAAAATCCTCAGAGGAGTATAGTATTTTTTTTAACTCCAATGAAACGTTTAGGTTTTATTGCCTTACATATCAAAGTCTCAAGCTAAATCACCTTAACTTTCTTCATCACTGGAAGAATTCCCAGCTTTCCAAGGAATCTCCATCTGCTGTCCATAATGTGTGCACCTACTTGCAGTCCTACCAGCAATGTAAGAGTGTGCCAACGCTTATTGTTGTTTGTATTCTTAATAGCTGCCATTCTGACTTGAGTAAGAAGAAATCTTAGAGTAGTTTTGATTTGCATTTATGATTTTTGATTTGCTAGAGATCTTGAACATTTTTCATATATTTGTTGATTGATTGTATATCATTTTCTGAGAGGTGTCTGTTCAGTTCCTTGGTCCATTTATTTACTGGGTATTTTTTTTTTTTTGGTTTTAGCTTTTTTAGTTCTTTATATACCTTAGATATTAATGCCCTATCTGATGCGCAAGTGGTAAAAATTTGCTCCCCAAATGTAGGCGCTCTATTCATCTCACTGATTGTTTCTTTTGCTGCAAAATTTAGAAAACAGTATGGAGTTCTCAAACTCTCAGAACACTAAAAATAGGTCTATCATGTAATCCAGCAATCCTGCCACTGGTTTACACCAAAGGAATTGAAATCGGGATGCCAAAGAGATATTTTTACTCCCATGTTTAAGTCAACATTATTCATAAAACCCAAGAAATGGATACAATGGAAGAGTTCATCAAAGAATGAATGGATTTTAAGACATGGTTATACAAACCTAGAAGACTACTAGACAGCCTTGAAAAACTGCATTTTGTCATTTGCAATATTTTATGGATTAAGAAGACATTATTCCAGGTTAAATTAGCCAAGCCCAGAGTTACCAATAACATATAATTTCACTTAAATGTAAAATATAAACCTGTTGAACTCACAGAAGTAGAGAGCAGAATGATGGATCCCAGAGGCTGAGAGGCGGCATGTTGATCAGTGTGTACATGCAGGGTTGCAGTTAGCTAGGAGGAATGTCCTGGTTCTGTATTGTACAGTGGGACACAGGCAGTTAGCAATAATATAGGCTTCAAGATCACTGAATGAAAAATTTGAATGTTTGCAGGGCAAAGAAATGATTAGTGTTTAAGGTGGTAGATATGCTAGTGACCCTGATTTAATAATTCCAAAAAGGATATGTGTGTTGCAACATCACATTGTATCCCATAAATTGTATAATTATTGTTTGTAAGTTAAAAATAAAATTTAACTTAAGAAGCACAAAATTTACAGAATATCTGGACAATAAATTATTAAAATATTGTCCTAATTGACACATTCAGAACACTGCCCCCTTAACTATAAAATACACATTGCTTGTACCTACTAGAGTGCATAGTTTCTAGAAGAATTCAATGAATATTTTTGGTATGAATATAGTGCTGTGAAACTAGATTAATTTTTCCCAAATGTCATTAGTTCTCACTATTTTTTATCTATCTTTGCTTATGGTGTTTCATGACCTATGACAGATCTTCTGTTTTTGAATTGAAAAACCATTCTTCCTTCAAAGATCACAACTCAAATGTCATCTCTAGATCTTCTATGGCACAGTGCATGGAACTCTTGAGATACAGGAATATATTAGAATGTAAAACATTATTATTATTTGCCAAAGAACTAACCCATATTTTCACCCAGAAAAACTGCCATTAAAAATGTTAGCATTCATGTCTTTTCTCCCTGAATTCTTATATTGCTATTAGTAGTATCATATTATTTCATTTTTAATGTTATTGTATATTGTTTTGATTTTCTCATTATTTTAGCAATCTTAAGTTCACAGTGTAATTTTACATATATATATCCATATGTATGGGTACCTTCAAATCACTCTTATTCCCATTTTATTCACTCTGATTATTACTGAACATCAATATAGCCCAGAATTCCAAAAAGACTGCCAACAAAATAAAAGAATATTAGTTGTAAGATTAAATTTTTGGACCTTATAAGATCTAATTCAAATTGTATTTGATTCAACTACAACAATATTTTAAAACTTGGTATAAGACAGGTAATATGGTATGCTACTGTTCTCCTATTACCTTATTTATTATGTTAAAATACCTACGGCTAAGGATTATGATTATTATTTGTGGATAAAGGATCATATAAAATTTGATTAAATTTCTTGCCTTGATTATTGAGTAAAAATTAAATTCCAAATCATCTGATGTTGAATCCTTTCAGTTGTTCTCTTTGCTTCTAATGAGATTCAGATAAGTAAAGACAAAAAAGGATAAGATTTTCTATCTCAAAGAAAATCATAAACATTATAAATTTGAGTGTCATCTTTTCCTGCATTTATTT
Organism: Callospermophilus lateralis; assembly: GCF_048772815.1. NCBI lineage: Eukaryota > Metazoa > Chordata > Mammalia > Rodentia > Sciuridae > Callospermophilus > Callospermophilus lateralis. The sequence goes on from NC_135318.1 coordinate 9,374,705, forward strand.
TCTCAATTTCTCCCTCCCCTGTGGGAGCAGCAATGACATTATTTTATACGCACTATGCAATCTTCCAAGACAGAATTCTGCATGGAGTAATATATGATTAAATGAATACAAAATGTTCCCCAAACATATGGACACAGCAAACACATCCATACACCCATGCACCCAGTAGACTAAGCACTCAGTCATATTTCATAAACTGAAAAGGAAGCCAAATGATCTGTGCTGTGTTCAACACTGTTTATATAAATAGTAATTTTTCTCTTTAAAATGTGCTGTCTCTGAGAAAGTATGATGTTAAACCGAGCTCGCCCAGGCCTTGATAATGTATTTCCTGGTTCATATTCCCTCACTATTACCTTCTATTCCTTTATTTTTCAATAGTGGAATAAAAAGCATGTGACTTTGTATTCTCAAAACTTCTTCATCACTGTTCTTCCCTGAAAGATTGCTTGCCACTTGCAACTCTGCTGCAAATGGTAGAGTGCATTTGAGAAACTTATAAACCAGAAGGATACTATAACTATGCAGCTGGGGAAGTTTCAGTGCCTGAAGGAAAACATTCACTTGCAATATGTAGCCTGTTCCATTTTTGATATTCCTAAAGACATAAACCTTTACCACTGGGGAGCAACTGCTAAATAGTGTAGCAGAATTATTTTTACCAATTGCTTTTCTTTTCAGACATTGGTTTGCTAAGAGTTTTGATACAAATTATTCCATTTTTCAGAACAAAAGTAACTTGAAAATTTTCACTGGGAGTTGGGAAAGAGGTAAACTTGAAGAGAATTTTGGGTAAAATTTTTAAAAAATCAGTCAAATGTTCTAATTTCTCCTCTTAGATGGCATCAATGTGCCTTCCATACCTGAGAAATAAAGCAAAACTTGTGTTAAGTCTTTTAAATTACCAAAGAGATCTCTGTTTTCTAGCTCATCAGTCTTACATTAAAACTGTCACCACAACAGCTATTGTATCAACACTGCTCTGACAACACAAATCTTGAAAAATAAAGGACATAGGAAGAAAAACAGGTCACTCCTCTTTTTAAAATTCTTCTTTATTTAATAGCTATAACAAGAAGGTCTGAATCCTACCTAAGGAGAAACTTCCGAAAACACCTGGCTGAGTTCCATGAGTCTCAAGGTCCACTGAGGGAGACAGGGCCCCCACGTTGGCCCTCAAAGCATCCGCTTCAAGCACAGTCTTTTAAAACTGTTTTGGAACAAAGTTTCCTACGGAACCTGACAACTGGACCACTCACCATGTGAACTATGCTGCTTTTCTCCACTTCTGTGGGAGTGCAGCTTAACACAGTAACTCATTTATTTTTAAAAGGTATTTAAAATTCCACTCATAGTTCAATCTCCACAATAATATAACAATAGTAAAAAAATTTAAAATTATAAAGAAAAAATTCTAGACAAGATTAAAGAATAGGGACCATGAATCATCCTTCCTAAAAAAACAAAAAAACAACAACAAAAAATTGGACCAAGCTTGTAAAGAAGTAGCTTTGAAGGCTCAGGCAAACACAGGACGAGAGAGAGAGAGAGAGAGAGAGAGAGAGAGAGAGAGAGGTGTGTGTGTTGTGTGTGTGTGTGTGTGTGTGTGTCTGTCAAAGGAGCCACAGGATGAAGAGCAAGACAATGGATCATGACCGTGGTTATAGGGTGAGAAAAGATGCCAATGAGCAGTAGACCTCTGGTACCTTAAACCCTGGGGCAGCGCCCAGCAGTGATGCTGAGGAGGCATTACTTAACTGCCCATTAAGGATCAAGGGTCAACCTTGAGTGTACAAGAAGTTACGAGATCCTCCATGTAGCAAGTAATTCAGGAGGGATATTAACCACCCCACCCCCCTGTCAGCTTGATGGGCCCTAAAACAGGCTTCTGATCCTGTGGCTTCCCCTGGAGAGGCTGCTCCCTTCCAACAGCAGCGTCTGACCTGCTCCACGCTCTAAACTGAACACTTAAGCTTTGACACTATGGATTCCCACTTCAGTCCCCGTGGATCTGGACCACCCCATGAAGACCACAGAAATAACAACAGAGAACATTATGCTCAATGTATACCCCAAAGGGTCAACTCCAGAAGGGGGTAGATTTTGAAAGTCCTTATCCCCAGCTATATGGAGGCAGGGCCATTTATTATTTAAGATTCTAAACAAAATTTCATCACCATGGCCCTTCTGGAATGTACCAAGATGGAAACAATTAGCGTCCAGTTCTTGAACTTTTATATTCTTCTGTGCAGTTAAGAATTATCTGATTAAAAAAGGTTCTAAAATGAAATGTTTTGATTTTGTCCAATTGTGTGAGAGAGGTGTATTTCAACATCTGATAAATATCAACATAATACATAAGTTAATCAGCTTGATTAATTCACTTAATTTTCATCATCACCCTGTAATGTATATATGCATATCAAAATATCACCTTTTGAAGTGCATACAATTTTTATTTGTCGAATGTACTTGATAAAGCTGGGGAAAAATGATTATAATTCCATACCAGTCAGGATACAAACAACAAAGAAAAACTATATAGAAATGTGAAGACGGAAGATTTCATAAGAAGAATTGTTAAGTATGACAGAAGATTGGAGCCATAATGCATCGTCTATTGAAGAAGTAAAAAGAACTGGGACAAGCACTTGGATATAAGCAGCCAGCCGCCTTAGGCTAAGAAGGAGTGCCTAAAGCTCTGCCACCACCCTGACATCTGAGGTCACAGCTCAGGTCTGCAGTAGGCACAGAAGTGGCCAAGGTGCCCTGAAGGCAAACTGGAGCCTGTGTTTTGGGGTTCTGGGCAGAGTCCCCTGGTGGAGGTAGTGTCCTGCCAGATGCTACTAAACTACCTAGTGCAGGGTACTTGCCCAAAGAATGACAAACTCCTGTTGACTTGGCCAAGGATATTCAAATTTTAAAGCTGAAAGTTCTACATCCTGTAGACTCACCCCGTCCTTTGGAAGCCAGGACCATTGGTTCCCTGAGTTTCTGGGGATGGCTTCTGGCCACTGTGTGCTGTAGGCTGCCGTGCAGCGCAGGCCCTGGGCACTGCGGACCCTGCACATTCCTCAGGAGTCTGCTCCTGGGATCTGCCCATGCTGCAGGTCCTAGACACAGAGGAAGTGAGTGTTTTGCAGAAGCAAATGCTGGGGAAGCCACCCACACTGCAGGAGCCAGGCTTTGGAGAAGTCCCATGGGCCATGGGAGCAAGAGCCAGGGGGAGCCTTGTGTACCTCAGGCGCCTACTTGATGAACACAACTGAATCAGAAAGCAAGACCCTTCCCCGCTGCCAGCTTACAGAGATAACCGCTAAAGTGGGTCCAGAGCCATCGTCACAAGGCCAGCAGAAGGGGTGTGATTGGAGCCGAGCCTCAAAATGTCTATAACATTGGGTACATTCTTCTCTAGTCCAGAACATACAGTCTCATCTCTATGCATCACTAGGATAACTAGCAGGTTCTGATAATAACTCACTAGAATGTGAATGTACCTAACATGTGCGAACTCTTGAGTGCCCAAACCAAACACAGTCTACTTAGCCCTGACTCAGGTTCCTGGACTAAAATTATAGCTGATAGTTGCAACTGAACTTCAAGGACTGCAACTTGACCCCAGAGAGCAATATCCGTGCAGAAGCATTCAGAAACACACTATGACAGATCCATGTGTGGCTTGCTATGGATAAAGGAAAACAGCCATGTTACTTCATCTCTAATCAAGAGCCAAGCATAACCAAGATTTTATAACAGTTTTTCTTGTCCATCTCAGTCCTTTTGTTAGTTCTCTCAAACAAGACAGAAATCATTACCTACTCCTGAGTTCTATCATCAATGCAGGTCCTGATCTCAACCAAAAGTCTGTATTCAGGCTGGGAAAGAGAAAACAGGTCTCAAGATTATATTACCTGTATTACATGGAAGTATTTTTCTTTTTTGGTATAAGATTTGAGTAGCTTGTAAGGTAATTATGCTGCTATCAAAAACAAATTAGGATAAACTGAATAGAACACTATTCAGCTACTGCTGATAGCACCAGAGAGGTGCAGAAGAAGGTGTGACCAAAGGGGAAAGATGCAGGTAAGGGCAAGATGAGAGAGGTCTGGCTTTCCTTGGTAACATTTTTTTTTTTTTTTTTTTGCAAAGAAAAAAAAAAAACAGACTGAACCCCAGGATACTTTACCACTGAGCTATACCTTTCATCACTTCTTAAAAACGTTCTTATTTTGAGACAAGTTATTACTAAATTCTTGAGGCTGGTCTCAAACTTGCAATCCTTCTGTCTCAGTCTCTTGGGATACAGGTGCATCATTGCCCCTGGCTTCTTGGTGGCAATTCTTAGAAGGCATTTTCTAGTTCTGAGTGAAAGGTGGAAATGATGTGTTAGTACTTTGCCCCAGTACAGAGGCACTGCTGGCAGTTCCAGGAACAGGCAGAGCAGTTGTGGTCTCAAGGAATTGGAAAGACAATGGTGGAGGGTGGAAAGGTCACCAGTGTGCAATCCCTCAACCCAATATGTTGTATGTACATTCTAAAACATTGTGAAGTGAAACCAGAAATTCTACCGAGAAAAGCTACAGTGCATTCATGAGGTTAGAAGCAAGGATGGTAGCTGACTTTGGAGGATAGTGACTGAAGGAGAGACTGAGTGTACTGTCCTGTCTCTTGATCTGGACCTTTTTAAACAAGACACATTGCACTTGTGGAAATCCATCAAGCTACACTCTTATTATTTATGCAACTTTCTAACATGTGTTTCATTGTAAAGATGTTCCTTGACTTAGAATGATATTACACCCCAATAAACCATTCAAAGTTGAAAATACTGTACATTGAAAAATGCATTGATAAATCTAAGTTGTAAGCCTCATAGCTCAGCATAGCTACTGTACATGTGTTCAGATCACTACATTAGCCTGCAGCTGGGTAAACTCATCTAACACAAATTCAGTCTTGTAATAAAGTGCTGCATACATCATATAATTTATTCAATATCTATATCAAAAAAGGGTGACTACACAGTATAGTTCAGCCAATCCCTTGGCCATTGGTGCTTCTTTCATGACTGTGGCTGGTAGACTCTGTCCAGCCCCTCAAGAGATTATCCCACTGTGTATATCTAGCCTGGGAAAATTTACAATTTGAAGAACAGTTTCTCCTGAATGCATATTGCTTTTATACCATCTTGAATTTCAGAAGTCATACTTAAATCAAGATCATTTATCTACAGTAAGGAGACAAGGACACATATAGTATTTAAATAAATGCATAGAGATAGAGCATACTTATTATGTCTGTTATAATCCAGTCCAATAGAAAAGTTCATTCTTAATGTTTCAAATTGTTAAAATAAAATGGAGTGTTCAAGATGCTTAGAGTATAAAAAATTAAGGAGGACAGATACTGTATACCTTGCCTTACTACAAATTGACCTGATGTTAATAAAATCTCAAATTTAAGAAGTCACTGCCATAAGTACCTCAAAGTCATCCATGAGTCCATATATAAAAATCTATTACTGAGCAAAATATTCTTTTATAAAAACGCATGCGAATAGCAGAAGTGTGATAAAATAAAATGTGTAACTATCAGCCTGTCAGCAGCTAGCCTGGCTCCTTTGGCACTGCCAACCAGCACGTGCGTCTTGAAAGAAACTTCAGGAGGACAGGTACTGTCAAAAGGTTGGATGAGATTTTCCTAAAGCTCAAGTCTCACAGAACATTTTCTACACAATAAAGTTCCATAGTTATTTCTGAAGGAAAAAAAAATATCCATAGAGATAAGCCTTTACCATGGGGATTTTAGGTTAAGTGCCATGTATATTATGGTACACATCCGTTAAGTGCAGATTCTCCTGTGGCAAGGCATGCTGGGAGACACAGGATAGACACGTGACATTCTGTGACATAGAGATGTGCAAAACAACACGTCAGTGTATTATCTCCACTGCTTCTGCACAGAGAGGCCTATGTTGTAGCTGCTCACACAATCTTAGTTAAGCAAATGCCAACCCCGATGGTGGAGAATGGAGACTCTCAGTGCTTGTCAAATGCCTGGAGTGAAGCTGCTGATGGGAAGCTGTCTGAGGTGTCTGCTCATGCCTGGCGTCCACTCTGCCTTCTCACACTAAGCTGGTATGATGTCTCATGATGATGAAAACCTAAATTCTCTTCTATGCGGTGACCTTCACATTGTGATGTTTGTTACACTTTGGCCTGGGATATTTTCAGTGATTTCAATATGCCAGTTCCTTTATTTGTGAGACTCTTTCTGAGAGCTCCAAAGGGTATGTATTAGAAAATGTTTCCTTCAGCTACCGTTTAATCCTGTGCTACAGGACTTTGTGATTGGAGAGTTTCTTTCTCAGTTCTCACTTCACTTCAAAACAAAACAAACAGCAGTCTTTAATTGAAGATTTGCTAGAAACCACTAAAAGTGACAACATACAACTACTTCAGTGTAAAAAAAGAAAGCCCAATGAACCGAAAGAGATATTTCCACCTGATAACCCTTTTTTCTCTGAAGAGAAGATCAGACACAATAACTAATTCAGCACAGAGAGATTGAAGTCTGGTTATTTTGCATACCTGTGTATGTTCCATATTTTCAAAGGAAAAAGGAACTTTTATTTCAAATTTGATAATGGAACATTATCAATTTTGCCTGAGACCTGACAGTACAGAGTAGTATGTGTTGTGATTCTTTGAAAGAAGACAGACGGAAATCGGTGTTAGAAGGAATAGAAGAGGCTCAGATGTCAGTGCAGAGCTGAGTGTGGGAGAGTTTATATCATAAGGGATCCACTTAAGAAGGTGACAGGTTCAAAAATGCAACGACTAAAAAATAGCCCCCAATAATTTCAGACCTTGAGCTCATTTCCTTGTCTTTGCCAAGGAGCACATGACCCTAGAGCTCCTGGAGGAGAGAGTGCACAAAGACAGATCCACGGTTACTTTGAAGTGAAACCAGGAAATCAAAAGACAGCTTGCCTGGGGATGGGCTTGTGGCATTGACTGTGGCCTCTCAGATTCCGTCAGAGCTCTGTCAGGAGACAACTGACTATCCTCAGTTTGCAGCTGATGCTATGGCTTGCAAGGCAGGTAAGCAGTGTGGTTTTCTGGTGGGGATGAGTTAGGAGTGTAGCTCCCAGGTATCCTCACAATCGTTTAGGCTGGAGAATGTCTTTTGTGTTTTACCAGTTGCACGCAGGATCATCTGTGTTTTTGTGAGCCTTCTAGATCTGCGTGCACTCCCCAACTCCTCAGTCTTGGATAACACAGGTGAGAAACAGGCAAACTCACCAGCTGGGCTCAGAGCCTGAAAGCATTGAATTGAACGGCTAGCATCAAGGCACAAAGTGCCTCAGACCATGGTGATTGACTAAACTCCGGGGGAACAGAATCCATTATTGACCCATAAAACAGACTTCCCACTAAGAACGAGTAAGCAGGCTCCTCATAGAGAAAGCAACAAAACCTGGAAGGCTTTTAACGTATCTTCCTCTGAAGCAACCAAAATAATGAAGCAATGATAACCAGCTCCCTGTCCTGCAGACAGAGGGAAGGTCTGCAAAAGAAATGAGAGGTTTGTTGAGGAAGTATATTCATACTCTCCAAGTGGCCCTTTTCTTGCACGAAGAACTTTAAAAACTTTATATCTCATGTTTTCTCCTTACAGTTTTGAGGGTTCAATATTATCTTCATTTTACAAGAAAAATGAGGATCCAAAGATGGAGCAAGTTGACCAATTCTCCAAGAGTGTCAGGCTGGATTAAGAACACATTCTTTACTCTAATAGGCAATTAGCATGCATTGCTCCTTATTTTGACTCAAAAACATAATTAATAAGAAATGATAACAATAAAATGCATGGCATATTTATTTTATCATGAATTAGAGGATGCTTCAAGAATAAAAGCAACTATAGAATGCACAGATCACCAAGAGAGATAAAATGACCACCCATTTCTCCAGCTCCCTTGATTCACCTTCATTGTCCTCAGACATACTTAAAATATTGTATTTAGTGTTCTAATTCTTTCTAGTGGGATATGTGCACTGTTGCAAACTAGTTTAGAACTGGAAGAATAAGCATTTTTGGAAGGAAATTGGCCATTTTATGACTGACTTTTAAATAATGCACATATATTGAACTGGTAATTATACTTCTATAAATCTATTCCACATGTGACTCACATAAATGTGTACCGATATATGTGACAATGTTTTATTGTATTTTCCAAAATAAAGAAAAAATAATTTGAAAACATATAAATATGTGTTCAATAGAGGAGTGGTATTAATGTTCATTCAATGGGACATCATGGATCAATTATAAAAACTATTTAAAAAATGACATCATATTAACATTGAGAGATCATAAAAGTGAATGGTTCAGTATAAGAATTGTTAAGATTAATAAAGACAAGTTTCCCCAATGTAAAAATGTGGGATACATATACTGCTTTTGAAACTAGTCTCTGGTAAAGAAACAGGTTTTGTTTTTTATTTCAAAATTTTTGCAGAACAATTCCTTTGTGAAACATGATAAAAATAACTGATAACATCATAGTTATCATGAGAATGTCAAATTGGTATAAACATTTTGGAAGGAAATTTTTAAACACTCCTAATTTTGTAGTTTTAAATGATAAAATCATTTGGAAACTTTGAAAATTTCTTCTAAGGTAGAACATATACTTATACCAACCTGTGGCTTAGTTATCTCACTCTTAGGAATTTGTATAAGCAAAATGAAATATGTATAAACAAAAAGAGGTGTATAGGGGCTGGGGATGTGGCTCAAGTGGTAGCGCGCTCGCCTGGCATGCGTGCGGCCCGGGTTCGATCCTCAGCACCACATACAAACAAAGATGTTGTGTCTGCCGAAAAACTAAAAAAATAAATATTAAAAAATTCTCTCTCTCTCTCTCTCCACTCTCTCTTTAAAAAAAAAGAGGTGTATAGAATTGTTAATATGAGCTTATTCTCTATATCAAAAACTAGAAACAATCTGAGTATCCCCGTGAAGAGATAAACAAAATCTGTCATGGTTTTTATTGAAATATTAGACAACAATGAAAAGGAAATGACTACTGATACTTCCATGCTTGTTTAACAGAATTCATATATTGAGTAAAAGAGGTCAGTCTCAAAAATATGTGTCCTGTTGTGATTCTATTTAATGTTCTGCAAAATGCAAACAATTATGCAGAGACAAAATCCATATGAGTTGGGAGGGAGTGAGAAAGGTATCATCTTGACTTGATATCTCAGACTCTGACTTTCCTACTATATGGTTATATATTTTCTTGCGTATGTTTGCTTCCTTTGTTTTGTTATGTAGAGCCATTTTTGAAGGGTTCATATGAGGCATGTTTTCATTTTGTTTGTTTGTTTATTTAATATGTTTCACCAGTTTCACGGAGGAGTGGATGTACAGAGCTCTTGATACTGTTAGGCCAGAATTCAATCATTTAGCAGAGTATCTAATACTAGTTTAACAGGAGTCTTAAACGAGAAAAGCTCTTAATTGATCGTCAGGTTGTTGTCAGATAATTTTCAGTTATTTCATGGAGAAAGCTATTGATTTCTTTTCTAGTGCCCACTATATCCACATTGAAAAAGCAATATAATTAATTTACTAAGATTTTAGGTGCTATTTTCTTTTATGTTTTCTTTTTGCTTTCACTTATGAGACTTACGGAATAGAGTTTTAAAATTAAGTTTGTAAAAATCTAAAAAAAGGAAAGAAAGAGAGGAATGAATGAATGAATGAATGCTGTGTTTGTTTGCCTTCTCCCACCCAAGCTGCTCTTCTATGTTGTAATACAGTTTTTCTGGATGAAATGGAACTTATCATGACTATGATAAGCCATCAGCAGCAAGAATGTCTTTTACTGAGTTGTTAATTTTTTTTTGCAATGAATGTGAGAAACCCTGACTCTATGACAGAACCTTTATTATCTGTTGTGCATTGAATTTATCACTGTATTTATACAAGTGACAATCTGATTACATAAACGTGTAAACTTGAAAAATCTTATATATACCTACAGCATATGCTGCTTACATTTGATAAGAGATGAGATAGAATTTAATGTTCTTTATTCCTTGGTTCTCTCTTTGAATGTCAAGAATATGGAGAATTTTGAATATGTGCATGTGGAAAATACATTAATTGCAAAAGTTATAAATATGGAGCAGCTCCACTTTAAATCTATGATAGATGCAATCCAGAAATATGATAATCATCATCCTAACAGATGCAATGGCATTGTACTGTCCTATTCATGTTTAAATATAATAAAGAATTGACATGGGTATTTGGAGAGAGAATGAAGAATTTGCTATCATCAAATTCATGACACTCAGAAGGTAGGAATAGAGTAAGTAGCATTTATTGAGCACATACTGTTTGTCAAGCAAGAGCCAAGTAAGGGACAAAGTAACTGATGTAGAATAATTACCTTATTTTTTACAATCACATGTGGCACTCGTTTTAATGACTGGCTTTTTACAGATGTTCAAACTGAAAACATGAGAGGCTAAGAAAATTGATCATAAAAACAAAGCTGAAATGCATTGTATGTAACTAAGACAGAAAGGGTCAAAAATACATTGTTTCAGGGACAAGCTGTATGTATTGCAAAATGTACAAACCCTGTCCAATAGTGATGATGATGGTGTTGAGTTTATGGCATGCTGGTATGTATAAATGTTTGGGCATATAAATAGTATGTCATAACTGCATAGATATAACTACAGAGGCACTTACAATGTATGTGGTGGGAGAGACAAAGAAACAATGTGGAAAGTGCAAATAAATACTGAAAACAGTGAAACAAGGCAAATTTTTGGACCTAGGTATTAATAATTGGGTGATATTATTGTTCCCCTACAGAAAATAGACTGAATATAGTAACTTAAAAACCATTCGAAAATCACAAAGTTTATAAAGTATGTATAAAGCATTGGAACATGCTGAAAAAGTTTGCTTTTTTTCAGTTTAAAGAAAATGTTTCTAATTAAAATTTAATAAATGTTGACATAGTATTTTATGCATTAAAGTGTCAATCATTAAACAAATAGAATGCAGACTTATCCAAAACAATTACATAGTTTTACTAAGATTACATATTTTATGGAAATACAATTCAGTGATGTATGTAGAATAACATCATGAGAAGAATGATACTGCATTTTGTCCTCAAAAGTGTTTACATCCAAAATATTTGAAAAGCAGCAGAGGACAGACAAATATCTTGGCTTTCCAGGTAAGGGTAGCTGGCAGTCTCTGTTGAGAAGCTGTTGCTAGATACAGGCTAAGCATTGTTCATCAGTTATATAGTTTTATAGAGGTGTTGGATTCATTCTTAGTAAAATGACCACAATTTATACTTTAAATATAGGATAAATTTATTCTTAACTATGAGGCACTTTCCCATGTACCTGCATAGAATATCCTTTTTGTTTTATTTGAAAATGTTTCTTGTGGTAGGTAGGTAGTCTAAGAAAGTACTTTCCCAAATGATTGGTATTTATTTTAACACTTAGGCCATTAAACATTGTATTGTCATTTATCACAATATCCAATATCTGCCCTTATATCTTAGGAGGAAAGTAGAACCTCCTGTATCATAATTAGCACTAATATTTACTGATTATGCACTGTGGGTTGGATACTTGTTGTATATTTCAAATATATTCTCTTAATCTCAGCAATTATATTTTAAGTTAGGGCAAATTCCTGCCTGTACCCTACCATTTTACTAGTTGAAAAAACAGATGTTCATCAGACTTACACATAAACTGGGTGCTTTGGGGGATTTAGTAAATTCAGAGTTCATTTTCTTAATATCTGTACTTGATATTTGCCATTTTGGAGAAGGGGTCTTGTTTTATTAGCTCTGTTTTCTGTTGCTCTATTCAAATATCTGCGATCAGATGCTTCATAGGGGTAAAAAAGTGAATTCAGCCCACTGGTTTGGACTTTGGACATTCAAGATATGACGCTGACTTCTGCTCAGCTCTGGTGAGAGACTCATGATGGATGGCATAGCTTGGTGAAGCAGGCCAGAGACCCCCACCCAGAAGACTCCTTCCATAACCAAGCTTCTCCAGAGACACTCAAAAATTCTGTTTAGCATAATTGTTCTTAGATTATCAGCAAGAATTTCTACAACAGGGTTTTCAGGTGGGGGTGTGTTTGCGGAGGTAGAGTGTGATGAGCCTGGGTCTGGAGCCTTCACAGAGATGTCTGTATCTCAGGTCCTGTTAGCCAGGTGCTGCGACGAAAGGGGAGGGGGTCTCTCCCTTTCCCAGACACTGATTTTCACAGAGTGTCCTTGGCCTAAATTGGGTACCTGGAACAATAAAAAAAACCTGTTTTTATATGAACTTCTACACACTGTGAGCCTCAGACCCCCTCCCCTAATACACTGGATATAAGTTCTAAAACTTTTTGAACTCAGGGTTCAGAGGGTTGATTTGATGAAGGCAAAAAGCCCCCTTTTGAACCTGGCTGCAGCCAATAAACCCGCTTTCTGCCATTCTTAGGTGTCCTGCCTCATCTGTCCTACTCCAATCGTGGTAGCACTACCAGCGTGATCACATGGTGAGACAAGAAGCCATGGAGATTCAGGGACCAGGCTTGCTCTTTACAACAAGTCTTCTAAGGAGAACTCACTCTCAGTGAACAGCTTTAATCTCTTCTTAGGACAATGCTCCTGATGACCTAACCACCTCACACTAGATCCCACCTGTGAAATGATCCACCAGGTCCACGTACCACTTCACTGAGGACAAGGTTTCCAGTACAGGGACCTCTAGGGTACACACACTCTAACCACACCCAGGCCAAGCAGATCTAACAAGTCTGTGAATCCCTGGAATATGGAGAGTGTTCTTTTTTTGCTTTGTGAACTTTAACAGAAGCAGAATTTTATCCCTCAATCAAAGACAGAAAGTCTTGGGCTGGGGCTAGGGCTCAGTGGTAGAGCACTCACCTCGCATGTGTGAAGTCCTGGGTTCAATCCTCAGCACCACATTAAAAAAATAAATAAAATAAGAATATTGTATCCATCTACAACTAACTAACTAAATATATATATATATATATATATATATATATTTATTTATATATTTATATATATATATATACACACACACACATGCATGTGTATGTGAATATATATGACAGAAAGTCTTGGAGAGAGAGAGAGAGAGAGAGAGAATTTTTAATATTTATTTAGTTCTCGGCGGACACAACAACTTTGTTTGTATGTGGTGCTGAGGATAGAACCCGGGCCGCACGCATGCCAGGCGAGTGCACTACCGCTTGAGCCACATCCCCAGCCCTTGTTCTTATCTTTTAATAATCCCCTTCAGAGCCATTTAACCTCCTTTGCCCAAACTTGGAATTGTGGAACACTGATGTAAAGAAGGGATTAGGGGGAATGCATTTTGTGCTCATGACATTGGAAGTTCCATAGTGATCTTTGAATTAAAGCTTCATATTCTACATGTAGGTCACTTCTCTCTTCACATAGACATCAATGTTATTTTCCTGCAGTCAGTGACTCTGCTCATGTCCACGCCCTGCTGAAAGCCAGGCAAGAGTTCATATTAGGAAACTGATCAAAGGGGATCATTCATAAATAGGAAATGCCTCTTTTACTGGAGTTCCCATCTCAAGAGAAACAACTAGATAATTTCTTCCTTAAAACAATGTTCAGTTTATTACCAAAAACATACAGCCTCCTTTCAACCACTTATACCTCTTTCTATAACAGCTCCGAGTTTTTGACTGTGGTTGGATTAGTGTTACAAATCACAGGTGGACAGACAAAGACTCCTTGTTAGTTATTGACAATGCTCAGTTGCTTTTAACTCTCAGGGATTTCTGTGTTTGAATCGTTTTTGTGACCACTTTTGAGATGCCTTCAAATAACAACTGGGCTATTATTTTAATGTATACTGAAGTACACAGAATTCATTCTTATCAAACAAAAAGACCCTGAGACATTGGCATTCCGTTCAGTTTTCCTTGCTTCTGCCTATAATCTTAAACAATGCAAATTGTTACTCAAGGGAAATTTTTATATTGTCAAAGTCCTTTTGTCATCATGTTTCCAATTAAGAGAGAAAAATTTGGTTGAGTTATCATCAAGAGTGTAAGCTAATAATAGATATGCCAACAGAAGCAGGATTTTTTTATTAATTTATACAGCTGTCACTATTTGCAACTGAAGCCATATATGGAAATATAACATTGTCTGTGAAGCCTGGCTGAGGGAATTCAGAGCCTTGGAAACCCATAACGTAAGGATTGTTAAGTTGTCAAATAGTGGAAATTTTTATGTTTTAAAAACCATGCATATTTTACTGCAAGGCAGGAGGGAAAAAAGGAGTCTTCTTGGATGTAGTCTGCTATTAGTATACTAGATATTCTAAATTCTTTCTCAGGAGTTGATTGGAAAATTCTCATGACAAATATTTTGAGCTTGTTGTTTTGTCACTTTAGGGATGTGGCACTTTCTGGACTATCAGCGTACATGATGCTGTATCCACATACTATGATGTGAAATGAAAGGCTTCATAAGTAATAGTAAGTCCAACCTGAGATTTAACATACATAAATGTAGCCATATATAAAATATGAATCATAATTATAAAAAGGAATAATTACACATAGAGGTGAGGAAACAAAGCAGAAGTGAAATACACTGTTGGTTACTACCAGATGGTGTGTCAACTGTCATTCTAAAAATTTTTAAAAAACATGAAAATAAACAAAAAACACCGAAGCTTTAGCATTTTATGGGGCAGGGAATCCATGAGTGGTCAGAAGTGCTTTATCCTGGGGCTGAGATGTATGGAGCTAATAGCAACAGTAATGACAGACACATTGCTCAGCATTCCCAATTACCTATGCCAAAAGTAGCCCATTGATTTATATCATCAAATATTTATTCTAGATTTTAAAAACCCAGTCATGTTACCATTATTACTGTTGCAAAATTTAATAAAGTTTAACTTGTTCACATTTTTTTCTTCCTTTTTTTCATGGTCTCTCAATCATCAAACCAGTACATTCATTGTCCCAGGGAAAGAGATGATCCAGTCTGATAAAGACTTTATTTCTCTGTTTCAGGTGTTGAAGCATATTGATTTTAAGTCCTTCATAGAGTGACTTTAAAATGCTATTTATGTGGTGCATTAAAATCCATCATGGTAAGAACAACTTAAAGATCTTTCTTTTAGCTGTACAATAATATTGCTATTGTGGCAAGAATACTTACCATGAGATACACCCTCCTCTTAGGTCTTCAAGTGTACAGTGCCATATTGCTATCTATGGGTACAATGTTGTTCTCTACATTTCTGGGACTTATTCCCCTTGCATAACTGAAATTTTATTTTTAGTTCAAAAAGCACAGTATTACATGTTAAATGCAAGTTTGAAGGCCTCAGACTATGTGATCCTCCAACCATAATGTTGGGAAGAATACAAGATAACACTGAATATCATTTTCTCATCCAAAAGAGAAGAATTTCACGACCAGGAATGTGCTAGAGGAGTGAGATCCAGAGGAATCTTGCATAGAATTTTAACATGTTTAGTCCCTAAAAAATTATAATTTTCAGTTTTTATTCATTTGGGTCAAACTCAAAGATTATGATGGACAAGGGTAAAAATAGAAATGCATAGATAAGTTGGGAGGTACTTTTGAGTAGGTAAGACTGGTGACTTGCTTTCAAGGTAAGAGTTACAAAGAAAGTGAACATGGAAAAATTAGGATAGAACTATCACAATGCTGGGTAAGATGTTTAAGGTAATAACATCAAGGAGGCCCAATCGTTCTGATTATTGTAAGTAAGTCATTCTGTTTCTCCATAAATACCATAAGATTACAGAGGAGGTTAAGATGCTAACTGCAGCTTCACATTGCTACAGATGGTAGCATTAAGAGGCATTTGTCTATTCTTAATATTTATTTCTTAATCTCTAATTTCTGGTGCATGATTTTTTTCTTATCCTTGGTCACAGATGAAGGATGTTTCTCCTAAGTAAGTATAACGAACACCTTTGAAATAGAAGAATTGTTGAATTTAGAAGAAGACTCACATGAAAACATTTCTTATCACAGGTCATGGCAGAGATGGAGTTATTAGCAGCAGATAAAGCAGGTCAAAGAATCAAGATGTGAAAATATCCACAAAAACTATGGAAGACAAGGGGGTAGGGAGTAGATTCAAGCAACAGAGTCATGGTGGATGGTGCAGGAGAGCCAAAGGGAAAACACAGCTGTCATCTGAGTGTACTCAGTGATCAGCTTCTCCAATGTTTCTTTAAAACTACTAGCAGCCTGAAAAACTTAATGCTTAATATGTTGATAAGAACTGCATATTTTAATGAAAACATTGCTTACTATAAATTCTTATCTATAATAGGTTGTGAGTGGATTTTTGCCTTGTATTCATTTAAGTACCTGGTAAAGCAGTACCCACTATTCTGAATATTTTCAATTGCTATGCTAGAGCAATAGTATGTTGCATTTAAATGACCTGAACAATCATTGATAAGTGTGACTATTAAATTTCATAAGTAATACTATTGATTTACCTGATCCTCATTTACAAATTAATCATATGTCCCCACCCAACCACAAATTTTCCCACAAGATGAAACTACATCGTTTCTCCAGAACACAGGACAAGGGGAATATTTGGCAAACCCCAGTCCACCTTTCAGGTTATTACCTATCTAACCCCCAATAAAGATAGACTACTTTAAGCAGGAGAACTCAAAATTCCTAGTGAGCCACGAGCTCAAACACACAATCCTGTATCTTTGTGAGGTCTTTCCTTCTTTGTCATACTTGAAATGGTTATTTGAGAATTTGCCCTTTTTGATGTTAGATGGCTTTCTCAGTCTCCTTATCCCTGCACTTTGCTGGATTCTAAAGATCATTTAAGCTTCATATTCACAACTTCACTAGCCTGCCATTTACTTTCTCTTGAGAAGGTTCATGTTTTTCTTTGGATAAATTTCTTGGATAATTTTGAATGCTATTCAGTTGACTGTGAGTGTTTTGTTATGTAATTCAGATTATGCTAGGTTCCTTTGAAGAATATTGACATTTGTTGTTTGTTTTAGTAGGCAATTAACTTAAATTGACTCAGCCTCATGGGAAGCAATTTCAATTTCAGTAAAATTTGTTGTAATCTGCACCATGTATATGTGGTTCAGTGGTCAGCCAGAGATGTTGGCAGAGCTGTATAGGGTTTGGAGCTCTGATATCTATGACTTTTTTCTTTCCTAGATTCCATCTCATTTTCCAGAACTTTGGTTCCCTGAAACTCTGTTCTGTTCCTTTATACCACAAGCACTGGGTATATTCTTTCATATTCTTTCTATTCCATGTGTTGCTATGTATGGCCTGTAATCAGGCTAAAATCATCAAGCCTAGAAATTGATTCAGGATCTTTATTTTTCTTTCAAATGTTTCTTTCCTTCCCGACTCTTCATGCTTTCTATATATTTTTTTCCCCCTAGAGTCAATGGTATTTGTTTCTGGGAGAGTGGATTAGATAGAAAATTAGAATTATTGGAAGTAGAACTTTAGAAACTAACTTTTCAGAAAGTAATATCTTTTTTGCAATACATAGAAAATTGATTAATTTTCATAAGTTTTTGCCTTCCCTCTCTAGAAAAAAAAATGGAGATGATCTATACGGTTTGTAAAGGAATTTTAACAAAGAAAATTTTTCCAGGTTTCTTCATTTGAGATAAGGAAAGGTATCACTATTTGTAAGAAACACAGGTGAAAATGGACATTATGGAAAATAATTATTTTTAAAACTAGCCTGAACACTTTCAGAAATAGATGCTACAAACATGACCAGCACAATCTGTTGATAAGAGGGAGTGAGAGCACAGCATACGCAGGTGAGGGGAAGTAACAGCTCACAAAGCTCAGGCTGTGCATCAGATGGGGAAATTGGAAGCTGGGTTCAAGCTGGGTCAGTAAACATAAAGATGTGATTAAGTTTAGTTTCAAATCATTAGCAAATGGTGCAGCTTTCCTGGAAACACAAATGTGAGAATTTTGAGAACAGATTCAGTGAATCCCAGAGCTCAGAAAACTATTGTTGTTTTCTATGAATGATAGACCTTTTGGAAAGTTCCCGTAGTGGGACAGCTGGAGCAAGAAAGTCATGCTAATGAAGACAGAAGTGGAGAAACCACACAGGAGCAACAGGACATACGGTCTCTCTTCAGATTCCCTTGTGTCCAGGCTGAATGTGATTGCTGGTGGCTGGGTTGTCCCAACCATGACATCACTTCCCTCCAGTGACACCAGAAGCACCACTACTACCTCCAGAGCTTCCACTCAGGAGGTGAGTGACAACACAGCTGACTTAATAACCAACCGATGAAGAGATGATTTCTACTCCCTACCCCCAGTGACCAAGGGAGCCCCCTGTCCATCCATCTTTCCCCAAGTTTTGCATGTTCTTTACCCCCTTCCCCCTGATGGCTATTCTGAATATTGAGACCATATATCCTTGTAAAATAAAACACACTTTAGATCAAACAGAACCTAGACTGTACTAATTCAAACATGAATAAAAAGTAAAGCATACCAACAGAAGTTATTACTTATAGACAACCCCCCTCTGTTCTCTCCTTCTGTAATGAGGCCTCATAGCCCTCTGGTTAGTTAGTGTTACCATTCAGTCTAACTCCTAGCTCCCTTATCCATACCTGCTGTATGAATTTATCTATGTCTAAATCATTACCTTCAGGTGTGTAGTGTGTTAGGGAAGGTGTGCTTGGATGATTTCTATCATAGATGAGACTTTTATTTTCCCATCTCTGTTAATCGCATGTATTTGGAAGGTTGTTATGTTTTATTTGATCAGAAAAGTCCTCTTTATGCCATCATATTAAATATTACTTATTAACATTGCCTGATTTCTCTATTATATATGTTCTCAATTGGAAGATACTTTATAAAGTCACCATAACTATGATGTCTATGCCAATTACATATTACTCTACCATCAGAATTATTTTTCCAATTCATGGCACCAGGCTAGCATAAGTTCCCTAGACACTCTGACAAAGATCAATTGCAAAGATGCACATAATGAAATACCCAAATCACTTCTCTTCATTAACAAACCAAAGCTATCTCCCCCGATTCTTTTTTTCCTTTTAACATGACTTAGGTGGGTACATCTGACACCTGGTATGGCAGGACACGGCTGACCATGACGTATAGACCATTACATACGTTTAGTTGTAAGCGTGGACACAGTGAATCAGGATGAGCTGGTTTGTCTTGCATTGTTCCTGAGCCTCCTTTTGTCCTGATTGTTTCAAGGTCAGAGGCCTGCAACAGAACTGAGGCAGCCACAGCAATACTGTCTCACTGGTTATTGTGATCACACCAGAAAGGCGTCTCATTTGGAATAGCAGCCCTGAGTTTATTAGAAGGGATAGGAGAAGGGAATGGAGGACACTGTCAAGGGAGAGAATGACCTTCTCACAGAGAAGGATGGCACATACCTCTGCCCTCCAGTTTTATTAGGGATACCCCAGAGAAGTTTCCAGAGAGTCTCCCCCAGATTTACCTCTTGACTTTTGACTGACAGCAGGACATCAGACTTTCGAGCCCCCAGTGCTTAAGACAATGCTGGGACACTTTGGCCCAAGCTCACTAGTTCTCATTGGAACCTGTTCTTATACATTTTATGGTTAGGAGGAATTGTCTTCCCTAATTTCTGGGATCTGGTTTACATAAGTGTCACAAAAGCCAGCCACCTCCCCCTTCCAAGGTAACTGTTTTCTTCTTATTGGCCTTTTAGGCTTGCATTTCTCATGTGAACATCATATCCCATTGACTTAAGCCAGGCAGGGCCACATGTAATTTGCTTTAAAAGAAAAGTGCAGGTCAGCACAACAGGCCCAGTTTACAGAATTGTCCCCTTTTCTTCACGTTCCCAACTGCTCACGACAATGTGCTTCCTATCTCTTATGACAACAGCAACCCAATTAACCTGACATGCCTCAGGATACCTGACCGGCCATCTATTTTAGGCCAAATGTAGTATATAGAGAGGGCTGAATTTTATGTATATTTGCTGAGGAAAACAGAACCCAGTGGTGTCACTTAATTACAAGTGGGAGCTGTGATTTCCTGCTCAGGATGGCAAGGACTCAACAAAGTTTAAAGCAAAAGGAAACACTTCAGAAGAAGTATATGTTAAAAGTAGCACAGCATGTGGTTTGACTAACAGAGATTTAAACAGACTGAATCGGTTTGGTTACACAACTTCCTTGGGGAACTTGCAGTTATCCACTCTCTGATGGTCTTCAAACACTTAACATACTAGAGGTCAGAGAAAAGAGAATCTCTGTACCGAGGCAGCATCTTCATAGATGTCTTGGCAGCTGGAAATTTGTGAACCAGTGCGGTGACATTTATAAGTCCTTTGATAGCTATGGATGATTAGGTGACCTTGATAGTCAGAGGAACTTTAAGTGTTTCCTCATACAACTGGAAAGCAGAACAGCCACAGGCACTACATTATCTGCGGACAAATATTAGAGAAATATTAGAAAAACACACACATACACCTCTGCATTCCTAAAGGGGGTGTTTAAGAAAGAGTAACTAGTTTAACGTCATAATTTCTTTAGAAGTGCCACAATTTCAATCCAGAAATAATGAAATGTCACTTTAGGAAAGTCAAATTTTTTAAAAGAAGTAAAAAGGACAGATTTCATAAGTTTAAGTAATAGTGTCACAACAGAAAGGAAGACTAAACCCTGAATTAAGAAAACGATTCCTGTGTATGATTTTGACAATTAAACACAAGAGGCAGAGAATCCTGGTGCTCTTTGTTCCAGCATAGAGGACAGTTGAAGCAGGAGGGAGAATATATACTATCTCCTGTCTTTTTCTATGAATTCCCTACCTCTGTGGAAAACCTCATCCTTTCCTTTTCTTCTTAGTTTACCCTTGCTTTTTGAGCCATGCAGCTTGTATAAATATATTTTCAGGGAAGTATGTTTCAGTCATTTATTATTGCTTATTTTGATCATAATCCAAACTCTCTTGAGTCTTTGTGGATGCTGGCATTTTGATGTTTTCTAATTGTGAAATAAAGAAGTCAATTGAATTCTGGGATCCATTAATGGGAAACATCAATTCCTAGATAGAACAATTCAAACACGATTTTGTTTATGACACACAAGATAAATCTGTCCCCAGGAAAAGTAGATCTAAATTTATTTCTCAACCAGAGACAGAAATTCATCCATGCTGTTTGAATATTTGAAAGGGGATACAGGTGATAAATGTCTACTGTACTTACCAGGAGACACATACTAAAATAACAAGTAGATTCAAAAGGTAAATATCTGGACATCCTCCATGAGGATATTAACTGGACTGACTTTGAATATACCCATTGTAAATTCTAGAAGTTATTAATCAAAGCAACATGATTAATCCAGCCACCTGCCTTGGAACACTTCTGGAATTCAACTTCTGTAAGTAGAACAGGGAATGCCTTCTTCGGTATCCTGTTTGGCTTAATACCTGGTCTTTACTGCTTCCTGGTTTGTGTGAACAGTGAAGGATTATTCATTCTCTCTCTGTGACTCAGCTCAACTCTTCTGCGGCAATTCGGAGGAAGGTCATGGGGGACAAATGAGATCATGTTCATGGCTTACCTCTCATATGCTCTTCTCCAATTCACACATTTATTTTTTATTTCATTTTCAATTGAGTTTATATTTAAACTAATAAAGAAGATGAAGGGGAAAAAAAAAAAAAAACTAACAGAGCTGTTCTCCAGGTACCAGAAGCAAGGCTGGGCTACTGTACTCTTGGACATCCTCAGGGGAATCACATAACTGTACTTTAGCACATATGCTAAAAATTACACTTTCTGTTTCATTTTTTTGTAATTAAAATTGTGGTCTTGGACAAAAAAATAACTATATTTCCATGTGCATAAAAGCTTAGATTGGCTGAGATACAATTTGTTGACTTTTGCTCACATTTATAATAAAGTCACATAGTTACACATAGTTGTAGAAGTAATTTTTAAGTCTATTTATTCTTATGAATTCTAACAACTTAATGTAAACATATAGCCACTAAGCTGCAATCCCTGGCAAAATATCAGAGAAAAAACTTAAAATTCATGCTGATTGACTGCTTACTGCCCCCCACTCACACCCATAAAAGAAGAATATCAGTAGCTGCCCACACTTTTTCTATTCTAATCCTAATGTTGTTACCTAGATTTTTTTTCTTCTTAGGGTACAGTTTGTGATTTGGAAAAATACTCTGATTTTGCTAAGGTACACAGATTGAGTAGCTATTATCCAACATGCTTGGAAGCAGAGTCTTTTCAGTTTCAAATATTTTCAGACTTTGGAGTATTTCAGATTTCAGACATTCAGATTAGGCCAGATTAGGGATGTTTAACCTGATATTGAAATCTTATCCTTTACCAAAGTGTTGAGTTTAGAAAACAGACAAAGGCCTGGCTAGCTCTTCAACATGGGATTTCCCTGTTCGTAGCTGCAGGTTCAGGTTATAAGAATTTGTGCCGGATTCTGTATTAGGAGATAAACAAGGAGGTGTGTTCCCCTCGTTGTTCATAGAAGCAATGCTGTAGTCACTAAGGAAGCCAAGTGTGTGGAAAACTCCAGCCAATGAAGCAGGACATGGAATGCCAGAGAATTGAAGCTAATACTCTTATTAAACCATGCCTGAAGAAAGCCCTGCCTCCAGACTTTCCATTTACAATAAGTAATAAATCCACTTACTCTTTAAGTCAGTTTGAGCTTGATTTTCTGACACTTGCAATTGAAAGAATCCTAAGGGCTTCACCCAGCTCAAATTTAATAAACGTTCCCTCAAATTTATTTTGAAAGTACGTTAATATTTTTATTCTCTTCTCATATTATCTGCCTGAATTTCATCAAGCCAGAATGTAGAATTGTAAGCTTGCCTTTGAAGAACATTTATAAGACCATTTACAACCTGTTACTCTATTTCAAGAGAGCTGACATAGTCTCATGTCAATATTTTGCACATGAATTTCTCTAATATATTTTCCTAAAAGTGATTTTTTTAGAAAAAAAAATATATTATACAGAGTAACCAAACTACAAATATGTACTAATCTGATGTTGAACATTAAATTTAATAAGAATTCTTTGTCCTGCCTAGAATTCTATCTTGCATTAAGCTCGAATTTGCTTTGTAAACAAATATAAAACTGGGTATACTATGTGAAACAGCGGTTTTCAGATCCAAGAAAGCAGAAAATCAAAGGTGCTAAGCCCCATGATTAATCCAGCCACCTGCCTTGGAACACTTCTGGAATTCAACTTCTGTAAAGAGGAGCACGAGCTGAAGAGATTAATCTTATTGAGACAGAAGCAAAAGATTGTATTTGAAGGAAGAAGGCAGTGACTTGATTTTGTAAAGTAAAATGCAAAAAAAAAAAAAGGAAAAGACACCTAAAATTATTATTCAGGTTTCTTGACTTTTTTTTTAATACTAAGTTAATTAGTTACAAAAAAGTGAAAACTGCACAAGGCCAGACGAAGAGCTGCTGGAGAGTTCTAAGCTGAAACACTCCCAGAACTTGCACAATGATGAAAGTATCTGTGTTCTGAACAGCAAGAGTAGAAAGAGATCCCTAAACCCTCAGGACATTCAGGAGACCAGGTTCAGTGGCCAGGTTTTAGTTGCGTGGCTAAACTGGCCCTAGAATTAAGTTTTAAATAGCATTAAAATAATCCTATCCAAGCTACCTACAAATAATTAAGCAGTGGCCTAAACAAAGTATGGTCATGTTTAAAGAGTGAAATCAGTCCTTCCCACTGAACAACTAAAAATCATAATGTCAAGCATTCAACCAAAAATTAGTAGAAATGTGGACAAGCAAAAAGCTAAAATTCAAAATGAGGCAGAAAATTTCAGGAAAAAAAAAAAACATTATCAATGGACTGAGGATGTGGTTCAATGGTAGAGTGCTTGCCTCGGTCATGCACTGCAAATAAATCAATAAAAATATTAATTAGAAGAGATGATGGAATTAACAGGTAATGATTTACAAACATAAATTTTTGTTTTTTTGTTTTACATATACATGCATGGATGGAATATTTTAATGAGTATTAAAATGGAGCAAAAAATATTTCTTTATTCCTTCCCCTGTTCCTCTGCTTGACTTGTCTTCTTTCATTTTTTGAGTTCTTTATACATTCTTTATACAGTTTTTGAGTTCTTTATACATTCTGGATATTAATCCCTTGTCAGAAGAATAGCTGGCAAAGTTATTTTTTTTTCTTTAGACTCCTTCTTCATGCTCTTAATTGTTTCTTTCATTGTACAGGAACATTTTAATTTGATTCTTTCCAATTTATTAAATTTTTTATTTTATTTGTTACGTATGACAGCAGAATGCATTACAATTCATATTACACATATAGAGCACAATTTTTCATATCTCTGGTTGTACACAAAGTGTATTCACACCATTTGTGTCTTCATACATGTACTTAGGGTAATGATGTCCATCTCATTCTACCATCTTTCCTACCCCCATACCCCCTTCCTTCTCCTCCCTCCCCTTTGCTCTATCTAGAGTTTGTCTAATCCTCCCATGCTCCCCCATCCCCAATCCCATTTAGAATCAGCATTCTTGGTTTTATTTCTTGGTCTTTAGGGAACCTATTAAGAAAATCAGTGCCTGCATCAATATTTTGGAGTGTTAATCCTCTTTTATTTAAGCAATTGAAAAGGTTTTTTGTTGTTTTTGTTATTTGTTTATTTGTTTTAATCTAATTTCTAGCTCTTTGATCCACTTTGAGTTGATTTTTGTGCATGGTAAAAAAAAATAGGAATCTAATTTAATTCTTCTACATTTGGAATTTAAGTTTTCCCAGTACCCTTTGCTAATAAGAGTATCTTTTCTCCAATGTATGTTTTTGGCACCTTAGTCAAACTATCTGTATGATTTGTCTCTGTGTGTTTTTTTCTGTTCCATTGGTCTTCATGTATGTTTTGATGTCAGCACTATGCCATCTTTGTTATTATAGCTGTGTAATGAATTTAAGATCAGGTAATGTGATAACTTGATTCCTGCTGTCCTTACTCAGTATTGCTTTACCTAGTCTGGGTCTATTATTCTACCATACAAATTTTAGTACTTTTTTTTTCTAGTTCTGTGAAGAACTGTGTGTGGCATTTTGGTGAATTGTATTCATTTTTTATATTGCTTCTGGTGGCATGGCAATTTTGAAAGTATTAATTGTTCCTATTTATGAACATGTGAAATTTTTTAATATTCTAAGTTTTTCATTTATTTCTTATGTGCTGTATAGCTTTTACTTTGGAGGTCTTTCACTTCCTTGGTTAAAATTCTTCCCAGTCATTTCTTTTAGGTTATTGTGAATGGGATTGTATTCCTGATTTCTTTTTCACCAAGCACATTATAAGAGTATAGGAAACTTACTGATTTTATTATGTTGATTTTGTAACCTACTACTTTGCTCAATTTGTATATCACATTAAGTATATATAGGTGAATCAATGGAAGATACATAATAAAATCAAACAGAATGTTTTATGTTGAAAATATAGTAACTAAAATAAACATCTCCTTGAATAATATTAGAAACTAATTTTAAAAAATAAAAAAACAGCAATAGCCCAATGATGAACTTTTATGTATAACAATGGCCACTGCAGAATCAGATGCAGAAAAAGAAAAGGTTAAAATAAATTAGAGACATATAGACATAGAAAAATAATTTGATGCATACTATATATACTTGGAATCAACAAATTTGGTGGGCAGAGAATATTTCTTAAATAAATAAAGGCTGGAAAATTTTCAACTTTAATGGGAACCTGGGAAAACAAAAACGCATCGTTTCTTGTACTATGGAGCTGGGATACTTCCCTTTTTTTTTTGTTTTTGCTTCTCATTTCCAATTGTGATCCCCCTCAATCATGTCTCTTTCTCTTTTATTTTCCATTTCAGCCTTGAAGTTTGTCTGTGCAGATATTTTGAACTTTACTTTCTAACCTAATATCTTATTCTGGTTAAAATTTGGCATATGCTATGAGGGGAATATCTATGATTTGTTTGGGGAGCTTTGTTTATTCAGCTTGAAAAAGCTGCAGCAGATTTCATTCTGACTTTCCAGACTCCCACATTAATTTATGACCTTAATGTTTGGCAAACTGCAGAAGGGAAAACAACTGAATTTTGCATTCTTCAGGTTGAGTTCCTTGGGTCATACTCTAAATTCCAGCATCTTCCACATTTTCATATTAGAATATTTCTGCCAACAGAAGGCGTCCCCCAGATCCTCCAC
Source organism: Callospermophilus lateralis (assembly GCF_048772815.1). Lineage (NCBI taxonomy): Eukaryota > Metazoa > Chordata > Mammalia > Rodentia > Sciuridae > Callospermophilus > Callospermophilus lateralis. Next base: position 9,401,135 of record NC_135318.1, read on the forward strand.
CTCTACTAGATATAGTGAAGGTTCCTAAGGAAGGAAATGGCCACCTCAGCTCCCCACAGGAAAAGCTCTTCCAATTCTTCAATTTTAGATTTCCTTATACCATTAGCCATTCAATATTTTAACCAATAACAATGTGTTTCTTCTTTTTACCTTTGACTTTTTGGCTTACCTGTGTTTAAGTGGATGTAATGTCATGTCAGTATGAACTACCTCCACCTGAGTCCCTGCATTTACTCTATTTAATAGTAGAATATAACATGAAATCAAATTGTTATGTTTCTAAGGGAAAAAAAAATAAATCAGGTTTAATCAATGAACTCCAAAAAAAGACAAGGCAGTGCAAAACAAACTGGAAAAGAATCTAAATGGCCAAAAACAGAATGAATTGACAGATAAAATATATGAACCATACAGTTGTTAGAAAAATGAGTAAATGCATCACAATTCAAGATGGTCTTTAAGACAGGATGTTTGTGGAGAGATGTGCCTCATACCCCCTTGCCATTGGCTCACCCTGCTCCTGGCGGAAAGGAGAGCTTATTTTTTCCCTCTGGGCCAATGGTATATTCAAGGACAAAGGTCCTTTCCTCCTTGTTATGTTTTTCCCTCTCACCTGAGCTTTTTTATTGGCAATAAATCCAAGAAAGTAGTTTATGAGAACTCCTTCCAGAAGGAAGGACACTCAATTGAGGAGTCTTTGCCTTACCACTTTTTCAAACAATGAGAATTTACTACATACCACGAGTTTTCCCCCAACTATTATTTTTTCGAGGATGAGATTTTTACTCAGTTCTCTATAGCCTAAACATCGAAGAACTTTTAGAAAAAATCCAGCAGTCAGATAAGAATTTTGCTGAATACCCCGTCATATCAAGTATTAAGAGCCACTATTTTGCATCCCTTATTAGATTTTTTTAAACGGTCTTGTCAGTTAGTATCACACTGTTATTTAAGTGATTTTAATTTTGCAAAAGGTTATGTGTAATGGTATCACCATGCTTTTTAAATAATATTCATGTATACCTTTTATGAGTAAATTAATTCCATACCCTAAATATTATAATTAAATTTTAATAACCAACCCTTTATAACTGCAGCAGCAATTAGGATATTTAAAACAGTTCATAATTGTAGATATTTTATATGGTAAAGCAACAGTTTTTTTTTTCCTTAATTATGTTAGAAAGAAACTACAAATGTAGACTGATGATTATCTGAACACGTTGCAGTGAGTCATTTTAAAAAGTTTAAATAAAATAAGACAATATGAGTGATATCCATGGATTAAAGGTTTAAAACTAATGAAAGGAAATCATACTTGTGATGTAAGCTTTAGAAACTTGGGAAATTATTTTCTTTTAAACTCCTCATTTACTGGTAATGGAAGATATTAGGCATTACATTAGGTTGCTTTATATCCTAAGCATGTTTTAAGATCATAAAAAAACAACAAAAAAAAAGCCTTATGCATCATTATAAGGAGCTGAATATCACAACATTCTGTAGATTGTGGTAGCATGGGCTCGTTGCACAGTGTGTTATGCATCTGGCATGTGTCACACATTGTTGTATTTTATTTGAGGAAAACTGATTGTGTCTGTCTCCTCAAGAGTCTATTGGCCTTTAGTGGGGAAAGAGAATGCAACTTACAAGCCACATAAGAAGTGATAATGATCCATGGGTCTAGGTTTATGTAGGACAAAAGTCCGTTTGTAAAGTAGGAGCCACTCAGCTCCCCACGAGTCAGACAGGAGAAGACTTTAACAGCACTCTGCTGGGCTTGCAGCATGCAGAGGACTTTTCTAGACACAAAAGGGGCATCTGAGCAGCCAGGTGTCAAGGCCACCAGGAAGGACGGTGAGGGAGAATGAAAGCAAGAGCCAAGGTCATTCACATTCTGACAGAGGATGAGCTCCAGGCAGCCTCTGGCTTCCCCCGACTCCATTTTCCCAGCACAAGAGCATCTCAGAGGGTCAATCGGACGCAGGCAAGAGGGGTATCACACAGCTAAGGACTTTGTACCTCTGTGGCTGGAAATCAGGATGTGGAGAAGGCAGAGGAATAATTTTACTAGAAGAATGCTGAGTGGGAGAGAAGCCTGTTCTAGTCAATGATCCCTCAAGGAATATCTGGAAGCACCTCTGCCGAGCCTTCCTCCTGCCAGCGAGCATTCAGGGCTGTGCAAGAGCCAGCCTCAGAGAGAAGTAAGTCCTTGTGTGAAACTCCCCCAGAGACTCAGTGCCCCGAGTTCAGGGTGAGAATGCACCTTCCCTCTGGTACCCACCAGGCCAAGCCCTTTAATGGCCTAAGGTTGGGACCAAAAGATTCCAAATCAGATTCTGTTCTGGAATAGGACTTCCCAACGAGAGGAGAGACAAAAGAAAGAGTCATTTTGGAGGGTAGAGCACATTAGTGGGACCAGTACACAGTGTGTCTGCACATGGTGTTGAGAAGGGCCGTCTGCAGTTACTGTGGTGAGAAAGTAGGCAAGAGCCACACTGCAGCGTGTTTTCCTGTCATTATAAGGCATTGGGATCTGGGCCTTAGTGGAACTGCTGGAGATTCAAACATTTTTAGATGGATATTTGTTTCCTGATTGAAATGACTTATTTAGGATTGGAGGATTTGCTTCTAAGAGATGGGACAGATGATTTTTTACTGATCAACTATTTCCTATGTAGGGTTAAGAAACATTAAACCCACAGCAACTGAATTCAAATAGATAAACTTTTTTTGAATAGGAATCCAATGATTGACTGAAGAATATCTGTCATTTTTCAACCACATATATTTTCTTGTGATAATATAGCCTAGGAGAAGATAGTATGATTTAAAGGCTATCACCATGACCATATATTTTAATTACCCCATGGAAACAAAAATTCTTCATTCATTTAGCTCAACACTTATCAAAAATGATTTTCTTTAATTTAAAAAGGGGAATTAATTTTCAATGCAAAGAGCTTCAATGTCTATGTCAACGGATTTATATATATCAGCTCATGTAATAGTCACCATAATCTTAAGAGCGAGTACTTAAAATCTTTTTTCTTGTTTTGGATGACTTATTTTACAGATGGAGAAGATACACCAGACTAGGTAGGTAATCCAGAACATCACATGGAGAAAATGGGTCAGGGCCCTTCAGTCCTCTGCTACTGACACCAAGAGAATTGTCGCCTTTAAACATTTTGGCCGAAAAGCAGATGTTTCTTATCATTCTCATGCTTGTGAACATTATGTGGATTCTCTGCCATCTTTCAGTTTTATCTGCATAAATATGGCACCACTACACACATCCTAGAGTGCTTTGGATTCTCTGTTGTATCTTTTCAATGGTTTCTGAATGGTATCTAAAGTCATCACAGGGTAGAAGCAGAGAATGGGAAGACAGGTTAAGCATGGCAGCACACAGAGAAGTAGCATCAAATGATGGTGGTACCAGCAATGAAAGAAGGATGGGAAGACTGGGAATGGCCAAGAAAGGAAGCAGCCTGTCTTAAAAGATACTCTGGAAAATGTAAATTTTAACTCTGTAGACTGAGCATGTAATTCAGAAATAGGGCACATGCTTGGCATGCACAGGCCTTGGGTTCAATCCCCAGCACCAAAAGTAAAGGAATGAGTAGTCTTCCATAGAAAGAAAAGAAGTTTTGCTGTTTTTGTTTGCAAAAGTAGTTTATAATCAGTGTTTTAAGAAGCCAAATCAATTTAATGACCTAGAGCCTTTGGCAGTGAGGCCTTTTATAGCTTCCGGGGTCTCATGCCCATGACTGCTGTGCTTCCTGGGTACACTGATATTCAGGACGTACACAGCATGACCTGATTTTTGAGACAAGACATCACTCACTGCCTAGTTTGGTCTAAGGTCAGACAGGCCTGAGTTCCTTCATATGCTTACTTTTTGTATTAATATCCTGAAGAGTTAGTAAAATGGAAAGGATAAAATTTACCTCCACGGGGCCATTAAGAAGTTTTATGAATTAGAATTACTGGCTCACTCTAGTCACCTAATAAATGAAAGCTCTTTGAATTATTTCCACCTTTACTAAAACTCATGAAAGACAGAAACATATATCCCTTAGTATAAATTCATTCCTTTGTTCATTTTTCAAATTAATATTAATTAACATATGTGCTCAGCACTGGGCTGGACAATTTCATTTTTTTTATTTGATCTTTATATCAAGGTCAAGAGATTGCTATTATTTACTGACATTTTCTAAACAGGGAAACTAAATTCTAAAAACAGCACATGAATCTTTTAAATAAGAGTTATCATATAAAGGCTTTTTTTCTTTTTTTTTTCTTTTTTTTTTTTTGCTAAAAGACAGTCACACGACCACTCTAGAACTTTAGATCTTTATTATTTTTTTGCACATATAATATAGCATAAGAGAGAAATATCCAACGGAACAGTGATATCTTTCACATCCTGGAGCCTCTCCTACCACCCCAGGGGAGGTAGGTAATTTCAGAGCAGTTGTACGTAGAATTGTTAAATTTGTCTTTCATTTCATTCCCCAAATATCTTTTCCTCCTTAAAAATCATAGCCATCACCAAGTCCATACTCAGAAGTCATCCTCCCATTTCTGCTCCCCTCCACCTTCCACTCTAGAAAGTCCACAAAGCTATCTAGTTCATATCCTGAAATAATCTTGAACTCTCAAACCCATCATTGTGTCGTGATTTGTTTTTTTTGAAACCTCACAATAATCTCGATACCTATCTCCCTATCCCATGTTCAACTATATCCAACATACCTTCCTTTGTGCTCCCAGATGGATGGTTTTCAAAATGCAACAATACAATGGAAATCCCTTCCTGAAAGCTTTCAATGGCTGCGCACTATTGAGAGAATAATTTTCAAAGACTTCACTCATTAAGGTGCCCAAGTCCCTGTGCTTTGTGGTTTCCTTCTCCTGAAAACAGTTCAGTAAACTTCTGGATTATGTATCACATCAATTGAGTCAGAAATGTTTTCATTATTTTCTGTTGAGAAGGGTTAATAGTTGTTGGCTGCTTAGAAAATAAGTAGTGATTTCTGGTTTTAAATTCTAAAGAATAGAGATCATATATATGTATGTGTGTGTGTGTGTGTATAGTTTTGTTGTTATTGTTGCTATTAATTTGAGAAATTTAATTTAAACTAAGACATGCATCAATTATTTGGACTATTTAAGCTTCTCTTCACAAAACACAACTCACATGAGATAAAGAAAATCAAAGGCACATTCTTTCATATGGATGTCAATGAAATTTGATATCTTTTCTTGATTCATGTTAATAAATATTAGTGACAAATGCCACATCAAAATTCTAGGAGTAAGGTATGATCCATGCTCCAGTGCCTGTGCATGTAAGTAATATGTGTCTTTGCCTTGATGCAAGAAGACATATTATTAAGTAATAACTAAAAATAAAAATAAAACAGTTCAGAAATTTTTCCAAAATCTTGAATGTGGATGTTTAATGAGTTTTCACAAAAAAAGATTCATAATATGTACGTGACTGTTTAATGGGAAAACTGCTGTCAAATTTGATCCCAATTAGAAGTGACTGTTCCTCCCACTAAAGGAATTTAAATTTCCTCCCTTCATCACACCACAGCAGAAAACGCAGCGCACAGAAATAGCTAGCTGTTTGGGGAGTTGGTGGAGGAAGAGAGAGAGATGGAGAGAGGGAACAGGACTGAGAGACAGGGAGAGAGGGAGGGCAGTACTCAATAGAAACTGCCAGATGATAAGCTATGGCTGGAAAATAAACCCTTGTTAACAGAGCAGTGTCAAGTGAAATTTGAGAATATTCTTAAGTGCAGAGGACATTTAGTTTCAGGCAACATTAAACAGCATCAGGATTGGCTTTGTACGCCAGAAATCAAGTGGAACACATAATAGGGTCAGTAGAACATAGAGGGAAGACAATTCAGATGTGAAGACAATTAAGGATGTTCTTCTCATGGTCACACTTACGCAAGGGTGTCATGGCTCTCAGGTGAATTGATTTTTTGTGCATTGCTATGCCCTATGCACTGATCTGAGCATGGGTGGATGAAGAAATAGGTATTTCTATATCATCTCCATAGCATGGTATGATTTTTTGCTAATTACTCTATTTATTTTACTCATAAAATCCTGAAATTATTGATTTTTGGTTCCAAGGATTGGACCCATGGGTGCTTAACCACTGAGTCACATCCCCAGATATATATATATATAAATTTTGAGACAGGGTTTTGCCAAATAGCTGACACTGGCTTTGAACTCTTGATCCTACTGTCTCAGCCTTTCAAGCTGCTAAAGTTACATGTGTGTGCAGCTGCGTCCAGTAAGGAGGATATTTTAAAGTGAGAGAGTTAATGTACTTGAAAATCTCTTGGGGTTTGCTAGTTTAACAAGGTTTTGTTGCTTACGCTAAACAAGCTCAACATGATGTTTTAGCCAAAGAAATGCTTTTTCTCATGGTCTAGTCCATACAATTAATTTCAAAGAAATTTAATGGCCCTTCAGGTATCTATTCTTGGTGACTCTTCTTTCAATTCATATTTAGTTTGTGTCAGGCAAAATTTGTTCTATTTCTGATTGCTACCTTTGTGGTAAGGCAGTTAATACCGTCTTGTCCACAAACAATAAGCTGGATGAGTCACATGTGGTTAGCTTTTAAAATGGCAACAGTGTTATCATGAGGCTTTGATTGCATCTTAAGTTTGCTTTCTGGCAATTTACCAGAAGCGGTTCTCTGCTTAAGGCGATATATGGTTGATTTCTTGCTGATTCTTGGTGGACAGCACTTCTTAGGGAAGACTCCTGAGGACTGATGGCCACTAATATAAATTTGAATTTAGAGAAGAAATGAGCGTGGAAAATTCCCACGCTGTGCCAGCCTGCTTTGACAGACCTCTGTGATTTAGCATCCCTCCCTGACAGTGTGAATTATAATTAAATCGCAGACATATGGAGGGCGAGTAACTGAATGTCATTTGAGCTGTCTACATAGAGAGGAGGAGGAGGAGGTATGAAAAGAAATATATGGAAACTAGTTTCTAAAACCATTTCTGCTTTGGGAAGATTGATATAGCAATGTCGTCCGTAGGTGCTGATGAATCATTGGTCCAGAGAGAATGCTACCGTATAAGAACACTTTTTCCAGACATCATCCTCTCGCCATCCCTCTGCAGTAACCATCCCGAGGACAACTCAGCCCATCTGATATTTACTGTCTGATCTGTTCATTGGGCTTGGAAGAGTGAGGTATTCTTTTAAATTGGAGTCTTAACGTGGCACAGAGAACTATCCATAATGCAAACACCTTGGGTTTGGAATGGAATGAGATCCTGAGATGAAACTCTGGAGGTACAGAGGAGGTGATCACATCTCACACTGAGTGTCTTCAGGGGAAGCAGGGGTACTGTGCAAAAGAATCCCAGAGGTAGATAATGTGATTGGCTACACAAAGCCTCTCACATTCCCTGCTCCTTGTAGTGTTCTACCACAAAGCTTGGAAACAGACACCTTTTTTGATTAATGAGTTGATGGTGGAATTAATAGGGAAGGGTCTCTTGAGTTGTAGAGGGAGCTGTAGAGCCACTTTGACCATTTTGCCCCTCTGTCTGGGCTTGCCATGATAAGGAGGTAGGAGTACGGGAGAGGAAGACTGAATCTCAGGGATGAGACATGAAAAGGAAGTACATACACTCAAGATGGTAGAAAACAAATTTAAAAGTTCTGGATCAGTTATGCCATTATTGAGTAGCTTCTCACATCAAGTACTTCCTGCTATGTTTAACAAATACATCCCTAAATGGCTCCCTATTAACCTTATTATATAACTCAAGCTTTCGGTTTTGCTTTAAGGACTAGGCAACATAGACACTCCAAGAGTCCACCTTTGGCTTCCTCCCAGTGGCATGCTTTGCCCTGCTGCCATGATGGTGTCTTTCCCAATACTGAACTTGTGGGGAGTTTTTACCCTCAATGGCATCAGTGAGATTCTTTTGGCTGGAGTCCTCGTTCTTCACTTTTCTGATTGGTGACTAAACCTAATTTTCATGACTGATCTGAAGTTCCACTTACTCAAAGAATCCTAACATGAACCCTATTTTAAACTGATAAAATTTTAATTAGAAACTTATTTATGTGATGAATTCTTTCATGTTAGTCTCCCCTACTGTGCTGTAAGTTGCTACCTTGTATTCTTCTATCTCTAGCAACATTCATGGTGCCTGACACATAAAAGGAACGCTTAATAAGTGTTTGCCGAATGAATGAGTAGATAAAACAAAACATAAATCAATTTTCTTTTGATAAATGACTTTGTGGCCTTATGACACTCTCAATAGCAAAGAGAGATCATCAAATGGAGAAGTCTCTAACCATAAAATATGCTTATGTTTTTGTACTTGACTTAAATTTCCTTCCCTTCTCCCCCCTGGAGGACATGTTCCTTAAAATAACAGAGAAGAGTAACAAAAATTTAAAAAAAGAAAGAAAGAAATCTAAAAGAATTTAAAGAAGAGTGGAATTTAGTCCTATTTTTATTTGATCATCTTATAGATACATAGAAAAGCTATAGTAGACGATCTTATAAAAAGTCAAAAATCGGGCTGAGGCTGTAGCTCAATGGCAGAGCACTTGCCTAGCATATGTGAGTCACTGGGTTTTATCCTTAGTACCACACAAAAATAAAATAAAAAAGTGAAAAACACTTCCCCTCCAACTCCTCTGCCCTATCTAGAGTTCATCTATTCATCCCATGCTCTCGCTCCCTATTCCACTATGAATCAGCCTCCTAATATCAAAGAAAACATTCATCATTTTTTTGGGGGGGTTGGCTAACTTCACTTAGCATTGTATTCTCTAACTCCATCCATTTACCTGCAAATGCCATGATTTTATTCTCTTTTATTGCTGATTAATATTCTATCTCAAAGCCATAGACAAAGAAGAACAAACCAACACCAAAAGCAGCAGAAGACAGGAAATAATTAAAATCAGAGCTGAAATCAATGAAATTGAAACAAAAAAAAATTGAAAAAGTTGACAGAACAAAAAGTTGGTTCTTTTGAAAAAATAAATAAAATTGACAGAGGAGAGAGAAAACTCAAATCACTAACATATATGATGAAAAAGGAATATCACAACAACATATACAGAAGATAATTAAAAATTATTTCAACAACTTGTACTTCAATAAAATAGAAAATATTGAAGCCATCGACAAATGTCTAGTCATATAATTTTCTCAAATTGAATCAGGATTATAGACACAATTTAAACAGAACAATTTCAAGTGACAAAATAGCAGATGCCATCAAAAGTCTACCAACCAAGAAAATCCCAGGACTGGATGGACACACAGCTGAGTTCTACAGTACCTTTAAAGAAAAACTAATGCCAATACTCTCCAATTTATTTCAGGAAATAAAAGAGAGAGAGAGAGAGAGAGAGAGAGAGAGAGAGAGAGAGACAGCACTTCAACTCATTCTATGAGGCCAATATCACCCTGATTCTAAAACCAGGCAAAGACACATCAAAGAAAGAAAACTTCAGACCAATATCTCTAATGAATATAGATGCAAAAATTCTCAATAAAATTCTGGCAAATTAAATACAAATATATACAAAAAATATACAGATCGTGTACCATGATCAAGTGGGATCCAGCCCAGGGATGCAAGGTTGGTTCAACATATGGAAATCAATAAATCAATAAATTCATCACATCAATAGATTTAAAGATAAGAATCGTATGATCATCTCAATAGATGCAGAAAAAGCATTTGACAAAAATACAGCACCCCTTCATGTTCAAAACACTAGAAAAACTAGGGATAATAGGAATATATCTCAACATCATAGAGGCTATCTATGCTAAGCCCCAGGCCAACATCATTCTAAATGGATAAAAATTGAAAGCATTCCCTCTAAAAACTGAAACAAGACAGGGATGCCCTCTTTCACCACTTCTATTTAACATAGTTCTTAGAACACTGGCCAGAGCAATTAGACAGACAAAAGAAATTAAACACATACACATAGGAAAAGAACTCAAATTGGCACTATTTGCTGATTATATGAATTTATATACATGCAAGATCCTAAAAGTTCCACCAGAAAACTTCTAGAATTAGTAAATGAATTCAGCAAAGTAGCAGGATATAAATTCTACTAATTTTGGTGTTGATTTTTTCTTGTTTTTCAAGGGCTTTGAGATGAAATGTTAGGTCAATTATTTGTTGACTTTTTCTTCTTCTAAGAAATAAACTCCATGCAATGAACTTTCCTCCTAGTACTGCCTTCTTAGTGTCCCAGAAATTTTAATATGTTGTATCAGTGTTCTCATTTACTTGTAAGAATTTTTTAAATGTTTTCTTAGATGTCTCTTGCAACCCATTGTTCTTTCAACAGTATATTATTTAGTCTCCATGTGCTAAATTAATTTTTATTTTTTATTTTATTATTGATTTCTAATTTCATTCCATTATGATCTGATAGAATGCAGGGTAGCATCTCTACTTTTTTGTATTTGCTAAGTTTTGCTTTGTGGCATAATATATGGTCTATTTTAGAGAAGGATCTATTTGCTGCTGAAAAGAAAATGTATTCATTCATTGAAGGATGAAATATTCTATATATGTCATTTAAGTCAAAGTTACTGATTGTTTTATTGAGTTCTATAGTTTCTTTGTTAAGGTTTTGTTTGGAAGATCTATCCAGTGGTGAAAGAGGTGTGTTAAAGCCACTCAGAATTATTATGTTGTCATCTATTTTAACTTGGTAAGAGTTTGTTTGATGAATGTAAATGCTCCAATGTTTGGAGCATATATATTTGTAATTGTTATGTCTTGTTAATGTATGGTTCCCTTGAGCAATGTGAAATGTTCTTATTTATTCCTTTTGATTAACTTTGGCTTGAAGTCTACTTTATTTGATATGAGGATCGAAACCCCTGCTTATTTCCGCAGTTCATGTGAGTGGTATGAGACTGAAGCACAGTGCCCTTTGGTCTCCAGGTTTCTCTGCTCTTTGCCTGCTCTTTGTTCTATCTGTCTGAAGAAAGACTTTCTCTACATGTTTTGCTCAATACGTATGGAACATGATGCATTGAAACTCCTGAATTTTGCTTATATAGCTTCAGACACTTATAGAGAAACCTATTTTTTCTCCTTGATTTCTGTTCCAAAATTCCAAAGGATCAATATTTATTGGACTGGAATTATTTATTTTCCCATCTACACACCATTCAGCTGTAGTGATATTGTGCCATGACCATGAATTTTTAAATTCTAAGTCATGATTTACTAACATGGTAGGATTTATTGTCATGATAACCATGCATTTGGGGTGTGTGTGTGTGTGTGTGTGTGTGTGTGTGCATGTGCATATGCATGTGTGTGGAGACAGGTGTTGGTGAAAAGAATAGTCTGATTGCTCAGGAAAATGAAACAGTGTTCAGAAATTCTATGCTTAGTGGCAGGTGCTGGCATGCCGGGTAGGCACAACAGTTCCTATAGTTTGTATCCTGTGGACTCTTAATTCAGGAGTTGACCTTTCCCATTGTTCTGTGTTGTATGTCTCTTTATCTCAAAAAAAAAAAAAAATCATATGTTGGAGCTCTTGCCTTCATGTCATGGTATTTAGAGGTGGAGTCTCTCAGAGGCAATTAGGTTTGATTCAGTCATGAGAGTGGGGTTCTCAGAATTAATTAGTGTTCTTAAAAGAAAAGGAGGACTCAGAGGTCTCTGTCCATGCACTAGTAGAGTAGAAAGGTCATGTGGATTCTCGGTGAGTAGGTGGCTGGCCATATGAGTCAGGAAGCAGGCCCCTATCTAGGAGCTGATCCATTAGTACCTTGATCTTGGACTTTTGCATGGATCTATAAAAACAAAATCCCTCTTGTTTACACCACCCAATCTGTCATCTGTTTGTTACAGCAGCCCAAGCCGACTAGAACCCCATTGTAAGGATCCAACCAGGAAATAGAATGGGTGCACCCTTCAAGGGACACTCTCCATCTCTGAGGCTGTCAACCCATAAGGCTCATTGACATGGTTCAGTTGAAAAACAAGGTACCTGCTGTGCTAGGAGGTGAAATACGGAGATAATTAAGAAGCAGTTCTTAAATGAGCATCAGTCCTAGAGATGAAGGAAAGCATGTGACTGATGTTCAGTGCAGCTAAAAGAGGAAGGCTTGCGGTGCAGTGAAGAGGAATGAGAGAGAGATCAAGTCTGTAGAGTAGCCAGCGATGTGGCAGAGACCAGATGTGAATTCATTCAGTTTTACTGATAAAAAATGCCAGGGAAAACGTCAGAGAAATCAGATGTTGCAGGTAGACAAATCAATATTCAAAGACAGGCACAGAAGTATTAGAAATCATGCAGATTTGTGCATACACTCATACCAATATTATTTTTTAATTAGTTTAACTTTTATCAAAGTAATACATGATCGAATTTAAAGAGTCCATTAGTTCTGCAAAACTAGTTATGAAAAAATTTTAGGTCTTATCCTAACCATTTAATTCTCTACAGAAGCAAATACTTTGAACTCTATTAGCTAATTCTGTTAATAAATGACAAACTTACATAACCACTTATTGATTTTTCAGTTTTTCTTTTTATCTACCGACTTTCTAATGTAGAAGACAAGAGTTTAGCTTTGCTTATTCCTTGGATACATTCACTCTCATCTATCATTCTCTCTCCTTCCTCCCTCTCCCTCTCCCTTTCCCTCCCTCCACACTCATTCCAAGTTCATCTTTCTAACATAATTTTTTTTTTAAAAACCAATACTAAGTGCTAATATTTTTCTATTGAAAACCGACATTTTGCTTTTTTATCTTTCCTGGAAATGTTAGTTTTTCCCTGGAGCTTTCACTAGTTGAATATACACAGACATACTCTCCTTTAACCCTTACAGGAATTCTGTGAGATGGTATTATTATGCCCCCTTTACAGATGAAGATAATGTCTCAAAGTCTCATAGGGAGAAACTGCTGTGGTGGTACTTGAACACAAGAGCCCAGCTCCAGAGACCACTGGGAGCTGAAACAGGATTGTACACTGATTCTCAGTTGTGATCCCTTTTGTACCTATTGTTTTAATTGTCTTTATTGTTTATCGCATTTCACTTGAAATTGCCCTTCTATTGTGTAAATCTCCTTTATTCTTTCAAATTCATCACATGCCCTATAAATTTGATCTTGTGACCACAACTTTCTCTCTGGCTTTCATTAACATTGATCTTGAAATTTTAATATTTATCATATGTTCTTAATTTCAAAGAATTCTTTTTTAAATTTTGGTGTCTTTTGTCATTAAGGGTGGGGACTGGCACTGGGTATGAAATCCAGGGCTTTGTGCATACCCTCTGAGCTACAGGCCCACTCTCATTTTTGTGTCTTAAAACAATCTGTCTTCACTCTTTGGAAACTGCATTTTAAGAAAGTTCTTCTCCTCGAATGGTCTCTCTTTCCTCCAGATGATTTATTTTTATTAATCATTTTGGTGTGCTTTATATCATTTCCATTAAAACCTAGTATCTTAGGTCTTCTCCTCATATGAAAGTTGGGACACTTGAATGCTCACTCACTGGAAGTTCTGTATTTATAAATATTGGTTTGATTTTCCTATGATCTGTATCAACAGGGATCTCTTTCTGTGTCTCTTCACAGAACCATCAATGCCAAGGCCCTATGCTGATGCCTGTTTTGGGGAAACTTGGACGTTTTACACAGTAGGTAAATTTTCATTTAATCTCCAAACTTTGGAATGGTACCAGTACTCTCTTTCTGAACAAAGTACTTTTGAGAACTTTTCTCTAATGGATAAAACTTCTGTCTTCTGTCACACTTGAGTCCTGCTCTATTTGTGTGTCTGTGTGTGTGTTGCTGTAACAGAAGAATACTCAACACTGGGTAATTTATAAGAAAGAGAAGTTTCTTTCTTAAAATTCTGGAGGCTGGGAATTAGCCTATTTGGTGTCTGATACTGACCTGTCTCCACTTTCAAGATGGCCTTTTAAACACTGCATTCTTCAGAGGGGGAGGCTCTCTTCCTTATATAGCCAAAAAGCAGAAGAGCCAAGAGATCAAAAGGAGGCTGACCTTCCCTTTTATGCTAGTGCCCAGGCAGCTGAGGCCACAACAAAGCCAAGGGGCTTTGGTAGAACTTCCTCAGCTTTCCTGCGTTCCCTCCTCCAAGTTCTAAGTCAATTGCCAACTTGTTTTTCAACTGTCCACTCTGCTTTCCTTCCCCTCTCCTTAGTTTACCCTTCAAACTCTTCACTGCCATCTTGTAGGGTTCTAGGAATGAGAGCAGCCAAAGGCCTGTGTCCCATCTGCCTCTTTATTAATAAGACAACAACGTCTATATATTTTATTCTGCTTCTGGTTTTGCTTTATTTTTGCACAATGACTTACCAGTAAAGTGTTTCAATAATATTTACTACATTACTCTCTCTCTCTCTCTCTCTCTCTCTCTATATATATATATATATATATATATATAGTTGATATTGATATAATATAAAAACTTTCCCTTATTACAGCTTTTGTTAAATTTATGAATCCCAAATCAGGAAAACTAACTGAAAAATTTTCTTCTCAGTTTGGTCACTTTTTTTTTTCCTCTTGGCTAAAAATATAAATAAATAAATGAGAATATATGTTATGTACTATAACAATTTTGATACACAAATAGAGAATCAAACAAGAGAAAATACATTCATAAAATGAAGGAAAGTAATTCATTACTGCAAAACATATACCAATGTGGTACTTATTTACTTATGTTATTATTATTTTTTGTAACCTACTAGTGTATCATCGTCATTAGACAGGACTATTTTAGTAAATGTGTTCAGGCACCTCTGCTGTCAACTATTGCTATGTTCACATCATGTTGTATGATTAGGAAAATTGTTGCAGAAAATCAATTCAATGGAGAAATGAACCCTAAATAGCTTGCAGACCTGTTCTACCTCCTTTCTTGTTTCTTCTCTCTTGTTTTGTTTTTCCACAGTGCTATGGACTGAAGCAGGGTCTTGCACATGCTGAGCAAGTGCTCTACCACAAGCCTCATCTCCAACTCTTTTAAAACTTTTATCTTGACATATGCTCTCACTGAGCAGCCCCCACTGCATTCCAAGTGAAAATCTTCCTGCCTCCACGGGAATGCCCTGTGTGCCACGACTCCCAGCTGACCCATTTCCTTTCTGCTTTTTAAAAGTAAATAAATGAACAGAAGACATTTTAAAATAACTTTTAACCTAAAGAAAAGGTGAGAGCATAATACAAATTTTTTTTATACTCCCTTTTCCCAATTTCCTGAAGGGATCATGTAATATCTTACATGATCCTAAAGTATTTGTGAAAACTATGACATTAACCTTTATACAATTCTGTTGATAAAATTCCAGATTTTATATAGATTTCACATTTTTATACATTGTCCTTTCTCTTTCATGTGATTCCATTTAGGGTGGGATGCTACTCTAGCTCTTCATCCTTAGCCTTCTGCCATCAATGATGGATTCCTTGGTCTTTCCTGTTTCCCATGACCTTACTAATTTTGAGAAATATTGATCAGATATTTCTAGAATGTTCTTCAACCTGTGTTAGTTTGATGCCTTTCTTATGGTTAAATTAGAGACACAAGTTTGTGGAAAGACATATATATATATTTTTTTTTATATAATAAAAATTTTTAATATATATATATGAAAAATTTTTATTGATAAAAGGGTCAGTCATGCAGTAATTAGTAACAATTGTAAACTTGTAGTTACCAATAATCAAACACATAAAATCTGACAGAATTAAGGAAAAATCCATACAAATCCACTATTATTGAAGTACCTTTCAAATCACATCTGGCAGGTCACAGATTGCCTGTGTGACTCGGTGCTGGCGATCTTAACTTTGATCAGCAGGGCAAGGCACGTTTTTCCAGGTTTCTCACCTTAAATTTACCATATTTCTGTTTGTGGAAGTGTGTTCCTAAATCGCACCCATACTTACAGAGAGATTAACCTACATTATCTGAAAGGGCTATACCTATGCATACTATATGAAATTCATGTGTAAGATTTGTTCCATTTCACATAAATTGATTAATTAATTCAAACCAATATGGATTCATGCATATTTAATTGCAATCTGGGTTAAAATCTAACACTATTTAGTTGTTGCTCAAATTGTTCCAGATTTGGCATTTCAGAACTATGCTGGATTGCCTCCTGTATCCACTTGACACATCTTCATTCCACCCTTTTTTATTGCTTCTTATTTCTGGCACTAAAAATGTTCATTTTCTTTTCCTACCTGAGCCCTAGATTCAGCTGTTTTCCAAGGAGCCTCCATACCTTTCATGGGAGAATATTTAGAAACAAACACGAAGGCTCTGTCAGGTGCTTTGTTACTGGGATGCCATTCTTTCAAGACCCTCAGCAGACAGGAAATACAGAAAGCAAGTACATTCAAATAACTGCCATTATTTCCTATCTGTAATCTGTATTTCCTATCTTTCCTATTAAGAGAAAGCTAAACGTGAGTATAAAGCGATGTTATGGTTTAGATGTGGTGTCCCCCAAAAGCTCACGTGTGAGACAATGCAAAAAAGTTCAGAGAAGAAATGATGGGGTTGTGAGAGTCTTAACCCAACCAGCAAATTAATCCCCTGATAGGGATTAACTGAGTGGTACCTGCAGTGGTAGGGTGTGGCTGGAGGAGGTGGGGATAGGGCGGAGCTTTGGGGTATATAATTGTATCTGGCAAGTGGAGTTAGTCTTTCTGCTTCCAAATCATGATGTGAGCATTTTCCCCTCTGCCACAGTCTTCTGCCATGATATTCTTCCTCGCCTCAAGCCCAGAGGAATGGAGCCGGCCTTCTATGAACTGAGACCTCTGAAACTGTGAGCCCTCTAATAAACCTTTCCTCCTTTACAGTTGTTCTGGTTGGGTCCTTTAATCACAGCATCAAAAAAGCTGCCTGAAACAAACAACACCATCTCTGACTCAGAACCGGTACCTCTCTAGCAGTCACCACTGGTTATAGCATGTGATAAACATATTTACCAACTAGACTACAGGGTTTATCAGCCTTTTTGTCTTTAGCATTACAGTTTCCAATTAGGACGCTAGAATCCAAAATTGCTTAGCTGAACTTCTTTTTATGCCAAGCATTTGTACTTGGGATAGATTTATTTGCCAATGCCCCCATCCCATCCTGTGATCTCTCAACATACTTGTTGACTTTTTTTTATGATTTTCATACATTATTATTAACTCCTTACAATATATAATTCTATGGGTTTTCTAAGTTCATAGAGCCATGTTCTCACACCAGTACCAGTACCATGCAGATGATTTCCATTGTGCTAAGAATTCTAGTGTGTGTCAGTTGCTCCATCTTTTCTAACCCCTGATCAGTTTTTAATGGATACACTTATGCTGTTTCCAGAAAGTTATTCTAATTGAATTCTGTAATATGTATCCTTGGGATTCAAGCATCATATACTTATCAAAATTCATTTCAGCTATCCTTGATGCAAGAATCAAAAGGTCAATCCTTTCCACCACTGAATTACATGGATGTTCATAATTTGTTTATTCAACTATTGACGGAAATAACAATTTTTTTCATTTTTTGTTGATTATGAGTAAAAATGCTATAAAATTTTGCATGGACATGTTTTTAGATAATTTAGGGGAACTGAATATATAAGAAGTGCTGATCTTGAATTATATGCTGAATCTATGTTTAATTTTATAAGAAATTTTAAATTTCTTCCAAAGTAACTATATTGATTTTTATTCCCACTTTCAGTGAATGAAAGTTCTTATTACTCCATATTGTTAATAGTAGTTTGCATTGTGCCCTTATTTTTTCAATTAAGGCCTTCTAACAAGTATGCTGTGTGTGTTTAATTGGGTTGTTTTCATCCTGTTGTTTTTCTTCATTCTGGATGTGAGATCTTTAAGAGATAATGTGATCTGCTAATATGTTATCCCAGTCTGTGATCTGTATCTTCATTCATTCACGAGTAACTTTCCCTAAGTACCTTCAATTCTGTGGTACTACAAAATTAAAAAGCCAAAGAGGTCAGAAGAAATCTGAGTGTCTGAATTTGGTTTGTGACTTGGTTTGACTTCTTGAATTTGGCAGAATTTAGAATGTCTGACTTTGTGAGGAGGTCCAAACTAGTTATCTGGAGAGGCACATGGAAAGACCCCAGCTTAGGCACCTCCCTGGGGTAACCGTGGTGTCCACACCACAGTTACTTTACAGATTAATCCAGCTTCAGGGGTGGCCCCCATGACCACCAGAAGAACTCCCCAATGAAACCATGATATTTTCTAAAATGTGTTTCGTATGTTTTAGGTCACTGAATTTGGGATGGGTTATTTCACAGATATAAAACCTGGAATATCAATGAAAAATCTTTCAAAAGGAATAAATGTGTCAATATTTCTTCAAGTTCATTTTTTAATTTGTCCATTTGACCTAACAATCAGGTATTTATTAATTTCATGAAAAGATAAGTATTTGCTGGATGGAAGAGATTTATAACATAAAAAAAAAATTGGTCCTAATAATAAAAAAAACTGGGGGGCTAGGGATGTGGCTCAAGCGGTAGCATGCTCACCTGGCATGGGTGCTGCCCAGGTTCGATCCTCAGCACCACATACAAACAAAGATGTTGTGTCTGCCGAAAACTAAAAAATAAATATTAAAAAAATTCTCTCTCTCTCTCTCTCTCTCTCTCTCTCTCTCTTTAAAAAAATAATAAAAAACTGGAATAAATTATCATGAAAAAATGAATGGAGAAATGAGGTAACAACTGGATAATGAAGAGGACAAGATATTTTTCTGTGTGATTTCAGAGGTGTATAATGTTGTATACTACTAAGAGTTTTGCAACAAACAGGAGATTAGTGATGTAAGAAACAGAGAATAATTAGAGTGACATCTTGATAGTACAAAAGAATCAAAAGATCACGTGAAGTGGGATTCACAGCTGGAGGGCTCGACCTTGGACATGAGCTCACGTGATTCTCCAGTCACTGTTGGGGGACATTAGTGTACACGGAGAAGAGGAGGGCACTGAAGTTTGGGAAACAGGAGTCTATTGACACTTCACCTTCTGTAGTTCTATTTCTCTGAGTGAAGCAGGAAGCAAGATCCTCACTCCTCAGGATGGAAAGAGTTTAGAAGTTCAAGTCTTTCAGTGAAAATGTACTCGAAAAGCAATGGACATTAGTACACCATTTTAATTTAGTAAGTGTTTAGTAAAGTGTTAATGCCTGAATAAAGATAATTATTATCTTATAAAATTTTTGAACAATGATTACAATGATAATGACTCATGTGTTCCTTTGCATATGTAAGACAGGGGCGGGTGTGTGTGTGTGTGTGTGTGTGTGTGTGTTGCCACAAATGAGTTTTGACTTTATTGCTATTTCCTGGCAACCACAATGCATTTTTTAAAAGCCGTTAGTTTTAATATAGTTTTGGATGAGGTAACACTTTAAGAGTTTTGCACTTAGAAGCAAGTCTCACTGTAATTAACAGAACATGACAGAATAAGGTCAATCACTGTATCAATTTGACATGAGAATTTTAGGTCCTAGATTATTCAGACACTTGAATACAGTCTCTCCTTCTAGGAAAACCATATTCTGTTCAAAGGATTACAAATGCCATTTTTTTTTTGTATGGTCCTAGAATTTCCTCTGTCTTGTTCTAAGAGTATCTTTGTTTTCAGAAGTTGGTCATCTAATTTTCTAGTTTTTCTAGATATTTTTAGTAGAAAATTTCAAATTATTTCATAAGATATTTTGCCCAGAATACAGATATGTGTGTGTGTTTGTGTGTGTGTATTCTTGAGAACACTGTTATATTTTGAGCCAATATTTCTTAATTTGTAATATGGAGATAATACTGTAATATAATCATAGATTTGTTGAGAGGATTGCCAAGGTGATATGCAAAGAAAGAAAAGCTGAGCTCATAAGTGCTGATTTGTTTCCAATGTTTAGATTAAGTGGTCAGTAAGCAATTACCAGATGTGAGCTATGATGTGTCATTTACAAACCAAGAAAACAGCCATACATTTCAATCAGATCTTTTTTTTCTATAAAATCTCAATAAAATTACCTTATCACAGTATACATTTTGAATTTCATTTTAAATATTTAAAATATGATTTTTGATAAGGTTATTTTTAAATTCATATTTGTGATAATAGCCTTACAGCATTAGGTAAGATGTAACCATAATCCCTGAGATAGGGATTCCTATTTCCATCATCCTTTGATTAATATACATCATACAATTTTCAAATTAATTAAAATATAAGAATATGGGTCACACAGTGAGCGCACAAACTTGAAGTTAATAAAGATCTGGGTATATCAGCACAATATATTCATTGATTTAAAAAAATAGAATATTTTGCTGAAAATTCATTGAAGATGATGCATATAAAGATTGTTTTAAATTGTATTTTCTGTAACAGTTTTCCTACTACATTTACATAATTTAGAGTCAGATGATTTTTTTTCAGACACATAATTTATCACCTCCAATCTGCAGTCTGGAAATCAATAGTGTTCTCTTGGCACCTTCTAACATCATAAGCAATTACACATTTGAAATATAAACTTAGCTTAAAATTGTGTTGACAAGTAAGTTGGCCACAGCTGTCCCAGAATTTGCAGCCAACAATAGTAAGAACATATTTGTTAGGAAAGTGATCCCTTATGATTAAAGCCCAAGACAAACCAGAATCTACATCACTCAGTTCTTGAATAAAGAAGCACAGTTTTAAAAAAGTATTTTTGTCTCTAATCCATCTTGGAAAACACAAAAAGGAAAGGAAAGCATGACTGTATTCTCAGAGACACTTGCGAATCTCCAGAAAAAATAGTAAGAGAAACTATCTCAGAGTCGATGTTGAATGTACATGCATAAATTAATTTCTGTTTTACACTCTGATGTGTTTGCATAGATGATCATTAGCTTAATATATGAATGTGTCATTATTTTGTCTAATTTATGTAAAAGCTAATAATTATTCTTGCTAGGCACTGCTACCTCCTGCTTTGCATTATTTATTTATTTACTGACCTATACCATCCTACAAGTTACATTTTAAGGCACAGAATTTTAGTAATACATCCAAGTTCATACAATGAATAAAGCAAAGTCGATATTTGATTCCACACAATGTGGCGCTAATTCTTCACACACTTCTTTCTTATGACATGGAGACACAAAGAGATTAATAGCCCAAAGCAGCATTTTAATATAAAAAACTACATTGATTGCATTAGAGGACTCTAGGGTGTGTGTGTTTCTCAAACAGGTGTTCTCAGGCTATCATATTTTGCCAGGAGGATCTTTCTATACTCGTAAGGAAGAACAGACTGCATAAAGAAATGTACTCTGCTTATGCAGCATAATGCGACCTGAGTTTGGCTGTCGAGCATGTGGTCAAACCTTAGATCAAAGAAGACCAAATGGGGCAAATGTACTTACTGTCACATGTTGAAATTACCTTTCCATCTGTGAGGCGGGCACAGGGGCCCCCTGAGACTCCATAGAATTTTTCTGAGCAACAAGATTTCAACTGTCACTCTCTCTGTAAAGAGGCAGATGTTCAACTTAGGACACAAAAAGAAAAAAGATTTATTTTCTCTTCTGTGAAATGTGAATCTGTAAGGTTTAGACTCCTTCCTAGCAATATGGAGATGTCACAAATATTTCTGGACATGGGACTTTGCAAATTGCTCAGATTAAGAAAGAGTTGAGGCACAAGAATGATGCTGCTATCACAACTTAGGCATATGCACCATTAGTAATAATACTGGAAAGCACGTCAGTGCTTTGCAGGACTACATCATGTTTTAAGCCACATGTTGACAAAGTTCCCTTTTGAGGAATGGTGTGAAAGATTTTGCAGCTCCTAGAAGTGTCTCTGCCATACAAGAACGTGACTAATATGAAGGAAGCAAGGAAATATAGCTATGGGAAAAAATAAATCATAAAAGACTTGCCCAGACCATGTACTACATTAGCTTGAAAAATCTCAGAAAAACCTAAAGAATGTTTTTTGTGAGTGTGTTCCTGGGCATTGAAGCCAGGGTCTCACACATATGAGGCAAGTCTCCAAGTCCACTATGGAGCTACACCCTGAGCCGGCAAGTATTTTGAGGCAAAAAATTGTATGTATGATAGACTCAGGATATAAAAGGACTATATTTTAGTAAAGTCATTACAAATATCTGTACTTAATATTTTTAGGACTCACATATAAAGCCACATTTAGAAACCTATATGACATTTCAAGAAAGTAGATTTACTAGTGGTAGAATGTTCAGAGGCTGATAGCATTCTTACCTGTAGTCATATCCTTTGAATGTTTTCTCTGTATTTTGGTTTTTGTTGTTGTTGTTGTTTTGGTTGGGAAGCAACCTAGGCCCTCATACATGCAAGGCAAGCCCTCTAGCACTAAATTAGAGCAAGCATAGGTTTCCATATCTGATGTGATATGGACTTGTGAATTAATAAACATGGTATTGGAAACTTATCAGCAAGAACAAGAAGTCTGATCTTCGCTTACCACCCAGCAGGGAAGAAGGGGAATTCGGCCCCTTGCTGCACACATCAATATTTAAAAGCATGAGAGTACTTTGTTTTCACTCTGCTTTTAAAAGTCTGTAGAAGTCAATTTTTTTCCCTGTTCTGTGCAGCAAGGCATCATTTCAAGATCAATTTTGTACATTAAGACATTTTAGACTAAACAACAATTTCTACCAGGATTAAAAATTATTTATTGAATTTCACTAGATTTTAGCAATAGCACATTGTGCCAGGTACATTATGGCACCGATACTGTTGTGTATTTTTAATTACAGTATTTTTCTCTCTAAATATTTTTCCCTTCTTTGTACTGTAGATCTTCAAATAGAAAGTGAGAGCTCCAGATGGGACTTCCTAGCTGAAGATCTCACCTAGGACAAGCTCTCCCTTCGATACATTGGGCCACTAGAGGAATGGACCTCAGTCCAGGCAGTGATGTGCAAGAAACAGAGCAGAAAAGATTTTGAGTCTCATTGTCTCTGCTTTTCAGCTGAGTAGCAATGAGCAATTGACATCAATACGTAGAAGTCAGCTATTTCATCTGATGAATAAGAATATTCCCTAGGAGTAGCCAGGGCTTTTCTCAGTTAATACTGCTGCAGAGCAAACCACCTGTTAAGAGATTAAGCAAAAACCTACTTAATAGCTTTCATCTGGGGGCAAGTCAGGTGTTTGATCCAGATGAGATGGTGGTTTGGGTTGGATGACCTGGTATTGTCTGATCACGTGCCTGACCTCAGCTGGGGTGTCTCCCTTCTCCTGTCCTTTCATCATCCAGGAACTTATCTGAGGACCCTCTGCAGGGTGTTGGAAAGGTTTCCAGACATGGGAGAGGGCCAACTCTAAAGGGCAAGGCCTTCTTAAAAATCTGCTTTTATCAAGGTGTAAATTTCATTGGCAAAAGTACGTCACACGGCCAAGCACAAGTTAGGCAGTACATTCTCCAGCTTCCAAGAGTCTGTGGTCACCTTCTGCAGTTTCCAACAGAACATTTTAGAGTGTTAGTCAAAATAAATTCAAAGTGTTTGTCTTGTGATATTAAATAAATGCCTTTTATTTTAGTTGCTACAGTTTACCAATCATACATTTATACACCTTATGATTTAACTAACATTTACTCTTAAAATTCTTCGCATCTCTTTCAATTACAGTCACTTTCATCTGTTAAGGTTCTGGCTGTGTTTTGTGGGATTTAGAAAGCCATCCTCCCCTCTCTGACCTTACCAGGTTTTCTTTTCTTTTTTTAGTTCCCAGCTACACCATAGGCTGTTACAAACACTTAGGTATGTAACTTAATTCCATTTTAAGTTTTAATTTATGTATCTTTTGACTTAAATTTTGTACCACCCCCTTCTCCATTAGCTTTTAACTATCTTTAAAGAAAAACTTTAGGGCATTATTTTTTTTCCTGGCACAAATATGAATCCTGAGTGTTCTGATATACATGAATTTTAGATTCTGAAGGAGAAGCGTAAACCAGCTCCACATTCCGCTTTCCCGGCACTGCATCAACGCACACCTGAATCCTGTACATTAAGTGGAAGGTGGCATTGTGATGAGGCCCCAGGGGTCCTAGTCCTAGGTTCTTGTCCTGGCTCAGGGACTATGGAAAGTTTCTCTGCTTTTCTGAACTTGTTTTCTACTACACCAAAAATATTTTATGGAGATAGTAATAAAAGAGAATGTCCAAATAAAAATCATTGATCCTGCTATATGTTCTCACCTGACTTTTCTTAATATCACTCACAGTAGCACACTTATTTTCAATTGTTCATATAATCTCTTCTTCTACCCCAAATATCCATATTGCCCATTAAAACTTTCAGGAGTTTCACATACCTCTTTTTTTTTTTTTTTTTTTTTTTGGTGGGGGGGCTGCTGGGTATTGAATCCAGGGGCACAAATCCACTAACTAACCATTGAGCCACATCACCAGTTCTTTTTATTTTTATTTTTATTTTTTTGAGACAAAGTCTTCCTAATTTGCTTAGGCCCTCATTAAATTTCTGAGGATGGTCTTGAATTTGTGATCTTCCTGCCTTAGCCTCTTTTGTCACTGAGATTACCAGCATGCACCACCACACCCAGTGGAATTTACATAACATCTTCATAATCACCTCCTCAACTTCTACACTTCAAGGTAAAGGCCTTTTTCAATTTTTTTTTGTTTCCAAACGTGTGAACTTTCTGCTAACACTACTTTACTTATATAATTATACTCTCTAATACACTAACACTTTAAAAGGAAGTTAATTAAGGTAGTGCTATGCTTATCCAAAAATGATATGGACCAGAAGCACTTCTAGAATGGAGCAGTGAACTCAATTGACTATGCCATAAAAGCAATGAAAACACTAGCAAAGATCATCAAAATTAACCTTCAGAACTCCACAAATGAGCAAAGGATTGCTTCAGACTGTTGAGATTTTATGTAACAAAAGTGGCTGAACCTTAGTAGGAACAGTGCACATTTTAGGATTTGAACCTGCCCTAATGCCAGCTTCTTCTACTCACCTCTTGAAAGCTTTGGATGCCAATGGACTTAAAACTGTAGCAGTTGCAAAAACAGCAAACCAAAAGCAAAATGGAGGGATAAGGAAACTCCTAAAGGTTACCTCACTGACCAATTGTCACTAGTAAGCCTACTTGGAGTCTCCCAGTAATAGTGCCATTAATAAGAATTATTTGTACAACTATCTCCAGGGTGTGGCTGAAAACAATTAGTGGCAATTGTTTAACATTTCTGCTACCTGGGGGCAGGTGGGGGGACTCTACCTGTTGGCAAAGCCAAAAGACTGAACAAAAGTCTTAGAATAAAACCTATGGAATGGAGAGAGGTTTGGATAGTGAAAACAAACGCTGGACTGGAGAAGATTAGGCATGCAGTCACAAGGGCATGGTTGTGAGCTTGTACTGGAAGAAGTCTCAGCATAGTCCGACCTTGGTGTACAAGAAGGAAAGCCTAAGGACCAAATAAGTAGAAATACATCCCATGTTCGTGATTCAGGAAAAAAAAAATTGTTAAGATGGCAATATTGCCAAGTTGATTTATAAATTCAACACAATCCTTATCAAAATTCCAGCTGAGATTTTAAAGAAATTTTGAATTTGTCTCTAAAATTCATGTGGAAATCTAAAGAAACCAGAAGAGGCCAAGTGATCTTGAAAAAGAGAAATAGATTTGGAGAAGCCATATCTCCCACTTATAAAGCTTACTATGATGCTATGGCAATGAAGAAAATAAAGTGTCAGCCTAAGGATAAACATGCAGAAAAGAACTGAAAGTCTGGTTAAAAAAATCTATATTTTGGTCAATCTAATTTTCAATAACTGTTTCAAGACTATTCAAAAGGAAAGAGTCATGTAACTGTCACCATGAGAAAAAGCAACCCACAGAATGTGGTAAAATAGTTTCAAATAAATTGCTAGTAAATTTGTCTAAGAATTTATGAAGGACAGTTGACAATAAGAAAACAAGTAACAGAACAAAGAATTTGAAGAGCTATTTCTTTAAGGAACATATACAAATGGCCAATGTACACATACGAATTTGCTTAACCTAAGTAGCTATTAAAATGCAAATAAAAAACACTGTAAATTACCACTTCCAGCACATTAGGTTGGCTGTAATAAAAAAGACAGACAACAACAAGTTTTGGCAAGGATATTGAAAATTGGATCCCTCATACACTCTGCTGGACTAAATGTAAAATGATTCAGTTACTTTGAAAACAAGTCTAGCAGTTTCTCAGTAGAAGAAACAGAATTACCATTATATAGTAGTTCCATTCTTAAGTGTAGTTGCAAGAGAAAACAATTCTTATGTTTATACAATAAATTACACAAGTATTTATTGTGGCATTATTCATAATAGCTAAAAGGTAGCAACAGCCCAAACTTCTATCAACCAATGAATGAAAAAACCTGTATATTATTACAATGAAGTATTATTCAACAAGCACAAATAAAGGGCTGATATACTTATACCATACATAAAAACATTAAGTGAAAGAAGTATTCATAAAAGGCCACACACTACATCATTCTACTTATGTGAAATCTTCAGAATAGAAAAATTCACACCAAAAATGAGTGACTTCTGGGTGCCCTTGTGATGAGAGAATGGAAATGACCATTATAGGGTAGGAAGTATTCTGGAGTGCTGAAAATATTTTAACCCAATGAATGCTCAACATTAATGTTCAAGTTATATATCAACAAAGATTTTATCAAAAAATAATATGCAAATTGCTTCTCTTCAAATCCCCTCCACTCTGACTAAATCCACTCTGAAAATAACATTTTATTATATCTTCCTCCAATTTTTGCACACATATTATTCATAGGCATCTTTTTATATGAACTTCTTGGCTTACTTAAAACTTATTGTTATATGAGTGGACAGTTACGAGATTTCTGTAAACTTTTGTACATTACCTTAAGCCATAATGAACAATAGCTTTGAATATAAATTTTTGAACACTTATGATTGCCTGAGGGAAACATATTAAGAAGTGTGAAAAGTTATTTTTATATGAGGAATTTAATTTTTTATCATGACCTCATCTCTTTTAAATAAGTACCATCTATTTCACATTAAACTTCCTTAAACCATAAGTTACAAATGAAAATTATTTGAATAATAATAGTAAAATTATACAGGTCCTTGAGTTGAGTGACATGCTTTCCTTGGGTGACTCATACTGTCATATGTCTGTAAATATCAGGTTTAGATGCTAACTTCCAAACTTCAGCTCTACGATGAGCATTTCTCCTAAGTTCCAAAGGTACCTAACCATATTGCATTAGTTTTGATTTGTGGTATAAATCAATTAAAATATAAATAGATAAAAGACCCTGCATGTGCCTCCTTATCTCTATTTCCATGTAGTTTAGCACAAGGAAGGACTCAGTGAGTAGACCATATTATGTAACTTGATAAACAGAAATAATTGAAAGGAATTTAGAGGAACCTTCCCCCAAATTCCTTCCCTTTAGTGGTTGAAATAATTTCCAAGTTTTAATACTATTCCAACACTATCTAAAGTGACACTTCCTAATCTTTACTTAGAATCGTGTCTGTCATTTTGGCTTCTGCAGGTCTCAGAACTTAATCTGTGATTCTGCCAAAGACTGCTCTGCACCTGGATTCTCGTGCTGCAGCCAGGAGACCAGATGCACCAAGACAACTTGGCAGGTCCCGTATGGTCGGCTGGAGCATTGATATTCTTTATTGTCACGTTTTCTTGCATACAGAAATGCCTCTTCTTTTATAAGCCCTCTCTCTTTTATAAGCCAATTACTCTATTTTTGGTCTTTGTTTAAACATTGATATTGATAATGAACAATTTCAACCACTCTCTCCATGCATTTTTTAATGAATGGATATTAACTGTCTCATAGGTAGTGGTAGGTGTGATCATTGAGTAAGATTTGGGATATATATTCCTTACACAGCAGCTTTTATAAACATTGCCTCAGAATTCATTCAGCACCATACTGGCTAGTTTTTCTGTGTTGAATCTCTCTCAAAATAAAAATAATTAAATAAAATACCCCTTCCCCTTTCTTTGAGGGGACATTTGTCCCAACGGTTCATTAAGTAGTATTAAACATCATCTGTTGCATGTGTTGGACACTTTAGATTCCTTACAATATCCTTCTGAGCATTACCTCTTCAGTCTTCTCCCAACAATCCAATGAAGTAGCGGAACGGTAATCACTTCACTTATTAAAAAAAGTAATTGCTTTTCCAGGATTTAAAATATCACAAGTTTATACACTATTAGAAAATTGGATTTCTGTGAAATAGTTTTGTGCTTTCTCTCCCAGAGAAGACTCATTTTGTAAGAGGAAAATTGATTTTCATTTGAAAAAATACTTTATTGTATGCATGATCTAAACAAGATTGCATTTAGAAAAAAAGAAGCATGCAATTACAGAAATCACCTTGTAAAATCAGTTCTGTCTTCCATATCTAGGTTGATCACGACTGCATCTAGGCTCAATACTTGTAACTGATTTTGTGTGTGTTTCCTATCAACAACAAACAGAGTAAGTGCCTGTTTTCATTTCCATGTGAGGCATCCCCCCAAAGCTCCTCTTCATGTGGGAATATTCCAATATGAAATGGTTAGATTGAGAGCTGGACCTGATCCCTGCACCCTCCTGTGAATGGACCGACTGGGTGGTAGTAATAGGAAGGTGGAGTGAGGCTGGAGGAGGTGGGTCGCTGGGGGCTTGTCCTGGAACTGTGCATCTTCTCTGCGGGTTCCTTCTCTCACTGTCTCTACTTTCTTGCTGCCAGGAGGGTAGCAGTTTCCCTCCCTGGAGCCCTTCCCACATGATGTGCTGGCTCAGCTTGAGCTCAGAGCCATGGAATCATTCTTCTGTGGACTGAAACGTCTGAAACAGTGATCGCCAAACAAATTTTCTCTAAGTTGTTCTCATCAGGCATTTAGGTCACAGCAAGGCAAGAGTTAATCAAAACAGTGTCATGCATGGAAAGAGACAAAATTGGAACTAAACAGATATGTATTAATAGGCAAGTTCATCCACATGTTGGGTATTTGGGTATTTGAGCTTGAGTAAATTGCATATCTTTTCTGTTCATTGATATCTATCACTGGAAAGAAGACAAAAATATCTAAATTAGAGAAATTTTATGATTCATGTAAATCACTTAGCAAACCATAATCACCCAACTCAGATTTCTCTTAATCGTTTTTTTTTTCCTCCTCTCACCTTCACTTTAAATTTATACTGGATCTGGTTTTCCTGAGGTCTTAAGAAAGTGGCGCTGTGTGATCATCAGAGGGGCCCACTTTTATTTCAGCAACTTTTATGATAATGTAGGAAATTTAGTTAGAAGCAAAGCAACTGATAATCACAATTTAAGATGAAAACTTTGTGCATCTTCTCTGCTGGTCCCCTCTCTCACTGTCTCTGACTGACTACTTTCTGGTAGTAAAAAAAGAAGCATAATGATTAGAAACACAATCGCCTTGTGTGCTGTGTCACATGTGGTAGATGCACAAAACATGTGGACAGGAAGAGTGCACTTCCGGAAACCTGGGAGAGGTGGAAGCACTGGCTTGGACCTACATAGTTTCTGAACTATCTTTGCAGACTGTCTTGGGACAATCAAGCATCCCTCCTGCCCCGCCAAGTGACATTTACATATTGTGCAATTATAAAAAGTTTGACTTCAGAGACACTTATCCCTCCGAGGGTTTATCATTGTTAATTTGGTGAGACTCACAAGGGCTGGTGAAGTCCAGACTCATCCCTAGAGGATCTGATAAGTTCACCACTGCTCATTCATTGCCCAAACCAACAAGCAGACTAAAAACAGAAATGGAGACTGCAGATAGTTAATGAAGAAACCAGCAAACCAGGTTTCCACCATGTGCCAGTTTGGGAGGCAAAATTGTCCTGGAACCACGGCTTGGCCTAAGGAAGGCATGTAAAGAGGAGTGCACAGGAGGCTTCCTCTCTCCTGCTGAGTCTAGCAGTCTGTCACTGCTGGGGGGACAGGAAGCAGCTTCCAGGTAAAATCCCACCCCCAGGACATCACAGGGTCCATCGTGAAGTATCTCAATTCACACCTAAGGTAAGGTGAGCCCAGGATGTACCAGGTGCTCTCAGGCCCCTTGCAGAGTTGGTTCTCAAGGCAAATGCCTGAAAGTTTTCATATTAAATGAGAATTAATAATTCCTTTTTTTAAATTAAATTCCCTGCTTTATTATAAAAGCTGTTCACATTAAAATGTATCCCTCTGACAATCATGAGGTTCCACTTTATACTTAAATCACTTTATTATATATTTTAGTGAATCTTTTATTTTTAGTATGAATGACAAAAATATTTTATAGGAGAGCGTTTTCACATGTAGTCAAATTAAAATGATTTTTTAAAAAAGAATGTCTATAATTTTTTTTATTTGTGGACTGCTCGAATGAGTGATTACTTTACCAATAAATGTTATTTTTTGAAAACACAAGCAAAGAACAGAAATGGAATAAGACAAATTTTATTATATCCATCATTAAGCATGGCCTTAGTATATTTTTTTCTTATTAAGAAATTCACACATAATCCATTAATAAATGAAACAGCTCCAGGGTGTACTGCAAGTTAAATAAATTAATTTCAAGTCAAAAATTTCCAATAAATTTAATATTTATTGAGTTCTTCCGAGCATCGCACTCTGATAATACCAAAAATAAATTAGACATGCTCCCTGCCTCATTTAGAGGTGTTATTCAGTCTAGATGAAGAGAGATTGGTAAACTAATGAAGCTTACAGAAATAATTTTTTAAGAGTTAAATAGTGCCAACATCATCTTACTGTAGGTCAGAAGAGAGGGAACCTTGGGTAACTGTTGTTTCACAGAGAATAAAAAATGAAAGAAATGCTGTTGTGAATCCCAACAGGGTAAATTCCTAATTCTATCACCCATGGAAGGCTCCTTGTAGCTTTTTCAAGGATGAACGTGAGACTGGACCATCTGAAGTGACCCTGCAAGTCTGGTGAGGTCCCTTCCTGCACAGCCAGGTACCACTGAATCTAATAAGCAGGTTCCACCCCGACCTGGGACTTGGGAAAGCACCTATTGGCTTCCCAGAAGCCTCACCTGTCCAGAGTCAGGAGCCCAGCCCCTCTGGGGGTCATGATGCATACCCAAGTGTTCCTCTCCTCTTGGGGGGCATGGGAATTGGGAAAGAGTGGGAGGGGGGCAGGAGGGGCTGTTTTTCTCATGACACTTGTGGAACTTTGTACCTTTTCAGCTGCTTTTAGCTCAGTAAGCTCTCTGACCTTCCTGAAAAGGAAATTTATTTGAAAGTCAACAACACATTTACAATATTTCAATCTTTTTTCTAACATACGTGGAAGGGTTTCATTCTTACCTCCCAAACCCTCTGATTCAAATGAAGTTCAGTGTACAAGGCTCGTAGAAAGGAGAGAATAATGTCTTTTCTTATTTAAGTGATTTATCAAAATAAATGAATAATGCATGCATTTTTGTTATCATTCGGCACCATCAGTATCTGAAGCGGGAAGGGAGGACATTATGGGAGTTCCAGACCCAGGCAGGCAAGTATTCAAGTCCTTTTTATGCCAGTTGCGAGTTGTATGATCCTAGAAAATTACTTAAACTCTTTGAACCTCAGTTTGACTTTCTGTGAAAATGAGAAAATAATATCTACATTGAAAGGTTTTGTGAGAACCGAACTAAAAAGCATTCCAAGCCTTTAGCTGATATTTGATGCAACATTTTATTTAGGGTTGCTTTTTCTTTCATGCCTGCTGTGACTTTGTTGTCATTTCCCTTGCTTCTGAATATGCTAAAGGTAAGTTTTTGAAACAGTGATAAGGCATTTACTTAAACTTGTGTAAATTTTAGTTAGCATGAATTTATTTATTGATTCCTGATACGCCTTAGGCATTAACAGAGATCTATCTTAGGCCAAAATTCAAATGCTCTTTTTAAATATGACCATCCTTTTTAAAAATTATATCCTTTGTTCTTCTACTGAAATTCTATCTTATTTTTTCCTGTGAACATAAATCATATGTAAAATTTTTTATCAAAAAAGATTATTTGTGTCTAGTTTGTATTAAGCACAGGAACAAGGAAAAGAAGGTGATTTACAGAGGAAAATTTATCATTTTAACAAAATTTCAATAGAGGTTTCTTGAAGAGAAAGTAAATCTAGATAAAATATGGTATCATATATCTTAGTAGAGATTCTGTCTTTCTCTGCAGTCCTCAACCTTGAGTTCACATTGGACTCACTTTGAGAATACTGATGCTTTCTCTCCACAATGAGTTTAATCTGCCTGGGCAGAGCCTGGGTAGGACCTGGGCACTGAGAGAGGTGATGTTTTCCTTGCTGATTTTAGTGTATTCCCCAGTCAAAGACTGATATTATCTACCATTTAAGTAAATATCATCTACAAATATTAAAATATGGGAGACTGTGAAAATCCCTAAAGCTTCAGACTCCAAAATGTCATCTCATTTATTTATTGAGGGTCTCATCATTGAATAGGGGAAATAGCATACAGAAAGCAAGTACAAACTATCGCCATGCATATGGTAGGTAATGCACCTAAGGAGCTTTGAAAAAGAGACAGAGAACTCTTGTTTGTGGTTAGGAGAAGAAGGGAAGAATTCACCAAAGAGACAAGACTTGAACAGAGAGGATTTTAAAACTTTGAATAATGATGTGATATCTACTTTCTTTCTTTAAATGGTAAGTATTCATGTCTTTAAAAAAAATAAGTAGTTTTAAAAGTTAAGAATTAAAGGCAAAAGAAAAGATTCCCTAAACATTAAATCTTGACATAAACATTCTATCGGTCTGTTGATATCAATTTAAAAATTTCTCTCCCAGCATATAGATAAACAGAAAGATGTGTTTACAAATACAGGACCATAGTAGACATTTTTATCTTATATTACTCCTATATTTT
This sequence comes from Callospermophilus lateralis, assembly GCF_048772815.1. Taxonomy (NCBI): domain Eukaryota; kingdom Metazoa; phylum Chordata; class Mammalia; order Rodentia; family Sciuridae; genus Callospermophilus; species Callospermophilus lateralis. The sequence goes on from NC_135318.1 coordinate 9,434,259, forward strand.
GAGCAAATATGAAACATTTATTTCCATATTCAATACTCATGATCAATTTTACTTAAAATATTTATCCTGAAAATTTATTTTACTACTCTTTCCCTTATTTTGTTTTCAAATTTTTCTATGGTATATTATTATCTGAAATTTTGCATATTTAAATATTTCTTGTTGCATAAATATTTGGAATAGCTTATACCTAGGTCCAAAATTTTAAGAATATACTTACTTTCTAAATTTGAATTTTAAAACCTCATTCTTCTTTCTTATATACACGAAACTCACTGTACACCGAACTCTTTATTTTACATGACACATATTAACTCTATAAGAACAAGAGAATATGTGATGGTACTTCCCATGTGTTATGAACCACTGTGTTATATAGGGATCTTTCTTCTGATCATTCTGAACATAACCACTGAAAAATTAGGAAGCACTCAAATGTTTAAATCCTGACATTTATGTTGGAACAAACTAACCAAACTGATAGATACCTTGCAGAGGAACTGTCGAAAGTTGCAGTTTTATATCAGATGCTCAGTTTTAGCTATTGGCCTTATTCCATTTTCTCCCCCTTGTAAACAAATGAGTGTTCAGATGTGCTTGATGCAAACTGAAAGGAAACACTTTAAACATACAGTGTGAGAGATGGGTAATGCTGCATACATTCGAGAATCTGCAATTACATGCAGTTAAACTATTTACTTTGGCCTTTAAATATAGGCACAAAGATAATAGATGTATAAATAGATAACAATCAATAGAAAATGGATACATAGCATATTCTTTTGGTGTACTTTCTACCCAAGTAAGAAATATGACAAGGTCAACGCACAAGAAATCACCACTTTTGTGATGGCTAGAATGACCTGATGTGAAGAGCACCCTCCCCCCAGCACAGCAGTTGATAATGCATAAAGAGATACCATAGTAGTTACAGGGACAGTGCTCTTTGAGGAATGCCTTTCCTGTATTTTATAAAATTTATGAATATAATATAAATATCCAACTAAAGAGAATTTAAAAAAAAATCATGGCCTTCTCTGCCAAAAACATAGTTACAGAAATTCTAAATAATATTAGCAAATTCAATCCAGCTACATTTAAAAAATAGATGATTACCAACTTAGATTTATTATATAAACATAAACATTTTTAAAGTTAATGATCACATTGCAATATATTTATTCAATGATTACATTGAAGAAAGACATACAGCTATCTCAAAAATGTAGATTTTTTTTTTTTTTTTTTTTTAGAAAATCCGATTTCTTCTCAGATGAATGTCTGTGCTTCCACTTGTATGCATTTCTATCATGGAAGGTGAAATTACTAGAGTGTAGTAAGGCAAAATTAAATAAAATTTGTAGGTGTGGAAGAGAGGAAATAAAAAGCCTATTTTTCACAGACAAAATAAATGTGTACAAAGAAAAATCTTCACATTTTGTAAGTAAAGTGAGGGTACTAATAAGTTAAATTAGCTAGATGTGTAGGTCCAGAATCAATAAAAAATCAATTTTACTTTTATACAATAGTAAAAATAATAAGAAAAGGGAGATTCAAAAATGGAGTTTATAGTGATGTTCCAGTTACCAATGGTGTGTGACAAATTGCTCTTAAACTTTTCAGTAATGTGCTCATGGATCTAGTGGGTAAAGAACTTGGAGTATACATACCTGGAAGGATTTCCCTTTTATGCATGTTGTCAGAGACCCCTAAAGAGAAAAATCCGAGTTAGACACTGTGGCAGTCTGTGCCGTTGCTCCCATGTCACTGGGGTTTCAGCTGGGTCTGTGGGCTGGAGTGCCCACACAGAGCAGCTTTATATGGCCTGGGCTTACTCTTGCTTACATCTTCTGTGTTTTAAAAATGAGTTTCCAATAAAGAAGGTGGGTGCTGAATCACTTTCTGACCTAACCTGCAAAGTCACTCAGTGTTTTTTCCATTTTATTTCTTTTGCTCCATGTGAGTCACAAGTACATGCAAATTTAATGGAAGGGACATATAGCCCCTGTATCACTGGGAGGACTTTCAGGAACATTGGGGTCATAATTAAAATCACCCCAAGTATTATAAAAGGAAATAATTATAATGCACCTAACAAAAGATGTGCAAGATATATACACTGCAAACTACAGAACACAATTGTGAAAACAGAAAAATATCCAAATGACAGTGGTATATCATATGATTATTACTTGGTAAAGGCATTGTATAGATTAAATACACTTGATAAAGTACGTGTGATGAATGAAGAAATTGAAAAAAGAACGGATTCTTAAATGCATATGAAAATACAAAGAACCCAGAAGAAGCAAGCAACTTCACAGAAGAATAAATTGAAGGACTTTTACTGCAAGATTTATTATTAGAAGGAACAAATCTGATTTGGGTGCTGATGTAAGCAAGTAGAACATTGGGGGAAAACATTGAGTATTGGAACATTCTTACACAGTTAGAAAAAGGGGCAGTACTAGGATTGTGAAAGGATTGTCTTCTCAGGAAATGTGCTGTATCAGTTAATATACAAAGTATAGTTTGACATTGCATATTTCAGAATTTATCAGTCATGAATTACGGAAGCTGAACCACCATGAGCCTCTCACTATGTCTGAGGACCTGGGAAAGATAATTGAAGAACTAACTATAGAAAATTCTTTTCCCTGTCCTACCTCCTGTGAATAAGCAAGAGAGAAATTTGGAATGTAGGCAGATTCAGCTGCCAGATTAGTATCATTGAGGTATATTAGTGTCTTATTATTGAGAATATAAATTTGCGCCACTTTGGTCTGGCATTATATGTCATTTGATGATTCATTCTGAAATTCCACTCCTAAACGTGCTTCCCCATAATATATGAACATGTATTCCAAAGGCGTGTACCGGAACATTTATAACATTATTAATGACAATGGTCCCAACACAGCAATCCATTACTAGTGAGCGAAATGAATGAATAGACTATGGCATATGCACGTGACGGAACAGGACGCAGCAAAGCAAATTAACACAACAACATGGACAAATTCACCAAAAAAGAAAAATGTCACCAAGGAAGAAATACCATGGAACACAACCCAAACTTGAAATAGAAACCACAGTACACTACAGTGTTAGAAGTCAGGAATGGGGTTATCTTTTGAGAGAAAAAAGTAGTTTGGTTGGGACTGAGGACAGCCTCTCAGTGATGGCAAATTTCCATTTCAGTTGAGATTTGCTATGATTTTGCTGCCTTTGTGTGAATTGATAATTTATGTAATATTAATTTTATAGAACAATATTTAATAAAATATCATCTACAAGATTTTAATACTCCTGGAATCACCCTATTGGACTTAAATATTACTAACCATATAACCAGAGGCAATTTCCTGTCTAATTTTTCAGCTACATAATTAGATATGATGGTACTATAAATCTGAGTTTTGTTGAATGAATTACATATTATAACATATAAAATAGCTAAAATATTGCTTGTCATCTCAAAAGCATTTAATAAATGTTATTTATTGCTGTAGTTTTGTGCTATTTCTGTTACTATTTTCAATGTTTACGTCTTTCTTAAAGCAACCATTGAACTTTATACTTTCTCTTACAGCTTTCATATTTCAACAAATGTGTGGCTCTTGTTTGTGGAAGCAGTGGTAGTGTCGTGATGGGCTGACCATTCAGAAAACACTCCAAATTTGAAACAAATTAGAAAGTTTTTACTATCTGGCAGAGATTCTTCCTCACAGGGTCCAACGGAAGACCTGGGAGAACAGCAACATCTGCAAATAGGCCAGAAGTTTTAAAGGGAAAACCACATCCTATGAAATCTGCAGACTGAAAGCAAGCAGGATACAAGAGCTGAGAAAGCAGTTAGGAGACCAAAAGCAGACAACCGCATCCTGGGTTCTGGCACGTTTGTGGGTCTACATGCTGGGTCCAAGTATGTCTGTAGGAGTAGGAAGTATAGAAAAACAATTTTTTTAACACCTTATAAAGAGATTATATAACAGTTTCATATGGGAGCCATAAAAATGGAGTCACTACGGCTATATTTACTTATACTTGCCTATAGCTATACTTGGTTCTTAACTATTGTTCCATTGACCTACACTATCTGTAACTTATATTAACTTATGGGCTTATACTTATCACCTTACACTGCTCTACATCTTATTTCTAACAACTTAAATCCTATGTCTTACAGTTACATGATTATGCTGTCTTACTATTACTTCTTCTAACTTATAACTAGAGTAGCTTAACATTATTTAATCTATAATACTTATCACATCATCCTATTATCCTATTTATTAATACTTCATAATCTATAATCTATATTAATTAAGCTCAGACCATAACAGTGTCATGCTATTATTGATTTTTTACTATCCATGGGACAGCCCTGGGCAAGCCACTTTCTCATACAATGATTAAGTTTTACATATTCACAAAAAGTTGTGCTTAGATAAAATGGGAAAGAGTTACCACTTGATTTAAATTTCTATTAAATGATGTCAAAATAATATTATAATCACATGTACACATAATAAAATATGCAACTAAAATGTTAATCAGATTTTTGTTGAAGAATTGTTTGTTATACTATAATGAAGTATCCTTACCCCATTTATTATTTTAAAAATTGTAAAAATACACAATAAACAAAGTTCTGCTTTAATAGCATTATTTGCATGACAAAGTAGAGAAAGACACATACACACTTCTTTTTAAACATACATATTTATATAAATACAAATTCTACTTTCTCATAACATCTTACAAAGATTTCACTTTATTTCTTGGAAGCAGTGTATTTGTAAGTAGTGTATTTGTTGGTAGAACTTTGCACTCCAGTATAAGGAAATCTGCTAAAAATGATGATTTTAGAAAATAATTTAATTTTTCTTCAGGAAGCTAGAGGAAGAAATACTTTTGAAATGTTGAGAGAAAGAAAATAAATTAAATAAAATTTTTACACAAAAGTAGGTTGTAACAGAAGAACCGAAATGATATGATGAGAAAATAAAGACCCATACCAATAATTACAGGGCAAATCAAATTATGCAAAATGAGTAATATTAGACAGTATGGAAAGGATGGATAAGAAATTTTCATTTTTAAAATAACTTCAAACAAATTATTAGTATTTAATAAATACTTTAAATAATTAATTTTGGACATCATTTCCAGGGAAAGTGAAAATTATATTTAATCATCAGTACTCAGCATTGGCTAAATAACAGATCTTTTGTAGATCCTTATCTCTCTCTCTCTCTCTCTCTCTCTCTCTATATATATATATATATATATATATATATTTATATAGTTATATAGTTATATATAGTTATAAATATAAAAATATATGTCACTTCTTCCTAATACTACAGTGTCATCAGAAATAACCTTATTCATGAACTTGGGAGAACTTTTCTGAATATTCCCCAGGCAACACAATTTTAGGGGAAATATGCAGAGCAGATCTTTGTGCTTTGGTAAATTATATCCTAAAGGGAGACATAAATATAAACCACTAAGCCAATGAACGGCACGATTACTGACTTGGGTAGCCTGATAAGGGAAGCCCAGGCAGTGTTAGTTTCTGGCAACTCGTAGGACTCGGGTAAGTAGGCCTCAATTGCAGTCCCTGTTCCAGCCGTAGCTGACCTGAAAAATCACCAATCACGGGTACAGAGTGCAGTAGAGGAGGAGAATCCTTTCAAGGAGAACGAGTCTGAACACTTGTCTTCAGGAAAAACTTGGGAAAGCTAAGGGAGGACGGTCACACTGCAGGACTGGATTCAATGCATGCTCTTTTCCAGGATGAGGGCCCTTCACACCATGTCACCTTCTAACAAAGGAATTCCTTGACCTAACAAAATAGCATTTCCTACTCCCCTGCTTCTCACCTTATTCTGCTTTCTTGCTAGCACTCACAGGCCCGTGGCAGGATAAACAGGTAGTCTCTGCTTTGCATGGCCCTGATGTGATGCATTGTGGTTACTACAGCCTCCTTAGAGAGCACCAGGCCCCAAACATGGTTCAAATGTCAGTCTAATTATTGTATCCTTACTAGGAATAATTACATGAAGTAGAAACTCTAAGGCTACTACTTCTTCAGTGCATTAATCACTATACAAATGAAAGATGTGCATCATAATCAGTGATACTGACTAAAATAAAACAATGTTAGAAGAGGTGGCTGAAAAATGAAATATTGACACCAAATTGTTTGAGGAACTCAGGGAAGGCAAGCTTGCTGACATACATAAGAACAGTAGATAAAGGATAAAGAGAGAAAGGATGAAGATGTCCCAGAGGATGTGACGCTGACCATAACTAACAAACAAAAACTCCTGGACATTAAAGGAACTCTAGAATACTTTAAAACACACACAAGGATTACATGATAGAAATGGATCCAAACTTAGGAAGAAGTGGGAGAATTTCCTAGACATAAATCACTTGGTTGCTCTGTTTTAAGAAGTTCTACAAAATGAACACAAGCACCCAATTAAACTACTTTGATACTTTTTTTTTACATAAAACATTATTTGAATGCTTCTAATATCTTAAATCATAATAGGTAAGTAAATATATTTTTTCTATTTTTATTTTTCCTATATATTTAGGATTTACATAAAGTTTTTAATGTGATGAAACACTTTTTATATTTCCATTGATAATTAGCATTGTTTGTTCTTAGCAGGCGGTTGACACTCTCATGGAAAGCAAGGACATGTCACCTATATACTGTGTTTTTGTTGTTACCACTGTTCCTCTCATTGATCTGTTATAGGAGCTCCATATAGAAAAGGATGGCCATCTGTCGGTTTTACTGATGGATTCTGGACCCAATAAGTGGTTCTAGCACATAGTGAATATTTCGGAAGGAAAAAAAAAATGATGTAATGAGGGAGAAAGAAAGTAAAAAGGAGACATGGCAATACAAAATTAATCAGTGTAGATTCTTGCAAACTTGGATTTATTTTAATGAACAGGAGGTCAATGAAGGGGTTTACACAGGAGATTAACATAATCTGACTTGTGATTAAAGAGATAATTTTGACTTCTCTTTGGATAATTAAGAAGAAAGGAGAACAAAGAAGAGGTTAGAGCAGTGGTCCATGGGAGGTGGAGTGGTTTTAGGTAGCTTGGTGAAAGCACAGAACAAGGAATGGATAGATATGAGATTTTTGTGGCTAAATTCTGCACACTCATGTATAACTTGAATGCAAAGGTAAGTGAAAGAGGAATCAAATGTTAGAGTCTCTAAACAAGTCAGGATGGCGCCTGGCATTCTGCCAGAGAAATGTTAGAGTCTGTAAACAAGTCTGGATGGCGCCTGGCAAAATGCCAGAGGGAGTGGTTTGTGAAATAACTCCAGTGAGCCATTAAGTGTGGAGATTCCTTATTGGTTGACTGCTGTATCTAGTTTATGTTAATTAAGATAAGCTGTGTGGAATGTATAAATACTTCTGTTGTCCTACAATAAACGGCTCCCACTCCTGCTGTATCAATCTACACAAGTTGTGCGTCACACCCCGGTTATTTTGCCACAGCCGAACTGCGGCAATCAAAGACAAAATCTTGGGAATAACAAGACTGAGGGTTAGAGCAGATGAAACTGTGAGAGTTTTCAAAGTGAAACTTGAAACACAGGTGAGATATTCGAATAGAGATATGAACTAAATGAAGATATGTTGCAGTTTGGGGCTGAAATCTGAATTTTTGGGCTGTTTGAGGGCGTTTAGAATGACAATTAAAGTTATAGGAATGGACAACATCCAGGAAAAGGACGAAACTCAGGCTCAACACTATTCAGTATTTATAAGATGTACTGGGGAGTAACAAAATAAAACCATCCCTAAGTTTGAAAGTGAAATGGCAAAAGCCAATAGAGATGTGGTGTTCAAGGCAGTCATTGTTAACACAGACAGGTATATCAAACCCAGTGCTAGGGAGACAGAACAATCTACTAAATTCTTTAGGATAAAGATTTTAGTTGACCTTAACCAAACAACAACAACAACAACAACAAAAAAAAAAACACAGTTTTGGACTAGTCATATAGATTAAATCCAAATGCAATTTAGATTTAAGGTGATTCAAGATTGATTGGTTTCAGTCCAGCATCTTACTCAATGTTTACTGTTTACATCCTTTGTCCCTTTCTTGTTTCACTCCCATCCTACTCTGTAGTAATTATTTTATTTGGGGGTAGAATTATAGTATTATATTGTAGGAGAATTGTTAAGGTAGTTATCACACACCTGACATCTGTGTTTCATTTTGCCTCGTGCATTAGTATGGCATATCTGTCTCTTTAAGGAACCACTATGGACACATTAGCTAAAATTGAGGTTTCATTCATGCCTTGTCAAGATGCTCCAGGACCATTGTGCATATATTTTGTTCAAGTCACCACATCAGCTTCTTTCTAAGTGAGAAGCTGGGGAACAAGATCTGGGCACTAGTTGTGCTGACAGTTACCAAGGTACCTTTACCTCTAGGCATTCTCAGCTGACAGGTCAAAGAATTACAAGTTCAAATAACATCTCAGGTATATGTGAGTGTGTGTGAGTGTGTGTGTGTGTGTGTGTGTGTGTGTGTGTGAATATGAATATTTCCTTATGTGGTCATCTTCATCTACTTATCTTCATGATTATCTAACATACATTTTTTTTTCTCAGTTTGAATTTGTCTTGTGTCTCCAACTCTTTACCAATTTGATCATTCTAGCATTTTATCTTGCTTCTCAGTCAACTCCTGAGCCAAAAAGAGGAAATGTGGATCACACTATATTCATTTCACTTACTTGTTTGTTCATTCCTAGTGGAATCATGTGGTATTATCAGAATTGTTAACCTATATCCTGTGGGATGGGGAAATACAAAGTTTTGGTGCCATTTCTTTCGTCTCCTATAACTTTTATAAACTTGCACATTTTCTACAGTTGCCCAGGTAAGCACCCTCCAATGAGGTCATATCAGACATTCATAATACAGTTAGATGTTTTGTTGCATTGTACATCCCACTGTGGTGTCCTCAATTTCCTAAACCTTCTTTACCGGTTTATATACTTTACCAGTTTACTTACACTAGGAAGTTTCATGGGTTTGACCAATGCATGGTGCAGTTTATCAACCAGGACAGTGTCATATAGAACAGTCCCACCATCCTAAAAATTCCCTTATTCTTTAATTTAACTTTCCTACCAATTTCTAGCCCCCCACATCATTACCAAATGATAATAACTATAGCTATAATTTCCATTTTCTGGGATGCCACACAATGTATTTTGGTCATACAATTGTTGTAGTTTTTCAGATTAGATTATTTCATTTAGTGATATGCATTTAATAATCTGTATCTTTTTCTGCTCTGATAACTCAATTGTTTTTATTGCTGGATAATATTCCATTACATGGTTATATGACAACTGAAGTATTAACATATTGAAGGACACAGTGGTTGCATCCAGTCTGGACAATTATGAAGAAGAGTTTATATCCTGACTTTGTGTAAATCTAAATTTCCAAATCAATTTAGTAAGGATATAGGATCAAGACTGCTGGATCATATATAAAATAATGATTCTTATTTTTGAATCTGTCAAACATATTACATGGCTATGCTATTTAGCATTCTCATCAGTAATGAATGGTTTCCTATTGCTGCACATTTTTATCAGCAAGTTATATCGTAATTATTTGGAAATGAAGTCATTCTAATAGATGTGTAGGTATATCTCAATTTTGTTTTAGTTTGTGATTTTCTAAAGACAAATTATTTTGAGCATCTTTTCTATGCTAATTTGATGTACATATACCTTCTGTGGTAAGGTATTTATTTGGATCTTTTGTTCACTTTAATATTTTTTTTCTTATTGTTGAATTTTTAAGAGTTTTGTATATTTTGAACATCAGTGATTCAACAGAGAGATGATTTTCAAATATTTTTCTCAGAAGGTAGCTTGTGTTTTCACTCTTCTAATAGTGTCTTATAAAGCAGATGTTATGCATGTTAATAAATTCTCATTTATAATAAGTTTCTTGCATTCATTGTGATTTGACTGTTTTATATAAAAAATTACCATTACTCTGAAGAGCAAGCTGTACATTTTGACTATGTTTACTTCTAGATATCTTAAAGATGTTCCTATTATATCTATGATTATTTTTGAGGTAACTGTAAAAGTATTAATGTCTAGTTTGAGTGTTTTTAAACAAGCAGATTTCTGGTTATTCTAGCTTCATTTTTTTAAAAGATTTTTTTTCAAATAAATCCAAACTCTTTGGATTTAAGAGCACTTGACTGTATTTGTGTGAACTTATTTATCACTTTCTATTCTGGTCCATTCCTATGTTCAATATTTGCCTGTTTATTTTATGTACTACCTTGCTGTCTTGATTACCATAATTTGACAATTTGGGAAAAGTCTAAATAATACTTACTTTTCAAATCTATGGGCAAGAAGTATCTTCCATTTATTTAGCTCTTTGAATATTTCTATCAGTTTTCCACAGATTAAAATTTTGTATTTCATTGTTTTGGTTCTATTATAAATTTTAAAAAATATTTTAAATTTTAACTATTCATTGATTTGTTCCTGCCCAGGTCATCTACCATCTTTAAATATTTATTAAATTATACATTTTTTATAAACATTCATACAATAATATACCATCACAACATTTTACCAATATGACCTATCAAAATCTATATTTACTGATACAAAATACAGACATGAAAATTGTAAAAAAACAAAAACAGTTTTGAATAAGAGAAATTTAAGTCTCAGTCATCCTAAATCTGAATGTTAATTTCATCATCAAATAATAAAATATTAATGGAGGTAAGTACTAACATGGTATCACAGCTGATCTGGAATAGCTAATAGTTTTGTTTGATTCTGTGTAAAACACAATTGAAGACCTGTGACATTGCCTAAATTACCAGACCTCAGTAAATCTTATTGGTTTTGTAACAGGAGGCAAGATGGAAATTTTGGAGGGTTCATTTTCTCAAAGGAATATTCAGGGTACACCATGAAATAAATTACATGCTGAGAGAATCTAACAGCAAAGGTACTAAATATTCACGATGTGAAATGTCCAGGCAAGAACATGCCAGCTTTATGTAGTACTGCTGCCAAATATCAGATTAGCATATTGCCTAAAATGAGGTACTTTTTCTCTACCAGGTTTATGTTTGTAAATAGAGAATTAATTACTGTCAGTCAGACACACATTAAACACACACGTGCACAAACATATACACGCATCCTTTGAAACTCAATATTTGTCATTATTAGCGAAATACTTGTTTGAACTTCAAGGTATTTTTCTCAAGTTTATAAGATTTATATATACAAGAATGCATTTTTAGGTGTAGTTCTATGAATTGTGACAAATGTATTAAGTCAAGAAAACACCAACAAAATAAAGGGAAAACAGGGGCATTTTTATCACTACCTCAAAACTTCCCAGATTTACCACGTAGTCAGCCACACCTTGACGCCCAATATCAGGGCATTGCTAAACCGATGTATTCCCAATAGTCATCCCTTTTAGAGAATTTCACCTACAGTGAACCATAGAGCTTATCAGTTCATTGTCTTTGCTTATAGCTTCTTTCCCTTATTGTACAGGGATTGAGAGTCCATGTTAAATATGCATCAGGAATCCATCTCTCCATTGTGAGGAAACATGCAAGCAATGCATGACTCCATTCAAACTACCACCAACAGGGAAGTTGTTTCCAGACCAGTCATCATTGTTTTTGTTGTTGTTGTGGTTGTTTGTTTGTTTGTTTTGTTTTGTTTCCTATTTTTTATGTGTATATACTTGCATGACTAGAAATAAACCTGCTGTCAATATTCAGGTAGACGTCTTTTATGGACATATGTTTTGCTTTCTTAAACAAATGAAACTATATGCATTAGAAGCTATGAAATAGCTTTTAAAAGCTATTTACCAAAGTAAGAAAGTGCCAGTTGCTCTGTACTTTGTCAGCACTCAACAACATCTGTATTCTAGATATTTTATACTTGTGAACTAGCATATCTTCACATTTAAGTTTGTCTTTTCCTGACCAATGGTTTAGAACATCTATTTCTGTGCTTACACAAAATCAATGTCATTCTTTGGCAAACAATTTATGAATTTTGCCCATTCTGACAGGAATATCTTCTCATTACTCAGTTTTAAAAATTATTCAAGAATTTTTTATATAAGTGCGTGGTCATATATAAATTTTAAAAATAATTTTCACAGTACATTGCTTTTCTCGTTTTAACATACTATTGAGGAAGAAAAGTTATTACGCATACTTTTTCTTTCTTTTTACAAATAATGTTGACTATCTTTTTTCATGTATTTTTTTCTTCTTCTATTATTTTTCATGGGGATTCCTTTACATTATACCACAAATCTGAGGTCTTACAACAACAGAAATTTACCCTTCCATTGTGGAGATTCAGAGTCTATGAGGGTATCACTGTCAAAATCAGGAGTGGGTGTGGTTTTCTCCCTCTAGAGAGGGCTCCAGGGGAGGGTCCAGACCTTTCCTCCTCCTGCTGCTAGGAGCTGCAGGCATTCTTTGGCTGATGGCTGCATCCCTCCTATCTGGAAGGACAGATAATTGTCACATCTTCCTCTTATCACCTCATCCTCTGTGAATCTGTGTCAAAACTGAGGACACTTGTGATACATGAAGAGACCACTTGAGACATACACGATACATTCTCCATCTCAAGATCCTTAAGTTAATTGAATCTATAATACCACCCCCATCCTTTTTCCATATAAGATAAGATAAAATTCATAGTCTTCAGGGATTAGAATGTGCATATATCCTGGGGATCATATTTTAACATATGGCATGCACGCATTTTAGAATCAACCAGTCATATCTAAAGAAAGCTCATGATCATTTTGCACTATATACATAGACAGATCAATCTAGAGATGATTGATATTTTTATTGCATTGAATCTCCCAGTCCATGAACAGTATATGTTTCTTCATTTATTTAAGTCATTTTTTATTTCCTCCATAAATGTTTTGTGGTTTTTCAGAACACAATTCTTACATGTTTTATTGAATTTTACTTAAGTGTGTGTTTTTGAATGCATCAAATAAAATCTCATATTTACAATAAGTATTACATGTAATAATTAGAATCAAAAATAGTTACACATTTATCTAAAATGTTATAACAGGTAATAGTATCAAATCATGAATACTTCAATACTATGTGGCAAAAGTATTAAATCACAATGGCTAATGGTACAATTTTATTATCATGATAATTTAATTTCATAGGATTTATAGAGAATTCAACAAATTTTGAGACATTTTATAGGTATTATCTTTGCATTTCTAATACCTATGTGTGAAGCAGGCATGTTGATAAAACCAATGCCAAGGTCTCTTGGGAACTGAAAACATTATCTAACACATGATCTCTTAAAATGAGTCTCCTCCCTCCCTACCTACCCCCTTCTCTCTCTCTCTCTCTCTCTCTCTCTCTCTCTCTCTCTCTCTCTCTTTTTCTCTCTCTCCCCCCTCTTTTTCTCTTTCTCCCTGTTGAGTCTCTCAGTGTTCATTTGAAAAATAAATAATCATTTTTTTTCCTTTTAGTTTACTGAAAAGTGAGTATGCTAAGAATGGAGGGGTTCGGAATTCTTCTCACACTTGCTTTCTGTGGACAAAGAGAGCTTAGGAACCAGAGTGAGAGACTGTAAATAACACATCTCAATGTTCCTCAGACTCCAGCTGGAAGTTGTCTTCAGTCCCCTACTAGGATTGTACAAAGTGACACGAAGTTAGCAAGGAGGGAACCGTTTGCTTCCTCAACATTTACTTCAGAGTTGTCCAGGGCTGAACATCGTATATGAAAGGCATTTTGAAATACCACTAACAAGCAACTGAATCTGAAACATGTGCAGAAATACTTCGTATATTGGTGAAATAGGAAAGTGTTCAATGGCTAGGCAAAAAGAAGTAAATGATGTGTATAATTTATTTCTTGATTCTGTAATAAAAGTTTTGATTGTTAAAACTAGAAATACACTTATTAGAATTTCAGTTTTATATAAGTATATGAATTTAAAAGAAAAAAAAACAGATAATAAAATGTTGCAGCTAACAATCACATTTACTCTGTATCAAATCCTGAGACCACCATTATCTCCCCTACATGTGTTTTTCAGAACAAACTTGGAAAATAGCAGTGGATGGAGCTGAGGATCCCCTACATTAATTAACTTGTTTAAAGTCCCTAAATCACCTCAAGGTCAAATTAGGGTTTAAGTTCAACTTGAACACATCCAAAAGACCAGACTAATTTCATAATAGCCTGCTATTATTTTTCAAGGATGTTGGTTGAACAGAAAGCCCTACAAAGTGTGGTGTATGTTGAGCAAGCAGAGAGGGAGGAAATAATAATAAAGGGATTTGTTGGTAATAAAAAGTTAGAAATCCTTCCCAAAGTCTTAACTTCCGTTTCTTGAAAACCATGCTCACTGAGATGGGAAATTAGATGAGAATGCCAGAAACCAGTCTGGTCCCCGAGCAGCTCCTTCCTGACACAGGGGAGGCGTGGATGTTCTGTGTATTCATGACCAATGTGATTCTACACCACGTACAACCAGGAAAATGACAAATTACACCCCATCTATGTATGATATATCAATCTACATAAATGCAATCTACTGTCATGTATAACTAATTAAAAAATAAAACATATGGATGTTGATCACCAAGCCAAAGAGGAGAAGAGTCATGCTAGACCTTTGTTAAGGAGATCACTTCTATTCCTCTTCATAAAACCACTTTTGATTCTTCTTCTTTGGATTACCATACATAAATACTTCTTTAAATCATGTTCCATATTAGAGGTTAAAATCTTTTCTACCTATATAATGTCCATAATTTATAGTACATCAAATTTATAGTACATCATCATGCTTGAATATTTATACTTTGATGCAAATAGAATACACACAACTTACTATCTACTATTATGTCTGGCACAATTGAAATGAAAGCTTTGAACGTTTGTATTTGGTGAACTGTGGGGCCCTTAAGGAACTGTGCAATGCAATCTTAAAAAAAAACAATTGCCTGTAGTATTGAATTTCTCCTCTGCCCTTGTGAGGTCAATGTTCTGTATTTTGAGTAATCTAGTTCACAGATCTTGTTATAGTCAAGGCTGGGGAACATTGTATGGCTAATATACCTATCTTATTTAAAATAAATTGTAATTACCTTCATTTTCTGTTAAAATAGTATTTACGGGCTTCATCATGTTCAATGTGTTGCAGTATAAGCCTTTATTACAGTAAATCCTAATCATTTTAAAGTACTTAGGCCAGGGTAGTGTTTACATCTTTATCCTTAGTGTACATTTACTTTTTAACCTTAGTTTCTCATTTTTAAGAATATTTTCTTCCTTGTAATACTTTATTGCATGTTTAGATAAATATGATATGTGGATGAAATAACTAAAATATTTCTTCAAAAGTCAAATCATAGAATAAAATTTGAAATAGATCACTCTTTTGTGAATTTCATATATCCTGTAGAACACTATTTGATGAGGTTGCTAAGAATATAAATTAAGTGAGATAAGGTAAGCCAAATGCTACCTAAACCTATATACCAGATGCAAAACATTACTACAAGATGACTGAAGATTTTATACACTTCTCTTTTTATAAAACAAAAATATGTGCCCTTTGAAGTAATGTTATTTTTCCATAATATTAAAAGTTTGAAATGCATAATTTGTTTTCATCTTCATATTAGATACTATAGATCCATACCTGTGATTCCCACATTCTTCCACCTGCAGTTAATGAGTAAAATCTCATAAAATCACCCACTGAAAACTCAATTGAAGCTGTTACTAAATTAAGATTTAGTATAAGTTCCTTTTCTCATTTTGCTCATGAAACCTGGATAATTTTTCTAAGGTATTCATAGAGAAAAGCACTGACCTTTTAAAAATGAAAGCAATATTGAAATAAGAGATTAATTCTCCTATGATGACATTAAACTTAGACTCCCCTTGGAATACACTCAGACCAAAGATTTTTGTAGTGAAAGATATTTTAAAATTGTCTGGAACCGTCAGCTGTCATTTGGGGGCTCTTTTACTGAGATGGGGTTAAGAGGATGAAAAAAAAATAGAACCTTATTTATCTTATGGACTGATTTAATTTTAATATCTTCTTTTTATGCACAACAGAGAAGTGTGCTGTTTTAACAACAGCCCACTATTGGGCTGGCGTGGAGAGTCACTAGTGAGTTAGTGAAGGGTGGCTATATCAGTGGCAGGTAGTAGGCAAAGTCCTAGAATAAAAAAGATAATGACAGTCTATCAGGAGAAGTTACGGTGAGGCCAGGGAAATGTGTCACTCTACATTCTCATCTCCAGAATGGAGGGACATCTGGCAGGCCATCAGGTTTCCTCCTGGTTTATGACTCTACTGGGAGAAACAGCAAAAAAGGGTTTGGAGATTCACTTTCTAATTCCTAGGTCCCTAAGATTAAAACTTAAACAAAATTGTAACTTAGGAAGGTGGCAAGTGCCCTGGTGTGGTGTCTTGGCGAGTTAGGGTAATAGCCATGAGGGTATAAGCAGATGGTATTAGCTAATTTCTTCTTTGCAAAAATCTCCCAAGTGATGTTTGTTCATAACCTTGTTAAAATTTTGATACCTTTATATTATATGCCATTTCCCGAATACAGAAACGGAAACTATCCAGAGCTAGGGAAGATGGCTGGGGGGTAACTGAGAGGAACAGCAAAGGCAACGAGGTTGGGAAGGAAGGTGAGGAAACCAAGAGGAGTGGGAATAAGCCACGGAGACCAGGGAGAAATAGGAAAGAGGTCAAGGTAGAAGACAGTGGGCTACTGTAGTCAAAGAAGTGCAGTAGATTGTCAGCTAAATCATCAGTTCTGCTTTTCTAAAGATGTTAAGTGGGTCTCTTGGCTCAGATAGGTTCAACTGCAGACATCCAGGTAGGTGGGCTTCCTGGGACTGCACCGATGGAAGAAGGAGTGAGAAATGAGAAAGGTCATTAGGACCCTGATCAAACAGCTGCAAGATGGTTGTGCAAGAATTATCACTGACTATGTAACCAGAATAATTGAGAATGCCTGCAGGAATTAGGAAAATGAAAGCAATATATTTTTAAATTAATTACTAATACCTGCCAATAGTTCATTCAGACTTTTTCATAAGCACTTGTAATTATGTAGCGCTCCAGACTAAGCTAATTATTTCCAGAATTTTCTTGCTCTGAGTTTTGGAAAATATCTGAAACATATGAGATGAAGATTTCATTTTTTTTGTTTGCTATTATAACTTTAATGATTTACTTTAAAAAAAAATAAGGTATTCAATTATATCTGTGACCTCAGAGGTCACAGCAATAGAAGGCAAGGAAAGAACTTTTCCTGGCTACAGAGAAGGAAGGTCCTGACTTTGGAAAATAGCTTCCCCCTAAAAAATGAAGTCTTCTGTTTGTTGTTGTTTTTTTTTTTTAATTTTTTGGTGGGGGAATGGTATACTGGAATTTGAACTGGGGATCACTTTACCACTGAGCTATACCCACAGCCCTTTATTTTATGTATTTATTTATTTTTATTTTAAGAGAGAATCTCACTAAGTTGCTTAGGCTGGCCTTAAACTTCCGATCCTCCCACCTCAGCCTCCCGAGTCCCTGGGATTACAGTTGTACACCATCATGCTCATCTCTAGTTTCCATACTTGACTTAACTAAATCGAATCAAGACTGGGTAGCCTGGTCAGACGTCTGAGACCCACCAGTCTTTAGTTCACTGAGTTTTCCGGGCATAACATGTAAAGCTGTAAAAGTGAGTTTGGGCTACAACCAATGGTAGCCTGTGCATTACCTGAAACAGCACAACAGTGGGAGGGATACACAATCGCTTATGGCTTCTGCACATAGTGACAGGTTTAAGAGGCAAAGCTAGTGGTCCCAAGACAGATGGGACCACTGACACTCACGTGGCCACCTGGTGTTACCCTCTGGGAAAGCTGCCAGCGGGAGCTGCATCCCTGACCACTCCTGTGACAAGCTTCACCTCCTTGTGGGTTCTTGTGTTGATCTC
Organism: Callospermophilus lateralis; assembly: GCF_048772815.1. Taxonomy (NCBI): domain Eukaryota; kingdom Metazoa; phylum Chordata; class Mammalia; order Rodentia; family Sciuridae; genus Callospermophilus; species Callospermophilus lateralis. Next base: position 9,452,390 of record NC_135318.1, read on the forward strand.
CCCTCTCTTCTCTTGTGCTGTCTTCATCTTCTATCCAGTTTGCATCTCTCTCTCTCTCTCCATCCCAAATGGCATCATCCTGAAAAGACTCTCAGTGGCTACTTAAGAGCCCTGTGACTCCAAGAAGGTACAGACATGCCTGGTGTTGGTGGTTGGCTCCCTGTCCCTTGTCTCTGGAATCTTAGAACACACCCAGATATACACTTGCAATGAGGACAAATATGCTAACATATTTGAGAGCCTACCTCTCTCTACAATCAAGGTATTAATGTGGTTATGAATGAGGTTTAGTTCTTGTTCTACTGTAATTATTTCCTTGTCAGCTTCCAACATTGGTGCATTCTGTGCTACAGATTCAAGGGAACGAAAATAAAGATGCATATCTGCTTTCTTTCTTAAGAGACGTATTTTCTAAATATTTCTCATTCAATTAAGAGATTTATATGATGACGTTACTCTATAAAATATTTTTAAGACTTTGTTGCAATTTTCCAAGATTGAAAAATTCTGATGAATGTGTCGAACCTGTTCTTCATTTCCCGCTTTATTTTGGAGACTTGTCATTCTAACTCACCGCAGATGCAATGGGAATCAACACTTCAGATTCTATCAGGGAGGCTTCTCTGTTGACTTTTTTTATTCTTTACAAAAATGTGTAAACTTGATATGAATATTACGAATGAAATACCTTAGTTGCTAAATATCCATAAAAGGTCCATTTCAGTTTGCACCTATCTTGCTAGTAACCAGGAGCTTCCATGCCACTATCGCCATTCGAGTTCAAATGTCATGCGTTTCTCTTGTGCATCTGAGGGGTCACGTTGCTCCCCAGACCCCACCCGTGCACCCACTAACATCAAATTATCTTGACAATACTAAAATATCCACACACAAGGTATCCAAAATACTTCCCAGGAGAAGCAGCCCATAGCAGAAAAGGGTAGGAAAGCAACCGAGTGTTCTGAACTCAGTCTATTTGAACTGTGGGGGCTTGACGTCTGGCTGCAGCCACCATTGCACTGGGTGGGACACTTCAGGTCTAGTGTCCTCATGAGCAAGGTGGGATGATGAAATACATCTTTAAAATTCAATTTATAATGTGCATTTGTTGAATGCTGAAAGTCATCCTTATCCAAAATTAACCAATGCTCATTAACATCTCTCTTGGACCACTAAAATGCTAACATAATATTAAAGTCACCACTGTTAATTATGGACCTTAATTAAAGTGGCTATCTTGTGCCATGCTTGTGCTAAACTTACAGATCCTCAAAACTGCAGCACAAGGAGGAGAGTGGGATTTTCACTATGCTGAAGATACAAACTCAGCCAAGCACTACCTGGTTGGGCTCCTCAGGGTCTGTCATCCTCACTGATGGATGAGGAAGTAGGAGCCTGGATGACAGGATACTCAGCCAAGCCCCACAACTAGTTGGCTGCAGAGCATATACTGAGCTCTAGGTGGTCCACGGGTAGAGCTGGTGCTCCTCCCACACCCCACAGGCTTCAGGGCCATTGTGTTGCAGGCTCATTGTCATCAGTGAGGGGATCACTGGGGTCAGCCCTCCTAGAAAATGGTAGGCTAAAGAGCCTTCAGAGGACACAGTGATTTGGCTCGGATGTAGTGGTGCAGAAGTGACTGACGTAGGCAGCAAACCATTGGAGCTGGAGCTGAAAATATGGGATGCAGAAATAGGCCAAATCCCTATCTGTGGACAACTTAAATTCATGAAAAGCCAAGTGGTGTGAGTTGGATATGGTCCATGTATTCCCCAAAGGAAGTATGGTCTGCAGTGTTGCAGTGTTGGGTTATGGTGGAACCAGAGAGGGGTGGAATCTAATGGAGGTGGATGAGTGACTGGTGGCTCCTCAGAAGGGATTAATGTAGCTCTCATGGGACCCTGGTTAGTCCTCCCCAGAGCTGACTGTTGTAAAGGAAGGCCATCCTTTCTGCAGGTGGTTCTCTCCCCTTCTGCTTCTCCACCATGCTGTGACTTCAGTCTGGAAAAATGATTGTGCCCAACGTTAAGCCTACAAATTGTGAGTGAAATAAATCTCTTTTCTTTATAAATACCCAGCTTTGGGTAGTTTGTTATAGCATCCAAAAAATAAGTGACACCTCAAGTAATTAATTTCAGATGAATTTCAGATATAATCAGGGAGCAGAGAAGAATGCAGATATAATGAAAAATTTAGCCTGCAGACTTTAAAGGTGATTCTGCAGGCATGTCTAAGTCACAAAACTGTAGAGAAATAAAGAAAATAATGGGGTGAAACTGGAATGTTTTCTATCTTGTGGTCAACAGAGTGAATCGAGCTACAAAGAAAGTTGACATCTGATCAAATGGAGCAGAGACCAATCCGAACCTGAATGTCACTCACTCAGCCCCTAATTGCCTGGTGATGGGCACAACTCTCTCTTCCACTAACATGAGCAGGACAACGCAAACACCTGCAGATGGAGACAGCAGTAATTAGAGGAAGAAAGGGCTGTACTTTAATTATCCCCTTCCTGGTGTGAAGTATAAAGATGTATTTGACAGCAACACATATTACAGACACAAGATTAGGTTACAAATCAAATAATCTGAAATAGGTATCAAAGGGTTAAATTAAATCTCTGTTCCCAAGAGCTTACCTGCACAGACCTGAGGCTTTCTCTCACAGAATCTAGATTATTAGTCTTGTAGACATGTATCTACATTGATTGGCTTTTTGTGCACCTGAAAACCACTGCCTTGAAGAATGAATTCATAGAAGCAAATTCTTCCAGTGGCCAAAACAAAGTGAATTGAGCCTGGAAATATTTTAGTTCTTCAGTGCTTAAAAAATTCTCTACCCCCTTTAGTTACCTGAAGAGTTGAGCCTATTTTCAGGGTCTGGTTAGGAGGTGAAAATGTATGGAAGCCTTGCTTCTTGACTGTGTCAAAGATAAACAGAGCTTGGCAGATTTTATGCGCTGACATGCTGTTGCATTAAGGAAGATGGTCCAACAGGAATTCAAGAAACGTTTGATTTGCTGGGCATTTTAAATGGAGAAAGAGGAAACATTCAGTGGAGGAAATGGGGGGTAGTAGAGTCAAGGAAGTGGAATGATTGCAAAAGTCGGCTATTTCAAGTGAGATCAGACCAGCTGTATCTGTTGGATGTCCTATATGAAAGTTAGGGTCCTATCCTGCCATACAGATGGAAGGCAGAGGCCCTCTCCTTGCTGATGATTACATTTCAAAGGCTTTCAAGTTCTAGAGACCTCCTCCTGACATACAGGTGCCTCCAGGGGAGAGAGGAAGATTCACAATCATAGATCATTTTTAGTAATTTATCTTAATAAAGAGTAGTCAGGGGGTCTAAGTTGAGGTGGTGGGCTGGAAACAGTGCATGATTTCAGAAATCTTGGACTTTCCCACACAGGCTCCTTAATAGGAATTAGGATTGATCATCTGAAGACGTAGTCTTGAGCCATTAGGAACTCTGTGTTTGTTTGTCTTTTAATATGGTAGGAGGGTAGCGGACACAACCATTTGTGCTGAAAGTTTGTAACTTTGATATACCAAGGTTGAGGCCAAGTTGAGAAGGAGGCTCAGAGGAGCCTGGCTAGAGTCTGGGCCAGGAGAGTTTCCTGGCACACAGCAAGTGCACAGCAAACCCTAAAACACATCACTTTACCTAATTAATGTTCACAGTAACTCATGAGTTAGTTATTAACCTTTCACATAAGACTCATATTATGGTTTGGATATAAGGTGTCCCCCAAAGCTCCTGTGTGAATGCAGACATTTTCAGAGGTAAAATGTTTAGATTATGAGAGCTTTAATCTAATAGGCCCATCTAGTTTGAATTAACTCACTTGGTAGTAACTGTAGGCAGGAGGGACATGGCTGGAGGAAGTGGGATCCCGGGGATGTACCATGGAAGGGCTCATCATCTCTACAGACCCTTCCCCTTCCTCTCTTTCAGCCTCCTGGCCACCATGTGTGACACCATGCCCTTCTGCCCTGGTATCCCATCTCATCTTTGGCTAAGAGCGATGGAACCAGCCAACCACAGACTGAACCTCTGAAACTGTTAACCCAAATAGACTTTTCCTAAACTGTTATTGCCTGTTTTTCAGTCACAGCAACAGAAAGCTGATTAACATAACAACTGAAAATTAAGTGCTGGTAGATTATTCAAGGTCAAAGACCTAAACCTCTTTGGGTGATCTCCTTTTCCTACTTCCTTCTGACCCTGTGATTCTTTACCCTCACAGAACATTCATGAACACAGAAAAAAAAAAAAAAAAACCAAGAGAACTAAGAGACTGAAGGTCAAGTGAGCTGATCCATCTCCTTCCACCTGTCTCCTAGGTTCTTAAAAAGTTTCCAAACTGGCCTTTTTTGCTTCCAGTATTGTAACTTCACAGAGAGTCTGTCAAGAAGTCGATATTTAGGTTTCTAAATAGAAGTTTGGTTATGCACTCACCTGTGCAGATTAAAGACACACCCACACTTCCACACATCAGACCACGTCACACACATTTGTGAACACACACAGGTGAGATTGGCACAGCCAGCTTTTCAAGGAAGGGCTGAGACTCCCTTTCCCTTCAGCTTGCTCTCTCTCCTCTTTTCCTTCTACACTAACTTATCACCACACTTCAAATGGCCTTGACCTGAAATACAGTTCTAGGGCCACCATCTCACCATGGCTCAATGAAATGAACTTCTCTCTTCTGCCAAGTCTTCATTTTGATGGACTTCCTTATTAAAAAGACTTCACTGACTCCCAGATTTCTTATCTTCTCAGTTTGCCATTTAAATACGTGTGGATAATTTAGTTATAATATTTGCCCAATTACACTGTGATGATGAGTTCAAGTATTAATTTCTTTTAATAATGTATGAGTGCTAGAAAGGCCAGGCTTTCTTTATTACTTGGTTTCTCAGATTAGAACAGGATATGACACACTATGCTAAAAGAATAAACAGATGAATTTTAAAAATATGTAACAGCAGAAAACTTCACAAAAATTCATTGAATGCTAACTCGATGTGAGTCTGAGTTTAGACATTATAGCTGTGAATGCAGAAGGGGAAGGTAACAAGTATTTTTGTGCAAGGGTTTGAGGAGTCGTTTCAATTTATTTGAAATAACTCATTCCCAACTGAACTTGAACCAGGGTCAATTTGTGCTCTATTATTAATTATGTTTTCTCTTAGGATTGTCATCTAGGGTTTTCTAGATGGCACAGTATAAACATCACAAAAAACGAAAACAATTTCATTAGGTGAGAAAATCCCTGCAAGCTTCAAGTCCCACTCATTATTTATTTGCTCATGGGGACTATAACCTTTTCTCCAAAGAACTGCTAACTCATTTAGAGAACTTAAATATATTGCTAAAAATTAACCTGCAAGCCAGGGATTGAGACCTTCCAGAATCAAATCTGGCTTAAGAAAAAGGTGAGTCTAGTTACATAAAATCATCAAGTGAAGAAAAAGGGACAGAAAATACGGATCCTCCCAGCCCGGGCATGGATGATCAGCATGCTTGCACACTGTTGATAGACAATTGTCTTAGTGACAATGATGCAGAAAAATGAGACTATTGTTCCTTTTTTTGCCTTGGATCTATTTTCAACTATATATCTCATGTATATACTTACTAATGTCCCATCCAAACACTAACCAGTATGAGGAACTTAAGTCAGATCAGTCAACAAATCCTCTGAGACTAGGTGGCGTGCTAAGATCTGGACCCAGTGACCTCTTAGATAATCTTCTACTTCTAACAGGAAAGATACAATACAGACAGAACATGTAGGTGCTAAAGCCTTTCCAAAAATCACACTTAAGGTATTTAAGAGACCTTTAAAAGTGCTGGTGTGGTGTGGGCCAAACCATCTGAGCACTGAGACACATTGGTTTCAGACACTAATGATATGATATACTAATGATATGACCTTGAACAATTATTCAGGCTTTAGAGACTCAACATCATAATCTTCAAGATCATTTCCTTCTCTCTGAGTCTATAATTGAAATGACATTATTCTTAGGAAAAAAACTTTTGGAAATAATAAAGACTCTGGAGATTAGAGTTGGTAAAATGATCCTTGAGATATTAATGCATGTTCTTACTATTAATATTGGAAATAAGATCCCAACCTCTCTCACACACAGTAGGATAATATAAATAAGATTCCTTCTCCAAATCAAAGCATGTCAACCCTTCTGCATCTTTGAAGAACAGATAAGTGATTTACAACAACGGAGTATGGATATTAGAGAAATAAGATACCTGTTTTTCATCACAAAGAAAATGTGCACTTCTGAAAAAATGTGCATTGTCATAAAAAGAGAAAATTCTTTATGACTGCTGTGCATCTTCCTTCCTGCTAATTTTAGGAGTGTTACCATGCTCAGAACCTGCCTTCATTCAAGATTCTGTGGTTGCCAGAGTTTGAAGCAGATGGCGCGGAGATGTGTGATGAGTGTGTACCAATAGCACATTTTAAAATAATTTTTTGCTAAAAATATTCTTTGTAAGACTCAGTTAACAACCAGAGGCTCTGTTTATACATGAGATATAAACAGAAAATATATTTTGAAAATTGTATTGCAAGCTTGTAGGAAAATTGGATGTTCAGATAAGGAGGGCTGTATGAGCCACTACCCCTGCTGGAGAGTGAGCTCACGGGGAAGTGGAGTGGCAGGGTGGGTGGCAGATGACATCCTTAGCACTGTGACCTGTGTCCAATGACCCTGTCAATGAATGGGTCAGATCACATTAAATTTAAGGCTCTTATCATGTCTTCTATCGTTGGATCTAGGTTATTATAACCTTTTCTGTAACAAGGCTGTTATACCTGGGGAGTTTGGACTAGAGGGCCAACAGGTAGGAGACAGGGTAGAGCTAGCTCTAAAGTGATGAAGCCTCAAGGCCTTTGTAACTCTGTAGGAAATCCCCATCAGTTTTATGGCATCCCTTGAGCTGGCTCTTTCTCCCTCTCTCTCTCTCTCCTTATCCCTTTCTTCCACCTCTCTTTCTCTCTCTCTCTCTCTTGCCCTCATTCCCTCCACTCCCTCCCTCTCTCCCCCCACCCACCTCCATTCTCAAAATGTCAAACAGAGCATCAGAGTCACAGGTGCCTGCTCGGCAATGGGGCAGAAGGAGAAAACATGGATGTCCTGGGGAGCAGGGTTTGGTACCTTCCTTTTCTTCCCTAGGAAAGATGACTCCTCCACACTTCCCCTCAGCATGTGCAACAGTGCCGCTGACTTTCCTCTCCAGGGAAGGGTCTGTGGTCTTCTAGAAGTTCTCAGACTGGCATAGAAGAAAACAGATGGAGACGGGAAGGAGAGGGGAAGCAGAGTGAAGGACAGAGAGGACAAGAGGAAACGAGGAAAGGGTACGAGGAAAGACAGGTCTCAGGGATAAAAGCCCTGAGCGTACCTGTCCCACCACAGTCTGTTTCCCCCCAATGTCCTTTCCTTTCTCCTTGTCATATTAGAAATAGCTAAGAATAACATCTGTTCCAGCAGATGGTTTAAGACACTTTGTCAATAAATTAGCAGAGCTGGCTTTAAACCCTGCAGAAGTTCCGAGGTGCAGGTATCCTAAGGAAGGCTTATCTTCTCTGTGAACTCAGACACAAAAGCTCATAAAGTGGACAAGTGGGAAACGGATTCTCTGTGACCAGATTCTCTTTAGTTCTTAAGTTCCTGCTCCAGCTCAGGGCCTTCAGGATGCACCACAGTCCAGGCCACAGGGTTTCCAGAGTCTCTGAACAAGAGGAGAGAAGACTCAGTCTTTATCCAAAGACCACTTCTTGTCTAACCCCCAAGGTTAGGCCATATTTTCAAACATCTAGCCAACATCTTGAGAATGAAAAGGTGCCTAAAAAATAACTAGTCTTTGTTGAGCCAGAGAAAAAAATAGGATATAGAATTATAGGGAAAAATACGTAGTTTAAATTTATTCTGATTCAGACGCTTAGAAAGGACCTAGCCAAAATATTTTCCAGTTCAGTGAGCATGTTCATGCCTTGCTCATCTCGACTTTGGGGAAACATCAGTATCTTTATTCATTTGTGTTTAAATGTGCTTAATCTCTGCCTTAAACCCTCAGAGTTGCTTCCCAAGATTCTCTTTAAATATATCTTCTACTTGGCTACCAGCATGTTCTTTCTATAGCTATTTCTGTAGCATTTCCTTGCTTAAATCTTCTCTATTGTGCCCTAGTGGCTAAAGGATATTTCAAAAAACTTGGTTTATCATCCAGAGAGCTTGCCATTCTCAAAGTGTTCAACCTACTTTCATGCTACTCTGTCTTCTTCATGTGTCTAAGGTATTCTTCTGTATTTAGCAAACTTTTTTCAAGTCTTCAAGGTCAAATTCAAGAATCTTTTCCTTTCCGAACATTTCTCAGAACAAATTTTACCTGTTTTTTTTCCTGTAGTATATTACTTGGTATCAGCCTTATTCATCTTTATTTGGAACAAATTAACACCATGGTTAGCAAATTGCCTGTGCTGAATAAACATATCTAGAAAAAGTGAATACTTTAACTAAGCCATTGATTAATTAAGTAGTTTTATTCTTCCTCTGTCTCCTTTTCATTTTTTTTATGGAATAGTGTTTTTGTTCAAAATAATACTCTGAGACTATTTTCAGTGCTGACATTCTGCCTCCATGTTATTAATGAGAGTATGGCAAATGGAGTACAATGCATTTTCCCCACCTTTCTTACAAGGAAATGGTTCATCAAGGTCAAGGAATTTTAAGATGGGACACTTTACTGCACATCTCTGACATGTACTTTAGCCTGTTAGGGCCCACAGGAGCAAAATGTGTACTTCCTTGAATTTATTAAGATTTCTAAATATTGGGGCTGGGGTTATGGCTCAGCGGTAGAGCGCTCGCCTCACACATGCAAGGTCCTGGGTTCGATCCTCAGCACCGCATATAAATAAATAGTTATTGTGTTCAATTACAACTACAAAAATAAATATTTAAAAAAAAAGATTTCTAAATATGTTCACAGATGTAATAATCATAGTTGTTTCATGTGCAAAGAAACCAGGTTGTTCAATAGCGTTGAAGGTTTCAGGTAGAGAAAAGTGTAATGGTACCCGGTTCTAAGCCCTTGTGGGAGCCAGGCAGTACTATGCCAATCAATAATTACACAATACTGAGGGGAGCATGGGTGAGGATCATAAAGAACAGGTGAAATAATGAAGGAAGGAAAAGTTCAGGAATTAGCCAAAGTCCCCGCCTACTGAGTGGGAAAACTGGGGTTGAATGTTATTTTACATTCTAGCCCATTTGACATAGAGGTTCATTTGTTTTGTTTTGTTTTTGTTTATTTTTAGCTTTCTATTGCATCTTACATTTCAGCAAAGTTGCCAGTATGTCCTTGTATTTTAAAGTAATTTAAATGTGCAGGGTGTAATTTTTGTCAAATCCAAATTACTATACTTAGAAGAGCTGCCTTGGAACTTCTTTTTTCCAGAAAGACAAAACACTATTAGATACAAGAACATTTCTTAACCGGACTTGCTCCTTGCAGAAGAAAAGTGACAACTAAGCATTTTAACAATATGAATATTCATCATAATACTCTTCAGATATTAAAAATAATAGGAAAAGCTATTGTGTATGGGATTGCCTTCTTGATTTCTATTTCAGATAATTTGCTACTGGCACACAACATTGCTGATTACATTAAAATTTTTGATGAAATTACAGAAAATTATAAGTCTGGTATTTAAACAACATTCCTTGGGGATTATTATCCAGAGTAGCAATAACTGTCTGTATAGAAATAATTTTAATAAAACATACTGGATAAGGCAATTCAACTTAGATTTTTTCAATTTAGATTGGAAATAATATTAAAGTTTTGATTATATTCATATGTTTCTTTCAAGGTCTCTGGCACTAAAATGTCATTTAAAATTAGCATACAAAAATAAATAATATGCAAAACACAAGAAATCACATGTAAAAAATAAAACTGTAATTAAAGTCTTGATTGTGTTTATTTCATTTTAAATGAGTAAATGTTCTCTTCTGTATCTTAGATTCCTAAATGACCAATATCTCTCCTGTCCTTTATTCAAAGCCCAGCCTTCCCTGTGAGCCTGCTGGATCATACTGCACACAGGTAAGGTGCAGCCACCTGGGGGAAGCACCTGAGATAAGGAAAGCAAGGCAGGGCACAGAGAAACGACAGGGGTCCCTGTCCTCTCCTGTTCTGTAGGTCTCTAACCCCTCCCAGTGCAGATGACAAACAGACTTAGGGAAGTTTTAGAGGCCAAAAGTCCCCTGAAAAGCAGAGTAGAATAAAGAAAAGAAAGTGAATAGATCTTGGAGCAAGGTAGTCAATGAGCAGCACACGAAGTCATCATGGCAAGATAATTGTCTGGGCCAACAGGTGTTCCATATCATAACAGCTGGCACTTAGGTAGAATTTCATACTTTACAAAGCACAGTTACCTTATCCCACCAAATTGTCCAGATAAATCTGCAAGGACATTATCATTAAGCAGTAAAAGCTGGGCAGGGTGGTGCCAGCCTGCAAGCCCAGCAGCTCGGGAGACTGAGGTAGAAGGATCACGAGTTCAAAGCCAGCCTCAGCAATTTAGTGAGGCCCTAAGCAACTTAGTGAGACCCTATCTCCAATTCTTAAAAAGTAGAATAACAGACTGAGGCTGGGGCTCAGTGGTAAAGTGCCACTGGGTTCAATCCTTAGTATCAACTAAAAACAAACCAAAACCCCCCAAAAAAAGAATTAAATGTACTCAGAGGAGAGAGTTGATTGAGACAAGATCACACAGAGGCAGGAAATACAGAATTTGAATGCAGATCATTCTCTCCTCTGTCTCTGTTCCTGTCTTTATTCCTGTATCTTCTTTCCTCCTCTGCTCTCCATTCTTCTCCTTCCTGTTTTCTCCAGTGTTCTAGTTTCCTTTTCTCTCTCACTTGTCTATCATCCATCACTGTATTACTTATGTAAACTAGAGCATAAATCTGCTTAACATTTTATACCTTCTGTACTATTTGTTAATTTTAACAAAGTGCTCATATTATTTCTAAAAATATTTTACTCAATGTACAAATATAAAATAATATGCTCCTCTGGTAAAGAGCTCAGCAAATTATAAGAAATTTCAAGAACTTCAAGTAATCATGTTAATGTTTTTAAATAAGTAGACTGGCTCACCTTTAAATCCACAAGGAACACTTGCTAAGAAATTTTACTCAGTGGATCACACCACCAACTTTTGGCAAAATCCCACAATCTGGTTTCCTAAATCTAGGTTCAATATTATTCCTGCTCACTAATCGGGGAGGCCTGGCTAAATTGGGGTTCCCAGTGCTAGAGAGGCTCACAGCACTGCCCTAAGGGAAGTGAGGGAGCTGGAGGGGTCCTTCAGTGACTCTCACAGGGTACTTTTGCTTGCTGGATGTCCCATGTCGGATCGTCCAAACCAACCCCAGGACCCCCTTCACACCGGAGCCCTGTTTGGACTAGCAGATTTCCTGAGGCTCCACCAGCATCCTGGGGAAAACACATTCTGGGGCAGCCCTGTGTTCTTCAGATAGAAAGCACAAATGCCACCACAATAGAACCCAAGTTCAAAGATTTTGCCTTAATACCTTGGGTGAGGAGGGTGCATGAGTGGAGAGCATAGTCCTTCGTCCCGGATCACGTGAGGCGGGAACGAAGTCCGGCAGATGGAACAGCACAGAAACCAGCTCTGCAGCGGAGGCAAAGTGCTTGGGTCCCCTGAGGTCCTTGGGAAAAAGCCTGAAGAGTGTGTGCTGTGGAAGCAACGTGATGCGGGGAGCCCAGACCGCTAGACAGGAGGCCTGACTCAAGTTCCTGTCTGTGGCCTCTGCTGCAGCCACTGCGTGTGGCAACCATGTGGAGGGAGCCTGGGCCCTGGTCTAGTGTGAGCAAGCTGACCTGTGCTCCACCTAGGGACTGAAGCAAAAACATGCTGTGGGAATTCACACTGTAACACGCCCCGTGCTGGGTACCCACATGCCACCTGCTATGACAGTTACTAGTGAAGTTCACTGCTGGATTCCTGTCTGCTAGACCAAGTACAGTCAGAGTCATATAGACAGAGTCAAATGTTTACACATCCAAAGTCTCAATTCTTAAGACTTCTCCTCATCTAGTGCATTTAGAAGAATGAAAATTTGAGCCTTTTATAGTAATTAAATATTTCCAAAGAACCCTCCCTATAACTATCCTTATAGATTTAGATGTACATGAGTTTTCTCAGAAGTCGATGATAGAACTATTATTATCTCTTTTCGCATATGAAGAAAATGCTAATTAAGGTTAAAAGATTTTCAGCCATAATATAATAAGTACATAGTATACAAGTTATATTACTTGTTTTTATTATATCATAGTTATATTACTCTGTTTTATCCTGAAGGAAGTATTCACATGCCTGAGATTTAGGAAGCCTCCCTTGTGAAATTTAAGTTTAAGTGTGAGTTCATCTATGAGGAACTAAATTTATGTTTACATATGCAATATGTAAGATTCAGGGCCAGATACATAATATATAGGACCAGTGCTAAATGAAAATATGGAAACTCTTGTTCAAAAACAGAAAAATCATTTTCCCTTATTTGCAGCCTTGCTCTCTCAATCTGCTTTGGTATGTGTTATGTGATTCCACAGTATGCTCTCCTGGGCACAGGGATACTAACAGCACCATGCTCACAAGTCTTTGAAGGCAATGCCCGTGGGCAGTGGCAGCAGGCCAGCAGGCCAGGAGACCAGGAGGCTGTGTGTCTGGCCCAGGGAGGCGGTGGGGTAAAAGAAAGACAGAACTTCTCTTAACTGGAGGCACCTAACTACCTCTGCTCATACTCATGCATGCTTAAACCACTGACTTGACTTCATGTACAAAACACAAATTAAAAGTATTAAGAATTTCAAATCATTGAACACAGAGCAAATGCTGAGGTCATGTACATATAAAAGTTGCCTTAGTAATGTTAGATCTTGGTTTGTGTAAGGAATGGGATGGGTAGACAGGGAAAGTGCGTCCGTTGTGGACATAATAATAGCAACTTGAACTTACAAATAAAGCCCTTTTAACTAGTGGATGGAACTTGAGTCTTGGGAGTGAAGTCCAGACAAGTCTTCAAGTCTTGTGAAAAACCTCAGACCAGCTCCCACCAAGAAATTGCAGAGCCAGAGTATAGATGTGTGATTTCCCTCTGCATCTCAAGGCCCCTATGTTTTTATTTTCCCAAATTGCCTTCTTTTTCATTGAATTTTATCAATGCTAGTGAGTTTTAGAGATTGAATGCGCATTTAATGACAGAGTGATCTGTTATGTCCTCACCAAAGAGATAAATTGTTCTGTAGTCTTTCTTCCTTGGGGGAAAAAAAAAAAAAAAAAAAACCTTAATCAGAGTATCACAAACCTAAGGGCTAAGATTGAGGGGCTCTCTTGAAACAGGCACTTTAGCCAGATATAATTCCTGATAACCACAAGGAAACCATCACTAGTGAATAAAATAAAATAAATATCTGATTTGTAAAAAATAAATCTATTGTTCAGTCTTTGATATTAGAATATTAGCCATCCAGGGAGAAGTGATATTAGATTAAAAAAGTAATGTTATTGTTTTTACACTAACATCAAACTATTAGAAATAAACCAAAAATTAAGAGGAAATTCTTAGACTTAGCTAGTATGGTTAATTTTTTTTTTCCAGTTTGAGAAGCAGCTGAAGCTTTGAAACCCCAATTATCTGAGTACTTATTGAAAGGATGTAAGAAGATGATGCTTCAGCCCGAAAAGTCGTCTCGGGAACTGATGTTTTGGTTGATATCAAAACTGAGATGGCCACTGAAGACAGAGGCGATTCAAAAGCAGAGAAAGGTAAGGTTTGGGATGAGGAGCTTGGCAAGGATGCTGCTGCTTCTGTCTTGGACCCTCAAGACTCACAATAGGTAATAATAATAACAACAACAACAACAACAACAACACTCATTCAAAAATGCCTAGAGGGGGAATTCTGTTGCTGGAAAATTGGGAGAAAAACCCAAAATATTTGGAGTCAGGATTTCAGGCATGAGGAATCTAATGGGAATAGTGCTCAGAAAAGACAACAGAGATCCAACAGAGCTTTGGGATATATTCATGTTGAATACACAAAAAGACACAACCAGTAAATAAGTAGTCAGGAGCTGGTAGACCTATGCTTAATACTTGCAGCATTTGGGAGCCATGGGAGAAATTTAAAGAGAAATACAAGTTTCACTGGCTAAACCTTGTTTATGAGCTCCTGGTTATGAAGTCATTATTTTGAAATCATGTTTACAAAATACAAAAGTTCAACTATTTTAAAAGTAAAAAAATAACTGAATATCTGCAAATATTTAGACCATTTCCTGTTTTTCCACAATCTTGTCACAACCTGAACTTGCTTTTAAAAATGTGTTGCTTCTGATAGATTGGCATCTGAGGAAATTAATTTGCATTTCTATAACAAGTAAATATACTGAACATCATTTTATGTTTGTCACAGGTATAGCTGTTGTTGCAATGTCTATAAAGATCTTTTGCTTTTTGTTTTCTTACTATTAAATTATAATAGTTTAGCATATGTTTTAGGAACAAGTCTTCAAGTAGTTATATGTTTTGCTAGTATTTCTATTAATGTAACATATGCTTTCTCCACCCCACCCCTCCTCTTCCTCCTCCTCCTCCTTCTTCTTTTTAACCAGTGTTTTTCAGAGATCAATAGCATTTAAGATGGTGGCTACTTTGAAAGTATTTTGTTGTTTTTGTTGTTTGATTGATTTTGTTTCTAATCATTCATACTTTGTGAATCTTATATAAGAAATGTTTTCTTAACCAAATGTGACAAATATTTTATCCTATATTTTGTTTTAGAAATTTATAACCTGGAGATTTACATATAGAAATATGATCAATATCAAGGTAATTTTTATCTATAATAAGAGGTAAAGGTCAAGATATATTTGTACTTAAGGATATGCATATTTTTTCCAGGAGCATTTGTTGGAAAGACTATCCCCTTTCCCTTGAATTATATTAGTAGATTTGTCAAAAATCAGGTGACAATGTTTACTCCTGGATTTACCCCAGAGCTCCCTATTCTGTAAATTGGTCTTGGTGTCAGTCTTGGTACTAGACGCTCTTCCTTGAGTACTGTAGACTTAAATTACACTTGAGAGTAGCTGACACATCACCCAGATGTTTTCCTGTTCAAATGAGTTTGTTCTATTCTGGGACCTTTATGATTTTAGTATCAACTTGTCAATTCCTAAAAGACAAATCCTGTTGAGATTTGGGGCTACATTGAACCTAGAGATCAAATTGGAATGAGCAGGCATCTTAACACTTTTGAGGCTTTCGACCCCTGAACATGGTGAACCTCTCCATCCATTTAGAGATACTTTGATTTTTCTCAAAAAATATTAGCGTTCAATCACATAAAATTTTACATACTTCATTTGATTTATTGTGCTGAATTTCTTTAGGTTTTATTTTCAAGTTTCTCATTGTAAGTCTAAAGAAATGCCATTGAGTTTTAATTGACCCCGTGCCTTGGAAACTTGCTGAATCTGCCTTTACTTCAAGCGGTTTATTTTGGAGATTCTCTGGTACTTTCTGTGCAATCAGCTGTCTGGAGCCAGCAAGAGTTCCATGGATTTCTATCATGTCCCCATGGCCTGTTAGTTCTTTTCCTTTCCTTTCTGCAGCAACTGGATATATAATGTTGGCTAGGAGCGCAAACTCTGTGCTTTCTACAGATCTTAAGCAAATGAATTTAGTCTTCCACTTTTTTTAAAAAAAATCTTTTTTTATTTTATTTGTTTATTTTTACGTGGTCCTAAGGATCGAATCCAGCGCCTCACACATGCTAGGTAAGTGCTCTCCCCCGAGCTACAGCCCCAGCCCTAGTCTTCCACTTTTAAAAGGAACAATTCCTATTGTATTGAGATATTTTATTTTGAGATGAGATTTATTTCTGTCAAATTCTTTCATTGCAATTCCTGAGATGCTTATGTATGATATTGAATATGGTGAATTACACGGGTCAATTTTCAACTGTTAAAAGAATCTTTCATTTCTAGAATGAACTTTTCTTGATTCTGACCTATTATTCAGATGTATTTGATTAAAAATATTTAACTAATAGTATTTGCAGTTCTGTTCCCAAGAGACACTGTAGACTTTAAATTTCCTGTAATATCTTTTGTAATTGAGGAAGCAGTTTAATGGGTTACTCGTGTGAGTTTTGTAGTAAGAATGATTATGGGATCACAGAATGAGTTTAGGAATCAGTTATCAATTTGGAAATGAAGGTATTGATGAGCTGATAAAATGGCACCTGGTCCCTCAATGCCTATGCAAGGAGTAATTACATTTAATTTTTATCCTGAATATATGGTAGAATTTACCAATGAAGTCATCGGAGCATGGAGCTTTTTTTGTTGCTAAATTTATTAAAACAAGTCTTGAGTATCTGCCCTTCATGTAACTTGCCCATTTTATCTATAGTATAAAATTTATTACACAAAATTGTTCATAACCCCATATTATCATCTTCTGTACATGAGATCTGTGATTATATTCTTTCTTTCATTCATGGTATTGGTACTTCTATCTGCTTTTTTTCTTGACTATTCTGATGGATATTTGTCAGTTTTACTGTTTTTTTCCCCTCAAAAACCAGTTTACAGATCTGTTTATTTTTCATTTTTTTTAGATAAATTGTGTTGAGTTTTCTCTATTATTTTAATGCATTATTTGGTTTAATTCATTCTGCTTTCTTAAGGTGGGTATTTAAAGCAAGTTGTACAAGCTGTGTCAAAGGACAGATTCAGTCTACTATTGATTTGTGTATGGCATGCAGGCTAAAAATGGCCTAGTACTTTCAAATGTCAGGGAAAATTGTTAAAGAAAAGTAATGTTTGAAGATTCCCAACACATAGAAAGTTGAAGAGATGAAAATGCTAATTACCCCTATTTGATCATTCTATATTGTGAATATGTATCGGATTAAAATATTATTATTAATATGTACAAATATTACATCTCAATTACAATTTAAATTTCACAAGGCATATTTCACCATATGAAAATTATATGAAGTTCAATTTTCTGTGGTTATACATATATTTTATTGAAATGTAGCCATGTTAGTTCATCTACTTATTGAGTAGGGTTTTTTTTTTTTTTTGTACTATTAAGTTGGAATCCTTGGACACTACAGAAATGAAAAATTACTGCAGCAACTGTATGTCTCACAAAACCTGAAACATAGAAGAAACGTTTTTTGATTCCTGGCTTGCAGTATTGAATGGAAACGTCTTTAGTTTGATTTGTTTACCAACAACACACATACCACATACACACAACACACACATACAAACACATACACATACTTATACTCACAACACCACACACACACACACACACACACACACACACACACGTGCATGCACACAACACAACATACCCAGCATTAGCTGTGCTCCAAAATTTTTAATGTATGGTACTTTCACTTTCACTTAATACAAAACATTTTCTAAATTATTATTTCTTCTTTGATGTTCAGATCATTTAAAAATATGTGGCTTTTGTTCCCAATAGTTGAGGATTTCCTGATAGGTTGAAGTCATCAAGTTCTGATTTCATTTCATTGTAGTCAAAGAGTATAGTTTGTCCTGTTTTAATTCTTTTACATGTATAAAGGTATTGAACACAGCCAGTGTTAGTGTGGGTAACGTCCTCATTTTCAGAGGATGTGGTGTCCACTATGGCTTGAGCTGGGTGCTGCACAAAAGTCATGTCAAACTGGTTGATGATAGCGCTGTTCAGACCACCCGCATTCTTCCTGATGTTCAGGCTTTCTGTTGTTTCCTAGAGGAACTACATTTGTGGACTTCTCTATGCCTCCTTTCAGCTTGGTCTTGTTTTCACATTTCCTGAAGAGCTATTGTTAGGTGTTATGTTAGTTTTCTGTTGCTGTCCTAAAACATACTCATGAAATTTGTGACTTTAAACAACAAAAATTTTATTATGCTTTAACCAAAGAAAACTTGATTGTCTTCTGTAGATGAGAAGTCCAGCACTGGTCTTAGGTAAAATCAAGACACTGCTCTAGTCCTGAAGTCAGGCAGAACATTGTGGTGGAAAGGCATAGAAGAACAGAGATGCTCAGCTCCTGGGAGTAGGGGGAAAGCGGAGAGCAAAAGGGTAAAGAGTTGGGAGATCAGATATAATCCCCAAGGATGTGCACACAGAGACTTGCTTCCTCCAGCTACATGTCACCTGCCTACAGTAACCACTCAGTACAATACTCCTTTTAGATCATTAATGTATCAAATGGGTTAATCTATTGATGTGCTCCAGCTCTTATAATGTACTCATTTCACCTCCTGCATTAACACAAGAGCTGGACACACCTCATATAGAAACCATAACAGTGGCCAACATTCTTTGAAATATATTCTTCTGCATAGTCTTCTTCTTGTGGCTCAAAATTGTTCATACATTAAAGACTTTGATAGCCTCTTGCAGGTCATCAAGTTCTGTTCGTTTTTCATCCCTCCTTTTCCTATTGGGTTTCAATTGATTGACTTCATTTGCTTTGTCTTCAAGCTCACTAATTTTTTTTTTCTTGGATGACTAATATCTTACTCATGTCGTAAGTTTTCCATTTAGTACTTCGGTTTTTTTGTATGTATAGATTTCATTTAAACTTCTTACATAATGTATTTTTCTTTTTAATGGTTGTGCTTTAACAAACATGGGGAAATTTCATCAAACACTCAAGAGGACCCTGGATTTTTTTGTAGAATTTTTGTAAATTTATGTTATTCTTTTTCAGGAAAATTTTCTGCATTCTAGTTCTATGTTTCACAAATCCTGACTCTTTTAGTTTTCATTAATATTGATCTCTTTCTCCTTAACCATGAGACTGTATCTGAACAATACCTCTTTGCTTATAAGATTGCCTCAAAGTTAAAAAAGGGTATATAAGTCAGTGTCTGATCAAACTTTCTAAGTGAAATTTTTATTTGTTGAATTTTAAATTTATAAGTGACACATTGCAAAACTATGATAAATTGGCTTCAGAGGAGAATATGAAATCATGAGAATGTTCTTTGAATATCTTCTGTCTATCTCCTTTGATTCAATAAAACAGAAGATTTTTTTTTACTATATTCTGTACTTTAAGTCAGCAATACATTAGGGTATTGTTAACTCACATTGTAAGGTATTTATTGATACCTATATCAGACCATCTGCTTGGCATTCAACAGGAAGATTAGAAAGAAAAATTCAACATTTGGATAAGCTCTATGTTACATTATATTCTAGATGATAATGCAAATTCAAAAATGGATTTTGGCAGAGCTTGAAGCCATTCAGGCCAGATGCATGAAATTACTTGTGGGCAAATGAGAACTTTGAATATTGTAATACATAAATATGATTAGCCTAACCTAGGAAACCTCATTAATAGAACACCATCAGTCTTTATGGGCACACAATCTATGTAAGGACTCTCATTTCTGATTTTGGAATCCTAATAGTTGGTGGGTTTAAAATGTAGGCTGTCTTCCTGTGCATTAGTCTTCAGTTTAGCAGAAAAGTAATTGTATCACCCCTCCATTGTAAACATAAGGCAGCATAATTGGCATTTTTGCACATTTGTCACATTGGTCTTTTATTTCTCCAACATGTAAATCACACAAAACAAGAGAATCAAAGGGATGAATTTGAGATCTATGTTCATTTTAGTGACCTTGAGCTATTTTATTAATCTTCTCATCAACATCTTCTCAACTGTACAATGAGAATAACTTTTACTTACAAAATTTGCCAAAGTTGGCTGTAAAAAACAAACAAGGGAGAATTTTACAAATGTTACAAATATTTTATATTTTGTTGACAATATTTGTATATTATTCCAGGTTGCCACCATTTCAACAGATATAAACCATAAATTAACAGGAGTACTGTTCTTCCTTCCCAATATCATAATACCTTACCTAGAATAGATTAAAAGAAGCAATGGATTACACTATGTGGCTGAAATATAGACCCCTCTTAAATTACTTTACAAGAACCTCTAAACTGAAAGTTTAAAATTTCTTGAGAGTAATATTAGGCTAAGGCTTGTGGGATTCTTGTAAGTATTTATTTACTATTGCCTCCAGAAAAATCTCAACATATGCAGTATTACTTCAATTTCATTTTCTCCAAAGCTACTTCTAATACTGAGATAATCATTTTCTCCTTTTCCATTCTTACCTTGATCTTATCCAGCTCAGTGGCTCTGCCAGTAAGAGCTCATCAAACAAGGGTCATGCATATGTGTAGATAAGAACACAGCCAATCCCGCCACATTTAACAACACAAATCCTCTTTCAAATTACTCTAGATAACATTGAAAATTGTGTTCTGTATATTCTCAAATAAATCATTTGTTGCCCCAACAAAATGTTGAATCCTCAAAACTAAAAAACACATTCTAAATATATATTATAATATGTATAATATGTGTGTGTGTGTGTGTGTGTGTGTGTGTGTGTGTGTGTGTATATATATATATATATATATATATATATATATATTTTTTTTTTTTTTTTTTTTTTTGAGACAGGATCTTGCTAAATTGCTGAGGCAGGCCTAGTACTTGAGACTCTCCTGCCTCAGCCTCCTGAATCTCTGGGATTACATGCATGAGTCACAGGGGCTGCCTCTCTATCTCTCTTAAGATTTCTGTTTAACCTGACTTGGAGAATGGTCTTGAAAGTCTGGCTAGTTTACTGGTAGAGAGAAAATTATATATTCATTTTTCATAATTATGATTTATTTCATCCATGCAGATGAAACACTGAACAAATTAGTATATTATTCCATAGAGACAAAGTGACTTAGCTTGGAATAGAATCTCTGTTTGTTTATTTGGGCAATCTTTCATCAAGCAAAGCTATTTCATAATTCAGTTCAGCACTTTTGTGGATTTTAGTGAGCTTTTCCCAGATTTTCTACCTTAATTTGGATAATTATCATGAAGTTTGTATTGATTTTTTGTTATTTTTCATAACATAAAATCACAAAAACCATAGCAAGAAAGAGGTAATTTAATTGAATTTAATTCAGGTCTAGAATTTAAAATATGTATCCTTATAAATCCTCTGAACTTTACCTTTGGAATGAGTCTGAACTCTACAAATCCATGTGGTAGTTTAAGTGGAAATCTGGTAGATTTAGGTTTAATGGAAGACATTTGTCAAACTGTTCACCAACTTCATCAAATTATCTGCACATGGAAACCACGCAGTACTTGTTATTGATAACTAGTAATCCTCCTATTTTCATAATCTAATTCAAAATGAGCAAAGTCCTTTCACACATGTGTGAGGATTTTGAGAGTATAGATAAAATGGGTAGTATTATGAATATTTCACAGTAGGAAAAGAAAAATAAAACAAACAAACAAACAACAACAGCAACAAAGGCAACTGGTGAGATTCTGGACTCAAGGTCAGATTGAACACCCACTGCTGGAGACCAGTCATGCCAGGGTGACACCCAGAGGCACCTACTGGGGGAATCTGCACTGAGAAACAGACGAGATCATGTAATAAAATGCAAAGAGCATCAGCCCTGAGTCAGAAAGATCTGGGTTCAAATGCTGGGCTCCTCTGTGTACTTAGGACCGTGACACAAGACTCCAAATCACTAAATGGTTGTAAATATGTGAAATTCACAAGATTATTAGGAAGACCACAGTTGCTGAAAAACACTGTGTATCAGGGACCTCATGTTATGCACCCCAGTAGATGACAAGTTCCTGTCGATATGACAGTCTTACTGTATTGTTCTCACGCTGCAATGTCTGGCCTCCCCTGTGCACGCAGCAATGACTGGCTGCCTGAGATTGGCAGGAGCATCCATACAGGGTCTATCCTTACACTACTTGGCTTCTTTACAACACGAAGGGTGAGTGCTCCAACAAAACAATGTGGAGATGTGACACCCTCTTAGGACACAACCACAGAAATCATGTAGTTTCACAGTGCAGGGGTTTTTTTTTGCTTAATTTTGTTTTTTCGCCAAGGATTGAACCCAGCATTACTTAAACACTAAGCCACATCACTAGTCTATTTTTTCATGTTTTATTTTGAGACAGGGTCTCACTAAGTCCCTAGGGCCTTGCTAAGGTGCCAAAGTGCTTGAACCTGTAATCCCCCTGCCTCAGTCTCCTGAGTTGCTGTGATTACGAGCCTCTGTCACCATGTCTGGCTCAATATAGTTTTGATTTGCATTTCCCTGATTGCTATAAATATTGAACATTTTTTCCATATATTTATTTTCCATTTGGATCTCTTCTTTTGAGAAATGTCTGTTGAGTTCTTTTGAAAATTTATTAACTAGTGTATTTGTTTTACTGGTATTAAGTTTTTTGAGTTCTTTATATATTTTGGATATCAATTTCCTGCCTGAATTTCAGATAGGAGAGGTATTCTTCCATTTTTTAGACTTCATGTTCTTAATAGTTTTCTTTGATGAGCAGAAGTGTTTTAATCTGATGTCATCCCATTTATTAATTCTTGGATTAAATTTTTTTTGCTTCAGAGATTTTGTTAAGGAAGCCAGTGCCTGTGTCAATATGTTGGAATGTTGAGTCTATATTTTCTTCCAATGGTGTCAGAATTTCTGGTCTAATACTACGTCTTGGATCCATGTGGGGTGGACTTTGAGCAGGGTGAGAGATGGGGATCTTCATTTCATTCTTATACATATGGACATCCCATTTTCCTAGCACCATTAATCCCAGCACCATTTGTTTAAAAGGCTATCTTTTCTCCAGTGTATGTCAAGTGTTGGATGACTGACTGTGTCTCTGAGAATTTGTCTCCATCTCTTGTACTCTATTCCTTTGTTCTTCATGTCTGTTTTCCTCCCAGTGTCCCGGTGTTTTTGTTACTGTAACTATTCAGTATAATTTGAGATCAGCTATGGTGATGCCTCTGGCATTGCTCTTAATTTGTGCTAATATTAAAAAGTACATGGCCTCATTACCCAGGTCAAAGCCAAAGGGCAGAAGAATACATAAGCTCTTTAGATTAGTCCTACAAAAGCCACAGATTTACCTGCCTGAAATCTAGACAGAAGAAAAATTTACAGATGAAAGAAATTGAATTAACTACTTTAAAAAGATAATTTCAAAAAAAAAACTGTCATATTTTCTGATCTACCTTGCTCAAAGAACTGCACAGTTAATGACAACTGAAGAAGATTGGTTTGGTGCTCAGCACAGTGTACCCTGTGCTATGAAGCCATGACAACAGCAGGATATAAGGGATTTAGAAACTGGCCTGTGTTACTGTGACAACTTGGAAGTCACTATTTCAGTTTAGGTTTTCATTTATTTGTTTGCTTTTGGTTTTACAGATTCCTTTTGTATCTACCTAGAATGTCTGGGATTCTAGTCTCACTTGATATGCTCCTGCATCTGAAAGGGTACCCCACCTAATCAAAATTATTCCATCACTCCTTTGCTACTGAGTAGAAGCATTACTTATTATACATTTTATTACTTATTACATGCATACTATGTAGGAATTTTATATATACATGAGTCCAATTCTCAAAACTTATTGAAATGACCTCTTGGCTAAACCCGTACCATGTTGCACTTACTGAATTAATAGCATTTTAATATGTAATCCACAGTAAGGCCAGTCCAACTGTCTTTGTTCTACTCACAATCACCTTGACTCTTGCTGTACACTTATGATTTCATAAGAAATTTAAGATCAGACTCTCAAGATCTATACATATTTGAACACCTGAGTAAACTCAGAGAATAATAAGCTGCTCCCACTTTGGTCAAAAGTGGAGAGATATTTCAAAATTGAGGTCAATTCGATGAACGTTCCCTGAAGTGTTATTTTGCATCAAATGCCAAAAAATAAAATAAAATGAATGAGATAATATCCTTAGCACCTGATAGGTTTCCTCTAATGAGGACACAAACATAAAAGGCTAAAGGCTCTGAGGGGGGCGGGGGTTTGGAGGTGACTTTCTCAGTAGTGTTTTCTGCTGTTCTCTGCAGTAAGTACCATAGCCCCCTCCTCACGCATGAGGCACCCTACTGGGTTTTGCTATTCAACTCTTATCCAATTACACATGCAGTATTTATTCTGTAAAAACACAGATGTTCTGTCTGTGTGCTGCTACCAGTAGTGGGCCATGGAAGGTGCCCGTCCTCTCAAGGAACTGGCAATCTGCAGCTAGGCACGGGACTCCATTCTGCCATTTATTACTGTGGAATCTTGAACACTGCAACATGTGTGCCCACTGTCTCACCTTAGCATCTGTAACCAGAGTGATATTAGAGCCTTCTGCAGAGAGGACTGGTGATGACCACATAAGTTGATCCATGAAAAGCTCTTAGAACAATCTGGTACAGGGTGAATAATTAAGAGGCAGTGGCTACTCTTACCTGTATTGGTCACAGATACATGTTTGAAGGTGATAAATGGTTCATCTGAATCCTAAAAAGGATATAGAAAGAAAATTTGAAGGTATACTTGCACAATACACATTTCTAGGCAGAGGGTTCAACCCAATGTTTAAAAACCACCACTATCTTAAGTGGGAAATACTTCTTATGCACCTTCCACAGATGAGGCAACAGGCCCAAAGAGATTAAGAAACTCTCCCATAAACACTATGTATTAAGAAGCAGAACTGGAAATCAGATGCAAAAGTTTCAGTTTCACATTTTGCATCTATAACTCTGGTAGGGCTTCCTGGTCCCTTGCCTGCTTCACGTTAACAATAAACTATGACTTGCTAGGACTATTAAGTCAGTGCACCTGCAGAAGGGAAAGCTGCACTGTTCTCTGCCCACTCTTCTAAAATGCCCTGATTTGTTCTGATTGTTCGCTCTTTACAACGGGTAATGGAGGAGGAGGTAAAATGAACTCATCTCAATTCTATTTTAAAGAAATGTTACAGTGAATTTAGTTATCAGGAAGAATCTTGTCTTTTGAAAAGCAGAGCTAGAGAATTTTAATCTGAAAGTCATTGTGAGAACACTGCCAGCTTCCTAAATAGCTAAACTAGAATACAGTCAACCTCCCTCAATATGTGTTTAGGGATTGCAAAAATAAAACTATATCTACATGATAAAAAGTGCAGTCTGAATTATTAATGGTCTGACACTCTTGTGTGGGCTTTCTCTGTTAGTGCTGAATCACAAGCAAATTTGGTGATGTTAAAAATCATATGCCATTTTAGAGAGGAGGTGGAAATTGAGGTTCTGAGTGCATGATAATTGCAGTTAAAACACTCTGATTTTTTTCTTCCTTATCTTAAAGCTTCACATTAATATCCTGCAGTCATCTGCAGTGTCTTCATGTAACAATCCATGAGCTTGATTGTAAACTTAATCTATTCACACCCCAAGCATAAAACATGCCTAGCCACCATGCCAGGCCAGAAAGAAAAAAAAAAAAATATATATATATATATATATACACTTTATATACTTTAGAAGCACACACCCAGTTATTATCTATTATTTGTGTGCTAATAACTTCTTGCAACACACTCGAATTAGGAAAGATCCCCAATTACTTTTCTTGGGAGGCCTTTATTTGAGGCTAATTTCACTTTGACATATTCTTGCACTATTTTTATTACCTGGAAATTACTCTGAGAATGCCTGGAGGAGCAATCAGTTGCATGATAAATTATTCCTCGCTATAACAAGGGAGCATAATTACTTGCCCACATGTCCACATTTATAATTTGGTTTCAAAACAAAAATATAATTTCATGAAAATCTACCTGCATTACATTTGTACAATTAGTAGAGGCTTAAAAAATACTTGATGATTTCTTACTTTGGTGAATTTTGAAGTATAAATGTATCAGTATTTTATTATTATCTATTTTAACATTAATAAAAATTTCAAAGGGAATAACTGCACATCCATTCCATGACATCTTTACTCACCAAAAATGTACTCTTTACACAGGGGCTTTGTAACACAGATAATTCACCAGAAACATGTTGAATGTGCCAATGATAATATGTTCTTTTAATTAATAACTTTATATTTTTGTATTGAGCTGCCTATCCTAGACAAAATTTGGGTCTGAATTCCAAGGGAAGGAGATGCTAGTGGTAATTTTAATTCATCATTTTTTATATTTAAGTGAGTTTTTGCCTCAAAATAATAAAAATTACTTGCATAACTCAATTTGCCTTTGTATCCAAGAAATGCTATCTTACTAACTGCTCCTGCACCTTGAGCAAACAAAAGATCTAAAAATATATACTTGTATTAGTCAGGAAAACTTGAATGATGGGGCCAGAAAACTACTTCAAAATGAGGTTCTTATTTACTTATTTTTAAATAGGAATCGGCCTGCCAGTGACTAAATTAAAGACTGTAAAATACACTTCCTTGGTATGTTGACAAGCCATCTGCTCTCCCAAGTTTACTGAAGCAGTATTCACAGTAACTAAGACATGAAAACGACTTAAGTGTCCGCGTACTGATCAATGAATAAAGAAAATACTGTATTTATTCACAAAGGAATGTGGCTAAAGGCCAAAAACAGGATGAAATTCTATCAGTTGCAAAGGTATAGTTGGAAATCAGTAGGTTAAATTTCAGTAAGCCAGGGAGAGCAAGACAAGAACCATGTGGTTTTTCTCAGGTGGACTTTACAGAGCAGGTCTCCCCGAGGTAGAGAGGAGAGTGGTGGTTATGACAGCTTGGGGGGGTGGGCAGGGAGGTTGGGGTAGAAGCTGATGACGGTTTGAATTACACTTAGGAGGAAGTTATTTTAGTACTTCCCTGCACAGTTGGGTAACTTCAGGGGATGATAGTGTTCTTTGTATTTCCAAAATCTAGAAGAAAGGATTTGAATGTTTTTATTGATAAAGAAATTCAAACGTTTGAGAAGGCAGACATGCTTAGCCTGATTTGAACATTACACAATGTCCACATGTTGAACCTTTTTTTCATATATTTGTTGATCCTATGTGTTTTTGCTTTTGAGAAGTTTCTGTTTAGTTCTTTTGCCCATTTATTGGTTATTTGTTTAATTTGTGTCAAGTGGGGTTTTTTTGAGATCTTTTTATATTCTTAATATTAATTCCCTATTAGAGAAGTAGCTGGCCAAGATTATATCCAATTCTATAGGTTTTCTCTTCATACTCTTAACTGTTTTCTTTGCTGTGGAGAAGTTTTTAGTTTGATGGCATCACACTTACTGATTGGGGATTTTATTTCTTGAGTGTTAGGAATCTTGTTAAGGAAGTTGGTGCCAGTACATAAATAATGGAGTGTTGACCCTGTGTTTTCTTGTAGCAGTTGTAATATTTCTGGTCTAATTCATCAGTATTAATCCATTTCCATTTGAGTTTTGTTTGGGGTGAGACAGAAGGGTCTAATTTCATTTATAATACACATAGCAATACAGTTTTCCCAGTTTTATTAAAAAGACTATCTTTTCTCCAAGATATATTTTGGCACCTTTGTCAAATAGCAGATGGCTACTGGTATGTGGATGTGTCTATTGTATTCTGTTCTGTTGGTCACCATGTCTGTTTTGATGCCATGCTGTTTTTGTTACTACAGATCTGTAGTATTATTTCTGATCAGGTTCTGGGATGCCTCCTGTTTCACTTTTCTTGCTTAGTATTGCTTTGGATATTCTGGATCTCTTATTTTTCCAAATGTAATCTTTTTTCTAATTCTGTGAAGAATGTCATTAGTATTTTAAGGGGGACTGAATTGAATCTGTATATTGCTTTTAGTAGAATGACCATTTTGACAATATCAATTCTGTCTATCCAAGAACATAGGATACCTTTCCATCTTCTTAGGTCTTCTTTAATTTCTTTTTTCAGTATTCAATAATCTTTATTGTAGAGCTCTTTTACTTCCTTTGTTAGACTAATTCCTATGTTTTTAATTTTTTTGAGGTTATTATAAATAAGATGGCTTTCCTGATTTGTTCCTCAGCTGAATTATTGTTGGAGTATAGAAAAGGTTTTTACTTATTTTTTTTATATAAAAAACCTCCCTCATGGCACAGAATGAACATAAGCTAAGCCCAAAGCATCTCATCTTTGCAGAGGGCAGGAGAGGTGTCCAAGAAGAGTGAAGTCATGTTAAGGGACTTAGGGGTCATTTCAAAGAAGCTTCTTATTGACCCAAATATTCAAAATAAAATTAAATAGATTATGAAACATTCAAAATAGATGAATTTATAAAAAATATATTTAAAACAGTCACTATTTTAACATGCAAAGAATCTAATCATTTTAAAAGAAATAAAGGAACAGGAAAAATTATCTATCTATCTATCTATCTATCTATCTATATATATATATCATGTCTTTGTTACGTAAATAGTGTGCAGAGTAAGCATATAATGTAACACAAGAAGTTTCTTGTTTGTAGAAGTATTATAGCAGATAAGCCAGGAAGGAATGATAGGATACCACCACTTTGCAGCTTAGGTTGGGCTAACAGATCCATCCAGTAGATCATCAATGGATGCTAATTACACAAAACATTCTGCAGAAACTAAAGCTCTTTGTGTATATTTCATCTATATTTAATAGTAGCAAGCTTAATAATGGAGAAAATCTCAATTAAACATTTTGCATCCAAACTACTTCTAAGAGTTTCTTGTTATAGTTGTTTAACTATGTTAGTATTTTGATCTGACTTTTGGTGTTACTTTCTCTAGCCATATTTCTGTAAGAAAAAAAAAGAATTTTTGTGTCATAATGAGTTTACCATTATGGACTACAACCTAAAAATTATAATTTCCAGTTTCTACATTATCTTTCCTGCCTGTTACTAAATTTCTATCTCTACTGAGACTGTTCTGTTTCTCATTCATTAAAACTTCATGTCTGAACAATGGCTAAAGTTGCTTAAATGTACTCTTGCCTAAAAGTATTCTACTGTGTGAGTTAGATTCAGCCCTAAGACGGTCACATGACTTCATATGGAAGATATTCCCAAAGGCTTTGTGTTACCTGTAAGAATACACCTGTACCAACTACATGTGGACCTACACTGGTCCCCATCTGTTCCTGCTACATCCCATACTGCATTTTATGTCTACAAGAGTCAAATATACCTTGTTTTTTTTTCAGATTTCATGGGCTGTTACTATCATGGTAGGCTACCCTTATGCTTAATTCTATGATGTAGTGGTTTTCAATGTAGTGAAAATTTTGAAAATTATAATTTATATTTTCATGCATATGTACACTTGAGCTGCTGTCTAAAAACGTAAAAAGTCAAATGCTTGCAATAGTAAAGCATTTGGTAATGGTCTTTAGTAAAGTCTGTCTGGCTCTAATACAATTTTCTATGATTTAGATTGACTCATTTAACTTGTCTGTAGGGAGTTAATGCCACTATAATGTCCTAGTCAAGTTGGTTCATTTATAATTCCTTTCCATTACTTTACTACTTTTATGCCATTCAAGTAAGTGCATCTGAATGCAAAGTTCATGAAGACAGATGAACACAGGCATGGGGAGTGGATCACTGGGCCTGATGCTCATCCACCTCACCTTTTCTCTTTCTGTCTTTGTTTACCTTGGCAACATGCCTTTCCCTGTCTAACAGGTGCTCTTTGTATGATTCTCCTTTATCTAATTGCCTCTTGTCCTTGTCACTGTAAATGAGTACTTCAAACTTTCTTGTACTCCCCTGACATTGAAGGAATTAACTAATTTTACTGGTAAAACCAAATATGTTTCTGCAATTATTTTGTAGAAATTCTACCTTAAAAAATGATTTTAAATTATCCTGAAGTTGCTACTGCATCATGACGTGTTTGCCATAAAGATGTGTTGGTTTGGGTGGTTCATCCATAACCCTATT
Source organism: Callospermophilus lateralis (assembly GCF_048772815.1). Taxonomy (NCBI): domain Eukaryota; kingdom Metazoa; phylum Chordata; class Mammalia; order Rodentia; family Sciuridae; genus Callospermophilus; species Callospermophilus lateralis. The sequence continues at coordinate 9,482,348 of NC_135318.1, forward strand.
TCTCCTATAAATCCTATTTTCCCCAGAATCAAGATGATTCAAGGGTTGGAGAACAACAAATATTCAAACATTCCCACATCCAGTCCCCAAATCCAAATTCTGTGTCTACACCTTTCTACCCAATCCTGCGCATAAACTCAAATCAGTGACTGATGCACAGGGAATTGTATTCTGGAAGCTCTGGCACTATGCATACTCCTGCACCCAGGAAACTCTCAACGCCACAGGTTAATAGTACTCATTGCAACCATGTTAAAAATAAGACTTACAGGTGTTCAGAAGGGGTGTTCTCTAGTTCCTTCCACCGTCTACATGAGCTTTGGAACTTTAGGCTTACCTTGTGGTTTTGGCTACTCCTCCTTCATTTCTGGCAAATAAAAAACTAGTTTTATTAATGGTCTGTTTCATCTATGCTTTGTTTAGTATTCCTTATGATTGCATTTCTGAATCTTTAATTTGGCTCTGACATTTATCACTTTTTTTCCTAATGCCATAATTGCTGCTAGTGTTATAAAAACAATTGCCTTCTATTTTTTTTATTAATACAATATTCCATTTTATGACTTTATTATTTGTCTGGCTTTGATTATTTTCAAATACATCCAATAATTGGAGGCCATCTTAATAGGATTAACTTAATGATATCTCACAATTAAAATAAGATCTATGAATATCAAGCTTGTGGATATTTCACAATTTAAAAGATTAAATTCCATGTGCACATTTTGACAATGTCACTTCCTGTCTGTCTTGCCTGGCTCAGCTAAAGGTTTTTAAATCCTGTGCTTCTGGGCTCTGCTCTTCCCAGTCTGTGGCCAGTGAGGACTCCATCACCGGGATGCCATGGGGGAGGTCTGGAAAGGCCTCCTGTCACTCTCCCAAGGCCAGTGTGCATGGAGCCAGCAGAGGTCTGGGGGCTTCCATGTGCCCCAAACTTCTCCCTCCCTCACACTGCCTGTGTGGCTGGCTTGGTGTCCATCCTAACTCTGGGTTTTACTCCAGTTTGTCATAGGAAGTGTATGCCATTCTAAGCCCCAGCTAGGTGAACTGGGCACTTGATTTCTTAAATTACTTTCCAGCGTTCCTTCCCAGAGTTCAAGCTGGAATTTGTTTTAGTAACTGAACCATATTCCACACCTCTGTGCTTAAGCCATGAAATACTGACTGGAAATGTCAAAAGCAAAACTGTTCTGCAGAAGCTCTGGGAGCACCAGTCCTGCTCCTCTTAGACAGCTGTCTACACAGCAGGCGGCAGCACCTGACTTACCTGGAGTCTGTGGACATGAGCTTTACCTACTCACACCTCCTGATGGCTCATCTCCTTGACAAGTGTTTTTGGTGTCTTGGGGGGTCAGCTGGCCTCTCAGTGCCCATCATAATCTCCTAGCATGCTTTTCAGATGTTGTGAAGGACAGCTTTCATTAGAGCTGAGGAGCCCACAAGAGCAGCTCATCATCTTGGTGGCTGAAGCTGATACATGTGTGACTCTCACATATCACAGTCCAAGGTGGATGTTCCCCGTCTGCAGATGAGAGCATCCTGCTCTGCTCCCCCTGAAACATGGAAGCCCCTGTCCATCACTTTCAGAAAGTCTAACATCACTCCGTTTATCTACATCAAGGGAGGCCAAACCCACATCAGGTTGAGGAAAACACAGCTGCTAGAGAACTCGAGAAATGTAGTTTCACTGTAGGACCAGAACAAAACAAATAAAATGACAAGGACAAAGGAAACTTCTGCCTGTCACGTGCCACACCAAAGGCCACTGAAATCATAACATGAACCTCACGTTATGCTTAATCAGAACCGAGACTTAATGTAGCTTAAAAATTGTCTTCAAAGCTGAATTGGTGGAGTACACCTGCAATCTCCGTGACTGGGAGAATCCTAAGTTGGAGGCCACCTGGGCAACTTGAGTGAGAACCTATCTCAAAATGCGATTTTACAAATGAACTGGGGATGCAGCTCACTGGTAAAGTGCCCCTTTATACACACATGCATTGTCTTTTTATAAAATAAGGGACAGAAAAAATAAACACATCAGAAATGATCGCCTTGAACCAAATCTGAGAATTTGTAGTTAGAGAGTTTGAAAAGGTAAAACTGCAAGAAGAATGGAACAGACCCCATTAAATTCACAAGCTATTGTCGTAGTATTACTGTCTATATGGAAAACAATGAGACAGAATCCAGATATGACTCACTACAGAGGCATAGTTCAAAGGGCTTGCTTTTCAATGGAGAGAGAACAGGTAATAACAGGCTCCAACAGGAATACCAAAGAAGCAGCTTTGAGAATATGAACTAAAATGGATGTAAAAAGATCTTTGACTTCTTCTGGGATCTAAATAACCCAGCCTGACTGCCTGACTCCTGGTCCATGCAGGGTGATTGCCTCTGACATTGCCAGTTTGACACTTTGAAGGGTCACATTTGGTAATAAACGTCCCACATTTACCCACACGTTTATCAGCATATAAATGTCAACACCATGAACCCCTTTCCTTCATCTTCCATTCAAACTCAAAATTAAATTACTTGTTCTCTCCAGGGTCAAACTCTCATGTCTTGGAGATGAACAATGATACTAAATTACAGAAAATAACAAATAGATAAACAATATGAATTGAAAGGCCCTTTGGGGAAATGCACAGCTCATTGTTTAGTACTGGGGAGAATGTCTGTCAAGTTCCTTCCACACGGTTCACTCATATCCCAAATCACCTTTTAACAATTAATTGGACATCAACTTGGTACAAACCTTTGCTTTGAAACATTTGTGAGATGTTTTGTATGAATCAGAAATCCACCATATTTCTTATGGCAGAAAACCTCCAAAAACTAGCTCTGTGTTTTCCTCTAAACATGTCCAAATACTTCTAGTTTCTGATGCACAGGACTTGCTTGTTTGCCTCTCTGGATTTTGGGCTATTCTTGCTTTATTGGTTGTCTGGATTTATTTCCCTTCACCTAGAGGATCTACACTGCTTCATTCATCTTGAAAGCACATTCAAGTCTTTATTAAAGTCCCTATTCTTCTAGGGAGTCCTGCCTAACAACATGGTAAATGTATTGCACCATTTTTTGTTCGTCTCCATTGAATCTCAAAAATACTTCTGTTATAGCATTCAGCACAGACTGGTGTATCTTTCCATTTGTGTTACCATTTATTTATTAGACCATGAAAGCGAAAACCATATATTTTTTCCTATTCTTTAAATCCCAATATATTAGGAACCCAATAAGTTTCCAATGCATAAACTGAAAAATAAATCACAAGCCTGTGCCACACTGAGAGGGACAGAGCATGTACACGAAAATAAATATTTAATTTGTTTATTCATGTGTTTATTTAATATCTTTCTCCCTGTGCCAAATGTACTTGGCAGGGAGAATGCGAGGATGTGTAGCACATGGGACTAAACTTGGAGGAGCTCAGGTTCTTATGGCATTGTAGATCGTTGAATAGTACATTTCAGTGAATCTAAGACATAATAGGTAATAAAATGCACCTTTTTTACTTTGTGCCTCTAAAAAAGTAAAAACTACTGCCAATGTAACTGACACATCGCTCCTACTATATGGAATACTTCCTGAATTATTAATGACAGACCTTCTGAAACTTAATAAAAAATGAATTGTTTAAGTTACTCTTTAAATTTCAACGCATTTGAAGTTTATTTCTGTTGAACACTTTTCAACCCAGATTTGTTAATCCTATATTTTGTCCATGTAATATAATTCTCTGTGCTCAAAAGAAGTATTGGTGTTGCTAAGAATCTTAAAATAATTCATAAAGAACTTAAAGCTAGTCACACAAATTTGGAATATTTACTTCTACTTTTGAAATATTGATCAAAAGTCTGATTTGTCACCTCCTTCCTCCCATCTTCTATATTCAATTTGAAACTGGGTATTAAAAATTTTTCCACTTTGCTTCTGCAATTTTTTTTTTAAGTTTTGATGCTACATTTGTCGACTGTGCATGCTCAGACCATAACATCTGTATTATTGCTAATGTCTGATTGACAGGAACTATAAGACCACAATTTTAGAAAGATGCATCATGAGTTCAGAAAGGTTAAAATGTTTTAAAAACTCAGTACATCTTTATTTTGAAGAGGAAACCTATACGTGGATGCAGAAGCAGTAATGTTTACAGTTGCACTTTGGAATTTGAACCAACAGGGGCACAGAGTGGTTGTGATTTAATAATATTGTTATATTGGTTGACATAAGCCTTGTAGAAATAGACAACTCAAACTCCCCAGACTCTAATGTAGTTCACACAGAATAGGTGACAGACGTCATAAAAATTTTAGTAAAAAATTTCATCTTTAAGTAAGATGCACACATACTAAATATTGCCTATAGAAAATATTAATAATCATTGTTATTTTGGGGAAAAAAATGTTTTGTGATTAAGAATATTATACAAAGGCATATATTTGTTTACAAAATATACTCAACATTTAAAGGTAGCAGAGAAAATAATGGTTCAAATTGGAAATATAATTCAAGTTTAAATGAGGACATTATTTTAAAAATTTAAAAACAAGTTACAATAGAAATTAACTAGGTCCTAATTAAAATTAAGAGTTAAAGTAGAAAGAAGCCAATCCCCAAATATGCATATGCAACAACCATTGCTACTTGTGCTGCAATAAAAACGAGTGCAATGACAACTATTTTTTATTGAATTCTAACATATAGGTCAGACATGGTGCATATGCATTTAATTCATTTTTAAACAACCAGAAACTATGTTACAGTATTTTCATTTTCCTGATAATAGGTATTGAGAAATGTGGTGGCGCCAGGTGTACAATCCAGCAGCAGAGACTCTTCAGCAATATCCAAACTATTGCTGAGAAGTCTTGAGGTGGATTCAGGACAACTGGTCCAGGGGGAGGGCAAGCAAATTTAAGATTGACAGCATGCCCAGCAGAGAAATATGGGCTTTCATGTGAGATGAAAGCGAGTTAAAATTGTGACTCATCACTTACCTAATATGTGCTTTTGGAAAAATTACCTAATCTAACAAAATTTTAGTTATTTTTCAAATAAAAATTATGTATAGAACATCAGGAAAAATTGCAGAATGGGAGCTTTCAACTATCATCCCCCCACAAAAGAGCAATTTTTATAATCTCTCGTGGACAGGAGTGCCTTTGTAGGAATTGGGGAGTCCATCAGAGGACTTCAAACGCACCACTGGAATAAAAAAAAAAATAAAAACCTGAGAATACGTTCATGGATGATATTAAGAAAAACAGTTTGACCTTATCCACCAAGGTGACGCAGCTCAGTCCTGAGAAAGAACCCTCAGACTATTATTTCTACTGTGGGGAAATCGACCACCTGGTAAGTGAGCACCAGCTCCCCTATCCATGTGGGATAATGCATATGTTCCACTTATTTCTTCCCTATCCAGAACACTGAGGCAATCAGGGTGGACAGAGGTAACTGCACACTCCTCAGTTGTGAAGGCATCCCATTGAAGATGTCAAGGAACATGGAAAACAACTTATAAACATGGCAACATCAAAAGAATGCTATAAATGTCAAGTAACTGAGCCCAAAGAAATCTCGATCTACCAATCACAGGATGAAGAATTCAAAATAAATATTTTAAGTTTACCAAGATTCAGGTAGACAACTAAGTAAAATAAACAAAACAAATAAAACAGAAAGCCCAATATAGAGACAGGAATCATTTTTAAAATGTGCCAAAAGGAGACCTGAAGATGAAGAATAATATAAACAAAATGAAAAATGCAACAGGAAGCAACAGCAGGACTGATCAGTAGAAGAAGCAATTGATTAGTTATAAAAGGGTCCTGTGAAAATTGCTAAGTCACAGAAATAAAAAAAAAAAGGAATGAAGAATGCCTATGAGATTTATGATGTGCCATCAAAAGAAAAAAACAACAGAATTATGGGAAGTTTATTAAAATTCAGGAGGGAAAGAGGGACGATAAAGTTATTTAACCAAATAGTGACTAAAAACTTTTTAAAGCTAGGAGATATAGACATCCAAGCATATTAAAGAGTCACCCAACTGTTTTGACTCAAAATATAAGTAACAAAATACATTAAAAATGAACTATGAACACACACACACACACACACACACACACACACACACACACACACATAAATTCACCAAGAAAAAAAAGGCTTAAAAAATAGAAGGGAAAAATAATAAGGTCATCAGAAGATTTTACTGTAAAAAAGATAGGCCAGGAGTAGAATGATACATTAAAATTCTGAATGTAAAACAAAACAGAACAAACAGAAATTCGCTGGCATTCAAGTGTTTAACTGTGAAAGAAGGTCTTCAAACATGAAAGAGAATGATTTTCCCAAAGAAATGTAGATCTACCAATCACAGGATGGAGTTCCTTAGCTTATTCCTGTCCTACAAAAAATAGAAAATGTAGTCCTTCAAGATAAACAAATTAATAGTAATTAGTAACGTGGAAACAAGTGAACAGGTAAAATAAAAAGTAAAAAGGAGTACAGATTCCAATTCAAAATATACAATAATAGTGACATTTCAATCACTTATATCTGTAGTATGAAGGCTAAAAGACACGAATGTTAACATTTTCTACAACTTCAACCATTTGTTAAGGTGCAGAAAATACTTTTAGAAATGTATATATGAATACACCATAGTGAATACCAACTTCATGTACATCTACAAGAGTGGGACCCTAATTAGAATAAGATATATTCCATGCATGTATAATAATTTTATCATAATGGACTCTACTGTCATGCATGATTAAAAAGAAGCAATTATAAAACAAATGAGTTAGTAAATGAAACAACACTTTATAAGCTACATGAAGGAAAATAAATCATTTATAACTTCAAAATCAGGTAAATTATGCTGTCCAAAAGAAATGTGTAGGTGTGGGAAAGTAAAAGTGCAAAATCTTTTCACACCAAACTGGACATTAGTAACAAAAACAAAAAGCAAACAAACAAAAAATCTATTCACTATGATTCAATATGATTCATTCCAGGAAGGTAAGGATGGTTTGACCCTGCAGATGAATAATGGTAATATATCACATCAACATTATAAAGGGAAAAAACCACATGATCATCTCAATGGAGACATAAAAGCCTTGTGATAAAAATTTAACATTGCTCTACAACAAAGCTCAGCATTATAAATGGCATTTATAAGACAGCAACAACTAAGATCATAATGAATGGGGAAGAGCTAAAAGCTTTCTAAGATCTGAGGCAAGATGGAAAAAAAAAGGAAAGAAAAACATAATAAGACAAAAATTATGAGCCAATATAACAGAGTAGGAAGAATCACTCAGCCTGATTTCAAGATATTCAAAAGCTGTAGTGGTCTAGGAATGTTGTATTAGGATAAAAACAACAGAATGGAACAGAATGGAGCAGAAGTAAGCCTAGCATCTACAACCAACTGATCTTTGACAAAGGTGCTGAAATACACCTGGAGAATGGAGGGATTCTTTAATAAATAGTGCTGGAAAACAATCTGACTTTATTCCTCATGAAACCAGATAAAAGAACAATCTTAAGCCCTAAGTAGGGTGAAGAAAGGACATAATAACAATCAGAAAATAAGTAAAATAGAGCAGAAATAAATGAAAAGAGATTTTTTTAAAAGTATGGAAGTCAGAGTTGAATCAGTGAAGATATACAAACTTAGTAAAATTTTAATTTGACTGAAAACCAAAAACACCCAAATTAGACATGAAAGAATAAACATTATAACCAATGGAGCTAAAATTTAAAAAAAAAAAAGGGGGGTCAGAAGTGATTACCATTCCGAATTATATGCCTAGAAACTGGTTAACCTGAAAAAAGTGGATCAGCTGCAAGAAACATGTTAACTTACATATCCTGAAACAAGAAGAAATACAAGATCTAGATAGACTAGTCATGGATAAAGAGAGTAAATTGCAAATCGAAATCTCCCTTCAGAGAAAATCCTAGGAGCTGATGCCTTCCCTGGTAAACCCCACGGAACATTTAAAGAAGAATTACTACAAGTCCTTCTCAGACATTTCCTGAGTCAGTGAAGAGGGAGGAGGGATCATTTCAAAACCTCTCATACATGGTCAGTATTACCCCGATGAAGAAGCCACACAAGACACTACAAGGAAACAGGATCAGAGACCTTGATGGACAGACTCAGATACTCAACAAAATGTAGCAAACTGTGTTAATCAGTGAATTAAAAGAGAACCAAGTGTGATTTATCCCTTGAGTGCAAGATTAGTCCAATAAATGCAAATCATTGAGTAACATGACACCTTAGCTAGACTGAGGGATAAAAATTATAGGATGATCTCTAAAAACCCTGAAAAATATTCAGAAAAATTAGACACACTTTAACCATAATAATTCAAAAAGTTAGATATTGAAGAACTATGCTGCCACATAGCAATAATCATTTTGGTCAGCCCACACTTACCATCATGCTATGGTGAAAACCTGAAAGTCTTTCCACCCAGTTCAGGGATAAGACAGAGATTCCACTTCTACCACTTCTGTAATCAGAAGTCCTACTTCATCAACTGAGTAAGACAAACAGTAAAAGCCACTGAAATCAGAAAAAAAAAGAAAATTGAACTCCTCTCTATTTGCTGATGACATAACCTTACGCATTAAAAAATCTAAAACCTCCATTGAAAACTGGTAGGACTAAACCCATTCAATACATTTGCAGGATTTCAAATCAACAGAAAATCCAGTAGCATTTCTATACGCTAACAACAAACACTTTGTAAAAAGAAATTAAAAATCAACCCCTCTGGGCATGATGGCACACACCTGAAATCCCAGCAACTCAGGAAGTTGAGTTAGCAAGGTCCTGACTCAAAATTGGAAAAAGCAAATAAATAAAAAGGGCTGGGGATGTAGCTCAGTGGTTACATCCCCACTGAGCTTGTTGTTGTTGCCAACAACAACAAAAAATCAAACAAAAAAGGAAACAATCCCACTGATAATAAGCTTCTAAAAATTAAAGTACTTAATAACAAATTTAACCAAAGAGGTGAAAGATTTATAATCCAAACACTACATATCCTTAATGAAAGAAATTGGAAAGAATAAGACGTCCCATTTTCATGAACTCAAAAAATCAATATCAAAATGCTTTTAAGTGATCAAGAAAATCCATGGAAATCTCTTAAAATTAATTTCCTCTAAAAATTCAGATGACAATTCCCAAATTCGTTTGGAACCCAACAGGCAAAACTATTTGTAGAAAGAAGAACAAATTTGGAGACACCATACTCCTGGGTTTCAAATCCTATTACAAGACTTCAGTGGTAACAACAGGATCATGCTGGCATGAAAAGCAGGCATGCAGACCAATGGAACAGAATGGAAAGCTGACGCATAAACCAAAGCATATATGGCCGAAGCTTTTAACAAGAACACATAGAAGACAATTGGGAAAGACACCATCTATAATTAGTGGTTTTGGAAATCTAGAGGACTTCAAGGAAAAAATGAAATTGGATCCTTACACAATATGTACGACTGTACTGAAGATGGATTGCTGACTTAGATGTGTGCACTGAAACAGCAATACTTCTAGAAGAAAGCTAAGAGAATAGTTCCATGACATGGGTCTCAGTGATCATCTTTGTAAAGGACATCAACACCACAGATAACAAAAACAAAAGTAAATAAACAAGCTACTGTCCCCAACTGTTACACAGCTAGTGAAACAACAAAGAAGGTATAGGGGTGACCCATGGGTCACAGAGAGTATTTGCACAATATATATACCAAATAAAGGGTAATATACAAATATATGACAAATCCATGCATATCAAGAGCAAATGATTAAGCAATCCAATGCAGAGAATGGGTAAAAGATCTGAATAGGTAGCTTTCCAAAAAAGATGGTTTTCTGGACAAATGACCATTGGGTATACAAAAAGATGCTGAGCATCTCTAAGCATCCAGGATATGCAAATTAGAACCACAACAAGTACCAGTGCACAGCTGTTCGAATGTTATCAACAAAAGCCAGAGAACACTATAGGATGAAGATGTAGAGAAAGGGAATCTTTACATATGGACACTATCAAAAACAGTGTCAAATTCTCCAAAAACCTATAAATAGAACTTATAGGTGATCATGTGATTTGGTGATCACATTTTTGCGAATATACTCTGAAGAAAGAAAGTCATGATCTTAGAGAGATATAAACATAAATGTATTAATTGCAGCACTATTAAAACATATCCTGAATTCCCATCAACAGGCAAATGAATACTCATTGTTTATAGAGTGAATACATGGAACACAATGGCATATTACTTAGTGTGGAACAAGAAGGAAACCCTGCCACTTGTGACCACATGGATGACACCTTAGTGGACTAGACCAAGTAACACAAATAGATCAACCCTGCATGGTCTTATTTATATATGGAATCTAAAAATTCAAACTCATAGAAACAAACAGATGGAAAAGTGGGTACTAGAGTTCATAGGGTAGGGAAACAGGAGCCTTTGGTGAAACAACACAAGATGTCCAACAGAAGATGGATAAGATGTGCAGCATGGTGACTAGAATAAAAACAATGTTGCATATGTGGAATTTACTAGAAGAGTAAATCTCAAGTATTCTCACTAAAAGGGTGCAGGATGGTTAGCTTGATTGTGGTGATCTTATAACAATGCATGCCTCTATCAAAGCATCACATTGTATACCTTAAATTATGTTATTTTATTCTCAATTACACTTCTGTCGGCCTGGAAAAATAGGCCATAATATGTGTCTTGGATGATTGTTAGGATAATTAGAAATAAGGCTTATATGAATTATTTAAGTAGAAAAAGTAAATGATTATCTGCAAGTTGTGGTTAATTCACAAAAGAATGTAAATCTACAGAAGAGATTAGCCAAGGAGCCAGGGAGAACCAGGCCAAAGGGGTAAATGCCAAACAGAGTCATATACCTTAGTAATCATCCCACTTTCTACCCCTGCCTCTCTGTGTGGCCTTGCATAAGTCTCTGCAGCAACTAGAATTTCAGTTTCATCATCTCTAAGTTGATTTTAGAGATTGTCAGATTGGATGAGGAAACCTCATCCAATAGTTCCTCAACTGTTAATACCAGCTGCTGTTCCAGGTCTCTGTTTCTACCATTTTATTTAGTGGAGGATGATTATGGAGAATTTCAACTTCTGAATGCAGAGCAATTTGAAGGGGTGGTGGCATTGTTCATGACTTCGGGTCAAAGACCCTTCAGCACAGAAGGAAGTGACCTGAGAAGGCAAATAACCCAACCCTGGCTGTGGCAGAGGAGAAAAGCAAGACTTTTTGTTGGAGGCTTTCAAAGACTGAAGCTACCAGGGCTGAGCAGAATAAGCACCACTTTTGTTACCATAGTTACTTTGTTCAGACAAAAAAAAATGTTTATACTTCTTGTTTAAATGTTATGTAAAACCAGTAAAATAGTAGGAATAGCAAATCATCACTCAATAATAACAATGTTTTCATACAGAGGTTTTTTTTTAATTTTAGATAATTCTCAAATTTTAAAAAATGTAAAGCTCAAAGCTTTCCTAAAGAATACAAAGAAGAGTCATTATACTTACTACAGAGATAAACAATCTACCTTCTAATATTTAGAGATGTTCCTCAAGCCAGAAACACTAGTAGTAAGTACTGGTGCAGGGATTCAAATTCCGGTTAAAATAGTTTGTCCTCCACAAATCAAATCTCAGTCCCCTTATACACAGCCAGAAGAGTAAAGATTTTTTTCTCTGCAAAGACACAAAATATATTCAAATGCAACTTTTCTCTTTAGTGCCCTTGTACTGTTTCTCTGGGAGATGCTTTTGCAAAATCTTGCCTCACATTTTAAATAATAGATGACTTAACTCCACTGAAAGCAAAATGCATATTTTACACATCTGTAGTTTAGAAAACTTCTAACATGATAAACGTGCTCAAAGAATAGCACTTGGAAAACGAGGGACTTTCATTCTTTGGGAGTATTTGGCACAGGGGAAAACAGGCTGATTTGCTGCATAATTTAAACTATCCTAAAGACTCAGTAGAAGAAAAATAAGAACCCTTGCTTATCAGTAGATTTCTTTTATTTTTGTTCTTAAATGTGCATGTTTCTTGGTGGCAGATAAACTAATATAGTAAGGACAGATGAATTCCATTGAGTATATTGCTTATACTTTATGACTTACCCTAAAGAACAGTAGCAATGGGACTCACAAAGAATGTGTTTAATAAAAGAATATGCCTCCTTCCATCTGTATGATTGATAGGGTGCAGAAATATTTGGAAAGAGGGGTTGAGTTGAAGTAACCTATTACATAAAGAACATGATCAACTGCTGCAGACCACAAACCAACAACAGCAATTTAAAGATGTTAAATTCCTTCATGAAGTAAACTTTCCTCCTTATGACAAGAATGGGTGCTGTATGTGAGAACACATGGGAAATATTAAAAACTCCCTCCACCAGCTGCAGTTTTTAGCATCTTACCAGGTACAAAGGCCACTACTTAATTAATATTCACATCACAAGATGGTGAACACTGATCAGTTATCTGCTATGACAGCTTTAAAACCAATTTCTCATTATTAGAATCAATACTGAAATAGGCTGCAGGGGGAAGCTGGGAGACAGACCCATCTAGATTATTTTGTAAGTTCCTTCCAAATATGAGAATTTTTATATTTTTACATACCCATAGACTAAGCATTTATACTCACTTCTTTTGAAAATAATGAGATGAAATAAAATATATTAATGGCATTATGATCATAGACACATGTAGACATGTATATATGTGCACACTCACATACAGTATGTGTGTGTGTGTTAGAGTGTGTGTGCACATGTACATTTTTGACTACAGGCTCTTCACTTTGCTTTCTTCTGCAACATGGGCTCTGTCTTGTGAGTTATCTTAGAAACCAAAGGACACTTGGGACACATCAATGGCATGGGAGATCAGTCCCACTCTATCTGCTTTACAGTCCTACAGAAGAATGGAAGAAGACTTTGGTTGGGTTAATGCTCTCAGCTAAACAAATTTTGTTTTAAATCCAGACTAAACAAACTATGTGACCATAACCTCCCATATATTTGATATCCTGTAGGTAAAATAAGAATACATTAGACAAGTCTTGTAACAGTATTTTTATAAGAATCAAATGCCATGATAAATGGAAGCTATTATAATCACTGCTATTATAACTATTAACTGTAGTTTCCTGAATGTCTTCACTTGTTTTAGCTTTTGTTTTCCTCTTTATCAATGAGATTGTCAACCTCTGCTTTTCCTTGCATGATTTGTAACTTCCATGAAATACAGCTTACGGGAGGATGTGGGAAGCAATAGACTACCAACCACGCACAATGGTATAATCATAGAATATCATGTCATGTGATCATAAAAGATTATAGAATATAATAACACAAATGTCTTCTTTTTTCCTCGTGCATTCAGTAGAGTGCATCTTACCTGGCTCTACAGAAAAGTAAGTAGACACAAGGAAGTTTTTTTTTTTCCAAAATATTAGATAATAGGGAGTCCTGTGCTTACATTGTCATCAAACCTATCCAGACATCATCTATCCAATGGCATATCTCTCAGTAACAGGAAGAAGGACAATTTGCTTCATAGACAACATCATGAGTGCATCACAAAAGCACTGCACAAAGTTAAAAAAGAAAGATGCAGAAAGACTACTCACTAAAAATGGTCCTCTCTATGCTCTTAATATTTCTATCTCGACAAAATTTCTATGGTGAAACTTGATTTCCAATGTGATAGTGTTAGATGGTTGGCCTTGGAGAGCGCTTAGGTCCTGAGGGCTCTGCCCTCATGAATGGGATTATATGCCTTTGTAAAGGAGAATCCAGAGAGCTTGCCATCCCCTCCCACCGAAAGAGGCCCCAGTAAGAAATCCACATCCATGAACCATGGAGTGGGGCGCGCAACACATAGCAAGTAATTTAGGGCCTTCCTCTTGGACTTCCTGTCTCCTAAAACTGTAACGTTTTGTTGTTCATGAACCACCCAGTTTAAGGTATTTCATTCAAGCAGCCTGAATGGGCTAAGACAGTCCATAGATGCTCCCTTTTGAGAAAATAAAAACAAGAAGATGGAAGCCATATCAGTAGTTGCCAGTGGCCAAGAGTTGGAGAGAGGTGGTTATCATAAAGGGAAAGAAAGTTTATTTTAATAAGATAAAAATATTTTTATCTTGATTTGACTTGCTATATAAAAATGTATGTATTTGACAAAATTCTTAGGACTTTATTCCTAAAAAGTGATTTTTTCTGTGTGTAAATTATAAATCAATAAACCTCACAACACAGACACACACACACACACACACACACACAGGTAAGAATTCTCAGATACCTATAAATATTCTTAAATTGTTTCAGAGTGAAATTTAGCCTCCACTCCATGCTCTCGTTCATGTCTTGACTAAGAGTCCAATATAGGAGAGGGAGGTGAGGTTCAAGTATTCCTTCTCTCTACCTAAGAATATCCATCTTTCAGATTTGGAAAAATAAATGACAGAGAGAAAATATATAAACTGAGCTTCTCTAACAAACTAAGGACTTTATATCATACTGAGATGTAAACCCAGTTAGGTCTACTTTGAAGCCTTTCAGAAATAGGGCAGGTAGAATTTGGGGGCTTAAAAAAGATTATTTTTTTTTAAATTCTTAAATGAACAAATATTGTAATTATAAAATCACTGATTGCTTGTCATGTGTTAATCAATGGAATTTTTAAATTCATTATTTCTTTATTTATTTTAGTCGTAGATGGACACAATATATTTATTTATTTATTTATTTATTTATTTATTTATTTATTGTGTGGTGCTGAACACCAAATCCTGTGTCTCACACATTCTAGGCAAGTGCTCTACCACTGAGCCACAACCCCAGCCTCTAATCACTGAGATTTTATTGCTCCCACTTTTATAAAGGGAAACTGAGGCACAAGAGGAACAAGGATCACAGATTAAATAGTTTGTTCAAATCATTCAGCTTTTTCTTGCTTTTTCATCAAAATGGCAGAGCTGAGATTGAGCTCCTAAGATGCGAGTCCTGAACTGATTGATGTTAGGTGCCTGTGTAGGCTGGCGTAGGGCTTGGTGGTGCTGGCAGATTGTGGTAACTGACTGTTCCTCTTGCAAATGCTTTTACCTAATATTGAAATGTCCATCCCCAGAACATTTCCAACTTACTTGTTTTTCAGATGCCTGTTTGAAAATCCTCTCTGTACCCTGGGGCATACTTCCTCCTCTTTCTCCCCTTCTGAGACAAGATGACTCTGCATTGTTTTCTCTTCCTCCAGGTCTTTTTATGGTACCTGTGACCCTTGCATGTATCTTTTAAATTTCATGCTCTGGCTCATCCTTCCATCCTATTCCCACACTCTGCTTTAACAAATTTCCATCATGATTCAGAGCTAATTCTGTTTCTCTCAAATACAGGGACATATTTAAATTCTGAGTCATCCCAAGAGAACGCCCTCCACACATACTTACATCTGCACAACTAGGAGGAGGTAGATCTTCTGCCCCATGCCTACAAACTCACACACTTCTACTTATGGTGTTGGCTCCGTGGTCTGTGGCTAGTGCACTCTGCCAGGGTCTCCTGCTCAGAGGAAGCTCCATTCAAGTGCTTACAGCTCCATGGTCGCCATCTTGGGATGCTTCAGACTTAGGTCTTTGTGTTTTGGTATTGAAGTCCAGGGGGGCCATGAAATATGTGCTGGCAACCTGTAGCCCATGTTTATGAAGGTTCTGTAAAAATGCCACCTTTTGGCCTCCCTGGCATGAATTCTCCATATTTAAATTCTGAGTCTCAACAAGGCCTGCGATGGACCAGGGAGGGCCATTGCCCACTGTTGTACCCATGTGCAGCGGTGGCCTGCATTCATTCAGTGATAGCCCTGTGCCCATGGAAGAGCAGCACCAAAGAGCAAACAAAAAACCCCATGCTGCTTCCATCGAGAAGACTAAGCAAAAAGAGAAAAGCAAAGCTTTTTTTTCTTCTTCCTTCTGTCTTCAGCAAGAGCCCTGCATTTTTGTTTTCTAGGCCTTGCGGGATCCTACACTCACCCTGTTTTTTTGAGCAGTGGAAGACGCACACAGTTTGACTGTAGCCTTCTCCAAGGCTACTTTTTCATGATTCCAAATAAATTTTTACTGTCCATCCTTTGATTCTTTCTATGCCTCTGATCTCTCTTTGAGGTCCAAGAGTTACAGAATTGTTTCTTGAAATGCACTGGGTTTTAGGAATTTCACATTGTATTTATCCTCTTGTTCAAATCTCTATCTTCAGATTCTGCTAAAGTGTAAAAGTATTATTGTCATTGATATTATTTGTCTTCAAATGTTCCATTCTTTGGCTCAACCCCTCACCCACAAAAGTGATATTTGTGTTTTTAATTCACATTGAAGATTGAAGCCCTGCTTTGAAAAGGTTATTGGAAGTATAATAAATATTTGTTGATTTCAAATAAAAATTAACATAGTGAACACTTAAGAAATCCCAATTTAGTGGAAGGTATGTCCCAAGTAAATTCAATAATTCAACTTACTTCACTTTTCCATGACTTGATGGGGTGAGGAGTATTATTACCTCTATTTTGGAAAATGAGGCATTTGAGGCAGTATGAGGTCAATAAACTGTCCAGAGTGGCAAAACTAGCAAGTGGCCACCCGTAATTCACTTCCCAACACTGTGGCTCAATGTTCCTTGTCTGTATTGGCCTGACTGCACTCTAGGCTGAAGGTGCTGCTTGTGTCTCATACAGCCTTTACACTCTCCTGACGCATGAAGAGTGAAAGTACTAATATCAGTTCATTCACTAAGTAATGACTATGCACCCAGCACAGGACCCTGGTACTAGTATTTTATCATTTGATGTTAATTTTTTAAAAGAACTCTCTGAAGGAGATGTTAGTTTCAGTTTAAAGAGGAGGATATTGGAGAGGATGAGAACTGTGTCATTCACAAGGCTCCTGGATGTAATGGCACTTATTTCAAATCCATGCCTGCACAAAGCAATGTGCTATAGAGCTGAATGGGCAGCATCTGCCATCATGGCTGTGGCCGGAGCTGACTTTTGTGTAGCTTTCACTCAACACCTTCAGTTCTTTCCAAGAAGACTAGAGAGAGTACCTCCTCCTCCTCCTACATCAGGCTGAGGTCTTGAAACTAGCCATGGTGGATGCATTTATACTACAGAGAAGAATAGATAATGGTTGCCCCACCCTCTCCCCTTCAGGGAATTGGCTGACTGGCTCACTTTGGTATGTGACCTTGAGCAAGTTTCTTAACCCTTATGGAGCCTTTCAGTTTTTCCCAATTTCCTCTTTCACCCTTGCCATTGACACTACCTATACCTTTCCAACTTGGAAAATCTTCTCCATTGATTCCATATTATTCGGACTGTTGTTGCAGACTGGAATCTACTCTTTCCCTCTTCTGTCCACACTCCAAACTTCTTCCAGACCATTATTTCTCTGCTTAAAAATTAAAATTAATATTAAATGAAATGTAAAGTTTAATGTGACAATATCCATGTGGCCACCCGCAATATTGTAATTCTTAATTAATGCAGAATGTATCACTAAATTGCCCTGTGTAAACCCTTCAGTGATTTCTTCCTTCACAAGGCAATGAGAAAGCAGATCAGTGGAATATAAAAACTCATTATGATCTGACCCCTCTCTATCCATGGTGTACTATCCTGGCTAATGCCTCTACACTCTGACTGTCAGGCGCATTGTGGTAAGAGGGGCCAGAGTTCAAGCTATAGACCCAGAGTGTTCCGGCCAGATGATGTAGATCTACTCCAGTTTAGATGTGCAACTTTGAAATCATTATTTAAATGTCTCAGAATTTTTGCATATGAATTGGAAGTTGGCTGCAACTCCTCCAATGAAAGTAGTGCTGTAACTCTTCCAAACTCTTAATAGCTTTAAGAGTTTTGTAAAGTTTAAATAAATCAATAACATGCAAATAGACTTAAAAGTTAACACATAGAGCTATGTAAAAATTAGTCTTCATTATACTAATTTTAATATAATTATTCTTAGCACTGTAAGTAGGCTTCCGTATGTGGTTTCATCATTTAGAACTATAGTAAAGGGATTGTCAAATCTTGTCAGAAACTTAACCATACGGTTCTATTGAATTGAGTGTCCGGTAACAAGCACTAACCAAACAACAGACTTTTAGAAAGATATATGACCTATCTGTCAGACATAACACACAAAAAAATGAGAGAGCATGGAACATCTCCCTGTCTGTCTCTCTGCCTCTGTCATGTTCTGATGTAGGGCACCTGTGGTTACAAGAGGTTTATGGAGGAGGAGACATGAAACAAGCACTCATGGAACAACTTTATATGAAACCATTGCACACAGAAGTATTCACTGGGAGCTCCTTTGACAGTTTATGATGATACATGCCTGAGGAAATGAGTATCTGACTCTGCTGTAAATAGAATAGCCTATATTTCTCACCTTCTTCAACTTGCATTCTGGCAAGATAGAAGCTCTCATTCACCTCTCACATCCTAGCTCACATGCAAATCGTTCTTGGAAACCATCTCAAATCTCTGTAGATGTGTGCACCACCTCCTCAGTGTGTGCCCTGCATGGGGGGCACACTTCCAACTTGAATTTGCTGGGTTGTTTTATTCCCATAATCTATTACACCGGAATGGATGTGAAAACCAGCACTGACTATATAGCTTTACAATACATCAGACTGCCTTTAGTAAGAAGCATTTATACCAGATTTTGGTTGTGTGTGGGTGTGTGTGTGTGTGGAGGGTGTGTTGTCATAATTCCCAGGGAGGATCATATTTATGTAGGATACCAATAAGTTATCTTCAGTGAGAGAGAAATATAAGTGTACAGAGTTAACATATGCAAATGATTTTTTTCTTACAAATATATCAAAAGGCTCTCTTATCAATAAAATCCTAGAACCTTAGAGATAACTTATTTTACTGATGGATTTAATAGAAAAAAAAAAGATTTAACCCAGTTAAGTCACTTTTTAAAGGACCAACTTGCAGAAGATCAACGAGTTGAATCTAATTGTGCTGATTGCAAATTTAAAGACTCGATGCTGTAAGGTGCTGCTGCATCCCTAAATGTTTTCATCCTGTCTGTCACACTCTCAAGGGCCTCAATCCTCCTGAGTTACCACTTTTTAGTGCAATGCAATCCCGAGTCCTGGAGGTCTTGAGCTCTGTGCCTAGCTCCATGGTTCACCTTTTAAGGAACTGCCTGAGAGAACAAGTTGAGAAAATATATTGGCAATGTTTTGGCAAAAGATCAGCCTCACCATTCTGTTTTTCCTCTAAAACCCAATGATGTTCCAATGTCTCCATATCCTCGCCAGCACTTATCACTCTGCATCCTTTCCAGGAGAGCAGTCCCAGGGTGAGGGCACCGTTTCCTTGGTGATTGTGCTTTGCTCTGATCATGAGCATGTACTCATTTCCTAAACGGCCTTTCCTAACCTTTATTTTGGATAAATGCTGATTCTGCTACTTGGGCCCATTTTTAGGTTAGTCTTTTTGGTTTTGTCTTTTTATTATGGAGTTATAGGATTTCTTCATAGGTTCTGGATCTAACTCCCTATCTACTGTACAATTTGGGTATAGGATAAGGAAGGTGTTTCAGCTTCATTTTTTTGCATGTGGGTATCTAATCATCTCAGAACCATCTGTTGAAGACTACTCTTTCCCTGGAGAATTATCTTAAAATACTTGCTGAACAACACACACTCTAGAATACATAGTTTGCTAAAGGACAATATTTTTAGAAACACAATAAGCAAATTGTAACCAACAGGTAAAATTATGTAAGGACCTAAAATTATGTATATAACTTACTAAAAAGATTGGACATTTGCAGTTCTATTTTTATTACATAAGATAATTCAATGCATACATGAAAATATAGATTGGTATTCATTTACTGAAATATTTAGCTGACATTAAACATATAAAGAGAACATTACATTGCTTAGTTAAAGATGCTAAAAATGGAGACACAATTATATTACATTTGTTTATTTAGGAAGCTGCTTCCAGAACAGAATATATCAGTTCTCCCAATATATTTAGTTCTTTTAATAGGATGACAGCCATGTTACAGGCCGCGTAGTGACTGGAAATTAATTCTAACATCCTTGTGGTTTTCTGATTAGATCTGTGAAATTCCCACATTTGCACCTAAATAACATTTCAGATGGCTGCTTCTGCACAGGGAGCATGAGGTATGAGATGAGGTAGCTACAGAGATGGAAGGGGAGGAAAATTCAGAGGGAGGGAGGAAAGAGTATGAAAAACAAAAAATGAATGAAAGATGGGACATCTTAATCAGAGTGGACATGCATGCCAAGGAGGCTGTCCACCACCTTCATCTCCTTTCTCCTTTCACAGTCACAAGGTTAGCTAGGCAATTAGCCACCAATGGTTAAACTGCATTTTGCAGGCTGTCTTGCAGAGAAATGTGGCCATGAGGCCGAGTTCTGCAGAGATGTAAGTGCACTTGATAAAGTTAATTATGTAATTACATAAATACAGTGGGTGATATTTAAAGAGCCCTCCTTAATGAAATGATGGATCAAAGAAGAGAAAATTGGCAGACTAGAAGGGTAGCTGGGTAAGAGCCTCCAATGAGCATCTCTGCACAAACACACCACTTTCAACAACTATCATGTTCCAGATCACCTACACAGCAGGTAAGGAAGCCAGGTGAGAAACCATAGTGCCTGGTTTGAATACAATAACGAGAAAGGATGCATTAAAGAAGATTGAAGAAAAGATTTGCCCATGCCACCCTGTCACCATCTCCAAGCAGCATAGAGAGAAAAATTTCTCACTTGGGGGAAGAAGAGTTTAATTCTAGGCCCTGGACTTTGAACCCCTTAACAAGCTTAAAGTATAGAATTTATTTATGTGTTGTTGTTGTTGTTGTGTGTTGTGTGTGTGTGAGAGAGAGAATTCTTTTCAGTTACTCCTCCTTTCTTTTTTATGTGCTACTTAAAATTTTTGAATTTTGAAATTTTTATATTTAACATATTTGCAGGAGCAAGCTTACTTTCCAAATCAAGGTAATATCAATGAACAAGAAAACTATTAACACAATTGCCTTGTGATGGGTTAATAGGCTAAATGCACATTAATTATAATAGATGATGAATTCAAATGAAATATACTTTCTGGGAATTCTAAAAGAAGGTATAACAAAAAAACTATTTGTGATTAGGATCTGGAATTGTAATTAGGCATTAAATCGGCCATCTATAAAACTGGAATGCCCATAGTTAATTCATAGTACAAAATGACATAGAAACTATGTTTTCTGTGTAAATACACAACTGTATATTTATTTTCCTTGCCTACTACTGTGTTTCCTCTAAGGACCAAATGTTGGAGGATAAAGAAAATATAGTGAAAATTTTAAAAACTTTATGTAGTATTATTATCACTTTTTCAAAAAATTTGCTTGTGTACAGGCAGTTTATGGATGGGAACGTAAAACATGACGTTCATATTTCCTATCAAATAATGTATCGATAAGGTTTGGAATGCTTTTGCAGTAAATATAGGTGCCTGCATCAGTATGTGACTTACTTTGATTTAATCTTTTTTCAAATAAAATATTTGCAAGTCTCAGACCTAGAATATGTATAATTTTAACTATCTCCAAGTTTTCACATTAGTAACAGTTGAATTATTTTTATATCAACAACTGAATGGTGCTTTTCTTATGATTCAATGGATTCTTTAACTATATGCCCTTAAGATTGCAAATCATTGG
This sequence comes from Callospermophilus lateralis, assembly GCF_048772815.1. Classification (NCBI taxonomy): domain Eukaryota; kingdom Metazoa; phylum Chordata; class Mammalia; order Rodentia; family Sciuridae; genus Callospermophilus; species Callospermophilus lateralis. The sequence goes on from NC_135318.1 coordinate 9,504,227, forward strand.
TTCTTTGATCTGTTCTCACTGAATCAATTGATCTCACCTTGTCAATGGACATCACTTTTCTCTAAGAAAAAAAAAGAAAACTTAGTTTGAGATGTATTGAGTTTCTTTTTATCAGAAATATGTATATGACAGATGAGACACCATCAGGCTACTTAGAAAAACACAATTTAGAACATCCAAATCGCTTATTTCTGGAAATTTTTCGTTAATATTTTCAGACTGTAGTTTATTATTGGCGGTAGAAACCGGGCACACTGAAGCTGCAGGAAAGAGGGGAGGGGAGATTCTTTCAAACTTTTGTCTTGTTTTAAAGACTTTTTATTTACTTTATTTAAAAAGTTTTCTTCCTACCTTTATTTTGCTTAGGACCACTTAGATTATGTTCTTTCAAAGCAATTACCACCGTGAAATATCAGATTACTGAATTGAGCAGGTAGAGGGGTGCGTTCTTCAGTCACCTGTGCCTCTGAAGTAGAGCCTAGGATCATTAGACGAAGAAACTCAAACTGATGGTGAGAACAGGGCCTGGGGTCAGACACTTCACATTCTCTCCACATTTCTTGAAGACACTGCCTACGTTGTAAGATGGTTTACTCTACTTTAGTGTTGGATTCCTTGTCTGTTGAACAGGTTCTCTACCATCACCGTGCTTTGTGAACAGGCAGGATTATTTCAACTATTATTGAATATATTTAATATATTGAATCTGGTGTCCTGATAGAGACTTAAGGATACCAAGAGGAATCATACAAGCCACCTTGAAACTAAAATTAGCAGTTATCGAGTTGAATTATCCTTCTCCCTCATGAGAGACTGAACTCTATAAATTGTGATAAGCCAGAAAGCCCTCATCAAATTGGGGCCAAACCAAAGAATAATCAGATTTTACTACCTAGGCAGAAGCAAAGCTGTAGAGATTCTGTCATGTTGGAATGCATCTTTTCAGACACCCAGAGTTGGCAATTACCCAATGACAAGTTAAATGTGTAGGCGTATTATCTGAGTGACACTGCCAAGTGACAATAAGGCCAACATCTAGACCAACCACAGAGAGTGAGCTGCAAAGCCCTCGTGGGGACACACATTCTCAATCACGAAGTCAATGTAAGGAAAAAAGTCCTATGCATATCCTAATCAGTTTTCAGGGAAACTATATGATTAACACATTGACCAAAGGGAGGTCTTCAGCTAACAAGATAAAAAGCAGTAGTGTCAGGAACCAGCACTGTCACAGGGAAACTGCCATCACTTTTGATTGTTGTCCTGATTGTTTTTTACCAGGAAAACTTTACAAATTTTATTACGAATTTTTAATAATTTAGGTAATCAAATATAGTCACGGTAGGAAAGGCAACAGAATGAATTAGACATAACAATTCTATGTTCATATACAAATACATGACCAGGGTCAATCCACATCATGCACAGCCACAAGAATGGGAAGTTTGACTCCATGTAGGTATAATATGTCAAAATGCACTCTACTGTCATGTATATCTAAAAAGAAAATAATTTTAAAAAATTTAAAAAATTACTTGCTCAACTGTCTCCTCCCTTAATTAAAAAATTAAAAAATCATGTGCTCAACTGTCTCCTTCCTTAGAATTAATGACTATGGACAAAGACTTATTAAATTTTTTTTTACAGAACAGTTTTTGTTATTTACATTAACACAATTGTCTGTGGCTAAATTGTGAAATTACTTTGTGATTAAAAAATACTGAATATTATAGTAATCTTCATTAAAATAGTTTCTTAAAAGTGTAGTAAAATGGTGAGTCCTGAAGGCATTTTAGGAGAAAAATCCAGTCCCATTTCTGGGGTTAAAGACTGCATTTACAGTCCTACATATCACCATTATGTGTAGGTATTTAGAGTTAGGGCTTTTGTATTTGTTTTCTATGGCCTTTGGTTTGGGAGGTAGATGTGAAGGCTTCAGATTATTTCCCTGGCCTGTCACTGGCTATTAGTCTCATTCATTTGATTTTTCTTGATCTACTTTTGGAAACTTCTAATCATCATGTGGCTAGGACTTGGCATTCTGTATAGTATTACCACATGGTGATCTTTTTTTGAGAATGGCAATTATTTTCTCATTGGGAAATCATAATTGTCACCTGCTTAAGTAAATTATGAATCTGATTTAGCAAGAATCTGTCTCCTTGAATCCAATTACACGGAAAAATAGGTCTATTGTGGATATGTTACTAGCTGAGCATATCAGAGAGCCAAGGCATTAGATCAGGCCAGAGGAAACCAAAGACCGACCTGGGATGATCTAAAGATGACCTGGGATGACCTGAAAATGAACCTGAGACTGCTTCCCTTGCCAAAAAGGACAAGTGGTAATCTGGATGTAGTATTTACTAAAAATGTGCCTCTTGTCTATAATTTAAATTTGTGGAGCAGATGGGGACCTTGGGGAACAGCATGCTAGAGAAAATCAAGGTCAGAATCAGAGAAAAGATCAAAAAATGTGGTCATTTAAATTAAGGTTATGTGATGAGAATAGTCTCTGCATAAAGACAAATGATGCGGAATGTGTGAGGTCCAGACTGAAAGGAGCAAAGCCGAGATTAGTGTAAAGAAAGGACAAAAGACAGTGGTTAACAGAATAGGCAGAAAAGGAACTGCATGGGTTCAAACCCTAGCAGTTCCACTTACCAGCCATTTACCCACAGAAGCATCTTCTCCTAGGCACATATATATCCATCTTAAAATAGTTCTGGCTGAGAGTAGATAGTTAATAAATGCAAAATGCAGAGTGAAGTACGTGCCCATGACTCTCGGCTTCTGAGTTATACATACTTGAAACTTTGAAAGAGATCAACGTAGAGCAGATGGCAGCCTGAAAATAGCAGGAAATAACAGGTGACAAACAAGTAAAGGTACAGAACTGAGCCCGTAGGAGTGAGCCAGATTGGGATGGCTGTAAGATGACCCAAAAAGCAAGCTCCAGGCCTCAAGGCTTGGAGTGAACAAACCAGGTGAGTGAAAAAGGAATGAGAAACTGTCCGCTCCTTCATAATCACACAGGACCTTCTTACCTGTTGCATCTACTATGTTACCTGTATTAAAATTCCCATTTCACAGATGAGGGTCTCAACAAAGGAAAATGAAGTAACACACCTAAGGTCAAGGGAATGGTTTGAGGAACAGGGGAACTTTCATTGGCTCTGTTTGGTTAGATAACATTGGCTCTGTTTGGTTAGATACATGATGTAGACTTGTCAAATCATTGCACAATTGTAAAAAGATGGTAGTAAACAAGACAGATAAAGTCCTTTCCCTGATAGAGAATATCTTTGAGTGTGATAACAAAGAAAATGAGCACAATCAGTTGCATACAAACCTTGTGCCACTTACTTGCTAATAAGTGTAGATGTCATTTATCAGATGGGATAAACTTCGAATGGGAAATAGTTCTGGGGTTACTCTTGCTAAGTAGGAGTGAGATTAAATTCATACTTTGTTGAGTATTTGAAAGTTCTGTTGAAAAGGAAAGAACTATTTTTTTTCCTAATGTAGAACTACACTAAGTAAGGACCACTTAAGAGCCTTCTACTGAAATATAACCAAGAGTCAAAGGTTAACTTATGAAGTGCAGTTGCTAGGAGTTGAACGCCTACAGCATGTGAAGTTTGAAGATACCCTGCAGCTTTGATAGGAATAAAGTGTACAAGTTTGTGGGGTAGCAGTCTTCTTCTAAATGTGCTGAAGATCTTAGCGAACAAAATGACAAGTTCAGGTCTTTAACATCTCAGCTCTAGCCTGATGTAACAGACACATTCTATGACAGCTCTGCTGCATATTGTAAGGCAAATATTTAGGAAACCAAGTTCACTGTTTTATCCAACAAATGTCTGAATTACAAACCTAATTGAACTCATGGCTTCCTTGAGTTTCTTATGTTGAATCAAACTCTAAGAATTGATATTGAGATCACAAATCCCTAAAAAACCATGGCAGTTGGGTAAGCCTCTTTTTTTTCCCAGCTGAGACAGTTTGATTCTCCTGGACCAAAGGTCTTCACAATAATCTTCTCAGTGGCATCCACCTTTGCACAGGAAAATCAAATCCTCTCAAGAGCCATCTCCACACCTTTCATTTTTTTTAGAACCTGGTTTGAGATTCAATCCTGGAAGGTCCAAATCCCAAGGAGTATAAATCCACCTTCTGAGCAGAAGGTGCATCCAACAGTCTTGTACAATCCTCCCAACTCTCACTTGGAGAGAACTGGGGTGGACATGTCAGAAGGGATGCCTGAGACACCTGATGAGGGAAGGAGGCATCATCTGCTGTGGACACACCGACCAGCTTGGAAGAGACCGAGAGCCGATGGCAACACTGCTTCTTCAAGGCCACTGGAAGCCCTGGAACAAACATGTGGTTTCTCTTTTACTGAGTGGATTTGACTGGTAACCTGACCTCAAGTTCATCTCTGTGGCGCCTCAGAGCTTCCGGAGATCTTGGGAAATCTGGTTCACTTTAGAATGTTCTGCTACTTATGCACATTTTTGCTGAGTCTTAGAAATCCTTGCCCTGGTCACAATATTACTGGACCAACACTTCCTGATGGAGATATTTACTATCAGCAGTACCCGTTTCTACTGGAGGTCTGAGAAATGCTTGCTGTTTCTCAACAAGCTTTACTGTCTTGAAGAAATCTTTACAGGAATATGGGGGTTACTCATAATTTGTGGTAAGGGTTTAAGAGACTTTCTTTTGGAATGTTCTATAGTTAGCCCCCAACTATGATTTATAATGTTTTTACTTAAAATATGTTGATGATTCAACTTGTAAAATAAATATGCAGTCGTTTGAATTTTTTAATTGTGATCTTTTTTCTAAGACTAACAATATACACTGCAATATTTTCTGGTGGCACTGGACAGCAGCAGCAAGACTCAGGTCCCAGTGAGACAGACTATCACAAAGGGAAACAACCAATATTCTCCTGAGTGCTGTGTCACCAGGCTGTGACATTGGTAGATGAGATACATTACATGCATTTTCAACTTATGATGGACTTATCAGGACAGGAATACATCAGAAGTTGAGCATTTTAATTTCTCTGTTTTTGTTTTCTGTGTGCTTTAATTATGTTGAATAGAATAATAATGGACTTATTCTAAGATCTTTAATTATATGACATTCTTAATAACAAAGCAGAGGCTTGATGAAATTAAATATTTTAACCAAATGCACACAAAAATGAGAATTAAAAACTCATCTAGCTCCATAGAATTTTTTATTAAAAATAATCCTGTCTTTTGCCAACGGATAAGGGTTTATATGCCATTAGGAAACAAAACTAAAGACTTTTACTAAACATTTTAATGAATGCAAGGACATGGTCAAGGTTTTGACCTCTTAGATATCATAGTCTAAGACCAGCATCTCAACACTCGCATTCACGGTGACAAACTCCATGTGTAATAGGATTAGGAAGAATGAAAGCATTTAGAATTAATGTTGGTGACATGGTGACACCCAATTTATAATTCCTCTGATAGTCAACTCCAGCTTATTCAGTTATGTATTTTATAATTCTCTCTTTTGCTACCTGCAATATCTTTTCCTCCACACAAGATTCTACAGTGTTGTAGCAGCAAATTAAAAAAAATCATGAATTATATATGCAAATCCTCATTTATCTGAGACTATCATCCACACGACACGAAGCAGCATGGATTTGAAGAAAAATGAAGGAATTAGGAAAACAGCTTACTACATTTTAGTTTTGCTTACCCCCGGCCGGTTTCTCAACATCTTTAAGTTCCTGTTAGGATGTCTTCGCAATGAGGATAGCCCTCCATGGGGTTGTGGAAAGACTAATCACAGTTGCTGGCATAGAGTATTAGTACAGCATTAATATAATAGGGAACTAATCACAATATCATGGGCAACTTAACCTTTGGAACTTGTTTTCTCACCTGCACAACCTGAAGAGTCACTTTCACTCATAGAGTTGCTGTGACAACCCCATGTAGTATAACCAGACCTCTTGCTCACCACCATTAGAGGTTTCTCTAAAATTGATGAAACTGACCATCAGTGTCTCCATCCAACTACCGTATCCTTAGCAAAGAAGTGGGCAAATACAGCAAGAGAGTAATTCAACTTAGAGGGAGTCACTTTCATCAATTCTGTTTTCAAACAAGGTGGCTTACATGCGATTTCTGAAACAGGTATAGACAGAGATTTCACTGATGATCAAAGCTAAATGCACAATGAATTTCAAGGGCAGTGCCACCAAAATGCATAAGGTTCCCAGCATTGTCTACTGGGGATATAGGAAGAGAACGCAATTTCCTTGTCCTCTATGAACTTGTCAGGAGACAACACAGTAAAACCACAGTGGACCTTTCTGACATTTTGGACAGGCCATTGCACCAGAAGCCTTCAAAAAGTTTTAGCCTTTAGATCCACAAAACCTGTTTCAATTAGGAAGAAAATAATCAAGGTTTATTGTGTATGTAGTTATGATGATATTTTTCTCATTAGTAGTTCAAACTAGTTATTTTTAATATACAGAAAATTGATAGATTTATTTTGGATAATTTTTGCTAACACATGCTTTCTTTTGAAATAAATTTTCATTTTATATCCTGGGATTCTGCAAAATTTCTTCCTCCTCTACCAATTTTCAGTATAAAATATAGTTTAAGAGTATAGGTTTGAGACAGAGATGAATAAACTTGTAAATTTGCATGTCATTTCTAGCACATTTTAGAATAAATATATACTATCCAGGTTTGCCTTTCACCTTCACAATGTGACATATTCCATTAGTAGTTATTCTAATATTGATCCATGTTTTCACTTCAAGGAGATTGGGACAGATAAATTATTTTTTTAAATCGAACTGCAGACTTATTCATTATTTTTTACCTCTAAGCAGTAATAGTCACATTTCAGATGGTGAAAAGAATCTAAGGTACTCTTAGATGCTTCCTGAGGGTTCTGTCTCTTTCAGTTCACAATCTTGCTCTGCAGATAACCAAGGATGTGGGTTCTCAATTGTAACTGCTAAATTTAAAAATTTATTCTCCAAGTAGCTATTGAACTCTGAGTAAGTACCTATTTTAGGCACTTGGAATACAACAATGAGGAAAAATTTTTTTACAGCCCACACATAAATGGAGGAGATAGCACCTGTCTTGACAGTCCATCAAGATAAAGGAGAAGAGTCTCACCTGAGATTTTTTCAGACACAAACCCAAATTGGGTTTTCTAATTGAATTCAGATTATCAGTGCGCTTCCTACATGCACACAGAAGTTGAAAATTATGCTAAAACTAGTCACAGACTAGTGATGTCATCATAATTATATAATCAAGTACAATTCCTCTCCGGAGGCAAATACTTTAATATCAGAACTAAAAACAGAGTTCAACTAAATATAAGCCTATACTTAATAGTTTTTTTTAAGCTGGTAGACTATCAAGGCAGAAACTGCCTTCCCCATGTGCAACATAAATCCTGAGATACAAAAATTCCAGATATAAAAATATAACTATTTCAATATATATTTAAATAAATCACAGAAGCAATTGAAAAGACAGTGATTAGACAGGAAATTATCAATAACTTTCAGGCATGTTTAAAGAAAAAATGAAAATACTGAACAAAAAATTAAAAACATAATAATAATTGAAATAATATACTCACTAGATTTGTGAAATTAGTAAATTAGACATGTATGGAAAATCAAATTACTGTGTCAGAAAACTACCAAATAAATTGCTCAGAATACAGCATCAAGACACACACACACAAAAAAAAAAAAAACAAAAAAAAACCCAGACATTTTAAATAATAAAAAGTAAAAAACAAAGACAATTAATGAGAGACTCCACTGTATATGTAAGCAGAATCCAGAGGGAATGTATAGATTGAAACTGTAAATAAGTAGAAGATAACTATATTCCAGAATTGAAAAATATGAGCAATCATGAAAATCTTAACCCCTAGTAAATGTTGATCAAGGCAAGTAGAAAAAATAATTCAAGAATAGAAAATTTACTACCAATTTATAGAACAACAGGACACATTAAATACAGACGTGAAGAAGAGTGAGGTGACGGGGAGCAGAGTATCAAAGACAGCAATGAGCATTGTGCCTTGCTGCACTGGCTGTGAGGTGAAGCCACGCTCTGAGATGAGGAACAGTGGAAGGGTTCAAATTTGATGTGCAGAAAAGGCAGATAGGCAGGAGTCTAGTGAGATATTAGAGATTCAGATGTGCAATGTAGGAATAACAAATAGGAGCTCTCAAATGTGGATGCCTGTTTGATCTTCAAAGTGAGTGGCCATTAAAAGTTGGGAAAGCATGAAATTATATGGAAAGAGATGGTAGAAAGATTGAAGGTTTGGAGATGAGCATTAATGGACTGTGAAAGTTAATGGCTGAATGCAGGAGAACCCTTGAAAGGAGAACAAGGAGGAATGGCTACAGCAGTGACATCTTCACCCATATCAAACCAGGAGTGCAGGGTGAGATAGGAACCGAGAGAGTTTCAAGTAAGAAGCAGCAGAAAAATCAATATGAAGGGAAAAAAAAAAAAAAAGATGTCCTTTGCATTTAACATTTAGCAAACTAGAGGTATTTGATGAATTTATCAACGTGTGTTTCAGTTGAATGGTTCATGGGAACAGCCACATTGGAATGAGTTGAGGGGTTAGAGGGAAGCAAATAAATATAGACCGTAAGGCGGAAAATTGTTCCAAGACCATTACTTGTCAAGGGGAGAGTTATGAGGGTTACGATTAGTTGAAAAGATTTTTCAGACCTAATAATAGAAAAGGGTTGAATCTCAGGACACAGGTGAAAGGATTTGTGTTAGACAATGAGAAATGTCTTCTCTGTCACCTAGAATGGTTTTCAAACTAGCAATGCCAGCAATACCTGGGAATATTTTAGAAATTAGGAATCCTGAGGGTGGGGATAACACTCAGTGACTTAAAAAATCCTCTAGGTCAAGCATGATCAAGTTTGAGAATTACTGAATAATCATAAAAAGAATAAGGATGAGTGTGCTACAATTGTTGCATGTGTTTAGTGAATGGAAGTCAAGAAATTTCCATATTGATATTTCCTTAGTGAAGAAGGAGATACTACCCAATCATTGTAAAACAGGAAATGTGAGGGTCACACTATAGAGAGGAAAATATTCCATCTAAGGAATAAGTTGTGTGAGTAAAGTAGTATAGTTTTCTATAGGAAACAAGGTCCTGTCTGAGGCAATAATCATTAATGGTGATAGTAACAGGCTCTGCTATGTGAGATTTCCCAGTATTGTCAAGTTCACAAGGACGAGTGGGAAAAACATACTACCATGTGTTCATGTAAAATTTGTATGCCAATAATACTAATAACAAAAATTTAAAAAATATTAAAATTACAGACCCTAGAGCAGAATAGAATAGACAATATGATTGATGTATGTACATTCCATGTATGTATTATATATCAAAATGCATTCTACTGTCATGAATGACTAAAAAAAATAAATAAAAATTTAAAATAAGTAAATAAATAAATAAATTATAGACCCTAAAAATTAAGTTGATTAAGAAGAAGGATTCAACAGAAGAATGACAATTGATCATAAGTAACTTTTTCTATTTTTTTTTCCAAATTAACAATCATATTTCATTTTAAAAGGTATAAATGAACAGCCGGATGAAGAGCCACAAAAGAATGCACACGTAACTTCTTCAATATGAGTAGTGGGTGCAGTGGAACTTAAGGAGACCTGGTTGGATTAGACAAGTGAGGGAATGAACTAGTAGTTTTGTAGTTGGAGTTTTATTAGGATTTTGGAGGGTGACTCAGGAATGGGTAACTGAGAGAACGTGAAAGAGAATTCCACTGAAGATGAGCAAGAAATTAGAAGAATTTTTTTGGTTTTTTTTTTTTTTTTGTGTGTGTGTGTGTGTGTGAGATACCCAGTCTCCGAGATAGAGCCCAGTGATCTTGGTCTCTGGTTCTGACAGTCTTGTCTGATATCATTGAAGCATGTCTGCCTGTGTTACCACTGAGTAATGGGTAAGTAATGTAGTGTGACTTTTCATGTATCACTGCATTTCCAGTTTTTCTTAGGTGGTTTAATTCTTGGAAAACTGCTCGTGGGCCATGAAGACCATCAACCAACTACATAAAGGCATATAATAATGAGAAACTGACATTATCTGCCAAAAGCAGGAAGGTACTTGGCAGCCACTTTGGAAGTGGCTCCTCCGGCTCCCCAGTGGAACCTCCAGGTGCCTGCAACCCCAGATGACTTCTGGTTATACTTAGAGATCCCAAGCCAGAAACACCCAGCCAATTTTTTCCTAAATTCTTACCCACAGATAATATGATAAATAATTATATATTTATCACATTTTATGTCAAAAAATTTAGACTAATTTGTTATACAACAATAGCTGATAAATGCGACATTCATACAAATATCAGAATTATATAGTATTATCCCAAGAAAAAAATATGGGAAAGAAAACCATATACCAGTTTCTAAAATCTTTCATGAATATTAAATCTCTTACCAAATTACTACAAAAAAAAATCAAAATTAAAAAAATTCAAGGTGGGGAGGTGGTATTCTTCATGAAGACCAACCAAAATTATCCAAAGTAAAATGAAGGTAAAATGTAAGCAAGTGTTTCTATGTGTAATCATTTTTATAAGTTCTGAAATAAATTCTAATAGTTCTTCCCTTAAAAATTAAACATCAATTGTAAAGTTGAAAATAAACATGCCTATTTGGACTGAAATTGTAATAATGAGCAAAAAGAACTTGATAAACTATTTCCATAAAAAAATGTAATGACAGTATGCAGGAGGGTCATTGAAGAATCACAGTGATTCTTATAAATAACATTAATGTTGCAACTTAATTTATTGTCAATGTGATAAAGACAGATTAGTCTTCAATACTTTCACCATAGGGGTATGAGAAATCTCCTGAAATTTATGAAACCTTGCTAAAACTGATAGCAATTATTTCATTATTATATCAGAAAACTATTTGGTAGGTAATAAACATGAGCAGTGGGAACATGAGGCTAAGGGGATAATTCTATACACTCACCAATTGCGCTGACCCCCACAGGCTTTCTTTTAAAAAGTAATTTAACTGAAGCCCTGCCTGGCTCAGGTCAATAGGATAACTAAATTCCTCAGCAAAAACCCTGTTATCTACAGGAGAAACACAGGTCTGAAAGCCCCCTCCCTGCTGATAAAAAGAATGCAAGTTACCCTGAAAGGCGGAGGGGGGTAGGTGCTTATATGACCTTTACACAGAGTGGATTCCAGAATTCAAGGAGATAGGGTAATTAGAAGCAGAGGCCCCTGGTCATGAAGTCTGTGAGAACAAGTTCCAATTAGAACGGGTCTGTGTGGGCCAAAGTGACCTGGAGTTGCCTTGGATCTTCACCATGTGATTATAATAGGAAAATCTCCTCTCCGTGCGGTAAAACCAGGTGACATGGGGACATGAAAGTCTGATGCAATCCTGCTATCAGTCAAAGTCAGGAAGTGGCCCTGGTGGCACTCTCTGGAAACTTCCCTGGAAACCCTCAATGAAACTGAAGGGTAAGAAGGCATGCTTCCTTAAGAATGCCCCCTTGACCATTTTTGCTATCTCTCCCAATCAACTGCAATGCTGTGGGACATCCTCTGAAATCTTTCTGGCATGCTCACAAGAACCAGAGACAGAGAACATCCACAGTTGCTTCAGCTTTGCAGATGGCCTTGCTCTGTAACATGAGGATAAGAAAACATGAGGCGTGCTCAGAAATGGGACTTTATAGAAGTGTGTCTATTGAAGTGAAGTTTAAGACCAAAAAGAGAAATAAGATTTTGTGGTTATCACAGGAGCTGAGTAAACATATTTAGAATTTATCCTCAGAAAGAAAAAATAAACATAAACTAAAAAATATCTGAAAAGATTCTTGGTTTTTATGAGTAGGCTCAATAGGAAGCACATACATGCTTAATAAATACTTGTTGATAACACCATTTGTATACATTATGAGGAAACAGAGATGTAAATGCAAAATGTATTATGACCTTTTCCCAAGGAGTTTGTAATCCAATTACAGATAGACATAAAAAGAATTAAGGATAGTCTACCAACTAAAAAGTTCTTCACAGAAAAAAAAAAAATTAAGGATGTGATGAGAGAGCCTGCATAACAGGAGAAAATCTTTGCCACCTGCACCTCCAATAGTGCATTAATCTCAAGGATATACAAAGAACTAAAAAAATCTAACACCAAGAACCAAGTAATTCAATCAACAAATGGGCAAACTAACTGAAAGGCACTTCACAGAAGAGATATGAACAGATGAACAGTCAACAATTATATGAAAAGATGCTCAACATCTCTAGCAATTAGAGAAATGCAAATTAAAAGTACACTGAGATTATATCTCACTCCAGTCAGAATGGCAATTATGAAGAATACAAGTAACAATAAATATTGGTGAGGATGTGGGGGGAAAGCTACACTCATATGCTGCTGGAGGGACTGCAAACTTGTCCAACCACTCTGGAAAGCAGTATGGAGTTTCCTCAAAACACTTGGAATGGAACCATCATTTGACACAGTTATCCCACTCCTCAGTTTATGCCCAAGGGATTTAGAATCAAAATACTGCAGTGACGCAGTCACATCAGTGTTTTATAGCAGCTCAATTCACAATAGCTAAACTGTGGAATCAACCTATGTGCTTTTCAACAGAGGAGTGGATAAAGAAAATGTGGCATATATACACAAAGGAATATTACTCAGCCATAATGAAGAATGAAATTACGGCTTTTGCTGCTAAATGGATAGAACTGAAGACTATCATGCTAAGTGAAATAAGCCAATCTCCCCAAAAAACAAAGGCTGAATATTCTGATATGTGAATGTTAACACACACGGGGAGTGGTACAGAATAGAAGTTCATTGGATTTAACAAAGTGGAATGAAGGGAAGGGTGGAGGAATGGGAATAAGAAAGATAATAGAATGAATCAGTCATAACTTTCTTAGGTTCATGTCTGAATACAGACCAATGTAACTCCCCTTCATGTACAGCCACAATAATGAGATCCTAAGTTATACTTCATATATGTTTACTATGTTGAAATACACTATACTGTCATGTATATATAAACAGAACAAATAAAATTTAAAAATAGACATAAAAAATAAGAATTAAAGATAGTCTATGACCAAATAAAATAAGAACTGAATAGAGGAGCAAACATGCTACAGTAAACAGAGACGGAATCAATCAAGACAGCACATTCTAATTCTGTTTTCTCTTGTTAAAACAAAATACATGAGGCTAGGTAATTTGTACAGAATAGAAATATATTTAGCACCATTCTTGAATCTGGGAAGTTTAAGAACAAGACACTAGTAACTACTCAGGATCTAGTGATGTCTTTCTTCCTGGGCCATGGCACACTGGAGGACATCACCTGGTAAGACAAGGTAAACTTGTCAGAGTTTGACTTTCTACAAAGCCTCTCCCTTGGTAAATCATTAATCTACTAGTACATGGATGGGTTAATCCATTCATGAAAGCAGAGTTTCACATGACTTCATCACCTCCCAAAAGTTCACTTCCAATACCGTCAGCATGTGGCTTTGGGATTCAGCCTCCAACACATAACTTCTGGGGGACACACATTAATATCACAGCAGGACAGCAATGAAACTTAAGTCATAGTAATAGACGCATGATTATTGTTGCTGCATTTTGAATGATCACTTCTGGAACTACTTGGGTCTACTTGTCCACCCTTTGGAAGGAAGCATCTCCATCCTACCTTTAACTATAGGGAAGATGAATTGAGAGCATATCAGGAATTGGAAAGACCACAACATTCCAGGCTCAAAGGTATCAAAGTAAAAATTCCTTTGAGAAGAGACCAGTGGGAATCCCTGCTTACATAGGGGCAGGGTTGACAATTGTTTCACCATCTTTGGTCACCCAGGCACTCAGAGACTGCTGTGGCTATGATCCCAGGAGGATGGACTGCTGCTCCAGATGACAGAAGACTGTGCATCAACTGCATGGTACTCATTCTGGAGGAAAGTAAGAAGCTAGAATTTGGAGTCATTGAGGTTTCCACCAAAATTTCAAAAGAAGGCCTGAGAGGCCATGCAAAGCATAGCAGGGTCAGAGTCCCTGCAGGCAGCCCCTGATTGGGCAATGCATAAAGATGGGAGAAGGAGGCTGAAGCTGCAGTGGAGACCTTAAGATTAGGAAATGACAGTAATATGAGGCATCTGCTGGGGAAAGTTGAAGGAATCCAGCAGAAACAAGCCAAGAAAGAAGCCATTTGGACTGCAACCAGAAAGGCTGTAGCGACAGAGCCACACAGCCCTTTAGGAGAACACCATGATGCCATGTCCCTCAGATGCTGAATGTGCAGCTACAGGACTTGTTGGGCCAGCTGGATTTTGGTCCTACTTTGGTCTTATTCTTTCCTAATATGCCCTTATTTCTCTCTCTCTCTCTCTCTCTCTCTCTCTCTCTCTCTCTCTCTCATACTATTGTATATTGGACATATGTAACTTGTTTTTGGTCTTTATAGGGAAATTATCTATGAGTTGGCATTGAGTCTGAGGTGAGGTTTTGGACTTGGACTTTTGGGTAGTCCTGGAACTTCTAAGATTATGAGGACTTTTGGAAGTTGACTAAATGTATTTTGCACTGTGACATGGGCATGTATTGGGAGGCCAGGTGAAATTACAGCCACAATAATGAGATCCTAAGTTATACTTCATATATGTTTAATATGTTGAAATACACTATACTGTCATGTATATATAAACAGAACAAATAAAATTTAAAAAACAGACATAAAAAATATGGTTTAAATATAAAAGGTCCCCTAAAATTTATGTGTGATACAATCAAGAATTTCCACAGGTGAAAGGATTGAGTTATGAGATGCTTAACTTAATCGCTGGATTGATCCACTAATGTGGATTAACTTGGGAGTGACTGTGGGAAGGTAGGGTGTGTGTAGAAAAACAGTGGTCATTAGAGGTGTGACTTTGGGGTTTATAATCTGCCCCTGGTGGGCAGAATGCCCTTTCTGCTTCATGTTGCCTTGTCCTGAGATACTTTCCTCCACCATGAGATGCTCTTCCACCACAATGCTCTGCCTCACCTTGGGTTCAGAGGAATAAAGTTGGCCTTCCGTGAACTGAGACCATAGCCCACATATGCCATTCTCCTTAGTAATGAAAATGCTAACTAAAACTATAACACTTTGCATTGCTCATCCTTATGGTGTGGGATATTTGCTGTACCTCAATGAAGGAAGATTAGTTATATAAATTGTATAATTATTCTACAAATTTTGATCTGCTACATTTTATCTGGCATGCATTCAAGATAATTTTGTAAGGGGTAAAAAATATGTCTCAGTGGCAAATAATATGCCTATTACATGTAGAACCCTGGAATTGATTTTTAGAACTAAAGAAAAAAACATAATTTCCACTATTATTTTATATTTTAGCCTATGGATTCTTTAGATATTGGTTCTTTAAAATATGAATATGGGAAGCTTTCCTATATCTTACTTTTGCTGATTTCTAATTTAAAATCATTGTGGTGTATGTATGTATGTATGTATATGTATATGTGTGTGTGTGTGTGTGTGTGTGTGTGTGTGTGTGTGTGTATATATATATATATATATATATATATATATATATATATATATAAATAATCTAGCCCTTTAAAATTTGTTGAAGTGCCCAAATGGTCTCCGGATTCATTATAATCCCTACTGAAATCCTAATG
The DNA here is from genome assembly GCF_048772815.1 of Callospermophilus lateralis. Lineage (NCBI taxonomy): Eukaryota > Metazoa > Chordata > Mammalia > Rodentia > Sciuridae > Callospermophilus > Callospermophilus lateralis. The sequence goes on from NC_135318.1 coordinate 9,520,054, forward strand.
GTATTCTTTAAAAAAAAATAGTAAAATAAATACTAAAATTTTATCTAATCACAAAGGACCCCGAATAGCAAGTCATATTAAAAAATCTGAAGCAAAAAGAAAAGGTTGAAGATATGACACTTAAGATTTAAAATATATTACAAAATAATTTTTAAAACAGCTTGGTACCTGCATAAAACCAGATGTAAGACCGAATAAACAGAAATAAGTCTACACACCTCTGATTCATTAATCTTTGAAAAGGGAACCAAGAGCACACAATGTACAATAGTCTCTTCAATAACTGGTGCTGGGAAAATGGGATTTCCAAATGCAAATAATGAATTTTTTAGAAATTGGTTCTTTAATATAGTATACCTTTATTGTATAGCATACAAAAGAAAGGTAATGCAAAATGGATTAAAGATGTGAACGTAACACTTGAAAATATGGAATGAGAAAAGGGTAAGGGAAAAACTTTATGATTTTGGTCCTGGTGAGTGATTTCTAGAATTTGACACAAAACTCACAGTGGGACTATATCAAAACAAAAAGCTTTTGTGCATAAAAGGTCAACAGAGTGAAACTACAACTGGCAGAATGGGAGAAAATATTTACAAAAGTTACATCTAGTAAGAAGTTAATATGCAAAATAAATAAGGAATTCATACAACTTTTAAAAACAGCCTGATTTACATTGGGGAAATAACTTAGTTGTTTCTCGAAAGTACATGACAAAATTAGTATGTAGAGAAATTGGAACCTTCGTACATTGTTGGTGAGATTATAAAACCATGCAGTCCCTATGGAAAACAGAATGAAAGTTCCTCCAGACATTAGAAATAAAACTGCCTGCGTACAGATAGAATTTTGTTTCTGGGTGCATAGTCAAAGATCTCAAATCAGGAAATCCAAGACATAACTGCTAACCATGTTCATTTCCACATTGTTTACAACAGACAGTGGATGAAAATACCTTGAAAAGATGTCAGTGGACATTGCTAAAGAAAAAGTGGTGTAGATATAGTGACAATAGTCACACACACACACACACACACACACACACACACACACACACACACACACACAGTCTTAAAAATAAGGGAAATCCTTCCATATGTGACAATATGAATGAAACTGAAGGACACTATGCTATATGTGAGGTAAACTGGCCTCATAAGGACACATCCCTCATGATTCCACTTATATGAAGTATCTACTAGTTATGCTCATGAAACTGAATCAAATTGTGGTTTCCAAGAGCTAGAGTTATGAAAAATGGGGAATTTCTCTTCAAGGGATGTTTCATTTCAGGCAGATAATATATATACACACTAGAAATCTGCTATACACCTTGTACCTATGTTTAACAGTATTGTATTGGTTGAGAGAGTAGAACTTAAGTGATATTACTACAAAAGAAACAAGAAAGTCTAAACAAATTTTATTGATTTGTGCTTTTCCAAAACATATTCTATTCTGGTGGATATATAATATACTTGATCAACATAATTATTGATTTAGACCTTTGTAAATATTAATTACATCAAGGTGAATGCTAGTATAGTCTTCAAATTTATCTTTGTTAATTATTTCCTACTTGTTCATTCATTTTCTGAATTAAAATATTAAACATCTACAAATTAAAATGTGAAAATGTCTCTTACAAACAGTATGTAGTTTTGACTTCTTTTTTGTTTTTCGTTTTCTAATGGGGGCTCACCAGTTTGCTAAGGGCCTTACTAAGGTTGCTGAAAGGGGCTTCAAACTTTCGATCTTCCTGCCACAGTCTCCTAAATCACTAGGATTACAGGTGTGCACTATTGGGCCTGGATTAAGACTTGCTTCTTAAGCAAATTCTGACAATCTTGTCCTCTTTATTGGTGTATTTATTCTCTTATTTTTTTAATATTTATATTTAGTTCTAGTTGGACACAATACCTTTATTTTATTTATTTATTTTCATGTGGTGCTGAGGATTGAACCCAGGGCCTCACTCATGGTAGGCAAGGGCTCTACCTCTGAGCCACAACCTCAGCCCTCTTAATGTTTATTTTAATTATCAAAATATTCACCATTTTATCTCATTTTCTCTGTTTTTTGTTTCTTATTGCTCCCCTTATGCTTTCTGGGGATCTTAAATTTTTAAAATACCAATTTGCTTTCTCTTTTGATTTCTTAAATATGCTTCTCAATATTCTCTGTTTGTGCTGAAGGTTACAATATGCATCCCTAATTTTCTACAGATTATCAAAAAAATTGTACCACTCTTTGTAAATTATACACATATTTCAACTATATAGATTCATGCTGTCTTATTCTTCACTCCAGGAGTTAGTAAACTTTTTCTGTCAGGGGCCAAAGATTAAATAGTTCAGGATTTTCAGGGCACACAAGGTCTCTGTCGCATCATCCTCTCCTCCTCCTGCTCCCATCTTTAGAATGGATGATCCATTCTTCGCTTGCACTTCATATAAAATCAGGCCCCAGGCTGCAAACCTTTACAACTCAGTTTTACCAACCCTGCCTCATAAACACCATAAATGGCACGAGGATAACATCTGTGTGTCACAAAACCAATAAGACAATGTCAAAACTTTGCATTCAATAATGGTGTGCATTTTTAACATTTCATCATTTGTGCATGTCCACACCTATAAGGGTCAAAGTTCCCCTGTGACATCATCGTCCTTCATCCTGAGAATTTGCTCCAACATTTCTTTGTAGTGTAGGTATATGAATTCTCTAAATTTGTGTTTAATCTGAATTTTTTTTACATTTCAACTCAATTTATGAATCAAAATATGCTTCATAAATTGAAGCATATTTTATTAGGATGTTTAGAATGTTTGTTCTTAATTTCTTTTGTGCTTTTTTTTTTTTTAAAAAAAAATTCTTTCTTTTCACCTCCATAGTTTCTCAGGAAAATGTATCACTTAAATATTATTTCTTTGTATATATGTTAATTTGTCTCCTGTAGCTTTAAAGATTTTTTGTGTATTTTTGTATCTTTTCTTATTTTTTACTTTTAGGTTTCAACAGTTGACTATGTCATGTTTAGACAAGGTCTTTTACTTAGCATATTTTAATAACTTAAAATAATAATGTTATTTTTATTTATACATACATTTCAGAAATTTTAAGCCACAATTTTATCAAATACCTTTTCCTTCATATTACATAAATTTAAGTAGTATTAATTTATCTGATATGCTCCTGAGGCTCTGACATATGTTCTATTCTCTCTGTTCTTCACATTGCATCTTTCCTGTGTTAATCAGCTTTTCATTGCTAAGCCTAAGAACAACTTAAAGAGCAAAAGTTTGTTTGGACTCAAGACTTTAGAGACACTGATATTTGTCAAAACATATCTTTTAACATTTTTGTTTGGAAAACATGGCCTTAGGGAAGGTTGGATATTTCTATTTCTTGAGTTATAAAAGATCTTATATATATATTTAATCTTTCAGTAAATGTGGATTGAGACTTCTATTTATTAGATATTCTGTTGGATGTATGCTGACATGCGATGCTGGGGAGGCAGATAAACAAACTGCATATGCGTCAGTGTCATACATGAAAGGAGAATTATGCATCTGTCTCTCAAATCTACAAATATAAAAATCACAAAATGTGACTTAAGTGCAACCAGAATAGTTCAGATGAAATGCTATGAGGAAACTGAAGGCAGAGGAGGATGAGCGTGTCCCCGGGATGTACAGGCTCTGCTCCCTCCAACCTGTTCATAGTTCGCCCTACTTGGCATGAGGACTTTACAGATGGGATTAAGATTATAGATTTTAAGATGAAGAAGATGGACTGGATCATACAGTGGTCCTGACCCACATTAAGACTTTAAATGCACAGCAATTTTCTTGATATTTGAAGGAAAATGAAGAATCAAAGGAACGTACAAGTACAAGAATTCTGGCACCAGGCGTTCATCAGAAAAGGCAAGACAGGCAGGGATTCTTCCTTCACCTCTACAAGGGAACATAGTGCTGCCTACCCTGGATTTTGCCAAGTGAGAGCTGTCAGACTTCTCACCTGCAGGACTGGATGTTAATGCATCTACGTGCTATAAAGCCAATCGGTTGGTAAACTGTTACAGCAGGGTTAGGTCACTACTGTGGAGGACAAATTTGTTTATTTTAGGGAAGAAGGTTTAGGAAATGATGGGGAAAATTCTTTGAAGAGAGATGCCTTAGTTCATTTGGGTTGCTGCAAAAGACGCCACAAATGGACTAGTTTACAAACAACAGAAGTTTGAGCCACATAGTTCTGGAGGTTGGGAAGTCCAAGGATGAGGCACGGCAGATTCAGTGTCTGACGAGGGCCATCTTCCTGGCCCGTGAGGGTCATTTTCCCACTGTGTTCTAACATGGTCAAAAGGGTGAAGGTCTCAGAGGTCCCTTTTAAGGACTTTAATCCCATTCCTGAGGGTGGAACCCTCCTGACCTCAGCACCTTCCACCCCTGAATACCATCTTTTGGGGTGGGGGGTCAGAATTTTCATATATGCATTTTGGAAAGAAAATGGAATTATGGATATAAATGTGATAGTGGAGATTGGGTAGGGTTAGTAGTGGGTGGTGATGGCAAACACTCAAGACATAGATGACAATTTCAGTAAATGCCCTGATTAGAAAAACCAAGGGCAGGTACATAACGTGAGTTCTTGATTTTAGCCAGAACTAACAATTTCAGTGAAAAGCTTGAATAATCTGTTTTATTTTTATTTGTTAACTGACCTTTTTATCTCATCTTCTCCAAGCTTTTTCTTCCTTATTTTCTACCATTATGTTGTTCCTTGTACAGAGATGGAAGCTTTCTCACCCTTCCACACATAGGCTTTTGGATAAATGAATAATGGATTAATGGAGGTATACCTGTTTGTGTCATCCCTGGAAGGATCACCTAGGACACTAGATCAAAGATGTATGAGTTTGAAAAGCCGATGTGACTCTTGACTGGTGCTTGATTTCCTTGATCCCTCATCTGATAAAACACACGGAAACCAAATTGGCTTGCCATCACTTTCTTCCCAGAAATAGAAAGCATTGTAAATCCCTGCTATTAACAACATGGTAGATTTGTTGCCAACAAACTATCTCTGCCCACTCAAGCTTATGTCCCACAGAGCTGTCTTACCATCATTTTTATATGATCTTTACTGAGATCGAAAGAAGTATTCTCCTTGTTACACTGAATAGTTTATTTCTTCAGAAGTAAAATAGATCTTATGTGCAAGAAGTCTTACATGGATTCTAATACTCCTAAAGCTTCGATCTATCTGTTGGGTATTTTTGACACATTTATTCCAAAACAAAGTTTTGTAATATTTATAGATTATTATCAACATCAATTAAATGATGATGTGTTTCCAGACATAGACAACAATGTTTAATTGTTAATGGCAAAGAATACGGGATTTGGGGCAGATGTTGAATCAAGTTTGGTTTGTGACACTTATTAGCTATATTTGCATATTTTATTTATATTATCTTAATCTTAATTTACTTCTGGGTTAATTGTTTGTCATGTACCTCCTACGTTGGTTATAGAAAGTGAACCTAATACATGTACGATGTATTAGGAATGGAGAAAGCACAGCAGGTCTTACTGATGTTTTTTGCAGTGGTTATGGTAGCAATGATGATGGCAGGTCTCCACCTTCCTCTTCATGTTCCCATTATTACCATTATGTACTATTACAGTTGTGTTTTACTATAATCTGCTGTCAATAGCCTTATTTAAAGCCACTGTACATGGTTTCATGACACAGGCCTCTAACCCAACAGAATGAGCCTCCTAGCTGTCCTGATGAATACTAAGTGAAATGTCATTGCTCTGCAATTTTTCAGGTGCTTTCTTGCATTGCTTACCTATCTTAGATCTGTACTCACCTCCTGAATTTATCCTTACATTATCTCAATATTCAGCACAAGTCCCCTACATTACTAGTTTTCCTTCAAATATGGACCATGATCTAAGACCCATTCTCTAAATTTACCCGTGGGATGTGTCATCTCTGTGTCACTCATTGACCACTGCTTATCTTTTAAAGTGAGAACTGCTTTTCTACATTATAGAGGCTTGTTGAAAATGGAAACTGTATTGCATTGTAGCCCATACACAGAGTGTTATTCAGTTTAATGTGCAAAAGAAGCACTTTTTGAGTATAAAATGTAGATTGCTGGGGCTTATCTATTTAAATGACTCTGAAATGAGGTTGAAAAGGATGCATTTTATTTTTAAAATTTTTTAATTAATATGTGACAGATGAATGCATTTCAATCCTTATTACACATATACAGCACAATTTTTCATATCTCTGGTTGTATACAAAGTATATTCACATGTCTTCATACGTGTACTTTGGATAATAATGTCCATCACATTCCACCATATTAATAACCCCATTCACCCTCCATTTCCCTCCTGCCCCTGTGCCCTATCTAGAGTTTGTCTATTCCTCCCATGCTCCTCCTCCCTATCCCACTATGAATCAGCCTCTTTGTACCAAAGAAAACATTCAGCATTTGTTTTTTGGGGATTGGCTAACTTCACTTAGCATTATCTTCTCTAACACCATCCATTTTCCTGCAATTGCCATGATTTTATTCTCATTTATTGCTGAGTAATATTCCATTGTGTATATATACCACATTTTTTTTAACCATTCATTTATTGAAGGACATCTAGGTTGGTTCCACAGTTTAGCTGTTGTAAATTGTGCTGCTATAAACATTGATGTGGCTGTGTCCCTGTAGTATGCTATTTTTAAGTCCTTTGGGTATAGACTGAGGAGAGGGATAGCTGAGTCAAATGGTGGTTCCACTCCCAATTTTCCAAGAAATCTCCATTCTGCTTTCTATATTTGCTGCACCAGTTTGCAGTTCCACTAGCAATGTATGAGTGTGCCTTCCCCCCCCCCCACATCCTCTCCAACACTTATTGTTGTTTGTATGCATAATAGCTACCATTCTGACTGGAATGAGAATGTGGTGAGACAGCATAGGAAGAGGGTTAGGGACTCCAGAAGAGGACTTGGTGCATGCTGCACCATAATAGCAATGATTTATAAGATGCATTCTGTTCCATAAAAGGATGAGATGAGAAGGATGAGGCCAGAGTGGTAAAATCATTTATTCTTTCATTCATCTAATGGCTATGCACCATCTTGTATTCCTTAGGTATTGAATTATGCACTAGAGATATATTGATTAGCAAAACAGAAAGTGTTTCATTGCTACCTCAAGATAGTATTTGAGTGGGAAGAGCAGATATTACTCATAGAATAACAAATACACGTTTAATTACTTATTAATTGATATCAAGGAGGTTTAAGAATTTTATCATTTTATTGTAGTACATAATTTACTCATTCAAGAGATCATGGAGGGCTGAGGTTGTAGCTCAGAGGTAGAGCACTTGTCCAGCATGTGCGGGTCTCTGGGTTTGATCCTCAGCACTGTATACAAATAAATAAATAAAATAAATATATTGTGTCCATCTACAACTAAAAATTAAAATTAAAACAGAGAATATCATTCTGAGACAGTGACAATTGAACTAAGATCTAAAGTAGACAGGAGGAGAAAGAATTGTTTTGCAGGTGGGGACAGGTGCCAACCTTGTGAAGTGGAAGGTAACTGAGCTTTCCACGTCATTAAAGAATGTCAGAGGAAAGAGTTCCTTATCTAAACTCTGTTTCTAAATTACAATCATGTTCCTCACTCCTAGGGCACTTCGTTTAGGGGAATATGAGCAGTCTGAAGATAGTGTGAGTTCAGGACATGTTGCCATAGTCTTAGAAACATCAAGTCCTAAGCAAAATACTACTTTCTCAAGGATCAATAGTGTTCCCTTACTAAATTTAGCTCTCTAATTACCTTCAGAGACAAAGAGAAGCTGAAATTATTGAATTATTTTTATATTTCTGTTTTGAGTGAGCTTCTGTATTTATCATGGAAATATACAACAGACCAAAATGCAAAACACTAGAATCCAGAAGAGCAATCAGAATGAGGTTGCACTTCTAGAAGGTACGACTAGAAAAGGAAAACTGAGACACTAGACATGAATATTTTAAAAGGAGCATAACTTTAAAAAGACATATAACAGATAAAGCCATGGGGATGTCCATTTGAATAGTATTGCACATACTACAAATATGTGAAGGATTATTTATGGGCAAAAAAAACGTGGTTCAGAAAGAGCCTTATGGGTCAAGCTACCTCAATACTTTATCTGTAAGAAAGGGAATTCCTTGTAATATTTTAAGCATGAAGTTGCATGACTAGATAGACGTTTTGAATGGCTCAGAGAAAGCTGGGAAAGCTGAGGACTGAAGAAGAAGTTATAGGTACTGAAGATTGGCACTGATCACATTATGTGCATATGTGATATGTATTTTTAAGTCAATTGACCCAAAGATTTTTTGTCTGTCAATAAAATGCGTAGGTGGAGGATATATGACTATAGCATATATGACTATAGCATATCCATTTATTATTCAATTAAAATAAACATGTTCAAGGAAGAACAACTAAAATAAAAATGGGGAAAAAGGAGTTTATTATGTTAGGGGACCATAAATAATGAAGACAACAGGAATTACATGATTGCACGCATTGCTGAGTGGTGCGAGAGAAACACTTGATAGGAGAGCCCCTACAAACAGTAGCACTAAGCTAAAGATTAGTTTACTGGTTAGAACCAATGGAAAAAAATTATAGAAGGAGTGGCATGTTTTGGAAAGAAGACTGTCTAGATTGCTCATATTGTCTATGCTAAATATTGTTTGGGTGCTTCAGAAATTAGAATGAAATAAATAGTTTTGTGTTGTTTTTAATAGAAATATAGTTGAGCAGAAGTCTAAATCTGTAAAAAGTCAACCACTCCAGTTTCTCTTTCTCTCCTTGTAACAATGTCTAAGATAGCAGTTGAGGAAGAAAAGAACAGTTTGATGAACTGGGAGAAATCAGTACTGTCCTTTGTCCCTAATATTTGTAGACTGAATATGGGGCATATTCTGAACATATTCATCCTTTAATTTTGAATTCTCTTGTGTTAGAAAGAGGACAAGATACTAAATTCAAGCAAAAGTAGACTTGCTTCTCCACAAGGCTCATTTACAGTTCTCCCACCAAAGCCAAAATGTATACCAAAATGGTTGAACTCTGGGTTATTCAGAAATCCCTTTTCTTCTCAAGTCCATTATATTGACAATAAAGGAAAACATTGTGCACTATTCCATAACCCCAAATAAAACTCTGGGTCTTTTTGAAGAAAAGACAAAAGATTTATTCTGGCTAGGGCCAAGAGAGCAGAAAGCAGTTTTTCAGCCCAAGACACTGAATGCAGGTGAGGGACCATTTAAATAGAAAAACCACAAGATCGGGGGGGTTGGGAGAGGCAAGTAGAGTCATAAGTACATTCTCAGAAATTTGCATGTCTTGTACCTACTCAGGAAGTAGGCTAGCACAAGCTCCATAGTTTAATGACATTGTGGCCAGGGTGCAAGTGGGTGGGGGTGTCAGCTTCTATTGGAGGAGTGGGCTCTTACAGGAAGGGGGACCAATGCCCCCTGCAGGGTGAGATGCATGAGCAGAATGGGGTCAGCCAGACATCATCCCATAACATGAAGGTCAGAATAACTTCAAGTAGGTGGTTGGACATACTGATCCTTGATCTCAGGAGGTCAGTAAGGAGTTGAAGTCTTTCACGTATATGCAGCCCTCAGAGCCATAGTGTCAAAGGGACGTTTCAAATAAGTAAGGAAGGAGGGAAGAAAGGGAAGCAGAGAGAAAGGGAATGAAAAAAAAAGAAAGAAAGACAAGAAAAGATCCACAGAAGGGTATGGACAATTCAGCAAGCACAGACACTGGATCTCTAAAGAATCCCTCAGCCCTTTGTAACAAGTAGATCGACTCTTGTAGTCATATTTATGTTTTCTTTCTTAGAGTCAGTTCTCTGTAACCAGCTCTTTGAAACCTTGATATACATAGGCATCGTATCCTGAAGCTACCCACCCTGACCCACTTCCCTGTCTCTCCTAAGCACCAAGCAGCTGTTAAAGACAGTATCTATTAAAGACAGCCTAGTTCCACCTGCATGTGCCTATGGATCCTTGTCCACACTGGAGAATGTAGCATGTTCTTCCCCAAGAAGTCTTCCTGTTCATATTTATGTTCATCCTGAACTCTGCTTATTATTGAGTCCAAGAAATTGACTTCATTATGAAGTCAGGATAGGGAGAATCAGCAAAAGACCTGCACGACTACATTTCAAGGATAAAGGGGAAGATCCTAAATGTTAACAATTGAATAAAAATCTATCTCTAAAACATTTAAAACAGAATGCATGGGGTTGCTAAGAGAGGAACTCAGGTTTTAACTTTAACTGCAAAAGCTCTCTTTTGCCTTGGGTAAATTGAAAATGGTGGCTAGTTCTAAACCTCAAGGCAATTGTTTTCTAGCCTGGAATGACCCAGCTCCCTCAAAGCCAGACCAGACTGAAATCAATTATAGCTCCCGTTGAGAGATAGGCACTCAGAGAGTTTCGAGACCTGGAGAAAGAAGGTTAAAGATGAGCTGATACTTTGAGCAAATGGTAGGGCCAAGATGTTTCTTTAAAAGGGCAAAGAGGCAGATATAAAGAAGCTGTTTGGAACTTCACATAGCAGAAGAAAAGAGTCGTTAATGAAGAACAGAAGTCTTGAGAAAAGAAGCAAATAAATATAGCATCTGAGAAAATTGACAGCATTGATTTTTAAAAAACCAGAAAATGCCTGTTGCTACCAGAGAGGTAAAAATGGGACCAAACAGACAGAAATGACCTGTACAAAGGAGAGACTGCAGGTAGAAGGCAAAGGAGGCATTCCATTCCTGCTGGACCAGCACAGAGCAAAGGTGGACCCCTGTTAGAGGGCAGCTGCTATGCTGGTTCAGGAATAGAGGGAAAATAGCTTTCTAAGACCACTTAGCATGACACATCTTTGCCTATATATGCAGAGACCCAAAATCAGTGTGTGCGTTTTATTCTGAGGTTTTTAAAGATGCATCCACTCATTCATAAACACATGCCATTACGCTATATGGAAGAAAGAGACAAGTTATAAACACAACACTTGGTGTTAAAAATAGGATAAGCTGTTACCAGAATACAGACAGGTTGGAGCCTAGGGGTGGATGTCAGAAAAGGTCTTAGAAAGGAGATATGCCCAAATTGAGTCTTGAGGGATGTGTACAAGTGAGAGAAACAACAGCAGATACCAAGGCTCAGACAAAAAAGAACAATTTAGTAAGATATCTATGTAAGTATCATTCTGGTAATATTTTTCCCAAGAGCTGTATGGCAATAGTGGAAAATAAGCAGTGTATAACCAGACATGGATTTAATTCTTTTACTGCCACCTCGTAGCTTCTTAACTTCAGTCTTACAGAATCTAAGAGTCAGTTCTCTCATCTATTAGAGAATGTTCCCTTTCCACCCTGGGATTTAGGAGAGAGAAACAAGATCATATAGTAGAGCTCTGGACACTACCTAATGCATCACCTCCCTGGTCCTAGGGTCTACAGCTCTGCGAGGAAGGGCATGCTTGGGTAGTACGTTCCGCAGCCCTTCCTCTGGGTTCTTCCTGAAATAGGATGTCACAGCTGTCCCTGTCGCTCCACATACAGGGATGTGGTTTAGATTCATTAGACACAGCAAGGAGATGCCGGCTGGCAAGCTGCACAGGGGTGAACTTTTACAGTGCCCGTCAGTAGTGAGGGAAAGGTCAGTAGATCAGTAGAATCAAAAAGTTGGATGGTCGCCTGGCCCAGGTGAGTCACATCTGTAATCCCAGCAGCTCAGGAGGCTGAGGCAGGAGGGTCATGAGTTCAAAGCCATCTTCAGGAAAAGCAAGATGCTAAGACACTCAGTGAGACCCTGTCTCTAAGTAAAATACAAAATGGGGGTGTAGCTCAGTAGCTGACTTCCTCTGAGTTCAATCCTTGGTACCAAAAAAATAATAATAATAATAAAGAAAAAAAGTCAGATGGAGAGAGAAAGGAACGCTGGGACAGCTTCAGTATTTGGCTTGAGCTACTGCATGTCAGAGCAGTGGTCATGTCAACAGGCTTTGTAGTGTTTATCTAGGGCATAGAGTCTGCAAACAACAAGGACTCAATATTAAGACTCTAGAAATTGGCTTTTGGTTCCATTGAACCTATTTAGCACAACAGCTTCTCTGCAGCATTGAGTTTATGGAAATATAAAACTTCTCTCTGCATTACATCATAACCTGAAATGATTTCCAAACTACAGGGTTCGTGTGTCAGCACACTGATATGGAAGGTCCTTCCCAACATAACCGTGGTGCCTAAAACCTGCTGAGGTGCTGGGCCTTGGGTGGCACCCTCCTCAAGGAGCTCACAGCATTGCACTCAGAAGACCATCAGGCCAGACCTGGGGGTCTTGAGAGCCCACTGAGTGTCTAGAGCAGGGGACAGGCTTCTCTGAGCAGAGCAAGTCAGTGTCAGGTTTAATGGGATGTGCTGTGGATGAGAAGAAATAGACTGCCCGATGTGTCCCTATTGTCAGACAGGAGGAGTGATTCCTCCCGAACTCTACATCTTTTCATTTTTTTAAGAAGGCTTTATCTACAGCTATTATCTCTTGCCCCTTCTCCCATTCTTTCAATACCTGCAATCAGGTTTCCTTCTTGCACAGAGATGTTTGTCAATGGGGTCACTTCCTGCCTACTTCCAGTTTGCCAGACCTAATGGTAGCTCTCTGGTCCTCATTAGAAGTCCTTGTACTCACACTGAAGACCAATTCCTCCTTGATTTCTCTTTCTTTGCTTTTCTAGGCTTGTGTGATAACATCATTGCTTTATTAGGTATTAGCTGGTTGGTCATGAATGGTTGAGCTGAGACAAGACAACAGAAGATCAATCACAGGGAACCTTGTCTGACCGGCACGTTCCTGGACTAAGGGGCCTGGCAAGGCAGAACCTCCACGGGAAAACTATTGTTTCAAAAATCACATCACACCCTAGCAAGTGGCCTAGAGCCTCCCCAGTCACCCAAACGGTCACAACCTCCACTCTCCCTGGTAACCAAAACATCAAGACCCTCACAAAGAAAGCTTGCTGAGGACAATCCCAAGGATAACCACTGATTAAGGGCAGAGGACATTGAGGCAAAAATAAGGGAACTCGATTTTCTGGAAATTTCCACTTGTTGAGCATCACAGTTGCTCTCTTAGAGGCAGTCCATGCAATCCTGGGCTGTCAATCAAGTCAGAAGGTGGACTTAGGTGGGACTCTGGAAACTTTGCTGGGACCCCCAATAAAACTGGAGGGCAGGAGCAGTAGGCGTTCCCTGTCCTCTCAGAGAGCACCTACTCTGTCCTGTGAGAATGTCTCCTTTTCTCCTTTCCTGTGCCTTCCCATTTCTCATGCCTGTTATTCTGAGATTCATGTCTGAAATCTTTCTGGCTTGACTGCAATAACGGGGGAAGATCAGGCCTTTGCAGCTGCTCGGCTTGGCTTTGCCATTGGCCTCTCTGAGTCTGTACAAGCTTTTCAAGTGAATCCATCCAGTCTTTCCTCTGGGCAGTGTGGAGTGCCCAGAATGAAGAAGAGAAGTTAATTTTCTTTCTTTCTTTCTTTCTTTCTTTCTTTCTTTCTTTCTTTCTTTCTTTCTTTCTTTCTTTTTTTGTACTTTCCTTTCCGTTCTTTTCTCCTTTTCTTTCCAAATTATTCTGTCTAGGTCAGTTAATCAAGACTTTAAAATCCTGCTTAGTACTTATGACACTCAAATTATATCTTAAGCCTTGACTTTACTTTTTCTCTAGTTGATTTCTCACGCTGCCTATTTGTTTGAAAGGTCTGTCACAGCTAACATGTCTAAATTAGGACTCTTGATCTGCTCCACCCAGAGTGTCTTCATTCCTAAGCCTTCCTGGTGACACCAACTTCTTTTTTTGTGCTCAGCCCAACTTTAAGTCTTTATCCATTGGACTTTTTCTTCTATCCCATAATGAACGTATAAGAAAACACTCCTCATCATCTCCAAAACGTGACATAAACCTCAGAGTCTGATTCTCACTCTACTTCTCCTTCTCACTCCATCCTCTTGCGGTTCCTGCCTCAGTCACTGTATTGTGGAATGCCATTTCTAGACATTAGTCAACTCACGCTCTAGTGAGTTTTCAGGATTTGATTCAAAAATCCCTATCTAAGATCATTTCCTGAACACTTCAATGTAGTTCATTTTTGTTGCTGAGTTGTGTTTACATAGTTAGAGACATCACAGTTTGTTTCTACATTCATCACTCCAGAGACATTCAATTTCTTCAAGTTTTGGGCTTTTTGGCAAAAATGTTCCTATGCAAATTCAAGTACATATCTATTTAAGAATGTAGCTCTTCAGGACCTCCAGGTATATACATAGGAGTTATATATACATATATTTCTGGGACATAAAATAATAATATGCTAACATGCCAAAATAGTGTAACTTTTTCTTCAAAGGGATGGTACAATGTTTGCATAAAAATTTCAGTAGCTCTACATTATTTCTAATATGTGATTTGGGTAGTCTTTATAATTTTGGTGATTTGTGAGGATACATACATATTTGTCATTTGAATTCAATTTCCATTTAATTACCAAAGTTATTGAACATATATTTATATGTATATATTCATTCACGTTCCTTATTTGTTAAAATTTATGTTCAAATCTTTTCCTCCTTTCTGTTTTGCATTATTTATATTTTATATAGAGTTGTAAAAGTCCCTTAAGTAGTCTGAACATAAGCTAAATATTTTATCCTCGTCTACATTTTGCCTTTTTTTCTTAGTATGAATTTTTGAAGATAATTTGAAATTGTTTTGATGAAGTCAGTAATTCTAATTAAAATTGTTTCATTTATAGTTTTTGCTTTTTTTGTGTCCTATCTACTGAAGCATTGCTGAATACAATGTGCAGACTTTCTTCTAGAAAATTGTATAGCTTAAGAACTTATATTTAAGCCTTTGAATTATAACTTTAAGAATGTATTTTAAAGTCAGCGATATGCATCCTTAAAACTATTTCTCATTTTTTAAAGAATGCTGTGACTCTTCTAGATGTTTTTACATTTTATTTATTTATTTATTTATTTATTTATTTATTTATTTATTTAACAATAGAATGCAGTTTGATACTTTGTACATGGAGCACAACTTCTCATTCCTCTGGCTATATATGGTCCAGTAATCCAGTAATTTGATAATTAAATACAAATTGTATATAGAGTGATAATGTCTTATTCTTCCATTTAATTTTAAATCAGGTTATTAGTTTACTTATGAAATCCTACTAAGGTATTCTGGGTTTGGAGGGATTGTATCAAAATCTAAGTGAGCTTGAAAAAAAAATGTTAAATTATCAATATCGAGACTGGACGTTCAATAGCATAATATATCCCTCAAATTATTTAGTTCTTTTAAACTTTTCCTTTGCAGCATTTCGACTTTCAAATACCTAGGCCTTGTATATTTTCTCAGTTAACAAATCAAAATTTCACAAATATAAGATATAAAATGAGATGTTTTAATATATGTACATACTGGAAAGTAGTTGCAAATTAATTTTTAAATATTCATAAGTTTTTGGAAGCTATTTTAAGTTGAGTTTTTAAATTTAATTTCTAGGATTTTACTGTAGATACAAAATTTTAATGGTTTTTACATTCCTTTTCAAAGTATAACTGTAAATATTTGTAGATTCTTTCATTGATCTACATAGACAAACATATCTTTTGCAAAGATGGCCTTATTTGTTTCAAATGTGTGTGTAATGTACTAGTTTTTCTTGTTTCATGGAAAAGTTAGACCCTCCAATATAATGAGTGTGTAAGTACTGTTGGTGGGCATTGTGGTTCTCCACTATTAGGGAGAAGCCACTCAGTTTCTCAGACACACACACACACACACACACACACACACACACACACACAAAAACAGTTTATATGTTGATGTTTGATGAGAAATTTATCAAGATAAAGAATATAAATACTTTTCTTAGGTTTCTGCTATTTTTCATTTATTGTCTTCTTTTCCATTAATCCTGAGTGGGCAAAGATTTTCTATATCTATGGAGATGATCATACACATTTTCTCACTAATCCCCTAGATATGATGAATTACATTAATTGTTCTATGAAATGTTAAAATAAAATCCTGCTCCTGGAAGCCATACCAATTTGATTTCATAGCCACATTCTTAGTAATTCTAAAGATCAGAATATGTGTTATCTTTTAACAATCTCTCAAAATTAATATACCACTTAATATAGGTTTGTATTAATCTTCATGTTGTTATGCATTTATATCTTCATATATTGTAAACCCTTCAATAAAATACTCTATAATATTTTTGGCTTTTAATACCTATATGCCCTATGAATAAAGAATGAGAAAAACAGTAGGACAAAAATATTCATTTACATTTTACATGTATTTACTGTTTTTGCTGATGTTTATTCTTTGCTATGGGACTGAGATTTTTATCTGATATGCTAACACTTCAAGCTAAAGAATCTCTTTTTCATCTTTGATAATGCATGTGCACAAGATGTGTTTTTTTACTTTTACTTTGAGCAAGAATATATTTTTATCTTCCCTGAAGGATGGCTGCTTCTGGAATTTCAATTATATGCTCATTAATAGTATATTTGATATTATATAGATGATTGAGGCTGTAGTCTTTATTTTTTCAGTTCTTTTTCCCTATGTTCTTTGTCTTGAATAATCTCTTAATGATTTATCATCAAGTTCACTTATTCTACTCTATCACATCCAATCAGGTGAAAATTTCATACTATCTTTTTAAGTTAGTATATTCTATTTTCAAAATGAAGAATTTTTATTTTGTCCCTTTTTCTTCTCTATTTATCTATTGATTTTTTGCTTTTATTTCATTAAAAGTAATTTTGTATTCCCTCATTAAAAATAATTTTAAGAATGTTTAGAGCATCTCAATTCATAATACCTAAACTATGGAACCTAGGTGCCCTTCAACAGATGAATGGAGATGTATGATGGAATATTACTTAGCCTTAAAGAAGAATGACATTATGGCATTTGCCAGTAAGTAGATGGAGCTGGAGAGTGTCATGCTAAGTGAAATAAGCCAATCTCCAAAAAAAACAAAACAAACAAACAAAAAAAAAAAAAAACAGGCAGTGGAGCATGCCTGTACTCCCAGCAGCTCAGTAGGCTGAGGTTCAAAGCCAGCCTTGGCAATGGCAAGGCACTAAGCAACTCAGTGAGACTAGTCTCTAAATAAAATACAAAAGAGGGCTGGGGCTGTGGCTCAGTGGTTGAGTGCCCCTGAGTTCAATCCCCAAACCCCTCCACCAAAAATAAATAAAAATAAAAAGACAAATGTTTTCTCTGATATGCGGATGCTAATTCACATTAAGTGGGGAGGGGATTAGGGAAGAATAGAGTTTAGATTAGGTGGAGGAAAGAGAAGGGAAGGGAGGGGATATAGGGCTAGGGAGGATAAAGGAATGAATGAGATATTATTACCCTGTGTGCATATATGACTTTACCACTAGTGGAATTCTATATCATGTACAACTAGAAGAATGAGAAATTATACTCCATTATATATGATGTATCAAAGTGCATTCTACTAACATGTATTACTAATTAAAATAAATAATTTTTTTAAAAAATACAATAATTTCAAGAGCCATTTTTAAATTATTTTCTGGTATTTCCACATCTGGTTCATCTCAGGGTCAGACTCAGTTGGTTCACCTCCTCTGGAGAATCAGTTTCACTGTCTGTACACTTTGCATGTTGGATCATTTGGGATCATACGCTTGACAAGTTTTGTCATAGATACTTTGGATCATGTTATTATTTTTTTCTCTGAGGAGCATTGTTTCCTTTTTTAACAGGTACTTTTCTTGCTAGATTTAAAATGTCACGCTCAGGCCTTAGGCAGCACTTTTCACTGTAGGTGAGATATGTGGTCTTCTGCAAAGCTGCGTTGAGCCTATTCTGCAAACACAGGATTCGGAGACTGTTAGAAATGTCAGTAGATGGAATTGGGGAAACTTTTCGTGGCTGCTCTTTTTTCAAGATTTCCCCCCAACTCTACTGATGGTTTCCTGGCTTTAGGTTTCTGATTCTCTGTATCAGAAAGATTGTGATTTTTTACACTGACGCCCTCACCGCCACTGGGCAGGGCACATGACTTGCACCTATACCAGGCCTAAGTCTGTCATTGGCAAAATACTTCATGCCACTCCCCTCGAACACCCGGTTGCTCTGTGCACTCGGAATGACTTCATGTAGTTATCCTTTGTATAGTGCCTAAATCTTATAGCTATTTTCTACAAGAGTTGACCTCTGATCGGGGCTTGTTTTTTACATTAGAGTATTATAAATTCTACTTCAAAAAATTTTGATGATGATGAAAATGATATTAACTTAATTTTAATTTCAATTGCTAACTGAACTCACCTGATGTTTGTATGTTGACCTTGTTTCCTGCAACATTGCTACACTTATTTGGTAGAAGACACTTCAGATCTTCTAGAAGCATGACTAGGCCATCTGCAAACAGATGCAGTTTAAACAGCATGCACTTAATTGTTTCATTGTTGTTTTATTGTGCTGACTTGAACCTCCAGTGCAATGTTGACAGATGTTGTGAGACTGAACATCTCTGTCCTGCTCTCAGTCTTAGGGGAAACAGGTTCTTTTGGTGAACTTTCCCTCGTGAATTATGAAATCTATTACCCTTTGTTCTAAAATCTAGTTTCACTGATATAAATAGAGCAACTCTAGTATTTTCTTCAGTTGAGTGTATACAATGGCTTTTTCCAGAGTTTTGTTATTTTTAACCAGTTTTTGTTTCGATCGATAGCCCTCATCATTTTAACCTCTCCATTTCCTTCCAGCTGCCTCTATTTCTGTCTTGAATTCTTTGATGGCACTTACCCCGTTTCTCTGTACGCAATCATCCTGTCATTCTCCGGCTTCCATTAAGGCTTTGACTTTTTTTGCTTTATTCTACTAGTATTTCCCTAAACTTCTGGAATATGTTGGTGCATGTATTCCATCAAAGTTAGATTCTCAGTGTTTTTATTGTTACTGTCCCTCACCCCGGTTGTCACCTCTTCAATCATTCTGTGAACCTAGAGTGTGCTTCCTTCAGAAGTTTCTGCTTTGGTCCACCACTGTTTTCTTCTACAGTACAGAATCTTCATTAATTCTATTCAGTGTACATTTCATTTCATTTCAAAAATTTCACTTTTTTATCTCAAAGTTCTGTTTGACTTCATTCTCCTTTCCTTTATATTGTACTTAGTTTTCTTGAATTTCCTTAGACATATGAAGTGACTTCATAATGACTATTTTAAAGTTCTTATCTAGAATCTTTACCATCTCTGATATTTCAAGTCAATTCCTATTGTTTGGCTATTATTGTTTTTTGTATGTTTTTTCTGTTTCTTTCATTTGTCCTTGATATGGGACTCACTCTCCTGCTTATTTGCATGCCCGACAATTTTTTTATTGAATGCTAATACTGTGTGTCATGTATTTATTTTTATTAGATTTTTATCATATTTTAATAATAAATTTGGATTTTGTTCTGGTACACAAATAAACTGGTTTTAGTCAATTGTCTCCTTTCAAAGACTACTTTTAAACTTTCTCTTAGCTGGTTCAGAGAAATTGTATTCATATTTTATTTATAAGTTATAATTTATCTGTTACACATATAATATGCATTAATATACAAATATATAATAAATAATAAAAACACATGAAAGGTAATATAAAATAAATAAATTTTAGTATTATAATATTTACTAACATATGTATTATATTTTTAGTCATTAAATTTTGTAAATATTTACCAATACTTGTCATCTATGTTCTCTCCATTGTTTCATTCGCTTCTCCTCCTCTCCTAGCCCCCATCTCTCTCTAATTCTCCCCCTCTGTTTGCCAAGGCAGCCTGGCTCTGTGGGCCTCAGGCACCTTTGCAGTTGAGTTTGGAGACTTTCTCCAGGAGACAGGAGATGTGGTTGCACATTTCTAACTCTGCATTCATGGATCACAGTCTAAGTTGCCTCTAATCTCATGTCTAAAAACTCACTTCAGGTATTTTAGCAGTTTCTGCTTCTTATTGTAGAAAGAATATCCAAAGCATAGTTAATTATTCATGGGGGAAAATACAAATATAGATTTAAGGAATAAGGACTTTCATCAGTAACAGAAAAATGACTGAAAGCCATAGGAAGGAATCGTGTAGAAGATGAATTGTAGTATGTGTAAACCCCTAGAAGGTTAGAGACATTGGAAGCATAGAGCCTTTGCAATTAATCAAAGAAACTTCATCTAGAATGGGAATTTGATTTGACAAAAATTAGGAATTTCTCATGCCTGGACTATAGGATCCGGTTTCCTAACTTCATGGCTGTATGTGTGTGTGTGTGTGTGTGTGTGTGTGTGTGTGTGTGTGTATGATTATACTCTGCTTAACTTCAGGGATACAACCTGATTAACACATCATTAGGTGATTTTTTGTTAACTGTGCAAATGTGATAGAGTGTAATCACACAAACATAGATGGTACAAATTGGCATAATCCAGAGATGTGATAAACATGAGGTGTGAGAGAGACTGATGGCTAGCAAGGTACACTGTTTCACAGTAAACTTTTACTTTTTATAAAAAAGGAGGAGACTAAGATGGTGATTTTAAAAAGCATAGTATAGAAAACATATAAACCGGTAACACGATTGTTTGTTAGTGAGTGTTGTATGTTGTGTGTGATTGTGTGCACCGGACTTCTGTATAATGTGCAGCACAATGGTTTGTTTCTACCCAACCACCAGGATCAGGGGAGCAATCGATGCCTTGCACTCTGACTGTAAGAGGCTCTGATGTTACCAGGCAATAGGAATTTTTCAATTTCATTATAATCAGAACCACAGTCATGTAACCAGTCCATCATTGACAGAAATGTGTGCAGCACATGACTGTATGTATACATAAACAAAAGGAGATCAATAGAATCACAGATGAGAAAGTTGGAATTTTTCCTCTTTAATATCTTTTTTTTTTCCTTTTAGAATATCTATAATGCTAGGCAGAGTAGGAAGTATGCCACCATCCGATCCCACACCCTGGACAAATGTCCCTGTCTTTAGCAAATCAAAAGCCGACCTGACCATCTCTCACCCAGACTGTCACTGTAAGCAGGACTGCACAACAGAGGCCAGAGGACTGAGCCCGGAGTGGTCACAGCCCAACAGCATCCTCGTTATCCTCGACACTAACAAGGGTATTTTCTTTGCCCACAGGCCTGTCAATACAAGTGTTAGGGTGGAATATTTTGTCTGAAATAAGCAGAATTTCCTGCCATTTCCAAACAGCAGCTTTCTAAAAATGCTCATCCAAACAGAACTCTGCTTTAAGGAAAAGGGCAGGAAGAATAATATGTCAGTACAATAACTGAGACTGTTCCAAAGGTCTGTCGCACACAGAATGCCACCTGCCAAGATGTCACAAAAGCTCAGTAGTTTCCCATGCCTGACAAAACCCTTTTACCTGGGATGCACCTGCTCCCAAAATGCTATGCTTTGGGGTCAGTTAAGCTTTGAATCCAGGAAGAGGCTATTAACCTTGGGAAATGTCTCAAACCTGGCCATTATCCATAAGAATACTCCCAAAGAATAAATTTCAGCAGTCATTCAGCAGGATTTTGTATACCTAAAGCTCTGGAGACAACAGCCTAGTAGTTAACCCTCCACACTGGCTCCTTAGCTCAGGGTTTTTAATGACAAGACCTGATCATTTCTTGTCTGCCTTGATTTATCCCCGGTGACATGTCCACTAAACTGGGCCCTAATTACAAAGGAAAAAAGGTCACTTTCCTAATAAGGAATAGGGCAGGTGTTTAGACATCAAAGGCACCCGTCTTAAGAGAGAGGGAGGTGTGAAGCACTAAGTGGACTAACTAACTAAAATAAATAAATAAATAAATCATCCAATCTTAGAATCTTTTCATATAAAATGTTACGGTTTCATTTAATTCAAGTTACCTAGGTCTTGGTGACAGAATAGGATGTCTTTGTCAATTTTTGGCATATTTCTGGTACTTGTGAAAAATAGCATATGTTACCTTGTAAATGTCAGAGTTACCACAATCTTAGGGAGTCCACACCCCACTTCTGTCTCTTCTCCCTCCCTCTCTAGGTAGGACAATGTTACTCAGCCTTGGCCTCAAGCAAGTCTCAACTGGAGAGATGTGACTGAGGATGCTCTAGGTCCAGCTCATAGAGGCCTCCTCTGTCGGCTTTGTTGGTCCATCACAACTCAACATTATCTAGATAATCTCTAATTTTCTGAGTTTTCACAGAACTCGATTTAAAATTCTGTCATTTATTCTCATCTGTTTGTGGAGACTATGATTGATACTGTGTGTTTCCTTGGCTTAGCTGTGAGCCCCATGAAGAACACCTATGCTGCGTTCATTTTGTGTCACCATGTTGTTTTATCCAACACAAGCTAATTGTCATGCACTCCATTTGATATGTGCAAAAGGAGCTGTGTTATTAAATAGGTCTATAAATAAAATAGAAAACAAAAAGATTCACCAAATATGACGCAGCCTCAAGTTGAGATTTTTTTCATCCTTCTTAAAAGTACATGTCCAGAGCAAAACAGTGTAAAAGGGAAATTCACAGATACCACTGTCTAATTCTACAAGACACATGTGACCTGGAGGAGGCGGAATAGCGCGGCATCAAGGGGGCAGGCTCCAAGGATGCCCCTCCTGGGCTTGAATTCTATCTCCAATATTTAACAGCACTACTTAAATCTGTAAATTACTGTATTAATAATGGTATTGACCTCACACTACTGCTGTGAGATAGCTATTGAAATCCCTGATATACAAAAGCTTTCAATACTCATCAGCCATCTGTAGTTTTTAGAAAGTTGATCATGCAGAGCAATACTAACAAATTTAATTTTTTGTGGAGGGGATGCTATTGTATTATTCATTGCCATAGTCTATCAGTGATCCAGAGCACTTGTTTTATATTGAAAAATTTAACTATTTACCACTTTAGTTAAGACTTAAGAGTGTTGTCATATATTTAGCAAATAATATGCCTGTTCAAGATGTGTGTTTTTTTTTTAAATAGAAACATTAAAAAATGTATTTTCAAAGTATTGGATATATTTAAAATGCTAATATTCTAATTATTTTGAAGAACTGGGCTACAATATAGTTGATAGAATGATAGAAAGTTGTCATGGAAAATTTGATATTTAAATCTTATTATTTTTTTTTGTACTCTATTTGCCTTCAATCTTTGGAGCCAGTGTCTATAAGCCCAGCATTTAAATAAAATTTCTTATTGGCTTTCTATCTGTTTCTAACAACTTCAGAGTTGGTGAATGTTATTCAGTTGTTCTAATCAAGATGTGATAATAAAATTTGACAATGTCGCATCTAAAATCTAAGAGAAAAAAGAGCAGGTAAAACAGGTAGAGTTACACTCAAAGGAAAAAAAAATGGTAACTGAAGAAATAATCTTGTCAATCAATCTAATCAAAGTTATGCCCAATGTTGCATGGAGGTGTCCATTGTACAAGACAAGAGGTTGGACTATTTAATTTGCCAAATAAGCAAAGAGTTTGAACACACATTATTCCAAAGATTATAAACATGGGGCAAGAGACACTTGGAAGGATGCTGCACCTCATTAGTTATTAGGGACATGTGCACACAGGCCACGTCCGACACCATTCACATCCACTAGCCTGGCTACAATAAAAAATAATAGATAATAAAAGGGTTGATTGATGCTGTGGAAAATAGCAAACTTCTTTTTGGGGTTGTTGTTGCTGTGGCAATGTAAAATAGGGTGGCAGTCCCATGGACCTTCACAAAGAAAATTACCAATGACCCAGCAGTTCCATTCTTTAGGTATGTACCCCGAGAAGCACATGCACACACAGATAAATGTTCCTGTCAGCATTAAACATCACAGTCAAATGTGAAATCCACCCAGAGTCCACAAAATGGGCTGATGAATGCCATTCTACCTAGAGAACAGGATACTACTCGGCTTTGAGAGGGAAGCACTGATACAGGCCACAGCACTGGAGGCTTTGGCAGCATTAGGCTAAGCTGAGGGACCGCTCCCAGGAAAGCCTACGCTGAATGGTTTCATCGGTTTGACGTGCTCATAGGAGGCAAATCTCTGGGGGCAGAAAGTAGAACATTGATGTGATTAGGAAATGACTCCAATGGTCTCAAGCCTGTTTATAGGGTGGTCAAAGTGCTTAAAACTTAGATTATGGTGATTGCTACACGGCTCTGTGAATATGCAAAACAAATGGAATCATCTTTTAAATTGATGAATTTTATCTTCTATGAATTAAATTTTAATAAGGCTTTCTATAGAAAGTAAATCATTGATGAATAAGTTTTAAATACAAATCTTGTGCCTCTCAGTGAATGAAATTATCATCAACCATGCAAAACAGTAACTCATTGAATTTTGTACCTTCCTGCCGTTTTAGTTACTGCTTCAGTGATTTTATTTTCTTGACTTTTTTGATCCATAATCCTGCCTTCTTTTCTCCACACTCACTCCTCCCAGAATTAATCCCCTCCTCTCTGAGTTCCCCTGTTTCAGTGTGAGCAAGCACCATGAAATTTAGAGGTGAACAGTACTAACCCTTTATTGCCTCATGATGACATTATGAGCCAGACTCAAACGGGAGTTGTCCTGGTTGGTGCACGTGGTGCTGACCCCGTGGTTGGCGCTAAGGAATCCAACGTGTCTTTCCACTCTTGGTTGGCCCTTGGTGGTCACTCAGCTGAGGAGAGTCAATGACATAGGGTGGGGGGAGCTCTCTCTAGCCAAGTAGTCAGAACTCTCTGGTGACTCAGGCCTTTAAGGAATGAAAGCAAAAATTTCCTGGTGCTGCCAGGCTGGGTCTGGAAATCGCACTAAGTAACCTGTGCCTCATTCTAGTAGCAGACATTCCACAAGACCAGAACAAAATGGTAGATTCAACTTTGGAAGAGAAAAGTTAATGGGGTGGGAGGAATTGTTGGCATCTATCATCCTATCTGTCTTTGCAGACAATCTGCCACAGCCCACATCACAACTGTAGCGAGTGTCACTAAAATTTATCCAAGAATTATCGTGATGTTTGAGAGACCCTTTAGAAAATGCACACACACAAAACACACACACTCTCTCTCCACCCCCCCCCCACCCATTTCTCTCTATTGTCACATTCTTAAGAGAAAAGAGAAAGTCTTATTAGATTTGCTTCCACTATGCCTCAAAGAGTGACTACTGTGGCTGAGATATGAGGTGCTCCCCCAACACTCCTGTGTTTCTGCATGAATATTCAGAGGTGAATGGTTAGATTAGGAGAACTGTAACCTAGTCAAGCCATCCTACTTTGAATGGACTGACAGGATGGTCACTATAGGCAGACAAGGCATGGCTGGAGGAGGCAGGTCACTGGGGATGGGCCTTGGAGGGCTTGCTCTACCCGTGGCTCCTGGGTCTCTCCCTCTGCTTCCTGACCCTACCCTGAACTGAGCAGATTTGCTCTGCGGGCCCTTCCTGCATGATGTGCTGCCCCACCTTAGGTGGAGCCAGCCCATCCTGGACTGAACCTCTGATCCCTTAAGCCCCAGATGAACTTCTTGATAGGCATTTTGGTCATAGTGCTGCAAAGCTAACTAAAACGGGGACTAAGGCATGGATTTCAAAACACTACCCGTGGATGACAGTGTACTAGTACATGCTCTTTAGATGCCAAGGTTTGACCTATATTTTGAAAATGTCTATTTCTTACTTCAGATAGAAAAAATAAACATACAAGAACATACAATATTCAAAAATGCTAGGATAAAAGAAGCTGGCATGGTACATGAGAGCATTGATTGAGCTACTCCAAGTTGTAATAGGGAAGATTCTCTGCAGAGATGACCAACACACACAAACCAGAAAGCTAAGACAAGTCAGCATTTTATTGTATGTTCACCTGTTCAACCTGGCTGAATTTTTGACCTCTACCCTGTACTTTCTCATCTGTTACGATCCCACAGAATTGTATCAGATTTAGTTTATCAACTCTGATATATCTAGCTTGATACAGTTTTATCTTTAACTTTAGAATTCATTCACTTCCAGTTGCTCTAAGCAGTACCCTGAAAGATAATACACCTTATTGCTATTGTCACCAATGTTGGTTGGATGGTGAGAATTTTGGTCCCTAAAGATGTGGAAATATTAGGGGAAAATGTTGAGTTAAAAAATATTATAATATACTTTAATCATATATCTGAAAAACTGAGTGTTTTATTACCTTAATATATAAGTGAAACAAAAACATCAAAAATTATTTGTGATGAATTTATTACACTCTAGGTGAGTAAACCCATTTTTTTCTAATCTTTGAAGTTATTTTTGACAGGAATTCTGAAATGTCAGACCCAAATCATGTTCCAAATATTTCAAAAATATATATCAGCCTCACTGAAATACAAGAAAGGGATATCAACGATTGATCATGTTTTCAAAGGAATATGTGCTTGTGTGCAGGTGGGAAACTTTACAGATTGAAATTTAGGTTAAAATCTTTTGAGATCTTGGAAGGATATATAGGTGAATAGTTTATAATGTTACAATTGTTTATAATGTTACATTTTTATAAAGTTAAATGTTTACATCTGAATGTGTGTGTGTGTGTGTGTGTGTGTGTGTGGTCCTGGGCATTGAATTCAGGGGTTCTCAACCACTGAGTCACTTCCCCAACCCTATTTTGTATTTTATTTAGAGACAGGGTCTCACTGAGTTGCTTAGTGCCTCGCTGTTGTTGAGGCTGGCTTTGAACTCATGATCCTTCTGCAACAGTCTAGCAAGATGCTGGCATTACAGACGTGTGCCACCGTGCCCAGCAAGTGTCTTCATCTTTAAATAACAAGTATGCTCTTTGAATTTGAAATATTTTATCTATGATGAATTAAATTATATAATTAATTGTAAATATTTCAAACACATGATGGTAACATGAAAAAATATATAAAATAAATAACAAGTACTTTCATCTAATTTTAACAACTGTTAACATGTTGCCTATTTGTCTAACATTGTTTTTAAAAAATAGTTAGAAAAAAAGGTGAAACAACACTCTGGGTAAATAATTACATCCTTCAAATAACAACTCCAAAGTCAATTCATATTTTAGATGATACTATACATGCGGTCTACACACAAAAGTATTAAAGGGTAATTTGGTTATGTTAAATTATCTATAAATTTTGTAGATCAAAACTGCAGTTTTCATTAAAAATGCAAATGAAAATCTTTTTTAAAGTTTAATTAAATATGTTTTAACAGGAACAAATATTAAACTGTATATATCAACATAATATTTTGATACATGTTTACTTTGTGTAATGTTTTAATGGAGCTAAACAGATCAATCTCCTCCTTTATCATTTCTTTATGATAAGAACTTAACGTCTTGTACCTTTTTTTATGCACAGCGCTTTATTGCTATCTGTAGTCAACTGGCTGTACTGCAGCACATGGGAATTCCTTCTCCTGTTGATGCACCTGTGCCCAGCCCAAGGGCTGTCCCCACACTGCTCACCTCCATTCTGCCCTTAACTTCTAGAAGCTGGACTTGTTTAGCTTCCACAGGGGAGTGGGATCATGTGCTAGTGATCTCCCCGTGCCTGGCTTGCTTCTTAACTTCATTTCTGATTCAGACATAATAATGAGCAAAAGAAGGCACAAAGGAGTACCCCTGGATTATTTTTTGAAAATATGGTCTATAAAGCATATCTCTGTGGGAGGGGAGGGCTTCTGGAATGGTGGGGTGAGCCACAGAACAAGTCCCCCACTCAACAATGCTGAAACTGCACAGAGCTATTTGAAATATGCACACATAAATTTTGTTAATTGAACAGAGCCAAACAGCCCACTAAGAAGCATTTATGCAAGAAAAGCTACTAAACACGGATAAGAAAAGTGGGAGTCTATGGCATTTTCATCCAAGTCTGTTCAAATAAGAAGACAAAATAAGAACATTACTGGATCAATGAACACTGAAATAACTCATAGGTAGCAATCCAGTCTTGAAAGAAATATGGAAGGTGCTCTTTATGCAAATAGCATGTGATACCAACCAGTAATTACAGTAATTTAAATTCTCATAAAAAACAAAGAGCATAAGTGAAATAAATTATGTAATTAAGAATAATAGTGTAAGTGAATATTTTCCCCTCACTCCTTTTTATTAATTTGAAAAGCGATCGTGCAAAATAATACATAGCTTACTGTTGTGACTCTAAGGTACAGAAATACCGTGACTGCTGGTGACAGCGCATCCAGGTGAGTGGGTGCGGAGCTTCGGTGGAAAATGGATTTGACACCAGCACAGGTGAGGAAATGCAGTGCAGCCAGGAAATGATGGCACCTGAAGTCACAGAAGGAAAAGAAGAGCAACAGAAGTGATGAGCGGAAGATCACGAGATCTTCTATATCAAATATCCATTCTACAACCACTTTTTTCCTACGACCACCATTTCCTTTTAGCAGCAGATCAGAGAGCACAGGAGACTTTGATGGAGGTTGAAACAGCACTGCAGACTCACTAGCCCTCATGAACATCCACAGACACTGCATTTAAAGACAGCATATGCCATTCTTCCCAAGGACATTTGGAAACTTATAAGACAGCTCAACGGGTCAGCCTTGAACAAACCTCAGGAACCTTAAAGCCTGAAAGCACCAGAAGAAAGTTCTCAATGGAATGAAATAAAAAATAAAAAATAATTGAGAATGAGAAGAAATTTGGGGTGTTCTCAACATGCATAAAATGTCCAAAAGATGAAATCAAATGAGAAATTAGAAAATGTTAGACTCATGAATGAAAAGCAAAATACAATATACCCAAACTAATGCAATGAAGCAGAATTTAGAGTGAATGTGGGACTGCAAATGCTGATGTTAATCAGAAAAAATATGAAGTCAATGCCTAAAATCAATAATGTGGCCTCCCATCTTATCATGATGACTAAAAAGAGAAAAATAAAATTTAAGCAGAAAAAATAAATAACAATATTCAGTTTGAATATTAATGAGAGAGAAAAAAGGAATATCCCAGAAATGAAAATCTTATTGAAATTATCAAATCAGTTGACAAACTTTTAGCAAAACTGTTGAAGAAAAGAAAAAAAAAAAAAAAACAAAGAAAGCCCAAATGCATGAAATCAGGATGAAAGAAGCGACATTACCACCAACCACAGAGAACAAAAGGAAAAATACTGGCAATTCTATGATAAAGTATATGACATGAATTAGGAAACTAAATGCAAGATGAAAACTTCTCAAATGATAAGAAAGAAAGAATTGAATATATTAAAAACAAGGAAAGCAACTGAATTAGTAATTTTAAAACTTCCCATGAAAAGAAAGAAACTAAGGCTAATTGACTTCCTTGGGGAATTCTGCCAAGAATATAATAAAGAAACAACATCAACTCTTTACTGAGTCTTCATAGAAATAGAAGAGAAAGGAACACTTCAGAAAATCCATACAAAGTCATTATCAGTCTGATAATAAAAACCACAGGAAAGCATCATAAGCAAACAGTAGACCAGCATCTCTTACAAACATACTTTACACACAGAAATCCACAAGCAATACTATACCAACAAACTGAATCCAACAATATACATAAGGAAGTGCACATGACTAAATGGGATGGATATCTCTAATTCAGGGTTCATTTAACATCTGAAAATCAATTAATATAAAATGTCATATAATGAATGACAAAAACCCATGATTATCTCAATAGAGGCAGAAAAATCCAACACTACTTCATGATAAAAACATTAAACAGAGACCAAAAAGAAAATTTTCAACTGTTACAATCTTTCGAAAAAATTCAGAGTTAAAAGTCATACTTAATCTTGAAAGCCTGAACTTTTTCCAGACTATCAGAAATGAGGCCAGAATATTTTCTTTCATCCCTATTGTTCATAATCATACTTGAGGCCAGGAAAGTGAAGACAAAACAAAGTCAAATTAGGAAGGAGGAGGAGGAGCAGAGAAGGAGACAGAGAAATAAAATCCACCTGCTGACAAAAGGTCTCCTGCTCTAGAGCATCACTAGGAATCCATGGAAAGCTACTGGTACTAATAAAGTCAGTAAATCTCAGGACACAAAATCAATATGTAAAAAGCAATCACATTCTTATATGGTAGCATTAAACAATTCAAAATGAAATGATAGAAATATTTGTATCTGCAACAAGAAGTAATATGCCTGGAAATAAAAGTATAACATAAAAATTCTAAGCAGACTTTAAAAAATGCAAATCAATATTGAAAAAAAAAAAACAAAGAACGGAAAGACATCTCATGATCATGCATCATAAAATTAAATTTACTAATATTTCCCCATTTCAAAATTTCAGACTACTATAGTTGTAGAACAGTGTGGTAGTTGAATAGTGATAGATCAATTGGATAGAATTTACAATGCAGAAATCCGTGGCATATTGATTTCAATAAAATGTGCCAAGAAAACTCAATGGAAGAAAAATAGTCTTCCAAAAATTGTGCTGTGATAACTAAAGAGAGACGTGCTTTACAGTGAGGTTATATGCCTACTTTACATCACGTCCAAAAATTAACTCAAAGTCCTCATAGTTAAATTTAAAACTATAAATTTATTAGAGAAAACATAGGAATAAACCTTCATGAACTTGGAATAGCCAATGCTTTTTTACATATGACACCAAAAGTACAAGCAACAAAATTTTTTTAAAAAGACTAATTGGAATTCATCAACATTAAAGCTTTGGATTTCAAAAGACACAATCAAGAAAATGGAAGAAGAATCCAAAGAAAGGAACAAAATATGTGTAAATCATGCATTTCATAAAAGTCTTGTCTCCAATATAGCAAAAACAATCTCTAGCAACTATGTAATGGAAAATAACTCAATTAAAACTCAGGCAAAAGATCTAAATAGATTATTTGCCAAACAAAATATACAAATTCCCAACAAGCCTGTGAAAAGATGTTCTATCTTTATCAGAGGACTGCAAATTATCACAGTCCTCTGCATTCATAAGATAACTACAAGTCAAAATGGCTCTGAGATAACACCTTATGCCCATATTATGGTTCAAATTATAAAAACAGATAATAACCTAAATACACAAAAGTATGGAGAAGTTAGAACCTTCATTACTGGTGTAATTATAAAATGATATAGCTACTTTGGAAAAATTCTGGTAGGTCCCTAAAAGTGCTAATTGCTATATGACTCAGAAGTTTTACTCCTAAGTATATACCTAACATAAATGAAAACATTTGTGTACACAAAATCTTGTATGCAAATATTCAGAGCAACATTATTAATCATATTAAAAAATGTAAGCAATCCAAATATCCATCAACTGAAGAAAGGATATCTATAATGTAAAATATTATTCAGCCAGTAAAAAAGGAACATAGTATTGTTAATGCAATAATTGGATGAACTTTAAAAATATATTATGTCAAGTGCAAGATAGCAATCACAAAGTACCACATATTATTCCATTTATATGAAATATCCAAATTTGCATTTTTTTGCAGGGTAACAAAAATAAAATTGTGATGATGATTATATAACTGTGAAGGGGCTAAATGTCATTGTATGGCATAATTTGGATGAAATGTCAAGTATTTACATCTCAATAAAGTAATTATGAGTATATTCCATGAACATCTGAGCAAAGGTCTCTGTGTGCATTCGTTCCTTCCTCCTTGATAAATACCTGCGTCAGATATCAGAGCTGTGTAGTCAGCGATGCTGACCTTCATAAGGCGCTGCCAAGGGGTGTCTCAGCTTTGAGCTCTCATCCCCCCAACTATGAACAAGGTTTCCCTTCAACCCAGCAGCCTCCCCTGAATGCCGTTTAGCTTTCCCTTTTCTTTTAGTGGCTTTCTCTTTTGAGTGAGTGACATCAACTCCTACTAAACAATGAACACTGTGTCCACCAGTTTTCATTCACCTACAGAGGTGAGCAGTCACCTTGATTCTACAAGCATTTCTGACAAAGAGCCTGTGCATTAGGCTGCTTCTAGTTTGTCGTCAAAACAGATGGAACATGGTCCCTGCTTCCAGGCAGCATGTCACATTTTAGAGAAGATTAGACAAAAATCAAATGGAACAAATGAAATGTATTCAACGATTTATTTGCAAAGAACAAACAAATGGCTCAGAAAAGGCAACAACGATTTAAAACTGTGTTCAGTGGGGAAGTTTCATGAGACTGTTGTGTTGGAAAATAACTGGATTGAAATAAGTTTGCCAGGGCAAAACCCATAAAGAGTCTAACACAGACAAAGAAGAGTTTTTAAAATATCACGGTGGCTGTGCATTCTTGGAGAGAATAGGAATAAATTACCCACTGGGAACGTATCTGCAGGGGAGGCTCATCAGATTCATCCTGCACTTCGAGTGCTGAATATTCATAGGAGCCTTCCTCGACAAGAGGCTGAACCTTGCTCTGCCTGCTTTGCTAGGTCTCTAATTGGGGGAAAGAAACTTAATGGCAGGAGATGCGTCGTTAGTTTAGCGTTCAGTCAAGGATCTAATTGAAGAGAGGATCAATTTGCCCTTCCCCTGGCCATGAAATATGTTGGCAGAAGCTTTCAATGAGCCTCACAGTTGGAAGTCAGAAAAAGACAGAAAACATCATGACTCAAAGTAGTGGGTTCCGAACCAGTTTCCCCGTTGCA
Source organism: Callospermophilus lateralis (assembly GCF_048772815.1). Lineage (NCBI taxonomy): Eukaryota > Metazoa > Chordata > Mammalia > Rodentia > Sciuridae > Callospermophilus > Callospermophilus lateralis. The sequence continues at coordinate 9,552,899 of NC_135318.1, forward strand.
GAAGCTGAAAATGTGCATCTACATTCATTTTATTCTATTTTCCAGGGGAATTTAATAACAAACTGAGCACACTGATTAGTCAATTGATCATAACACTGAGGCCTGGAGGGACCCTAAGAGTTCCCCGTGTGCACAGAGATGGGAGCATTATGAATCCCGGGCAGTTGGTGGAAAAGAGTTAAATAAGGTGAAGGTGAAGGTGAAGGCAAAGGCGAAACAACTATCAGAGAGTTTGGCAACAAAGTTAAACTTTTAAGTTTAAGAACCCAAAAGTTTCTAAGTTTTCTATAGCTTAAAAACAAAGAGTTACTACTCACCAGGCCTGGAAACGTGCTCTGGGAAGTGCTGCAGGAGGCGGATCTCAGACCCTCCTGACACAGGTGGAGTGCATCATTCTGAGGTCTCATCACTTTAGTATCCTCCAAGAGGGGGGTTCTCTTTCTATCCCTCCTCAAATGCTTTAAAAAGGACCCAAGAGTTTAAGCATTCCTTTCAGGGAAGGAACCTAATATGCACCCAGGACAAACTAGTTACTTTAATTATAATCTGTCCTTGGATTCTGCCTGTTAAACTGGAACTTCGCTGAAATCCTGAAGGAAATATTAATTCAGCCAGCTTTAATTTATACATTGTGAACTTTATCCTTTTAATTGGTTCTGTTAATAGCATTCATTCTAAACTCATAAAAAAGCAGAAGCTTATATACTCAGAATCCTGAGTTTTCTGGGTGTGAAGTGAATATTATTAGTAAGAAGTGGCCCAAAATATAAGGAAAGCTAAACCTTAGGAAGAATAAAATTTTTTACTTAAGTTTTTGAATGTGCTTGGATGTAGGTAAAAGAAGAATTATAGACATTAATTAATTGATAACTATTGATTATTTTCATCCATGAACTTGCAATATTCTTCATAATCATTCCTAAGGTGGATGTTATTTCTCCTGATTTTTAAAAATGAACTTGGAAGTTATGTGCTGTCATTATGTACAAATTATAGGGGAGTAAAACAAGAATTATTGTATTTATATAAGTTTGAACACCAGGAAGGTAGGGAATCACACCCAGGTATTTAAATTCCAGAGCTCAGGCCCCTTAGCATCTTGGTTCAGCACCTCTCATTAGAAGTTGTTCATACCTTAAAAATTCTTAGGATTACACAAGTACAATTTAACGAACATACAAATAGAATGAATAAGTAAATGTTATAATTAAACATTTAACCTGGATTTTTATAGCTTTCATAGAATGTAATTAATTTCAGTACATTTCACCCATTCAAATTATGTAATTCAATGGTCTCCAGTGTATTTAGAGAGTTATGAAACCTCCACTATAATCTAACTGAAGCTCCACTATATAATCTAACTGAACAATTTATTTGTCACCACAAAAGAAAATTCATACCATTAGCAAACATTTAGATTCTTTGTCCTCTGACCAGCTATCAATCTATTTTCTGGGTCTGTAGATTTGCCTATTCTTGACATTTCATATAACCAGGATTTCACAGTATGTAGTCTTTGTGACCATATACTTTCCCTTGGCATATGTGTTCGGGATCATTCCACATTGTACCCTGTTTACTTTATTCATTTTGATGGCCACATAATATTCTATCCTATAGATACGTACAATGATTTGTGTATGTATTCACCAGCTGGTGGACTTGGAGTTGGTTGTAATTTTCTCTCTATTAAATAAAACACCAACCTAATTACACATATAATATTTAAACAAAAAGGAACATTGATCTTGACCTCTTCAAAACATGGACAGGGTGATTTTAACTTTTCTGTCAATCTTAGTGTCTATAATTCAACATTTTTTAAATAAAGAAAAACCTAAAGTAGTTAAATCTTTTAATTTAATGTTTTACTTAAGCCAGAAACTATACATGTTTAACGAGAATAGCAAATACATTTTCTTCAACTTCATCAAAATACTATATGAGCAATAAGAAAAATGAAATATTCAGAATATGAGTGATCTTTTTAGCCTCAAATAGGCCAAAGTGACCTAGTATATTATAATATTTGTTAAAAAGCAATTAAGAGCTAAAGTACTTCCCTGATAAATTCCGAATATTACTAATTTTGACACAGAATTTTAGATCCTCTACTTCCTATAGTAAGGTAGTCTACTCTACTAAACTATACTATTTTTCTTTGAGCAACCACACTTTTCTATGTATTTCTGCTGGAGATAATGTCACCTGCAGACTCCAGGCTTCAGAACTTAGAATCATATTGAATGAACCCAAATGCTAAATGGTTAAATGATCAACACTTTGCCCAGGAATGTGCTGCACTTCTGAGAGCCATGACTGTCACATTTTCTAAGTGGATAGGAGCCTAAGGGATAGGAGAGGTGTCTTTGTGACCACATAGGCAGAACCTGCCGGAGAATGAAATCAAACCAGGAAAAGATGGTCAGAGTAAAATCTGTGGGAGCATGCAAGTACCCCAATTCAATTCTGCAGGGAGCTTCTTTGATTAGACTGTGAACATCTGATAGAAAAGTTGTTCATTCCTTCGATTTTGCATCCAGCATTTTCCATTTGTTTTCTTTCACCCTCTTGAAGAGGAGTCTTTACTTCCTGATAAGGTCAAATCTAGAGTAAACTTTAATCTCTCTGTTTCCAAGATTCCTTGCTCCACATTTTTCTTTTTTCACATTGGTACCATAGATTTCTAGATTTCTTGAAATACCTTCAAGAATGTCAGGATTATATAAAATCAGATGTGATTTAATAGATAATATTTATTCAAGCAGTCGATTCCATCCACTGAATAAAACTCAGGCCCAAGTATTTGCTCTCCAGAGTTCATGGACTGACGTTTATATAAGAGCCATAATTTTACTTCTTGAGCTTTAGGAGTATTGTTAAGAAAGTCAAGTCCTAAGTCAACATGGTGAAGATTAACACCTATTTTTTCCTCTATGAGGCACAGGGCCTCTGGTCTAGTGCCTAAGTCTTTGATCCACTTTGAGTTGAGTTTCTTTCAGGGTGAGAGATAGGGGTTTAATTTTACTTTGTTACATGTGGATTTCCAATTTTCCCAGTGCCATTTGTTGAAGAGGCTATCTTTTCTCCAGTGAATGTTTTTAGCACCTTTGCCTAGTACAAGATAACTGTATTTATATGGGTTTGTCTCTGTGTCTTCTATTCTGTAATATTGGTCTACATTTCTATTTTGGTGCCAAAACCTTGCAGTTTTTGTTGGTATAGCTCTGTAGTAGGTTTAAGTTCTGGTATTGAGATGCCTCCTGCTTTACTCTTCTTGCTAAGGATTACTTCGGCTATTCTGATTCTCTTAGTTTTTCAAATGAATTTCATGATTAATTTTGTCTAGTTCTATGAAGAATGTTGTTGGTATTTCAATTGGAATTGCATTAAATCTATATAATACTTTTGCTAGCATGGCCATTCTGACAATATTAATTCTGCTCTCCAGGAGCATGGGAGGTCTTTCCATGTTCTAAGTTCTTCAATTTCTTTCTTTAGTGTTCTGTAGTTTTCATTGTATAAGTCTTTCAACCCTTTTGTTAGATTGAGTCCCAAGTATATTATTCCTTTTGAGACTATTGTGAATGGGGTAGTTTTCCTAATTTGCCTTTCAGTAGACTCATCACTGGTTTGTAGGAATGCATTTGATTTATGGATATTGATTTTAGACCCTGCTCCTTTGCTGAATTCATTTATGAGCCCTAAAAGTTTTCTGGTAGAATTTTTTGTGTCTTCTAGACATAGAATCATGTCATCAATTAATAGTGATAGTTTGAGTTCTTCTTTTCCTATTCATATCCCTTGAATTTCTGGCTCCTGTCTAATTTATTTGGCTAGACATTCAAAGCTTCTTCTCAGCAAAGGAAGCAATCAATAACATGAAGACAGAGCCTACAGAATGGGAGAAAATCTTTACCACATGCACCTCAGATAGATCATTAATCTGCAGGATGTTAAAGAACTCAAAAAAATTAACACTAAAAAACAAATAACACAATCAATAAATGGGCTAAGGAACTGAACAGACACTTCACAGAAGAAGAAATACAATCAATCAACAAATGTATAGAAAAATATTCAATATCTTTAGCAAGTAGAGAAATGTAAATCAGAACTATTCTAAGATTTCTTCTCTCCCCAGTCAGAATGACAATTATCAAGAATAAAAACAACAATAAATGTTAGCAAGGATTTTGGGGAAAAGCTACACTTGTATGTTGCTATTGAGAATGCAAATTGGTGCAATTATTATGGAAAGCTGTATAGAGATTCCTCAGAAAATATGGAATGGAAACACCATTTGACCCAGCCATCCCATTCCTCGGATTATACCCAAAGGACGTAAAATTAGCATATTATAGTGACAAAGCCACATCAATGTTTATGAAGCTCAACTCTTAATAGCTAAACTATTGAATCAAGCTAGGTGCCTTTCAACTGATAAATGGATAAAAACATTATATATATATATGGTGTGTGTGTGTGTGTGTGTGTGTGTGTATGTATGGATATATATCCATACATACACATATCACCTTAAAGAAGAATGAAATTGAAATTATGGCATTGGCTGATAAATGGATGGATCTGAAAATATCATGCTAAATGAAATAAACCAATCCCCAAAAACCTAAGGCAGAATATTTTTTTTCTGATATGCAGATGCTTATCCACAATGGGGGTAGCTATTAAAGAATAGAGTTACTTTAGATTAAGTAGAGGGGAGTGAAGTGGGGGAGGGAGGGTTGGGGATAGGAAGGATAGTAGAATAAATCAGACATTATTACCCTATGTACACATATAATTATATGACCAGAGGGATTCTACATCATGTACAACCTGAGGAATGAGAAATTATACTCCACTTATATATGATGAATCAAAGTGCATTCTACTGTCATATATATCTAATTAGAACAAATTAAAAATTTAAAAAGCCATGAAAAATTATTGGCTATTATGGGGGAATGTTCCCAACAACCTGACAGAAGCACCAATTAATAAATGCCATGGGCAAATTATTTTGGCTTGAGGACTTCCCCAAACGGAGATATTTTACTAATGGCAAATTATCTGAATATATTATTTCTAGACACCTATAAGAAATAACTTAATGCACATAAACACAAATCTATTCCTCAATGAATTTCAAACCCAACATAAGAAGTAGCCTACATTTTAATCATTAGTTGCAATATTATGTTCAAATTCAATGCTTCAGAGAATATGAATGTGATCTACCTTTTCCAAATTTCAAACCTACTCTCTGTTAATTACTAAAATGCAAAAAAAAAAAATTGTAAGAAATGTGAGTAGTAACTCATGAAATCAAAGTATAAGATTGGTCATTGCCAGGTGCAATTGACTTATATATTTGTCCTTCAGGAAAGAAGAGGGCAAACCTGACTCATAAGCAGAATAAACTTTGGGTACATTATTCTATATGAGGAATTGCAAACTTTCAGAATAGAAGAAATGTTAGAAATTTGTAGCACAGAAATCCTGAAGGGAAAAAAGTTCATATTATTTTTGGAATGATTGCATAAGATATGTCATTATCATCAAGAACTGTTCCAGATTCAATTATAAATTTTCTTTCAGAATTCATAAAAGTTGCTAATTTATAGCTGTTATGTTCTCCCTAAAGCCCCAACACACTACTTCCTTTAACTTTGTAATATTTGAAGCATGTACTTTTAAAGCAAGAAGACTTTTATCTTGTATAAGTCCTTGTCCCCAGTACCTAGTTCCTTTTATGATCACAAAGCAAGTAAACAGAAGACAGTATAAATGTAATCAGTGGGAAACTTACCAAGATTTTATAATCAGTTCACACATACATAATATGTGCACAAGTATTGTTTCTGCACCTGTTCCCAGTTCTCTTAGCAAGTTGCAAATAAATGAGAGATGAGACAGCTTTCTAATGATCAATTCATCACCAAGTCCTTGGTATGTTATATCAAACACATTAAGATTCATAATAGCCACTTTTCTGTTGTTGGATTAAGAAAACTATCCGAGTGTTTCATTTCACATTTAGTGAAAGTTAGGATCCTTTCAGTTTCTTTTCAGAGTATGCAAGAAATAGTAGAAAATGTCTATATTGTCTTATAAACGCCACACTTAAATTCATTAGTGGATAACATCCAGTTCAGAACATTGTGACAACCATTGATTCTCTTTTTTTAGTGATGCTGATATAATTAGAAGAGAAGGTAACATGTTCCATTCTTTTAGTTGTAGATTTGCATGGGCACTGAACCATGAGCTATTTCTAAAAGGACCTATTTTATAAAAAAAAAAAAATCTTGAAGATACTATTATGAGATTTATTGGATTATATACTATGTGATTCCTTTCATGTGGTATTCCCAAATGAGGCCAATATGAAGGAAGAGGAATTCTCTAAGGGTGTTTCACATGTGTATGTGTTTGAATGGAAGCACACACACGTGTGTGCACATGTGTGCAGAGGAGGGACAGCTCTGTGGAGATAATACCATGGGAGTCTTTTGGTATGATGGAATGCTTCTGAACCCTGTTTATGTTGATTCTTCAGAAATCTATACATGGGTTAAGGTTCATGGAATCTCTGTCTATCAAATGTCAATACAATAATTTAAAATAACATTTCAATCATTAGAAAAACTTATCTGATCATTTTCTTGTTCATTGTATTCTTGTTTCCAATCCTTGGTTGCAGTCAAGTGTCCCTAGAAAAAAATCCATGACAAGGGAACATGGCCTGAAAAAATACATTATCATAGAAAGAGAAAGAATCTCCTGCTCCCCTTCCCTATTGAAGGAGGCCTGAGCATCACAACAGATTTCTCCCACCTGTACCTGCGTCCTTCTCCGCTACTAACTTCTATAGCGACCACAATGACCATCATAGGTTATGGTGCAGTTGGTTTCTTTTAAAATCCCTACCCAAAGTAAGATTTTTTTCTGCCAAGTAAAAGGAATTCTAAGGCCCTCCTTGGGAAATGATGCGAGCAATGAAGAAGCAATCTATTTTAAGAATGTTTGAGAATGGGATGACCTCCCGTGTGTTCCCTGTCATGATGTAGAAATTTCTCACCTAGATTATGCTCATCACTGTATGGTCTGATAACCACTGTGTGATAACACCGCGCTGGACTCCTTGTGCTCCACGTCTGTCTATTCCAACATAAACAAACTGATCAAAGAAATGAAAGATGTTCCAACAGAAAGTAAAGTTGTTTTGCTAAGTCACTTACTACATGAAAAGCAAAAATAACAAATACACATTCAAAATCATAAAAGCAATTGAATATAAGTCAATAATGAAGTTTTATCTTTTATTTTAGAGAATGATTCTGAGATGGGCAATTTTAATTTCTTTTATCACAGTTTTCTCTATTTTGACATTCTTTAGTAGTGATCCTATAGTCACTATTTTTTAAAATGTCTTAAAATAGAGAAGATATTATAAAGTTAAATATACTTATAAAATGTTCACTGTCTTTATTAAAATTTATTTCTATTCATCAGTCAATAAAAGGAAGAATTTTAATATTAAACATTTCTGCTTGACAATAGTTAAGTATATATTTATATTATATCCTAAAATAATTTTCTGTCAATTAATCAGCCTAAGCAAAAAAATGTGAATGTATATTATTAACTAATGAAAAATTATAGCATGAAATCTGTTTTATACATAATTTCTCAGAAGAGAAACAAAAGAAGGAATTTTGTCTATTTTTACCCTATCTTGAGTAGGAGCATTTAGGCAGTCCATTACACTACAGCACTATTTTAATGAACTTGAGTGAGTCATTGACGCTGTCCAATAGTGTACAATAAATGCCAAAAATATTTGTACTTCTAAATTCACATTCTAATCCCCTGCTCTCTGAACAATCCTTCTTTTTTTAATGTGCACAGCTCCACATTCAACTGGGGTACAAGAAACTAAAATATGAAGCTTTTAAAAAGAGATTTAAGGATATGTAAAAATCAAATGTGCTAATTTTAAATGGAAGTATTATTTTCATCCTAAATTTCTCATTTAATCAGTTTTAATTTGCCACAAAATACATAGTCATTAAACTATATTAAAACGAGTCTTGAGACTCTCCAGACTAATGGAAATTTTGAAAATAATGTTGCAGATATGGGGGAAAAACACTGAGAAATTGGAAAAAAGGAATCAATATTACCACATAAAATTGGTCATTAAAATTATCCTCCTTTACAAAAAACATTCTTATATCTAATACAGATGATAGTCAACATTGCTTTTTAATTGAAATATTTTTCAATATAAATTTTGGACAAAACAATCTTCATTGGTATAACTAAATAATTTTCACTAAGAATTATAAAAACTGGAATGAATCCTGACGGTGATAAAAATGTTTCATGAAGGTATCTTTATTAATCATTTTATATTCATTCACTTCTTCAATTAATTTAAATTTTAACATGAGACTAATTTGTTTTCTTTTAAAAAGAAGAAAATACTGAAAAGTAAAGATGCTTTGAAAAATTCCCCAAATCACTACTGAAATAAAATGAGTCATAAGACTCTGACATAAGAGACTGGATCAGCCCCTTCAGCTGAAGGTCTTAGTAATGAGTGTGTGTGCAGGTCAAGGTGTGCACGAAGCTGTTCAAAGGGAGAAGAAGGAAGAGTGAGATGCTGCACACACCATTAATGCTCATTAGGTGTCTGTCTTCAGAACAATAAGAGTCACAGAAAGGAGTACTGTAAGTAAAATTTTGACAGGGACAAACAGGGGACATACTGGAGGATGGGTCTCTGCCTTCATAGGACAATCTTCTATTCTCTCAGGTATTAAGACCCTTGGTTACCATTTCTTTAGCTCACTTCATGAGCGCTAATTTAATAACATCATGCTAGAAATTGTTGTGGGCATGGGAGTACATAAAAATCAGTGGGACATGGCTCTTTTTCTCATGTGCACAATTTACCAGAAACATCAGGGAGTTAAATGCATAGGATGAATGCTGACTTGCTGTTAGATCTAGATGATGTTAGGAACACACACAAATATACATAATATTCTAGAGCATAGAAAAACGAAGAGCATGTTCTACGTGACCCAAATGAACAGAAGTTCCAAATGTTGATGACAGTATCATTTTTTCCTCATTATTCCTACTAATACTTGACAAAAGAAGGGTTCTTCAGACACATCTTAGGAAATTATGCCAAAAATAAGTAGTCCCCAACCTGGATGGTTGTCAGAAACACCCACACATTTGTGATCCTACCTAAGATCCTAACCCAATACTCACTGTGCCTTTGGTAGGAGCATGGGATTTATATTTTTAAAAGAATATAAATGGAATGAAAATAAACAAAATGAAAGCAGAAGGAATTGAAAGAAAAAAAATTTACCCTGGTCATTTTATTCCAATGATCAGCCATGACCATGTTTAAGAACTACTGAAATAAATGGAATTCATTGACAGAGGAATGACATGGAGTCAGAATCTAAGGCTATAGAATTAATGGTATGACATTAATTGAACAGAATGGAAGAGATGAAAAGTTCACGTGGTGAATAATGATAATAGTAATGTGAGAGCTTATTGTATCCAGTTACCTTTCTGAACTTTATATAGCCATCAAGTCATTCTCACATTCCCCTGTGATGTGAGTACTATCTTCAGTTCTAATTTATCAATGAAGGAATTGAGCAGAAAGGAGTTTAGTAGTTCACATAATGTGAAAAGTTACTAAGTTGCAGAACTGGAATTGAAACAGAACAAGTCTAACTCTAGAAGGAGAGTTACATCACACTGATTCTGGTGCAGGGGCTGTGGACTTTCTATAGACACGTCCAGCCTATGAAGCTATGTAATATTTTTTCAAAAATTTATTTCTTTTGATTAGCTTTACATGACCATAGAATGCACTTATGCATTCTACACAAATGGGGTATAATTTCTTATTTTTCTCATTGTACATGTTGTAGAATCACAGTGGTCATGCAGTCATATATATATATATATATATATATATATATATATATATATATATATATATATTAAAGTAATAATGTCTGTTTCATTCTATTATCCTATCCCCATATCCCCTGTCCTATCCTCTCTTTACTCCCCTCTACCTAATCTAGAGTAACTCTATTCTTCCCTAGTTCCCTCCCATTGTGAATAAACATCTGCATATCATAGAAAACATTTGGCCTTTGTTTTTTGGGGGGTTGGCTTATTTTGCTTAGCATGGTATTCTTCAACTCTGTCTGATAGCTTTTGAGTTCAGCTATCTGCTGTGTACCCAGGGTTTTCTTTATAGGACATTTCACTATTTCTAGTCTAGAGATTAAGAGAGCTCCATACTGGCAGAGGTGTAACGAGACTCCCAGGAAGACTCAGAACTCACCCTGGCTTTCAAATTTATAAATCTTCCAATTTTTCTATGAATAGTAGCTTTTGTAAATAATCGTGGTGTAAGATTGGTCCTATTGCTACCTGAATTTCTATTTCTGGGAACATTTGGTCCTGTGATAAACATGTTTACATAAACTCTCTGATAAAACCACTAGCAAAATTTGCAGGTAGTCTATTATTAATCCTTGGAAAGATCTGAAATGCCTGAACAATCATGCAGCGTATTGTACTAGACGGCCATGTTTTATAAGTTGGAAAATGTCATTCATTTCCACAGTTGCTTACTAAGTGCAGTGTATAATCAAGGCACAGGAATATTTTTTTCACTTATATGAGTTTCATCATATAACAGATTGCAAATGGCAGATTGAGCAGGTCCCTTTCTATTGTGCTTTGGGCTAAAATCATTTGTACCCAGAGATTCTGTTCCTTGAAATCTGTTCTAAAAACTCGGCCCCTTTTCCTTGACACCCACGGCTCAATTCTTATTAACTCATCTTTTTTAATCAAGTGTCATAGGAGCTCCACAACAGGAGCAGTAGATCCTGCAGAGGAATGAATCAGGCAAGGCTTGAGACACGAAGTTTTGCATTTTGATTCCCTTCTTGTTTTATAAATCCCTTAGCTTTCCCATGGGGGTCTTTCTCGGTGCCCACCTTTCTCCCAAGTCCCTCTGTTTACCTGAGACTCTCCTCACATGTCTCTTAACAACATCAGGTTTGTTGTGAGAAACTGCAAATGCACGATTCTATTCCACTCAGTCCTTGCTGCCCAGTGCCTGTCCTCTGTGGGCCTCAGCCATGGCAACAGTGTGCACACTGTCCAATCGTTTTCTCCTCCAGAGCATCCTTCATTCCTCCTCCTCCCTTCTCTCCCCATCAAACCCATCAATCTCCTGGAAGTCGAATTCATCCCAGGTCTTAAAAGTGTCTTCTCCTCCAAATAAGATTTCAAATTTATCTATTTCTTATTTCTCTAATCCAAGTAGTTTTCAACTATAGACAATTATGATAGGTTGTGTCTTCCAGATTTCATTCTTATCCTCATTATTTCCTCACATAACATCTAGAATAAGTTTCACAAATAAATTAAATTCTTTCACTCCTCAGCTTAAAATAATTCCAACCCTTATTGACTGAAATTCCAACATATTACCGTGGTCATCACGGCCCCTCTGTGCAAATCTGCGTGCAAATCGATGCATCCAACAGGATTTAATGATGATTATCTATTGTTCGCTGCCTTCTTGCTGTCTGCCCTCCTTAGGAGCCATGGACATCAAATACTTTGTGTAGGGCATTCTTCAAGCCTACAATTTTCCATATAAGTTCTTCAAGTGCAATGGTAGTTTGAGTAAATATATGCCTTCCTACACCAATTTATCTATTTTGTGCCCCTATTAGTTCATTGGTAATACAATTTTACTTTTATTTTCTTAAAAAGACATGATTCAATTGTTTGTTTGTTTTACCTCTTTGTGGCTTGTCACTTCCCTTATATGTGGGCTCACAAGTCAGAAAATTTCCTAATTGTTCACATCTGTATACCAAACACCTAGCCTAGGAGGTGGCGCATGATAGTTACACCCCAACTACTTGTTAAACAAACAAATAGAAAAGGTCCTGGTTGGTGAAAAATTTTATAGTTGACAAATATCTTTTACCCAGATCTAATCAATTACTGATTCAAATTTTATGCCTGGCATTGACTGAACAGTTATTAAATGCTTAGACTGACTAGGGACCTTTCCAAGGATAGTTAAGTATGGATTTTGGGTGTTTATACACATATTTTAGAGAAGGAAGCCTTCATATATCTTATGAAAAAGAACAGGACTCACTCAGTAGGTAGTAGAAAAACTTGATGGATATTGAAACAAGTTTCTTTGCTGCTAATCCAAAAGAGTAAGATAGTGATTCCAGCCCAAAATTTAAATTTTATTCTGACATACTTCTCCAAATGAATTGAAAAATTTAAAAAGTGGCTTTTGAGAAAGCAGTCTCAATAAATAAGAATAATAATGCCTGATACTTCCTTCACTGTCCTAATGATAAATTGTGCTCTGAGATGATAAAGAACCTCATTGTCACTAATATTTCTGAAATTACTATAAAAAGAAAATTAATGCATTTCCTAATTAAACATTCTTTTTGTTTCAACTTTGCAACTAAAATCTTTCTAAAATCAACTGTACTCTTAGGATCATTTTAGGTTTTTTTTGTTTTGTTTGTTTTTGTTTTTGTTTTTTGTTTGTTTTGGTACCAGGAATTGGACCCAAGGACACTCTACTACTGAGCCATATCTCCAGCCCTATTTTGTATTTTATTTAGAGACAGGGTCTCACTGAGTCGCTTAGTACCTCGCCATTGTTGAGGCTGGCTTTGAACTTATGATCCTCCTGCATCAGCCTCCTGATCTGCTGGGATTAAAGGCATGTGCCGACGCACCTGGCTTCAGGATCATTTTAGGTCTGAAGTTCTTTACAAAAGCAAAAATAGCTGCCATTTTCTGTGCCATAACCACCTGTTGATAATTTTCATCTACCGGTCACTGTAGAGAGCAGTGAGCTATTCCAAGGGGGAAGTCAATGACGACAGTCATTTTACACTGCAGCATACTATGTGCCTTCTCTGTAACACGTGTACCATGTCACACGTCTGGATGACAGCCAGTGTGCAGAGGGCGCATCATCTGCATTTGAACTGCAGGGGACAAGGGCAAAACTGATCCCTGGTATTACTTCTAAAATAGTACCAATCTGCTTCCACATATTGATGTATTAGGAACCAAGTTATGTGTTCTTTACATTAAATATTTTTCCTCTAGGAGCATATGATCCTAGTCTGAGCCTTGTTTAGACATTTAAGCAAATCCATATGCTTTCGCTGTGGATTAAGTATGTTGATATATCTAGAGTTTATTTGAACAAGTTACTACACTAGAATTCTTTAAATCTATGCAAAGTATATATAATAATTTGGATATTCTATTTTTCCTAGATTCTTTAAAATCATAGACTTTTTACATTTTTTTTTGGAATTATCTAAGTTGTGGTTCACTCCCTGTGGCACAAAGGGGAGCCAGGAAAGGGCAGAGGGCTCCAGAGAGATGGAGGATATGTTTCCTTCTTTGTAAAATCCATCTGAATGCGCCAGTGATCTCTGAACCACAGGAGGACATGCTACAAAAAAAGAAGAGACATGCTAGAAGGAGGGAATGTCCCAGAGCCGGCCTCACTGGTGAACGCTGCTCTGTCCCCTCACTTCAATTCTAGTCCTGGCTCTCCCTGAAGCACAGGTCAGGGGTCCTCACGCACCTTCCTGGAGCGCATAGAGTATTCAGTGACCTCGTCTCGACACACGGAAACCTGCTTCAACTGTTGTTAGGCACACTGTGTGCTTTCTGCCAATCAGAACATCAGAATCCCCAGAGGGTAGCTGTAATAGAAAAAAGTGGTTGATTTGGGTATCTTAAACCTCCCATCAATCCAAAGAGCAGGGCCATTTATTAAGTATAAAAGAGGGGGAAGAACATTTCAGGATGTGACCAAACCGTGTCCAAAACTACCACGGAGGGCTCTCGACACACAGCGTGGACACAGTGTGGGCAAGAGAGCAGCCTCAAGATGCTGCAGCCGATGACGGTGGAGGGAAGCTGAGGGCCACACAGTGAGGGACAGTTCACAGACCAGAGGTGCCGCTCCCCACCTGTGCACAGGAAGGTGATCCTAAGGTTCACTTCCAGATCCTTCTATTTTAATATTTCCCAGACCACAGGGAAAGCTAACTGGCCAGACCCACATAGCACACTAACCGGAACACTATTATTATGTGTTCCAACACAACAATGAAGTTGTTTGTTCAGGTGATGAGACTTCACAAATTGGCACCCAATGTTTCCTTAGCAGAGGAAGACATTGTATCTAGGGCCTTCCACCAAGAAACCCTGTGGGAGCTGCAGGGGGAAATCGTGTTATTCACTGTGGTTTTACATTTTTTAAATAAAAGGATTGGCCTCCAAAAGACATCTCATTTGACATTTCTATGAAATTATATAGGATAACAGAAAATTTGGAAATAAATATTTTGACATTCTGTTGAATTTAGATTATGAAATCTTTGTCAAAGATTTTTACATCTACATTCTTTTTAAGTCTCTTTTCTATTGCTATAATAAAATACCTGAACCTGGGTGCTTTATAAAGCAAAAAGGTTTGTTTATCTAACAGTTTTGGAGCTGCAAGAGCTCACTGCCATCTTCTGCTCAGGTCTGGTGAGAGTCCCCATTCTTCACCAGTGCTTGCTCTCCCCATCCACCTTCTGATGAACCTCTGCAAGTCTGGCTTACACTCAGCACTCTGACTAAAACACTTTGACTAAAGTCACCAGTTAATGTTTAATTGATGACTTCATTTTTCCAGAGCTCTCTGTAGCTTCTGAACAAGTGGACAACTGTCTTAGTCTCTGCATCCTTGAAGGACAGGCTTCCCTCGTCCATTGCTACATGAGATTAATCCGTTCAGTTCTGACTTGGTCTGATTATTCTTCTAAAATGACACACGCCCCTGAAGGAAGCTGCTGACTCATACTGCAGGTTTGCAGTCCAGAACTCTCCCCGAGTTCCAAACACCTACACCTGCCCACACAGGTAGGTTCAAGAGACCTCTTCCTGCCTTGTTTTCTGTTTTGTCTCCAGTGTGTCCACGTACATTGTCAGTCATTGGGATCTTGATTAAATTGTTTACGTACGCTCAGAAAACCCAGGATAATACTAGAAAATTCTCTCTCACATTCCCATTTTAAATAGTCATGAACTTTTGCCAATTTTTGAATCTGCAGTATTTTAAAATTCAAATTCATCTGTTTCTTTCCCACTAGTATTAATCTGAGACTCGTTTTCCTCATCTGGCCTAGACAACTTAATCTTTCAAAGTGTCCTTATGTCTAAAACTTGCACAACTGATTTCCGTTCCCTCTTAAATATCAGAGAGTAATATGAAAATGGATCTGATTGAATCACCTTCTTGCTGAAGACTCTGTGTTTTTATTTATAATCATACACAATAGTGGGATTCATTGTGCCTTGTTTGTCCATGTACATATCATAATTTGATCCATCTCATTCTCCCGTACCTTCCCTCCCCAGCTCCCCTGATCCTCTTTATCTACTGTACTGATCTCTCATCTATTATCATTGTTATTATATCAGTGAATTATAATTATTCATATATGTTATGCATAAGGTTCACTGTAACATGTTCGTCCATGGACATAACGTGATTTGTTGAATTTTACTCCCCAGGATTTCCCCAGGCCTTCATATTTTCCCTCCCTCCATTGTTAGAGTCTGTAAACAAGTCTGGATGGCGCCTGGCAAAATGCCAGAGGGAGTGGTTTGTGAAGTAACGCCAGCGAGCCATGAAGTGTGGAGATTCCTGATTGGTTGACTGCTGTATCTAGTTTATGTTAATTAGATAAGCTGTGTGGAATGTATATATACCCCTCCTGTCCTACAATAAACGGCTCCCACTCCTGCTGTATCAATCTACACAAGTTGCTCATCACCCCCCGGTTATTTTGCTGCAGACTGACTGTGGCACCTCACAATCCTCTTCCTCTACCCTATTGATCTCCATTCTATTTGCATGAGATTTCCTCCTTTTTTATTCCTTTTTTTTAAAAAATCACTCTCTAGCTTTCACAGGTGAGAGAAAGCATTCAACCTTTGACTTTCTGAGCCAGGCATATTTTCCTCAGCATTACGTTCTTTAGCTTCGTACATTTACCAGCAAATGCCATAATTTCATTCTTCTGTATGACTGAATAAAATCATTGTGTACCCAGGCGTGGTGGCGCACTCCTGGGCTCCCAGCAGATGGAGAGGCTGAGGAAGGAAGAGAGCGAGTTCAAAGCCAGCCTCAGCAAAAGTAAGGGGCTAAGCAAATCAATGAGACCCTGTACACCAAGGTGTGGGATACCTGAGTCCTATGGCGGTTCCATTCCTTGTCTTTTGACATACTGCTTTCCACAGTGTTGTATCAATTTTCAGTCCACCAACAGCATGTAAATGTACCTGTTTTCCCACGCCCTTGCCAGCATTTGTTATCACATCTGTTCTTGACGACTGCCATTTTAACTGAAGTCAGAGATCATTTCAGCCTAGTTCTGACCTGCATCTCTCTGATTGCTAAGGATTTGAACATGTTTTTTTTTTTTTTTATAAACATGTTGGATATTTGTATTTATTCTTTGGAGAAATACCTAGTTCGCTCTTTTGCTTATTGGATTGAATTGGATTGTTTGTTGTTGTTGATGGTGTTTGAGTTCTTTACATACTCTGGGTATTAATCCTGGCAGAAGTCTAGCTGCAAGAGTTTTTCCTCCCATGCTGTGTGCTCCTTTTTCATATTCCTGTTTTCTTTCCTGTACAGAAGCTTTTTAATTTTTTGTCATCTCACTCATTGATTCTTGGTCTTATTTCTTGAGCATCTGGAGTCTTACTGAGGAAGTTTCTGCCTGTGCCAATATGTTGAAGCGTTGGCCAGTGATTTGCCTGCTCCGAACCGGTCTCTAGGGCAAACTTTGCTTTGTCCTCTATGCTCTGTCAGTTCCAAAGTTCTTGAAGTCATTCTCATGTTCATGCTGTGTGTTTTCATTCTCCATAGTTTGAGTTCTCCATTGTTTTCATCACCACCTAAAATATTCTTCCTACTCTTCTTTAGTTAATTACTTGTTTTCTTGCCCTTTGAGGTACAACTCAGGCACCACCCTCTTGAAGTTGTTTTCCTGAGCTAAACTTCCTTACAGGCCAAGTGAAGAGCTTCTTTGTAAAGTATCCACACTGTCTATAAACAGTGCTATCCAGCTTAGAACAACACTGGTTTCTGATTATACACTGCATTACTAGCCCAGGATCTTCACAGGAGCAAATATTAAAACTTATTTACCTCATATCCAAAAACTTAATCATGATTTTTTGGTGTGTGTAAAAGGGCTTAGTTAAATGCTTTCCAATAAGGTAATAAAATATTCTCACCTATTTATTTGGAAGTAATATATTTTATCAAACAAAAACCAAAGTTCTACAAATTTATGGTTTTTTTTCTGTAAATTTCTAAATTTTTGAAATAATCCTAATTTTTTCTCACAACCTTTAATGGTATATTGCTGGATCAATATGCTACCATTTTTTAAATTTATTAAGTATTTTCTTTGAGGGGTATTAGTAATTTTATTTTTATATCTGTGATGGGATTTGGTATTAGAGTGAAACCTGAAAACATGTGTACTTGTATCTCTTTCTGTGCATGAACATTATCACATACACATTGAGCATATATGCACTGCATAACCACATTTATTCTGTTCATGTGCACATGCATGCATGAGATGGGTGTGATCCTATGTGTTCATGAGAAGGCTTTAGTTGGTGGTGTGTGCAAGTCTCCATGAAGTATCTGCTGGTCCACATGAACATGAACACTTTCTCTGTGTTCTTATTTCCGTGGTGGGAGAATACATTAGTGTGTACTTGCCATCATGCATGCACATTCTCCTCCTGGTCACAGTGCTTGTTTTATGCATGCTGGTTGAATGGGTGTGTTTTCATGCATTTTTAAACAATGGGTTGATGTGCAACACCCATATTTTTTTTTTTTTTTGAAAACTAATTGTTCACCTCACAGGAGACAAAATCAAAGTGGAAAATGGTCCTTGTTGGTTAGGCATCTGATCCCCTTGGCCGCTCATATTCCCAGCCCTTATTTTTCAGTGCTTTATATAACCTGATGCTGCCAAGACTGTTTGATGAATTTTTGCTTCAGGTTCCTTGCAGCAGTCTATGAAAAATTCATGCTCAGCTCTTGCAAAAACCAAATTCCAGCAAGGATTTTGCTAGGCTGGAGATAGCAGATATGTCCTCATGTGCACCTATTTCAGAGTAGTCTCTAAATGAAGGGAAAGAGCTGTCTCAACATTTCAATTTTAATTTTTTCAGTAGACTCTAGGTTTCCGGTTAAGAAGCATGAATTTGCTTTTATCCAATAAAACAAATGATTTCTTCTCTTTAAATCCAAATTTCTTAAGTGTTATGAGGATCTTCACAATTTTAAGATCATTTTCAATCATTATCTATTTAATCCTGTATGATCTTGGTGAAGTCAATTCCTTTTATGGAGTTTCTGTTCCTAATGGATGTCATGATAAGTGGACACAGATGCTGTGCTGTGCGAAGGCAAAGATAATTCAAGAGCTTGTAAAATGAAAACTGTACAATGAATACAAATATGCAAGACAGGTGTTATTATTGTCATTAGTATTACTCTCTCATCAAGTTAAAGAGAAAAAGGCATCAAAGACACCCAATTCATAGATTTATAAGTTGATTTTGTATTCTTTATTAATACCCTTGGAAACTAGAACAAGAAACTCTTTTTCTTACACAAATGATCAGCCACCATGATATAACATATTTTTTCCATGACAATGAATTTATATAACAACTGGTGTTAGCAAATGGGTAGGAAAACGGGATTCTAATACAATATTGATACTTTGATACATGCTATTTTGCATATTATTTGACTATATCTAACAAAGATTAAATTCCAATTAGTTTTCAAGGCAAATATTCTGTTCATGTCATCTGAAGGAAAACCACATATACAAACACAAATATACATATATGCATACACAAAATATTGATACATGATTTGCCATGGAGAAGCATATATATAAATAGAAGTGAACGCATTTATTAATATATATGAAAATGTCTACATTTTTATGGGTTATGTATGAGGTATGCATATATGTTAAAATTTGAATAGCTAATCTGAAAACAAATAATGTCCATTGGTAAGTGAAAAATAAATAAGCAGTGCTACAAGGATTCTATGAGCCATAAAATGAAAAGATTATGTTTAGTGTTATGGAAAAAGAACTATGACATAGTATTAGCAAAATAAAGGGTAATGTACTTATTATGTATTATCAATTAATATATTTACAAATATATTGATGGAGGGACAAAGCTAGGCTTTATCTCTAATTTTCCATCGTTGGATTTTTTTATAACCAAGGGTCGTTTTTATAATTTAAAAAGGTCCATTTACATAATGAAGAAAGCATAGACTGAAAACATGCACATTTTTAAGAGATGAAAATTAAGAATATTAAAACTCTTTGGAGACCATTCCATTGTATCACTAACTAAATGCAACTGTGTAATACAGCAGTTGGAAATGAATATCTAATAACTGTGCTCTAATTCTGGCTCAGTCAATGAGACCCTGTGGAATCCTCCGGAGGCAAGATTTCCACTGTTGTCTTTACTTTAGAGCTTATTATATTATAATAGTCACAATTTTCTTACTTCTCTGGATTTTGATTCTAAATTAAGAGTTTTCTTGATGAGAATCAGCCCCTTGTAAAATGAAAATTGCTACACGGAGATTTCTCTTAGGGAATGGGGAGTCTTCAATAAGCTTTATCACACTGAGAGTATGATCAACACTTTAATTCAGAAGAAATTCAGGTTAAGTTTATAGTCCATTGGCCTTAAGTTTTGTTTTGTTTTTTTAAAGAAAAATTTCTTATTCATGATAATCAGACTAAGGGCCAACATTTGTACTTTGCCTGCTTGCTCTTTCCGGGTTTGAGTTTTAATCAGAACTAACTAGAAGAGTTCAGCACTAGATTCCTGAGTGCCTCTCTCACAGGGTACCCGTGATATATCTTGGGGTACTCTTCCATTGCTCCTGGGGGTAAACCCCACCACAGAATCTAGATGGGTTTATAAAATATAAATAAAAAGTGTCTTGGGAAAGTGGAATGGTGTAAGAGAAATGGAATCTGAAATTATAGTTTTTCAGTATTGGATTTGCTAATTTTTAACCATGAATTAAGAAAGTCTTATGCTCATTGAAATATGATCTTGTTCTATGAAATGATACATGCAATGCTCCAGATGGAGAATGTCACATGTCAAATACTCAATCAAGGTCAGCTACCTTACTATAAGAAAATAAATATGCTCCAGAGAAAAGAAGGTCTTTCTCTCTCTTTGTTTCCCTTTATCTATAGAACTAATTCTAAACACCTCAGGGGCACTTACTGCACTGATTTTCAGCAACTGATTGAAGAGTATGTTTCCAGATTCATCTGTCTGCTGGCTGGACACACTCTGTGCATATCTCCTGGTCTTTCAGTCTTGAAGTACTTTCTGGTTTCCTCTGAAGACACCACTGTTGAAATCCACTGGCTACGTTCTCTTCATGTATTCCCTCCTTGATTGTAGGCCATTACCATGGTGGTCTTGGGGGAAGCGTATGCCCATGTAGAGGGGATAACTATCCTGATACAGGTGTGGCAGCTTCTCTGTGTCCCATGCCAGCATGTACCCTGATGGGTCTTCAGTACACTTCTTGTGCGTTAGCCTTCTCACCAGTCTAAGATGACAAACTATTTTTATGGCATTTTTAAAAGATTAATAAAAAGTAGTTCTAAATACTTGATTAGCTGAATTAATGCTGATCTATTAAGCTCATTCAGAGGGAGAATTTGATATGCAAATTGAAAACCCTCTAATAACATTAATAGGTCCCAAATTAGCATCAAGTGACTAATGTAAAAAAGAATTAAATGTTTCACATTCTATTTTCACATAGCACTATTTGAAAATGTGATTCATATCCTAAGATCCTATGTTTTCTCCATCCAAATACTAAAATGTTCATTAAACTTAGGAAAACAACGTATTCTTAAAACCATTATTTGCAGGTAATTTTTAGGAACTCAGAAAAAAAACAAAAACAAATATTCTAAGATAATTGGGAAAACCTGTTACTAACATTGCTAAATATTGAAGTTGAGTGACTAGGTGTGGCAAGTCTCAAAATTTAACAAAGTTAGCTGTGATTTAAAAATTTGCTTAACTTTTAGAAAAAGAAAATAGTCCAATTATATTCCAGGTTGTTTTAAAGCATAAATAAATTGAATTATGGAAATATCAGAGTAAAAGGTTTTGTGTTTTTTCAGAAATTAGATAAGACTATAGAAAATTCCGTGAAGAAGTTTAAATTTCTAATAGAATTTTTGAGGAGAGTTTCTCAATTTAAAAGAGAACCCTTGTGAATGAAAAACAAAGTTTCAATTAGCTCCCTCTAAAACTTAAGTTTCGATAATTAATGGTGATATTTAAAACATATTTTTTTTCATGATAACCTATGAAGAAAGTGTCACTCTGCTAGAACGGATGAACAGAACACTTTTACTTAATTTTTCATATTCAGTTTTTCTACTAAACAAAACATGTTCAATTGCCTGGCATTTGAAAGCATAATATCTCTGTAATGTGTTATTAAGTAATATACACATTCAAATCTTTGGATTCATAAAATATTGTGTTTTGTATTAATTTATTTGTTTGTTTGTTAATGGGATTGAACCCAAAGGCAATTTACTACTGATCTACATCTTCATTTCATTTTCATTTTTATTTTGAGACAAGGTCTTTCTAAGTTTCTGAGGCTGGTCTTGAACTTGGGATCCCCTGGCCTCAGCCTTCTGGGTTGCTGGGATAAAGGTGTGTACCACCATGCCCAGCTTGAAATATAGTATTTTAAATCAGTTTGAAATTTCAAATTTTTCTACATACATTCCTTAAATATACTTCTACACTAGAAGTAAATATTAATTTCATTATAAAAGGATCATAGAGAAGAAATACCAATTTCTCTAAAGATTGAAAGATGCTGTTTAATCTTGGATTCATATAAAATAATTGAACATATCTTGAAATAAAGTATACTTTATGTGCATCTGTATTCATGCATATCAAGATTACTAAGCATATATCATACTCAGATATGATACTAAGATTTTTGCATAATTATTTGATTTTTTCAGACTTCATTAATTTCTAATTTTTTTTGATTGAGAACTAGGAAAAACTGTTTGCTTTGTATTTCTATCAACAGCAGTATCTCCTGGGAGAAAGCTCAGGTCCCCTCCAAAATAGATAAATTTCCAGATTTGGAATGAGAAGGAACTTATAAAGATTTATTATTCTCTTATATTTTTTTTTCATAAAAAACTAATGCCTGGAGAGTTTAAACTGCTTGATCATGAAGGAGTTTATGATTAATTTTATAGTATAAGGATATAAATAACATCCATAGAAACACAAAGCAATTAGCAGTGGAAGGAATCACAAACCATTGACGGAATTCCCAGGCCAACATCTGAATGAAGTTCTCCTGGGTATTTTATTTGATTATGATTTGAAATATTTTTTTGAGATATTTTAAGATGTATACAAGAGCTTGGAAAGGAGAATACTTCTCGTTCTGCTTCCCAGAATGTGCCATCACAACCCTGTTGAATTTAAGTCCAGAAAATACATTAATGTGGTGCTGGTACTAAACTGTAGGCTTAAAACATCCAGAATAGGCAGAAGCATAGATTAGCTGCCAGAGGTTGTGGTGGGGTGATGATGAGTGACTGCCTATTGGACATAGAGTGTTTTCTGAGGATGATGAAAACATTTTTCTAATGAGATGGCTGTGGCTATTGCACAACATTGTAAATCCTCTAAACACCACTGGATTGAAGACTTTAAAATGACTGTTCTTATGTTGTGTGAATTTTACTTTAATTGAAAAAAGTAGATAGGATGTATATAGAAAATGTGACAGAGAATCTCTTGCTTTTGTGACAACTCCACACATGGAAAGCATTTTTGCCAAATTCTAATCCTTGCCTGATTGCTCGTTTCC
Organism: Callospermophilus lateralis; assembly: GCF_048772815.1. NCBI lineage: Eukaryota > Metazoa > Chordata > Mammalia > Rodentia > Sciuridae > Callospermophilus > Callospermophilus lateralis. Next base: position 9,576,087 of record NC_135318.1, read on the forward strand.
CAGAGGATAAATGGCTTGCTAGAAATGAGGAGGCTTAATGTTGTAAATATTTCAGTTATTGAAATTAGCTTGTATATGTAATGTAATCTTAATCAAATTTCAGAATATATTTTTGAAAATAGACAAAATAATTTTTAAGTATGCATGCGAAGAACAAATGTAGCCTAACAACTGGGATACCAAGCAATTTCTGAGATTAATTATATAGAGCAGCCATAATAATTTACATGGCCCATGGCCATGTGAAAATAGACAGACACATCAGTGAAAAAGCACAGTAAATTCTTGAGATGACATTACATATGAATTAACATATTTTATTGTACCATTTGAAACTGCAGTCAAGTAATGAATTATTCATAAATGATGCAGGGACACCCACAGTTTAGTAGAAAAGGGACTGAACAAATAAGATATGCATTTCACATTCATACTAAAATGAGTTAAATATGGCTTATTTTTGTTGAATTCAAGTCCAGAAAATAAAAAATAAATGCAATAAAACAAGATGTAATGAATTTTTTTACTATAGTCTTGTCATACAAAACAATCTTAAAAGCATATCAGCAAAAGCAGACACTGAAGGAAAGATGATAGACTTTATAAGAAAAAGCAAGTATCCTTTTATAAATGGATAAAATGCCAACTGAAAATGTAAATTAAGAAAAATATTGCAACATATATAAAATAAAAAGCTTATTGTCCTTTATATATAAAAGCTATGAAATAAATGACAAGAGTTCCAAAGCGTAACTTGAAAACATATCTCAAAATTATATCACAAGGATACCATTAAATTAACAATTCATTTTTTTGTAAAGAAATGGTGAGATAAGAAAAAAAAGGTATTTGTCTGCATTTTCAATACAATATTGTTAAAGTACCAAAGTAAAATAGGAGTCGGAATACTTGTTAAACTCTAGATCACAGATTACATGAAATAAATTACTGCAGAAAAGCATGAAATAATAGGGTAAATATATACTTACCTATAAAATTTTTATATCATTGATATTAAAAGGTAAATTTCAAAATGTGTGTTTTATGGTAATGTATTCTTGTGTATATGAATAGGTAAAAATAAATGGAAATGTATAGACCAAACTGAAAAATAAACATGTTTATATATCCATGTTTGTAATGCTATATATACTTACGTGTCATTATGGATGGATACAAAAATAGAAAACATCAAAGTCTAATATTATAAATTGAATTCTTTATGACGCTTTTTCTAAATGACAACTTAAAAGTGATTTTTAATTCTTTTTATATTTATAGGAGCTTTGTCAGTTTTTGTGTGATTTCTTTTTAACATTTTAACCTTGATAGTGTGATATATATGCTTTAGCTTGCAATTTGAATTTTACAGTTAATTCCCAAAATCAACATCACACACTACAGTGATAATGAGTTAGCATTTGAGATTTTAAAAGTTCCAGAAGCCAATATTCTTGAGGCATCTGCTATAAAACCTTGAGCTATCTTTTACTGTGGAAAACACTGGAGGCTTAGTAAAGAAATAGAAGTCTCTTTATTGGTTAACTGGTTGGTTGCAAGATACGTGTATTAGCCAAAAAAAAAAAAAAAAGGCAATGAGCTTGAATTCTCAGCTTCATTTGAAAGGGTGTAAGGCTGTGCATGCAGTATCTGGACATACAAGAAGAACATGGGTTGTTCTATTATAGGGAGCTGCTGGTCCGGATAGCGACTCAAGTATTGTTCTGTGAGCTCAACTGAGGTTATCTACAGCGTTTACTGACATTGCCACATGCACTCTGGGAGAAGCTCTCCTGCAAGGAGCTACAGGCACATCTTAAATAACAGAGAACTAAGAGTTTTTTTGAGTTCACAAAACAAGCAAAAAAAAATTTTTAAATAAAAATAAGTGTATTGCTCAGCACCATGATACCCACCTGTAATCCCAGCAGCTCAGGAGGCCGAGGCCAGAGGATCTGGAGTTCAAAGCCAGCCTCAGCAACTTAGTGAGGCCCCAATTAACTCAGTGAGACCCTGTCTCTAGTTACAAAACAAAAAGGCAGAATGCTCTTTGATTCATGGTACACAAATAGAGCACAATTTTCCACTTCTCTGGTTGTATGTGAGCTGGGTCACACCATTTGTGCAATCATACATGTACCTAGGGTAATCATGTCCATCTTATTCCACCGTCTTTCTTATCCCCATGCCCCCTCCCCTTTGCCAAATTCAAAGTTCCTCCACTTATCCCAGGCCCCAGCCCCAGTCATAGATTATCATCCACTGATCAGAGAAGCCAATCAGGCTTGTTTTTTGTGATTGGCTTACTTCGCTTAACATGATTTTCTCCAATTCCATCAATTTACCTGCAAATGCCATTGTTTTATTCTCTTTTATTGCTGAGTAATATCACTTTGTGTATATATACCACACTTCCTTTATTCAGTCATCTACTGAAGTGCATCTAGGTTGGTTACACATTTTAGCTACTGTGAATTGTGCTGTTATAAACATTGATGTGGCTGCATCACTGTAGTATGCTGATTTTAAGTCCTTTGGGTATAGACCAAGGAGTGGGATACCTGGGAAAAAAAGTGGTTCCATTCCAAGTTTTTTAAGAAATTTCCATATTAATTTTCCAGATTGATTGCACAAATTTGCAATCCTACCAGCAATGTATGAACATTCTGCTGTCATGTATAACTGATTAGAACAAATAAATAAATATATTAATAGATTAAAAAAAGAAGACATTTTAGATTCATGTGAGGAGTATAGCTAGTAAGGTGAACTCAAAAAAAAAAAAAAGAATCTAACAATTTCTGGAGCAATGAGGCTTATGTAACTTGTGTCTCCTAAACACTAGGCTTAGGGAGGCCTATGTTGAATGGGAGGACATTATTGTTAAGCATTTTTAACATGCCTTTAAATAAATGAGCCCAGGCAAAAAAAAAAGGGCAGGGGGGCGCTGGGAATGTGGCTCAGTGATTAAATGCCCCTGGTCCCTGGGTTCAATACCCAGTCCTTAGAACAACAACAACAACAACAACAACAAAGGATATTAAAGACAGTAATCAGACTGAGAATTATTTTCAATAAAAAAAAAATAATTATAGTATATAACATAACTATCCATTTTATATGCATATAATAATATAAAATTTGATACATAACATTAACTATGTATATTCAGCAATTCGATTATGATATAGAACATTATGCATCATATGTGCATGTGTGCATATGTATATGTATACGCATATGCGTGTAGGTGTATGTTTGTGTGTGTGTTTTGTGCATGCATAAAGATATTTGAGTGTCACTGATGTTTCATAACAATAACCACTAATTTTCTTAATCTGATAACAGCTATTTAACAAAAACAAAATGATCCAGGAAGCATCATATTTAATAATAAAACCTTAGAAAAATATGCTTAAACTTATGGAAAATTATAAAGTTGTCTGGTATACTTATTTGAGATCCTTTATTATAGGTAATAGATTCTCTGAATAAGAAAAAAAGAAAAATGGAATGAATTAAATTAGACACTTATCATTTATTCACAATGTGATGGTATACATAGAAATGCAATATAATATACAAACTGTAAAAACTAATAAGTAGGTTTAGCAAAGTTGATGGACACAAGATTAATATACAATAATCACTATTGTGTTAATTTGAATAAAATTTATGCTGAAAATATTTTTGAAGTGAAATAACCAAAATCCCAAATCATAAATAATACATGTGATAGAAGGAAATAAAGGGTATTTTTAGTGGCTAAAAGTAAAGGGAAATTGAAATAGACAGATTTATAATAAAAGTTAGAGAATTCCATACCCAATTTTTAATAATGAATGGAGCACTTAGTCAAAATAAGTAAGTAAAAGACTTGAACAATCTAGTAAACCAATGAGATCTAATAGATACATTCAGTACATCAACAAAAGGAATGCTAAAAAATTCCCAAATTCAAGAAATTTTAAAAACACACTTTTACTCAGTGGGTCAAAGAAGAAATTTCAAGAAAATTTAGAAAAGGTCTAGAGGTGAATGAAAGCAAAACTACAAAATATGGGAATTTATCAGATGCACCAAAATCAGTGCTTACAAGGAAATTTATAATTCTAAGTGCCCACATTTAAAAAAGAGTGACCTCAATGTAATGGTGTAACTCTATACATTAGGGAACTAGAAGAGGAACAGAAACTAAAACAGAAATCTAGAGGAAGAAAACAGTTAACAAAAATTAGAGCAGAGATCAACAAAGCTGAGGATAGAAAAACAATAGAAAAAAGTTAGTCAAACCAAAAACTGATTCTTTGAAAAAAAATTGAGGAATTTTTTTTAAATTTTTTTATTTTATTTTATTTTTTTCATCTTTCATACATTTGATTCAAGTGAGTTATGCACTTCCATTTTTACCCCAAATACAAATTGCAGAATCACATCAGTTACACATTCACAATGTTTACATAATGCCATATTAGTGACTGTTGTATTCTGCTGCCTTTCCTATCCCCTACTATCCCCCCTCCTCTCCCCTCCCCTCCCATCTTCCCTCTCAACCTCATCTGTTGTTGTTCAGTTCTCTCCCTTCCCCCCCCCTTTCCCCTCACAACCTCATATATGTGATTTCGTATAACGATGAGGGTTAATTTTTAACTAAATAGAATAATAGCAAAGGACAAGCAATACCAATAAGGAAAGTCATAAATGACTAATCTTACAGAGAGGAAAGGATCGTAAGAGTATATCATGAACACTTACATGAAAACAAACAAATAGACATATTTCATTGAACACAAATTATCTGAGCTGACTTTAAAAATACAGAAAATCTCAGTGGAATTATCACAAGTAAGGAGATGAGTCAGGACCCAAAACCATGTCAAAAAAGAAGAGGCCCAGACCATGTGGCAACCATATGATTCTACCAAGATTTAAAGAAGAATTCACACAAATGTTTCTCAAATTATTCCAAAATATTGAAGAGAAAGAAACACTTTCAGATCCAGATTTTGTAAGTCCAGAATTAGCCTGGTATCAAAGTCAGATAAAAACATTACAAGAAAATCACATACCAGTTTCCCATAGGAACATAGATGTAAGGATCCCCAATAAAATTTGAGTAAATTCAATATAAAAGTATATTAGGAGGTTTATTCACTGTGATAAAGTGAGATTTATCCCAGGGTAGATCAACATGAATAAATCCATCAATGTAATAAATCACATTATTAGAATGAAGGAAAAAATGTGAATGATCATTTCAGATGACACAGAAAGTTTTTAACAAAAATACAATACCCTTTCATTGTAAACAACCATCAGAAAACTAAGAGTGACCTAGAGGGAGGTTTTTCAATATTTTAAAGGGTGTTTATATAAAAACCCACAACAAACCTCAGACTTATAGAGACTTAAAGCTTTCCCCTAACACCAAAATAAAAGGGGCTAGCCACTTTCCACATTGCTACTAAACAATAGTAAGAAAATATAGTCAGAGGTATTAGAAAATAGAAATGAAATTATCCAAATGGGGAAGAACAAAATAAAAGCATCTCAGGTTGAGATGCCATGATCTTGTGTGTAGAAAATCCCAAGCATTCGCATTGGGAGCTATAAAAATTAATCATGGAATTTGGCAAAGATCCAGGAACCAAGGACAACCACAAAAATCAATTGTGTGTGTGTACACTACCAACCAACAATCTGAAAAGAAAATAAAGAAAGTAACTTCACTTACAATCGCACCTAAGATAATTAAATGCTTTATTTTGAGTTTGAGAGCATTAACCACCCCATGAACAGTACAAGTGACAAAGCTTAGCATCTATGTGAGTTGGGAGACACACCTGGACTAATACCTGGTGCCAGGACATGATGAACCACACCATCATTCAAAATTATGTCAGAAGAATTCCGCAAGGAAAGTTTAAATACTTAGAAAAATATTATAAATAATGGAATATGAGTGTTGAAGCTAAACTAGGAAATTAATAAACCAATGCTTACAACTCAAAATAAGTAAGGCTGAAAAATAATGAATCGAACATTCACTTTAAGAAGTTAGAAATTTAAATATATATTTAAAAACATACCACTGAATTAAAGACTTAAGTACAGGAACAGATAATACTAAAATGCAAAACAACAGATTATAAATCAAAGAAAGTGACTCTTTGAAAGAACTAGAAGCTTTTAGAAAATGATAAAATTGATGAAAAGATATTAAAAGTCATGACTGGCAATGTTAGGAATTAGAGTGGATTGTAAATATAAATATGTTGGAGAGTTTAAAAAGATCAGAGAATTTTATAAAGATCTCAGTGCATTGAAAATTAACACAAAATGACCTATCATATACATAGGTAAAAAATATAAAGAAAGTAAGTGTTTTCTATCACACACTTACCCAGATAACATTGTATCAATAAATGCCTGTGTTTTAACATTGTACATTTTAATAATGTACACTTTATCAATACAATTCTTGGTGGTCTTTATTTATAGAGAGAACGTAGTATCCAATGTTCCCAAGACTCAATATGATGCTTTGTACAAAACCATGCGCAATAATATAATTGAATTGCATTCCAAGTCCATCCATTGGTAACCCTGGGATGGCATGTGAATGCTGTGTAAAGTCTACTTGCCAACAAGGTATGGGATATCTCAGGTACCCCTGATGGCATCAGAGAATCATCCTTAATGTGAAGCAATTTTTTCCTGAATGTTCATAGATTTCATTATAATTTACACCTTATTTCACCCAGCCTTGTATAGTGAGCACCAAAAATCACAAATCAATGTGGAACAACATTTTGGAGAAAAACGTTAAAGAAGTGATAAAAAGTGAATTTCCTTAGGAAAGACAATCCTTTCTGCAAAGTGACTGTACATGTATAAAGCACAGGTACAGATCAGTGCTATCCTGAAAATCCCACGTGGTGCAGTGGAACATTCCAGGCACCATTCATCACTGAACATCAACTATGCAAGTGCTGTTCTGGTCTCTTATTTGTATGTTCCAAAGTTACAAATGTCCTCTGAGCCACCAACAGTACAACACCAAACAGTGGGGTAGTTAATGCTCACAGGGGAAAATCTCAAAAGAAAATTTACCCCCAACAGCTGTTTGGAGACGGTGAATAAATAACCCACTCCAGGTGTCCCAGTGAAATAAATTGGAGGCAGAACCCAAATTAAAAACCAGAGCAATTGCCTGTTAATAATGCTCATCAATTGTTTGGTGATCAAGAAATGATTTTTAAAGAAGTTTATGTCCTAAAATGAGAGTTCTTTACTTAATGAGAGGACTATTATTGTGTTTTATTATAAGGAAAACGGATGTGGGCTGAAGCCTGAAGTAAAATGCATTGTAACATTCACATTAATATTAAGAAGAAATAATATCACAGGAAATGCTTTTATTGAGAACAAATAGTTTTTGAAAAATTGCTAATGATAAGTGGAAGTAATCTGCACTAAAAAGAATAAAGCAAGGTATAAAATGAATGGCATAATGACTTAGAAGTATTTGTTGTAAGAATGGAAGGATTTTTAGCTAACATTTAAAAATGTGTTAATGCAACTTGCACATTAACAGATTAAAGAAAAATAGTCAATTTGAACTTTTTATGAGATGCCAGAAAAGCATTCAATAAAATTTTACAGATTTTTTTTTTTAGAAACAGAGATTTAGAAATCTATAAATCATGTGAAATTTATCTTAAATGTTCTAGGGGCAATATTTTCATAAGAAACAGAGTTCAAAAAAGTTGCTGGACACAATGTCTATTGATATGTGTCGATGGCAAACCTACGCATCTCAATTAAAAATGAGAAAATGTAATCAAAAATAATTTTTAAATACTCAAAGTATACAGCATTCCTAACATGTTTAACAAATCATATATAATTAAGTCTAAACTCATGCTTGGCCTTGAATAGGAAGATGTATTATAATAAAGGTGTATATTTGCCCTCAATTAATCTATAAATTCAATGCAGTGCAATTAAAATTATAAAACTATAAAATTATTGCAAATTAAAAAAAATGTAAATAGGAAGAAATGTCAGCCTATAGAAAAAAATCTGAATATCTAATAAAGATCTAGTACATTTCTCTACTTATCCATAGGCTAGAAACTTGTCAAATTATCCACTATTATAACGAAGTAAATTTATCGTGAATCCCAAAGAATGGGTTAACAGCACAAAAGACGGTTTTGAATAAGAACAAGTAAGGATTATATCCCATAGGTATCTGTCCTTTATCTGCCCTGTCCAATTTTTTTCCTTCACTAATAGCTTAGTCGAGGATATTACACTGGTGACATATTGTCAAATTCACCTCTGGTGTATAGTTAGGAGTGTTAGGTCATATACCATACCACAGAGCTCATATCCAAAATGCTTTTGACAGGTTTGAGCCAGAGGTTATATTTCCTAGAAGTAGGACATGGAACATGAAAAATTGTACATCTGATAAAATTCTAGGCAAAATTGCATAATAAGGCAATTTGGTGGCTATTCTTACTTCTCCTGGCTAGAAGCAGACTTAAAGGTCATTTTAGATGCCATTTCTCGACATCTGAACACAGTTCACCCTACCGAGTTCCCCAGGAGACAAGATACAATGAAGTTTCCAGTCTGTTACACGCATTTGGTTCCTGATTTTCATCTTTTTTCTGTGCTAGGTAACTGAGATGTACAACCTCAATAAAAAAATTTGAAAGTCGGCTTCTTCTTACTACCTCCTGAAATAAGAACTCAGAGTCACCTTTTCTGCACTGTATGATACATAACCCCTTTTTGAAGGAGTCAGAGTCAAGTCTAAAAAAGAGGAAGAATGAATTTAAAAAAAGTAGAGTGGAAGAAAATCAAAGCTTAGGTAGGTAGTCCTAGAGTTCTCTTGGACTGAACCAACTGAGACTCTGATTGATTGTCCACCCACCCATATCCTGTGGCTTATGGTACCTTTTTCTCCCTTGCTTATAAGTCTACACAAGTTTTCTTTCTATGTATTCATTTTTGAAAAGAGAAGACAAAAGTAGCCCTAACCCTAATTCTTGCCTCAGAACAACAGTGAGTTCTGAATGTTGAATTTTGCTAAATAATAACTTACTTGTTAGCATTCCAGGAAATAGCTAAACACTTATTTCTTTTTTTATTACAAGAAATTGATATCGAGGAGGCTTTTTAGCCAGACCAGAGTGCTAATGACCTGAAGTTTTTTAAAAAATGTTTGTAGTCATTCAACAGGTAGTTATTTCTCAGCTTTCCACAAAGTGGGAAAATTCAATATAACAAAATTACTTCTATGTTTTTAAATTCAGTAGTTTTCTTGCAGGTCGATTGCTACATAATAGAAGAATGGGCTGTCTTCTCCACAGTGCAGGCACTAAACTTCTGGCTTGGTGATGCTTCCTGTGGTTTATTAAACTCTGCTTTAGAAGGAAGATACACAGAAAGGGGATATCATATTAAGAAATGTGTAATTCACACCCTAGTTAGTATAATTTTATTCAACTCAATTGCTTTTGATATAGATGAGACCATTTAAAATTTTAATAAGTAACTTGCTCAAGCATTGATAAGAATTTAAATATTCACAAGGAAAAGTTTGCCTTCCCTTTCTATACTTCCAAACAAAACTCAGACAGTAGGCTCGCCTTCAGATAGCTGATCTCCATGACTTATGTTTTGATAAACTGCTGATAAAGCACATGGGTCTTTTCATAGGAGTAAGTCTGTGTTTAGTATGTGTGTGTATGCACACATAAAACTCTTACCATGTTGGTCCACTGGAATTCTAAATTCATTGAATGTTTAGCTGGGGTACCTTGTGTGTGAGATGGTAAAGAACATTTAATGTTCCTTCTGTGTTTATTAAAGCTCTCATTGGGAAAACCTGGATACTCACTATTTTGAGTGGCATACCTAGAAGTCATGACCTAAGCTCTGAATACAAATGACTTCTTTATAATTTGCCATTAAACTTTATGCTTTTAGGTACCAGGTAGCTCTGGATTTGAATCCTGACTTTACCTGGTCAAGGTCTCTTCTCTTGGGAATTCAATGCAAGCTTTGTTTGTTGTGGTATAAACTAATCAATGACATCAGCAAGAGTGTAAGTTATAGGTTATAGATTAGTAAAAAGTATAGATTATAGGTATGATAAATGAGATTAGATAATTATAAAGCCGGCCTAAGACTCCATTTTTATGCCTTCTATAAAAAAAAAAAAAAAAAAAAAACTGTTACAAGGGCTGTTCTGAGAAACTGAAATGAAGCCTGTTTTCTTGTAATATATTATTTTCTGTATTTTGTATCCCACAAAATGTACTCAACCCAGGATACGGTGGTCTGGGTGACCCAATACTTTTAAGTACATTTTCACCCCTGCTAACCACCTGCTCACACTCAGGAAATTATTGTCTAACCCCTGCTCGGACCCAACATGTGGATAACTGAGTTGCAAAGCTGACCACCTTTTTTCTAGCTTCTGTGATTGGCTTGCTTGCATGAGGCTAAGGAAAGCCCCAGAGTTGTGGTTTTCATCTTTAAGTTCCTAAGATACAGGCCAGGAAGTTGCTGTTCTCCCACAGAGCTTCAGTCTCTAAGGGAGGGTGACAGATTTGAATTTGGACTTAGAGTGTTTTGTGAAGCGGCTCCCCATAAGATCTTGGGGGCTCATCCAGGATGAAAGAGATATTTCTCTTCTCCTAAATGGGAGAATGCTCAGAAACACCCAGGAGACCCGTGAGCCAGAGACAACCCGGGTCCTCTCCTCTTCTGCTCCTGCCAAACCTGCAAACTGCCGATTTGAGTGCACTTGAGAGTTGTGCCTGTGACTTACTTAGTTCTCCCGGGAAAGGTAGGCTTGAAACTTGGAACCTGGTTTATACGGCCCACAGTCTGGGGACATCAGGGAAGGGTGGACGCAGCACAGACTTCCTGGTCTAGGCATTGTCAAGGAGTTGCTCACTGGCCCATCTGGGGTTAAAAACACCATCTAAATCTCTGGTCAGTTAGATTTGTTTATGGTGCCTGGTCAGTCCACTTCATGTTCGTTTTGTAAACCACTTAGATGTTGTTTTTGTCCAAATGTAAAGAATTTTAAAGAAAAAAACACCAATTATAAAACATTATGTCATGCTTCCTCTCTCAGAAAACCTTGTGAATTAGACTGACCAGTCTTTAAAGTTGGATGGCTGCAGAAGGGACCACCAACTATCTCCACCACCTATCAAGTTCATAGTCATCCCTGGGTGGCCTGGTCATCCAGATCAGTTCCCCCCGATACAGGTGTGGATGGAAATCCTCCTAGAAGAGCCACAATAGTTATGATTTTGCCTTCTAGGAACAACTAAGAAAAACAAACCCGAAACTGTCTTGCTAACAAAACCTTCCTCCCCGGAGAAGCAGGTCCTGCAAAAGAGCTCCGAGGACCCCATCTTCCTCCTGGGGATCCCTCTGACCCTCAGGCCCTGACTTCCCTCTGGATGCCTAAGCTCTCCCATCCTATGCACTTATGTTCCTTTGTCTACTAGTAACTTATCTGTTAAATCAGAAGAAATCCAACTCATGTGAAACTCATTTTCCCTTCAGTTCATCCTGATTGGACAGGTGAGGAGGTAACTAACCAGTTCTGCCAGGCTCCACCAAGAGAGATCAAAGAAGCCTCTAGAAAAACCACCAACTTGGCAAAGGTCAGCAAGACAATTCAAGGACCAGATGGGCCCCGGGAGCTTTCCTGGAGCCCCTTCTCGAGGCTTATCATAAGTACGCACTGATGGGCCCAGAGGCTCAAAAAACAAAATGGCTCTTAATATTGCTTTTGTGACTCCATTGGCCCCAGGTATCAGGAGAACGTCATAGAAACAGGAAGGATTTGAGTGAAAGATTCTGTCAAAATTGGTGGAAGTAGCCCAAAGGGTCTACAATAGTAGAGACCCCCTAAAAATCAAGCTAAAAGGTTGACAAGAGTCATGGTGACAGCTATTTCAGAGACTAAAGGTACCTTAAGGCTCCCAGCTCCTGAAAACAACCCCCAAGGCTCTACTCCCTGAACCACAATAGTCCCCAAGGGCCAATTTCTAATGAGAACTCACTTTAAAAAGGGAGGATAACTCACTTCTTCCTGGTGTGGCACAGCCAACCTGTCATTTAAAGGGCCAGGTAAACAAAGCTCTCTTTGACTTGAATTTGGATTTCGAGTGTTTTCTGAAGCAGCTCCCCGTAACATGTATATTTTTATTAACTCAATAATAAAATTCCAAAAGTAGTATATATTTCAGCAGCATTATGGTGAAGTTAAATAATATTATGTACCCAAAGTTCAAAGCACAGTGGTGGTACATAAAGTACTCTTAATAAGCGCTAATTGCATTCTAGGAAGGATTGCTGTAGGTAAAGGTCATTAGAAAAACTATGTATCTTTCTAACTTGGCTAAACCTTTAGTAGCAGGAAGTGTTTTACATTACGTACACTTTATTACAAATTAATTCTACTACAAAATCAGAATTAGATATTGTTCATTTCTCATAGTGAAAAAAAAAATGCTGTAATTCAAATTGATATTGTTCTTGTGGTTGCATTGGTTGCTTTTAATTTTTTTTCCCCGAACAATCAGGAACTATAGAAACAAAAATTATGCAAAACCACATCAAATATTTCACCACAAATTATTTTCACATTATTTTCCTCTTTTTTATCAAGTGTTTTGTTCTCCCTCCTTTGTACCTCTGTATTTATTTTCCAAAGTATTATTTCACAAAATTCATCTTGAAATTAGGATGTGATATGATTTTAAATTGTCAAATAAATTCACTTACCCAAAGGAGATGGAAGTCCTGATGGGAAGAGGCAGGGATCAGCACTGTAACACTGGTGCTGGACTCGGCCGGGATCTGACGGGAAATACAAATAAGCATGGGTCATCATACTGAAAGGCCTGAAGGGACCCTCATGTGCTGCCTGACATCCTTGAACCTCACAGAGCCCCAAGGACCTGCCCTGAGTCCCCTCTCTCTCCCTCCATGCCCCTCCCCCAGCAGGAAAGACCCCTGTGGCTTCCCTTGTTATCTGTACTACTGTGCCCACTGGTCCTCACCCAAATGGTTTTCATGTTCCCATGGGCTTGAAGAGTGAGTGGAACAAACCAGACACATCTCCAGAACAGATCAGGGGTCACCTCACCCTGGGGTCATGATAAAACCTGCTTCCCACAGTCTCTGCCCGGTCCTCTCTGCTCCTGAGTGACATTCTACGTGGCACTGCATGGCTTGCTGGTTCCTCTGGCCCAGGTTGTGAGTACAAGTAGCCAAAGTCTCCCCAATTTCATCACCTATTGTCCCATCTGAGGTGCTTCGCTGCACTGGAGTACTCATGGCAGGGGTCCCTCCTTTGTGGATGAAAGAAGCCTGTCCAAGCATCAGGACTGGGGGAGAAAGCGGTGTGTGTGTGGGGGCGGGGTGGGGCTGGTGAGGTCCCTGATTGAGTCAGACACCACATTTTCATTGCCTTAATATTTCCTCTATTGATTTGGATGCCGGAGGAGTTTATAGTTTTATTACTTTAGAGTCTGCTTTTAAGGTTTTTTTTATCCACTCAAAATTACCTTTAGTGTACATATTTGTGACCTAGAATGCAATGCTTTCATACATGTATAATGGGTAATGATCCAAAAGTGCAACTAACACTTACTTCTCCTTAAACATTTTCATTTCTTTTTGTTGGGAAAACTTTGAACTACCCTCTTTTAGTTCTTAATGAAATATATAATAAAGTTATATAAACTATCATCCTCCAACTTGCTGTAGAACAGTAGTAATTATTTCTCCTGTTTACCTGTATTTTGGTTCCCCAGTGTCCACCTCCAGCTACCCCCATCTTTCCTATCTATCTCAGACTCAGGTGATCACTATTCTACTCTCTACTTCTAGAAGTCAACTTCATTCGTTTTACATATGAATAAGGACATGAGGTATTTGACTTTCTTTGCCTGGCTTATTTCACTTAACGTAATAACCTCCATATCCAACCATATTGCTGCAAATAACAGGATTTCATTTTGACTGAATATTATGCCATTGTTTTTATGTGCCATATTTTATTTATCAATTCATTCATCGATGTACAATTCAGTTAATTATTGACCTTGGCTATTATGAAGAGTGTTTCAATTAACACAGGAGTGCAATTATCTCTTAAATATGTTATTTCATTTCCTTTGTATATACAACAGAAGTGATATAACTGGATCAAATGGTCTTTCTCTCTTTAACTTTTTTAGGAACCTCCGGAATGAATTCCATAATGACTGTCATACTTTACATTCCCACCAACAGTGTGTAAGAATTCCCTTTCTCCACATCTTTGCCAGAAAAAAAAAAAAATTATTTGTCTTTTTGATTATAGCCATTCTAGCTGGGGTAATATGATATCCCGTGATCTTTTCTTTTCTTTTTTTTTTTTTTTAATATCCCTGTTAGCCATATGTACATTGAAGAAATGTCCATTTAAATTTTCCGTGTATAAGTCAACTTTTACTACTGTTCAATCAGAGGCGTGAAAGTGAGCATTTTATGGGATTAATAATCTTAGAAGAAATGCTCTCAGCTTTTCTCCATTCAATATAGAGTTGGCTGTAGGTTTGTCTTATATGTAGCCTTCATTGTGCTGAGGTGTGTTCTGTCCATACATAACTTCATGCATGTTTTTGTCATGAAGTGATGTTGAATTTTAACAAACGCTTTTTTTGCACCTACTGAGATGGTCATATTGATTTTTGTCTTTCATTCTGCTAATGTGATATACTCCATCTATTGATTTCCACATGTTGAACCATCCTTGCCTGCCTGGCGGGAATCTCACATGATCGTGGTGTATCTTCTTGATGTGGTGTCAGATTTAGTTTTATTGTGGCTTTTCCAAGCTATGTTCATCAAAGATATGAATCTCTAGTTTTCTTTGTTCTTTTATACTTGTCTGGATTTGAAGTTAGGATAATGTTGGCCCCATACAATAAGTTCAAAAGAGTTCTCTTATTTAAAATTTTTAAAAATACTTGGAGAAAAGTTAGTGTTAGAACTTCTCTAAACATTTGGCAAAACTCAGCAGTGAAGCTATCCTGTCCTGGGTTTTTCTTTTCTGGAAATCTTTTAATTTTTTATTCAATCTCTATGTTTCATACACATGAGGTCATATTGTTATCTGGATTTTGTTATCATCCTCTGGAAAAATATTAATTATCATTTTGTAGAATTTGTGTAAAAAGTATGATGTCTGTATTGTTCTTATGTTACCTAACATGTGCAATAAAATTTATAAATAATGTTATATGTGACTAACAGTTGTATTACTAATAGCTATTATTATTATTCCATAAATTAATTGCTCTCTTTTCTGCCTTTTCATCCTGTTTCTGAGCCCAGTGGGTTGCTGAGATGTCTGTCACCTGTGTAGTTGTGGAAACACTTCTTACTATGTTGGGGGTTGAGTTTTCTAATGATCTGCACTCATTTACCAAGTAGGTCTCTGCTGTTTCTTTCCCTTATGCATATTTTTCTTATCTATATCTTGTTCTAATAATTTTATAATACCATAGTCTTATTGCTTTACCATCTCAGTATACTACTAAATTTTATCCAGAAGAGATTTGTTTTCATTGGCTTTTTGGATTAGAATACTGGTCTTATAAAAATTAACAAAGCTACCTTAGAAGAAAATCAACAATAGATTTAAAATAATTTATGTCTTCCCTAAATAAGAATCAAGGCATTCACTTAAACTAATGCCTATTTATTTACTATTATATGCTCTGTTTTAAATGCTAGGGAGAATACAGGAAAGCTCCTAAAGATTAATACTTAGTTCCATGCTCCAACTATCCCATAATCTGCTTAAGAAATAGATGCGTTAGCATGAAATTTATATTATTTTACAGTGAACATAAGTAATAGGATCACACACTAAATGTTATTTGTGTGTTTTAAGGAGGTGAGAAGAAACTGTTATCTCCATCTGGGTGGTAGAAGGTTGGAAAAAGCTTCATGGTGAAGTTGACCTTTGCATTGGCCCCGACATGTGACTAAGGTTTAGCTAAGTGCAGGACAAGGACAAAGCAATGCCAAGGAGGAGGGATGAGTGAGCCAAGGCAAAGAGTAAGGCAGCAAATTCACTCATTCACAGGTTGATTGAGTGGTTGTTGGAGTCAATAAACACTGACCAAGGACAGACATTGGGATAAACAATGGGCAAGGTAGCTATGGGAAAGAGAGCCCCTGTTGCTGGAAATTCCACATGTCCTGAAGGAAGAGGACAAGTGACACAATCCTGGGGCAGTGAGCTACCTGCAAGGACACAGGCAAAGGCAGAACTTCTAGGCCCTCCCCTGGGCAGCCTTCACGTAGATGGTTATTTGTACCACCCTTGAAAATAAAGCAAAAATTGGAAGAGTCAAATTATATCACTCACTGCAAACAGTAGCTTCCCAAGGTCTCTCTATTCTACCCCCTACCTCTTTCCCATATTAAAAGTGCATTTCATTTGTCCAAACTTTATCTAATTTCCTCCTGTTTCTCTGAAGTGCCTTCAGTCATTCCACTTCAGAGCCCTCTGTGCACTCATTTGCTGCTGGCGTCAGATTCACCTTCAATCCTGAGTGACAGATTTGTGAAAGAACCCAATTAGAACCCAGCTAATGAGCCCTCCAAGGGCTCCCCTAATAGCCAAATGACTGTTTATTTTCATCTTTTGATTAAGAAAGAGACTGTAAGTCAAGGAAGAATCTAAAATTCAAAAAAAAATTTAAAAACCTAATTGAATCAGTCAAACACCTGTGTTCCTTATCCTATATTTATTTATGTACTTTAATCCAATGTTATTTAATAGGTGCAAAGTGTTTTAAACATCCTAAGTATGTGCTTTAGGAGATAGACTCTAAGAATTAACAGGAATGAGAAAAAAATATGAAGGAACAAATGAAATAGGTACCTTTTTATCCTGGAGAACTTTTCATATGAAGATACTATATGAAATATTCTTTTTAAAATGGCATTTATTTTGATCCTATAGTATGCGTTAGGTACATTTGTTTGATGTTATTTGGAAACATTTACATATTGAGTGAAAAATAGTATGCAGTAAGTTGAAAACCTCGGCTTGTCATTGAAGAGTGTCTACTCTGTGCTTTTTCTTTTGTGGTACCTGAGAAGCAGATGTGAGAGCCCACATTTGATGTTAGAATAGCCAGTTCTGGTGATGAGCTACTGGGACTTCAAGGTGACAATCATTTTATTTTAATTGTTTCTAAATGTGCAATGACTGCGGGAATCCCTAAGTATGTGAATAATTAATAACCCATGATTGCTGCCTACCCCTGTGCCTTTTATCCTCATTGGAAACACGGACACAGGCTGTCTCCTCTTCATAGGAGATACATTATTAGGAAGAAATAATCCATGACTGTAGCATGAACTCTGAAATCCTAATAGCACAGTCACTCCCTGCACAGGTGACCTCAGGACCTTTTGGATTTGACTCAGGTGGGGAGGTGAATCTCAACATTAGACATTCGGCAACACACCTTTTTAGACTTTTTCATTATGCCTCTTTCTCTGGAATGCTGTGTCTTTTAAAACTACAGTGGATGGTACACACAACTGTTTTCTTGCTTCTATTAGATGGAACAAATCAAAATATGCCAGCCAGCTTCTGGTTCCAGGAATTCACTGATACAGCACTGGTATAAACCCCTAATCCTCCATGCCCCTTCCCGAGTCTCAACTTCCCAAATCACCTTTGGAAGGCCTTGCAAGTACCATTTTCAAAACTACTACTTCTGAGATGACGCTTTGGTATGCTTCTGCATCTTCTTCCCACACATTACCATCATGCAGTATTGAGCTACAGAATGGACCAGGCAGGAGTATTATTGTAGACATAGACAGAAAAATGGGCTGAATGTATGTGGTAGTTTTTCAGAGCAAAAAGAATGTACGAAGAAAATTAGCTTGGGTTCAGGGAAAGCTTACAATTTAAGGGTCTTTAATTTCAAAAACACTAAGATGCTGGATCCTAGGACCACACAGTGCCAAAAGCAAAAAAAAAAAAAAAAAGAAAAGTCTATTTAATGAAAGGTATTAACATCTATGGGTTCATATTATTATTATATTATGAGAGATAACCACTACTCTACTCACCAGAACATTTTCAACAGGGTTTAAATAAAATCAAAATGACCCTCAATTTGAAAATAGCTTAACAGTTTATAGCATAAAAATTACACATGTAAATAATGGGAAAAAATAATTAAAAAGGAAATGAATAAAAGATGGTCACTATCATAATGGTTAAACAGAGAAATCATTCAGGAAAAGAGTTATTAAAAGCAGTAAGTTTATAATAAACCCAACTCCAATCAATCAATGACAGAGGAAACAGGTTGAAGAAAATAATTAGGACAACGTACAATGTACAATGGGGTAACAGGAGGTAAGTAGGGTGGAGCATAGTTCCACATGAACTCCAGGTCATACAGCCCAGGAATTAAACTACAAGTCTACCGCTTCCTAGGTGCATGTACTTGACCAGCTACTTAACGTGTCTTAAGACCTTCAGCCACAGGAAAAAGATGATGATAAACCTCTTCTTAGGTCTGCTACACTTGCTAACGAAAATAAATACGTGG
This sequence comes from Callospermophilus lateralis, assembly GCF_048772815.1. Classification (NCBI taxonomy): domain Eukaryota; kingdom Metazoa; phylum Chordata; class Mammalia; order Rodentia; family Sciuridae; genus Callospermophilus; species Callospermophilus lateralis. Next base: position 9,594,776 of record NC_135318.1, read on the forward strand.
CATTTAACAAAGAGTCTGAAACACAAAGAGTCTTCTCACAACTCTTGGTTATTTTTTGAAAATCAGAAAAGAGAGATCCATAATTGATAAAATTAACATGGGAAACAGATAATAAAAATATAAATGTATCTGAAAAAATCTTTGCTGAAATTATAATTTTTGCCTCTGAGGAACAAATAACATAATATGAAATCTGGGTACAGATCTATAAACTCCATAGTTTATCCCAAGGAAATTACTGAATTTCCAGGAAAAAAAATTTTTTTTCAGACATTGGGGAGAAAGTAACACATAAAGAAAAATTGATTAAGTGAATAAGCAAATAAATATATAAATAAAAATGCTGACATGATTTTTCCATATCAGATGTCAAAATGCATAATAGGTTTTCGCTTCAGTGGTTCTATGGACAAAAGAAAGCATGACCCACGAACAGCAGGGCCAGTGACAGTGCCCTTCCTATGTAAAGGCAACATTCAGAAAGAACAAATACTTTTGAAGATAAATCTGCATTGTATATATTTTGCATTGACTTTTCCCATCCCATTATAGTCTTTCAATCTTTGCATATTTGAATCAGTTTAAATGTATTTAATATAATGAAAAGGAACATATTTCCACCTGGAAAAAAAAAGGATTCTGTTTGGATTTGGAGTACAACATGCACTTGCCTGTGACCCAAGTTTTACTAATTGTGTGATCAGGGGTAAAACAAATAATCTTGCTGAGCCCATTCCTAGTCTGCCCTCGGCTGTGGGACAGATGAACCAGTTCTGGAACTGCAATATTTATGTAAACAACTTACTCTGCAAGTGGTAAAGATTATTCAGCTTAATTATTTCTGCTCAAACAGTGAGCAATAAAGTGGAGAAAGGTCTCAGATTATTTTTTCTAAAGAAAAATTCTAAAGAGAAATTCTGTCAGGGATAAAATGTCTCAGACAACTGAATGGAGAATGTTGTACTGGATGGAAGATGGTCGACTTTATCAAAAGCTTTTACCTCATGGATAATATATCACTATTCTCTTTGAAGGCTTTTCCTCCTAGGAAATATCAGACTTCAAAATTTGCAGCCTGAACGTCTTTCCTTTCACACCAAACATCAAGTATATTCTAACTCTATATCCTCCTAAAGCACAAAGACAATACCCAAATAAGGAAAAAAAAATCTGTGTTCAGGTTGTTCAGGTAGAATTGCCGAGAAAGGATAGGACCTAAGGGATGCCAGACACAGAGACACCTGGGTTAGCTTTAGTTAACAAAATTAATTACCTATTATAGAAGAAGATTTCAACCTCTGCTTTTTCTTTCATTTCTGCAGCTCAGTTCCCTGTACCTGGATCCATTACATTCCCAGCCTACATGGAAGCTGCAATCCTAGACCTCAGACCACTCTCATTCTGAATATTTCTGGGACAGAAACTATTGAAATAGAATCTCCTTTCTTTGCTCTAAGTGGATAGTGATTGAGTACAGAATCACTGCTTCTTGGAGATCTACTATGGTATGGTCACTTCATGCCTTCTCTCTCGTACTGGAAGGTTATCTCATAATGATGCAATTGAAACTTGGCTCGGGTAGCAATTGCTAAGCAGCAGTCACTGCAGGACCTCAGAGTATCTGTTCCAATCTTCCTCCACCTGCCCCTTCACCTGTATTCCTCCAGTCAGATTTACTAAGAGCTAGGTGGGATTGCTAGTCCAACATGCACCTGCTGAGTGAAGCTGAAGATAGCATCACCTCTCCAATGGTCATTTCCTTCCTACCTATTCCAGATCCTGTACTAACACCTGTCATAGGGAGATGGGCTGCATTGCTGGTTCATATTAAATGTTCAATAAACATTAGTTCTTTTTTAAAAAAAAACTATTATTTTTTTCTGTTTAGGTTTATGTGAAATTAAGAGAAGATTGTGATGTGCCACTCAGGAAGCATCAATCAATATGCAACTATGCCCCTTCCTTGTTCTGACAATGCCTACAGATGCCCAGGAGCCTGGTCCCTCTTCATACAGTGAAATTCTGGTACTCAGGTTTTCCTTCAGAACCAGACTTGGTAACTGTGGCAATTGTCTAAAGGTCTGGTCAGCTTCAGGTAAAGAATTTCATACCAGGAAGAGATGAAATAGATTGCTTTTTCCAAAGCCACAGGCTACAAATGACAGAACACTGTGCCTCACAGGCTAGTCTCCAGGTACCATTTAGGCAGCTAGGCTAGAGAATCATCTGACCTGCAGAGGTGAAAGTAAGAAAATAAATAAATGAAAATCGTTGGGGTTCTCTCAATTCAACTGTCAAGTTAGGACAGTATTTTCCATCCTCTTGCTCCAAATCATAATTGAGCGAGAAAACCCAGCCATTCCTCACTCTGAATAATCCCTTATTAAGTTCCTCTGATAATGCCCACATCTGTTAGCTCGTTAAGGACAAAGTTGGATGCTACTTGGAATCAGTGTTAGGTAAATGTTTGGAAGAGACGCGCAATCCTCCTGGATTGGTTGCTAATTTATCTTTGCCAACCTTTCTAGCTTTAGCTCAGCAAACAAGGATATAGTATCTGAGCGGATGGCCCGGAAATTCCCAGGAAAGTTCTGGTGTCCCAGCTGCCCTTCTGAAGGTTTGGCAAATTGGAGATGACTGGCAATAAGCCCAACTCGAAGAGCCCAGCTGTGCTGGGCATACAGATAGACCACAGATGGGGAGTGTCAGGCTGGAAGAGCTGAGGTTTCAAGACCTCCCTGTTAGAGGTCAGCAGGGAGGGAGGCTGGGCCCAGCCAGCAGTTGTGTGGTGTGGGCGGTGAGAGTTGGATTGGAGCTCTCCCTGCAGGCTTCACACACAAAAAGGGAATTTGGCGTTTCATAAAGTTCAAAATGCCTTATTTCTACTTGCCAGGGAATACAGAGGAGAAAGAGCTGGGAGATGGCAAGATTCAGAGGCTTGCCTTTGCCTTTCAATTCTCTTTTCCCATTTTGTAATTCTCTTCTGATTCCCATTATCCTTCTGCTGGTCTCTGAGGAGATCATTCCATTGTGATGATGTAGTGTAATTTAGCTAACTCAGCATGATGGTTCCTGAGTTTATAAATTTAGGATCCTAAAATAATCAGAAGAAACATTTAGGCAGGTAGGTTTAGTTAAAAAGCAAAAAAAAAAAAAAAAAAAAAAAAAAAAAAAAAAAAAACCCAGTAAGATGTATATGTGCTTTATTATTTTCCTTTCAAAAACTACGCTTATACATAGGCTATAGATAAGAACAAGGTATTGGAATTAAATAAATGTAATATTGATGTAAGATAGACACATTTGCTTTCCAGATTTTGACAATGAACTTGACCTTGTTCATTGTTCAACCTTAGTTTCCTTGACGGAAACATTGAAATGATAAAAATGCTCAGAGTTCTTGCAAGAGATTAAATATAAATTAAAAAGCATGGTACTGATTATGAATTGAATGTTTGCCTCCCCACAATCCATATGCTACCATTTTGGTATTGGAACATGATGTTTTTGTGTGATAACTGGGTCATGAAGTTGGAGCCCCCAGAAGTGGGATTAGTGAATTTGTAGGAAGAAGTCAGAGTTAGCTCTGTGCCTTCCCAACAAGTGAGGATGCAACAAGAAGTCAGCAGTCTCAGAACAGAAGAGGGCCCTCCCCAGAACCTGACCTTGGACTTCAGCCTCCAGAACTGAGAGAAGAAGTGTTGACTCTTGAAGCTACCCAATCGGCAGTTTCTTATAGTAATCTGAACTACAGTTCCTACTACTCATTTAAAATGTGATGTGGGAAAAATAAAGAAAAATCAATGTTATTTCCTAGCACAAGAACTTATTTTTAAGTTAATGTCACTGTTACTATTTTGCTGCTGTCACTGAGTAATGACAGAATGAGAGGCTTTGTTCCTGGTTGAGGAGATTTCAGGTATTGCACAAGAGGGAGTGAGAAGGAAAGACCTGAGCATTATCCCTTGTTGGTACATCACAGGGGACTGTCCACCTCCACATTCAAGGTAGCCACTCACAATTACCTACTAGCTTTTGAACCCTAAGTGTCTCTAAAAGCCAAAGTTTGCATAGAGCTTGGCTTATATTAAGAATCAGCATGACAGGAGCAGGAGGTTCTGGGGTACTCTGCAGAGTGTTGTAGCTATGAATGACAATCATGTACCATACATTACAAAAACTAGAAAAAAGGATTGCGAAAATTATTACCACAAAGCACTGATGAATGATAGAGGAGAAATGCCGCAGGCCAGCTGCAGCAAAATAACTGGAGGGTGACGAACAACTTGTGTAGATTGATACAGCAGGAGTGGGAGCCATTTATTGTAGGACAGGAGGGGTATATATACATTTCACATAGCTTATCTTAATTAACATAAACTAGATACAGCAGTCAACCAATAAGGAATCTCCACACTTAATGGCTCACTGGTGCCACTTCACAAACCACTCCCTTCAGACTTGTTTACAGACCCTAACAGAGAAAAACATGTTTAATCTGATATAAACACTGCAAAGTATGTGCATGTGTCAACATTACATGTAGCTCAAGTAATACATGGAATGTTTCTGTTTTGTATTGATTAAAAATGTTAAAAAGGATTAAATAAAGTTTATTAAATTAATCATTAGAAGCATCACCTCAGTGCTGGCATCCTGATACTGTCTATTTCTCATATTCCAATATTTGTTCCTCCATGTTATAGATAGAAGAAAAAGAATTAGCTGTGCACATTGCGTGTTCATGTAACTATCCAATAACATCACAAATAATATTCCCAATCTGGAAAGAATCAGAGTCATCATTCAGTGAATAGAGAAGCTCTCTAGATGAGTGTAAAAGAAATGGGAAAGGATTATTTACTTTTGCTGGTTATTGTCACGGACTAGCTATTTTATACACTGCAGTTCATTCAAACCTCACAACAAATGAAGGGTTACTATCCCAGGGGAAGCCAAATGCCCACTACTGATTTTGCTCTGCTCTCTACTTGTTTTGCATTACTATGTATACATTATTTTAAAATATCCTCCTTATTTGTATACATTTGGCAGTAGAAAATAATTGATTAGTAGATAAGATACTCTTAGAAAATATGTTCTGTCTACATTTGAGATTAATAATGAAGTGGAAATTTAATTGCATAAAATCTTAAACTGTCCTGAATTCAACCTCCTTGGTAAATCTTAAGGAGTACAGAATCTTGTAACAGTGTTATAATACTGAAAATCAGATATTTTTTTCTAGTTATACATTGCCTCAGTGTTGGATCTAGATTAAAAAAAAAAACTGACTTGATTCTTGCATCAGATAAAAGCTAGCTTAGATAAATAATGTGTGAATATATATGTTTGATGGGTCAAAATGTTTAAGTTTCTTATCTGTCAAATAAGAAAAGATTAGAGAGTAATTGTTGGGATCCAGTTGAGCAAAACAGATTCAATCAGTTTGTACATATCCTAATGGAGGAAAAAAAAAGATGTGAATCTACTGCCAGGTAGCTCTGCAGACTAATCAGAACCCAAATTATGTTTCAACTATGAGAGGAGAGAATGCTGTCCAGGAGTCAAGAATCTGGGTTATTAAATCATATTTGCTGCTATCATGCTGCCTGACATTACTCCTGCTAACTTCCTCTCTTAGTCTCAGTTCCCTTGTCAAAAGAATCTTTCATGTTACCTTGGAGGGCTCTCTGAGTTCAGAGTCCACAGGCATTTATCCTGGGCCCAGAGCAGATATTTTAAGGACTGCAGCTGGTTTGAACAGTCCAGAGATGAAACATAAATTAGGAAATCTTAACTCCTCCAAGGCATTCAATTAACTTAGATAGAGTGGTGATTATCATAGTTTCAGGCAGAGCAGCCGGATCTGGATGTTAAGCAAGCCAAGGCCAGAGGCTGGCAGGCCATAAATGGTGGGGATGGATGAGCAGTGCAGATGAATAAGATTTGGCTCTAACACTGAAGCAGTAGCCATTTGCTGTGGGGCCCAATGTGGAGGAATGTATAGTAGAAGCAGCTGCAGTAAGGAAAGGAACCAGGCATGAAGCAGCCACACTGACTCCTGAGAGCTGATAGATCTTGGACAAATGGTCCCACTTTTCTCAGCCTCAGTTTATACATGAGACGAAGGTGAGGATAATGGGCAGAAGCCACAAGTGAAAAATAAGCAGGCTCCAAGCAAGACAACAAGAAGCTGCACAAGTTGCCAGTCCTCCCCTCTTAATACTAGTAGCACATCCTGATACTTGAGGCCAAGATATTTACTCAGAGCAAAACTCACCCTGTCTCACACTGATGTTGTTTAGTAACTGCATAAGCTATAGCCTCCAGGCAATTGTTGGCCCAATGTCTTCTCTGATTCAAAATGTTAAACCTTACTTTGTGCAATCCCAAATATGTGAACAGAGTTCTAACAAAGATCTCTTTTCTGAGCCTACTCTATGTACCCCCAGAACTGACACCCATCTCCCCTAAGATGATCATTCAATGTGCATTCCTGAGTGCAGGTGGACAACCCCATGAACCACACTCACTCTCCTAACCCAGGGTGCGTTTAAGATGTTTGTCTTCTAACTTGAAACAAACAAACAAAAATTAACTCCCCGAAATGCCCAGCTTGGTCCTCTTGGCTTCCTTGACTTCCAGCATCATTTTGCCTTTTCTTAATTCATTGATCACCTTTTCTTAACTCATTGATAACTAAGCATGTAGACCTGCTGTTCTCTTTCCTTGCTATCTTTTATAATTTATATATGTATAAAATACATATTTATCTTTTCTATCATCACAAATAAATGGAACATCTCAACCTTTTTATGTTCTAATCCATTAATACTTTTTTTGTTCTTTCTGTATTCCACAAAAAGCATTAGTGAGTGCCCAGTAGTCATCTCCCCACTTCTCTCTGTGGGTTGGTTCCATGATCCCTGACTTTAAACTGATCAATATCTTCATTTTCATATCCAGCTGTCCTTCCAATAAACTCAAAGGCAAAAATCCCAATTTATGATAAATGCAAGGACTTCCTTTCTGTACAACTTAATCTGAGTTATGAATATTTCTGAAAAAACAAAACACTTTGAAATTAGTATCATTTTAGATTCAGGGCATCAAAGTATTAAAGAGGCTTTCCACCTGTGCCTCAGTGTGGATAGATTACATGCTTGCTTCTCTCTGTTGGAATCCTGAGATTTCAAAAGTATGATTGGTAAGAAAGAGCAGGAAAAATTTGGAATCAACAAATATGTTGAAATAAAACTTCTCAGAAATTTATACAAGATAAAAAAACTTGCTAGCTCTATAAATATTAATTTAATTCACCATTAAAAAAATTCTCAAAAAGAATTCCTTATCCCATTTGATTTCGGTGGTGAATTTTTTCACCTCAAAGAGTAGATAATATTAATCTTATGCAAATACTTTCAGTGAAAATAGTTGAAGGGAGATAGCATAATCTTAATACCAAATCTTGAAAAAGAGATGCCAAAAGGTAAAATTTAAGTTTAATATTCATCATAGGCATATGTTAAAAAATGCTGAAAATATTAGGAATATATATCCCAAATATATTAAATGGTTGACATTTTGCATGAGAAAAGGTTATTTAGAGAATGAGAAGTATCTCTGTTAATCATCTGGTGTTACAAAACAACCCCAAGGAAACAATTGTTGCTGTGTTTCTCATTCCAGAGAGCTAACCACTATCTGCAGCATTCTTGCTTATGAAGTCTCATATGGTCGCAGTCACATGTCAGTTGGGACTGCACCAGAGGACAGCTGTCTGGAGCATTAGTCCAAGATGGCAGCACCTGCACACAACCTCTCCAGTTGGACTGTACCTCTTTCAGTACAGAAGCTGTTTCAATTGGGAGAATCCAAGGGCAGCAAATGTTCCAAGACATGATATGCAGAAGTGCCATCCAGTTATGGGTGATGCCTGCAGGTAGCAAAATGCCTCTCCATGTCTGTGAAATCACAGGTTCTGCCCATCCTCAAAAGGTTGGAAAAAATAGAGTCCACTTCTTAATGTTGAAGGAGCAGAACAAATACTGCAGGTCGGTATTCGAGATGGGAGAAAATATTGCATGCATCTATGTTTAGGAAATAAAAAGACCAGGTGCGAACAAGTTTCCTCAGGGGCACTTCCTTAATGAAGTTCTTCAAGTACATTTTCCTCTCAGCATGAAGATCTGAGAACTAAAGAGGCTAGTTGTAGTTCCCTACCTCATTCATCCAGTGTGAAATGGTAGACAAGGCATAGCATAACAATAATAGGCATTCCTGTCCAAAGTGGGAAAATGGAAGGTACATCATATTCATTGGTCTATAGTAAATCTGAAATCCAAGTGGGCACCTGTTGCCATTTTTCTCTATAAAGAGCCAGCCCTGTTTCTTTGTAACTCATTGCTTCACCTTTAGAGCTCTTAGCTCTGTTCTCTGAGTTATCCTTTTTTTCTTACAACTAATGGTATGTAATTTTTCCATTTTTACAGGAAATTAGATAAAATACAGTATAACATTTAAAAACAAGACTAACTCAAAATGCATACCTTACCTGATATTAACAGCTGAATAATTATACTCAAAAAATCCATACATTGAAGTCCCTGTACTCAGAATGTGACATTATTTGGAAATAGGTTAATTGCAGGTACTATTGATTAAGAAGAAGTCATATACAACATGACCTTAATCCAACAGGACTAGTGTTCTTATAAACAAAGGAGAAAATTTTCTCTGCATAAGACAGTGTCATGAGAAGTAGAAAACAAATCATAAACTGGGAGAAAACATTTACAAAGGACACATCAGATAAATGATGCTTATCCAAAATTTATGAAGACATCTTGATTTTATGTGATGAAGAACAACCAAATTTGAAAATGGGCCCCAGACCTTAATAGATCCTTCAACAAAAAAGATGCCCTTTAGCAAGAAAGTATATGAGAAGATGTTCCACATCACATCGTCTCAAGGATTTGCAAATCAAAACACGGAGATTCCACCACACACCCATTATTATGGTTAAAATCTCTACAGAAGCCTAAAGCAATTACTATCTCAAGTTCCAAATAAAAATATGCAGATGATAATCATTGCTGTATTCTATTCTTCAAATTTTATAATTTTTACATTTGTAACTGAAATAGAGCATGGAATTGATTGCTTAAAGTGGTGACATATTGGTTGATGTTTCTCTGCTTTCTTAAAAACTAGAAGGCTTTTGCTCTTGATTTTCCCTGTCCAGAATACTCTTCCCCCAGGATATCCCCAAGGGTTTCTCCCTTCCTGGCTTCAGGACTAAGTGTCTTGCTACAGGTCCCATTTCACATGCAGATTCCCTAACAATGATCCCTCACAGTACACTGATCCCCATTCCTCTCTTGTCCCACACTCAGCTTTCTTGGGGCACAGATCACTTCATCAAATTATGTTGTAAATTTTTAAGAAATGCATCTCTCTTTCTCCTCTGAAAATACAATTAGCATTTTCATTCACATTTTGTATCATATGAAAAAATAATTGGTATTCAATACATATTTTATAGACTAATTTGATAGTAATCATCTCCTTCCTCTGGCTCTATTACATAGGGCTATCAGCCCCAAAGATTTGAAAGAATATTTTGCTGTGAACCGTGGACTGTGAGGTGCATATCTCATCTATTTAACAGCTTTCTGAAGCTGTGCTGTCACCAATATGGTAGCCGTTAGCTAGATGTACTCGCTATTTAAATTATTTACCCATATTTTAAAAGCAAGAAGAAAAAATTATGAATGTTTTCATCCAAAAGAAATGATAAATGCTGGAGGAGACTTGTTTACCATGATTTTAAAGATGACATAATATAAACGTATATGGAATCGTCAAATGAAACAATGTGAACATGTATTTTTTTGTTTTCTCTATCAGTTAAAAATAAAACTGAATACTTAAAAAAAACATAAAATTTAAATTAACTCAAATACAATTTAAAATGCAATTTTTCATTTTCTGTGGCCACAGGTGCTCAACAGCTACAAGTGACTGGTGGCTGTTAGTTAGACAGCACAGATAGAGAATACTGCTAGCATCCCAGAGATTTTCAATAAACATTGAAGTTCTAGAAAGTTCATCTTCCACTAGAGCTGGCATAATGCACATTCTATTTTTAAGTAGGATATATTCATTGTCTACTGTGTGCCAAGCCCTGTGAATTTAAATTATATTTCTAAGTGTGACCAACTTCTAAACCACACTTTGTTTGCATTACACGCTGTTATAAGCAATGCAGCATTAAAACAAAACTGCAGGAACAAAACATTCCTAAATTTGTACTTCAGAATATCCTTCTTTCACAAATTGGTATTTTAACCTTGAACATACCATGATAAAAAAATAAATAAAATTAAAAAGGATGTGCACACTTGGAGAATTTTTAGCACTCCATTTTTCATTTCCTTTCTATGCTGCCTTTTGTTTAAGGCATATAAATAGAATGCTTTTCTCAGGTCTAGACAATTCCCTAAATTCTAAAGCACAATGGGTTTTAGCATTGATTTGTATGCAAGTCACAAGAACACAGTTATTTCTGTATTTGGACCTGTAAAATTAAGTGTTGGTCTGGTATTATAATCTTCTTATCAGTACAGACTGACAAAAATAGGTTTATAAAAACAGTTAATCATAGACATTCTACAAACATCTGTTCATACACAGTGGTCCCAAGCCACAAAACCATTATTGCTCAGATTTTTCTTTAGGCAAATAAAAAGTCTATTTCCTTACAGGGTCTCCTGTAACATGATGATCTTCCCGGTTACAGGCTCATCTTCAAGTGTTCCAAGTATGGTGTTGACACTGGTCTCAACTAAAGCTTGTGGAAGTTATTGGTTCTTAAAATGATGCTTTAAAAGGATTTATGCTTCTTGTAAATAATTGAAAATATCATAACAAAATTAAAATTAAAAATGCCTATAATCCTACAATTATCTATCTAGCTATCATCTATCATCTATTTGTCTATCATCTGCACAGAGAATAAAACTGGAAATCTATATGAATGCTTAGAGTATGTGTTTGTGTGGTTATGTGTCTCACATCTATATACATTTGTTCATATGTAGCAAGCAAATATGTACAGTTTTATACCCTGCTCTAACACTTCATCAGTGTCTTAATTTTTTTAATATGACCACTCTAAGAAGGCTTTTTATACGGTTTTTCTTATCAGAAAGGTATTATTAATCTGTTTATGAATAGAGATATGCATGTCTATGCTTTACATATACACAGAGAAAGTGTTTTGGCACCCCTAAAGTAACTTTCAGTCCTTGAGGGTGATAGTACCATGTGGGAAGGCATAACATAATGCGTAACAGTGGCATTTTTAAGTATGCTAAATATTTTAATGTTAATAAAAATGCAGTATGTTGAACTTCTGAAACACTTGAGTTAGCACAAATGTAACATATTGTGTTTAAGTATTCCTCTACTGCTGAATGTGTACCTGAAGAAATGGCACTACATTTCTTAACATGCACTGAAAGTAATGTTTCCTATAGGTAAGGGGTGCCTCCATGTTCAAGCCTTACAATACTTCATGTAGAATATGTGAACCCTGAAAACACAGAAGACTACTGTAAAAAATGTAAAATATATTTAGTATGTGAATAAAATCAGCACCTTCTGTTCACTTAGCAGAATGTCTTCCAGTTCTATCCAAGTTGCCTCAAAGAACAGGATTTTGTTCTTTCATGGCTTAATGCATAACCCATACCACATTTTTCTTCATATACATGGCATATTTTTATCTATTCCTTAGGTGGATGTCATGCCTTGGCTGTGGGAATCGTGCTGCAGTGAGCATGGAAGTGCTGTCCTTCCTCTCTTTGGATATGTACCCAGGAGTAGGACTGTTGGGTCACAGGGTAGCTCTTTTGTTTTTTTTTTCTTTTAATCTTTTTGAGAAGCCTCCAAACTGTTTCCCATAATGAATACGCTAATTTACATTCCCACCAGCAGTGAATAGATTCTTTTTCACCATATCTGCATAACTATTATATCAATAAAGAATTGAAATATATTTAACCAAACACTGCTCCACAGCTTAGCCTTGATATACTTAAGGTCACTTTATGGCTCAGGATCTACAGTTGAAATTATTAACTCAATAATAATGCAAAATATCTAAAAATCATTGACAAATTGATGAATTTTTCTAAAATAATTCATAACAAATAATTTATTTCCACCAGCAAAAAATTATAGAACACTCGCCAGCATTTGCTTAAACTACCAAGCAAAATAAAATTTAAGTCAATGCATATGTTGTACATATACTGAGAAGAATTTATATCTTGTTTCTTCAATGTACATTTTGTGAGATGGAATTTTTTGATAACTACTGTGAATTGTTAGTTATTAATCTCTGAAAAATTAGGCAAGTAGAAATTCCTGGAAACATAAATGTAGTCAAACCATTAGATCAATTGAATAAAGTGTGAAGGATTTTTCTGATAACTTAAGTGACTAATGAATACAAGAAGAGAGTTATAGAAAAATTTAAAAATTTAAATGAAAACTTCCAGAATTATAAATAAATTATTATCCTTAGTTGGTTTTGTTAACATAGAGTCCTCTTTAATGGATTGCCTTAGCAATTTATTTTCATTTTAAATCCAAATTACTTACAATGCTATAATTAAAAATAACAAAGAGATCCTGAATGAGTCATCCACCAGTAAGGTCATGGAGATTTTAAAGAGAAGGGGTAGTCATAAACCATAGCAATTACGTCTTATTTAATCTCATCTATTAAGTGCAAAAGCAAAAGTGTATGATGTTTGATTTAATCTCTGAGGAACATTCCATATGTGTGAAGTATAGTTCCCATTTTACAGAGAAGGGAACCTGGTGTCCTTGAATACACATAAATGTAGTTGACTGACGAAAGTCACCTATCTAAGCACTTCTAGAGGAAGGACCTGAAACCTGGCCTGTGAGGCTCCAAAGTCCTGGGTTGTCTGCACCATCCTCGGGAGGCTGCCAGGCCAGTGACTGGGGAATACGGGCACACATGAGCACACATGTCCAGAAAGCATGATGAGTGGACAGGCTCTCCAGAAAGGCAGAACTTCATGTCTTTACCGACATGAAGCTACAGAAACTAATACAGCAATGCTCTGAAGTCAAAGTGGCTCAGGGGCTCTTGCAGCTTTATCCTCACTTTTGAGAGAAGGGGACTCAAACTGTTGAAACAATATTAGCCAAACGGTTCACAAACACTGAATAACATTGTTCAGATTAGAACACAGAATTTTAGACTGTACCTCTTGTTGTATCTCATTCTACTCCATTCAGGTGCCCCCATCTCAGATTAGACGAGGATCCAAAGAGAGCCTTGTAAACTGTGGAAAACTTAGAACTTCCTGTGCTACATGACACGGCCTCTGTCTGTTCAGATTTTAATATTTTTATAATTATTATTTTAAAAATGGCACAGATAGTGTTGCTCAGCGCAGGATTGCCACAGACCTGCAATTCATTAAAAAAACCAGTGTCCCCAAGTGTGATAAAGGAAGGTATGCCTGTATTAGGAAGGGATGATGTTCAGACATGTCTCAGTTGTAAAGAAGACTGATGTCATCATTTTAGGCCTAGAATACTTGCAAAGTATCAGCCAAAATTTTAAAAATAAATTTGGTATAAAATTCTAGAATTTATAGATCAATTCACACTGATCTAATTTTTCTTCTTCCACATATTAAATTTAGAAATGTCTTTGACAATGACCTTCTCAAAGACTTGTTTATAAATGTCTTATTTCTAACAAGGAGGTTTTTTATTGACATATGATATTTGTACATATTTATGAGAAACAGTGTGATTCTTTGATTCTTGTATATACTGCGTAGTAATCAGCTCAGAGTAATTAGCAAATCCATCACTTTAAATTTTATTATTTATTTATAGCAAGCATATTCAAATTCTCTCATCTATTTTGTGAAATATAATGTATTATTATTAATTATATTCACCCTGCTGTGCCATAAAGAATGAGTTTTAATAGAGTGAAAATATTTTATGCTGATAAGCAAAACTGTGCTTAGGAAATTACATAAACAGGTTTATGCCAAATTGCCCATATTAATTATTACACAACTGAATGAACAACCGTGATCCAGTTCATTAGTTATTAAATATTTATTAAATACCCAAATACATCTCGAACACCATGATAGATTTAGAATATAAAAATATTAAGGCAAAGGGTTTGATTTTTTGCAATATCTCATTTTATTGTTTAGCTCCATAAGATTGAAGTACATTTATTTGTTACCATGGTACAGATAAAACAATTGTGTTTAGACACATTAATGATCTAAGTGAATTGCTATACTTAATATGTTACCTAACTTGATATGATTCCTATTATCCAATTCCCAATTTGGACTTTGATTCTATTATATCAAAAGCTGACATTTTTTATCACCCCTTGGGCCTTGATTCTCAAATGTGGCTTCTATATTTCAGCAAGCATTCAGAAGAATACCTGGATAACAAGAAAGCACTGGGTTGTTCTCTGGCACCATGTCATTTTATAGAGCTTTCTGAAATAATGAAAATATCCCATTTCTACCTGTATATATACCCACTAGCTACATGTATGTGGCTGAGTGCCTGAAAAGCTGCTAGTCTAAAGAGCTAAATTGAGCTGCACTGTTGTATTTAATTTTAGCTATTATATCTATAAATTAGGCAGCTGTATGTGGCAAGTGAGTCCTGTAATGAGCAGTAGTCTCAGCATCAATTTTACTTAAAAAAATCATAGAGGACAAACTGGGTTTAGTAGCAAAACCCTGTAATCCCAGGTTATTTGGAGGCTGAGGCAGGAGGACAAAGTTTCAGACTATCCTGAAAAACATAGCAAGACTCCATTTCATAATTAAAAATAAACAAATAAAAGGGAGGGGATTTAGCTCAGTGGTAAAACTCCCCTGGGTTCAATCCTTACTACAAAACACACACACACACACACACACACACACACACACACAAAGAAAAAATCACAGGACAGTGAGGAAATCTCCTGATTTTAGACAAAACAACTGGGTAAATCATGGTTAGACTAAACACAATGGATTAATGTTTACACACAGGACTTCAAAGCACATTTTGTTGCTGATGCTTGTACTAGTTTCCAGATCCCTGAGGACTGTCCTTTGACCTTTAGGGAACTTGGATGGAAATATTTGAAAAATCAATTAATAAATAAATGAGAACTGGGTGTCTCTAGTTATTAATTTTGATCTCTGGTTATAGACAAAAGAGAAAACCAGCAAATACATTCAGCAACTATGTGATTATACATTCATTGGTTCAAAATAAGTGGGACCGGAGCATAGTTCAGCCATTATCAAGTTCAGCATTATTCTAGTTTGCAGTGGAAGTCAAGTTAGGGAAGGTATTGACTCCCTGCAGCTACAGGGACAGGAAGGTGGGAGGCAGAGTGGGAGCTCTTCAACCACTCCAGCACTTTCCTGCCTGTTGCAGAGTTAGGCTTCTTGTCAAGGTTATTTTCAAGTTAGAAGAGGATCCTCTTCAGTCCTTTCTTTCTCGCATGCTGTGCCAGGTGAGTACAGCAATGGGCAACGTTTGCATTGTTAGTGACAACATTTCCGAATGTCTCCCCACCCTCAACAGGTAAAGGGAGCAGTGTGTATGTAGATCAGCTAACCCAGGAGCAGGGGAGCAGGGACTTCCCTGTTGTAAGTCAGCTTCCCTCTGTAACTACGGGAACTTTAGAAGCCTCATTAGGACCCAGAGAAAACTTGTGAGATTTCTTGATAAAGTATTTTATGGCATCTCTGAAGACATATTACGGAATAGAAAGGACCATTAACAGATGTGATTTAGCTAATTTGGAAACAGGCACCATGTTGTTTATATGTCATTCTCATTAATTGGCATGAGTCTCAGGGGCATTTCCTTGGGTATCTGAAGTAGCATTCCTGATCAGGAGTGCCGTAGGAACTGTTCCTGAAACACAGCCCATAAAACTAAGGGCAAATTCCAATGGAAATAGACATGGTTTTAAAAGTAAAACTCTCATCACTGTCGATGTCCATAGGACTACTGTCATGTGGCCTTGTTCCACCGCAGGGGATTTTTTTTTTTTTTTTGATGTGTCAAAATGTTGTTGTATACAGAAGGCAGAAAGCCAATCAGATCAATATTCATAAGCATATTGTTTATTTGACTTCTTTAATAAACCTGGGTCCAGTGTTGTTACTCTGTGACTATTAGGATAAAATTAGGTATTATCCATTGTCCCAATGGATTCAGCTGGAAAACCAAAATATCAGAAATACTCTATGTTACCTCAGTTAACACCAGAGACAGGATTGTCCCTCCAGGCTCAAACACACCACAGAGCTTCTTGAGCCTCAAATTTTACTAATCACCTTGAGGATATAGGCAACAAAGAGGCTGACACAAAGGAGAGATACCTGGGGCAGAAGGACAGCCTCACTGTCAGCCAAGCACTCTCTGTTCCAGAGTAACAGGATCTCCATGTGAAGATTTGAAGGTCATGACCTAACCCAAGGAAAGGCTTTATGTTACGAACCAGCTCCATCTCATAATCCAAGGAGTCACAACACATGCACAACTTCCTCACGCATCCTGAGTTCATTCACTTTACCCGCATCCCAGGAGACCCATGGCGTTCACTAGATAAACCTCTTCCTCCAAGGCAGAATTATTCACGTACTCACCTGGAGGACAAGGAATCTAGACCAGGCCACCTGCCCTCCTTTTCTTCACCTGTTCCCATGATACATGATTTTCAAAAGAAATGAATGGACCCCAGGACAGACGTTTTAACTCCTTCCTCTCAATTGCTAAGAAAAACAAGTTTCAAGGAATAATACAACCCGCATTTTAAACCAGGAGTATACATTAGAATTCCTTACAAATTCTTTTTTGAAAATATATGTATCATACATAATAGACAGAGGTTATGATTAGGTGGATCTCTCCAATAGAGTGACAGTCAGTTCCTTCCTTCCTTCCTTCCTTCCTTCCTTCCTTCCTTCCTTCCTTCCTTCCTTCCTTCCTTCCTTTCCTTTCCTTTCCTTTCCTTTCCTTTCCTTTTCTCCTCCCCTGCCATCCCCTCTCCTTCCCTTCCCTTCCTATTATGTAATCCCACATAATTGAGAACTACCATAAACTCTAGGAAGTAAATTTCAACTCCCTCTTCTTGGGACTCTCCAATCTCCAGGAAAATCTAACCAACCAGAGAGAAAGCTTATTGGGGCCCTTCATTATGATTCAGACAAAAGAGCAACCCCAGCTTGATGAATTTGTATATTGGCTGCTGATTTCAAAATTTATTTAAGTAGTATCTAACTATATGCTCTGACTAAAGTACTTGCTATGAGAAAGAGATTACTTTAGACTGCTTTAAACTCTGATTATGCCTTTCTCTTCCAGTCAGGATTTTTTGAGAGCAATTGAATGTGTGTGCATGTGCGCATGCTTTGGGCCTAGTGGAAAAAAACAAATGCCGGAAGTTTTCTTTGATATAAGGAGGCTAGTTCATACTGGGATAGGGAGGGGTAGTGTGAGAGGAATAGAGGAACTCTAGATAGGGCAGAGGGGTTAGAGGGAAAGGCAGGGGGCATGGGGTTATTAATGATGGTGGAATGTGATGAACATTATTATCCAAAGTACAGGTATGAAGATACAAATTGGTGTGAATATAATTTGTATACAACCAGAGATATGAAAAGTTTTGCTCTATATGTGTAATAAGAATTGTAATGCATTCCACTGTCATATATAAATAAAAAAGAAAGAAAAAGAAAGAGAAATTAAGTCATTGAGGGTATACCATTGCACAAAACACTGTAACCCTAGCCCTCTCCTCCCTCTCCCTGCTTCTCAGCAGCCATGAGGTTACCAGCCTCCTCTGTCACACATTCCTGACACCATGAGGTGCTGTGCCACCACAGGTCATAGCAATGGGACTGAGTGACTAAAGTCTGAAATTCCTTAAATTGGGAGCCATAATAAATATTTTCCTCCAAGTAGTTTTTTACCTCAGGTATTTATCATAGTGTTAAAAAGCTAACACAGAAAAAACAATAAACTTTAAAAATGGCTCATAAATCTCATGATCTGCGGGACTGGCATGTTTCAAGTTTTCAGGACTATCCAGCAGCAGGGTTGTTCTCTAAGGAGATGATGTTGCAGCCAGGAGACAGAATTCATTCCTCTTAGGAGACTCTGCCTTTTCTCTCAAATCCTTCTGTTAATTAGATGTGGCATAAATTCATTATGGAGAATAATCTCTTTCATTCAAAGTCTATTGCTTCATATGTTTTTCATATGTAAAACTGTGCCTTCCAAGGAATCTCCATACTGCTTTCCATAATGGTTGCACCAATTTGCAGTCCCACCAGCAATGTATGAGTGTGCCATTTTGCCCACATCATTGCCAACACTTATTGTTGCTTATATTCTTAATAACTGCCATTTTGACTGGAGTGAGAGAAAACTGGGCAGAAAAGTAAATAGAAGCCATGTATTTTAGTTACTTTTTATTTACAAATACATACCACAACTTTGAATCTCATTTCAAAAATACATTGGAACTTCTATGAGATGCTGAGTACGAAGTGGCTTTTGGTATTGAGGTGGTGCTCATTATGTATTTATTCCTGTCTATCTCCCCCTCACCACCATCTTCTTATAAGGAATCCTTGATGCCAGGTTCCTGGATATATTTTGTATACTCAGGAAAACTATATGCAAAAATCCACATATGTATACATTTTCATCTGTGTGTTTGAAAAGACCATTCTACAAAAAAGATCTTTCTATTTACAAAATTACAAAAAAGGAAAGACTACCCTGTTGCACTATATTAAAAATAAAACATGTGACAAAGTATTATAAAACGAGTTTGCCTTCATGGCAAACAATTTTAGATGTAACGTTTAAATGACAGATAGAATGACAGAAGTTTCCCTAAGCTGTGGTAATTAAATTGATATTTTTTTTTGGTAAATTTTACTTCATGTATGTCTGTGAGAGAAAAAGGGTTTGTGCATGTATTTGTGTGTCTGTGTGAGAGAGAAACCTCATCAGATATGTTTCTCAACCTTTTAAACTCATGGAGAAGTGTTCAATTTTAAGCCTAATAGGTACGTCCTGAATTGTTTGGGGAGTTTTATGCTTTGTGTTTGATTCTGTGCACACATGAAGAAATATATGCAATTGTCATTTTTATTATAAATCAAAGTAATAAAAATAGTCTTGTTTATGGGAAATGAATGCAGCGTGTGCTGTTTCTTTATGGCCTTTATATTTCGGGCTGGCCAAAAGCACCCCTTATTTCATGCCACCTGGCTGTCAGCCTAGGAAGGACCAGGAAGAAGAATGACAGAATAAATGTGCATTGCATCTGGCATTTGTGTCCTTCTGATAGAAAAGGTGAAGCCGGGTTAAAATCTCTTTTTGTGATGAAGAGCTCAGAATGAGGTTTTTTACAGCAATAATCCAGACATCCTCCTAGAGAAAAGCCATTTCTTACAGGAAGACTCCAGTCTTCAGAGGATAAAAAAATCATCCAAAGGACTATATGCTCATCAAGGGTGAAAATGAAACAGCTAAAACTTTAACCACATTGAGAAAATTTTCCAGAAAGTACAGAAGAACTAAGGATGAAAAACTATTTTCCCACTTACCTGCTTTCTAGTTCAAAACTTCATTGAAATATAAATCAAAAGCCTGAACGGACTTGAGAATTCATGGAGTCCAGTACCTTACAAATGTATGCATTAAGATCATTTCATAAATGCTTTTTAAATGATGAATTTTTCTTCTTTTTTAAAGAATTCTTTTATTATTTTTCAATATAAAAAAAAATCAGGAGTTAAAATTTGAAGTTGGCTTAAAAGAAAGTACAGCATCCCAAGAAGTCACCCTAGCTTGTTCCTCGACCCGGGCCATTTTATCAACTTTATAAAACACTGTTTTTCTGAGCACAGTTTGAATTTCACCCATTGTCTTAGTCCGTGATAGTATAACAAGATACCTGAGGCTGGGTGACTCTAAAGAGCAGAATATTTTCTCTCAGTTCTGAAGGTTGGGAAATCCATGATCAGGGCACCTGTATTGAGCCTGGTGAGGAATAATTTGCTGTGTCTGTGCATGACAGGGGGAGAAGATAAAACATCCCAAAAGCTGCTTGAAGCCTCTGAGAAGGGCCTCTGTCCCACTAAGGTAAGAAGATCTCATGTCTAGTCACCTCTTAAAAGCCCCACCCCTTAATACTATCACATGGCAACACCTGAAATTCTAAAGAGACAAATCCAGACTGTAATATTCATTTAAAGTTTCTCCTAAAGCTAATAATGAGACCAATATAGTGATTGACAGAAATCTAAATTTCAGGAATCCGTTATACAGCCCTCTTGAAAAAGTTTGAAAAAGATTGGCTGTCTCTGTTTCCGTATCACTGACAACCTAATATCAGTATCTTTGCATTAGTATGAAAATTTAACCATTGTAAAGTTCTGATGTTAATTTAAATAATTTTCTGAGTAATAAGCCATAAATTATATCTTTTGTGAAAAAATTACATGTTTACATTCCAAAATGGATAAACATTTTTCTGTAGAATTTTCCTTCTACTTCGTTTCTGAAACCATCTCTACCTTGACTCTATTTATCTGAATCAACTTCACTTTTTAAATTATTTCTTAAAATAGTTAAAACAGAAATGTTGGGAAAATATCCCATCAGAGATATTTTTTAAAATATCTCTGATGGGATATTTTGCTCATATAATTTTAAATAACTTATTTGGGGACAACATTATGTAATTGATAAAGCTGTGAAGAATTTAACAAAATTCATTATATTTGAATAATTAGCATTATATTTTATTTTGGTGCTATTGAAATGTATATGCTATTTCATTTCCTTCTACTTTAATACAAGGATAGATATTATTTACATTTTCCACATTAAGAAAAAAAAACTGTTCAGAGCAGACAGCAGTCAAATCTCTATAGTATAAATCAATTATGTAGAGACACTCTAGAGACTATAGAGAATGTGAACTGAGGTCTTTCATGTACATTACCCAAGGTCATATGAGACCAGACTGTTGCTGTTTGCTAAGTAACTATTACATGCCTGGCATACAATGAGGTATTCTATAGGATGACAGATGTGAAACCAAAAGAAATAAGCAGTAAACACAATTATAAATTGGTGGAGATTATATCATCCAAGGAACAGAGAGAAGAAAAGAAGAAAAAAAAATTAGGAGAGCCTCAGAGAAATGTCGGACACCAGCCAAAGAGATGAAAAAAAAAAAAAAAAATAAGTGAGTGCCAAAGGAAGATGAAAGATAGCACATGAGAAAAAAAAATACCTGTAGATATAATGACTGAAAACTTTTCAATTTACTGAAAAAATATTCACTGCAGGTCCAGGAAATTCAACCAAACCCAAGAACAATAAACACACAGATTTACAAATGGAAACATCATCAAGGCTAAAAGCCAAAGATGAGAAGATTGAAGAAGCAGCAGGAGGAAAGGAAGTCACCAAAGGTGTTGACAGAATGTATGCAAAGTGCTAAAAGACAAAAAAAAAAAAAAAATTCTGTATCCTGTCAAGCGCTCTTTCAAAACTGAAAGCAAAAAATTGTTGCTATGAGACCTGTCATATAAGAAATACAACCGCAAGTTCTTCAGACTGAAAGCATTGTCCCAGATAGTAACTCACACACACACACACACACACACACACACACACACACGTGCTACTGACTGTAATTATGCCCAAAAAATCTCAACACTTAGTTTTCTCCTGTCTTCTCTTTAACTGAATTCAAAAGATAATGAATGTAATATTTTGTACAATAATATATAGTTGGCCATATGCCATATTGAAATGTAATATGTGTGTGATTTATGTTCCATTATAAGGTAAAAGGTCAAAATTGTTTTACACAATATTATTGACTTCAGATGGTAACTGAATGCAATGGAAAATAATGAAGAAAACCAAAAATAATACAGTAAGGTTAACATAGTGTTTCTATGTATAACCTTTATATACACCAAATAAACACAATAAACATCTGTAGAACATTCCACTCAAAAACAAGAGAGTATGCCTTTTTCTCTGTTTCATATTTTCTTTTTGTCCCCATCAAAAGATGCAGGGACTGCACCCATCCTTCTCCCTCCAGTGAGCCTACATCCTGCTCTCCAACACACATGGGGGACACAGATGCTCTTTCTATCCTCCAGCTTCCTGTGTCTGCCTTTCCCTCCAAGTCCCAGGTGCCTTTGTCATTGGGAACCTCCATTCGATTTATGACCCATTGATATATTTATCCTATCCTTGATAAAAATATTGATTAATAGTAATTTCATCTGTTTCTATAGTGATTAGACTATGTTGGGACTTGAACTACTAATTCAAAAACTATTTTTTTCCAAACTCCTCTCTACACATCAGTGCTACCAACATACACACTTATTTTGGGAATTAATAAGCATTTCATGAACTTTTAATATTTTATCAAACCTCATCTTAAAATACTCTTGTTTTTTAGAGGTTTCCACCCCAAAATTTCAATTGAGTTTACACCCTGCCATTATTCTCTTAAAGTGGATCACTTACATAATAACATTTTTGTATTCAAGGCAAGTACACTACCAAATTCAAACTCTCTAATAGTGGGTGAATCAAATATATCTCTTAGTATAAAAATTAAAAGACAAAATGGTTAAAAAGTGATATGACTACAATAACTTGTTAGGGGATATAAGTTATAAAAAGGACATAAATTGTGACATCAAAAATATAATATGTTGGGTAAGGAGATGTAGAA
This sequence comes from Callospermophilus lateralis, assembly GCF_048772815.1. Taxonomy (NCBI): domain Eukaryota; kingdom Metazoa; phylum Chordata; class Mammalia; order Rodentia; family Sciuridae; genus Callospermophilus; species Callospermophilus lateralis. The sequence goes on from NC_135318.1 coordinate 9,617,682, forward strand.
CAGAATCCGTGAATACAGTTAAAATTAATTGGTTGTCATCTCAAAACAACCTGTTAGATGTAAGATGATTTATGCAAGCCTCATGGTCACCACAAAGAGAGTGCCTACAATGGATATACAAAAGATTTTTTTAAAAAATTGTTTTTCAAGCAACCACTGCTTGCAAGGAAGGAATCCTAAAGAAAGGTAGGAATAATTGATCTGCTTAACAACCAGAAAACCATGAACAAAATGGCACTAATAACTCCTTACCTGTCAATAATTAATTTCACTTAAAATAAATTAAATTCTCCAGTCAAAAGGAAAACAGTGGTGAGTAGATTAAAAGAAAACTAACAAACAAACAAAAATCACAACTATATTCTTCCCACAGAGATTTGTTTCACCTTAAAGGACATTCAGACTGCAAAAGCAGGAATGGAAGAAGACAGATCATGCAAATGGAAACTAAAAGAGAGTAGGGAGAGCCATACTCACATCAGACAAAACAGAAGGAAATGCAAGGTGAATTCATGGAAAGGATGGAAGACTTGCAAACATAAATATGCCTGATGCTGGAGCCCCCCAAATTCATAAAGCAAACCTTGAGAGATCTGAAAGGAGACATAGGCTACAACACAAAGGTGTGTGTGTGTGGGGGGGTTAAAACCTTACTTTTAGTAACAGATGTATCAATTGGGACAGAATATTCATAGGAAATCACTGGACTTGAACTATAGACTAAGTGGAGTGAACATTTCATCCAACAGTGGCAGGATTCACACTTTTCTCACACACATGTACTAGAACATTCTTCAGAACAGATTACATATTAGGCCACAAAACTGCCCACAACAAATGTCAAAAATTTGTAATCATTGACTATCTTTTTAGACAAAAACAGTATGAAACTAGGAATCAATAACAGGAAGAAGCACAGAAAATTTGCAGTTTTATGGTAATTAAAATGTTCTGTTGAAAAATTAGTGAGTCAAAGAAGAAATTGAAGAAAAATTAAACCATATGCTAAAGAAAATTAAAATGGAAAACAATATGGCAAAAGTTATACATTTTTTTGAGCAAAGTTTATAGTATAAAATACCTATTATGGGAAAAGTAGGAAGATCCAAAAAAGCAACTAATGTTGCACCTGAAAGAACTGTAAAAATAGGATACCAAACCAAAGTTAGAAAAAGGAAGGAAAAAAAAAACAAAGATTAGAGAAGAAATAAATGAAATAGAGACTGGAAAATAATTTTTAAAATATCAAAAAATATAAGAGTAGGTCTTTCTTTGAAAAGTTAAACAAAATTGACAAGTTTCTAAGTAGAATAAAATAAAAGAGAGAGAGGGGAAAAAAAGCATCAAATAAATCAATCAGAAAGAGGAGACCTTCCTTCTCATAATATAGAAGCACAAAGGATCATAAGAGAGGACTAGAACAATCTTATGCCAACAAGGTAGATAGTTTAGAGGAAAAAATAAGGATGAATGCTTAGAAACATATAATCTATCAAGATGGAATCATGAAAAAATCAGAAATATGAACAGACTAATAAAGAGTAAGGAGATGTAATCAACATTAAAAAGACCACCATTTAACAAAATCCACTGTCTGATGGCTTCATAAGAGAATTCTACCGAACACTTAAAGAATGAATACCAATCCTGTCAAGCTATTAAAAAAACTGAAGAGAGGAAACTTCCGAAGTCATTTCATGAAGTCAGTATTACTCTCATATCAAAGTCAAAGACACTGGAAAAACACTACGGGTCCTGAAACACAGTGCAAAAGTCCTCAACAAAGAACCAGAACATAGTATCATTTCCACAAGCCTATTGTGTGTCTGTTAGCCAGCCGCCAACCCTGACGGGTGAAGGTGAACTACAATTCCATTAGGACAGAGCCTGCCCCAAAGGGACTCAAGCTATTTGAGAGATCATAAGATGCTCTGCAGTTATTTAATTACAGCAGCATCCCCTGGAGATGTTACCATGCTCTTAATATTGGTAGCACTTGGGATATAAGTATTGAGTCAAGGAATTCAAAAAGTACAGTGCTCACAGTGCATTAATAAATTGAAAGTTAAGTTGATGCCTATTATCCATTGGAAAGAAACACAAAGATTCAGGCTTGAGTTTTTTTATTAGCATGGACATTAATTTGGTCAAGGGAAGGAATAATTTTAAATACTCTAACTAAAATGTTTCCTGATTGCGTCCCCACCACAACACGCTTGCTCTCTGCTTCTACCCCTGCCTCATGGTACCCACTCACATCACCCATGTGGTCACTGGAACCCTTTCTGCTAGTGAGCCTTCCTTGGTCTCCTCCCAGAATTCATCAATTCCTTCTTTTCTGTGTTTTATTCCAATCTGCACCCGTGTTGATTATGGCATTGAAAACCGGATTGCATGAAGTTTTTATGGATTTGTCTCTTTCTATTAAAATGCCAGCCCTCTGAGGAACCTATTTGACTTCATGTATTGAGTATAGCTTAGTGTTTTCATTAGAATTCGCTAAATATGTATAAGTGTACCTCAAAAATAAAAATGCTAATGGACAGAAGCGGCAAAATTTTCTAAACAGGATTCCATGGAAAGTATTTTCTGGCAAGGTATTAAGGATTCTTTAAAAAGTTACTTCTAACTCTCTAGAATCTTAAAGATTGTCAACAAGATCTCTGGGCAGCACTACTCTGTGAAACCTGTGATCCTGGAAATAACTTGACAGGGTCCTCAAACTCCCCCCAGGACAGCAAGCATCTAGGTACATGCTTCCCCTGGTATTCCAGAAGCCGTTCGGCTGTGCCCTGGGAACACCCCCAATGGCCTTCAGGACACAGGGCCACTGCCCTCTTGTACAGTGTCCTTTTGTACTGGACAGCCAACTTCTCTGTGAACTATTGGTTGGGCAAAAGAGTGGGATTATGATCTTTCCATTCAGAAAACCTGTTAGTGTGTGGGATGTTAACAAAGAGGTCATCTAATATTTAATAAACTGAACAAAGCAATTTCTGATATCACCTTTTATTTAATGTTTGTACAGTGCAACAGACTCTGTGTGTGTGTGTGTGTGTGTGTGTGTGTGCGTGTGTGTGTGTTCACATGGACATACAGGCTGTAAGGACACAGAGATGACACTGTCATTTGATAGATACTTGAAGACATGCTCTGTGCCCACAGCATCTACTACCTATTCTGTATTATTAGTTACATTACATCTGACACCAGTCTTGAATCTGGGTATACTTCATAGAAATGATCATAATCACAATTTTGATACACACAGTTGATCTGGGTGTGTAAAAATTGATGCATTAATTAGAAAGACCCATTACATTGAATTTACACTTTGAAAATATAAGCTAAATTAGACTGTCAGATAAAATTAGAAATCTTAAAAAGGAATAAGAAAAAGATTTTCAAGACAAGGTAGAGAAAACTCTAATTAGTCACGCCTTTTTTATGGGTTCATAATGCCCATCTGTGAAAACTTATGGCCCAATAGAAATAAAATTGTGTTATCTTATGGAATAAAGGAATAAAAATTAAAAATTCCAAAAATAAAAGCAAAATTCTCTTAGCATTAATTGATTCACAGCATGGATAATTTAATACCCAACTCAGGTTTAATTATAAGCCATGGCCAATTAACTAATTTAGTAACAATGTGTAAATAATGGGTAATTTCTATGTTCCAGATGAAACTTTAAGAATTACTATGATACCAAAATTGTTGCAAATAGCAGGATTGTTTTCCTAAACATTTCTGACAATGAAATAGAATAATGTTGTGAAAGTTTAGGATAGAATTTTTTTTTAATTTTATAACTAGTGTTGACATAAATAATGCTTATGGAATTTTCTTACATATTCAGGGAAAAAATCAGAAAGCTGTCAACAGGTCCATTTATCTAGTTTTTTTTTTTTATTTTGAGTACTTATAATTTTAAAAATTGGAGCCAATATCTGACTTAACAGTATGCAAAGCACTGTTCTTGAAGATTTTTCTTTATAAATTCATTAAATTCTGACAAGGAAACTTCAAGGTAGGTATTATTCTAATACTAATTTAGTTGCTGTTTAGAAGCCAAGTACAGAGGAAATACAAACATGCCCAGGCTCACAGAATAAATGTCTGGAATAAACTCAGAAAACCTGCCATTGTACCTATTGAGACTTGGCAAGGAGCCACTCAAAACTCATCCTAGAAGAGGAAAGATAATAATTTGCTGATCAACACTCTAGATACTTCAAGAATGGTAGCTACTGCAACCGGTAATTATCACTCTGATGGAAAGCTAATCTGTCAATTTTGAAGTTTCATTTCTTTCTAAGGGGAACCTGGGGCATCTGGGGAAGACCTCTGCTGAGATGAGTATAAATCTCTGACCTGTGACAAACTCAAGTACTAACTTCATTGTTTCTTTATGCTCAGCAGAAATTAGCAATGAGCAATGGAAGTAAGAAATGTTTATCGAGTTAGTAAGGACTACATTAGAATCCTGGTTTCTTTACTTGATTCTGAGATTTTATAAAACTGCTTTCTCTCTCTCTCTGCTTCAGTCTTATTCAAGTAAGTGCGGATAATGATATCTAATTTATACTTAGAAAATTACGTGATTTCACAGGAAATGCTGCACGGCATTGAGTATGGTTATATATATATATATATATATATATATATATATATATATATATATATATATATTTTAGTTGGGGTTCAATATAATTTAGTTTTCTCCTCACATAATGAAAATATTTAAGGAAGATAAACACTAAATATTCTTGCTTTGCTCTTTAAATCTTGCAATTATGAGAAAGTTACAAGAATATAAGACAGGGTAGTTGTGGTTGATTTCTTAAAACTGTTTTGATTTCCAATAGGATTTTTGTTACATAGTTTATATAATAACTTAAAATGGGTAAAAATATGTTTCTTATTTGCTGGCTTAGTTTTTATCCTCTTAAAATGAATACTTAATCTCATTCAGAAAAAAAATCAATGAATTGCTTTTGGGAAAAAAAAAAAAAAGAAAGTGCTTATTAAATGCTCATTTGAACCATAGCTTTGAAGCAGAATTTGTTTGTTAGTTGATTCTTTTTTTCTCACCTATGCTACCGCTGAAGGCATTTTAGAACCAAGAAAACAGTATTTTGTGGAACATTTTTTGTCTTTAGTAAGTAAATATATCTCTTATGCTCTCAAAATAACTGTAGCTAAGAGCAGCTTGTATAGCTATTTTCTCTAATAACTTGTATCTGAATAAACCAATCCCAAGAGCCTGTGGGAGAGAAAATGTGCCTGTAGCATCCTGGGCCTCAGAGGAATTCTTAGTGTGGAGGCCCCAGGTTCCTGCTGAGAACACCTGCCTTCCCTCTAGAGTGAAACTGCAAGTCCTCAAAAGAAACATGCTTCATGTGAGACTGAATTTCTTCATCATTATGTAGACAGTCAACTTTTCCCAAGATGGTAAGAAGAATATCAAATACCATGGACTGAACCCCAAAAGTACTTTACCTTGTCCAATAACATATATCAGGGCTGTAGTTCAAATACACTCATTAAAATCTTACACACACTCATATAGAGAGATAGGTAGATAGATACACATATATATTCTCTAAGAGAATATATATATATATATGTTTATAAATATATTTATATATATATATACACACATATATGTATAAAGAGAAAATGTAATAATATGAAAAGATGTAAAGTAAAATATAAAAATTATAATTCTGGCTTCTGCAAAATGTGCTATTGGCTTTTGTTCTATTCCAGAAGAGATATGATCAATGTTAATATCCTGGTTAATTGTTCCATATACCTAGGTACCTAATTAGATCCTGCTACGTACTGTTAAAGTGGTTCACATCAACAGCAGTCACAAAAAGTATACTCCAGTTTAGACAAGAATCTAAGACATGAGCTTTGGAGTAGGAACTAGTGACTCTCCCTTTGACGTTCACTGAATATTCCAACATGGCAAATTATTCAACCTACATAAATCTTACCTTCATGGGTATATGATGCTATTTCATGGTTTTGTTTTGAAGTTCTATTAGGTTGTTATATACTTTATATAAATGGTCCAGTGCCTTCCATCGAATAAAGCAATAAATATTAACTATTCAGTATTGGAAGAAAGACAGAGAAACTTCCTTAGAGGTTAGAGCATTTGAACTAAACCAGACTGGGCATGCAAAAGTATTAGAGAGGATGCGCAAGAGAATGAGACAATATTAACAGGAACTAAGAGAAAACTTTATTCTGAATTTGTACATAATATGAAGAGTTCAATTAAGCTACATAATTGCTTCTGAATTGAAGCTTAAAAATATATATAATGCAATCTTTTATTAGTTATAAAAGTATATTAAAATATTGGGCTGGGGATGTGGCTCAAGTGGTAGTGCTCTTGCCTGGCTTGTGCGGGGCACTGGGTTCGATCCTCAGCACCACATAAAAAAAAAATTAAAGATGTTGCATCCACCGAAAACTAAAAAATAAATACTAAAAAATTCTCTCTCTTTCTCTGTCTCTCTCTTTAAAAAAAAAAAAAGTATATTAAAATTTTCTATAATGTGCATTTACTTCTCATTGTAATTCTATTGTGTTTTGTGTATTTTAGGCCGTGTTTTTAGATGCATATATTTTAAAATTTTTAATATTTTCTTTGCTATTTGAACATTTAATTATCAATAAAATAATTTTTCAATCTCTATTTTTTATGTATACAGAACTATAAAATGTCTTGAAAATTTTTAAAACAATTGAAATTATGTAATGTGTACTTTGAAATAAAATGGTGTTAAAGTAGCAATTGGTATTGAAAAATATATACCTGAAAAGTTCCCAGATATAGTAATAAAGCTAAATTAAAATGTATTAGAATGTCACAGGGTTCCCTGTATTTATGAATGACTATTATGTCAATTAAAAATATTTTTAAAATATCAGTAATATTCCTATGTGCTAGCAAAATTTTAGAAATTTTGAAAAAAACCTGAAATTGCGTAGTACAAAAAAGAATGAAAAACATGAGGGTGCATTAAGTAATTAGGTTCCTGATTATAATAAAAACTGCAAAATTTGCTGAAATATCTAAATAAAACAAATGATATGCCAAATTCTGGATCAGAAGACTCAGGATTGAGATATCAATTACAAATTACAAATTACACTTTATAACCAATATTAACCCAATCCAAAAAAAAAAATCAGTGAGCTTCTTTGTAGAAATTGCTAAGTTAAAAAAAAAAAAAGGTGTTGAAGGGTGAGAAAAAATTCTGAGACAAAAACAAAGTTGGAAAAATCATATAATCTGATTTTAAAACTTATTATTAAATTATACAGTATCACCATAGTATTGGTATATAGATCAATGATACTAAAACTAAAGAGCAGAAATAAATCTACATGGATGTGATCTATTGATTCAAAGATGTTGTTAAGGTAATTTGATGTAAAGAGGACAGTATTTTCAATAAAAGATTCGGGGGCAATAGTATATTTATACAGCTGCCAAAGAAATAATATATAGAATATTCTCTGAATATGACAGAATTATGCTAAAACCTCAAGAATATAGTAAAATTTTTGAAATTAATAGTCTAATTCTAAATAAGCCTTGACAACAACTTAATTGGAATTAAAATATAAATATAAATGAACCTTAATATAAATATCCTGGCAATGATCCATGGAAATATGATAAAGGAAAAATAATTAAGGAAGGACTGAGTTAAGGAAAAAAGACTCCCATCTTGAGATTGTATTCAATTAAAAATGAAGCACCCTAGAATATTCTATGATGTTCCATGCATCTGTCATGACCGATACTGAATAAGAAGGACTTAGAAGGGAGGCTGCTTCTGGGAAGAAGGGAGTGTTTCTTCCGTCTCAGCGGGTTAGACTGGTGGTCAAAAGCAGCGCACGCCATCCTTTCATGGCGGATAACTGAACATGCAGAGAACTGAGCAGGAGTCGGGGCTTTTTCACCTGGACATGCTGCTTGCTCTGTAGCCTACAGCAATTTACTTAACACTTCTCTATTTCAATCTCTTCTGCCCTCCAAAATTAGGATAATAGAAACTGAAAGCTTTAGGAGGTTATGTGCAAGATGAGTGTGCCCGTAGGTGTAGAAAGGCTTGGCATCCTCAGAAGAATGGTCAACACATAAACACCAGTCATGTCTTATGAGAGCAGTGTGTGGATGCAAGTTAAAACAATTAGCTTCTGTTGTAGAGTCCTGAAAATTAATGGATATCAAACCTACTCTGTTCTCATCCCTTTAGTGCCCGAGACAAAAAAAAAAAAAGTCCAATTTAACCTAATAATGAGGATAGAGAGGTCAGTTTTTTAAGGAAAATTGTAAAATTTATATGGAGATTTTTTAGCTTCCTCAAGGATCTGTATACATATTGTAAAAATCTATGATCTGCATTTTAATAATCTATATATGTACCTATGCGACTGAGTATGTGGAAACATTAATACTTGATGGAAACTAATCAGAGGTGACAAAAATCAGACTTAACTTGAAGAAAGACATCTACAAATTATATGGGAAGGAGCCAGTGAGTTACCAGAGTTCAGTTCTCTATATTCTACCCTACCTAATTCATAACCTGACATCCATAAGTGCTCAACAATTACCAGTTTGAGAATGAATTGAATGAGTAAACTCACTTCCATAATGTTAACAAGAACTCTTGTGAAAAGATTCAACTCCAAAGTCCAGCTCCAGAGAACACGCCCTCCCTGTGTGTTCAGTGACCAAATGTCCTCTACATTTCCCATGTTACAGTTTGATTACTCTAAGGGAGGTGGAAACTCAGCTCAGTAATGGAGTCAAGAGAGAAGAGGAATGGGGATGCCTGAGGCAAAACCCATGGAAAAGGCCCCATGGGGTGGAGGCAAGAATATGCTAGAGACAAATATGCTTAGAAAACATTAATATTCCCACAAACCACTAAGACTTCTGCTTGGCATTCAACAGGGTACAGTGTAACTAAGTATTCAAGCTCAGAAAATGATGATGGGATGGAGCCTATTTATTTTTATTTCCTACGTGAAATTCACTTACTTCTTGGAGGAGTCATGCTGATAAGGGAAACTTCCATTTGAACAATCGGGGCACTGAGTAAAAGCATGTGAGGCAAGAATTCATAAATGAATCATGAAATACAATATCTACATTTCCAATAACTGCTCTGCATAGAAAAAGAAACATTTCTGATGAGAAATCTATGCATTGTCACCATGCTTCTCTTTCTTCCTAGAAAACAGGAAGAACAAAAGCTGCAAAGATTCATATACAGTCATGCATTTCATTGCAAATTCTAAAAGATTTATATTCACTGGAAATGTTGGAAGTGAATATACAGAAGACTTTGCAATGGGCCAATACAGTCTTTTCTTCTTATTTTCAACAGAGTTAAAAAAAAAAAAACTAACCATTTTTATAAAAACGATAAAATTTAAAGTCTTTAAAATCATTATTGACGTGTATTTAGATTTCTTTACTGGTGTTCCCTCAACAACAACAACAAAAAAACCCAGGGAACATTTATTAAATTTAATCTCCCCTTTCATCTTGTTTGGTTCTTTTTAAAGAATAAACATCTCTTCAAAATATTTCTACTGAAAAATTTTATCATCATATAGCTTTCCTTGAACATAACCACATAATCTTCTTTGTGTACAGAAATTTCTAAAATGACTCTCTCACTAACCAGAAACGTCCAGCTCAATTCATGAAGAGTCACTCTTTGAGACAGTGAGGTCGTGTCCAAGCAGAGTGACCTTCAGGATGACATCAGAGCTGTTGCTTTGCTTTCTTGTAGAAAATGTGTGCTCTATGTCATCATTTAATTATTGTATTTATAAAGTCTACTTTATAAAATGACATTTTTAATCACTGAATTATAAAATAATTGAGACAATTTGAAAAACTGTCTATTTTTCATTTTAAGATTATCGATTTAAAAGTATATAGTAGACAGTGGAACACTGTGGTAGCTATAATTTGAATATGGTGATAAGTAAACATGGTCCCATTATTAAGAAGCTCAGACATTGGCAGAGATGATATGCCAACAGTTTATGATAGTTCCATTAAGAATATAGAATATTAAACTTAAGCCCTAAGCAACTCAATGAGATCCTGTCTCTAAATAAAATGTAAAAATGATCTGGGAGTATAGCTCAGTGGTAAGTGCCCCTAAATCCAATCCACAGTACCAAAAAACAGTAAATAAATAAAAATAAATAACTACAAAAAGGGTTGGGAGAATAGACAGAGTCCTTTCATGTTTGATGTAAACCAGACACCTCAAGACAGTTCCCTCCATTTCCTTCACATGCTTGCCGAGTTAACTCTGGTCGATTTTGAAAGTTAGCAATATGTTTAAGCTAAATATATTTTTCTTTCAAATATCTTACAAATTTAACAGATTTATAAATTACAAATGATAGACAAGGCATACATGCTTTTCCACTATGATGCTTTTAAGCTATTTCTATGTCTGTGTGTGTGTGTGTGTGTGTGTGTGGTGTTTATATGTATGTGTGTCCTAGTTGTGAAATTTAGGTAGCACATAAAATTAATTTAAAATAAACAGTTGAGAATATTGAGGTGAAGTGGGAAATGGTGGAAAAATAAATAAGGCTAACCATAAATAAATGGATGTCATAAAATCTTATATAGTACAAAGATAGAATATAAATGATTTTCAATTCCCTAAGTCATATAAAAATGTCACATGCCTACCATGGTCTAACCACTGAAGATACTCAGAGCTACTGCTCCATCCTAGAGGGTATAAAAACAGATAAGAGACAACCACATAATTATGTATCAGATGGTTTGAAAACTATGGAAAAGATAACAGGTTAACTGGAAAGAGAATAACAGAGAAGAGAGGGCATATTGTTATAGCAGACTCTTAGGAATGGCCTTGTGGATAAGAGAACATTGGAACAAACAAAATGATTAAAACATACAGAACACAAAAGAGGAATCACACAAATACATGGGGTAAACTGTTTCCAGCATAGTAAAGTTAAAATATATATATGTATATTCAGAGAGAGAGAGAGAGAGAGAGAGAGAGAGAGAGAGAGAGAGAGAGAGAACATTATCCCATTTCTGAGGACATGCTCTGTTCCAAGAGATATATTGAGCACTTAACATATTTTAGCTAATTTATACTTTACATGACTCTCAGAGAGATATATACTATAATCGCCATCTATACTATCATCTCCATCTATATTACAGAGTGGGAGGGACCCATTCTGTAAATGTGGCCTGGAACTCATGTCTACTTATATTGAAAGCTAGTGATATTGATTAAAGAATGCTTTCCATTAGAGATGGTACACAAGACTCTGTACAGGTGGTGTGGATGGAAATGCTGAATGTTGCCTAAAATGTAAGTGATTTGAACCCTAACATACCAAAACATGAAAACAGATAAAATTAATACCTCACTCATCTTTCATGGTGTAGAAAAAAGGAATTCACATTTGAAATTTCATTATTACTTGACGTAAGTGTTCATACTTATGAGGTATATACATATGGCCAACAGTGTATGAAAAATAACCAAAATATAAGAAATCATCAGGGAAATGCAAATCAAAACCACAGTGAAATACTACTTCATCTCTGTTAGAAGGTCTATTGTCCAGAAGACAGAAAGTCTGAGAGATCCTGGTGAAGTGAGATGCTCCAGCGAACATCTCCTCACAGAGGCCAACTGGAACAGCTCTCCATGTGCCAACCCACTTCACAAGAGCCAAGGGAGCCAGGCAAGAAACCTCAGTGCCTGCTTTTGGTTTAATAGTGTTCAAAGACACATTGAGAAAGACAGGAAGGAAAGGTTGTCTATGTCATCTCTCACCAAATTCCAAATAGCGCAGTGTGGAGACAATGTCCCCGTCTCGGGAAGGAAGAGGAAGCTTAACCTCAGACCTTATATTGAAACTCAGTACCAGACTTGCCATGGTGAAACCCAGGGCCAGACAGAGCCCACACTGCCCCTGCCCCAAGGCCAGCACCAACAGATTGAACTTTCGTCCCCTCGGTAGCCACAGGGCTGCCTTTGCTTTACCTCTCTCAACCTCAGGCAGCTAAGGGAAGAGCCAAACTCCACCCAGTAAGGGGACAGGGCAGGAAAGAGATCAAGGCACTTTATTATGGAGCTTAGTGCCAGGCCACCATAGTGAGACCCAGAACCAGGTACAGCCAAAGGGCTCTAGTCACAGGTCAGAGGGAACAGATGGAGCCTTTAGACTGGCCTCAAAATCAGGCCAAAATTTGTATCCCAGACAGAACTGTGTTCCCATCATGTTCCCTAATGTACTAATGTAGGCCACACATGAGCTTGGCACTCTCCCAGGCTGTTGAGGAACCTATATCATGAGACTCAGATATGACCCAGCGTAACCTCAGCCTGGATGGCCAGATAACTGTCTCCACCACCCACTGTCAAACTTGGGCAGTAATGAGGAGTAGTAATAAAGCCATTGCAGAACAGGGCAGGAAAATGAGACCAGGACTGTGCCTTGGAGCTCAGTGTCCAGCTGGTCAACATAACACTGGGCAACACCTATATTTTGTCTAGGACAGTGCCTGTAGTTATTAACCCTGGACCTTCCTAGTTGCCAAGTGAAAACCCAAATGCCTATAAAATGAATTTACATCCTGACCAGCATCTCCTTCTGCCGCAGACTGGCTGCAGGAAAGTAACCGGGGGGGTGACGAGCAACTTGTGTACATTGACACAGCAGGAGTGGTATTTATACATTCCACACAGCTTATCTAATTAACATAAACTAGATACAGCAGTCAACCAATAAGAAATCTCCACACTTAATGGCTCTCTGGCTCCACCTCACAAACCACTCCCTCTGGCATTTTGCCAGGCGCCATCCAGACTTGTTTACAGTCTCTAACATCCTTGGTTTGGTTACAGAGTCTTGAGGCCACCTCAGCAGTAGGTAGCACAGTGCGACATGGGTGTGGGGCCTAAACCCATGATGGTCTGGGCTCAGCAGGTTGTGGATTCTGGGTACCATCTACATTACAGCTTTGACAGCCATTCCTTCCACAACTCCAGGCAGTACAAAACAGAGATATCAATTGTCTTATTGGGGGAGGAAAAAAGAGATAGATATGATGTCATTAGTTAGGAGCTTGGAGGGGTTTGTCCACAGTGAGGCCCACAGCTGGGCAGTGACTACAGTGAGAAGTTTGGGCCTATCCAGGGCCCAGGGGAAGGCTTGTGGGATGAGCTGCCCTTTTCTCACAGTCAAGACAGTTCATTTACAACAAGCCAATTGTCTGACAGAACCAACCTGCACTGGGGAGCCCCCTAATGCTGAAGCACAGACAGACAACACACCTATAGCTGACTCACAGCAAACCTGGTCTTCTGGTGACCTCTGGGGCTGAAATAGTAGAAGTATAAAAAGGATGAGAAAATAAGTAGACTGCTTAGAATTCTGGAAGGACAAAGTCAAACAAAGTCAGAGGGGGATGATGGAACTAAGCCTCAAATCCTTCAATGCACGGATGACATTATATGACAATGAGCATCAAGAGCTTCCAGGTAGCCATGACCTTATCGAATGAACAAAACAAGGTGTCAGTAATGGACAGTTTAGCAAGTGATATCTGCTAACTCCAGGACTGAGGATTCAAAATGGTCATTTTAAGGAAACTCTGTAAGCATCAAGAAAAAATAGAGAAATGATTCAGTACTCTAGAAGAGCAATTTAACAGAGATACGGAAGCGATTTTAAAAATATCAAATGGAAATCCTTGAGCTAAAAAGTATGCTATGGGAATTAAGGATGAGATAGAAGACATCAGTAACAGAATAGGCCAAACAGGAGAAAGTTTTATTGGGTCTGAGACAGAATATTAGAAAGTACTAGTTGGACTAAGAAAGAAAAGAATGAAGGGAAATGCAGAAAGTTTACAGGAACTTTGGAGAAGTATTAAAATAAAAAATATTTGGGTTATTGGGTTTTTAAGAAGGTCTTGAGAATACCAAAGAGGTAGAAGTGTTACCCAAAACTATCATAACATAAAACTTAACAAGCCTAGCAAAAGATATGAACATCCAGGTGAAAGAAGTTAAAGGTCACCAGTCAGATTAACTCAACCAAGTTTATCCCAAGACACACTGCCAAGCTTTCAAGGTAAAAAAAAAAAAATAAAGAAAAGATTCTCAGGGCAACAAGAGCAAATAAAAATAACACAAAAGTCACCTGAAAGCTCACTTCTCAACAGAGACCTTAGCTAATAAAGAATGGCGTGAGATTTTCACAGTAGTGGGGAAGGGGGAGGACTGCCAACTGGGAAGACTGTACCTAACAACTATAAGTCACAAATAGTAAAGAAAGACAAGGAAAGTCACTATATGATGATAAATAGGTTGATTTAACCAGAGGAAATAACAATTCTAAATATATCATCACAAAATATCAGTGCATCCAAATATATAAAGTTAATATTAATAGACCTAAAGGAAAGATATCCTGCAATACAGAATATCAGAATTAAACTACACCTCAGAACAACTGGATCTAACATTCATCTGTGAAATATTCCATTCATCAGGTACAGGCTACACATTCTTCACAAAGTCCACAAAACCAACTCCAGGATAGTATATATGGTAGGTCACAAAACAAGTCACAAAGAATAAAAAAAAAAAAAACCTGAAATTCTATCATTTCTGAACACAAATAAAACTATAAATCAATAAGAAGAAAAGCTTAGGAAATGATGGAGTACATGAAAAAAAATGGAGTACATGATAATTTACTCCTGGACAAAAGCCAGATCAAGGAAGAAATTAAGAAAGAAATTTTAAAATTTCCTCAAACAATAGAAAATCAAAACACAACATACCAAACTATATGGGATACAGAAAAGGTAGTACAAAGAGGGATGTTCATAGCAACCAACCACTGCCTATGTCAAAAAAAAAAAAAATCTGGAAATTATCAAATAAATAACATTTCTGAAACTCATGTGACTTTAAAAATAATAACAAATAAAAAACTAGTAAAAGGAAAGAATAAAGATCAGAACAGAATTAAGTGTAATACAAATCAGAAATTAAATGCAATAAATTAACAAAGTAAAGAGCTTTTTATTTAAAAAAAAAGATAAAATTGGCAAACCTATAACTAGGCTAATCAACAAAATGAGACAGAAGATTCAAATAAAATCAGATATTAAAAGGTACTCACTATAATCAATACTAAAAACAATAACAAAAACAAAAAGACACACAAATGATCATTAAAGACTAATACAAGCCACTTTAGGCTAATTAATTTGAAAGCCAAGAAGAAATTAACAAATTCATGGGCAAGTGCACTTTACCATGATTGAATCATGAACAAGTAGAAGATCTGAGCCCACCGATAGTGAGTAGTAATAGTAAATCAGTAATAAAGGTTTTCCCACCAAAGGAAAGCACTCAACTAGATGCCTTGACTGCTGCATTCTATGAAACATTTAAAGAAAAACTGTTACTAATTCTTTTTAAATTATTCCCAAAATTTAAAGAGTAGGCAATTTTTCAAAACTAATTCTAGGAAGTGAGCATTATCCTCGTACTAAAACACATAAAGACACAACAACAATAAAAAGAAAACTATAGAATGTAGGTGAAAAAAAAAAAAAAAAACAAAACTCAACAAAATACTAGCAAACAGAACCCAGTAGCACTTTCAAAAGTTTATTCACTGTGTTTTAGTGGAATTCATCCAAGGGATAAAAGTATGATTCAACAAGTCAATTGATTTGACACACTACATAAACAAAAAGAAGAATAAAATTCACTTGATCATCTCAATAGATGCAGTAAAAGCATTTGATGATCCTTCATCATACCCTTAATGATAATCCTCCCAACAACTAGGTTTGGAAAGAGCATCATCAAGATTATAAAGGCTTTCTAAGGTTGGATGCCACTTTCATCAATTTTATTCAATACACAACTAGGCTTCCTACCCAGGATAATCAGGGAAGAGAATGAAATAAAGTGCATCTTAATTAGCCAGGAGGAAGTCAAATGTCACTGTTTGCAGACAACATGATTTTACATAGAGAAAACACCAATGATTCCACAAAAAAAAACTATTGTAACCAATATATTTAACACAATTGTGATAAAGTTAACCTACAAAAGGTAGTAGCATTGCTATGTACTTTAGCCATTTATATAAAATAGATATAAAAAAAATCCCATTTCAAATAGCTACAAAAAATACTGAGTAATAAATTTAACCTAAGAGATAAAATATTGCTACAATGAAAATTGTAAAATAAATAAACAAACAAATAAATAAATAAATAAAAATTTATGGTAGCAATTGAAGAGCATATAAGAAAATATGGAAAGACATCCCATGTTCAGGAATTTAAAGATTCAATGGTAGTAAAATTTCTATGTCTTCCCCAAACTGCGCACAAGAATTAATGCAATCTCTATCGAAATATCAATGATCTTTTTCAAAGAATTAGAAAAAAAACTACAATTAGTATGAAACCCCATAAAAACCCAAATAGCAAATCCAATCTTGAGCAAACAGAAAGAAGCAAATGGCATTATATTACAAGACTTCCAAATATACTACAAAGTTGCAATAATCAGAAGAGCATTGTATGGGCACAAAAACAGACACAGATCAATGAAATGGAATATAGAGCCTAGAAGTAAACCCATGCATGCACCTGCAACTGATCTTCCACAAAGATGCTGACAACATGCACTGGAGAAAGAACACTCTCCAATAAATGTGCAGGGAAAATTATATATTCACATACAGAAGAATGAACCCAGGCTCTCCTCTTTCCAGTTAAGAAAACAAATTAAAAAATGAATTAAATACCTAAATATAAGACCAGAACATGGAAATACATAAGAAGAAAACACAGGGGAAACATCAACACATTGGAATGGACAAAGAATTTTTTGGACACAAACTGAAAAGCACAAGAAAAAAAGAAAGACAAAAATAGACGAATGAAATTGCATCAGATTAAAAAGTTTCTGCATGGCAAAGGAGGCCATTGACAGAGTGAAGAGACATCCAACAGGTTGGGAGAAAATGTGTGCAAACCACACATCTGACAAGGGGTTAATATCCAGAACATGAAAGGACGTCAACTCAATAGCAAAAAATAAAAATAAATCAATTAATCTAAAAGGTCATTGTCCAGGTATTTCCAAAGACGACATAAAAATGGCCAATGAGCATATGTAAAAATGCTCAATCATCCTGTCATTTGCAACAACAGGGATGGAACTTCAAGTCCTTATGCTGGGTGAACTGAACCAGGCACAAAAAGAGGAGTGCTATAAGATTCCATTCTTATGTGGACTCTAAAATGTCGATCTCATAGACGTGGAGGATAGAAGGGGGATGCCAATGGCAGTGGAGAGCAGGTAGGAGAGAGGAATGAGGAGAGGTTGATTAACTCCTACTGAGTTATGGAGAAACAGGAGAAAGTAATTTTGGTATTCATTGCACAGTAAGGTGATCACAGATAATGAGAATGTAATGAACTGTTTTTTAAGGGCTAGAAAAAGAAATTTAAGACAAAAATTTAAAAATGCTGGTAAGGATAAAGACTCATTTTTAAAATTGTAATGAAAACAGATATATTAAAAACTACTGTGCATGTGATTTTATAAATCATAAGCATTTATACTGATGTCCTTTCGGTCAATGTTGTATGATTATTCCTATAAGCCTGAATATTTTTTATTTTGTTGCACACCATTTTTGCAATTATAGAAGGATTTTCCTTGTTTCTGTCCTAACATATTTTTAATACAATGAAAACGAATAAAATGGAGGTTTATGAGCTATGACCCAACACTTATTATTGATTTGGCCTTTCCCCCCGCCTCCTGTTTACCAAACAAAGAACACACTTGCCTTAGGAAAAAAAAAAATAAAATCTCATAAGATGTGAAAGTTATATACTTTATGAAAAAATATATTCTGACCATTTAGAGGACGTGAACTAAAACAAATGTTACAAGACTCAGACAACAAATTCAGCTCAAAAACAGAAGTTACTTGGGCATCTGTATGAGTGGTATTCTCAAGGAGAATGACTACTTGACCAGAATAGGGTAGATATAGAAAAATGCAATCAAGAGATCTAACGAGAGATGTATGGAAAATTATTAATTGTACCAAAGCCATGATAAAGAACATCGAAGGAAATGAAGAACAATTATATCAGGATGGGTTTTATGAGACAGGAAATGCTGTGCTTTGGATAATAAATGTCCCCCAAAGTCATGTACTAAAGGCTTCATCATCAGCCTCTGGCACAACTGGAAAATGACACAACCCTTAGGGGGCAGGGCCTAGATCATTGAGGTGTGGCCTGGAAGTGCGTATTGGGACCCTGGTCCCTCTCTCTGTCTTTTTCTATGCTTCCTGGTTGCTATAGATGAGCAGCTTTGTTCTGTAATCTGCTGACCTCCATGAAGGTCTTCCTGGGAAAAGGCCCCAAAACAATGAAGCCCCTGATTAGAAACTGAAATTTCTGAAACTGTGAACCAAAATAAACCTTTCCTTCCTTTAAGTTGATTTATCTCAGCTATTTTGTCAGAGCAACAGGAAGTTGGTTAACTGTAGAAACTGTCACTATCAAATACATATTCTTGCCAAATTTCTAGTCTCCCTCAAATCAGTCTATAAATTTAATGCAATCAAACACAAAATTTCAACAAAAGTTTTTATGGGGCTAGAAATACTAATTAAGATATTCAGACAGAACAGCAGTAAGAATAGATAAGACAATTTTGCTGAAAATAGGTGGAAAATCTTTCTGATCAGGAATAATCACATACAATAAAGTTATTAAGTCACTGTAGTAGTGCAAAAGACTTAAATGTAGTAGTGAAATAGAATGAGATCCCAAAAGCAGACTCACAGATATAATGAATTAAGCATAAGAGAAA
Organism: Callospermophilus lateralis; assembly: GCF_048772815.1. Taxonomy (NCBI): domain Eukaryota; kingdom Metazoa; phylum Chordata; class Mammalia; order Rodentia; family Sciuridae; genus Callospermophilus; species Callospermophilus lateralis. Next base: position 9,636,690 of record NC_135318.1, read on the forward strand.
ATAAATGTTGCAGATTGCTGTGAATAGATAGAACAATGGTGTTAGAACAATTGGTTTTCTAAATAAAAGGAAATTAAATTTTATCCTTACTGTACATAATACCAAAACATTAATCAAAGGTGGATTAAAGGCAAAAAAGAAAAATTAAATATACAGATCTTTCAAAGAAATGTAAAGCACATAGAAACACAGTTGATGGACTTACGAGAGTTAGTCACTGAAGAAGTGACTTGGCTTTGGGTCGCTGGGTTTTGGAGAACTGATTTCTGAACACACACACACACACACACACACACACACACACCTTCATGCCAAAAAATAAAATCACATTATATACTTTCATTTTTGCTTTCCGTTTTCTTTTATATTTAGTAATGTTGTATGAATATATGGCCTGCATTTAAATCTTCTTTGAAAAATGATTTAAGGACTTCATGATTCCCCTTTGTACTGCACCAAAATATATTAACTAAGACTTCATACCTTAGACAAGATGGCTGCTTCCAGGTGTTTATGATAATAGATTACAGTTATGATGATTGATTTTACATATGATTATTTTTTCATCATTTCTGTAAACATTCCCTTAGAAGAGCTACTGGAAATGTGTTGAAAGCTGGGACCAGGTTTCAAGTACTGATCCATGCTATTATTTTCAAATATTTATCCTAACTAATAATCCTGTTTGCAATATGTAAGAATCTTTTCACCCCCACTTGGCCAGACCTGGTAGACTCAGATATTCATTTGCTTTTATTTTCCTCTTTGTTGCTATGTGGGTTGATTTTACTAACTTAATTAAGCAGTGAGTTTTCATGATTTAATCATATATCTTTGATTAAAATAAGTAAGACTAAACTTTTCTTTTGAAAGTTGTTTCATTAGCCCATTTTAATATTAGGATTTTAGATTTTTATAATAATTTTACCCATTTGTATTTATTATTCCCTTAAAACTTCATTTGTATTTCAAAGATCCCATCCATTTCTAAGTGGAGCTAAACATTCACTTAATTTTCCTGAGAGATTGCTCTTTTACATATTTTTTCAACATTTAACTCATAAAGAAATTTTAAATCTGGTTTAATGGGTTTAAAGACTTGAACATTCTACTTCTGCTCAGTAGGTAATTCCCTCTTCCTGCTGCCTTAGTGTTCAGCGAGTTCACGAACATGGAAAAGTTGATATTGTCTCCTGGCTTTCCCAGGGAATTGCAGTGTTAACAATTCACGTGTTTTCTGTGTGGCTTCTCTCATAACCAGAAGTTGCTCACTATTTAAAATTATACTATTTCATTCTCTCAGAGATAGACATTTTACCACAGCTGCCCAACACTTAGAACATTAGTTTCCTAGTCAACTGAGCGTTTTTGAAACAAGATTTGATATTTTAATGATCAGTAAGCCTTAGCCCTTTATTTAAATTCATATCTCATAATAATTGTAAATTACTACAGGGCATGAACTGCCGTGTGTGGCACAGAGGTCTTTAGGGCCTCAGCGGTTCTGGCTAGGAGCAGAAGAACAGGATTCTAAGCTTTTGGAAGAAGAGAGCTCCTTCTCCCGCTAAGGATCCCCGTGACAGGCTCCCAGGTCCCTTCTCTATCCTGTCGGTAGGTCTGACAAACCCACTGCCATGGGTATTGTTCTGCAAACTGCTGCAGTTTTACGGTTACCTCTGAAAAGGAAAAGATTATACCCCCATATCTGTGTGCCTTAAAACACACAGGCTTTATTATTTTGTTCACTAGCGATTTACTTTTTCAAGGATACCCTTTGTTCCAAGCATCTTGGCAATGCTGACTTCTTTTTCTTTGGGTGTTTAATAATTTGGACATTGACTTGGGAAGAAGCAATACCTGTAGAACCACGAGCCAAGGTTATGGTATCATTCTGTCACCTTATTTTTGTAGTCTAACACAAAAAAGTGTCTTTCTAAGTCTTTCAAGTTTAGGTATTATTATAACTTGTGATTGACTTTGGGGGATTTTTAGTATAAGTTTTACCATTTTTGTACACATCAAAATTTTTTAAAATATATTTTTTTTAGTTGTTGAAGGACCTTTATTGGTGCTGAGAATCGAACCCAGTGCCTCATGCATGCTAGGCAAGCTCTCTACCACTGAGCTACAACTCCACCCCACATTGAAATTTTTATTATTAAAGAAGCAACTTTTTATTATATGACATTACCAGATACTAAAAGTATTGAAATACAGCATTGCATCTTTGAGAAAACTACTAAAATCATCTTTAAATGGTGTCTGTTATCTGGATAGTGCTGGGAAGTGTTCACTTATAACGCCATTTAATGGCTGTACTGTCTTCCTTGTTATGTGTATATGGAAAAGCATTTACAGTTTTTCAATGTGTGAACATTTATGTGGCTTCCTAATTTAAAATATTATAAGTGAAAATGTAAGAAATAAGAGATGTATTTAAACCTATGTTCGTATCCCGAATTACTTATCCTTCAAATGTGGAGTTCCTAGTTCAAAGGATACACACATATCTAGAGCTCTGGGTGAACATTTTCAACTGTTGCCTAGAAAGGAGTATGAGAGTGCATACCTTGCCAGATATTGGCCCTCCTTAATGCCACTTCTTTTCCTTTTGCTTGTGTACCAATTCATGGGAAAGACCAGTAAATCATCATTCTAAATTTGTATTTGATAACTTAAACCAAGCATATATTCATCTTATCAATTTTTCATACATATTTCTTATTTCTCAATGTCTTAATTTGTAAAAAAAAGGATAGGACTCTGCAGCTATAAAAAAGGGCGTTTCATGGAGAAGTTTATATAAAAGCAACCTGACTCAGGCCGTGCGGAGCTGTGGGTGCTCATGGACCATCCTCTGGCCCCTGCTGCTCCAGTCTGTGGCTGAAAGCAGTGGAACAGACACTGAGGATCCTAAGGCAGATGATCCAGGGAGTAAAGCCCATAGTCTCAATGTCATTTCTACATTTTTCCTTCTGTGAGAAAGGCTGATTTTTATTCACAGTGACCTAGACATGCACTTTTCTTGTGAAGTTTCAGTGCAGATGAATTTCATAACAAGAGTTCTGTAATAGAATCTGAAGTTATTAATTGCCAATTATAGTTTGGTCTTCATTTCACTTCAGCACGGAGTAAGAGAGATAGGGCTGAGGATCCTGGCTTGTTCAATTTAAAAAGTGGAGGAAATTTAATTTGTTTAAATCACATTTCTCCTAGGGAAAGGCCAGAGACATCCTCATTTTTTCCAGTTCATTTTTCAAAAACTGCATTTGTTCAGTAGAGAAAGTCTCAAGTCAAAATAGCAATGGTTATACAAAGGGGGGACTTTTGGAGCTCGAATGCACCTTTATATTTTTCTTCAAGATTATTTACCAACTGTATGTTTAGATCACAAGTACATTTTATCTAAGTCTACTAAATTAATTAATTCACTCCCTAGGAACCATGTTTATTACATGGTAAATTTTATACACTTCTCTCTTTATAGATACATCCAATAACACTAATCATAATCTCAACAAAGAATTTTATGACAAGAAGTAATTATAGAACTGACATTGTTTTATCAATCAGTTCACTATTACCCAAAGAAATATCTGATGAAGTATGTTGAGAAACCATGTGGTCAAACGTCTGTCTTCCACAATACTTGCAGCTCAGAAAGGACTACATAGTATTCATCTATGTAGCCCTAAAGCCTAACATGAGCTCTGTCACCCACCTTGAGGGAGCTACTAAATATCTGCCAAATGAAAGATTTTTTAAAAGTCAAATATCAAGTTCTGTGTAATATAATAGCCAATATTTTACCACTATTACAAAAGTAATTCCTGATACATGTAAAAATTTGGAGGAGGAAAGCATATTTATCATGCCATTTCATTCTTTTCATGTAATGATTGGCTTACAAGATAAATTGTGAAACAATATCAGAAAAAGGCTAATAATCAAGCAATTCAGGCATGGTAGAGCAAAATAGCACAGCTATTCACTTTATGTCTGAAGGATCTTAATGCCACTCTTTTCCAAATGCATAGTAATATTCACACAGAGACACATTCGTTTATTCAATTTATGTTAACTGAGCACCTGCCAAAGTTTGCACAAGGCACAGAGGTGAATAAAGCACATTCAGAAACTTCAGAAACCTCAGGAAGGTTAGTGTGTGCAGCAACAGGTAGATATGAAAAGATGAAAAAATTGCATCTTGCAATTGCTGAGGTCACCCAAGGCAGTTGATGGTTTGGCGACCTGTAACACAGCTGTAGGACGACATTAGCTGTGTCTTCTCAGAAGAATCCATGATGCCTCTTCTTGAATGAAAGGAAATGAACACTCATGGAATCATGGGTACTGTCTTCATGCTATGCTCACATTATGCTCAGAGCATAGTTTAGCAAAATGAACCAAAATAAAATTTTAATTACAACCAAATTAAAATGCTGATAGATTGTATTCAAATGGAAGTTCGAGTATTGGCTTTTTGATCCAGGAAAAGTCAAATTAATTCTCTAAGATACTCTTTCTTCAACTGGCAAATGTAGATATTAGTATATATGTATAAAGTCATTGCAAAGGTCAAAAAAAGACCCATGTGAAATGTCCAGAACAGTTACTTCTGTGGGAAACATGATGTCCACTGAACAAAATAGGTGAAACTAACTCAAGTAAGCAAGAATGCAAGATATAGCAGATGCACAAGGCATGGACTCTTTTTTTCTTTAAGAACACATAGGCTAAGACAAAGAATGAATATTGATATAATTCAGAGACTATAAAATATACGACATAAATACAACATGAATGTACTTGTAACATTATATCATCTGATATTAGATAGAACTATATATCCAACAAAGTAAACTATATAATATAAAAGTGAATGTTCTTACGTTACAGAGAAAATAGTGTAAAAACAATATATGTGTGTGTGTATGTGTGTGTGTATATGTGTATATATATATATATATATATATATATATATATATATAAAACATCAAACACAAGGAAAGCAATAGATAACATTTACTGAGACCTCAGTATGGGCCAGAAGCTGAGCTTGAGAACTTCATATGCAGTAAAGTCATTTGCTATCCCACAGCAAATTCCTGGGAAATAGATATTATTACCTTCATTTTACAGATGAAGATATTGAAGTTCAGGAAATTTTAAATGTGACTCTAAAAACTTACAGCTGCTGAATGACAAAGTCAGGCCTTAATTCTTGGTCACAGCCTTCATCCTTCCATTAAAATTTTTATTATTATTTTTAAATAAATAAAACAAAATCAGAGCTGGGTTCTGCTCTGGGCTTTGAAGAAAAGGTTCCCTCCCTCTCTCTCTACTTCCCCCAGCCTTCTGCTCATTCTTCCCTTGGCACATGGTCACTGTTCACACTCTGGGGCTGTGATGTACACATTTTTAAGCATTTATTTTGTTTTCAAGTTATTCTGGGACCCAAATATCAGAAATCCAGAATTAGGGGGAGGCAAGTGAACTTATCTCAGAGGTGATGTCAAAGCTAAGGAAGCACAGAAAAACTCAGTAACTAAAATAAATAATAGTTAGTGCCACATTTTAAAACACAAAATATAACAAAAACTCATAATCCATGATGAACCAGATGGTGAAGTCATATATAAAAAACAGGATACAAAACCTGTATTTATATGACTTTACTTGCTCACCATTTTCCCAGCCAGGGTTCTAATAAAGCTTTATTCACAAAACAAGCAGGCAGTCTGGGCCCATAATTTGCCTACATGTTCAAAATATTGCATTAAATATCAATCGTACCAATTACGGAGTCATGTGTGTCTGGCTTCTCTCACCCTAGCATTAGGTCATAATCTGAACAGAAATCCCCAAAGTAAAATGTAGTAGTGGTGATATTTTAATTTTCAGGGGAACCAAATGTTTGCCCAGGGGAACTCTGCAGGTATCTTCTTCCACTTTTCCAGGCCTTACCACCTCAGTCGCTCAGCCCGCTCTGAGTCTCCTTAGATGCAAGGTTGGAGCAACTCCAGAGAAACCCCAAGACTGCAGAGCCTGCAGTCCAGGGAAGCAATGCTCTTCACCCAAAACGTAGGCCCTCGTTAGGGAACAGAAGGCTCTCAGGGCAGTGAGTTCCTGCATCAGCACTCCACCGTGCAGCAGAGGTGGAGCTTAAGCAATAGCTGGAGTGCTCTCCAGACACATCTGGGATCTCAGACTGCAGTTGTTTTCATTCCTGTGGTATTCAGCTTTCTTGTTTCTTATTTTCATTTCAAAATCAGCAAACGATACAGATGTGTGTGCATCCATAAACAGACACACACACACAGGAGCGCGCGCGCGCGCGCACACACACACACACACACACACACACAGAAGTATTCATACATAATGCTCATGAGACTGAAGAAAAGACTTCCACCCCTTCTTTCAGTGTGGCAGCTGCTTAATTGAAGCTTAAGGGGATATCAGAGATGTCAGGAGAATGCATTTTCTCCCGAAAAATCTCTGCTTGGAAAGAGAAGAATATTGACCTGGGCAGAGTCAAGGTGTGCGTGTGCGTGCTGAGCACCCAAGGAACTGTTGTGATTTGTGCACTTGACACTGGTCAGAGGACCAGTTTTTACTTCCTCTCTCTGGGACTGGTGGATACTCACCTGCCTTTCATTTAATAAGCTCCACAAATGGCTGGGAGGTTCTCAGTGTGTGGACACTATCCAGGGTCCTTCCCTGAATGGGCTATGTCCAGGGACCTTTCCATTCAGTCCCCTTCCTGACCTACTTAAACACCCAGAGATAGCTACTAAATAAGATCTTCAGATAAAGAAATCTCAGGTGTATTTTCTTTGTCTCAATGTGATTTCTTCTACCAAAAATTACTTATCACTGGACCTAACACCTCTAAAATTTTGGTCCCGGGAAGCTTGACAACACAATACTCAAATTAAGACCTGCTTGCTCTATCCATCTTCAGGGACTAGTCACAAGAACATGATACCCAGAATTCCTAAATAGAACTGTAATATTTTGGGGAACTTTCATTTCCAACGTACTAGAGACCATAAATTGCTTCAGTTTCACGGGCAATTTGGGAATCTTTTCTTCATTGAACTGAGACCAGACTGCTATATCTTTAACCTTCTATACAAAAACATGTGGCCATATCCAATAACATAAATAGAACAGATATTATAGCTCAATTTTTCCAACAGTCTTTAGAAAGAAACAATCTACATTCTGGTCTACTTCCCATAAGCAGTGTAAATTTGGATGAGGCACCTAAGCCATCAGTTTTCTCCGGAAAAAAAAAAAAAAAAAAAAAAAAAAGAAGAAGAAGAAGAAGAAAAATTGAAGATGATGATTTGTCTCACAAAGTATTATTCTGAGTAAAAGCTGGGAGATCATTTTTAGGATTTCATGGCTGAACGGGTATTGATTGGGACAACTTAATTTTTGTGACCCAATCTGCTAAAGGGGCAGAGGAATAGGACACTGAGTAAGTGTGCTAGCTACATGATTCTGAAATGATGGGTCATACCCTAAGCATTTTCCCCTGTTGGGAGGGTTCACCACTGACAGTATTAAATGTACAATGTCATTAGAAGAAGGGGGACAGAAGAGAGTGGATCTTGGAAACACCAGGAGTTATTTCTAACCAAAAAGGGACAGGGTGCTTCAGATTAATATCATCTTCATATTTTAAGAAGAAGCCAAAATTATTTTTGAATGGACACATAGAGTACATGGAGAGATATGGAGCAAGGATAATCATTTGCAAATATTGATTTCCCTGGGAATGCAGAAAATGTTCCTGAACTCACTACCATCTTGAGTCATTAAAATGACTATCTCTTAGAGTTAAGGTGATTCTCTTTTCCCAGTGGGGTGACGGAAGGACCATAACTTGTTGTTTTGTTGTCTGTGTCAATTTAATATGTATTTTCTGAACCTCTCTGTGTATCAGCCTGTCAAGTAGGTAATGGGAATATTTTATTAGCTGTATTTCTTGTTCTCCCTGATCTAACTATGCAATAATGTTAAGTGACCAATAAATGAGTAACTACAATTGAGATTAGAATACAGCAGGGAATGAGGAATTATAATGTATTCTACCATTTACAAAGGACTTACCCAGTGGATAACATGATCATGATACTAACCTATGTAGATCATGCCCATGTCGATCATGGGAAGGCTCTCTTTCTTCATGAGGGGCATGTCTCATATTTTCTACTTGCCCTGCAACTTTGAATATCCTCCCATTATCTGAGTTATTCTTATATAAATCCCACCATCCATCTTCTTTCTTATCCCTTTCGCATGTGATCATAATGCCAATAATCAGAAGCACATAGTTTGGACTTCAGTTTGGAATAAGAAATGAAAGCGGAGTTTCTTGTGTAGAATAGCAGTTTCAGGGGAGTTCTTGGAAGCAGTGCTAAGTTTGGCACTACTTCAGTGGGATGAGCAGTGTCCTCCAAGGTCGAGTTTAGGGCACAGCATCGGACTTTGATCATGGAAGCTTAGATACCCGAAATTCCCAGTGCTTCTGGGAGCTCCTCAATATCATCATGATAAGTTAATTTTCTAAAATAATGCTTAAAGTGCAAACGTGGATTCTATTGCTTGTAAATAACTCTGACGGTTATATTCATGTGTTGTAGATGAAGAAACTCAATTTCAAAGCGTGGACAGACTTATCCAAGATGGTGACTTAGGAAATGATGGAAATGCGAATTGGCACCTGGCCTGTGTGATTACAAAGCCCTTTCTGTTCCATTATACTGTTCTTTCTTGCATCATAATGCATACCAGTCTCACAGCCTGGCTAACAATCTATCAAAAAAAGCAGCTCATCAATTATGCAGGGAAGGAATCTCTCTGTACCCAGGGTCTAGTTTAGTTAGGGTGAACATTTGGGCCAGACTGCCCAGGACTGCCCGAGTTTACACTCCCACCCTCCTTAGCTTAACTTTAAGTTATGTTCCATGGTGAACCTAAATTATTGATTGATTTCTTCATTAAATGGTCAGAAATTTGTCAAAAACTTATTCCACCCAACCACTGTCCTTCAGGTAAAGCTTAGGAAGGACTTTGACATAGATCCCTGCTTCTCATCTGCCTTTTACTATCAGTGACTTTGAGAAAAATCACTGAATCTCTATATCCCCTGAGTCTTGCCTTGATTATTAATAATTGCCTCATTGTTCTGAAAGTGTTACGTTTCAGATGGCAAATTATATTATAGCCCTAGGGATGGTGTTTAGGGATGACTGTTTCACAATGTTCTGTTAAATTAATAAATAACTAGATGATATCATGAGAATTCGATGATATTTAATCTGATCCTTTGAGAACAGGACTGGGGTAGAGTTGAGGCAGAATCAATAGGAACTACTCAGGTGGGGAGGTCTCCATGTAAACTATGCTCTCCAGAAGTGTGATAGTTCTTCTTACCTGACAAATTTCATCCAATGATTATTTAGTTGGCAAGAATTGGGACAGGTGCAAATTTTAAAACTACCACAAATACACACACCACTGACCTAAAAACGAAAGAATCCTTTGGAATTCTTCCAACTCAAAATCAGAAACCCAAACTTTTTACTGTTGTGTGTGAAAAGAGAAACCTTTATTAACATCCTTGATTTGTGCAGCTGTAAATGACTTTAAAATATAATGAAATATTTCCCACCTAGCCATCAAAATGTATCAGTCAAAAGTAATGGTAATTTGTGTATAGTGCAATTATATTTCGACAGGTAAGTTAACAATGCATCATCCAAGTTTTATATAATTAGAACATTCTCTTTTTTTTTTTCGAATTACTGACAGAAGCTCTTTCTCAGCCTGTCTATATTTTTCCCTGTTGGAAACTTCAAGGAGCTCCTAACAAAAGAGTGGCATTTACTTGGGGCTGAGAATAAGCAAATAGACTAAAATAAATGAGATCTGAATAAAATTATTGCAAAATTCAAGCTCACTTAAATCTGTGTCTTTATTTGGGTTAATGTGCTTTAAAAAATTGGCTTCACTTTGTAATGCCCAAATACTCCCTCTGGATTTATAAGTTGCTCAGTTACTTTGAGTGAAGCAGCTCTAGTATGTATTGATGATTGATGTCCTGCCTGCTTCCAAACTAGACCAGAGGCAGCTTGCCACACACATATGCGAGTGTAAATGTAGTTATAGAAACAGAGATGGAGATATCAATGTAGATGTAAAAGTAGCCACAGGAGAGTTAAAATGCAAATAAAAGGAAAGAAAAATTTATGAAGAAAGGAGGTGATAGCTATGTCAGGAAACAATTTGAAATTTATTCAGGACTCCCCAGCAGCCAAGATAAAAAGGGAAAGAGAATTGATTATATAGCAACCAGGTCTCCCAGAAGGTTCTCTGAAGTATCAATCATGATCAGCTTCAACAGGCTGCCCATCACCCCCTGGGACACTGCTTCACAGCAGAGGCAAGTCTGAGGTGTCAATCTTGGCTTCAGAGGGTGACAATGACTATGTATTGTCTCTCCATAAAAATAAAAGACAGAAATGGGAACTAAAATACCTAAAGTAATGATAATTTGACATAAAGTGGGTCCCTCTGGTGTCCTTAACCACCTGAGTATTTTGAGAAAAATCAACCATTTCTCCATATATCATGTTCCTCATTTCAAATATATGGGTTAGCAATAACCATGAGATGGATGATTTTCAGACTCCACCGTGACAATGCTCTAGACACTACTCTATGGTCTGTGGAGTGCTGTATGGATTTTAGTCTCCGTCGTTGTTGTTGTTATGGCCACATAGATTGGCATCTGGATGGAGAAGATCAGAAGGAGATTGTGCATGAAAGCAAGGTGGGGAGTATCATTGTCATCAGAGCCAAATTTTCTCAGGGACTCCTAATTCAACCTGGTCCTCAGCACACTTTAAAAGGCACCAGAGTCCACCAAGCCCCATGTTAAACCCTCTGGTGAAACCTCCGTGGTGTTTTCTGCCTTAGACAAATCTATTAGCAGAGGGCAGCTCTGGAGCTGCGGGCAGCATTGAGAACAGTGCACAAGATCAGGAAAGCAGGTAATACAGATACCCTGCCTCTGGTATCTGTCTCACTCCATTTCTGTGTCTCTCTCATGTGCTTCTTGCTCTGGAATGAACTTATACAAATTAAGCTGCAAGTTTTAAAGAAACAGTAGGCCATTTTTAAATTTGATGCTCAGTATCCTAATATTCTGGGAAGAGTATATTTTGGAATGGTAGGCATATTTTACAATGTGGGTATAATTTGGTATGTGCCATCAACCTTCATTAAAGAAAATATATAGGGATATATTGTATAAGTAACTATTTTAGTAATAATATTTATTAGCATACTAACTCTCAGACACTACACACAGTTATTTACACTTATTATCACATTTTATGTTCTCAAAAGCCCTCTCGGATAGTACTAATGATAATACCTATTTTTACATCTCTATAAACTTAAACTTGACAGAGCCAGAATTCAAGCCCTAGCTTAAAGTTCACTTGTTAAGGGAGACTTTTGAAAGTTCACTTGTTAAGGGAGACTTTTCCTTATGCCCAACGTAATGTGGCATCTCTAAGTTATTCCAATATTGAATGGCCCCTTTCCTTGCTCCGTAGCATTCATTGTAACCTGCATTTGTATGTGGCCTTTCTCAAGAATGTCGGTTCCAGAGGCAGGAATTGTGACTGTCTTGTCCACTTGCATCTTCAGTGCTTTGCCCAGTGACAATATAGCCACAAAAAAAATTGTTGAATAAATAAATAAATAAATTCAAAGTGCAGGCACTTTGGAATGCTCCTTTCCCTTCAATCTATTAGACTTTATTTTATTTTTCTGATGTATGAGGCAAGCATTAAACAAATTAGGAGTGTCTTCTCTATGATACAAAGAGTTTCTTTTAAATTGAGAGCAAAAGCATAAAATCATTTTCTATAGGTCACCAAAGACATTATTAATATATTCTGAAATGAAAGGGAGCTTTGGAATTTATGTGGCCACTTCATGATATTTAGCCCTTTGATCCTTGAAGTCTTTTAGCTCTATTTGATCCAAAGCATGACTGAAAGCTTAAGAGAAAATGAGTTGTGCCAATAAATATTTACTTTCATATCTTTTCTCTATGCCTACAGAGCTGTTTCTTCTAAACTGTTTTAAAGATGGAAATTAGTTGATGATTTGAATGGCTTTGTGAATAAGTCAGCATAAGAAAACCTGTCTAAGGTACAATATTCATTTTTGTGCTGTATGTTCCCCTGTATGAATTGCTTCTGAATTGCTTCAAATGTAGGAATCTGTCTTAAGAAATTCAAGTGCATAAGTTAAATGTGTGGTTATGCAGGTGGTAATAGCACCACTTCTTCCCATGATCTTTTGGTACAGAAAACTCTGGGTTGCCTTATGCCTCTCAGCTCTGTGCTACTCCTCCTGGCTCGTCCGTTCCTTACAATGCACACACACCAGCATCTTTCTCTAGATAAGTCCCACTTTGGCTCAAAATATAGCTCACATGTTTCCTTCCCCAAAAGTTCTTCTGTTCCACATGGTCTGGGTTCCCCCTTCTCCACCCTGCCCTCATAAAATAATTTTCTTTCTTTGCACTGAGCACTCGATTGGCTTTATCTAATTATCTTACTTTAACATTTTTTTTAGCTGTAGACAGACACAATACCTTTATTTTATTTGTTTGTCTTTATGTGGTGCTGAGGATCAAACCCAGTGCCTCACATATGCCAGGCAAACACTCTACCAACTGAGCTACAACCCCCAGCCCTTCCTTTTTTATTTAAAATCACACATTGCAACAACTTCATCTCCTTTGTGTCTGTAACCCCAGGAACAGGTTTTAATAAATATCTGTTGAAAAATTCATGAATGAGAAAACTGAATCCAGTTCCTTTCTTGAAAAACAACAGGTGGTCTTTGAGGCCAGGTAGAATTTACTCCATAAGCTATCTCCCTGGGTGGCTCTGGCATGATTCTGATTTCCAGCTCCTACCACTACCTGGAACCTGAGCTTAAAACCAGAACAGCCAGAGGATAACATGGCAGGTGGGACAATGAAAGCAAAGCGCTGGTGGAGGTTTATGGGAAATATTTCTTTGATAGAATAACAAGGAAACAAAGGGATCCATTGCTCTGAACAGCAAAGGAATTTTTCAGGTAGCTTATGAAACCTTTGGCTGAACTCTAGGCTTCTTTTATCTGACAGTGGCCAGGGCTACCACAACAGGGTAGATTGTTCTTTTTAAGAATGTACATTTGAGGAAGAGTGAGTCCCCCTGAATCTCAACTTTCACAAAGTTCCCTGTAAAGAATATGGAAAAATAAGATGCAAATTCTTAACCAGATATTAGAGTGTTTGAGAAACAAAAAGAATATGATTATAGTCATTTTCCAGATACACAAAAAGAAAAAGTTGAAAGCATATTGGAACGGAAACTTAATAGATCCAGAATTGAAGCAACGCATCACATAACCAGAGTCATCTTATAATAGCCTCACTTTGTTAATAATTCAGCTAGTGTCACAGTTTATGCATATGAGTTGCCCCCCAAAACTTCATGTGTGCAACAATGCAAGAAAGTTTGAAGACAAAATGATTGCTTTATGAAAGCCTTAACTTAATTGATTCATTAATCTACTAATATAGATCAACTGGGCAGTAAGTATAGGAAGGTAGGGTATTGCTGAATAAGTCTTTATTGTTAATATTTTGTCCCTGGTGAACAAAGCTATCTCTGCTTTCTAATTGCCATGTCCTGAACTGGGTTTCTCCTCCACACCCTTCCTCCATGATGGTCTGCTTCAGCTTGGGACCAGAGCACTGGATTTGAACGTCTATATATTGACATCATGAGCCCCAGGTAAATTTCTCCCCATGTCAATAATTTTGGTCACCATGATGAAAAGAACTGACTCAATCAGCCACTTTTTAGGAATGGGAAACTACAGTTACCAAAAATCTTGTGCATACATACATATTTTATATATGGGCCTAGTAGGTAAACTGTATGTGGTCTCATTCATAGTATTGGATCTTTTAAACTTATTTATGATTATAAAGTTTTAATTCTCTTAATTTCTGCATGTGATTTTAAATGTTTAGTTACAGCACGTCCCAGGTTTTTAGCAAATATATAATAATCACTTCTGAAACTGATATATGGATAAATGAAAATTCCCTGGGGATATTATCTGTGGCAACCCAAGTGTCTAGTATCCTCTTCCGTTATTTTGCACAAATGTGGCCTATGTCCTCCCCACAGATTTCTTAATCAGTCTTGCATGGATTATGACTAGGCAGCTTTATAGATGAGGTTAATCATTTACCTGTCTTCCCTAACTCATTTTTTCAAGGGAGTGACTTCTGTTCATCCTTCAAGAACCACCTCATACATGACTGCATCACTCTGTAGAATTTTGCTTTGAAGTCCTATTTAGAATTATGTCCCAACTTTGTGACCCCTCACTGTACCCAATATGTAGATAAATCCTACCTTAGTTCCTCTTGCTTCTTCAAAGAGTGTCCACATAGTGTTTATATTTTTGCTATTGCAAAGAAATCTACAGTGAACTTCTTATAACTCATACCTTAAACGTTTATATAAAATTTTCTGGAATGGCTTAAACGTCATGTAAAATCACTGTTTCTTAAAATAACTCACCTTTGACAATCTCTGGAACTCTTTGTATGTATATTTCTTCTTTGTCATTTTGGGAATAATGGTTTAAAGTCACATGTGGATTGTACTTGATAGAAAATTTTGTATTTATCTAGGTTTCCCATTTTCAATGAGAATCTCTGTAGTTATTTCCACATTTAATTCTCAGTTTCATGCATTTTCATTCTTCCCTGCTATTCTTTGTGTATTTTTTCACTATTGTTATGATCTTTGATTTTATATTTCATTTCCCATAATAGACATTTTACTTCAGTTTAAATTATCATTGAATGTTGATTTAAATGATTCTTCTTGTTTTTATTTTGGAATTTATTTCTTTTAATATATATTATCCTTTGGATATCATATTAGCCCTACACTATTGGTTTTGGGGTGTTTTTATAATTGTTATTATCTATATATTGACCTATACTAGTTTTCCTCCTTTGACATTAATTTTATTATTATTATTTATTTTTTGGTTTTCAGCATTCTGAAGTTTATATATTTGTATTTATTTCTTCTACTTATTTTCAGTTTGGATATATATATATATATATATATATATATATATATATATACATACATACACACACATACACATATATATTTAAATATATCTATTAAATTTAAATCTAGTTTTATTTGCACTATAGTTTGGCTTAAAATCTTTGATTTCTAGAACTGATGACATACTAGGATCTTGCTTCTTGTTTGCACACACTCACATATAAGCATTGTGTGCAAGTGATCATATGAACATATAGGCACACATTGAGTATTCTATAATGGTTTTAGCACTAATTATGTCTGGGCAGCCAAATTCAGGAAAGTGATGCTTTTGTTCTATCACCTCCACTTTTGTGGAACTACTGGAATAATTATTGGAAGTACCATTTTTGTATAGTATTTAAGATACCCTTCTGAGCAACAAGAAATGTTGGGCTATCTTCTGCTTATGAATATGCTGACCAGTGCTGTAAGCTATTAACTTTACTCACTCCAACGTTGATCCATTCAACACGTATCTTTTGAGAAGCTTCAAGGTGCTAGATGTAGGGTACAGGAGGTGCATGATGGAGCCCAGGAGACACTGTGGGTCCAGTAATACAGGTTAATCCTTTAACACCGCGGATTCCACATCAGTAAGGGGGTATTCAATCTCCATTGGTTGGTTTGTCCTTCTTTTTATTGACAGGACATACTTAGTTTCCTACAACATTCTGCCAACCTGGTTTTGTCTTCTGTCATTTCATGTGCAAACCTGGATCTGTATTCCCTTTGTATTAGTGATTGTTTTTACACTTTCTATGTGCTTATGCAATTAATTATTCTGCCATCTTGAAGTTCAATAACCTCACCAATTTAGTTTTAATCATGATTATTTTCATTTATATATTTTTAAACTGGTGTTGCCTTTCTCATACCTCCTGTTCCACAGGAACTTGTCTGTGGATTCTTTTAGTATCCTATCTGGAAAACCTGATATTTCCTCTTATCTTCCTATAAGGTCTATCCAGTGGAAGGCATGGGTTGGCTGCCCAGAGGGTAGTGTGGGAGAATTGATGCCACCAGTCAACCCTTAAGGATGGAGAATGAGAGTCAGGTGCAAAATGCTGCAGCCTCCTGTTTTCTGGGGGAGATTATTTTGAGATTGGTGGCATGATGCACCTCTGAGGCCCGGTGGGCCCTGTGGAAATGACCTCAGTAACTCACCCTTCAGAAGGCTCCTCTCCCTTTTCCCTCATTGCTCATTACCCTCATTGTGTCCTGACATCGACTCCCCATCCTAATCTAAGGTTAACACCATGCACACTTAAATGCTCATGCATTCCTCTATATCAGGAAGAAACACTGTTTTCTGTTTTATATTGTTTCTGTTCTTCTGTCACCTTGGCCACTTTAGTTAATTGTCCCAATCTATGCAAGCCCCTACTTCCATATCTTTCATGTCATCTCTCATTTATTTCCTCTTAGCACACTGCAGCTGCACTTTGGAGAATGTTTTCTCAAGCTTGTCCTCCACACAGTTTTATCCATTGGTGCTGCTGATGTGGTTTTAAGTACACAGCATCATTTGTTTCAATTTTTTTTTTTCCTTAGTGGTGCTATTTCCCACCTCCTACGGGCTCTCACCTTTGCATCTCCTACCGGAGATTTTGCATTTTGTATCAGATTGGATTCTTTGAGGAGCAGAGTCTGAGAAGGAGTTTAGGATGTCCAGGACCTTGTACTCAGACCTCCTCAGTTGGTAAATGGATACTGGCCACCCTGGGAAGTACACGAATTAACCTTAAATGACTTTCTGGAGCTGAGGTGATCTCAAACTGATGTCTCTCTGCAATCATCATTCAGAAGAAAGACCGACCTGGGAGAGATCGAGTAGCATGTCCCCAGGTCCATCATGAGTTTATCTCCTCACCCTTCTCCTCCTCCTCCTTCTTTGTCCTCCTCCTCCTCCTTCTTCTTCTCTCTCTCCTCCTCCTTCTTCTTCTTTCTTTGTAATGTTGGGGATCAAACCGAGGGCATCACATATATGAGGCAAGTACTCTACCACTGAACTACAAACCCAGACCCATGATATATTCTTCAATGATTTTTATTTTCATTCATCTGAGGGTAAATTTCAGTGTCTATTTAATATTTTCTTTGCAGTTCCCTAAAGAACTCACTATCTCTCTCATTATGATTTTGTGTTTCATTTTGTGGGGAATGCTCTGCTTGGTATATTCTTCTATACCAATGGGGTCTGTTATTCATTACTGAAAGGACAGCTGTCTATCTGAGCCAAAGAACGCTGTGAATGAAAAGCTGTTTCTTAATGTTGTTACTTAATGTTTTTTCCCATTTATTTACCTGGCACAACTTCAGATTTCCTCTCTTGAAATTTGCATTGAAGGGCTCCGTACTGACAGGACTGAGCGTGTCATCGCTGGAACACGTGGGTGGATGGTGTGACTGAACAGTGAGTTAGGGACAACTGCCCCAGCAGCCTGCAGCTATAAGCTGCTTCTGTTTGGGCAAACCATTCCAGTGGCCTGAAGCACTCTTCTTTCTGCTGTTTACCTGGGACTTACAGATTCATTCTCATTCTCAGTTTGGAAGTTACTCCTCCTAGATGTCCTGATCTCCCTCACCTTCTCATTATAATACTGACAGTAGGTCTTGATAAGCGGAAATAATTAATTAAACTGACCGTTAGTGAAGGATATTTCCCAACACTTACCACAGTTCTCATTTTGCAGATGTGTGTGTGTGTGTGTGTGTGTGTGTGTGTGTATGCGTGTGCGTAATATCTCTCTCACTACACATGAGGTCAAAATCAGATCTGTTTGCTCACCATATTATCAGTGTCTGGTACCCAATAGGTACATAATAAAATTCAGTTAAATATATTGTATGAATAAATGGGTGCATTAGAAAAACAAAACAAAGAATAGCAACAACAGGATTGTTCTGGATTCTAAGCCAGTTAATTAGACTTCCAGATTCATACAAGTGGCTGCAAATGCTTGATTCATAGGCTTTCAAATGCAACCTTTAAGCCTATACCAAGGACATCTTCACAAGCACAATGCCAACCTATAGATTCAATGCCAATACTGGGAAGAGGTAAAAAGCAGAGTCCTGGGCTTTGAGGAACTACTTTGTACCTGAGATAAAACACCATCCAGACCAACAGCACATCTAAGGAAGCACTTGTCAATCAAAGCACCAGAAAATCCATGCATATTCATCACCCTGGTTGAAGGTGAGTGGATGGGGAAATGTACTCATTTCCTATCAGTATGTTCAGCTGGTATGGGAGACTCAGGACATTTTAGCATTAAACCATTTCATCACCCAGGGGTCAGAGTGACTATGAGGGTGATTGGGAAAGCTTGCTTTAGCCTCTTTGCTTTGTTACATCTTGCAGTAGGACATCCTAAAATCACTAGAGGCAAATTGACCTTTCAAATTTTGTGTTATTATAAAAAGAACATTCAATTTATCTCAGCCTTTAAGAAGTTTGTTTTAGTGGTAAAATCTGCACAAATAAATTTGTTTCTTCTAAATTTACATGTTTTCAAAACATCTATAAATTTCACACATTGCAAAATAAATTTAAGTCCCTGCTTAAGAAGATAGGACTATCTTCATTGGTAAGTGTTTAAGTGTATTTGTGTGTTGAAACACAACTTGGAAAAATATCTTACATTGCCCATAAAGGTCTGTGAATGTCAAATACTTTGAAATATTTTCCAGAAAGAAATGAATGATCTGAAGATGTCTTTATTTTGTTGTAAAAAAAAGTCTTGATTCTCTCTTCCCTGGAAAATAATTGAATGCTCAGTTTATATGTTCTGACTCTCAAGCCTTTTCCCCCAGGGCTCTTTTTCTTTCTACAAAACATTTCCAGCCACTTTTATTATCTCTTCAGTCTGAATATCGTAATTCCCACGGAAAGTGTTATTTTTTCCAGGATGACAATTTACATACCTTAAATGATCGCTACTCATTAAAAATGTCGTCTAACACTGAAAGAAAGACAAAACAAAACGTGAAACTCTTCTTTGTGTGATTAACATATTTCTATTATGAAGAGGAATTTGCTAAATGGAGAAGTTCACTGTCATACCATTAATCATTCTGGTATTAGGAAATAATGAACAAGTGAGGAATAGTTTCTGGAAAGTTGAAGTGAGCCATGCTTTGTACGTCTCTTCAAAGAAATCATATTCTCATTTCTTTAATTCCAAACATATTTGATGAATCCTGTTAAGGTGCTAGAGTGACTTACTAAAGTATATAGACCAGCCAGCCAACTTCACAAGCAGGGAAAATGAGTCCTAAAGAGACAAAGTGACTTATCCAGTATGTTAGAGCTCCTAGTTGCAAGCAACAGAAGGAAAATGGGATAAATGTATGTATCAATGACATTGAGTTAGTCTCTGGGAGAAAAAGAGGCCAGACTTTGTGCTAAGTAATCAGGAATAAAGCCCAAAATTGCAACATGAAACACTTCACTAGAAGTACCCTTTGTTCCTACTTGGGTACGTGTGGCAGTTGTCTCAGTGCCAGCCACTGACAGTGGGCAGGTCCCACCAGATGGCTGCCACTGTCATCCTAGAAACTCAGTAAGGGAAGCTGCTGAGAATCTTGCTGAAATGGATTCTCTCTGGCCTCTGCTTCTTTACATCTATAGCAGGTACTTCAAAATCTGGGTCAGTGGAAACTGTTCAGAGTAGTCTGAGCTGTATCAGGGTTGCAAGTGAAATCAATCTCTCCCCCCGCCCCCCGCCTCTCTCTCTCTCTCTCTCTCTCTCTCTCTCTCTCTCTCTCTCATACACACACACAAGGCTATAAGGTGAGCATAAAGAAATTTTTGAGTTCTGTAGTAGGAGGCAAATTTTCCTAATAATTTGGAAATTTCATAAATATCGAGGGGGATAGAACACTAATTAGTTACTAGATAGGATTACACATGAAGAAATGCCCTTTTCTTTCCCTCCTCTTTCCCTCTCCTCCTTCCTTTCTCTATCCCCTCCCCCCCCCCCCCCCCCCCGCTTTTCTTTCTGGTCCCTTCTCCCTCCACATATTTCGTTTGCAAAAATAAGGAATGCCACCCACAGAAACGCCTTGCACTCTGCTTCCTGTCGCTAACTGCAGAGTTGACCCCAGGAGGCTGCTGGACCTCCACGGTTCCTGGCAGCCTCTGTTTTGCTGTCTCTGCGAGCTGCCTGAGAGGTCCTGTACCCACCTGGGGATGGATAGCCTGGACCCTAGTGTGAATCCTGGCTGTCACTATCAGTGAGGAACACTAGAAGGGGTGACTATAATGGGAAAGAAAACTAAGAGTCTTGCACAGATATGGGAAGGAGAGCAAATCTATTCAGGAAAATCATATTTGGATGAATAAAACCTGAACTTTACTCAGAGGTGTGGAGTTCCTACAGAGGTGTGAAAGTGAAGTAAGGGGCCTATCTCATATTCCCACTCCTCCTGGAGTGCAAGGTCACTGAAAGGAGAATTGGTTTCTGCTCCAATGGCAGCAGTGAGCTAAGCAAGTGCCTAGTATGGGCTCTGTTGTCCTGCTTCGTCCTCATCCTTCATGCCATCTCCCTTAAGGGCAACTCTCAGCTCACACATAAGTCCTGGGCCTTGAACTCACCGCATGATCACCCCCAGCACTTCCTGTGCTCTCTCCTTCTCTACCTGGTTAGCTCCTAGAAAGCAGCCACTTCCTACAGCTGACCCCCACTGACACACCCACTCCCCACCCTAGGCAAACTGCCTCCAGAGGAGTAAGACCCATGACTCATTGGTGGAGGTGAGGTGACCATGAAGTGGACCCCCATGCTGTGGACCATGCTATGCCCTCCAGCATGCCCGGCCATGGCAGAGTAATTCCTCCCCAAGTCATCCTGAAGTTGACGGCCACACTGTACCTCAACAAGCACAGGCCACTGGGTGGACAGGAACTCTAAAGCAAGATGATCTGAACTAGGGGCCAAGGAGCCAGAATAGCACGCCCGAGTTCATTCAGAAACTGGCTGCAACAGACACACTAACCGCTGTAGAAGAGGCATTAGGTTAGTGAATGGAGGACATATATGCTTTTAGAAATTGAAATTACAAAAAAAAAAACAAAATTAAAAAGACAAACTAGACTGGATAATGCTGATATTGATGAAGACCTGGCTCAAATAATTCTGCATGGGCTGCGCAGCCCCAAAATATATTATATGGGATTAGCACTAAGCACAGATAAAACTGCACATGTTGCAGAGCGACAGAGGGAAAGTGGCATGTTTACTAGTGGAGCCAAGATGGCAGGGATTGGATGGCATGGACAGCCTGCAAGCTCTGTGTGCACCAAAGACACAGAAAGAGAAAGCAAGGAGAGGGAAGGAAGCGTCGTCCATCACTGTATAAATTGTAAGTGGAATCAAAGGACACCATGAAACTAACAACGCAGACAGTGAAAGTGAAAGAAGAAGGGAGGGGATTGAGGGCAGTTAGAAAAGGCATAAATATAAAGATATCCACTAGAACAAAACTATAAACCTGAATACATGTCATACACACACACACACACACACACACACACACACACATATATATATATACACATATATACATATATACAGAGAGAGAGAGAGACAGAGAGAGAGAGAGATAGATAGAAACATAGAACAAAGACATTCAACACAAAGGAAAAAATAAAGTAAATCAATAGGGAATTTATAAAATAAAATATTTATGAGGTCAAAATTGAGGCCCAACATTGCAGTCATACAATAAGAGTGAATGAGCATTCTTCAGCTGTAAGAATACAATGGTTTTTATATTCTTAATGAGTTAAACTATCAGTAATTATGATTACAAAATAGAAAATAGAGTTTCATGTGACTGTGATTTTAAGAATGAGAAAAATCTCCATGGATGAATTGATCAGCAGTTTTCTGGGATACAGTGTTTTCAAAAAATGCAAAAGAATATAAAAAAAAGTCATTTTTTTTCTGTAAGAGTGACTGTAAAGTAAGAAAATGTATATGTATTCACTTCCTACACTAAGCAACAAATTATCACAAGTTTCACAGCTTATGCACTTTTTTCATCTTTCTTTTTTTAATCTCAGTTTCCATGGTTTCAGGGTCCAGGCTTCTCTCTGCTCAGGGTTTTACCAAGGCTTAATGCAAGGTGTCAGGTGAAGTCTTTCTGTTCTGGAGCTTGAAGTCCTCCTCCAGGTTTATGTGGCAGCTAGCAGAATTCCCTATGGGTGGAGCCCACCGTTCCTTGCTCCCTGCTGGTTGTCAGCTGGGGTCCTGCCATTGCATGCCATAGGGTCTCTCACAGGTCTTCTCACCATGTGGCCAGCTGTGACCACAAAGCCAGCAGGCGACTGCCTCTCTCCAATACTATATAATGCAACATAATCAAAGGAGTGACGTTCCCCTCACCTATGCCATGTTGTACTGAGTAGAACAAATCAAAGGCTCTAACACACTCAACAGCTGATTATGCAAGAGCATGACTGAGGGAATGTGGGGATCATCTTGGAATTTGCTGTCACAATATGTACCTCTGCTTGTTTTTTGCTAAATACCACACACACACACACACACACAAAAACAACAACAACAAAAAAAAAAACAAACATATAAACACACTGAGGAAGAAGAGATTAGCCAGAAATGGATAAACCTGGCTACCCAAAAGAGGCATAGAGGAGGGGAGACAAAGTAAAAGGAATAGGGAAACAAATTGTTCTCTGAAAATAACTCTTCTATAGTTTTTGCTTTTGGATTTATGTTAATATTGCTAAAAACAAATTAAACCAACAAATATATGGAAATAAATCCTAAAACTAGAAGCAAACAGACTCAAATAGACTCAGTTGCATTTCAAATTAATAAAAATCACACTGTGGAGGTGGGGTGGGGGCGGGGGACCAAGCCAAGTAATTTAGGGACTAACAGCAATAATTATACCCATCTCAGTCCAAACTAAAAGCACAAGAACATGAAAAAAATCCAGAATTCTTTATAGTAATTTTATTTTTCATACCAGTGTAAGAAAAGTAATTCTGGAATTATTTGTGTTCTGTAAGTCTGAGCAACAAATATAGTGGTATTGTTAAGAGTCATTTTTTTTTTACTGTAAAATAAAGAAGATGTTAATATAGAATGGAGAAAAGTATGAAAGATCCCTTTGGGGTTGAATTAGAATTGGAGAGGTTCATCAGCTCCATTCAATGGAAGGGACTAGAACCAGCAATGTGTCCTCAGTGATGTCAGCAGCACCTGCTCAGACCTTGGATTCTAAACACTGTTCCCCACTGCAAAGAATCAGGAAACCTTGAAGCAATGGCTGCCTCCAGATTTGGGAAACAAAATACAAGCTCAGTATGGAATATCCTGTTTCATTGTAAAGTAGAAGAATTCTCTAAAATAAATAAATAGATAAAGAAACATATCGAAATGATTCAGGAGTCACCTGAAAGCAGCTCTCACCTCAAATAAATAGAGTAATGGAATATAATTCATTGAATAAATTAGGAGTCCAGGAAAAAAAATAAAATAAAATGAGAGATGATAAGTGGATAGATATAGATAGCTATAGAAGACAAACAAGAAATAAACTTGTTAAAATATAGAATACCAACCAATTAGCAAGCTAATATAATTAAAGATTACTACTGTGCAACCAACATTGTAAAACAAATCAGTCATTAATCATCAACAGTTGTTAAATGTAATGGAAATAAAGGAGATTTTTATACTTATATATAGTCTCAAAACAACTTTTTTGCAAATTACAAAGGAAAATCTATTCACTCTACATTGAAGAAAATGGACAACTCTTCTCACCACAAAGAGACAAAATGTCATTGTGAACTGATGACGGGATCCCTGAGACTCACACACTATAACTCCTGTCACGTTTTAGCCAAATATGCTGGAATATAAGATTGAATTGAGGAGGAGCATCAGACAAGCCTTAGTTGTGAGACAATCTACAAAATAACATCAGGACGTTTTCAAAAATGTTAATGCCATGAATGACAGAGAAAGGCTGAGGAAGGTGACAGATGAAAGAAGCTGGAAGAGTGAAACTATCAAGTGCAATGTGTGATTTGGACCCGATTTCCTAACAGAGAGAGGAAAATGGTAGAAATCACATCAACGGAAAAATTTAAAATGTTGGAATGCGGTCGGTAGACTAGAGAGAAACTTTGCAACAAAGTGTTCTTCATTATATTTCACTTATTTTGTAAAACATCTGTCCTTAGAAAACACTGAAAATGCAAGGAAGCAAGATGATGAAGAGAGCTGTAAGGTTTGCGCAACCTGCCTTCAAAGGGTCCAGAAAAGGTAGGAAGGAGAAAGGAGAAAGGAGTGTGTGTGTCTGGGAAGTGTGGAGTGGGTTCCTTTGAATATTCCGTTAAGTGTTTTGTGAGTTTGAAATCATTTTAAAATGAAAAGTTGGGAGAAAAAAACCCACCAGGGCTGATGAACAGAAGCACCATTAGCGATGCTCAATGAAGACTGATGTGTGGTATCTGGAAATGAAGAGTGGTGTGTAGTATCGGACACCATGGATAAGACAGAACAATAGCCCCTTGGCGGGGACATGAACCCACTGCACACGTGGGGACATGCACTGGGGAAACCTCTGGGGCTGAGGGCATTGCTCAGGAAACCACCAATGATGGCATGGCTCCCTGGGACTCTCAGAGAGGTCAGGTAAGGAGCAGCTGCTGGACAAGCTGGGTCCTCAGCCCTGTCCCACAGCACACTTGTCCTTAGCATTTGAGCTCAGACAAGGACAGCACATTCGGGCCCACAGGACAAATAGTGGCAGTGCCCCAGGTTGCTTCTTACTTTTGAATCAGTGAATCATCACCAAACCCAGGAGGAAGGCACCCAGAGATCTGTTATTTGGCTTTCCATTGTAGTGACAACTCTTGAGCTCAATCAACTGGAAAGAGAGAAGTGTGGCGTTTTATTTTTTGGCTCATGGTTTTAGCGGTTTTAGTCCAGGGCCCTAAGGTCCCTGCTGCCCTTAGACCTGAGGCAGGGCAGAACATCAAGGCCAGAGTGTTTGGTAGAAGAAAATGCTCACCTCAGAGTCCAGGAGAAAAAAGTAGGACAAAAAGGGATTGTGGAGGGAGGCATAGGGTTGTAATCCCCACTCCCAGGACACGACCCCAGATCCCAACTTCCTCTCAGTAGGCCCCACCCCTTAAAGGTTCCACCCCCTCCCAGTAACGCCATGTGCTGGTGTCAAACTGTGAAAATGTGGGCCTTTGGGAGACACGTCGGATCCAGACTACAGAGCTGCAATCTTTGGGTGTTTAATGAAGTAACTGTAAATAACATCTACACAAATTTTAAAAGGAGATTTCAGATAAAATGTTGAGCAACAAATCAACAATCATCAAACATTTAAGTAATAAATAATATGAAAAAAAAGACTTTGTCCATTATAGGTGGATTAATTAAATAAACAGAAATAGTAAAACTGGGAAATTGTTGTATTGGAGAAAAAGAACAATACAGATTCAACAGAGCACCATCCTTAGAGTGATAAAAGCGAGATCTTCACTATAAAAGAAAAGAGATTGATGTGGAAAAAAAAAACAAGTAAGAAGTCTTACAAATTGTGAATATATGTGTGAAATAAATAAAAATACACATAATCAGATTGAATAGTTGAATAACAGAATGAAAATGCTTAAGGTCATATAGAATTAGGATAGAAAAATAAGATTCTCCTGGAACATGGCTAAGACAGGAATTATAAGAAAAGTTAAGACTACCATAAAAATCCAGAAACTCCAATATAAGCCAATAGTAATTCCAGAAGGATAAAAGATCAAATACCCAAAAAGAAAAGAAAGAGAGTGAGGAGGGGAGAGGGAGGGAGAGATGCAGTGGAAAGAAGGAAGGAAGGAAGGAAGGAAGGAAGGAAGGAAGGAAGGAAGGAAGGAAGGAAGGAAGGAAGGAAGGAAGGAGATTTCGTGGGTGTAATGCAGTATGACAAAGAGTACCTACAACTGTCCAAGATTAAATTTTCAACTGGAAGGGACTCACTAAAAGTCAAATAAGGTGAAAGCAAAGTCTGCACCTTGCAACACACACATGATATTTGATAACACTAAAGGTAAATACGGATTCCTAACACTAAGCAGAATATTTTTTTAAAAAATACAACTGTGTGGACTTTCTTGTCAGTAACAGAGGATGTTGGAAAGAGTAGGAAGCGATTTCTTCCCCAAGAAAATTATGATTTTGAACTAGAATTCCATTTTTACCAAATCATGAGTTGTGGGGACAAAATGAAAGCATCATTGGACATTCAATGACTCAGAAAATTTACCATTCAAGGAATACTCCTTGTAAAAAATATTCTCAAAGATAGAGCATCCGTAAAACAGAGGAAAGAGTCAATAAGAAAATGGGGAAAAAAAAAACTAGAATAAAAGAAAGAGCATTTTAATGAGCTAAACATTATTGTAATTTTTCAACGTAAATAATTCTTGATACACGATATTAACATTTTAATGATGCTTTAATGATACATTTACAGATGATTTTAATAGGATGTGCAGTTAAGGGATTCAAAGGAAATATGACAAATAAAAATACTATTATCTTTTTTTATTTTGAACTAATTATTATGTAAATTTTGTTATAAAACTTCAAAGATATCCAAAAATAGGTGTAGAAGTATTATGTAAAATTCCCAAAACATTGAAGGGAGGATAAAAAACAAATTAGCTTTCTAGAGAGGTAGGGTCCCTGACTTAGATTCACGGACCCCTAATACACCACCCTGCAGCAGCATAGCTGTAAAATTAACTGCTCTGTGGGCTCATTATGCAGTGAGGCTCCTGCTTCCCACTGCCTGGGGACCTGCTGTCCTGCCCTCCTGTCCCGGGTGTCCACTGTTTACCATTCTGTCCGTGTTGGTCATGTGTTTCTGTTTCCCCAGGGCCTCTCATCTCTGTGAGTGGAAGATGAGGTCCCCTTCTCCCTTCTGCTGCTCTAGCAGCTATCCTGTGCCCAGCAGAGAGCTGTACAGATCCCTACAGAGAAACAGAGGACTCAGTCTTTCTGGGGACCAGGTTCATCATGTACTAACCCTGGCACAGGCTGTGGCCCACAGAGGGCAGGCAGGAACACTAAGTGGGTGTGTCTCCTTCTACCTCTATGACTTCTTCCCATGTCAGCGCCTTCTCCTACCCAGGCCTGCCCTGGTGCTCCTGCTGTTCTGGGCTGGACCTCTCCACCACCACCACTCTGCCCCCTGTCCCCCCCCCACCTCACATATCCTAATGACTATGTGTGAGTCAGGTTTTTCACTACCGTGATCAAAAGGCCTGATAAGAATAATTTTAAGGAGAAAAAAGTTTATTTGGGGGTTCACAATTTCAGAGGTCCCCATCCATACATGGCTGGCTCCATTCCTTGGGGTGCCAGGTGAAGCAGGACTTTAAGGTGGAAGTGTGTGGCAGGAGTACACAGCTAGGAATATGGCAGCAGGTCCCAGAGAGAGAGCTCTGCTCAACCAGGACAACATATATGCCCCAAAGGCACATTCCCAGTGACCCACCTCCTCCAGCCATACCCCACCTGGTTTCAGTGACCTCTGAGTTAATCCTTATCAGGGCACTAATTCACTGATTAGTTTTAAGGCTCTCTTAACCCAGTTGTTTCACTTCTAAACCTTCTTGCTTTGTCTCACATATGACCCTTTGGGAGACACCACATAGCTAAACCACAATAGGCTCTAAGTCTCCAAAACACCCTCCAGAAGGGTGTTCAAATATCATTTCAGGAAGGCATGTTCTCACTAAAATTTGCACCCCTTGCACCTGTTTCCCCCTTCCACTGCCTTGTCTATTCTATATTCTGATATGCTCTATCTTTCTGTCTCTCTTTGATCCTTGGAAAGTAAGCTCTATGGAGACAGGCATTGGTTCTTTTTCACTTATTCCGAGGCCTTGTTCATTATATGTGGAAGATGAGCATTATTTGAATGAATGGATGAATAAATGAATAGGATGTGATCAGTGGATGTAAGCCCAACTTGTTTAAGAACAGCCATTCATAATCTCCTTAGCTTATTAATCTCAGTAGCTGCCCACCCACCAGTGAGCAAGGAACTAGCCTCAGAAGTCACCTGTTTGTGGCCAATGTCTCTTGTCTATTGCATAATACCTGAAAAGCCGAGGCCAGGGACTGAGTCTATCTGGGAAAGGTAAAACTGGACCTGACCAAACCATGTTGCAGATCCAGAGAAGAAACTCTAAGGAGAGGCCAAACTAGTACCTAGAAAAAAGATCTCCTTTGCTTGCTGTGCTCCTCTTCCCACAGCATTAGACTATACATTTTTACTTTCAGAAACCTGAAGAGAGAGGCAGCAGGTGGAGAGAAGGGAGAGAGAGCCAGCAAGTCCACAGGAGCAACTGAGAAGAGGACCTCCTGCTTCTGCATCAGAGACCCGAAGCCATCCAGGGCCTGGAGCTGCATGGAAGCAGAGGCTGAGCTTTTGGTCTTTAGACTTTAGCAGGGTAGTGTGGTGCTCTGGGGAAGTGCTAGAGCTCCTGCAGGAGACCTGCTCTCCTCTCCACTCTTCCAATACCTAATGTCCTGCTAGTTCTATCTTTGAACTTGAATATTTTGTTCACATCATGAATGCTACAGCTTAAAGTGTGTTCATTACAGCATTTTATATAATTATTTCGGGAAAATGGAAACAATGCAGTGTCCACCTGTGAAGGATAAATTGAATCTGCCTAGTGGAGAGTAAAGACGTGATTGAAGGGCATCCCATGGCTTCAGAAAGCTCAGGATAAATTGGTGTATATGAAAAGAACTTGATAAAAAGTATATTAGCACAGAGCTAATTCTGTATAGAAATAAATCACAAATATTATATGCAGAATAGCATAAAACAAAACAATATTTTAGTATGTTGCAAGTTAACTTCTGATGGAAGAAGCATGATGGTATTTTCTCCTTTGCACCTTCTTTTTTCCAAAGGAATAAAAATTAAAGTAATTGTAGTGGTTAAAATAATAGCCAACAATTATGTAGCACTTATTGTGTACCAAGAACTATTCAAACATATTATATATATTTGAACACACACACACACACACACACACACACACACATATATATATATATTCATTCAATCATCACAACTCTCAATGTAGATATCTATACTCATTTCACAATTATTTAAAAAACAGCAAGATATAGAGAAGTTAAGTATTTTGTATTTTTCCCACTGTATTACAGTTTATGAACATTACTTTTAGGGCATGGAAAAGACAAAACATGTACCAACAAAATCAGGGATTGATTTTAAAAATCTCATTTGTTTAGACTGTTCCACATTCTAATGCTGACTTCACAGAGATCTAACTACAGGGCTGATTTTACTAAGAAAAAAAATTATTCAGAATGATATCTAATCCCTTTAGGACTGAAATACCAAGTTGTTCCAGAGTAATCTCAGGGACCAGGGATGGTTCTTGGGAATATAACATAGAAACCCAAGTGTACAACATTTATTAGTCAGCACTATCTCTTTATCAAGTTCAGAGAGTCAAACAGTATGGATCTCTGCCCTGTGTTCTATGTAATAGTCTGAGGTCTTGCTTTAGCTTTAGGTTCCTCAAAAAGTGATGCCAAAAATTTCAAGGACTGAGATTATTCCAGGGACAATGATAACCTCCAAAGGTCATGCTCACAGTAGCATTGTAAACCTTGCCAATTTTGTATATAGGAGCTAAGATGGGACTTAAGGTACTGTAGATCACTTTAAGCCACAGAAATCAACTTCAGAACCCACAGTGCCAATCATTCTTACAGACTCATGTCTGAAATAATAAGCATCTTTGGGAAGTTCACAAGGTGTGTTTCATTCCAGATTCCTAGTAGCTGCTGGAGGAGGAGGAGGAGTGGAAATCCTGACCTTCAACAAAAGCATTTCTAATGACAACAATTTTGATATAAAAAACATTAAAGAAAGTATGATGATCAGTGATCAACTCTAAGACTCTATTTGACATTTGGAGTAGGAAAAAAACTAGCAAAGAAAATAATTTGTCTAAGTTCATGCAAATAGAAGTAGGCATAGTGTTCTATTGAAATACTATAGCCTAGCTCTACATGTTATGTACTAAATGCAATTTCTATTATCATTTTTAAATTATGTATTCTTTATCATTATTAGCATGCAAGTACTCTGATTCCCAGTCTAATTCTATATTTGAACATTCCTCATGCAATCCCCCATTGTGTTTCCTGCTATAGTAATAACTAGAGACGTCTAAGTTTCACTTATTTTAGAAGGAATAATTGTCAAGTAGGAAATAATAATAAAAACAATCAGAAAAGTTTTTATGTATAAAATATTTATCCTATATCAGGCAATCCTGCTATTTAATCTTCACAAAAAATTTATTAAGCAAGTTCTATAAATATCATTGTAATTTCAAGTGAGTAAATTGAAGCACAGAGAATTCACATAAATTGGAAAATGGGAAAAGTTAAGGGGGGTAGAGAATGCCATCTTGATTTTTATAGCAACAACAACAACAAAATGATATTGAGAAAGTATAGGTCACCTACTCAGACCTAACTTAGAATAGATGTTGAAGAAATGCTTGCTGAAACAATAATAAAGAAAAAAGTTTCAAGTATTTTAGTTATGATCCCGATGGGAGGTTTAATAAAGGAAATAATAACTTTTGATAAGGAACAGTAATATATGCTAGGAAAACCTGCAATGCAGCTGGGTTCACAGAGCAAACTCAGAGCCAGTTCTGCCCCTGAAGTTTGCCTATAAAAAAGTACCTGCTGAATGGAATCAACCACCATATGTCAGAACATCCTGCTTCAGCCCACTGCTGATTTCTAGATCTGGGCACCAATGAGCAGCCTTCATATTTATATATTTAACTGAGATTCAGATATTTCCATGTTTCTAGGAATGTCTCTTGGTTTTTCATTAGCCACAGACCTCTTGAGACCTTTCTAGACCCCAAAACAAAACAAAATATAAAAAAAAAACACTTGGTTATTTAAAAGTTTTCTTTTAAGATGAAAAAGTAGGGATAAAATTGGCAAAAAGGAAAGCAAATTATGATAATAAAATAAGTTATAATGAAGAAGGTGAAAAATGTCTATCATGTTGTGGTTTAAAGGGTATTTGATTTACAAGATGTTCAGTGGCACAAGATGGTAAGGTCATATCAAATTACTTTTCCATATAGTAAGGCCCCATGTCTCCTCCAATAAAATTCTCATTTTTATTCAGCCAAAAGTATTCTCTGGCAGGGCCCCATGGTGCATGCCTGTAATCCCTGCTACTTGGGAGACCGAGGCAGGAGGATCTCAAGTTCAAAGCCAGCCTCAACAATTTAGCAAGGCCTAAGCAACTTAGTGAGACACTCCCTCAAAATAAAAAAATAAAAATAAAAAGGGCTGTGTAACCTAAATGCCTGTATAAGCAACACAGAATCAAACACCAACACCACCTTGAAGGGACTATATCAACACCAGAATCATGGAGAGGCAAAAGAGTGCTGGGGTTTTTAGTCACAGAGCTCTGGATCACTAGAGATTTCTCTGCTTCAATTTCTTTTATAAAAAATGGACTTCAAAACTTTCATGTTTCAGGACTCTTTAGAGGATAAAATAGCTACCATCCATGAAAAGAACAATGACAGCATCTTTCACTTAGCAGGTGCTCACAAAAATACCACTGTCTTTATCTTCCTGCTATGTCACAGGAACATTCCAACATGAGGCAGTGGTTCCTCAAAAGGCAGGTGCTGTATCTTTGTCTTTCTGTTTCATTTCTAAAATGTCTTCTGTTATCAGTGCTAGTAATATTAAAGTTAGCAATTATTCACCTGGCATGTGAAACATTAATGTTATTTCTTGGTTGGTTCTGTTGTCAGTAATAATATCCATTTACTCACTGGGGCAAGAAACTTCTGTGGGAGGGAAGGACTCTGGAAAACACTCTCTGTCTCTTGCTTTCAGAAAGCTGATAAAATTCACTTTGACTTTTCCCAGGAGGCCTCTCTATTTTAACCTCCTTTCAAGAAAGGTCTCAGGGGCTCATTTCTCGCCTCTTTAGAATGTAAACTCTGCAAGGCAGGGGATTTTTCTTTAAGGCATTTCCTAATGTGCCATGTTGCTTGCTTGGTCTGCAGTGTAATAACTCATTAAGAACTCTCAGCACTAAAAAAAAAAAAAAAAAAAAAAAAAAAAAAAAAACAAGATCATGGCATTTGCAGGGAAATGGATGACATTAGAGCAGATTATGCTAAGTGAAGTTAGCCAATCCCTAAAAAACAAATGCCAAATGTCTTCTCTGATATAAGCGGGGGTGACTCAAAATGGGGTAGGGAGGAAGAGCATGAGAAGATTACCTCTAGATAGGGAAGAGAGGTGGGAGGGAAAAGGAGGGAGAAAGGGAATTGCACAGAAGATGGAAGGAGACCCTCATCGTTATACAGAATACATGTATGACGATGTGAGGAAAAAGAAAAAAAGAGTGTGTCACATTAGATTGGGTAGAGAGAAGTGCTGGGAGGGGAGGGGAGGGGAAGGGGGGAGAGGGAGGACAGCAGAATAAAATAGACATTATTATTGCTGTATGTATATACGTGACTGCATGATCAATGTGATTCTGCAAACTGTACACTCAGAAAAATGAGAAATTATACCCCATCTGATTCAAATGTACGATATTTCAAGATCATTGTAGTGTCATGTGAAACTAATTAAAAAAATAAAAAAAAGAACTGCAGCTGTCCATGCCACAAGGGGATGTGCAGCTCGTCTCTGGGTCTAGAAAGAGAACGACCAAGCCCACACCTGCCCCTAACACCCTCCTGAGCCTTAGCAGCAAGCACCATTCCAGCCTCTGCCACCATCCTCCTAATCAAACATGCTATTCTTTGGTCACTGCAAGTATTTGTCTTTTACTAACCGGTGAATTTGTTGTATAGACTGCTAATGCTGAGAGAGAGATAGAGAGAGAGTGTGTGTGTGTGTATGTGTACTTAGAGTCATGGAAGGGCTTTTTCCACCCATTTTCTAAAACAGATAAAATCTCAGTGGGCCAGATTCCCCTTGGACCTACTAAACTCACCTCACTTACTTGGGGAGCCCCGGGTTTATAGCATCACGTTTACTGAATGTACCTCTAAAAAATGCCATGTTCCATGAGACACAGGGATACTTTGTGTCTGTTGACACATAGAAATATTTCATAAATTTGCATTTAATGAGGCTCAGGGTTTGTCATCCTCAGGACCACTTTTTATATGACTGTATATGCCCACATATGTAAGGACACACACGTGCACAGGGAGAGAAACTGCTGTATTCAAAAAGATGTCCATCGCCGGAAGCTTCTCATGCCATCAGCAGCTCCGTACCCATGTCCCCACTGCTCTTTGGTTTATGAAACTTACACAAGTTAGAAATCTTGTATGGCATCTTGACCTTTTTTTTTTTTTTTTTACTACCAAGACACTACCTGCAGCTTAGACAGCAGATGAGTCATGAAAGTAAGACACCAGGTCCCAAGAACTCTGAAGATGGACAATAGCCATGGCTGGTTCCCTTCTGTGGGAAGCTGCTTCTGAAAGAAGTGAGGCTGGGTTGGTTCTAAAGGCAGAAAAACATGGCTCGGGCTCTGTCTCCGCACTCTAGCTGTGTGAGGGAGGTAGAGGAGGTCCATTTGTCCGTTTTCTCAGGTCTCTTGTCTGCAGAACAGAATGGTTTTCATTCTCATAGGGTTTTTGTGAGGATCTAATGGCATAACGTATCTGAAAATATTTCAAGCTGCCATGTGCTTGACTAAAGTGTTTTTATGTTAGGTTCATATATTATCTAAGCATTCTAAATATGACATTGGCAAAAATATATTTATTATATTGTTATTTCAGTTATAGTGTTTGTGTATAGAACTACTTATTTTTTTATAATATATATTACTTAACATTTTAAGTAAGTGGTAATGTACCTTTCATGTAAATAGAAACTAAAACTTAAAGATCTCATCACAGCTTCTCACCAAGGTCTGAGACTAACAGGCTTAATTCCTCTCTCTCTCTCTCTCTCTTTTTCTTTTTTTTTTGCTCCAAACAGCCTGACCCCAATAAGAAACTAAATCCCTCCTTCTCCCCTATATAACCTGGATGGGGCTGCTGACTTGTCAGATTAAAGGCACACAGATATCAAGTTGTCTGACCAGAAAAACATTAACTTCTCGTTACTCAGAACCCTTTTATTTTCTGTTAACTACAGTAATCCTTGGCCCAGCCTTTAAGGAGATGGCACGATGGAGTGAACCTACCTCTGACAAATGTTCTTTCACAATAATGGAGGGAAATGCCACCATCTAAGCTTAACAGGCAACAAGACTCCATTTCCCATTTTTCTTTGACCAAAAAGATGGAAAAAATAGAGGGTTCCCATTTCCATGGTAGGATTAAAGACTGATGTGTGCACTTGCGAAGCTTCAGAGGGAGACAGTGACTCCCTTCTCCATTCACTAACCTCACACTCCATTAACATCCTCTAGGTAACCTCAAAAGTCAATTTCTACAAAACTGAGAACCAGGAAATGTTTCTTAATAAGCACATCCCAGAGTTGATAATCGTAGAGATTTGCTCTTCTCGTACTCACCATGCTAACCCAATGATGTATGAGAACCATAGCACTGTCTCTGGCAAATTCAGGGAGATATTCTGAGGACTTTGAGTGTCTGGAACCACTGATGGAGACAAGAAACCTACTTGGTTCCAAGAAAATTCACCATAGGGAACCATTTAGATCTCGGCTGAGAGGGCTGTCAAAGAAATGAACTGAAAGCAAATCTGAAGAATTTTCTGGGAGAAGGAAATATGTTTAAATAAAAATCTTTTAATATTAAGACTTGAAAGAAAATATAAGAATAAATAAGGAAAGAAAGTGATTATTTTATTTTCATGTTGAATTCTACTGAATCAAATTATAGGTTAATTTAGCACAGAATTTTCCTATGGCCGAGTCTGCCGTATGGCTGGCTCCATCATCAGAGCAAAGAGTTTACGGCTGATTTTCATTAACTGCCATAGAGAGAGGTACTTCAGTCTCTCTCTTATAGAGGACCAAGGTGATGTTCAGAAATGCAGAAGAACTTAGCCTCAGTCACACAGGGGGAAATTAAACTCATGTACACAGAACAGAGCATCCTGATCTTCTGATCACAAAGCAAGTGACTGGGCACAGGATATAAAGCGGGAGGGATCGCTGAATTATGTATGTACTACCTTACACCTGGAGTGGCCGCCGCTTTGCAAACCCAAATACAAGCTAGTCATCTAGAGCTTGCTATTGTCCTCTGCCATCATTTAGTGTCCTTGGGCAGAAGCAAAGCCTGTCTCCTCTAAATTCCCATGTGCTTTCCTTGTACTTCATGGGGACTTTGGTATCATCTTTCTTTATCACAAATTATCTTTTTGATAGTACTAACAGTAATTGATTTGCCATTTGCTGGAGGTTAATGTGGCTCTCAGAAGGAGTGGCAAGGTGGTACGAGTGTCCTGAGGAGAAGTCAGGGAGATTCAACACAAACCTGAAGGCTGGAGCAAGGTGCTCTGAGGATGGAGAAAGGCCAGCAGCCCAGGAATGCCGTTCTAGAAACCGAAAAAGGCAAAGAAACTCAATGTCCCCCGGAGCCTCTTCCTTCTTCTTGACTCTGACCCAAGACACAGATTGCAGACTTCCAACTTCCAGAGCTACAAGAAAGGAAGGGAAAAAGAAGTGTGTATATTTTTTTTCCCAGCCTCCCATTTTGTGGTCGTCATAGCAGCCATAAGAAATTTATATATTCGCATCGTCAGCTCTTAGTCACTGTGACCAAAATACCTGACAAGAACAGCTTAGAAGAAGGGAAAGTTCACTTGGGCTCACAGTTCCAGAGATTTAGTCCTCAGGGGGCCAACTCATTGCTCTGCGCCAAGATGGGGCCGAGCATCATGGCAGAAGGGCTTGGTGGAGGTAAGCTGCTCACCTCATGGCAGTGCAGCCAGAAGGTAGAGAGAAAACGAAAGAGAGAGAGAGAGAGAGAGGAAGGGGCCAAGGAATATGTACCCTCCCAGGACACACCCCCAGTGCCCTACCTCCTCCAGTCACACCCGGCCTGCCTGGAGTGACCACAGTTAACACATTTAAATCAAAGGGACACATCAGGTCACAGGTGCAATCCCTTCACTTCACCTGCATGAACACAGGGGCTTCGAGGGAAGCCTCATGTCCAAACCGTAACGTTCATTCGCTGATCTGACCCTCACAGATCGCGAGCCTAGACACCCTGGTGCCAGTTGGGTTGATGTCTTTTAACTACTACAGGACGAACACTTTCAAATAAGCTGTGGATTCCACATGGGAACGTGTTAGTCATCTATTTTACCTCCCACTCTGCAGTCCTTACAACAGCACCTCATGCATGCTAATTGCTTCACAAACAGTGTTTTAAGTTCTTTTTACCATCATAAAAAGGTACGCATGCCAGTTCATTATGAGATATTTGGAAAATATAGAAAAAAATCCCTAATTCCCAATACTTATGTGCTAGAAATAAGCACATTTAGTTCTCAGATATATATTCTTCTGTACTTTTTTTATGGTGATAGTTTTGTTGGGTTTGAAAAGCTGTAGTCTGAATATGGTATATAATTGTGTATTCTAGGGCTGGGATTGTGGCTCAGTGGTAGAAAAGCACTTGCCTATCCTGTGTGAGGTACTAGGTTAGAGTCTCAGCACCATATAAAAATAAATAAAGACCTGCCAACAACTAATAAAATTTTTTTAAAATTGTGTATTTCTATGTATATTAACATTTTTACATCCTTCTCTACTTATACCAAACAACATAAGCTTTAACTAGAATGTTCTAAGTTTCTCCTCAGAATGTCAAATTTCTTTTTATCCTTTTTATTATTTTGGTCGTGAATGGTGAATATAAAAATGAGAACAAGAAGCATAGGATTACAATGTGAAGTCTTCCTGATTCTTTGTAGGTTTCCAGATTCCCAGATATAAATGGATGGATGTATAGATAGGTTGGTAGGTAGGTAGGATGGTAGGTGCATAGGTAGATAAATACAGAAATACATGAATAGAGCACAGATGGAAGATCATGCTCTATGTGCTGACTTACTACTTGCTTTGTGACTCAACAGTATATAACAAACATCTTTTATTTCAGTAGATGAAACCATTCATTCCATTCAGTTATGGTACCATTTCTCAATACTGTTGTATCATAATTAAGGTACTAATGGACATTTAAGTTTCCATCAATATTCTGATGTTCAGGACTGAGAAAACATCCTTTTCAACACTTTGGTGTGTGTTCTATATGAAAGTTAACTTAAAAGTAAAATTTGCTGGTCAGCAATTTTATATATTTTTTATTAGATTGGTACTGACAAGTTGCTCTCTAAAAATGTTGTACCAATTTACACTTCAATCTATGGTAGTACCATGTTCCCTATAACCTTAATAAGAGTGTATATTATTCTGTATTTTTAGTCTTATGGCAGATTAAAAGTAGTGTTCTACATATTTATTTTATATCACTGAATAATACATAGTTTGAACATAGTTTCATATATATTACTCACTCAAATACTTATTCAAATTTTTTGGCCATTTTTCTATTTGTTATCTTTTTATGTTGCAGTATAATTTTATAAGTAGTAGCTAAAATATTGAATGCTATCATTTTTCAATATTGAAAAAAATTACAGGATAAGCATCTTCATGCAAACAGCTCTTATCGTATTTGAGATTATACGGGATAAAAAAAAACTTTATTCTGAGCTATTTGTTTTTATTTTTATTTTGTTTTTGTTTTTTGTTTGTTTGTTTGTTTGTTTGTTTGTTTTTTGGTGTTTAGCTTTGTGAGTTCTTTATATACCCTAGATATTAGTGCTCTATCTGATGTGCAGGTGGTAAAAATTTGTACCCAAAATGTAGGGTCTCTATTCACCTCTATGATTGTTTCTTTTGCAGAGAAGAAGCTTTTTAATTTTAATCCATCCCATTTATTAATTCTTGATTTTAATTTTTGCACTATAGGAGTCTTATTAAAGGAGTTGGGGCCTAATCCAATATGATGGAGATTTGGGCCCACTTTTTCTTCTAGTAAGCGAAGTGTGTCTGGTTTAATTCCTAGGTCCTTGATCCACTTTGAATTGAGTTTTGTGCATAGTTAAAGATAAGGGTTTAATTTCACTTTGTTGCATATGAATTTCCAGTTTTCCCAGCACCATTTGTTGAAGAGACTGTCTTTTCTCCATTGCATGTTTTCAGCATCTTTGTCTTATAGAAGATAACTATAATTATGTGGGTTATCTTGGCCAAGGAACTGAACAGATACTTCTCAGAAGATGATATACAATCAATCAATCAATATATGAAAAAATGCTCAACATCTCTAGTAATTAGAGAAATGCAAATCAAAACTATGTAAGATTTCATCTCAATCCAGTCAGAATAGCAGCTATTAAGAACACAAACAACAATAAGTGTCGGCAAGGATGTGGGGGGAAAGGCACACTCATACATTGCTGGTGGGACTGCAAATTGGTGCAGCCAATATGGAAAGCAGTGTGGAGATTTCTTGAAAAACTGGAAATGGAACCACCATTTGACACAGCTATTCACTCTTCAGTCAATACCCAAAGGACTTGAAAACAGCATACTACAGGGACAAGGTCACATCAATATTTATAGCAGCACAATTCATAATAGCTAAACTGTGGAACCAACCTAGATGTCCTTCAGTAGATGAATGGATAAAGCAAATGTGGTATATATACACAATGGAATAGTATTCAGCCTTAAAAAAGAATAAAATCATGGCATTTGCAGGTAAATGGATGGAGTTAGAGAAGATAATGCTAAGTAAAGTTAGCTAATCCCAAAAAACCAAATGCTGAATGTTTTCCTGATATAAGGAGGCTGATTCATAGTGGGGTTGTAGAAGGAGCATGGGAGGATTAGATAAACTCTAGATAGGGCAGAAGGGTGGGAGGGAAGGGAGGAGAAATGGGGGTAAGAAAGATGGTGAAATCAGATGGATATCATTACCCTAAGTAGATGTATGAAGACACAAATGGTGTGAATATACTTTGTATACAACCAGATATATGAAAAATTGTGCCCTGTATGTTTAATATGAATTTAATACATTCTGCTGTCATATATAACAAATTAGAATAAAAAATTTAAAAAAACTTTATGTTTAAAGAAGATGAACGTTTTTAAGTATCTTTTCATTTTCTAAAATCTTCTAATTAAAGAAGCAGTCCATACTAGTGCTTATTTCATGGAAGACAAAGAGAAATAATATCACTTTTTTTCAAAAATGTTGTTAACTAGGTAGGTGAAAATACATTTCACTTTCAGAATGTGGTTGAATATTTTCCTATTTCTTTGCTTACCTCTTTTTCTCCCTTGTGAATTACACGTTAGGATCTTTGCTCGAGTTTGTACTGAACTCTCTTACTGCTACAAGGGCTCCTGGGCCACTGGGATGACTTGGCTTGGGAGACATTCATGCAGATGTTCAGTAGAGGTCTCTTCTGCTTTCCTTACATTGTAGCTTGCAGATGTTTTTGTGGGTGGTGGTGGTATTGTTGTTATTATCGTTTTTGTTTTAAGTTTATTTAATTATTTTTTACATGACAGTAGAGTAGATTTTGAAATATTGTCCATACATAGAATAAGTATAACTTGTTGCAGTTAGTACCCCATTGTTGTGGTTGTACGTGATGTGGATTTACACTGAGTGTGTATTTATGAGGACAGGAAAGATATGTCTGATTCATTCTACCTTCTTTCCTATTCCTACCTCCCCTCCCTTCCCTTCATTCCCCTTTATCTAGTATAGTGAACTTCTAATCTCCCCCTCCCTTGTTGTGGGTTAGCATCCACATATAAGAGAACCTTCTGCCTCTGGTTTGGTGGAACTGGCTGTTTCCCTTAGCATAATATCCTCCAGGTCCATCCATTTTCATTCTTCCTTGTGGCCGAGTAATATTACATTGTGTGTGTATGTATGTGTGTGTGTGTGTGTGTGTGTGTGTGTGTATCTTGAAGTATGGTGCCATGCAACCTGTCAAAGAAAAGTTTTTTAAAATCAACTCTTCTTTATTCCAGTTCTGCTAAAGAAAATTTAAGAACCAAACATTTGTTTTCATGACTTTCTCCTTGACATGCTTTTCTTAAGAAATCATAGCATAAATAAAATTATTATTTTTCCTGTTGGCTATAAACATGTAGTCAATATTTAATTGAATTC
Source organism: Callospermophilus lateralis (assembly GCF_048772815.1). Classification (NCBI taxonomy): domain Eukaryota; kingdom Metazoa; phylum Chordata; class Mammalia; order Rodentia; family Sciuridae; genus Callospermophilus; species Callospermophilus lateralis. Next base: position 9,677,256 of record NC_135318.1, read on the forward strand.
ATATATTTTTAAGGCATCCATGAGTCTTTAATGCTTATCTGCTAAAATTTATTTATTGTTTTCTTTTTTGCTATTAGGTTTTACATAAAGGAAATTCCATCACCCCAATATCAACTCCCATTTATCTTCCAGATTTTATATGCGTTCATTCCTATTTCCACAAATTATTCATTGTCTGATTTTTTTTTATTTTAACCCTTTAATCCATCAGTATGAGGATCTATATTATTTGTTTAGTGTCCTAAGGACTAGTCCCTGATAGAATTAACATTAATTGATTATTTATTTATTTATTTATTTATTAATCAAAATCACTTACTATATGTGAGTTATGAAACCATGGAAAAAGTCTGTTTTACTGCTTGTCGTGCCTCTGGATTTTTCTTTTTTTTCACATCAGTGTCCATTTTTCAAAAACGGTATCATAGCTATAGATTTTAATCTTTGTAGACTAGCATCCTCCTTCAGCTGCTTTTTCAAATTGCTGTTTTCTAACTTTAAATACTCAGTGAGCAGCTCCTGCAGGGAGGGAGGTGAGGGAGTTGCAGAAGGGCAGAGGCAGCCAGGGCAAGGCGGTGAGTGAGGAAGGCAGGGCAAATCCAGACCACAGGAGCATGGACAGGGTCCTCCAAGAAGATTGGCTTCCCAGTGGCCCAAAATGCTGGAGGATACAAGAAGGAAATCCAGTAGAAAAACTGCAGAAGACTCATGGTCAAGGGACACCCATGAACAATAGGGCGGAAAGTGTGGACAGGGAAGGAGATAGGAAAAGGAGGAAACTCCAGAGTCCATAACAAGAACAAGCCCCCACTTTCCCACGGGACGCCTGACTCCTCCGGAGCCCATTTGCTTCGGAGAAGTCTGTCGCTCTCTCTTCTGCAATAAATCTGTTTGCTTGCTTTCTCTGTTCTTCAATTCTTTGCTGACTGGAGATAATGAACCCAAGAACCCCTGGACGGTAACAGATGCATGTTACATGTCAGTAAATGAATCAAACCATTTAATGCCTCTTTCAGCTAAGAGGTAGCAGAAATGGCCCAGAAACTCAAATTGCCCTGAAGCCTATAGACAATACTGCAAGAGCAACGGAGCGTCTACAGAAAACAGTTTGTAATTTAGCAACTTACATATTGTTTTAGTCCTCCATTTTGTCACTGTGACCAAAAATACCCAAAAAGAACAATTTAGAAGAGAAAGATTTTATATTGTCTCGTGGTTTCAGAAGTCTCAGTCCATAGATGGCCAACTCCATTCCTCTGGTCCAAGATGAAGCAGTGCATCAGGGGAAAAGAACAGTGAAGAGAAGCTACTCTCTTCATGAAGGCAAGGAAGGGGTCCCCACAGAGAAAATGAACCCTTTCAGGATATGACCCAGGGATCCTCATCCAGCCACACCACCTGCCTCTAGTTACCATCCAGTCATTCGAACTAGGATGGACCAATTAGGATACAGCTCTCATAATCTCATCATTTTACTCTGAATATATCTGTAGAAGCTTTTGGGGGACAGCTCATGTCAAAACCATAACACATATTGAAGCTAGAATGTTCATAAATAATTGAAGAACCAGCCATAGACTGCATAACTTGAAGTTAAGATGTACAAAGGTACAATTTCAAAGTGGCAAACCATATCTCAGAAATCATTTTCCTTTCTGACACTTTTACAGTAACTTGTTTGGCTTTGTTAGTAAGAACCTACTGCAATAACAAAAAATGTCACATAAAACTGCTAAACAAATTTAATCTCATAATAACTACTTCAGATGATAAAAATGGCCGTCATCTTACCACTAAAGAAACTACAGAACAAAGAATCATAAACTCAATGACAGGAAGTTTGTTCCTGAAATATCTTCTACTTGAATAGTGTAAATATAAGTAAATACGTAAGTTTCTCTTCCAGTTTCCAAAACTTAAATAAGGCCACCTTATTTAATTTTAATTAATAATTTTCAAATACCAAGAAGAAAAGATTCATTCAATTTTCAAAAACCATAGCAATTTAGTTATTTAATTTTAAGTTATAACTATCACATAGATACATTAGATAAATAAAAACAGCAATTTTAAGAGAATTTTAAATAAAAAGTATACACAAACTGCAGGGATGACCTTTTCTTTCTTTTAAATTTATTTTAATTGATACATTAAAAAATGTATATATTGAGGGGTACCTGTGATTTTTTGATAAATGCATACATTGTATAATGTTCAGATCAGGGTAATCATGCCTATCTTTTCAAATAGTCATTTTTTTGTGATAAAAGAACTTAAAATCATTTTATAGCTTTTTGATATATATATATATATAACGTTATCACTATGTGTAGTCATCCGGATGTACGATAGATTACCAGGACTTATTTCTCCTGTCTGATAGAGCCTAGTACCAATTGATAAACTTTTCTTCATCCTCTCCCCGCTCTGACTGCCTCAGTTTCTAGTAACTACCACTTTACTCCCCACTTCTCTGAGATAATTTTTTTTTTCAGATTCCACATAAGAGCAAAATAACATAGTATTTGCCATTCTGTGTTTGGCCTATGTCACCCGTCATCATGATCTCCACCTGACCTATGTTGTTGCAAAAGATTGGATTCCATTCCTTTTATGAGTGAATAGATTCCACTCCCTTCATAACTGAGTAGATTCCATTGTGCATGTATCACATTTTCTTTGTCCCTTCATCCATTTATGGGCACCTCAGATGGGTTCATATCTTGGATACTGTGAACAGTACTCTGATAAACAAGAGAATGCAGAAGTCTGTCTCTTCAACATATTAAATTCACTTCCTTTGGATAAATACCCAGTATTGGGACTGCAGGATCAAATGGTAGCTCTATGTTTTATTTTTAAGGGTAATATTCTCCATAATGGAGGTATTAATTTCCATTCCACCAAGGAATTCAGGGGTTCCTGTTTCTCAATAACTTCACCAACAGTTATCACGTTTAATCTTTATGACAATACTCATTCTTCCTGGAGCAAGGTGACAAATCATTGGGATTTTGATTTACATTTCTCTGGTTATTAGTGATTTTGCACATTTTTTCATATACCTATTCACCACTCATATATCTTATTGGAGAAATTTCTATTTAGGTCTATTAATCATTCTTAAATAAAATTATTTGGATTTTTGGTATGGAGTTATTTTGAGTTTTTTTTTTTTTTTTTTTTGCATATGTAGAAGCTTTTTAGTTTGATGTAATCCCATTCAGTTAGTTTTGCTTCTATTTCTTGTGCTTTTGAGTTCAAGTCCAACAAATCATATCAATCATATCAATACCCCTATGTTTGCTTCTAGCATTTTCACAGTTTCAGGTCTTAGATTTATGTCTTTAATCCATTTTGAGAAGATTTTTATAATCGGTGAGAGTTAAAGGTCTAGTTTCATTCTTCTGCAGGTGGATACTCAGTTTTTTCAGCAGCACTGGTTGAGGAGACTCTCCTTTCCCCAATGTGCATTTATAGCCCCTTCAGATGACATTTTCTTAAAGTAAAAATACTCCATGGTCTGACCTTCTGGTATGAGTTTCCCTCCTGACCACCTTACTGATGGGAAAAACTGGATATTTCTCTCTCTACACTGGAAATTGAACCCATAATGTATTCTTAATTAACTCTATGCCCTATCTACCAAAAAGAAGAGCCAATCATGAAGTTTTCAAAGGTTTTTTAAATTGTTGCATAAACACAGAAAATCACAAACATACGCACGCAATGAATCTAGAATTTCAGTGGAAAAGGACACTTAGCATCTGGTCGTGGGTTGGAGTTTAGTTTCTTCATATCTTTAACCTGTGAAACCTTAAGAAAAGCATTTAAATTTAGTGGCTTAACTTTATCTGTAAAAATGTAAAGAGTTGCAGTGATAACCTTTCAATTAGACATCCATGGAGCTTTTGAGCACTAAACAAATAAGGCACAGTCATGGTTGGAAAATGGTAAAGCTCGGTATGGGAAATAAACTATTGTCATAAGCATGTTCTATTAGAAATACCCTCCACTCAAACTAGTGTTATTTATAATAAGATATTTTTGAATTATATCTCTATTTTATAAATATAAATATCTGTTATATAAATACATATTTTCATTATATAAATATTATATATATAATATATATATATATTTCCAATTATATTTTCCAATTGTATTTATTTTGCTTTCAAATATATAAAACATATTTCACCAATTTTTGAAGCAACACAAACTTATAATTAAGTTGAAAAAATGATGCAAAAGTGTTTAACCCATCCCCAACATTGTCACACTGCCCAGTGATATTTCACCATTGATACTTCTCACATTTTCCTCCATCTTGTGTTAGTATGTATTAAAATTTTGTGAAATTAAGTTGCAGGCATCACTTTTTCTACCCCTTATATATATATATCCTAGTGATAAAGATATTTTCTTGGGTTAGTCATTGGGCTATGTTCACAACCCAGAAGTCTCATGTTCATACAATTATACAATTAGTCAACAAATTATATTAAAATGTGTTTATCTAAACTCTAATCAAGGATCACAGTCTTTTGACTTTTCTTAATTTTATTTTAACCTAGAATTGCCCTCTCTTCATTTTTTTTACACACTCGATGTTTTTGAAGATACAGGCCATGTAGGTATCTCACTAAGTCAACTTCTGATATTTCTTAAGGTTTGCATCCTAAACATCCTCAGTCAGGATGTGTCACAGGAAATGCCGTGCACTTTGCAGAGTGTTTCTTTGGGAAGAACTCAATGCCAGTGTGCCTACTATAAGTAATAGGAAGGATTGCCCTTGCCTAACACCCATCTCCTGTCTGGCAGATCGTGCTATTGTACATGTGTCTTTTCTCTTTATCATTCACAATTCTGGAGGGCTTTGCTTTGAGATTGTGGGAATATTATTTTCCACAATGCACTTTCACCAGTCTAAGGTTTTGTGTGTATGTTTTGTGTGGTTTTGATTATTTAATATACACACATACATATAAATTTTCCACTTGGATTTTTTATGACTGAGAAGCCAAGATAATTGTGAGATTTTAATATGTTATAAAACTTTGTTGTGAAATAATAAAAGGTTTTCATGATGCTAAAATAGATTGAGATCGCTTTAAAATGTTTCATTAACACGTACGCATTTTAAAAATGAAAAAACATAAATAGCTTGAGGATCTTTATTATGACCACTGGCACAGAGGGGCACTGAGACCAGATTAGAAACAGAAGGAAGTTATCCTTGTACAGCTAGAAATAGGGGGAACCCAAAGTTATTTCCACTTGCTGCATTTTTAAAGGATAATTTTATGATTCAAAAAACAGAAGATGTTTCAAGTAAACCTTGGGGGGAGGCTTGCAATCATTGTAGATAACTCTGATTGACCACCTAAGCAAGAAGTATTGAAAAGTATGCAAATTAATCTATATGTACCCAGACAGGGTAGCAATCTACTGCAAATGTTCCTGAAAATTCTCTCGGCTGAATATCTATGGACTTATTATGTTCAAAACCTTTGCTCCTAAGCATTCATGTAGGCTGACTTTTCAATTTCAAGGGATTTCAGTACAGTTCCCTGCAATTTATCATGTGAAAGGAATTAACAAGAAAGAAATGGAAGCGCATTCACACTTGCCAGGCATTTCCCTTCAGATAGAGAAAAAGCTACTGAATGAATAATATAAGAAAGATGATTTTGGTGCTTCAGAAACAGAAAAATTACTTAAAGTCCTAGTTAGGGAAGCCAGCCATTCTTTTCCTATAGAATACGAATAAGCATCCATTACACAATGGAATCCTGCTAAAATCCAGCTCATTCTCACACAGATTCAGGTGTGCCAAGCGTCCCGCCCCCTCACTAAACAAGGATAAGCTAAGTATGACCACATGACTCCACATGCAAGGCATATCCAAATAAAGTTTATTTCTCACATTTCTAAATTCTTTCCAACAAAAGTAAGGTTATAGGCCAATAGGAATATATCAATTCATTATAGATCATCTGTGTTGTTCCTTAGGACTAATTTTGGCTCCCTTCTCTGGACATACTCTTTTGATGTTCTCATCCAGTCTACTGCTTTAATTTTGAATATCTATATTCCAATGACTCCTAGTTGAACCCTAAACACTCCCAATCTCTAGGCATAGATATCTTATTTCTAATCCCCATTTTCACTTGGATATCTAATCAATAGCTCAGACTTCCCTTGGAGACCCTCCTACGTGTTCTTGTCTGCTAAATCCAGCAATCTTGCTCCTTTCCCAAGGTACCTTCCAAAACTAAGGTGATAATGAGGGAAGAAACCAGAAAGGAATGGGTTTTTGAAATATAAAGAATATAAACAGTACTTGGACAAAAGATCGTCTTCCTTGTCTGCTAGTAGTAGTACACTGGGATTATTAAATTCCCACCCCCAAAGAGCAGAGAATCTTTTCAGTAATTTGAATGCATTTGAAGAAATTTATGTCAAGATTTTCCCACAAGCAATTCAGAGAACTGAGTCAAAGAGATTCAGAGCAACAGGAATTCATCAGAGGCTGAACAAACAGAGTCTGAAAAACAGAGACTGAACAACTCCATGTACAAATTCCTGAAGCCTAAGCAATTGCAGGGATTCAGAGAAACACAGCAATTAGGATTTAATACCAGCAGTGGTGGTAATCTGGCATGCATCAGCAAAGACCAGAGCAATGGATAAAGTGGAACAAGAATGTTCAGAACGATATGGAAAAATTGGAAGAAGATCCAGACCATATCAGACAAGAGGCACTGCTTTCCCCACTGCTAATTGCCCCAAAAAGAAATAAAAATTTAAAACTGGAATGACATTTGTTTAATTATTTCATATACACTAGGTTTTGTATAAGTCTTTGCTTGAATCAATGTTTCAAACCACGACCACTCTCTACTGAGGGAGTTTAGCTCTCTTCCATGCTCTTTTTTAAATTATTCTATTTTTAAATTTGTTCTAATTAGTTCTACATGATAGTAGAATGTATTTTGACACATTGTAATCAAATGGAGCATAACTTCTCCTTCCACTGTCTGAACACCGGCCAGAGTCACAACAGTAGCAAAGATCTTCCATTTTACACAATCTGCTCTCACATTATCCAAATAACATCATGTGGTTTATTCAATAATCATTATCACAAAACCAGTAAAGAATATTTCATACAAAGGATAAAGATGGCATTTAATTGTTTTAGTTGTCTTTATAATCTTCCAAGTAAAAGAATTCTTGTTTTTGATAAAAAGTGATAGGTGTACATGGTTATGCCAATTAGCATGTGAATAGTACCCAAGAACTAGGCATAGACAGAATAGCTCAGCTAGGCCCTTAAGAAAATTCACCAGTTACTGTCTTTGCCAAAATTAAACAGTGGGCTTTGAAACCGAAAAAATTAAATTATTGAAACTGGAATTATTCAGATATATATAGATCTCTCTCTCTCTCTCTCTCTCTCTCTCTCTCTATATATATATATATATATATATATATATATATATATATATATATGTGAATGAAGAGGAGAAAAGAATAAAAACCAAACAAGTCAACCCTTGGCTTGATTTCTGTTTCATATTTATGCACCCATCTGCCATAGCCTAAGGTTAAAAAGTACTCGCTGTAACCATGAAAAGCATATCCATCACAAGTTAGTCCGAAATAAATCACTCCTCATAGGAAAAGCAATATAAACGTGGATGGTTATACAACAAAGTGAGAGAAAAGAGAGAAACAACAGTGGTGTGTTTTTCCTAACCTCTGCAATTTATGAAGGTTAAATCTCAAATAAGCATTCTCCAAGGTTGACTGCCTCAATTATTTGAAGAACAATCCAATTAAATTTGATATTTTCCAACAGATCTTTCAAATGATCAGGTTGACGTAATATTGCCACAATGTGTAATTTTCAAGCAGCATTTGAATTTGGTAAGTAAGCCAAAGGATATCGTCACTCACTGAAATTTCTCTCCTTCAGCCTAACAATTTTTGTTAGTTTCTGAAATAGACCCACAGATAATGTAAACATTTTGACAGAAAATTGGTGGTGGTGACTATGGCGTGAAACTATCTGAGGACAAATGTACTGTGACTTGGAACATAAGATACAATTTTCTTTGCATAGAGGCAAAATGAAGTGATGACAGAGTTCACAAAACCTATTCTCCTCTTGAAATTGCATTCCGACTTCTCCTTTCATGAGGCATCTTTCAAAAAGAAAAACTCAACACTCCAAGCAATTCCAATGACATTGGTTTGCAAGTAATCACAATTCCACAATTTGCTTCTTTCTTTCTTATACTCTTTCTACCTACAAGAGTATTAAAAAGACATTCCTGCCTCTCCTGTGTTTTATTAACAAGTTAGCTCTAGGGGAAAAAATTGAGGTGGTTCCAACTGCACATTTTGCCTGTCTCTTCCATTTCCTTCCTCCTTGTGCATGTTTTACCTTCTTTCTTCTATTACATAAAAGTTTCCAACTGTATCTCTGGGGTGGGGATAAAATTTCAGGTTGGTGCTCTTCCTTCTAACTGGTTCCTGAATACTGACTCTACGTTCTTAATTAACCTTTATTTTCACAGAATTCCTCTATTCTCTACATTCTAATAAAGCTAGCCTATACTGACTTCCAACCCCCGTATCCTATGTTTATGTCCCTTTGTGCCTCTTCTTAAGCATTCTCTTTCAAGTGTCCTTGTCCTGAGTTTTCCTATGTCCTCATTCAATGTATTTTCCAAAGTCCAGCACAAATGTGACCTTACTTGCAAAGATTTTCCACATCTGCCCCTGAGAAACTTACTTTTTGCTAAATATTCAAAAATACTCAATGGGCTTCTCCATTTCTGTGACACAGGCGTCTTCTCTTCAATTAATTACATGCATCTCTTCTTTCCCTCCCTGGAATGGCATTGTTGCCATCCTCTCTGGATCTCCCCTTCCTATCCTCCAGTGTCTAGGTCTAATAAGAATTCTGGGCATAGAAACAATATCAGGGATTCTTTGTTTTTTAAAAAATGAGGATTTATATTCTTTACAAAATCCAATCATAAGCTTTGGAAAGCCTGTTATTATCTAGTCTCCATTTCATATAAATGAATTACAAAAACAGCACTGAAAATTTCCACTAAAGAAAACAGGAAATTTAACTTATGTAAGATAAATTTACCTTTGTTTAAGCTTTCATTAAGACGTTTGCTCAGAAGGAAACTCAAGTTTAAGCACATTATTATTAAAGATAATTCATTTGAACTATTTACTAAACTGATTTTCTCAAGAATAAAACAGTAGACCACTCACATTAAAATTTCATGAATAGTCCACTTTATTTGGGATCGTGGTATTATTTCTTTGATCCTGGTTTCACGTCAATTCAACGTGAAAACATTCTGGCTGAGATAAGAAAAAGCCTCATTTTCTCATTGCACTGTATTATGCTTTTCTTTTTATTTATTTTTTTCATCTTGATTTTAAAATGTGTGGCATATGGTAAAGAAGTTAGAAGAAAATGCATTCTGCCCGAGGTCTTTAGAATACCTTTAAATATAAAAACAATCGAAATAAAAAATGATGTTTTACCAAACAAGGGAGGAAACTTCTTGTATCCATAGGTACTGCTTAGGAAAGCTAACAGGGCAGGTTGAAAGTGGACAGTGTGTATGAGTATACTTCAGATTATAAAAACAAGAGGTCAATGCAGGTCACTGAAGACTCTATAGAGTACTTGGAGTTATTTTTTCCCACATTTTTAATTTCTACACTATAGTAGTACATAATGATGGGATACATTCATACATTTTTTCACATGCACACAATATCACAATATAATTTGGCCAGTATCACTTCTCAGCACATTCTCCCTCCTTCCTCTCCTCCTACTCATTCCTCTACCGATCCCCTTTTATTTTATTTGTTCTTTTTAGATATACATGACAGTAGAGTATATTTTGACAAATTATACATACATAGAGTATAACTTGCTCTAATTAGGATCCCATTCTTGTGGTTACATGATGTGGAGTTTCACTGTGGTGTATTCTTATATGAACACAGGAAAGTTATGTAGGATTCATTCCACTGTCTTTCCTATAACTATCCCCTCTCCGTTCCCTTCATTCCCCCTTGTCTAATCCACTGAACTACTATTCTTTCCTCCCCCAACCCTTGTGTGTTAGCATCCACATATTAGAGACAACATTCTATTTTTGGTTTGGGGGGATTGGTCAAAGCCAGAGAACGTACATTGCAATACAAAATCAGGCAAATGACTGTGAGCTCAGGGAAGAGCATGTTGAAAACTCTAAATCTTTGGATGAAAGTGCTTATATAATTTATAAAAAAACATGAATATCGAACACTGTACCTAGTACAAGATTAATTATTAGTTAATTGATTTCCCAAATGCCTGCTCTAAAGTCTACATTAATGGGAAATTTAATAACCAAGCATTTCAGAACATAATAAAATTATTATTAAGCTTCAAAGGCTAGTAGAATTTCTCTAATCCATTTCCCTCATTTTGTGATTGTGGAAGCAGAGACCTGGTTAATGGAAGTGGCTGTGTGATTACTAATCACTTCTTGTCATGGGACCATCACCACTCTCTTTCCAGAGGATGCGGAGTTGACGTCTGCCACTTTTCTGAACGAGGTTGCTGATTCGGGGCTCTTCTTGGAGTGGGCTAGATGAAGAGGGACCAACAGGGACACACGTCTCCCCAAAGCATGGCTGCTGATGTTTACTCTGCATCTGCCCCTGGAGCCAAAGGGTTTCCATTTCTTCTCGTTAGGAAGCTGCTGCTAGCACAGATCCCTAATGAGTTTATGAGTAAATTATGTCTTTAATTTTTACCTGTGGATAGACTATGTTATTATGACACAGGCCGCCCTTTGCATATTAATATAGCAATCACTTTCCAGGAGGGGTTGTATATAATGGAAACAGGAACTGATTGAGTCAATGTTTAAGGTTTAATCAGTATTTCCTTTGCAAGTATTTCAATTTTCCATGTTTTTTTTTCTCCCACCAATAAAGTCAGGGTACAATAATAACTGGGCCAATAAAGCTTGTATTTATTATATGCCTAACAAGACACATAAATTTAAATGCCTCCTTTATTAAATCATAGGTACCTCTAACACAGGAACGATTACCATCTCCCTTTTCCAGGAAGAAAACTGCAGTTAGCAATTTTAGGGAGGCAGCATAAAACAGTGGTGAGGAACACAGGGCCTGGATGAAGAAGGGTTTAAATCATGGCTCCAATATTTGCAAACTATGTGATCCTGAGGAAGTGACTTAACTCTATGCTACAGTTATCTCACTTCAAAAATGGAAATAATAACAGTATTAAACTCATATGTTTGTTATAAGGATTAATAACACATGGAACATGGTAATTATCTGTAAATGCAGGCTAATTTCCATCATCATACTATATTGTCTAATATCATTGTGCTACCAAGTGTCACAGTCCAAATAAGCCCTGGTCATGTCTGGTAGGAGCCTTGGATCATAACCATCATGCTCTGCTTCTTAGAGATCTCCATTGTTCTTCTATCCAAATTTTAAGGACCATGGTATGTAAGCCACTTTAGGCAGACATGAACTCTTTGAACCTTTTACATAGCACATTTAATATTTTAAAAGTATATAAATTTACTAATTTATTGCTTAAGAATGGATTTAAAAAAGGCTTTCCACTTATCATTTAGATTTCTACAGAATTACAAATGGATGCAAAGAAATATCATGTGCCATTCACCTACATTCCCTAAATGCAGTAAGTTGACAACATGTGCATTCAGATAAGACGTTCTGGGAAGGACAAAATGCTGCTTTTGCAGAATTTCTGCTAAAAACTCATTGCCTAAATGCAATCACAAGGAAACAATCAGACTGAGAGACAATGCAAAGTAACTGGGCATTGCTACTTAAAAGTTCCAAGCAATAAAAAACAGAAATACTGAGAAACTGTTCCAGAATAAAGGAGACTAATGAGACATGAACACTAAATACAATCTGTGCTCCTGAGTTGGATTCTGGACTAGAAATGGGACATAATACAATCTGTGCATAATAATTAGATTGTGTCATTATTATTCTTTTTCTGGATCAAAATACAGTTTAGGAATGAATGTATTGTATCATGGTTATGTTCCTGATTTGATGTTTCATAACTGGATATTCGAATATTTATGATGTATATGTGTTTAAATGTAGGAATTTCTTTTAGGTAGAAGCATTATTGCATGAAGGGAGTCCATAGGCATCGCATGCCTTACATGGTGCAGATGGAGTACCTGGGCTTCAGAAGAAGGTGTCCTAGTAAGCAGTAGTTCTGAATTCTGTCTCCTACTTCTCAGATCAGTGCTATTTCTGCTATATTCTTTTCATAAAAACATTCAGGCCTTAAAAATGTATTGTGTCCGTTAAACACAGGTGCTTTAATGAATTAACAGAAGCTAGTTAGCTTAAAACAATGGACATTTATTCATTTTCAGTTCTGAAGGTCAAAAGCCAGATGAGTTTCACTGGGATAAAAAGTGATAGCAGAGCTGTGCTCCCTCCAGAGGCCCTGGGCAAGAATCCCTTCCTGAGTCCTGTGCAGCTTCCAAAGCTGCAGGCCTTGCATTCCTTGGTCCTAGACCCCCCTTCCTCCATCTTCAGAGCCAGTGTCTTCCTATTTTCAAATATATGCTTCCCACAATATTCGATTCCCTTCATTTACCTTCAAGCCTTCTTTGCCTCACTCTTATAATAACCCTTGGATTTTATTTAGGACCAGCTTGGATAATACAGGATGATCTCCTCATTGTAAAATCCTTAGCTGAATGGCAGCTATAAAATCCCCAATGCCATATAAAGTAGTGTTCACAGGATCCCAGGATTAGGACCTGGATATCTGTGGGGGTCCTCATCCAGCCAGCCACAGGCATAGAAAAACATCCACATTTTTATAGGATTGTTATTTTTCATTTATAGATTCAAATAGGCATTGATTACTACTCAAGCTGCAGCTAAAATTAATAGTTGGGAAGCAGATAATTCCAAGTCATTTCTCTATCAGGAAAATGACATGGGCTCATAGTGAGAGCACATAAGTTCTGAAATTTTGGTAATCTGCTTACATGTTTATCTGCTGAGCCTCTTTAAAGGCAGATGCTTTAAATATTTCATGTCTTCAGTATGGTAGGCTAAATATTGTCTACAAAGTTATCCAGACCCTAATTCCTGCAACTTATGAGGGTTACCTTTTATGGCTAAAGGAACTTTACCATGAATAAAGAATTTTGATATGCAAAGTTTATTCCGGATTTATCTGAGTAGGCCCTGAATGAAGTCCAAGCGTCCTCACAAGAGGGAAACAGAGGAAAAGAAGGAGAATGGACGCAGAAGTGTAAAAGCAACGTGAGGACAGGAACATAGGGTGGCAGGAAAGGGCACAGGCAAGGAAAATCGAGGCCACTGGGAGCCAGAAATGGAAAGAGAAAAGATCTCTCCCGGGGACTCCCAAGGGAGAATGGTTCCACTAACACCTTGATGGACTTGTGTAAGACTCACTTTAGCATTCTGATTTATGACCTCTAAAACTGCTTGAGAATAAATGTTAGTTATTTTAAGCCAGGAAATATGTGGTAATTTGTTAAAGCAGTAACAGGAAAACAATGTGTCTAGAAAAGCACCTGACACATAGTAGGAATTCAGCCATGCATGGTAAATTTAGAAAGAATATAAAAAGAAAGGGAGGCAGGGGGAATGGGTTAAAGAAAGTCAACATTTTGGATATTAAATTAGCATTTGCCTTATTTCCATCGAATGGGGAGATAGAACTGACCTCCCCAGTGAGGACACTTGGGATTCTTTCTTCTACTCAATAATGAGGTGCTGTGTTTTCAGACTCCACATCTGGCACTAGCAGGGTAATGCCAGGTTTCATCTCAAGAGGACTTTGCAGCTAAGCTAAGAACTTCTGCAAGAAGAGTCTGCAGAGAAAGCTAGACCGCCGGTCCCTTTTCTGCAAGAGACTGACCAGCCTGCTATAACAATGGGAAAGTGGGTGGAATTCGGAGGTGGAGGCACAGCCCCTCACTGCCTTAAGGGACCCATTCATTTATGTCTGAAATTTTTAGGCTAAACACCACATGACCCCAGGCAATGTCATTTTCAAAATGTTCTCCATTTCTATTAGCTGCAGAAAAACAATTATTACTTGATAGATTTAGTGATACATGAAATATCAGAGTCCACATATACAGCTTCAGAAATAGAATGTGCTGACCTTATTGAACTCTTTAATCTGGTATTTAGTGAAAACCTGCAAATGACCTAAAGGGAGTGAGCTATGTCCATGGGAATGGTTTCCATTGGGTAGTTCACTCAAGTGTTAAATTAAACAAAGCTGAAGATGGGAAGGTTGAAGCAATTAAGCTCTTATTTTGCAGACCTCCTTCTGTAGGGCCCATGCTAGAATTCAATTAAAATAGACTTTTTTTCTTACCCCAAATTACCATTGACTTATCGAGTTTGACAATACTCAACAATGCCTTAATGTCTGTGCAAGTGAGAAGAATCAGTGTTCTGTCACAGAGATAAACGAGGCAAACTCATTGAGGACCCAACTCAATAAGAATATTGATGACGTTCTGCTTGGATGCATAAACCTTCAGTAATGAATGACTTAGACATCCAATGTGACTTTTTGTAATTGTTTATTTAAAACAACTGTAAAAAAAAAAAAAAAAAAAAAAAAAAAGACGTCTAAGGTCCCCATCTTGTGATTCCTTCAATAATTTTTCAGTTTTTACAACATATTTCATTGTAAGTTGCATGAAATGAGTCAGTGTGTAAATAAATAAACAAGCGAATAGACTACTGAGCTGAATCCAGCTTGATTATTTGCTCTCTTTTAATTCAAATAATATCCATCATTTAGACTTTCAAACTATGCTCATAAACTATGCACATAGTACATTCCCCAAACTCTCAAGAAAATAATCTAAACATTTTTTTTCTTCACACACACACACATACACGTATTTATAGACAGTACACAATTATGATAGCATGTGGATACATACTATTTCTTAACATGTAGTTGCATTTATTTTGCTTTTCAATTTGCCTACTTCCTTTTTTCTTTCCTCTCTCCCCACCCATTTCACCTCCCTTTCAGGGAAAGCATGCAGCATCTTCCATGGCTCCGTACTTAGCCATACCAACACACATCGAAGAAAATACAGATGCATTTGGACAAAGACAAAAACCTACATTTCAAAATGTGTGTACATGTTTGAAACATGACTTACAAGAAACTAAAACACGTTATACCAATTTTTCTTTGTCTTGTTTTCTTCATCTTCTCAATACCTGACGAACATTCCTTGAGTAAACAGACATAATTCAAATCCTCAGTGGTTTTAGCCCGCAGTAAAATTATGCCATACTTTATATAACCAATTATTTTTTTTTTAATATTTTATTTTTTAGTTGTAGTTGAACACAATACCTTCATTTTATTTATTTATTTTTATGTGGTGCTGAGGTTTGAACCCAAGGTCTTGCATGTGCTAGGCAATACCTGAGCCACAATACCAGCTCATATAACCATTATTTACTGATGGATATTTTATTAACATCTTTCTATCTGGATAATAATGCAAGAAAAATCCTTATTACATAGATCTTTGCTTACTCATCATTTGGTTTCTATAATGTACATTTCCAGTATAAAGTATTGCTGGATTCAAAATTATATGTACCTTAAATTTTAATAATGTCTTCAAGATTGTTCAATAATAACAGGTATAACAATACATATTAATACCAGCAGGTGTTAGAGTGTGATTCTTGCTTTATTTCAGGGAAGGTCTAAATTCTTGTTGAATCCAAAGGAGGCCTATGCAGAGTGGGAATAAAAATTCTCTATAAATTTTGTACCACTTTTTCTTGGTAGTTGTTTGATTAGTCAGGATTTGAACATCGATGGGAATTTTGAGGAAGTCCAACCAGGATAACCCTACTATTTTAAATCCATATACATAAAGAGTTGACTCATTATATCTATTTGCCGATTTTCAATTGTTTTTGCAAAGAGCTACAGGGCAAAAATCTGATTTCTTTCGGTAGGAGCTCATTGAAACAGGAACTAGTGACATTTAGCATATTCAGAATTCGTTTCTTCTCTAAGTGTCTTCACTTATTTCAACTGTTCCTCAAAAGAAAATAAAGTCTTCCCACCACAGGTGCTTTCTTTTTCTTAACTATCTTCCTTGGGCAAATGTTAAAATTATTCCAAGATTTAAGTAAAAACAACAAATAAGAACATCACACGACTTACTTGTAAGGAATACTGATCGCTATTAGCATGTTTCACCAGGTTTGTGTCTGGACATGGGGAACAAGACTGGCTTCCTTGGCTTCCAAAGGCAGATACCCAGACGTGCTCCCAGCAAGAAGAACTGGAACTTGCAGGGGCTGGGCCCAAGGAGCCTGTGAGCTCAGCTTCCCCAGGTATCCCACCCCACTCTCAGAGGAAAGGCCTGCTTTCAAAGCCTCTGTCCTTCTCTTCCCACCTGGGCTGATTTAGGACTTCATTCAGCTGTCAGTTACCAGGAAGAAGAAAGGTGCTAATTACCTATTAAACATCTCCAAGTGACTCTGTAAGAGTGACTTTTCTTCTTTTCCTCCTGAGCAGGCTGCATTTTGCTGCTTTGCAGGAACCTCAACCCCTTGAGTGCTTTATTCCTGCTGTGAGACTCTAGTTAAAATAAAGGTTTCTTTGCATCTTAATTGACTTGCTCCCACTCTTTCCTTACGAATATTTTTGTAATTTTGCAATTGGCTTCTTAAAGGTATCACACACATTTTAAGAAAAGTTGATGTGCAGTAGCCAAGCTATTTGAAGAGCAAACAAAACCATAAAGGTTTTGTCATAAAAGCAAATGGCTTCTTAAAAGCTGATGAATGAATCTCAATTCAAGCTTGAAGATGTGCAAAAATATATTCTGATGTGCTTCACATTACATACACAGGATGACTTTAGGAGAACCCGAGTAAAGATTTCCTTCAGTGTCATTTTGGCCTTCATTCTTCTCAATATTCAGGCTTTAAATATTTTAAGGCACTCTTTTTCATTTATCTATGTTTTCCAGGTCCCTAACAAATATTACCTTAGCCAGCTAACAATTGAGAGATTTCCCAGAAATTAAACATGAAATTTGCCACAGTCCGGCTGCAGCAAAATAACCCGGGGGGTGACAAACAACTTGTGTACATTGATACAGCAGGAGTGGGAGCCATTTATTGTAGGGCAGGAGGGGTATATATACATTCCACACAGCTTATCTTAATTAACATAAACTAGATACAGCAGTCAACCAATAAGGAATCTCCACACTTAATGGCTCGCTGGCATTACTTCACAAACCACTCCCTCTGGCAAAATGCCAGGCGCCATCTTGACTTGTTTACAGACCCTAACAGAAATTAAGGTTTTAGTGGAGCCAGTGCAGAAACTAGTGGATCAATATTTCTAGATAGATATTTACTTTACAGACTTATCTGCAGTATAGAGGACTTGGAGTTCAGATTTGAAAAATCTGGTTTCCAGAGGTTCAACAAAGTTCTCTAGGTGTAACTTTATGAGTCCTGAGTTCTACTTCCCTGTCCTGTCCATAAAGTGCAATAACAATGTCCTCCCAACACAAACATTAGAAATGAAAGTAGTCACGATTTTTTTCACTTAAATCTGGAATCCCAGGTATCAAATCTACCCACTTCTGCTAACTGTTCTACCTGACAGAAAACTTACACAATTCTCGTCCTGTCAACTTACTTAGGCAATCTTTAAAGCTCTACGCGAATGCTGAAAGAACAGGAAGTTTATGTTGACCAAATATCTATTTAACCTTGAACAACTGGTTAAATGAGATCAAAGATTCTGCAGAAACCGACCCTGACATGAGGATCTGTATGCCAGTGATTCTGAAGAAAGTGCCCTCTGGGAAACAAGTCTGGACATGAGAGAAGGAGGACAGAAGGTGGGAGAAGTCCAGCAAGGTTGAGGTTTCAGGTATAGTCCCAGCAATAGCCTAGGGAACACAGGAATATAAACAATTACCCATTTGGAATTTGTTCTGCCTGGAAGCAGGGAAATTGGGCTTTCTTACTTCAACAATAAGCCTGTCTCTGGACAAGGGAAGAGGTGCTTAATGAGAGGCATAACCTTACAGGCACACAGACTTTCTGTGAGTATAGTTGATCATGAGGTTCCAGGAGTCCAAGGGTGTTCCCATGAGTGTCAGGTACTAGGCAGGAAAAGCAAGCAACACCTTTCAGGGTAAGGACACTAGTGCCCAGAAGAATAATAAAGCTTTCAATATTTTAAGGCACTCCATTCATTAATCTGTGTTCCCCAGTCCCTAACAGATCCCCAGAGGGATCAGGTAGAGCCACTTTGGTTTGCAAATGCCAGTACTGAGACTCATGACATTAGGTAGCATACCTAAATTCACAGCTTAGAATAGCACACCTGTTCTTCCAGCTCAAGACTCCCAGCAGCTTTCCTTCCACATCGCCAGAATGCTGGTGGGTCTCCAGTAGTATCACTCCTGATGTTATGTACACCTTCTCTGTCCTTAACCTTTTCTTCTTGTCTGGAAAGATACTCCACCCCAGTACAAAATTGATATGTACCCGCCATCACAACAGTCAACTGTTAATAAGGTCACAAATAACTCAGGAAATAGCTGCTGAACGCAGATCCCCCTGAAAACACTGCACTGACTAGAAATGCTGTCCTTGTTATTAAATAATAAAAGACAGAACAGTGCATGTTCTCTTGAATGTAAGAATTTTTAAAAATCAGTATTTATGAAACAATTGCAAGGTTTTATGTGTCAGGCATTTCCTTACCACCCATTAATATGGACCAAAATAATTTCATTAAAAATGAGAATGGAATCCTCAACATATTGAACATGAACAAATAGCCTAATAATCTTGCTGCTTGGGAGAACCAAATCCAGTTGTTTCATATTCAAAAAAGAATATAATGATTACTTCTGATGCAGAAGGGAAAAGTATAAGGTTTCTTTTTCCATGACAACACTAAAACAAATCAAAGATTTGTACTGGTCTGAAAAGAGGGAAGCAAATTTTCAAGACAGATTTTTTTTTTCAGTGTTTTCCTGCACTGCTCCAATAACTTGTCCCAAAGAAGCAGCAATCTGCAGGATGCCTACCAAATGTTCTGCTTCCTCCCAGTGTGCCAGGGAGTGTCTGAGATGATGTGTATTTAATTACAAAGGACAAATGATTATGGAGTCTATCTCCAAATATTCACAGAAGAATCACAATCAAAAGAAACTCAGATGAGAACCATGGGCCATTTTCCCACAGGGCTGGATTGACCACTCTCTTCTGAATCTTCTGAATTGTGCCTTCATTTTCCTTCATCCAATGACAGTGCAAAATAGAAGAGAATAAATAATGGTGGTACTCTAAGAGTCAAAGTTTACTACATTAGAGAAGAGACGGATACATCTTCTTTCCCTCCAGAATCAATCAGACCAGAGACAGGTGGAAGGGAGAAACTGGTTTAAGCTTCACAGTATTGCGCTCAATAACTATGACCATTAAATAAAAAAACTGGGAGTTAGTCCCCCAAATTGTCTAGTGCTTTGTATACCATTTCTCAACAATTCTCCAAGTTTTCCTATATCCATTTTAAATAATAAGTAAAAAAAAATTATAAAAATTGCAACTGTTTTCTGGACATGGATACCCCAAATCTCAGTGCTCCAATATCCCCTATTCCCTGCAGTGCAAAGCCAGGTCCTGAGACATGCTTTCTGATGTGGAATTAATTTTCTAAAAAGAGACTTTTAGGGGCTGGGGATGTGGCTCAAGTGGTAGTGCGCTCGCCTGGCATGCGTGCGGCCCAGGTTTGATCCTCAGCACCACATACCAACAAAGACGTTGTGTTCGCTGAGAACTAAAAAAATAAATATTAAAAAATTCTCTCTCTTTCTCTCTCTAAAAAAAAAAGAACCAACCAATGGGATGGACTCAAACCAAAAAGCTTCTTCTCAACAAAGGAAACAATACTGTGAAGAGAGAGACTACAGAATGATAGAAAATCTTTACAATATGCACCTCAGATAGAGCACTGATCTCCAAGATTCATGAAGAACTCAAAATAATTAACACCAAAAAAACAAATAATCCAATCAATAAATGGGCTAAGAGACTGAACAGTTTACAGAAAAAAAAATACAATCAATCAGCAAACATATGAAAAAATGTTCATCATCTCTAGCGATTAGAGAAGTGAAAATCAAAACTACTCTAAGATTTTATCTTACTCCAGTCAGAATTGTAGTTATCAAGAATACAAACAACAAAAAATGTTGGCGAGGTTGTGGAGGAAAAGTACACTCATACATTGCTGGTGGGACTGCAAATTGGTGCAACCACTATGGAAAGCTGCATGGAGATTCCTCAGAACACTTGAAATGGAACCACTCTTTGACCCAGTTATCCCACTCCTCAGTTCATACCCAAAGGACTTAAAATCAGAATACTACATGGAGGCAGCCACATCAATGTTTATAGCAGCTCAATTCACAATAGCTAAACTGTGGAACCAAACTGTGGAACTGAATACCCTTCAATAGATGAATGGATAAAGAAACTGTGGTATAGATACACAATGCAATATTACTCATCCTTAAAGAAGAATGAAATTATGGAATTTGCCTGTAGATGGATGGATCTAGAGAATATAAGTGACATAAGCCAAACCCAAAAAATCAAAGAATGTTAATCCATAATGGAGGGGTGGAGAATGAACAGACTTTGGATTATGCAGAGGGGAGTAAGAGGAGGGTAGGGGGTGTGGGGATGGTACAGACAGTGGAGTGAGGTGTATACATATATAAATATATATGTATATTTATATATGTATACATATTACACTACAGGTGTGACTCTGCACCATGTTCAACCAGAGGAAGAAGTTGTGCTCCATTTGTGTACAATGTGTCAAAATTCATTCTACTATATAACTAAATAGAACAAATTTTAAAAATTCTCTGATTGGGCTAGATATTTTTAAACTGGAGCATTTTGGGCAATAGAAAGCTTTATTACCCTTTAACATGGAAAATTTCTTAACTATTTTAGACCTGACTTGAAATTCCAGCATTGGTCTGTGAGTCAAACTGTTTTCTGCACACTGTTTTTACATGAGAGTGGCAATGGCCAAAAAGTCTTTACACGTGTTTAACACACGACTGAAGAATTCAGAAATGCACAGGGCTAGCTAATCCAAGTCCCTCTTACCCTTGACTCTTCACTAAATTGACTTAGGACTTTGAAGTTGGAAGGAATCATGGAAATCGACTTACCCACATCTTTGTACACATAAGGTAGATGTTCAGAGTGGGAAAGAGACTTCCCCAAGGTCACAGGGTGACATGGGGACAAAGACCTGAAATCTAGGTCTAATTCTCAGTCCACAGCTTTTCTCCCACCACTTCAGCTCTCCATGCCCACCCACCTGCATTCCCCCAAAACACTTTCAGAGGAAAAAAAGACATTCTGATCTGAAAATAACATTATCATTCCCTACCCAGCAACTCAGTTAAGAAAATACCATCATCCTTTGACTTTTCTTTTACAAATGATTCCACCAAGACAAATGAAGCTCGGGACTTAAGCAGAGCCAGCCCAATCTGGGTATTGTTGATGTCCCAGTGTGTGTCTTTGAGGTTTACATCTGAAAATGACCTTGTCCAGTGCCTGACTCCCAGAGTATGTGGCACAGCCTGGGGAAAATGTGTATAAAAATAAAAAGTACTGGTAGTTCCTACCGTCTCTGGTATTTGATTTAACCAGCCTGAGATATGCGAGATGATTAGAGTATCAAGATGGCTCCCAGCATGAGCACAGTTTATCTAAAATCACACGTGAATGAGATCTGTGAAATTTCACTAAGACCAAAGCTGAAATATCATCTCATCAAAAAAAATTCCATTTCTGAAATTCAATCTATTTTGAAAACTTGCTTTTATTGAGAGAGAAAATGAGATTAGAAAATTGTCACTGGTTTTTATCCTAATGCCCATTAATAAAGCAAATAAATCTCCATATTCTCCCATAGCTACTGGTCAAGACCCTGAGCCTTTTCTAGTCTGGAACTTTCAAGCAATTTTCTTGGAACTTGAGAGATCCCGGGCTGTTTCTATACCTTGCCTTATTGAATAGTTCACATGGACAAAGCATTGAGGATTTCTCCCCAGGCTCCCGCATCCACCCACTGCCTTTAGACTTAATAGGGGAGTAAAAGTCATACTATAGGCCAAGAACTCTGAGTCAGACCTGGCATCAACTTGTATCTGCCTAGTTGGCCTCCTTGTGAAAATCAACAAATATTTTGTTTTTGTATAAAGTAGGCAAAAAGTTACTTCATCGGGGATTATTGTAAGGTAAAATGAGAACGTGGTTTATAGATTTGCTCTTGTTAGTAGGCCCTGAATGCTCTACACAGCAATCTCATGTGAAAAAGTCATATGAGAGTTGGAGGCATTTGGGAGAAAAATTACAGTATTTTGCCCTTTATTGGCCTTCTGTCTCCAGCCTAAACCAAAGGTTGGGGATAGCTGAGAAGAGGAAAGTACTCCTTTAAGAGAAAAGACCCCTGAAGTATCCAAAGCCTAGGGAAAGGAGCTTTCCAGAGACCCTTTAGACAACATTCTTGCTCCGCAGAGACTGAGAGGTAGAGTGGACTTGTGTTTAGCTACAGATAGACACAGAACAATTCAAATGGAGAGAATGCATCTGGCTAGCTAGGCTGAGAGCAGGTAGCTGCAGTGAAATTATCCTTAACGTGAAATTGTCAAAGCAAAGAATGAGAAGGCACCACTTGGTCAGTTGTGTTGCTTCCTGGGACAGAGGAACCTGTGTGAACACGGAGCAAGAGACCCCACCTCAGCAGAGAGAATGAGCACAGCTGAATGGTTAGCAGTCAGAGGAGCTGTAAGGAGCCTTTCATACAGAAGGAAATCTACCTGGCAGCATTAGGAGTAGGGTATGTGTGTTTCCCTGTAAAGGTTGGGAGCAGGTCTTAGAAGATCCACAAATGCCGCCCTGTGTGAGAAAGAGTAATTAAACACCTGCCCAGCTCAGGGAGACGGATCCCAGCTCACAGCAGCACCAGAGACTCTCCACACCCTGCATATTCCCTCCTGTATCATTCCCCCCATCAGGACCATTGACCCCCAGCACCCAACATTTAGAACAAGTTTGTTTATTTTTTTATTATCACACCAGATTGGACTGTTCCTATTACCTGAAAGTAAGCAGAAAAGTAATTCCACCTGCCATAAATTGCACTCATAAAGAATCTTCTGGGTTGGAAAAATTCTGCTTCTTTGCCACAGTCACTCTGTGATAAATCATTGAACTGTACAGTCCTGATTTCTCTATTTTTCTGTATCGGTTTTATGTTTGCAATAAAAAACAGAAAAAGGAGAATCGTATTTATTGTTAAAGTTAATTGTCATCACTGACAAAAATTCTTCAGATCTCATTCTTCTTGCCTTTGCATTTACTAATTAATATTTCATTTACAAATAATAATGATAAAAATACTCAATGGATATTTACCACCTGCAATGTGTTATGCTAGATACTTTTAATGACTTATTTCAGTGATTCCTGGCAGTAATCTCAACATTTGGTTTACAAATGGTACATATTTCTTATTATTTTTCTACTTCTCATTAATATAGTTAATGCAATATTGAAACAGTTTTGAAAATATGAGTTTACATTAGATTTAAAAAAAAACAACAATAAAACAAGCATTGTGAAATCCCTAATATTTCTAATTTGGGGATCCCAAAATACAAAAGGGGGGATTATAAAGCCTAGAGAAGGTTATGATTGTCCACAGGTTGTTGATAGTATTGAGTGAGATAATTCAAATGAAGTCTTAATAATTGATTAATAATTCTACAAATTAGAATTTTGCCCAATTCTATTCAATGTGGCCATAATGTGATCAGCATGTATATTTAACTAGCAACAACCATATATAAAAGATTTGTTTTCTCTGCAGTGGAACACTGCTGTTCATGTTTGATTGGGTCAGAAGGCAAGGAAGCATTTGATATTGTGGCTCACTGGCTGGTGCGGAGGAAGACTGTATCATGTGATACTTCCATGGAGGGTTTGTGGTAATTCAAAAGCCAACTTGGAAACAACAATACACAATTATGGTGAAAAATGTTATAAACAGACATTTGTTACACACCAACAACCCTAATGACTTGAGTCCATCAACCCTCCAAGAAAAAGCATGAATATAAAGAAGAGCCGAATAAAAAAAAAAAAAGGATCCAAAAATTAAGCATTTGAAATTTTAGTATTAACAGCATAGGATTAAAAGCAGATTAAATATCTCAAAAGAAAAGATCAGTGAAATTGAAGACAGAAATAGGGATTGAAAATGAAGTGTTAAAATACACACACACACACACACACACACACACACACAAGAAAAGAGAAGAAAAAGTTGGACAAAGTTGTGAAAACACCTTTGACATGAGCATCCAGCCCAAAAGGGGAGGGTAGGACACCCCCTGAGAAGCAGCAGTTGAAAGTTATCAGCATGTGATGGGAACTCTATCTCCAAGAAGTACCGTGAGCCTCATCAAAGAAGCCAAGAAGTTCAAATATAATCACATAGTTGAAAATCAGAAATAAGAATAAAATCTTAAAAACAACTTTCTGAGCAGAAAGACAAAGAAAATAATAAGCAAAAAAAATGTGAAAAGAAGACAGTGGAATCATTTTTAAAGTGCTAAACATCAAAAAAAAAAAAAAACTTAAGAAGCCATTATTTTATACCAAGTTTGACATATCTCTCAAAAATGGAGGTGTTAAATTATATTGTTACATTGTGTGCATGTACAAATGTAATGTAATAAGGCCTTCTACTCAGTGCCTAACTACACAGTATTAATAAAAAAAAGGAAAAGTATGGAGGTTTTTTTTTTTTCAGACAAATAAGAGCTGAGGCACTTTATTTTCAACAGATCTGCATGGCAAAGAAAAAAAAATCAATCACATTAATTGATGTTGCTCAAATCAAAGGAAAAGGCTACCAATTGGAAATCAGGATCTACACAAAGAAAAGAAGAGTGGAGAATATAATAAACATGTAAGACTGAGATTTTATTTTTCATTTTAAAATTTCTTTACGACGATCACTGAGTTTTAGAAATAATTATAACCATAATGTACTGTGGAGTTTATAACATCTGAAGAAGTTAAAAACTATGCAACAATACCACAAAAACTGGAGACAGAATTGGAATTGAAAGTCTATTATTGGACAAAGAAGTATAATATCCTCTGAATATAAAAATATTACAAATTAAAGGTGAATTTATTGAAGATTATAGCAATCAGAAAACAATATAATGAAAAGTCACAAGCAGAAAGTCAGTGGTAGAGATAAAATATAATCTGAAAAAAAATACTGAAATAATCTTTTTGGCAGAAAAAAGAAAAGGATCAAAGAGCAGATGGGGCAAGTAGACAGCAACCAGCATGCTGGTGGTTATAAATCAAATAGATCAATGAATAAAATAAAATCGTCTCCTTATTCCAATCAAAAGACGTATCTTATCAGACTGGATACCAGGCAAGGTCCAGCAAGCTGGCTACAGGATAGCCAAGGTGAACTCAGAACTGCCACAGGCTAAAAGTGAACATGTAAGAACAGGCAGTCAGTCCCCGCACCAGCAGGACAGCTGGCCACCTGCACTGGAAGGACACAGAGTGAACCTTGGAGTCAGAAAACGCCCCAGCGCTGAGCGGGAGAGTTCTCAAGGTAAAGAGAGGCACTCACTGAAGGACAGACAACTCCACACTTTTCTGCCTTCCATATTCATTCATTTTTCTGTCTCCCTCGATCATTACAAGAGCTGTAACCTAGTCAGTCTGGGACGGTTGCTCAGCAGGTGTGCCACTGGTGACACCTTGTCCCTCTGGCTTGTCTCTCTGTCTCTGTCTCCTGGCTGAGGCAGCTTCCCTCTGTGGAGCCCCCCAGCCATGATGCTCTGCCTCACCCAGGGCCCAGAGGGAGGGAACCTACTCATCATGAACGGAAATTCCTCTAAGTTGTTTTGTTTGGTATTTTGGTGACAGCAATGAAAAGTGGACCAACATGAGATGTTTGTAGAAAATCTTTGGATTAAGAAAAAAATTCTAGTGATCCTCAATAATGTAAAAATATACAACTCAATTATAAGATAATAAATTCAATTAAAAATTATGATTAAAAAATCTTAATATTTCTCAAAAGCAGATACAGTGAGTAAACTTATGAAAAGATGTTCTCCATCATTGGTCATCCAGAAATATAATTTAATATCACAATAAGATACCCCTCCACATGCAGAAAATATTTATAAAAACATTTGCCCAAGAGAAATGAAAATATGTTCAATAAAGAAGGATGCATAAATGTGCATACCTTGAATAATAGCACTGGTGTTAAATGGCAAGAGTGTTGACAAATGAATAAACAATTTGTGCTCATAAAAAAATTATTCACTCACAGGCACACACCTGCAATCCTAACGACCCTGGAGGTTGAAGCAGGAGGATTGCAAGTTCAAAGCCAGCCTCAGCAAACTTGGTGAGGCCCTACGAAACTTAGCAAGACCCTGTCTCATAATTTAAGATAAAAAGCACTGGAGATGTGGCTCAGTGGGTAAGTGACCCTGGCTTCAATCTGTAGGACCAAAAAAAAAAAAAAAAAAAAAAATTACTCAGCAAGAAATGCTTCATGAGGGAACCCAGCACCAGAGTACACATTCCGTGATTCCATCTGGGTGAAAGTCTACATAAGAATGCAATCTCTAGAGACTGGAAGGAGGCACAAAAGGGAGTGATTGGGGTGATGGAAGTGTCTTTTCTCTTGAATTGGTAATGGTTTCACAAATTAGCAAATCACATTGAAATATTCACGTAAGCAACGAATTTTGTGTTTGTTGCTTACAATTCAATATAGTTGATTGAAAACAGTTTTTAAAGCCTGGATATGCTGCCCAACCATAAATCCAAGATCCTTTCTGATTCTCCAGAACACGGTGACCTCCAATTGTTCATAACAAGAACAAATGAGTTGCTTTAACTTACTTCCATCTGGGTAAAGAGTTTGCCCTTTAGTGTGATTTCCACTGATTAGAAACGGCTAAGGATCTGTTTATCATGCTCCTTCTGTTACGGTCTTTTTGTTTCCTTTGAGGTACAGTAAACACTTTATTTTAACCAGATATTTGAACATTTTCCACTTCTTTTTTTTTCTTTTAAAGAGAAAATGTTATAGAAAAGGTAAAACATCTGCATGTGAGAATATGCATCGAAAAATAATAATTAAAGATCTGGCTCTCAGTTTTCATGCATTATCAGTGGCCAGACCAGGTATCCTTGCACATTTTTCTTCATTACAGCTGCCTGTTCAATTTTTTTGTGTGTGTGTGCCTCCATGATAGCTCAGGTCTAGGGTAATTTTTCTGAAAGCTTTCCTGTTTGTGCTGCCGGTATGTGGTTTTGTGATTTCTTTATCTCCACCATTTGACCCAGCTATCCCACTCCTTGGTCTATATCCAAAGGGCTTAAAATGAGCATACTATCGTGACATAGCCATACCAACGTTTATAGCAGTTACCCTTTTCTCTTGATGACTTGGTTTCAGCAGAGCTCTGTGGGGCAGCCTGACTTACTGAACTCTGTAACTGACTTGATTTTGATCGCAGACTGCCCTGGCACTTTGCCACAATCTGGCATTGTAAAAGGTAATTTGAGGGATGGACCATGCCACGTCTGACTTCCACAGAAAGTCCCCAAATGATATTCCCTCTAAGTATATGCATCATTTTTTTCTCTTTCAATAATTAGGGGAAATGAATCTGACTTTTAAAAATTAGAGCTCTGATTCCCAGTTTTGATCAATTCTAGGAGATTATTTTCTATTTTTAAATATATTTTTTTCTATTTCTACAGGATGCCACTTCTTTCATTTTGTTCTGTTTCTCAACCACGTAAAACCTAAATGTGAGTAAACATGTCCTAGCTTAATTATCATCGGTCATTCTCTACTTATATTTCATTCCTCAGAAAATGTATTGGAGCTAAAATTTACAGCAATGCTTAGAAGATTATTAAATGTTCTTATTATGGATCCACTCTTGGGAACTCTTATAAACTGTTTAAAACACATTCCCTTTGGAAATAGTCCAACTGAAGCTCTGTGGGGACATATTGATTACACATCAGCACTCCCAATTTGTGTCGATGAGTGAGGTTGGACTAGTCTGTGATAAGGAAGTTGAAGGATACAATAAAAGAATAAAGAAGAAAGACTCTGGCAATAACAAACGCAGTGAAGAGAGATCAGGTTGCTCAGAGGGGACATAGGACATGACGTGACACTTAGTCCAGCTAGCCAAGGGATGTTCTGGTCTCACCTGTGTTCGGCTGTGACGGAGTCCACAGTGGCCTACTCAAGTACGCGTGCCTCTTTACGTGAGGTTTCGAGCTTTCTCCCTCCAAGAGGCGGAGTTGACCTCTTCACTCCTTGTGACCTCTGCTTTGATTGATATCAGGAAATAAGCTAAAAGCAGACAACTAAAACACATCTGTGCATGGTGCATGCCCTTCTCTTGATCATGGATCTTTGTAACCAGGTGAAAAAGCTCCAGCTAGCCTGTTGGATGATGAGAGAAACGTACCCTGCTGTCCCTGTTACTCTGGCCAACATCTTGTGTCATGTTAACACACACATGAGGCTGTCACACATCATCCAGCCATCACATCATCTTGACCTACCAGCTCATCATGAGACCTAATTAAACCAGCAGAGCTCCATGGAGCTGGCCCAGACCAGAAGAACCACCCAGCCAAAGACTGAATTGCAATCTAAATAAACGATGGATCCCGCTGAATCAGCAGCAGAAACTGACCAATACAAATGAAAAAGTCAATGATCCCAACTGACCACACAGGTCAAGTTAAGCATTTCACTGAGAAACACTCATATAATCCAAGTCCTGTACTCTTCTCAATTTAACAAATACTTACCGTTAACTAGAAATGTACAGTTAAAACATAAGACAGACAAGTTATAGCATTCTATTTGCATTAATATAATATGAAGTATATTCATTCTTTTACTTTTTATTCATTTTTATTTATTCTTTTTAATTATAAATGACAGTGGAATCTAGTTTGATATATTTATACGAACATGGTATATATCTTATTCTAATTAGGACCGCAGTCTTCTGGATGTACAGAATGTTGAGATTAATTGCTGTTTATTCGTACACGTACATAGGAAAGTTATGTCAGATTCATTCCATAGTCTTTTCTATTCCTAGCTCCCTTCTTCCCTTCATTTTTCTTTGTCTAGTCATCCGAACTTCTATTCTTCCTTTCCTCCAACCCCTTGTTGTGGGGTAGCATGCACATATCAGAGAGAACATTCGACTTTTGGTTTTCTGAGATTGGCTTCTTTCACTTAGCACGATAGTCTCCAGATCCATATACCAGTGAATGTCATAAAGTCATTCTTCTTTATGGCTGAGCAATATTCCATTGTGAATATATACCACATGTTCTTTATCCATTCATTTGTTGAAGGGCATCTAGATTGGTTCCATAGCTTAGGTATCGTGAATTCTGCTGCTATAAACATTGTTGTGGATATGTGTCACTGTAGTATGCTGTTTTTAACTCCTTTGGATATTGTGCCAAAGAGTGGTATAACTGGGTCAAATGGGGGTTCCACTCCTAGTTTTTTTGAGAAATCTCCATACTGCTTTTCAGACTGGGTACACTAATTTGCAGTCCCACCAACAACATGTGAGTTCATTTCCTGAATTTTTTTCAAATATATTCTAAAATGACTTCAAAATAACAATCTATATTAAAGATCTGCTTGAAACACGAGTGAAAATGTTCACCTGTCCCGTGGCTTTGGAAGAGAGGAGGTAAATGGGTGATGTCGCCGGTCTCCCAACAGAGAAACACTTCCACTTCATGTGTGTTTTGCCTAGAGATGGTATTCAATATGGATACAGCTGCCTCCATTACTAGGCACACTTACCTTCCATGAAAGCGGAGAAGCTGTTTAGAACGTGAGTGGTCAAGTCCAAGCAAGGTAGCCTCACCATCATCCTTTGTGCCTCTTCTTGGCATCACCAGAGAGAAGCCACAAATGCTGATTGTCAGAACCTCTTCTCTCTCTCCATTTCGGCCAGGGCAAGCCACTAGAAAGATATTTGGAAATAGCAAGAAAGAAAAGCTCTCTGCCCACTTCAGCTGCAGGACGGCTGGGTCATCCATGTTGGGTTCCTTGACACCCTGAAGTCCTCCCCAGGGAGAAACAACAGAGACCACATCTACCCTTCCCACGCAGAATAGCCTCACTTGGCTTCCAGGGAACCATTCACGTGGGTCCTGGTCTCCGCTGGAATCACGGACCACAGCTCCCTCTAAGCCTGGTAATTCTGAATTTCTTAAAAAGCATACTCTGACCTTCACCCCCGAAATCTTCCTAATGATTGTACGAGTTTATAATTTTATATGTCAAATTTCTGTCCAATAAAATTACCTAATATGTTTTACTTCATGAAATCCTTCAACTCATGTTTTTTTGTTACTGTAACTGTTTCAGGGAAATGGAATCTTAAGAAGAATATAAGAATCAATCTTCCTACCTGCTTAGAACTGAAGAACCACCACACAGAAATGGATGGCAAACTGCTTATAATGTCACGGCCTATGTTACCTCCATGTTTCCCATCGTTTCCCTACAAGGCAGAGCGTATGGAAGGCAAGTGACAGAGAGATTAAGTTGCTCATGATAGACTGCTATAAAGTGACCACTACCTGGGCCGCTTCTAGCTGCTCTCAAGAGCTCAGAAATCAGGTAGTGCCATAGCTGCTTAAAAATGTGTGTGAGCTACTGATTCTCGCCTAGACTGGTTTCAGGGCTCACACACATAAGAAATATGACAATTTCAGGAACAAGAAAATTCAGAGGTGATTATGCAAGTGGGGAAAAAATGCAATTTTTTCTTGTTCTTTCTTATTATTTTATTTTATTTTTTATTTTTTTTTGTGTGTGTGTATGTACAGGGATTGAACTCAGAGGGCCTTTACCACTGAACCACATTCCCAGACTTTTTTTTTATTTCTTTATTTTGAGACAGGGTCTCACTAAGTTGTTTCCTAATTAGCTGAGGCTTGCCTTAAACACGAGATCCTCCTGCCCCAGCCTCCTGAGTTGCTAGGATTACAGGCATATGCCACCATATCCCAGTACAGCTTTTGAAAATTTAAGATCAACCAACCTCTGACTCCAAAGAGGCAGCAGCAGATCTTGATTTGTATTTTGCCTTTGATACTAACAGTGGGTATACGAACTTGAGGTTATTACTTAATATTCCTGTGACTACTTTGAAAAAGTACAGAGACAAAGGTAGACAGGTCCTTCTGTGAACTCAGAAAGAGAACTTCAAAGGGGTCGAAGAAGCATCCCCAGCCATGAGTTCCAACCGGAATGGCACTACCAAGTGTTCCCCAGAGGGCAGATTGCACTTCTCACACTCATGACCACCCTTCCCTTCTGGCTTGCCACTCCTGACAGATTAATCCTCTAGGAGCGTAAAGCCTCTAAATCATTTCTCTCTTCAAAACACACAATGGTTTTCTGCTGAACACAAAATAGGCCATAACTCTGCATCCTGGTGTTTAAGGTTTAAAAGATGGAAATTACTGGGCTGAGGCATTATTATCCAAACTAGCTTTGGAATATAGCCACATAATAATTGGTTCCCTCAATAATCTATTTAATCACTCAAATACATTCATTGAATGTCTCCAATGTGTCAGTTACTGTGTGAAATACTAAGGAACAGAGTCAAGGAAGCACAGTCTCTGCCTTCATAGACAGGCCTCCAGGTGAGCGTGGAGGGCAGAAATACAGGGGGAAGCCATCCCACAGGGTGACCGTTGTTATGATGTAGGTGTGCACAGGAAGTGACAGGAGACAAATGGAGAACATCTAGCAAACCACAACAGCATGTGAGAGGGAGCCTGAGGTTTGAGGTACAGAAAGGGGGCATCAGTGACCCCAGCTACTCAGGAGGCTGAGACAAAGACGGCAAGTTTGAGGCCAATCTGCCCAACTTAGCAAGACCCTGTCTCCAAAGAAAACAAAACAAAAAGGGCAGGGTGGATAGATTGCTGAGCAAGTGTGAGACGCTGAGTTCAATTTCCAGTACAAAAGAAAGAAAGAAAAAGAAAACAGCAGGGAACAGGGTGTCGGTAGGAAGCTGAATATTTCTGAGTAGCTGGGATATGACATTTGTAAAACACAGAGGCCAGAGGATTCTGGAATGTTTGAGAACGACTTCATTGTGGCTAGAATTCAGGACACTAAAAGGGGCCTGATAAGAGGAGAAACCCAGGAACACTCTCAGGCATACAACATAAAGGCTGCAGCGTGTGCGTTGGGTGTCTGAACTCGGTGGTGAAGGTAACAACCAACCATCCATGGCCCCAGCATGCAAGCGCTCGTCAGGATCCTGACACCAAAATATTCCATAGCAATATGGAAATTAATTACAGGAAAGTGATGCTGAAGAAAGATGGAGAAATTGAGATGTTTTCAACTCTAGGAAAGAAACTAAGTCTTGAATGAAGACAATTCCACTACGGATGGAAGAAAGAGGGACATCTTTCCCTCAGCCCTGGCTCCCGGCAGCCACTGGACCCCTGCACTGCTGATGGCTTGGGTGCCAAGTAGCTGCTCAGTCCACTCCACTCCAGAGGAGACAAGTGAGTCTTTTGTGACTCCCCACTCCTTTCACTACCAAAGTCCCTAAGCCTTAACATATATCATCTGCACCGCATTCCTGCCAAGCTTTAATAGGTAATAAAGGAAGACCTGTGCGATTTATAGGACTAACATAGACTGCTTAGGCACTCCCATTGCAAGCCTCAAATCATCTGACCCCTCCTCCGGCCTACTGAATTGTGTTATGAGCAAGCTGTGGTACAGTATCTCAGAACGCTAATCCCTATCCCCACGTCAGTCGTGAAAATATTAAATTGAGAAAAAGGTTGGTTTGGGGGTGAGTAGAAGAAATCACTCAATTAGAAAGACGGAAGCAATTGAAGGAACCCAAAGCTTTGAGTTATTTAATTCCATAGAGGAATAAGAAGACACATCTGTAACTTTTAAAAATAAAAAGCATTTTGAACCCATCACCCAAATACCATAGCAAGTAGTGCACTAAGTTTAGCAACAGTAATTAATTAAGAAACCTGTTAGATGTTGGAAGCTTATTTTGAAATAATATCATTCTTTTATTATTCTTAAAGGATATTGGTAATCTGAAGTCCATTTAGAAGTAGGAATATATATACTTATGTGTGTGTGTAGACATATATGTATATGTACACACACACATACACACACACACACACACACACACACACCCATCAATTCAGTACTTTAGCAGATAGGACTGCTATTTGAAAATGTGTGATCTTGTATTGCAGTTGTTTCTAAGGAACTAAGGAGTGGATTTCTGAAACATCAAATAAAAAGCACAGGTAGACTGGGCTTAGTGACACAAAGCTGTAATCACAGCTGCTCAGGAGGCTGAGGCAGGAGGATCATGAGTTCAAAGCTAGCTTCAGCAACTTAGCAAGTCCCTAAGCAACTCGGAAGACCCTGTCTCTAAATATATTTATTACTAAGGGCTGAGGGTGTGGTTCAGTGGCTTAACGCCCCTAGGTTTACTCCCTGGTACTAAAAAGAACGAAACATGAAAGTGTATCAATAAAATAAAGAAAAATAAAATTAAAAACACAGGTACCAGAGAGGTCATGAACTTCAACTCTTTGTCACCTTTCCACATGGAATGTATAATTTTATTCGGAACAACAAAACTTTCCCTCCATATTTTCTTGTCATCAAGAGTGGTCTAAGTGCAAGTGCACTCTGACCAACATAAATGGTGGGAACATCAAATATGTGGGCTGGAGTCACATGTGCCTGAGGGCATGGCACTTGGGTAAGTCCACGCCAGCTGGCTGGACCAAGGATAGAGCATTTGTACACTTCCAGGGTAAGACTGGAGGGGTATTCCTCTGATAAAGACAGGCACAGGAAAATGGTGCAGACGTCAGATAGGCCACCTTTTCCACATCAGAGCTTTAAGCGCGAGTCACTCCCCACACTCTCAACTATGGATCTGACTTAGACCTTTGCATTTTTATTTGATAATCTGTCTCCTTTCACTTTTTTATATTTTCCTTGCTGAAAAGCATATCAGAATCAGATAGAAGTTGGCAAACTTCCCTGGACAGTTAGCAGGACTCTGCTCAGCCTCCCTTCTACCTGTCCCAGGTATACGATCATTTGAGTTATATAATAGGCAGAACGGGCACTCGTGACTGTGAGTTGAATAAACGTATAAATTAACACATTAAGTAATTAAATGTTTGGCAAAGTGAGAAAGTATAAAAATGAAAATGAAAATAAGATAGAAAGATAGTTATTTCATTCCTAGAAGACCCTTCAGCAGTTCATGGGGTCAACTTGAAGACTTACCCTACACATAAGTTCTAAAATGCATTGACTGATTTCCTCAAAGCCGATCATAGCGTCTGGAGTCTCAGATTATGGATACAGTATGTAATATCCTTGTGATTTCCGCCATCTTTGGCTAGTCCTGTTGGGGAAGAGCCTCTTTTGCAGAATGGTTTTTCTAGTCTTTGTCCAAAATTTCACTTATATGCTTCTTTGAGTCTAAAAGACTCACTAAATGATCATTACAGAGACATGGTCACTCACGGCAGAGTTCCCGATGGCAGAAGTTCCTTCCACTTTCCAGATGTTTTTGCGTGAGTTTACAGTTCACCTTTCCCATAAGACATTCCCGTGAGAGGGAGGGTGTCCTAGACTTTGGGTCTTTGAGACACAAAGATGGC
Organism: Callospermophilus lateralis; assembly: GCF_048772815.1. NCBI lineage: Eukaryota > Metazoa > Chordata > Mammalia > Rodentia > Sciuridae > Callospermophilus > Callospermophilus lateralis. The sequence goes on from NC_135318.1 coordinate 9,712,347, forward strand.
CACTGTGGGACTATCCAGCTTCTACTCATGTAAGCCAAACTAATAAATCACCTTTTTATAATTATATATAATACACATATATATGATTGTCTTGTTGATTCTGTTCCTCTATAGACCCTGATATACCAATCATTACCATTAACTCTAAAATTTATACAAAGCTACGTTATCTTCATGGTGACTCCCTAGAATGATCATATCTGATACTCAGCACCTTCTGGCACACATGCCATGGCTTCCTGGTTCCTCTAAGAGGAGATGAAGCTCTCACAAGGCTCTAGATGAAACACCTAATGGCAGAGCCGTTCTGCTGACTGCTGTCCAGTGCTCCTTCTCTTCAGCATGTTTTTTGCCATCACCCAAGGAAGAAAAGCACCTCATCTCCCGAGCGGTCCTTGGACATCTGGGAGGCTGAAAGCACTGCGGAAAGCCTGGGAGAAGTACAACAGAAGCCCCAGCAAGAGATAGAATAGGCTCATGTCCACAGCAGGGAGGGTCCCCTGCAGATCCTCTAATTGATCATTTGTGCACATTTTCCTCAAGGGCAACTCATTGCTCAAGTGGAGGCCTCCTGCCAGGGTCACAGGTGATCCAAAATGAACATCTTTGATGAGACTGACCCCCTGGTGGGAACACCAGACAGCAATGGAGCCAAAGCAGGAAAATACTGCATGCATGTGAACTCTCAGTTCTCAGAGCATCCCAGTGTGGCGGCTCTGTCAGAGTCTTCTTCCCTAGATGAGGAAACGAGAACAAAAAACTAAGCACGTGCTCAACATCATATATTGGGTAATTGACAGAGTCCCACAGAATTCTTGCACTCGCTTCTTTTATTTCTGGAAAAAAAAAAACAAACCCTCCAAATAGAATCACAGCTGCAAGATGCTATGTATTGGGTTTGTGTGATTCAGAATTTGCCATCACAATTATTCACTCTAGTTTTCTTTGTTTGTTTGGTTTTTAATTTTATGGGTTTTTCAAACATAGCCTGATGGTGTCAAGGAAAAGAATTCCTTGAGTGTTGTTTTTTTTCTTTTTTACTATGTTCAATAAGCATTATAAGTAAAAAAATCAAATATTAAAATTTTAAATTTATTATAATTAAAATCTCTACTTATCAAACAAAATATTACAAAAGTAGGTATTGCAAGACTAAGCTCCTCTGACACTCTCATGTGCTTTGTCCAAGGTCCTGAACAACACTGAAGCAGACTGAGTTCAGAACTTTGGGGTGCTCATGCCAGTCTCAGGAGCTAACTCTTACTTGGATATGAAAGGTCCACGTCTAAGTTGCTGAGACTGTCATGTGTACCAGATTTCCTCATTGGGCTAACGTAGTGCTTTGGAGGGTCTGAGTTTATTAATGCTTCAGTTACAAGTAAGGAAATACAAAGATAAAGGAACCCAACGTGGCCAGGCCCTGAGGAAGGCATGGCCCAGAGAAAGTGGTGAAAGGAGGGTGGAAGTGCATGTCCCAGGAGCAAGCTCCTCCACATTCTGAAGATTTGTAAGTGACTCTAAAAAGCAAATTGTGACTTTGAATTTGAGAAGGAATTTTTAATTTGACAGCAACTGTAGCAAGTGATGGAGGTTAGAGAGCCCAGGTTGGAGCAGGGGACAGGAACAGGTAGAATGGGCATCAGAGGTAGAGAAGTAATCAGGTATCAGGCTATCAATCCAACTGAGCAATTTGGGAAGTGAGGAGACCCAAGTTAGACACAGACTGTGAAGAAGGAGTTATCAAAGAGAAGCTATGGATTTTTTTTCAAGCCTTCTTTTTTGAAAAAAAATATATTTTTAGTTGTAGATGGACACAATACCTTTAGTTATTTATTTTTGCATCGTGCTGAGGATTGAACCCAGTGCCTCACATGTGCGAGGCAAGTGCTCTACCACTGAGTGCCATCCAGCCCCTGCTCTCAGGCCTTCTTTTTGATAATTCTTTCTTGAGATGTGTACAGGTAAATAAAAACTATTAAAGCCTCATGTGACTGTCACCCCTATTAGACCTCTTGTAGGTATACTTCTGCTACTTTTTAACCTCCTAATAAAGTTTGTATCTTCCAGATTGCAATACTTGCATTGGTAAAATGAAGGTAAGGCAAAGATCCCAACCCATATCAACTGAGATGCAGGTGATCAGGCAGGCAGAGGCTTCAGATCCCTGGCTAAGCAAGGTCATTGCTCCTTGCCAGCTTGAAGCAGCCATAGAAGATGTATCTCTTCCCTTCATCAACCCTTAAGAATAAGAGATTGCAAGTCTTGAGGGTTGGGAAATGAGATAGGAACTTAGGAATATAGAAAAAGAAAGATAGTAGACTGAGTCTCAAAAGAGAAGCTCTTGTAAGTCATTGGAATGCAGAAATTAATCTTGGAAATGCAAAGCATGCATTCCTCAGCAACCCAGCCCAAGTCCTTACCCTCCACCCATGGCCAGTGCCCTGGACCCATGTCTTTGCATGCAAAATGTAATGTATTAATGTATTAATATGTAGGCAAAGGGAAAAAGAAGAACTTTCAGATAGATCCCCTATGGCAGGTTTAAACTTGCTGGAACAATTGGATCCTATTGAACTTAATTCTTCACTATAAGTTAGAAAATGCAGCACTCTATAGTTATATAGAATTATAACTAAAATTCATCTAAAGAAAATTAGTTTGAAACATGTGAGACCACAAGTATTAATTGATGGGTAAAGATGTTATGTTGCAAGGCATTGAGAAAATTATATAAACTACCTGAAGAGATAAGGTTAGGGGGAAAAAAAGACCTTGGTGAAGCAGCATCAATTTGAGGGAAATTAACAGAATATAAAATATATTCAGGTGAAAATAGAATCCACATTAAGAGTGATATCAGTTGTAATGTTTTCTTAAACATCTTTTACTACGGGATGTCTCCCTTATTCCTGCTTTGCTAGGAGGTTGCATCATGGATGAATGTTGACCTTTTTCAAATAGTTTTTTTTCCTGCATCAATTGAGAAAATCATATTGCTTTTTCCTTTATTCTGTTAACATGATGAATTATATTAAATCTCAAAATTCAAACCAACCTTGCATTCCTGTAATAAGCCCTTCTGATCTTGTTTTATTGTCTGATATGTATTTATGACTTAGATTTATTATTTTATTGAATTTTAAAGCCATATTTGTGAAGAATATTTGCCTTTTGTGTATCCACTCCCTTTTGTTTCTTTTATTTCACAATGTCCATGCAGCATTTTATCATCAGTGAAAAGAGACTCTTAGTATGAATCAAAAGGTTTTCATTGGTCTCCATTTTCTGAGTTTTTGAAAAGAGAGAACAGTTTTTTCTTCCTCAGAGGTTTGATAGAATTCACCTGCTAAGCCATCTGAGCCTTGGGAGTTTTTTATACAAACATTTTCTTTGTGGAGTGTGAATGTATTTCTACATTAATACAATTGAACTTAAGTTTTTCATTTTATTATTAGTTATTCATGATTTGGTTCCTATTTTTCCCTCTTTTCAGAGTTTGGAATTGAACACTTTTTATAATTTTATTTTAATTTATCTACTTTTTAAATTATACTTTTCATATGTTGATTATTGCTATAGTATGTAATATGCATATTCAAATCTAAAGTATGTGACATTATTTATTTAATACTCCAGAGTCAGATCATAGTTAACATTGTAACACTTCCTGCAAAAATAGAGACTTTTCAATCATATATGTCACACAGGTCCAATCCCCTCCATTATATCATAGTTGAAAAATATTATGAGGTTCCTGGTAGGCATAAGCTTGGGAAATAAAGAATACATTGGGTATATGTTGCTATATCGATTTTCAGAGAATTGGTGGTAATTCCCCCATTTGACAGATTCTGGGAGGTAAGCTGATTTGCCCAACACAACGTGGTTAGCTACTTGCTGTTGATGACTCTGAATCCAACCATTATCAAGGTTTAATATTTGATAAAATGCTACAGAGGCAGTGTCTCCTCTGTCATAATAGGAAGTGAAGAATAAATAAGACTTAGACCTATCCAGAGGTGGAGAGGACAGTGAAACAAGGACCACATCAGCCCACTTGAATGTGAGTTCAGGAATCACATCTAAACATGCTCTCAGGGAGAGAATGGGCTCTTTGGCGTGACATGTTGTGGTGAATTAGTTTATTTTATGATGTTTTTTGCTTCTCTTTTGTCCTCAACAACAATATGAACAGTGCATTATATGGGACTACAAAACATACTTGACCATGATAGAGTATCATAGAAGAAATTGGAATGATTGTACCTATGTTTTTATGGTTCTCAGAAGATCAAACCTTTGCTTAAATTGTTTCCAGGTACTTTGAACAAACAAGGCAGACAGTTTTTACAACCTGTTCTTTCTTTTCCCTTTGCCTGTTATTCATAGTTCACAAAATTGTCACAATAAAACAACAGGGAATATAGATGGTGCCAACTTTCTTTTGCACTTGCGGAAGTGGAATGTATTATTGAAGAAGCAGAATGGATCACCGGGAGCACCCTGTCAAGAAACAAAGTTTCCAATTGGGTTGCAGCAACTCCTGGAGGTAGGTTTCCCATAAAGGTTGCAGGCACCCAGAATTTTTCTCTCAAGCCTTAGCTCACATACACCCAAGAGGAGTTCTCTGCTTTGCCAGGGAATGGTTGACCAATTTTTTTCCCAGAGAAAATCAGGGGATTTCATCACTCTCTACAGACCACAACTACACCTGTTCCGCAGTGTCTAAGTCCTAGCCTTGGAGGGGAAATCCTCATTTCCTTCTAAGTTTGTTCTTCTCACATTTTTCACTCAACTATGAAATATTTTTAAAGAGTTCCCTGTGCCTCTTTAAAGCATCTTCTTTATAGTTAACAATAATAATACTTTATATTAAATTTCTCAGTTCCAATTACTCTGTAGTTTCTTTCTCTTGATTGGACTCTGACTGATTCAGAGACGTAGAACTAAGATTAGCAAATCAGTCTTGATTAAAGCCAGTGACTGCCAGGCTATTTACAGAAAAGTATTATAGGAAAAAAATTCAGAGTATAAAATTAATTCAAGAAGGAGAAGACAAGCAGTCAAAATTTGAGGCTCTTAGAATGTAGCCCAAGACTGTAAAATGATCAGGAAAAAAAAAAAAAAAAAAAACTTCAATCAAGTTCAGAATAATAGTTGATGTAGTTAAGTCTCAGAAAATTGAAGATGTGTTCTCAATTATCAAGGTTTTTTCCCCTACCAATGCAATAGGATTTCCTATATTTACCAATGACAGACATAAATAATTACCAGTTAACAATCAGAAAATAAAATTGTCTGGCATGAAAATAAAATGGAATTAAGTGTTTTGCACCGAGGTTGAAACACAAGTATTCAATGCTGTAGAGATCATTAGCAACAGAGACGATCCAAACCAGCTCTGGCTATCTGCGACCCAATCATGGAACTCAACAATGTAGTATGAACTTCTTATGTTTTTTATTGTTATCTATTTATTTTTTATTATGAAGCAGATAGCTTCTCCAAACCTGTTATAATCATACCAATTATCTGCCTTTTTTGATATGGAAGCACTCTTGTGATTTCAGAAAGACTAAGAATCCAGTCACAGTCCAGGTCCTCTACTGCCAAGAGTAGAAGTTTAGATTCGGTAGTTATAAATAATGATGGGTGACCTCTGAAGGCAGGGACACCTGAGGATATTCACAGTAAGAAATTACACATCTGTCTCTTGGAAACACTACTGGAGCTGGTTTGAAAGTCAACTGAAGGATAGAAATATAGATTCCAGCCTGTGGATTTGTAATGTGGCAACTTTCTGAGCTTCATTTGAAGCAAAATAAATGAATACCAGCAGATTAAGCACACTGAGAAAATAAGGAAACAGATTTTTATGGCTTCCTTCTACCTTGAGGAAAATACACTTGTATTTCCTTCTCAAAACTTTATTTTTTAATTTTTTAGAGCAGTGTCCTTCACTGTCATCAATTTCCACAAGAATATTCAGAAGGGGCTAGATAATGCCCTTTCCTATGTGATTTCTTGGAGTCATTCATGTGCATGCCTGGTAGAGGTGAATGCTGAAAATGTTAGAAGCACTGATTTCTGTCATAGAGCCACTCTCCCCCTAACCAATTTCATTCTGAACAAATGTTCGAACCCTTGTCACTGGAGCCATCAGGTGATCAAAAATATCCCAGATGTTGAGCTTCCAGTTAATGACTCCATGGGGTCTAAACTTTGTCACAATATCAACTGGGAGGATTCTTTTCATTATCTCCTTTCTTTCTTTTTCACATACAAACATTTGATGGGAAAAAAAAATTAACCTGAGTGTCAAGAGACCTGGGACCACATTTTGTCTCTGTTGCTTCTGCAATCTGTGACTGTGGGGTCCCCTTACCTCTCTGGCCTCAGTTGCCTCAATTAAATGTCTGCACAGTGATGACAGATAGGGATGAAGGCTTTAAAAAGCACTTTTTAGCCAAGAAAACCGATCCAAATCCACTTGCATAAGACTTATTAAGCAAAGAGGAAAGGTGTCTAGAGAGAGAGAGAGAGAGAGAGAGACAGCAGAAACTCTACAAGTTCACACACTGGTGGCTCCCAGTCTGTCTTCACACTCAGGTAGCAGCAGGATCAACTAGGGGTAGCACACAGGCTGGGAGGGTGCTTCTTTTGCTGCAGATGGATCACTGCCCATCTTCAGGGAGGTTTGGTCCTCACAAGGGTGACTTGGACGACTCACGTGGTGGTAGCGTCAGAGGCTGCACCACCTGCCCAGTGCGTGTCATTCAGACGCTGGCTAGAAGGCATGGGGTCTCCCTAGAGTCGGCCTTCCTGCCAGATATGCCCACCCTTTATGGTTTGTAACTGCAATGCAGGTCTCATACCAGTCCCCGCTTCTTCTGACACCCTGATCTGTCTTTCTTTGTGGAGAATTCCTCTGTGACACCCTTCCACGCACACATACGTGTGCAATGCAATCTTTACAAAATTGCCAAGGAAATATATTCAGCAAAAGAGACAGATGGACACGCACACACGCAGAGTGGGCCACAATGATCCAGAGATCACAAGCAGAAAGGACAAAGTCCAGGTACAAGAATAAAGAGATACCCAGAATTTCATAAGTTATAACACAGTGAAATGAGCAGAGCCTTGGACTCAGAAAACATTTCATTATATCCTTCGCAGCAGTGCTCCGCTGGATGGGTTAATTAACTTACAGGGCTGGCTAACTCATCTGTAAAATGGAGATGATAATGCATGCTATCAGGTAATTTGGGGGATTAAATAAGATATTTTACAAAGTATCTAGGATAGTTCCTGACATTGACAAACTGTTCATAAATACTGAACCCTTCTCCTGATACTTTTTATTCAAAGAAACCTGCATTCTGTAACAGATAAGTAAAAATACCCTGCTGTAATGCAAGTGATAGGTTATTACATCATAAGAACAAAGTATTATGAGAATAGAAAAACGAGGGCCTTGAAAAATGAAGTCTCCGTGGTGAGAGAGAAGTGTGACATCTGGTGAGGGGAACAGAATGAGTGAAAGCCTTAGGCAAGGCCGGGAGCACTGAGAGGGTCCTGATGGAGATTTGGGTTGTCTTGGAGTGGGATAGGGGTCGGCTTGGGAGTGGGGTTAAGAGACTGGCTTGAAAATGCACACAGTTCTACAGGCTTGGGATCCTCTGCAAAGGACCTCAAATGTACCACAGAGACATGGAAAGGCAAAATCAAAAATATGCAAGTCCAGAGGTTATGAAACAAGACACACAAAAGATAAATAGCTTCAAACTCCCCGTTTTTCTGTGTTCTAATCACTGAATCTTTGGCTTGTGACCTCTATGATTAATCTTTAATATAGTCTTGGTGATTCATGCATGAATTATGCATTTCCTTCTTTTCCTTTTCATTCCAGCATAATCACTTGACTAAAATTCACTTCTCAAATTTTACCATACCATGATTTGTCTAAAAAATTGTCATTTTTTCCCCCTCATTTAAACCAGCCCCATAGAGTTCGGTATATAAAAATTCTTTTATTTTTAGGACCTGCTAAAAAGTAAAACTGATTGAATATAACACAAATACAACTTTATCTTTTGTAACTTTTGTCATAAAAAAAATATATATTCAGCAAGGAAATTCTTCAGTGGTCTGATATAAAAATTCAGGTGCTTCCACAAAATTTTCTGATTACTCACAGATAATACACAGGTTTCATGGTCATTTTTAATATCAGCACAATAGTAATTATGTGTAAAAGCTAATCTCTTCTAGATATTAATTACAATTAATGACTGGCAGTTTAATGAATCTCTACCTGATAAAGATGGAAGGGAATTTTTTTTTTAATCTTCTTTCTTTATTTCTCAACTTGCCAGCTGCTAAGGCTGAACCTCCTGAGGTTACAAAGTCAGACACAAACAGGGTGAGGAAAGCCGAGTCCTCGGTGTTATACAGGATCTCGTGGTCTCGAGGCCTGGCTCCTTCACAGTCTACCATTTCTCCGGTGGATTCTTGGCTGGGCCACTTGGAGGATCCCTTCCTGGGCATCTCTGTTAGTCCTAAAGTAGGAGTTATGGAAACTCCTGGCCGTGGAGATTTCTTCTGCCTCTGCTCTCGTGAAAGTGTACTGAGAGTTCACTGGGTAAATCATGTGAATGGAAGCCCTTCGGGAAAGAGAGGAGGCAGAAGAATAATCCAAGAGGGTATCAAGATGAGAGAAGGGAGGGATGAAGTTGAAGACCAGCTGGAAGACAGCTGGGAAATACAGAGCAGAACTGATGACCGTCTATGGAGGATGCCCTGCATCTCGGGGGTTCTGTTGAGATCTTAATACTATTGCCCATTGAATATCATGAAAGAAGTGAAGGAAAACAGATTTTAAACAGTGGCATTACTTGCCAGATTTTTTCTTCTTATCCAAAATAACGTGGTATTTCTAAAATACGAGTTGGATCGTTTTATTTCTGTGTTTGGAGTTCTCTATGCTCATAAAAACTCAGCCTTCTTTTAATGACACAGAAAATCATGAGCAATTCACTCCAGAACATAGAACAACATCATTTATGATGGCTAAGTCTACTCATGATTTTTAAAAAAGAATTAAAAGAATAAATCACTTTAAGTGAACAATAAACTATTAACTCTCTTTATGGTTAACTTGTCTTCCTGCCCTTGCCCCAATACCATGCCTGTTATTCTCTCTCCGTGACATTCCCTTCACCCACTGTAGTCCATCCTACCTGCACAATTCCAGTTTTTCCTCTGCCATATAAATTAGACTACTCCTACATGCATGCATCGAGTTCTGAAGACCACACTGATTAAGTTTCCTGTAATTTAGCATGTTGATCTGTAAAACATTTATGTATATGGTTATAATTGCCAATCTATCTTCCCAAGGGACAGTATCAACTAACTGCCTTTCTGTGGAGAGGACTGGGGTAATGGTGACCATTTTCCTCAGCAGCCAGGACACTTCATGGCAAGTAACATGCATCCAAGAAACATTTCCTGAATGAAAGGATCTTAGACACAGTTGTGTTTAAAAAATCTTGGCTCTGTCCCTTATTTGCAATGTGATCTTGTAAAAGATTCTTACATTTGTTCAAGCCTCCAGTTCCTTAGTATGAAATGAGAACAAATAGCATCACTTTAAAACTTGTAATGATTTCAACCAATGTGTGAATAGTATCTTTCTGCTGAGTATATATTAATTTTTTCTCTTTCCTTTCATATCCCCTTTCTGAAATCTGGGGGCAAGAAGTCACCTAAGTTAAGTGCCTTACAAGTTGTCTAGCACATTGTTGATGCTTATTAATGCTGGTGTTCTTCCTCATAGAAATGAGAGGGGATTTAAAATTCCAGGATGTTGTTCAATAGATGTGAAATCTTTCTTCAAGATTATTAAAGGTACATTGATCCAAACATTTGTATTAATTTTATACAAACAAAATTTGGGATATATTAATATATATGCATTAATATACATATATATTAATGTGTATATATATATATATATATATATATATATACACTTTAAAAACAAAGTGATAAAATCCACTTTCTAACAAAGCCTATCCAAGATATATGTTAGTTTTGGCCAATGTATTATTATTCACTACAATCCACATGCAGAATATGCCACTCCTGCTTCATAGTCTACTTTAGCTGGTAAAGCATGTGTTGGAACTAATTATAGTACTTGGCCCAAAGCACAGAATGTTTCCCTCAGCTACCTTTGAACTATCTTGCCTGTTACATTTTAATTATGAATCTGTACCCACATTCAAATCTGCTTCTGCACCTTGGACCCTGCTTATGCAAGAACACTGAATTTCCTAAATGCCATAGCTACTGTTTGACTGATTATATGTCGCACTGAAAAACAGTGGTGTGCCAAGCATTGACAGGGGCTAGATAGGGAGTAGGGGAGGATTTGTAGCTTTTGCTAATTTCCATGGTGTCCATATTCCTCTCCAAGCTGTTCAAAGGTACCAACATGAAACCAATGCAGACAGTTGGGAAGGCACAGTGCACACCTATGGCATTTCCATCACAGGATGCAAGAACTCAGACTAGCCAGGCAAGGTGGTGCATGCCTATAATCTCAGTGGCTTGGAAGGCTAAGGCAGAAGTTTCACCAAGTTCAAAGCCAGCCTCAGTAACTTAGCAAGACCCGAAGCAACTCAGTGAGACCCTGTCTCTAAATAAAGAATGAAAAGGGTTGGGAATGTGGCTCCACGGGTAAGCCCCTCTGGGTTCAATCCTTGGTACCAAAAAGAGAAAAAGAATAAAAAAGAACTCAGATTGTCTCAAAAGCATGTATAATGATGCATGCAATAAAAACCAGAAAGGTGAACATGGGGTTTCTACAGAAAAGAAGGAGAGAAAATAAGAATGCTGTGTAATTTCTTTCAAGTTTGTAATACAAAGCAACAATAACAAGGGTTCAGAATATAGCTCAGTTGAAGAGTGTTTGCCTAGCAACCCTGGGTTAGGTACCTAGCACCAAAAAAAAAAAAAAAAGTGAAATAATTATTAAAAGAGGCTCAGAACTTGAAAGATCAGATCAATATTTTGGCAGAAAATTATGAAAGAAGTGCTAAATAAGACTCAAGAGAGATCTGCAAATGCCTAAAATAGAGTTACGAAAGCCATCAACAAAATCATACTATATATTATGATTTGTAGCTAAATGTATAAGAATACATTTTCCATGAATAAGGTGTAATAAATTGCATATCATTCAACAACCTTCTAGTACATATAGACAATAGGCATTTATGTTTTTAAAGAACTTCAGAGGTAAAGGAACATTGTAGCTCCTCTAGTTCCACCTCTTCATTATGATGAAAACCACCCACTAGAGTAGAAAAACAATCTTTGTCTCAGCTTGCTCAGAGGCTCAGAAATGGAGCTATAGTCAGTATAAAAAGACCTTTGCAGGAGACAGAATTGCTTCTGTTTACATACATACCAAACTCAAGGCATTGAAGTGACCAGTCTTTTAACTTGTAGGGGATAGAATTACTTCTATTTACACACGTGCCAAATTTAGAGTCTAATTAGCTGGTTTAACACTACACTGAAGATTATAGCTGTTCTCAAGATTAAGGGCCAGAAACCCAGATTATCACTTCCTGATTCCCTGCTATCAAAAATTCTTCATATGTCTCATATCCCACCCCACAATCAGTCAACCTTATTTACCACATGTATCTATTCATCCATTAAATGAATATGTTGTTCACCTGTCAAGAACCAAGGGGAGGATGAAGAGAATCAGAACCTCCCCTTGTCCTTCACAGCACGGCGCACACCTGCACTAGGGTGTGCATGCAAGGCCAGGCAAGGTCTAGTCCTATAAGGCTCCTCTGGTCATTGAAACTCTCAGCAGCGTCTCTCCTCCTAACCAGACTCCATATTTAGCTGTCTAAACATTGTATCTAAAGTTTATCAGCAGATCTGGGGACTGAAAGTGGAGGAAAGGTTGCAATATCCTCTCTTTATAATTGTATTTCATTATTGTTGATGAACATAGTAATCGTACATGTTAATGAAGTACATGGTGATAATTCAACACAGGCATACAGTACGCAGTGATCAGGGTAATCAGCATTTCCACCATCATTTGTTCAAGTTTGGAAACTTCAAGCTTCTCTCTTCTAGATCTTGATAAAATATGCAGTAAGCTATTGTGAACTGGGGCCATTCTCCCACTGTGCTGCAGAGAGCTCCTCCTTCTGTCTGTGTTGTGACACTCGCTATCCAGTCCCCCTCCTCCCTGCTCCCAGCCTCTGGTAATCACTAGTCTACATTCAAATAGACTTTGTTTTTAGCAAAAGTCTTCTCACCACCGATGCCCTACCTTCATCACCCGAGTACACAGGACTTGGTGACCCGTCAGATTTGTCTACCCTGGAAGGGTCTTATGGGAATTTATATTTTGTGTCTGGGATCTCACTAATGTGCTAGTCCTTCCTCCTTTCTTAAGATTTCCTTCTCAAGATTTCCTCCCAATCCTTCCAAACCATGTACCAGAAGGCAAGATGATAAAATTTCTACCTCCCCTGTTATACAGAGATAGCATTATAGACTGAGACAGGAAAAAAAATAAGGAGAAAATATATTAAAGCAGAGCCATCAACTCTGATTCACCCCACTCTCCATACCCCTTCCGCCTCGTGCACTAAGGATTTTGTCAACCTGAGATACTCAAATAGAAGAATGATTCATGAAGGATTTAAAGAATATGCTTCTATAATGAAAAGTAAAGCATCCATTGAAATAAATGAAGGGAATCCTTTATGCATAATGAAAACAGTCAATCAAACCAAACAAATCCAACTTCACAAAGAGGTGAAATCCATTGACTAGAAGCTCATGAGTGAGAAACAATGTCATATCATCAATTGTCTCAATTATCATTTACTGTTCATAGTCCACATTTCAAAGAATATGCTACATTGAGAAAGCTCTGTCTCCTTTGCATTGTTATCTCTGAAACTTATCTACTGCAGGAATCAATAATTGAAACTTCTGTCCTCAGGTGACTACTGTGCTTCAGACCTGTTCACTCGGCCAGGATCACTGCACCTGGACAAAGCCTCTGCACACCCTTGATCTATTCACAGCACTCACCACAGGTACAAGACTAGCTGATGCTGCTCATTGTATATATATGGGTGGCATAGATAATGTATGCAGAGATTATATATAGTTCTTTCCCTCAAGATCCTTATGGTAGGATGCAGAACAGATAAATGTAGGTTTTACAAGATGAAATCGATACAAGGTACAAGTTCATATAGGTCATGGTGTAAATCTAGAATCTATATGGAACACAAGGAGAAGTAATTTGACCTCCATAGGTGAGATCCACCAAAAATATAATGAAGAAGCTGATTCTTGAATCTGGAAAGTTTTGATATCCTTGAGAGGGATGATGAGAGTAGGCAGATTATTCCAGACAGACATGAACACAGACAACAACACTGAGAGCTCTGATATATCAAGTGAGATGTGAGAAGGTTGGCAGAGCCATGAGAATTCATTAGGCAGCAGAAAGGAAATGACTGCATGGAGAAAAGGGTAGAGCTACCAGTTATAATAAGAACCATCAGTTACATACTGGAGAGAGCCTTTGAGATGAGTCTTAAATACCAGTCTCCTGGAGGAAAATGAATAGAGGCATCCTAGAGGACAAGAACAGCAAGTACCGAGAAATAGAGGGTATGAAAAACTAGGGTGCAATTGGACCACTCAGGGAAGGCAGAGCTCTGTGTGTAGCTAAGATGAGGTTCTGATCGGGGGAGTGGTGTGAATGAAAACAGGCTAGGCTCCAGAGGGACGAATTCTGAAGCAACTGATGTAATACTAAGGAGTCTGGGATCTGCTCTGGAGGAACTGAAAATGACCACATGACTATAAGCCTAATGTGAGATACTATTTGTGGATTCTTTTAAGAAATCTATATAACATGGGAAAATAGATGAAAATTTGAAGGAGAGAGTAAGAAAAAATAACCAAGAAGAGAATAAAATTAAGGAGTGTCTCACCCAAGAAAAAAGATCTCAGGGTGAAGTTGAAAGAGAAACTCTAAAAGCAGAGAACAGAAGTACATTGGGACATGAATGAAGTACATGGAGAAATTCAGGGGCAACGTGGAGAGAAAGGGAAAGCTGAGATTTTGGGGGGTGAGTAGGTTTTATTTTATTATGGTGATTATTATCATTAGTTGTTGTTGTTGTTGTTTGGTACTAAGGATTGAACCCAGGGGCACTTAATCACTGAGCCACATTCCCAGCCCTTTCTATATTTTATTTTGAGACAAGGCCTCCCTAAGTTGCTGAGGCTGACTTTCAATTTGTGATCCTCCTGCCTCAGTCTCCAGAGTGGCTGGGATTACTGGCATGTGCCACCACGCCTAGCTAGATTTCCAGTTCACAGAAAACAATGCCATATTTGTGTCTGGAAACATCATCCACTAGATGTTTTTTCTGTTGATTATGAGATTCTTTTTCTTTTCAATTTCCTTTTTTTTTAAGTCACTTTACATTTCATAAGTATTATTTTTAATTGGCAAGTTATAAAGTACCACGTGTTTTGATACATGCATACTTTGTGCAATAATTAAGGAAGGTTAGTTAACATTTTTATGGCCTCTTTTACCTATTACAGGGTATAGAATGTTGTTTACTGTTTTCAAACAGCATCTTGTTGTAATAGATGCCCCCAAAACACTATTTTTGAATGAACATTAACTTTCTTTTGAACCCTTAGTCTGTTTCTTCCTTTATATTTCCATGTGCACAGTTGTCATAACGATAAAGACCACATCTCAATGTCTAAGGTCAGTAACTGCGACTTTAGCACCTGCTGGTATATTCTCAGGACCTGAAGGAAGTGTCTTTCCTATGGTAACTGATAAGTGATCAGTGAATTAACCCACAGGAGGATGTGAGCTGTTGGTGAAACTGGTACTAAATCCATGTTGTGTTTGCAAATTTGTTTCATTTCAATTCATACTCCAATAAGATTGTAGATGCATCATGAGTAAATAGAGGATAATCCCAAACAAATACCAAGTGTCTGAGTGGGGTGATAAACTAACATCAGAAGGCCCTGCCACTGAAGGCTAGATGTCAACATCGAATGAGTAAAGACAGGTGCTTGGAAGCAACGAGACCCAATTCTTCATCCTCAATTCCCTGGACACACAAGAGACCTCTTCCCTTCCCAGCTTGCCTGAGTTAGCCAAAACCCAGCAAGAACATTAAAAAAATGTAGTGACTATAAAAGAAGTAAATAAATATTTGAGAGAATTTGGGTGGTGGAGGGGAAAAAATAGCCAGAAAAAAAAAGCACAAAACCCAAGACCCCAATTCATTTTATATCTGCCTATAAAGAACCTCTGAATAGTCATCAAATACTATCACTAGTCAGCCAGAGAAAAAACTTCTTCAGCCCATATGAGCTCCATCTTTGTTCAAAAAAATGTATGTTCCCCGACTCATTTCAGGGATTCTTGGCCATGAAGTGGTACAGGTTGGTATGCCAAGTTCCATGATCATTCTCTTTATTCGCATATGCCTTTGTTTGGATGAAAACAGATATATGAATTTTACCATATTTATTGTAGTTGCATCTTGTACAACGTAAATTTCTGTTATAAACCACACTGCATCATATAGAGATGGAGAGGGAAAGAATTTTTTTAAATGGAAAGAGGAAAAAAATCCTTAAAATGATTATTCACCTCTGGTTTTTTGACAGCAAGGGCATTTGATCCAAACACACAATTTAGTAAGAAATAATGTGATTAATGAGAAGTGCCACATTCTCAATTTCAGGGCACTTTGGAGTACAATATAATGCACATATGATTTTTACAGAATGAGTTGCAGAGATTAAATACATGGAATTTTGAAGTCTAGGAAGATTAACTAAAGTTTTTGATAGTAAAATCTGTCCTATTACAGAAGCATGTCTTTTTATGAAAGATTTTTCTCACATTCTCTAATAGTAAGTAACACATGAATGTTCCTAAGTTACCCCAGATAGTCCTATATATCTTCTTACCCCCATTAACTGCTTTTAAGATAATATTAAAATATTATAATATTGAAAGCATTATGGTTTTTAGTATACAAATTAAACAATATATATTCATGTTTTATAAAAATTATAATATTGTCTATAAGATTAATATTTCCTTAAATGCACTCAGGTTATATGAAAAAGATGGCCATGGAGTGGTCAGCCACTTTTTAGTTTCTACTAAAATAATAAATTTCCCATTACTGTGTCTGCACTTGCCCTATCCTTGGATTGGACATGTGTACTACCCACTCCTTCAGATCCTCCTCATACATCACTGCTTGATCCTCTCCGTATCTCTGCTTGACTATTATAATTGATAACTTATAACCATTCTTTGCCTTCTTAGTTTAAGATGTGATGGGTCTCTGACATTAGCTAATTCCCGCATAGGATTTTCTCTATCTCCTCATTGATTGATTGACTGATTTTTGATTCAACAAAAGTAAGTGAATGCTTATATGTTAGTCACTGAGAAGAAAAGAAGATAAATGAAACACTGTCCTCTCCTTGCTTTTCTCATGGGAGTACAGACCTGCATATAAACATAATTAGTCTGCTTTGTTTTTGTCAGTAGAACTAAATTCAAAGGCTATCCCTGGGTCATGAGTTTAGAGAGATTATTTCTTCCTTGAAGAGAGGGAAGTGGAAATTCTTCATTTGAGACGTGGCATTTGAGCTGAACCTTGAAGACCCAGTAAGAATTTTTCAGGGGCAGAGGCATTAACTAGAATATTCTGAGTATGGGAGAGTGTGGACCAAGGCATCAAAGCTGAAATTTTGTATCTCATTTAAGAACAGAGGCTAGAATAAAGGATGCTATCCCTGATGAGGTTGCAATGCTTTTACAAATACATAAATCCATCAAGTATGAGATAGATTTATATGTCTATCTCCAAGCCCTCAAAACCAACTCCCCTGCAAACTACGTGGATGCCTTGAAGTTCTCCATACTTTTCTCCCTACGTGCATTGCAGAACAGTCCTATTTGCATGAATGACATATTGACTAGCATGCCGTTTTCTTTTTTAGAATTGGCATCCAAAATGTTACCCAAGATTGAAATGCTTGTTTCTATGACAGGGATTCCTGCCCAAACATCACATGTAGTCATACATTTTAGGGGTAAATAAGTAAAATGACATCAAAGTCACACTTATAAGGTTCCAAATATGATAAAGTATTCACTTTACTTCTTGTTTGGAAGAAATTGTTCAGGAAGAAAAAATTACCACAATATGAATATTAATTACCAAATTCTGCACCATTTAAACTGTAAAATTTCAAATCCTTAAATCTTCTCTGAGTTATATATCATTAATTACATTTTTTTAGATTAAAAATAACTGAGGTGCAGAAGGCTAAGTAATTTGCCAACATTGCAGTTTGCAATTAAGCTAAGCCAGCATTTGGAAGTGGTTCTCTTTGATTCTGCATCATGCATCAACAGCTCATAGACTTTCCAGGACAATGTTTTCTGTATTTATAAGATAAATACACATTTACTGCAGTGCATTGTTCCCAGTCATTGGCCGACATTCTCCCTAGTTCTATGGCAGATAATATTATATCTTGGATATCATTTCATCTTTATACCAGCCCTATTTAAATGTCAGCTTCCTTGATCATCATTAGGAAAAATCAAGCTTAGTGAATTTACATGGCATGGCACATAACTCCATGCCTGAGATTTGAACACATCTGATCTCATGTATCTAAAGCTCTTTTTTTTTCCGGAGTATCACCACCTTCTCTCCCAAAAGTTAGATAAAGCATGGTTAGTGAGAGTAGTCAGCCAGAATTGTTTACTCTTGGAACTGTTAGGAAGATAAAGTATTTGTTTTCCAAGAATTGTACTTATATTCTGTATATGAAAAAGTATTGACCTTCAATAATGAAAAAGAATGCAAGTGTTTGTCTATTAGGGAATTTTAGTGAATGGTCGGGCTTCCAATAGAGTGAAGGAAATGAATTTCATGAAGAAATGAACTTCATGGCTTTTCTTTCTGTACTTTATATGACACAGGATTTGCAGACAAATCACCATGACCTGGCTTTAACTTAGCTTACTATCAATTATTCTTGCATTCAGTGACCTCTCTGCTGTGCTATTCAGAAATGCTACTTGTTTTTGTTTTCATACCTTATGTCATTAATCTCTAAATTTAAGTTGCTCTGTATTATAGTTCCCATCTCTGTTTTGCAAATAAACTGAAGTTGAGAGGAGTCCCATTTTTGTCTTAGGTAACGTAGCCACGGATGGAATTGAAAACTCATTTCAAGACAGACCTTTAAAACCAAAATGCTACATCTCAAAATATCCACAGTATGTTGGGCAAGCCGTTTAGCTGTTGCAAACTCATTTTCCTCAGCTTTTATTATCTACTCTGAATCTCATTCAAGTAAGAATGAGAGCCTGAGAGGAGCAGTGACTCTTACATGGGATGCAGCCCTTGTGTCTTCCCAGTGTCTAAACCGGGAGAAGGAAGCATGTGCCTAGAAACCTGGAGGCCATCCTCAGTACCTCCTCTAGGAAAACTGCTGAAAGCAGAAGAATCTTTTTTATAATACTTGAATAAACAAATCCACCTTCCATGAACGTGGCATTTGAGCTGAACCTTGAAGACCCAGTAAGAATTTTTCAGGGGCAGAGGCATTAACGTGGACTTGAAATGAAGAGCAGGAAGGCACCAGACAGAGAGAAGCAGGTGAGTCCTTGCTGTGATCAGGACAATGCACGGGACTCTCAGTGGGTCTTAAGTCTCTATTTGATCTCCAGGACACAGGAGGCATCTCCTAGACATGACTGGTTAGTGAGTAGAGAGGAGCCTTAGCTGCTTCCTGTTAGAACTGTTACATTCCCACAGAACCTGGACAGAGGATTAGGCAAAGACCATGTGGGTATATATGCAACCGAATACCTTAAAGGCAAACAAAACAAAACAAAACAACAATAACAAAGCCCAGATCCTATCACTTATGGTAACACCGTGGGACCTGGAGATCACTATGTTCAATAAAATAAACCTCAAGAAGAATGACAAACTCTATGTTCCCACTTCTGGAAATTACAAAGTTGATCTCACAGAAAAAGGAAATAAAACGGTGGTCACCAGAGGCAGAAGGGGAGCAGGGGAGATAGAGGGAAAGTAGGTAATGGCTGCCAAAACGCACAGGATGGGAAGAAGAACTTCTAGTGTTCCTGCAGACCTTTAATTTACAACATTGCTATATGTTTATTAAAAAAAAAAAAAAAAACTAGAAGAGAGTCATGTGAAAGCTCCAAACACAAAAACAATAACTGTTTAAGAAGATGGAAGTGCTAATGACCCTGATTTGATCCTTACATTTCATATGCATGTACCAAATCATAACACCATGCACCATAAATATATAAGCTTATCATGTATCAATAATCTTTTTTTCTAATACTTGAATAAACAAATAAAAACTCACCCCCTAATTCCTCAGGACATCTGTGAAACACCTTCTTGGATAAGGGATCTGAGAGTAAGTAGAACACTATAATTTCCGGGATCTCCAATTCACCTGTAGGCAACTCTGTTAAGGATTGGTACTCACGAAGGTTAACTCCAAAAGACTGCTCTGGGTTTTTATTCAAAGTTGTATGAATTATGAATCACCGAGAACTGGGTGTTAATCATATCCTACTATACCACTTTCCAGGAAGATGACCCTGAGAAAATAGGTTACATTTTCAAAACTTCAGGGTATTTTAGATCTATAAACTTATGGTAATAACAACTCTTTCACTGTTTTTGTTATAATTAATGAGGTAACACACACAGAAGAAGTCACTGTGAGGCTCAAGCAGTGCCACTCGTTTCCGCTTTAACCTGTCATGTAGGTTCAGGCATGCACGCCTTCTGTCCCACCTCTGTAAACCCTGTCTGTGACCCAAGACTCCATCCAGGACACCTGACAAGTCTGCTACCCACATCATCCATCCAGAACCCTGAACCACAGATATATCAGCAGGACAATAGTCTCTCCTCTGAGTTCTGTGTTTCAACCTGTGCCTCTTTTTTCCAATGCTACCTTCCCCATTGCTGAATATCCTGGTACCTAACATGGCCAGTGCCATGCCCTGAGCTCACTGGATCTTTTCAGTTCAGATGTCCATCTTTTACACTTTATGAAAGAAAAAGTTTCGCTCGATTCCAAGACTGACCTTTGAACCTCAACAGCCACTCGCACAGAAGAGGCGAAGATGTGTCTCCATATGGGTTTCTCTAAGGCAGACCCTGGGCCAAGACAAACAGAGGGTTTGGAAGACGATACCAGAGAGAAGTAGGTGAGTGAGACAGGGAAAGGAGGAAACCCAATAAAGACCAGTGAGGGGTTAGTTAGCCAGTGTGCAGGTGGCAGGCAGGGGCGAGTCTGCAGATGCGTTCCAGGACATGGAGTGAAGCACAGTTCACAGCTGCCCATCAGCTCTGTGTCCATCATCGTTTGAGGACCTTTTCTAGAAGCTTTCCCTCTCTAGAACTTCCAGCTTGCCCTGCCCTTCGCTGAAAACACAGTTACTCTCAATCCGCCCCCTCCACTGAGCGACATGGGACAGACACTCACAGTTATGCCAGGGGACAGTTCCTGCTATACATCACTATCATCAGTGTCGTTCTGAGATCTCACAGCACAGTAACTATCTGTCATATGTGAATGTCCCCAATGTCTTTCCAGGAAAAGAAATCTGATGACATTCTCATAATGGGCTTATGTGATCCAAGCTTGTCTTCTAAGCCGAGATCTGCTACACAAAAAGAGTATTATTTAACCATAAGGAAAGCATTTCAAACTTAATGACTACTAAGGAACTGTTTGTAAGTAAATAACATGATAGTGGCAATTGTTTCCATTTATAGCAAACATGAAAATAAAGGGGAAAATGGATGCCATCCAACCTCCACAAATATTTGTCTTCTTTCTACTTTATTTTTCCCTTTCTCAAGTCATGGCCAAGTTTTCAGAGCTATTAGGTTCCAGACTCTTTATATGGAACATTACCACAGTCTGGAAATAGAAGAAAAGAAATTTGAAATGATTTACTCACGGCAAATGGTAAAAGCAGCTTTCAAAACCAGGGTGGCGTCACTTTCAGCTCTTTATGCTTGCTCCACACTGTCCCCAGGGATAATGTCCACCACTCCCTTGACCCTGAAGAAATTGGCCAAAAAGTCCTCCAGTGTGGGCAGCAGCTGCTCGGTTGTCACCGTGCCAAGGCGCCAGCAAGGCCTCTGCCTCGGCCACCCCCTGCTTTTCCCTTCCAGGGACTCAGCCCAGCTCAGCAGACAGGTTTCCCCTACGTGTGTGCAACTCAGGCTGGCACCTGTGCTGGGCGTGCATAACGGCCCACAGCTCCTATGGGAAGCCCTCTCTCCGGGGAGCGAGTGAAAGCACACCTGCCTGGCCACTTCAGAAGACCTGGAACACCCGGGGTCTTCCTGCTGTGCTTTTCTAGGGCAGACACTGGGGAGGGGGGGGCTACAGAATTCTTCAGTTTGCCCCCTTCCTCTTATCACTTTCCCAGATGAGAACTTCAGGCTCTGCAGTAGAAGGTGGGGTTTTGAGAGAGGTACTCATCTGGGGGTTGGCAGGGCATTAAGCACAAGCCGTCTACCAGCAGAGTAGGCTGGGAGCCCGGATGATGTCAGCTCTAGGTGAGTCATGTTGGGCCAGATCCTCTGATGCTCATCGAATCTGTGTTTGAGGGACTGAGGAGACGGTCCAGGCTTCACCGCGGCTCCCACAGGTGTTGACAGCACTGGGAATGGGAAGGTAGGGACTTAGCGAAAGTGACCTTTCATTCAAATATGAAGGTCTGCAGGGTAACCCAAGTGAAATGTCTTCTCCCCGACCACAGCCCCTTCCTGGCCTTCAGATACAAAATCAGTCATTTCTCCGTGATTCTTGTCCCGTGCAATTCTACCTCCATCAAATCTTTTCTCACACCTAGGCTCAAACCACAACCTGGCTATAATTTTTCCTTCCAGTCTCTTCATACATGAAATCTGCAGTTTTCCATGTGCTCTGATCACTGGGGAAACATTGTCTTTCTTCCCTTCTCCCACGTCATCATTGCCCACACATCCATGGCTGTCAGCTTGTGGTTCCTTTTTACCCTCATCACACAAAGCCCTGGGTCCTGGCCCACCCTTCAAATGCATGTCAAGTGCCAACCTCTCTAGGAAACCTTTCCCAATTTCCCAGATGAAAGTGGTCACCTCTCCTTCGGACCTCAAAGACTACTTTATTTCTGTCTCTCTCATGCCGTTTCTCTTTAGAAGACTCTGGTATAGTTAACAATTAAATAATTGTTTTTATACATTTCCACCAGGGTAGGACAAATCCGAGCTTCATGAAATGTTACTGTTAAATAGGATGTTAAAAGCCATCCAGCTCTATCCTGCCAAGTGTCCGATGAGAACACTGAGTGCTGGGAAATCACAGACAGAACCAGAGTCTTCTATTCCTTCACCATCAGCCTTCCTCTCCAGGTCTCCACTTGGAAGAGAAGGCCCTCAGCACATAATTCTGAACTGATAAAAGAATCTAGGGCCATTGGCTGATCCCAATAAGAAGTCAAAATGATAGGAATGTAGGCTTTCTTGTGCTTACCACCCCCTCCCTGATCCACCCACGCAGCAAAAACCAGACCTATTTCAATGCAGCATCCGTAATAATGTCTTTAAATAACAGATGTCATTAAATCACCAACTAAACACCGAGCTATGCTAGGCATGGAATCTGGTGACTCCGGTTTATTATTCCATTCACTATTATGACAACCCTGCAATTGGAGCTAAAAATAATCCGATGTTTAGAAAATTAGGCAAAGAAGCAAAGATTAATTTCTTCATTCCATGAAACCCACCAGTGTTCTGTCTACTTCTTTTATGAAAGCTGGCTTATTTTTACAGAACTGTGTATATGATAAATGCTAAATAAACATGGGAAGTGAATTCTCAGCATTTGTTGAAATACTAGATTAAATTGTAGTCTTGTGCATGACCAAGGTGCACAGTGAGCATTTGGATACAGTTGTACCATGCTGGCTTGAACTCAGATGCTCCATCAGAGAAGAAAAGCATTTACTCTGGTCCCTGGATCTCCTTCCTCTTCTCCCTTCTATTTACATGAGATCTCCTTTTTAATTTTTTTTTAACGTCTCTCTAGTTTTTGGATATGGGGGAAAACATCTGACCCTTGACTTTCTGAGTCTGGCTTATTTCACTTAGCATGTTGTTCTCCAGTTCCGTCCATTTACCAGCAAATGCCATCATTTCATTCTTCTTTTTGGCTGAGTAGAATTCCATTGTGTATATATACCACATTTTCTTCATCTGTTCATCTGTTGATGGGTACCTGGGCTAAGTTCATGTTCTTAATCCTCTGCCTTTTCCATTATGGTTGATGATTTTCATGTTGACTCCCAAAGGGATTGTTGTTTTCTATTTTCATCTGGAGAACTCCGGCGAGATGTGACATTCTTTTCCAGCAAATGACTTCACTTAGCAGTAAAAGCAAAACAGGCAATTTGACAAGAGTAAACACCACCAGGAAGAACTGGAGTTTGTGACAATCTCCTGATCAGCGGCACAGGTGACTGGGAAGGCAGGTGGAGCCTGGGGGAGGAGAGCCCTGCAAACTTTACTCAGTGAGCAAAGTGCTTTCCTGCTGTCCTCACCACCCAGAAGACCCCAAACTCACAGGCAACGCAGATTCTGAATCATTTTGACAAAGGTTTAAAAGGAGTTCTTCTAAGCTAGTGGGTGGATATTGAAAAGATTCATTAACTTTTTCAGTCTTTTCTCCTGAAATACTATAAAGCAAAAATGGTGAAATATAGGTGTGCCAGAGAGGACTGGTTTATTAAGTGCTGAACCCCATCTTCAGTCAAGGAGATGAGAGTTCTCCCAGCAGGGCAAAAAAAACGGCTTCCACAGGGTCCAACAGACGAGTTCTCAGACTAAGAAAGTTATAAGCACCTTGATTTAGTGAACCGGCAGAGCACTTTATGAGGAATTACTGGAAAGATCCAGCTCACTGTATTTTAAATTATGAATGGAGAAACTAATGTTTTCTTCAAGAAATAAAGTAAATATTCAATTAAAAAAAGCATCTTTCAATTCTAGATTATAATCAAACTGAGATGGGGAGCAGGGAGGAGTAGACAGAGCAGAGAAAGGGAAGAACTCAGTTATGGAAAACTAGTAAGAGAGGGATAGTAGCAAGAAGTCCTTCCATGTGTGTGTTAATGCTTCATAATGCTTCATTAAGCTTAGATTAGCCTACATGTTTCTACTTATGCCATAATTTGGATATTAAGTGCCCTCACAAAGGACCGTGGGACACCAGGCACTTCCTCTACCTCTCTTCCACTTCTGGGCCCTGAAGTGAGTGGTTTTCCTCTACCCTGAGCTCCCAGCCGTAAGGTGCTGCCTTATCTCCAGTCTACAAGCAATGGAGCCAATCAATCATGAACAGAAACGTCCAAAACTATGAACTAAAATAAACCTTTTATCTTTATAAGTTGATCATCTCTGATATTTGTTACAGCAACAAAGCTAACTAATACATATACCGTCCTTCTCTCTTAAACCTCTGGAGAAAAAGGTCTGGAAGGCGATGAGATTCAATTTCAGAAATATGGAATGCTGTTCTCACCATCCCTTGCTTTTTTGGAAAGAGCACGTTAATAATCCCCTTGGCACATTTTGAGTTCCTCTAGGTCTCAACAAAAGGGTCTCTTTCTGCAAAAAAAAAAAAAAATACTCATAATTCCTCCACCTCCTACCCCACAATTTCTTCATTGTCCTTAGAATCTCAAACATGAAAGTGCTTTCTAGCAATTGTCACATTCTTGGAAATAAGAACATTCTTCATTGTAAATTGTGCTATTATTTTATGTAACCCTAGGAAAGAAAATCTCTGTCGATTAAACCGTGACATTGTGCTTTCTCATCATTTGTAAGTCTTATTTTGTTCTTGTCATCAAAAGAGGCTTTTAGTCCCGTGCAGAACGAGAAGGGGTGACAGTATGAATGCTCATGCTGTTGGAGGCGTCCAGAGCTGCATCTCATGGTCATTTGGCTGCTTGCAAATTTAAAGCTGCATTCATAGTAAGAACTCCATGACCGAGATTAAAATATGAATCAATATGCCTCTCAAAATTTATAAAATTTGGTGTTTTTTCTTCTGTACCAGACTCTGAACTTCCTTAGAGCACAGTGTTTTCTTTTCAATCTGTTTTCAACGTGTATCCTGTGAAACCTTGAAAACGACACTTACTAGGGCGGTATAACTAGAAAGCTCTCGACTCTGGCACCGCTTACCACCCCTCAGCCCTTTAGGCAAGTTCCACTTACTAGTATTAATGTTTAGTTATTTGAAATAAGGTTTATAAGTAGTTGAATTTTATTCTGGGCATACAGTAAGCATTAAAACACATTAGTTTGTTGGAAAATGAATCGACCACTGAATTAAGGGGTGGGGGGGGGAACCCTCTCTCTTTCATCCTCTTCTGTCACCGTGCCTTGACATTTCAGATGCCGTGGGGCTGGAGAACTTGGCCTCATTTCCAAGGGTGTGCAGAAGGGTAATGGGATAAAGTCATCAGGCCTGAGCGATCCCTAGATAAAGTTCAAAGTCAAGGCCACAGTTGCAGAGGAAGGAAGAATGTGTGGCCAGCACAGGAGAAGGCTTGCATGCTGTCCTCTAGTTTGGGAGACCTGTGGCCAGGGTCCTGTAAGGTTCAGTGGCAAAAACAAGATGACCAAAACTTATTAAAGAGGGCAAAGGAAGAAATAAAGGTCACTTTCCTGTTTTTTTTTTTTTTTTAATCTCCTGCTTTCCCAATGTAATCCAATTTAATGAGGTGTAGAAATCCAGAGCTCTTTGAAATTTTAAAGCAATTACAACACAAATGACACCAAAGCAAGATGATCTTATTATGTGGAGGCCATAAAATGCGAACTTCAGAATGTCAGGAGGCAGAACAACTCCTGGCTGGTGTGTCAGGATTTATGGGAGGCTGTGGAATTGCCGGTACCAAATTGTCCTTCTAGGATGGAGCCCTGCACCAAAGGCAGCCTTACTTTAGGAATGTGGGCACTTTTCTTTGTGCATCCCCAAAAATGTTTCTTTCAGAATGGTTCATAGTCAGAGCAGAGGGAAAGAAAGCAACAGCAGATGGAATTTCATTCTCTGTTGATAAATTGGGCGAAAATGGCTTCTGAGAGCTCCTGTTGGCCACCCTGCCCTCCTCTCTGTTTTACTAAGGCAGTGATTCTCCAAGTGTGGTTCTTGTCGGCATCGGCATCACGTGCGAACTTGGAGTCAGCAGCTCCTGAATTGGACCCTCTGAGGGTGGCTCCAACTCAGCCACACTACAGTGTTCTCCTCCCACCCCAGGACCCGATGGGGTGCTAAAGCCAGGGAGCTGCAGCACTAATGCACACACAGTGAGACTGGACTCTGTTCAGACCCACAAGACTGCTCCGTTGAAATAAGGGGAAAGCTATTTTCCCTTCCACCAGATATCCAGTACCTCTTGAGAGTCTGAAACCTTTTTGGCTCCAAGCACACAGGATTTAGAGAATTCTAGTGGGCTATGTCAAATCAAAACAGAAAGAGGAGGCCTCAGCCCCCCGGGTTGTTCAGATGCTGCAGGAAGAGGTTAGGGAAAAGTTCATAATAAAACAGTATTCTCCAGACACAGCAGCACTGTTCAGGTAGCAGGGTCTCCAACATTGTCCCATGTCTGAGGCTCCCTTTTCCTATCCAGGCTGGAGCTCCTGAGGTCTAAAGTTGGGGCCTCCCTTCCCTTTGCCATTTGCCCTCCAAAACCAAATCACAGGAAGTTACCCAAGTCAGTCCTGAGTTGCTGAGTCCTGGATCTCTTGTTGGCCCCCATTACCTGCCAAGAGACGTCCCTGACACTAACTCTGAAGTGTCTCCCTGGGGTGCTCTGTGGATGTCCCCCACCTACACTTTGGGGTCCTGTCATTGCCCCCAAAGAGGCCTCCAGGCTCATCCTCACTCGAATAACCACCTGACTTCGGTCACCCTTCTCTGTGGATAATGTGCTTAGCCTCTGTGACCACACCCTCTGATGAGACTCCCCTGATGGATCTCTGAGCAGGGTGGGCCAGGGAGCAGCTCAGTGCTGGTAGGTGTTAACAACAGCTCTCCAGAAGGAAATCCCAGTTGGTAGCATTTTCTGAATTTTTTGGTACAAACCCCCATGATGTCCAGTGTTGAAGGACCTACATGAAATCACAGGCACAGATTTGGGAAGAGGGGTGCACGTGGGGCAAATCCCAGGACACAGTGGTTCAAGAAATCTGCCTGTCACCCCACAGTCATTCCTACCTCTGCCTTTGCGTACGAAGACAGGATGCACACAAAGGTCGTCCCTGAAGAAGAGACTCCTATGGACCTTGTTTTCCTGAGATTATAAGAGGCACAGCTTATTGTTTACTAAAAGACAAGACTATGGAGTTGAGGGGCAGAGCACCTGAGCAGGCTTTTATTGTCCAGGCTCAATGTAAAGCAAACGTCTCCTTATGCCTTGTTTTTCCTTGTTTCGTGGCAGAATCGGAGTGCTGATGTTCACATTATCACTCAGATGGGTTTGCAAATCCCGAGAAAGACCCAAAACATCGAGTTCCCTGTTGGTGAAAATGTTAATCAATCGGAGGAGACAAGAGGCAGCTTCACTGAGAAGCAGGAACCAGGTGACTTCATGGGACACTCCGGGAGCTCCAGCAGGGGCTGCTGAGCACAGTCGGCTTGTGGGGCCCAGCTGGTCCTTGATGCCGTAAGTGGCCAGCCTGTTACACAGATATCTTCAGAGTCTCTGCTCAGAGAGGGGATGATGCATAAGTCCAGAGAATTAGAAGGAAAAAAAAAATTTGAAGAGAAACAAGAAATTTACAGTTTCAAAGATTTACTCCTAAATTATTTAATATTATAAAGAAACGGGTTGCCTAGGTGATAGGGATTTGCTAGAATCTTCTGAAAAATCAAATATCCACCTGCTTAGGAGCTACTCGGTGTATCGAACCAGAATATGACTCAATGTATACCGCATCCTGGACAGAAATGTTTAACCTGAAACTATTCAAAAGAAAACAAACAAATGCATTTGGACTGTGGGAAATTCCACAAGAAAAGCTACCAGGACTCAAAACAGAAGAAAGAAAAGAAGTAGAAAAACAAATGTTAAAAAGTGGAGAAACTTTAGAATAAGAAAAGTAAGAGTCTGGAACCTGAATGGGGAGTGGGGGGACCGGGAAGGAAGAAAGAACGAAAAAAAAAGAAAAGCAGAAGACAATTTTGAGAACATTTTGGAAATTTTAGTGTGATCTGTACATGAAGTGATTACAGAGGCAGTGCTAGTCCTCCTCCTGGTCTGATAGCCCTTCAGAGGCTGAGTAGGAGGGGGCCTCACTCTGAGGAGGAGACAGTGTTAGAGGAGTCAGCGTGCAGACTGTCCTGGTGTCTGATCGTCTCTTGGCGAAGCCTTCCTCCAGGCACTGAGCACAGGGTCCCGCTTATCCACTGTTGATTGCACCCACCGAGGGCACATTCGAGGAGGGCCACATCTCACTTTTCTTCCTACTCACTTGGCATCCAGAACAGAACGTGGAAGAGACTGGACACTCAATAAATATCCCAATACCCCTGAATCACTGAAAACGTCATGTCACCTTCTCGGATGCTGGCCCTGTCTTTGATTCTGGCACATAGGCTGAGCCTCATCAGTATCAGAAGCTTTCTGACTGATGTAGATAAACATGAAAAGAAAGAATTAAGAGTCCAAACACAAGACTTCAAAAACTTTTGGGTTATTCAAAGAAAGCATTGGCTGTTGCATCTGCTGCAAGTCAATAAGATCTCTTTTTGAAGACTCAGAGCTACAAAATGTTTTGCCCCCAACCAAGGCAAGATCTAAAATCTATTGAGAAAGCATTGATTTATGAGTGAGCAATTTTTACCTTTGAGCAATGAATAAACAGAGAATTTCTATGTAATTTCAGGGAAAAAATATGTTTTCTAAAATTAATAAGATGGAGTACATGTAGACCAGCAATATTTCAGCTTTAGGTGAAAGTTGAATTTAAGCCTTAGAAGAAAGGTTTGAAATGGTTGAATTGTACATTGGAGCCCCTCCTCACAGACTCAGCCTTGTTGTGTTTGGAAACTTCTACTACCAGTTCCTCTTTTTACCTATTCTCTCCCACAGTCCAAATGCAGTAAGTGTTTACTGTTTGTATTTTTATGAAGATGGTGCAGAAGAATCCATTGTTCTAGAAATTAAAGGCTAAGCTTCTTAGCAGAAACAGTTTCTCATCATGAATTCTTGACAGCCCCTGGTTGACTTGCTGAGTTTTCACAAATTCTACCACAAGCCAGTAAAACTGGACATCTGTGTGTGCTTCATGAGAAATCAGGTGAGCAGTCAACTCCAAGTTTGTAATCACTGAGATTGAAATTCATTGCATTTATTTGAGAATTCTTCAAAACGTACGACATGGTTTATTGAATTTCAGAAGACAAATCATGATTTTGTAATCCACCTTTGAAAGCTTCTTGAATTTTCAGTCAGTCAAAATGGCACAATTTCCCAGTGAAATATGCTTTAAATATTTTTAAATAGTCTTGGAAATCAAACAGTATAGGTAAAACATTTTAGTAAAAAGGAAGAGAAAAATTGATTTCCTGCTCTGAGCGGAGTTTCTCCGACAGCGGGTAGAGTTGAATGAATCTGGCTTTGAGAGTGAGGTTCCAGACACAGCTACTTGGGAGCTGGAGCAAGCCACCCACAGCAGCTTAATCCAAAAGTAAGTTCTGAATTTTCACAAGTTTAAGAATAATTCCCACATGGAGTAAAAGAGCCAGGTGTTCACACCCGCAATCAGTCATTGATTAAGGTAACTCCCTTGAATGAGATTCTAATCCCAGGAACTTCCTGCCACTGTGCTTCAAGGCCAGAATGGATTTGTGTAGCCTGAGGACAGTGTTCACCACTGGAAGACAGGACTATTTGAAATGGTAAGGAGTCAAAAGGATAAAAATAGTAAAAGGATAAGGAAACAATAAATTGTGCATACCTATGTTTCACATTCCTACACATGCATGCAAACACACATGTGTATATACTCCTTTATACACACATATAAAATCTGTCTCCATGTGTATGTAAATGTACATTCAGAGAAGCCACAGGATGGTGGTGGCTGGAGGGATAGTGATATTTTTCAGGCTCACCTCCCTAGCTGAACTCCTCAGTGTACCTTCTTACGCTGACCCAAGCTCTACCATCCAGAGTCTTATCTGGCTTCACAGAGTCCTACGAAACATTCCTCCTAAGCTGTGAAGGACTACTTAGCACATTTTGGACTAGGGGGACACTAAGAAGGAGCACGACCTTACCAAGTATGAGAGGGAGAGGAGGATTTGCAATGGCCCACCTGGTGCAGCCCTGGAAGGATTCACTCTTCACTCCAGGCTGCCTATTCCAGGAAGACTCATTCTGCACCTTATCTCACTGGGCTCAGGCAGAATAATAAAGGCCAATGCAGTGACCGGGTGACTCTGCAACTGAGGACGTGCTGTCTTCCCTGACCCTCCAAAAACCAGTGGCTGCTCTTCCCTGAGTCCTCAGACTCCTTATCTGCCTTCTCTCCTGTCCCTGAGCCCCTGGCCTGAAAGCCCCTGCACTACCTGAGCCCCAGGCTTGCCTTGGCAGGACCCTTATCGGCCCACTCCTCCCGCCCCTAGTCTGCAGGCTGCTGCTTTGCTAATTGCACCCAGCCCTGGTCTTTTGTGCCTGCCTGGGCCTGGACATCCTTCAGTTCTGGACCTCTGAGTGCCAGCTTCCGGTGGGACCCTGTCACCACCTCCTCGTTTTCCTGACTTTCATTAGGGAACTCAAGGCAGCTCCCACTGAATCACACCAGCCCCAGGATTCAAGGCTCAGGGCTACAGAGGTCCAGACACCAGCATGGACAGGCAGGTGGGGCAAGAGGAAACAAGCCAGACAACATTGGGACGAGTCCCATGGAACAGGAGCAGCAGCTTTTGGCTGTGCCCCGCATGCATGGCATCTCCCCTCCCCCTTCCCTTATGGGAGGTACCCTAGGGATGGGGCACACACAGCATTTGCTGAGGGTGAGAAGTTCGGATGTGATTGGCATAGGCACATGCTTTGCATTTGACTTTTATTCCCAGAATTAACATATCCAGGTAAAAATAGATTTGCTTTTGAGAGCTTTACTTTGATGGCATATGCTCATCATCAGAGCTTTTAAAAATGAGACATTATGTCTCCCTTCTAATAGTGGTTTTAGCCCAAAGCTCAAATTCAATAGAATAAAAGTTATATTTCATACTTGCCTAATTTTTAAAAACAATCTGCTTCTCAACCTAATTGTCAAGTTTGGTGGGGCACAAGCAGCGTCCAGTGGCAATTGATTAGTAAGACCTGAAGGAATTCAAGAAAGAGACTAAAGGCCAGTCAGTCAGTCTGGAAAGTGTCCTCCTGGCCATGTTCCCTCCTTGCTCTGCTAAAGCAGCAGTTGGCGGCAGACCTTTGGGGTCTCTGCTTATCTGCCTCAGCCCCAGGGAGCAGAGGTGGTAAAGGCTTCCAGCCTAAAGATTTGGTTCTGGAAATTCCCCTAATAGAACTGGAGTTAGCCAGATGATTTCCAGGGTCTGGAATTGTCGCATTGCTCCCAGATGGTTAAGGGTGTGGCTGCTCTTTGCTTTCTCTCTTGGCCACCACTGTTCTTCCTGGGCTTCTGACCACATGCAGGCCCCTTCTGCTGTGAGCTCCGGTCCTGAGTCCCACTTCCTTTCTCAGTGGCTTGACCATATTTCTTACTCAGCCTTTGCTAGATTCTCTCTCTGAGAGCTAGCATTCTCTCTCAGGAGTCCAATCAGCCCACCTTCTGTCTCCATGTCTCTTCCACACACAGAAGCACATACGCACACCCACACACATGCCCCACACAGATACCCACACTCCACTCTCAGGTGCTGGCCAGGGTGCTGACTGGGAGACAGACCACCAGCCCTGCACAGCCGTGAGCACCCTCACTCTCTGCAGGACCCTGATCCTGTGAGCCATGACCTCGATTGACTTCCTGGAAGCCACCCTCGCTCCACTGCTGTGCCTCCTGGGGAGCCTCCTCCCCAGCCAGGCCGAGAACCAGGCCAGTCCTGTAGCTCAGCTCAGACTCACTCTTTCCCAGAAGCCTTGTGGCTGAGCTCACATGCATTAGGGCAGACTCTTCCTCTATTGTATGTCTCTCGAGAACCTGATAGGACACCTTCTTATCTGTTCTGCACATGATAAAACCAGGGCACAGAAAAATGCTGCAGGCTGCCCTAGGCCCTCATTGAGAGTCTGAGAGCACAAGCTTGTGTTGGAAAAATAAATCACTCACAGCCATTTCCCACCTGAAGACACCTGGGTCTTTAAAGCCAATAGATGAGAACTATTCCCTCTAGCAAAACCCACAGACCACCAGTTTCTATTAAGTATTCATGGGTGAAATCAAGTCTATCTAGAAGCAGACAGCCATTTCACATGCACAATCTGTTTAATTTCAGTTGGTTCATATCTCCTTGTCCTTCAACATCCGTTATTTCTAGGAAATATAAATCCACATATTGTCACTGATTTGTGTTCATTCAAATGGCAAGTTGGAGAAAAATAGCTTAAAAGAGCTCTATTTCATTTTTTAATTATGAAGTAAAAGTGACAGTTCATCTCGAACATTGTCAAGATGAGATAGGAAAAAATAAGATTGAGGCTTGGTTTCCAAAGTCATTTGGGTTGCAGGGGGCAGGGTGGCTTACTCTGAAACACACAGACATTGATGTTTGTACAGCAAGTTTTGTAACCAGTTGTGCAGTAAGTTGTGTAGCACCCGAATCAGAGAAATCTGTCATTTGTTTGCATATGATTTTGCTTTGTATACTTGTAATTTTGCAAGGCACGAATATAAGACACAAACATGATACAAGCATCAGTTTCTTCCTGATCAAAGATTTTGCAGTGTAATATGTTCAGTCAAGAAGGAAGTGGGTTGGGGATGCTTTCTGTTGTCTTCTCCCTAATTTCACTGCTTATTCTCAGATTAAAGTCTTAGCTGGAGAAGATACAATTTGCCTGAGTTACCTTTGATAACCAAAGACTGGTCTAAAAAGCTCTTTTGCTCGTATTAGGTGCAATGCTTTGTTAACAAAATCCAAAAGAGAGTATTTGCCTCCAAGAAATTCAGAACTTAGAGGAGCAAAAATAAGCAGCCTATTGGGTCCCTAGGCAATGTGGTGAGA
Organism: Callospermophilus lateralis; assembly: GCF_048772815.1. Taxonomy (NCBI): domain Eukaryota; kingdom Metazoa; phylum Chordata; class Mammalia; order Rodentia; family Sciuridae; genus Callospermophilus; species Callospermophilus lateralis. Next base: position 9,745,818 of record NC_135318.1, read on the forward strand.
GTAGTCCTGGGGTGAGAGCCAAGGGGAAAGTCACTGCTCAGCTGCAGCATCCTGGGAAAATGCTGCAGGACTACCTGGCACAGCTTTCTCAACACCCCTAACATCTTCATCAGGAAAAGCAAGTTGCAATAGGATACCATCAAAGGTCGCTTCTGGCTGCAAGATAGCATGACACCAAGATGATATCATGGTGTCACAACAGCTTAATCTGAAAACACCAGATCAAGTAGAAGTAGGAATGCACCTGTTTTAGATTTGACTTCTTAAAAATTCAAGCAAAGAGTGACTAGATTGAAAGGGCAGTACAGAAAAACACAGGGAGGAAAAGAATCAAACTTAGGATGAGAAGAGTGAAATACATGTGGGTTGTCTCTCATCTCTGAAAGGAGAAGCTGTGGTTGCTTGTGTCCTTGGCTCCTCAAATGAATGGAATTAAATGTGCCATTTAGAGTTAAGTACATATCAAAGGGGTCAAGGAGGAAAATAGGAAGGTCAACCTTCTAAGAAGGATTTTCTTATCTTTTGAAAATGCAGATGTACCCTTTTTAAAAATTATTTGATTAAGAGATGCATTGATATAAATAAGCCATATCTGTGGCACTTATTGTGCCTCTGAAGTGCTCATCCATGCAGAGTTATCAGAAATCACGCAAGATTGGCTGGTGAGATCCAGACTAGTCACAGGGAGCAACACGCCACGAATAGCCACAGTGAGTACTGTCTAGGGGTAAAATTCAAGCCTGGTTTTCTGTGCCTCGTCTGTTGATGCACACCAATATGGATAATAATGGCAATAGTGACACTTCCTGATTTTTAAGAAGTTACCTATTATCTGAGTTGTCCTTCACCACCATCCTCCTAAGCAGAACCCCCAGGCATGAATAACCCTGAGTCCCCTAAAGTTAAGGTGACTCGCTAAGGTCCGAGTGAGTGCTGGGAGTATAAACATGGTCAAGTCCAGAGACCATTAGACCAGGACTAGCTGGGTTCTTCCCAGGGGAAAGACAAGAGGTGAGCAAGTTTAGCAGGTGTGCATGCAGCGGTTAACCTAACTCTGCAGCCCTTGCCAGAGGCAAAGAAAGTGCCCACAATATACAATCTCTTGCCTTATTTTCCTTTTTAAAAAGATGTCTACTCGGGCTGGGGATGTGGCTCAAGCGGTAGCGCGCTCGCCTGGCATGCTTGCAGCCTGGGTTCGATCCTCAGCACCACATACAAACAAAGATGTTGTGTCTGCCGAAAACTAAAAAACAAATATTAAAAAATTCTCTCTTTCTCCTCTCTCTCTGTCTCTTTAAAAAAAACAAAAAAACAAAAAAACAAAAGATGTCCACTCATTCAAGTCCACCTAAACGCATAATGATCAGTTTCAGAGTCATCACCACCACGTCCTTCACCTTGTGGAAACCAGAAGAATTTAGACCTTTAGACCATCGGTATATTTTCCTTTTCTTCCATTTGTTTAAGTAGCATCTTTATTGAGATGTCATCCACACACCATAACATTCACCCGCTTAAAGTGAGCAATTCCACAGGTTTATATACCATGAAATTCACCTATTCAAAGTATATAACTCAGTGGTTTGTAGTGTTCTCATGGAGTGTGCGGCCATCACCATGCTCAGTCTGGGAACATTTCTACTACCCTGGATAGAAGCTCTGTACCCAGGAACAGTCAGCCCTGTTATCTCCCCACTTTGGCATGCCACACTGGGCAGTCACTATTCTCCTTCCTGTCTCACTCGATTTCAATGGATTTTCCTCTTGTGGGTGTTTCATTAAATGAAGTCCTACAGTAGGTGGACTTTATGATGATCTTCTTCCACTTAGGGTACTGACTTTGGGTTTGTCCATATTTTAGAGTTTTCAGGGTATCATCCTTTTTCTTTGCTGAATAGCTTTCCATTATGTAGATATACTATATTTTTAATTCATGTGTCAGTTGATGGGCGTTTTTACTTTTTGTACCTTTGGGGCATTCATTATTCTATTGTCTGTTTCTTGTAGTGTTTGAAGTTCTCTTTTTTTAGAAAGTGTTTTTAAGTGTATTCCTATATTTTATCAAAACTTTTTAGTATACTGGTGTGAAATTCACCTATATATGGAAATCTGAGCTCATTTAAAATGACTATACATATGGTTTAGATGTGAAGTGTCCCCCAAAAGCTCATGTGTAAGAGAGTGCAAGAAGGTTTAAGGGAGAAATGATTGGGTCACAACAGCTTGCTTGACTCAGTCAGTACCTCGACCCCCTGATGGGATTAACTGGGGGTGGCTGAAGGTAGGTAAGGTGTGGCGGGAGGACGTGGTCACTGGGGCGTGTCTTTGGGTCATATATTTTGTATCTGGCAAGGAAAGTCTCTCTGCTTCCTGGTGTGATGTCCTCACCCTCTTCCCTCCACCACACTCTTCTGCTTGAAGTTCAGCCTCACTGGACTCAAAACCCCCTGAAATTGTGAATCCTCAAATAAACTTTTAGCTCCTCTGCGGTTGTTCCCATCAGGTCTTTTGGTCACAGCAACAAAACAGCTGACTGAAACACGACGTATTCTCCAAACTATTTGTTATCCAACTTAGATCTAATTTCTCTTTAGAAATCACTTATTTTTTTCTACTTCCAGAAAGCATACAAAATTCTTTAATGAAAAAAGTGATAATCAAGTTTTTCATATTTCATCGTCTTTTCATGGATCCCTTAGCCTATTGGAGGTCTCCATGAAAGACAGGACTGCCCAGAAGGTATTTGAGACAGTCAGTCATTTCAAGTTACTGGTCCAGGTCATTGATAGAAATATACTGGCCGTTTCCACCAGGGCCACACAGATTCACTCCACACTGCTTTTCCATCCTATTACATTCTACCCTGATCCATCTTATTACGTTTTTCTTCATTCTGGTCATGATAGACTACGTTAAATTAATTAAAGTGATTCATCATTCAAAGAATAGTGGGTTAAAAGGTTTTAAAGAAATAACTATATATGTTTTCTTAAAAACCAATAGAGATTTCTTGAATATTCCCAACATTACCATTTTTAATGAACACAATGATCAAGCAATTCTTCACGATTCGTATCAACTTATTTTTGTACTTTATTTCAGTCACATTTTTTCTTCCTTTAACTTTGATATCCACATTTATTTCTTTGGGTTTAGGGGTCCACTGGTTCTTTGGTGTAATTTATTTTCATGAATAGTATCATTGGAAATGCTAATAGAGACTCCGAAAGAGAGAGAAAACGAGAGAATAATCTCCTGGTTTCAGAAAAACACACCATGGCCAAGTTATCGAGTGTTTCATGTTACAAAAAGACACAATTAATGTCAGCATGAACACTAAAATCCACGCCATTTCACTCTCAGTACAGTCTACCCCACCAAGTTTGATGAATGAGTTTCTGATTGTATGCACAACTAGCAGACTGAGATCCTTTTGTGGGAAGAAGTTATTATTGATGTAGATGCTTCAAGGACTTTATCCTCTCAAAAGTCTGTTTGCAACACTGGCTAAATTGAAGTCTACTAATAGGAAAACCATCTCCCTCAAGAAGGCACATTTATATGGAAATGGTAAGGAAAGAAAAGTGAAGTAACACTTCGCTGATCCTAGGAACCTGTGTCAACGCTGCTCCACGCTTACTTTCCTTTAAAGGCCAAAGGAACCATTTTCAGACTCTTTTTTGCCATTTCGTCATCATTGTTGTAATGTTTGTTTTACCTCTTCAAGAAAATCGGACTGGATTCTACTAATGCGTGAACCATTGTAAGCTGTCTGCCGGGGTTGAACTGCACCCTCAGAAAAAAGATGGGTTGAATTTTAACTCTCAGCACGTAAGAATGAGACATTATTCGGAAAAAAAAAATAGATATGCAAAAAATAAAATTAAAATTGAGTCCTTAGGGTAGACCCTAATCCAACACAACTGGTGTCTTTATAAAAGGGAGAAACTTGAAGTCAGAGACATGCACACACAGAGAACACCACAGGAAGGTGGAGGTAATGAATGGATAAAGAATATGTGGTGTATGTGGGAGATGTTCTGCCAGCAGCAAGGGCCAGAACCCAGGGGAGAGAACTGAAGACTCTCACCCACAGCCCAGAAAAGGAACCAACCCTGCCACCTTCCTCTGCATCACGGACTTCTGGCATCCAGGATGGGGAGCTGCATATTATTTTAAGCCTCCCTCCCTGGTTTGTGGCACTTTGTCAGGGCAGTCCCTGTAAGCTAACACTAAAGAAGGGAGATATCCCTGGATGTGGTAATTCTCTTCCATGAGTTGGCCCCTGACCCTCGAGTTTCCATGGTGGAGATGTGCACACCAGGAATGGATACTGATGCAGTCTCTGGGACCTCAGTGACTCTGCACCTCCTCTCCAGCCAAGATGTTTGCTGTCACACTCTGTGGACCCCACGCTCCATTCCTTCATGTCCAGGTGCTCACCCGATTTCTAGACCAAATGTCCTATCATCACATATACGTCATTAAGATTAAGGGATGGGGATGTGGCATGATGATAGAGCACTTGCTATCAATGTGTAAAGCCCTAGGTTCAATTCCCAGCTCAAAAAAAAATTGTTAAAAAAATTTCTTTTTTAAAATTGTTTTTATTTGTTTTAATTAGTTATACATGACAGTAGAATGCATTTATGCACTTTGATATATTATACATAGATGGGATATAATTTCTCATTTTTCTGAGTGTACATGTTACAGAATGACATTGGTCAGGCCATCACATATATACATAAGGTAATAGTGTCTGTTCCATTCTACTATCTTTCCTATCCCTAAATCCCCTCTCCTCCCCTCCCATTACTTCCCTACACCTAATGTAAGGTAAGACCATTCAACCCTAGTGTTCCCCATCTTATTGTGAATTAGCATCTGCATATTAGAGAAAACATTTGGCCTTTGGTTTTATGGGATTTGCTTATTTCGCTTAGCATGATATTCTCCAACTCCAACCATTTACTGGCAAATGCCTTAACTTCTTTAAAACTGAGTAATATTTCATTGAGTATATATACCACATTCTCTTTATCCATTCATCTACTAAAGGACACTAGGTTGGTTCCATAGTCTAGTTATTGTGAGTTGAGCTGCTATAAATATTAATGTGGCTGTGTCACTATCGTATGCTGATTTTAAGTCCTTTGGGTATAAACCAATGACTGGGATAGCTGGGTCCAATGGTGGTTCCATTCTCAATTTTCAGAAGAATCTCCATACTGCTTTCCATAGTGGTTGCACCAATCTGCAGTCCCACCAGCAACGTATGAATGTTCCATTTTCATCATATCCTCACCAATATTTATTGTTGCCTGTATTCTTGATGATTGCCATTCTGACAGGAGTGAGATGAAATCTTAGAGTAGTTTTGATTGGCATTTTTCTAATTCTAGAGATGTTGAACACTTTTGTACATACAAAATTATATTAAAAATGTAGTGCACAAAGGTCAAGTGGGACTCATCCCAGGGATGCAGAGTTGGTTCAACATACAGAAATCAATATACGTGATTCATCATATTAATAGACTGAAAAACAAGAATCATATGATCATCTCAATAGATGCAGAAAAAGCATTTGACAAAATACAGCACATCTTCATGTTCAAAACACTAGAAAAACTAGGGGGAGTAGGAACATACCTCCACATTGTAGAAGCTATATATGCTAAGCCCCAGGCCAACATCACTCTAAATGGAGAAAAATTGAAAGCATTCCTGCTAAAAACTGGAACAAGACAAGGATGTCCTCTTTCACGACTTCCATTCAACATCATCTTTGAAACTCTAGCCAAAGCAATTAGACAAAAGAAAGAAATTACAGGGATACAAACAGGTAAAGGAGAGCTCAAACTATCATTATTTGCTGATGACATGATTCTATACCTAGAAGATGCAAAAATCCCACCAAAAAACTTATAGAACTAATACATGAATTCAGCAAAGTAGCGGGATATAAAAATCAACTCCCATAAATCAAAGGCATTTGTTTTTCACAAGGCCAAATAAATATATATCTTTGCTCTCAGCCTCTAGATGACTTCAATATTGTGATATATTTATACAAAACCCAAACCCTGAGAAGCCATGCATGTAGATTTTTTGTTAAAGTTTCTTTTATGGAGAACGTCTAATTGCCTTATGTGACATACCTTAACGCACTCACTATAACTCCTCAGCTATTTGTCCTTAAACCTGCCTCTTTGATTTGATTCTTCATTCTGACATGCTTTCTTGTTTAGTTACATTACATTACAATGCATGGGAATATCTGCTGATTAAATTAAATAATTCCTCCACAGAGTGACATTCTGATTCAAGTTTAACATCCACCCATTTTCTTCCCTTCAAAACTTAGGAATAAAATCTAACTTGTTTTCATCATGGTAGACTTTGATATATAATGATTAAATTTCCCTGATGCTTCTTTTTATTTCTAGGGAAGCACCCTAAGGTTTTCCAATTAGCCCAAGCATATAAAAGTGTTTATGAAAAATCTCTCACTTATCAACTTTTAGAATTCCTCCTCATCACTTTCACTTTTACATTGGGTAGCTGAAATCACTCTTCTTTTTCCTACACTCTGAACTTTGATAAATCAATTTCACATGTAAAATTCTCCTACTCAGTTTTATTTATTCCTTCTATAAAAGGATCATGCATATTTTCATGCTATTTGTCAATCAAGAATTGCAAAGAAGAGAGTCCTGTGGCACTTTGTGAAGACTTTCCGTAAGAGAGCAACTGTCCAACTTGGATTTCACCAGATGAATGTTTGAACCCACTGCCTGCTTCTTGTCCTTGGATATATCCTGAGGAACATTGTCAAATTTATTTTCCTCATTGTTGCTAAGATTCATCATGTTTTTGGAGAGAAAAACTAAAAACTTTGAGGATGGACTTAAATTTTCGTTTCTCTTCTGCCAAATGCCTCCCTCTTTTTTTTTTTTTTTTTTACTTGACATTCAATCCCTTGAATTCAAATGGGTTCTTTTTTTATACCTACATAATCTTTCCCATAAGGCACTTACTTAATGGTCTCTCACTGTGAGAGAATATTGATCCTAGGAAAGATCCTGATTTAAGTGTCTATAGTTTGTAGGATGGAAATGTCACTAAATTCCATTCACGAGGTGTCATCTCCTCTTGTTAGACAAGTTATCTTTCCCTCCCCCAAAAAGGAGATGATTGTATCTGCCTGTCATATGGAGAAGAGACGTGAAATAACTATAGGGATGAATTCTCCATTGGAAACCCTTTTTGTACTATCAATGAAATATATGTCACATTTAGAGTTTTCTAAGAATGAAAATATAGTATGAAAGTTGAAGAGATTCTGCAAAATTACTGGCTGTCTCTAATTGACTTCTACCAGTGTGGAGATGTTATAGTAGCAGTAACATTTGTCAAAGATGATTATGCCTAAATGTCTCCACCCATTCATTGCAGCAATTATAAAAGCCTATTCAGAACTACATTCAGTGCTATGAGAAATATAAAGATTAACCAGACACTGATTATATCCTTGAAGAAGCCACAGCCAATTACAGAAGATGAGAGCAGACACACTTAAATAAGATGATTCAAGGAAGACTAGGCATAAGCTTGAAGACCCAGTTGCACACAAGTGCCAAAGTTAGTTCTGCAAATAGAATAACATTTGAAGGGTTGCTAATGTCGCAAACCCTTCCAGGAGTGAACATAGAGGGAGCAAAATCTCCTCACAAAGAGCTCAGGGGCTCCTGATAAGAATTCAGTGCAATTACTATAATAGCTACCTGATGTTGAATAGTTGGGGCACAATGCTGTCATGCATCAAACGACATCCACATGCCAACGTAAGAGAAAAAAATGACATCTTTGTGCAAGAGATAGAATGCAGTGAGAGCTCTGGAGTATTGAAACCCATGACATGGGGAAAAATAAAAAAACAACACTGTGCTCATTCTTAGACTTCACATGAGCAACATCAGGCAAAATTCCAAATTCTTTAAACACTTTATTAGTTGAAACAAATTAGAATATTTTGTGAGTGTCTAAGCAATGCCTTTGATGTCCCCAAATATTTGTTTGTTTGTTTGTTTACTATGCTACCCTTAAGAAATTAAAATCCATTCTGGGAAAATTCTGAGTATGGAGGGTGGTCAGGCCCAGTTTTCAGGTATGAGTGGCCACTTATGAGCGGTTGGGACTTCCTCAAGTTTTAAAGCCTCACCTGAAACACAGGGAATCATCTCTATTCAGGTCGATCTTCTAACATAGGTCTTTTTATAATGGTACGGAGGGTATCAACTTGCTGTAGATAGTAGGCTTGCAGACAGGATCAGAAATGCCAGAAATTCAGCCCAGCTGACTGGCATGAAATGCACGACATGCATCTCATTGTTGTTGTTGTTCTTCTTCTCTTTCCAGAGATATTTAGAGAAAGAAAAAAAAAATGACATGTGTAGATTTATTGTTTCAGATCTTTCTAGGGAGAGGAATGGTGAAGTGAGTAAGCTTCAATGGTATTTTTGTCCATGCAACAAAATGACCAATGGCATCTATTAAACATGGATCCTGGAGACCTCAAAGGAAACCTCGTTGGCCTCTCTCATCCTCCCACCTCAGTGGCTTAGTACGCGTTCAGGAGAGCAGGTGGCAACGTGGACAAGATGATGATAGGACTGTTGGAAAGCACAATCTGTCACTCCCAGGTCAAGTGAGAGAGAAGAGCTTTCAGAGACAGGCAGGAGACACCTGTCTGTGGGCCTGCCTCGCCCTTCTTATAGCGATCCTATTTGTCTTAAGCGTCTGCTGGTTTTCTAACACAGCATGCTTCTCCTTATCCTTGGAACTCATTCGTGAGTAAGGGTACTTTGTCCCCACAGTCTACCTTCAGGGAAGGTAAGCCAAAGCCCCCCTCACTTTCACAGTCTTGAACTTATGTTTTTTTAGTACAAAACACAAACATGCAATATTTTTAACGCATAAAGAACATCTTAATTCATTGAAGCATTGGGTTCTAAGATGGCCCTGAATATATCACATAAGACTGTCCAGGTCAAGGTCCTCTCTGGCTTCCTCCAGTGGCTCCCCACGTCCTCTGTGTGAAGTATCGAAGACTCTGCCCAGCTTCTTCAGCCAGGCTCATTTTCCACCACTCTTTCAACCACCAGGGCCCCATGTATCATCACCTGACTTTTATTCAAACCCTTTCCTCTAGCTGGATTGCAATTTTCTCTGAATCACCTGGAAAGACCTTTCTCTGACTCCACTTAAGCACCACCTCTGAGAAGTCTTCCCAGGGTCTCCAGGGAGAGGTCTTCAACGCGGGAGGCACACTTTGTTCCACAGTTCAGAGCACTTTGTTCTCCGTTCCAAGCAATCTCCATGTCCCCTGGTAGTCCTGTCCCCTCCTCCCACACACGCCCCAGGGGCAGGAGCACATCTTCATGACTTCCTTATTCCTGGAGGCTCCTGCTGTGCCGTACACAGAGTGACATTCAATTAGTAGCTGGTGACTGGCTTCAAGTCCCCTCCCAGGACCTCTAAGGTGCATCTCCCTGTCCTAACGTCACTAAGGGTAGAAGCAGGAGGATGAGTTTTCACAGATTCTCTTTCCATTCATGATCAATTTTTCATTTTTTTCCCCAGGAACCAACATTAGGAAACTCTTTGTTTTATCTCTTACTGCAGCTGAAATTCCTGTTTAGGAATATTTTTTTTTTCAATATCATCTCCTCTTCCATAAGCTAAGGGCAGATACAAATTTGAGTTCAAAAAAAAAAAAGTAATGTATGCTTTGAATGATTTTTTTCTGAAGCACCAAGGCCAGTTGAGATTAGCTTGGCTTATATCTCCCCTAAAAGGGGCTGGGCAGCTTCATCGGCTTTCAATGATCACCTCTACCCATACGTCTGAATAAACCACTGTTTATCTCACAGTAGACATAGAAGAACTCTCTGGACCCAAGGGAAACAGGAAGGAAAGGGAAGGTAATGCTGACTTCTATTTCCCCCATTGACTGATTCATTTGTGCCTTTAGCAAACATTGTTTAAATACCCCCAAATATTGGGCACTAGGCTAGAAGTTGAGGGGGGAATAGAAATTAATAGGTGCAGTCCTCACCTAGTCAAGGAACCTAAAATTTAGAACGAGGAGCGGTCTCTCCTATAAATATCTTCAGTGCAAAATATGTGCGTTGGATTATGAAAGATAAGTAAAATTTTAGATATGAATAAGATAGATACTCTCTGTTATCCACTCAAAAAAGAGTGATCCATGGTCTTTAGAGCAATCACTCTGTTTTAAAAGTAGACGACAGGACATAGGTATGTCAGGGTGCACGTGAAGAGAGGACTCACCATGTTCTTATAATTTAGGGGTTACATGATGAGCTTCTAAAACTAGCAAAGTAGCAACAAGAAAGGAAAGAAAGGAAAGAACTTCAGAGATGATCTCTGAGGCATGGAAATCCACGGGGGCACGTCTGGTTGAATGTCAAGGGTGGGGAAGGCAGAGCACTCAACAGTGCTCCTGAGACCTGCAGCTGCCTCTGAACCAGAAGGTTCCAGGGATGAGGGAGACCTGAAGCAGTGATCATGCAGGCAGGTGAAAGGGTGTGGCGCCTGAGACAGAAAAGCCGGGTAATTGTTGAGCAAGACGCTTCTGGTCACCTTAGAGAGCTAGAATGGGAAATAAGGCTAAAAGTAAAAAACAAAACAAAAAAAGCTCATGAAATCAAAAGCTTATACCATCATAGCAACGTGAGATGGGGACGGAAGAGGGGAGGAAAATCAGCTCATGGCCCAGGCTGGGAATCTGGAGACCTGGAGAGGCCAGTGTCCTGTGATGCTGGCTCTGTGGAAGAGCATGTGTTGGCCTGTTGACATAAGCATGGACATCCCCCTCCTCTGTTGTCCCAGACTGAGACAGATGGGCTGTCTGGTGGGGGCAGGAAATGGAGTCTGCTTCCCATTGGTGGATCAAGCTCAGCAAAGAAGAATAGGGAGATAATTCACAGGAACTTGAGGGTTTGAGTAAGCTTTACTGTGGATGATTACTCATGGGGAGTAGACCACAGAGACGGGGGCAAACCATCCTTGAAAAACCAGCCTCACCTCTAGAAAGGCTGTACACAGGAGTGGGCAGATGGCTCAGGAGCCTGCTGCTCAAGGCTTGGGAGTGGATTCCATCTGTGAAAGCAGAGCTCTTGTTAAAGTGCAGGGCAATGTTGTGAGGATGTCCCAAGAAAGATCTAGAGAGTCAGACTGCTGAGCAACCAGCTATTTCATGACTCAGTTGTGTGACTTTAAGATTGTCACTTATTTCTGCTGACTCTGTTTTCTCATCTGTAAGTTGGGAACAACATTACACTTCCTTTGAACAGGTAAGAAAATTAAATGAGACCTACAGGGACTGACGGCATGCCTTATACATAGTCACTTCCCAGAACACGTTGATCAGGAGTGCTTCCCTTGATCGTCTTCATGAATTTGACTATGTGCTGTCTGCATATGAACTGGTCTTTTCTAGGGTGTAGAGATAAGCCTCTCATTGGAACAGATCATAGATCTAACTCTGAAAAGAGGGGGCTAGGTAGACAAAGGCCAGGGCACTTTCATCACTCAGTAGACAGAATTGGAATATTCACAAATCAATGTATCAGCATTTTTTTTTTTAAATAAATGAAGGCAGATTTCCATTCAAAAGAACAACGATGAGACCAGAAAACCAACTGGGCTTCCTGTCAAGTGTTCGGTGATGCAAAATCCCTGAAACCTGGATCTGTGGCAATAAAGGAGACTCAAAATAGCCAAGGCAGGCCGTTGGGCATGACCAACTCACTAGCCATCCCGAGACAGGACAATTACTCACATTACTGTGGACAGTTAATTGCTGAAGTCACAGCTTGCTTGAAAGAGAGGAGAACATCCTCTTGGACGCCAGCTGTGTAATGAGGGAGCTGCTTGACTAAGCAGATTTTGGGTTAATGAAAAGCAGACCCTCTGTCACTGTGATCAGCGCCTGCCTGTGTTAAGATTAAATTGTGTATATTGCTGACTGTCCCACATTTTTACATCAAAAAGAGAGCGGAGGGATGACATTTGCTGTAATTTGGCTAAGGGCTGTAGCAACCTAATTAGAAGCGTTCAGTCCTACAAGTTCACAAAATTGTATTGTAGCAATCACTCTTGAAAAATTCATTTTAAAAAACGCAATAAGCAAAACCCCAAACTGGTCGATGGTACAAGGATTCTGAGGATAAGTTTTGTGTTAGAAGCCAAAGTGCACAAAGCTATAGGCCTCCAAAGCAGTGACAAAGGAGCCCCCTCTTCTTAGCCAGACTGTCTGGTCGGGTCCTGCCTGGTTTCTGGCTGGTCTAGCTCACATGACCCCAGCCAGAGTCACTTGAGTGCCATCGGCATTCAGGATTTTTTTTCCACGTGTGCCTATTGGACTCCCCTCCAGACCCCTCCTCTCCTCTCTCTGAGACAGCAGTTCTGGAACTTCAGTAAGAGAACATGAGAATGACCCGGGACACTTGTCTAAAGTGCCCGGCATCTTTGGATACATTTCACTCATTCACTCAACATATGACTTTGAAAGTCTTCCCTGTGCCAGATACTATCTTCCTATCAGATTTCATTACTTGAAGCTCCTTTCAAGAAAGACCACTATCAGTTTTCTCACTGTAGCTACTCCAGTGCCCTGGGATATTGACTTGGCCATGATGGATATGCAGTTACCATGAATTGATTTAATTTCTATACCAATGATTCTCAAACTGACTGTGCACCAAATTAAATTAAAGATACTTCCAAAACATACTCGCGTTTAATATCCATATCAGAACAATCAAATTAGAGTTTCTGGGCAGATGCCTGTTATGTTTTAAAAGCTTCCCAGATTATTAAATGTGTAACCAGATTTGAGACCCACTGTGCTGAGTTTTTTGGTCTCAAACACAGAGTACAGAGAGGAATCTGACAAGTCAGTAGTTAGTACACTCCCCAGGCATCAGATCAAGACATTCTGATTCAGGAGGTCTGAGGACCCAGAATCCACTGTGCTATGAAACTGCTTCTGGTGCAGGTAGCCCAGGAAACACACCTTGAAAGCTATTTTTACACCAACCCTGACGAGGCAAGAGGCATTTAAGAGCTTGGGGCAACCCTGAAGCCTCCACACAGTCGTACATGCTTCTCCTTCAATCTGAATTCATCCGCTCATCCTCATGACCCAGTGGTCCAGTGTCCTGTGTAAACATGTTGTGATGTCTTTTCCTCGCCATGACCAGTACATATCTCCCTTCTTAGATTTTTGTTGCATTGAGTAACATATTACTTAATATAATATTTTAGAATTTTGATTTTCAGGCAGAGCTTTCCTCTTAATCTTTGACATCCTCAAAGATCAATTTGCTTCAGGATATTTAGCTCAGGGCTGCTTTATGGTATAGAGTAGGTGACCCCTAATACACATATGGGTGACTGAATGACTCAACTTGGAGTCAGGGTTACCTTATGGTTCAGTATCTTTCTTAAATCTAAAACCCTGCCCAGATATTTTGTCAAATATGCTGTGACTAAGGCCTCAGGAGAACTTGTCCTGGATTATCTTATCATCATGGAAACGGGAGCCCTGTACCCAGCTCTCGGTGTGGTATATGGGATCAGATGATCCAATAACAAATTGCACTAATATAAGCTCCTTTTCAGCACTTCTAGGTTTTACCTGTGTATTAGTCAGATTCGCTCCAGTAACAAAGGAATCTAAAATCTCAGCAGATTTAATGAACTGAGTTCTATCTCTCGACTCATGATGTATGGGCTAAGTGGTAACGTGATTCTACAATGCCTCCAAACTCCAAAGTGAAGGAATATAGATGTTTGCTTGACAAGAGGAAAAAAGGGATTAAGGACAGAAGAATGCAATGTTTCTTAGATATTCTGCTTCAACCCAGCATGACATCATCTCTGCTTTACTTTCATTAGTCAAACCAAATTGTGTGGCTATAATGGTTTGGACCTGAAACACTCCCTGGAAACTCATGGGATAGAGGCTTGGTCCCCTTCCAAAGTGCAGCCTGTGGAAGGCGATTGGATCATGAATGCTCTCGCCTCATGGATAGATCAATTCATATATGGATTCTAATTCAATGGGTTATTTGGAGGTGGTAGAAACTGAGGAGGCCTGGTTGAAGTGAGCAGGTCCTTGGGGGCATGCTCTTGAAAGCTACATTTTGTCTCCTGCCTGCTCCTCTCTCTCTGCTCCCTGACAGGCAGGAGGTAAGCAGTACTTTTCCATCACACTCTTCCCACCATGATGTCCTGACTCCCCACAGGTCTAGAAACAATGGAACCAAGCGACCATGGGGTGAAACCTTTAAAACAATAGTAAAATCAACGTTTCCTTTGTTAGGTTTATATTCTTGAGTCTTATGTCACAGTGACAGAAAGCTGATGAACTTGGTGCCCAAGTCCAATAATGAGGCAAACCATGCCCAGAGAGAGGTCCCACGAGCCACAGGGAGGTGGGCAGGAGTGTGTGAGCCTTTTATGTGGACAGAGAAAGCAAAGGCTTGGATCACCCATGAGACTCGTTCTGAGCTCCCAGTCCCTCTGCACTTCACGGCCACGTCAACGCCCATGGGACTAAGGCTTCACATGGCATTTTCCGAAATTCAGGTTCTGCCTTTTGTACCATCCTTGTCTGCCTCAGCTGGGTCTGTCTTCCCAGCTTCTTGGTAGATACATCTTCCTTCAGTTTCTGTTTCCTCTCTGGGTATCGCCCCCTGGTAATCCTGTCCGTGTTCGGCCATGCACTCAGACAGGGGCTGCCTGTGGACAAACCCATCCGGCGTCCTGCTCCCATGCAGCCCACCAGTACCGCTCCAGCACGCCAGAGTTCTGATCTATGGGACCCAACCTGGGGGTGCTCCTCATTGGACCCTAGGCCTAGCCTCCCTGACCAGCGGCTCAAGCTGGCCGCTGGCTCACACCTCCCCTACCAGCCAGCTACACGTTGAGGCCTCTGCTGCTTGGCAACTGCTGGTCACAGCCTGGTGGGAATCTCAGCTGCACATCAGTGACTCGGTGAGTCACCTTGCCCTGGCCAGCTTCCCTAGTTGGGAAGGCCAGACAAGAGCATGCCCAGACCTGGGTGTCCCTGAGACTCAGAACACCAGTGACAACACCTCTCCTGCAGCCTGACCTCCCCTGCCCCAGTTGTCCTTCCTTTGAGAATGTCTACCAACAGCCTAGCGAGAAGCATCCCCCCCCACCCCAAATGGCCACCTCAGGCAAACAGTGTTGATCAAGGAGGTTTTGTCTCTTGTCACTTATTACACAGTACACAGATGATATCCTCAGTTTGGCCTCTTGATCCACAGGTTTAAATATTTACTACCTGCCCCTTTAGAGAAAAAGTTCGCCAACTGCTACACCCATACATGGCATCTCCTTTAAAGAGTGAATTTCAAAATTGCTTCTGAAAGGG
Source organism: Callospermophilus lateralis (assembly GCF_048772815.1). Classification (NCBI taxonomy): domain Eukaryota; kingdom Metazoa; phylum Chordata; class Mammalia; order Rodentia; family Sciuridae; genus Callospermophilus; species Callospermophilus lateralis. Next base: position 9,761,313 of record NC_135318.1, read on the forward strand.
GTCCCAAAGACTTATGCTTCAATACTCTACCTGGTGGAATTGTTATGAAACTGACTCCGTCCATGGCTGCTGATTTCTTTTTTCATTTTCAACATGACCCAGGAGAATAGCTGCAGGCCTGTGGAGCTTACTTCTTTGTTTTCCTAAGTACTGATTGAGACACAGAGTTTGAAAATGAAGTGGCGACAAACAACAGAGGCTTTATTTGTAGTTATTAACATTTGCCAAAGCACTGTTTTCTCTGGATTTGTTTAGGACCAACAGAATAGTTACCCTTGAGAGTGAATAATCTCGACAGCCTGTCCCAAGAAGCTCTTGCTTTCTGCCTTCACTGGTTGGTCCTTGTCCCTCTGTGGTGTGACCCATGCTGTGCACGGATTCTTCTTGTCTCCTTTCTTTCTGGAGGAGAAAGTGGGTTTGCAAGGCATAGAGGAGATTGGACTCAGTTTAGCTCAGAAATTTCCTCCAAGAAGTCCAGGTAAGTGAGACGTAGTGGTTGTACAGCTTGATTCTGCCACTGCTACTTAGTCATGTGACTGAGGGCAATTTGCTTAACCTCTTTGTGCCTTGATTTTCTTGTTTCTTAGTTGAGTAGAGTAGTTTCTATCTTGTCATCCTCAAAATGTGTGACTTTCTCCCACCTAAGGAACTGTGTTAGGGCCAAGATTTTCAAAGATGAATAGGGCAGGCTTATGATTTCAGCAGAACAGAGAAGATGTTGACAAAATTAACTAAAATACAGAGTAAGAAAGTGAGCCACGAGAGAGCCCAAAGACTGTGCCTTCACCACTCAGGGACAAGTGTACCATTTTGGCTGTCCTCGGTCCTAAGGACTGCACAATCTGGGTAGATTTTGCGCAGGCAGTCTGGATGGTTAAATGAATCTCTTAGAAAAACACGCAATAAAAACAAGGCCTTGGAATGTCAAAGTTGAGTTCCAAAGGTTACTCCATTTTATAGAAGAGAAAACCAGAACCCTGAGCATAGGAAGGCTAAGTCCTGACATGTGCTGGTGGAAAATTGGCAGAGCCCACGACTACGGAGGAGGAGCTCTATATGTTGATAAGTATTTGAAAACAACTGTGGGAACATGAAAGTCCTTCTCTTTCATTTAATAGTGCACAGGTACTTAAATACAGAAGTGAATCTTGAGGGGCACAGGTCTTCAGACCACAGCAGATCCCAACAGTATCCTTTAGATGCCTCAAAGTAGGGTATGTCCGTTAAATACTCCTGATGCCTCTTCACTCCAAGCTAAGAAAAGATTGCTCTCCTTGAGTGCAGCAAGCTCAAGTGGTTTGCTCCCATGATTTCTTGTCCTTTGCTATTTATCAACAAGTTATTCTTAAAGCCAGAGACTTCATTAATCAATTCATCAATTCATCAATAAATTCATTGTTTATGAGAATTTGCCAAAGTTGTTGTGTCATTTGAGTGGAAAACAGGAGGTCTGTTGTGTAATGGAAGATCGACTAGTGGCAGAGGAAGGATCCATTGTGCCTCTGATACAGAAATTTCCATCTCTGTCAGTTGAATGTTGACTACCTGCTTCTTAGAGTTCATGTGTCTCTGGGGAATAGCTGTGGGAGGCATAGTGCCTATACCTTATTTTCTTCCACCTCTGCTGGAGACCAGGGAACCTCAGAGCCTACCTAGGTGCCTCATGACACCTCAGCCTTGGGTGAAGCACACAGCAATCTGTTAATTGACTTATTAAAACAAGAAGGAGGGCAATCTCATCTCCCAACACCTTGGTATTTACATTTCAGCATTTGTATGACAGAACAAACCTCAAGAGGTTTTATATTTCCTTACTGACAATTTTAGAGTATGATTGGACTCACTTTTTCTGTGTTCTTGCGGGTGATTCAGTGTCTCAGGTTTTTGTGGTGAAACAAAACCCATTGCTTGAGGTCAAAGTGAAAATTCAATTCGATAAATATTCTTGAGCATTCTATTGCAGGCTTTGAGTTATGCTGTGTCTTGGACTTTCAAAGTTAAAGAAGAAAAAATTCTTACCTTCAAGTAATAGCTTTTCTCACTAGATAAAGTGCACCGTTTGGGAATCCGAAGGCCACATGACAGGGTTTGTTTCTGCGTTTTGCTGCAGGTGGAGACCTTTGCAATGGAGGCTGCTCTTCCTTTCTGAGCCTCAATTTTGTTATCAATAAAATAAAGATAATGATATTCCCTACCTTGATTCCCTACCTTGTTACTTTTGAGGCATACTGATAATGTACAGCTTATGAATCAGTTTAGCAACTTTCATATTACAGGAATCTGGTAAATATTAGTGGCTATTATTTCTCACAGCTCTATTAAGGATATTACACAATGACAAGTCTAATTTTGGTTTTCCAAAGCTATCTACTAAGAATAATGACGTTTCAAAGAAATGTATAAATAAAAATATTAAGTTCTCAGCTCTCATCCAGAGAGTTATTTTGAGATCAAAAATATAAAAGTGCAGACAGTGTTCTGGGAAGGTTAGCACAATTAACTCCTGCCAGGTAAAATAGCTTCCAGCTTCCAACAGTTTTTGCACCTGTCTTTTACAATGGCAAAGGACTAGGAAATCTCAACCATTTGTTTGGAGACACTGGTACTCAGTGGAAAAGCCAAGAATTCAGATAAATCCATTGTTCCCTTCCAATTACGTATGCCAAGTACTTTTTATTTTGGGGGTGAAAAGTTGGGGTATTCGGATGGGGCTAGGGGATGGAGTATATGTCAGGAACCAGGAGAATCTGAGTTCTACAAGAGCATCCATTTTTTACTATTTCCAAAGGCAAAGTGTTTCTTTTTTCAGCCACATTTTTCATGTCCCTCCTTTCCCCACACTTCATCTACTGTGTGTAAGTGCTTGAGAGAGAGCTCAGGGAAGGTGCCATCTAAATGCTCTTCTTTCATTTCTGGACACGATGTTGTTCCGGTCCCCCTGGTTTCCCCATCTAGGAAGGCCAGACAGTGAACTGAAGCTGCTGCTCTCTGTTTTGTAACCTTCAGATCCAAGGTAGAGCCATCAGTCTCTGCCTGTTTTCCCCCAGGTCCTGCCCTAGACTCCCGAGTCTCCCTGTCAAAGGGTCCTCTCAGTTTAAAGTTTCTGTCTTCCCATCCAGCATCTGAGTTGAACACTGACTCAAAAGCCTTTCAAGATCAGTGGCCTCGGAGGTCATATTAGGCTTAAAATAAGAAACCCGTCTAGCAGCCCTGGGAGCAAGCGTTGGCATTCAGTGAACAGGCGTGGGTGGCTTAACAAAAAGTAGAATAGCAATAAAATAAAAATAAGTCTTTACCACTAAATAAAAGGACATGAAATTGAGCGGCTAACATCTCTGTTCCTTCACGTAGTCTTCTTTCAAATGTGCTATGCCCATACCATGGACCTGCACTAATTTCCTCCTGTTTCTCTAGCAAATCACCCCAAAATTGGTGGTTTCAAACAATGAAATAGTAGCCGCTAATATTGACCAGGTTCCTATGTATGTTCTCCCGCAGCTCTGGACGTCAAAAGACTAACATCGAAATCTCACTATGCCCGCATCGCTTCCAGAGTGCTCTGAGGAAGGGTCTATCACCTTTCCTTCGGCAGCTCCACATCTCTTCCCCCAGTCTCGGGAGGATCACTCAAGTGGCTAGTGCTATCATCACACCTTCATCTGATGTTAGTCATATAGTGTCCCTCCTACGGTGACCTTTATAATTTTACTGAGTCCACCAGGATTATCCCTGATAACCCCCAACTCAAGATCCCAAGGCCATCTCATCTAGAGGCTCCTCTTGCCATGAAAGTTGGCAAATCACAAGTCCAGGAGTTAGGTATGGAGACATCCATTGGCATCCATTATTGTGTTGACATCCCTTATTCTGCTATCAAAGCCCCCACCCAGTTAGAATTCTGTGAGTGTTTATATACAACAAGGGATGGAAATCGATTTTTGGCTTTATACCTATAACCAGAATGGATAAAAGACAAAGTATTACTAATCTTTCTCCAATTAATTTGATATTGAATTGTGGGAAGTCAATGTGAATTTTCCTTCCAACATGCTCAGAACTTTTTCCTCTTAGTTCCTAGGAGTTACAGCAACGTTTGTTTTCAGCTAAGTTGCAAATGTTTATTTATATCTTGGACAGCAGACCAGCTGGGTTTTGTGAGGCTACCCTCCCAATGTATGTCTCTGATTCTTATATTTCCATCTAGTCCCAGAAAAAAACAAAGAAACCCATATACATAATAACTATATATCTACAGAAAAAAGTGAAGGAGGCAAAAACAGAGCTTTACCCAAAATTATTTTTCAATAAACATCAGAAGAAAATAAGCACAATCAATACATCCTTCGTCCGCTGAGTGAAAAAGGCATTAGTATACCTAACCCAGTGTATAAGAGATGGTGATTCAATAATGAGTAGGTGAATTATGATGCAAAGATTCAAGTGCAAATGGGAGGAACTTGTTGGAGGAAAAACCTCAATTATGAGCCAAAGTACCCGGGTCTGTTGTCATCCTGACACTCATATAATCCTGGGCAAATCATTTAGTGTCCCTGAGTCCCATGTTCTTCACTTGTAAATTGAAGTCACATTTCCCATGACTACCTCATATGCCTGTGCTTCAAGTTGTCTAAATGAAGAAAGTATTATGTTAAACTAATGGTTTTGATGCCACCTCTACCCATGGCAGCATTGTGATTTGGAGTGATGACCTTTACTGGCTTCTCTTTGGGGACCTCTGGGCTGGTTCTACTCCCTGTATTCCCTTGAGCATATATATGGAAGCCATCACTGGAGCTTCCTAGATTTGAAAGAAGTCATCCGTTCTGGCCGAATGGTGAATCCTTATATTCCATGTCCATACCTGGTGGTATTAACAGAGAGAAGCAGGGGTGGACTGACTGCTCTTCACTGGAGGGACAGCTCTTTTTACTTCTTTCTTTTCCTGGGTCATCATCACCTGCTGGATATTTGTGCAAGACAGAAAGTGACACCCAATCTCACTTGGAAGCTCTCTCTTCCTAATCAATGTTGCCATCTTTCATCCTTGTCTATAATACACGCTGAGCTTTCAATATTGACATGCAAGGGCTTAGTGTGGGGATCTATAATCTGTGCCCAGCTAAAGCTTAGCTTTATTTTTTTTTTGACTTAATGTTTTTATTTATTGACTTAATGTTTGTTGTGAGCTATTTATTAGTAACTTGTTTTTTCTTATCACTTTCTGGAAAATGTTAAAAAGTTGTAGTACATTGTGTCTGATTTTTTTGCAATGTCTCTCAGCAAGATGAGAAGGTGACAAGGCTACAACATTGTCATCTATGACCCTAATGGCATGGTTACCTCACAACAGCTCAGTTAGCATACAGAGATAGTCCAACATTTCTTCCCCTAAGAAAACTCCATCAGCCTCTGACATCTGTAAAATGCTTGACTTCATACTAGAGATTATTTAGATCTCTTTCTTTCCTTATTTCCTATAATTCAGTTAATGAATATTGAAAAAAAAAAGCATACTAGGATACTTAAGCTTTTTCCCATGGTTGTAGGACAGATTCTTCCCCTGTGTAGAAATGTCTACATCTCACTGTTGATAATAACTTTATGATAAAAAAGAAACAATCAAAAGGAGAAATGGCTGAACTTCATTACAATGTCAATATTTTATTCATTTTTATAATGAAAGCTGAAGTGTTAAGACAGATTAGAGAGTATAAATAACACTGGTCTAAATCAGAAAATCTCAATTATCTTCCTGACTTTGCCAATTATTACCTTTGCAATATAAAACAAGTTATTTATATTTGTCTTACCTACCTTCTTGTGGTGAAGCTTATGAAATTAAATATTATAAAAGTGCTTTTGAATGTTAAAATAGTATACAGATAGAAGAAATAGTGATTAATAAAGAGCTCGGCTGTTGTAGGATTGGTTCTTCCCTATCTTGTTCCTCTTCCCCATCCAGAGAAATATTTCTGGACCTCAGAATTCACATCCATAAAAAGACACTTGTAGAAAGTGAAACTAAGGTCCCTTCTGGTGCTAACATTAGACCGGTCCAAGTGGGTTGGACATTTCATCCAAGATATTTTAAGGAAATAAAGCACTTTCCTAATCAAAGAACTTTTCAAAAGGGAACACTTTGAGCCTTTCTTATGAGTCATTTCACAGTTGGGGACACCTTCTAATTTTATTTTCCACCATCACCAATCAATCACTGAAGAAAAGGAAGTAACTTGAGTTATAACTTTTAAAAAGCCTTAACAATTCTGCCCATAACAGAAAAGTGTCTGTGGTTTAGGGAAATCACTCATTTCCATAATATTTGGATGTTCAAACCATCTACTGAATTGAGAGCATTTGAGGCAAATGCTGCTGAATAATTTGCCGGAAAAGTATATAAATGGGATATTATGACTACTTCCTCTAAGAGATCATAATCAGCCCTTGTCAGAATAGAACCGACCACGTCCTTTTCCGAAGGCAACAGTAAAGAAAACCTCAGGTTTCCCTAAGCACACTTAGCACCAGCCTCTTAATTTTATAAGTAAGAAATTAGTTAGAAAGGTGAGGGGACCTATCCAGGCTCATACAGCAATTCAGCAAAAGCTCTAGACTTCATACTGGTTAGAACTGCAATTCTAGTACTATTTTCCAATGTTATCTCTTTAATATGCAGATGTGTTTCTGGAAGATTCATATTCCCCAAGCATCAGGAATCGAAAAGTGGCATGAGCTCAGCACTTAAGTATATACTGAGCTGTGCTTTTCAAATAGCATCATTTCTATTAAAAAAAAAAAAAGGAAACCCTGATATCTTCTCTTTTTGTGTAAAATTGGGGATAATTATGAATTAAAATAAGTTGGCTGATAGAGCATTTGTGTTGAGCTCTGCCTTTCAAAAACTGGATGACAAGCAATCAGGAGATTCAGGCTCTACCACTGATCATATGTGAGAACTTTTATAAATTAGAAATCTCTGCCATTTCTAACTCTAAGAGCCAGTCACCTATGCTTGGTTTTGAATGTAAAACTATCATCAGGGGCCCTAGAAATTTCTATCAGTCGCTGAATCAGGAGATCCTTCAAATCCAAGGTCAATTATCTCTGACCTTGAGGAAACTTAGAGGTAGAATTCAGGATACTGCTCAGTCCCTTGAGTCCTTTAATTCTTTGGGAACTAGTTGTAGGAAATAATGATTTCTACTCAGGCCCTCCCATAATCTTTTCTCCAAAAGAGAAAAGATTTCACCAATAGCATTTAACTATTTACAATCAAGGAACACATTTCTAGTGTTGTGGGGGATTTTGAACAGCATTTTTAGAAAATTGAATATCTCTTAAATAGAATGTATTTATTTTATAATGATTATCTCTATTTTTATTTCCATTTGTCATTGGGCAAAGAAATATGACTGCTTATAGCAGCTCCTACCAACATGCTTGTTCCAGTGGTAATCATTTCAGCCAAATTGACATTCCAGTAAATATGTATCATTTTGTAGAGAAGTAATGCATATTATCTATTTTAATATTAGAAATTTTGAAAAGTCCTGTAGGGCTTCTTGTATTATCACTAATAAGCCTGAAGAATTTCTGCTGAAATTACCCCTCCATTCCCCTAGAGGTGAGAGATTTAACTCTCTTCTGATCCTCAATGGAAAGGCCTAAGTAGATAATTGGAATGTATTCATAATAGAAGGAAAAATAAGTCAGAGGAAGAAAGTGGGATATTTGGGCTTTGTTTATTTTTAATTAGACTGCACACCTCCAGGTGAAACACATTTTCTTGGTTACATTTTGTGGGGGTGTTGATGCATTCTTAACTCATGATGAGTCAAGAGAATATTTTAGAGGAACATTGAAATTCTCCCGGGTAAAACTTGGAGAACCCTGTGTTTTGAACACTCTTCTTTTAGAACTCTTGCCTCTAACCATATGTGTTGCTGAGTAATACATATATTTATGAAGAGAGCACATACACATGCTAATTCTGGAGGAGATGAAATGGCCAGCACTGCACAGTCCAAGGGCAACAGGAAGGGCAAGGCCTGGGACCCAGCTCCAAGGGCACATTCTGAAACGCCAGGGAGTCCTTGGCCTCCTCAGCACCCAGCTTGTCTCTATCCAGTGAAGAGGTCAACTAGATTCAGTTGGACGCCTTGGGGAATCTCTCCTGTCCCTTCCAGATCACTGTTCTGAGAGTCACGGGTCTCTAGGACTTGATCTCCAGCTTTATTTTTCCGACATCACAGCTTTCATTGTCTGAAGCTGACCATTCTTTGACAAACCAATATTAGTCCCATACATTCTGCTGCAACTTATTTCATGTGTTTCTTTATTCTTTCTCCAATCATTCAATCAAGCTTTTTTAAAAACCTACTTTGTACTAGGCACAAAGTCAGAAACTACAGTTACAAAATAGATAAAGTCATAGAACTTGTCTTCAAAGAGCTCCCAGGAGTACTTTTTAGAAATGCCACGTACCAGGTAATTACAGTCACATGGTCAAGTGTCCTGATAGGTGACACGCTCAGGCAGGGGAGACACACAGCAGGAAGGAGTCCCCAGTAAAAACGTGGCTGTCAGAGGACAAATAAAACCCAAATGAAGGAAGGATAAAGTGCTGTGGGCACAGCCAGGCAGAGACTGGAGAACCCGGGAAGGAGACCATTGAAACTGTAGGACACTGTGTGTGGTGGGCAGGGGAGGAAGGATTGGCGAAGCATCAGGCCCAGCCTAGGGAGTTTGGTGGTGAATTTGGACTTGGGTTGACATGTCATGAGAAGTCATGGGAAATTTAAGAGTCGGGTGGGGTGCCAAGTTTGAATTTTAGAAGGATTGTAGAAGAAATGTAAGAGATGGCACCACAAAGGGAGAGGGGAAAGAGAAGCTGACAGCAGAAAAATTAGTTAGGAGGCATTGGCTGAAATTCGAGAAAAGTGCTGAATAGCTATAAGAAACATGAGGCCTTGAATACCCATTGAGAGATATGAAAGAGAAATCCTGGATAGGATACTAGGACTCTAAAGGGTGAATGTTACCATTAAAGTCTTTGAATCTAAAACCCAGTCTCAAATCACCTTATAAATTAGAGCAGATATAATTGACCACATGTTAAGCTGTAGATCTCCACAGCGGCACTTTGCATCTTCCCCTGTAGACCTTCTACCAAGATTTTAATGATTGGGAAAAAGCAGCGTGACAAAAATCCTTTACCCAACAAAAATATCCCCAAGCCCCATTACAGAGTGTGTAATGGGATGTTACAAATGGAGTACTACAAGGGAAAAATATAAATGACCACATATCCAAGGGGAATCAGCTCTTCTTTCCAGATTATGTTCAACTTTAATAAAGAAATTTAATAAGCTCTTGCATTCCTGCCGGCTTTGGATACAGCACTGCTGATCAATAGCATTTATTTCTAGACAGAAGGGGCGGGGGGAGGAATGTCAGAGCAGCAGGTTGATGCTAAAGCCTGTGAGTAATGGCACGGGGTGGTGGGTAATGGAGACCTGAGAGAGGAAACAGCCCAGCAAGCCTGCCTTGGCTCTGGGTGTCCAGCTGTGCGCCACTCCTCCAGATTCTATTAACACCTCTTATCCTAACAACTGGGCTTGGGGCTTCATGTCATCTCAAAGCAAAACAAAAAAAAAGGAAAGCTGTTTATTTTGCCCTGTGTTTATGACTCTAAATGAAGCTCAAAGCTTTGAATTTGGAAATTGAGGTTTTGTCAGAGGCAGATTTCACCTGACAGAAGGATGAGTTTGCAGATAGTCAGAGGTCCCTCGTGGGAGTGGGCTGAGTTGGAGAGGAGGCAGTGATTTCCCCAGCAGTGACAAGGTGCCAGAGGAGAGCAAGCGAGCTTCACGGAGGGACACTGTTGGGAGGACCACTTTGGTTTGTAGAAGAAATATAAAAATTGGCTGAAATTTCCAAATAAATCCAAGCATTTCTCTCCCAGTTGATTTTACTTTTTTTCTCCATTTTCCCCGTTTTTCCTCTCTCTTTCTCATTCCCTGTTTTAAAGATATACTTTGTTTTATATCCACAAGAAGACACTAAGATTTACTTCATGGAGATGCTTAAAATACAATAGGATATCCATGAAACTAGGAAATAGAGGCAAAATGAACATAGAAAATGAGATAATACTAAGATAAAGGTTGAGAGTAGCCAAAGCAATGTGACTCTAAATTTTAGTGACCAAACTAAAGGGACAAGTAAGGCAAAATGCAGTCTACTCTGAAAAGAGTTGGCTAGTGCCTTAGAAGAGGCAATATATTCTCTTGTTCCTGACCTCAAACTTTTCTCCTAGGAGTTTTTGTGAGAACTAGACTTTGTGGGAGGGTGGATCATATGTTCAGGCTGCTCCTCCAGCTATTTCCTCACAATATCTTTCATACGCACCGAGACCCCACGCTTATCTTGTGGAGTTACTGCCAACCTTGAGAACAGGTCACGATTGAGTTGTAACTCTCCAGTCTTCTGAGAATCAGCACATATCAGGCTCATGGTCATTTCTTTGTACAAGTTGTTTGTTGATTAAATAAACAAATATACACATGAATGAATGTACAAATAAATATTCATTGTGGATCTTGTTTCCCTGCTCCCCTAGCAATAGTTTCCTCCTCCTCTATCATTAGGAAAGTTTTGTTTTGCTTTGGCATGGGAGTTAATCAAGACTCCTCGTTACTTTGTATTATATTTTATTATATTATAATTCCAAGATAAAAAATTTGATTTATCACTAATTTATAATGTTTGATACACACACACACACACACACACACACACACACACACACACAAACCAACCATGACTAAATCTGGTAGTGCAAGCATCTTGCACATAGAGTTGTCCATAAAAGTGGCCCCAAAAGATCTAAGATATAATAGCTGTAGTACAAAAATATTTGGCAGAACATTAAGAGGAGTAGAAAGAGGGGATCCAAACGAAAGTCTTAAGTGAACAAATTTCAGATTTACCCTTTTCCACCTTTGAAAACCTTTGGGTAAGAAATATAATCAGAGCTTATCTTCTCATCTCAGTGAAGAAAATACCAATACTGCTTCCCAATTTGTTGTGAGACCCTAATAAAATAATGCAAATATGTATTTTGTAAATCATTATAACAGAGATTTTGCTTCCACAGTTCTTATAAGAAACAAAAATGATTTCATGGTATAAGAGTTCTCATAATCAAGCTAACAATTGGTTTCAAATGGTTCAGTGTTTTTGAAATACAATTTTTTTTTGCTTATGTACAGGCAAGTTCCATAATTGTCTCAGGGGTACCATGGAAAGATAAACTATAGAAAAGAACAAAGGCTACTGCTAATTTTTCCCTACCTTTCTGAGGATTTCTGGGAAAAAGTAATATTTTCTAAGGAAAAATAATTTTAAAAAATGGAGATTCTGGGTTTCAGATACCAGTTAAGTATGGCAGCAAAGGCTGGAGGGGAAAGAAATGTTTAATACAGAAAGTCAATTATCTAGGGCAATAACCTGTGCAGGTTTTATTGCTAAAGGTCAGGAAAACAGTGATTGGAAAAAAAAAAAATCTAGAAATGCCAAATGGCACAGAAGACTTTTTCTTCATAATGTATTAATGTGAAGATATTGGAAATGAGAGATACTCTGCCAAACTGGGTCCCATGTGGCTCTCATAGTTTCCTAAATCTTCTGTTGACCTTAAGCAAGGGCATTTTCTTCACAAAATCTTTCATGATGCCAAAAATTCTATTTCCTCTCTTGTCTCTGAAACATGAGGCATTTTTAATCCTACTCCAGTAATTTCTACTAAATCCTGTTTAATAAATTTCATTCATTTGTCTATTGACCAAAAACATACAACTTTTATTGCACACTTTCTTTTATGTCCTCAGCACCATGCTTAGCTAGATAAAGGGCAAATTGCCCAAGAGGAGAGAAAAGCACAAACACATTCGTTCAATCACTATTATAGGTGCACTGAGAGATTCACAGGGTATGGGAGAAGAACAAGGTCAGTTCCACCCATGGTAGTAAGAGATCTTGGAATGTTATGCAAAAAGAGTGGCATATTAGGTATCTGAGGTGTCTTAAAAGTTAAGTCTTAACACTGGTAGTCATGGGATCAGGAACAGAATATTTCTAGAATATTTCAGCATTAGCAAAAGCATTGAAGGAGAAATGTCTCCATGTGATCAGATCAGAAACCACAAAAAAACTGGATGAGGACTGATGGAAACCAGGAGGCGAGAAAGAGCGACCTAGAATGTCAAGCTCAAGAACTTGTGTTTTAGGGATTCACAATGAGACAGCCGAATGGAATAACCAAAGAGTAATCTGATTACTGATGAAAAAGTCAAAGTATGCCAAACAGATTAGAGGGAGAGCAAAATGTGTGTGTGTGTGTGTGTGTGTGTGTGTTTGTGTGTGTGTGTGTGCATGCACACGTGCACATGTGCATGTGTGCACAAGCTTCTGTGTGCATGTGTGCACATACATGCAGGGGATGGGCAGTGAACCAGTCAGAAGATTGTTATAACAGTGAGACAAGAGATAAGAGATGGTCTGACCAAATACAGGAGCTTTCACCTAGAATCTACAGGGTCAGGGAACAAATAGATCAACTGTAGGAGAGTGTAAGAGAGGGAAAGTGGACCAGGAAGAGGACTGAATCTCTGTGGAGGTGCCTGATTTGTTCTTGGTGGCCTTCCCCAGAGACAGGCAGTGCAGAAGGAAGAGCAGGTCCGCGGAAGAGCAGAGCTGAAGTTCTAGGAAGCAAGCAGGTGGTGCCACCTCTTAGGCAGCTCAGTAGTGAGATCTGGAGCTCAAGGTATGTGGGCTGAGAACACAGATTTAGGAACCAGCATTTGTCTGAATTTCAAACTGTAGTAGAAGAGTGAGTCAGGAGCCTGGGGGTGGGGGGAAAATGCCAAGACAGGTCTATAGAAAGCTGCAAAAATAAAAAAAATAGAAAAAGAAGGACCCGGCAAAGGAGCCTCCAAACTATGTCAGAGACAGAAGGAGAATTAGAAAAGATGAAGGAATCAATCAAGAAAACACTGGCAGCACCAAGCCCAGCAGAGAGGAGGAGTGAAAACTGCAAGGGAATTCAGGAAGTAAAGACAATGGTTTGGTGGAGGAGATAGTGTGCAAAGGGAAGGGAACAGATGGAAAGGTAACACAGAGAAAGGAACGCTAAAGGACATCTTAAGAGACATGCATGGTAGTTTGTAGTCCAAGAATGAGGAGCCAGCTGACAGGGAGTGTTTAAAATAAAAGAACAAAGTTGTCAGTCAATATTCCAGGGGAATCCATTCTAAAAGTAGAAGACAACTTAAATAGTGTCGTTGCCTTATTTTAACAGTGAGACTTTAAGGTTTGGGAGAAACAGAATCATTCAACTCCTTTTACCTTCAATTGCCAGGAATACCTGTTAGCCCTCAGTAGACATTCAGAAAAATATTTGTCAATTTAATGAGGTTTATACCAAAAACTTGGAGATATTTAAATCAATAAGAAGACTTTAATGTTCCTATTTCTTTATTGATCAGGATGGGAAATACAGCTACAATTTTTAGAAAGTCTTCATTCTTACATCAGTTTCTTTAACGGCATCTGCATTGTGATTAGAGTAGAAATCTCTATAACTGAAAGATTCATCTGCAGATGAAATTGTTGTCATTGGCCAAATAGATGAGACTTCCTTCATGTGTCTGAAAGGTATCTGTTTGAGTAGAAGGCCTTACAGTTGGTCTGTTATCATCTCTGTTTTTTTATTTAGCTTGAATGTTTACAGAAAAATAATATCTGTCTCCAACTTATTGTTCTGGAAGTGAAAAGGTGCTACTTGAATGAAACAATTAAAAAAAACATTGAAAGATATTATTTATCTATGTTTTTATTAAGAGTCTAAAATATAGCACTTTATTTAATGTAGATCAGTGCAGACCATTCGAAATTCCAAAATATTCACATTCCTTCCCTCCAAACTTGCACAGTCTTTTAGACTGAATTATACAATCTCAATGTGCAATTCATTTGTTGAAACCCTGACTCCCAATATGCCTGTATACGGAGACAGGGTCTTGAAGGAGGTAATTAAAATTAAATAAGGTCATAAATGTGGGATTCAGCTATTACAGGACTGGTATTATAAGAAAAGGAAGACATCAGAGCACTCGCTAAAGTTTCTCTCACACTCTCTCCTGCTCTCTCTCACTCTCTCTCTCTCTATTTTTCTCTTTCCTCTCTTGCTGAGAGCCATAGCTAAGTAAGAATGACGCATGGCAATTTCCTTGTCAGCCTACCCCATGTTGCTAAGAAGGAGGACTCTCCATTGTGGAAATGGGCTTGCCTTGGACCCAGGTCATTTGCAGTGACATTACATGAATGTTTGAGTAAGGTGACCCTTCTCAAGGACCAGGGCGGATCCGGGTTTAGGGCGGATTGGGGTTTAGGGCGATCCGGGTTTAGGGTAGTTCCAGGTTTAAGGTGATTCCTGCTGGGAATAGGGCGTATCCTGCTGCCTCAGGCGCCTGCCTGCTCCTTGAGTTCCTGTTGAGTTCTTGCGGGATTCAGAGAGTATTTTGGGATGCAGAGCCTGGTGGAGGTGTGGATTTTCCCCAGAACGTGTGTGTAGAGTGCCGGTGAGAGTTTCAGGAATAAAGAATTGCTGTTTGAATCTACAAGGCTGTGAGTGGCTCGTGATTTTGTGCCCAGCTAGACTGCGGCACTCTCTCTCATAAAAATACATCTTATTTTTTTTAAAAATTCATTTTGAGACAGAGTTTCACAGTTAGCCAGGCTGACCCCAGACCTGTGATCCTCCTGCCTCAGCTTCCCCAGCTGCAGGGATTATAGGCATGCACAACTATCTCTGGCCTAACATCATAGGATTTTGTGGAGGGGAAGTGATATAGGTAGAATCTAATTTTGTCTTTTTTGGACACTTGGGTGTGTAAGCACGTAAATAACATTTCCTGGTACAATACCTTAGCCATTGGTCTTCAAACATATGTATGGTTGGACTGGCTCTTTTAGGATCCTGAGGCCCCTTTCTAACAACCAAAGCCTAGACTTCACACAGGACTAACTGAATTGCAAAGCAATGAGTGAATAATATGAACCTTTGGTACAGAGGGAGGATGAACTATTTTATGGGCAGAGGATAGCTAGAGATGTGTCAAGAAGGACTCCTAAAGAGGATGGCATCTGATTTGGGCTTTGATTACCATGATGCCAATAATTTAATACCACAAACAGGAGTTATATGGGGTGATGCATATAAGAACCCTATAAAATTATATCATGATTCCCAGTTCATTGACTCTCCCCTGCCCTGGAAGGGCACTATACAGTCCTGTCTGTTGGCATGTAGCTTGTCTACCTCTTCTGAAGTAGTTTGTATCTGCACCCCATTGACTTTTGGGAGTCCTTCTGGATGTTGCTCTGCAATTATTTGCTGTCCATATTTTGCCCCTCCCCCATGGCTGGGATAACTCTACCATCTTTTAGCAATCCAATCATCATTTGTTAAATGACTCCTCTGCTGTTAAGTGGTGGGTAGGAAAGAGACAGTCTTCAATGAAAACCTCTCTAATGGGACCGATACACAAGTACACACATCTTCCAAAAATAGCTCCATAAATGTAATAATAGAATAGGGAGCTAGCAGTAAATATTGATCTAATATGAATTAATCATATTTCCTCTGTGCTGAGCTGGTTCAAATTTAGATTCTAGGATCAAAAGATCTTCTCTGAGACACACTATAACTCTATAACTTGCCTCAATCCTGATACAAGCAAATAGATCCTGAGTACTTACCAGTGTCAAAAATAGCAGGAGAATCTCTTGAGATGGAGATCCAAACATAGAAAATGAATGCAACAAAACATACGAAAAATATGAGATTCTTCCTCCAAAGGCTGAAGGTGAGTTTGCTGAGGCTGTTGGTGACCACACAGCAGAATGGATGTACGTTTTCAGGAAGATCCTAGAAGCAAACACAGGAGAAGATAATATGAAGTATCTTTTCCTACAAGGTTCTAGGAATGTTACAGCAATACAAGACATAAGACTTATTTTCCAACTTACATTTAGCAGCAGAAGTGTTTTAATGAATAAAACATACCAACAGAAGATAATGTTTCTGATCTTGTAGATGCAGAAGTGCAGTCCCTGGGAACTGACCCACTAATCCCTGCCATGGTTCCTCGTGGTCACTGATGAAAGTGCTTGTTGGGCACCTAACAACTTTACACTGATATCATCTGGTCCTCCTCACAATAAACTTGTGGGCAAAATCAGTTGATATTCCATTTCAATAATGAGGTGAGTAAGGTTTTGAAAGGCCAAGTAATCAGCAAGTTCAAATAGCTGAGCTGTGGTGGAGGCTACCATGGTGTGCAGGCAGCTGGACTTGAGAACCTGTGCCCTCACCCACTGCATGCCTCCCAGGAGGATTTGAAATGGAACACGCTGAAACTGCATGGAGACTCAGGGCACTTCAATCCCAGCTTCAGCTCTTTCAAACACATACTATGTAACTTGCAAATTTATACCGACAAACCAGCTCCAGTTCCCTAGTCTTTCCCCACCCAGTGGTCACAATTCTCAGGCAAATTACGAATGCTAGATCATACCAGCTGCATATGCTGAGGAGTTTGAAATGGTCACATGTTCTTGCCTGCCTGCCTGCCTGTCTGTTGCTATTCAACAGTCCCTGGGCTAGAATTTCCCTCAGGACATTTCAGCTCTCCTATGATGACTGCCATATTTTTTCTGAGTATTTAAAACATTAAGAAATCATAGATGATTCAAAGGAAATCATTTTACTCTTCTTAACATTCCATCTTCTAGCACCCCTGATGTTACCAATTATACCTTCAGGATGCAGATGCCCTGAGAGAATATGGTTGAAGCAAAACAAACGTTTTATAATGCACATGTGAAATTCTCATAGAAGATGTCCAAAGCCTTTTTAATTTTATTAAAATGAGGTTCAAATAGGCAATCTCTAGGAATTGAGCAACTTAATAAAATAGGGATGACTTAGAACCAGGCACTCTGGAGTTTAAAATCTATAAGATAACTTGTGGATATTCTCAATCTTTATGGAAAAACCACAGCAAGTTGCTACCTTCAGACCTACTTAGTCCTTCCTGAGGTTTTTCTTACAGTGTTAAGGGTGAAACAAAATGTGCCTAATTTTGAGATAAAATAAATCAATGCAGTTTTTTTCTGAGTTAATCTTTGGTATACATGTCTGACCTAGTTTGTGAATCCTGCAGATAATGTCATGGATGAATGTATATATACCTATGTAGTTTGTGGTGTGGAGGAGGAATTAAATTAACATTTACTGAGTCCAGATTCATGGCAAACATTGGGCTTATTTTGGGACTAAGAGTGGGGCAAAGGGAATAAGACAGATGCTTCAAAATAAAACATTAAAAAGTTGTCAAAAAAAAAAACCTCAGGAATTAGGACAATTAACATTTTGGTGCAACATTTCTTGAAAAAAAATCTATGGTTATCAAGATATCAGAATTTAAAATAAAGAAAAGTTCAATATTGCTGATTTTTCCTTTGCCTAAGGTTCCACTAGGACTCAGTAGAGCACTGATTTGTGTTATCTGCCTCGTTCAGTTCTCTCTATGACCCTCTACCATGGCTGTTAGGCACATTTTATAAAGAAGGAAAGGGCATCTTGAAGATTCCTGGTATCTCACATATCAAGTATCCTAACTGTAAGTCTCCTAACTCTCATTTAGGTGTTTTTTCCCCTTATTCTCTGATAATTCTTTCCCATTGATAATAATATGTGCCAAGGTGACACGATAATCCATTGATTGAAATAGACACTAATTTAGTTTTTATTTTCACACCATAGGCAATCCATTTTGCTGCTTATGTGTAAGAAGTAAACACTTCGGGCTTTTTCTCCAAAACACGGAGAAGAAAAGTATGTTGTATCTCTACTGTATAAAAAGGCAGAATTTTTCTGTAACTCTGAAATATGTACATTCAGATACCTTGGTGGACAGTGGAAAGCTCTGAGACTGATTTCTGGGACTGAGGCCTCTTTAACACTAGGACCTCATACCTGACAATGACTCAGTAAAACTGAGAGAAAAATGTGATTCTGATTTTTCAGATTTGCATAACTACCAACAGAGAAATCTAGTAGAAAACTGTTTTGTAAGACCAGACAAGAGAAAACGAGGCCTGAAATAGGAAAATGATATCTATAGTGGTAGCAGAAAAGCAGAAATGTACTCAAACCTGGTACAAAAGGCACAGGTTTGCAACTCACTGGATTGTGAAGCCTGGAGATGAGGGAGAAAGCAAAGAAAATTTCAAGGATCTGGAGACCGAATAGCGTGACTGATTAAAATCATAGTTCATAAGCAGAGAATGACTCACCTTTGAGTTTCCGGGCACACCCGCCAGAAGGTGAGGCCAGAGTGGCAGTTCAACAGACATTTCCCCTGTACAAATCGGTGGCCCTTCAAATAGCAACTTCCTGTAACTTCGACATCAAATGTTATCGGTGAATTTGCTTTGGTTTCACTCACTGCCTCATCCTTCTCCCATCAAAGCCTCAAGACTGCTGGAATCTCCAGAATAACCCTGGCCATTCTAAACACGTCACTTCTGTTACCCGAAGGGGACTTCCCTTCTTAACCAGGCATGGCACCTCTGTGGTTGGCCCCTGCTTCCTGTCTAGTCTCATTCCTTGCTTCTGTTCAACTCTCTTCCCTTGCTCTAGTAATGGGGAGGGGGAGAATAAAAAGAAAAGAAAAGAAAGTCTAGTTCTGCTTTGTGTCTCTGTTTTCACTCTCACTGTTCCTGCTGGGCAGCCTGTTTCTCTGGTGCGGGTGGAGGGTGTGTTGGGAAATCAGGTAATCTGCTGGATACATAAACACACCAAGGTGTGCCTGGTCCTGGGAGATTTCCCTAAAGCTCCTTCTCCAGGAAGCACCCTCACCCCTTCAGACCACCCAAGGTCCTCCACTTCCCCTGTGCCAGTTCGGCTGCTTTTCCCTCACTTTACCAGGGCAAACAGCCTCCCTGGTACCATCTTTGTATTGTGGAGCATCACAGTGCTTTGGAAATAATGGTCCTTGTATTTCTAAGGTATCTATTGCAATCAATGTCTTCTCTTTTTCATTTATTATTCTATTTATTTGAATCTCCTCTCTTGTTATTTTCTTCTTTTTTTCCTGTTACTTTTGTATTCTCTATTAGATTTGTTTCTTCCCCAAGCTTTATGATTTCCTTTCTTCTGTTAAAAAAAAAACAAGTGGCGGGGGGCGGGGGGTGTTGGTTTGTTATTTTCTCATTCTTTAGGAATAGATTTTCATTGTTTACCTGAGCTCTTTCTTTTGTATTAATTCAGGTATTCATGACCATAAACTTCCCTCCTGATACTGCTTTTATTATATCCCACAAGTTTTGACAAGTTATATTTTCATTTTTATTGATCTTGAAATATTTTTTCAATGCTCTCTTTGATTCAATGGCTATTTGATAGTGAATTGTTTAATTTCTACATATTTGTGAATTTTCTAATTTTCTTCTTTGTAGTTTCATTCCATTGTGGCTGAATGAGATATGACTTTGATCTTCTTCAACGTAAAGAGGTTTGTTATGTGAAATAGCAGCCAACCTATATTAGAGAATGTTCCATGTGAGTTTGAGAATTGTAATCTGATGTTGATGGGCAGAAAATCTTTTGAGTATCTACCAGGCTCATTTGGTCTACAGTTTTGTTCAAGTCTGCTGTTTCTTAATTGATAGTTTTTGCTGGTATTTGCATCTCTTATTGAAAGTGAGATACTGGAGTGTCCCACTTTTACAGTATTGCCATAAATTTCTGTCTTCAGATCAGTCAGTATTTGCTTTAGGTAGTCTGCTGTCGAGTGCAAACATATTTATAATTGTTGTATCTTCTGGTTCAGTGAACTCTTTTATCATTATAGAATGACCTTCTTTGATCTCAGAAACAAAAGCCTAGACTGAAAACCTATTTTATCTGATGTAACTACAGCCACCCCTGCTCTCCTTTCATTACTATTTGCATTAATCTCTCTTTTAACCCATTCACTGTGAGATCCTTTAGGAATAAAGAGATAAATGGCTGTTGCTATTTTCAGGGAGTTCAAAATGCGGTGAGGAAAAAAAGTACTTAAAAGTAATAAAGTTCTGAAGATGAGATGAAAGGTTACAGGAAGGAGAATGGGGACCAAAGGAAAGAGAGGAGTTAGCCGCTTGAAAGTTGGGGAAGCATCCCCCGAGATGCCCCAAGTCACACCTTGAATTCTCCCTGACTAGAAAATAGTAAGCATCTCTGTAAATGGAGGAAACAGATATTTGAATTGTAAGTGTCCTAAATCCACCTAGAGAAGAGGCATCCAAGGTTTCTTGAAAGCAGAAATGATGGGTCAAAAACTGAAAAGTAAACCCAGCACTACGACCTTCTGCAACTCTGGTATTCTAGTCACGGTGGACAAGCTGTTGGCAGTGTTCTATAATTCACCAGTAATTTTACATCATCACAGCAATGTGTATGGTAGGTATCCCTCTCCTTGAAGAATGTTTCATCCAAGCAATGAGTCTTTGAGAAAAAAAAAGAAAGAAAGAAAAGAGAGAGATTGAAAGCAGACCTATAAGATCCCTAGTACGGCTTCCTCTCCAGTATTATATCCTGCTTCCCAATCAGCTTCTGAGGAGTATCCTCAGGACTACAGATTAGAGCAATTTAAATTTACAAGCATCTTTAAAATATAATTAAAACTACAATGGAACCCATTTTCTGAGTGAAGAAGGAGCAGTAGTAGACTTCATTGGGTTTTCAGTAATAGGTGCTTATAGGCCATAGTCTTTTTTAAAATATCAGTTATAAAAATTATATAGAAAAAGAGAATGTTATCAATAATATACTGAATGAGTATTTTCTCATTCTTTGGGGATTGCAAGCTGTTCTCACATAAGTTATTTTATTGGATCCTCACTTTGAGAAAGTGCAACATGGTTGTTTGTTACATTTGACAGATGAGTAAATGAACTCAGAAAGGTATAGTAATTAAAGACTTAGATCCAGTTAATATGGCAGAATTAAGTCTGAATTGACTCCTTAACCTCTGAAATAGCTAGTGCCTAATAATCTTGAATGTAAAATGCAAAATTTACTTCAACTATGGAGAAGTCAAAGACTCATAGAGTTGGAATTTTTCTTATCTATTCTCATTGCATAATGCATTACTTAATAGGTGCCTAATGTTTATTTGATGAGTAATAAGTGGGTGAATATAAAACAGTGAAATTAATAAAAAATGTGTATTCCCCTTTCCTTTCTAACTAGAAACATAATAATTCTGTATATGTAGTGGGGGCATTTAAGTAGAATGTTAACACTCCAAAGACTATTTATAATTACTTAGTTGGGAACAAGGTCAGTGTCTAAAATATATTCACACACACACACACACACACACACACACACACAGATGTAGGTGGTCTTACATCAATTGCATTGCAATGAAAATCTTTAGTGTGTGAGGACTCACAGCTTTCCTATTCACATGGAACAGAGAAATTGGAATAAGATACACCTGATAGTAATAAAAGTCTCTATGTAGTACTTGTGTTACTTTGCAGAAACCAGCTATATTCTATAGCTGTACTATCCTCATCTGTAAAATGGTGCAATGATATCTATTTTGAAGGACTTCTGTATATAATGAAGACAATGTATTAAAAATATATAAATATAATATATTAAATATTAAAAGCACAGTGTTTACTTATAGTAGAAAAGGTTGGCTTTTATTTTGATACGGATCCTAGAGTTAGCTTTTTCAGGAAAAAAAAAATTAGCCATTCTTTCCTTCTAGAAGCATTTGGAAATAGAATTGCTTGTTATCCAGGCTGTGCAGAGCCAACATCCTACTCAAGAGAATCCAAAGTGGGAACTAGAAACATGTGTGCGGCACCAGAAACGATGCCCGTTTTGTGTTGTGACATTGTGCACCAAAAATGAAGCCACACAGTCCTGCTAACTGAGACCATTTGCAGCCACCATCAGTACCAAGTGGAGAGCATTTCTCAGGCAGGAGATGAACAGACGGTGATATTTCTCAACTGCAATCCCGCAGCCGCGAAACTTGGCAAATGCAGCCATCGTTTTCACCCTGAAGAAAAGTAAGTTTTAAGGAAATGGAATACCAGTCGCATGAATCCCCACCAAGAGATGAGGGAGAAGCAGGAAAGGAGAGAGGGCATTGTAGACAGGGCACCTCGAAGACAAAACAGTTGGGTGTCAGCGAGTAGAAATGCAGGGGGTGAGGAGCAAGCTGAAATGCTAGGGAAGTACAGGGAAGCTTCCATACTTCACACAGGTTGATCCCTCCCCAGGAGACCCCTGTCATGAGACCCTTTCTGATGAGTAAGTACATTATGAGAGGCTAGGATTTTAAAAATATTACAAATAACCTTCAGAAAGACGAGGAGGAGAAAACATGAGGATAAAATGATATTCCTAATAAGTAACAAAAATTAAGCTCAGTGCTTCACAAATATGTTTAATCTTCATCAGGGAGCTTATTTATCTTCATGAACTATTCTTTTTTCAACTAGAAGAGATGCACAGGAAGCTCTGTTACTTGAACCAAAATCACTCCGCTTAATTTCAGAGTTCTGACTTCTGTGTTTTTGTGGTTCTCAAATTTGAAAGCATATCAGAATCAGCAGGGGGCCCTTGTAGGGTTTCTGGTACAGCCTTGAGTGTACCTTCCTCAACCACTCCCAAGCGTGCTGAGGCTACAAGCTCCGCTCTGTGAGAAGCACTTCCCACAACTGGATGCAGAAAAGACTCTGCAGTTGTAAAGTCTTGTTTTTTCCCAGAATCAATTATTCAAAAGAGGACAGATGAGAATCATGATTGGAATGAATAATCTCAACCAAACCCCGCAGGAAGTCTCATGGATGCTTAGTGAATCTATTCAACAACCCAGGCTAAAATGCATGCAACCACTCTCTATGATGGAGGAAGGATTCGGGAAGTCAATGCAGGAGGCCTTCAAGGATGGAAAGGGGGCCAGCAGCAGAGGAATTGATGGCAAAAGGTAGAATCTGGAGAGAGGCCAATCCAGTGCTGGGCGCATGCATGCCAGTGAGCTGGAGGGAGCCAAAAGTGCAGGTGTTAACTCTAACCAGTAAACTTGGAAACGTTCCAGCCCCTGGGCAGGAAATCCAGGATGTGGGAATCAGAATCAAAATCCATTAGAACAAGTGGAGTAGGCTGCCGGTTGGGTCAGGTGGCCACATGTCTCTTCTAGAACTAGAGTGACAGGTAGGGAGTATAGATGCGTACCTATCATCTAATCCTCTCCTCCTCATTGCTTCCAGAACCACATTTTTATTTAGCTAGGACTGAACCCAGATCCCACCTCCCAATATAAATCACTAGAGGCAGGAATAGGAGATCATTCACGTCTAGGAAAAGAACAAGTCTACAAGGTGACTTCTAGAAATTATTTTCCTTCAGGACAAAAGAGATAGTTACCTGAGTGAAAGACGCAGTTCCTGCCTTAGAACCTACTGTGTAAAGGCTTCATTCACACTTAGATTTGCAGCTGCCTTCTGGTGACCCGCGTGAGGGAGCCCCTGACATGCTGAAGACTGCAGTTCTCGGGGAAGAAGACCATGGGGTAGTTGGCCTAATTCCAGAATTCATGCTAGATGGAACCACTCACGCTGCCTTTTGCTGATTGGTTGGTTGTTTTTTTTTTTGTTTGTTTGTTTGTTTTTTTGTTTTGTTTTTTTAAGAGAGAGTGTGTGTGTGTGACAGAGAGAGAGAGAATTTCTAATATTTATTTTTTAGTTTTCGGCGGACACAACATCTTTGTATGTGGTGCTGAGGATCGAACCTGGGCCGCACGCATGCCAGGCAAGCGCGCTACCGCTTGAGCCACATCCCCAGCCCTGGTTGGTTGGTTTTTAATGTTCATGAGACTCATTGATGCTACTAGGAAATGAGATGTGATCTTTAACTACACTTAGCAAAAACTAAGGTCAATCCTCTCAGTAACAGGAGGATTTAATCCACAGAGTACCAAACTTTTACAGAAAATTTGAGGACCCATTAAAGTTTTGACATTGTGACTCTTACCACCCTACCTAACTAGGTAACAATCAGAGAGAGGTTCTTCCTTGGATAATGACATTGACATTATAATAATATTTGGAGTGTTTTAATGAGAATACAAGTGCTGTAGTAAACCACGGGCATACTCAAAGAGTGTGAAGCAAGGTCAAGTTTCTAAAGAGGAAATGAGGGACATGATTTACCCTAGGTAATGATTTACCCTAGGTACATGTGTGACTGCACATATGATGTGACGCTGCATCATGTACAACCAGAGAAATTCAAAGTTGTGCTGAAATTATGCAAAATGAATCAAAATGCATTCTGCTGTTATATAAACCTAATTAAAATAAATAAAAATTTAAAACACATAAACATAAAGGGGAAACAAGGTGGGCCATATAAGATATTTTGAAGCAATAATCCTTGGCTACAAAGATTAATGACAAGGGGTGGCACCAGTTCAAGGTGGAACAGAGAGTTGCCAGGCAGATATCCTTGTAGAAATATGTTTTGTGTGATGTTATGGTGTCCAGTAACAGTTTTTTTGTGATAGTTACTGTGAGGCAACCATTAATGGAAGTTCTTCCTCACAACCTCCTGACTGTAGGTATGTATGTATTCATGTTAAGGTTGGTGCAAGTGACTCCATTTCCACTCTAACAGCTTTCACAAACCCTCTAGCAAGCCCATTGACAAAGAGGGTTGGACTCAGGTTCCCAGGGGCTCTTTCACTTTCTACCCTGGGTCTCTAATCTACCTTTCTCCCTTTTTTGCTTTAGCCACTCCAAGACTCTTGTTCTCCTAGGAGCTCAAGAATGGATTATGCGATCTGATGCCTCGTGATGCTCCATGCTCTGTCCCACCTGTGATAGTCTCCTTTCCTTCCCTTTCACATTTTTATCTGGTGGACTCTATCATCCCTCCAAGCTCAGCTGTCACTTCCTCCAGGAACCCTGCCCTAACGCTCCTCATGCTGAGGTACAGGCTCTGCCCTATATTCCCACTGTTCTGCTTTACCTCGCATTCATTGGGTTGTGTGGAGATAATCTAGTAATATGCAGATCTCCTTTGTTAGACCACAAGATCTTTAAGGAGAGATGCTACCGGCTTCACTTCATATTTAGAATGCCTAGACAAATAATCAACACTTAATAATAAAATACAGTTTTGACTGGAAACAAATTGGATTTAAAGTTTAAATGACTATCAAAAAAGTACATTCAGCCTACAGCAGCTGGATGGAACAGGCCCCTTTCAAGCTACAAGAAACAATGAAAACCGATGGCATACACTCAACTCTGATAGCCGAACATCACTTCCTCGGTGCCACTCACCTGAAGGGTCACAGGAGAGAGAAGGAAACCATGTGCTTGATTTAAATTATTTCCCCTGGGAGTCAAAATCTTTGACCCTTCCACAATTAATGCTAGTAAGAATAGTATCATCTATTACTACAATGTGTACTGAAGTTCACAAAGTGCTTTATATTATATGATCTTCACACGAAACCCAGAGATAAGTACATATATAAAAGCTGAGAGTCCTTTTACACTAAAAACTTATTGAGGATCTCGATGACATTTCTTTACATAGGCTATGTCTATAAATAAGCAGAGCATCACAAAAATGTAAAAACAAAATTAGTTATTTTCATTTAAAATAACGATAAACCCATGCAAACATATCTTATCATATCAACAAATATTTACTGAGAAGACTTTCATTGTCTTGCATTTCTTTAATGCTTGACCTCAAAAACTGACATATCCTCATGTCTGCTTTTGTATTCAATATTTTGCAGAGAGTCTCAATGTACCCTCTGGGGAACTCCACTGTATAGGAATGAGGGACTGAGAGTAAAAATGGCGAATAATGTTAATGTTAGTGTAAATATGGTTTTTAACTTTGCTTGTAGATCCTCTGAGAGGAACTCAGAGATACCCCAGGATTCTCAGAAACACATAGTAAGTCTGAGAGCGGATGAGACCAACCAAGAGAGACTAAATGATATAATGGAAGTTGCACAACTAATTCATCCCTCATGTAGGGTGGGAGCCTGAGTATTTAACATCAAGCAGGAGGGAGTTTCAGGCCTTGTATTACTGTGCTTAATAGAATATGATGCATACTCCTTACATGATGACTATGTGATCTTAATCAATAGCTAACCCAGAAAACACATACACACACACACACACACACACACACGCACACACACACAGAGTTTTATATTTTTCCCCAGGACAGTCACTGAGGTGGTTTGAGAGTTACCTTGGTTCAGTCAACTGTGGTTTACGTCCTTTTGACATGCATGAGATGGTTTGAGTCTCATAGGCGCAATGGAACAGAGGCCAGACCCACAATTTCCTGTGACGCTAAAGACTTTGGAGGACCACGGTGTGTTGGAAGGAAGTGGAGCTTGAGAATGAGATTCCAGGAAGAAAAGGGTGACCAGAAACTAAGGAATTTCTCTTGCACCAAATATACAAGTTGCATTTGTATAAAACAGAAGAAGAGTATCCCAATGCAGTAAGAATTTAAATCTGAGAAAAAAAAAATCTGCCTGAAATGGACTCATGTCATTATGCAAATGATGAAGCAGGAAACCTCACATTTGTTCTGACCTAGGAAATGGAAGTGTCACTAACCACATCCTTGGGGACCAAAGAGTCTAGATGAGGATGTTTGATTTCTCCTCAGACTTAGACTTGAAAATGATCTTAAGTAAAAATAATAATAATGATTTTATTGAGTCAAGCAAGCGGACAAAAATAATTAATATTCTCTATGAGAATAAATATTCCAATGGCAAGAATAGTCAGAGACAGAGACATTCCCTGGGGATTTTAAGATAAGTAACACGGCCCCTCCAGTCAAAACTGATAATTATTACAAAGTTGCCTGGCAGAAGAGGCCAACTTTGGATCATTGTTCTTGGGAAGAGGGAAGAATATCTCTTAATATTAAGTTAACCAAATTTTTAAAAAAGAGCATTTATAAACCACCTATACATATCAAGATAAGTGATGAATGTTCAACGTATGTGATCTCATTGAAATTTAATAACAGCACAGGTTCAATATTATTGTCCCCCATTTTGCAGTTGGCTAAAGAATAAGGCTCATGGACTTCACTGGTATCGCTCCGTGTCATGCACTTGGTACATGGTATGATCAGGACCAGAAGTTAAACGGTTGGAACTAAATGCACTCTTCAACACAGAGCAGTACAGTGGCATGGCACAGATACAGATGAGAAGAGATGTGGGTTCATTGCAAGGAGGAGCACATAGTCAGGGAAAATTATACACAGATGTGCAACAGAAGACACCCCTGAAGAAATGTGCAGGACTGGATCCCAGAGGCGATGGGAATGTTCTCCCGTAGGAATGTTGGTGGTCGTATTTGCATTTTAGAAAGATCTTTCATGTAGAAAGCAACACATTGCCCGAAGATGATTTGTTCAAAGGGAGGGTGGGGGGCGTAGCTCACCCACTATTTTTTATGTGAAACTAGAATTCAATGCTTAAGAATGTTCAGAGATTTCAAAAGTAGCAGATTAAAAGTATGTAAATACAAAACAAGTGAAAGATTATTCTGATGCTCTATCCTTGTTTCAAACACACCAAAATGGAAAACTGTTCTTCTGACCCAAGGCCCTGATTTATAAATTCATATTTCAATTTTTCATGAATATGGTTAAAGTAGAGATATAAAAAGCTCAAAGAAAGTCTCAGCTATTTGTCAGAGCTTTTCCTTTAGATGAGCTCTCTAGGGAGGGGCTCACTCTAATCTGGAATAAAGTCAATGTCCCTGTTGCAAAGACATACCCACTGCACGATGTGCTAACTTTAGCCAAAGCCCTTCATCTGACTGAGCTTGGGCATGTAATGCTGACCCACACCTTCTACAGCTCTGCAGGAAGACACAGCCGCAATGGCAGAAGGGAGCAAGATCTCAAGAAGCCTGTGGGTGTTCACAGGAAAAGCGAAGCAAAGAACTTGGTAATAAGACACAGGATCCACCTGAGCTACAGAAGGCACGAACAAAAAAGAGCAAGAAGAATAATATTAAGAAGAAATTTAAAGAATCAAAGAAGCCAGCATTTGCAGCTGTGAGGTTGAAGCTCAAAGGCTTATAAAGACAGTTCATATTGAGCAAGAATTAACGAGTGAACTTGTGTGGAGAGTCCCCATGTACTCACATTAGCTCTCCAGAGGAAGGACGATTTCCAGTCTGCGTTGTTGCTATCCTTGGGGCAGATCTGAACTGAAATAAAATAGCTGAGGTATACATGTGGTTTATAAAGGAAGGCCACCTTTGACACTAAGCGTTAGTTTGGTTGCAGTCAGCTTTGCATAGGAAGCAGAACACAAAGGCTCACAATCCCAGAACTGGACTACTTCCTTCTCTTAGACTGCATATGGATCTTTTGCCTGTCATGTGTGAGAGACCGTGAAAAAAATAACCTAATAGCAAAGAGTGTACCTCACACCTAGTTCTTGGTTTCTAATTCTGTTCTCTAAAAACAGGAAACATATCCATAGAGAAAGGACTGATTCTGAGACTGAGTCAGAAAACATATAAAATGAGCCTGGAGAATGTTGTAAGTGTCAGGAAGTCAGGAAGAGAAGAGAGGGAGAGTGGAAGGGGGGGAGAAGAAAGAGGAGGAGGAGGAGGAGGAGGCGGGGGGAGGAGGGGGAGGAGGAGGGGGAGAGGGAAAGAAAGGAAGGAAGAACATAAAACAAAATACCATATTGGTGAGGTATGAGAGTATGTCCTAGGGACACAGAAATTAACTGAAAGAGCTCCTAATTACCAAAACAAGAACAATCTAAGAACAAAATGACCTAACATTCAATTATAACTCAAAGTATAAAATAAGCATGCACGATATTTTACTAAAATCATAAAATATTAAATGAATAAATAAATAGGGAGGTGTGACAAACCTGTCACACAGAAAAGATGCCACATGGCCTCTGTAAATGCTCTGCCCTCAAGAACAGAGGTGAAACTCCTTGCTTCTTCAGTGTGAGTTGGGCCACATGGTGTCCTCCAAGTGATTACACTTCAAAAAGAGGGAAATGGAGAAAAGAAAGATTCACAGTGAAGAAACCTGACCAAGGCCATGTTGTCAGTATGCACTTTCATGCCATGTGAGGCAAATACTTTACCTCTGTGTTCTTCCTCCTAAAAACCCAGAGTTCCACTCAAATCAGGAGAAAAACATAGATCCAAATACAGTGATATTCTAAAATTATCTAAGTAGTATTCCTTAAAACTATTAAATCTGTCAAACCCAAGCAAAGTTTGAGAAAACTGATGCAACTCAAGAGGAACTTAAGAGACATGATTAAAATGTATACTGGTGTCCTAGGTGAGACCCTTTAACGAAAATAAGGGTATTATGTGAAAACGAAGGCAATCCAAATAAAGTATGGACATTAGGTAACAGTAACAGATCAATATTGATTGGTTCATAGTGACAAATGTACCACATAAATATAAGATATTAATAACTGGAGGAAACATTCTTGCCATTTTTTTCTATAAATCTGAAACTGCCCTGAAATTAGTATCTATTTTTTAAAAAAAATTAAATTAATTTCATTCACACAAATTTCCCATTTCTATTTTCCTTTTTCTCTCTACCTCAGTGTTCGCCATATGCACATAGAGGCCTGGTGGAGATATAGCTGTAAAGGAAGTACAGTGTGTTGCAAGTCTCTTGCAACTTAATTCCCTAGCAATTAAAATTCATCCAAAACATATTGCATGTTTAATGTGAATTCAGGGTAAAGAACCCAAATATAAAATAATACAGAAATAATTCATTTGAAAAAAATAGGTAATATGGCGTGGGCTTTGTCTCTGAAGTCCACCATTCTTGGGATCCATGTCTGGACTGCTTTTCCTGTGCTCAGGAGCCTCAGGTCTCCTTGCTACACAGGGAGAGCTTTGGGCAGCATGAAATCCAGGAAAGGGAATCACTAACATTCAGGGATGTGGCAATGGGAATGGGAATGCCTGCACCCCGATCAGCAGAATTTATATACAGATGTGACGTTAGAGAACTACAGAAACCTGGCCTTTCTGAGCTCTTGCTAAGTTGTTCCAACTGGCTTCAGGCTCCTTGTTTGCACTTCTCCTTCCTCAGCCTTCGGGCGGCCAGAATTACTGGCATGCTTATCATCTATTTATTGATAAAACTGTCCTTTTGTCTAGGTTAAAGACTTCAGAATTTGAAGGAAGGTTCTAAAGATTTTTACAATTCTGTTTATCCTTTGTGTATTGTTTTAAAAATTAAACGCCATCAAGACCACATACAATTAAGCTAGTGTTTTAAATATTTTAAATATGTTGTTTAGTAGTGTTCATGCACATTTTTTCACAACATCTTTTTAGAAAGTTTACATCTCACAAAATTAAGGGGAAATTTTCATGAAAAACAGGTGCTCATTTCTGCCTCTCTCTCTTCACAAACATCATTCCTTCTGTTCAATGGGTTTGATTACTTTAGAAGTCTCCCTTAAATAGAATCACGCTGAATTTAGCTTTTTTAAGGATGGTTATTTGAGTAAACATAATGTCCTCAAGACTGATCCTTAGTGTAGATGCTATAAAATCTCTCATCTTTGTAAAATTGAAAAACATTCCATGGTTTCTTCCAAATTGCCTTCATCCATACATTTGAAAGGGCATTTAGTTTGCTTCCCCTATTGGCTCTATTGAATGATTTAATAATTATAGGTTTGTAATTAGGCTTTGACTCACTTTTATAAATGAGAATTCACTGTCTGTTCTTTTCTATGTCTACTTGTCAAAGTTCATGTTAGTATTAACCTATTGAATATTGGAGCTTTTATTATGTTTTAAAAGCAGCATTACTCCAAATTTGTTCTATTTTGAATATTTTTTAATTACTCATAAACACTTGTGATTCCACAGAATTTTTCTGAAAAACTAATATTGGGACTTGGATAGCTATTACATGGAGTCTCTAGATCATTTGGGTAGTATACACAGCTTCTAATTTTATCTTCCTTTTCTTGAATAAGATCATGTTTAAGAGTGCACGATTGCCACAAATTTGTGGAGTTTTGAATATCACTTCTGCTTTAGATTTCTAATTTATTATGTTTAGAAAGTAATTTCAATAGTATATGATTCCTCAATATTTTTTGTGCTTTTAAGCTGGTCTACTCAGAATATTTTGTGAGTTATTGAGATGATTGAGTCTCTCAATATGATTGGTTTATAAGAGTTTTCACTTTTCTAGCCCCTGATTATCAATCCACTTGATTTTATTTTCTAATATATTCCATCAGGGAGGTGTCTCCAAATATTATTGTTTTGCTTTTTATTTCAATCAATTCCTTCAATATTGTCTTTCCATGTTTGGGAAGTATAATGTGAGTTATACATGTATTTATTGTTGTAGCATTTCAGAGAGTGGTCTCTTTTTTATCTTTATATATTAGTTTGTCTCGTGAAAATATGTTTTCACTTAAGCATTTTATCTCCCATAACATTTTCTTAATTGTTTTGTGTAACATAATTATTGCCATCTTTGATTTCTCTTTTATATTCTCATATAATACCCTTTTCATCCTTTCACTCTTACTAAAAGTGGCCTTAGATCTAAATGAAGTTTCCTGTAGATAGCAAACAGAAATTTTTAGATTAAACCCGGTTAGTCATGTTTTGTGTTCTGATTAGTTTTTAATAATAATCCATTTATACTTAAATAAAGTACTGAAAATAAAGAACTTATTACCATCACTTTGATAAGAAAATAAATGCAAGAAGTAAAAGAAATAGCCCAGCTAACTCAGAGCTACTCCGGGGATAAAAAGGAAATCCCCACATATCTCCTTCTAATTAACCCCTGTCCTGTGTCCCACTGATTACAGCTTATGCAAAATATAGCCACCTAAGTCTTATAATCAGAAGCTAAAGACAGATCAGTTGTTAATGGAGAAGTCATCAAGTACTGTACTTTAAACACAGGGCACTCCACCAGCCTCCTAAACCAAGACAGGACAAATGCAATGATTTTTCTCCAGTCCTCATTTGCCATGGGCAGTCTGTAAGGGAGAGATGAGTGTGGTCTCCTCTGGCTTCTGTAGTCAGTCCCACATTTGGAGATTCCTCTTGCCAAGAGAAAAAATAAAATGCCTTCTATGCAGCAGAAAATGTCTAAATTATCACTGAAATTTATCTTTTCAGATCCTTATAAATATAACTAATAACAACAGTAACACAATATTCAAGAAACACATAAAGAGAAATAGCAGCTCAAAAGATAAGAGAAAGAAAATAGAAAATAATAAAATGGAAGACATTTTA
Organism: Callospermophilus lateralis; assembly: GCF_048772815.1. NCBI lineage: Eukaryota > Metazoa > Chordata > Mammalia > Rodentia > Sciuridae > Callospermophilus > Callospermophilus lateralis. The sequence goes on from NC_135318.1 coordinate 9,793,815, forward strand.
AGTTAAAATATCTAAGCAGATATTGAATTGATTAAAATAATAGCTGACAGGTCTCCAAAGGAGGGAAGAAAGGGAATAATGGGAAAATTCTTGAAAAATCAACAAATTATCTCTCAGTGCATACCAGAATGCACACTAAGGAGGAAAAACATTGTCATTTAGAAAACCAATGCAAACTCCCAGAGTATAACAAGAAGAAGGAAACTCTAAGGAAAGATGAGATGTAGTTGATAGATGCAGGAAAGTCATTTTTCATGTAATATGGCACTGTAAGAAAAGAATGAGGTAAATACACAGGAAGCAATTATTAAAGGAATAAAAGAAGACAAATGACCCAGCGGACTAAAAGGTTGTCCTTACACTGAAAGAGATTCTTGTCTATACATGTGAGGGAATGTTCCTGGACTCCAGTAACTAAGGAGGAGATGCTTTAAGCATCTCAAAAAAAAAAAAAAAAAAAAAAAAAAAAAAAAAAAAAAAAAAAACAGACTTCAAAATAACTTTCACTTTGAAATAAACAAGTAAATCAGAAGAAAGCAAGAAGAGTTTAATAGTTATAGGAGCAAAAGTTAAGATACTACAAGGCAACACATGTAGCTCAGAGTTTGTTAAACTGGAAATGGCACCTTTGAAAGATCATTACCAGTAATTAAAAGTGCTGGTAATCAACCTTAAGAGTGAAAAAAGGGGAAGGGGCCCAGCGGCCTGGCCTGCCTGCCTGGTAGACAGATCACCCCAATTGGAGGAGGGGCCCAGCCGCTGCCTGCGCCACGCGGTAGGGAGACCTGCAACCTGGAGAACAGGCCCAGCGGCTCCCCTGTGTGGTAGACAGACCTCTCCAGTTGGAGGAGCCCAGCCTCCCGCCGGTGCGGTAGACAGACCACTCCTACTTTAGGAGGGGCCCTGCCGCCTGCCCATGTGGTCACCTGACCGAGCTCTTGACAAACATAAGGTTTCCCCAACACCCCCACCTCATCAAACACCTTATGAGAAAAACTGATGGAACTCATCTTGGAAAATCCAACCAACACTTAAAACCCACCAACGGGTTGGCTGGCTTGGCTACCAGTGCGGTTCTGCAGCTGATCAGGCACCTGGTTTACATCTCAGAAAATTAGAGTAGAGAGGCCACAGATGGAAGCTCAAGTCCTCTCACACTGACTACCACCACCATCCTGAACCCAGAGACTCAAGCTAGGAATAGACAACACCACCAACTGGAAGAAATGAAAACTGAGTTCTGAGAGACATTTTTTTTCTTTCTTTTTCTCTCTTCTCTCTCTCTTTTCAGCCATTCACCCAGTCTCCTCTACCATTCCCCCTCGGGACTTCGCAACCTCAACATATGTGAAACCAAAAATTGTGCATGAAAAAGGTCTTTAACAACTGAATCACCAGAATAATATACTATAGAGGAATTGCATATGCCCCACCTCTCTTCCCAATTTTTATTTCTTTTCTTTTTTCTCGTATTTTCTTTTTCCCCGCTCTCTTTTTTCTCTTCCTTTCCTTGTTATTTGTTTTCCTCCCTCTTACTCCCTCTGTCCCACTTGCAACCCCCTAAATTTTACTATTCATAAGTAGGCTAATCTTATAATTACAGATAGGAATTTGAATCTATACATTCTTCCATAAATTACCCATCTATCAGTTAGAGCTCTCCAAAGTTACTAAGTTAAATTAACCCCATACCCTCACTCCTTTCCCCATAAACATAATATCCTACACCTGAAATTCAGTTTTCTTCAAGCTACCAGGAACGGTATGCCTTTCATGAAACTAATGACTATATTTGTAAATGATAATCGAAACCAACATTTGTAGACAAAGAGTCTAGCTATAAATGTAGTAATAAGGAAAATGTGTGCTTAGATGATGTACTATTGATATTGAGATCTGTTAACATTGTCTTTCTCCACAAAAGGGAGACTTTGCAACTATACAAGAGCAATATAAATATATAGGGGGAAAATTCAATAACACAACAGTTTCAGCAAGCAGAAAGAAACGCAAGCAGTATGAAAAGACAAGGAAAGAAAGGACCACAAACAATGCAGGTCAACTCAAATTTAGAAAAGGTAATATCTGTAGCAGATGGAATGTCAGATAAAGAATTCAGGACATACATGCTTCAGATGATCTGGAGTCTCAAGGAAGACATTAGACAGCAAAATCAGACAATGAAAGATCACTTTGACAATAAATTACATAAACAAATCCAAGAAGCAAAAGATCAACTATACAGGGAGATAGAGGTTATAAAAAACAAACAAACAGAAATCCTAGAAATGCAGGAAGCAATAAACCAAATTAAAAACTCAAATGAGAGTACTACCAGCAGAGTAGAACACTTAGAAGATAGAATATCAGACAATGAAGACAAAGTATTTCAACTTGAAAAAAACATAGACAGCTCAGTGAGACTGTTAAGAAACCATGAGCAGAACATCCAAGAAATATGTATAACATAAAGAGACCAAACTTAAGAGTCATTGGGATACAGGAAGGTATAGAGGTCCAAACCAAAGGAATGAGCATTCTCTTCAACAAAATAATATGAGAAAACTTCCCAGACTTGAAGAATGAGACAGAATCCCAAATCCTAGAAACCTACAGGACGCTGAATCTACAAAATCATAAAAGATCCACACCTAGACACATTATAATGAAGATGCCCAACATACAGAATAAGGAGAGAATTTTAAAAGCTACAAGAGAAAGGAAGCAGATTACATTTAGGGGTAAACCAATCAGGATAACAGCTGATCTTTCAGCTGTTAAAGCTAGAAGATCCTGGTAAAACATATTTCAAACCCTGAAGGAAAATGGGTTCCAACCAAGAATTGTGTATCCAGCGAAATTAAGCTTCAGGATGGAAGATGAAATTAAAACCTTCCATGATAAACAAAAGTTAAAAGAATTTGTAGCTAGAAAACCATCTCTTCAAAACATCCTCAGCAAAACATTACAGGAAGAGGAAATGGAAAATAACAATGAAAACCAACAGTGGGAGTTAGTACAGTAAAGGGAAAAAAATAACCAAAGAGGAAAAACAAACCATGTTAAGTAAAATAAATAAATAAATATGGCTGGAAGAACAATCCATATCTCAATAATAACCCTAAATATTAATGGCTTAAACTCACCAATTAAGAGACACAGGCTATTAGAATGGATCAAAAAAAAAAAAAAAAGATCCAACAATATGCTGCCTACAGGAGACACATTTGATAGGAAAAGACATACTGAAGGTGAAAGGTTGGGAAAATTCATATCACTCATATGGACTTCGGAAACAAGCAGGAGTGTCCATACTCACATCAAATAAAATAGATTTCAAGCCAAAGTTAATCAAAAGGGATAAAGAGGGACACTACATACTGCTCAAGGGAAATATACACCAACAGGACAAAAAAATCATAAATATATATGCCCCAAACAATGGTGCAGCTATGTTCATCAAACAAACTCTTCTCAAGTTCAAGAGTCTAATAGACCACCATACAATAATTATGGGAGACTTTAACACACCTCTCTCACCATTAAACAGATCTTCCAAACAAAAGTTGAATAAAGAATCTATAGATCTCAATAATACAATTTATAATCTAGACTTAATTGACATATATAGAATATACCACCCAACATCAAGCAGTTACACTTTTTCTCAGCAGCACATGGATCCTTCTCAAAAATAGATCATATATTATGTCACAGGGCAACTCTTAGAAATAATAAAGGAGTAGAGATAATACCATGCATCCTATCTGATCATAATGGAATGAAACTGGAAATCAACGATAAAAGAAGGAAGGAAAAATCATGCATCACTTGGAGAATGAACAATAGGTTACTGAATGATCAATGGGTTATAGAAGACATCAAGGAGGAAATTAAGAAATTCTTAGAGATAAATGAAACACAGACACAACATATCGGAATCTATGGGACACAATGAAAGCAGTTCTAAGAGGAAAATTCATTGCTTGGAGTTCATTCCTTAAAAAAAGAAAAAACCAACAAATAAATGATCTCACACTTCATCTCAAAATCCTAGAAAAAGAAGAGCAAAACAACAGCAAAAGAAGTATAAGGCAAGAAATAATTAAAATCAGAGCTGAAATCAATGCAATCGAAACAAATGAAACAATTGAAAAAATTGACAAAACTAAAAGTTGGTTCTTTGAAAAAATAAATAAGATCGACAGACCCTTAGCCATGCTAATGAAGAGAAGAAGAGAACACAAATTACTAGCATACGGGATGAAAAAGGCAATATCAAAACAGACACTTCAGAAATAAAGAAGATAATTAGAAATTATTTTGAATCCTTATACTCCTATAAAATAGAAGATAGTGAAGGCATCGATAAATTTCTTAAGTCATATGATTTGCCCAAATTGAGTCAGGAGGATTTACACAACCTAAACAGACCAATATCAATTGAGGAAATAGAAGAAGCCATCAAAAGACTACCAACTAAGAAAAGCCCAGGACCGGAGGGGTATACAGCAGAGTTTTACAAAACCTTTAAAGAAGAACTAATACCAATACTTTTCAAGGTATTTCAGGAAATAGAAAAAGAGGGAGAACTTCCAAATTCATTCTACGAGGCCAACATCACCCTGATTCCTAAACCAGACAAAGACACTTCAAAGAAAGAAAACTACAGACCAATATCTCTAATGAACCTAGATGCAAAAATCCTCAATAAAATTCTGGCGAATCGGATACAAAAACATATCAAAAAAAATTGTACACCAGGATCAAGTAGGATTCATCCCTGGGATGCAAGGCTGGTTCAATATACGGAAATCAATAAATGTTATTCACCACATCAACAGACTTAAAGATAAGAACCATATGATCATCTCGATAGTTGCAGAAAAAGCATTCGACAAAGTACAGCATCCCTTTATGTTCAAAACTCTAGAAAAACTAGGGATAACAGGAACATACCTTAATATTGTAAAAGCTATCTATGCTAAGCCTCAGGCTAGCATCATTCTGAATGGAGAAAAATTGAAGGCATTCCCTCTAAAATCTGGAACAAGACAGGGATGCCCTCTATCACCACTTCTGTTCAACATAGTTCTTGAAACACTGGCCAGAGCAATTAGACAGATGAAAGAAATTAAAGGCATAAAAATAGGAAAAGAAAAACTTAAATTATCAATATTTGCAGATGACATTATTCTATACCTAGCAGACCCAAAAGGGTCTACAAAGAAACTACTAGAGCTAATAAGTGAATTCAGCAAAGTGGCAGGATATAAAATCAACATGTATAAATCAAAGGCATTCATGTATATCAGCGACAAATCTTCTGAAATGGAAATGAGGACAACCACTCCATTCATAATATCCTCAAAAAAAATAAAATACTTCGGAATCAACCTAACAAAAGTGGTGAAAGGCTTATACAATGAAAACTACAGAACCCTAAAGAGAGAAATAGAAGATCTTAGAAGATGGAAAAATATGCCCTGTTCATGGATAGGCAGAACTAACATCACCAAAATGGCGATATTACCAAAAGTTCTCTACAGGTTTCATGCAATGCCAATCAAAATTCCAATGGCATTTCATGTAGAAATAGATAAAGCAATCATGAAATTCATATGGAAAAATAAAAGACCCAGAATAGCAAAAACAATTCTAAGCAGGAAGTGTGAATCAGGCGGTATAGCGATACCAGACTTCAAACTATACTACAGAGCAATATTAACAAAAACAGCATGGTACTGGTACCAAAACAGGTGGGTGGACCAATGGTACAGAATAGAGGACACAGAAACCAATCCACCAAGTTACAACTATCTTATATTTGATAAAGGGACTAAAAGCATGCAATGGAGGAAGGATAGCATCTTCAACAAATGGTGCTGGGAAAACTGGAAATCCATATGCAACAAAATGAAACTGAATCCCTTTCTCTTGCCATGTACAAAAGTTAACTCAAAATGGATCAAGGAGCTTGATATCAAATTAGAGACTCTGCGTCTGATAGAAGAAAAAGTTGGCTCCGATCTACATATTGTGGGGTTGGGCTCCAAATTCCTTAATAGGACACCCATAGCACAAGAGTTAAAAACAAGAATCAACAAATGGGACTTACTCAAACTAAAAAGTTTTTTCTCAGCAAGAGAAACAATAAGAGAGGTAAATAGGGAGCCTACATCATGGGAACAAATTTTTACTCCTCACACTTCAGATAGAGCCCTAATATCCAGAGTATACAAAGAACTCAAAATATTAAACAATAAGAAAACAAATAACCCAATCAACAAATGGGCCAAGGACCTGAACAGACACTTCTCAGAGGAGGACATACAATCAATCAACAAGCACATGAAAAAATGCTCACCATCTCTAGCAGTCAGAGAAATGCAAATCAAAACCAACCTAAGATACCATCTCACTCCAGTAAGATTGGCAGCCATTATGAAGTCAAACAACAACAAGTGCTGGTGAGGATGTGGGGAAAAGGGTTCACTTGTACATTGCTGGTGGAACTGCAAATTGGTGCGGCCAATTTGGAAAGCAGTATGGAGATTTCTTGGAAAGCTGGGAATGGAACCACCATTTGACCCAGCTATTCCCCTTCTCGGTCTATTCCCTAAAGACCTAAAAAGAGCATGCTATAGGGACACTGCTACATCGATGTTCATAGCAGCACAATTCACAATAGCTAGACTGTGGAACCAAGATGCCCTTCAATAGATGAATGGATTAAAAAAATGTGGCATTAATACACAATGGAGTATTACTCTGCATTAAAAAATGATAAAATCATGGAATTTGCAGGGAAATGGATGGAATTAGAGCAGATTATGCTAAGTGAAGCTAGCCAATCCCTAAAAAACAAATGTCAAATATCTTCTTTGATATAAGGGGAGCAACTAAGAACAGAGTAGGGACGAAGAGCATGAGAAGAAGATTAATATTAAACAGGGACGAGAGGTGGGAGGGAAAGGGAGAGAGAAGGGTAATTGCATGGAAATGGAAGGAGACCCTCATTGTTATACAAAATTATATACAAGTGGAAGTGAGGGGAAAAGGAAAAAAAAACAAGGGGGAGAAATGAATTACAGTAGATGGGGTAGAGAGAGAAGAGGGGAGGGGGGATAGTAGAGGATAGGAAAGGCAGAAGAATACAACAGACACTAGTAGGGCAATATGTAAACCAGTGGATGTGTAACCGATGTGATTCTGCAATCTGTATACGGGGTAAAAATGGGAGTTCATAACCCACTTGAATCAAATGTGTGAAATATGATATGTCAAGAACTATGTAATGTTTTGAACAACCAACAATAAAAATTTAAAAAAAAATTTAAAATTAAAAATAAAAAAAAAGAATGAAAAAAGGATGTGAACCAAACAAAGAGCTTTGTTTACTTTTAAAGGAATGTTGTTATGGGTAGTTGCATGACAGTGACATAAAAACCTAAATCAATTAGATAACTAGGAAAATATAGGACTGAATTCAAGACAAGTGAAAAAAGAACTTTGAAATAGACAAGCAAAAAAGAAACTGCAAGAGATAGAGATTAAAACACCAAAAAAGGAATTACTGCTTATCTGACTGAGGATTAATATTCGGAATACATAAAGAACTCAAACAACTCTACAGAAAAAGAAGAAAACAGACACACACACACACACACACACACACACACACACACACACACACACATAATCAGATTTAAAAATGGGCCAAGGACCTGAAAAGACAATTCTCAAAAAAAGAAACACAAATGGCCAACAAATATGAGAAACCATGGGCAATATCACCAATTATCATGGAAATGCACGTGACAGCCACAGTATCACCTCACAACAGTTAGAGAGTGAGTCTAAAAAGCATAACAAAAACTGGTGTGGATGCAAAGAAAGGGAACTTCTATCTTCTATACATTACTGGTGGAAATGTGAATTAGTACATCCATTATGAAAAACAGTATGGAGACTCATTGAAAAACTAAAATCAGGACTAGCATGTGATCCAACAGTCCCACTGTGGAGATATACCTAAAGGAAATGAGATCTGTATGTTGAAGAGACACCTGATCTTCTGTGTTCATTGTAGCACTATTCACAATGTCCCAGATACAGAATCAACAGATGAGTGGACAAAGAAAATGTGGGGAATATACACAATGGAACGTTGATCTGCCATAAAATAAATATGACCCTGTTATTTGAGACAAAGTGAATTGAACTGTCAGCTATCATGTTAATTGAAATAAGCCAGGCACAGGAAGACAAATGCTGCATGTTGTCACTCGTTTGGATAATTATATAATTGATTTCACAGAAGAGAGTTGAACAGGGGTCACTAGAGACTGAGAAGTAGGTATGACAAGAGAATAAAGGTGGGGGTGGAGAGAAGGTAGATAAAGTACAGTTGGATAGGAAAAATGAGTTCTGCATTCTATAGCTTAGTAGGTAATTATAGTGTACAATAATCTATGATATGTTTCAAAATAATTGGAAGAGGTCCGACCTTCCCTTCACATAGAAATAATTGATGTTGGAAGAGTCATAAATGCTACTTACCCTGATTTGATCATTACACATTGTATAAATGTGTAAAATTGTCTTACTGTACCCAAGAATATTTACAAATGTTATACGTCAATAAAAGAACTCCCTGAATAGAAAGAATCATTGATTTCATTGAAGCAAACACAAAAGGGCCCCAAGAATGCCTTGGAAAACCTTAATTTGGAGGCCAAAAGAACAAAATTTAAACTCAAACTTCTTCATCTGCCAGTACATAATTTTAAAAAATTAATTTAAACTTAAATGAGTTGTAAAAAATTTGATCTGCAAAAACGACTTTCCTGAGTTATCAGTTAGGCACTGGATAGAGTTATTAAATAAAAAAGATAAAGTGCTAGAAAGCATTTTATAAACTGAGAAATGGTTTGCAAGCTCATGGTATTTCTATCGGTTATTTTCAATCATGAGAAGTTTCCATCACAAAATTCTCCAGAACTTACCACAACATTTTATCAGAAGCTACGTGTTTAAAATAATAATTCCAGTTTGCAGTAGCACAGTGCTTTCTCATGACAATTCCAATCAGAAACAGTTACATGTGTAACACTGAAGCGTCCTTAATTGTAGATGAATTCACTCCATCCTTTTCAAGTGAAATCAATAGGTGATGGGAGTGCATGGGGTCTCCTGAAAGATCAGGGGTAGAGGCTTGTGGCCACACAATCAGGAAGACTGCAATAGGAACCCATCCAGAAAAATACACACCTTTCAACCGTGTTGCCGCAGCAACGTTTTTGCCATAGTCTCCTTTTCAGCACCACTGACACTAGACCCTGCACCAGAGAGATTCCTAACCCAGAAGAACCATTAGCATCTCTCACCTGCTTCACAAGCTGTGATTAGCTGGGCTATTATTGCGGCCATTGCAGACGGCTCCTTTCCACCTCTGAGATGTCTACAGGTGCAGTTCCCTGAGGAACCACAGTCACAAACAAGCCTCGCTGCAGAAGTGTCTAGGAACACTGGTTAAAAATTCACATCCCTGTCCCCAGTTCTCAAAGGTTCTGATTCAGTTAAGCCTGTGTGAAGTCTAGGCTAGTTTGTTAGAAAGGGGCCTCGGGACCATAAAGAAGCCAGTCAAACCACACATAAGTTTGAAGACTGCAGCTACGGCATTGTACCAGTAAATGTTGTTTACATGCTTAGATTTTCAAGTGTCAAAACCAAACAAAATTAGATTCTGCCAATATCACTTCCTCTCCAGAAAATCTCATGATGTTAGGGCTGACCTAGGGCTGCACACCCATAATCCTTGGTACTGAGGAGGCTCAGGCAGGAGGACCAGAAGTTCAGGTTCAGCCTGGGAAACTTGATGAAATCCTGTTTCCAAATAAAAATAAAAAGGGCTGTGGATATAGAGAGCACTTTCCTAGCAAGCATGAGGCTCAATGCTTAATCCCCAGTACTGTAAATTCTCAAACAAACAAACAAACAAACAAACCCTAATGTCTTTCCTAATGTCTTTTGGTAATATTCAGCAGTAGCTTGACTTGCTAACCACTCCTATCACCGTCCAGAATTCCAACCACACATCAACTACGAGCAATTCACCAAGGAGCAGATGCTACAATGTTCCATGTCTTTCCGGGTTTGCCTCCCTTTCCCTGATGTATCTTTCTTCTTCTTCTTCTTCTTCTTCTTCTTTTTTTTTTTTCATGAAATACTCAAATGCCTGTTCATCTACTCAAGCATCAACTGCTCTGCAAACCAATTCAGGGCCCACGAAGAGCTTTTGCGTTTCCAGTACCTTCATAAAAAGTGTATCTCAACATTACAACATCAACCACAATGCAATTAGGTCTTACAGATTTGGCTTTCTCTCTAATCTGTGAATATTTAGAATGTTATTCAATGCTGGGTTTCCAGTAACCTGTACTAGGCTCTCTGAAATGTTGGATGAATAAATCCATGAATACCATTTATCTAATCTAAGGTCCCAAGCTATGTTATAATTTATGTCATAAGTCAGCTTCCAGGAAAATAGATCTGAAATACAGATTTTCTTGCAGAAGTTGAGTAATACCCATGATACTATCCCTGTAAGTGGTGAGGGAATAGTTTTGGACAGAGTAGTTGAACTGTGACACCATCCCATCACAGGTTCCAGCCCAAAGCATGGGAACCTCTGCTTGTGCCCTAAAAGGAGGCCAGGCACACTCCCTCAGCCCAGGTTGACAAGTCCCTGGTATGGGATGTCCTCATGAAAGTGCATGATATCAGGCGAGGGAGCTTCCAGCAGCCAGGTGCAATTTCCCAGCTGCACATGCTCAGTAGACAGGACTGCCTGCAACTGGGTGGAGCAGCACCTCCATTCTGAGAGTGTCACCTGAGCGGTTGGTGCTCGCACAGTGGCCCCTGTACCAGCTGCCTTTCCTACTCTTTTGTTCAAATCTGCACATAAAGTCACAGCGTTTCAATTAATAACTGCCAGCCTTTCCTGCACAACTTTGTATTCTTCTTCTTCTTTTTAGTTCATGCTGATTTCTCTTAATTGCCATCAAGGAACATTTTCCTCTCTCCTCCCTCTGAACTTCAGTATTTCTCCACCCTATCATCTGCCTCTGTCCTGATTCCAAATTACAAACCTTCAGGATACATTTAGAAGCTCCTCTGGGGACAGAGCATAGAAGACAAAGTGTCATTAGATGCACTGGAGAGGAAGAGACCCTGGTTGGACTTGCGTTTCTTAAAGCCACAGTACTTTTAGGTTGCAGCTTGTAGCAGCACCTCTTTCTATTGTGCGTCTCTCCCTGAGGAATAAAACTCTGGATGGCAATTAGTTTGAGCTTCCTGGTCTGGTCCCCTAATGAAAAACCCTTTAAATAGGAAACCAGCAAGGAAATAGCATCCCATCAAAAACTAGCCAGTAATGCTCATTGCAAACTTCTGTGAATGTCAGTTTGCTTTGATAGAAGAAAGATAGTAGACTTAGGATAATTCGCATCAAAACACTAGTGTGTGTGTGTGTGTACTCGTATGTGGATCCATGTGTGGCAGGGGAGGGAAAACATCTTTGTATCTTAAAATAAAAAAGTGCTGGATCAGTCTTCTGTGTTGGAGGGCAGCGTTATGGGTGGAGATGTGGAGTTTGGTGTCCCTTTGGATAAGTCTGTGCAAGAGTGAATTATGTAGAAATGGTATTTCAGTTTAATGGGAATACACATGCACACCTCCCTAACACTATATATATATATATATATATATATATATATATATATATATATATATATATATATTTTTTTTTTTTTTTTTTTTTTTTTTTTGTCAAATTCTCCATCAGAGCTGACAGGATGGTGTACAGTGGACAGGAGACTGCCTTGGTCTTCCTTCTTCCGATAACGAGTTCTCTGGAAATGTCACTCACTCCGCCACCCCTGAATAAATGCAATAAATTAAAGGAAATTTATTCTGAGAGTAACAAAAACTATGAAATCCTAATCTGACAGCAGAGTCCGGTTAGGGAAAGGAATATTAAGAGACATCTTTATAAAACTGAGGGAAAAGGAAATTTGCTCCCATTGCCCAGTTTTTCCTGTAATCCTATCTTACCTCGGGCACAATTCTACCTAGTACATGTTTTTATCTTAGATAAGATCTGAGTATTGTTTATGTTTCAGATAAAGTTGGAGCCTGGAAATTCCTAAAGGCCCCAGATTGACAGGTGAGCTTCATTTCTCTTCTTCACAATTACTGAATCATAAAACCCCACCATGTTATGGGGGCATGGTTCCCTTATGCTGGTCATAAACTCTGTTTGGTACCAATTTCCCTGAAATCCAGTCTCAGACCCACGGCTCTCCCTGCCCGCTCCGTGCTCACAGGTCTGCGCTGGTGGTGGATTTCACCACCTACCTCTGCTCCCTCTCAGTTTCCTCAATGACCTATGGATTTTCCAATAGTAGTTTTCTGATTGCCAACCACTTAAACTGGCCTTCAGCATCTCTGGGGGATTAAGATCTTAGCAGTGAAGGATAGCATAATAAATAATACAGCAGCACACCCATGATGATCCTTTCCTCCAGATGTGACAACTCTCTGGGTGTCCGGTGATTTCCAAGGAAGGACTTTATCCCCCGTCTCTCCCCCATGTTCAGGAGATGATTTTTCACAATATCTCTATTCTTCCAGGAGACATCATTCTTTGCTGCACACCTTTTGTTTCTTTGAAATTTAGCTGGTAGTTTTTATTCCTGGGAATCTTTTTAAAGTTTCCTATAATGTTAAGTTTATTAAGGAGCTAGTTTTTCTACTTTTCCACAAATTAAAAGATAGATTCCTGGTTTCAGAAGGTAATTCTGCTAGGGAAGATTTTTTTATATTATTTTTAGTTCTCTAGACTCTTGTTGCTACTGAATTAAAACTTTCAAAGTCTCAGACTTTGTATTTCAACATCATTACAGGGTTTTGATTACTCTTGGTATTCTCTACTCAGAGAAGAAATAAGATCTTTAGTTTATATAACAAAAACATAAAATATCTTTTAAATAGTTGCCTGATCTTAATCGCAAATGAAACAAAAGCCACACATTTTATTGGATGCCTGATGTGTACCAGGGACCTGGGCTATGTATCATAAAGTGCTTGCAGATGGAAACATGACTCCTTAGGGTAACATTTTGTAGGCTTGTTTCTTCCTTGGCCAAATTGGGCAACAGGAATTATTGCAACAAATACCAGGTAGACTCCATATTATTCCTAGTTTTGCCCTTAAAAATAGGTAAAGACTTACATGTTTATTGGCAACTCAAAGCTGTGATCATAAATCATCAGCAACAAGGTCTTCATGATCTATATAAAGTTTATTATGAAATTATATAATGAAATTAATTGCTTGTTCTTTCATAACATACTCTGAACTTCAATTGTAATCCAATGGAAAGAGGTAGAAATAAGTATAATCAATTATGAGATCATCTCACATATTATATTGTGAGACATAATATGAAAACCGTGCAAACCACTACTGGCCAACAAGAAACAGAGAAAATTAATTGCAATTAAGTAGAATAGGATATAAAGGAGATGACACTTTATAGACTCTTAAAGGGGTTTGTTGAAATTTGATATAGAATGCCAGTCACAGAGTAGATTCTTAATAAATTTGTATTGAATAAATAAATGAATAATGGGGAAAGCCTTCTAGGAATAGAATGCTGAAAACACAAAGAATCAAGATGGAAATGTACAGCCGACATTTGAATAAATGAATAATTTTGTTTTGTTATGTTAAGTGTCCTTCATGATGCCCGGTGGATGTCAGTTGACATGGGGACACCAAGACATTAAAGAAAAATATGTTTATTGATAACAAACCAGTCTTATATTAACCCATAGAGATAGAGAAAGTGTCCTTTATAAAAAAAAAAAAGTTTGCACAAATAAAAATATTCTGATCCAAAAGAGTGTGGGTCAACCAACACACCTGTGTTTCATATATGAAATTTAAATTAATGCCAAATTAAATATTTATTTCCAGTGCCAATAGCTTTGATCAAAGCCAAGGTCTAATTTCAGCACTAGGTGATGAATGAAATGTGGAAAGGAAGCTCATGCTTTTCTATCCTTATAATCAATTCTAAACACATATGGGAGAAATAAGTCTGGAAAATATAATTATCTGTTTATCTCAGCTATGAAAGGCATGTCAAGTGAGCACAAACTAAAGCATTTATGAGAAGAGGTCAGAGGTAAGGGAAGGTCCTCCCAAACTTACTCCTTTCCTCCAAATCAAGGGCATTGGAGCCCTCACTAACTTGGAGAGTGAGGAGTTTTTCTCAGTGTTACCTTGCTGCATAATTCCTGAGGGAGACTTCCATGTGCACATTGACTTTGTCCCCTATTGGAAGGGGAGGGTTGGGGATTCTTTTGTAAAAAAAGAAATATCCTTTCTTGGAGGTGGGTGGATATATTGTAAATTTAAGAGGCAAGTATCAAAGCAAAGACAAAACTTAGAGCTTGTTCATGTAGTAGTACAGAAAACAGCACACTTTCACACTCTTTTTCCTTTGTAATCTGCACAACATTATACTTTTGTGGATGCTGAGACATGAATGATTAAATGATATCTTTAAGTCACAAAACCTGAAAAAGGCGGAGGTCTGACTTAAACTCAGGTCTCCTGACTGCATACCCACATCTCCACCAACTCTTCTATTTCCATAGTAGCATCCAATATGGGGGCCTGAGCTCTATACCACCTCTTTGGGCATAAAAGTCAAGCCCATGGTTACCAAGGAACCAAAGTGAGATTTGAGCAGAGAGGTGGTGGGACATAGGACATGTGTCATGTGGGTACTAGAGACTGCTGCCTATTTTTCCTCAAAAGAGTCTGGTGATGAGAAGCCAGCCAGAGGTGCTCTCATGGAAGGGAAAACAGAGACATCTGCAGCATGAGAACTGAGATTCATCTCACAACTGCATATGCACCTGTGAATGTTTATGAGCACCAAGTGGACCTGCAGGAGGAGCCCATCTTTCATCATCTTCAAAGACTCAATGCCACCGGGGCTTCCTGGCAGGGGTGAACTGGCTGTAGGAGACAAGAGCTGCAGTTGTGCCGTTCATTGCAGAAGTGGAATAAAAGGAGAAGCAATCATTAACCATCCTCGGATCCTGTCATTGACATCCAAGAGACTCTCCAGCAAGGAGATCTCAGGGGAACCAACAAAAGTGCCCCACAAGTAATTTGCACACCTATAAGGCCCACAGGCCATCAATTTCAAGTAAAACTGTCCCAAAGAAGAAAGATATTTGGTGATTTTTACCCTTCCTGCCTCTGCCATTTCAAGTAGGATAAGTGCAGAAGAACAGAGCAGTGGGGTAAGAAAAAATGCACAGGCTGACCACAGCAGCTCCCAAGCTGACCACAGCAGCTCTCAGAATGAATGATACTTGCAAGTCTGAGATAAATCTGAGTCCAGGTTGGTGTGAAGTGAGAGTGAAGATTTACACTAGACATGAAATCCAAGTTTTGACTTTATACTCTCTGGCCTATTTCACTGTCCCTAAGGTCAATCCAGGAGAAAATACTGGAGATGTGACAAAGCATAAAAGAAAATGGCAGAAGGAAAACAAGTGCCTTTATTATGCCAAACCTGGGCCTTCAAGCAATTGATCAAACATGCTTCTCATTAGTTAAGTGTTAAAAATTCAAGCTGGAGTAGTATGAGATGGCTCAGTTTTCATAAAATTATTTATTATAAATCCTGGTACATAGGGTGCACCGTAGATCATAGCTGTCCTTATTTCTATAACCCTGCATCTGTCACTATATTGCTAGTGAGATAGAAAAGAATCAGTCACATTTCTGCCAAGTTCTGAATCACTAGTCCATACAAGGAGGCTTGCATATTTCAGAACCCTGTACTTCTATTCCACTGAGGGTCCTCGTGAGGGAAACTGGTTTAGGACCTGGGATGACAGGAGAAGTATCTATTTTTTATATCCTAATTCTTGTCACTTTAGCAGCTTACACACAAACTGGAAAGAAAATTTACTGACTCTTTAGAGCAATCTAGAAAATTTAAGAATAGATTAGTGTTCTTTATCCCAAGTTACATACAGGAGTAAGAGAACTTAAGAGGGACCCAGAATAAGGAATTTCCCCTTTCCTAGTCCATAGAATCACTTTTAGAAACTACTAAGGAAAAGGTTACCATGAAAAGCCAGGACAAAAAATTTCATACTGGAGCTGTCAAGCAAGGCTCCATGGAGAAAGAGATAAAAGATTTATGTTCAAGCAGTCCTTTCGAGGTTCACAGGGTTATCTCTGAAGGCAACCCATGGCCATGCGTAGCATCAAAGTTCTTTGCAAATGGAAGGCACCATTTTTCAAAATTTGGACATGAACCAGCATTCTGGTTTTGTTTTTAATTATTGTTAAAAGCTAGCCTCAAGGATGATAGAGTTTCTAGAAGTCAGCAAGAGCATCAGATAAGTTATGGCTGGCTTTGACCAAGTCATTTCACTACGGTGCAAAATTCTGAAAATGAGAAAAACATCATGTCCCAAGGAATTCATCGCCCTCTTTATAATCATAGAATATTTGATAGCTACATAAGCCCCCAAATACTAGTATGGGTTGGATATGAGTGTCCCCCAAAAAAGCTTATGTGTTAGGCAAAGCAGGAATGCTCAGAAATAAAATTATAGTAAAGATTCTTTAAGTAAATGAAGTAAAAGTTTTTCATTGCTAATAATACGACTATACTATACTTATCTTTTCAAATTTCAGCTATGTGTTATCCACATAATGTGACATCAATTATGCTAAAACAAATCAACAAACAAGGTTTTAAAAAAGCAAAACAAAATTTAAAATATTAACAGATGTTGACCAACAAAACTAAGACCTTGTTTTTTTTCTGTGCTGAGTTTTCAGAATTACCTATTAATAAATATGCTCCTTTTAAAATTAGAAAAACCAACAATTTAGAAGTAATCTAAATAAAATCTTTGCCTCTGTATAGGTGCATCCAAAACCCCCCTTGGCTTGGAGTCTAGCAAGTGCCCAGAAAACCTCCTGTGCTTAGATGGTGGGCACTCCTGTTTAGATGTGACTTTTCCACTGAGACACAACCTCAAGTATGTTCATCTCTCTCTGGGTGGCAGATTGAGTATTCTTAAGGTAGGAGTGCTATGATTTGAGGTTATGTAAACAAGTTTCAAATTTCTATGCAGTACTTGATGATGCCAAATACTATCTTGAAGTAATCATTTTATTCAAATTTGTATTAAAAATGAAAATATTTTAGAGTCATTTATTGTGTATTCATGATGTATTAAATAAAACCTGCTTAGCTCTATCTTAGTCATTTGGGGAAACATAGAAGACAGATCCTGCCACTTCATAGCTTATAATCCACTCATTTAACTCTAACTCATTTCTTCCTGGGGGAAACAAAACACAGAGCCCACTAATGTGTAAGGCTTTTGTAGATGAGAGGAGTGAGGTTCTGAGAACTTAAATCATACAAAACCCAAAACAGCAGCAAATCTTTGTTTCCTTGGTCTAAAGCTAGGGTTCACTGCTTAATACTCCATCTCTCTCTTCACCTTCAGGCACATTGGATTATATACCAAAAGGCATGGCCACAAAGCATTTGTTATCCTTTTCTACCTCAAAAAAATCCCATATTCTCCTTTATTTTAGATATTATAGCCCAAATACTCATATGAAAAAGAATTTCCATTTGAAAAGTATTGTCTGTGCGCTCTAACCATACAACAGTGTTTATTTAACAGACACCTTAACATTTTACCCAAGGGGCTCAAGACCATATTTTGGAATTATACAAAGATCCAAGACTTCATGGGCCAGGTACCTAGTGATGTGGCAGGGACACTGGAGGTCACAACCTCAAAGAGGAACTAGCCGCTTTAGTTAAGATACTTACTACAAGTTTTGAAGAGAGAGTTGGATTTATCTATAGAAAAATTCCAAAGGTTGGAAATCTTGCCAAAATAAAATTTAAAATTTTAATGCATATTATTGTTGGAGGGATACGAGTATGGGTCGGATATGAGTGCCCCCGAAAAGCTTATGTGTTAGGCAATGCAGGAATGCTCAGAAATGAAATAATTAGATTATGAGAGATGTGACCTCATTGATGGATTAATCCATTTGGTCGACTGACTACTGGGTGGTCAGTAGTAGGTGGGGTGTAGCTGGAGGAAGTACATTGCTAGGAAACAGGACGTGAACAAGTAATTTGTTATGCACCTCCCTTCCTTGAATGTTATTATATGAAAGAGAAAGAGATAGAGAAGGAAATTCCATGTAAAATGAAAGTAAGATATAGTCTTAATCATTTCTTGCTGTACCTTCTAGATATTAAAAAATGTTAAATAAAATTTGCATGGACTGGGGATGTGGCTCAAGCGCTCGCCTGGCATGCGTGCGGCCCGGGTTCCAACCTCAGCACCACATACAAACAAAGATGTTGTGTCCGCCGAAAACTAAAAAATAAATATTAAAAAACTCTATCTCTCTCTGTCTCTGTCTCTCTGTCTCTCTCTTTAAAAATAAATAAATAAATAAATAGAATTTATTCAATTAATTGTGCTGAATTTGAATATACAATGAAAAATAAAAATTTGAATTGGTTTATTTTGAAATAGTAACCCTGCAAATTAACAAATGAATTATAACTGATGCCATAATAGTAACAAATGTCTCAGAAAAAGACGGGTTGAGTTAGTCAGAGAATGATAGCTGAATAGTCTGCTCCAAGGAACACTCTCAGAGGGCCTGGCATTTAGGCAGGAATTTTGAGTATGACTGCAAAAGAAGTTGAGTGTCTTGTCTCAGTCTTTCTGTATTTCAAAAATTCTCATAATTTTAAAGAAAAAGATGAGAACATTCACAGCAATAAATAAGTGGGAATGTCTGGGGACAGAAGGACGGCTAATAAGTTTAGAATTCATGGAAGCAGGCACCAGAGGAGTGGGATCAGATCCTGCAGACCCTTACAGAAGCATGGCAGGTATCTGGATCTGTTGAAGGACAATGGAAAACCACTGGACAGTTTCTTGGTTGATAAGCGTGACTTCCTCCTTTCACTGTTGATTCCGTCTACCCTTCATCCTCACACAGTTCCTAACCTACTTAGGGTTCTTCACCTAAAGGATCTGAAATCACAATTGTTCTGCATTTTTATATCTGTGTAACTTTTCATTCACTTTGCCAACTATACATAGAAACACTAAGAGACACCAAAGAATCCTCAGGTTTCCAACAAAATCTTCTCTCTCTGATAACAAAACCTGTTTTTCCTGCATAAGGAAAATCAATCATCTCCAACCAGTACTTAATTACTATTTCAGCATTATATAGCATTCAAAATGGTGGCAGTCTCAATTTCCAAACTGGTGGAGCCACCATTGAGTGCCTTGTGGGAAGCATTCTCCCCTTGAAGTCTCAGACTTATAAGTCAAGAGAGCTTAAAGATGGAACTTAAAGAGTGAACAAAAACTTATCAAGTAGTGAAAGGAGTCACATCCTCTCTACCACTTGACACCTAAGTCATATTTCTGGCTGTTAGAGAAGTCATGCAGTTTATTAATAGTTTATTTGAACCATATACTGCAACTTGATGAATGCTGTCTCCAACTATCACTGGAACTGGGTCTCTGGCAGACCATCCTATTCTGTTGGTCCAAGTAATTGTTGGGCCATTGGCTGTATTGAAAGAGTGATGAATTTTATGGGTACCAGTCCATTATTAGAGTTCTTACATTTCAAATGAGTGATAATATGCAGAATACAAAGTCAGTGAATGAGGTATTCAGTGAGTCATGTATGACCAGGCCAGAAGGACTATAGCAGTCCTGGAAGATAAATTCATATCCAAGATATATGACTATAATCCAATAACCCAGGGGTTACCAGTTGTCTACTTACCAGGCCTCAGTATTGCTGTTGTAAAGAGGCAGTCAACACCGGTCGTGTCCTTTCCATCCTAGGTGAGAAGTTCATGCTGCTGAGGTCATGCCCGGCTTCCGTCTGTGACCACTCAGGTGCACCTGTCCATTCAGTAACCACTGCCATGATTGGGGCTAGAGACTGATTGACATCCATACGAGGGGGCTGCTTGCCGATTTATTTAAATGGTAAGGAATTTGTTTTAGAGTAGATACCTTTGGTGGCAATCACATGAAAAATCAGCACTTTGCACAGTTCCTGTTCTGAGATGACTATCCCTTAGGCTCTTCATGGTTCACACACCTCATTCTACAAACTTTGAAACGATGGCCTCATGGTTTCTCTTAATAGTACACAAGCATTTCTAAAAAGTTCTAAAAAACGAGATATTTCTACTACATATATATAGCAAAGAATTTTAGTCTCCTGGAAACAAACAAACAAACAAAAATGCCAACAGTCAACATTTAAAAGAAAAATAATTCAGTGAGAAAATGAACTGAACAGGCAATTCCCCGAGGGGGAAATAACTAATAAATATGAAAATGTGTACAGGAAATCAGGAAATGGTGAACTGAAGCAAAGAGAGGGTACTGCACATGCATTGGATGATTGGCAAAATTCAGGAAGTCTTACATTACCAATTTATGAGACTAATTTGGAGAGCAATTAGAAACCTAATGAAATTGAAATGAACACATCTTATGATACTGAAATTCTGCTCCTCGGTTTTCAGTGTAAAAAGTCTCACAAACATGTATCAGAAAAACTCGAAACAATGTAAACGCCCAAATAATGTGGTGTGTTCATATATAAAATTCCATAAAAACTAAAATAAGCTGGTCAGAATTTTTTATCTGCATTATGTTGAATCATATCATTAATGTGGAGTTAAATATACAAGATAGCATTAAGACAAATTAAAAAGAAAAGGCACACAGTGAATTGGAGAGAAACACACAACTTCATGTTGACTTTTACTTTGGGGAAGGAGCATAGAAATAAAATTGAGGAACAAAGGATATTTTTAATATTTGAATTTTAATGATAAAATAGTTTTATTAATTCTGAAAATTGGGTATATGCATAACTTATATTAACTTTCCAAATTAAGACGGACAGAAAGACACACACACACACACACACACACACTCTCAAAGCAAAAAGAACAGGAAAAAGATGGGTAGAAGAGCTCTTGAAATTTTTGATGATTAATGGAGACCCAAGAAATGGGACAGGAGTAAAACTCTGGGAGATACAGAGTCAATGTTTTTTTCTTAAGTGGGCACTGTTAAAGAATGTTACTAAGACATTGGGAATTATTCACTAGGCAGTTAAAATTAATGATGCAGGAAACAAAGTGACTTGTCAGAGAGGCTGGTGAAGAGCAAGAGGAAAAGAAATTCAATATAATCATGAAGTCACTGATGGGTAAAGAAATGAATGCTGAAAACAGAAAGAAGTCAAATGCGTAGAAGTCTATACAAGTTTGGTTGTGAGGCGAATGTTAGAGTCTTCCCCAATCCAGGTGGACAGATCTCCAGTGCTCCAGTGCTGTCCTCCATCCCCACTGGACTCTGGAAACTACCCAAATCTGCTGCTGTCACTTCTTATGGTTCAAATAGGAAATGTCTCCAGAAGCTCATGTGTGAGACAATTCAGGAGTGTTCAGAAGTCATGGGTTAGATTATGGGAGCCATAACCTGAACAGGGAATTAATCCATCTGATGAATTAATAATTTGAAAAGACTACCTCCCTGGGTGGTAACCATAGCCAGGTAGGATTTGGCTGTAGGAGGTGGGGCACTGGTAGTATGCTTTGGGGTTTATAATTTGTCCCCGGCTCCTCACTTGCTCTCTGCTTCCTAGTGTCCTGAGCTGAGTGGCTTTCCTCTGCCCTTCTGCCTTGATGCTCTACCTCACTCTTGCCCTGAGCAATGGAATTACCAACCATGGACGGAACCTCCGAAACAGTAAATGCAAAATAAACTTTTCCTCCTCTCATTTGTTCCTGTCAGGTATTTTGGTCACAGTAACAGAAAGCTGATTTACCCACCACTGTGGTCCGGTCCTGGTAGAAGAAATCAGTCTGAAGGAGGCCGAGTTGGTGCATAATACGTTGCAGTGGGTCCTGGAGAAGAGACAGTCACAAAGTGGTTCTGCTGAACTGAAGCTGTGTCTTACCTCAAAGGTTGGGTTTTACCTGCAGGTAGGTTCTTTCTCGGATTCTTGTGTTGTACCCCCTGTTTCACATCTATACAACTCTGGCTACAATGGAAAACAAACCTTACCGGGGAAGGTAGAGCATCTAAACCAATCTTAGTATGGTGAAAACTTAACTTACCTCCTCTTTCCCAGAAAATTATCTCAGGGGAACGTAGAACAGACACATAAGTATCTTAGAAGTCGTGAAAAGAGGTACATCTAGTTTTAGGGTTTATGATCCTACACACACACACACCTGAGAGATGAATGTCAGCTGTCACATAGCACATATTAAGGGAGATTCCGTGTCAGAAATGATAAAACAATTCACAACCAATGGCTTCGATTTTATGTTTGAAATATGAAGCTAGATCATCAGCTGAGAGCGATGGAAGGGTGGTGTGAGAAGAGAATCAGTTTTCAGATAGTCATCTTGATAAAAAGAGCTCCTAGAGACACATGGAAGGATTCCTAGGCAATCCTCCTTTCAACTTAGGGTCAGAGAGAGAAACGGATCTTACGTGATTTTCCTCAGGCAGAGTCAGCTTTCCCAGAACCAAATATGAATCCCCATGTGAATGGGGGGGTGTGAATCCTGATAATTTCCATTTGGAATAGGTAAATGAAAGGAAGAAAGAGACAGGAATTCATGATATTTTCAAGAAATTAATAAAAACAATAAATCAAGCAATCCATGACCAAAAACTTGAAAAAATTTGGGTAGGGGGTTGGGGATGGCTCTAAAGGATAGGAAAATTTCTGTTGGGAACAGAAATTAAAGTGTTTCTTGAGGTTTCAGAGGTGATCTAGTGTCAGGTGATATCAAATTCTAGAGTTTCACTTTCAACTGGGCTGCAAATAACAGTGCTGAATTTGGAGAGCTAAAGGATCGAGTGACTCTTGAATGATTTCTTCTTGGAGATGAGGTCTGTCACAATGAAAAGCAGAGTAACAGCTCAACTGTGGCGTAAGATGGAAGGCCGAGGAAGGAGGAGGAGGAGGGTAGGAGTGGGTAGGTTATTCACAGCTGATAGTGACCAGAGGGGAGATGAGGTCCTCACCAAATGACAGGAACTTCACAAAAGCAGGGCAGCTTCCTGACGCTTCCCCCAAAGAAGGAAGGGTACAAATGATATGAAAATGCGGTGAGGAACATGGAACGAACTTCTGGTCCTGAGATGAGAACAGGAAGAAGAAAACAAAACCAACAATTATAATATAAAATCATAATGTTTAAAAATAATACTTAAATTCTTCCAAAAAATTACTTCCATTAACTAAATAGGGGCATTTTACCAATATTTTATATTATGTGTCATCTCTTAGACATTGAACTAAGTACATATGTGTATCTGTGCCATCTGTATTTCTTAAGCCTCAAAACAAGTCTGTGAGGTAGACCCTACTAATTAATATGTTACCGATGCGGATACTAATGTGTAAAGAAGTTTTTGTAACTTCTCTGGGGTCAAATAGCTAATGATTAAAAGTGTCTTCCTTGCTGTTGACTGTTCTTGTATCCTCTCCAACATGCCAACTTCTTCATAATGGACTGTTAAATATATGTGAGGATTAAACAGGTAGAAGTAACTCAAGGGTGAAGAAACATGGAATAAGTACTCTTCAGTTCTTGGAAGAATCAAAAATATTACTTCATTTCTATTTCAGATAAAACAAAATCTGTACCATATTTTATTGGTTCAAAGATCACCTTTTTTTCTCATTTTAATAGCTCTTATACTAGGGAGAATGTACAATGGGGTGCATTATATTCAATAGACTATAATGTATTATAGGATGTAATGGACTAAATCTAATTGCTTCTAGTTCCAAAAGTCATTACTATGAAAACAGAGTTCATATTCCTCCCATCTTACTGGAGAGGGGTGCAGATGGAGGAGGAAAGGTGAGCCCATGGACAGACAGGATCAGGTTTCATGGAACCTGAAGTGTTTATTAATTAAGGGTCCTTTAAAAGGGAGAGGATTCAAAATTTAGTGCAAATGTGAATATTCTTAAAGGGAATTACAAGTTATAAATTTTAAAATGCTAATAAAGATCACAAACCAGAATATCCAGAGAATCATGATATTTTTTTTTCTTGCATAACTGATGGGGCCATGTCACCAAAGTGGTGCTTGTTCCCTATATATTTTGTCTACACATTCATTGGTTACATCTACACGTGACAAGGATGTTGTAGCATTATTATTGGTAAAAAAAAGAACAGATAATTTAGTCATTCCTCTAAAATTGTGAACTGAAATTTTTAAAATTATTAATAACTTAGGAAGTTTTTAACCTCACAACTAATTATGGGTGATGTTATGTAAATTCTAATGGCTTATCAAATTTGTTATCAAATAGTATTCTAGTAAGTATTTTCTTAAAAAATCTGAGTTCTGAGATTTGGAAGATTTTTTTCACTGACTAGTTCTGACTCCACATATTTTGGGCCAATTTCTCCTTCATCACCAACTTCCATCTAGGGCCAGGCAGCCTTCCAGCAGGACACGCTTATTTCCCTGAAAAGTCTCTAGTCCTGCGTCTTTGTGTAACAACACTGGATCAGTCTGCATAGAAACTGGCCAGTCAGCAGTAGCTCAATTACACATGGATGTCTGTGTTAAACTGAGCCCTAACAAAAACTATCTCTTTCTTAAATTACCCTTATTTGGATCCCCAAAATACCCACAGTCATCCCACACCAGCCAATGTGAGAGCAGGTAGGAAGAAGGAAGTCAGAGTGGGAGGAGAAAGAAGCCTCAGCTGATCAAATAATTCTAGATTTTCAAATATTATGAAACCATATGTTATTCAAACATTATGATAGAGATGTAGAATGGACAGGTAATTTAGATCAAGGAGGGAAAGCAAAGGAGAAAAAGAAGCATTCAAAACTGATAATATAAGTTAGAATAGTAATTATTTTAAGAAAAAAATAGACTTTTTTAAAAAATGAGCATACTCATAAAAGTAAAACAATCAGTAAGAGTTGAGTTTTTTAAAAGAATGGAGATGTACAGTTCCCTTCTCATCCAGTTATTATACTAAGATCTCTGCAATATGGTGTATACAAAACTAATACAAGATGACTCTGAAAAGTAGAAACAAGAAGGTAGGCAAGCAAAAAAAACCCACATCCAAGAGAGTCCTGGGCTAATTCCTTGCATTTCTCTTGCTTCATATACCCCAGACTTGGAACTTTATGCCTCAACTTGGAAATGTTGGCAACAGCTTGCTGTCTCTACTGAATAAACCAAGAAGAGGTTCCATGAAGCCTGGTCCTGTCTGTCCGTGGACTCACCTTTCCTCCTCCATCTGCCCCCTCTCCAGTAAGATGGGAGGAATATAAACTCTGTTTTCATAGTAATGACTTTGGAACTAGAAACAATTAGATTTAATCCATTACATCCTATAATCCATTATAGTCATTGAATGTAGTGCACCCCATTGTACTGAATAAACCAATAAGCCAGAAAGAGAAACACTCCACAGAAAGTACCTGGGGCCCTACCACTACCCAGACAAGCAGACATAGGGCGGGAGCCTGGACGTCTACCCTAAGCAGTTCATAATGAAATGGCAGCCACACCATGGGGCAGTGCCCAATGTACCAAGTAGGAAGCCAGGACTCCTCAGTGCTGAGCAGTGGGTCCAGCCTCTCCCACCCCCCACAGCAAAAACTAGACTATCCAGGCGCCTGGACTTCCTCCCCACCTAACAGTGACAAGTGACCTTCTTCCTCCCCTTTGGGGCATGTCACAGAGGGCTAATGAAAAGTCAGGACTTTGGCCACCATCCAGGGCTCACGAGACCACCCTGTGGTATCAGGGGAGTCTAGATGGGGAGAAACCCAGAATGTCCCTGCCCCTCAGCTAGATGACATTAGAGAAGCCAACCTAAGAGCAGCAAGGAGCTCTCCTTCCACTGCTGGCTGTCAACAGAGATGAATGACCAAGACTTCCACTCCAACCCAGTAGTGACAAAAGAGAGCCCACACTTCCCCTGTGACGTGGCATCAGACGAAGCCTCCCCAAAGAGAAGAGTTAGCAAAATCCAACATCATCATACCCCGAAGGTCCATGTTTCAAGACAAAATTGCACATCAAAAACCCGGAAAAGATGAACTTGAAAGAAAAAAAGACAGTAACAGATGCCAACTTTGAGACAACCAAGGTGTTTTAATTTATCTAACAAAGGTTTTGAAACATCGTCATAAAAATAATTGGGTTACAACTAGACCTGAACCGAATGTAAACACTTGTGTATATAATAGATAGCTTACATATGAGAACCAAGTTATACAGAGTAGAACCGAGTAAAAATGTTAGAACTGAAAATGGAGTAACTGAAATTTTAAAAATCAGCAAATAAGCTCCACAGAAGATTGTAAGGGACACAGGAAAGAATCAATGAAACTGAAGACAGAATAATAGAAATTGCCTAATCTGAAAAAAAAGAAGAAAACAAATAAACAGAGACTTGGGGTCTTATGGGGCTAAAATAAAAGACATAGCATCTGTGCTATTAGAAAGAAAGAAAGAAAGAGAGAAAGGATGGAAATGTACTTGAAGAAATAATGCTGGGTAAAA
Organism: Callospermophilus lateralis; assembly: GCF_048772815.1. Taxonomy (NCBI): domain Eukaryota; kingdom Metazoa; phylum Chordata; class Mammalia; order Rodentia; family Sciuridae; genus Callospermophilus; species Callospermophilus lateralis. The sequence goes on from NC_135318.1 coordinate 9,820,605, forward strand.
ATATTCCAAATTTGGCAAAAAGAAGCATACCCCAAGCAAGATAAACAAAAGATAGCTACAGTAATACACATTATGTTAGTTTCTAATTGCTGTTCTAACAATGTATCAATAAGTTAGATGCCAATAAATCATTTATCTTACAATTCTGTAGATCCCCGGTCCTGAAAAATATCAAGGCACTAGCAAGATATTATTCTCTCTTAAGAATGTAGGGGAGATTCTGTTTCCTTGACCTGGTCAACTTACAGAAGCCATTCACATCTCTATTTCTTTCTTTTTCTCTCCTTCTCTTTCTCTTCCTAAAAGAAACTAAAAATAAAATACAATAAAAGAAAGACATGCTATATAAAAAATTATATCAAGCATAACCCTAGTACAGCACTTAAAAGGGCTTTGAAGACTAGATTAAAAAATAAGATCCGGCTCTATGATATCTATAAGAAATTCATATCGTGACTAGTAGGTTGAAAGTAGTATGATAAAGTATATCATGGAAATTTTAATTGGCTTAAAACAAGAATGGCTTTATATCAGATAAAATGGGACTTTAGAGCAAACAGAATTGCTGGAGCCAGATATGGACATTAGAGATTAATGAAAAGGCCAATCCACTTCAAAGATGTAGCAGTTCAAGATGTGAATGCACCAAACAGAACGACAACAGAGGGGAGGAAAAAATCCTATGGAACCAAGAGCAGAAATAGTCAAATCCACCATTAGATTTAGAAATTCTAAAAGTCTTCTCTCACAAATGACACAACCGGAGAAAATCAGCTAGAACATAGAAAAAAGTCAACACCACCGTCAGAGCAGATCTCATTGACCTGTATAGGACCCTGGATCCTGCATACAACAAAAACAGAGAGGCACTCTTCTCACATAACCACAAAACATGGACCAAGGCAGAATGCGTTCTGAGGGATGAAACCAATCTCAATAAAGAAATTGAAGTCATATCTTTTGTCTAACCACAGGACCCTCCAAACACAAGAAAACTAAGCAACACATTTCTAACTAAGCCATTGGTCACAAAGAATCCTCAAGGAAATTGGAAAAATACAGAGAACTTAATGAAAATATAAAAATGTGTTAAAATGTGTAGGACACAATTACAAATGCTGAGAGTGAATTTATAGCATATATATAAACATCTACATTAGAAAAGAAAACCTCAAATCAGTATTTTAAGTTCCAATCTAAACAACCAAAGAAAGGAGCAAAATAAACCCAAAGCAAGGAGAAAATAACAAACATAAGAGCAGAAATAAATGAAGTTAGATGGTGTTATAATAAATATAATTTTTATTTGCAGAAAATCATTTAAAATGAAAGTTTATATTCTCTTTCCCTAAATATAGTATGTTTTAAAAGTTGCATTAAAAGTTCTCCTAATCAATAACTTAGTCATGACATGAAAAGAGTCAATTATATAACAATATGGTTAAAGAAAGGAAATTCTTATTTATGATCTGATTCAAAAATAGTCACATGCTCAGCATGACATGTACTAAATCCTTAAATTCTAAAAAATTGTGGAAAAAATCTGCTTTCATTTCATGTCCATTCCTCCCCTCTCTCTCTTCCTTCTTGTAATAGTTGTTACTGTTGTTTATTTTGCTATTTTTGTTTTGGTGAGGGCAGGCAAACACAGTCATACAAATTTGAAAACTTAACTGAAAGCTTTGACACTGTTAACTCCTTACCAGTATAAGCAATTATTCTCAGATGGATAGAATATTTATTTTTATGAATATGATCATTTTCTCTACTTACAAATTGAATATGTAGTCAAACAGCCTACAATTAAACGAATATAATCTGTTAAAAAAATAAAAAAGAAAAAAGTGAAATGAGTAGTCTCTGATTCCAGACTGATAAATTTTTGCACTATTGTAAAAGTACAAAAAGTACCATTGATTACACAGAAAGAATGGGGAGAGAGGGGAATCATAGTAGAAGGGATTTGTGTGTGTGTGCATGTGTGTGTGTGTGCGTGTGTGTGTGTGTGTGTGTGTGTGTGTGTGTGAGATTTGTTTCTATCTTAAATAGCTTATTTCTTAGACATTTTTGCTTAGAGGTCAGATAAATGACACAAGAGTTGAGTGTGGTTTTTTTCTCTGTCCCTCCCCATCATGATGCTGCCTCACTCTGGCAGTCTTCAGAGTGAACACCTGTCTCCTCCCTGCCTCCCTGCTGATGCTCCACAGGGCCACTGGATACATGTGCACTGTCCTGTCAGTGCATGAGGAATCCTGTCCTTATGCTGGACAACTTATAGTTTTCAAAGTATGTGTAGAAGTTAAGAAGTATCCTGTAAATAAGACAGGTCATTGAAAACAGAAATGCAAAAGAGTACTGTCTCATGTAACCAATATAAAAATCTGAGGCTCAATCTACAAACTGAGGCTGCAAATAAAGGCATAATAGTTTTACTTGTCTCCACTCATTCCTGAAACTTCATTTCCCTATTAGCAGAAAGTTGAATGATTCCCTTGAAATATCCATACTTGTCCTCTGACCCTTTCATTGTCCAAGAACCCGAGTGTCATGCTTGGCTCAAAGGTTACATTCTTCCTCTAGTACCAAGCATGGAATTAACTGAAATCTGGATTATTTGTTATTGTTATGGCTCCCTACTGTCACACCGGGTCTTCACTGAAGTTTATCAACACAATCTGGTTATGCAAAGACATTGCATACTGATGAATCTTATTGTTGAATGCCAGGATCACTGTGGAAGGATGATACCACTTTCATAAATATTATACCCAAGTTCATAGCTCTTAGTAATCTCAGCACCCATGCCTCAAGATGAAAGAAGCTCAAAAACATCAAATCTAGCACCCAGGATTGCCAGACCCACTGTCTCCCAAGTTATCAAGTCTCCAACATGGTACACCACCTCCATTTTCAGTTCTCTCAAAACAAGGAGCTTTACTAAACCTCCTATCCTGTACAATGAAAGGTATTCACTCATTCTTCACCCAACTCTATAAGGGAGACTATATTCAATAACACCAAGTAGAGACACCATTTGAAGAAAGTATTTTTTGGAATTTCAGGATGATTCTCTGCTTTGCTTTTTCCTGAGATGTATGACACTTCTATTGCTAAAAAAAAAAAAAAAAAAAAAAAAGAAAGAAAAAGAAAACAGTATCACCTGCAGGGCAGCCTTTTGGTAAAGCATCTGGTTACACTAAGTATAAAATATTTTGTTTCTCTGTCTTCTGAGAAGCAGTAATTAATCAAAATGTTATTCTCAACTCTAGTTCTATGTTGGACTCACCACTTATTTTATCAATTATGTAGTGTCTCTATATGCCAAAGGGGAAAACAAATAGTAATTGAGGCACCTATTTAGAGTTAGGCATATAATTTACATGATTTCATGCAATCCTCACAAACAATACTCTATCAAGAGTTTTTATGGATAAGTGATGATTCATTAAGTTTGAGGGACCTGCTCCAAAACTCTGGCTCTGTGGACAGTAGATATTATTTGAACCCTGGTCTCACTATGAGGTCCGTGTCTTGTCCATTCCCTAATCTGAGTAACTATCACCATTGGAAAGGTGAGGAAACGAACCTAAAAGATGTTAAGTGACAAGCTCAAGCTAAAGTCTCACAGCTGACAGGAAGCAGAGCTGAGTCAAGGCCAGGTCCTCTGCCTCCAAACTCTGGGCATGGATTTTACAGCATCTCTGTCCTTTCTAAGTAGAGGAGCAATCATCTTGCATTAATGGCTGTGTCTGGCTCTAAGACATTTCCTTTCCATCTGTCAGTATCAGAGTGGAGCAAGGCAGACACAGTGAAGCCATTAGTCATTTGGAAGAAACCCTGAATGGAGCCCATTAGCCACAAGAACAGGATGTTTGGGGACACGTTTCAGAAATTCACTTTCAGGGACCTTTTCAGTACAATTATGACCTTGTCCCTGTTATCAGAGGACTGTCAGCAAGCACTTAAGAAACTCACCTGCCTGCTAAAATGCCCTGGAGGCCAATGAGAAATTTCTCTCAATCAAGAGCAGAAAATCTGAGGCACTTCCTGAGTGCTGCAGGACCCTGAGAGAGCCTGGCACGGGTCAGCCAGGGACTCCTGCCTGTGTTCAGGGACCTAGGTGAGACATGACATGGTCAGTGGGAGATGGAGAGTTCAAGAAGGTGACCCCTAACGTCCTCTGCATTTCTTCTGAGAATATTTAACATCTTCAGTTTCAGGTACAAAAACAAAAATGGGAAGCAAACAAAAATCTCCTTTATGCTAAAATCAAGTCATTCCTTCGGAGAAGACTTACTTAGAGGAAACTGAAAACCTTCCATCAAAAGACAAATGATGGAATCTACCATTATCAAACATTGTACTGTACGCTTTATATGCTTGATATAACTATTTTATTTAAGCCTCAGTAGAAACCCCTGCACAGATCCTCGGGTTTGGGCAGATATAAATGGCTTACAGGGCTCCTCCAAGCTTGATGAGCTAGTTGGGAGCTGGAATGTTCCTTCTGTGGCAAAAGCTTCACCACAGAATAACCCTGGAAAGAACAAACACAGGCAACTGCGGCAGCAAAGGCAGGGTCAGAAAAGTCCAGGGATTCCCATCCACCCCCAAGGAAGTGCAGCCCTCAGCTCACATTGACGACAGCTGGCTCTTGCCCTCTGCAGAACCACAGGACTTTGAGCTGTGGGGCGGAAGAGCCAGAGATGGACACTGGTGACCAGAGTCACTAACAGCAAGCCGGCCACTTGAGGCCAGTGTCTCTCCCTCTCTGGGCATCAGTGCACACACTAATCAAGGGGCTTTTAAACCAGGTTACCTGCAAGACACTGCTAGCTCTCATACTGATGTCTTTATCCCCCAATGCAGAGGTTTAAAAAGCACTCTCCGTTGACATAAAATATTAAACTATATGATTCGATGATGAACAAAACAGGGTAAAAAAAAAAGCACAGTATGTTTTTTTTTTCCTCAATTACCTTTGAATCGATTCATTAAAGACCAGAGAATTATCAACCTCAGTTTACAGATTTTAAACCCCCAATATTTCTGCTTTTCTAAAGGGTAAACATTTTATATTTTAGGCTTTAGAAATTTTCCATATGTTATATCATTTAATCTTCACAAGTGTTTGAGGCAGACATCAGTGTTCTCAGTTAAAACCACTAAGACCCAGGGAGGACAAATGAGTTTTCCCTGAAGGACAGGCTTAGCCAATAAAGTCCTTATCTTGACTTTGAATCCCTTGTTCTTCACATTTGCACATCTTTCCTTAAGATTGAACCATCAGCAAAATACATTTTGCCCTACTGTGAATTAAAATTCCATGTTAGTCCCAAAGGCATCACTAGATCAACTGATTGCATCCATTTGAAATATGACACAAATTTTGAGTGTAGTTTGAGGTTAATTATTTATTTTAGGACCCTAAAAGTTACAGCTTTTCATTTTCTGGGATCAAAAAATGAGGAGAAAAGATGTTGCAGTCTTTTCACATTTTTCCACCCAGAAGTAAATCATTTTTAAAAGTAGAGGCTCAGGACATCCCTGTTTGCAGGTTTGATTCAGTTCTAAACTGTCAAAACATGTTTTCCTGCCCGGAGCCAAAACTGCTTCTAATATACCTTTCAAACACTGTGACCAAACTGACAAACCTCTATTGTATGAATGAAGCAAAATGATTATTTCCTGACAAATAAAAATGCACTAAAATGCCATAAGCCCATTCTCCTCTCGACGCCCCCAGGAAGGAACTGCCCTACAGGGAGGTATAAGTGGACCTCATGCCCTCCAAGGGAGAAGCCTTGGTCACCGTGTCAGAGCCCATCTGGACGCCCTCCCTGGGGAGGTGAGAGGTGCACAGACCCGTGAGCAGCAGGGACGGGCACAGAAGATCAGGGACACTTGCTCAGGGTGGGAGTGGGCTGGCAAGGTGGAGGGACACCTAGGAGAAACCGGAGTTCTGGGTGAAGACAGGAGGAGGTGGTCAGGCCTCCACCCCTGCCGCAGTCTGGCTGCAGCAAACTAACCGGGGCCGGGTGACGAGCAACTTGTGAAGGTTGATTCAGCAGGAGTGGGAGCCGTTTATTGTAGGACAGGAGGGGTATATATACATAACTGAATACAGGGCTTAACTTAATTAACGAACTAGATATAGCAGTCAACCAATAAGGAATCATCATCTTAATGATTACACACAGCTTAACTTAATTGACATAATCTAGACACAGCAGTCAGTCATTAAGGAATCTCTATCATCTTAATGGCTCACTGGCGCGACTTCTCAAACCACTCCCTCTGGCAAAATGCCAGGCGCCATCTTGACTTGTTTACGGACCCTAACACACCCCCATGTTCTTCTAGTTCCCATCCCATCCCATGAGCAGAGGTGGACAGGGCCACGCTGACTGGGAGGGGGGAGGACCAAGGTGGAACGGGGCTCACACTCCTCCACAGCCTCCAGTGGGAAAAGGACCAAACTCCCCTGTGGTCCACCTGCAGACGCCGGGGAAGGGCAGGCTGCAAATGTCAGCTCACCAAACTGTGCCTTGGGTGGGCTTTGACTCCAAAGCCTCCGGGTCCTAATTCTAGACCCTGTCTCCAACCCAGCTGTGTCCACGAGAATGGAGACCACCAACTTCCAATCCCAGCTAGTGAGGTTAAGCAAAAGGCTTTTGCAAAAGTTACCCCCTTTAATGGAGAGGACATCCCTGGCCCCACCTTCCTTCGTGAATCACTGTGAAGGCAAACAAACTGCTGCTGGAAATGTCCAGGAAGACACCCACAGTGCACTACGTAAGTCTGCAGCTGAAACACCTGGGCTGCCTGGTCTGCCATCACGTGAGCAAACCCGGGTGTGGGGACAGTAACGTAAGTCAGGGCACTATGGAAACAGAAGGCCAGAATCCGGGCTCACTCCCCTTTTAGTTAGGGACACAGTGTCAAGATGCTGGGCTGCACACCTTGCCCTTATCAATTCAGAGCATATGCAGCATTCATAAAAGTGCCCCCCTCTGAGTGCAGCAGGCTCTAAGGCCCCATGAAACGCTCTTTAAATGTTTACCAAACTGTGAGTAGGTCCTTGGGGTAGGATCAGCCAGATCTCTCTCCCATTTTAAAAAAACCAAACATGTGCATTTATAATAGAGTCTTGCATCTTGCCCTGACTCATAGGACACTTTTGAAATTTCCCTGAGACAATGGTCAGGAGAACATATAAAATAATAAAACCTTTGTAATTTCTTCATGTTCCTTATTTTATTCTCATCTGTTATGCCTCCAGGCATATAAGATTGCAGTGTGTGTGTGTGTGTGTGTGTGTGTGTGTGTGACTGATTTATGGAAAGATACACACACACACACACACACACACATGCACATATGCAGATAAGTGGAGAGATGTCTGTGGTGGAAGATGTCCACAATAACAAGCAGGGCTCAGGAAAGTCATCCCGCAGCCCTGTCCTCTTCTTTCCTACTCCTCTCTCCGGTTATCCCCTACATATTATTTAAGGCTCAACAAAAGAGGAAACTTCTTCAATAAGGAGAAATATGCTTGAACTATGTTATAGTGAGTTGTTCCCCAAAAGCTCACATGTGAGACAATTCAAGAAGGTTCAGAGGAGAAATGACTGGGTTGTCAGAGTCTTAACCAAATCAGTGAATTGATACCCTGATAGCAATTAGCTGAGTGGTAACTGAAAGCCCTTGGGGTGTGGCTGGAGGCTATGGGATTGGGGCATGGCTTTGGGGTATATATTCATATATGAAGAGTGGAGTCTCTCTGATTCCTGATGGTCATGTGAGCTGCTTCCCTCCACCACACTCATCCACCATGATGCCTGCCTCACCTTAAGCCCCAAAGAATGGAGCCTGCCTCTTATGGACTGAGACCTCTGAAACCATGAGCCCTCAAATAAACTTTCCTTTAAAAAGAGGCATTAGAGTCTTTCGAAGCAGCCCAGACTCATGTTAGGACAAGCTGGTCAGGGCCCCAGTGAGAAGATGAACAGATGTTCCTGTCCTTCAAGTCCCTGGGAAGGTAAAATGCAAAATGAGCAGGTGGTTCATCCAGGCAGGAGTCAACCCAACTGCTTTACAAACACAGAAATCCATAGAATCTCATTTCCTCCCCTGGTTATGGAGAACACTTACTTGCCAATCAGTTCCAATAATTGATGGGCTAATGGGAAGCTGCACCTCGAGCGGCGGGCATCCGGTGAGTCCACCACAGGGGGAGCAGGAGCTGGCAAGCAGGAAGGGACCCAGGAAGGGAGGCACTGCAGAAACAGATATCCCCTCGCTGCGGAAAGACTTTTGGATGGTTGGGAACTGAGACGGGTCTCCTTGCAGCTCCTCCATGACAGGAACATTGCCCTAGAAATGCAAAGGCAGCACCGCCCGTCATGGCCCAGCCAGAGAGACGGTCAGCAGTGTGTTCTAAGTTCCTCCTCTCATTGATTCTTTGCTGGAAAAGAACACATAAAATTATGTAAGTGTTAATAAAATCAGGTACCTTTTGACTAACATATCCCTATTATTCATTTTTAAATGAATTAATAACATTCACTTAATCATCACCTTTCTTTTTTTAACTCTAGGATTTTAGAAACAGCTCCTGCTAACTCTTCAAGCACTCCCTGCGCATTTTGTTGCAAGTTTGATGAGGGAAGTCAGTCTGCCCAAGTACACTTCTCAAGTACACTTATTTCTAATTGTTACCTGCCGAAGTCCGGCTGCAGCAAAATAACCAGGGGGTGACGAGCAGCTTGTGTACATTGATACAGCAGGAGTGGGAGCCGTTTATTGTAGGGCAGGAGGGGTATATATACATTACTGAATACACAGCTTATCTTAATTAACATAAACTGGATACAGCAGTCAACCAATAAGGAATCTCCACACTTAATGGCTCGCTGGCGTTACTTCACACACCACTCCCTCTGGCAAAATGCCAGGCACCATCTTGACTTGTTTACAGACCTTAACAGTTACCCACATAGGTTTTGACTAAAGGGACTGTAGATGGTTTCACAGTATTTATGATTACTTTTTCTTTTTTTGGTACCTGTGATTAAACCTAGGGGTGCTTAACCACTGAGCCACACCCCAAACCCTTTTTATTCTTTTTAATTTTGAGTCTCACTAAGTTACTTAGGGCCTCTGTAATTTGCTAAGGCTGGCTTCCAACTTGCAATCCTCCTGCTTCACCCTCCCAAGTCCTGGGATTACAGGTGTGCACCACTACACCCAGTTTATAATTACTTTTAAGATAGGTGATCAGAGATTTCAACTTTCTAACACTCGTGATCTGGGTAAGTGACCACTTAAGTCATTAAAAATACTTTAAATAGCCAAGTTTCCATGAAGAGGTATGTTGGTGACTTTATGTCACTCTGCTGAGATACCTGAGATAATTAACTCAGAAATCTTTTGGCCCACAGTTTGGGGGAGTCCAGTGTTAAAGCAGACCTATTGCAGGATAACAATGGTGGAAAGCATGTACCAGGGCAAATCCACTCTCATCATCAACCAGGAAGCCAAAAGAGAAAAGGAAGAGGTCAGGGACCCACAGATTATCTCTGATGACCTAAGGAATTTTACTAAGCCCCAATTCCTAAAGGTTGTATGACTTTCCAATCTCACTATCCAGGAACAAAGCATTTAACATATGGATCTTTAGTAGACACTGATCCAAACCATAACAAGATAATTGGGCATTCTTGTAAATCTAGCTGATATAATCAGAGGAAATGTTTGCAATGTTTCTAGAATACGTTAGGACTATAAACTTGCATATTTATTTAACTTGTTCTATTCTGTATTTTGAGAATGGGGACAATTCCTAGTCATTTGCTAAGTAGTCATTGGTGGCAAAAATATCATTATTATTCATTATCTCAGCAAATATTTATTGAGTTTCTGGCTCTTTCAGGGCCTGTTTTATATACTGAACACCCATAACAACCTAGAACATACTAGATCTTACTATTTCTATAGCTTTTTATGGCATAAAGGAAGTAAGCTTACACTTTTCTAAGCTGCCCTCACACTAGCACTTAATTGTCTCCTTACCTAAAGTCAAGAAGCTTTATAAAATTCTTTGCATCAAAACAGCACTGAAAAGTTGGCTTATTTGTAGCATGTACAGCTCATCCACCCAGGAAGGAAGAGCAACCTCCAATCACTGTTTCCATTTGCATCAGTGGAAGAAGGGTGACGAACTCAACTCAGTTGAGAAAAACTCTACATTTGAGGCTTTCTAACTGGAGAGACAAAAATTGTTTGCAGTCCATATTGAAATCATGAGCATTGTCCAAACTGGGCTGATGGAAGCAAAGCAAGATATGTCAACCCAAAGTCCAGATGACAACAGACGAAAAGCAAAACCAGAACAGAAAAGACTTTCCAACTAAATCCAGTTAAAGGTATTCCCAAAACTCTCATTGGAGGATCTGAGGTACAGATATCACAGGTATCCTTTTGTATTAAAGGAATATTGTACATTTGTGTCATTTGGTATCATGAGCAGATTTCAGTTCTGAGCCTGAATTTCATCTATATTTCTGCTCAGTTGACCTCCAAGCCTTTAGTTAAAGAACCACACTCCTCCTGTAAGAGGGACAGGTAGGGTCCTCTGCTGCCAGTTGCTTAAACTGACCTCACCAGTAAGAAATATGTCTCAGAAAATTGGAGAACAAAGCCACCCCTGCTCTTCTTCTTGGGACATTCCTAAAAGAAAAAGCAAACAAACAAACAAAGCAAAGAATGGAACAGTGCACAGTAAAGAGGAAAGGCTTTCAGGCACACACCTCTGTTGGTGTTTGTTTTGTTTCACATGTGGCTCATTAAAGAATGCACATTTTCTAACTGGTCTCTCTCTCTCTCTCACACACACACATATTTGTAATAACTTTATTATGTTCAGAGGTAATTTGTCTCACTCAAAATCCAACTGTGATTACCACAGGCTATAAACTTCCTTGGTAATTGCTTTGCTTCTCATAATTTCTTTTTATAAAATCAGGTTCTCTAACCTTTTAACTCCACAACATCAAATTGGTTCAGTTTGTCTTATAAAACATTTGGATATCCATAGTTTAATTTCTCCTGAAATTATCTGCATTAGTTCATAGTTGAATTCATTTCATTAAAGATCACTACTAGTTTAAACTGTTTCACTGTTTTACAAACATTGTCTTTAAATCATCATGCATTTATTTTAACAACCAGGTTTTTGTGTAATTTCAAGAAACAAGGTAGGACTACATTTACTTTCTGAGTGCACTTCTCTTTGATTCTCATTGCTAGTTCTAACAGGACCCGCATTTAATAGAGCCCTCCATTCAAGGCAGCTGGCTTCAGGGAATGTTCTGCATTCACACGCTTATCTTTTGCATCTAGTTGCTAAGTACAGCTACATATTTCTTCAGTAATGATAATGCCATGGAGCAATTACATTGATGGTGTTGTGAATTGAATGGGGTAGTTTTGGTTTCAAAATGAAAATTACAATTTTCACTAAGCACTAATAAATACTGGGAGCCATGGTTCCAAAAATTAAGTAAGGCTATGGTATTTAAAGGAGCATTTTATATTTACTGTTAAATTTTCCCTGTTAAACAAGCAAAGACCACACATGAAAGAAGTGGAAAGAAAAAAAGAAAGAAAGCCTGATGGTTTGGTGAGAAGAGTACCACCCAGATTCCAGACTCAGGTCCCAGGCTTTGCTGTGCTACACTTGGTCAGGACAGAATCTCGGAGCCTCATGCGGATACTCATAGCCTGTTCCACTCAACGTCCCAAATTCCTGCCTAATGACATTTTACAATTATTAGTTTGCTCTTTAAAATAAAGTTAGCTACATTTCAAGCCTCAGATTTAGATGGCCAGGGAGGAACTATCTTAGTCACCTGAGTATCCATAACTAGGCATAAATAAATGCTATGACACAATTGGTAATAAAGAGTGACTTAAGGCTGTGATAACAATTTGGAATAGATTAGGAAGTTTATTAAATAAATACATACATCAGCCTGTATGTCAAGACTGTCTGAAATAGTAGGACTCCAAGCAAATGTTTGACAGCCCTCTCTGTCACTCGGGTATAGGATCCTTCATAAAAACTTACAGAATCGCTGCGTATCATGTGGAGCCCAGTGAGCCCAGTCAGTGCTGCCCAAGAACGTTAAACACTCCACCTGATGGAATCTTGGCACCAGCCCCAGGATCTTCACCTGAACTGACCCCTTCACTTCCACCTCCACCAGCTAGCTACAGGAAGTGACCCCCACCCTTTCACTCCCACCCACTACATACAGGAAGTGACCCCCATACCTTCACTCCCATCTCTACCAGCTACATATAGGAAGTGCCCCCACAACTCACTCCCACCCACAACCTGCTCCTAGGAAGTGACCCCAACACCTTCACTCCCACCTCCACCAGATACATAGAGGAAGTGACCCCCACACCTTCAGTCCTACCCACTACATATAGGAAGTGACCCCCACACATTCACTCCCACCTTTACCAGCTAATACAGGAAGTGACGCCCACACCTTCACTCCCACCTCCACCATCTACATTCAGGAAGTGGTGCCCACACCTTCACTCCCACCTCCACCATCTACATTCAGGAAGTGGTACCCACACCTTCATTCCCATCTCCACCAGTTATCTACAGGAAGTGCAAGAAGTCCCTTTGCAGCATTTCTGTAGTTTATAATCTCCCCTGGGTCAACTCACTCCATGAATCTTATCTTTGGTCGAGTATTCATTTGAAGGTTAAAAGCACATTTCTGAACTCTCGTGGGTGCCTTTAGGGCACCTGCCTTGCCTTCGAGCTCACTTTCATTGCTCTGGGCGACCAGGCTGAATGATCCCCTATCTTCATCCTGATCTTCTCCCAGGTGACTTTGCTGAATTTCCATCTTCTGTTCTGAGATCCCCAAATCTTCCCCTGACAGCCTTGTGCAGCTTGTAAATAGTCACCCCACCCCTTATCACCTTTGCCCAAAGCTACACGGAAACATTAATTCCTGTAATCTCTTCTCCTGTTGTCATTTCCCTTAATCCTTTTACCTTTTCGCTTTGCTTTTATGGTGTTTATTTTTACCATTTTCTGCTGCCTTTTGTGCGTATGGTGGGTGAGGGAGGACAAGGACAGAGACCAGTTCGACTGATACAGAGACCCAAGATAGGGGTGTAGAAAATGTGGAATAGGTCAGAGTTCTAACTCTCTGCATGACTTTGGGCTTCAGAGATACGTGTTATCAGCAGGAAATGGAATCCTCATTCACGAAAGAGACTTGGATATTAAGACGGCAGTTGCAAATGTATGAAAATCAATCTTGGGCATTTATTCCAGACATGATTATTTATCTTCAATATTTAAATTTCTTTCTAGGAATGACCTTATCATAGATTTCTTCACATCATAGTTTCCTTGTTTATTTAGCCTGACAATTAACATACTTTTTGGAATTAGCACATCACTTCTCCCAGAAATATAGTCAAAGGTGCCCCACTAAATGTGGAACATCTTCCAGCACCTTCTCCAAGTTCATCACGGAAACAAAAAGGTTAGAAGCCATTTTGGAAAATTTCAGCCAGCTTCACTTTCTTTAAGAAACGGAAAGAGAAGAAACCATGCTGCCTCGTTGATAATTCAAGGTTGCTAACCAAAGCCCTCCTATCTGACTCTAATCACTCCCCTCTCCCCCACAAGCCCTCCATTTCCCAGGGATCAGAGGAAGGCAAATTAGATCATATATTTGAAGTACTTGGTCTCCTTGTAGTAAAGGGGCCGTATAAATCCTGAGTGTTGTCACTTTCTATTCTTTCCCTGCCTTTGACCTTAGCTCGCTGAAAGTAATTTATAACTGGTTGTAAGGGCTTAGAACAGCTCCATCCACCTCCCAGGGAGAGAGGCCCAAGGCTGGAGCGCTGGCGGGTCCACTCACTGGACCACAGGACTCCCCCTCTGCTGCTTGAATAAGCATAATTATAAAGACCACAGCATTTGTCCAGGCCTCGTGGTGGCAAGAGATGAGTTACTGTGAGGCTGAGATGAGCAGTTCTCAGAATTCTGTCCCCTGAGCAGGCATCCTCCCCCAGAAAGTGATACTGCAGTCCTGCTCCCTCACGTGGTGAACTATAGCATTAGAGAAGCTCGCGGAGGCAGGCATATAAAGCAGGGCTTATTTCAAAATGGATAACAGACTTCTCCCGGGAAGGAGGGGGGCCATAGCTGGTATCCCCAGAAGTGAGGGTGTCCCGCCTTTTTATATGTCTTAGGCTTCCTTCCTTCTCCTGCTCTCTTCCCCTCTTCTCTCTCCTTCTGTAAACCAGGAGATGCTCCGTGGGATGGCCAATAGGTGAGAAGCAGATGGGCCAGAGGGGCAAGGTGGAGTGATCGGGGCTGGAAGGGAGCATAATTAACAACTCCCTGTAGGGAGGGATTGTCCCTACATTTCAATCCCTCCATTCTCTGGATTTGACCCTTGCCTATCTGCCTGTCTAATTCTGGCTAAAAGAAGAACAGAAATTAAAGGAAGAGGAACAGTGGAGGGACAGGGGATGGAAAGAGGAAATACTGAGCAAATTATATTAAATGCATACATGCTTATATCAAAATGAACCCCAATATTGTATATAACTATAATGAATTAATAAAAAACATTTTAAAAATTTAAATTTAATTTCCCCTGCTTTATGTAAACACTTAACTTTAAAGCAAATATGTTAAATTTTTAATAACTTTATTTGATGTATGTCTTATGTTTTCAGTTTTATAGACAAGGAAAATGACAAAAAGAGAGGTTGATTAAAATGTTAAAAATCTACACATTTTCACTGGAAAAAGCTGTCTTTGAAGCCAGATCTCCTAATACTATAGAGTTTATATGGTAAAGAATTCGGTCACTTTGTCTTATAAAACTTACTTGTCACATTTGTCAGTGTCAGACGGTTAAAAGTAGTTATTGTAAATAATTAAAATTGTCTTGTATTATATTTCATTCCCTCACTGATTGTTTTCATACATTATTTTGTTGTATGACATAAAATGCACATTTGTGATGGAGACTTAGATTGTGTGTGGTACTCCTCAATTTGATTGGTATATTTAAGCACAATTTTTATTGTCATAAATATCAAGTGATCTTTTATGTATTATGAGTTCTTTGACTGATTTATATGTAATTAAGTATTTTTGTTTTGTTTGTTGCATATTTTATTTCCAATTAAAATTAACTTTTGTGTGTGTTAGTTCAGAAAAAAAAAAAAAAAAGGAGAGGGGAGCCCCGCTGTGAGGGCAACCTATAGAGTCCCCAGGGTGCTGCCCTGGAGCTTGTTACTGAGGAATGTGGCACCATAATTTTTTTATGCTCATTGGATTCAGGGAATCAAGAAGGAAAGACAGATGCAGACACTTCCACTAAGAAGACTAAAAATAATAATAATATTAATAATAGTAAGGAGAAGAAGAAGCCAAACTTATTTTAAAATCAACAACATTCAAGTATATTGATTTCCTGTCTTGCTAAGTGCAATCATTTTGTTCTCAGGCATTAAATTAAAAAAAAAAAAAAAGTTTCAATTTTCTGAATGTGGATGTAAGTCACATCCAGCCATAATTTTTCATCAGTTCTCTTTCCAGAAAATTCTCGCATTCACTCCCTCACTTCTTCTGGGTGTTGGACCCTGGTGGCCTCTTTTGTGAAGTTTTTCAGAAACCTTCTGTGCCTGTGGCGTTTCTTCTGGTGTGTCTCCCTGTCCACTCCCTGTGCACTGTCAGGGTCAGGGACGTTCTGAAATGTCAAGTCTAGAATGGCCCAGGGGTTCAGAGCCAGTTCCAAACTGCAGAGTTGGACATTGACACCACCAACTAAGTTACGGACAGCGAAGAAGATGTAATCAAAGTGCTCCAGGCCTTGGGGAAAGAAGCCAGCTTCTAGGCTGGCAGCAAGAAAGAAGATGGTCAGTATCATCACCACCTGGCTCCTGCCGCCAGGTCTCCAGCAGGCAGGAGACACATTGGCTCCAATCCTACCCCACGCACTTGACCACCTTCACCTTCCACTTCTCCCCAAGAGACATTCTCCACTCTAAATGAAACTTAAAGCCTACAGTCTTCAAGGTTTTAATGCCATGTTGTAAGCTCTCCCAGACACACTGCTCTTTTTTCTAATTAGCAAATTCTATCTGGTCTTTACGATTTAATTAAAGGAAACTCCTTTTCAAGTATTCTTCCCATCCAGAGGCACGTGCCTCTTCACACCTGCATGTGCTTGTTCATCTAAATGCTGTGTTTCTACATGATTATAATTATTGCTACATGTTTTTATTTCTCCTTCCAGATTGAGTTTTTCCTCCAGGAAAATCCTAGGTCTTATAAATCATCTAACTTCTGATGCCTGGAAGCATGACTGGAATGCAGTCGCACAAGATCTACTTCTACTTAGTTCAAATTAAACCCACAATCAGGGGTGAAAAAGTGGAGGCAAGTGTAAAAGGAGGAAAGCAAACATGAGGGACTCAAAAATCAGATTTTTCCACCCATTATCCCATGCTCCGAGCTCATGCTTCCCCGTAAGGAGATTTTTGGTCTGGGAAGACATGATATTATTGCAATATGCTGAAGCATCCCACCTCTCATGCCTTTCATTATATCTAACCAAAAATAATGTTGTGCCATGTTTGTGGACCAAGTATTCATGTAGCACCTACAATACGTCAGCTCCTGATCTAAGGGTTTTGCAAACACTGACCTCTATAGGTCTCAAACAACCCGGGAATTAGGTAGAGTGTTTTGGTCTCAAGAAAATGTCTACTCTCTAAATATCTGAGGATCCTGAAGAGCTTAAGTTTGTGTGGATTCTGTTTATCAAAATATAACATATTAGAAATTAAAAATGCAAAGGTTATAATGTGCATTTATTAACTTAAATATTTAAGTAACATTAGCATTTCATTAAAAAATATTCTTTTTTCAAAAAAGAACAGGATTTTTTTTTTTTTTTGAGTGTGTGAAGAATGGCATTGCTTTATCAACTCTCCTGAAGATGTTGCTTACTAGAATTCAGTTGAGTTCTTATTTCTACTCCTGCATTCAGTCTTGTGCTTTATCATTTTGGCTCAAGTATGTAAAGAAAATCTGGATGCGTCTAGAAATGTGATTGGAAAGCGAAGGAAATTTTAACATCCTCCTCACATAATAGTAAAGATTCTCTTCTGATATACCAAAACTGGCAAGTAGTAATTTCTGGAAGATTAGTTGTACTGGGAATCTGAAACCATGCCACTAATCATTTTGTACTGTTACACTAAATGTATGGGTCTACATTATATTTCAAGCAGATCTTTCACCCATGCTTTATGTTTTAAACCCCAGGCATTGATCACTTGAACAATAGGTGCCCATCAAGTTCTGCAGGTTTTTCAAGGGTTGAAATGCATTGCGTTTCACAATATCAGAAGAAATTATAGTCATCAGCAGTACATACATAACCTCATCAGCAGCATCCTTAAGTATTGGGAACTGTCAAGCTCATGGGCCTAAGTTTTCCAAAACTCTGATTTTCACAGGAAAACTTGGGTTATATCACTGGTAACAAATGGTATTAGTTGTTTTCCTTGAAGTAATAGGCTTACTTTGTTCATTTGTGAGACAATATCTGCCAAATCCCCAAGTATAAATAGGCAATATTCATCGATTCAATGTTCTTTGAAATAAAAGTGATGTTCCATGAAAGACACATGATTATTTTAGCTCACAACTGAAACAAAAAAAATACCACTAATTGTTATCCAGAGACAATCATTGTGCTTCAGTCTGCAACACAAATGCTTAAGTAGCGCAGGGCACTATGGTGCAAGCCTGTACTCCCAGTAGCTCCAGAGGTAGGAAGATTGCTAGTTCAAAGCCAGCCTCAGCAACAGCGAGGCACTAAGCAACTCAGTGAGACGCCCTCTAAATAAAATACAAAATAGGGCTGGGGAGGTGGCTCAGTGATTGAGTGCCCCTGAGTTCAATCCCCAGTACCTCCCCCAAATAAAAAAGAAACGCTTTACACATACTTCCCATTTACTAAAACAGAAAAAAAAAAAAAAAAAACTTTCAAGTGGACTCAGATTGAGGTTTATAACATTAATTGTATCTACTATTATAGCAAGGACATTCGTAAATAAAATTAGCATTTCTATTTTTTGTCCTTCAAGTGTGTAATGGTGACAAATGAGGAAATTATCAAGACAGCCTAGCGCCACCAGTTTCTTGGACAATCAGTGCAAATGACATCACAGTGAAACAGACAAGCAATGCCTGTGTTGGCCTCCTGGTAGCCCTGGGATATTTCGGGAATATTTAATAGTCTATAAAACACATTTGATTTAACATCAACTTGAAACTATTTTAGATGTGAGAAGAATAGAGCTCAAATGTTCTCACTTCAGCTTGTAAATTGCAGATCCAGGAATCCAATTCAACCATCCAAGCTTTATCAAATCTGATATTTCATTACATTATGCTTCCTCTGTGATTTGAATGACTTAGGGAATTTTCAGAAGCAATAATTCAAATATGTGATGTTCTTTTTTCTTTTTGTTTATTTGTACAGGGGATTGAACCCAGAGATACTTGACCACTGAGCTATGTCCCCTGCACTTTATTTTTTTTTATTTTGAGATAGAGTCTTGCTAAGTTGTTTAGAGCCTCACTAAGTTTCTGTGGCTGGCCTTGAAGTTGTGATCCTCCCACCTTAGCATTCCGAGTCTCTGGATTCCAAGCATGGACCACAACACCCAACAGTCATGTTCTTATATATAAGCTTTGAAACCAAACCCTTCCAGGAATTTAAACTCTGGTATTAGTACAAGTTCAAAACATCACAGAAAGAACTTTTCTGTAGGTAAATGCCCAGAGGTACTAAAAGCTTCAAAGCATGGAGATTTTTGCAAGCTCAGAAGGAACATGTGTGGCTGACCTGTGCTGAGAATATAATCAGCAACCTGTTGGCTCTCCAGCCCAGGAATCCAAGATAGACAAATTGTCTCCAGGCTCAAACAACCATGCTGACCCCACAGTAGGTTACCACAAAAGGGTCCGAGTGTAGACAGCTTGATGTACCAGAGCCCAGTCATTAGAGGAGAATCCTTCCTCTTCCGTGACTAGTTCCACACCACTGTGTAATGCACTTACTGTCCTCACTCTGAACTGTCAATTCCTCAACAAGTAATGTCATCTCGTCCTCTCTTCCCTTCTCCAAGACTTTGCTTCTCTGCTCCATCTCTGGTACCACCATGCCCTCCTCCTCTATTCATGGTCATTCTTAACAGTTTACCAGCTTCTCTAGTTTTAACCATTTTACAAAACCAAAGAAACACAAAGCCACCCTCAAACCACAGTCTCCTCCAGATGCCTCCATTTCACCCCTTGCACAACCAAACCGCTCCTGCTCTCCTCTCCATTGTATAGCCACTCGTCTCCCCCAAGGAAGACTCCCCTGAAATTCTTCCTTTCACCATCTCCGTCACCCAGTGTTGTCAAGCCTTCCCTCATGTTAATCTCTCCAACTCCTTGAATCTTCTTGACATATTCTCCCCTTTAGGCTTCCATGATCCTGGTCTGTCTTCCCCAACCCTCTCTCTCAAATGCTGCCTCTTCTTTTCTACCTCGCTGGTAGGACTCAGTGTTTCCTGGGCTCAAGCTGAGCCTACCTCACAGGCCTAGGGCATCTCGTATATTCACAGGGACTTTCTGTTGTATTGATCCCCAAAGCCTTATCACCTCCATCTCTCTTCTCAGAATTGGGTCTTGCGCATCCAGCTGTTTCCTTAATGGTTCCACCTTGTCTCACAGCATCTCAAAGTTAGCATATCCAATACTGAACTTTTAGTTTTCCCCTAAAACCTCTTGAAAACTTTCCCACCTCAAGTGTTCCCTTGTCCTATTAAATGGTGACACCATCCACTCAGCTACTCAAACCGGAAATCCAGGAAGCATCATTGGCCATTTCTAAAGGGAAAGGTGGGGGTGGGGGTGATCTCCAGTACCACCACTTCCCTAGGTCATGCCATGGTTCCTGCCCTCTGTCCTCTGGCCCGTTCTAATGCATTCAATCTCTAAGGGGTCTCCTTGCTATCAGTTTTGCATTGTCCACGCCCTCTCCACAAAGCTGGGAGTGATCCATACATATATTAAGTACATATATTAAGTCCATTTACTTAAAAGGCCTCAACTGTTTTTCATCTGAGCCTTATATGAGTCATGTTTCCAGGAACCTAATGTACTCCTGCTACATGTGCTCAGTTTCCAGAGCACATCAGGAGCCTTAGCTTCGGGGCCTTGGGCACACCTGTTCCACCTCCTCATGGTCTCCCTCTCACTCCTTGTTGGCTTCTTTCCCTCCTCCAGGCCTCCACTCACACATCACCTGCCTAGTGCCATCCCTCCAGAAGCCCTGCACACAGAGCCCGCAGTCCTATTTCCCATCACAGACAAACACCCGTGTCCTTTATTCTGTATCAGTTGTCATGTTTATTGTTGTTTCAGATTAGAAAGTTCCTTGTAATTTTCCAGAATGTAGAGAGCAGGAAAATTTAAACTTATGCTAGATGGCTTTGTCTAGGTTCACTGTCCAATCAGATTGCTTGATTACAATCTCTCCTATTTATAGAATCAGTAGCATGTTGAGATATTATTTAGATGCATTATATAAAACACTTAATACAAAAGTTTCAAGTGCTAACACTCCTTCTTTACATGAGGAAAACAAATTTTAGATAAAATCACTTGCTGGTTTCACATAACCAGTTCTTTAGCAAAACCTAGAATCAAACTCAGTTTGTTCCCAAAGCAAACTGTGTGTTCTTCCTCCTTTCTTCTGCTCTCTCTCTATAACTACAGTCAACGTCAGCCTGCATGTCTTCACTCTTCCAAAATCCCAATTGCTATCATGATTCACTTGAACTTCATTGTTTCCATGAAAATGAAAAAAATGCAGTTTCCATGAAAAAGAAAAAAAATGCAAACTTCTCTCCTGCTCAAGAATTTATAACACTCCTTTCAGGACCAAAAGCAACAAAAGCAACTTTTCTTTCTTCCTTCCTTCCTTTCTTTCTTTCTTTCTTTCTTTCTTTCTTTCTTTCTTTCTTTCTTTCTTTGATTCATTTTTTGTTAGCCAAGTTAGTTACTAGCTTTGACTAGAAATATCTAGAAATTTCCTCCTCAGATCTGCTTAGCAAGAGGGTACTAAGTGACTGGAAGCCTGGATGGAGTCAAAACTCCAGGGTTATTAAGTACTTATTCATTAACAAAAGTCACTATAAATCTGTGTCCACGTGCTTTTCTAAGCACTTTGTATGGGTGTATTTTATTCACAGATTTTTTTGAGATACATGGAAATATTTTTATTAATTTTGTCCATGAAATCCACTTTCCCTTTCCATTATCATTGGTGTAGATTTTCTTCAGGGTTTTACCTCTTGCATGAACAATCTTGCATGGACAATAACACATGGTATTTATCTTTTTATTTCGCTATATACTACTGAAAGTCACTTCCTGTTAGACAAGCTCAAACATGCTCTTCCATTTTGCTTTCAAACCATTGCAAGATTTCTTTTCTGCTTCCATTACCATTTTATAAGTATATTGAAGCCAGAAAATAATTTACCCAACATCAGTCAACCAGGTTGAAACAGAGCCAGATTTGAAAATGAACAGTCTTCTATTTTTCCCTTACACTTAGGAGCACGGGAGATCTGAGCTCCTGGCCAGTGAGGAAGCTGTGAAGTGAAGAAGGAATGAAGAGGCCGAATGGACTCTCAGCTGCTGAGTGTAGGCCAAAGCCAGTCACCTCTTTCTATGGCCCTCTCTCTCCATTTTCCCTGACAGGCACTGACTTTCAGAGACCAGAAGAGGGAGAGAGCTCTGAAGGTGGTGAAGGCTGGGCCTGGGAAGGAGTAAGATGTAGAAAACCAAAGAGAACAGCAGAGGGGGAGTAGAATTTGATGGAGCGCCAACAGGAGGAAATTGAGATTAGTGAGCATTTATGGTCTTTAGAGGGATCCTGTCAGACACTTTCACTTGCATTATTTATCAAACCTCATAAAACTATCCTATTACCAGTCCCACTTTAGAGATGAGGAAACTTAAGTTAGGCAAAAATAAATCTCTTGCCTCAAATTAGACAGCTAGTAAATGGTGAAAGCAGAAGCATAAATCAAAGGACTGAGCACTTGCAATGAACCTTTTCTGGGGATTGAGGAGAAAAAGATAAATAATATTAAGAGGTAGCAACAGACAAATGCTCTTACAGAAGCTAGAAATGTATGGAGCTGGAGAATATCATGCTAAGTGAAATAAACCAGTCCCCCAAAATCAAAGGCCATATGTTTTCTGTGATATGTGGATGCTAATTCACAACAAGGAGGGCAGGCTAGGGAAAAAGAGAGGCATTTTGGATTAGGCAGAGGGGAGTGAAGGGAGGGGGAGAGGGGATGGGAGAAGGAGGGACAGTAGAATGGAGCAGACTTTATTAACCAATGAATATATGATTACATGACCAGTGTGACTCTACATCAGGTACAACTCGAAGAAGGACAGGTTGCACTCCATTTATGTATCATGTGTCAAGATGTGTTCTACTGTCATGTACAATTCATCAGAACGAATAAAAAATTAAAAACTAAAGAATAGTAGATGAAGGAAACACAGTGGGGACTCCAGCCCAGGCTGGGAATTCATGAGAAGCTCCTCGAATTCTTACAAGAAAAGGCATCTGAACTAAACAGAGACCAACACGTAGGCCAGAGAAGCAAGCAGAAGACCTGGAGCATTAGAGAGCCATTTGGGAGCAGAGTTCCTAGAGTTTTTAATTTCTAGCAAGCTGGAACCTGGTCATGTAGGCAGGGTGGTGGCCTTATGGTCATGAGGCTGGGAAGTTCTGAATCCCTCCGAGGTCGATGTCTTGCTTTAGATTCTTCAGGTGATTTCTGTAAAACTGTGGCAGTACTCTAGGATAAAGAAAACCGTAAGATGTATTCAGACACAGATTGCAAGGCAAAGGGAACATGTGATACCAGAGAAAAGGTGACATATATTTTCTCAAGAGCCCAACGTAGAGGTCCTGTAAATACTAGGTGAGTTGGACAAATATACTAACAGAATCTGTCTTGGTTTAAGTAGTAGAGCCAGGAGTCAGAGTGTTTGTTCAAAAGACTCGTTAAGAGGGTGCCCTGAGGACAAGGAGAGGGAAGGAAGTAGGATAGAGGAATGATGTGTCCATTTAGGTGTGATCTAAGCTGGATCAAAGGATATCCAGAAAGCAGGTACAGCAGTACGTGTAATTATGCCTGTAAGGATGTTTCAGGACCAGCATGGAGTCAGGAGACAGAGTGGAGAAGATCCACCCTCAGGGTGGGCAGGCAGCATCCTATCTGCAGGAACCAGATGGAACACAAAGCCAGAGGAACAGTGGATTTATTCTCTCCATCTCTAACAGTCAGAAGGGTATCTAGAGCCAGGATACCCTTCTTGTACCCTTGAACAATAGAATTCCAGGTTCTCCATTTGGTCTAGTGCTAGTACCCACCAACTCCTATGCGTCCTCAGATCTCTGGCCTTGGACTGAGAGTTCAACCACTGGTTTTCTTGGTTCAGAGGACTTTGGACTTGGAGCCACATTATGGGCCTTCCTGCTTCTCCAATTTGAAACAGCATGCCATGGGACTTCTCAGCCCCTGTGAGTCGATTCCCCTGATAAATCCTCAGTCGTCTGTCTACCTATATGCCATCTATCCCATTGGCTCTGTCTCCCTCAAAAACACTAATAGGAAGGGGAAAGGGCTAAGCAAAGGTGTGTTCTCAGGTGGAGACAAGATTCAATACGGCTCCACGTGGAATTTCCAGTACAAACAACACACATTCTATTCATCTGGAAGAAAGAATCTGTGTTTGACAGAGGGACGTTCTCAAAAAAGCGTCAGCTTGAGTTGTTTTGACCAGCTGGGAGAAGGTGCCGTCGTTGGTAAAGAGGACTGGAATCCACTTCAATGGTGGTTTTCGAAGTGCATCTCATAGAGAATGCCTTAGAAATACAAACTCTCAGATCCCATGCGGACTGAATCACAAACTCTGGGAGATCAAGAAAAAAAAAAAAAAAGGCTCAGATGACTTTATCCCTGCTGAGGATCACAGAGCTAGTTAGTCCTTAAGTCCAAATTAAATTTGAATTTACCTGGCTCTTTCTTCTATGCAAGCACTTCTCAAAATGTAGCCATGCAACAGACAGCCTGATGCATCTCTGCACTTGGACTCCAGGCACCAGTCTTGAGAGAAAATCCCCAAGGTGACTTTGTGCTGTGCTCACTGTATTTTCTGAAGACTTCTAATCTCTTCAATGTTTCTTGCCTAACACTCACAAAAAAAAAAAAAAAAAAAAAAAAAACCAAACTGGTAGTCTGAGGAAGCACATGCCCCTTTGAGAAGATATATTCCAGATCAAGATGAATGACCGCATTCTATGGATGCCAGAACTGGACCTCTGCGGGAGAGATGGGAATCGAAGATGCTTAACCTGATGATCTCTTAAGCCCCAGCCACAGGACTCTATGATTTAAGCCACGCTTTTCAAACTTGCTGTGTAGTTTTTATGGGTTAAATTGTGTATCCCAGAAATATATGTTGAAGCTCTTTCTCCCAGTATGTAGAATTTCTTTTACCCAGTATCTCTCAATATGACCTTTTGGGGGAGAAAGATCATTGTAGGTTTATTGTTTATAATGATGTCATTCTGAGGAGGGTGACCCTTAATCCTTGGAAAACCCATGTCATTAGAAATGGGAAAGACAGTATGAAGACAGACTCACAGAAAGATGTCAGAAGCAGAGGCAAGAATGAGGCAGCTAAGAGACAAAGAAGAGCAGGATTCTGCTGGGGCGGGGCACAACCCAGCCAGCACCTTGGTTTCAGACTCCCAGCCTCCAGAACTGTGTGGGAGCAAATGCCTGTCGTCTTCATCCATGGGGTCTGTGGTTCCTTGTGTGGGTGGGGCAGCACCAGGAAGCCAGTGGACAGCTGATGATGGGGAGGTTGACTGCTTTCCTTCCTCCGGGGCTCACACCATGTCATTGTTCCACAGGAGAGCCTGGACCGGACACCCGGGACTGAACACAGCCTCTCAGATCCAAAGGCCTCCTGTCTTCCCGGAGTGTTGATGACAACTCCTGGAATTCTCTGTCCTTCCCCTCCTCCACTGGTGAGGACTAGCTGTGTGTCCCGCTGCCTTTATTATGAGGCCACCTTCCAAAGAGAACCCTGTAATGCTCCTGCAAGGGTGCTTCACACTCTGCCAGAAATTACATCAGAACCAGAAAGTTCTAGCATGGGAAAGAGGGAGGCTTAACATATATATGTGTTGTTAACATACGTGTGTGTGTGTGTGTGTGTGCATGTGTGCACGCGTGTGGGGAAGTGGGTGTGTGTATGACATTTTTAAAACATTGCCTCTGAGTAGTTACTGTCAGTTACACGGACCAAATCTCAAGGCCAGAAGCTGCTGGAAGGTTGGTGTTTACTTGACAGGACCCAAACATTTGTAAATCCAAGATTAAAACTAACACATATTGCAGGAGGAAAGGCCAAACCCAACTCCGTGTCTGTCAACCCAGAATCAATGTCAGTCCCTCTATGGCATATTTTGAGCCTGAATCTCGGATGAGTCAGAAAAGTGTTCCTTTTTAGATAATAGTGAAATCAGGCCTTAGAGGATTGTTAGTCAGCAAAATTCAATTTTGGTAAGGCCGTGCTCTGGGGAAGGAAGTGAAGAGATAGACCAGATTTAGACCTGTCAGAGGCAAGAAGCAGCAAGGAACACAGGGAAAGGTCCAAACCTCTCTCCTGCCTGAAGTGAGTGGAGGAGAAGCTGGAGCAAATGGAATGAGAAGAAGGACCCGCTTATTTTGCAAAGTTCTGTGAGCTCCTTCCAATTGCAAGATCAGCATATGGATGCTGCCTTACCCACGGCATGCCTCCTGGAAGGTCCACGTCCAGAACCTGACAGCACCAAATGCTGACCAGGCTGCGAGGCACCGGGACACAGGTGCATTGCTGGTGGGACCGTAAAACAAAAGAGCCACCTTGGAAGAGGTGTTGCTGTTTCTTTCAAAACTGAACACGTTCCTCCCACACAATCCAGCAATCACACTCCTTGATATTTACCCAAAGGAGTTGAAATCTTCTGTCTACACACAACCTGCACACAAATGTTTACAACAGCTTTGATCTTAATTGCTAAAACCTGGACAACCAAAATGAATTTTAGGAGGTGAATGGATAAACAAACTGTAGTACACCCAAACAATGAAATATTATTATTCCATGCTAAAAAGAAGTGAGCTATCAAGCCATGAAAAGACATGGAGGGAACGTAAATGCATACCACTAAGTGAAAGAAGCCATCTGAAAAGGCTCTGGACTGTGTCATCCTAGCCATGTGACATTCTGGAAAGGGGAGAACTATGGAGCCAGTAAGGACAGTGGCTGCCAGAGATGGGGAGAGGGATAAACAGAATACAGAGGATTTTCAAGGCAGTGAAACATTTATATAATTGATCTATGGACCATACATTTGTTAAAACCCATAGTATGCACAAGCTTCAAACTTGGTGCTAACTGCGGACATTGGATGATTATGATATACGGATGTAGGTTCATTGACTTTAACAAAGGTGCTAGATGTTGATAATGAAGGAAGTCATACATGTGTGTAGGCAGGGGGTGTGTGGGAAATCTCTGTATGTTCTCAGTTTTGCTATGAATCTAACACAGTTCCAAAAAATATAAAGCTATTAAGGGGGGGGGGGGACTGCCTTATAGTGTCTTCCTTGGGTTATCAGACTGCTTCCCCTGACAGGTGACGGTCTCTTTCAGCCATAGCCCCTCCTTCGGCAGCCTTCTCATCCGCCCGGAAGGCTCCCTTACTCCCTGTCTCAGAAACTCCAGCCCAACATGCGCCCTATTTTCCAGTGGGTGATGCAGAGGCAGCTCTCCCCCAGAGCTTGTGGGTCCGGCTGTCACTGCTCCTCCCCCAGCTCCTTCCATATGATGATGAATTAAAAACCGGCTGCTATGCTTCTCCTTGTCAGTCACCAGATGGAGAACAAAGCAAAATATGGCCAGGAGAAGGGAAGGTAGGAAGAGTGAGTTAGCTGTGTTGCCCTTTTTAAACTCTCAACAGCCCCCCAAAGCCTGCCTAGGGTAAATGCAGTAATGAATGATAGACTTTCAATAGCTAGGGCTCAAAACACTGATGAGATATTTTAAATTATTATATAAAGAGTCCTAAGACCGCCTTCTGGCCTCACTTCATTTGGCGCTTCCCTTTGCTTTAAAATGTTAATAATACCCACTAAGCAAACAACAGAGGCTCAAAACCTTTGAGAAACTTCAAAATTAAAAGTATGACATCTTCACTCTCTGAAGTCATTATGGCATTATGTACCTTACTTCACTGAATATATCTGAAGAGGTAGGATCTGTAAAGGAGCTGAAACTCTTTTGTTCTGTTTCCCTCCATTAACTGCACTGGGCTCTCTCCCAGGCTCAGGCCAGCAGGCTCTGGTGATCAAGTCCTGAAAAGGGCACTGTATTTACTCTTGGCACTAATAGTGGTGGGAGGGAAATGGATACCACTGTGGAGAGCGCAGGGGCAGGAGGATCAGCAGCCTGCTATGGGCTCCCCAAGGGATGTCTTGAAGGACTGAGAGCTTGCCAGGCATGGTATGGAAAAGAAGGAAAGTGGCAGGTCCATGGCCGATCCTTAGATTAGGTGGAGCAAAGGCAACAGCATATTCAGAAAACATCAAACTTCAAATGTGGGTCAGCAAAGATATAAAGGAGGAGGATTAAGGGGTAGAAAAGTGCTTAATGGAGGCTATTTTAAAATAGTGTACATTTGGTCTTGCAATGGAAAGCCCCGGATGGATTTTAAACATAGGATGGTAAGATCAGATCAACTTCAGAAAAGTTCTCTAGTGGCAATAGGAGAGATGTTTTATAGAGCACAAACGTGGAAGTGGGGTGTCAACTATCGAAGGAGCAAATGCCAAATATCTAGAGTTGAGTGTAGAGGCCCAAGGAGGCAGTGACCTTAAGCCTGACTCTCTGCAAACGGTACAAAGTGAACTAATTTGGTATCGATTTACTTGGGGGAAGAATGGGTAAAGATATTCCCAGAAACGTGAATACTTTTTTCAACTCCTGTTCCTCTGTTACACAATGTTGGTATGGATAGAATGCTAGAATTAAAAAAAAAAAAAAAAAAAAAAAAACATTTGGATAGTCTCTAGACAAATTTTCTGATGTAGAGGGAAAACAGTGTTAGATATTAACTGATTTTTTTCTGCTTGGTCATTTTTTCCTTGCTTGCCAACATTCCATCATTAAACATTTTGTGAAGCTGGCCTAAAAAAGAACCAGCCACAAACGATTCCTGTGGGAAACACTGGTTAAATCCTGAACAATGGCTTCTGAAATCGGTTTTTGAAAGCCTGGTGCAGGATTTTGAAAGCCCATAGCAGAGGGGCAGTAACTAACTCTCTGTTGCCCAACATGTAGCAATATGTTTTATTCTTTTCCAGATCTATTTCCTAATTTCAAAGGACAATTTGGGCAAGTCCATGACTTTAGATCCCCTCTTGGTTTGAATAGCAAGTCCTATTTTTAGTAATTTAAACTTTCAAGTACTACAATTGTCCGTCTGAGAATAAGTCCAGAGTTCTTTCTCTCATCCCGGTGAAGACTTTGTTCTCTGGCCCAGTACTGACCCAGCTCAGGAAATTCTCTCTCTGAAGGCTCTTCCTGAAATGAGGGTCAGTATGGAGAAAGGGACAGGATTATTTGTCACTCTGGGGTTCTGCTGTCATGGCCCTCTTTGGGCTGGTGCTGAGCACCCACAATGCCCCTCCTGAGGGATGTACCCACGTGCTTCTCCTTCCAAGGAGTCCTCGTGTGGGTTTTCAGGACTCCCTAGTGCTATCCTCATGGTGGCACGGATCCTCATACTGACCATCTGACTGTAATATGGTTCCTTCCACCTCCATCTCTGCTCCTGGGAACACTTCCACAGACCCTGCTGGCTTCCCCTTTCCCCTGAAGGATGCTCAATTGGATGTCTGTGAGATGACTCAGCCCAGCACCTGTCCATTTGGACTACTCTCAAACATCCTGCTGCACCAAGCCCCAGGAGGTAGTCTGCCCTGGGTGGCCCTGTTTCCTTGCCCTGATAACACCTCTAGCCACCAGCTGCTTCTGGACGGGAAGTGGACACCCATTTCTATGGTTTCTAGGCAGCCTGGATTGCTCTCTCCTGGGAGTGAGTAGCCCCTTACACTGTGTACCCTGATGGGTTGCACTCCAGTGACCAATGGACCTTTGGCAGCTCCAAGATGTCCACCTGGGAAACTGATGCCAACCACTTTCTGGCTGGCACCCTGGAACTCTCTGAGTTATTCTTTGGGGAAAACCCCACCCTCTCCGAGTGCAAGAAAAGAGACAGAGCTTCAGGTGTGTTTACTATTGCAATTTTTTCTTGTCCTTGTGATTTCTGGTCTCCTGTTTGCATACATAGTTTGTGAAGGATAATGGGGGTCACAAGGGTGGCTTGGCAATCTCTTCTTTGGCAACAAAAGAAAAGGTAACTGGCAGCAACTTGGTGTGCTACTTAAGAGTGTCAGAATTTACTGTTCTCCAGTTGAGGCTTCAGTCAAAATTCCAAGACCATAGGAAAAGCCCCATTGCGAACTCCTTTTTTTAAAACTTTAAAAATTGGAAAGGACTTTTATCACTGTCATTCGTTGTTGTTTTTAGCTCTTAAAAACGGCAGTGCCCAGAATATAGAGTCCAGCTATCAGCCATCCAGTGGGGAAGGAGAAATGCTGACACAGAAACTCTAATAGCTAAGCAAGGAATGACAAGAGGAAGTTCTGCATCCCACCAAGGCTATGAGAAGGCTCAGGGAGAAGTGCATCTCCGTGCGCAAGGGGAGGTGGGAGAGCTGTGCTCCATGCTTCATTTGGAGATTGAAACTTTGGAAGTGAAAGGTAATAGGAATCATTGAATAAGTTTGAAGGATTCAAAGTGGAGAAAGTGTTTTTCTCTTTCTTTCTTTCCTCCTCCTCCTCCTCCTCCTCCTCCTCCTCCTCCTCCTCCTCCTCCTTCTTCTTCTTCTCCTCTCTCTCTCTCTCTCTCTCTCTCTCTCTCTCTCTCTCTCTCTATCTATCTCTATCTCTATCTCTCTCTCTCTCTCCCCGGGCTGCTAAAAGCCACTTAGGGAATCCATGTTCCTTGCAAGGAGCTGTTGGGTAGAGCAGCAGGAGCTAACTGTAGGGAGATAGAGCATGTACCTGAAGAGTCTCCTGCAATCCAGCTGTCACAGGAGCACATTCAGAAGTGCTGGAAGTGTTGGCAAGTAAAAAGAACCCTCCAAGTTGTAGGAAGAGGAGGCAGAGGGTTAAAGGTGGAGGATATGAGGAGTCTGTCAAGTGGGTAATGACGGATTCTCCAGGGACAAGGTTGATGACCAAGACCTGATAGACCAAGACCTCAGTGGTGGCCTGTAAGATCACACAGTGGGCCACAACTCCTTGCTCACCTCCCTTCCCACCTTGTCCCCAGATGAGATCATGAGTTAACACAGTTGTTAACAGACTTCTTCTAAACCCTGATGCTGCCTGAGAAGGAGAAAGGGAAAGGGGAGGAATTGGGAGAAATGGATTTCAACTAGTTAAATGCAATTAGATTTTAAATAAAAAGACTGAATTACTTTAACTTTCAAAATTTAGTTTTCTATATCAGAAACAAAAAACAACCTGGTAACTTCTGATCTAAGCTTAACTGAGGTCCTGAGAAACAGAGAAATTCTTTGTATAGTCCTGACTTTGCACTGAGTTTTGAAGATAAATACTTAGAAGACAGGATTAAGGGACATGCCTCAGAATCTACATAGAGTTTGAGATGAAACCAGATCTCTGCTGTTGATTTTAATCATCACCTAACACCAAAGGGGTAATTTCCAGAATCACCATGGAAGGACTTGGAGCATTTAAAGAAGAAAGATCTTGCCAACACATTTCCTTTGGATTAGATGAATCCTGCGCTGCACAGCCAAGCTGTGCAAACACAGCCAAAACCCAAATCTCTAAATAATATGTTCCTTTCCTTAATCTTCATCTATTTGAACACACATCCATGTGCCCTCAAATTTGCACCAGAACATTCAGAAAGTTTGTAGCACTGGAGTTCCACTGTGTGTGGATGGAGGTAATAACGTGTGGCCATTTAGTAAGGAGGCTCTAGAAAACCTATGGTAGGGGTCAAATCCTGAGTCCATCTTTTACTAGAAGTTTAACCTTCGGCAAATCCCTGAAGTCCTATGCATCCCAGATTCCCCTTTGTTAAGATCAGGGTAATTATAGCCTCCCATGAATTACCACCATCTTGAACAAATGTTATCTAGAGAGGAGAATACATCAAGGAGTGAGCTCCCCATCAGTTTAGATAGTCGAGTTTTGGCTGGACAGCCACATGGTGGGGATGTTGCATTGGACAGAGTAACTGTTGTTCCTTTTCGTCTTTGAAACTTCTTGAGAAGTGAAGAAGGCCTAGTGCCAAGAACAGAATCCACTTTGAGATAAACCCAGTTGATGGTTCTCTCTTGGAAAAGGAGGCCAAAGGCATACAATCGACTTAAAGTTAGAAATAGGCCAAGTCAACCTTCTTGTTGACTCAGCAGCCATCCTGGAGTGTCCAGTCCACATACCTCGGCTGGAGTCTCAGCATTTGCTCTTGGCTACGTGATCTTGGGCCACTCAGGTAGTGGATGTGGTTTGCAGTTTCTTCATTTCTAAAATGGGTGTGATGGTGTTTTTCTCAAGAAGTACTTGTAAGGATTAAATGAGCCAACATGAAATTGCTTTGGAAATGGTAAATCACAGTATGAATATAGGTATTATCATTTGCAGAGTTCAAATTACACTATACATCATTAGTTCTGAAAATAACATATGTAACCTCAGACTCTGGCTGAGACTACGTACGCTAGTATTTCAAACATTGTGATGGGTATAGAATCTGGAAAAAACTGCCATTTCAAAGGTTCCTGCAGATTTTCACCACTACTCCAGGGTGGAGACTTTGATTTATATTGAAGGCAGGCAGTGGCTTTGCACAGAGGAAGAAGCACACTTGAGTGCACGCACACACACACACACACACACACACACCCCAAAGGCCTGGGCCAAATATTTATGCAAATATAAATCAGGTCTCACCTATTGCTATTGGGAACAATGAGTTCATCTCCAATGCCTGTGTCTTAAAAAGAACCTGGAGGGCTGGGGCTCAGTGATAGAGTGCTTGCCTAGCATGTGTGAGGTACTGGGTTTGATTCTCAGCACCACATAAAAATAAATAAATAAATAAAGGTATTGTGTCCATCTACAACGAAGAAGAAGAAGAAGAGGAGGAGGAGGAGGAGGAGGAGGAGGAGGAGGAAGATGAAGAGGAGGAGGAGGAGGAGGAGGAGGAGAAGACCCAGTAATTCACTGTTTCTTCCCTTTATAAATCTTAGATAGCCTCTTTTAGGATTTTCTCTACCAATTTTCAATCAGATGCTTATGGAAACCCTGTTCCTAGAGACAGTGCTGACAAACACACACAGGACAACTGGAGTTTACTGGTTATTATAAGACAGAAAAAGTAAGCAAAAATTAGCAACACAACTTGTAATGATAAATATGTTACGGTAATAAGTACATAAAAATGCTATGGGTATCTAGAAGAAGAGGACCCTGCATGCAGAGTTGGGGGAGATTTAAGTGAAAAAGGGATACTTAATCTGAACCTGGAAAGATGAACAAGAGTACCACAGATGACTGCAGAACATGCAGGAATGAATGTTTCTTCATGTGGTTGAATGTGGTTGATTTGAAAATAAATGCTATTTTCTCTGGGTGAATTTAGATGACAATATCTATAAATGATTGCATATTCTTAAAGAGTTCTACGCATTCTCCTTCAGGAAAAGAGCATCAGGAGACGTAAACTGAGAAGGAAGGCTCTCTTAAGGTCAAGGACGTGGACACCATGCCCTTTGTCTCATCCTGGAGGAGGTGACTCAAGACTAGGCTCAATGATAACTGGACATGTCACTTCATGTGTGGCATCAGGAAGTGTAGTGTCCTTGGGTTGACTACATTAGCAGCTTCACTTGGTGCCCCAAAACAAGGTCACTCCCAAAGAAGGCGTTTGATCTTAAGTGGATAATGCCACCGTATCATCCATGAAAAGGTTGATCCTGGGAAACAAAACGAAGTCTCGGTTTTGGCAGCTTTAACTAAGTGTGAGCTGGCCTAGAAACTGAACCTGAAGATAACCAGGGCCATGGCTATTATCACTTGTCCTTTTGGGATATCAGTGGTTCCTTCTTTCTTTTCCCATCTTCCAATACATTTATTAAGATTCAAGCCTGGTCTCAGCTGTTTGCATCAGTGGACTCTTCTCCTTCCTTGTTGGGAAGTGGTAGACAAGAGTCTCCACGTGGGGCCTGGGGTAGTGTTGGTGCAGTGACCCCCCACAGGAGTCAAGTGTATCCAGCAGCATGGGGACCGCGCAGTGTCTAAACATGGTGGCGATGCTGAATTTTACCTGGGTCCTGTGATCCTCTAAATCCTCTAAGTGATGGTAAGAAACACCAGAGCCATTTATTAGTACTGTGGAAGACAGCTGAGGGCAAGGAACCACTCTCTTCATAAAGCTTAGATGAGACTCACGGGTGCCCCCTTATTTATCTTAAGAGCAGAAAGAGGTCCTCTGAATTCCCACTCCTTATCTGCTTATCTTATGCTTCCCTCTTCTCTGCTCCTCACAGCAAAACACCTGTTAGTCCATCTTTGCTAAACTGTATTTCTTTCCTCCAAGTTCCTGAATCCCGACCTCACCCTAAAACAGAACGCAGCCCTTCCTTAACACTCCTCACAGGAACAGGCTATTCTCAGGGTCACACATTCTCTTTCATGTTGTGACCAAGCTACCCTTTCATCCCACTTGCATATATTTTGTTCTTTATGTCCATGTTTACTTCCTATTATAAAAAATTAAAAAAAATTTTCCCCAAAAACCTCCGTTATAAACTTGAGTTCATTACACGATTAGAGTTATCCTGATGGAAATAGGCAATAGTCCTCTCTCCTCCTTACAATATCCTTTCCGATTTTGTTTTTTTGTTTTTTTCTTTACTAAGTCTGGATTTGTTTTTTATTTGACAGTGATGAGGAGAAAAAAAAAAAAAAAAAGACCTGAGTGGAAAAACTCACAAGACTTCCTGAAACGTGAGTCAGCCTCCTGGAGAACTTCAGAAAGAGGAAGGATTATATGAAGAAGACTAATTGTTCACAGCTCTCAAGTGGCCATAATTTTGGTATTAAATATGAAATGCATTGTTATTTTGCGAACAGATTTTGAGAACAGGACATTTGAGTGACATACAAATATTTTTCAATAGGAAAGACACTGCAGGTGTCACACCCAGCCAGCTTACAGCAATTCTTGCTCCAACACTGGGAATTGCTCTAGCATTAAAATCTCGCCTCTTATGAGAAATACACAGTCAAGAAAAAAAAAAAAAATTCCTTATCTCCAAAGGCAAAGATTTTGCCTTTGGCAGAACATAGCTAGAAATAACTCCTCTTTTCCCACACGCCAGGAGAGAAAATCCCTAAATCTTTTCTCAAAAGTGACCCCAATGCCTCTGACACACTTGAAAAGTCAACATGTCCTCCCTGTCTCCACCACTTGGGATGCTCAACCTTCCCTCGTGGACGCGGTGTCAATCACCAACAAAAGCAACAAATTAACTTGTCAACTCTCACGTTTACTTAGTTAACTATGTCATCCTTGGGAGTAAGAAACAGCAGGTATGAAGGGAAAGGAGTACTTTCAGAGTCACACAGACCTAGATTCAAATCCAGCCCCTGGCACCTACCTCTGCGGTCATCTTGAAGGAAGGGTAAATGAAATTAACGTGCTTGTTGCTAAAATGGGGGTAACAATAGCCCTCTCAGATCATTATTATGAGGATTGATAATCACTAAAGACATTATGAAAAGCATTTGGTCTTGAGTTGATGGCCACTAAATAGCACTTTGTTTCCCTTTTACTCATACAGAGCACATTTCCCACCAGATCTTACATTTTGTCTAGGTTCAGTCCAAAGCAATGATTAGCACTCATCACTAACTAAAGTCCTTTATTTGACCAATCTCAAATATTTCAGTTAGAGTCTCTTTATGAAAGCACCAAATCGAGTTCTAGTAATTTAGAAAACCATTTAAATCCAACACCGAAGCAGAAAGATTATTGCTGATTTTCTCCCTTTTCCTCCATTTACCTAGTTTTTATTTTTTAAATTGTGCCTTTGTTCCCATTCCTGGCCTTCCCATGAGACGGTCAGTGTTACCAAACTTGACTAAGCCAGGCAAAGTGGCAGCCAGGGCTGCTACAGCCCACGGGTTTATGGCCAGGGAAGTGAGTGACTGGGACCCAGGTAGTTTCCAGGACTTACAGACCTGGGGCTGAAGAAGCAGCTGATTGGTCAATATACTCTTTACACAAAGAGGAAGGAGCACATAAAAGAAGTAAATATAATGGGAGTTATATTCTTCTTTACAGGGGAAGAAAGTGCAAACAACATGCCACAAATAAATTTTGTGATTTGGGGATTGGAACTGCAAATATTGATATGAACTCTTCTATATAAATTACACAGTTTACTCTCATGAACTTACACATATGCATAACACGCACACATATACGTGTGTTTTAAAATCTTAAGTTTACATCAATACTTCCAATTCCAAACAAAAATTAGATAGTTATGTATATCTAAACATGTATGGAGATATAGATAATATAGTAATATGTTTATAGTCATATACTTATGTACATATATGCATATGCAGGTACATGTTGGTGTGTCCTGTGGACATGTGTAAACGGATTTACTTCCTGATTTGCCTGCCAAGAAGGTCCTCAAGCAGTGTGAGCTCAGCAGCAATGAGCATGCCAAGCACCCAGACCTTGGATTCTAAATATCCTTCTTAACTAAATGCTTCTTGGAGAAATGACTGATTTGAAGGCTGCAACAAGAACAGGACAAGAATTTGGGGACCTTATTTTGTGCTGAAAATACAATACAAGGGGTTGTCACAAAATGATGAGTGTTTGTCAAAAGGATCAAGAGCCATTTTGGAAGTGGGCCTAATGGCTAATTATGAAATCATTTTAAGAAGGCATATAAAGATAATAATTGATTGCAACCTGTTTAATATCACCAGAGTTCCTAAGCTTTTACTGAAGTAAATAAACGTATACATAAATTAACAGAGAGAAACTCTTCCTTAAAGTGTCAATCAATAAATGCAATAGAGACGATGAAATTAGAATATCATTTACATTCACTGTGTTAACAATTGATTCACACAAGAATTGTAAGTGGCTGCTAAACCAGTGAGTAAATGTTTTGGCCAAGAGCAGGATAATTATGCCATCTCAAAATATTATTCCACCAGAAATTATAATCACAAGGAGAAAACACTACATACCATTGCAGCCACTCTGCAGAATGAATCTCCACCTGAAACTTGGTTTAGAGGTCAAGACTCAAGACGCCACACACGCCCAACTGGGTATGAAAGGCTCATGACGCACATCGTGAAACACACCTGAGGACAGGGGAGGTTCCCCTTCTACCCACCACCTCTCAGGATTCTTTGTGCCAATGACCTCATCAGGCCAGATGTTTTGATAGAGAATCACCAAAAACCTTGTTGGACTGGGAGGAATTCTGCAGGAGATGACGTGTTCGCGGCATAGTATCTGTGGTCACTGACCTTCAGCCGGGGGAAGTCGGGAATCAAGCCCCCGACAGCTTTCAACAACTTAAGCTGGAGGTCAGGGCTCTCTGTTGTTTATTCTGTTTCAACCTGTGGGGAGGAAAAGAAGAGAGAGGAGGAGGAGGAGGAGGGGGAGAGAGAGCTCGAGCCAGCGCTAGCTACCCACACACTCATGGGAAAGAACTAAAGCATTTCTCAGGTGAGGATGGTTGTTGAGAGGTAAATTGAAGCAGGGGGTAGTGAGGACAGGAAGGTAAGGAAGTGCCTGTCATCTCAGAGTGGGTGGCAGTAAAAAATAGCTTGAGATGACTCATAAAGTCCCTCTTCCATTTTTGAGCCACATACCTTATGTTGCCAAAATCTGCTCCAGAATGAATTAATCATAAGAGGCCTGATTACAACCCAAGCCCTTTAGCCTAGATGCCACGGGGCGGTGGCCTCAGAAGCCTAGCTGGCAATTAATTGACTCCCAGCAACAGATACTGTTGTTCCTATCGCCTGTCTCCTGGCTCTTGTTTCCACTTTGGTATAGAAACAATACCTCCTAACCTCTCTCTTAGAATATTTAAACAACCTTTTAATTGGTCTTCTTCTTAGACTTCTCCTCCCTGCCCATATACAATGCTGCAATTTTGTTGAATTGTCTGAAACTAAACTACAACCCTGCTACTCTTCTTATTAACGCTCCCCCCATGACCTCTTGTTGTTTAAGGTGAACATCCTCCCTGTCTAACCATGGAAGGCCCTCTATGATCTGGCCCTTCTGGCCATATGCCCATATGTTAAAGTTTACCTCAGGTACAATTTTCACATGTTATGCTCATCAATCAAAGACAGCTGTTATATACTTAAATATTTGGTAACTGTTCCTTGAGTGAATAAATGACAGATAAGAAAATGACTGGACATCCTAAATGTAGTTGAACATTCTTTTTAAAAAATTTTTTAAGAGACAAGGTCCTGATTAGTTGCCCAGGCTGGCCTTGAACTTGGAATCATCTTGTAGCTGGGGCTACAAATTCACACCACTGCACCAGGCTTCAATAGTCTAGAAATGTCCTGAGTCACTTGTAGTTTGCAGAGGAGTTCAAAGAACAAGTCACCTCCACTGAGTAGCTATGTGTTCTCTGCACTCAGTGTTCATACAGTTGGGAACAAAAGACTCTTCTGCTCATAAGTAAGTTTCCAGGCAGATGTTGGTTTAGAGAAGTTTCAATACCAGAAAAACCTTGAGGCTAAGTGTGCTGCTTAAATTTCCCTTTGTTCAAACCTACACCTGGATAGAGATAAATATGTCGTTTTTCTACATAAACATAACCCTGGTGAGTAAATGTCCACCTCAAGTGATTTCAAACCATAACTAAGGAAAGATTATACAGCAGTACATTACTGTAGTTTCCATCTCTCCTTTACTCCCAGTACATCTTATAGACAGTAAGATTTATTTTCCCTTAACACCAGTCTCCCAACCTCCCCTTGCATCTGGCTTTAATATTCTCCCTCTCAGTTAACAGTTCAGCATTTTGATAGATACACACTAGTAATTAACAGAGACCTTTCATTAGTCTACATAGGAATGCACAAAGGTGGGATTTCAGGAACCAAAGCAATCTAAGAAATCATCAGAGGCAGAATTGACTAAAAGTTTGTTTATGGCATATTACCTTGATCTTTATTAATTGTTATTGGATCTTTGGGGTATTTATGTTAAGCAAGTCTTCTCTGGACACTGTAGAAGCATCCTGCTTTAGTTTAACTCTGTGGACGGTGCTAACTTTGATGCCCATGCACAGTTGATTCTTCCCCACTAAAATATGAGCCTGGAAATAAAAATCCTATGTTCTTGGCTATTCAGATTCTCTCTGAGCATTGGCATTTGTTTAGAAACCCATCTTTCTGAATGTATTCAGAGCTGTTATATTTATGTATAACAGGGAATGAGAAAGGTAATAAAGCCAAGATCTATTGCCTAGTAATAGCCATGATTCCATAGACATTAAAGGGTATTTGTAATTTAGTCCCAATAATATGGCCTAATGCCCTCTCTTTGTGTTGCTATTGATTTTTCAATAGTAGGATAGCACCAGAAAACCTCTCAGGGCTCAATTCTCTCTGCTGAAGCCAGCAAAGAACAAAAGCAGGTCTCATCCACAGGAGCCTGGCTCAGAAAAATGCCTTCTGGTCCAAGGGCTACGCAACTCTCTGGCTTAGCCGCTTGCCACATACAACTTCCGTGTGCAACCCTATCACTACTCCTCAAAAAATAGATAGATAGATAGATAGATAGATAGATAGATAGATAGATAATTTAAAAAGCAATGTTCATTAAAAAAAGTCTTCTGTTAATTGGCAGCTGCTGATGAGGAAACCCCAAGAAGCAGTAACCCTTACCATCTATCACTTTAGGAATAATGTACTGAATGCTCCATCACCTAAGAAACAGACTTAATGACCAAGGTAGCAAAATAGAGAACCTAAAAGTAAATCCACACAACTTGTCAATCAATCTTCCAAGTACTCTAAGATCACACGGTGGGGAAAGGATAGTTTCTTTAAAAAAAAAAAAAACGGTTATGGGAAAAACTGGACATCCACATGCAGGGGAAAAAAAGATCATTATTTCACAACATTCACTAAAAAATCAATTCAAGATGGATTGATGACTTAAATTCAAGACCTAAAACCATAAAATTATTTGCAGAAAAGATAAAGAAGAATCTTCTTGACTTTGGTCTTAGAAAGGTTTTCTTGGCTAAGAATCCAAAGACATGGGCAAAGAAAAAGAAAGAAAGAAAGCAGAAATAAGCAAGTCAGCAAGTGAGATTGCATCAAACAAAAAAATCTACGTGGCAAAGAAGACAAACAACAGCATGAAGAGACAACCTGTGGCATGGAAGAAAATAGTGGCAAACTACATATCTGATAAGAAGTTAATATCCCAACACATACAGGGCTCGTAAGACAGAATAGCAATAAGTAGACAATAAATAAATAACCTAAAATTAGGCAAAAAACCTGAATGATGAAAATTAGCACAATTATGGAAACCCCCCACCCTGCCAAGCAAATAGAACAATAGAACTACCATATATCCATCAATCCTACTTCTAGGTCTGTATCCAAAGACACTGAAACCGGTATCTTAAAGAGCACATTCAACCCCTACATTCATTGCAGTATTATTCACAATATCCAAGATAAGGAAACTGCCTAAGTGTATCATATATGCACAAATATTGTTCAGCTCTAAAAACAGAAGGAAGTCCTGCGGTTTGCAACAACATGATTGACATGGTACTAAGTGGAACGTGTCAGGGACTGAAAGACAAATGTAGCTTCATCTCACTTATAGGTGGACTATAAATAGTAGGTAGGTGATGGTTGTGGCTGGAGGAGGGGGAACGGAGACATGTTGGCAAAGGGCACAAGTTTGAATCAAACCCAGTGACTAAGCTGGGGAAGACTGGCGTGTAGCAATGTGAGCACGGCTATCAGTGGATCTTATGTCCTTGACACTCTCTGAAAAGTCTTAAGTGTTCTCACTACACACACACACACACACACACACACACACACATACACACACACAAGAAGAAAAGAGAAAAGAAAATTGTGATTATATGGAATAATGGATGCACCAAATACCCGATTGTGGTGATTATTTCACTATATATAAGAAATCATCACGTTATACACCATAAATATATACAAGCTTACATATTATAGACTACCCCAAATTGGGGGGAGGGAGGTCAAATGAGATTAAATTTAATAAAAATCAGGGAATGTTGCAAAAAAGAAAAAAGATATTTTTTTACAACATGACACTGGCTTTCTGTTACTTCTGTGTCCCCAACATCTCTCCAGATCTCCAAACCTCCCCACTCCTTCCAAGGATGTTTCCAGAAGCTTGGAGAAGGATTTGCATAGATACCAGACAAAGGGTTTCTTTCTGTTTATTATAGATCGAGTGAAATGTTTGAGGGTTACTCTGCCACCTTTCTTTCATAAAGAAAGAGGCAATAAAATCAATGACTTGAGAACTGTGTGCAAATATCAAGTGGCAGCTGTCACGAGAGAGATGACTTTTCCAGAACTGGAAGGAGGACTTGTAATAATATACAAACAGCAAATAAGCAATATATAAGTAAGAACATGCCCAGAGGGCTGTCTTTCAGTTACCCCTCCATAGCACCCCCAAAATTCTCTGCCCCTTCCTTCCTTCAGGGTTCCTGATCATATCCGTGTTCAGAAAGGATGCCACCTATCCTTGAGTGGCTTGATAAAGTTACTCTTCCACAGATCAAAAATCACACCACCCTACCTTCTGGGCTTCCTCCTTAGACAGTTTAGATAAATAACGTCAAGGTCAGCGACTGGCAGTAAATAGCTCTTGTTGCCTCCCAGAGGACCGTGTTCTGTTTCTCTAAACAGACCTTTGTCCTATTTTTCTATGATCAAACTATTTACTAAACTGCATAAAATGGAAAGAAACAACATTCGGAGAAATAAATTTATATTTTGATGCTCCTTCTGGCAAACTCTGCAATCCTGAGCATGTCCCTTTAACTCTGATGAGCATGGTCTCATCTGTTCGAGGCCACCTCTGCCTTCGCTGAATGGCTAAAGCCCTGGAGCACAAACCCTTCATTTCAGGAGCCCTTTAACATCAAAACAAAAGAATTGCGGTTGTTGTTATTTGGTGTGTTTATTAAAATTTAATTACATGTCAAAATTTGGTAAAATTTTAAACACATTTATTCATTTCAAATTAAAGGAACAAACAATTTTATAAAATTAACTATTTTTCAAGAAATTAGTGAGAAAAGGGATATTATTTTATACTTTCAAAGTACTTATGAATGCCTTCCTTAACAGTAAGTTCACTGAAATCTCATTTATGCTTCAATTGTTGCAGTATGTTTCTTTGGCTAAAATACATGAAGAAAACTTGGGCTCACTAGTCAGAGTCAAAAATCTCTAGAGTGTTCCACCAAGGTTTTTTTGTTTTTTTTTTTAATAATTATAGACTTTCTGTTTTGATATTACATCAAAGTTAGAAGTGAAAGGATCTTCAAGGTTCGTTGTAATTGGGGATCTGAAACCACATCAGTGATCTTTCTGTCACCTGGAGCGTGAAGCTTTATTTGTCTATTTTACCTTGTGTACCTTTTTCCACAGCAATGGTCATTTGGTAAATGTTGATTCATTGAACTATGCAAATCTTCAACCCGTTGATACATTTCATTGTACAACATTTAAAGATCACATTTGTTAATACCTATGTGGCTCTCATTCATGAAATCTCTAAATACTGAAACATTGGCAAACTCATGATAATAGATACATGTTTTACACAATTTAACATTTACTTGAAAACATTAACTTTATCATTGCAAATAATGCTGTCCCGTGTTGCCCTGGACCTAACAGGCTTGCTGCATTCCTTTTGGAGAAAATATCTGCCAAGTCCCCAAACCTGGGCAGCCATTGATTGTCAGTTGTTCTTTCAAATAAAAGCAAAGTTCCATGAAGAAAGCGGCTGGTGCAACTGAAGTTCAAGCAATTACACGAGTGATTTTCCTCGAGAAGACCACTGCACAGCGGCATGCAGCAGAAATACGTTATGACTCCAGTCTCCAAATCAGGTGCCAAAGTGCTCCCAAAGCACCAGTAAGGGTCACAGGAGGTCTGCAGGATATTTTTTTAAATTTTAAGGGACATATAGCCATGTCTGTGGGACCTCAGGCAAACTAACCACCTGGAGGGAGTTTGGTTTCCACAGTGGATCACCCCTCACCCTTTTCTCAAGGTCCTGTATTTGTGAAATTGAGTTTTCTACAGTGGCTGCCGTAGAAAGCCAGCTACCACACAGAAGTCCCAGTGCAACAGCAAGCAAGCGTGGCGCCCAGTCTGATTCCAAGGCCTGAAAATCAGAGCAGCCACCCAGCAGGCACATCCCATTAATAATTCACTTTTATGTACAATATATATATATATATATATATATTTATATATATATATATATATTTCTGTTTTTTTTTCAAATGACAACTGAGTTGTTTGAAACTAATTTCTTAATAAACAGACTTGGTAGGTCTGGTTGTTTTTTTGTTTGGTGTAGGGGTCACCATAAAAAAAAAAAAAATCATATACCATGACGAGGAAAGTTCCAGAACTGATGCCTTATGTTAAACAAAATATTTAGCAGCTGTATACCCAAGGGTTGCAATGTTTAATAAAAGCAATGGCTTTTTTTGCCACTTTATCCAAAATAGTTCTAAACCAAACTATCTTTTCCCCCCAAGGAGTTTGTGGTAGTGAAAATTACAGTAATTCCTAGAATTGTGGAGTGCTGTGGCCTCAGTTCATGCTTTTAACCAGATGGCTTTTGCTTTACCAGTAAATGTTAGCACATCGAACAAGGCAAATAATTTCTCAATGTTGTTACAAAAATAGTTTTGACCTCAAAGGACCATGGAAAGGGGCTCCATTTCTCATATTTTGGGAACTCAGGACTCTGTTCCCTCTACTTTGGAAAACACGAGGTTAAAGAATTGATTAAAAATAACCAGTGCCACACATCTGTAATGTAACCCCTGGGTAAATTCTGCTTCCTGACCTTGCTCGCTGCCATCCTGGTCCACGAGTCACTGCTTAGAATCTGGTGGCTCAGCCCAGGTTTACGAAGCTGTCCTTCCTTTTCAGTTCCCTTTGAACTCTACAAGCTACTGACAGTGGCCCTGGTCTTCTTTATATCCGTCCCTCTCAGATGCCTACCAATTTGATCTGCTGAATGAAGTCTTAATCTTGATGTCAAATG
The DNA here is from genome assembly GCF_048772815.1 of Callospermophilus lateralis. Classification (NCBI taxonomy): domain Eukaryota; kingdom Metazoa; phylum Chordata; class Mammalia; order Rodentia; family Sciuridae; genus Callospermophilus; species Callospermophilus lateralis. The sequence continues at coordinate 9,864,382 of NC_135318.1, forward strand.
AAAGAATGTGAGAGTGGTTAATATCAGCAAAAATGAATTAACTGAAAAGGAGCCAGCCAGCTCACAGCACTGACTAGAAGTGGGTGTGCAGGCTCAGGTAGGAAGCAGGGAGCATGCACAGGACTGAGATCAGCCCTGGATGACTGCTGCTGCCTCTGGACACTCACCATCTCATCCCTGAAATCTTGACTCCATCACGGTGGCAGCAGATAACCTCTGACAGACTTTACACTTGGTGTCACTCTCTCCAGTTCCAATTTCCTGAGCAGGAGCAGTGATTGACAGTAGTTTAGCCATGGACCCAAACTGTCACTGTCAGGAAGGAGGCAGGGAGAGTCAGTGTCTTCCTCTTTCCATATCTGACTCTCATCCATTGAGATCTTGAACCAAAAAAAAAAGGTGTTTGATGCCAAGCAGTTAAACTGACAAATTCCCATTCTGTTCAGTCCTTCAGTGAACATCATCCAGACACAACTCTCCTCAATCTACAATTTAAAAAAAAAAATTAATCTCTGGCAAAACCACTCCCCAATGAGAGAGACATTGAAAATATCCATGCGTATTCCACCTAGACACAATTTTAGCATATCCTGCTAACAGCTATTTCTCCTTTAAGCAGTTCTTTGGTATTTTTACCATGATATTCTTGTAACTGCCACCCTAATGTGCCATATTAAACCCCCGTCTCTTAACACCATTGCATTGGTGATTAAGCTTCAACACATGGATTGTGACGGACATATTCAGACCACAGCATTTGCCATGTATAGGGATTGAAGGAAACAAGAGGACATAAGTTACATCTTGTAATTTATTTAATTAACACTTAGAGGAAGGAAATCTGGAAAGAGTCTATAGCACTTACTTGTACGACTGATCAGTATCTTATAGTGGCTGTTTATGACTTTTCCCTTTATTTACTTTACCCTTGTTTTTCAAGTTCTTTGGTTAATCACAGGCAGCCTTTAGTTAAGTGTCTGTGACCTTGAAAGATCTGAATACTTTGGACTCTGACAACAGAGGACTGAGGCTATTTGCAATTAACTGTTAACACCAGTGGTACTAGGAGTTGCTCCATGTTCCAGCAGATTCTCAGTATGCCATTCATTCTCTTTATTACTCTTGTTAGGTAACAACTGCACTATTTTCCCTGCAGAGCTAGATTAAATCACCCTAGCCAATACCATAATCCCTGTTTTAACTTGTTTCCTTAGTGTTGAGAGGAGCCAGAATGATCAGGTGGAAATCTAAGAGTCTAGTAAAATAGAACTGTTATTGGCTCTTCTTTGGGCTCTGAAATGTGGAAACCATTGAAGCAAGAGTAGCAAGAATGAAAAGCAAAAAAGATCAGTTGGTAATTAGATAGAATTATGATCCATTCCCAATCCTACCTCTTATTTACTCAGCTCATAATTAACACCCTATCTCTGAGTTTCAGAATACATACCATATCTAGGAGGACAGAAAATGTTTTTCCAGCTAACACTGTAAGTGGTCTTCAGTATCTCATCTCAGTATGGGATAGATATGCCAGCTCCTTCAGGATAATAGACTTGGTAATTTATTTTAAAAAATTACTGTACTAGAGGCCATGAAGTCTAAGATCAAGGCATAGGAAGATTCAGTGTCTGGTGAGAGCTGTTTTCTGTTTCCAAGACGAGGTCTGCTTGTTCTGATCACGGGGCAGAAGGGCAGAAGGAACGAACCTATCCTCAGGGAGTAGAAGAGATAGCAGCACCAGGCAGATCCCTGAAGCCTCTTCTGTAAGGTCACTAATCCCATTGATGAGGGCCCCACCCTCATGTTTTAATCACCTCCCCAACACCCCCATCTCTTAATACCATTGCATTGGTGATTAAGCTTCAACATTTTAATTATGGCAGACATACTCAGACCAGAGCATTTGCCACGTCTAGGAGACAGTGATGGTGTGAGATGTGTCCACTGAGTTCTTGAAGTACTGAAGGAGACAGGACACACAGGAAATGCAAATCAAATGACAAAAGTTTATTCCAGAGAGAACTGTGTCTTCCATGACGGGAGTCAAATACAATCAGTCTACTACGAGGTTTCTGTCTGGTCCTGCAAGGACACGATGGAATCCCTGGAGCTCAGCTTTGGTTGCTGCTAATAAAATACTGGGCACTCAGTGGTAGAAATCAGGTCGGATTTTGTGAGGACTAGGCGTAAAGATATAAACAGCCTCTATCTTCACCATTAAAACCACTTATTTGATTCCACTGGAAAAATCATGTTTGGGTAGAAAATGGGTCTGACCTAACTCCATTCCATTTGCATAGTACATTTCACCACCAGAGCAGGAAGCTTTATTTTTGTTGATTGATTGATTTTATTTTGGTTCTGATTAGCATTAACAGGGAACATAAGTAGCCTACATTTTAAACCCACTCCAGGAGATTTATCCATAAATCTTCTGGCCAGATGATTAGTCACCACTGATGACCTGCTGTAGAACATTACTTTAAACTATCTCTTCTTCAAGGAAGTGAAGATTGGGATATACTTCCAATATTCTTATCAATAGGGAGACTTACTCCCCACTCATCTCTAAAATCTTCTCTGGATCAGATTGGAATATTCTTGCAGTACGTCTTGGATCATACAGACATTTTTTTTTTTTTTTTTTTGCAGAGCCATGAGTTACCAGACCAGATTTTTTTTCCTTTTGAATTAAGTATTTACAGTTAGTTTGCCAGGTGCTCATAGATGTGAGTTGAAGGAGACTGCAGATAATCAGGACACTGAGAAGGTAAAAGAACTCACATGATTTACCTGCAACATCAAAATCTGTATGACCTCAATTCTGTAGACATACCTCCAACTGATAATAGAGTGCTGCAAGGAACTTCCAATTTTATGCCAAGATGAATCAGATAACACCCAACACCTACGAAACCTGGCTAGTGCAGTTACCTCATGACTCGTAACCAAAGATCTAAACAAGAGGCTGGCAAACTTGTGTAAAGTGACACGTAATAAATATTTTAGGTTTGGTGGACAAATGCGGTCTGTGGCCTCCACTCTATTTCACTGTGGTCTTTTGAAAGTTGCTATCAACGACAGTGAATGAACACAGGTGTGTTTTAATAAAGCTTTATTCCTAGCCATCTAATTTTCAATTTCATCTAATATAAAGATATTTAATGGTATATTTTTATTCTTAATTATGTAAAAACATAAAACTATTCTTAACTCACAAAAACAGGCCAGATTGGCATGGGGACTATAATTTGCCTGAACCTTCTTAGGCTCTAACTAGGCCCAAGAAGAAGCAAAGAACTGCTTTGAAAAGAAGAATGGCTATAAATGTGTTTCAAAGTGCTCATTTATTTTACAGTGATTCAGCCTTCAGTTGTGGCGCAAGCTATAGACAACATCATAGTCTGTGATTGGCACTTGGAGCAATGATAGTTATGCAGGTTCATAAGAGCCAGAGAGTATGGACTGCTCCCCTGCAGCCTGGGCCTGCCTATGAGTCACTGCCTGCTAGGAGCTCCTAGTTCTTCTCTAGGCTGGCTGTCTCTGAGGTCTCACAGTAAATGGTGGTGAAATCACATCTAACTTTCTGATGTCTTGTTTGCAAAATCCAAGAGGCTTTCCAAGCATTGTGCCTCTTTTGTAATGGTAAGAGGACCAACAGAAGCCACAAAAAGAAAGAAAGAGAGAGAGAGAGAAAGAAAGAGAGAGAGAGAGACAGAGAGAGAGAGAGAAAACGCATTTTGGTCCTGTCTAAAACTAACTCTTAATTTATTCAGCAAAAGAATGCATCTAGAAAAACAAATGTGATTTATCAGTAAAATTTCCAAATCTTAAGTATACAGGCTGATGTGTTACAACAATGTATACATCCACATAAGTACTCTATAGATAAAAGTATACAATATTTGCATCACCTTGGAAGATGCCATTAATTCAGTTTCACCAGCATTGAGTTATTTTGCCTATCCTTGAGTTTCATTTAAATGAAATCCCATTTGGCTTTTTTTACTTGACATTTTGACTGCAAATAATATTTATTTTTACTGCTGAGTAATATTCCACTATCTGAATTAAAAAGTGTTCGATAAATGAATAAATTTTGATCAGGAAAAAATATTGTTATGGCTCAAAATTGAAATGAAGACAAAATCCAAAAGATTTTCAAAACAAACTTTGTTTCCTGAACTAAATTTATTTAATAATAAGGAATAAGAAACTTGTAAGAAAATTTTGAGAAGAAAATAGTTTGCACATTAACAATCCTATACTGTGAATAGCCACAGAACAAAGGTCCACAGATCCTGAAGTGCCAGGTAATTATATCTCTATGAATCATCTCATAAAATATTAAGTGAAAATAAAATTGGCCAACTGTATGTTGAAACAAAGAAGAAAAGGAAGAATGTAAAATTTATGGTTAGAACAGAAGAAACAAAAACAGTTAAATGAGTAATACTGAAATATATGGAGCAGAGTTAATCATAAACTATTGTAGGAATTACGGCTTAAAAGTATTAATGTACAAGCTAATATTAATTATCTGGATCTCAGATCTCAGATTATATCCACAAAATTCTTGGTAAGGGTAAAGGAGTTTTGTTTTGTTTTTTTGACATGGGATTGAACACAGGGATGCTTTGCCTCTGCATTCTATTTCCAATCTTTTGTTTTGCTGTGTTTTTGCTTTTTGTGTTGTTGTTTTTCATTTATTTATTTTGGAGACAAAGTCTTACTAAGTGGCTGAGTGTCTCATTAAGTTTCTGACGGTGGCCTTGAACTTGTGGTCCTGCCTCAACAATCACTGGACTTACAGGCATGAGCCATAGAACTCATCATGGTTAAATGAGTTTAGTTTCAATGAATCAATAAAAAAAGAGAGTGGATTAAATACACACACACACACACACACACACACACACAATGTTTCCTTCTTCTTTCAGCGTCACCTATTTTAAGTAACCTAACTTTGGGTAGTAAATTTAAAATATTTGGGAATTTTTTTCTTGTTTTTCCAAAATTTCATTTGCATTTATGATATATTAATTTTCCAAGTAATTTTTAAAATTGGCTTATCAAACTTTATTGGAAATCCATTTTGTTTTAGTTGGAATAAAAGAATTTATAGAATAATTTGAAGAAGACAGAGACTCATTTAATATTTTCAGTATTCTCATTCAGGAACATAGAGTGTTTATCCCAATTTTTGTTCTTTGATCTCTTACAGATTTGTAAGTAATTTATAATTCTTTATTTTGCGGCTTCTGTTTTTTTTTTTTTATGACTCTAATCACACTTAATTTGCATTTTTAATTGGATTTTACTATGCTAAGGGAAGACTATTGATAGGTATACTGACAAACTAATCACCTGGCTTCTGACTTCAGTGGTAGACTTATTTCTGCTGCACCATAGTAAAGGTGATTACTAGCTGCTGCTGAAATTCCAAAGCAAAGTCCAACCAATGTGGATTCTGCCATAATTTTGATGACCTTTTCTGCGCAGCAGCCTTAAGTAGTATTGCAAGTATTCAGTAGTCTGAATACAAACAATTTAAGAAAGAAAGAAAGAAAAAACTTAGGTTTTATTTAGAAAAACAAAGCAGGCAAGGAGAAGTGCAGAAATAAACTATAGCACCTTAAACCAAGTCTAGGTTATATGTGCAAATCCCCAATCAATATGGCCTTGCTCAGCATGATTAATGGAATGAGGCGAGCCTGAGAAAACAAGCGGATCATTTTCTTTCATGTACATAGTAGCCTTGGTATCCCTCTGTCAACTAGGAAAATATGGCTTAAAATAGGATTCACCTAGATAAACAAATGGAGAATACAGAACCACGAATCACTTCACTTCAATTTCCCTTGGAAGGACCACTGGAAAAATAGACCATAAACCTCAGTTTTCTTTCAATTGACAAGTTAAAATCCCATACTGTGATGGTACACACAGGGTGTCTTGGCATATGCATAGATTGTGGAAAGGTGACATTCAGCTATTTAACATTCATATTGCCTCAGGTACTTGACACTTTTTATACCCAGAACACTGAAAACCTCTTCTCTTAGCAAGTTGCAGATATACAGTGGGCTGTTAAAAAAAATCTAGTCACCCTGACCTACAATGATAATTTGAACTTTTTCCTACTATTTAACTGAAATTTTGATTCCTTTGACCAAAATCCCCCCCAATCCCACCAGCCTGTGGTAGCCACCATGTTATTCTCTATTGCAACATTTGAAACTCCACACAGAAGTGAGATTGGGTGGTATTTGCCTTCTGGGCCTAGCCGATTTCACCTGACACGTCTTTCCTGTTCATACAGGTTGTTGGAAATGACAGGATTTCCAGAGTCATCCTTAACAACGGAGTAAGCCTACACTAGGCAGTGTAGAGCTGGGGTCTTTCTATTCCCACTTTCAGCTGCACTAGGTCTTTCACCTGGGCCATTCGATCCATCCTTACTTAAGCTGTGTTGATAAGTGAAGACTTACTACTGCTGTTTTGTTCATTCTTGTCTGGTTTTTGGTAGATTCTTTATTCCTTCTTTCTGTTTTTATCTCTTCCTTGTGACTAAATTATTTTCTCTAGAGTACAATTGGTTTTCTTGGTTTTAATCTTTGGTATATCTACTATGTATTTTTGCTTTTTGGATACCATGATGCTTACACAGAGCACTACATAGTTTTAGAAGGCTATTTTAAGATAATAACCACTTAAGTTTGATCACATAAAATAAGTCTACACTTCCACTCTACCCTCCTCCATACACACACACACACATACATACTCACATTTGTATTTTAATTTCACAATTTGCATTTTTTTATGTCATGGATCCCTTCGCTGATGACTAAGATGGTTATATTTTAATAGTTATGTTTTTAACTTTTGCACTATGGATAAAAATGGCACACCACAATCACAGTTCTAGAGTTTTCTGAATCTGACCTTGCACTTAGTCTTGCCAGTGAGTTTCTCTAAGCTTTGTAGATCAAGGTTGGATCTCCAAAGGGCTGTGTCCATCCTCCTTGGCACCTTGTGTGTGTGCTGCAACTGAAACAAAGGACAATATCTTGCTTTCATTGAGATTCCAGAAATGCTCATGATGAGGAGAGGTGCCTCCGTGATACAGAGTCATGTCATGGCACCATGTGGAACAGTAACGCATCCTAATGAGGACTGTGTCTGTGTCTGAATTCCTTTTAAGAATTTTGTATATGAATTGAGATGGCCTTTAATCATTAGAAATCTGTAAATTTGATGAGCTCCTAAAAGGACAGGTACCCACATTTCAATTATACTTCAGTGTGGGGAGAGAGTGACAGGTGGAAGCCCACTTACATTTTCTATCATCTGGTAGATATTCTCAAATCCCCACGTTTGTTTTCTTGACTCTCCTTTGCCTGGGTTGTTCTTCTCCATATTAATGTAGCAGATTCATATATGTCTTCAAGATTCAAATCATGCACCTCCTCTGGGAAGTCTTTCCTGACCTCAATTTCCTTCCCTCTCAATACTCCCAATCTGAATCAATCACACTTTTCTTTGCGCCTCACTCTAATTTATACCAGCGCACTTGTTTTCTTACCTGAATTATTCTCTGAACTCTGAGTCATTTCAATATGCATATCATACCCCTGCCTCCCTGTCCCTGCACAAATAACACCATAGTCCAGCACAAAGTGTCCGTCAAAAGAAGTTAGTAGAGAGACAGACGGGTGATATGGCATTCTCCACTGAGATGACTGCATGCCATGTTCCCAACTTATTTAATAGACTCTCATCAATTTCAAGAACAACAACAACAAAAAAATTAACCTTATGTCCTCTTGCAAATCACGCCCTGTTTTGCATACAGCACGGAATGTCATGTATTTCTCACCTTGTTACTACTAAAGTACATGCTGAACTCTGTCTCATGTTATTTATGGACTGCATTGAGCTTCAGGATGAGTCCTCAAGGTGATGAAAAGGAAAGGCACATTCTCTGAAGCACTCCTTCTTCTAGAAGCCAGGAAACAGTAAAGCTCATGGAAAAGGAGGCTCTGGTGCAGCAACTCAAAGGTACGGAGGACGTTAGCCACAGACCTCCATGGGAAGAGCATTCAAGGTAGGGGACACACCTGTGCAAGGGTCTTCATGTAGAAGCTTGTTTATTGTGTTCAAAGGACAACCAGGAAGCCAGTGAGGCAGCAAAGGAAGCGTGAACACAGGAGAACAAGACGAGGTGAGGCAGAAAAGGCAGTTTCAGGACTCAAACCACAGGCAGCCCTGGAGGGGACTGGGAGGACCTTGGCTTCTCTCCTAAGGTACATGGTTCTTTTTTTCTTTTTTTTTTTTTTTTTTTGTTTGTTTAGGTACATGGTTCTGAGTAGAAGAATGGCATGCTTAAACATGTGTTCAAAAAGAATTCTTGTGAGTTGAGAACACAGTATAAGCTTAGAAGGTCGAAGACAGGAGACCACTGTGGTTCTCTGGATAAAAAGATATGGCAGTTTGGATGATGCCAGTAAAGTACAAGAGGTGGGTGGATTCTGGATATGGTTTAAGAGCAGACTTTGCTGATGAATGGAACTTATAGTATGAGAGAAAGAAGAGTAAAACGACAACTTCAAGGTTTTCATCCTGAGCAAGTAAAATGGAGAAGATTATGAGCAGATTTCAAGTGAGCAAGATTCAATGATCAGCTTTAGATATTTTAGGATTATTTTTTAAGTCTTCTAGACAGCCAATTGAATATGTCACGTTGATAATTAGATACATAAGTAAGTAGTTCAGGAGAGAGGCCTGGGCTACAGGTATGAAGTTGTTGGAATTAAAAGCCAAAAGAATGAGATTAATAGCAAAATAAATAAAAATAGAGAGTGAAAAGTAATAAAGTCTAAGCCCTTCAGAGTCTTAGAGGTCTGAATTAAAATCACAGATATTCCCCAAATATAAAAGTATATGAATTGGAGAAATTCATTAAAGTTCTTTATCTGTAAAATAAATTTGTAAAGATTTGTGATCAGTCCTTCAATGTTTATGTGCTGTGAAATGTTTAGAAACCAGTAAATACTTGTTAAACAATTATTGTTATTATTGTTTAAAAATAACAAAAATGGTGGTTTTCAAAGTGTTCCTTGCCAATATAACCTAAATGCAGAATGGATCAGGTTATGAAACCCCAAGTAGACAAAAGAGGTCCATCTTTAATTATTCTGAGAAGCACAAGGAGAAATGAAATATCAGGCTTTGCTGCTAAACTGGAAGGATTTTCCTCATCGGAATCTCCTACCTCTCTGGGTATGCTGCCCTCTTGGCAACTCCCTTCAGGAGGAGGCCTCAGATCCGAGTTCTGTGAATTTCCTCTTTTCCTTGACTGTGCCTCAACTTTAGCTGTTTTCAGAATTCATTCCAATCCCTCTTCATGTTCTGAACCTCAGGTTACCATCAAATGACAGAGGACTCCAAAATACTTCCCTAGTGAAGATTTCTTGCATGATTTCTATGCCTGAATGATGAGCCTTCTACTTAGCGGGCCCATCCTCCTTACCCAGGACCTTTATTCCTGCCTCCTGTCATCCTCTTCCCTGGACCTGGCTGAATCTTATCTGCGACTCAGCCTGAAAGTTTACTCTCAGACACATTTGACCCTTCGGGGTACTCCAATGTATGTATGTGCACACCAACAGACCCTTCTTCAAGGTTAGGGCCCCTTGTACCTCAGTTATTACCTGCAGCTGTTGGAAGTCATGAAGTAGGAGAAAATTCATCTTTATGGGCTTAAAGAGGGACTGCATTCTCTGAAACCATTGTATGAGCTAAAGAGAGGCGAATCTATTATGAACCAAGGAATATCTGAAAAAAAAAAACAAAAATATAATGGAGCAAAACAAATGAGGAACCAAACAAAAACAGTGTTAGAGTCTGTAAACAAGTCAGGATGGCGCCTGGCATTTTGCCAGAGAAATGTTAGGGTCTGTAAACAAGTCTGGATGGAGCCTGGCAAAATGCCAGAGGGAGTGGTTTGTGAAGTAACGCCAGCGAGCCATTAAGTGTGGAGATTCCTTATTGGTTGACTGCTGTATCTAGTTTATGTTAATTAGATAAGCTGTGTGGAATGTATATATACCCCTCCTGTCCTACAATAAACGGCTCCCACTCCTGCTGTATCGAACTACACAAGTTTTTCATCACCCCCCCCACCCCGGTTATTTTACCTAGCCAGCCAGGCTGCAGCAAAACAATAGCAAAACTGTAAAAGCTGCTAACTTAGTTAATACCAGGCGATGGTTTTTGAGTACTCTATGGAGATGATATCAGCAATTTAACATTATAGGCATATAGTTATATCTGTCTGTAGCTTTATGACTGTATGTATCTATGCACATTTAGATAATTTAACAAACTATATTTAATGTCTGCTATATTTGGGCACTGATTTTAAAATAAATCATATACTATCATTCTATATTTTTCAATTAAAAGATATATCCAGGTATATTTTGTAAGTACTTAAAGAGAAGAAACTGCACATAATATGGAAGCGGTTACTCCTAAATAGGTCTTATTCATATAATTTCACATATACATTAATGTTTCTATAGTGATGATGTAGATAAGCATAGATGTAGATATAGATAGACATAGATGTAGACACAGACATGTCTCCTTTACACGATGCTTGCCTAGTGTTGCTTGGTTGTTAAAGTTCAAGGACAAAATATTTTGAGGAACTGCTAAAGTGAAAAAAGAAATTCCTGAATTCTATTACCGCCATAGACCTAGCTGAGGACCAGTAACTCAAAGGGCTTCACCACCCCACCAGCTCACAGGATAGCTAAAAGAATGTCAGCTTGTACCACTGCCCTCTGCTGCCAACCAATGAAACCACATCAGCCAAAGCAAATCACACTGAGGACGGAGACCACCTGTTGTTTTCTATGCCCACATTCCATTCTCCAGAAGCAGCGTGGCCCTACCCCTGGAAACTGTCCCTCCTTCTGTTGTATCCATTGGCATTGAAATCTGTCCTGTTGCAAAACCCCACTCTAACCACAGTTGACTGATCCAAGGGTGTGCACTTAACCCAAGATATTCCTCCAAATGTTTGGCTTAGGACATCAAGAGTCTTCTTTCAGGACTGAAGTCATAGGGCTAACCCTTCAAAGCAGTTGATGACCTGGAGAGCACTGGGCGCACTGGAAGAAGAGGAGAGCATCCTAGGACAGAATCCTAGCAACAGGCTCCTCCCTATCCTGAGGACCAGCTCCACCTCTGCCCTACATGGACCTGTGGCTTAATCCTTCCTCAAAGTCCACAGGCCCACAGACTTCTTGGTTTAGGGTTGTTACAGCTGTATTCTGTCATTTCCAAATAAGAGCAAAGACTAATAAATGGAAAATATTAAAGCCTAAATGTCCTTGACCTTGTGGAAGCCATTGTGTCTACTTAGGTTTGGATTTCTCAATATAAACAAACGCAAAGTTGGAAAAAATGCCCAGGAGTCCTTCTAGTTTGAATAACCCTTTATATGAAGGCCTTCATAGGACTAATGTTGTTTTTCTTTTCTTTCTTTTTTTTTTTTTTTGGAAAAATGTCCACCTTTGGCTGTCCTGAATTGAACACCATGGTCAAAATGAAATAACCTCATGGCATTGAAGACAACACATACGACTTCAGACCCAAAGATCCTTTGCAATATAACCCACGTGGCAACAGATAGATCCATAATCCTTGAAGTCAGCGACCAGACGGAAACAATTCTAAGAAACACAGTAAACAGGAAGCCTTTATGCTAGTTTTCACTTAGCCTTTTAATTATCTACAAATGTCAGGCCTGCACCAAACGCCTCCTACGTAATCACCAGCAATTTAAGGAGATTAGGATATACGGCTGTTTTCTGATTATCTATGATTCCTTCTGGTTACTAAACAAATATCTAAATTTATTTAGCATCCACTATGATGATCTCAAAGAATATAAATATTCCAATGATAATAAAGGTGAGACAGAAGAGAAAGAACATGAAGGAAAGGAATGAAGGGAAGAAGGAATGAAAGAGAAAATAAAGAAGAAGAAATCACAGAAAATAATTGTGAACTCAAAATTCCATGACACAGAGGCTGAGAAAACTGAAAAAAGACAGAAGTAAAATAAAAAAGATAAATAGAAAGGTGAGACACGGCAAGGTGCAAGTAAGACGGCCTGAGCAGGATTTGCTTTGGTTGTAGTTTTACTGGGAGCTGATCCCAGTTCACTCAGAATCCATCATGTGCCTGGCGATGTGGACTGCATTTAGTTTGCATTTACAGTTGCTAAGATCCTCGTAATTCCCCACTAGTTAGCTTTGCTGATCCCGTTTTTAAAAGAAGAAGATTTGGAAGGTCAGAGAAATCTGCCTAACTTGTTCATAAGGGGAGGGAAGGGATCTCAGCTCACTTCTCCCTGTCGTCTTACAACTACATTCTCTACGATTTCATGTAATAGTCCAATGGCCTGTGGATGATTTCATCAGTTCTGAAAGAAAAGAGGTGGCCAGGCAGAACTCAGAGCTACTCTGGAGTTAGATCTTCTGTAGCAGTAGAAGGGCAACCTGCAGTCATAGATCAGCACCATCAGCACCAGGTGGGGACTTGCTGGAAATGCAAATTCACAACGCATAAACCCCCACCAGGGACAAATCAGGTCTCCACGTGAATCTCACGTACATTAAACAACTGAAAATCAATGGCCTTAAAACTTTAACATGCATAGAAATCATCCGGGGACCTTGTTTAAGTAGAAAGTCTGATTTTGACCGGGACCTAAGAAATTCTAGGTAATAGTTATGAGATGTTATGTCATAACATGTAATAGTTATACATGTTATATGTAATAGTTATAAGATGTTAAGATGTCTGTGGACAAAACTGTTAACAAGGATCTAGCTTACGATATTGCCCAAAACTTGAGCCAATAGCTGTATGTGGTCATTAAAATCAAATTTGAATTAATTAAATGAAATTAGAATTCAGTTACTCAATCACACTGGCCACATTTCAAGTCCTCAATTGCCAAATTAGCTAGAGGCTACGGTGATGGGGAAAAGCTCGAAATATAACATTTTCATTATTTTAGAAAGTTCTTTTGTACAGCACTGACTTAAAACCTCGTTAGAAAGGAAGAGCCTGATGATCAGGCTGCAGAGTCCAGTCGGAGAGCACCCTTGGGTGTGTCCGAACTGTTACCTCCATGAAGGAAGGGACCAAGATGCTCTGTGACATTTAGCCTTCCTGGTCCAGTTCCACAATGTGCACAACATGGAATACACAGCCCACGGTCCGCCGGTCCGCCAGAGGGTGGAGAGAGGGGATGAGAGGAAGGCAGGCTGTGCTTCTGGGGCTAGACCCCAAGGGCAAGTTGTGCTTTAATATCTTCAGGCTGTGGGGATTTCTGGCGATCCTAAAACGAGGAGGAGAAAGAGCCTTTTCTGGTTTTGCGGGACACCTCACCCCCGTGCCTGCACCCATTTCAGTTCTACTCAAGGAGAGCTCTGTCAGATCCAACTCACCAAACCATTAGCACGCACCTTGGAAGTAAGATTATATTACGATTGTCAGTCTTCTTTCTTTTTCTTTGGGGCCACTTAGGGTTTCCACACCCCTCAGGTTCTCTGGACCTTCCTTCCTGAGGAATCTGTATGAAACAGTCCCCGCCATCTTCAACCTGCCCTCAGGCAAGATCACTCAGCCCCTCTGGAGTTATTTAGGGATCTACTTTATTTGTTTCTCCTTGTGTATGTGTTCTGCCCTCCTGGCCACCCTAATGCTGACTGCTTAACTAAAGAAGTACTCAGTGATGAGTTCTTCACAACATTACCCAATGTTCCTTCCTACTTCTTCCTTAGAAGAATTAACTTTTACCAGCCAACAACCCTTTCCAGAAATCACACTGCAAAACTTGGCTCACTCTTTCATAAATAGGCCCCCAGCAAGAAATTACACCATTGGTAGAACCATCCAACTTAAAAATAGAGCAGTTTGGTGGAGATCCAAATCTTCTGTCGCTTCCAAACTGCTTTGCTCCTCCTGAGGTGTCCCCTGAAACTAGGACACTAATGTGGCCATCGTCACATTTTGGCTTGAACCCACCAGTGAACTTAGAGGATCCTTCCCAAGTTCTGAGATCCAATTCAAAAACTAAGCCCTTTTATGAGTAAAAGTGCACACCAATGGCCATGCGTTTCACTTAAAAATGCAAAGTAAATTACAAATAATCTATTAAGAGAGTAAAAATATGGCATTTCACATTTAGGAAGAATGAAGAAGAGTTTTATGAGAATTCCAATTTTAGTATTCTATCAAGAAATCTGGCCTCATGCTTGGCAAAAGTTTGGAAGCTCTTGCTGAGCAAGTGCACTGCTGATAATTAAAGTCCTTACATTTGTGTCAGAGGTAATAATCAGGACTGTTTTGATTTGGTTATGATTTTCTATTACTATCATCTTGCTGTCTTACTTTTTAATTAAAAGCTTCTGTTAATAGTCCTTTGCTATTGTCAATGTTTGCTGTGGGTTGTTTGATTAACTCTATAAGGAATGGTATGGAGATACACTTTTACGTCAACAATAATTTAGTCTTCAATTTGTCTCATAACTAGATTTTGAAACATATTGTCACTGGTTCATTGAATCACATAATACTTCCCAAATAATCATTTTGGGCCACGCCCTCTTCTACACAGGGGATAGAACACTAAGCAAAATAGATTAAAAAAACACTACTCCTAGAGATCACAAATGAGTCATTCATGTCTCATTGTTAAAGCAAATTTACAATGATTTATTTAAGGTATGTGGTATTCTCTCTCTCTCTCGGGGTATGTACCAGAGATTGAACTCAGGAGTGCTTAACCAGTAAGCCACATCCCTAGCCCTTTTACCTGATTTTTAAATTTTGAGATAGGCTCTCACTTAGTTGCTTAGGGCCTCACTCAGTTGCTAGGGTGGCCTTTGAACTTGCAATCCTCCTGCCTCAGCCTCCTTGGTGAAGTATGTTCTTACCGTGACTTCATCACTCTCACTGAGATCACTTTCAACTGGAAAAGAAGGACGATGCAGGTGATGTCCAGGGAAGGTGCCCCATCAACATGAACACCCATAAAAAGTTTGACACTTCAGCCCTAATTGATCTCCCAAGATGACCTTCTTCATTGATGCCGCTCAGGGTACTCTATTTTGGATCAAACACTTATAAATATTCCTTCAACTGAAAATAATCTGTTATCTGCCTAAATCTACTAATTTGTATGCAAACTTTCTTTAGTAAACTTAATTCAGCATAGTCATCATGCAGTTCCAATATCAGCAATTGAGCTTCTCAGACTTGTCTTCAAGCCTGTCATCTCCCTCTTTCCACAACCAATCTGAACTTTTGTTTTCTGCTGGTACTCTAGCAAAGCCTCCTGACTATTTTCTGTTTCAAACTGCAAATACAGAACCATACAGGCAAAGTCAGTTCAGTGGAACTGACTCAGGGTTCAGCCTATGGGGACTGCACCACAGGGAGGCTTTGCACTCATTCCATTCATTGGTCCAAGCTAAGCTTCTGATGGGAAACTGCAATGAGGCTTTCTGAGTCATCCCTGCTATCAAAACAACTGCTACATCTTAGAGATTGGAAGAAGAGAGGTGTTCTCCAAAACGCCTCATTTTTTTCTATATGTCTGTGTGCATTTCAACTCCCAGAAACTACTTTTATTGATTTAAGTGTCACTCAAGAGAAACAGCCCAAGGTGTTGAGGCAGGGCCTACCTGCTGTCTGTCAAGGTTCCATTCCCCTATGATTGTTTGATGGGAGATGTTTTTTACTCTAATTAGTTTGCATATGTCAAGTGGGAAAATGTTATTCATATGATAGATTTTTGAGATCAGAGAAAAAACTAAGCAAAATTTCTAGGATTATCTTGGCACACAGTGTGTGCTCAAGATACATTCTAGATACTCAAGAAATGGTACTTCTCTGTCCGCTCATTGCTGAATTTAATAGGATTCAGGACTCTGTCTTGCTTCTAATAGGGGTGTTGTTTCAATGTCTCATTATACGTATATTTACATGAAAATATCAGACAGGTATTGAAGGAGTGGCATGTATTAGTTAATCTCAAGGATTCACTTGTTTTAGGATCCTTGTTTAAGGATACATTCATTTGTTTAATGTACCTTATGTTGTTCCAGTGAAAGCTCATCTGATGTCTGGCTATAAACAGATAAAAAAATGAGCTTTGCCAGTTGAAACAAGAGGCCTAGAATTCCATTTCCTCCCAAGTATGGATCCTGCAGGACTTGACAGAACTTTGACTCCACAAAGCTGCATTTGAAAACCACTAACCACATTTTCTATTTTACACATGAGATAATTTAGAACCAGAGTAGACAAAAGACTTTCCCAGGTCACATAGATACTAGCTGTAAATAGAATCCAGATGCCCAACTCCAGGACCAAAGTTTTTATTTTCAGTTTATGTATCTTAATCACTCAATTAATGTTTATGGAGGACCGGCCACTGTGCCAGGCCCTATGCCTACTTTCTGTAAGTGTTAAAGGTGATAACGTCTCAGCTGCTTTTAGGCAGGCAAAGGAAATGGGAGGCAGGTGCTCACACCTCCATATGAGTACAAGGGAATAAGGGAAATCCTAACAGAGGAAGCACAAAATACCATGAGGAAGTGAAAAGAGGAACAATATGTGTTTTGTCGGAGCGTGAGGTTGCAGAGTCCTGGCGTAATTGCTTAAAGAATGAAATAATCACCAGCAGAAATACAGACGATGTGCCAAAGGAAGATGGAAGACGTACAGTGACAGAATCAGAAAAGCATCTGCTAGGAATAGTGTATTAGCAAGTGCGCTGAAACATATTTACACAAGGGGAAGTGGCCAGAAATCAGAATTTTATTTTAAGTTCGTTGAGTGTTCAGCAGGGTCTTGAATGCTTAGCCAGGAAGCTTCAACTTGATCCTTCAGGCAGAGAAGAGCCATTGAAGGATTATGAGGGTTTTAATGAAATATTTGAAGCCATGTCTTGGGAAGATTGATCTAACGCTAACGTGGAGTAAAATATGCATTTAACAAACTGAAAATGATTTTGGTAACTCCATGACCTATTTTAATGTTTATGTCCTAGGGTGTTAAGCACTCAGTAGTTCACACTCTCTGTTCTTTCCTCCAAATAACTGATCACCAAATCTTCATTTTTGAAAGTCTAAGGAGAAGAGAAACACTGCTATTTTATTGTACATTTATAATAAATATTTTTATTATTCATATCTATGATCTCTCAATGTGGGAATTACAGCCCCGGTTTTCACATAAGAAAACTAGTAATTGAATGCCATGTTCAAAGTCACACACTTAGAAAGGTTCATAAAGGAGAGTCTGACTCAGGTCTGGAGACTCAAGACTTGGGCTTCTGCTCTGTACACAGTTCCTGGAACCACGGCAGCAGTCAGACTCACAGCTGTGACAGTCATGTCTGGAACTGGAGGTGGGGAACAGAGTTTCTCTTGATAATGAAAATGTTTCTCTAAGAGAGACAGACAGTAGCGTACAACAGTGTTAGTCACTGAAGTTTCATACCTTGGAATCCTGACGTCAGGTTGCCTAAGACCTGGGAACTTACTGGGAGGCCTCGGGGCACCACTGAGTGCAGAGGAGGCCTGGGAAACACAGAGAGAGATGTTCCCAGGACACGCATGCTGGGACACCAGCAGCCCACTTGGTAGGTGCTTTGAAGGGTTGGAGTTCCCTGCCTTTGGACCACAGGGTCTCCTGTCTGAGTGAGTCTGTTTAGGGAAGGAGTAATGCATAAGCAGAGGAAAACTTTGGGACTTAATCCCATCAAAGGAGAAGCACAAACTCATGATCCAGTACTTCCTCATGTTATTCATCTCTTCTGCGAGCAACACTGCATCTATATAAATACCCTGGAGCATTGAAATGTAAATTTCTTCATTCCGTGGAGAATATTCTCATTTATGATCTTGGGATCTTCATGAGAGCAGGGACTCTCTTCTGATTGCCTGAGTTCAAATATCAGCTCCTTATACTAGTTAGGTTACGTGGGGACCATCACTAAGTTTCATTATTCCCCAGTTTCTCATCTGTAAAATAGATTGTTAGTGGTGTTTACTCCATGAAGTTGAATTGCATAAGTTAATATGTGTAAAAGCACTTCATCCAGTGACTGGCTCGAGTATGCACTACATAAATGCAGCAGTCTTAACCAGGGAGTAAGTGTTTTAAGACTCCCAATGGACACCAGAAAACACGAATGGTAAGGAACTCCACATACAATTTGTTTATTAGGCACAATAAGAGATTAGCAATAATATCTAATTATTAGATAGAATAATTATAAAAATATGCTACAAATTTTTTTAATTATGAAAGGTCTATTTCTGGAATATTCCATTTAATATTTTCAGATCAGTTTTGAGCACAAGCAACTGAAACCATTGAAAAGTTGGAGTTATTGTTATCGTCATTATTATCATCATTATCGTCACCATCATTCTGCTGCATTCTCTATGTCCAGAATTGTGCCAAGTGATGCTCATTAATGGAAGGATTAATGAAAATTACAACACAGTGATTTCTATCAAATTAATTCCTCCCATAAATTTAATTATCAAAGGCATATCAAACCATAAACATCCCAGGATTGACTGCTGCTCACTGAGGCAAAGTTCAGCGTTCTGTAAATTGGGACCTTTCAATGCCCAAGATGCAGGGTTCAGGACACAGTCAAAAAAAAGCGGTGTTTGCCGGGGTGGAGAGTTTCACCTTGGGAGCCTCTGAGACTGAGACCATATATGATCTGGAAAATCTAAACATTTTTGTCTCAGCCTTTTTCAGGAGTTTAAGGTCTCTATGATAAAAACAAGGTCAAGATGCATAAAAAGTTTGACAATTTATGCCAATCCTTTTATTTTCCATGTGAAATGAAATTTAATACATTGTGTCTGAAAATGGTCATTTGAATTAGTTGGGAGGCTTGCAAATACAACTCCAGAAATGGTGTGAAAGTCCCCTGAGTTTAATTTTCTGAAGTAGAATTTTCTCACCACCAATGGCCATTGAATCTCACATTGGGAGAGAGAAGGGAGAGAATTCATATCCACCCTTCACACAAGTATGAATGCTTCCACATGCAGTTGCACTGAGTCCTTAATGAAGGCTCAGTGGAATCTTCCTGCGGAATACCAGTGACTGCAAGTTGAAAAAAATTAGAAATTTTGTTCATATGTCAGCAGCACATAATTCACATTATCTCATGGTGTAGCAAGGGATTGAAGCCTAACAAGATATTTGAGAATGTTTTCTTGCTAGAATTCAACAGGTGCTATCTGTGCTTCTTCTCAGTAGAGAGGCTTGTCCTGATTTGGGGGTCAGTGTTCAGTTTGGCTGGAATATCTTATTCTCATAGACCTCTATTGGTTTGCTCTTAATGAGGCCTCCCTGTATTTGGCTAATGAAAGGCCTTTCCAAAACCTATGAGTTCTGCTCCACTTGTCAAATGTGACCAGAAGATTCCTAAGCACTTCAAGAGGGAAAAGAACATCCTTCAGTGGCGCATGTTGGAGGGTGTTTGGGGCAGGCAGGATGGCAGTGCATGGCGCGGACCCAGGCTTTGCGGGGGGGTCTTGTCCATTTGTGAGTGAGTGCAAGGCAGGGAAGAAGGAGGGCGCTGTTAGTCAAGCCCAGCCCCTGCCCATGTGAACTCCAGCTACTCACTTTATTTCCCTGGGCCTCAGTTTCCACAAACACAGAGTGAGGGGTGTGTTGGAGAGGTGTCAAGTGATTTAATGATCCCTAAGGAGTTTACTTCTGGCTCAGAATCCTGTCCTGAGACTATCCTAGTAGCTCACAGCAAACTAGCAGCAAAACCAGGACCGCATTCAGTCCACACACCAGTGCATCGCCCCTCTGCACCATCCTGAGAATGTCTTGGCTCCACTCCAAGACACCCCTCCTCGTTACTCCACTCTAACCCATGTCAGTGCTCTGTTTAAAGGTCTCTAAATTCTTCCACAGATGTTATTAAAAACCCAGTAGATCATTCCTCCATTCACTCAACCCACTATCTTTGAAATGTCAACCAGCCATTACAATTCAACCAACACTCATCTTTTTCTTAGTAGATGTGTATTCAACTTTTGGAGATTTTAGCTCTGTCCCCAGACTAGCTGCAGGAACAACCAAATCCATAATCATTTACCCAGGCCCTGTGCTCGAGCTAATTCAGCCACAGAAATCAGACTCAACTCGGTACACTTGGTGGAACTCCTTCATCCCACACTGAATTACCGTCACACCAAAGAAACTTGACCCTTGAATATTACTTCAGATCTACCCCCTTACTGTCACTCTAGGTCGCTCCACAAATTGTATGCCCACGAACTAAAATATTTTGTTTTATTTTCTTCCATATTGTCTAGAGCTCCTTCTTCAATCCTTTCAGTTGTCTTGTTTAAATCTGTTTTGCCAGGGAACAAGCTGGCTGATATATTCAACTGCCCTGAGGTGCTTCTCTGTTGGATCTGACCACAACCTGGCTCAGCCCAGAGAACTTGCCTCTCTGGTAGCTCTCCTCTGAATGACTCATGAATTCAGTATCCTTCCCCCACCCCATATTGTTCCAGGTCTGTCTTCATCATCTTTATGTAAAGCCCTGACCTAACTGGAATCACACACTTACCTGCAAAAGATCTCATGGCATAGCAACCGAATTTTATTTACTTTTAACCTTAGAGTCGCACTGTTACCACAGTGCTGCCCAAAGCTCAGAGTAACAAGGTAATATCCCTTTGTCAGCTACAGACTGGAATATGGATCCTTATATGAATAATAAAGTTCACTTGGCAAAACTTGGAAACAAAGAAATTTGTAGGGTAACAACTTAATGAAAATGTTCTTAGTGGTCAAACTCTGGGAATCAGCATGTTTGCCCACTGGAGGACCACCTGGATTGAGAAGCTCTATTTACCCACCTAGTTAGAATCTGTCAGCAGCTGAATTCCTGCCAGGCAGTTTGGGCAAGAGCCAGGCAGGCAGCCAACATGTGATTCTAGGCCAGAAAAAATATCAATCAAGTCGAACCTGCCAGGCTGGTTTGTGACTTCTGGAAACCTCCAAGGCCAACAGTGAGCACTCTGCCCCTGACACAACTCCCATACCTTTCATACCTGGAAATGTGAGGCTTGGTGAAAGCAGCTCCTTAGCGCTCACTTGAAGACATGCACCCATGTTCAGGTGGTGAATTCGTTGCATACGGAGGAGAAATGATTTTTCAGTGTCACAAAACTAGTTTGTGAGAGAGGATGACTAAAATCCAGCTGCTTGTTTTCTCATCTTGTGCTCCTTTCTTTCTTTCTTTCCTTCTTTCTTTGGATGGGAGCAAGGGCCTGGTGCAAGCTGCACAAGTCCTCTACCACCAAGCTGCACCCCAGCCCTTCTCATCTGTTACCTTCTTTGTTGCAACAGGAGGATGGGTTGAAATTGGAACCTTAAAAACACCACCATGGAAGAAACACAAACAAGTGACTTAAAACTATTCAAATGATAAAGAATATAAAATATGTATACATATGTCACATATAAGCATATATGAATATATAAAATAACAAATACCTATGGTGTAATACTATATGAATGAATACTCATTATTTTATAGAAAATAGCATGACAAAGACTCAATGAAAAGATAATCAAGAAGGTAATCCAACAGATCTGAGCATTCTGGCTTCCTGTTGGTATTTGCAGGTGCTCATCTTCTGCAGAAAGTAAGCACAGGACCTTCCCAACAGCAAACAATTTGCATTAGATCCATGAGTCCAGTTGTTCAATCATTGTGAATAATGGAATCCACTGGTTTGTTTTTCAGGTAAAAATTTCTAAAATGCTTAGTCATTTATTGTACTAAAGATGTAGACAGAGTTCTTAACACATAATTCAGTTAAGTAGGCCAAGACAACCTCTCAGGATCTAGAACTTACAGAAACAGATAAAGGAATGAACCTCAACGTCCTCCGCAGCCTGATGTGGGGAGAGAAACAAGGCTGCTCCTGCTGGTAGGAGGCAGTTGTCAGGCGGGAGTTGTGCACGGGTGTGGGGGACACGATGGCTCTGGTTGGACATGTGAGGATAGAGGACATCAAAGCAAAAAAGGATGTGGAAATAACCTGCCTGTCGAATTTCCCAAAGAAGAGCCCATCTTTGCCAGCACGCTCCGGAGAGAGGAGAAGGTTTGCCACGTGCTAGATGGTGTGGGTCACCCATGGAATCCATGAAGCAGGAAGATGACTTCAATTCATGAACAAGAGAAGAGCCCAAGTCTTACTGCTGGGAGAACTCATCACCCTCTCACCCTGATTCCCTTTCCCTGGCCCTTGGGGAGGAGGGCGATGGGTGGTGTGACCATCTTTGTAAGGCAAGGAGGAGATGGGCTTTGTGGTGGGCATTTGGGACGGGGGGGTTGACAGGATGTGCAGTAACCTAGTGCTCATGATCCCCCAGCGGCCTGAAGGAGTGGAAAGTGTCAGGTGGGTGGTGGTGTCTTCGGAACAAAGCACCCAGCAGCCCGCACACATGAAGGAAACGTCAATCAGGCACCAAAGGAAACTCCTGTCAAGCAGCAGGATCCCCTGGCCAAGCCTAGTATTCAGACAGCTCCCCCAACCACCTCCAGCAGGACAAGGGACTCTAAAACTCTCTTTTCTTGACCCAAGCCCTTCCCTTCCTGCCGTGAGCCCCATAAAATTCCAGTCTGCTGGAGCCCCCACGCGGTTTCTCCTCAGACCCTCCCTCCTCCTGTCCCCTCTGGGGGTCTGATAGAGTTCCGCCCGGGAGTGGGAGTAACATCTCAATAAAGCCTCCTTCGGTGGTCTTTTTAAATCTGCCTCCTTTGGTTGCTGCCCGTTGCCTGACCTCACAGAAAGGAGATTTGGAGTCAAGGAAAATTCTGCAAAAATACTTGTCTTTTGACATGAAGATCATGTTCATTCTTGCCCAAGCATTAGTCTCTTGATCTTTAAAATGTGGAGGATGCTGCCCACCTCACAGAGGACCAACTAGGATCAGGATACCAGGTACTGGGCACCTCCTGAGCCCACAGCACTCACCCATGCTCCCTTCTCTCGCTTCTGGATCAAGGGAACGACCCTCCCAGGTAGACGCCTGCTCCCTGTCCCCAGGCATGCCTCTCTCACCATGGCCTGCCAGTGCACTGATCAAAAAGCAAAACAAAAAGACAACTTGCCCAATACTTGCTCTACCTGTAGAACTAGATGCAGACTCACCAGAGTGCTGGGGACCTTTGGGGTGCCTGGTCCGCGTCACTCATTCAGCAGGTTCGCTTCTACGGCCAAATGTTTTTAGGGTCCTCAATGTGTTCAGCTCCCGTGGTGTTGGCCTGAGCCCTGAACTCTTCCAAGTGTGCACCCTTGAAAATGAGATGACAAAGATGTCTTTTCCCTAAAAGAAAAAATTAGAGCCTCATCCTGGTTCCCTTTCCCCTTGTTAGATGACAGATTTCTTAAGGGCAGGAACCAGTTACTAAATGTGTATATGTCATCTAAAGACGGAATACAGCAGTGTGGAGGAAGGGAAGCGGTGTGCTCTTTAGCAGAAGACGCACTTGGAGTGGGTTGTGTTTATTAAAATGGTCGTACAGACATGAATGAATAAATATATGAATTTTCTCAGCGCCGGCTTCATGGGCATCAAGTGGACAGGTCAGTCATAAAAGGATGCCTGCCCAGTTCCTAGGCACCACCTTGCCTTCCAGATGAGAGAAAACAGAAGGAAAAGCGCAGACCCTGAGGGCAATTTGCATTCCTAAAGACTGGAGAAGCAGTGTGCTCACAGTTTTGTCAGTCCCCCACTTTGAGCGAGGTCACCTGAGCGAGACTCAAACACAAGTGAAACAAACAGAGGCGGTGGAGGGTTTCTAGCCTGACTGCTGGCACACCTATTCTTTCTTGGCTTCGCTTTGAAGTTTCTGCAACAATAAGACTGATGAAGGGATTCTTTCCTGCTTCCCAGGCCTCAGGAAACCGACCAGAAAGCCGCCCACGTCTGGCGCCTTTACTGAAGCCGGCTAAGGCAAGCAAACACAGACACATGCCCCCCAGAGCTCTCCATAGCTGCGTGGGCCTTTTATTTCCCAGTCCTCTTTAAAGTATTATTTGTGAAGCTTAAAATACGTGAGCTTACCGTGGAGGAGGCCTGCGCTCAGGAGAAAATAACACCCCAGGATCAGCCACGTCGCATTGTTTCTTCTGGGACACATTTTGTTCTGGGAAAATGTCCTAATAGCCCCTGATTTCAATGTTACTGCACAGCACAGCACTGTTCCCGGGAAAACACAATGACATCTTATATGATGATATTGTAGTGAAATAATAGCTCTTCAGTCCCGTAAGCAGCAGAATGATGTGCGCCATTTATTAGAAGTCGTGAGCCCTGAATATCTAATCCTTCTAAAAGCTCTGTGTGCGGGACTGGTTTCATGGCAGGAGAGGATAAGATTTCACAAACCAAAATGTGATACAAATTTTAGCACGGTGTCAGCTGCCTTTTTGTTCCAAAGTGAAAAGAAGAAATGCACCTTGGTAGGGAGACAGTAATAGGTAATGCAAAGGCACACACTTGAGTCTCAGAGACCTGGTCTCAGCGAGGCACCACTAGTAGTAGCAAGAAGACGAACAGTATCTTCACCGTGGGGTAAGTCACTTGGCTTTTTCTGGTTTCCAATTTCCTTTTTTTTTTTTTTTTTTTTTTTTAATTTTTGTACTTGGGTTTGAACTCAGAGGCACTTAACCACAGTCACATCTCCATCCATATTTTTGTGTTTTATTTATATTGAAATTTGTTCCTTAGTTTGTACGTTATTTTTCTATTACTATCATAAGAGATTATCATTTACTTTTTGGCCTAAAGCAATGCAAATTTATTAGTGCACACTGAATTGCTTAGGGCCTCCCTAAGTTGCTGGCACTGGCTGGCTTTGAACTCATGATCCTCCTGCCTCAGCCTCCCAAACTGCCGGGATTATAGGAGTGCACTACTGTGCCCAGACCTATTTTTTTAAAATAGATATATTGATATGTGTTTCATGACTTTGTTTTCTGTTTCTTTTTTTCATAGAGATATGCAGATCCTGAAATGTGCTTAGTGGTCATTATTCCTGGAGGCATAGACATGATGAAAGTGATTAACAAATGAGCAGCATTTTACAGAGTAGCTACACAGACCTCTTCCTCTTCAGCTCTGAATCACCTGCCTTCACCCAGAGACCAGGAGTATCAGGCCTGACCTGTGAAGATACCCTGAAGATACCTCGGGTTCCTCTGAAGTGTGCTGCTAAAATAAAGGTAAAGGATAAGACCACACGAGTTAGCAGAATGTGTATCAAGGCAGTTTAAGAGCTCAGGACGCTCAGTACTTTACTCCTTGAGCACTTTTGTTTTAACTATCTTGCAACTAAATGCCAGACTCCTATCATCTGTCAGAAATTCAATTTTGTTCCTTAGTTTGTGTGTTACTTCTCTATTACTATCATAAGAAATTACCACTTACTCTGTGGCTTAAAGCAATGCAGATTTATTAGTGCACATCTCTTTCAGTCACGATATAGTCAGTTATAGAGCTGGGGCCTTCTGAGAAACCGAGGCAGTATGAAAACTCACCCTTCAGACCCTGATTCTTGTGATCAAGTCAGAAAGATTTCAGTCAGAAAGATTTCTCCCAGAGTAACAGGACTGAGTTTATTGAAGGGATAAGAAAAGGAAAAGGGGCTACTCTCAAGGACAATGTGTCTCTCCTTCACTCGAGTTTTATTGAGGATCCCAGAGAAGTTTCCAGAGAATCCACCCAGGTCCACCTCCTGACTTCTGACTGGCGGCAGGCTGGCATCAGACAAGTACCTATTGCCATGACAAATCAAGGTCCCCTTGGCCCATGCGGACCAGCTCTAATTGGATTGATTCTTAATCACTTTTGCAGGTTTTATGGTTAGCAGGAATTACCCTTCCAGAATCTTGTCTCTGACAAGGGTCATAAAATCTCTTTGTTCAACGTAACTTAGGTTCCTCTTATCAAAATTATTTCCTGCCTACATTTCCTTGCAGATAACAGGTAGTTTGCTGAGAAGTATGACATATCCTGTCCAGTTAGGCCAGGTAGGGCTACAGGTAAATCGCTTTCTGACAAAGGAAGCAGTGGGGGTCCGCACAGTGGGGGCATTTGATAAAGTTATTCTCTTAACCTCCTGTTCCCACCAGCCTTATCTGTCTGTCCCCTACCAATGAGTCTGACTGTCACCGGGCTACAATTGAGGGGTCAGCAAAGCTGTCTTTCTTCTGGGGGCTCCAGAACAGAACCCATTTCTGGTCTTTCGCTGTCTCTGGAAGCCACTCACATTCTGTGGCTAATCCTTCCCCCATCTTCAAAACCACAGTATCCCATCATTCTCTGCCTCCTCTTCTGCTTCCTCTTCTGCTTTAAGCACCCTGTGGTCCTGTTGGGCCCACGCAGAATATCCAGGATCATCTGCTGCTTAACATCAGCTGATTAGCAACTGTAATTACTTAATGCTCCTATGCCATGCAAGATCACACACCCTGGACCAAGTTGCCATTGTTCTGCCTACCAGGGTTTGGCATTAGATCTAATATTTTTCCAAGAAAATAAACAACTTC
Organism: Callospermophilus lateralis; assembly: GCF_048772815.1. Taxonomy (NCBI): domain Eukaryota; kingdom Metazoa; phylum Chordata; class Mammalia; order Rodentia; family Sciuridae; genus Callospermophilus; species Callospermophilus lateralis. The sequence goes on from NC_135318.1 coordinate 9,891,102, forward strand.
AAAGATCCAAGTGTTGCCATTGGTGAGAAAGTGAGCTACACATTGATGAAGCATGTAGAACACATCAGTCACTTTTATTTATTAATTTATTGATTAATTATTCATTTATAATTATTAATTATTTATTAACTTATTTGAACCTAGATACCCTTTTGTATGCTGGTAAAAGGACCTGCTTACTGCCCCTCCTTTTCTCTGTAATCTTAGCCTGCACCCTCAGAGGTACATCACATATAAATTCTAAGTCCCTATGAAAATAAGAAGGCCCAGTGACAGAACAGAAAGCAGAGAGTCTGTAATATGGAGGTCAAAAATTATTTGGGGGGTATCACCTTCACTTATTATATTCACATATATTTAGCCACTTGCTCTGTTAAATTCTTCTCACTTATACATTATATAATTTAATTCTTACAAAAACTCTATGTGGCCAGAATTCTTATATGCTAAAGAGAAAAAAGAAAGATTGGAGAAATAAGAGAAATTGTTCAGGACCCGTCATTTCAACCCAGCTCACCTCACTTGAAAGTGCACATGTTAAACCACAACAGGAACGGTAACCAGTGTGGTGGGTCCCAGGGCATCTGGAGAGAACTAAAGCTTGAAGGATTTTAAATTAAAATTAAAACAATATATGGGGCCCATTGGAGTCAGTGCACAGCCTCCAAAAATGATGTTTTGTTGTATTTTTCTTTTAAGGAGAGAGCACTGATTTGGAAGGTAGGCTCCTGAAGCCCACTGGGAAAACCGGGCCCTCTCCCAACTAGGAGGAAGGGCACGTGTTTGGGAGGAGCCGAGGCTGAACAATGGCTGAAGGAGGAAGGTAGGAGTCTCCAACAGCCCAGCACAGGGAAAGGGGCCGAGACTGACCTTCATAGACTACATGTGGGGCTGTCACGCTGGTACTAAAGGAGCGTAAAATATGAGAAAACAAAGAAAATTAAATGGGGAGAAAGGGACAAAGCACCAAGGTCCCTGTGCAGCAACGCTAGGATTTGAAAAGACCCTGAGCAGAGAAGGAACCTGAGCAGACCTGCAGCTCAAGGGAACGCCTGGCCATAGGAATTGAGAGGGGTGGGAGCCAGACACTGGTCACCGGCCTGTCGGGGCTGACCCAGAGCCTGGAGGAGACATGGGAATGTTTGAGCTCAGGTTAGTTATAGTGAAGGAGGGAAGGGACCTAATTGGGAAATATTCCAGAATGTGAGAATTGTGGGCCCAAGTCAAGCCAGCCTCCTCCTGAGGCAGCAGAGGGTAGAAAGTGCTCTGAGCAGGTTGGTGCCTGTGGTGAGGCACAGGAGGTGACCTCCGAGGTCCCCTTTTTCTCTGCGACTGAAGTTAAATTGCTTTCAAGTGGCAAACCTCCTCCTAAGAGGCTTAATTTAGAGGCTGCTCACCTTCCCAGCAGCCCACAGCCTGGCTGGAGCAGACTGCGTTTCCCAGCTCGTCAGAAGGGGTTGTTTATGGAGGTCCACTGCAGAAACTCCAGAAAACAGCCCCATTCTCTCACTGGGCTGCACACAATTTACACCTTGTTGTTTGTCCAGGGTTCTTGGACTTCCCTATCATGGAAAGGAGTAAGGCACATAAGGACTTAAGTCTTTTTTCATGTTTTCTGCTAATAGCTTGACAGTGCTTCAAAAATGGGCAAAAATTATTTTCAGGGGGGGAAAAAGCTTCTTCCTCCATCTGTTAAATAATAGTGCAGACCTTTGGTTTCAAAAGTTCTCTGAACATTCATTTATTTAACCACCACCTAGTTGCCCCCTGTGGATTTTTTGAGTGACATATTCAATGAACAAACATGCCCAAGATTCTTCTGTGAACCCAGCTTTAGTAGGTACCTAGCTCTAACGAGCATGTGACTCAACCTATCCATCTTTCAGTTTCACCGCCATATCACAGGGGGGACAATAAGTAATGTAGCAAAAACAACATTGGGCACAAATGATTAACCAGTGGCACACCTCAAGTTTCGACACAGGGCAAAGCTCAGAGAAGAACTGATTTAAATACGATGATATAGGCAGAGTCATGACATTGATTTTCCATCTAAACAAAGTTCATTTCTATCTACAATAAGAATTAACTCCCCTCTAGGCACAGAACACATAACCAGTGCGTTGGGAAGCATAGCATCCAAAAAGACAGAGATGGGGGACTTTACGGATGGTGAGACTTTATCCCCAAGGTAACAAGTAGAGACAAATATTTGTAATTCATTGTGAAAAGAATACAAATAATATGGATAGGAGCAACATATATTGAGCACTTTCTATTAACCAATCGCCATTCTAAATGCTCATCCTGGAATGATCTCATTTTTCATTTTCAACAATATCTAAAGTAATTATTATCTGTTTCTCCATTATACAAATGGGAAAAATAAACATCAGGGAGGTCTCATACTGAATGCATGGTCCATATGCTTGTTGGAATCCAGTTGGAGCTGGGCTTTCTCACTCCAGAGGCCAATGCTCAGCCATATTCTTCCTGTGAAGCTGTAGCCATTTCCTTGACTATGTTCAGTAAGCTAGAAGAATAGAGTTTCTCTAAAGAATGACAATGACTATAAGTACGCATAGACCCATGTGGAGCTGGAACAATAAGTAACACGTGTAAAAGAATCAATAGAAAGAACAATACCCAATACCGAAGATGAAGGGGAAAATAATTTTCTTGGAGTTTTCATCCACTCCTCAATTGAGGAGCTATTTGCAAATTGATGATGAAATGTTACTTTCTAGTAGAATTTGTACATATATGTAGAATGTGACTGTGCAACAAGATCAACTCTTTAAAATAGATATATGAAAACAGATCTGATTACAGAAGCTTCCCTTTTCAAATGTTTTGGGCACGAGTGTATAGAGAGTACAGAAAAAGAGTGTTCTAGTTTTTAGACAAAATTTCCTAAATATTTGCAGTTTTACCAGGATCCTAAGAGATGAGGAAAGGAATGAAGGACACTTTGCTTTGCAGAGCACATTAATGAACCATTTAGAGAGGTGGAAAGCTAAGCTAATCTATATTAAATAATAATGAGGAGGAGGAGAAGGAGGAGGAAGAGGAGGAGGAGGAAGAGGAGGAGAAGGAGGAGGAGGAGGAGAAGGAGGAGGAGGAGAGGAGGAAGAGGAGGAGGAGAAGGAGGAGGAGGAGGAGGAGGAGGAAGAGGAGGATTGAGCTACAAGGATTTAAAGAGGAGCAAACAACCCAAATATAGCTGGGAGGTGATTCTGTTGAGATATGAGGCAGGCAAGGGTTTTCTTACAGTGAGATGCCAGAAACACAGGCATCTCACATTATGATACATTAAGAATAAAATAAACCAGGTGCAGTGACGTACACCTGTAATCACAGTGGCTCAGGAAGCTGAGGTAGGAGGATCATGAGTTCAAAGCCAGCCTCAGTAACAGTGAGGCACTAAGCTACTTGGTGACAGCCTGTCTCTAAATAAAATACAAAATAGGACTGAGGATGTGGCTCAGTGATTGAGTGCCCCTGAGTTCAACCCTGACACAAACACACACACAAACACACACACACACACACACACACACACACACACACACAAATATGCCATGTGGAGAAAGGCAACTCTGATTCTTATTCTACTTTACTACTATTTACAATGAACTCTAGCCACTGTATTCTTCCTATAATTGAGTTTATATATTTACTTTGATGATGTGCCTAATAAACTTAGTTTTCTGTTGTTTGCACTGCTATGAATTAAAATCCAATCACTGCCCCAAATCTTCTTAAAGTTTGTTTTATACACACAAACACCCTTAAGAGAAACTAGAGAACAGAGATTGCCTTCTGTTCCCCGGTGACTGAGAGAGAAGCAGCCTGGGACATGAGCATTTAGAGCAAACAGAAACTTGTATTGATTTTATCTCCGCCTCAAAGGACAGATGACAGCAGTTGAGACTCCTACTGTCCATTAATTATAAAGCAAATAATTGAATTACATGATAAAAGTTCATACACATCAAACACTTCCTTTGTCATTTTCTTAAAGTCCTAAGCAGAAGGAAACATCCAGAAATTATTTTATGCAGGACTCTAAATGGCAACTGACAGTCCTGCATTAGTGAGAGATGTTTCACAGGGAGCTGAGCTCCCCCGTTGGACAGCTCTCTCCCCTGTCACCCTAGCGAGCTAGTAAACTCCTTTAAATGCCCGTTTCCTCACTGGCAAAATGTGGTTATTAATACTTTTCTTAAAAGGTTGTAGTGAGAATTAAATAACATAAAAATGTGAACTGTTCATGTTAGAACCAAATGCACTGAAGACACTTGTCCTGGAGAAGGACAAGAATACGATGCAGAGATTTGGAAACGCCAGATTAGCTACCCTGGGGGCAGAACGAATCCCACGCTGGCTGGTGTGCCCAAGTGACCAACATCCACAAGGGTCCAAAGAACACTGTGCGTCAGAGAGTGTTTTATCCTTTCTAAGCTGCTGTCATTCTTAATGTTGCTCTTTCCCTATGAGTACTGAGCTAGACCTAGAACCATATCTGTTGTTCACTATGAAATACATAACCAGAGTTGAAAAGAAATATCTTTGGTGGACAGTGGGGGCTGATTTTAAAGATTCTTCCTGGAATTCTACAAGACCTGAATAGGAAAAAAATTAAAAAATAAGAAACAATTACCAGGCATCAGAGCACCACAGGCCTTCCAGAAAAGAAGTTATATGGGACTGGGTTTTCTGGGGGAATAGCCCTTCTGTGTAGAGAATGATGAATGACAAGGCTTCAGGAAGATCAGATAACCTGGGACAAAAGGAGCAGTACCGACATGAGAGGGTTCATTAATGACCTTGTGGTCCCCATCGGCATAGCCTCACACGTCACAGGACGTCAGGGGTCATGAAATATAGGCACTTGCAATTCCCCCCTGAGGTTGCATTTATCTTGAATTATTTAGCACCAGATTTCCTGACAGTGGAATAGACTAATAATGTGGCTTTCACATGGGCCTGGAAGTCCTCAAATTGTAATTAATCTACTTCTAGAAGATCCATGGGACTGGCGGCACTAGAGTCCATGAATTATTACGATTAATGTCTTTATGACATCATGAGAGTTTCATGGCATGAGAAACCACATTTCCAGAAAGAACACTGAGTGGAAAACACTTTGGAATAGATTGCCTCCGATTCCTGTAAGGTGCCATTTCTTTCAGGCTACATTAGGTCCAATCATTAGGGTGAATGCTATCCACTGGGGAAAAGAATGACAGAATCTTACAGAAGGCAAAAGTGAGATGACTTTCCATCAAAAAGTGTATTCTCGCTCCAGAAAACATACAGAAAGAAAACAGCTACATGAGAAATAATTATGATTTAAATGTTGTAGGCTCAATAGCTGGTGACCTTTCGAACATTCTCAGCCACCTTTGGGATGGAGTCCAAAGTCCTCAGCCAGCCAGGGAAGGCAGGCCAGTCTTATCTCAGGCACCTCGCTTAGCCACTGTGCTCTGGGTTGTACCCAGCTAGTTCCCTAAAACACACCATGTTTTATGTTTGGGGCCGTTTTTCTTTCTGTTTTATCTGCAGGGGACTCTGTCTTTCCCTTTCTGCCTGGGAAATTTGAGTCCTTAATGAAGGCGTGAGAATATGACCTCTTCTGCGTGACTGCTCCCTCTCCCATGTTTCCGCCGACCTTTTCTCTTAACCTCACCTCCCCTGCTTTGCCACTATGAGCATGTTTGAATGTATATCTGCACATACAGTTACATGTCTGTACATATAATGGACTCCTGAGCTCCCTTAGGGCAAGGGCAATGACTCACAATGTCTCACTCATTCTTCCCTTTTTCCCTGGAGGGACAAGAACCTGGTAGATATTTTTGACAATGTGGTTTTGGTGAAGACAGAGGATGCCTCAAATAATGCATAATAAATAAAACAGGACTGGATCTAAAAACATACGGTTGATTTTGCCATAAGACAAAATGACAATAAGGCACCATAGAAATGCTGGTCGTGCCCTGTAGGATTTAAACTGCCCACTACACCTGAGAAACATACAAGGTATTATAGACTGAATTAGTTACATACTTACCAATAAATTGTTCTCTTTGTTTAGAATTTTCTTACTTCTCATATCCACAATCTATCCTTAAGGTCCAGTTACCCCCGAGTTCCGCCCCACCCATTGAGTTTTCAATGGCACCTTCAGGAGGACCTCAATTCACCCTTCTCCAAGTTCATTTAAACTGTGTTTTATCTTGTGTCACTTACAACTCTCTCCCTTACACTGTAATTATTCATGTAATTTATATAAATCATCAAGACAGATCTCTCCCACTACATTAGAAAACCCTTAAGGTCTGTTCCAGTTTTCCATTGGAAATTTTGACTCAAAGATTCTTCTGCTGTCATAGGCAGACTGTGACTGGAGCAGTAGCAGTGAACTGCAGGAGCACCTAAGGATTGATTGCCTGGGCATCTCTTCTCTTCATGCACTGACAGTGACTCTCCATGGATTCTCTCCATGACTTAGTTTGCACAAAATAGTGCAGCCTGATTTAAATGGCAGCTCAAGGCCCCCCAGGCAAACTATGTCAAAATTTTTTGAATTAATAAATTAATGATTGATGATTCATTATAACAGCATTGTGTGATAATAAATATTTGAGCCAAAATATTATTCTTACCTAATTATCAACTATCATTCTTATTTTTTGTCCAAAAGAGGGGATAAAGCAGAAGATACATTTTGTTATTGATCCTAATGATTAGGAAGAAGTGAGTATATACTTCTCCCAATTTGAAATCAGACTGATCAAATGTCAATTTCAATTATTGTAATCATGTGAGTAACTATTCAAAATGTTAAAATCTTTTTCCTCTGACTTTTCTAAAAGAGAGTATTTTAACTTATGGATCAAGTATCTGTCCAGTTGATATAAAGCCCTCCAAAATTACACCCAAATCTACCCAACTCTTTTATTTCCACTCCCTCTTAGCTTAAGTTCTCATTCCAAGTCAAGCAAAATGAATTCTTTTTTCCACCTGTACCAAGCCCAGGTGCACTCTCTCCTTCCGACCCCTTCCCCATTTTCACTATCTAGATTTTCTTCCATCTTCCTCACGTTGATGGAACTTTTCTTAATTTTACCAATTTGGTGAGTCCCAAGTCCAGTTCCATTTCCACCCAGGTATCCTTCCCTTATATGGAATGTGTTGTGTAAACAAATGACATGCCATCATCTACATAACCAGATCACAGGCTAATTTTGAGGTACATGAGGTAATTTGGAAAGCATGGTCAAAAACACTTGGTCTGCCTCCTATAATATGGAGCTAAGTGTATTCTGTCACCAGGTGTGATCAAATAGGACCAGCGGGTGGGGAGTCAGTCAACTCCAGGAGAGGAACTAGGAGGCTCAGGAAGCAAATGAATGACAAAGCCACCATTCTCAAAGAGACCCAAGTCTTTTAAGATAGACAGATCACTAAATTTACAATAATACCATTGAGACCTGAGTGTGCCATGCTCTAGGACTACAGAATGGCATGCTAGATGTTGTTAACAAAATTATTTCTCTTAATCATAAGGTGGAGCTGCACCCTACCAGAAGGAACTTCGGATAAACACGGGAAGTCTGAATTCCCTTGCATAGGTGAGTGCCTGCAATAGGAGAGAGGCAAGGGGTTATTTGGAAAGCGCTTTCACCTCTGCAGAGCATGGTGGTGTGCTCCACTGCCTACCTCATTCATCCAGGGTGTGTACCCTGAATCCTGAAGGAAGAGGAGAGTGGTCACAGTCACATGACTTCTGCGTGATGGAGGCCTTGATCATGTCCACGTCCCATGTGGAGAAAGTGGAGGCAGAATGAGCCATTTACCTTATGCTGATGAGAGCAGATGGCGAGGTCATGGGAACTTGTTTAAAGCATTAGTGAACTGCCTGTTCAGATTAAGGCCTTTTGAGAATTGAAAGAGTTCTGAAAAACCCTGATGGCTCATAGGATTGCATGTTCTCGCTGAATGATCAGGTGTCTGAACTCCCTAGACATTAAACCATGAGAAACATACAAGGGCTTGGCTGATTGCACTAATGAAATGCAAGGATTAGGAGTCAAGGTAACTCAGTGAGACAGGCACAACCTGAAAGCAAGCCTTTCCCATCCAGCCGCTGTCTGCTCAGTGCAATCACAGGCTTTGACCGCCACAGAACTATCTGCAAAAAACAACGTAATGATTTCTGAAGAGCCTTTCAAATGTGAATGAGTTTGAATCCTGCTTCCAAGTTCTCTTGGGTTTATATTTGAAAGTATAGATATACATTGGAATGATTAAACATCTACCCTAAAAGTGCAACTTCATTTTAAAAGGAGTTGATTGATCTAAATCTCATGAGACCTGTGCCAATATAGATATTTTAATTATAGGAAAAAAGAACCTAGACTGAGGAACCATTATTTACTTAGGGAAACAGAAGTTGTGTGTTGTGGTTCCTCTTAGCACTCACCAAAGACAAAAGGCATCTGAGACATGACACTAAATCATTGGGGTTTAAATGTTTTATGTAAGAAAGTTTTAGATTAGCAATTGGGGATGAGTATAAGAAAAAAAGCTATTGGCTATCATTTAACTCAAACCCAGCTTGTCACAGATGATAAAAACTAGGCCAGATAAAGGAAGTGACTTTGTGCAGAAATAACTTACAGGAATGATAGCAGGTCTCAGGAATGAAGCAATTTCAAATCCAGGTCTGCTATTATCTAGCTCGGATGACACAGTCTTTGGGATCCTCAATTTCTATAAAATTAGACATCTTGTGTGAGATATATCTAATAAATAATATTAATTTCTATGAAAAAGATATTGAATAACAAAAAAGGAAAAAAGAAGTAAAATATAAATTCAACTAATTTTATTTATTGAGTAAGCAAACCAAAAATTGTTTAAAATTATTCCAAAGCAAGAGTAGTCCTTTAATTTAATATCAGAATTAAACTCTGATATAATTCAAATAGTTATCACAATCATGCCATCTGGAAAAAACATGTTCTCAATAAACTATAGAGAAGGTTGAAAATAAATTGAGACTTCTATAGAAAGCATAGTAGCTACTTTTGTATTCTAAATATTGAGAAAAACAGTAAAATTTTATAACATTTTGATGCAAAATAACTCTCGATATCAAAATAATTAAATTTATTGCATGGGCTAAAATATCACGAAGCTTAAGACTGATCAGCTGAAGAAGATGGGTATTCTGCATTTCCCCTGAAGTTTCCTGGATCAGAATACAGATCCCCCAAAGGAGAGGGGGCATATTCTATCTTAGAAGGGTGTGTGCCTCAGTGGTGGAGGCCTGGGTGGGAAAGAGGAATGAGCCAGAGGCAGGATCAGCCTTTAGTTGGCGGGACTAATGTGTCCTGTGCACAGTGCGTGAAAACTTCAAGAGAGTGTGTTCAAAGGATTTCTGGAGAAATGCCCTAGAGGACAGGGCTGGCACACACAAGAACGTCAGTGGCCAAGGGCAAGTCTAGAAAGCAGGCAGGAACTCAGGACTGTCAACTATGTCCTCCTCCTCACAGGCCCAGGGGAAAGTGGGATTTGGATCCATGCGTGGAGAGAGGACATCTGCATGAACTCAGAGGGTGCTTGACTCCAGCCAGGCCGACCAGGGACTGGAGTAGAACTCATCTCACCTCAGGGAGGACAAGGAAGACTTTTCTTGGGGAAAATGAGGTGGGGCTACAGAAGAATTAGAGGTAGATTAGGGGGAAAGAAAAGGAAGTTCCCAGACTCTTTTAAAAAAGGGAACATGAGAGTAAGACATAAAGAAAGCCAGAGGCATGATCCAAGAGAGTAGGGGAGAGCAAGCAGATACGAGAGGAGACCAGGGAAAGGACAGCTCTCGCACGGCCAAGGGTGCAGTGCTGCTGTGGCAGACACCCGTGGGTTGTGAGATGTCTAGGTTCTATGGATTTCCATGCCCACTTCACATGTGAGCTACTACACTGGAGATGCCTGGAATTTGTCACAGGAATTGGGGTCTTTGCTCAGACATTTACTAGATGGATACCTCTGAGCAAATCACCTGATTCCTCTATGCATCTGACTTTTCTTCTGTAAAATTGGAATAAAATATTCCATCCACAGGTTTATTGTGAGCACTGAAAACACTCTCTCTCTCTCTCTCTCTCTCTCTCTCACACACACACACACACACACACACACACGCACACATAAATTTTGAGCAGGAGAAAGGGTCAAGAAATCCTCCTGTTTTGTTCCATTTAGTTCCTCGTTATAGCCTTATAGGTGCTGCTCTTTCATTTGCATGGCTTACATGAAACTGTCTTATAAGACACAGATCAGCATGAACATGACTGCTATTATGCTACTTGTACATCTGGTTACTAAGAATTGGTTGTAAAAAGATAGCAAGAAACAGAGATGAATACTCTGTTTTGGAGCTGCTAATGGGATTAAATGACAGCAAAGCTTCCTGCTCATATAATCCACAGAGACCTTCCTGCTAGGTGAAGGTGACACAAGATCACCTTTACATATCCCAGGAGCTACAGGTACTGCAGAAGACATTCTCCGATCCTTGGTGTTGTTAGGAACATGGTAGAAGGACAGTTGGCAATGGTAAATTGTGCTAAAATACATACTCCCCACCTTCTGAATGCTATGTAGTTGAAATTCTGTTTTTTGCGTTTCCAAATACCAACCATCTTGGTATGTTTATAAATACCAACAAGTATAAAAGTAAAAAGAATGAATACATTTTTTTCATGTTTGCTTCACTTTAACTGAACAGTTTAAAAATAACTGTTTCATTGATTTGACTTTTTTCTTTTTCAAAGCAGCTTAGAGATAGAGTTATAACCTGGGGAACTGTTTCTTTCTTCTCTCTCTCTGCTCTGAACTTGTAGAGCATAGAATTTTAAATCTGTGAGCCCGAGTCTGTCGTCATTCTATATAAATGGGAAACTGAATGGGACAGTGTCTTGCCCAAGGACATGAGCTATCAGCTGTCAGATTAGGACTCAGGATCCAAATCTGCAGCACTCCTCAAGTTCGCCCCTACTATGAGCTCTCTAGAGCAATGACCGAGTCTCAATTCCGAGACTATTAGAACTGCCTGGGAACTTTACCCCATGTCCAGCCACATCTTGTGCCAAGGGCATCAGAATCTCTGATGGAATCTGGGCAGCACTACTTCTTGTAGCTCTAGGCAGGCAAGACCAAGAACCACTCTTCTAGAGTCATTCATTCCCTTTTCAATATAATGATGTTCAATTTTGTATTTAATGTAAATAGCAATGGCCCCTTTATTGAGCATGTGCTCTGTGCCGGGAGTATGTCGGAACTTTCTATGCTTTCTTCCACTTGGTTGCTCACTGCAGTGCTCAAAAGTGCCATTCTTGCCCTGCAGCGACCTAACCACCTGGTGCTTGCACAGGTTAAACTCCTTGTTCAAGGTCATGGAGGTCTAATGTGGCAGAATCCACAATGGGACCCAGAGCTCTCAGCAATGAGGCTGCACTATGTCCCTTGCCTGACAGTGTTATGGTTTCCTGGTAGGCTTCTGTGATGGAGGCAGGAATTGTGGGAGTTTGCTGAGTGCTGGTTCACCTCTACCCAGGGTGTGATAAAAGTTCATTATAGATCAAGAGAGTTGACCTTCAGGTGTGAATATTCCATCAACTTATGATTCCAGATATTAACCAGTGGGAGAACATGGCCTTCTGCGTGAAACTCCAAAGGGCTATTCTCAGGGAAATGGGGCCATTATGAAGAACCTAGGCCCTACATGTAATTTTGCTTCTCTCTGCTGCACTTGGTTCTGTTGACTACTTCAGTGCCTACCTATGGCATCTGTCGACCCATGTCACCTTGACCTGCCTTCTTCCAGAAACTCCATGACCAGCTCTAAGCTTTCTTCACTCTCCCTTCCAAAGTCACCCTGAAAGAGGACTATGTGGGGTAAGAAATAGCTCTCTATCAAAGTTATTTTAGGATTGTTTTCATAAACAGAAATCCAAGGGCAACTTTTAGAGGTTCCCTATGAGACCTTTTAAAAATTTTAGCATCATTTAGCTAAACATTTAAAAATTTAAAATAGTATATTCTAAATTGTTGCATGACTGTTTTATTTCCACATCCTTTCTCACAGTTCCAGTGTCCAAGTTTGTAATTATATTTATAAATGAGTTGTCACCAGTCAAATAGCACAACTTTAATTGTCCCAGGCTAATGAGAAAAGAACAGAGGCAGATTTAGTAGGCAAATGATGCATTCCCACTGTGTGAACTCCAGACGACATCACTGGGAACTGCAGGGAGAAGAGTTTGGGGGAAGCACAGAAAGTGGCGAGAAAATTGACTTCCATCCAAGAGAGTCAGATAAGCATGTTAAGATTAAAGAGCTAGTCCATGCCACAGCCCTGCAAGCAGCAATTTAGTTTCCGCAAAATGAATTACTCCTGACAATTTAAATTATTTTTGCTTTTGTAGTTGTTTGGTTTTAGTTGGTAAATTTGTTTTGACTTCAGAGTGCTGTGACTTAAGAGAAATGAGTTCAGAACTAGTTTTATGTTTATGCATATTCAAGCAATACGAGGACAAAAGTAATCTAATTTCATATCGCTAGACAAAAATGTATTCCACCTTTAAAAGAATTCCCACACATTGGAGTTTGCTCCTTGACCAGTATGGGAGTTTTATCTCAATGGGATGGGACGAGTTCCCAGAGGTACCAAGAACCGCCAGATCCAGCTGTCCAAGGACAACAGAAAGCCACACCTGCATGCTGGACTGTAGGACACACTGCATTTAAGAGATTTTTTTTTTTTTTTTAGTTTTTAATTCATTTTTTTCTCTTCTCAGATTCATGTTGAAGTTCCAATTAAACTGAAAATAAGGAAATTTTAAAAAAAGGATGAGCTTTTAATAAATTGAATTTCTATTTGGGACTTATTAAAATTGCCGTGGAGAAATTACCACCGAAAAGCTCATCTCTGAAAATAATGAAAATGTTGATTGTTCATTCTCTAGTGACTCAGCAACGGCAAAATTAGGTAAGGTGCTGGGACCAGAGTGCTTCTTATTGTTAGGCAACTTGAACTGTCTGAGTTAATCATGGAGATGAGAGGCATATTTAGATTCACCTTGGCTGAAACCGCTGCTGAGAGTCCAACTGCCATCATTGAGTCGGCTGCTCTGTTAACTTGTTACAAACTACATCAAATCATTCCATCAAGTTGGGATATTACAACTGAACTTTATGTCAATGATTTTTAAGTCTCCCCTTTTCTCATTATTTGACTATCAGTTGAAATTTCTATTGAGCCTCAAATCAACTTCATTTGATCTTAAGAATTATGATAATTTTCAAAATGCAGTCCAGCTAAAAGAATTTTTAACTTATCAGCATTATATATATTGCAAGTGGTGTTTACTCAAAGATTGTGTTTTTATAATCCTATGTAGCTCTTTATAAATTATTTGTAAGAAGGTATCTTAAATAATTACCAATCAACAGCTTAAAATAACATTGATGAATACAGATAAACTAGTTTTTAAGATTATTTTTAAAATCTTACTGAAAAAATGTGCTAGTTTGTGATAGAAGCTAGTTTTACAATTTATTCATTTAGCACAATTACTTTTAACATGTCATCGTGGATGTTTCTTTGATTTAAAGATTTTGAAAAACCAACAGCATATTTTCTCAGATACACTGATTGCTCTGGAATAAAATTATGGGTAAATACTATTTTACACGCTGAATCATCTTCAAAGTTTACAACTAAATGCTGCAGTAGAAATGTCAAGCAAAGCACCCTTTAAATAATGACATGCTAAGAAAACCTATTTAGCAAGTAGTTTTTAATAAGTGAAGATTTTTTAAGATATCTTTTCCCTGATAACTCCATGAAGATGATATAATTAAGAATTGTGAAACCTGCCTGTCACCCTCATAGTTGACTGTGAACTCCTTGGAGACGGGATAGGATCCAGGACCAATATAACTCCATGTCTCTAGAACCCTGGGCTAAAGCTTTTTACCAGGAGGGAGATTTTGTTCATTGAATTGAACTGAGCCAAATTAAGATGTATTTAATGAAATTAAAATAGTTTAATAAAATAGTTTAAATGAAAATAAAATGTACATCCTTAAATTATTAGTAGTAGGTTTAGAAACAGTCTTACTAAATTACTTCAAATGGACACCAGAGTATCTCCTCTCCCTTTGCTATAATGACTGTCTTCTTACCCTTCCTATCAAACATTTTGGCTATCTGGAGCTAACTGACACAGTAATTAGAAGAGACTTTGTTTAACTAGATTTAAGAATCAGACCTACCAAAATAAGTGCAGTCAGATTTTTGAAACTTTTCATGTGGCATAGGTACTTGAGCAGAGAATAAAAGTCTTAAAGACTCGGAATCCAATCTAAGGTCTGCAATTAGGAGATTTGTAAATTAGGAAAGATGTGTAATCCTGAGCTCCAATTTCCTTTGGCATAAGTCAAGGTAATAACTTACCTTCTGGGTGCTGGGAGGGTGAACTATAACAGCAAGTGAAATTGGGATCACAGACGAGGCTGGTTTCTTTCTTCTTCCCTGTATCACTCACCAGCCAAACTCACTGTCCTGATGATGATATGCTGGGTCACCTCTGTGACCCTAGTCTCTCTGGACAGCTTCCACGGTGATCCTCTCTGTGACTGATCCTTTCTCCCCACAGGGCCCCAGTCTGCTTCCTTCTCGGGGGTCCCTTGCTAAAGCCATCAACCCAGAAAGTCAAGCAAACATGGGAGAAGTTTTACAAAGCACACTTGTTTCACGGACTCTTTTGTACTGTATGTTCTGCTTTGCACACTACAACTCAGAGACATTAAGAAAAAAATGTACATTTTTTAATTTACTATAGTAAATTTACTATAACTGAGCTAAACTCCCATCATTTCCCATGGTCATTTAAGGTAGGAATAACAATTGTCAATTAAAGATCTTCTATATTTTTCTTATTTAGCATAAGATCTTTAGGACAAATCAAGTCAACATAAGTAACAACAAAGAGAAATGTTTCCCTCATTAAAAATTTGACTTTATTTGGGAAGGATCAGAAAATTGCCATCTGGAACTGTGCTCTGATGGATCATAGGCATAAATGTGGAGGCAAAGGAAAACAAGGGTTTTCACAGGGAAACTGAGGAAGCTTATAAAAGTTGTTTGGGAACAATTATCCTTCTCCGAAAGGGTCAATAACAGGGTGGTGTGAGACCAGAGCCGTGTAGGCGGTTGCTGGGCGGACATCCTCGCAGGAGTCCTGTTAGCATAAGGTTGCAGTGAACTTGGTGCAAGGCATGACGTTCAGAGAGTCGTTGAAATAGTTTTTATTAATTGGAGTGTGTGCATGGGCCTTCTAGCTCTATTTTAAGGCCTTCTAGCTCTATTTCGTCAAGCTTTTGACAAGAGTGACTACATTTTCATTCTGACAACTTTGCAAGTGAATAAATTCAAAGTTCAGTTCCCTCCTTTGCTTTCCAAGAAGATGTTCAGTTCAAGAGGCAGAGGAGGTTACTAAGCATCTGGTCCACGCGTGATCCTGAGTGGTCTTGTGAATCCTGGTGATCTTTCCACCTCCCCAGGGATGAGCATTCTTCCTCTGGATCCAGTCACCTAGCAGAACCCTCTGCCAGGCCTTCCACGTGCCAGCTGCCTGCCTGCTCTGTCTCTGCCCACCTGCTGCCAGATTTCACATCGCTCCTGGAGGAGGTGGCCGACATGGAGACGGAGACGGCAGGCTGAGCGGATGCACAGCACATCACTGAGCTGTGGAGACAGCAGATGTGTGGCTTTCTGCTCCACTAGTCTGGGCCAAGTTATTCAGCACTCCCTGGCACAGATTTTTATCTGTAAAATGGATATAAATATAATTTATGAGATAGTTATGAGGAATAAGTAGATTAATTAGTATAGGGCATTTTAAAACATCACTTGATGCACAGTGAAAACTCAATAAATTCTGGCTGAATTTTCTCTGAATTTTTATAACCCCATGCCCATGCCAAATATCCCGGATAACCTGCCACCCTCGTAGGCTTTCCAGCCACTGAATTCCGGTTCTCTGACTTCTTCCTACCTATTTTGATAAAATTCCACATGCTTCCCTCCTAGGAGGCCTCCGCATCATCAAATCGGTCATTAAACAACACCTAAATACTTTTTCATAGATTTTAATCCCTGCCTGGCCCCAGCTGGGCCTGACCCTCCATGGGCAACTTTCTTCTGCACATGCTCAGAGGAGGATTCAGGCACAAGTTTGAATCCCTAGTGGTGGTTCCATGCCAAAGTCATTGGACCCCAAATGCGCATATTCCTTCATTGTCCTCAATCCCCTAGGAGTGGCAATTCAGTGACAGATGCTACACACCTTCCTGCAAGACCTTGGCGCTGGGTTGGAGACCAGATATGTGCAGCTTTGAGGCAAAAGGCAAGAGCAGCATCAAGAGAGGGTTGAAAGGGCCACCTAATGAGAAGAGCAATAGGCACAGTTCCACTTCGTCATTGTCAGCTCTTCATTTCACAAAGCACTGGGCTTTCCCAACTTATCCTCCCAGAGATGCATGAAAGGACAGAATGTGTTTGAGTGACTAGGGCAGTGCTTGGCATAATTTCTTCAGATGAGAGTCAATTAAAAATAGTTGATATTCTCCCTGCAAACACACATGCACACACGCACGCGTGCACACACACACTCGCACATACACACACACACACACACACACACACACACAAAGTTCAAGAGCAGTATGCAAAGCTGGGCACCTGTGCTCAGGAGCTGATCCCAGGAGCCTTCATTGGCAACTTTAATACTCTATTTTCCCTTGATAACTTTTGACCGTGAAATTCAGTTTCTGCTCTCTTCCCTGATCTTTTCAGTTCAGCAACCTCCATTTCAAACTTCTCCAGAGTAGACATTGTCTTTCTTAGAACTTTATTTCTTCGATATCCTCTTTGATTCTTTACATTATAGCTACTTACACCTGAATCCCCCACACACAAGGTGATTGCTATATTGGGGGCAGATGAACTGAAGATGACACCCAGTGATCATCCCACGTTGATGCCCTTTATAAAACCTGTCCCTGAGTGTGGGAGGTTCCCGTGACTTGTCTCTACAAGTCAATTTTCTATAATAGGATATGGTAAAGGAAGTTCACCAATGTAATTAAGGTCCAAATGATTTGCAATTAATACAAAGTGAATGTATCCTGGGCCTGCCTGACTTAAAAATCTTAAGAGAGGAATCCAGTCCTTTGTGAAGTAGAAACCTATCCATGCTGACTTAACAGTGGGAGTGTCCACACTGAGGAAACCCCCACACCAAGGTCAAGCAACTGGGGGTTTGCTATTGGAGGTTGGCCTCCAGCAGGCAAAAGCTGGGCTTTCACTTATAAAGCCTCAAGGAAATTAACTCTTCCAGGAACCTGAGTGAGCTTGGAGGAAGGTTCTTCTCCCGATGAGCTTTCAGATGAGAACACAGCCCTGTTAACATGGTTGTTGCCTCCCTGTGAGGCCTGGAATGCAGGATCCCAGGAGGTCATGTCTGGAACCTAACCCACATATCAGCTGGCTCACCACACAACATCTGGGAATAAACACAGAGGTACACCTAACTGAAACAATCAAGGTGATGAGCCTTGGGGAGAGGGTAACAAGCCTTGGGGTGGTAATAATAAAGACACATAAAATAAAATAACAAAATAAAACCAAGATCCAAACCAAATACAGAAGGGTCAGTTTAATAAAATTTAACTTGAGGCTTGGAGCAGTTGCTATTTTGAGTGAGTCCCAGGTGCCTTCCGAGAACTCATGTACATGTGCAGCCTTTTAGAGAAGCAAGTTGGAGCAGCTGTGCAGACGTTATTTAATCCTAATGGGATCCCAGTGGACATGTGTGAATCCAGTAGGGTGTGTAAGTGCACAAAGGGTAAATGGGCAGAATTCCGTGGAGGTTACCTGGAGAGCCAGGCAGTAGTCCATCTCAGGTGAAGCAAGACAGGAAATATTCCCCAAAGGCAAAGATGGTGGTAAACTGCCACACAGAGGCTCCCTTTGTCTCTAACACACTGAAAGAACAAATGCATACCACAACAGCAAAGTCCCTATATATCCTTTGCAAAAATTTCTAAAGACATAGAAAAGTGAGCAGAAATTAAGCAAATGTCTACTATTTAAAAAAAAAATAGCACATTAGAAACTCTGACTTTGAAATTCATCACTATTTGCAATCTTGGACTTGAAAGTTTAGTTGACACAAATTGACTCCAGGCAATCCCCAACACTGGCCCCTCTGGTATTCATTTCTGTGCCTCCAGGAAAGAGTTGAAAGCAAAAGAGAGGAGTGCTGGACAGTAGCCTTGTGACCGGAGGACAATGAGCATGTGTGATCACCAGCACAGAGCACCATGCTGGGAGGAATCCTGTTCTTTACTTTCTCAGACAAAACAGGAAAATATACCTGGAACACTTGGAAAAGCCATCTAAGCCAGTGTTGACCTTGCTTTCAGAATTTCTTCCCTCTGCTTCTTTATTTAGTCACTCTGATTCTACATATACCTTCTGGAAGAATTTCAAACTGTTCTTACCAAGTGCCAGACAGTGGTCATTTTCCCACGTGCTCTCATTTCCCCTGTGCAGATCAATGCACTGAAACGCAGAACAGGAACCCATTGACCAGGATCAGAGCCCTGGGATTCAGCTAGTTTTGTCTGAGTTTCTCCCTCTTCCTCATCCCGAAACTGACCACTATGACCAGGGTCTGACAACTGCTTCTGACCTTAGTTACCTCAGGGTAATTCAGGTTGCTGATCCTCAAACTATGCTCCTCAGGGGCAGAGAGATGAGGGCAAGTTTTCCACTTGGGATTCAAAAGAGAAACTCGTCTTTCATGTGTTTGAATATTGAACTTCTATGCAAGGTCTCATTCAAAGAAAGTAGTCTCTCAATTATTTTAGAAAGTTGGAAAACTGCCATATTCACCCCTATTAAGAAATTCCCTTGGAATTTCTTTACCCCTATTAAGTTTTA
The DNA here is from genome assembly GCF_048772815.1 of Callospermophilus lateralis. Taxonomy (NCBI): domain Eukaryota; kingdom Metazoa; phylum Chordata; class Mammalia; order Rodentia; family Sciuridae; genus Callospermophilus; species Callospermophilus lateralis. Next base: position 9,910,189 of record NC_135318.1, read on the forward strand.
CCTAATTTGTATCAACATTTTGTATGTTTTATTTAGGACTTTAAGGTCAGCATACTTGCATGTCTGTGTAGAATGCTAAGATCTTTATGGAAAACATACATAGCATAAAATAATAACACCTAAACTAATAAAAAAAAATCTTGAAACTATGAACAAAGGTAAAGAAATCAGGGATCTTAACTCTGGTAATAACAAAAACATTTTAAAGTATAAGCTTGCATATAAAGACCTATTCAAAGAATTCTATTGACTAAAACTAAAAACAAGTTGGCTATTCTATTATCTATTTTATTTAGTTTTCTTTCAAAAGCAACAATTTGGGTCCATAAATAGAACAACAATAATCCAGGAAACATCCTGCGAGGCAAGAACTGCCTGTGTCTTGTTCACTGTGGTGCATATGTGAAAGTCTGTGTTTCTTAAAGCCTATGTTCGGAACTAGACACTAAAGAGTGGCGAATTTTCCTGTATGTCAGCTATGCCTGTCAGCTGTCATAATCTTTACACAGAAAATATGCAATTTTGACTTCATTAGAATTAAAAGATTTTTAAGCAAAGGACACCAACTAGAATGTGAAGATACCCATAGAAAGAGATTAAATATTTGCAAATCATATATCTGATAAAAGTGATACTCCTAATACATAAAAAATAGGAATAGATATTTTTCAAAGGATACAAATGAATAATAAACATAGAAAGATGATTATTGTCATTAGACATTAAGGAAATGCAAATAAAAGCCACCAGGGGATATACCTACTAGGATGACAAATTTCAAACAAATAGACAACAACATGTGGGTGAGAAGGTGAAAAAAATTGTCTCCTCACATTGCTGGTTGGAATAAAAAATGGTGCAGCCATAACTTTGGAAAAAAGTTTGGCACTTCCTTAAAATGTTAAACAGTTGACATATGACTCAACAGCTTTATTACTGGTTATTTATCCAAAATAAGTGAAAATATATCAGTTCAAATATTTGTATATGAATATTAATAAGAGAATGATCCATACTGGCCCAAAAGTACAAACAACCCAAATTCTTATCAATTGATCAGTGGATAAATTAAATGTATCATATTTAATACAGTGGATATTACTCAGAAACAAAGAGAAATAAAGTCTGGATACAGGCCAAGAGACACATAAACAATGAAAAACATACACTCTAAGTAGTTAATGTAGCTAGTATAATAGAACACATACAATACTTGCATGATATATTCATACTTACATAGAAAGCAGATTAATGATTGCTAGGGTATATAGGAGGGGAAGATAATGGAAAATGACTTTTGACGGACATTGAGTTTCTTTTTGGAGTGAGGGAAATGTCCTAAAATTAGATTGTGGCAATGGTTGCATAATTCTCTGAATGTTCTACAATCCACTGAACTGTGTACTTCACTAGTGAATCACATGACACATGAATTTTATGTCAATAAAGTTGTTAAAATAATTATATCTCAATAATCCTGAATTGAAAGAGAGAGAAAACTTTCAATGTTTATGTAATCCAAAAAGAGAGGAGAGAAAAAAAAAACACACATGCATGCAGAATGTTTCTCTACAAAAAGATCAATAAACATAAAAAGGTGTTCAACTTGTCAATTATCAAATTAACCACATAAAACAAAAAGTGAGATCTATTTCCCCAGTAAAATTCACAAAATTAAAGATGGACAATATCTGGTATTGATGAAATATACTTAAAAACTCTTCTCAACCTTGGAGCTTAGAAATGCTCAAGTAAAAGTGATTTTCTAAAAATAACTTTTGCAAATGTATCAAAATGAGCAACATGAAGACCTTTTAAATCTAACTTCAAGGCCATAGAGGGCAGAGGGTACGCTGAAACATTCAGAAAGTGCAATGGCCGACCACAGGGTGGAAGGGACTTGCCGCAGAACTCCATGGGGACTCTGGTGAGTCAAGCTTTTATCTTCAAGTTCTGAGCAGAGATGGTCTGAGAGGTCCTGGGTTCAGGCCGAGGCATCCAAGGAAGCTGAGACAGGAGACACATACTGGTCCCTACCAACTACTACAAACTGGTTAATCCAGGAGAATTTGGTACAAGTATTGTGTAGTTCAACAAGTGGCCCAGCCATACCGTGCACACTGAACAGAAGTCCTAGAAAACACTGACGTTGAAAATACATGCAGTGGACTTGATTGCAGTGTGTTTGGAATACAGAGGACTAAATGTTCATCTTTTAGGAGTCTACTTAAGAAAATCATGGTCTATCAAGAAAATATGTCCATACACAGATTTTGAACGTACACATGTGTGAACACACGAAGCCGTTTGAAATGCATTGAATTCATATTGCATGAAAATACATGGGTACTGAAAGTAGAGAAATGAAATTGCATTTTACCAAGTTTGAGTCATGTATATAGAGAAAACCTGAACAGGCCTGTGACAAGCAATGTGATTGAATCAGTAATAAAAAGTCTCCCATCAAAGAAAAGCCCAGGGCCAGATGGCTTCACTGCCGAGTTCTGCCAAACATTTAAAGAAGAACCGATACTAAATCTTCTTAAAATGTCCCCCAAAATTGAAGAGGATGGAATTTTTCCAAAACCATTTTATGAAGCTGGCCTTACCCTGATAGCCAAAACCAGGCCCAGACACAACAATAATAAAAGAAAGCCATAGCTAATATCCTTAAAGAATGCCTATGCAAAAATCGTCAACAAAATAGCAAACTTAATCCAACAGTTCATTGAAAAGATTATTTTCCATGATCAACTGATATTCACCAGGACGACAGAAAGATTCATTATATGCAAATCAATAAGCCTATCAACAAAATGAAGGACTAAATCTTACAATCCTCTTAATAAACACAGAAGAGTGATTTGATAAAATTCAGTATCCTTCATGATAAAGTCCCAGGAAATTTGGTATATAAGAGAAGTACCTCTTCATAACAAAGGTCATATAAGAAAACAGCTAACATCGTACTAAATGAAGAAAATTTGAAACCTAGCTAAGATCTGAAACAGGACAAGGATATTCACTTTCACCACTTTTATTCAATGTAGTACTGAAAGTCTTAGTCAAAGCAAGAGAAAGAATAAAGCACAACATGCACATTGGATAAAAGCCTCAAGTGGTCACTGTTTGAAAATGGCATGATCTTATATATAGAAAACTCCAAATACTCTACCAAAAACCTGTTAACACTAATAAACAAATTCAGAAAAGTTAAAGTAGAAAATAATTCAAAAATCAGTAGCATTGTTATATGCCAAAAGTCAATTACCTGCAACAGTAATCAAGAAAGCAATCACATTTATAATAGCTGCAAAGAGATTCCTCAGAATAAATTTAGCCCAAAAGTGAAAGATATCTACAGTAAAAATTATAAAACATTGATAAAAGAAATTGAAGAGGACACATCAAAAATGGAAAGACAACTCATTTTCATGGATTGGAAGAACTGATATTGTTAAAAAATGTTCATACCACCAAAGCACTCTATAGATTGAATGCCAGTCTACACATTAAATGCAATTCTTATACAAACTCTATTGACATTATTCACAAAATCCAAAACAAAAATTCTAATATTAGTATGGAACCACAAAAAATCCTTGAGAAGCTAAAGCAATCTTGAGCCAAAAGCAGAGACATCATGCTGCATAGCTTCAAAATATACTACAAAGTTTTAATAATCCAAATAGCATGACATTGACATAAATTAGGGGCCTGACTAGACATTTCCCAAGTGAAGACTCAGAAATGGTCAACAGGCATATGAAAACATCCTCAGCTTAATAATCACCAGAGTAATGCAATTCAAAGGCACCATGAGAAACCAATTCACCCAAGTAAGAGTGGCTATGATTCAAAAAACAAAAGTTAACAACCACCTGCACAGTGGATATACATGTATACGTTGTATAATGTTTAATCTAGGTTAAACATATGTATCTCCTCAAACATTTATCACTTCTTTCTGGTGAGAATGTCAGTTGTTACAGTCGTTGTGGGAAAATGTCCAGGAAATTAAAAATAGAACTACCATATGACCTAGCATTTCCACTCCTGGGTATATCTTGGAAAGAAATCAGTCTGTGGAAGATATATGTGCACACCCACATTTACTGCAACACTATTTGCAATCTTCAAGAAATGGAAACAACCAAAATGTCTATCAATTCAGGACCGAATAAGGAATTTGGGGCACATATACACAATGGAATACTATTCAGGCATAAAAAGTGCCCCATGAGTCTCACCACATCACTGGCATGGAGACATTATCAATGTTGAGTTCATACAAGTCAAGAGCAGTGCCATGGTTACCAGAGGCTGGGAACCATAGTGGAGGGAAAATGAGGGGGGAAGATTGATCAAAGTCCTCTATTCTAGTTACATGCGAGTGAGAAGTTCTGGTGCTCTGCTACAACAGGGTGACTTAGATGACAATAGGTACTGCAAATTTCAGGAAACTCTAAGAGGTGGTTTTGAATGCTTTCATCAGAAAAAAAGTGATAAATGTTTGAGGAGATACATATATTTAATCTAGATTAAACGTTATACAATGTATACATGTATTGAACAGCATATGGTACCCAACAAATATGAACAATTTTTGTGTTTCAATATATGGTTAAAAACTTAATTTAAATTAAAAAAAATACTCATGGACATATGCTAGAGTGAATGAATAAAGAAATATATGGAAAGATGTTACTGAAACAGTTGTGATCGAGTGAGACAGTTTGTGATGGTTTTAATTAGATGCATGCAATTCAGAAAAGTGTTTTCTCACAGTTATGTGTCATTTATATAGAAACAATGGAGTGATTCAAATGTATTATTTTTGAACTATAAATCTTGAGATGATTTGAGAAAACGTACAAATGACTTGAAAATAATTTCAATCTCATTTTTGGCATTCTGGCAAAAATGAGTAACTTGTTGATTGGGTAAAGCAAATTCCCTGAAGACCTTAGTATTGGGGGGAGCTCATCTGGGGAGAGTGCTTTCTGGAAATCAGCGCAAACTAGTGCAAAGCATGGAAAAAGACACATTAAATGTAGAAAATATAATCTGTAGGACACAATTCACAGAGCAACCTTAGGTGTTAGGGTGTGTAATGATCCCAAGCCTGTTCTGAGCAAGGTGATGAAATTGTGCCATCTTTCTCAGGAAATGGGCTGAGAAGGATGAGGTGGTTTGTCCACAGTTACCTGCTTTGTTTTTAATAAGGCAATTGGAACCAGCTGTTTGGTTTTCTAACACAGGGCTATTTATTCTATAATTTGGTTGTCTCAATGAAACTGAAAATAAAAATATCTAGCATACTGATTTCTATGGTTAATGCAAGAAATAGCTATAAGCATTGTGGCTTAAAACATGAGAAGGTCATGACATTACACTCTGGAGGTCGGAGGTCTGCAGTGGACCTCACTGGGCTGAAAGGAAGTCACCAGAGACTGTTCTCCTGCAGGCTCTAAGGAAGACCAGTTCCTGCCTTTCTCAGATTCTAATGACTGCCTGTGCTCCTTGGCTCCTGGTCCCGCACGGCAGTTGCAAGGTTCCAACTTATATTTCCATGAGTCTACTTTTCCAACTTTCACTCTCCTTCTTCACACTTATAAAGACCCTGTAACTGGGTTGCACCTGCTTGGATAATCCAGGATCATCTACCTGTCTCAAGGTCCTTAATCACATCTGTAAATTTCTTTTGCCATACCAGATTACCTATTCCTAGGTTCTAGGGTCTAGGACATGGACATTTCTGGGGACTATATTCTACCACAAGCATTCTAAATGTCATTTTTAGTTATTCCTGTAGGCCAAGCCAGGACTTGCTTGAACGTTGGGGAAAAAAACAAAAAACAAAAAACATTAAAACCAATTTAGGTGCTCATCACAGAGGAAGCAGAGTAAATTCACCTCTGATACAAAACAGGACATGGAAATAAACAGGAGGACTGTGATGAATCCAAGCTTAAATTTGGACCAACACCAAGAGATGTTGGGATCCTATTTTAGGTCTCCATTTTCCTGGAAACACTCAATACAATTTAATTGGTGTCCATTGTTGCAAGGATTAAATGAGCTAATACATATAAAGGGCTTAGAGGACGTCTGCTATCACTATGAGCATCCAGTAAATGTTGCCTATTAGAATTACTCTACGCCAGGCCACATGCCAAAGGCAGGGACCACCCCTAACATTTTCTAGGTTCAGTATAAGAGTACAAATAAAAGGACTGCACATCTAAAAGTTATAAATCAAGACAATGATCTGTTAAATGTGTCCCGTGCTCCTGCCTTGACAAAGAGAACTATGCAATGATATCATAGGCCACTGTGGAACTTAAGTCTTAAGAGTTGCTCTTGGAATGAGAATTGGCAAGGTATGCCAGCCCAAATTCCCAAGTACTTGCTGCCTACAACTATTTCCACTTGACCCTGACCTGTACCCAGAAGGGCCTGAGAAGCATGCATGTGGACACTCCAGTGTCCCAGCTCCAGTCCAGTCCATACCCTCAGCAAGTCACCATCTCCTGGACAATAGTTGGCCTAAGGAATCCTGCTCCCTTGGCATGCTCTACCTTGGGAGAATGGACCTTAGGAAGAGTTTTACCAAAGAAGAATCAAACTTGGACCATTTGGGCAGAACATCTAAAGTACAATTACCCAAAATGTAGTCTAGAAGGGAAAGCCCAGGGTCCAGATGGATATTTCTCATTTTCCTAATGGATTGCACAGATACATCTCACCATGCAGAGAATCAGAATGAGAAGAGAGCAAAGAACGACTCTAAAATCAGAGCAAGGCAGGGACCTTGTACACCAAGGTCAAAGAGGGAAGGATTTGAGTGTGCACAGATGAACATAATGTAAGTGGCAGCTATTGCTCAACAGTTCTTGAGAGCTTTCTTCCAGAATCTTTCCCTCTATTTCTGTTTCATATTCTTGTACCTTCACATAAGATCTCCTTTCCTCTAGGGTCAACCTTCCCTTCTCCTTGGAGGCTGGGAGATCACCTGAGCAGCTCCAGCATTGCCTATTCCAAGAAATCTTTGCTCATCAAGAACAAGTCCTGGCCATCCTATAACTTGCATCTCAAGGGAATAGGAAGAGTGAATTTTGTAGAAAAATAGTAAGCAATAATAAAATATGATGTCTTCAGAGTGTTAAAAGTGAAATATACAAGGGAGGGCTATGGGGAAGTGATTTAGCAATGGTTGTAGGAGAACTTTCTGAGGGGGTGACACTTAAACTGAGGTCATGATGACAATCGAATCAAACATGCAAAGATGCAGAGCGTGAAGTGTCCATGAAGAAGGGATAATGACAGCACAAAGCTCCAGACGTGGGCACCTGTGTTGCAGCGGTGCAACGAGGGACCTTTGTGGAAACGTTAACTGGGGACATCTATTAATTATCCAATTGGAGATGTCGAGAACACTCTTGGGTACCTGTCTCTGGAGCTCACAGGGTAGGGTCAGAATCGGTCATGTAACATCAGCAAGGAGGTGGCAGTTCACACTAGGGGACTAGTGAAGAGCACTTAAAGAATGTGAGTAGAAAAGAAATAAAAATTGAATCCTGGGCCCCTCTAAAGTCAGGAGGACAATAATCTGGCAAAGCAGATAGATCAGGATTTGGGAAACGTTTTCTATAAAAAGTCAGGCAGCAGATATTTTAGCTCTAAAACCCACCCTGTCTCTCCTCTAGCTACTCAGCTGTGCTGTTGTGTCATGAAAGCCACAAAGACAATTGACAAACAAATGGACGTGGCTGCATTCCAAGAGAAATTGAGGAGGGCAGACAGCAAGCAGGGTTTGGACAGCAACTGTGGTTTGCTGCCTCCTGCAGTAGAATGAAAAGGAATGGGAGGTGGTTAAGAGGAAGGAAGATCTTGGGATCAAGGACTTCTGGAGTAGAGGCCTTCAGGTGGGAAGGACAGCTGACCAGGTCGTCCAGAGTCAAGTGCAGCCTGAGCATGAAGACTTTCTAGCTGATCCATGGCTGAGTGCACCAATGTCTTCCACAGTATCCAAGGGCTGCAGTTCTTTCCATCTGTAGAGTCCTTCACCCCAAACTCCTACCAACTGATAAGTCCCCCTCATCCTTCAAGTCTTCGATACAGGGTCCCAGAAGTCTCTGGTAGAGGACAGAACAACAGAGATACTCTCCTCTTAATCCATGGAACCTATAAATACTTCACCTCGTGAATGAGACTAAACCAAGGATCCCGTGATAGGGAGCCTACCCTGGGTTACCGGAGGAGCCCAGTGTAATCACAAGGTTCCTAATATAGATTGAGTCTTGTTTTCCTAAAGTTGTTGTGCTGATGTCTTAACCCCCAGTAGCTCAGTGCGGCCTTATCAGCTGAAGTTGAAATGAGATTGTGATGGAATAAGATGGGTCCCTAATCCAATATGACTACTTGTCCTTATAAAATGAGGAATTTTGGACACAAACATATACAGGGAATTCCCCAGGTGAAGATGAAGGCACGGGACTGAAGGAATGCAGCCGTGTCGACATCTTAGTTTTATCCTCAGGAGACCTGTGATCAATTTCTGACCTACAGAGCTGCATGATAATAACTTGCTTTATTTGTTTTAATTTTTTTTTTTGGGGGGGGGGTATTGGGGATTGAACCAGAGTCACTTAACCACTGACCACATCCCCAGCTCATTTTTATATTTTATTTAGAGACAGGGTCTCATTGAGTTACTTAGATCCTCACTAAGTTGCTGAAGCTGGCTTTGAACTCATGATCCTCCTGCCTCAGCCTCCCAAACTGCTGGGATTACAGGCATGCATCGCCATGCCCAGCAGTTGCTTTGTTTTAAACCACTAGGTGGGTGGTAGTTTACAGTCACAGAAAACAAATACACCTTCTCAGCTTCACACTCTACAGGTGCACACCGGCCACTGTGCTTGTCCTGGACTCTGGCTGGACCAGGGGCATCCTGAGTACACGCCAGGTTCCAAGAAGACTCCATCTCAAACGCCCAGGAAGTGCTCGATCCATAAGGGTAGGGCAAAGCCTGTGGAGGGAAATACCTTTGGTCTTTGCTGCTTTGTTCTACCTGACTCTAAGCATGCCCAGCTTTAATTGTCTGGCCCTGAAACACCTTTTCTGCACATTCCTTATCAATTTCATTACATGTCATTGGCCTACTTTATACTGTCTTAAGTCCTTCTTAAGTTCAAGAACAAAAACAAAGGAAGTCTTTGAAGGCCCAGCAGGAAACAGGCCATTAGGAAAGTGTCTTTAGCAGAAGGTTGTAATGTTAAGTCACTTGAGCTAATTTGCTGCAAATCACTCCTGAATATATTGCAGTGGGCAGGTCTGAATGGGCAATTTCACAGAAGGGAGATGAGCTAAGCTGATCCTTATCCTTCTGCAAATCCATTTAGTCTTATAGGTGAAATAATAATAAATTTCATTATGGTTTATTGAAAACATCACAATGACTATAGATCTGTTTATGAGGGCATTGACTTTTTTCTTAATCTTGGAACTGCAAGTAGAGCTGTACATGTCCTTGTGCTAAATATTCCAAAGTACGAATGTGATTCTACTAAACACTGAGTTAATTATGGATTCTCCAGGATGCCCTTGATTGCAAGCTCAGCAGCAGCCTTGCTGTTCAAATGTGTTATCATCTATCTCTTTAACAGAGGAGCCCCACATTTCTGAGAATAGAGTCCAACGGTGGTTACAATTATGCCAAATCCACCTGGATAAACCCTCACTTGTAACAAGTGCAGAATGTCCCCTTTGTGTGGCTGTAACTCGGTGTTTCTTCAAACTTATCACACGTGCTGCACAATTACATTTTATCTTATTTAATCCTCCCCATGCTTTGAGCAAAATGTTCTTGTCACTAACTCATACGTGAGGGAATTGAGACTACATGCACTGGAGAGCCTCATCCAAGGTCATGCAGAAAGTTAGCCGAGAGCTGAAACCTGTTCTCAAGCCTGTGCCTTTGGGTAGAAGTTTTGATCTTGTGGGTAGCTCAGGGTGCAGCACAGACTCCAGGAGATGCAGGAAGCCATTGCATACACTGAGGATGGTCATCTATGGAGAACGTAAGCCCTTGCCTTTTAGATGCGGAAGGGATTCTGGACACCACCTCCCGCCTCTTGGTGTGTGAGGAAGCTCACAGAAGAGGAAGCAGGGAGGTGCCCAGGGAGCGGGGAGCTGAACCGAGCGCAGGTGTTCCATGACCTCACTTTGCTCTCCTTAACAGCACACACAGGCTTCCAGAAAATGCGTCACCCATTACCAAGCACTGAGGAAAACGCAGAATAAAAGGTGTGCTCAGAGCAGATTGGAGTTCTTCAGGAGGGATTCCCGGGAACAGCAGGTTCAGAGGCAAACAAACACAGAAACAGAAGGAAAGCCACCAGAGTAGAGGGTGGCATGTGACTGGGTTATGTAAACTCGTCACTAACCATCAGGCAGGACCAGACATGTGGGTGAGCTTGGCCTTCGCACCGAGTCACGGAGGAATGGCAGGAATTGAAATTCATGAGCTAGAAAGAGGCCGGTGCCAGCTCCAAATTTAAAACTGACTGAAACTCATCTCCTGTACCCACACATTCTGCCCTCCGCCTTTATTTTTTTTTTCTTTGTTACCCCATTAACTCCTTGTGCCAGTGCAACCCGGAATTTTCTTCTAGGAGAAGTGCCGGGCCTGAGCAGCTCTCACAGACTTCCTCATGGGAAGGCGGTGCATTCTTCAAATTCCCTCCCACTTGGGCCCATTCTAATTTTAAAAGGTCATGAGGAGGAACTGGGGAATGAATAACCCATATGAATTTAGTGCTAGTGGTCACATGTCCATCGTTCTTGAGAGTGGCGGTTTCTTGGGGCTTCTCAGAGTCCAGAAAGAAGTGTGTCTGTGACTTGGATCTATGAATAATTGGACAGGAGGATGTGCCGCCATCCTGCCTGAGCCATGGGTTTACTCCGCAGTAATCTGCTGGGAGATCTCTTCAGAGCCTAGAGCCAGAGGACCAGTCACTCGTCCCAGCTCTACCACCTCTGCTAACTCACCTGGGGACTGTGAAGAGGTCACCTGTCCTCTGTGGGTTTCCTTGTTCTCCATTTAATGAGAAAGTCTGCATCCCTCTATGCCCTTTCAGCCCTGATGATTCTAACATTCTTCCCTTGCTCTTCTCTTACTCCAGAAAGTTCCCTTATTTGAAATATTAAAACCAGAGTAGTACCACATTGATGGCCCCCTTGTAAGAACATGATACAATAAACTCTCTATAAAGCACTTAGGTGAGTCTCTGACAGAATAGACACCAAGGGATGTCTAATCTGCATCGTTGGGTTTTCAGCCCCCCTGAGTCCCCCTGTAGGGCGTGACTAAAGCTGACCATTTTAGAAGTATGCACTTCAAGCCACCCGGGGATATGTCAGGAAGAACAATCCCCTTGAAACACACCGGTCACATGGAGCACCCAACTCCTACCACGGTAAGCGTGTTTAGGTGGCCCTTCGTTGCCTTGAGCTAAAGTGTGCGCTCTCTGCTCTACTCCGGTCGTCTTTTGAGCTTCTGTTCCTTCGTGTCCAGTGCTACTTAGAAAAGGGCCACTCAGGGCTCCTGAAACACCAGCACATTCCAATACATGTGCCTCTGCACAAGCTGCTCCCTTGGCCTGGCCACCTTTCCCAGCCCAGCCCCCGTGTCTATGGCAATGCCACTCACCCTCCCAGGCCCACACCCAAGGTCACTGCCTTCTCGAGTCGGTGTTCCTTTATTTGGCAAAAGGGTCTCCTCCACTAACCGCACACGGCACTTCCTTTGCTCCTCTGGTGATCTGTGCCCAGGAGTTAGCCAGGTGCTATTTCTCCAAATTTTCCCGGAGGGAAAAGGCTGTCTTATTTCTACCCTACGATCCCCCTCAGGGCCAGGAAGAGATGGGACAAGAGATGACCCTGGAGGCAGCGCAGAGAAGTTCCTAAGATGCAGCAGGGCAGGCTGTGGACAAGAACATCCCTGAGAGCTGACCAAGCGGAGGAAGGAGGAGGGACACTGGAGCCGGAGGAAAGCTGAGGGAATCTTGTACAGGCTTCAGGGAGGTTCAACAGCCAAGTGCAAAGGCTTAACCTCTTTGGGTCCAGAAGACAATCCTGGGAGGAAGGACCTGCAATAAGTGGTATCTTTGGTGAGGCTAGGTGTCTCAGGATCTGAAAACAGAAAACGGGTGCTTGGTGGGCATTTCTTTGATGTAGTTTCTGGGTATTTTGCTTAGAAACAAATTCAGGAATGAGACAGATCTTTAAGAGATACTTAAGAGTCTGGACACTGCAGTTCCCCTGGAAGCCCGGCTCATAGAAGGGCTTCCCTGCACAATCTGTGACCGTCAGCCCGTGGCTGTCCTGAGCTTCCCCTCCTTCTTCCCATGCTCAACCAAGTCTCCTGGAAACACATGCACTGCAGTCCCCCTGGGTACCACGTTTTAAAAATCAAAATCTGCTCTTATTAGTTATGCATGACAGTAGAATATATTTTAATGTATTATACATATATGGAGTACAACTTCCCATTGTTCTGGCTGTACATGATGAGGTCTTATATGGGTCGTGTATTGACATATGCACATAGGAAAATAATGTCCTATTCATTCTACTACCTTTCCTGTTCACATTCCCCTCCCTTCCCTTCATTCCCCTTTGTCTAATGTAAAGTTTTTCTATTCTCCCTACCGGCTTAGTGTGAGTTAGCACCCTCATACCAGAGAGAGCATTCCGCCTTTGGTTTTGGAGGCTTGCCTTATTTCACTAGCATGATAGTCTCCAGTTCCATCCATTTACCACAAATGCCAATATTTTATTCTTCTTTATTGCTGAGTAATATTCCATTAAGTATATTTACCACATTTTCTTTATCTATTCATCTGATAAAGGGCACCTAGGCTGATTCCATAGTTTAGTTATTGTGAATTGAGCTACTATAACCATTGATGTGACTGCATCACTGTAGTATGCTGATTTTAAGTCCTTTGAGTATAAACAACAGAGGAGTGGGACAACTGGGTCAAATGGTGGGTTCCATTCCAAGTTTTCTGATGAATCTCCCTAGTACATTCCCAGAGTGTTTGCACCAGTCTTCGGTCCCACCAGCAATGCATGGGTTTACCTTTTCCCCCCACATCCTTACCAATATTCATTGTTATTTGCATTCTTGAACATTGCCACTCTGACAGGAGTGAGATGGAATCTCAGTATAGTTTTAATTTGCATTTCTCTAACGACTAGTGATGCTGAACATTTTTTCATATATCTGTTGGGCATTACTTCTGATGCTTCCCTCATTCCACTCGTCTCAAACAGGCCCAGCCACTTCTACCCTACACCTGTACAATGACTGATCTGATGGGCCCTGGGTTCAATCCCCAGTACCATGCAAAAATATGTGTGCATGTTTGTGTGTGTGCGCATGTGTGCACGTTTGTGTGTGTGCACGCATGCATGTTTGTGTGTGTGTGTGCGTACATGTTTGTGTGTGTACATGTTGGTTTGTGTTTGCGCACGTGTGCATGTTTGTGTGTGTGTGTGTGAGCACGTGTTGCTCCATTACCTGAACTGCCCTCCCTCAGAGCTCCCTCCTTCACCTCCTGCACGTTCTCCTCATCCAGCCTTTCATCAGGGAGTCCTCCTGAGTCAATTAAAATGGAAAACAAATCTCCCCGTGTCTGTGTCTGCCTCGCACATGCTCTCCATTCCCCTCACCTTGCTTTATTTTTCTCCGTAGTTATTTTCTTCCTCTGACTCCCTAAATACTTGTTTATAAATAGCCTTCTTCCTCCTTCTCAGTAGCATGTAAGTTCTCTGAGGACAAAGATTCAGTCTGTTCTGTTCTCTGATGTATCCAAGTACCCATAGCAATGTTTGGGTCACAGTAGGCATCAAATCAATGGAACCTGAATAGAGAAACCAGAAAGCTGTAATTTCTAGCTACAAAACGTCACTCTTAGGAAAACTTATGCTTCCTGGCTTCACCCACAGCTGTTCTTCTAATATCCATCTGAAGCCACTTAGTGCAGTGAATGAAACACTCAGGCGCTGACATCCCATCCCTTCAGTCACCCGCAATGTCCCCTGTTCTAACCAGGGCCCGAATTCTGTCTCTCTTTCTGCATCAGTCCCACCACAACACTGCAGGGCCTCCTCCAGTTATTGCAACATTTGGGTCTGCTGCTCAATCTCTCTTGTCCAAAGGAGCTGCAGAATATAGCAGAAATCGCCAGTTGGAAACCTCTCAAGGCATTTCTCAGCCATTCGGGCTCATTGTGAATGGAAGCTGATAAAGATTGACTACCTTTATGTGGTAGCAATTCATCTTACTTAGAGTCTCTCATTTGAACATCAATCTTATGAATTCACTGGGAGACTTAATAGTGTAAATATATTATTCATAAACTGGAGTGAATCCCCACTCACCACCAAAACCATTTTGACAATAAATCATAACATGTAAATGATTTTTTCTTCTTTGTATTTTTTTTTCAAATTTAGAGACTCAACAAAATACATCTTTAAGTAGAACAAAGAACAGAAAAAATAATTCTCCAAGCAAGAGTAGCAACTCATAAAGAGAACCTTAGATTAAATGTGTAAGTATGAGGGACCACAGCTGAGCAGAGGTTTCTTTTCAAAACTGACAAACCATTATAGAATGTTTTCTATTTTTCATTTGTACCAAAGTCTATAGTTATTCTATGCCACTGAGAAGATTAGATACATGACAACTGCCACTTCACTGACTCTCAACTAGTAATAAAATAGGTTCATCAACTGGTTTTTTGAAAAGCCTAAGAATATGTATCATAAGGCAGATTTCAGGTATAGAGTATAAAAAAAAGTACTACTTCTGTAGTTATCAGAAATGAGTTCATAGTTAATTTCTTAAGTCTATCATTATTAGTAGTAATCTTAAAGTACTTTTTCTCACATGTAAACTGAGACTCATACTATATTATGAGTCTGTATCACAATTTATATTGGATTTGAATAAATTATTTCATATGACAATTTATCATAATGCATAATGCAAAAGGGACAGATCATGAACACATATTGGTACAATACTATGCCAAATTATTACAGAACATCTAACTTGTTTAGTAACATATTTTAGGAAAGGTTGGAAAGAAATACAACAAGAAGAAACAAAAAAAGAATTTCAGATTAACCGGTAGAGACAAGGGGGAAAAAAATGTGTCAGAGCCTAAGATAGAACTGATTAATTTCCATGCCTGGCTTATTATTATAAACCAAACACATTGGAATTAAGCATCACACAATTTTTTAACAACCAGAGTTTATGTGAATTTCAGAATAGAAGATTGAAATCATTTGGTACCCTGTGTGGGGGGACACTGGAACCCAGCTCAGAAATTCACCAGTGTTGGAGACTTGACTTGGTGACATCTAAGATCAGATGCCACTCGTTGTCATCGAGTGGAATTGAATTTTCAGAATGTTGGATTAATGAGATAATCTTTTTCTTGTTATGTCTTGCTATTTCTAAGAAGAATGAAAGAAAGTAAAATCAGGCAGTCCCTCTTTATTGTTGTCTAATTTGTCACTTTTATAAATAATTCTCTCCAGAATTGTATGACTTTGGAATAAAAAAAACTAAGTAAAAAAAGAAAAAAGAAACTATTTATACAATTTCCATGGTACTAAAGGAGTTAGGAAAATTCAAAATAAATACATCATGTACTATTTTCCTAAAATTGGACAAATAATTTAATCTCTCTGAGACTAAATTTTTCAGCAATAAAATGCAGTTGGTAAAATTAAAATGTACTTTAACATGTTATTTTCTCAATGTATCATTTATAGTTAACATGAAGTAGCTGAACAATGGAAACACCATGTTCATTATGTTAATAGAAATTGTCAGTGTTGATACACACAGGAAGCAAATGAAGAGAGGAGGTAAAATTTCATACCTGGCTGGTGCTTAGGCACCATTGTCCTACCAACAATAAACCTGCAACTTGGTCACTTGAACAGTCCTAGGTCTGAAATGCAGTCTTCAAAAGTTAGAAAGCAATCCAACCTAGCTGATTCATAGAATGGCTGAGAAGCTCAGATGATATCATGTCCCATATCATTTCTGAAAGGGCTGTGTAAATTAGAATGAGTTTGGCAGCATGGTTAATATGACATTGTCTTAAGAAGTTGTGTATATCTCAGACATTTTAGAGCTGGAAGTGTCCAATCACTGCTGACTGTCTCTCCATTCATGACACATTGATTCTCACCACTCAGTGCAATGCATTGAAAGCCAGAGAGGCAGGAGGTACACCAGAAGGCTGTTAGACATACAGATCCTAACACAGAAGAAAGGAGAAGAAAACAGAAACAAATTAACTAGGTGCCACTTGTCCTGTGGCTTGTGCATGATTAAAAATAAGCACTGGAGGGCTGAGGTCCTAGCTCAGTGGTAGAGCGCTTGCCTAGCATGTGGCAAGGTCCTGGGTTCAATTCTCAGCACCGCATATAAATAAAATAAAATAAATGTCCATTGACAACTAAAATTTTTTTTTTGAAAAAAAAAAAAAAAAAAGGGCACTGGAGAGGAAATTCCACCTCACTTTGACGCCTGCAGAGCCCCTGCTATGGGAGATGTCAGAAGTCACCACTTCAGGTCACCCTATTTTTCAGGTCAGGAAATCAAAGCCCAGAGAAAGAAACTGACTTTCCCAAGGTCAAATAGCTGTGAAGAGCACAAACAACAAGCCTAGTATCTCCTGACCCCACCTGCTTCTAATCTATCCTGACCCCATCTGCTCCCCCACCAGCACTTTTTCCTCATCACTCTGCGTTAAGAGACTAACTGTCACTAACGCTGCCTTTTGGATTGAGTGGCACATAGCTGGCAGAGACATTACCTCTGTTTGCTGTCTTCCAGAGCCTTATAATCTAGCTTCCCACATTTGAAAATATGCCTTAAACTGCACGTGGTGGCACTTGCCTGTCATCCCAATGGCTTAGGAGGCTGAGGAAGAAGGATCAGGAGTTTGAGGCCAGCCTCAGCAACTTAGCAATGCCCTGAGCCTAAGCAACTCAGTGAGACTCTGTCTCAAAATAAAAACAAAAAGGACTGGGGATGTGACTCAGTGTACTGGTTCAATTCTCAGAACAACAACAAATATATATATATATATATATATATCCACCAGTGTTCAAGACTTGAATTGGTGACATCTAAGATCAGGAGCTACTCTTCGTCATCAAGTGGAATTGAGTTTTCAGAATGTGGATTAATGAAATATTCTTCCTCTTGTTAGTCTTGCTATTTTCAAGAAGAATGAAAGAAATGTAACTCAGATAGTCTCTCTATATTGTCGTCTAATTTGTCACTTAGGTGTGTGTGTGTGTGTGTGTGTGTGTGTGTGTGTGTGTAAAGAGTATGGCTCAGCCAGGCGGAGTGGCACACATTTGTGATCCAAGCAGCTTGGGAAATTGAGGCAGGAGGATCAGGAGTTCAAAGCCAGCCTCAGCAAAAGTGAGGCACTAAGCAACTCAGTGAGACCCTGTCTCTAAATAAAATACAAAATAGGGCTGGGGGTGTGGCTCAGTGGTTGAGTACCCCAAGTTCAACCCCTGTTACCAAATTTTTAAAAAGGGTATGTCTCAAGACAGTCTCTTCCAACTGGGCCTGGTTTTCTTGGCATTCATTTCTATCCCTCTATGGGGACTGGGGGACTGAGGGTGGGGGCAAGATGGTTCACTGACTCAATCAGTCTGAGATGGAACCTGGATGTTTGTTACTTTTAAAAACTACCAGAGATGATTCTGACACACTCCACAGGCGATATCACAAATGTTATTGTTGCAAATAACGTTGCCCCTGAGTTGCTTCTTGTGAGTTAGTCTCATTTCCCTAGTGAGCAGGTCAGGGACACAGCCGCGCAGGGTTCCAGGCTACTTGACAAACACCTTGCAGTGAGCCTGACAGATGTGGCCACGTACACCTTCTCTGTCCTGAGCGCACCTCGCTGGCCTCCTTCCACAAGTGCCCCAGGATTCCTTCCCACTCTCTCTCACTCAAGTCCAAGTCGGTAGTTACCCAGAGAGTGGCCGGAAGTTCAGAAACCGTTACTGGGTCCCGCACACCCATACTAGGCATTTACCTCCTTGATCCAGAACCAGCTCCTATTTTCCCCACCAAGACGCAGAGAGAGAACCCGTCTGTCAGGGATGGACCCACAAGGTGCCATTTAATTAATTTACAATGAAAAATACAACTGTCACAGGAAACAGCTGCTCCGGTCTTCTGACTGGCATTTTTCTTCGGTAAAAGTATTACTCTGTAAATCGAATCGTAGCTGGATTTTGTGTATGTGAGTTGTGAAGGACGGGGAAAAGAAGAGGCATTTTTTGTATTTGATGTATAATGTAAGCATCAAATGCATTTAGGAGGGCCAGCCTGGGGCGTCTCCGTCTGCACTAGGGATATTCCAGACAGCATGAGCCTCTCCACCTATTCCTTACAAAACCTGGATTGGGCCCAGCCAGTGACAAAACTCCTGAGGAAAGGAGCCCATTCACATTAGTATTTCCAGCCCATTATGTAGGAATATGCCACAAAGGCTTGTTGATAATTAGAACAGCAACAAAAAATAAAAATAAACCACAACCACAAAGCAACTACGTTCAGCATTGACCTTCTGCTGTAGTGCAGGAGGTGAAGGCACCCAAAGGCCCATGGGTTGTGGGCTTGAGCCTCAGGACAGCACCATTTGAAGGTAGCAGAATTTTTAAGGCGTGGGAACCAGCGGGGATCTTTAGGGGCATCCCCCTGATGTGGATGATAGGATCGTGGTCCCTCCTCCATTCCTTTTGTCCCTGGACTGTGAGGGGAGTGGTTTGCTCTGCCATGCACACCCTCCGTGATGTGCTGCTCTGGCACAGGCCCAAAGCTACTGAGCCAAACTGTCATGGACTGGTACTTCCAACCTTCAGCCAAAACAAACATTTTACCTTTGTAAACAGATCACATTAGGTATTTGGAGAAAGTGACAGGAAGCTACTAAGGCACCCTCCATGTTGGAATCTACTGATACACCTCCCTCTTAACCACTCTACCCTCTGACCACTGCTCCCCAGAAGTTTACCCACCTCTCTTCCCACTTCTTTCCCATCACCACTCGACGCAATCCCAGCCAGGAGCAGTGCCACCTCTTTAGATGAGCAAATTCCAAGTCTAACGTCTCCATTTTGACAGCCTGCTGTCAATAACCGGCCTGCAGCTCTGCCTGCGGAGATCACTGTTGGAAAAAGCTCAAGGGGACCCAGCAGTCAGAGAGGGAACCACATAGTCTTTACCCTGCAGAAGTCATCTCGCAAATGTTTATCAGACAAAACAATGCTGGGGTGAACTGGCTGGGCTTTGCTTTGAGTGAGGACAGGTGAGAACCTGGGGTAAAATGAATTTGAAAGTACTTTTTTAGTACATGACAGAGTACCCTTTATTTCTGGAGATCTCCCTAATTAAAATATGACATGATTCTACTATTTACAAGAAAATTATATATATAATTATATGTTTAATAAATAATATAAATTACATAATATAATATATATTATATGATATATATTTTATGTGTGCATATATATTACAGATCGGAACTTCTAACAGTAAGCCAAAACAAATATTTTACCTTTGTAAATTGATTACATCAGGTATTTGATGTGATTAGATATATTATATACATTTAACATATAACAATATTTGTGTATATGTATATATAATTTCCTTGTTGGGAGAGATACAAGTATTACTATATATATATATATATAAAAAGTGTTCAGATGTGTGTGTGTGTGTGTGTGTGTATACAGTGATACTTGTATGTTCCCCTAAAAATTTATTTCTAAATTGTAATCCTAACTGTAAATGTGATGGGTCTTTCGGCTGTGATTAGGTCAGGAGGGTGCTGGGATTGGTGTCCTTGTGAAAGACATCCAACAGGGCTTTCTTACTCCTTCTGCCATGTGACGTGATAACAAGAAGACAACTGCTGAGACAAGGAGGTCCTCCCCAGACGCGGAGTCTCTGGCACCCTGATCTTGGACTGCCAGCCTCCAGAACGGTGGGAAGTGAATTTCCGTAGTTTATGAACTACTACTGACTTTATGGTGTTCGTTACAGCCACGCAAATGCACTAAGACATATGCTTTGGACATTCAAATAAAATAGTTTTGCAGGTTATCAAAATCTCATTAAAGCATCTGAACACTTTATATCGTTGTGAAATTACAAAACATCTCAACATCTCAGAAGCTCTGTTATTGATGTAGTGTATCTTTTAAGGAGATTGGTTAATATTTTAACATAAAATATAACCTTTCTTCATCTGGTATCTGAGCACCTCAGTGAAAGTCAATAGGTTGGATAAGTGAGTGAATACACATGCAAGGAACATGTTCTTCCTTTTGCCCTTTGAACAGGCTGTAAAATCGCTTCTTGGAAACATTCTTTGGGATTGGGAAGGGCAGGTCCATGAGCAGGGGAAGGACAAACACAGAGAACAGGGCAGACAGTGCGAATACAGGAGGCAGGAAGGAAAGCCACATATCCTCAGCATCACACACTCCCTCCTTGAACTTACAACCCATGGGGGACAATACAGTCTCCCTTTCATAAATAAGGACAGTGGAGCTCTGAGTGGCAAAATAACTCACCACTTATTTACAGGGGTAGGACACCTGCCCTTCGGCTTGAATCAGCCCAGCTGTCTGGTTCCAAAGCTCATGCTTTTCAATTCTGTGCTGGCTCCTGAGTTCTGCTCTCTGCCTACCCCTCAGGGACTAGGAAAGCCAGTGCAATTTCCTGGACCAGAATGACTTGCTTCTCAGGAAGTCTCTCAAAGGAGAAAGTTGGAGCTCTTTCTCACACTTCTTATCTGGTTAATCCAGGAATGGAGACTCTGAAGCGGTGGGCACTCTGGTTTATGCTCACTCCTGGCATGGCAGCCATGGTGCACTATGATTAGGGAGAGATTATAACTGTATTTAAAAACTAGGGTGTGGCCCATCCAGGGAGATCAAAGGCAGCCTTTGTGATTTAACACTGTTCCCAAAGAGTTAGGGAGTGTCCCTTAATTAAGGAGTGAAACTGTAAGCACCAAAGAAAGAACCAACAATAGTAATGAGACCTTTGAAGTCTACACAGCATTTCTCTTAGCTGATGTCATTTATTATAAAAAGAAGTCATCATTTGCTGAGGGCCCACTGTGTTTCCAGCACTATGGGGTGGGGGGGGAATTTCACATGTGCTAACTCATGGGGGCACAGGAAGAAGAGCAGGTTGGTGGCAGCATGCTGTCTTACTGTTAATGACCCTGAGGGTTGAGTCTCCAGGAATGTGCCGGTTGTCTCCCTTCAGTGCACTAGCTCCAAGAGCTATCCGTGCTCTTCCATCACATTTGCAAGTTTTTTCTAATTCTGGGTCTCAATAGAAAACACTAGTCCTTAGAATCTAAACTCTGAGCGTATATCTCACAAGTCTGTTTTATTTCAATATGATTAGAA
The DNA here is from genome assembly GCF_048772815.1 of Callospermophilus lateralis. Classification (NCBI taxonomy): domain Eukaryota; kingdom Metazoa; phylum Chordata; class Mammalia; order Rodentia; family Sciuridae; genus Callospermophilus; species Callospermophilus lateralis. The sequence continues at coordinate 9,931,753 of NC_135318.1, forward strand.
TTACTCTAAAACTGAGAAATTACTTAGGAATTGCTGGATACATTTCACAGGCAAGTTTTCAGTGTGGAAATCAAAGGGGAGAGACTGCCATAAATTTGAGAGGTTACGCAGGGTCTGGAAAAGCACATGAAAGCAGGGAACGACAAACGGAATTCCCTGCTTCAAACAGACAAAAATGCAAAAAGTGGAGAAATCCTGCACTACGTGTGGTCGGCTATCAAAGCAACATGTGGAGATGGGATTGCGGTACCAGGCTGATTTTAATAATATAAGGGACTGTCCCACATTGCCCCCAAATCCCTGTTATCCCTAGACAGAGGCACACGTGCCAGCCATTGGTTTAAGAGAAACAACGCATACATTTTCTAAAATCAAAACTGAGCTTGAATGACAGAAACCAATGTGCCAGTCTGAAAACCAGTTGAGTGGACATCTGTGGATCAAGTGGCCTCCCTAGGCCTGGGTGTCATCATCTCTAAACATGTCCCCTGAACTGTCTCTTCCATGCGGGTGTTATGGCACTAAAATGGAGACGATGCACAGTCACCAACCAGTGAAATGAGGGCACAATAGATGAGAATGCTTATTAGAACAAGCCGTTCACTGAGCCTTCCAGTTTTAAGAATACTTGGACATTTGAGGATGCAATCAAACAAGCTCCACAAAATAGGGTCAAGAAATCTTACGAGGAGCTGAGCATGAGAAAAGTGTTTGGGGTCTAAGGAAAAAGGATTTAAGTTTTGGAATAAGATGAATAGTAAAGAAAAAAGGGTTCAGCTGTTTTCAACACAGAGTATTGTTAAAAGTAACAAAGAGAAAGCAGAACAAGTCCCAGCCTGTGCTGGCTTGGATAAAGAGTCATTTGCCCCTGGAATTATTTTTCTTTTTTAAAAGAAAGACCAGATGCTTACTTATCAGAAATGTAAAGGGATTGTGTGAGAGGCAAGCATAACACAGTTAGGCAGTCTTCAAATTTTAAGTTTTGATGAAAGGCCACAAAGTATGGCAGGGTCTTCTACAACGCACATCATCAGTGACCCCGATAAAGTTGAGAAGAATACTCAAGTTTTCCATAAGCACAAGGATACCACTGGTTACTGGTGACAAGTTCTGCTCCCTCACATGATGAAGTATAACATTAGAGAAGTGTGCAGAGGTGATCTTATAAAACATGGTTTATTTAAAAAGGGTAACATAGACTTGTCCCAGGAAGAAGAAGGGGGCCATCGCTGGTAGCCTGGTATCCCCAGAAGTGAGCCTGTTATATATGTCCTACGCTTTTTTTTTTTGTTCTTTTACTCTCTTCCCCTTCTCTCTCTCCTTCCTGAATAAGTGAGAAGGCCCAGGAGATGCTCAGTGGGATGGCCAAAAGGTGAGACACAGAAGGGAGGAGAGGGCCAAGTTGGAGTGATAGGGCCAGAAAGGGTGTAATTAACAACTCTCTGTAGGGAAGGACAATCTCTGGGGCAGGTTACCTTAGCAATGGGTTGGAGCCTGGGCAGTTATCTTGATAAGGGTGGAGGAAGGGCTCTGAAGGCATTAGCATTTCAATCCCTCTCCAACTTCCTAGTCCCAAATTGACCTCCTTGATCTGATCTGACCTGATTTGCCTATCTATACTGACTGCTGCTTTCAATTCTGTCTTCATGAGGATGGATCAGTGGCTTTCTTTGTGGTCTGGAGTCCTGGTCAGCTGAACTGTGAAGCCTAGAACGAAACAAAGGCCAAGTGTTCAATCATCCGCTGGTTGTATGAACTTGAGCAAGTTATTTAACCCAAAAAGTCCTTGGTCTCCTTCCTGCTAAGAAGAGTTTGAACTATTTAGGGGACTCAGTAAGGTCGTTCTCACGCTAGTAATCTAAAGTCCTACTACTCCACCAAGGAGAGATGGCCAGAAAATAAAACCATTCCCTTGGAAGAAAAGAGTTACTTGTGTTTTAAAAAAAAAAAAAAAAAAAGTCACCCAAAATTGGGGGCAAGAAGAGGGCAATCAAATCCCTCTTTCAAAACCAAGAATCAGTTATGGGGGAAAACTGAGCTAAAAAAAAAAAAAAAGATACTCATTTACAGCTTGGTTCTCATGGCAAAAGCAGCTTATGTCAACACTCATCATTTTTAATGTTGTCCAAAATTTCAAGTCCCTAAATTATAGGGTGCATTTTAGCCATAATCACCTACAAATATTACAAGATTCTTTTCCTATTACCTTTAACTTATGAGCCTGACTCCTTCCCCACCCACGTCCACATCAAAATTGGATTTTGGGCCCTTTGCATCCCCTTTTCCTTTCCAAAATATCCTTTTATAAAAGTCCAAACCCATGATATGGATTTTAGTAAATCTACCAACATACCACTTCTACTCTACCATGTGTCAAACCCTCCTTTTGACTGAAATCTCAAAAATCTGGCTTCAGAGGCAATGACCACTGGTAGTCACAAGGCCTTAGTGCCTAGATCTGAGGCAAGCCCTAGGCACACTCTGCTCTCAGGGTCACAAACCCCTCTGGCATGAGGAACTTCAGGCAGATAACTAACTCCCTGCAAAGTTACAAGGTTTGGACCTGACAGTCAGAGGAAATAACCAAGAGGTAAAGATCTTCTGGTGAATGTTCTGGTGGTGATTAAGGAGGACCGAGAGAAGAGAGGGTGAGGGAAGAAAGCCAGTTGATGTTGAATGCCCACTGTGTTCCAGTCCGGAGTTGAGCAACTTTGAATCATCACTCCATGTTTGGCACCACCAGTGCTTTGTGGACATTTGTATATACATAACGAGAGATCTTAGAGATGGGACCCAAGTCTAAACACAAAATTCATTGTTTCATATAGACTTTATATTCATAGCCTGAAGGTAACTTCAGCCGATATCCTTCTGTGTCTGTACTTCAACTGTGATCTGACACATGAGATCAGGTGTAGAATTTCCATTTTTGGTGGAGTTTTGGATTTCGAAGCATTTCGGATGCGGGATTTCACAATTGGGGCTGCTCCAGGTGGACCACATGTAGTAGACACTGTGTTAGGCACATTAGAGGCGTTTCCATTGACACGTTGTAATTCAAGAAGCCCTTTTCAAAGACGTGAAAGCATGGAAGCTACTTCATTAGTACCTTGCGGCTGATGGTGGACTGTAACAAGACTCAAATTCAGGCCTTTGGACCCCATGACCAATATTCTTTCCTTCTATATCAATTGCTGATATACAAGGAAAAGGCCTTGAAGACCAAGAGTCCCATGGTCACCAATGGACGATATACTCAACCCCGTCCCCAATGGTTAAAACTGGTTCTCATGTTGACATTGATGATGGTGTATATGTACCAGGGAGGGAGGAGAAGAGTTAGTACTCACATGGCGGAACTTCCAGAGAGAGCAGGGGGCCATGTAAGCTGCTGGGGATTCTTCCTGTGAAGGGAAGAGCAAGTGGCTTAAACTTTCATTATGGCTACCAGCTGGGCACAGAGAGATGCTCCTTGTGCATGCATCCAGGGATTTCATAGTAAAACTTCCCTCTGGAACAAAGGTAGGGAGCATCCAGTCCTTCCTCTTATCACTCTTCCCAGATATGGAGCAATGGGGAAGGGGCAGGGAGTCTGAAAGCTGTCAGTGGTCACATGTCAGAAATGGAGCCCCTCGTCTACTAGTGCGTGGGCTGAAGAGTAGACCACGGCCCTGAGATGGCATTTGGAGAGATGGCTCAGGCAGTGCTTCTGTCCTGGAACAGCTTTTCACCTTCTGCTCAAACCAGAGTGACAAGGCAGGAAAGCCCCACTGGTGCTGACATGCCACCTGCCACCGAGCAGCACCTGTTTCATTCTCTGCACCCCACAAAGTCTACAGACAAAGGCACAACATTCACCTGTAAACAATAATCAACCTCAATCCACCAGGAGCCAAATTACATGTTGTCTGTGAATCCAAAGGTCTGAGAGTACTTCCCTCTTGCAAGTGACTGTGTGAAGCATTCTTCTGTCCAGTGTCCGACAGAACATCCCCAGAACTAGCAGCAAGCCACAAAATGTACTTTTATTTATTGTGACCCTTCTATATGCCAAGCATTTCATGTATGTCACTTTTAATGCATTTCCATAACCAGCATGAGGGGCAGTTGTTCAAATCCACATTTTGCTCTAGAGTGAAGCTCAGTTGGGGCTGCTATGGGGCACATGCCCAGGGGGAGCTGTTTTCATGGTGGTCAATATGAGGGCACCTCTGGAGGTTCTGCAGTAGACAGTCAGCAGAGCTGTCCCAGGGCCCTGATCAGAAGGTGCAGTAACTTGACCTGCGCCTAGAAAAGTGCTCTGTAATTCAAACCCATGTCTTTCTGACTCTAAAAGTCCATGCATTGGCTCTTCTATAAGACATAGGAAATTAATCTTTAAAGTGATATCTTGTAGGTACTTTTCAGTAAAGTCTGTCCTCAATGTTTTCAAGAAGAAAATTAGTATTCTGCTTGAGGCTTATAGACAGAACAGTTGGAGAACAGTAAATTTTAAGCAGGACGTTCTGTAGATTTTAAGCAGGACATTCACTAGGCATTCCACTGGGTCATAGCCTTTTCTGTTTGGAATTCCTCAGTTCTGAGTTCAAGAGTCATTTTTGGTGAGGGATCAGGGGACTATGGGGCTCACAGAAGTATTAAAAAAGCTTCTGAATGTTCACTTGTTTAAGAGTGATCAGACTTGGAGAAGACAGCTAGAAAGAGAATCCTACATTTCCACTGGTAACCCTGCAACGACACAAGAAAAGCCATTCATACACCACTAGACCCCTGTATAGGTTGGCAGCACTGCACTTAGTTGACATCTCTGAATACAATTAAAAAGAGTGATGGGGTGCTGACCCTAAAAGAGGGGTGATAATTAGATGAGAAAATGAGGGCAGTCCTCACTGAAGAAGTGACATTAGAACTAAGACCTCATCCATCAAAGAAATGATCTGATCAGATATCTAAGAAATCATGCAGATTTCACAGCAAATACTTTAAACTAAACACAGAGATTAGCTTGGGGTGTTGGACAAGCAGAGAGGAATCTAGAGTAGCTGGTGACACTCAAATTGAGTTTGGATTCTACATTAAGTGCAATGAGAATCTAGTAAGATTTTGAGCAAGAGGCTGATATGATCTGATTGAATACACCATCCTGGTTGCCTGCACGGAGAATGGATTGTTGCTAGGTGAGTGATATGGGAGTAGAAATCTGTTAAGGACTATTGAAGTCATTCAGGAGGAAAACGAAAGAGAGTGTGTGGAATACGTTGGAGGGTAGAAAAGTGGCCAAACCTGAAATATATTTTGTTGGTACAGCAGAGAGAACATGCTGGTAGATTGGATCTAGATGATGAAGGAAAGAGAAAATTCGAGGAGAAACTGACCCTGGATCTTCATCTTGAGCAATTGGATAAGTGGTTTCTTCCTGCTTTAGATGGAGTAGCTAAGAGAAGAGAATAAAGTGTTCTCTGTTTACCATGGTCAGTGTGGTTTATAAACTAAACATCCAAGCCAAATTGTCCAATAAGCACATAATTTTGGAGATAAGAACCTAAGAGTAAGAGCCATAAATGTGAAAGTCATTGATGAGTTAGAGGAAGTCATCTAAAAAAAAAGAAACTTGAGAACAAAAGAAACTTGAGAGCAAAACTTAGCAGACCCAAGGCCTTCCAAATGTAGAGATTTCATGAAATAAAAAGAGCCATGTAAATATTGATCCCTTATGGACTAGGAGAACTTGAACAATGTGAAAAGCACTTCTTTCATTTGTTTGTTGAATAAAATCTATAGACTATTTATTATATAATCAATCTTTGTGCTCAGTATTAAGATTGTTATGGTGAACAAGATACACAAAATTCATACAGCTTTTGGCTATAATGTGAATGTGTGGTTGAGAGAGCAAGAGGTTCATGCCACACCTCTAGCTTGTGAGAGTTGAAGGTGGACAGGAAAGGATTCCTGGGAAACTTGACTTGAATGTGTCATATGAAGGGAAATCAGGGGCCAGCCAGATGCAAGTGTCTGGAACAAATCCAGGTAGAAATTAAATAGTTTACCTGGTCAGCACAGACTAAAAGAGATGAGTTAATAGAGGTAAATCTGATAAGTAAAAGTCACCAGGATCAAAGCCATGTTAAAAGAACAACTCTATCCTAAAGGCAAATGGAAGCCTTTGTAGGTCAGTGGAAAATTCTGAAGAGCATTAATCAAGGCAAGCATGAATAGATAAGTGTCTGGAAGAGTCGACGCTGCAAAGAGGAACATATGTGGGGCAAGAAAAAGCAAGAAGACCAGATACAGAGTTGATAGTCAGGATATGGCCTGGTCTGTGGGTGCAGCAGTGAGGATAGAGAAAAGTGGATTTATTGAAAGTTTTATGGATGTGGGCTTAAGCAGACATTTGGGATCTATAACACAAAAGGTTCCAGGAAAGTTAGAAATTTGGTAGGCTGCCTGGGTTAATGGTTCAGGTAATTATATGGATATTGTTTCCATTCACTGCGAAAAGACAGCATCTCTAGGATTAGAATGATGGTTTGAATTCTAGCAATTCCTCTTACTGGTTCTATGACTTTAAAAGGGTTATTTAGAACTGGATCTCAAACTTCAATTTTCTTACTGAAAAATGTTGATAATTAGTACCCTTAAGTGATTATTTAGAGGATGAAAATAAACAATACTGAGAAAGCACATGTCAATGTATGTTAAACACTGGGTACGAGGCAGACTGATGGTCCCCAATGATATCCATGTTCTCATCCCAGAAACCTGTCATCATACATGGGGAGGGGAAATTAAGGCTGTAGATGAAATCAAGTTTGCTAATCAGATGACCTTTAGAAGGTGAGATTATCCTGGGTTATCCAGGTGGACCCAGTGTAATCACAGGCTCCTTATAAATGGAAGATGGGGGCCAAGAGAGAGCAGAAAAATGGCGGCATGAGAAGACTTAGTGTGTCATTTCTGGCTTGGAATATGAAGAAAGCCATGAACTAAGAAATGTCGGTGGCTTCTAAAAGCTGGGAGGGGCAGGGAAATAGATTCTCCTCTACAGTCTACAGAACACAACAGCCCCATCCAAAGCTCTCGTCCAAAGCTCAATATTCATCCAGTGAGACCCTCTCAGATTTCTGACCTTCAGAACGGATCATTTTCATTATATTAAGTAATCACCTTTGTGGAAGTTTGTTACAGCAGCAGTAGAAAACTAGTACACACTGCAATTAATCCTAACTCTATGAAAATTATTATATAATAGAAGTTTCAATAAGAATAAGTAAGGGGAGGAGAAAAGAGAGAAAAAAGAAGCAGAGATAGACAAAAGGAACTGATTCTTGTTGAGGGTGAGAACTTCCTAATGGAAATGGATGGGGGAAATGCCAGGCATCTTTGGAAGGCAACAAATATAGGGGTGTGCCTTGATTATGCCATACTTGAAGTTTATGAAGCTGAAAAAGAGAAGGAACCTTAGTGCCAAGCTGAGATATTTGGGTGAGCTCTGAATTCAGTGCTTAGTGAGAGTCCCGGTCATCTGTGCTCATTGCAGGGTCCATATGTACCTTTCATTCCTGCACCTTCTTTTCTTTCTTTTAGGATATTAATCTTTACAGAAATATTTGCCTCTTCAAAAAAAAAATCTAGGAAGACTATAATTTCTGGAGAGAGATTCTGAGGAAGTCAGATATCAGGAATGCGAACCACTGGAGGCATCTCCGGTGCATGCCAGGTACTTCTCAAACCATCTCCACCAGCCGTGGAGCCCTGGTTTCACTTATGGGGACAGTGCACTCTGGGTGAAAAACAGTCTCTGTCATGACTGGGTTAAAAACAAACTGGATTTCTTTGAGCAAGCCACTTTCTCAATGTCATCTGTGAAATGGGAATTGCAATTCCAGTCTAGCTTTCCCTGCAGATTGCAGAGATCAAAGAAGGCAATGTAACTGAAAGAACTTTGCAAGCAGAAAAGCACAATACATCTGCCATCAGCACTCATTAGTCCTCAAGCCCCCAGCAGCACCAAGAGTGAGCGAGTCACTCCTCCCGAGGCCTCAGAGCTGTCTGGCTGCAGGTTTGATCATATGTACACATATCATAAAGGCTTCCCTTCAGTTCTGTCTCTTCTCATCTCCCCATTCTTTCCTATTCCCTTTCTAATCATCTGAACACTTTGATCACTATTTTGCCTTCTTGTTAAACAGATCTCTGAAATTCATTTATTTGCAAACTGATTTTACAACCCCAATTGCTCATGCATAATGTTCAAGCATGTCAAAGAAGCCTTGGGGACAGCATTCACCTGGGAAGTATCCATGGGCAGCAGTACCGTTCTTTGAAACCACTAAGTTTTACTGAAATAAATATTCATTTTAGATTTTGTTCTGTATTTTAAAAAGAAGGAAGAATAAGCATCAAATTTTAAGAGGTAATTTCATTAGTTATACACCAATAATAATTTCATAATTAATCCAATTGACTATTCCTAAAATTACATGTTTAAAGTAAGTTTTGAGGGTTTGATCTTTATTGAGTTCATCTTCCCTTTACATAGACTCATTTTGAGAGTAGAATTGGTTATTTGTAGGTAATAAAAATACCCATGACTTCCACCATGAAACTACTTCTGTCATATATAAATTTGGAGTTCACCTTTCAAACTGCCTTCTCTATTTTCCAATCCAGAACCCTGGCCAGTTGGCATGTTGACCCACCCGACCAGGACCAGGCAGGTGAACTATAAAAAAAATGAAAGTGAGAAAACCAAAGCATGGCATCAAATCTGCTCACTTGGGCATCACACACATTGGGAAGGTGAGCCTGTGGCAAAGGTGAACTCTGCAGTTGTGCCAGACAGGAAAATGGCAGACTCCACAGGGTGTGGGCATGTAGGATGGCTCAATTGTGCCACCCATATCTGCACCTGTCATTGCACTACTTAGATAGGTAGAGCTCAGCCCTGAGCAACTAAGGGTCATCCCCCAGGCCTGCCAGCTATGGATGGTGGCTAACCTTCTTTGGTCCATTCTTACCTATTGAGTATACACCCTGGCCACCTTCACAGGTTCCCTACCATTAACTCTCTGCCAACAATTGCCCAGGGAGAAACAACTATGTTAATTACACCTCAGAATAAATAAAATATGAAATGTGGAAAGATCTATGGCTTCACATAAGTGATCAAGTAGTCCACTGTTCTCTTTTACTAAGCCCAAGAGGGCACTGTTGGTAACGGTGGAGACCCCCAGAACACAGCCCTTCTGAGTGGTAACTATGTCACGTCTCCTGAGCCTGGGCTTCCCAAGCCTCATAACCCCATGTGAAAGAAAGCCTCTGCATCCCAGTGCAGGCAAAAAGCCTTCTAAAACCTCCCTAAAACAATCTCCTATCACCATCAAAGGTGGTTTCCATGTACAGTTAAGTCAATCAATACAAATGGAGCAGGTTACCAGGAAGTTTTTCAAAATTGCACTTAAAAGCCAGGAAATGGTGTCATTTCTCTACATTCAGGATCTTAGAGGAAATCCCAGGAGGATGCTTTTGCTCAATTGGTATGTGGTTTGCATCCCAGGTCTCTCATCTGTCACTCAGGATTCAGTCATGGTGGCATGGGCCCAGCTGGGTTGAGAAGTCTGTCTCAGATTCAGAAATTAGGTTTGTTAATGAAAGATTTGATGTCTCAAGGAAAAAGATTTCAGGAACTGGTTTCTGTTTTCCTCGTTCTGTCTGGACCATCTGACTCACCTCAGTGTGCAACTGGAGCTTCTCCATTGATGTGGACCCAGAGTAAAGACAGTATCATTATCCAAATGTGTCATCAGCTCATCTCTGAGTTCTCAGGCTACTTGGATAATTCCCAACTCCTCTGAGTTCTCTCTTGCCCTACAGGAGGAAATACAGGAAGATAGAAGGAACATCTCTAAGGTACTGTGGGGTAATTAAGTGTCCTTTGCCTAGAATCACAGTTGGAAGGAATCTAGGTCTGGCTGTTATACCTAAACTGTAGCAGACAGGAGGATCATTTTCTCCAGTGCCCTTAGAATCTAGCATGAGTCAATTCTTGAAAACTTTCTCTGCCCTTCAGTTTTTAAGCCATAATCCCACCCCCACATCTGACATATATCATGGAGTTCCTCTCTGCTGGCTCTTTCTTGGGCCTGTAGGGAAAATGTCTATGCTGACATGCCTCCAAGATATACTGAGATATGACTTCAGGCAGCAGTGAGTTGATACTTTTGCATAGCCTTTTTAATTTTTAAGCACTTTACTTTAATATATTTTATCTCATTTGAGTTTACAACAACTTATGGGGGTAGGTCTGGCAGGCATTATCAATTTCACAAACAAGAACCCTGGATCTCAAACAGAATTTATGCCAGCTAGTAAGATAAGGAAACCTGGCTCCAAATCTTAGGATCCACTCTATGCCCTGAAATGATTTTGATCCCTTCTGGGAGGAGGCCTAAATTGTATGTGAGACTCATCTAAAGGATGCATTCTCTCTCAAACTTCATCCCTTGCTCTCCATATTTCCTGTGATTTAAAGATCAATATTATATTCCACCACTTTTTCAGTCTGAAAAGATATGAGAACTACTTAAGTTTTCTTTAAAAACTAATAACCACTAGCTACTATTAAAGCACTTATTTGTGAGTCACTCCTCATTAATATAGGATGAAGATCTTTGGCACTCCATAACTAGCCAATAGCTACAAATACATGAGATTATAGCTGATAAGACTTTCAAAGCGTGCAGAATCAGGTTTAGGTAATTTTACCTGAGACTAGTCAAAATGTTTTGAGAACCTAATCCACAGACTTTTCCAAAAAATAATGGAGAACAATGTGAAGGTTTCCTATGCAGGGTGTTTGCCATAAATAGGAGCAAGAGATGTCTGTCAATGAGCCTGAGGAAGCCCTTCTACTGCTATGAACTTCATGATAATGTGAAGTCTTAACTGGCTGCAGCATGGCCTGGGACTTGCTCAACCTGGGACACCATCTAATCCCTAATTACCCCCAGGCTCACACAGGAGTCAGTTTCCCAGAGCCCTAAAGCAACTTAGTGATGAAACTGAAACCAGATCCCGTACTGCGAGTCTTATCCTCTTTCCATTCCTTTCTGGTGACACTCGGGTGAACTCAGCTGAAATCAGATCATTTTTACTCCAATGTCTCTTAAATCAAGACTCTATGGCTGAGCGTTTTATCTCTTTCAAAATCCTTAGGCACGCCATGATTCTCTCTGGAACCCTGGTTCATCAGAAGGCAGAACAAGGAAGCTGTTGTCTTATGGGTTTGGAGAAACGAATGCAGAAATTCATTCATATTTGTTTTAAAATAGGAATGAGATGCAAATACAAGCTAGCCCCTAGGTCGTGGCACTGTTAGACAATTACCAGAGTGAAGGAGCTCTCTCCAGAAGCGTAGAGACACCAAAACCTAACTGGAAACCTCACTAGGAAATGGAGCTCAAGCAGTTTCCTGATCATGCCAGAGTTTGCACCAGGTCAAGAGGAAGGGTCATATTCAGATCAGGTGACCCCAGAGTGATCAAAATGGAGCCATCCATAACTTGGAGAATTTATCACTGGACGAATTCACAAACATCAGACTGGAGACTCTACATAAGCTCCATATCAGCTTAGTTCCTTGCACCTTTCTGCTCATTTACTTAAGTATTCTTCAACTCTGAGATTTAGACAAGGCTGGTGTGACCAGCCCCTTGTATAAGTAAGCAACTTTGAGAAGGAACACAATGGACTGTGTGAGAAACAGCAGTCAGCCAGGAGCCCAGAGGCATGATTGAACATCATAGGCTTGTGCCTCCACTGGATTTGGGAAAACGCTTAACTTCACACTGTCATCTCTAAAGCCCCAGCTCCAATTCTCAATGTCTCCAGGTGTATGCAGGTGTGACGGTATTCAGGAGAGATTAATAGTCATCTTCTAGATGTTAATAGCACACACTTTGGGATTCAAGCATTTCCTAAGACACCGAATGGTGCTCAGTCTTGTTTGATTTGAAGTGAGTAATGCAGACAAGCCAAAAACTGAAGTCCTATGACGCTGGCTTCCATGGCATTTGAGCCACGTTCTTCCTGAGTGGCTTTGAGCAGCCTCCTGGCTGTGTCTGAACCCCAGTTCTCCCCACATGCAAACACAGGGGGTAATTTCTGATTCCTTGCTGTTCCGTTTTTGTCGCACCTTGTACATACCATCTGCAGAAATGGTAGGCGTCATAGGAAACATCTGTTCCCACCATCAACTTCCAAAATGCCCACTTCCCAAAGATCCTGGGAACATTTAGTGTCGGCTAAAAGAGATAATTGCCCCAGTAGGTCCAGTTAATTGTGCCAGATCTGGCTGCTGTATCCCACATTTTGTTGTTTTGGTAACACATTGCTCTAAATTATGCAAATGTGCGTGCTCTTTGCAAACTGCCCGTAATTACAAGGCTGAAAAATCACTGCAGCGGTTCTGCTTTGTGGAAGCACTTCGTATCCAGAGTTTTGGTAGTGACCTTTTTCATTTGTCTGAACAAATAAAAAAAAAAAAAATTATTGACTTTGTTTTTTAAAAATATTTACTTGCCTCCCTTTCAAAATAAATTATGTCAATAAAAATATCAGGCTCTTGTCTTTATAGTGTGTTCTGGAATTTTACCCTCCTTACTCAAGGCTATTTTCTTTCCTGGGTTCCAGCTGTTTAACAGTTTTTCTGCCATCAGAGAATGAAATTCATATTTAAGGTGTTCCCTTCTGTAGGCTCTGTGCTGAAGAGTGACTTTTTTTTTTTTTTAATAGCACCATCGAAAGTAATCCCTCCTATGAATTTCCCACAATTCTGTTGAGACTGGGTTTTATTTTCTTTCATTTTTAACTGCTCCAATAATTTTAAGTAAACTTTCTTTTTTGTACATGGTAGTATTCAATAAGCTGAAAGGTTTGTAACAAGGGTTATCAATCATTTGAGCCTGTTGTGATTAGATAATTAATAAAAGGAAAGGTACTTGACAAAAGGGATAGATTTTAAATTTTTAATGCCTTATCATGAATTAGTGAGTAGAATTTTAATGGGCAATTCAGCTTCCCATTGTTCAGTTGGGCAAGAAAGAGGGAAAGATAGCTCCCATGTGGGCGTGCTGTGGCCACACACTGGGCTGCACAGATCCGGCTGGGATTCCGAGGGACCTGGCTCTAAGCCACGACCTTCAGCTTGTCATTTAACCTCTCTGGCCTCAGCTTACCTGTCCAGACATCCAGAAGCATCGGCAGTGGCTGACATCCCTTAGTCTCATGCTGTTTGATGTCACACACTAATGAAATTCCCCACCCACACACTCAAAGAAGGGGAGGGCAGAATGAAAGAGGGATGCCAGTTTTTATTTCTCAAAATAGATGCTAGAAATATCATTTTAATTCTTTAAAAAAAAGGATCAAAATCTCAAAAACATAATTCTTTAAAGTTAATATGATTGAGTTTATGAAAAATTTAATTTTTTCTCATTTATTGAGGATTGATGAAAATGTCTTCACACATCCGAACCAAAATATGAAACCGTAGTTGGGAATTGCTAGCCTAGAGCAGCACTAAGCATCATTAGGAAACTGCAATTCTGTGAAACTTCATAATACCAGCAGAAATGAAAGATCTCTTCTTGCTCTAAAATTCTATGGAACTTAATGATTTGAGATGGTCCAAACCATAATCATTATTTCTTATTATAGACTCCCTTCAAAATGGATTTACTTAACAGTGTTCTGTTCACACAAATTTGGTAACATTCACTGTAAAAGTAGAGGTCAGCTCAGACTTTTCCCACTGCAGTTCAATGATTAATTTGATAAGCAAAGAAGCTAAAAGTTGGTACCTTACACTGTAAAAAAGCTTCTATTATGCCCTGAAGTTTTATTTCTCTTTTCTTTAATTTTTTTGTAGTTGTAGATGGACAGCAGGCCTTTATTTTATTTGTGTATTTTTCAAAAAATGTGGTGCCTCCCACGTGCAAGGCAAGCGCTCTGCCACTGAGCCCCAGCCCCAGCCCATATTTCTCTTTTCCTGAATGAGCCTTAACAGAACTAAATTCTCTGAAGACTTTATTTATTTTATTGTTCTTTTTAATGTTTTCTGTATGTGGAGATACAATCTGGTAGCAAGTTATGAAATGTCGCGCATTTTCTACTAACAAAATAACAACTGTGTGCTCTGGACCAAAGTTGTGTGTTACCCTGTTGTCCCCTATAAAATGGAGATACAAGTGTCAGTACTCTCCCTGTTGCTTGAGGGGGTTATGAGATTTACATTAGTCATTGGAAATAAATTTGTGATCCAGAGTTTTCAATTATTTCTATTTCATAAAAATTGCTTAAAAATCATTGTGTAGAAATTGTTAAAAGTTCATTATATTATGATATGATAATATTTCATCAATATTATCTAAATAAAAAATTTAAAGATCTCATCAAAGATCTTTGACAGGAAGAATGAGGTTGAAGTTCTTTTATTCTTATGTTTGTACAAATTCAATAATTTTTTTTACACAGGAAGGCGATGCCCTCAGGATCTAAGTTTATAGAATAATTAACTCAAATAAGACAAGACAAAATAGAATATAAATAAACCCAATCTTGGGTAACTGCAACAAAATACTCATGCTACCTAGGTTTGCTAAATTTAGTAATTGGGATATTTCTCATAATCTTTCCTAAATCAGGATGTCCTAGAAAAATGATTTAATCTAACAGTGAAGCCTAAACACCCTGCTTTCACTTTTCTTGGAAACTGTAGAAAATAGTAGGTTGTGTCTTCATTTTTATGTTTTTCCCCCTGATTTTTGAAAAAAAAATTACCTAAGACTCACAGAATGTTAAAATAGTAGAAATGTGTGAAAACAGAACTGTTCAGTGTAGGAGGCAAATGCAATCCTCTACCAATTAGTGTCCCTCACTCAAAATTGGTGAAGGATGGTGCAGCTTCTTCTGAGCTTCTCAAAGTGCAATCATGAGCTTGTTTGTCCCTTCTGAGGCAGATGTTTATTGATTTTTATGATGCACGGGAACTGTACCTGACACAAAGTTTACAGAGGCACATTGACCCAGCTCCTGTCCCCAAGCAGTAAACAGCACATTGTGATGAGATGAGTCCCTTGTACGGTAAGGACAACACAGCACCCTTTGAAGGCACCTCCCAGGGAGCAGCTGACCTAACCCAGAGCATCAGGGATGTCTCTGTAAGAATTAACCTAATATCTGATTTTTGGAAAGTGTTAATTAGGAAAGAAACGGGTGACAATGTGTTTCAAGAAGCAAGGAGAAGGGACCATGCCCTAGAAAACATTAAGCACAATCAGGATGCCCAAAGCACAGAATGAGAGGGAGGTCAGGCCCAAATGTGAAAGGGCTACATATGCCCCATGTAGCAGGAAATACTACAAAACTGCCGAACTGCTCTTTAGTAAACAAAGTACCTTGTATGGCTACTGTTTGTTTATTCTAAAGGGATAAAACAGTTCACCTCTGGAGCAATTGATTTTTGCCTGTTTGTTTGTTTAGAAAACTTCATGATGGATCTATTGTTGAGAAAGGAGAGACACGGTGATTGTAGCTGAGAGCTCTTCATAGGAGATGGAGCTTCCAGTTTTCTGTGGGCAGCCCAGGTAAGTGGGGTGGAGAAGGACCATTAAAATATACAATAAAAGAGCAGAGGAGAGTCTTCTAGTAGAGACAGAGGTTGGGAAAGGCACAATGAGACCAAATACCTTTTATGTTATTAAAACCATAACTAACCTTCAGGTTTCAGTTATTCCAAGAACCGTTCCATAATTCTTGTGGCTGCTCACCTCAACTCTGCCAAATGACAGCTATGGCCTTGTATTAAAGTTACTGTGAGGAATTAAAAGCTGATGTCAAGCCCTTCAGACTGAAGCTCTATAAGTAGGAAGGGCATGGCAATCATGGGTTAGAAGTGAGTCAGGCTTCAGTGGGAATTGTGAAGCAGGTTACTGTCACCCCTTTGCCCCTCCACACCTTGGGTTGCACTTCTACTAGTTGCTTGAGTCTGATGAGGCAGCACACTCACTCACACACGGTTGTATGGAGCAGGTTTATTTTTTATTGATAGGCATCAGGAACAATGGAAGCCCAGATACAGGGCAAACCTGTCTCCTGAAGCTCAAGACAGCTAGCTCCCCAGGGTAAATAAAATCCCCTCTCTAAGTGCCACACTCACACCACAGTGAGGGACTCCCCAGAGCAGTCCATCCTGGGTTCTATACCCCATGGGACAGGGACATGGCACTCCCCAGGGACTGGAACGGTCTGCACTGCTCTGGTCTGTTCTTATCTCAGGACTTGCATTCCCAGGGAGTTCTACACATTCTGGGTTGGTCCAAGGCCACCCAGAGAACTGCCCTGCAGGAATCAGAGGACCAAAAATTTGTAAATCTCCCAAGGACTCCCAGAGATACAGGAGGAACAAAAGTTTCTGTAGAATGGAAGTTTCAGCCATGCTGTTTCCAAATCTGAGACAAAACACAAGAAGCAAGTGTTGACTTTGAATCAAACCTTGGCATTCATTGTCTGTGAGAAGAAAAGCAAAGCAATGTATAATAAACTTGCACAAATCTAAATATGGCTGACACATGGCATACATAGAGAAGGGGGATCATACAACTACTAGACAACTAATTATAATGAGTGATGCTATGTGGTTCAGCTAATCCAATTAAGAAAGCAGATATTTGAAGCTGTTGCATTATACCTGAAATGGTCAAATGATGTACCTGGGAGTGAAATGTCAATAGAAATTTTTACGTAAGTATAAAGGAGTGGCCTCTGACATGGCTTCCTCACCGTCTCCCTAGTCTCATTCTCTCTACCATTTTGAATTCTCATGACCCTGTCACATGGTGGAGAAGAAACCTATTTGAGAATTAAAATCATCTGGACTCCATCTTGATTGGACACCTATAGATAATCAGAACCACAAGCAAGCAAGCAAGCAAGCAGGTTTTTTAACCTCTGTCAGCATTGGTGAGCTCTTGAGACTGCTGGGAGGAATAAATGAGTGTTTGGAAGTCACCTAGCAGGACTGCCTGCCATTTGACGTAGCTCCATAATTAGCCTCTGTTAATATCCCCTGATGTTCTTTACCAATTCCCCACTGTACAAGGCTTATTTGCACATCGGTGGTGATCTTTATCTTCTCTGACCATCTGGACTCCACCATTATGAACCGAAGCTACACTGAAGCCTGTGGTCAGAATCATGAGACATGGACTCAGATTTGAATCATGAATGCCGGCAGTGCTACCTGGTGTAGCCGTAATGAATATGCACAGGAGAAAGACAGGTTATTATCCAAGAGGGCAAAGAAAGGGAAGGAGAGGAAAATAGACAAACTGAGAGTGCCTAATCTGAAAATACGAAATACTTCAAAATATGAGCCATTTTGAGCAGCAACAGGGCAAAGTCCACACCTTACCTCATGTGATGGGTTGGAGGTAAAACACAGGTACACTAAAAACATTGTGTAAACTTATCTTCAGGCCACCTGCGTGTGTATGAAACATTAATTTTCATGTTTTGTCTTGTATCCCATCCCCATGATGTATCATTATACACATGCAAATATTTAAAAAAAAAATTCAAAATCTGAAACACTTTAATCCCGAGCATTTTGGATACAGTATATTCAATCTGTATTGAAACAGGTAAATATTGGCAAACTGCAAGAAAAGTTGAGCCAGATGCTATATGGATTATGGGGGAATCTACAAAGGCCCATATATGTATCTGTCAGCCACTACCAGCCCATTTACCACAATACACATCATTTAATAGCCAGTGTTGTGAATGCCTGCTTCATTAAACCATGACTTATACTTTCAATTGGAGATAAATACTGTGTACTCTTGGTCAAGAACAAAGAACCGAAGGGAATTGCTGATAACATTTGCCTGCATACTTGCAACAGTAGCAGAAGCACAGATAATAGACCATGAAAGTGTGAAACACATATCGTTGCCTGCCCTCAAGTTTGTTCTTCAAATTATGTGTGATTCATTTAACATGGCGCCTGCATATTGTAAGCACCCAATAGATAGTGATAATTATTTTGCCACCAAAATTGTCCATTGTAGCAATAGCATTCAGATAATAAGTGCTAAAGACAGGCCTCAAACAGAAATATTAATTAAAAAAATAAAATACTAAGGCAATTGCTAAAATGTGAGCTCCACGAGGCAGGAGTATTGGGCTATTAGAAAAGAATCCATCCTGAACCTGCTGGACTAGAACATCCCTGGCCCAGAGTAAGTGCTTAATAAATACTTGTTGAATTAACTACTACAGAGCTCTAGGAAACTGCATTCCCACAAGACAGAACAGCAACTCTTCCTCTCCTCTATCACTCAGCCCTCTGCAGAGGTCAGTTCACGGCTGCCACGCAGGAGCTGGCCTGCAGCTGAAAGATTTGCAAACACGAAAGGGGATTTTTTTTTTTTTATGTAAAAGGTTTCCAGTCAAGGTTCTTTCTGTTTCTTTAGTCACCTAAATGGAAACTATTTTAGTCTTCTTGGCTAGAAAGAGAAATCAGTGCCAAAAGCAAAGAACTCAGATACTAAATATCTGGCTGAGGTCTCAGACCTGCCATTCCCCAGCTGTGTGCCTTGAGGTCACCTCAGTAACCAACGACTAATGCACTCCAAGAATTGTGTAGTTACAGGAAGCCAGGGATCTGCTCAATAAGAAAGGGAAATGAAGGTATGAAACAGTTTGTTGAAAAGAGAAATAACTCTGGATTTGTCTACACAGTAAGATTCCCAAAAAGATCATATCAAAGCATTTGAAAATGATCATTACAGAAAAATGGTGAATAGTTTAATTACTCATCCAGGCTAATGGCTCTGTATTTCAGCAATAGCTAAGCTTATTGTAAATAATTTTTAAAACTATTTAAAAAGGAAAGGAGTAAAGTATCAGTAGTAAAAAAAAAAAAAAAAAAAAAAAAAAAAAAAAAAAAAAACTAGAAAAAAAATGGATCATATTAAAACATAAAATATCAGGGATGAGGATGTGGCTGAGAGGTAGAGTGCTTGCCTAATAAGCCCCAGGCTCTGGGTTCAATCCCTAGCAATGTGAGAAAAAAAAAAAAAGTTAAGAAAAGTCCTAAAATGCATTTCATTTCAGAGTATTTCTTAAGATTATTAGTTTAAACTTAAGTTGTTTCAAAAGGTGTGTGTGTGTGTGTGTGTGCGTGTGTGTGTATTTGGGCCCTAAAAATCATATACAAAAATAAATAAATAAATAAATTCCTCTTACTTTTAACCTATAATGAAGAAAACAAATAGTAATAGGGCCGAGCAGGAGTAAGGTCAATTCATTTTGATTCTTTTTGTCAAGAAAAGGGATTATAAGCACAGGCTACTCCTGTTCATCATTTGGTCTCCAGAAACAAAAACAAAGGATTCACAGAATTCAAAATCTTGCTTTATCAGGAGGGAAAATTAGCTGAAAAATATGCTGAAATCAGATAATAGCATCAATACTCAGCAGATCAACGAGGCTGAGCCCTGCTAGTGTCTCCCTTCACAGCGTGAACGCCCGCTGCCTTCCAGGTGGACTGGCCCCAGGGATACACCAAAAGAGTAGCCAATGTTCTGGAATGCTGGAATTTTCTTTTTCAAAATAAAAGCAGCAGGAAATAAAGCTTGAAGGCCGTTCTAGAAAACCTGAATAAATGAAAAATGCCAAGCACCAGTATAGCCCTAGATCTACCCCAAGAGGCTTGTGCATGGTTGTCCTGGAAGGGTTGGGGACAGTCATTGGAGTGGGAGGGCAGAGGCTGGTCTGCATATAATAAAAGCAGAAGGGCCATAATTCCCAATAGCAGCTTTGCCTTGATAGTGGAAGAATTAGGGTACGTGTGTGTACATACTTTTCTGTATTTTCCAAATGTCCTGGAATAAACCATAAGTGATTCTAATAGGAAAAAAAGGAAACAATGATGCTATATTTCAAAATTTTATGTCAATGATATTGATGAGATTTGAGTATTCAGTGCTCCATTTTTCAATTAAGAAAACTCTTCATCTACTTAGACCATAAATTAATCTCTTGGAGCTATTGTTTGCTACATAATCCCTAGCTCCTGCTATAGCTCCTCAAAGAATTGATCAGGCTGCTTGATTTTCTCTTCCAGGAATTGTTTAAACAGGATTCTAAATGTGGGGCAACACTTCACCACCTGATTCTAATGAAGTCGTTAATGATAAAGTCTCAGCACTGTAGGTTAAGGCTCCATGAAAGTGTGCCTGTGCTTACAAAGCTGTGGATGATAATTTAGGTGACAGCTTTGGTAAAATCAGGAAAGTATTTTAACATCCTCTTTATGTGTCTCCTTACAAGGATTCCTGGTTTTCTTCCAGATGTTGTGGAGTCTTAGAGGTGATAAGAAATCACTCCTCCACCCAACTGCTTAACCCTTGAAAGTGATTTCAAAGAACCAATCATCAGTGGAGGTCAGTATAACTGCTTTATTAATCTTAGAAAATGTTTGAGAACTAGTGAGTGTGATTTTATCACTTGGAGACAAGAGGCAGAAAGAGATTCACTTCCCTTTTGCTGATCCATGAGGCAGGCAGAGACAGAGAAGGATGCCTCTCAGCAACCTTATTAGTAGAGGCCCTAGGAAACCACAAGAGAGAAAACCTGAAACTGCTCTCTCCAATCTCCTCTCCCACAGGGATGAGAGCAGAGTCTTCTGTGGCATGGGAGGAAAGAGGCCAAGACTCTGCAAAGCGGGATTGCTTTACCCAGAGAAGAAGAACACCAGTGTATGAAAGGGTCCTTTTCTATCCCTTCCTGTGGCTTGGGCAGATCAGCTGTTGTCCCTAACAGTCCTTAAGGAGAATCAGGAAGGACACTCACTAAATTAGCTTTGCAGGCATGCTGCATCCCAGGCCCAAACCTGTCACCTATTCTAGTTCTCATTTTAAATTATGCTCATCTACATTATCCAAAAATTGCTTAACAAGACATACAATGAAGTACTTCTAAAAGAGGAAATCAATGAAAATTAAAATCCCCTATGAGCTGTAATTTGAAGTTTGTTCCCTGTGTTAGGCAGAAAAAATGACACCACCCCCACAATGTCTATGCCCTAATCTCTTGAATCTGTAAAAAGGTTACCTTACATGGCAAAGGGGAATTCAGATTGCCAATAGAATTAAGGCTGCTAATTAGCTGGCCACAGTATAGGGAGATTATCCTAGAGTATCCTGGTGACTCAGTGTGATAATATGGGTCTGTAAAAACAGAAGGGAACTGGCAGTGTGGGAAGAACTAGGCCTGATGCTGCTGACTTTGAAGATAGAGGAGGGGACCACTAGCCAAGGAATGTGGGTGACTTCTAGAAGCTGCAGAAGGCAAAGGAATGGACCTTCCCTAAAGGCCATGGCAAACCTGGTAACTGTATTTAGCTCAGCGGAAACCCTTCTCAAACTTACAAAACTGTAACATAACAAATTTGTGTTCTTTTGAGCCACGAGGTTTGTGATGATTTCTTACAACCACCTAGAAACTAACATACTCCCCCGCATCATGTTCTCTTCTCCCTCAACCCCATGAGTCTCACTAGGAAGGAGTCTCCTCTCATGGGGGGCAGCATCCAGGTCTACTTTCTACTGAATGGATACAGCTGTTAGCACCCCCCACACGGAAGTAGCACAGCTCCCAATTTCCATGAGTCCCCTTTTGCCATTGGAAGGACCCATGGTATCCGAGCACTGACTCACACCAGCAGTATTAGATGACAAGACCAAGTCCCCCAGATTCTGGAGAAGCTCCTAGGTGCACAGATGCATGTCCCCATCCACACACATGGTTTAGAGAGTGACCTGCTCACCACACTGTCCTCAATCACAGACTACAGATAAAAGCTGGGTTCTGTCACGCTGCTGCTTTCTGTCCTGGGGTCACTGTCTAAAGCCAGTAAGGAGAGATCTTCCACAGAGAGGTAAATTGTAACCTTCTGATTTCTTGGAAGAAAAAAAAAAAATCTCTCCCACAGCCTCTGAGGAGTGGCATTTGGGATATCCTGACCTCTTTCAAGACTGAAGCAAGGGTAATGAAAGACTCCCTCTGAATGTCTGTCGCTCCCACCTCCAGTTTGAACTGTACATTCCAGCACTCAAAGCTGACTGTGCAAATTCAGTCCGTGTGACGGCCTTGTGTGGGAGGATCCCCCCACATTTATAACAGCTCAAGCAGGCAGCTCTACTAACCACGCTCATGCCTTGCTTTCTCTGGGCTGTTTGTTCTATACTCCTAGCAAGATTCTAGGGCATAGGGCATATTTTATTCCTGTACTTGTGGCTACAGATCTTCCTTCTCACACTACCTCCTGACTTACACAGGCTTAGGAAGCATCTCTCTTAAGGGTAGTCTTCTGCATTCTCCATTTGTCTCTGTGTAAAATCACCTTTGGCAAATTCATGAACCTCAGAAAGCAAGTGTGCCTCTGAAGGACAGGAAGAATCAATAGGCCCCAAACCATGCACCCTCCCTGCAAAACTTCAAAAAATTCAAGTGTTCGAATTTTCTAGGACTAACTAAATTGTTCTCTATTCCTAGCAGCAAAATTTCTTTCTTTCTATCACAGAGGGTCAAGTCTCTAAGTGCTCCTGTTCCTGTTTTTCTCTTCTTCTTTCTTAGCAGAGAGAGTGAAGTTTAAAAAACTTGAAGCTACTTTCTAAGTTGCTTCTCTTTTCTTCTTAACTTGCATGAACCTAACCCTTTTCTGGATCACTCTTTCTCCTCTTTAATTTTGTTCTTGGGCTGAGCACACCACCCCCGCAGTTGTCTTGTGGTGTTCCCAGCAGTCTGCAGAGGAGTTCAGTCAGTTCTAGATATGCAAAAATTAAATGAAGCCCATCACCCCAAAGTTGTCTGTTTTCATCAGTTTATAGTAAATGCAGACCTAGATTCAACCTGTTGATTTTCTGGCTGACATTTAGTATGCTATCTTCCCTGAACCACTTTCACGTTTCCCAGCCAGTTTCCCTCTTAGCACCTCCATACCTGTGTTCCCACCACTAGCTGTGCCATCTTGAAAACTGAGCAAACTGTGTAATGCTGAAATTGCCCTTCATAATCCAACCAAACCTCAGGTACTTGCTCAGGCATCAGTCCCAGATGTTAGGTGGGTACCCACTTGCTCTTATGATTAGCTCCCCGCCCCCATGCTTCTGGAAGAAGGTCTCTGAATGGTACAGATTGTTATGCCCCTGGGGAAACGTTCACTTTACTCTCTGAGAGTGTACTCCTTAACCTGACTAAGAGTTAATAGAGAATCCAGTCTCCAAACTAGTAGTAACTGAATAATCCCCTTGGATTTCAGTTCTTCCTTTAAAAGCAGTTACCCAGGAGCACATGTGCCTGTCCTAACTTATCTGTGTTTTGCACACTCTCAATCTTTTGGTTAAGAAAATCCGTCCCTTGTTCCATTTCAATCTCTGTGCATTCCTTTTCTTTTGCTTTCACTTTTCTACTGCTCCTCTCTGACCTGACAATAAAGACTTGTGTTTCAGAAATTAATTCTGCTCCAACATAACTGATGAAAGCTGATTCTTGAAAACACTTTGTTCTAGACATAGGATGTTACAATGTGTTCTTTTTTCCATTTCAATGGTTTTATATCTTGCTCCACCAAGAAGACATATTGCTAATGTGACAAAGCCCTATCCTCTTTTATCTGCTCATTGATTAAAATGCAACATTTCTTTGTAATTGACCTGAACATGAGTCTCTGAAACTCACACCCATGTTCAGGGCCTATAAAGAGAACACCCTAGAACCAACTTGAGACCAAAGATACAAGGGTCTCAGACTCCAAACGTGCAATAAATCCAATTTGCCACAGTTCCCTTTATCGTGGATGAAACAAACTTGAAACAAAACACAGATAGAATTGAGAAATGCTAATATAGTTCTCTTTATCAGTGCCCTAGCATTAACAATGTAAAAGGCTAAAACATCACACAATAAATGTATAATTTAGTTACCTTTTTTGTAATTTCAAACTCCAATAATATAACATCAGCCTGTCACCACAGTACCATTGCATCTACACACAATCTGGGACAAACTTCTCGGCCAAAGGTGCCAGTGCTTGGCATATCAGGTCACGTGGCCAAATGCTCAGATTTTCCATGGAGTGACTTTCTTCCTAATGAACACAAAGAGGATGAGGATGTTTGGTAGCCAGATCCTACTTGCCCTTCTTCCTGTCTAGAAATCTGGCTAACAGAAGTACCAAATGGTCAATGTGGACTTGAGATTGCTCCTGGGTCCTGGAGTCCAACAGAACATCCCAATCCACACCCCAGCAAGAGAAGCAGGTGGACCCACAGGCAGGCCCACCTTGACTCCCACATGTCATATCAGAGTGATAAGCTGGAATAGCATCATCTCCCCAAAGTGAGAACACAACGTGCTTGGTGACTTTAATTCACTGAAAAAGAAAACAAAGAGCCCACTACCCGTCTCACTATTTGAAGAGGCCACTTGGAAAAGAGAATTCTAACCTAAAGCAATGGTTGACCACGGTGGTCCCTGGCTAAACGGCATCAGCATCATCTAGCAACTTGATAGAACCACATACTCATTAAGCTTCAGCCCAGATCCACTAAGTCAGAACCTCTGGGGGGTGGGGCTAACAGTCCTTGTTCTAACCATCCCTCAGCTAATGTTGGTAAAAGCGAAAATGGGAGAACCACTGAGCTCAGCAAGGACATCATTACACTAATGAGGTTAGCTACTTCTGCACAAAGAAAGTGCTCTCCAATGCACAATGAACAAGCCAAAAAAGAAAAAGAAAAAAAGAAACAAAAAAACACTCCAAGACTTTCTCTTCATGGAGAAGGAGAAGTCCCCTCATCTCTATGGAGCATCAGAATATGAAATTATGAGAAATAGTCCTTTAGAAGCAATTGTGAATTATTGAATCAGTCTTCGCACTGCTGCTGTCTATTCTCCCCATTGCTACCAGGGCTGTTTCTCTAAAACGCCAGTTAAGTATCCCACCTTGCTCAGAGATTATGGTCAGCTACTTGCTTTCTGTGGGATAAAGTGTAAACTACCTGGATTGGAAAACAAGGCCAGTCACAAACTTGCCTCCCAACATATTCTCAGTCTAATTCAGACTCATCTTAAATTCTATGCCTCAAAGGGAGTTGGCAGCATTGAATAGTTGAATCAAAATATAGAAAAAAAGAATCTACACCCTCAGCTGTGGATTCTGGGTCAGAAGCCAGAGGAAGGTGACTGGCAATGCGAGTGTTTAAGTGCATCCCCAGACCCCTGGCCAGAGCAGACCTGGAGTGGGCCTGTGCATCTACACTTCGTCAAGGACCTCTGGCCGGTTAACAGCAGGTGTCTGCAGATCATTTGTTGAGAAATCCTGCCCTCCATACTTAACAAGAGGCTTCAACTTTAAGCAAGTACCTATCAACTAATGAGAGACGCTATAGTAATAGTTTCCACGGTTAGATATTTCCATCTTGTAAAACCCTTCTAACCTCCCTCATCAAAACAAATATTGTTATTGTTATTGTTATTATTACATTTATGAAACGTCATGAGGACCAATCAATAGATTCTACATCACTTTTTACTGAGGTATCTAGTACTTAACTGCCTGCAAACTTGAAAGGTGGAGACTCAGGAGATCGCACAGCATCATACAGGAAGGGTTCCAGGCACAGGGACATTCTGTTGTCATTTTTGTCTCCATCTGAGCCCCGTCCCAAGGATGGCTTCTGTATCTAACTTTAGATGGCAGTGCAGGGATCCTCTGTCAAAGCATAGCAATGATCACTCTTCTTAATTTTGTCATTAATTCTGCCCCAAAACGTTTCAGAACAAACAGATTTGATTTTCATGAATTATGCACCAGGTTCCAAGGTACAAAGAAGTCTAAGTCCACACAGCTGCAAAAAGAAACTCCACCAAGATCCATATCCAGTGTTCTGCCTGCATCAAAGGGCTCAGCGCCCATTTGGGAAAATCTTTCTTGTTATTGTTATTAATCTTCTGAAATTCTCTTCCACACTCAGCATTTTAAGTAGTTTTACTTCATCACACTAAATGCACACTTTTTGCTAATAGTCTAAACTCAGAAGCCTGGGTTCCACTTGTAGGCTAGCTACTGGCTGCTGCTGGCTTTGGCTAAAATATTTGACCCTTTTGAAACAGTTTCCCTAAGGTGACAGTGGACCACACTAAAATCTAAAATCCTGCTATGCTAAGGAGTGAAGAAAGGAGCTAGGAAATGCCACACCAGGCTCCCTAAAGTGGACAACAGATCCTATCTAATGCAGATGACCTTACTCTTAGGTATTTTAATACTCTGCCAATGGTTTCAAGGTGAAATGTTTGTACATACAAGATTTTAAAAGTTAAGGGAGAGGAATTTTAAAGTAATCAGGACAATTTAATTACCTGTGTGGGATTTTAAAGAACTGCCATTTCATGCATTTTGTGGGAAAAGGGAGCTGCAGACATGAACTAGATGACTGTCTGGACCTCTGTTCCCTCCCTGCCCTGAATTCACGTGATGAAGATGAGTCACCGACGTGAAGGCACTGGAGTCAGAGCCTTGGGGGAGGTAATTAGGTCACGAGAGCACAGTCTTCAAGAACAGGATTGGTGCCTCATGTGAGCCTCCAGAGACTCCCTCATCCCTTCCTCCACCGGAGGACACAGTGGGAAAGCGCCATCTGTGAGCCGGGAAACGGGACCTTGCCAGACATGGAATCTGCTGGTGCCTTGACCTTGGAATTCCAGCTTCCAGAACTGGGAGAAGTAAATTTCTATTGTTGCAGGCCACCCCCGTCTGTGGGATTTTTTATGAGAACAGACTCAACTACCACGTCCTGAAGCTTCTCTTATTCTCGTTTCTAGAGACAAGGATGAGGCTTTCCTGGGTCTGAGGATCCTTAGCCTGGGATAAAAATATAACCATGACTTAAAACACCCTGGAGTCAGTGGTGTTGACCAAGAGTATGAATATTTGACTCTGTTTATGCTGTTGATGGCAGAGTGAATGACAGTGTGCAGAAACTGTCTCACTTTACTGTACTAGTCTCAACTGATGTAGGTAATTAAGATTCACTGCCTAATTAACTTTAAATGGCTTTAGAGAGAGCAACATAATCCGGTTATTTTCTATATATCAAGGTTTATCCATATAGTAAAAACGAAATTATGTATAATCAAATGTCTCACTCTGATCATATCACCTTGTTCAGGATGTACCCCCTCTTAGCACTGAGGAATATTCATGCTGTGCCCTCTACGTAAGGACAGGGGCTAAGAGGACCCCATGGGGTAGTGCCTGTGGCAGCTCTCACAGTCTTGAAGAAGCTCTTGTGGTAGATCAGTGCTCTTTCCAATGTGTCATTGAAGGGAAGTCTACTTCCTCCTATATAAATTTTTGTAGAGAAGATCATTTACATTTTATCATTCATAAAAAAATTTGGAATCAAGAGCATTTTTTTTTTTTTTTTTTTGCATAGGGCAGCAGTGGGGTAGAGTTGCTAAGAAAGGAGAAAAATTCTTCTTTTTTTAAAATTCACTCAAATACCACTTATTTATTTTTTACAATCTACCAACAAGACAAGCTACACCCCAGCCCTGTTACTCATGAAAGATGACTCCCAAAGACATACTGTCAGCAGAAATTAGAAAATGTGTTGCTCAGGGTTTACGGGGTTCGGAGCATTTTGTAGCACAGCAAGGCACAGTCAGCAATGCTTCTTCTGGAGGGACTACTTACCCCACCCCAGAGGAGGCCTAGAGCCTAGACTGCCCATGCAGGGAGCCACCTGGGGGGTCAAGACTGTGAAGAACCAAGGAACTGAGTAGGAGCCCCATGTCCCAAGGTGCCCAGGAGAAACCAAGTTTGGCCATCAACTGTGAGGGTGTCCTCCAGCTGGTCTTGTGAAACAAAGTCTAAATGTTAGAAACGAAATGCATCCTGGGGATTAAGAAAAATGTGAAAAAATTAAAGTTCATCATTCTACCTAAATTTAAAGTATCTGTGGCTTATTTACAATCTCCTGGCCCATTAAGTTCACCACATTGATGAATGGTAGATGGATGGAGGTAGATTGTCTATCTGAATTTTTTTCTTCTCCTTTTTTGACAAAGCAATTACAGTCATGTCCCTCAATCGGAAGAAATAGGAGTTACTTTGGAGTCCTAAGGGTTGCCTATTCAGAGGGTGGTCATTAGATTTACTACCCTGAGAAAGAATATTTGATAAAACCTTCTGTATTTTAAAGTTTTCTTCCTCACGCAGGAAGAAAAAGGGTGGGAAATCTGGGTTCGTGATGGGACAACTTCCTGACCATGGTTCAGCCACTGGCCCAGTTAGCTTCTCCAGAAAGCTGAGGTTAACTGGCAGAGCAACAACGTTGTGTTCTGACCTGGGAGCATGAGATATCAGTGCATAGCACCAGCAGCAGACCCAGCAGTGGGTCAGCCTGCAGTGCCCCTGTTCCCGACAGCTCAAAAATCCTGCATATGAACAGACCTGCCCACGACATGCAGCGTTTCCCAAGCCGATGCCCAGTAAGTGGGAGCATCACCCATTAGTCAGCCTCAGCCAAACCTCTGCTCCAGATTCATGTATTGAAGGGTTGGTCCCCAAGGCAGCAATGATCAAAGGTGGGGCTTCGGGGAAGTGATTGGATCTTGAGAGCTCTGACTTCATCAGTAGATTAATCCATTGATAGCTGAATGGATCCTGGGAGGTAGTGGTAGGCGGGACATGGTTGAAGGCAGTACAACACTGGGGGCATCCTGTGGGATTGTATCTTATCCTAGGCCCCTTCCTCTCTCTCTCTGTCTCCTTTGGGGCTGCCATGAGCTGAGCAGCTTTCCTTGCCATGACCTCCACCATGATGTTCTGCCTCACCTGAGACCAAGAGCAATGGAGAGAGCTGACCAGGGTCTAAAACTTCTAAAATTTGAGCCAAAATAAATCTTTCCTCCTTTGAGGTATTTGTGTCGGGTGTTTTGGTCACAGCAACCAAAAGCTGACAAACACAGTGAACAGCCCCAAACTGGACTTCTTACCATAGAAATTGTTGATATCCTAGATCTGTGTCCACTGTTGGAGGACTTGGAGCAGTTACTGTGTTTGGATAAAATTTACCATGGTCACCTCCTTCTCAGCCACCACTTTGACAAGCAGAAATGAGCTCCTCTGTCCTTCCACCCTCATCCCCAAAACCCAGTATAGAGAGGAGGAAGACAGTGTATGAAAGGGCTGAAAATCATCAGAGCTATGGCTCACAGCTAGTGGTGGGGGAGACTGAGCAGTTGCCTTCTAGGGATAGAATGGGTGAGACAAGGGCATGTCCTTCCTGCCGCATAGGGAGCACCTCTGCTTCAGAATGAGCAAATTAATTAATGGACAAATGAATAAATTATGTTTATAGATGTTGTGTCCTGCATTAGAGTACATTGGTCCTTGACTTTAACCATGCCTGTTTCTACAGAAAGTTAACTTCAGCACCCCCATCTGCTGTCAACCTTAGCTGTGACCTCAGTACCCTTTTGCCCATTACAGGCTGATCCTATCTGAGCTGTTCCTTAAAGATGCAGTAGGTCAGGCCTGTAGTTCACATCCTAGAACAGGCTCAACCTGTATCACAGATGATGGGACTCCATGCTTAACCTCAAGAGTGGTGGCCATTTGGAAAGGGCATGTTGAGTAAAGACTGGCCACCAAGACACCCGGATTCTAAAAGCACACCCCAATTCCTGCCTATGAAAATGCATCAGGAAAGTGACGGAGAGCCTTACCTTTTGTTATTGAGTTCCCCAAACCTAGTCTCCTATAGGAACTCAGAGAAGCGAACGGGAAGGGATCGAGGAGCAGCGACAGGGAGAAATACCGGTGACTGCACAAGGTGAAGTGGCGAAAATGCTCTGAATGCTGCAAACTGCTGAGGACATTTAAGAGTTTTGTTAAATAAAATGAAATGCCACAATTTGAAGTTTAGTTAAAAAAATTGACCATCTCTTTGGGAGAACTCATCCAGGATTTTCCTTTATGGAACAAGTTTATCTGACCCATGTGCTGGGTTGTAGACCCTCCTTCTTGGTACTTCAACATGAAGGATTATTTTCCTGGGGTCTCCTGGGGCCAGGATGACTGAGAAATAAAGCTCTTGATGGCACAGCTGCTTCACAAGTCACCTGTTTACACTCTGCACTGGACTCACAGGACTGTGACCCAGGAGGGGAATGTGACTAGCTGAAGGGTAAAGGAGGGGGCATATTTGTTAGAAGTGGGCTGCAATACCAGCCAGGGGGTCCCAATGCCGATTTGCATTCATCTCATCAATTAATCTTTAAAGAGAAGCATACTCTTCACCAATTTTTAGGGTTAAGGCAATATATTTGAGTAGCCAAGGAAATAGATTCTACAACCAGAACTGCCTGAGTTCAAATCACAGCTGTGTTTTTTCCAGCTCTAAACCTCAGTAAGCCACTTAACTTTTCCTCAGAGCTGGGATGACGACAGTACCTACACTGTTGATAAATGAGGATGAGTCACATGCCAAGAACTCTGGCATGGTTTGCTATCATGATCCCTCCAGCTGTGCCCAGTTCAAATTTTCAAATCAAAACCAAGTCATAGCGATGGAAGAGGCAGGGGTCAAGGGTTAGGCTTAGCACCAATGATCTCTCATCTCATGACAGTTCAGGCTTCATAGTGACTCTGGGAAGGAGTTATTTTCCTTGCTGTAGATATGAAAACTGAAGCTCTAATTGGTGTTCAAGGTGGCAGATGCTAGGTCTGGAGCCATGCCAGCCTGCTTCTTGGAAAACAGCAGAAGCAAAGATCCATGTTTGCTAACACAGATATCAAAAAATCAGGAGGATCCCGGCAGACAACACGGTAGTTTTTGACAGAGGTATAAGCCTGACACTCCAGCAGCAGTCTAGAAACAAAATAGTCAGTAGATTGAGGCAGAACATTCTATCATCACCACAGAGCCACGTACACAGGTGTGGATGGTCACAAAGCATAGAAGCTGTGGACAGGCAGATTTGGGGCAGGGCAGTTTAAAAAGTGTCTCTCAATCCTTAATTAAGGCTAAAAGCTAAAAGCTCAAGCATCTTCTATTTTAAAATGCCCTTCAGATTCCACCCAACTGAATTGGAAAAAAATATTCAACTCAAAATCCTCAGAAGAGCCGGGGATGGCAGATTCCTTTACTTTTGCTGAATACCAGGTGATGGGGATCCAGTCTGGCAGGAAGGTTTGATGATGCCTAAGAACTCAAGGCTCCCCAGAGCAAAGACTTCTCCTCCTTCTTGGGTGTTAGGTGGTCAAGTTCTGCCTTTGAGTTCTTAACAAAGAAGCAGCGAGGTACTGCAGGGATTCATCACTAACCCATCTGCTTCCCACTAACTTCTCCAGAAGCCCCCCCACCCCCCACCATGGCAAGGAGGAGGAAACTTTCATTGTGTGTTTTATGGACTTAGTTGGCTGATAGAGGGCTGGTTCAGGGAATGCCGTTCTCCTGACTCTGCTAGGACAAACACAAATATGTACATGGTTTAATTACATTGTTAATAAGAGAACTATAATTACAAATAGTGCATGTAAAATCCCTTTTTTTAAAAAAAAAGCAAAGCATTATACAAATGTAAAAGGAATGATAGTGATAATGTTATTTTTTAAAAAGTTATGCTGCAAAGAAAAAAATCAGGAAAACAAAAGGTAAATTTTAATTACACAGGAATAGGCAAGCAAGTCATGGCTAATCTATATGACAGAAGGCTAGACAGCCATCAGAAGCTGTTTTAGAAAGAACTTGTGTTCAAGTAAACCAGATACATGGACCTGGATGAAGGAGGATAGAGGCATGAGAGGGAAGCGGGGCCAGGAAGGAAATTGAAGCAATGGATGAATTGGGTTTGCCTTGGAGTAGGTGTTCCACGGATCAGCTTTACTTTCTCCTTTATTTTTATTTCTTTAGAGCTACACAGCCTTGTTCTAAAAGCAATTTAAAATTGTTTATAAAATACATACATGATAAAGTTAAATTTGAGAAAATGTAAGTCAGTGAGGAAAGAATATAAGAAAAGATATAGTCCGCAGGGTGGCTGATGTGGGGAATGTGTTCTGCTGAGCTCTACATATTAGGTAGAGATCAACCATAAATTCACCCCTAAGCTCTCCAGCTACCAATACAGACAGGGAGACACAATAGGCTGCGTGACTCAGAAAATAAAACACCAAGAGGAAAACAAAAACAGGAAGCAACATTATTGCATCTGAAAAAAATAAGAAAGAGATTTTCCCATGATCCTCTGCCCAAGAGGACACGGTGGACAGTGATGAATGGTGGGGGCAATGTTTGTTGGCCTCTGGAAGCCAGCAAGTCTCCTGCAGTGGGTCCCAGTAGCCTCTGTGTAAACAGGGCAGGGCACCAAAGGATAAGTAAAGTATAACAACAGCTACACATGGGATGGTTCGAAGTCCCCGGATCTGTGCTAAGCTAAGTGACTCACCAACACTCTTAAGGAGTCCTCACAAAACTCTACATCCATTGGAGAATGGCTGAAATCCAATTAGCCACCAAATGGCAGAACCAAAATTCTGACTCCACACATGCAGCATAGGTCACTATCAGGCTCAGGTGCTTCCCAATCCAGAATAAAAGCCATTTTCCCTACAAGCCACAGGATGCAGTTCAATGAAAAGCTCAGTGGGGGTTCCCTGAACTCCATACTTTTCTGCATTTTCCAAGCTTTTGTCCATGAATATGCTTTCTTTAAAATCATCTACCCTTCTAGGGTCCCTGTGCTATTCAAAACTCCTCAGTTTACTTGATCTCCAATAGACTCAAAGAGTTCTTGAGGTATCTCTTTCTCCACCTGGTAGGGGACTTTCCTTGAGTACATAGAAGTGGCCTCATCTTTATCATAAAGCTTTTACAGTTCCATCAACAAGCTATGTCCATGAATTGGCTTCTCAACATGAACTGAAATTGATTCTGATCATGTTACTAATCCCTACGGAATGGCTCCTCTGCCCCCTCATCTCATGTAATCCTTCCCACAACCCTCAAGGATGTGTCTCATTATATGTCTAATATATGAAGGAAGATATCAAGTCCTAGAAATTTTAAATTATGCTAAACAGGAAATCGGTGGTCTCTTGCATTCAGATTTGGAGTATACATAAGAATGCTCTTCATTCTTGAGGCCAGTCTTCCAAAGCAGGTCAGCAGCCATGACAGTGCACACAGCCGCTGACCCAGAGGTTCCACTTGAGTAGATTACTCTCCAGAGACAAGTATAGATATAAGTGAGGCAGATTTCAGTAAGTAAGATAATTCCTGTAACATTGTTTGTTGGAGGGCAAGAGAGGCAACCAATGTCCCAAACCAACATTTTGTTAAAAGAAATTGGGATCCGTCCCTACAATGAAATAGCATGCGCCCATGTAAATTCTATGTTGTAAGATGGGGATTACTAACTTTTTAAAAAGATTTTCGGTTTTGACATACTTAAAATGAAAAAAGAAAATTGGGTTACCAAATAATCTGTGTGATACGATCTTATTTCTTAACATCATAATATGTGTAAGGAAGAAACTAGGATATAAAAAAATACCGTCAACAGTAATTATTTCCAGAGTAAAACTTCACCACTAGCTTTGATTTCTTCTTTTTGTATTTTTAAAATGTGTCTATAATGAGCAGGCTTTAACCTTGTGAAAGAAGAAAGCAATTTGTACAAAAGAGACAATACATATTAGAGCCTAGGTTTTGTGTGTCTGTCCCTGTGGGAGAAAAAGAGCAGAGTTATGAAAAGTCCGGCAAAGCCATGTCAGAACAGTCTTCTGTGTCTGTCCATGACATTTGGCTTGGGTAGAGCTAAAGACTTAATACCATCTCACCAGAGGGGAGTTGATGGGAGACGCTCATGAGTGTGTAGAACTGTCCCTTTAGGGAGATCAACCTAGGGCTGCCAACTAAATAACCAAAGCTGCTTCTCTCTAAGGCTGTCATGTTAGAATTCAGAGCCATGACTGGACAGGGGTGTGGAAGCCAACCAAATTTTTATAATGATGGTAGTAAAATTCCTTACACCTAAACCTTTCCCGTTTTTTATTTCACAAGAGCACACCCACCTCAACAGACCCATCAGTCGTTTATTATACCTTTCATGCAAACAGAGAACACTCGGCAATAAAAGATAATTCTGTTCCCACGTGAATAAATGTAGTTCAGACTTGTCTATTACTAAAAGGCCTCGGAGGAATAGAAGACATAAATGAGTATGATTTTAGTTCTAAAGTGTTTTTAAAATATGTTGCAATGTGTTTAGTAGCCGAGAGGGCTAATACACATCCGCTCTTCTTCTTGAAAGCTGCTTATGTTGTGTGACAGAATATAAAGATGGATCCAGAACTTTGATCCAAAATAGCATCCCACAGAGCAAAGGTTTTCATTGCCCTCTCCCTATTCTCTAGGTTTGGAAAACTTTCATGCTTTCGTGCCAGTAATGAAAACGTATTGAGTGTCATTCGAAAACACAAATATGACCATGTTCTGCCACAGCGCCTTTCAAATAGCACTTGGTGGAAGCTCTCTGCCCTTGTTTCAGCAAGAACATGTCCAAAATATATTGTGAGCTTCCATGTGAAATGTCAATGAGTTCTCAAGACTTAAAATACTGAAAGCCCTTGCCCTGAGGGTGCTGGGAACATGTCCCTGTCCACGTTTTCCACAATTGATTTGGATTATTTGCACGTCCCAATATACATCTTGCAATGTTTTTGCGTCAGTGGATTTTCACCCTCCGCCGTCTCTGCCAACCACCTGACTATGCTGGAGCACTAGGAAATCCCTCCTCACTGCCTTAGATGTTTCCCTCTTTGTGAAGCATGGCTTCCCCCTGCCCTTCCTCAGCCAGGCTGACCACTCCCTCCCATGGACTACTTCCTGTGTCTTACACAGAATCCCGTTATTCCAATGAGTTACTCTTACTGATGATAATTTATTCCATGTACATTGTCTCAGCCAGAAAGTAAGATTTTCGAGAGTCAAGCCCATGCCCATGTTTTAACACTTTTTGATTCCAGGACTGACGTGAGCCTTTTCTCAAAAGTAAGAACCCAACCAGACCTGGCTGATCTGGACCCAAGAACTGTGCCAGGTAATCAGAGATAATGAGGGAAAGGGATGAGAGGAGTGAGGAGAGGACGGAGATGGAGGTGGTGAATGTGCTGCCTTTGGTCCTCTTGTGCTAGGACAGGGGGATCAGTTGCCAAGTGCTTCAGGGAAGTTTTTGCCAGTGTGACCAGGAGACCTGACCAGAACAATTTTAGAGGAGGAAAAGCTTATTCGGTGTTCCTGGTTTCAGAGGTCTCAGTCCGTAGGCAGCCTGCTCCATTGCTCTGGGCCCTAGGTATGGCAGAACATCCTGGTGGAAGGGTGTGATGAGGAAAACAGCTCAGAACATGTCCATCAGGAAGCAAAGAGAGAGCTCTGCTCAACAAAGACAAAATATGCACCCCAAAGGCAGGGCCCCAGGAACCACCTCCAGCCACTCCCCACCTGCCTTCAGTTACCACCCAGTTAATCCCAGATGGATGTGCTAATTCAGTTAAGGCTCTCATGACCCCCAATCATTTCACCCCTAAACCTTCTTCCCTTGTCTCATACATGAGATGTGGGGGGACATCTCATATATAAATTTATAACACCAAAGAGGACAGCCAGAGAGGCATGGGAGACACTGAAAACGGCTCAGGCAGAAGGTGCAGCAGTGATACACTGGGCAGAGAGCACCTCAGTTCCTCAGGGCACGGTCCTCTCCACAGTGTTCTCTTCTGCACCACTTACTGCAGGAGAGGGGTTAGTAGGTCAGCTCACAGAAGCAGTGACATTAATAGTTCCTTTGTTTCATTGCATGATCAGCATTTCAAGGAACAGCTATCATGGAGTAGATACAAGGAAGCAGTTTCTGCAGTACCTGAGAGAGAGTGTGTCCTCTAAGACGATTCTTATCAGGACATTCTGGTCTGGGCTCACTCTCATTGTTCCCTTGAGTTGGCTAGATTCTTGGGCGTGGAAAGGGAGACTTCAGGGACATGGTGTCTTACTGTCCTCCTTTCTTTTAAAGATGATACAGGGACGTACAGGAGTAAAATGCTCAAAAAAATCTGTTGTTTTTTGTTTCCTGTGCCAACATTTTCTTCTCATACTAATTCTGTTGTTTAGTTCAATCTTTGTAATGTTTTGAATAACCAATAAAAAAATAAATAAATAAAATTTTTTAAAAAAGTATATAAGCAAATGGAATAGTGGCATTAGAATTTCCAGGAGAAAGTACCCTATTGGGGATCTGTAAATTGGAATAGAGCACACTTAAAAGTATGGTGATCAGTGTTTTAATAGCCTAGACTTTAGAATCATTATCAAATATAAAAATAACTTTCCTATATCTTTGTTTACTTTGCATTCAAAATATTCTATGATATTTCACTAAGAATATTCTATGGAATAGGTAGTGGGAGAGAAATACTAAAATGATTTCCTGGTCCAAAAAAAAAAAAGAGTTAGAGAACAATTTAAATAATAAATTGCTTTTCTGCAGCACTACCCAGGTCTTTAAAATATTGTTATGCATTTTGAATCTCTGAGCATACAGAATTTCTCAAGTTCTAATAACTATGAAATCCCTCTTTGCTACTGCATTCCCTGGGACTGGTGTCCATTGAAGCTATATCAGAAAATGAATTCCTACAAAGTAGCATAGATCTCATCCTTCCTCACTTGTAAAGGAAGACACAGATGCCAAATAAATGAATGGAGTTTCTATAGTGAGTAAGGATTCTGAACAAGGAAGCCAAGGCATTTTCTCACTATGATTCCTAATAATTTTCAATATTACGCCAATTAGATCAAGTAAACGTTAATTTTGACTTGAATTAAATTTCATACTTCAGGATCATGTTTTGAATTTTAGTACTCCAAGGCCTTATCTACAAAGATCAGAGGTGGGAGTACAGCTCAATGGTACAGCCTAGTATGTGTAAGGACCTGGGTTCAATCCCTAGTACTGTAAAATAAACAAATAAACAAAGTAAATAAATTAGATCCATATGCACAGGTGTTCCTGAAACTGTCCCTAATAAAATAAGCCAAAACTTCAAGCATGGTTGAAAGGCTAGAGTATTATGGGTAAGTAGAACAGCTACTTGCCCATGTGGTCACAAGAATTGTGCAGAAAAATCTCCCCCAGTATAAGACAATTGTTGAAAAGCTCATTTTCATAGATCTTAATCTTAATAAAAACAAACGCTATTCTACCATTTCCTCTACACTACCCTATAGATGTCATTCGGTTAACAGATCTGAAAGAAGAAGGATGTTAACCCTGCAATCTTAGTGTATTTCTTTTGTCCATCAGTATCACTGGAAATGAAAAGACCTGGTCAAAATCCTCAAATAATAATAATCATCTCACAAAACAGAAGTTACATGAAGGCACAACTCCCTTTTTAGCTTATCTTTCTGTGTTTACCATCATCTCACTACAGATTTGCATAATGTATTCTCCTAGCTGTTCAAGGCACATTATAAGCATTGTCACTGTCAGAGACAGGCGCTGTTTTAGGAAAAGTGCTGAAGCAGGGTCAGGACCCAGCTCTGTTGTCAACTGTTTGTATGACTTTAGGCAAGTTCTTTGTTTCTTCCCTCAGAACTTCATGATTCTAAACCTAAGCCATCTCCTATGCGTCCACCAGCCCCAAGTGGCTATTGAGTACTGGAAATTAGCTAGTTCAAATTAAGAAATGCTGCAAGGGTAAAATACATACCAATTTTTGAATTTTCATATTAAAATATTAATATTTCATTAATAGTATTCAGGTTGAGTACATGTTAATAATATTATAGATACATTGAGTTGAGTAAATACATAATTAAAATTAATTTCTCCTTTTCTTTTTAACTTTTTTTAAGTAGGTACTAGAAAATTATAAATTACAGTTGTGGTTTGCTTTGTATCTCCCTTGACAATGTTTCTGTGACCTATCAAATGGGTCTTATTTATTGTAACTCTAAAGATGGAATGTTTGAAGGGGAATGGAACTAGGGAGGATCTGAAACATAAATGCTAACAGAAAGAACACAACCAGATGATGTTCAAGACAAGACTCAGCATTCAAAAACACAAAACACTAGCTATGTAGGAGGGGTAGGAAAGAAGCGAGAGTTCTACTAGGAAGAGGAACAAAAGGTGTGTTAACAAGTTTCTGCTATTGTAACAAAATGCCTGAGATAATCAACTTATAAGGAGAAAATATTTACTTTGGTTTCAGAGATTTCAGTGCGTGGTTACTTGGCCCCATTGCTTTTGGGTCAACGACAATGTACATCATGGCAGAAGCACATGGTGGAGGACACTGCGCACCAATATCCCCTTCAAAGTCCAGCACTCAATGACCTAACTTCCTTACACTAAATCCAACCTCATCAAGGTTCTACCACCTCCCAGTAGAGCCAGTGACTGGGAATCCACCCTTCAATACATGGGCCCACGGGGACACTTACCCAAGCATAGCGGCTGGTATCCACAGATTCAACAAATTTTACCTCTATTTTGTGTTTCCTGTTGGAAGTTTTTGAGGTGTGTGTGTGTGTGGGGGGGGGGGTTGAATCTTAGTGGGACGAAAACTATGTAAATGGTTAAGAAAGGGGAAACTGAGGAAGATCCTGACCATCTCGCTTGTGTCCTAGCCCTTCATTCTCCTCCCCGCCCTCAGACCTCATCCCAGCCCTCTGGGAAGACACTCGGCAGAAGGCGTCAAGGAAGAGAGGATCGTTGAAAGGGCCTTCCCGCTTGGCGGAGCTGCCCTGCTCCACTGGGAAAAGGCACTGCATGACCTTTTCCTCTGAAAAAGAGAAAAAGGGAACTAGAGTCAGGTAAGCCGACTCCGAAAACAAAGTGCCCACAGAAGGAAGCTAGCTGACATATTTGGACACTGCGTAATCGTGGGGAAGAGATGCTGGACTCCTGACAGTTTCCGTGGTGTCTGTCCCCGGGGACAGATGAGAGGTTCACAGAGTGGCACCCTAAGCTGGCTTCCGGAGAGCGCGGCGGAGAAGGGGAGTGAGCTGACACACTTACTGGGGAAGGCCAAGGGAAGAATACTGATGACAGGGGAAACAAGGTTAGCCTGCCTTCATTTGCTAGGCTTTCTCCGAGGGAACGGACTTCATTAGCATTTTGGTTGGTACAATCCTTTAGTAATGTGAGAAATCTGGTGTCAGGCTTTCCAACAGCCTGTAACACCCTCCTCCAGTCATTGTGATGACCAAACAGTCGCACCGTCCCCTTCCTATTCCCCCTTGAGAGACAATGAGGCTGTAACACTGTGCCTGCCCCCCACAGAGCCCCACCCCAGTTTTACAGGTAAGATTGAGTCAGATCTAGAAACGAAATGGTGATTCTGGACGGTCTTTGAGTTGGTTGTTGATAGAGCTTGGCTAGAATCCAAGCCTGGAACCCTTCCTTGATTGCATCCTGTCTTGGGATTCTTGAGAAAAGCAGAGGAGGATCATAACACATCCTGGAGTGCCCACACTGACCATCCAGACCGCTCATCGCATCTGGACCATCCCAAGGAAACTTCCAACAATCTCTTTCACAGATAAACATCTGCAGGTCTGAGCATCTGTGGCCACAGGTAATGGAGATGAGAATTGTATTTCTTTTTTAATGCTTTTATTAGCACATTATAATCCTACATAACTGCGGGGTTCATTTTGCCATAACCATGCTCGTATGGAGGCTAACTCACTCCATCTCAGTCTCTAGTGCTTCTTCCCTTCCTCCCCACTTCCACCCCTGTTCCCCTTTCCCTACTCTCCTGCTCGTCCCTCTGTGCATTTATTGTTTTTGTTTTTTAAATTCATACTTGGTAGCTATACATACAGACAGAATTTTATTTCTAATATTAAAATGCTGTTTCAAAAATTTTGAATAAAAGGTAGAAAACAACATGAAGTTCCAAACTTAAGTTATATTTGAACATTAAAATGTGTATTATTCAATGTCTGTTTCACCTAATCAATCACCACATTGACTTAACCCGGAGTGTAAATCAGCTTTGGCTTAGTTTTGGTGAAAGAAGCTTTGCTCAATTGTGACTGTGGGTTGAAATAACCTTGAAAAATTCCTGGAGTGGATCCTACTGTACAGAGAAGAATAAAGGAGAGTGGTGACATCTGTCCTGGGACTGAGCTGCTACTGCTGTGCCAGGAGACAGGTTGCACAGAGAACCCCAGCTTGCAGGGTGGGGAAGCATTCTACTAAACGTGGAATGTGAAAAGGTGGCTTTGATTATACAGATTGACTCCCTGAGAAATATATGGGAGGGGGGTATGAATCTCTAAAATAAGTCAAATAAAGTTCCAGAAAAATGACCACTTAGCCATCATTTCATCCAAATTCTTCATTTTAGAAACAGGGACATTGAGAACCAGAAATGAAAATGCCTTTCTTCAAAACCAGTGATGTTAACCACCATCATAAAGCTGGAGTAGCAGCATAATTGAGAAATGGGACTTAAAGGAATCAGAAAATATGAATATGAATGATTGCTTCCTCCAAGAAACGTTTGGTGGTTTAATTTGTTTTCTTTGTTTCTTTGGGATGATTTTAAATGGCTGGTGAATGCAGGTGGTGTTTGTTATCCAATCTTTTCCTCCTAAAAATGGAATAGGAAGTCATCCAAATATAATAAAAACAACTCTGCCACTAGGTCCAATGAGTTTTTCAGTGATATATAAAGAATATTGTATGTTGATCTGTTGATTTACAAGTATCCAGTTAGTTGCATAGTAACTGCTTGTAAAATCTCAACCTCCCTCCAAGGTTATTTGTTGGCTGGTTAGTTGGTTGGTTGGTTGGTTAGATGGCTGACTGGTTGGTTCATTGATTCTTTCCTACTCAGCCTACCTATTCTTTGCAGGTAAGAACGTGGAACTTCCATCACCAGTAAATTTATAAATACTTTCTGAAGATTTTTGCTTCTGAGAAAGATCTTTAATATATAGCAATTACTCTACAAAAAATCAGAAAATACAGATAAATTTTTTAAAAATAACCAAAAAAAAAAAAAAAACACATGGATTTCAAGGAATCAGAGAATAAATAAGGAAAAAAGGTTATAAACTTCTCCAAAACGGAAGCCCCTTGCAGAGGTGCACTGGGAATCTCCAGCTGTTGCTGGTGGGTCTGCTGCTCCTGGGTGTGAGGAGGCTAAGGACCTGAACCAAAATTAGTAGACATGTAAACATACAGTACTGTACGACCAAAAACTAAAAGAAGGAAGACGTAACAGAAGTAGAGCTAAGAGAATTAGAAGTAGCAGTGAATACATTAAAATAACCATGAGGAATATGTTGAAGAAAGTAGAAAAAGATGGACAAAGTAGACTGAAAGCTGGAGAATCTTCATTGATAGTTATAAACTATAGAAATAACTTAATAAAAAATATGAAGATGAATAATAAAGAAAATTAAGAACTCAATGGATGGGCTTTATGGCAGATTGGACACAGCAAAAGAAAATCGTAAATGGGAACGCTAGTTAATTGAAAATATTAAAACTACAATTTGGAGAGGGAAGTAAGTGTTGAAGGAAAAAAACCAACAGAAAAATATATAGAGGACTTATGGGACACAGTTTATTTGTAAAAGATATATTGTATATGTAAAAAAAATACAAAAGACTCTATAAGCTATAAAAATTCACCAATTTAGCAAGGTTACTAGATATAACATTTTTCATGTAAAAATAAATTATATTTCTATATATTAGCAAAAAACAAATATGAATTTAAGAACTTTTAAGAAAGTCCTGGGCCCTCTCTCATGGTTTCCAGGAAGACCTTGAATGAAGTTGTCCAGCCACCTGGGGAAAAACTAAGACCCAGTCCTGGTCCTGAGGGTTTTATTAGACAAGTAGTTACCTGGGTGACAGACACTGGAAACTACAGAGGTCTGCACACAAATCCTGTCTCTAAACCGTCCATACCCACCTTCTGCTCTGCTCCTCCTTAAAGCTCATGTTTCCTGATCCTCTTCAGTAATCTCTGCTTTCTTTCTCTATAACAGACCACACCTTAGTTGTCTGCTCATGACCTCTGCTCCTCTAATGGGCTGTGAGCTCCTTGAATGTGGGCATCATGCCTCTTTCTGACTCTGCAGCCAGGGCTTAACACAGGCACCTATAAAAGTCTGCTAGATGAAGAGATAAATGAAGAAAGGATCAAAATTGGGAATCTCTGTTCAAAAAAAGTACTAAGTAACAAAATAGATTGGGAACCCACCCAAGACAGCAAAACCAAAGACCAGCCACCAGGTCCACGAAGTAACAGACAGGTAAATAGAGAGTGTTGATGGAGTCAGAGGACCAAAACATTTTACTGGGAAGAAATCTCTGTTGCTTCCCTTTATTGTGGTATGTGTGACATTGCAAGCAGGGCCAACCTGTTAATAGCATAAGATCCAGAGAAAATGGGGGGTGAGCTCATTCCAAGCCATTTAATGGAACTGCTCTTGATGCTCTCGCCGCCCCCTTTCCCCATGACACTCTTACCTTGCAAGGGCAGTGCCTTCTGTCTTCCAGCCTACGCAGACCATTGTCTCCTTGGGGATTTGGCTCAGTGACAGTGCACAGCTCTATGTACACAGCTGTAAAACGGATGTAATAATACCAACCTTGCAATGTCTACCTGGGATTGTTAGGAGGATTCATTGAAATCATACACAAAACACATAGTGCATTGCCTGGCAAGAATTGTGTTTATAAATGACAAAATAAATCAAGAACATGGCCCCCTCTCAGAGCAGTATCACATTGAAAACAAAACAAAGAATAAAACAAAAACACTATTTACTACCACCACCTACTCAAGACGAGACGAACCCAGAATATATGGTCCCCGACTTACTGAGTGTTCAAATCACCAATTTTCAACTGTACAATGGCACAAAAACAATGCACTTTCAGCAGAAACCAGACTTCAAACTATGATCTCTTCTCAGAGTAGAATAAGCCCCTCTCTGTTGATCCTGGAGAGTGACACGGAGCCGCAGCTCCCCGTTAGCCCCGAGTCACGAGGAGAAATCTCAGACACCATGGAATACTGCCTGGGCCTCTGTACTTAGAGTTTCTAGTTTCCTGGGAAAACACCTTCTTAAGGAACAATAAATATATCTTCTACTTTCTGCATCAATGTCTTTCATAATAGTCTTCACAATAATGATAATTCATTTT
This sequence comes from Callospermophilus lateralis, assembly GCF_048772815.1. NCBI lineage: Eukaryota > Metazoa > Chordata > Mammalia > Rodentia > Sciuridae > Callospermophilus > Callospermophilus lateralis. Next base: position 9,975,133 of record NC_135318.1, read on the forward strand.
CAAAATCCCCCAGTTCTCCCCTTTCCTATTCCTTCTCCCAAGGAGGATGCTTTTTCTCTGGAAACTCAAGGAACAAAGAACAATCCACCAGATTTTCATCTCATTGAACTTGTTTGAAAATTATCTTTCCTGGTTCACAGATGTTGTCCTTGTGTCATTTATCAATAGACAAAAGAATGTATTTTAAAAGTGACCCACAACTTCATGATCACCAGGTGAAAGTTTCACACTGTTCAGGCACAGGCTCGTCGCTATGGACCTAGAGAAGAAAATCAAGGTCTGCACTAGGGAAGACTGGAAGAAGCAGCGAGGAGAAAAGTCGGCTCTGTAATTCCCCAAAGGCCTATGGTGACCTCTTATATGACCCACTAATTTGGTACAAAGCTCATGTTGCCTTCAGATTGGTTAATATTGCATAGGTTCATGTGTTATTTCTCAAACTCCAAATAAATCATTATTCATCAAAGGCAAGGTCTTAAACAGCCCGTAGCACCCAGCTCTGCTGTGAAGGCAAGAAAAAAAAAGTCACAAAAAAATAAATAAATAATAAGGAAGGAGAGACTAAAGGAGGGGGGTAATTAAAAAAACAAAGATAAAAGGGACAAGAAGCCAAAGCAGCATGAATGAGGGTATGGCCGGCCCGACATTCTTTAAGCAGAGACAGTTGGCCAAAGCCTCACCTCAGGTCTGGGTGTCTGCTGGTACCAGGCCTTCTGCACCAAGGTGCAAGCCCTCCCCTGACACCTACTCAGAAATTAACAAAAAGGCACTGGATGGGGAGCTGGGGTTCCCCATTCCGCCCCATCTGCAGTGTTTCTGCACAGAGAGCAAAGGGCAGAAAGTCTCCCGGGAAGATCACTGTATTTCACCAAGTAAGAAATGGGAAGCACTGGTTTGCTATCAAGTCAACAGCTCCTGTTTATTCACATGCATTTGTTGTTTTCCTCTCTTTGTGCATATGCTACAATTCTCCCCAAACTAATTACCTAATTACAGATGGTGGAAGTATTTAAAGGATTAAACTGAGATCCCTCACATGTAATGTGGAGGTAAAGATGTTTATTAGCTGCTCCACTGAAAAATGATCCAACCCCTTCCACAGCAACTGAATCATTCATTAATCTGCCCCGCCACCCATGTGTTTAACCAGCGCTAATCCCTCCAAGGTACCACTAAATACTGCCGACCATTTGTACTAAGCTCTTTAATTAATCACATTAGCAGTCATGTGTTGACCCTCATCTCTCCTGCATGCCCTTCCTGCAATTTCCTGGAGAAAGAACTAGAACACACATTGCTATCAATGGTGACCAGGCACTTTGTAACCAATTATTCCTTTAAAATCGTAGTCACCAACATTTCAGATGAGAGAGGTCAAATTGTGGCTATTTTTATTTTGACACATAGATGCAGCTGACAGTTTCATTCTGCTCTAGGTTTTGAGGAGGAAGACGGTATGAGGTACACACAAGGAAGAACCGTGGGTTCTGAAAATCAAAGGTCCACCTAAGTCAACAAGCCTCTCTTCTTCAGTGCCAGCGCCCTTAGGGGATGCGTTATGCATGGAAAATCAGGGGACGAACGACTCCAAAAATCTGAGTGGCACAGCGTAAAGGTTTATATATCACTCATGTGAATTCCAGCCTGGGTCTGAGTGACACTCTGGTGGCTTCTCAGCAATACAGTCAGCTTCAATTGTGTGGCCCATCACCTTAATATGAAACCTCCTCACTGACAGGGAAGACAATTGAAGGCTAGAGAATTGCAAGTGGGCTTTTCACTGTCTCTTCCTGGGGTGACAGATGTCACTTCCAAGACTAATCATATGGTCCTGCTCAACTGTGAGACTATGACATTGGACAGAAGGGAGAGGAAGCAGACACTGGCACCTCTTATTAATGTTTACCCAAGAAGACAGAGTCCTCTTGACTTTGTTTTGACTACCTACTATTGATACTAATAACTTTTTCTGCTATGAGGAAAGCTAGTTTACAAAGATTTTTCCATTGCCTTATCTCATTTTATTGTCATGTCTTATAGTTATCATATTCTACCTTGCAACTCATGATAACCCTGACTAAAACCCAAATACTACAAACTTAATAGGGAGCGCCAACTCTACCACATACAAATCTCTACGTCACTCCTCCAAAGCCTTTTTAGTCTGAGTGCTGGTTCAAGATTACAAAGACATTTTAAGAGGATGCATGTGTGTAATTTTTCCTGTGGAGAAAGTCATTGTTTTCAATGGAGTCTCAAAAACTTTTCTTTTTCATTCTATTGACTCTTTGAGGGTTAAAGTCGTTAATAGACTTTTGATCCTTGAAGCATCCCCTGGCATGGGCAAGTGGACAAAGAAGGCCACTGAGGAAGGAATTTAGGAAAAGCAGTGGGGAGGGAGCAGAAGTCCTGCTAGAGACTGGCTGTGGATGTTCAGCAGTTGGAGTGAGGGGATCTGGGCCACGAGGTCCAACATGAGGACATTAGTGACTTGGAGAGTGACAGGGAGGGCGCCTGGAAGCTGAGTAAGAATATACAAGAAAGTAGCAAGTCTAGAAGATGACCACTGTGCGTTTGCATTTTGGACAGTGCTAGTACAATGCCCTCCTCTGCCCCTGGAGGGAGAGAGGGAGGGAGGGAGGGAGATGGGGAGGGGCTCAGAGAGGAACAAATTCTGACACTAAGGCTCAGGGACAGCGTTGAACTGACTGCAAAGGGCCTCTGGATGCACCACTTTCTGCCTTTGAACTCCTTTAGCCCACGAGGTCTGATTATGAAATGGGAGGTATCCTTCTCAATTTGCTTCAGATGGTGACAACTGCCCCCAGTAGAAGCATCCATGGAATACCCACCTTTTCCCAGGGGTATCACATGCTTTACCTGAACAGTCTAATGTTTTACTAGTTGAAAACTGTGCAGTAAAGATGGACATAGAAAGGTTCATAAATCAGCAAATGAATGACTGATAAATTATCTAAACTAATGAATGATTATAGATTAATCTTCTGTTCACATGCCACCCAAGTTCAAAATCAAAAGAATCTTATCAGAACCAGAAGGCCCCTGGATGTCCACTCACTCCCTGCTACCCAAGGGAAACCACTGTCCTACTATTATTCTAATAATGTTCTCTCTTTTCTATTGGTTTCGCCTCTTATGTCCATGCATTATCTTACTTATTAAAGTTCCCTAACCAGTACATATGCAGTGACCACCATGTTTTAGGGACAAGATATCTGGGGCATTGCATTCAATGCCTGGTCCACACCTGCGTGGTAGCAAGACACCCAGAGGGCCAGCTCGCCATGTTCCCGACTCCATCATTTCCCAGAGCTCTCTAGCATGTAGCTGCTAAGGAGCTGGCACCCTCTCTGAGAGAGCACAGCAGGGCTCATGTTCACTTCAGCCACAGCGAAGCCCATTCGACTCAGCTGAAGTAAAAAGAAAACAAATGAAAGAAAATGAAAAAAGTCAGTGTCAGGGCATCCAGTGAGCTGCTCACCTGCTATCAGAGAGGAAGGCTGGCCTTGGGCACATCATACTGGAGAGACCCTGACTATTTCTATATGAAGGAACCTTCATTTAAAAACATTGTTAAATCAAGAGGTTGGACAGAATCTCAGAAATCATCTGGTCAAATCCCCTGGAATTTGACAGAGCAAGAAGAAACTCAGGCCCAGAGAAGAGAAGTGACTTTTTTAAAGTCTCATAAATGTGATAATATACAGGTAGATAAGGTCAGGTAAATAAAATTCCTTAAGTGTGTCAGGCACCTCACCAAAGGTGAGGTCACAATGGCGCTCCTTCTCATTTCTGGCTGGCCAACCCAATCAGTTCTCAGCCCGTTTTGATGAGGTTCTGGGAAGCAAGCCAGGTCATTCCAGGGATTTAGACAAAGCTATCAGAAATAGGAGGCTCACTCTGCTCAGAGCCTGGAGGGGAGCAATCCAGGCAAAAGTAGTTTACCATTGTCCCCATGCAAATGCACCAGAGGTCATTGGACAGTAATAATCTCTCATACCTACAGACTCTACAGTTTGCAAAGCACTCTACAGTTTGCAAAATGCTTTCATGCCAATTTTTGCATGTGATTGACATAGGATTGCTCTGGGAAGAGGAACGACTCACCATTTTACTCCTCCTTTTTTTTGGCAGGGGGTGTACTGAGGATTGAACTCAGGGGCACTCGGCCCCTGAGCCACATCCCCAGCCCTACTTTGTATTTTATTTAGAGACAGGGTCTCACTGAGTTGCTTAGTGCCTTGCTTTTGCTGAGGCTGGCTTTGAACTCACAATCCTCCTGCCTCAGCCTCCCGAGCCGCTGAGATTTCAGGCGTGTGCCACCATGCCCGGCCTTATTCCTACTTTTAAAGGAAGACACTGAGGAGTTATCTGAGACCCTAAAACTAGAGGAAGAATGGTGACCACACTTGGTGACAAGAGAGCAGGAGACTGTGTCACGTGTTTCTCCTTCATTCCCTGATGAGGTGATGCCAAAAATATTAACTCTGTATCTCAATCATCTCTCTGTTATATGTTCCCAATATTAAAGGATCTCAAGGGAACTGTTTGACTTAAACACAATTTTATCTATAATGAATTTTTAGAATCATAAATATCAATAAGTATGCCATTATTCTAAAATGATTCAAACTGTCATAATTTTTAATATGGTGTATTTAAGTCAGCATGATACAGCTGCAAGCAACTTTACAAGTTTTCTCGGCCCATCTCTCTCATTTTTGGGGGGTAAAGAAACTGAGGCCAAGAAAAAAGAAGTAACTTTTCCCAGTTGATACAAGCAAATCAACACCAAAAACTCATGAGCCCCAATTCCATGTCCCTTCCTCCCAACTGACCCATCTTAACCTGCTTGTCCTCCCTTAGAGTATCCCCCATGTGAGCTGCACTTCACACAGAACATATTGCCAGGACCACTGGCATCCATGAAAGTGGTTTGTCTGCAGCCCTATGTCCCCAGCCATGGCCTCCCCAGCAACCCTCCACCTTCTGAGCCTGAAGTCCTGACCTGCAAAATGCAACTAATCCCTTTGCCTTCCACCTCATGCTAATGTTAACTAGGAGCAGATAAGTGAAAAGGCTATTGTCAGAATTTATTACTGAGTACGCCTTCGGTGCAATCTTAGCATGCCACAGGACCTCTCTGTGTCCCAGTTTTTTTGTCTGTAAAGGGAGATACCATGGTCTTATAGCAATCACAGAGTGATACTATAATGACACTGGGAGACATTAACATCCCCTGGGCTCTTCTAAATAAAAGGTGTTTTAGTTATTGATGTCTTCATTAATTGATCGTTAGTATTTCATTGATCTACATTAATCATACCTTTATTGATTCAGCTAGCATTAATTTTGCACTTACTGTGTGCCCAGCACAATTAAGAGAGGAAAAGCCAAACAGCAGCAGAAGACCCCGTCCTGTCTCCAACAAGAAGACAGCTGCAAGACAGAATGACATGGCCACAAATAAAACAGAAGGAGTGGCTCTGAGAGGTTCTATACAGGCACTTCAGTGGTGACAGGAAGCAGCGTCTCACTCTTGATTCATACTTTAGGAGGAAGGATTTTTCACTACATTTGGGACACAACAAAAATGAAACAGAATTAGCATCTTCCTCTGTGCTGCTCCCAAAATCAGCACAAGTGAATTCTAGCCTAGCAGGCTTTCTAGAAAGTCTCCCTTGCTTGACCAAGCACCCGTGAGCAATTCTGTGAATCTCACGTTTCTGCCTGTATTTTTTAGCACCCATATTCCTTCTCTTTATCCTACAGTTGTTTGTAAATCTCTCTTTGTTTTTGCCAGTCCAGAAAGAAAAACATTAACTATGCCTGGCATTCATTTCTCCCTCCCTATTTTTCCTTCCATCCCCACTTCCATTTTAACTACAAGGACTCAGGGAATATTTATGGATGTAGATTGAGCTGAATGAAATTGACCACCTGACAAAGGACAGGCTTGTCAATTTTCACAGCCAGATCCTCCCCTCAACTCGCCCATATAATTCTCCTATTAGGGATGGACTTCAGCTAGCTATGTAACTGGGTGAAGCCTGGATCGGATTTTACCCCACCCACAGAACAGCTGGGAGACGGCAGAGAGGCCCCCCAAAATTAATTTTAAGAACTCAATACAACATAGACAAATGTACACATTACGGAACAAACAAAAGCAAATAAATACAGAGCCTGGTCAAGGTGGTGAAGGAGGTGCCACTTAGCCTGAGTGACAGCCCTGAAGTGCACGGTGCATTCCCATTTCCACAGCCACCAGCTGCCCTGGGATCTCTCTTGCCACTCCTGATCCCTGCTGCAAAGCCTCACCACGGTCTGCCTTCCTGTCCTGAACCATGGTCCAGGCTGCTCTTTCTTGACAAGGCTGCATCCATAGGATTCTAATTTAGGATTTAAATTTGAAAGTGCCTTGGACCACTCTCCTAGACCTTCTGATCCAGGTCTGTAACAGAACCTGGGAATGTGTATTTTGAAGATGTCCTTTGACTGATTGCCATGCCCACTCCTGGTTGAGACCTATGATGGAGTCAGACCCCGGTCTAACTCACATGGTAAACTGAGCTCCAGTAAAAAGGCACCTACTAATTCAAAGCCACCCAGAGATTCTCCAGCTGAGAAGGGACTCCCATTCCATGGGCCTTACTCTGGGTCCTCCTCACTGGTGCAACAGAATCAACACAGAGAGATGAAACTAATTCTTCTTACCATCACCCTCCTTTTTCCAACTGGGGCCACAGCAGAAAAATATAATGCTCCCCAACCTTCAAGGTGCATACCAACCATACTCAGAAGAGGATTTGATCTGAGCATGCAACTCCATTTCAAAGTATGAAAACATGAGGAAACAGAAAGTGAAATGGTTTTGATTTTCTATGAAAACCATCCCTGAGAAATTAGGTGAGAGATTCTGCCAATATTTCACCCTGGAAGAAGACTACTGGAGGGTTTTATGAATAGCTGCTGTCATCCAGGTGGAATTTCCTCTTTGCTTTTCAATCATGTATTATTATTTGTAATGTTTCTAAAATCACTTTTGAGATAATAAACTTGAAAAATCAAAGTCTCGTAGATGCAGGGGGTTTTATTACAAAATAAACAGCAAGGCAGGAGGAAATTGTTAGTGTTTCATTTTAGTTAAGACTTCTCATTTTGATGAAGGTCCTCAAGGGCAGGCAGCAATACATACACATTTCAAATTGGTGGCATTACACCAAAACAGAAATATTAAGGAAAAACACAATAAAAGATTGTGTTATCTACAAGTGGGAAAAGCAGGGCCCAGTCTTGACGGCTAGCACAGCAACACTTAATGACACTTGGGCTGGGATCAGCATTCCTGTCCCTCAAAAAAACACAGGTGCAAGCCTACATCCAGAGGTCATTAAGAATAATCAGAAGTATACATGTTTCATGCCTTTTATGTTTCTTATATTCATGAATTCAACATCTGAATCATTGGAACATGACTAAGAGAGATTCTCAAATTCTGACCAATTAAGACTGCACCTTCTGTAACTTGGGGAAATGAAGTCAGGGACACAAGTCTGTAAATTAGCTGAAAGGCAGTAAATATTTAAAAAAGAAAAAGTGTTGGAGAAACAGGAGTGGGATGGGGCTAATCCTTAGTTATATATATGTATATGTGTATATATATATATATATATATATATATATATATATATATATATATGATGGTTATTATATTTATAACCATCTGAAATGGTCTATTCTCATTAAGTCATCAAAAACATGCAATTCCATTCAAAGATGTTTATTAAGAACCAAGAAAGACAATGTGAGAAAGGATCTGTTTTTATTCCTTTCCCAGAAAAGATTACAAATATTACTGGCCAAATTATTCAGGATAGTCTACATCTTGCTGCATTAACAAAGTAATCCCAGAACCTCATTAGCGACCACATTCAACCTTTTATGTTTTGTTTTATTCTGATTTTGGTCACTCATATGAAATCTCATTTAAAGTCAATTATCTGTCTTCAGCAGCCATCATTCCTGGTTCCTTCCACTATTCAGTTCCATTACAATGGAGCTCCTCCTTTCGAATGCATGACCAGAAAAGGCCGATGCATAGACAGCAGAGAGCTATGGGCTCTCACATTTGCTCTGGCCAAATGGGGCACACCATGTCTCCTCACCATCCCAGTTTGAGGACACAGGCACATGGGTTAAAATTAACTACAGGAAGCTAGAGGCGTCTAATTTCCCCGTGCATCCAGGAAGAGAAATGGTGACCACAACGTAGTGTTGTGTCTGCTGCAGGGGCAAAGAAATGTATTGGAAAATCAAATGTAGAAGAAAGTACCTCACTTTAAGTAGTTCTCCCAGGCAGGTAAGATTAGAATTGCCTTCAAGAATAGATGAGGCAGAGAACACAAAGCTCGAACGAAATGGAAGAAACACTCTGACCAACTCACTAAAGGCAGGGAAGAGGGTCATGTTTGTAGACAACCTGAAGAAAACCAGCCAATGAATAATGGCAGCCAGGCATCCACAAGCAGCTGGTAGACATAATCTGAATTACAGGAAAAGGAATAAGAATGCGTTGTTGTGGAGCAGTGATGTAGTATTAGAAGCCAGGACTGCCAGTTATGAGCTAGATGTCTGATCCAGAAAGCTAGAGGTCACCTGTTTTCCTGAATTCATTCTACTGTGCCATTTATCCAAATGTTCGCTAATCCTTTTTTATTGTACTTTCTGCATAGGCCTCAAATGCACATATTGCCACAGGTGCCCACTAGTTCTGCTTTATTCCAGACCCTTCGGATGGCTTATTTGCTGTCATGGACTGAATGCTCATGTTTCTGCAAAACTCTTAAACTAAAACAATAATTCTCAATGTCATGGTATTTTAAATTTGGATTAGGGCCTTTGGGAGATGATTAGGTCTTGAGAATGGAGCTCGCATGATGGGTTTAGACCCTTCTCAGAAGACAAAGGATCTCTTCCCCCTCCTCACCATGTGAGTACACAGCAAGATGGTGGTCTGCCAGCCAGGAGATGGGCTTTCGCCAGCAACCAACCAGGCTGACACCTTGACACTGGACTTCTAGCCTCCAGGAGCTGTGAGAAATAAGTTTCAGTCACTTCAGCAGCCCAGTCTGTAGTCTTTGTATAGCAGCCCAAATGACTTAGACACCTGGCCTCTTGCCATAGATCCTTTGGTGGAGTCCCTCTGGTCCCCTTCCCTGTCCTTACAAACCAAGCTGTTCTCCAGGGATGGAGTGCTTTCTCAACTGTACCCATGCCTATACCATACAATCTACCCATATCAAACCACTTTGTGCTTCTGTAAAATCAGCAGTTTTTTTTTTTTTAATCACTCAAACATTTACATATGCAGCTCCTTACCCTTAAAACCCTCTTATCTTAGCCTGTTCTCTGCTGCTATAACAGAAATCCATAAACTGGGCAAATTATAGACAACAGAACATTATTCAGCTCACAGTTCTGGAGGCTGGGAAGTCCAAGATTGAGCAGCCGCCTCTGGTAGGGCCTCCAATCTCCGTCACAACCTTTCAAAATGGCAAGTGAGCACACAAGACAAAGAAAGGGAGCAAGAGAACACCCTGGAGAAAGAGCAAGGAAGAGCTGGTTTTTATGACAAGGCCACTCCTTCCAGAGCAGCACTAACCCATGACCTCATCATCTCCTAAGGTTCGACCTCTAATACCACCATGGCAGCGGAACTTCAACAGGAGTTTTGGAGTGGACGCTCACAGCAGAGCTGCTTTCTACTCTTTCCTGCTCAGAAAAGTCCTGTTTATACTGCAAAGCCTCTTCGTATAACACCTTCCTTCTGATTCCACCAATAGCTAATAATTCCCTCCTCTATGCTTTTAAAAAATTAGTTTCCATTAGCTTCTATTAGTTTACATTTGTCCATGTCCTAGAGATTGCTCCGTATATGATGGAGGTCCACTGAGAAGAGAAAATGTGTCTTCCTCACCCTGCATTATATTATTAATAGTAAAAATGAAATAAGACCGAAGATTATAAAGCAGGAAAATGAGAAGAAAAATGTGATCGTCTCAGTGGGGCATCACACCTAACAGTCATCATGACCTTATTCTGGGCCAGGCACTATGCTAAATGCATTCATATATTATCTCATTTAATACTTACCGAAGTCCCTTGGTAAGAAAAGACATTATTATTCACAGTTTAAAGATGAATAAACTGAGGTACACAGGAATTAAGCAACTCACTTAAGGCCATCCAGCAACGAAGCAACAGAGACAGTATTTGAACCAAGCAATCAAAAATAGAACTACACTAAAGCTGCTCTGTGGTAGGAGCAGCAGCTCCTATATTAGGATCAATGGCAACAGCACAGACAGCAATTAAGAGAACACTAAAGCAAGAGGCATGGTGGAACGGAAACAAGAGCACACGCATAAATTAAGTTCCTTGCCCTTGGTGATTTTGAAATAGGCTGAGTAAGTGTTTGCAGGAGTGGTATATTAAGTACATGTTTCTAAATAGAAACCGTAATTCATTAACTCTGTGCTATATCTTTAGTTAGATTCAAACTGTTGACACCTTGAAAATAAATAAATCCCTTCTTACGACAAAGAAAAATACTAAATAAGGAAAGCAAAAGAAATCACCACTGGTAGTTATGAAAATGTACCGTGATATGAGAAGAAAACACCTTGAAGAGCAAGTTAAACACAAATATAAGTGGCTACTTGACGGCTTTAAAATAAACACCCTTCCACTTTTATTAAGTGCTTAAGTGTCTCTATCAATCGGGAATGCATTTATTACAAGGTTGTGGTAGATGCCCCAGCCTGTGATATAGGTTGTAAGGGAATTTAAGTTGCGGGTAGGGGTGGATAAAGGAAAGAGAGGGGGAGAGAGGGAGGGAGAGACTGTGGACTCAAATTCAATTCTATCCAATCACTAGGTAGTGAAGCTGCCCCCAACAGTGTGGCCGGTGCCCAATGGTGAGAACACCAGCCGAAACAGCACAGGCTTGGGCCTCCTCCTGGCTAGCTTGGTCTCACAGACACAGAACCAGTCAATGTCACCATATCAGGGAAAGAACTGATATGGTGACATTGACATGGTGACATGCGGGAAGACCTGGAAGGGCACCTGAGAAAGCGCAGGCAGCACAAAGGCTGCTAAGAGGAGGCGCAATCTGCATGAAGACTTCAAGGAAGAACTGTCTTGCAGGAGATGACTAACAGCAAGAATCTCAGCAGAGGGACACAAGCAGTCACGCAGGAAGAGCATGCACTGTCCACAAAGTTGAGCAACAGCTTAAAACCAACAAGCATGCTTGATCAGTAAGGCTAAAGCACAGAGCAAGAGAGCAGGGAGCAAAGATGGGGTGGAGCAATGAGCAAGGGCTGGAGGGGAGCCTCCTCGTAGATTTGGGATTGTTTCTCGAGGGCAATAAGCAATTATTGAGAATTTCAAGCACGAAATGACCTAAAGAAATGTACATTTTAGAAATTGCTGTTTGCTGTCTGGAGAGATGAATATGGGGAGCAATACTGGGGTCAGGGACCAATTAGTAGATGTCTGCGACACTTCAGATGGGCATTGTTGGTGACCAGGACTAAGATGACAGGCTAGGAATGGACTAATGTGGGAAGACGAGGGAAAGTATCCACTAGAGAGACCCAACAAGACTTGAGGCTGGTCACCTATGGGCCTGGGCTCAGGGGAAACTCGCAGATAATGCCCAGGGCTTGCAACCCTGGGACAGCAACTGGTGCCCATCAACAAAATGAATGACACACAGGGAAACAGAGGTCTTCAGACCAAAGGAGTGTTCAGCCTGGGCCAGCACACCTCCAACTGCTGCAAGACAGCTACAGGGCCATGTCTTCCTGGCCGGACGTTTGGGACTGTAGTTCCACTAAGGGACCATCCGGTGGAGAGGGGATAGAAGGCAAAGAGACAAACATGATAATGAACAGGGTGCATTCAAAAGGGAACCTGGAAACAGAATCCTGAAGAAAACCAATATTGAAAGGACAAGATGAAGGAAAGGAGCCCAGGAAACACAGTAGATAGATAGCCAGCGAGGCCGAAGGGGACCAGGAGAGTGTGGCATGGGGGACAGCAAACAGAGAGCATCACACATTTGCCACATGCTTCTCAGAAGCCCAGCAGGGTAAGAACCAACACCAGTGGACCACCGCTCCTGCACACACTCGCCAGCCACAAGGGCTGTGCCTGTGCTGTAGGATAATGGTGTGTCAGAGAGCCTGTGATGGGCTGGTAAAAATATGGATTTCCAGGTTTTATCCCCAATCCACTGAAAATTAATCTCAGGATTGACTCTAGGAATCTGCAGGTGGAGCCGTCTCCCAGGCCTTCTGAGTACAGTACTATAATCTCTAGTCAAACTCCTCAAATGTAAGAAATTAGTCTTCATCTCTCAAGTACAGTGACAACCCTTGAGGAGGCAGCACTTAATCAATACTTGGAATTATGTTCTCTAGATATTTTCTTGTCCATTTCGACAGAAGTGAGACACATTTGAGACTTACCGAGACCGAGTTGGTAAATAAAGGAATCGGTTCACGTTCAAAGGCATCTGAAGTCAAGAGGCTTGTTTAGAAGTCATAGTATAGGTGTCTGGTAGATCTGAGGTTTGATCTGTCTTTCTCTTGTTTAAGCCTCTGTGCCCCACTGTGCTAAAAGGCTGTGGATAGAGTGAAAACCTGCATGAGGAAGGAAACACTGTGGCCCTAGATGCTAAATTTGCCTTTTTGCTACTGGTTGTCTGATGATGAAAATCCTGGGTTTGTCTTGCAAAGGAAAATTTCTTTGTTATTTGTATTTCTTCTGGGATTCCCTTCTATTACAGTGCCCTTGCTGGCTCCCTGCCTGGTCCCTTGTTCTTCTCAGGAGTCATGCTTTTGATTACCCCTTCTTTCTACCTTCATTTATAACCTGTTCTCCTAGATCCTTCCTAGTTGTGAGTGAACATACTTAAATTTTTGCATCTTAACAAAACATCTCTGGCCTGTGCACCTCCTGATTGGGTCAGGTGAGATACCCTCCTATCTTGAAAGAATCATGAGCCCACACTTTTTGTGGTCTTCAAAAAGCAGAAAGCAGGTTGGACATTTAGTGAGTTGGGTCAGTTAGTCACAGGGAAGCTCAGAGGATTCAGAAAGCAAATAATAGGGACAGAAGAGGAAGTATCCAGAAGATACAGATGCATTCACTGTTAACGTCTTTGAATCATGGATGACAGACCAGGGATGATGTAGCTCAGTGGCAGAGCACTTGCTTGGCAGGCACAAGGCTGTGGGTTTGATTTTGAACACCAGCAAAAAAAAAAAAAAAAAAAAAAAAATTAAAAAGAAATTCTGGATGAACATGCTGAGATGCTCCAAGGACCCTGGGAAAGTCTACCTTGACAATAAGAACAGCCATTGTCCATAGGGGTAGGGATATTTCTTTGAGATAGATCTACAGTGAAGAAGAATATATGAACCAGTATAGACTGGCTTTTATAACAAAGTATCACAAGTGTTTCAATGGCTTAACCAATAAGATCTATTTCTTCCTCCTATCACAGTCCAAAGCATTTGTTCAGGAGGGGATATTATTTGCTTTAAGCAGTCATTCAGGAACCCTGGCTTCCTTCCATCTAGTGGCTCCTCTGTCCATCAGATCCTAAGAGTTCTACCATGGATCCTCGATGGATCTCCAGTGGCAAAAGAGAGTTCGTGGAAGACCATGTTAACAGCTTTCAGGAGATCATCCTAAGAGTGGCTTCTTCTACTCCCGCCCACATTCTGTTGGGCAGAACTCACTCACACAGCAGCCCCCCTAGTATGCATGAACTTGGCAGTTGGCCACAGACTGGAAGGGAGGGAGTGGGGTGGTTGGAGCCACAGAATGTCTCTGCTGCAGAAGGTTACAGAGTATTCTTTAGCCCAGTGGAGGGTCAGCATGATCACTGCCTAACGCCGCCAACAACAGGAAATAGGACATTTCATTTCATTAAAGGACAAATGTTAAAATAGGCCATACAATTAAAAGCAACAACATGTTTTAGAAAACAGCCATATAAAGAAGAACTGAAGGAAAATGCACATCCCTTCTGAACCCTTCCATCCAGGGCCAGTTTTAATGGATGGAAGTTTGAGCCAAGGACATGGTCAGCAAAATTTGAAAGAAAACTTTCCACACACTGCTGAAGAAGGAAGGGAGAAGATGCCCACGATGGCGCTAATAAAAACGTCACTCAGCTGACTGACTCCTAACCGCTCCTCCCTGGGCCTTTCCACACACATGTCCTATAGCAGAAAATGTTCATTTAAGGAGACTCTTAGTCCTCTGGGACCCCAGATGTGAGTAGTCCAAGGGCTCACATACAGAACCCTATAGTGAGCATTAAGCCTGGAAGTTACCTAAACATAGGCGGGACACTCACCACCCTAAAACAGGAACATCCCACACCCACACTCCAGCCAGGGGCAGTGGTGGACACTCTAGCAGACAGAGCTAGGTTCTGCCTAGGAAAAGAAAAGACAGAACTTCACAGCTGTGTGTAGGTCAGCTTTCCATCACTGTGACCAAAATACCTGACAATAACAACTTGGAGATAGGACGTTTATTTTGGCTCATGGTTTCAGAGATTCAGTGTATAGTCAGCTGACTCCAAGGCAGAAACACCATGGCAGAAGGGCATAGTAGAAAAGGGTAACTTGGCTCATGGCAACTGGCGGAGGTAGAGGGGCAAGTAGGGAGAGAGAGATTGATTTTTTTAGGAAGAGGCTGAGTTGAAGATTAGCCCTTGCAGGGCACACCCCAATGACCCACTTCCTCCAGCTAAGTCCCACCTCTTAATAGTCTACACAGCTATCCATCAAGTGGATTATTCCACAGAGTAGAGCCTTCAGAGTCTAATCATTGCCTAAAAGCCTCACCTTTGAACCTTACTGCATGGGGGACCATTCTTCCAATACATGAGTTTTGGGGGACAGTCCAGACCTAAGCCACAATTGTCATGAACAAATAGAGCATGAGACCCTCTCCCCCTCCTCCATCAGTAATAATAGGGTAGCTCTGACAGAAAGCTCACTAGACACCGGACACTCCACTTATGTTTACATCTAAACTCCAAACAAACTCATGAGGGAGATATTTTTATTATCTATATTTTGTAGGTAAGGAATCTGACCTGCAAAGGTTAGGGTAACAGACCCAGTCAACCAGCTCACAAGTGTTGAAATACAGTTCATATTAGCTGGATTTTGGTTGTGCGATGATGACTATATTCTGCTGTTGATGACATTGTATTTCTTCAGTGTAACAATAAAAGAAAAAACAATTTGCAAACAACATTTGTGATGAAAATAAATGTTTTATAATGTTGGCATCCTTCGACTTTTTATTTCGTTTCCTTCATAACTGCCAAAAGCCTACAAAGTACAGATCCTTTTCTTGGTTTACTTTTAGCTCTCTTCTTTCCCAAGCTTGGATTCAGTGTGTTCCCCTGCCTTTTATTTCATGGGGGATCCCAGGTATTTATTCTCCCTCAATAACTAAGCAGTAAGTCTTTCATTGTGGCAGAAGGGAGGAGATGGGAGGAAAATTCAAAAAGTTGCATATTGGTATCTTAAAGTTACTCCAAGCAGTGACACTATTTTTTTTAAGTTCATTAAGCTCTAGAGCGTTGGATACAAAGCAGTAAGCAGCCTGCTTACACTGTAGCCAGGGGTAGTATGGAACAGGACAGGCAGGACTGGACACAACATGTAGGTTAAAAATGTTTGTGAGCAAGATTTGATCTTGGGAATGCAGAGAGGTTTAAAAGGGGACAGGGCGTATTCAGAGTCAAGTGCTGAGCTGCTTTCAATGAGCACCTCTCAGACATCAGTGTGAACTCTTCAGATTCCTCCTCCCAGACAGCACCAA
Organism: Callospermophilus lateralis; assembly: GCF_048772815.1. Lineage (NCBI taxonomy): Eukaryota > Metazoa > Chordata > Mammalia > Rodentia > Sciuridae > Callospermophilus > Callospermophilus lateralis. The sequence continues at coordinate 9,991,081 of NC_135318.1, forward strand.
AGTCCAGCTTATAACAAGATCAATAATTCACTTCTTGGTCTCAGAAACTACTTGCTCAATTCTCTTAACTTCAGGGCCAAAATGAGTTGTTTATTATTTACAGTAAATAAAAAAAAAATTACAACCTATGTTCAGTTCCAAGGATGGCAACTTGTTTCCTAATAAATTGGCAGCTGGACAGTGGCCAAATTTCTGAAAAGATTTAAGTAAATCAAAAGTATACAGTTGGCCACTTTAAAATGATTTTCCCACAATACTTATTAAGCATCTACTTTGAAAAATCACTGCATCAGGCAGAGACCTTCAGAAAGCAAACACAAACTGAAGGCTTGACAGTTTCAAAATACTCAAGCAGAATAATTTGTCAAAGAAAAGAAGCACTGATAATATGCATCACTCTGCATGTGACCTTGGGCCCAGCAGCTAACTTCTCTGAAACACCAGCTTTTTCATGTTCTGAAACAAGAGTTTATTCATTCAACAAATCACTGTAGCCTAATTCACAACTGGCTAAACTTCTCACAACTCCAGATGGACTGCTGGCCCAGGGACTGGGGCCTTAGTTTCCTCATTACAATTCAGATATGGGGATTAAATCATCTTCTTAAATCTCTTAGCAAGGTGGAAGTGGTCACTATAGGCTATTTCCCTTTTTATTGTTCCCATGGAGCCCATTGTACACGCAGCATTGAGGAGGCCATGAATACAAAGCTGTGCACCCACGCAAGTCTATGCTTTCGGAGTTCAGTTTGTAAAAAGGAGGTAGATCAACACAAGTATGTGATAAAGCAGGGGAGATGCACTGACAGAGCCTGTGACAGCTGTGCAGGGGGTACAAAGAGGGAACATCAAATTCTTTCTAGAGAGAAAGTCTACATGTACAAGGCCCTGGGTTTGATAAATAAATGAATAAATAGCATAAGTCCAGTCTTAAGCATAAGCAGCATGGAGACTAGAACCGAAGTCTAGGAACTTCTTGAGGCTTAACGTCCTAACTCCGAAAATCGTTGGTCTAAAATTCTGTATTGTGACCGTCGTTTTTTAGCATCCAATATCCAGGGGGCATTCATTCATGAAGTTCTCATCCAAAAACGCAGTCAGGAATTACTGAATAATACCATTCTCCGACAAAACCAAACAAAAAACCCTTACCAATGGCGATTCTGGGGCTTAGGAAACACAAGTCCTACTGTGGGCACTTGCGATGCACCCCTTTCATAGGGGTAAAAAAAAATGGAGGACAAAACCAGGCAGAGTCAGGGAAGAGGCCGGCCAAGACTCAGACTTGTGGGTCGCAACTGACATCTCTCTCCTTTTAAACCAGGCACCAGCACCGGGTCAGCACCTTCATTTGGCTGAAAGCAAAGGAGCTAAACACCACCAGCGCAATTTCAAAAGCATCTGTGCCTGGTTGGAAAAGGGTCTTTAAGCCAAGGAGCAGCCCAAGGGTCCTCAGGAACTGAGATTCCAGGGTCCCAGCACAGACCCCCGGGCCGCCTTAGGCGATTTCGCTCCCTGCCCGGGAATACCCGCAGAGCCTGGGCCAAGATGCGATGCGTACACGGTGTTTTTTTTGTTCTTTTTTTCTCTCCACCCCCAGACTCAGCCTCCCTCCTGGAGTCTGTCCTTCGGAACAGGGAACACGGAACGCGGGCGGACTGTGTTACAATCAGCTCATTTACAATCAGCTCGGAGGAGACTGGGGACGCGGGTGACACCGCTCAGCAGCGCAGTACAGCTGCGCCTCGCCTAGCTAGCGCTCCCCACCCGCGCTCACACCTACGCTCCTGGGGGCTGTTTGCGTTCGGGTGCGCGGGGGCCGGGCGAGGTGGAGCGCACCAGAGACCCGCCCCTGATCCCGCCCCCTCCGGCTGAGATTGGCAGGGCCCGGGCACCCACTCCAGCCAATGAGCGAGTTCCGGGGCGGGCCCTGGAGCTGCTGCTCAGGCTACTTAGAGTCGTCCGCGCGGCGGTAGGAAAGCACAGCCCAGCCCCGACTGCCCAGGTGGAGCACCCTTGCAGCTAGCGAAGACAGGAGCGCACCGGTACGGCGCCGGGCGCAGCAGCAAAGCAGGGTTCGGCGAGGGGTAGAGCTGAGCCACAGCCTCACGCGCAGCCCGGGACCCATTCGCCACCGCCGTCTCCGCAGCACCCATGGGGACCGGGAGACTTTAAAGGAGTTTGGTGTTTCAGGAGCAGGGAAATCACCGGTACGGAGAGGCGGCATTCTTTGCCTCGGAAACGTATTTTTTTTTTTCCGACTGATTGTTTGGATCGTGTATTGGGTAGGAAGAAAGGGGTATTTGGGCTGAAAGTAAACCTCTACACACACACACACACACACACACACACACACACACTGCACTACTATTCTGCACTGGCTTCCCGGTCTCTTTGTTAGGTTATTTTAGAGCAGCCTCGCCCTGGCGCAGTCCGATTGGCTCTGCTGGGTTAAAAGCAGGCAAAGTAAGGGGCAGAGTGCACCTGCCTGCGTGGGCAGGTGTGCCCGGGTGCTTGAGTATACATGCATTAGCCAGGGTGCAAGCTCGGTTTGGAATTGTGTACGAATGGGGGGAGGGCGTCTAAGTGTGCCAATGTGTCGTCGCGAGGGTTTGTCATTGTGGGTGTATGTACCAGCCTGTCAGTGTCACTGTGCAGAATTTTGCTGGCATTTAGTGAATACCTGGGAATGTGTCCGATTGTCATTGTATAAAACGCGGTCAGGGGTGGGGTGCAACCTAGGGCAAAACTGAGAGAGGTGGGCTAGAGAGGGTGGGTCTTAAATGTGGGCTCAGCTTTCTTCAAAGCTCTCTGGCCTTAGACGTCCCTTCTGCCTCCCAACCCACCCTCTGTCCTTCCTTGGGCGTCTGTCTCCTACGCTGCCACAGTCCACGTTCTCCCTATTGGGACTTCGCATCATCTCCAGCCCGCCGGCATTTTCTCTTGTGGGAGTTAGAATAGGCTTCCCGGACAGGGTCGGAGGCGGTGTGGTGGCGTCCGCTCTGGCCCGCGGGACTGGTGGCTTCCGTACCTCCTTCCCCACCACAGGGAGGCACAGGGAACTCGGCTGGCGCAGGTGACAATAATGCGGGGCGTGCGCGGGGGGGGGCAGGTCCCAGGGGCACGGTCCATCTTGGAGGGACATTAGAGTCCCCCTGACTCTGATGGTGTCCGTTTCTCCTCTTCTTCCGCAGATCCCAGTTCCTGGCCCTCGCCTCGCCGCGTCATTGATGGGCAACCAACTGGACCGCATCACCCACCTCAACTACAGCGAGTTGCCCACAGGGGACCCGTCCGGGATTGAGAAGGACGAACTTCGGGTCGGGGTCGCCTACTTCTTCTCGGATGAGGAGGAGGACCTGGACGAACGCGGGCAACCCGACAAGTTTGGCGTGAAGGCCCCCCCAGGCTGCAACCCCTGCCCAGAGAGCCCTAGCCGCCACCACCACCACCTGCTGCACCAACTAGTCCTCAACGAGACTCAGTTCTCCGCCTTTCGGGGCCAGGAATGCATCTTTTCCAAAGTGAGCGGCGGCCCTCAGGGCGCGGACCTGAGCGTCTACGCTGTCACCGCGCTGCCAGCGCTCTGCGAGCCCGGCGACCTGCTGGAGCTGCTGTGGCTACAGCCGGCTCGGGAGCCGCCCGCGCCGGTCCCGCACTGGGCGGTGTACGTGGGCGGCGGGCACATCATCCACCTGCACCAGGGCGAGATCCGCCAGGACAGCCTGTACGAGGCGGGCGCGGCCAACGTGGGCCGGGTGGTGAATAGCTGGTACCGCTACCGCCCGCTGGTGGCCGAGTTGGTGGTGCAGAACGCCTGCGGCCACCTGGGCCTCAAGAGCGAGGAGATCTGCTGGACGAACTCGGAAAGCTTCGCCGCCTGGTGCCGCTTCGGCAAGCGGGAATTCAAAGCCGGAGGGGAGGTGCCGGCCGCTACGCAGCCCCCGCAGCAGCAGTACTATCTTAAGGTGCATCTGGGGGAAAACAAAATCCACACTGCCCGGTTTCACAGCCTGGAAGACCTCATCCGCGAGAAGCGCCGCATCGACGCCAGTGGCCGCCTGAGAGTGCTCCAGGAGCTGGCCGACTTGGTGGACGACGACAAGGAGTAGCCTGCCTGCCCCGCCTGTGTCCAGCGCCGGGTTCCCTTCCAGTCTGTGCCGGGCGGGCTTCGCGGCTGGCAGTTCTTGATCCCCTACCCACCCCCGCGTGCGTCAGCCGCCGGTGGTGTGTGCCAGGGGCTGCACCCTTGCACCCCGCCGGCCAGCGGCAGAAAGTCTCAGGAACTGACCCTGGGACTGAAAGGGCGCAGCTGCGCGCGCCTCGCTGAGAGCCTCAGTGGTGGTAACGGTGTTGGGAGACCCCAGAGAGTGCTTTTCCCTTGAGTTGTAAGGGGAGAAGGGAAACGGGCGGAGGAGAGCAGGGACGTGACCTTTCCCGTGAGTCAAGGGTCAGTGGCTTGCACCTGACAGGGAAACTACCCATTACTAAAAAGGGACCTTCAATACCCCAAATGTGCACAGACAAGCCAGTCGGAGGCGAGGATTGGTCTTTTCAGGGCACCATTCACCTCCTGTATGAATGTGTCCCCAGAATGCAGGATTTCCAAGAAATCAAGCCTGCCCCTTGTGCACTTGTGAATAGTTCTGCGAGAAAGCACTTCGGGACTCTGGGTTATCCTGAGGCTGCCTGGGACTCTTCCAGCTCTCCAGCCCCAGGTCTCCTGACTTTATTCCAGGCCCTGGGCTAAGCTAGATAGTTTTTGCTTCCTGTTCTTTGCACCAGAGGGAGCAGACGCCACCCCACCCGCATTTGCCTGTGAGTCTCCCTCCTTGGCAGAAGGGAAGCCTTCCGGTCTGGGAGGACAATAGCATGGCTACGGCCCCACCCGGGAAAAGGAGATAGTTCTCCTGGTGTCTGGGAACTTGAATGGGTGCAGAAGGGCGCTTATTGTTCTGAACCCTTGATTACTCCCTCCTCGGGCTGCATTTCAAAAATAGTCATATTTTTAAAGGGATTGGAGGAGTGGGAGGGGGAGGACACGGCAACATTCCAGAAACCAGCATTATGACAACACCATAGCCAGCATATTTAGTTTGGCTTTTCCTAACATAGAAATCTTAGAAGGTGGGGAAAAGGAAATCAAGTTTGAAAAAACGAGAGAGCAGTTTTCCAACTATGTCAACAAAGCCTATCATGTTGATGTTTTTATTGACCATTTTAGCAACATGCTAATAAAATTTCAAATTGAAATTTTTATTTTCATGGCTTTAATCCATGATAGTTTAAATACTGGGGGCCATTAAGAGTGGATTTAGCTAAGAGCTTAGCTAACATTTGCCTTTTCACTCTATTCTTTCTCAAATCGTATGAGAATTCTGTTTTTGAATATTGTAGTTATTTTATTTTTTTTTTTGGCTTAAAAAGCAGCCCTAGTAATGGTGGAGTTGTTGATTAATGTGTATATTGTACTGAATTTCTGTTAGTTAAAGGGTTTACTGCTTTGGTGGAAATCGCTAGCAGGTTCCGTGATGGTTCTTTTCTACATGTTGTGTATCATTACCATTTCACATTTGCATTTCTATTTTTTCTCTTCTCCTGATCTCCTTAAAAAGGAATCTAGAGTTTGTGTGTCCCCCCCCCCTCCCTGCCCCTTCTTTAGCTAGTCCTGCAATTCATTCCTGAAAACAGGGAATAACTTGAAGGATCGGGACAAAAATATATTTTCCAAAATCTTAAGGTTGTATGAAACTCATTCCTTGAGCAAGGGTTTACAAACTTCTGTCCTTGGGCTGCAGCCCCAGTCTGACTGATTGTTACTGACTGATTGTGACTTGGCTCTGTGTATTAAGACACCTTACAGCATCTGTCTCTTTTGAGGGAATTTGTCAAATAATGGTGTTTAGCTAATTGTTGCAAGCAATTGCATAATAACAGCTACAATTTAGTTGGACAGCAAATATTATGGCCAAAGCCAGTTTCTGGCATTTCAAAAATAATGCAATAAAAACTAGTCGAGGTTAGCTGAGACTGGAAATGCCTTTTCCATGGTAAATGATTCATTTCTGTTGTGTGTGTGTGTGTGTGTGCGTGTGTGTGCGTGTGTGGTTTTGTTTTGTGTTCTGTTGGTTTTTATTCTGGATTCATTTCCTGACCTTGAATCAAAAGGTCAGATCAATGAAATATGAACTAAAGTATTTTTCTTAAGCCTACTGAGTGATTTATTTTTTGAAAATGTTTAAATGTATATGCTTCTCTTTCAGCACATGCAACAGCAAAACTTTTATAATAACTATCTTAACTTTGCATGTATGGAGAACTGAAAGTCATCTATTTCCCTAACTTATTCTTCTCAATAACAGATGGCAGATCATAAACCAAAATTCTTTATTGTATCCACATACTCCATATTCTTTACTGTGTCCTACTACTGTATCTTGGCTCCCTGCTATATTAAAAACCATCCTAAGCACTTGTTCTAACAGGAGTCCTTCTTGACATTTTGTCTTCCACCTGTCACTCAAAAAGTCAGAGTTCTGCAAAAGAAATCAATCAGTCTCTATCTTAATCTAATGCTGGAATTTATTTCCTCTGATGGCACTTAATCTAATGTCTCTCTTAAGAAGAGTGTCATTTTAATTGAGGAATTGTTTACCAGATTCAGAATTCCTGAAACTAGATGGCAATAAAATAAGAGTTTGGCAGTTAAAGTAGTTTCATTATTGTATTGGTCTATTAAGGATTTGGTTGGTAATAATACTTCTTACAGATTCACCATTATAAAACACTGGTTATAGAAGAAACTTGAAAGATTTTTAAGGCTTCTCAGATTCCTTTTGAAATAATTATCATCTCTTCCTCAATGCTCGTAAAAACTAATAGCAAAATAATTCTAATAATAATAACACATCTAGGTGCTTTATCCTGGGGGAAAAAAGTGTGTGTTTTTCAGTGTGTTATTAAGGATGCTACTGAATCTAAGAAGATGAAAGTTCCTTTGGTAGTTGGCAAGGGCACCCCAACTTTTATTAGGGGTGAATGCACTATTTCTAAATTGTACCAAAGTTACAGAAATTAAGCCACAAGTCTATTAATATTTTAATACAGGCCAGAAATTTAATTCTAGTATTACTTGTCCTCAGGGGACGACAGTGTCATAGTCCATGAGGTGCCATGAGGTAGAAAGTGTTTCTGCTCAACCTTCTCCAGTACAAAGCAAAGTTCCCTCTTTTCTGTCTCCACTTTCAGGGGGCGATTCTGAAAGGAAAATTACTACTTAAAAAAAAAAAAAAAGTAAAAAGCCAGATCCTTCTAAGAGTGCTTTACTGCTTATTTTCTTGTTAAAAAAAGAGAAAGAGACAGAGAGAGAGAGAGAGAGAGAGAGAGAGAGAGAGAGAGGGGGGGGGGAGGGAGGACGAACTGGGCATAGTTTCTGAGCCTGTAATGATGATTTTCTATAAGGTATTCCTTCTTTTAAAAGAGAAATCCTGTAGAAGTTACATATGTTGCATTTTTTTTAATTTAAAAATATTTAAAAATATATCAATGAGCCCAATGATATATTTTAAAAATTTAAGTTTTAAAACACTCAAAACTTTTAAGTTCCTGTCATAACAGCATTTTTAAAAAGTCATATAAATCAACTTGCAGTTAGAAAATACTTGTGCCAGATATAAAATCAAACACAGAAGCGGGGTTGTCATGACAAGCTCAATGACATCAGATGATTTCACTAGATTTCTTTTTAATTGTCTTATTTTTCTTCCCTCAGGTATCATATTTCTTTGTGAACACTTTTTTTGAATAGTGACTTTTTTTTTTTTTAGAAAAGCATGTTATTGATGTTTACAAAATAATTCATTACCTGAATCATGAGTGTATTCTAACAGTCTTCAAACACCTCTTTATTGATTACTTATGTTCTGTATGCTTTCAACATCCCTAAGAGTTAAATGTGTTCATCATCTGATCAATGAAAGGAGCAGGGTCAAGTTTCAGTTAGATTAACAATAAATTGCATAGTCGTAATAGGGCCACCTAAATTTCTTTTATCCAAATGCATCACATGCAAATAGTCAAAGCTCTTTATCTCCCCCCCACCCCCAACCCCCGTTGCTGGGGTTTGAACCCAAGGTCTCAGGTGCTAAGCACATGCCCTACTACTGAGCTTCACCTCTACCTGCAGCCAGGTTTTCTCTTTGAAATAATGGAAGAAAATCTCGTTAATAGTTGCTTCACAGAGATGATTTGCCACACACAAAAAGTCTACAGTTCAAAAATACAGATTTCCAGGTCTCTTGAAATATAATTTCATTTAGAGAATGTTTATCTTAGATGCATGCCAATTTATTTTTGTTGAAAAGTATTAGTTATTAGCAGAATATACAAATATATTTGTTAAGTATATTTACATGCATATGAACACATATGTAAATATATACATACTATATGCATGCATATTACATCTGTACACATTCATAAACATACAGAATTTTTAAAACAAAATGAAGAGTGACTTTGAGATTTATGTAAATGGGTCTAAAAGATCTGGAGATCAGAAACAGCTAAGGGGCAACTGCACAGCAAGCGGTTACACCTGAAACTAAACATTAACAACAAGGAGAAACTGTGAAAGCCACAGGGTTAGCTTTAATCTCACTTTTGAAGTATGGACATGGCTTCTCTAACAAAATAAAAATAAAATAATAATAATAATAAAAAAATTCAAAGGAAAACTGAAAAGGTTGGGAAGCAGTTGGAAAACAGGGAACAGGATGCAGTGGGAGGTTATGGGATGATATGAGCGAACAGCTTTTCCACAGGGGATGGCTGTGCTTTGTTTTAACTGAACACCCTAGAGAAAATCTGGAACCCTATTTTCAACAATTCAATCATTTCTATAATTCTCCGATTTTATAACTCAAAGCTTACCTTTAAGGTTGCAAGTTTATCACATTTGGACTTGCACTATAAGAGATTTAAATATTTGAATATATTGGGGAAAAAATAATAGTCTTTCCTGTACTTATTGCTGAAGGAGACTCTTCAATTCTTGCTTTTGATGGCAGAACACCCAGTTGACAGGTTTCTGGGCTATGGTCCTGTAACATTCTCTCTGATGGCTGACAGAACAAGGCACATTGTAGATGCTCCCTAAATACAAATTTAGGGCAGCTCTCCAGTAACCTGATCACCAAGAAACTTGGAAAGCACACCACTTGGTTCACCTGCAGAGTGAAACAGAAAGAACTTAATAAGTTGGCAGGGTTTTAGCACCTCAGCTACATGAACACACAATGTGAGGCTTAGGCTGAATGATTTCAGGCATTTGGAATATCCAGTTTGCTTCTGGAAAAAAAAATCAAGGATTCCAGGAAAACAAGAATATATTCTCTTGTCATTTGGTCAGAAAGGGGAAAGCAAACTAATAATTCTGACTGTAACTTCTCACAACTTCGTATCTCATTCACCTCAAAGAAAGAATCTTTCTTGCATGAAATCACAAGATTATTCCTTCAGAAGGAAGCTTATTATTGAAGCTCTAGTGGAAAATGTAGAAAAAGCCTTATTGGAATATACCCCCAGCTCTATGGGAAGATTAGCTTTGCAGTTTGGTTGAGGGTGTTTTTCTAAATAAATATTACTCATTTATATAAAAAATAACTGCTACGCCTGATGACTTTTATAATCTAGTTACTTTTTGTGATCATGAATTCTGAACTTATTTTTTCCCAAAGGGTAGGTGCTTATGAGATATTAGGTGCCTTAAAATTCTAGGACAAAATAAATGCTCCAAAAGTTAATTCTAGCTTCATTTAATGCTAAAGCAAACAGACGAACAAACAAATGTTATATATCGCCAATTCTTATACATGCTTCCAAAGAAAATTCTTGCCATCAATCCATGATAGAGACACTAATGTTCTCCTCATACCACCATGGGACACTTGAGAGCTTTTCTATTATAAGTATATTGATACTTCCTTTGGCAAATATGTTGTTCTAAATTCCCTCCAACAGTCTTGCAAAACATCAGTTCTCTGCTCACTCCCAAATCCACTCTTTTCAGATTTTAGATTCTCCCAGAGGATGCTCAGACTTGGGGTCATACTGACAGTGGCTTTGTAAAGCATCCCATCTCCCAACAGCACACACTTTTTCCCCTCCTGCTTCTTGTGAAAGTGTCTGCCTGGGATGTCTGAGCCAATGTGAGGTAAAGCCCAGAGGAAGGACTATCATATTTAGCTGAAACAACAACAAATAACATGATTATCAGTTATATTGGAATTTCATATAGATGACAACTGTTTGGGGATTAAGTATATCCTGTGCAATATTTAGGTCACACTTATATTAAATTGTGCTCACCTGAAGTTCAAATGTAACTGCACATCTAGTATATTACCTCATGATTCTACACAGAGAACTTCTCCATTTCTGAGAAAGCCACTGTGTCCCAGATTTTCGAGCGGACACAGCCTGAGGTCTTGACAGACTGCTTGTGTGTGTTTGAAGGCAAAAACCAGATTCAGGTTCAGGGACAAGTATAGATTTCAGGAGAAGCCTCAGAAAGAGGAGTTTACAGCCCCCATATTCATTGAGAGAGGATTGGTTTGTGCATAGGTTCAGATGGGTATCCCAGGTATCTCTACCCGTGACTCTTCTGGTTGTATTTTATAAGACACACCATCCTTTATCTGAGCGTATGAAGAATATCTTCTAGACACTGTCAGAATCACCCTGCCACTGACTTTGGGTCCACCTGCTGCTTATCCCATCTGGATCCTCGCTAGGTACCTGGCTGTCCACACAGCTTCCTCCCTTTAGCTCCTCTATCCAAACACCTGCAGCCATGTCCATCTTTCCAAATACAGACGCATCACTCACAAAGCAAAGGTCTGGCTCCTTAGTGGGCAGCAGGGGCCTCCACAATGTGAGCCTGTCTTTACTCACCTGCATTTCCCTCAGTTCTCAGCGTACACTCAGGTGCTCTGATCAGCTTTCATTGCTATGACCAAAAGATTTGGCGAGAACAACTTAAAGGAAGAAAAGTTGATTTTGACTCCTGGTTTCAGAGGTTCAGGCCTTGGTCAACCAACTTCATAGCTCTTCGCCCAAGGTGAGGCAGACCATCATGGTGGAAGGGCATGGCAGGAGAAAGCCGCTCAGGACATGGCAACTAGGAAGCAAAGAGAGTTCCACTCACCTAGGACAAAGTATACACCCCAAAGTCACGCCCTGGTGACCTACCTCCTCCAGTCATACCCAGCACCTGCCTACAATTACCACCCATAATCTATGTAAGTGAAATAATAAACTGATGAGGTTACAGCTCTCATAATCTAACCAATTCACCTCTGAGCATTCTTGCATTGTCTCACACATGAACTTTTGGGGGACAGCTCATATCTACACTACAACATTAGGCACATAGGACCATTTGTATAAGATGAAGTTGTCATCCATGTTTTCATGACTTTGAACCCTGTCCCTTTTACCTGATTGCCAGTCTATAATGTCTGGTTGGGAGGACTCGACTTACACTTTTATTTATTTTTTTTTTTGGTACTGAGGATTGAATCCAGGGGTGCTTAACTACTGAGCCACATCCCCAGCCCTTTTTTTTCTTTTTTGTATTTTATTTATAGACAGGGTCTCGCTGAGTTGCTAAGTGACTTGCTAAATTGCTGAGGCTGGCTTTGACCTCTACATCCTCCAGCCTCAGCCTCTCGAGCCACTGGAGTTGTAAAGCCTAGCACTTGAATTCACTATTGAGTGACTGAAAGAAGAACTGAGGAAGGGAGAAACATAGGTGTGCCTCAGTAATCCCCACATAAGAGGAATATCCTAAAGTTTATCTCTCAACTTATACATAACTCTAAGAACCATAAAGTTGAAAATTAGTTGCTGTTTAGAAAATAAGCTCCAATGATAAAGAACTAATATTGCATTACATTATACTACACATGATGAGAGATTAGCCACATACAGTTTATAAAGTTTCTCTGTCCTGGTTGTACTAGCATATACATTTCTTTATGAATGAACTTTGTGAGTTTCATTACCATGGAAATACAGATTTTTCTCCTCTTGGTAATTTAATTTCCTCCTAGGTGAGATAGCTTTGAGAGTTGCAAATTTAGAAGACACCTGAGGATTGACTTTCAAAAATTAAAGATAAAACGAGACACTTTGCATATGGGCTTCTTTGGTAAACTAGCCCTAGTCTGCCAGAGATATGGAGTCAAGGAATCTTCTGAAAACCCATGCCTTGTTCACATTTTGTGTAGTTAAATTCTCCTAATTGTACCATTAAGTAAAGATACCTTCTTCTGTATGAAAAAAACAAAATAATCAGTGTACCTGACATTCCAGCAGTGGGGAAGGGTGGAGAGGAGGGGGAGATGGAAAAATCCAGTGTCTTTTGCATTTGAACCTTCAGGCTGGTTGAACAGCTAGAAAAATTTGAAATAATTTGAAATGCAATAGAGAATTAAAAATGTAACTAGATTAATATCTTATGAAGTATACATGCTTTCATATTTGATATTTTCCCTGGATCTCTTAGGAGATGCACCCAAACTTTTCCAAGTAGGTACTATCCTCTGGTATTTAATAAAGTTCATTCTGGTCTTGGCCATGGTTATGGTTGTCAGTGTCTAAGGAAAGTCATTTTATTTTGGGATTTTTAAGACATAATATCCTTTTGAGAAAAATAGCATCAAAACTCAAGAATGGAATAATATGAAATATGAAATATTCTAATTTGGGATTAGCAATTCAGGTAAATAGGAATTCTGGCCAAATGTAGCTTTTGCCCAGAGAACAATTTCCAGAGGAGATGAGGGAGGAGATTTTTCCAGTCTGCAGGTCTCACTATTCCAATCTCAGAAGTCCGTGTCCTGCACATGCAAGCACTTATTTGTGTATGATTTTCTGAGACAGGATCTTCACAAGAAGACAGGAGCAGAGCAAGTTACTCTGTCCTCTACAGAACAGCAAAATAACTGCCTAAACTAAATCTTCTCTGTCCTGGTTGCTTTCTCAAAGCCTTTTAAGGATTTTCTATAACTTACAGGATAAAATCCAGGTTCTCTCTGGGCTGGGAATGTGGCTCAAGCGGTAGCACGCTCACCTGGCATGCGCGGGGCATTGGGTTCGATCCTCAACAACACATACAAATAGAATAAAGATGTTGTGTCCACCGATAACTGAAAAATAAATATTAAAAAATTCTCTTTCTCTCTCTCTTTAAAAAATAAAAATAAATAAATAAAAATCCAGGTTCTCTGCTCCATGCAAACTCTGTTCCAGTCTGTCATCGCCCCCATTCCCCAGCCTCTGAAGCTTCACTCCCTGACCCATCGAAGTAATTCTTACTAGAAAACCCTTGTATTGAGCCTTACCTTCCTCCAAAAGCCGTTCCTTTTGCCCCTTTGCTTAAGCTGTTTCATTTGGGTGGACCATCCTTCTTCCTTCCTCAGGCACATGTCAAAACCTGAGTTTTAACAGGGACCTGGTTCACATACCAGCTGCTCTGTGGAATCACTTTTCCTTCAACACCCTCTTCAGCAGCAACCACAAGCCAAACTGATCCTCTCCCATTGAGTTCCTGAACATTTTATCCAAACACTTAACATTCATTGCATCCTATTAATATTCCGATTTTCCACCCCTAAACTATGTCCAACACAATTATTTAAGTTAATGGGAATCTGATTGCCTTCTGAAATAGATTTTAATTTTGAGTCAGAGATCTTGGCATTTTGATCTTTGGTTCATTAGCAGCTAGTATCTAGTTCATATTTGATGCTCAACCAATGCTGATGTGATTCAACTCAGTTAATTTAATTCAAAAGTAGCTCTCCCACTATAAGCACAGTAGGATAAAGTGCACTTTTATGTTAATTTTCTAATGAGAGGTCAATTCCTTAAACAGTTGTTGGGGCCTATGAAAGGCAAGCCTTTGAGTTGATATACACACAGTTTGGCCTTCAGGAATCAGATCTGGTAGAGACAGGCGCACCATTTGCTCTCATCCACTATGGCCCGGAATATAGACCATTACCAAGGTATAATTTGTTAAAAATAAGGAAGCAGCATTTGAAAACATGAGTGCTCCAAAAAATCAAAATCATTGACTGACATGGAGAACGTAAATAATGACTCCAAAACAATTATGCTTTTTTGTTTTGATTTTTATTAATAGTTGGGAATATAGATTAATGTTTGTACTCATTATTTAAATATAATAGACTATCCTATGTCATTATTTTGTAAAATGCTACTTTTAGAGTGAGTTTAGACCTTCAAAGTCTGTAGAAGTAGAACTTGAGTGGGTAGAAACAAAGCCCACTTGCTTTTGAACTGTAAAGATTAGCATCTTATTAGCATTTGATTTACAAATCAGTTCACCTCCTAGTGTATCTCTGTAGACAAGATCCTTGATTGATAGATGGAGTGCTTTTTTAAGATTCAGTTTTCAGGGTTGGGATAAGTTCTCCAAAGGAAGCTGTGCAAACATAAAAGCTTCTTGGAGTTGGTCTAGATCCACACCAGTGATGGACTACAGAGGTTCATCTCACTCAAGGAGAGAGGCCAAGGTCATGGACAGAAGGACAGGGCCACAGGAGAATGCAGAGAGGCTGGTGAGGTGGCAAAGGAAAGAATAGTGAAAACGTCAGGCTTCGTGAGGAAACCAGCCAGTCAGATGGAAGGTGCAAAGTATTTCAGGACCAAGATTCTTCAGCCAAAATCCAATTAGTAATCAAGGTGGAACAACTGCTGAGGGAATTGACAATTCTAAGAAATGGTCTTGGCCCACAGTCGATACAAATATTTCAATTTCAAAGAATATTATGTTCAATTTTAAAATGGCCTTTTGGAAAAAAAAAAAAAACAGGAAATCTTATTAACTTTGGCAGTATTCCTTCAATACAAATAATAGAATTTCTTTGAAGAAAACAAAAACAAAAAATATTCTTTGAAGGTCTATTGCTTTTAAAAAAAATCAAAAACAAAACTAAACAAACAAACAAAAAAAAACCTTGAACTGGTTTATGTGTTGACAATGGCCTTTGGCACAAAGCATTCACTAGCTTTTTAAAGTCCTCTACTAACTACAGGAAATACCTTCATGAGATCTGGTCTACTACACAAGCACAATGTTCCTTCTTGAGTGGAATTCCCATTTATTTTAAGAAGGAGCAATTTCATTTATAGGAAAAGATAGAGAAGTTTGTCAAAATTTTCAGGTATATAAGCATCAGTTACTAGACTGCAAATTTTTTGAAATGTTGCATCCCATGTTAATGAATTCCAAAGAAAAACAGCTGACTTTATGCATTTATTTTAATAAGGCTGTGAAAACAGTCCATTTACAGTGTAAAAACCCCTTGTCTTTTAAAAATGCTAGACAGAATATTTTAATAAATTAAATTTGTCTGCCTGTCAAATCTGTCAAATTGACAAGAGCCCTCAAGGAGTATTGCTGATGTTGTAGTTCTATTTTTCCAATAGGATTGCATTCAGAATTTAATATGGGCTGCATAGATGAAGAATCCTTCCATCAGAGTAATTTTAAGTAACAACACTAACATAATATTTTAAGCTTCCAACCTCATAGGGCCAGGGTGATTTTGCTTCCTCTGAAAAATCTTTTATTATCCACAAGAGTGTCTTGAATATTATGCTGTTTACAATGATGAAATAATTTAAGAAGACAAATAAGTTTTCATCATCAGAAGTTTCACCATTGACATTTGATCAGAGGTCTGTAGTTTATGTAGTCAGCTGTCATTGGGACGGCTGGCCTTGGGACAGTCAGATCTTAGGAACCCAGTGGACAGATGAGAACATGGAATCTTGGTGGGCACAAACCCCCAGCTCAAGATCACATGACTTGCAATTAGTAAAACCAACCCTTTAATTCAGGTGTTCTGATACTAAACCGTTAAATTTCTAGTTACATTTCTCTGTCTTCCTGAAATAATCAAATGTTTCTTTTTTTCTTATAGATAAAACCCACTTAATGTCTCCAGTTAACATGTGAAAAAATTCATGCCAATTTTCTAGTAGTAGTTGGTTAATGAAGTTGTTACTTTTTCAAAATAATGTACCTAAAAGAAAAAAAGGTAATAAGAGTGTCAAACAAACCCAAACTCTGAAATAACCGTAAAACATGAAATCATCTAGACTTGATTTTTAGCCACCTGGAATGAAATTCTCAAATACGGGTCTAAAATTTTAAAATGGAATCAAGCGTCAACCTTGAGATTCTTTGTTTTTCATCCTGAACTTCAGAAACAAAGATAATATTCTTGGTTAATATTCAGGGAATCTGTGTCTTTCAATAGGGATCCAATGTAGTTCTCAGAGGACTTTGCATTTATTGTTTAATAAATATTATGTTGTTTACACATATGCTGTTTTAACATTGACCATATAAGCATATATAAATATATTAAATATATAAAAGAATCTCAAGATTGGTATTAACACCCAATGGAGTTTGACTCAGCTATTAAGAAGATGAAATTATAGCATTTGCATATAAATGGATGGAGCTGGAGAACATCATGGTAAGTGAAATAAGGCAGACTCAGAAAGTCAAAGATAGAATGTTTCTTCTCATATGCAGAATCTAGACCAAAATAAGGAACAAGAGAAGGCAGGTGAGGGACTTCATGAAAATAGAAAATCCACCAGTGGAGCCTATAGAGAAAAGAGATTGAGAGAGAGGGAGAAGCGATAGGAAATGGGAAGAATGGCAGAATGAATGCACCAAACTATCTTATGTACATGTATTAATATACCACAGTGAATTTCACCTTTATGTTTATCTATAAAGCACTAATTTAAAAAACTATAAATAAATAGAAGGAAGACCATCAGAGTAGTGGAGAAGAAATAGGGGAAGACAGGAGAAGGAGGGGGTGAAAAAGAAGGTACTAAGGACTGAATTGGGGCAAATTATATTCCATGTTTGTATAATTATGTCAAAATGAACCCCAATATTATGTACAACTAAAATGCTCCAATAAAAACATTATGTTGCTCTCTTGTATTAGGGAAATGCCTTTCAAAAATAAGTAGAACAAGAAAAAAAAATCAATGCTTAACATGTTACTAATTTCTTATAAGTCAAAACTTCTGTTTAAAAAAAAATATGTATGTGATTTCAATTAAATTTCTCTGGCAACAGCGTGAAGTAGTTTTACAAAACAAAGCTGTGTTTAGTGCCCAGACAGGACTAACAGCAGGGTAATGACATGAGTCAGGCCTGGCCCAGCACTGGCTGGAGGATCTATTTCTATGCATAAAGAGGCCTTTCAACTTTGCTAAGAGAGCAGTCCTGTGAGATGCTGCCATGAATCAATGTTTATCCACGGCCTGTTTCATGAAAGAATATCTTGTGACTCAACACGTGGCATTTTGCTTTCTGAATGAGATTAGTTATTCCTCATGAACCATGAACTGACTAGGGATCAAAATAAACCCAAATAAATTGAATCCAGTAAATAAATCGTCTAGTGAAGAATGATACAATGGAAAGAACATTGGATTTTGAAAACGGAATGACTATTAAGCTCACTCGCTGCTTTCTGGCCATGTGATTTGGACAGGTCTCTGTTGTGCACTCCATTCCTTCATCCTTCAACAGGAAATCACAGCCCCTCACTCACAGGGTCAGGATGGATTTGAATTGAATGTCTATAAAACATGAAGCAGACATGAACTGAACTAAATTAAAATACTAAGTAAATTTTCTTTTACCATTGAGATAATGGGCTTTCTAATTCTTGAACATGCTTCTTCTCTGCTTAGTAAATTTTTGGAGAGCATGAGTCTTGCATTACTCCTTTTTCATCCTCCTTAGCAGAACATATAATTCTAAAACTTCTTCATAAATGCCAAAAGGCAAGTGAACTCTGACATTAACAGGTCCTCTGAGGTTGATGAAAACAAGATATTTCTTAAAATGAATTACTTGACATGGACTGAATATTCGTGTCCTCCCCCTCGGGTCCATAAATTGAAATCCTAACCTCCAATGTGATGGTTTTATAAGGTGGGGACTTTGGAAGCTATTAGATCATGGGGAAGAGCCACCATGAATGGGATTGGTGGCCTTATAGGAGACTCCCTGAGAAGATAACGACCTACCTCCTGGAAGAGGGCCCCCATGACAAGGTGACACGCTGGCATTCTGATCTCAGACTTCAGCTCCAGAACTGGGAGAAATTAATTTCTCACGTGAGTAGGCCTTTCAGCTGATGGTACCTTCTTATAGTGATCCAAATGGACAAGAGCACTAGAGTGCCACAGTTGAGGAAGTGTAAAGAGCCCCTCCTGATGCTCTATTCAGTTATTGCTTGTAAGTTGCCATGAACCCTAACAGCAGTGCCCATGGCTGAGCTCCCATGGTCAGGGGGTTCTACAGACATGGTCCCCCTCCCTCCAGAGAGAACCACTTCACTCTTCTCTGTGCTCACTGCCTCAGAGGCCCTGCCTGACGATTGCAATTAACTTTGCCCTTGGAGCCATATTGCACAGTTTATCATGGGTGCACCATGGAGGGGAGTCTTCCATGAATGACTGATGAAAGGGATGCTCTTACTTGTGTGTTTACTCAGACTCTTAAAACTCAGAGGAAACATATACAAATTGTATTCTTCAATGGGCAAAGGTATCAGCTCCTTATAGATTCAATCTCCCCTTTTGAATCCCTACCTATTTCATGAGTATAGCAGTTTTCAACTGCTTTAAATTATTGGGGAACCCAAATAGCTTTTGTTTATGTAAGTTAAATCTGTCAGTATTTGCCATGATGACATTAATACTAATACATTTTAAAATATTTATTTATTAATGTATTTAAAAGTACTAATTATAAACCCACTACATATTGTATAAATGATTCTTTTTTAATATAAATGACTGTTTTCCAAAAGGAAAAGTCAGAAAAGTGACACTGTTGTGCATTTTTTTGCACAACCCTTTAATTTCTTCCTTAATAGAAGATAGATGGAGTCTATGTCTATTTTGACACTTAACTTGTTCACCTAGAATACATCATGTGACTTTGGCAAACCTCCTTTAAACACTTGTGCAAAAATTAGAGTAGAAAAATCAAATCTTAGAATCCTGAAAATAGCTTTGACCTCATGCACATGCAAAGGAACTCAGGGACCCCATGCTTCTAGGAGGACACTTGGAGATACAGTGCAACAGAATCTGGCCTGAACTTCCAACTAGCTGCTCCCAGTTGTCACACTGAGGATAGCCACCTGCCAAATCGGAGAAATACACATGTAACAGGAATTAAATGATATAATCAAGTAATAATATTTTTTAATACCACATTTATTCATGAAAGTGGTTCCTTCCCTGTGGCTGAATGAAATCAGACGGGTTCATTAACTTTTTCTCTTCTCTTTTAGGTAACACAAAGTGCTACGGTGCTTTTAAGTTGTGAAACACAGTCTCGGTTTGTGCTTGGAAACCCTAGACACTTACAGTGCCAATTTCCAGCTTAATCTGCAGACACTGGCCTCTCTCCCAAATGGGAGCAGTTATCTACACTTTCTCCATCTTCATTTTTTGCTCTAGGTTGACTAAAGCTTCCAACTGGTGCATGTGAGTGGGGGTTGCAGAGATGGCAGATGTGGAGAGGATGGTGGAGGAAGGTTGGTAAAGCAATTGGGAAGTGTATGACTTCAGTAGCGCCTTCATAAAAAGGCTCTGTGCTTCCTGTGCTGGGCAGATTTTTACAACACTACTCCTTCATGGCCTAGTGTTCCTTTTAAAAGAGGTCCTAAGGAACAGATGTACCTTTCCCACCACATGGGGACATAGTGAGAAACCTCCATCTGGAATCAGGTAGTCACCAGACACTGAATCTGCAGGCACCCAACTTCCCAGTTTCCAAAAACCAAGAGAAATAAATTACATTGTTTATAAGCTGTCTAATTTATGGTATGTTTTAAATAGCAGCACAAATAGACAAAAGCTATTGTTTTAACAGTGGTCTAAACAAGTTCTCTGCCATCCCATTATGGATTTTTCTGGTTCTCACTGGAGTCCCATTTCTTTTTTATCTCAGTGACATAGTCAAAGCCTCCACAGTAACATCCTCTCATTTAAAGAAACCACCATCCACTGCCTGCTACCCAGTTCAGGAGCTCAGGGGGCTTTGTAATTTGTCCTGTCTCCTTATGCTTAGAAACTAAGTACTGACAGCTCATGATTAGTCATCTTTCTTAGGTTATTTGCATTTAAACTGGGAGCAATAATTTCTTTTCTTGGTAGAATTTGTCTTACATTTTTGAAAGAAATAGCTATTCATTAAATTACATTTGAAAATGCAGGAAGAAAGGAAAAATTGGCTACAGTCCTATCACACATATAAAACCACTATTCACATATGTGTATTTTTCTATAATAATATTTCAAAGCATGCCTCAATTTCAATTGAATGCATATGAGTACAATTTCGTACCCTACATTTTACTTATTAATATGCTATAAGCATCACCAATGTCAATACAAACTCCATGTAAACATGAATTTAATGCTAGCAAAGTATTATGTTAATAGATATGCCCTGGTTTCTTTAATCATCATCTTTATTATTAAATATTTGCATTGTTTACACTTTTTAATATTAAAAACCATGCTGCAAAGGGTATCTTTGAATAAACATTTTTTTCATTATTTTGAGTTATTTACGTAAAATATGTTTCTGAGTGTGAAGTTATTGAGTAAATAGATATAAAATATTTTTGATGCATACCCCACATAAATAATTTTGCAACAGGCTATGTGTCTGTGTTTTGGGCATATCATCATCATTGATCTATGCAACCCCCTGATCTTTATTGATTGATCGATTTCTTTGATTTCCTGTCTTCATTCCCATTACCCTCACCCTCATTACAAAACAGCAGTCTAATGTGCTTGATATGTATCTCTTTATAAGCGTGTGGTCACATAAGTATGCATTTTTATTTTGTGTTCACAAATTTTAAATGCGCACAAATTATATTGTTCTACGGACTGCATGTGGTTTCTTACTTTTTTTTTTTTTTTTTGCCCATCACTAAATTTTTAAGACCTACCAATATCATTCTGTGTAGACCTACCACCAAGTGCTGCACGCTATTCCATGTAAGTCCTAACTAATGGACAATGTCCTAACCCTAATTCAGGAGCTTCCCTAGGTGCTTCTAACTCTGCACTAGGACAAATGCTGGAATAAACTTCCTGTCTGTGCCTGCTCCAGGACCTGTGTCCTCTAAAAGTTCATGCTGGAAACTTAATTCCTCAATGGGGCCATGGAGCCGGTGCTTGGGTCCTGAGGTGGATACTCATGACTGGCTTTATGCCTTTCTCCAGGCAGTGAGTTCTTGCTCTTGAGGAACTGCATCAGATACCGTGGGTTGTAAAGTGAGGTCACCCCATGTATCTATGATGTTATACATAAGGGTAGCAGTTACCTTTTGGATAGATACTGCTTTATTTCAATGAACTTGTTGAGTGGGAGGGACAGTAGGAGGGCCTCTCATGCACTGATGACATTCTATTTCATGTATATTGAATAATTGACAATATAAATGAAACACTAGATGAAATGCAGTGTGAGTTAAACTGAAAAAGTCTTCCTGAGCTCGAGATGTGGAACGTGGCTCAGGGTAACACACTTGTCTGACAGCACAGGGTGGGGTGGGGGCTTTTCCTTGTGTTAGTAGACATGAGGAACTCTTTCTTCTGCACCATTTTGTCTTGCTTTTGCCCTGATCCTGCCCCTGATGAACTACGAAATTTTCTTGGCAAGTCACTTCCCACTTTGAATTTTCTGTTTCTAATTACTCAGAAATGGAAGCTGAATTAAATAATCTTTAAATATTCTCCACGTCCTGTAACTCTGTATTATAAAACCAAAAATCACTCAGATTTTTTTTTCCTTTTTGGTCCACTTTTGTTGAATGTTAGGAATTTCTTGTTTCTTTTGTTGCTCTTTATACTCATGCAGCAACTCTCCAATTATCTTGGCTTTTCTGCCAGCTTTCCCTAAGATCCTGTTAACACAAACTGCCTGTGCCAATCAATAGTCATTTTTCTCATTCTAAATTAGGCTCTTTTTCTGGTTTACACTTCAGCTTTTCAAGAGCGTTGTAGTTTATTTAGAGTGCTATAACAAAATGCCACAAACTGGGTAGATAATAAAGAGCAAAAATTTATTCCTTACAGTTCAGAGGCTGGCGATTCTAAGACCCAAGCAGATTTGAGGTCTGGTGAAGGTGCAGACCTTCAGAAAGTTTGTTTGGCTTAAATCTATACCAGCTTAAATCCTAAAAAAAAAAAAAAAAAGAAAAGAAAAGAAAAAAGAAACCTGAGAAATAGTTCCTACTGACTCCATCAAATGCCCAGCTAGTAGTCTCAGAAAACCACATTCTGGACCATAAGGAAATTCAATGAGAATTTCAAATCTTCCACTGATGGTTCCTGAGTTCAAATGGTACGGAAGTCTCTAACCCTTCTCACCCACACACCACTAACCATTCTCTCTTCATATAGTAAGAGCAACTCTAATGTTGACCTATCTACACAGCTTCCAAGAATAAACACACGTGTCTAAGCCTTCCTTGCACCCAGGTGTACTCACGTGATGAGGTCCTAAGAGTAAGAGGTGAGTGGAGACAGTGTACTCCTTGCCTGTGTCCTTAGAAGAGTGAGATATGTACTTCCTGTCTCTCTCACCTCTTTCTTGCTGCCAGGAATAGAAATAAAGTATTGTGTAACAAAATTCTTGCAGACAAAGAATGTTGGGAATGTTGGATGAAAGAGGAGACAGGGCTCCTGAGAAATTGGTGACTCCTGGTTACCAGAGAGGCTTCAACTTTTACTAAAAAAAAAGTAAAATGATTTCTATCTTGTACCAAAAACCACTGTTTTTTTGGAGTTTGGTCAAAAGGTACTGAAATTATGTCCTAACTAATAGATGCAAATGTGTTACAGGAACTGGGCACCATGACTAGTGTGCATCTGTGACAGTGATATTGAAGTAGGCAACTGTATCACCCAATTTCCTAAGCCTACAGATGTGATGTTGACATTCAACACCGCACCCTTTTCTCCTCTTTGAAACTTGGCTCTGTACCTTGCAGGAGGTCCAACAGAAAGAGATCAGCAGTCCTGCTACTCAAGTTGACGTTGCACCTCTGCAGTTGAGCCAATTTACCACAGTCTGGACTTGCTGGAGGACTATTTTCAGAAAAGTGACAGAAAATGCTTGGGAGAAAGAGCAATTAAAAATGTAAGGGTTAATCTTCTCAAATCCTTAATACTATGCATTAAGGAAATAAAGAGCCTGGTTCTTGGAATGGATAGCTAAAGGTGTTTCAAAATTCTCTCTTCTTAGAGAAACAGCAAATTCTATTAGGTGAAGACCTGAAAGGAGAGAGGTGGAGAGTACAAGATTTAATAAGAGAATTATGAGCAGTGATGCAGAATATATTAGACATCAATGCTAGGGAATTTACAAAATTGATCCACATTAAGTATAATAAATTCTTTAAGAAGGTAGGTATCTCTTCTCATGTTTTTTTTCTCTGCAATTATTGCCATGGAGAGGATATTACTTTGGTTAATTTGTTATTGATTCAACATTTACTATATGCTGAGTGTTCTTGGAGAGGCTGAGTATATAGAAAGTCTTTGTCCTCTCTGAAATTACATGGGGAGACAAACAGGAAGTGAATAAGCAAAAGCACACCATGGAAAGATGTGAGACAAGGCACGTCAAGTGCTCACAAGGACAATAAATACACAGCACAAACAGGGCAAGTGTTTTGTGGGAAATGTGCTAGTTTAGAATGAAGGGTGACATCTGCCTCTTTGATGAAGTGATATTTACACAGAGGTTTGAGGGCAGCAGCAAGAGCCCCCGGGACAGAGACAACTGGATTCTTTCAAGTGCAGGTGGCCAATCCGTCCTAGGAAGACTACCATGGACAGTATTAATCCCTGTGCTTCCCACCGAGCTAAGAAAGCTTCAGAATCCTTCTGACCTGAAGAGCAAATACTGGATCAAAGTCATTTGTCACACTGCCTTACAGTTCAGGCTTCTCACATCTAGCCCATAATCCTATCTCTGGCAGTTTGAATTTTCCAGTATCACTGTCGCTGTCTGTAGTCAGTAATTTTGGAAGGAGCATAAATAGGAAAATCCCATTATCGGGGATTTCTCATTCATTCCTTTCATACACTACTTACTATGTAGAACCATCATACATCAGACACTCTGCTAAGTCTTAAGGATATAAGAACAAATTGTTTTATTGCCTCATAAATCAGAAAGATATGGAAGAAAAATTATTACAATACAGTGAAAAGATACTGTAAGAATTCTGAGAAGTGGATGCCTAATTTGGCAGATAATGGGGTATTGTTAGAAAGGAACTTTTGGTGAAGGGGGAAGAACAAGGACTTCAAGCACAAATAGATGTATGTTCTATTCCAGTCATGACCCTTTTTAGCTAGATGTGAGACTTTTGTGCCATTAAGTCAATGTCCCTGAGCAAAAATAAGCATGTGGCATAGAGTACACACATAGTAGCACCAAAGTAGCACCTAGTGGAAAATAGTTAGGTTTTGTTAAGATAAACTTGACCTACAGGTGATGTGTGTGAACACTGTTACGAGTTTAAATCACCAGGTATAAAAACAGGGAAAAGAAACCAAGGCAAATAGAAGTCTATGCGTTTAATCAAAAAGGCTTGAAAGAAAGCATAATGTCTATAAAGATTCCATTGCTATTTTTAGATATCACTAAGACAAAAGCAACGTGCAAATTAGTCATAAGATTCCATTAATTATACAACACATGCCGAAGTCAGAGAAGAAATGAAAAATACGCACCACAGAATCAATAAAATGCGCAGTTAAAATTTTTGGTTTTGTAACTGAAACATAAGATACAGACGTGAATGAAAATAAGAAGCTGAATAAGTTAGCCAAAAATAGTCATGAAGTACATTTATGTTCGATTACAAAATCAGAACATCATCTTGTGGGCGAGCAAGAGCACTTAAAGATCTGAAGTGAGGGAGTTAGGAGCAGTTGCAAGTGGGGCGGGATGGATTAGAGGAGTGGCAGCCCCCGGGTGGTTAGGAATATGGGCATCCTTGAACCACAGATGGCCACCTCTGCTGTGCATTACCACCACCTGCGAAGATTTTTGAGGAATCTGTTCATTTCAGTAAGCTGTTCAATTTATAGCACCAATGCCTACTTATTGTCTTTGAGAGTAAGTATGGAATCTGCAGTAATATGCTCTTTTTCACCCCTGATAATTTTGGTCTTCTGTCTTTTTTTACCCTTTGATGCATCTAGTTAGAAATTTATTGAGTTCATTAATCTTTTCCTTTGACCCAAGCATTGTTTAAAAATATGTTCCTTAATTTTCAAATATTCTACAAAAAAAACTTATTATTTCTGATTTCTAGTTTACTTCCATTGTGAACAGATAATATAGTCAGTAGGATTCCAATCCTTTGAAATCCACTGAGATTTATTTATTGCCGGTATGGTTGTATCTCTGTGATATGTCACATGCACTCAAGAAGAATGCTTATTCTGCAGTTGTTTGGCACAATGCCTTATATATGTCAATCAGCGTCAAGTGGTTTAATGGTGTTGTTCAAATCTTCCTTGTTCTTACTGACTCACTTGCTCTATTAATTACTGTGAGAGACCTTTTACATTGTGAGGTACCCCCTCTCTGCTTCAGGTCCTCAGCTGGCGTCTACTCTGTACACGATATCAGCTACATTATCTGGCTTATGTTTAACATTTGTCTCTTTCTCCTTTCAACTCTATCTTTATATCCAAAGTATGATTCTTCTAAACGGTATATGATTGTCTATTTTTATCAGTTCTGAAAATATTGCCTCTGAAATGGAGTTTGTATTTTGAAACGACCACTTGTATTTTATGCTACTATTGATGTGGCTGTGTTTCTATCCATCATCTTGCTAGTTTTCTATTTGTTCTTTCTGTTCTTTGATCCTTGCGCTCTTTCATCTTAATGGAATCTCTTCAGGATTTCACTATTTTTTTTTAAGTTAATGGCACTTCTTCAGTATTCCATTTATTTCTTCTATTGAATTTTTAGCTATATCTCTTCATTTTGTTTTCTATAGTTTCCTGCAGGGACCCTTCTAGGGATTTTACATTAATAGCACATCACTTTATGTATGCTTAACAGACATAACATCCTACACTTTCTGTTCTTTATATTCATTGTCATATATGTTAATTTGTTGTAGAAACACACAGAGTTAGTTTTTGCCTTTAAATAATCACTTTTGAAGAGAATTTAAAAACAGAAAGGGTCTTCTATATTAAACACATATGTAATATTCTACTCTGTTTTTTTTCTTTTTTAGATCTCAATTCCATCTGATATCATTTCCACTTAGCATGAAAAACTTTCTTGAGTTGTTCTGGATGGGCACTGCTGATAAGAAATTGTATCAACTTTTAGTGATGTCATTATTTCACTTACACTTCTGAAACATATTTTTGCTGGATAAACTTTTTAAAACTTTTTCAGCGATTTGTGATATTACTCCATTTTCTTCTGGCTATCATTATTTTGGAATTCATAGTAAGCTGTCACTCTTCTTATTGTTGATGCAATTTGTCTTCTCACTATTCTCCGTTTCCCAGTTCTTTTAAGATTTTTTAAAATTAGTGATTTTTCTGCAATTTGACTAATGTCTAGATATGGCTTTCTTTATATTTATCTTGTGCAAACTTAACAGACTTTTTTTTATAGTTTGCTATTTTTGATCATTGAAATTTTTTGTAGACATTCCTCAAATATCAATTATTTATAGTCTCTTTTTTTTTTTACTTCAATTACATGTTGGTCCACTTGATTCTGTCTTACAGGTCATTGTAGCTTTGTTCATGTTCTTCAATCCTTTTTCTCTGGGCTGTGATTATTTCTACTCTGTTGTCTTCAATATCAGTTCTGTTGTTAAAATCTGGTATTAATCCTATTCATTTAATTTTTGAATTTTTGTTATCATATATTGTGTATTTTAGTTAGAATTTATTTTACAAGGTTTTGCTGGTTCTTGTGTACAGTGTTCATGTATCATCTTAAATTCTTCATCTCTTCATCTACTATATCCAAACAAATTCTTTAGCATATTTATCATAATTGTTCTAAGTCTTGTTTTGCTAGTACCTCACCCCAAACTCTGTCCACCATGCAGCAGGAAGCTACTAAGATCTCTTCAGCTCTTTCAGTTTTTGTAAGTTGTTTCCCTCTATACCTTTTGGAGTCTTGCCTTCATATGTGCATCTCAGAATCCAGGTAAACATTAAAAGGATTTTGTGTGAAGATTTTGGGACTCCTCCTCATGATTCTTTTTGTCTTATTTTGCTTTTAAAATATTTCCCTCTTAACTGTCGCCCTATGATACTGCTACCTGCAGGAGTCGGGATCCAGTTCATGTTCCATGGAGTCCAATAATGGACACTGTGAACACCAAGGTAAGCCATCAAGCAGGAATTTTATTAATAAGGAAGTTGAGAGAAAGACCCAGAACTCCTGGTGCAGGTCCTGGGAAGGGCAAAAGTACCCTTGAAGTCTTACAGGGTTCCTTCTTATAAAGACAAGTAAGAAAAAGTTGACAAGTTCCTCTTGATTGGGGGTGGGGTGCAGACTAGGGATTATGTATTCCCTCTCCATGAGATGGAAACTAAATTCCTTTAAGAAAGAGGAACTATTTTATAACATGTTGAGTCATGATAAAATGCATGTTCATTTGCTTGTCCTCATTACAAGAATCTTCTGGTAAAGATTCTGAAAAGTACAGGTGCCAGACTCTTCTTTAGACCAGATGAATCTCAGAGGATGAGGCTCAGCTTTGCAAGCTCCCAAGGTGATTTTGGTAAGGGTTCCAGATTTCCAGAAGACTTTAAGGGCTTTAGAATTTGTTATTAGACAACTCCTGAGTCAATCTTAATTAAGCCCATTTGATGGAGTAAGCAAGGTAAAGATTATTCTCATACAGTTTTCAGATGTGAATACAGAGTCTCAAAGAGAAGATGCTCAGTGCTAGAGCATGAACTATAACCAGATTACATCCCAGTGCTCTTTCTTTCAAACAACCAGGGTGAAGTGCTTAAACAAGTAGCCTATAGAATATCTGCAAATCTATCTTGAAAGACCACAAGCCAGATTTGCAGGACATCAGGACATGGAACTCTGTGTCAGTTAAAAGTTATCATGGCTTTTATTATATATTTTGATTTAAATGTTAAATTCTGATTTCTCAAATTCACCTTTTCTGTAAAGTCATCTTTCAGTTCATGGATTATTATCTTAAATGGAAAATTAAGACTTGAGGTTCGAGTTCAAGTCCAAGTTCAGAAGTTTAGAATTCACTAGATTGGAATTTCCTTTTTGTACACTATAGCAATTGTATAGAAAAATATTAAATTATCCTAAAACCTTATAAATAAAAAATGTAAAACTTGTTTTCACTCCCTGGAGTGGTGATTTTTATGACCCATAACTATTTCTAATCCTTCTGCTATTAAGCTTTTTACATATAACCATAAAAGGCACATCATTTTAGACTCATGTTGGACAAGTTTTCTTATTTCTTATGGAATTGCAATTTTCAATTTTTTATAATAGTTAAAGTGTTCTAGTGAGACTTTGATATTGTCTCTCATATTTTAATATCATAAAGACCTGCTATAAGTAGCTTTGTGCTTTTTTTCTTTACGTCTTTTACATTATTTTTTTAAAATAGTCTCCAAATGACACTGATGAATAAAAGAATCTGGACACATGTTGGTTGTCAACCCATTTTGCTCAACAGTCCTTGAAGAGGTTGCACTTGTTACTCTCAATTACCCCAGTTAGTCTCTTTCTTTACCTTTCTACTATTGTTCTTGCCATCTCCACCCTCCAGAATTCTCATCTTTAGCAAACTTCCTTTTCTCACTGCCTAGATGGACTCCTCTGTATTTAAACTCAAGTGTCCCCTGCAAAGCCCTGTGGATTCTAGAGTGTTGGGGATATCCCTCCTCTGTTCTGGTAGCACTCTTTGCCCATCTCAACTGTAGCATGAGCAGCTACAAAAAAAAATGTTTTTCCTGTTTGCTTTCTCCCAATTTGACATCAACAGTCAGGTCCTCAATGTCCTCAGTTGCAAAATGCATAGAAGATATTTGACAAATATTTGACAAATATGTGTTGGTTGAACTTATAGTCTTCTAGCAATAATGCAAAGATCTATTTCTGTACAGTCTGTACATTATTTTTAACACTTTCTTTTTCTTATTTAAAATTATGTTTGAGCTCAATGAGTAAAATATATACATATATATCTGGGCTAGAGGTGAAAACATTTAATAAAGTAAGAGGATGATTTTAACTAAGTACAGAGGTGTGTGTGTGTGTGTGTGTGTGTGTGTGTGTATGTGTGTGTTTTAAGCATTTGAGAAAGTAAGATAAGTCATCTCTAAGGGATTGTTATTCTATTTGATCTTCTAAAGTGGGCAATCTTCAGATAAATATCCAACTGCTGCCTCTCCCCCAGGACAGTCAATACAATACTTCAGAAAGGCTATTACAGGTGCTGAAATGAGAAAGTAAAGATCCCTGTCTGGCCGGCTACAGTTGCCATTTAATCTAACCCATTCACTATCTCTTCAAAATTCATTCTGATTTCTACAGAGAATTAACCATTACAATATGACCCGTATTAAGTGGAGCCACTGCAAAGAATAGAGAAGGGATATAAAAAGTGCCTTTTCATTTTTTTCTCCATTTAAAGACAACTTTCATTTTGTTCAAAAATTGGAGTAAAGGAAGATAAGAAGTTTCAAAATTGCTAAAGCCATAACTCACAAAATCCATTGGTTCTTAAATGAGAAGGGAGGAATTTTACTTCCCCAGAGCAGGAGGAATCCAAAAATATTGGAAGAGAATAGTAATCATTTAAAAAGCTTAGAGCAAAGCTACAGAAAAAACAGTCAAAGCAATTACATTGCTGAAAGTGGTCAACAAGAGATAACACATAACTGATTCAGTCACATGCAAAGATATGAAATAAAGAAAAAATACAATTGGCATGTAAGGAGTCTTTTCAATTATGCTCATTCTGAAGGTTATATGTTAGCTTCTGCATTGGGAAGAAATGAATCAACTTTAGACATAGTTGGGATTGTTCAAATACCCTTCCTCTAATGTGAGAAGGGTAGAGAGAGATGTAGATGAAGGAGACAACCCGATTGGGGCTATGGCTGTGGTTGGGGAACTAGAAGACATGCCCTTCTAAATCTAAATCTCTAAATCTAAATCTAACCCTGGGACACCAAAGTACTTAGGGTTTAGGGCTGGTTCAGATATCAAATTCAGAGAGGTCTGGACAGTTTTGAATAAATGAGGGTCCCAGAGCTCTCAAAAATCAGAATTGGGATTTAGAGGCAGGACATGGTGGCTAGGGAGATTTGCAAAGTCAGGACAAGTCAGGGAGTGGCTGTGGGCAATTGCCTGAAAGAGAATTTGTTTTCAAGCTGTTTTTTATGTACCAGCCACAGCTTGAAACCTGGCTTTTAGAGCCAGGAGTAGGATGCATAAATCCTCAGTAAATATTACCAAATTGTCCTCCAGAATGATTTTACCAATCTATATTCCCACCAACAGAGAATGAGTGTGCTTCCTCGCTACCTCCTTGGCCAGCATAAAAATAAATCCTTTAATCTTTTTATTTTATTTTTTTGTCAATCTGGCAAAGAAGAAAAATGATACCTTGTTTTAATTTGCATTTTTAACTTGCCAGTAAATACATGTCATATGTATCTTTATTTAATAAGAATTAGTTGGTGGCATCTTTTAATTTATATTACTGCTTTAATATTTTTATAATAATTTGTTTAAGCTCTAATTTGTTGAAACTATGACCACTGTTGTATTTGTGAACATTTTCTTCTTGATCTTCTGTATGTATTTCAATTCTAGGCGTGATCTTTAACTTGTAAACAATGTGGTCACGTCATTCAAAATTATCTTCCAGTATCTCTATATTGACAAAAAAAAAAAAAAAAATTCAGGCTGGGGTCATTTAAGATATCACATGTATTTTCCATTGTATTTTAAATGGCTTTATTTTTTACAATGTAGTACTTAATCACTTGGGTTTTATCTTAACACGAAGCAAGAATCGGTGCTGGTTAAACAGTAAGTCTATTTTAGCTGTTTTAAGCTGAGAGAATTTTATTAGAGTTAAGTTACTAAGCTACCAAGAGGACTAGAGTGCCTAACTTGGATACTACAAAATCAAGAGCAAGAAATCCCCAATCACACCCTGGGCTTTCTAGAGGAAACCCGATACTCCTGCACACTGAAACCCCAGCTCTGCAGCCCCAACCCTGTCTCAGGCATCACTCTGTGGTACCCATGACTGCCTTCTGCTGATACATAATGATGCCTCCTGGGCAAAACCTGTATCCGAGAAATATAATAATGCTCAAAACGGTGCAAGGCTTGTTGTGTGTTGGGCTTGGCTTTAAGTGCCTTAATAGATATCAACTAATTTAATCTTCACGACATCCTATGAGATAAGTAATATTATTATCTTCCCCACTTTGCGTGTAAGAAAACTGAGAAACAGGTTAAGTAATTGTTTAATATCACATGGCTTATGATTAACATCTAGAATTTTGATCCAGATTGACTCAAATCTGGACTTTTGACCCTTGTGCTGTACAGCCTGTGGTTTTAGACCCCCACCCTCTGGGCTACAAGAAAGAGGATGGCGTGGGTGCTGAATGAATCCATTTGCACAGGCCTGCACAGGCACTAATCTAATTTTTGCAAAGTGCTACTCAATTTTCTAGTAGCATTTATTGAATAATCTTACTTCCCTTATTAATTTATTATGTATGGACATCCTTGTGCATTGGGGAAGCACTCAGTGAATATTTGTTGAATTAGTGAATATGTTAGAGTGTATTTTTTGGACTGTTTTAAGTGGTTGTCCATCCTGGCATTTTTGTGGAATATTGTCTGTTGACATCCAAGACGTCCTCTCTGGATCTGATCACTATGGCCAATCTGATCTGTCTTCTAACTGCCATCCTGTCTGAACTGCCTGGAGGGACTCCCTCACTCCCTGGTTTCTGACTGAATTCAGGAAATAGAGAGAATATCATCAAATAGGAATATGTGCTGCCTATCCACAGTTTTGTAAATAGCCCCTTTGTTAAACTCTCCCTGAGCTACCCAGTTTGTTTGTGCCTTTGCAACTCAATAACAGCATATTGTTTCAATCTAGTAAGAAGAAACTTTCAGATTTCTCCAATCTTAAAATTTTCTTTTCTGTTTATTTATTCTTCCAAATTAGAATTTCTTTGAAGTCAAAATTCATTGAATTTTTAAAAAATTGGAACACAATTTATCCAATAATAATTAACTTATTTTGGTTTCCCAACTATCTTTCCACTTATTGTGTCTCTTTTTTCGTTTGGCCATAAAGGTCTACACTGTTCTCATGTAGATCTGCATGTTGCTTGTGATTCCTTGGTATTTCAGAGCTTCAACAATTTTTCTTTTTATCTCTTGTAATTTTCTTTTCTCCCCTGTAATTTTTACCTAGTCGTATCTGGTAGCTACATAAACTATACTTAATTTTGTAGTTTTTTTTAATTCAGTCATATTACACAAATCATATGCTTATTTAACATGTGGCTGATTGTCTTGGATATCCTGAATATGGCTTCCTTTGGTTTACTAGATACTGAATCCAACCACTGAAACCTGTATGTCTTATACATTACCAAATTTTCTAAAGTTTTGACAATAGAAAAGGCAAAGTAGGGCATACCTCATATGAGAACAGAGTTATTAGAGCCAAAATGAGGAGAGCCCTTAGGGGTGAGAATGTGGGTGGGGGGTGGACACAAATTCTTCTTGCCCAGAATAAATAAGTCTTCCCAAAATGGTACTCAAGGGGTCTGACTTTACAGATTAAAAAAAAAAAAAAAAAGCCAGCAGGAAGTTATAGTTTCAGCAAACCAGTTCTTACAATTGCATTGGTGCATGAGAATAGCCAAGGACAAGAGAGTGGCCATCACTTAGGCCAGGCATTCCAAGTAAGAACTGTAATAAGCAGGAATGGGCATTCTCCAGGTTGTTCATCATTCTAAGGATGTCAGGAAGTCTATAAGGAACGAAATTGCAGTGGTTACAGGTTACATTCACTGGGTAATGAGACTTTGAAATACAGGAGGGCATGGCTGCTGTCCTCAACCCAGGTCCTCCAGGCCTGATGGCAGTCTGCAGACTCTCTTTCATACACCTTCTGTTTGCTGAAA
This sequence comes from Callospermophilus lateralis, assembly GCF_048772815.1. NCBI lineage: Eukaryota > Metazoa > Chordata > Mammalia > Rodentia > Sciuridae > Callospermophilus > Callospermophilus lateralis. The sequence goes on from NC_135318.1 coordinate 10,024,489, forward strand.
TGTTATGACAATGGCCTTTTATTTTTTTACTTTGACTTGTTCCCAACTTTAAAGGACTGTCCTCTACTTGGACAGTGATATGTAGTGGGTTCCTGACTTTCATGATCTTACAATGTTCTGGAAGTGTCTTTATGTTCCCAGTTAACTCTACATTGTTGGTTATGTGTTTCTTTTTCTCATTAATCTGGAATGGGTGATAAATTTCATGAAGTGACTTCTTAGCACTTTTTCAGTGATTAAAAATGTTCGTTTTCTCATCTATGAATAAGATATATTAAAATAATACAACCAATTTTACTTAAACACCTTTTATTGAAAGAATAAAACCTATGCGGTCATGCCATACTAATCTTTAAATATAATTCTGAATCTCATTTTCTTGGCATTATGTCAAGTTTTTTTTTTTCTTTCCCATCTTTCTCCAAAATTGCAGATAAGGTCAGGGTTCCTTTTTTCTGTGCTATAATTGTTATATTGTGATGAAATAAATTTGTGAGTATTTCTGGCTTTTCTCTGCTTCGGAATAATTTCAACAGCATGAGAATTATTCTGTGAAAACATAAAATATGCAAAACTGTCTGAACCTGGAGTCATTTAGAATCATATTTTTTTTTTCTTATTTTGTTCAATTCCACGTTTTATTCAGGTTTTTCTTTCTTCATGAAACACATCTGGTCATTTATATTTCAACAAAAAAATCATTTTGACTTTTTATTTTTGAAGTAATTAAATGTATTTGTATCAAGCTCTACATAATTATTCTTAATCAAAAAAATTTTTAAAATCATATTTTTAATGTTCTACTCTTCTATTAGTAAATTCATTAGCTCCTGGTAATTGTTGTCTTTTCCCTTGTGGTTTTGTAACTTATTTACTAACATTCTCTAAATTTTATGCTTAATTAACTCAATACATTTTGATCTTTAAAAATTAGAAAATTATTCAGTATTATTTATTTCACTCTAAATATAGCTTTGGTCCCATTCTATCTTTCCTATGGATTTTCTTTATTTTTAGTAGCTTCCTAATAGGCATATTGTAGTTTTTACAACCACTTGAACACAGGAATCACTTAGATAGTGTTTTTAAGTGTTTTTCAATTAGTTTATCTTTGCTTTAGTTATTGTACTTTTCAATGATTATTACCAATGTCTAGTATTACTTTATTGGGATAAGAGCTAATAACCTATCTGTTTTCTTCTGGAGAAAGCTTAGTACAAATTTATTGGTGACTTGCTACATTAGTGTAACTGTTATTACCCATAAGCCTTGAGGTCAGGCCTTCAATTTCTTGGGGGAGAACATCAACACACACACACACACACACACACACACACACACACACAAACCTTGTTTATTTCTCCATATTTTGAAGGGAAGAACAGGCTCATCCAAGGTTGGCTTTTTTGACTCTGCAAATCAGGTCTTTGTTGACCCCCCCCCCCACCAACCTCCCTATAAACACCTGAATTCTGTGGCTGGTCAGAGGCAGGTGGTGAAGTTTTACTTTGCCAGAATGATGGGTGACTTACTTTACAAACTGTGTCCCCTGTTTGGAGAGGCCCCTTGCCATCCCTAAGAGGATGAGTGGAAGAGATTATTTGCTACTGTTCTGTCCATGTGAGTTAGTGCCTTTCTTGGGTGCCAATTTGATCAAATTGAATAATAGATGAGAAAATGCGTTAAGAGTTCGGTACCACACAAACATGGAAAGACATTATTTAAAACTGAATTTGGAGAATTATAACAAGATGATAATATCAAACTGTAAGACTTATATCATTTCAGATGCTTTTCAATCCTTATAAGAACAACTTTTGCTTCTTACAGTTGTGTCCTTTGGGGAATTTGCCAAAGTATTTATTCATCTGTGATTTCATGCAACTATTTCAAACCATTATAGACTGTAAAGATCTGTATGATTTGGCAGATAAAATACTAAGCATCAGATAACAGATGAAATATTAAGGACTGAGGGAATAAATTTTGTGCTTGATTTCATAGACGTAACAGAACTGGTAAAAGAGCATGAGTTTGGCCTGCAGCTTCTGGAGTTAGCCCTTTGAAAGAGCTCAGGCCCACCACCTACCTGACCCAGCCCAGTCTGCTTGGGCTATGCACCCCCTGTCCAGATCTGCCCTAGTTACTCCACGTTTTCCTTTCGACAGCACTGCCATGATGGTTCCCTGCTCCATTGCGGTTTCTGTCTCCTCAGCTAGACTGTGGGCCTCACTGAGGATGTCTGCTCTCTCTGGGTATCTAGTCTAGAATCTCCTCAGAAAATGATCTTGGTGAGTGGACAGAATGATTCAGAGAGACAAACATGCACAGAAAATGAGTGGCTTGGTGGAAAGCCTGGTCACCATGAGTAGACCATCTGAGAGCTCTCAGACCCATTCCGTAGGCAGTATAGGCCAAGAAAACATGGAGTGCCGCAGTCCGGCTGGGCACAAATAACCGGGAGGTCACGAGCCACTTGTAGATTCAAACAGGAACCACTTTGTTGCCCGAACCCAACGGGAACTCCACCAGAACTCCACGGAAATTCCGCGAGAACCAACGGGAACTCCGCGTGAACTCAAAAGTAGCCGGCACCCAAGGTAGCAGGAACCGCCTTATTGCCGGACAGCAGAGGTTTATCTATACAACTGAATACACAGCTTGTTTCAATTTAGCATCATCCAGTTACAGCAATCAGTCATCATCTTAATAATTATACACAGCTTAACTTAATTATCATCATTTTATTGGCTCGCTGGCGTTATTTCTCAACCACTCCTTCTGGCAAAATGCCAGGCGCCATCTTGACTTGGTTGTGGCTCTCAACAATGGAAGGCATTTTAGCCATTTTTGTATAAAAAAGCATCCCCAAAATTGATAGCATGTAACAGTCAGCCCTTTGTTTTCACCATGAGTCAGTTGTGAGTGGCCCTGGGTTTGCTTCTCACCTGTGATCAGCTGAGGCTGGTCTAGGTTGGGATTGCCTGGACAACTGGTCTTCAAGCTGGTACAGAGCCTTAGATGGCTCTTAGAGTCTCATTCTTAGTGCAGATTTGTTTTAGTCAGCTGTTTTTCATTGCTGTGACTAAAAGGCCCAACTAAAACAATTTTAGAAGAGGAAAAGTTTATCTGGGGGCTCATGATTTCAGAGATATCAAACCATAGACAGCAGACTCCATTCTTTAGGGCTTCTGGTGAGGCAGAACATTATAATAAAAGGGTGTGGTGGAGGGAAGCAGCTCACATGATGACAGAGAGAGAGACTCCACCTGCCAGATACAAAATATGTCCCCCCCCACCGAGATCCAACATGGCAGTGGGCGCGGAGAGATCAAGTCTCTGACCTCTTCAGCTGCACGGGCATAGGGAGTCTTAAATCATCTAAATGCTGTTTGCTCAGGATCACTAGGCAATGCTGAGCTGATGTGGATCTGGGGCGAACAGGCTGCGCCTCTCAGAACACACACCAAGCCCAAATCAGCTGAATTCAAGCTCCCATTTGCCTGTGTCTCTCAGACAAACTGCTGTGACTCAGCACTAAACGATCCCACTGAAACAACTGGTCGGCCCTTCTGAACCTGCGGAGGTTAATACCAATGGAGCCTTCATAGGTAGTGGCCACAGGATTGAGACAGGGCTTGGGAGAGCTGGTCAGGACCCACCCGTTTGCATCGGTCACCTGGCAAAAGGAACGAACTGTCGCCACTCACTTGGGATACCACCATGGCAGAGAACTGACGTCACCAGAACGCGGCGGAGGAGATAACTTTATTGAAACCAGCGGAAGCAGGTGTATAACGCCCTAGCCTTCCCTCTTCACACAGCGGGGAAACCTCAAGGGCCCCTCCCAGCTCTCCCGTGAGTGCGATAGTCAGACCGAGGGAATCAGGAGTGGCCAGCGCGGGACCCGCGGCTCGGGACCCCGGCAACCACTCTCACCAGCGCTGAAAACTGAGGTCTCTTGCACCAGCTCCCGGGGGCGTGGCTACCAGAGGGCAGGCAAAATATGCTGAGGGTTCTCAGCCCCAAGCTCCACAACCTTAGGGTCTGAGGGAATGGCAAGCAGGGAGAGTGTGCCCAGTCGTTCAGGAAATTGGGGCTCCTGGGAACAGCAGACCTGGCGTGTAGCTGGTATTGTGTTGAGCGTCACTGGTGAGGGAGGCCTGGCTGGAGGAAAAGTGGGGAAGTGACTAGACACAAGAAAAGGCCCTAGGCACTCAGGATTGGAGACCCGCCCAGTCGGGGAGGAGGAGCTGCTGCACAGTGATTGGTTCCCACGTATTGAGAGGAGAAGCTTGGCCCGGTGGGCACAGCTCCACCTACTGGAAGAGCAGTTAATCGAACTCTAAGACTGCATTTTTTAAAATTTTTTTTTTGGGGGGGGTTCATTTTTATTTTTTAAAATTTTTTAAATTATTTTTTTATTTTTAATTTTAATTTTTTCTGATTATTTTTTTAAAATTTTTTTCTTTTTTATTTTCTATTTTTTTCTTTTGTCTTTTCATTTCTTTTCAATTTCCTTATTCCCCTTTCCTTGAATTCTACCTGTTTGCTCTCATTATCTTTAGTGACTTCTTCCCTTCCCTTCTAATACCTTTCCTCATAAGCACCACGACACTGTTTATGTGTAATTTACTAAATATGTATAGGTCAATGTTCCAAGGCATTATATAGTGCTACCAAGTCCCTAGCTACCGCCAAATATTCCAGACCATTCTCCTGTTAATATCCCTCATCAGTAGAGCAACCCTCCAAGGTTGCCAAGAGATACCAACCTCAATACCATCACATCATTCGACCGAAATATAAGTCCAAAGACCAAACCGCAGACGCTATATGCCATCAGAATCTGTACACAGTTTAGGAAACAAATGAATCTGCATCAAAGTGCCACAAAACTCATCATCTCTAGTCATAGTCTTCCATCAAAAAAGAGAGACCCCAGAGATACACAAAACCAAATAAATTTATAGGAGTAAACAGTAACTCAGCAGTCAACTAGAACAAGAAGTAACATGAGTAGCATGAAAAAGCAAGGAAGAAAAGGAGTACAAACAATGCAGGACAGCCTAAATATACAGGAGGACCTAGAGGCATCAGAAAAATGGTCAAATAAAGAACTCAAGGAATACCTTAGACAGATGGAATGGAATCTTAAAGAGGATATAAGACAGCAAATTCAAACGATGAAAGAACACATTGAAAATGAATTCCATAAACAGATAAAAGAAGCAAATAAGCATCTTTATCAGGAGATAGAGATTATAAAAAAATCAAACAATAATTCTAGAAATGAAGGAAACTATAAACCAAATTAAAAACTCAAATGAGAGTATCACTAACAGAGTGAAGTAAGTAGAAGCCAGAACGTCAGATAATGAAGACAAAATATATCAACTTGAAAAGAGTCTAGCCAACTCATAAAGGCTGGTAAAAAAGCACGAGAAAAACATCCAAGAGATATGAGATAACATAAAAAAAGGTATAGAGGTTCAAACCAAGGGAATGAGCAACCTGTTGAATTAAATAATTATAGAAAACTTTCCAGAAATAAAAAAGGAAACGGATGTACAAATTGAAGATGCATACAGGACACTGAGCATACAAAATCACAGTAGACCAATGCCAAGACACATTGTTATGAAGATATCCAATATACAGAACAAAGAGAAAATATTAAAAGCTACAAGAGAAAGGAGGCAGGTTACATTCAGGGGTAAACCAATAAGGTTAACAACAGATTTTTCATCACAGACCCTGAAAGCGAGAAGATCCTGGAATAACATATTTCAAACACTGAAAGACAATGGATGCCAACCAAGAATTTTGTATCCAGAAAAATTAAGCTTCAGGTATGACAACGAAATAAAAATCTTTCATAATAAACAAAAGTTAAAAGAATTTGCAGCCAGAAAACCAGCATTGGAAAGCATCTTGAGCAAAACACAACACGAGGAATAAATGAAAAACAATAACCAAAACCAACATTTGGAAGTACCTCAGTAAAGCCAGAGGGTGGGGGGAAAGCTAATCATGGAGAAACAAACCAAATTTATAAAAAAAAAAGATAAATAATCAAACATGGGTGGAAGTACAAACCATATATCAATAGTAACTCTAAACGTTAATGGCTTAAACTCACCAATAAAGCGACATAGGCTGGTAACATGGATTAAAAAAACAAATACAACAATATGCTGCCTCCAGGAGACACATCTGATTGGAAAAGACATACACAGGCTGAAGGTGAAAGGTTGGGAAAAAATATACCACACACACAGTCCTTGTAAGCAAGCAGGGGTGGCCATCCTCATATCGAATAAAATTGACTTCAAGACTAAGTTAATCAAAAGAGATAAGAAAGGACATTATATACTGTTAAAAGGAACCATTCACCAACAAGACATAACAATTATCAATATTTATGCATCAAATAAGGGTGCTGCGACATTCATAAAACAAACTCTCCTCAAGTTCAAGAATCAAATAGACCACAACACAATAATTATGGGTGACTTCAAGACACCTCTCTCACCATTGGACAGATCCTCCAAACAAAAGTTGAATAAAGAAACTATAGAACTCAATATCACAATCAATAACCTAGACTTAACTGACATATATAGAATATATCAACCATCATCAAGTGGATATACATTTTTCTCAGTAGCACATGGATCCTTCTCATAAATAGACCATATATTATGCCATAGGGCAACCCTCAGTAAATATAAAGGGGTGAAGATAATATCATGCATTTTATCTGATCATAATGGAATGAAACTGGAAATCAATGATAAAAGAAGGAAGGAAAAATCCTACATCACATGGAAAATGAACAATATGTTACTGAATGATCAATGGGTTATAGAAGACATAAAGGAGGAAATCAAAAAATTCTTAGAGATAAACGAAAATACAGACTCAACATATCGGAATCTATGGGACACAATGAAAGCAGTTTTAAGAGGGAAATTCATCGCCTGGAGGTCATTCCTCAAAAAAAGAAAAAACCAACAAATAAATGAGCTCACACTTCATCTCAAAGCCCTAGAAAAGGAAGAGCAAAACAACAGCAAATATAGCAGAAGGCAAGAAATAATTAAAATCAGAGCGGGAATCAACAAAATTGAAACAAAAGAAACTATTGAAAAAATTGACAACACTAAAAGTTGGTTCTTTGAAAAAATAAATAAGATCAACAGACCCTTAGCCATGCCAACGAAGAGAAGAAGAGAGAGAACTTAAATTATCAACATACGCAATGAAAAAGGCAATCTCACAACAGATGCTACAGAAATACAGAAGACAATTAGAAATTACTTTGAAACACTATATTCCAATAAAATAGAAGATAGTGAAGACATTGATAAATTTCTTAAGTCATATGATTTGCCCAGACTGAGTCAGAAGGATATACACAATTTGAACAGACCAATATCAATGGATGAAATAGAAGAAGCTATCAAAAGACTCCCAACCAAGAAAAGCCCAGGACCGGATGGGTATACAGTGGAGTTTTACAAAACCTTTAAAGAAGAGTTAATACCAATACTCTTCAAGTTATTTCAGGAAATAGAAAAAGAGGGAGCACTTCAAAATTCATTCTATGAGGCCAACATAACTCTGATTCCGAAACCAGGCAAAGACACCTCAAAAAAAGAGAACTATAGACCAATATCTCTAATGAACCTAGATGCAAAAATCCTCAATAAAATTCTGGCAAATCGGATACAAAAACACATCAAAAAAATTGTGCACCATTATCAAGTAGGATTCATCCCTGGGATGCAAGGATGGTTCAATATACAGAAATCAATAAATGTTATTCACCACATCAATAGACTTAAAGATAAGAACCATATGATCATCTCGATAGACGCAGAAAAAGCATTCAACAAAGTACAGCATCCCTTTGTGCTCAAAACATTAGAAAAACTAGTGATAACAGGAACTTACCTCAACATTTTAAAAGCTAGCTATGCTAAGCCTCAGGCTAGCATCATTCTGAATGGAGAAAAATTGAAGGCATTCCCTCTAAAATCTGGAACAAGACAGGGATGCCCTCTATCACCACTTCTATTCAATATAGTTCTCAAAACACTGGCCAGAGCAATTAGACGAAAGAAATTAAAGGCATAAAAATAGGAAAAGAAGAACTTAAATTATCACTATTTGCGGATGACATGATTCTATACCTAGAAGACCCAAAAGGGTCTCCAAAGAAACTACTAGAACTAATAAATGAATTTAGCAAAGTAGCAGGATATAAAATCAACACGCATAAATCAAAGGCATTTCTGTATATCAGTGACAAAGCTTCTGAAATGGAAATGAAGAAAAACACCCCATTCACAATATCCTCAAAAAAAAAAAAATAAAATACTTGGGAATCAACCTAACAAAAGAGGTGAAAGATTTATACAATGAAAACTACAGAACCCTAAAGAGAGAAATAGAAGAAGATCTTAGAAGATGGAAAAATATACCCTGTTCATGGATAGGCAGAACTAACATCATCAAAATAGCAATATTACCAAAAGTTCTCTATAGGTTTAATGCAATGCCAATCAAAATCCCAATGGCATTTCTTGTAGAAATAGATAAATCAATCATGAAATTCATATGGAAAAATAAAAGATCCTGAATAGCAAAAGCAACTCTAAGCAGGAAGTGTGAATCAGGCGGTATAGTGATACCAGATTTCAAACTATACTAAAGAGCAATAGTAACAAAAACAGCATGGTACTGGTACCAAAACAGGCGGGTGGACCAATGGTACATAATAGAGGACACAGAGACTAATCCACAAAGTTACAACTATCTTATATTTGATAAAGGGACCAAAAGCATGCAATGGAGGAAGGATAGCATCTTCAACAAATGGTGCTGGGAAAACTGGAAATCCATATGCAACAAAATGAAACTGAATCCCCCTTCTCTTGCCATGCACAAAAGTTAACTCAAAATGGATATAGGAGCTTGATATCAAATGAGAGACTCTGCGTCTAATAGAAGAAAAAGTTGGCTCCGATCTACATATTGTGGGGTCGGGCTCCAAATTCCTTAATAGGACACCCATAGCACAAGAGTTAATAACAAGAATCAACAAATGGGACTTACTTAAACTAAAAAGTTTTTTCTCAGCAAGAGAAACAATAAGAGAGGTAAATAGGGAGCCTACATCATGGGAACAAATTTTTACTCCTCACACTTCAGATAGAGCCCTAATATCCAGAGTATACAAAGAACTCAAAAAGTTAAACAATAAGATAACAAATAACCCAATCAACAAATGGGCCAAGGACCTGAACAGACACTTCTCAGAGGAGGACATACAATCAACAAGTACATGAAAAAATGCTCACCATCTCTAGCAGTCAGAGAAATGCAAATCAAAACCACCCTAAGATACCATCTCACTCCAGTAAGATTGCCAGCCATTATGAAGTCAAACAACAACAAGTGCTGGCGAGGATGTGGGGAAAAGGGTACACTTTTACATTGCTGGTGGGGCTGCAAATTGGTGCAGCCAATTTGGAAAGCAGTATGGAGATTCCTTGGAAAGCTGGGAATGGAACCACCATTTGACTCAGCTATTCCCCTTCTTGGACTATTCCCTAAAGACCTTAAAATAGCATACTACAGGGACACTGCCACATCGATGTTCATAGCAGCACAATTCACAATAGGTAGACTGTGGAACCAACCTAGATGCCTTTCAATAGATGAATGGATAAAAAAAAAAATGTGGCATTTGTACACAATGGAGTATTACTCTGCACTAAAAAATGACAAAATCATGGAATTTGCAGGGAAATGGATGGCACTAGAGCAGATTATGCTAAGTGAAGCTAGCCAATCCCTAAAAAACAAATGCCAAATGTCATCTTTGATATAAGGAGAGCAACTAAGAACAGAATAGGGGGGAAGAGCATGAGAAGAAGATCACCATTAAACAGGGACGAGAGTGGGGAGGGAAAGAGAGATAGAAGGGAAATTGCATTGTAAAGGAAGAGACCCTCATTGTTATACAAACTTACATATAAGAGGAAGTGAGGGGAAAGGGGGAAAAAACAAGAGAGAGAAATGAAGTACAGTAGATGGGGTAGAGAGAGAAGATGGGAGGGGCAGGGAGGGGAGGGGAGGGGGGATAGTAGAGGATAGGAAAGGCAGCAGAATACAACAGACACTAGTATGGCAGTATGTAAAAAAGTGGATGTGTAACCAATGTGAGTCTGCAATATGATATATGGGGTAAAAATGGGAGTTCATAATCTGCTTGAATCAAATGTATGAAATATGATATGTCAAGAGCTTTGTAATGTTTTGGACAACTAATAATAATAAAAAATATGTCCCCCAAATGCATGCCCCCAGAGACCTCCAGCCACACCCTACCTGCCTTCAGTTACCACTGTTCATCCCATCAGGGGATTAATTCATTAACTGGGTTAAGGCTCTCATCACCCCATCATCTTTCCTCTAAACCTTCCTGCATTGTCTCACACATGAGCTTTTCAGACACCTGATATCTAAACCATGACAAGTTGAAGTAATATAACCACCTGCTGAAGAGTGGAGAGTGGACAATGCTGTAAAAGCCCCATTCCACCAGCATATCTCAAATCTCTGTTTCCAGAACATCTAACAGCCCATTAGCAAAAGCAAGTCACATGGCCACTACTGATGTCAAAGGAAAACGCACTGTCCTGTGCGGGAGAAACCATAAAATTGCACAGCAAAAAGGTGTGGACACAGGAAAGAGTGAAAGAGTCAATAATTCACTCAACCAACAGAAAGATTTTCAGGCCCAGACCAAAAAAGGGACTGTAACTAGAGTTATATCATATGTATATAAAATGCTAAACTTAACCGTAATGAAATGAAGCAAAGGAGGAAATGCAGAGAGGTGTCTGGGGAGGAGGAGAAAAGTCGTCATCATCTTCATCATATCAATATTAGGCCTTTGATCTGAATTGAGACTCCAGTGAGGACAGCCTGTCCCCATATTCCATGTTTGGGCAATCCTGAACTCCTTGAGATATCAGGAGAACATGGTGCTCTGACCCTGGACGCTTCCAATGCACTGCTGTGTCTTCCTAGGATACCCTCTGATTCCTCAATCTCCAAGTCCTCATTTAATTCGCTCCTATCTATTCTTCCACACACTCTCCTAAAGGAAGCCTTCTTTAACTTTTGAAATTGCTCTTGGCACCCAATTCTTTATGCATCTGCAGCATTCTGTACACATCCTAGAACCTTCTATCCATTGTCTGGGTACACACTCCTGACCGTGTCTTTGGGACCATAATGTCCAGACCTTAATTTCCTCGCTTTCCTCAGGTCTTTAGACACTCTATAGACAGTGGATAGGCATTGACTGAGTGAGCAAATACCCTGAATCAGCTTCAGAACAAACTTATGGGATCAAAAGATGCTAAAGGAAAATGTAGGAGAAATGTGTGGGTCATTTTTTTTGTCACTAGCTTTTTGATTTTTGTTTTCAATACCAAATAAAAATTATTCCTGCAGAATAAGAAATCAGGTCTCAATGAATTTTATATTGAGTGTGTCTCTAGTTTTTTCATTGTTTTTGTTTGGTTTGGTTTGGTTTAAACTATCTGTCACTTTAGGAAGTTAATTCCTTATTTTTTTTTAAGGTTCTACTTTTTTCATGCATTTTATGAGAGGGTTGTTGCAGATTGTGTTAGTCACCTTTTCTTTGCTGTGGCCAAAATATCTGAAAAGAATGAGTTTATTTTGGGCATATGGTTTCAGAGGTTCAGTCCATGATCAGCCAACTCCATCACTCTGAGCCAGAGGTGAGGCAGAACCTGGTGGAAGGGTGACATTTTGTTCCAGCAAAGGGTGGAAGGGTGTGGCAGAGGTAAACTGCTCATCTTGTGGAAGCCAGGAAGAAAAGAACCAGAGAGCAAAATATAAGCTCCCAGGAAGTGTGACACTCTTTCTCTAGCCACCTCCTACCTGCCTGCAGTTGCCAACCAGTACAGTAGCTCTTTCAAATTATTAATTCATCCAATGGATTAATCCACTGATTAGGTCACTAATCATTTCACCTCTGAACATTTTGACATTGTTTCACACATGAGTTTTTTTGGGGGGAAACCTCATATCTAGACCAGAACACAGATTATCTTTAAATTCTAAAATTCTTTTGACATTTTAAGAATTATTGATGCTATTTATAGTTGAAGAGGTTACAGGATGGAGCAAATAGACTGAGCAAGTAGCTGAGAAGTGTTTATAAGAGAAAATAGAAGTTCAAATTAAATGACTAGATCCTAAGTGAGAATAATACCTCATATTGTTGAAGAGGATGAGAATAAAGCAACCTGAGTTCCTTATTAGGCACTCTCAGGCCTATTTAGCCAATAGCAGCATATTACGATTTTCCTAATTAGACATCATTGGCCTTAATAGTCTCTTTTGTGACTTCCATCTTCTTCCAATCTCTATTTATTAAGACAAATGCCAACTGTATTTTATTGCCTATTGATCGGATTGAGAGAGAGATATGGCATGTGCTGGATATAAACCCAGGAGCGCAGAAGGTGGCAGGGGAAAAGGCACAGCAAGCCATGTCCTAGGGGAAGCCAAGAATTACCCAGGAGTGGACCAGGCATGAGGCCTGTGTTGCCCAGGGAATCAGAGGAGGCTGTCCTGCCAAGACTTCGAGAGTGGTAGAAAGGAAGGTGTTGACCTAAGCTACCTGGGCTACCACTCCTGCCTGACCACACTTCCCGCTATTCGATGTCACAACTGCCTGAAACACATGACTTACACGTGTGGGAGATCACTACCGCAGGGCACCCGACAGAGTGGGAGAGCTCTCCCCTAGCCTGCATGTCAGTGTGAGGGAGGAACTCATGAGTTGTCCTGTTTGGGGGACTATCTCCACCCCAACTGATTCTCAGCCAACCAGGAGACATAAGCAAGGGTCAGGACAAAAATGGCCGACTTGATAGCAGGTGAAACTGGACCAGAGAAGTTGCTACGTAGAGAAGCCATAATACTTCCTGGTCTAAGGGGTCTGCTCACCTCCCCCACTCCTGCACTGACTTTACTCACTCAGTCCTACATGGGGCATCAGGGGACCTAGGGCTGCCCATTCCAGGGTAGAGCTTTCCTTGAAGACTTATCACATGGAAAAGAAGCTGGAGACACACGTGTCCTAGGAGCCAGAGAGTGCAGGAGAAGCTTTGTACCTGCAAGAACCTTTTCCCAAATTATATTAATCATGTAAGTCTCTTGTTTGGAGAGAAGAGAGAGAAGTGGAAACAACATGCGTATTCCTCTTCCCCAGGCTTCTAGAAGTGGGGGATGTCTTGCATGAGCCATTGGCGCACACGAGGAAAGAAAAAGAGTGAGCTTTATTCTCTAATACCCATCTCTACATTCCCCCCAAATTAAAGACATCCTGGGCAATTTCTAGAGCATCTTATAAGTGGGCATAAGAATTCATAAGATTTTCAGGATGTGAGGAGTCAGGTTGGAGATCTGGTGGTGGTGGGAGAAAATAGTACAAGATAAATGTGAAGGATTCTCCCCCAAATTCTCTGTCGGGGGTATTGTCCTCCCTCACCAGACCCCTGTGTTCCTTGAATGCCTACCAAGCTTCTTAAAATGTTCAGTCCCCAAATAAATCCAAACATGAAGGAATAGATGAAAATTACCCAATATTTTTTTCTTGAAGAGGATGATAAAATTAATATACATTATTCATAAGGATGAAAATTAGAACCAAGACCAACTATCCACACAATCTGTCAGCAGTTCTGACTTTATCATGTTGGCTGATCCCCCTCATCAACTACTGGATTGACATGGAAAAAAAGCTCCTAGTTTTCCTGAATTTGGGCTTTATATCTGATCCTGTCCCTTGGGTTCTATATTTTTGAAACAAAACACATTCACTGGAAAGTTAGTGAAGTGGAGGATCACCAACAGAGTTATTGGGAAACTGGGTTGTAACTGACTTGTATTCTAACTGCATGACCTTAGCTGAGATGTTCAATTTCTTTTGGCATTTCATTTATCTCCTCTGTAAAGTCAGAGACCTGAAAATGTCAAAAATTCCTTCCCAATTATAATTTTATGTATTACATTCAAGTCTATCAAAAGTCAATAAAAATGTAAAAATCGCATCATTTATTGTAGATAGCAAGCGCTAAGAGATTTACATGAGCTCACTCCATCCTTCCCACAACCGACCCTATGGGTAAGAACAATTGTCCCTATTTTATAGATATGTAAACTTGAGCTCTGGGGCTTCAAGTATTTGGCCCAGCATAAGTAGGAGAGCAGGGATTAAAACCCATGGCTTACTTCAAAGTTTATTCTTTACCATGCACTCCTCTAAAAGTAGTATTTACAAATGGTATTAAATTTTTAAAACCATGTACCTGAATTCCTGTGGTCCCATGGCCATCTGTTTTGAGTCCCAGTTTTCAAATGGCAGCTCCCAGAAGCTGAGTCACCCAAGGTCATAAAGGTCACTGGAATCAGAGCTGAAATGTTTCCTGCGACCCTTGGGTTGAGTGCTCCAAAGCTGTTTGTTCACTTTCTTTGAGGTAGACCACACATGGCCCCTTCTCCCACAGCCCTTTGTTCTTCAAAGAAACCCCAATCACCGGGGCAGGCATTCTGCAGCTACTTCTGACTCAGACAATTCCACTCATTTCCTGGGATGAGCTTTCTGAAATAACTCCTTTTATTTGACACAGTTCTATCTTCATGAAGCAGTGTTTGCTGCCTCTTTGATTACATCCATTAGCTATTCAGACACAGCTGCCCTTCAGAGAAAAACACGCCTCTGAAAGCCACAGATTCAGCAGCTGAGTCTGAGCCAAACCCAGGAGATCCACCCCCCCCAGGAAACAGTGGGTGATGAGAGCAAAACACCTCACACCCAAGTGGGAAGGGGCTTTGGAATCGTCACAAGTACAATCCCTCGTTTTATGGACGGGGCAACTCAGAATCAAGAGGGGACAGCTAAGCCAGGCAATGATGGAACCAGGGTCAGAAAGCCCCTTCTGGTGTAGAATTTAGTGTTTTTCTTTTGCATTCACTGGGATCTCAACAGCACAATGTGAGAGTCCATTACGATGTGACTTGGGAACTGGAAAAAAAAAAAATAATCAGCCCAATTCCTCACTTCCATATAGCTCTTTTGTGTCCTTATCTAATTTAATTTTATGGCTCTAACATGGATTTTGTTGTTGTCGTTGTTGTTGATTTGTTTTGCTGCAGCAGTGCACAATACCTAGATACGAATGGCTCATAACAAAAAAGATTCCTTTCCTGCTCATATACATGTCCAGTCTGGGTTGACTGTGACAGTTCCACAATATTTCCACTCCAGGATTCAGGCTGACAGAGAAACTGTCTCAAGGCCACAGATGGTTAATATGGGTTGGATTCCTCTTCATAATATGAGCCCTTTGGTTAAGAAGCATAATAGTATGTCTCAGAGATTAATAAAATAATTCAATTCACATCACAATCACAAGTCAGTCCCCTTTCTTTTGAAGATGTATAAGGACCCTCATTAGAGGACTAGGGGACCATTTTCCCCTATGTAAATGTGTGTGTGTTTTCCCCTGTGTAAATGTACGTGTGAAATCGGGGCATTAGCTTGACTATTGTCATGTTAAAGAGTTTTGTATAGATTTGCCTGAGATGAGTGACGTTTGAAGATCTTGACTATGAGCCTCTTAATCATGCCAGCTCAGCCTCCTGCTTCCAGTACTTTGAAAGCCAGTGGTTAATGAGGTCAATCAGGGCAGGTCAAGCCTACTACAGTGCATCTGGCTGGACCTGAGTCACAGACCTCAAGGAGGCCCAAGCTGGAAGGGCATGTCTGGAGGGCAACCAACTGTCCCAATTTTCCCAGGATAAAGGGATTTACCAAAATGTGGGATTTTCACTTCTAAAACTGGAATAGCCTGGGGGAAAACATCATGTCTACTCACCCTAGGCCTCAATCAATCCCCTCATTAAATCCAAACCTATAATGTTTAGATGGGAAACCCAAGACCAGAGAGGGCAGTAGTTGGAGTCCAAGGTTTAAACTGGAAATGGACATTGATGTCATATAACCTTAATGTTATTGGGACCTATTCTTCTTGTTGGTTTCTCCAACACTGAGGAAGCTCCCAAGAAGCAGGAATTCCCATTTTTAAAGTGGGGAAACTGGGAGGAGCTGGTAACCCTACTTAATGATATACTATGGGCTAATAGAGAAAATGAGACCCAGAGAAAAATCAGTTCCCCAAGATTACAATTAAAATAAATGTCAAACTGGCAACAGAAGTTTTCTTAACACCCAGACTCATGCATTTTCTGAAGTATAATACAGATTTTTGCGATTAGTAAGTATCTATTTATTCATGTTATTCAAACAGGTTTTCAAACTTAGTGAAAACTACTTGAACAGCCTAAGAAATGCCCTGCAGAATGATGGATCAAGGTGGTCCACTGCCCAAAAGCAGTTTTCTGAAGCTGGAAGAGTGCAGCCCTACTCTGAATCTCAGAGTCTGTCTTCTTTAACATCTTCAGACCCAGGAGACCACCTCTACACAGAACCCTGGTAAGACCTGCCACACACAAAAGAGAAATGAAACTACTCTCTTCTCCCATAACTGATGCCATTTGCCCTCTTGGAGTGCACAACTTACCAGGCAAATACACACAAACAGCTCCTCTTCTCCACGCAGGACTGACACCAGTAGATATAATCTCTTTGTCTTACCCAAATGCTATTCCACAGTTACCACTTCCTGGTGTCTGCCTTAATTTCAACACTCCAATCCTTAATGCACAAGATGTGTGTTATTAGGTTTCTGTGTGAAAACCCACATTTTTTAAGGGAAATGAAATGCATTTGGGAGTTAGCAAGTGCTAAGTTTGAATCATGGCTTGCCCACATACTGGCCGTTTGACTTTGATCAAATTATCAAATCTCTATGGCATTCAGTTTTATTACCTTAAACACTCTCCCAAGGATTTTTTTTAATTACTGTATGTGATACATTTATGAGCATAGTAGTTATTTAATAACTGGCAGATTTGTTTACCAATAATGTGTTGAGATAACTGATCACAGACTTCACAGTTGTGCTATATCTGAGTTTGAATTCAGATCTGTTTAGTTAGTAACATCATGACCAGGAGTAATGTATGCAAAATTTCTAGAGTTCCTTTTATCTGTAATATAAAGATTATAGTTTTGCTTGGCAAGG
This sequence comes from Callospermophilus lateralis, assembly GCF_048772815.1. NCBI lineage: Eukaryota > Metazoa > Chordata > Mammalia > Rodentia > Sciuridae > Callospermophilus > Callospermophilus lateralis. The sequence goes on from NC_135318.1 coordinate 10,041,753, forward strand.
TCATTGTGTTTGAGTTATTACAAAAATCTATGCTCTCAATTCACAATAGCTAAATTATGGAATCAACCCAGATGCCTATCAATAGATGAATGGATTAAGAAATTATGATATATATCATATACATTATATACCATTACATATAACATATAATTATATTATATATAGTATATATCATATATAATATAATGAATATATTATATACATAATATAATAATCATACATATTATATAATTATGTATACATAAAATAATTATATATATACACAACATGATGGAGATTTGGACCTACTTTTTCTTCTATTAGGTTAAAGGTCTCTGGTTTAATTCCTAGGTGCTTGATCCACCATGAGTTGAGTTTTGTGCATGGTGAGAGATAGAGGTTTAATTCCATTTTGTTGCATATGGATTTCCAGTTTTCCCAGCACTATTTGTTGAAGAGGCTGTCTTTTCTCCAATATATGTTTTTGATGCCTTTGTCTAATGTGACATAGCTGTAATTATAGGGGTTTGTCTCTGGGTCCTCTATTCTGCTCCATTGGTCTACAACTCTATTTTGGTGCCAATAGCATGCCATTTTTGTTACTATTGCTCTGTCGTATAGTTTAAGTTCTGGTGTAGTGATGCCACCTGCTTCACTCTTATTGCTAAGGATTGCTTTGGGTATTCTGGTTCTCTTATTTTTCCAGATAAATTTCATGATTGCTTTTTCTATTTCTATGAGGAATGTCATTGGGATTTTGATTGGGATTGCATTAAATCTATATAGTGCTTTTAGTAGTAGTGTCATTTTGACAATACTAATTATGCCTATCCAAGAACATGGAAGGTCTTTCCATATTTCTTTCTTTAGCGTTCTGTAGTTTTCATTGTAGAAGTCTTCCACCTCTTTCATTTAGTTGATTCCCAAGTATTTTATACACACACAAACACACACACACTCACACACACACACACACACACACACACACACACAATAAGATATAAAATGCTATAAAATGAAATTATGTCATTTGTCATTAAATGGATGGAAATGGAGAATATCATGTTCAATGAAACAAGATAGACTCAAAAACTCAAAGGTCGAATGTATTCTTTCATATGTGGAATCTAGAGTAAAATTAAGAAAAGGGTGAGAAAAGGATAAGATAACATAAGGAACCAATTAAATATAAATTAATAGATGAGTGAAAGGAAGTCTAGTAGAGTTGAGGAAGGTGAATGGGAGAGGGAGGGATAATACCGTGAGAAGTGGAAGGACATAAGCTGAAATCAATTCCCATGCATTCTCATGATTTGTTGGGATGAACCCAACTAGTATGTGTAACTATAAAGCTCTAATTTTTAAAAAAAGCAAGAATAAAGTGGAAAGGCCAGTTTGGTCTTAGGAAAAACTTAGCTACACTGTTCAAAAACCTTGTTAAAGACTTCTTTCACCTGAATTTTTTATCCTCTAAAGAAAGCATGGAATGTGAGGTATTTTTCTGACACCATTCCTCACCTTCTAAATAACCAACTGCTCACACCCTGTTCCTACCACAGCACAGAAAGAGGGAGCCACAGTAGAGCTCTTGAGTCTGTGGTGTCACTCGAACTCAGTCAAGTGTCATTGGGACTCTGAGACCAACTTTTTGTGGATTTTGTTTTAGAACTGGAGACAAAGGTCAGCAGAGGATGTTGAATATCCTTTGCTTAAAAAGAAAAGGTAAAGATTGGAAACAAAAAGACATTCTCAGCTCTAATAAAAGGACACTGTGGTGACAAACGAGCAATGACAATTGTTTAACTAGGTGTATGTAGAAATGTGACGTAAAAGGAGAAGTTCTTGTCTTCCAGCCAGTGCTGTGTAGATGGCAGCAGATGAGCTGGCCAAGTGCTTCTGATTAAATGTTGCTGATTAAAAGGAAAAAAAAATCCGCCTGTGCTCAATAATGCAGGGCTCACTGAAGATCACTAAAGAAGCGTGATCAAGATGGTGTTGGTCAGAACCTAGATTCTCTGATGCTGCCTTTGACCATTCCTCCTCCACAAGAGGCTCTCATGGAAAAAGTACACAACTAAAGCAGTAAGTGCCAAACAGATGCCGGCACTTTAAAATTCTTGCCATCTCAACAAACCCTGCGGCAGGACATGGAGCCTTCCTTCTGTTGGTGAAGCTGGCTCTGATGTTCTCTTCCTTTCGGAACTGCAGAGGAGCATCCTTCTGAGATTCTCGTCTGTAGCTTTTTCTTTTCTTTTTCTTTTGGTTTAAATTTGAAACATTTACCTTGTTATCTTTCATCCTCTTTCTATAGGCTGATACGGGTACATATCAGTTCCTATTGGTTCCATTGTATTTAATAAAATAGAAATTTATTAAAGAAGTCAAGCCTGCCTGGCTGGTAAGCCTGCCTATACCATTTTCAGAGACACTGAATCCTTGCGTGTTTCAAAACTGAAATCTTTAGCCGATGTCCTCAAGCATGCATCAGCTCCAGCTGTCACATCTGTATTCACACAATCTGTATTCACTCACACAGAATGTAGAGGCTGGGACCAAAGTCCCATTCCTTTATCATTTGGAAATGAAGCTTTTTCTCAGAGCTTTGCTTTCTCGACTTTAAGTTGAAACATTAGGCTGTGGGACTTCTAAATCCTCTTCCAGTTCTCAAATGGTGAGCTCAAAACACTGTAAATTTCCTGACTTTCTTTGTAGCTAAGAGACATTCTTATGTGAGCAGCAAGAGGAATGGGCTTTGGGATGTACTTTTAAAGGGGTTTTGCTCAGAAGGGAGAGTTTTCAGTTGGCTACACTAATGTTGTATGTAACATCGGGATTTCGTTGCTAAAAAAGAAGGGAGAAGAGATATTGGGTAAGCAACTTGGGGTTGCTGCCACAAAAATGGCCTAATAAATTCATAATTCCATTAATTTCCATAGACAAATCTCCCCCCAGTGTCTGCCTCTGTGGCTTTTAAAGCACAACAGCTGCATTTTATTATTACCATGGTTGGATCACTGCATTCTGAATCCTTTATAGAGTCAGCTGAATTTTGACAGTTGAATTCTTTGGGATCTGACAATATCCAATTATACATTCCGGGTGTTGGCTACTTTTGCACAGATATATGACTATTTGTGTTTATAATTCATATAATGCATACTCGTTTTGACTTTTTCTAAGTAGTTTTCATATGATGTTTACTTTGATGCATTCCACAGACGGAAAGCTTTTAAACCCAATTTCCTTCTACCTCAAAATAACACATTCCCAGCAGAAGCAGAATCACCCAGCACAGTTTGAACTGGGTCTGGTCGGGCTGCTTTATTAAATGGTCTGCACTATTGGATGTCATTTTACCGATACTTAAAACATTTTAATTTCACCGCTGTGTATAATATTCATTTCTAAAACATAATATATTTTGAAGTATAGTGATTCAAATAACCATAAAATAAAAGAGACTGCATTGTCAGCCATATATTTCTTCAGAAACTGTAGAAAAATAATGCAACCACTCCCAACCACTCCCAATAATCTCATATATTATTTTCATGAGATTTACTATATGGCTATTATACTCCTATTATCATCTTAATTTTAAACATAAAAATAAAAAACCCAAAACCTAAAAAGTGAAGAGATTTCTCCAAAGACAGCAGTTCCCACACCCCTTCTCTTTGCAGAACATCTGAAAATTTGGAACTCATTCAGTTTGGGGCTTTTTCTGTATTTGTTGTTGCTATAATGTGAATCAAGCACTTTTGACAATCCCTGTTTATGAAAAATGACTCATAGTTTTCAGCAAAAGCTCAACTGTGTACAGCACAGTATTGAGGAGAGAAAGTCAAATTTATCCTCCAAGTGAGAAAATTCTGGAGAAACAAAAGCTGCTCCCCAGAATCCTGCCTCAGTGTCCGGGGTGGTCTGTGCTTATTCATGAAGGCAGTCAAAAAAGGGAGAAGAGGAGATAATAAATGCAAAAGCCTTTCAGAAATATTCCCTAGCAATGAATTGAAGATATTTAAGTCATTTGCAAAGAAATCCAAAGGACCCCTCTGTAACAGGATACAGCCACTGGATGCGATAGTGACCTACAACTTAAATCATATCCCGAATGCTACCAAAGAGCCTTTCAGTGAGACTGGCAATGGGCTTTTCATTTTGTTTGTTTAGTTTTGATCTGTCAACAGAAGAGCCTTCATCTAGAGCCTTCTGCACACCTTTCCCATGCCGGGCAAGGAGAACACGGCCAGTGTATGGGCAAGATTGGCAATATGTCTCGGGGGTATTGGAAACCTTCTGCTGCCCACCCTTTCTCAAAGTGACTCCCCAACTCAGTCCTCTGAATTCAAGTCTTCCCTTAGAGAAGCAGTAATCAGTTCAATGCTGTGTCCCATACTAAACAGAGAGGAGAGAAAAGAAGAACTAGGGCATAGCACCCCTTATTCCAGAGTCTATAGGGAGCCAAGCTACCTGAAGGTCTGCCCTACTCTGTGTTCAGAAGGAATAATTCTTCTCTGGGTAGCCACCAACATAGTGTACCTGTAATGGTCACGGAGGAGGCGCAGGCTTTAAAAGACCCTCCTGAATGTGTCCACAATTGTGTCTTCACCCTCTAGGGATGACAATCTGGAAGTTACTTCTCTTAAAGTACAAAAATGTTGAAGCCCATATTTGCGGGGGCGGGAGTACCAGGGATTGAACTCAGGGGAACTTGACAACTGAACCACATCCTCAGCCTCATTTTGTATTTTATTTAGAGACAGGGTCTCACTGAGTTGCTTAACACCTCGACATTGCCAAGGCTGGCTTTGAACTTGTGATCCTCCTGTCTCAGCCTCCCAAGCTGCTGAGATTACAGGTGTGCACCACTGTGCCCAGCTAGCCCACTTTTGATGAATTACTTTTTAATTAAAAAGAAAGAAAAACTCTAGTCTATAATATCATTTGATCCCCTCAACAACCCCGTGAAGAAGGTACTATTGATGACGTTTTTCAAATGAAAAAAATGGAGGATAGGAAGTATCTCATTGTGGCTACAGGTCACACAGGCTGGTTTGGGTTTTACTAACCCCTACTATATCATATTATTTATGAAAAGAGATTCCCCCTTACATTTCTATTAAACATCTCAGCTCACAAAGCTTTCACACATAATCTCACCAACTCTGTTCAATTAAGCAGTATTTTTTTTTTTCTATCTCCAGAAACTGTCCTAGATTGAATCTGTTTCTTGGACTGATTGAATTAACCTTAAAGAAGCATGGGACAAAGCAAATGCATAAAGCACAAGTCTACTTTTATAAAAGGCCAGGGCAGTGGCTGTGACTCAGGACACTGTGCCACTGTGGGTCAGTCAGATCCTCTGAAGTCTCTCCAGAACATAACACAGAGATCAGATAAGATGGCAGATGTGCATATGTTTTGTAAATGCTCTACACATGTCGAGGGGTAAAACCATCAAAAGCAGAGCTCACAACATGTAGGGTTTTGAAGTATTAGCTTTTCTCATCTTCATAAGACCCAGCAAAAAGTAGGCCAAGTAAATTATTTAAATAAATGATCAAATGCACAAATAACAGTTATCTCATCAGGTGAGAAGGGCCTGAATTGGTGCTGAGAGAACAGTGTTTGGACAGGTGAGTGAGAAGAATCTGCTGCATTGTATCTCACCTTTACCTAGGACCACGGTTTTCAGGGCAGCTCCCTGTGCCTTTTCTGATTGACCATCCATCCTCCATTTTGAATCTAACTGTCAGTGAGATTATTAGGTCAATTGTCCAACACCCAGTACCAGCAGAGGAGACTTGAGCTTAGGTTAATGTGGTTTCAATTTCCTTGCTCATTTTCTGCAGTTTTCTGAACACAGTGAGGAATTCTAGACTCAGGTCCCTCACCAGCCACTGGTTCATTCTCTCTCATGCCCTCCATCATATAAGATTCGAGCATTCCTTAGGCTTGATTTTGTTTCTTCAGATTGTCTAAAATGTCTGTTTCTCACCTATTATACCTCCCTCTAAGGCCACCCTTGGACTCCACATCACTCCCTCTAATCCACTGAAGACTTCACCTACCTCACCACCTCTATTCCTATGTCGGTCCATGGTGATTTCAAAATCTAATAGATGATCAAACCAACAAGTTGGTCTCTTGATTTTTTTATCCCCAAAACTCCCATTTTTACTCACTCCCATTGTTGTATCCTTAGACTTTGTCATAGATGATGACATACTTCTCCCAATACTTCTATTTTAGGTCAGTTAGTCTCTGTCCACATATCTTTGTCCCATATTTCCTTCAGTAACTTGACCTCCAAAAGTTCTACGTCCCTAGCAATGGCATAAAACCCTCTGTCTTCTCTCCTCTTTTCCATCATACATCTTCTTACCTGATGTACTCACGTGGGGTTTTGACTTGTGGTCCACCAGTATGATGGTCTGTTGCATAAACAATCAACTCTCTTGCATCTCTCTCTCTGGCCTTGTAACAGGCCTATACTGGGTAAGCCAACTCTAAGTCTATTTTATAGCCACACTAAAGCAGCTAAAAAAGAATAGAAAACTGGGAACAAAACACTAACACATTCATGCCAATGAATCTTAATTTGAACTCGTGATCACAAATTTTGTGCCTTCAATGCTGTCCCCAAACACAAATACATTTCTACTCACCCTCTCATTCTTCAAGGTCACTATTTCACCCCTCATATTTCTCAAAATGCTCTAGTGATACATCAAAACACTTTATGCTTCCTCACTTTTAACAGCTGACCTCCACTTTGTTTCCCTAACAAATTGGAATGAGAAGAATGCCTACATTCTCTAAGGTTCAACCCATAAACTCATCCAACATTTGCACCTACTTCTGATTTCACGGAATTTTAACAACTAGTACAGCATGGATGTTAATCTATCTCAATAGATAGCAAGTAAAACCATCATAACAGTGCATAGCATGGAAATATCAGCCCAGTCTATACACATGTCCACTCCCTTCACTCCTTGACCTTGAGCAAGTTGTCTGTCCTCTTAGCATGGGCCAACACTGCCCTTTGGTGCTATATGACATCACTTCTCATCTACTCAAGAAGAGTACTTGTGCAAGTCTCATTTGTTCTTCTGTATCACAGCACTTTCCTCACTCTGTTGGTTTAACCCCATCTACATAGGAGCATACTGAAAGGTCTCTTGCCTTTAAAAAAGTGTTAGATTCTACCCCACCTCCTGATGTTTCTGCTTTCCTTTGCAACAGTTTTTGATTTTAACTATCTTCAGCAAATTTTTCTCCTTTTTCTCTTGAAACCATTCTTATTAGACTTCATATCTTTCACTCTGCTGAAACAGCTATCGTCAATACCTTCTTTTTGCTAAATTCAATGGCCAGTTCTCAGTCCTTATGTCGCTCAAAATCTTAGCAGCATGTGACAGATTTAATCACTCCCTCCTCTTTGAGACAGTTTGTTTAGTTCTTGGAGGAAGTATTTTTCTGGTCTCCTCTCCACCTAAGTCGCCTCACATGTTGCTGAATCATCTTGTCAACCTGATCTCTAGGTGTTGGGATGTTCTGGGGCTTGCTCCTCCTGCTTTTCTATCTCAAATCCAATCAACACTCCTTAGGTGATCTCATCTGAATCCTGACTCTAAATACTATTTTTCAATATGCTGGTGACTCCCAGTTTTAAATCTTCAATCATATTTCTTCTCTGAATTCATAATTTTTATATCAAACTGCTACCTCCATTAGCTCATCTATTTACCATCCTAAAAACCACTCTGTTCAGCAAAATACAATTGTTCCATTTCTCCTGAAAGCCTGCTGTTCCCACACAGTTCTCAGTTAAGGTGGATGATAGCTCCACTTACCTATTGCTCAGCCTCTTTTTTTTCCCCTCATTGTCTAACTTTAATCCTTCAACAAACACTAGGAGAACTATTTTTAAAGTACAGTCCAATTATACTACTGCTTTCTCTTAGTATGTGATTGCTAAAGCATCAAACTGTTTGGGTTTCTCTTCTGCTTAGAATCCTCCAGGATTTTTCCATCACATTTGGCATGAAATCCATACTGCTTACGTTAGTTGCCTGGCCGCCTGCTAGCCCTCTCCGCCCTAGGACATCATCTGGACTCTGCCTCCAAGCATACAACCACTGTTTTTTCTGACCATCCAGTACTTTGAAAGCCTTTCCAGCTTCAATCCCATCATTTTTCCTTCTCTTTGCTTCTATATAAACAGATACAACTCTCTTCTCCCAGATCAAGATGGAAGTATCATCACGTCTCTAGTATTTCTTCCATTGGCCACTCAAGTCTCTTCCTTCAGGAGTACTGTCTTCCAGGTGAGCTTCTCAAACCCTTCTCACCTGCTCTCTACCCCACCACTCCCTGTCAACTGCCCAAGAAATCTGTGGTTTGCTCAGTCTAAAGGGAGAAGAGGGTGGAGCAGAATCTCCTGCTCCACATTGGATCCCACATGCCTTGTGCAATGACTAGACCTCCCTAATGTGGAGCTCTTTTTATTAAGTCTTTTGAGAGCAACAAAAATCAAGAACTTCTCTAATCCTTTCTCCCAAGGCAAGACTTGATAATTCATCATATCATTTTGGGGGCCAAGAATAAATAATTTTTTTCTAGATAGGATTTTATTCTTGCATATATCACAGATATTCCATGTTTGCTGACATGACTGTTTTTCTTGTTAGAGTAGAAGGTCTTTGATGGGAAGACTTAACCCACAACTCTGTGCATACTAGAATTTAGATGGCACATAGTAAGCATTGAAATCATCAGAACTAAGGAATTGTTTTATATAAATAACTGATAACTAGTTCTATCCAAATAAGTGGCAATATGCACTGAGAGACATTGTTAGTTTTGCTATAGGAAGGATCACTGGTTTATTGTCTCCAGAGTTCTATTTTCTTTTTGCTCATCTCTTGCAACCCCCTTAACATGTATTCAATAAAGTTCATCTTCCACAGAGACTCAAATGAACGTGGGCACACCCCATATCTTTCTCTGGCTTACTCATCAGTGACAGAATTTCTCACTTAAAGTTGCAAACTCAGCTTCATTCAGATGTTAGAATGTGCCCAGTTCAAGATACTAGTTGAAAGTTGGACTTTTCTTCCTCTTTCCCCAGATTAAGACCTGTAACTGTAGCTGTATTCCTTAAAGGGAGGACATGAGATGGCACCAGCTCTCTCCTGACTCACCCTGATTAGCTAACTATTCTTTCCACCTTGCCAGTGAAAACCAGTGAGATGTATAACAAGGAAGTTCTCACTTGACAGGTGACTTCCTACTTCATGGCCTGCCTCAGGGTAGGTGGTCAATCTTTCTCTTGAGGTCATTTTGATGGGAAATCCCATGGAGGGACCCTCTCCCCCAGTGCTCCTGTGACCTCAACGAGGGGTACAGTTTCTTCTCAGGCTGGTCATGTGTGACTTCCTTCTTGGCTCTCCACACTGTCACTCACTTATCATCAGAAACATTCTGATACTAGATGGCGGCTAATTTGGCAGAAACCAGGACAAACACTAGCTTTCTCTTTCATGTCACCATATCTGATCCAGACAAAACAGCCACACACCTATTGCTCTGACACCCTGGAGAAAAAGATATTTATAAATCAGCCTCCGTGAGCCTACTGTCCAGGGCCACTTCAGCTTGCTTAGCATCTGTCCTCTTGTCTCTCAACTGCAGAAAATTCCCTCCAACTCTCCAAGTTGTCTCATGGGTGTATCCTCACCACACACACACACACACACACACGCACACACATGCGCACACACACACACACATGCGCGCGCGCGCGCACACACACACACACACACACACACACACGGGTTGATATGGAGGAGATCTCTTCCCCTTTCCTCTGGTGAGAATATACTCACATCATGTCAACTTCTCTTCCTAAAGAAAGTCTCACATATCCTCACTCCTTCATCACAGTAATTTTTGGTTATTGTTCATTCTTTATTGGGATGAATTCTTGCGTATCCAACATTCTGAATGGTGGCTTACTGGGCGCTGGAGTTTGGGATTTTACATTTCTCAGGACCAGCTTGATCCTGTCAAGCCCTATTTGGAGGTGGGTTGGTTGCATCCAAAGCAGCCTCTAGTCAAAGTACTTAGAGGCCATGCTAAGTACTGTGGCCATGCCCTCTGTGCCCTTCTGTGTTTTATAAGTTCTCTTCATTCAAGTGGTCAGAATGCAAACTATTCCCAATCCTCTAGAGGTGAGCTCCTGAAATTGTTCAGCCTTACAGAGTTTTAGCCCATACACATGGACCTTAATATTCAGACAGACATTATAGGGATCCTCTGCAGGTCTTTGCAGCACCTTCTCTCTGGTGCTCTGCCTCTGAAACTCTAACTGCCTAGGATTTTATTCTATCTTCTCAATTAGAGAAGCTCTGGGTTCTTTTTGGATTTCTCCCCTGGGGCCTGGAAACTTCCTCCAGAAAGAAAGTTGAGGTGGCTTTGGGGCTTACATGACTTATTTCCTTCTCTTAGAGGTTATATGGTCTGCACAGCCTGGTTGTCCAATATCTTGTTTCAGTATTATGACCAGTTTTCTAGTCGCTTGCAGAGGCAAAGCAACTCCAACAGTGTTGCCTCTTTTGAGGTCAGGCATGACCCCTCTTTGTATGTCTGATTTAACTATTCCATCCAAGCCGTGAACCAGTTCTCAACCATTTATTTTGTAAACTCTGCTTATGGTGTTCTGGCTTTGAAATTCTATTTTATCTCTGCTGCTTCTTGAGAAGTGTTAATTTTAACTCCCATTTAATAAGAAATCTGAAGGTTTCAGAGGTCTCAGTCCAGGGACAGCCAGTTCCATTCCTCGGGGCTACAAGTGCAGCTGAACATCATGGAGGAAGAATGTGCTGGAGAAAAGCAGCTGAGGACACGGCAGCAGAAAGCAGAGAGAGAGAGAGCTCTGCTCAACAGAAACAGGATATTTCTAAGGTGCGTCCCTGATGACCCACCTCTTCCAGCCACACCCTATCTGCCTTCAGTTACCAGTCACTTAATCCTTCTTAAGGGATTAATTCACTGATTAGCTTAAGGCTCTCAGAGCCCAATCCTTTCTCCTCTAAACCTTTGTGCATTGTCTCACACAGGAGCTTTGGGGGGGAACACCTCATGTTTAAACCATAACAAATAATGTGGAAAATTACATTTATTCACCTAGTAGATTTGGAGTTAAATTTGTCTTTACTTCAGTTGCTCAGTGACCATAGGCATATCACATGCCTGTGTCTCAGACTCCTCTTAAAAATGAAGATAATAACCCCTGCCCTACCCATCTCTCTGTTATAGATCAACTGAAGGCACAAGTGGCATAGTCCTTTGGAGTAGGGAGGAGCTATAACCATCTTTATGCTCCTGCCAAGTGTCAGTGACCACCCAGTGACTAACATGTATTATCTAACGCAGACCAGATAACTGTCTCAGGAACTGGTAGCATCACCCCCACTTTCACTGTGTTTATTCCCAAGACGACAGATGAGGGTGTGAAAGGTGAAGTCACTTGCTCTATGGAGGACCAGAGCTGGGATCTGAACTTGGTATCATGCCTCATAGTTTTAAAACTTACCTTTCTTGGACATAAAACGTTTCCTTTCCTTTGCCTCCAAATAAGGTCTTTTTTGTCTTTTATGGACCAATTGGCATGGCTGCCATTGAATGTGTCTTGTATCTCTGTAAGAACGTCTACCAATATATTGCAGTTTATTCTACATTTCACCTTTAACTTGGCTATTGTCAGAATCTTGCCTTCATCTCTCAGAAATACTAGTTTACAAATTCTAGCTGTGCCAACCCACAATTCTTATTAGGTTCCCTAACAGGAAATCTTAACAACTCCAGTCAAAATCCGATCGCTGCTTATCATAAGTTGTGAGACCTCTGTGAAACTTTTCTTTGCATAATATCTATCAACCCTGAAGTTTGCCTCCCATCAGCTGGTCAAACTCGTATCCTATATTTGCAAATCCTTTCTATGCTGAGCTGTAGAGTTAGGAAGAAAAGTTGAAAATCAGGCAAAATAAGGACTGGAGAAATTCAGAATAAATTTGAAACAAGACCCCAGAGAAGCTGCCTAGAGAAGAGGAATCTGTTCTGAAGGAATCCAAGAAAGAGGAAAAGAACTTGTGGTGAAATAGAAGGGAGATATATTTCAATTCAATAAGAATTTGGAGTGTTAGAGAAAAGACATTGATTTTTTTTTTTTCTTACTGAAGAAAGAATAGGGAGCATTGGATGATCACTTTGTGGGGGCTTTGGATACAGGGAGAAGAAGTCCTGCACTTGGCCCCAAGTGGTCCATGAGTGGGGTTCCCAGAGGTCTCTGAATTCCTTCAAATTATGTTTATGCATGCAAATGTCAGTTTGTCAGAAGAGGGGGTTTAAAGCTTCACTTAGATTGTCAAAAACCACCAAGACTAAAGCCCAGATGATAAGTCCCCTAAATAGAGATATCTCATTTGATGTCAGTTCTCAGAGGAGTTTCCTACTTTGGAAGGGAACATTAAGAACAAGCTTTTCTGAAGTCTCTCATAATTCTAACATGCAGTTTCCAAACTGAGGGCAGGAAGAACTAAGCAAATAAATCTTTAGGAAATACAGGTAAAAAATTAGGATCTTTGTCCCAACAATAATAAAAGGAAAAACTTAAAATATCCCTTGCTCACTTCCTAGGCCTACTTACATATATCAAGGTATTTCCTCCCAGAGAGAAGAACAAAATTAAAGTCTGCTTCTGGGCATTATCCAAAACATTCCATGACTAAATATCAGATGTTGAAAAAGTTGGCCAAAGGAACATGATCCCAGCATTGAAGGAGCTCACCAAAATAAACGCCCCCCCCCCAAAAAAAGCAAGTAAACAAAACAAGTCCAAATTAATATTTTCTTGAAAGAGTAGGGACTTTAAAACGTATAATCATAGTATTTAGGAAACATAAGCATCGAATTTAAAAATATCTGAGAATGTGAAGGAACATATTCCAATTGACTATGGCGCCCACATTCCTCTCCCTCTTGTGGTACTTATGAGTTCTAGTCCATCTGGTTCTCTGAGCCTTTCCCCATGACCCAGGCATGACCTGCCCTCACCCCAGCCCTCTCTCCTCCTTTCTCTTTACCTGCAAGTATTGTCCTCTTCTCTGATTTTGATGTGACTTCAAGGGTGCTCACTGGCCCTACCTGCAGAATAAAGTCCTTTAAGCGCAGTCACAAAATTTACATGACAAAAATGGAAATAGATCTCCAGAGCTTTCAACCTGTGAAATAGAAGGTTTAAAAATATGCCCTGTACATCTCAATTCCTCATTTAAAAAAAAAAGTCCATTTACATTTAAAAAAAAAAAAACTTCACTTCTATTCACCCAGGAGGATGACTCACCTACCTCACTAATCTCCTAAGACTTTTAAAAACTTTTTTGACCCTTAGTCATAATAAGAATGTTCTACCACAAGCTATCTTAGGCACCAAAATACCCAGGAATCTTGCAGTAATCGACAAATTATTAAATAGTAAAAATACAAAATATCATTTCATTAAATAGAGTCCATACATAATTTTTTTAAACTAAATTGTATGTGAGATCTGGGATTTCTGCTCTCAAGGTCAGGATCTGAAATTTCAGAGCAAATGTTACCCAACATTTCCTGGCTACAATTAGAAAAACTTAGTAGAACTGGATAGAAGCAAAGAAAAATAATTTTGCTTAATAAAAGGAACTTACTATTTACATATTCAATCCAAATAATTTCATGGTAGTAAATAATAGTTTTATGAGATTTTCATTGTTATGGAAAATCACCCAGCAGGACTACTTCAGTCCTGTAAGAGAGACTAACTTAATGGACTCGGGCAGGCATGTAGCAGTTCTATTTTATTATAAAAATAAGGATAACTTCTGTGTTCAGATTTCATTTTCTTAAATGACATGCAAGAAAAGGGATATAAGTATGTTGAGGTATCAAGACTCCAAAGATATAGGAATAAGATACCCACAGGAACATTAAGAACAAGCTTTTACTTCCAGAAAAGAATGTTAAAGACTAAAAAAAAAAAAAAAAAAAAAAAAGAGAGAGAGGAATTTTGGTAACACCAGCCAATTTGAGGACAAATACTTAAGATGATTCCACATTCGGGAAAGAGATTGTCCAGAGGAAATCTCTTTTTCACAAACTGACCTGGGTCAATAACCATTGGATTCCTCGGGGTTTATATTAAGATGTCAAAAATTTCTGTTAGCAATATCTAGACAGCACAATTTCAACTACCAAGATTATAAATGTTTTCAAAGACAATAAAACTGGCTTTTAATTTGAAAGATGCCCAAAGGGATTTTACTAAGGAATAAGAATTCATTTCATTGAGGAAAATAACTTACTTTGACTCCTTAGTGTCTTGATTATCATCCTTACTCACGTAATTACTTAGCTTGTCTGTTTAGGACCAGTTTAATGGGAGTTGAGAAGCTCTTGACAAGTGATGTTGCATAAGTTTAAAGATCTCTGATAGATTTCTTGTGATGTAAAACTGGAAACTTCTAGAATTTTTTTTTTTAAATCCTTTAGTGTAACTCGGCTAGTAAGTGAATTCATTAAAACTTCTCAAGGAAGTGAAAGCTTAAGAAATTTGAGGTCTTTGAATCCCATTGTTTAAGCATGCATGAGTTTCTTCTTCATGTGCCTATAGGAAAAGGGTATGTACCCACTTTAGGTATATGGATGGGTAACTCCAAGGAGGATTGTCTGCAGACACAGCATTCTAGGAAACATAGGTAGTGTTAAGTTAGGCTTAAGATGCTCAAATCCAACATTGCCTAGACCCACCTTGCCTTTTCTGCATGAGAAACCTCTATCCATCTTTTACAATACAATGTAGGAGTAGCCTCCCTTGAAGTCTTTTCTGCAGTCCTTCCTACACCCCAATGTGTGCATCTTGCACATCTCTTATCCAGTGTTCTCAAGAAACAGCATTGCAACTCTTTTTATAGGTCTTGCTACTTGGTTCGCTCTCCTTCATGCATTTTATAAACATTTATTAGACACCTGCAGTTCTAGGCTTGCCCTGAGGATTCCTCAAGAACAGACACAATATTTTATTCATCTTAGTCTCTTTAAGACTTGCCACAGTGCCTGGCTCCTGGTAGGTGTTCAGTAAATATTTGCTGAGTTGAATTCTTATCCCATCTCTGTTTGCCCTTATGTAAGATGGCTTCTGTTGGATCTGCAGTCAGATAATTTAGGAGTAAAAATTTATTTGGTGGCTAAACTTTCTCAAATATAAGCCACTAACTAGGGGTGTGAGGGGGGATTCTGAACATAGTATTTTTTATTAGTAGCATGAATGCAGCCACTTCTCTGTGGAATTTTACTAAAAAAAAATATTTAGTTGATAGTCTTATATCATCTTTAGTTTTTCACCCATATTTATGAATGAAAAAAGTTTATAATCTGAATAATCAATTTCTCTTTATGTGATCAATTTTCATTTCAAGGAAGAGGGGGGAACCTGAGTAAAGAGGGTTCAGAGTTGGAAGTACCATGTCAGTTACAGTTCTTTCTCACACTGGCACCCCACAGGCTAAGCTAAGCAGCTCTCTAGGAAACTGCCCTGCAGGGAATTTTCCTCTCAGAAAATACTGCCTTCCCTATGGCCACACGAGTGAGGAGCTCACTTCTGTAGAGGTAATAAATAGGCTTATTGCTTTCTGCACTGATCACAATATAAGTGTGGGTGAAGGGGTGGGTGGGTGACATCTCCCTGAGATATGTTTAGAAACTGTGCACATTATGTTCTACCTCATTAAATGAGCACAGCACACATTTGATAGGTATACATTTGGCAGTAACTGAAATTTCCCCTATACTTAACAAAGCTCTTCTTTCTAAAATAAATATAATTTAAAATCTCAAATAGAAATCCGATTCTTTTCAAAATGTAGAACTCCGTTATCACTTCCAAGTACAAAACCTGGAATTTGAGGTCCCATGTTACTGGACATTCCCAGGCTATACCTAGGAAAGAGTGTCTTAAATCAGACAGAAGTAAAGAAAGTTGGTCATTTCACTACTGGAAAGCAGACGAACACTAAGGGCCAAGCCTGAACCCGGCCAGTTGCTTGGCGTGCACGCGAGCAGGCCAGGTACGTTCTCTCCTCTTCCTTCAATGTCTTCACCTTTGCTCCCTATTTGGGAGCTCTCCTGCCCACGAGAACTGACATCACGGCTCCACTCATGTTCCTAGGCCACCGGGTTCGCTGTCCCAGCCTGACTTTATTCTTTACCAAGAAAAAGACTCAGGTCTAATAACAAATCAATGAGGAATTTTTTTCCCCCTAACGTGACCATTTCCTGTCTCAATACCAAGTAATGATTTTCAGTGGAAATAAACAGATGGGAGAGTTCACAGAGATCCTAAGGTATAAAGGCGACAGGCAGGGAACGGGCTGGGATGGAAACAAGGGTTAGATCAGGGTGAGAGCCCAGATATGATGAATAACTGGAGCTTTATGGGCGGAGAGTTCCGGATGTGGGAGGGAGAGAAATTGATGATAGGGCCTATGAACAGGCAAGGATCCCTTTCTCCCAACCAGCCTGAGGATAAAGGCAGGAGATAAGCCTCAGCCGGACCACTCCTAGAAAAGAGGAAACAATTGTGCACCACCTGAAGCCAGAGGCTCAAGATCTGGAGCTGAGTCCCTCCCTGGTCCCTGGGAATTGAGGGACTCCCAGGAGCTTGAGGCCAGCCATGGCTCCTGTGCATCTGTCAGGATGGAAACGAAGAGTCAGACACTGAATCCGTCGTGCTTGGGCTGTGGGGCATTTGTACTGCACAAGTCCTCTTGGCCTGCGCTTTGCTAGGCCTTGAAGGGCACACCTCTGAGCCAGGATACAGGGCCAGGAGGGCTGGAAGGCTGTGGAGACATTTGGGCTTGGCCTCAAAAGAACGGGAATAATTTTCATACAGGGAGAGGGGACAAAGGACTCTCCAAGCACAGCCAAAATACATCTGTGGTTACAAAGAGACGGTGGAACAGGAGGCAAATTGGGAAAAGGAAGCAATCCATGTTTACCGTAGAAAAGAGCTCACGTCTGCGGCAGTGGGAAACCAGCCTGGGAGTTGTATTGAGAGGTAACTGAACGTGTGGCTCACCACATGCTCCATGGAGACCTCAGGACTCACTGGAGGACTGTGAAGAGCCCAGAGGGCTATTTCCATCGCTTCTGTAGCAAGTTACCAAGTTAGTGGCCTAAACAACACAAAGCGATTGACTCACAGTTCTGAAGGTCAAAGGCCCCATAAGGCAAGGAGTCATCAGAGCTGTGTTCCCTGTGGAGGCTCCTGGGGTGCCACGGCCTCACGTTCTCCTTCCAGAAGTCACACGGGTCACGGGTCACTGGCTCATGCTTGGTCTGTTCCTTGGGTGCCGCAGTCCCGCTGCAGCAAAATAACCCGGGGGGGGGGGTGACGAGCAACTTGCGTAGATTGATACAGCAGGAGTGGGAGCCGTTTATTGTAGGGCAGGAGGGGTATAAATACATTCCACACAGCTTATCTTAATTAACATAAACTAGATACAGCAGTCAACCAATAAGGAATCTCCACACTTAATGGCTCGCTGGCGTTACTTCACAAACCACTCCCTCTGGCAAAATGCCAGGCGCCATCTTGACTTGTTTACTGATCCTAACACTTAGGGCCAGCCACAGCATTGCTCTGCTCTCTACCTCCAGTCTCGTGCTTTCCTTCATAGGGACTCTCGTGATCACAGAGGGCCCAGATAATTCAGGATCATCTCCCCATCTCAAAATTCTTAACTTAATCCCAATCTGTAAAATCTCTTTTGCTACCTGTAAGGCAACATTCACAGGTCCCTGGTATTAAGATATGAATAAATTCAGAGATGCTGTGTTTCCAACCACAGCCAATTACCGCCAAATAAACTGAGGTGAAATAATATGAACAGCAAACCTTTGTTGAATACATATTCTATGCCCAATACTCCACATGTTAGCTTACTTAATCATCAGAGTGACCTAGTAAGGTGTCTGAGACACTAGTTAAGTAACTTAGTCAAAGCCGCACAGCTGGGAAGGAGAGGGACAGGGTACCAGCATCTGGTACCAGAAGCCACAATTGTAATAACTCATGTTGTCACTTCTGACGTCATGTAGAAGAGATCTGGTGAACTGTTTGAATAATAATTTTGCTCTAATCTTACTGCTTATTTTCCTGTTATGTGTTTAACCCCTGCCTTCATTAGCATTGGAAGATTATTCCAACAGAATATATGTACTGCTTGCCCACATTCATGCCGTCAGCAAACTATAACCCTGTTACAGAACAATAAGATAACCCCTGTCTCACAGCCCATCAGAATCTGAAGCTCTGGTCTAGGAACTCTTTAAACACTCAGGTTGTGGTACAGGCTAATATATCTACTTGGAAGAGAAATGGTAGTTAATTGCTTTCCATTTTCCTTCCCCCTAAAGTGAAGCATTGGAAGAAAGGTCTTAATGGCTTCCTCTGAAAACCTGATTTCCTTGCATTTAGGGATGGTTTTGATATAAATTGACTTCCTATAGCTGCTAATGTTTGTTAAATACAGTGGATTCTAGAAGAAAATGAAAAGGCAGAGAAAGTAGCCCAGAAGAAAATTCACAATGAGCTGCTGATAAGATGCACAGGCTATTTCTGAAAGAATCTTTAGAGTTGGTGGAATTAAATTACTGCTCTGGGTATCTATTTTTTAAGGAAATGTGTATTTGCCTAATCCAATTTCAACATAATTCATATCCCTGTAACACTCCGAGAATACTGGCATATGGTTACATGAGATATAAATTGGGAGTATGATTAAAAATCACTGGCGTTTCGATTTCAATTATATTACACAAAATAGACTCCAGGGAAAAACTGCATGAGCAAGACCACAATCCACTGCAGGATGAGAGTGGAGAGAAATCTACATGAGCACACGTGTGTGCATACACACACACACACACACACACACACACACACACCCTTCATAGACCTACGAGGCACCTAATTCTCCAGGTGAACTCCTGGCATTGCTTTGTCTCCAGAGCTGGCCAGCTCTACTTGGTTTGACTTGAATGCAGAGACCAGAGGTTTTCAGAAGCCATCTGTGAATATTTGTGCTGAACAAAAGAACAGTCCAGTTTTCTAAAAATTTTGGCATCTGATCTGGGATCCAATCCTGTTAGGATTTGACTTGGGAAGTTTAGATAATCTGTCTTTAAAATGACCTCAAAGAACCATTTTGCAGACTATGTGAGAAAATGCAAATAGCTTGACACATAGTAGGCACAAAACATAATGATGTAAGTCAACAAAACCTGACTAGAACTTAAACCAGGCAACTTTTTACTCATTTTTGTAACCCTAGCACCCAGCAGGATTTCTGGCACATGCTAAATGCACAATCTCATTGCAGAATTGAAAATGGAGATTCAGACTTCCCTGTTTCTACATGCAGTCCATCTTTAACTCTTCTTGGGGATATTTCTCCCAAGTGATATAAAAGGGAAAAGGTGAACAGGAATCATTACAACTATTAAGAGGAAAAATAAACTCTTCCCTCCTTAATCTTGACAGATGGGAATTTCAGGTTCCTCAATTTGTTTTAAGGAGTTAATAAGGAGTTCATAAATCTCAATTACCTCTGTGAAGTTAAAATAGCCCCAGGTCTGCTAGCATGATTCCAATCTCTGAACAGCACTGGTACCTTTATTAAAAGACTGGAGGAGGAGAAGGGCCAAGTCATATTTCAACCTGGAGCTGACATTACAGCAGCAAAATTTCCTTCTCATTCTGGCCAGAGTGAAGGAGGAGGGCAGGTCACCCCCAGGAGGCTGGGTCTCCCATTAAATTGTGAATTGTAGGCAGTTGAGAATTGGCCTCATGGAGCTCCCACCATTGGCCAGTTTCCATGCATGATCGTTGAAGAAATGAGTTAATTAATATTTATGTCCCTGACAGAACTCATTGTCTTTGCTTTCCCCAACATGATACCATGCATGATATACCTGTGCCTACATATCTATATCCATCTATGTGTGTGTGCGTGTGTGTGCGTGTGCGTGTGTGTGTGTGTGTGTGCATAGATACATTACATAGAGTGGGTGTGGTGGTGTGTGTTCTCTCTAAGTTTTCCAGGTAAATAAGTCATGGCACTTCTTTCCATCAGTTGCTAAACATTCGATCCTCCCTGGTTCTGGTTGATTCTGTTCCCCAGCATTGCTGAAGTCTGCTCACTCTTTCATTGATCGGCCTCCTACCTACCCTTCCGAGCTCATTCCACATTCTCTGCTCACTCCTTGCTCTCCACCCCCAGGCTGCAGCTCAGGCTGCTTTCTCTACCGGGGAACTTCCCTTTCCAAACCTCCTCCCCTTATATAACGTTATCCAGGTGGAAGCTCCAACCCGAATCCCCAGTCCTACTCCGCTTCTAAACAGAACGACAATTTATTTTCTCTGCTAGCGTTCATCACGTGGTTCACAACTCAGTTTCCTTAATGGTAAGAATGGTATGGCAGTGCCCACCACAGAGTTATTATGAGGACCAAAGTATATGAAATACTCAAGTGTCTGACCAGAGCACTCACTCAGAAGTTACTTGTTATTGTTGTTGCTATTACTATGACAGTGTTTTTATCACCTCCCACTAGAATATTAGCTCTCTCGGCACAAGGACCACAACTTGATCATCCCTCTCTGTGCTACAGCCCCAGACCCAGCGATATTCATATTTTAGTGCTCAGCAAACATTCATTAAATCCATTCTGAGCTCCTCTTCTGAGACCCCTGCTGCCCACAGTGCACTCTGTGGTCCTATGAAGAAGATGATCATCTCCACAATCAGGATGATAATCATAATAATTCACAGGACGGCTTTGGGGATTAAACCAAACAATTTTACAAATTATGAAGGGCTACACAAATGCTAGCAATTCTGTAGAAAAAGAGAGCCCCATGAGAGAGATCTTAAGGGGTGGACCTGCTGAAAGTTAAGTTGAAAGAGGTGAGAATTTAGGGGTAGGAAGGTTGCTCCCCTGTGCAGAAGTCTCAGGAAGGGTCCCCTTGTCTAGAGGCAGACAGGGGCCAGGCTAACCCACACAGCCATGGCTGTGCTGTGAGGACCAGCAAGGGGCCAGTGCTTTGCTGGCTAGAGAAGAGTGGGGACTGGTCCCCTGCAAGAAACCAGTGAGGAACCTGTAGTAGAACCAACACAAGGAGAAGGAGCAGAGGAAAGCTTAGCATGAGAGAGAGCCCTGGGGTTCTGTTTGCGTGTCAGGGAGGGTGTGTGATATGGACAGACACAAACTTGCTCACGAATTGAAACTGATTATATTTTAATCATGACACTGGGCTCTAGTGCTGTAGAGATACCTTGGGATAGCAGCAGAGGCTTCACAGAAATGATGATTCCTGTGCTGGGTCCTAAAAATGCAGTTCTGTGGTAAAGGGAGGAGGGGCTGACCAGGCCCACAAGCAGCAGGAACAAAGGGGAGGGGAGCTTTGTTCTGGAAACCAGGCAGAAGCAAGGGCAGGGAGGCTGAAATGATTGGCAGGGGATTTTTTTTTTTTTTTATAGATTGCGTAAACAAACAGGCTTCCATTTTCATATCAGATAAAGTGAACTTCAAGCAAAAGTTACCCATAAGGGACAAAGAAGGACAGTTCATACTGCTTCAGGGAATTATACATCAGTAAGACATAACAATTGTAAATATTTATGCCCCAAACAATGAAGCATCTATGTACACGAAACAAACCCTTCTCAATTTCAAGAATCAAATAGACCACTACACCATAGTACTGGGTGACTTTAACACATCTCTCTCACTACTGGATAGATCTTCCAAACAAAAACTAAACAAAGAAACTATATAACTAAATAATACAATCATTGATTTAGATTTAACAGATATATAGAGAGTATTTCATCCATCAAGGAGCAATACACGTTCTTCTCAGCAGCACATGGAGCCTTCTCTAAAATAGACCATATCTTAGTCCACAAAGCAACTCTTAGTAAATACAAAAAGAGACAGAGAGAGAGAGAGAGAGAGAGAGAGAGAGAGAGGTAGTACCCTACATTCTATCGCATCATAATGGAATGAAATTAGAAATCAATGATAAAATAAAAAATAGAAGCTACTCTAACACCTGGAGACTAAATAACATGCTATTGAGTGACAAATGGATAGCAGAAGAAGTCAGGAATAAAATTTTAAAAAATTACTTAGAGGAAAATGAGAACACCAATACAACATATCAAAATCTCCAGAGTACTATGAAGGCAGCGCTAAGAAGAAAGTTCTTTGCATTGAGCTCATTCATTAAAAGAATAGAAAGTCAATGAATAAATGACCTAACATTACATCTGGTAGAGTCTTTTATGAGAAGTAATGTCAAGGGGGTTCCACCTGTAGGAGACAGGAGCTTCCTTTAACCAGGAGAGTAACTGGAGAATAACATGAGCACATTTGTGATTTTATAAAGATCACAATAACATGGAGCCAGTAGATGCTCAAGTCTACATTGTTAGTTAATAAAACAATGCATATTTAGAATATTCTTGAATCCTTTAAGCATCCAGTGCAAGTTAAATAAGGTGCACATATACAAAATAGTTTCTCAAAGGCCAGTAAAATTTTTAAAAAAAAATGAGTTGAGCTGTAAAGAAACATCAGAGAAGAGAAATATCAGTGAAGAGAAATCTGAATAATTAACCTCTCTAAACCCGATTCTCATCTGAAAAACGAAGATGATCATAGAACTAACCTTACAGGATTGCCAGGAGAGAGTGCCTGAATGCATGCAAAGAAAGAAACTATAATGCATAGCACATAGTGAATTCTTAGTCAATGCTATCTATTCAATGGCAGGAGAAGAGCATATTTGTGATGCACCGGAAAATTACAGAATTTGGGTTAAATTGAATTAATATGTGCAGGATTTAGCACAAGCTAATCTTACTAGAACATCTCTTTTATATACTACAGCATATTATACAATCCCTGTAACGGATCTGGGGTTTAGATACTTTATTATTTCAAATTTTATACATGAGAAAACTGTTTTAGAAATTCCAAGTCATTTGTCTC
Organism: Callospermophilus lateralis; assembly: GCF_048772815.1. Classification (NCBI taxonomy): domain Eukaryota; kingdom Metazoa; phylum Chordata; class Mammalia; order Rodentia; family Sciuridae; genus Callospermophilus; species Callospermophilus lateralis. The sequence continues at coordinate 10,064,895 of NC_135318.1, forward strand.
AGAATGTATAGGCATCAGAGGCAAAGCCAGGATGGAAACAAAACTCTGATTTCAAAGCTCTTTCTTCAATCACTATATTAGTCCAGTGCTGGCACTGGCTTATTGTAGTACCTTGGGCAAACTTCAGCCTATATGGGCCAGTGTCTTTGCCTACTTCTTACACCTCCTGGGTTTACCACCAGATGTTATTTTAGCCTCCACTGCAGTTAGGATTGGTGATAAATGAGTTCTGATCAATAGAATGTGGGCAGAAGTAACACGCTATAACTGAAGAAGCATGTTTATGCTTGGCAAATCACCAAACACATTTAAAATCCTTATTACACTTACACTATTGAAATCTTACGAGCAGTGTTCTCCAAACACAACAGAATTGAACTAGAAACCGAAAGAGAAAATATTTAGGAGTATTTCTAAATATTTGAAAATCAAATAACACATTTCTAAGTAATTCATGAATTAAATAAAATGTCACAGGGGAAATTAAAAATATTTTTAACTGAATTGATAGTACAAACAGAATGTACCAAAATTTGAGGGATGCAGCTGGTATAGTGAATTGAGGGAACTCTTATGATTTCAAAACTTGCACCAGTAAAGAAGAAAGATTTGAAATCTGTGAACTTAGAGTCTAAGGAGTAAGAGAGGGTAGCAAAGTAAATGGAAAATAACTTTTAAAAAGGACAAATGAATAAAAGAGAAAATGAAAACAGACAAAATAGAGAAAATGAACCACGTCCAAAGAATTTTCCTTGTAAAGATTAAAAAAAAAAATGAAAACTCCTCAAAACCAAATAATTTTAAAAGGAAGCAAACAGAAATCACCATTATCAGCAATTTATAGGATATTATGAATAACTTCAATAAATTATATGAAATAGAGAAATGCCTCAAAAAATGTAATTTACCAAGCTGACACTTGATGAAACAGAAGAATTGAAAACCACAGTACCAACTAATGAAATTAAATTACTTATTAAAAATCTTCCCATATGATAATTTTAGATAATTTGATAATTATTAGTTTATTACCCAGATAGTTGGACTTGTATATTCTATCAAACAGGAAGAAACCAAACCACTATCATTCAGCCTCAGGAAATTGAAGAAACCCTTCTCAACTCATTTTATGAGTAATACAGCTCAAATATTAAATCAAAGATTGTATAAAAATTATTCTTCATGAAAAGTTTTAATATTCTTCATAAATACTTATAAAAAAACTCAGAACAAAGATCTAAAATTTAACCTATGATGCATAATACATTATGACAAATTAGGATTTAGCTTAAGAATGTTATGTTGGTATAACACAAGAAAGAAAAACTGTACAATCAATAGATGCAGAATAAACAATTGGTAAAAAATGTCATCTATTTAAAACAGAAAAAGTTTATATCATGTTGTAACCTTCCACATCAATAAATATGTGTCATATGATGGATCAATGTGCGGTGGGTCACCTGATTCTGACACTTGGCATGCTTCCATAATCTGCCATGTCAGTCACCAAGGAGAAAATAAAATATTGAGTCCTATGCATTTTGTTTTATGAGTAGGTTAAGAGCATGGGCTTTGAATCAGACTGATGGGAGCTTAGATTCTGGGACAAGCTGTGAGATCTTGGGCAAGATTCTTAATTTTCCTAAGCCTGCAGTTACTTATGTAAAATATCTCTGGTACTTAGAAAACAATTGGAGTGAACCCAACTTTATCTCATAAAGTTTTGTGAGAACTAAAAGAAATAATGCATAGAAAGTTCCTGGCACATAGCAGCATTATTTTTTGTTATTCTTGTAACCTTTTTTATTTGGAGTCTCTTCATTGGGTGTGACTGGAATTAACCAGATATCAATGAAGCAATTGATCAACTCAGTGGTAAGACCAGATTCATCCTCCTTAAACTCAAATTAATGGTGTTTCATTTAAATGAACTAAATTACTTCAGAAAAAATTCAACAAAGCAAATTGGAAGTCAGCTCAACATAACAAGATCTTTATGCCAGGGTTCCCATCTTGAATTCAGTTACATGGAGAGACATGCCAGCTCTTGCTCCAAAGGAACTCAGAGTGATGTATTTCTCTCTCCTTCTGACTTGAGCATCCTCGGTGAAATAGTCACTAGAAAATATTGTGTTTCTCCTGAAGAATCTGTCCCAAGAAATATGCCAGTTTCCAGGAAGAGAGACTTTCTTGGGAATGAAAGATGTGCTTATTGACATGGAAAACAGGCAATATCAAATGATAGATTTTAGTAAATAAATAATTTCACACTAGCTTATTTTCCAGTGCTACATTAAAGACTAGCTTATGGATGAGATCTGGACTAGTCAGTCTTTTCAATTGAAGAAAGTAGCTTCCCAGGGTTCTCCAAGAGGTCAACACAGTAGTTAGGAAAAAACTGGGATTTAGAATTAGATTAGTAATTAGATTCCAGCTCATTGATTCACTATCCATGAGACATAGGGGAATTTCTTTAAACTCTTTGAGTCTCTGGTAAAACAGGGGAATAGATACTTAGCTAGTATTGTTCTTGGTGTGTCTGAGGATGTGTGAAATAACAAGTACTCTGATGCTTTACAGGTGCCCACCATCTACTCCTAAATCCCAGAGGTGAAATATCAGGACGCTAGATTCTCAGGTCCAGTATACCACACCTGGGAAAAATCAAGGATGAATTCAGACCTTTTGACCCTTCTCATCTTTGTTCCACGTTCACTCAACAGAAATCAGTAATTTCAATAATCTACCCCCTCCCACCTTTCCCTTTGTTTCTCACCTCTGTTCAGGCATGGCTTGGCCTCACAGGAAATCTAAAGACAACACCATGATGTGGATGGTCTGAGCCCTGGACTTTTCACTCCTTAGCCAAATGCAGCCCCAACTGCCACGTTCTTTCTGGTTATCAACTTCCCCAAAGATCACACTTTCAAGCATCTAGTGGCTGCATGCATTTTCTATTTAGTGGGTCCCTGTATGTATTTTCACCTAAGTGTTGAGTTTTAAATTATTTATTTTTGTGTCTCCTCCAGAATAAAAAGGAACCAAGATTTAAAGCACAGTACTAGGATGGTGGTTCTGGCTTTGCCATTTTCTCAACTGTTTCCAGACTGGCTGAGATTTAAAACTAAAGTGTCACTTTTAAACAACAATCATAAATTGGCACACATTCAGCGAGACCCACTGACACTCTCCACACCATGAATCAAATTCCCCGGTAATAGAAAACCGAACCAACATCTTATTGTCATATCCAATCCCATTATTTTTGCTCAAGTTCAATTCAAAACAAAGGTCAATTGAAAAGCAAAACAAAACCACAGTCCAATGAAGACCAGAGGAGAATTTTAATCTGGGAGGACATGTGACTTTCCAGTGACAGGCAGTTTCCACCCAGGACTTCGTTTCCATTCAAGGGTATTTATGATGTTGTTTTTTTATTTCAGGTGTTCTGACAAGCTAAAGAAAATGGTGCCTACTGGGTGCAACAATCATGCATCCAGAGGGATCTCTTTGGTCCACCCAGGCCCAACCAGTTCTAAGTCCAAAGACACCTCAATTGGGTTCTTCACTGATATTTAATTAATGAAACTTCTACGTTAGTATTAAATGCTGCTACAACAAATGATCACCAATCAGGTGGACAGACCAACAGATCTATTGATTCACAGTTCTTGAGATTAGAAGGGTGAAATCAAGGTCTGGGCATGTTTGGTGCTTTGGGGGTGGTCTGGGGAAGAATCCGCTCCTTGTGTCTCTCCTGGCAGCTGGCAGCTACAGGCAATCCTTGGCTTTCTGGGCTTCTTGGAGCATCACTCCAGTGTCCTCCTCCACCTGGGCTGCTCTCCCTCTGTGTCTCCTCTGTCTCCTCCTCAACCTACAAGGATGACAGTCCCATTGGACTTAAGGTTCACCCTGCTATAGTATGACATCTTCTTAAATTCCATGTGCAACGACCCTAGCTCCAAATAAAGACACACTGTGAGATTCTGTGCAGACATGAATTGGGAGAGGGCCTGAAAACCCCGTGCAGGTTCTCCTGGGGAAGATGGGAACACCTGACCGAAACAGAAGCCCAAGGGAATTCTATCCAGTTTGACCCATCAGGTGTCTCTTATCTCATAAACAGGAAAAGCCTTGCCTGTATAACTGGAAACCATTCAATGCAGTGGAGGTCACTTTCTTTACCTCTATGTGTTGACCAGAAACCAATATTTTCTAGTGGACTAGGAAGAATTTCCACACCTGTACCTCCTTCTCTACTGGCTCTGACTTTTCCTGTGACAACAATAAGAGGGGTGGATGTCTGATTCTTTCTCAAAAAGGGCATTAAACTGTCAGGATCTATAAGAGGCCTCAATTGCATAGTCCTCTGGAAGTGTCTCCATGGGAACCCAAATAATGAGTGACAATACCTCACATGGTACCTAAAATAAAGAGTTAGATTTATTTTTGTCCAATCTAAATACAAAACGTTTCCTTCAAGAATGAATTTAGAATGGGAACAAAGGGAGTTGAATAAATTGGCAGATAAAGTGGTTAAAAAATGACTCAGTTCATGAATTCAACTGAATAAGTCTTTGCCAAACAACCCTCTTGGACTAAGTCCTCTGAGCTATGGAACTGACCAGCCATGCTATCATCTAAGTGAAATTAGTCTGGGCCACATATAAAGTATGCTGATGTTAAACCGCCTCATGTGCCAAAATTCTGCATTCTTCAAATTTAGCTGCCACATTCTCATTTTGGAGATATTGGACATCACACATGCACCAATCAGCGAAGAGTCGTAATAATAGCTACCATTATTTATTGAACACCTGAATCCAAGGTATCTGTTTAGTCCATCCAGGCCCAACCAGTTCTGGTTCAAAGGCACCTCACTAAGGTTCTACACTGATATTTAATTAGTGAAACTTCCATGTTAGTCTCAAATGCTGCTATAACAAATTATTACCAATCAGGTTGTCAAGCCAGGTATTATAGGCATTATGATTTATATTCAACAAATATTGCATTCAACTTGTAAAACAAAAAGGTACTATCTAAATTTTGTAAATGTGGAAATTTAGGCATACTAAGGCCATGTTTATTCCTTCATGCGACACTGCCTTGCCATTCATGGAATACAGGGATCCAATATCCTATAAGGACCCCTCAACAAAATACTGGCCCCCTCTCACCAGGACTGTGAGCTTAATAGCTTCCAAAATAAGTTTTCAAGTGATCATTATTACCTTTTGAAAATCATATAAGGTTACTTCTCTTAGCCTCAGTGTCCACATCTGTAAGGTAGAAGTAGTAGTATTCATCTTCAAGGTGGTCATACATAAGGCATCTAGTAAGAGCTGCATATGTTGAAGTTACTATTATTTTCCGTGGGATAAAGCATCTGGCATATACTTCAGAAGAGCTACTCTCCACAGCCCTTTTCCCCCAACCATGTCATTATTGTTACCTGTTTCTGACAGGTGAGTGGAGGTGGCCAGATGATAGAGAGTTTGGATTAAGGAGAGGAGGGTAATCTTCAATAATTTCAACAAGTTCCAGAAATAACATTGTTAACCCAGTAAATCATTCCTTCCCTCTACCCGAATTTCCAGATGGTGCTGAAGATGACCTGGAGCCCACAGCTTCCACTGCTGGCCACGAGAGTGGCTGGGGGCAGACAGCAGGAACCTGCATTTAAGACCTCCCCAAGATCTGGCTGAATAAATGGCTTATTCATTATACAAATTAACACTGAATTGAGAATTAATATTTTACAACAGTAACTTCTCCAGAAGGAAAATTCTGTTTGCCAGTGTGTCAGTTTAAATCTATGACATGTGAACCTGTGGACTCATAAACTGTTAAATTCAAAAAAGATGGTATAGATCATTTCACCTAAAAATAAATATTCATTTTATGGGTAGAACAATCAGAGATCCTTATTAAATGTCTTGCCAAGATCCAGGTTAATTTTACAAAGGAAGACCTAAACACTTAAGTTTCCCTTTCTATATGTGACCTTGCTGCCATTAACATTTGAGCCAGATAATTCACGTTGTGGCTGAAGTCCCGTGCATTGTAGGATGTTTAGCAGCATCCTGCTCAATAGGTGCTAGTAACAACCTCCAGTCCCCCAGCATAAAAATCAAAAATGTCTCTAGATGTTGCCTGTGCATTTTTAAATCACTCCAGTTATGAACACTGCCTTAGGCTTATTCCGAAAATCAAACAAGAAAACGAATATGTTTACTAATGAACTGCTGCTTAATAAACACTGAAATGCTGGACATCTACCAGTGGTCATTATTAGCCCCAGAGAGTCTTCTCTCCAGAATTTCACTCTGCGGGGTTGGGAGTCACTGGGATAAGAGTGAACTAAAGCCCAGGGAGGAGGAAGCGTCACTTCGGAATGAAAGCAGGGACTCAATTCAGATGGATGGGATTGTATTTCTGCTCCACATAAAGTGCCCTCTCCCATCCTTTCATTTTGATTCTCAAGGAGTGACCCCTCAAGAGAGCCTCTCTGAAGCTCCAGGCTGATTCTGGTGTCCCTTGTCCTCTATGTTCCCAAGCTCCCTAGACCTTCTTCCACTTCTGTGTTCACTGCGTTTACAACAATCTGTTTAGGGGCCCATCCCCCCCCACACACACACACTGACACAGACCTAGGGGCAAGTGACTCTGTCTTATCCATCGCGCTAATCTTTGCAGTGCGGGACCTAGAGGGTGATCAATTAATATTTGCTGGATGGATGAATAAACGAGTGATGGAATTACTTTTTGTACAGCACGGATAAACTTAAGATAAGCAAGTTCTAGTTACCTTAGATTATACATGGAGCAAGGAGTTTCCAGGCGAAGCACAGACTTCCCTGAATTTAACTGAACCAAGGAGTAAGTCAGCAGGTAACTGCCTACAGCATTTGTTTAAAATGTTCTGAAGCATCCCCAGATTTCAAAAAAAAAAAATGTGTCTGTGTATCAGAAGATGAAATTCATCTGTAAGAGTCTATTTCATGAAGGAATATGTGGTTAAAAAGAATAGTAGTTAAGCCAAGTTCAAGTAACAATAGAGGATCTCTAAACAACCTCTTAGACAGGTAGATCCAGTTTTCCGCAGAGCATTGTTTTGTTGAGAGGGAAGTTGGACCAGAGAAGTGCCCACCTGAAGGACAGAGGTTGAGCGTAGCCTCAGGGCTCCACTTTCTGATCCCCACCACCACCACCCATGCAGAACTCACAGAGCTCAAAGTGCTGAGCAAATACTTAAAGAATGTCATTTTGAAGAGAGGCCAAATCCTTAGCCTGGTGCTAATTTTAATGAAATTGAAGGGATTATTACAATTAAAGGAAGATTCAGGGGTTGTACTGGGAAGAACTTTGGCAGTGGAAGGCAGGGACAGGAAGAACTGGAAAGGGAGAGGTCGGAGTGGAAATCCACAGGTTCTCATGGGTGGAAGGCGGCCTGCAGGACCCTTGGAAGTAGTCCATCATCCTGACAGCAAGCATATGGTTACGGTGATATGAGGCTACCACACTCACTTTATAAAACTGCCTTCCTTTATCTGATTGCAATTTGTCTAGCAACCTTGACTTTTGGTGAAGTCTGTAGGAAGTGTATTGGTTAAGCCAAAAAGGAAGGCTGGTCTCCTTAACAGTTTATTTCTCTTGGTTAATAAACAACATTGTTCTTGGCTTATGTACTAATTGACTCAGTAGGAATTGGTCCTCCCAACAATGATCAACTCTGGGACATTGGTACCAATGAATTTCTAGATCTGAGACTTTGTGCATTTACCAAAGTTAACACTAGCTTAACAGGCCAGCCATCACATCCATCCTTGGCAGCGTATTTCTTTCCAATTTCTCCATGAAGCTTTACAATATCCATCCTTGGGATTTACTTCAACTATTTCATAACAAATTATAATTATAAACTCCTACATTATGTCACAATAGCATGAGTTCAATCATAATTTTCTTGCCAAGTAAGCTCTCCTGAACAGAATCATGATTGTTTTTCCACAGATACCACTCCGTCTAGGATATACAGACTCAGAGAGAGCAATGAATCTCAAATCTGACAGACATGCAAGACAACTCACTTGAAATTTTGTCTCACTCTCCTTCTTCTCCCTCCCCCCCACCGTCTCCTCTCTCTCTTTGCCCCCGCCCTCTCTCTCTCTCTCTCTCTCTCTCTCTCTCTCTCTGCCAGTCTCTTCCAGGATCCTGAGAAATGTTCTGATTTTGTCATTTTAAATCTATTTCTTCTCTGCAAAAAGGATCTATTCATTTGCAGTTGACAAGTCTTGGGAAATACAAAAGAAAAACTCAAACTGACTAATGCATTTTTAATATTTATGGAGCACAGACCATAAGTGTGAGTTTGGTTTACTGCCTTGTGTTTGTTGGAGCTCAGAATGTTGGGGGGAGGCAGAATGTCACTTGATAAACCTCTAATTTACAAAAGGTAGAATACACACTTATCCCAGAATGCCTTGCAAAAAAGTATGGTTTGCTCCAAATATTATCCAGTGCATGGTAGATCTATAAGTGCTACATAAAACTGAAATAAAAACATGAATTATTTGCAAATACTGATGTTGTGTCATCAAGGCAAATGAGTTAAAGACCAGGAACATGTGGTAAGATTTGACTTCCTCACCTTACCTGTCCTTGTCGTCTTCTTCCAATGTTTAAAATGGTTTTCTTCGAAGCTAAGGGAAAACAGGACTTGAGATAGTCAGCAAACACTCCAGGATCGCTGACAGAGCCAAATGACTAATTGTGCCATCTTCGTTGACAAGTGCAGGCTCCATTAAGGCCGGCCAGCTGTTTGCACCCAGGTGCACCCACACCTCTGAACCTGCACCTCCGCCCTGCCACGTGTTCAGCACCTGTGATCTTCTGGGGAACATCTTTGTTACTGCACATCAGCATAGAGCTGTCAGGAGAAATGGCCTTCCTTAGGAAAAGTAAAAGTCATAAAGCCTCAGTAGGGAGTTCTCAAAAGCGCAGCCACATTTCAAAGCCCAACTACTGGAGATAATGACAGAGAGGCAGCTGTACCCCCAGGGGAGGGGGCCAGGAAGTACCAGGCACATCTGTTAGCTCCTGCTCAGTCTCTACAGCAAACCTGCCTGAGTCCTGGGCTGGCTGGTGCTCTGTGCTGCGGAAGCTGCAACCCCACCAGGTAATTAAGTTGCCTCTGATTCTCCGTGCCACTCTCTGTTGGGGAAAATATGCAATTGTGACAGGGAGTGTTTAAAAATTTCTTCCTATGGAGGTCACATGTCAAATATCCATGTTTGAATTATTAGATTTTTGCTTTTGCATTCTCCGATACTTTGATTACATTTAAGTTTCAAAACCACTCTCCTACACATACTCTTCTCGTGTTGGTCACTAACCAGTGAAAGGTAGCTATTACACGAATGCAGAAATTACAGCTCACAGAAATTAAGTAAAAGTCCCTTGTGATTATCTAGAAAGGGGAAGTAAAGAATTCAAACCCCGGGCCTCTGATTCTCAATGTTACTCTCTTCAAATCTTGAAACTTGCAAGGTTTCATCAGCAGAAGAAAGAGGTTACTTGGTAATTGGGGTTCCCAGGCTCCAACTTTTTTTGTTAGACATTGTAATCTGCTACAAAGATGAGCTTGGAAATACCCACTGAGAAATCACTGAGGATATGTAATATATGCATATTATACAATGTGCACTCAGACATTATGTGTGGTATTATATAATATTATATATACACAATTATATGTGTACACATAAAGTAAAATACTGGTCTCAAAATAAAATTTCCCAAATACAACTATAATACTCTCTTCCCAGTCAAGTTAAGAATTTGGGTGGTACTTGGGAATAAAGGTAAGATGTTTGGCTACAAAGACTTAGAGAGAAAATAAGAGGTCCAGGGTAGCTGCTGTCTGATCAGATCAATTCCAACACTGTTGTCACACACAGCGTCGGCATATGCCATTTTAAATGAATGGTGAGCATAGAGAGGGATTGAGAAGAGAACTAATGTTCTCCTGGAGGTATGGGGGCAGAGGGACTCGAGGACTGTTCTGTTGGGTGAGGTGGGTGCCAAAGTGCTTCATCCAGCACATAGTGATTACCCACAGGTCTGGCACTGTGTCTGAGAGATAAATGAGGCACAGCCTCACTTCCCCAGAGCTTGCAGAAAATAAAGACAGCCATTAAGGTGCAGCATGGTCAGCGATGCTGAGCAGAAGCCAGAGAAAGTAATACCAGCTCCATCAGGGCATTCCAAGTGTTCAAGAAAGAAACCAGGAGTTAGAAGTCAGCTGGATGAATTGGTGACAGAATCGACTGGGCACAGAAAGCAGTATTGGTTTCACAGAAGCAGTGTAAGAAATAGCTACAGTTGTGCTAGTCTATATATCTGGAGCAAAGTGTACGTGTGATGAAGGGATAAGAGACGGAGGTGACATAGGAGCTGGACATGAGGTTTTCCTACTGGTGGCTAGGTCACGGGGTGGGGGGGCGGGGAGGTGTGGTAATGGAAATGATTTAAGCATTGGAAGATTCCTTAAAGGATATGACCTAATTGTATTTAGGAAGATCCTCTAGCAGCAATACCTAGGATGAGCAGCACTGGATGAGAGTAGGGGCTCTCTGTAGCCTGAACAAGTGTCCTAGGCTTTGAAGTCATCAGGTTGAGCTGACAATAAAGGAAGGCAGTTTGGACTCAGTGTGGTGCTTCCCAAACCCACGGACATTGCTTCATTTCTTCTTTGCAGCCACAGGAGCCAAACTAGACCTATGCTCATATCTCAGTGTCTTCCACAGTGGCCACAGTGATTGGTTCTACCAATGAGCACGTGACTTCTGCTGACCCAATCAGAAGGCTTGTCTGAGGCTTCCAGCTTGGCCCCAGGGGTAGGAAACTCCCTTACTTATCCAGAGCCATAGCTGCCAGCAGTCATTTCTCCCAGTGGGACGCAGCCTCTCCATCATAGGTGAGAAGAAAAATGACTCACAGAAAACAACAAAAACAAAAAACAGTGGCCAGGAGAATGTACACAAAATTTTTGATTTCAGACTCTACAATTCCAGATTTCTATAAAGCTAACTCAACCTTGGACGCTCCTTGTGGACCAATTGTTCTTTCCTTTTTGGTCTCAAGTTGATTTGGAGTTTAGTTATCTGCAACTTTCTGAGGTTCTTAAATAGAACATTGGGAATGGGAGGAAGATTCACAGAGCTGCAAAGCTTGGAAAAATGGAATTGTGGGACACAGAAACAAGAAGTAACATGTACGATGTTTAATACAGAGTGTGTTGCCGGTTGGCAAGCTCTTTCAGGAAAGGTCAAGATAGCAAATATTTGAGGCTTTGTAAGCTGTCTGCCTCTGCAGTTACTCAACTCTGCTACTGTAACAGAAAAGCAGCCAGATATGTACAAATAAAGGAGCAAGGCTGTGTTCAAATAAAACTTTATTTATGCCAGGCATGGCGTTGCACAACTGTGATTCCAGCAGCTCAGGAGGCTGAGGCAGGAGGAACACAAGTTCAAAGCCAGCTTCAAACTTAGCCAGACCTTGTCTCAAAACAAAAAAAAATAAAAAGTGCTGGGGATGCAACTCAGTGGTTGAGTGCTCCTGGGTTTAATCTCTGGTACTGAAAAAAAAAATTATTTATAAAAATAGGTGGCAAGTCAGATTTAGCTTGCAGGCCACACCTTTTCTAACCCCTAACCTGCACACTTCAGCTTTTGCTTTAATTCCAAGTTTGTCAAGCAGTCCTTTGGTTGCCAGTCACACTTCCTGGATGACCTTGATATTGAGGTGAAGGGGTTTCCTGGATTGAAGATACATCCACCTTTTCACTTGGGAAAGGACATCTCTGATTGTCTGTTTAAAATCTGGCCTCTGTTGTACACCACTCTTTCAGTATATCAGTGTTTAACCCCAAGTGTTGGCTCTCCAGGTTCTGACCCCTACAGCCAAGGTACCAAAGCCCCTGTGATAGCAAACTCACTGAGGTCAAGTCTCCAGTAAGGCTGTCTGCCTTCTCCTTCCCACATTCCTCCTACCACACAGAGGGCCACCTTTCCTCTTGCAAACCTTACCAGGGACTGAATCGACATAGAAACAATACTTGTGGTGCTTTGTAAGAAGCAGCAGTATTAAGAAGAGGCTTGATATCCTGCTTCCAAGAAGCCGAATTACCCCCTGCCTACTCTTTGTAACATTTTTGGTTCTATCAGGTGCTTTTTACCTGCTGTTCACATTGTTTCAAACTGTTAAAAGGGACTAGATGCTAGATTATCCACTTTGGTCACATCTCTTAGCTTCTCTGAATGCCATGTGCTCATCTGCAAATAGGGGAACAAATCTGCATCTCACAGAGTCACTTGGATAGTTATATCAAATATGAGCATGCCCATCATCGCAGGCTCCCGCCTGTGGTAGATGCTCCATGTAAAGCAGTTTGCTCCTGGAGGGCAGCACCAGGGCCTAGATGAATTATGCAGCCTACGTGGCCTTTGATCTTAAGTCCCACAGACATCTGCTCAAGAATTATTCATTTGATTGGTTGATTTTTCTGCATGGATGGTCTGGGGCCTGCTGAAACAGGGTTGATCTGACACCCTACATGCCTCCAAGAAGAGAATCCAGGGAAGCCCAGGCATGAGTGTTTTGTAAATAAATGCAGTAACAGATGGGTGGAGTTAGATATTTTGTCAACATAGAAATCACTTTTCCAAAGTGAGTTTCCCCATCCAAGGATACTGCCCTTAATTTCTATAATTAAAATACCTGCCATATGTTAGACTCTTTTTTTGTAGCATCTTTGAAGTGAAATTGCACATTCCTTGAAATTCTTTCCTAAGCAGAAGCAACTGAAGTAAAGAAGTTAGGAAACCGGGATTGGGTTTGCCCAGCCCTGGCTCTTAGCAGGGGACCTCCCACTCCAGGGCTCACTTCCTTTGTTATAAATAAGAAGAGTAGTAAACGATTTTTAACTTTTTCTGACTACTTAATCTCTGACTAAAATGCATTGCATGAAGATGAAACTAAAGAAGAAAACACCTTTTAGAGGAAGATCCCTCCAAGTGGGTCCCACAGTGGTTGAGTATGTGGGTGAGATGAGGGAGTGGCCTGGCCCCTTAAACCAGCATCATTTCTGTGAAATTCTTCTGGGAACTGGTTAAAGACAAATAAACAACAACAACAAACTGAAATGTTTCAAACTATCGTCATTATGTTCATTAAGATGCATACAACGGTTCACGATTTATAAAATATGTCCACACCTTGTTTTTGTTTGTTTCAACCTCACAAATTTAAGAGTATTATTATTTCCATTTCACAGAAAGGGACACCTAGACAGGTCAAGTGATAGGGGCAAGCTCATACAGCCCTGCATCTCACATTCCTTCTCCCAACCAGGACTCACCTCTGGGCACAAGTATGAATGTAAGAATAAATGTCTCCGGCATCCAGCCTCACCCAAGGCGACAGCTTCTCCAATGCTGCTTTGTAATTCCTACGACCAGTTTCACTTTCAGAGCTCAGAAGTCACCTCAGGAGTCACCAAGGAGAACTGGGTGCAGAGATCCAGGGCAGTGACCACTGCCTGCCTCTGCCTCTCTGGTTGAGTTGGAGGAGCTGTTAATAAAAGGAAAGCTTCTCCTCATTTTGCTATCAAAGTGGCAAGCAGGGAAGGGACAAGCCCGTCCTCCTCTGTTCATGTTTTCTCTCTCCCTCTTTCTCTTTCTATCACATGCATACACACGTGCGTGAGCATACACACATACACACGCACACACAAACCCCTCTCGTCCCTCCCCCCAGTAATTAGGTTTGGATTCTGGGTGTCAGTGAGCCCCACCACTCTAGTGTCAGAATACAGCTCATAAATCCCATATGCCAGTCCTGAAGGCATGTCAACCTCCAGTCCACGTAGGATTCTCCTACTTTAAAAAAAAAAAAAAAACTCATCTGTATCCCTGCTATCCATGTAACTTGTACATTATCAGTTTTATATATTTTATGATATAAAGTGAATGACAGTCTATTATATGTTGATGTCTAAAAAGGAAATGAACATTAACAAGGCCATACTATGTGTCCCTTTGACGAATGCCTGATCTGCCACTCTCCTGCTTCTCATCATCCCAGTTACAGGGTGTTGTCCCCATTTGACTTACAGAGATGAGGTTCCTGATAAGGTTGGTCTGACTCCAAATCCCATGGAATTCAAACTCCCAAACTGAGTTATTGCCATTGACAACCCAGACTGACAACAGAGCTGTAAATTCAACCCCAAATCTCTCCGAGTCCAAATTCCCGGTTGTTTCCCATTGCAACATGCTGCTGCAGACATTCCTAATTGTGCAACCAAAGTTAAGTTTGGATTCTAAGTTTTATTAGAAAGGCAACTTTTATATCCAGAGTTGCTCTTAGGAAATAGTTGGTAGAGGGGAGAAAATATGAGCAGGGAATGAGGTCCCACCACCGGGTCGTATGGTTATTTATTACAGATGCTGATTTTTTTTTCTCTCTCTTTCCATTATTTACTTGTTCGGGGAGCTAGAAACAGGAAGGCAGCCCTGGCGATTCAGCAGTTATTTAAATAGAACAGTGCAGGGATTGTGCACTCGGTTCACTGTAATTGGAAACCATTCCTAGCATGCACCAATATTTCAAAAGCAATACAGCCCAATTCTCTGACCCATGAATCAGGGTTTTCCCCTCTACCAGCGTGAAAGATTGGGGCCAGGGAGAACCGGAAAGAAGATTTCTCTTAGGCACAGTTTTTGCTGAAGCAAGCTGACAAAGGAGAATTTCGATAACTGCATTTTTAATTGAATATTAGAATAAATAAAATGCACGACATTAGCTGTATCTCATGCAGTATGTGTGTCCAAACTGGAAAATATTCCCTGAACTCTGAAATCTGAGTCACATGCCTCTCTGGACAGTTGGAATGGCCCCTGTAACTCAGCATCTTGAAATAAATTCATTCAGCTACAATTATTTATAGCCAAGCAAGATATGCTGCTGGTAAAGTCATTCCCTTTCAAGTTCATGTTAATGCTCCTCTGATTCCAATGTTGTATTCTCAATTTTGGTATCCTTGCTTCCACTCTTCCGGGAAATTAGAATCATGGGCTTCCAAAACCAACTCACCTGACATTTCTATGCGGCACTAGATGGGATACTTTCTCTAAACCTCAGTTATCTCTCATCTGAAAACTGGTCCTAAGCTATGAACTGCAGATGGGTTTGAGGGAGTAAAGGAGGTGATTGTGTTAAGGGGTGGCTCAGCATAGAACTCAGTAGGTATTGCCTCTGCTCTTTCTTTAGTCTTTAACTAAAGGCACAATGAACATTTTGTGTCATGATGTTGGTTTCACCGTCTATATGTGAAAGCAAGCCACTTTTCCTGATTTGTGCCTTCTCCTGATCCAGAATAAGGCTTGCAGTCTCTTTTATTCTAATCATCATTAGCATGGCTTTCCTGCACTGGGCACCTGCACTCCAGGTGCTTTTCAGGTGCTTTTCTAGCTTAATCTGACCCCATACTGCTGGTTGTCAGCATTATTTCCATTTTACAGATGAAGAAAACAAGACTCTTAGAAAAGGCAGATAGCTTGTCCAAGATCAAACTGCTAGTGAATAGCTGAGCCAAGAATCAAACCAGGTCTGTCTGGCTCTAAAGCCTCTGCTTACTTATTCTTGTAAAAAATCTTCCACTCTAACACAGTAAGCATTCCACCGTCTTGAAGATATTTTTGGTTTCCACAGCTGGAAGGAGATTTAGCTTCATGTAACCGACATCTAAGCATGTGGCCTGGGATGCCGCTAAACGTGCTACATTGCACAGGGCATCCTCTCCCCAAAAAAGAATTATCAGGTCCAAAATGTCAATAGTACTGCTGCTGAAAAACCTTGCTCTGGCATTTACCAAAATGCGTCATCTGGTTTTCATATAAGCGAATGCAATACCATTATATTTCTGAATTCAGACCTTCATCCCTTATTGATGTACAGATGTCAAAAGATCATATTCTTCCAATCTTTCTGTAAGGGCAGAAATTTTCCCACAGTGTGCTACATGTTCGTTCTGTCAGCTTCACTCATTTCCACAGCACAATGTGTGTTGTCTCCTGGTTTCCATGGTAAAAAGCCTATCTGCTATTTGCTTAGATTATTTTTTGCTTCCTCATACCATGTTGAAAACATTTTTAAAAATGAAACCTCCAAGGTCAAATTTAATATATTCTTTCCTCTTTTTCTTATTATTCCTGTAAAAATATACAGGATGCTATGGAAATTAAATAATTCTCAATATCTGTACAGTGTGTACCAGCTCTAAGACATGATGGAAAGGATTATTTGCAAAATAAAAATAAAAATTGCAAAATAAAAACTTAGCTCTGGTAAGTTTCCTAGAGGTCTAGTTCACTCCCCATCTCCTTTTGACAGAGAAGGGAATTGAGACCCAGGTAAGTTGTGATCAAACCAGAGTTAAACAGCTAATTGGCCTGGGGCTAGACCAAAAGCAAAGATATTCTGACTCCTGGACTATAGCTTTTTTTTTTGTCATGCACTTAGGATTTCATGTTGTAAAATCCATTCCACATACATGCTGGAGCATGCAGACACATAGTCATGTATGTGCACCCATGTATGCAACACAAACAGACATGCCTATTTATCTGCATTTTCCCTTTGCATCTTTTTTGAAGGCATTGAATAGTGATAGCCACCAATATGTTAAATGAAACCCTAGAGTCATGATTGAACTCTTCTGTGCTCTATAAAGGAGTTTAGAGGGAACAGGGCTTTGGGCCACTTAGAGTCCAAGATGAGAGCTTGAGATATAGAGATATTTTTATTCCAAACATCTAAAGCCTCAAATTGAGCTGCTGGTATTAATTAAGCCTGGCATGGCATGCAGAAAGTAACATTGGGTTAATGCCCATATTTCATCCTTAGAATATCCCCATGCACCTCCAAGGTTTCTTCTATGAAACCCAAGTGTGACATATGGCTGCCAGGCTCCAAAGACTTGCATGGCCTCCCAATTCCTCAATAAAAACTTTGATTTTCAATATGGTGAGAGATATGATCTTCCTCTCTTGCCTTCCCCGTATCCATACCATGTTCTCGCCTATTTTCTAAGAGCTTCCTAGAAGGTTGTTTCACGTGGATGCTGGGACAAGTTCTTCTAGAACTTCCACCTAGACTGGCCTTGGGCTTCTCTCCTTGTGGCCTCTGATGTCTGTTAGAAGCACTAGCCTTCCTAGTACCCCACCATGGATCAAAGAGACAAATACCACCCTCCCTAATTTCCCACACCAGAACTGAGACCCTAGTTAAGTAAAGAAACCCTCACTGAACACCAAGAATCTAAGTAAGCAGAATAACCTAGTTATATTCAGAAAGAGTCATCCTTATACGCAAAGAGACAAACTAAACCTGAGACTGCCTTCCCAGCCTGGAGCCACCTCTCCCTTTACCCAACCCACTTTCTACGCATCTCCATATCTGTAAGCTCAGGTCCAACTCTTTCACCAGGTGGTTTAGGAAATCGTCCCTTCCCGACTTCTAAAAACCATTATTTTTTTCTGCTCTAGGATCACAAGCAATGGGATGATCCATTATAATATAATATCTGATTATATTCCAGGCACAAAGCTGAAATCTGATCCCTGTCCTCAACCCAAATAGGAAAATGACTCTTGTCTTTGGTGTATTTTCTGAAGTTTGAATTGTTCTGTCACCATACCATGTTCCAACAGCCAAACTCTGTCCAGTTCCAGCCTGGGGAGTGTAGGTCTGAACTTCACCATGCTGTGAAGTAGAGACCTTCGATGCCAAGTCTTCATCTGTAAGATGAAACGAAATGAATGATGGAAATGAATCTGGGGATGGACGTTCCCAAGGCACCCAGAAAATCAACAGCAAAGCCAGGTTTACCATGCAGGTTGTGTGAATTCCATTCAAGTGTTTTCTTTCTTTCAATGTTTCTAAAAATCTCCATCGTGAGAAATTTTAATTTAATATGACTATGAATACACACATGATTAGTCTGAACCTGAATGGATAAGAAAACCTCAGGAAACACTGAACACATGGGAACTGAATCTGGGTTACAGCATTCCTTGGGGACTCGTCATTTGCTGTTCTCAAATATAATAACCAAAACAAAAAGGTAAATTTCAATGGCAGGGGCACAATACACATTGTAATTGATTTAGAAGATGTATTTAGAGACTCTTAATAATGCATGTAAGATGCTGAATATTACTTCTCTCATTATAAATATTTAAGAGCATATAGTTTTTAATAGCACAAGATATTACATAGTGATCAGCTCATATAAATGATGCTATTCACGTTTCATGAAGCCTAAGAAAAGACATCGTTTCCTGTACCTGGAATGATCAGATGAGTGACATTCTGAAATGGAGAAAATAAAGTTGATTCTGAAAAACACGGTATTATACAGTTTTAATTCAAAATGAATCTATCATCCCTTGTCATAGACCCAGTTTATGTTACACAAAGATAATTTTTCCATGTGATCTATAGGGTTTGTTTCCTGCTTTGCCTCTTTAGTGAGGTTTTAGCAGCAATGATCAAGCTAGACATTTCTTGCTTTGCTTCCTTTGAAGTCAAGTAAGCCTTTGAATCTTTACATATCATTCATCTTCAGAAGAATTAGCAGCTACAAGAGTGCTAATTAGAATTTATTATCAAACTCGATGGAGGGATCTGGTCAATAAATTTGGAGAAATACTAGTCTGTCATAGTGGAAACCACCCCCAATGCTATTTGGGTAAGTTCACTGGATAGGGATGGTCACTGTTCCAAATGCCTAGTGACTAATCTGATCCAAAGACAGATATACGTAAATTTATATGTAGCAATGACCTTCTCTGGAAATAAGCCCTTCACTGTCAACCAGTGGCAGGAAATACAGAAGACAGCAAACAGCCAGACACAGAAGGCAAACACATTGCCTTGGAATTCAAGACTGCATTACCAGCTGAGTGATTGAGACAAGTCGGACCTCTCCCTGGAAGCTCAGTTTCCACACTCAGGAATAGGAAGCAGTTAGGCCTACACGCGCTGCTCTTGGGAGGACTGGAGCCAACACCGTAGGCCTTGACGCTCATTGCCCGAGAGGAAGAATGCATCATCTCATCCTGGCTCGATTCAGAAGTGATTAATGACTGCTCTAAGTGCCCGTGAGGTTGTTAGGAAGGCTGCTTATACCACCAGATGCACTTTGGTATCATGCACAAGGAAATGGTTTAAAAATGTTCTAAATCTGAAATTTGGGTTTGGGTTTGTTCTTTTTTAAATTCTTTGATTTTTTAGAATCTTCGTTTTGTTGTTTAAAATCTTCTTGCCAATGAGAAAAGTCTCAGAACCTCAAGGAGGAAACTCCCTTCTCACGTCTGAGATATCCAGACACTGGGAGGTTCTTAGCTTCTTTCTGCACACTGACTGCGGTTTGCCAAGACAAGAGAGTGATCTGAAGAGAAGCACCCTGTAGAGAAGCCAAACGAAAGAGCTGAGCAAACCTCTGGATAGACAGCCAACCTGCCGGTGTTGGAAACAACCTTAGGGAAAACAGGGAGGACACACTGGACAAAGGCGTCTGAACTGAGGGTGGACAGGAGGCAGCAGCAAGGAAGAGGAAGCTGTAGGGACTTTATTTCGGGTACCTGCAACATGAGTGTGCGGAGAGCAGCAGCGATCCCAACACCACCTGGACCCCAGGGCCAGCAGAAGTCTTCCTGTCAATGTGTAGCTTATCAAAAAGAAGGAAAATAATTGTTTTCTATGGTCCCAAGTTGAAAAAAAAAATTCAGAAATATACCTTAATACACCTGTCATAAATGCATGAATTTTTTCTTCTTTTTCTTGAGGCTAATGGCATGGTCACATGTGTGCTTGACTGTGAACATACCACTTGGTGACATGGCATAGCACCAGAAACAGGGCATCTGCTCTTAGCTCACATCCTGCTCTGAATTCTGATCCAGGGATTGCTCCAGCCCAGCTAATGGTGCCGTCCACAGCGATTCATGCAGACTGAGCACAGCAGGTAGCAAAAGCTGAGATCTCAACGTTGAAGATGGGAAGGGGCATCACAGGGAGCAAGCGCATCCTTTCACAGGCTCAAGGAGAGAAGAGCTGACTTGTCCTCACGTAACACCCCAGGGTCCCTAGTCAGCAGCACGTGACATGTCAGATCATCCCCAAGACACAGTCTCCCTGACACTGAATCTGCCAGAACTCTGCCAAACTCCTCCCACCCCATTCTCTGCAAGACAGAGTCCAAACCCCTCTACCTGGTGTTCTAGGTCCTTCACAATCTGGATCAGGCTCCTTTTAAAAAAAATGTTTTTAATTTTTGGTGCATTGTGATTATAAATACAGTAGGATTTGTTCTGCCATATTCATACATGCACATAACAAAATTGAATCAACCTCATTCTCCAGCACCTTGTTTGAAGTCCAGAACTTCCAAACATCAGTTCTTCCTTGTTCTTCTGGCAAAATATCTGGAAGTGTCTCTCTGTTCTTTTTTCTAGACATTGACATATCATGAATATGAGGCCCAAATGATTAAAAGCAGACTGAAAAGAAAACGAGATCCCACTGAAGTGCAAACCAAGAGAGGCAGAATGGCATGGGACCCTGGTTATACTAGTTTGGAAGCCTGTCTCCCCACTAGACTTCCAATACATAACTTCCAATCTGAACCAATACATTTATTTAATCCAAATTAAGTTGGATTTATCATTGCATTTGCCCCAGAGCATTCTAAATATTATAAAACTTCATCATATCACAGAATAAAACTCCCTCTCCAGCTAAGATGGAGAAGGGCTCAATGGAAGTAAACATTTAGAATTTCCAATATCTAGAAATCACATTTAATCAGAGATTCAAAGAAGAATGGTATTGGCTTATGAAGGAAAAAAAAAAAGATTTTGAATCTTCCCTCAGAACAATTGCTATGGGAAAATAAATGAAAAAATGAAAGACGACATCTCGATTGAGCTGGGAGAAGAGGGATTTCCTATGAGAAGATTTTGAGCTCAGAGAAGGTTTTGAGCTAGGAGGCGAGGCTGAACAGACAGGAAGGAGGAGGGGCCCGTCTGAGGAGCACTTCTTTTAAAGACAGGAAAGCAGGGGATTCAGCCTTTAGTGCATCAGCGTGGGAGACTCAGACCCAGAGAGACCTGGCAGACCTGTTTGGGGTTGTCAGGGTAAATAAATCAAGCCCCTCTCTTTTCTGAGCTCCAAACTGACAAACTGAAACTGGCATGAGTTAAGGATCTTTGAATCTCAGTGCTGCTGCTGGATGCCCCTGGTTGGAGGGCCGGGCCCTGGGCTTGGCCTAGCGCACTGCTCCTGACGTTCCTCCTGCACCCGGGCCATGGAGCAGGGCTGCTCAGGGCCCCACCGCAGCTCCAGACACTCGGCTATGCTCCTCCCTGCCCATCCCTCTCTACTTTTGGGGACAGAACTTGCCTCTTGCAGGGTTTGTCATATGGAAGAACAGAATAAAATGTGTTAATCTTTGCAATAAAGCAGCTCCCCAGGAACAAGGCTTGGGTATTGGGCCAAGTTCTACTCTCACCTAAATGAGAAAGTTGGAGCAAAGCAGATCAACACCAACATCCCACCAGTGAGTCCCGTCCTTCCTCCTTCCCTTGGGGAGGTAGAGAAGGATGCAAGGGGCCGCAGAACCACACATCTGCGATGAGCCGCCCTTCAGGAGCATTGGACAGGGCAATACTGCCCCCTCACAGGACACAGCTCAGGGAGCAGGCAGCAATGACTAAACTCCAGAAGGAGCACACACCCCGCGTACTATTAAGAGATGTCGCCTAAGGCTGTAAAAGAGGGGCCACAGCAAGCGCAACCGGAAGCCAACCCTTCACACCAGGACTCAGTTACATCAGGCAGATGCAAAATGGAGGACGTGACTGCAGTGGAGAAGATGGAGGAGAACGGGTAGAAAGTGACAGGCATCGTCAGGCCCGTTCCAAGGGGATGTGATTTAGTGCCTCTGGCTCCCCATTGCCCCTCCTTAGGTGGGATTGCCTCACCATCCTGGCCTCAAAGGACATTTCCAGGACATTTCTACTATTTCATCAAAATGCTTAGAAAAGATGAGATATACTTAAAGTGCATATTGAGTTTGGTGCTAAGTTATAGATTTGACTGAAGGAAGGGCTGGTAGAGCGTGGAGACTTCTGACTCAGGAAGATGGGAGTAAATAAGATTTGTCTGGAGCCTAGATGCTTTTGTAGACCCAGAATCCATTAACTTTCCCTCTCTCACTGCGGGAGCATCCTCCAGCCGAATCTAGAGGAAACAAGATCCTCGATTCTCCAGACGGCAGAGAAAGAATGTGTCCGATTTACGAAACAGGTTCACATTTATAAAACTTAGCAAGTCCTGCTTGGCAGTAACAGGTCTAAAAATGAAGAAAAATGAAATGAGGCAAAGCCCGGATGACGGGGGAAGAGGGCTTCTGCTGCCACTGGAGGAAGAGAGGCTTCTCCAAGTGTGAACAATTCAAAAGACAAGGTGTCACACATTTGTCATCAGCAACCGTGGGACTCCAGCTACATGAGGCTCTTGAGATGAGGCAAATGTGGGAACAAGGGGGAACACTCCCCCATTCCGGGAACTGAACGTCCCTGGAGAGGGAGGCAGTACCAGTACCATGGTGGCCTAGGGTTGTAAGAGATCCATTGGAGACACAGATGGAGACGGAGGAAGGGCCCAGAGCCGTGGTGCTTTGCTCAGGCTTGGGCTGGAATGTCTTTCAGAGGTGGCACTGGACACATCAATATTCCTGACTTTCTGAAAATTTTGTAAGTTTGCTTTGGTGTCACTTTGGCCACCAAGACTTGGGGTCCTTTCCCCGACACCTGAAGGGGTATTTAACTCCTTCAAATGGGTGAACAAAATCTAAATTTCCTCTTTCTCTCTGAGGCCTGGGCTTCTCAGTCTCTGGCTTCGAACTGAACGTGGGTTTGTCCAGAGATTGGCCCTGCCCTGTGTTGAGCAGACACCTCCAGAGATAAGGGCAAGCCTCCCACCCCCTCGCCCCCCGGGGCTTCTCTCTGTAAAGTGAGTAGTGGGGTGATGGTTTCTGGACCCCTGGCACACCGAGAATGGTATTCTGTCAAGATCAAAGCATAAGGTTATGTTGTTGCCTCTGGAAAGCGTTTTCCTCTATACCCCGCTAAATCTCTGTTGTGGTCTTCGGCTAGCAAAAACTATGCAGGTCTGGTTTTATTGCATACTTGATTTCAGGAACACCAGCTTGCTTTAGACTATTCTGTAAGAGCTGAGGGTTTCGTCTTTTTCTAATATTCTCTAAATTATGTGAGTACATGGGTGTTGTGATAATCTTATCTGGCCACAGCCTTTTCGAGATGTTGGGGATAAACAGTCTAGGTTGATTGAATTCAGCTTGGGCAGTACTGAAGTAATTACACAGAGCCTAATGGAGGAAAGCGTGGAAGTGCCACAGGGACCCAGCTCTGCCCCACACACCTGAGTGACAGAAGAATGCAGGACTGAGTAGAATAGGACTGGGGACATGAAGCCCTTGGAACTTTAACTTCCCACCCCCTTCCTCCCCTGTGAAGGGGGAGGCACATTTACCTCAAAGGTTAGTGACAAAGAATAACACTTGTAAAACATACAGCCAGCACCTAGAAAATATCTTTTAATAACTTGTTTCAGAGTTAAAGTATCAATAATTTAATGCTTGCTTGAATCAAGCTGGGCAAATTAGCCAATTAAAAGGTATTTTTTCTTCTTCTTCAGTGGGAGAGAGGAGAATCTGAGGATTATTAAAAGCAATTACCTAATTAAAACCTAAAATGTATCAAGCAACTGCTATGTCCCAGCACTATTCCAGGCACAGGTTCTGAAAGTTACCCCTGCTTAGGACAAAAACTGGAACTCCACCAGCCGAGTTTCTCCTCCCCTCTACAGTGTAAGCCTGTTAGGAGCAGGGGCTAAAGATCACTGACCTCAAATTTACCAGGCAGAAAATAGGGACCGTTGATGCTTGCTAACTTGAGCTGAGTGGAGAGTGTCAAGTCTCAGCAAACCACACAGAACACCAGGAACGGAATTTGAGAAGAGATGGCCCCACATGGGGCACGGTACAGACGGTCCAAGCAGAATGGATTTCCAAGTGGGATTTCTCAGCAGCCTCTTCTTCTGCTGCCTAAGATTCGCCTCCGTGTGATGAGCTGCCCTGAGCTCCTCTCCACCCTGAGCCTGCAATGACTGTCTAACTGCCTGTGCCCACACCAACTGCCCACTCGCCTGTTCTATCAACAAGCAGCATCTGCAAGAGATTCACTGGGCACCTACTGTGCGCGATGCCCAGTGGGAGTGCTTTCCGGTGGTCAACTTTACTTCTTCATCATCATTCTAACTCCATGACACGAGGGTCTCGTACAGGAGGAAACTGAGGTCCAGAAAGGAGGAAGGATCCATTCAGGGTCACAATGTCACTGTGGCAAAGCCGGACCGTGAACCCTGGTTTCCTGACTTCAAATCCAGTGCTCTTTTCCCTGTAGGGCTTCATTCTGCTCCCATACTCTTCATCCTGGAACCCCGAGCCTCCTCACCGTACCCCACCCCACTCCCATAACAAACACAGCGCAAAGCTAGAATTCCTTGCTCTGTGTGTTTGGGTGTTATGGCCACCACAACAAAGCACCTCTGGCTGGCATCTTCAACAACAGAAGCTAATCTCTTGTGTTTTTTTCATGACTTTCCATTGGAAGTTCAAGGTCAAGTTCACAGCAGCTTCCTTTCTTCTGAGGCCTCTCCCCTTGGCTTACAGGTGGCCTTCTCCTGTGTCTTCATATGGTCTTCCTTTTGTCCAGGCCTGTGTCCTAATATCCTCTTCTAAGGCCACTAGTCATATTGGATTAGAATCTGCCCACATGACCTAATTTTATCCCCATTACCTCCTTAAAAGGCCTACATCCAAACACTGTTACGCTCTGAGGTTCCACAGCTTCAACATGAAATTTAGGGAGCTACCATTCAGATCCTAACACTTAGGCACACTGTAATTTCAAGTACATGAGGGTATTTCTTAGTCTGCAAAACACTTTCAAGCTCATTATCCTACTTGGGCCTTTGAAATATCTCCATTTGTGGAGGGAAAATCAAAAATCTGGAAGATTGATAGTTTTGCAATATCCCAAAGCCAGCAAGGATCCAATGAAAATTGTTTACAGTTTTCTTAATTTGCATCTGACCCCAGTGTAATGGGTGCCCCTAGCCCCATTTTATCTCCATAGAATTATTTCTATACATGAGAACTTCCTTATGATAATAGAGGATGTCAGGCATATGCACATATTCAGAATGAGAATAGTTGAATGCCTGAGCCAATCATAGAAGAGGTTACAGAGAAGGATGAGAAGATTCAAACTGGGTGCTTATTGGATAGCCTCCATGCAACAAGCAATAGAAGTTTGCCCATGAGCTTCCAGTAGCATTGCAAGTTGAGGGCAGAGCCTAGAAGCAGCAGTGCTATGTGGGAACTGTGGTAGGCTCATCAGAGTATGTACAAATTTATTTCGTATGCCAGGATACAGCCACATCAATGTTTATAGAAGTACAATTCACAATATCTAAACTGTGGAACCAACCTAAGATGCCCTTCAGTAGATGAATGTATTAAAAAAATGTGGCATACATACACAATGGAATATTACTCAGAAATAAAAGAGAATAAAATCATGACATTTGCAAGTAAATGGATGCAGTAGGAAAAGATAATGCTAAGTGAAGGTAGCCAATCCCAGCAAAACAAATGGTGAATGTTTTCTCTGATATAAGGTAACTGACTCATAGTGGGGTAGGGAGAGGGAGCATGGGAGGAATAAACAAACTCTAGATAGGGCAGAGGGGTGGGAGGGGAAGGGAAGGGACAGGGGGTTAGCAATGATGGTGGAATGTGATGGACATCATTATCCAAAGTACATGTATAAAGACAAAATGGTGTCAACATACTTTATATACAAACAGAGATATGAAAAATTGTGTTCTATATGTGTAATAAGAATTGTGATGCATTCC
The DNA here is from genome assembly GCF_048772815.1 of Callospermophilus lateralis. NCBI lineage: Eukaryota > Metazoa > Chordata > Mammalia > Rodentia > Sciuridae > Callospermophilus > Callospermophilus lateralis. Next base: position 10,091,034 of record NC_135318.1, read on the forward strand.
ACTGTAATGTATTTTAAAAATAAAAGCAATTAAAAAATTTATTTCCTGTCCCCTTCTTTTCCCTAGTGGAGCCACAGTTTGTTCAGATGGCTGAGGAGACTTATGTCAGTCCTCAGAGGGGCTGACCTTACTCCTTCCCCTGTGGGGGATGAATTCTGATACTTAAAACCATCATGGGCTTCTCATTCCCTGGCTAGTGATTAATTTGAGGATGCTGTGGGATGAATTCTGTGCTCAGTAGACCTTCTGGAGAGATTCTGCTTTCTTGCTAAAGGAGGATTGGTTGGTCTAGATCGGGTCCTTTTGTTTCTCCCTTCTTCTTGTCTTGAAGGCAGACATGACTCCAGTTCATAATTACAAGACAGCACCAGTGAGGAGACCACCAGCTCAGGATGGCAGAGAAGAAAGACAGAAAGAGTGGCATCCTTGAGAATGTCACTAGGCAGTGTTGCACACCTCACTACTTGCCTCTGGTCCATGTGCTGTAGGAGGAAAATGAATGTTTGCATTCTGGTGTGGTTTAATTTTTGTTATATTTTGTTGGGGGTTTGTGCTTGTTTGGGTACCTTGCAGTTAATGACGGCCTACAGGTAAGCCCAAATCCTGGCTGGCAGTTCTAAGTTCCCAGCCATAGTTGGTCCTGTCCCCATGTACAAAACCAGGGCTGGTGGAGAGAGCTGGCTCTGGGTTCTGGCCACTCTTGTTGCCCCAGCATTTTCTGTTTATAAAGACACTCCTTGTTTTCTATGTACTACTCAACAATGGTGAGACTCAACCTTTCCTGTCTCAGAACATGCTGGGCTTCCTGGCTGAAAAGTGAAGGAAGCCGCTCTGCCCAGGTGATGCACCTCAATAAGCCCCAGCCCTCATTGCACTGGGCACCTGGCCAACCAAAATAGATCTCAGCACAAGTATTTTAAAAAGCCGGAAGAGAACCATCATTAAACACCTACTACAAATTGGGTTCAGTGTTTTCATGCATTCGACAAACATTATCAAATATCCATGGCCAGGAGAGTTACAGGTAACAGAGAAAACCAACCCAGGTCTTTATCCTTATAGAGTCTGACTGCTAGTAAAGGAGGGAAACGATAAACAACCAGTAGAAGACAGATGAGAAGTGTTGGGCGACATTTCCCAGGATGGTGCCTTCTCTGGCCTCAGCCTTTCCATTTGTGGCCTTTGAGAAGAGAACATGTCCTCTGCCTATGGACCAGCTCACTCCTATATGGCTTCTAAACCACATGGACGAATGGACTGTGAATGAACTGCACGACGCAACGGCCAGCCTTTAAGTCCAACCCACTTCACAGATCCCTGCTCCCTTTCATGGCTCCTCTTAGCACAATTTCTTCTCTATGGAACTAGTCACGTTTACAGTTTTATATTGGAATAATTATTAATCATACTTTTATCAGTTAAGGAATCATATAGAATCTGTCACCCCATTGAATACCTAGTTATGGTCACTATTATACCTCAGTGGTCAACACAGTGCTTGTGCCACCTGTGTGCTCAATAAAATTATGGCTGAATGAAGGAATGAATGTATTCTAACTTCAATTTTGATGATATTTTTTGATGGTATTTTTCTCTTCTTTAGAATTATTTCTTTGAACTTTTCATTGATATTTTTCCAAAAAGCTATATTCAAAATGCATGTTTAAACCCATGGGATATGGATACATATTTCATTCATTTTCTAGATAGAATAAGTTTTGTTTATCTACTATATAATGTGTGAGCTGAGGTGGAGGAAATGAATTTGTATACCGTGAACTCTGAAGAAGCTTCTTCACCAAGAGTAAAGGACACAGGAATGGGTACAGACACATGTACACACACATTCACACACAAACCCAAACCTCCTCCATGATTTCTAATGGAAAGAGCAAGCGTAGATGCCAGATGCCTGTCCTGCCTCAGGTATTGGGCTGTCTTTCCACAGCCAGCCTCTGCATCTCTTTGAAGGCTTTTCCACAAGGGGTCACCTGTTCATCAGGGACTGTTCTGAAATGTATATACTATAAGGTTGTCTGTAGGTGGCATTGCCTATGAGAACAATGGGAAACATTAAGTGGCCAGGGATTGCTAGACTGCATGAGTCATTAGCTATGGGAAGAAATAGCAACAGAGTGGCCATTTGGCAGGTGGTGTCCCAAGGGCATCTGGCAGAATCTTGCTGGTCTATTCAGTTTTATATTTGATATTTATCCATCTTTTTGGAAGACCTTTATAATTCATGCAATTGTGTATTCCAAAATGGTGCACACTCTTGTTCCACAATATGGGCTAGGCCACTTTCATCCAGGGCTACAATCAGTCTCAGACCACTGATGAGGGGGTCATAACATTGAGATGTCTTCACTTGGTAGAGTGCAGATCCACCTGCTGGAGTCTAGTTCTGGTGCTCTGCAAGGCCAGTGCCAGCAGCCTGCCTCTACACAGCCCCCTTGCAAGATGATGCTTTTATTCTGACAGGTGGGTTGCAATGCAAAAGCAAATAGAATAACATCTGGTAGAAAGCAGGGAACTTAGACACTTGTGGTTATCTAACAACAACGGCAAAAATCAAATAACCACAAAACACCAAAACCTAGTGCTATCATCCCCTGCTTACAAGAAAAATAGGGTGACAGGAAAGACAAACCTTTTCCTGGCATCCACATTTAAGAGGCAATCATTACAGAGATCTTTATGTAAGGGGCATGGAGCAACAGAAGGGACACTCTCTCCGGCAGCACTTTTATAGAAGATACAGAAACATGCTTTATTTGGTCATTTCTTATATGGCCCCTTGATAAAAGAAAAGGACACGCTCTTAAATAGCCATTCTCTAGAGGCAGCTTTACAGGTGTGAGAGTACTGGCAGTGAGAACGAAAGCTTTTGCTCATCTAACTTCTTGGACAAGCTGCTGAAGGTAGGAGGATAAGGCTACACTGCTCATCTCAAATATCTCCAGCTTCCCCGACAGAACTGGGGACAAACAGTTGGCCGAGGCAATTTCAGACAGATGTCTTGGTACTACAGGGTTTTAGCCCTCTCCTTAGCAGTATTCACTCCACAGGCTTCTTTCCTTTCTCTTCCTCTCCCTCAGCAAACCTGCAATTTCTCCTTCAACTAGGCACCAAACACCCCTGAAGGCACTGCCAGGAAAAGTAGCCACTAGCATGTATGCTAGAGACTTTGGTTACTGGGAAGAAGAATTTAAGTTTGTCTAATTTATTGCAATTACGGACTCTCTCAAATTGTCACAGTAGAGAGCTAGCAATGAATGGATTTTAGTAGGTCAGATAGTCCCCCAAAAGATATGCTGAAGTCCTAAACTCTAAGACCTGGGAAGCCATCCTTATTTAGAAATGTAACCAAGTCAAGATGCTTCCAAAGCAGTATGAGTTCATACTGGACTCAGGTGCCTGATGGCCTCACAAGAAGGAGATTTAGACACAGCACGAGACACACAGGGAGTGTTCCAGGTGAAGATGGAAACCAAGGCTCAAGTAATGCAGCTACAAGGTACGGCATGGCAAGAATTGCTGGGCACCACCAGAAGGGCAAGAAGAGGCAAGTAAGGACCGCCCCCCCACCGGATTCTTCAGAGGAAGCATGGCTCTGTGTACTCATTTCAGACTCCTGCCTTCCTGAACTTCAAATGTATAAATTTCAGTTGTTTTAAGCTATCACATTTGTTTGCTGTCCTAGAAAGCTCATAGAACCCCTAATCACTCTTTAAGTATACAGAGGTATAAGTAACCAAACTGGGATTTTCTTAGATCGGATGGGATTTATTTTCTCTAAGCCTATGGCTGTTTGGAGAGCATCATGGTCTTGTTAGTATATTATTGCTAGTAATAGCAACAATACAGCCCCACCAATGCATGAGACCCCTGGGCTCCAATATTGGATGATCCACACTGTTCTAAGTCCTGCTACCTTCCTTGGATTTGTCTCATAATGGCCACCCCTCCCCCACCCATGCATCACTTCACCAGAAAGGAACCAGGACAGCATTCATTACCTACCACCTACCTTCCAAGGGCATTGTGAAGATGTGTGTCTCTATAATGTCTGTCCAAGAAATTGGAGCTTGTTGGAGAGCTAAATATAAAGTATGTTATTATACCCCCCCAAAATTGGCAATTCCTTGACACTTTCCTTTTGAAAAGAAAATTATACTTACCCAAAGCATTTCATTACCACCTGAACTTTCTGTTCAATATAAATTTAGAAACCTAAATTTATATAACCACATAGACAAATGCATTAGAGTTAGGAGCCCAGGGTACCTGTAATATTGCTATCACAGAAAATAAATTGTGGCGTGTGACCTTGCATGACTGTTCAGTCGAAGCTTTGAATCATCTACGTTTAGAGAGGCTCCTTCAAACGACATTTGTGAGATGGTTTGCCTACATTTGCCTACATTGCCTATGATAGTTTTTTGTAAGAGTCTGTAAACAAGTCAGGATGGCGCCTGGCATTTTGCAGAGGGAGTGGTTTGTGAAGTAACGCCAGTGAGCCATTAAGTGTGGAGATTCCTTATTGGTTGACTGCTGTATCTATTTTATGTTAATCAAGATAAGCTGTGTGGAATGTATAAATACCCCTCCTGTCCTACATTAAAGGGCTCCCATTCCTGCTGTATCAATGTACACAAGTTGTTCGTCACCCCCCGGTTATTTTGCTGCAGCCGGACTGCGGCAGTTTTTGTCAATTAGATCTTAGAGACTTACTAAACAATAATTATACCATCACCTATCTGAATATTTGGAATTCCTTAATGCATAGGTTCCATATTGGAGAGGCATAGTTACCCTGGGTCAGATTTTTGATTAACTGAGGATATACCTGGATTTAAGCTATATAGCTGGAAAGCTTCAGGAATGTTGCAAGTTCCCCCTTTCATACAGCCTCATAGATTTGAATGGAATCATTTCAGTTAGGTTGTGTTTCTTTCTTTTAAGTTTATATACTAGTTTATCCCCAATTCCTTAATTTCTTTGGATAAGAGTATAGCTCTAGATGGTATCAAACCTTTGCTTTCCCCATGCATTGCTGCCTCAATTTCCTAATATATAAAATAGGGAAATAATATCTAACTCATTTGATTGCTATAAGGATTACATGAGTTAATTTTGTTAAAGAAGTGAATATGGTTCCTGACACAGAGTGTGTGATAAGTGTTAGAAGAGAAGGTAAGAAGAGAGGGAGGAGGAGGATCATTATTACTGTTGTTTGTGGTAGTAGCACTGTTCTCTAGGTCGCTTCAGGACCCCAGTGAGACATGATTAGTAGAAAGCAATGCATTGGAAAAAACAAATTGAGCCCAGGATTAAATTTTTTCTGTAACATTCTCTGGACATATCAAGAAAGTCAGTCAACTGGTCAACCAGCCAACCAATCACTCTTCCACCTAACTGTACTAGTTTCTCCCAAGTGAAGGGCGTTAGAGCCACAGGATCCAGAAGTCATGATGCCTCTGCCAGGACTGTTATCTACTGTGGTAGGAAGAATAGTGATCCATCAAAGAAGTGTACATTCTAATTGCTGGAGCCTAAACTGTGGCATGCTACATGGCACAGAGGAATTAATGTAGCAGGTGGAGTTCAGGTTTATAGTCATCGCACCTTAAAATAGAGAGACTGTTCTGGATCATTCAAGTGGGGCCAAGGCAATCACAAGTCCTTAAATGTGGAAAAAAGAGTCATAATGGTCAACGTTGTAGTGATGTAATGTGAGAAAGGCTTCATTGACGATCACTGGCTTTGTAAGTGGAAGAGGCCATGAGCCACAGGATTCGAGTGCCCTCTAGATGCTGCAGAAGACTAGGAAATAGTTTATCCCTCATCACCTCCCTTAAGGAACTCAGTCCTACTGCCACCCTGATCAGAGGCCAGTGAAGTTCCCTTTGGACTTCTCATTTCAGAACTGTAAGATAATAAATCTGTGTTATCATAAGCCACTAAGTTCATGGTGCTTTGTTATGACAGTCATAGGAAACTGATAAAACCCTTGATCATCAGATTAAATCACATCTCAGCTACCCACAACCAGGGCTGTGCTCTCCCTCAGAGAACTGGAGAGTAGCTATCAGAGAATTATGCTCCTGAGGAAGAAACCAGGTCTTCTAAGAAGAGCAAAGTTCCTGACACATGAAAGACAGAAGCTTAAAGATACGAGACTGAGCATTTGACCTTGCCCTCTCCCCTGGACTGTCCAGAGCCATATCTTCCTGCTGGAACCCCCAAAGCTCTCCTCTTACTCTCCTATGGAAGATGATTAAATTTGTTTGATATGGTTCCCTCAGAGAAGAGGGCTAAATGTTTTGGGAATGCAAGCCATGGGATTGTCCCTGGGATGAGCTTGTTTTGATCTGGGGACTCTCATTTCATGGAAAGTCTCATAGAAAGGTTCCTCTTTTTGACTTCAGGGGACACTTGAGGATATCCCTATTAATGCCAATATCTCATTTCAGATATCAGATAGGAGAATTTTTACAAATGATCATGCAAGTGTAGGTGTCATTAGCATTATTGAAGGCTTACGTATTATTAAGTGGTATTATTATTGTAATAACATAGAATTTGGGGGAAGTTAAGGGGATTATGTCTTATATTAATTAGAAACAAGTTATGCTTTTAGTAAAATGTTTAATTAATAAAAACTTTGTCTTAGGGGAACAGCTGACAACAGGTTATAAAAATAACTACAAGGAATGACCCCTTCTCTGTGTGCAGTGGTCCTCCTTTAGAATCATATCTATCTAATTTTACACTGGGATTCTATATAATTAATTGTGACTTTGACTTTAAGAAAACATTTTAGAATATTAAGTAAAGTAGGGTTAGTCTTGAGGGAAATTCCGCAGAAGGTATTTACATGAAACAAACTGAACACTAATTCCTTTATAATGAGCACTCTTTTGAAATCTCCTTTCCCTCCCACCTCTTTCACTCTTATCCCTACTTACTGTTGTTGCAAACTTTATGATGACTATAAGAGTTTTAAGGCATTCATTCACCACTACAAAACATACTACTTGAATAAATCCAAGTTGTTTATCTTAGTATTGCCATTACATCAATAGTACTTATTGAACCATTGCATGATATGTCGATCATGATAAATTACATTGGTGTGACCTGCTAGAGCAAAGAGTCAAGGCATCTCCCAATAAAAGGAACCAGTTCAGAAGCTATGCCCCCCCAAGCCCTATCCAACTGTCCCTGGGAGTGAGGAGATGAATATCTCGAACCCCTTCTAACCGCCTGGGGCATGTCTCATACCCTGGTTGGAAAGAGCTGAGATAAACAGTGAAAAGCAAAACAGTGGACAGGTTTTATGGCCTAATAGTTACCTAGTAGATTCTGGAGTCAAGACCAGCCTCTGCCATTGCTAGCTCTTGGCCTTGGGCTACTTACTGATTGCTCTGTACCTGCTTTGGTTTTATTATTTATAAAATATATTTGATTCATAGCAACTGCTTTACAGAGTTGTAATATTAAAACAGTAAAATATTAGAACAGTACCTGATATATAGTGAGACCTATGTGAAAGGTTAGAGTCGAGAGGCCTAACTTTAAGCCTTAACCCTATGCCATTAGACCTTGAGCAAGTTGTTTTGCCACTCAGGACACATTTTTATATCCCTAAATTAAGGAGTACTTGCAAAACTGTTTCATTGCTAGAACATCTGTGTTAGGCAACTTTCTGTTACAATACACTTGAGATAATCAACTCAATAAGGGGTATTATTATGTTTTCAGAGGTTCACTCCATGGGGGATTGGCTCTGTTGCTTTGTGCCTTTGGTGATACAGTACATCATGGCCAAAGCAGGTGGCAGAGGATGCTGCTCAACTCATGGTGGCCGGAAGCAAAGAGCAAGAGAAGAAGGGGCTGGGGTCCCAGTATCCCCTCCAATGGCACACCCTCAAGAACCTAACTTTCTTCAACTAGGCCCCACCTCTCAAAGATCCCAGCTCCTCTTCTTAGTGCTGCAGACTGGGATCAGGACTTTAACCCATGGGCCTTCGGGGAACATTCTGAACTCAAACTATTGCAGCATCCTTCATCCAGGTGTTCTGGGTGAGTGATAGTATGCATGTCACTTTAGTGCCTGCTCCCACTTACACTGAAAAAGTTTCTGAACTGTGCCTCAGTTTGACAATAATGGTATTGTCATTTAAATGTCTTCCTCAATTTTAACACGTAATGAACCTGGCAATCGGGAAGTCCTGGCTGCCTCGGGTGAGAGAGAGCTGTTTTGGAGAGTGGTTAGGGTGGAAGCCCAAGTGTGGACAGTCTCGAGTGAAGGTGCAGAATTGAGAGTCTAGATGGAGTCTAGGTCAAGGCTCACTGTGGATTGAGTTGAGAGTCTAAAGGAGGAAGATGAGGCACAAACAAGAGGGACATGAGGCAGAAAGAAAATCGGCGGTTTCTGTGTTTTCTAAAATAGAGATGTGAGAATGTTTATATTCTGAGACCAAAGCACCAGAAAGAGATCACAGGACTCAAAAACAGCAGAGGAAATGGATGATTAATGGAGCAAGATGTCAAAGGTTGTTGAAGGGAGTGTAGAATCTCAAATCCTCTCTTAAGAAATAAGTGAATTTTATATTGGCAACTGGATGACTTAATTGAGCTCTCTGATTTCAATGATGCCCACAAAAGAGATAAGCACATGTTAAATTCTAGACTATCCCCAGCTGATTTCTGCACTTGCAGTTGCTGAAGAAATAAAAGCAAAATGATAGAGATTGATTTCAGTCTTCCCAGGAGGCCTGGCTGGCACTGATAATGCAGTTGATACTATAATTACTTGGGAGTCCTCAAGCCAGAGCTCCCTGGAACCAACTTTTGGGCAATCTTAGAGAACTGTCAGTCTTCATAGGGTCTGAGACACCCCCCACCTCCAGGAAAATACACGCACAGGGCAGATCTGAAATGAAGCTTCTTAACGGAGCACTTCCAAAAGAGGCTTGCTTAACAGGCACTCCTTCTACAAACATCCATTCTATTAATTCTTCTGACTGGAAACACTTTGGTGTCCTAATTTCTTCAGGGTCCTTCCAGATCACTGCATCACCGGCGAGGACCATTCATCCTCTCTCTCCAGCCTCTACATCTCAACGTCTGCAAGCGATTGTTCCACTGTCTGCTCCCCCTGCCTTTTCTCAGCCTCTTCTGTGCCTTTGGATCGGTGTGACTTTGGGAAACGAGATTCATTCATTCACACAGAGTGTGCCAGGCGCTAGGGTCTTGTTAATTTGGATCCGAAATGTCCACGTGACTCCTGTGTTGAAAGCCCGGTTCGCACTGCAGCAAGGTTCAGAGACGGGGCTTCTAAGAAATGCTCAGATCCTGAGAGATCAACCTCTTGGCAAATTAATCCATTTGATGGATTAAAAATTTGAATGGATTTACTGAAGATGTTGAAAACTACAAGCAGATGGGGCATGGCTAGAGAAAGTGGGTCACTGGAGGCGTGGTCTTGAAGACTATATCTGACCCTGCCCCTTCTGGTCTCTGCTTCCTGGCTGCCGTGAGCAGAGCAGCCTCCCTCCACCAGGCCTTCCACCATGATCTTTCTGCCTTGCAGCCCGCAGACCATGGACTGGACCTCTGAAACCATGAGCCAAACTAACCTTTGCTTTATCTAAGTTGTTCTTGCCAGGTATTTTGGTCAGTGACGGGACTTGTACTAAAGAAGACATGGAGCCATCAAAGAGAGCACTGTTGGGTGTACACATCTCTGCTCCTGGCAGTATTGGAGCCACCCAGAGCCACAGAATCACTGACAATTCTCCAAAACATGCTATGCTTGTTATCCTCCTTGAAAGACTTCTTTGACTTTCCTCCTCCTTCCTCTGACTGAATTTACAACCCTTTCCAAATCCATTAGTATGCTTTATGTTTCAAATAATAAAAATCATATTCCTAATTTAAACAATGAATAAGTGTTTTGGTTCATATAACTCGAAGCCCAAAGGTGCAGCAGGCTTCCTGGTTGCCTGGGTCTAGGATCTTACATTGCTTCTCTGTTGATAACTCAGCTCTGTTTTCTTCTAGGTATCGAGTTCATTTGCAGGGTCACAGAAGCAAAGTGACTGTGGTATTTTCTAGAGGATGAGAGGGTTGAAAGCAATTCTTCAGATTTTCCAACACATTCCACCCCTCACATCTGATTGATCTGAGATGAACCAAGAAGCCATTTTGAAATCAATGCCATGGCCAGAATACAGCCATGTATTGATCGACTGGGGCCTGGGTAATCCATGCCAATGACTGTGCTAAGGCAAAAATTACCCCGATTGCAATTAGATGAATAAGATTTCATTCCTGGAGCTGAGGATGTAGGCAGCTCTCAAGATCTCATGGCTGCCCCACAAAGGGAAATATGCAGAAGATATGTCCTTTGGCCACTGGTTGACAGCATGAGTACAATGCAAGAATGGAGTATCCCCTGTTGCTCTGAACCTGGGGTGGGTGGGAAATAACCATCACTCCTGCAAACAAACTCTTCAAGGGCTCCAGGCTCTAGTCCCCGGACAGATGGATCTTGGGTGCCAGATCTCACAGATGGTGAGACCTTACTTTTCTTATTCTTAAGGATAATGAAGCTATTTACTCCAAGCAATGTGGATAGGAAGACCTGAAGCACAAATCTTTTGTTCCTAAACTAAAGCTATCCCTGGGTATCTGGGGAATTCATTCAAGGTCCCTCACAAATACCAAAATCTGCAGATGCTTAAGTCCCTTACATAAAGTGGTATTATATTTGCATATAAAACAGGCATACTTTCTCATCTACTTTAAATCATCAAGATTACTTATAAAACCTAATACAATTTAAATGCTATGTAAATAGGTATCACTAAATTTTTTAAGGGAATGATGCAAAGAAAAAAAGGTTTGTGCATTCAGTACAAACACAATTTCTCACTAAACATTTTCAAACCATAACCGGTTGAATGCACAGTCATGGAACCCACAGATGAGAAGGGTCAACTGTATTCTTTTTGTCTGCTGGTGGATTGGTTCTCTGAAGATTGAAAGAAATATTTTCCACATTGCATCAGTTAGAGAGTTGTTTTTATTCTGTGTCACACACTGTTTTTCACAGGGCAAAGAGACAATCTCAGAATCATCCACCTTCCATTGGCTTATTTTCGTGTAAAGGTTAAAGGAAAGACTCCTTCTCTGAGTCTTCTCAGAAAGCAACATTTTCTCATTAAGAATGTCTGAAGGCAGGATTAAGGGATTTGCTGGAGAGAACCTGTGAACCATCAGGCAGAGAGCACGACTTTGTATGCAACCTGGCTCATCGTGGACGGAGACAATGCAGAGAACCCTACAGCAGGAGCACAGGGGCTTCCCAGGGCGTGACATGGTGTCCTGGGTCATTTTCCAAATGGTGTCATTTGCTCTGCTCCTGGAAGGAACTCTATGAGTGGAAAAGTGTTCAAGTGGTAGAGATTACAGTTCAGCCCCAGATTGTCAGAAATAGGAGGAACCTTTGGAAGTCACTTCACAAACTAAAGTCAAGAGGGGTGCGCAGCTCCATCAAGCCCACTTTCCTAAGGAAATAACAGTTTGGAGGAGTCAAAGATGAAAAGAAAATAGTCTTACTTACGCAGTGGGTTTGGCAGAGCCAGAAAGCAGCAGTCGGCCAGGCCCGTACCAGAGCTCTGACACTGGGGTTGGCACCAGGAATGGGAGGTGACCTTCAAACAATGACTGAGGGCCACTCCAGAATGAACAGGAATCTTAGGTTCAGGGACAAGGCCAACTCTGGAACCCAGGGGGCATCAGGAATCTGGACAACTCTGCCCAGTGGCTTCTCGGCTGCCCCCACCAGGTTTTATGGGCTGAATTCCTCCTGTATTAGCTCTTGCATTGGAGATACCTTCAAGCATTTTATATATACAGTTCTAGATGGTTCTACTCAGAAAGGAAGGGAAAGAAGATGGCACAAGTATTGTGTGTTCAGCTATATTCCACTTCTGTGTGATTGTGTGCAGCCTGCACTCCCCTCCTGCACACACCACACATGCACACACCTGCATACACTCTCAGACTTGCACACATACACCCTGGCTATGCTCATATACTCATGCACACACACTCTCTTTACACTTGTGTACTCATAGATCACACATGCTCATAAGCTCACACTCTCACGCACGTGCACACACACACTCACTCTTTGACACACTTTAATTCATTGTTTTAGTTCCCTTGCCCCTGAATCTGGCTAGGCATATGTGTCACATTCCCAATCCCCCAATCCTTCTTAGCAAGGAAGAGTTAAAAGAATGATTAACACAGGCTGGGGCTGGGGCTCAGTGGTAGAGCACTTGCCAGGGCTTGTGTGAGGCACTGGGTTTGATCCTTAGCAAAACATAAAAATAAATAAATTAAATAAAGGGATTGTGTCTATCTCCAACTAAAAAAAAAAATATTTTAAAAAAAAAGAATGATTAACTCATTCCTGATTGAGATGTTGAAGAAGGGTTATGGTCTTTGGTATTCAGAGAGGTGGGGCTTGATGTTGGCATCTCACTTATTTCAAGAACATCCAAGGATCTGCTCTGCATAGTGTTCTGCTGATCCGGGTTACAGAGGGTGGAGAACAGGAACGATTATCCAGGAACTAAGAAAGCTGGCCCACAGGCCTGTACAGTGGACGGTCACTGCTGGAGAGTATCTAGTAAGGATAGATAACTTTACCCAATGTCCACCACACACGGATATTGTGCTGAAGGTTCACGCGCATATTTCCATTTCATCTTTGTAATTGAAAAGGAAAGAGCTTTGGTGATCCTTCTTTGTTTATAAATAAAGAAACCAAGACCAAGCCACCCACTGAGGTCACAGGGCAGTGAACAGCATGGGTCTTCGTCTGCAGAGGCAGCTCTTCACAGGGAGGGGGAGCACTTCCGACTTCCTGGAAGAGGAGACATTTGGGCTGAGGTTGAGGGACAGGGAGGGACTTGCTTATGTTTGTATTCTCCAGGAGGCCGCAGGCCCTGTGGGAGCAGAGGATGCTGAAAGGACTCACTGAGCCCACTCCTGCGGAGGCCAGCGGCAGGGTGCCGGGTTGGCTGTGCAGAGGATGCTCCGGAGTAAGGACCACTGCGCTGGCGCTTCCCACCCGCCCAAGGACTCAAGTCAGGCCAAGCGCGTCTCCTTGTCTGTGGGGAACTTTTGCAGCCAGAGCCCCCATTTGTAGAAAACGCTGACGGTCTCCTGTGGCATGCCCTTCTGCTGTCCATCTCACGGCCAGCCGACTCCCTGAGCATTCGGTCACTCCCCACGGAGGAAGCCCTTGGATCCTCCCTTTCTCCTCCACCGTGCTCTGAAGGAACACCACCTTCATTTCATAGCCTCACTGCAGACCCTCAGCCTCCCCCTGGGCCAACGCAGCAGTTTCCCACCCCCTCTCCCTGCCCAAGCCGTTCCCTGCACTCCCCCCACGCCCCCGCAGCCACACTTCCTACAAAAGCCAGCAGAGTGACCTTTATGAAGAACCCATTTTGACCACACCATTTCCCAACTTACAGTTCTTTTACACTCAATATTGGAAGCAAATCACTAATCAATAAACTCAATGGGCCCTCAGGCAAAGGACCACCAGACAGGGTGGTGTTGTTGTGGTGATGTGAACTGATCAATACAATCCATAAGAGGGTAGATTATAGGTTATAGATTAGTAAAAAATATAGATTATAGATATAAGATTTTGATAAGTGAGATAAGACAATTATAAAGCAAAAACTGTCATAGACTGGCCTCAGACTCTATTTTGCTGCCTTTTATAAAGAACTGTTATAAGAGCTGTTTCTGAGAAACTGAAATGAAAGCTATTTTCTTATTTAAAAAATTGTCTTTCTGAACTTTGTACCCCACAAACTGTACCCTACTCAGGATACAGTGGTGGTCATGGTGTTTGAATGCCCTTGTGGGTCTACATGACTTTAAAGTACATTCTCGCCCCGCCGACCCCCACCCAAATTCAGGATGCGACTGTCTACCACCTGCTTGAACCCAGGACTGTGGTCAACTGAGCTGTGGTGGGTGACAGTCCCTGGCCAGAAAATCTCTTGATTTGAAATTCGGACGTAGAGTGCTTTCTGGAGAGACTCCCCAGAACACTGTCAACCAACAGCACTAGGTGAAGGGACTTGTGCCTGGGAGCACTCAGCCTCGGGGAAGTCCACGCACCTGGAGATGCTGGAGCAGAGACTGAGAACCGTGAGAAACAGGACCTGCATGAAAGCAAGGACCTGTAGTCCCTAGGATCCCTCAATCCCAGGGCTGCAGTGACTGCATCCTGCTCCGAGTGCCATAAGAGCTGGGGCACAAGTGGGCCTCTGGCCTCCTCGGAAGCCTCCTGACCTCAAAGTCCTTCAACTTGTAATTCACAGAATCTGATTCTTTCCCTGCTCCAGTTGTATCAACCATTTCAGTAGCTGCCACATTTCTGCGGCTGTTTCTGTTGAGTTCAGAGGGAAGTCTTTGGAGCTTTGGAGAAGGCTTCCTCCCAGAAGATGAGGGTACATGGAGTGCAGAAAGGGGAATCAAGTTCAATTTCTTGGTAGGCCCAGGCAGGTGAAAAACATTTCTAAGAGCCTGAAGCAGATGTGTCTATGATTCATGGAATAACGTGGGTACCCGTCATATGAGCCTCCCATGAAAAGAATTGTAAGGGAACTTGAGCTCCAAGGACAATCTCTCAGTAATGGGTTTCAGCACTCAATGCCACGGGCTTTCAAGAGTCAAAAGAAAAGATTAAACCCCAAGGGTACAGGAAAACAGTCTCTGTGTCTATTTGTCAAAGAGCACGCGTCTCCCCCCACCTCCCACCCAGCCCAGGCAGCAGCTTTCAAGAGTGACCTCCACCCAGGCTTGGCAGAGCTTTTGCTACCGCACGGTTCAGACACTGTCTTGACATTTCAGTGTTTCCATTGGACTTAATTCAGTTCAGAGGATTGTCATAATGTCTCTACTCTGTGCAGGGTACTATGCTAGGCACTGAGGCCACAGGAAAGAATGAGACATTAACTTCGACCTCTAAGAGTTTCAATGCTAATTGAAAGGTGCAGACATACTGCTGGTTGGTGGATAGACGGCTTCATAAAAACTTTCAAATCCAGTGTGTGGTATACAGCATCTCTTCTCTACTCTAGACCACAGGGCTACCTTCAAAGCCCAGCTTCAGAACCACCTATCCCAGGGATTCCCAGGTCTCACCTCCAGGGTAGACAAACCATCCGAATCCTGGTTTCTAGATGGTGAGGAAAGAAATGGCGGAGGGGCCCTGGGAGGGGGACCTCAGACTAACCAAAAACAAAGGGGGAGTTTTTAGGGCACAAGGATCCTTTCTCCAGGATACTAACGTAAAACTCCAAGACATTTCAGAAGCACTGTCTCAACTTTTCTAGCCCAGAGATTCTAAAAATTAATCATCACCGCTTTACAAACGAGGAAACTAGCCAGGTTTACAGAGTAAGGTGCCAAGGAGCCAGGGGATGCCCTGGCCTCTTTCCAGTCCCCCAGTGGCTTCCCGGCTGATCCCCAGAGCTGGCCTAAACTGCAGTTTTTATCAGAGCCATCTTTCCTCCTGTTATGTGCACAGGATGACTTCTCATATGTGTGGTGAGCACACGCGTCTGGGAGATGGAGGGGGGCTGTCTATATGAAGAGACCCCGATGGCCAGCTGGGCCTTTCGGCAGCCGAGGTGGCTGAGAGGCTGTCCTAGGGAAGGAAGGACACCGGCCTGCTCCAGAAGCTTGGCCAAAGTCCAGAGGTTTCACATGGGACCCTGACTTTGTAAGGATGTTCTGAGGATTATTGAGACATGAATTTGGCAAATTCCCTGGGACAGGGCCTGGAAAACAGTAGGCATACACTATGTGGTATCTAAAAAAAAAAAAAAAAAAAAAATAGAAGACTTATTTTGGCCTAAGGATCAGAAGGTTCCATCCACGGTCGTCTGGCTCCACTCACTTTGATGAGGAAGCACTTCCTGGTGGAGGGGCAGGCTGGGGCAAAGCTGCCCACCTCATGGTGACAGGGAAGCAGAGAGAGCAGGTGGCTGGGGACAAATATAGACCCAACCCAACCCCAGGTATCCACTCTCTCTAAATATGTTTCACCTCCCAATATTCTATTTTCACCCCCTCCCAATATTCTATTCACTATAAATCTTCTTAAAAATTTTTTTAATATTTATTTTTTAGTTGCAGTTATACACAATACCTTATTTATTTTTGTGTGTGGTGCTGAGGATCAAATCCAGGGCCTCACACGTGCTAGGTGAGCGCTCTACCACCGAGCCACAACCCCAGCCCCCTATTCACCAATAAATCTATCAATGGGTTAATCCATTGATGAGGTCAGAGCCCTCATAATCTAACCACTTCCCAAAATCCCCACCTCTGCTGCCTTGGGGAGCAAGCCTTGAATGCATGAGCCTTGGGGGGACATTAGAGGAGGACCACATGGCACCAGAAGATCAGTGATTACAGGTAAGACTGAAGCTGGGCAAAGGCAGCTTGCCTAAGGTCACAAGCTTGGAAAGACAGACGCAGGCTTTCTGAGCACAAGTCCTTTCTCTGGCCTCTGACTTTCCCCACACAGGCGCAGCCTTCCAGGACGTCAGATGTCCTCCAACACGGAGTGGTGAACTCCTTTCCTCTGTTCACAAATCATCAACAGGAGAAAACTGCCAACACCTCCCTGAGCCACAGGCAGCATCTCACAGCATCTGGCCAACCGAGAAGCAGCTTGATTGACTCCATGGAGAGAGAAGTTCTGGAACCCAGAAACCCAAACGCTCTGTTGTCTAGCCCCCCCTTGCATCCTGCACCTGCAGACTGCAGACCCTTTGAAGACATGACAGCCTTCCCCAGTAGCAGCCACATCCTCCTCTCTTCAACACTTTTAAAATATTCAGTGTTTTTGGAAATCAACCAGGTGCTGAAGACACATAGTCAAACAGCTACAGACCCCACCTAACCATCTCAACATGTGCACGATTGGGCTCAGCGGGGCACACCTGTAATCCCCGCGACTTGGGAGTCTGTGGCAGGAAGATCACAAATTTGAGGCCAGCTTCAGCAGCTTAATGAAACCCCTAGCAAATTAGTGAGATTCTGTTTCTAAAGGAAATATTTTTAAAAAAGGACTGGGGCTATAGCTCAGTGGTAAAGTGTCCCTGGGTTTTAATGGAAGTACTTAAAAAAAAAAAAAAATACTCAGCCTTGCCACCCACCACTAGTTGCCAAGTTCCGTAAGAACAGAGATCATGGCTCCTCCCTCCCTGGCAAGTCCTCAGGGCCAGGCACTCCCCCGGGAACAAAGCAAGGGACCCTCCCGGGGCCCACGTCGCTAAACACCAGGCTGTTCTTTTGAAAGCCCAAGCTTTAGAAGGGAGCTCAGTTCTCCTCTCTTGCTCTATACGACCGAGGAGAGGCCTTGGCTGTGATCAGCAGCAATCACACAGAAACCAGAAACACGACCCCCCTTGGCCTCTCCAGACTTCTCTCAAGAGTTTCTTTATGATTTCATATTTTTAGAAATTTACTAATCTCCTATACGCTGGAGAGATTTACATCCATTATTTTATTTAATACTCACAAACCCCTCTGGTGAGAGAGAAATGTTCCTGTTTTGTAGACTTGAAAAAAGGCCAAACAGAGACAATGAAGTGGCCTGCCTAGTGCCCGGCCTTGGGGTGGGCGGAGGGGGTACTCACCTCAGTGTCCGTTCACGCAACCTTCACCGCATTTCCTGTGTGCACCCGCCCCCCCCAACCAAATATAGAGGCATGTACACACAGAGATTAGCCTGGCACTTAGCAATTCATGCTGAACTAATCCTGCTCAAGGATAAATTAATAGTGATGATGTTCTGCAGATTCCCCTTAGTGCTGAAAGCCTTCTACAAGAACCCAGGGGGCAAGGGGACAGTGAGTTGGAGCCAGGCTGTTTCTATTCACCCTTGGCCAAATTGCCCGCCTCCCTGTGCCTCAGTTTCCTCATTCATAAAAATGAGCCAGTAATAACTACATCTACCACACAGGATTGTGGTAAGAATTAAGTTCATTAATATATGCACACCGTGTCTGGGACATGGTCTGACTCATTGAATATCAAATGTTGCTACTATGCACCAGGCACTCCACACATGGAGTTAGTTCTGCTTCTTGCCACGACTCTGCAGAGTAGATAACTATCCTCAGTTTTGAGGGTGAGGAGGTTACTGCTCTGAAAGTTTAAATCACATTCCCAAAGTCACACAACTAGAAAAAGAGGTGAGGAGCATTTGACCCATTGCGTGGTAGAGAAGCACAATTCCTAAGAGCCAAGACCATGTACGCACTCAAGTTCTGATCAATCATAGAGGACCTTGTCATTAGACAGGGAGGGCCCTCAGCCCTCTGAGCCTGGACCCTCTACCACAGCTCTTTGCAGACCTCTAATTCCTTGTGTTTATTCTGTAGGCATTTCCTGGTCTCAAGGGCTCTCCTGAAAATGTTAGTATATAAAAAAAAAAAAAAAGCATGCTTTTCTAGTCCATCAGAAAAGGAACTTGCAAACACTTTCCCCAGAGTCTCTGATTCTCTGGGATTATTTTCTTGGAAGCATCAGAGACATTGGGTAACTTGGCTCACATACACTCCCAATGTGCATCCCCACACTAATGCTCCCTCCAATCATCTGACATATATTCTTCATTAGTAATGAAAGAGTCAGTAAACCCCATTCTCCATGCTTACCTGAACATCTGGAACTAAGAGCATATCAAATGCATTCATTTTAATGTGTGCATTTCAAATTATGGATTTATGGCTATCTATCTTGTGATGCCTCAAGAGTTTCAAGCTGGTCCTCATAAAAATACTACCTTTGGAAATTGTCTTCCAACACCTGCTACCTTCCTCCTGCTCCATCATCATCATCATCATCATCATCATCAATCACTATTGAGCATCTATCTTACCATGTATTTTTTTTAAATAGTTAAAATTTTAAAATTTTTACACAATAAAATTTACTTTTTGAAATATGTAGGGAGATGGATATTTAACAAATTAACATAAAAATATTTTCACTCCAAAACATTCCTCCATGCCCATATGCTTTAGTCTCCTTTCCCAGCTCCCAGTCCTGGTAAACACTGAACTGATTTATGTCACTGCAATTGTGCCATTTCTAGAATATCACATACATAAAGTCATACCAAATGTGGTATTTTAGCACAAGACTTCTTAAGGTTGTCTTTGTTAAATCCACTAGTTCTTAATACTTACTGAGTTTCTGAATCTGGGGCATTGAAAAATTTACTGATCTGTAGTCTCCCACCCCAGAAAAATCAAATTCATCTTGTCCGGGGTGAGGAATATTTTTTAAGTTCCCCTGATGAGATAACCTAGGAGATCTGAGTGGCCATGGGCATGGTAAAGACATTTTAGACACAACACTAAATGCCTGATGGATGAAAGAAAAAAAATGATAATCTGAACTTAATTAAAATTAACAACTTTTATTCTGAAAAAATCTACCAAGTGGATGAAAAGACAAGCCAAAGAGAGAAAATATTTGCAGAAGGATTATCTGATAAAAGAAAGATTATTATACCCAAACACAAAAAAACTCTTAAAATTTAACAATAAGAAAACAAATATCCTTCTTGTAAAATAAGCAAAGACCTTAACAGACGCTTTGCAAAAGATATGCCTGATGACAAATAAACACAGGAAAATTTAAGGGCTCTGTGTTTGGATTGGGGTCTCTGATGGCTTCATGACTGCAGATTGCTTGGTGACTAGGAAATTTCTATGCAAAGGCACAGAATGCCTGGCTGCCAGGAGGGTTCTGTGCAAAGACACAGAATGCTTGGCTGTTAGGAAAACCTCTGGGCAAAGACACAGGATGCCTGGCTGCTGTAGCAATGCCCTGCATGAGGCGGCTCTGTGGTAGAGTCTTATCAGCCTTGACTTTGATCTCAGGCACACAGCTCCTGGGAATATGAAACTCTCTTGTTAGACAACCACAATTTTTCACACAGTTCCACTGGGCCTAAACCTGTCCAAATTACAGTAACTTCAAACAGTGGACTTTCTTGAGAGCTTCACAAAGCTCCTCACATTTCCCATTGCAACTATAGAATGTAAATGAGGAATAATTTGCTAATTCTGTAATCTACCTAATGACACAATAAACAAGGATGTAGTTATGCCACTGATGAACTAATGTATCCTGCTGGTATAAATAAACATGGCTGCTTGGATGAGGAGCCATCTTTCCTGCCTCTGCATCTTGTCTCTGTGTCTCTTTTTATTTTTCTTACAGGAATAGTTATCCATACTGTTTGTTATCAGGTAAATGCAATTTTTTTAAAAAAAAGAGTTATAACTGTACATTCATTACAATGGCCAAAGTTCATGATATAAAATGTTCCTACTACTCAAAGTTATCTACAGATTCAATACAGTCAACATTCAATGAAATCTCCATCAAAACACCAATGACATTCTTCAAAGAACTACAAAAATTCCTAAAATTCATGTGGAAACACAAAAGACCCCAAATAGCCAAAGCAATCCTAAGTAAATAAGAGTAATGCTGGATACATCATAATGCCTGATTTCAGGGCATACTACAGAGCCATAATAACCAAAACAGCATGGCATTGGCATTAAAATAGACACATAGACAAATGGAGCAAAATAAAGAATTCAGATATAAATTCACATATCCTCAGCCAACAGAGATTCAATAAAGGAGCCAAAAGCAAACAATGGAGAAAGGACAGTCTCCTGAACAAATGGTGCTGGGGAAACATGCAGAAGGTTGAAAGTAGACCCCTATCTCTCACCCTGTACAAAAAGCAACTCAAAATATACAAAAGGCCTTAGTGTAAGAACTGGAACTACTAGAACAAAACACAGGGAAAACCCTTCACAATACTGGCACAGGAAACGATTTCCTGGATGGGACTCCCATAGCTCAGAAAACAAAAGCAGGAATTGACAAGTGGGATTCTATTAACTTTTAAAGCTTCTTCACAGCAGTGGAAAAATCAACAGAGTGAGAGCAGCAAAGACAATCTTTGCCAGTTATTCATATGACAGAGAATTAATATTCCAAATGTAGATCAGCAAACTTAACAACAAAAACGAAACCAATAGCAAATGGGAAAATGACCTGAATAGACACTTCTCAGAAGAAGTACAAATAGCCAATAAAATATGGGGTAAGGGGGGAGCTTAACATCTTTAGACATCAGGAATATGCAAATCAAAACAACTTTGAGATTCCATCTTACTACAACTAGAATGGTTATTAAAAAAAAAATGCTGCTGAAGGCTGGGGATACAGCTCACTTGGTAGAGTGCTTGCCTTTTATGCACAAAGCCCTGGGTTCAATCCCCAGCAACACCAAAAAAGAAAAAAAATGCTGCTGAGGATATAGATGAAAAGGAATGCTTATACACTACTGATGGGAAGGTACAGCCACTATGGAAAACCATATGGAGTATTTTCTCTGAAAAGTAAAAATAGAACTACCATATGATCCAGCTATACTACTCCTGGGAATGTATCCAAAGGAAATAAAGCCAGCATACAAAAAGATACCCACATTCCCAAGTTTATTGCAGCACTATTCATAACAGCCAAGATTAGGAATCAGCCTAGGAGCCCATCAACAGATGGATGGATAGGAAATATGGTATATATTCATAGTGGAATATTATTCAGCTATAAAGAAGAATGAAATCCTGTCATTTGCAGGAAAATGAATGGAACTGGAGGTCATCATGCTAAATGAAAAAACAGAAAGACATGTATTACATGTTTTCTCTCATCTGTGTAAATTGAAAAATAAAACATGACCTGAAAGTAAGAAGAGGGATTATAAGGGACTGGGAATAAGGGATCAGTGAGTGAGAAAGAGAGGAAAGGGGGTGAAAAGGATAGAAGGAAGAGTGGACATGATCAATGCCCACTGCATGCATGAATGGAAAGTTCAGACTAAAACCCATTGATTGGCACAACTAGTCCATGTTAATCAATTATAATAACAGAAAGGCCAAAATCCAGAACATGAACCTCATCAAATGCTGGTGAGAATGTCAAGCTCATTCTTTGCAGGTGGGAGTGAAAAATAGTACAGCCACTTAAGAAGACAGTTTGGTAGCTTCTCACAAAACGTTACATATTCTTACCACATCCTCCAGCAGTTGTGGAACTTGGCATTCACCCTCAAGAGCTTAAAAGTGATGTCCACACAAAACCCTGCACATGGATGTTCACAGCAGTTTGGTTTGTAACTGCTGAAAATTGAAAGCAACCAAAATGTCCTTCAGGAGGTGAATGGATAAATGAGCTGAGGTTCATCCAGAGAATGAAATATCATTCAGTGCTGAAGGGAAATGAGCTGGCAAGTCATAAAGATGTGGATGAAACTTAAATGCATATTACTAAAGGAAATAAGCCAATCTGAAAAGGCTACATACTGTGTAATTTCAACTATATGTCATTTTGGAAAAGGCAGAACTATGGAGACAGTAAAAAGATCTATTGTTGCTGGTGGGTAAGATGAATAGGTCTTAGTGAAATTACACCATATGACACTACACTGGTGGATATATGTCATTATACATTTGTCTAAACCCATAAAATGTACAAGAATGAATCCAAATGTAAACTATAGATTCTGGGTGATAATGATGTATCATTGTAAGTTCATCAATTGTACAATAACAACAACAACAACAACAAAAAGTTCACTCTTATGGAGGTTGCTGATAATGAAGGGAGTTGAGCATACATGCAGGAAGAGAGTATATGATAAATTTTGCTGTGAGTCTAAAATTGCTTCTAAAAAATAAGAGACTATTTTAAAAAAAATGAATTCCCCAGGCATCCAGGTTTGAGAACCAGCATATTGTTCCACATTCTCCATTGATTTACATGTATCAACTCCAATCCTCACAATACACTTGAAAAGTATCATCATCCATATATGAGTACAAAAAAATAAGGCTTTCCAAGGTTAAATGTCTTGCCCAAGATCACACAAACAGTACTTGGAAAAATGAGGTTCAAACTCAAGTCTGTCTTTTCACACAGCCCACGCTCTTTCTCCAGTACTGCTTCAGGCGAGGGAGAAAATCTCCCACTGTGACAAAGACGCACTTCTTGCACTCAAAGGAGGCCAAGGAAAATTTTTACTTGGAAAAAAAAAAAACCTCACTCCTGTTATTTGGCTAGGGGTGGAAAGCATCTAAACAATTTTCAGAGCATGATAACTATGCGTCATGCTTCAGCAGTAAAAACACAGCTGAGCAGAAATCTACCCAACTTTCAGGAGAAAAAGAAATCACCTTTGGGCTCAGAACAAGCCTGATAAATTCCAGCCCAAAGGGTGAGTTGAAGGATGCTAAAGGCTCCTGAGCCACAGACTTATAATAAAAAAAGTCTCAACAATGATAGCTATAGAAAGTGAGGGCTGTCGGACAAGCAACTGGTCTCAGAGGTCAGATTGGCTGGAAGACAAATTAAAAGCTCCCTGCAGCCCTTGGTTTCTATATATACCCTGTTAACTGGGCCTATCTAGAAAGAAGTTTCCATGTGTTGCTTACTGAGATCTATAGGAAAGAGCAGTATGCCTGGTAGGACCTGGTGGGACCTGTTTATCAGAAAGAACACTGAATGCATAGACATTTTAGAATGAAGAGTGGGTTCCTTATAGTTAACTAGCAACCTGGGAAACCATGGTTTTCCAAATGCACTGGAATTCTTTGAAATTATAAATATTATCATCTTTAGCTACTCTGGGTCTCTTATTTTTCCAGATGAATTTCATGATTGCTTTTCCTATTTCTATGAGGAATGCCATTGGGAGTTTGATTGGAATTGCATTAAATATGTATAGTGCTTTTGGTAGTATCGTCATTTTGACAATATTAATTCTGCCTATCCAAGAGTAAGGTAGATCTTTCAATCTTCTAAGGTTTTCTCTGATTTCTTTCTTTAGGGTTCTGTAGTTAGCAAGGATGGTGGAATGTGATGGACATCATTATCCGAAGTACATGTATGAAGACACAAATTGGGTATCAACCTACTTTATATACCAACAGAGATATGAAAAATTGTGGTATATATGTGTAATAAGAATTGTAATGCAAAAGAAAAACCTAAAGTACATGTATAAAGACATGAATTGGTGTGAACATACTTTTTATACAAAGATATGAAAAATTGTTCTCTATATGTGTAATAAGAATTATAATACATTACGCTGTTGTATATTTAAAAAATAAATCCAATTAAATTTTTAAAAAGAAATATTACCATCTTTAACCACCTTTGCACTCATGACATTATATGGTAGGATGATATGCCAGCTTTTTGTTGTTGCTGGAACCAGAGGAATGTTAACAAATGTCTATTGAAAAGAAACATACAGTCCTGTCCTGACTAACTTGTTTGGTGGTTTCAAAATGTTCACACATCCCACAAGACTCCTGAAAAAAAACCCTGAGTGAGTCAGCGAGGGTAGCTGACACTCCGATGTGAAGGTAACTGCAGATGCCCAGGAGAGTAGCCAGGGAGAATGGAACTCTGCTTCTCAGCCCCACTCTGTCCTCAGAAGCCACTGAAGAGCTGATAAAGAGTCCTGATCCTTGGGCCTCACCTCACCCTAGCAATTGCACTCAGTAGGAGCTGGACAAGACTGTGCATTCGTTTACTTGTGCTGCTGTAACAACTGCAGGAGCCTCCCTATTCTTAGGGGATCCATTCTAAGTCCCTCTGTGGATGCTTGGAACCAGATAGTACCAAACTCTATCTATACTATGATTTCCGCATACACACATGACCTATGATAAAGCTTTATCTATGAATTGGGCACAGTAAGACATTAATGATAACTAATAAAAGTAAAATGACTACAGCAGTCAGGACTGAAAAATCATTATAAAAATTTAAAAATCAATTACAAAAATCAATTATGACAGCCAAGCATCAGTGTTCTTGCATTTGGGGGCTGTTATTTAGTAAAATAAACGTCTTGGTTATCAGTTTGCCTGTCATGGTCTGGGAGCATGGGAGACCACAGCACTGGGAGACCATGACAGGCAAACTGATAACCAAGAAGTCTACTTAAATTAGGAACTAACAGCACAAACTGCATTGAGGTGAGTCACACCCCAGGCAGGACAGAGCTGGGTGCAGAGAGAGTTCATCAAGCTTCTCAGAACAGTGCACAATTAATTGTTTATTTCTATTTTGATTTTCAACTTTGATTGCTATAATTGCTATTTCAAAGTTTCAAATTGGTTGTTTCTGGAATTTTTTCACTTAATATTTTTTAATTGTGACTGATGATGGGTAAACCTCATTAAGGGAAATCTTGGGTGAGAGGGTACTGCTTTACCACAAATGAATGGTGTGAGAAACTGATACTATTCTGTGAACAGCTCTGGGTCTGGAAGTCTGATTGCAAGGTGTAGCCAGGGTTGGCTCCCTCTTGGGGTTGTGAGGAAGCATTTGCTCTATGCCTCTTCCCCAGCTTTAGGGATCATGGATGGTCTTGGCTGTGTCACCTTGACCTTGGCCTTCCTTGTCACATGGCATTCTCCCTGGACACATGCCTGTCTCCAAATTCTCTGTTTATAGAGACATAAGTCACATTGGATGTGGGACCACCCTACTCCAGCTGACCTTATCCTAACAGTAATTACACCTACGTACAGTCCTATTTCAAAACAAGGTCCCATTTGATGTAGCAGAGGTTAGAACTTCTACATAGGAAATGAGGGGTTGGGAACACAATTCAATCCATAACTGGCTGAGTCTGTCATTTGAACCAATTGCCTAGAAAAGCTTTTCTCTTTGGTTAGAAAACCAGTAATTTACAGTGCAACAGCACACTTTGATAAACCCATTTCCAGCACAGGAAGAAACTAAAATGCACATACACAAATCCATGCCTCTTTCTCCCCTCACTGCCCTCTTATCCCTCAGATACTTCACCTGTGTTTTACTAAGCCCACTTACTCTGACCAAAGAAAAAAGAAGACTAGGTGGGGATCATTACAAAAAGGAAACATCCCCACCTGGGCATTGGGGGCCACCTTCACCAAATGCTCATTGCTGACCACGAGAGCCAGAGATTAGATTTACCAAGAGAGTATTCACTATTAGACAGTGTTCCAGGTCTAAAAAAGTTTGTTCTTGTCCGTAAAGATGTTAGCTATTTCAAACACCAAATTAAATTGGACATCAGTAAATAACATGGCCTTCTCTGTGACAAATTCAAAGAAATGGTATCTGCTCCTTCTGCCACTTGGCTTAAATTCCATTTTCTTAGGAGAGGACACAGGCTAAACCCAAGTGTATACTATGTGCATGTAAAACAGCACAGTGACAAATAATGAGGGAATGAAAAAAGCATACTCGTCTTAGTAAGAGTATCATATACATTTGTTTCAAATATTTATGGTACAAAAAGCAGGACCTTTCTTTTCAAATTAAAGACAAGTTTCAAGCCAATAATAAACACATAAAGACTATAAACAAATCAAAGACTCTTTCAAAGACTCTTCTCTGTATTCTGTATGTTAGAAAGCTTTGCATTTTGTCTAAAAGGGTAGCTATAAGGTAGAGAGAGAATATATAAACCTCTGAGTCATTAACAATCCAGTCTGCATGCCAGCCAGAGTGAGCTTTGAAAATGTAAATCAGATCATGCCGCCCTTGACAGCTGTCAAGTGTTTCCAATTCTACTAGGAACAAAGTCCAAAGCCCTTGCTGGACCTGGACCCTGGCTGCTTCACCAACCTCCCGCCTGATCGGGAGGGAGGCAGAGAGATACAGGATTCCAGCCTTTACTGAACAATGGCAAAGGCAATGGTGTCCTCTCTAGTGATTTTAAAGACAAAACTGTCATCAACAAAGATTCTAGCAAGTGCCTCTTCAAGAGGGCCCTCCATGCCTTCCCTGTTCACTCACCAAGGCCAGGACTCAGGTAAAGAAAAGAAGGTACCCTTGTTTACAGAGTTGAAGGGGATCATTCTCAGAGCCACACATGTGTGTGCTGCTTTAGATTTTGCAAGGTAGGGGCCTCTCTGTCCGTACCCGGTGCCCAGCCCCATCGCACACAATGAACATCCCATCCAGCCGTTAACTCTACCTGATTGAGATCTGCTGCCCACACTGCACCAGCTGGCTTCTCAGGGACCCTGGGCCAGCCTCTGTAATGGAAGCAGAGATGAATGAGGGCCAGAGTTTGAAGTGACAAGCTTATGATCTCATAAGGGCTGAGATGCAATTTGATTAATACTCAGGACCCCGTGACGAGTTCTCTAATGGCAGGTCAGCAGTAAATGGGGATGACACAGGGAAGGAAGGACTCTATGGGGTTTGTTTGGCTTCTTGTAGCACATCACAGTTGAGAGGGACATTGAGGGATGAACAGGATTTGGACAGGTGAAGATGGAAATTGAAAGATTCCTAGGAGAAAGAAGACTGGGAGCAAACGTGCCAGAAAAAGCCAGACTGCAGGTAAAATAATGTGCCACGTTCAAAGGAAAGGCTTCAGGGCATCTTGTTCTTAGTCTGTGAATGCCTGGATGTCATCAAAGCCAACTTCTCTCTTCCAGCCTGACATTCTTTCTGTCATTTTCTTTCTAATTAGTACAGGAGCTAAGCTCTGGATCCTTAATTTTACTCCTATGCCGTGTTAATAGCAGGATTGGCTATTAGCTGATTTAAAAAAAAAAAAAAAAAGGTGATTCTCTTGCACATAGACCATTTAAACTGTGCTCAGGGTTAATTCCTTCATCATATACTAAAGAAGGGTTTCTTCATCCAGACCTAATGAGACTCTGCAAAGAAAGGTACTGGGCTTCGGCACACAGTCCAGGGGATTAAGTGCGCTAATTAAAATGCAATGCCACCCAAGCTGCCCAGTTTCCAAAGATCAGCGATGCCAAGAAGTCAATGAGGCTAAAAGTCGGAGCTGGCGAGGAGAGCAAGGAGTGGGCTCCCAGGTGCATAGCCCCGGAGCAGCGCCAAGCAGCCAGGCAGTTCTCTCTTGGAGAGACGAAATGCTTTCCCAGGGCTGCGTGTAACTCAGAATAACATAATTTTATTCTTAGAAGCAATTTCCATTACTGGCCCTGTTTATTATCACATTATTTTCTCAATAGCGGCAATAAACACACTAAACTCTGTTCCCGTTTGCACACATTTTTATCGCTGTTCACAGTCGTCAGCAAAGGGTCAGCTGTGAAGAATGGGCTCCGTGTCCTGGAGCCCCCGTACTGCCGGCATCACCAGCAGCCCCAGAGTGGGACACAGGGGTCTGGAAGACCGCCAGGAGCCTGAGGCCCGCCTGAGGCCTCCCGAGGGCCACTGGGCAGTCAGGTCCAAGGCCACCAGCAAGGAGACTGCTTCAGTCTCTCCGCTCATGGTTTTGACCTAGTAGAAAAGATTTAAATAAATGCCACCAGCGAATACTTGATCACTCTGAGGATTGCTTTTCAAACTGTGGATCACGGCCGTTTGGTGGCCTAGGAAACAATATTAATGGGTCATGAGCAGCATTTTGTAATTGAAGAATGAGCTAGAAACAGAGTTGCGGTAGTAGGCTGTTCATTCAGAAAGCTTCACTTTTGTGTCTGTGTGTCTGTAGGGGTGCATGTGGGTGCCTGTGTAGAACTATGGCAATTTCTAACCATGGATTGACACCAAAAGCGTTTGGGATGCACTGTGATACAGCCATGCACATAGCATGATTTGGTCAACTTCCTTCCCCAGTTCTTCATAATGCTTTCCAATTTTATATCTAATGAAACTGTTCCAAGTAAAATTAATAACTAAATAAATAAATAGGAGGAAGATCAATAGAGTAGGGGATGGAGGTCCCTCAGAGGGAGGAGGACAGGGTAAATGGAAGAACTGGGAATTGAAATGGAGCAATCTGTTGTATGAACTAATGAATAAGCCAAAATAAACCCAACTATTATGTATAACTATAAAACACAAATAAAATCATTTTTTAAAAAAAAAACGGTTTTGGTGCCAGGAATTGAACCCAGGGATGCTTAATGACTGAGCCACGTTCCCAACCCTTTTTTAAACTTTTTGAGACAATCTCACTAAATTGCTTAGGGCCTCAAAAAGTTTCTGAGGTTCACTTTGAACTTGCAATCCTCCTGACTCAGCCTCCTGTGTCGCCGGGATTACAGGCATGTGCCATTACACCCCGGTCACATTAAAAACAAACAAAAATGCTTGGGAAGAACAATTCATGATTCAAAACTTCAAGGAAAATGACAAAGTCATAAAATAAAAAGAGTAGTTGGCTTGGAGTTGAGAATGAAGTTTGAATCCTGGCCTTCCACTTCCTCAAGGTCACCTTGAGTCCTGTCTCACCACAGCTAAAGCGGGATAGCAGGAGCATGGGCATGAAATCAGACTCGGTTGGTGCCTCAGTTCTGAGACTCAGGAACCCTGGTGGGCAGAGCCCTTATCTCTTGGCATCGGTCTCATTGTCTGTAACATGTGGGTGATGACTCTACCTCTTAGGTTTGTTTTGAGGATAAATGAGATGAAAAGATAGGAATGTGCTTTGTGAATGGAAAAGTGCTCTCGAATGTGAGGGCTTGTTATTTCTACTTTACTGAAGGCCACAAGTGTTCCTAATGGTCTCTGGTAGTCCTTTCTGAGAAGATAATAGCTGAGCCATAGTCTGAGTACATCCCAATGTCGCTTAAGGTAGGACTCATCTGCAGCTGAGTGACAGGTTCTCAGCTGGAAAAACAGAGCCTGGATGCTTCTCTCTGGGCCCTCGCTCTCTTCTCCAAGGACTCTGGTGAGCTTAGATGTGCTTCAGGGGACTCTGATTCATTAGGAGAATGAGGCCTTTTGACAAAGAAACTGAGTATTAGGAAGAGAGACAGCCCTGAGACCCCATTCCCAAAGCATCAAATTACCCAGTTAAAATTGTTCTCTGTTGACTCTAGCTTTGTAAAAATATCCTGGCCGAATTTCAACTGATCCATAGCACAGAAGTTGCCACGACTTGCAGAGAATCAGTGCCAGCGATGTGACTATTTTGGAATGAAGATTCCAGGGCCACTCCTGGAAAAACCATGTCCGTTGACCTGGTGTGGCACTTTAGTGGTGTGTGTCCTTCCTTAAATGCCCTTTGGTGACTGTGATAACATGTCACCAAAGTCTGTGTTTCAGAGTCTGTACCCGGGAAGGAGAAAGCATGGCCATTCTGAGAGTTAGATTGGTTCTCTGTTGAGAACATTTCCTTACAAAGTGGTTGTCATGTTTTGACGTGCTGAGGAATTTCCCCAGGGATTGTGAAGGTCACAGGATCCGGGACTCACCTTCTAAGGCATTACAGCCAACACAGGGCCAAGGTCTGTAGGACGGAGTACCTCCAGATGTGTCTCAGGGAAGTGAAACAAAACAAAGTCTTTGGAGAACACCACACCTCATGGGCAAATCACTGCACTTCTCAGAGCCTGCCCCAAACAGGAGCAACTCTGCTCTCTGAATATGTGGTATCCTTCACGGGGTTCTTGTGAAGCCCAGATGAAAATGGTCAGGTGTAGATTGCAAAGGGCTGTAAAGAACGCTTCTGGTAGTTAACCAGATAGTTGTGTAACTCAGAGCACAAAGGTCTACAGGGCAAAAACCCATGTTTCCAGTTGATCTCAAAGCAGGTCCTTAAGAGACAAAAAAAAAAAAAAGTCACAAATCCTTCTGAAAAGCAAACAAGACAATGGAAAGACCAAGCCAATGTAAGGAATGTTTCCTACATTTGGCTACTTGATTGTTCCTGAATTCATCCTGATCTCTTTCAGTTTCCGATCTATGGGACTGCTTATTTTCTGAGACAGACTAAAATAGTACATGTACAACTGTAAATATGCTATAAACATAAATGCTAAAAGGAACATAGATTAAAAACTTCACACACATGCAAACTATTATTGGCAAAATACACAGGACCTATGGACTCAGTCTTCAGGGACCGTGACTTGGATGGAACTGAGCCCCAAAGGAGCCTGAACTCAAGACTAGCAGAGCTGGAAGGCACCTGAAGTCCCTTATGTTGGAGAAAACCGAAACTATGAGTGTCATGCCATCATTTACACAGTCCACTTTATTTGACTCCCAGGATACTGGTCATCTCACTCCAGCAACCCCTGATCATAAACAGGATGTTGGATGCCCACCATATTTTTTGAGTGTGCATCTGTGATTCAAGGATGAATAGGACCTTGTCTTAGGAGACCGTATAGTCCAAGTAGGGAGATTAAAAAAAAAAAAAAAAATCCAAAGGTTAAAAGCTTAAGTTTCATCCAGAAACTCATAAATCAGAGCAAGAAGGTGATGATGGTAATGCATAGTGAACCGGACAAGCACCTAGGTCTGGCTGGGTTTGGAAGGGTTCAGCTGGGAAGAACTGGAGAGTCAGGCAAAAACAATGAAGAGGTGCTCAGGGAGTGATGAGAGAACAGGGGTCTCTGGAGGCCCGGACACATAAATGCAGGAAAGTTTGGAGAGAAGATTAGGTAAATCATGATAAATCTGAAAAGTCATGTTGCAGAATTTAGATTGCATATGGAGCTATCGAAAACTTCTGAGCAAGCAAGCAGCCTGATAGTATAGAATCCTGAAATGAGAGTTGGAAGGAACCTCAGCAGCGTTTCTCAGACCTCACAGTGCACTGAGTCACCTGAGGTTTTTGCATATTCTGATCCAGTGAGCTGGCCTGGGACCCGCAATGCTACATTTCTGACAAGATCTCATGCTCGGCAATGCTACTCGTCAGTGGCTCTCACTTTGAATAGCAATATCAGTGTCCATTTTAGCCCAATGGGTTTCTATCCTGGCCACATAGTAGAATCATTCAGAGAGCTTCCCTGAACTAGCAATACTCATGCCCTACACTAAAAACAATAAACTCAAAACAGTTGGGGGGACATAGACATTGATCATTCTAAATACTCTTCAGTGATTCCAGCAGCCAGAGCTGAGACCCTACTTCTAGTCCAAGCTCTCCTCATTGCAGAAGACAGAGTGTCAGAGAAAGAAGGTGACAACTTCTTTCAGGAAAGAGACTGAAAACAGTAATCTTTAATAGTTGGCCAAAAAAAAAAAAAAAAACACAGAAGCTGCAAATCTTATTTAGGGTATTTTTCTAGCAATGGAATTTGCTGGCATACTGTGTTTATTCTTCCATGTTGCACTTAAATCTGTGTGATTAATGAGTGTAGGGAAACCCCTAGAAGCTTCACTTCCCATTCTGGCAGCTCCATGATCTAGTAACAAACTGCATAGGAAGTTTAACAGGAAAGATTTAACTAGAACTTCACAATAGAAATGAAAATAAACTAAAATTCAAATCAGTTGGTGACTAGGGTTTTTATTTAGGAAGAGTAAAAAAAAAAAAAAAAAAAAAAATGCCCATTTGTTATTCTATCCCTTCCCCCATTCCCTAGAGGGAGCTTTGCCCTGGAGACAGAGCACTGGGCTGAGGTTGTACTCCTGGGTTTCAAAACTCACTGAGTGGTCTTTTGCAGTTTTGAGCCAGGGTTTCTCATCTATGAATGGAACGGTGGAATGAGATGCTCTGTACTTTGCTACTCAGAACTTTTCATGATTGTAAGTAAAATATAATTCAGTGGGGGGTTGGAGGCAGGAAGCAGCAATGTACATTAAAAAAAAAAATGCTCCCCAACAAATGAATTAAAAAGTGAACCAAAAGGCAGCAAGTAAAACCACCCCTAGCAGAAGCTGCTCCTTGCTTTCCCAAGGTCTACGTTCTCTTTCTTCCTTAGCAGCAGAGCTCCAGTGACATCTGAAAGCCATGGTCCAGCCTGAAAACTACGTTTCCAAACTGTCCTGCAGCTCAGATTGACCATGTAGCACAGTTCTAGCCAATGAGAGAGAAGCAGAACTCTGCTGAAATTTTCAGGAAAAAATGTTTTGCTTTCCTAATTTAGTTGTGATCCCTTCATCTTTTTAGTTTCTTAATTCTTCTTTCGGCATTAAAGTTATTTACAAAATTCTAACCCATGTGTCTTCAAATGCTTTCAAGTCGTTATTATCTACTAATACATATAAACTCAGTAAATGTACAACTAAATTACTACTGACAAGATCTTTCTTGCATTGCTATGGAGATCACCCTTCAAATCCCAAGCCAACTCACTCATCAGTAAATCAGCAATCATTAGCTCAGTGATCTACCAACGACCAATCTCCTAAATTACAGAATGACTCAAAAAAACTTTATTATCAATTATAAAGTTAATAGCAGTTTGTTTGTTTGTTTGTTTTGTTTTGTTCTTTTTGGTACCAGGGATTGAATTCAGGGGCACTTGGCCATTGCAGCTAGCTTTGAACTTACTATCCTCCTGTCTCAGTCTCCCGAGCCACTGGGATTACAGGGGGGCACCATCATGTCCAGCAGTTTTTCTTTCTTTGAAGATGGTTAACATTGAGAGTAACTTTGGTTTGCAATTTATTATAGATTTTGAATTTCACCTGTCAGGAAGGTCATAAATGTTAAATAATGTATAAATGAAATAGTAGGCTGCCTTCACTGAGTGTATTCTTCAATCCAGATACTGCCATTTCTACTTCATTGATTTACTGACTTGCTGTTATGATTGAGAGAAAAGAGATGGTACCAGGTAGTGCACCACAACTGGGAACATTTCACTCATTTATCTGCATGTATTACACACCTACCAAATCAATACCCACACCCGTAATTTACAGATACATGCACACTCAAGACATAGCTACACAGACCTGACCAGCTTAGGGAGGCTGACAAGCATATATTATGGCCCTATAGATTATGTATGAAGAATAGGCCATACAAAAGACAACAAATTACTCTATTTTTTAATGGCACATAAAATCATGCACTATATAGAAACCAGAGGAAATAGTGATAGAGATACAGCATACTAGTAAATCATATTTCATCTTTGTGAGACGAGAAACAGTGTTTACTCCACAACATGAATAGCAGGATGACCATGCAGGAGCAAAGAACAGCTCTGTGTCTGCAAGGGCATCAACACACGGGTATGGTGATACTCGCCTAGTGTGAGTATCTTTCTTGCATTGCTATGGAGAAGTTTTCTTGATTATAAGTAAAATATAATTCAATGGGGTTGGAGGCAGAGAGCAGCAACGTACATTTAAAATAAAATGCTCCCCAACTAATTAATTAAAAAGTGAATCATCTCCAAGCATGAAACACTTCTACATACAAAAAAAGAAAAAAAAGAAATCTATGTGCTCAGGGGAGTAGGGAAGGCAGAAGATTGAATTTAAAAATGAGAGTTCATCCATTCATTTATATAGTTCTTGACATTCATCATTCATAGAGTGACTTAATTCAAAATTCACAATATATAAGGGAAAAAATTAACACAACATTGATCCAGAAACAAATAGTTGCTATAAACTTTCTAAGTGGTTAGTAAAATAAGTAGTTGTTTTGTTTTGGTTTTGGTTTTGAATTTTTTACAGAGCTATTAGATGAACAGGTCCTTCATTATATGAACAGGTCCTTCAGCAAGTTATACCCACTGCCATTTGCTATTACAGAACTGGGGTTATGTCAATGTGTCATTCCAAGGTCAATGGGTTAATTATTTGGTAAACTAGCCTTTGACTGAATATCAGTAAACTCACCTAGGGTTTTCTATATCATGACATTAGCACAATTAACAAATTCCTTTTTAAGCTGTATAAACATTTTCAGTTATTAACAATGGTACTGTTTTTTAAATAACTGTTCATTAATGAAAACAATCTCATTATTTGATACATCTGGTATTTGGGCTTCCATCTAATTGATATTATATTGTGGTCTTAATGTCAGTTTAACAGTTCTCTCAAGTTTCGTTGAAAACCCATTACTAGAAAGCCCATTCTGTGCTTTAATTATTCATATCCTATAGTGGATCTTCTGTGACACACCATTCTTCTCCAACCTCCCGCAGTCTGGCTGCAGCAAAATAACCGGGGAGTGACGAACAACTTGTGTACATTGATACAGCAGGAGTGGGAGCCATTTATTGTAGGACAGGAGGGGTATATATACATTCCACAAGCTTATCTTAATTAACATAAACTAGATACAGCAGTCAACCAATAAGGAATCTCCACACTTAATGGCTCGCTGGCGTTACTTCACAAACCACTCCCTCTGGCAAAATGCTAGGCGCCATCTTGACTTGTTTACAGACCCTAACACAACCCACATTGGAATTGTATTTCCTTTTTAAGATGTATTTCTGTCCACCTGTACCTCAGATAGAGCATTAATTTCCAGGATATATAAAGAACCCAAAAAACGTAATACACACAAAAAAATAACCCAATCAATAAAGGGGCAAAGGAACTGCACAGACATTTCACAGAAGAAATATGATCAGCCAACAAACATGAAAAAATGTTCAGCATCTTTAGCAACTAGAGAAGTGCAAATTAAGACTACAGTGTGATTTCACTCTAGTCAGAATGGCAATCATCAAGAATACAAGTAACAATAAATGTTAGCAAGAATGTGGGGGGGGAGGTACCATATGTTGCTGATGGGACTGAAAATCGGTGCAACCACTATGGAAAGCAGTATGGAGATTCTTCAGAAAACTTGGAATGGAACCACCATTTGATCCAGTTATCCCACTCTTTGGTTTATAGCCAAAAGACTTAAAATCAGCATACTATACTAACACAGCTGCTGTGGCCATCCTTCCACCACAACTGTTAATTCAGAAACCAGTGAGAGGCGATGAGGAGTTGAGAAAAGACAAACACATAAAGAGAGAAAGCTGGGCCCAGGTGGGACACCTTTGTCTGATGGAAGAACAGTGACCCAAAGCTATCTCAGTATGTTTACCATATAGGTTTTGATCTCAAAAGGTAATTTGTGGGAAAGTTTTTGCCAAGCAGACAAACTGAAGGACACAGCTCTGGTGAAACATTAGGGTTATCTTGTTATGCCAGAATTCTCTATTCTCAGGAGAAGGGCCTGAGCTCAAAGTCCAGCTCAAGGTCCAGGCCAGGAATTACCATAGCAAATGGGAAACCTTGACATGCACCTTTGCACAGGAAGTTCTCAGCACAAATGTAGCCATGAGGCAGTCAGAGATCATGATCCAAGCCACACTCTCCACATGCAGCCACATCAATATTTACAGCAGCTCAACTCACAATAACTAAGCTATGGAACCAAACTAGGTGCCCTTCAACAGATGAATAGATTTAAAAATGTGATACACACACACACACACACACACACACACACACACACACACACACAATGTAATATTACTCAGCCATCAATGTAATATTACTCAAATGAAATTGTGGCATTTTCCAGGAAATGGATGGATTTGGAGAGACTGTCAGGCTAAGTGAAACAAGCCAATCCCCCAAAAAACCAAAGGCCAAATGTTCTCTCTGATATGGGGCTGTTAACACACAATAAGGGAGGAGGGAAGAATAGAAGTTTATTAATTGTGAACTTAATCAATTCATCTAATTGTGCTTGTCAGGTCTTTTGGTCACAGACAAAGGAATGAAGGGAAGGGAGGAGGGTTGGGAATAGGAAAGGCAGTAGAATAAATCAGACATTAGTTTCCTATGTTAATATATGAATACACGACCAGTGTAACTCCACATTATGTACAACCACAAGAATGGGAAGTTATACTCCATGTATGTATAATATGTCAAAATATATCTACTGTCATGTATATCTAAAAGGAACAAATAAAAAATAGTTATTAAATTAAACAGAAAAAAATAGGATGTGTTTCTGTGTCTAATTGTTCTGAGTTTCTACCTAATGCAGTATCATGGTTGGATGTAAGGTATCCCCCAAAAGCTCATGTGTGAGACAAGGCAAGATGGTATAGAGGTGAAATGATTGTGTTATAAAAGGTTTAACTTAATCAGTGCTTTAATCCCAGTAGGAATTAATTTGGTGATAACTATGGCACAGTCAGTGTATGGCTGGAAGAGGTGGGGTTCCTGGGGGCGTGCTTTGGGGTTTACTATTGGTGAGTGAAACTTAGTGTCCTCTCTCTCTCTCTCTCTCTCTCTCTCTCTCTCTCTCTCTCTCTCTCTCTCTCTCTCTCCTTTCTGCTGTGAAGCCTTGAGCTGCATCCATCTGCCACATTCTTGCTCCCTGAGGAATGGAGCCTGCTGTCCATGCACTGCGACCCAAAGCCATGAGCTCCCAAATAAACTTTTCCTGCTCTGATTGTGCTTCTCAGACCTTTTGGTCACAGCAGTGAAAAGTGACTAACACATGCAGATTGTCATCAAGTGCATTTCTTTAAATATGATCATTGAAACACTAAATACATGCACCTAATTCAGAGGCCTCAGAGGTTTCATTCCCTTTCTAAGTACACTGCCACTGTGCACTGTCACGGGGTGAGTGTGTGTGCGTGCATGCATGTGTGTGTGTGTGTGTGCAAGAGAGAATGTAATGGTAAATCATTCTTTCTGATTGAGTAACATCACGGTTGATTTCCAAATGAAAATGAATCTCCCAGTGTACAAAAACAAAATCCATCATAGTCTTTGTGTTCCTGTTAGCGCTCTTAAACATTTTACACCCTCTACCTTCTGGCTACACCATTATGTAAATGTCAAGGAGATAATAAATCATCAGTCGTCTCTTCATTTATTCTCCAGGACGTGTTCTGCCTGGTGGGGCTCCCTGCCTTGAGGCTTGCTCCTTTATGGTTCTTGAGGTTCATCTTTCTAAATTTAAAATCCAAATTTACCACCAGCCTACTCAAAAACCTCTGATGAATCCCATCTCCTACCGGAGAGACGGTGATTCCTTGAAATGACAAGCTAATTCCTGCCCAGCCTACCCTAGAGACTTCTAGAGACTCACTCCCTACGTCATGCCCACCTTCTAGTGTCTCCCACTTGCTTGCTGCTATCTCTGAGCCTCAGCCCAAGGGACCCCTGAGACAGCAGTTCTCATTCCTGCAAGATGCCTCTCCACATTTTGAAGCACTTCTCAAGGGAAGTTCCCCAAGCTGACTTTGGCCCTCTCTCACAGCATGAGGGTTTGTGTGATGATTAATTGCAGTGTCTGTATATTGGAATCTCAGTTGCACAAGCTGATGATCTCTAAGCCTTGGGTTGTAGTCTTCAAAGTGAGGACAATAATAGTACCTACCATGCAGTTTATTGTAAAAATTAAATAACGCTACCCTTGAACGTGTTAGACTGAATCAGTCACCATCTCAACATCTAACCCAGACCCAGCATCTATAGCTTCTGAATTAAGATGTCTAGTTCCTAAAGCATCTTAGATGAGACATTATTTTAAAGAGGCCCATTGCAACTTCTGTCCTATGAAGCACAAGACTCACCAACATACCCATCATGGCATCTCCACCTCTGGGTTTTCAGACAGTGTAACAAACGTACAGCTAAACTTACATATCTCCCATCAGAAGTCACAAGAAAATTTCTGCAAGGCCCAGGCAAATTTAGATGTAGCCACTGTGGGGCTCTGAGATGTACAGGGGCAGCCCGTGTTATGGTTTGCAGATCCCTCTCTTCAGGCAGGCAGTGCATGCCATAGACCCCTGCTAGCCTTCGTCCAAGTGAGAGGAGTGTGGTTCTCACATATGCTCCGCTTTTGGCTTTCAGAAGCTTCCACCAAACCTGGCCAGGACCTGCGAGGCCCACAGGCAAATTCAGCTCTTATAATTAGCCTATGCACAGCCTTCCTGTTTATTTTTTAAAATTATGCCTCACACAGCATTGGGCACACAGTGCCCTGCAAATACTAAACCATTGATATTAGTATAGACTGTAAGCTCCTTGAAAGCAGAAACTCACTTTTTTTTTATCATTTCATTATGATACAGTGTAGAAATTTAAATAAATGAGGGAGGGTCTACAACTCCTATCGGGCCTGGCAGACATGGGTTGTAGAACAGCAGTCATATCCTCCTGAATTAAAAGTTTCATGATCTAATTAATTTAAACCTGTAACAACTTCTTTGCAGATATACTGACATCATTAGAGTGATAAATAACTTGGAAAAATGCCTTACTTGTGCTTCTCAGAATTCCTAGCTGGAACATAGAGATAGCCCATGACCAGTCACCTCCTGGGCTGATCTTGTCAATCAATGCAAGTGTAGCTACCAATGTCCTGTAATTGCCTTCTTGCTCAGACCTCTCAGACTCCATTCCAGAGCACCTTTCGGGGCAACAAGGATTTGTGAGCCCTGGGGTGCATCTTCACTTTGGCTTTGCTCCCACACTTGGGTGTCTCAACTTGCCTTTTAGGTTGACAAGCGCTTACCCCAATCCTTGGTGCCCAGAAAGACCTCAGTGGATACTGCTTGGGTTAACTAAGGATGGTTAGAATTAGCAACTGTGTAGTAATTTGTAACACATAAAGAACTTGCAGATTCATCCCCCTCGTTATTTTAAAAATGATGCTCTGACAAAATTCGTCTTATTTTCTACCGAAGACTGTGGGAATCAGAGAAGGAACCCGGCTTGCCAAGGCTACAGAATTAGTGACAGAGCCCAGACTCAAATCCATGTGTTGTTTTGCTTTGTTTCTTCTTTGTTTTTGTTATTTGGAATTTAAACTGGATGGTCTTTTGGTTACATGATGATTTGTTCAATTAATTAGCTAATTTTGCCTTGGGAATGCTATTTAGAGGTCTGTGCCACACAGGGAAAGGCTTCTTATTTTCTCCTTTCATGAGGTACTCCACTAGAGTTTTCTCTAACCGCCGAAAATCCCATATAACCATGATGCAGACTTATAACTAATCCATAAGCTATACTAGGGAGAAAGAGAAAGAAAACATACAAGTCATTATCTGCCAAAAGGAATAGTCTGAAATCACTTCTATCAAAAGCAATGCCAGTAATCTCTGCTGAAATTCTGCAGGAACATATGTAATTGGATAGATACTTTCCAAGAACATTCAAAGTTATCACACTCCTGGCATTTAATATATAGAAGTATGTTATTCTTCCAGTAAATCCTGACTGTATTAAAGTTTCAGACGATGAATGGGTACAATGAAAACATCTCTGAATGTCCCTTGTCATTTTTACTACTCACCCACTCCAAGACATTGCAGTCAAATTATTATTTTGCAGTTTAAATATCCTCAGCTACTAAAGGTTCCCCAAACCCATGCCTCATTCTCAAGAACATTCTCATAATTTAGACACAAGCTTTTTATTAAATGTATAAAGGTGTGAAATTTATAAACCTCATAAAAACCTTCCCACTTCTGCTGCCTGTGTGTGGCTTGCTTGGGCCACACCACCATTAATGCTGCTTTACCTAATGGAGCCATGTAAAAGGCAACCTGGATGATTTCAATATTTTAAAGCTTCCCTTTAAAGGAGGACGTGCATCCTTTTATGTGTCTAACCAATGACCTTTTAAGAATTAAAACAAGGGCAGCCAACTCCTACATCCTTACAGGCTTAGCTCTGAAGGAGAGCAAGCAGACCCACAGAAGGAAGCTGAAGTCAGAGCTTGCAGGAGGTGGCTCCTTCAGGTAATGACTTCTTCTCTCCCTCATTAGCATCTTAACAGTGTATGGATTCGAGATAATTGAGAGGTGCAGCCGGAAGGTCAAGTCAAAACTGCCAATAAGGGGACAGACGACTTGATGGGGAATTATGCAACTGTCCTCAGAAGGCGGTCACCCCTCAAATGCCCCTCCTGCAAGACACACTCTGAGGGCTGCAGATGCATCTTCTAAAGCTCTTTGAGGGAGAGAATTGCCATTGCTATATGGGTCCCCGATAATTCAGCAAGTGAGACGATGTGTTGTGAAATCACCTTGCTATTCTAAAAAGTTTTTATTTTTTCAGGTATAGAGGATTGTGAAGATTCTTTGTAAATTATAAGTCTGCTTGAATGAAGGATGCTTGTTACAATGGGGACAGTGTCTGTGCTCCCCACTGTTCCTTGCACATGAGCAGGTTCATTGTTATAGTTCCTCCTTCTCCCACAGAGACTACTGAAGAAGGGAGTCCATGCCAAAAATCTAATCTGCTCCAAAAGAAAGATGAAGCTATGAATTGAAATTGTGCATGCTCCTGGTCTTTGCAGAGCTAATTGAGAGGGATTGGGAGATATGAGAGCTGTTCTGAAGGACATTTTTATGAGCCCTGTTTCATACACCCTTTTCATAAATGGGTCTCTTGTCAAGAACCAATGCATGACAGGGCTATGGAAAGAAAGAAAGAAAACTTATTTATTATGTAAATACTATAAGATAACCCCTTGGGAGTAGGGACTGTCCTTGTGGAATATATACATTATATATATATATATATATATATATATATATATATATATATATATATATATATATATATATATATATAAATAATTTGGGAAGTATTTCTCTTCAACTTATTTAGACTGAATTGTCTGAGAATTAGTAACTGTCCTGAGTAATGTGCACACTTGGTGGGTAGGGTGAGCTTCAGGCCAAGGTTGAGCCACATGGGATCAAAAGACCCAAAGAAAAGTGAGATTATTTTTATATAATTTGTACTGATAGAAAGGCATGAAAGTGAGGGACTTCAGCTGTGTACGCCCATGCTGAACTGCTCTGCAGCCGTCCCATGGGACACTGGTCTTGATAGAGGAAGTTGGGTTTTAGGAAATGGATATAATCATACACAACTGTGATTGCTGTTTGCCAAGGGCAGGAGAGGAGTATGGAACAAGAGAGAGACCAGTGCTGTAGGTGGACATGGGCTTTTCCTGGTGGGGCCTGACACCCACACTGTGAAAGGTGGAGGTCATGAGTATCTATCTCTCTGCAATATTTATCTATGCTAGTACCCCTGTAAGTGTCATGGCTTACTGTCTTCCCTTTGGTTGCTGAAAACAGTCTGCTTAGCATTTATGAGTAAGAACCCTGCTCCCCATGTTGAAATTCCCTCTGGTTATCCCGAGCCCTTAG
Organism: Callospermophilus lateralis; assembly: GCF_048772815.1. Lineage (NCBI taxonomy): Eukaryota > Metazoa > Chordata > Mammalia > Rodentia > Sciuridae > Callospermophilus > Callospermophilus lateralis. The sequence continues at coordinate 10,133,111 of NC_135318.1, forward strand.
TTAAAAGAAGTCTGACCTGCATTAGCAGGGTTTTTTGTTTGTTTGTTTGTTTTTTGATAGCAGAGTTTGAAGATTGAACTCAGGGGGAAGTGAACCAGCCCTATTTTTTTGTATTTTATTCAGAGACAGGATGTCTCACTGAATTGCTTAGTGCCTCACCATGGCTAAGGCTGGCTTTGAACTCATGATCCTCCTGTCTCAGCCTCCCGAACCACTGGGATTTCCAGGCATGTGCCTCCGCACCCGGCCATTAGTAGGGTTTTGCAGAGTGAAAGGGGCTGGCAGCAAGAGGAGGGTGATCTTTACATAGAACACCTCCAACAGGGTCCATGCAGTAATCTGAAGGAAAGAAGACAATAATCCAAGGTGGTAGGTAATGAACAGGAGAAAGTTAGCCAGGGCAAAGGTGGGTTTATATCTCTACAGAGAAGCCACTGCCTCGTGACAACTCCTGAGCAGAGGGAGCAAACCCCTCTTCTCACACATATTCTAGAGGAACTTTTCCCTTGTTAACTTTATTAAGTGAAACTAGCATTCCAATTATCATTAAACTGTTTCATAAATATTTACAGAATTGAATAAATGGAATAATTTATTCACTCCACAATTATTTGCTGAATGCTAACTTTTAGGATATGCAATACTTCCCCCAAAGGCATACATATATAGTAACATGTGCCCACCATGCACACATGTCCCCACTCCCACCCACAGGGAAGTCTGCTTATAGACAGATTAAGGCACATACACATATGTACAAGGCCATCCAATGAACACACACATGCCTGCATAGCAGGACACACCCCACACCCTTGACAGGTCAGAGATGAGCTAGTTTTGATGACCGTAGGCCCCAGAGGTCGGCCACGCAGCCCTGGCAGAAGCAGACCTCCTGGATTCTTGGATTCTGCTCTTCCCGGCTAGGTTCTCTGACTCTGGCCTACTGACAACACAAAACCCTGTAATTCTCTTTTATGGTAGCACCAGGGCCCTTTCAGGGAGGTTCTAAGGCAGAAACTTTGACTACAAATGATAGAAACCCTTTTCCAGGTACCTGGGTCCTTTGCCAAAGAGTAATCCACCCCCAGTTCCTGTGAGATTTCCCGTGGTCGCCTGGCCTCACCCTTTGACTCTGTTCCATGTTACCAGTTGCTAAGCTCGCGGGGCCTGGACAGTGTTTCTCTGTGGTTGTCAAGGCACAGATACAACCACACAGAGAGAAAATGCAAGTAAGAGGAAAGCCAAAGAGAAAAGCAGGTGAAGATCATGTGGAAAAGTGAAAGAAGATACACATGGTAGACAGAGTAAGGTGGGTCGTCCAGGGACATGGTGGAGTGGAGTTGGAGGATGCCGACTGGAAAGAGTCAAGTCAAAACATCCAGGATCTCAGCTGGTAATTGTTGAGAAAGTCCTGGAGTAGTTCCAGGCTTTCAAAACCTGGTGGGTCTCTCCAAGTCGGAAGTAGCTCCTTAAAAAGGCAATGAGCAGACCCAGTTAAACAGGGAAACATAACTTAAAATATACATTAAAAGCGCAAAATTCAAAAATAATATTGAAATGAAAAAGATGTTAAATTATATAACTTTATTTAAACGGTAAAAAGATATTAAATCTATTGCTTTCGTGTTCTCACACGCGCAGATATTGAACATCTTGCAGGCCCGATTGGGTGTACAGCTGCAATGTAATGTTCTTCTTTGGATTTGAGGATATCACAGGACCAGGACTTATAACATACAAAATATGAATATATCTTACATTTCCTTCTCTCTCTCTCTCTCTCTCTCTCTCTCTCGTTTTTGTTCTATTTGGAGGAACAGTCATACTCTAAGACTGTTTCCAGTTCAGTTTCCCCATATTTGAGAGGTTTTTACAGTGATAAAATAATTCCCTGTTTCTATGACTCATCTTTCTTTTGTTATAATGAAAATTTCGGTGATTCTACCAAGGTTATAAATGTAATCAATGAGGTTATAAAAACCCATGTGCTTATAAATAATATGTGTGGGCTGGGGATGTGGCTCAAGTGGTAGCATGCTAGTCTGGCATGCGTGCGGCCTGGGTTCGATCCTCAGCACCACATAAAAATAAAGATGTTGTGTCTGCCGAAAACTAAATAAATAAATAAATAAATAAATATTATAAATTCTCTCTCTCTCTCTCTCTCTCTCTCTCTCAAAATAAATAAATACATACGTACATACATACATACATAAATATAAATAAATAATATGTGGCTTAGCTTACACTTTTTTTTTTTCTATTTAACATGTTAGAAACTATCCATCACCAGAAAGAGTTGAGACACAACATTTTAACCATCTACTAGTTTCAGAAAATGTTGGGGACTGTGTAATAATTTATAAATGTTTTCATATTAACAGAAAAATACCCTAGTATTCATTCCCAACATGTTACTTCAAATGTTTGATGAAGTTTGGTGCAGGTCAAGGGGAAAACGTATTCCAAAGAAGCATTGGGTATATAGAATATTCAAAAAACATAATTTCTGAAAAACTTCATGGTCTAGGAAATTGGAGATTCTTGGTATTTTTAAAGACATATGAAAGAATGAAGAGAGCACGCTCCAGTTTCTTGAAGGTTAAAAAATGGGAGATGGGGAAGCAAAAGAAGTGGAATGTAAATAGAACAATTTATTTCTGGCTGTACCAGTCAATAGGGTCTTAGTTACACTGCGGTAACCAACAACCCCAAAGCACCAGTGGCTTAATGAAACACAGATCTATGTTTCACCCAGGCAAACTGTCCGGCGAGTAGGCAGAGTCTGCTAAATGGACACTGGTATTCCCAGCCCATAGAACCTCCATCTCAACACACACTCACCATCTCCATGGTTGACTCAAGGAAGGTGGGGACAACACCAGCAATTAAAACTCCACCCTGGGAAAGACACCATTGCTTCTCCCTGTCACTGTCCAAGTGAGTACGCCCATCCTGCCCATTTGTGTGCCTCCAGAGTCAGTATTCCACTCAGCCTTGCAAGCAGGTATATTTGTGCTCATTTGAGTGTCTGTCACTGGATGAGGCCAGCTCCAGGCTGAGAAATCTGCTGGTCTTTAACTTTCATCATTCCCCTCCCATCATTCCCCTCCCAATACCTGCAGTGTTTTCTCCCCTCTTAAAGTAATCTCACATAGACTAGAGGCCAAGCTACAGAGCTGACAGATGGCTCTGCATATATCACCAGACATCACAGAGTTTGGAATGTCAGAGAGAACCACCTTCACATGCAGAAGGGACCCAGGCAAGGCTTGATGGGTAAAACCATGTCAGGTGCTTACCCAGAGTACCCCATCCCCATCTCTAAATTCACCCTCTACTCCTCTGCTCTATTCCAAATGCCCAAGAGTCTTGGCGTATTATCCTGGGGAGAACCTGTCTATGAATCAGAGGACATTAATTCTGGCAGGGATCTTAAAATGCCTCAAATCCTTTGGTTCTCAAAGAATGTTTCAGAGGGAATTTAGGGCTAAATAGAGATCATCCACCATGAGAGTCAAATGAGACAACCCTAAGGGCACTTCTACACCATGTCAAGCAATAAATTAGATACTCTTCAGAGATTATCACATTCTATTCCATAAACAAACCCACATGGTCATTTCCAACACTTCTCTCTTTTTTTATTTTTCAATGGTCTGAATAGAATTCTCTAAATTGTAAAATTTCCTTGCACATTTTTCTTGAACTTTTATCTATTGCTATTGCTTGTCTGTTGGTGTGCAATAAAGTATTGAACATAGGGTTGATTAATATCTGATATCAAGTGTCTTTGCTCAACCTGATAGGCTCATCCCTTACTACACATATGGTAGCTAGAACTACAATAGTTTTATCCTGCTCATAAATGAATTTTTTAAAAAAGGTTATGTGGTATTCCCATATTTGATTCAGATGTGTGTCTATATATGTATGTGTGTGTATACACACACACACACACACACACACACTCATACATTTTTCTGAATGTATGCACACATATGTATGTATACATATATATGTATGTATAGAATGTAATATTTTTCTTCTGGAAAAATCTTTTCCGTTGGTATATAGGAATTAAAATAATTTCACTGCATTTAGGTTAAGAGCACCCAGATATCCCATTCTAAGCAAATCTGAGAATGCTGTGCTCCAAGTCCTTCATTCATAGATGAGTGAAGCAAGGCTTACAGAGAAGGGACTTACGCTCAGCAACACAGTCATTTAGTGTCAGAAACAAGACCAGAAATCATTCCACTCACCCCTTGACCCTAAGCCTGGTGCTCTTCACTCCTACTATACAGAAACAGGCCATTCATGCTAAGGGTCTGGAAACTGGATCTCTTAGTTATTTTTGAGCACTAACAATCTTTCTAAATTTGGATTCTAGGAGAGGAAATGCTTAAATTGAATAATTTCTTTCAAAATATACAATTAGGTATTAGGTGAAGAAGATGGAGGAGGAGGAGGAGCAGGAGAAGAGAAGGAAGAAGAAGAAGGGGTGGGGAGGGGGAGGAGGAGGCTCCGAGGGGACCCACAGCCCTGTAGTAGGACCTGCAAGTGTAGGTAGTAAGGATGAGGAATGCAGAGGGGAGGTGTGGCTGCTCCTCGGGAGAAAGGCCAACACTCCAGGCTTGTCTGATCCTCCAGCTCCCCCAGAGTGGATCCCAGGCAACTCAGCACCTGACACTGAGAGTGAACACCAACAAATGAAAGCGTCTAGGAAAAAGGCAGAAATGATTTCAAACAGTCCTGGGAACAAACCCAGATGGGCAACCCTGGAAATGTTATTTAAGCTGCAAATTTCCACTCTTTATGCACAGTTTGGAGATGATGAGCTCTAAGTCAAATGACCTAAGTAAGGCATTGGCACATGGCAGGTGCTCAGAGAGGATTAGTCACCTACTTCCTACCTGCACCAAAGTCCTCACATCCATCCTGATTGCCCGAGTCCCTGTCCTGTGCTTTTATATGGAGGCTTGGGGAAAGTGCCTTCCATCAGGGACACCTCCCTGCCAAACCATCGAGCCCAAACTGCAACACACAAAAACACAGGAGAAGCTGGAGGCTGACTCAGCCAATCTCAAGCACTCTTTGCTGGGTCAAAAGCTAGACCCCAAACGTCTGTTAGAAAACCGTTCATTTCTCAAAACGGAGAAACTCGCCTTCTGAAGCCAGCTGAAAAGGCTGATGAAAAATCAATACCATTTGATTGTAAACCTGTCAAAATGATAGTGACGGGAGTACATTAACAGAGGCTCCCCAGCATTGATCCCTCCCCCTACCTTTCCCCATCATCGCCCATCACCTTCATACTAAGACTCTTTTTTTCTAAATTAATCTCCAGCCCAGGGAAATCAATAGCATTTACCGTGTGCAAATTTCCCTACTCTCCCAGCCAACAGTTCCCTGCTTCAAACTTGAAGCAAGGGGCCGTAAGAAAGGACTTGGACCCTCTGCGCATGTGCTGATTCCTTAGCACAAGGGCTGCACTATCACAAGCAAAGAGCCGAGGGAAAGAGAGAAACTCCACAGCCCCCACAGTGTTGAAAAGATGGAAGTAACGGGCTCCCTGCAAAAAGAGATCTTGGCGAGATGAAGGAGGCTAATTGACCCAAATGTCCCAGCATTTCATGAGAGGAAACAGTCTCAGGTGGACTTTTCTCCCCATCAAAGCCACAAGATTCGTCCAAATATTAACAATCATAGCATCTTTGGGCTGCGCTTCAAAACTAATTATTTTGTCCCAATAAGTACATGTGATTTTCCATACAATATCTAAATCATTTTTAAAATTTCACATGTCAGTGAAGAAAAATGTGAAATTTTATTTAAACAGAAGTGACATTGTTTTTAAAAACATTTGAAAAATACTGATCTAGCTCAAATTCCCTCAAACAGTGGGGAAGTGGGCTCATCTTGAGCCCAGCACAAGATGAGTCCTGAAATTCACCCTGATAGTAAGTGGCAATTATTTTATGATAATACTAGTAGTGGTTAAAATAGTGGCTATAGTTCATTGAGCACTGACTTGTATGGCCACTCTGAATAGTACTTCACTTAAGTATTTCTAATCCTTGGAGAAATCTCTAATGGGAACTATTATTAATGACCATTGTAAAACAGGGCAAACTGGACTCAAAAATATTAAATAATTATCCATGGTCATGCAGCGATGAGTCCCGGGATCTGGGATTCAAACCTCATCTGTCAAACTCTTTCCTCTTGCCTTTCAAGAAACATGCTGACTTTGCAAATATATAGGACTCCAGATACTTGCAGGAACTCACAAAAGCCAGAAACTTCACCTTTCAAATAATTTGTGTATTGTGCTCAGGATTGAGGATTACCTGAAGATGATCGTATTGGTGGGGGGGACATGATTATATGGGAAGGTTAGTAACAACATAAGTATTTGGTTGCTCCTTGAACATGAAATATGGGCAGGTAGGAGAAGCAGGTGGCATTTAGGGAAGACTGGAGAGTTTCTGGTAAGAGGATGGAAAGGGAGATTGGTTCAAATAGAAGTGGTTAGTATAAGCCATGGAAGGGGGAAAACAGGAGACACAGTGAGGGGCTGAGTAAATGCTGGCACCACGAGGTTCATGTGTTAGAATTGGAAGAAACCAGCCCGGAAGAGGGGACAAGGTTGCAATGGGAAGAGGTCAACTGTTCAGCTAAGAATTTACAATGTAAGGATAGAGTGTGCAACATGGGACACAGGATAAGAGAAGAGGCAGGTAAGAGCCCGCAAAATTACGTCAACATCCAGGGGCTAAAGCTAGAACAGGCCCCGGGCATCTTCAGGACAGGGGAGCTGAGGTCCGTGACAGGCTCCTGCATCTTGCCTTAATAATGAACATTTTAGTCCATGACAGCAGACCACCCTCCCCAGCACTGGCCCGGGGCCTCCTCAGGTCTCCCTGCTCAGCCCTGTTTCTTTCCGCCTCATCTCAAAGCAGCTGTCAGAAGGAGCCTGCCAAAATACATTATCTTACCTCAGTGCCAGCTCCCTCATGAGCCAGCAGGCTCCAGTGATCTGCCCTGTGATCTCTCTGGCCTTATCTCTTTAGCTACCCACTCTGCTCCCTCCACCCTGCAGACTGGCTCCTGCTATGACTCAAACACAGCCAGGCTGGCTCCTGCCTCAGGACCCTTGCTCTAGCTGTTCCTGTGCCCAGACCAGCCTTCCCTGGAAGGACACCCCTTCAGGTCTGCACTTATCAGCCCTTCTCTTGCTGCACTTAAGAAACAGTCCTGCCATGCTCATCAGCCATAGCAATTTCCACAAGATTTGTCTCTTGCGGGCTCGGATGTTGGTTTGTGTTACTTTGTGTTGAACTCTATCATAGGGGCTTGTTCTCTGACTCCCAATTCTGGACTCTAGCCAAATGAATTCGTATTTTCCTCTGCTTGGTTCACCACTATATCCCCAGTGCCCACAAGGTTCTTGCTTATGGTAGGATCTTAAAACATATTGGTTGGATGACTGAATGGATGGATTCTACAGCCCTGTGGGGTTTGGTTTGTGGTTTCTTTTCATGACTAGATTATATAACTCTTGCTTGGACAGGGTTCATTTCTGTCACTGTGTTACTAACCAGTAGTGGCCTGCCAAGTGCTGGTCACAGTGACTCCCAAACCTCTCCCAGCTCAGTCTCTTCTTTTTTTCTACTTCCTGTGTGGTCTGGAGGAGCAGAACTGGAGGAGAGGGGGCTGTGATTTCTTCAGACTCAGACTTGGCTCCTTACTAGCCATGTGACTTGGAGCCCTGAACCTCTCCAAACCCAGAGACCATCTACAAAATGATGACAATGGTAGCTTCCAGCTGGGGTTGAGAAATTGACTGGTTTGATGCTTAAATGTGACAGGAAAAGTGATTTTCAAAATCAGTGGCACCTGTGGGCCTGGACTTTAAACGAAACACACAGAATGTCCTCCAGGTCACAGTTCTTTGCCATTAATTCCTCTCCTCCAGCAGAATGGAGCCCAGACTTCAGAGTCTACGTGGAAGTAGATGCTCTGCATTTCTATAAAAATGAGATTCCGTGAGATGGGATCTTGCCCACTCTCTTCTAAATTAGACTTTCATTTAATTTGAAGAGCTAAGAATCTTTAGGCTGGCACTGCCACATGCAAACATAAGCAAAAAGGTCTATTAAAAAGTCAGATGTGATGATTTGGTAATCATGTGCTCTCCTGAATTATCAAATTAGCCATGCTTTTTGGAGAAATGGCTATTTGGATCTTCTTCAAAAAGGCTGTCTTCATCAAATGTGTGCAAGAGAATGAACCACTCTATTTTAGGCTCCTAGATTTCTTCCCGGGACAAGAGAGATTTGCCAACCCCTCCCCAATAACTCTGGGAAATTCCTTTGGGCTGAAATCAAATCAAATCTTTGTCATGATGCATTCTGATTATTTGATTATGTGTTTTATTTATCGATTTTTTTTCCCATTGGACTGTGAGTTCTTAAGAACAGAATTTGTGTTTTTTGTCTTTGTGACTTTGGTCACTAATTGTGATTGACATATTTGGGGGGCTCAATAAATGATTGAGAAAATAAAGAAGAGCCAGGAAGAAAAGAAGGAAGAGTAGAACAGAAGAAAAGGAAGGAGAAAGGAAAGTCAGGAAGGGCCCTCCAGAGGGGAGATTTTACTTTAAATTTTAATTAAACCATCTTGAAAAAACAGATTTCCTAAGATGTTTTTTCTAGTTGGTAACATGACACATGCATGTTGGCAAATCTGCAACGAATCAAATGAAAATATCCTCTGCCATTTCCCCCTCTGTTGAGATAGGAATGATGTCACTAACAGAAGAGATTTTAAATAAGGAGGCTTCCTTGGTACTCCACAATATTTCCTTCTCTCATTTGAACAGAAATCAATAAAATGGAATCTTCTGTCCCTCCAGTGTCCTTACTATTGAGCACTTGTAAAAATGAGACTTTCCAGCTCATTAATTTGCTTACGCAAATGGAGCCCAGAACCAGTTAATCCCGAAAAACAACTACTCTATTATCATCTTTTAGTGGCTGTTTCATGCCTGGAGTTCAACCTGAAGTCAATAAAATCTCTCATAGAGTCTCCACATTCCCTACCCAGGTTGCTCAGAAAAATTTTCAGGTTAGGGGGCGGGGGGATATAACAGAGAGTAGCATGTCCCAGGCATTTCTTTTCCTGCAAATGACAGAGGACATCATTATTCAATCCAAAGGCAAGGCTGCAGGAGGCAGCCCCAAATGGCTATCAATCAATGTGGGGACACAGCAAGGTGCTTTTGGTGACACTCCTCAGAGCCATGGTCAGATTGGGATCCCTCATCATATCTATAAGACTTTTCTAAAGGCATCTTTCTAAAGTGCTCTCCTGTTAAGAATCTATGTCTAAGGGCTATTGTGGCACACACACACACACACAAATCTAACGTTTAATGTCCCCTTCCTTTATAATGCAGATGCAAAAAGGCAAAGTGTTAATTGACACTAATCACATGCAAGAGTTTGTTCTTGCAATTCTTACCCTTAACAACACCCCTTCCCTTCTTCCCATGGGATGAAGTCAAACTCCATCCTCCTCAGCATGATAGACTGACCCTAATGATTTCACCCCAAGTCAGACTCTTTACTCCCCCTCTACCTCCTGAAGCTCATGGGTCAGCCGTGCCAAGATGTGCGCTGCCCCTGAAACCTGCCCACCACTAACAAGAGGATGCCCTCAGATAGAGTGTCTTTGTTCATCAGAAAAGTCTTCTCCAATTCTGCCTTTCAAGCCCGGGTCAAAGGTCTCCCATGGTCCTGAAATAATAAATGAAATCAGTCTCTAAACCCCTGTTCTCCCACGGCCCTCTGCATTTCTCTTATAACACATTTCTGTTCCTTAAGGTAGCTATTCATTAATTAAAACTTGTTCTTAGGCCTGGGTTTTCCACATTCAATCTGATAGTGAAACTGCAAATTGACTGAGAATAAACTTCAAGTCACCTTGTTGTTGCAAAATGGACCCCAACCTGACTCTTGTGGCAGATGATGGTGCCTCAGAAGGAAGAGATTCTCCAACTTCCAAGTCCCTGATCTCCTACAGTATCTAAGGCACATGCTGACAGAAAACTTTTAATACATTAGGAATCCTAACATCTGAAAACTACTGGGCCAATTAATGACCTTATAGCCATCCGTTGCTCATGGCCAGTGCATGAAGCCTCAGACATTTTATAGTGTGCAGGTGAAAACACAGTGATCCTACAAGTAATTTCCCAGGACGGGAGAGCACCTGTCTCCTCCTGTCTCTGTACCTTACACAGGCCTCTCCTCCAATCCTTTTATTTATGGGTCCATCCCCTCATGACAGTGCAAGCTCCCTGAGAACAAAAGGGACTTTTTATTGTCTTTGTGTCTTCAGTGCTACTGCACACAGCAGGCACTCAGCAAATGTTTAATGAATAAAAGAAGGAAATTCAAAACTGGAGCTAAGAGAGGAAGTACAGCTGATTTCCATCATGGAGCAGGGCACCATCTGAGCTAAAGCTGAGCCGTCCCTGGCATGACAGGAGATGCATTTATTGAGCTCTTACTATTTACCAGGTACTGACCATAGATTATCTTACTGAGTCCTCACCACACCACTGAATTACACAAAATTAGATAAGATAAAATATTGGGTCCAAGATGATACAGTCATGATTGAGCAGAACCAGGAATTGAACCCAGTGCTCTCTAAATCAAGGGCACAAACACTGAACCACTACACCATACTGCCTACTTCCTGCTAATCTTCATAATCTTAGACAAACACCACCTTTGAGTAAGTCCTATTTTCTGCATGGGTAATGTAGGAGGTTTTGATCAAACTGTCCCCTCATTTCCCTTCAGTTCAGATACTGTGTAGTCCTATCAACCACAATTAAGGAGCATTTGCTCCTGGGCCAGCCTCTGTGACAAGAGCCAGAATAGTTATCCATTCATAGATTCCTCTTGAAAGACCCCAGCCCAGAAACCCCAGGCCCCATTGTGAAACCATCAGGGCGTGTTGCTAACCCACTAAACACCAGAGAGGTCTATCTGTTAATCAGTTAAGGGTAGTCTATTGTGAAAGGACAGGATGGTTGGAAAAGAACAAAAATAACCAGGTCCCAGGGCATTCTTAGGCAAATAGGAACTGATAACATAAAGTGAAGAACAACTTTGCCCTTTAGGTAATCTATATGCTGGGTTCAAAATAACCAATAAGAAACCTGTTGCTTACCGCGCGCGCGAAACCTGCCCCATTATCCTATAAAAGACCTGTACCCCAAAGCCCGGTGTGCCAGTTTACCAAAGCTCCGGCTGAGGTTTTGCTGAGCACCCGCAGGCGTCTGTGTCTGAATAAACCTCTTGCGTTTGCAGCCAGTGCCTCGTGCGTCTTTCTTGGACAGGGAATCGGTGGGTCTTTCACTCTCATCCCAGCCAAATAGCCTTTTCTGCAGTGTGAACACTCAAAGCTTATTCCTGAATACCTTTAGAACTCTTTTATAAAAGTCAAGAAGAGGAGGCAATCGTTCCTCTTGCTTGGCTCTAAAAAGCAGACTGCCTGATAGAAACAAAGGCCTCTCAACAGAGTGACACGCTGTGTCCAAGCGGCTGCCACACCCACGAAGGCAGACAGCTCCCACAGAAAACCAGTGCCTTGACTGGAGTGTCCTTGAGAAGTTCATCTCTGCCTGCACTTGTCCAGACAAACCTGTCAGAGTAGAGGGACGGCGATCCTCTCCACCACGCCCTGGTGAAGGAGTGAGAACTGTGTCGCCTGAGCACCTGCATGTGCCCAACACTGCACCAAGGGGTGAGATGGGCAAGGAGAGAACAGGAAGTAAGTAGGCAAGGTAGAAAGAACTAGAAAATAGGGCGAGTTCCACAGACAGCAGGGTCCAGGAAACACATTTGTCCTTGTGGGCTTGAGACTCCCTGCTCCCCTGCCCAGGAACACTGGAGAAACCTGAGGAGGCGGGCTCAGGCAGGGCATCAGTGGAGGATCCTACCACATTCTTCCCAGTGGAGAGACACCTGCTGGCCTCACCTAGGAAAGTCACTTGTGCCCCTCAGGAAATAGCACAGGGGCCAGGAGAGCCCCAGTGTCACCTGTTAATCTGAACAACACTGTCATTAGAAGTAGAAGAAGAAAAAAAAAACTCCAATGTAGACCAAAACCAATATGCTCAACCCTAGTCAGGGTAACTATATATGAAAATCTAAAAATTCAATAGAACCTAGAGTCCCGAAACATAATGGATAAAAAGTCACGAACTCAATTTTTAAATCATACCAAGAAACAATAAAATCACAACTTGAGTGAGGAAGATAATCACCTGACATCAACACCAAGATGTATCAGAGGGTGGGACTATGTGACATAGGTTTTAAAGCAGTGCTGTGGACTGTACTGTGTCCTTCCAACGTTGAAGGCGTAAACCTCCCCCCCCCCAGGTGATCACATTTAGAAGCAGAGCCACCATGGCAGTTGCTAAGGCTTGAGACTGTTGTAAGGGACTTGTCCTGACAGGCTCAATGTTCCTCCATGAAAGACACCCAAGTTCATCCTCTCCCTCTCCAGTATGTGTGAGCAAAGCAAGAAAGAAGCCAAACCAGGACGAGAGCCCTCAGGGGAATGGAATCAGCCACACCATGATCTTAGACACCTCCGCCTCCACAACTGTGAGTAAACGGTTTTCTATAGTTCAGACCACCCAGAACGTGGTACTTTGCCAAGGCATTCCAAGAAGACTAAAACAAGCAGTCATCATAAAAATGCCTTAACAACCTAACATGAATCCTCTTGAAACAAACAGAAAAAAGGAAATCCCAGCAGAGAAAAAGAAGTTGTAAAAGTCCTCCAGTGAAAATTATAAATTGAAAAAATGGAATGGGCTCAAGAGCAGTATATAGATGACAGAACGTAACAGTCATTAAACTTGGGGACAGCACAATAGAATTGACACGATCTGAACAACAGAGAGAAAGCAGATTAAAAAAAAAAAAACAGTAATAAACAGAATCTCAGGAACCTGTGAGGCAAATAAGAAAAGTTCAGAATTTTTACCCATGCACTACTGAGAATTTCAGAAAGCAAAAGGGTAAAAATATAAGAAAAACAAGATTGAAAATTTCCAAAATTTGATAGTCACACTCACACACATTCAAGAAACTGAGTGAACACCAGAAAAAAAAAAACAAATTCAAAGAAATCATGCCAAGGTACTAAACTTTTAAAAACTAGAGACAAAGTCTTGAAAGCAGATAAATGACACAATAGAGATAGGGAACAGGAATTCAAATGACATTGGATTTCTCACGTGGAGCTATGGAGGCCAGAAGGGTGGGGCATGGTATTTTTCAAGTTGAGAAGAACTGTTAACCATGAATTCTGCATCTAGAGAAACTGTCCTTCAGGAATCAAGGAAAAAAATGTGAACATTCTCAGATGAAGAAAAACTAAAAGAATTTGTCACTAGTAGACCTACTCTCAAAGACTGGGTAAAGGAAATTCTTCAAACAGAATACACGATACATCAGGAGGGAAGAAAGGACAGAGAGATCATAAATATACTAAGTACAACAGACTGCCCTTTGCCTTGTGAGCTTCATAAATCTTTTTTGATGATGGGAACAAAAAAATAATAGTACTATCTGATCCCCCAACAATGATATTTAAAAGTAGAAAAGATACCGGGACCTAAATCAAAGTGGGAATTTCTATATTTCACTCAAAAATGGTACAATGTTGCAACCAGGAGATTGTTGTAATGCCACAGTGACCACTAGGAAAATTATACAAAAATATATACTCAAAACACTATAAATAAATCACAAAGAAACCCTTAAAAATTGCAAGCATCCCAAAGGAGAAAACAGAAGAATAACAATTGAAGGAAAGAAAATAATAATCACAGACACGAGTGCTAGCAGGTTGACAATTATCTTAAATATATAACACCACCAATGGAAAGAAAAAGATTTTCAGAGCAGGTTAAACATATACATCCTAACTCTACAGAGCTTAAAAGAAGGTACTTCAACTTCTATAAACAGATTGGTTGAAGGTATGAGAACAGAAAACAAGCTGTCATGCAAAGATCAGTGTTTTTTTAAAAAGCAGAAGTAGTATTTTCATATTTGATAAAGTAGACTATAAATCAAAGGAAATTCCTGGGGGCCAAGAGGAATGTTACATAATTAAAAGAGAATTGATCTTCCAGGGAAACATTGTGATCCTAAATGTGTACCACCAATCAACAGAGGCCCAAAATACATGAAACTACTGAGAGATGAAAGGAAAAATAAGAAAATCCACGATTATATTGTTCACTTCAGCACCATCTTCTCAGCAAGTATAGAACTGCTGTCTGAAAAATGAGCAAGATTTAGAAAATCTAAATAATACAATTAACCAAAAGGACCCATTGGACCAACTATGTGTGAAATGTTGCAGGCACTTTTTTTTTCTTTCAAACACTTGTGAAACACTCACCAAATTGTTCTCCGGCCATAATGAAATCAAATTAGAAATCAATACCACCCAAACAGGAGGAAAATCTTTAAACATATGGGAATTAAATAACATACTTTTAAATAGTTCACAGGGAAAAGAGAAAGTTTCAAAAGAAGTTTTACAATATATAGAATTAAATGAAACAAACGTTCAACTTACTGAAATATGTGGGATGCAGCTAAAATAGGGGAGAAACAGAGATTTGTAACACTAAGTGCTACATTAGAAACGAGGGGAAAAAAAACTCATGTCAATAATAATAACACCCCCTTAAGACACTGGAAAAAGAAAAGCAAAATGAATGCAAGTCAAACAGAAGGGAAATAATAATAACAGAAATTTTAGTGAAATTTTTAGAACAAAAGGCTTGATCTTTTAAAAAATAATAAAATTTATACATCTAAGGAAACTGATAAATACAAAAAAAGAGAGAAAACACAAATCAACAATATCAAGAATTAAATAGAGGATAAAACCTCAAATCTTGTGGCCCTTTCTAAAGAAATAGGAAACACTATGAACAATTTCACGTTCATAAATTGAATAACTTAGAAGAAATGAATCAATTTCTCAAAAACCCAAAACTGACAAAATTCCACTCAGATAAAATTGGTGATCATAAGAGTCTTATAATCATCAAGGAAATTGAATTTTTATTTAAAATATCCACCAACAAACTCCAAATCCAGATGTTTTCACTGGAGAATTCTACCAAACATCTAACAGTTCACAGAAATTTTATGTGATCTCTTCTAGGAAATAGAAGAAGAAAGACTACTCTCCAACTCATTTTATGGGGCCATTTTAGTATCATCCTGATACCAAAACCACACAAAGATAGTGCCAAAAATCAAACAAAAACAAAAAAACTATATACCAATACCTTAGAAGCAAAAAGACCTCAACAAAACATTAGCATGCCAAATCTAACAATGTGTAAAATGAATCACACACACCATGACTAACGGAAATATATTCCACCTTATGAACAAGCTAAAGAAAAATCATATGGTGATAACAGTTAACACATATAAATATGCTCAACTGATATTATAGATCTACACATGTAAATATGATCAACTAATTTTTGACAGTTGCAAAACTAATTAAATGAAGGAATCTCTCATAGAAAATAATTCAAAATAAATTATGGACTTAAATATAAAATAAAATTATATAAATTTTAGGAAAGAACACCCAAAAAATGTTTAGACTTGACACTAAAACATGATGCATAAAAAGAAAAATTGATAAACTGGTCCTCATCAAACTCTCAGCCTCTGTTCTGTGGAAGGTCATATAAAGACAATGGAAAACCAATCTACAAACTGAGAGAGAAATTAGCAAATTTCATATCTGACAAAAGACTAGAATCTAAATACATGGAGGACTTTAAACTCAAAAACATAAAAGAAACAATCCAATTAGAATATGGGCAAAAATATGAGTAGATATTATGCTGAAGAGAATATACAGATGGCAAATAAGCACATAAAATGATGTTCAGTGTCACTAGCCATCAGAGAAACGCATATTAAAACCATAGTGAAATATTACTACACACCTATCAGAATGGTTAAATTAAAAAATTCAAGCAACACCAATGCTAATGAAAATATGGATAAACTGGAATACTCAGATATAGCTAATTTAACTGTAAAGTGGTTCAGCCACTCTGGAAAACAGTTGGCAGTCTCCAATAACATAGAATAACACATGGCCCAGAAGTCACACCTTTGGGCATTATCACAGAGAAATGAAAACTTAACTGTCACACAAAAACCTCCCCTACAAATGTTCATAGTGGCCATACTTATAGTAACCAAAAAAAAAAAAAAAATTGAAATCAAACCAAATATCCTTCCAAAGGTGTTGAACAGACCATGACACAACCATATTGCGGAATCCCAACAATAAGCAGGAATGAACTATGGGTATATGCAAATCCAGGTGAAGTTCTGGGCAACTAAGTGAAAAACAAGAGCAAGTCCTAAAAAGTTAAGAAGTATTTGAGTGTATCCAAATAACATTTTGAAACGACAAAATTTTAGGAATGTACAATTAAGGGTTATCCGAGGCTAGGTAGAGCCAATGGTAGGTGGGTCAGGAGGTGGAAGGTTATGAAAGGACCACGTGAGGGGTCTTTAAGGGTCTTGGAGTCCTGGAACTATTCAGAATCTCAACTGCAAGGTGGATCCACAAACCTACACAGGGGATAGAACTGTATGGAATCCAACACACACACACACACACACACACACACACACACACACACGAACACACACGTAGAAATAGAGAAATCAGATTAAGACCAGGAGAATATATGATTGTAAATATCCTGGGTTTTTTAGTATACTACGGTTTTGCAAAATGTCACATTGAGGATAATTGTGGGATTTATTGTGACATATTTGTACCTGCACATAAAAGAATCTGATCATTTTCATTACAAGAAGCTCCCTTTTAGCTTCCCTCCCTCAGGTCCCTTCCTCTGCTCTACTGGTCTCCTAGTCAGCTGTTTTCATTCCTGAGACCTAAAGACCTGACAAGAACAACTTAGAGGAGGAGAAGCTGATTTGGGCTCAGGGTTTCCGGTGCGCGGTCCATGGTGAGCCAACTCACACCTCTGGGCCTGAATAAGGCCGAACATGGTGATGGAAGGGTGTGGTGGGGGAAAACAGCTCAGACATGGCAATAAGGAAAGGGGTGGGGCTGAGCTCTCCATGCACCAAGGACAGAATATAAACCCCAAAGGCACAAGCCTAGTGACCCACCCAGCCACACCCTACCTGCCTACCACCCAGTAAATCTCTACCAGTGGATTATCCACCAATTAGGTTAGGGCTCTCATAACCTAATAATTTCATCTCTGAAAATCCTTGCATTGTAGGGACATCACATATATCCAAACCATAGTATCTTGCTTCCGTTTTTTTAATTATTACATTATAATTATATATAAAAGTAGGATTCATTGTGATCCATTCATACTTGTGCGTAGCATAATTTGGTTGATTTTATTCTTCAGCCTCCCTCTTCCCCTTCCTCTATTCTACAAATTACCCCTCTGTTTTCATGAGAGATTTCTCATTTTCTTGCAACTTAATGGGATTCTAGAATTGTGTCCAAAATTTTTATTTAAAAAAAGTGGTTAAAGTATAGCTAATCTTTGTCTAGCAAAGGCCCAGATTCTAGCAAAAAAAAAAAAAAAAAAAAACAGATATGAAAGCAAAGTCTTTATCCCAGGCCAAATGACATTTCCTCTTGAAGCAACCTTTATAGCTTGATAGGAATAATTACTTCCTATTCTGTACTGGCAAAGGATCTTAATCTCCATAAATATCAGCTACAGCATCTATTAGATAGTATTATAATTAATATATTTGCTTCTCCATCATGCAAAAATATCTATGTGGCTTGTTCATTACAGATTTTCTGGGTTCTAATCTGACTTGACTCTTACCAGTTATATAAAGTTTTTACAAAATTTTTTAACCTTGCTAAACCTTAATTTTTTTTCATGTGTAAAATGAGATTAAGAAAAGGACCTGCCTCAAAGACTTCCTGTAAAGATAAGACAAAGATCTAGATCAGTACCTAGGATATACTAAATATTGAATTAAGTTTGGTATTTAACTATGTTCCAGACATTCATCTAAGTTTAATTTTGTCTTGGTTTTATTTTTTTCTGACAAAATTCTGAATATTCTATAATGTATAATCATTCCGTCCATTTATCTTAAATCCAGGGCCATTCATTGGAGAAGGTACTCAATAAATGTTTGCTTATTTATCTATTAGTTTATATCAATTTTATAAAGAGTTTTATTCTGTAAAATTGACATATAGTACATTGCATATACTTAAAGCATATAATTTATAAGATTAGATATATATCCCTGAATCTATCAACTCAACCAAGTCCATTAACATACATCTGTATCACCCCAAATTTTCTCTTATCCTATTGTATTATTTTCCTTTTGTCCTTTCTGGAATCCCCAGTTCCCAGTCTAAAATTCATCTTCCTGTCACTGCAGGTTACTCTGTATTTGCTAAAATTTTATATACATGGACTCTTACAGTATTGCACATCTCTAATTCTGTTTCCTTTCCCCCAACATAATTATTTTGATATGCTCCTATGCCATTGCTTTTATCAACAGTGCATTTTTACTGTGGAATAGCCTTCTGTTTTATAGATGTGTCAAGTATTATTTTTAAGTAATTTTTCCAGTCTGTAGTTTGATTTCATTCTCTTAACAACATCTATCAAAGACCAGAATTTCTCAGTTTTACCATTTCTTTTCTTTTATGGACCATATTCTTGATGCTGTACCTAAAAAGGAAACACTTGCCTAACTCCAGGTTTCTCCACTTTGGTGCTACTTAACATTGTGCAGGGGACAACTCTATTTTAGGTGGGTATGGGGGAAGGGAGAAGCTACCCTGTGCATTGTAGGATATTTACCAGGATTCCTGCCCTTTACTACCAGAAATGACTGTAGCCCACTCCAGTTGTAGCGACCCAAAATATCTCCAGATATTGCCGCATGTCTCCTGGCAGGGGAACAAAATCACCAGCAGGGAACCACTGGTTCAAGCCAACATCACAAAGAATTTCTCCAATGCAGTCTTATGGAAGTTTTATGACTTGGGGTTTTGTATTCAAGTGTATAATGTAGTTTGAGTTGAGTTTTGTAAACAGGATTAAGATAATGTTAAAATTTATTTCTTTTTTTGTATGTGAGTGTCAAATTTGTTGCAATATCTTCTTTTCCTCCAATGAATCGCTGCTGCAAATCCACGGGAGAGGGTTTGATCACCTACATGGGAGTCTATTTCCAGACTCTCTCTCTCCTGTTTCTATTGTCCATCTTAATACCTCTACACATTGCCTTGATTTCTGAAACATGACGCTCATCCTTGAAGTTAGGTGAAATAAAGCCCCAACTTTGTTCTCTTTCAAAATGGTTTTGGCTGTTCTAGTCCTTTGCACTTCCACATGAATTTTAGAACCAGGTTGTAAATTCCCACATAAGGTGCCTCCTGGGTTTATGGCTGATTTTGCCTTCAATGTATAGAACAATGTAGGAAAAATTGGCATCATGGCAATTTTGAGTTTTCCCATTCATCAATATTATCTACCCCACACATCTTTGTGTCTTCAATTTCTCTTGACAGTATTTCGTAGTTTTCAGCATATAGATCTTGAGTGTGTTCTGTCAGATGTGTCATGCAGTATTTCATATGTCTTTGCTTTGTTTCTTTGTGGTGCAAAGGATCAAACCCAGGTCCTTTCACATGCTGGGCAAGGGCTTTACCACTGTAAGCCAAACCCCAGTTTCATTTCAGTTTACATAATTATAAATGGTACTGTTTTTCTATTTTAGTTTCCAATTCTTGCTGCTAAAATAGACACAATTGACATTTAGACTGACCACATGTCCTGCCACCTTCCTTGCTCACTAGTTTCCCAGTGCATCCAATTTTCTAGCTAATTGTATCACATGTGAAAAAAGATGGCGTCCTTCTTCCTTCCTGTTTAAATATGTTTCTTTTCCTTGTTTAACACTCCTGGCTGGAACCCCTAGTGCAACATGAATAAAAGTGATAAGAATGGAAAGCCTTGCCTGTATCCCACACGGTATCAGGAGGAACATGTCCATTCTGTCACTGTTAAGCATGATGTTAGCCACCGGCTTGTTGTAGATCCATTTATTGGGTTGAGAGTATTAATTCTTAGTTTCCTGTACCATCTTGTCAAATGCTCTTTCTAAATCTGCTGAGATGATAATATGGTTTTATTTTTAAATCTGTTAATACAGTCAATCACATTGGTTGATGTTCAACAGGTAAATCTACTTTACATTCCTAGAATAAACTCAACTTGATTATGATATAATTTTTTAAAACTACAAACTATCAGAATTTTTAATTTTTAATTTTAATTTTTCTATTTTTGAATTTCTGGTAGTAAGTCGATTGGTTTGTAATTTTTTTTTTTTGTAATTGGTTTGTATAGTTTGCTGTCAGAAAGAATTGTGTAGTGTCCCTTCCTCTTAATTTTCTGGAACAGTTTGTGTAGAATTGATACTATTTTTTTTATTTACTTAAACATTTGGTAGAATGTTCCAGTAAATGCATCTGAGCCTGAAGTTTTCTCTGTGGAGTTGTTTTCAGCTGTAAATTAATTGAGAACAAAAATAGTTGTAAGGATACTTTAGTGATCTACTCCTTAAGTGAGATTTGGTAGTTTGTGTGTTTCGAGTTGCTGCTCATTCATCTGGAAGGCTAAATTTATGGGTATAAACCTATTCATAATGTTCCTTCATTATCACTTTAAGATTTGTAGAATGTATGATGATATCACCTTCTTACTTTCTAATATTGGTAATCTGTATCCTTTCCTTCCTCTGCAGTCTGAGTGCAGGATTATGGATTCTGTAATACTCACAGAGAGCAGAGCATTTGGTTTTCTTGTCTTTCTCTACTGTTGCTATTTTATTGATTTCTGTTCCATTTAATTATTTCTTTTTATATTTATTCTGTTTATTCTCCTTTTTTTAATTTCTTAAAATAGAAACGAAGTTCATTGGTTTGGGACCCTTTTGAGCTCATAAAAGAGCCATCTACCTCTCTAAATTAATCTCTAAACTCCTTACTAATTAAACTAAAGATCCCAAAGTTTGGTAAGTTGTGTGTTCAGCTCCATTCATTTCAAAATACTATTTTCCCCTTTTGATTTCTTTTCTTACCCACAGGCGACTTAGAAGTTTGTTGTCTGATTTCCAAATATGTAAGAATTTTCCAATTATCTTTCTTTTATTGATTACCAAATTAAGTAAATTATGGTCAAAGAAAAAAAACTACTCTTGAAAAGTTTTAAATTTATTGTTACCTTTATGTGGCCCACCACATGGTCTGTCTTAGAAATAAGTTCCACTTCCACATGAAGAGGATGGACATTCGGCTGATGGTGGTCTCTAAAACGTCCATTCGCATTGGCTAATCATGTGTAATGACGCCTTCTATATCCTTGCCAATCTTCTCCCTCCTGACTCCATCAGTTATGAGGGAAGGTTACTGGCATCTCTCCTTACAGCAGTATCTGTCTAGGTCCCCTACATTCCATTAGTTTTGGCTTTACTATTTTGAACTTTGTTATTCTGTGCATCTTCTTGATGAGCTGACAGACCTTTCATTAAGAAGTTGCATGGCCTCTGGTACCATTCTTCATTCTGAAGTGTACTTTGATAATCATATCACTCTTCTGGTCATTTTTTGGTTGAATGGTAGTATGGAATATTCTTTACCACCCTTTTTCATTTAATCTCTTTTGGTCTTTATGAGACATGTGAGTCTTAGAGTCAACATATATTTCAGTACATATGTTCCAATCTTATTTTTTATCCAACCTGGCAATATCTGCCTTTTAAATGGAATGTTTGAGCCATTTACATTTATGTGCTTATTGACAGAGTTGAATACAAATCTTCCACCTTGGTACTTATTTTGATTAGTACAATTTGTTCTGTTTCTTTTTTGCTTTCATCCTAACTCCTATTTGGTTGAGCATCTTCATAATTCCATGCTATGTCCTTTATTGGCCATTAGGTAAACTCTTTGTTGTGTTTTTTAATGCTGGATTTGATGCATATAGGAGACATCTTATCACAGTATACTTTGGTTAGAACACTTTTCATTACAATATATCAACTTTGTATTTCCATTTTCTTTTCCTGTTATCCTACAGTTTACTTCTACACTTTTTATAAATTCCATACTACCTTGCTATTATTTTGGCTTCAAACAGTTGAGTTGTAATATATTTAAATGATAAGAAAAAGGCATTTCTATTTATCCACTAACCATTTCCAATACTCTTCATTCTTTTGTGTAGATCAAACTTTTCATCTGGTGTCCCATTTCTTGTACTTCAAGTACTGCCTTTGACATTTCTGACAGTGAGGTTCTACAAGTGATAAATTATTTCAGTTTTTGTAGGGTTAAAATTATTGTCTTTTCCTTCTAAAAATATTTTAACTGGGTATAGAATTTTATGTTCACAATTTTTACCTTCAGTACTTGTAATGTGCATTGTTTCTGATAATAAATCTGCCATCAATCTTATATTTATTTCTCTGTATGCAGTGCACATACCTTAGTATACTTTTAAATGTGTTCTTGAGCACTGGTTTTTTAGCAATATGATTATAATTTTTCTTTCTTTCGGAGGGCTGTTTTGTACTGGTTTGGATTTTTTCCAATTTTCTTCTCTCATCCTCCTTGTAGTCTTAGGAATGCCAGTTACACGTGCAGGGTGGTTGCTTGAAGTTCTCTATAGCTCTGTCCACTGTTCTTCCATCTTTTGTCTGTGTTTCATTTTGAATTGTTTATTGTAAAATGAATTCAAGGTTACCAATCTTTTCTTCTGCAATGTTTATAATACTCTTAGTCCCGTGCAATATTTTTTTAAATTCAGACACTATAGTGTTTACTTTGGGAACTTTATTTATCTTTTTTTAATCTCCCATTTCTCTAAGTGTTCAATCTTTCCTTTAGCAGCTTGAAAATATGGGGTACAGTTTCAGTAATTAATTAACTCACTATTCTACTCTGTGTCATTTTTAGGTTAATACTTATTTATTTATTTAGAATTTTTATTAATTTGTTTAGTTATACATCATATTAGGGTTTTCTTTGACATAACTATAAAAGCATGAAATATACTCTGCTCTAATTCAGTCCCCAGTACTTCCCTTCCCACCCCCCACTCCCTTTCCTCTACCCTACTGATCTTTCTTCTATTTATCATTTCTGTTCTTTAATTCATGCTCTGTGGGTATAACAGTGAGATTCCTTGTGGTATATTCATATATGACCAAACTTTACTAGGTTAATCTTTATTGATAGATTTTCTTCCTTTTATTTTAAGTCATATCATTTTTCCTCTTTGCATGCCTAGTAGTTTTATTAGATTTCAGACAACATGAATATTATGATGTTGAATGCTGAACTTTTTTGTATTCCAATAAATACCTTAGAGATTTGTTCAGGAACATAGTTAAGTTACTTAAAAAGAGTTCAACACTTTAAAGTTTTTAAATTTTTTTTGTTGTTGTTGTTAATCAGGACCATAGCAGCCTTGAGCCTTGAAGTGAATTAATATCAGGTAAATTCTTTCTGAATATTTATCCAATGTCCATGACACTGAGATTTGTACTCCATCTAGAAGCAGCAAACACTATTCCTGGCACTCTGTGCGCTGTAGGGATTGTTCAGGAAGTGTTCTCACACCTGTGTGCTGATTATAGCTCACCTGAACACCTGAGGGGGCCCTCTGCAGGTCTCTGGGGTCCTCCCGCTGTGCAGCTGGATCCTCTGCAGTACTTAGCCTTGTAGCCTTGCCGTCTTGGACCTCCAAGACTCTGATCCTTCTCATTTCTTACAGACTACTGGGATTGCCCTGAGATTCCTCCCTGCAACATCTCCTGGAAATGTTTCTCCAAGTAAACTGAAGCAACATAGAGCTCTTCTCTGTTTCCCATCACTCAGAAGCCACGTCCTTTGTTAACTAGTATTGATAACTTAGAAAACCATGGCTCATATATTTTGTCTGGGTTTTTAGTTGTTTCCAATGAGAGGGTAAATCCAGCCTTTCATCCTTCATCTTGGCCCATGTACACAATTTCTAAATGTACATATAGCTAATCCACAATAGTCACAGATTCTATAGTTGTGAATTCTCCCACTCGCTGAAATGCATTTGTAACTCTCAAATCAATACTGGCAACACATTTGCAGACAATCACAGAATGGTGAAAAATTTGAGTGATCCAGTGCATATGTGCCCAGCTGAGGTCAAACTTGGCCACCCTCTATCTTCTCATTCCAGCAAACAAGTGTCCTTTCAACATTCTATTTAATTCCTTATGTTTCACATTTTTGTGCCCCACACATAGGACTGAAGTTCTAGTGCTCTTAAGCACAGAAGGCTATAATGTGCCTCACAGAAAAAAAATATGTGTTAGATTAGCTTCCTTCAGACAAGAGCATAGTGTTTGGTTATGAGTTCCATATTAATGGAATATATGAGTGTGTGTGTGTGTGTGTGTGTGTGTGTACTTCTTTACACAGAAACACTTATAAAAATGAAAATGAAGTTACATGTCAAAAAAAATTGATTGACAAAAAAAAATGTTGTGACCTGAAATTAACAAGAACTTAACTTTAACTCATGGAGCAAATGCTTCAGTATTTGCTAATTCAATGTTCATGGTAGCTTTACAGAATATAGAATAGGACCATAAGGAATAATGAGAATACATTCTATTTGAGCTCTCATATAAAGTAGATCAATATCCACACTCTAACAGAAATTTCCCATGCTGTGTTCAGCCTAGTGAAGGGAAGAAATAATTCAAGCCAGGTAGATATAATTGTGTTAGTGTCAAGGACTTGGAAAGGTTAAGTAGCAAGAAAGAAGAACAGCCTGAAGGGTATTCAGAATTATGAATTTACTGCTGGTATTACTGTTTCCTCAAACAGAATGACCTTGTCCACTGGAAGAGAGAAGTAATTCTCCCAGGCTCTCTTCACAAGCTCTGTTACTGGAACAGCAAGCCGGTTCATATTCATCCATCCAATAGATATGCACTCCACACTTCCGACATTTCCGGCCCTGCACTCAAATTTGAGGTTAGGAACTAGGAAGACTTGATTCTTCACCCTCTGGGCAGAATCAGAATCAGATAAGAGGAGTGGGACAGAGGAGCTATATCAGTGCAGTGAGGTGAACCTGGACAGATGCATCCCAGGATGCTACAGAGATGCAGAGATCCATCCACGTTGGTAGGGGGACAGTGAGAGAGCAAAAAGACTGACCTTGGGGCATCTTGGAGGAAGAGAAATTTGAATTGGTTAACTAGGCTTATCCCAGGGGAATGGCAATTGGAGAAGCATCACACTAAAGGCCTTGAGGAGATGGGGAGAAACCAAAGAGATAGGGGTACAGAGGGAAGCAAGCAAGATCACAATAGACCTAGTCCATTGGGCTGGGGGGTTTGAATGTCATCCTGCAAGCAAAGAGAGCCTTGAGAGAATTTCATGCAGGAGAATGTCATGGCCAGGTCTGAATGATCCTTCCGGTTTTAGAATAAGAGTGATCTTGAAGGCAGAAGATGAATAAAGAGGTTGATACAGCAGTCAGTAGGTGAGGTAAAATGGCCTGGACCAGGGCAGTGCTGCTCCCAACATCCCCATCCATCCACCTTTGCTTCAGCCACACAAACCCTCTTCTGAGCCACACACAGGCCATTTCTTTCTTGCCTTTTTTCTTTGGCTTTCCAGATTTCTCTTGTCTGCAATTTTATTTCCTCCCTTTGCTTACTTGGAGAACTCCCATCCATCCCTAAATGCCCACTTACTTGAAGTTTTCACCCATACCCACAAGCAGAGTTAATCTGTATTCATAGTTTATTTCTCTATGACACCCTTCAAAATCCATACATACTTGTCAATCAATTTAGGATCTCGACTAGATTGAGATCTGCTTGAGGCCAAGGACTATGTCTTATACATTCACTATAGGAGTGAACATAAATGTTGCCACCTGCAGATCAGTGGCTTTCAAACTTTAGATTGCATCAGAGTCTCCTGGAGAACCTGACTAACACAGGTGGATTGTCCACAGATTAAGTAGGTCAAAGATGGGACACGGGAATATAATTTCAACAAGTTCCCAGGTGATGCTGCTGCTGCTGGTCCAGGGACCACACTTTGAGAAGCACCAGTTTGGATTTCCAGACTGGTTTTTCATCTCCACCATTCCCAGGGTCATGATTTTCCATCATGTGCCTGTGTCTCTGTGTATGTGTGTAGAAATGCAGGGCCACAATGCACATGCCCTCTTTTGTTACAAATGTTTCTGCATATCTATCGTTGAGAACAGTGTTAGGCATATGTTGTCATTTTGATCCCCTTAGGTCATTGTATATTAGGAGAAACATCCTACCCCTTCTACCACATGCCCATTTTTGCTCTAATCAGAGAGAACACTCAGAGTTCCCTAGAGTTTCCCACCCATGACCATTTATCCTTTCAAATGAAACTGATCACAAACAAAAACCAAACAGAAACCCTACTTTTAGCTAACATAATAAAGGAAATGTACTACTCATTTAAAAAATCTGACTTGATTATAAAAAGGAGGAGAGGATGCTGAGGAGAAGGAATGGTCATCTTTGAGCAAAGCCTTCTAAATGACCAAGGAACACCCCAGTGTTTATTTTTGTTTTCTCTTTTCTTTCACCCTTAAGAGCTAGTGCTGATCACCCCATTGCACCAACAAAGCCGCTTTCCTTTATAAAATCTATTCCGTTTCATTTTCAGTTAGCTATCAGACCTCCCTAGGGGTACATGTTCTACTCAGTTCATTTATTTTTGTGAAATTTTGCATCACATTTTCTTTCTTTTCTTTTTTTCAATCTGGTCTCCTGATAACTTCACAGCTTCTCTACAAAATAAATAAATAAATAAATAAAAATAACAAAAAATGACACTAATAGACAGAAACTCTTTGCAAGGCTCTTTGATTTGCTGAGATATAATGAGAGGGTGGGAGAGTGGCCCCGAGGCTGGTCTGTGTAAATATCATTTGGGTTTGGGACATGCCTACTACTTTTATGAAATCAAATATAATTTTTAAAATGTCTTAATCATGAACTATTCTCTTTTATTTCTTCATTTTCATTGAACTTTATAGTAATTACAAAGTTATCAATTATTTCAGGGTAATTTCTGTTTATTATGAAGCCTAATTTCCCTTGGACTTCTCTTGTAGAGTTATTTGCATAAATGTCCAAACCTTCTGCTTTCTCCAGGAACTCCTAACATAAAATAATGATCCACAGCCCTGTACATTATCCTGAGAACTTCAGATCCCTTGGGAGTGTGGGCCTGTGTGCATTCATGGGGGTGCATGGGAGAAGATAGTGAAGACAGCAGGCCTCCCCCCATCTGCCTGTCTTTTGGGTCCGTGAGGTCTCAGGGAAGCCCTACCATGTAGGCACTGAGCTGCCATGCTCATCCTAGGGGTCTCCAACTCAGGAAGAACATGAATGCCCATAGATTTTTTTCCCCCCACATGATCAGGATTTAACATTCATCTATTTAAAACATATATATTGCTTTGAAACTTAAAAATGTCTCTCAAAAGTGAACTGAGCCAGGTGGAGTATTGCACATCTATCATTCCAGCAACTCAGGAGGGTGAAACGGGAGGATCGCAAGTTCCAGGCCAGCTTGAGAAACTTAGCAAGACCCTGTCTCAAAAAATAAAAAGGGCCGGGCATGTGTCAGTAGTAAAGTGCCCCTAGATTCAATCCCTAGTACCCAAAACATAAGTGAATAAAATAAAAATGACCTGATGAAGCTGAGTCTGGATTTCAAAACCAATGGACCCAGGTTCCAATCACAGCTCTGCCATCGACTAGCCATGGGACATAAGCTTCAGCTTTTCTGAGACTTGGTTCTCTTCAAAGTTAAGTTGAGATAATAACAGTTGCTCTGAAGACAATTAAACTAGATTATTCATAGAAACACTGGGGATATAGTAGATGCTCCAAAGGGCTAATACTACTTTCTATCTATCTTCTTCTCAATCTCTCTCTCTCTCTCTCTCTCTCTCTCTCTCTCTCTCTCCCTCCCTCCCTCCCCCCACCTCCCTCTGTCCTCTACTCTCTCCTCTCTCTTTCTACATTTTTCAAACTTTAAATATTTATATATTGTTTTATAATTTTAACACCTTTGTCCTATACACCTTCTATTCTTAAATCAGGGATGATATGGTTCAATCAAGTATTACAGCCATTATATACATAGCAAAAAGGATGAATTATTTCTTATTGAGGAATCTATTTTATGCTAGACATTACATTTTATTTAATACTATACCAATCACATATGGGATAGGCATTATTTTCCCCACTTTTATTGAAAAAGAAGTTGAATTCAGAAAAATAAATAAACTCATCCAAGAACACAGAGCTGTAAATAAAAGAGCCAGCCTAAGAATACATTTTCTGGCTTTGGTGTTGTTTCTAGTCACAGTTGTACAACAGGATAAAGATCATGGCTCCAGAGGTAGATGGTGAGGTTCAAGTTTGGACTCTGACCTGGGTTATTTATGCTATTAGGGAAAGTAGCATGTTCTAAGTTTCCTTCCTGGAAAAAAGTAGAAATCAAAGTAGTAGTGTTCCTCCAAAGGCTTTTGTGAAGATTAGCTATGGCGATTGCTCCAAGGCTCTGAGCATGGTGATGTCCGGCACATAGTAAGGTCCTGAGAAGGAACATCTATCAGCAGTAGACAAAGTCAAAAGATGGGTCATGACTTCTTCAGATCAGAGTGATTCAAACAAAAAAAAATTCCTATATTTTACCACAAAGTACCTTTGATTTCTGACATCCTCTGCCCAGGAGCAAAGAGATTAAGCAATTAAATAGAATTTCTGATTTCAGATCAGAAGTGAGAACACTGAAAATGTCATTTACCTCCCCTACCATTCATTTCCCTGTCATGACAAGAGACCCATCCAGAAAAAAAGACACCAAAAATCATCCAGAGGTACTGGATAATCATCAAAGGGGTTTGAAATAAAAGATTCAGGTTTTAGATAGAATTTTATATGCAATTCTCGACTAGAGGAAATTTTGACCCCCAGGCGATATTTGGCAATGTCTGGAGACAATTTTGAATGTCATACCTGGGAGGACGCCACTAGCACTTACTGGGTATAGCCAAGGATGCCACTACGCCTCCTAAAACACATAGGAAAGGTCCTCACACCACTGCCACAGCCGTCAGGGACAGGATTGAGAAACCCTGATGTTGATGCAGGAAGATGTAGGAGGAGGGACTTCACAGAGTGGGAAAGTCCAGAGCAAGGTCACTGTCGAACAACCCAGGAAGGAAACAATGGTCCCAGGTGTGTACTGATGGAATGTAGGAGGCAGGTGCATGGAGACAGTTAATAGAACAGACCCGGTGCAACTAGAGGGAGTGGTGAGCAGCTCTGGGTAAGGAAGAAAGAGCAACCCAAGAGGCTTCCATGACTGGAGGAACCATAGTCCCAAACCTCGGAGCTCTGATTCAGTTATCTAACAGTAACAAACCAACCCAAAACTTGGTGGATGGGAACAACATCCATCTATTATTATCATGATTGAGTTTGTTGGCTGAGTGGTTCCTTTGTTTCACACAACATTGGCTGGGGCACAGGGACAGCTGGATGATGGAAGTGGTCTCATTCCCAGAGCTGGCAGTTGTTACTAGGCTTCTTCATGTGGCTATTTGCACTTTCTCGCAGATGGGAGGCCAGGTTGTAAGAAGAAGCAATCCCAGAAGATAAGACCCAGTGTGCAAGCGCTAAGCAAGCCTCTGCGTGAATGATACTTGTCAGTGTGTGATTGGCCAAAGCTAATCATGCTCCAAGCCCAGAGTCATCCTGAGAGGGGACCTTGTAAGGCATGCAGGGAGGGCTGGCTCATAGGGTAACCCCAGCATAACAGTCGACCACAGCCTCCTGGGACATCTCATTTCCACTTCCAGCTCTCTGCACGTTTCCTGAATTTATTGCTTACATTACCCTCTTCTCGAGTGGGCCAGGACTGCGATCTATTTATCACATCTCCCACCATCAGTCAGTCACAGAAAAGGACGGAAGAAGGAAGAAAGAAAGGAGAAGAAGGAGGAAGACTCATGCCCTTTATTTCTGAGGTAGAAAGGGTGGGGGTTGGGGAAGCTATTGGGTCTCTAGTTCCTTCTTTTCCAAAAATTTAAAATATGAATCTGTGTCATAAGAAAACCTGGAAATCTAATGCAAATGTTTTCAGACCAAAACAGGTGACTAGCTGTGGGTGTATCTCATGCTCATCTATGTCTGAGATCCAGGGATATTTCACTCAAAGCACTGGTGTGAAAATAGTGGCCCAAACGTAATTCAAACTACCAGTACCAAGACTTGCTGGAAACTGAGCACACACAGGCCCTGACCGAGAGCCAGAAATTTCCTGCATGAGGAAGAATTTCTCTACAGAAGGAACCCCTAGCTCCAGGTTTACACGCTTTGTTGTCAGCCAAAGGATGCCCATGGGGAAAACATCTGAAAGCTGCGTCAACAAGGAAGAAGATCTGAAGTTTCTAACTTATAATTTCAAAGAGAGAAGCCACTCCGCCGCTTCTCTCTCTGCTTACTTGGTTTTGGGAAACAAAATCACTTCCCTCCTTCCCACGTTCAATGACATTTTATACATTGGTGATGTCCAAGTTTTCATCCCAAACCCGGATTTCAGCCCCAGACCACTCCTACCATTTGCAACGCAGTGTTCTGCCCGATGTATTAATCAGGAGGACCTACAGGCATATACCCAGCAGGTCCAAACTCTGTGATCACACACCCCTAACTCTTCCTTCTATGTTACTAATCTTATGCAGCAACATGACTATTTACCTAGGCAAATGTACTAGAAATCTTGGAGCCAATCTACACTCCTCCCCACACTCCTACACCTGACACATTAGGAACTGATATCCAACTTTTTAAATGTCTTAATTCAGGCTGGGGACGTAGCTCAGTTGGTAGAGTGCTTGCCTTGCATACACAAAGCCCTGGGTTCTAATCCCCACCACACACACACACACACACACACACACACACACACACAAAGTCCCAATTCAGTTCCCTTCACCCATTGTCAAGTTTGTGGTGTCAGACCAGGGGTCTCCGTACATTAAACCTTCCCCAGCTCCGTCTCTTCCTCTCTACTACAGTCAAATAACTTCTCTAAACCCAAAAATCTACAGATCTCTTTCTGCTATAACCTTTTCAGTGGCTCTCCCAAATCACAAAATAAAGTCTAAACCTCTCCAGGCTTGGGAGGTCTCTTCATATTGGCTTCCTCCGCCTCAGCGGCACCTTGTGTTTTACTGCCTCGCCCATCCCTTCTGAAGGCGTATACTGGTCCCCAGTTTACATTTTTTATTTCTTCTATGAGGAAGAGCTGCCTCCCTTTATTTGACCATACATCTCCTATTCATTCTTCAAGGTCCATTCTAGAAACAGAATTTGACCCCAGCTATGTCTCCACACTCTACAGAGGGCACCCCCGTCTCGTGGCTGTCTTTCTCACCTGACTCACCATTCCTTCAGAGCAGAGATCCCACTGTATTCCCCTCTGCATCCCCAGAGATCAATACTCATTGCTTCGGCTTCACAGTACTAACATCAGTATATGACACAGAACCTGCAGGTGTGGCACCAGGCACAGCCGCCAAGGTTTAACAAGTCGGGGGAGAGTCATCCTGTGACCACCTCTTCCCATTCCTGAAAGAAGCAGAAAATGTCTCCAGCAGAATTCCATCTGGCAGGGTTTCATCAACTGGGGTGACTCTTGCCAACAGTAGAAGACAGGATTTCCTCTGGATTGGAAAAATTTCACCCTTTGTCCTTTCCATTGTCACCTTTGCGTATGGTTGAGATGAATCCTTTCCCAAATCCCACATGCGTGTTATTCTCTTATAATGTTGCCGTATGCTCTTCATGTTGTCAGGGAAATGTCTTCTGTCTGTCCTGCAGCCATGCAGCACTCTGTATAGCACTTAGAGAATCCATGACTCAGCACTTAAACCCACCCCTGCCTCCACTGGAAACCTTCTGGCTCCCCTCCAAGACCTGGTCCAAGAACTATTATCCCTGAGATGCCTTCTCACGTATTTCATAACTGACTTTCCCCTTCCTTGTGCACATTCTCCAAACACCGTTGCATCTGTCTTTCTTCTAGATGAGACAGCAAGTTCCCTGAGGCTAAGGACGGGGACCTGTTCATGTTTGGAACCCTATTGCTTTATGAAGTACCTAGAATATAGGAAACCCTTGTAACAGTCTGTTAAATGAACGAATAAATGGGCTTCTAAAAACATAGTTTGATGAAGGAAGTGGAGAAAATGTTTACAGATCCATGTAAATGTCAGAAGGTTGAACTGAGTATGAATCCACATTTAAAAAATCATCCATTTCTAAGTGAATTCTGGTGCTAAATTTATTATGTAAAGTGATCCTCATCAGGGCTGACATGGACTCACTGTTTCCTCCAGTGTCATGAAGTGGTAGAAACAGCAAAACCAACAGGACTCCCTGGTTGGCATCTCGGTTTGCAGCTCACCATGCTTATGGCTGGAAATCCAGAACCCAGTTTCCTCACTCAGGGCGACTGCGTGAAGACTGCACTCCCCAGGACCCACCCTGCTGCCAGCATCTCCATGATCTCACCGTCCTCCCACCCCGGTTTCCCACCCTGCAGCCCACATGTCCTGGCCGTCAGCACCCTGTCACCACATCCTGCAACACCTCCACTTGTCCCCGCTCCATCTGCCTAATTGGGTGCTTCTCAGAACCCACTCACCTCTGTCCACCAGCAACATGGGACCACAGTTCCTCTTTGAATCGCCTCCTACTTCGTGTTCAATGAGCTGTCTTCTCACCCTCCTCCTTCAAAAAGTTCCTTAAGCTGTTTTCCTCACAAAAACTCAGATTTATCCTCAACAAGTTTTTGTGATGTGTGTGTGTGTGTAATTTGCAACAATAACCACCACCAGTACCAATCCTAATCCTTCAAACTTCGGTCTAAATTTGATATCTTATTTACTTTTCTTAAAAATCCCATAGTAGTTAACATCATTAATCACAATTTTAGAAGAAACTGAGATCTGGGCATTTAAGTGGATTGCCCAGAACCACAGTTGGGATATGGGAGGGTCAGGATTTATTCTCAGGATTTGTTCCCGTCCCTCTCTTGCCAGTAGTCTTTCACAACAGCAATTATATTATACATTCAGAACTGAAAGTAAAATTCTTACCCGGAGGAGGAGGAGTAAGTGCTCTTTAATCCTTTGTTAATTTGTGACAGGGAAGACCTAGATGAAGGACACAAGATGGTCTCACTGCCACACCTCCTCAAGGCAGCCAGGGGGAAAAGAGGAGACCTGGGGTAGAAAAACCAGCTGTCAAGGATGCTTGAAGGTCACACCCAGGAGGGAGCCATGAAGGAGCCTCTGGTCCCACAGCACTGAAACTTACATTTCCACAAACTTCAAATGTTTCTGTATTTTTAGGTTTGTGAATATCTATGTTTTATGCCTGGAAATTTCCTCCCCTATCTTTGTTTTTAATCTAGAAAATTTCTGCTCCATTTTTTTTTTAAAGAGAGAGTGAGAGAGGAGAGAGAGAGAGAGAGAGAGAGAGAGAGAGAGAGAGAGAGAATTTTTTGATATTCATTTTTTAGTTATCGGCGGACACAACATCTTTCTCTGTACGTGGTGCTGAGAATCAAACCCAGGCCGCACGCATGCCAGGCGAGCGCGCTACCACTCGAGCCACATCCCCAGCCCTCTGCTCCATTTTTAAGACTAAGATCAAGTTCAGCTCCTCCCCAGGGCTTTCCCTAAA
Organism: Callospermophilus lateralis; assembly: GCF_048772815.1. NCBI lineage: Eukaryota > Metazoa > Chordata > Mammalia > Rodentia > Sciuridae > Callospermophilus > Callospermophilus lateralis. Next base: position 10,167,145 of record NC_135318.1, read on the forward strand.
CAGCCTAGGCTGGGCTCACTGTCATTCCTCTGAGTTCCCAGGGATTCCTTTGCCCTGCTCCATTACAAAGCTTCTAACCCTGAGCTGTAACTGTCTGTTGTTGAAATATTTCTTCCCATTAGATCTTGTGCTTCTTGAGAGGAGGAGTGGTTTAGTATGCATGTGTGTTTCTTCAAAATTACCTCAATGCCCAGGACACATTAAATGTTCGGCTGTCTGTGAATGAATGAATGAATAAATAAATGAATAATAAATGAATGAATGAATGAATGAATGTTCTAGGGAGATCCCACATAGGAACTTTCTTCTTTCTGCAAATTCTACTCTGCCTGTCAAACCCTTTCAACCCCAGCAGATGAGGACAATGAGTTTTACAACCAGCATATCTATAAAATGAGGGATGAGTGTCTCCTCCAAGGACTCTTAGATTTCTAGTTTGCTTACCAGTCAATAGCAAAAAGTTTCTTTTTTTATATAACATTTTTAATTTTTTTGTTGCAGTTGTAGATGGACAGAAGGCCTTTATTTTATTTGTTTATTTCTATGTGGTACAAAGGATCAAACCCAGAGCCTCACTCATCCTAGGCAAGTGCTCTGCCCCTGAACTATAGCCCCCAGCCCACAAAGTGTTTCTTAAAAGATCATTTATAAAGCATAGACTAGGAGGTCTCTAAAATTACTAACTAGCTCAAAATCTAGACCTTGAAAACACATGACACAGAAGTGAAAGGGTTTCAAAGACTTAGGTAAAGAAGTAGAAGACCCCAACAGGACCTATGGTAGAGAACATCTTTCCAGCCAGTTCCCTAGTAAAGAGGACTTATAGGTAACAGCATCACCATCTAGGGAAAGCCATATTTTACTTGTAATCTTTGAATATTATCATACAAGGTAACAATAATCATATACTCTTATGTTTGCTACGTTCTCTTATTTTTTGCTGCCTTATAAAAGTCCCAATTTAAAGAACCGTTCAGGAACTTTGAAGAAGCCAGTTATGGAAAGGCTGGATACAGGAGAATTAGCTACTCTCTTGTAGCCCTGGGAAGCAGCAGCTCTTGAAGGACAGCTCCATCACATTGGTCACCTTCCATCTGACAGCAGCACCCTGGGACACAGTGGCCAGGCCAGGCCAGCTGTGTGAGCAGCTTCTGTGGGATCAGGAATGTGGACACTCTTAGGGGGCCCCAGAGCAGCCATATAGAGCCGGTAGCTTGGTGGGCAGAAGGAACCCTTGCAGTAGTGAAGGGGCCTAATGATTCTCACTGTGTACGGCAGCTCTCATCCCCATCTTTTCAGTGATACTGACTGATGTTAGGGCCAGTCTCAATCTCTTGACCTCTTGACCCTAATATCAACCCTATTCCTTCTGGTTTGGTGTCCATCACTCAAGTCAGCTCAGGAGTACTTCTCCTTGCTTCCTTCCAACCCCAAATGTATTGAATCTCAAATTCCCTGCTCTTTTTCCTGGCCTAGCACCCACCCCTAATTCTGGCCAGATGCTTCCACATGGAAAGAATTCCATCACAATGTGGCCAACAAAGAGAACTTTATCTGTCTAATATAGAGCTTTTAAGTTATGGGACTGAGGCCAAAATTTTGCACTTTTTTCTCCTGTTAGGAAAATTTAGAATGACACCCCCTAAAATGTTATAATCGTGCTATACAGTAAACATGTCAAAATCTTGACTAGCAACCCTGAAGGGAATGCGAATGTTCTAAAGAGCTGGTTGGGTAGCTTTTGTGTCATTGAAATAGAGGGACAAGTTAGGTCATGTGTCAATTAAAAACACCTCCACTGCTTTTCCTCGTTCCTGCTATTGCCTAAAGGAACTGCCAAAATATCAAGTTTCTGTTTCACCTGGAAACAGCTTCAGGTACCAATTTCCCCAGAAAATCTGTTCCCCTAAGTGACTCACTAACATCCCACTGCTCTGTAGCTGTGGACTGTGGAGCCATAGGAAGCTAAAGAGCAGAGCTGGGAGGGTGGGCGGCTTTTAACTCACCCAAACACTGCTGAGAGTCTGTTGGACGGTAAGTAGAAAACTTCCAATGAACAACATTCGGCATGCAATCTTTGCCTACATTTCAGACCTCCAAAGGCACAAGAAGGCCCATCCAGTGTAATCCAGTCCACCACTCATCTATGATTGAAGATAGCCAACCCACAATAGAAGTGACTTGTTCAAAATGACACTAGTTTGTCCATTCACTTTTTTCCCATCACATAGTGTGACCTCTCAGTGAAAATTTCAACAAGGTGAGAACTTGAATAGGCGAGGACATTTTAACAACAAATCTTGTTAAGAATGTGAGATTATAGCTGGATATAAGATCAAAGATCGTGCTTACGATCAAATGAAACTATCCCACTAAAAAACACCAATGAGGGGCTGAGGATGTGGCTCAAGTGGAAGCGCGCTCGCCTGGCATGCGTGCGGCCCGGGTTCGATCCTCAGCACCACATACAAAGATGTTGTGTCCGCCGAAAACTAAAAAATAAATATTAAAAAAATTTTTTCTCTCTCTCTCTCTCTCTCTCTCTCTCCCTCTCCCTCTCTCTCCCTCTCCCTCTCTATCTTTAAAAAAAAAAAAAAAAAACACCAATGAAGAAACAACTTCTTTTTTGCTGTTGTTTGTTTGTTTGGCACTAGGGATTAAACCCAGAGGTGCTTTACCACTTTACTACATCCCAGTCCTCTTTTATTGTTTATTTTGAGACAGAGTCTCACTAAGTCGCTGAGAACATGGCTCAATTGCTGAGGCTGGCCTTGAACTGGTGATCCTCCTGCTTTAGCCTCCCAAGTTGCTGGGATTATAGGCATGTGCCACCCACCCAACTTCTTCAGTAACTTCTAAATGGAATATTTCACACAGCGCTCCTGGCTTCTCTTGGAGGCAGGTGCAAGGAGGTGGGTGCATTGACTATGCGCATTCTAGAGAGGGACTGATTGACTAAGTGACTCACTGCATAGAGACAGAGCAGAATTTGAACCCAGTGTCAGACACCAGTATCTGAGGCCTCAACTTCATGTGACACTGCTCTGAAACAACTGAATTAGCAAAGCAAACTTGAATTGCAGGTAGTTCTTTTTTATTTATTTATTTTTCAACAAAATGTACTTTTATTCCTGTCAAAAATCTACAGGGACTTAATTTAAGCAAAGCATGTTCTCCAGTGTGCATTAATGAGTAGTTAAGAATGGTTTGCAATTAGCCAATCAATTTTTTATACCTAAATCCATGCTCTTCAATTGCTTCAAATTGCTTGAAAGTGCTCTCTCAAGCATTTTAAACATTCCTTTCTATCATCTCCTTTACACTATTCATTTGTAAAACTTACCAAGAAATTGTTTTAGTTGACTGAAGTTTTCATTTCCCCAATACTTGTAACTAAATGAATAAGAATCATAGTTGACTTTTTGTTTTTTAAGAGCAGAAAAAAAAATCTCATAGAACATTTAGTCTGACCCATTCATTTTATAATGAGGAAACAGAGCCCAGGTACATTAAAAAGTAATTTTTATGAAGTTTAAAAACAAAAAAACCCAAATCTAAAACACAGATCGGCTTCTCTATAGCACACTGGGAGCCTATTGCACATAAAACCTTAGCTCTCTGAGGTTTTAAACTTTTCCAAATGATTCCTTCATCTTTCTAAATTAAGAGCAAACTGAAGCAACATTAGAATTGTCAAAAGGGGGTTAAAATTGCAGCAGGCTTCAGTGGTAAATTCACAGGCATTAAAAAATAGAGAAGCTTTCCCTCTGTTTTTTCAATTTATAAAATACATGATTTTTTCTTAAAGCTTGGTTACCATATCAACCATCTTTCTTCATAGTTTAAAATGGAAATTTCAAAGCATTGTCTTAAATAAAATTTAAAAATAAGAAAAATGTCAACACATGCCTGTATACTCCTTTCAGATGAAGTTCCACAGTGAGAGCCAGAGCAGAGGGAAATTAACCTCTCAGGGGTGGTCCCCTGACCTTTGACCCAACCTGCTCTGACCTTGAAACACCATGTTCCGTGTCTGGGGCTGATCAGTCTCAGGCAGATGAGGAGGACCCAGCACTACCCCAACCAATGGTGCCAACCCCTGTGCCAGGAAGGCACTTGAGCTGCATCTCATTGTGGCTTTGAGCACTGTTATCCCCACTTTCCAGGTGAGGAGACTGAGCCACAGATGCCAAGAAACTTGCCCAACTCTCACATATAGTAAATGAGAGGAGGAACTGGGATTGGAGTCTGGGTTCGTTGGTTTCAGTTCATGAGGTCTTTTTGCTACGAAGAACTACATAATTGTCACAGGCAATTGCCTGACTTCAAGGAGGTTGCAATTGGTGGAGGAAGAAAGGGAAAAAGTGTAAATCTAAATATTAGAAAACTTACAGATATATGGGTAAACAAATAAAAATGCAAGTGTGTAAATGAAGTTATTAAGGAGTATTTTTCACTTCTTCAGTACAGCACATAACGCTAAGTATAAAATCTAGGAGCCAGTAAGTATTTATGGAAGGCAGAAAGAAAGAAAGGGAGACAGGAGGAAAACACTCAAAACCAAGAAGTCTAAAGCCTTGATATTCAAGTGAGATCCTTAGACCTGCTGGAAGGACATCACCTGGGAGTGTTGGAAATGTTGACTTTCAGGACCCACTCCAGACCTGCTGAACCAGAATCTGCATTCTCAGCCCCCCAGGTGATATGCATGTGCGAGAAGATCCAAAAAGCCCTGGCCTTTTTCAAGCACCAGACAGTGAGTGAGCAGGGGAAGTGCAATGACCAAGAGCACACCTTGGAGTCAGTGGAAACAGTCATCTTCTACAAGGTGCTGGGGGGACCACATGGGGGGGTGGTGTTTAGAATCCCCCTGAGCAGCAAGGAGCCAGTGTTTGAAGTATAGGAGAAAGAGCAGATCTGCAGGACAGAGAGCATCTGCAAACCACGCTGCCCAAGGCAAAAGCGCCTGCAGAAGAACATTTGAAATTTCCCTTTTGTGTTCTTCCAATGTCCTAGGTTTGCATAATCCCAATTAGAGTATTTCCATTTATATCAATAAAGAAACATTTTCAAAGTATGTACATTTGGAATTGGAAAAGTTGGGTGCTCATGGGGGTTGTGTAAGAGACCATTTGGAACCTCATCTGTGACCTGGGACCCACCCAAATGAGCAACTTCAGTGCGTCCCTTGATGAAGTGGGCTGGGCAGCCATGCACAGGGCCCTGGCTCCCTGTGTGTGCACCTGACATGGTACAGCTTGCATATTCTACAGGTCCTATTGACATGAAGGGGCTTTGAGTGCAGAACAATCCTGCTGAATACAGTTGCCATCCATACCACGTAGGCAGCCTATACTCACTGGTTCACTGAGGGTTAACTTAATCTCTATTCCACTTCTTTTTTCTAGAGAAATCAAATTTCACCAGCAAGGAGCCAACTCTCTGTGGCCCAAGTGATTTGCTAAGATCATTAACTAAATGCTAATCATCCAGAAAACCAACTGGTATATAGCCTCAGAAATGAGTCCTGCCCCTCTGAATCCACGGCGCACATTTGCTCATGCAACAAACGTTTACTGAGGTCGACCTAATGTCAGGGCTCTGCCTGTGGATTTGGGGATGGAAACAAATGATCCCTGAATTCAAGCAACTTGTAGTTTACCTTACAGACAGCAATTAAAATCCTGTAAGAGGTTGGTTAAATGGGGGAAAGGCCGGGTTCAGTAGGAGTTTGGATGAAGAAAAACTCCAGTCATTGCAGAGAAGTTAGTGAAACTCCACAAAGGATACAGGAATCAGACTGAATGTCAGTAGGCATTTGCCACCTGGACTGGTGAGAAAGGAAGTGGTATTCAGGCGGAGAAAGCAGATTGCACAAAGCAGGGAAGGTGTGAGTGAGCAGGAAGTGTTGGGACTGCAGAGGTTACAGATTAGGATACAGATTTGGGAAACTGATAGTTTTGGGGTTCAAATAAGCTTTGGAATTTAGTACCAACAAATCCACAGCAACTGTGTGAGATAATAAATGTTTGTTTTGAACAGCTAAACATAGGTGGGGGTGATTTGTTACACAGCAATACTAACTGACACACCATGAAACCAATAAAGCTTACATCTCAGGGCTCCTTCACTGCATTGCCCTCTTTCAGCACTCAAAGGTGGGGGAAGGCTGGCCACATGTTCACATGGTCACAAGTCTTTGCATCTGTGCAAAAGTACAATATTGGATTTTGTGATGTTTTGTGGTACTTATTAACTTTTCGATTTTTTAAACTAGCCATGCCATTTTAATTCATTCTAAATAAACATTTCATAACTAAATAAATGAATAAATATGTAAACACTGACGCACATATACATGACACAGTGCTTAATGGTGCGTCACGTGTGTATGACACTGGGTTTAGTGGTGTGCGTGTGAGATATTAGATGTGAAAAGGTGTTGTGTGGAGAACTAAACAAACTTCAGTTCATGGACATAGACGAATCCAGAGACACTCCAGACAATCCCTACTCTTCATCTGTCCTTCTGCCTCTTTGTGGAGCAGCTCTATACAGAACTCTGCCCTCGACATCTTCATTGAGGATTTCCAGCTCGCCAGACCCAGTGTGGTTTCTTGTGCATCAGAAGAGGCCAGCGGAGTCAAGAGGATGGTGTCACATTGTGCCCTCAAAGGCCTTCCGTCACCGTCTGGATGACCTCTCTCTGGCCCTACAGTTCACCATGTGACCCCCTCCCCCCCAAGTCTCAGTCCCAAAGCAGGACTTTTGCCTCACTTTAAGACCCCACAGAGTTTGGTGCAGCTCCTGTTTCCAACTGCTTTTCTTCTGGAGATTGCTTCTTGCAATTCTGGCAAACAACATTTTCAGCTTGTTGTGAACCTACATTGGAATATCGAATGGGCATTCCCCCCAAAACAAGCCTGCAACATGATGCCACTGCCTGTATTCACTTGAGGCTAAAAATCACATTGCAACCAGGAGCAGAATGTGGTTAAGAGAGGTCCGTGAGAAAAGGTCAGAGGTAGGGTGTCTCCACTAGATCACACTCACTCCAAATATGTAGTACGCCTAGCATGATGCAGAAATTCAGATTTGCAGTAGCTCAAAGAAGAAAAGCCAGGAGAAATTTAAATCATCACAAAGCAAGGACAGGAGAGTGGTATGAACTCCAAAGCAAGTGCCTCTTAGCAAACAGTATTTTATTCACACAGTGAATGGTGGGTTGGTTCCATCAAAATATCACCTGTCACATTGATCTTGTTTGTTTGAATTTTATTTGTTTCACTGTTTTGTTTGTAAATATATCTTTATTCTATGTCCCTGTAAGAATTACAATCATGAGGAACTTAAATTCATTTCACATTTGTGCACATGTGAGGGACACTCAGGGGGCTGTGGTCATTTTTTCAGACTTAAGAAATGCAGGCTTTTGCAGGTACAGCTGCAATAAACATGAACCCAAGAGTACAGACGTCTCCTTGAGGGCCTCACTTCAATTCTTTGGGTACAGAAAACAACCTAAATGTTCACCAGTGAATGAATGGATGAAGTGACACTTTCAAAAGGAAGGACTCCTGCCACGTTCCACCACATGGACAAACTGGAAGGACGTGATGTGCGTATCATGACACCACAGAACATATACCATGTGACTCACTTATGTGAGTAAGGTAGTCGGACTCATAGAAGAAGAGAGAGGACCTGGGGTGAGGGGAAATGGTGTTCAGTGGGTATATAAAGTTTCAGTTATACAAGATGAATAAATTCCAGAGGTCTTCTACACAACACCATGCCTGTGCTTAACAATAGTGTATTGGGGACTTAAAAATTTAAGAGGGTAGATCTCAAGTATCCTTACTATATTCTTTAATTGAAAAATATTAAAAGTAAATTTTTTAAAAAGAAAAATACCAGCTTAGCATTTTAGAAAGTGAAAATTGAAAAATACTAAAAAGAGTACCCACCATGATCTCAGTTATTCATTCCTTCCCTCATTTACTCATCCAACATACAATTTATTAGATATTGATTACATATGGTCAGGAATTATCTGAAACACCAAATAGAGCAATACACAAGTTAGTCAGGGTCAGATCTGTCCTACATCTTACCTCTCAGGAAAAAAAGAGAGAGAGAAGAGATAAGTAAAATGTTTTTAATAGACCACTTTAAGCCAGGTGTGGTGGTGCATGCTTATAATCCCAGGTACTTGGGAGGCTGAGGCAGGACGATCACAAGTCCAATGCCAGCATGAACTTAAAATTTAAAACAATAAATAAAAAGGGCTGGGGATCTAGTGCAGTGGCAGAGCACCCCAGGGTTCAAACCCCAGCACCAGAAAATACACCCTCACACATTAGAATATGATGTGTACGCAGAAGGACATAAACCAGAGTGACTTGATCTGTAAGCCAGGTTATTCTGGTAAACAGGAAGGACTTTCCATGACACCTGGATGACGGGAAGGAGCAGCCATGGGCACAGTCAGGAATTCACGCTCCAGGCAGGGAAGTGTGAAGTTGAGAAGAGAGTCACCAGGGCCAAACATATCATACTGGATCTTTCAAGCCATTTGAAAGAAAACAAGATTTGGGTTCCATGAGAAGCATTTGGAGAGTTCCTCATAGTGGAGCCACAAGATTGAATTAAAACACAGAAAGATCAAAGTGAGTTCTAGGGCCTAAGAGCTGGGAGGCCGTGGAGCTGACCTAGTGAGCCATGAGGGTGTGAGCAAGGTGTGGTGGAGGGAAGGAGAGAGGGAAGGTGTGACAGTCAGCGGTGCCATCCCTAGGACTCGCTGATGGACAGGACCGGAGAAGGCAAGGGAGGGAAGGGAGGAATCGAGATGTTCCATGGGTTTGGGAATCCAGGTAACGATTTTTTTTTTTTTTAAATGAGATTGCATCAATATAAAGAGAATTCTGAAATATAACAAAACCCAAGAGTGAATCTTTGGATGGCAGATAAAATTTGCTTTTTTTTTTTTTTGGTGCAGATATTCATTATTTTAAAATGGGACCATAATTAATGCTCTCTGTTTAAATGCCTGTTGGTGAATATCATTTGGTTTTTCACAGACTCAAGGCTGAAAGGCACCTGAGGAAGGCGAAGATCTGTCCGAGGCGTCTGACGAGGAGAGGCCCAGATCAGAAGAAGCCAGGGCCAGGGGCTGATCATGAGTGACATTCAGGAGGTTCTGGGGCTTAGGAGCCAGAAAGGGAGAGGAGGCACATGGCTGCAGTCCCCGCTCGTGCTAAACAGTAGTAACTTGTCAGTGTTATTGTTATTTCTGAGTCCTATTGAAGGACGGGGAGTGCCACTCATAAGGGAGAAGACAGAGTAAGTTGGCTCGGAGGCCATCAATCGTCACATTGTTTCCTCATTAATCATCGCTCTTGGTCACTTAAACAGCCAATTGTAGGTGATTGTAGGATGAGAAACAACTGAACAAAGAGCATTTCTAAGCCCCCCTAGTTATTTGGTGATTTAGGGCTCTTGCCTTTCCACAACACTGTGTTAAACACGGCTAAATGCTAAACACAGTTAAACGTCACACCCAGAAGCTGGTATTTTTATAGGACGCTGGGGCACAGGAAGAAGGATGCTCACAGCCTGTTACAACTCCCTCCGGGGCTCCATTTGCCTCAGTCCTGACTTGGTCATATAAAAACGGAGAGGGTAAACATTTTAACATACCTCTCAGAAAGCTCCACATGGCATTTTAGAAAACTTAATCCAGAGCTTTCCAAACATGACTGTCAGAATCATTTGGAAAACATTTAAAATGCAGAATCCATCTCAGGCCTTATTCAAAACATATTCTTTTTTTTTTTTTTTTTTTTTTTTTCAGTTGTAAATAACCGATAAGGCCTAAGCAATGAGCAGGCACTTTAGATAGTCATTCACATTGAACTCTGGATAACTCAGTGGCTCACCTTGGTCGTCTGGGATTCACATCTTATTTCTCCACAATCCCATTCTGAATTTATCAGCTTTCCCTGCAGGCTGGCTTCTCTTATTGTCTAAACATGACTGCAACAATTCCAGGCATTCAATAGCTCATGTTATACAATGTCCAGCAATGTCCAGGGCAGAAGGGGCCATCTTTTCTCGTGTCTCTTTCTGGAACGTAGGACCTTCTCAGAAGCCTAGCAGCAGACACAGCTTCACCTAATTAGCCTCACGTAAATGACATGATCAGCCTCATGTAATTAATCACAACTCCATCATGAGCCTACCCTTAAACAAATCAGGGGTGATTATCCTGATTGGTTTATACGACTCGTGGTTGTTTCTTGGAGTCAGAAATATAATTGCCCTCCCTTGAGGCAGTGAGCATCTAGCCAAAATTGGAAGAAGAGTGGCAATACTGGAAGCTGCACAAACCAAATAAAAATCCTGCAGAAGTACCAAACCTACTAGATAACAAGCCAAACTTGGGAGCCATAGCCCTGAGCTAGGATGGCTGCTCATCCATTTTTGGCCTTTGTGGAACTTAGTAGAAGACAGTAGTCCTGTGAGTGGACAGCTCTCAGGGGAGGGAGCTTTCCTTTAAGGAGAAAAAGGAGCCCTTCCACCCCATCCCCACACTGGGGAGCAGGATTGGAGGCTCTGGCTGATGAGCAGGACAGGGCTAATTTTTATCCCCCTTCCTAACCTCCCCACAGTCCCAAGACTGAGCCAACAGATGCCTACCAACCAGCTCCCTGATTTTAGAATTTGCCAACTTCTATGGTGTAAAACATTCCCACCATGGTCGATGTTAAGATGCATCACATTTTAGGATGTGATCACTGAATGTGGAGCGGAGGTGGATGCTCTCAATTAGCCTTCATAGAAGGTCTGGCCAACCTCAGCACCACTGCCCATGGCCAGCTCCTTCCTGAGTCTGCACTGGGCTCCATATGGGTAAAAGTCCCGAAATAAGCACTAAAGTTACATCTAACTGTATTTTCAGCATCTTGCCTTTAGTTATTTTTTCAGAACCCCACCTTACCTGATATAATACTCTTCTGAAAACTAATAGCAAACAGAAACTTCATGTTTTAAGTAACACCATGATCATTACTATAATATACTACTTATTAGTAGGAAAGAAAATTCTATATTTTTTAAAAAAAACTAGAATTCACAAAAGGCTGAGTAAAGAATTAATCATTTTTATAAATAATGTCAAAGGAGACTGTTATACCTTTGAATTTTGTTAAAAGCACAAAATTTATTTTAGAAACTTTCTATCCCTGCTATTACTTAAAAATATCAAGAAACTTTGAGCAATGAATTACATAGTCATGCAATTTTTCCTTTGCCTCAAGTAGGTACTTTAAAACTTAAAGTTATTAAATATAAATGCTGTCATGCCCCTTTGGTCGCTTTTTGTAAAATGGGCATAGGAACCAATAACAAGGAAGCTGGTACTGCCTAGAGGTTAAAAGCATCTCTCATGCCAGGTTCCCTGTAGAAAGCCCCAGCTACCACCTGCCAGTGGGGGGTGGTCCTGGTGCAGTCCCTTAAGCCCTCCTCACTCCAGCATTCTCACAGGCAGCATGAAGGTAATAACAAGACCTTAAAAGAGGTCAGAGTGCTTAAAAGAGGGTAAATGGAATAGTCCACACCCACCCTCAGCTTCAGCCCAAGGCACAGCCCATCCTCAGACATTACCCATGGAATACTCCCGGGCCACGTGTACAGATCTGGTGACCAAAAGCCTAGCTGACCAATGACTCCTCCGGCACTCTCCACAGTTCACTGTCTTCTCAGAGTGAAGACAACCAGGCACCGCCTGAGCAGTCTGTGTCGAATCGATCCGTGCTGTTAGTCCACGGCCATGCCGTGTGTCATGTGTGTGATTTCTTCCTCTCCCCTCCCAAGTCCTGTGCTTCCCCAGGGCACAGGCTCGCGTCCCCCCTCCCCAGCCTCTCATGGTGTACTTAGTCACCCATGAGCATTTAAAGAGAGAAGCAGTCCCCAGACTACATGGCAAGAGGACAGTGTCCTCAGTGATTGCCAAAGCGAGGCGCTTGTCTTGTTTAGCCCTCCATCTCTTCCACCGCCTCTCCACGCCCCTCAGTGACCCCGGGCCCTGAGCTACCAGAGGGAAAGCAGATGGATCCCTGTCCCGGTGGCGAGACCTGGTGGGACGCTCCTGTGAGCCTGGCTGGGGTGGCTGCATTGCCCTGTGGCTCACGTTCTTGCCTCACTGTTTCTCATTCAGCATTTCTCAATCTCCGCACTATTGGCATTTGGACTGAATAATTCCTTGCTGTGTGGAGCTGGGTGGAGCTTTCCTGTGCAGTGAAGGAGCCCCTCCTCCCCACCTGTGACAACCCAAAATGTTTCTAGACATTGCCAAATGTCCCCTGGGGGAAAATCACCTGGAGTGAGAACCACTGTTCTATACAATAGCTGCATTGGATAGCCGTGATCTGATCTTATGGCGCAGAAGAAGGAGCTGGAATGCAGCTGTGCGGTGGATTGGCTACCCAGTGCCAGGGCACTGATGAATGTCATGACTGGACTGAAGCATTCACTATTCTGCCCCTGGGTTTGTAGCTTAAAAGTCTAGCTCAAAATCTTTAAGACTGTAGGCATTCCATTAATGTTGTTAAATTATTCAATAAATGAGTAGACATCCTACTTCTCCACATTGTTAATATTCTGGGCCCTAGTTTTCCATTAAAGCATATTCAGCAGATAGCATGCACTTAGCAGGATCCACTGAGATGCAAAGTGGTGACAGCCAGCCAGGAGAACTCCAGTGTGTAAGGGACCCTGATTTGAAGAGGTCCATGTCACAGGAGGCTGTTCTGAAACAATGGACAGCAGATCAGGGAGCTCACACAAGCTGTGTGACAGCCTTTGGGCAAGATGCTCGATTTCTCTAAGACCCAGATTTCTCACTGTTTTAGGGAGCTTTTTCGTCACTGTGACCAAAAGACCTGGTAAGAACAACTTAGAGGAAAAGTTTATTTTGGTTCACAGTCTCAAAGTTTGAGTCCATGGTCAACCAACTCCCTAACTCTGGGTTCAAGGTGAGGCAGAACACCATGACAGAAGGGCATAGAGGAGGAGGGTAGCTCAAGACCTGTCAATCAGGACACAGAGAGAGCTCTGCTTACCATGGACTAAAATATAAACCCCAAAGGCATCCCCCCGGGGACCTGCCTCCAAAAGCCACACCCTACCTGCCTACAGTTACCACCCAGTTAATCCATATCAGTTGATTAATCCACTGGTTAGACTCAGGCTCTCATAACTTAATAATTTCACCACTGAATATTCTTGCACTGTCTCATACACAAGACTTTGGGGACAACTCACACCTAAACCATAACACTCACCCATAACTGTTACACTTCATGCTCTTATAGTGAGGACCAGAGAGATTGTAGGTATTTTGATCATAGGTGATCAATAAGTAAAATTTCTTACCATCATTGTTACTACTCATGTGTATAAAGAATCCTCATATCTGTCCCAGATAAACCACACAATTGGATACTGTCCCTTTTTTCCTAAGTGAGCCAAGATTCTGCATCATTTATGTGTGTATTACAATTTTTGGAATAAGAAAAGTGCTTTGGACTGAGAGGAGAACTGGATCCCAGTCCTAACTTCATTAGCTATGAACATGTGAATATGTGAATCTATTATTTGGCCCTCTGAGACTGTCACATCATCTGACACTTGGAAGATAGCTCACATTTTTTTTTCTAAATCTCTTATTCTGTATTCATAGGAATATAAAATGACCCTCTACTGATCTTTTCTAGATTCTTGAATTCATGTACATAAGATGACCATCTGCTACAGTAATAAAACAGCAGCCTTCTCTAAGACATTTTAGTGAATTGTTATAGGATTCAGATTAGAGCTGTAAAAATCAATAACAAGTCACTAAATATATGTTAACTATCATGACTTAATTATTTCTCTGCATGGCAAGTAACTGGGATATAAATATGTATGACTTTATGGCCAGTTCAAGAATGTGGTCTTTCCATCATGTATTGAGTAAAAATAATCAATGGAAAATAATGCCTCCACCCATCAAGCAGCAGCCAGATGGAATGCTGAAGAGGCTAACTGCAGACACAGCAGATTTGTTCTAAAAAAATCAATCTTCCAACATGGCGCCCAAATTGATAAATTCCGAACAAGCCAATCTTCGCTGTGGAACCACTTGCATTTTCTTCTCTGCAGCTCTGTTTGTGACATTCCTCTGTTTTAATTGCTCTGTCAGCTTTCTGAGGTCTGGTGCAAATGGACAGAGAAGTCTCCCGAATCTTATCACAAGAGGTGACACTCTGGATTGATTCCATCAAGAATATGCATTGCACAGTTACTGAGTACTGACTGTATCATAATCCCTGGACTCACGGCCAAGGGGATTGTGGCAAAATTATGTGGCAGTGCACATGGGAGCACCCTGTACTCTGCGATCCTACAGAAGGGTTATAGGATGAAATGCAGGGAGATGGTGGGAGAGGAGGCTGGGGGTGAGAGAGAGGGCAGTTGGGGCCACAGATTTGTTCTTCAATTTCTGCCTCTTCGAGAGCTAAGACACTGACTCAGAGGCACAGATCATGAATGAGGATAATGAATAAGCCCGTGAAGAGGGTTGAGAAGGATTAGCCTAAGCTGGCATGAGCCAGCCTGAGTTTAAGGAAGGGATGGCATGACCACATTCGTGTTTTACATAAGGCCCATGACGATGGTAGGGAGGACACCACGAGGCAGGCAAGACCTACTAGGAGAAAGGAGCACTAGAAGGCTGTGGAGGTGACAGAGATCAAGTGCAGAGTCAGTAAGAAACCCACAGGAGAGAGAAGCTCCCACAGTGTGAAGGGTAAAATGAACCTGAGTGATGGTGGTGAGGAAGAGAGGAGGAGGAGGAATCCGTGATGAAGTCCTGGCTCCTGGCTTGAAGGAGTAAGCAGATGGTGTGGCACTCCCCCCTTGGGGAACTCAGCAGGCAGACAGGTTTGGGGTACGACCTGTTCACCTGGAGGTGTGTTGAGAGTGAAGTGCCAAAGGCACATAGCACAGGAAGTGTCCCTTAGACATTCAGACATATCAGCCAGATGCTCAAGAAGTGATACAAGCTGAAGAGAGGGATATTTTTAAATATCATGGTAAAAATATAAACATAGCCAGAAAAGTTCATAAAAATAAACGTACATCTTAATAAATTATTATAAAGTAAACATTCATTGAACTGTCGCCCAAGACTAGCAATGGAACATTTCTAAATTCCAAGAAGCCACCTGCTTAATCACAACCTAACAGAACCCCTATTTTGATTTTATGCTAATCACTTCCTTGTGTTTCTATCTATATTTAGCACCTAATTATACATTATTAATCACTCTAGCTTAATTCTGCCTATTTTGACCTTTATATGAATGGAATGATGTGGCTTCATTATTCTACGCCTGCTGTCTTGTCTTCAGGGATTTGAAAGACGTGTCCACGTAGCTACAGGCTGCAGGAGTTTGCTTGTTTTCACTGAAAGGTGGGATTCGCGTCCATTTATGCCTGGTGGGCATTTGAGGTGTTTTAAGCTTCTGGCCATTAGGATCAAAGCTGTTATGAACACACCTCCAAACCTGGCAGACATTGCTGTCAGCTAAATAGTGTGGAATGGGATGGAAGGTCAGGGATGGCAGAGTGTCCTCCACGTGAGCAGGCATTGTTAGCACATGTTCTAGTTGCTGTGCCAATTCACATATCCACAGAAAACCAGCAGTAAAAGAGATTCCCCTTGTTTCATCACCTCACCAGCACTTGATAGTGGGTGCCTTTCTAATTGCAGCCATTCTGGTGGGTGTGATGGTTATCACAGGTGGCATTTCACTGATAATCAATAAATCTGGGTATCTTTCCATTTGAGTGTCAGTCATTTAGATATCCTCTTTTCTGAAATGTCTGTTCTGATTATCTTGCCCATTTTCCCCCATTGAACTGTATATCTTCTTTTTATTAATTTATAGGAGATAGTCATATTTTCTGAATAACAGTCTTTGTTATTTATGTGTATTCTGTGGATTATGTTTTGTTTTTTATGGTTTTAATATTTATTACTTATGGACAGAAGTTCTTAACTTTTTGTATTAAAATTATCAATATGTTCTTATGGTAAATAACTTTTGGGCTTAGTTTCAAAAAAAGTTGTCTCTCTCAAAGACAAGGTATTCCTTTAACTTATCTTCAATACATTTGATTATTCTGGTTCTCCATATTAAGGTCTCCAATTTACCTGGAATTAATTCTACATACAGCTTGATAATCATTTTCTTTCTTCCCCTGTATAGGTAACCAATGGTTACAGCAGGACAGATTGAGTGCTCTTACATGTCTGACTTTTTTCTGAGTTGTTTATTCTGTGTCACTTGATTACTTGTCTTTTAACCAATACCTTGCAATCTTAATACTAAAGCAAAACAAGTCTTTATATCTAGTAAAGCACGCTCTCTTATTTACTCAAGGTTGCTTTAGCTGTTTGGGGTCTGTTACTATCCATGTAAGTGGAAGAGTTCTTCATAGTCTCATGAACCATTGTATTTTAGTGGGGATCACATAGAATCCGTAGAAACATTTAGGAAGAATTAATAGCTTTATTATATTGAGTCTCCCAATCCATTAACACTTTATCTACTTTTAACTTTCATTCATTTTTCCTAGATTCTCTGCCTAGAGGTTTTTCATTTCTTAAATTAGACTTTTTTTCCTAGAAATTTATTTTCTAATTGTAAAAAAATTCTAAACTCTAATTTTATGTACATTTTATTGCTGTATTGGAAAAAAATCACCTTTTATTCTTTTGATCTTTTATCTAGCCAATTGCTAGATTTAATTTTTAAATTAAGAATGTAGATGTAGATTCTTTTAGATGTGTCACATACAAAACCATATCCTCAGAAAATAAAGATCATTTTATTTCTTTATTTTCATTCTTAAAATTTTATTTGTTCTTCTTGCTTTCTTGCACTGGCTAGACCTCTCAGGGCTCAGTAATCTGTAAAAGTAGCTATTTTTCTCATGTTCCTAAGTTCAAATTGGAAACTTTTATTATAGACATATGTGCAATATTCTAAACAAAATGTGAATAAAGTAGACTTTATAATATGTGAAAAAGAGCGATCCATCATGCTCAAATTGGCAGTTCAGAACTGTAAATTCCTGAGTGAGATTGGTGTTGAATGTTCCTGTTATCAATACCCTTGTTCAGGTTTTGCTGGATTTATGGAATTGCATAAGGAATGTTGTTTCTTCAGAGGATTTTTTGGTAATATTTCTTCTTTACTTGTTTGGTGGAATTTGTTAGAAAGTCATATGAGCCTGGAGTTTTGTTTGTTTATGGATCTATAGATTTTATAGTAATATGACTACTATTTAGGTTTTCTATTTCTTCCTATGGATGCCTTAAAATTGTATTAAAATATGTTAACCCCATTTATGTACATTTTCCTTTTGACTTTTTTGCTATACATATAATTATTTTAAGTTTATACATAAAAGCTTTAGAAAGTCCATTAGTATTTTTCCAGTTCAATATTTGTTTGGGATTTTTCACCAACTTAACATATCCTTTGCATGTAGTTTCTTTCTACGTTGAAAACTTACTCTGGTACAATCATCTTTTTGCTTTAACATTTTTTAATATTTCCTTCAGAATTTACACTGGTCTTCTGGTGGAAAATTCTTTCTGATTTTATTGAATTAAAAATAGCAATTTCACCCTCACTCCTGAAGAATATATATTGTTGGAATTCCATCAGTATGTACGATTTATACTATAATGTACAGATTTTTAAAACATGGAAAAAATTAAAAATTATTTTAAAAGAATATATATTCTTGATATAGAATTCCATATTGGCATTTGAACATTTTAAGATTATCAGTTAATTTTATTGTGATGTATCTGGGGTAGCTGATTCATTTTTGTTTGTTCATTTTGCCTACTTACATTTTACTAATATTTTCTTATTCTGTGACCTGTCAACTTTCATATGTTTTGGAAAATTATCCAAATTATAATTTTGAACTTTTTTCACCAGCATACTCTGTCTCTTCTGCTTCTAAGACTCAAACTACCCCTTTCATTTCATCCTCCTTTGCTTCAAATGCTCTTTTGTTCTGTATTTTCCACCCACATGTTCATCATGCTCTATTTTACATATTTTCCTCTGACGGTCTTTCAATCCTTTCCATTCATTGAATGTAGCTGTTTTAAATTAACAATTAATCTCATTAATTGAATTTTTAGTTTCAGATATTTTTAAAGTTCTTGAATTCATATTTGTCTCCTTTCAAATTTGTCACCTCACTCTTTGTAATTTCCAGCTTTCTGAGAAACTTTTATCTTTTATCTGGCCAGATGTACTGAACAGTACTCTTTTTAAGTCCTTTTCTGATCAGTTCAGCGCCTGACATTCCTGTGGATCTATTTCTACTGTCTGTTGCTTTGAGTTTTTTATTCATGCTGTCTTTTCTGTGGATGTACTTAGTTGTCTTTGCTTGTATGCCAGATATTGTTTAAAACTTTTGCTGAAATATTTCAAGTCCCCAGATGATTATCTACCTGTAAGAGGTCTGATTGCTTGGTTGGTTTCTCCAACTATGTCGTAGCATCAGCGATGCTAGATCAACTCAGTACAATTTCTAGATTTGGGATTTTTCTCTACTGTACAGAAAACTTGAAGCGAGATTATAAAAGAAGAAAAAAGAATGAGGAGAATTTGTCAAGTATAATTATTTGGCAAATAAGAAAGTGAAGGCACTGCCCATGGAATAGTAGAGAAAGTGTGGAGGTTGGGAAAGAATGTTGAAATGAAGAAATGGAGAACTGAATATTTTTTCTGATATGTGAATGCTAATTCACAATAAAGGTGAGGGCACTAGGGAAGAATAGAGTTACCTTGGATTAGGTAGAGAGAAATGAAGGGAGGGGAGGAGATAAGAGAGGATAGGGGTATAGGAAGAGAGTAAAATGAAACAGACACCATTACCTTATGTACATATATGACTGCATGACTGATGTGATTCTACAACATGTACAATCAGAAAAATGAGAAATTATTCCCCAGCTACGTATGATATATTAAAGAGCATAAATGCATTCTACTGTCATGTATAACTAATCTAAATAAATTTAAAAATTTTTTTTAATTTAAAATATTTTCAAGAAGCTTGACTTTGATGGGAAGAAAAGAGCAAGGCCACAGTCCATATGTGAGCCATCTTACAGGTCTTCACATTATGCCGTGAAGGCTCCCTCCCTGCTCATGTACAGTGCTACCACCACCACAAGATCTTCTAGAAAGCCGGAACCTTGACTTCTACTGGCTCGTAATTCCAATACACATCCCAGAGCCTTCACATGATCAATGCACAATTAATCTAATTGAAATAGCTACATTATTCATTTGAGACTCTTTGAATACTTAATCCCAACAAAATATGCATGTATTTTATTTTGTGGTCTTTATTTATCTCATTGACATCTGTGGGAAATGTTAGTACATTCTCCAAGGACCAATGAGAGCTACAGGAATTTACGAGCATGTCAGTACATATGTACCTGCAGCCTGGTTGACAATGAGAGATTAAGTGGGAGGAAGCCACTTAATGGAAGGGTGTCCAGTCAGGCAGGGGAGACAATCGTGCATGTGCCAGTAGAGAAACAAACCTTTTCCTTCCTTTCTGGTTCTCAAAAAAAAAAAAAAAAAAATACACACTTTAGATCACATTATTGCTTTCAAAGATTGCATTGAGCAGACATATCTCTTTCAGAAGTACTCCTTTGAGAAATCTCAGGATGATCCTATCCCCTCAATAATTTAAGTGTTCTATTATGTGGTAACCTATACTTTACTACTGGGCTTAAAATTTTATATTGCATTCTTTTAAGAGTCTGGCATTACATTGCAAAACAGGCACAGTGAAATACCAAGGAAATATGTTCACAGGATCAGCATCCCTCTTTCCCTACGGGGAAGAATGGTGAACACAACAATTACAGGTCGTGGAAAGCCAGAGTGACAGGTGGTGCTCCCCATATCCATTACTTCCTAGAAGGCTAGGACCTCAGGGCCGACCTTAAAGACCATGTCTAAGCCATCATGGAGGGAAGGGTTAGGGCAGAATCTGGAGCCAAGGATCCATGAAACAAGTATAGTGAACCTGTGAAAATGAGAAGCAACAGATCAAGGCACAATTTGGAAATCAAATCAAGGTAAATGCTGGATCCCTCTTGCTTTCAACTATTCCTGACACTCTGGGAGGAGCCAATTTTACTGAAAGAAGCTGCAACAAAATAATTAGCTTTGGGACGGTAGTGAAGAGACTGGATTGCAATCCCACGGTATCCTCTTATTAGCTGTATGGTCTGGTGAGGAGGAAATACAAATAACAAACATGTAACCTATCTACATTTCAGGTTCTTCATCTGGAAAATTAAAACTAATAACGAAATTTCAAGGTTGCTTCCATGGTTAAATGAGATAGGCATGTGAAATTGCCTCACACCACACTGCACACCTAAAAGACAACTAAAAAGGGCTATTTTCCCATTGCAGTTTGTATTAATTAAGGTGACATTAGATGCTATAGTAAATAAAGCCCATTCTAAGAGGCTTAACACAAAAAAATTCTTTGTCCTCTCACATCACAGTGCAATGAATGCACACATTTGTGGTTAAGCAGACTTCCACAAGATACTTGAGTGACTCTGGCTTCTCTTATCTTGCAAAACTACTCTCTGTAATTATCAGAGTCCCCTCAATTCAGCCAATGAGAACAAAGGGAGACTATGGAATGATGCACCCGCTTCTTGTACATTTAGACCCAGAAGTAACACATTGGTAGCACAATCCAGGAACTCTGGGATTGGGACATTCTGTTCTTACACAGAGGTCCTGGCAAAGTTTTCCATCTGCCTCTATGGAAACACATTATATTTATTACCTTCTAATGTTGCAGATCTACCCTGGGGAGAAGCAATAGATCTCTGCCTTACCAAATGTGTAAATTTGCTACAGGAGCTCCTATCTGTATTTTTCTGAGGTCACTCTCCTATATAAATAATAACTATTTTTTAAGACAAGAAAAGTTAGATTTTAAAAGTTGGTCACCCTCCTTTAGGGCACCTGATGCCCAGCAGTGAGTGTAGAAGCTGGAAGTCCAACCCCGGTCTCCAGGGTCTGCAGGCAGCCCCCTTCCTTCCCTCCAGTGAGAAGTGGCATTTGAGGGCACCAGGCAATTTTTACCAATGAGAAGTCTAACATTCTACCAAATGCCTTAGCTGAGGTCACTTAAGTACTCAGCAGTAGAGTCAGACTTGGACCCAAGAGTCCTTTCTCTAAGACAACTCACATCATCCCACAGGTGGTCACAAGGTAACTTCATGTCACGACATAGAGAATGTAAATCCTATCCCCCTGTTTCTGATATATATTTGAACAGTTCAGTTCTTTAACTTTTCTGAGACTCATATCCCTTTTCTGTGGTGGGAAAGGGACCTTCTTTGCAAGGTTGTGGTGAAAAGTAAAATGAAGCAACATGGCGTAAAGCAGCCAACATGGTGCCCAGCATCAAGCAGGCTCAAAGCATTGTGGGTAAGGGCAAGCACTTGGGAGCTGTGCTGTTCCATCCACTGGAGCAATTATTGACTAGCTACATGACCTTGAGCAGGTTAACTTCACCTTGCTCAGTTAAAGCCTCTGTACAAAGGGACCAGTAATAACATCAACATCCTGGGGAAGATTCAACAAAATACATAGAAAACACTAGAATAGTACCTGGCACCTAGTGAGTACTCCAAAGGTGTTAGTTATTAGGCTGGGGATATAGCTCAGGTGTAGAGCCCTTGCCTAGCACACTTGGGGCCCTAGGTTTGGTTCCCATTACTGACAAAAAAAAAAAGTGTCAGGTTTTATTATCATTGTGCATGGTATACAATTGTAATTGGAGTAGTCATGCTATCAGTTCTGCTAAAAGAAGGCTACTCATTTGGAGACTTCCTCAAAGATCCCCTCTGTGAGGAAGCATCAAAAATGAGGATCTCTTGGTCTCCTATCCTACTTAAATGAGGGAAACTCAATTTTTTGATCTTTATTATTCCATGCCTCTCCATAGATGGACTTAGGGTTTTAATGTAAAAAGTAAGTAGAAATGGCCTTCCTTTATTTTACTGCTTCCTAACCACAGAAAAACTTAGAGAAGTCAACCAACCCCTCTGGGCCTTCTGCTTCCTCATCTGTAAAATGGCGGGAGTTGTTGGGTTGTTACTTCTCATGACACTAAAATTACGTGTCCTATGGATCAAATCCTTCATCCTTAACCTGAAAGGTTTGATCCATAGGACATGGAATTGAGAGACCAGCTAGGGTGGGAGGTTTGGAGGGAAGGAAAAGAGGACATAGGGAAGCTATGGGTATGGGGGAACATCCAACCAAAGGTTAGGCATGCAAAAAAGGACTCCCAGAGAAGGAGAATACAAATGCCCAACTTCACGTTTCAACAAGTCAGTGATAGGAAGCAAAGGTCCCCAGCTGTGAAAGAGAAGGGCACCTTGATTTTCAACTGAACTCATTAAAAAAAAAAAAAAATCTTAGACTTCTAAAACACGTACTATTTTTTATATTTAAACTTCTCTAAAAAGAGAAATTGTCTTACCCATAATATATATATTCATCTGATAGTTTTGTTTTTTAACAAATGCTGATGTTAAATCAATGAGGCATCTTAAAATTAAATGAGCACTAGACTCATCAAATGTGGTAATATGTATGTAATGTCTTCACGTAATCTTTGTTTTTTCTCTCACGACAATCCTATGAATCTGACATTATCATTATCTCCAGGCTCTCAGGAAAATTGAGGCTCAGAGACTTTGTGTTTTTGCCCAAGTTAGCAGAACTCTAAGAACAATATCAGGATTCAGACTGAAGATTGGATTCATTCCACATCTCCTACTCCTTTTATTTATCTTAATACGCCCTTAGAAGTTTCCCAGTTCTGTTTTCAGAGGGATTTTTATCAGAATAACAGTTCCCGTTTCTCAGTCTGTCCCAGGGGAGGTGGGACAGGTGCTACATCTGATCAGCAGAATCACAAGGGACGGATGTCATTGGTTCACATCACTCTGTGGACCAGGAAGCAGTATGGAAGCTTCCTGCTGCCATGTGGTCATTTCCAGTTCCACTCTGGCAGAGAGACTGTCCTCTCTTCCACGTGGCCTGCTGAACATCTGGGCTCTGTCCTCCAGTGAGTGATAGCAGTTCTGAGTCATTTAATCAAGCAGATGATAATAAGAAGACTGACCGAATACCGAGGCACCCTTGCTTTCCAACCTAGAACTACTAGAAGCATTCATTTCTCTACCAGTCAGTCTCTATCTTGTTCTCAGTTGATTCCTACTGCAGTGGGACAGAAAATGGTTACTGGTTTGTTATAAATAGCTATTGCAAATATGTCTGGAACATAGTATAATAGCAATAATATGATATTATATTATGTACTTATATATTTATCTAGAATTTTCCTTATTTAGTTTTTAGATGAGAGAGTCAAATCCCAGAGATGCTAAGGGACAGATGCTCTCAGCTCAGAAGTGGAAAGAATATAAGTAGAATTCATGTTTCTGAATGCCTAGTCAAATATTCTCACTCATTCTACTTAATCATGTACTCATTAAAATACAATGGTCAAATGAGATTATGTGGCTGAAAATTTACTACAGAGGGCATAGGGCCTTCTCTTGAGAATCAGAATCATTCTGAAAAATACTGCTAAGCAGATTTAATGACAGTCACAAGTATTGTCAATATTCATTTGAACCACACACACACAAAAAAAAAAAATAGACTATCCAAGATGGGCTTTGCTTCAGCATTTCAGTGTTATCCACACAAATCAGGAATGGCTCTAGGGAGATCTGAGGCTAGAAGACAAGTAGCAAGTCAAAAATATAACTGCAACACTGTGAGTCATAACAAGTATGTATACTGACTGTTTTAGTCATAGCAATATCATAGGATTTTGTGCCAAAAAGATCTTGCATGACTTATAAGCCATTACAGAGAGACATTTAAAAAAAAAAAAGAATAAACTATAAGAGGCTGAGAGGGGCAAATAAAACCTCCCATTGGGTAAATGGAACAAGTTGATGTGTCTCTAAGAGGAGTTAGACTTGTCTGAGACCAGGTCAGGAAGCCAGCCTTTCTGGTCACAGTCCAAGAATCAATAAAACCTTCCTGAGCACAGCAGTTTTCTGAATAGAAAGCAATCCAAATCAGGTCTCCACAGCTTTGTCTTCACATCATGGCACAGGAGCTCTGAGGGGATGCAGATTGCGGATTACTTTAACTCTGGCGACAATCTGAAAAGTCCAAAGAAACACAGGGTCCACCTTCTCTTGGGGAGGATCTGAGCAACTGGCCTAGAAGAAGAAAGGTACAGTTGTTCTCTCTCAGAGGAACATCTTCATTTGGCAAGGTTTCTATTCCAGATCTGGTGTTTCTAGATGCCTGCCCTGGGTCCTCCATTCGACAGTCCAGCAAGCTACTACTACACATCCAAGTGCTGGCCAGCCAAAAAGGGGAGGGACGTGAAGATGCCTATCACTTACTAGAACATTCTGGAGACCACACACATGATTGTTCTCAAACTTAGTAGGATGTTGTTCTCCCGCTCTGTCTTCTGAGAAGTGGATTTTTAAAATTTGTTTTGTTTTGTTTTTCTGTCTTGCCTTATTTGCTATCTTGAGGACCAACTGCATGCCCTTTTTGTTTGCACATTTTTAAAATGTGCTGACACATAATAAAAACAAAAAGTAAATCTCTTTTTTTTTTTTTTTTTTTTTTACTGCTTCTGATGTTCCTGGAATTATCAAAAGTTTTCTTTGCTAGTCAACCTGAGGACAGCCATTAGAGGCACAGAAAGAGGAGAACTGTGCCCATGAGCATCCAAGTGGAGCATAATGCAAATTCACAACCCTCCCTCTACGAGGCTGGTTTCTAGAACCTAGAGTGCCTTTGACAGAGTGTCGCTGTGTGTCACCTGTTCTCAAGGGTTTTACAGAGAGTATCTCCATCAGCATCCTTATTTTACAATTCAGGAAGCTAAAAGCCAGTGGGTAGGCACGTCACTGACCTTATGGCCGACACCTAGCAGGGCTGGAAGCTGAATCCTGATGGATCTGGTTCTGAGATTGTCCTCTTTGCTGTCTGCTGTGCACCCCATCTGTGAACAATCGGGAGTCCAGATTCATGGTGGCATCTGCTGCTTTACAGCACCTTGGTTTATTGCCATTTTAACCTCAGAAGTAGTTATTTTGATCTTGGGTTTTAATAAGACAAGCATAGAGTATGTTGAAAATGACTAAAATTTTACTATGGGAAGATCCATATGTCATTTACTAACAATGATTTTAAAACAAGGGTCTAAATATATTCTTGTAACTGGCCTTTAGTATTCCTGAAAGTCCTTCCTCACCAGTGTTGCTCTCCTGAGATTTTTCATTATTCTGTAGTTCATACTATAGAACTGGGTGGAATATCACTTTGGTGTATTATAGCCCAGAACTCAGAACCCCTCTGGGGTGTATTCAAGAATTATACTCGATATAACCTTCGAGCCTAGTCTAAACTAAAAACAGGGGCCCTCTTGTACATCATTTTGTGTAATCAGTCTGTATGATTTTGTCTTCTCAACACCCTTTTCTTCCATGGACAAGCATCCCTTCCCATCTTTATTTGATTCTGATAAGGCTGCAACTCATAAAAATATACTCAGCCTTACAGTGGAGAGTAAGGGCTGTAGAGATGACTGAGAGCTAGTGCACATGAACCAGATGGAGCCCAACAAAAACCTTCCCCAGAATTTTTCAGAAAGTATGTGGGGGAGTGGTTCTCTCTTTGCTCTGAGAAGGACAAGTGAACATGTCTCCAACTCTGTATAAGAGCCCAGGAGAATGAATCCACTTCACAGATTAAAGAAATAAAAGCTCCCACCTTCATGATCCTGAAATATAGTGGAAAGGGACGAGAAATGAAATAAACAAGCAAATTGCACCATGCATTGAGTGCTATTGCTCTTGCCCCCAAGCTTGGCAGCAACTGCTGATCCCAGTCCCTGTGCCTTTCATCCTCTTGGCTGAGGACCCCCCACCACCACCACCACTGCACCTGGAAGGGTGTCCCCCAGCCCCTGTGAATAACTGCCCGAAGTTCTAGAGATTTAATTTTTTCCAGGACAATACAAAGAAGCCAGGACTCTGTGGGCAACGTTTCAACATCCCTGTCCCTCAGGTGGGAACTGAAGTACGTTCTAGCTGGTTATTTAGAGAGTCTCTAGCAAAATTGAGTAAAAGTCACCCGTCGTAGCAACAAGTCCCCCCATGCACCCTTCAAAACTGGCCTCCCGGCCCTGAGTCACTTTCCTCACCCCCTTTCTTAGGCTTTAAGTGATCCAGGGTGTTATGGTTAATGGGATAAACTATGGTCCCTACTTCCACAGCAGGTTTCAGAGAGTCATGAATCGTACACACCAGGCTCCTTCTCGTCCTTCTCCTCCTCCACTGATCATTCTCCCAAATTCCTGCCCCCAAAAGAGTCTACACTGGGGGAAACAAACTGAACCCCAGGGGTTTGGGGAATGTTAAAGACAACGTTGGAACTTCAGGGAGCCAAAGTGGCTAGAATCCATAGGGCAAAACCCCAGAGACCAGAGAACGGCACTCAGGGAGAGAACTCCCATGAGCCGCCAAGGGTGCTTCTTGAATCCTCAGCTAAGTACTCAATACAACACGATGTGAGGAAACTACCAAGTCCAGGGGAAGCCACCAGGAAGAAAATCCTGAACACTCCCCAAGACTTACCCAGGCAGAGGATGATGAAAAGCAGTGTTACAAATAGAAAACCACACAGAATGGTAAATTTAAAGCCAACTATGCCCATTGTCATATTAAATGTAAATGATCTAACACAATCATTAAATGGCAAAGATTGTCAAAGTGAATGGAAAAACAAGGCCCAAATATAGGCTGACCCCACACACACATACACACACACACACACTTACAAAGACAGTGTAAACATAACAGGATGAAAAATATAAACTTACAAAGCTAAAGAAAACTGGACTAGACTATATAAATATGAGAGAGTAATTTTAGAGCAAAACATAAAATCAGAGAAAAAGAATCATTTGATAACAAGAAGACATACTAATTCTAAATATTAATTCATAATAGTAGAGATTCAAAAAACATGAACTAAAATTAATAGATTCAAAGGAAAAATAAAGAAACCTAATAATCTCCTTTCAATAATTAATAGAACAAGTAGACAGAAAATCAGGAAATATATAGAAGTCTTAAAACTGCCTATTAATATTACATACAACAAAGCAGAATATACATTCTTTCTCAAGAGCACATGAAATATATCCCAGGATATATTATAAGTCATAAAACAGGTTTCAATATATTTAAAAGGATTGAAATAATACAAAAATAATTCATTGTCTATAACAGAAGAAAAATCAGATTTGGTCCTCCCAAAGAAAACCCCAGGAAGTAGCCAAAATCATTGAATTTTGGCTACTTGGCTCACTCTTCTAGGTGACCTAGAGCAAACCTTGCTCATCATAATCTCTTTGTAATGCTAAGTTATTCACCCAGAGAAGTTTCTAACCCCCCTCTTTTTGAACAAGCAAGGTGTGAAGAAGCGTGATCTTCAACTGAGCATGCTCAGGATGAACCACCCCCTACATAGGCTGGAGAGTCTTTCCAATATAAATACACATCAGTTTTCCCAGCAAAAGCCCCTTGCTTACCTTGTTTGGGGAGCACTTGGGGAGTTTCCCAGGGCTCTCCTTACTTACTCCAATTAACCTTACTGCACTTGTGTCTCCTGGTTGGGCTTAAGTGCTCACCAAGGGCAAACACATTGTGTCTAAGCACACTATCAATGTGGGAATGAGCTGTGGGGAACCACTACAGATCTTACAGAGGATAAAAGGATAACAAGGAACTATCAAAAATTTCATTAAGCCAATAAATTTGAAACTGTAATTGAGAGGAATTAATTTCTTAAAAGATACAAACTCACTCAAGAAGTAAATACATTTTAAAAATTAAAAAAATAGTAATTCTACATAATCTTTACTAAAAATGGGGGAATTTTGCCTAGCTCTTTCTATAAGACCTGTGTCACACGGAAAAAAACCTAAAAGATTATAGGAAAAGAAAACTACAAATTAATCTATCTGATGAACATAGATGCAAAAATCCTTACCAAAAATTTGGCAAATAGAATCTAAAAAAATATTTTTAATAATAAGAGGTCATGATTAAGAGGGATTTTTCTAAATAATACATGTTTGGTTTAGCATAGAAAATCAAAAATATAATCCACTCTGATAATAAGCTTTAATAAACTAATTTAATCATCTCAATAGATGCATTTTACAAAAACTTCAACAAAACTCAACACCTATTCATTAAAGAAATTTGCAGATATCTTCTATGTAAACTGTTATCAATCAACAACTACAAGTAACTTTATATTTAAGGGCAATAGACTATGCACTTTCTGGCTAAGATCAGGTGAAAAACAAGATATTCAAACTCACCACTTCCATTCAACATTTATAAATAGATCTTAGAAAAATGGCAGAAAAGAAAGTAAAACATAGAGACTGTAAAAGTGAGAGAAAAACAGTTTTTATTTGTAGACGACATAATCATCTATATAGAAAATGCCAAGGAACCTACAAAAAGAAGGCTAGAAATAGCATCCTCACTATGCAAGTGAGATTAGAAAGGTTGCAGGATACAAGATCAACAGGCAAAAAAATAAATTGCAGTTTTATAAACTAGCCACAGTTAAAAATTGAAATTTTAAAAATATAATGCAAAATAGCATCAAAAATATGAAGGGGTTGCTATTTAGTGCCCCTGAAACCTGAAACTATAATATAAAGAGAAGTGGAGAGTTTGCCCAGCCCCACAGACAACCATCAATATACACTGTTGTCTGACCCAGGTGAAGGCAGATTACGTGTGGCCCCCCTCACTGGAAGGGAAGGAAAAGAAATCATTACAAGACAGTGACAGCATACCATGCACCCGCATTTGCATTTTGGCTGCTATGCAAGATGTAGAATCTTGGCTGGAGCCAGTCCCGTGGAAAACACTGGTTATGTATTATCACTGTGGGGAGAAGGCAGGTTGTGAGGTTTCCACTTGGCCTTTCCATGTCAATAGCCCTTACTTTACAGGTCAGTATAATTTTTTTTCCAATTACCAAGGATATACATTCCGATGTTAGGGATTACTGAAATGACAACCAGGCAGATTCGTAGACTCTTTGTTACCTCCTGAGAGCCAGAACTTCATTTATTCCATTTATCCTAAGTGACCCATTTCCCCTATATGCCCACTCTCACAGAGGACCCATGATACAAGTTTCTTTGCTATCACTGTCAATAGGACCTGTTTTCACTAACTCTCAAAATGCTGAATATTCTTTCATTCCAGAGTATTTCTTGTGTACATGAATATCTCAGTAAATAGCAGAAGATCCCCTTAAGGAAGGATCTGTTCCTGTATGTACTCTGCGCAGTACAGGGGTGTTCTTGTTGGGAAGTGGAACTATCCTTTAGTCAATGTGTTCTGAATTTAGGAATAAGTTCAGTCAGGAGACTGGCAAAGACTGAGGGATTTTAATTGGGACAGTGGGTGTCAACCTCCTGCTAATCCTTATTTCCTCTTGATTTTACTTATTGAGCAATACCCTTGCTGGTCCTCCATCTGTCCACCTTGTTCCTATAGACTAACAGGTCCTTAGCTCTTCATCCGTCAGAACCACCTGGCTGCCACTCCAATCTTGCTATAAGGTTTACAGTTTGCTTCTCATGGTTCTATGCTACCACCTGGCCACACATATTGCAGGAATCCATTCCACTGCTATTAGGGCTCTCATTTCTACAGGGGCATCTCCTGCCATCAGCCCTGTCCTAGAGAGAAGAGCCACCACCAAGCTTCCCATCAGTGCTCGTCCCCCTCTTACCAGCACCAACCTCGTTGCCTACTAATCCTGCTGTCCCCAAAGCTCAACTAAATTTTCTGGCTATGAAATGGTAGATTCACTTTAGCATGCCCATTTTTCTGAGCCTTTTGTAACTACTTCTCTTAGTGCAAGGCATACTTTTCCCACGCATTCAAGAGTCAGCAGTGTTTTAACTGCTTTCCATGGACCGTAAGTGACATTGATTCCCATACCATGGAAAGATGCTTCTCTCTCAATGAACTCTCCTTTATCCAGCTTTACATCCCGACCTCCTTAATTCAGCATCCTCAGGATCCTCAAGTCTATGCTTGCCGGAGAGGGAGCTGGAGGTAAAGTCTAAGAAGAAAATACCAAACAAGAACTTCCGCATTATCTTCAGGCAGAGGGGGGCAACTCCTTAACAGGGAGGAATCAGAATCTTCAGGTCCAGGGGATTCAGGAAGATGGGTTTTCAACTTTTACCAGTGCAGCAATTCAGTTATCACCAGCCCAAGTCTCAGTCCCACTTTTTTTCTAGCCAGAGCCCGACTTGAGTCTAAGGGAATTTCTAGAATTGAAGATTAAATATTTGTGAACACTCCACTATTATAATTATGTCTCAGGCTTCCTCTTCAACTTTCCTTGACCTCTTGCTATAATAAATTAGATATCTATATTCTACAAAGGAGTTTTCTTTCTTTCTTTGGGACTGGGGATTGAACTCAGGGGCACTCCACCACTGACCCACATCCCCAGCCCTATTTTGTGTTTTATTTAGAGACAGGGTCTCACTGAGTTACTTAGTGCCTCACTTTTGCTGAGACTGGCTTTGAACTTGAGATCCTCCTGCCTCAGCCTTCCAAGCTGCTGGGATTACAGGCGTGCACCACCTTGACCAGCTTGCAAAGGAGTTTTCTGACTTCATATTTCACATTTAATTGCCAATCCCCTTAGCCTCTTTTTGTCCTCCTCCAACATATAGATGATGCTCAACAAAGACCATTATCCTTATAATGACTATTTCCTTGAAACCTCTCAAATACCTGACAGTGCCCTTCCTCAATTGCTATCTCACCCCAGTTCACCATGGATGAAATTCTAACTATCTAGCCAAATTATTAGGCTAATTAATTAACTAATTAGCCTACTAGTTCTCCTATTGAGTACTGGTTGGCTGGCAGGTGAGGCCACACTAAAATCCTACCTATGATTGATCTACCTCCTACAATGACTCCTAGCACCAATTTTCTTAGGTCAGCATTCCCAGAAAAAAAAAAAATGGACCTTAGGTCAGCATTCCCAGAAAAGTTTCCTACATGAAATTTATTGGGATTGTTCTCAGGAGCAACCTCAAAGTAAGTGAATGATGCAGAATTGATTTGTAGAGGAAGAAGTTGAACTGTGACATGACGCCAAGAAAGGCTTATAGAAGCAATGGAGCTGGAATGTTTCTAAGTCATCCCGAATTAGAGGAGGAGGATCGTGAGTTCGTTAGGCTCACAGTAGCAAAGCTTGAATGTGGCTACCTCCAAAAAGGGACCTAAAGGTGGGTGGCCCAGGTTCCTGTGGCCAAGGTGGTTTCCAGAGTGCCTTGACTGAGTTGTCAGCATCCAGTACCCCCAGCAGCTGGAGGGATGGAAACCTCTACTCAGGAGCTGGGACCTGAGCAGGAGCCAGGATATCCACTATGGGCCCAATGTTTTTGTTTGGTAATGGGCTTTACTTTTAGAGCAGTTTCTAGTTCACATAAAAGTTTAAATGTGAAGTGCAGGAAGTTTCCGTATTCCTCTTCCCTCTCCATACACACGGTCTTCGCTTTTCTCAAAAGACACTTGTGACAAATTGATGAACCCACATTGAGACACATCATTTGCAGACCAAATCCATAGTGTACATGAGAGTCCATTCTTTGTATTGTACATTCTAGGGATTTGGACAAATGTATAATGAAATGTATCCACCACTAAAGTATCATACAAAATAACTGAAGAGCCCCCAAATTCCCCTGTGACCTTGTATTCACCCTTCCTTCTCCATTAACCCTTGGCAACCATGGATCTTTTGACTGTCTCCATAGTTCTGCCTTTCCCAGAATGCCATGTGTTTGGAGTGATACAGCACAGAAACTTATCACACAGACTTCTTTCACTTACTAACGTGTTTCAGTGTCCTTTGTGTCTTTCCCCAGCTTTTAATTTCATTTATTTTCAGCACTGAGTAATACTGCACTGTCAGTTTGCAACCCATTGGATCTATTCACCTACTGAAGGACATCTCGGTTGCTTCCAAGTTTTGACCGTTATAAATAAAACTGCTAAAAACACCCATGTGAAAGTTTTTGTGTGGATACTTTGTACTTTAGGGCCTGCTAGGCCTCAACTCAAGTACATTCTTCTCTCTGATTTTGTTGCCACACAGAAATACCACATAGTAAATAACCCTCCAAGCCTCTCTACATAGAAATAGATACACAAGTTAGATACACAAGTTCAATGCAAGGGAAATTGTAGGTTAAAGCCGTATTCTCTGATTATCTTTTCCTACAGTGACACCATTGGCATATTTTCATTTTGACCCAACTTTGCATATTTGTTAGTCAAGACACCAAGGCAGCCAAAAGACACCCATTACCAATCTGTGCACCAAGATTCTTGATTAAGTATCTATAGGGGAGAGTATTTCTCAGATCTCGTAGGATAATAGCATAACACATAGACTAAAAAGAAACTCAAATAAAACCACAAATAATACAAGCCTACAGCATGCCCACAGGGTAGTTAGAATGCAGCAAACTTTAATATTTACGGAAGTGATGAAATAAAGATTGAAACCTACAGAGACAGCTCCAGGGTTTGTCCCAGAGCAGAGAACAGGAGCTAGACTTAGCAGAAAGGAAGAGACGGCATCATACCTCAGTGATGGAGAAACACAGATAGCATCTGCTCTGAAAAAGATTTTCCCACCACGAAGAGGGGAATAATAAGAAAATGTCTAAGAGGGGCAGACCGGCTACTGGGGAACCCAATGGAAGCAGTTTGAAAGTATCTAAGGGTGAAACACAGGTTCTGGGGCAAAGGGAGCCAACCCATAAGAACAGGCATCCCTTGGAGATTTGGTACTGAAGGGGAAGAAAAAAGTATATTCCATGATTAGAAGATACTACTGAGCTATGCATATCTCCCCAATGGAAAGTTTTGACTAATTTCTTTAAAAATATATGGAAGAGGGAAACCTTGAAAAAAGAAATTTAATAGGTAACCCAAATCACCCAAACCTTTCCACACATGTATCAGTTATTGCTCTAGAAAATTGAAGGGACTTTAGGATGAGCTGAGATACCAAAATCCATGTAAAAACACCATAAGATGAAAATAAAATTGAGCAGCAGGGCCAGGGATGTTACTCAATGGAAGAGCACATATCTAACATGTGCAACGCCCTGGGTTCAATCCCCTGTGTTGCAAAAAAAGGGGAGCAACAAAAATTTCCAGCTCATTAAATACCCTACAAACTTCACTTAAAATAGAACAAAACCATAACACAACACACCAGCATAAAATATATTAAATAACAATGTAAACTATAAGTAGCTTAAACTATATAAGTTATAAATTTATAACTCAGGATTAAAAGGGACATATAATACATGAGCAAATTTAACAAAGAAATTAAAGAAAAAGATGAAATTATATCAGAAATAAAGACAAAATTATCAGGTAAAAGAGAAACACAAGATTTTGCTGAGACTATAAGAGAAATTGTAAAAAATGCAAATAGTAAATACAACAAAAATAAAATTTAAAAGTTTAAAATCCATGTGAAAATGAGACATATTAAAGTAATCTCTTTTATTAAGAAGATATCAAACATGACCCAGCACAATAATTTACATATTACATATGTATTACATATATTTTATGTTACATATATTATGTATGTATAAAAGTAATATAGTTTCTGGAGGAAAAAGGAACAACGGAAAAATACTAATATTTAAGATTATAATTCAAAAACATTTTTGTAAAGAAAATAAGACCTGAATATTCACATTTAAAATGATCCACCTGGGAAAATCTTTTGCATTTGTGACACTATGATTAACAAAAACGTATCAAGCTTCCATTGTAAACATTTCCTTTATTAATGACTTATTCTTTCTCTGGGAGAAAATAACTGTCTCCCATAACCATCTGAGGGAAAGAGAAAGACAAGATGTGGTCCCCAGGAAGGTATATATAAGTCTTAATGCTAGATAGTGAAGAATTTGGTAGAAAAGGTAATTAAAGTTCTCCCTTATGAAAAAGAACCCATTTGGGGCTATTCAGTTCCCTGGATGAGGATCCAAAAATTCCCTAAATGATCAACTTTGAGGCATATCCAAATAAATAATTGACCTATAAAGTAAAAAAGTAGAAAAGAGAAGTTTCTAGGCATGTAGGACAACAGAAAAGTTATTTAAAAAGAAGAAAGAAAGAATGTTAGCCTTGGACTTCTCAAAAGTAGCACAGAAAAGAAAATAAGAGTAAAAGATAATTCTTTAAGACTCAAGAAGAAAAAGTGAACCAAAAGTTCTATACCTAGCCCAGATATCCTTCCAGAACCAAGTCTAAAAAGTCTAAAGCAAAAACATTTAAAACATTTTAACAACTCAGGGAAAACTAATAATCCTTTCCTAAGGAATCTACTAGACTTGAGTGAGCTAACCAGGGTCTATGGGACAAATCCAGCCTAACTGACTTTTTTTTTTTTAATCTTACTGAAGCACAACCATACCTATTCATTATACACACACACATACACACACACACACACACACACACACACACACATTGACCATATATAATGACTATATATGGTTTGTATCTATGCTTGTCTCTCAGTCGCAGGGTAGGACAATTACACAGAGAATATATAGTTCATAGAGTCTAACATATTCACTAATTGGACTTTCAACAGAGAAAGATTTCCAATTCTCATACCAGAGAATGACCTTTAGCCATATAAGAACCTGCCAAAATGCCTAGTGGTGAATACAGAATAAATAGTAACTCTAAGAGAAGAACAAAGATAAAGACAAAGGCAAAAGAATAATGTCTAATTGCTGCATATCTGACCAAGTAACTTGTGAGGAAATGGAATAATTTCATGGTCTGTTGCACCCTCCGTAATCCTAACACTTCCTGGGACCCTATTTTCCTCATGTCCACACTCAATTGGCTTAAAGCTCAGCAGAGTGTCTACACTGTGATTAATGAAAATAATGACTCTAATCTTAGATCCAAAGTTTTATCCAAATCCCACTAATTAATCCTGTGAGCAAAGCTGGCCCACACTGGAGTTATCCGGATTGATTTCAACCTCCTAGACTAAAAGCAGGAAACCATTTCCCCCGACTCACACCAAGATGCCCACCCTCCAACCTTTACTAGGAGATGAAAATAATTATAAGGTGGAACAATAAGCCTAGGAAACACAGGATTTCCCCCGAGTCATGCTCACCAAAACTGGCCTAAGACGTCTTTCCCAGGGTTCTATAATTGGCATTTCCAAAGAGGGTCTTTGGAAAGGTCTTCTCAAACAGGACATTTCCCTGACGGCGGCAGCTACCTGGAAAGCAAGAGGGTGAAGTGAGCCTCAAAGAGACCTATCCAGGGAACTCAACAGTCCAAAATGGGTTCCTTTCCATAAGGGAGAACTTTAATTACCTTTTCCACCAAATGCTTCACTATCTAGCATTAAGATTTAAATATACCTTCCTGGGGACCACGTCTTGTCTTTCTCTTTCCCTCAGATGGTTATGGGAGACAGTTATTTTCTCCCAGAGTAAGAATAAGCCATTAATAAAGGAAATGCTTACAATGGAGGCTTGATACGTTTTTGTTAATCATAGTGTCACAAATTCAACAACATCCTCTGGCGTCCTGTAAGGAGCCACATCAGGGTCCTCGGTGTCTTCTCAGCTGCCCCTTCGTGATTCTGTTATTTTATTGTTTATGTGAACCACTCTGCATCCCCTGGTGATAATATTTGCCTACATAAAACCTAAAATTAGCTTTCATAAGGGGTAATAGTACACATAAGCACAGCGTGACAATGTGTATAACTGGTAAAACGTGCGTGAAATATGTCAACTTAAGCATTTGCCTAATTTCACATTTACATATTAAAGATGCTATTGAAAGCCATGGTAATTTTTGTGCTTATTTGGGATAAAGAAAATGAAAAGAAGCTGCAAGGTGTACACATGTCTCTTCTTGATAAGCATTTCATTTCTCCTTTGCCAATTTGTTCCTATTTTCTCCCCAAAGCATCTTCATTATATTTATAACTAACACTGCAAGGGTAGGGCGATGTGAAGTGGGTGGATCACAGAGTCAGTGCGAATGTGGCAGTTTCATCTTGTTTACTTAATCTGAACAATGTATTTCACATATTTAAATGCTTTACGCTTATAATCTCTCTGGCCTTCTTTTAATCTATGCAATACACAGGAAAATTCATGATATTGTTTGGATCTGGAGTCTCCTGGAGGCATGAGCATTGGAGGCCTGGTCCCCATTTGGTGGAGACACTACTGGGTGGTGGCTGGAGGGTCTAGGAGGTAGAGCCTCGTTGAGGGAGGTAAAGGCCTAGGGGCTTGTCCTTGAAGGAAATACCTTTTTTAAAAAATGTTTTACATAAATCAATTTTATTTTACCAAATACACAAGTCAATCTTGCATAGCTCTAAATACTTTATATATCTATGGCCTTAAAAAGTTTCTAGTCAAATGTTCATTTTATTCTTTCTTGCAAAAGAGTAAAAATGCCCAGGATGCAGACATTTTCTTACCTTTCTGTGTTAACTTCGATATCTGAAGGTTGCTTTTTCCCCACATTTGTAATTGGTGCATTAGGGTTTTACAGATGGTGGGGTCCGTTGTTACATATTCGCACGTACAAACAACCACCTAAGTTGGCCAAGAGCACTCCCCAGCCTTTCCCCTCCCTCCTCACCTCCCACCCTTGGTCCCTTCCCTTCCTCTCTCCCGCTGTACTTCCTGGCCACCTGAGGGAGTAGCTTGGCTGGGCCACCAGTGCTCCGCACCACGTTGGTCTGCCTCACCACGAGACCAGGATCAATGGAGCCAAGTCATCATGGGCAGGAACCTCTGAAACCACAAGCCAAATGAATCTTTCCTCCTTTCAGTTGATTTGTCGGGTACTTTGCCTGAAGGCTGACTAACACAGACCCTTAGACCACAGGAGCTCTGAAACGTGGAAATTAAAGCAACACTAATCAAAAAAAAAAAAAATCTGGGGACTGAGTCCTGAGGTAAGGGCAGCGTTCATGAGCACAATGTTGTGGCTCAAAGTCATTCATCTTTGTATTTAAAAAGAATTCTATGGCTGCTATGGGTCGCACCTCAATGAATGAGTGGACCAACCTCGCAGAGGTGTCTACGCTCCTCCCAAAAGCTGGCTTCTAGAAAGTGAAGGGATTTTAATGTCATGTAAGAAGAGAAGAGACTGATATCTGCTCAGGAGTAATCAGGAGCCTCATGCCTCATGGCCGCTATGAGAGCACAGACGCTCTTAGGATGCCCACACCTCCCTTGGTGCAGCCCGCCATCTTCCCACGATGGCAAGCTTGATCAAAGATGAACTCAACGTGCTCAGGGTTTCTATAAAGCCGGGCCTGTGCTCACACTTCACCACTGTGCTGCAAAGGAAGTCAGAACTCAAAAGACCCTAAAGGACCCTGGGAACTCTGGAAACTGCTGGCTTGCCATAAATCTGAATTCCACCAGCACCAGCATCTGGGGTTACTGGGGTTGGAGCAGCATTTCAATGAAGAGAGAGCTGGAGACACACACACACACACACACACACACACACACATACACACACACACTCCAAAAAAAAAAAAAAAAACTCCAACGGTAGCAAGTGCTCTATGGAAAGCAGATGATCCGCCAAAGGTAACTGGAAGATCACATTGGGGAGTGCTATTGGGGAAGATCCCTCAGAAGAGATGTCAGAATCCAGAGAATCCAGCCATTCAGAAACCAGGAGAAAGGGAGGTTCGATAAGTAAAACGCCAAGTGAAAGTCTCTGAAAGGGACTCATCATAGGGCTTGGAAGACCTGTCTGGGACTTAGGATCTTATTCCAAGTTCAATGAGAAGTCATGAAAGACTTTTAAAGAGATAAATAACATGATCTGATTTATATATGCGAACACTGCTCTCCTGGCTGTGTGCAGAATGGATTTGGAATGATGACAAGCCTAGAAACTCAGAAAAATCAGTTGGAGTAGGCAACAGATAATGATAGTGTGGACTTTAATATCAGAAGTAGAAACAGAAATGGGAGGGTTTGAGGTATATGTTTTTAGAGTAGAATAAGATTTTCTAATGACGGGATGTACAAAGTGAAAGGAGGGAAAGACTCAAAGATGATGCCAACACCTTGGCTTTTGGGTTAAGCAACAAGATGGATGGTACATCCTCTCCCAAGATACAAGATACCAGCGGGTATATGGAGAAGGAGAGGCAGCACTGAGACCTCTATTTCAATGCCTATTAGACCCCCAGGGACCAAATGCAGGAGGACTGATGAGTCTGGAGTTGAGTGGACACTGAAGGACTCCAGATGTAAAGCTGGGATCTGTCAGCATGAAGACGGAATCCAAAGTCCAGGGAGGGGATGGGGTCTCCTAGAGACACGTTTTTAATATGGAAGAAAAGAGGGCCCAGGACTGAGCCTTGCAGAGCTGTTCTCCTCAGGAGCCAGGGAGAAGAGATGTGGGCAAAGCTTCAGAGAAGCAGGGACCCCTGAGGGAGGGGGCAAGTCCCAGTGGCCAGGAAGAAAGTGTTTCAGGAGACAGGACTTCAGGGCCCTGCTGAAAACGCAGCAAACCTGCAGAGAAAGAGAACAGAGTGCGCCTAAGATCTGACATTGAGTGGGCACGGTGCACACTGGTCATCCCAGAGGCTCGAGAGGCTGAGGCAGGAGGATCACGAGGTCAAAGCCAGCCTCCGCAGAGGCAAGGCACTAAGCAACTCAATGAGACCCTGTCTCTCAACAAAATACAAAACAGGGCTGGGGATGTGGCATAGTTGTCGAGTGCCCTGAGTTCAATCCCTAGTCCCCCTGACCTCTGGAAAAAAAAAAAAAGTAGTTTTACTGAAAGAGTAAGAACAGAACCCAGAGTGCAATGAAATAAAGGGTGATAAAAAGAACCTGCAACTTGTTTGCTCTTTAGGAATGGGGAAGAGGCTGGAGTGGGTATGAGTTTGGGCAACCCAGCCCAGGTCAGATTTCTACCATGCCAAGCAGGTCCCTACCCAACTTGTCATAGGCCAAGGCTCTGCCCCAAGTCAAGCTCCACACCTCTCAGGCTGTCCATCAAGGGCTTCACAGCCAGACTGAAAGAATGAAGCCAGCTCAAGTCCTGCCTCTCTTTCTGTCCTTGCCACCCGGACCCGACTCTGTTCACTATGCTCAGACCCTAAGAGCCCCCTTTCTCCTATCATTACATTCTCTTTCCAACCCCTACACCTTTTCTTTTACCAGAAATGTCAATCCCTCTCTAATTCTTCAGTAATTGAGGTTCAGTTCAAATCATCTCCTGCATGAGAATTCCCAGCTCCCCCACAGCTCCTCCACCTCTGTCTGTCCAGCTCTCCTCCACCAAGGCCCCATGAGGACCTGTGGGTGAGGCTGGTCTTCCCCTTAGCTTGTACTCAGCAATGGCCAACTGCCATAGGGACGGGTGACATGAACATACCAACAGATATTATCAAAGTGACTTGCATCCATAGTTACCTGTCACACCTACGCTGCTGCCAGCCTGAGTCCATACTGATTCATATAAACTCTGATGCCATTCTTTGTCTCACACCTTTCTCAAAGGTCTATCTGCCCCAAGGTAAATAAAATGGGAAAACTTGGTTAGACAAGGGACAAAGAAAGTGATAAAGGCTTAGTAGAATCACCAGATTGGATAAAAGCATATTAATAATTTTTATTTCTGGAGCCTGGGGGCCATTTTCCTATTTTGTGCAAGTCCAGATCATTACAAAGCCAATATTTCCTGAAAAATTGCAGAGAGCTCTGCAAAATATCAAAGAGTTGAGGATCTGGTCCTTGTTTTACTTGAAGTGAAATCCAAGTAGATAAACACTAAGTTTCTCCAAGGAAACTTAATCTTCTTAAACTGATTGACAGGAAAAAAGAATTTGCCATGGCAGCCTTACTTAGAAACCCCATGAAATGCCATAATCCTTTAGGAATAAAGTTCTCTGGATTGATATTGTTTTAGATGGCAGATACTCTAGAATGTCCCCTTCTTCTGAAAATGGCAGTGGGGAGAAGCACAGGGCAGGGAGTTCTCCAACAGGAGCCTCGGCCCGAGTGGCCTGGCCTTGCTTGCCTGTACGGAGCAGCTACATCTGCCCCTGGGATTCTGAGAACCCTATTATCTGTCCTCTGCCTTATTCCCAACACCTACTTCCTCACTAAATCTAATCTGTTTTAGGTCCCATCTCTAGAATCCATCGCTTCATCTTCACAAGTTTAATCACCTGCTAGTCCCCGACCAGGGTCCTGCATGGCCCCAGTTCCTCACACCGTCTGGTAGTGATCATGTTCTGCTCACAGATCTTTTTTGCCTTCTTTTGCTATGAAATCAAAACTCAAACTTCTTCCCTGCTATTGAAAGTCTTCCATAGTCTGGCCTGTCTGCTGTATTACTAGAGACTCCTTCTCTCAAAAGGTTATGCAAATGACAGCCAGGCTTGGTAGTGCATACCTGTAATCCCAGCAACTTGGGAGGCTGAGGCAGGAGGATTGCAAGTTGGAGACCAATCTCAGCAATTTATCAGGGCCCTCCCTCAGCAATTTCCAAAAAAAAAAAAAAAAAATCATGTAACTGAAATTTATTAAATTAGCCATTTCTTGCCAAATGCAGTGGCACAGATCTATAATCCCAGTTATTCAGGAGTTTAAGGCAGGAGGATCATCCGTCAGAGTAGCAAGATCCTGTCTGTTATGATATTATGTGTCCCTCAAAAGCTCATGTGTGCAACAAAGCAATGACATTCAGAGATGAAATAATTATGTTATGAGAGCTTTAACTCTATCAGTGAATGAATCACCTGGTGGGAATAACTGAAGGCAGATAGGGTGTGGCTGGAGGAGGTGGGCATTGGGGGTGGGCCCTTGGGGTATATATTGTGTATGTGGCAAGTGGAGTCCCTTTCTCTCTCTGCTTCCTGACCTGCTTCCCTCTCTCACACCCTCTGCCACGATGTTCTGCCTCACCTCGAGCCTGGAGAAATGGAGTTGGCTGTCTATGGTCTGAGACCTCTGGAACTGTGAGCCCCAAAATAAACTCCTTCCTCTAAAATTGTTCTTGGCAGGTCTTTTGATCACAGCAGCTAAGAAGCTGACTCAAACACTGTCTAAAAGTAAAGTAAAAGGGACTCAGGCTATAGCTCAGAAGTAGCGGGCTCCTGAATTCAGTGCCCAGTAATACAAAAATAAATAAAAACAAGCCGTTTCTATCTCAGAATGCCACCTCTCTGCACATCCCCCAGTTTTCTGCCGCAGGACTGGAGTGAGCCGGGTTAGACAGATGTCAGGAAGACTTGTGCCATGGTGTCTGATTCTGAAGCTGAGCTCAACCGGGCAAGCTAAGATTCTGCAGAGAAGGAGTCAGAACTTTGAGTGGACTGAGATGGACATTTTATTCCTGAGGTCAAAGCCAGATAAGTGCAGTAGACTCTTGGGTCCAGGAGGAGGGCGTGCGTGAGAAAACCAGTTCTAAGGTCAGACGCCAGGAAAAGTTGGGGAGATCTGGAGTAGAGTGTGAATGCTTTCAAGGGAGTAAAGAGTGCATGATGCACAATAGAGGCTGGCCCTTGGTGGGACCACACTTCCTCACCCTGTGCCTGGGCTTGGGCATGTCCTCTCTAGAACTCCCCTTCAGACCTCGTGAACACCTGCTCCAAATTCACCCATTCCATGAAGGCCCAGGACATAGCTCTGCGCAAGGAGGCAGTTCCTTGGCCTTCTAAAGGGAGGTGCACCCAGCCCCCTGTCAATCCCCAGGACTCTTCCATCCCGTTATCATGGCTGCATTTGATAATCAGTTGTATGGTGATTGGTTTAGGCTCCAGTACCTGGTGGTAAGAATGGCAGCATCCTGTTTGGGAGCCATGTGGCCTCCGCCTGCCTCTTCCCACACGGAACTGCTCTGTCAGGGTTTGCTTTGCTCACTGCTCACGCTGGCACAGGCCTTCAAGAGAGCAACAGACTGGAGCAATGCTTTTCCATCAATATTCTAATCAGAAATATTTGTCTGAACCAACTGATTCATCCATCTCTGTGAGCTCAAAAACAGAAAGTTTCCAAATCCAAAGGTAGCATCCTATGGAAGCAGAAGAAGGAAAAGAATTCCC
Source organism: Callospermophilus lateralis (assembly GCF_048772815.1). Taxonomy (NCBI): domain Eukaryota; kingdom Metazoa; phylum Chordata; class Mammalia; order Rodentia; family Sciuridae; genus Callospermophilus; species Callospermophilus lateralis. The sequence goes on from NC_135318.1 coordinate 10,209,651, forward strand.
TGTCACCAAAATGAGTCCTCATAACTGACCCACAGAATGTAGTCCTGTGATTTCCTGAATTCCAAGAAAAAGACCCAGACTTCCCACATTCTTGCAACACAGGCAGCTTTGAGGAACAGATGCATTGGCCCAGCATACAAAGCCTTCCAAGATTGAAGTTCCAAGCTTGGTAGGGAAGAAGCTGTGGAATATTCATGATATTAGGAATGCAATTCTTCCAGGTGCTAAATGAGTGCTTTTTGACCCTTCTGAAGTTCCTAATTTATAAAATAGAGATGATGGGAATTAACTTGTAGGATACATTGTAAGAAAGATTTACACAGGACATCACTCCAACAAAGTAAGTAGTCAATGAATTTAAAAGTCATTTCAATAGCAAAGCCATATCATCTCACACACACATGTGCATGCGCACACACACACACATACTCACACACACACACACACACACACACTCATTCATACACACAACTAATATATTAAAATTATAATCAGGAATTTAATACATGTGCATGTAGGTGTGATTAGATGTGTTCCAAATTAACTAAAATCATTACAGAATATGTGATCTGAAATAATTAACTACTTTTGGAAATGTATTTGAAATATAATAGTGTCAAAATTCCTAATGTAATGTTCTCAAGAAATTCTGGATTTTTTTTTCATTAGAAAACAAAGTTATATGTCTGGGGATATATCTCAGTTTGTCTGAACCAACTGATTCATCCACCTAGCATAGCATGTGATTGGTTCTGGGTTCAATTCCCAGCCCAGCACTATAAAAAAAAAAGAATGAAAGAAGGACAAGAGAAAAGAAACCCTGCTGTTTAAATGCTGATACCTATCTTTTCTGAATCATTTCCCCTCATTTGAGGAAACTATGAGAAGAAAAACTTATCCTTTCTTCATAGTTTCTGGGAATTTTATTCCCCAGAACCCAAAGATTCATTTTACAAAAGAGATAATGAAAGATTCTTAACAAAGAAAGTAGAATGTATCATGATGTAAGATATAAATTTCCATATTTTCCACATAGTGAAAAACTCTACCTCAATCCCAGCAAATGGCCTTAGAGGAAAAATATAAAGCTTAGCATCAAGCATATTTTTTTTCAACTTTATTTAGCAATACTAAGCATTTTCTACTGATAAGGGTATTACCTATGTATTATCTAGAAGAATTTGCAAATTATTTTGCTGAAGTTAAGAACTTATTAAAGGTAGTGGCAATCATGCTCTTAGAATAGCAGGCACTAAAATCAAAGTGTAAATTGCCTTAGACTTCAGCTTCAAAAATACCCATTGGTAAATGAAAGAGATTATTAATAGCAAATCTTTTTTAGAATAAAAGGATTATAGTTACTAATTTCTATAAAAATTACTACTTTCTCTCTTGCCAAATTAATCCCTGAGAGATTTGAAACTGAAGGGAAAGAATGATTCTAAAATAGCTATACTAGCATAAATATGCCATATATATATATATATATATATATATATATATATATATATATATATATGTATTTGTCAAATTTTCATGATTACTGGAAGAGAGAAGAAAAACCAGTCAGTGGAGAGAAGCAGAGTACTTGGGAATTGGGGTCTGGATTCCTATTCTGAATCTAGACAATCTAAATTATAAAAATATTTCCAACAGAATTAATATGATAGAAATAAAATGCAGAGATAGAAATAAAATTGCTAAGATAAAAGTGCTTTAAGACGGGGGTGTAGCTCAATGGTGGAATGCTTTCCCAATAAGCACAAGGCCCTGGGTTTGACCCTCAGCACCTCAAAATTAAAAATCTTTATAATGTTTGATTTTTTAATTAAAAGAACTGGATTAACACAAAGCATATTTTAATATTGAATATTTTCTTCCACTTATAGGTATCTGGATCTGACACTGAGAAGCCCTTCCATAAATGTTTGTAGGAAGAGTGGATCACCCTAGTTCAAATATGGAAGGGCACTAAAGGCACCATTTCCCCATCACTTCACCTACATAATCTCATTTGTTTCTTCGAACAACCTGAGGTTTTAAACTGTGAGTGAATAGAGTGAGAGAGAGAATCAGGAACCACCCCAACAACACACACACCTAGAAACAGCACGGCTCTGAGCAAGCCTGGAACTCTGGTCAAGGAAAGAGATTATTAGCAGCAAATCTTTTTAGTAGCTGTGCCCTTTCCCTCACTCCAGGGACAGCACAGTTCTCCCCCAGAACCCAGTTCTGCAAGATGGCCCCCAACCACGGCCCTCGCCTCCAACTAAGGGAATCCGGGGACCTACCTACATTGCCTTCACTCCTTTCTAAAATCAGGGAGACAAGAGGCAGCTGTGGTGTAGTAAGGAAAGCACTGGGCTTGGAATCAAGTATTATTGATTTTGTTCCCAGATCTGAAAAGTATTTTCTGACCCAAATCACTTACCCTTCCTTTCATTACATCTGTTTGCTCTCTTGTAAAATGGGTCTGATACTAACTCCCAGGGTCAGTATGAGACAAGCCAGTCAGTGTGTGCTGTCACCACCTAACATGGCACACAGGATCCAGGAGGTGCGATATTAAAACATTTCTAAAGAAGGTGAACTCCAAATCAGGTGAGCCCCTGCTCTGCCGTAAGCAGTCCTCCTTCCCCACAATGAAGCCTTCAGCACGGACAGTGGTGGCAGAGAAATGGAGTGAGGAGGAAAGAGAGAAAGGTGGACAGGGCGGCCATGATCACAACACCCATCCAGAGGGATCGGTCCCAGACTGTGCATCTCCTCTGCTGGTGAAAATAAAACAGCCATTAGAGATGCTTTAAAGTATAGGGGAGGATGTGTGTAGGTTACATGCAAATACTATTCCATTTCATAAAATGGACTGGAGCACCCTCAAAGTTTGGTGTCTGTGGAGGGACCTGAAACCAGTCCTACACAGATACTGGGGGATAATATATATATTTATATTATATATATTACTTATATATTATATATAATGATATATATACATACATATATGTATACAGCTCACTTTAGTAAAATGTCTTTCTCTCCAATCTCTGAATGGAGTTCTTCTGCCTACTGGGACCAACTAATACCAAGTATCTGTTGTTATTATTTTTTTCAAAATTAATTGATTCTTTAATCTAAGATCTAAATATTATTTAGGAGAGTACTTCTTAATTTCTACAAGGTAAGACTCTATCAATATTGTATTTTTAATTGACTTTAGACTTGTAGAGACTCACAGAAATATGATTCTTATGCTTGTCTACTCAAAGGTGTTAGAGGATGTTCTCTGCCAAGATGAGAAAGTAGACCAAGCAAGAGGAATAGTGGGATCCAGAAGACGGGGAAACCAGCAGTCAGGAGGCAAGGAGACTTCCCTGATGAGTGAAAGAGAAAGTCCTTAGATGACAGTGGTGTCATCCAGAATGGACTAAGGGGCCACCAAAAGCTCTATAAATGATATATTTGCTGATATATTTGCTGAATTCAGAGCGGTTTTATAGGTTTTTTTGAAGAGTATGGAAAAATATGAGTGACAGGTACCTCCATAACTAAGCAAATGAAAAAAAATAAACAATGATAAACTAAAAGAAAAGTGGAATAAATTGTCATGAAAAAAATTAATATAGAATATAACATGGCTCAGGGCTGGGGTTATCGTTTAGTGGTTAGTGCTTGCCTCACATGCATTCGATCCTCAGCACCACATAAAATAAATAAATAAAACAAAGGGGGGAAAAGGAATATAACATGGCTCACCTGTGAGTGGTGTTTATATAACAATAATAATATGAACACTGAATATGGATTTAAACAAAAACTGGAAGATGGATGGGAGGGAAGAGAAGGCAGAAGCTGCACACAGGGAGGTCTCCCACCGCAGGAGAATGCTAGCCACCGTCCATGCACTGGTCAGCCAAAAATGGTACAATGAGCATATCGTCTGGGAACAAGGAGGTCAACACCAAAAGCAACAGCTCACAAAACTGAAAGTGGTTTATGCTAAGAAGCAAGAGCTCGGGGTGTAGGGGAGAAGGGCAGAGAATTGCTGTGTTATCATTATTGTTGAAGGCTCTAGGATTCTGTTTGGCTTATTAAATTATGTAAATATGCTATTTTGATATGAAGTTGAATGTATAAAATGGAAGAGTAAGAAAGCTAAGCCACTCAGCTTTCCCTCACAGATAACTGGCAGCAAAACAACAAAATTGTTCTGGGAAAAGCAAATCCACTGACACCGTAATATGAACTATGTACATGAATAGGCTCCTGTTTCTAAATCTCAGTGGTCTCCTAGTTCAGGGTTTCCCAAGAGGCTCTTTGGTCCTCGGAAGAGAGGAGAGCCACCTAACTCTTGCCCTCAAAAGTATCAGAGGCCTTGCTTCATTCATCCCAGCCAAGATGCCACACTGGAGATTAATAATACCGATGTTCAGTGTATTCCAAGTACCAAGCCATTATACATGTTATTAAATCTTTTTCAAATTTGATAATATGCTGCTTGAAATTTAAGAGCAGTTTTATTCTGTTTCTCGTAGCAATTTTTGCCTTAGTCATTCTCCCTCCCACACTCGATGCTTCCTCAGTGTTGTGGGGGAGGTTCCATAGCGTATATCTGGAAGCTTGTCCTAAGCACAACAAACCAATTAGCTGCTAAGAAACACACTGCAGAGTTCTCTTTCCCTTTTTGTTGACTCACATTCTGTGTGTTAATAGCAGCCCAGCCACACAGAGAGCACCCACTGTGTGTCAGTACCGCAGCTGCCTCAGCTACTGCACAGACCCTGCGGGGCCTCCCTGAGGGTACAGAATCCAAGCACCAGCCCTGCTAGAGGCAGAAGCCTGCGGACCATTAAAAAGGTAAAGCCACAGGTGTAAACACCTGGGGAATGGATCACAGTGAAAAGGACTGTCTTCACTGATGGTGGCCATTCTGTGGACAAGTTAGAGGCCCATTAATACCAGTGTTCTAATTTTTTCTGAGAACTCACATAAAGTTTGACCACACAACCTGAAAGGAAATGCAGGGCCTCTTATTCAGAGATTTCCAAGTGCCAGGTGGAGGCCTCCAGAGCTGTGTGCAGAGACTGCAGGGCCTCTGTGGCCCGGGGGAAGTGGGCAGTCAGACCACGTGACACAGGAGTCCCTGAGTGGTTTCTTTTCCCATCACTCTGTACACGGGAGAGCAAAGCCTCGGGGCAGGTGGAGGAGCTCACCCATGTCACCTAGCCAGCAGGTGGCAAAGCAGGGCCCAGAGCCAGGCCTGATCCCGCCTCCTCCTGGGCACGTCCTCACCACCGGCTTTCCTGCCTTTCTTATGTTAGGTGCTTTCGACTTATGGAGACTAAAACTGGACCCTTTCTAGAGAATTATGGAGATACTACTCTGCATTCTCCCCAAGGAAAGAAGTTTGATAAATTATTGAAATATCCACTTTTCTCTACTAAAACGTACACTACGTTTTTCTCTGAGTAAAATGTGAAAACACTTATTTTACTGAGCCATTTATAGGCACCATTTTTCTTCTTAAAAGCTTCCCTTCTCCTACATCCATTGCTTGGGAAACCTCAGGAGATATAATGAAACACTGATTGCCCCCGCTCTTGTCTTCCCTCTATTCGAATGATCCTACCACTTCACAATGACTGAGCAAGTCCCAATCCAGAAAGGTTCCTACATTTTTTTAAAGATACCATTGGCTGGAATGAGCACCAGCCTTTCAGCACATTAACTCCTGTGTTCTAGGTCTTCTGGTGGAACATCAGAGTGCAGCAAGAAGGTGGACTTGCTTGCCTCAGAGGGGACCCTCTGATTTCCCAGAGGGCAGCTTCAAGTGGATGGCAGTGGTTACAAATCAGACTTGGGTCCTTGGGAGGGAGGGAGGAGGAACCATGTGGAGGTCCGCTGGAAGGGTACAGGTCAGGCTCCTGGAGATACCGAGGGCCGCTTACCCTTCGTAGCACATCCCTGGGTTGAGTGCAGACACTTTCCTGGCTGGGCCAGATTAAAACCAAGAGTGATGCTGCCAGTTCAAAATAGCAGGAGTGATGTTGTGTTGAAATATGTTCTGAGTTTAGAATCAGAAGAACCTAAGCTCAGCTTCCCCATGGCCTACCAACTCAGTGGTCTCAGATAATTTAATCAAACTTGGCCCAGATTTCTCATAGACTGGAGGTAAGTAAGGACAATCTTTTTATTGATATTGCGAGGATTCCAACAGGTCATTCCTCTTAAATGCCAGCATGTGCCTGAGGATCCTCCAAGAATGTCAAACCTCTTTCTTCCTTGAGGAGAAAAGATAAAGAGCAGCCATTGGTGTTGCCAAGGAGATGTGGGGCAGCTTTTCCAATAAGACCCAGGAGGCACTCGGGAAATCAATCACCACAGATGGGCATCAGGACAAGGACCCATCAAGGAAGCTATATCAGTAAAACCATCAAGTTCAGATGGCAGAGAACAGGAGGGGTTGTCTGCTTTTCTATGGCTGCCTCAGAAGCCCCCTAAAGCCAAGCAGTAGAGCATCCAGTGGGTTATTATTTCTCAGGATTCTGCAGCTGGAGCTCATCTGGGGAGGCCGCTGGGTCTCACCTGGAGTCTTGTGTGATTCTGTCACCTGGTGGCCAAGTGGGCATCATATGGAGGCTGTACTTGGAAGCGAGAATGGCGGGGCCTCTCTCCCTCTCCTCCTGCATGGTTCTCCCACAGGAAGGTTGGATTTCTTACCTGGCAGCTCAGATCTTCCATAAAGCAGGCATTTCTGGAGAAGGAGGCAGAAGGTTCCAGGCTTTCTTAACACCGCAACTCAAAGCCCAAGGCCCAGACTTGCTCCCTATTTTATGGTAGATCAGATCCCAGGCCCCGTCCAACCCCATCAGGGGGACAGAAAAGCTGTCCAGGGAACTTTAGAGACTTCTGCCCAGCAATCCAGATGGCTGATGTCCACGCGGTAGCCACAATTGTGCACACAGGACATTTTCAATAAATAAATGTCAAGTGGCTGGATGAATACGTAAATGACTTCTCTTATTCTAGCTTACTTTTTTGGTTTTTTTTTTTTTTTTTTTTAGTTCTTAGTGCGATAAAATTGAGGAGAATTAACTCTGTGGCTGGCTCACCTGCAGAGGCTGCTTTGCAATTGCTGTCAGGCTCACTGGGGCGCTGACTTGGGAGATTTTCTACACCCCTTGAACACAACAGTGCCGACGTGTCCCTTGCAAGTTTCCACCAGAAACACTGCTGATTTTACTGCATGACATTTTAAGAGTGAATACAGTTTGAAGATCACGACCAACTTGGAATTTGGAATTTGGTGGTTCTGTTCAAAATACTTCTATCTATTCCTCCAGGGCCCTCTAAAAGGAAGGAGCCCACTTTCCTTACTCCCCAACCCCAGGTAACCAGCCAAGGTTCACTCTAGAAAATAGGCCAGCTGGGGGGAGCCTGCGATTTCAGGGCCTGGGGAAGGAGACACACCCCGTGTCTGTGGTTCTCCCACCTCCTCACTGCGAAAGCACACACTGCATCAAGGGAAAGCCGGCTTACAAGGACAAGAAGGGGGCAGGATCCTCCTCAAGGTATCAGGGACTGCAACTGGATGCCCCAGGAGAGCAGTTACACTGGGAAGGGGAGATGATGCTAGAACAAGGGACTCCCAAAAGTGTCCACATAAAGAACAAACAGAAATGAAAGTTCTCAGGCAAACATTGAATTACTATTTTTTTTTTTTTTGGATGGTTCCTGCCAGTTCTTAGGGAAAGACAATCTCTCTCCCATTTTCTGTCTCTCCCCTCACCACAAAACTATAAAACTCCACAGCCTAATGTCCACAAGGCCTCACTGGTCCTTCCTACCATTCCAGGCTTCTATTTACAAGATACAGACCCACACTCAACAAATATTTGTAGAAGACATAAATGCACAAATGACACCATCCATTTTCCCTCTAAAAAAAACAATGCCTGCTTCAGCCCTGCCAAAGGGCATCCTATGGTCAGCAATAAAAGGAAGTCCAGCACTTTTCCACTCGGCCCTTTTCCAGCAGGTAGCCCCTCCCTCCGCCGGGCGTGTCCAGCTCCATGAAGTTTCACCACTGACACTCCACTCATTCCTCATGGTCCGGTTGTAAATGTCCAGTCTACCAGCAAGTCTTCCCTAGTCTCTGCATCTGTAAAGGATTTTTTTCTTCCAAGTCACCCAATATGTTCACCATTACTTCTAAAATAATAACTCTATACCCGGTGTTTTTAATAATTTGACCCCATATCCTGAATGGTGAATCGGGCACCAGGGACTCGATTCAGAATGAGGTGAAGTCCTGGTCTCCAGAGTTCAGACTCTAGGAGAGAAAGGGAGGCTGGTCAACAGCCAGAGAGGGTCTAATAGGTGCACAACAAGGTAAACATTGGGTGCAGAGGGCAGCACAGAGGAAGGAAGGAAGAATTTTGGAGGAAAAGCAAACATCAGACTGTGAGAAGCGGTGACACCGGGGGAGAGGCATGGAAGGAAGCTGTGCCACACACACCACAGCACCGGGCTGCAATTCCACCTGCCAGGCAGGCCATAGACATCCACAAAAGGGTCAGTGACAGCCTTCAGATCTGTCTCAGGGACCTGAAGTTCATCTGCCAGGGTTTAAGCAGAGGAATGCCTCATTTCCGATTCATCTTTGTAATACTAGGATTAACCAACACAGGGCTAGAAATCACAATTACCACATGGGCATACAGTGAGTGCTTCCTGTATACTGTGGCAGTCACTGCACATTGCATTAGTCAGCAGGTGCTCAATAAAAGTGTATTCAGCTCTGGGTTAGTTCTCTCCATTAAATTAAAGGGAATTAAAGCTCCATCCCATCCAAACAGGGTGAAAATAGAAACCGGCATTGTAGCTTTAACAGAGAGACTTGGAAAATTACAAGTCCAGTGAAATATCGTAATGAAAAAAGATCAGAATGAAGGAGAGGATTTGATTATGTCTCAGCTAAAGGCCAAACCAGATAGGCTTGGGCAATGAAAAAAGGAGAGATGACTCTTTAAGTGGCAAAAGAGTTAGAGAGGATTTTATAAACACTTTAAGGGAGAAAAGGATAAACCACAAAGAAAAATGGGTCTCCTAATAAATGACTAGGAAAAGAGAATTAACAATAAATGAGAACAGATGAAATATTGAACTCATCTTTTGCAAGAAAAATGAGAGGAAATAACTTAGATTCTTAGCAAGTAATAAAAATCTTGCAAAATACTTAATAGGGGTAGAAATCTAGGGAGAAGATAGTCATTAAATTGAATTCATCATTTTTAAATAGACAGCCCACAGCCCTCACAAGGTATCTCCAGGAGGGATCGGCTCCGGGTTAGTTCTCTCCTTCTTCAGTTATGGCTCCTAAAACACTGACCTAAGGACACACTAAATAGTCATAGGAACTGTGGTCCCACACGGAGGTGCAGGCCTGGACGGCGCAGCCCTGAGCTGGGGTCTTGAGACACCGTCTGCCAACAGAGCACCTCTGAGCTCCATGAGTCTCTCTGACACCCCTCCAATTTCTGAATCCCAGTTTCCTTTCCTCCACAAATTGGGAGCGCTGATTAAGGCAGCCATAAATTGTTTTTCCCTACTAACTTTGCATTTCTCATATTTTGTATTCCTGATATTGTCTGTAAAAGGAAGTAAGGGGAGGAAGAGAGAGAAAGCAACACTATGTGATATGTATGTACATATATATGTTAAAACACACACATAATCTATATCATATATAATATATATGGGATTTTATCTGCATAAACTTTGGAAAATGGTCTGCAACATTACTGTGAATCTGGGGATTCTGCCTCCTTGAGTCCTTGCTGATTACAATGTTGATCAACACAGGGCTCAAAGCTGCTGAAAACTGAGGCTCTGAAAGGCTGGGGAAGGGCAGGGTGTAGACCAGGAAGTCGGAGGCTGTGAGGAGAGCAACCCAGATTGGAGTCAGGAGCCAGGCAGCCGGACAAGCATGACCCCAAAGCCACAGAACCCAGGGGGAAGGGATCACAAAGAAGAGAATTCTTACTGGAGTAAATTAGCTGTTCTGAGGAAAAGAAGTGAAGTAGGAGTTTATGTCAGAGGATCAAAGGAATAGCGGGTCACATGGTCAAGAACCGACCCTGAAAGGGAGGCCAAAAGAAGCCAGGAAGCCACAGTGGGAACCAAGGACAAAGGCCAGTTCCAGTGAAAATCAGCTTTTGTCGAAGACACTGTTGATGAACGTGCCAATGAGTGGATAAATGAGTGTGCGAACACACCAGGCCTTCTCAACACAGTCCTGGTCTTGCCTAAAAAATATGGGTGATCGCTGTATTTTACAATTCTTTTCTAGTGATGGCATAGCCTCTTGAGGACTGTACAGGCAAAGCCAAGTGCAGATGACTAAATCCAGACACTACAGCCACACGCAATGTCACGGAATCTCACAATCCTGGATCCAAACCTCTTTATTTATTTATTCATGTTAACTTGTGGAACAAGCTCTGCAAATCATAGAAACCAGAAACTGGTGAAGTTCTATGAAAGCATGTCTTTCTCCTAGTGTGGGTCAGAGCCTCATGTGTGGGAAGACACGCCCCAGGTGACAGAGTGAGCTGACGCCGCCACTTGGGGAAAAGCTGCTTCAGCGTGACAGTCACCACTTTGAAAGAGTACCTACCGTGTTGTTGGTGTACAGTTGGAATCCACTAGGGGAAGAGGCACCAGGGGGTGAGGCCTATGAACAGGTGGGCAAGACCACCATCCTCAGAGCCAGCTTCTCACCAAGATGGAAATGAAGCACTGGGTGGAAAAATTTCACCTTGTACAAAAATCACAGAGCTCTTTTTATAAATGCAAACTAATGATCAAAGTCATGGTTTCAAAGGAATTGAGAGAAGAAGTCAACGCTGGAGGTCAACACTGTCTCAACGCTGAGAAAACCAAGGTTCAGGGGAGAACTCCTGTCGCCTGTGGCATGGTCACATCTGATGGGATGCTAGGCAGTTGGCAGCCAGGAGGACAGAGCCCCTGGCTGCCCAGGAGATCCGGGGCAGGGCTGGCCACCACCTTCAGGGGGCCGCTGAGCTTCAACTCATTAGGTGGTTCAGGCGCCCCCTCCTGACACTCCGAGAAACGTGGGCATTTCTCCATCTCTGCCTTAACTTTGCTTTATAATCCTATGTACTTTCCTCTAGAGCAGGAGCTCTATAAAGACAAGGACTGCGTCCCAGTAAATGGTGTGACAGCAGTGAGTACTCGACAGATGTTTGTTGAATAAATAAATGCGCTAAGTGAAGATTCCAAAAACAGGCTATCAAAGACCCAGGCTGTAGTAGTGAAACCAGAGCCCGGAAACTTCCTGAAGAGCCCTCCTGTTCTCATGCCACCCAGCACCCATCTACCTCAGCTGCTGGGGAACTGGTGGCCCTGCTGTCCTCTCTGTGGGCTCCTCAGGGAATCAGCGAGGTATCCAACAGCTTGGCAGCCATGAAACAAGCAAACCAACATCCAAACCGCAGACCCATGTATCTGCCTCCTCCATTCATCTTGAACTCAGTGGCACATTGGGAAAGTGACTCAGCTGAAGTGCTTGAAATCTGGGGATATTAAATGACACTGGTCCTAATGAGAGCAATGCAGACTGCACATGACTCATGCATGTTCTGGGAGAGGGGAGGGTGGAATGATGGTGATCCTGGAGCAGATGGCTATCTGCTCCATGGAATGCCTTTAAAACTAAGTCCTGCAGAGACCCAAAGCCCATTTCCCCAAGGGGCTTTATCTGAGGACTCATCAGAAAAGTTCTGTCTCTAAACTCCCAAGGCACGTTCCTCCCTGACCACCTTTGTCAGAGTGAGTTCACACGCTGATGGGTTTGCATGTGAAGACTGTGAGCTTCCTGAGGGCAGGGGAAATTCTAGCCCTTCTTACACCTGCTCCCAAACATGGTTTCTAGAATAGTCGACCCTCCAGGCATGTGAGTAGCAGCCACAGCAGTAACACTCAGCTGCTCTTGGTGGCAGCCCTGGGATTCTGTCAGGGCTTTGCACAGTTTCTGTCTTCCTGTTTCATGTAATACTGAAAGCAACTCCAAACAGTGGGTGCTCATCATCTCTATGTTGCAGGCTTAGCCTCTTACAGGTGAGAAGCTCCGAGAAAAGATATGCAAGATCGAAATAGCTCGTGTAGGAGAGGCCGAGCCAGGTTCATGCTCAGTCTCATTGTCACCAGACCTGTTCTCTTCCCGAGTGAATGCATGGGCTCAGCTCCTGCAGGCACCGAAAGGCTGACACCACCTGCAATGTGAGACCAGGTCCATAGGACATGCTGTTCCTGGAGACCCACCTTTATTCTCAATTGCTCCCACACTGCTGCCTCGTGCTTCCCTAGAATACTGGGGAATCCAGAGTTCAGAGACCTCAGAGATAAATCAACTTGAAACCTAAACCCTGAGGTAGCCCAGCCTGCCCAGTGTCCCTTGATGAATTCAGGGCAGAACAGGGCAAGCAGCCTGGTGGCCTTCAACATCACCACACTGGGGACCAGGCTTCCAACACATGAATCCAGAGGGACAAACCACATCCCAACCACAAGTGAGTTCATGCTTATGGCCTTCCTGTGGAGGGGGATTAGAGGAGTGGCCTTGTCCCCGATGCACTTGATCCTGTGCCTCGTCACTGCCCGCTCTGACCCAGTGTGCCCTGGAAACCCAGGAAGTCAAAATTCACCTCGTCTCCTGGGACCTAGTGAGACGTGGAGTCTCCAGACCAGCCCCCTGCACCGTCCCTGGCTGTCACCTTGCTCATTAGTTCGTCCCACCCCACACAGAGGCCCACCCAATGTCACCTGAGTTCCAGGAACACGCTTACTGAAGCCCTTCACTGTCCCTTTGCAAGGGTCACATTTTCACATAAACACAAAACCAGAATAAAACACAAAGAAGGTTTTTTTTAAGTTTGGGGGGTTTGTTCCACACATGGCACAACACTAGAAAGAGCACCGTGGCTGGCTTCCTCTGGTGGGAGTTTGGTGTAATACCCCATTATTACGAGGATTCAATGGAGCTGAATCCACATGAAGTGGCTGACACTCGTTAGATAGTCAGTGACGAGTGGCTCTTTTTTTATCCTTTAAGCTTCCTTCTAGACAAAGCTCAGCTGCAGTCACTTCTCTAAGCCCTTCTGAGCACCTTCCTTCGCTCCAGCCCAAATTATGAAAATGTTCCTGGGACACTCAATTTTTTTTGACAGTGAACACATTCTGACCTTTAGTGGCATTGTGCACCTTTAAGTCAATGGAAGGAAGCTGTCTCTGCCCCTTGCTTGTCACAGGTGAGTGATATGGGACAGGAGAGGCTGGACACCTGAGGAATTTCAGGAAACAGGTTTGTTGACTGCAGGGTGCAGAGAGGGCTATCGTCTAAGATTCTCTGAACAAAGATTTTGGTAATTCTTTGAACTTCATATCCAGTGGCAGGGGAGGGCTTGGAGGTTCACATGACAAGTGCTCTCTGTTCCATCCTCCAGACCAGACACAGGGGACATAAGTGTTTACCAAGAACACAGAGAAAATATCTTTTTTGTACAATAAGCTTGCAGACTGCCTCTGTCGCACCTTTTGTGTGCAAACCTGGCATTTACAAGAAAGAGGAAACTACCAACCACAACCACCTCTGCAGACATCCTGCTGATCTGACAAGAGGAGAAGCTGAATTATGACAAGGGTCTTTTGAGTGGGGGTCTCTGTATTTCATGAGTAGAGTTGGATTGGACTGGAGAGGTTGGGACTTGACATTGCTCGCTCAGCCTTGAATTCTCTCTGTATGTGTGACCTCTCTCTGTATCTGAGCTCACTTGTCTACACTTCAGGACAGGGATACGAGAAAAGAGGTCTTTGTCCCAGAGCTGCAGTTCTCAAAGCATCCTCCTCAAATCAGCACCATCTTCATCATCCCCTGGAACTTAGCAAAAATGCAAAAACTTAGACTCCACTCCAGACTTACCAAATCAGAAAGACCAGGGGTGGAGCCCATCGTTAGTTAAATGAGTGCCTTTAAAAATGCAGAAAAACATCTGCACCCTGAGAACTCCAAAACTCCACGCAAAACCCCACGTGTACGTGCCCAAGCTTGCAGGTGCTCCTCCTGCAGGACTGTGCTTAGCCTTCTGTCTTCTCCAGGTTTCTCACCCTTAAGAAGAGGCCCACAGCTCTGAGTCGGCTTTACCCTAGGCTTCCTTCTTGATATGAAATGCCAAGAGTCTTACCAGAAAGAAAAAGAATCCGTAACAATTAACATTGTTAATTTCCATGCTGATTGGTCAGAGGAACACAAGGGACAGGGCAATAGGCCAACAAGGAGTCCAGGAGGGAAGAGCATGTGTGCAAGTCGGCTGACCACTCTGAAGATGGGATTAGTCCCAGACCTCTGTCCCTCCCAACATCCTGATGCCACCGTCCCTTCCTTATCTCAAAAATCATAACTTCTCAGAGTAGGCAGGGTCATCAGAGTCCATCTGAGGTCCGTTTATGTATTAGGACCGCCTGGGGGATTCCAGGAAGTACTAGAGCTGAAGCCCACTCCCAAACACTCCTACAACAGTGTTCTCAGACAGAGTCTGACCATCTCTTCAAATGATTAAGGTCCTTCAAATGATTCCGAAGTATAGTGCCAAGTAGGAACCGCTAAGGCTCAGGGAGTGTTTCTCAAAAAACTATCTTCTGTCCCCACCTGCCCTGGGACAAAACCAGGTCATTGGCCTGTCAATGAGCAACATCTGCTCTAAGCGGGTGGCGGAGTCCAGGGGCCCAGGGAGCAGGTCTGGGAATGAGAACTGGATTCAGTGAGTACAAACCTTCTCTGCCATTGGATAGCTCTCTAAACTTGTCAGAATCCCACGATCTCTGTGAGCTCAGCTTCTTGGCCAGGAATAAATAGGGTAGTTCTAGCTTCTCACATGCTTTTGGGGGCAGGCATCAGATAATCATGCAAACGGGGCTTTGTGACTGGTGAGCACAAGGCCAAGGTATGGGGATGAAAGGATGTGCCAGGGAGGGGCACTGAGGAAGTTTCCACTTTCCAAGCAGGAAGCTGGCGACAAGGTTGCCCTCTGAATACAGGGCAGGGAAGGGCGGGGCCCACATAGCAGCAGCAGCTCCAGGGTGGTTGGGGGACAGCTCAGTTGAGCTGGTGTCTTCCCCGGCCTTTGGGAGCAGGGAGCACTAAGGGGTTAACTCTGGCTGCCAGGCATCCCTGCTGCTGGCAGGATTGTTTTTGCTCTGGCTAATTAAAACCAGGTGCATTTGCTTGCTTGGGACTTGCACTGGGAGCTTTTCTGGGGCCTGGTTGCCCTGGAGACTGCCCTCTCCATGGGTAATCAGGTTAGGGAAGCGCTCTGGCTTCATTTGCATAAGAGAATTTGGGTTTCACCTGAGGTTCATAGAAAGAACAGAAAAATTATACGTGTGCTTAGTTGTTCTCCGAGAGAAAATGGCTTGATTGAAAAGATCTCAGAAAAGGCAGAAAAGGCATAAAGAATGAGCGCGGCTCCTTCAAAGGGCCCGTGGGGAGAGCCGAGGCTGTAGAGCCAGCAGCTTGGGATTCTGATTCCAGGGCTGCCACTATCCTCTGGCCTCGCACAGTAGGCAAAAAGTGCACCACGTGCCCGGTTGTGTGCTCTCTCCTTTAAGTCTGTGCCTTTATTTCCACGTGAAAAATGTGACTATTGCCTGCAAATCGGATCAATTGCTCCAAGTCATTCCACCAGATAAGGAGGAGCACAACTCAAACCCAGTTCTCCTGGCCTTTGCCTCTCGAACATGCTGCTTTTCTGCTCTGAGCCTCAAACTCTTGCATAAAATGAAGAGGTTACACCTCTCTAGCTTCTGTCTTGCCCTGTGGATCTATAACACCAGCCCATTCTACTGCTGCAGAGTAGAGTGTTTTCCTGCAGTTCCATCTGTCTTGCCACCTCAAAGCCAAAGTCCCTCTGCGAACCCAAGCCTGGATTTTCTGACTCTGAGCTAAGGAGAGAAGGGGGTAGTTGAAAGATACTAGGGAAAGAGAGAGAGGAACCTGAAACAGCTACTCAAAAAGCTTTAATTTGATTTTGAGTTTGTGTCGGGCAGATTGGAAGCTGGCATGTGGAGTGGATGATTTGGATGTCAAGATGAAGCCAAGAACTTGATTTATAGTGGCTAGGATCTGTGTCCAAGGATTTAACATCTGATTGTCCCCCCACTTTTTAATTTATGGCTCTCGAGCCAATTTAATTGGATTTGTCTTCAGTGGGGCTAACTGTTTATTACCATTTGAGAAAGCAGGCTTTCAAAATTATAAGAGCCTTCAAAATTGTATTGGGGATAGTGAAGAATCGGAAGATAAGAATTCCAATACTCCTTGGTAATTTGCCCACACAGCATGAAGCCGGGGAGACAGGCTCAAGTTAGTGTATTACCCAGAATGACTTGGCTGGATTGCAACTTTGGAGAAGTTGAGCAAAATCAACTTCTTTTTTCCCAAGTCAATCACTTGAGGATTTGAAAACGTGTCTCTGTGTTCCTTCGTTTGAACAAAGAAACTCAAAGTTACCTTTTTGAACCTTCCCCTCAAATTTAGCTTTCAAGATGTTGTCGAAAGTAAAGTTTCCAACCATCTACCAGCTTTTCAAGATCACTCAACTTAGCTGTCACTCAGAACTCTGGAGGAGCTGTGAAGAAGTGGAAATTGCACTGGTCCTGAAGCAGAAAATGTGCCTTTGTTCTTATCTCCCGCCTATTTGACCTTGAACAAGTCACTTTACCATTGAATTCAAAAGTTTTCTCCCCACTCTCACAGAGTAGCACTTCCCCTGTGTGCCTGGGAACTTCCATTAGGATCCGCAGGGGTGGCACGAGAATGCCACACAGTATTTCCGACACCAGCGGTGCAGGAAGGAAGTGACTCCCTGGGAGAGGTACATGGGCTGTCGCAGGGTAGGACAGGACAACCGTGGGGTCTGAGAGAGAAGCTCACCTAAGGTCATGCATAGCCCATCTCCGCCATTGGCCACTCCCCCGTGGCCTTTGATGCAAAGCTCCTTCTACTACAAAGTGGGAGTGAGATCTCAACCATTTGCTGACAAAATTAAAGAAAATGATTTAAATCCCAATAGTTAACACTCAGTAAGAATTCGGTGAAGTTCCCTTCCCTGGTACAGCAGTAAATCACCCAAATTCTATAGCTGAATTATCTATCTCAAATCCCAGCTTCCTAGCTGTGTGGTCCTGGATAAGTTACCTAACGTCCCTGAGTCTCAGCTTCCTCTTCTAAAACGGAGAGAATTATAGGGTCATCATGAGGAAAGAAATGAATATATTATTTGAAAAGGGCTTAGAGAAGTTGCTGAAAATAGTTAAGTGCTATATATCCTACCATAGTAATAAAAATTTGCTCAAACCTCTGCTTTACTCGGGCGGCATTAGTAAGTGCAATTATTTCTAGGAAAGGCTGACCCTCAACTTCACCTTTCATTATCTCACCTCAAAAGTGCAATTATTTCATTCTGGAAAATCTTCCCCAACATGCATACACACGTGTGAATGGAAGAAGCTCAGAACCGAAGTGTCCTATCAGCTCAGGGCTGTGCCGGATGACTCCTGGCTTCAAAGGAGACAGAAAGCCTGGGCCCAGACATGGGCCAAACCCTCTCCTTACTCTTCTAATGTAGAACCCTCCTTTCTTGTTAGTCATTGCAAACTAGGAGGCCAGCCTCTGCCAGGCCCTATTTCTCTATGTGTATCGGGACATTCCCCAGCATGCATTTATTTTTTAAAATATCCCTTTACCAAGTCAATTTAAGGGTCCCACAGCATTTTCTTGCTACAGGGGAATTTTTTTAATCTAAAATGATGGTAGAGGCCACAGTTTTCCTCGATTCCTACTCCACATCCTGGTCTGGAACTATTTTATTTTTAACAACACAAGACACAGACTGAAAATTCCCAAGAGCCTTTCCAAGAGCAATTTCTCATTTCCTGACCCTATAAATTTATACTCTTAGCATAGAATCGTGCTAAACAGTTTCTTTTGAAATCAGGTTAATAGGAACATGAAATGATGGGGGAAAGTTGAAAAGAATGAACACAAGACCTTTCACAAAACCTGTTGATAAGAGGCTGCATCTCGTTCATGAGAATCAAAGGAAACCGCTCATGGGCACTGAACTATTTAATTCATTAATTCACAAATATTTATCGAGTACCATCATGTGCCAGAGGCTGCGATCGGCCCTGGCATTTAGAGTCCACTGGAAAAGGACCCACAAGAGCAGAACCTGGGCACATGCTATTGGAGGAGCGTGGGGAGGGGTCACAGTCCAGAGCTGGGCGCCCCTCACGACTCTCTGAGAGATGTTCAGGGAGGCCACCTGGAGCAGTGACCCAAGGAGTTCATTAAGGACAAGTAAGGACTAGGCAGAGGAGGACAGGGTCTTGACCACAAAGACACTTGCAGGCCTGAAACCAAGGCCTGAGGTCAGGGGGAAACATGGGGAGTCTTCTGGGAGGCGGAGAAGAAACCAGACAGGAAAAGTCAGGGGTAGACTACGGGGGGAATTCCTACCCTGGGAGCTCCCGGGAAAGCCATGGATTTCAAGCAGGGAGGGATGCTGTGGTCTGAATGTGTCCCCCAAAGGTGTGTGTTGGAAACCTAACCCCCAGAGCAACACTGTGAGAGGTGATCCCCTGGAAGGTGTCTAGGTCATGGGGCCCCCGTATGCCAATGGAGTAGTATTGACTATAAAGGTGTCACCTCTCTCTCTCTCTCACCCAGGTGCTGCCTTCCAACATGGGATTGTACCTAAGAAGGCCCTTGCCAATGTGGGCCTCCAACCTTGGACTTTCTAGCCTCTAGGCCTAGAAGAGACGAATCTCCATTTGTGTAAGTTACCTCGTCCCAAATTCTGTTATGGCAGCACAGACCGTATTCAGGAGCACACTGAGAGTAGTGCTGGAGGAAGTGGGGATCGCTGAGTGGAGGGCATCAGGCCAGGAAAGGGGCCCGTTAGGGAGGTTCTGCAAAGACCATGCAGAGTGCTGAGGGCCAGGGAATCGACAGCAGCCAGGAGGTGGAGGTGGGGGGCAGAAGAGCTGGACAGAAGAAAGACTGCAAATTGGCTTGTCTAAACAATGCCACAGGCTGAAAGTGACCTGGAGCCTGCCATTCAGAGATGCACAGGTCCCATTGGTCCTCAGGTACAGTGTGGTCCAGCAAGGTGGCACCCTCTGCTGGTACAGACGGGGCGGTGTCAGGCCATTCAAGGCCGCACTTAGGGCCAAGTGTGAACTTGAGGATCTGGATCTCAGCCTGTTACAAAGAGCCTGGGTGAATGTCGGGGACATGTCTCCAGGGCTGCTGTGCCGGGCACTTGTGGGCCATTAGGGCTTCAGAAGGTGAATATTTTGAGGAGGTGGTGTGCTCATCGTGGGCACGTTGAAGAGACTGAATGTGAAAAGTCTGACAATGAGTACTTGGGTGTGGGTGGGTGTCTGGAAGTTCAAGTTAGATCCACCCTCCACCTGCTGGGAGTCTTTCTCTACATGCTCCCTACTCAAGGCTTTGTTTACGCCACCAGGTGTGAAGGTGTTTGTTATGTAGCAAAACCTCACTGATACAGTGGCCTCACCTAGAGGCAGGTCAGAGAGAAAGACGCAAGTCAGGCTTTCCAGGCCATGCTGGGAACAGCCCTCAGGGGAACTCATAGGAAAAGGGAGGCTGTGGGTGGTGAATTAATTCCTGTGTTCCTGTTTTCCTAGATACTAGCATATTACCAAAGGTTTCTGTCTTTACGTCAACTGGCTCTTTTGGAAGGAGTGTTTAACCAAAGCGAGTTCAGAGTTGAGAAGTAGTGTGGCCTGGTGCTTAAAGGCTGCAGATGTGGGGTCAGAAAGAGCTGCATGTGAACCCAGTCTATGTTTTCCCCTTCTGAGCTGTGTGACATGGCACAGATTACTTAACCTCTCTGAGAGTTCTCTTTTCCATCCATAAATTGAGGATAATAGTAATACTATCAGTTTGCTCTGAGATTCAAATTTCCAATGGTGTTCCTGAGATTTTGTTTGTCTCTTCTCTCCCACCAATCCTGATTTATGATACAAAACAAATCCAGGCCTCTGTCTCATCTTGGATCCCCATATGTGAAAAGATATATTTCAGTTAAAAGATTTCTATGCCCCGTCTACCACGAACATTCTAGGAGAGCAACATAAAGGATGCAAACCTATTAGGCAAGAACATTCTGTGAATTTCTTAAAGGACTTTAAGTAAGTGTTCTACAGCTGTGCAGGAAGTTTTCACTGTTTTCTTGATTCTTCTTTTTCTCCTCCTCTTAAAACAATCACAGAGCTACTTGTCAGTACCAAGATAAAGCATATCTCATCTAAGTTATGTCCTGCTGACCATCTGTTGTGTAGCATAGCTAAATATCATGCCTCGATTGCTCTCTCTCTCTCTCTCTCTCTCTCTCTCTCTCTCTGTGTGTGTGTGTGTGTGTGTGTGTGTGTGTGAGTGTGTGTGTGTGTGAAGGATGGCACCATCAAGGCTGAATGGAGATTCTTCTCACTGTAACCACTGTGACTCTGCCCAGCAATCTTGCCGCTAAGCCTGTAGGATCATTTATTAGCTCCTCCTGGTTGTCTGGGCAGATACCTGTGTTCAGATGGGCTCCACCCACAGTCTCAGAGTCTGAGGTTGCCTTCTTCCGGTTGAAACAGTGAAGCAGACAGTGACTGCATATAAACAGTGTTTAGGGTTCTTTTCTGCAGCCTATTCCCAACTCCCTGTCCAGAAGGTGGGCCAGATTAGAACATCGTCCTTCTTTATCATCCATGAATAATACTAGAAAGCAGAACCTCACATGCAGTTTTCAATATTCCTACCGGAAATCAGCCATGTGCTGACTGGATCCAGGGCAAGAAGTTCCCCGGGTTTGATGGACATACAGCCAGAAAATTCCACATAGGTGCATTAGGTATATTGCTGAATAAGAAATACCTAAACCTTAGCAGCTTAAAACACACGTATTATCTCACATGCTGTGGGCCAGGAGTTGGGAGGGACTTCCCCAGCTCCTTGGCTGCATTTCCTCCTGGGGCTACTGTCACAGCCGGGTTCCATCAAAGGCCTGATTGGGGAGGAATCTGCTGCTGAGTTCACACACACGAGGTTGTTATAGAATCCAGCTCCTCAGTTTCCTTCTGCCCATTGGCCCAAGGCCACCCTCCGTCCTTGCTAGGCATCTCACCAACACAGCGTCTTGGCTCATCAAAGCCAGCCAGGGAGAGAGCCTACAGGCCAGATGAATGTCACAACCTCTGGAACCTATCACAGAGGGGCCATTCCATGAGGCAGCGCTGTGGCCACCCTGGATAAGGAATGCCTTTTTGCAGTTCACCTGTCCCCTTTTACACAGGAATGTCACGTGCACTAACAATAACCCTGAGTCCAAAAGGCACCTACCTAGGGAGACAGGCAGCTCCGCAAGTACGGTCAGGTGGGGTCAAATGAGCTGGAAAGTACACACTCCATAAAGGCTCTCATGTCCTTTGTCCCCAGCCCACCCTTGTGACCCCTCAGATTCAATATCCTACAAGTAAATCAGATGTGCAGCACCCAAGTTCTAGCTCCTTCCTTCTGAGAGGGGAGGGGGCCTCAGACCTGTGAACTTGTTCTCATGACCAGTGCTCAGCCCCGGAGAACAGCCCTGGGTGACTCTGGGTAATGGAGAGGGATGCTCTCCCTGGAGGGCGTCTCAGATTGCTGAGCTGGTCCCTCCCCCCATCTCCCAGGGTCATTTTACCCACATTCCAACCTCAACTCGCTTTCCGGTTTCTTGTGCCTTGTTCATTGAGCGGTTCCTGAGCACCTGCTCTGGCCCAGGCTCTGCACTGGGCACTGCTATGAGTCAGGAAATGAGGTCCTTATCCTGGAAAGAAAGAAATCCATGCAATGAAATCAATGCGACAGCTTCTCCTACGTGACTCAATCTGACCTGGGCACGAAGAGTTGGGACAACAAAGAAGAATATTGTCAGAAAAGGATTAGGAGAGGAAGCCATGTTTGGTTTGAGTAAAGTCTTTTAAAAGACTTTAAGGTGATAAGTTTAAAATACTACCAAAGTTTCCCCTTATCCTCAGGGGACATGTTCCATTCAGGGGAAGGCTGAAACCCTTCATAGTCTAACCCCTACATTTATTCTTTTTTCCAGTACACATGTACTTACGATAAAGTTCAATATATGCATTCGATCCAGCATGAGATGTATAGCAATAACTAATAATAAAATAAAAGAATCATTACTGCATACTGTAATAAAATTCCCAGTATCACTACCCGTGTGCTTTGGAGCCATTATCAAGTCAGGTAAGGGTCACCTAGACCTCAGCAGTCCCGAGCACAGTGATCCACCTGACAACCAGACAGCCGCTCAGAGACTAAGGAGCACATGGTTTACACTGTGTGGTTGCCCCAGACAAAGGGATGGTTGGCATCCCAGGCAGGGCCCAGGGGCCTAGTCTCATCGAGCGACTCAGAATGAAAGGCAACTTAAACCTGTGAATTTTTTAGTTCTGGCATTTTCTGTTCAGTGTTTTCAGACCACAGTTGACCAAGGGTAAATGAAATCAAAGAAAACAAAATTATGGTCAAGGGGAGAGTACTGTACTTGGAGCAGAGAGACGATGGTGCGGAGAGGCCAGGAGGGCCAGGGAGGGTCATCTTAGCAATTCTGGCTTTGCCCCAAATTGCAAAAGCCCAGTGCCACAGAGGAGAGGAGCTGAGGACCCCCTGGGACCCTTGACAACTCCACACCTGTCGTGCTCTTGAGGACAGTCTCAGCATGACGACCTCGGCACTTCAGAAATGCCACCATGGCCACAGTGGGTGTCGGGATGAGACAGGACAGGGATTCAAGCTGAGGGCTAGGGGCAAAGCTTCCTCAGTGACCCAGGATGGAGGAGAGGTGTGGATGGGAGAAATGTCAAGAGGCACAGAGAAGTGGCCTGGACCGAGGCAGGAGGAGTTGGGATGCAGAGTGGTGGCAGGAAGGAGTGACTGCCACAGTCTCCGAACCTGTAGACAGAGGAAGAAGGGTCCCAAGGTCAGCGGGAGGAAATCATGGCACCACATTCCAGAGTAATCCGTGCAGGAGGCTCTGCAGCTAGTCCTGCCTGCAACTCACCACGGTTGAAGCCGACAGTGGTGGTCACCAGTGCACACCTGTGACAGGTGCACTCACAGGTCTAGAGCTCAAGGTAGACGTCTGTCTTCACAACTTGCCTAATGCCGGTAGTCTTTTCTTCCAGACAGGATGGTGTTAGTTCTGTTCATCCAAAAGTTTATGGAGTCTTAGTAATTAAAAATTAAAAATTACTAAGACTGGGTGCCTTAAACTCCTGGAATATATTTCTCAAAAATGAATGTCTGCATTTTGTTTCTTGACTGTTGCAGCAAATGGAAATGAGGTTTCTCTCATTCACCTATGAACCAGGCAGCTGTGATGCCATTTCCAAGCCACCAGGAAAATTAAGTTGCTCCTGAGCATGAGGTGCCTGTCAAGTACAGAGGCAGATAAGGGATGACCCAGACGCAGGGGACCATCTTTGCCGCCGTGCATTGTGAGAGAATATATGATTTGCAAGCTTCAGAAGTCATCCTTCCAAAGCACACTTGGCTGGAATCCAGGGAATGTTCACACATAAAACCACAAAGTATAACTGCTATTATACATTTTGTACGACTCACCTCTGTTTTAATGACAAATGTGGCCGCTAAAAGTATCTTCCCTATCAAATCCACCCCTGTGACCTTTTTAAAATAGCCTGCCACTCTTCATATTCAAAGTGTTGATTGACCATCTCCTACATTCCAGGAACTCAGAGAGGCACCTGTGTTACCAGCTCAAAGGTCCCTGCTCTAATTAAGCTGCTACCTTGGAGATTGAGCATGTTGAACTAATAGTACCTCCAAGAATGAACACTTCTTAGCTAACATGAGCAGTAAGTAAAATGACCAGGTCAGTGTTTTACCAGTTTAGTAGACTGGTTGCAGGACCCAGTGACTAGATAGCAGAGACTCTGGCAGGGAAGATGTGGCAGAAGAGCACAGGCTATGGACCAGACTGTGTGCTGTGATTTACCTGTGTGTACTTGACTAAGTTGCTTTCCTTTGGTGTACACTGGTTTTCCCATCTGTGAGGTAAGGAGGAGGGCTGGGTTTAAGATCATTTAAAATTTGATAATGGTGGGAGAAGAGATCAGGGAAGTCCAGCACGGAGGGGACTAATACTTCCTGTTGGGAAGTATTAGTCAGCCCAGGCTGCAGTAACAAAACACCAGCTGAGCAGCGCAAACTCCTGGAATGTATTTTTATAGTCTTGGAGGTGAGAAGTCCAAGACCCAGGTGCCAGCAGAGCTGGTTCCTCCTGAGACCTCTCCCCGTGGCTAGCAAAGGCTGTCTTACTGTGTCCTCTTTTTCCCTACACATGCTGTTTCCTGGAGTCTCTTTCTTGTTATCAGGACACTGTCTTATTGATCAGGCCCCACTCTTATGACCTCTGTTATCCCTAATTACCTCCTTACGAGCCCTGTCTCAAATACAGTAATTTGGGGGGTTAAGATTCTACTTAAAAAAAATTTTTTTTTGGGGGGGGAGTACAATTTCATCCACAACCAGGAGATGGCAGATTTTTTTGGAAAATGGTTGGCAAAGGGTCTGGTTACTGGAAGGAGATATAAATTAAAACTGATCTGATCATTTTACTTACTGCTCATGTTAGCTAAGAAGTGCTCATTCAGTTATTCACTGGTCTCTCATTCACTCTTTCGTTCCTTCATTTTTTCTTCCTCACTAAAAGACAATCCTGTGCCAAGCCAGGATTGGTAGATATGGCCAGCCTCTTCCTCTCAGGAGCTTGTAGTCTTTGGGAAGAAAGCAGTGAGCAGATGATAAGTACAGAGTTTGCACAAACGCCATGCAAGTCCAGAGGGGTCCTGGCAGGGGGCCCCCAGGAGAGGAGGGATTGTGAGTGAACATATGACTTGCAAGCTTCCCTCATCCATCACAGACTTGTCTAGTGCTCACTCATGACAGGACTGTCCAGCCCTCAGCAGTCCCCCGGTAAACCAGACGGCCAGGTTTCACTCATATGAAGCTTATTCTGCAGTGGGGAAGCTCACATTGGAGCCCACAAAAGAGGTGGCTATGGAGGTGGGGGGTGGGGGGGGTCTATGAGAAAAGGGCAAGAAAGACATTCTGTGACAGGGAAAAACACGAAAGGCCAGAGCCCATGCTGAGAAAGCCAGGTGGATCTTTGAGAGCCTGCAAATGACCTGGCTGGAGCACAGCATGCATTCTGAGGAGTAAGGAGATGGTCCTCCATGTGGAGGAAAGCGGTGGATGGGAAGGGGTCAGTGCAGATTAGCATTTTTGGAAAACTTTTTCCCAAGGCTGG
This sequence comes from Callospermophilus lateralis, assembly GCF_048772815.1. Lineage (NCBI taxonomy): Eukaryota > Metazoa > Chordata > Mammalia > Rodentia > Sciuridae > Callospermophilus > Callospermophilus lateralis. The sequence continues at coordinate 10,235,132 of NC_135318.1, forward strand.
GTGCAAATTTATTAGAAGGAAAAGGAATAAGTTCTGCTGTCATTGGTGGATGGAGGGAGGGAGCTTCTCCCAGACTCTGTGGTCTGCGTCCCCTCCCTCACCTGGACCTCCCCCACCTAGGTGATCACCTCCATACGCCACATGGACATCTCTTTCCAAAGACCCCACACATAACACATCTACCAGCCCTTCCTTCTGACATTTCCCGGGTTCTGCCCACAAATGCAGAGGGTAGAACAATTTTGAAATGTAAGAGGAAAGAGATTTTGAATGTTACAAACTAAAATCAGTCTAAGAACAACACAATCAAATAAAGTTTGTCCAGGGGTGTTTTTTTGGAAACTTCAAAAAGCACTAAATGCAGATTACTGTCATTGAGATGATGTAAAGGATTTCAACATTCCCCCAATATATTCAGGAATAGGTAATGGACTAGTAGATGCTCATTTGAAATTCTGCTTCAGAATAAATGGCGAGAAAGAAGTTGCTTTATATTCCCCTTACTACTAGGGCCTCACAGCTAAATCCACAGAGCCACAGGCCTGCCTGCTAATTCTGCTCTAGAGATATGTGCAAAAAGGCCTCCTAGCGTGCATTCATTTTTCAGACATATACATTGAAGGCAAAATCCAAAATGTTCTCACCAGGGAGCTGAGATGCTCAGGATGACCTCTCAGGTTCTGGGTTATTTTATAGATAATAGCATCCCCTGTTTATCTGGAAAGGCCAATACCAATACTTTTCCTTTTGAACAGAAAATTGACTCCCTGTTAGCTTCAGTTCTCAATTTCTTCAAATAAAGACATGTTAACTCCACTAGTAATGGGGATTTTTAGGAAAACTGCCAAAGTAACTTTGAGGGTTTCTTTTCTCAAAACATTACCTCACTATATATATATATATATATATATATATATATATATATATATATATATATATATATATATATATATATATTAATGAAAGGTCCACATAGATTCATTTATAATACTTACAAAATGCAAATATGCCTACCAGAGGGTGCGGTCTCTCAGCTATTTCACTTTCATCTGAACTAGTTTTAATCTATGATTCTCTGGCATCTAACTGAAATCTATCTACTCAAAGACAGACCGTTTGGATGGGAAAAAACGTACATGATTCAAATAAAGAGGAGGGGACCTCTATAATGTGACTTCTACTTTCCCAGAGCTTCCTGAAGTGACAGGTACATTCCTATGGGAATTTTCACCAAGGTCAGTTTCCAAATGAGGATCCCTGGGTCCCACAGATCAGCAAACACAACTATGGCTCTTGCTAAGTTTATGACAATTATGTATCAATAATTTATTTTTACCCTTTTTCAATATGCAGAGTTCTCACAAAGATGACCTCATGAGCCATTTGCAGGAGATATCAGGATACCATCCTTAGTTCCTTTGCCCAGAGAGATATCATTCTAGAAATTTCTCAAGTAGAAATATTTCTTAACCCTGGAACTTATGTCTTCATCTTGGTATTTGCCACTTCAAAACTAGGCCACCAACCCCTACTGAGCCATTTATTAATTACATCATCTAATTCAGCCTATTTTTATCCTCTAAAACATGTTCATAAAAAATGCAAGTCGAGATTATTTCAAAGTTGTGACAGTATCTAAAGCACTTTGTGGACCGTATCCTCTGCATCTGGCTCTTGGAAAGGCCTTTTTCCCTCTTCTTTATGGAAAAACTGCATCTATTCTCCCAGTCTCTGTGTCAATGCAGTATTTCCTGAGACACACGTACATGGAATGGTTCAGTCACTCCCTCCTCGGTGACCCCAAGGTTAATTTATTCTTGCTACAGTTTTCAGTCTATTCCCAACTTTGAAACTAGACTGAACCACAAAAGGGCAAGAGCTGTGCCTTGTTCCAATTTGTCAGGCTCTAGAAGAGTTTAGCTTAAATTAAAAAGTTGAGCTAAACTAAATACGTGTGAGATTGAACTGAGTCACCAAAATTTTCAACTAACCCCTTGGATCTTTTCGCCCACTGAATGGCTTAAATACAATTCGGTGAGGACTTGGACTCCTCCTGCAAGAATTCACTTATCCTTTGGCCTGTTGAATGGCGCTGGTCCCATCTGTTCTGGAAAACCTGATTCCTAGTGAGCTATAATTTCAATGTTCTTAAGAATCCCCCAGGAATGTGAAATTCAGATTTCTGGGAAGAGTATGATAGGGCCAGAAAGTTGCATTTAAGTTTCACAGTGGTCTTGAAACAGCAGGGTTTATAGAGACTTACTCTTGGGGAGGTGAAATCCTGGTGAAATGAGTGGAGATGTCACACCCAGCCCCACTGAGGCTGGCGAGGCCTGACCTTCCGCGGCTCCTCCACCCAACATCTGCTCTGCTCCAGGCTTTCCTGGACACTGCCAGCTCCCTGCTAGGTCTTCCACACAGCAATGAGGTGAGCTAGCAAGACTGAGGAAGGAGAATGGGCTTGGCTTCCATACAGCCTCCACTGTATGGAAGTGCTGACGTTGGTGCTGACCTTGGCTCTGTCATGAAGCCTGAAAACTGAGGCCAGTAACGCCATTTCAGTCAGCAGTAATGCAGATAACTGGAAAGGCATGTAATAGTCCCCAGCACACAACAGGTGTTCCCCGAGGGAGAGCTTTCTTCTGTCTGTATAAAACACATGACATAAAATTTGCCCATCTAGCCACTTTGAAGTGTTAGGTCCCCATCACCAGCTTCCATCCCCAGAACTTCTTCATCTTTCTACAGTGAAACTGTGTCATAAGATACCCCCAGGTTCCCTCCGGTGGTTCCTGCAACCATTGCTCTACTCCTGTCTCTGCACAAAGAACCTCATGTAAGTGTGTGCTATGGTCTGGATACACGTCCCCAAAGGCCACAGGCTGAAGCTTGGCTCAGTCTGTGGGGCTGTTGGGAAGCCGTGGAACCCTGAAGGCGGGGCCTGGCGGGATGAAGTGAGGTCATGATCTGGGGATGAAATTGGGAGCTGGCCCTTCCTTTCTCTCTCTCTGCTTTCTGGCTGCCATATGTGATCAGGCCTCCTTCACTCTGCACTGCCCCATGATGAACTGGGCCACCAGCCACAGGGCCAAGTGAGGCCCGACTGGCACCTCTGAAACTGTGAGCCCAAGTAAACCTTCCCTCCTTTCCAGCTGATGTTCTTGGGTATTTTAATGAAAAGCTAACTACCACAGTGTGTGGTGGATGATTTAATGCATCAACTTAGCTAGTAGCCAAATGTTCAGTCAAACTTATTCTGGATGTTTCTGCAAGAGTTATTTTGTAAAAAAAAAAAAAAAAAATTAGAATCGGTGCCTTTGAGTGAAGCAGTCTGTCCACCATCCTGTGGGTGGGCTGCATGCATCCAAACAGTAGAAGACCTGAATAGAGCCAAAGGCTGACCTCTCCTGAGAAGGAGGAATTCTCCAGAAGATTGTCCTTGGACCTCATCTGCCACATCAGATCTTGCTGGCTTCCCAGCACACAGTCTTTGGACTCAAGCTGGGACTCTCCTGGTCTCCAGCCTACTGACCTCCCCTATCAGATCAGATCCAGCCTCCCCAAGTCTCCACAGTCCCATGAGCCAGCTCCTCAAAATAAATCTCTTCCTGTATTAAAAAAAAAAAAAAAAAAAAAAAAAAAACCTAAGGCTGGGGTCATGGCTCAGTGGTAGAGCATTTGCCTCATGTGTGTGAGGCACTGGGTTCACTTCTCAGCACCACATATAAATAAATGAATAAATAAAATAAAGGTCCATCAACAACTAAAAATATATATTTAATAAAAAGCACCTCCTATTGGTTCTGCTTCTTTGGAGAATCCTGTTTAGCACAAAGCAGAATCATACATATTTGTTCCTTTCTTATTGATTTACTTCTCTCAACCTGATGCCTTCAAAGTTTATCCATGTTGAGAGTATATCCAAATTTCCTTCCACTTTAAAACCAAATAGTGTTCTGCTGAAGGTATAGACCACATTTGGTTAGTCCCTTCCTCTCTTCCTGGACCCTGGGGCTGTTTCCCGTGTTTGGCTATTGTGAATAACGCTGCTGTGAATGTTAGTGTCCAAGTAACCGTTTGAACCCTGCTTTCAGTTCTTTTTAGTTTCTCCCTGGATGTAGAATGCTGGTCCTTATGGTAATTCTAGATTTGATTTTTTGAAGAATAGCACACCATTTTCCGCAGTGGCTGTCCCATCTTACATTCCCACCAGCAGTGCACAAGGTTCCAGTTTGAACCCATCCTTGCCAATACCACTCGTCTTCTGGTTTTTTGATGACATCGCAAGCCCAATGGTTTGAGGGCTCGCTGTGGTTGTGACTTGCACTGTCCTAATGACCACTGAGGGTCCCCTTCCATGTGCTCACTGGCCACCTGTATATCTTCTTTGGAGAAATATCTATTCAAGTCTTTTGCCCATTTTTTAAATTAGATCATTAGTTTTTTATTACCATTGAGTTATAGAACTACACAGGGAGTGTTTGATTAATAAGATCATGGATTTATTTTACAGGGTATTTTATCTCAGATTTATTCATTTCTTCATATTTTCATATTTACTATTTTCCAATTTTATTTATTTATTTTTCTCCTTGCCTGGTTAGCTTTTCAAGGTTTGATCATCTTACTACTTATTAGTTTTGTAGGTGATTATTACCTTCCTAATAATATTATGCTATATCAGAAACACAAATGAGAGGTCTTTTCCTCTGAGGAATCCCTTCTGTTTTCTTCTATGTGAGACTTTCCTGGGTGACCTGTCATGAAGAGCCCAGGGCTCAACCTTTGCTTTGACTCCAAATGCAAATCCAGGGACACAGGGTGACTGGAATGCCTAAATGATTATTCCTATTTCTAAGCAGATCACCTCTCATAGCACATAGGAAGCAAACAGAAAGTTTTTCACAATAGGAAGACAGAAAATACGAGAGTTAAATATATTTTCATTTATTACAGGTTTATATTACACTTGGGGAGAGCTTTGAGTAGGAAATATGATGCTTTTTTGTATAAGATCTAGTTGTGCAATATAATGAAATAAATAAACAGTATATTTTAATATAAATGATAAGTAATCATTTTATGAGTCATACTTTTGTTCTTCAAATAATTCTTTACTGATTTTTCACCTAAAAAAATCTCAGTTTAGTTTAAGGAGTCAGCTAGATAGTTTGTTTTTGTTTTTGTTTTGTTTTGTTTTGTTCTGTTTCCATTTGCTTATTATTATTACTATTATTATCATCACTGGAAAGACTTTGTCTCACCATGACATTTCTTGCTACATTCTGAATCACCAAGTTTTAGGAATCTGATTGGACTTGGAAAGCACTAATGGGAAACAAGCCTTTCTGGCAGACATTAAAGACTCTGGGACAGTGAAGAGCCAGGACTGAAATCTGGGTCATTATAGGTTCATAAGTGCCCTCCCACCAGCCTGTACAGTCCCCTCAGAGGGCAGAGATTCGGGCCCAGGGAAGTGTGAGGCTGGACAGAACTTGGCTCTTATTTGTAGCCAAGCTCTAGGTGGCCTTAGAGGATCTGGAGCCCAATAAGTACCTGGATTGGAGCCTACTCTTGGGAACAGAGCTTTCCATGGGTGAGGCTTGGACAGGGAAGTCCCTGCCCTTTCATCCTCAATAGGGGATTAGAGCAATCTGGATCCTTACCTCCGTATGGGCCGGAGAGCACCGTAATAGCTCACAGTGCTGTTTTCCTTGTAGCCAGGGATCGGCTACTTCAGAATGGAGGAGGGGAGGACATGTATTTAGCATGCAGATTCCTGTCCCATCCCAGACCTACTGAATCAGAATAGCTGAGGCTGCTCTGAAGGACACTGCCTGTGTCTATTAATATGTGTCAGCACTGCACACTAACTGGAGACGGAAGGTGGCGGATTAAAGGAAGGCTGCCTTCTCTCCAGTTGCTACGTGGCTTGGATTCCAGCAGCGGGGACTACTACTTTTCAGCAAGTAAAAGAGGAAATTCACTAAAATTCAACACTGGACAGTCAGGAACTCTTAGAAACTCATAAATTTGAGTGCATGGGACAAAGGTCAAGAAGGAGTATGTTGGAGCCGTTCTGGCTATGGCAGGGGCAGCCGCCCTGGCTCACCTCCGAGGGAGGGATAATAGAGAAAGGAACACAAGGGAGGAATTTGGCATGGAAAAGCCTGTAGAACAGAGACACAGTCTACACTTAGCTGAATTGGAGGTTGCCAGAGAGCTGGTATTTAAAAAGTAAGCTGTTTCTCAACTGCCAAGTGGAGAAGAGGGACTGGGAGCCATCTTGAGAAGGTCATGCTGCCGCTTGCTGCTATAGGAGCCCAGAAATACATTGCTGTCCTGTCCCAGCAAGTACCTCCCATGTGGCCTGGGTGTACCTAGCAGAATATGAATATAACAGGCACAGAAAGATTGTACCCAGGGGGGTTCATGTCAGAGGTATGAAAGACAGTGCCTTCACTTTCCCTTTGAGTTTGGTGGCTCACGTGACCAGCTGAAGAAGGTCAGGAAACTGAACAGGTGGACATGATTACACTCAGGAACTGAGCCTGGGAAGGCCACATTCGTGGGCACGGACTGTGTGGGGCCTGTGGAGAGTTGGTTGGCTCCCCTATCCTATGAGTTAGAATTCTCAGGAGGCTCCTAGGGTTCAGACTCCCAGCAGAGATATGCCCCTGCCCTAGGGGTGTGTTGATCTAATCTCTCCAGAACAGAGTCTGCCCACCAAAGTCCAAAAGGCCTGATTAGAGCTAAGCCCCAGCCCCTGGAACTCCCCACTTGGAACTCTGTAGCAGCCTCACCCTGGAAGGGCATTGATGTGCATGGATCTAGTGTATCCGGACAGAACTCCAACTGGCAGTACTTCCCATTCCATCCCACCTGTATTAATGAGAAGGGAATCTGAATGCTATTTCAATTTTAGGCCACTTCAGCTGAGAGCTCAGTGAGCAACACAGAAGAAGAAGAGATTAACAAACCCCAGTCCTTGCTCTCTCTAAGGGCTATGCAGACCAAGAAGAAATGGAAAGAACAGTCAGGCATGGGCAGTGCTCATCCTTACCAACATTTTGACAATGGTGGAGATAATTCTTTTTTTAATTATCAAACAAATATATATATATATATATATATATTACACATAAATATATATGGTTGTTTCTTTTTTTCTTGTTTTTTGCATTTTTTTAATAATTGTTGCTTTTCTTGGCCTCGTCTTTTGAGGGTCAGTTTGGGAGAGTAAGATGGAGGGAAGGTCAGGAGGGTAAGATGGAGGGAGGGTGAAGACAGACTCCCCCAGGCTCCCTCATGCTGGTGTGGAGCTGGAGAGAGCCCGAGCAAGGGCAGTGCAGAAGCACAGACTGGGGTGAGAGAGATGTGTCTAGGCTGAGCTTGGCCTGGACTTCTCAGTACCTGAATCTCAACCTGATGATGACTGCAGAAGCCATGGACTCTGCCAGCCAAATCGTCCCTAGTGAGAAGGTGGCAGCTGATAGAATGAGGTTGAAGAGGAGAACGAAATGAGTAGTTTCCTGCTTATCCCCATTGGAGTCTTACCTCTTCACAAACTAGGTGAAGCCTTGTTTCCACCAGAGGCCCATACACGCTTCTTGCCAGTCGCTTCTGAATGGACAATAAGCCTGAATATTTTCCATGTTGTCAATAGAAGACATCTGGCTGGGCTTTGACATTGGGGACTATTTAACAAACAGACTCCAAAGAGCAATGAATCCCATTATTGACTTATCTCCTGCAGAAATATGGCTTTTCTGATCCCAGTCCTTTGTAGTACCAATTGCTTTCACCCACAGCATTATCATTATCAAAAATGGCAATTGAAGAAACAAAAGGATAAAGAGGTGAAAGTATGTAATTTTCTAAGTCTCACAAGCTCATGGCTCATTGAGTATCTCCCTCTTTCCAACAGAGAGTAGAAAAGGGGTGGACTTAGTCCTGAATAAGGTTTCTGTGAGATCAGCATCTGGTACAGGGAGCTCTTAATCCAGGGCAATGGTAGTTGGAGGACTGAGGCCAAAGAGCTGAACAAAAGAATCAATGAGTGGATGAATGAGTAGCTAACAAGAAAGTTAAGGAGCTAGGACCTAATCACCAGATTGGGAGAACTGGCAAATCCAAGTGTGTAAGTCTGCTTTTCACCAATGTGACCAATACACCTGACAAGAACGATTTAGAGGGGAAAAGTGCGTACTTTCACCCATGGTTTCGGAGGTTCAGCCTACGGTCATCCAACTCCACTGCTCTGGGCCCACGGTGAGCCAGCGCATCATGGTGGGGGTGGAGGGGTGTGATGGAGGAGCATGACTATGCTCATGGTGGCCAGGAATCGAGACAGAGAGGAAGAGGACAAGCGAGGCACCAGGGAAATTAAAAAAAAAAAAAAAAAAAAAAAAAAAAACCAGAGACATGCTCCCCATGACTCACTTCCTCTAGCCACACTCACCTGCCTAGAGCTAGCAGCTAGTCTATTCAAACTATTGATTCATGAAATGGATGAGTCCACTGAACAGTTTACAACTCTCATAATCTAATCACTTCACTTTGGAACATTCCTGCAGTAACACAGGAGCTTGGGAGAGACACCTCATATCCAAACCATAACACCAAGGAACCAAAGATGAAAGGAAAACAGACCCTGAAGTTTGCAATCCGGAGACCCTGGATCCAGGAAGTTGCCAATAGTGAGGGCAAAAATGGGGAACATTTGCTGGTCATGGTCGTAAGCAATTAATAACCCCCAAACCACATGCAGTTTCCTTATTGACATTGCACGGTCACAATGTGGGAGTGGGTTGCAGGGCCTAAAGGATCCAAGGGAGATAGGCAACTCCCTTGACTCTTAACCACCATCAATTCCAGGCCCGGACTAAAGGAGACGTGTACCCCACAGTCTGCATACTCCTCTGTAGCACATGCTTATATAACACAAATTTGCTCATTAGCTATTGGGTTAATTGAAAAATGATAAGAAAACAGAGCAAAAGTTATAATTCATGGCAATTTGTCCCTGCTGCAACAAACAATAGAGACTGAACACAAAGGACATCACTTGGCTGTGCACGGCACATTTTGAAAGAACTAGGTACTCTATGTACCCACATTTATCTTCTCCAGGTTCAATTGGCCACGCGCTTTTTGGTACAAGGCTCCAAGTGTGATTCCGCCTGGTCCCTGTGCATTTGTCTATGCCTCCTGACCCATTCTCACTTCTCCTTCTACCAGGGTACTGTCACCTTTTTTAAAAAACACAATTCTGTATATTTTGCTGTATATCCTTACTTATTAGAAATCAAACCCGTGCTGTTTTTTTTTTTTTGTTGTTGTTGTTGTTTTTTTGCCAGTATTCTTTGTTATTGTTTTTCTAAGTGTTATGGTAACATGGGTAGTGACCTTCCCACTATCTTCAGTATACGGTTTTATAGAATGTGCAGTGTGCCTGGGTGACATGTGTCAACCCATAGCAGAAACATCTTTCATTCCTGTGTTATCTGCTTTCAAATACTGTAAAAAAAAAAAATACCCGCCACAGCCAATTTATAAAAAGGGAAGGTCTACTTTGGCTCACAGGTTTGGAGGTTCAGTCCATGGTGGGGTGGCTCGGTTGCTCTGGGACTGTGCTGATGTAGCACATCATGGCAGGGAGAGTGTGGCAAGAACACACGGCAGAGCCAAGCTGCTCACCTCACCAGCCAAAGAGCCAGGAGAAAGAGGAATGGACCGGGGAGGCCCCCACTATTCAAGGGCACACCCCTCAGTGGCAAAGACTCCCACAGACCCCACCTCCTGAAAGTTCCACCACCTCCTAGCACCACTGTGCTGGGGATCCAGCCTTTAACACCTGGGCACTTAGGGCACATTCAAGATCCAGACAGTAGCCCTTCCCTGCTGCAGGAACCCCGCAGAATGAGGACGGTGGGGTCAGGGTCCCTGACACCACCCAACACTTCACAGCATCGTGGACCTTCACCTGTTTTATCCCCAGCCACCAGTACAGCGTCAGGAGCTGGCGTGGGAGACACTTTGAGACTGAGAGTTCAAACAATGCCTCCAGCTCCTCAAAAGGCTCCCAGAATCACTGGTTGGGGAAGAAAAGGAACAAGAACAACAGGCAGAAGCCCAGGGACCCCCGAATCCACCACTGATAGCAGTTGTGCTTTACTGTGGTTCACACATCGGGGCTCCAAAAACAGTGGGTTCTTGTCATTTGGTACCATCCTCCCATTGAGCAGATGAGGAAGGACATCAAGGCCCACAGCCAGTTGGTGACCGGGCCGGAAGAGCCTGGGGTCCTAACCCTCTGCTTTCCCTTGCATCATTTGTATCTCTGTGTCTTTAAGATGCCTTCAAAGACCAGGCTCAAAAGGAAGCCCATGTGCCGTGCCCCCGTTTGCATGATATTAACTGCATCAACATAACGGGCACCCACGTTCCCCCCTATGGATGCCGTTTCCTGAGCTGAATCCCTAATCTCTGGGACAGAGACTGTGGGAACACTGGGTGTTTTTAAATGATGCCGAGGCCGTGGCCAAACCTGGGAGTGGACGTGGAACAGGGAAAGTCATTGTTTGGGCCTCCACCCCCTTTTTTTGTGGTGTGTCCTCTAAAGCCCTGAAAATGAAAAAGGCTCCTTACAATAGCTACTGTCAACGTGGTTTCTATAGTTACCCCTGATAATGAAAAAAGGCATGTTTAGCTGAAATGGCAGATATTGCACGGTAGAACTAATATTTTACTGAATATTAAGGCAGCCAGCTCCCTGAAAGCTATCTTTTCTCAAAAGAAAGATGCTTATAAGAATGAGTTTTATTCCTGCTTATCCTATGCAATCATATAGTGCAAAACTGGGGCGATTTTTCTGAGACCTTCTAGTAAAGTCCTGTTGTTTCACAGAGAAGGAAACTGAGTCCTGAGAGATTGAATTACATATGCGACAACACGCAGCCACTAACCAGCAAGCCAGGCATTGGGACTGACTCCTGGCCCCACGCCCTGGTTACTCCACCTCTCCTCAGCAACAGATGCCTTCATCCAACTGTAAGAAACAGAAACGTTTGGTGTGGAAATGTACCCTGCAGACATTAACCATTCCTTGAAGAATCATCCTAAATCAGCCCAAGCAAAGACAAACAGCTATGCTTAAAAGCAGAGAAAAAAAACGCACAACATAAACCTCACTGTTCAATAAAATGATGAATGGTCCAGGGCAACAAGGTAACTAATTATTAACTGTAACATTAAACAAGAAGTTAACAAAGATTAATCTTCCAGTCTGTATGCAAAGTACACAGATAACTCATTAGCTTGCTAACTCCTCTTTTTTTTTTTTTTTTTTGGCATCCTGAATAAATGACCCTCTTTAAAAAAACATGAGTGATCTGGGCTGCGTGGGCCCCAGCAACCTGAGATGAGCATGGATTGTTCCTGAAGGATGACCAAGGTGAGCAGATTCCACGGGAACTCGGCAAGGAGTGGGGAGGCGTGATTTGTGCTTCCAGCTCCACCACTTTCAGGATGATCTCTCTAATTACACGGGCTGCTTTGCAATTATTTTCATATGAGAAATCCTATAACTGGTCTTTTATTTAGAATGTTGACTCCTAAAAATAAAAGTATTTTGTTTTTAAAGGCTTGTTTGTGTAATACTCACGAGTTCATTTGTGGTGGAAGGTAAAACACCCTAAAGTGAAGCTGAGAGGGTTTACAGGTTTTCTCTTATTTGGGGAAAACAAAACAAAACAAAAAGCCACTGTGGTCTCTGGGGGGTACAAACAGTAATGTAACAGACTCTGATTGAAACTCTCAATTCTGGGGTCCAGCTCACCAGCCTGGGACTTTGCAAAAGCAAAGGCTTGCTTGTTTCACATTAAAATATTGCTCATGTTATCAGAGGAACGTGAAGGATAAAACTGACCCCGTTTTCTCAACGCTCAGACCCAGTTCCCACAGCCGTCCTTTTACATGGATTCCTTTTTCTTCTGCTAAAGGATCTCCTGAAGTGATTTCTTTCATCCTGGACATGTGAGAGCCAAACTCTGAAATCATGTATGTCTAGAAGTGCTTTATTTGGCCTTCAACCTCACAATGGTTGTCTAGATATAGAATTCTAGATTCAAAACTATTTTCTTTCAGAACTTTAAAGGTAATATTCCATATCCGTAGCCCCCAAAGCTGCTAATGAAAACAATCTATGTTGGTTTAATGCTTATTTCTTTGTAGGTAACGTGCGTCTTTCTTAGAGCTTATAAGATTTTCCTTCTATCCCAGGATCTGAAATATATATTTTTCACTAATCTAGGATATACCTATTTCCATTCATGCAGCTCAGCCCTCAGCGAGCTGGTCTCCCAGCTCAGAAAACCATCCTATTTTGATTTTGATTAGTTCGTCTCCTTTGTTTTCTCCTTCTAGAATTCCAGTTGCATGGATGCTGAATCCCCAAATCTCTCCTTTGTATTTCTTATTCACTTCTCACGCTTCCTCTCTCTTCTGCTTACTGTGTGCCCTAGACCTTGGCTTTGCAACCAGTATTTAATTCTACTCACGTGCTTCTTTAGGCCACCCATTGACATTTGTATTTTTGCGTCACTTTTTAAAATTTCCCATGTCTAGCAATTATTTGCCAACTACTCCCTTTTTAAATATTGTACTATATTCAATGTATTAAGTTCTCAAATCCAAAGATAATACATAATTTTTTTAAGTGTCTTATGCACCTTGAGTGTGTTCTGCTGTTTACCTTGGTCCTTCCTCATGCTACTGGATGGGCCTCAAATATCTAGTAATTCTTAGTTTTCCAATTATACTTATGAATAATGGATAATATAGATTCATTATGGATAGTGTTATGGTTTTCTCTGACAGTTATGCCAATAACGTGTCCCTTTTAAGCAGTGCCAGTTTAAACATCCATTATAATTCTGTGGGCACCACCCGCCACTGTGCTGCAAAGGTCTCCTGCTACTTCTAAGTTCTGCAGCAGAACATCTTGCACGTGCCCAGGCGAGGTCCTCCAGCCCTGTGCTGCAGGCTTCTCTCAGGCCCTCGCACTTGTGCCTCTGCTGCCAGGCTTCTCTCTGCCCCATCCCTGGCTGCCAAGATGGAATGGGGCGCCAAGCAGGAGTCTGCTCTCAGTTCATCTCCAGCCAACTCACCCTCCTCAGAACAAAAAAAAGCACAAATGAAGGGAGACACAGCCTCTCCTCTCCCAAGCCACCCCCAGATGATGCTGGCCTGGAACTCTATCCAGATCATTTCTACCAGGAGAAACAACATCTGTGTATCAGAATCAAAGCAGCATGTAACCAAATTAAAAATGTACATACAATATTAAGTTAATATATACTAAATTGTTTTCATATTAAACATGAGAGTGCTACTCCACTGCTAAACAAACCCTGAGCAGGAAAACCCAGAGCACAATTAGGGGATCTTTAGGAGAAGTCTGTGGGCTTGCTATACTCTTCTAACGTTGATCCATGAAATCCACTGGGCACAAACCAACCCGATGACAACCAAAATGTTATTTGTATAGTTTTATCCCTTATTTTTGGAAGAATGAGAATGAAAATCACTTTCCATTAGAAATCACCGTTATAATTGGACCTATGGATGAACTGGATATTGAAGTATCTTTAGCACCTAAGCCAGTTCTCTGTACTGCAGCGCTAAGGAAGGATTCTGCTTCAGGTGAAATATCAGTCCATCCAACACAAGGACCACATTCCGTGGGAAACGGGGGGCGGGGGGGGTGGAGGCAGCAGCCCAGCTCATCTCCTCAGCCACCTTCCCCCACCTGGGAATCAACCATCCTGGCCACCAGCCTGAGAAGGATGCCAGTTCCTGCCTCTCGTCTTTCTCCAACAGCACTTGAGACAATGCACAGGGGTGAATGTTGGAGGGGAGAACTTGGGGGGCACACAGAGGAGAAACAAGAAAATGAAAGAAGGCTCCAGAGCAGAGCCCACCACACAGGAGCTGACCTCTGCTGAACAGAGGATCCCAGCGCACGCACACAGCACGCCCCAGCCTTCCCCACCCAGAGGGAGAAGCCCTGCTGCTCAAAGAACTGTTGAGAAAAACCTGGAACGCAGTTCTCAGGGACTTGACCAGTGAGCCTTCCTGCTGTGCAAAGAACCGTAACATCAGGTGCTATAAAATGTGTGCGTTAACCTCCTAGAAAAGGCTACCGCCAAAGACAACAATAACACACTTAGTAGATGTGTCATTAAAAAAAAAAAGAAGAAGAAGAAGAAGAAGAGAGAGCAGTAAGGAACAAGATAACAGAGCAAAGGCAGAGAAGGTGGTGGGAAAGAAGGGGACTTTGCTGAGTCCCCATCTCTGAGGTATCTCCCCTTCCACAGGCAGCAGAGGACATTTGATTGGATACCTGACAGTTGTATAGTAGAATGGTTGAGAGTGCAGATTCCTGTTTCCAGGGTGGAAATCCTTCTATTAGGGTGGAAATCTCTGCTCTTAGCAGGAAGTCTGATACTAAGAAGTTTGCTTTATCTCTCTGAACCCCAGTTCCCTGATGGAGTCATCCTAAGTAATTCAGTGAGTTGATTCAGATGATGTGCTCTATACTGAAAGCATTATACAACTGTTAGCTGGCATCATTACTACTACCATTAAATATTTATAATGATAAATTCAAAATTCATCACGGAATTTTTTAAGAAAAATATATATGTGCATGTACACACAGAGAGAGCTTATAATGTCTACTGTTTTCAAAAGACCCTCTTATTAATCCTCATTTGATTTTCACTATAACCTTTTGAAGCAGAGATCATTATGCCCAAGAGAAAATGGTGGTTTAAGGAAATTAAATGACTTCATAAGTTGCTTTGCTAATGGGTTTTGAAATTTGAAACCTGCTCAGTCTCAATCCAAAAATCTCCATTCAATATCATACCGACATAAGTAATATGCAGAGAAAGAATGGGGAAACATTTCTCCAGGAGCTTGGCTGATTTGCATGCAAAGTATTAAGAACACCAGATTCTATCAAGTCTGGCCACTACCTAGCCACACAATCTTATTGTAAGAGGAGGACCATCACCCACCCCTGCAAATCTTGCAAAGCAATTGCACCTGCGGAGCCTTCCTTAACATTCACACGCAACTGTAAGCAGGGCCACTTTGAGGAACTACATTAGATACTCAAAGCAATAAAGGCTCATCGTGTTTAAATGTCCTGTGATATTAACTCTGTATCCGTGAGTGTGTGTCTGTTGTGTGTGTGTGTGTGTGTGTGTGCATGTGTGCGCACGTGCATGCACAACTGTTCCTCCTGTAGCCACTGGAGTGATTAGAGATTAAGACATTCTGGTGCAATAGAAGGCTCTCAGCTTGGCATCACCCAGGAAACAGAGAGCACCCCTCAACCCACAGGAGCCCTATTTGGTCTCACACACCTTCTCGGCCTCAACTGCGCTGTCAATCGCAGGTATCACGAGCCCTACCCCAGCAGGCTCATAATTGCCTAAAACCACTAGCTCCTGTTAGACCGTCTGAGTTGCACTTCCTCACCTCTGGTCTGACTATCCCATAATAAGCGGAGGGTAGAAGTCTGATAGTCCTGGAAGGGTAGAGTGTACCAGCTGGGTGCCTGCAGGGCAGGCCTCTGCCTGGCCGCCCCTCATGGCCATGACTGCTGGCTGTGATCACAGCTGCTGGGCCCTGACAGCCGGGCTCCTGTTCCATTACATGCAGCTTCTGTTTCTTTGTGCTTCTTATCCCCAGTATCTACAGCTCTGCTCCCTTGCCTGCTTCAGTACTGGCCTTTTTTAATCCCTATTTCAGGAAGACATGAAAAGGCATTCTTTATAAGACTTAATAATTCACCTGTTGCCTACTGTGTACAACTTTTCTTCAATATGCCAAGAGCACAGCTAAGACAAGCCGAACCTGGGCTTCAGCAAAGCCTCTGAGCCCAGGTTGCAGGGACTCTCCTCCCTAAAGGCTGCCTCCTGGCCCCCATTTCTTCATTAACAAGGTACTGAGTGGGACTGAACCAAGTGTTTGTAGCCTAGAGCCCACAGACAGGAGCAAGATCCTCAGCGGGCTTCATGGAGAGAGCAAGCTGTCCCAACTCCTTGCGGACATTTCAGTGGGAGAGTGTAAGTGCATTTTCCTGAGAAACACTTCTGTGAATTTTTAAAATACTCCAAAGATGCCCAGAATGTTAAGAATTACTTTGGAAAATTATGCCTAAGTTCTCCCTTGGCCCTAACATTCTATAAAATGCTACCATAGACCAACTGAAATCTAGCTCTAGTGTAGGTATAAGATTTTGAAGGAAACTGGCAGCCATGTGGCTAAGTAATTAAAAGGAAAAACAATCAGGACACTCTTTGGTTCAAATTAAATCTTAGCTTCCCTCAATACATTGTGGAGCCTAGGGCTGAGGTCCTGTCCTTCCCCCCTGCAGTAGCCAAGCAGCACCCGACAGAAGCAGCACACAGAAAACAGACTTGGAACTCTCTGATCTAGCTCCATATTCCAAGCACACCAATTCTTCTACCACATCTCCATGTGCTGGTAGAACCTCCAGGAAAAAGTAACTTGCCACCTCAGAGATCTGCCTGCTAGAAAGTTCTCATCACACTGAAAGACAATGTGCTTTTTTGATGTCTCTAGCAACTCTCCCTGGTTCCGTCCACTCAAGGGAGCCGCACAGCAGAACTGTAAGCCCTCCTCTGCCCAAGAGCTCACCAGGTGTGAGGTGGATTCACCTCTGCCAGAGTCTTTTCTTCTCCACCTTCAACAGCTCAGTAACCCGCCCCCCTGAACACACACAGTGCCCCTAAGAGGCAGGTGTCCCTCAAAGCCCTTTCCCTGGGATCCCGCTCTGGTTTTCCAGAGCTGCTCCTTCGGCCCGGAATTGAATTCAACATTGGAAAATTCTAAAGCACCCGAGGAAAGGTCAGAATTCTCACCTCTCCCACTCATTTCTCCATGCTACAACACACCACATTGCAATAAGTATCTGACTCCCTTACTATATTGCAAACCACTCAAGAGATGGCTAAATCCTCTGTTTATCTTCTATCTCAAGCCCCTAGCCTAGTTTTTCTAAATATAAAAGTATGCAATGTGCCAGGCATATTTATAATCACTAGAAATTCATCCATGAACAAAACTGAGAAAATATTTGCTCTCCTGGATGAGGGGCAGGGGAGGGGAGGGGAGTGTTTGTCTAATAAAATTTCCATGAATGAACGAGTCTGTGGTCGTGTCAAAGGGAAGGGAAGCCTCAGACCCCCCTAGTAGGTGACTACACTCTTTCCACAGCAATGCATGCCCCCAGGGACACTGCAGATGAACGGAGTTTGCAGGAACACCTCCGACAGCTCGGGGAGGTGACAGGCCTCCTTTCCACCCAGAGCAATGCTCCTCAGCTGCTCATTTTGGCAGAACATACACACTTGGGCCTCTGCGAGCTTCAAAAGCATTTGCTCCGTCTTCCATGGCTACTCCCAGAAAGAACAGGGAGCTCTTTTTATAAATAGCTGACCGTTGTCCTCTAAGTGAAAAGGAATCCTGGAAGCTTCCAAAGCCTCCCTTCTGGCCTTGAGCCCCGGGCTTTCTTGCGATGCACTTTTCAGGAACAAGGAAGGCAGAGCAGATGGATGGTTTGCTGATGGACTCAAAAATAATACTTCCCGGAGCACAGAAAGCAGGGAGAATGCTGTTCATGCTGCTGCTGGATGTCACCCACTCCCACAGAGGACAGCACTGAATTAGGAAACTTTAAACTCAATTGTCATAGCGACAGATGATCTGATTGTTGACATTTTTCTGCTGATTTTGCTTAGGAATTTGTTATCTGACAGCAGATGTAGCATTTCCACTCTCCCCCGCTTTCTTGTTCATTCTGGTTTCTACTTTCTGGACTTGCTTTTCAGTTTGAAAATGGAAGGACTGGGTAGACCAAGGGACAGTGGCTCCGCTGACTGGCAGATGATTGGCAGTGGCCTTGCTTCCTGTACCCACTTGGCAGAGTTGCTCTTTCTCTCAGGCGAGTTGGGAGTCTATCCAGCAACTTCTCAGATACTCAGACCTCAAACCATTGAGCATCAAATTGGGACATGATGGCTCAAGAAATCCCCTTCCAAATCCCTTATTTTATAATATAGACCGTGGTCCAGAAAAAGGAGGTAATACTCCAAAAGCTTCTCAGACGTCAAAGCTAAAGCCAAGATGCCTTTGACGCCTCGGTCAGCACTGTTTCCACCTTTGTCCAAGAGCTGCTGCTATCTTGAGGGACCCCCAAGTCCCTTTCCCTCCAGGGAAATGTGGAAAGTCACAGTCCACAGAAATCCAGGACCAGAGAAAGGAAGGGAGGACAAAGCGTCATGAGGCCTACCAGGCCTACAGTAGGGACTCAGCTCCTGCCAGCTGAGTCTGAACCTAAAGGGAAAATGATTCTCACTAGTGTGTTAGAGAGGCAGCCCTTTGGCTGGGATCTCAAGCGAGCCCGTGATGAAGGGGAAGACCTGGTTTCTGCTCTGGCAGAAACAGAGCCAGGGACCTCTCGCAGATCAGCCTTCTTCTCTGGAGACAAGTCCCAGCAAAGAGAACACTAAGGTGAGTCTCCTTGTGGTTTTATTGAGGCTAATGAACAACATGTTCCCCTCTTTACTCATTCTCAGCATGAGCCTATTAGCATAGTCACCAGGCGCTAGCCCTCCAAACTTAGAAGCGCATGCATAAGTTATCAGATGAACTGTTTTGAAGCGAAGCTTCCAGTCATGTTCCTAATCAGACTCTCAATGGCTCACGGAAACCTTCACAATGAAGGGCCACCAGATATGCTTGTAGCAAGCTTTACTACACCTCAAAGAGCCACTTATGCCCTCAATTCCACGCATGAGCAGAGCTAAAAGGGCCACTAACAATATCATCCTTAGCAACTCCATATAAATTTCCATATTAGAGTCAAATTTTATCCCAGAGACGGGAAACATTCTTTAGTGGCAAATACCAGTGTATCTGCTGTAAAATTAGCTACTGACTATGATTCCAAAAAGCTACAAAATTCCATTAGAGTGTCAACCTAGAAAATTTATAGATCATAGAATCTAATATTTGGAAGAAAATATTAGAGTAATCTAGGTTTATTAATAAGTATCGATCAGCACCCCAGGAATTAGCACATTTTCTTGCACATAGTAAATGTTCAAAACATATTTACATAATTATTAATTGCTAATCATCCCTACCTCTTTTTAATATCTGTGGAAACTGAGTTTCAGGTAAAAGTGATTTGCCCAAGCTCACAGATAGCAAAGTTCCAATTAAAACTATATGTTCAGGGCTGGGATTGTGGCTCAGTGGTAGAGCGCTTGCCTAGCATATGCGAAGCATTGAGTTCGATTCTCAGCACCACACATAAATAAATGAATAAAATAAAGGTTTATCAACATCTAAAAATTTTTTTAAAAAAACTGTATGTTCAGATTCTCAGGAACTTACTTTTTATTACTATGTCTGATGAAACCCCTTCTATTTTTATTAATTTTTCAAAAATCATAAGAGTAAACTCAAAATAAATTATTTTCAAATAGATTTTGACAAAGCACCTTGCTTATTTACTTGTAAGTACAGCAAGTGAGGAGTACATGATATTGCCCACGTCCCAGGGGAGGAACCCCCTCAGTTTGTAAACTGCTCCTATTTCTTCAGGCAGCTATGAGGGTGAATTGTCCATTCATTTAACAGAAAACTGCAAAAGCTTCTGATCTCCTGCTGTGACTCGGACACAGAGCCAGGTGCTGATACTTCAGGTGTCTTAGTCCTCCAGTCCGCTCTGTTCTTTCCAGCGTACCATCCGTAGAACCGGCACAGGATCCACGGGATGACATTGCTCACCTCTGACAGAGTGGGGACTTGAACCCGGATCTGGGTGACTTTCAGAACTGAGTTCACTCTCCAGGAAGTTGTGAAATGGAGAGTGAAGCCTCCAGCTGGGGTGATGGCAGGTAACAGGTGACCGCAAGACAGCATGATGGGGTCTCCGTCAGGCGAGGAGGAGCAGAGTGCTGTTGGAACACGGCAAAGGTGCACCGAGCTGCTGCGGTGCAGGGTAAGGGCGCAGGATCACAGAAGGTCTACCCAGAAAGGTGACGTTTGATTTGGGTTTCCCACATGGAAAAAAAAAAAAAAAAGAGTAAGAGAAATCTATCTTTCTCCTTTAATGACTGTCCTGGTGAATATCCAAGCACAGTTCTGGAACGCAAGGCCTCTGGCAGTCATTAGCTTTATTAGGCATGGAGAATGTGAGATGTTTGTCTCTGTGCTTAAAGCAGCAGCTCCTCTCTCCTCCTGCCCAAGGTCCCTGTGGGCCTGGGGAAAGGTCCTGTATCTTTGAGTAGTGGTCTCTATAACAGAAAGGACCCGTCCGTCCTCCACCAGTTCTCAACATGAGCTAAAAGGAGGGCTTCCTGTACACTCTGCAGAGCCAACGTCCCACTTCAATTCCATTTCAGACTGAGATTCAAACCATTCTGTATCCATCAGTGAGTTTGAGTTTTTCCCTCTAGTTTACTTAGTATAGGAAGAGGGGATAGGAGGTAGATAGAAAAGAAAAAAGAAAACCTTCCTGCTTGAGCTTAGGGCAGGGCCGAGCGATCCAGTGGGCAAGGGAGTGACTATCACACGCTCTGCATCCTCCTCCTGCTTTAAGCCAGAGCCCCGGCACTGTGCAGTGGGAGCCCTGGTTCATTATCCCTACCCTCCCGCCATCCCAACCTAGCGGACTCATGGTTGGAGCAGTTCATCTGCTGCACACTCTTTCGGAAGCTCGGTAGATTGGTTTCTGGGTCTCAGTCACACATGGAAAGCCAACCTGAGCTTGGTATCAGCTGAAGGATCCAAATGTTGATCCTCAACAGCTCACATCAGCCAAGTCACATGACCTTTCAGCCTACCCAGCTCACTCGCCTGTGGATTCACATTTTCCCCCGGCTTAAAATTTCTTCTGTTTCTGAGCTATAATGTGCCGTAGGAGGAAAGCTCCCTTTCACTGGACACTTCCTCTGTGCTACACTATGGTCAGTGCTTGACGTTGTTGATCACATCTCAACCTCAGAGCCATCCCATGCAGTAGCTATCACTAGTTCCACCACACCAAGAAGTCAAGTCATGAGGTCATTGACCCTGGAGCAGGTGGAAAGTCCCATGTGAGTTTCTCTCCTCTCAGGGCTGCTTTTGAGCTCAAACAATCTAAAAACAGAACCCTTGCTCTTCTTCTATGATCCTGCTTTCTTCCTTGATCTTCACATATTCCATAGAATTCAACTGGGAGAAAATGATCTCCATATCCTTGGGGTAGGAGGGGGGTAAAATACCAGAGAAAACTTTTTACTCTCTGGTGTTTCTTAACTCCAAGAGGTGGAGCGCTTTCTCTCTGCACCCTCTGCCTCTCCAAGGCCACACACCCCCCACCCCCAGCTCAGCCCAGAATGTCCTCCCACGTTCAGCTGTGGTCAAGGAACCTGGCAACCCAGCACAGAAGCACCTTAGCAGAGCCACCGAATTCCTTCACAAAAAGCCCTGCAAGGGGCAATCCCAGCCCCTGCACTTATACCATAGATACGATGGAATGAGACTTTCCATCTTCCTCGTTTCTATTTCTTTACAACATAGATAGGAATAAAAGAAAGGTGGATTTTTCCCTCTCCCTCTGGTTCTTTGGAAATGTAACCATGCAACATTTGTTTAGCACCTTCTAGGTTCCAGGCCCTGTGCAAGGGAAGAAAAACCCAGGGATAATTCAGGGATTGGCTGGAGAAAGAGGAGAAATCAGAAAAGATCTGTGACAGAAGCTGTATAAAGTGCTCTGGGTCCATAGAAGAAAAGACTTTTCTAGGAATGATTTCCATACCACACTGCTCTCACTGGTGCCAGTAATGTATGCTTTTAAGCAGGTCAATTGTGTTTTAGGATAATCTCAGGTGTGAGCATTTTCAAGGTCAGAAACACCAGGCACCCAGCAGAGAGCCTGCCAGAGATTTCACTGATTCCAGTAATGTCCACAGAGTTCCTGCTGTATGCCAGGCTGTGACGTGCAGCAATGAATCCCCACTCTGGGAGGTTGGGGGTCAAGTAAACAGGCGATTGCAGTGTGAGACAGGTGCACCAAGGAGGAGCAGCTCACCTCATCTGCAGGGTGTCAGCCCAGCACCCAGACACCACGGATGCTTGAGCTGCCTCATGACAGAGAGGCAACAGTCAATGGGAAAATTGGGGCAAATGGGGAGGGAGGCTGCCAGAAATGTGGGTGTTCTGGACAGAAGACGTGACACAAACAAACCCTTGGAAGCAAGAAAAAGCATTGCAGACAGTGACTGGCCCTGGCTAGCGGGGCCCGAGCTGGGAGGTGACGCTGGAGCAGAGAACAGACCACACTTAAAGCATAGAACTGAGAGGGATGCAGCAAGGACCCGAAGCTGCAGAGAGCAGGCACCAAGTCAGGGGGCGCATCCGGGCTACAGCAGTGTGCATTCGACCAGGGAAGGGAGAGCAGGAGAGCAGGGGTTCCAAGATGGGGTCATCAAAGGCAAGGGACCACATCATTGCTTTAAGTAAGGGAGAGGAGAAAGAAGAAGGCAGCACCTCAACAGTAGTCTCCAACCACAGGGGCAAACTCCCCCTCGGGCTTCCAGGTCGGAACCAGGATTTCTGCAATGATGGGGCTGAAACCAGGGTCAGAACCCCCTGGTTCCATGGAGTGACAGGTAGAGGTGTGTGCCTTGGCCACCTCCCAGCTGTCCCACCTGCCTGCCTGGTGCACAGAAGCTGCAGGCATCTCTGCCCACTGTCGAGACAGTTTCCCAGGGGCTCTATCTTCTGGTACAGCCGGGCTTTAGGCCAGCCTAAAATTAAGTCCCAGAGAGGGGAAACAAGAAAGGAAAGGTGTGCACTGGCATGAGTCCCAGCATGCACTGTGCGGTGAGAAGGAGCAGGTTTTATTAGAGATGGTGGCAGTAGGCAGAGTGGGGTGGAGAAGTCAGGTGCCATGAAGATGGAACCATGGGAGGTGATTACTGCACCACAGATGGCTAAACAGGTACCTGGGGTCAGGGGTCAAACATCAGGGTAGGATACTTTACCTCCCTGAATTGCAGAGGCTCCACCAGTAAACTGGGACCATTAATTCCTACTCTGCTTCCTTCCTGAGATTGTCAGAAGGAATAAAAAAAGCGGGATACAAAGGTACTTTGGATCCAGAGCTACTCATGGAGGAAAGACATGTGAAGACTCCAGGAGAAACAGCATCTAGAAGCCAAGGAGGGGGGCCTGAACAGATCCTTCCTCAGACAGGCCCAACCCTGCCAACTCCTGTGTTGATTGACATAAAGGCAGAAAGTATCTCATGAGTCCATAATCACTGTGAAAATAGCTACTGAGGATGCTGAGCCACTAGTCTGCGGTGGCATCTCAGGGGCACTTCTCTCCCCAGAAATGTCCTTTCGGCCCTTGATAAGAAACAAAGTCTTAATAGGAGTTTCAATTCAACCGTGTCCACCCAAATTTCATATGTCGAAGTCCTAATTCCCTGCACTCCAGAACATGACCTGACTTAGAGAGAGGGTCTTTATAAAGGTAATCAAGTTAAAGTGAGGTCATTACAGTGGGTCCTAATCCAGTATGAATAATGTCCTTATCAAAAGGGAAAACTTGGATCCAGAGCTACTCAGGGAGGAAAGATGATGTGAAGACTCTGGGAGAAACAGCCATCTAGAAGCCAAGGAGAGGGACCTGAGTAGATCCTTCTGCAGACAGGACCAACCTTGCCATCATCTATGTCAGACTTCCAGCATCCAGAACTGTGAGCCAGTATATTTCTGTTGTTTAAGCCACCAAGCCAGTCAGTGGTACTTTGCTGCAGTAGCCCAAGGAAACTAGTGCAATAAGAAACTGAGTCAATCCAAGAGCAGAGACCCTGGATGAAATCTCTGGGGGTCCCTAAGGGCAGATATCCCTTTCATTCTGAGCAAGAGAGAACACGGGAGCTGGCCAGGCAGCTTCTGACCAGCATGCCAGTGACCAAGAGGCAGTGTAGCAATTGGGAGGCATGAGCCCTGTTTCTCTGTACAGCCCTGTTTCCCTGTTTCTCTGTATTGGTGTTTAGTTAAAATGTTTATAATCTGTGATCAAATAAGTTTTGAAAATGCAGCATTCCTATTTATTCTTGACAATTTACTATAAACATTAGTTGTTGAAAAGAAATTCTGAAGTTTTATTGAATCTAAAACTTCCCAAGAAGCCAGGCACCATGGTGCACACCTATAATCCCAGCAGCTTGGGAGGCTGAGACAGGAGGACTACAAGTTGGAGGCAGTCTCAGCAATTTAGCGAGGTCCTAAGCAACTCAGCCGAGAACTGTCTCTGAAAAAAATATTTTTAAAAGGGCTGGGGACGTGGCTTAGAGGTGAAGCACCTCTGGGTTTAATCCCTGGTACCAATAATAATAAATAATAATAATAAAACTTCCCAAGCAAATATGAACGGATAGGTCTAATGTCAAACTCTTCCTAATGCTGCCCCCACCTACCTTTCCAGCCCTATGCCAGGACTCCTCCACTAAAACCTCCTAAACAGCTGTGCTGGCCTCCCCTGTCCCTCACCATGCCCATATCTGCTCCATCCCTGACTCCAGCCCTCAGTCTGACAGTCCCCATCCTCCTTTCTTCACGCGACATCCAACTCATCCCTCTTCAGCTCTTCCATCTTCCCTGACAAGGAAATCTCCCAGCCACGATTACCAAGTGCTAAGTTCCAAGACATCTGTTACTTTATTCCTCCAACACTGGGGGCTACTTGAGACTAGTAATATTAGGGGATATGCCAGCTTCACTGGTTAGTGGCAGATTTGGGATCAAGACTGGGTCAAGTTGATTCTAGAATTTTCTACACTTCACAGCTGCATCTAGCTTTAGGTCCTCCATCAGTTTCCTACATTTATTAAGTTTGCCTTGGCTTTCACCTTAACATGTATTTATTGTTTTTTAAAGTATTGACTTTTAAAAAAAAATTCTGTAGTTTTAGATGGACAGAATGTCTTTATTTATGTTTATGTGGTGCTGAGGATCAAACCCAGTGCCCCACACGTTAGGCAAGTGCTCTGCCACTGAGCCCCAGCTCCAGCCCTTAATATGTATTTTAAACTTGTCACTCAGCCACACTGTGAAGTCAGAAATTGTACCTTCCAGTTCTTGTGATGGCCCTAGAGTCATATTTTATTGAAATTCATATTTTATTTGCAGGGACAAACCACGGAACAAAACAGTAGGAACATCCAGACCAGGAGAGCAGGTTCTGGCCCCTCCCACAGCCGGATGTCCCTGGAGAGCCGCCTGCATGCACAGAATCTGCCTTTCCCATCTGCACAGGGCCGGACTTTAGGGTCTCTAACTTTTCTTTTGGTGTTTGATGACTAAATTGCAGAACTCTGAGAAGAAATGCTAAGGGGAGTAAGAGCTGATCCGTTCACAGGCAAAGAGGGACAGGGACCAGATGAGTAGCACACACCAGGAGGGAAGGAGCCGGGGGCAGCAGAATAAGGGAGCAAATTCCTCACTCGTTCCTGGGAGTTATATTAGCCGAATGAAATGCAAGAGGTGGGAACCAGAGGAGGAAAGACTCCTTTAGGAGCAACCGGATGTGGGTATCTCTTATGAATCCGCCTCTTTAATTATTCTTAGAGGTGGTTATTAATACAATAGTTTTCAGGGCCTTGCTTTTCAGAAAGTAGAAAATTGTGGAAAGAAAGGCCAATGACAGAGAGTAGCTTGGAAAAGTTATTAAAGTTATTCCACAGGCTGCTGGCCTTGTCCTGAAGGTAAAGATGGAATCCCTTCAAACAGCAACGGGGTCCAGATGGGTCCATATATGCAGGGGGTCTACAATCACAAAGCAGAAGGCCTAGAGCTCTAGCAATCAAAAGGCAAATCAATAAAGGACCAGGAAGGACGGCTGGGGACCCAGGGTGCAGAGAATTGGGCAGTCCGCATTTAGGTCTTTCAGGAAGAAGAAGGAAAGATTGTGAAGAGTCCCGGTGGACGTGTGGCAGTCCCAGGATGGGTCTCCAGACAGCTGTTTCTTTTTTGCTTGCCCCAGCAGCTCCATGGCTCTGTGAAGAAGCCACTTCACCCAATGAAACTGCTTGTGCATCTGCAGGACGAGGTGAATTCTACCTGCCCTGACTGAGCTCCGCAGGAGCAGGTGAAGCCTACCGATGCACCAGGTGTCTGAGATGTGCTGGGCCAACGCACACCATCCTAAAGCAGCAAGCAATCATCCTACTGATGCGCTGGTAGCCGAGGCCCAGCAATCTCCCCAGTACCCCGCCTTCTCCCTCACTCCACCACTGCCACTGCCTCGTGGTGCGTTGCCATCCTCATGGAGCCGAGCCATCTTTCCGGCTGCGGTTGTGTTGCAGCCCTCCCTTTCTTCTGACCCTTCCCATCATCTCTAGATTACACTTAAGGCTTCTTAAGAACACAGGCAAGACCCTTCATGACCTGTCCTTCATCCGCCGATTTCCAAACACTGCTAACCTCTGACTGCCACAATCTCTATCCTGCAGCCAAGTCGAACTATCCAAAATTCCCCCAATAATCTGGATCTTCCACGACCCCGGGACTTTGTAGTGTCTGCTCCTTTTCCTGAAGGGTCCTTTCCCATCGGACATGTTCCAACTCACCCTTCAAACCCAGTTCAAATGCAATCAATATCTAGTTCAAATACAATCTTCCCTGAGACGCCTTCTCCTGCTCCCCCAGGCAGTTAATATTTCTGTTACCTTCGATTTTTACCAAAAGATTCATTTGTTCACACTGGAAATTCTACCATTTCCCATAGGAAAAAAAAAAAAAAGTTCTATAAACTGCTTTTTGCATTTGATTCTCTGCTCTTTCCTTGATAGCCCTGAAAATTTTACCTTATTGACAGCTCCAAGGTCAGGGTTTTGGAAATGATGCTTCTTGTAGCTTATACTACTCACTAGGACTAAATGATACTTTTAAAAAAAATAGATACAATCTGTAGCCCATCTTCTGCCAAGTGGCACATTTCTGTAAATGTACGAGAGGGAAATTCAATTGCTTTGTTAATTCCAGAGACTCTTCACATCTGAATGAGTGAGAACTCCCTCCTTTGCCCTCCCAGAGCTCTGCACATGGCTATGGCACAGCCTGGATACAGAGCTCCTCATTGTGTCCCCTCAGCTTCCCACAGGAAGGCCCTGAGTGCTTGGTGGCTTGGGACTGTGTATCCATCCCCATGTTCCCCAGCCCCCAGCCCCCTTTGTGTAACACAGTGTCACTCAATCCAGAAATATCATTGGATAAATAGTAATGTCTACAATTAAGGACTGCACGTGCACCAGGCCCAGGGCTAGACACTGTGCGTGAACTCACGGGAGTCTCACGACAGCCCGGTGAGACAGGCATTGTGACCATCCCCACTCTGAAGATGAGAAAGGCTGAGTTTCAGCAGAAGTCTGATTTAAAACCAAGACGCTCTGGCAAGAGAGCACATGCCTCTACCACTCCAGGAGTCCCATCGTGAGAGGACTCTGGACTCTTCTACCCACTTTCAGAAAGAAGACAAGGAGATCTAAGTGCTGAGTTGTTTCACTGAGTAAACGTACATCAAACGATCTTTGTGCCAAACATCAGTCCTGGGTTCTGTGGGACCTAAGAGGAGTTGGACTTTGCACTGTACAGAATCTGGCCCTCCAATTCACCTCCAAAAGCATCATTTTCCAGGTTATGCAGACGGGTTTGAGTATAAGGAAGTTACCATCCAGAGGAACCTCCCGGAGCCAGCAGGTCATCCTTACAGGAGGAGGTGTAAAGAAGAGGCCTCAGAGACCCCAGGAGGAGGCCTCGGGCATGCAGGGGAGCCAGGCCTGGCCAGGACAATCACCCCAACGGCAGCCGGGACCTCCCCTGAGGGACTGGGTTTCTCTGGTGGAGCTGAGTTCCTGCAGGCTGACCTCTAGTTTCCATAAAAGACTGTTGAAGAGGAGGCTGAAGAGTCCCAGCTTCCAGGAGAGCAATCTGGAGGAAATGGGAGTGTAAAGGAAAAATGGGAGAACCTAGCTAATAATGAAAGTGAGATCTCATTCTTACAACAACCCTCTGATACAGGCGTTACTTGGATTCTTGGTTTGCAATTGAGGCAACAGGCACAGGAAGGCTAAGGGGACCAAAGTGTGTGTGTGATAAAACCCTTCCCTGTGATTTCCTCCATCTTCTCATAACTTTACTAGATTTTCTCAAAATCGTCAGTGTGATAATGCATATTTCCACTGAAGCAAGTGCCCACCCTGAACTTCCTCTGGGGGTTGAATGAGGGTGAAAGGAGGCGGTGGCATATGTACATACACATCTGTTTGGGACATGGGGGATGAGATGACAACATTCATTGAACAGCAAAAATAATCACCTCCAAGAGATGCTTCGGAGGGACAGTTACACACATGAGCTGTCATCGGTTAAATTGCTGGAAAGGAGAAAAGAAGTCATCTAATTCCACAGAGATCCAAATAAAGGAGTCACTGGAAGAATTTTAAATGGGCACAAGGGCTCCACACACTTAAGGGGCATCCATCCAGACTCCCTCACCGTCCCCGTGGGCCCTTGGCTTTACCTAGTGAGGCCAGGCATCACAGGGTGTGTGTTCTTTTCTCCTTTCCCTTTTCACAACTGCCCTTTTCACATTTTGCCAAAGAACACATATCTCCCACTCCTTCCCAAACTTCAAAGTATACATTGCTCAGGGTGCCAAAGTCTCCAGGGAGAAGACAAACCATTCAGAATACAGTGAATAATCATCTTTAGAGTGAAAACGGGGGACCAGGTCATCCATCATGGATGCCCAACTCTGCAGCCAACTCACCTCTTCCTTTCTATAATGTCACCGTGGGCTCGCATTCAGGTGACTTGGATTCTTAGTCAGGATTCTTAGATAGGAGGTTTGTGATGAATGGGTATCGCTGTTGCAAAGGGAGACTATCCTAATCATTGTGTGCCACGGGAGTCGGCCAGCTGGAATCCGCAGGCTGAACACAAACTTCTACCTCTTCTTTTGAACAAGTCCCATGGGAATGTGACCACATCACAGCGATCACATGTCGTCCAGCCCTTTCTCGTTTCAGCAGCAGGGTTGAGTGGTTAGGCAGAGACTCTCTGGCACACAAAGTTTATAATACCTGGGCCTCTGCAGAAAAATATTTGCCAACTCTTGTGGTAAGCAACAGATGCTTCTCAAATACCATAAGGTTATGACCCCAAAACTCCATCATAAGTTGAAAATATAAAAGTCAAAAATATATTTAATTCTCCTAACCTACCAAATGTCATAGCAACAGAACACACTGACCAGCAGTGACCTGGTGGCTCGTGACCACAGGACAGATCAACTGCAGCTTACTGCCAGTATCCAGCATCACAAGAGTCTCTTATTGCTTGATAATCACCCATAAAGATCAAAATTCAAAATTTGAAGTACGATTTCTACTGAATGCATGTGACCTTTGCACTATTGTAAATTGGAAAAAGCATAAGTCAAAATGTGGGGGTCTATCTGCACTTTTTCAAGTCTGGTGGTTTCAAATTCGTTTCTTTCAACAAAAATGAAGGAGAGCTTAAAGGATGATCTATGCTGAACACCTGATTTCCTTCTGGGAGCCTGGAATTTTGGTGTGTTCTAGGCAGGCAGAGGATGCCAATGTGCCCAGCCCCCAAGTAAAACCCAAGTAAAGATCTAAGGATCTTTCCTGATAATTGACATTTCACATGTCTTGTCACATCGCCTTGCTGATAGAATTAAGTAGATCCTGTGTAACTGCTGAGACAGGACTCTTGAGGCTTGAGCCATGTTTCCACTGGACTTCACCACGTGCACTTTTCCCCTTGCTGATTTTGCTTTGTGTGCTTCCCTATAATAAATTCTAGTCATAAGAATGACAATGTGCTGATCCCATGAGTCCTGCCAACCTGCTCCCCCCGCCAGACTGAGACACCTCATCATTCATAGACTGAAGGTAGAGCCTCAGAAGGGTCTTGTCTCAGGAGTGGGGACAAATTAGCCTGAAACAATCTCTGCTCTGTCCTAGCAAACAAATTCTAAAAACAAGACCAAAAAGGAATTAAACTGGTTTCAAGCAACTTAGCTGATTCCAAAAGCAAAAATCAAACATATTTATGGGCAATACTCAACATCAAATATGGTAAAATTCACAATGCCTGGCACCCAATCAAAAGTCACCAAGTAAAGAAACAGGCGTACAGCACCCATCAGACAAGCCAGTGAAGTGATACTGTACATAACTGACACAGGTGTAAGAATCAACAGACAAGTACATTAAAAATTATTATTAAAATTGGACCCCCTACATTCAGAAAGCTAATAGACATACAGATAGCATCAATAAGATGCAAATCAAACTTCTAGAAATGAAAATTATGTTTGAGCTAAAAAATAGAAAGATACACTGGATGAGATGAATGGTAGATTAAACACTACAGAAGAAACATAAAAGCATAAAGTAGCTACATCCAACCCAAACAGGAGAAAAAATAAAAAAGATGAATCCATTGAAAAGACGGCAGTCCTAAACATTTATATCGGTAAAAACAGAATCAAAACACGTGAAGGAAAAACTGATAAACTTATAAGAAAAACAAAAATCCATAACTATATCAACAGTTTTCTATTAGCAGTTGATAATAATAAACAGAAAAGGATATAATATACAGAAAGGACATGAATGGCTTGAATATTAACATCAAACACCTTGATCCAATTGACATTCATGGAACATGCCATCCAACACCAGTCAAGTGTTGAGGCATTGACCAAGACAGATCATATTCAAATACATAAAACACTCGGTAAACTTAAGAGAATTTGAGTCATACAAAGGATGTTCTCCATCCATAGAACTAAAATAGAAATCAATAACTGCAAGATGTTTTTCAAAATTCCCAAATATCTAGAAAATTAAATTATATTTCTAAATATACATCAAATAATAAGTCAAAAGGGAAGTCAAAAAGTATTTAAAATTAAATGAAAATGGAAACCAAATATATAAAAGTGGATAGTACACTAATAAAACAGCACTTGGATATTTTACAGCCCTAAACCACTACAGTTAGAAAAGAATACAATCTCACAAACTGCAGTAGTGCATGCCTCTAATTTCAACTACTTAGGAAGCTGAGGCAGGAGGATCACAACTTCAAGGCCAGCTTCAGTCACTTGGTGAGAACCTGTTCTAAAACAAAAATAAAAAGAGCTGGGGTGTAGCTCAGTGGTAGAGCTTCCCCAGGTTTAATCCTAAGAACTGGGGGGAAAAAGGAATACAAGATCTAATCCATCATATCAGATTTAATCTTAAGAAACACAAAAACGATGGGCAAATGAAAAATAAATAATATATAAAAAGAAAATAATAATGATCACAATAGAATTTGATAAATAGCAGAAAAACAATAAACAAAAATTGTACCTTGAGAATATAAATAAAATTGATATCCTTACCCAGGCAAGTCAGTAAAAAAAAAAAAAGCAGAGGGCTCCTATATTATCAATACCAAGAATGATTATAGATTCTACAGGAATTAAAAGAATAACAGAAGAATATTAAGACAATTTTATGCCAAAACATTCAACCACTGAGATGAAATTGGGAAAGTCACCAAAGTCCACTCACAGAGAGAGACACACTTCAGAGCACGGTATCTACCAACGCATGTGAATCTGTAGTTAAAAGCTTTTCAAAAAGGAAAATTCACAGCCAAATGGCTTCACTGGAGAATCCTGTCAAACATGAAGGAAGAAATGTTACTAATTCACCAAAACTGATTCCAGCAAAGAGGAGGGTGTCTTTCACCACTAAGTCTATTGTGCTAATATTGTCCTGAGAGCAAATCCAAAGAAAGATGATATTTAAAAAAAAAATAAAACTATGAACAATGTCCTTCACAATCACAAATGCAGAATCTTAACTAATTGATTTCCAACAATGTATCTTTTTTTTTTAATAATACCTTCTGACTATAGATGGAAAAATTGTGTCTCCCGACAAGATATGCTCGATCCTTAATAACTGTATGCATGACTTTACTTAGAAATGGGATCTCTGTAGATCTAACCAAGTTGAGATGAGGTCATGATGAATTCGGATGAGCTTGGTGTCCTCATAAGAAAATAGAGATTTTAACAGAGAGACACGCAAGGAAAACATCCTACGATAATGGAGGCAGAGACGGGGTACCGCATCGATAAGCCAAGGAATGCCAAGGCTTTTCCGGAGCCACAGGAAGCTGGGAAGAGAGAAGGAAGGGTACCCCCCCAGAGCCTGCAGGGACAGCCTGGTCTCGGGCACTTTGATTTTTAGACTGTCAGCTTCCAGTACTGTGAGGACACAGTACTGAATTTTCAAGGCATCAGTTTGTGGCACTTGGTTACAGCAGCCCTAAGAAACTACTAATACAACGACCAAGAGGGTTTATGCCATGAATGCACATTTAAGCCAACCTTTGAAAATCAGTGAATATATCTCATTTTATTAGTGCACTCAAAAATAAACATAAACAGCATGATCATCTCTATGATTGATCAATCTTCCATCAAAGTGAGAGTAGAAGGGAGTGTCATGAGCCTCATCTGCAAAAACCTACAACTAATATCATCCATAAAGATGAAAAGCTGAGCAAGACACAGTAGTCCACTCTCCCCACTTCTATCCAACCTCATGTTCAGAGTCCTAGTCAGGCATATATTAAGAAAAAGAAATGTCACCATCTCTGTTGCAAAGAAAGAAGGAAACTTTTTTTGCTCACAGGTAACATGATCATCTATATAGAAAATATGATGCGATCCAAACAAAGCTACCAGAACTAAATGAGCTTAGCAAAGTTGGGGGTTGTGAGA
This sequence comes from Callospermophilus lateralis, assembly GCF_048772815.1. Classification (NCBI taxonomy): domain Eukaryota; kingdom Metazoa; phylum Chordata; class Mammalia; order Rodentia; family Sciuridae; genus Callospermophilus; species Callospermophilus lateralis. The sequence goes on from NC_135318.1 coordinate 10,268,108, forward strand.
TCAATATACAAATGTCAATCATATTTTTATGTACTTAGCAATGAAAAAGTATAAATCAAAGCAAAATATGCAATCTAAGTGACACAAATGTATAACTACTTAACGATCACTCTGTCGAAATTGGATAAGACCTTTACAACAAAAACTACAAAACACAGCTGAGGTAAAAGTAAAGAAGATGTAAATAAATGAAGATCTACATTGTGTATTTGGGTTGCAATACTGAAGATTGCTGAGGTGTCAGTTCTCCCCCAAACTGAAATGCTGTTGCAGTCAAACTACAGAAGGAATTTTTTTTTCCCTAGAAATTGACAAACCAGTTTCAAAATTCACATGGAAATGCTAAGGACATGCACAGACCAACTTTGAAAGATAACAAATGTACAGGAATGACACTACTTGATTTCAAGACTTTTTTAAAAAACTATAGTAACCAGAACAAAGTGATACTCTCATAAAGGTAAACAAAGGTCAAGGAAGCAGAAAAGAAAATCCAAGAAGAATGCAAACGGGAACCAACTTTTGACAAAGGTATAAAATCATCTCAGTGAAGAATACTCACATGCACAAATTAACTTAAAATGGGGAATATACTTACAAGTAAAAGCTAAAACTATACATCTCTCGGAAGACAGCAAGCACAGGAATAAATCTCTGTTTCCTTGGGTTTGAGAATGAGCTCTAAGATACAACATCAAAAGCACACATGACAAAAGAGGACAAATTGGACTTCACCAAAATTAAGACTTTTGTGGGCAAAAAAATACAATCAAGAAAGTGAAGAGATAATCCACAGAATGGGGAAAAATACTTACAAATAACATGTCTGATGAGGGAGTTACATCCTCACAGTACAAAGAGTTAGGCCAATTTTGATGCTTGACCTCAGCAGCTCTTGAGCCCCACCACTCCTTCCCCACCTCTGGGAAAACCAGTGAGAAAGCCCATGTGCTCCTCCAGGGTCACTAGAAAGAGTTCCAATGACCAGGGCCTGAGAACAATGTGGAAACACAAGCTTTACCCCAAACCACAGTGGAAGTCAGCCCATCTGCTTTCCCTGACCGCTCAAGCCATTTCTGGACTTGCCTGGAAGGTCTCTCTGCTCTCCCCTAAAACCTTAATGAAGTGAATGACAAAGCTTTTCAGACCCTATTGGTATAGGTGTGGTATCTTTGTTCGTTTTCTGTTGCTAAAACAAAATACCTGAGACTGGGTAATCTGTAAACATAGAGGTTTAGCCTAGTATGTGCAAGGTCCTGGATTTGGTCCCCAGCACCAAAAAAAAGAAGAAGAAAGAAGAAACGGATTTGGCTTACAGTTCTGGAGGCTGGCAAGTCCATGGCACTGCCATCTGCCCAGCGTCTGGTGTCTGGTGGGGACCTCAGTGCTGCATCATGACATGGCAGGGGGCATGATGTGGCAAGACAGAGCAAGTGCTAGCTCAGGTCTCCTTCTTCTCATGAAGACACTAATGCCATCATTGGGGCCCACCCTCAAGGCCTCATCCGATGCTAATTACCTCCACAGGGCTCACCTCCAAATACCATTAACATGTGAATTTGAAGATTAAGATTAAGTTTCCAACATCTGAGCTTTGAGGAGACACATTCAAACCCAGCACCTGGTATTATTAGTATTGAAATCAAAACCAAGTTTTGGGTGAGGAGGTCCAGTCCACTTATGTGGGGTGACCCTAGGAAAAGAATAAGAACTCTTACAACTCAATAATAAAAAGACAAAGATCCCATTTTAAAATGGCAAAAGATCTGAAGAGTCATTCATTGAAAGTTACACAAATGACAAATAAGTACATGAAAAGATATTCAACATCTTGAGTCATTAAGAAATGCAAATCAAAACCACAAAGAGATCCACTTCACACCCTCCATGATGACTATAATAATAAAAAAAAAGACAATAACAAGTCTTAGCAAGGATGAAGAGAAATCAGAACCTCATGCATTGCTAGCGGAAATGTAAAATGGAGAAACTGCTTTGGAAAGCAGTTCGGCAGCTCCTCAAATTGCTTAAACATAGAGTTACATATGGCTCAGCAATTCTAGTCGTAGGTATATATCCAGGAAAAACAAAAAACATACGCCTACACAAAAACTTGTACAAAAAGTTCTTAGCAGTATTATTCACAGTAACCCAAAATGGAGAAATAACTCAGATGTCCATCAACTGACCAGCAGATACACAAAATATGGTATATCCACAAAAAGTATTATTTGGCCATAAAGAAGAATGGTACAATGTGGATGAACCTTGTAAACAGGGTGCTGAGTGAAATGAACCAATCACCAAAGATTGGCTTTGTGTGAATCTATTTATATAAATTGTCCAGAACTGGCAACTCTATATAGAAAGCAGGTGAGTAGTTGTCTAGGGTAGAGGGCCTGGGAAGTCTTGGGCAATTGCTCAACAGACATGGGGTTTCTCTTTGGAGTAACAAAAGTGTTGTAAAATCAATGGTGGTGATAATTGCACAAATATGTGACTATAGTGAAACAACTGATCACATACTTTAAATGGGTGAATTGTGTGGTATGTAAATTACATAAATAATAAAGCTGTTTAAAAAGTTCTGTGTAGAAAGGACAGTCTTATCAACAAATGATGCTGGAAAAAATTGGATATTCATGGCATAAATAAATAAATAAATAAAGTTCAATTTACACCTACTGTACCATATACAAAAATTAATTCAGCCTGGGAAGATAAAGTTCAGTTGATAGAATGCTTGTCTTGCTTGCACAAGGCCCTGGGTTCAATCCCCAGCACCACAAAAAAAAAATATTAATTTGGTTCAAATCGAAGCAATATAAAGTAAAGCTTGGGGGAGGAGCAGCAGCTGTTGAGACTTTAACACCATCAGGAAAACTCCACCTGCAGGAACCAGGGGCTTTCATTAGTAGGATTTCTGAAAGTTTCCCAAAGATAAAAATCATCTGAATCGACCACTCAAAATGAGCCTTTTAGGAAAATCAGTAATTCAGGTCCCACCTGAATCAGACTCTGTCTGTGGAAGACGTGATAGTCTTCCCATTTAATATGCATCCACCATGAGCCTTATTGCTGGGGAAGTTTAGGAAATATTCTCTGTCACAAATATTTTTGCTAACAAATGGATGTAAAATATAATTAAAAATTTTAAATGATCTACATGGATCTTTACTAATTTCACCATATAGAGTATGAACCTGGTTTGCATGTGAAACACCACACGGCATCATGTCTAGGAGTCTCTGCTCAAGCTGGGCTACCGGAATCTGCACAGGACTCTATCCCCGGACAAGGAAGGTCAGCTGTGCTCGTTGTCAAACGTGAATAATGGAAGCATCTCACATCTTTGTGAGCATGGAGGAAAATCCATAAAAATCATTTGACACAATGACAAGCACATGGTAACCCTTCCACAAACTGAACACCGCATCATCATAGGACAATCAATCTCTTGCCCCACATTTGAATTTTTAACTGCCCTCTGCCTCCTGAGAATGAAGGAACCTGAGCTCCACCTGCTCTGCAGATGCCTTTGATCAGATTGGGCAAAGCTAATGCTAAACCTTCATTAATGAAAGAGGAGCCAGGCTCAAGACCAGCTTTAATGGCAAAAGGAATCCCACCCTCCACTTTCTCCTTAGAACAGCCTGTCTGAGAAGGGTTTTGTAGAAACAAAAAAAAAAAAAAAGTGGATTATTTCACTTTTGGGGGAGGGGGCTTATAACTTAAAATCACTCATCCATCACAACCATTAAAATATCTAAATTGACCACGAAGCTTTTGCATGCCGTATGTCTTTAAGGGTAACTTGGGAAAGATGCTTTGTTGAGAACTGACACCGTGGGGCAGGATGCACTGGTGCAGGATTCAAAGATGAGTGACCAGAGACACAGGGTCAGAAGAAAAATAGCAAACTTGCCACTATTGGGAAAAAAAAAAAAAAAAACACTTCTAAGTTAACAGTAGAGCCCCATTTGTGAAGACAGAAGTTAGGGTCTCCCTGAAGATATTCCTGGGTCAAAACACCAAGAAAGAGGTAGGGAATGGGCAGACTGCGGGTAGGCCAGAGCAGAGGTTCTGTCTGGATTTCAGGTACTTGGGTGTCTGCTTGAGGAATCTATCACTCCAGAAGCATTCCAGGTAGAAATGGAAAGATGAACTGGGCCCGAGGAAGGTGGCCTAGGACCAGGCGCGAGGAGTGGGACGTGGGGCCCAGCAGTCAGCCAAGGTGGCTTCAGGAAACTCATCCTGCATCCCAGGTGGATCATAAATGACAACAGACAGGCAGGTCCTGGGATCTCCTGTGTCGTGAATCGTCAAAACCAGGCATCTAAATCCTCAAATGCCAAGACGCCACTGAATAAGATCTCCCTGTGATGAGCCAAGTGTCCCCCGCTCCCCCCTACAGCTCCTGCAGCTCCTGCATCTCCAGCAACTACACATGCTCATCTCCAGAGCTCAGGATGATGCCTGTGATGATGTATGTGAGGAAGCACGTCCGTTTCCCACTCTGGTTCTCAACATGCTGAATGCAGAGATCCACCCAGACTACAGGTCAATCAGTCTTTGCCAAACGGTACCGTCTGTTAAAGAAGCCAGATGAAAAATAGCTTTTGAAAATTAAAGTTAATGTGCTCTACAATGACATGAACCCGAATGGTGTTGAGCATCTGATATGGAGATCTAATTTACGGGTGATCTAATTTATCCTCACAGACTAAAGGAAGTGAGGTGATTTCCTGAGATCACACAGCTATTAAGCTGTGGAACCAGATGAAAATACAGGTCTCTGTGACTCTGAGGGCAGGGTTGGCCCTCAGACGCACCATCTGGAAGGAACCCTCCAAGACAGACAGGAGGCCGGGACTGGCTGGCAGGAGGGCTACATTTCCAGGAGCCAATTTTGATGAGAAGCCTAAGCAAAGGCCACAATAGCTGTCACCTAAGCTGGTGGCTGTCCCCAGGGATGGCATATTCTGAGTCACCAACCCTGAACCCTGTGAGACTGCGTTTGAATTATGGTTCATAAAATTCTTGTATAAAATAAGCCTCTGCAGTCAGAGGACGACAACATGGAATACTTAAACAAGTAAAATTGATCTGACTTTATTTTTAAAGTGAATTTTAAAACTGGCCTTGAATATGTACATTGCATCTGGTTCAAAAATAGGCTTTTGAGAGACATAGGTAAAGCAGCTGAAGGTAAAAAACACAGAATTTAAAGTATATCCAGGGCTTTCACAGCATCACACAAGCTTCATTGACACACACAGAAAAGAACCTTCAAGCCACAGCCCAGGAACAAGGAGAATCGAAGGCGAAGGAAATGAGCACACAGAATGAAGCAAGGTGTTCTTTCTTCCCCAGGAATAATTTCAGTTTATGGCTTGTTGTTAACGTTTACTGTGTGCCATTAGAATGCCGTGCATGCGCTTTCTGTGGATGTCTGAGTTGCCTTGTTCCTGTAAAGCTGGTTGGGAGGAGATGTCCTCGTTATTGTATCCACTTAGCAGAATGCTCCCTGATGTCTTGCACCAGGCTCCAGTGCTCAGCCTCCTTCCAGTCCCTATGACATGACTCATGCCCATTCTCCAGCTTCGTCCCCGCAACTCCCTCTGCCATAAGTTCCAATCCCAATCACCCTGGTCCCTAGTCCTTCTCATTCTTTGAGAGCCAGATCCAAAGCAAGCCAGCTCTTCCCCAGAATCCTTCCTAAGTTCACTCAAAGCAAAGGATGATCTCTTCGCTCTAAGCTCAGGCCTTGTGTCTGTACACGCCCACAACCAATTTACTTAAAACGCTGCACTTGGTCTTCTACATCTGTTCTCTAGTTTCCCCCACTACACACTGAGCTCCTGAGGAAGACACCCTGGCTCCCTGTCCCATGGAAACTCTAAATCACCTACAAAAGAACTCATCACATAGAAATGACAAAAGTAAAAATGCCAAGGAATGAATGGAAGTTGCAGCTCTGGGAGTCGGCTTCCCCGCGTGGCTGTAACAAACACCTGCAATAAACAACGTAAAGGAGGAAATATTCATTTTGGGTCACACTTTCAGAGATTCCAGTCCCTGGTTGGTTGGTTCCATTGTTTCCAAGCCTGTGGTGAGACAAAACATCATGGCGGGGAGTGCATGGTGGAGGAAAGCTGCTCACCTCACAGCAGCTGGAAAGAGAGAAATGGGCCAGGGTGGTGACATCCCCCATTCGTGGACATGTTCCCAATGGCTAACTGCCACCAACAAGGCCCCTTCTCCAAAGGTTCTGTCATCTCCCACTAATACACTGGCTGGTGACCAAGCCTTCAGCACATGGCCTCCAGAGGACATTCAAGGGCCAAACCATGACAAGCTCCTGTAAGCCTTTCTGGTGCATAGAAAGGTGCAGCAGCTGTAGATGAGGGTCTCTGGTGGGGAGTGGAAGTAGTGGTCATAGTGGGAGACCAGTGAAGGGCCTTTGCTGGCGGAGGAAGCAAGAAAAATGTGCAGAGCTGGATCTACAACCAGAGAGATCTGCTGAGGCACAAGTTGATTACCCAGTGTTACAATAACAATTAACCAAATTTATAATTTTGAGTCAATCGATCCCTGTTTGCAGTCATTTTTTTCTGAATCATGTTTTAAACAAAACACTCAAAAAATTTCAGGACTAAGAAGGACTTTAAAGTCGATCTCATGTAAGGGCCCATTCTGTTTGAGAAGCTTGGAGACCTGTATGCTGAATGGTCACCTGTTCTCTGCTGGGATGTTACAACCTGAGGGAGGCAGTATTCCAAACTAATCCCCAAGATCCCATTCCCCCAAGTGCCTGGAACCAGTGACGTGGAGAAATGCCACTCCTATGACTGTGGGTTGTGTTATGTGACACAATTTATCTTCAAAAGGAAGACAGGATGGATGGATCTAGTCTAATCACACAAGCCCTTAAAAGCAAATAATTCTTTCCAGCTGGTGGTAGGAGGCAGAGAAATTGGAAACACAGGAAAGATTTGGCCCCCTGTTGCTGGTTTTGAAGATGAAAGAGACAAGTCAAGAACTTCAGGTGGCTTCCAGAAGCTCAGAACAACTCCTGGCTCACAGCCTGCAAGGAACTGGGACCTGCGCTGTATAACATTGCAAAACCGAGTTCTGCCAACAACCCGAGTGAGCCAGAAGCAGATTCTCCCCAGTTAACAGCCCAGGCCAGCCAACATTCTGACGTGGGCTTCTGAGACCCTAAGCAGAGTAATCCGCTGAAGCTGCCTGGACTTCTGACCAACAGAACTGTGAGATAATGAAGGGTATTGTTTTAAGCTGCAAACTTGTGGCAATTTGTGATTGTTTGGTAAGCAATCAAAAACGTATACACCTTCAGTGATAGGAAGTCACTCCATCTTTTATCTTTGGAAAGCTTTGTTTACTAGAAAGTTCTTTTTTCAATTCAACAAATGATTCTTTCCTATAGAATGACCATTGATCCTGCTCCTATCACTTGGTTCACTTACAGCAGCTACAATCTTTCTTTCACATGACAGTCTTTCAAGAATTAGAGTTGGTGACTCATTTCTCTTTGTGTATTACTCTTTAAAAATAAAAACAAATGCATTTTTTAAAAAAAGAGTTTTAGTTGAGTCTCATATCATATCCTTAGTCCTGCACGGTTATCTTTTTATTTCCTGACTTTGCTTGTTTTTGCCATCTGTTCGTCAACCTATGAGCATGACTTCACTTATCCAGGTGACAAATAGAGTGAGGTATTCACAAAGAGCACTGAATTGATGGACCCCATTTAGGCACTCCGCCATCTCTGAATATCTTAGGACAGCACCAGCAGCCTTCTCCAGAGGGAAGCCTGGGGCCAACGGGCAGGGATAATTGGTGTTCCAAGATGGATTACCTTCCAGCTTTGCTGTCTCTGGGTCAGCCATATTTTTATAATGGCTGGGTAGAGAAAAAAAATGGCCCAAAAGAAGTCTGATTTTTCAATTCCAAGCTCTTACTTGACATCCACCTAAATATATGTACAGTTTATGAAGTTTAGGAAGGAACATCACCTTTGACAGTGATGGAATAACCGCTACCCATCTCATCTTCCCACTGCAAACAACTGTAAAACCAGGAAAAAATATGTGAAATGACTCTTTCCAGACATTGAAAAATAAACAGCACCAAACTGTGATTTTTGAAAGAAGGACGTACAGAAGATAGCAGTCATGGACCTGGCAATGAAGAGGGGAAGATTTGGAGCTAAAAAGCAATAAATTAATAAATGGAACATGGGTTGGGCCTTCTGATTTCCCTGGTTTTCTTCCTGGAGGCACATTTGAGATTGCAGCATGGATCCCAAGCAGAGCACACCAAGTCTGCCAGATCTGGGGAGACACACATAGGAGATGGGGGCTGATGAGTTACCCAGAATTTACAGAGCTTGGGACCAGCGAGGAGCGAGCCAGACAGAGAAAGGGCTCCACAAAGCTGCAGAGAGGTCTCCTTAAACCTTTGGCGAACACGAATCTACAACATTTAGAAGTCTACCAGGGAGTCTAGGAAAACACCATCCTCGCTTTATCATTGTTGGCACTGGGAGGATTAGTTAGGTACAAGTCATTCCATCCTTGTCAAAGGAGATGTTCCTTCCTAAACTTCAAGAACCTTGCTTCAAAAACTTTCTACCAAATGTTCAAAAGAAAGTAGCCACCTTCTCAGGAACCCCACCTTCCATTCCATGGCACTTGGCCTGGGGAATGGTGGCACCTCGCCTGAGCTGGGAACCTTAGGAAGTTTTCAATAGAACCAAAAGCAGCCAGGTCCAGGGGTGCACACCGTCTCAGCTCCTCTGGAGGCTGAAGCAGGAGGATCACGAGTTAAGGCCAACCTTAGTAAGCTTGTGGGACCCTGACTCAAAATTAAAAAGCAAGCTTAAATGTAGCCTAGTGGTACAACACCTCTGGGTTCAAACCCCACATGAACAAAAAATAATAATAGAATCCAACTTCTCTCTTTTGGAGATTCCTGAATGCCTCGTCTCCTCCTAGCTACAGCATGAATCTTACTCAGATTCTTTAGTAGGCATTTTAAAATTAAACTACCCTCATTTATTTCTAAAAAAAATCAAGTTGCAGAATTTGAAGAGGCCTGAGTACAACTCTTAAAACTTGGGGATAGCGAGGCAAGAATATCACTGTCTCCTGATGATTTTGTTTACCCAGATGGCATGCTCCCACCATTCCACATGTACCCATGTGGTGTCATGCCTAAGTGCCACTGTTGGGCCAACCCCTCCTCCTGGACCTCTGCCCTTGTCTTCTCTGCTTATCAGAGCCTCACCCTTTTCTTTAAGGCTTAGCATACGTCCTCTGCTCTGTGCCACCTTCCAGGTCCTTCCCGGCAGAGGGACCCTCTTCCTCCTGTCGCCTCTAGAATTTGTAAGCCCCCTGTCTGGGCACCTGCCACCACATTCTTTGTATTTAGGCCACACTGTTCATGTCCACCTTCTCCTCTGGAGTGTGGGCTTTGGAGGAGCCAGAATTACATCTTTATTCCTCTTTGAAACCCTCACTGATCCTGCCTAGAGAAGCTAGGCCCAGATAACAATTAATCAATACTTATTGAATTCAAATTCTATCACTAAGGACTAACCTCAAAGAATTCTGTGCACATACTGGAACTCTGGACAAATGTTAGAAGATCTGGGACTTCTTCTCTGGGTATTAGAGGAAAAAAAAAATCGTGGAGTACTGGCCTTGAATGTAGCTGGCACATAGTAGGTAGACAAGTATTACTTTTTAAGTTGGGTGGCATGCGCAGGATCACAGCCAGTAATCAAAAGAATGGAAGACCTGTAGATAAAGAACCTAAGATCAGAGAGGATGAGCAAATTTCCTCGAGCCACCTAGCATAGAGTAGCAGAGTTCTCCTATACCTTCTTCTTTGCACACCAGTACAACCCAGACTTCACCACGTTCCGTTTCAGAGGTGCTACCTGCAGTCCCTGCCCCCAACACTGGTCCAACCCAAATAAACACCTGGTGCCTTTATGACAAGCCTCTACCTCAATCTCACTCTCACACCACCCTCCAGGTACAGGGGGTGCCTGTGTTGCGAAACGTGAATATAAGGTGCATCGAGGCGCACGGAGAGCTATTTGCTGCTGGGTTCCATTAGTCACAGCCAAGGTTGGGGGAGAAAGTTTTCATTTTTGTGAGTCACTGTTTATCTGTCTATAAATTTAGTAATGAAATGCCTATGCCACAGGGATGTGAAGAAATTTCATCTTTGCTTATAAAATCCTCAGGGCATGTTTGGATACAAAATGCAATAACACTATAAAATATCGCCCTGATATTGCTATCTCCAAGCCTGGAACTCATTTCTGCATTATGAGAAGCAAAGAAGAAGATTTATGGGAAAGATAAGGAGATAGCTTTTCTCAAGTATTTAAATGAGGTTTTTCTTTAAATAGTCCTGGTTCGCTGGCGTCCTGTTGTTTGGAACTGACAAAGAATATTTGTCGGTAGCTCTAGAAACTTTCTAGCCTTTGCTAGTCATGACAATACTGCAGTAGAAATAAAACCAGCTGCGATTTATTAGGCCTCACTAATAGACCACTTTCTACCATCGCCACTTTAAGTTCTCAAAATATCTCTACAGAGTAGGTGCTGTTAGTACTTTGTAGATAATGAAACAAAGGTTCAGAGAGGGTGAGCAAGTTACCCTAGGTCACACACAGATTACCCGAGTAGTGGCAGAGCTGGTATGTACAACCTGACCTTTGTGACTGCAGAGCTTTTGCTCTCTCTACTAGTGGTTCATAGAAGACCAAGTAGCAACAGATCCGTAACTATGACTCAGCTGGGCTCATCGTCCAGCAACTCCTGGTTATCTTTAGAAAAAAATTTAAAAATAGATACAGATAGGAGAAGCGCATTGATGTAGGCATCACTCAAAGTCACTCCTGGCCCAGGCCTAAATGCTTGGGGGAAGAGTCTAGGCCTATGATTGTAAGTCAAGGAGACCACTTTAGAAGCTGGGGCCCCGTCAACTATGGGAAGCCCTGGGCAATAGATCATCTTCCCTTCTGTCTTGCTGAAAACCCTGATAAATGAACTTGAAGGAATGAGAAGCTGTAAACCTACCAGGGCAAACTGAATAGGAGAGGGAACAGGAACATGTACAATATTTCAAAAAACATTGAAAGGCAGGAAGCAGTTGGAGGAGCGGCAGCTTCTTTGGCAACTTGAAAGCCAGCACGAATGGGCAGGAGCTAACAGGAGGCGAGGCCCGGGAGCAGGACCTGGGCAAGGTAAAGCCCGGGGAGGGGACAGAGCATGACACTTGCTGGAGGATGCTAGCCAGGGCTCAAGGTGCCTCCTCCTAACCCAAGCAACCAGGCCATGACCACCACTGCACAGCCCCCTCGAGGCATCCTGAAATTTATCATCTGGGGAAATTAATCCATACAGCTCTGTGTTTGCAGATGGCAGGCAAAGTTCAGACAGAGACGAAGCCCAGGGCTGGAAATGGAAACTCCAAGGACCGCCCCACCCCAGGCCTGGTGCCCAGCTGCTCCTACGGTGTGGCAGCCTGGTGAGCACACAGGGACGGTGCCTGGGAGGAAACTGGGCAGCCCAGAGTTCCCAGGTGCCCACTGGGAGATTTCCAGCAGAAGGAACCATTTGCTTTGAGACCACCATACAGGGAGGCCTATGGTGGGAAGAGAGACCCCAACCCAGGGGTCAGAGTGCATTTTAGTCATCAGTGGTTTTTTTGTGTGTTGGGGGGATGGATACCAGGGATTGAACTCAGGGGCAAATTCTTAAGTATTTGATTCTTAAATGTAAATTGATGAGGAAAAACTTACTAGCTACATGAACATGGTTCTAACACCAAAGATAGAGACCAAAATAACATAGTACAATCCAGAAGTTAGAGAAGAAGGAAGACATTTTTTTTTAAAATATGTGATTAATATGTTCAGAAAGATAAGGGAAGATAATGCATGCTATGAAGAAAAACAAGATGCTGTTGAAAGGGAAAATACAGAACACAAGAAATAGATCTTGTTGAAACTTAATAGTTGATAGCCAAAAATTTTTATTTCAATAAAAGCGGAAAGATAAAATCGGAGGAACCAGCCAGAAAGCAGATCTAAAAGAGAAAGACTAGAGGAAGATAAGAAAATCAGATAATCCGTCCAAGATACCCAACACCTAAGAGCAGTAAAAGAGAAGAAGGAAAAATTTTATCAAAGAAATTATGCTGGAATCTTTCCTGTAAATGAAGCCTTTGAGTCTTGAGATTCTAAGGGCCCACCAAGTGCTACAAAACTCTAGACTAAACCATCATAAAATAATATCCAGAGCCCAGAGTTTAGTAGATGACCTTCAAATCTTGCAGAAAGAAAAAGAAAGAAAGAAAGCTATTCACATTCAAAGAACAAGAATCAAAAGGGCATCAGATTCATGGACCTAGTCCATGTGAAGCAATGCCTTCAAAAGTAAAAGGAAAAATTATTTTACCCTAAAATTCTCCACCTAGTCAATCTATCTATCAAAGGGAAAGCTATATTAAGCTGGTTTCTTGATGTGCAAAGATCAAGGGATGTTTTTATAAGCATTTTAATCAGAAACTATTGGTAATTGTGCTCCTACAAAGAAAGATGGCAGATACAACTATCCTCCAGATCATAATCTGTCTTCCATTTTTAGAGTTTTTCTTGGGCACCTGCTACCTACCCAGGGACTACTTATCTCAACACCCTTTGCATTTAGGTTTAGCCATGTGACTGATTCTCAACAACAGTTTGGGGACAGAAGTGATGTGTCTTTTTTTCTGGTCCCAGAGAGTATGAAGCAGAGGTATCTCCTATATTCTTCCTCTCTGCACCCTACAGCCCAAAGCAGAGAACTCCAATTCCCTAGGGGAATGAGGAACCATACATGGAATGTGGAAGAGAAAGGAAGAAAAGAAACATGTGCATGAGAAAGAAAATGTTATTGTTTTAAGTCAGGGGAATGCTAGGATTTATTTATGATAGCAGCATTACTCTGATACAATAGCAATCTCAAAGATGGTTTCCATCTAGTCTGTCTCTCCTTCTATACACATGGGGCTCCTCACATCAAGAGAGGATATCTAATTCCTTTCCCTGGAAACTGTGATGCCTTGGTGATTGTGTTAGTCAGCTTTTCACTACTGTAACAAAATATCTGAGATAATCAACTTAAAAAGAAGAAAGGTTTCAGAGGTTTCAGTCATGGTCACTTGGCCTTTTTGCCCTTGGGACTGGTATGGCAGCCAATCGTGGAAGGAGTACATGGCAGAGGAAAACTGCTTCCCTCATGGCTGTCAAGAAGCAAAGGAAACTGAGCAAAAGGCCAGTATCCCACCATTCCCCTTGAGGATGCACCCTGTGACCTAAGAGGTCTCACTAGGCCCCATGTCTTAAAAGTCCCACCAGCTCTCTCAGTGGTGCCATGTGATTTGAACCAAGCCTTTAACACATGGGGCTTTGGAGACATTCCAGATCCAAACTGTAGGCGCGATTTTGCTGCACAGTAGAATGCAGACCAAGGGATGTTCCAGGACTTCCAGAGCTAGGTGGGGAGAAGTTTCCTGGACGCCCTCTGGGCGTGTTAAGAAGCCCATTCTTGGCATGCTCCTTTCCAGATCCCAGCTGCCACGCTGGGCAAGGCCCAGGCCAGGCGGAGGGGTGTCCACTGGTGCTCTGATGGACTGCTCAAGCCGAGCTCCCAGACAACTGCAGCATCACCCACCACTGTGAGTGGGCCACCCTGAGTCTGCAAACCAGCAAGCCCAGGCAAACTGCAGATGTCCCAGAGCCCCAGTCCCTCTGCCATCCTTCATGGTACAGGAGAACAAGCCCCTTGACCCACTGGACAGCGGGGATAAGAAATGGATTGAAGCCATGAGCTTTGGGGTGGTTTTTTATTCAATAGGGGAGCAGCCAATCAACAAAGGGAAGACCTGGGATCCAGGAAGTAAGACCACGCTCTAAGGACAGTCCAGGTCCAGGAAGAGAGCCACACAGTCTGCCCAGAGACCAAGAGACCGCCAGAATGAGACAGCAGGCGTTCCGAGAGAGAGCTTCAGAGCGTGTGCCCTGGGTGAGGGATGCGATATGTTTGAACATTTAGAAAAACATGACGTTGGAGGGAATTGGGGGCAAAAATAAGAATGGTTGCAAAGCAACCAAGCAAATGAAAAATGAAGCAATTATTTCTTCCAGGAAAAAAAAAAGAATTAAATGAGAAAGAAAATGTAATAAATATAAATGACTTGGTTCATAAACAATCAAAATTCTGCAGAGTTACCATAAAGTAAACATGAATGAATGAGAAATTGTGGGACAGGAAGATGAAGAAGTTGGATCAGAAGCAAGGAGAAGAACATACGGAGCCACAGCATCGTCTGACATGAAGGAGCTCAACAAATAAAACTGATCAATTAGTAAATGACAGTGAACATGTATTATCTAGAAATAAAGAGGTAACTATCAGAAAATAAAATACTAGAAAGAGTTCGGAGTGTTTGTCTCTGTGAAGAAGAGCGCGTGTGGGGAGGAGGGGACGGGGTACCCCTTCCACTGACAGCAGAGGGGCAGGGACAGTCCTGTGCCACAGGGCTGCTGACGTCTCTTCCCTACCACTTATAAGCTCCGTGACTCAGACAATTCAATAAGCTTCTTAGTACCCCGGTGCAAGACAGAGATAGTAATAGTAACTCTATTATTCATTGAACTCATCCATATAAAACATTTTGAATCACACCTGACACTTACAAGCACATGCTATGGGTTTGTAGTCCCAGCATCAAACCCGTCAGCCCCATTTGATTTTAATCTATGTGTGAGAATTACTTGGATAAAAATGAAAACTGACTTAATAGGTACCATAAAATAAATCTAGAGATCAGAGATGTGCTGCTTGCCAATTTTTCCATATTCCCCAGAAACTGAGTGCAGGTTCTCAGAAAAAATTCAATACGTTTCCTCATCTATAAAAGGGACATGGTCACCTGTCTCATGGAGTGGTAAAGAGATTCGGGAAATGACTACAACTCCAGGCACTGTATAGGGGCTCGAAAGTCCCCACCCCACTAGCCAACTACAGAACACTTTATCAACAACTCAGCGAGGAACAGTTAAAGGCACTTTTTCTGCGGAAAGAAAGTCTGCTCAGTTAATTTGGAAGGGGGCAGGGAAAACCCTTTCGTGGGAAGTGTAAAAGCAGAATGCGGGCCCACGGTGCAAGAGACTTTTCCGTGTCCCTGACCCAAAACAGCGATGGACCATGAGACCTGCTGGCCTCAGAACCCGACTCACTGACTGTGAACATCTGGGCCTTCAGAGGGCACATGCCAGCCCTGGTTCTGTAACGAGTAGACCCTCAGGCACACCTTGCCCCAGAAACTAAAGGTCTTGCCAACCATGCAGGAACTTCTATCCAAGCTGCTGCATGAGCCTCATCTTCTCCCAGGTTCAGTCCCTAACTCCACGCCTGGACGTCGGTCTCTGCTTCCTTCCCTTCGGAGACATCTCTGTGCATCACCTCTCTCTGGACACGGAGACCTTGGGGCTTCTCTGTGGCTCCCTACTCCTTCCAGATGAGGCTTCGCCCTGCAGTTCATGGACCTGATCATTCATTAAAAGGTGAAATAAGGAAATTTTCAAGGCAGCAGTAAAACAAGGGAAAACCTTGAAGGATGTGTGCTTTCTGGAGACCATTGATGCAACGGGGGAATAAGGGACTGAGTAGAACTGAAAAGTGACCGTGAGCAGAACTTCCCAGAGGTAGAGAGAGCTCCAGTGCAGTGATTGTCACGCCACCTGGGAAGCCACACCGTCCTGTGTCTAGCCCACAGTGACCTCCGCCTCTCTCCCTCCGCTTTCTTCCTTGTCCTGTCCCCTCCCCAGCCCTCACCCTCAGGAGAGTTGATTTGATCACTGATGGGCCATTTTCCATCCAGAACGCTGACCAGTCCTCGGCTCCACATAAGAGATGGCACCTGGATGATCTGGATGCGTCTTCTCCCGCCTCCTTCTCCTGGACGCACTGGTGGGCTCAGGTCGGGGACCCAGTCTGTGAGATGAGGCACAGTGGGGGTGCAGACTTCAGAAACAAGCAGATGCCACGTGAGTGGGTTCCTGTAACACTAGGGTGGGTCTTCTTTGGGGCCTTGGAATGGTAGAAAAACCTCACGAAATTATTATAACTCAAGATGTAAACAGTAATTCTAAAAACCTGCTTCTAGAATACGATGGTTCAAAGAATCAGCTCCATCTGGGGCGGAGGTGAATCTACAGTCAGGAAAGGAATGAAAAGGGTGTGGGAACACAGCTCTGTGAAGGAGCAGAGTTGTCCTGCATGCATGAGGCGCTGGGTTCAAAAGGAAAGGGGATTTGGGGGACTGGCTTATTTCACTTAGCATGATACTCTCCAGTTCCATCCATTTACTGGCAAATGCCATAATTTCCTTCTTCTTTATGGTTGAGGAATATTCCATTGTGCACCTATACCTCATTTCTTTATCCACTCATCTGCTGAAGGACACCTAGATTGGTTCCATAGCTTAGCTATTGTGCGTTGAGCTGCTATAAACATTGAAGTGGCTGCGTCACTGTAGAATGCTGATTTTAAGTCCCTTGGATCTAAACCAAGAAGTGGGATAGGTGGGTCAAATGGTGGCTCCCTTCCAAGTTTCCTATGGAATCTCTGTGAACCCATAACAAGGGAGGAGAAGCTGAGAAGTTTGTTGGGCCCAAAAAGGGGAATGAAGTGGGGTGGGGGGACGGTAATAGGAAAGACGGGAGACTGAATGGGACTTATCTTTCCTGTCCCCACATATAAATACATGAGCAACGTAACGGCACATCATGTCAACCACAGTAGTGGGATCCTAATTGGAACAAGCTATACTTAATCTATGTACGTAAACTATTTCAAAATATACTCTACTGTCACGTAAACAATAAATAAGTAAGGGAAGGGGAGGGGAGAGGAGGGGAGGCTGCGGGAGGGAGAGGAATAACCAGGACAGACGACGTTCTCATCCAGAAGACACTGCTGGCCCCACGCATGATGAAGGGGAAATGAGGACAACCGCAGGAACAGGACCAAAGTTTCAAGCATACTTGCACCAGTCTGAAAAACAGCAGGGTGATAAGAAAGAAATGAAGTGCTAGAAACATATCCACTGCCGATAAAAGGGGTGCTGGGAAGGAGAGCCCCCGTGACACGGAAGCAGCACAAGGACAGGCTGGGAGGGGGCCAGACCCTGGGGAGGAGCGGGGAACGCGGACAGGTGGCTGCGCTCTGAGCCCCCCGGGCGCCCCGAGCACATGCAGCTCCTGGCTTCAGCTCAGAAGTCGGTGGCCCACGGGAGCCTCCCCCACCCCGACCTCAGAGCACCTGGGATGGAACTGTGGGTCTGTGACTTGCATGTCTAGAAACATGTGGGTGCCCAACCCCACCGCTGCTTCTTCCACAGATAAAGATTGTATAAACAGGTTCTGTTTTGAACTTCTGAGTCTCAACGTTGAGACTACTTTAAAACAAAACAAAAATACCCTCAAATGCAGTTAAAATTATTAATTATGAAACAATGTGTAAAAATTGGCATGTTTACATATATGTATTTACATCTCATACACACATTATGTCCCAAGGGCATACTTAGAAACCCCAAGTCTACTGAAGACCTCAAACCAGTCTCTGACATGAACCACACACTGGCCTGCGGCATTCTCTGGGTGGATCTAGAGACAGAGTCACCCAGGTGGTTGAAATAACTAAAGATCCTTTTATACATGATACATTTGGGTAGAATTCACATGCAAATCGTGGATGTTAATCACTTTATTACTACTCTGTTTTGAGTGTGTGTATTTTTGCTGGAGTCCTCCTACAAGTATCCCAGAGCAGAATAAAATTGCTCATTTTCAAGGGTTTAAATCCTCACAGGTACATCTTGGGGCAGCATAATTGGGGGGAAAAAAGCTATTTTCAACTCTCTAACTAAAAAGATATGGATTGGAAGCTTCATTATAATCCCCATACTAACATCTCCTGCCAACATACAGAATGGCCCATTAAATTCACTACAGTTCAGAGAGAATACATCGAACACTACCAACTACAGTGTGGTTAAAAAGAATTAATCTAAGGCATTGAGACCTCCTCCCCTAAGGACACACTGTGCAAACTCTGGTTTGTGGTTTGTTCCCTTCAACTAATGGGAAGAAAAGGAGGTTTTATACATAACACGTTCCAAATGCTTTCAGTTCTCATCATCTCTTGATTTTTTTTTTAAAGAATTTTACATCAACACTTTTTACATCAACACCTTTCTTATATACGAATTTTTATGCACACTTGAAGAAATTGACAATAACCTGCTTCATTTGCAGAAGATACACCATAGCTTCCAGCTTCCAGGATGTTTCCTTGACCTGAAAAGAGACAATTTCGGTGCACCGAAAATCACGGATCCTTCCTCCAGAGCAATCGGTAAGAGGTGGCTATCCTATCACAGGGAAAGTCCAAGCGAAATGACTCAGCAAAGTAAGAATCTTCAATTTACCCACAAATAAAATGTGTCTAGAAATGCCATCACTCGATCAATACAGGAGTCCTCACATTCCACAGCACAGAACTTAATCAGCTTCAGGTGCCCTCTAGCTATTTTTATTCTAAATGTTGAAACACATAAACACAGAAAAGACTTTAAGAAAGTCATTAGTTTATTTCCTTGACTGGCCAGTCAATGCTCCAAATGCCCTATAAATATAGATAGAAAGAAGATACGAGTGCAGATGATCATCACTTCTTTAATCCCAGCAAGTTCCGATTTTAAAAAATAATGTTAGCCCATGAAAATTTTACATTCATTAAGAGAGCACATGCCTTTTAAACTAAACGAAATTTTACAAAGGAATACTTTGACTATTTAGAACAAACTGACTTGACGCGTAATGATTTTGTGATTACCTTATAAGCACTTGAAATTCTTTAAGACCATTAATGCATTGATTTCAAGTAATCAGATCTTATAGTTTCAAAATAGTATTCTTGACTTATCTTGCTGCATTTCAGAAAACACTATATTTTCTTCTTTTATTAAAATTTGTTTTTCTTTACGTGCTATGCTGCCACTAGATTGAGTGACACTTGCTAAGTGTTTCATTACACCGACGTGGCATGACTTGACAACAAAATATACTCCTTTTATGAAAAACGTACACATGTATCATGGAAGCACAGGCTGTAGAATTGGAAGGTACCATGAAGTCTACTATCCAGATAAATAAGAACGTGGAAATAAACTTACTGAGGTAAAATGTCTGGTTAAAACATCAAACAAAATGAGCAATCACCAGTTCCCAGAAGTCCTCAGAGCTTTGGCACCACGTTCTTCCCTGATAGTGAAGTAAGATGGGCTAATTACAAAAACCTGTAAAGCAGAGGAAACCACGGAAGGAGGTAAAGCTCCCCTATCCAGAATCTCAACACTGAGATTTTCTTTCATAACTAGAATTAAAAACTGCAGTTCACCCAAATACCCAACCATAAGAAAAGTCTCAGGGTTTTTTGGTACTTTTTCCCACGCTGTGTTTTCTAAGCAGGGCTTAAGAAGCTGTAATCTTACTCAGAGTCCAAATGTTGATGGGGGCTGAAGGGCCTTCCCAGCCTCCTGTCCCCTCCCTCTCTCCAACCCCTTCCAGTCTTGATTCCCGTTAGAATGCACCAGGTCAGGGAGTGGGGATGGGAATGGGAAAGATGGCGAAATGAATCAGACATAACCTTCCTGTGTACATAAATGACTATATCACAGTGAATCTCAGCACCATTTACATCCACCAGACTGGGGTCCTAATTAGAATAAGATATGCTCCGTGCTTGTATAAATATATCAGAATAGATTCTCCTGTCATGTATAACTGAAAAGAACCAATTAAAAAATAGAATGCAGCAGGTCAGTCCAGGTGACAAAATGCTTGTTCAGACTTCTCTGCTGTTGCTCTGAAGATTTTGTCCCCCTCATACAAACATGGTGGGTTCAGTGAGGTTTGTGCAGTGTTTAAGAAGGGACTGTCCTTCATAGGAGTAACTAACTGCAGCTGCTCATCCACAGAATCACCTTTTAAATAAGGGCATAGCAGGGTACGTGACCCTATCTAGCCAGAATGTCAGGACACAGACACCTGTAAAGGGGGCAGCTCTATCCTCAGGAGGCAATGCTCCTCAAGATGATTTAATGATAAGTCCCTCTTGATTCAAATAAAAATATTAGGCATGTCACATAAATGTTTTGGCCTATTTGATCCAGTAACCTCATTTCTGAGAGTTTGTTTTAAGAAAGTAATCTCAATAATGGAATCCAACCATGAGCACCAAAATAATAAAATAAAATCTGAGCCTGTTTCATTGTCCAGGAATAAGAGCGTAAAGGTACAACATGGCACATCAGGTCAACAGAACACTCGGCATCCCTGGAAATCATTGCACACCACCACGTATCTGTTTGTATCTTAGAAACAAACAGATCATAAAATTATGCGTAACGAGATTCCAACCTTGCACTGAATGGTTCTATGCCAAATTAATTACAACATTCTTTTCAAAAGGAAACAATTTAAATGTATATGGGGTAGGAAATATTTTTTTGAGCATCCATGGGAAGAGTAGACAATATCTTCCATGTTTTAAGAGTAATCAGGCTCACGGGATGTTTCCTAAAGAAGACATTGCTGGATTATAGAAACCTAGAATCCGACAGTAGGGAGAACCATGCAACAGTCACTCAGGAGATTGATCTCAAAGAAAATCCTTGGAAAATCCAGAAGAACCTCTAAGCCACATAACCTTTGATACTTATTCGAGCTCCCTAGTCGCCAAAGAAATGCAAATTCATATGAAAGAGCATTTCTCATCTGCAGACTTTGCCACCATTTTAAATGTCATAGTGCTCAGTTCAGGAAGAGGTCATTGCTGGTGACAGGAGGAAGAGCATAAGCTTGGGGGCTTACTCCTCAGAAGACATTGATGGTGACATCAACAAGGAAACCATCCCACATTCAGGAAGAGAAGACTTTCACAGAAATCATCCTTGCGGCGTCCTTCACCAAGGAGAGAACTGAGTCCTCCTATGTGTCCAGCAGTCAGTGACACGCTTCCCAGCTGTGGGGCACACCTTTGAAACAATATTACCCAGCCACCAAAAAGGATGCTTGCAAAAGCAGTGATAACACATGGGAACGAGGTGCTATAATTTGAAGTGGAAAAAAAAAAAGGATTTAAATGGTACACAAACAACATTATCATGATTCTGCGTTTAAAATACTGCGTTCATTAAACAGACCAGAAAGAAACAGATCCAAAGAGAAATAGACCCATTTATCTTTGGGTCACGAAATTATAGGTAACTTTTAACTCTCTTTTTTTTTCTCTTTTATTCCTCATCTTCTAATTAATTGGAAATGAGCCTATTTCTCATTATATTATCATCCTTAAATTATTAAAATAGCATGGACACTTCTGCTCAGTTGAAAACGGCAGAAACAAAGCACATAAACAGTTTAGTATCTTGGATGAAGTCTAAAATCAAATTACAGTTGCACGTCACTTAGCAACTCAGATATGTCCTGAAAATCCATCGTTAAGCTGTTTCCTTGTTATGTGAGCATCATAGAACCTACCTGTACAAACTAGGATGGTCCCGATGATGCGAGGCAATATGGGTACCATGGCCTGTCGATTACCAAAGTGTGGTACATGACTGTAGTAAATAGCAATATTAATATCTGAATCTTACATTGAGTATCACACTTTTAATTTTCCACAATTTGCTTTCATCTTTCAGGTCCTTATAGTCTTAAAAAAAATCTCTTTAAAGCAGATAAAGTCATTTTGTCATCCTTTTTAATTCAGCATACATACCAAGCACCTCTTATAGTGGATCCGACAGTGTGGATAGCAGGAAGATAAGACAGTTCCTGAAACTGGATTGCTCACAGCTTGGAAGAAGCATATGAAGAAATACATGCTGGTCACAACTACAGAGGTGGGGACCCAGAAGGGGAACAGGGGCAGCTGAGCCTGGTTGTGGAGGGTAAGTAGGAATTTGACAGCTAAAGAAGAGGGGAAGGCAGAGCACAGAGCACGCTCATCTGTCCATGGTCCAGAGCTTGACAAGAGGACAGATGTCCATTGGGGGCAGGTGTGCACAGGAGGAAAAGAGACTCCAGAATCCGGCTACACCCAACTCAGTGGTCAGGACTGGGACTAGAACCTAGATCTTCTGATCCACACCCTGATCTTTTTCTCCTTGGGGTAATAAATAAATTGAAATAATTCTTTAAAAATCCAACAACCTACTGAATTCATGTCTCAGCTCTATAAGGATTACCTCAGGGAGTCCATTTATCTGGAAGCAGGGGCACCATCCTTCTGTAGGTTGTAAGCAACTAATGGAAAAACCTTAAAGTCTTTTGTCAACCCCCAAAATATAAAATACCATTCGTACTCTTCTTACTCTTTTCATTTGAAAGTTAGACATCCATGGCAAATTTGCCCACACCATCATTGTTCTCAAATTTTGCTGGATTTTTTAAAGGCCTAGAAAGTTTTAAAACTGCTGCTGCCCAGGTGTACCCTTACCCATCAAATCTGAAATTCTGCAGGTGTGGTCCAGATGTGATGCCATTTAAAACCTCCCTAGGTGATTCCAGCCATTCAGCCATGTTTGGGTACTTGTGCTTAGAGAATCTTGCTACTTGGTGTGGTCGAGGCCCTTCACCAGGGTACTTAGTGGACATGCAGAATCTCAGCCCTACCCAGTCCTGCTATATGAGAATCTTCCTTTTAGCAAATCTCCAGGTGGTTGGGATGAATATTAAAGTTTGAGAAGCAGTGTTCAATCCAGATTTATGCATTCAATAAACATTCTCCAAGTTTCTCCTGTTTCCGCTTTCAGGACACAGCACGGAATTAATTCTAGCCCTATCCTGGGGGATTAAGGAGGGTGTGCACATGCATCATGCTGTGAGGCTACTGAAGAAAGATAGTTTTTTCTGAGTGGGGTGGTCAAATCAAGAAAGCTCCCTGGAGAAGAGCCGGTAAGGCTGGCCCACCAGGACGTCACAGAACTCAGTGTGGGCCAGGTTACATTTTTAGGAACAGCAGGTTTGCAGTTTGGAATTTCAAAGTTTGGTGAGGAGGTTCAGATGGGTGATATAATACTTGTGAAAATACTCTATAAACTGTAAGTCATTATGCCAATGGAGTATTTATATTATCCTTCACAAGTTCTACTGGGTCTTTTTCATAATACAGTCTTCAGGGAATTAACCTCTTAATTACAGCTAAAGGATATCACTGATTCAGTATGGGTGTTCGGCTGAGTATTCCTTACAAGTGATGAAAATGATTCCAGGCAGCGCTGTCACCTGGCCAGGTAACAGACCAGGTGACCAAACATCCTGCTTTGTCCAGGACAGTCTGAGGTATGCCTGTCATCCAGCACAATTTCTAATGGTGCCCTCATTTCAAAAGTGTCCTGTTTGGATGCTCTAAGTATGTGGCTACCTTGTATTAGACCCATAGAGCTTCAAAAAGGCAAATGGGATTTCTTTACTTTGGGGAAATGGTCCAGGGCAGCCCCAGCAGGAACAGTATCCAGGCTCACATGGAGTCAGCCCTGAAACCAGGTTATTTTCTTTGCTCGAAACAGCTCCAGGATCCCCAGACACTATGCACATTCCACACCAACATCCCCAACCCATCATCCATGAGTGAGGGTCTGCAAAGGCCTTGAGGTTATCAATTTGCCGTTGACAAGGGACCATCTACCACCAGACAATCATTGATTCCGAACTGATCGGACGGCCTTGTGAGGCTACTGGCTTCTGCAGGGTGAGGAAGGGGGAATGAAAACTGGGACAAAGCACCATTCCAGATAAACACCAGTGCAGGCCCAGACATCTCAGAGCCATTTCTTTCCCTTTCACCAGAGAACACAGCTGCCAGTGTCCAGCAATTAACTGCTTCCGTTTCTGTGTCTCTAAATTCTATTTCTGAGTAAACCAAACAACTGTTCATCCAGTCTCAAAAAGGATAATTTTATAATGTTTGTGAGAATCTCTTCCTGATTTCTGAGTTCCCCCTGAGCTCTCCTTGGTTATCTCAAGGACGGGAACCTCTAAAGCAAGTGACCATTTGCTGAATCCAACATCACCTGCGACGTCTTGTGCAGGCTAGTTTACATCTAGCATCTTCTTGGATCCTCATTCACAATAATCCCAAAAGAATGCACCAGTCTCCCCATTTCACACAGGAGAAAACTGACCCTAAGAGAGATAAAATTGTTCAGGTCACAATTTGGGATACTGTAGGCCTATATTTTAGCTCACACCTGTCTCATTTATCTTTTTCATTTCTGCTACATCACAAGCAAATTATTCCAGTTTAGGACATCGGCAGGAAGCCAAAGAGCAGAATCTGCTGCCTTGGCTTTTGTCTGGTATTTCATTCCTGTTCTCCTGTTCTCCTGACCTTGCTCTTTTCTAATGCAATCTCTGGCCATTCTGCTTTTACTGGACATTTAAAGAAAGTACTAGAACATTACTGAACCCTAACCAAAACCATTTCATGCAATTTTATCCACCTTCTTCTAATTGGTCAAAATAATTTTGTATATCAAAATTTGGCCTTTCAACATAGTGGCAGACTCTTCTAATTCACAATTGTCTAAAAACATCCAAGCTATATGCTCTGTTTATTCCTTACAAAGCACGTTTATTAAAAACTCACTGCCAGAAATAAAACTAAATCCAATTCAAACTCTCTTAAATCTGTCTTTCCATTAGCTTGATATCATGTAATATATTCCTGAACATCTTTTAAATCAAAACAAATAATCATATTTATTAAAGACATAATATAATATAAAATTTGATGCAAGCCATTTCAGTGAATTAAACAGCAGCTGTGATCATCCACTGCTTCAGAGGGTAGAAGTACAGAAGTAAAACCTGTGTTTTTCTTTCCCTGCACTGAGCTCACTGAGAACTGAGAATTTGTCCAGGTCCAGCACCAGACACAGGGACGGGTTCACAAAGTGTCCTGAATAAGTACAAGTTTAATTGAACTTCTTGCCTTGCACTGAAAACTGATTCCCATAAACAAACACAATCCATTAAGGAAAGCGGAGGCTGTGGCTGTTGAAACGTGGTGGAAGGGTTATTCCCAGTCTTGCCCAAGTTCGGTCCTGCTGAATTTCTCTAACACACTCAAAGCCCAGCAGGCCTCTGCAGCCTGAAGTGGCTCAGAGATCAAAGAGTCCGTCCTGCAGGTGCCAGGGCAGAGTTTGGTGAGGCTGGAGGTCAGAACATGTGGGATTCCAGCTTCTCTACCTGGATGAGGCCTGGGTGTGGCTCCTCAGTGCTCTCCTAACAAGGCTTCTCAAGAGCCACAGCCTGGGAGTGGCCGCTCTGCCATTTTCCTCCACTCTGGGATTCTACCTGCCAGACCCTCCAGCTCCCAAAGTCCTCACAATGGCTTCTCCTTGTCCTATCTTATCTTCCCAACCTTAACCAGCCACCTGTCCCAGCGGGGATTTAGGCTGTGCAGGGAAGGAGGCCCCAGCTTTCTTCCTTTTCTCTTAGCCAGCCTTCTGCATGGCTGAGGACCCTCCAGCCCTAAGAGCCTGGGATTCCCATTAGCATCAGGCAACTTCCCCAAGTGAGCTGCTTAATACCTGGCTCCTCTCAAGGGGCAGCACCAGAGATGACCAAACCCCATCTGTGGAGCCCAGAACTTCATCACTAAACAACTATCAACTGGTCAGTTTGTCCACAATATATGGTTCCCATTCCCACCCTGCAGAGTCTAACTAAGTGGGTCACGTGGGAGCAGAGGAACCTGCATTGTCACAGGTTCCCATGAGATTCAGAGAAGCAACTGGATTTGGAGCTGTCATCCTGCTGAGGGCTGTTGCATGTGTTCTTAGGCTGGACCAGAACCACCCGCCCCATCACTGCTGGGCTCCTACAGCATGGTGCTAAAGAGGCTCCCCAACCCCACCCCACCCAACACCTTGCATGATGGGATCCATGCCTGACCTCACCCAGGTTGCATTTGCAAACACACCTCAGCGTGACTTGTCACAGCCTGGACCTATCGTTACCTGCCATTCTGATGTTCCTCAGAGGCTCAGGGCTGAGCTGTGTCCCCCCATGGAACTTCCCTCTCACCATCTATGCCCAGTCTGGAAGTCCAAAGCCCCATGACTCTAACCCATCCACATCCCACATGGCCTCCCACCCACTGCAAATGCACACAGCATTATCATAAGCCGTCCCTTCCAAGTCCTTACCAGGCCTGTCCAGAAGGTGACCTTCTCTGTTGTCCTTCTCTGTTGAAGGGAAGTAATGTGTACAATGTGTGTAAGTCACAGTGCTTGGCACACTGTAGATCTCCAAGAATTGCCTTCTGCATCTGATCCAGAAAAGACAGAAGAGCCCCCATGGCCTTTCTCTGATGGCTAGATTCATCAAGGAAGTTGCAGTGACAAGAGTTCCTGACATGTATGTTCATGCCATGTGCAAACATCTTTGAGAAATTTCTTATGTATCAGCTTCTTGCCTCCTGCAGGCTCTCTTAGCTGACTATATTTCTGATTCCAATTTACAGATGAGGAAATAGAGGCCCAGAAGGTGTGACATCACATATCCAGGGTCATACAGACAGTGAGCAGTGGAGTCCAGATTCAACCCGGGCTGTCTCCAACCCAGGCTGCTCTCAGCAATGGGCTGTTCTCCATGGTCAACCCCCCCCCACTAAATCAGGGGACATCTGCTCCAGCCTTGTCTACCTGCACAAGTCACAGCCTAGGAGGAAATGCTTCCAACATAACTGCTCGGAGCTGTTGGGAAGTACTGTTGTTTCTTTGCAATGACATGTACCCTGAGGTGCTGGGAACAGTATTCAAGACCTTGTCTTCTTAGGGATGAATTTAATATTGTGGGAAGGAGCCGTCTGTTGGGGACCCCAGAGGTCCTTCTGCCTTCCAAAGGGCAGGAAATCAGATGTTGATCTTATGAGAACTATTCCCCAGATAAACCAAGTACAAAGTGTTTCAAGGACTCGGAAAAAAAGAGCTGCCCCACCCCTCAATATTCTCTCCAGCAGAGCTGTGTGCACAGTAAAGAACCCTCTTCTCCATCCCAAGAAGCCCAGCAGAGACACATGGGCAGTTTCAGAAAGATTCTTGTCCAAACAACAGGAAAATCAATATCACTGATTTAAACCAAAACAAGGGGGGAAACTAGTCTGTACTTGAATTTGCAAAGTCCAAGTTTATGACCCTATAATAGCAGTTTCGTGGTTTTGTTTATGAAAATAATGTGGAGCCAGATAATTTTTTGAATTGCGTTTCTTTCTAGTCTAGCCCATGAAGTTGATCTTCTACCAAATTAATTACTTCAAATTAAGTTCAGTTCAACATTTGCCCAGCACTGACCAGAATTTTTGAGGTATAATTGACCAATAAAATTGTACAAACCTCAGGTGCACAATGCAATAATTAGGTATATTACGTACGGTGGTCACCATGGTCAAGTTAGCTAACATACCCATCACCTCACACACCTTTCTTGCTGTGGTTAATTTGGGAACATTTATCATGTAAATAATACAGTACCACTAACTGTCACCACATGCTGTGCATTAGATCCCCAGAACTGATCCATCTTTCAACTGGAAGTTTGTGCCCTTTGACCAACATCTCTCCATTGCTCCCCATCCCCAGCCGCTGAAAACCACTTTCTACTCTCATCCTCCATGAGTTTTAGTCTTGGGGTCATGAGAGATGTTATGATCTGGAACGGTCACCAAAAGCTCACGTGTTGAAGGCTTGGTCCTCAAGGGAGAAATGTCCAGAAGTAGAGTTTGGGGAAGGTGATTGGATCATGAGGGCTCTGGTCTCATTAGTGGATGAATCAATCCATTGAGAGCTAAATGGACTATTGGGAGGTGGTGGAAACGGTAGGCAGGTGGGACACTGTTGGAGGAAGGTCATGGGGGGTGCACCCCAGGAAACTATATCTTTGTTTTTGAGGTATAATTGACCAATTGTACCTTCTCCCTCTTCCTCCTCTTCCTCCTCTCTCTCCCTTCTCTCTGCTACCATGAGCTTACCTCTGCCATCCCCCCTCCACCATGATGTTCCATATCACCTCAGGCCAAAACAGTGGAGTCAGTCAACCAGGGACTGAGACCTCTGAAACCATGAACTAAAGCAAATCTGTCCTCTTCTAAGTTGTTCTCATCAGGTATTTGGGTCACAGTTACAAAAAGGTGATCACACAAGATGAGCTGGCGTGGCTAAACCAGGGGGCGACCGAACTCGCTCTGGACTTTCTCCTCCTTCCCCTCCATTTCCTCCCCTGGGGACAGCTTCGCCTCCAGTCATGATCTCTTCTTCACCAGCTCTCTGCATCCGCAGGGCCTCTGACCCGAGAGTGAGAGTCGACCTATTGATTTCCTGCTTTCCTTCAGGCCCCAGGGATGGAAAAGAAGCACCAAGCCCTTCCCTTTCTTCTTTCTCCCAAACACAACAAACACCACATTGGATAGAAGCTCTATCCTTCCTCTGACAGATTTTTTAAAATCATAAACAAAAAAAAAAAAAAAAGAAGAAGATCTAATTGTAATGCACCCAAGTCGTGGAGGCAGTAAGTCAAAGCTGGGACCTAACCCGGTCTTCTGCCCACAGAGCCCCGGGTCCCACTGCTCCCAGGGACTGGTTGGCTGAGCAAGCTCCAGGAGCAAGTGCCAGCACCGTGGAGACCTGCTATAAGACTCAGCCTCTTATAAATCAGTGGCTGTGTCCTCAGTGTCCTTGGGTGAGGTGTCACTTTGTCTATGAGGACAAGGAAAAGGAAGTAGCAAATGAATGCAGTTTGTTACTGCAATGTTATGGAGAAAATATACACATCAAGGGAAGCAGTAAATCCAGCATCGGCTGCTCCAGGGGATTCCAATTCCCCTCTCTTCCCAGTTCTGCGTTTCAGACTTGCATGCTAAGGGGAGCTGCTTTTTTTCCCCTAATGTATACATTAAATGCGTTTTGTGTGCATACATACACCACACACACACACACACACACACAAACACACACACAAATACACACACACACACACACAGAGGCACTGCAGTTGCTATGGAAACCATCTGGAGAACTTCCTGGTTTTTATTCAGTTAAAATTTCACCCTCACATCTCTGTGGAGTACACCTTCATTCATAGCAGGACGGTGAGGAAAAGGGACCCAATGGTGGCATCTCCTAAGAGCAGGCTGAGTTTCTCCAAATCTGCTCATCTTTCAGGAGGTTCACAGCACACAGGCGATCAGCCCTATTTAGTGTTCAAGCAAGCACACACAACTCAGGTGCTGAACGAGCCCTGCTCTCTCCTCTTGGCTCTAGGGACAGAAAGATGGGCCCGATGACCGAAGCTTCTCAGCAGCCACTACGGCTATCTCTGTAGCTATCTCTGGGTCACTTAACCTCCGGGGCTCCACCAGCCATCTGTGGCAAACTCAGAAGAAGGAGGAGTGAACACCCATTTGTTCAGGGCTCTGCTCCGGTGCACCTTTCAACTCTCCACGGAGAAGGCTTGCAAACCAGCCTTGTACATACAATCGCCCAGGAGCTGGCAGTGTAAGCTAGCCAACTACTCTGAAACACCTCCAAGGAATCCATTTACACACTCACCTGGTAATGGCCACGTGAGCAAATTTGAGGACCGCTTGAGTTGATGTAGCGATAAAAATCTCTTTTATCTCTTCATTAAATCCCTGGGTGGCAGCCAGAAGGCTAAGTCCATATCTCACTCCCAGCGTTTACTGCCCTTGGGCACCCCACCCCAATGCCTTACATTCCTTGAGCCATAAATTCCTCATCTGTGAAACAAGACTAATAATGCATAGAGCGTCACCAGATGATGAGGCAAAGGACAAATAAGAAAGGTGTGAACTGCGGATTGCAAATGGTACGTGTTCGTTGCTTTTATTGTAGCTACTGCCAGGAGGCCGCGCTTCTGCATGACTTCTTGCTTGAAGAACTGAGTGAGGACTCACGTTTCTATTACTTTATGACATTAAAGAATGTATTTTACAAAAAAAAAAAAAGAAGAAGAAAAAGAAGAGGAATATCCTTACGAGTAACAAATATCAGGGCTGGGGCCAGCATAAGGCAAGCTCGTGGTGGCTTAAATTGGGCTGGGATGAAACCTTTCTTAACAGCTCATCAGTGTGGGATTTCTGTCCTGAAGAGCTGTTCAGCTGGCTCAGGGTTGTCTATATCTTACCTGGAAAAACAAAAAAAGCCAGCACTGGGAATGATGTGCTCCTGGGGAACTCTGGACCAGTCTGCTCCCCTTCTTTAAACCCATCCTTTTGCCAGCTCCCAGTCCTGAGCGCAGGGACGCAGCCGTGGAAGAAGACTTGGTCGTTGCGCCTGAGAACCTGGCCCTCAGCGGCTGCGGCTGTGAGGCTAAACCCAAGCTGATTCTTTTCCAAGGTTTATGTCCTGCCTGCCTCCTTTGGGCTCAGCTGCTCTCAGGTAATATGACAATAATGAATGTCACAAAGAAATTGTAAGGAAGCTGGTGACAAATATTAAATAAACAGTGGTGACGGGTGATAAATAAGCTGCATTTCTAATTTCCTCCTGGATGAAAATGCTCCTTGAAGACAAGGAGTGTGTGAGGCATTCGAGCGGCTCCTTGGCACTGAGAAGTGACCGGGGCCTCTGCAGCTGAATGTGTGCCCTGGTGCACACCTGGGCTCTTGACTTTCAGGCTCTCACTTAACCTTCAAAGGGCCTGGCCAGGCACGAATTCCTCTCACCAGGTTATAGACGGTGGTAATTACGAGAGACGGAAGGAAGCATCAGACAAACAATGGGTACAGACGCTGGGCACACTGAGCCTGGTTCCAGGACTGCACCTGGGTGTCAGTGGGGAGGAAAAAGCCCTGACTCAAAGTTGTTGAAATAAAAGAGGCTTCATGGCACACTGCTCGAGGTTGCTGGAAGCTGGATTAATGGTCTCTTTGCCTTTCAGCCATCCACTAGCCCCACTTTTCTTCTGGATTCTTCCAAAATTTTCATCTGTGTACTATGATAATTGGGCTGCTTATTCCAAAATCATTTAGAGAGTGTCTTCTATATATGATGGAAGATATTAAGCACATCTGGATTCTTATCCTCATGGATTTCAGAGTCAAGGGAAAACTACAGAGCTACATTACAAATATATTACAGTAGTTTGACTATAATATGTAATATAGTACTACTACATAACACAAAGTTAAATCATGTTATAGTTTGTTCCTTGTATGTGTGCGTGTTTCATACTTTTACATGCATATTTTGTGTCATATATATATATATATATATATATATATATATATATATATATAGCCTAACACAGTATAAAGAATTTTTTAAATGCTCAAGCTGTTCAGAGTGAGGAAAAATCAATTTCCCGAGAGCCAGGTCAAGCCAGGCATTTGGAGTTGGAGCATTTAAACTGGGCTTTTAAGATGCAAACGTTGTTAAAGGGAAGGAGGAAGAACAGTCTAGGTAGAAGAAGTTTGCTCTGTATTCAGCACCTTTTGAATGATCAAAGGAAGCCTAGATCCACCAGGAAGTCCTGGGAGCTGTCTGTATTACTGCACATTATCTCCATTTACTCACTCATGCTTTCAACCAGTACCCCCGGCAAGCTTTCCTACCACGGGTGCCCAGGTGGTTCTAGGTAATATGAATACAGCAGCAAACAGACCTAACGACTTCCTGCTGTTCCCAACCTCTCATCCCAGGACAGAGAAGACACTGTGCAAAATGAGGAATTCATTCTGCAAAATGAGGAATTCATTCTGCCATGAGGAAGAGCCAGGCAGAGGTGAGGGTTGGGGACTTGTGCCACTATCCACAGGCTCTAGGTGGGCCGCTTGTGTGGACCCCAGGAATGAGCAGGCCCCCAGCTCCCTCCCCAGGCCCACGCTCCAAGCTCTTTTGACAGAGCCCAGACCCCAGCTTCCCAGAGGCTGTTACCACTTTGTCACTTCTTTGAATTAGATTCTAACCAACCAGGGCCCAAATATTTATGGCCAGATAGTCTTGGCTGTGAGAAAGCAAATCGCATTAAAGCACCTGATATTTCAAGTTCGTGACTGGATTAGTTTTAATTAGAATTCTCTCCTGCTCCTGAACCATAAATGCAGGACACAGTATCAGAAAATCAGCTTTCCTCTTGTGACTCGTGAAAAATAAATCAACTTGAGAAATTTCCAGTCGTTTCCAGACATCTATTTTTTAAATACCATAAAAAAATTGGGACATTCTTAAAATCATTTTTAGGTCATTGGAATCTGTAACATTTTAAAGTATGTTTTAGAGCCAAGGATTCATATGCACAGTCTCGAGTTTTCACAAATTGGATTCCTGGCCCCAGGTCACTAATAAACTTGGTCTCCTTCAACATATAAAACAGTTTCTTTGCTCTTCAGTTCATTTAGCACAGCATTGGCTTTTGTCCTCCTTTTTATTTGTGTTTTCTGATTTGATGCCAAGTTTTCAAAATAAGTGGTTTCTAGACCTGAAAATGTTATATGTAAACAATTGATCATTTTTAAGAGTTTTTTTTTTAAATAAACTTTGCTTGGATATAAGGAAAAGCTTTTGTTCACAAATCATCTTTTTAAAAATATTTTATCATAAGATTGTCCTTGATCTTTTATATTTGTTTCAACATTTTAAACAAAAATACTTGGTAGCTTCCTCAAAACTGGCATCTGGTAATGTGTTACTTGGCAAAATATGAGTGAGGAAACACAGTTATTTTTATCAGTTTAGAAAGTGTTTTTAGGGATCAAACAGTGAGTGACAAGTATCAGCTTTTGTTACAATATGAAGTCTCTATTTTCAGTAGTGAAATGGTATTAATAAGACAGTGGGAAGTTGTTGTATTACTTTTATTCTATAAATTAATTATCTTATTAATTTCGTTGTCTTATTAATTTTCCTGAATTGTCCAGGAAAAGTTGGGAAAACTGCCTGGCGGTAATCCGACAACATTTTACTCATGTATGAAACAAATTCATGCTATGAACTTTGGTAAGTCTAAGTTTCTTGTGCTTATAAAAGTAAACCCCTGAGAACTAATTTTTCATATTTCACTTTCTCTCAGTAAGCATGCTTAATATGAGATCTGCCCTCTTTACAGATTTCTGAGTGTGCACAATATTGTACAGCAGACCTCTAGAATCTATGTGTCTTGCCTAACTGAAATTTTAGACCTGTCAGTAGCCCTCTCTCACCTGCCCTTAGCCCCTGGCAACCAACATTCTATTCTTTGCTTCTGGGTGTCTGCCTGTTTTATATGCCCCTGCTTTAAAGGGGCAGGAGCATTTATTTAGAACTGTGCCTTTACTGACAACCTAGCATACATCATTTCACTTAGTCCTCTCTGCAACTCGGAGAGGCGGGCATTATTGCAGAGAACGTGAAATGACTGCTTCAGTCGTGGCCAAATGAGTGGCAACCGTGAGCTTGAAGCCCAAGGAGGTCTAACTCAGGACAGAGGGCTCCACTCTGCTCTGCTATCCATTAGGAAAGTGAAGGCAAGACATGGCACAGAGACATGGTATTTCCTTCATCTAGATTCTCAAAGAAATCTCCACTGCCCACCTACTAGCCTGATCCTAGCTAGTCTCAAAAGACTGTTCAATCCCAATTTCCTGAGTAGGGCTGTAGCTCCAGGGTGTGTGGTAGCTGGGACCATGCTGCCAAGGATTTATGCAGAGGGCAAGGAATTACCCCTACTGCCATCAGACACAGAGAGCCTTAGAGAGAGTCGATACAGGAGAAATGCAATGAGTGTTGATTTTAGGAACAATTACCACAATATAGGGAGGACAGGAGAGGGAATGCGTAACCCGGCAGCAAGACCAGTTTGAAATTAATTCAAGATGAATAAGCAAACAACAGGAGAAAAGCAAATAATGCCAAGAAACATATTTGATAATGAACAAGGGAAAATATTTCATTTTAACAGCAACCCGATAAATGTACATGAAACAAACATGCACTTTTTAATTAAAATAGCAGAGTTAAAAACTAAGAAAACAGTTCAAATGAGCATGTGTTATAACAGACAAAATGACATAGTCCTTTTGTGAAGCAAATTATCAACATGTATCAAGAACTTATTTCTTTGATCCAGAAATTCCACCTTTGCAAATTTATCCAAAAGAATCCTTTGGAAGCAAGGAAATAAGTTATTTACAAAGATGTTCTTTACAGCACTTTTTTTTTACATATTATTTTAATGAGTGAAAAAATTGAAAAAAAAATCTAGAGAAAATATGGTTTACCATACCTACTTGAGTACATCCATGGTGTTATTACAAAACCATCAAAATACATAATTATGCAGATAATTTAAGGACACTGTTATAAGACAAAGGTAACAGAAAAGAATAGACATTCTATACATGATATAATTATGACTCTCCTTTAAAAAATAAAATCAATATAGAATAGAATAGGAAGTATTTTCATAATAAGGTGAATGATGATTTGTTTGGTGATAAGGGCTAAAGCCAATTCTTTGTTCTTCTTTCTAGGTTCCTGTAAAATATAAACTGCCTCAATATAATGCTATTCTAGTTTAAAATGCAATCTTTTAAAGTCTTTCCAGCGCTGCAAGCACCTACTCTTCAACTTCAGAGGTATGAATGTGCCACCTGGCTATGCACATCCACAAACAGCAGTGCTTGGGACAGGCCACCAGATCCTTTCAGGCATGCACAGGCACACTGATCTCAGGAGCTTTCTGAGTTTTACTAATTCTCGCCATTGTGGGAGGAGGTTGTGGTGACTGTTCCCGTTTCTGACATTCATTTGTATTTTCTCCACTCCTTGATGTTGGTTGGTCATAAGCCTCCATTTAGGATCTACTTAAAACATCATTAAACACTGTTCAGTCCTTCTTTGTCATCATTAAAGTAGACATTAAGCCAGTCAGGAATTCTCAGCCGCCCCAGGGGGATCTTGGACAAGATGCCAAGCAAGGATAGAGGACCATTTATCATTTCGATTTGCTTTCTTCCAAGGGTGTTTCCAATACATGTGCTGATTTTCATCTTCATAGAATTTCAACTAATTTTAAAACTAAATTATCAGGATGCATGAGGTGAGCCAATTATCTAAGGCCAGGCTCTGAGGGCCGCCATGATCTTTTTCCCACATAATGGGAAATTCTACTTAGAAGCCAGAGCGGATGCTGAGAAACTTTCAGTCCCATGCTGTTTGACAGGTAGGAAGCCAATTCTATCAATGGTTTTCATTTTCTCTTTTAATATTTGTTTCATTTATTCATGATTTTCAAATTCAAGCATATCTTATAATTTGTCATCTTTGCCATCCTAGTTTTTAAATTTATGTTGTTTGTTTGAAGAAGTTGGGGATATTTTTCATATTATAGTCATTTTCCTTGTTAATTTTTTTTCTCTGTCAACTACATTTTTGCCAAGAATCTGTAGGTTAACTTAATGTAAAGAACTTCTGTTAATAAACCAGAGTTTCTGAGCTTCTAATCTCATGGGTGTCTGATGGGAAATTATGATTCTCTTCAGGGAGAGTACATTATAAACAAAGAAATTATCTTATCCAAGTCCAGATATCAAGCATGACTCTCTCTAGAATGACAGTAAAGGTTGAAGACCATTTGAAGCATGTGGAAAATGAGATAGAGCTTGGGCTTTAGTTTTAATCGAAGTTCAACTCCCAGATCCACAATATATGACACGGCATGACTTTCCTCGGGTTACTTTTTAAGCTCCCTTACCCAATTTATAGAACTTTCAAGAAGATTTACAAAATAATGTACCCCCAATATAATAGTTTAACATGACATTATTTGGTCCCTCCAGCTTAGTAAGATGTCTCCTATCAACAGGGGTTCCAACATTGATTCCCACTGACAATTTCTCTATTAGCCATGGTAATGCCTTCCAGCAATTTTGGCTCTAAAGGGTAACTCCCAACAGCAAAGACAATCAGCAGAGGTGATCGCACTCATAAAGGGCACTCAGCAGTAGCACTTTCAAATAGTTATTGCCATTCAAGAATCTCTATGGGGCCCATCATCTCCTACTTCCTTTCCTTTATAGGGAATTCCCTCCGTTTGGTCTCCTTGGAGGACAGAGTTACCACTGATCTGTGCTGCAGGATTCTACTAAGGATTCATTCCTTGTGAGGATTATTCACTAGGGAAATCTTGATACACCTCCAATCCTTTCCCAAGGTTCCCGGGTGCCAACTCGAGTTGGCATAAACTCTCTAAGTGCCCCTCCTAGGTCCATTCACTCCTCCTGGAGGAACTTAGGCATCTAGTACATTTAAATGCCCAAGAGCATAACCAGCGTCCTCTAAGTCCAACTGAATTCTAAGCCCAATGCTCTCCTCAAAGCACCCGATAACTATGGGAAAGTTAAATCGCCATTTAGCGTCTCCTTTGGTAATTGAAAACATCATAAATGTCAGCGAGTAAAATTCTTGCCCTTGCTTCATAAAGACTTGAGGATATAAAGAAGAAAGATGAGCACTGTCTCTCTTACCAGTGTCTGGCCATCCCAAACACATATGGCAATTTATTTGCAGACATTCTACATTGGAGATGACACAGACTTATAGGCTGAAAAAGAAGGAGTGCATCTTAGACTTTGAGATAACCCCTGGGCTTATGCTATGGTGCGGCAGAGTGTCTCCCAAAGACCTGAATGCAAAGGCTGGATCCCCAGGGGGAAGGTATGTGGAAGTGCCCTGGAACGTCCAGAGTGGCGCGAGGTGGGAGGGGCTTAGTTACTGGGGGGCATGCAGTGAAAGGATTGCTGTGGCCTGGCCAGCCCCTCATGCAGTTGTCTCTGCTTTGTGGCTGGAAATGTGACAGTTGGTTCTAATTCACGCTCCTGCCATGCCACGCTGTCCTCACTACAGGCCCAAACACACGTGGCCACTTCGTCTTGGACTTGAACCTCTAGAACCTGAGCCAGAATAAACCTCTTTTATTTCATAGGTAGCTGTGTCAGGGGTTTTATTATATAACGATGGGAAACTGACTAAAACAGAGTAGCGAATAACCAATGGAAAAGATTTACCTGCTTCTTTCTAAAGACTGCTAAAAAAAAAAAAAAAAAAAAAATCTCAGCCAATGATTTCTAAATTTTAACTACTAAGAATATCAATTTTCTAGGGCCCAATATGAAGTTCTATGTGTAAGATGTCACCATACCTGCAACCAAGTAAGGTGGCCTTAGCTTGCTACTGTGTGTATCAGAGAGATATATAAAAATATAATATGTATAGGGGCTGGGGTTGTGGCTCAGTAGTAGAGCAACCTAGCAAGTACGAGGCCCTGGCTTCCATCCTCAGCACCACATAAAAAAATCAATAAACAAAATAAAGGTATTGTGTCCAACTACTTCTAAAAAAAAATAAATATTTAAAAGTATAATATGCATCTCCCTGCATGCGTAGAAACTTGTACCAGAAGACCATAACCCCCCAAATTACAAACTCAGAGCTTCTTTAGGAACTGCTGGCACACCTCGCCCTCTCTTCTGGAGAAAGAGAAAGAAAGAGGGAGGGAGAGAGGGAGAAAAATGATAGCCGGACAATAAATCATTACCTTGCAGCATAAACAAATCCCCTCATGGATAAGTGGGAGTGGTCTCTAACCTGGAAGGTAAGTAATAGTCTCTGGGATGATAAAAAGGCCCTTTATGTCCTCATTTTACCTTTGGAATAGGAACAAGTAGCTCGGGAGGAGAGGAGACAGTCCTCTTCTTAGTGGGCCAGTGTCCTTTGCTCAGATGGCTTGAACCAGGCAGGACACCGGAAGAACCATAAATGACTGATAAACCGTGAAGTGTTGCAACAACAACCAGCCCAACGAGGAATTAATCATTACCCTAAGAAGCACAGACTTAGACTCTGCAATGGGAAGCCATGTGTTCACCCGTCCCCAGCATAAAAATCAAGTACAACGTGTCCTTGACGTGGGGATCTTCTGATCCAGGGAAGTGCTGCTCCACATGAGCTTCTGGAAGGATCCCACCTGAGCTGCCTTCAGAGGGAAACGGGGGAGCAGCAGGGAATCCCCTCAATCCTGCAGGTCTCAGGGTGTCCAACTGGCCTGACAAGACAAAGCAGCTTGAAGTCCCAGTGGTCAGTCACGCTGCTCCTCAGAGAGGACCACCTTTGAGCCCTGCTCCAGCTCGGCCCCATTTCCCCAAAATAACACCATCTCCAGTGTTCAGTGGTAGATCACAATTTTACAAGAAATTTCCACAGCCACCATCTTGTGCGATACTCATGACAACCCTGTGAAACTGGCAGAGCAGGAGCTTCGATCATCCTTGTTTTGCAGATGAAAATAAAATGTGGCTCCACGAGGGTGACGAGCTGACAGGGTTACACCAAGATGGAGAGTGGCCGAGAAAGGGTCAAGCCCACTGCCCGAGGGCGGAGTCCGCGACTTCACCTTGATGGTACTCTGCCTTCCCACAGGTGAC
Source organism: Callospermophilus lateralis (assembly GCF_048772815.1). Taxonomy (NCBI): domain Eukaryota; kingdom Metazoa; phylum Chordata; class Mammalia; order Rodentia; family Sciuridae; genus Callospermophilus; species Callospermophilus lateralis. The sequence continues at coordinate 10,306,753 of NC_135318.1, forward strand.
TAGGCTGACGCAACCAGGAGACACTGACAGCCGGCCAATAAAGTTGGCTTCCTCTTGGGTCCTTTCAAATCATTAAACGACAAGCTTTACTATTCCCCAAATTTTTGGCATGTTTTTATTATTGTTGTTGCTATTGATTTAAGAATGTTTTTGAAAAATCATCCAATAGTTTTGGTATGGTGGGGGTCTAAGCATTTTACCTGGGCATATCAATAAAAGGATTGAGTTCCACTTTTAGGGTTCCTTTCTTAATCAATAATTAATTGATACTATTAGATAATTAATTGCTAAATGTTAGAGAAGAGAAGGGGGATTAGGGAGACAGGGAGGGGAACAGGCAGGGGTGAATACAATCAAAATATGTTATATGCATGTACCAATATGTCACATGAAACCCATCAGGAATTAAAATGAACTAATAAAATAATAATAATTAAAATGAACTAATAAAAATTTTAAAAGAATTAATCAAGCCGGGTGTGGTAGGGCACACCTGTAATCCCAGCTGGTCAGAAGGCTGAGGCAGGAGGATCATAGGTTCAAAGCCAGCCTCAGAAAAAGCAAGATGCTAAGCAACTCAGTGAGACCCTGTCTCTAAATAAAATACAAAATAGGTCTGAGATGTGGCTCAGTGGTCGAAGGCCTTGAGTTCAATCCTTGGTCCCTCCCCCCAAAATAGATTTAATCAATTAACAACAACATGAATTGCTATGAAAAAGTATTTCTACCTTTTTTTCTTATAGATGCAAGTTTCAAAATTATTTCTACACATAGTAATTTCTATACACATTCAAATAAGCCAACCGTTAGTTTCTGAGATCCAGGTAAAAACTCTCTTCCTGAAGTAAAAGATTTGTTTCCTCTTTATTGAAACCCACCTAACTTTTAGCCATTTTTGCACAGAATTTCATGCACATGCACAAAGGTAATTCATGCAAAAACTGCAGCCTCTGAGTGCTGTAAGTTTATCCATCTACCGTGATTATGCACATACGGAATGCTCATTCTGCATTTCAATAAGCCACAGAATGGTCCAGTTCAAAACACGAAGTTCAATGAAATGATAATGATTTCATTAATGTATCAAGCCATGTCTAATTCTTTTCAAGGAACATAAGACAATTTACATTCATTCTGAATGCATAATGAGTAAATAGTCAAATTGGCAATAGATTACATGGGTTCTCTACAATCAGAGCCCTGATATAGACATTGTTGCAAAATCATTAGAAATTGTTGGGAAGGATGGTGAATTGGGGTCTGATGTTAAAATGGTGGAAATGTTTTTGTGGTTCTAAAAATAATTAGACGAGCATTCAAGGCCTAGTCATCAGATGTCGTGTATTCGCGTCGCCTGATCGTTGTTAAAAGGTCAGAGAATTGCTCTCATATCCTATTATCGGTCCCATGGGCACCTCTCTCTGAGATGCCAGGTAGAGAAGAGGCAGCCACAGTCGTCAGAGGCGGATAATCAGAGTTGCGGGGGACATGGAAGTCCAGGCGGGTTGATGAGGCAGTGATGTGGCATGAGGGTCTCTCTGCCCAGCAAAGCAAACTCGTCATCTTACTTTACCTTGTGGCTACTTGTTAGGGAGTGAATGTTTGTGTCCCTCTCAAAAGTCAACTCACTGAAAACTCATCCCCGGCATGATGGTGTCTGGAGGTGGGTCTCAGGGGTGGATTGGCTCATGAGAACGGGAGCCCCTACAAGAAGAGGCCAGAGAGGCTGCTAGACCTCCTTCCCCGACGTGAGAACGTGAGGGGTCTGCAGTCTGCACCAGAAGGGGTGCCTCGCCAGAGCCACACTGCGTTGGTCTCAGACTTCCAGTCTCCAGAACTGTGGACTCTACCAAACACCAGAGAAGTTCTACCAATGTCTGGACTGAGTCACACCCTGGATAGTCTAGCGTTATTGTCCCATTTTACAGATAAGGTGATCAAACTCAGAGACTAAGCTGTGAGAGAGCAGCCCCTCCACAGAACTGGAAGGTGACCTCCGTCTGTTGAACTCCCAAGTTCTCACTCTACGTCCCCAAAGAAGGGGAGTTCCCACAGGGAGAAAGGGTCTGCAGTTTTAAGTGTCCTCACAGTGGCTGAAGAGAATGAAGGCCAAAACTTGAACTGAGAGTCGTGGAAGTATTGAGATTGCCTGGAGCAGGTCCAGCGCCCTGTGGGCAAGAAAATCACATTGCAAAGGGCCGTGTGCGGGAGGATGGGAGCGACTGCCCAAGCCCTCCTTCAGGAAGAGTGCCGCTGAGCAGGCGGGCAGGGAGGCACCGGGACTCGGGAGCCCGAGGGCCAGCAGCTGGCTTCAGAATGCGGGGAAGGAGTGAGGGAGGATGAAAATAAGGAGAGGTCATGGGTGGAGCAAGATCCCAGGGGGCACAGAGGCCCTGTGGGCTGTCCCTGAGGACAGGAGGGACACAAGAACACAGTGAGCCTGGCCCAGTGGCACACACCTGTAATCCAGCACTTCAGGAGGCTGAGGCAGGAGGATCGAAAGTTTGAGACCAACATCAGCAACTTAGGGAGGCCCTAAGCAGCTTAGCAAGACCCTGTCTCAAAATAAAAGATAAAAAGTGCTGGGGATGTGGCTGTTTTAATATTTTCAGAATGTTTGGTTTTTAGAAGTCTTTTCATTTAATCATTTGTACTCACAGACAGGCACACAATTTTCTGTGAATGAGATTAAAACATATATATCTCTACATATATACACACACATACACACATAGTGTGATGTGTGTGTGTGTGTGTGTGTGTGTGTGTGTGATCCTTTTCTATTTGTCTTTTTTCTATCCCTTGTTTGTTTGGCTTCCTATCTTTCCCCTCATCTATAACAACTTCACACTCCCCAAACTGTGGGCCATTTTGCTAAGCTGTGTTTCTCTAGGTCTACACCACATTATTATGCACACACACACATTTAGAATATATATAGAGAGAATATATTTGTATATATATTCTATAAATATATATATACGCTTGCCTATTGCACATAGAAGACATTTTGGTCAGTTTGATTTATAAAAATGGAGCCCTGTTATATGTAGTTTCCTACATCTTGCCTTTCTCACTCAACAATAGTGGGAGGTCCCTCAACTCAACTGAATAGATCATTCATTTTTAATGTCTACATAGTATTCCATGTTATGTGTACGGCCATAATTTATTCAGTTATTTCCCTATTAATGGGTATTCACCTTGTTTCTAGTTTTCTTAAATTTTGTTTTGTTTTTCTCAATAAGTACTGCCACATGAATCATCATTATTCATAAATCCTTGTATCTTGGAACTTTTCTGTCTGTGAGAGAGATCACAGAAGCAGGGCTGCTTGAACAAAGAATATATGTCATTTGCATTTTTGTAGACGTGCTCATAGCTTTATGAAAAGTCACAGCTTTTCCCCTCTCCCCTAACTGAAACCAGAAGCATGACCATGCCTTCATCTGGTCTTCTACCAGTTTCGTGTTTCCCTTTAAATTTTTTAAGTCAATAGGTATAAAATTATGTCCCATTGTTACTTTAATTTCCATTTCCTTAACTGATAGTTAATTTAAGCACCATTCAATATGTTTACTTGCAACAGATACTTGCTTTTCCCTAGGTTGAAATTTATTCACCTTGTTCATCTTCTTAATGATTACTCATCTTTTTGTTAACTTGTGAGAGAACTTTGGAGAATTAAAATATTCAAACTTTGTTAATTGTCCCTAATATTATCAAAGCATTACTTTTGGCAATTGACATTATTTGTGAGGCTTTTATACGCAGTATTCAAAATTTTAATTTCTTTATATTCAAATATGCCCTCACATTCTTAGATGGCATTTGAAAGTGTGGTTTTGGTTCAGGGGATATCCCCAATGTGCATGTATATTGTCTAGGTAGTCGTCCAGGTGTTTTCCAGAGCTAAGGTAAAAACCCGTGACACTTCAGTTAGTCTGGACTATGTCTTTATGTACGATTCAGAAAAAAGGTGGCTCAAGCAGCTGTCCTTTGTGTTCTTTCAGAAGAGTAGCTGGTTGTCCCAGCATCATTTCTGAAAAGGCAGAGTCTCACATGTTGGGCTCTCTTTGTGACTTCTCTGTCTTGTAACCCGTTAGCCTATTTGTGCATCCACAAAGGAGCTTCCTGTCGGCCTGATTACAGTGGCTTTGAGGTGTGATGACAATTAGTAAGGCAACTCTCCACTCCCTGCTCTTTCTGGATATTTCCTCCCAGGCTTTTACCCTTCCCCATAAACCTTATGATCATGTTTTCAATCCCTTCCCCCAAAAAATGGAGGATTCTAATAGGAATGGCATTAAAATTTAATATTAACTTAGATCAACCAATTAGTTTGTGATAGGAAGTCTTCCACTTGTAGAACTTCTTACTCTATACACCCATGAAAAACAGACATTTTTTATTCCGACTGGTTTTGTGATTTTAAATAATGTTGCTCCCATTTCCTTCACATGCAGGTATCCTTCGGAATCTGTGGATACTGGCCCCAGGAGTCTGTGATGCTCTAGCTCCCTGTATAAAATGGCCTGGTCTTTGCAAATAATCTGTGTACATCTTCTCATATGCTTTAACTCATCTCTTGATGACTTATAATGCCTAACTCTATGTAAATGCCATCTAAATGGTTGCTATATTATTGTTTGGGGGAGAATGATGGGGAAAAGTCTGTAGATATTCGGTACAGAGGCCATTTTTCCCAAACATTTTCAGACTGTGGTTAGCTGCATTCATGGGGGCAGAGTTCATGGGTACAGAGGGCTGGCTGTAGATTTCCTGCCTCCCTGGTTTTATTTATTTTTAAGTACTTGTGATTTTTTCAGCATTGTGAATAAATTTTTCCCTGATCAAAAGAAGGTCATTAATTTTTGTAGATAGCTCCTATATCCAGCCACCTTAATGTGGTCTCCAAATAATTATAGTAGTTTCAGTAGTCATTTGAGTTTTCAAATATAAAATATATCATAAGCTAAAATATAGTTTTTAACAGTTATTTTGTGATATTGTGTTTTTGCATTTACTAAAAGCTCCCTAACCCTGGGAAGCTTCCCATACAGTTCCTGATAAGGGGGCAGGTGGTGGGGGGAGTTACCGGAGATTGAACTCAGGGATACTCAACCACTGAGCTACTTCCCCAGCCCTATTTTGTATTTTATTTAGAGACAGGGTTTCACTGAGTTGCTTAGCAACTTTTTCTCACTTTTTCTGAGGCTGGCTTTGAACTCAAAATCCTCCAGCCTTAGCCACCCAAGCTACTGGGGTTACATGTGTGTGCCACCACACCCAGCTCAGTTCCTGATTTTTAATTCAAGTTTTTTGAGTTATCAATAAGTATTGCTGATGAATTTTATCAAATGTCTTTTCAGCATTTGTCATTATGACCACACAGGTTTTCTCCTTCAGTTTGACAATATAATGAAAAATGTTTACATAGTTCATTGATGTTGAAATTTATTTATTGAAAAGCAACTCTGCCTCATCCTCACAAATCATATCATTCTTTGTATACATTATCGAAAATTATTGACTGACATTTAGAATTTTTGCATTGATATTCATGAATGCATTTGCTTTTGGGTTGTGTTGAATAGATCAATTGCTGCAGAAGAGTCTAGAAAATAATTGAAACACTGTCATTGGGAAACTCATCAGAAATGGAGATGCTCACAGGTGCATTTTATCCAACCTTTAAATAACAGATAATTGCATTGCTTTCTGACCCAGTGATTTTTAAATTTTGGTATGAACAGAATGCAGAAAAGTTGGTGGGAAACAAAATAAGAGAGGCCCAGACCTTGCTGTCCTTCCTTGAGTCCCTGTCTGTGTGTTCTGAATTTGCTTCCAGGTGATTCTGACACATGAACTAAAATGAGAACTATTGTTCTGAAATGTTTAGAAAGCTCTGGTTCATTTTGTAAAGCAAAAATAAAGGTGAACAAAGCTAGGGAATTTAAAAAAAAAAAAAACATAAATCAGATTGTGTCATCCTCCTGCTTAAAACGTTTGAGTAGTTTAACTCCATTGCAGAAAACCCAAATTGCACACTCTGGTCAGTGAGGACCTGCATACTATAGCTGTGGTCCTCTGACATCATCCTGCCTTCTAAGCCGACAAGCTCCATCTATTTAGGGCCTTTGCAGTCTCTCCCACCTGGAACACCCCTCCTTCAGGTATTGACACCCTCACTCCTTGACATTCCAGCAAAAGACAGGTCTTTCCCTAACGACTGCTACCACGTTACTCGGGGTCCTAGGGATGTTTCGGAGCACTTATTGTCATCTGATGCCCACCCCCTTTTCTTATAATTGATCAGTATTGGTGAGCTCTTTCCTCTCCCCACCACCCCTCTCCTAGAATGTAACAGGCATAACAGCAAGGAGGTCATCTTGTTTACCACTAACCCCTCTGCACCTAGAATAATGCCTGACACTTGGAGTGGATTGATTCCCTTATTAGTCTGAGGTTTCTGAAAGACACTTGGTCTGGTGCATATCTACAGGCCCAGAGCCTGGTCCCAAGCATGCATTCAGAAAACATTTGCCCAAAGAGAACTGAATGCTTGCTGATATTTATTTCACTCCAAAAGGATTCATAATAAAGGATGGTTGATTTAAAATATTGTTTTTAAAGCCTGTGGAGGCCTCACTAAGAACAAGGATGTCAGACTGGCCTGAGAAAGAAGGTCCCATTAGGAGTGTCCAGCTACAAATTCTAAACAAAGCGCCTTTTCCCAAAGGTGTGCCCACCCTTAGAACTATAATTGCATTGTAAATCATACACCAAAAGGAGCCATAAACGGTCATGGGTACAGACTGTGCCTTCAGGCTGTTCGGCATCATTATCCTTACTTCAGAGAGGGAGCTTGTTAGTTACAAAAGAAAAAGAGGAACCTTGGGATAAGAAAGGGGGAAATGAGGTAAAATGCAGAAGTCAAACTAGAGTGATTTCAGCGAACTCTTGGGAGAGATAAAGGAATCTGAAGAAATCCTTTACTGGACCTTGGAAGTCCACTCCGGCGTGTGTTGTGGTAAGAAGTATGTGAGAAGGGCGTTCTTGCCTGGGCAAACCATTCTGCTTTAGCTTTCTTGTGTGTCCAGCGAGTTCTCATCAGGGGATAGAGCAGAGTGGAGTGGGACGGGGGAAACAGGGTCAGAAAGAGAGGAGGATGCAGGGAGCAGCCTCATGTCCGTGGCAGCCACGTACGGTGAAGGCCACACTGAGTGCAAGAGGATCATCCATATCTATTTCCACCTCGAGGGTTTTTTCATATTTTTATTCATTCGTTAGAGTTGTGCACGATGGTGGGATTTGTTGTGACATGGTCATACGTGGATACAATAGAATTTAGTCAATATCATTCCCCAGTATTTCCCTCTTCCTCTCGGTCCCTTTCCTCTGATCTATAATCTCCCTTGGATTTTCATGAGATCTCCTCCCCCACCACCTCTCTTTTCTGTTTTCCTCTCTAGCTTCCATATGAGAGAATCATATGTCCCTTAGCCTTCTGAGTTTGGCTTATGTTGCTTAATATAGTGTTCTCAAGTTCTATCCGTCTTCCTGCAAATCACAATTTCAGTTTTCTTTGTGGCTGAATAAACTCTGTGATGTGTACCTACCAGGTTTCCACCTTCAGTTCTATGAAGAGGAGATGAAGAAGACAGAGGGTTAGTGACTTCACCAAAACCACACTGAAGGACAGAGAGGACATGGGCAGTGTGGACCTGTCTTCCAGTCCAGCTCTGTCACTGTGACCTGGGGGACTTTGGCTGGTGCCCTTCCCAAGGTGACCTTGGTGCTCAGGAGAAGAGGACAGGGAAGGTACCGGAGATGCTATGTGCTTTCTACTCGGGCTCCCCCGTCTAAGATTTGCAGTGTTCTCTCAAATGAGACCTGAGAACTCAAGAAAGATGCTGCTCAAAGGGATCCACTCTTCAAAAAAATGTTAGTAATTTAGTCTTCTGAAAAGCAACCTTCTTATCATGGGGAGAAAAAAAATCTAGGCTCAAAGACTCCACTGCTCACCAGGGAGGAAACTTATCGCTCTGCTGTTTCTGCTCTTAATTAATTTAAGCAGCTGTCTCTTGTCTGCAGACAATCACCTTCTGGGAAAGCGAGAAGTTGGTATTTTTAAGCAGACCCTTTTCCCAAAGAATCCCACCAAAGGTCTTAGGAGCAAAGAAGCAGGATGTGCTCTGGAGCAGCTGCAAGGTCAGGATGAAGCTCATGGTGGTCAGGGGAGAGTGGAAGGAAGCAGGGGATGGAAGGCGGCCAGGAGTTAAAATTCTGTGGGCCACAGCAATGCTCCAACATAAAGAGTTGGCACTTTGTTTGCAGGAGAATGACTGGCAGGGGTTTGGCCATCACTGAGTCTGACACATGCTACAGAACACGTCTTCTCCTCGGTCTCTGACACTGCCTCAGAACCCCAGTTTTGAGTCTCAGATCTGCCATTAAGCCTCCACTCAATCATTTGATTACAAATATGCAGAGAGTATAAAATCTCTAAGTGTTTTCTTGTGTATAATAGATTCTATGGTTATAAACCAACCACCAGAAGTCAAGGTATTAAGAATCTCATGTTTACAATTTATGATAGTTGGCATGAGATTGGAAGCGACAAGGGTTACCAGCAACAAGTTCTCACTGGAATTAACAGCCAGCCTCGCCACTAAGTAGCTGTGTGTGGATAGGTTGCTCAGTGTTCTCTGAGCCCCAGGATTCTATTTCTAAAGAGGAAGATTTAAGGACCATAATTGACATTTCCACAATCTGTGATGGAGTCAGTCAAGCTGCCTAAATTCTCAGTGGATGCCACATGCCATTCTTCTTGTGATAGTTTTGGGGACACTCTGTGGCAATGAGTGTCCACTACTCCCACAGTCCAGAGTGAGACAGAGACCCTTAGCCAAGCACCCACCTCCACTCTACACCTGAGGTTGGGTGAAAGAAGAAACTAGAGCATTTGGGGGAGGCTGTTGATGTCTAGTCCTACCTCCCTTTCTCAAATCCAGCCTGGTGAAGGGAACTTCAAGAATACTAGGAAAGCTTGTCTTAGATGTTTGTACTCATGCCTGGAAAACTCTTATGCCTTGGAAATCTGAAAAGCCTGTGGCCAACTAGTTGCTTGGACAGCACCATTGCCAGAAGAGAGGCTGCTGCACAGATGCCCACCCAGATGCCCACCAACTGATGAGGGAATAAAGGAAATGTGGTACATATACACAACGGAGGTTCACTCAGCCATAAAGAAGAATAAAATTATGACATTTGCAGGAAAAGGGATGGAACTAGAGATCACGTTAAATGAAACAAGCCAGACTCGGAAAGTCAAGGGTCAACTATTTCCCCTCATATGTGGAAGCCAGAGAAGAAAAAGGAAATTAAAATGGAGGACCTCATGAAAGTGGAAAGGGGATCAGTAGAGGAGAGGTAGGAGATGGGGGGGGGTGAAGGAGAAGCAGAAGGAAAGGGAAAGAACTAGGGTATAAAATCAACCAAATTATCCTACGTGCATTAGGATCATACGACAATGGGTCCCACTCCTATGTATAACTTTGATGCACCCACGGAAAAAACAGATGAAAATAAATAGAAGGAAGACCCAGAGTAGAGGAAAGGGAGCACTGGGGGAAGGAGAAGTAGTGAGGCTGAATTGGAGCAAACTATGTCGTGTCCATATATGAATATGCCAAAATGAACATATTTAATTATAATGCACTAATAAAAACATTTTTTAAAGTATAACTAATGACGGCTGGTGGTGCAGCACAGCAGTAGAGCGCTCACCTAACATGTTCAAGCCTCCGGTTTGATCCCCTTCATCATAGAAAAGAAAAAAAGGGCAATGAAGAATTGTTTAAAAGAAAAAGAGGGAGGAGGAGGAGGAGGAGGAGGAGGAGGAGGAGGAGGAAGAGGAGCAGGAGTGTAGAAAGCCTCATGGCAAAATGTGTGACAAGATGGGGCCTGATGAGGGGGTTATCCTAGATCCTGCCAAATGCCCAAGAGACCCCGGCTGGAAGAATCTAGGTGTACACCTGAATGAGCAGGGGCTGCAGAAGGAGTCTTGAGTGATCCTCCAGGGAAGGAGAGAAGGCAGAGTTGACTCCACGGTGCAGATCTGCTGGAGCTGTGGAGGAAGAATCCAGTGGTTTCCTGAGCACACTCTAAAGCCCCCTGGTTAAACTGGTACTAGTACTTGGTCCTTACGCTTCTCCTGGACTTGAGCCTTGTTACAGACAGAATGCATATGACTAAGACAGAAATCAGGACCGGGAAGTGGGGCGCTGCTGTAACAAATACCTGAAAACCCAGAAGCAAACTTGGAACTGGGTGATGGGCAGAAGCTGAAGGAATTTTGAGATGCATGTTTGGATGAAGGGGATGTTCAAGACCATACTGATGAGGCTGCAGGTGGAAATGAGAAATGTGCAACTGGACATTAGACAACAAAAAAAGCAATCCTGGTTACCAAGAGGCAAAGAACCTGGCTGAATTGTGTTCCCACTCAGGTGTCATGAGGAGGGTAGAACTGGGGAGGGGTGAAAAAACACATTGAGCTGAGGAGATTTCTAGGCAAAGCGTTGGATGAGCAGCTTGGTCCCTCCTGAGTGCTTGTAGTAAAATGCAAGAGAAAAGAACGAATCTGAAGACAGAATTATTGCGTGCAGAGAGCAAACTGTGCTGGGCGAAGTTGCTCCACAATGTCCCTACAGCAGTTCTCAGACTGTGCCTGACCCTGAGTTACTCCATTTCATAAGGCAACAGTTTGCCATGAGTTACTCCATTTTGAGAACAAGAACTGTGGAAGAATGCACATCTTGTTTGCACAGATAAACAATCACCATCTGCCCAGCACCACCATAAGGCACAAAACTGATAAATAATTTAATCATGCTACTAAAAATGACCACCTGTAAACTTATCAAACAAATCTAAAATACCAGGGGAAAATTACATTGTTGTATTTTTAAATGATATTTTATTGGTGTTTCAATTGGTATTTTCTTGATTACCAATGACCTTGACTCCTACTGAGGTACCTGGATGGGTCACTAGTATGAAATAAATGCTAGGTATTTTTTATAAGGTTTCCCAAGTAATTGCAAGAGCAAAAAAACATTTGCGAGGTAACACGCTTAGGAGGTATACCATATTTCACTACAATAATCATTACAGATCCTATGCCAAACTTTTTTTTGCAAAAAAAAAAAAAAGTGGGGTGTAATCATAATATGAAACTTTTCTTTAAAAAGAAATCTATGCCAATTTCACTAAAAAATCATTTATTACTAAACTGTTTTTTTTTTTTTTTTGCTGTAAGAGTAGGATGCAAGTATTTGTGAATATATGTCAATGCTGTGGTGACAATTATGTGATGAAATACAGCACTTTATCATCATGACCTCATGAATTCCCTCAATTATTCTCTAGCATTTTTATTTTTCTTTCCCATGTTATAATGAAGACAGAAGCCCTGCAAGATTAAGCAAATCCTCAAGGTCATACAGATATTATGACACTATAAAATTGCAGCCCAGGCCTGACTCCAGAAATTGAGTTACATTCTACTTTATCATCCCCAAATCCTGATTGAGTAGCTTTTCTATGCAAGGAACGGACACTGACCCCCTCAAGGCATAACGGGAGGATTTGACATGAGTACAGTGAATCAGCACAGAGCGACCTTTGTCACTATAGCTTATAAATTACAGCTTACAAAATGCTTCTCTTCTGTGGCAACCTTGGAACCCCGGAAGCTCTTCAGGTAGACTGGGTGGGGCTTACATGAGTGGGATTCGTCCTGATTCTGTAGATGTAGAACGTGGTTCAGAGAGTGGCCACCAGTTCACTCCTTGAGTGTTCAAGGAGAGACCTGGGAGGAAAGACCACTGGAATACCTGGGAAGGTCCCTGGAGGCTGGGCACACAGGGAAGGTTCTAGAAGATGCAGGATTTGACTAAGGCTAAGGATACAGGCAGGCTCAGGGGTGAGGTGGGAGGAAGAAGAACACCAAAGGGACAGAAACATCAATATTCTTTTGTGCTCATTAAGATACTCATAGGATTCTTATAATGCAAAATGGAGCTTCATTTTTTATTCTTCTCTGAGCTAAGTGGTCATTTTTTTCCTTCCTCTGATACCATTGAAATTCCTGGATTCCTGCTCAAGTTGTATGCAAGTTCCCTCATGAGGTCAAAGCAGGGTAGATCATATCCCCATTTCAAACCCCGGTGGGAGTGGAGGGAAAATCTTATTCTTCTCTGTGTCTCCCCATCCCATCCCCATCCTGCCTCCACCTGCAAGGTTCACAACCACCCCTGCCTACACTTTCGGAGAATTCTATAGATTATAAAATGTCTCTCTGGCCAGGGGTGGTGGCAGTTTCTCTGAAATCCGAAAGTTTATTGCTTGAGGAATCTTCTATTAAAACAAATAAAATAAGAAATTAAAGACTTTCTAAAATAAGAAATTAAAGTTGAGTTAATGAATAATTATTTGGAATCAAAAATAAAATTTTTATAAATGACAAAATGTCAAAAGCAGAAATACACAGTAAATGCTACAAAATCTAGAACATGATATAGTTCTTTTGTTCTAATGATTTTCTTGTTATACCTTCATAATCTTTTTTTTCTGCATTTCATGGATGTATATACTTTGATCCTCTACTCTCATGGTGATGATCTGCTATACCTCTATAAGGAAACAATGAAAAATTCATTCAGTCTCTCCTCTAGCATGATTGATTAGAGCTTGCTTTTTAGTAACAATAGTTGGGATGCATAAAACATGCGGCTTTATACACAGACATGCTTGCTAATTGTTGGACTGTTGTACCAATGGCCCTCCCTGAGGCTGTGGCCCAGTCTCTGTCAGCTTCCTGTCACATGATTCCCATCCGATGATGAAAGTGTGGTGGGTTTATAGTGGCATGCACATGTGGTTGGTGTGTGCTCAGCAGGACGGGAACTCCCCTTGACCATTAGATGAGAACCAGTGTCTCAGTCTTGCACATCTCATCACTGAAAGAAGTCCACACCGACTAGCCGTGACTGCTCCTTTTACACCTCACGTCCACCAACTCCCAGGGTCATGTGATGCCGGGTGCCACAGGATGCTCCAGAATGCCTCATGACCTCTGGCCTGCTTCCTTGGGTCCCAATTCCAGTTGAGCCAGTGAATGGTAGGAGAACAGATGGAAGAGGCCCTTCCTTTCTCAGGACAAGGAGCCGTCACTGAACTATTCCTGAAAGTGACTGAGACCACTGAATATATTCCACTGAGCCCAAACATGTACATCTCCAATCAAGTGTCCTTTGGCTGATTCCAGAAAGCACCCAGTCACTCCATGCCACCTGACCCAACAAGAAGCCCAAGGGGAAGTCAGAGTAGGAAAGAGACAGTAGTTTTAACCCCAGATGGGTAGCTTACATGGCAAATTTCACTAAAAATAGGACCATCTGAACCTGGGGGGAGGGCCCTGAGACATCCTCTTTGTTAGCCTCGTGGCAAACCCCACTCTGCTTCACCTCCTGATATAGTCCTGACTCCCAAGGAGACACTAGGAGTGAATATCGGTGCAGTGACTCTGCTCTTGTGAGACTGGGAATCGTGGGAACAGAAGACCTCAATTTGCGTACAGAGCCTGACTCTGATAGCCAGGTGTCTTAGGAAAAGTGACTCATCTGCTTTTGAAACTTCCTAATCTGTAAAATGGAAATGAGGATACCAGCCCCAGGAGGCTGTATTGAGGATTAAAGCAGATAATGTGTAAGTGTCAGTCAGAGTGCTGCTGGTGCCACTGCAGTTGACACTGAACAGAGGGGAACACTGGGAGCCAGGCCCTGGCTTCCTGGGCTGACAACCTCTCCAGTGCCTTCAGCTCAGAAACACCGTATGATCCAGGATTCCCGTAGAAATAAATCAGGGGAGGATTTAAAGAAACAGTTACGTGCAATTTTTCACAGGCTAATCTGTGGCTCTGTGTGGGCCAAAGAAGATTAAGGGCTCCTGGAAATTCAAAGGCTGATTGCTGAGTCCTGTCGCAGGAGCCCACAGGAGGGTGTGCACCACCGCTCAATACTTTGCACACAAGGCAGGATCTTTCAGAGACACATTTCAGGGGAGGCTAACAAGGAGAAGCTGTGACTTTAAACAAATCTACTGAAGCCCAGAGAGCTGAGCTCCCTTTGCAGCTTCCACATCCAGGGGCTCCACCCCTGAGCTGTGGCCTGGCCACATACCCCAATCCCTGCGGCCAAGCACTCTTCCTGTAGCCCCTGAGGGCTGGGAGAGCTCAGAAAGGGCAGCCTGGAGGCTCCTTCCCTCTCACCCCTCCCACAAGCTCGGCTAAGGGTGAAGAGGTGTCTGACTTAATGAGAAACAAATTAAGTGACAGTATAAATCTTGTAACAGGTCATGCAGGTGGTGAGGTGAGTGATACATCTTCAAGATGGTGATCCATCAACTCTGTCTCCAGAGAGAATACAGGTTCACAGAGAGAGGGGACCATGCCAAGAATGGGTTCAGGCGGGTCAATAGCCTGGTGCCTATCCCTGGTGCTGCCCCACAACTGCCCCTGCCCAAGGCCTTCACAAGGTCCTGGAGCTTGGAGCACCTGCAAGGAGAGGATCCTAATACCAAAAGAGGCTTCAGTGGTTTCGCCTGCCTTTCCCCAACTACATAATCAGACGCATTGCCAGCACGGATGGTGTCCCTACCGCGTGTCAGACACAAACTTTATCTCATTTGATCCTCGCCACAGTCCATGAAGGTGAGTATTGCTGAAAGTAGAAAAGCTGAGGCTCAAAGAAGTTACAGTGACCTTCCCTAGGTCAGCAGGCCCGAATTCACCACCAGCTCAGGATGTCTGACGACCACAAGGTCTCAAGCTTGCTCGGCACATCTTCCCCGAGTCGTGGTCACTGCGTAAGGACTTGACTGTGCATGACAACCCAAACCCCAGGAGACAAACCTGCAGGGCCCTGGGGGAGGAGATCACGGGAGAAGAGCCTCAGGAAGTCGGGCAAACCCAGGAAAGCACGGCTGCTGGTGAATGTGTGCTGCTAGACTCAGGAAGCAGATCTGGAGGTCAGCATCCAACCTCAGCGTGACCAGCTGTCCTGAACCAGTGGGCCCCTTGGACCAGCCTCTCATGCTGGTTCTCCAAGTCGGAGGCCTTGGCTTTCAGGAGCCCCACTGTTGCCTTTGGCCCTGGAGACAGTCTTCTCGGCGGCTGCTCATGGCCCATCAGGCTCCGCTTGTTACTGAGAAACCCCAGGGCTTGCATCTGCCCCTGGGTTACTCTGTGACAGTTGATCTGAAGGTCCCATCCCACCTGGCCTGATCTGTCTGATGGTGGAGGTTGTCCCCGCCTCACCAGGCAGTCCACCCAGTGCAAAACTCCCGTCTCCAAGTCCGTTTCTCTCATTGGTTTGTTTTCATTCCCTTCTGTCTAATCATTAAGCCCGTGATTTCCTCCCAGGCTTAACCCTCTCAATCTAAGCTACCTGTCTGTAATGGGCAGATCACATTTGCAGAAGTTTGATTGTGTCAGCCCCTAAGCACAGTCCTTCAGTGAAAGCTCCCATTTGCATAAGGCCAAACCCTTACTCCAGTCTTCCCGTCTCACTCTGAGGCCCCCTGAGCCACCTCATGTTTCCTGAGCAGAAAGCAGATCTCACCATGTCTGAAACCACTGGCCCACACCTGATGGGGCTGCAGGCCTGGGTGAGAACAGAGAGGCATTTCTTTATCTTTTCCTTCTTTCTTTCTTTTTTATTTCTAGTTAGTTACACATGACAGCAGAATATATTTCATTTCATTGAACACAAATGGAGCACAACTTTTCATTTCTCTGGTTGTACACGATGTAGAGTCACACTATTCATGCAATCATATATGTACTTAGGAAAATGATGTCCATCTCATTCCACCGTCTTTCCCACTCCCATCCCCCTTCCGCTCCCCTCATTCCCCTCCACCCAATCTAAAGTTCCCCCACTCTTCCCTTCCCTTGTCCTCCCCCATTATAGATCAACATCCACATATCAGAGAAAACATTTAGCCTTTGTTTTGGGGGGATTGGCTTATTTCACTTAGCATAATATTCTCCAGCTCCATCCATTTACCTGCAAATGCCATAATTTTATTCTCTTTTAATGCTGAGTAATATTCCATTGTGTATATATACCACAGTTTCTTTATCCATTCATCTATTGAAGGGCTTCTAGGCTGGTTCCATAGTTTAGCTATTGTGAATTGAGCTGCTGTAAATATTGATGTGGCTGCATCACTGTAATATGCTGATTTTAAGTTCTTTGGATATAAACTAAGGAATGGGATAGCTGGGTCAAATGGTGGTTCCACATCTGGGCCACCGCACCATCTGCACAACAGGACATGGCCATCTCGCTTCCGAGGGCTCTGCCAGCACCAATGTTCTGGGTTTTTCTGTTTTGTTTTGCTTTGTCTTTTTTTCTCCAAGAACAAACTGAAACAAGGCCTGGGATGGTGGGGCCGTGATCAGGTCTGAGAGCGCAAGTCCAAATCCGGCTTTGGAACCGGCTTTATTTAAGCAAGTGGAAAGTGAAGTGAGAAATGAAGGTGGTTTGCGTTTGTGCTTCACATGTTTCACTATTTGCTTTAAACATAGACAATATTTAATAGCACATGCCGCTTCTAAATCCCCCTGATATTTCTGGAGCCAAGAATTGCTGGAGGCCTCACATAAAAACTTAGTCCAAATTGGTTTCTTTTGTCAGAAAGGGAATGACAAGCAAGAAGGCGAACCTGGGAGGCAGGTGGCCTCTCCCCCAGTCCCTTCCTGTCTGTAAATGTGTCATTGCCCTCCTCGGAGCCAGGAAATGCCAAGGGGTTGGAACCAAAGAAGTGACGGAGTCACTGCTGGCTGGAATTGAGCACTGGAGCAATAATGACCATAATTCAGTTTGGTTTCTACTTATTATTGCACAGGTTGTTAATTGGAACAGAAGAAAGAAAATTGCTGAGAGAAGGAAGTAGGGAAACCAAATTACTCCAGGAAATTGGGAAATGATTGAAATGATCAACAATCAGGCTAAGATTACCACCGGGAAAGAAGGGAGAAGGAAAGAACGCAAATATTTTAACGTAGGGATTCACGGGAAGCCCTTGGCAATGGTCTCGTGTCTGCATTTCTTCTGAGGGATGACCCGGACTGCAACTAGCCAATTCCCTGCCTCTTCTCTGCAAGAAAAGAGCTTGGTGTGGACCTTTCCTTAAGAGAAACCGCTCCACTCAGGGTCCCGGGAAGCCAGACACCCGAAGAACCCTGGTCCCTTGCACCACAGCAGTCAAGTCATAATGGAAGGCATTCTCGAACCTCCCCATGTCCATTAATCATTAAACTTGGCAAGACTGTAATCCACAATTTAAACCAGAAAGAAAACTTCAGTCACAGGCTGGATAGGAAGTATTTCAGACTCGGAGGGCCCCTTGGTTTCTGATGCCATGACTCAGCTCTGCCATTGTAGCATAAAGGCACCATGAACCAAGGAGCATGGCCGCAGTCCCACAGAACTTGATTTATAAAAGCAGGCAGCAGGCCACGTTCAGTCCCTGAGCCCTCGTTGGCTCACCCCTGATTTAAACAATAATAGCAAATCCTATTTGACAGCACTTTGCCCTTCGCAGGTCACCCTTCCTCGCCTTATCACTGGGTCATCTCGGTAATCTGTGTGGAAGGACAGTGGGATCACCAGGCTCAACTCTCAGGCAGGAGTTGGCCCTCACAGGAAAGAAATGCATTGTGCAAGGCCAGTCTGTGGGCAGCAGAAACCATGCTGTGACCTTGGCCCCTGCACATCTGGTTCAGCTCCTGGTCCTGCTGCCTCTACCTGCTGTGGTTGCTGGATTTACGTTATCCTCACTGCCCTGGGCTGCTCTGTCTTTCATGAGAGGCATCTTTTCCCTCCCCTTTCCCCCAGCTGTACTGCTGCCTGCAGGAACCTTTTAAAAATCCAATTTGAACAGTGAGAAATTATATCCCATCTATGTGTGATATATCAAAGTGCATAAGTGCATTCACTGTCATGTATAACTAATTAAAACAAATAAAACAGATTTTTAAAAATTCAATTTGAACACTTCGCACTCTGTAAAAGCCCTTCCATGCCCCGCCACCATGACCTCCAGGCTAAGGTCCCACCTTCTGGCTCAGGACAGCTCTCCTGACTCCAGCCTCCACCTAACTCTTCTTCTTCACCCCTTGCTCTGACCCCTAAGCCTCAGCAATTTTAAACAGCATGATGTGTCTCCAAATCATCAGGTGATGGCAGATCCTGCACCTGTGTTCATACTGTGACCAATCCCAGAAGCCCCATCCCACCACCTACCCACTGCTCACATCAGGATTCCTTTGCCAGGGAGCCCATGGAGGCATGGAGGTTTAAAAATTCCCCAGGAACTAGAAAACCTGGCTTCTACATCTGACTCTGCCAGGGCCTGGTGGCCCTCTACTGTCCTGCCAGCCCTTCAGCACTCAGCTCAATTATCTCAGCTGGAGGTCAACTTCTGACCTCCCACCCTCCCACACTGCTGGACCCCCAGGACTCCCTGTGATTGTAAGAAGTCCCCACAGTGCAATGTCTTTGTCTGTCATTATCTGCAAACCTGACCATTTGGGAAGAAATTCTGTTAACCTCTCTTTTCTCAAGCATGTGGCAGGTGCCTGGTACGGGGCAATGAATGTTGATCAACTGGATGGATAAATGAATAAACCGATGAAGGAAGTTCATTAGACAAGGAAATTAAGGTTTTTGAACTTTTTAAAAAATAAAAAAAATGAGTTGAGAAAGAGAAAACTTTCCTTTTTCTACTCCATAAAATTCAGTCAGTTCCCCAGTTGGGCTTCTAATTGTTTAGATTCCAAATGACAAAATTAGCATTCTGTGAGACTACCTGTTAATATGCTGATGCTGCATGATTTGCAGGTATGGGGTGGGGGAGGAAAATTTCTTTGCATGGCTGAGCTCCCTCACATTGATGAAGAATTGGTGACAGCTGACTTAACAATAAACTCCCAGCTCAGAACCCCCACAGTCCAATTATTTCAGCTATATCCAAGCCTATTGACATTGCATATACAGAAGAATGAGCAGCAAAACTGTATTAATGAGGTTTTTCATAAGATAGAAAAATAAATGCAATCTGCAGCAAAGCATACTAACAAGGGGCTCAGCAGACTACAGAATTAAGATTGCACAAAATAACCAGAGTGGCAGAGTTCTTTTCCAGGGAGGCCAGGGAACATGTGGAGAACCTCGGAGTTGGACCCTTAGGTGGTGTCCTGATTCAAAGGTCAGCAAGTCATTTTGCTTACATAGGACTCAATGGGGGTGTTAGTCTAGGCCCTGCCTACCTCACAGGCTCGTCTGAGGGCTTGGTGAGATAACTGTGGCCTCTTCCAAAGTGTAAGTAACTATAAACAAATGGATTTCCCCTATCTTTCATGCTTCTGTTCAAGGCAATTATTTTTCACTAGAGGACAACACGATGCATCCCATATAAAGACAATGCTTTGAGCATTTAGCCTTCTGTTGGAAATGAAACATAAAGGCATTTGCTAGCACCAGAACATAATTGGGGAAAGGCTGGCGCACAGCAATGAAATGTCATATGCTAATAGGAGACCCCTAAGGGACAGTGTATCCGAATCGGATTTCAAAAGGAAAGAGCCCATTCTGCCCAATTAGCAGACTGATCAATTTCTAAATATGGTCTCTGAAAATAAATATCAGAATCTCAATCATGTACTTTCTAAAGTTCCTGAAGCACTCAAATTAGACAAATCAATCTAGGGAGTTCTAATTGACCACCATTGCTACATAGGGCACTGTGTTGTGAGCTAAAAATACAATACACACGACACTGAGCTCACAGTCCAACAGGGTAACAGGAGAGAGAATAAAGTATTCCAGAATAGCGTGAGAGGGCTAATGCTGAGGTCTGAACAGAATGCTGAGGAGCACAGAGGGAACCATCCTCTGCGTACTGGTGGGCCATGGCTTTCCAACCCACCAGCAGCTCGCTGTCTGGGGCACGGTCCAGTGGCCCAGATGCATTTTGTTTGGTTTTCTGAAAGCATGTAGAATTGCCTTCCCCATTCAATTCAAAAATGCCTTTCCCAACTTTAGCCACAAGGGCCCAAAGTCCAACATCAATGGGTTTCACACAAAGATCCTCGAGTTTGTCAGTCCATGCTAAGAGGTTTCTGCCAGGTCCACTCCAAGGCTGGCTCTTGCCCTGTACCTTTCACTGTCATTACCTTGGCTAATTCTCATTCCAGGACTAGGAAATATGTCATTTTAATTCACTTACAGAGGACACTGATGCTCAGAGACATTTCATGGCACCTCCAGCAAACCCTGGATTCTCCATTTCCAAGCCCCCATCTTGGTAGACCCCATTTCACCGAGTCACCAAAGACATTCAGAGTTTTCCAGCTTTGTTGAGGTATAAATGACAAATAAAATCGTGTATAAGGTGTACAATGTGATGCTTTGATACATATATTGTGAAATGATTCTAGTAAACACAGTTGTGTGTGTGTGTGTATGTGTGTTAAGAACTTTTAAGAAATACTGTTAGCAAATTTCAAGTAACTGCATGACCTGCATACATGCTATCACCTTGACCTCTCACCTTTGAAGCTAACACTTGAATCTAATCCAGCACTTCAATCTAATCTCCCTGGTGGTGCTATGGAAGGCATTTAGCATTCACGCTTATAGATGAGCAAACTGAGGCTTGCAGGCATTGAGGTGACATGCCTCAGAGAAGAAAACGAGGGCTAGGGGTGAAAGGTTTGGACCCTTGTTTCCTGGTTCTGAAGCTTGAGCTCTGCTCCAGAAATATCCCTGGCCTGTTGGCCAAATTCTTTATCCATTTCCACTCTTTTTTTATTGCACTTTTGATTTTTTTATAAATTTTTATTTGAAAATACTTCCGGATTTACAGAAATTTGCAAAGGTAGCTCAGAGTTTTCCATATACCTTTCACCCAGCTCAATGGTTTGAAAGCATTGTGTAAAAATTCATGTGTTGGAAATTTAATGGCCAATAAGAACAGTGTTGGAAAGTGAGCCTAATGGGAGGCATTTAGTATTTAGTTACCCCACCGTGGCATGGGTGAACGCGGCTATACAAAGAGCATTCCTCTTCCCCAAAGGACACAGCAGCAAGGTGACCAGGGATTCTGTAGAATATTCCTCAATTTGGATCTGTGCAATGTTGTCTCATAATTAGACCGTTAGGGATTTCAGGGGGAAGGATACAACAAGGTAAGATGAACTATTACTTACTGAGAGCACATGACACCAATCTGAATTATACAGGTGACATCAGCCTTGTGTCTGGTTTTCCTTCCCCATACACTGTTAAAATCCACCATGGGAATTAGTAAATTTGAGGGGAGTTATTTGGGACCTATGATAATATCCTGCTTCCCCTTAAAATTTTGCCCACTCATTTTAGAATCTATTAGTTGTCCATGACTGCAGCTATCCATAATTGTGTTGTTTTAACAATTTCCCTTATTTATTTTACATTTATTAATCAAAATTCTTATCTAAGGAAGATTTGTCTTCTTTCACATCACCTACATATTTTTTTACAGTAGCTTCTTCTTTCCACCTGCCCCAGACCTAGAATCAGCCATTTCTCTAAGGAGCCCAGGTTGCTTTTATTGGAGAGGGGCATTAGAAACCAAGATCTGGGTGCTGGGCGTGCTCCTTGCTACCGGGGTGGCACTGCTCCCAGCCTCTCCCAGCACATAGAGCAGGGGACAGATGTATGCCTGCTGAGTCATGTGTACTGACAAAGACCCTCCCCAAACCATCAGACTCCTCCATCCCTCTTCCAGATTAGGCCTCTGCTGGGAGTAGCCACCAGTGCCATCAACATCAGACAAGGCCACAGCCCTGCAGATCAGGGATGCCTACCTGCAGTGGACATGGGGGTGGGATGGGGCAGAATTTCTCACCTTCCCCCATCACTGCTGCTCCCCTCCATAGCTCTGCATTCAGACCTTTTATGTGGGTGGCCTCAGAAGGAAGACGGGGCCCCTAGGGTTTGTAGAAAAAAGGCTTCAGGAAGGTGTGTGTCCCCCAACTTGAGCAGCCCCAGGGTATCCATTTGTCTCCAAAGCCCACACTCAGCCTTCCCCATTTAGCTCTACTAGATGAGCACTCTCTATGCTGTGTGTCCAGCTCAGGTGAACACTAGGACACACCTTCTCCCACAGACACCGTCTCTCCTTAGATTTTCCACTCCTTGCTACCAGTACAATCTCTGATGATTTCAAAAACTGTCATGTGTTTGAAATTTGTCCAACTTTTTCTCATTGCAAGGTGGTAGCAATACTCTCTCCAGCTCTCTGCATCCTGGGGTGGAAACTGAATTCAGAATATTTTCACAGCTAATGTTTATTTTAGTTCTCAAGGCTTAATTTGAATGAGCCAAAAACCATCTTCACTGAAATATCTTATTGCAATTCACATAAATTTTAAAAGTTTAAAAAAAAAACTTTTAAATCTCACGTCATATGTCTAATTCCATGAAATCTCTTTTAACCAGAGTACACACATAATTAAAGAATTTGGAAGGATTATCACTTACCCAACAAACACAAACTTCAGACATTCCTTTATTGGCTCCTGCAGCAATCATAATGAGGATGACTTGAAGGGGTATAGAAAGAAATCTTCCCTTCTGGAATCACCAGAAGCGGCTGCTACTGTGTGGAAATGGGAAGCCATTCTATTTTTATTATATTTATTTTGTTTTTTGCCA
This sequence comes from Callospermophilus lateralis, assembly GCF_048772815.1. NCBI lineage: Eukaryota > Metazoa > Chordata > Mammalia > Rodentia > Sciuridae > Callospermophilus > Callospermophilus lateralis. The sequence continues at coordinate 10,329,588 of NC_135318.1, forward strand.
CTTTAATACTGAGTGGTTTTATTTTTAGTTCACATTTAATTGGTTGTACAGAAGAAGAGAGTCTGAGTCAGTTCCAGGCAAGGATAAAAAGTGGGGAGTTTCTAGCCAACTCCATACGGACAGGGATGTGAAGTCTGGTGAAGGGGCATGGATTTAACAAATAACCAGCTCTCCAGTTGGGGCATCCGTGAAGGTTCACCAAGGCAGCTGCTGGACCTTAAAGAGTCAGGTCCAAAGGCAGTGTGGAGATGGAGAGAAAAAGACACAGAGTCACAAACAAGCGCTCCAAAAAGGGCCATGTTCACCACCCTGGTCAGGTGACATGAGCAGGGGGCACCAAGAGAAGGCTGGGGTCCTGTTAGAAGGTCCTGCTAGCGGGCAGACAGCCAGGGAGATTGCAGTCTTGGTTTCTGGGCAGCGAGGTACTCTCTGAAGCTGAATCTGATAAGCAGGAGAGATGGAAGGAGGGAGGCTCAGGGTCTAGCAGTGAAGCAGTCAGAGCCCCCCGCCCCCCGCCCAGGGTTCCGCAATGGGCTGAAAAGGCTTGAGAGGAAGATGACTTGGTTTTTGCCTGGATATTATAAACAAAAGAGAGGGAGGGAGGAAAGATGGTGCAGTCCTAAGCCTCTTGCAAAGACGCAGAGTGCTGGGCAGGTGCTGGGCAGGTGCTGGGCAGGTGCTGGGCAGATGAGCAGCGGGTGAGGCTGTCTTGGCCAAAGGACAGAACACATGTTCTGTCAGCAGGCCAGCCTGGGTTGCCATCCACCTCTGCCTCTTACTCACTGTGACAAGTTACCTAACTTCTTTGCCCTGGGTGCCCCAACTGGAAAACAGGGATATCAACATTAAAGCATTTTGTGAAGTCTAAATCTAAAAATCTGTATCAGGGGCTCAGCATGGTGCCTGGCTCAACTATGCTGTCAACAACTGAGTCGGGATTCTCAGAGTTTGCCTTCAGCAAATGGCTACTAGAATCTTCTGTGTACCAGGGACTCCACTTAGCTGTGGGGATGCAGCAGTGAGAAAGATGGACACGTCCTTGCTACCCTCCTAAAAAGCCCCAAGCACTACTGGTGCAAGACTGGTCCTAGAGCAAATGAATGACCCCGCACTGGGGAGGGGAGGGCTGAGGAGGCAGGAGGGCCCAGCAAGGTGCTAGATGCAGTTTGGTTTCCAGTCTACCCAGCCTGACTCTCTTTCCCTGCCCTGGACATCCCTTGATCAGGGGACACTGCCAGGCCCAGTCTGAGATAGCCCCATCTATCCTCCCGTCCACCTCAAAGCACATCCACTTTCTTCACAAGCCCAGCCCCCGTCCCAAGGCCTTCTCTCCAGGGACAAAAGAGCTACATGGTGGCAGTGTCTCTTGCACCAGGAAGTGGGGTGGCCCCACACACTACCTGGTGTGCCACTGGCTCCCTCCTCTCCCCAGATGAGTACTACCTGCAGTCTTAATCCTAAACAAAGCTCTAACTCCTGATCCCACCCAGGTCAGAATGAAGGTGACCTGCCTCAAAAAAACAGATGCCACCACCCAGTGACCAGGTGGCAGCACCTGGTTCTGACAAGGCAGCTACCTCCTTATTCCCAGATGACCCTCCCTACAAGTAGCTCGCCCAGTCCTGGTTCCCTGCCCACCTGGATCCCTTCATGTAACATGTACCAAGAGCCACCCCGCATAGGTACTGTCCTGCACATTAGGATTCAGTCGGACAAGATACTGACCCTAGTCGCAGGGGAGTAAAGGGGCAGTGGTGAATGTGTGGTGGAGAGGAGGGTGGGTGAAAGAGGTTGCAACCCGCTGGCCAGGGGCAGGCACCAGGATGGGAGGTGTCCTAAAGAAGTGACAGCAAAGTGGACTCTCCGGGCAGGAAGAGCAGTGGCCAGTGTGGAGATTCTGCTGGCAGGGGAAGGAGCCACCAGGTGAAGGGGGTGGGGCTGTGTAAAAGGAACTGTGACCTACTCAGTGTGGCTGGGTGTCCCTTGGAAGCTGGCGTGCTGCCTCAAACAGTTCCATCCAGGACTCCAAACCTGCAGCTGCAGCTGGCCGCCTGCACCCACAGCTCCCTGAAGCCAGTTGTCTCCTGCCAAAAGCTCAGATGTCACCTGCTGCCAGACTCTCCACCGCCACACTTCAGCCACCTGCAAGGCCACCACTGCCAGGCCTCTCGCATGCCACCTTCTGCTCAGGCTGCCTCTGTTCCTTTGTCACTCTCTCTTCTGGGTCTTGCCTGCTGCTCCTGCTCCATCTCCTACAGCAGGAAGGTCCCCCCTGCTCAGCCGGTGTTCCACTGCCAAGGCACGGTCCCTCTGAGCTCTGACAAGGTCAGGAGGGGTTTGCTGGGCTGTAGGGGGCTTGAGATATCAGCACCACAGTCCTGTTCATCTAACCAGGAAGCTCAAGGCCACTTTCTTCTGAAACAGCACAGAAATCTCCACTGGAGGAGGGGGGAGCAGCCAGAAGGAGGGCCTGACAGGTCCATGAGCTCCTTCAGGGCTGTTGTCACACGATGGAGACAAGTGCCCGCTGCCTCCCAGCAGTGAGGACCACAGGCTGGCCACGCACCTGTGCCTTCAGCTGCTGACCTCAGGGAGTTTCCAGGGGGCCTTGTAAACCAGCCAGTGACAGCAACAGCCAGCAGGTGCCTAGAGAGCCTACAGAGGATTGGCAGCCAAAAGCTGGAACTTGCCTCTGTCCATGTGTCAAGCTCTCATGCACCAGCTGCAGGGGTCCGCTCTTGGCAGCCCAGATAGCCCGTCCCAGCCTGGCTACATGGCTGGGTACCCTAGAAACCTTACCTGGGAACTCAGGACCCAGGTTTTAGCCCAGCTGCAATTCTAGCTAAGTGTGTGGCCTCAGGTAAGTTTCTTCTCCTCTCTGGGTCTCAGTAGTGTCACCTGTCAATTATCCAAACACCCTAAGTTTCTTCCATCACTTGGGGTGTCTAAGACTTGCTTTCCATTTCAGCCCAGTAGCCTTAACCTACAATCATCCCGACATACACCCTTAAACAGGAAGCAGTCCTCCTCCATCTAATTCCCACTACATTTTTTTATATTTGTGTTTTTTTTAAATCACTTCCCTTTTTTTAATCAGACTGAATCTCTACTATAAGTCCATATTCCTTTATCCATAACCCACAGTGGTTCAAAAGTAAAAATTTTCCTGATTTTGAAAGGGAGTAGGGTCCATTTAATGCATGTCCTGTAATCCCCAGCCAGGACTTGGGCAGAAGCCCACCACCAGATACATTAGCAATCCTACAGCAAAGCACAGAACTAGGATAAGGATGACTCAGCTCAGACCAGGAAAGGAAATCAGGATTGAGGATCAGGACTGCAGAGCTCTGGCTGAGAATGATAGTCCCACAGGACAGCATGGGTCACACCCCAGCGCCAGGCTACAGGCCAGCATGCATGAGGAGGGTTTCACAAAAGTGATGGTGGCAGTGTGACAGACACTCCAGGTTGGCCTGCAGACCTGGGCTCCATGAGGGCTGCACCTTTAGCTGCATACGTGGGCATACTCTGACAAGGCAGCTACCTCCTTGTTCCTAGATGACTCTCAGGGGTCAGGTCTCAGTTCTCCTCCTGTAGGCAGAGATTATGATAACTGGCCACAGGCTGTAAAGATGACAGGAGACTGGGGTGGACCCTCGGAGCTACGCTGAGTCTTTTCCCTCCATATTCCCAGTACCGTGGCTACTAATTGGGCTGTCTGTGGCCCAAGCCACTGCTCCCAGCCATCACACTGCTGCAGAAATGGCCACAGTCTTGTTTCAGGAGTTTAATTCAGACTAAGGAAAGGGACTTGCTCACATCACATAGTGACTTAGCAATAGATAGAGCTAGGGCCAAAACCTAGGACTGAGTTTACTCCTACCTTGCTCTCTATGCAGCAGGTATTAATCTTTTAGACTTATTGTTTCATACTAAATATTGCCTTTATTTTACCTTTACCAGTTCAGATTTCGGCAGGTTTTTACATTCCAATAAACAATCTGCTGAAATCTGAATTAGTAAAGGCGAAATAAAGGCAATATTTACCTCTACCACTAAATCACAATGTGACCTGAACAAGTCCTCTTCTGAGCCTCAGTTTACCCACAAAATGAGAGAGGTGGAAGTTCGTAAGACTCTTTAAAGTTTGAAATACTTCACCTGCTAATTTCCTGAAAAGTAACATGGGTTCTGAAAGGTAGATAAACCCCAAGCTGACTTAGTCTGAACTCCTAAAACAAAACTGTGTCCAGGCCTGGATCCTCCGGTGAATGAAGGAGGAGTCCAGTTTCCTTTCCTCCTGCAGAGTTTGGGCCATTTCAGGGTCTGGTTATAAAGAAGGAGCCGGGGGTCATTTGGGGGCCTCCTAGCTTTCCTATGCTTCTTTACCCTTCACTTCAAAATAAAAAGCAAAATGGCCAGCTTCCAGGAAGATTTTTGTGGCCAGGTGGGGAGTGACGTCCTCAAACCAACCTACACAATTGCCAGTCACAGAGATCACCAGTGCCCTGAGCACTGGCCTCCAACGCGCTCCTGGCAAGAGTTCTACTTGGTATTTACAAGAGTTCCAGGTCTGCAGTAGCCTCTCTGTGCTCAGCTCTTACTCTCACTCACCGTCCAGCCCAAAGTGTCAACAATGCAAAGGTTGGGAAACCCTGGAATTTATTATCTAACAACAAAAATAATCCACAAATTTTTAAAAAAAATTTGGGGGGGCTATCTTGAACTAAAAATTCTATTACTGCCACTGGTCTGGCAGCTGTGGACATTTTCATGGGCTAAACCACACAAGGACACAGAGTTCCAGCTCCTGACTCTCAAGCCCAGCTTGACAATTCAGAGCACATAAAGCACACCCAGATTATTCTGCTCTGGGAAATTGTAAAATGGGAGGAAAGACAGAGCCCTTGAGGCAGAAACGGCACGTGGTGATGGAAAGGGACTGAGGTGACAGGGTCAGAAGGCCAATATTTAATTTCAGTTCTGGAATCTCCACATTTCCTTATCCATAAATCAAATCATTTTCCATGCCACCCCCGGCTGACTCTGGGGACTTGTACCACAAGCCAGGGGACACACAAAAGCAGGCCTTGAAGGCCAGCATCTGTCCTGAGTGGCAGCCACATCCCTTAGGTTCCTCTCTGAACCTCTGGTTCCTACTCTTTAAAATTCCTGTCCCCAAGTCTTTGCTTCAAACACCAGCTTAGCATCTGCTTCCAGTCTATCTGTCTGAGCAACTTTCTGGCTTCCCACTGGAGTCTGAACCTCCATGTCTCAAAAGCTATCAGTTTGGCCCCTGTTTTGAGCATCTCCCTATTTTTCTGAGTCCTAGCCCTTGCAAAGTTTGTCACCAGATTGGGTTAAGACTGATAGGACTGCTGTGAGATGATATATGTGGAGACAATTTGTAAGCCTGAAAGTACTCCACAAATAGTTATTGTTAGGGCAACATCTTACTGGCTCTCCTACCCTCAGGGTCCCAAGCCTTAAACATAACTGAGGTTCAGCAAATGCTGTTTGTTGAGGATGAGGCTGGGAGGTGAAGGGCGGGGCACAAGAGGAGGAGACAGAAGTGGCTGGCTGGTTCCCAGGGAGCTTATCAGCAGAGGAAGATGGCCCCAGGCACAGCAGAGGGCCCCACCTGGATATGGACCCATGTGCAATAGATGGACATTTCCTCTCCAGAGCCTGCCTCACCAAAAGCCCAGGGTCCAACACAACCTGCAGAGCCCTTCCTGGGCCCTGACCTGATTGGAACCCACCTGGGATGTTGAACTTCCAGTTCCCAAGACACCTACACGTGCAGAAGCGCAGCCAGAGGAGGCAACCAGGACAGAGAGGAGCCTGGATCCTGCCCTGCAGAGAACAGAGTGGGAAGCTGAGACGCTGCCCTGAGGAAGAGAGGACTCGGCTACCCACATATTCTGTGAAGCTCGGGGGGCCTCAGGTAGGATAAAAGGAGAGAGTCCAGCTCAGCAGAAGTAGAGCTTTCTGGAAACTGGAGTCAGTTCACAGGAAAGTATGTATTTTTTTATATTTATATTTTTAGTTGTATGTATTCACAATACCTTTATTTTGGTTATTTAAGTTTTTTATGTGGTTCTGGGGATCAAACCCAGTACCTAACGCATGCTAGGCAAGCGCTCTACACTGAGCCACAACCCAGCCCCGTATGTGTTTTTAATTGTGAACTAATACTGATGGAAAGGATGGTGGTGGTGTGCAAAAAGAAAAAAGAAAAAAAAAAACTCCACATAGAAGTCTGAAGTCTGATCGTTTAATATATGAAACAATTTCCTAGTCAACTCAGCTCTGCCATCACCAACCGAGTGACATTAAGAGTCACTTAATGTCATTGGGTCTCCATTCCATTGTCTGTAAAAGTGGATGACTACGCCCACAAGCATCAAAATGAAATTGGTAAGCCTGTTTTGAAAGGGCCTAGGGTGAGACCTAGAGCAGGGATTTGTGTCAAAAACTTCTGTCCTCCTCCGGGTCAGCGGCAGCTCTCCCACCGAGTGTCCCCTTGTCCCCTTGTAGCGCAGCGTCAGTACCACCAGCATGTAAATGAACTCTCCTCTTAGTGGGGCGGCGCAGGGAGCCTTTGGTTTAATGAATCCGAGGACTGTGCTTGTGCCGTCTGGAGGAAGACCATGTTTTATTGAATCAAGGGGGGCCAAACATGGGCCTGCTGGGCCCTGATCCTGGCCATTATCAGCAACAAGCTGAGCTCACACGGGGCCAGTGGCATCCCTCCAGTGCCCAGGGGTCTGCAGAGCTGGCAGGGCTGAGAGGCAGGAGAGGGCACTCACCCAGCCTGCTACAGCAGCAAGAGGAGGGAGGGACTTCAAGTGGGGGGTCCCAGATCAGGAACTTCTTCATGGGTGGCTAGAGATTAACACTGTAACCTCTCTGAGTCTCAGTGTTTTCAGGTGTGAAATTGAGGAAATTATCATAATCCTCACCTCAGAGTTGACTGGGAGGATTAAATGAGATAATGCTGCACACAGCCTTGGAGACAAGAGAGATAAGGGAGTCCCAAGCCATATTCCCCTGACTTGCTAATAATCAAAACAGTACAACTGTCAAACACAATGGAGGAGTCTCACAAGTGTAAGAAATCAGCCCCATAATTAATGACAGTAAATGGGCTCAATTATCCTATTACAAGTGTAAAAAACTCTCAATGCTTTCATTTATACAAAAAATACAAATAAAAAAGAAAAGCCATAAGTACTGTTTCCCAAGAGTTTGAAAAGCACGGTCCAGGGCTCAAGGTAAGACAATAAAACTGTTCCAGGAGATTTGGGAACAGACACAGACAACTCACTCTGCTGCGTAAAACACAAGTCTTTTCCATATGTGCATACGTTTACAGATGTGTGCAAAACACACTCACATATACTCACGCACTTACTCTCATGCACATTTGAATTCAGTAGGTCTAAGATGCTGACTGAGAGGCATCCGGGAGTGGGGGAAAGAGCAAAGCTTTGGAGCCCAAACTCCATCTCAGGCTCAGGTTTTCTTATTAACTTGGTGGGTTTAGGCCAGCTACTTTCTTTGATCCTCATAATCATCAATTTCAAAGCAGTCACAAGAATTAAATAAAACCATGCATGTAAATCGCTTAAACTAATACTTGGCATATAGTAAGTATTCAATAAATGATAGTTTTAAATAGTAGCTGTCATTTGCATTAAGATATGTGATCACATTAAAATGCTATTATGTGTTGGTGGAGACGAAGCCTATTTGGGCTGACATCCCCAAGGTCGCTTGGGTCAAGGTGGTTGAGGATGAACCTACAGTTTCTGTTCCCCAGTCCTGTGCTCCATATATCAGTTGGGTACTGAGATCTGCTCCTGAGAGAAACTCATCTAGCAGAAGAAACATCCCAAACAACCTGCTCTGCATGAAGCCCAGAGTCCTCCCTTCCAGCTCTGTGGGTGGTGATGATACCAGGGAACCATCTTATGGGAACCTTTTATTTGCCAAATTCCTCCTTGAATACATCGCCAAAATTCTCCATTTCTGATCTCCCTCTACGGCTTCACAGGGAAAGAGGACATCCCTTAGAGAAAAGTGTTACTTCATAGAACCTGCAGGTCAGTAGGGCCAGAAAGAGGAAGAAAGCCAAAAGTCCAGCACAAGGCTGGACAGTAACCATCAGCCCCTCCAAGGTTACAGCTTGACCCCAGGAAGCAGCTTGCAGGCGTGGGAAGGAGAGCCACCCCAACCACTCGCATCTGCTGGAATTCAGCTGGGCACCCACAGTGGCAGGCAACGTTCCCATCATCCTGCTTTGACAGGTCAGGTCTCTCTGGGATTCATTGTTCAAGAGTGACGATGTGTGGCCCGCCCCTGCTGCTGGCATTCCTCAGCATTTCTCCAACACTTGGGCTTTACGCTCTCACCTGCCACAACTTTGGATCAGAAAGTATGTCTTAGCCATCGAGCTTGAAGGTTACCTCTCAGAGTATCATCTATTATCCTGTGTTATCGCTGCACAGAAAATGGACTCGGTCAAGCTGCACAGAGTGATGAGATGCCTGAGCTGCCAATTGGGCTATTTATACTGGAAGAAGGAGATTTGAAAAACCCATCTCAGTATCTAACCCAGCATGATCCTTTTATATGCAATTATCCCCAGTTTGGCATAAAATCCAAACAAATGTTTAGGAATACTCAACCCTCCAGATGAAAGCTATAATTAATGTATCAGTGATTTTTTTCTAAAGGGCACATAATCAAAAAGAGGAGCCAGCATATTAGAGCAATTAATGGAAATTATGGAGAGTGTGGAGGACAATGGGTTTGCTTCCTGGTTCCAAATGTTGTCAGGATTTAGACATTGTCAGGTCAAAATCTGTTGTTGCTGAAACCTCAATTCTGATTAACATTTATGGCTTACAAAGGGTGTCACTCATGCAGGTGGAACTTTGCAAACAGTAAAACATAAAATAACAAGGTCCTGCCATGTGGGCCTTAAAAATCTGAACAATCTGTAAGCTGAACAGCAGAAAGAAGCTAAGTGTTCTGTAGAAATGTTGCAGCCAAGAAAAGGGCTGTGGCTAGGATAGGACAGCTTCCGGAAGACTGGGAGTGGAGCTGAGGCCACAAGTACTCAGCAGCCCTATACTTACTGTGGAGCCCTACACAATACATTAAGGCTTGGCTTGTGGCTTGTTGGGAACACAGCTGTTCCCCATGAGCCAACTGCAAGCTACAAATGGTCTGTGCTACAAACTTCCCTGTGTGTCTAATGCTTATCAATCCTGGACGTACTCTAATACCACCTCTCTCCTGGAGGGCAGGCAACTCAAGGGCAAGTCTTTGCATTCTCATCCTTTGGCTCAGTGACTGCAAAGAACAGATGTTCAGGAGATGTTTACAGAATTGCATGAGATGGAGAACTGATTCCTCACAATTCTTTCTTTAATTTTAAGATAAGACCTTCTCTTTGAATTTCTAGAAGTGCATGTGCACCTTTCCCCAACACACTGTCTCATCCTGGAAGCCTTCCTTAACCGCCATAGCCCATGTGGCCTACACCTCCTCTGAGCTCCAAAATCACTCACTGCCCCCTCTTTCTTTATGGGTCTCTATAAAGCTTGCAAGTTCCCAGAGGATAAAGAGAATGTCTTTCTCATCTTTGTGTCTTTCACTATCTATTTTTTAATATATAAGTTATAATGCTCAATAGTATCTCCCCAAAATGAACATGTTGAGATCCAAATCTTCAGGGTACCCCAGAATGTGACTGTATTAGGAGACAAGGCCTTTAAGGAAGTAATCAAGGTTAAATAAGATCTTAAAAGTGAGTGGGATCCTGCTCCAATATCACTGATGTCCTTAAAAGAGGAGAAAAGCATGAGGAGGACTCACAACTAGAGAAAAGATAAGGTGAGGACACAGTGAAAAGGTGACCACCTGTGTCTGAAGAGAGAGTTGCAGAAAAAACAAACCTGATATCTTGATTTTTACCCTTCAGAATTGTGAGAAAATAAATTTCTATTATTTGGACTATTCTGTCACAGTATTTTGTTATAGCAGCTCTAGCAGACTAATACCTAAATTACAAAGTGTAAACCCACATTTTATGTGTTCTATCTCTTCAAAGCAGCTAAAGGGGAAAATAGGAACATGGATGAAAGAATGAAGTAGAATGTTCTGTGTGTCTGTTAAGTCCATTTGGCCTACAGTGTTGTTTAAGTCTTCTACTTCCTTATTGTTTCTCTGCCTGATTGTTCTATCCCTTACTGAAGTTGGGGTCTTGAAGTCTTTCACAGACTCACACAGTGAAGGATATAATAAAGATTCAAGAATAAATCATTGAAATAGAGAATAAAAAACAACAGGGGGAAAAAAATCAACAAAACTTGACTCTTGATGATAAGAGTTGTTTTTCTGAAAAGATAAAGTTGACCAACCCTCAACTAGATTAACAACAACAACAAAAAAGACTCAAATAAAATCAGAAATGAATGAGGACAAATTACAACTGATTAGAAATTAAAAGGATCATAGGACTACTAAGAACAATATTATGCTGACAAATTAGATAACCTAGAAGAGGCGAATAAATTCCTAAAAACATACAACCTACCAAGCATGAAATAATAAAGAGAAAACATGAACAGAACAATAAAGAATGATGAGGTTCAATCAGTAACCAAAAGCCACCCAACAAAGAAAAGTCGAGGACCAGATGGTCTCACTGATCAACTCTATCAATATTTAAAGAATTGACATCAATCTTTACACTCTTCCAAAAACCTGAAGCAGGAACACTTTCCAAACTCATTTTATGAAACCATTATTACCAAAGCCAGACAAAGATGCTACAAGAAACAAACAACAATAACCAAACAACAAAAAAGAGTATAGACCAATATCTCTGATGAACATAGATGCAAAAATTCTCAATAAAATACTACAAACCAAATTCAACAGCACATCAAAAGATGATACATATTAACCAAGTGGAATTTGTTCCTGGAATGCAAGGATAGTTTAACATAAGCAAATTAAATAGTGTAATAAAGCATATTAAAAGGATGAAGAACAAATATCCAAAATTGTGATATTTATCTTACAATTCTAGAAGATAATGCTGCAGGAAAAGCATTTGAAAAAATTCAATACCCTTCAAAATAAAATTTCCCAGTAAGCTAGGTTTAAATGAAGTTACCTCGGCACAATAAAGGTTATATATGATATGTCAATTGACTGGAATGTGGTGATCATTTTACCACATATAGATATACATTAAAACATAAAGTTGTACTCCTTAAACTTATATGATTCATATAAAAATGCTACTTCAATAAAAATGTTAAAAATAAGCAAATAAATAAAAGTCATTTATAAAAATCCCAGAGTTAATATCATATTAATGAAAAATGAAATCTTTTCCTCTAAGATCAGGAAAAAGGCAAGGATGTTCTTTCTTGCCACTTCTATTCAGCATAGTTCTAGAAGTCTTGGGCAGAGCAATTAGTCAAGAAGAAGGCATTCAATTAGGAAAAGAAAAAAAGTATAATTATAATTCTGGCCTTGAGGATGGGCCAAAGCTCCTCAGAGTACACAGAATTCAGCCTAGTCCCTTTGTAACAAAAGCTAAACTCAAATATATCCACAGTGAGGCCACAAGACTCCAGAGCGGCTGCCCCTGCTGCTGGGCTTGCAGCTGTTTCCAGTAAAAATCAAAGTAACTTGGTGCTGCTGGCTCCGTGCCCCTGTAGCATCAGCGGGTGGCGCACCAGAGTGGAAGTACCCCAAGGCCCCCAGGCCCTTTATTCTTGGCCAGGCCAAAGGTCCATCAAGTGTCCCGCCCTGTGGCTCTCTGCTCTCCCCTGGGACACCAATTCCCTTCCAGGGAAATCTCCACCCCTCTATGTCAGGGTGTCTCCCGGTGAGCGTCCCACACGACCATCACAGACAGACATTGAGAACATTTGGCAAGGCATGCCCTCGACCACACGCTTATTTGAAAGGATAAATGTCAATCAGAATAAAGTGAAGCTTCTTTGAAAAAGAGGACTATCCTCCTGCCAGGCCCCTTAATCTCCAGTATGCTCCATAAAATCCATGGATCCAAGAGCAAATTTTTCATTTTGCAAGATGGAAAAACCGAGGCCCAGAGGGGAAAATGACAACCCAAGAACGCACCGTGGGTCTGTGGCAAAATGGGTGTGGCCCGTGGCATTTTCTAAGTGAGCCATTGCAACATATCCCCATCCCACCTGTAGCAGAGCCACTCCAGCACGGAGAAGGGTCTGTGTCCCCACCCAGAGGCATGGGAGACCTTCCCTCCTAGTAAAACTAACTCCTGAAACCCATAATTCTCAACAGGAAACAACTTCCTCCTATCTCAGAGGACATTTAGAAAGTCTGGTAGCAATTTGTCTTCTACTGGCATTGAATTTGTAGAGATCAGGGACACTGCCACATGTCCTATAGGGCACAAGACAGCCTCACAACAAAACCCTCAGCCCCTAACACCAGTAGTGCCCAGGCTGGAAACTCTGCTTTAAACCACAGCACATTATGAGAAAACTCCAAGTAGAAATGAAAACACGCAGGACTTCAGGAGGCATTGGAGAACGGACCCCATTTCTCCTAAAAGATCCAGGGGACTCATTTTTCCCCCAAACAGCAAATGACCATCTCTCATCCTTGGGCTTCTGAAGGTGAAGACAACACGTCTCCACCCATTGTTATTGGTTAGAGGTGAGGACTTAGCACATGGGAGATGCGAAGGAAACATCATCAAGGAGAGAGGGAACGGTATTGATCAGATCGTTACCCCTGAGGAGTTTGTGGAGTAAATAAACATGTAAATGAGGGTGGCTATCCACCTGTAGCTGCTTGAATTTTCTGCCTACTTGCTCAGCCTGGCTCTCTAGAAGTGACATCGCTTTAAATTGTTATTTGTTTTTAAGACTCTAGAGATATTTTCTCATTCCTTTCCAAAAGTTTTACCAGATGAAACCCCATCTGGTCATAGTGTGAGAGCAGGTGCCTTGAGGCTCTCCCCAATATTTTTATATTACCTATAATCTTTGCTTATTTATCAGATTAAAAAAAAAATACTCACCTAATTGTCTTCATTGAGTTTAAGAAGGCTAAGCTGGCTAGTTCTCTTATTGGCCATTTATATGGATTCTTCAGTGAATTTTCTGCTCAGATCTTGTGCTCAGTGCTGAGTGTAGTGTTTGAGGTTTCTTATTGGCTGGTGTGAACATTTTATATATTATCAATGACTACAAATAGTATGAATGAATCTTTTGCCATAAATGGCAAATGTTTATCATTTGTCATTTGAATTTTTTATGATTTGATAACATTGAAGATTTTAAAGATTTTTTTATCCAGTCCAATCCATTTAACTCTGCAATTCCTCCAATAGTGAAGGAGTTTCTCTTTAAATACTCAGGTAAATGTTTTCCTATTCCTAGGTGTTTATTGTTTTATAATATATATTTCTATAAGTATTCAAATAGTCTCAACGTAATGTGGTAAAGAGAATGATAAATATACCACCCGACAAGGAGTCCTAGAGAGTTGAAAATATGACGAGATTAATGTTCCTCACCTGAGAATATTATCCCATTTTATGTATGGCTTATGTACTCAGTAGACCTTTTTAATTAAAAAACAATTATCAACATCTAAGACATACAAGAGAGCAAAAGAATAGTACAGCAAATTCTCCTGCCTCGGCCTTAGGAAGCAAACCAACCCCAGCAGAGATGGAGGCACCTGCACCCGCTCCTCAACTGTGTCCTCTCCCCAGCCAGCTGCAAGCAACCTCCATCTTGGACTTGCACCCATCATTTCCATGCATTTCTTTTTTTGGGGGGGGGCGGGGCATGTGGGATTGAACTCAGGGTAATTGACCACTGAGCCACATCTCCAGTCCTATTTTGTATTTTATTTAGAGACAGGGTCTCACTGAGTTGCTTAGCATCTTGCTTTTGCTAAAGTTGGCTTTGAGCTTGCAATCCTCCTGCCTCAGCCTCCAGAGCTGCTGGGATTACAGGCATGTGCCACCACACCTGGCTTCCATGCATTTCTTTTTACTTTGCTACTTAGATATGTACTACTAAGCAAAACAGTCTTTCATATTACACACACACACACACATACAGATACATACATATAGCATTGTCTTCCTCTGTAACTTTCTTTTTTTCCCTAATATCATGCAGGGGAGAATTCTCCATTTTAACACAGATAACACCAAAGGATTCTTTCCCATGGATGCATTTTATGTGTTTTAATGTATCCTCTTATTCATGGGCCTTCAGGCTTTGATTATTTTTTTTTTCTTATACACAGTGCTTCTGTTAATAACCTTGTGCTTATCTCCTCCAAATAATTTGCAAGTATTAGTCACAATTTCAGTAGGACATTTTTAGGACTAGTCATAATGATTTTATGGTTTATTAAAAACACTTGAAAAATCATGGAAAATGAGGGGGAAATCTATTGTGAATAATGGGGAGCACTAGATCTTAAAAATATAAAGTTATAATAATCAAAACAATTTGGCATTGGTTTAGAAATAGGCCCACACAAGAGCTCAAAGAGCTCAAAAATGAATACTGATCCACATGGAAGCAATCACAGTATTAAAGGAGGTATTTTAAACATGTATTTTTTTAAATATAGAGAAATATTGAAAGATTGAGAATTTCAAATCTGTCTCTACCCAGTTCTTCTGGGGCACAGAGACTTTAAAAAGTCAGCCCTCTTCATAATTAGCACCTCTGTTCTAAAAATCGAATAACTGCCTCTGTCAGACACATGGCCCTTGGCGCTGAGAGCTGGTGGAGCCCCTACACCCCAGTCCACAGGGAGAGCAAGAGTTGTAAAGATGAGAGCATTTGTTCTCTCCCTGGAGTCTAGTCACAGGCCACTGGAAACATCAAAAGCATGAGTCTGTTCAGCAGCACAGAACCCAGACTGTCTCAGATCAAGGGGAACAGAGCCAGCCAAGTTCCCCTTCCCCTGATAATGTGTCACTGTAGCCACACTAATTTGGTTGAAATTTAGAGACCATGAGGGAGATCAATCTCTATAAAATTTTTATGAAAATGTCTCTCCCAGAACCAGTCTCGGACTGAAACTTGGCATAAAATTTACCCCAAAGGAAGGATGAAGCCTGGTGACAGAAACACGAATTGCATTCCAATAACTTCAGAGGCTAATTCTTGGTCTTGCAGTGGACCATGGTCCCATCTGAAGTCACCTCCCAATCAGAGGCCTTTCCACTTCGCTGCAGCATGAGGTTTTCAGATACCTGTGTCACTTTGGTCAAGTTCACAGTAGAGCAGTCTCACAGATGGCCTTTCTTCAAAATGCCTCATTATAAAGGAGGCTTGTGCAACATCTCTGACTGTGCATCAGTACTGATGGACAAGGCCGATGATTGTGCATGCCGTTGTACCTTTGGACATCTCGCCTGCAACTTCTGTTCTTCTCAATCTCTGATCATGGAGGAATGGAGTACTATTTCACCGTGGCTCATAGCTTTTAACAGGCATGCCTAGGATTACTGTATCATAATTCAAACAAACAAATGAAACCAAACCATCCTATTTACGGTACATGACCAAATTGTAAATTACACAGAGAAATTTCGCATTCTTTCTTTCTTCCTCTTCCTCTTTCTTTCTTTTCTTCTTTCTTTCTTTTTCATTAAGTTTCTTCTCTCTTCAGCATCTCAAGGCTCCACTGCTAGGATCCTGATGTTGCTCCCAATGCAATTCAGCAGTTGAATTGAACAACTTCCTTAATGCGGATTTGTCAATCATTTGCTGGGAACACCGTGATAAAAACGATTCCATCCCTTCTGTCAGAGTTCATGGCTCAGTTGGGAACAGAAAGCAAGCACATGAAGCCCCTTGTGTTTCACATAATAGTGGAAATATTACGTTATGTGGTCGGTATCACCATACATGTGATACTGAAATATGTGATTCATTCTGAAGAGGAAAAGAGACCCAGGAAGATTTCATAGAAGTTTCTAGGCCATAGTTTTGGAGGTTGCATGGGAGTTTTCAAGGTTCACCAGAGGAGAAAAGGTATTTTGGACCTAGAGCCAAGCACATGCACAGGTCCTGAAACACCCCTGGACTTGCTGAGAATGCTCAGAACAGAGCACTTCCATAGAGGGTGTATTCCTTAATGCAGAATTGAATTTATCCTGCTGGCCATTGGAACCCCTGAAGGAGTTTTAAATGGGAGAGTAACAAGGTGTTTCATGCTTACAGAAAAGGAGGGGGGGCAGGAAAACACCATGTCCCCAGTGACCCTCTCTGTTCTCAAAAATCTAGAGAGTTTAAGGAACCATGAGAGCACATCTGGGCCTGAATGACCAGATGCACACTGTCCTGAAGGACCTTGGCTGACTCCCAGGTGAGCTGGAATTAAGGCATGTTAGTGTTATCTGTAGAAAATACTTTCTTGCCACACACCAGGACAGCTGTTCCTTGGGAGACTGGTAATGAAGGAAACAAAGGAAATAAGCAAAGCAATGACTCGCTGCTTCTGTAGCTAATAAACCCCTCTCCCTGTGGTAACTGGCGCAGATCGGCATACCCTGGGTGGCTGCCCTTGGACAGAGCATCATGAGGGATGGGGGGCTACTTTCCCATGAGGTGCCAGAGGCACTTCATGGAGCTGACATACACTGTCCAGTCCGTGTCCCTGGACTTTCTCTGTATTTCTGTATGATCCTGCATCTCACATCCCATCTCCCGCTGTTCTCCTTGGTCTCTCAGCAACCCATCCCACGGCCCTAGCACAAATGGACTGAGAACATTATATAAGGTCAGATGTGCAGTGTCCCTCTATTGGTGGTGTGAGAATTGGCCCAGGGGGACAGCCCAGTATTACTAATCCAAACAATAGGGGGAATTTCCACAAGGCCAGCGCGACCCGTGTCTCACAGGAACACCTTCTCTTACTGCTGGAAATAAATAACACTTTGTCCTACCTCTGTTCTTTCTTCTAGAAAGTTCAAAGAAACTTAGGGACTTTGTCTCTTTAATCTTTTTCAACATCTCCAAGAGATAGGGTGATGAAAATAACACTTCCGCTGAGCACTCGCAAATACATTTCAAGCCTGGTGTGTGTGCATTGCACAGAGGGAGGGCTTTGATCTCTGTCAACTTCATCCACTCTCTTCTGGTGAAAAGGACCGTATCCCTGGACCTCCTGGGTTAACACAGGACTTGAAGACTCTAAATCTGAGATGCAGGCTGCCAGACACAGTATTTCCAAACAAAGATCTTTCATCTTTTTATTCTAAAATATATGTGTGTGTTACAGACATCAGTAGTTATTTCATAATGCTAAGATGATGATTTTTAACATGTGGGTATATTTCCTTCTGGTCTTCCTGACCATATAACAAAATCAAGATCAAAGAGAATACAGGGTTTGGGATCCCAATGAATTTCAATCCTGCTGAAGGTAGCAGGAGACTGGGAACATATACCTCCTACCAGGAGCGAAAAGCCGCATGTTCTGCAATCTGTTTTGATGATCAAGCTCTGAAAAACAGCAAACTAAATGGGAGTGAAGATCATCTCTGTCGCATTTCTAATACCCTTTCAAGTAGGAAAAATACTGTGGAGTTTTTAATTATTGCTGGACTAATTAGGTGACCTCAGAATCCCCTCCAAATCCTGGATTATATGTCCATAAAACTCTCTAAAATGACAAAGTACCAGATTAATCTGAGT
This sequence comes from Callospermophilus lateralis, assembly GCF_048772815.1. Lineage (NCBI taxonomy): Eukaryota > Metazoa > Chordata > Mammalia > Rodentia > Sciuridae > Callospermophilus > Callospermophilus lateralis. The sequence goes on from NC_135318.1 coordinate 10,347,347, forward strand.
TTTAACTCTGACCAAGTTTGGTTCTTATGAAGAGAGGAAATGTAAAATTTAGAACCAGATCAGGATAAAATAAGAAACCTATCTGAGCCGGGTGCAGTGACCCACACCTGCAATACCAGCCTCTCAGGAGGCTAAGGCAGGAGAATGGCAAGTTCAAGGCCAGCCTAGGCAACTTAATGAGATCCTGTCTCAAAATAAAAATTAACAAGGCCTGGGGGTGTAGCTCAGTGGTAAAGTGCCCCTGGGTCCAATCCCTATACAGGAAGGAAGGAAGGAAGGAAGGAAGGAAGGAAGGAAGGAAGGAAGGAAGGAAGGAAGGAAGGAAGGAAACCTATCTTCCCCACTACCTAGCTGGGTAGCCGTGATCAAAACTTCTAACTACTATAAGCCTAATTTGCTCATCTATAAGAAGGAAAATATTTCCTCTCTCATAAATATTTGGGAATGTAAAGGAGATAATACAAAAGTATGCACTAAACACTCAATAAAGACATCTATTCCCCACCACCCTCACTGTTACTTTCAGGCCCCTAAGTGACAAGCAGAAGCCACCACTGATTCTGAAGCATCTGGTGGGGATCTCTCAGAGCCACCTTCAAGCCTCGACTCCACACACATTCCCAAGGATATAGAACTCCCACCCTGCTCAATACCCCACCTGAATTCACCTCATCACCACGGCTGTGCCCTCTGAAATAACATCATAAATTATGACATGCTCAGTTTCTGAAGTCCTTGTCATTGTTAAAGAGATTGACCCATTCCTAAGAGGTCCCTGACAGGTGCCCCTTTCCTCCATGGCCTTCTGCAGCCCCTGGCATGGCCCTGCACATGCACTCCCCACCGAGTCTTGCAATTCTCTTGCATGTAATCCCCTAACAGGAAGGAAGCTCTTTCAAGGTGGGACTGTTACTTAGTTCCTAGTGCCAAGGGCCAGTCACAGAGTAAGTAACCAATAGATACTTATACAGGAGTTCAAACTTATTTCATATGATTTTCACAGCTGTTGTACTAGCAAATCCGTACATTTTTTCTTACAACTATTTAACTTGGATACAGAATAAAAAATGGAAAAGCTCAGTCCAACCCTGGAAGTTCATAGAAGACACAGAGGTCAAAGAGAACCAGTTCCAATCTCATCCCATGAACTAGGCCCTCTGTTCCAGAAGCAAGTCTCATCATACCTCAAACATGGTGGGAATGTCCAAGGCAAGAAAAGGGCTGTCTTCTCCAGGATGGTAGACCAAGAAGGCATTTGGCAGGAAGAGCATGGCCATTTCTCCTCCATAACCATGACAGTCAATCGTGTCTCTGTAAGCCAGGGGCTCACAAGCACCTAGAGATAACATATTTGATCTGAGCTCATAAGAGTAAGACCATCAAACTTCCACCTTAGAGCCACAGCCTCAGCCACATGCCTTCATGTGCCAGTTACACCCTGTGACCCTCTCCAGAAACATTTCTCTTGTATAACCAATAAGAATTCCAAGCCTCCCCAGTTTGGGTCAAGGAGGACTGAGGACTGGGGTGGTAGCCTAGTGTTAGAGTGCAGATCTAGGAATGTGCAAGGCTTGAGTTCCATCCCCAGCACAGCAAAAAATAAAAATAAAAGAACTGAAGGATGATTGTTCTTAGTTATGCTGTAAAACAAATCCCTCCAAAACTCAGTGGCTTTTTAAAAAATGAAACCACTCCATCACATCTCATTAGTTCATGGGCCAAGAACTTGGGCAAAGCTCAGCAGGTAAGTCTTCCACTCTACATGCCATTGACTGACATCACTCCATGGAAGTCAGCTGGGGCCGGGCTGGTTGGCAGGACCAGATGGCTTCACTCCCATGACTGCTAAGTTGCTTTCAGCTGGACTGTGGGATTGAACAGCCTGCATGTGGCCTTCCAGCATGACAGTCAGGGTACTCAGATGTTGCTTGGTGGCTGGAGATCTTGGAAAGAGAGTTCTAACAGGCAAGAAGTATGAGCTCCCAATTCCTTAGGGTCCATAGAGGCACTTCCATGCTATTTTGTTGGTCACAAAGCCCACCTAGATTCAGATGATTGAGACATAAACCTGGCCTTTGATGGGAGGGCTGTCAAAGAGCCAAAGCCATCCTGTATCTTCTAGGTAGAAAGGACCATCAGGCAATGGTGGCTGACTTCATCCCCTGAATTATCTGTGTCTTGGTGGTCTTATCACATCCCTATCCATGATCCCTGGCTCAGTTATCTCTGGCCCAAGCAAAGCAAAAACCATTTTCCTCGTGAACCCAAACATCCCCTCATCTCAGGGGGCCTATAGGTTGCAACAAGGACATATGAACTGTGACATGCATTGTGACTAGCATGACAATCTACACAATGGTTGACACTTTATCCTTCACATGAAGTCTCCCAAAATTACTTCTGGGCACTCCAAATGAATATCTCCAAGAGAGATTTACCTGAGATGGTATGCTCAGGGACATGTCCACTCAGATTGCTCGTGAGCCTCTTCTTGGGGATGTTTGATCACACTCCCTGGGCCTGGCTGGACTGTGCCTTCTTTCCAGGCCTCAGTATACGTGAGCTATCCCAGGTGGGTTTCTGATTCCTGCAACCGAGCTTCCTAAGTCATCTGCCTGTGGAGCAGGGCCTGCCTTCTTTTTCTCTTTGCCTTCCCAGCATCTGGCCCTGTACTCACCAGAGTGCTCAAAGTTGGTGGCTGAATACCCAGAAGTCACCTTTTAATACCTTTAAAATTGAGATTTCTTTCTTTTTTTTTTTTTTTTCCATCTCCAGGTTTGTTTGGAAGAAACAAAATATCCTAGTCTATTCTACCTGGAATCTGTACCTCCTTCAGCACCATTTGCAAAAGTGTTCTAAAAGTAAAAATTGTGATGAGCTAAAATTGTGTGCCCTCTGCATTTTTATTCAGTCTCAGAATGATGCTGTGAAGGGAGAACAGATGTCTGATGCAGGTAGAGCCTGCTTTTACCCACAGAACACAGACTCATCAAATCATTTTCATCCATCAGAACAAAATCATGGTCTTTCCAAATTAACATGGGTCTGTCTAGGGGAGGGAAGATTTGACTAGGAAGACTTTGGCCATGACTGACCTACTGTGGACTGACCACCTCATTCTCACAAAGCAGAGGATCACTGAGGGAGGAGGGTGTTGGCTTCAGGGCAGAAGATCAGCATGTCATTCTCAGCTCTGCCTCTGGCAGAACTGGCTTAATGTCTCAGAGCCTCAGCTTTAACATCCATAGAGGCAAAAATGCAGAGCATCGGTTTGCTGATCAGACCAAATAAGAAAACTTACATAACCCATCCAGCATAGTAAATAGTACATGTTAAGTGTGAATAGTTGCTTTTGGTTTTATGATCATAGAAATGATGTAAAACAGTTAGGCAATTGATTCACCATTCAAGTAGTTTATTCCTAGCAAGGCAGAGTCAGAAATAGCCAGGGTGTCTAACATAAACTCTATCTTGCTTTTGCCCAGTAAGAAGTAGTTCAAGAAGTTAAATAGACATAATGTGCTTTCTCCCTCCTCAGCCTGCCCTTCATCCCTAACTGGTCACATGTTTGGCTGTAGTATTGCAGATAAGGAAGATAAAGTGACCAGCCCAGCTCATCCCTCCAGTACACCTAGGAAAGAAAATGGGAAATGTTCCCAGAGAACTCATCCATTGCTTAGCCTCTGAAACACAAGGAAAAGACAATCTTGACAATTAAATCCCCATCAGCCCGGCAAGACCTCCCTGGCCTGTGTGCCTGAGGGTGGGACGGTTCACCAGCTCTGCTGCTGGCAAGAGGGGCTCAATGTGAGAAGCTGAATAAATCATGGAGAGGGCTGGGCTCCAACGGCGTAAACGGCGCTTGCTAGGCCTTCAGCTCTGCTTTCTTCAGTTATCCCTCATCACTCACCCCACAAATAGTGACTAAACCCTCACTGTCCAGAGCCCCCATGGCTCAATGGTGAAGTAGGCTGCACCAGAGTTGGAGAGAGGAATACGCAGATAGGGAAAATCCTGAGATGAGGGGATTATGGCGGAATAGTGAGGTCTCTTCCCTGGCTGCTCCGTGGCATGAAACCAATCACAGCAGACAGACAGCTTTTCAGCAAGGTGGTGAATAAACAAGAAATCGGGGGAACGTTACTGCAATTCAAGACTGGACACTTGAAACAGATTGGGGACTCAGGAGATCAAATATAATCAAACAAGGAAAAGGTCCTCTGCCTCACAGCCGCAGCCATGGCTGGAGGCACAAATCAAAAAGCTCCCTCTGTGAACACAGTTAAGCAATAGGGAATTAAGAACCCCCATTCTTGGGAGGACTGAAGCACGTCAGAATACAGAGAATTTAGAGATCAGAGTCATTGCCCAAATAAATAGTAAGCTGCTCTGCATAATATCCTTGTATGGGAAAGAAGCCACCATCTCTCCTGGAGGTATGCAGAAGACAGCGGAGGGAACCATCTTGCAGTAGCAGGTTGCGGCCTGCAGCTAGGGGAGCTGATTTCTGGCAGACCCAAATCTGGCTCAAAAAACAAGCCAGGCAAACCCACACAGCATGACACAGAGTTTGCCTAAGTGACCAGGAGAAAATCAAGCGAGGAAAGAGGTTTACACATGGGAGCACTAGTTGCGGAAACCCACTTGGCTTCCCCATTCCTTCCAATCTGGCAGCTTGGAGGACAGGCTGGGAGAGAAGCTCCTGACCAGGAATCTGAAAGGGAGGAGGCAGAAGAGATTGAGTTTGGAGACTGAATCAGAGACCAGGAATCATGGGGTCTGCAAGTGACATAGTGGGCTAAGAAAAGCTCCTACACCACATGAGTAGAATCAAAAGAAGATTCCTGGGGTACAGTCTTCCAGCATGGATGGACAATTGCTGGGCCCTGGAGGTGCACTGACTTAAAATCCCCAGACCAACTGGCATTCAGCAAATAGAATGGAGCACACCTAAGCCTACACCTGCCTCCAAGTTCCACCCCCAGTATTAACCCTCCTACTCCAGCAACCTGACCCTGAGGTGGAACAAGTACCATACTCCAGACAATCCCACCTAACTGCTGAGAGGGGAAGCTGAGAAACTCTTGAATTCTAACAAAAACAATTATTCAATTTTCAATGGAGATTTTTTTTTCTTTTTCTTTTTTCTGTCACATTTCCACCATTTTTAAACCAATTATTTTTCAAATATCAGTTTATTGAGGACTGGAATGACTGAATAGTGTATTTTAGTTTTGTTTTGTACTCTTTTATTTTTTACTTTTTTCCTTCCATTTTTAATATTTTTAAAATTTTTACTTTACATATTTTTTCCCTCACTTATCTGTTTCCCTTGGTTCTCTACGTCTCTTTTCTCCTGCTAACAGCCAACCTCTATTCTTCCCTCTTAGACTCTTCCTATGTTCTTTTACTTCTAACTTCTCTCCTCCTTCCTCATAAACATTACATCCTATACCACTTCTGTTCTTTCTTTGTCCACCATTTAAAATTGTAACCCTTTTTCTAACTTACTGTTTTTATTATAGCAACAACTGGACACATCATTACTGTTTACTTCAACAAGACTGTAGATGTCGCATTAGGGGCTACTTGGTTTAAGGCTGTATATTCTTTTAATGGGTTGCTGTTATTATTTGTCTCCCCATTAAATGTGAGGTACTGCAAACCCTCAGGGACACTCTAAGTCTACAGGGTAGAAACTGATGCTCAGATCCACTCTGCTAGATGGAAAGACACACAAACAACATGAAAAAACAAGGAAGCAAAGCACCTCAAACAAATGAAGATGCTCCAATAATAGAATCCACTGACACCATAGTGGAAGAAATGTCAGAGAAGGAGTTTAGAATGTACCTAGTTAAACTGATCCATGAGGTAAAGGACAATGTAAGGAGTGAAATCAGAGATAAGATTCAGAAGGTGAAATTTCAGTAATGATATACAGATTTTGAAAAGAAATCAGCAGAAATCCTCAAAATGAAGGAATCAATAGGCCAAAGTAAAAATTCAGTGGAAAGCATCACCAAAAGACTAGAATACTTGGAAGACAGAGTTTCAGGCAATAAAGAAAAAAATATATAATCTTGAAAATAAAGTCGACCATGGAGAGAAGTTGTTAAGAGACCATGAACAGAACTTTCAAGAATTATTGGATAACATGAAAAGACCAAATTTAAGATCTATCAGATAAAGTGGATTTCCATCCAAAGTTAATCATAAGGGACCAAAAAAGAACATTTCATATTGCTTAAAGGAATTATACATTAATAAGGTATAACAATTATAACTATTTATGCCCCAAACAATGGAGCATCTATATGCATCAAACAAATCCTTCTCAATTTCAAAAATCGAATAGACCACAACACAATGATACTAGGCAACTTTAAAACACCTCTCTAACCACTGGATAGATCCTCCAAACAAAACTAAACAAAAAAACTATAGAAGTAAATAATACAATCAATAACAGACTTAAGAGACATATACAGAGTATTTTATCCATCAACGATTGAATGCACTTTCTTCTAAAAAGCACATGGATCATTTTCTCTAAAATAGATCATATCTTATGTCACAAAGAAACTCTTAGAAAATACAAAAAATAGAGATAATACCTTAAATTCTATCAGTCATAATGGAATGAAATTAGAAATCAATGATAAAATTAAAAATAGAAGCTACTCTAACACCTGGAGGCTAAATAATACACTATTGAATGACCAATGGATAGCTGAAGAAATCAGGTATAAAATTTTTAAAAATACTCAGAAGTATTTTTAAATAGAGAATAGTGACACAACATATCAAAATCTCTGGGACACTATGAAGGCAGATCCAAGAAGAAAGTTGAGTTCATTTATTAAGAGAATAGAAAATAGGCAAACATATAACTTAATATTATATCTCAAAATCCTAGAAAAAGAATGAATCAACCCCAAAAGCAGTAGAAAACAGGAAATAATTAAAATCAGAGCTCAAATCAATGAAATTGAAACAATTCAAAAAACTGACAAAACAAAAAAGATGGTTCTTTGAAAAAAAAACATAAAAATGATAAACCCTCAGCCATGCTGATAAAGAGAGAGAAAATGCAAATTACTAAAGTTCATGAGGAAAGAGGAAATATCATGTCAGACACTATTGAAATACATATGATAATCATAAACTATTTTGAAAATTTATACTCCAATAAAATATAAATTCTTGAAGACATCAGCAAATCTTTAAAGACATATGACCTACCCAAACTAAATCAGGAGGACATACATTATTTAAACAGATCAATTTCAAGTAATGAAATAAAAGACACATGAAAAAGCCTACCAACTAAGAAAAGTCCAGGATCAGACAGATTCTCAGCTGAGTTTTGCAAGACCTTCAAAGAAGAATTAACATCAATATTCCTCAAATAATTCCATGAAATAGAAAAGGAGGGGACCCTTCCAAACTCATTCTATGAAGCTAGTATCACCCTGATACCAAAACTAGACAAAGGTACATCAAGGAAAGAAGACTTCAGACCAATATCCCTGAATGAATATAGATGAAAAAGTTCTCAATAAAATTCTGGCAGATCACATACAAAAACATATTAAAAAGACAGTGCACCAAAATCAAATAAGATTTATCCCAGGGATGCAAGCTTGGCTCAATATAAGGAAATCAATAAACATAATTCATCTCAACTTAAAGACACTTAAATAAACTTAAAGACAAGAATTATATGATTATCTCAACAGATGCAGAAAAATACAACATGACTTAATGTTTGAAATACTAGGAAAACTAGGCATAGTAGGAACATACCTCACCATTGTAAAAGCTATATATGCTAAACCCAAAGCCAACATTATTCTAAATAGAGAAAAATTAAAACCATTCCCTCCAAAAACTGGAACAAGAAAAAAAAGCCCTCTTTCATCACTTTTATTCAACATCATCCTTTAAACTCTAGCCAGAGAATTAGACAAAAAAAAAAAAAAGAAAAGAAAAGAAATTAAAGAGATACAAATAGGAAAAGAAGAACTCAAACTATTTCTATTTGCCTACAACATGATTCTATATATATAGAAGACCCCAAAAATTCCACAAGTAAATTCAGCAAAGTAGTAGGATATAAAATCAACACCCACAAATCAATTGTGTTCCTATACATCAGTGATGAATCTACTCAAAGGGAAATTAGGAAAACTACCCCATTCACAATAGCCTCAAAAAAATTAAAACATTTGGGAATCAATCTAACAAAAGAGGCAAAAAACCTCTACAATGAAAATTACAGAACACTTAAGAAAGGAATTGAAGAAGACCTTAGAAAATGAAAAGATTTCCCATGCTCTTGGATAAGCAGAATTAACATTGTCAAAACTACCAAAAGCATTATGCAGATTTAGTGCAATTCCTATTGAAATCCCAATGACATTCCTCATAGAAAAAGAAAAAGCTGTCATAAAATTAATTTGGAAAAACAAAAGACCCAGAATAGCCAATACAATCCTTAGAAAGAAAAGTGAAGTAGGAGGCATCACAATATTAGATCTTAAATTATACTACAGAGCTATAGGGTAACATAGCATGATATTGGCACCAAAACAGACATGAAGACACAGAGCACATAAATACAGTTATCTCATTCTAGACAAAGGCGCCATAAACATACATTGAAGAAAAGATAGATTCTTCAACAGTCTGGGAAAACTGGAAATCTATGTGTGACAAAATGAAATTAAACCCGTCTCCTCACCCTGCATAAAACTCAACTCAAAGTGGATCAAGGCATATGCATTAGATCAGAGACCCTGTGCCAACTAGAAGAAACAGTAGGCCCAAATCTCCATCATGTTGTCTTAGGAACTAAATTCCTCAACAAGACTTCTAAAGCTTAAGAAGTAAAATCAAGAATCAATAAATGAAATGGAATTAGCCTAAAAAGAGAAAAAAAAATGTTCCACATCTCTAGCAATTAGAGAAATACAAATTAAAACTGTTGGGAGTCACCCCAGCTCCAAAGACTAACCTCTCCATTCCCCAAGAAGAGCAGTGCAATGGTGAGCCCTGCTAACTCACATGATCCTTACCCACCAATCAGAACTTCCCCATCGCCGTCCAATGGTGAGTCCTACTGACTCACATGATCCTTACCCACCAATCAGAAAGCATCCCATGCCAGCTGCCAAAACCCTTAAACTGTCAAACTGTTTCAACCATCAGACTATCCCCGGCTCTATAAATATGCAGAGCTGCCTCAATAAACGGGCATTTTCTCCAACGGCAAGCCTTGATCGTTCTTTCAAAACCTACACTGAGATTTCACCTCATTCCAGTCAGAATGTCAATTATCAAGAATACAAGTAACAATAAAAAGTTGGCAAGGATGGATATGGGGAAAAGGCACACTCATCATATATTGCTTGTGAGACTGCAACTTGGTGCAGCCACTCTGGAAAGCAGTATGGAGATTCCTCAGAAAACTTGGAATGGAACCACATTTGACCCAGTAATCCCACTCTTTGGTTTATACCAAAGGACTTAAAATAAGCCTACTACAGTGACACAGTCACATCAATGTTTATATCAGCTTATTTCACAATAGCTAAGCTATGGAACCAACCTAGATGCCCTTCAACAGATAAATGGATAAAGAAAATGTAGTATACATACACAATGGAATATTACTAAGCCTTAAATAAGAATGAAATTATGGCATTTGCCAGTAAATGGATCGAACTGGAGACTATCATGCTAAGTGAAATGAACCATCCCCCCCAAACCAAAGGCTGAATGTTTTCTCTGATATGCAGATGCTAATTCACAATGAAGGAGGTGGGAGTTAGGGAAGAAAAAAGTTCTTTGGATTAGATAGACAAAGGGAAGGGAGAGGGAATGGGAATAGGAAAGACAATTGAATGAACTGGACATTACTATCCAATGTGCCTATACGATTACATGACAAATATAATTCTACATTATGTACAACCAGAAGAGTGATGAGTTAGACTCCATATATGTGTAATATGTCAAAATGCATTCTACTACATGTGAAATTAATAAGAACAAATTTTTAAAAAATAAAAAATGGAAGTTCTCACCAGGCAGCTTATGACAAGGGCCACACACCGGGGTCAGAGGAGAAAGAGAAACATGCTCAGAAAAATCAGCCTGACAGGGGCACACTTTACCCTCAGCTTTGTGTTTTTCCAAATTTGTTTTTAAATCATTTCTCCCTGTTTCTCAACAAAGACCCAGACATCAAAATGAATGGCCCTCAAAGTGGGATAAAGGAGGCAAAGACTCTCATCTCCTCTCCAGGAGTGCATGCTGGATCTTCTCGCTCAGCGAAAGCTTCCTGAGACCAGAGAGCGAATGGCTATGGATCGGACCCGAAGTGTCCCTCCCACCCCCGTGGGTTAGAGACTCCCTCCCCGTTGCTGCTCTTAGGAGGTGACAGAGCCATGAAGAGGTGGGCCTGACCTACGGGGAGGTCTTCAGGTCACTTGTGTTGTGTCCTTGAAGGGCACAGTATGACCCTGCCCCCTTCTGCCCTCTGCTGGCTTCCCAGCAGCCATGAATGGCCCCGTCAACTCACCCCACAGCAGAACTAGCCCTCTCTTCTCCCTAGAATCCTCCAGGCTCCTGGGAGTCTTGGTCCCGCTGCGTCAAATTACAAACGACTTTGTAAATAATACATGGATTTTAGAATTCTTCAAAGAAAACGTGTTGGCTTCCTCTCACTGTAGCTGAGTATCTGAGAGACCATCTGAAGGGAGGACAGATTTATTCTGGCTCAAGGTTTCAGAGGTTTCGATCCATGGTTGGCTCTCTCCATTGCTTTGGCCTGAGGGAAGCTGACCATCATGGCAGAAGGAGAAGCTGGAGGAAAGCTGTTCAGCTCACAGTGAAGCAGAGAGAGAGAAAGAGAAAGGAAGGAGCCAGGGCAAGATACAGTCCCCAGGGGCGTAACCCAAGGGCTCTCTCCATTCAGTTAGGATCCTGCAGTTCCCACCACCTCCCAATAGTCCATTCAGCTATGAATCCATGAACTGATTAACCCAATCCTGAGGCTGGAGTCCTGTGATGCAGTCACTTCCCAAAGCCCCAGCTCTGGATGCTGCATTAGGGACCAAGCCCTCAAGGCATGAGAGCTTTGGGGTACATTACAGATCCAAACTACAACGGAAGACAAACCATACAATTGCACTTTAATGTATATCCAAAGTAAGTATTTTTAAATGTCTAATCATCCCCGAGTCATGAAATCCGAGATTCGGGACCCTGTTGTATCCAGCTCCTCATTTTACAAACAGAAAAATCAGGTTTAGGAAGGGAAAAGGACTTGCCTGGACTGGTGCCCACAACACTGGTGCAGGACCAGGGCCTTGCTTGCAGAGCCACAGGACAGGCCTGGGATTAGCTCAGCAGGAAGGACGCAGGGAGCAAGACACCCAGAGCCCAGATCCCAGCCACACTGAGAGCCGCCCCAGCAGCCCTGAAGCCGTGGCCATGGGAAAGGCCAGCTAAGGGTTGTCAGGAATTCTTTCTCAAATGAAGCTGAAAGTTAATTTTTTTTTTAATGTGAAATCACTGCCTTTTAAAAGGTTAGAAATTGAGTGGAGATTATTAAATAAATACCCTGCCAGCCAAGAGTCCTGCCTGTGACCCAGGATCAGATATTGGCAGCTCAGCCCGGCGGTCACCTTCCCTCTTCTGGGCCCTGCCATTTCCTCGGTGTGTGCATCTCCTGCAGTCGGCTCAGGTGAGAACCGGACTCAGTTATGTAACTGAGAAGGACTCCCCGCCAGGAGGCACACTTGTGAGATCCAGGTAGCTCCCTCCTCGGGGAGTGATCCATTTGGCTCCATAAAGATTTCCCCAGCTGTGCTAGTCAGCGGCCACTGTGACAAAATACCTGGGAAAATCAATTTAGAAGGAGGAAAGATTTATTTTGGCTCTTGGTTTCAGAGGGTTCAGTCCATGGCTGCTCGGCTCCGTTGCTTTGGGACTTTTCCAAGGTAGAGCACCATGGTGAGGGAGAGGGGAGGGGGCTGGGGCCCAGTAAACCCGTCAAGGGCACATTCCTACTGACCTGACTTCCTCCGTGGGGCTCCGCCTCCTAGGGTTTCCACCACGGCCTAATCACACCACCAGCTGGAGACCAAGTCTTCAACCCAGGAGGCTCCAGGGACAATGAAGACCCAAACCGTGACATCGGCACAGCTTTGGCTTTCATTAATGGAAAATATTAAATAACCTTGATGCAAGACATGCACTTGGAACCGTGATAGACTGTGGCAAGCTCATTCCAGCATTAATATTTTGATACTCCCCAGAGGCTAGAGACTTCCAATAAAATAGCTGCAGGATGGTCAACAGATTCCCACAAATGGGAAAAAAAAAAAAAAAAAATGAGGAGAACTCCTCTTCACATTTATCCCCAAATCCCACGGCTGAAAATTAACAAGACATTTTTGAAATGTTGCTCCAAATAGAAAAGCAACTAAAACAGGAAAAGATGGCCTCATCTGTGTTTCCAGCCCCAGAGAACCTGCCTGAGGCTGTGCGATCCCTCTGGTGAGGGAGCTCCCACTGATGACACCAGATGCCTATTTACATTACTTTATACTGAGAAAATCCCCGTCCTGATTTGGAAGCAAGAGGTCTTCATTTGGAAACCCTGTAGCATGGATAAAAGACATTTCAAATGGTTTTCACACCCCTGCCTCAGGTGGCCTTCGCTGCTAGATTCCTATTAGCAGTCTCAACTTGCATGGAATCCTCAGGCTAACGAAGGATCCACTGGGTCCTGTAAAGGCTCTCAGCTGTGAAAAGAATATGGGACCTCCAAACTGTAGCACAAACCAAACTTAAACCACAACGAAGTCAAATCAGCCTTTTGCGGGACTTCCATGGTTGCAAAGTCCATGGGATCAGTCCATGAAAATAGAGCTCCCTTCCTTTTTTTGATGTCCTGAGCCTGGGTGCAAGCTGTCTGCTGGGAAACACAGCTCTGGCCTTGAAGAAATAGGGACTCAGTGAGGAGAATCATCCTGGGCTGCTCTGGGACAGGGCCGGGAGGGCTCCCTCAGCAACCACCTAATTCAAGCACCCTCACCCCAAGGCAGGTAACCGCAAATGGGGAAACCCAGGCCCTGATCACAGTCGCACTGTGTGAACTTGAGCCCAGAAAATCAGAAACATAACACTGCTTCTCTGTTTCAACTGTCTGTCCGTAAAATGCCCACCTACCCCTGGTTTTTAAGAAAGTGCGTTTTCATCACTTTCCACAGGAGCTAGCAACAAGTAATCTGCATACATTTCAAAAAAAGTTACCAAAGATGGTTTCAGGGGCCTGACATGATAAATTATGCACCCTTGGCAAAGGAAGACAACTCGTGTTCTAATTAACTAGTTGTGCAGAGCACAAGGAGCATTGGTCCTGCAACAAAGAAAGGGACGGGAGAGTTCAGGGTAAAGACTCATGAATTAATTCCCACAGAAATGAATTAATTGCTTCTGCTCTTTTGCCTCCCCACCCAGTTTCATTCTGCAAATATGTTACAAGCCTCTGTTTCCCTTCTGGCTTTTCAGCCTGTCTTTGAAGTTCCCTTTTCCTGCAGTAATGTGCTTCCCTCCCTGGCTTGATTCTACCTTCCATGGACCCATCAGAGAGGTTCCTCCAATATGTCCAATTCATGGATAATTAGTCCAAACTAAAAACATAATCTGCTCAGGGTAATTGACTCTCTATGAAGTCAGCTTTAAAATAAAAAATAAAAAAATAAAAAAATAAAAAAGGAGGAAGAAGTGTCTACTTTGGGTTTCACGGATTTGCATATGACACGATTATTTCTTAAGTCAAATTGAAATCACAGGAGGTCTAATCCCCTTTTAGATCTGGTAGGTCTGTGCTAGTAATTCCAACCGTGGAGGAAGAAGCAAAACTAATTCCATAAGCATAGCAGTGTATTTTTACCAAAGCTCAGAATTTAAATGGAATTATTCCAAAATGCTCCTGGGGCTGAGAGCTACTCAAACTCAGCAAGGAGCCTGTCTCTGACAGCTGAGGCGTCCAAGGCCTCCCTGAGAGGCCTCGGGCCCAGCAGTCTCAGCCTCTGCTCACAAATCAACGGCATGGAACTGAAACAAGGCGCTGCTGCCTGCCGCACTTCTGCCCAGCAAACGCTGACAGGTACATTTGACATATACTTTGTTCATACACGAAGTACAAATTGATACAAATTTCTTAGAAGTTCGTTTTTTAAATACTTTGACCCAGGAAAGTTGCTTCCTGTGCTGATTCTGGGAAAGTTAATTAGCAACACAGACAAAGGTTTTCTCTAAGGAAGTTACACAAATTTATTTCAGTGTTATTTACATACATTTTAAAAAGTTGAAAAAAGTAAATGTTCAACATTAAAATCTGGTTAAGTAGCTTATGTTACAATCAAAGCTTAAGAAATATGAAGTCATTTAATATGGCATTTTAAAAAATAATGAAAGACATGGGGGAAGTGCTCATATGGGAGAAAACAGGGCTGGCTTTTTGTTTTTAAGTATAGCAAAAGATGATCCTTTCCCAATTTGTAACAGTAAAGAATGTATAGCTCTTATGATATGAAATCTGTATTTGAGTGAATGATTCTCAACACACTTTATAAATGTGCTATTTAATTATAATGGATTTTTTAAAAATTAAGCCTAGTTTCTTGTTACTAAATTAAGACACTCAGTAAATGAGTTTTGCTAATTGTTACTAAAATTTTCAGAAAGATGTATAATCTCTGGAACCTTCATTTCTGGCCAATCTAAGAAAATCAGTTTCGCATTTGATGAATCTCGTTTTAAAACATACAAAGGGAGCTGTCATAAAGTGAGACCCAGGAAAAGGTCATTTGCTTGGACCTCACATTCAGGTCCAGCCCAGCCCTCACTGGCTATTAAGGGATCGTTTGAAAAGAACATATTCCTCTCTGTGGTAATCAAAATGCATCTTCTTCTCCATCTGCCTCATAACGAGAAGTCATAATCTGCTTTTTATGACATCACCATAAAAGACATCAATAGAACAAAAAAATTTATCACTCCTGGAAATAATAGTGTTTGTTATGGAAATGGTAGAGTGTTCCCATCTAGGTGCAATTCTCTTTAATTAAGACTTGTCAAAGAGTACATTTTCAAAACATCTAAATCAGGCATTGCAGAGCTATGAACTTGCTGTCCTAGAAAAAAATACACCTAAGGGATTAAGCCTGGGGCCAAATCAATTTTCTTATTAAAAGCCCACATGGCTCAGGACGGTGGTGATGGAAGCTAAGCCAAGACCCTGGCTTGAAGCTGGAGCCTGGGAGTCAACAACTGAGCTCAGAAGATGAGGCCTGATGGGCTGCAGGATGGTACCAAGCCTCCCTCAGGAGGGCAACTGACCCCCACGTGCTGGCACTTCTGAAGGCTCCTCATCCCCTCTGCAGTGGTTCCTCAGACCTGAACCAGAGAGACAGAGCAAGCGGGCCGGGGGGTTGGGGTGGGGGAGCGTCTCTCAGTCCAGACTCCAGGTTCCAGGAAGTTTCCCTGCATAGGGAGATGAGGCTCTGGTCGGTGTGGGCAAACTCTAAGGAGGAAACCATGATTTCCTTTTCATAGTATTTAATCTTTTTATTAAATTTCTTATAAAAATTATACATGTAACTTGTGTCCCATAATTTTAGGAAATACGAACACGTGCACTCACAATAATCTCTACAGCCTTTGCCACACACCATCCCCCTTGGGTAACCAATGGAGACAGCTGGTGGATAGCTGTCCACTCTTAACCTCCATAAAACACGTGTAAGAAGTGACACTGCTCAGTTTTATTAAATAAGAGCGTTTCATGCCTTCTGTGGCTGAATGTCATCCAAGTTTCACCTTACTTCAGTCAGAAGGGCAGTTATCAAGAAAACAAGCAACTTACTCCCCAGATTCATGTTAATGATATGTGGAGGTGGGGCCTGTGGGGGTAACTAGGATTGGATGAGGTCATGAGGCTGAGCCTCCAGGATGGTATCAGTGGCTTTATAAGAGGAAAAGATACCCAAGCTAGCTTGCTTGCTCTGCCTCACCATGTGACACACCCACCATGTTACGATGTAGTGCATAGCCCTTAACAAATGTTGAGCAGATTCCAGCACACCATTTGTGCAAGCATACATATACCTAGGGTAATGATGTCCTTCTCGTTCCACCATCTTTCCTAACCCATGCCCCCTGAAAACTTTTCTCAATGGAGTCAGGGGTCGTCTTTCCTCCGCACAGCTGTTCTCCAGCCCCACAGCCTTCAGTGGGCAGAGAGAGCTCAGGTGTCTTTGAACCTGGCCTGAGGTTTCTCTTACCTGTCCTGGAAGAAGAGTAGCAAATGACCGTATGAATTCCCTGGTCCCAGAGCCAGCCTGGCCCAGGAGCCGGTTTGCTCCCCAGGGAACAGCCATCTCCCGCCTCTTGGTTTCTGGGTCTAGACTTCCGCATGAGGCCAGGATGTCAAAGGCCTGTCAACACCAGGTCAGCCCACCACGTCAGCCCTGCCTGGCCCATGAGCTGAGGTTTAAAACAAACAACAGTGCAAAAAACATCACACGCACCTGACCAGTGCCCTTAACCCAAGTGTTTCCCCAGCCCCGCGTTCATTACTTTGCCTTTGCAGGACCAGCTGGCCACAGACAACACACAGGATTGCCTCCCCATTTCCCAGCTGGGTCAAATCATGACAAGGACAAATTGGGTATTTAACTGCCCTTCCTGCTGTGAAGCAGGGCCACAGCCGAACCCAGACCCAGCCTCTGGGGCCCACAATGCCATCATTAGTGGCCCTCAAGGAAGCCATTCTGTGAGCGAAGAAGAGCTCTCTGCAAAATAAATAAAAAATGAGGAAACACAGCAAGACCTTGGTGTTTCTGGCGGCTCAGAAATAGCTGAGCCCTTCCTCCTCGGGCCCTGGTGGCCCTTCGCAGACCACCCCCAGCCCTTCTATGCAGCCTCCAGCATTTGGGTTCAAAGGTTTTCTCCTGCCACCAGGTGCCTGGGACCCCAGGAGCAGGAGCAGAGCCGGAAGGAAAGGGCTGCCTCCATCTGCGAGTTGGTGTTCTGGTTCCTACAAGTGACTGGCCACTTTGCCCTCAGTAAAACTTGTCTGTGACCTGCATGGTGTCCCCTGAAACTGTCCTAGCACAGTGGAAACCAGCAGAGTTATCAAAGTGAAACAAAGGAGACAATATGGACAGAAGGAGGCGAGGACTGAAGCAAGCTGTGGGTGCAGGAGAACACCAGCCGGAGTGGGTGAGCCGGGGGAGAAGGAAGCAGGGTGCCAGGCGTGACTGCAGTGCAGTCCCCTGGCCACTCAGAGCCAAGGTAAGTGGACACACCCCCGGGTGGGGGAGGAGGATGGCACAGTCATATAGTAGCTCCTGCCAGCCCCTGGCTGATGGCTGTGGGGGCGGGGCTGTGAGAGTGCCCTTGTGAAGGGCAGATGCTGGACAGGGCAGCTAAAAACTGAGCAGGACCCCTGCTGGTCAGGCACCTGCAGGTGGATCAGGACACAGAGCCCAGGCCACTGACGAGGCTTCAAGATGTTCTGAACAAGCTTATAAAGTCCTTAAGAATAAATGATGATAATATTCATGACAGGGATTAATGATAATAATATATGACAGGGGTCCGCAAGCTTTTTCTGGAAAAAGCCAATGTCTCAACCCACTGGGGCTGCCATAACAAAACGTCACAGGTTGGGTGGCAAATGAACAACTAAAACTAGGTACCTCTCACAGCTCCGGAGGCTGGAGACCCAGATCAGGCAGCCAGCGTGGCCGGGCTCTGGGGAGGCCTCTTCTGGGTTGCAGGCAGCGGTCTTCTCATGGTGTCCTCACAGGCAGAAGAGAGAACAAGGGCGCTCTCTGGGCCCCTTTCAGGAGGGCGGGAATCCCTTTCACCAGAGCTCCATGCGCATGACCGCACCCCCTCCCAGCGCCATCACCTTGCGGGTTCCAGGCAACCCAGGAATTTGAGGTGGATGCAAACATTCGGTCCCCTGCAGCCAGGCAGCAAGGACTTTAGGCTGTGTGAACCAGAGGATCTGAGTGGCCACCACTCACCTGTTTTTGTATGAGGGCTGCCGTAGACAGTACATAAAGACACGAGTGATGGTGTGTGCCAAAAAATCTTTATTGAGGAAGGCAGGCAGCAAGCGAGATCTGCCCCTGACATCAGGGTTTACGGACTTCTGCTGCATCATAACAACCGTCGAATGGACATCTAACACATTAGGTGCTTTCTACGTACGTCACCCGACAATTGCTGAAGTGAGGTATTGTCCCTCTTACCTCATAGCAGAGTGAGCTGGGACTCAGTGGGCTCAGGTCCCTTGTCCAAAGGTGCCCACTGATTCATAGGAAAAGCCAGGATTCACACCCATGTCTAGCTGACCACAAAGCTCAGGCTCATTTTCTACACTAGCAAAATATTACCAAGATATTAGAGAGAGTTACTGAAACTTTTTATTAAACGAAAAACTGAGTAGTGTTTTATGGGCAGTGTGACTTTTCTGTGTAGGTGTGGTACGGGGCATCAAAGCCAGGGTCATTCTACCACTGAGAAACATCCCCAGCCCTTCTTTATTTTTAACGTTGAGACACTGTCTCCCTCCGTTGAGCCTGGCCTTGAACTTATGATCCTCCTGCCTCAGCTTCCCGAGTCCCTGGGATTACAGGTGGGCACCTGCAAACAGTATGATCTTAACTATATATTTCAAATGTCCAAAAAGAGCTTGGAGAAAAAGAGGGGCTCATGAACTGAAATCGATTCCCATGCATGTATGAGTTTGTCAGGATAAACCCAACTAACAAGAATGACCATTAGGATCTAACAAGAAAAAGGAAATTAAACAACAACAAAAGCTTGGAGAGAGATATACCAAGATGTTAGGTGATAATTTCTGAGATACGATTACAGATGGCTTCACATTCATACACATTTCCATATTTTCCATATTCCTACAATGAATGCAGTAATTTTTCTGAAGAGAGAAATTTACCTTTATCTTTAAAAATTGTAGGTACCAGCCAGAGCAAAGGGGAAGAAGTTCTTTATTCTCACTGATATCTGAAATGGACAGCCAACCCATGACGCTGAAAAGAAAATATAAAACTCTATATTTATTTACCTTAAAAATATGAAAGAATTTACACTGTACTATCTCTCTCAGAATGACTCTGACCCCCACCCCACATGTCATGGCCATGTGTCCAGGGTACATGGAATCCTTTGGAAAAGCAGGAAATCCTGCTAGTTCTCCAAGAAGACGGCTGGACCACTAATTTCATTGTACCCTACATTATATTGCTACCTACAGCTGCTTGTGTATATCCAGGTAAGGCAAGATTTATCTAGTTTTTTTTTTTATTTATTTTAACTAGCTATACATGGCAGTAGAATGCAGTTATTCACTTTGATACATCATGCATAGATGGGGTTAATGTTTTATTTTTTAAATTGACAGGGTTTTAGAAGTTTCTTCAAAGAAACAGCCAGGTAAAGCTAATCCTAATGCAGTTACAAGCAACAAGAAATGGAAAGGTTGATCTAAGCATGGGTTCCTTTGCACACTATAAGGAAGTATAATGACATCGTACAGTGATGACTTTCTAATCATATCACATGAGAAATCAGCCAGGAGAAAACATTGTTCTGTAAAAATTCTATTTGAAATTTGAATTTACAGCTACTACTGTAAAGATAGTCATTATACCTTAATATACATACACTGGGCTTTAAGAGTGCCAAGCATCCCGAGTATAAGGTTAGAGATCTCATTCTTTCTGCCTCAGTAACATGGTTAAACTTACACATTGCTATGATATTGCAATACAGAGTAAATTAAAATGCATTCTTTGTCAGAAATACATTTGGAAGACATACAAAACTTTTTGTGTGGGGAAACAGGAGAATATTGGGGTGCATCATGCAGTTATCAACGTTTGAGATTAAAATGCAGATGTTTCCAACATGTCCCATTTGATGGAGTAGGCTGTTTTATTCCAGTGCCGTATGGCTGTGTAGATTGTGCCATTCAGAAGGCTTCAGTCACACTGCAGTCTCTACGATGAGTGCCTCTGACATTTGTGCAGTGCACATTCTGAGGACCCTGATGTAGTAACCATCCAGAATGTTACATGTGAAGAACTATTTTTATGTGAGCAGTGAACAGGAAGTCATATTGGAGAAGATACAGCTTCAATAACATTCTGTAGTATTGTGTTTTAGCAGAACACCTTGGAAATATAACCTCTAGAATTTACAAAACACTCTGGAGTGAGGTTACAGAGGTAACATCATGCATGCAATTCATTCACAGTGTCATTTATAGGCAGGTTATCGCAACAAAGAAATATAAGAAGTGGACAAAGTGTCACATGGTGCCATTGATGTGATTATATATAGGCAGAAAAGGAAATTTGAATAGCAGGACTTTCACCAGACATGATAAGGATATGGGGTCTGACAATGAACTTCTTTTGGAATGCACAATGTACTCAAAAGAGTTGTTGAACTTGAACGTGGGTTACACATTCTTCCTTTACAAGGAGACAGGGTATCAAATCTGGTGACCTTCTCTGTGATGACAAATAGCTCTCAGCAGTGTGCTGCTACTAGATATTGTTTAAAAAAAAATAAACGCATTTATTCTGACCCTTCAAGGTAACGAGTGAGAAAGTAACTGCTTTTCTAAAGAAATTCAGGTGTTGAAGAGCATTTTTAAAACATTTCCATCACTGGGTGGTGTTTTTGCCAACATAGTTGGTGTATGGACTATAATAGTGTTCATGTGACACACAAAAAGAAGTCTCCAGAATGCTTAAAAATCTTCCAAATAAAGTTTCAATGGGTTTTGGACCCATTTGTTTAAAGATGTAAAAATGAAATATCTTCCAATTAGTTTGCAAGAATAACTGCCTGACATCCAGAAGATGGAAATTTACTAGCCCAATTTCAACAAAAACCTTTGCATAATTGGTGGATGACATTGAAAAATGAGAATCGTGATTTAGTAAACATAGCCACCAATGCCCAACTTCCACTGGGATCGACTCCTCTTTGAAGGGACTCCTTTTCAACTCTGACAGCCATTAAAACAGTATTTTTTTTTTTAAGAAAACTAAACTTAGAACTTCAATATCTTGCAGTATCATCAACTGTTAAAATTTCACAAATAATGAAGCCTATTTGATCTTCATACTTACTGGAACATATTATTAAAATTTCAGTGGCTGAAAAGAAGTGACAGCAAAGTAGGATTTTTATTGTACAGGCCATTTTAGGACATTATCTATGTCATCTTTATCTCAAACCATTACATTTTCTGTTTTTGTGTATATAAGATAAAACATATAAGTTTCATGTGTATTAAGATATAATAATGCATATATAAATTTAGTACACTAATATATATGTAAATTAGTAATACATATTTAAATCAGAATAAATATACATGTAGTAAAAAAATTCAGAATTTTCATCATGTCTGACGTTGCAGCCCGGGCAGGGACAGGTCTGGTTTCCTTGGAGTGTAACTGAGTCTTAAAGCAAGAGTGACTGCAGCCACCTCCTGAGTGGAGAATCACAGATTTATTTACCCATCCTAAGAGTCATTCAGAATCTGATCAGATTGGGCTTAGAACAAAGGAGAGACCTTGCCCTCCTGGAAGAGGCAAAGCCCTTGTAGGGACATTTTCCAGAGTGAAGTGGAATTGGGTTCGGAAAGAGTGAACCTTCACCTCATCGACTAACCTGAGGGGTGCAGAGCCCATCTCCACTGCTGAGGGTGGAGATCTTGGAGACAGCTCCCCGCCCTTAGAGGGGAGGTGTCTCCATAGTTGTGCAGCCACGTGTGTCTTGTGCCTTTACAAGGTAAAGTGACCTCCCACCTTCAAGCCCAGTTCAAGCATGCCTTGTGCAATGCTTTCTCTAAGTTGGAGGTTAATTCTCCTTCCCCCAGCCTGCATGATCAGTAGCATGTGTCTGTCCCTCTTGTTAGGTAGGACAGTTTTGAGAGAGGAGGGCCCTACGTGTCCAGCCAAAAGGTCCAATGTGATGAGAGGTGGAAGCCCAGAACTGTGAGAGAAGACTCAAGGTCACAGCTGGGAAGAGAGGAGTGAGCACCAAGGACAGCAAGCTATGAACTGAGTGCCTGGGAGTCTTACAAGAAGTCGGGGGCAGTATCCTGCCGTCGAGATACCCTCCATGGGCTGCAGACTGTCCGTCCCCCTGGGCCAGTGGCCCCCATCCCAGTTTCACGGTGTTTGGGGAAATGCCGGCGACAAGTCCTACTCACATATTCATTTAACAAAGGTTGCATTTAGAATGTGGTGGGTGCTGGACGGTGCCAGCCAGTCTCCACCTGGCAGTGCAGCTACGTCTGCCGTCTTCAGCTGCCCTCCACGACAGTGGGTCTCTGTGGGGCAGATCCGCTGTGTAGCCGCACGGTGTCGACCTGCAGGATTCAATGGGGAGAGGAGCTGCGAGTACTTCAGGAGGTCAAGGGGCTTGTAATCACCGTCCACTGCTCCGGCCACAGGCTGACTCCAGCGTTTGAGCATAAGTTGGTTTGATTATGAGTTGACCCTACCTGAGGATAGCTCTTCCCACCCTGCCCAGACAACCAACCTGTGTCTTCACATCAGACTGACTCGGGACTCTAGGAAAGAGCAAAGAACAATGCAGCAAGAAGCTCCAGTGTGCCTTCCCGGGACCCCCTCATCTTGCCCTCGGTCCAGCCAGTTCATCTGTGGGGCTTACACCAAAATTCAGTCAGGCTCTCTGGGGAAGGGATCCTACCCTCAGGGTATGTAACTCCTGGAGGGCTACAGAAGGAGAATCAGAGGAAGGGAGAAGAGGAAGGGAGGGAGGACCTGGGGAGGGAGGATCGGTCTGCCCGATGACCAGTCAGCACAACATCCAGATCAGCAGCGAGAAACCAAATGGAGCTCACACACGCTGGTCCCCACACCAGCACACCCTCCACCTCCCTCTGCGCTCCCAGTCCTCCTGGTACCTGCCTGTGAGTCCTCTTCTTTTCCAGATTCTCAGACCCTCACCCCAGACCCCCAGACTCTCTGGGAGGTGACTCTTACACGTATGAAGGCCTAAGAACTTAAGTCTGCTCATTCAAAAAGCATACATCAGGCATGCACTGTTTGTCCTGTGCTGTCCTGGGTTTTTTATAAGGGCCTTCACTTCCTGCATTGGCCCTCTCGCCCTGCCATGCTCTGCTGTAGGCTTTCTGGGGACGGACACTGTCGTAGGTACCTCTGCATCAAGGTGTGTGGGACAGGGCTGGGGATGTGGCTCAAGCGGTAACGCACTCGCCTGGCATGCGCGGGGCACTGGGTTCGATCCTCAGCACCACATAAAATAAAACAAAGATGTTGTGTCCACTGAAAACTGAAAAATAAATATTAAAAAAAAATTCTCTCTCTTCTCTTTAAAAAAAAAAAAAAAGATGTGTGGGACAGAGAGGCTTGTCAGTAAATACTTTTAGATTAAATGAACAATCAAGCTGATGTCTTTATGTCCCCAGAGAGGCTATACTTTTGTACCTGAGGTATTCATTCAAGTGCCTAACACAGGAAGCCTGGCACAGGTCCCAGGACAGAGGCAGAGGAACAAATAGGGTCTCGCCACAACAGAACTGCCACCACTCCTGTGGTCTGCACAGCAAACTTCCATCTGATGGCAAAAAGAAAAGTTTGCTTTTCCACAGACTGCGTAAGTTCATTATTATTGATCTGACCATTAACTAATGATTATAAATATTTTTCTTTCATGCTAAGTCCTACCTTTCCCATCTCTTCCTCTGGGTACTTGTGAGAATCAGGCTTTGGGGCAGAATGTGGGACTTGCAATTATGAATTCATTCAAGGACCTCTACTCTCCCTATGATTCATACCCAGCGCCCTCCTAGGCTCTGCAGATGCAGACGGGGGTGACAGGCTTTGCCTTCTGGGTTCAAAGGGTGAAAGAGGATCCATCTGGTACATTTTTATTAGATTAAGGATTTCATAGCACAGGAAATCTTTTTGATGCTGATGCTACCACCAAATGTTTTTACAGTCCTTCCTAGCCTACTACCATTAGGGGTTCCGAGAATACCCTCTATGGAGCCATCCAGGTTATGGTTCAAAACAGTTAACAATTCAGGACCAAGGACAGAACTCTCCAGATGCCAGGGAACAGAATTTCAGGTCCAGTTCTATTCAAATATTTGGTAAGTCCCTACCTTGTATTTAGGGATTCAGAAATTAATCAGGAGAAATACACTCCTCTACAAACCTCCAAACAGGGGTAGCAGGGACTCAGCACCCAGGAACAGTGAGCCTGGCAGTGCCCATCAGCCATGTGCACACACACCTCTTGGTGGGTCCTCCAAGATCTCGGGAGATTTGTCTGTCACGTCCAAGTCATGCACAGAGAAGCTGAGACTTGTTTGGAATATAGGATGACAAAATATTTCAGAGATTACGATTCCCTTTCGCCTTGGGCTACATCTGTCCAAATTGAATTTACTCGAACAACGGGATAGCTATTACAGCGGCACTCTTTCGGCACTGTAATCTAATGAGATAGCTTTGGATACTATTAAAAGTTAAATCAGTCGATAAATGAAATATTAAAATCACCAGAGAATTGGCTCAATGCACAAAATATTAACACTGCAAACTCTAAATCAGGCCATGAACACGAATTTAGCCAAAGCCATTAAAACAAGACTGTGGACGCTGCCCTGAGTTCTGGAACTGTGCCCGTGGACAGTATTCCAACGGCTCGGTTTTTCCTCTCACAGCAGTTTTGGCATGAGGGAATTCCTCACTGAGGGCTCCCTCAGGACACTAGACACTGGGACACACTGCACCCAGGAGATGACAAGTGGAATCACAGAGGCGCAGGCCAGTGATTTACCTGGTACTCACCTCAGTCCTCATATATTTGGTGACCTTGAGGAGAGGGGCTGGGTCTCACTCCACTCTCCATGCCCAGCATGTTCACCATCTCCCCTTCCCCCTTCTCCTCCTCCTCCTCTTTCTCCACTTCTCTCTCTCCTTTTTGGGTTCCATAAATTATCTGTCAAAGTCGTGCACACCCTTCAAGTCCAGTTCACTTCCCACCTCCTCCCAGAGCGCTCCCTGGTCCCTCAGATGGAATCCCTTCTTGTACTCGCTGATGTACGTTTGTTGGACCTTTTCCCCAGGAGACCTTGAATTCCAGTTCCTGAGCAAAAGCGGTCACTGTCTTAGCCTAGGTTCTCTCAGAATCAGACCCTGAGACAAAAATTCAAGTGAAATGATGTGTTTGGCAGGTAAGAGGAGCATGGGGAGGGTAGGGCAGGGACATGAGCCAGTCACCAGTAGGGACGCTCTGAGCAATGGAATGGAAGCATGCCCACAGGACCACCCGCCCCAGACTCGGGGAGCTGATGTGTGTACACAACCCCCTCCACCCCAAAGCTCTTATAGAAGATAATGACATCAACACTTCCAATTTCCACCTGTACACAGAAGGGCCATTGTGGTTGGATAGGATGAACTAAGGGCTGAATTGTGTCCCCCACAAACTTCATGTGGTAAGCTCAACCTCTGATGTGACAGGTATTTAGGAGGTGACTAAGGCTAGATGAGGTGGGATGTCAATCCCATAGGACCAGTGGCCCTTTAAGCCATGAAAATGTCATGTGATGGCCCAGTGAGAAGAGAGCTGTCTGCAAGCCAGAAAGAGCATCCTCTCCAGAACCTGACCACACTGGCCACTCAATCATGCATTTCCAGTCTCCACAACTGTGAGAAATAAATGTCTGTGGTTCAAGTCATGAGTCTGCAGTATTTTGTTATGGTAGTCTGGGTTGACTGAAATATTGAAAGCGGAAAGCTGGCTGGAGGGTACTAGAAGGTCAGAGAACACAGGTACGTTACAAAATCAGGTGTGTCTGCTCACAAGACTTGGAGTTCATTCAACCACACAAGGCAGGGGCCAAGGAACGCCATCCCTGCTGAGCACCAGCCTAAGAGATGGCAAGCAAAATTTATTGAGCACTAACAACTTGCTAGGCATTGTACCAGGCATTTCTTAAAGTTGACTCTATTAAGGTGTCATTTACATACAATGAAGTGAACACAATTTGAGTGTACAGTGAGTTGTGAATTTTGACCATTTTGTATTCCCATGAAACTACCACTACAGTAAAGATTTGCAAACATTTCTGTTACTCAAAGGTCCCCCCCATGCCCCTTCCCAGTCAATCCACCTCACCCCTAGCATCAGGTCACTCCTGATCTCTTCTTTACATGTTTCTTTTCTAGAATTTCTATGGAATCAGAATTTGTGCAGCCTTTTGGGTCTGGTTTTTCCTTCAGCACAAGTTTGAGTCACCCAGGTTGATGCATGTGTCAACTGTTAATTTTCTGTATTGCTGAGTAGAATTCCATGGTATGAATACACAGATGGCCCAACTTACTGGTAAGTAAATTGAAAATGGAGGAAGTCAAAAATGCATGGAATTCACCTAACCTACCAAACATAGGTGAGCAGCACAGAGCCTGGCTGAGTCTCGGCTGGTCATCTTTGTGACTGCATGGTCAACTGGGAGCTGTGGCTCCCTGGCACCTCCCAGCATCACCAGAGAGTAAGGTATGGCGATCCCAGGAAAAGGTCAGAATTCAAAGTATGGTTTCTTCCAAATGCATATTGTTTTGCACCATCATAAATTCAGAAATTCATTAAGTTGAACTGTCATTAGTCAGAGTCCATCTAACCATAATTCATGTATGCATTCACCTGTTAATGGACTCCTGGCAAGCTTCCACTTGTGCCACTCTTAATTAAAACTGATGTCAATATTCATGTATAAACTTTTGTGTAGACATATGTTTTCATTTTCTTGAGTATTTTCCAAAGAGTGCAATTGGGGTCCAATGGTAAGTCCATGTTTAATTTTATGTAAACCATGTGCTGGGTATTTTTTATTTACCTCAATTCATTCTTTTGACCACTTAACAATGCGAGTATTATTGTCCCTACTTTTTGAGCGCTCTGAAGCTTGAAGAAGGTAAGTGATTAATCTAAGATCACTCCTCTGGAAGATTGGATATAGTATACACATGCAAGTTTGTCCCACCCAAAAGCTTGTCTTCTTCCTACTACATTATCTGGCTTTTCTTTATTGACTCCACCAAGAGGACTTGATATTTGAACCCAAGAAAATAGGTAGAGTTACTTATGTCCTTCTAATCTCTACATTTACCTGGTCCAAGAAAGACTGGATGGCCAAGCTGGGAGCAACCCTATAGAGGGAGGGAAGGTGGCCACAGAGGCAGGAAGCCTGGATGGGTCAAAACACCAAGATATCACTGCTTACCACAGAAGCTATTAAAAGGAAAGGAGTGGAATTTGTACTTGGGGAATTTGCAGTTGATTGCTGACAGCCTGTTGGGCTGACAATGCAGCCAATTAGCAATGAGCACAGAAGAGACAGCCATCTCTCCAAGCAGTGTCTGAGAAGGGCTTTGTAGGTCTTAACATCTAAGCAGCCAAGTGAGGTTAGGGTATCATACAATGCTGACCAAGGCAATCCAACCAATTAAAATGTGGTAAATACTGCACCATGGATTCCAGAACTCACAAACTAGGGAATCAATTCACTGGAACAAGGAAATAAAGGAACCAGTAGGGGTTAAGGTCAAATCTTTAGCAGCATTCTTAAGGGAGGAATTGACCTGCATAGCAAATCTGTTACCACTAAAGATGCAAACGTTGGCTAATGTCCAGAAACAGAGGCTATTAAAAATGCATTAGAAAGGTCATGTGTATATTTCTATAGTCGACTAAAAACCTCTACTTTTATAAAATGGGGTCCTCTCTGTTTATTATAGTCTTTAGTGCCTGTCAATAAAAGAGGTGCTAGAATTTCACAGAATTACAGTTCTTAGAAAAGTGCATTATATTCCTTGAGTTCATAGTCAGTACATGGAATTAAAACATCAACAGCAGCTACAATTAGTGGTCGTGAAGTAGTTCCTGAGCTGCCCCATCTACTTCTCTAGCAGCGCCGGGCAGGGGCTGGGTAGCGTGTCCCTCCTACATGCAGTTCACTACAATCTTTGTTTGCTTTATGTAGTTTTCTGCATTTGTGTGATAGTTAACAATAAAAACAAATAGGATCATAAACATATTATTTAGAAGTGTGGTGGAAAACGCCTGAAGAAATAGATAGGAGGGTTAGAAGTGGCTGTCTTTAGAGGACTAGACCTGAAAATACTTTTGTCACCAAATGTGTCCTGTTTTGCCCTCTGAGTGGTATTCACACGATTGAAGTGATGAGTTTGGCAACAGACAAAGGGTGTATTCATGAGATATCCAGGCAAGGAGAGAGGAGGGCCAGTCTCAAGCTCCTACCCCAGGTAGGGCTTAGGGACACTAATGGGGTAGAGAAGTGGGGTGGTTTGGAGCATGGGGTGATGTGATGGGAGGCTAGAAGAGCAGTTTGGTGGCCTGCACATGCACAACCAAATGTCATGGCTCTTCACAGGGCACATGTGCAGAGGATGGTGGTGTCAGCATACTCTGAGCAGGGGGCCCTGTACTGACAAAAAGTTCACCCACTGGCCTTGTGTAGGACCAAGTGAACAGATGGTGGTTTCACCCAGTTTGAAGTAGACAGAAATGGCCCCCAGATCCCTAAAAACAACTTACATGCCCCACAGAGGCATTACCTACAGCAAAGCTAGTGGGACCTAATGCTATATTGCTTAGCTATAGGACTTCTAAAATGGGTGTTTTGGGGGTTGGGGGGGGAGGATGGACTGGGGATTGAACTTAAGGGCACTCAACCACTGAGCCATATCCCCAACCCTACGTGTATTTTTTTCTTTAGAGACAGAGTCTGAGTTGCTTAGCACCTGCTTTTGCTGAGGCTGGCTTTGAACTTGCAATCCTCTTGCCTCAGCTTCCCGAGTCGCTGGGATTACAGACATGCACCACTGTGCCGGGCTAAAATGGGTGATTTGTAAAGTCAACCAGAAGCAAGTAAGTGAAAGCAAGTGAAGCTCGTTAAGTCTAGAGGGTCTGAGGTTGGATCTGGAGTGACCTCCAGAAGCTCCTTGGCCCCCAGTGCAGCACTGTTCAGAGGGGGGACTCTTGGAAGCGATTAGGTCACAAGGGCTCTGACCTCATCGATGGACTAATCCACTGATTGGCTTATAGCTAATGGCATTATTGAGAGGTGACGGACACTTATGAGGAGAGACCTAGTTGGAGGAAGTAGGTGACAGGGTGTGTGTCCTGGAAGGGTGTACCTTGTCCCCAGCATCTCTCTCTCCGCTGCCTGCCATGAGGTGAGCGACTTTGCTCTACCACACACCCTTTTGTCATGGTGTCCTGCCTCACCCTAGCCCTAAAGCAAAGGAGACAGCCGACCATGGACTGAAACCTCTGAAACCGTGCACCAGAATAAATCTTTCCTGCTCTAACTTGTTTTTCTTTGGTAATTTGTCATCGCAACAAAAAACCGACCCACACATCAGGTTTTCCCTCAGTTTCACTTACACAAACTTGAAGTGTCCAGAAGGTAAGCAGAGCCAAACTAATTGTTTTCATTTATCCATGTCAACTACTAAGTAAAAAAAAAAAAAAAAAAAAAAAATCCAAGAGCGTAGTCATCTTTCCATCACTGGGGACAAAACACCTGAGATAAACAACTGAGAGGAGGATCTGTTTTGCCTCACAGCTTCAGAGGGTTCCGTTCATGGGCAGCCAGCTCATGTCCGTCGCTCGGGGCCTCAGGGGAAGCAGACATCATGGCAGGAGAGCACGGCAGGGGAAGGCTGCTCACGTCACAGCAGCTACGATGCCGAGGGACAGCAAGGAAGGGGCCAGGGACAAGGTCCAGCCTTGTAGGACGAGCTTCCACGGATCACTCCTCCCAAAAGGCCCACTTCAAAAAGTTGCCATCGCCTCACAGGAGTGCCATCGGCTGTGAAGTAATGGAGTGACCTACTGCTGAGGTCAGAGCCCTCCTGATCAAGGGTCCCGCCTCTGAGCACTGCTACACGGGACCAAGCCTTCAACCAGTGAGATTTGGGGGACAGTCCAGATCCAAACCATAATATGCAGTTTTTAAAATGTCTACTCCTCCTCAGGTCAGGTCTGTCTCCATGGTCTCTATTCCCAGTGTCTTGTTCAGTGCCAGGAACATAGGACATGGCCAGTCAATGGGTTCCTAACGGATAAATGCCTCATCTCATTCCAGAATCAGAAACACGGTATCAAATCCAGTTCTGCCACCACATGACTTAGAAAAATGGTTTTCATCCCTGAAAAAAAAAAATACATTGAACCTGGGAACACTTAACTAGAAAGTTGGATGCTAAAATACAGAGCTATTGGATCTAAGGCTTAGGTTTGATTATTCAGGCCCATCTGCTTCATGAATGGAATTGTGTGGGAAGATCTGATTACACTTAATTAAGTAAAATTAGATATGTAAGAGTATCCAGCATTTCCTCAGGAATAAAATAACTGTGCAAAACATATTCATAGTAATTATTAATAGAAATATCAACCCAGGGCCTCGGTGAATGACCCAGACAATAACCACCTGGGCCAAAGCTATTTTTAACCAAGTCACAATCCGCACTTAACTACTATACAACCCATAGCTGATCTTCTGTCATTTATGATGGTTTAAAAGCAAATGCAATAACTTCTGCTCCATACAACATGACATACCCGCAGAAAACAAGCCAGATCCCAGGACCAGAGACTTAGAGGATCGTAGTCACAGAGCATTGCAAAGAGGAGCATGTGTATGGCCAACTCAGTTCTCCTGGGTACTTAAAACAGAGAGGCAGAGGGAGAGACTTTGCTGGTGTCTCTTTCTCTTCTGATAAAGGAACCAGCCCTACTGGATTAGGGCCCCACCCATATGACCTCACTTAGCCTTATGTATCTCCTTAGAAGTCCTGTATCTAAGCATAGTCACATTGGGGTTAGGGCTTCAAAGTAGGACTTGGTGGGGAGGAGGGAGTACCCACCCAGCAAGGGCACTGGTGGTGGCAGTAGGGAAAGGACACCTTCATGTGTGCAGCAATTCAGTGGAGGGTGTTTTCACACTCCAGTTTTAATTTGAATCAGCAGAAGTGAAGCAGTAAAATGATTAACATTTACAGATGAAAAGTCTCAGAATTTTTTTTAAATTTGTTCTAATTAGTTACACACGACAGTAGAATGCATTTTGACACATCTTACGTAAGGGAGTATAACTTCTTCTGGTTGTACAGGCTATAGAGTCACACTGGTCATGTAATCAGTTTCTTTTGAGGATTAAAAACTAAACCAGCTTACTTACTTCATTTCATAAGAAGTAAGTAATACACACACAGTTTCTTTAGACAAGAAGAAGAATCATGTTAAATATACATGTAAAACTTATTTATTCTGGCAGAAGTGTTTTGGAAAAGTCTTATAATCATTTTCTCCTGTTTGTTCTTTGTTTTTTTCCTCTTTCTATACACAGCTAACATTGCAGAGCAAGGCCATCTGTGGAACTGAAGCTACTGTGGGGGTAGTATCGTCATTGTCTTCTTGTGATCACATGAAGAATTTCAGGGGACAGCTTAGAGTAATTTACTAGATTCCAGGGGCACTCCATAGGTGAGAATATTAGCAGGTATTAGAAAAGGGAACACTTAGAAGGGAGAAAGGTAGAGTGGATCCTCTCAGAGAGAAGAGGGATAGTGTGCTGCTCCTGAACTCCTATGTCGTTGGGTGTCTCAAGGAAGTTTCCAGAAAGTCCTGCCCAGGTCCACTTCTTGACTTTTCACTAGCAGCAAGACTTTTAAGCATCCACCATGCAGGGACTTACCCCATGGAGGGGAGATTCTGCTATGATGCCATGTTAAACATCTAAGGCCACTCTGAGTCACCTTGGTCTGAACTAACCAGTACTAATTGGAACTTGTTCTTACAGACTTTGTGATTTGGAGGCTTTGCTTCTAATTATCCTGTCGCTCTGAGTCCTGGAATCTGGTCTGTGTAAAGATCCCAAGAGTCCCTCCTTTGGGACAACTCGTGTTCTTCTCACCAGCAGGGAGGAGCCCTTCCAGGATGCATCTCTCCTGCAGGTAGGTACCAGGCTGTTTGCCAAGGCGTAGTTCTCCTATTGACAGGCCAGGCAGGACCGGAGCAGCCTCAGGCAAATTGCCCTTCCAAGGAGAACACAGGGGGGTCAGCACAGCAGGCTCAGTCTAGAGCCTCCTCCCTGCCCACCACTCACGTCTGTTTGCCATCTGTCTCTAACAGACGCGGTGCTCAAGGTGATGCTCCATAAAGTAGACACAGTGCAGCAAGTCCCCCTGGCCATCACCTCGGACCCCACACGGTACACTGCAAGGACTAGCTGCCCGCCCAGAAGGGGCCACAGGGTTGGAGGTCAGCATTAGGGGTTGAAGAGCTCCCCAACCCCAGTGCCAGGCCGACCGGGAGCAACAAAGCTTCCCCACAGCTCTGCACGGGGAACAGGCTGGCCACGGGTCGACAGATAAGCCAGCCATGGGGACTCCAGGTCAGTTTGAGCAATCTTCCCGACTCCCACTCCATCACACACACCCATTCCTGACCCGCCTTCTGCTGGCCCCTGCCTTAGCTCCTACTTAGGACCCTGCTCTTCCCCTCTGGGGCTGATGGCTGAACCTGGCCTCCTGGATCTTGTAAGGAAGCCCTTGCCAAGCCTGCTCCTCAGAATCCTGGTCCTGATCTAGGAAATACTTGCATGTGCTCCGAGTTAGACTTGTTTCCTACCTGCAGGCCCTCCCAGAGCCTTGGGCATGCTGATGAAATGGAGGGAAAGCCTGAAAACGCCCTCTAGACTTATTTGCTTCACCTGTTTTTAGTCTCTTGTTTTATTACCAGTTTTAAAAGGGTCCTGTAGCTAAGCAATGGAGTATTAGACTCCCACCAGCTTTGCTCCAGGTAACACCTCTGACACGTGGGTCCCGAGGTTAACAGTTGCCCATGTTGTTTTTCAGAAATCTGGAGGCGCTTGTATCTGGACCAAACTAGTTGAAGCCTCTACGCCTTTTCCTTGGCCTGTACCTATGTCCTATGGGTGACCTTTTGATATCAGAGGGTCAGAACTCCACCCTGAGAGCATGCCAATGCTGCCGTCTTCTGAACTCGCATCCTATGAGGAGCTGAGGTCCCGTCGGCAGGCGCGGCCTCTGACGGCTGCCCTCTCCCTAGCTCCGGTCACCGTTCCCCAGCCTCAGACACCCTGCCTCTTTACCCATAAGCACCCCACACCCTGCCCTCCAGAAGGCAGATTGGAGACTTGCTCTCCCAGTTCTCCTTGGCCGTTTCACAAGCAAACTTTCTGGTTGGCAAGACTCGTCACTTCAGTGATTGGCAGGCTACACGACGGGCAAAATGGGCCTGGCAGGTGGCACCATGAGCTGGCGAGAAGAAAAGCCTACGATGTGCACTTTCCTAAACTTACTGTTTGTGGGGGCGGCCCCTCCCCCAGTTTGTTTGTGGAAACACCTTGGACCCTCTGGAGCTGGGGGTGGCCCCAGGACCGTGGTCTGGGAAATACTCACTAGGACACTGGCAGTGCAGGGCTCCCGGCCCTGTGGCTGGTCACAGGCCCAATGTTGGAAATGCAGGCATGCTGGAAGGAATCAACACGCACTCGGCAGTAGCTAGGCAAGGCAGACGTCCGTCCGCAGGAGGCTGCGCTTCTGAGCAAAGGCAGGCGGGCAGGCCCACCTGGGCGGGCAGTCCACCTTTTTTATCCCCGTGCAGCATGGGCCCCTGCTCTGATGGGAGGAGCTGGGGGTTAAATCTACCCAATTGGCTCAAATCAGAGCAGGCAAAGAAAAGGGCTGGACCTAAAATGGCTACAGCTGGATCCCAATTAAGTCTAAATACTATATTCTGAAAATGGGCCACAGGACTTTCTATTTCTCACATCACTCTGCCCTAGAGACCCCTCCCAGTGCCCCCTCCAGAAGACACAGGGCACAGGCCTCCTGAGGTTCGCATTGGCTGGTTGCCCTCCCTGGGTCCTCTGTTCCCATGATCCAGGCAGCTGTAACACAGAGAAGCACTCAGCACAGCTCTGTTATCAAATCCTCCGCTGGTTTATCAGGAACAGGCTTTATTAACAAGGAAACAGAAACAATTTGTTATTGACTCTCCCTAGTCATTCTCTGCCCTTGTACTCTGGCTCTCAGAAAGCCCATTCCGCCTCTGTCATTGACCAGAGCAGCCTGGACAAGGCTTCACGGCTCCAGGCGCTAGTGATCATCATGTCTTCCATTACCGCTGGCTCTTGCCTGTGTCAGTCATTAATCGGGAATTCAGGGGCCACGGTGGCTGGCGTGAGTTTGTCAAGGAAGTTCCGTGTAGAATCTCCTGGGAAAGTTTCCACATAGGTTCAGACACAGGCATGCAGGATTGTCCCGGACCCTCGTCCTCGCTAAAGGAAGTGAGAAGGGCTGGCTCCACAGATGGTCCCATGAGCCACTGCCCCACAGTCACACCCTTGTTGAGCCCCTTATCCTTCCACATTGGATCAGAGCTGCTCTGTGACTTGGCCTCACCAGTAGAATGCAGCAGAACCAAACCTCTACCCTTCCAGGCCTGGGGCTCAGGAAGAGCTGAGTGATTTGGAAGCACAAAGTCTGGCTGCCCTCCTGGGGAAACTACTTGAAGAGCCACGTGGAGTGGCCATGTGACACTAGGGACACACAGCATCCTGACCAGCCAAGCAAAGAAGCTGAGTGTCCCAGTCCCACAGACGTCACATGGGACAGCGATGAGCCACACTGCCCTGATTCCTGACCCACGAGAATCATGAGCAGTAATAACCTACTGTCTCAGCTGCCATGTTCGGGTATAGTGTGTCAAGCAGCACAAATAACTAAAGCAGAGAGGTTGTGAGGCCAGAGAACTTGGCACAGAGACTCTACCCACCCTAGAAACACAGCACACCCCATGTGCAGGGCATCTCTGCCCAGGAAACACTTCCTCAGTCCTGTTAGGTCAACCTCACCCCAAACCTGTGTGGCAGATAAGGCCATCAGCCCACCGTATGGCTGAAGGAGGGGAACTCAGCAGTGCAGGGCAGAAATGTGGTCAAGAGATCTGAGCTGAGGTCCTGTGGGGCTCCTGCAGCAAATCCCCATCCCTGGGGACAAGGGTACTCCTCTTGCTGCTTCCTAGGGTGTGGTGGGAAGAGGCTGCTACTGAGGGCAGAGGTGAAGTGCACTCACCTTTTTCTTTAAAATAGCTAACAAATCCCAGCTCACCACGGACCCACTGGTGAGCCTGGGACACATTATTTGATCTCTCTTGTTTCTCAACTGTAAAAGGAGATGATCAAAGTATCAATCTCATAAAATGGCCAAGGATTAATTGAGTTAATCTTTGTAAAAGAGTTCAAGCAGTGCCGGGCATAGTGAGTGTTATATGCGAATTATCTACAGAGTGATACTGTATTATTAGGTGGTGTTTGATTCACAGTTAACCATGGAGAGCTTCATGGGGTGGACATTCCCCAGCCTCCCTGTGTCCTCTGTTCCCGTGACCCCATCCTTGAAGGGTTTGCTACTTACCCTGGCAGTGCTGTAAGGAGGGTGTGGGGAGCAACCAAGAATCACCTTCCCCAAAGTCACCTGCTCAGACTCCTGGGGTGCAGGCAACAGAGTGGGGGTGCTCCTGGGGATCTCCCCCACTGATCCAGGAGATAGA
The DNA here is from genome assembly GCF_048772815.1 of Callospermophilus lateralis. Taxonomy (NCBI): domain Eukaryota; kingdom Metazoa; phylum Chordata; class Mammalia; order Rodentia; family Sciuridae; genus Callospermophilus; species Callospermophilus lateralis. The sequence continues at coordinate 10,383,161 of NC_135318.1, forward strand.
CCCAAAGGGAACACAAGTTGGGGAACCTGCTTAGTTAGATTCATGCCTGTCTTGCCCTTTATGCCAAAGGCAAAAGAGGATTCAGCTGGCTGCTGAGGTCAGAAGTGCCACTGAGTTCAGTGAGTGACACTTTAGAGCCACAGAGAGTACCCACCACACTGTCGGTGGAAGGCAGGGCAGCCAGGATCTAGAACCATCCCACACCATTTCATGACAATAATGCTACACTCTGTGGTTGGGTTCTCCAGGGCTATTCACAAAAATCTCAGAGATCATAGGAATGTGATGAGCATAAATGGATGAAGCACTGATTGCAAGTGACTGTTGAAGAATTTCTGTGCCTTATCTCCCTTGTTGTCCACAATAATCCTCTGGGCATAGCCTGTTATTATCCCTATCTCACAGAAGACCTTAAGACCTTAAGCCTGGGATAAGTAACCTGTAACTAGCACCAGAGTTGTCACTCAAACTGCTCAGAGTTGGTTCGTTCATGTGCTCTTACCTTACTGCTGGTTATAAAAATGATATGAATGATGGGAATCCACCTCTGTATGAACTGGCAGAGTGGCGGCCACCCTGGATGTAAGTGCATTGGCTGTGAGAAGGGTCGAGCAAAAGGAAACCTTGTTCATAAATGGCAAGCTGCCCACAGGCCCTGAGAGCTGCAGGGTTGAAACCTCCTGGTCCCCAGTGCTCCACCAACATAAACCGTCCACCCGCACGTCCAGCAAAGTCGGCATTTCTCCTCCTTTACAGGTGAGGAAGCGAGTTGGGTCATCAGCAGGAACTAGAGGGCAGTCTGCATGTCAGCTATGCAGGTGGGTGGGCCCAACTGCCTCTGTGGCTTCTGAGGACCAAAAGTGTTTAAAACTAATGCAGGGCCCTGTTGGCACACGTGCCTCCTTAAAGCTGGGGAGTGTGGGAAGGCAGGCTGTTGGCAGGCCGACCTTCCTGACCCTGATCTGTACACACGGTGACATTAGGGAGATCAAGGCAGCTTAGCAGCTACTGTAACAACTGACACTTCACACCAGGATGCCAGATTAAACCTTCTCCATAACAATCTGCAGTGTGGGTATAAATATTCCCAGTTTATAGCCAAAGAAACTGATGTTCAGAGAGATGGAGTAGCATCCCGTTGCCTGTCCTACTCCAAAACCTGTGCTCTTTCCATTCCAGGTATGTGAGAAAGGACAAGTCAATCCTCCTGTGACACTTCAGTATGGCTGCCTGCTCCTTGTTTGTCAGCTAAGGAGCGTGAGGCCCTGCAAGGTGTGGGGCTCATGTCAAGTCCCAGACATGGAGTGAAGGAACTGGGAATCGAACCCACATCGTCTCCTTCCCTTGCCCTCTTCAAGGGCAGGGCCCCGGCTGGTCCCCTTCGGCATGCTGTGTCCCATGAGCATTCAGAGTGAACGGATGAAATGAGCAGCTGTGCACCCAGGAAGGGCAGAGAGGGAGGCTCCGGCAGGCAGGTAGAACAGACCAGCCGGAGTTCCCTCTTCGCCTGCTCACTCGTGGGGCGGCCCTGGGCTTGTCTGTTGTTTCCAAAGACGGTACCTCTGGGACAAAGTGTTCTTTCTGTATGTGACCTTTTCCTCCTGATAGGACACCTTTTGTCATCATTCTCTGATGGCCTATTCGCAGTTTCCCTTCACCTCTTTTATTCTTTTTTTTTTTTTTTTTTTTGGACCAAGAGCATCTATTTTTCACTCAGCCAATAATTTTTCCCAATATGTAATTCATCTTCTGTCTTGAGTTCAAGCCACATGGGGACAGGATACAATTATCTGTCGATGGCAAGTCAGCCCACATGTCCACCAGCCTGAGAGCTGGGTTTTCCTCTTGGGCGATTTTGGTGTTTAGTAGGATGCCGTTCTGGGACAGTGGCCTGGCTTGATGTCCCAAAGAAAAAGAATGATCCATCTCTTCTCTCTCAGTATAGCTTAACCAACATACTGGGTCCCTTTTGCAGCTAAAGGCTGAGGCTGCTGCTGTAATCAAGAATAATACTGGAGTGTCATCATGTGGCAGTGGTGGGGTGGCCCTGTCACCAGCTCTTGATTCTGCTGGGGAGGAGAGACGTGGAAAGACAGTGACTCTTTGCTTGGTTAGTAAAGGTGGAGAACAGAGGAGCCTTCATGAGATGCTCCAGCTCTAGGAGGGGCACTTCCAAGAAGGGTCAGAGGGGAGGATGGCACAGCCACAGAGGAATGGGAAGAAAACCACACCTTCTCTTCCATTCATCTCCAGTTGAAATTTAGCTCTTCCTTCAATTATGACAGTAAACAAGAAACTAGACTGGTACTACTAGTCCTGGGATTTGACATGCAGATCTCTATGTCATGTTACAATGGCCACTGCTACGAAAGTCCCCCACACCGGATCTTGTTATTTTCAATTCATTAGTACAGCTGGGCATGGTGGTTCATGCCTGAGATCCCAGCAACCTAGACTGAGGCAGGAGGATCACGAGCTCAAGGCCAGCCTAGGAAATTCAGTGAGGCCCTGTCTCAAAAAAAAAAAAAAAAAAAAAAAAAAATTTAAAGAAAGGGGTGGAGATGTAGCTCATCAGTAGAGCACACTTGAGCTCAATATACAGTACTACAAAAAAAATCATTAGTAGAAAGCACAGATAGCACTAGATCATAAATTAGGATTTAAGACGCTTCATATAATGTGCCAATATGCTAAGACATGATTTAATTGTGTTTTGCCTTTGTAATGCTACATATTTCATTTTGTGCATTGTGCAATGACTTCTGAGTAGGGGTCACTGGCTTCATCAGAACACGAGGAGGCCCACAGCATGATAACTGTGGTGCTGATAACGCCAAGGTCGCGGGTTCGATCCCCGTACTGGCCACCAAATGCCGCAGTCTGGCTGGGCACAATTCAATAGCCACTTGTCAAAAGAAGCTATCTTTATTTTTAGAACCACACACGCCAAACAAAACAGCTCCTCAGGAAAAACCCTCAGAGCCCAACTGCCACCACCGGCTTCCCACAAGCCACTTCCCCAACCACCAGCCTCTCCACCTCCCACAATCCTTCTGCTCTTGAGGCCGATTGGCTGGGTCGCGTGGGCGGAGCCAAAAAAGTCCCCCAATGAGCAGCTCCGTGGCCTGAAAGGGCAGGGAAACAGCCCAATGAGCATCCCCGCAGAGGAGCCAATCAGCTAGATGTTGCTGGGGCCGCTGTGAGCCAATCATCAGCTGGCAGTCTGAAAGTTTGCTGGGGCCCCTTCCGCTGTGGCTCTCAACATCTAAGATGTTCTGCTCTAAGGAAAACTTGAGGTGCTTATGTTCTGTCTCTAACAGGAGGTAAGGAGGAAAGAGAAGGAGGAAGGAGAGGAGGAGGAGGAGAGAGAGGGGAAGAGGGGTGAGGGAGCTGGGTTACTGATACACTGAATTCTCCCAGCCAAACAGATGACAACGTGTATTGGTAATCGGTCTATCTGGCACCAGTCTAGAAATGCAGGTGCCACATTTGGAGGTCAGCCCCTAGGTACTGACGTAGGTGAGAGGATACGGCAGGGCAACCTGGTGTGCTTTGCTGAGTTCTTCCTAGGTACCACACATCTGGATTTTACGCATTGGGCACTTTGCAGATTTTATTTCATCTCCATAACATCGCTCTAGGATGAGCATTGTTAGCTCTAGTTCAAAATGAGGAAAGAGAGGCTCCCTCCTTACCTGTCTGGGTTTGTCAGCTTTTTGTCACTGTGACCACAATACCTGAGGAGAGCAACTTAGAGGAGGAAAGATTTGCACAGATTCAGGGCCTTAGATCTATACTCTGCTGGCCCCAGGGCTTTGGACCTGGGGTGAGGCAGAACATGATGAGGAGTGTGGCAGAAGAATCAGCTCATAGCAGCCAGGAAGCAGAGGGGTGGGGTGAGCCAGGGATGAGACACAGTGCCCAAGGACAGGCCCCCTATGACCTACTTCCTCTGACCAAGCCGTCCTGGCCTACCATTTACACCACCTCTCATCTGTCCATTCAGCTATCCATGGATTGCTTAACCCACTGATGAGGCCCAAGCCCTCCTAATCTAGTCACTCTCCAAAAGTTGCCCCTTTGACCATTGCTGCATTGGGGATCAAGCCTTCAACACATGAGATTTGGGGGGAACATTCCAGATCCAAACCATAATACGGTCAAAGGTCAAATAATCAGTATACTGCAAAACTGGGCATGGATCACAAGTTCGTCCAGCTTGGAAAATAGCCTTTTGATTTTTCCACCTGCACGGCTCTCCCTCTGAAGTCTCAGAATGCCACTGGGACAGGGTCCGCTCACAGGCTTATGACTCCTGCTGTCACATGCCCATGCCTAGAGGTGTTCTGTACTAGCTTTAATGCTCTGCAATTTCACCATCTTGAAACTTCACTAATTTTGGAGCCCAGGGCATTTTGGTTTTGCACTGGACTGCAAGTTACGTATCAGGTCCAGACTTAGGGCCCTTTCCCACCCTAATTCTAATTTCCCTAAGAAATGCATCTGACTGGAAACCAGTAAAAATGGGATTGTCTCTAAAGAATTAATTGAAAACTCCCTGCCTCTTAGATAATAATTTTCCTCCCCAAAGTTACACCAGGAATTAACAGGTGATAATGATTTAACCGCACAACTCCCAGCACAAAGACTGGCCAAATGCCTTCGCAAAGGCCCTCGCTGTTACTTTGATCTTCTCACTTCTTCCCTGTGTCGCAGCACAGCAGTTAATGACCTACAATAAATCCAAGAAGCTGTGATTTGAGAGCTACCAAGGCCCAGCTTGGAAACAGATCTATATTTTCATTGAGAGCTGGTATCTAGGTTACCTGGGCCCAGCAAGGATGCCTCGATATTAAGGCTGTTCTTCTTTTAAGACCTAAATCGACATCTCTGCTGTCTCACCCGGGGACTTGTATTTTTTCTTTTAATCACCCACACCCATCCTTTTATCTAACCTTTCCAGGCTGCTTGCTCTTTAAAGTGCAATGGCTGGATTATCAGACAAGGGTGATTGTAAAGGTGGTGCTGAAGGGCAACCAGAGGCCAGCAGGGGATCCAGGGGCTCCAAGATGTGCCCCTGGGACCACCCTGAAATCACGTGCTGAGGCTGCGGCCAGCACCCTTACCACTGGAGCCTCAAACTCTCCAGATGTGCACATGACAATGTTCAGATACGTCACAAAGGATTGTGGGGCTCCTAAGACTTCATATTCACCTTTACAATTGCAGATCCCCGTTCAGCTGAAGTCTCTCTACTCATAGGTGGATCTATTTGACATGAGCTAAGCTTGAGTAATTCCCCATTTTTCTTAGGAAAGTGTATTAGAAAGTTCTTTATTCTCTCCAGCAGCTTCCCTGGGGAAAACCTAAGGGGATTCCTTAGGAAATCCAAGTTCTCAATCCTGTATCCTCAATTCCAAAACAGAAAACCTCAGCAAACTGAGTCTTCTCAACCTATTTGATCAAAACCTGAACTAAATTGAACTGAAATAGATACTGTCTTCAGTTATCCTCTTTAGATGGAAATATTCTACTTTTGCTCAGGATTAGGAGTGCAGTTGATGGCAGGAGGCTCCCCCAGATCACCTGGAGCAGTCCACGGAGTAGAACAGATGGACCCTCACACTTCGCCAAACCTGAAGCATCCGAAGCTCCCCAGGCTCAGGCCATGCACCGAGCTCCTTCCCTCTCCTTAGAGCCACAGGCACGAGGCCCTGGCACGTAGGGCTGGATCCAGGCACAGTCTTCTGTGCAAGAGGCTGGGAAGCTGAGAAAAGGTGAGATGCACTCATACCTAATTGCTCTCAGAGGAGCACGTGTTCTGTCCAGTCAGAGGGGCTCAGGAGGTGCTCCGAGAGGAGGTATAACTGGAGTAAAAAGTGCACATGGAAAGGGGGATGTCAGTGGATGTGCAAGGGCTCTGTGGCAGGAAGCTCTAGGGAACATGGGACCAGGGGCTCCCTTTTAGGAGCAAAAGGCATAAGGAAAAAGAGAACAGAGAGTTGGAGAAGTCATAGGGTGGCACTGGGGAGGGCCCCACTGGGGCAAAGCTGGGTGTGAGGACGCTGTGCTTCAGGAAGCTCCATTCTGGGAAAGCTGAAAGAGCTCGCAGGGAAGACGCCCAGAGACTTGGCCAAATCCAGGAAAGAGGAAGGTGGGCAGAAAGTGAGGGTCTTGGAGTCAGGAAGAGGATAATGCAAAAGGCCCCCTGCAGAAAACAGGGACAGGTGGGGTGGGGGGTGGGTGGGGGAGGGTGTCTCAGGACACAGCAGCTGGGTGAGCCCAGGGCACTCCAAAATGGGCCTGCCCCCCCTCTGCTCCACTTCACAACTGGTACACACTGCATCCCCCTGCCGCGGAGGCTCAGGCCTCAGGACCATCAACAATGCTTCTTCATTTGTATTTCTCTTCTAACTCACCCAGGGAGGCTTCATTACTTAAATCTCAAGTAATCCCGGCAAGGGTGCTTGCATGGGAAGTTTGTTTAATTACCTCCTTCACACCCGCCTGTTGCACGGGGCCTTGTTGGGTTTATTGATCACTCAAGCTCCAAGCTTCTCGCTCTGAACTGACAGCTGGAGTAGCTCAGAGGAGGGCTCCGGGAGCAAATTCCAAGGGTCACTGTGCGCGCGTCTTGTACTGTCTGGGCAGCACTGCAGTGGAGAATGGGGCTCACACGGTGCGAGAAGACAAAGACCTCAGTCTCCCACCCCCCACAACCTCAGCTTGTTTTATTTTTCAAGCGTCCCTTTGCCCACCATGCTCTGTCTTTAGATTTACAGAACCCAGGACATCCAGTGGCCATCGTAACACCCCTGTCTAGTCTTCAGTACCAACCCAGAGCATGTCACTTGCTCTGAGGTTTAACTCGATGTCTGTTCCAAGAAAACACAGGAGCTATGGCTCTAGGAGGTTGAGCTCCATTGTGGTGTTTCAACCAGAGGAGAAAACTCATGGGGGCACACATGCCCTAGAGGACAAAGTAGCCTTTCTGCCCAGCATCTCTCTGAACCTCTTTTCCTCCCTGTAAAGCCCTTGGAGCCCCTGAGTTCCCCAAGATGAAGTTCTGAGTGGCAGCCCCCCTCTTCTCAAGAATGCCAGTGTGGCTGGAGGCCCAGGGGCGCACACCTGTGATCCCAACCATTTGGGAGGCTGAGGCAGGAGGATGGCAAGTTCCAGACAAGCCTGGGCAGCTTAGCAAGATGCTGTCTCAAAAATATCAAATAAAAGGGGCTGAGGGTGTGTAGCTCAGTGGTAGGGGGTAGCCTTGGGTTCAGCACTGCAAAAATAAAGGTTGCGTGCACTTGAAGAAACCTGACTTCTTCCTACCAACCCTCGTCTCCTGAACTCTGGCCTTCGAGGGATGAGCAGCCTGGACCTTTAATTTCAGTAACAGTGTATGTGAGCTCCACAAGTCATGGGAGTACAGGAAGAAAACGCTAGAATATTCATGAGCATTTATTTGCTGTCTCATCTTTTCAAACTTCATATTTTTACTGTGTTTGGTAGTGAGCAAATCTATACTATATTATTTCATCCATATAATTCATAATGATAACCTACATACATTGGGAGTATCTTCAAAATTTTTTTATACTAGGGAGTTTTCAAACAAGGACTCCACCACATTGCAGTATGGGCTTCCTGAATTCTGACTCTAATTAACCTCTGAATTCACAGCTCTGGTGCAGAATCTGACACACCATCTCTGAGCAGTGGAAATGTCTTCAGGTGTTCAATGTATATGTATTTTTAAATTTTTCAAATAAGTAGTTTCTAAAGACCTCTCCAGTCTCCTTACACGTCATGCCCCATATCAAGCTGAAATCTGAATTCTTACTTTGAGATTCTCTGGAAGGAAAATTACACTACATTGCTTTTTCCCTCCTGTGCCCTCCGTGCCTGGGAGCCACTTTGAGTAAAGGTTCTCACTGCATTTGGAGTCCAAAGAGCTGGACTTGAGTTCTGCCCGTGCTTCTTCCAGGCGCCATGACTCGAGTCCACTGCTTCTGTCTCTGAGCTGCAGACTCCTCAGGTTTTCCACTCCCCCACCCACAGTGCGGTCCAAGGAAGACATATAGGAACGTTTTTGGAAATGCACAAAGCATTGCATATGGAAAGCGTGAACTTTTTTCTTTAACTTGTAACTATGAAGCAAAGAATATTAAAATCAAAAAGTCTGGGCCCTGAACAAGCTTGTAGTCTGATCTGACCACCTGCAGGGCCTCTCTGTGCAGCCTCCTAAAACTCAGTGGCCCTGGAATTTATCCAGGTGAATTGAAAACTTACATCCACCCGGAAACCTTCATGTGATGCTTATTGTAGCAGCTGCATTCATAATTTCCATAACTTGAAAACAATCAAGATATTCATCAGTAGGTACATGGATATGGTGTGGTATCCATTGTCTATACAATGGGATGTTAATACTAAAAAGAAACAAGTAATCAGGCCATAGACATGGAAGAGCTTTACGTATATATTACTAAGTGAAAGAAGCCAGTCTAGAAAGACCACATATTGGATGATTCCAACTTCCTGACATTCTGGAAAAGGCCAAACTCTGGTGATGGTAAAGGATTAGTGGTTTCCATGGGTTAGGTAAGAGGAAGAGGTGAAATGGAACTTGGGGGGTGGGAGCAGTGGATTTTTAGGACAATAAAATACCCTGTGTGGCCAATACCTATAATTACACAATTGTCAAAACCCCTAGAATGTAGAACCCCTGGAGGGGGCCATAAAGTGTGGCCCTTGGGAGATGAGGTGCACCTGCTGTGAGCTAACTCTGCCCTTGACATAGACCAGATACACTTGTCTTTCCACAGCATCTGAATTTCTTGGATAACAATAAATTCACAAGCTATGTCACTTTCATCAGTTGCGATTCACCAAGCATTTGTGGTTTGCTTGGTAATCCTAAGCCAGCAATCACAGATTCTTTTATTACTAGTATCTATTAACTCTCAGATCACACATCACACTTTATACATGATGAAAGGGTTAGAAAGGGTTAAGGTGGACACTGAGTTTTAGGAGTTTGCACAGAGAGTTCTGCAGGTGGCAGATAAGATTACAAGCTTGTCCAGGGCCCAGAGCTATCAGAGTGCAGAACTAGGCCAAAGTCCAGACAGCAGGCAGGCCATGGTCAAGCAGGGAGATGGGGCTAAGCCAAAGCCCAAGGACAGAGAGTCAGGGTTTGCCTCCTGTCAATCTCAGGATGCGTTCACTGGATGGTCTGATGACGGGTTGGTGAGAGCCGTTGTATCCAGTCCCAGGTGTTCTTCCTCTTGTGGGATCAGATGAGGGGGTTGCTGCACTTGATGATCTGGTTGATAAGCTCATGGGCCTGGTGTTTCTGCTATGGAAAATGCCTCCATGCGCTTCTGATTTAATTTGATTCGTTCACAGGTGCTCATTATTTACCAGCACGATTGATCCATTTATCAGTTTGTCTCATGGTGCTGGGCTGGCGGTGGTTATTTACTCCTACAAACAAAGCGTGGAGTCGTTTTGCTTTGGCACTTGTAAGCAAAATGGACTAACTCAGGGAAAAGGACTGTTTTACTGAATGGAAACCCTCAGGGTTAGGTGAAGCCTGAAAACTGCTGCTGTTCTATAAGGACTCAGGGCAGGGCACGGCCTGCTCCACCCAGTACTGATTATAACAGAAGTCTCACTGGGCCGGGAGGTGGTGGGGAGGCTGTGAGCACTGGAGACAGCAGCTTCCGGAATTACCCCCTCCTTCTTCTGCATTTTTCTGTGGAAACAAAATTTCTCTAAAAACTTCTTATTGGCAAAAGAAACAATAATGTGAAGCGAGAATAATGTGAAGAAACAATAATGTGAAGAGAGAATCTACAGATGGGGAGAAAATCTTTACCACATGCACCTCAGATAGAACATTAACCTCTAGGATATATCAAGAACTCAAAAAACTTAACACCAAAGAAACAAATAACCCAATTAATAAATGGGCTAAGGAGATGAACAGACACTTCATAGAAGAAGAAATACAATTGACCAAAAAATATATGAAAAAATGTTCAATACCTCTAGCAATTAGAGAAATGCAAATCAAAACTACACTGGGATTTTATCTCACTCCAATCAGAATGGCAACTATTAGGAATACAAGTTATAATAAATGTTGGCAAGGATGTGGGGGGAAAGGTACATTCATACATTGCTGGTGAGACTGCAAATTGGTGCAACCACTATGGAAAGCAGTATGGAGACGCTTCAGAAAACTGGGAATGGAAATACCCAGTCCTCAGTTTATACCCAAAAGACTTAAAACCAGCCTACCATAGTGACACAGCCACATCAATATTTGTAGCAGCTGAGTTCACAATAGCTAAACTATGGAACCCACTTAGGTGTCCTTCAGTAGATGAATGGATAAAGAAAATTATCATCAACAAGAACACACACACACACACACACACACACACACACCATAGAATATTACTCAGCTTTAAAGAAGAATGAAATTATAGGCGGTAAATGGATGGAGTTGGAGAATATCATGCTAAGCAAAATAAGCTAATCCCAAAAAACCAAAAGTTGAATGAATGTTTTTTCTGATATGTGGATGCTAATGGGGGGGGCGGACGCTAGGGAAGAACAGAGTTACTTTAGATTATATGGAGGGGAGTGAAGGGAGGGGAGGAGATACGGGGATAGGAAGGATAGTAGAATGAAACAGACCTTATTACCTTATGTACATATGTGACTGCATGACTGATGTGATTCTACAACATGTACAACCAGAAAAATGAGACACTGTACCCCATTTATGCATAAGATATCAAAGTGTATAAATGCATTCTACTGTTGTTATAACTAATTAAAACAAATTAAAAATTTTCTAAAGTAAAAAAAAAACCTAAAGCTTACTTTTTAAAAAGTCTGCAACTCTGTAGAACATTTAATAATTGTAGCTCCTGGAGGCTGGGAGTGTGGCTCAGTAGCAGGGTGCTTGCTCAGCATGTGCAAGGCCTTGGGTTTGATTCCCCAGCAACACACACACACACCAACACACACACACACACACACACACACACCAACACACACACACAAACATACACACACACACACACACACACACACAAAAAGTATTGAGAGGAAATTATCCAATGTAGCCATGATCACCTCTGAGTAGTAAGGTTATAGATTTTTCATAAAGTACTTTAGAGTTTGCTGTATTTCCCAAGTCATCTACAATAAGGAAGTATATAATACATCCAGGATAAGAAGAAACAGGTTCTATGAAAGCAGCACAGGTGTCCATCAACAGATGAACGGATAAAGAGGATGTGGGAGATATACACCATGGAGTCTGATTCAGCCAGTAAGAAGAGTGAAATCGTGCTATTTGCAGGAAAATGAGTGGAACCTGAGAACATTATGTTACGCAAAATAAGCCAAGCTCAGAAGGCCAAGGGTTATATGCTTTGTCCTATGTGGAAGCCAGAGAGGAATAAGGAAGAGAAAGCTGTTGGGGGGATCTCATGAAAATCCCAGGAGATCAGTAGAGGAGAGGACAGGGGGTGGAGGAAAGGAGGGGAGGAAAGGGGAAACACTGGGGAATGATAATGGCCAAATTCTATTGTAATACTGTATGTGTGAACAGATGTGTAACAACAAACCCCACCATTACACACACCAACAAAAAATGTGCAAAGAATAAATAAAAGTAAAGAAATAACAAGTCAACAACAAGAAGCCAACTACCTTTTCTAAAGAAGCACGATGCGCCCTGTGTTTTGGGAGGGGGGCACGTTTAACTCGTCTCCTCCAGACTGGACAGACGTTAAAGCCACCGCGTGCTTGAGTCCTCGGGCGGCTGCCCCCTGGGGACGTTCACAGCCTCGTGGAGGACTAGAAGAAGTGGAATTTAAGGGTCCTCATCAGACACTGGATGAGTTCCAAGGAGAGGCAGAGAGTCCCAGGGATGGAGCATGGTGGGATTGAAAGGGAAATGGGAAAGTTCATGCAGGAAGCAGCAGGCGGAATGAATGGTCTGAAGAGCTGGAAACTTCCTGGATATTCAGAGCTGAGAAGAGGCTGTCCAGGTGGAGCTGTCAGGGTGGAAAACGGGGGCCCCTCTCCCAGCAGAGCACTGGGGCAATCACTGTTCTGGGCCAGGTGTTAACACAGGTGTCCTGCCAGCTTTGAGAGGTGAAATGGGGAACTCAGGTCTGAACACCTGTGCTGGTGGTTGATGCTACTGTGAGCCGTGTCCTTGGCTTCTGTGGTTATGGGAACTACTGAAGGGTGTGAAAAGGGAGAACAATCAGGTTAAGGAACAGCACGGCTAGTGTGATCCCATTTGGGACTGAAAAAAAAATGTATGGAATAAAACTTTTAAATGTCTGTACTGGGCTGGGGCTGGGGCTCAGTGGTGGAGCACTCGCCTAGAATGTGTGGGGCACTGGGTTCGAGTCTCAGCACCACATATAAATAAATAAATAAAATAAAGGTATTGTGCCCATCATCATCATCATCATCAACAACAACAAACATTTTAAAAATACATGCATTCATTACTTTCATAACTGAAAGTGAAACGCCTGGCCATAACTCAGGCCTACAGGCCCCTCGTCAGACTTCAGCCTCAGACCCAGGACAACGAAGCACCTGAGTCCGAGCCTCAGCTACCGCATTCTTCTTGGAGCTCGACAGACTGTCTCTGTATCTCCCAGGCACACGCAGATCTGTGAGGTCCAAGGGCAGAGCCTCCCGGAAGGCCAACATCCAGATGTCTCCGAAACAGCACCCAGAACAAGAGGACCCTCCCCCCTGGCAGGAGCTGAGGCGCTGTAACCAAGCTGTGGCCTGCAGGGCCTTGTCCTGCCCTGGCACTGAGGCTCCATCCCCTCTTCACACCAAAGCTACTCACATCATCTGCTTCTTCATGGCTTTTCTATCTACCCCTTTTTCTAATAGTCTATTTAAAGCTGGAAGACGAACCTCATTTTTTTCTGAATGTAATTTGAGGGAATTTGCATGATACACGCGGTAACAAGTGAGTCCTGAATTATGTATGATCTCCTCTAATGGGCCGGAGCTTGTTTGGAAAGTATGATCTTATAAACTACCGGGTTTGCTTTTTATGGCAAATTGAACGCCATTCCCCCTTCTTGCTTTACATATTCTCCTAATTAGGGGAGATAAAATAGATTTTAGACCTGAAAAAAAGCGATTTCTTTCTGAGAGCCCACATTTGTATGGAGAATTAAGTTCATTCCAGTCAGCTGCACCCTCTAATTTAGAGCTGTTGTCAGCAAAACCATAAAAGATTTCTCCGTTGAGAGCTCTTATGCAATCCAGCTCTAAAGGTGACATTTTCAAGCTAAGGAGGGGACCGTTAGGTTGGCTCCTTCAGGTGGTCTGGGAGCGGTGACGTGAGTCCTGGGTTTTACCAAGCATGATTTAAGTTGCTCTAAATCCTGCTCATCTATTCCTGGCAAAGCAGAGGGAGTTGGGAATTGAGAATAATTGCTACCACTTATTGAAACCTGACAGGTACCAGACAGACGAGCTGGGTGCTCCTGTGACAGTCCTGGGCTGGAGGGGCCCACGGGTGGCGGTTGGTCCTCTTGCGGACCTGCTGGGGGTTTCACTGGGAGCTCAAGGTCAGTGATCAACAAGACAGGGTTTTCCCAGCCTTCCTTAGAGATGACACAAGAGTGGGAAGTGGGGCAGCAGGAGGGTGGAGGCTGAGCAGAGATGAGAGCAAGGAGGCTGGACAGAGAGGAAGAGAAACAGACCTGAGGATGCACTGTGGCCCTGAATAGCTGGTCTCACTCTAAGGAGGAAGCAACTCTTCTTCCTAAGAGACTTCAACAAGCCCCTCCCACAGGGGTTCTGCAGAGAAGGTAAGAGCAGGCCAGGGCCCAAGAGCACAGCTCCAGAGGCAGGCTGGGCTAGAGAGAGCTCTACTCCACCCTCTCTGGCTCTGCAGCAGGCCTGCAGAGGTGACAGGCATCCCAAACACGCAGGAGGTCCTGAGAGCGCAGGAGTGCCTCCTCCCCCCACAGGCAAGACCTCTTGCCAGGGCGCTGTGGATGACAGCGTCTTCTAACCCCGTGGTGAATGGGGTGAGCACCTTCCTTAAAGCAATCCCAGAGACACTGCTTACCCTTCCACCCGGGAGCTCACATCAAGAAATTCTGAGCCAGAATACAGGACCTCCCTGAACACTGACTACAGCAACTTGATCCTGGATTTCCCAGCCTCCAGAACAGTGAGAAATAATTTGTTTTATAAGCCACTCAGTTTACAGCATTTTATTATAGCAGCCTGAACGGACTAAGATATGTGGTCTAGACATCTTATATAGCTAAGTGTGAAATAAAATCATATTACTTATATTAGTGATATAGCTAAGTTGTTTCTGTCTGGCTCTTTAGTAATAGTTGGAGAAAATCCCTGCCTATCTAATTTTGATTATTTGCTGGAAATAAGAGCCCTCACCCCCAGCAGATGAGGCAACCATTGCACCTTAGCCCATTCTGTACTCATCCAGCCACTAAACATTGCAAGTGGTGGAAAGATGCCAGGCTTCTTAGAACATAGCTCTGGTCAACAACAACCTGCAGTTTACAAGCTTAAACAGAAAAACTTTTCCAAGAAGACACCTGTATTCAGGTTAATGACACCTTCAGTTTTCCCCCAACAACAGAGGGAGAAGGAGAGTCTTAACTTCGCATTTGTGTAACTGGATAGCCTCTCTAGAGAGTTCTCTCCAGAATGAAAGCATGCTCCTTCCTCGGGGAAATGCACTTTCCTGCCCTAGAGGAGAAATGTGTGCACAGCTGGGAAACAGCTGGCCTCCCGTCTTCCTCCCCTCATGACTCCAGCCAGTCGCAGGCCTGGCCTCTGTCTCCACCAGCAGACCACAGCCCACCCCGTGACCCACAGGAGCCAAGAACGTTGGTCCAGCTGGGTCCTGCAGCAGCAGCAGCAGCAGCAGATAGAGACCCAACCTGATCTGGGTCTGGAGAAGGCGTTTGTGGTTGAGCTCATGGGGGCTGAGATGGGAGGGTGAGAAGCCGTTGGTGGAGGGTGGGGAAGCAGCGTGCACTGCTTCTCTCCTAGATGGGGAAAAAAGTTTCTGTGAGGCTGGAGGGAGGAGTCCAAGGAAGGCCCAGGTAAGTGGGGCCCAGGTGTTCCACATAGGTTATGATGCTTAGAAGGGGTTGGTGGAGCACTTTAAGAAGAGAGGTGATGTCATCAGGTCTGACTCAGGGAAACAGAATGGTTAGAATTCCTGTGCATTTTGCCCTGCTCCAGACCTGCTCTCTTTCTGCACACAGTGCCTCTTTTCACCTCAGGAGCAGCCTGGCAGAATGACCAAGAACAGGGAAGGACACCTGGGTCATACATCGGCCAACCCCCCCGAGACTCCTGGATCTCCTCTCCATTTCAGACCCTGGAAATGAGCCCACAGACCTTCGTGTCCTCAAAAAAATAAATTAATAAGTGGAGGTGGGAAAGGCAATAACCGATATCCAGGAGACGCTCATTTCATGGCTAATTTCTTTAGAATGTATCACTTTTGCACAGTTGCTGAAATGGACTCGATCAAATAATAAAGAGAATTTAGACGCTGTGAAGAATAAAGAGCAGGATAATTAAGACACATTAGTGAGCTCAGTGGGAGACAAAGAAGTCGGCTCCAGGAATCCACCTTTTTCTTGAGAGGGAAAGAAAGGGAAGGTAGGCTTTTGTTTGCTCCCATGTGCCACTGAGATGTCAAACTTATTTTTCACATCTTAATTTTTCTGCTGATTTCATGTTTGTTCTTGGAGGGCAGGAAATGGAAAAGGTTTCTGCTCAAGTGCCCCAGCCTGGATTTTGTGCCAGAGTCTGGTGGAACTGCAAGACAATGAGGGATATTTTGCTTCCCACCAGGAGGCTTCCGCCACAGACCCACAATGCCCCCAACCAGGCATGTCCAATTCAAGTTTTTCATCTTAAATGCCACTAACACAGGCCATTATCATCTTTTCTTTGAAAAGTACCTATAGGAAGCTTTTTAAAAACTTCCAGAGAGCTACATAGAATGCTTTGAGAGATAATGGGAAATTGTGAGGAACATTTAAGACTTCCAAATTCACAAATATTCCTGACCCTTTTCGCCTTGACTTCCAGGAAGCTCAGAGTTTAACCCTCTGTTCAGTTACTATAAGTATCACTCTAAGATACTACATGTGATCTTAATGTGAGTTCCTGGGATTTTTTTGTTTGTTTGTTTGTTTGTTTTTTACTTTCTGCCTTCATATTTGGTTTTTGGTTTGTGATTTGGGGGTGTGTGCACATGCATACACACAGGTGGAAAGCCTCAAATTCTTTAAGAATCAGGCAGCAATGGTATTTTAGAAACCAGAAAATCCTGCAGCCTGATCCTGTTGCCAGTTTGTTGACCTGTTTCATGGAGCTAAAACGTAGGAGAAAAGATACCTGACAACCTGAGCCAGAGTCCCTTACTTCTCTGACAGGCCGCCACCTGAGCAAAGAAGGCACCAGGGAAGCATCATGGCGTCTGGCTGCATTTTGTCCCAGCACCCCTCTCCCGAGGCAGCCTGACATCACCAAGGCAGACCCCTCCCTGCAGTGGAGGACTGGTATATTCCAAAGACAGACACAGCGGCAGGGTCCATCCCACCCACTTGTCTTCTAAGTGACCTTGACATTCTTCCCACGGAGAAGTGGGATCCACTTTCCCTCCCCAGGAAGGTGGGCAGATATGTGACCATAGTGCAAGGGATGTCACGTAACTTCAGAGGCTGGGGCAAAAAGGTGACACAACTTCAGCTTCGCTCATTTGGGGACACTTGCTCTTGGAACCCAGTTACCAGGTCAAGCTCACCGTGACAAAGAAGTCAAGATGGAACTCAAAATCCTTGTTCACTTCTTGGATGTTGGTGCATGGGTAGGTCACTCAGTCTCACTGGATGCGCAGTGTTCTCATCTGCAAAATGAGAATAATCGTCTTGTCTCACTGACTCACTGGGAGTATGAAATAAACCATTGCTTATCTGGGAGTCTGCAGTATTGCAGGTGATCAGGCAATGGTTACTGCAGTCATTCAGGAACTGAAGGCCGGGGGTGGCAGTGTTCAACTCACCTGAAACTTGCAGAGGTGCATGCTGTGACCTGCACAGTGGTCAGGCAACTAGGGTGGAACGACATTTTAGGTTAGCGCAAAAGACTCTAAAAATTAAAGGCTCTGCTGGGATCATGTGTAACCCCACCGGACACCCTCAGGATGAAGATCGGCCGGGGGAGACATGGTTGGAAGGGAAAAGTCAGGAAGGGCACTGGGCTTTGAGGAATTCAGAGCCGACAGCGGGAGCCAATGCAGGTTCCTGAAGTTTGGAGAAAGTAGAATCTTCTCATCTAAAATGGTTTTGAGTTCTTAGCAAAATATGTCTTTGGATGAAAATATTATCTCTCTTGGAGTTTTTCTGGATGAATCAGATCTCCCCCACGTCTCTTTGCCTTGGTCTCCCCTCCCTCTACGGGTCTTCCAGTTCCCAGTTGGCTAGAGCCTCTCGCCGGAGCCTTCCTCTGTGCAGTCTCAGCCTGTGTTTATGGGGGGCTCCTGGGGCTCAGTGACTTCATACATGAGCCTGCTCATTTAATCCTGGTGACCACCCACAGAGGTAGCAATTGGCCCTTTAAAGACAAGGGCTGTGGGGCCCAGGTCTCACCCAGGATGCACCAGCCCAAGGGCAGTGTCCCTTGTTCTAGTTCTTCCCACTCCGCTGCTGCAGGGCAGGGACACTTTTTCTCTTTATCTGTTTCTAGTCCCTACTCTGAGGACCTGAGATGGCGTGGATCTACTTTAAATAATGTCAATTAGCCCCTCTCACTGAATCTGGGAATGAGGCTGCAGGTGGGTTTTAGGTCACCTGCACTAATTTTGAGATAAAACCAAGATCTTTTATCTATAATGTTATCGTTGTTGATTATAAATAAAACCCATTTTTTTTTTCAAATAGGGGCAAAGTAGGGAAACTAGAACTCAAAATGTATATTCAGTTTGTCATGTTATATGCCTGTCCCCACCAAGGAAGGGGCAGAGAATGCCCAGGAAGGGTTCAAGCCCAACATCACTGATGCTGGGCACCAGACACACCCAGCAGATGGTACCACGTGTGCATGGGATCCTTCCCCTTCCTGGAAAGAGAAGTAATGAGCTCTTGAAATTCAAATTCACATCGACTCTGAAGTCATGAACATATTTAAAAACAGTGTGAGCCGGTGACATTTACAATCACTAAATTCATGTCAGAGAATAAATCCAGAATCACGTACGATCACTGAATATGGAGTGCCCATTCATCTGCAGCCACGTGTTGGAGGACTCGCGCTTCAGCAATGGTCACATTCAGAAAAAGCTGAGAGGCACGCCCGCCGGGGGCCACCCTCAGCCGCCAGGCCCTGGACATCACTGGCACACAGAGACTCAGGGAGCCCAGGGCACAGCAGCAGCAGGCGATGACAGCCGCAGAGAGTGAGCAGCCAGCCCCCTCTACCTGGGACAGGGACATTTGGCTTTGTCTAGGGGCACAGGTGTGTGGGCTGAGCTCAGCAAATGGAATGTCACATCCTGGAAGAGCCAAGTGCATTTCTCAGCCTGAAATGCTTCCCCATTAAAACCAAATAAGGCTCCCGCTCATGACGTCAGGCGTGCTAAGCCTCGGCTGTCACAAAGGGACCATTTATTGAAGAGCTAAAAATGCTCGCTCTGCAAGGCTGACAGGCAAATATTTGAGGGAACGCTTCACTGGCCGCCACCGTGGCGAGGAGACAGCTGCCGGCTGCTGACGTGCCTTCCTGTCAGTCATCCCGCCGGCCTGGCCGGGAACGCCGGCTCTCTGGGGGGCTCAGCGTCCTGTCGCCTCCCCCTCCATCTCTGTCCTGGGTGGAGAGGGTGTCTCAAGAGCGCCCTGCTGTCCTGGGAACCTGCGGCCAGCACGCTGACAAGGCAAGGAAAACCTCGAGACTCCAGAAGAACCGTTTGGGCACTCGGCCGCTGTTGCCAGGACCAGCTGCTGAGAAGAGGACACCCAAGTCTCCCCCTGCCATCCTCGCCCAGAGTTTCTGAACAGGAGCCCCGCCTAGGGAGCCACCCCGCCCGCACAGTCCCGCCATCCTGCTCCATGGGGCACTGGGAAACAGGAACAGGATTGGCTTCTGCCTTCCCGGTGTGTCTGGTCACAGAGGAGAAGCTTCTGGAAGCCTCCCTGTGTGCTCAGCACCCTTCTGGAGCGCCTCCCCTAAGGCCCAGAACACGCCTGTGGAATCAACTCGGGTCTCCCTGTTAGAAATGAGAACGAGGCTGGGGATCCCATGGGTCCTGCGCAGAGGGGAGACTCCGCAGCTGGCTCTGTCAGGGCTTCCACTCTGGCGCCATCCCCCTTGCTGCCCTCACGCTGCATGGGCCACCGAGAATGTGACATGGATGGATGGACTCAAGTGTTGACCCAGAGGCCAGTGTGGCTTAACTGAAGGATCAACTGAGCAGGGAACTCGGACCCAGCACAAACCCCCTAGGAACCAGGGTGAGACAGCAGGGCTCCTTGGATCAGTGCTGCACCCCGGGGGCCTGGTGCTGTCCTAGGTTTGTGACTGGTCACCCTGTGTCAGGTGGCATGTCACCCATGCCTGGCCCCTGAGATCACCCATTGCTCCCCCCTACACACAGGCACACGTGGTATCACAAGGCCACACGCGGGGCCTGGATTGTGTGGCCACACGCGGGGCCTGGAAGCCCCTGCCCCCAGATCCTGCTGCCTGGACCCTTGGCAGAGGTTCCTGAGCGATATACACCAGGGCGGTTTCCAGAATTCACCCCAGGAATGTCTGTCACAGACCAAAGTGTCAAAAATGTCATTGTCCTCTACCCCCAGGGTCCCCCCAATCTATTAAAGAAAATATAGCATGTTTCCTAGAGGAGTAACTTCTACGTCTGGCTTGTTTTTATTACTATGGCTCCAGTATAATTCCATGCACAAACCTGCCCTGAGCACCGCCCCGCGTGAAGCACCCATTAAGTACTGCAGGGCAGGCGGGGGCCGCAGCGCAAGCCTGGCCTTGAGCAGCGCCGTCTGAATGATGCGGCGAGTGTCCACACCGCTGGCCACTTGGGCCCGACATGTCCAGTAGCACACATCCCTTGCTTTGCTTTGCATGCTCATCCTCTGAAAAGGCAGCAGAATAAGGAGAAGGTGCATGGACCTGGAAGCCGGCAGGATCTGGGTTCAAATCTACTGAGCCCACTCAGAAACTGTCCCGTGGGAGTCAACACCGGGTCTCGTGTTGGTCATGAGATGTTTTTAGTACAGGAGGGTTTCAAGATGGTGGGGGAGCAGCTTTGTCAAAATCAAAGACAAGGCCACAGCAAATAGGGCCTGTGTCTACCGCCAGGTGGCCAGCTCTAAGGCTGCTAGAGTTGAGCTGTCCACCTGCTCAGGCCCTCCAGTGGGGCCGTGGGTAGAGATGGTCCCCTGCACTAAAGCACTGGATCAGTGAAGGAGGCTACATCCCCATCAGATTTTTAATTTGCATTAAACACTCTCCAGAGCCTAATCTCAAAGGCGATGTACGTACCCCAGGGTTTAAGAAGCCAAAGAATAGTTGGCTGTGTCACGGAGCACAGGCACCAGTGAGGTTCTATATAAATATTCCACTGGCCTTTTCCACACTGCTTTCTACTGTCTGCACCCTGGGCTTTGAGCGGCCTGCCTTTAGCCCTCCTTTCCTCTAAGACCTGCGATTTTTATTATGCAATTTGAGTGAACCCAGGAATATCTAGGGCCACGTGTATGTTGATGCACAGTTACCTTCTGTGTGGGCAGGGGCATTTACAGGCCTACTGTGTGCCAGGTGATTTGCAAATGAAAGTTTTTGCTATGGTGTAACTGCCCTTGCACCTGGCACTCGGGTCGACACTCAGCCATTGTCTTGGCCAGTTGAGATTCAGACCAGCCAGAGTCCCCGGCTCACCTCTGCAGACCAGTGGGTACCGGGCTCCTGATCAGGATGGGGACCTGCATCACCTGATCATTGCCTTGGGCCCTGGCCACCTTTAGACATGAAAATTCTCTGGCTTGACCTCCTGGATAAGGAAATCCAGGCAGGAGCTCAGCCAGCTGAATTTTTTTTTTTTTTAATTTGCTCTTTTTAGTTACATCTGACAGTAGAATGTATTTTGACATATCAGACATAATGGAGTATACCTTCCCATTCTTGAGGTTTTACATGCTGTGGAGTTACACTGGTCATATATTCATATATGAACATAGGAAAGTGATGTCTGATTCATTCCACTGTCTTTCCCATTCCCATCCTCCCTCCCTTCCCTCCACTCCCCCTGACCCCGTCCAATCCAGAGAACTTTCCCTTCTCCCACCTCCCTCCCCACCTATTTTGAGTCAGCATCCACATATCAGAGAGAA
Source organism: Callospermophilus lateralis (assembly GCF_048772815.1). Taxonomy (NCBI): domain Eukaryota; kingdom Metazoa; phylum Chordata; class Mammalia; order Rodentia; family Sciuridae; genus Callospermophilus; species Callospermophilus lateralis. Next base: position 10,404,634 of record NC_135318.1, read on the forward strand.
CATTTGGCCTTTGGATTTTGGGGATTGGCTTATTTCACTTGGCATGATATTCTCCAGCTCCATACAATTTACTGGAAAATTCCATAATTTCATTCTTCTTTATGGTTGAGTAATATTCCAATATGTATATATACCACATTTTTTTTTATCCATTTATCTTTTGAAAGGGCACATAGGTTGGCTCTATAATTTAGCTATTGTTAATTACGCTGCTGTAAACATTAATGTGGCCACAGCTCTGTTAGTATGCTGATTTTAAGTCCTTTGGGATATAAACTGAGGAGTGGGATAAACTGGGTCAAATGGTAGTTCTGTTCCAAGTTTTCTGTGGAATCTCCAAACTGCTTTCCAGAGTGGTTGCATCCATTTTGCAGTCCCACCAGCAATGTATGAGTGCACCTTTGTCCCCACATCCTCGCTAACATTTATTGTTGCCTGTATTCTTGATAATTGCCGTTCTGACTGGAGTGAGATGAAATTTCACTGTAGTTTTAATTTGCATTTCTCTAATTGCTAGAGATGTTGAACATTTTTTCATTTCTTGACCATATTTATTTCTTCTTCTGTGAAATGTCTGTTCAGTTCCTTAGCCTATTTTTTGATTTGTTAATTGTTATTATTATTAGTTCTGGTGTTAAGTTTTTTGAGTTCTTTATATATCCTGGAGATTATGCTCAATCTGAAGTGCAGGTGGCAAAGATTTTTTTCCCATTCTGTAGGCTCTCTCACTTCATGTACTTGATTGTTTCCTTTGCTGTGAAGAAGCTATTTAGTTTGATTCCATCTCATTTATTGATTCTTGATTTTACTTCTTGCACTTTAGGAGTCTTGTTACGGAAGTCAGTTCCTAAGCCGACATGATGGAGATTTGGGCCTACTTCTTTTTCTATTAGGTGCAAATTCTCGGTTCTAATGCCTAGGTCCTTGATCGACTTTGAGTTCTGTGCAGGGTGAGAGATAGAGGTTTAATTTCATTTTGTTACATATGGATTTCCAGTTTTGCTAGCACCATTTGTTGAAGAGGCTGTCTTTTCTCCAATGTATGTTTATGGCACCTTTGTCTAGTATGAGATACTCTATGTACATAGGTTTGTCTCCATGTGTCTTCATATCTGTTTGGTCTTCATATCTGTTTTGCTGCCAATGTTTTGTTACTAGAGCTCTGTAGTATAATTTAAGATCAGTATTGTGGTGCCTTCTGCTTCACTTTTCTTGCTGAGGATTGCTTTGGCTATTCTGAGTCTTATTTTTCCAAATGAATTTCATGACTCCAGCCAGCTGAGTTTTTAAAGCCCTCTGGGGGATTCTGAAGCATGATTAAGAACCAGCCACAAAGCAAACACTTTCTTTGAGACTTTCCAAGCTGGAGGGGCCGCTCTTTTGTTTATTCATTGTTCACTTGCTCATAGGACATCAAAAGTCCTGGGTAACACCCTAACCCAGGGCCTGGGGGTCTGGTGTGACTCTCCACTGTGCTCCCTTCCCCCATCTGTGCAATGGGCTGGTCCTGGTACCTGCTTCATGGGGTTGTGGTAAGGATCCAGGGCACTGGGGTGCTCAAAGCCATGCCCAGAACACAAGTCACATGTAACACGGAAGCTAAATAGATCATACTTCAAGTAGGCTCCAAGGTCATCTTGGATTAAATCTGATTTGAGAATAAAGTGGGACGTGCATCCTTCTGAGGCCAGGAGAGACCTCTGAAGATGTGCTGCAGAGTGTGTTCTCCTGGTACAGGTCATTATAAAGACCACGAAATAGAACTCTAACCCGCCCAGCCAGACATGGAAGGGTGGAAGTATCACAGGGCCCTGGCTGCCATGAAGCTGAGGCAGCCACAGAGGCTCCTTCTTCACCCCGATTCTTGCAATTACTCCAGAAAGATTTCAGTCATGTCTCTCAGAGTAACAGCATGGGCTTATTATGAAGGATGGGAAGGGAAAGGGGTCTCTCTCAAGGAAGAGAGTGAGTCCCCACAGGCAGCAGACAAAGTGTCCCTCCTGCCCTAGTTATTTGGGGGGGGGGGGTCCCAGGGAAGTTCCAGAGAGCTCTGTCCAGGTCCACCTTTGGACGTTTGACTGACAGCTTAGGATTCACATGGACCACCTCTGAGAGAGGGCCCTGCAGCGCTCAAAGAGTTGGAGAATTTCAGGAAATTGAATCCCCCTGTTTCTGCCTCAATTTCCTGCCCCTAATCAGTTTGTTACCCTTTGAAGGGGTTGTGACAGTTTGGTGATAAGGGAGGACCCAGGACACCTGGTGGGGTGTGACACAATCTGGAAACATTGGTTTTTCTTAAGGGGATGTAACTGTGGTGGGGCTTCTGACATACCAAGCCCCCATCTTCCAGGGGCGCACCTGTCAGATAAGGCTCCCTGTTGCTTTCAGTCACCCTTCATTGTCCTTTCCCCGCTCGCCCATTTCTGGGGTTTGAGAAAGGCATGAGCAAGGAGGCTGCCAGCCCCCCGAGAAGAATGCCCCAAGCACCTGGCAAACCAGAACCCCTGGCAGCGGGAATCCAGGCCACGGAGCAGGGGAGTGCTGCTCAGAGGTGGGGCAGAGCCAGACGGCAGGGCAGATGGACAGGCCTGGCCCCCTCCTTGGGCCTGGCCCGGCAAGGAGGCAAGCATCACTGGGATTGTTAGAAATCCCCGAAACAAGGGCGTGGAGAAGAAAAGCACAGTGGACCCCGGGCCTGGGCCCACAGCAGAGTGACTGAGGCTCTGTTAAACAAAGCCCCTACTTCCTGCTGACCAGGAGCAAAGCTGGCTGTCCGCATGCCCTCTCCTTTAGGGTACAAGATCTTCCTGTGCCCCAAAGGGACCCCACCAATGCCCTCAGTAGCCTTCCTCTCCAGGTGTGCCTTTTGGGCCCGGGAGCTGTCCTCCGCATCTGGAGACCACTGCTTGCACAGGAAAACCGACTGTGTCCCGCGGCCTCTGAAGGCCAAGGTGGGCCCAGCGCACATTCAGAAAAGGAGGACATTTCCAGGAAAGGAGGCTGTGCAGCAGGTCCTGCCCCCTGTCCCCAGCAGACCCAGTGGGTTGTTATTCAGGAAACTGGTGCTAAGAGAAGACTAGCTAGAAGACATTCATCACAAACCCACTCCAGCCCTGGCCTGTGGCTAATGGATTCCTCAGACCAAACATATGAAGGAAATCGTCCCCTTTTTGCTCATCGAAGGCGGCTCCAGGCTGGCCTTGACTTGTGGCCTCCCATTTAGGCAGCGAGCAAAACCCGCAGTTTGCCAGGAACGATGAGAGGCATAATTATCGCATGGCTTCATGAATGAATTAGGAGCAAACAAATCATTCCCCTGGTTTCCTGTCGAGTTTAAATATAAGACAGCAGGCTCAGATCAGGAGAATCGGGCAGATTTTAACTGAGGCCCGAAGAAAGGCTAAGTACCTATGTCGAAAAACAGTGAATATGTGGAAGTTAAAGAGGAAGAGGGTAGAGAAAGGCCAAGGGAGGTCAGCCGAGTAGAGGAAAGAGACCAGGGGAGGAGGCGGGGGAGGGGTGCTGGGAGGATTTGGCCAAACCACACTGTTACATTCTGTGCACATAGGAATACGTCACCACAAATCCCACCCTTATGTATGACTGTACTGCACCAATAAAAAAAAGTGGAGAAAAAAAAATTAAAAAAATAGAAAGATAAAGAAAATAGGGGCAAAATGTGTGTTTTCAGACTCCAAATAGCCAGCTGCAGAACTGAGACCCTCCTTGTGCCCCCCTCCGTCCATTCCGTGTGGGGAGCAGGATGGGTGTGATACGCCCAGATATGCTCCTTCACCACTGGAAACCAGACTGGGGGGAAAAGACTCCCACATGAGACGATCAGAAAACAACCGAATATTCACCAGAATGTTCCACCCCTGGCCAGCCAGGATGACCGGCTCTGTTGGTAAACCCTGACCCACAGCAGTTCCCTGCAGTTCCCAAGTGCCGGGGTCCCCGGGGCAGTCCTTCACCAGAAGTCCCACCTGATAAGGAGACAGGGTCATCCAAGGGACTCCTGGGGCCTCTGCAGCAGGAGCAGGGTGGGGAGAGCAGCCAGCCCACCCTCTAGACACTCGGGGGTCTGCACAAGCTTCCAGGAGAGGGAAGACGTGACCTGAATTTTGGAGAAAGATACAGAAATATGAAGTAAGGGGAGGCCCATCCAGGCCCAGGCAGCACCTGTGTGAAGTCCAGGAATGGGGACATGCTCAGGTGAGGGTGGGCAGCAATCATCGCTGGTGACTCCCTGGACAAGGGTACTCAACGCAGCCTTGAACACCAGACAGAATCAGCCCGGGGAGATGGCACCGGCCTAGGGCGGCCCTCAGCCTGGCACCACAGCTGGAGGCTCTCTCCAATGAGCCTCTGGCTTTAAACTCAAGCCAAGGCCCTGCAGTTCCATGGGGGATCAGTGACCAAAACCCTGGCTCACACCCAACTCCAGCTTCAAATAGATCCAAAGAAGCCTAAAATCCTGGCCTCATTACAAGGAGTCAGAAAATATATAGAAAATAAAGATTTTTAGAAAATAGAACCTGCAGACTAGAGATTGGAGATTTCCTTGTTTTATCTAAATTCGCAGCTTAGAGATTTATTTCTTTATCTAAATTCACAGAAACCAGATAAAATGACTAAGGGAGAATCCATTGCTTGATCCTTCCACATTCAGAAAGAAGAAGCCATTAACGACCCAGATCTTTACTTCCTGCAATCCAGTTTCTTGAGCACAGATGGTGTTTTGGTTTCTGGCTGGGGTGGTTGTTTGGGTGGGTAGCTCCGTGTCAGAAAGTTGCAGTGAGTTTGTTCCACACCTCACCTGCTCCAGGAAGCCTTCCCGCCCTGCCCAGGGCCTGCTCTCCGTTAGGGCCATCACACGGTTAACCCCCACAGGCTTTAACCCTAGAAGCCCCAACTCTGTCACTCATCTGACTTTGCTGGAGGTGTCCCGGGGCTCTCTCAGAGCAAAGCCAGCCAAGCTCACTGCCCAGAGAGCTGGGAGGACTCCCTGGGGGTTGACCACACAGTGAACATGGAGTTCACCTCCTCCCACAGAGGGGTGGGTGGCTGAAGGGGAAGGGGGAGGGAGCTCAGGGCTTGCAGTGGTGCCAGACAAGAACAATGGGACAGAATAACGGAAAGAGAGTCCGGGAGGCTGGACTCAGGCCTGGCTCCTCCCCTGACAGGCTGCCTGGCCCTGGGCAAGGCGAGTGGCACTTGGAGTCTGAGTGTCCCCTGCTCCTTCTTGGCAGCAGGCCATTTGGGGTAGGGCTGGCATTCAGTGGGAGCAGGGCACATCTCCCAGGGCCTCCAAGTTCTCCAACAGGAAGTCTTCTCAGGAGCAAGGCAGACAGGAGGGCGGACAGCAGGGGACAGGTGGGTGGAGGGGAGGTTCTAGGCTCCCTCGGGTCACATGCCATGATGCTTGGGGGACACCACCAGGGTTTTCAGAGCCACTGCAGGAAATAAAAGAGGAGAAGGATTTCCAAAATTGGGGTAGACAGAAATCCAGGAACTCCAGCCCAGTTATACTGATGTCAGTTCCTGGCGAAAATCTTCCAGTGGCGACTCACCAAACTGTAGTCAGGACTGTCCAGGATGCGACATTCCCAACTCACCTCAGAAATGTGCTGGCAGCAGATGAAGGCCTGAGCCCGGCAAGATGAGAGGAAGAGGGGGCAGAAGGGCCTGTGATGAGGTGCAGGCTCCTTAGAAGGTGGCCGCTGTACTCTGTGGGATCCCGCAGGGGGCACCAGGTCCCATGATTAGGCTGCCCAGGGAGCCAGATTTTGCCTCTGTGTTCAATGGAGATACTCACCACTCAGTGAGTTTCTTCCAGAGCTCCATCACTAGATTTATTAAAAACATGAGCATTAACCTCTGCCTACCTGGCTCTAGAATCCAGTTGAACCAGTTCCCTCCAGGTTAAGAGTTCGGAAAGGTGTCGCCCCTTGCAGAGCATGGGCTTGAAATGGGGCTCCATGCTGTATGTCACGGGCACCTGATAGAAAGGCCAAGGGCGAGAAGACCCGAACAGAAGGATGTACGTGAACTTCTGCGCACCCCTGGGGAATGCACTTCTCTAAGGCCTGACATCCTTCTATGTAAACTGAAGATAATTCTTTACTCGGAAGTTCTGAGTTACAGGGATGTTGTAAGTAATAAATTAAATGAGATAATGTCCATGAAAGCATTTTCTAAACTCAAAAGTGCTGTTCTAATGTGTGTTATCATTAAGATTTTAGGAGCTTGGAAATAAAAGTCTCTTGAGGCTAGTAGGACTCGGTGCACACTGTAGTATTCTATGCTGGCACTGAAACCTGGGTAGAAATAAAGTGCTGGGAAGCAAATCACGCCAGCCCTGGCACGCCCAGTGCAGATCAGCAAACTCCTTGCTCCGTCGTAATGTCTATTTTAGAGCATAAAGGCTGGGCCAGAGTGTCTGCTTGGAAGTTGGCACATTTGCACTTTGGCTTATTCCAGGTTTGAAAAATGATCTATTGGGTCGTCTCTAGGTCCAGAGACAGCTGATGAAATTCCACACCTAATTAAAGAAGTTGACAGATAGAAATGAGTTTCATTACATTAAATCCCAGCTCACTGCTGGCCTTGGAGTGAGGTCACTGGGGCCTGTGGGGACAATGACGCTCCAGAGGACAGGGGTGCTTTCTTCTTGGTTCTTCTTGGCACTTCTTGGAGGGCTGCAGAGACACTAGCGGTTTGAGGACTATATCTTTGCTGTGACTTTTAGCTGTGTGGCCTCTTGGTTCTGGCCAGATCTCCAACTGGAAAAATGTCACTTCTGGGTGTCAGGAAGCATGGTTTCATTTTATTCGAGTTTACTGTGCACCTTCTGCTCACTCATATGATTCAGTTCAGCAAGGGTTTGTTGAGAAACTGCCCTGGGCCGCAAGCCTTTTGTCTCCATTGTGGATAAGAGCTGGGCCCTGCCTTGTCTGGACAAAGGAGCTAAATAACCACCCCTGACCTCCAGCTGCCCCTGCACCTACTACCTCAGTCCTTAGGCTCCAGCATGCACCCAGGGACACAGTTCTAGAATGGTTACCCCAGAATGTGAGTTCTAGAGAAAAATACATCTGTCAAGTCCCTAAAAGGGTGCCTGGCACACAGCAGGCACTGGGTAAATCCTCACTACTTCCCTTCCATCTCTGGGCAGAACATTTTCCCCCCAAGGAAGTGAGAACTCATTTGTAGAAGTGCTGGTGTGTAACATGCCAGGAAGAAGTGCGTAGAGGACTTAAGTGGGACAGATTCTGCTTGCCATGGAATTCAACTTGGGGGCCATTTCCAAGGCCACCACACTTGCCCGGAAGACACCTCCTTCTCCCAGCTTAGCCTCGTCTCCTCCCAGAGGGACTGGCATCACGGCTTGGTGAACAACTAGAAGCCCTCTTTAGACTTGGGGACAGATGGTGTCCAGTAGGGGCTTTGAAAAGCAGAGCCACCGACTTCCAACAGGGCTGTGTCTGGGACGCTGCCTTTCACCAGGCAGTATTTCTAGACATAGTAAATCTTCTCCCTCTTCCTGCAGAAGTAATTGGCGCTCGCGCATAGCACTGCCTGTTGGAAAAGTGTCACCCGTTTCCCTGGTCCCTTCCCACCGCGTGAGCACTCCTGCAGGATGGCTGTGGTGCCCAGATGGTGTGTGAGGAGCATTCCACGGCAGCTCAATGCTGCTTTCCTGCCAGGACACACAGACGTTCTTGTTTCACAATGGAAAGGTGAGTGTCTGAATGAGGCAGAACCCAGGGTAATAAAAGCCCCTTTTATTTCAGTCTCTTTCACAGCAGTGGGTTTTATTCTGAGTCTCACTGGAAGCTTGACAGGCATAAAAAGCAACAATTTCCGGCCCCCCAAATGTTGCCTTCTGAGCTCTTTTGTTTCCTGAACTGCGCAGCCTGGGAAGAGAAGGCTGCTCCACGGGGAGGCAGGGAGCCCGAGAACAGGTCATTGTTTGTACTGCCACCAGGAACAGTAGCTCTGTGGGGCCCCATCCAAAAAGCAGGTGGGGAGATGCACCTTTTCCCTGAGGGCAGGTGACAGCCACCCCACACAGAGGTGCAGGTTGGCTTCACGAAGTTTGTTTCTCTTTTCCTCTGATCATCGGTGTGGATGATCAAAGATGGAAAAAGCCATCTTTGTCCATTCAGGCTGCTACAATAAAATGCTGAGACTGGGTGATTTGTACCCAATATGATTCATTGCTCATAGGTCTGGAGGCAGGGAAGCCCGAGATGGAGGCACCAGCAGGCTGAGCGTCTGGGGAAGGTCCGCTCCTCACAGAGGACGCCTTCTTGCTGTGCCCTCATGTGCGAAGCTGGGAGCAAGCTCCCCTTCCAAGTGCACTAATCCTATTCATGAGGCTCCACCCTTGTGACCTCCCAAAGGCCCTGCCCCCTAAGACATCACCTGGAGGGGCAGGTATAAATTTTGGAAGGATGCCAACTTTCAGACCACAGCCAAAGTGAGCCTGTTCTAGCAACCGAGTTCAAGTCCACAAGTACTATTGCTGCCTTTCTCATCACAGGCTTGTGCTAGGCACAGAGTGGTGAATGTAAGACACGGTGCCTTCATGTCTTGATTCCAGGCACTTTTATCCTCTCCCAAGAGGTGCTGACTCAGTGTTGCTTAACCTTTCCTGAGTACTCATGGTTTGGATATGAAGTGTCCCCCCAAAGCTCCTGTGTTAATGCAGGGATGTTTGGAGGTGAAATGATTGGTGTGTGAGAGCCGTAACCCAATTAGTCCATCCGAGTCTGATAGGCTGACTGGATGGTAGGTGGAATGAGGCTGGAGAAAGGGGTCCCTGGGGGCAGGCCTGGAAGGGTGCATACTCCCTGCGGCCCCTTTCCCCTCTCTCTGCGTCCTGGCTGCCATGAAGCAGCACAACTCACCACTCCCTGCCATTGTGATGTCCAGCGTCACCTAGGACCCAAGCAATGGAGTCAGCCATCTGTGGACTACGACCTCTGAAACTGTGAACCAAATAAACTTCCTCCTCTAAGTTGTTCTTGTCAGATATTTTGCTCACAGCGACGCAAAGCTAACTAAAGTGCAGAGAAAGCTTCCGGCACCTTCTTTATGCTCACTGTCTCCACAACCTCCGGCCCCACCATATGTACCCAGTAATTTTGCATGTGATTTCACGGATTTGTAGGTCCCCATGACCCATGCACACAAACCCAGGGGGCCAGTGGCCCATCAAGAGAATTAGAGCCCAACCCAGAAAGCAACCTCCCTGTGCAGCTCCCTCCTCTTGTAACCCGCTGTGGCAAAGCTGCACCCATCCACCTCTCCCACAGCCACCAACCCCAGGACTGAGTGGTGAGTCTGTGCCAGGGTATGCCCTAGGAGCCACCCAGTGACTCTGCTTCATTCATCTCGCCCACTGAGTGGAGGGCAGAACCACAGGGCACCTTACGAGGAGCCTCATCTGCAACTCTCCAAAGGAGGATCCTCACAAACACAGAGCCGGCCCTGGCACTGCCTGGCACAGAGCCCTCTACAGCACCCACAGCCTGCTGCTTGTTAGGGGGCATCACTGGCCCTCTCTTCCCTCTGGCTTCTCTGTAAGTCGAGGATCATGTTTTGAGAATCCAAGGTTAAGAACGAGCTTCTTAAACTGGAGAGTGTGTTTAAAGCAGAATAGGAGTAATCCTCCTCAAAGTTAATGCTGACCCCCAGGCACTTTGCCTGCCCAGGGCTTGGGCGGACAGTGCCCACAGGAAGCTGGGGAACTGTCTGGACCTCACGCCCCCCACTCTCTGCCCTGAGCAATAGCACTGATCCCCGTAACCTGGGGTGACCCAGCTCAAGGCCTCCACCCAGACAGGAGCCCTGAAGCAGGCAGCAGTTGCCCCTTCTGACAGGTCTTCTGGCCCCACAACTCACCGGCCATGGTCAACAGCCAGCCCAGTGCTAACAGGCCCGGGCCAGGAAGAGCAGGGCGTTGCCATGGCAACTCCCACAGGTGTTCCTGGAAGGAATGACAAGGCCAAGGCTTGCTTTTCTCTCCCTTCCAGCAAGTCTAAAATTGAAAAAGGCCACGAGGTGAGAGGTCTCTTAATGCCAGCAGAGACAGCTAGGAAATGGCAGCGCTGAGACAGCCCCTCGTCTGCTCTGTCCTACACCAGGCTGCCGCTCAGCCAGCATCAGACCTGGAGGAAATCCTTCCTGCTGTCCAAGCCTGCCACGCCCCCTGCTCGGGGCCTTCACTGCCTCCTTCCCTGACGCTGTCTCAAGAGGATTTAGATCAGCTGCGGCGCCCCGGTCACTGACTCCTCTCTTGCTGCTTCTGCAAGCCCTGCAGAGCCAGTTGGTAAAGAGTAAGAGACTCATGATTGGCGTGTGAGAGCCATAACCCAATCAGTCCATCCGAGTCTGATAGTGTCCCCTCAGGCTGCTGCACCCTGTTCTTCTGTGGTTGGTTATGGGAGTAAGATCACCCCCTGTGGCCCTTCCACGGGTGGCACTGGCCAGTGGCATCCACCTTTCTCCTACCTCTCAACCCACTAAGCCCTGGTATTTGGTCATCACCATGTCCTTCTCTCAGGGGACCCTCTGTCCCTCTGCTTCTCAGACTCTAAGGCCTCCACTGTCCAGGAGAGGCTTGGAAGGGGCTCCAGCTTATGGAGGACTTGGGCTTGCGGGTAGAGATGGGTACCTTTCTCCATCCCTAAACATACCCTGTGGCAGCCTTAGACCTACATGGAATGCCAGAGAATCAGGGCCTCTGACAAGCAGGAGAGACTGAGGTTCAGGGAACTCGGTCACTCGCAGGCTGGTGATTTAACCTCTGTGCTTCAGCCTCCTCATCTGAAAATGGAGAACTGAAAACACCCACCTCACAGAATTATTGTAACTTTAAATGAGGTGGTGCACAGAGTTCAGCGCAACTGAACTGTCCAGGAGTCTAACTAACCTGGAGCCCATCCCAGGCACTCACTATCATAACCAAAGAATCACAAAGGAGGGGAAGTCACACTCATAATCCTAACCAGGGAAGGGTACTGTCCCCTGTCACAGACTTTAGAATGGACCACATTAAGGAAGGTCCTACTGAGTGACTCAGCTCTGCCTCCTGAGAATTCAGCACATTATCCCTGGCAGAGGATCCTGGCCGAATCTCATTAACCTCTCCAAAGTAGCAGACTGAGGGCTGTAGGTGTGGGCTCTTCCCCAGCTGTAGGCCATGTGAGGAGGTGGTCTCAGAAACGTCGGGAAATACCCACCATAGAGGCCACTAATCAATAAAACTTTTTCAAAACCTACTGTGGGCTGTTAGAAATGAATGCGAATGGGTCTATGACAACCAATGCTATTAATAAATCAAAAGTGACTTTTCAACTGTCAAAAAGCTGCTGACAAAACTCAGTTTGTCTAATCAAAAAGAATGTTCTAATGCTCAAAGTTGAAATGATAAACTATACCACCAAAGATACAGAATAATACCTTTGCAAAGTTTTATTTGTTTTCAATGTCAAGAAACAGAGAATTTTTAAATAAAATACTGATTTCCACAATAGAGTGAAGAAAGAGAAAATGTGAACCACCCAATCACCATGAGAACAATGGAACAATCATCAAGGAATTCACTCCGCAAAGGAGAGGGTCCAGTGGTTTTGAATGAGTTCTTTCACACTTTCTAGATTCAGGATATAATTCCGACTACTCATATTAGAGTAGCTAATTTAAAGCATTAGAAAGTGCATTTCAAGTTATAAAGCTTGATTTAGCCAATGCAAAATATCAGCTTGATAAAGAGACCAAGTATGTGAACAAACCAACCTCATTAATTATGGAAAAATGTAAAACTGTTACATAGAATATGGTGGCTGCATCCAGTGATGTAGTGAACAAATGATTCACTCTGTCGTCTAAACCTTATTTGAGAAATGCAAAAATTTGATATTATACAAGAAATGCAAAGGTAGTGTTAGGAGAGGTACAAATTTAATTAATCTAGATTTGTCAAATCAGAAAATGAATAAGATTTCCCATGGTGAAAACATGTTTGATAAAATTCAACATGCAACCTTTGATTTTGTTTCTGAGTGCTTTTCTAGGAATGGAAGTCCCCTCTCTCAGTGAAAGAAACACCCAAACCCTGTCCCAAGCCAACAGCCTGCTCCTGGGCTCACTTCAAGGACAGGGAAGATCCCTCTGGGCTAGCTAGCTCCTGGCTGGTCTGGGTTGCTCGTTTTCCACCCACACTGTCACCTGCCCACTCCTCTCTAAGTCCTTCTTTTTGCACCCTAACTTAATTGGTCTGCAGATTAGAGCCCACCTTTTCCAGTGAGTCTTCAAGACCAGGGTTTACAGCAGTCATCAGCCTCAAGAGACAGTCAAGAGTGCTGCCGGACCATAGGCTTTGTTCCCAGAGTTCCATTCAAGGTGGGAACTCCCTCTGCTAGGGGCCTGCAAGTTCACCTGCTCAGCTCTCTTTGTGGATTGAATATGGCTTCATTAGGGCACATGCTATGCAGAGCCAGAATGCTTTCCTTTGCAGAGCTTCTCATACAAGTCTATGTTCTGAAATAGCTGAAGATTGTAACCCACAAGGTGCTGATGCTGACCATTGCTCAAAAAGTGGCACTGTAGTACTTTCATGTGCTGGAATGATACTTGGCCTCAAAAGAAAGAAAATGATGACATATTCTAAAACCTTGAGGACATTATGTGCACTAAGTAACCAAGGCAGATACTGCATGGATCCACTTATAGAGGGTCTAAAGAGCAGCCAAGTTCACAGAGGCAGAGTTAAATGGTGGTTGCTTGGGACTAGGGAGGTGAAAATGGGAAATTGCTTAGTGGGTACAAAGTTTTAGTTTGACAACATGAGAATGGTCTGAAGATGGATTCCACAATGTGAATGGACTTAAAACTACTGAACTGTACACTTAGAAATGGTTAAAGTGTTAAATGTTATTATGCACTTTAACACACACACACACACACACACTGCTTGAAACATGGAAATACAACAGGGGGTAGGATGTAGGAAACCCATAAGATCCAGATCTCATTTCTGCTGATTCCTAGCTACATGATTGGGGGTACTGCTTAACCTTTGTTAACCTTTGTTTGTAACCTTTGCTCTACAAAATAATCTACAATAGGATTATTGTGATAAAATAAAGTAATCTACAATAGGATTATTGTGAAGGGTTTGCAAGTTACATTAAAGTAGCCACCAACCCAAACGTGACATAGAAGGCATCCACTGTCATCCTGAAGGGGTTTCCTTGTAGGCCAGCTCCTATCCAAGCAGAGTTTGGAAAGACTAAACTGACACACACTCACCAACTGTGTGAGGTCACCTGGACCTAGCAGCTTTCTCCTGAATGGGAACACCTCCTTCTCCAGGTCAGGATGATCAAACTTCCTCTTTAATACGAAGTTAACATGAAACAGCTCAGTGAACTATGAGATCCTGCATACATTTTGGGTTCTCTGTTCTACACAGAGAGATGCTGGTTGTGACCTCTGGCTGTGGTCAATCCCCATGTCAAAGTGCATAGCAGGGCACATGAAGCCAGAATTCCCCAGGAGCATAGAGCCAGCAGTGCAGGAGCTGGGCTTTGGAATCAGACTGGCATGAATTCAAATCCTGACTCTACCTCCTGGGGAGACCCTGGCAAGTTTATAAACCCCTCTAAGTTGGTTTTCTCATATACAAAGGGGGATGAGATCTGTTTTCCTTGCTGGAGTGACTCATGGCTATTATTAACGTATGAGACTTGCACACATACAGGTGTTAAATATGTTGTACCTTACATTATTTTCGTTGTTAGTGCCAGCAAAGTACAAAATGACCTCTGGTTAAAGCAGAGGAGTAATAATAAATGAGCTACAAATGAGTTAACCAAATGGTGGGAAGATGTCTTTTTCCATCTCCGGGCACAGGTAGACTGTAAACAGTAGGACTCAGGTAGGTAAGGGAGCTGAGCCTGGTATGAGCCTCCTGAGACTGGTGCTATGGAAGACGGCTTCAAGTATTCACAGGGGTTCACTTTTTCCTGGGGGAGAAGCTGGCTGAGGTCATGGGGCACTTCTGTCCCAGCAGAAGGGCAGCGTCCATGCCAGAGCCTGAGCCACTAAACTATAGCCCTGCCACAGGAAGGGGGACCTCGAAGTGGCAGAAGAAGTCCATCCTGCTCCACCCTGGCAACTCTTCTCCTGCATCGGGATGTCTACTGTCTGCCCAAGTCTCCTGGTTTGCAAATGGAGTGGCTGTCCTATTCTGGAAAGACAGAACTCTGATCTCTGCCAGCTCACTGTAACAGGACTCCTTGACAAAACAGGTGCTGAGGTAAAGACACACAGAGCACAAGCGGGAGATTGGGGGGCTGGAGATATAACTCAGTGGTACAGCACTTGCCTCGCGTGTACAAAAACGTGGGTTTAATCCCCAGGACCACAGAAAAAAAAAACAAAAGAGGGATCAGAGTTGGAGTAGGGGCAAGGATCTCAAGGACCTTGTGGTTAGGATGTCACTATAGAATTTTAGAATCTATTCCTTGGCGTACTTTGTGGGATGGTGAAGGTCAATGCCGCAACCACTTTCTTCCAATTTCCCTCTTCTCAAGCTGCTCGTCACCCTACATGTCCTCACCCTCTTCTCTCTCTGGCATAGGAGGAAGCTCTCCCACCCATCTGGGCCTCACAGTGCGGGAGATGTGGCAGGCAACAGAGAGTCAGGAAGCAAGTTGCCCAAGGTCATATATTAGCCAGGCTGGCTTCAAACCCACACGCCTGCCTTCAGTCCAGTGCTTTCTCTTAACTGCATTGCTCAGAGGCACTCTGTTAGCAGTAACCCTTAGCCTGCCTGACACAGTGGTTGGCAGGCTAGGATTACTGCCAGCAGAGTGGAAGCTCCAGTCTGCCCCTTCCCCTTCTCTAGTTAAGCATCAGAATGGCCCTGGCTTCAGAACCCATCAGGGCTCTCCAAATCACATGCCCTCTTGCTTCTCTCTCCACCTGACCACTGAGGGCTCTGGTTTCTGAAATTTGCCTCTTGAGCCTGCAGGCAGCTTTCCAGAATTCTGACAGTCACTGGGGGAGAGAAACTCATGCTCCAGGAGTCGGACAGCAGCATTTGTTTTTCATTTTGCTCTCAATAGCTTGATGAGCACAATTCCTGTCTGTTGCTGTGAGCAGGATGCAAAGCTCTAGCTCTCAGGCCGGCAATGTCTGTCTCAAATCTAAGAGCTCTGTGTTCTCTGGAACAAGGGGAAAGCCAGGCTTCCTTCTCGAATCTCCCACTGCTGGCGGAGAGAAAACTCATGATATGGTACTCAAACAAGAAGCCTCCTTTTCTTCCTTTCAAGCTCTGGAACACTCCTAAGTCTATCTTCCTATTTTCACACTGTAGAAGCCATCTTCAATTTACAATGAGGCTGCAGTTATTAAGAGATACTGAATCCCCAGCTGTTGGCACTAAATGAGAGTAGGGAGCACTGAGTTTATAGTTAACTTGAGAAAAATGCAGCTCTCTCCAAAGAATAGGGTGAGCTTGCATTTGAATGCTCTCCTGCTACATTTATCATAATGAGTTTTCTTTCCAAAAAGGTCCAGTGTAAAAGGCAAGGGGGAAACTTTACACACCTGGCATCACAGAGCTGCTACCCTTCAGACTCGGGAGACCCAGCTAACTCTGCAGGCAACAACCTCAAGGCAAGATCTAAATTTAGCTTCAGGTTAAACAGGGACTTTTCCTACCTTTTAAAAAATAGTATCCCTTCTTTTCAAAGCCAGCTACACCACCCTGTTGCCTCAATGAAAGGCCAAGTGGGCAGATACATGGCTGACAAGAGAGGAGGTGCCAATGATGCAAGGCCACCTGGCCATCACTTGGGTCCTACCCGAAGTTCTGGTTTAACTGATCAGGGTGGGGGTAGGGGCAAGGGTCTCAAGGATTCAGACCTTGTGGTTATAAGTTCTGCATGGGGGGGTTCTGAATAAGTCATCGGAATCACGGTCACTATTGGTCCAGGAGACCTTCAAAGTGGCTATCAATACTTTAGAAATCTTTGACCTGTTCTTATTTTAATAAGTTAATGATGCCAATGGAGTAACTGACTACTGAGAATGTTATAGTAGTCACATGTACACTTGCCTTCTGTCTGGGGAGTCTGGCATACTAGGGCAGGTCTGAATGGAGGGTCCATGGTAGTCTAACACAAGGGGTGTCTGGGCACTGCAGTGCCACAACTCTGGAACAGAGAAGATAAGTGTGCCCCACCTTTAGGAAGACCGTGACATTGGCAAACAGTTGGGAAGAGCCAAAGGGGATGTCATGGCTCCCTCCGCCACAGTGTTATCACCAATTCTTGAAAAGATTGGAGGGGTGGGAAACAGATCAAAGTGTCATTCAAATATCCTCCAGAAACTCATCCAGGTTCAGTAGAGGGACCCAGATGCTCTGTGAGAACTGAAGTTATTACCACTGGATTGTGGTCAAGGGTTAGCTTCTGAACCAATCCCAAGCTTATATCGTGGTCCCATTACTTACTAGTTTTGTGACCTTGAGCAATTTTTTTTTATTAGTAGTAAATTTGCTAAGGCATTATCAGCCCTATTTATGGATGAGCCTTATTTATCCAAGTGACCTGCCAGAAGTTCTCACACTGTTTACACCTAGGCTGATGCCAAAGGCTCATTCTCTACACCAGCTCACTCTCAGGTCTGCTTCCCAGGAAGTCAAACTATAGAACTGGAGGGTGAGGTCGGTCCTTCTTTCTTGCACTGCTTTGTTTTCCAAGATAAAGATCTGGGATAACTGATAGAGACATTTTTACAATAAAGACAAGGTATCATCTTACTTCCTCATCAGGGTTGACATTCTAAATACCAACACAACTCTGTGTTCTGGAGTGTTTACTCAATTGGTATGAATCTGGAGGGAATTTCTCCCTTTTTGTTCTTTTATTCCCCATAGAAACTGCTTAAACAAACATGGAGAATTTGGTCTCTGAAAGGCAAGGAAACAGACAAAGCAACACAGTTTCTCTGAGGGAATCCCTTCCTTTTACGGGTTGCAGAGCAGGTGGCTGGTGACTAGACACCTCTACTTCAGTCGTCTCTGATCAAGTCACTTAGGCCCTCTGGGCCTCAGTTTATTAATCAACAGTGTATTGCACTGAATAATTTCTAGACCTTTAATACTGCAAGTGGAAGCAAGAGTCTTAAAAATAGACTGTCAGAACAGCCTTCCCTGTAAGGAACTGCATGTTTTCGTTCACCTGAATTAATAGCTGTGGGGCCGGACAAAGCCCATCCCCAGTAAGCTCATCCCACTTCCTGGATCAGTGCCGCTGGCACAGCTGCTGCCAACATGCTCAGGTGGCATTTCTGGACTCCTGTTTCTGTGTGGACAGATGTTACCTAGTTTGGGACAAATGTGTTGTCCCCTTTCTTCTGAAGTAGTTCAGAGGCTTATAAGGTGCCAAAGTTTAAACAAGGAACTCAACCCTGGGCTAGATAAGCAGCAGAAGGTGGTGAGTGAGCCACTGTGCAATCTCCTTCCAAGGTGGCCAGATCTTCGCCAGAGGACTCTGCAGCTACATCTAGAGGAGAAGTGAGTGGAAGTCTATGGTGAGGCAGATGCCAGGCAAAGTGATGTTATTCTCAGAGGGTGAAGCTGGACAGGTGTGTGCACGGTGGAGGTGGGAGCCTGTGGGGTGAGGTGTGGAGACCGCTGCCCTGACATGCGGGATGGCAGAGCCCCATAGAGAGCCCCGTTACATCCAGGCTGTGGCTTTGACAGAGCAATATGGAAACTGATCAGGGGGAGCTCCCGTATCGCCTAAACTTATTTAAAATTATTCTTCATGACAAAGGATTATCTTATATAATATCACCTCATCTTCCTAGTCTGAACCTTCGTCTAAATTATTTCCTTGAGGGTAAGGGCAGGAGACGATGGTTCCTTGTCTGGATGGATGCCTCAGGTGGGCACTAGT
The DNA here is from genome assembly GCF_048772815.1 of Callospermophilus lateralis. NCBI lineage: Eukaryota > Metazoa > Chordata > Mammalia > Rodentia > Sciuridae > Callospermophilus > Callospermophilus lateralis. The sequence goes on from NC_135318.1 coordinate 10,422,618, forward strand.
CACTGTGCAGGTGTGGGTGCCCCTTCTCCCACCCGCCACTTTGGCTACTGCTGAGGCTTGGGATTGGTGTGAGATTCATCAGACCACCCAGAGCCCTGACATCCAGTGCACACTTTGGCAGGGGAAGCGAATGCCAGCAAGTGATACCTCAGGGTCCTTATTCTACATAGAGGAAGCAGCCCTTCTGTGGTTACATGGACCTGAAAATGTGTCATCCTAACATGTTGATGCTCACAAACCGTGGAGGTCCTAGCCTCCTCACATGCTGACCTTGTTCTGGCCGTGGCCTTTCAGTCAAAATTCCTTGTAACAGCAGCTAGGGGCAGCAGAGCTCACACTTCTTGGGCCCCCCCGTTTATCTGACAGAAACTCACCCACACAACCTCGCATGAAACTCAACAACTTTGTGGGATAAATAACCCTATTCTTACACATGACAGACTAAAGGTTCGGAGAGGTAGAACACTTTGCCCAAGGTCACAGAACCAACCAGCCTTGAATCCATGTCCATTCTTCCTCCATCCGTGGCACCTGATCCCAACAGTGGCCGCTCCTCAGCCTCGCTCCCTTTCTCATGCAACCCACCGCCATGGTCAACTTCCTGAACCACAGTTTTAGATACCTTGCTAAAGGCATTCTACCCAGGAAAAGGTAGCTTACAAAAAAAAAAAAAAAAAGGAAAAAAGAGGCAGTCAATAGGAGACGATGTTGATCACTTAGCAGAACAAAGAAAAAAGGTTAAAATGGCAGGCTGGTCACCATTTATATACAGCTTTATTTGAAATTTGTTGACATCACTGAGACAATCAGGTGTTGCTCATGTTGCCCTGGGAACAGTGCTCAGCTCTGATGTTCTCTGTCCCCAGAGGAGGACCAGGGAAGGCGTGTTACATCCAGTGCTGCCCGGCACCAAGGGCTGTGCTGAAAGTTCTCAGGGCTGGATGAGTCCCCCTGGCGGCCAGGAGGAGAGAGCCCGCTTCAGCTTCGTGGCCGGCCTGCCACAGGTGTTTAGCCTGCTCCTCCGCATCCCAGTGCCCTTGCTGGAGGTGGCGGATGAGGTGTGGATAGAAGGGAGTGGAGACACACTTCACCAACAGTCCAGCGTCCAGGAGCAGGGAAAGAAGCTCTTGGTCACAGTTGGAGACATTCACCTTCAAAAAAGACGACAGCAGAATGTGAGTGGGCATGCGGAACCTCTCCCCGCAGAGCCTTGCCCGCTCCACTGGGCCACTCCGCTTCCTTTTGCCTTCACGGTTATACTACCTTTGCCTGGGCTTAACAGCACCTGCTCCAAGAGATGCACATAGGACAGAACATCTCGGAGGTCACAGAGGGGGGGATGATGGACATGGTTTCCTTTCAACTTAAGGAGACATTACCACACACCAAGAACCCTGCTTGACTCATTGCTACATCAGCATATACTGAGTGCCAAAAGCTGTGCTAAATATTGCACAAACATCACCTCTCTGAGTCCTCCCAATCCGACCCCGTGAAACTGGCACTTTTCCTTGTCAGTTTTACACATAAGGAATTTAGGTGTTAAGCCTGTGCTCTGGACACCCACGCTGACCATCTCATGTGTACTCCCATCAGGGCTACATTTGTTCACCCAATTCTCTTAATGAGTATAGATCTACATGAAAATAATCTTTTCAGAACAAGACCTTTTCTCTACCACATCAAGAATCCATCTTGCAACCCAATGACATGAACAGGACATCCAATAGGGGGTTTTAAACTGTTCTTGCTCTAAGAAGCCCTTTTCAACCTACTTTTTAAGTAAGTGTTCAGAGGCTCTGTGGCCACACTAGCTCTCTCCCTGGTCTTATCTTCTTAATCTACATGTAGTTTTCCACAGCTTTGATAATTAGTTTGTATTTTTCTGTTTTATATTATTGTCCATATTTTTGTAAGAAATGAAGTTTCTTACCCATATCAGAAATTCTCATTTACACTAGTGTCACAAAACAGCCTCGTGACAGGCTTTTCTTAATGTTTCCGTTTTAATTAATTTTGACTGTAGGAACCTCAAAAATGATATGGCATTTCAAAACCAATTAACTAATGTGTAGGCCAACTATACTATAAAACCATATACAATGTGCTCTTCCTGCATCTGTTGTCCCAGAAGGCAAGGCCTGAAGATGAGCAGACTGATTGCTGCAAGACTTAAGTACAAGGACAAGTTATCACCCACCATACACAGTGTCTTCTCTACAACCTAGGGAACATTCCACTCCAGCCCACATCAGCTCCAATGACACTTTCATGATGACATTTTCTTTTGGCCAAGCTCCAGGTTTTAGTCATAATGAATACCTTAGTCTGTTAAATACAATTCTGTTTTGGTTACATTTTGTTTATAGGAGTTTCACATTTTTATATTATCAGAAAAGAATCTATTGCTTTATGACTTTTTCTGTTACTTTAAAGCACAAGTTGTAATTCTTCAAAGGAACTGATTATATATATATATTTCAGTTATACTAACATGTACATTAACATGTAAAAATACATATGTATTTTTTCTGACTTTTAAGTGGTTAACTCAAACTAATCAGGAGTTGACTTTGGTATATGATCTGTGGAAAACCACATGTCCTTAACGTTGGATTAACTGGTGCTTTAAGGGCTGGAGGGAGACAACACAGCCTGTCATTTTTGGACTCTGTTTGGAAGTTTAAGTACGAGACAAGTCCAGAAGGATTAGTTGATTTAATTCCCCTGATCAAATAAACCCTGAATTAGAGTGAGAGACAGTTTGGTAGTGTGAAAAGACAGACTTTTGATCCTGGTTCCTTTGCTGAACTGCTGTGTGGCCTTGTTAAGGACAATCTCTCTGGGTCCAGTCTCCACATGAGAAAATAGACTGATGGTAAGGCTCAGAGATAAGAGGCACTTTTAAGTGCCTAGCACAATGCCTGGGGCAGAGCTCCATCTCAGTAAATAGCTGAAGTTATTACAGTCAAACCAACCAGGAATGAAGGCTGTTCTGAAGGGGTAAGGATTTGTAAATCACAAGACGAGGAATCGCTGGCCATCTCTGTTAGAGATGTTAGGGTTTTTGTGTGTCAGCAATTAGTTTTTAATAAATGAAACTTTGCAGGTCTTGGGAAAGAAATCTATTAAAGCACAAAGCACTACTGTCTTCCAAGCCATTAAAATGTTATCTGCTTAATTCCTCTTTCAACAATAGGTAATGAACCTTCTCTGAATTAAAATCTTTGATTTTATGGATTCACATCAAGCTAAGAGTAATTACAGTAATGAGGTAAACCGAAATCCCAGTAGCATAATGCATGCAGGGCCTCATTTCAATTACTTTGAAGAAGATTATTTGTTATTATTTCACTGTTTACTTTAAGGAAGAATATTTGTCTTATTTTTACATATACTATCACTTAATAAAAGTTATTAAAAATATCAACTACAATGGCAGAAAAGCATAAAACCCTTGTGTATACTTGGAATAAAAAAATGCCTGCAGATAATTTTTTGTATTTATTTGAATACAATATTCAGATTTTATTTTCTCAGCATGCCATCAGCTCCACTCCTGGCATGACATTTAATAGTGCACTTCTTCCGAAACCACTTAGGACACATCACCTGGCTTATGTTCTAACCACAAGAGGAAGAAAATCTTTGAAAATCCAACCTTGACCATCTCTGGGACCACAACCTGAAGCTGGGCTTGACAGCTCTGGTTTGGTAGTCCTGTGCACGTATCCACCTCCTCGCTACCTTATTTATTATTTATTGTGTTATTTCATATGGCAGTCCCTGCAAAAGACAATGCCTTTAAGCACAGGGATGATGATATGATGCCCTACTAATTGCTCACTTCACACAGATCCAGGCTGGGCATGCAGGGGCTAGATACACCTGTTCACACCAAGGAGATCAACCAACCACCAGTGCTGTTTATGGTTGAAATGCTTAACCTAAGGAGTTTGCTAGCTGCCTATCACTGGAAAGACCCACCGAGACCTCTGCGCAGAATGAATGCAGAGCTTCATTCTTCAAGAAGAGGGAGCAGAGGTGAGGATGGATGATAGTGGGTGAAAGTAATGGGTTTTGCTAGGATCCTGTTTAAATGACAGACATGCCTGAGAAAACCGCCTCTAAGAGCAGAAAGAACAGTCATTAAAGAGGTAAGTCTGAGACCAATAGGTATCTGCGAAACATATAGGAAAGAACTTGCCTGGTTGTTTGCATCACTTGGATCACTTTTGCTCAGCTTGGTGTGGATACAATTAGAAGTAGTCCAACTGATGCTAGGGTTAACACCAAATGACTAAGCAGATTCCAGGAAAGGTTGTTAAGACCCCAACCCAATCTTCCTGCTGTCACAGTACACCAAGGCAGAAAAGAAAATGTGTAAGCCATAGCTGGGCTGGAGAAGGCAGCCCCAAGGGGGGCATTCCAGTGAGGAAGAGAGTCCTGTCAGGGAGATGCTAGCTGGAAATTGGGAAAAGGAGGAGCAGCATCAAAGAAAAGAAGGTTTCTTGGTTGTATGTGTCAATTCACAGATGCTTTTCTGATTGTATTAAGGTTCTTCCTCCAACCTAGACACTGGCATCATCATAAATAATAGTGGCAGGTTCTTGATGCCTTCACAGCAAGATCTGAGGGGGAGGAATCATATTCATGAAATACATGAAGGTCTGCCATTGGAGGAAGCATCTTGCTAATTCTGGGCATCTCCCCAGAGCAGGACTAAAGTCAACATGCTTGAGATAAAGAGGTGCAATGAGCTCTACCCAAAACAGCACAGAACTCCCAGAAGGTGGCAGTCACCCAACCCCTGGAGTGGCTCAGCAGAGCCTGGGTGAGGGAGTAGGATGACAAAGGAGGCCTGCCTGGGCAAACCATTGGGCAACCCTGTTCCCGTTTTTTTCAGCACTGTCTTACATTCTTCAAGGTGCTTTCCACAGTCCCATTTCTCTAGTGATTCCTGGATTCTAGATTCCTTTTCCAATGTAACAAGCTCTCCCAGTTCAGTAGAAGCGTATGGTTAAGAAAGGTCTGGGATTTGGATTTCAGCTCTGGCTGCTCACTAGCTTTGTGACCTCTTAGTTCTCATCTGTGAAATTAAAATAATATCTTCTTATAGGATTATTAAGAAGATGAAGTGAATAAGAATCACTAAGATAGAAATGATTCTATCATGATGCCTGGCAAAGTGATGAAACTTGAAAGAGGGAATTATCATTGGCATCAGGGAGAGACCTTGCATGAGGTGTTCATGATTGTGCTGTGACACTCCCTTTCTAACTCCATGAATTACTAGGCATGGCAGGAGTCCAGGATCGACCCTGGACATGGGGTGGGGTAGACATTGAGCAGCACCAAAGAGGAGGCGGCAGCGGAAAGAAGAAGCCATTGCACATTTGGAATTATGAAATTGGAACATTTTCTGTACACAAAACTATTACAAAACTGGAGGAGTTTACTTTGATGGAATGAGCTGAGAGACTTCCACCTGAAGAGAGGCTATTCTAGAGGCGAGTTTTGAACACTCCAGCAGGGGCACTCAGCTTGGAGAGAACAAGGTCTTAAAGGTGCACTCTCAGTCTTACGGAGACTGGTGCAGGGAATCCAGCAGTCGATACTACACAGGGTTTTAACTATTCACTGACAATATCACCTTTAAGAAGGACTCTGCATTTCTGGCCCAGGAAAGAGACTGTTGGTCATCTGTAAAAGGTTACGAGCTCAACAACAGAGGTGTTGAGCAATTTCACCAGAGGTGTTGCAATTTCAGAAAAGCTTAGAGGAAGAAATGAATCCTGCTATTGGAGGAAAAGCCAGTACAACCTCTGGCATCAGCACTTAAGCATCATCCTTGTAACTGCAAACACCTATAAAGCTGTCAGCATCTGATAATGAACAGCGAAATAACACACACTATCAGCGAACAAGAGAGGGAGTCTTTGCACTTGTGCACTGTACTAGACCAATTGCTATCAGAGGAGTCCCTTTGCCAGATGTTGTTTCTTTTAATGTCCACAGGAGCTACCGTCAATAACCAATAAGGGAGAAACTAAAGTTGTTGATGAACTCCATCCCCCTGCTAATGGACATAGTGCATAGTAAAATAAAAACTAAAAAAGAAAAGTTTTAGGTTTTTCACTACAATACCAAAGATGATTTAAAAATAGCTAGCCAAGAGTCCTGCAAAAATGCCCACAGAAACTCTTCTTTTAGAAAAGTATAACATGACCCTTTAATGGTGTTGGGAGAGCAATGACAAATTATAGTAATTTCATATTTCATTTATACAGCATTCTTGAAATGACAAAATTACAGAGATGAAGAACAGATCAGTAGTTGCCAAGGTCTATCTGGGAGGCAGGGCAGGTGAAAGTGGCTGAGGCTATGAAGGACAGTCTGAGGCATCCTTGTGAAGGAATGTTCTGAATTGTGACTACAGTGGTAGACACATGAATTCACATGTGACAAAACCAGTGAAATTCCAAGAAGGTTGATACAGTATCAATATCAATATCCTGATCATAAAATTATATTAGAGCTATGCAAGACTTTACCATTGGGGAAACTGGGTGAGGAATGTTAGGAGACCTCACTGTAATAGTTCTTCCCATTGAATGGAATTTAAAATTATCTTAAAATAAAAAGTTGAAAGATATTTTAAAAAATGGGAAGCACTGCAAAAGTTCGGCTCTCTGGAGGATGTAAAAGTCTAAAGATACTTAGCTTTTTTTGTTAAACACATTTTAAGGGCACAGAGGGGCTAGTTTATCATGAACACTCAACTTAGTGTACAGAAATTAGTTATGTCTCATTATAGAATTCCTAAAAGTAAGGGTCCCATGGTAGTGAGTGATATCTTTCAGCAATTTATACCTGTGACTTTGATTTTTGTGTCCCAAGAGTACTGAGGTTTTATGCTATTATGACAACTTCAGGTAATCTATAGCCACAGTTTGCAGATTAGTTTCAAAACCACAAGTCTCAGCACCCACCATGCAGCATAGAAGTTCAAATCAAAGTATTGTGAGGTCTACCAGTGCCATGTAAAAACTGCTCAAGTGCCATAGAGGTCCATTTAGTTTTTAATTTTGATAGTCACTGTGTGGGGGAAGGGGAGCTGTGCAAGCAGGTTAGCTAGCAGTTTAGAATCCTGTTCTAGTTTTAGTTCTGACCAAATGAGTTTGAGAAAAAGAATCTTTAAAATGAAAATGGATCCACTGGCCTATGGAATCGGGAGTGCACCAGGAGAGCTCCACAGAGGATAAGGATGGGAAGGCAACGTGTACTCCACCACTGTCCTGCTCTCCAAGAGGCCAGTGAGAGTACCTGGACAGAGACCGGCAGGGCGCTGGTGGGGAGAGGGAAAGGCTCTGAAAACATGCAGCCTGATGTCCTTCAGTTTGCTCTGCTTCTTGATTTCTTGCATTTAAAGAAAAAACAGGCTATGATAAACTCACTATAATTCTCAATTTCATATGAATTTCCAAACTTATGTGCAGATAGGCAAATGGGGCTACCAACAGACAGCCCCTTATTCCTTACTTCAGTCAGGACTGATTATCAGTGACAATAGAGGCATTCCCAAACCTTTGCTGACTTTGAAAATACAGCTTAGTGACTAAAGGCACTGGAATTCTCTCATTTTGTTCATAAGGAATGTTTCCAAATACAACGATATTCTACTTTCTATAACCATTTACATAACTTTCTATAGCCTTTGTCATTAATAAAATTTTATATCTATGGTATAATTTTATCAATCTCTTTATTGTCTTCGGTGGCAAACATACCTCTGATCTAGCTTTCTCTTTCCCTCTCTGGTCTTCAGAGGATATCCTGGCACATTTTTGTTTAAAAATATATTTTATACACATAAAAAGATTCAATGTGTATAAAATATGTTATATATTATATACATATCCATGCATAGTGAAATTATATATGTGTCAAAGTATGCATGTGTACACACACAGTTCAAATGAAAGTGATCTCTGTAAACAAGGGTTTCAGAAACAACATAGCTTGTTAAAACATGACCCTGAGCTATCTAATTGTAAAGTGTAAATTTTTGTATAATATTTATTTTTTAATTGTAGTTGTACATGATATCTTTATTAATTTATTTTTATGTGGTGCTGAGGAGCGAACCCAGGACCTTGCTAGACAAGCGCTCTACTACTGAGCCACAACCCCAGCCCTTGTAAAGTGTAAATTTTAAAAAGGAAGAGAAAGCTTCTTTAATCATGATAACAAAGTCTGAGGAAGGAATCCTAAGACTTGAGCTTCAGGATCTCTATCTTCAAGCCACAAGGCTGCTTCAGAGGCAGCTCAGGTTGCCAGAGGAAAAGAGTTTGAGATTTCAGAAGGTGACAGTAAATACTACTGGAAACTCACCTTTCATTAGCAGCTAACCAAACACATACCCAGGGATGGAATATCCATTGGATGCTAGAAGTTTCCTGCCCCCAAATTCCAAGTGTCAAGAAAGGTCTGCTGGTCCATGAGATTAATATACCACTTCTCTACAAAAACAGCTTTCTGACTTGTCTTTGTATTCTCAGCACCCAGAGTCTGGTTCACAGGCGGGGCTCAGTAAACATTTGTGAAACAAATACAAATGGACTGAACAGAACAGACACAGTTCTCTAGTGAGAGAATACTGTAGGTAAAGTAATTTTAAGTTAACCGTGGTTAGTGTTTATAAGTGCCAATTCATTTCTACAAAACAAAGACAAATAGTAAATTCAACTGGGCATACCTTGCTGACAGTTGAGATTTGCTCTAGGCCCATGGCATGCAGATTGTCATCTTGGGTCTCAAGGAGAAGTTTCAGAGATGGGAGCAGGAGGGACTGACGCAGCAGAAGCAGGCTCAGCTCCTTTATGCCCTGGAAGCATAGGAACAGGTGAGCATGATTCATGGATTATTTCCTAGCCCTCTGCTACTCTGGATGCCTCTTTCCACCCTTTTGCTATAAGAGAGGGAGAAAGAGAGGTGTAGGGAAGGGAAGGAGTGAGAGGGGGAGGGAGCAGGTAAGGGAGAACATGCACAAAATACACACAGGACCATACTGAATATCGGAGTTGGTATCTGCTTCACTCACTCCATGTAAACTGTGATCATCCTTCCAATCTGTTATATTTGTCTACAACATAGCTTTTAAACTATAAAATTAATTAAGAAAGCACAGGACAACATAGCTTTTAATGGCTGCATGGTACTCATCATATGAATCTAGTACTATAATTTATTCTCCTAAACTCAGGTTAGTTTCCTTCCAAGTAGAATGGGGACATTTATATCTACTTTGTACTTTTTGGTGTGTGTGAGAGAGAGAGAGATCAGTGCTTACTGATATCTAGTTGTGCTTAATGATGTCTAGTTGTCATACACTTAAAGAATATCAGAAAAAAATTTAAATGATTTCTAATTCTAAAGTTGAGGTAAAGTGAATCTTTAGTATAACTAAGACATTCCATGAAAATTATCCTATCTGTGGTGCATAAAAATAAAACTGTGGCCCTATGAAGGTGTGTCTGAATTGTATTCTCAGCTTTTTATTGGACCCGTCATGAGAAAACAGGTTTTAAACAAGGTAACAAATGATAATTCTTTACAATGAAGTAACAAAAGTATAATGTATAAAACAAAATATAAACGAATTTTTAAAAAATCTGCAAGCTGTTTTGTCCAGGTGAGCTGGCTACCTTCAGTGCCCTGGTGATAGCTGTAACATAAAAAAATCAAACTCTTGGACCAACGACCAGACAATGAGCACAGCCCCATCATACTATAGCATGGCTGTTTCAAGAAAAGAATGGAGGATCACTACCCTCTGGGGACTGATCTTTCCCCTGTGCTACTCAAACAGTAGCAGATCAGAGAAAAATTCAAATGTATGTTTTCACAATTCCTTTACATTATAATAGAGTGAAGATAAAATGACACAAAGAAGCTCCAGTTAACAGTTAGAATAAAGTTCTCCACTGGAATTCCACACACTGTAGGTCTTTTTTTTTTTTTTCCCTTCTTCCTCTCCTTTACCCAGAAGGTCTCTCCTAGGAATTGGGGCCAGGCCTTCACATTTCAGAGTAGAAGGCTGTGTTCTACAAACTGGTGTGACAACAGTCAATACAGCAGCATAGCTGTTTGTAAAATGTACACTTCAAGCATCACAGATTCTAATTCAGAAAAGCACTAGGCGTGCTTACAGAACACACCACACAGAGGAGTCTTGCAAGCATCTGGGCCAAACAGAATGTTTTTCATCTGGGATGCAGAAAATATCTAGGAGGATGAAGCATAAACTCCCAAATATGACTCTGGCCTGACTTCCTTGTCCCACTTGCTTCTTGTGACCTGGTTCTCCTTTTCTCAGGTTTCAGCAGCATTCACTGTCTGCACAGCCCAGAAGGAATACGGTCCAGGGACCTCTCTGGGAAGGTGGAGCCATTATGTATTAGCACCCTCCAATACCATAGCCATAAGCCATGAGCCACATTAGAGAGATAAAACTAGTGCATATAAGTAAAATTAGAAATCCAGCACCTTAAGTTTTAATTGTAATGTTCACAAGTCACCAGTGGCTACCATATTGAATGGAACAACTGCCAGGTGTTGGCAAGAATATTTTTTCTTCTCATATTCCAAACATGTTTGGCACATACCATACTTAAAAATACTTGTATACAATCCTCTTGCCTAACACTCATATTTGCTTACTCAATAAGTTATTAGTAATGAGAAAAAATCATTTCTCAGCAAGTTATGATGTTTAGACTAAGCATAACACTTGACTGACCTTAGCTTTAATGACAAATTTTATGAAATAACCTGTATGCTCTTCTGAACAAGCATAATGCATAGTTGGCACACAGCCAGGCAAGGACCCTTGAAGGGAGGAACTTAGTTTATGTGAGCCACTGAGAATGCTTGATCTCTTAATTAAAAGTTATTGGCCAAATACTTCTGTCTTCTATGTTTGTTGTATATTTTCAGGGGCACTGCAAATGGGGCATTTATTGAGATTTACAAAGGGATTTGGGGAATGCAAGAAAGGCCAAAGCAGCCAAGAAAACCACAAAACACTTAATTCAACACCTTTACAGTTCCAAGTTGTTAGAACATCATGACACAGACCATCACAAGAGAGAGGCTTGAATGAAGAGGATTACGTGGGCATGGCTCAGGGCCAGTTCATAATCCTGGGCATTTCTTCTCCCCAAAGACTTTGATCTAGTGTGATATACTAGGACATGGTTCCTGTGGCCTGATGGTGATCAGAGAAGATAGACTGGTGCACCAATATTCCTTTTTACCTCACACAACCCTGATGGTCTCAGGTATCTAGAATCAAAAGGTATTGCACAGCCAGAGACTAAGTCAGCAGTGGGAGCATGCGGTACGAGAAGTGCAAGGATCAACTGCACAGGCCCAGAGGGTATGTCATATCTACTAATCATTGCTCTGGGGCCGCAAGGTTGCTTGTAGTACTTACTCTCCAACAAGACCTGGAATGAGCTGTGTTCCTCTACAGCAGCCCCTGCTCCTGCTGGTTCTGTAGGCCTAGGTGATTACACTTGTGATTATGTACTGCATCTGGGCCAGTTGGGAATTCCAGAGGCCTTAGTTTCCTGTCCTCTAGAGCTTCTCAGATTACACTGGCTTTGGAGCTTGACCACTAGGCTACTGCTGATGCCTCTTGGTCTATGTCTCCACATGGGAATGCAGCTGCTCTGAACTGAACTCAACTTATGCATCATTTCATTTAGTTTTCTCCTCAAATCCTCTGAGGTAGGTACTGTGTCAGTCCCACTAATCAGATGAGGCAAGCAGAGTACAGAAAGGTTAAATAACTTGAATGTCATCAGATTCTAAAAATCAAGCTCCTGGTATTATCCAAAGTGGCTCAACCATGAGGGAGAACAATCATACTTGAGATTCTGAAGCTGGGGGTTAGCCGGGTTTGCTCATTAGCTGGGTGACATACTCCCACGCAACAGCCTGTAAGCATCTGTGACTCTAATTCATGCTGTGCCTCAGTGAAATCATGGACCTTCAGGGTCAGTCATAAATAGCTGGAACTTGGAATTTTAGATGTGCAAATGCCAAGAACCTGATTCATGCCAATTTCTTATTCTTTACATCCTCCACTCTTAATGCTTCATATATTGCCATGGATACAAGCTAAGAAAGATCTATAACTTTCAAGATTGTAGGACACATGTGACCTGCAAGGAACAGTGATTATATCTTGCTGGTAGTATTATCCATCAGGAAAACCATTACTGCCATAATAGCAGGGAACCACAAAAAGGCATTCTGAAGAGTCATGGAGAAAAACAAATCTATAAATATGAGAGCTTTTCATGGGATGGGAAATAGGAATGAAGAAAATGGGTGAATCCACTTTAAGAGCCCCCTAGTAAACAACTGGGCACACACATTCCATTAACCAGGGTTATGGTTTTAAAAAATGAGTCATGGATGATGATGATTTACTATAGTGATATAAAGTATTATGAAACTCTGAAATTAAGCTACATGACCTCCAGGTGTGGTAAAATAAACAAGAGAATTCCACTTTGCAATAATAGTGCTTCTTTAGTAACATTTTTAATTCATATGTGAGCACATTGAGCCATTGACAAGAGCAGTATATACCACTGGCAAACTTTCTGTAATCAAGGCACATGAGGGGAAGAAAAATCTATAAATGTGACCAATTAAGAGAAAGAAACTGAAGCAGCACAAAAAAATGAAGAAAAGTCACCGAGGCAACAGAACTCCTTTAATAATTATCTTTCATTTCATTCAACTGGAGCACAGAAGTCAATAATCTACTCTGAGGTGGGTTTTAATCTACTACCTCTTCCACCCCAAGAAAATTAAGGCCTTATGGATGGTAGTGAGTGCTGTGTGTGAAGCAGTGCACAGGTGGTCTCAGTTCAAGTCTCCTCACAGCCTGGGAACACCATGGAAGAGACAGAACTAGAGTCCCTCTGAGATTTTCTGAGACCAGAAAACAAGGTGTGGAGAAGACTGTAGGTAGTGCTGAGGTCCCTGTGAACAGGGCAGCCTGGTGCATCCCTAGGCCCCCTTTTGCTCTGCATGTGTGGCGTGCCCAGTTCTGTGGAGAGCAAGGAGAGCCCTTTCTGTGAAGTGGTGAGAGGAGGACTGTAGAAAAACGTGCTCTAGGTGCTGTGCTTCTATTGTGACCTCTAAAAAGCATGTAGGAATCACTGACTGGAGATCCTGAGATCAATCAGTAGCACTGATATAATGTATTATTCTACTTTTCCAAGTACCTCAACCTGGCTGTACACGCAGATCAAGCACCGAATCATCACAGGTATTTAACTTCTCATTGAACCACTAAGTCTTATTTTTTGGTTAAAAAAAAAAAAACACAACTTGTGACCTATTTTCTTTGATGTCCAAGAACATTTACCTAAAATATAAATGTCATATGAACAAGATTTACTACTACAATGGACACCCATGCACATCTGTTACCTATTCCTAGGTGGCTAACAGATAATGTACATTTGCAACTGAGCTTTAATTACCTGGCCAGTGGATGATGTCAAGGTCAAAGATTCAGTAGTCACATCATCAGCTAGCTTATATTCTTTGCCTAGAAAAGTTAATGGTAAGACCAAACCAATAAAGATATTTAAAAACACAAACTCTTCTAGGCAATGGGAGAGATCCTAATAATCTTACCTCTCAACCATTAATAAGTTTAGATGCTAGCTTCTTATGAGCCATTACTGAAAAAAGTATATGGACAAGAAAAAACTAACAATAAAAGCTTATACAACTGCAGATACGCACTTATACAAGGGCAGACATGCACTTGCAACGTATCACAAATGTTGCAACAACGGCTTATCTGAAAATAGTCTTTTTTTTGAGCATTCAACAGAGACTTGGTCTGAAGAGCTATATACAACTGAGGAAGTTGAAGTGACCCTTGACCTCAGAGTCTGTGTTCCATCAGCTATCAGTGGAGATAAGGACCCCCTTACAGGCTGTGTTGAAGGTTGAAAGAGATGTTTAAGTGAAACTCTTGAGTGCTAGTAAACATTGGTTATGACCATTACCCATAGCTTGTCAGACAATAACTCTAGATCCTAAATAATGTTCTTCCCTCAGCAGAACTGACAGCGGGACACTTCTGGCATTTGGTCCTGGTCTGACAATGCTTAATCTTAGCGTACATTAAAGTGAAGGGGAAACCCATATTATTCACGTACTCTTGCCCTGGTGTAGATAATAAACTGTGTTGAGCCCCACTCTATGCAGGGCTGAACCCTGCCCTGGGGACACAGAGACATTCAGTCACAGGTCCCATCTTACAGGTGTTCACAATACAGCAAAGAGTATCACAAGTCAGTAAGCAGCTAGAATCAGTGGGTCATGGTACAAAGCCCAAATCATACTCATCTGGGGTAAGGGGATGCTGTTTTTGAGGTTGGTATTTTAAATATTTCACAGAATAATTTTGTCATTCTGCTGGTTGGACGACTTCCTTAAATGGATAAAATATTTTAAAATTCAATCAAAAAATGCTTATCCATTCTCTCACTTGGAAAACAATTCATTAAATGTGCATTCATAATAAGAATAGTTTCCTTGAGTGATTACAATGAGGATGTTATCTACAATTTTATTTTCAACTTTATGTCCTATGTGGTAGAAACTTAAAACCAATTAATCAATTTAATGCCATTATCTAAATGCTTAAATTTAAGACATGTAAATTGCTCAAATATGCTGCTGAGTTAGTATTCATGGAAGGAGGCTGCAATTAATATAATGTACTAAGTGCTTACATATACACATCTAAGTATGTTTACATACATTAATATAATATGTACTATATGTATAATACATACTATGTTACATGAATAATATGTTACAATAGACTAATATATTAGTACATATAATATATATTATACATATATATTTATTGTCTGTGAGAGTCAAATCATGAGATTAAATAGAGAACAAAGGTCAAAATGGCTAGTTTTTTTACCATGTCATAGAATAAATATTATAGTTATAAAATCTTGTTTCAATTTTATGTCAAGAGGTATGTAAAATTCAGAGTGGTTATTTGTTACCGGTCAAGGAAATTGCTAGAGCTTATTACCACTTTACAACCGACCCAGTTCAAACAGGTAACACATGAGCTACTGTGACCTCCTCAGAACACAAACTTGTGTTAGACATAAAGGGCATCCAGAGAGAACTAGAACTAGAACTGGGTTACACTCTGGGACTTGCAAAAGGAATACTGCTTCAGAGCTCTGAGGAAGATAAAACCACTCCTAAACATCGTTTTAGCATTGCTCTTCTTCATTAGATCCATTACAAATTATGGGCTTCTACCAGCAATGGCACAAGCTAAATGTTCCTCAGGTACAGTCACTGGTGTTGCTTAGAATAAAGAGTTTTGATAAGAGAAAGGATCCTTGGGGAATCCACTTGAAACACCTACTCACCTCTGCCGGCAGCATATGCTTGGTGCCATATAAAGAGCGACAGATCTTCAAAACTTCATTCCCCAGCTCCTCCTTGTTGTCCACTGTACATCTGGTCAGCATTTCTGTAGCTAGTCTCATCCATGGATTACTGGTTATACTGGTTCTAATGGAGGAAGAGTCAAAGCACTGGAAATTAGAGCTCTCAAAATTGCGGTAGGAGACTTTAAAACAGAAAAGAAATTCCACTTTATGAAATAAAATGCTAATGGCAGACTACAATCAGAAACTAGATAAGTTCCTTCGACGCGATCTTGTAGAGAAGACAGCGTGTGAAGGCGGAAACAGCTTGCTGTGGCATCAACAAATAGCACAGGAGCATGGGAACAGAGGATGGTGTAGAAAGGCCTGAGCTTTGAAGCCAGCCCCCTTGACTTATTTCCTGGGTAACTCTGAGAAGTTATTTAATACTCTTAACCCAGCTGCATGGTTCTGGGGAAGTTGCCCAACTCTTTTGGGCCTGTTATTTTCTAGTGAAAGGCAATTTAATGTTTTCCTGGCAGAGTTCTTTATTTAATGAATGAAGTATGTTACTGTGGCATTACTCTTACTAGCAAGCACACTTTAATATTCACTAGGCTGCTCCTGGCTCCTGCTGATCCTGTTGTTACTATACTGCAATGGAGTCAGCTCAGGAGCTTGACTGAAGAGCAACAGATAGTATGTGGTGTGCTTTGTACTTCATGTTGCTTTCTTGTATTTAGAACATGGTTTGCCTTTTCTTTTCCTTCTCTGGCTGCCACTATTCCATGTTTCATATAAACATTGCCAGAAGCTGGGTACCGACTCTGTTTAGAGTTGGTAAGTACTTTATCATTTATTAAGAGTCTGTTGTCTCCTTAGCAAAGCACTAGGTTCTAGATGTTCAACAAGCAGGCGTGGGCCTTCCCTTGAAGGAAGTCTAGTCCTTGCCTGCTGAAAACAGTTTCAAGTTCAATAGTAATAAGGGGACCTACAACACTAGCCTTTGGCAGCATTGGTGTGTCAGCTCAAACTAACAATCTCTGAGGACAAAGAATACTACTTACCTCAAGATACAAAGAGCTCAGAGAGCGCTCCTGATGGGCTGAGGAGTCTTGCTAAACTAAAGGATATACCACCACTCTCCTCCTCAGAGGTCCGGGGCCTTTCTCTACTGGACTACCTCTTAGAGTAAGAACGCTAATCTGCCAGGACAATGGACCCATGGTCAATATGGCTTTGACAACAAAGGATCAAAACACTTTCACCAGCTAGTTGTAATATAGTGGGTGAAAAACTATGAATCTTCCAGAAGTACAAATCTGGTATATTTTCCCTGAGCACTGTATTTTCCTGTAAGGGACTAAAACCCCAAACCAAAGTTGATACAGGCTGATCAGCCCTAACCCAAAATCTCCCAATTCAAAATACTCTCCAAAATATGGCACTTTTTTAGATTGGACAAGATGCACGAAGGTGGAAAATTCCATTCCTGATCTCATGTGACAGGTTGCCATCAAAATCTAGGCACATTAAAAACACTGTGCATAGGTGTTTTTAAGACTTTGTGTAGGGTGTAGATGAAACCTAAATGAATTCACATTATGTATATTTAAATATTCAAAAATTTGAAATTCTTTTAGTCCCAAGCATTTCAGCCAAGAGATACTCAATTTATATTAGTAAACTAGCTGTCATGTAGATCAAGCAAATTCTTTAACTTATAGTCTTTATTGCATTGACTTGCAACATACAGTCATTCTTACACCATCTTCCTTCTTTTTTTGGCTATTTTAGAAGTGCTAAAGTCAAAATTTGATTGGAGGGAAAATACTTTTAAGGGGTACACAGGTTGCTTAATGCTTTGTCCTCATTGTAATGATATAATAAAGTAGCTGTCATGTACAGGATAGCAGTTTAAAAATTATTTCACAGGAGACTTCAAAAGTAACAATATATTATAAAACTAATAGTTCTTGTATATAAATGCTTGTAAATGTTATAAATGCAATACATGTTTTAAGTGAAGTTGCTTTGAGTTCACATAAAATGAACCAAGTGAATGACTTGGCCAAGTGAATGACTTTAAATGTCATTTTAATGTTCTAAAAGTAAAAGAAACCAAAAAACCAGATAATTAACTTATCTAATAGTCATGTCACATTTAGAGTTCAGAAATGAGGGTATGAGGAAATCTACAAATGAACTCTAATAATTTTCTAAAGATTGAAGCATTACTGACAATCCAATCAGTGGGCTCTGGGCCTGCTTCACATTAAGTGCTCACCAGAAGTTTGTTCAGAAACAGATTCCAGGTCCCACTAAAGAGAGCTGGACTCAAGACCTATTCTTTAACATACCCCCAGCTCTGCCAAGAGAATCCACTGTCACAAAGGCACTGGAGATTTCATGATGAGCTGGAAGAGTCTACAACGCAGAGCTCAAACAGTACAGGTAGAAACCTGTTCTTGAAGGCTGCAAGCCAGCATGCCACTAGCCACAGATGACAGGATCTGAGAAACACCTTTTTCTTTCTGAAAACGTTTGGTTAAAAATCAAACCAAAATAGGAACACTTCTCTCATTGGTTTGCTTCAGAAATTCCTAATAGTCTCATCTTTGGGTTCACATAAAGAGTCTTCTTCAGATGTTCTTTCAGTTCTAAACTGATTACAAAAATGATGTTATCTTCAGGAGGACGTCCTTAACTTCTTACACATGGAGATGGGCATTGGCCTGGGGCAGAGCTTAGGGAACAAACTCAGACCTGGAGCAAACGGCATCCAAGCAGGCTGGGCCTCACCAATGAGATACTGTGGCTCCTGACAGCCAGCATGTGCAATCAGAGGAAATCTGGCCACTTCTTCCAAAAAAGGCGGGGGGGGGGGGGGGGGGCGGTTGGTTTGTGGCTGCTAGCACAGGGACTGGAGAAGCAACCCATGCCGATGAAAGCAGCAGCTGTCAGCCCAGCAGGAAACAGAAGAAACATAAGCAGAAAAGGAAGCCAGATATTAGGTACAACTGAGTCTCCTCCACTTATTAGCTCTGTGATGCCTGATATTATTTAAGTTCTGAGCTACTATTCCTTTACCTGCAAAATCAGCTAACATCACCTTCCTTTGTAGGTCTGTGTGAATGACTGATAACTTATGTAAATTGTACATAATGGTGTGCAACCCCAACAAGTGGGAATGATTCATTTAACCCACATGGAGCTTACAATGCTGTGTCAAAAGATAGGCAACAAATTCTCTGGAACAAAACACTGGAAACAAAGTTATTGTGTTGACATCATAAATTGGATATGTTTATCCAGCACAGTCTGAAACTTTTGAAGAAAATGTGTAAGAAAAAGTGGGTGTAGGAGCAAGGAGAAATGGAAAGACATTGCAGTATTTCAAAACCAATGCTAATGACCTTAGAAGGCAAATATTGATTACACACACACACCTTCCTTTTCCAATTTTGCTTTCTAAGGTTTCAGTTACTCATGGTCAGCTACAAATACTAAATGGAAAATGCCAGATTATATAATTCATAAGTTTTAAATTGCATACTTATCCAGTGTATTCATGTTGTATATAATATTCTTCCATTAGCCATTTAACATCTCTGTTAATAGATCAACCATCCAAGTATCTCTGTACCTGTGTTCAAACAATCCCGATTTCACTTAATAATGTCCCCAAAGTTCAAGAGCAGTGATTCTGGGAATCTGGATGTGCCAAACAGAAGGTTCACAGTGTCTTCTTTAAGTGACTAATGGAAAGTTCTGAATTTCATGAGAAAAAAATCCCATGTGCTGAGGCAGTAAGAACTATGGTTAAGAACGTATCTTTTAACTGTGAAGTTTTGAATAAGGAAAATAAATTCATGCTAATTTCATTGTTGAACTTAAGATGCAACTCACAGTGCATGATGAGTGCTTAGTTAAGATGGAAACAGCATTAAACTTTGTGTGTGTGTGTATGTATGTACAGGAAAAACATGGACCACATAGAGTTCAGTGGTGTCCAAAGGTTCAGGAAGCCCTGTAGGTCATGGAATGCACACCCCTCAAATAAGGGGAACATACTTATATTCTTTCACTGGCTCTTTAGAGATGCTACATTTTCAGAAATGTAGTCTAGACCAAAGACCTCTAATTAGGCTAACTGCAATACTTACCTATTTTCACTTTCCATAGGTGGCCAGGCTTGCAAGAGCAAAACCAAGTGCTGAAATTCCACCTCATGCTGACTAGATGCCAAGAGTTCCATGAATAGAGAGTACCGGTTCTCTTCATTCTCAACATCAGCTATGTCTACCTGGAAGTAGAAATACACACTTGAAACTAATGGCAAAGCTACTTAACTGGTTTATAGAAGAATTCAAATTTGATTACTTTGATTAAACACTTGAAAATTTTTATAATGTGCTTAGGGAAAATTCAACAACATCCAAAAACAAAACAAACTACTATGGTTTGGGTGTTGTCACTCAAATGTCTGTTCATATGTTGGGAGCCTGATGTCTGTGCAGTGATGCTAGATAGTAGGAAACACTGGGAGATGGGGCCTAATGGTTCCAAGATCACTGGGGGTATGACTTGGGAGGACCTTGTCTCTCTCAGCTTCCATTGACGATGTGATCTCCCCTCACACACGGGCTCCCACTATGTGACACAACTGAGAAGGCCCGTGTCAGAGTGAACCACTGCCACTGTCATGCTTTTGAACCTCCATAACTATCAGCTAAATAAACTTCTCTTCCTTATAAAGTTAGCCTGCCTCAGGAATTTCATTATCCTAATGAAAAACTGACTAGTAGTACCCAATCTTCAAAAGCTCTATGCCTTAATTTCAAATAATTATATTAAAATCATATTTAAAATTTCAAATAATTATACTACAAGATTTCAGGAAGGTTTTTTTTTAAACTTTATTTACCCAAATAAATCCAAAGTAGATTTCCACATAACTAGTACACTGGCATTTAACATGTTAAAATATGGAATTGTTTCCTTTGAAAATGTTTTATTTCACCATACTCCACATTAAGTTTCTAAAGTTTAAAATATTCAAAATTAACTTCTAATTTTCACTTGAAAACTGTAAGCCTATGTGTTGTCTAGTAAATTTCAAATTAGAGATTTTACTAGGGTGTTTTTGTCAGAATATGCTTTTGCTATACATTAAAACCAAGAAAAAACATCCTTCATTCACATCTCCATTTCTAATGCAAAAGAAGTCTCTGTCAAATATACAACACTCATTTTTTTTTCTTTTTCACTGAATAACTGAATGATTTTTCTTTTATATTGAGGCAGGCCTAAAGCATATCATGCTTCTAGTGCCTCTGTGGAAAAAAATATTTGCTGTTTCTAGTTAAAATGGCCATAAGCATAAAAGTAAGACAAATCTGTTTTCCCATTTTTTTGCCCTCTCCGCACAGATCCTCTGTATTTAAGCACACAGTGAATTCATAATTTGTGTACACATTCAGATGATACCTTGAAATGATAATGAGAATAGATGTTACCTGTATATTTGCTAAATTGTCTGCACTAATGCATGTTTCCAAAACATTTAATTTAATGGCCATTCTGGCTCTGATCCCAAGAAGTCATATCAAAATGTCACACCACAAATTCTCCACTTTTCACAAACATTAATTGTACTATGAACAGTTGGTAATCACTATGGGAAGCCTGGCTCACACAGTGACCTGCCAGATACTTCACAAACTGCCTTCAAGCCCCATGCCATTCTTCTGTGGAACAGTCACCCAAGAGCAATGCACCATTTTAAAAAATAATTTCATAATACAGTAAGTCACTCGTCCCTCCCAATAGTTTTATGCGGAGGACAGCACAGGCATTAGTAAGCTCACTTTACAGAGGAGGAAATGGGGTCAACTGTCCTGGAAACAGGGCCAGCAAGTGACAGAATTAAAAGAGAATTATAGTCAGACCAGGATCTCTTGAAACTAGAGAACTCGGTAAGCTTTAAATTACTGAAGCTAGTCTTCCAAGTGGGAGGTTGGTACTATTATCTTACCTATTTATGAAGTTTGTGTTTTTTTTTTTTAATTTCAAACTCAAGACATGCACCTGATCTGACTCCAGCCATAGGCCTCGCTGAGATTCCTGGCACAACATCAGGCATGCTTCCACCTCAGAGACTTTGAGCTGTTTCCCCTGGCACATTCTTCCTTCAGCCAGTAGAGTCGCTCAAACACTGTTTCTTTCAAACACTGCCCTAGTAGCAAAGGCCTTGCTAGACTGCCTTCCCTAGAGGAGAATGACCTAGGCCCAGCTTCTCACCATTTATAACTACATGACATATATTTACTCTGTTTTCTTCCTGCAAAAGCATGTTAGTGCCTTGAAAGCAGAAACCATTTTTTGTTCAGTGCTTTATCCCTATTACTTAAAACAAAGCCTCTTATACAACAGGTACTTACTGAGTCAATGAATGAATAAACAGACATAATTACAAAAAAAAAGAACTTTTAATTTATAAAATAATTTAGCATAAATGATATTAAATACATATAGATGTGCCATAAGTTTTTGGTTATTGGAAATATATAGAAAATTTAAAAAGAAAATGTTGCCAACAGGAAAGTCACTTAAAGAAAGGCTACACATGGCAGATTTACTGATATTACATCTGTACATCTGTAGAAATGATTAGCTACATGATTTTACTAGAGTCCCTTCTTTGGACCTCATTCAGCACTTTCAATATATTTACTCTATCTCATTCAATACAATTCATACAGTACATTCTATCTGGGATTCATTCTATACATTCAGAAATGGACTGCAGGAGGGGTGGTATGTTTGAATTTCTACTCAACTATTCACTAACTAGTGACTCCATGTATATATGAGTCTTGATTCTCAAAGACAACATGTCAGGGTAAGGGGACAATCTTTTCACATGACCACAGGAAAACTTAACGAGATAAAGCATGGAACATATCAAGCATTGTGCTGGATACTTGATAATCATTCCCTGCACTGCACGCTGGTGGCCTCCCAGCATTTGCTCTGACTTCCTGCCTCCACATTGAAATCTTAACTAAAGCCGTTTGTTATCAGGTCATAAAGCATAAGAGAGATGGCCTACCTCCCTGGCTTAAAGCAAATAAGAGATGTCTGACTTAAAGTTTTTGACAACTATGAATTCTTTATTCTTCCGTTGAGCTAACAAAATGATTTGCCATAGGTCAAGAGACTTCTAGGCCACTGTAAAGACTGTCATTATAGCAATAGGAGTATCTAGTCTATCAACATTACTTATGCCTCTTTTCCAATTCCCACAAGTGGTGCAGAGATAGGGACACAGACACATACAGTGGGCTGTGTTTCTGCAGAAGGCCAAGCTGAGGAAAATGACTGACGCTACACAGCAAGCATGGTGACCTTATGCCTCCAGGGAGATACCACCTCTACCTTCCGAGGCTCTCTGCTGTACAAACGGTCTTAAAAAGTCAGACTAGGACACAGACAGTTCCTCTGGCTCAGACTTGCAAAAGTGTGAGAAATTCATGAAAAACTGTCTGCCAATAGCTTTTTGATTTTTGTAATCATCCCATCGAGAATGAGTCCAAAACTATCTTAACACAGTTAAATTCTTTTCTGTAGAAAAGAGTATTAAATGAAGATTCCTTAACATAGTTTTCTACATAATGAAAGTATTAATATATTTTCCTTTGAATAGCAATATTTACTCTAAAATTTATTTATGAAAATGATACACTAAGTGTAAGTAGGCTTATTTAATAGACTCCTACTGAACTATAAGTTCCCAAGGGCTTCTAAGAGCAAACTTCGTGTGTGTGTGTGTGTGTGTGTGTGTGTGTGTGTGTGTTGTTATACATATTCTTTTATTATGTATTAGAACTTTTAATATAATTTCTTTATTCATTCTAGTCATTTTTAGTATTTACCTTGGACTTTCTAGAAATTAGAACAATATGCAACTCAACAAGGGCAATTTTGCTTTTATGAAAAGTTACCAATCCTATTTTTCATTGAATTGACTTAGGTCCTTAAGAAGAATGTTAAAATAGTAAACATATGGGGTACTTCTGTATTTTCTAATTTTAATAAATATGCCTCCAAATATTAAATATCTTAACTATGATTAAATCCTAGTGGCCAGTAGAGAAGGAGCATAGCAAATGGTTAATACACATTTATTTTTGCATAAAAATAATGATGCTATCCTACTTGCTTTCTAGAAGATAGCTGTGGCCCAATGTATTTGCACACTATATCTAGTAATGTTGCTCATTAACAGTTAGAAAAACAACTTAGGTTGAAGAAATCACTGTCATAAAACTGACAAGTTATCTAGGAAAAAAAAAAATAGGGAAGGAAGAACTGCCCTGAGACCACAAAGTTAAATCCAATGGTTCTCAGAGGCTCACAGAACTTAAGAGAGCATGTGATCAGTAAGTATGCATATCATGGGAAATCAAACTCCCCAAAATACTTGAAAACAAGGCACTGGTTCATCTTGGATACAGACCTAGGAAAGAATAATAGCTTCCCTGTTCTAGGATATAATATGTTCCACATAAAATATGTACTCCAAGCATCTAAGTATAGTTCATAAAATATAGTGATGCAGAGAACACTAGTCTACAAACAGCTACAGTGTGAAATGACTATGGGTCATGCTTTAATGTGGAGGGAAAACCAACTTTAGGTGGCTGTCAAATGCTTCAGCATAGCTCACCAAAGAGCCTGGAAAACAAATGACAAAAGGTCAATTTAATTAAATATGCAGCTTTCA
The DNA here is from genome assembly GCF_048772815.1 of Callospermophilus lateralis. Lineage (NCBI taxonomy): Eukaryota > Metazoa > Chordata > Mammalia > Rodentia > Sciuridae > Callospermophilus > Callospermophilus lateralis. The sequence goes on from NC_135318.1 coordinate 10,446,915, forward strand.
AAAAATAATGATGAAGTCAAAGTACGACAGAAAATCTTCACTTTGGAGATATTTCCAACCTTTTTGACGCTGAGGGGATAAAGATAGCACAGACTTAAATGATGTTTGTGAGTAAGAAGTCAGTTATGGGAATAAAATAACTAGCAAAGAGATGGGTGAACAGGAAGGTAACATGCTTTTAATACCCTGTCCCTGTCCTTGCCTTGGTGATACCAAACAAAATCCTAGAGGTGAAAATGTCCAATATTTCACGGGTACCTGTGGATTTAGTGACTACTCTATACTGATACTAAACTGAATACTAGGGAACTTTAAAATGCAAAATTCATGTGACTCAAATATAAGAATATCTCTTTCCTTTTTGTCTCTCAAAAAGTGTTGGTTCTCTTCTCATTGAATTAGGTGACTTTAGCCTTTGTTGTAAGTCAATTTGTCAAGTAGCTTCAGTCTCCTTATCAGACACAGACTTGCTGTCCTTGAAAGAGAACAAAGTCACCTAGTCTCAGTAAAAGACAGTATTACCTTAAATTTCACTGTAGCTGCTAGAAGTGAACACAAATATCTTAAACTGAGGCAACCCCCCTGAAATCTGCATCTTGTTACGGAAATTGACAGTGGCTTTTTTTTTTTTTAACCTTCTGGTATTTACAAATATAAAACAGGAATTAATGCACACAGAAGTACTTTATAAATAGAAAATAATCATAAACCTTCAGAAGACTACTATTGGCAGTAGCAATATTAATCACTGTATGGTGATTATCTTGTAAGAGTTGGTGAGCTATTAGCTGGCTTCTGTGAGATTACCTAATGATACTTGATTCTATGCAATTCTTTTCATGAACAGAATGAAATTTGACTGAGAACTTTTTGTATACAGTGCTTCAAAATATAACAAAATACTCCTGCTTCAACAGACTACAGAAGCAGGAAAAGGTGACAGATTTGACCTCTCATAACACTGGACCCATCTATTCAAGTGACTCCTTTGGTAAGGTTTCAGGTATACAATGTAGTCTGCTGTCTTCACTGGATTTAAATAAAATTTCTGGGAAAGGAAACTTTGATACCAAAACCCATCATAAGCTGTTGATAAGCAACTTGTTTAATCAGCCTCAGCAGTACTTAATCCAGTGCCTGACACATAGAAAGCACTCAATAAATACTATTAGTTATTACCATTAATGACAATATGTATTACTATTACACAGAAAAATGTCAATAGAACATAAATTATGAATTTTTCATTTCTGAGTTATTTGTGGATGTATTTAAAAGAAAATATAAAATTGTAAAAAAATGTCATTGAAGTTTTAAACATTAAAAGTAAAGTGAATTTTTTTTGGGGGGAGAGTTCCCATTTTTATATAACTAGTAGATACAGGAATTGAGTTTCATAAAATATAATGTTTAACTGTGTACTGCTTGAGACAGCCTGAAATTTCTAATAGCCTTCCCAGCCCATGCTGAGGTGAGACTGTCTGCCATGGTCAAAGGATGTCCTGACAAGAAATAAAGAGGCTGAACTCTTCCTCCTTAGGTTCTAGTCCTGGTGGGTGAGCAAAAGCTGTCCATCTCTGCTTTACAAATCATAAGGCACAGCAGGAAATCAAGGGTATCTGTGAACCACGTGAGAATAAATGGTTCACCACTGCTATAAAAAAAAGACTTCCCAGGATGCTGCTAATGTGCCCCTGTGTCCAGGAAAGCCCAAAAAGAAACTGCAACTGAGATTCCCATGGGTTTTTTTCCCCCATCTCTGTGTGCACATAAATACCTATGAACACCCTGCAGGAGCCAACAGTTGTGATTCTGAGCCAGTTTTTATAGCACCCCACTTATTTTATTACAACTCTAAACATAGAAATTAAACAATAAAATATGCTATAATCACTCCCCATAAATGCTATTATAACTTCAACACATAATACATATTTTCATATAGCTAAATATGTTTTATGAAGCACTTTGAAGTGAAACATATGATAGGAGAAAATATTGTGTGTTAAAATAAGATTTTTGTCTTACAAATAAACATACTGCCATGTGAGCCCCTATAAATATACCTGTATTTACTTTAAAGAACTGCTATTAAAACTAATTTCTTAAGGCCAAGCTTTGTTTCTTTAGTTATAGTTTTTGAAGTATTACTAGAAAACTTCACAGAGCTGGAAACATTTTTACTGTAGCACATCATTCAGACTCGCATTTGAAGTTTGGTCCTACCACTGAACACTGACAACATAAAAAGATCTCTATGAGCCTCAATGCTTTCATAGTAAAAAAATAAGGCAATACCACCTTATCATATTACTTTGTGGATATTACAGTGCATCATAATGTATAACATAATATAATACAGTAGTACAATATATATGCAGATTTCCAACAGGAATCTACCTTTAGAGGTGTCTCAGAGTTAATACTGAGCCACTATGGTCACTACTAGTATTGTTAATTCATTATCATACCTAATTCTGCCACATTACTTTTGAGATATTGAAGAAATTTCTTAGCCATACTTAGCCTGTTTCCCATGGGATAGCATGATAAGAGTATCTATGTCAGAAAATTATAATGTTTAAACATGATATACACACAAAGTCTAATGTTCAGGCCACAGAAGGCCCTAAAAAATATGAAAACAACAATATAGGTAGCACCTTCTTAGCTTAAATGAAAACAGATTTTCATTATAGCTTTCAGAATTTTTTATTTGGACTCTGATTTTCATTATAGTTAGAATTTACCTGAAGAGACCTCTGGGTAGCAGAAAAAAATGTTGGCCAAGGAGTTATATGTATATCTTATACATTCTCCAAAAACAAAGAGTACAAAAATGAAATTACACAAAATCCCACATGTTCAGCATAATTACAGGCTAAGAAAATGCAATCTCTGAAATATTGTAAGTAAAATACACTAAATAGTAAAAATACACTAAATAGTAAAAATACACTAAATCCCAGATAATGATCACTTACATTCCAGGTTCATGTTTCCCATATTTTAAAAAGTAATTAAAATTTATAAGAATCAATTAGGGGAAAACCAAGCAAATGAAAACAAACCTAACTATAAGTGAAAATTCACACTAACGATGTCTGTGTGTGGGTGAGAGAAGAGAGGTGGGGGGGAGGCACACTCATTAAAACAGTATATCCTAGCTAATAATGTTGGCTGGGAATTTCAAAATTGCTTTATCTCCAGGATTAACAAATAAATAAATAAATTATGGACAATGAAACTAAAGTCTCTGACAGTGAGAGGAATTACAAATAAGCAAAGTTGGAAAGGCTAGAATGAACTCTGGCATTGAAATGGAATTGGTGGTTTTGATATGAACTTGACTTTTAACGTGTATACAGACAGACACAGGACCAGATGTAGATTCAGGTATATTTGTGCAGATGCACACATTTATTACTTTCCATTCTGTCCCCCTAGAGGACCTAGAAACTGTAACAGCACACTATCATTGAACATATCTAGCACCAAGTCTTGCTTTTAGATACCATTCTTCAATAAAGGACCCAAAGCTTTCAGAAATCAATGACTGAACCCAGGACTGGGCACAGAAAGCAAAAGAGAAGGAAGTAAAGAAGTGCTTCAAAAATGATGGGCATTTGTGAAAAGGAGAAACTTAAAGGAATCGCCAATGGTCAAATTCAGGATAATTTGAGCAAAGAATAAATGATAGTAACAGATTAGAACCACAGAACAAAATGGGAATCCTTAAGCTCATACTGACATTTATAAATAAGTAACTGAATAAACAGATATGAAGGGGGAAATATAAGAAAACCTTACCATTTGGAAAATCCTATAGTAATAATTATCTCAGGCAATAATTAATTCATGGTATAATTAATAGAGGAAAAGTACAAAGCAAACTGGAATATTTACATAATTTCAAGTTACTTATTAATTATAAAAGGGAAAATGATAATTTCATAAAGAAATACGGTTGGCACTACATCAGGCAGGTGGTCAGAATTAACGTCATCAGTAATGAAACAAATCAACACCATATATCTGCTGATATAATACACTGAGAAGGCCATATCACTTCTGTGGTATTCTTACCCAAAATGTGAAACTTGAATACATGCCATATCAAATTGAGGGACATTTTATAAAATAACTTTCTAGTACTTTAAAAATGTCAAGGTCAAAAAAGATCACATCAACAAGACCAAGGAATCATTCCAGATTAAAGGCAACTAAGGAAACATGACAAATAATGCAATATGTGACCTGGTTTGGATGTGAACCAGAAAAAGAAATTAGTGGAACAACTGACAATATATGAGCTATTTGTAAATTAAATAATAATATGTGTTGATATTAATTGTGGTTGAGAAGATACGGTGAATCTGAGTGAAAAGCATACAAAATTCACTGAACAATTTATGCAACTCTTTTGGTAAACCTAAAATTATTTCAAAATGACAAATTTAAAAGTAAAACAGTTATCCCCAGCTACTCTATATCCCCCACCACTGCCAACATGCACACACTGGTTTTCTCTGTGCTTTTCCCTTTCCCTTCAGTTTTTCTCCCTAATCCTTAGGTCGGTGGAAGAGGCAATGTTGTCATGTAGCACTGTGACCAAGACCAAGACTGCAGAGAGGCTGTCACCCTAAAGCAGAGGCAAGGTGGACACAATCACCCACTGCAAAGCCCACAGAGAGATCCCTGCCTCTGGGAGGACGCAGGGGAGCCAGGGCCAGTGTCAAGCTCCTTCCTATCCTAGCTAACAGTGACCACTTCCTAGGAAGGAGCTTGATTTAGCAAGTGTCACACTTGCTAAATAGGAAGGAGCTTGACACTGGCCCTGGCTCCCCTGAATCCTCCCAGAGGCAGGGATCTCTCTGTGGGCTTTGCAGTGGGTGATTGTGTCCACCTTGTCTCTGCTTTAGAGTGACAGCCTCTCTGCAGTCTTGGTCTTGGTCACAGTGCTACATGACAACATTGCCTCTTCCACCAACCTAAGGATGTGGCTCAAGTGGTAGTGCGCTCGCCTGGCATGCATGCGGCCGGGGTTTGATCCTCAGCACCACATACAAAGAAAAATGTTGTGTCTGCCAAAAACTAAAAATACTTAAGAAAAAAAAAAAGTCTGCTTATATGAAGGGGACAAAAAGAGCCTTCCTAATTCTCTACCCATCACCCCTTCAGAACATGTTATGCAGAGTTAAATTCCCTGAATTTAGTTTCTTTCTCCCCAAAACTGGTATTTCCTGTATTTTTTACCAAGCTGAGTAGCACCACTTTCTCCTTAGGAATTTAGGCAAAATTCAGAGCAACATCAAACTTTATGCTCATCCCCCCACATCTAAACAGTGACCAAGTCCACTGCTAATAATTCAAGCTCTCCTTCTACCCTCTTTTAGCTTCAAAGCTAGTGCCAAGTTCAGGCAACTTGACCACCACAACCTTAGTCCTCCAAATGGTATCCCTCCCGTCCACTGCTCATGCAGGGGTCAGCTGGCTTCTCCCAGAACAGTAATCTGCTCATGTCACCTCTCCAGCACCATGCTTCCATGTTACGTTAGCGTCATCACAGTGAAACCTGAGCATGACACTAGAGGCTCCCAGCAGTCTGTGTGCTCCTTTCTACTCTCACCTCAGGGTGGCCCCTGCTTTTATACCAGATGCCAACTGTGCTGAACTAGGTTGTTCATGCAGCTCTTCCCACTGGTCTCCCCTCACTATATCCAGACAGAAAGGCTTGGTGCCCACCTCTGAATCCTGTATTAGGCAGACCTAGACTATCTAGACACCTAAATACTTTAGGGTATTGACTATTTGTTAATAGATCAACATTCTCTAGTAGTATGGAGGCCCACACCAATGAGGTCCATTTAGGAAGCTCTAGGTAATCCAATGAAACCCAGATAGTAGTGCTGAATATATTTCCCTGGCAAATGGGAAGAAGTGTAGCATAGGACCAAGAACACAGGCTTTGGGATTGGACAGAAACTGAGCTGGGGCTCCAGTCTACCACTCACAAGGTGTGTCAACTTAAATCAATCACGTGACCTCTTCTCAAAGATGGTAACTATTCTGCAGGACAGTTTTTAAAATTAATGTGCACACAGAACACATTCTGTAGTCCCCTCTTCTGCCCCCAATGATACCAGTGGCAAGAGGGCGAATCTTCAAAGAACTTTGTCCATAAAGAATGACTCCTGATGTTGCCAAATATTTATAAGACCAACGAATATGAACACTTTCTCAACTTCAATTGTCTTGCAAAGAAAGGGACATGACCTTTGGTTGAATCCTGACAAACCTGCTTGTGCCTTGCTTGCATACGACATGAGAAGCAACTGGCTGGTCAGAAATCACCATCAGCAAAGTATGGCAAACTGAGACAGAAAATGCCAAATATTTATAAGACCAATGAATATGAACACTTTCTCAACTTCAATTGTCTTGCAAAGAAAGGGACATGACCTTTGGTTGAATCCTGACAAACCTGCTTGTGCCTTGCTTGCATACGACATGAGAAGCAACTGGCTGGTTAGAAATCACCATCAGCAAAGTATGGCAAACTGAGACAGAATATATGCAGATGTATCAGGTTACTCTGTAAAAATTATTTTCCATTATCTCATACAAGGGGGATAAAGCGTGGTCTAATTTTTCATCATTAACAGTAAGAACAATGCACTGAAAGTGAGGAGTCCTGGCCTTGCCATTTAAAGGTGACCTTGGACAAGTTTTTAAAGATTTAATATTAATTTATTCAACAAATGTTTATTGAATATCTTTAAGATACCTGTTCTCACAGAATTTGTATTCTAGTGGAAGAAGAAAGACATCATATAACAAATAGAAGGATAGATAGGAAGAAGTTAGCAGACATGGTGATTTATACAGAATTAAGGGCAATAAAATAGATTGTGACTGGTATGGTTAATTTAGGCTGTGTAGTCATTGTAGAAAAGGTGACATTTAAACTAAAATCTGAGGAAGTGACTTCTGCTTTTTGTACATTCATATCCTTTTCTATAAAATATGATTACCTAGCTGAGAAACTTTTGGAACTCTCTTCTAGTTACAGGGCTGCATGAGTTCATAGCTATTAGAGACAAAGTATACATGTGTACACTCATTCATATCATGAAATATTATTTTATATTTGGTTAAGTAAATCATGTCTGTGATTCTTAGCTATGAAGATATTTAAGGCAACAGTGAATTACTTTTAAGGTACTAAATAGAGCTTTGCATACTGAACTTCTTCTATGTTCTTTGAGCCTCAACTGAGAGAAGTGCTTATTTTGTTAATGTTCTGGCAAAGAATGCCAAACTAGTCTCTGGCCAGAAGGGTTATTATATCCTTGTTATGTTTGAGGCAGACAAAAACTTGACTTTGTAATGAGGCTAGACGTTGTCTGAAATGAATTCTTTCTGGTGATCACTTACAACCACAAGTTCAGACATTCTCAATCTTAAAAGGCAAAACTCAAAACCACATGTTCTCTTCTACATAAAAATGGGGGGGCAGTTTGAGGTGAAGTATGTAAGTTTTTAAGCAACATCAGTATTTTGACCCATATTTTTCATGCACCAGTTAACCAGAAAATTACAAAAGCTGAAAAACTCAGATAAACTGTACCAAGGGGATTAACACAATACATCCACTCCCTCCCCATTCCCAGCACATCCTCTTCTTCCTCCTCCTACCCCCACACTGGGGTACATTTCTGGAATAGAAACTAAAGCCTCTCAAACTATTAAAAAATGAGGACCTCTGAATTTTTAATTCTGTTCACTAATCATTAGAAAAATAGAAACTGCCATCTATCTGAGAAGCAGTGAGAGCAGGAGCCACAGACTGTTTAATTTTGCAGGAGTTGGCTGGTTTCCCAGCAACACGATGATTTGTGGGGCCACTACTTTGGGCACCTTGAAGATAATTAAATATTAAGTCTCTTTTTGATGTATGCAAAGTCTGTTTAAGAGGATTACCAGCCACAGTGGAGGTAGCAGTCCACATTTCTTCTTTTTTTTTGGTTATTGAACTTGCAATATCATTATCTATTCTTATCTTTAGTCTGTTAGAACCAATGTCCATCCTTAAAATAACTGAAAGCATGTTCAAGAATGAAGAAGGTGATAGGGGAAAAGTGGAGAAAATGGCAGTTCATACAGTTGACATTTTGGGATCCTCTAGTATTGGGGATATAGAGATAAAGAGCACAGTTGATGTGTGTGGGAAAAATGACTGATGAAGTGAGCAGACCAACTTCTCTGTCCTCTAGTTCAAGGTTCCATTTCACACCCTAAATAGCAAAGGCACATAGTGCAAGAATAGTCCCAGGATAATATGACTAGTGGCAAAGGGAGGGGAAGATAAACACGTATCTCTCTATTACAACCTGATCCTTCTACAGCTTCAATGAAAGGTAGCATAATTTGTTGAAAACAGTAATTGAAGACATGATTTGAACTATCACGCACTGTTCTGCAACATTCCAGAAGTATTGGTGTTTCTATTCTGAAACTACAATTTTTCTGCATTCATTTGCTAAGAAACAAGAAGTTCTATCAATTATAGGAAAAAAACACCCATGTCAAATTCACTTGTCCTCCAAAGTAGATTTGACTCATCAGTGCCTTGCAGACATAGGATACTTAATTATACTTACTTTCTAAAGGAGGAGGAAGAGACACTCAGTGATTTTTTTTTTTTTTTTTTTTTTTTTGAGAAGACTCTGGATGAATAGCATAATGAAACTAGAATGAGCCTTCTCATTCTGGTTCCTAGATAATTTTGAAATCAAGACCATTAGCTGCCAAGAGCAGGAAATTATTCTTACATAAGAGGAAAGTAGTGAAACAAGAAGAAAAAGGGTGAGGGAAACATGAGAGGACTTTTACTAGTCATTCTAAGACTTCTACAAGAGAGATTTTTCAGAAGGCCTAAAAGTTTGCTTCTATAAAGAGGACAGATTTGTGAAATGCAGAGTTACTAATGGGCTTCACAAGTGAGGAAAATAGTTTATATTTAGAGCAAAAATGTCAACTCAATTTAGGAAAGTGTGTGAAAAAGGACTTTGTTAACAGAGGATTGGTTGTCTTAAGTCCTATTTGGGGAAAAAGTTAAGCAATAAAGGAATTAAAATCTCAGAAAAATTTATAAATCATTGAAAACTTATAAATCATTGAAATCATATAAAAGTTCTAACTTGTTTGAGTAAGTGGAACATTGAGAAAAGGATAAAGAAGGAATACTGGCAATGCTATAAAGAGTCTGGGTTCAAATATGAAAGTATTATGTTCTAACATTTCAACATGAAGGATAGGATGGATGTTTCCCCTTTCCCAACTTCCACTCTGCTCTGTAATATTTTTAGCATATAGATATGACATTAAATGAAGTGAAGCTCCAAGTAGAGAAACCAGATTAATCATCTTTACAGACTCCAGAAATCATAGAAGATGAAACTGACAAGGTTGAGAACTTGAAAAATGGAGGCTGATCACAGGAAAGGACATAATTGCACTAAAGTTGCTTTGCTTCAGGATAAGGGTCAGAACAGGAAGTTCTGTGTGGCAAAAATAATATGGTCTGATTTAAGGTTTGCCTCAGGGATGTTATGTGTACCCATAGCAGTGTTTTGCTGAGAACCAACACACTGCTAATCCTACCATGCCCTGTACTTGGAATATATTCTACAGCCTCCAGCATTTGTGCTCCAGCGTTGCTCCAGAGGCTGCAAGTGGTCTTCTGAGGTAACTGTAGGCAAGGCGAAGAGCCCAGATATGTAGGGAAGGTCATAGTGCTTCAGAGAGCATTATTCATATATTTGTGACTTTTTCATTTTAATCCATTTCAGCAATTTGGGAAGACTAGAGAATCTGATAAAGTCCTCTTTTTTAAAAATCTCAATTTCTCTGAGAAGTAAATATTATTTACCTAGTTATTTCACAAAAGTTGATAATAATTAAGATATTTAGATATGAATCCAAAGATGTTCTTAATATTTGATTCATTAAAAACAATTTAGGCCAGTGGAATAGTTTAGTGGTACAGCATATGCTTAGCATATATAAGAACCTGAATTCAATCGCCAGTACCGAAACAACCCAGGAAAGGAAGTCATTGTTCTTTAGACATAAATATAAACTATGCTTTAGAATTAGGAAGTAAACTGAGTTGGAGCCAGACTTCCAGAGACCTCTTTTGCAGATGAGGTTACCTGGGAAGTCTTGATTTCTAACTTTCACTGACCTGGTAGTCTAATCTGCATGCTAAAATACGTGATGGAGTTGCTGACTTCTGGATCTTATGTCCTTAGGATGCATCAATTTAGAATTCAAACTTCTTCAGTCACCATACTTCTTTGACTTAGGAATTAGCATTACCATTTACTCAAAGAACAAGACATTACGCTCTGTGATGTACGTGCACAGAATATTTTCAGGGATTCAAAAATCTAAGTACATCCTCTGAGTTTTCAGAATTTTCATGGTAGTCGGAGATAAAACGTCTTTAAAATATCTATAAAATAATTAAAGCTCAACTATGTAGAATTCAAGGTTTAATTAATATGTGATGGTCAGGGAAAGTTTTCCTAGTTTCTCCATATCATGCTTCAGGGTTGTGAGTCTTTCACTCTGGAACTTTCCCTGACCATCTGTGTGCGTTCCATTTATGTCCAGCAAGGTACAAAAGAGAGGGTAGAACATAAAAGAAATGAATTAGCTCAATTACATCCTATATTTCCATATAGCTCTGCATTTCTTCTGGTACAGTGTCAATTAGTCAATAGTAAGAATAGTCCTGCCAGGTGCAGTGGTGCCCGCCTGTAATCCCAGTGGCTCGGAGTCTGAAGTAGGAGGATCGCGAGTTCAAAACCAGCCTCAGTAACAACAAGGAGCTGAGCAACTCCAAGACTGTCTCTAAATAAAATACAAAATAGGGCTGGGATGTGGCTAAGTGATTAAGTGCCCCTGAGTTCATTCCCTGGTACCCATCCCCACTCCCCCCCCCCAAAAAAAGAACAGTCTTATCTCTTCTGAAGAAAAAAATGGTAAGAATGTGTTGCACATTCAAATCTATAAAAAATAAAAATACACTGTATTGCACATACTCAATTACTAAGCCATTGGAATGCTTACCAATCATTAGCAAGCCGATTATTCCCTCGAGAGAAGCTTAAGGTAACCAAGATTGACCTCTGGTAACTGTCAACAAGGAAAGCAGTCAGATGCTCCTTTACCTGTCTCTGGGGCCATGCAGCTTTGAGAATGGCCTCTGTTCTGAAGAGCACAAGGAGCTTGCCATCCTCCTCCGTCAGGTGGAATGACTGCCCCAGGATCTGCAGCACATGGACGCGGGGCCGCACAGGCTGGGTATCATCAGCACAGAAAGGCCGCAACCACTCCAGCAGGTCCTCAGGTGACACTAGCTCCTCCCTGCAGGGCACAAATGGGGGGTGAAAAGAACCACTTAGGTCGTTCTGCTTTCTTCCCTTCCAGTAATCGAATGTGGTCACTGGCCTCAAGACTTCTTTGTTGGTTACTTTTTTTTTCTTGAGAGGAAAAATATAGGTTTTTAAATGGCTTACAGCAAACCATGTTAGTCATTTAAAAGCTATGTAAAATTAATGTCATTTTAAAATGAGTTGTATTAACTAAAAAATAGCCATTAACCAATAAGTCCTTAGCTAGTTATTTTTTAGAATTTAAAGTATAGGAAAGCTTATTCTATTAATCATAACTATGATTCTAGGTACCATTCTAGCAATTTTACATATTCTATTACTAGTTGGCAATAACTATGCAAAGCAGGGATCATAAATTAATTTTAAAGATGAGAAAACAGGCTTCAGGGAAGTGATATAATCAGCCCACAAACCTCTGTAGGAGATACTGCAGTGTGACCTCAAAGCCCATGCTCTTTGTACCACTTTTCATTGAGATTAGAATTTCAGCATGTGGTTAGCATATCAATTTTTACACTACCCTAAAAATAAAATATGAACACTTGGCTCTTATAGGACTGTAGAGTCTAAAAGAATTTAGAGAAGGGGACATATTGTACAACTTTCTATCCAGCAGAATTGCTTCTTTTGACGATGATGTCAATGAATTACTATCAATGACTGTTAAGAGGTTATCCATATAGAAGACTCCTCACAAGGCCCTGGGGATCCATGTTACAATAATATATTATACAGTTTTTGTTGTAACTAGATCTATACGAAGATCTCGGCGATAAATCACCTAAACTGAGTCGCAGACTAACCTATCTTCAACCCTATCAAGACTACAAGGCTTTTTAAAAACTTCTGAGAATAAAATACTATAATGTCACTGAGTATTCCTCTTAGTAGTTTCTCCATAATACAGTTGCCAAATGCTACATTATGGCAATTTAAATTAATAAAAACAGAATTCATCATTTGTATTAGGATTAAAAGAAATTACAAAACATTGCAGACAAATGGCTTAAATAGTCCTAAACTTATGAATTCATTTCTTAGTTTTACCAATGAATAACCTTTACAATATCAGAAACAGGAAAAACTGGTGTGTGAAAAACGTAGAATGAACCAATAATTCCTGGATACCTGCTATTTATAAGGTAACCAAACAGTATGGTACAATAAAAAGACCGCTTTTTAAAAAAAATCTGATGGATCTAACTGTAACCCATCCTTTTTGAACAACTCTAGACAAAGAATCATTTTGAAAGTTATCATTTCCATCTTAGAGTTAAGCATACAAGTATCCCTAGGAAATCAAGATAATATATACCAAGCATCTAGTACAACTTGGGGCACAGAGGAAGCACTTAATAGCAAACCATCCTTGTCAGAATCACCATAATAATTATCATCAGCATCATCAAAGTACTAGTTTGTGCTTGATGACAGATATTAAAAAATCACATGGTCTCTGCCTTGTAAGAACTAATGATACAATGGAACAGAAAGACTTTAGAAGTAACTATTATCCAAATCACTAATATAACAAATTTGAACAATTGTTTTGGACAAGGTGGCGTGGCACCTGAACAGGATCATAAGGGATAAGCAGGGGGTACTTAAATGAAAAGGTATGAAAATAGTTCAGGAGGAGATTAAAGCTCACATAAGTGGTAAATTAGCATTGTGATAGATGTTTCTCACCTAGGTAACCAAGTGGCTGAAGAAGCAGCTCAGCTGCACTCTCTGGAAGTGCAGGCTCAGGAGCTGTGGGGCCCAGATTTAGCTCCCAGGTCTACTATTTCCTGTTAGGATTACTTTGGCTAAAAAGTCAATTAATTATGAGCCTCAACTTCCTTATTTGTCAAAAGAGATGGATAACAATTCCTTTCTCATGGGGCTGTTTAGAATTAAACTGAAACATCAAATAGTAAATACAAATGTAAAGCACGTAATACAAGGTTTGGCATAAAACTAAGGACTTCGATTACTGGCAGCCATTATTATTGAGGTTCTCTGGTCTTCCTTGGTATGGAAAGGGAATGAGAGAGTATTTCTGAGCAGTGAAACATCAAAGTGGTGTTAAAAATTAGAGAAGTATGCAGAATGAAGCAGACTCACCCTTTTTGGTGGAGGTCCAAGTGTATGTAATTCAAGGGGAAAAGAGTTTAAAGCCCATGTTTGGCCATGAATTCAAGCTAGATCTACATAGTATGAAGCTAATGTTTTGACCTTCTGCCCAAGTGCCAAGAAGGTGGGAGAGGGGATAAACGAGAATGGGAGGAAGTGGGAGTCATGAAGACCAAATGGAAGCTATAACAATACCCCAAAACCTGAATATAATGAATAAGAATAAAAACAGTAATAATTTCTGAAGGCTTGAGGTTCGCTGTGACTTATAGCTCTTCCTCATAACTGTCTTTCTCCTGTGTACTGTATCAGCTCTAATTTGTGGATGAGGGAACAATCAGAGGTTTAATACCTTTTCCAAGGTCACACAGTAAGTAGTGAAGCTAATATTTGAACTTGTACTATCTGACTGCCTTATCAATTACTACACAATGCTGCTGAACCCAAACTGGGCCATATTCCAGAACAATGTGGCAGGAGATTAAAATTATTCAGATACTGATGAGATAAAGACTATTGCTATAGTATTTTCCAAGTTATTAAATCGAGTTAGACTCTTATTACATTAGCGTTTACAATGTAGTTAATAATATTTGATATTTTGGAGGCACATATTCTAATTTTTGGTAGATAGTTCAAAAACAAAATTATGAGAACTCATTCCTAAAACAGCTCTTTAGAAAACACTGTGAAGAGCCTGAACAAAACACTAACTCCTAAAAATTATAGTTAATAATATATGCTTTGATATCAATTTGAGTTTTTAAAAGTTTTAGTGATTCTCATGGATCAGCACACAGAGAAACACAGAATTGTGATGAAATGTTAATAATTGGTAAATTAGGGGAAGAGTATGTAGATATTTTTCTCCTTGCAACTTTGAAATTTTTCAAGGTAAATAGGTTGGTAAAAAGTAATGACTTTCATCATGAAAAAAAAAAAACAGAATAAGAACAAGGAAAGTGATTCCATTTCTATAGGCTTTTATGAAAGCAAATAGAAGATTTAATGAGTTTAGGAATAATAAAAGAATATTTTGAAACATAACACACTTTACTATAAAATTATAAATAGGTAAAGGGAAAATCTCCAGAGTCACTATAAACAGATGAGAAATCGTTTCTTTTCCCCTATATTAAGAACAGGGGTGGGCATTTTAATGTGCAGGGTAAATGAATATACCATTTAAACAAATAATTTATAGGGGAAATACAAAATCACAAATTTGGCCCAAAAGATAACGAGTCACCTGGAATACATAGTAAGTAACTTTGAGCAGAAAAGAAGTGCAGTAGCAACAGTGACAACACAAATGTTAACTAAATGATTACTTAGAGAATGTGACAACTCAGGTGGGTGGAGTCCTCACTTGGCCTTCCTGTTATGACTGGCCACAGGAGAACACCCACAAAGTACACACACAAATAGAAGGGAATTCAATCAAAGGCAATTGTTGAAACAAGGCAAAAGATAGATTTAATGAATACAAATAAACTAATTATTGGTAAAAGGGTTTTCAAATCCTGCATGGCATATACATAGAAAGACAAGCAAAACTTAAAAGTTAAGGTATATTAAAAGAGGCAAAAAGCATATGGATAACTTTATAAATCATGAAGCAGAATGAAGAAAGGAAAGACTGCATTCAAACATGAAAACAGACCTTTGAGATTTCTTGTAAAATAAAAGTGTCATAGAATTTGAACAACTGACAAGAAACAAGGCCACTTTGTCCAGTCTTTTGTACTGAAGGTAAACTGGCAAACAAATTTGGGGACTGACTTGCCAGTATTTACCAAAGTTTCAAAATTAAGTTTTCTCTCTCTCTCTCTCTCTCACACACACACACACACACACACAAAATGAATCAGAATTCTCCAGTTCTTTAAAAACTGGATTATAGGAACACGTGGCAACAAAAGGCTGGGACCAAGGCAAGGCCTCTCTTGGAGGATGCCTCTGGAAGCTTTCTAGTTCCTCCTAGTCTCCATTGTCCAAAATCTGATTTATCTCACTCCATTTCCATAACTGCCTGGCCTCTCAGCAAACAAGTCTGCAAGCTCTGATCTGCATGACAGTGGGAGAGGGAGGGAAGGGGGAGAGGAGGATGCAAGTAAACATGAGCTCAGAGGGAGGGAGTCAAATGTTCATATTCTAGGCCCCTTGCCTCTGTTAATGGATGGATCCACACACTGTGCATACTTTCCTCTCTATGCATGGAGTTGAGTGGGGATGACACTTCCCAGGTGAATGTCTATTATTTATCAACAACCATGAAAAAATCAAGGGCAACCAGCAAGGGATAAGAGGGATCTGCAAATACACAAATGTATGTTAATAGTACTGTGGTTATATAAGAAGTGTGACTTTAAAAAGTCCCAATTAAGTTGAATTAAAAGAAAAATTCCTAGAATGAATTGGACTTGTCTTTCCTATCCTCATAAATACACGACCAATGTAATTCTACATCATGTATAACCGTAACAATGTGATCCTAATTGGAAGAAGCTATACTTATTCAATGTACGTATAATATTTCAAAATATACTGTCATGTAAGGAATACTTAAAATAAAAGTTAACGCAAAAAGTTTCAAACATTCTTTCCTGTAACATATCCACAGATTAAAGAGTCAGGTAGGCTCAAAAAATAATAACAACTGTGGTATGCACACAATTAGAATCTTAAATCCTAACTCTTGGTAAATACTAATATCTTTGTGTCTACTTTCCAATATACAAAATCCAAACTATCTTCCTTGGCTTCACTTGCTAAGAAGCAGCATGCTACATCTTGCTGTGACAGGTAGCCACAGCTGCTAGGAGCCATCAACAGGGCCTAAAAGGATCCAGGAACTGCAGTGGTGCAGTAGTCCCACCATCCAGGTCAGTGGCCATGGCTTTCAGGAGGGCTCTGTACCTCACAATGTACACTGTAGGTACTTGAAGAACATGATTCTCAATTTGCTCAAATGGGCTCTCCCCTTTTTCTTTTCTGTATTTTAAAAATAATGTGAAATTCCTAGGTAATAGCAAAGAGTTCAATCAAGTCTGAATTATCTGACCCTGTTCAAAATACATGAGGCTTTAAGATAGTCCATCTGTTTTTGTAGTTAAGTAGCAATGTTAGCAAACAAAAGCACCAAAAATATTAAAAAGTTCTGAAGAAAATCTCTTCTTGGAATATTGCACAGATGGATTCCTTTATTAATTATCTTATCATCTGAGTAGATTTAACCCCATACTTCCTTTGAGAATCACTAATATGCAGTTCATACTTGTAGGTCACTCAAATTAAAAAAAAACTTTAAAGGCTTGAAGACAGGAAGTAGGAAAAAAAATAAAGTGAAAGTAAAGAGAAGCAAGGCAAAGGGATGAGACAGGTGAGGGAAGTACTACCCTAAGATCTTCTACGGAAAGTTTAGTTCATGAACTAGGTGTCACTTGGGAAAGTTTAAGGCCCCCTATAGACTTCTCAATCCAAATCTACGTTAATAAGACACTGCAGGCAAGCTGTGTGCAGAGTGAGGTGCGAGAAGCAGCCCCTTACTCTCCACTGCTGGCTCTTTCATGTCCTGGAGAAATGTCAAGGTGAGAGTCATAGACTGTCCTTACTGTGTGATCATGGAAACCTCCCTAAGATTCACATTTTTTTTTTCCTTTTCTTTTCCAGTGGTATGAGGAGGGATTGAATTCAGTTCAAGTACCAGGCATGCTAGGTGAGCACTCTACCACTGAGCTGCACCCCTAGCCCTTTCTCTTTTGAAACAGGTTCTCACTAAGTTGCAGAGGCTGGCCTCAAACTTGCGATCCTCATGCCCTAGCTTCCCAAGTAGCTGGGATTCCAGGCATGCACCATCACATCCAGCTTGAGCTCCATTTCTTCTTAATCTGTAAAATGGAGATAATACTTTCTGTGTGGTAGGATTGTTCTGAAGATTGAATTACTGAATAGCACCTTTCTAAGGTGTTGGTATAGAGAAATAAGTGATCATTAAGGATTTTTTGTTTTTTAAAATTTAGGACAGTGGTAGCTTATTAATTTCTAAGTTTAAGAGATATATTATTTTAGAATATGATTATGTTAAGCTATTGAATTTGAATAATAAGATTTATTTTTTTAAGCAAACTAATAAACTAATTCTCAAACTAAATATCTGGATTATATTCTCAGAACATGGATGTTATAAGCATACAAAAATAATGGGGGAAGCATGCAAATTCATAAAGTAACTTCAATATGCATGAGGCTCTGAATAATTAATTACCTTATCACATCTTTAACTATAGATATTATAGTAAGTGGGGGGAGGGGCATTCCAAACTCCTGGAATACTTTCATGTGTAGTGGTGTGAACCCTGTTAAACTGGAAGGGAAAGACAACTGGTACACATAGTCATTTGTACACTCCACTGGGGGCTAGTCTGAGTGATTTTATGTAATTTTAAAAGTAGCACACAAAAAAAGTGTTTTCTGAGTGAGGTAGAAGCTGCACCTACAAAGCAAATGACATCTAAACCAATATAAAAAGTCAAGAACCATGCTGACAGATGGCATCAACTATCTAAAATTTAGTCACAAAACCAAAAACTTGGTAGTATTCCTACACACACACACACTCTCGCACTCTAATTCTTACTCTCCTCCACAGCTTCCTGCCAGGAATATTGCAGGATGGTGTGTGAATAGCCTGTCTTGTGTGATGGCTGAGTATGTGCAGCTTCTTTACTACTGAAACAGATTGAGGAAGGTAGTAGATGTCAAGGCCGGGACTGAAGGAGAGCTGGCATGTTTAGAGGCAGGGAAAGGGGCACACCAGCGTGGCACATCCTCCTAGAGACTAGGCTGCTGGGATCAGAAAATCATTAGTGATATTAAAGTGCTGGGTTAAAGAGACTGGAGTCCCCATGTCACCCAAAGATCCTGTCTGGAACTACCTGAAATACAGAGACCAACCTCTCTATTTGATTCTGCCAGGAATATTGGTGGGAAGGGAAATAAAAGCAAGTAGAATCAGGTTTAGCACTGTAGAATCAAAACATACTTGCCAGGAATAAAAGTCACAACTTTATTTTCTTTTTCCTTTCCAAAGGCAAAAAAGAAAAAAAAAAATCACTGAAGTTTGTTTTTTAAAGACAACTTTGCTATTCTGTTTCTGGAATAAAAAGTAAGATCTTGTTCTGCTCTCTTGTTCTCCATTCCATAATGTCTTCCTCTTTAGAACTTAATAGAGAGTCTGTATTCAAAAGACCCAATGGCATTCTCTGGTCTGGAAATTCCGAATGCAAAACACTATCTTTTAATCTTCCTGGCTGTCCCCAGTGGGACTCACTGGAAAGGTCCCACTGCAGCACCTCTTGGATCTCTCTTCTTGGGAGGCCAGGATCTAGAGTCAGCCTTGCCTGAGAGAAGCTGTGCTACTGGCAGTACTCGCAGGGGCGTTGTGAGCTGGGACTAGGATGGCAGCAGCTAGATGCTGGGCGAGTGTGTCCTGGGCAATATCTCAGCCTGCTCTGCTACCTGCTGCACCTGCTGTCCTGCAGGTAGCTTCCTCAGCCTGGAATGCCATCATCCACAGCCTGTCCCTTTCTAACAAACTTTTTTTTCAGAAAACAGTTCAATGGTCACCCACTGTGTATCTGTCCTGACTTGCCCAGGTGGAATAAGCCTCTCCCTTGACCCTGCTTTCTGTATAGCACCTACCATTCTACCACATGGTTCTTACAGCTGAGAAAGCTCATCTCCCCTGCAAGTTCCTTGGGGTTAGAGGTTAGTTCTTATCCACATATGTAATTCCTCGTGACTTAAAACAGAGCATAACAACACACAGAATAATTTTTCTCTTTAAAGAAACTTCATTATTAAAAAAAAATGGGAGAGGCCTTATGAGGTTGACACATAGGACATTAGTCATATGACAGACTGTTGTAAATTCTGAGGAAGTCGATAGCTATTCATTGGTAGTTGCTATTATTCCTATCAACACTATTGTAGCTGAATGAAAAACGCTTTCTAAAAATGGCATTAGAGATGAACACTTTTCTAAATTCTAAAGCTGTAAACTGAGTCTCCAAACAAAGCAGACTTGAGTTGTATAAAGATTTTTTCTAAACACACATACACACACACACTCTCTCTCTCTCTCTCTAACTTCTATACTTCACCAATACAGTTAACCTGTTGTGGATGAGCATCCTTCTCTTTTAAGAAGCTCAGAGCAGTTTCCTCTCCAGGCCTCCATGTGCAGGAGGCAAGAAGAGACACTTCTCTCCAGGGTAAGCAGGTCCTACAAGCACAGATGTGGCCAGCAGAGATAGGATCCTGGCTCTCCAGATGCAGAGTCCTCCTTAATATTGCAGAAGCAGCTCTGTTCCTTTTAAAACACCTACAGTTGTTGCTTAGTCTTGGAAGCTTTAGAAATATGGACACTAAAAGTAATTCTCAAACTCAGGAAAGCCATTCAGCAGAGATACTCAAACTATCCAAGTCTTACCCCTTGTCTACACTGGTGTGGACTGCTGCAACGACACCTTCCAGTACCTGGAGGGGGTCTCTTGGCCCACCAAGGTCAGCACTGGTACCACTGTGAAAATAGAGAACAGAGTCAAAAGAGGGTCACTCAAGCCTCAGAAATACATATGGTATTTACATACTCAGATGAACCCAGCAGGAGTCCAGCACAGTGCACTGACCACCCACGGCCATTTGTGCTGCATGTGTACTAAATCCAATATCAGGTGCTAAATGTATGGAAATGGGACATTTCCTGCTCTTAAGGAGCATGTTTTACTGTCAAGAGAACATAATCTATTTGCATTCTGTCACTGAGAAAACACTCACTTAACATGAAATATGCAAGCCATTTAAAGTGTTAAATATGTAATAATAATTCTAAGTATTCCAGTTGAACATTCTTAAAAAATCAACAACAACCAATATACACTTGTTGTTTATTAGGTACTGGGCATCACTAAGTGCTTTACACATATTCTGCTGTTTAATGATCCTCACTGCCCATTCTCCAGATATGCCTGTGTGGAACTCCAGAGTTCTGAAAATGCAACAGAGGAAAAGGAAGTTTAGCCCGAGTTTCTGGGACAATTGAAGTTTATGACTTAAATCAACTGCTGGATTCTGTTACTTTCCTGCTTTTATCACTGTGCGCCTACCAAATTTTACTTTCTGAAAGGTAAATATTATGGAAGTTATCAACAGCAGTTTCTTTTCCTTTGAAAAAGAGGCAGCTGAACTCAAGCTCTCCTTCCTCCACTTCTGAAAGATTTAATTCACATTCATTGAAAGTCCTCTGTGAGCCAAGTATATATTGATCAGATCAGGACCAAACCTTGAATGGTAGAACTGGGTACAGGGACGGAAAAGGAAGTATAATTTATGTAAAGTGTTTGTAACTGTAAAGCTACTAGATATCATAATTTTAATTATTAATGAAAATGTGCAACTTTAAAGAAAAAACTATATTCATCAAAACACTGATTTCTCAAAATGTTTATTTTTGTAAGTTTCATTTAAAGCTTGATTTAAAAAAATAATAAAAGGGTAACTATAACCCAAAAGGTACAAAAGTAGCAAACAAACTTGAGTTGTATAAACATTTTTTTGAGAGGGTGATTCTTATAACCAATGACAAAAAAACTCATGACCAAAAAAAAAAAAAAAACCAATGACAAAAACAAAAAAACAGTACAAAGCTTCATTAACTGGTTATTTCTAAAAAAAAAAAAAAAAAAAAAAAAAAAAAAAACACAAATGCTATCCTATTTCTTGTCTGCCCCTATGTATGAAATTCCCAGATACTTTAGAGCGCTAAGGTGAAAACTATTTGAGGCTGGGGTAATTAAACTGATAAAGGCTCATTTGATTTCAGTTCAGCTGCAGAAAACTGACATGCATTTAATCAAAAAGTTCCTCAAGAGCAATACAGAATTACAAAGAATGCTCAAAAAGAGAATAAATTAAACACAACTAAATCTTTTAGCCTAATTGCATTATTCACAGAAAGCACTTGATACCTCATTATTTTCTTAGCTTCACTTTTCCCTCTTTTTTAATCCTCTTGGATACAAGCCTACCAAGGCACCAGCATATTGACATGAAGCAAGAATTTCTCAATTGTCAAGTTTATGCCATTAACTGTAGGTAAATAATGTCCTTAACAGATATCTAGTTTCTTCAGGGTATGATTAACTTTGCTTTACATGTTCAAGTATTTTTTTTTTTTCAGTAGTGGGGACTTCATGAATGGTAGGCAAGTGCTCTACCACTGAGCTACACACCAGCTGCTTGATGTAGTTCAAAAGAACCTTCTGGAAACTATTTTCCCATTGCTACAAAGAAGGGGTTTCAGAAAAGGCAAAATCTGGGGCTGTGATTGTGGCTCAGCGGTAGAGTGCTCGCCCAGCACGAGTGGGACCCGGGTTAGATTCTCAGCACCACATAAAAATAAAGGCATTGTGTTGTGTCCATCTACAAACAAAAAAAAGATTTTCTCTCTCAAAAAAAAAAAAAAAAAGGCAAAATCTGATAATACTTGCTGAAGCCACAGGGCAGTCTGGCTCTTAGCTACATGCTCAGATGCCATTTTGGACTTTCTCCTACTTCAAAAATAACTTAAAAGTTGGGTGTGGTGGTGTGTGCCTGCAATCCAGCTACTTGGCAACATGAGACTCCCATCTCTAAATAAACAAAAAATAATCTGAGGAGGGAAAGAAGGTCCACTAGAAGTTAGCTTCTTAACATGTACACATCATACAAATGATACAACAATTCATAGTTCTCTATTTTCAAGATTTTTAAGAAATAAGACTTTGAGCACTCTAAAACTAATTTCTCACTTTGGAAAAATACTTGAAAATTTAAAGCTTCTACATACATGAGGACAGTTTAGCTTCATAACAACCATGAGGTAAACACTCATTATTGGTAAACTAGTACCTTAGTTTTTCTTTAGTATTTTCTCTTTAAAGCTTACCCCAAGACAGAAATTATTTTCCTTATTGCACATTGTACTACATCCTTGGGTGAGATGTCTAGAGGACCAACCGCCACCCCAAGCAGCTGCTGAATCATTCTGAGAGGCTGACCATCCAAACACATAGTCACAGCTTGGTCATGAAGTTTCCCTTTTTCTGATCGGGATAGGTCATAGAGGTCACTGTATTTCTGCAGTATTTCCTGGAAAGACATAGAAATCAACACCTAAATATCAGATGGAAATTAAATGTATCTACATGCATGTAGTAAGACCTAATTAGAAGATTCTAAACCCAGATAAATTACAACCATTGCAGCACTCCAAAGGCCATGAATTGGTTATCAAAAGCTTAGGATCAAGGGTCACCCAGGCTTGATTTCGAATTGAGCTTTAACATTTATTAAATAGTGGGTCTTTATGATCTGAAATTTCAGCATCTGTGAAATAAGGTTGAAGACTAGAGGGCATGGTGAATGTCAACTGACAGAATGATGATATAAAGTCAGTCCTTTAACACAACGTCAGCATAAAGCAAGACTCAGGAGCTGTGTTGTCTATTATGATGATGATGATAATGATGACAACAGCCAAGTTATAATTTGTTGAATATCAACTTTGTATATTTACTCAGTAGATTTTAACTATTATTTGGTTGCACATATGGTATGTAACATAATACTTAAAATAATCCTGTAAGTAGTTTTAGTTAGCCCCATGTCACCAAAAAGAAAAAAGACCAAAGATTTTAAGTAATATGCCCAAAGTCACATGGCTAGCATTAATGGAGATTGGTTTTGAATCTAGAAGGCTACTAATCCACCCTTCTTGCCATACTGCCTGCCTCCCTTTATCATATTTGTAAGAACTAATGTTATAACAAATAATTTAAGAACTAAGATACAAACTACTGTTTTGCAGAATTTTAAATATGATTACTGAGTGACAATAACACTTTCAAGGTTCTTCAGTTTCCCTGATGATCCAAAATATACTTTATTTTTCAAAACAACCATGTAATGAACTGGGAATGTTAGTTGGATTTTTTGATATTGAAGAATTATGATTAACCTTTTGATCGTTTATAGTGATATGTTCAGTTGGATGTTCTAGAGATAGATATGGAAGCACTTTCAAGTAAAATAAAAAGATGACTCCCACAGGAGTGAGCAGAGGGAAGGTAGGGGTATGTGTGATCACGTTTTGGTAATTCTTGAAGCTGACAGGCACATGAGGTTTCATTTTACTATTCTCCCCATTGTTTGAAATTTTTTAAAAAACAGTCCCCATCAGTTAGGCAAAACAATCACTAATATAAGAGGAGAGGGAACTGAAGCTCCATGGGATGAAAGCCTTTCATGTTATTAGACTGCACCAGCCTTCATGAGGATACAAAATGTTCTTCATTGGTCATAAAACTAAGCAGGTTAAAATCAAACTCGGAATTTAAAGGGGATAAATGTACAGAGTTGAGGTTATTCCCAATTTTTGTTATAAAAGGGGTCTTAATAAAATTAAATAATGTCCAGTTCAGTAACCATGAGTATCCTCTTATGATTTTCACATGGTTTGGCTGAATGACATTTATAAGGAGTGACATGGTACCTTGCAACCATAACTAGAAGAAATGAGCAGAGATTTTTTGCTAATAACTCCCCTTGAATCTATGCAGATGATTCTAGCCATTGAAGGACAACACTTGTTCCAAGAAGAGTATTAACGCTATCCATCTAAAAGTAAACAATGGTATTAGACTGCACCAGCCTTCATGAGGATACCTGGAGCTAGGGGTGTGGCTCAGTGGTAGAGTGCTTTCCTAGAACTTGTGAGACACTGAGTTCGATTCTCAACACCACATGAAAAATTAAATAAAGATATCATATCCATCTACAACTAAAAATATTTTTTAAAAAAAGTAAACAAGTGACTGGGCACGGTGGCACATGCCTGCACACCTGTAATCCCAGTGGCTTGGGAGGCTGAGGCAGGAGGATCTCAAGTTCAAAGCCAGCCTCAGCAACTTAACAAGGTACTAAGCAACTCAGTGAAAACACTGTTTCTAAAATACAAAAATACAAAAAAAGCTGGGAATGAAGATCAGTGGTTAAGCACCTCCGAGTTCAATCCCTGGTATGGCTCCCCCCACCAAAAAATAAAATAAAATAAAATAAACAGGTACTTAGAAATTTATGCTAATAAGTATAAATCACTTTCACGTAAATCAAGATTCAAAGTTTACCCTAGTTCATATAATTATGAATTGTGGTAACATAAATATCAGCAGGATAAAATCAAACTTAGTAAAGCCAGTTTGATCCCTAAAATGACTTCTATATTATTCATATAATTATTTAATATATTCATTGTACAGGTTAATAGGCACTGAAAAATACAAAATGAAATAAAACTGCTATCAAACTTTGCAAACTTTCTTCCCGTTATCTTTTTAATGAGGGGTTTGCATTTATATGGCTCATACAAATTTTGAAGGCACCCATTTGTTTATTATCTGAATTCCTTTCCAGTAACTGACCT
This sequence comes from Callospermophilus lateralis, assembly GCF_048772815.1. Classification (NCBI taxonomy): domain Eukaryota; kingdom Metazoa; phylum Chordata; class Mammalia; order Rodentia; family Sciuridae; genus Callospermophilus; species Callospermophilus lateralis. Next base: position 10,472,019 of record NC_135318.1, read on the forward strand.
TTCTAGTCATGAATTTTTTTTTTCTGCAAGTCAAGGAAATAAGTCAATAAGTGGAATTTGGGAAAAATGAAAGAGGAGGTCAGTGGCCTTGTCTAGGTTCCTTTGCCACAAAACTGAAGGGTGGTTGGAATGTTATTCATATATCTAAACAATGTTTTCATTTACATGAAAATCATTTACTTATTGATTTGTCAACTCTCCAGTTACAAAAATTGATATCTAAACTCCCCTGACAGAATACAGAACAAATCTCGGAAGACCTCAGAGGGCTTCTGGCATCCCTGCAACAGTGCTAACACCCAGGTCCTCAAACCCCAGCAAGGGCAGGGGCTCCTGAGCTCCAGGTGGTATTTAAAGACATAGTCTCAACAAGAAATGAGGAGAAACAATTTTACCAGCCATAAAATTCATATCAGTAACACAGTTATACTGGAAACATGTAACATTAATACAGGATAAGGAGGATACATGTTTAAAAAAACTGTTGAAGGCGGCATTAGAGGCTATTTCTGATATTTTTTCTGAAAATTATGGGGAATACCCCCATTATTATTCAGTTGGAGAGCAACACCCAGCAGCTGGAAGAACTTGAGGAGCACCATCTTTAGCACTTATGAACTATGGGGACCATCCTCTGCCAAGGCACAGGTCCAGGGCTCGCTCAACGCCTGCTATCTAATCCTCTCCCACCTTCCCATTCTCTTCTTTCCCTGATAATACAGGTATTATCTGTATTAAGTGGCCCAAATTCCTTCCAAAAGAAAAGTGAACTGACAATCTTAAGTGATACTGAAGAGGTTAAAGGATAAAGGCTTAAGAACCATTTTCAAGTGTATCTGCAAGTCTGAAAACCCAATTAAAACCACTGCTAGAGTTGGGCTTTTTTGTATTTATCTATCTATTTATCTATTTTTTGAGCAGGGCTACCAGGGATTGAACCCAGAGGCACTTTACCACTGAGCTTCATCCACCTCCCTTTTTATTTTTTGAGATAGTCTTGCTAAGTTGCTGAGATTCACCTCAAACTTGTGATCCTCCTGCCTCAGCCTCCCAAGTTGCTGGAATTGGCATGAACCACTCTGCCTGCCTTGGAATTGGAATCTTAAGTGTTCTACAAAGGTCCATGTGTTAAAGACTCCATCCCCCAGGTGGTGCTGGTGGAACTTTAACAGGTGTGGCCCAGTGAGTGTTCCTTGGGGCACTGAGGACAGGCCTTAGGAGGGAATAGTGGAACTCTCACTCTTTTCTCTCTTGCTTCCTGAACACAAGGTGAATGCAGCCATCATGTGCAGACATAGGTCCAGAGCAATGGGACCAACTGATCACAGTTGAAAACTGTGAAAATAAACCATTTCTCTTTATTAGCTGATGATCTCAGGCACTTGTTATAGTAATGGAAGTTGACTGACACAACTACTAACATAGCTTTTAAAAGAAAGAAAAGGATATCCTGATATTACTGCTGTGAGTGAGAATACGGAAGTTTCCATTTCCTTACCTGTTCACTATTCTTCAGAGAAACAATGAAGCTATTGTGGAGAGTTTCCAGGTGGGCAAGCGATTTCTCCAAATGATTCAAAGCATCCACGTAGGTAACCTTAGAATCACTAGCTTCTTCAATGTTTTCTTCTGCATTTCTTTTCCTTGGCTTCTCAATAAAATGTTTGACTATTTTAATGGCCTTTCTAGTCATCTCTTCACGTGCTTCCAGAGATAGCTTTGGAAAAAAAAAAAAAAGGCCTTAAACAACAGTGAGACAAACCATCTTGATTATTATAATATATGGCATATTCAATAAGGCATTAGTAAGGTAGTGAAAATCAAAGTAAAATTTTAATATTAACAATTTAGCCAATGAATAGGATTTTCACTAAGTTTTTCTTTTGTAGAAGAAAACAAAAACAGTGAGGTATCATTTGTACTATTAAATTAGAACTATAAGTTTCAAAATGATAATAATCAATTAGGCAATGCTGAGATAGAAAAATCAATATTCATACTATCAATTACAGAGCAAAAATGAGTCATTTCTACAAACCAAATTTCTAGTTCTAGTCATTTATTATGAGGAAATAATTCAAAAGAAATATAAGCATGAAGATTTTTAACTAGAACAAGTCTCTAAAAAGAAAACTTCAAAAGCAATCTAATTGACAAGAGAAATGGTGACTAGTTTATGACAAATTACTGGTTAGCATATTATGCAGTCATTAAAACTGAAATTAGAAAAAGAGGATAGCTATTTTGAAAAATGCTTATCATAAAATGTTAAACTTTAGAGATCAGAATATTAAAAACTCTATACCAAGTGTACATTAAAATATAAATGATATCTGTATAGGATATATTTTTTGAATACAAAATATATGCACACATAAAAATAGATATACTCTTTTGCCTATAAATATACATATACATGTACATGTGTATATATGTGTGCATATATATATTTATATATACATATATACACACACATATGTATATTAATAAACACCAAAAAAAAAACAGTGACAATGAAGGTACTGGAATTATGAACAATTTTTTTCTTCTCCAGTTTCCAAGTATTCTGTAACAATTCATTTATTCACTGACATGTGTCAGGCTGTGTTTGGTAATGCAGGGGTTATATTTTTCTAATAATATTAAAAATATTAAGCTTATCCTCACGAATATAAAGTCTAAACTTTACCCATTTTGATGGGGAAACTAGATACCTCTGAGCAATTCTTGGTGCCCTCTGAAGCCCTGATTGGTGTTATTTTGAATTGTGGATTCTGGCTTTCTGTCAACTACTCAAGCCCATTTTTAGTATATCCTTAAAAGGATGTGTTTGTGTTTATTAAAAAAAAAAAAAAAAGATAAAATTCCTAAGACAAAAATCTCAATTTTCCCTATTATTTCTCCACACCCCTCCCCAACCAGTACTGCTCTTCCACTATACCACTGAGCTATATCCCCAGCCTTTGAATTTTATTTTTGAGACAGGGTCTTGCTAAGTTGCTGAGGCCAGCCTTGAACCTGCAATCCTCCTGCCTCAGTTCCCGAGTTGCTAAGATTTCAGGTGTGCACCAGTGCCCCCAGCTTCCCTATTATTTCTTAATATCAGTCACTGTACATCTCTGGTTATTCTGAAAAGTAGGAATATTCTTAAATAGAAGTCATCAATGGCCACACTAGGAGGTATACCTCCACTAACCCTCCATTTCTTATCTGCTACTTCCAAGTCACTCTACACAGAATCATTAGCTTCAAATAGTGAAAGCTGACATTTTCTTAATCCCACATAAATATTCATAAAAGGTACCTTTAGGAAAGTACTACTTCCATTAAATTGTAACTTTTTATTCCCCCTGCTCTGCAAAGGCAGCTTCATGACAAGTTCTATAGCCTCCCCCTTCTCAGACTTCTGCCTCTAAGCACCTATGGCATAAAAATAATCAGAAGTCACCAATGCTGGAAAGAATGAATTACATTCTTCTCCCTTTCCCTCAACAAACAGTGAACTCCTCCCTGTAGTTTAGAAGTACAAGATACTAGAAAGTATGTTTAGCTCAAGGGACTCCCTTTCTTCCACCATGTGCATGGAGAGACTAAGATCAGGAGAGTTACGTGAAAAGAGTAAAAACTAGAACCCAGAGCATATGGTTACCCAGAGGATGCTAACTACCACTGTCCCTCACACAGTTGCCTCTTCGTCACCTGTTCATCCAGGCAGGCTCTGCCAGAGTATGTTGCTTAAATGCTGAATAAGAATCAATATTGTACAGTGAGTCTTTCTATTATATTTGTTTGTCCCAAGAAATAAAATTTAGACAATGATTATTTTAATATATCAGTTTGCAAATACTCTTCCTGCCCTATTATGCACTGTGGAAGAGAATAAATTGATAAGACAGTAAGGAAAGGCAGGTGATTCACAGGAACAGGAAGTTAGGTTCCAGAAGAAACAATGGGTCCCTAAGCCCTTAGGTCCAGATGCAATCTTTGCTGTCCAAGGCTTAACTTGCCATTGCCAACCAACCCTGGAATGAATGCACGGCAAGCAGAAAGCACACTAAACTCAAAGCCTGTGCCTAGCACTGACTCCCAGCGTGACTGAAGCACTTTGAGCCTTAGTTGCCTTCATTTACAAAATATGAAAAAATGTCATCTACTGTCTGATGTCATTTCTTAAAAATGAGATAATACATAAAACGATCACTATAAAACCTTCCTCATAGCAAGTACTCAATAAATGGAAGGTGAATTTTAATTTGACCAACTGATAAAATATACAGGCCAGCTTCTTGTTGGTTTTTCATCTAATAAATTGTCATGTAATTCTCTTTCAGAAGAACCTTTTTAAAAATCTCCTCAAATTTCTCAGCATAGAAGACAAGGATCTTCACAAACCAGCTCCAAGCCAACCCTCTGGCCTTATAATTGTAAGCCACAACCTAGGCCTCAGCCAGGCTTATCATTCCCAGTTGTCATTACACATCTGTCGTCTCAATAAAATGCTGGCTTCCCTCGTCTTAGCATGGACGATCCCTAGCCATGTTTCAATACTTTGCAAACATAAAGGGTCAACTCCAACTCATGAGCCCCTACAGCAAATCCATTGGCAAGTCATCTGCTCTATGTGCATGACCCACTCTGTCCCCTGCACCTGGGGCCCGGCTCCTTAGCACTGCGGAATCTGGAGCTCACATTAACACTTCTGTCATGAAGCTTGATATGGATCATGAAAGGCTAAGTAACTGTTTTCAGGAGTTAAAACTGACCTCATTATCACAGAGGCATAAGAAAAGGCATTTTTCCTATTTTAAGTGATCCTTCCAGATAACTCAATAACCTGATGCTTGATATAAATAAATACAGCCTAACTTTGGTGAGATAGCCAGGAACTCCAAGCAGCAGAATGCTAGTATGAAAAAGATGGAAGAGCTCTTCTTTCACTAGGCATCTGACTTCAAGTTTTTCACCACTTCATAAAAAACAGGTCCACTGCTAAAAGACTCCAGAGTGTGGTTAAGAATTATAATTTTAACACTGAATTTATGTCTAGCCGATTTACTTTATTTAAAATGTTCCATGATGAGTGGAGCAGAAAAAAAAAGAAATGATTAAAGAAATGTTTCAGAGTAAGAAATAGCAATTTCTTTTTTATACCTGGTGGCCATGCAGTACTTTATTCTTAACATTCTTTTTGAAAACCATAGCATTAACATGTCAGTCATATACATTATTACTATAATGTAGTAAATGAAGATGTTTTAAGCTGTTTTCTGCAGTAATAATTGTTATTAATGTAGATTTTGTGAAATTAAGATAAGCGGCTAAATTATTCCATCCCTCAATAAAGAGGTATTGACCATCTATTTCCCAGGCCCCCAGAAAATGGAGATAAAATCATGAGCCACGATCACCAAGAAACTACAAATATTTGGGGCCAAGACAATGGAAGTGGAATAGCTGGGGTCAACTATGACATTAGCAAATCTTACTGGGGTCTAGCTTCAAAATACACCTACACTCTGGGCTGGGGATACAGCTCAGTTGGAGTTCTTGCCTCACATGCAGAAGGCCCTGGGTTCGATCCCCAGCACTCCACACACACACCTAAACTCTAAGATTTCCAGCACTTCCCCTCTCAGCACTGTTCTCAGACACCATCACCCTTCACAGAGTGCTGCAATGGTTGCAAGGTGCCTCCCAATAAGACAGAGAACACAAGCACCTCATCTACTCCACTGTATTTGTCAATGTCCTTGCAGTCAGGCTAAGCCATGTTCCAGCTAATTAAATCTAAGTGGAAGCGACATGTGCTATTTCTGAGTCAAAGCAACAAAAAATTCACAAGGATCCCTATCCATTCTCCCTTCTTTCTCAACCACAGCAACTGGGAAGCGTGCAGGGCCCAGAGGCCAGCGGCAGCTAAAACAAATGCAGAGCCTCCACCACCCTGGATCATAAGTTATTTTTATGCCATAGGGTCTTTTACAGTCTTTTACTCAACTAGGAAAACAAAGAAATATTAACCTTCTGACTGTTGAGACACTACATATACCTAAGCCTATTCTGACATACACCATGTACTAAGGGTAAGGCAATATGTGGCTTTGGTTTTCAGATTAGATGTTGCAAAAATAGTTATCTGTTATGCTATAATGAACTATTTAATAAAATTATTGCCCATGGTAATGTCAGGTGCAGATCCCTAAGGAACTTGTGGCACCAGAGACTGGAAAATGGAACAATGATAATGTGTGTTGGATGTTACAGAATGCTGTGGTTAACTATCACAAGAAAGAAATGACATTGTTCAGACTGTGTGTAGGACTGAAATGGAACTGTGAAATAGCAGAAATTCAAGGGCTTATGGGGTTAAAAAAAAAAAAGTAGTAAATCTAGACCCCAGTAGTAAAAGATTAGATTGAGAATCCACAGATAACAAATGCCAGGTTAAACCTTTTGGAGATTAAAGTGCTTCAGGGGAAAGATAAACCAAGGGTGTGACATCTCGTAAATTTTTTTGAATTGTCCAAAATGACTCAGGGCAGAGATTCAATTAATGATGTGGTCTTCCACAGACACCTGACAGCTTTAAGATAGCTCCTTTTAAATTGAGAGACTATGTATAGGGTGATACACTAAAGATACATAGTATCTGAGAAAAATGTCTCAAAAACAAATAAGCAAATAAAAAGAGCCTGGAGATGTGGTTATGGACATGTGTTGGTAAAAGATATCAAATATGTAAGAATTCTACTAAATTTCTGAGATAGTGGTGCTGCTCAAGAAACCAGAAGCCTGGACTAAAGGTGACTGATTGTTTGAAACAACATTTGGGCCTTCAACACTCTTCAGGCAGCTTTCAAAGTGGGCTCAAGCCTGTAGCATCACTCCACATGTGGCTACAGAAGAAAGTAGAAGAGACTTCCCTGGCAGGTAAGCATGAAGTCACGGGGCAAAGGTCAACAGTGAGGCTCCTGGAAAGCCCCACAGAGACCTAATGAATGAATATTACCTGCCTCAACAGGGATCCCCACAGCTGCAGAGCAGACAGTACTGTCAAGAATCTCCTGCATCCTCCCCTTCCAAGGTGTTTGACAGAGTTACCTGAGCCTGCTTCACCATATAAACTGTGTGTCCCGGTATAGAAAAGCAAAGCAATAGGTTTGCCTATCTAACCCACAAATTGGATCAGAGCTGGACCTGATGCACAGCCTACCCAGGATTAGGTTGGCTTGGAGTTCTATAATGACCCAGTGGGCCCTGGCAGAGGGTGGCATGTATTCTGTGGCAGGAAGGATGCTTGGTGGACCAAAGGGTAAGTTAGAGCTGACACATTCCACCTATACCCTCTACTTCTCAACCCCATGTCATTATGTGACAAAGATGGGCCCTATGTGACAAGATGGGCCCATGAAATGTGAGAGGAAAGTCATGGTTCACCCTGGGCTGGGGAAATCACAACCCATTTTCCAGTGCCCCCTCTTTTCATGAGGTGCCTAAGAGGACCCCAAGTGGCTCTGGACATGGAAGGAGAATTTTGTGGTGTTAGGTCTCGGTGATTACTGGGTCAGTTTGTTACTTCCAGCATTACCTAGTAGCAAAGATATTTTAAAACACAGATGGGATAATGCCACTCCACTGCTCAGATCTACTGACTATTGTCCAATTTACTAAAAATAAACCCCGTCTTCAAGGCCAAGACACTGGCCCCCTCTGTCCCTCGAAGCCCTGCACTTATTGTCCTCTACTTGAAATGCTCTTCTAGGCTCCACCTTAGGACTTGACATGAACCCCATCTTACCAGGGAGGCTTCCCTGGCAACCCTAATACCCAGGGCACTCTCCACCTTTTTCTCCTTACCCTCCTTTATATTTTTCTTCATAACTAACCTCCTGGGTTTCTATTTGTTTACGGCCTGCCACAGAAGCACTTCCAGAGTGTAGACTGTGGCTCAGACATAACACACACCTTTTGAACAGAGTGTTGAACTCAGTGAACCAAGAGTTTCAGAAAGACAACAGCCAAAGCACAGTTGCAGGAGTAGGAAGGTCACAAGAGCACTTTGTAGTTTACCTAGGGCAGGAGAGTAAGGGGCCTGAGGCAGGCTTCTTCACAGGCCACAGAGGGTCTTTGTTACATACTCTTTTGTTTATTTGGGTTTTGCCATCCTTTAAAAGGATATAAAAGCCAGTTGTAGCTAAGAGCTGTACAAAAGACAATGGGCTAAACTTAACCTGCAGGTCACAGTTTACTAACCTCTGGCTTATAATGCTAAAAAACTATAGTTGGGAAGACAAGGTGAGAATAAATTGTAAGTGAATGCTAGGTTAACTAGGGAATGTGATTTAGAAGCCACTGAGGGCAACTGTATATTAAGAAGAGTTTTACATGAAGATGGCCTATTAGAGCCAGATTTAAAACACACTAAGAAGATCCAATTTCTAAAAAAAAAAATATAGAACTTCAGTTACCTGAGAAAGTAAATCTTATCTGTTCTCAGGCCTCCCTTACCTGTCCTTCCAGAACCAGTTCATGAGTTCAATTCTTTGGGGAATCTGCACTGACATCTCCTTCCCAGGTGACAAGTCACTTGCATGCCTTCCTAAGGCACTCTGCTCAAGAGTGTGTACTAGGCCTATAATTGATATGAGGAATACAAAGATAAACTAAGACATAGCCTCTATCTTTGAAGAACATGTACCAGTTTTTAGGTAATGGCTCTATGCAGAATTCACCAAGACAATGTCCATCATCTGCAGGCACTTAAGACTGATAAGGTCCGCTAGGTAGACTTTTTGTTGTTAATAAACACAACATGACTTTGAACCTAAAGCTAACATTTAGAAAATGGTAGGTGACTTAAGAAAACCCAGCGGATACCTATAGAGTGAGGTGGAAAAATCAGAGCTTACCTTCAGTTTATGCTGCTAAAAGCAACTATATAAAATATTAGGAAAGTCAAGAGAAAACTTATTGACATATTTTTAGCATCTAAGTTGGGAGATTGAAAACAATTTCTTTGAGTAATGAAAGACAGGTATTCTTTTTAGGTTCCCATTTACTAACTCGCCCCACTTTCCCTCCATTTCTTCCTTCTCCTTTTCATGCTCAACACAGTGTGTCCTAGGCTGGAAGTGGTATCAGGAATACAAAGATAAACTAAGACATAATCTCTATCTTTAAAGAACATACATCCTAACAGAAAAGTCAACCCAAAAGTAATCCCAGTGGCTCGGGAGGCTGAGACAGGAGGATCGCAGGTTCAAAGCCAGTCTCAGCAAATGCTAAGTGACTCATTGAGACCCTGTCTCTAAATAAAATACAAAATAGGGCTGAGGATGTGGTTCAGTGGTCGAGTGCCCCCTAGTTCAACCCGATACCAAAAAAAAAAAAAAAAAGAAAAAGAAAAAGTGAACATTTATAAAATGTGACAGACATATAAAAAGGCAATTTCAAAAAGAAATATGAAATGTAAATGAGAAATTTAGGAGAGTATATGGGGACATTGAAAAAAAATCTGGTTTAAGGCGACAAAAAAAAAAAAAAGGTGTCATAAAGGAGGTGATAACTGAACCAGGACTTGCAGGGGGACCAAGAACTCACATGGAAAAGGGAGGAAGAAAAAACCTGAGGCAGAGAGAACATCTTGAGGAATTAAAGGCTTGCATAAAAGAGAATGTCCTATGGTCACAACTCTCAATCTTTTATTGTGCTTCAAAATACCTCAGGAACACAATATATTCTTGCCAAAAACAGTGGCTCAAGACTTCAAGGATTCTCCTGGGGTAGAGAAACAAATGCAAAGCAGCAGCTAGCAGTATGTTTGGGGATAATAGGAGACAGTTTCTGAAAAAGATCAAAATACCCCAGGAGTTTGATCCCCAAGGCTAAACACTGTTCCTCCCCAAGTCTTTCTGCCACACGATTCCTAGAACAGCTCTTGGTGGTGCACTTGTGTGTGTTAGGGCAAGGGACTGTCCTGTAGGAGATACAAGGGAAGGCTAGTCCACCACTGGTGCCAGGTGGAGAAACAGACATTGTCTTTAGGCGAATGCTTCTCCAACTGGTCCATGTGTCCCAGTACACAAGGCCTTCCAAAGGTACACACATAGAAATGTAGAAAATTGTTCCTCTGCTATCTTCTCTAAATATTTTTTTCCTAAAACTAATCTTCTTGAGAACATGCCAGAGGTCAAAGTGTGAATCCCACTTTCTATCAATGACCTTTGTCCACCTACACTAGAAAGACAGCCTCTCACTATTCCTGAATATGACTCTGATATGCTGTCCCAGTGTCTATAAATCTCCAACAATCTAACAAAGAACAATCCAAAATATTGAGAGATAATAGGACTCCAAGGACTGGATAACAAATTTCTTTTTGCATGTCACAAAGTTTCCAAATCTTTTCTTTCAACAAAATTTATTAAGGATCTAATTGAACTGTCAGCTGATAAATCACAGAAAATAATTTTCAATAATAGTACACTATACGGGCTGGGGTTGTGGCTCAGTGTCAGTGCTTGCCTCGCACATGTGAGGTACTGGGTTCCATCCTCAGCAACACATGAAAATAAATTAAAAATATTGTGTTCATGTAAAATTTGAAAAAATATGTTTAAAAATGGTTCATTATACAATTTTTAGTCTATAACTTGGAGGACATTCAAAGAATTGAGTGGTCCTGTGACAACAAAGTCCCCACCACTTATCTAAGTGAACAAAGTTTTTAAGTATTATGCCTACAAAAATATAAACTATCAAAGAAAAAGAACCCATAGTGAACACAATCTCAACCTGACAATAAGTAAGTCATCCAAGGGCACATAAAACAATTAAAAGCAACATTTAAATCCCTATTCATCTCATTAAGATGTGCATTTAATCTTAATTTTATTTTTTAAATAACTATCAAAAAATGTAACATCTACGTTGCTCTGATACACACTGCAACAATACAATGACGCAACCCTATGATCACAATTTTTAAATGTTAATTTCTATTTATATAATTATTTCTGATAGAGAGAAACAGACTTTTAAGCATGAATACCTTGTACCAATACAATTATATGAAAATAAGGATTGCAAAAACTCCTGGTACAAAATGACTCCATTCAAATCCCTGCACTTATAGACCTGACCAAACTCTAGCATGGCCCTTGGTCCCCTTGATAAAATGCCTGCTGAGGCAGCTCCAAGTTGCCAGAATTTACTGTTTGTTCCAGCCAGCACCAGTGATGGGCCAGCAGGCCCCTAAATGCCTTTAAGAGCAATTATTTTAGAAAGCTCCTTATTAAAGTCCTTTCTCTTCCCCTTTGGGTTGTCAACCTTCCACCACCCAGCACTGTCTCTGGGAGGACCTGGAGCTGTCTCTGAAACAAACATGCAGAAGATAGCGCTCATTCTCCTCCCAGTCCTGGTGGAAGGGAGAGACCTTGCAACTTGCTCACTTACCTTCTGTCATGAAGGTACAGAAGAGAAGTTTGTCTCTCTGGATTAGCTCCAATTAGCAAGCACGGCTGGTCCAGCCAATTCAGCTCAGTGCCCTTCAGCACACCCCAGCAATCCCAACAAAGTTGAGCTCGATTTATAATGATCGTTCCTCACTCTACAGTACCTCGTACTAGATAGAACCCATCTTTACCCTTTTTTTTTTTTTTTAAAAAAAAAACTAGGCTCCAGCCTTACTTCCCTTGGAAAGAAAGAGTGAGGAAAAGAAATGGTGTATCCTTTTTGACCGCTACAGACCTACTTATTTTTATACTTTTTAAAGGGATAGAGATAAATAGCAAATTGCTGTCATGCATAGCTTACCCTAGATATAAACAGGGCTATGGAACAGTTTTACTTTACAGTTTGTTTTTTCTGAGGAAGTTTTAATTTTAAAGGTCAATAGTTAAAACAGGCTGGAAGTTATGTTCTGCTTTGTAATCGTTTCAAATTAAATATCATGTGTGTTGGAGGGGATTTAAGTTATTCTCTTAGGTATTACATGAGTAAAAAAGGTTCTAGTCCATTGCTTGGGAAACCTATCTCCCTGAGGTGTTATGTAGAACACCTGTATCAAAATCAAAAAAGCATGTTAAATTCCTGGGTCCTCATCAGACTGACTCAATCCATGGTGGGAGGGGGGGAGACCTTGGTATTAGTGGAAATTATATTCTGCATATATTCCTGTATTTTTTTTTTAATGTGGTGCTGGGATCAAAACCAGTGCCTCATGCATGCTCTGCAAGTGCTCTACCACTGAGTCACAACCCAGGCCTCTGTTTGCTGTTTTTAATGCTGATCACAATGCTCTAAACTAACAATTTATAACACACAGTTTGTAACACACCTATATATCAGCTCCAAGGACAGGATAACTTACAGGGGCCAGCAAACAAGCAATTATAAAAGAGACCAAATTATCTAGGCTATCTTTAACTGATTTTTTTAAAAAAATATTTTTAGGTGGACACAATATCATTATTTTGTTTTTATGTGGTGCTGAGAATCGAACCCAGTGCCTCACACATGCTAGGCGAGTGCATTACCACCTGTGCCACATCCCCAGCCCTTTAACTGATTTTTTTTTCAGAAAGAAATCACTTTTTGCTAATAACTGAATAGCTCATCTCTGTGCTCTACCAGCAAACATTGCAGGTGGCTTATTTATGCTCACTCTCCTCACAGACTGTGAGGCCTGACTGCCTAGTGCTTAGCTATTCCTTTAATTTGCAGTGCTTAGTTCAGTGTATCAGTATTATTTTAAAATTATAAACACAAAATATTATGAAACAGCATTTTAAATATGCAACTTCAGGTGAAAATTAAGTTAAAATGTTTTCTTTTATACAACTGAGTATAATTCAAATACAAAAATACAACTGCCTATTTTATCACATTTGTTTATATACTTAACAAGAAATCAACAATTCTTTTTTTGCCTCAATTACCCATTACTTATATAATACAAATAAACAATGTGAGGCTCAGAGGCCACTCTTCTTTGCCCTTTGCTTTACACAGTAACCACAGAAAGGGATTCCTTCGTCAAGTGCAAGCACCCTCTCTTTGAGCAAAGACATAAGCTAACACAGGCCTAAATTCTTCAACAGTTTGAAGGTCACCTTTATCTTAACTGAGGCGGCACAAAGAATGTTAGAAATGGGATGAAATGTGGCTGCAATTAGCAAAGAATTCTACTATCAATCTTTGTTGTGCACACACAGGTTTTAAAATTTGAAAGCATTCATAGCGTGGCACAATGGTCCATTCCTCTAATTTCAGAGACTCAGAGGCTGAGGCAAGAGGATCGCAAGTTTGAGACCAGTCTCACCATAATTTGATGAGACCCCCAACTCAAAAAAAAAAAAAAAAAAAAGTGGCCGGGGATATAGCTCAGTGCTATATCCTGGGTTCAATTCCCAGTACCAAAAAGAAAAAAAAAAAGCATTCATTCACATTTTCCATTTAAAGGTCTCCTATCACATGCATGCCCATGATATATACAACTATTATGATTAAGATCAAAGTACATCTTAAGTAAATTTCTACAAAACCAAGTATAGATATGAAAATCTAGATCCCTCCCCTCCCCACATTTTGGCAGTGCTGGAGAGCAAACCTAGGGTCTCACACTCACTAGGCAAGAAAAGGAAGGTGAAAGTCCTCAACCTGTTTCTACATTACTGTGCTGCTTCTAGAAGAACTAGTGATGTATCCAAGATCTATCAAAATTCAGTTTAATTCACCATGTTGAGAGGCTACAACAGGATGAAACTACCCAGATTTCCTTGGGTCCTTGTTGATTTAAAATTGCTTTGCTCTGCTCTCTCCATGAAAATTTTTCTTACCTGGGGACCAAATGGCATCAATCACTCCCACATAAAGGTGGCATGAAAAAATCCCTCATCAGACCAGGTGAACTGGACATGCAGTGGTTATATGATAAAGGAGCTTTGATAGGTGACTAAACAAAAGGCTAACTAGTACATGGAACTTTTCAAAGGATATTTACATAAACACATTATGAAAACAGACACACGCACTACAATAACGATCATAAAGCTAGCGCACTTGGTGCTGACACCAACACTTGGCCCTTCACCCCTGGTCCTGTCAAACACTGCAGGAGCCTTCACATGGGGGGTTTCCCTGTCTCCAGGATGGCACGTTCTACTCCCTTATCCAATCACCTAGTGATCTTTCTAAAGTAAAAGTTTGACAATATCACTATTTGGTTTAAAACTGATGTCCAGCTGACCTACTCCCAGGAACAAGTCTAACCCTTCAGCCAGGTCTACAAGAGTCTTCACCTTCAGGCCCTTCCTCACTTCTAGCCTCACCCCTTCACTTCCATTTATCCCACATTACTTGTAGTTAACTGAAATAACTATGTTATTTCATCCTTTTATCAACAATACTAAATCTGTCTGAACTATCCCTCCCCTTCTACTCTTTCCCACTATGGTGCTCAAGACACACATTCTCATTGGTGAAGACTTAGCTGCAATACCTCCTTTACCACAGGGCCTTTCCTGATACATCCCTGGCCCCACTGACTCAGCCATGAACCATTTCTACCTTCCTGATGACCATCTTTGACTATTTACCACCTTCATCTCCAAAGAGCGCCCCTTTGCTGTCAAGCAGGGGAAACAACTAGTATCCTAGGTTGAAATGCTACAGGATCTTCCCATGGGTACCAATACCTGACAAAGCAGTAGGCATTCAGATGAAAGGAGAGCGCACAGCTTTTGATTATAAATTCCTTCACTGCATGGGCAGAGTATATTTATAAAATAGCAATTAGGAGATAAATCTAAGTTTGAAGGGTACTTAAACAGCAGTGGGGAGCTTATAGGATGAATGCAGAATAGAGGGATAAGGAAGACCACATCACTGCAGATTTACAGTTGAATAATAAACAGCTGTGGAACTATGAAGTCTGCCAGAAAGAGAAGACCATTTCAGGAAAGAGGTTATTTTCAGACTCCTTTTCCCCCCCACTGCTTTTTTTCATGTTAAAATATGCTTTAATATTGGCTGCACATTATTCCGAGATCATTTATTTATTCCTCTGTCTTCCCCAAGATTTACACCCACTATGAATTCAGAACCCACATGCTTCATGGGAAGGGGGTGCAGTCCTTCTTGCAGCCAGTTAATGAAGAGTCGATGAGGGCTGCAGAAATACACCAGTGGGGCTCAGTGGCCTGCCAGACTCCTCCTTGGGAGCTGAAGGCATTATCAATTATGATTGCACTGCACACATGGTCTTTTGGCCAATTTTCAGTCTCTTACTAAATTATTACCTTAGTCAATTTGAAATAATTTTCCAAGCACAAACAGAATGAATTCTCAGCTTGCCTGTTAGGCCAATAATCACGGTCACCCCAGATGGGCTTACACAGCCAAATTTCTCAGGCAAGGGAGGTAGTGGAAAGCCAGACTTCAGGAGCAGGCCTATATGTGAATCCTGATTTTGTCACTCCTAGCTCAGAAAACACTGGAGCAGTTATTTAACTTTCTTGGGACTTATTTTTTATTCCTGTTAAAATGGTGATAAGATTATTTACTTCACAGGGCTTGTGTGACAATTCACAAAGTAATATTCTCTTCCTACTCTTACAGTATCTGGATGGGAAGAGGGAGATGGAGGGAAGTGGTTAATCTAATCCACTATTCCAGTGAAGTCTGGTTGATGACAATAGACTTGTCATCAACATTAGTTCCTTGTTATCATAAGGTGACACTGACAGACATTTGAGAAGCACTTCTTAGCCTTTTCTATAGTTCACAACACTCAGAATGAATGCTATACCCAAAACTCCCTTTGAGGAAGCAATCAGAAGAGCTTGTTACAAATAGTTCACCTACTTGGCAATAAAAATCATTCATAAATGCCTCAGCCGATGCTGTGAAAGGCAGCCATGGAGACTGAGTAGTGTGCTGCGACGTGGCTAGCCACAAGAGCTGTCGTGCCAGGTTCTACACTGGAGTAACACACAACCAAAAAGGATCGTCTCTTGGGCGATGTTAATGTGGTCATGGTTGGAAGAAGAGTGGGCAGGTTCATGCCTGCATACCACAACCCGTCAGCCATCTGGGCAGCCTTGCTCAATGAGATGGCTTCCTCTCATCCTCAGTGTTCATACTTTGTTATTCTTAATAAAAACATCCTACTAACTGGACAGTATGTGTGGGTTCCTTGTAGCTCAAAAGAACTGATCATTCATCAGATGATTCTAATGTATAAAGTACACTTCAGGAAAGAAAAGTGTGACTGTCCTTCTGAACTTGCAATTGTTGCTCTCTCACCACACAAAGCTGCAACTTTCATTCTGTATTGTTCATGTAATTACAAGTAAGATCTACGCAGTACTGGGAGATCTGAGGCTGATCCCCAGGTCCTGCAAACTGGTCCTTTCAAATGCTTTTCAGTGGGACCATTTCCAGGTGTCATTTCTGTTCTGTGTTTTTGATTCCTCTTCTCCAGCTGCCCTGCTAGCCTCTACAACATACAGCCTACTATCAGTTTAAAGTCATCAGGTTATTTAAAAAAAATAGTGAACACATAAGAGTCTAAGGGAATTTGTTAAACAGAGAACATTTATATGAACATATTTACAACAAGGTTTTAGAACATGACCGTCTCTGATTCATGTTTATACTCTAGTAGTTACAGAGATGACCTAGTGAAAGTCCCTTAATTTCTTTGAGCTTAAATTTTCTGGTCCATAAAACAGGAGCAGCATCATCCAGGACAGTTGTCACCAGTCTGAGACAGGGAATGCCACCATCAGCACATGTTGAGGTGCTTACCTTCTACTCCCACCCCCTCGTCCTTCATTTGCTCTTTCCACAAGTATGCATGAGCTTCTTGTTTCCTCTCACCACATGCAGATTTCTTACTCATCTCTTATTTGGGCTTCTTTGCATGGAAACTATGTTCTGGACTTTACCTACATGATTATTTCAAGAAATAATGACCTTTTTTTGGTTCACAGTTCTTAAAGCAGAATTGTACCATATGATTAACATCAACTGTGAAATAAGGACACCTGGATTTAAAAAGGATTGGCTACTTCCTGATTGCTAACTTTGGTCAATGTCCCTCCAGCAGTCCGACCTCCAGAATGGAGATAATAGTTGCTTAATAATCACCCTCCCTTGATGCTACAAATACCAAATGCTCAGTGGATTTTAATTCTCAAATCCAGTGTCTTGTTTGGGTTTGCCTGTTTTGTGTTTTGTTTTTATATTTCTAGATAATATGCTTAATGAAAGTAGGAATCATATCTCAAGTTTTCTTTAAGGTCTCTCCATAGGATTAGCATAGGACTCAGTAAAAACAAAACTAACAGAAACAACATTAATATAAAAAAATAGAAATATTTCTTATAATTTTTACTGTGACCCACAAATGATTTAAATCACAATCATAACATATCATTTAGGTAAGGAGCTCTAATATTTGTACTTCATAATCCATAAATGTCTGGATTGAAAAGGCAAAAGTATAAGATATATTTTAATGGACACACAAATCTGAATAAGGACAAAAACAGGCATTTGGCAAGAGAACAAAAGTGGAGGATAATCTTAGAAAAATGGCAACAACCTCATTCACATACTTCTTCAGACAAGTTTAATCCTGATATTCTCTTAGATTACTATCTTTCCCAAACTTTACCTCCCATATCAAATAGAAAAAGGGGAAGAAAAATAATCACCTTCTCAAGTATAAGTGACACCATGCAAAACCTGTCACAGAAGTCTTTCCTTTTATCAGTCTTGCAAAAAAAGTTCTTTTGCTCAGAATTGTTTATGATTTAAGAGTAAATTATGTTATATCAAGCTTTACAGACTGCATTCCCTATCCTTCATGTATTCTACTTACTCCCATTTATTCTGTTCCTTTGATCGTCAAAAATTCCTTTTTAAAAATTCCTTTTTAGATTTGCTCTTCTATGCTTATCCCCTAAACTCATGGTTGTTTGCATTTTTGTCAAGATAAATGTGTTTACTGAACCACACTCTCACCTTGGAAAACAGAAGACAGTAGTCTCTTAAAAGCAGAAATATTCAAGTACAGGAATAAAGGACAATGTTCACAACTACAATAACACAAGCCAGCTGAGAGTGGATGAAAGTGTATGCACTACATACTCAAAACCCTTAAAATCATCAGTATTAGTTAACACAATTAACAAATATGAGCTTGGAACATAGAGAACATTCAATAAATACTGTCTCTTTTGTACACACAGAAAGCTTCAATAACCTTAAGAATTAAAGTTCATTTGCTATGCATGCATACATATGCCTCAATAAACTAGCAGCTTCTCAAAAGCAAGGGCCCTGGCATTCCTTAGTTGTTTACAGCACCTAGAATAATGGCAATGAAAAGGTTCTCAAATAGATATTTCCTGAAAGTACATGGAATGAATAAAAATTATTCAGTTCAGAATAAAAATTATTCAGTTCAGAATCAAAACAAACAATAACTACATCAAAATCAGCTATCAATGGGCATAGTACTTATTTCAAGATTAAAAAAATATATATCACTTAACATTTAGTAACTGTGAAACCCTGGGGGAAAAACATTTTATACCATTTTCGTAGCTGAGTTCAGTAAGATTATAAAGTAGCAACAATAATCACCATATAGTGGGGAAAAGACTAAACCATGAGCATACTACTTGTGCATGGGAGCTTCAGAGGTGCATACTTTAAGACAATCATGCATTAGGTGTACATCTTTCCTACTAAAAAAAATATGAAGATGAAAATATCTTCTTTCACCAATGTAATATATCCTCTAATAATTACACATAAAGATCAAGGTGGTTTGATATATATGCAAATCTTTACAAATAGAAATATATGTAGTTTATTTGGATTGGAAGTAAAAATGTTTTACTTTGAATAAACTTAAATCCATTTATGTATAAGTAAACAAAATATTTATTATTTATGGCAGTACATATCGGGTTTGACAAATATTATTCAATAATTTTTACTATTTTTCTATTTTGGTCTTAACTATAATCTGTTAGAAAGTCTTATTAAACCCATAACATTTTAAAAACCTAATTACCTGGAGAAGTATGGGGAAGCACAATTATGGCCCCCAAAGATATCTTCGTTATTAATACTTGTAATCAATGAAAATAGTACCTTATGTGGCAAAGTGACTTTATGGGTACGATTAAAAGTAACAGGGGAGAAAATTCTGGGATATATATATATTGGGCAGCCCCAATATAATCTTTGAGTCCTTTAAAAATGGAGAACCTTTCCTGGCTTTGGTGAGAGAAATGTGAAGTTGTTGCTAGCACTGAAGGTAGAGGAGAGGGACCAAGGCATAAGTGTGGCCTGTATACACTGCAAAAGCAAAGAAGTAAGTTCTCACTTAGGGCCTCTGGAAGGCAATGCAGCCTCACCTACAGCTTGCTCTAGCCCCATGAAACCCGTTTAATATGCAACCCACAGCAAGAAATATCAGACAATAAAATACAAAAAAGGACTGAAGATGTGGCCCAGTGGTTAAGTGCCCCTGGGTTCAAGCCCTGGCACCAATGAATCAATCAATTAAAGAGTAGCAAGGAGAAGGCGATTAGAATTGGAACACATGTAATCCTGGTTATTTGCAGAATAAAGAAAAGGGGATGAGAATGCTTGCAGGGAACATGGTATTTTTACTGCATTGCTGAAAGGGCAGTCACATCAAGGAGGACATATGTAGCTCTTATTTCTTTGTTGCTACACAAAGGACAACAAATAGAAGAGGTGAAAGTAGATTCCATGTAAGAGAATAACACATAAACATCTCCAACAAATTTATAGGCTGCCTCAGAAAACTGTAGGCTCCTATCTAAGGAAGAAAAAGATTATCATTTGCTGAAGACCCCTGACACTTGAGCAGTAAGACTAGAAGTGGAATTCTGGCTCAGCTACTAACTTGCTTCTGACCTTGAATAATTTACTCATTTCAAAATGAAGACTTTAATATATATGTAATAGGGCCACTGTGATGTTTACTCGAGATAAGGTAAAGTATTGAGCCAGTACCTGGCACATAATAAGTCAGCAATAAATTGTAGCTTTTATTATTACACGACATAGTACATATTGTGATTTCTGTAGAAGACAGATAACAGTTTTACAACTGTTACTTTGACACCCAATTGGGTAGTGTGGTAATAACCATTTTCTCCTATTTGGAGTTCCTACCCTGACCCATATAGCAGGAAGCTTGTTTCGTGAGTCCCCAAAAGGCAAATACTGCTTCATTCTTCACCTCCCACTTCTCAGGAGGAGACATCAAACAAATGACATGGGGACAAGAAACAGATGAAAGGAAGCTAGCCCTCTCCCTTTTCTGTAGATCTACCTGACTGTAAGAGAAGCACACTCTTCTACTCTTATCCCTCCAGTGGAAAAACATTTGTGGGTAAGGCCTAGGCTTCTGCTCTAGAGCAGCATCTCTGTCCAACATGCCCATGTGGCTACTGAACATTTGAAAGTAACTAGCTTGAGTTGATACGTGTATTATATACACATTAGACTCTTAACTCTTTAAAAAGAATATAATATATTTAACATTTTATATTGATTACATGTGAAATGATAATACTTAGGATAACTTCACCTATTTTGTTTCATTTCCTAAATGTGGCTACAAGAAAATTTCAAATTCCATAGACGGCTCACATTATAGTTCTATTGGACAGCATTAACCAGAGGCTGCCTCTAGGACCCATGAACAAGAAGGAGGAAGCCCTTCTGACAGTGTGTACGTGCTGCAGAACTGACCGTGTGCTTGGCAAGGCTGTCTGAAGATCCAGAAGGGGATTATACACAGCAGGCAGATGACTCAAGAATCAACCATGCCCCCCCTCTAATTCTACTAACACCCCACTGAAATTTTGATTTCCATCTATCTAATTCTAATGACTGGTTGTAGCTTGAGAGGAAGAACAGCTGCTCTTCTCCCATCAAAATCCAAAGATATGATGGAAATATTTCTAACATGGAAATGGCACAAGCACAGAAGTCAGAGAGGAGCATGAAGCAGAGGTAGTGGACTTCTCTAGGCCATGAGGGACACAGCTGTCAAAAGCATCTGGATTTCAGTTGAGACATTCACTGAGGGCAGTTTTCACCTGAAAGAAATGTGGGCCTGACTGGAAAACTGTCTGAGGAAGTAGGATTCTCAATCGCTCTAGCATTCCACTCACGTGAGTTTGGGATAGACTAAGGATCCAAAGAACCCTTTCTGGGAGCCTTATTTTGCTTAGTTCCCATCTCAGGGCTGATAATCTGCTTTATTTTCCAAACTGCAAAGATAAGGAGCTGATGGTGATACATCTTTTCCTAATATTCTTGGAGAATCTTTGAAAATGATGAAAACCTGTTGTGGGATTAAATTAAAACAAAGAGGAGCAGAAAATTCTGCTTAAAGAAACTGACTCCACCCAGACACCTAAACCAGACCTCTCTGGCTAAGATGGAACAGACACTAGGAAAATTAATCTATCAATTTCACTTTTGGTGAATTTATGGATTTCAGATTTTCATTTAATTGAACTTTAGCTGAAAGGGTAAGAGGATCTAATACTTAGGAAGTTAATTTCTCTGAGAATTTAATAAAAGGAATTGAAATTTGAGACATTTTAAAGTTGCTGACCTGAAGCATATTTTCTGCTCTCACTTATTAAGCTCATTGCATAACTTCTGGTGGGTTTTAATGATCAGTGCAGTCGGGCAAAATGTGAGATGGGAAATAGAGCTTCTGGAAGCACAGGCTAAACTGTCCACTACTGACCTCAGGAGGACACTCCAAAGACTAACAGGTACGGAGGACTTGTTGACGACATAGGACCTGCAGGGCCAGGTCCTCACAGATCCCAGCTGTCTTTCTCCCTGGCTGGTAAATGGTTTCATGATTAAGCTTAAACACTTACTATAACAAAAAGGTACTCCCTACTTCTCATGCTTGCACTACGAGGAGAAAATTTTTCACTCCAATCAGCAGAAAACTCTAGAAGGAAGGAAAGAAGGCATCTTTTTCCTTCACCACACTCTTCAGCACAAAATGAGAAATGGCTTAAAAGCTAAGTGGTGTGGGGCTGTACCCTCTCCACCCAGTCAGTCACTCTAGGCTTCCTGACAGTTACTTTCTGGAGCAGTTCCACATTGCCCAGTTCCACTAAGTGTAAACGTGCAGGGTCCAGTGGTTGCAGAGCAGGCCAATCTCCATTCCACCTCTTCCCAAAATATTATTTACTTACCATTGATTTTTTGTTTCTATCTTTCTTAAGTCTAAGAGTGGAAGTGAGGGAGGGAGGGGAGGAGCTGTGAGTAAGCATCACCCTCAAACTCAGAAAAGAGTCACCTCTCCTCGATTTGCTATCCTGACCACGAAATATCAAAAAGCACCCATCGGGGCTGCCCACTTGCTGTGAGCCTCTTCCTGTCTTACACTTTGCCCTCTCATACAGATCTCCACTAATCTTGATTAATAGAAGAGGTTGGGGGAGGAGTTAAAAACTTAAAGGCTAAAATTTATAGAAAAAAATGCTGTGTACTGTGCAGTTCATAAAATTGAAAGGTGGTATCAATAAAGCATCCAGCAGGCATTCCATCTTACATTTTCAAATTATTTATAACACTTCTTACCTCTGGAAAGCTGCTTAGGAATTAATCTATTTTAAGAAATTGAAATTTTAAGACTACCTTTTATGTACTTGCCAGAACATATTCTTATTACATTATAAATATTTAGGAAGTTGGAATGATCTTTCATATAGTCACACTCATTGATGGTTGTGGTTTTGGGAAATGATAACCTGTGACACTTGTTCTCAAAGAGTGATCCACAAACTAAAAGAATCCCAAGACTCAAGGGATCTGCAAGTTAAACTTTATTTTATAACAGCACTAAGATATTACTGACCTCTTTCTACTGTGTTGACATTTGTACTGAGGGAAGAAAAGCACAGGTGGATGAAGCTGTGAGTATATAGCACAAATTAAACTATGCCATGAGTCACTGTATTTTTTATTGTCATTGTGACGGAAAGTTCCAGAAAAGAACAAATCATGATTAATGATTTCTTCTATGTGAAATAAGATCTATACATAGAGTACTTCATTATGTACTGAAGTAGCAGAAGAAAAATTAAAATTATGTGAGTTCTGAGCTGAAGTAGCTGTTTTTACACACAACACCATTTTTGCTTGAAAGAACAACCGACAGTATGATTATTTAAACTTGGATATTTGCAGACGTTTAAAAAATTTAGAAATGGAAGGATTCTCTCCAAAGTGAACAAAGCAAACCTGTCACTTCAAGGAAACCAGTGCACTATATTCATTGTCAATGATGAAATTTGAACTTTCAAGCATAAATTGGAAAATGTGTTTTTACTACTGTAGGCTTGACTATATATCCCAAACAGATTTATCTGATGAGACCGGTGCTCATACTAAGGCATGTCATTTTTTTGAATATTATATAATGCCATGTATCAACATTTGAGTGATCTGCATAAACCAGTGAACCAATTATTTCCAAATGCCTAACGCAATTCTATTACAAAATAATGTCTGAGTAAGAGATTGATTCAAAATGCAATCTAGACTAATGGTTTCAATGTTAAAGGATACAAAAGGTTCAATTTTTTTTTTAGATTCCACATTATAATGTTTAAGAATCTACCACTTGTTGAGTTTCAGTGTAGTATCAGAGTACATACCAAATTATAGGCTATTAAAATACCAATCTCGTATCTGTGTAAAGCTGGATTTTCTTCATGTGCATCAACCAAAACAGGTAAATTACAGAAACAAATATGAACTATGCTATATTAAGCCAGATGTACAAATATAAAACCATTTTACCTTTTCACTGTCTTTTGTAGTTTCTGGAGACAGTGATTTGTCATTCAGATATGCCCAGGTGCCCATCAATAGATGAATGGCTAAACAAAATGTGGTATACATACACAATAGAGTTCTATTCAGACATTAAGAACAATGAAATTTTATCATTTGCTGCTAAATGGTTAGAACTAGAGAATATCCTGCTAAGTGAAACAAGCCAGACTCAAAGTCAAAGGTCAATTTTTTTTTCCTCTCACATGCACAAGCTAGAGAGAAAAAAGGAATAAAAAGGAGAAATCTTGTAAAAAAAAAAAAAGGGGGAGATCAAGAGAGTAAAAAGTAGAAGTGGGGGCCCAAGGCACTATTATTTATAACTGTAATAACTAAACAAAGTTTTAAAATATACTATTCACATCAATCTATAAGGGGTCTATTATTAGTCACATTAATTAATATTAAAACTTTGTTTTCAACTTCTAATATGATAAATACTGATAAATAGAACATTTATAAACCAGAGCTCCTTAGGGTTCTCAGTAATTTTTAAGACTATTAAAGTATCTTGAGTTCAGAAGTTTTGAGAATCTATGATAATAATTAATTAAATGACTACTTCAAGAGTACCAGCTTCATACCATGCTAGGAAGTAGGGAATTGAAGATAAAAGGCATCATCCTTGCCCTCAAAAACATCTCTAAATTCAGCTCTGTCTCCCCATGTGTCACCTTCACAACTCTCGGTACATGATTATTATTATGATTATTATCCACGATGTTATGATTCAGCAAGGAGGTCCCACCAGATCTCAGCAAATGCTGACACCATACCCTTGGACTTCCTAGCCTTTAGAAAGGAAAAAGAAAACAGATAAATTATTTTCAAAACCAGCTAATTAATCTCAAAAGAAGAGAAGAGAGAGATGAAGTACAGAGTCAAGATAAATCACCTCAAGGACTAATTTTAAGATAAGGGAAAAAATTAACTTGGAGAATTGATATATGTAAAGATATACTGAGGCGAAGGTTGCACAGACCTAGAAAATGATGCAGCCAAACAGGAACTCTCCTTGGAAGAGGCTGAGATGACAAAAGTGTGGTCCTTTTTTTTCTAGGGCCCCTTACTTAGCTAGTGCAGTAACAGCCACATGACTCAGCAATGTCTGCAGGTAAATGCAACTGAACAAAAGGGAGGCTCTGGAGCAATACCTGTGCAGTACTGTGATTTCATCTGGCAAAGAAAACCTGAGCTGCTATCTTAGCTGCGTCTCTAGTCTTGAGAACTTCTGATTCCCAACCCATCTGGAAACAACTCTTGGTATGTGATTATTGTTCTTACAGAAACAGGATCAAAACTAAATAAGAGAAATGGATTCATTTGGAGACTGAAATATTCCTAAGAAAGGAGCAGCAGAACTTGAGAAGCTAGAGTTCTGGAAGAAGAAATCTGACAAAGACACAGATATGAAAAAGGATTGTACTCTTAAAACTGCAAGGCCAGTGTCTGAATACTTCCAGAACTTGAAAAAATGCTAAAGGAGTATGAACAGGTCATCACTGAAGATGGCACAGGATAGAAGACCAGGAAGAAAATAAACAGGATAACTTGGAATTAAAGAGCACCATAAAGCCCCAGGTCTGGTTGTAAGGCACTGTAATATGGGACAAAACTGATGGTTTCAAAATGCCAAAGCAGGAGAAAGACGATGGATTCCAAAGGTAAAGTCACAGAACAGAACAAACCAAAAAGCAAGAAGTAACCTAGTCTTCTGTGTCTTTTCCTTTGGTATTTTGGAGGTGGAAAGAGGACCTGGTGGAGCAGGTAATATTCTATATTGACAACTCATCAACAGGTTATTGACTTGGGACACTCCCAGGTGACACCTGGTGATTTCATGACCCCTATTATATTGGTTTCTGAACCTTGAACTAGTATCACTGATGTAGGAATTCCTCATATTTTGAATTTTTCTGAGAAGAAACGTTTTGGGTGGCCTTGTGAATACTACTCTTGCTCTTTCTCACCAGGAAAAATAAAAACAGTTCAGTAATTCCTGTGTGTCTGAATCTGATTTTATCCAACTTAACCATAGTAAAATAATGCTTCTGAGAAAAACTGAAGCGTTCACTAGGAATTACAAAATTATGTTTATTAAATGATGCTATAGTTTGGATCTTGAATGTTTCTCAAAGGCCCATATGCTTAAAGGCCTGGTCCCTGGCTTGGTGCTGCTGCAGGGGTAGAAATTTTAAGAGACTGGGCCAAGTAGGAGGTCTTTGGGTCACTGAGGGTCTGCCCTTGAAGGGGAAGAGTGACCCTGCTCTCTCCCCCACTCTTTTCCCCCTGATCATGAGATGAACAGGTTGTTCCACCTGCCATGAGTGATAAGCTGTCACCACTGTCCAGTTGATCATGCATTGCAATGTCCAAAACTATGAGCCAAAATAAACCTTCTCTCTTTATAAATCTATATCTAAGGTATTTGTTATAGTAATGTGAGGATTTTTTATTGTAGTATGTCTAACATATTAGATACCCAGTAAAGATTAAATATGCTTCAGTTCTTGTCTTTTAAAACATTCCAACCTCATGAAGAATGTCTCAATTATAACATTTTAAAAATTGTTTTACTATAGATTTTTTAAAATTTTATTTTAAGTTTCTTTCAAGCATGTTTTCCATTGCTTAATGTCTCTGATGGTAACTACTGAGGTATGGAACTTAACTAAACCTGAACTTCTTATGTTCAATCTGAAACTACATAAACTACGCTTGATTCATGCATCAGAAAATTATATGTCAATCCAGGTATGGTGGTGCATGCCTATAATCCCAGGTCTCAGAAGGCAGAATTGTAAGTTCAATGACAGTGTGGGCAATTTGTCTCAAAATGAGGGGCTGGGGTTGTAGCTCCTTCATAGAGTGCTTGCCTAGCATGTGTGAGGCACTGGGTTTAATTCTCAGTGCCATATAAAAATAAATAAAACAAAATAAAGGTCTGTTGACAATTAATATTAAAAAAAAAGAGAAGTGTTGGGTATGTAGTTCAATGGTGAAGCACCCCTGAGTTTGATCCTCAATACCACAAACAAAAAAGGGCAGTTAAGTGTTTTAGCATTTGCCTAGCATATGCAAGGACCTGGGTTCGTTCCCTAGTAAACCCTCCCCAATCCCCATGTCATGTATCATTCTAAGCAATTAGATAATACACTTTATCTCTATCTAAACATTTTTATATAGACCACTTAATCATTACGGTGAAAGACATTTCTATTCTTAGTTAAAAGACAATATTAGCATAGCAGAGACTGAAGTTACAATGCAACCCCTTGAGAGAAGTAAACTTTAGGTCAAATCATGTTTTTGTTTTGTTTTGTTTTTTTAACAAATTTTACTCTCCCCAATTTTTTATGCCAAGTTGTTGGAATAATAGGAAAGAAGAACAAAGAGTTGCTTATTTCAAGAATTTGAACAGCTATAATATGAAAGATGCCCTTCTACTGTTTTCATAGCTTCAGAGGCAGAACCCCAAAGTGGGGACTACAAGGAGGAATAAGGGGAGAAAACAAGAAAGCAGCAAGGAAGGACAGACATTATCAATAGAACTGGTGTCCGAAGGCCAGAGGATTGATAGATACGAGGTTTCCAGCTATTTTTATGCTCCAGTTCAGGAGAGACAACATGTTCCCACCAGGAACAGTGGTTTACAACCACAGTGACTTGTGAGTGGTGCGAGCTAGAACGCGAGGCACCTGAGGGACCAGGGGTAAGGGGAGCAGGAAATGTCTATCCCATTCCTGGTTAAAAAGCACTGGGAAAGATACTAGAAAGCCTTTTTAAAATCCCATTGACACCAAAGGGCACTTAAAGAATTCCAGCAAACTTCTTGATAGATTTCATAAGTGACAGGAGTAATGTCCTGCCTATGGATGTGGCCACATTAGTAACCAAGAGTAAGTAGAAAACACAGGGCAGTGGTTACACAGATGTTTCCCATATCTAACTACATCAGGTCTGAACCAAGCAATGCTGTTTAGACCTGCCTTTCATCTTCTGTCTTCTTAGACTTACCACCTACTAACTTGCTCTCTGTCCTTTCCATATCATTTCTTTAATGCCGAGTTGGATAAGCAATAGGAGAGCAACTCTAACCTGACCGGATCACATAAAACAATTTGGATTTGCAGCAAAAGACTTTAAACATTTGTGTCCTTTTCCCTTTTGCACATTCATCACCTCAAATGACGTGAAAATTATTCTCTTGCAACAAGACGTTAATCTTGCTTTGTGAGTACTGCCCCCAGAATTTCTAAGAATTCTGCTGATGTGAGTGTTAACTAAATGACTGTGACCAGGAGTGTGGGGAGCCCATCCTGCTGAATTACCTGGACTGGGCACTCAAAGTTTGGGATATTCCCGACTTCCAATATCTGAACAATTGATTACTGCTTTTTTTTTTTCCTAATGTACTCTAGAATAAGCTTACTAGTTCTGAAAATTTGGTTCTCAATTAAATGTGGGTACACATTTGAAAACTGAACACTGTATGAATAGTACACACTTATTTTACATTTTTAACATCATGTACAAGCTGTGAGAACATCTGGTGTTTTGCAGATTTGGACAAATCCAGCTGCATTTCCTCTTCCAAATGTGTCCTCTGACATATGTGGGTTGTGTTTCATTTTTATATTCTCTATAAATAGGACAGCAGTGTGGGCTTTAAACATTTATCTAAATTTTACACTTTTCCTCTCTGATCAGAAAATTAAAAGCTTGCTGATTAATAAAATGAAAGCAAATACTATAGCTAGACTAACAAAAATTACTTCTAAATGTAGTAGTCTAAACACTCTCTATATATCTACATGATGATAGAAAACCATCTCTTGAGAACAGCTACAAAAAACACCTATGCTTTGGATATACCATCTGAGCTAAAAGGAAGCAACAAAAACTGACTGACTTCATCTTCACAGAGTCAGCCAGGCATTTTCTCCTCAGAAAAATACAAACATAGGAATAAAAGATTATGCCATCCATTTTCAGATGGTTGGTAGACATCTTAAAGTGCTAGATTACGATTAGATGAATCGATGAAAATGTGCTGTAACTTAAAATCAGACTCAAAACATAAATAACAGCTAAAACTCTAAGTGAACCCTGTACTACAGTCTTAAGTTTAATCATTAATAAGTAATTGCTACTGGAAGGTCTAAAACTGTCAAGACACATACCTCCATATACATGCTCAAATTAGCATATGGCCTTCGCTAACCAGTCCTACACCCACATAAAATATTTAAAACCTCCTTTAGCCTGAAGTGGGGCTGAGAGACTGCCTTAGGAGGGGGGACTCCCCCATTGCCTCGGCTGGTCTCCTTGCTTATCTGCCTTTCAGCCAGGGCTTAGGCCCCAGCTCTGCGGTTACTTTTCTAGGATACAAACTGACCACATGGATCTATTCGTTCCCATATATTACCAGGCTCCTGCATGGCCTCTCTCATTTGACCCAGTCTTGCTATGGACACAGCCCAGGACAGTCTGTTCTTTTGGGTCTGAAATGCTTGGGGTTCTCTGACCATCGCACCCTACCTGTCTCTAGACTGGCTCCAATGATTTGTTCTATGACTTTTGAGGGGTGGCACAGTTCAATGACGAGGCGTAAAGGTTATGGAGGAAGTCAGTCTCCCTCGAGTTCAATTTGTGGCTCCTCATTACCAACTTAGCTTTGTCTATAAAGTCAGAGTAATAATGTTATCTTCCTCACAGATTACTCAGCCCTGACTCTGCCTTGGAAAAGGCAGAAGACCTGAGGCCACGCTACACAGCTGATATGTGACAGATTCAGAGTTCAAAGCCAGATTTGCATGACTCCAAACTTATGATTTTTTTTTTTTCAGATATTCCATAGCATCTTCCTTTAAAACAATTCTTACTTTCTTCCTTGAAAGTAACAAAAATGGTTGTCTCCTTTTCAATGCAGTGCTTATAAAATTGAAACCAAGTTGTTAATTAAATTACTTGGGTTACAACAATTTTTAAAAAAAGTCTTTGGCTATACACAACTGTGCATCTAGTTAGGTAAAACCTAGCCTTCTCCACAGATGTTTGATCCACTCCTATGCCAACCTTCAAATGAATGGTTTTTATTTTCTGTAATTATCTGATTTCCAGGATATTATTAACTATAATGAAGCTGACTTGGGGTAAGGAGAAAGCAAAGATGGGCAAAAGGAGATTTTGTTTTTAAAAAGGCATTCCAGAGACAACAACTTTCTCTGGAATTTGTAGAGGCTGAGAGATTTTCCAGAAGAGAGAACACCCTGGGCCCAAGCAATGAGAAAGGATATTTTCCTAGCAATAAAACCTGGGTGAGTGAGAGAAGGGGAGAAGGAACTCCCTCTTCTGAGGGAAAATACACATTGCTGAGGGATTGAGAGCAGCTATTAAGATCAACTCCAAGGGTTCAGATCTGAGCATGGAAAACTGGAAAATGTGACAGGCAGTATCTATCTCCAAGCCATATGCTGTGTGATTTTCAATGTGAAATTTTTTAAGGGCTCAATTTAATACAGACAAATTGTTAGTGTGAGTTCTGAATAAAGGTACTCTTGGCTTAACAATGGAGTTTTACCCTTGAAAATGTTATTTTAAAATGATATATCATCAAAACCTATAATATGTATAAAAAAAGTAAGTTAGAACAGCTGAATCTGATTTTCACTATCTAAACATCTGTAATAGAGAAAAATGATCCCAATTAAAACCTCATGCTTAACAAAATAAATAAATAAAAATAAGAATAAAAACTAAAAGAAAGGAAAAAATCAAAAGACAAGCAATCATTTTCTACTTCAAGGAAATAAAAACATATCTACAGACTGTGAAAACAATTTTCATTTCTTCTAAACCACTCAACATACTTTCTATCTTTTGGTTACCTTGGCCACAGCCTTTGGAGAGAATGTAATCGCATCCACCACAGCAATGAGGTCACCTGGGTGGAGGCGGTCAAAGTATTTCACGCAGATATCATAGGCATGAAGCCACTCTGGGGAGGACTCTGGGATTTGCTTGATGAGGTGAGGGTCTCCAGCCCAGAATAACTTCTGTAACCAAACAGTGTACAGAGAGCTGGGCAAAAGCATCCGTCCCTCCTTTGCAGGGATTTTGGGAGCAAGCTTGGAAATAGATAAGATATTTTGACTTGAAAGAACGGGCTCCAATGCATCAAGAGGATTCTTATTTTCATCTGTCAATTTTTTGTAATTAAGACCTAATGAGAAAAGAAAGTGGGTAAGTGGTTCACTCAGATATAAACACACAGAAACAATCTCCCATTTACACTAGACAGTTGATTTCATTTAAAGATCAGAAGATCTGAGAACTGGTCCCAGCCTGAAACTTGATCAGCTCTGCAATCCTAGACAGGCCACTCTGTGTGCTTCAGTTTTCTCATGTGTACACTCTGGAAGGCAATATCTTCTCACCTCTCGAGGCTTCCACAAGTTCTAAGTCTTCTCCAGACTGCATTATGTTTGTTATTTATCTAGCATTTCACCAGCTACCTATAGACAGGGATTGATCTTAGCCCTTATTCCTTTGTAAGTGGGGAAAAAAAAAAAACCTGAAATACATTCTCAAAGCTGTTATGAATATCAAATAAATAGACATGAAAATGCCATGCAACTTATCACAGAGATTTAACAGTAGTATTAGCATGTTTAATTTCTTAATTATGAGCACAGGGACCCTATTCTAAAGATTTCCACAATTTATCAAAGATGCAAAGGCTCTTTTTCAAGTGTTTCATGCATATTTTTAAATAGGCTCCATTAGAGTGAACTTGAATGTCTTAGTCAATGGAAACAGGGATAAACTTCTGAAACAGGAGTTGAAGCTGTGGGTTCAAGTATTAGGTTTATCAGAACTCACTGTATGACTTTCAAAAGGCCTCTTACTTTTTCTGATTTAATTCCCTCAGTTGTTAGTGAAGGAATTGAAAAAACAGAAAACTACAGTTGATCAATTTCAATATTCTATGTATATAAATCTAATTGTGTACAAAAAATTAATCCCTAGATTTAATTTTAAAAACCAAGTTTGAGCGGCGACGTGAGCATCCTACCTGATGCGACAACTTTAAACTTCTTCAGCAGCCGAATGTGGGTTTCTGGCTTAATGGCATGTCTACCTAAGTCTGCACATCCACAGTTTTCCAGAAGAGTGAAATAATACAGCAGCCTTTCGTGATCAAGGCCACCAATAGTGGGGTAAATATACTTGGCCATGTGCTTCTGAAAGGCTTCAGGATCAGTCTTCAAAGTCTGGAGGAGATGAAGGGCTTGGGCCCGCTTTTCAATTTCTCCTGTGGACAAACTGAAATTAAGAGCCAAAGAAAGTGTTGAGATTTGGTTCCTTTATCCAACAGCATAATTTTTTAAAACTCAGCTGGAAAGTCTACTTCATTCAGATCCCTTCCTTTTGCCTAATCAAAGACTTTCAGCCACCAGGATCCAGGAAGCTCTTAAGAAAGGATAACAACACACATCGGATGCTGACCACTGCACCGCATGGCCCTCATATCACTTACGGGCCCAGCAGCCCTGGGAAGGAGGGCGTCCCTGCATCAGAAGGGTTGTTCAATGCTTCCCAGCTAGAATACAAACCAAGATCTGTTAGCTTCCACTGTAAATCATTTACCCATGTCACAAGAAAAAAATTTGAATCTGCACTTCAGTATAGAAACACTACAACCTTATTAAGAATTCAGGAAACAGCAAGGGGAAGAAAAAGTCCAAACTTTCAGGCATAAGTGTTATATCTAAGAGTCTTGAATTGATATTCTATAGTTCCCAATTTTATACTGTGTTCAAATAAAATGGCAAAGAAGAAATAAGTGTATTTTCTCTTGAATTAACTTTAGTAATACTACTTGAACAAAACACGTATCTTAATATTTTCATACTAAATAAATGTCTTCGTAATATAATAAAAGCCATTTAAGGTTAACTTATTGGGGTAAAAAAAATTCAAGCATTTTTGTTTGTTTGGTCCGTGTTTTGGACAGAAAGGAAGAGTCCACTTTGGTCTACGTTTGTCCCTGGATAAAAGTCTCAGGTTTAGTGCCACCACAGTGGCCTAGAGAAAACACATATTTAGTGCTCCAATTTTAAGGATTCTTAAGGCAGCCCTACAGACTAACAGAAACGTCCAGTTTCCAAGATTCCCACAGGCAGAAATAAAAGTATCTGGGGGCAACAATGAGACCTTGGGCAAGAAAGATTTCAGATGACTTTAAAGCAACCTCTCTGAAATATGATACCCTGTTTACTAGAATTACCATTTTTAGAAAGTGCCAAAGGGGATATGTGTTTGGTTTTTGTACATGAACAATATAAATTGTGTTTTAAAACTTTTATGAGACTATAAAAATTCTTGGGATAAAAGAGACAATCTATAAAGTCAAAAAATAATTTTAAAAACTTTTCTTTTTACTTTCACTTCAAAATAAATGTTGCTTTCCATTAAGACAGTTCAAATATTTGCAAAAATATCCCTATCTATAAAATTTTCCTTCACTGCCTCTTCTGAGTCACTGACATATGCTAAATATTCTGATACCCATAACATATTTAACTATTATACTATGATGGCATAGATCATATTACATCTTGTTTAACTTTAGTTTATCAGTTCCAAGATCCAGTGTGTGATACAAAAGAACCATTCAATAACATGACTTACAAATGCCAAATAGATGAGTGGATGTCCTCTATAAACAGGTGTCATCTATATCCAAAGCACTGTGCTCTGGGAAGGATATAAAGATTTATAGCACAGAACTCTCCTCCAGGTCTGAAAATCGAGTTTAGTTATACGTACTTGGCATTGAACAACAATGCAAACCAGTGGTAAGTGCTGACAAAGGACATAAAATTGTATTCTAAATAAGAGAAAGATCACTAAAAGCTATGACTGCAGAAGTAGAAATCAATGATAACAGAAGACTTAAAGAAGTACTTGAGTTGACATTGTAGAAAGGAATGAAGCAGAAATAATATGAATCAAAGTACCACAGCAAGAAAGCACAAGGCCTGATCATGGAACAGGACAGCAGAAACGGCGACTGTTTGGAAAATACTCTTGACCCCTCTCATTACTCTTAATTGTGCAATGTCATCTCTGGAAAAAAAAAAAAAAACTGCATATGGTAGTATAGGAAAGTGACTCACAGTAACTTGCAAAATGAGGTCTGAAGACAATGAGGAGATAAATAATAAGCCATGTAGCCCCGCTAAAATGATGCATATTGACAAACACTTGCAAGCAGAAAAAGGTGCAGAACAGAGAAGAAAAACAAATTTGCCTTTATTATGGTGGCTGCTAGGCTAGCAAGTTAAAACTGGGTCATTATCAACTCATAGTTAAAGAAACTGCTAATCAAGATAGGTTACATGACTTGCCTAAGTCCAAGCATCCAGATCTGTCTGGACTCAAAAGTCTAAGTTTGTCCACACATCACACAGCAGCCATTGACTCGAGAAGGTCAAGTGTCCAAACTAATAACCACTTGAGAAATAGCACAGAAAGCTCTGCTGCAATAATCTCGAAGGGCTCTGCTGTCACACTTCACTCCTAACACCCTGATAAACAGAATTCAAGACAGATTCATCCACAAAATGGAAAACAATGACTAAATCATAACAGTCTATTTAGTTCATCTGTGTTTGACTCGATTTTGGATTTAGTTTCTCTCAATCAACATTACTTTTTCCTGTGCCCACCCACTTATTCTTCTGTGCCTACAATTCAGTTTGCCTCATGTGCAATTTTACCTAATTATCTTGTCAAGACAGATAGTGGAATACCTTTACTGACACTTGATAAATACCCAAACCTTCCTTTTCAGTAAATTACAATGTGCTGAGATCTTTTATAGATGCCAGTAATCAATAGCTGTTTTAATAGTTTCCATTGAAAGAAGCTGTTATCTTCCCTTTGGAACAAGAAATGAAATCTCTGCCTAGAAAACAATTCCAAAGAACTTACATTCAAGAGAGTAGGAAGAAATACCATGAAACCACTATGGACTTTTCACTAATCAAATTAATGATTACCCTTAAAAACAGTTTAAGTGCATTTTCCTGAACCAAGTTTAAGTATAAAGCAGCTTATACATACAGTGCATATTTAACTTTCAAAGATTAACTACAGGAAGAAGCTAGTGTTAGCTGTACTCGATGCATAAGGGATAAACTTTTAGTACTAATCCCACCATTAAGGTGTTCTGTAACGGCTTCAAGTTGCCAATTGCCCCAAAATATGACTCAAAATCAGCAAGTATTGAAAGTTAGAAAACAAGTTTATTTAAATACATTTTTCTGTACTCAGTCTAAGACTGAATGATAATGCAATTCCATTAGCTGAAAGGGATACTTAGAATGTGAGAGGGAGGAGGAAGAAAGAGAATGGGAGAGGGCTGCAGGGCGAGGCTGAAGAGAGCAAGGGGGATGGGATTTAAACGGAATTTAGCAATAACCTGCCAGTGCTTTTGCCCCCATTGCCTCATTTACTCCTCACAGTAACTCTCTGCAGAAGACCTCGTTATTCTTGTTCTCTGAGGTAAGCCAAAGTACAGATAAAAATCCCATAACTAGTAAGAGATGGAAACTGATTCCAAGTTGGGTCTCCCAAATTCAGATCTCTGTTTTTCTCAATAAAGCAACAGAGCCAATATTTTCATATGAGATTGCTTATGTGAGAGATAGTTCAGTAGAGTACTTATGGCCATTTCCCCAAAGACTAGTCAGTTCCAAAGCATGGAGGTCTACAAATCAACAGGAATGACCAGCATGCTAACTTGCAAGGGGATCAACCCAAGAAGGGTAGGGTGTGAATGCTTCAGGATGACCCCAACGCAGCAGACTGGGGCTGCAATGCAGCTTGCAGCAGCACCTATAACTACTAGAGGGAAAATGTGGGCAAAATGAATGTCACCAACTTAAAAAAAAAAAAAAAAAAAAAAAAAAAAAAAAAAAAAACACCCAGAGAGTTGATGGAAGAATCAGCAATGAATATCTCAGAGACAAGTTTCTGTCACACTGATACTCCATGAGTTCCTTTATAGAACATTTTCTGCTATGAATGGTCAAGTTAAAAGCAATGGAAATTAGTATCTTCATTTTTTAAGGCCTTGTGTATTTGTGTGTGTGTGTGTGTGTGTACAAACAACAGTTCTGGTTAAGTTCTCTCTCCTTAGTTCAAAAGAAAAATCAAGGGCTGGAGATGGAGCTCAGTAGCAGAGCGTTTGCCTGGCATATATATGCAAGGCCCCGAGTTTGATCCCCAGCCCTGACCAAAAAAAAAAAAAAAAGAAAGAAAGAAATTAGAACCAAATTTATGGCTCAATTTAAAAAAACCTGAAAGGCCTATGATCTGAATATCTACATGCAACATTTCCTACTCTAATATGTATCTTTCCTGGTCCTGGATTTTTGTTTTAATTTTCAAAGTTATAACAAGCCTTTAATAAACTGAGGTACCTTAAATTCTAGGAAATAGGTATGGCTTTAAATCTCCCCCCTTCATATACTAATCACTCTGATACCACCTCCTCAATTGTGTCAGGGTCTTCAAGGGAGAGGAACCTGGAAGAGGTATACAGAATACTTTACAACTTGGCAACCTGGACACAGACCTCACTGAATGATCAATAACAACCCCAAGTCATAAATTTGGTCTCATCTGCTTCAACTCAGAAAAAGGCAGATACACTACAATTTGTTCCATCTCCTCACAGAGATACCATGTTCTTGCCCGTCTCTGCATTTGAGATGAATGAATCCTCCCTAGAGAATATGAAATTCACTATGAAAAATAGCACAACACATCTAGGGTCCCTGTGAAGAGGAACCCTTTTTACGGTACTTACTAAACTTGCAATTTACCTTTGGGCTATTTTAGGGGACAGGGAGGAGAAGAAGGGGTCCCTATTAGGTTATAAGCTCCATGGGGACAAGAATGTGACTCAGCACATTGTGCTTGGAATACAAAGATACTAAATAATAATACCATCAACAACATTAATAGATATAGTTCTAGTATATCAGACATGTAACTCCAGTATTTTAAAAGGATCCTGTGTCCAAAACTGAGAGACACTCATGGAGTCAGCAAAATTAACAAAAATTACAGTAAGAGCAATAACCAGAATAGTACTCAAAGAATCACCTAGTTACACAATTTCCACAGATTTCTTCCAATCTTCACAACCCTCCAGGGTAAGAATAATAGTCCCTATAACTAAGAAAACAGTGACTTAAGAGAATTAGGAAACACTCAAAAGGCTGCACAGCTGGTGGGTCTGGCCAGTAGCACTGGATCTTAAAACTTGATTTGATTCCAAACCCCATGCTGACCCATCAGGTCACATGCCCACTGAGCGCTCCTGCTGTCTAAGATCCACCAATGTGTAGTGCAGCCTCAGGGTGAAATGGATACTAAATGTGCAGTGAGTGACAAGTCCACCTCGAGCCTCAGGGCAGAACATACTCCAGCAGGACTAAGCAGCCATGAGAGACTGTCCAGCAGTTGCAAGTGACTCAGGCATGACCATGGAAAAGCAGTATACTGCTTAAAACAGTATAAGAAGGGGGAAAAGAAACCAGGAACTCAAGTATGGGTGTTTATGAGAACTCTGATAGGAGAGATACAGGGAATAACTGCCCTTTGTGAGGCACTGATCATGCATTGCCTGCTGTAGGTTAAATATTTTACCATTAAATCATTGTTATTATTCCTTAAAGTCAAGAAAATGAACTTCAGGGAAGTGAATGTTCTGGTCTAAGGACACAGAGATAGGATGACATCAATGGGATCTGATCTAGCCATCCGACTGGAGGGCTCATACTCTATAGGCTGAGGACATTTCACCACACCAGGCTATGAAGCTGCTGTGGGGTCACACCTCCAAGTCCACCAAGAGAGGAGGGAGAAGGTACAATGACAGGGGAATGAACTCCATGAAGGGGAGGGTGTGATTTTTTTTTTAAAGGAACAGTTTTATTTACTAATTTACTATTAATTCAACTAATTAATGATGGGATATTTTTGTATTAACAAGGCTGATTTCTAATAATCAGATTACCAAGTTTGATTAACTAGTTGTCTGGAAGAGGTGATGCACACTTGTAGCCCCAGTTACAAAAGAAGCAGAGGCAAAAAGACCACAAGTTCCAGAACCTCACAGGCAATTTGGCAAGACCTTGTCTCAATGAAATTTTTAAAAAGGCCTGGAATTACAGCTCAGTGACAGAGTGCTTGCCTAGAATGTGCAAGGCCCTGGGTTCAATTCCCAATCCACGAAGGAAAAAAAAAAAAGTTTGAATAGTAAGGCAAAGGGTTTTAAGTAAAGAACACAGAGGACCTAACACACTTGCTAAATCAATATCAAGTGCTTTGCCACTCACAAGTAATGATGCGAGGAGCTAATGATTTCCTGGTTTGTAATTGCTGTGCATCTGCATAATCACACTGCTATCAGGTATAATGATATGCTAGGAACAGTCTTGTACATTACTCGACTGCCTGATAATTTATAATATATTCAGAGACCAATGAAGCTTCCTGTTTTTACAGATATGGAATCCTTTTATGTAACAAAGAAAAAAAAAGAATTAACAAAATGCCATGATATTTTTTTAAATGCCAATACGCACATCAGAAGAAACATTTATTTGAACATATTATTATGCCTCAAAAATAGTGAGGCCAGGGCAGTATTTATCATGGATAGCAGTGTCACCATGTAGTAACCTGATGAATACTTAAAATGAAGTACTTAAAATTTCACTGATTAATAAAAATTAAAGATGCAACATCATAAGCATCTCTTGACCCTTCAGCAGGATTTGACCCCACTCAGTTCTCCCTGCTTCTTAAAAGGCTCTGGCCACGATACCCTTCAGCACCATTCCTGTTCTCCCGCTCCGATCCTACTGCTCTCCCCTAATTCCTTTTTCTAGCAGCTCTCGACCAGCTACCATGAAGGCCCTCACGGTTGCTTCAAGCCTACCTCTTTGACCATACACTCCTCTCCAGAGTGCACGCGCACACACACACAGCTTCTGTACCAGCGACACGCACATAACTCCCAAGCCAGTTCCTCTGCCTCACCTTCTCCTTTGAATTCCAAATCGCTAAGTTCCAATAGCTGACTGCCATTTTTTGGGGGGACGGGGGTGTATCAGTACATATAACCTCCCATTCTCTTCCCTTCTCCACCCTGCTTGACCTCCATAGAGTGCTTCATCTC
The DNA here is from genome assembly GCF_048772815.1 of Callospermophilus lateralis. Taxonomy (NCBI): domain Eukaryota; kingdom Metazoa; phylum Chordata; class Mammalia; order Rodentia; family Sciuridae; genus Callospermophilus; species Callospermophilus lateralis. The sequence continues at coordinate 10,511,215 of NC_135318.1, forward strand.
ACTGAATGATGCTACCACCCAAAAGGTGGACCAAGTAAAAAGCTGGGGATGAGAGTGAGTGGGGGGGGATTGAACATAGGGACAATGAGCAACATCCCATTTCTTTTTATTTTGAGACAGGTTTTTGCTAAGTCAGCAGTTTTGGCTTCCAACACATGATCCTTCCGTCTCACCTCCAGAATTGCCAGGATTACATGTGTGTACCACAATGCCCAGCTGGGATGATTCTTGATGTCTCCCCTTTCATTTGCCTTTATATCTAATTTATTCTTATTAATATATTAAGTTCCATCTTTTACCTTTTAAATATCTCAAACCCATCTTTGCTTCACTTACACTTTTAAAACCGTACTCCAGTCTATGTCACCTGTGGGGCAGACTATTGCTATAATAGTGCCATAAATAGTCTGTATATGTCTATTCTGATTTCCTTCAGATCTTTTCTCAACATAGTCATGAAAGTGATCTTAAAGTGAAAATCTGGTCATACTATCTTCCCGTCCTTCATCCAAATCCTTAAATAGCCTACTATTCTTACGAAGAAGTCAACAGCCCTTGCCGACACATCCATGTTCTTGCTGCATCGTCTGGCTTGTCTCATTTCGTGCCAGGATCCCAACTCACTGGACTTCACCTACCCTGTTCCTCTGCCAGGCTCTCAGACTCATCATGTTCCTCAAAGGGCCTTGGCACTTACTATATTGTCTACTTAGGAAATGATTCCTTTATCCTTGTAATCAATTCTGACTCAATATTTAGGTCTTAGCTTGTAATAGTCTATTTTGCATTACTATAATGAAATTCCTGAGGCAGGCTACCTTATAAAGAAAAGGTTTACTTAGCTCACAGATCTGAGGTCTCAAGGGTCCACATCTAGCAATGGCTGGTCTTGCTGGCAGAGTTCATAGGTTGCATACAGCATCACAGGCAGCACACATGTGCATCTATATCCGTAGGCCCCTCTCTTTTCTCTTATGTGGCAACCAGATTTAACCATGGGGACTCCATCCAATCTTATCTAATCCTGATATATTTTTGAAGGTCCCACCCTCTAAACACCATAGCAGGATCCCATTCTCTTATTTATACACAATGGGCATTAAATTTCAATACATGAGCACCTGGGGACACTCAAACCATAGCCAGATCATAGCACAACTCAACCAACATTTCCACAGGAAAGCCTTCCCTAACTATGCCAAATCACATAACTGGGCTCTCTTATATAGTACCTGCCCTGGTTTTAATTTCACATTTGATTATGTCACTACTTGATTGTTGTCTGTCTCTCACTGTATACCCTATGTTCCAAGACAACCAGGATGCCTGCTTTTGCTCACCACTGTATACCTACTAACATTGTGAATCACCACTGTATACCTACTAACAATGTGAAGAGTCTCAACAGAAACTGAATGAATATATAAATGAACAGTAAAGTATCTAACTCAAGGCTCTTATTACTAAAAAACATGAATAGGCTATTGCTTAATATCAAAAATGTGTATATCAAAAATGTGAAAGGGGGAGAGTACTAGGAAAGTAGTCTATTATAGCTCAGAAGTAAACCTGAAGTTGTACGCTTTTTCTAATAGTCTCGGAAAAGAAAAGCATGGACATAAACATTCATATGAACTTCATGCTTACCCACTGTCTGTGAACAGGAACTCCAAATGGGTCATAAAAACTTCCCAACGGGAGATGCTATACCGCTGTGCCAGAGAAAGAGCAATGTTGTAGACATTTTCTTCGAGAGTCCTTTAGAAATGTCCACCATGCACAGGAAAGAGAAAAGGAACACGTTACCTTAATCGGCAAAGACAATTTTCATTGGGATTGCTCTCCAGCTGTGAGGGTAGTCACTACAGCCCTTAATAAAAGCCATTTTATAAGAATTCAGAAACCGACTTCCAAGGAATTTGATTGTTCCTTTTCGACTGAGTACACAGCAATTTACCATGAATTAATCTAGACCAGTAGTTCCCAACTATGAGTAATTCTGTGACCCAGGGAAGATTTAACAATGTCTAGAAATATTCTGATTGTCACAAATGGGGGATGGGAAGGATGCTATTGGCACCTAGTGGGCAGATGCTAGAGATGCTGTTGAACACCCTACAATACAAAGGACAGGCCTAACGATCACCCCGCAAGAAAGAATTATCCAGTCAAAATGTCAGTAATGCTGAGGTTAAAAAATTCTGATCCAGATTCTAGAGCCTCTGCAAATAGTATCTCTCTACAGTGAGGTATCTCTCCGAGAAGCCATAGTTACTTACTCAATAAGCACGTTTTCTCTGTTGTGACAGGTACTGTGCTGGTTATTTAGGACATAAAAATAAACAAGATACTTCTTGAGGAACTCAGTCTACTAGATGATATGTGAACTAGTAGTTAAATACCATGGGGATAGAGTTTTTTTTTTTTTTTTTTTTTTAAAGACCACTAAATGCTTTGACAATAGGGATAGGAGAGTAACAAACTTGAGCTGGAGGCTGAAACAAGCATTAACTAAGCAGAGGTGGTCAACAGGAAGGAGAGACAGATGGAACTATGAGAAATGAAGCAGAAAGGGCTCCTGAAGCTTCTCGGACATGTATCTCATTCTATAGGTAACTGAAAGTAAGTGGAAGGTTGAAACCAAGGAATGACATCACCAGGGTTGAGATTCTCTAGGCATATAAAGAAGTACAAGAAAATGGTCCATGGTGCCCACATTAAGGTCTACTGCAAAACCCCTAGTTCCCAGCAGAAATGCAAGATGGAATTCTTGTTTGGCAAGGTGTGGCCAAAATCAGTGAAGTACAAATGAAATCTCTGTTATTAACAACTGCTCAGACCATATTCACCCTAAGTAAACCATGACACATATGTTTGATTAGCCAGGGGCTGGTAAACATTTTCTGTAAAGAGCCACATAGTAAATATTTCAGCTTTACTGCCATAGTCCCTGTCGCATAGCCTTTTTATTGTTTTGTTTTCCACAAACCTTTAAAAATATGAAAGTCCTTCTTTGCTCATGGGCTATAAAAGAAGAGATCCAGGGTTAGATAAATTTGTCAACCTAGGGATTAGGTCACTGTCAACTGAAATCTTTTCTTATTTTTTGAGTACCTGTCTCACATGATAGAATGAGAATCTGCTGCGAGTAGGGACCATTATCAATTCTAGGCATATAAAGAAGTACAAGAAAATGGGGGTCTATTTTCCTATTATGGGGGTCTGGCACATTGCCTGGCATTGGGACATACTGTGTTTAAGTACCGGTATTTTTTATCACTTGATAAAGATGGAAGGGAACAAATTGTGTCATATCCTCTTCAAAACCACCCTGTCTGACCCCTGAAAAGGTATTATTGCAGACATGTGTATAATGAAGGACTTACAAAAAACAACTGAAATAGATACACAACAAGCAAGAAACTAAAGAATGGTCACATTGTAATACAAGTGAAGAAAGAGGAGCAAAACAAGAAATGGGTTTTATAAATCTATACAAGACACTGAAATGCCATCTCTAAAATCAGAACTGGTAAGGCTGAAAGCCTTAGAAACTTTCACCACCTTAAACAAGCCACCCAAAGACTGCTGTATACTTTTCTAAGCAACTCAAAGTACAGAAGATTCTACACTTATCAAAGGCTTGTATTTGTCCTTTGGTATATACTTCAAATAGCATAGGCTAATTGAATACTTTAAAAAGTAAATACAGGTTAAACACTAGCAAAATGTAATTAATGACAGAAGGAAAGCCTTACCTTATGAACTTTTATTCTGCATAATAATCCTCTCCTATGAAATCATGAACACAGCATTAAGGATTACAAAATGACCAAAGGAAAAGCTCAGTGAATTTAGAATTAGGAAACCCAGGCTCTTCTCCTGCTGTAGGACGCTAAGCAATTCCTTAAAGCTCTCTGATTCTCAAATTCCTCCTCCAAAAAGGAAGGAGACTGAACTATAAGATGTCTTATGTCACTTTCAAATTGGACATTAAATGACTCTCAAATTATGAACTTCCAGGAGGATAGAGGAGAAGAGAAAAATATTCTATATTTCTCCCCTTAACTGAGAATGGCTGGGGATTGTTCCCACTATTTTTTAAAAATTTCTCCACACCCTGCCTTATTCTAAAGATAATCTGGAGTGTCTGATAATAAAATTATCAGAGAATATCAAGGCTATTTTTCCATTTTCTCAAGGATTTAAATGATACCATGAAAACTGACATACCATTACCATAATCAAGATCATTTTTTATTTTGAAGGAATTTGCCCTGAGAGATGAATGACCACTAAATGTGGCAAAATTTAGCCTTAGTTTCAAGGTTGGAAGCCAAGACTGCATTGCACACCAACTGCCCCTTGAGAATGCAACAGGATGTAAGGAAGGCATGTGGTGTCGTGAAGATGCAAAGGCTTTGACACGTGACTGATCCAGGGTAAAGTCAGACTAGCAATCTGTACCATCAACTGAAACTAGAGCCAGTTACCTCCTACTCCTAAGCAACATCCAGCTCAATGAGATATGGAACAACATCTGAACTCATGAGGTTATCTATGATAAGATATCTAAAGTTTACAGAGCACTTTATGTAGTGCCTTGCCCATAGTAAGCACTTAAGTTGTGATGTTAAAAACAAACTGTCTTAATAACCATAATGTGTGAACATACTTTTCCACCTCCTGACATATAAATACTTCTCATCTGATCTAAACTCCTGAAACAAAAAACAGACATCAGTATTAAAACCAAAGGGAATTCCATACCTAGAAAGCAACTCTTACAACTGTCCCTTGAGCTGTACTGTCACCTCATCCAAGGCCTTGCTCTTCTCTTGAAAGGGGTAAGGCACAAAAGGAAAACTGGCAGCTCTTTGCTCCTTGCCTCTGACAAAAGAAAACTTGTACCAGGCAGCTTCTCTTTTCTTAGAGGCCCAGAACTGATAAAGGCATCCGAACCTATGGCATGAGGTCTTCCTTAGCTAGTCAGTCAACTGTCTCCCGTATTAACATACTGGAGAAATTAAATTTGCATATACTTTGGAAAGTGAGATTCCTGACCAGGAATACTAATTTGGTCATAGTCTTGGTATTGGACTATTAAAGTCATGGGAAACTTTATAAAAAAAAATAATAATCCCACTGCTTACTATTTAAATCTGTAGCTTACGATGTCTGCATTTACTGATCTTTTGGGAAGACACATGCATTCCTCATATGAATGGAAAAAGTGCAGAAAGTCCTGCTAGTATCAACCATTAATGTGAATCTTCAAGGAACTGGAACTAGTAGTCTGAATTTTACTTTTGCTCCATTTTAAATTCATCCCTCATAAGACAAAGGTATCACTTACTCTGCCAAGCCAAGGATAGTTTCCCTTTTATACTGGTCATCTGCAGTGAACCTCTGCACATCCACCCCCTTCCGAAGGCCCTGAAGTAGTCGTGCCTGAGTGAAGTCCAGGAGGCGCTCATTGTAGTAGTGTAACTGCTCAGTCAGTGAAACAAGGTCTTCAGGCCAGGCTTCGTGTCCATGTCGAGTCACATGCCTGGTGACCGTCTTGATTAGCTCTTTGGGATCGGCCTGTGAAAGGCATGGAAAGATTATATTTTATACACAATTGCATAGGCATGAGCAAGTAAGTAACAAAGAGAAGATAGTGAAGTCCACTGGGCAGCCTGGTTGGCCCTTCATACTATGGCCTTTTAATCAAGGCTCACAAATGCCCTGGAGCTGACTGCAGAGGTGGTTCTTAAACTACTCTGAAGACTACAAAGACAGGACAAAGAACAGAGTCCAGGAACATGTTTCTGGCTCACAGCCCTATTCTTTCAACTTACAAAGTACCTTCTTGCTTTTACAACTGCCATAAACCTACATCATCTTTTTGCTCTAACCAACTGGTCACTTATAATAATTCACTCTAGAAGAAGTTTTCATCATCATTGCCTCTGACTAAAGTTTTGTGGACCACAAGTGTTCTCCACAAGAAAACTGCAGTTCAATAATCCCATTATAAATGGCTGGAGAGCTAAGGAGAAGAGTGTTTTCTCCAGGGATAAGTGTGTGGGGGGGGAACCCACCCCAGCTCCCAAAGTCAGAATCTCTTCTAGTCATCTAAGAAAGCAGTCAACCAATTTTGACTCTGCTTGATTTGAGGCTCAATAGGATTATTGTTCCATGATTCTTAGTTTCTCTAATAATAAAACTATTCAAATAGAACAAAACCCAGAATCCAATAGCTGACAGAAAAGGAGAATAAGTGATTAAATAGCCACATTTATTTATATTGAAGTTGGTCTGGGGTGTCAACGAAGCAATAGCAACTGAGTCATGATACAAGAATTATTTAACAAGGAGCATAATAATTGAACAGCATTAACTCAATCACTTTGATTTCTGGGAAGATGGGGTACAATTTTAACATGAGCAAATCAGGGAAAAACAACTTAGAATTTACTTTTGGTTCTCAGAAATGCACTCCTAATTATAGTAAGCTGTCAGCATGTCTAATGTGTGAAAACCATTATTTTGAGCTACACAGGAGTTTTGTCAATGTCGAGTCTATATCACCAAACCTAGCCTAACAGTTTTTCTTTTGATCCTATTAAGGAATAATCTGGGAGTATAGATAAAAACCAATTAAAGAAACATTGAATTCCAGCAGGTAAACTTGTGTAAAAATCAAGCTTATTATATTTAAATTTTGTCTACCTCTATGCATACTCTGAGTCATACTTTCAAAAATAACACGTGAAAAGAGCTTGATTTGAATACTAACCCTATCACAGTAAGACATGGGAGCATCTTTCATTCATTTAATAATTTTTGTGCACCTTCTATGTACCAAGTGATAAGCCCCTTTTCTCTAAAAATAGTATATTAAGAAACAATCAATATGCAGCAAAATGAAAATAAACCCTTATCTCTCACCATGCACAAAACTCAAATCAAAGTGGATCAAGGACCTAAGAATTAGACCAGAGACCCTGCGCCTAATAGAGGAAAAAATAGGCCCAAATCTTCATTATGTCGGATTAGGCCCTGACTTCCTTAACAAGACTTCTAAAATGCAAGAAATAAAATGAAGAATAAATGGAATGGACTCAAAATAAAAAAGCTTCTTCTCAGCAAAAGAAACAATGAGGTGAAGAGAGTCTCTACATTTTGGGAGCAAATATTTGTCACATGCACATCAGAGCACTAATATCCAGGATATAAAAAGAACTCAAAAAACTTAACACCAAAAAAGCAAACAACCCAATCAATTGATGGGCTAAGAAGCTGAACAGACACTTCTCAGAAGATATACATTTGATCAACAAATATATGAAAAAAATGTTCAACATCTCTAGTAATTAGAGAAATGTAAATCAAAACTACTCTAAGACTTCATCTCATGCCAGTCAAAAATGGTAGTTAACAAGAACACAGATAACAATAAATGTTGGTGAGGATGTGGGAGAACAGTGGTGGGACTGAATATTGGTGCAACCAATCTGGAAAGCAGTATGGAGATTCCTCAGAAAATTTGGAATGGAACCACCATTTGACCCAACTATTTCACTCCTCGGTCTATACCCAAAAGACTTAAAATCAGCTACTACAGTAACACAGCCACATCAATGTTTATAGCAGCTGAATTCACAATAGCTAAACTGTGGAACCTATCCAGAAGCCCATCAATAGATGAATGGATAAAGAAACTGATACACACACACACACACACACAATGAAATATTACTCAGCATTAAGAGAATAAAATTATGGCATTTGCAAATAAATGGACGAAGTTGGAGAATATTATGCTAAGTGAAGTAAGCCAATCCTCCCCCCAAAAACAAAGGCAGAGTGTTCTGATAAATGGATGCTGATCCATAATTGGTCGGGGGGGGGGGGGAGCGGCAGCATAGGAAAAATGCAGGGAGGGGAAGGGAGTGGGCATGGAGGCAGGAAAGACGGTGTACTGAGATGGACATAATTATCCTAGGTATGATGACACATATGGTACGACGCTACATTGTGTACAACCAGAGAAATGAAAAGGGTGCTGCTCCAATTGTGTACAAATAATCAAAATAAATTCTGCTGTCATACCTACCTAATTAAAAGAAATAAGTTTTGGTTTTGTTTTGTTTTTTAAAAAGGAAAGGGATGGGACCAAAGTACCCAAAGGTCATAAACAAATATGGAAGAAAAAAAAAGAAACAAGCAAATAATTGCAAATATCAGAACAAAGTAAGCACAGGGTACTATGGGAATACAGAAGTGTGGGACTTGGGCAAGTGTCTAAGAGTTCTCCTTATAAGAGGTTAACATGAATGCTAATTACTCAGGTGTCAGTAGTAAAATAGTCAACAGGAATACTAATTCCAGAAAAGGCTAGAATATGTGCTAAGGCCTTTGTAGGCAGATAGAGTCAGAAGGAAAGATGAAGTGAATAAACCACATCTAACTGCAATTAGTTAGCTATTTGGGAACCAACTGTCTATAACAGTATTTCCGGCAATGGAAATAAAGCAAAGGGGATCCAATGCCTCCGCTCTTAGGGAGACTATGGCTACATTAAACTCCTCCTCCCCTTTCCACCTGTTGACTGAACCCTCTGGAGTATCACCCTGAAGCCATCATGGGCACAGTCTCCTCTGTAGTTTTCTGGTACAGGGATGTGGCTCATGGGCCAGCTAGCCCATTCATACCTGCTCTGTATTCCATCATAAGGGGGGTGGTGCACACACTTGGCACTTCAACTCAGTAGTAAGACATCTTATTTCTATTCTCCTTACATTCTCATACAGTTTATTATACAAATTCCAAGGCAAAGAGGAGAGCAAAGCTACAAAATGGCAGCGCTCAGCAATAATAAGCATAATTATTGCTACTAATATTTATGCAGCTCTCACCCAGAAAGAAAGTTTGAGTCTCCACATAAAACTTGCACATTCATATGTGACAAGAAGGATAGATGAAATCTCCTTTTGCCAATAAAGAAGATATCAGGGTATGGTGAAATAAGCAGACATGCAGAAGCTAGAAGACAAGTGACCTTGTGCAAGTTACTTAACTATGAACTGGCAGTAATAACACAGCTTTCAGGGTTGTGAGAACATATAATATACATGCTCCTATATATTTATTATAGGAATCAAGTCTGGCAAGATGTAGGCAATTTCAAAAAAATGAAGAGAATGATGGAACTTGCTAAGAGGCATTTAAAACACACACACATACACACACACACACACACACACGCACTCTTTAATTGTACCTCTATTATATAATTTGCATTGCCTTCTCTTAACATCACATTAGAGCATCTGGAGAGCAGAGACCATGTGTACTTCATAAATTCACCTTTTCCAGAACACAGTGTTGTGCATGCACCAGGTAGATGGTGAAGTTGGGCACACTCAGCTGGCTTTTTTTCTTTTTAGTATTTTTTAGTTGTAGTTGGACACATACCTTTTGTGTAGTGCTGAGGATAGAAACCAGGGCCTCGAACATGCTAGGCAAGCGCTCCACCGCTGAGCCATAACCCCAGCCCCCTGAGCTGGCTTTTAAGTCAGTAGTTCTAGTTCCTATTCCCATATATAGCTCCCTCACTGAATAGAGGCAATTTGAAATTACTTCCTATCTGCTTCCTCGCCTATAAAAGAATATCAGTAAACACACCCTCCTTGTGGTTCGCTGGGAGGAAGGACCCTGCTCCCCACTATTCTATGAAAGTAAACTGAACTCAGAGCTTACTCTCAAGGAATTACAAGCCACTGATTGTCAACAACGTGCACATAAGCAATTCACAGAAGACATCTGAATACAAGCTCATTACAGAACCACAAGCCAAGAGTCCTGGGAACTCCAAGGAGGGAGCAATTGATTCCCTCTCGATCTTCTGATGCTCAGTTTCCTCAGATGGAAAAAAACGAGCTTCACCAAATGATCACCTAAGACTAAAATCCTATGAATGTAACAAGAATTCAATCATTAAGATAAAATAAACCCTTGTAAATCCCTCCAGGTGTGGAAACGAGGAAGCTCTACAGCTCTCTCATTTATTCCTCCACTAATATTCAGAACAGATTTGTTGAAAAATATAATTTTTCAGACCCACAAATTATATCCAAAAGATTCCCACAGTTTTAACAACTTTAATCTCTTCTCCTTCACTTAAGTAGAAACTGTCTGGCTACTCTGAGTAATTTTTATTTCATAGACTTTGTACAAATTTATTCACTATGCCCAAGAAATATTTAAGAACAAAAATCTAATATTTCAATGGAACAGTCCTAGTGGTAATTATACATGTACTGAGCCTTGGTTATTACCAAGAACCTCTTAAGACAGTTGTCTCTTAATATCATCTCTGTTTGAGAGACCTATCTATGTTCTTCTCTAAGTAGAAGAACACTATTTTAGAATCATGAACAAGAAAAGCACTTTCAATTACCTGTCTGATATGCTTCCTTTTGAGATTATCTTATGGAGGTGAACAGGGTTATTCCTTTAATTCTCTGACAGCAGGCTTCCAATGGCTGTCAATTTATGGATTAATAAGTATTTTTTAAGTGCATAGGAAGCTTTTCAGGTACTTCAATTTATAGTGTAAAATAATACTAAGGAGAAAAGATAGTTTCTCACCAAGGCTTCTAAGGAAAAGTAAAATTAGGTATGAGGGGAATCAAAGAATCGGAAGCAAAGGCCTAGATTGCTCGCATTTCTCTCCTAAGCATCTAGTTTTCCGCTTCTAGAGTTCTCATAAGAAATTAGACTGGGTGGATAAGCATGTAGTAAGTCCTAGCTACCTCCGCCAGTTATTTTATTATTGCCACAACCTCTTTCTACCTCTTCCTCAAGGACTCTGGTTATGATTGCTTCAAACATTCAATCCAAATTTTACTAAAAATTTCCCCCCTGAGCTTGTATCACCACTTTTCTTAAAATAATTCAAGAATCCCCTCTTAACCCAGTGCTTCAGCTCACACATCCACACACTATCCAAGCGCACAGCATCTCAAGCTTCTGAAGCATTCCCTAAGATTCTCACTCAACCCTCACAGCAACCAGCAGTGAGAGAGGAACAACTGGTCCTATTTCCCCAGATACCTAGTCTGCACTTGAGGCACCTACAGCTGTAGTCTTGCAGCTGGCTCCTTGGCCTCCCGTCACTGCTTTCACACCAACTGACCAGGTCTTCACGAGTGTTCTACTTGGCCTCATACTGGCCGTCACTCAAAGGTCTCGGGTGTATAGCATACATTTAAACTTCTGTTCCTCTTGTCCTCTCCCAAGACAATGACATGATTCATAAGATGCTGATTCCTAAGTATGAAAGTTTCAGCCCCCGAGAAGATTGTGAAGGACTGCATAGGTAGCTTTGAAATATTCAGTATTCACAATGATATTGCAAAACTTCACAGTAAAGACTAATAGCATAAAAGCCATCAGGAATTTAAAAAGTAAAGTGTGAAGAGTTAGATTAGTTTATTCCCCCACCCCCAAAAAATCTGGCAATGCAGTTCAGGCTTTTAAATAAAATTTATTTAAAGAATATGGTCAAAGCGCTGTAAAAACAAAATATACATAAATATTCGTGACAACATAATGCTCAATGACTTGGTAATATTTTTCAGGAAGTTTTATTCAGGTGGTACATTTCTGCTTTAGGACTGTTATTTTGCTTGAGATAATTTTCTAGTTAGTATTTTCAATTAGTAACTTAAAAAAACACATTTTAGAAATAGTCTACCATAAAGCTTTGAATTTCATCACTGCTGTGTTTGCTTCCCTAGCCTATAAACTAAAAAATTTGTTTCCATTTTCATCTTTTGAAAACTTAAAGACTTAAAAGAATGCTAGAAAGACTGTATCTGAAGATACATTTATAATAACTATAAAGGTGAGCTATAAGTGAAAAAAAGATCAAGGTATAGTACAATATGCAAGGTTTACTCATATTCACCTAAAAATAGTTGTATAAATATATATAGCCATAAAATGTTTTTTGATAGATACAAAAGAGAAACACTAACTATTGTGTATCATTTTAACCACTTGCATATTTTGGTCACGTGCGTATCATTTCTTTAATATAAAAATAAGTTAATTAGGGCAAAGGTTAGTAGAGAAAATGATTTCCTACTGACCATTTGCCAATCATAATCATACAAAACCACAAAGAAAAATGCACGTGAGGCGCACTGCCCCAATGATCCTCTCACAAAGCTGCCAAGTTCCAAGGCCTCTGTGGCTGGCTCAGGACGCTGCTGCCCTGCATGATGCTCAGGCCTTGTACCAGAACTCCTGCACATTCTATCAACCTCAGTTAGCATCCCCACAGCACATAACGACAGGGATGGAAAGAGAAAATGTGAAAAAACTGTGGAATGAGAAACAAGCTAAACTGACAACTGAGTGAAAGCTAAGCTCCACTGGGTGTTATTATGCGTAGGCAACAAATTGAAACCACTTTGATTTCAATTTCCAAGATGATTCATCAGGAGTTTGTCATATTTAATTCCAAACTCAGCAGTGCAGTTTTATACAGAGGAAGATGCTGAAAAGACTCAAATAATGAGGCATTAGGCAATCAACAGAAAACTCTTGTGTTCTTCAAACATCCAGCTATTATACCTACCTGTACTTCCTTTCAACCCTAGAGGTTCAGGACTCAAAACCACAAATCTGAAAGCTTAAAGAGCTTCCTGACACACTCAGTTGATATGATTCCTGAAGTTATTCACTTGCCAATTAATGGTCACTTTTTAACTACAGTGTCCTGGGGACACAGGGGGCAGTGGTATTCCTACACTCAAATAAGGTAAGATGTACATCAATTATAATATCCCAAAAGAACTACTTGCCTGGGGCACATGCAAAGAGCAAAGAGGGGGAAAAGGCCGGTGTCTGTGGTGGAGGCAGGGAAGGCAGCACCTGTGGACTGACTCATCCATATACAGTGCGGAAGAAGCGGGTAGCTTGCAATACAGGTTGTATATGCATGCACAGAGAAGGATTTAAATTCAGAGAAATAAAAGTTCTGAACAGCTAAACATAGGCTTCAAAAGACGTTGCATCAGGAAAGCACCTGGAAGGGCAAGGCAGAGCCAGCCAGTTCACTGAGGATCTTATCTGTCACTTACAGGAGCTGAGGTTTTACCTCCAGACTGAGAACTACCCATGAAAATATCCTGCTGGAAATCACCCACACACTAGCATGCCAGAGAGATCACTCAGCTCCACAAAAAGTGACGCTGCCTCCTTTGCCACAAAGGCAGAGTGGCAGTACATCCAAGCAACAGGCTGGGAAAGCCTGGAGTCAGAGCTCTCAATGACAGGACAGTGCTTTCCACCAGAGCACCCAGGGAAGTCACCACAGTTTTCTGAACCACCGTCTCCAGAGAAGATTCCTTTTCTGTAAAATGGGATTGCGCAAAGGATCAAAGACCAGAATGAATGTGGAAAAAAAAAAAAAAACTTAAAAGAGCCAAGTACCTCTTCAGGGTTAGTTTTCTATTTGTACTGTCCATTGGCAACTCCCACTAACTGTTGCTGTCACAGCCCTTTCTGACATCTTTCTTGGCCAGAGAGAAGGGCCCCCACATAGCCATTAACAAAGGCTGAGCACAGTCTGCATGTATATCACTTTTCTCCAGGGTCAGGCAAGTCCTCTATGCCTTGAATTTTATATAGTAAAATTTAAACATCAACTCAAATACCTTACAAGAAATAATATAGTACGTATGACAGAAAAGTGACTTCTGTGCCTTTGGTCCTGCTTGTTCCTGTCTGGAATGTTCTTCCCTCAGGTATCTGCACAGTATTGCTTATGTCCCCTTTTCTTTAGTCAAAGTCATCTTCTCAACTGAGGCCTTTCCGGACCCTATTTAAATAGTATTTTTCACACATGCACATGCCAGCTTCTTCTACCTCACTTTGCTTTTGTTTTAGTACCTATTTGATTCACCTCTTCTATTTATGCCTTTAGAATGTAATTCCTAAAAGAGGGAGGGCTCACTATGCTTCGTTCACTCTTGCTTCTTCTACAACACTTCCTGGCACACAGCAGTCACAAGATAAATATTTGATGAATACACAATATGTAAATTCAATTATCTTGTATGTGCTGTAGAATTACCTATGAATTGTCAGTCACCTACCCAGTAAACATTTCTATTTATATTCCAGGTCCTGCTCTATGCATTGGGAAACCCAATAAAGAAAGACAAACGCTATCCTCAAATAGCTCATTATCCAGTGAGATGAAAAGGAAAAACTCAAAAACTAGCATACATGTGCCAAGACAGAGGCAAGTATAAGGCAGTGCCAAAGCACACGGAATCCCCTCACCCTGGGAGTACTGAAGAAAGCTATACTGGTCAGGCACCTACCAACTAGCTTAGCAAAGGCATGGTGGGAAAAGTACTTTGGGCAGAGAGTACAACATGCCTGAAGACAGGAAAACAAAGAGTGATGTGTAAGAGGCAGACATGACTTTAGGTAAAGAAATGAGACTGAATTAGGGTGAGGACATGAGGCAGAGAGATGAAAAGAAATGGAGAGGCTCTAATTCTCCTCACTCTCTTAACACGTCTCTCTAGAAATTTTTGCATATCTTCTTGCTGCCGCTCTAATCCACAGCTCCTATGACTCCTTTACATGCCCAGACAGTGAGTGCCGAGGTCACCGAGTTCACCGAGGTCAGACACCAAGCCAGTAGGAGAGGGCGGCAAGTACAAGATGCTCTAGGAGATCAACAATCTAGCTAACTGGTGTTCTTTCAATTCTCTATATTCAAGAAAGGTACAGCAAGCACCATGCACAAAGTAGTAGCTTTATATAAATGACATAAATTGGAATGAAAGAGAAAGACCTCATTTCAGCACATGGTTTCCACTGAGATAATTCAATCAGATATATTTTGAGAACCTGACCTTCTGGGGGGGGGGGGAACAAGTTTGCAAGTGAAATAAGTAACTCAACAAAGTAGCAGCAGCTATTTTAAAAAAAAAAATTAAATTCCCCCAATAAAGTCATACATCAACTGAGTAAAAGAAGAAAACATTCCTATTTCCTGGCCAAACACAATCATGATAATAAAACTATGCCTAAGAACTATGCACACCAAATGATGACAGTGTCCTTGGGAGACTAACCTGTGGTGGGTAGCACACCGGCTGTCCCTCTTCTCTTAAATAAAAACTGATTCAAAAGGAATATGTTCAGACACTTGGAATAAGAGTTCTTAGATTTGTTCTGGATGACTGTGGCAGGTAAGTTATTGTCTGCTTAAGGTCAAGAAAGGAGAATCTTCCCTCAATAAAATTTGGATCGTAGACTGTGTGTCTAGTTGATTTGAAAGTTTACTTATCTACTCTTTAAGTACTTATTTTCTTAAAATAATCCAATTATTTTAAGAAAGTAGATCATTTCCTAATGCTGATCTTTTAAAACTTGTATATACAAAGAAACTTGGATGGCTATAACTTCCCATAAGCATCTGTTAAAACTTTTCTATCTACAAAAGAAGGTACATATATCTTGAGGAATAATGTTTCAACATTCTATCTATACAATTACTATTGTCATACCTCTGGCTTTAAAATAAATGAAAGTACAATATGGCTCAAAATATTACATGGCCTACTTTATTAGATAGCCATCTTCCTTTGAAACAGTGAATTAAAAAGCCAATTCTTCATTTAGCATCTCCTAATTAAGCACTTAGAAAATAAATGAAAGAAAAGTTAGGGAAAAGAATTGGTATTCATAATAAATATCAGAAGCTCTACCTCTTACTGATACCTGGAAAAGCAACTGTGTCTAACAGAAAAGGCAAGTCCTGTCTGCCACTTGGAAGCATTTGGGATACAAAGGGAAAAAAACATGTTTTGACTATTCTAGGAATGCTTGAACTTTCTCATCAGTAACATGGAAAACATGAGGACTCACCCTGTACAGCGGATGGCACTTGTCCCTGAAACATGGAGCCAGTCGGGCATAGATCTGCAGGCTGTAGTAATAGGCTGCTAACTGGAGAGACAATGCCGAGTGGGACTGCTTTTCAAAGCACCTGTTAGCATCTAACACCTAGGAAGGGACAAGATATAACTCAGTTGAAAGAAAATTAAAGAGATCATTTAAATTGTTCCATTTCTAGTCACTGCCCTAGATTTTGATAAAGTTCTTATCCCACCAACTCCAACTGCTGGGCAACCTATCGTGATGATATGAAAACTCAGAAGGTACTATGAAGCAGATCCCATGCATGTAAAAGTGTATTTAAATATCAACACTTAAGCTACATTGTAGGATTCACTGTCTGGATACTGATTAGGGTCCTTTCAGCACCCAAGAAACACCAGAAGGAAATGGCATATTTATAAACAATTTTACTGATAAAAATCCCCAGTACAGGTTTTCTGTTTACTCACTTTTAAGTACTTCTATAATGGAAAAGGCAGGCTTACCTGTGGTAAGGCAAGGAGGTATGCAAGAGCCAAGGTCATATCATTTGGCAAAGCATCACTTGCTAGCTGCAAAAGAACTAAATGCAGAGAAAAAAAAATGCATGATTGAACTTAAGGATCCATAAGACATCCACAGTCACTAAGTGTCATGGTTTGAGCCCTAGTGATTGCAAACAGACACTTAGTTTAGGAGGACTCTTTAAGACCTTTTATGAAAATCTATTCAGCATCATCTAAACAGATGACATAAAACCATTAGATAGCCAGGTACAGTAGTGCACACTTGTAATCCCAGCAGCTCGGGAGGCTGAGGCAGGAGGATTGCAAGTTCAAAGCCAGCTCAGCAAAAGAGGCACTAAGCAACTCAAGTGAGACCCTGTCTCTAAATAAAATAGGGCTGGGGATGTGGCTCAGTAGCCAAGTGCCCCTGAGTTTAACCCCCAGTGGGAGGGGGAGGGGGAAACATTGAATAGTAATCTTGCCTAACTGGAAACAAGTATGCCATCGGTCACTTATACACCAGGAAATCCTGTCAGGGTGACTGTTGCAGTCTAAGTGTAAACATGCCAGTAAGTGTGGCGGTAAAGACCCAGGCCATGCTGTATGATCATGTACATTAAAGACAGATACTATGGAGGGTTATGATATGAGTACAGTGCAGTCAAACAGCTCTGGGAATACAAATGTAGGATAAATCTTTTGATTACTATAACATGATTTTGTTCCTTCCAACAACACTTCTGTTCACACTCCACAAAAAGAACACCAGTCTTGTGCTTTGCTTACGAGTTTGTTGGTGTGGACTTTCCCTACCTGCTTATCATTTGGGAATAACTATAGGTCAAAATTTCAAAATACTGGAAATATTTACATAAAAAATAACAGTGGCCCTATAAAATATATGAGCACAGCATTTTAGAATTCTTAAAGCTAGTCTAGATCTTAAAGTTAATCTAGACAAAATTTGATGATTTAAACAATAATTAGATTATGTAAGAAGAATATGCTTTGTGTCTGTGCAATTCTTTCCCAAACCCATAACTCCAGTCGAATCATGAGAAGAAAATCAGACAAAGACAGATTGAGGCAAAATTCTTACAGGATGCCTGGCTGGTTTTCCTTGAGACTACTGAAGGCATGAAAAACAAAACTGAAAAGCTGTCATAGAACAAAGGCAACTGGGGAGATGAGACAAAGAAATGCAGTGCAGTTCCCTAGATTGACTCCTGGAGCAGAAAGAGGACATTAATGAAAAAACTTGTGAAATCCGAAGAAGGGTGGCTCCAAGCACTCACTGAAGGCTTTTGCTCCCTCTGGAACCCTCTGTACCCAGGACGGTGGTACACCTGCATGGAGCGGAGCAGGTTGCCTTCCTTCCCTTTCCAAACGTTCCCAACTCATTTCTCTCCCAAAGCACCTAGTTATGACTCTCACATCAGCGGGCAATACAGTGTGCCAAGCCTTCCCCACCACTGCCACTCCCTTCATCCTTGAGCTCGCTTTTTACTGATAGAATTTTTATTTGGAAAAACAAAAAGTGTCACCAAACAATAACTTTGTTACTGTATCCCATAAGATAAATGAAAAAAAGAGCAATTGCAACAAAAGCATTCAAACAATCTTCTCTCAAGAGTCTGACAGCAGGACTATTCAACCTATTTCACCTAGTTTTTTTTTTTCCCACTTCCATCTTAATATTATTTAGATATTTTCCTTCTTCAAGCATAAAAACAGACAGTTTTCAAAAAGTATATCTGAACCCATTTATCCAAATTAGGACCATCTCTTCAAAGGAGTCCCTGTTTCAGGCAGCTGCTCTCCAGCTCCTACTGAACCTTCTTAGAGTTGTGGTTAGACCCAATCTCAGACCCACCTGGGAAATTAAGTTCCATTACTGACAATGTATTCATCACATCTTTTCTATTATCACATCAACTCAATCTTTCTACAAATTTTAATGTGTATATGACTGTTTCTGAAAACCAAAGCACCCTCAAGGGATAGTCTGAAAAATATGCTAGAGAACCAACAAATTTCAAAATAAAACAACTAAATGAAAAACAAAAGCAACACCCCCCCCCCAAAAGCAACGAAGTAATGACGACACACAGTCAGAATAAATGTTTACAGAAGTTATTCTTTAAGGGAAGACTCCAAACACCTAAATTCCAGCAAGTTTACAGTTACACTACATCACAACTACTCTCACAAAATGGTCAGAAATATTCTTAAATATATATAAATGAATACAACATTTATAGCAAGCTAAGGAAGACAGGAAGAAAATTTCCAGGAGCTCAAACTCCTGACAAAAATCACCCTCAGAGAGTTGCCTAAAAGGGTCACTGTCACCAAGCAGTGAAGATATAAATGTGTGTTCCCAGTCAATAACACCCATACAGAAGTCATACACATCACTGTGTGAATCATGCCTTTCACTTTTCTATTTTATGATGCTTTGACCTGGAGAAGGTAATCCTGGAGGAAGTGCCCTCTCAGGGCTAATTGCTAGAGAGAATAAACAACTCATCTGTGAGCAGTTTTGACATGGAAATCAACCAATTCAGGGCCCATACTCTGAACCCTCCTCTAGGTAGTGTTTTATATTCCAGGCAGCAATAATCTGTCCTAACACCTGGAGTAAGTACCATTAAACCAGCTAGAGACTACCCCTGTAAGCTTAGAGATGCCGAAATCAGAAATACTGCCCAATCGAACTCGCCCAAGCTTGTCTACCAGGCTAAACCCATTCCCTCCATGAAAACCACAATTGAGGCTTTCTGCATGCTTTCCCCCGGCTCCTTCTGCCTTTGACCCACCCAGGTTTCCCCATGTGTAGTATACCATGCCTCCTATTTTGGGAATCTTAATATCAATCTCTTACATCTTAACAATCATTTCCATGCCTGTGTCTCCCCCCATAACTGGAGAAAAACAAAATCCCCAGCATTTTAGAACAACCACTCAGACAAAACCTATGAACACACAATGAATTTCTGGCCAACAAAATCAGGTAGAATGATATACCAGTGCTCCAGAGCAAAGGTCTGCCAGGAAGTCAAGATTGCCAGAGAAGTTCTCACTGTTCTTATGATCATGCCACAAAGAGTTCAGGCATGTGACTCAAAGTAGCAGGCATGAGTTCATTAGAAAGGACGGAAAAAGGGGACATGCTCAGGAGAGTGTATGGCAGACCTCTTTGGCCCTCATATTTTACTGGGGGGTTACAGGCGAGTTTTCACAGATTCCCCCTCAGAAACCTCTTGACTCTTGGCTGCCAGCTGTACAACAGCAGCATTTCAGGTCCCCTGTGTGCATAACAACTCTAGGTCACTTTGGCCCACACTGACCAGTTCTAATTGGAATCTGTTCTCATAGATTTCTTTGGTTAGAGAAAATTACCCCTACCTCCTTGAGTTCTGGGATCTAATCTGTGTAAAGGTTACAAAAGTACCCTCCACCCCACTTTTAAAGAATTACTTGTATGCTTATCATTTCGGGTCTGCATTTCTCCTTCATATAACAGGGTACTTGCTAAGAAATGTAACATATCCTATTGACTTAAGGCAGGTAAGGATGTGGGAGATTTGTTTTTTAAAAGACAGTTATGTCAACGGCTCGCACAATGGGCCCACTTTACAGAATTATTCCTTTAACCTTGAATTCCCAGAGCTCCAACTATCTGTAACTATCACCAGGAGGAAAAAACATCTTCAGAACTATAACGTCCTAAGATTTGAGTTTCAGCATTTGGAATGTTTGGACATCAGAAGGTTATGTCATACACATATTGTATATTATATGACAATGTCATCAAAGTGATCTGGAAGAAGCCAGTAATCAAAGACATTAATATTTCTGTTTTAAAATATTTGAACACTCATACTAAGTAGGATAGGCAAAGCCTACGAATAGACTCACATCAATTTAGTTCAAGTTTTGAGGCCACACAAGTTACAAAGACCCTACTGGTTTTCAGAGCACCTTGGATATTGGGTTTTGGCATTTTTGCCTCATATGTAAATAAGGATTAAATGAGGGAAACACTAAGTGCACATCAGCTCTCTAGCATGTAGACAGCACCCAGTAGATTCCCTTGCTCCCTCCATAAACAAAAGACTCGAGAAAGCAAAAATTTTATTTAGGACACATCTGATTTGCCCCTGAAAATGGTAACAGGTTATTCCATTAACAATCATCACAGTGGTAACAAAGGTAATACTTCTATTTTATATAAATCATAATTACTAATGAATCAACAACTACATTTAAGCAGGAAGATTACTTTCACTCAGAAGAGATGGCAAGCTTAAAGAGTAACACGTGATTAACTGATGCAGTTCTGTTACTGCATTTATTGTTATTTTGTAATTATTATTACATTTATTGTTACTTAGCAGCTTCTCACAAAGCACTCAACAATTATGTGAATTAGCTTCTCCTCAAACATTGTCCGTGGAATAAGTTGCAGTTTTCCGTGTGTGTTACATATATATTTAATACATAAGTATATATGTTTAGGACTGCATAAAAGAAAAATAATTCTTCCCTTGGAAACTAGCCACTCTAGCAAATTCAGTAGAGCAGTGACCTGGATCATGATCTCCGACTATGCCTCATGGCTGCGTTTGCACTAAGAACTTCCCATGTAAAAGTACAGGTCAAGATTGCCCAGTTGCTATGGTGACACCCAGCCTGAGGAAACTGTGCAAAGGCACAGAGTTCTATCAGTTGGGACCTTGAACTCAGATATCATCTCCTAGGGATGGAGAATTCTGAGCATAAAAAAATAACCCTAATGTCTCACCAGTGCTGTGCCCCTCAGTCTATCTGCTTTGCATAAACTTTCCCAAAAATAACCTTTTGATGATAAAACCTATGTAATAAACGTGCTGAGGTAGCTCTGGGTCTCTGTTCCTCCATTAGAGTACAGTGTCCCACCTTTCTCTATATACGTGATCGTCTTCTCAATCCCCCATCACCCCTTGAAGATTTCTGAATTAACGGCTATGGCAGAGAGGTTGCAGCAACAGTCTCCTTTCTTTACCTGCTAAACTTTATAAATGAATGATCTGGCCCACTGTATCCATTACTATGACACTCATTCTTTTTCCAAGTCCTTCTGTCCCAAAATCCAATTGATATTGCTCCTAAAGGTTGCCAAACTCAGTGACCTTCCTCTTTTCTCACATGTCATTGGAGAACTAGACACTCTTAGATAGCTGCTCCTTGGGCTTCCAAAATATTAATTCTCCTGCACCTATGCTCAAGTAGTCCTCTGTATGTGGCTAGATCCTCTTGCTCCCCACACCCCATGCTTCTTTTCCTTTCCCCTCCCACTACAAGTGCTCACTGAAGGTATTCCATTGTTCTATCACTCTCTCAAGTCCCACTTAAGGTTTTCTCTCCTGCAGATCTCAGCTACATTCTTAACTTCTACAGAACCTTGGTCTATTTTCTCAGAATTTCTTTCTATATTTAATCCATCTCACAAGACCAACATTACCAACTATTTATTGGACATGGCTGCTACTCAAATTTTTCACAAATTCATCATTTTTTTGGTGTGGTACTGTGGATTGAACTTAGCAGTGCTCTGCCACTGGAGCCACATTCCCAGCCCTTTTCATTTTTTTATTTTGTGACAGGGTCTCACTACATTGCCTAGGATGAACTCAAACATGTGATGATACTCCTGCCTCACAGTCCTGAGTCGCTGGAATTACAGGCTTGTGTCACTAGGCCTGACGCAGATTAATCATTCATTACCCAATATCTTTCAAATTCTTGAAATAGTGCACTGTGCTGTCCCAGTAAGCCAAGCTCAGATTCCAGAGTCATCTTGGACTTCTTCCTCTTCTCTGCTCCCAACATGCACAAATCCTGCTGAATCACTTCCAGAGAACTTGCACACATACTTTCTATTTCCACTCCCACAGACTCAAGGTTAGCTTTTCATTGTTTATACACTGGACTCTTTAACAACCTCACAACCTAACTCTATATAGTACCTATGGTCTTTTTCCAATCCCCTTTTCACACAGCAGATCCATATTAATTTTAAAACGTCAAAAACTGTCATTCTCCAGCTTAAAACAAAACCAAACTCTTCACTAGTTTCCCACTCCCTAAAAAATAAAAGTAAATTTTATTATTTGTCATTTAAGGGTTCCATTAATATGAGCCAAACAATTTGTGCTTTTAATTGCCACTGTCCCTACACTATGTGCCAAGCAAATCAATCTGTATCTAAGCTCTGCCTATGCTCATGTCTTTGCTGTATATAACAAGAACAAAATTATTAGAGAACAAAAATACCCATAAATTTGAAATATCTTCTCTGGTGAACCAGACACAAGATAGGTACTTCGTATGAATTAGCTTAAAAAATCCTCAAAGAACATTATCTTGAATTTTTAACACGAACTTGGAAACTTGTGTAAATTGACCAAACTTAGAAAAGTAGTTCTGTGTTCTAACATGAAACAAGATATCAAAATAAGACTGGCATCTTTCCCTAGCAGTAGTTACCAGGATATTGACAATTCTTATGCTATTATCATGAACAAACGTCCTTTTTATTTTTAATGTGTGTGAACAAATTCATAAGGTCAATTCCTAAAAGCAGAATTACTGAATCATGCAATACACACAACTGTAATTTTCAGTCACTACCAAATGGCCATGTGTTCTTTAAATTCTCACTTCAAGCCTGCTGCTGGCTGGCAGAGTTCTCCACCTGAATATACCTGGGGTCCATTTCCCGATAGACTCTTGACATCTATTTTAACTGCCCAAGCAAGTTGGAATATGTCCAGAATTCTTTGCACCAGGCACAGCTTCATTCATAAATTGACTTCTTGGAAGTAATCCTAGGAAAAAAGGCATCTGGGCTTTCTATTCCTCTTCCTAGAAAACTACAACTCTGAGTTTAACCCACAGTCATCTGAGGAACCACAGTGACCAGAACAGTAACTATTTAAATGCTTCCATGACCAGGTTCTCTGTTTAAAAGAGCCCTCCTGCAAATGAAAAGTACAGACTTTTACTTTTATATTTTATAGTATTAAAAAAAAAAAAAAAAAAAACAGGTGTCAGAAAGCACTGGGAGGTAGCAAAAGCAGACAGAAAATTTAAGGTAGTTGCCATTTGGAAGAATGAATGGCATTGGTAAGTTTTCCATTTTTACAGCTTCTGACCTGAGGGCAAGCCACTATCCACTCCATATTGGGCAAGTAAAACTCAAATAGAAAACCAGAGCCCAGAAAAATCACAACAGCTAGAAAGAAAGTAGTTAGTAAACTAAACAAATGCACAATATTTGACTAAGCAATTCCATCCTAAAAGAAATAAAAGGATATGTTCACAAAACAGTGGTACCAGAGAGTGCAAAGCAGCTTTCATAACAGTTATGCTGCTACAATCCCAGCATCCTTAACATAAAAGATAAACTCATTTATCTACAATGAAATACTACTCTAATTAAAAATGAAATATGCAAACACCTACTGATAGATGCAACATAGGTGAATTTAAAAATCTTTGTTTTATATAAAACACTACCTAAAGTCTAGAACAGTGAAAATTAACCTACAGTAGGGAAAAATCGAAACATGGGCTGACTTGTAGGGAGAATGAGGCACAGGAGCTTCAGTCACTATTCTACCTTTGGGCATTTTATTTATATATATATATATATATATATATATATATATATATATATATATATATATATATATATATATATATATCACTCTTCAATTCTACTGCATTTCCGACAAATATTTGATGTTATAAAATAGCCAAATATGTGTGTTCTAGATGTATTAGTGTTATCAAAAGATAGTATATATGAAAATGCTTTCTAAATAATAAACCCAAATGTAAATAAAGGAGATAATTATTATTTTTTTCATTTTTTGGTAGTACTGGGGATTGAACCCAAGGGCACTCTACCACTAAGCTATAACCCCAGCCTTTTTTATTTTTTGAGACAGGGTCTTGCTAAGTTACTGACACTGGCCACAAATTTGTGATCTTCCTCACTCAGTCTCTTGAATAACTGGGATTGCAGGCATGTGCTATTATACCTGGCCACAAATGATTACTAAAATCACCTCTATATTCAATATACATAGCATATTAATGGGGTGTGTGTGTGTGTGTATATATATATATCTTCTTAATTCTGAAAATATTTTTTTCTATTTAATACTTGACATTCTGAAAAATTCATTAACAGACTTGGATTCTTTTCCCTAAAGGAACATAAAAATCTGATTGTCAAAAAAAAAGATAACTTGAAAAAACAGAAGTACACAGAAAATTCCTGTACTCCCTTTAAAATCCCACAGACCAAGAGGAGTACACATACCTGCATTTAGATTAACCAGGAGCACATGCTCAGTTCACTGGCCGAGCCACCACAATATACACCCTACTTATTCTCCTCACTATGAAGAAACATTTACTTTGCACCTATCACATAGAAAATCCTCACACGTCTGGCAGAAGTGTTAGAAGCAGAAATGGTACTCAGGGATTAAGTCTCAGGTCAAAGAGACCAGAGATGTGAAAGACACTGTGTCTCTATGCTGCCAGGAAAGAGAAAGGATAGATGTTTGAAGAATGGACATATTATGGGTGGGGAGAATCCAATAACTTAAGTGAAACTATGGTTTCACAAATGGTCAGCCTGAGGTACTCTAAAAAATATTTGCTATGTAGGCTCAACTCTACAGATTGTTAAATAAATTATCTACAATGGATCCCAAGGTTTCAGTATTTCTTAAAAATTGCCTAAGTGATTCTAATGTGTAACTAGGAGGAACTATTAGGCAGATTGGTCTTGAAAGAAAGGTAAAATAACATCTGGATTAACTGAATTGCATAGTTGTAGCAAAGAAGATTCGGGACTAACCTAAGCACACATATATAAGACTAGGCCCTGCCAAGACATCATAAGAGAACATGGTACAGAACGGAACAACTGAATTGTTAAGCCATTTAATGCATAAGGGAACTGAAATACAATAATTTTCTGTTTGAAATCCCTATAGCTCCCAGCAGAGGGCTCCATCAGAATGTTTAACGGATTGCTATTTGAGGCTTTGTATTTCTTCTCAGCCTACTTTCACCTCATTTCTTTGCTGTTTGCCCACTCTATCGAGGTATTAGAATAATTTCAAAATCTCTGAAAAATCACATTGTTTTATCTTCCTTATTTAGTAAATTTTCCCATTTGTAAAACATCCTCTTTCTCTCTTACCCATCTTGATTTCTATGCTTTCTCATCTACTTAACTCCTATTCAACCTTCCAAACCCAAGCCAAACATCACCTACACCTTACACCACCTCTTCCAGCTGTCAGATCTCCATAGTGCCAATGCCTCTCACATCTGCCTGTCACAGCAAATACACACAAATGTATCTGTCTCCCCACCTCCACTGTAAGCCCTTTGAAAACAGGGACAATGTCTTCCTCCACTTTATATCCTAAGTTCCTAGGACAGGGCCTAGAACCATTTCTTCAGTAAGCAACAAATTCACTGTCAGCAAAGGAAGACAAGGGGAATCTCCTGACATCAATTATATTTTGTCTACCCCACACAGCTCCTCATGGAAACCTTGCTATCTACTTCATATTTCAAGATCATTTTAAAGCATCATTAGTGATCAAGTATAACAAATATAGCCAAGTATTCTAAGGGCCCTATAGAAAGAGGACCAATAACCAGAAATGTATGCCTGCCTGGGTATTATAATTAAGTACTCTAAGCATTTCTCCAAAAACAGCTCTGGAAAATGCCAGAAAGCTTAATGAGAAGGGGAATCAGTTTCTAATCCAAGAAGGCATTCATTCTTTGGACTTTTAACCATAAGTCTACAGGTTCACAGGTCTGCCTTTTTGTGAGGCACGCTTCTGTACAAGGGATACTTGAATTCACAATAAGCAATTAGCAAGCTAAATAATATATAAAAATATTATATGGGCAATATGCAGACATACTGGCTATTGCTTCGGTCCCTGGCAATAGCCAGAATGTTTGCCAATCAGTAAATGACATTCCCATATCCAACCCATTATTTTGTTAAGGTTTCATATTCTATCTTTACAAACTACCTGTTATCAATTGTTTTCAGACCATGAGCCACTGACTTCATACAACAACATAAAGCAAGAAGTAATGACGAATAATTATGTGAATAAAGAGTTATGATACTATACTCTTCATATATACTCAATATCAACTGTGAAGCATATCATGAATAATAGCTTTTAGAGAAAAATAAATGTGATAAACTATGTTATATACCCTCATTAAAGAATGATAGAAGGTAGAAAAACATTTCTCAGAAATGAAGAAAAATTGTATAGTTTATAAAAACCTCTAGTATTCTAAGGATTCATATAGTTTATGGGAAAGTGGTATTTGTGACTCCTCTTCCCAGGGGCATACAAATTTTGACTAAAGAAAATAATTATTTAAAAATAACTTATAGGCTAGGCATGGTGGTGTACACCTGTACATCTAATCCTAGTAGCTCGAGGCTGGGGCAGGAGGATCACCAAGCTCAAAGTTAGCCTCAGGGACTTGATAAGACTCTGTCTCAAAATAAAAAAATATAAAGAGCTGGGGATGTGACTCAGTGGTTAAATGCCCCTGGATCAAACAAACAAAATAATTGTAGTATCAGATTTTCAGGAAAACAGCAAACTGTTCCACAATAAGTTTTCTTGATTTTAATTTACATAGTAGTGTGCTAGTTAGCCCAGAGGGCACTGGATGGCACTGCCAAGGCTCACTGGCAGTTAGAGGTGACCAGTAACACGGAGGTAGAAACTGAATAGGACTTCCAAGAAAAACATTTCTCCCTCCTCACCTTTCTTCCTTCCTCACTGATGGCCTGGAATATGGTGCTCCAGTGGCCTTTAAGGTACTCACCAAGATGGCAGAGCAGTGAGAGAGGTAACTGGAAGACTAAAGTCAAGAAAAGGTAGTAAGAAGGCTAACGAGGAAAAAAAGTACACTGTCTTTGGTAAATTTACATACATTTCATTCTTTTCCAAGAATTCTATGTGGAAAGATATGCCACCGTGCAGAAAATGCTTACTATCAAATATAGATGCACATTTGATTAAGGATAAAAAGCCAAACCGAAATAAATATTGAGCACTGCATACCATACATGATGAGAATCATTTTACATAACCAGCAACCTAAAGATAGGAATTATACCTGTTTATCTTTTTAAAATTCTCAGTATGAACAAGTTATCCAGAAAACAGTAGGTTCTCAGTAAATGTTTGAAATAAATGAAACTAGAACATCCTTTCTTACCTTCTGTAGTTGGAAATACTTCTTCAGTTTCAGCCTCTGCCAGTTTCCCAGTTCTCAGCAGAACTTCCGCAAAGCTTTCTGCTGGGACATGCTGGTAGGTGTCATAGGTCACTGCAGCCTAGACAAAAGCAGCAACTTCACCATTTAATAGGGTCTCTTCTAATTACACATTCTTAGAAATCACAGGGGAAGGAGTTTATGGCTTCTGCTGACCTGAATAATAATTTCTCGCTAATGCATATTATTGTATCTAACATCTTAAATAGATTTTCATTTCATAGGTCATAACATATACAGAATGAATCATATAAAAGCACTGAATAAGGAAGAATAAAATCAAAGAAGTTTATTTTCAGGAAAATTTTAGTTTTTCTTTATACCATCTTCAATAGCTTGACAGTAAATCTGTTTTCTTAGGCTCACTGTCCTTACCCCATTGACAAAGGGATCAGAGATGACCGATTCATAAAAGGGATGACACCCTTGTTTTTCTAGATCTTCGTTGGCTACAGTTCCAATTTGATAAGCACCACCAAATTCTTGCCCCTAAACAGAACAAAGTGAAGAACAGCAGGTTAAAAAAAGAGCCAAGAAGGGGGGGAGAGAGAGGGAGGGAGCAAGATGGCAGGGAGAAAAGGACAATTCCAGGAGAAATTCATCAGTGTGCTTTCTATGACCAAAAGAGAGGGCAGCAGAGTGACAGACACCAGCAGAGAATGTAATAACAACTACGTTCCACAAGCAGCATTTCAACCCCTACCTTCAGTGCCTCCTGATTTTCCTGGTCAATTTGACATCTATGAATCAGAAACACTGAAGTAATAAGTGCTATAAACACAGCAAGTTTTCTATATTACAATCAGAATAACCATCATAAAACATCATCTTGTTCACAGTGCTTCCCTGCTCAAAAAAACCTTCAGTGGCAAGGCAAATGAGCAATAGCACAAAAATCTGAACTATGTAGAACATTCAAGATCATCAAATGCTAATTAACATTAAAGTCAAACTCTTCACCTCAATCACACCACCCTGCTTAATGCATAAAAGAGGCCTCTGTGCCTTTCTTCCACAGCCTGGCTGCCTAGTGAGAATCTACCCTTCCTCCAGGTCCAGCTCAGACCCCACCTACTCTGCCTTGGTGGAGGAGTAAGACTTACGAAGGTGCCTCTTTCCTTAACCCCAACTCCTTCTTGACCACCACTTTAAGACTGGAGCATCAACATTCCTGTTAGCAAGTATTTTATTATTACTAATATAGTTGATTATGGTGGTTTTGCTCTCCTCAAATCAACATTAAAGCTCCTTACTGAAAGATCCAAGTAGAAGACATTCCTCCCAAGTTTACTGAACCCAGACCCCCTACCAAGTCCCATTGAGGGAAACAATGAAGCTGCTGGCAGTGGTCAGAATACAGCAGATGTTTAATAAAAATTCAGACTACAATCTGGGTTAAAGATCTGACCTAGGACATAAGCCTTCAAAACACCGAACAGTTGAGAAAGGAAAATAATCATAATCCAGTGTGATGCATGAAGGGATAAGAGATTTACCCCAGAATCAAGTACAAAGAATCACAGTAAACAATATCTTTTTCATTTGCCCCCCACACACAGATCCATCTGTAGGACCACAAAATATATCCCACAAAGTCCTCTCTCACCACCCTCCTGGTACTCCGGTCTACGCCAGCATCATCTCTCACCCAGAGGACTGAACAAGAATCTCTCTCTGCTTCTGACTGCCAGCTCTCCACACAGCAGTTACATGAGCTCATTAAAAGTAAGGCTGGAGAACACAACTGCTTTGCCTCAGTTTTCCATAAGTTTTCCATATTATCCAGCATAAAATCCACACACTTATTATCACAGTCTACACAAGCTTTCAATGATGGGCCTCCACACCACCTATCTAATCTCTTTTCCCAGTTGTTCACAGTCCTCAAATTACACCTGCCTCTTTTATATTTACACCTGCCACAAAGACATCAAATAAGTCCCCCTGCAGGGGTTCTGCAATTGTTCTACTTGGCTCAATCATACTTCTGCTCAACCTGATTCTTTCCTGAGTAACTAAACTTCCCTCCCTAAATCAGAATTTTAATTCCTCGACATGACTCTTTATTCACTTACCTTGCTTATGAGTTACATTCGTATACTTATAGCCACCCTGGCATTATTCAAAATATTTTTCTTCATCTCCCCCATTGAAACATAAGTTCCACAGAGGAAGGGCATTAGACTGAAGGGTTATCCTTTTCTATTCCTAACTTTAGCACAGTATTTGACTCATAGAAAATGGTAACTGTTTGTGGATGGATGGATGAATAAATAAATGAAGGAGAAACTACGTGTGTTTGGGATGAACCGATAAACAGGCAAGTTTTTCCCCTTTGTTTTCCAATGTGAGACTATAGAACTGGAATGTAATAATGCAGAGAACACAGGTGAACCATGTGTTAAGATTTCCCCCAAAATAAACTCCGTTGCTCTACTGCTAATCCTGATCTTTACTTCAACCCTTCTCCATCAGCTGGCTCCTAACTCTTCCCTAACTACTGGCTTGGAGAAATATAGCAAAGCAATCAAGCACTGATGCAATCATTTTCGTTTCACTAAATTTTAATTCTAAGATGTAAACCAAACCCTACTCAAATGTATCAGGGTCCTTTGCAAGTACTCCATGGGAGTGTATTTCACTCCATGAGACAGACTACTCATGCCCTGACAGGAAGCCTGGATTTCTGAAGAAATTTTATAAATCATTAAGACGTAACAGTGAAAACAAATGAAGAGTAGTGCTAACAAATGACAAACCACACAGCACATTTGAAAATGAAGGCTGCCTTGCTTACTTGCAGGGGCCGGAGGTAAGTTAAAGACTTCTTCCACCACTGCCCATCACTGACAGCCTGCAGTACTGCTCTGGTAGTGGTTGTGGTATTGGAAAGGACTTTCATGGTGGTGGCAGTAGTCCAGTGTAAGAGGTCAGCTGAGCTGCTGCCTGGAACACTCATTTCATCCTGCATTAAAGAAAAAATAGCAACCAGATGTCAAATTTTTGTTTAAAAGCCTGTAAATGTATGGACATTTTCTCCCTATGAAATTTTGCCAGCTAATAAATGGAAAATTAGAATTTTTGTGGACTGCTGAAAGACTAACAGGTTCCACATTATAAACCTTCTAAACACTATCAATCATCCATTTATTTGGATGAAAAAACAGTGTCCTTGGGCTGGGGATGTGTCTCAAGCGGTAGTGCACTCGCCTGGCATGCGTGCGGCACGGGTTCGATCCTCAGCACCACATACAAAAACAAAGATGTTGTGTCCGCCGAAAACTGTAAAATATTAAAAATTCTCTCTAAAAAAAAAGTGTCCTTTAACATCGAAAGGTAGAAACCAGAATCTTCTATTTTCCTTGGGGGTCACAGTAGCATTGTTCAAATGAATAATTTAGTTAATAAATACTGTGGTTAAAGAAACATGAGTTGTTAGATATTAGACTGGTAAAAGTTAAAGAATATGTCATTTGCTTTATAAATATTTCTGAAACTAATGTACCATGATGTTTTTTCCCCCTGAATTTTCTTTTGAAAATGATTCAGGGAGGAACAATATGTATGCTATTGTTTTGTTATATATTTATCTCATTACTAGCAATGATGGGTTTTAAAATTTATTTTCATGTGTATCATCTGATCACTTTGAGTGGTCACATTTATCACATTGAGGCACATTTTTGTTTTTGCTTTTTAATTTCAAGCTCTCCCCCCCACTAAACTTCCTTTCTCCTACGTACATAAAAGTGAAGTTCCCTTTGGTATATATGAACATAAAATGATTTTGTTAAATTCAGTCTATTTATCCTCCCTCTAGTTCTCCTATTCCACTGAT
This sequence comes from Callospermophilus lateralis, assembly GCF_048772815.1. NCBI lineage: Eukaryota > Metazoa > Chordata > Mammalia > Rodentia > Sciuridae > Callospermophilus > Callospermophilus lateralis. Next base: position 10,542,922 of record NC_135318.1, read on the forward strand.
CTTTCCTGTATCTTTATGGTATCCTATCTCCTTCCCAAGCATCTTTCCTTTATCTTGCTCTAGCCTCCACATCTGAGAGAAAAATATTCAAACCTTGATTTTCTAAGTCTGCCTTATTTCACTTTGCATTTTTTTAAAATTTTAATCCATTTACCAGCAAATATCATTATTTCATTCTTCTTTATGGCTGAGCAAAGCTCCACTGTGTGTATATACCACATTTTCTTAGTCCATTCATCTCATGGGCATTTCTTAATCCATTCATCTACTGATTCCATAGCTTGGCTGTTCTGAATTGCACTGTTATAAACACTGAATTGGCTATATGGCTGATTTCAGACCTTTTGAAGAAAGGCTGAGGAGTGGAATAGCTTGGTCATATGGTGTTTCCATTCCTTGTTTGAGAAATTTTCACACTGCTTTACAGAGTAGCTGTACTAATTTGCATTTGTACATATTTTTCCCCATCCATACCAGCATTTATTATTATTCATGTTCTTGATAATTGCCATTCTTTCTGGAGTAAGTTGAAATCTTAGGGAAATGCAAATCAAAACTACACTAACTGCTAGAGAAGCTAAACATTCATATTTCTTGGCCCATTTGTGTTTTTTTTTTTTCTTTTTGGAAAGTTTTTGATTAGTTCTTTATAAATATTTGCTTTTTTCCTTTTCCATATTGGCTATGTTTTTTTCCTTCGGCATTGAGATTTTTGAGTTCTTTATATATTCTGGACATTAGTTCCATCAGAGAAGTAGCTGTCAAAGATTTTCTCCATTCTGTAGGTTCCTCTTTACTCTCATGACCATTTCTTTTGCTGTCCAGAAGCTTTCTAATGGTATCTCACTTAATGATTCTTGGTTTTATTTCCTGAGCTTTAAGGATCTTGCTGAGGAAGCCAGTGCCTGTACCTATATCAGAATGTTGACCCTATGTTTTCTTTGAACAGTTGCAAGGTTCCTTGTCTGTTATCTAAGTGTTTCATCCATTTTGATTTGACTTTTATGCATGGTGAATGATAGGGATTTAAATTCATTCTTCTACATATGGATATCCATTTTTCCCAGCACCATTTATTTAAAATGCTGTCTTAGCAAGTCTATCTTGAAGTAACTATCAAGTAGCTGGATCTGCAGATGCTAACCAAAATTATCACGTGAGTGTAGTGGTGTTAAACAGTGGAACACACATCCAGAACTGCCTCTAACCTGAGCTGTCCAACACAGTAGCCACGAGTCATGTGTGAAATGTGGCTAATCCAAACTGAGATACGTTGCAAATGAAAATACACTATAGATTTGAATGACAGGAAATAAAGGGAAGGAAACAGGAAAGAGTATCATATGTGTGCTTAACCTCAATGAACTAGAAGACAGCCTTTCTAGTGATAGAAAGGAACCGAGGAGGCCAAGTTCAATCACAAGCATTCCAAGGCACAGAAAGAAGACAGATGCAAAAACAGAAGTTCATTATTCAAACACTTCTGAAGAGGCAAGGTAGAAAGCTCTAGATAGGAAAATAGCTAAATGTCCCTTTGACAACAATAATAATGATAGCAAGCATTCAAGAAATGGCAGCTATGTGCCAAGACCTTTGTAAGTATACTGAATTTAAAAACTAGAAGGTAACACAAACAGAATGGAGTTGCTTTAATAGTGGCATTACTGGAATTCTCCTTCACTTCTTTATCATTTGTGATGATAGCAATACAAGTTCATTTCTTATCATAATACAGCGGAAAGCTGGCTCTCAGATCTGAATTAACACAGTAGAAGAAAAAACTGGTCCAGTTTCAGGACCTCCAAAGGCTTTTTCCCCCAGTGAGGCCACTTCTCCAGCCATAGAGTTTCTCATGCCATGTAGACATGTAGTGGATGTTACCTCCAACTGCTATCCTAACTTGTGTTTCATAATAACACTGCAAAGTACGTATTAGGATACCATGACACAACTGTAGATCAAATAAACTGAATATGCTGCCTAGAGGCAACAGGGCTAGAGTGCCTCCTCCCCTTTCCTTAACTAGATTTGGTATCACAATGTTTAGGCCACTCATTCTTTGCATGATTTCAACACACCAGTAATCTCTCTCTCCCTCTCCTTTTTTTCTCCCCCCAACCCCCGTCTTCCTCCTTCACACCCTCCCTCAATATTCGCATTCACTTAAACTCATTTTACTTTGTTATAAAACTAATTCGAACTCATTAAAAACGATTTGAAAAGTTCAAAAAGGTATAGATAAAAGAACATTTATTCACAGCCCCATTACAAAAAGACAATTATAACCAACATATATTCTCTTCCTGTCTTTTTTAAACCAAGCAAAAGGATTCTTTTGAATAAACCTCATTTGAAGTAGAAGACATATTCAAAGACAATGCACAGCTCACTGATAGAGTGCTTGCCTAGTGTGTGCAAAGCCCGAGTTCAATCCCCAGAATTCCCTCCCCATGGGAAAAAAGTATGCACACACAAGCTTATAGTATGATCAATTTTAACACGTTCATGTAATGAGCCCTCAGGCCAAGAAACACAATACCATCAGAATCCAAGGAGCTTCTTACATTCCCTCCCAGACATACCACTTTGAGAAAAAATTGTCCAGATTGACAACAGCATAAATGTTTTCCCTGTATTCATTCATATAAAAAAAAGTAGAATCATATACTCTTGTGTTTTCACTTTTATGTACATAGTTAAGGGTTCAGCCCATTGTTACATCACATTACCCGGTATGAATATACCAAAATTTATGTATCTTTTCTTCTATCAATAGGCATTTGGGTACTTAATTTGAAGCTAATACCAATAATGTTTCTCTGAACTTGCTGGTAATTACCTTTTGGTGAACGTACTATGCGTAGTGGAACTGCCAATACACACAGTATGCATATGTCCATATCTAAAAAGTAGATCCAAACATTTTCTTCACACTCTGACCAGCAACTCAGAGTTCTGATGGCTCCATATCCACGCCAACATCAGTTCTGATAATGTTTTTTGTGTGTGTGATTTTAATCTCTGCGATGAGTAATTTCTATTAAGTATTTGCTCTGATCTCTATTGGTTTTCCATCTTATTCACTTATCAGTGTTTTGTGTGTTCTGGAAACAGATTTCTTATTAATTGTATGTACTGTGAATATTTTCTATTACTATGGGCATTACCTTTTCATTGTATTAATGGTGTCTTGTGATTAACCAAAGTTTTTAATTCTAAATGTAATTCATCATTTTTAACTAAGATTATTTTTAAACCTTATTTAAAAAATGTTCACCTACTTCAAGGTCACAGAGATGTTCTTCCAAGTTTTCCCTAGCATGTGATACTTTCGCTCTATGTCAAACCTTTTTAAGATAATGTAGGACCCTTCTATCCATTCGTAACATTAAATGCACATTTTAAATGTATTTTCACAACGTATTAATTTTTTTTCCTTTCTGACTAGACAGTGAGCCAATCAGGAGTAGGGCCACTATTTATTCATCATCACATCTGTAGAATGTGAAAATCTCTGTAATTTGGAGCTAGAGGTAGATCTAAGAAGTCTGGTTTTATTGAGCTGTTTAAATGTTTAAAGATACATTTCCAAAAGCATTATATGTTGTACCTAGAGTAGATAAATTTTATTCAAATAGGATTTCATGTCACATTTTCCATTCCTGTTCATCTGCAGAATCTTCTTAATTGAGAGGGCGTAGTGAATGATTTAAATGTCATCAACTAATCCAAGTATAGAATTAAAAATATAAACAGGGTAAGAAATATGGCACTTAAGCAGAATATGACTTACTTCAGAGGAAAATCAAATAAATTCAAAGGTATAAAAAATGACTTTTATGAAAGTCATAAAACCATTACTCTTTCTGGGCATGGTGGTGCACCTATAATCCCAGTGGCTTGGGAAACAGACAGGAGGATCATGGGTTCAAAGACAGCCTCAGCAACTCAGGGAGACCCTAAGCAACTCAGCAAGACCATGTCTCTAAAATATAAAAAAAAACCATTGGAGATGTGGCTCAGTGTAAGTGCCTCTGGGTTCAATCGCCAGTACCAAAAATTAAACAAAAAATTATTCTATTTCATAAAAGAAACTTAAAATTTACTTCTTTCCATATTATGGAGCAGCTACACCAAGATAGGAAATTTAAAACAGCAAATGCAAACATTTGTTTCAGAAAATAAATGAAATTCACATAAATAGATTTTCTGTATTTCCCCTAAGAAGGATTACAAAAGAGAAAGTAAAATAAAAGATTCATGTGTTGGACCCACAGGACAAGCATTTGTTTTAGGGGTGGTTGACCAAGAGCATAGTGTAACCAGAGTCCTTAATGAGGAAAATATTTCTCCTTCAACTTCATATAATGGGGAGAGCAAAAAGATGTTAGGCAAAATTTACTCCTGAAATTAAACTACTGACACTTTTTATAGTCATAGTGGCACACTGCTAATTAATTTACAGTGTGTAACACCAAAACTAGATTAAACCCCAAACCCAAATTATCCATACCCAGCATATAATTTAACATGAAATCTCATTAATGTCAAGTGTGCTACATAGATCAAAGGTTAACTTCCTAAGCACTAATAACATTTTTCAAATCCTATGATGAAAGATACCATTACCAAATGGGCTCACAAGTACAAAGATAGTTCCACATGTCAGACATGGTTCTTATTGGTCAACTACTATAATGAATCTTTAGTTAAGGAGTTGCTTTCTCCATAGTTTGATAATACAAGGGTTAATTTCAGAGAGATCCATTGGCCTCCTATACACTGAGCTGGGGGGACATGTACACTATGCAAGGATTACAAATCGAGGTGCGACTCAACCACTGCCCCTTTTCTTCTAACATATCCATAATCCAAAACAATTCTCTGCATCTATAATTTATTTATAGAAAATTTCTTCCTGATATCCAAAATATTAAAAAAATAATCCTTATTAATGAAAATCTAAAAGTACCTGTGAGAGAAAGCAACAGAAAAATGCCCCATGGAGTAAATAAATGTAAAGTCTGACTCTGGTTCAACTTATCTGCCTCATGAGCAGGCACAGCTACAATTTAGCTCTTTTGCCTTTGAAAGCCATAAGCACCTTCATATTTCTGAGGAAGGTAAGTCCTTTCCCCAGAAAAATGAATGCATATGAAAGTGCTTTTATATATAATACACAAGTCCCCAACAGACATACTCATCAAAGATATACTATTGTAAGGGATTTAAGGGCCAGAACTTGGATGTCCTAGCTTTTTCTTTTTTGAGGCAGGAGGAGGGGGCAGTGGTTACTTGGGATTGAACTCAGGGGCACTCAACCACTGAGCCACATCTCCATCCCTATTTTGTATTTTATTTAGAGACAGGGTCTCACTGAGTTGTTAAGTGCCTCAATTTTTGCTGAGGCTGGCTTTGAACTCACAATCTTCCTGCTTCCATCTCTCCAACTGCTGGGATTATAGGCAAGCCCCACTGCACCTGGCTTCGTAGCACTCTTGGGCATACTCAAAATTAGAGGTGTAAGACATAATTTTCTTTTTCCATGCTCAATCTTTTATTTAAAATCACTTTTTTAAAAATTTATTTTCAGTTTTAGATGGACAACATGCTTTTACTTTTATGTGGTGCTAAGGATCAACCCCAGTGCTGCACACGTGCTAGGCAAGTACTCTGGCACTGAGCTATAGCCCCAACCCTTTAAAATCTCTTTTGATACATGTCTTTGAATTCTGCATGTACCAACAAAGTTTACTGAACATACTTTTCTCATGTCTGTGTTGAAGACCTGTGCAATGTATCACGGTTATGATAAAGATAAGGTCCCTGCATCCAAGGAACTTAATAATACCTTAAGGAAGAAATTAACTGAGAACTTACCAAGTTGAACACTATTCAAATATTCTTCCCTGTGTAATAAAGCAATTTATCTGCACCTATCACATCCACATCTTACCTTCCTCATCACTCATTCTTCAAATATTTGTGACATCAATTTGTAATAATAATTCTAAGCTGCTGGAAATACAGTACTGAATAAAGCACCATTGTTGTCACAGATAACTCACATTCCAGGAAGAGAAAAGCAAAAAAATCAATATAAAGTATGTCAGAAAAGCACATCCCATAAGGAGAAAAATGAAATGGAGTAGTGGCATGAAGGCACTCTACAGTACATAGGGAGAACAAGATCTTAGTGAGGTGACATGTGAACAGAGACCTGAGAGAAGCAAGACAAAGTCACCTAAATAGGTGGGAGAAAAACATTCCAGGTAGAATGTAGCAAGCTCAAGAACCCAGAGGCCAACGTTTTCTGGCAATGTTTAAAGAATGGCATAAGGCCCATATGGCCAGTCAGCTCAGCAGAGTGAATGTGTATGCTAGGAGATGGGGAGGGGTGATATGAAGTTGAAAAGGGTGTGGAGAAGAAAGATTATAGGTGTCTTTGCTGGTAATTGTAAAAACTTAGTAAGGGGCTGGGGTGTGACTCAGTAGAAGTGCTAGTCTAGCATGTGCAAGTCCCCATCACTGCAAAACAAACATACATAAATTTGTAAAGTTTAGTTTTTACTCCAAGTAAAAGGTTTTAGGGAAAAAGGTATGTCATGCTCTGTGATACTTTAGAAGAAACACTTTAGATCCCCTGTTGAATAGAGAATATTGTACAGTGGGAAGAAAAGCATAAGAAAAATAGGCCACTACTTTAAGACTTGAGGTGAGACATGATCATTTAAACCAGGGTGGTAGTAGTGGGGTACACAATATAATCCAACTCCCAGTCCACTGTGAATGTGGAGCCAACAGGGTTTCCTAGAGACAAGATGCTTTGTGCAGAGGAAAGAGAAGAATCAAGGATGCCAGGAAGATTTATGCTGTGAAAAACTGTAAAGATAGACTTGTTCTTTCTAGACATGGGTAAAACTGAAGAAAGAACACCAGTATTCCAGGGAATAGGGGCTAAAGGGCAGAGATGGGTACAGAAGAGGAGATGATAACAATTTTGACATACTGCAATTGGGTTGTCTTTAAGAAAGGAGAAGAGATGTCAGGCTGGTGGTGGTACATTTAAGCCTGGAACTCAGGCTAGAATTAAAGAGTAGGTAGTCATCATCATGGGCACAAAACTGATATCTGAAGTCTTGATAGCAGGTGACATCTTCTAGGGGAGGAGCACAGTCAGGGGACAGATTGTGAGAAGATAGACCAGAGCATCTGACATTAAGCTGGAAGATGAAGAAGAACCAGCAAAGACAATGGGAATAAGAGCCAGGGAGGCCCAAGAAAAACAAGCCAAGTGGGTTAACCATTCCCTGAAAGAAGTATGGGTCAAATAAAACAAATATCAAGTTTTGACCCACAGACATAAGAGGTCACTGACAACTCACACAGGTTTCTTTGGTGAAATGGTGAGGAAAGAAGGACTCAGAATAGGTGAACGAGACAGGAGATGCAGCCACTGAAAGCATACACCAAAACGGTACAGGACAAATATCTCAGAGTGGCACATACTGACCAGCCGAAGTAAGCAATATCAAGATACTTCCTCAAAGGTAAACAGAAATGAGAACCACCCACAGATTTCACTGTAAGCAAGAAAGGCAACTTGAATATATTGTTTTTGGAAAGTGTCACCTACAAATGGATTTAAACAGCAAATACACAATAAACCTGTACTCCATCTTGCTAAAACAATTATTTTAAAACAGAACATGAAACAAATATTAGAAAAATGGTATGGGCCCTATGAAGGAAAGGAAAGTCAAAAAGGAAGAAAGTTTTGTAATTCCAACTACAGTGCTAAAAGAGGAAGCAGCCAATTTTAACTTTTGTGAGGAAATCCATAATGTGGAATTGCCAAACCAATCAAAACCATATGCTCACCTGAATTCCTGGGGACAAAAGTCTCAATTAACTAAGCACATCATCCTGGAAGTAAAACAAGGAACAGTGTGCCCTCCTGTGGGCAGATCTACATGCTGACTGAGATGCATAAATGAATATTCTGAAATGTGTCCTACTGCATTACCAACTGGATAACTGAGGACAAATGATTTTTGTAACCAAAATCTCCCACAGAGAATGTACACCAGACGTTGTTGTTTAAGAAAAAAAAATAGCAAAATAACAATTAATGAAGACTTACCATACTTCCAGTGATGTGCTGGCTCATAACAGTGGAAAGACAAAGGGAGCACTTATACAAACATACAGAGGAAAAGCTAACAAAAATCACAGGCAATTACATATACCAGGAGCTCATTTCTACCATTTTATAAGGGCAACACTACTAGAATTAGTGTGCAAAATGTGTGCATAAAATGTCCAGAATACTTCAGTCTAAAAAGGCAAAAAACTGACATAGTCTCAATGTCCCAAAACAAAGAAAGAGTAAATTAATCATGGTATGTGCATCCAATGAACCCCATGCAGCCATTACATAAATGGTCTACATGTAATAATAGAGCAGATTCCAGAACACAAAGCACTATACAAAAATGCAAGCTGCAGAAAAATAATATATATGGTTCTTATAGTCTTGAAAAAAAAATAACAACCCTCTAGGAGCCAGGAGAAGCGTTAAGTAAAATCTGCCTATACTCAAGAAAAATACAGGATACATCTAAACTTAAGAATGTTTACCTCTGACTAATGCGATTCATGGGATAGTAGAAAGATCAGAGAACTGTAACTTTCATATTAATACTGTTATTTTGTATTTTTTAAAAAACAGAAACCACAAAGTTACCACATATATCCCGGTATGACTTATCAAAAGTTAACTATGTTAACACTTTATCATAGATGGTAGATGGTTCATATCTAGTTGTTTTAAGACAAGCAACATTCTGGATTTTATGCCCATTGAGAAAGAATGAGTTATAAGACTTAAGAGAAAACAAATATATTTCTTTCAGGTCGATTTCTTTATGTGCACAAGGTAATGTTATAAATTCATCTTTTTTAAAATTTTAATTCGTTATATGTGACTGCAGAATGCATTACAATTCATATTACACATATAGAGCAGAATTTTTCATCTCTCTGGTTGTACACATGTAGAGTCACATCCTTCATGTCTTCATACACATACTGAGGGAGATGATGGCCATCACATTCCACCATCTTTCCTACCCGTATGTCCTCCTCCCCTTTTCCCCTTTGTCCTATCTTGAGTTCATTTAATCCTCCCATCCCCCCCCCCCCCGAACCCTTGCAGCATATTATGAATCAGCATCCTTAAATCAGAGAAATCATTCGGCATTTGTTTTTTTTGGGATTAGCCAATTTCACTTAGCATTATATTCTCCAGCTAAATCCATTTAACTGCAAATGCCATAATTTTATTTTTTTTTTTTGGTGGGCATCATTGGTTTTATTAATTAATTCTTTGAACACTGATGCATTAGTGAACATAAAAACATATCTAAAGATAGCGATTTGTTTTCTTTCCCTTATGATTCTGACAGCTGCTTTTCTTAGATTTTTTCTTTTTTAAATTAATTTTTATTGTAGGTTGTTCAGAACATTACAGAGTTCTTGATATATCATATTTCACACTTTGATTCAAGTGGGATATGAACTCCCATTTTTACCCCATATACAGATTGCAGAATCACATCAGTTGCACAACCATTGATTTACATATTGCCATTCTGGAGTCTGTTGTATTCTGCTGCCATTCCTATCCTCTACTATCCCCCCTCCCCCCTCCCCTCCCCTCTTCTCTCTATCCCCTCTACTGTAATTCATTTCTCCCCCTTATATTTTTCCTCCTTTCCCCTCACTTCCTCTTGTATGTAATTTTGTATACCCCTGAGGGTCTCCTTCCATTTACATGCAATTTTCCTTCTCTCTCCCTTTCCCTCCCACCTCTCATCCCTGTTTAATGTTAATCTTCTTCTCATGCTCTTCATCCCTACTCTGTTTTTAGTTACTCTCCTTACATCAAAGAAGACATTTGGCATTTGTTTTTAAGGGATTGGCTAGCTTCACTTAGCATAATCTGCTCCAATGCCATCCATTTCCCTCCAAATTCTATGATTTTGTCATTTCTTAATGCAGAGTAATACTCTATTGTGCATAAATGCCACATTTTTTTTTTATCCATTCGTCTATTGAAGGGCATCTAGGTTGGTTCCACAGTCTTGCTATTGTGAATTGTGCTGCTATGAACATGGATGTAGCAGTGTCCCTATAGTGTGCTCTTTTTAGGTCTTTAGGGAATAGACCGAGTAGGGGAATAGCTGGATCAAATGGTGGTTCCATTCCGAGCTTTCCAAGAAATCTCCATACTGCTTTCCAAATTGGCCGCACCAGTTTGCAGTCCCACCAGCAATGTACAAGAGTACCCTTTTCCCCACATCCTCGCCAGCACTTGTTGTTTGACTTCCTAATGGCTGCCAATCTTACTGGAGTGAAATGGTATCTTAGGGTGGTTTTGATTTGCATTTCTCTGACTGCTAGAGATGGTGAGCATTTTTTCATATACTTGTTGATTGATTGTATGTCCTCCTCTGAGAAATTTCTGTTCAGGTCCTTGGCCCATTTGTTGATTGGGTTATTTGTTATTTTCTAATTTTTTTAGTTCTTTGTATATTCTGGATATTAGGGCTCTGTCTGAAGTGTGAGGAGTAAAGATTTGTTCCCAGGATGTAGGCTCCCTATTTACCTCTCTTATTGTTTCTTTTGCTGAGAAAAAACTTTTTAGTTTGAGTAAGTCCCATTTGTTGATTCTAGTTATTAACACTTGTGCTATGGGTGTCCTATTGAGGAATTTGGAGCCCGACCTTACAGTATGTAGATCATAGCCAACTATTTCTTCTATCAGACGCCATGTCTCTGATTTGATATCAAGTTCCTTGATCCACTTTGAGTTAACTTTTGTGCATGGCGAGAGAAAGGGATTCAGTTTCATTTTGTTGCATATGGATTTCCAGTTTTCCCAACACCATTTGTTGAAGATGCTATCCTTCTTCCATTGCATGCTTTTAGCCCCTTTATCAAATATAAGATAGTTGTATTTTTGTGGATTGGTTTCTGTGTCCTCTATTCTGTACCATTGGTCCACCCGCCTGTTTTGGTACCAGTACCATGCTGTTTTTGTTACTATTGCTCTGTAGTATAGTTTGAAGTCTGGTATAGCTATACCGCCTGATTCACACTTCCTGCTTAGCATTGTTTTTGCTATTCTGGGTCTTTTATTTTTCCATATGAATTTCATGATTGCTTTCTCTATTTCTACAAGAAATGCCGTTGGGATTTTGATTGGCATTGCATTAAACCTATAGAGAACTTTTGGTAATATCGCCATTTTGATGATGTTAGTTCTACCTATCCATGAACAGGGTATATTTTTCCATCTTCTAAGATCTTCTTCTATTTCTCTTTAGGGTTCTGTAGTTTTCATTGTATAAGTCTTTCACCTCTTTTGTTAGGTTGATTCCCAAGTATTTTATTTTTTTTGAGGATATTGTGAATGGGGTGGTTGTCCTCATTTCCATTTCAGAGGATTTGTCGCTGATATACATGAATGCCTTTGATTTATGCGTGTTGATTTTATATCCTGCCACTTTGCTGAATTCATTTATTAGCTCTAATAGTTTCTTTGTAGACCCTTTTGGGTCTGCTAGGTATAGAATCATGTCATCTGCAAATAGTGATAATTTGAGTTCTTCTTTTCCTATTTTTACGCCTTTAATTTCTTTCGTCTGTCTAATTGCTCTGGCCAGTGATTCGAGAACTATGTTAAACAGAAGTGGTGAGAGAGGGCATCCCTGTCTTGTTCCAGATTTTAGAGGGAATGCCTTCAGTTTTTCTCCATTCAGAATGATGCTAGCCTGAGGCTTAGCATAGATTGCTTTTACAACATTGAGGTATGTTCCTGTTATCCCTAGTTTTTCTAGAGTTTTGAACAAAGGGATGCTGTACTTTGTCGGATGCTTTTTCCGCATCTATCGAGATGATCATATGGTTCTTATTTTTAAGCCTATTGATGTGGTGAATAACATTTATTGATTTCCGTATATTGAACCAACCTTGCACCCCAGGGATAAATCCTACCTGATCATGGTGCGCAATTTTTTTGATATGTTTTTGTATCCGGTTCGCCAGAAGTTTATTGAGGATTTTTGCATCTAGGTTCATTAGAGATATTGGTCTGTAGTTTTCTTTCTTTGAAGTGTCTTTGTCTGGTTTAGGAATCAGGGTGATGTTGGCCTCATAGAATGAATTTGGAAGTTCTCACTCCTTTTCTATTTCCTGAAATAGCTTAAAAAGTATTGGTATTAGTTCCTCTTTAAAGGTTTTGTAAAACTCTGCTGTATACCCATCCGGTCCTGGGCTTTTCTTAGTTGGTAGTCTTTTGATGGTATCTTCTATTTCCTCAATTGATATTGGTCTGTTTAGGTTGTCAATATCCTCCTGACTCAATCTGGGCAGATCATATGACTTAAGAAATTTATCGACGCCTTCACTATCTTCTATTTTATTGGAGTATAAGGATTCAAAATAATTTCTGATAATCTCCTGTATTTCTGAAGTGTCTGTTGTGATATTGCCTTTTTCATCCCGTATGCTAGTAATTTGAGTTCTCTCTCTTCTTCTCTTCATTAGTGTGGCTAAGGGTCTGTCGATTTTATTTATTTTTTCAAAGAACCAACTTTTAGTTTTGTCAATTTTTTCAATTGTTTCTTTTGTTTCGATTTCATTAATTTCAGCTCTGATTTTAATTATTTCTTGTCTTCTTCTTTCGCTGTTGTTTTGCTCTTCTTTTTCTAGGATTTTGAGTTCAAGTATTAGATCATTTATTTGTTGGTTTTTTTCTTTTTTTAAGGAATTAACTCCAAGCAATAAAGTTTCCTCTTAGAACTGCTTTCAATGTGTCCCATAGATTCCGATATGTTGTGTCTGTGTTTTCATTTATCTCTAAGAATTTTTTAATTTCCTCCTTGATGTCTTCTATAACCCATTGATCATTCAGTAACCTATTGTTCATTCTCCAAGTGATGCATGATTTTTCCTTACTTCTTTTATCGTTGATTTTCAATTTCATTCCATTATGATCAGATAAGATGCATGGTATTATCTCTACTCCTTTATATTGTCTAAGAGTTGCCCTGTGACATAATATATGATCTATTTTTGAGAAGGATCCATGTGCTGCTGAGAAAAAAGTGTAACTGCTTGTTCTTGGGTGGTATATTCTATATATGTCAATTAAGTCTAGGTTATTAATTATGTTATTGAGTTCTATAGTTTCCTTATTCAACTTTTGTTTGGAAGATCTGTCCAGTGGTGAGAGAGGTGTGTTGAAGTCTCCCATGATTATTGTATGGTGGTCTATTAGACTCTTGAACTTGAGAAGAGTTTGTTTGATGAACATAGCTGCACCATTGTTTGGGACATATATATTTATGATTGTTATGTCTTGTTGGTGTATGGTTCCCTTGAGCAGTATGTAGTGTCCCTCTTCATCTCTTTTATTCTCTTAATCCTGAATAATAGTCCATTGTGTATATATACCACATTTTCTTTATCCATTCATCTACTGAAGGGCTTCTAGGTTGGTTCCACAGTTTACCTGTTGTAAATTGTGCTGCTATAAACACTGATGTAGCTGTGTCCCTGTAGCATGCTGTTTTTAAGTCCTTTGGGTATAGATTGAGGAGTGGGTTAGCTGGGTCAAATGGTAGTTCCATTCCCAGCGCAGATAGTGCTGGGAAAACTGGAAATCCATATGCAAAAAATGAAATTAAACTCCTATCTCTCAATATGCACAAAATGCCAGCCATGATCTGAAACACAACTGCTATTTTGCTTTTATTTCAATATTTCTAAACAATTTTTTTTATAAATTCAAAACAGCTATAGGCTTAGGCCATGTTCAAATTTAAACATTAGTCCAATCATATAACTCTGTAGCCACTTAAAATGCTCATTATGTATACCCACATGAAAATGATTTTTTTTAATGGAAACCCTATATAAAAACCATTTCTAACTCTAATTAAATTTATCTTGGGAAAACACCATTGGCTAAATGCTATAACTAATACTAAACAAAATGTTAATATACTTAAGTGGTGGAACACTGTTCCATTTAAATGGCATAATAAACAACATTAATAAAAAACTGGAAACCTATCGTTTTGTAGTTATTCACAAAGTCTGCATTTTGTTCTATTCATAAACAACTATGTTCACAGGGACAAAAACATTATCTTCAAATTTGTGGGATCCACTTGTACTAATGCAAATGCTACTGCATAACAATTACATCTTTATTTTGCTTGGATATATAAATAAAAATCATTTTCACAACTCAAGTAATGAAAGTGTTAAGTATTATGCAGATTATACATAAAGTCAGCACTCATTTATGAGTCACAATTTATTGTGGTTACTATATGTACTGTGAATGTGTAGCACACACATCTTACAGCTAAACACTGTATTTTAACCTAATAATAGTAGCTATAACATTCTGAAATGTGCTTCATGAGTCAAAACCATAATGTGTTCACTGAGGGTTCAAGTGAGCACTTCACGAGATCTGGATCCATTACAACTTGCCAAAAGAGCACAAAGGAAGACAAGGAAGCTTTTAAAAAGGAAAAAATAAACAGCAAAAAATCATTTTGGAAGAATTTCTTTTTCTCACTAAGTGGAACATGCAGAGGATGGCTGGTGGTGGCTTTCATTTACGGATGAGGTTTCAATGGAGCAGTATGTGCCCATTTGTGGTGACACAGCATGGCCTACTCCAAAGAAGCCACCAAGGAGCCAGGCTTTGTAGAGGCAGGAAACAGGAAAGCCAAAAGTCATAAAAGGCTTTCCACAGATTATAAGAAGAATGAGAATGCAGAAAAAGCTCAAGGAGCTAAACTCAGCAATTCTATACTGAGCAATGACATATCCCTTACAGTGGCCAAAACAACAGAACCTCAAGAGCCACCAAGGACATACAGAAGAGTTAACTCAGAAAGTCTTTGTGTTTTTATGTTAAACTCTACTTCCTAACTAATTTTCCACAGACTAATCATTACAAGGTTAGTTTTCAAATGAGCTTTATCAAACATTTACCAGGCATTCACTAGGTAATAAACACTCTGGGAGGAGTACAAAGATAAATGACACACTTTCAGTGACCATACAAGTTTGCACCATACCTGTAAGTGTACAAACAAACTGATGGGACAATATTTAGAGAATATAGAGGAAGGAACAATTAGAGGACTCAAAGACAACATTAGAAAGAAATCACTTAAGCTGAAGGAATAAGATTCAGAACACAAGATGAGAACGGTAGTACAGGCAGACCGAAAACTCATAATACCACCAGAGGTATGAAAGAGCCCACTCAGAATGGTGATGACTTTGCCATGACTGGGACATAGAAGTGTCTGAAACACAGGACAAGAGATGATGTCAGAGAGCCATTCAGAGTGCCAGACATGCCTTGACAAGTGAGAAGTGGCAGAGGTTCAAAAGATGCAAAATCTTGGATTAAGAAGATTTCATACTGGGCGCAGTGGTACTTGCCTGTAATCCCAGCAGCTCCTGAGGCTGAGGCAGGAGGATCATGAGTTTAAGGTCTGGCTCAGCAAATCAGTGAGGCCCTAAGAAACTCAGTGAGACTATCTCTAAATAAAAATTTAAAAGGGGGCTGGGGTTGCAGCTCAGTGCTAGAGTGCTCGTCTCAAATGTGTGAGGCAATGGGTTTGAACTACATAAAAATAAATAAATAAAATAAAGGTATTGCGCCCATCTACAACTAAAAATATTAGTTGCAGGGGGAAAGCTGGGGATGTGGCTCAGTGGTTAAGCATCCTGGGTTAGTTTAATCCTTGGTACCAAAAACAAAACATAATTTCATAAAACACGGGTATTCAATTGGACCCTAAAAGAGAGTCTTCTTAATTCACACCTAATTCACAGAACACAGTGAGCACTAGCTATCATAAAAACTCCTCTGAATCCCATGGAGAAACCACCATAGAATTGAATGTGTTCTTATACCCAGAAAGGTAACACTAATTCCTAATCAGTGCAACCACAAGTCTAAATACACCCAAGGATGAAACGTATCCACACCACTGCAGACACTTGGAAAATGCTACAGCTTCAATTTGAAGGGAGAACAACCAAAACCCCACTGTCTGCAGTGAAGGTGACCAAACCAATCCTCTACTGAAGGTGAGCTCCTCCAGAGTTGTGATGACCAACACAGTAGCCAACAACCTCATGTGGCTGCTTAAATATAAACTGGGTTGGGGGCATAGCTCAGTGGCAGAGTACCTGCCTTGCATACACGAAAGTGTGTCTGACCCCCAGCACCAAAGGGGGGGGGGGGGTAAATTTAAATTAAATAAAATTTAGAATTTGATTCCTTAAAGGTACTAGTCATATTTAAAGTGCTCGACAGCTACATGTGAGTAGTAGCGGGCACACTGGGCATGCAGGAAGAGAACATTCCTTCACTGAAGAAACTTCTATTGGTCAGTGCTGTCCTAGAGTCACCACTGCAGGAAAGAGGACCACAATCTCTATGTGGGCAAAAAGTCATCACAGACTTCTCCGAGATCCTCAGATCACTTACACTGAACTGGGAACACATATATTTTCAATATATGCTCACTAAATGCAATTTTTAATATAATACAGGTGTGAAAATTATGTATGTTCTACTGTAGGAAAAAGCTAAATCTCTCCATTCTAACTGCATAGATTGCACACTGAAGCTCTGTACCGTAGTACTAGAAGTACCACATGGTACACATATTGTTAATAGATTTGTCAAGATGGATACAGCCAATTAAAAAAAACGTTAGGTGCATCGCACTTATCACAATGCATACCTTCCAACACAGCTCTGGAGAAATGGTTGACATCTTATACTATGGAAATGAAGACTACCATTTCATGGAATCTTGTTAGAAAAAATCTACAACAAGGATCATCACCTCTTAATTTATCCAGCTGCAAAGTCAGAAACTAAAATACCTTAATCTAAAAAACACCAGTTACATGTTACTACAAACAGTCATGAAAATTGAAATCCCATGGAGCAGATGTTGATCAACAGAAAACAGGTGTCAGGGGGTATACTTGCCTTCCTTTTTCTCCCAGGATAGACTACCAGGAGATTTATAAATATTTAATTGGTTCATATAAATGTTATTCACAAGAATCTCAATAAAAAGGAAAGTGAGGGGAAGGGAGGGGAGAGGGAGATAGGAAAGATAGTGGAATGAGATGGACATCAGTACCCCCAATTCCATATATTAAGACACAATGGTATGATCTATTTTTTGTACAACCACTGACATGAAAAATTGTGCTCAATATATGTACTATGAATTGAAATGCATTCTGCTGTCATATATAACAGAACAAATAAATTTTAAAAAAGCGAATAGAAACTGGTATATATACACAATGGAATATTACTCAGCATTAAAGGAGAATAAAATTACGGCATTTGCAGGTTAAAAAATGAATACAAGAAAAAATGGGTAAGTGTGCTTTAAAGTGCGTATCGGTATATTAATATCAGATATAAGAACAGAAGATAAATGTGTTATGCAGAACAATTTTACATTGATGTAACTCTTGAGAGCTGGGGTTGTGGCTCAAGTGGTAGAGTGCTTGGCTAGTATTAAGTGAGGCACTGGGTTTGATCCTCAGCACCACATAAAAATAAAATACAGATATTGTGTCCACCTAAAACTAAAAATTAAATATTTAAAAAAATAAAAAATAAACCCTTTTGATCTTTAAAAATAAGAATGTCAATTAGAAAAAGAAAAAGAATAAAAATCTAAAGAGAACTGAACAGGCACCTTGAAAAAGATCTCTCCAGAAATAACTCCATCTTACCAGAAAAATATGAATTCAAATCAAAACTAGTTATCACTAAATACGTAGGAGAATAGATAAAATTTCTAAGATGAACAATACTAAGGTACTAGGTTGGGCATAACTGCCAATCCTATACTCTGCTGCTGAAAGTGCTGTTAGCTAATAAAAATTAAATTATTTGGGGGTGGGGGTGTGTGTGTGTGTGTGTGTGTGTGTGTGTGTAAAACAATGTGCACTTCCAGAGCTAGGTATATGCCCAAGAGAAATGTATGGCCATGGGCACTAGAGGCATTTCTAGTAGCCAAAGATAAAAATAAGCCAATATAAATCAACATTACAATGCATACACCATAATATACACATGCAGCAATTAATGTTTACACATCAAAAAACAAATAGTTTTTATATATACATACAGACACACACAGCTTGAATGAATCTCATGTTGGGTTTATCTATCTATAAAGTATAAAAACAGAAAAATTAAACTAATAGAATATATGTATTGGGTAGGTCTTAAATGTTATTTAAAAAAAAAAAAAAAAGACTTGCTTATCTGGCTGTCTGGATAGTGGTGCCCTCTGGGCTAGAAGGAAGCTGGGAGAGACTGTGGTTGTACTGCGGCAGGCCAGTCAGAACTATTTCTTCACTGTGTAGGGGGTCTCATGGGTGATAATTTGTTGAGCAGGACATTTTTGTTTTGCACAGTTTTCTATATGAACGTTTCTCACACAAGTTGAAAAGTGGTCACCACACAAAGACACAAACCCCCCATTCCTGAGGTTATACATCTGACCTCACTTGACTCCACTCTCTCCTCCCTCCCAGCTTGGCTTACCTCATGTAGTGCTTTACTAATCAATGGTGAGGCGGTGGTATTTTCTCCTCCTTGAGGATCCATCTGGAAATTCACTCTTTGATAAAGAATCTGAAACAAGAACAGGCTGTGTTATGAAAGAGTTGTGTTTTTAAACTTGCCTCTCTTCACTATGAAGAAAGGGCTATTTCATAATGAATTAGTAATAGGCTCACTTGGTGAACAGCTTCACAAGGAAGCAAGTTTCAGGAGAAGGAATCAACCGTGCAAAATCTGGCATACAATGCAATAAATGAGATGAAAATGTGAAGTCCAGTCTCCTCACAAGATGCAGCCTATGAATACTAAGAAACAAAGTTGTCCATCCAAAGCTCGCTACCACCCCAAATTTCAAAGGATTCCTAAGGGACTGGTGCCACCACATGCTTTCCTCACATGGCTTCAGATGTACTTCACATGGCCGTTTCCCAAGCACTTTATTTTTAACACTAACTTTCCCCATTATATTTTATAATTTATTTCCTGATATTACTTTCAATTTTTCTTAAGTCCATTGTGTACCCTTTCTTCCTTACTATAATAAAAGTACCAAAACTGTTTTATATCCTATTTCAAATCCTTCTTCCTATACATGATAATCTATTTGTCTTCTACCAATTAAAATTCTCATATTACTGAAAAAATGATTACACATCTGAAACCCACACCCTCAAAATAATGTACTTCAAGCAGGCCAGGACTTATTTCATCTGGAACACTTACTTCTGCCTGTAGAGAGCTGCTAGCTGCCAAAAGCAGCTCAATGCTGCTAGGAGGGCAATGCGTCAAAGCAAAAGCTATGAGCTCCCGCCGGGTGGCCAAGTCCTGGTAACCTTCCGATTGTCCCAACTGGCTACAAACATCCCAACTCTTAGCATAGCCTGCAAAATTGACAAGAAAAAATTTTTTCCAGAAGAAAAAACAAAACAAATTCAAACTTTGATGAAGAATATAATGGATTCCTGTTCAAGTCTTGTGGCATGAAAGCAAAATGGTAGTTTTTAGTAATCATTATGCAGAAATGCTTAAGAATCTAAGTTGGAAAAGAAAGATCATACTGAACTATCATCCAGAAAGTTCCGTGTTATTCCAGACTAGTGCTCGTGATGAACTCCAATTTTACGTTAACTCAAAATGAATACAAATAGTCTACTGTGCTTTGATGTTCAATAAAAAGGTAGGTATCTGAATTCAGAAGTCAGGGTAAAACTCCACCCAACTACCTGGGAAAGCTCAGGAATGACACTTCGTCTACAACTACAAAGGGACAACAGCATGCCTTCTTCTCTGGTTGTTGAAAGGATTAAGTAATATATTTTTAAATTTAAAAGCACATCAGAGACTACAGAGTACTAGATAAAAGAGACATTAAGATAGACACCCACATACATCACTCACTTTACAGAAGACAGACATCCAAAGACGGCACCAGAAAGAGACTCAGTGCCCCTGACTCCCAGAGCACATCATTTTCATATACAATGCTACATTGTGAATTCTAAAAATATACTTCATTTTTATTTGAAGGAGTTTCAGTTTGAGAGTCTTTTTTTCTAAGAACAAAGGTATCAGTACAGATTAATTTCTGTAAATACAAAATACATAATGTAAAAATTAAGCCACCCTTAATTACATACAAGAGGAAGTGAGGGGAAAGGGGGAAAATTATAAGGGGGAGAAATGAATTACAGTAGAGGGGGGAGAGAGAAAAGAGGAGAGGAGAGGGGGGTTAGTAGAGGACAGGAAAGGCAGCAGAATACAACAGACACTAGTATGGCAATATGTAAATCAATGGATGTGCAACTGATGTGATTCTGCAATCTATATACGGGGTAAAAATGGGAGTTCATATCCCACTTGAATCAAAGTGTGAAATATGATATATCAAGAACTATGTAATGTTTTGAACAACCAACAATAAAAATTAAAAAAAAAAAAGAGAATTCTTACCAAACCCTCTAATTTTGGATTAAAACAATAATGTCTGTAGAGGAAATCAGAATCATTTTGAACTTCATGTTGGCAAAACCAGTGGTTATTATAGAAGACTTTTTAAAATGAAATCCGTTTTCTCTTTAGTTATTGATGTACATTTATTTATTTGCTTATGTGGTGCTGAGAATCGAACCCAGAGTCTCACACATGCTAGGTAAGCGCTCTACCACTGAGCCACAACCCCAAGCTATGAAATCCATTTTCTAATGTTGAGGTTTGTGAGTTACAGTAGTACCGAGTTTTTCCAAGAGTTTTAAAACATTTTCATAGATGAAATGCAAAGATTCTCTCCTGGTCCAATTTTTAGTCAGGCTCCTCTGAGCCCTTTGCTCGTAGACCTCAATGTTAGCCGTTGCTAGGCCTAAGTATTTCAGTTATAGAAAGAATCCTCCTAAGTCAGAGAAACCAGAATCCCTACATCTTCCATATCTAATCAAATTTTTCATTGCTTTCCCTTGACGACTTCAGAAAGGATCTTATTGAAGTTTTGGTTTAGCAAAAATCCCTCCACTTATGATGTCTCTTCTTAGTAGCCTTCCATCCCCTGACCTCTCAATTTTCTCACTGGTGGAATGTCCACCTATCTTTGTTGCATCTAAAGATACTTCTGATGTCTCTTCTGTACTGAAACTTTGCGAGCAATGCAGTATCAGTCCTGAATACGGGCTTCCTTACCATTATAGCAGGTGTCAGAATAGTTATTTCATTAACAGTAGACATGCAAAAAGTGTACAATCAGTGCCTGCCTAGCACTCCTGATGCCCTGGGCTCAATCCTGAGCTCTGGATGACTGCAACAAGAGTACACAACTCTGCACAGCTCCAGAGTTATCATGAAGTGGCGCACTGGGTTTTAGCCACTCTTTTTTGAAAGTTTCATATCTTTAATAATATTACAATTAAAATCAGTGACTTTTAATCTGAAAGACAATTGATAGCGAACTTTCAGACAGTAATGGAGAAGCTCTTATTCATCTCTATGCTTTCTGTGAGATAGCTATATATATAGTTTATGAGGCTGCATTAGATGCCAGGGACCTAGAATACCCAAAATGTAATTTATAAACCAGAGTCAGGTGGAGTTAGGGTTTGTGAGTTGCAGTAGTATTGAGTTTTTCCAAGAGTTCAGTCCAAGACTAAATTTATGATGTAACACCATTATTTGTGAGTCCCCTAGCCACTCACTCTTAAGGATAGATATGTACAGTGCTCAGGCACAGGCACAGAGTGTTTAGCACAGAGCCCATGATGAGATGTCATCACTTCCCCTTCCACTGGGGAACCTGTTCTTCAGATGAGAACTTTTTCCACAAATCTGCCTACTTTCCAGAAACAGGAATCTGAATTTCAACATGGAAAATCCTAAGTTTGCAAACTGCTTCCCAATTTTTTAAAATTAGGTTGAAAACAGTTTTCCTTCAAATTCAAGGACAGGAATATTTACTATCTATTCACAAACTGTGGATATTCTTTTATTTAAGACATAAGATGGGACTAAAATGTTTTACAAAAAATTGTTCTTAAAAAGACGAGCATATTTTTAATATGAATTAAAAGCAACCAAAATCTCAAATATAGCATCTAAGCCCATTAAAATATCAATATATAAACACAGCATATACACTTGTCAATGCTAATAAAATGTATCTCAAGCAAAAATGTGCCTGGCTTACCAATCAGGCCAATTGATTTCAAACTAGACCTTTTTCCATTATTCATTACATAAATTGAACGCGAGCAAAGGGTAAAGTTGTCTACTCACCTGCAGCCATCAGCTCCTGACAATGCATATTGGCTGCTTTGTAGTCATGGAAATGAAGGGCTTGCTCTACTAAAAGAATTAGAACCTGTCCACGCCTTTCTTCTGCATCTTCACCTGTAGGCACATACAAAACACTTAATGATTATGACAGCCTCAAATGATAAAGGAGCACATTAACACTCAAATTAATTCAAAAATAAAACATAAATCAGACCAATTTTAAAAGATTAGAAGACAAAAGTTTATAGCAATTTGACCTTTTGATCTATTTATTGTGCATGGAATTAATTAGCCCTCAGTCTCTGAAGAGATCAATGATTAACATCAGTTTATTTAAAATATTCACACCAAGAAGTCCAAAATCAGAGTGGTCTTTAGCCCTACAGAGAAATCTTAGTATTACTCAGGTTAGGGAAAGAGAAGAAATCCATGCTCCAAAAGAAAACAGGTTGTAAAAGGGTTCAAGAAAGAGTGAATAGTAGATTAGGTAAATGAAGGTAATAAACTAATAACATTTCTCATCTTTTAAATTCAAATATTTAGAAATTTGAAAATAAGTGTAGTCCAGAGTACTGACAAAGACCGTTTCCTTGAAAAACTGCTAAGCCCCACCCCATACCTGTCCTTCATACTGTAGTTAGTAAAAATCCTGCTGAATTTTGACATTGTGACCAAAATACATAACAAAACAATTTAGAGGAAGGAAAAATTTAAAAATTTGGCTCAGGTTTGAGAGGTTTCAGCCCATGGTCAGCCAACTCCATTACAGAAACATCATGGAGGAAGGACCTGTTAAAGAAAAGCTGCTCAGCTCATGGCAGATCAGAAGCAGAGCGGGAACAAGGTAATAAGGGTCAGGGACAGACATAGTCCCCAAAGACTTACCCCCATTGACCCACCTCCTCCAGCCACACCCCACATGCCTACATTTACTACCCAGTAGTCCATTCATATTTTTGATCCATCAAATGGATTAATCCACTGACGAGGCTACAGCCCTCTCAAGGCAATCATTTCACCTCTGAACACTGCTTCAACTCCTAACACAGGAGCTTTGGGGGGACAGTCTGGGTCTAAATCATAACACCTGCTAAATCAGTTTAGCCAGAATCTCACTCTGGATACCACTGACGATTCCTTTTAGTAAATTTTCATCCCTCGTGCCCCAATTTTCCCCTGTTGTATTTGGAGTTGGGTTTGATATTAAGAAATCCAGCTCAATGGAAACAATAAAACTTTGTAGAATTACAGACAACACATCTAGTTATATTGCAAAAGCCATTGCCCTGATAAGGTATTGGCTACACTTTTATTTTTTATTATTTTTTGCAGTACTGGCAATTGAACCTCTGGATGCTCTACCACTGAGCTATATTCCTAGCCCTTTTTGAGATAGGTCCTGATTTGCTAGAGCTGAACTTAAACTTGCAATCCTCTCCTAGCTTCCCGAGTTGCTCAGATTATATGCACACACCACTATGGCAAGCTTTGCTGTATAACAGCTTCAGAGTTCGGGAAAGGCAGAACAAGGTTTCTACCACTTTAGCAATGGCTATTGTCTCTGTGTTTACGCTCATAGGACTCCCTTAAATACAGAATTCCTGAACTGAATGTTCAAAAGAGAATATTAAAATCACTTCTTGTGGTGCTGGGATTGTGGCTTAGTTGTGGAACCTAGCATGTGCAAGGTCTTGGGTTGGATCCTCAGCACCACATAAAAATGAGTAAAATAAAGATATTGTGTCCATCTCCAACTAAATATTAAAAAATCATTTTGTTTTAGAATATTGATGAAATGGAAAAAGACTAAATTTATGATGTAACACCATTTTTTGAAAATGCTTTAAAGCACAGGGATCTTGTACACAGACAGATGGAACAATATCCATGAGCCTGGCTTGCTTCTCCCTCACCCCAACTTATCTTTGAGAACAGGGCACTAAGATTAGAAGTTCTTCATAATAATCAAATTTCAGGATAATCAAAGTAGCCACCTAATTACTCCTACTAGACCAGAAATCTCACTTTAATCCCATCTACATGCTAAATGACATATCCCTTAGCACAGATAGCAATGAAGATGGCCAGAAAGAACTGAAAAAAGAGCAAACAAGCTATGCATGAATGCCTGAGAGAAAATATGAATATTCCCCCTTTTCTTAGCCCTACCCACCCAATGCCCAGCATCCCACCTGCCCCCCCCAAGCTTCTTTTGTCTTATATCGATAACTTCCCCACCTCTACCAGACTGTGAAGTTGATTTGATGAGAGAATTCCACTTCTCCATTGTCTGGTCACAAAATGAACTGTGCTATTAGTGATCAGCCTCGGTTTTTCTTTTTGGGCTTCCCAACACTGAACAGAAAAATAGATGCCTTCCTGGGTATTTTCCACTCTTTTGAAGTCAGAATTTGTTGGCAATGGTGGAACAACACATCACATACAGTTTAAGAATATGGTTATGAATATTCACTGTATTGTTTATTGAACTATATATAGCCCAACATGTTTGAGACATCTCCCCCGAAACTCAGGCAGTTATTGGAGTACCAGAAGGGCTTAGAGTTGCACAGGACCACATAGAATGTTATGGTATTACAGAGTTATTTCAGCCCAAAAAGTCAGTTACTGGAAAAATTTTTATTTTTTAACTCCAACCTCATAAGTTCATGGGGTACTCCCAAAGCACATTAACCCAGCAATCTACAATGAGAAGAACACCAGCATTCATTACAAATTTCATTATAACACTTTATTGAGGCTAAATGTATAGCTATTTCATACCTAAAAGTTGCTTTGATATGGTGATATGGACTTTTAAAAAATGCAGATCAGTATAGAACTGGTGATAGAAGAGCAGCTAGAAATCTAGGATGGTTTGTAAATAACCTGACTTCATTTTTTTTTTTTTTTTAATACATTGAACAGTAAACTCCAGTATTAACCAAGGGTTTAGTGACTACAGAAACTATCCTGGAAAGATTTCACTTTGAATTCATCTTTAAGAAGATTTAGAATATATTCCTTGATTTAAAGGAAGTGTAAGAAATAAACATCTGTGTATAAAGTGCTTAAAAAGAAAACAAATTATCAAATCAGAAACCATCAAGTACTCACTAAGGCTTTAACCCATCAGAAGCTGCCAATTAGCCTCTAACTAGGGCTTTCCACTTTAGCCAATCACTTTTTTTTTTTGTCCTCTTGCTTCTTCAAACACTTCACAAAACTTTTGCTCTGAAATTCTTTTGGTGGAGCCCTGAACCATTCCAAATTTAGTGCTGTCTCATTGATGACTTATTGTCTGCTGAGATAAGCTCATTCAAATCTACTATGCCTAAAGTTGATCTTTTAACAAGCCCAATCTATCCCCTCCAGGCAAAAGTTGACTGCAGTAGTCCCCATACCAGTCATTATAGATAAAATAGACCAGTCTCCCTTTCCATCTTAACAAGCATCAAAAACTTTTTAATAGAAAACACTAATTCCAATAATAGAGATGTATGTATTTCAAGGATGGAAATGAAAAATATATTTTATTATTTTAAAGTAAATCCTATGCTTGCATCAGCAGCACATACATTAAAATTGCAGTAATACAGATAAAATTAGCATAGCTCCTGACCAAGGATGACAAATTTGTGAAACACTATTTAAAAAAAAAGTCTTCTATTACTTTACTTGTGTAAAAAGAATTCCTATGACACCCAATACACTAACTACATTTAAAAAATTTTTTTGGCCTTTTTTCCTCATAAAAGGTTAACAATGAAAAATAAAAATAAAGAATGAAATTTTTTTATTTTAAACATAAATTAATTTACATTTGGAAATTTAATATAGGATAATACTGTTTTCCACAGGCTAGTGAAACTACTTGTACATCTAGAAAATGAAAAATTATTTTCTCTTTCATAATTCTTAGCTGGAAGGGACTTTTCTTACCAAAAGAAAAACCCACACTAGTTTATTATATGTATACCCAAGAGAAGTAAATAAATATCAAACAAGTGGCTCTGAGATACTATAATCCACTGAAACAAAGTAGGATGTGGCAAAGCCAGTAATGGGGAGATGCCCAGGAAACAGGGCAAAGAAGGAAAGTTGGTGCCTTCGCTGCATAGAAGAATCTCTATTCAGGGTCCTCCATCTCTCCCTAGTGCAGAGGGAGACACCTTGCAAATGGAGATTTCCCATATAGAGGAGGCTCTCTTACAAGAGTAACATCTGTTTTCAGAGCTTCTCTTATGTCTCACAAAATAATTATGTTCCCAAAATAGTTAGAATGAAGTAACCCTTCACCAGAAAGGAATATTCTGGGGTGGCATACTCCGGCAGTCTACAGATATATTTTGGGATGGCATACTTTTTGTCTTCAACATATACTAATGTACTCAAATTATTTCAAAAATAAATCCATCGAGATTTCATTTAAGAGGATGGTTCACATAAGTTTCATGTCTAAGAATTAGGAAGTGAAGGAATCAGCTTTGCCATAGAAGTTATTTTGGGGGGGGCGGAGAATTGAGCTAGAAAAGAGGCAGAAAGTAATCTTATCCGAGTTTACATTATTTGACTAAAGCAGAGACTCCCTATACTCTTAATTGCTGTTAAAACCCCTCCAAGGGAGTTTGAGAATCAGCTATAGACTTCTACTCCTACTAGTATCAAAACCTTCAAAAGAACCTTCCATGTTTTCCTTCTGAATGCTTAACCCATTTAATTTTGAACATAAACCTTTACTTTTAATTATTCTAGAAATAATTATTCTGGGAATTACTCATAACTATATAACTTCTGCATGTATGTATACTTTTTTTACACTAAGGCAGAGCTAATATATTAGTTTCACAGATAGTACTAATCTTTTACTTACCATAGTGAGTTTTCAGAGTCTAAGAACACGTATGAAAATTCAGCTCATGTTAATATAAAGATCTCAAATTATTTTCCCAAGACCTTCCTTAGAAGCCAAATTGAATTTCACTTCCTACCCTAACTCTTTCTCAAGGGACATTTTAGACTTCCTTTACTCTCTGCAGGTTCAATAATTTGAGTGTCAGAAACTGACGATAAATTAACAGGAGAAAAATCAATCATTACATGTGTACGTAATGACAAGACTCACAAGTATGAGACTCAAAGAAGGACCAGATGATGGAACTTTTTATAGCATCCTGAACTACAAGAAAAAGGGGCTTGCAGTTCCTTGGTAGGGGGAGGTGGAGACAGATTCTGTGAGAATGACAGGAAGAAATCCACAGTAAACTGAGGGGAGAAAAATCCTTGGTGAAGGAAGTCTGTTATTATGCAAATGAAATCTCTCAGCCAGGAGCCCTCCAGTAGCCAAGCCTCTCTGGAAGATTGCTGACCTTTCATCTCTTTCTGGGATATATCTTTCCTTGATCCACCTTTAATCTGATAAGAGGACCTGAGAGAAAACCTGTCTGCATCCTGCTTCCCACTGTTCCCCAATCACAGTACCAAGGCATCACACTTCGGGTGTGGTTTTCGGAATCTCAACAATTTTTTTCTTATACAATACAAGACTCATTTAAAACAACACTCTCCTTTACTTTTCACTCTTACAACCAATTTATTGTGTTTACTCTTAGTAATTAACATCCTCTAACAGAATTTAGCTCTTTGAGAACAGATGCCTTTAGAATGTGTCCTAATATTTGTGCTTCAATGATTTTTTTTAAGAATATAAGACCCAACCTGCTCTAAAAAGATTATTTAAAAAAAAAAATGGTGTAGCATTCAGTAGTATTATTAATAGTAAAGCAACACAATGATGTTTTAGTAACACTAAGACGTATTCCTGGAAATGGAACAATATCTGTAAGTTTTCCTGTAATAAATACATCACACTTAATAATAATGATAATAGTAAAACTATTCTCTATGTAACACTCTTGAAATGTTTGTATTTATTCAGAATACACTGAAGCAAAAGTGAAAAATCCAGGAATAAGATTTTCATGGCGAGACTATGAACACTAACCTCAGTGTGGTGAGGTGCTTCTAAAATAATTAAAGCCCCCATCATCAGCTGACTTTAAGTGAAAAGTCTATAGCCCTCATGATCTTGATAGGTGACCAAGTCAGTGAAAGGCCTTTAAGATGCAGAGGTTCCCCAGGAAGAGAGAAACTCCACCAGTGGGTAACAATTTCAGCCTATGTCCATACAGTTCCACCCTGCTCCTGATCTCTTCCTGAGAGATTGCACTTGATTAGCCAATCCTCATAGTACAAAAAGTCAATTTCTAATAATAGAGTCCTACAGGTTCTGCTTCTCTGGTTAAACCATGACTAACAGGCCATCGATCTGAGCTACTTATTCTCTTATTTATAACCTCCTCTCTTGAACACTTTGCTCTTTCCTGCATTATTGTCTGATCTCAAATCAAGAAACTTGATAGCAATTGATAATTTCTGTAAGAACAGCCAGACAACTGCAAAACTTAAGTGAATGAAATGAGGTACAATAGGGTATAGTGAGTACTATTAAAAAATGTAACAAAGGGAAAAAATAAAGAATAAGGGCAAAGGTTTAAAGTAAAACTGAACTGTAAAAATCCTCAATAAATTATTTATCTTCTCTATTCGCTTTTCTTTACTTCCAAAATGAGATTCATAACTCCAAGGGCCATAGTAAGTATAAAACTATAAAGTGATAATTTATTGTTGTTAATAGAAACTTTTATATGAAGATGGGTCAAACAATAATTTTGATGTCCAAAGTTGTTAGCTGGTTTTGATATCAGAAACTAAATGGGCCAGAAAAGAATGTTTAAAAACATTTTTTAAACAAGAAAATTCTTAGTAACAACAACCTGGAGTGTGTTCAAACTAGAAATCTATTAAATAACTTGGATAGTTAGTCTGAAGAAAGAAAACTAATGGTGGCCTGATGAGGTACCAGCTATCTGAAATACTTTTATGCTCCCTTCTAAATATGAAGCTTAATGTCCCTCCCTTTGACTATCAGCTGCTCTGTTATTTAACATAACCCTTCCTTATTTGCAATTTTGCTTTCCACATTTTCATTACCTGAAGTCAAAGTCTAAAAATATTAAAGATTCCAGAAACAAACAATTCATGAGTTTTAAATTACATGATTAGACTAGTACAAATTAAAACCATTTTTTCTTAATGGAACAAAATGGCTAACAACTATTCCTGTAGAAATCTGTAACAGTCAAAACTACAGAAAAGTTTTAAAAGACTCTAGTAAGAAGACCACTCTACTTAAGGAAACATGAAACAGAACGAAAATGACTTTCCTCCAAATACAGTCTGCTGTTTAACCTTGCACAGTAAGATATTTAACTTCTGTGATCCTTAATTTCCTTTGAAAAAGGGGAAAAGATATCATTTATGAAAACTTATAAGATTAAATAAGATAAAATACATGAAAACCTCTCTGCTTCACTGATTTTTTTTTTTTTTTTTTTTTTTAAAGAATGTAAGACCCAACCTGGTCTAAAAAGATTATTTTAAAAAAAGAAATGCTGTAACAGTAAGTCATAAGATTATTAATAGTAAAGCAACACGATGGTGTTTTAGTAACACTAACACATAATCCTGAAAGTGGAACAATATCTTAGTTTTCCTTAATACATGACACTTAATAAAAAACTATTCTCTATGTAACACTCTTGAAATGTTTGTGTTTATTCAGAATACACTGAAGGAAAAATGGAAAATCCAGGAATAAGATTTTCATGGCCAGACTGAACACTAACAGTAAATCCAAGTTTCTGACCAATTTTTCAGATACAATAATATAAAACTATGGTTGGACACTGAAGTGAACTAATGAGTCTGGCTGGCTCTATGTTTATGTGTTCTGGTTATAAATGGTAATACTGACTTCTGACCCAGCTCTCACTCGGTGGCACCGTGAATAAGCCTTTCTTCATTTAAAGGACAGATGATGGTTTTAGCAGTTCAGTGCAGATACACATCTCTATAGTATGCCAATCTTTCTAGAATACACCAATTCTTACTCAAAAGATAAACTCACACCTAAAAGAATGTATCCTGATGCTTACCTAAGATGATGTCAAGTGTGACACAGAAGCCTATTCTAGAATTTAGCATTCAAAAGACTTACCTGCAACCCTCAGCAACTCAGCAAGGCCTAGAACCTTGGCAGATTGTTTGTAGCACATGGGAGACTGGGAAATACACTCCTTGATGAGGCTGATCCTATCTGAGCACAATCGCACTACAAGAGAAAAAAGTATTAAAGACTTGCAACTAGGGACATCACAAAAGGGTGTCATCACATTCCTAATAAAAGGCAATCAAACAAAATGAACACTGCTAGTCTCCAGATCAGCAAAAATTAAGTAAAAATACATATTAATAAAACAATATTATTATTGTTCTAAATGACTAATGTTCAACATGGATATTTTCCTTATAGCCAAACTTCTAAAACATGGCCCTGACCTGTCATTCTGAAGACAGAAAATCATGTCATCTTTTCAAGAATCATGTCAGGACACAGAATTTTTAAATAGGCAGTATTTGTCTCTGAAGACTTCACATCCTTCCTATCATACCAGTCCCTTTACCTTGACCTAATTCCCCAAAACCCATTCCAGATTCCAAATATCCATTTTCTAAGTTCACATCACATTGGTATAGAAGGCAGGAGTCCTCAATGGACATACTATTCTAAGGTTAAGCCAAATCCTCTCATTTAATATAGACATTAGGAAAATGAAACACATCTGATCCAACCAATTCATACCATAAAGAAATGAACACAAAGAAAAAAACACTTTGGTGTTAAAGAGAACAAAGTGTGCTCTAGAAATATACAATGCTTATTTAGAGTACAGATGTCAACCTTTAAGGAGCCCCACACTGCCTAGGAGGTCAACCCCCAATAGCTATAACAAATGTAACACCATCTAAAAAGAAATAGATAAGAACTATGCCCCTGGCACTGCTGTAGGTGCTTTGTGCATATTAACCCTACCTAGCAGAACCATATAATCATTACCATTATTTTTCTCAATGGAAAAAAGTGAGGTGCCAAAAGGTTAAGAGCTTTGGTGAAACTCACCAAAAAAGTGATGGGATATGAATAAAGTCAACCCAACTCCATAAATGTTGTCCACACTACAATCATTATCCATTCCTAAACTCATGGCTATTCCCTGTATATCCCGATTTCTTAAAAGTTCTTCTAAGTGGGTGGGAGGACACATAAAGCTTGGTTAGATTAAAAAAAAAAAAAGTAGTGTTTTTTTCTTTGAAATGGGCCTTTTATTTTTGTGTATTTTGATTATAACTTAATTTTGAACTTACAGAAAAATTGCAAGTATGGTACAAAGAACTCCTCTACACTCTATGCCAGGATTAACCAATTATAATAACTTGCTCTGTTCACATACACATATACACAATCATGCATGTACTCCCTTCTTCCTTCCCCTGCCGTATCCACCCAGAAAAAAATACACACATGCACACATATATATACACACACACAAATATAAACACACGCCTATATTCTTCTGAACTATTTGAAAAAAGTTGCAAACATCATGTTCTTTTATCCATAAATACTTTGGCATGTGTTTCAAGTTCAAGCTCTTTAAAGATAGATATTTCACTGGGTATTGTGGCACATGCCTACAATCCCAGACACTAGAGGTTGAGACACAAGATTACCAAGTTTGAAGCCAGCCTCTCCACTTGAGCAAAACTCTCACCTCAAAACATACATATGTAAATATATACATTTATATGTGTAAGTACAGATACACATATAAATATCTATAAATACATACATATGTATGTATGTAAAGGCTAGGGATATAAGTCAGTGACAGAGTGCTTGCCTACCATGTATGAGACTTGGATTTGTTCCCGAGTACTGCCAGAACAAAAAACAAGAAAAAAGATGAATATATCTGTGTGTGTGCGTGCGTGCGTGCGCCATGCTGGTGTAATAAGCTTGTTGTGACCACTGTAAAACATAAGGTAAGTGTAAATTTCAGCTAACTTCTTTCGCAGTCCTAGTGGTCAGTATCTATGCGTCTATATCTGAATATAGCTTTGGTAGATAATTATTCCTAACTCTCCACTGCAATTATTCTACATCCCAAACTCCTAACTTTAGACTTCACCTGTGACTTATTCAGGAAATGAACCTCAGTGGAAGTGATCTACGCCACTTTTAAGCAAAAGCTGTACAGATTATCATGGAATTCCACTTCTGACTTTGTCCCTCTACCACAGAAATGCCACAGTGGGCAGGAATGTGGGCAGGACTGTGGGCAGGAACCAAGCCTGTTAGCACATGTTGAGTTTTTACTGAAACATGCTTTTTTTTTGCTAGACTGTGCTAAACTTTTATATAATTTAAGTATAAAAAATTTGAGTTTTTTGTCCTAATTACCCGCTACTATTTTAACAGGTTTTTTTTCTAGATTAGTAACATAACTTTTTACATGTTTCCATTTGCTTTTCAAAACACTCGCTACAGACATTGACATTCTATATGTGTAAAACTTGGGGGGCTTCATTGGCTGCATCTATGGACTTGACACATTCGTGTGTTCTTAGAGAAGCTCCAGCTTTAACTTTAGTAGGCCACTTTGATACTATGGCCAGCCTCTACCTAGCAATTAGAAGAAAAGTGGAAAACTGAAGTTGCAAACAATAAAAAAAATCATTTCCTTGAACCTTTCTTTTGATGAAGGGTCAAGTTTTGTTGTCTCCTTGTTACCCTAAGCAATGCATTCTACTAGTGTTTCAAACATATGAAATAAATTTGGAGATCAGGATTCTAATAGGCTGCAATTACCATGCTCAAATTACATTTTTCATTATTTATCCATTTTCTGAATCTCTGGACAATAACTACACTACAATGAATGCTGACCTTCGAATGTGATTATATTTCAAATGCTATTTCTCAGTTAACTAAGTACAAGCCTTAGATATTATCATCTGTCCAAGAAGGGGTGTTTGATTCCATTTGTAAACTAACTTCCAAAATGAAGCCAACATACTGAAAAGAATATATTCATATATAACCTTTTCCTGTGGATGCACAAATATATCTCAAAAAATACCTATACATATATACACAGATAAATAGAGATATACACACAGATATACAGAGAGAGACAGAGATACACACATACAAATACACACATGTACACACACACCCACAGACACCCCCACACACGGACACACACCCCCACCCACAGACACACATACACCCCCACCCACACACAGATCACCCACACACAGATACCCCCCACCCACCCCCACACACAGAGACAACCCACACAGATACCCACCCACAGAGACACACAGATACCCACCCACAGAAACAACACAGAGACACACAGATACCCAGTGACACAGATACCCACCCGCACCCACACCCACCCAGAGACACACACCCACACCCACCCACAGAGACACACACCCACACCTACCCACAGACACCGACACTGAGACTCACACTCAGATATATACACCCACACACACGCAGAGATATATACACACACCCCCACACACGCAGAGATATATACACACCCCCCACACCCACGCAGACACACACCCCCACATGCCGCAGTCAGGCTGGGCACAAAATAATCGAGCCACCACAAAAGCCTTGTAGATTCAAACAGCAACTCTATTCCTGAACTCTCACCGGCACTCTACATGCACATTCTGGGAAAATCCCCACACTCCACTGGGCTCTGCATACCAAATACTCTCTGAATCCCATGAGAACTCAATGGGAACTCAAGGAGCGGGCGCCTGAGGCAGCAGGATACGCCCTATTCCCAGCAGGATCCACCCTAAATCCGGATCCACCCTGGTCCTTGAGCAGGGTTACGTTTCTCAAACATTCATGCAAAGTCACTGCAAATGACCTGGGTCCAAGGCAAGCCCATTTCCACAATGGAGAGTCCTCCTTCTAAGCAACTGGGAAGGACTGGGAAGGAAATTGCCATGTGTCATTCCTACTTGGCTATGGCTCTCAGCACCCACACCCACGCAGACACAGATATACATACCCACACACAGATACACACCCACACACGCGCACACACACAGATACACACCCACACACGCGCACACACACAGATACACACCCACACACGCGCACACACACAGATACACACCCACACACGCGCACACACACAGATACACACCCACACATGCACACACGCAGACGCACACACACGCACACAGACACAGCTATATACACACACACAGCTATAGATATATTACACACACACACACAGCTATAGATATATTACACACACACACACACACACAGCTATAGATATATTACACACACACACACACACAGCTATAGATATATTACACACACACACACACAGCTATAGATATATTACACACACACACACACACAGCTATAGATATATTACACACACACACACACACAGCTATAGATATATTACACACACACACACACACAGCTATAGATATATTACACACACACACACACACAGCTATAGATATATTACACACACACACACACACAGCTATAGATATATTACACACACACACACACACAGCTATAGATATATTACACACACACACACAGCTATAGATATATTACACACACACACACAGCTATAGATAATTACACACACACACACAGCTATAGATAATTACACACACACACACAGCTATAGATATATTACACACACACACACACACAGCTATAGATATATTACACACACACACACACAGCTATAGGTATATTTTACACACACACACACACAGCTATAGGTATATTTTACACACACACACACACACAGCTATAGGTATAACACACACACACACACACACAGCTATAGGTATAACACACACACACACACACAGCTATACGTATAACACACACACACACACACAGCTATACGTATAACACACACACACACACAGCTATACGTATATCACACACACACACACAGCTATACGTATATCACACACACACACACAGCTATACGTATATCACACACACACACACAGCTATACGTATATCACACACACACACACAGCTATACGTATATCACACACACACACACAGCTATACGTATATCACACACACACACACACACAGCGCTATACGTATATCACACACACACACACACACAGCGCTATACGTATATCACACACACACACACACAGCGCTATACGTATATCACACACACACACACACAGCGCTATACGTATATCACACACACACACACACAGCGCTATACGTATATCACACACACACACACAGCGCTATACGTATATCACACACACACACACACAGCGCTATACGTATATCACACACACACACACACAGCGCTATACGTATATCACACACACACACACACGGCTATACGTATATCACACACACACACACACGGCTATACGTATATCACACACACACACACACGGCTATACGTATATCACACACACACACACACGGCTATACATATATCACACACACACACACGGCTATACATATATCACACACACACACACACACGGCTATACATATATCACACACACAGCTATACATATATCACACACACACACACGGCTATACATATATCACACACACACACACGGCTATACATTACACATACACACACACACAGATATATATAGATTACACATACACACACACACAGATATATATAGATTACACATACACACACACACAGATATATATAGATTACACATACACACACACACAGATATATATAGATTACACATACACACACACAGATATATATAGATTACACATACACACACACACAGATATATATAGATTACACATACACACACACACAGATATATATAGATTACACATACACACACACACACAGATATATATAGATTACACATACACACACACACACAGATATATATAGATTACACATACACACACACACACAGATATATATAGATTACACATACACACACACACAGATATATATAGATTACACATACACACACACACACAGATATATATAGATTACACATACACACACACACACAGATATATATAGATTACACACACACACACAGATATATATAGATTACACACACACACACACACACAGATATATAGATTACACACACACACACACACACACAGATATATATAGATTACACATACACACACACACACAGATATATATAGATTACACATACACACACACACACAGATATATATAGATTACACATACACACACACACAGATATATATAGATTACACATACACACACACACAGATATATATAGATTACACATACACACACACACAGATATATATAGATTACACATACACACACACAGATATATATAGATTACACACACACACACACAGATATATATAGATTACACACACACACACACACAGATATATATAGATTACACACACACACACACACAGATATATATAGATTACACACACACACACACAGATATATATATATTACACACACACACACAGATATATATATATTACACACACACACACAGATATATATATATTACACATACACATACACAGATATATATATATTACACATACACATACACAGATATATATATATTACACATACACAGATATATATATTACACATACACAGATATATATATATTACACATACACAGATATATATATATTACACATACAGATATATATATATTTTTATTAAACTACTGTAAGCATACACACACAGGACTCAAATGTAAAAAGCATTTTACTGACCAGCTACCTACCTAGCAGTCACATCACTTTGAGGAATGGACAATAAATGTCCATCATTATTCACTCATGAATGATATGAAAACGCCAACACACATATACTTACTTGTGACATTGCTAGAGCTCAAATTTGAATTGTTATCAGCCAGAAAGGTACAAACATGCAGGATTCAATGATGACATAGAAGAAAAGTCCGTCCCTTTCCCAAAGGAACTTTTACTTTTGCATCTCTTCACCAATAAAATCGTGTCTACTGTTTGCAAAAGCAGGTACTTGAGCCATACCACCTGGATTTGAATTCTAGCTCTATTTCTTGGACCCTATCCAAGTTACTTAATCTTTCTGTGCCTTGATTTTTATTATTTGAAAACTGGAGAAGTAATCATCACTATCTTATAGGGTATTTTTTGACACTTACTGGATATATGTAAGTGTACTTGGAACATAAAAGTCACT
Organism: Callospermophilus lateralis; assembly: GCF_048772815.1. NCBI lineage: Eukaryota > Metazoa > Chordata > Mammalia > Rodentia > Sciuridae > Callospermophilus > Callospermophilus lateralis. The sequence continues at coordinate 10,580,635 of NC_135318.1, forward strand.
CAATAAATATAAATTGTTGCTGTTATCACTACCAACATTGACAGAAATGCTTATCCAGTGTGGAATCCACTAATGGAAGGTTCCTCCGTGTTTTAGAATATAACTTTTAGGACTATTTAGGGAATGTTCTATTTTTACATTCATCCAAGAAAGGTGAAGCTCAGACATTGTTGCCACAGGCCTTATCAAAACAGCTGAACCAGATTTAAACTCATGTGACACTATGATGTGACTCTTATTTTCAATGTGCCATTAATAAATTAATGTTTACAAAATAGAAGGAATAAGGAGGAAAAGGGAATTGAGTGCTGGAGGTAGGAGAAGAATCAAAGGCAGGAAGGCAAACTGAATGAATAGAAAGATGGGAAGGAGAATAAGAAGGCAGGTAAGACCACACTAATTCTATGATCATTTATAAAATGCCTTAAAGCAAAATAATGAAAATGATAACTGATATTTGTACAGCCTTACCACATCCTAGGCCTAGAAATGTATCCACTTACTCCTTTTATTTACTTATTTATTTTTAATTTTTTAGTTGTAGTTATTTATTTCTGTGTGGTGCTGAGGATTGAACCCAGGGCCTCGCCCATGCTAGGTGAGCGCTCTACTATTGAGCCACAACCCCAGCCCCCACTTACTCCTTTTAAATAATTCTTGCAGTTCTTATCAGTATCTCCCTTTGGCAAATAATGGGAGGGGGAGACACTAAGATAAAGATACTTGCTCACAGTTACCAAGAAAAATGGCAGAACCAGCTAAGCAGAATCACAATGCTGTGAGTAAAACACTGACTTCCCTTGTGACTGAAATAACTCAGGGAACTGAAATATCCAAGAACCACTCACTTGAATAGTAAAAAACAAATACACTCAAATAAAACAAATACAAAAATCAAAACACCCAAATTACAGGGAAAAGAACATACATGCACGTACACATGCAAATACTTCTTGGACTCAAACTTATGGAACTATTGTTACATGCTATTTCACTGTTTTTTTAATTATAATTTAGCTAGTACCAACAGTCTCCATCTTATGGGATTCATGGGCTTTTCTGACAAACGTTCTAAAAGAAAATTTTAAATTTAAGTTTTCTGCCGCAGCCCGGCTGGCTGGGCAAAATAACCAAGGGTGTGACGAACAACTTGTGTATATTGATACAGCAGGAGTAGGAGCCGTTTATTGTAGGACAGGAGCGATATTTATACATTCCACACAGCTTATCTAATTAACATAAACTCGATACAGCAGTTAACCAATAAGGAATCTCCACACTTAATGGCTCCCTGGTGTAACTTCACAAACCACTCCCTCTGGCATTTTGCCAGGAGCCATCCAGACTTGTTTACAGACTAATAATTCTCAAATTGATTTGAGATTTTTCAGAAGCTACAGGTTACTGGGTTTGATTGTAAATATTTAAACTCAGTAGCGAATAAAGCTGATAAATATTACAAGCCAAAATATTGCTATTGGATTACCACAGAAAATCAGGGCTCAACATTTTAAAGTTCAATAGCATATGAGGAAGTATAAAAAGTTTCTCTATATTGTTTAATTACTGAAGTACCATGTGCACACGCACAGAGCGATGCTACAGTATAACCGCACAAGGGATAAAGGCAGAGTGAAAGTTTCATTGTGCTCCAAACTCTTCCCTAACTGAAAACTGAAATTAAATGTTTAAGGGTGAAGGAGTTAATGATTTAAGACATTTTAGAATAAACAGAAAATGCTGTTTCAGTAACTGATTAATCTTCACAATTTTCAAAGATTTTTGAGCTTCAAAACTTATTTAATGCTACAACTGAATATAATTTTCTAGCGATTTAATAATCAGCTTACATACACTTAAGATGCTACAGGATATTTAAAATTATATACAAATACACTTCCAAAGATACTAAAAGTAACAATAATATTCTTTGAAGCCTATTGTCTGAGAAGCAGAAATTTAGGCCCATATGAAAGATTGTTCGAGATTCAGATCCCTTGAGGTCCAGTCAACCTAATACTGTAGAAGACAAAAGACACCAAAGAACTTACAACAAGGTCTTATTATCCAAAGGTGACATCTATTGTGTAAACATACCAACACACAGATGGAGGGAACTCCACTATACACCTCCTCCCAGTCCCAATTCCAACGATTTTCAGAATTAAAAACAGGGACTTGCAGGTAAATAGATGGAGAATATAATGTTCAGTGAAGTAAGTCAGTCCCCAAAAACCAAAGGACGAATGTTTTCTTTGATATGAAGAGGTTCACTGGTAATGGCAATAGGGGGGTGAGCATGGGAGGAATGGAGGAACTTTAGACAGGGCAACGGAGAGAGAGGGGAAGGGAAGGGGCAAGAGGGTAGGAATGATGGTGGAGTGAGTTAGACATCACCACCCTAAGTACATGTATGAATGGTGTGATAATACTTTGTGTAAATCAGTGACTCGAAAAATTGTCTTATGTATAATATGAAATGAATTGCATTGTGCTGTCACATATACAAATTAGAATGAATAATTTTTTTTAAAAAAAAAGAACACATGGCCAGCCAGGGAAGCCAGTCAAGCACACCCCTAAGAGCCAAACACCCTCTTCATTTAAGGCATTGGTATCTAGGGTTTGAAGCAACTGAAAATCTACCTTCCACTTATCAGCTTAGGTCAGCTAAGGTCCAGGTCATCGTGAGCTGGGCACTCTGCTCATAGCATAAAGTAGAAGAAACACATGTCTGTGTGAGGAAGCTCTTTAGGTGGAACTTTAAGGCCTTTTACATTTAGGCACCAGAACTTCAGCTTTATGAAAAAATAACACTAATTAACTAAACTCTACACAAAACTTAGAATTGACTTAAACAGTTTTCTACATCAAGTATAAAAAGAAATAATCAAATCTATGAAATGAAACAAAATTCAGAATAAGCTATATACTAAAAACTAACGTAAATCTGAAATATTCATCTATAATTCCCAAATTCAACTTTTATTTTTATAGGTAGCCTCACTACTCTATTACTAATATTTTTTAAAAGTCTGCAAATGTGAGTTAAAAAATAAATTTATGGTAAAATGTTGAATTTATTTTTTGGTTTGGGTTTCCACTGAGATTTCACTGGAAAAATAAGAGAATATGTAGAATCTATTGCTAATGGACTAAACGGCCAAAGATACTTGTGGTTTCAAAAACTAAAAAGGGACACTAATAAATTGGCACAAAATAAGTTACTACCAATGCAATACTAAGAAAAAAACTCACCTTGCAAAGGCAGAATCTTTACCCCAAATTCTTCAAGACATCCAAGGGCCTGGATAAGGTCTAGTTCCTCTTGAATGGCAGCAGGCTTATCTGTTATCAGCTGTAAGCAGCACCTGTGAGAAATTAGATTTTTAAAAAGAAGCATGTTCTGCCAAATTATCTTTCTATATTTAACATGAGACCAGACATATTTATCATGAATCTATGACATTGCAGATATTTATTCAGCTAGATGCTTTGTTATTTTTCATAATTCTTGTAGTAAGCCCATGAGAAAGGCAAGTATCATGGCATAAAGCATTCTAATTCCATTTAGTGCTATTTTACTGATGAATACAAAAGTAATGATTACATTAGAAAGGACTGTTTTTTAAAGACAGAATTAAGATAATTTTTAATTTCCCTTTTAGAAAAAACAATTCAGTCTCAATGTGGTTTTCCAAAAGCAACTACAGAAATATTTACTGCACAAAACCTTTTTCTGATTAAAAAAAAATGAAGCAATCAATTGATAATACTGACATATTAGCAAATTACTTGTCTTTGTAATTTAAGAACACATTAAGCCTATCAAGTTTGGGGTTTTTTTTGTTTTGTTTTAATTTTTTTTGAAATAGGGATCTCACTTTCTTGCCCAGGCCGGTCTTGAACCCTGAGGCTCAAGCAACCCTCCCATCTCAGCCTCCTAAGTAGCTGAAACTACAAGCTCATGTCATCACACCTGGCATACAGAATATTTTAAACAGACTTTCAAAGTTCAGAGAAAGTGTATTATTTCATTTTTTATTTAATGAACAAGCTTATTCTCTAAAGATATATAGAGAGGAATACAGAGTTGGCAAATCAGAGGTCATGCCTCTAAGGACCAATAACTGCTGAAACCACAGACCCAGGTGCCAGTATCTAGACGCCATATGCCTGAGTGATACAAACAGGCCTAGCTTGTTCTTGCAAACCTATAGGATTTAAATCAGTTGAACACCCATTTATACTCCCAAGTCACTATAGAAAGTCTGATTTCTTTGTAGTTTTTATATACACTTCAAATGTAATTTCCTCTGAATCCTGGAATTCTAAGATGTGAAAGTTTATACTACAGATAGGCCCATACTTTCTCAAGAGGTAGTATTATAAACAATTTCCACAGACTGCTGTTTTAAAGAAAACGTACCAAATTGGGAATTAATAAATCCTATAAAAGTCACACAATGGAATATTCTAACTATCAAAAAATAACTCAAACTTACACCAAAAAAACCCAATCAATAAATGGGCTAAGAAACTGAGAAGACACTTTACAGAAGAAATACAATCAATCAGCAAATATTTGAAAAAAATGTTCAACATCTCTAGCAATTAAGAGAAATTTTAATCACAAGTACTCTAAGATATCACGTCACTCCATTCAGAATGGTAATCATCAAGAATACAAACAACAATAAACGTTGGCAAGGATGTGGGGGGAAGGTACCCTCATACACTGCTAGTGGGACTGCAAATTGGTGCAACCACTCTGGAAAGAAGTATGGAGATTCCTCAGAAAAACTGGAATGCAACCACCATTAGATCCAGTTATCCCACTCCTTGGTTTATTCCCAAAGGATTTACAACCAGCATATTATATTGACACAGCCACATCAATGTCTATAGCAGCTCAATTCACAATATCTAAATTATGGAACCAACATAGGTGCCCTTCAAGAAATGCATGGAAAATGTGTTATATATACACAATGGAATATTAGCCTTAAAGAAGAATGAAATTATGACATTTGCCAGTAAATGGAGAGAGCTGGAGAATAGCATGCTAAGCAAAATAAGTCAACCTCAAGGAACCAAAGTCTGAATGTTTTATCTGATATGCAAATGCTAGTTGACAATAAGGGGGTGGAGCTAGGGAAGAACAGACTTATTATGGATTAGAAGGGAGTGAAGGGAAGGCAAGAGGTTTGGGGTAGGAAAGAGAATGAACCTAACATTATTCTATGTGCATATATGATTACCCAACCAATTTAATTTAAAATAATGTACAATCAGAAGAATGAAAAGTTATACTCCCTTTATGTGTCAAAAATGCATTCTACTGACATAATTTAGACAAATTTTTAACTGCAATAAACTTATATGTACTTATATCTAAAAAACATTCAAGATAGAACATAAGTGATAAAAAAGATAAAAAGGTGTTTGTTATTTTTAATAAGGAGGGATTTTATTTATTTAATTGATTTCTTTTTTTAAGTACACAATAGCTGAATGCATTATAATTCTTATTATACATATAGAGCAATTTTTCATATCTTTGTATATAAAGTAGGTTCATGCCAATTCATCTTTATACTTGTACTTTTTTGCATTACTATCTTTATTACACATACATACCACAATTTTTCATCTCTGTTTGTATATAAAGTAGGATGATACCCAAATCGTGTCTTTAGTTCATTGTGAGCTTTGCCGTCTTTCTCCCTGTCTGTCCTTAACCTCTTTAGCCATGATGATAATTATAATAGCAAAAATATAGTAATAGAACATTATATAAGCATTTTAGAAGAAACTGGGTGCTTTCATAAATAACATTTCTAAGTAACTAAACATTTTAACTGATCATAAAAGCCTGAAATTTCATGCACAAATATTTTATGTACATATTTTATGGATATGTGATGTTGTAATACTTGTATACTAAAGTTTATTAGTTATTAAAGTGAAAAAGCTTTAAATATTTTGGTAAGTTATGTAAGTTTTATATTTAAGTAAAACATGAAGAGTATGAAATGATCATAAAAAAGATATGTGTTATAGTTTAGATATGAGGTGCCTCCAAAAAAAGCTCATGAGAGAGAGCTCAAGAAAGTTCACAGGTGAAATTTGGTTTGAGAGCCTTAATCTAATTTGGTTTTGAGAGCCTTAATTCAGCAGATATGGATTAACTATGTGTTAAGTAAAGGCAGATAGCATATGGCTAGAGAAGGCAGGTCACTTGTGGCGTGCATTCAGTGGGTCTATATGTGGGCCCTGGTGAGCAGAGCTCTCTGCTTCCTGTGGGCATGATCTGATCTGCTTTCCTCTGCCATGCCCTCCTGCTTCCCGGGACCAGAGCGACAGAGCTGGCCATCTGCAGACTAAGACCTCTGAAACTGAGGTCCCAAACAAACTTCCTCTCCTCTACATTATTCTTATCTGGTCTTCTGGTCACAATGATGCAAGAGATGACTAAAACAGACTGTATGAATAGGAAAAACTTGTTATTTAAGAAAGAGGATGATGTTCAATAAAATATTTTGAAAGATAAAGAAACTAATTTTAACAATAACTGAGGAAAATTTAGAGGAAACAGAATGAGGAGAAAAATGTTCCCATTCATATCCTTCTTATATTGTTTGGATATTTACTGCTTTCTCAATAAAAAGCTAGTTAACAAGACTACTAGATAAGAATGTACTGGCCGTGATGGGGTTGTGGCTCAGTGGTAGAGCACTTGCCTACCTTTTCTCGCGTTCCTTTGTTTGACCAAAGAAACAAATACTCATGGAGGACATGAGAAAGCCAAGTCCTCAGAAAAACTGCTAATTGAACTAAAAGCAATTTTAAAATGTGTTTGTAGAAAGGAATGAAAATCAATTTAGCTTTAAGCAAGATGGAACAGTCTAAAAAAGGAGATCAAAGAAAAACAAAACAGACTCAGACTTCCAAGATATGAATTAGATGAGAAGTACGTAGTAGTAATAGGACTAGATACAACAACAGAGAAAACAGGTGGTGGTAAGAACATCAGGAAATTGGTCAGATGGCAGGAAAAAGGATGCCACTTTTCAGCTCCTGCAGCATTGAAGAAGTAAGATCAATGTTATGGTTTGGTCATGGTTTCAGTGTCCCTCAAGGGTTCAGATGTTGGGAGCTTAGTCCCTAGTATGGTGGTGGTAATATTTCTTTAAGAATTGGGGACTAGTGAGAAGTTCTAAGACTGGCCCAGTCCCCTTGATCTGGCTTCCCATGGGTTCCTCCCTCTCCCACCTCTCCTTGCCTTTGTGATGCCATCTGCCAAGTGGTGATGTAGTAAGGCCCCCCCCGCCCAAAGACAAACCCTTTATGGTTCAAACTTTCAGCATCCAAAACTATGAGCTAAATAAACACCTCATCTTTGTAAATATTTAATCTCAGGTTATTTCGTTTTAATAATGAAAAATGGACTAATAGAAATATTTTTGAAGCTTTTATCATAAAGTGATATATTTTTTCATCAGTATTTATTAGTCTTTTAATTTCATCAAAATTAACTGTAAAAACTAATTTCAAATCATGAATAAATTCTTTCAGGGAAAATCAGTTCAATTTTGAGTAACTAAAAATTTAGACTCTTCTATTTAAATAAGAGGATTAAACTAATAAGAGAGGCCAAGAGAGGAACTGAATTTATATTCTAGATATTTCTACTTCGAAGGAACTTTTGAACTTTATCATCTAATCAGGTCTCTTGTCTCTAAACAGATCAAATACTGTGCAAAATCCTAGGAATTTTCAGAACTTTAATTTATATGCCATCACATGAATCTCTTCCAACAAAAGAAAAATATAGACTTATAATCAGCACAAATGACCTAACAAAAAACAGGCTGGAGATACTGGGTCAAGATGAAGTAAATAGATATTCATAATTCATTAGTTTTCATTTTTTACTGAAGCAATAAATAACTGTACTTTTATAAAGACATAAAGAATCAAGTCACGGTGGAGTTTATGCATTGTGACTTGCCCCTCTCTTATGAAAAAACAGGTGTTCTACCTGGCCAGATCCATGCAGCTGTCGCTAAGATTGGTGGATGAGTTGAAGTACTCTCTGCTGGCAGCCAAAACCAAGTCAACACTTTTCTCGTAACTGACCCTGTACTGGATTTTTCCTTTCTGGGCCACACTGGCTGCAGGATTTACTGACCAAGCACTGCAGTGCATCATTTGACCAGCTAGGTAGATGTTCTCAAGGCGACTGGAGCACAGAAGGCTTTCTGTAAATATCTGGGAAGGAAAAAACACAGGAATTAGTGATAGACAAGGCAGACTCATTTTTAACAAAATGAAGGCTCTGAAATCCAAATGAAACAAAAAACACATTCAACCACATCCGCTGGTTGTGTAACACTGTAGAGGTACAAAATAACAATAAATTATATCCTTCAAAACCGGCTAATTTCACTTGAATAAAAAAAATTCACCTTTTAGAAAGATGAAAGAATAATTTCACTGAACCAAAACAAAAGCATATAATTTTAAGGTGTTAGAAGCATTCAAAGTTCATATTCATTAAAAAGAGCATCTAGTAGATATACTCCCCTACCCTTAACCAGGGCCCTTCTGTTAAACTATAATCACTTCAATTTTTAAAAGGAAGTCTTTGAATATGATATACATAACTTATAATTGGTTAAACCATCTGAATTCAGTCTCGCAAACTAAACAGACAAGCTACAAGTGTTATATTTAACCTAGTCATTAAAATTATGATATACCACATAGATTTTTTTCAACCTGCATATTAAAAAAATATTTCAAGCTGAACGCAGTGGCACACGCCTATAATGCCAGCAGTTCAGGAAGCCAAGACAGAGGATCACGACTTCAAAGCCAGCCTCAGCAAAAAGTGAGGTGCTAAGCAACTCAGACCCTGTCTCTAAATAAAATACAAAATAGTGCTGGGGATGTGGCTCAGTGGTTGAGTACCCCTGAGTTCACTCCTTGGAACTCCACCACCCGAAAAAATACTTCAATAAAAAGACACTGATAGAAAGTGTTCATGCAAATATCATTATATTCTAGGAGGCAACTAACAGTATCAATTAACAAAAGTAATAAATTAATTGAGCTTACATACATACTATATAAAGTATTAACGTGATCCTTTTAAAGCCTACACTAATGATGTGATCTATAGGGCTGGGGTTGTGGCTCAGTGGCAGAGCACTTGCGAGGCATTGGGTTCGATTCTCAGCACCACATAAAAATAAACAAAGTCAGATATTGTGCCCATGTATAACTAAAAAAAAATTTTTAACTTTTAAGGAAAACTAATAATGTGATCTATAATTAGCACAAGAACTTCCCCAAGAATGTTCTTCCCTAGCATTCCACAGCTGGATGAAGATAGAAGAGAAACAGAAAAGAAAAAAAAATGTATATATATATATTTCATGGAGAAGAGTCTCCTCATAATTAAGATCAAGTTTTCATAGTTTTCCCTTGTTATCGCTTTACGAAAAGCATTTTTGACCAGGCCTTTATTGAGATGTCTGTTAAGAATAAAGTCTCTAATGTTTAAGAAGTATCTTCTATAAAACAGATATTATATAGAAAGTAAATCAATGAACAGTCCTCGTCGCTTCTTCCATCTGACTGACCAAAACAGCTTCCTCCAAGCATGGACCAGTTTCTCTATAACTCTGGTTTATTCAAGCAAGCCATAAAGACTCAAGGCAAAAGCTGAAAAACTCAAATTATTTAATCCTAAAACTTAAAGTCTTGCTAAAATGAACAGTATGGATTTCTGTTCTAAAGGCTATAAGTAAATCTTTATGTAACATTTTCAAAGTTACACCACTGAGGTTTCAAATTACTTTCCAAGGACAGCAAAATCTAATAACTGAAAGTCAGTAAGACAATATAGCATAGTTTAAAGGTACAAAAATGATATTTAAAACTTCTAAGTTTATCAAATCTATACAACTGTCTTCTAGAATCTTCATAATGTTTCAAATGTTTTCTCAACAGAGAGACACTCAAATAGATATCATTAAGATGTCAAGCCTAATAAAAAGGTACTACAATATTTTAAAATGTAATATATCAATCCGGTTGTTATGAGAGATTACTGCACAAAGGAGCTAGTTGAAGTGTAACATACAGATGGCCAATTTTTCAATCGAATCCTAATCCGAAACAGGAAGGTACCAAAACACCATCACAGTGATATAAAAATACTACTTCAGACATAGTAAGTCAGTTTTAGATTCCAAGTGCATACAGATTATTTTCTCCTAAATTTGATTTCAAGTTTTGTTTTCAACACACAATGGGAAGTTACTGGCAATTGTATGTGCTGTGAGACTGTAATCAACAATATCAACCTTACAGTCAGTCAAGCATTTAAAAACCTGAATTTCAAATATAAAATCATTCTTTTCTCAACAGTCTGTTACTGCTTTTTTGTTTTAATTACTTAAATTAAAAAACAACAATTTCACAAAATAGAGACCTATTTTTACAACTCTCATTCCATAAAATGGATTGTGCTTTGTTATGGGAATGCCCTATATGGTTTTGTACATGACTTATTTAAACAAGAAACTTCAAATGCGAAACCTCTTTTAGGCTGAATCTCATTAAAAGTGAGTTAGTTGGATCATCAGCAATTTATTGTTATTACACAAACCTTCAAAAATAATAAATAAGTCCCCCCTGGATTATGTTCCCAGCCAAGTGACAACCATTTCTTAAGCATCATTTTTTACATTCCAGACATAACACTGCGGGGTATGTAAGGATGAATGTGTTGGGATAACACCTAACTAGGACCATGACCAAATTCATGACCAAATCAAAGGAACACATATGTAAGCAAAAACTATTTTAAGAAAAGCTACAGCAGAGGTAAGTTATAATGAAAAGACAAAGGAAGGTATCCCTAGGGGACATAATTAGTGAAGTGAGTCCTAAAAATGCATCGGGATGTTCCAAGTAAATGAAAAAGGAATATATTTCTGGCAAAGTACATAAAGTCACAGAAATGTGGACCAGCATGGTGGTGGATAGGTGGATTCATGTCAGATTTGATGGAGTTCCTGGAGTATAAGTTCATGGTGGAGAGTGACCAAGGTGGGAGCGGACAGGAGAATGCAGGCTGCTGTGGCTCTCCATGCCATGCAAACAACAACTACAATGCTAACATTTTCATCTGGTTATTTGTATGGATATCAAGCAACACATTTAAGAAAGGGAGCACCATGAACATTTTGTTTTAGAAGAATACCCTGACAGGATAAACAATAAAGAGATAAAGACATATGGAAAACAAGTAAGATAAAAGAAGACAAGACACATCTGGAAGAGTTTTCTAAGGCACATTAAATATGTTTTTTTGGTTTTATAGTCTTGTTGCATGCTGAGGGCTGAATTAAGGGCCTCCCACAAGCTAAGAATGCACTATACCAGAGTTACACCCTCAGCCACTAAATAAAGTTTTAATAACCACCACGAAGAGAAGTCATGTACAATTTTGTTTTTAGCTGATGATTACCCCATTAAATACTTGGTGTTGCAATAAGCAAAGATAGAAAAATAGTGAGTATAAAACTACTAAACTGGAAGTACTAGTCAATTATCAGCTATTTGAACAGTATCACAGTGCAGCTTATTGTCATCTTCCTTGTCACCAACAGTGTAAAAAATTAAAAGGCAGCAGTTTACAGGAGTAGTTACCTCATAACAAGCATCGGGATCCAGACACGTGTACACATTCTGCTGCATGGTTAACATGTCTTGCAGCAAGGTTCTCCAATGAGACTCACTCACAGGAGGCTGCCTGTAATAACAGAGGAAAAACAAGATGAAAACCGAAAACATGAAAGATCTCTCTTCTATTAGTTAAAAGTTAAGAACACAACAAACAAGTACCACCATTCCAAATGATCACTAGGAATGATCTCATATGAAGACAGAAAGAAAAGCTGGGAAGCTGTACCTCAATGCTAGAGCTGCTGCCAAATCAGCCCCTGTCATAGGCTGCTTAGACACGAAACGAGCAGCAGAAACAATAAATGGCAAATCGACAAGTTGTGAGTTTCTAAGGTAAAATAAAGCACAAAAACAAAGCAGCTATGATGAAGAAAAAGCATTTGGAGACAGGAATTCGTTTCAAACTTCATCTTCATCACTGTGCACCTCCTCTCTGAGGTCTGTCTTCAACTGAACATTCAAACACATGGGGCAACCACAGGCGATACTGGATTTGAAGACAGGATGGGAACCATGACTCGCAGCAGGGCCATTTGAGTTGTTCCTTCAGTGACAGTATGGACAGCATTCCATAGAGCAACTTACAGAATACTGCAGAGTCACCTTCTCAGGTGACAGTTCAGGTAAAAAAAGCCTCATGGAGCAGTTACAGGAGTTCACCCCGTGGGCACAGCAAGGAGCTTCCTGTTCCCAAGAGCCAGGACCCTCTGCAACTATTCCACAGACACAGTGTTCCAGGCCCCTTAAGAAACATGCCAGTGACCACACTCAAGAAAGGCCCAAGTGAAAAGGTCCCACAGGGAATTTCTGGGTCATTTACACTTCTTCCATGCCAGAAGTAATTTACCAGTTCGATCAATTATACCCAAGCACTGAGACGTTTGTAATTCGGTTGATTAAAAACCATTTTATGTTTTCTTCCAAAGGTACAGAGAAGGGAATTTATGATCAAGATCTCCTGTAGCAGGGGAAAGGGTTTTGCTAACATTTTCATCTACAGTCACAGATTAGCTGTCATTTAATATTTCTGAATTTCACTTTCCTAACTCAAAGCCCACCTCAGTTTCAAAAGGAATGGATAATAATTCTGATGAAACACAAACATTGATGCAAGATGCTCCTATAAGCTTAATTACCCGTATGAACTTCAGTTTTTAATATACTGAGTTCTAGGCTCCCTTTTATCTATGTTATAAAGATGAACTTAAACTAGAACATACAAAGAGACTTCCAATTTTTCTGGTAATAAGTTTTCAACAAACAATGAATGAAAATGAAGTTACAAATACATTTATGTGTTTAAGTTACATATGATTACTAATATTGCCTTGTAGAAAGAACACACTAATTCTCAAAAGTTCATCTTAGATTAATATATATTTGTTTGGAATCATCATTTATGTTTACCTAAAATTTGTTTTCAAGTTCTACATAATGAATCTCAATTTTTTTTTTTTTTTTTTTTTTTTTTTAGTTGTAGATGGGCACAATACCTTTATTTTATTTATGTGGTGCTGAGGATCAAACCCAGTACCCCATGCACACAACGCAAGCACACTATCACTGAACCACAACCCCAGGCCTGAATCTCAATGTTCGAAAAGGGTAGATTCTGTTTTGTGTTTGTCAAATACCAACTAGATAATGTATCTTTTTGTTAATCATTTTTGGCTTTATGTCATAATGCATTTTTTAAAAATCATTACTATTTCCAAGTGCTGTGATAAAAAGAGCAGATTGACAGTACACATATAATATTTCTATACGAAAAGTATGCATTGAGGTGAATTTCTGTAAAAAATCTAGTCTATAAAAAATTTGTCATGTTTTCTAGGCTGTCCTGCAACTCATGGGCTCAAGTGATCCTCCTGCATCAACTTCCTGAGTTCTTGGAGTAAAAGGCACACATTACCTTGCCCAGCTTCTCCTAAAAGTTTTAGTAAGCATATGCTTCTTTTAATAAGAATATGCTTCACTTGCCTTTGGCATTTTATATTACACAAATGAATAATTACTCTCGTTTCATATGTAATACATAAGAAAACCATTTTTTAGCATACACACACACAAAATATATAACATTGGCAAGAATTTCTCAGAATAATCCATAAAATGTTTTCTTTAGTTTGATATTAGTACTTGAACTCTACCCTCTGGCCTCAAAGAATGGAGGACTCTTTCAGCTTTGGTATGCAAGCGGAGACACAGCAAAAGGTTTGATGAAGTGAGGGCCCCAGCTTCCACCAGCTCAATAAAATCAGACCTAGGCATCATCTAGCTGAACTCAAGTCCTCACAGCCCAGCTGTTGTTCTAGAAGCCATCAGCACCGGGACAGATGGTATTAATGTTTCCTCACACATGGCTAGTCGTAAATAGAGTTCTAATTAAAATAAATTATAACACATTATTTATAATGGCCTTCTTCAGAAAACATTCAGTAAATAAGAATGAAGAATAGAACTTGAAGAAACTAAACAGGCTTGCAAATTAACAAGATTCCTGAACACACACATACACAGTATGAGTTCAGCTTTGGAACAGAGGTGGATTTTTAAGGGAAAAACAGTCTTGTATTCAAGATGGTCAAACCTCGGTTTTAACAGATTTGATGACATTGCTACCATTTAGGATATATACAAGACTATTCTGGAGGTAATGAAGGCCAAGCCATGGTAACGTAACAAAATAATTAAAATTCATTTTAAGCATACTACTTTGAAAATGGGCCGTATTCTTAGTAAACAGGTCACTGAGTAAAAATTAACTTCAGACACTTCAACATTATGTAAGGAACTCAGTGTGAGGACAATCTTGCAGCAACAGCAAGGCTTTCCTGTTAAAGAGAAGGTTTTAGAGCAGTCAGAACCTCACACCCCACTTGAACAGGAATTTTTTTCCCCCCTCTTAAAGGAAAGAGAAGTGGGATTTTTGTTTTGCATCTTGATTGATTGGTTGGTTGTTTTGCAGCACTTGAGATCAAACCCAAGTCTCCCAGTCTTCGAGGCAAGTGCTGGTAGCACTGAGTTGCATTCCTCCGACCATTAAGAAATCTTAAGAGTTGAATCATTCAAAATCTTAATCATTCAATAGTCAGACAGCTGATACGCGAGTTCCCATCTGAGCTGTATGGTGGTGATCATGTTCGTGCTAGAGAATGAGTGATCTAAAGGGGAATGTAAAGTACAGACTTTAATTACCACAGGATGCTATTTCGAGAAATGAGGACAACAGCAAGGGAGGCACATGGGAAAAGCCAGGGAATCTCCAGGAAAAACAATTCATTCCACCTGGAGTAGTCAAACCAGGTTTCCTAAAAAGATGTAGAACTAGATCTTAAAAGAGGGAAATATATAAGACTGACTCGTTAGCATCAGAGTTTTTTCTTTTAATCTTTAAACTGTATCTCAAAATTCGAATAACAAGAGAGAAAAAAGATTTTGAAAAGCTCTCATTATTTGATCCTACTTCCTGTGAGCCTGCCCCTTCAGCATTAGCTTTTGAGAAGGCTTTTCCCAAGCATTCTTCACATCTTTACAGTCTCCTGAGGGTCAGGTTCAGAATCTAACCTCACCTGCATCCTTGGGGATCCCACTCCACTCCCTACCTCCAGCTTACACCTCTCTGATCATCACATCCATCTTCAATCTGGAATCTCCACCCTAAGGTCACAGGTCCTCTCTGCTTATTTCCCTGCCTAAAAATCTAGTATAATAGATTAAAAAAAACTTCAGAGTTTATTACTGAACATTTGGATACCACCTACTTCAAAATGCCTTTCAACTCTGTTGCCAACTTTTTTACAAGATAATCTTTTAATTCTCAGACTTCATGAGTATTCTGTTAGAATAATTTAATTGGACATAGCTCCAACCAGTCCAGAGAGGTGTCATGTCTTTCTTCAGAAGCCTGACATCAAGCATAATACAGACACTAAGTATGTCAAAATTCATAACAAAATAGTCATAAAATAATGTAAATAAAAAATTCATAAATATTTAAGAAATGTAAATGTTAACTAATGAGTTCAGTTGTCCTGTCTCTCTTATAACTGGTTTTAAATAAATTTCCAAAGAGAAACTCAGCAAAATTTCTAACTTCCTTAGAATGACTATTATACTTCAAATGAAGTTAACATAGAAACATAATTAGTGTAAATAAAAATGTTCTAGTTATCAAATTTAACATTATCTTTTTACACTTATTCACACATTCGTTTGAAAAGATTCATTACCTATAAACTGTTAGAATCTGTTTTAAGCAACAGAAATAGAACATGAAAAAGTCATATATTCACCAAATTATTGAGTAACACAAATATTTTCTGATCAGCATCAGAAAATAACATTTCCACTGAACAAATTTTATACTTGTGCAGCTCTTAATTTAATATGTACATATACTAGAATCCTTATAGGAATGCAGGAAAAGAATAGATCAGCTTAGGCAGAACTGACATTTACACGACTGTATCTTCCAATCAACGAACATAAGGTATATTTGTCCATTTTTTATGTCTATTATTGTTCTCAGTGTTTGTAATTTTCAGTGTATATGATTTATATATTTCATTTTAGATTTACTGCTAGAAATGTGATGTTTTGATCCTATTATAAAGTTCCCAACTTCATCGTCATTAGGGAAATACACATTAGGATTTCAGTAAAATGCTATCGTATTTGCTTAAAAAAGGAGGAAAGGGAAAAAAAAAACTCAGTATCAAATAACTATATACTGCTACAGCAATATACACAATAATTGTGAAATATTTGGCAGAATCTCCTAAAGTTGGTCTCAGGCATATTCTATAACTCAGCAATTATATGCTAAGTAGGTATGGTATTCAAGAAAAACACATATGCATATATATCCAAAGACATAAGTATAGGAAAGACAGGAATAAATCTGACTTAACTTTCCCATGTACATACGTAAGCATAGCGTAGTCAATCTCCACATATGTACAACAAGAGACTGGGATCTTTATTAGAATAAGATACTTCAGATTTGTTTAAATATGTCAATATATTCTATTACCATGTTTAATTAAAAAAGAACAAATTTTTAAAAATTAAAATTATTCATAGAAATAGTATTAAGAACAAGTAAAACTGAGAAATAATCAAAATGTCCATAACATAGAATTTATAAATAATGTATTATATTCACAAAATGAAATATTTTACAACAATGAGAATGAACAAATAATGTTATACCAACAATGTAGATGAATCTCACCAATATAATGCAGGGAGACTACATAAAAGTACATACTATAGAATTTTATTTGCATTAAGCAGTAAAAAGGGGCAAAGTTATGTATTGAAGGGAGGTCATGACTGGGAAAGACGAGAGATGTGGCTTACAACAATCCTGATTAGCACACACTGTATAAGCCACATGCCCTCCATTCTGACTACTCTCAGCTTTCCAAGCACATGGCAGCTTTCTACTTTAGCATCCAGGACTATGAAGTCTGCAGAGAAAAACTATATAAGCTAGTCAGTCCAACAAAGTTAAAAAACACAAGATCAATGTTTCAAAAATCAACTGTATTTCATTACATCCTAGGAATGGACAATTTAAAATTAAGAAAGCAATTTCATTTACAATAGAATCAACAAATAATATTAGAAATCAATTTAACAAAGTATGAGATTTGTGCATCAAAATCAACAAAATCATTAAAGACCCAAGTAAATAGAGAGGTATACTGTGTTCATGGAATAGAAGACTTAATAGGGATTTAGGATAGCAATGCCTCCAAAATATGTAAATTTGATGTAATCCCTACCAAAATCCCAAATGAGAGCACTTGACATGTCGATTTTAAAGTTCATATGTAAATGGAAAGGCCCTATAAAAAGCAAAACAAATTTGAAAAAGAAAAAAGTTGAGAGACTAATATTAACTAATGTCAAGATTTATTATAGATCTATAATAACCAGTGTAATGTGCTTTTGGAAGAATGAAAAATTAGTAGACAGAATAAAGACTTTAAAAAAATCACCCTTACACATATGCACAACTGACTTTCAACAAAGTTGCAAAGGTAAGTAGGTAGAGAAATGACAGTATTTTCAACAAGTAGTGTGGTTAACACTCAGATGTGAGGGCTGGGACCGTGGCTCAATGGTAGACTCCTTGCCTAGTGTGTATGAGGCCCTAGGTTTGACTCCTAGCACCAAAAATTCATTCCAATGTCATGCATACTTTGAACAATAAAAGTAAACTCTTAAAATGCATCATGAACCTAAAAATAAACATACAACTAAAGATTCTGCTATAAAATGTAAATATAAAACTCTGTGGCAAATATTTTTTAGATATGAAAACAAAAGCAATATTCAAGAACCACCAATTGATTTTTAAAAATATGCTTTTAAAAAGACAAATAAGAGAATGGAAAGATAAGGCCCAAGGGGAGAAAAGATTACACAGCATATGTCTAACAAGGAGCATGTATCCTGAATATATTTAAAAAAAAAAAAAAAAAAAAACGAAGACACGATTTTAAAAAAAAATAAGCCCCTCCTGAATTACACCTGTAATTCCAGCAGCTCAGGAGGCTGAGGCAGGAGAATCAAATTCAAAGCCAGCCTCAGCAATAGCAAGGCCCTAGACAACTTAGCAAGACCCTTTCTCAAAATAATTTTTTTTTTTTTTTTTTTTTTTTTTTTTTTTACAAAGGATTATGGATTTAACTCAGTGATAAAGCACATCTGGATTCAACATATAGTACCAGAGGAGGAAAAAAACCTGAAAAGAGAGACTTGTCAAATAAGCCTATAAAAGGATCCCCAACATTATTAAAGACATGCAACTAAACCAAAATCAGATACTACCACATACCTATTAAAATAACTGAGCTTAACAAAACTGACCAATCCTAAGTATTGATGAGGATGTAGAACAGCTGAACTCTCCTACAAGACTGGTTAAAAAAATAAAACGATACAAATACTTTGGTAAACAGCTTGGCAGGTGGCCCCCTCTCCCAAGTTAACCATCTACCTACCATGATTCTGCCAGTTCACCTTTATGTATTTATTCAAGAGAAATTGAAATCTATAATCTACAGCAGATATATTTGTGAAAGTCAAAACTTGAACCATCCAAATGTCCACTAATAGAATAGTTAAATAAGGTGAGATTAATCCAAGCAATGAAATACTACTCAGCAAATAAAAATGAATGGGCTGCTGAATGAATCAAAATATTCTGCTGAGTAAAAGATGTCAAATAACCACCACAAAATACAGATGATTCATTTACACAAAATTCTAGGAAATGTAAAGTAACATGTAAAGGGACAGAAAGCAGATCTGACCTTGTAAGGGAATGTGGACTTGATGAAGAGAAGCTGGCAGGAATGGATCGTGAAGAAGCAATAGCAAACCCTTAAGGGGAATGAATATATTCATGAACCTGACAATACTGATGGTTTCATGAGCATATATATGTCAAACCTTATCAAACTGTATATGTGTATGAGTTTTAACGACTCACTTCCGACCGGCGTGTCTTGTCAATCTAACCATCAGCTTGCGAGCCTCTTCAGAGCTAGACTGAGTGTTCTTAACAAATGAAATAGGTTTCTCAAGTCCATGTTTTTCCAAAAGCTCTGACACACTGTAAGTGAAAAAAGAATTATTTAAAATCTTGCTGCCAAACAAAAGGACTCTAAGAATCTTAAACATACAAATACTTAAGTTCTAGTATAAAAACAAAGCACATCACACAATATGATCCAGTTTTATATTTTAATTTAAGAAAAACAAAGCTCATTATATTTCAAATCTTATTTTCCCCGCTGACTTTCATTAGAATATACCTGGACTAAAGCATATTTTTTTAAAAGGGCATTTTTATTTCAAAATTATTTTAGCAATTTCCCTCTACCATAATAACACAAATCAGTAAAACAAACCAAATATATAATTTCATTGCCCAATTTTAACTCGTTTGTTAACAATTCTATGATTTGTAGCTGTGAGGGACAACAAGACTAAAAATTTATTTTAAAATAAGACCTACGGCCAGGCACAGTGTCACACGCAGCGTGGGAGGCTGAGACAGGAGGATGACAAGTACAAAGCCAGCCTCAGCAATGGCGAGGCGCTTAGCAACTCAGTGACACCCTGTCTCTAAAATATAAAATAGGGCTGGGAATGTGGCTCAGTGGATAAGTGCCCCTGAGTTCAATCCCAGTACCCACCACCCCCGCCCCGCCAAAAAAAAAACACCCACACACACATTAAAAATAAGACCTAAGCATCATCCAGAGACCTATAGGATACTACTGTTTTCTTGAGGTACTGGTAGCATAAGGGCCACAAACATGCAGTAAATAAATTATGACTATTTCATTGTATCTCAGTGAAATATCTTTTCTAGGTTTCATTAGGCAAACAGATAAAAGGAGTAGTGAAAAGTCAACTTGTAATAGGAAGTACTTGATTTATTAAACATTCTGTAAGAAATACAACTGTATAATTTTCAGAACATAGAATAATAAGAATCAAGCTAATAATAAATGGAGGTCCTGAGAAAAATGAACAGTTAATTCTTCATTTAACTCATACATGGTACACAAAACATTCTGTTCCCTTAAGTGCAGCTTAAAATGTTTACCCTAAAGACCCTTAATTTGAGTGAATAAAATTACTGAACTCCAAATTATATTTTACCATACATATTACCACTACTAAAGTGGTGTTATTATCTATAATTTCTATAATTACACATTGAAAGAACAATGTTATTCTTAACATTTTATTTGAAATATTTTAAAGTTACATTTTTACATACACATAAACACTAACAATATTGACTTCTTAAATGGCAAATTAAGAATGTTCCAATCTCAAATAACTCAATGTTTCCTCAGAACAGTAAAGAAAACTATTCAAGTAATATGAAGGTTCTAGCAATTTGATCTAATTAAATATATTGTACCCAAAAAAAGTCAGATGCAATACTTGCTCCAGAAATTATCATTTCTTTTGTGCCTGTTATGTTTAAAGGACTTTAAATGCTTCATATAGTATTAATTCCCAAATTCCACGAGTTCAGTAACTAAAAATAAGGAAACCACAAGTTCAAAGATCACAGAGCAGAAAGGTCTAGATTTGAATATAGGCTCATCAGTCTATAATCCCATGCCTCCTTACTATTCTTCCATTCTGCTGTAACAAGGCAGCTGTACATTCATCACTGGGGAGATTCACTCAAAAAAAAAAACCAAAAAAAAACAAAAAAAAATACAAGGTGAAAGGAGAAATAATGACTAAAAGGCTGGCTTAGGGTCACACTTCTTGAATAGTCCCACTTACTTGGCACAGAACCAAAAGACTTCATTTTTCTCACCTGAGAATTTGTTCCAGTTGGTCTACCATGTCATGAAGAGTTGTGGTCATCTTTGTCTTATGACTAAAGAAGTGAAAGAACAAAAATTAAAATTGTCTTAATAGTGGGTCTTTAATAAAGCATACCACCCAATTCAGTGGTCTAAGAGCATGCTTCTCTTCTGTTTCATATGTAACATACTGTCCAAATAAAAGTTCAGGCTTAACTCCTAAATTCATTCAATAGTTTTCTTGAGTCTATAGATTATGCCTGTAATCCCAGCAGCTCGGGAGGCTGAGACAGAAGGCAGGCCGACTGAGTTCAAAGCCAGCCTCAGCAAAAAGCGAGGTATTAAGCAATTCAGGAGACTCTGTCTCCAAATACAAAATAGGGTAGGGGATGTGGCTCAGTGTTGAGAGACCTTGAGTTCAATTTCTAATACAAGCCCTGTGCCCCCACAAAATAAATAAATAAAAAGACACAAGAGTAGGTCAACATTCTCCGTAACAGATTAGCCAGACAGGAGTAACTACTTTCTAAGGTATTTTTGGTTTAGTTCTGACTCAAGGCAAAAAAGAAAAGAAAAGAAAGAATAGAATTTAAATTAATTGGAGAAGAACTATAAATCAGGGGGCTGGGGCTTAGCTCAGTGGCAGAGCACTTATCTAGCATGTATGAGGCACTGGATTACATCCTCAGAACTGCATACAAATAAAGGCATGTTGCCCATACACAACTACAATTAAATAAAAAACAAAAACCTAATACATCAGATAAGGAGCAAGGCTCCACATACTGGCTTTCAACAAGGCCTGACAACATCTGTGGCCTCCCTAAGATATCCTCATTAGCATTCCATATACAAGGAGGAGCCCTCACACAAAATCATTCCACCCCATCAGGAATCCCATCCACCTCAGTGGTGAAGAACCAGGGAGAAGAACCACCATTTGATAGAATCACTGGCAGGCAGTAAAGACAGGAAAGCAAGTCTTTCTGTGGAAGCCAGTGAGTGGGAACTAGTAGAAATATTATTAGGAAAAGGCACACAAGTCAATAAAATTGTGGCTGGTAGAGAAAAGGAAACGTGGCACAACACATCAAGGGAACACGGATTTGGCAGAAAAACCTAGCAATTGCTATAAACACTTTCACCCTACATGACAGTATGTGCTCCTCACAACTCTGTTGAGAGTCCCAACTTGACACTCTCAGTGCCTTCCCACAGTGCCCTGAATTTCAGCAAAAGTTCCAACTTGAACATAAAGCCTTATTATTTTTAAAATGATTGATCTCCCTGGTGTAACTCTATTTGACAACTATTCGGTGCAACTTTCTGAGATTACACTGCCTTCTTAGGCTTCAAACGAGAGTGAGCAGTCAGGTATAGACTACCTAAAGTCATTCGTCAGAGCTAACTTTCATTAATGTACACCTTCTGCAATAATCTTTTTAAAATTATCATTCTGTAGCATAGTCATAGATACCAAAGAACAAAGTGTACTTCCTTTATGAATTGACATTGAATAAGTGATTATTCTTTTCAATGATTTGGTCTACTTCACTTAGGACCAAGACAGGAGGCATCAAGCTGAGAACCACCGAGTTTCCCACCCAGCTCATTGAAGCAGAAATCCTTCAAGGACTTACTCTCTGAAAAACAGGTTAGGGAGTAGCCTCTGCATCACGTTGCCCTGTATAGAAGCAAATTCTAAAATCCTTCACACTGAAGTTTTTAAACTGTGGGTAATAACACTTTGCTGCAAAATGTCTATAATACAATCCATTTTACCTGCCTTTTGCTGCCTACTGAAGGACATGACTGTTAGAGGCATACTTGCTATATACTGCCATTCTTTACCAAGGATGTGAAGGAGAGACTGGCCATACTCGCATAGGTCTAA
The DNA here is from genome assembly GCF_048772815.1 of Callospermophilus lateralis. Lineage (NCBI taxonomy): Eukaryota > Metazoa > Chordata > Mammalia > Rodentia > Sciuridae > Callospermophilus > Callospermophilus lateralis. Next base: position 10,603,648 of record NC_135318.1, read on the forward strand.
GTAATACCAAGTTCCCTACACAAAGATGCCCAAGCCCAACTGAAGAAGGGAGGTACTCAGTACTACTCGACCTCCATCCAGCTTTACCATTAACAGGATAAATGCTGAGATCCTTTCTTAATGGTCAGAAAACTTAGAACTTTGACAAAGAGAAAGGAATGATCGAGATGTACAAATCACCAATGTAACCTAACAGGCAGAATGTAAGATATATCACTTCTCTAAAAAAATGAAAACTGAGACAAGACTGGCAACCCAGATCATAGAACTGCAGAAACAGAGCTAAAAGGCCTTCCAATTAAATATGACAGAAGGAACTCTACATTTATCTCTACTCCTTTCCAAACTCCATTTAAAAGACGGTAAGTGAAACAGCAAAAGGAACTGGGGGTGTACACACAAGGAACAGAGAGAGAAAGGAGACAGCAGTGGATAAGAGATGCACAGAAAATCTGGAGATGCAAATTAGGTGGCTATAGACATTAAGCAGAGAAGTAACAACTGCAAGAAGAATGGAAAGCCAGCACACATGCGGAAAAAGGAATGCCAAGGGCTGGAAGCAGCAGGTATTTCTGAAAACATAAGCACACTCGTGCACACCAGTTATAGTCCTTTTATCTCACACAGGCAGTACACTCTTCCACACCTGGAAGAACAGAGGGACTTCATACTGTAGACAACTGGATTAGGCACACCCCAGTACTAAAAAGTACAAGACATGTAGATGGAAAGGGCGGAAAAGAGGGACTATTCTGAGTTAAAAGATGAAAGATAAAACAAAAAAGATTAAAAAAAGATAAAACACACTTGTTAGCATTTTAGGGTCTCACCCATTTAAATATCCCTTCCTGACCACGTTAAGGTAAGGTTCACCTAGAAACAAGCCTGCTCTCTACGAATACAAGGCTTCCAATCAGCTGTTTAGGGCTTTAACTATAAATTACTCATCAAGAATAAAAACAGAAAAACATTCCTAAGAGTAAAGGCATAAACACAATAAGAAGAACCAGAAACTGAGGTGAGGATCAAAGACAGCAGAAGAACATGTATCCATGCATCTGTGAAACAAGATGGGGATTTTTTTTTTTTTAAATGAACAAGTTCTTAGAATTTAAGTTAAAAAGGTAAAAACAAATTTTAAAATTCAAAAAACTGAATTATAAAATAAAACTAAAGAAATATCCCAGATCAAAGGTGAGAAACACAATGAAAAGGGCAGTAAAAGGTCTTAAATGAGAGCTACAGTTAAATAACAAAATTCACAGATCTAACTTTTGAAAAACAGGAATTTTAGGAGAAAAGTACAAATAAACTCGTTAAGGAAAAAAATATATTCCCCACAGGACTGAAAGTTATGAGCTTCCAGAATGGAGTAGATTAGTCAATGAACAACACAATAAATGCAGACTTGCAAGAAAACATTTTTAAGGTATTTCAGAACACTAAGGACGAGGATAAGATAGTAAACCCTGTAAAAAGGAAGAAAACCACACGTAAAGCACTATGATTCAGAATAGCACTGGGATTCTCAAAAACCTGGAGGAGACCAGAGCAATATCTTCAGACCTTGCAGGAAAAAGATCGTGCACCTAAATTGCACAGTCTAGCCTTCTACCTACTGGAAGAGTGTGATCATGGTATTAGAAAGATTAAAGGACAAAGAATAGGAGATTACCCAATCCAGGGAAAACAAACTTGAATCAAAAGGAAACAAAAACACCTAACTCTGTATAAACAATATTGCATAATTGTGGGGGGGGGTTTTTTTGAGAGAAAAGAGAATTTTTTTAACATTTATTTTTCAGTTTTTCAGTGAACATCTTTTATTTTTATGTGGTGGAGAATCGAACCCAGTGCCGCACGCATGCCAGGTGAGCGTGTTACCATTTGAGCCACATCCCCAGCCCAATTGCATAATTGTAATGACAAAAAAAATAGGAATACAAACAGAAAAAGGAAAGCATTTCCATAAAAGCATACCAAGAATGACCTAAAATTGCAATATTAACAACAAGCATAATATTAAGATAATAAAAATTATGAAAGTTATATGCTTTTATGAAGGCAGGTATTAAGGATGAAGAAAGGAGGCCATGAACAGTTGTCTACTATCAGTCTTAAATTGCCTGGTTTCAACTGTGTTCATACATTACATCGTTTTTAAAAATTAAGAGGGGATCGTGTCCCTCTGGACTCCTGTATTTTACAACAGCACCTCACTTCTTTTCAATAACAACTTTCTTTAGGGAAAAGACCAACTAACTTGCAGAAAGTTCCATATTCTAGATTGACCTTACTATTTTCTTCATGGCTATTTAAATTGTCTTTCTAGTTCCTGTTTCAACTATAGAAGTTTGGCCGAAAAGTGATAGATCCAGAGTGAACAATTCTAGCACAATTACTCCTCAGGGCACTGAAACACCAGGTTCTTCATGCTGCATCACATCAGAAGACAGACATTCGATGTCAGGTTATTTGACTATAAGTGATGCCAGCCTGGCTAAGGTGGCTAGGAAAATGGCAGTCAGACCTTGCCTTTATAAATGTAAATTTCATCTTTAAAAATAAAAGAAAAATAGTCGCTGGGATAATGTTTTAGTATATTGCTTTACCATTGATTTTTCATCTGATTTCAGTACTATTAATGACTACATGATAATTATTTCATGGTGAATTGCAAAACAGGTGTCTACTTTCATAAAAAATATTTTCTAGAAAAGACAAGAAACAGACAAGGAAAGAGAAAATGGATAAGGAGCTTTCCTGTTTAAGTATCTTATCTTGCAAATAAGAAAATTAATGACAAGAGGTTAAATGACTGAAGTTACAAAGGCTTAGAACAGGCCTGCTGACTTTCCCTTCCTGCTCTTTCAAGTGTTGTAAGCAACGTGAATTCTTTTCCAGATGTAAAAATTGTATTATACGGTAGATTTTAAAAAAAGATTAAAGGAATGACTGTTACGTGACTTACAATTTGCATCCAACTCAATAATCAAAAAGCACATACAGAAGATTCCATTTAAACATAAAAGTACTTAAAAATTATACACATTCATCCATCACTAGTACAGGTCCCCTGAGGACTAACACAGGTAAGCACCAAGAACAATTCATAGAATAAATACACTTTTAGCAGATAAATATGACAATTAAAACACAACTGAAAACAAAATCAATCAGTACCAATCCACTAATGAAAAGATTTTGGGGGTGGGGGATACCAGAGATTGATCCTAGGGGCACTCAACCACTGAGCCACATCTCCGTTTTTTTATTTTGCCGTAGCCTCCTGAGCCACTAGGATTAAAGGCATGTGCCACCACATCACACCCAGCTAAAAAGAATTTTTTGTGGTGATGGCATTTTTATTTTTTAACAGATAATTATCAAGTTTAACAAAATTATATAACTTAGTTGTAATTATAGTAGTATAAAATGTACTAGAACTTCCCATATAATGGTAGAAGAACATGAGTTTAGCTCTATACAACAGGATTGCAGATGATTTTATTTTTCTCTTTGTATTTCTTTCACATTCCAAAAATTCTCTATGATGAATATTTGGGGAAGCAATATTTTCATTTTAAATGTTAGAATCAAAGGACAGTAAGATTGGCCTGTGGAGTCTTACCCATATCCCCTTTGTGGCAGACATTCTAAGATGTCATAGCAAAGAGAGAGTTGATCATTTCGTTCACAGTTATAGATGCACTCTAGCGATATTGCCATCAGCTGATCCTGATCAGGAATAATTTTTTGCTTCAGCTAGAAAAAATAAAGCATTTTATACTAAATGTCAATAGATTCATAGTCTGTTTCTCCCTAGCCCAGTACCACTGCCAATAGAATATTAAATAGTGCAATTAATCAGCCACAGAAACAAATCTTGATTTTTGTTCAGCTTAAAGACTTTGGGGTCTTTAATAATTCTAAATGAAATCACATTTTAATTACAGAATCAGCTAGAAAAGATAATTTGTAACCCATAAGCTTTGCATCTGCTTAAAACAGACTTGTCAATTTATGACCCTTTCAAGATAAAGCAGAGAGGAAAAGCACAGTGAACTGAAAAGGCAATTCATTAAAAATAACATTTCTAACCCTGGAGCCAAATTCTTTGGGTTCCAATTACAAAAACATAAAATTCCTTAACTAATATTTAAAAATGCTAGAATCTATTATTTTTTTTCAGTATGTATTATACATTATTCATTTAACTACACAGTACTGACATTCTGTTCAGAAGTCCAACTGTAATGTAGTTGTACACAAACCACATAACAATCTATTTCTGATGCAGAAAAATGACCACTTCAGGCCACCTTCTATACAGAATACATCATTTCTCCCTGCAAACCACAGATTTCCATTCTTGCAGTATTTTCTGATACACAAAAATAACCGATTTGATCCTTGTTTTACTCCTCTATAAAACAAATATTAACAACACCTTCCTAAAAGAAAGTAGTGAAGGCTAAATCAACTATTAAATGTGGAAGACATTATCAACACAGAAACTACAATGAAAGCTTGAGAGAATTAAGTAAATAAATACATGCAGAGCACTTACACTTTACCACCACAGAAACCAAATGAAAGACTGAAACTACTTTCTTTAGAGTTGTTTTCAACAAAAAGGAAGTTTAGGATAATTTCTGTAATAATGATCTCTTGCATTTCAGCATTTTAGTAGAAACTCACCAATATACACAAAACAGATGGGAAAGTGATGGGAAGAGCTGCCTAACAAAGGCATTTTCTTAGAAAACTTAAGTCAATATTTGTTTCTACTGGGGATTAAACCCAGGGCCTCCCTCCTACATGCTAATAACATTCTACCACTGAGCTGCACCCCCAGGCCCTGGTCTTCAGCTTACCCTGCTCTCCCACCCCCACTGCAGAAGATGGAACTTTCTTTGACAGCTGCCAAAGAGGCCTTCTGTTGTTCAGCCTGAGTTTTCAATAGTTTAACTACTCCCAATTTTTCATTACCTCTCTATAGGGGGCACTATGGACTTAAGTATGTCCCCCACTTCCCCCTAATGTTGACTCCCTAACCCTCAAGGGGTGCACACCTTTCTTCCTCTTTCTTGCAAGCACAAAGGACAGGTAACCACAGGACAATGGTAGCCAACTATAAGCCATGAGCATAGGGCTCAGAATGAAATCTACCTTACAAGTACCTCAATTTTGAACTTTAAGTCTCCAGAGCTATAGGAAATAAATTTCTATTGCTTAATTAAAAAAAACTCAAATTAATGGATGCAAATTTAAAAAAAAAAAATTCAAGGTTACCAGGGAAACAAAGTTTTCTAAAGCAGCTGAGTCAAAAGATTTACATACATGTCCACAGGTATTAAGAAAACACTTATTGTCATTAAGTTGGTACTAATATCTGACAAAGGACTGCCCAGAGTTACAAAGTGATTAACTGGTAACAAAAGGACAAGAGAATAAAAATGGGTATTATTATAAATTAACAAAAATAACTTTTCTTGGTTTCTTATTTTGTGCCAGCTTCCACTTCTAAGTGCTTGCATGCATTAATTTATAAATCCTCATAACAACCCTCTAAGATTATTGCTAGTCTTATTTCCATTGTACATTAAGGGAAAACCAAAGTGCCGAGAGATCAAATGATTTGCTCATGCTTGTAAAGCTAGGAAGTGGCAAAGTCATGATTCAAATCCAGACCATTGGCTCCAGAGCAAAGAGGATACCCAGAAGAGGGAAGAAGAAGAATATGTGAACAGGCAGACGAGGAGACTTTAGACCAAGAGGAAAAGGCACAAGAACAGAAGGAGGGAGAAGAGAAAGAGGTCTGGAAAGAAGCTACATCTAGAAAAGGAAAACAGCAGAAAGTCAAGCAATATAAGAAGTCAGCGAGGAAGAATACAAACTTCACACGCAGCTATAAAGAGCTTTCATATTCACACGTGAAAAAAAAAAACAAGAAATGAGGGAAGAGAAAACTTCACTTTGTAAGAGGGACAGAAAATTAAAAACTTAGGAATAAATTGAACAAAAAAATATGCAAAACATCAAAAATTTTAACCACTCCTGAAACATTTAAAAAGGCAAACAAATAGAATAAAATATCCTACTTTTGAAGAGGGTGATTGAACATTAATATAGTAATCTCCCTATGTTAATTTATAGATTCAATATAATCACAAGGAAATACAAATAAGCTGTCAGGAAATTAGACAAGCTGATACCAAAGTTTAAATGGAAAAAAAAAAAATCCAAGAATAGCTTAAAAAATTAGTTGGGAAAAAAAAACTACAAAGGAATACTATCCTTATCAGACATTAGACATACTCCAGCCAGGCACTGAGGCACATGCCTGTACTCCCATTGGCTCAGGAGGCTGAGGCAGGAAGATCTCGCGTTCAAAGCCAGACTCAACAAAAGCGTGGCACTAAGCAACTCAGTGAGACCGTGTTTCTAAATAAGATACAAAATAGGGCTGAGGGTGTGGCTTAGTTGATGAGTGCCCCCGAGTTCAATCCCAAGTACCAAAAATAAATACTCCCAATTCTCTATAATTAAAACAACACTCTACTAGGACATGGACAGACCATCAGACTCTCTTCCTAGAAGTCTTGCTAGTCCTACATCAGACCTGCCCTGCCTATTCTCCATGTCTTTTCACTTTATGTTCTACATTGCAGATAATTTCTTAAATTGTGTTCCAAATTTCAATTCTTTCTTAAATTGTCTTCAATTCCTTTGAATTCCTCCATTTAAATTTTTGCTTTTATTACAATTTCAATTCTATAAGTTCTAAATGGCTTATTTTCAAATCTCAGCTAATTTTTTTCAGTTTCTCCATTCCTTCTCATGTCTTTGTTTCTTTCCTCATATCTTAAGGACTGAAAATATGTATTTCGTAACCTATATCTGATCATCTATTATCAGAGTGGAAGGGGAGCAAGGTTCTGCCCACTCAATCTTGCCTATAGATATTTTCCTTGGGTTTTGTAAAACCGAATTGTAAATTCATCTTCAAGATTTATCTGTAATATTCTTACACATCTGTTCAAATATGAGTCCCTCAAAGAAGTTTTGCTTTTGCTATCACCAAGAGAACCAGGTCCAGTTTTATCACAGATAACAACAGATTTGACTTAACACTGCTCTGTTAGGAGGGCTGCCCATCCCCACCCCTTTAATGAAAAGTACATGCCACCACAGTCACACCTCTTGGTGGTCTTCACATGCCCATGGGTATGAAGCTTTCTATTCTGCACTTTCACTGACAACGCCATGGTAAGGAGTAGAACAGAAAACCACACCCCCACCCACGCAAGCACTAACTTCTCCTGAGTTTCTCCGACTTCCTTCTGCTTCACTTTTGGCCAGCAGGAATTCCCCTTACTTTCTCTGAAGCTCAGCACCACAGGTAAACATATTTTTAATAATTTAATGACTAATTTTAAATAATTTAGAGTAAAAGAATTTTCAGAACATTTAGTCAATGATGCTGTCAGAAACAACATTATTTCTATCTTTATGTTTTATTCTACAGTAAATATTAAATTAGAAAATATAATTTTAAAACTAAAATTGCCCACTGAATTATGTAATTAGAAACAAACTTAAAAGATGGTATTTTAACAAAGCTAAGAAGTAAATTCCCATTGGTTAAAAGAAAGGACATTTGAAACAGTGGTTCCCAGCCCTGGCTTTCCATCCAAATCACTGGATAAATTATTAAAAGTATACCCAAGACCCCACCCCCCCAAATTCTACTCCATTGTATCTGGAAAAGGCACAGAAACTCTTAATGTGTACATGGTTCTGATGTACAGACACATTCAAAAGTCACCAGTTTGGAAGACAGAAAACACTGAGAAGGCAGGAGATTGTGTCCCCATGACATTAATGCCCAAAACTGCCCCCCTCAAGTTTCACTTTCCAATGACAGATTCAGTCGCAGAGCAATGGCTTACAATCAGAAGAGTGTTTTAGAAGTTATAAAGTAGAATAAACTTTGAGGTACACGAGGTGATTTAGAAGGATTTAGGCAGGTGCAGAGGAGTTTCAAGACCTTCCTTATCACTGTGACTCTGGCTCCTAAGTATTAGCTTCCCTCTTCCCATGAAAGAATTGCTCTTCTCTGACCTTTAGTGTCAGGCTTGGCCATCAGACTTTCTTGTGCCTGGGGAAAATGAGGAAGCAACTTGAGCCCCCTTTTTCAACAAAAGTTTTAAAAGCCACTGGGAGTCTACTATTGTTTTCCTGGGCCATAGGATAGAAAATATTTTTCTGCCTCATTTGCCAAGTAAATAACACATGGAACGCAGAAGCCCAACTGTAGCAGATATGACAGTTGTGAGAAAAATTGTATTTGCTGTTGCACAGTATTAACACAGAGATCATTTGTTAATGCAGCATACTTGATCTAAGCTGTCTGATACAGAAGCCATTGCTGTTGTTAAATTATTAAAATACTCTGTGCATCATTCATGGCAGATCCAAGTACCTTCTTTTCATAAAAAATTAAGTGAAATACAAACAATACTCCCAGTACAATCTTAGTCAAGTAAATAAATATAAACAAGTGATCTAAAGCACCCCCAATGAAACCAAGTTTCAATCCTTCATTCCTACATTTGTTCTGCCAAAGTGAAAGGAGCTCTTGTTCACTACTAGGCAGCATGCTATTTCCTGGTAATAAAGAGATGAATGACATACAGAGAAGGAATAAAGGAAAGAAAGAGAAACATGAACAAATAATCCCAACACAGTATGATAAGGGCTATAATAGAAGCAAGTACAAAGACCTGTCAGAGCACAGAGAAGTCGAGGAAGATTTCACAGTAGAGATAATCTAAAAGAGCAGGACTTGAAGGATAGGCAGTTATTTGTGAAGTGAATGAAAAGGGGGAATCACCATTCTAAACAAAGGAAATATGCCATAAAATACAGAAAGCCAAGACTGAGCCTGACAGAGTGAAGAGTCAAGAAGTTCACTGTGAACGGTCTCATGTTCTCCTGGAGAGAAACAAGGCTGGAGAGGCAGACTGGAAGCACAGGCCCTGAAGCTTCTCTGCTTTGATGTTCACATGTTTCAACAAAGGCAAATGACTGTATGGTTTATTCAAAAGGTTCATGCTAAATTGTCGAGTAGAAACAACAAAAAGCTGACTACAAACCAAGGATTTACAAGATTCTGTGAGGAAGAAGTATAACAAGATTACTGGAAAGAATTTAAAGTTGCTTCTTTCTTCCTCATAAAACATTCATATTCAATCTATCCTGCTTCTCACATGGTATTCTGCTGTCATAAGCAACCCACCTCAGCTCACAGTAAACCACCACACATTTAAAACCAGAATACTAAGTGCAGACTGCTTATGAGAAGATGGAAAATTTTAAGTAACCAAAGGACATATTTCTGACAAACCTTTTAGAAACCAAAAGCGTACAATGTAGCATTTTTTTCCTTTAAAATTTTATTATACTGCTCTATGACCATAAATCTTAGTGGACTTATGAACAAAGCATAGGGCAAGAAAATAGTCTCAATGCGAATTTTAAATTGGAAAAAGTCTGAAATGCTTTCTGCTTGAACCTAAATATGATGTTTTGAAAATTACTACAAAGTCAGGACTCAAGTGACCATGCCATCTTGCTTGAGTGGCCCTCAACAGAAAAGGAGGCACTATCGCTAGAAATAGCATATTTGATCTATGGCTAAATTAAGACACTGTTAAATGTAAAGGTATGCTGTACTTAATAAAATGACTTTATCATCAGCCAATGTGAACCCTTTAGAAATTCAAAGTTATACAGTACTCTATAAGTAGATATAACAGTAATTAAGAATAATTACAAGATACCATATAAGAGCATAAAGATTTTCATAAACTATTTGAGTGTACTCAAGGGCAGAAACCATCTCCTATTAGTGGTATCATACAATGTAAAAGTTAACAGTTGTGGCGTTACAATACTGTATTTGAATGCAAGTTCTTCTACCTACTGTGTAACCCTGGGCTAGTACCAAATCACTTTAGATCACAACTTTCCTTTCCTCTATATTAAGATAATAAAAGTATCTATTTCATAGGATTATTAATTAAATATTTTAACACTTGAGACATGATAGGTATTGAATTCCTATCAACTATTCATCTTCTTGGTATTAACAGTTTCCAACATATAGCAGATAGTTCACAAACTTTTAAAACAAATAAAAATAAACAATTTTCTGAACTTTTGGAAAAATTTTCACACTACACTACTGAAACACTTTTAAAGAAAGGCAGCCATTTTCTGTATAAAAAGAATTATCCGCAAAGTCTTTTATAAAAATTCATTTTAAAAAACCTATTTCTATAAATTTAAAAAATGCAGGGAATTTTAAGTTAGAGTTTCTACTTACATCTGGTTTGGAATGCTGAAATATCTTCAGGGGAAATTTTAAATCCCCTTTAGCTAAAGTTACTAAATATTCTTTTAGTAGCTCATTAGCTACACCAGGAGACTGTTTCTCACAACGATGGAGAAACGGAACCATCCATTGGTAGGCACTTGTCACATATTTGTCCTCAGAACACTGAAAGAACATTAAAAAAAAAACATAAGCATTAAATATTGCATTATCCCACACGAGTCCTAAAGTTTACCAGTAGTCAGATGATGTTAAACAGAGGCTGTGCCATACTTTCTAAAACAGACACTGCAGGTCACCACTTACATGTGTACCAACAGGCATCAAAGAATGAGTCACCTACCTGGGAAGGGGTACAGCAACAATACCACTGTGGCCCATCTGCTCATGCCACTACATAGTCATGAGATCCTAAAGAGCAAAGAGGATACCCAGAAGAGGGAAGAGGAAGAATATGTGAACAGGCAGAGGAGGAGACTTTAGACCAAGAGGAAAAGGCACAAGACCAGAAGGAGGAAGAAGAGAAAGAGGTCTGGAAAGGAGCTACATCTAGAAAAGTCCAGAATCCCTCCATTCCTTTCCTCTTTTCATTTTGCTCCTTTATATCCACCTTCACAAAACTTCAAATGACACTGATAATTTTACTCATTATCCCTAAAATTATGCAATCACTTCTTTTAATTACCCCAAAAGATCTACCTAAGTCTCATAAGGGGAGTCCCACATACAAAACAAACCAAGTTTCACTGGGTTGCTTACAGGGGAAAAAAAGCAAAAAAAAAAAAAAAGGGTCGGAGTGAAAGAGGAGGATGGAAAAGAGGGGACAGATGATAGAGGAATGGAGAGAGAGAAAAGGCAAGCCAGGCACAACAGTCAACACAGCTTCACATCACTTCATTAACATACCAATGACGTTTGATTTTGGGAAAAAAAAGATCAGGAAACCTTTATGTACTCAGTTTTCAAGTTTGAAGAACATTTCATTTTTGGTTCAAGACTTGTATTAGTCAAAGTACAGAGAATGCTTAAAAAATGTTAAAATAAAACTTACGCCATTCATCAGTAATCTTAGTTTTTCAATGTCTTTCATTTGCTGGAGTTCTTTCAAGGTTAGGGTTAAGTCACACCCAGCTTCATAAACCAGTGTTTCCAGAGTGACCAAATTATCACACAGAACTAGCAAACCAGGAATATGCCGCTCCATTCCAAGTCGAATAAGTGACAATGCACAGTCAACCTAAAATTGAGAATAACTGTAAGTTCCCAAGCTTAGACATTCTAAAGTAAAAACTTAGTACAGAATCTAATTCTTATGACCATTTTTTTAATTCCATTAAAAATATATTTTTTACCATAAAAACAGAGTTCTTAAAAGACTCAACCAGCAAGAAATACTGAGGATAAAGATATTAAAGGAGTGGGGAGGGGCGGGGATTGTGGCTCAGTGGTAGAGCGCCTACCTAGCATGTGTGAGGCACTGGGTTGGTTTCCCAGTACCACATAAAAAATAAAGCACTCATGTTCAAATCTAAAAATATTTTTTTAAAGATATTAAAGGAAAGATAACCATCTTAAGTTTCTCATAACATATTAACAAGGAGAAGGAAAAAATTAACAGATAGTAAGAAAGCCAAATTACTCTTACTTTACTACACAATTCTGTTTCCAAGAAGAGCAACTATCCCCACAGCTTCCAGTTCAGACACTTTCCTTCCACAGTGCCTCCCATACAGAAGGCAATAAATATATGCTGATTAACTAACTCTGGTACAAACATTTGACTCAATTCACTTAAGCTTCATCAGATAAAAAGCAAGGAATGATTTTCCTTTAGAGGCTCAACAGAATGCCATTTGTCCCATTCCTTGGTAAAATTTATGGATTAACATTCTCTGACTCATGGAAAAACATCTGTCATGGCCTATGCCCATGATCTTTCACACTACCCTAAGTTTCTGGCTCCTAGACTAAATTATTTTTTGAGGCCTTACTGTGAGTTAACATCATTAGAAGCACTAAGAACACAAAGCTGAGTAAGTTGAGGCCTCTACCTTCAACGGTTCCTCAGTCTAGGAAGGAAAAACAACGAATCAGTCAATGCTGGAAGGAGTGAGGCAAGTGCTGTGACTGACGGGGATCCAAAGAGCACTGAGCTCATCCTGAGGGTGTGCAGCTTCCCAGATGAGGAACTTGTAAATGGGCGCTGCAGAACCAATGGGTTTTAGTGAGGTGAAGCACAAGAGGGAGGGAGAGTAGCGCAGGAGGCAGGGAGGCAGAGCGCACTGTCATCTAGCTTCACCAGACAGAATGGTGTGACGTGAAGGGCAGGAGGGCTGGAGTCCTAAAGAGGAAGGTGCCACATCAGAGGATAGTGTGACACTAAGGAATCTGCAGTTTATCCTGAAACAAAATATGACCCAAGGTTTTCCACTGAGGCCTGTCAAACAGATTTACACTTTGGAATAGTATTTACTGAATGACGAATTAATCAGGATGATGAACTGAAATTGCCTGGACTGAAAACAGGGAGACTAGTCATGAGAACTGCAGGTGCCAACATGGGAGGAATCCTGACAGATATCCTGATTCACACACCCATTCACTAGCTACTTCACTCATTCATGTGGGATAAGTATTAGTTGAACACTTTCTATGTACTGGGCAAAAAAATAACAAGGAGCCAAACCATGACAGTGTAATTGAAGTCATTCAAGAGGAGAAAAACAATATTAGTAAACAAACTATGAAGTTTGGTCAGACCAGATGAGGAGCATGAGTAAGGAAGAGGAGTCAACAATGATGGCTTGGGTTTTTCCTTTAAGTCAAAGGGTGGGCACAAGGGATCATCAAAACCGAGAACCTTGAACTGAATGTGTTGCTGCTCAGGAGCTTGTCGATTATCTCAGTGCAGAGGCCCAACACAGATCCAAAAATAAGTAAACCAAACCCGCAGCTGAAGTAAATGTACATGGCTGGACATTCTACTTGGGAACTGTTAGCACATAAATCAGAGTGGTGTGAGGTGAGAAGATCCGAATGGGCCACACTTGTAGACAAGAATTAGTGACTAGAGAAGCAATCTGAGAAATAGTGAAAATGGACAAGCCAAAGAACGTGAGCCTCAGGAGCAGACAAATTGCTAAGACGAGAAAAGAAAACAGTGGAATATTGTCACATACACCCAAGAAGAGATTTCAGGAAAGTAGTAAATGGTGTCAAAGGACAAGATTTTCCATGAGAAACAGAGGGAACTGGATATTAAGAGTTGGACTGTTAGCCTGAGTAGTATTGTAGAAGGATTCAGACTGGATAGAGAAGAAAGCAAAAACTGAGAAAGTGATTACCAAGAGCAGAGTGACCATTTCTAGGCTGAGATGTGATGGAAACCAGAAGCTAAGACAAAAAGCCAGAAAGAATATGAATTTAACTTATTTTTCTAGTTATAAAAGAGGTAGGATCTGAACATTCTGCCCTAAAAGTGGGTAGGGGTAGTAAAACCCATTTAAAGGAGGAGAAATTAAAGACAAAAACAGGAGCAGAGTGAAGAGGCGGTAAGAATGACCCCAGGTGGACCACAGCTGCATACAGCTGCGTCCAGGCGTCCAGCGCCTGCATCCGCTGTCGTCACCATCCTGCCCAAGAGAAAGGCTGCAGGGAATGCTAAAGGAGATAAAGCCAAGATCTGAAAGTTGTCTGCTAAACCTGCTCCTCCAAAGCCAGGGCCCAAGCCTAAAAAGGACCCTCAAAAGGAGGGAGAGAGAAGGGAGAAGCTGAGGCCAGCAAGGATGGGAATAAACCTGCAGAAAATGGAGATGCCAAAACAGACCAGAGAGGCGAAGGAGCTGGAGACACCAAGGGAAGTGTGTGCATTTTTGGTAAGTGGCCTTCTAGGGACTGTACATGTTGAAATGCCATTTTTTTTAAATCAAGTTTTATAAAAATGCAGAATTTAGTTTTACTTTCTTTTTTAAGCTATGTTGTTAGCACACAGAACACTTCATTGTTTTTTTGGGGGGAAGGAGCATATGTCACTAGTAGATTATCTCCAAAGCTGGATTGCTGTGGGGGAAAACACCTTTCCCTTCTAGTTTTGAGAGACAACTTCTTTGCAGTTCCAATATATCTCCTGCCCCACCTCACTTCCTATACACACACTATCCCCACTATCAACATGCCTCATCCCATCTTAGGCCACAGATAACATTAGATTCACATTTTGTGTTGTACATTCTATGGATTTAGACAATTGCATAATGACATTTATCTACCTTCATAGTATCATTAAGAGTACTTTCACTGCCCTAAAAATTCTGTGCTCTGCCTACTCCTCTAACCAGTGGCAACCACTTATCTTTTTGTTGATTCTATAATTCAACATTTTACAGAATGCAACAGAGTGGAATTATATTCTAGGTAGCCATTTCAGATTGGCTTCTTTCACTTAGTAATATACATTTAAGGTTCCTCTGTCTTTCACGGTTTGAGAACTCATTTATTTTTGTTTTTAGTAATATTCCATTCTCTGGAACTATCATAGTTCATCCATTCACTACAGAATGGTTTATCAATTGTAACAAATGTACCACTAAAATGCAAGATGTTAGCAATAAGGAAAATTTGGTGGGAAGAGTAAGGGTCTATAGAACTCCACAGTAGCACACTATTTTTCTATAAAGCTAAAATAGATGAAGCAGGAATTCAAGATGGCTACCATGTGGAAAACTGGACCTTCTCAGATACACAAAGTAGAAATGTAAACAAGGATCTACATCTTTCTTCCCACATGCTATTGCTCGCCAGAACCTCTAGAATCAACCTTTCTGTCAAACTAAAGACTGATGGTGGGAGTGGAGGTCCAAAGCCAGGATGTGGGGAGAAAGGAAATGTTAGCTACTGACCAAACCCTGAATGAGACCTTTAAAGTGCCTTTTACCATTCTTTGTTCTGAATTACCAATCTGCTCTTAAGATGAAATCAACTATGACTTGACAGAGCACTTAATTATTAGCAGAACTAGGGTGAGGGAAGGGGCACAAGTGGTAGTGTTCCTTTGAAGTACTGGAGATTGAACCCAGAGGCAGTCTACCACTGAGCTACATCCGCAGCCCCCCTTTTGTAATTTTGAAGCAGTTTTTCACAATCTTCCAGCCTCAGCTTCCAAAATGACTGATTACAGATACTACACTATCAAGTTCAGCCAACTGGCAGAATTTTCAATGTTCTCAAGTATATTTCTTTGTTCTCATGAACTCTGAACTAGAACTAATGCCAAGAGAAAATTGAGGTGGTACAAATAAGGTACCAAAATCACGAAGTCTGTTAGTGGAAGACTCAATATTCATATTCAGCAACTTAAGCTCAGTATAATCCTCATCTCTCTGAATCATGCCTCCTCTCTGATGTAGTTATGGATCTCAATAAAGGTCCATAAGCCTAAGAGAAATTGAGTATAGTTTTAAGGAAAATAGTAGAAACAGCTTTGAACAGGGTTCCTGAAAGGCAAGATCACAATCAACCATATTACCTCACTGTAAAATGCAACTGGTCAAGCACTCTATGAAGAAAAAAATATTATTAATATTTACTGACATTAATATTAATGTCAGTAAATTAATACGTAGACAAACAGGGACAGAATGATTTGCAGCTTATATTATAAAAGATTTAGAACTTTTCTTGCACATATTTGCTCTGTAAGAATCCAAAATAAAAGCCACAAAAACTTCTCAGGCAAAGAATAAATGAACAAAAGTAATAAGAATCACTCATTCCATCCCTTGCAAATGACCTCCATGATTCCTGACCCTGCTATCCACATCCATTGCATACCCTGAGCCCTAAGGACCCAGCAACACTGCAGTATTACTGGGCAGCAGCAGTCCTCCCCTCACCTGCCCGGCATGGTGCTCTATCTCTTCTGCTCTGCTCTGATACCAGTCCATAGCCTTCTCAACTGTAAGCTGGGCTGTCCTGAACCTCAGTAACTCAGGCTGCGCGGCATACAAAAATTCACTTTCATCTTGGATACTCGGCTCAACAACCACTCTGCAAATCACGAAAAGAACAATTAACAACTCATTGGAATGCTAGAAAAAAATATAATTTTATGAGCGAAAGAGGGAAATAGGTGACAAAGGGATTATGGGTCCTTATGTGTTTTTTCTTATGTATTTGCATACTTACAGGAAGAGACACTTTGGGAGAATTTATTTTCGTACAGTTTTTCCCAATTTTAAAAATCATAAAACACTTGTGCCACAAATCATAAGTATTAATAAAATCACCCTGGAAAGCAAACTGGTTAAATCAAAATCACCTGTGCTGGCCAGCCAGGCCTGGGTTAGGAAATTTCCCCAGACTACTTCAATTTGAGTTGGAATTACAAAATCTTGTTTTCATAAACATAAAATAACGCCTCATTTAGTTTGGGAATATACCTCTACTAGGCCCTGGCATGGTAGCAATGCACCATGGTGTGTGCCCAGTACAGACTACTCCGTAACATTCCCCACCAAATGAACAATAGTGAAAAATGAACAATACCTTAAAGGAACACACAGGGATAACATCATGAGGACCACAAATTATAAGGAGTTTTTATGAGGATGATCAAAGACAACTGCCTTCCATGGTTAAGGGACAAGACAAAAGTAACTAGACTCCCCAGATGGACCAGGAAAACACCATGTTCCTTTAGGGACATTCATTCATCTAAAGTGAGGTGGTAACACATGTGGTTGGTTATTGTGATTTTAAGGAAGTGAGCTTATATTGGCACCATTTGTCCTTATAGAACACATAATTTAAAGTTTACACATCAAAATAAACAAAATAGGTGAAGCACAGCATAATATTAAAGTGTTTTGCTAAATCTGTGTATGGCATTCTGCTCAGCAATGCCCAAAACAGACCAGAAGTTGGGAGGTTTTTCTCCTCCTGTTCCAAATAGTCAACAAGCCATCTGACAAAATTACTATTGAGAACTGTTCCACATAATTTTGGTCAATGTTGCCACCTCTTTTCTCTTTTACTACTATACTTCTATAGATAACATTAAAACTTCCTGAGGAATCCTTCAGATTTCTCAGAGCTATATCAACATTTGTGCATAGAACATATATCACTGATATCTGTCTTCTCATTTTTAAAGGTACTTTATTGTAAGCGCACTGTATTACTAACAAACTGGAGAAAATATTTTTCCCCAATACCTGGAAAATAATAAAATATCAAATATAATCCATAAAAAAGTTGAGGAAATGAGCTTATAAGTGTGCTACAGAACACGCAACACAACACAATTCCTCACTGAAAGCTGTGAAACCCTGGGCAAGTTACTTAGCTAATACTACCTTAGGATTCCTTTGCTTCTAAAATGTGGGGCTAATACTACTGCAAAATGTTGTAAAAACTCAAAGTAATTTAAGTAAATAGACAACACTGCCTGGCATGAACCAAATAGCTACTTGGTTTATTTATAGTTACTATTGGGGGGGGGGGGGGTTCCATCAGGTGTGGCACATGATTAGACACAAAGCACCTAAGTACCTGGGCATCTTAGGCACATACCCAAGATAAGCCACTGTGCTTGTAACTGGCACCACACTAAGTCTCACGCGTGGAATGATCCTTTACTTAACTAGCCTCCTATTTTCATTAGTATTCTTCCAGGGATTTTCCCCCCACACACAAAGCCACATCACTCCTCCAAGCAGTTTTTTAAATCTGCCCCTTTTCAGCAGGGAAAAATAGCCACCAGCAACTCAGAGTTCCTTTGATGCTTTTTTTTCAGTCCTTACCCATTTCCCTGTCAACACCATCTGAGAGGATTTAACTGCTGTCTCCTTCAGGAATCAGCTTCCCCTTCATTCCAGCAGCCATACAATCAGGATTCCTTTCATCTTTTCGGCTGCTCCTTTTTGGTCACCTTTGCTAGAATATCCTCTTTACCCAACATTAAATATTAGCACTTCCAAATGCTTAACCCAGCTCTCTTCTTACTGTGTACTCTCTCCAGGTCTCCCTGCAACTCTACAAATATAAATGACCACAGACGATTCAACTACCATATTTTACCTGCAACCCAGACGTCACTTAGAAGCTTTAAGATCTTCCTGCTGCTTGTTCCTAAATATTTTTCTGGCATTTCAAATGCAACAAAACTGAAAACTAAATCTGTGACATCCTCAGGTAATAGTCTTTTTACAACAGAAATCTGATAAAAAAAATAAGAACATTTCTTATTTTCAGTTCTTGAAGAGGGCCTTGCCTTTAGCCTTTCAGCACTCCCTCCTCACTGCCAAACATATCTCCACTGAGCTAATTCCTGCTTGTTCTCCAAATTCTTCAAGTCCCCACAGGGATTCTCTCTGACCTCCACCAAGGTTAAGGCTTCCCCTGGAATTGCCCACAATGCCCCGCCATGTCTTTCATAGTACTCTGCACTTCCACCTTGGGCACACCTTCGTGAAGACAGGGACTACACAGCCCTTTTCTTCCTTCAGAATCCCTGGACCTAACCAAAGACAGATACTAATTAACAGAAAAATGACCTGTACTACTCAAGATCTGTATCATCTTCCAAATCATCTTTTCATGGCTTCACATGTTTATAGTTTCTGGAGTTTCTTCCACTTAAGTGCTGTGGTTGGTCTAAGAAGAAATACCTTCATTCTTGGCATCTACTTGTTAGAATCACAAGATACAGGCTAAGGAAAACTGAGAAGAACCCAATGAATGGGTCCAGTCCTGGGCTTCCAGTGCTGCTCCATAAAAAGCATCATCTCAGAGAAGCTGGGAGGCTGGGTAGGGGAGGGGAAAGTCTTATTTAATTGGAGAGAATTTGTGCAGTACCATCATCTCACTTTCCTCACCATGAAAACCAACCTTCCACATTTTTTAATTTCTCTACCTTTCAATTTTTCATTACAATTAGTAAATAAAGAATTCTAGTTAAATATGGTAAATAAATAAAATGTTCCCATTTTATCCAAAAAATTCCACTGATAATAAATTCTTGGGTGGGGGCATGAATACACAAGAAACTGTTGTTCTGTTTTTTCCTGAACTTAACACCCACTGTACTCTCTCCACTCTTGATTGCTTGTATGTAGTCACTGCTACTTTTTTCTTCCAATTTCTAAAAGATCAAATTTTAAAATATAAAATATTTTGCAATGAGGGCTGGGGTTGCGACTCAGTAGTAGAGCGCTTGCCTAGCAAGTGTAAGGCACCGAGTTCAATCCTCAGCACAACATGAAGATGTTTTGTCCACCTATAACAAAAATATTTTAAAAAATATTTTGCAGTGATATTTCAATTACATTACAACATATCATCCCTCTAAGACCTGATTCTTGAAGCCACCCCTTATCCCCTTTTACCCCCAACTGGGCACAATGTCATCCAGGGCCTTGCTTTTGTATATATTAAAGTCCAGTTTAGAATCCAGTGGTGTTTTCTTCTCATTTCACTCCCTAATTTTAATAAAAGAAACCTTAGAATGGTTTCCTGAAGCAAGGTATATATGTGACAAATTTCATGAACTATACATAAAATCAATCAAATATGAAAGCAGTTAACTGGATATTGAAATCCATATAAGATAGATTCTTCAAAAGTTTCAAAAGGATTCCAATTGTCTTAAAGCTTCTTGTATTTTTCTGGATGTTTGAGGTCCTTCTGAGCCCCAATTCCTTCCATGTAGTCTCTTTAGAACAATGTATCCCTGATATTCTTGAAGGTTATAATGCTGTGCTTCAATGTAATAAGCATTTCAATCTGAATATACACAACCTTCAACTCTAAATATAGAACTGAATTATTTCTTATAATTTTATCTACTTTATTATCTATTTGTTTTTAAAAGCCTGTAACTTTAACAGAGGTTTGTTTTTAATGCATCCTTCTCTTATATTCTAGCTCTGTACTCCTTTTCATTCTAGTATCTACGAAATCTCCTGGATTTAATTTTCCAATTCTTTAAGTTTTGTATACCAACAACCATTCGTTTAATGTCCCAAGTTCTCTTTAAGCCTTTGTTCCCATTTTATACAACTATTTATCTAATAAATATAATCTTATCTCCCAGGGAATATTATAATTTTTGAAGTTTCCTTCTGTCAACATGGTGCATTTCTTTCAGTTCTACTTTCTGTGTGTTTTCCTCAGTTAATTTGTTCTACCTGCCTGCCTATCTTTAGATGTCCAGGAAGCTCTGTGAGTATGGCAAGAACTGCTTATTTGCTATATCCTTATAATGCCCTAACCTTTGGAGACAATGCCTTAGATTTAGAGCCCTATTCCAGAGGCTACTCCACTTCTGTAGAAAGGAATTCTCCAAACTTCTTGGGGATTATTCCTACATCTGAGAAGAGGGAGTAGGAAGGAAACTTAGAGTTCCAGCATTCAGGAGATATATAAATTTCTGGATTTTGAAACCCATATCTTCATTCCCACCTATACTGTACCTGGTATCCAGGAATCTGGAGGCTTTCCAGCTAACTAGAGGTCCTCTGGTCTCACGTACGGAAAATATGGAAGGAGAGACAATGAAGAACTATTTGCCCAATTTTGGGGAGTGGGGAATAAAGGAATTCAAATGTTTCTCATATGGACTTTCACTCCCATATCATATCTCCCATCCCTTTCTGCAATACTTATATCTCCACATCCTGAGGTTTTTTCCCCCAAGATCAATCTTATAAAAATAAATATTAAAACTAAATGAAAAACCAAAGGTACATGTATGTATGTGTGTATATATACATACACTTTAACTGAGAAAAAATGTTTACCTGAAAAATTAGAAGAACAGCTAAAGAGTTGTAATAAAACCATTTCACAATCCCTTTGTAACATTTAATATCTTCTCATTGAAAAGTTTCAACATAACAAAAAACAACAAACTGTTGATTTGGTTTTGTCTTTCCCTTTAACTTTACTCAAATGCTCCAAATCAGGGCGCACCATCAAGAAGTGATCATACATCACTTTTTCACAGGGCCATCTATTCACCCATCCCACAAAGAAATGCAGACGCCTGGTGTGGGCTCATACTGACCTGCACTCCAATTCTTCGCACCAGTCTTTAGCTCGGTGTTTATGTTCATGCCAAGGAACGATCATCAAGGAATCACCACTGAAACTTAAAAATAAGAAAGCACATATACACACAGTATTTAAAATACACACCATCTAGCTTCATAAGGAATATGACTAGCTTCTCAAGAAATATAAAACCAAAAGGTGTCTCTGTAAACTTAACCATCAAGATTTCCATTTATAGTTTTTTTTTTAAAAAGAGAATTTTTTTAATATTTATTTTCTAGTTTTCGGCGGACACAACATCGTTGTATGTGGTGCTGAGGATCGAACCCGGGCCGCACGCATGCCAGGCGAGCGCGCTACCGCTTGAGCCACATCCCCAGCCCCCCATTTATAGTATTTTAAGTGGCATATGATACACATTGTATGCAATATATACGTGGGAAATACCATACTACTACTTCCTCTTTGATTTTAAGTTTCAAAAAGAAAAGGAAAAATTATGAACAAAAAAATGGCAAATAATTAAAAGAATGGTATAGATACATGTCCATTCATACATTCTAAAATTCTTGAAGAGCTTGTACTGCATACTCTTCATATCAACATAAAAGGTTCCCTACCCCAAAAGCCTGCAATATAGATCAGTGCTATCCCAACTGAACTCCCAGTGATCATAGAAATGGTCTTGTGTCATCCAACACAGTATATCTATTGGCACTTGAAATACAGCTCCAGATACTAAAAAACAGAATTAAGTAATTCTATTTAATTTTAATTCACTTAAACTTAAGTAGCCACACACGGTTACTGGCTATCATATTGAATAGCACAGACAGGCAGCAGCAAGAGTGGAGAAATTATTCTCCAATTATTCTCTAAACATCACTAGAAGATGACATAAAAGAAAACCTAAGAGACAAAGAAATTCTGACTGTTTGGGATGACTAATTTAAAAGGAAATGGGAAATAAACAGTAGGGTAGTGGAGCAATTTGATACAAATCGAAAAAAAAAATTATCCTTCAACAAGTTATGCAGTTTTTAGCACAAGAGTTTCAAAGAAAGGTGTTTTCACCATTATTGCTAAGGTCCCTTTTACTTTTAACACCCACAAATCAGTAAAAACTACTGAATTCTTCTGAGGAAAGACAGAACTTTTAAAAAACAAACTTCAACTACCTTACCGTCATAGCTCAATAAAACATTTTCTCTTATTTGAGTAACAATAGGGGCATTTTCCTAAAATTTATCATAGCCTCAGAAAAAAGAATTGCACTTTCTCCTATTAGGTGATGGCATAAGCTTTGCACAAGAAACACTTCATAAACATCTGAAAATTATGTTCATAAAGAAATTGATCTTCAAGTGAAAAGTAATAGGAAATAACTGGAGAGTTGTGAAGTGGATGAGTCTGGGAAGGTGCAGTGAGCACTCGTTAATAGCATCACTCTTGCTTTATTACTGGAGCAAATTATACAAAGTCCAGCTTCCTCAGTAGACATGTAAGATAAGAAGTTTATTATATGGTTTAATAAAAACACAGCTTTTCAGCAAGGCCATGCTTTCTAGCAAATATGTACCAGACATACTCTAAAAGCTTGAGTTCATATTTCTGAGTCAGATGATTTAGATGAATAACCTAATGATAGATTTTCATCAGCCACTACATAAAAATTTTTTATTTTCATGTCATCAATAATTAATACTTTATCACAAACCACTAAAATGTAAAATAAAAAGGGTCACGTTTGAACATAATGATGACGACAATGCTCACTCTTCCAACATAATGTTAGAGCAATGAATTGAGAGTGAGGGGGGAAATGAACCTAGCAAGCTATTATGCCTTTTCTAATTAAAGCAGACACGGTTCCTTAAGCTAACAAAAGGTTTTCTAAAGGAATTTCACAAAACTGTCACACACTGACATTTCTATTTTCTATATAAAGTACATATGAGATAGAACATCTATTATTACTAAGATGATTAGTAATAGTAGGGGACCCTCAGGAAAATAATATTTATTTGAAACTTGGAATCTAGAAAAAACTTTCGCTATCTTCACTGAACAAAAATGGATAAAATAACTATTTACAAAAATACATTAAAATCAAGTTCTGCTCAGAGACCAACTGTGAAAGGTAGACCCAGTGAGTACTTTGCTGCACTTTCAAGGACCGGCACCAACTATCCTGTGTCTAATGTGCTAACAGAACTGCTACTATTATTTTGTCTGCAGTGAAAACCAGCAACAATACTTATCCTTATCTTCGTCCAGTCCTGCCAACCTAATGTGGATGACATTAACTTCCTCATACTACAGTGAAATACTGTCCATCCTCATGAAGCTAACGAATGACAGTCTGTTTCAAACACACTAGATAGCTAGAATCCAAAGCTTACACTTTTCAGTAGCATATTATCCTGCCTCTAAAAAGGATGTAAGGGCTATAATCTAGCTCTCAAGTACCACTCCCCTATTTTATACATGGTAGGAACCACTCAAATTTAAGCACAGCAGCCTTTTCCCAATTTTATACAACCATGTGTATATCTCTTTACATGTGTAATTAAGATCATTTAATCTAAGATATGTAATACACTTTTATGAAACTAACTTCTACCCCATTCCTCTTAATCTTAGATCTGATGATCAATGTTATAAAAATGAAAACATTGTGCTATTTTCTAACAAATGGTTCCATGAAACCAATTTTAAGAGTCTAAAGTGCTTGCTTAAAAAGTATCAAAACTTCTTTATTTTCCTTCAAATCACAGAATTTAAGAAATAATCAAGAGCCAGGCATGATGTGGCATGTCTGTATAACCCAGTGATTCAGGAGACTGAGGCAGGAAAATTGCAAATTCAATACCAGCTGGGAAACTTAGCAAGATTCTGTCTCAAAGATTAAAAAGGGATGGGGGTGGCTCGGGTTGTGGCTCAGCAGTAGAGCACTCGCCCAGCACAAGTTAGGCCCCGAGTTTGATCCTCAGTACCACATAAAAATAAATAAGAGTGAGAAAAAAGGGGGGGATGGGGAATAGAACCCCTGAGGGGTTCAATCCCCAGTACCCCCCACTACAGAGACAGAAAAAAAATTCTTAAAGAGCAAATTTTTGTTTTTATTGTCAATTGTTATATTCTTAGTATCTAAAATAGTGCCTGCTCTTCAACAGACTCTAAAAACAATACATGTTGATTGACTTAAATAATCGACAACAAAATTTTTAAACTGATCATGAGCATCAATCAAGACTGGAGTATGACAATGAAAGGGAACAGTTTGTTCATAAGAACCAGATATGCCAAGGAGGTGTGCTTCTATAGCAGGGAATCTATAGATTTAGGAATGATCATAAGGATGCTTTCCTAAGACATTATCAAACTGATGGAAGGGCAAGCTCTATAGGTTGAGTATCCCTTATCCAAAACACTTGAGACTGAAGTATTTGATCACTAAGTTCTGCAGATTTTAAATTTTTTTTTTTTTTTTTTTTAACACAAGAATTATCAGGTAAGCATCCAAAAAATTTTACATTTTGAAGTACATCCAGTTTCAGATATTAGATTACAAAATTACAGACGTAAAGCCCATACTGATGGATACCTCATTGTACTTCAATTTTAAAAAAAGAAACTTAAGAATATACATTTCAGGCTCTCAGTTGTAGAGTGCTTGCATAGCACATAAGAGGCAGTGGGTTCAATCCTCGGCAGCACATAAAAATAAAGTATAAGTCTTATGTCCATCTACAACTAAAAAAACTAATATACATTTCTCTGAAACTCAACATTCTTCATACTTCAAAATAATTGGTTCTAACATTGCATATGCAAAAATACCCAAATTTTAGTTATACTTTCATACAGAATGATAGAATGCTTAATTCAGAGTAAACCTTTTCACTAATTCTGTTCAGACCTAAAATATAAATCACATAAGTCAATTACTAGACAATTCCAATCCAAATAAACCTAGAAATCATACTGCAACTCTCACAGAACTACAGAAAGTTTGGTTATTTGCAAAACATACAGTATGAATCCAAAGTTCCCAGAACACCCAAAACTTCATATACATATACTTCGTTTCATCTCAATCTTCTATTTTCTACTTAGTGCCAAAATTTAATTATATCATGCCCACCCACCCCCCCAAAAAAGAATTACATAGTAAACTGAAATTATCTTTTTACAATAGCTACTTTTGTTTAATTTTAGAATTCTTCATATTAGAAATGCTGCTCATTGTTCTATTCTGAAAATAACTGTTGGTTTCATTTGAAGGTAACATTTATCTGAGAAATGTAACAAGTTCTGTTACATTCAACAATACCCTCCCAATGATTTCTCACACTAAATGTTATTTGAAGGAAAATTTATCAAAAAATAAACTTCCCAGAAGCTCTGTCCTATGCTTTGGAAACAAAAGACTAAGTAGACAATTGCCACCTTTTATACATTAGTTTTAAGATCGAGTTATATTTCTATTATTTAACAAAGAATAAAATGTTCCGGTAAATTCAGCACACAAAAAGTAACAATAATTTGGGCCTATGTGTGTAACTGCACTACAGTTGCCGTTGCTGGACAAGTTGAACGAATCTGAAACTCGATGGAAAAACCAAAGAGCTGCTGATCTACCCTAGTGCCAAGATGGAAGAAAGCTGCCCAATGACATCCTTCATGGTGTTCTTCTACATCAATGAGGTTCAGTTTCATTACTTATTAACTTACAAAACAGCAGAAGTAGCAATTATTGAGAGAAGGAGGGGAGCAATGCTCTATAATTTTGATAATCTGCTTCCCATTACCAACTTAATCTCTGGGACACAGCTGCCTCATCTATGTAGTAAATACTATAAAAGTATCTGCCCCAATAAAAACAAGACAAAAGCAAATATTTCCTCAGATTCTAATTCATAATAATTAAGAGTATGCTCTTAATAATGTAATCCTGATGTCAGAACTGTGGTTCTACCCTGCATGGCTTGATGAAATTATTTAACCAGCCTGTGCCTTAATTTCCTACTAAAATAGCAGTAGTAACAGGATAGGAAAGGTTACATTAGTACATATAAAAACCTTAAAATACCACTTAGCATACACTAAATATTCAATGTCAACAAAGAAGTATCTTTTCATAAGTAGCAAGTAAGACACACATGACTGTTAACATCTCAAGATGTACTTTATGATAAATAACACATTAATAATTTCAAAAGATGGTGATTTTCACAAATATCTAAAAATTACAATAAACTCTGATCCAATCCTGAGTAAAATGACACCAATATATTATCAGTAATTAGAAAATATAAGTTGATTTATGAGGTAGAAATGGCAATTTCCAAAAGATATTGTCTCCCTCCTAAATGCTCAAAAACAAGTTTAAAAACAAGTTTTTAACCATGATTGAAGTATGGGGGCAGGAGATATAGCTCAGTTGGCAGAGTACTTGCCTAGCATACACAAGGCCCTGGGTTCAATCCCCAGCAACACACACACACACACACACACACACACACGGAGAGAGAGAGACAGAACTAGTTTTAAAAAGCATTAAAGTTTAAGGAAAAGGCACAAACTCCAGGGAGTAGTGGCCACAGAATCTCCCAGAAAAAGTCAGTAAAATAACTGACAGATTTTTTTTTTTATAAAAGATGATTAACGTCAATACAACAAGGGACAACATATGAGAAGTCACTAAAATGAAAACTGGCCCCATCCACCATTACTCCCACCTTCATCTTAGAGCAATGACTCTAATTTTGAACAAGAGACACAGAAAGTCCTCAAAATATAAAAGGATGCCCATGCTTATTATAAGCAAAACTATTAGAGGAAAAAAAAAAAAAGATGTACTCAAACCCCATTCAGCAGCCTTTCACTTTAGCAATAAGCTACCAAAAAACATAAATAAGCTACAATGACCAAAGAAAAGTCTCCCAAACAATGTACTCATGCTTATATTTAGCATCTAGTGTAAGGCATGTAAGACATTCATAAACGTGTGTTTTATTTTTGTAATGACACTCATTTGTAATATTTAACCAATGGAAAACAGGGGCTTAACTTAAAAGTGTTGAATTACAACTTTAATTTATGGTATTTATTATTTCATTCAATGAGGGAGAATACACATTATATGTGATTATGTTCCTTTCAAAGATCTGAGATCTAAGAGTCAACTAAGGATTGATGAAGACCATCGTCATACAGGGAGGCAATTTTCCAGTAGGGAGGGATGTAAGAGATCAGTAAATTTCATTTCCTATCCTGTTACTCAGACCAACACAGAACCAATGGAGAGAATAATAGTGAGGCCCCTTATTTAAGATTATTGAGGGGAAAAAAAAAAAACTTCCAGGACCAAAAAAAAAAAAAAAAATTACATCTAAAATTTATCAACTACAGAACTACTGCAATGTACCAAAATATTCATGAACTGTATCAGTGTACATTAACCATGACCCTATGTGGGTTTGTATGGCTAATGGAATTTGAACAAAAGGATTAGAGAAGAATATTTTTATATCCTTTTCATTCATATAACCAAAAAATGGAATTACAGCTATGCAGACCACAAGTTATAGGAAGACTGTGTTTACTGTAACCTATTAAAATATATGCATATTCTCACCTCTAAGACCTATGCTGAATAAGCATTTTACACACTATGAAGCTATCCAACTTTGTCCAGCCTAATATTTATATAGCACTTATGACAATGAACACAAATATAAATCATTAATTATAGGTATAAACTCAGAAGCCTTGAGACACAATATTATCTTTCTTTACAGTAAATGTAGGCACAGAAACACCAAACTACTTGTCCAAAGTCACACAGCTAATAAGATGCAGATAGAATTTGAGCCTAGGAAATCTATCCCAGAGTCTATCCTGAATCATCCTGACATCCTACCTATCTGTATTCCACCTTTTCTTTTAATTCCATCTTTCTTTCAAGCCATCCACAGAATTCCAGCTTCCTACAGATGATTCTACAACCATTCAGATTACTTTCTTTTTCTACATTCTTACTCCTTTCATCTGGACAACTTATGTGGCATTTTACTCTTTTGTAGTTTTATAATTCAAAGGTGGTATTCTCCATTTTCCTGGAGTTCTTAACTATTATTTCATCAATTTCCTAGCCTATATTTTTGTCTCCCCACTGAAAGTAAATATGCTTTCTGGTAAATACCTGTTTGCAACCATCGCAAATCCTGGTAATATTATAGACATAGTAATAATATGTGAATGACAATTTTAACTTATATGTAAGTTTAATTTATACATTTAGTGATTAGTTATTACATGGTTTATACAAATAAGTGTGTAGTTTTATTAACGATGAAATGTTAGTCTATATAAATGTTTAATTTGTGGTTGAGACTTAATACCTCAACTACAAATACTCCATAAGATACATACTAGAATTATAGATTTGTAGATATGTAACCCACATAAGTTCAAAAATTACCATTATTGAATGATTACAAGAATGATCAGTAGGAATAGATCTACTGATATACTCTTAATTCTACAATAGGTGGTCTCAAAAGAACTAGAAAGATAAAATTAAAATCAAGCTGCACAAATTTACCAGTCCATATAAATGTCAGTTTACAGAGACCACTACATAGCTAAAACCACTGGATTACATATAGCACTTTCAAAAATATTTATCTCACTGCTATTTTATTTGTATAATAAGGGTACTTTATACTCAACATATAAGACATAGGAGATCCTTAGTGATTCAACCAACTTAGTTTCCTTAAGAAAATAATCATTGCACTCTTCTAACTTTTAAAGAGTTCTCCAATGATAAAAAATAGATACTTCAGAAAACAATGGCAACAGAAAATAACATGGATACAAAATACTCAAAAATAGAAGCACATAATGACAACATTGTAACACTATTTAAATGGATATAAAGGTAATATGACTCATGATATACATTATCATAATATTCATTTTCACTGTGCCAATCAAACATACTGTTCATTAGAAGAAAAAAATCCGAAACTTCTAATGTTCTGGACATGCTTACCAGACTTCCTTTCATGTTATTAACCTTGTATGTGTTTCTTGGATGCTGTCATCACACTGTATTATAATTATTTATGTGTCTTGCTCCTTTACTAGACTATAAGATCCTTCAAAGCTTTGTTTGTATCCTTGATGCAATACCCACCATTCATTAAAACCTCACTATAAATATTTAACAAAAGAATGAACAGACTGAAGACTAGATGGAAGAATAAAAAAAAAAAATGCCCCTAAGCCATAGGATTATTGATAGTTCATGATCAATATGCTTTCCTTGCAGCTAAAGAGTTAATCTATTTAAGGTTTTTTCAAACTTTTCTAATTTAAAATTTAAGATTTCTAGAATTGACTCCCTTATCTTACACTCGGGCCATCAGCAACAACCCAGTACTCTGAAAGGTCTGTATATGAGCATACACGAGCACTGAGACATGGAATGTCCTAAGCTGTTAATAAGCAGAGTAGACAGTTTGTTTTCTCTGAGATGTTGCTGTACGAGTTCGTTTACAGCCTCACTAATGAATTATCAGAGTCTTAGTCAAACTGTACTGTAGACTGCCACCTTGAAAAAATTAAGGTCCAGGAAATGAGGGTGAGGTTTTGGTGTCATTCCCACAAACGTGGCTAGAAAGACAGTGGTCTAGGTACTTTCAGTACAAGTACTTCCAACATATCCCTATTGTTGATGAAGTTCACAGAGACTGGAGACAGATGGGAGCAAAAAAAAAAAAAAGTAGTAGTAAATAGAACTCATAGTATTATGTAAATTTAAATTACACAACATTTATTTGCTCATCACACCTTTAAACTGTTAAACGTTTAACAGAAATGCAGATCTTATACTTAAGGAACAAAAATAGGAAAATAAATACTACTATGTAAGTTAGTGTAGGAGACAAAGTGGTATTAGTGTTCAAAGAAAAATACTTTTAGAGGCAGAATGAAATACAAAGGTACAAAAAAGAACTAAAGATATGTATGCTTATCTCTTTGAGAACCCATCCATTAAGATCCATGAGAGTTCACACATACTGTATACCCTCCAAGATGCGTGTGGCTGACAACCTGTGATGGTGGCAATTCAAAAACAGCACATCTCTACTCAATACACTGCAGTTTTGCCAGTTTGTTGTTAGTAGCAACAGAAAATTCTGTGTATCAAAATAGACTGAATGTTACAACTGCCAGAACACAAAATCAGTGAAACAGTACACGAAGTGGTATGCAAATTGACCCTGGAATAAAAACAAGTGCCAGGTAATCCACAAGAAAAGATCTTCTTTCACCTGCGTAGAAATGCAGATTTTTCAGACTAAGGAAAAGCATTAACCTGTTCCAAATTCAGAGCGCACAGAGAAGTGAAACTTAGGCACACAGAGAAAAGTGGCTGGTGAAACTTCTAGTTTGATTACATCAGTCAACACATTATGGAAAAGGATAAAGTATGCTCCATAACAGGGATAGAGACTCACCCTTTAGATAAAACAAAGCTAAAGGAAACAGATGAACAAAAGAAATATCAGCTCAGAAAAGCTAAATTAAAACACTAAAACAGAACTTCTGTTTTAAGCCAAAATAGAGCATGAAGCAACAGAACACCAATAAACCTCTTGGAAAAAACACACACACACACACACACACCCACCCCAAATACATCAAACACCAACACACCAGGCAGTGCAGGGTAATGACAACTAAGGGAAAGTGAGTTCTACAATACTCCAACTCCAGATCACCACCCAAACAGAGGCCACAGACCACAGGACAAAAAGCAGGGAGCAGATCCATACAGAGCCAGGCAATCCTTCTGAGTTGAGGAGACAGGGTTTGAAACTCAGCAAGCCAAAGCAGCTAATAATCCATAGATAACAGGGCATAGAAGAAAGATTCTGCACTATGAAAGCAAACTCTGAAGATCCTCCAAAGTCTGTGAGCAAGTCATGTACTCAAAAGCTCTGATCAGCCCACACCTGTGAATATGTAAAGAACCAAGCAAAAGGAACAGAAGGAACTGTAGCTTTCACACAAAGTCAGAAATAGCCTGAGTTCCCACCAGTCAGAATGGAAAAATAATAATTTACAGGGTATCAGTATGTAGAGGAGCATCACCTCAGCCTTGACTGAAGGCTATTCTGTTCCCACACAGCAAACCTAAAAAGCAAGCCTCAAAAGGATCATGTCCAAGCAACTTAGCTGTACCCCAGAAGAAAGCCTCAATACACATGTATCACCCACCCCAGTCATATTAAATTCACGATGTCAGCCAATGAATCAAAAATTGCCAGGAATGTACAAACTAAAAAGCTTCTCCTCAGCAAAAGAAACAATCACTGAGGTTAAGTAGAGAGACCACAGCTTGGGAACAAATTTTTACCATTTGCACATCAGAGTACTAATCTCTAGGGTATATAAAGAACTCAAAAAGCTAAGCACCAAAAAAATAGTCCAATCAATAAATGGGCCAAGGACCTGAACAGACATTTCCCAGAAGATGATATACAATCAATCAACAAATATATGAAAAAATGTTCATCTTTGCTAGCAATTAGAGAAATGCAAATCAAACCTACTCCAGTCAGAATGGCAGCTATTATGAAGACAAACAACAGTAAGCGTTGGTGAGGATGTGGGGAGAAAGGCACACTCATACATTGCTGGTAGGACTGCAAATTGGTGCAGCCAATATGGAAAGTAGCATTGAGATTCCTCGGAAAACTGGGAATTTAACCACCTTTTGAACCCAGCTATCCTATTCCACCGCCTGTACCCAAAGGACTTAAAAACGGCATACTACAGGGACAGAGCCACATCAATATTATAGCAGCACAATTCACAACAGCTAAACTGTGGAACCAACCTAGATGCCCTTCAATTGATAAATGGATAAAGAAAATGTGGTATACATACAATGGAATATTACTCACCAAAAAGAGAATAAAATCATAGCATTTGCAGGTAAATGAATGGAGTTGGAGAATATAATGCTAAGTGAAGTTAGCCAATCCCAAAAACAAATGCCAAATGTTTTCTCTGGTAGAAGGAGACCGATTCATAGTGGAATTCGGAGGGGGAGCGTGGGAGGAATAAACTCTAGAAAGAGCAAAGGGGTGGGAGGGGGATAGAAAAGACAGTTGAATGAGATGGACATCATTACCCTAAGTACATGTATGAAGACATGAACGGTATGAAAATACTTGGTATACAACCAGAGGTATGAAAAATTGTGCTCTAAATGTGTAATATTAACTGTAATGCATTTTGCTCTCATATATAATAAATATATATTTATCCTAATTTATTTTGAAAAAATTGCCAGGAATGCAAAGACAGACAAAATAATGGCCCATTACCATAAGAAAATTTGTTTTTTGAAACAAATCAAGAAACACCATGAATGACATAAGCAGTAGCATAGAAAATAAATATATCCAGATCTACCAGGAATCAAAAACATCAGAAATGAAAAATATATTAAGATTAAATACACAAACAGCTATAAACAGCCATCAACAGCAGACACTGAAAGAAAGACTAATGTAGAAACTACCCAAAATAAAACACAGGGTAAGAATGACTGGGACAATTGAGCTGTGACATAAGATCAAGCAGCCAACACACATACAATTAGGGTCTGGAGGAGGCGGGATGGTATGTATTATTGGAAACAGAAGAGAGGGAAGGGAAAAAATAAATAGTATAAATAAGTTTCCTAAATTTGGTGAAATGTATAACCCCAGAAATTCAAGGAACTCCATAACCAAAAATTAGAACATGCAGAAAGCAACACTAAGAGACAGCATAATAAAATGGCTCAAAACCAATTATAAGTAAAATCTTAGAAGTACACAAATAAAATAAGACGAGAGAGAATAAAAGTAACAGATCTTTCATCAAAAGCAATGTGATCCAGGAGACAATGGGGTGACCCTTCTGATGCTCTGAAAGAATAAAACTAGCAAAGACAAAGTAATGGGGATTCAATGGAGCAAACTGTGGTATGTGCATTTATGAAATATGTCAAAATCAACTATTTATGACTACAACGCACTAATATTAAAATTGGCAGCATATTAGTCTATACTTAACATATCTTTCAAAACAGACAAAATACAGACTTCTTCAGACATAAAAACAAAGATGATTGCTCACCAGATCAGCCCTGTAGCAAAGTTAAAGAAAACCTTTCATGCAGAAAGAAATACCAGAAAAACATGAACTTCACAAGGCAATGGAGGGAAATGAAGAGCACTGGAAATGGTAAATGTGTAAATATAAAATACATTTTTAATTTAAAATTAATCATTAAAACAAAAATAAAATTTATAGTGGCATTCATCACACACATCAGACAATAAGTAGTTCAAAAGCCAGAAGGAAAGCTAAGTCCTTTAGGAATGTCTTACTTTATAAGTACTATTATTTGAAAGTGGTCTTTAAGAGTAGACTTTGCTTTCAGAGTTTAGGTATAACAGTCTTCAAAAACCACTTTAGTGTTTAACAGAGAAAACTAACATTGTTATGGAATAGCAGTTCTCTAGGATGAGGTGACCAAAAGCAGAAAACAGAGGGATGCTGGTAATACCATTTAATTGTCTTCACTGTGTGAAGATGTGTCAAGTTGTACATTTTCCTGTATCTGTAGTTCAATGAAAGTTAAACTTAAAAAAAAAACACTTGACTATTTAAAATAAGGCTTTATTCTATAGTTTTATCAGTAATCTGGAATGTCAGATCTCTTGCCAGCAAAGGGGCACTGACCCAGATTTAAAAAAAAAAAAAAAAAAATCAAACCCTCAAAGACATCAGGAAGAAATAATTCATCTATTAAGAGTTGCTAAGACAATATTTGCAATGGGTAATTTACAAACAACAGATTTATTTTTAGAGTTCTGGATTCTGAGAAGTCTAAGAAGCAGGTGGGCTTGGTGTCTCGTGAAAGGGCCAGTCTCCATTTAAGATGCCCCTTACTGCTGTGTCCTCTAGAGGGAGAAACACTTCATCCTCATATTATGGAAGGGAAGGAAAGGCAAGAAGGTACTGTCTTCAATCTCGAGTTTCTAGCAGGGCACAAATCCCATCCGTGAGGGCAGAGCCCTCAACTGAATCACTTCCCAAAGGCCACATCTCATGCTGTTGTACTGGAGATTGCATTTCAATGTGCATTTGGGACATGGCACCATCATTCAAACCATAGTCATTCCCCATTTTTCAGTTCTTTTTATTCCATCTTTTTGCAAGCCTATTTAATACACCTAAAACTAAAAGGAATCTATAAAATGATATTCCCATCAATATCTACAAAAGAAATATTGCGGCTACTGCCCTAACAATATCCTCTATTTTAACTACCATTGATATTTATTGAACATCACACTTGAATCATAAAAAAGATTTCACGGAAGTATGTGGCCAGCAACTCTCAGAACCGAATCACATGCCCACATTTCTAACTACAAGCCAGTGCTCGTTCCAGGATACCATACTATCAATTCTCCTCAAATATATGTCTACACATGTCAAGTAATTCCAATATTTATGTATGCCCTGGGTGTTTTAATAGTTTTATGTACATTATCCAAACTTTTGGGATCAAATGAAAGGGGAACAAATGGAGTTAAAACATTTCTTAAAATATTGCATATATTTTTCTACACAACAGCAATTTAATTTTTAATACCATTTTTCTTATTACAATCCTTAAACAAGCTTGCGAATATCAAAAATTGGAAAAAGTGTCTCCCAGGGTTATTTGTATGTTAATTAAACATAGTCTGATAAAGATACTTGCTGTTACAGACAAGTAATTACATATTAATGAAATCTTTAATGGCAAAGACTGATCAAAAAGAATTATGGGGACTATGTTGCTGCAGCAATTCAGCCATTCAGAATATGTTGTTGCTTACTTAAAGGTTATATGTTCTAAAATTATTGGTCAAGATACTTAAGTTTAGAAGAAAACTGAATAAAAGGAAGATCTTATTTCCATGAAGAGTATCATTTGTATCACTCAGTATTGCTGCATCTGGTAACAGCCTGATTTAAAGGAAATACATCAATGGGGCGGGGGGGGGGGGGGAGGCCAAAGTTGCGGGGAAGTGCCTCCTCATAACTTTTTGAATGAAAGCAGTAACTTCAAACTGTACTAAACTACATTAAAAACACTTGATAGGGCTAGGGCAGGGGCTGTAGCTCAGGGGTAGAGCAATTGCCTCACATATGGATGGCACTGGATTTGATCCTCAGCACCACATAAAAATAAAGATTATGTCCATGTACAACTTCAAAAACAAATTAAGTTAGAAAAAACATTGACAAGCACTATATCCATACTAAACAGAATGTGGTAAGTATTAAAATAACTCTACATTTCAGAACATATTTTACTAATGCCTTTCAAATGTTTTGCCCCAACAGCAAAATAATCCCTTTACTGCATATTTCAGGATATGCTGTAAGAGCTACATGTGAAAGACGAAATGAGGCTGTAAACTAAAGAGGCAAATGTTCTATACTCAATCCTGAAATGTTTGACTAAAAGGGAAAAACAAATTAATCAATATACCTTCGTTTCTTTGGCCTTCATCAGAGTTCCAGACACTTAATAATATCAACACACTTTCAAGCCCCAGAAAAATTACTTTCTAATAGATTAGTGTAATTTCTGATAAAGGAGACAGAAACTAAGTCCATTTTTCCTTTAAATTGATAAGACAGAATTAATTTAGTCAAAATCTAAAGTGTCACCATGCCAGGAGTTGTGAAAACCAACTACCCAAACCACTAGCCCCAGTCCCTGGTTCTGAAGGTTGACTATAAAGCAGGTCTTTCCCTTTTTTGGATTCCAAAACTGATACACGCCATTTTGTAAAAAGTGGTCTGTGTACTCTATCGATGATCACCTCCAAAACAAAATACAAAGCCACATTATTCTTTGATCATAGCAACTCAAAAACAAACTATACAAATGGGAATTAAATTTTTATTAGGTAACAAATTTGACTTAAATTTTATAAGAGAAATTCTTATGTTTCCCTTGAGACTGACAACCAAAAAGTAAGAAGTGAATACAATAGTCTAATCCTTCTATAATTATTTCATTATTCAGCCTATAATTGAGGTGATACCTCATTTCAAAAACAAAATTAGGGTGAGAATACTCAAAAATTGCTTTTAAAGTTTTCAAGGAATAAGTATTGATGAACAGGACTAGGCTACATAAAACCATGAATAAAGAGATTTGTATTTAATTTTTGGAAATCCTCTGTACTAACTCAATCTCAACCAGTGAATTGGAAACATCTGTACCCTTGTCAATCAACAATATAATTATCAACCATTATTACAGTCATGCACTATATCCACAGCACTTTATTAGGAGATACACATCTCATTACAAAAAAAAACTGCCACAAGATATGACAACCTGTATAGACAAAATATTCTCCATACTGATCTCCAGAAGTTTTAGTTTTGGGTGAGTGACAGTAACTATCAGTAAGGACAAAATTATGCAAAACTTCACACCCAATGATACTTCCCAGGGGCCCTGAATTTTCTGTTGCATTACGTGGGACAGAATGCGCAAAAGGGGCAAAGGCCCAAGCAAAGCAAGAATGATTTATGATTAACAAGAAAATGCCAGAGACAAATGCAGTTCAAGTCAGCACAGCACAATGAGGGCCTAGTTCTGCAGGTGAAAGGGAACTGGCTTATCATGCAATGTACCATACTGTTTTTGCAAGGTTGTTCTGAAAAAGTGGTTTTTATGTTCCAGGAAAAGAGCAGCTTCTGAATATCTGGACTAGTATACTCCGACATGAGCTTAGGATGGCATCCTATGTGACCTAAGCCAGTGCTGACAGAATTTTCACACTGTCACTATTTTTAGCTTTGATGATCTTATAAGTTACCATGGAACTAAAGCACAGAAAATAATTAGTGCTGACTCCACAGATAACTCATAAAGGAAAATGGAAACTTCTAAAATACACTCACAATTCACTGAGTTATAGTCCATCTAGATGTTACAGCATATTTTTCATCTTTCAATCACCAAATAATCTAACAAGTTTATTTATAAGCAA
Organism: Callospermophilus lateralis; assembly: GCF_048772815.1. NCBI lineage: Eukaryota > Metazoa > Chordata > Mammalia > Rodentia > Sciuridae > Callospermophilus > Callospermophilus lateralis. Next base: position 10,641,250 of record NC_135318.1, read on the forward strand.
ATACATTGCAAAGTTCCGAGAGTACGTTTTTGGGGATGATGTTAAGAATATAATTATTCTTAACTCTATTCTATTTCCATTTAAGTTTGTCACTTGCACTATAAATTCTGCAATAATCCCAAATACACAAAATACAATTCAGTCTTTTCCTATTGGTTCTGGAGATAATCCAGGAATATATCATAGTGAGTAATAATTCTTATCTAGTAAATATCTAAGAACCAAAGAATTGTACTATCAACATACATAGATCAACAGAGTTTATTTCCACACATTAAAAATAAATGAAGTCTACGGGCCGAGGTTGTGGCTCAGCGGTAGAGCACTTGCCTCGCACGTGTGAGACCCTGGGTTCCATCCTCAGCACCACATAAAAAAATAAACCAAGTGAAATAAAGGTGCTGTGTCCAACTACAACTAAAAAATAAATATTAAAAAATTTAAAAAAAATAAAGTCTATATACAATGTTGTAGTATCTTGGAGTGCATTTTCAAACAGAAAAAGACATTAGTCTAAAAAAAATACTGGTGAATTCCAATAAACCTTTGGTGAGTTCATCTCTTCTGTTTTTAAAATGGAAATTTGCTCCCACAAACTGATACATTAGGTAACTTAAGTGTAACAGATTTCACGTTTACACATGCACAACTGCATCCCCAGGAAGCATCCCATGAACACTGGACCCAGCTAAAGCAAGCCAGATCAGACTCCCCCACATCCACCAGCTAGCTCAGTGAAGTGATCCCATCCACATCTTGTGTTAAAACTTTCCATCAGATTTCTGTCGCCCTCCTGGCTCCCACTTTCCAACTCACAAAGCACAACTCTTCTGATACCTACTTCCACAATAAGATGCCCTTCACATGTTTTTCAAGGTAAAGGTCCATATTTGCACATTTATTTCTTAACTATTAAGTGTGTAAAAACTATGTTAACATTTTTGTGCACTAGGACAAAGTTAAGAAGCTAACAAAGTGCCACTAGCCCCATTTCCTTAATATTCCGTGTAGTTTTTACTGAATGATTCCACACAGTGCAATATTTAGAAATGCATGCACCACATTATTGCAGAACTGACCATATGTGGTAGTCTATATTTGACCAATGTGTTATGACTAAAGGAATGGGAAACTAGGTGAAGAGTACCATTTTTCCCACAACAATGTGTTTTATATATTGTTTTATTTGTTTTAATTAGTTATACATGACAGTAAAATGCATTTATGTACTCTGATATATATAGATGGGATATAATTTCTTATTTTTCTGAGTGTATATTGTTGCAGAATCACATTGGTCATGCAGTCATGTACATACAGTAAATGGTTGGGAGTTGGAGAATAAGACAATCCAACAAAACCAAAGGCCAAATATTTCCTCTAGTATGTGGATGCTAATTCACAATAAGGAGGGGGTACTAGGGAAGAATAGCGTTACCTTAGATTAGGTAGAGGGAAGTGACAGGAGGGGAAGGGAGGGGATATGGGGAGTGGAAAGATAGAATGAAAGTAACTTTTGTAAATGTAAAATCATTCCAATAAAAAGTCTAAAACAATAAATATACAAACTATATAAGTATATGAGACCAAACTTTAGTACAAAATTCTGTGTTATAATAACTGCTAACAATTCAATACCATTTACTTTATATAAACCACTGCAAACAGTGCTTGGTATTAATTCTTTAATCATTCTTACAACACTGGAGTAAGAGCTATAATCATACCCATGTTACAATGAAAAGACAGTGGTACAGTTGAGAAACTAACCCCAAATCATGACTCTAGGCAGGTAGTAGGTGCCCTTACCACTATGCTACATTATTTCCACAAACAAATACAATTTAAAAAAAAAAAAAAAAAAAAAAAAACCACTGTATTCATCATACTGGAAAGATTTCACTCAAAAAGAAGGCTAAAATGAAAAAAAAAACTATAAACTAAAAAGCTATAAACATTGATATGGCTATGTCACTAGAGTATGCCAATTTTAAGTTCTTTAGGAATAGACCAAGGAGTGGGGTAGCTGAATCAAATGGTGGTTCCATTCCAAGTTTTCTAAGGAATCTCCACACTACTTTCCAAAGTGGTTGCAGCCATCTGCAATTCCCACCAGCAATGTACCTTTTCCCCACATCCTCTCCAATACTTATTATTGCTTGTGTTCTTGTTAACGGCCACTCTGACTGGTGTGAGATGAAATCTTAGTGTAATTTTGATTTGCATTTCTCCAATCACTGAAGATGTTAAACACTTTTTCCACATATTTGTTGATCGTTTGTGTATCTTCTGAGAAGTGTCTGTTCAGTTCCTTAGCCCATTTATTATTTTTTTGTATTAGGTTTATTGAGTTCTTCATATATCCTGGAGATTAACATTCTGATGCACTTGTGATAAAAATTTGCTCCCATACTTTAGGCTCTCTCTTCACCTCAATAATTATCTCCTTTGCCGAGAAGCTTTTCAGTTTGACTCAATCACATTTATTGATTTTATTTCTTGCACTTTAAGCCCCCAACTTCCTTAACAAGACTCCTAATCTGACATGAAGATTTGGGCCTACCAAAAACCTAACCTGAAATGTGCAATCAGCACAAAAAAAAATTATGATTTTCCACTTTTTATAATCTTTATTACCATGATCGAGGGCACTAACAAAAAATAAGAAATATCACCTTTTTTACTTTAAAGGGGCAAACTAAAATATAAAGTGTAAACATTTTATAACAATGATTAAGAATTGGTACCTTTTCACTAATGATGAAAAATGTTATTCAAGGTTTTACAAAAGTTGGTCACATTTCAATGTCAAATACACAAGAAACAAAAAGTGACATTATAATACACAGAATAACACATACCATAGAAATCTCCCAGCCATCGTATCGACACAGTTTAGATCAAAATTGATCAAACTTTGGTTAGATGTCAAAGTACATGTTTTGCCAATGGAATCTCCAAACAGAACAACAGGTCAATTGCTGACATAACCCACTACTGGTTTCCAAATTTTTTATATAGCTTGAACTCTAAAATTTGAATTCTATCTACCATTCTGTGTACTGAATTTGTCTTAAGTGACTCATTCATTCAAAACCTACTGAGTTATTACTTCATACCAGGCACTGAGACTAAAGATGTTCATGGATTTTATATTCATTCATTCACAACTATTTACTGTACAACTGCAAAGTTTCAGGTGCTGTTCTGAGAGTACTAGGGAACAAAAAAATGCTTATCCTACTGAAGGAGACATTATAGAAAGGAAAACAGACAATAAGCAAAACAAACCAAATTAGTAATGTATGTTAGAAAACAAAAAGATATCAAAGAGAAGGATTTAAAGTGAGGGTAAAATTTTAAGCAAAAGAAAGCCAAGGAAAATCATATAAAGTAGAAAAGACAACCCTACAACATGTTAGGTGTAAATGATATGAAGAGAAAATATGGGGAAAATGTGATGGTGAAGTGAAAGCTGAGAGAAAACAGTGAAGGCCTTTTTGAAGAGGTGGCCTTGAGAGGTGAATGTAGTAAGAGATCCAGTGACATGAGGATATGGGAGAAGGTCATACCAAATCAAAAACCCCTTGGCAGAAGCAAATGTGGCATATTTAGGAAGCAGCAAGAGACCAGAGTGGTGGGAGTGGAGAGAGCTGGGGCTGTGCACAATCTTCCTGATAGCCACTCTGAATTTGGGCAGGTATACACTTAAAAGTGTAATGACTTACTTCAAATCAATTCCACATTATAATTGCAAAGTGTAAATGGAGGGAATGAAGGGAAAAAAAGTGGGATGAAGCCTAAGTGGTACCACTGAGTAATGCAGACTTCCACAAGAAAATCAGGGCGTATACACAGAAAGTTCAACGGCCATTCAAGGCAGTGGATAAGAAATTTCTACTGATTTATAAAGTATCCCTGATAACTCATGCTGATTAGAAACAGTTTTACTCATTTTGAAATCCCTCCCACAGTGCTAGGCCCACGTGAGGTACTCAGCAAATGGCGAGTGGTTATGTGTAGAAAAGTATTTGTGTGCCAATGTGTCAAACATTATGTTCATCAGACCTCACAGTTGTAAATGACTCAGAAAATGAATAACAAGTATCCAAAGAAGAATCCTCAAAAAAAAATCTCTAGACATATATTATTGATCTTTATGTCCCTTAGGGCAAGATTCTAAATGGAGAAAAGAACTTGGCAGTGGATTAAACAGAAATTGCACCTTCAGGTCAGTAGAACCTCGATAAGTACCTCTTATGTTAAGACTTCTCCCACGTTAGCAGGCATATTATCCGCAGCACACCCTTTAGCCTCTTTCTTAAATGGCACAAGGACCTACCTGTCCCATCAGTAAACACTGTGAAGTACTTGCTACCCAAGAACCATCCCATGCCCCTGGGTATCCAGAAATTAGGAAGGATGGTCTCTGTCTTTAGAATTAGGTTGATGTTCATTATAAGGGGAACCAAAGGGAGAAGGACAGAAAATGAAAAACCAAGTAAAAATTTTTGTACTATGAAGAATTAGAAGGATATAGGGAAAAGAATAATTTATAAAAAAATCACACAGAAGCAGTTATGCCTGAAGTCTAAGCATGGTTTTGCATTTAGTAAGTTAAATTGTAATAGAGTAGACATATTACCATTAAACCTATTGTTCTTTGCCACTTAACACTGTGAAAGACTTTCTGGAGAAACAAAAATTAACCAAAACAATCTGTATGTTTCTCAGTAGTTAAAAACAAATATAACTCAAGAACTTATATACAATCAGTCTCTTCGAAGTTTTTTTTAAATCTCGTATCCCAAAATAATGATGCAAAATAGCTTTAATACCAGGGCATGGGAAGCAGGGAGGAACGGGGCAAGACCAGGGAGTGATACTGGCCACATATTATATTGCGCGCAAATACAAATATGTAACAACAAATCCCATCATTATGGACAACTATAATATACCCATTAAAAATGTGGGGAGAAAAAAGGCTGGGGATGTATCTCAATGGTATAGTACCGCTGGTTTCAATCCCCAGTATGGGTTGGGGAGAGGGGGGGACCTTAATCTTCCAGTTACCCTCTGCTGAAATATAACTGAAGTCTTTATTGTAATTTAAATTAGTCCTCCAGTTAACATAAAGGACCCCCAAGGCATTCAAAGGTAATACAGCACTGGACATTGTGCAATTATTCTGCAAGCCAACTTTCAGGTTAAAATCATAAGTTTAAGCAATCACTAGAAAACAGTAACATTAAGTGCATTACATCTAAAAAGAAAATGTAATGGTATATGCACACATCAACATTACCTTTTAAAACAACATTAAGGAATAGTAGCCCTTTTTCCTAAAAATTTACAGCAAAAATAAGTCATCTCCAATCAAATTTATTTTGCAGAGGTAGAGAACAGAATTACATTCTAACTTATAAACACATTTAGAAAATACATTTACAATTCACTATACATATTTAAAAGTTGAAAATTATCAAAGTATCTCAATGTTTTTCTTCACTTTTACCTGAACAAAGATTTGCCTTTTAGTAATAAGAAAAATGCAAATAAGTAATTTTAAACATTCTTAGAGCCTGGTGACCTACAACTTTTAAAGCACAGATTAAAATCTAGGATATACCTATGTTGATTTTAACATGGTTCCAAGCCTCTATAAATCTCAGGAAAAACAAAATTATCTCGAGAACAGGTATAAGTAAGATGTGCCAAATGACTCTGCATATGCCGATCAACACCCAAGCCTAAAAATATTATATTTGATGAAGGGAGCAAGGGAAGCCAGATGATCCCCAACTTATGCAACATCCCTTAATATTGTAAGTTTCCAGTAGCTAGAGTTAATAACAATGATTTCAATGAGAACTATCAAAATCCTTCAGAGTGTTATAGTTTACAAGCAAATTTCGTATGTATCAATTCATCTATTACTAAAAAGAATGCTAGAGTAAGCCAGACAAGAACTGTTGACTCATTTTAAAGATAAATAAATTCAAAATCAGAAAAGATAAATCATGCATTTGATTTAGTGAGCCAGCTGACTACACGTTAAAGACCTCACAAATGGACATGTCCTGTTACTCTCCATTTGCCTTCTACCTCTATTCAGAACTGACCTAGCAAGGTATGCTCTGAACACCTCTTGTCCCTTGTGCCATTTGACCGGGAGCTAACATCACTAAACTGTACACTACTCACTTCAATCTCAAGATGCTGGCCTCCAGAAGAACATGAGGTGATAATATTAGAATGTAATATCTACATAGGCTTACAGTCTGTCACATGCCAAAATCCGATTATCAAATAAACTGACTTGAATTGTAATACGGAACATTAGTCTGGTAGTAACATGGTATTTCATATTTGTCCTTGTCTCTGGGAATTTCAAACGGAGACAAGGTTGTTGAGCAAAGCAGGATACAGATAGTCCTGGGTCCCTAATACTGTTAGAACTACAGGTTCAGTTTCTAAAATAGACAACTATTTCAAATTGATATTGTTATCCTAAAATTGTTTTTAAACAGTACATATTGTGAACATGGCAGTAAACCATGACTTTTAAAATTTTGTATTGAGTTCAAGTGGTCCTGTTATACTTTCAAGATTTAAAAATAAGTTGAACTTACTTTTATCACCAGAAAAAAAGGTTTAAATAGATTACATTTTTTTTTTTTTAATTCAAGGTCTTCAGCATGAAACAAAAAATTGTTATTTAGAGAGAAGGTAAAATTCGGTTTATAGAGTCACATACCAAGCTTCAGGCAGCAAAACAGAGTATTCATGTGGAGAAGTTGTTTCTGGAAAGTTGGAGAGAATTGCAAGGCGATGAGGAAGAAGGTCAGAGCCATGATAAGTAAATAGAATTTCTAATGCTTGGACATTGCTTTCCTGTATAAAAGGAAAGAGGTGAGTTTCTAACATGAGAATCTTAGAAATAAAGCAGTGATTTTCTATGACATTCAAAAATTTTTTTTATGCAATTCTGAAAGTTCTTTGAAATACTGCTGAATTTTCCCTAACTTGTATCATGTTTCTCAATTTAATGGTACAAAAATGATTTTTAAATTTCTGAAGAAAATTTTTTTAAATGTAGCTATGTTCTCTTCATTCATATTACAACAGAACAGAAAATGTAATGGTATATGCACACATCAACATTAACTGCACAGCTTCAATATTTACAGAGTGTTAATAGCCACAATTATTTACCAAAAAAAAAAAATTACCCGAGCATAAGTTCTTGCTGAGAGAACAATATTTTGGCTTCTGAACTTCTTAAAGAACTCAGCATCATATCTCTGTCCAGACGCATGAGGCACTCCCAGGATTTCCTGAAGGGAAACAATCATCTAATTAAATAAATAAGGCCTGAACTAATTAATTTAACTGTCAACTGTTAAATAAAGTGCTATATCTGTATCCTCGTCTTTGTTTTGAAAACGGCCATATTTGTAAATGCAGTAATTTTTTCAAATCCAGAAGTGAAATAGTGAAAATTTAATTACAGTAGGACAACCAAAACCAACTACCTGCTAAGAATAAGCGAGTTATACAGTCTGTACATTATAAGCACCCATCACCCATCTACATAATAATTAAATCAATCTAAAGTTCTTAAGAGTGACCTATGTTACATGCAGATTGTAAATTGTAAATGCAGAATGAATAGGCTCAGAGTGTCTACTATATGCTAGTGGTACTGTGATAGGCACTGGTAACTCACTGAACGATGTACTTTCCCTTCCCTCCATGTAGTTTGAAATCCAGCACAGAAGTGAATCAACTGTTCACAAAACATCTTTATTTTTTAAAAACATTTATGAGGTACCTAGGAACATTGAATATGAAGTAGATATATGAGAATTGCTACTAATTTTGTCAGAAGTAACAGCAGCCTTGTGGTTTTTTTTTAAGACCTAATGATTTAGATATTCATACTGAAGTACAGATAAAATGATAGAATTTCTGTGATTTGCTTTAAAGTGAAAGAAAAGGCAGGAGTGTAAAGGTGGAAAATAAAAGACAAGATTGGCAAACAGCTGAAACTGAGAATGAATACATCAGAGTTCATAGTACTGTTTACTGACATGTTTGAAGTAGTTTGTAATAAAAAGCTAAAAAGAAAACTAATAAAACTCAACACGACTAAACTCAAATAGATACTCAGTGTTCTTCAACGTTGCTACATTTCCCTAAGAAGTTTCCTACTGTTAAGAACTTTTTCACATTTTCTGATCCTCTCGACTGTGACATTCTATTCCCCAGCCCCCTACTCTCAGCTAACAACCTTGCTTTTCTTAATTGACTATTAGATGGGTGGTCCCTAATTTTCCAACCCACCAAAGCTGCAAATCTGCCTGCATCTATACCAATAGAATTTTCCTTCCTTCCACTACAGCAGAAAGAAATTTATTTTCATACCTAAAACAGTCTCCAAACTCCACTGATGCTCAGAATCCCATTCTCTTCCACTATTAACTAAGTATTCCTTTTTCTTCCACTCAATAAATTCCCTTTCACTCTTCCACTGTGCATTCCCATTAGCATGCAACCAATACTACTTCTTCCTTCTACTACAAAAACGACCCTTATTGGGGCTGGGGATGTAGCTCAAGCGGTAGCGCGCTCGCCTGGCATGCGTGAGGCCCGGGTTCGATCCTCAGCACCACATACAAAGATGTTGTGTCCGCTAAAAACTAAAAAATAATTTAAAAATTCTCCCTCAAAAAAGAATTAAAAAAAAAAAACGACCCTTACACATACCTAGCCACCACCACCTTCACCATTTTCTCTGGCCCAGTCTTTTTCTCAATAACACTTCTTGAAAGAGCTGCCCACATCCAGACTCCACTTCCCCACTGAACCTCTAAGAAAAATTCAATTTGATTCCTTAAATAGAATAAGTCAACAATTCTAACCATATTTCCCACCTTTGTTCTGTGCCACCCCAATCTCCACATCCTACGCTGACCATCAAATGTTCTCAAGAGCATGTCATCTTCTTCCATGCCAACATGCCTTTATCTAACACTGATTATTAGCATAGCCTGCTCAACAGAAAAGTTCTTGCTTCCTAGTTATTTGGACAAACTGATAACCTTCTCTAAGCTTCTATAAAATTCAGAGGATAGTAGAAACTGCCTCAAAAAACTGTTGACAAACAATCTTGAATAAGTACATGAGATAACAGCTGACAGTCCTTAATAAACGTGCTGGTATTTCTTGATGTCTTCTTGCCCACTGGGTCTTCCTAGTGTGCTTCCTCATCAATTCTTCATAACTTTATCATCACTTAATGCCTATAAGAAAACTATTCTTTATTCATCTCTCCACCTCCAGAAACAGCACAATATCTGGCATACAGTAAGCACACAGGTAAAATTTAGATGAATTTTTTTTATCCATATATCATTTTTAAAAAGCATGTCCTATGATGAAAATGCAAAGCCTATCTCTTATACTAACAGGTTAATCATTATACCTGAAGATTTTAATTCATTCCAAGTCATCTACATTTCAAAAGCTTAGGTTTTTAAAAAAAAAAAAAAAAAAAAAAAAAAAAAAACACCAGGGACTTAAATACTTTAAATGGACTGTCACATGGGAAATAGCCATTCAAAAACCAAAGAGTAACAAAAGAGGCCTGGGAGTGTAGCTGAACGGTAGAGCACTTGCCTGGCAGATGTGAAGCTCAGGGTTCAATCCCAAGCACCACAAATGGTGATGATGATGATGATGATGATGATGATGATGATGATGAAAGAAAATTAACTGGATAGTCAAGCTCTGAACTTTTTGGGGGGAGTAAGGGGATAACCCGGGATTGAACCCAGGGACTTACCCACTGAGTCACACCCCTGGCATTTTTTTTTTTCCTCCTAACAGAATCTTTCCAACTTGCTAAGTCTGGCTTTGGAACTTATGATCCCCCTGCCTCAGCCTACTGAGTCACTTGTATTACAAGTATGCATGCACTACAGTATGCAGCTAAACATTTTACATATTTTTTAAAGATATTTATATACTTAGCCTTAGTTTACATGCTTGGATTTCTATAGTATGGAATGTGCTTATAATACATTACCTCAAAATATTCCAGAACTCAAACGTTGTAAAACAATTAGGGCAGTATGACCATCTGACAGTAAAACTAATTGTATTTAAATATAAAATTTTCAGGAATTCTTCATAACTTGTTTGCATTAAGTGGTATACTCATTACCAATGTTTTGTAATATCCATGAAATTAGCCCTCTTAAGTGTCCTGTTTAAAAGCATTTTAACTATACTAGCAAGGTGGGGGAATCAAGTGCTTCTGGGTTCATTTATACACAGTCACAAGTACAAAAAGGCTTCCGTTATTCTTGGGATGGGCACCATATTAGCAGACATGACACTTACTGAGCACCTACTACTGTGTCAGTGTCATGACCGATATGCCTACACAGTAGGGAGGCAAGTCACAGACTAAGGAAATAACTTCCATGTGAAGCCAAACTTCGATAGTTGGAAATAGTTTAAAACCTGAATAACTTCAGCTATAAAGGTCATTTAATAAAGCAATGTAAACTATCTTTTTACTGAAATGTGGCCAATTTCCACTTTTACCTTTAAGAGTTTCTGAATTGTTCTAATAGTTCAGGGTACTACTGAAATCCCCAACATGGGGCCATCTGTACTTACATCTCTGAAGACTTGAATACGAAACATACTATTTTTAATAACTTGGATCAACCAACTAAATTCGACCCAACAAATCATAATACTGATCTTAAAATTATTTAAACTCAGTAAAAACTGAAAATTGGTACTGAGAACAGCTAAGTGTCATTAACATAAAATAAGAAATATAAAATATAAAAAAAGAACTGTAAATCTACAAGACTTAGATGCACTGAAATGGCTATACCTTTCATATTCCCTAACAAAATAACTTCTGGCCTTTCATAATCTTGAATTTTTACCAAAACAAGTTATGAGAGAATTTGCTTCTGTAAGAAATTAATTTTTCCCATATAAACAGTTTTAAGACAAGAATATCAGTGGCAGATCAAATTCACATAATTGGACTGAAATTATTCCTTACCTCATATGTTACAAGTCGATCCAGGTAAGTTAATAATTTCAGTCTACAACGGCAAAGTTCTTTTTGTTCCAGCGTCAACCTGTATTGAATAACTATATTAGGCCATTTATATTTACATAGAAGTACATTTCTCTAGGAGTTAAAATAGAACAAAAATGAATAATATTCCACTGAACCCAAAGCTCTTGGAACAGTGTACTAAATAAAGCACAAGGGTAAAACAATATTAGACACATTTAAGTTGTTGAAATAATTATCACAAGTAAAAAAATATATACTGAAATCATTAGTTATTTTACAGAGGTTACCGAATGAATAGTAATGAATCATTACTTTGAGAAGTTCACTAATTTAAGTAGTTCTCGTCTCTTCTTGAGCTCTTTTTCCTTTTTATTCTTGGCAGGCTGTTCATCCAGTGGTGAAAGATCCTCATAGGAGATACTGTCAATGTCTACTTCACCAGGTAATGTAAATCTGCAAGATAAAAAAAAAAAATTTTGAATCCTTTTTCAGTTTTTTTTTTAACTTAAAAGCTATTTTTTACTATTTTAGCTGAATTATTAACTTCCACAGAAAAACAATTTTTTAATTTTTGCCATTGTAATGCAGGTGATCCACTCATATCCATAAAATAGAAAAATAATGATTAATATGCACAGAAATGCTAAGTTCAAGAAAATGAAAACTGTTTAGGAAAACATGTAGTATTATATTCACCTAATGAAAAACAGCCCATGTAGAAAATGCTGCCTAGAGTTTATAAATTGACTCACTTCCATTTATGATCTTAAAATGATTAACAAATGGTATCATTTAAATTATTCCCTCTTCAGATATATCATCATTTATATCTCGAAAGAAGTCCCAAGTGTCTGATGAGCAATGACCCCTGTCAAGTAACTTTATTACTATTATTATTGACATTTGAACGATGCTTCAAAGTTCAAGAAGTGCTTTCACAAGATATATAATTTAACCAGTGAAAGTAGTTCTGTAAAGGAGGTATCATCCTACAGGTTAGGAAAGAGAAGTTAAGACTCCCAAGATTGTTCAACTGACAAGGAAGCCAACTTAGGTTTGTGCCAAAAGCCCCAGCCTAGCAAGGGCCAGCATTCAATAAATGTTTCTAGAATGGCTATTTCCTCAAATCAAGCCATTACATGCTAACACTTAACATAGGAACATTAGCCATGACCTAATGTAAGAAAGCATTGATCAAAGACAACTGCCTGGATATAGAAGAATTTCAAGTTTACCTGGCCCAGTGTCTCAGCTTAGAAGTTTTCACCAAGTCACCTTTGTTTTGAATTCAGATTTTACTGTAACCAACCTGCCATTATCTGCTCCTTTCCCTATTGCTAGCAGAGCCTCCAGATCTGTGCCTTTCAATCCATACTGAAGCAGTTCTTTTGCAGCATCCACATTATCAGGCACTCGCTCCAAACACTCATGGAGAACCCAGGATCGCTTCTTTATTTTACTCTAGGTAGAAAACACAAAACAAGGATAAAGAATGCATGGCATCTTATAGCACCTGACAACTGCCTTCTAGAATTATAAAGCTCGATGTGAAGTGGTATAATTATTTAACAACTGGTCCATAGGTAGCTAGCTGCTCAAGAAACTCAAACTGTTCATTCTCTAATGTTGATTCCAACTGGATAAAGAGCATGTGATTCCAACTGCTTTTGCGTCTAATGAGCCTCAAAGAGACAAAAAGCTCTATTTTCATATCTGCAGCCTACACATCAGTCTAAGCCACCAAAATACAACATCTGGGACACTATAGGAGTTCTCTGCTCCTAGCAGGGTTTCCTACACCATTCCCCTCCTACTCCAGTCCTCTTTTACACCATCTGCCTCTGCAATCCCCACAGTTAAAAATCCACAACAGTTTTTCACTACCTAAAGAGAAGAGCCTGAGTCACCACAAGGTTTCAACATCCTCCCAAATCAACACATCTTTTCACCTGTATTTCTTCATGTTCACTACCTCAAATAGCATCTCCAACAAACGGAGTGAATTCATTTACCCATGAAATGGTTACTGAATGGGACATGAGGATACGACAGTGAATTAGATTGGGTCACTGTCCTCATGCTTGTTCCAAGTTGCTCATACCAATACCATTTGTCCTCTTACAAATGCCTTTCTCTTTTGAGACTCCCAAATTCCTGTACAAAATATCTTTACTATACAAGGCCTTTCTTCTACTCCTGCTGAACGTACCATGATCACTACCTTCTCCAAGCTTCTACAGTTCGATCTCATGTATACTTAAGCAAAAGGTTCGTCTCTGGGAAGACAATCAGCTCAACAGCCACAGCCACACTTGGGCACCTCCCCATGGTCACCAGTATATTATTTCTACTCTTAACTGTCTATTTAAAATTAAATACATCCCCAATTAAAAATTTACTTCTGTTGTCTCTTATCATCTTAGCTCCTTTATAGTGACCCAAACTGTTCTTTATGATGTTTCAAAAAGAAAGCAAGTAGGTGTACATGCATTCATGAGTCCACTTGGACTAAGGCATAAAAAAGATAAGGTAGACTTGGTGTCCTAATTTGCTAAAGCAAATGGTAAGCAACTTTGTCTTCATTTTTCCATCAGCTCTCATGCTCCCTTGTCTGAGATATTACTTGTATTAACAGTTAACGATCCTGTTTGGTTGAAGCATCAACACCTCCCAACATTTTCAGATCATATTTTTATTTTTAATAACTCAAAGTACAATAAACTTCTAAGGAAAACAATCACCATTAAATTTGCCCAACATTTCCTAGGGTCTTCCTAAGGGCAAAGAGGTTTTCCTATCTAAATGTCAGATCAGAATGTCAGGATTTCAACTACTTCCTGAATTTTGAGTAATACATTCAACTCATAGCAAAACATATAGGCTTGCTATGAGTTGAATGTATTACTCCAAATTCAGATACTGAACATATGACTATATGGATCAGTAATCCCCCTGTGATTATTTACAAAGGTCGTTCAGGGGTAACTAGGTCAATAAGAGTAGGGCCCTCATAATATAATTGATGCCCACGTAAGAGACTAGGCATGAGCTTGCTTCCTCTCTCATGTGCTCTCGGCCATGTAGGGACATAGCAAGAAGGAATTCATCAACAAATCAGAGAAGGGCCTCACCAAGAACTAAACTATCACTTTCCCCGTGAACTTTCAACCTCCAGAACTGAGAAATGAATTTTGTTTTAAACCACCCACGTCTATGGTACTTGTGTTACAGCAACCCATGCTAAGGCTAACTGTGGCTACATAACAATTTTAATGTGAGAAACCTATAGAAGGAAAGATAGTTGTGGGATATAAGTAAAAAGAGGAATATTTAGTAAGTTTGGTATGTCAGTTACCTATTTATTATCTCTCAACTCAAAACTTCCCCTTCAAGCAGGTGCAGTGATAGCATTTTTCATTTGCTGCTTGACACGGTATATTAAGCTTTGTCAACAGGAGTACTAAAGGGCCACAATAAAGGAAAAACTCTAGTTTCAAGAACTTATGTTCTGGTTCTTGGCAGTCAGCAAGGCCTGAGATGAGGTGGGGAATAGAGTGATACCTCCTTCTCTACCTTTCCTCCCGCCATTACAACTGTCCACCGAGTATCAGTGGCACTCCCATGAACCAATTTTTTCCCAGTGAATCTCCCAGGAAGCGGAACAGAAAGATTCCCAGACTGAGCCCACCTTACAGGAGTAGGAGTTTTCCTGGCCAGTCCCAGGTTAAGGCCTCCTCTTTATCTACCAACTTCAAGCTGTGTGCAGCTGCAGGGGAGCATCCTAAGCAGGAGGCTTCTAGTATCAGGAATTTTCTGAAACAACCTTAGCTCACTGGCACCCTGGAAATAGAGATGGATATCGAAGCTGGCGGTCTAACTGCCAACCAGGGTCACTGGAGAGCAGCCCTAGCCCGACACAACCCAGAGAACTTTTCCATCCAGTGTGCTGCAACCAATCCTTGTCTAACAGTATCCAAATCCCAGCCTAGGGGAAGAGGCCTTTCTTCCAAGCGCATTCCCTCCATGGGCATGTTCCTTCAGCCCAAGGGTATTCCATGGAATTCTCTTCACTCCTTTACAGTTAATCTCTGTTGACTACAAAAATTCTCCTAATTGAAACTTCTGCTGTGGTTCCTGAGTAGACCCTGACTAACGTGAGTGAAGAAAGGTAGCTGATGCAGTGAAGAAAAGATCAGGTCTTTGTTCAAAGATCTTTACCATCACAATTCAGTTACAGAGGCAACAGATCCTGATGAGAGAATTTTTCCACTTCATCACCTATAGAAAAGTCAGCAACATAAAGTACCCTAAAATAAAACCTATAACCAGAAGAATATTCCATGAACATGAATTTACCACATTACCAAAATATTTTAACATACCAAATAATTCTGAATTGAAGCAATGTTGACTGCTGACTTCCTCCACTGCCTCTGATACACGAGATCAGTATCCAGGCCGTAGGTGTGAGCCAGAGACAAGGCTTCCTCATACTCTTCACTTTCAATCTTTTAGCAAAGAAAGAGAAATGGTGGGAACATTAATAGTGCAGAACTATCCACAGGTCACTATGATTAGAGAATGGATGAGAATAACGTATTGATCTAATACAGCATGGCATGCCATTTTGTGCACTGTGCCACCGGAAGCTCACTGACATTTAGACAAGATAAATTTAGTATTCTTACAACACTTTAACAAAGATGATCAAGAGCACTTGCTTATAGAATCAAACAATGGCAAAACCAGAACCAGAATACTAAAGCCCAATTCCTGCTCCAGGGATACAGCCACAGCACTGACAAATGGCACAAATAACTCCAAGGTGTGTATGCAGGGTCTGTCACGTGGGCTTCCCATCAAAATCCCTGGCTGGGAAGTGGTCTGCCTTGTTTCCCTCAATCTCTTTAGCTTGTAAGCCAAAAACCAAGTAGTTGGCTGGTTCACTAGTGACTATTTGTTAACCATCCTCTGTACCATCATCTTCTATCCCACTAAAATGGGGATAAGGGGAGAGCTAGAAGCACATTTGTAATCCCATAAACTCCAGAGGCTGAGGCAGTAGATCACAAATTTGAGGCTAGCCTCAGCAACTTAATGAGGACCTGTCTCAAAATGAAAAGGCACTGAGCTCAGTGGTGCATGCCTATAACACCAGTGGTTTGGGAGGCCAAGGCAGGAGGATTGAGAATTCAAAGCCAGCCTCAGCAACTAAGGAAGGCACTAAGCAACTCCATGAGACCCTGTCTGTAAATACAATATAAAAACGGCTCAGTGGTAAAGTGCCCATGGGTTCAATCCCCAGCACCCAAAAATAAGATAAAACTGATAATTCTAAACTGTCAATGATCTAACACCCCCATCTTTAAATTTCTTCCTTTATTGAAAAGTTTCCTTTTTTTCCTGGGGCGGGGGGGGGGGGTGGAGTTTGATTCCTTCATCCTTTGGTAGAAAAAGGATATTCTCACCTTTCTCTGATAAAGCTCCTCTGGAGTTGTAGAGCGCAAACTGACAAGACGGTAGTTCTTGGTAATGGTCCGTGGGCGTTTCCGCGGAGGTGCAAATCGCTCCATTTCAGTCACCAAGTAAAGACCCTGTTTTATGTACCCAAAGTAGCGAGCCTTGGCCGATGTTTCATGATCAGAGTCAGAATCCTCTCCCCCCTCATCATCTTCTCCAGCCCTCATCTCCAAACGAGATCGTTTGGGGGCAAGTTTAATCTCACACTGAATTGAAAAATAAAGTATGAAATTAATACTGAGGAACTAAACAACCTTTCAGAATTAATGAAAAACAAAATTTTCAACTTTACTCTGGCTTGATTCATTATTATGATTCAAAATGGAACCCAAAGGACTCCAACAACAAGCATATACATCAATTTCTGAAGAAACATACATGGACATTATCAGATCCAAATCTCCAAAACCAAGGGCTATTTTAGTGACAGATCATAATACAGTCTTATAAATATATGCCTAATTATTTTAGAGAAAGAACTTGAGAATGAATTGCTTTTACTTTTGATATTCCTGTACTTGCTATGGACAAAATAGATGACAATATTTTACATCTATTTAGAGAATGAACATTAAGGTATCTATTTGCTTTATCAAAAATAAGCTCTCTCCCTGCCCCTTTTAAAAAGTCTAACAGCTTAACAAAGTTCCCTATCTGAAAGCCTGGTTATTAAAGATAACCTTCATTTCAGGCTTAACAGAGCTGGCTTATATTAAGCTATTCTCTTTAAAGAACATCTTTAAACTCAGTAACAAACTTGGGAACAAAAAACATTTGCCAGTCTGAACTAAAATGATAGCCACTGAAGACTGTTCCTGTAAAAAGACTTGAAATAACAATTTTATATGACCAAAATGTAACTCTCAAAAGCTATCCTCTATTTTCAAGTCTTTTGTCATGGTAAACAAGGTTGTTTTTTTGTTTTGTTTTGTTTTACTAAAAGAACCAAAAATTTTAAGTTAACACATTTCAAAGAAACAAGTTAAATACCTAAATGATAGTTTATCCCATTCTAAGATAACTAATGTAGAAAAAAATTTGTCATTTCAGTGAAGAAAGGCTTTGAAGAAGGCATAATGACCACAAGTTTTCTATCATGATGCAATTTCTTTTTATTAACTGAACTTCAATATTGTATCTTATATCTGAGGCTACTCAGATTTTGTTTTTAAATACAAGATTAGATCATGGGACAACAAAAATTAAGCTCAATATTTAGATTTTTGGTGAAATGCACGTTTACTCTTAAAGAGGAAAGTCTTACCTCCAAACTTAAAAATCCCCCATCATGGGCAGCAGTGACTTGAGGTGATGGCTCAAACCATTCACAAGACTTGCCCAGTAAATTCTTTAAGGTTTTCACTGAAGACACAGTTAGAGCACCAGAGCATCGAGCCAAAATCACTGCACTATCGGCCCACCAACTGACATCTATCAGTGGGTAAAAGGACTCTTTATCTAACAGGAAGAAGAAAATGAATGCAAATAAATCTGTGAATGTGGTTTTGTTTTGTTTTTTAAGTACAATGTATTTACTATAATAACTTTAAATTCAAACCTACCTATATTATGTGGACTCTAAAGGTATCTTAAATAATGAGAAAAAATAATCAAGTCATTAAACTTTTACTCAGGTAGGAGGTAGACAGTGGTATAGTAATTCATTTAACAAATATCTAAGTGCGAACAATTAGTCAAAGTCCAAAGCTCTAGGGATATAGAGGTAAGTCAATTAAAATCCTTCACCAAAAAAATATAGACAGGCCCCTAAATGCACTTGTAATCGCAGCTACTCAGGAGGTTGAGTCAAGAGGATTACAAGTTCACGGCTGACTGGGAAACTTAGCACAACTTTCTCAAAATAAGAAAATTTTTTTTTAAACTTATAAATTTGTGTGTGTCTGGAGATACTGCTCAGTGACAGCACTCTTGGATTCAATCACCAATATTATTAAAATAAAAAAACCTAAGCATATACTCAGGAAAGAGATACATCACCATTTTCAACATAAATTAAAAGGCAGATAAATACAAAACGCATATATTACAATCTTGTATACCAAGATTAATACAAAATGCATATATTACAATCTTGTATATATCTTGCAAATAAATACAAAATGCATATATTACAATCTTGTATACCAAGATTGTAAAAGGTTTTAGAAAATGCATGTCTACCACTTTCATAACAAGAACAGAAGTATGCCCTCTAAAACTATGACAGATATACAATAGCTTCCACTGCTGATTTCCTCTTAAACATTTAACTAATCAAGGAAAAAGCATTCAAAGCCAATGAAGAATTTCCACCCAACGGAGGCAGTCAAAAGAAATGTGATATTTATCAGATTCATTGTGCTTTTTATTTTAACCTTAGCTGTCCCACAAAAGATATGATATGGTTTAAAGGTAATACCTGTAACAAGCCATAAATTTAAAAACAAACTAAGGAGAAAGATTTTTAAACTGAAGTTTAGCACTATGAAAATAACTCATTTTAATTTTAAAAAATCCTAACACTATTTTCTTCCAATTAAAGCCTAAGGCAATTCATACAAAGAATTTAAAGAAAATATGTTTCTGGGGCTTCTTTCCAAGAAAGGAAGGAAGGAAGGAAGGGGTGGGTCATTTAAATCACATTCTAACTTATACTTTCACAAATTATTTTTTCTCAAATATTTCTGAATGAGTGTTTTAGATGATTTAACAAAACACATCATTCAAAGCCTGGATTGCTGACACAATATTAATCAATATTTGCAATGCTTTTTAAATGTGGGGAAAAAACATATTATAATAATGTAGATTCAAAAGGTGTGTCTATTACCGATTCTGTAAGGGACACTTAAAAATTTGGAGATGTTTGAGAAAGAAAAATTATCCTGGGGTGGTGTGGGGGAAGCCATGTGGTGGAGCACTTGTTTCATGTGCGTCTAGTCCTGGATTTGATTCCCAGCACCACAAGAAAAAATATATATATATTCCTTAGCCAAAAATTAAAAAAACTCAAGGTAACAATTTTTTTTGTTTGTTTTTACCAAGTAAGTAACAATCAGCACTTTTCTTTAAAAATACATCTTGATTTATTCCCTATTTATAAAAATAATATGCACTCATTTTGAAAATACATTTTAAAATTGGAGATATATCAAAAAATTAAGAAGAAAATCCTGCCAGCCTAATCCTAATGACCTCCCACCCACAAAGATTACTCTTCAGCTTACCAGTTGTAGACCTCCTACAGCTGTCTTTTCCAGAGGTGTGCGAAAAGATGTGTGCTTCTGAGCATTGACCTGTGTGCCATTTCAGGGCTGGCTCTGGCAGGAGACCTGTGCCACAGACATTGGGCTCTGCCTCAGCCGTTAGGGAGGCTCAAACAGAGCACTGAGTCTACTGCCTGGTTCTAATGCTGTGAACTTCTGGTGTTTCTTCTGCGGTGAAGCAAAAGTACCTAGAGACTTTACCATCTAAAGAATACCTTATGTAATAAGAGCTATCTCTTCAGGTGTTAACAATCATTTCTTACAACTCACCTTTTATTTTTTTTCTCTTCTCAGTAAAGAGCCTCCAGTTAGGATTAACGTCATCATAGCCTGGCTAAATATGAAAATATACACATGACTTCTTCAGTCAACTATGTAAGAAAACTGTGAGCAAATCATCAACAGTTATGGAATTAAATTTTAAATAACCAAATACAGAGATGATGCTTTTCTATGATCTTGGTTACAATTAACTGAAATCTTCCTCCACTCAGTAGTCTGGAAAAGCAATTTTTCTTAGAGTTCACGTGGGCACAGGCAGGTATTGTGACTCAGTTTTATAAATGAAATAGAATACATAAGAACAGTAAGTTAACAAATGTACAATTAACACAAATGAAAGCAAAATACAGTAAGAATTCACTCCACACACATACCCACCCACCCTATATAACAGGAGGAAGACAGCAATGTTGTTGTAACTCCACATTAGCCTGGGTGGTCAAATTCAGCCCCATATAAACTGAGCAACCTCTCCAGGTCTTGGTCTTCAGAGCACAAAGACCTGACTGGACAACTTCCATGTTGTCCACTAATTCTAACTTTTTGTGACTAAAAATTTACTAAGTAAAAGAACAAAATCATGCAGTCTTCAAAGTTAATCCATTCATATTCTAAAATCAAGGCAACATGGTATTAAGCTCATCTTTGGGAATATAATGGCATGTCAATCTCTAAAACATCATTAAGTCAAATACACTATTGGCTCAATGTTCCTTACTTCATCTCCAAAGTTATAACAGCATGGAAAAGACTAGTTAAAAAAAAAATCAGTTTATTGGAAATCTTAAATCTTAGAAAACAGTTGCCAATAGGTCTACTATAGTTTACAACTATAAGAACAACAAAAAAAAGTTTGGAGATTCCCAACATAAAGAAATGATAAATGTTCAAGGTCCTTGAGATGGATATCACAATTGCCCCAATTTGATCATTATCTATTACACACATGTATCAAGGTATCACACGGTACCCTATAAGTATGTACAATTATTGTGTCCATCAAAATTAAAATATTGGGAGTTTATCAATTGTTTGTGATCCAGGAGTCATCTTGGGACTGCAGTGTGGTGGAGCCTATGGAAACTGAAACCCAGATCTGTGCTGTTAATATTGGTCTCCCTCTCAAAGGCAAGATACTAGAAACCTTCAGGGACACTATAAGTCTACAGGGTAGAAACTGTACTGCCTCAGATGCACACAGATAAATGGGAAGAGACACAAACAACAAAAAAACAAGGGTATAAAGCTCTCCAAACAAACCAAGATGCTCCAATAATAGAATCCATTGACAGTACAGTAGAAGAAATGTCAGAAAAGGAATTCAGAATGTACTTGGTAAAACTGTTCTGCAACTTAAAGGATGATATAATAGCAAATACAGGTAGCAAAAGATCACTTCAATAAAGAGATCCTGAAAAGAAATCCTTGAAATGAAGGAATCAATAAACTAAATTAAAAATTCAATGGAAAGCATCTCCAACAAATGAGACCACCCAGAAGATAGACGTCAGGCAATGAAGACTAAATATATAATCTTGAAAATACAGTTGACCGCACAGAGAAGATAAGTTGCGTTATATTCCCTCACCCAGACAATGCCTGAACAGCAACTGCTAAAGCCAACGGAGAGGAGCCATTGTGACTACTTCTGGGCTGAGAAGAAAAATACCACAAAGCAATGGCACCATGGCTGGGTTCGAACTGATGCTCCAAAAGCAACTGAAAGGCAAACAAATGTAGAAAGAAATGTCTGAATTTGTCCAACAGAGGATGAAGATTGAAGAAGAATATGCAAAGAGCTTGGCTAAGTCTCTCAGAGCTCCTTGGCTGTACAACAGGAAGGCTCTCTGGGAGAAGCATGGCCCCACTTGAAGAGGAGTCTGGCAGATGAAGCAGAAGTTCATCTCTAGATCTCTGCCAAGTGTCTCTTCGAGGTAGAGAAGCACCTAATGGACTTCCATGAGAAATTCAAGACTTGAGAAAGTATCCATGACCTCTAAAAGCAACTCGCCAGTCACTAAGCATCAGTACAGAAGGCCCCGGAAGCCCTTAGAGAGCAACTGAGGAAACTCAGTTGACCCTTAACAGATGGGAACAAGGTCAATATGACCAGCTTGATCTTCAATATCTTGCAGAACAGTTATAACCGAAGCACAATCCATCCTTGGCATTCAAAAGAAAAAAAAATAGCTCTTATAATGTAACTTAAGATGTACACTTGTGTTAACCCCACAAAAAATAAGATTGGAGACTACAGAAGAGAAGATTCTTAGGCAGGAGTGCCTGATCACTATCAAGAGAAACTGCCAGGGTCAGAAGTTTTTAGTCAGTTTAAGGCCTGAGATCTTCCTAACCTCCTACACAAGTAGACTTAATCAGTGTTTGCTAATATGATTATCTAGCCCTAAGTAACAGAAATAAAGGGATCTCTACTAAACACAGGAGGTCATACCAATAAAAACATTTTACAAAAATCAGATAATATTAAGTAGCTTAACTACATCTTATGGGAAATCTGATATTAAAAATTCAGTGTTGTATTTACTTTCCCAACAACTCCGGCTATGTTAAAGATTTACATTTCCAAATAACCTTATCCTCCCCCAGCTTTGTTATGGGGACAACTTCTCAGATCTTGCACCTCCTAGTGAGAGATTATTGATTTTTATCATCTGCATGATATTCACTAACATGTTCCAGATGCAACATTTATTCTATATTGATCTCATATCTTTTTGTTCCTATCTCAGAAGGACCCACCCCCAGATGACTTTACAACCTGTTCTTTTGGAACTAGAATTTTACCACGGACCCCTCCACCAACCCAGTTTCTAAAAGGGGACTCCAAACTGTTTGCCTGACCCTACATCACCCCCTCTCAGCTTGAAGCAGCAAGAGTGTTTCATTGCCCTTTTTCCTTATAGTAAGGTGTCCCTAAAATTGGATGGGGGAATGAAGCAAAAATTACAGATAGGCAGTCAGTGTAGATAATTGGGTCAGATCACAAAAATGGAGGCCAGTTTGGGTCCAGAAAGTTGGAGACCACCTCTGGGAGAATGAAATGTTAATGCCTCCAGAGCCTTTTGATTACCAAAATAACCTGTGTATACTGCCCCTCCCTTATCCATCCTTTGTCAAACCTAAACACAATATACTGGGAACTAAAATGGAGCAAACTATGTTATGAGCATTTATGAATATGTCACTATTACATAAATAAAATGCACTAATAACAGACCACTTGGGTCTTCGTTTCTGAAGGCTCTAAGACCCTGTGAAACTTTGATTAAATCAATGTGCTTGGGGTGGGGGGATTGAACCCCAGGGCACTTGACCACTGAGCCACATCCCAGCCTTTTTTTTTTTTTTTTTTTTTTTTTAAATATTTACAGACAGGGTCTCCCCCTTAGTTGCACATGGCCGGCTTTGTACTCAGGAACCTCTTGACTTTTTGTTATAGGAGTTTCAGCTATAACCCGAGTTTCAGCTATAACCTTTATTCAACTCCCTCAGTTTCTGTTGCCCAATGTAGGTCAGCTGACAAGGTCTACAGATGAAATCCTGGAATTGCTACTGACAAAAGTCAGCAGTGACAAATAAAAACTGTTTTACCAACTCCAACCCTTCTGAATCTCTACCTATAATGCCTGGTTAAGAACAAAAAGTAAAAGCTGTCTTTCCAAATTCTAGATATCAGGAAAAAAATCATTTATTATTAAATGACCCTGTCTGTTGTGACATTCATATAGTGAAGAAAGGAATCACCCTTCTGCCCCAATATATTCTTGCTACTGCATATCTACAAACAATCGTGCTGCCATCACTTAATGCAGCAGTAGCCTAGGGGAAGGTCCTAAGAACGTGGATAGAGGTTTTATATAGAAAGGCTACTAGGACTAAAGCAATGCTTTTTTTTCCACATCTAAAGATTGATTTATTTTTACAAGTGGAATCTAAATATAATAATGTCTCTACCTTCCATCAGACTCCTGAAAGGAACATTTCAAATGAATTTTTCATTCCACATTTATTAGTATTTAATATGCTTTGCCTAAAAAATTCTGTGGATGAAATACATTTCATGAAATACTTAATGGCCATTCTCAAAGAGCTCATAGTTTAGCAAAGTTGTGAAAATAGCTGTGGATTCTATCAAGAATCACATAAACTGTCATCTTCCCATTGATCCTTCATCGACTCATCCACTTTAACAAAATTAGTTTAACACCTACTATGCTTAAAGAAATAAAATGGGAAATATATTTGTCTATTCCCATTTCTAGACCTACAGAAATACAAACAGGCAAGTAAATAAAACATTAGAGGAAAATTAAGGCCAAAAATGAGATGCAAAGATATAAATATAACATACGGGAAATGTTTGAAATGAAAATCATTTAAGCCATTTTATTCTATTCCAGACGTGAACAAAATTTAACACTCACAGATTTCTAGCCAGATGGATTTTCATATTGACAATGAAAGCTGAAGCATTTATCAACTCAAAACTGAATAGAA
This sequence comes from Callospermophilus lateralis, assembly GCF_048772815.1. Classification (NCBI taxonomy): domain Eukaryota; kingdom Metazoa; phylum Chordata; class Mammalia; order Rodentia; family Sciuridae; genus Callospermophilus; species Callospermophilus lateralis. The sequence goes on from NC_135318.1 coordinate 10,665,952, forward strand.
GTAAATCAGAATAGGCACTTCCATAACTATCTTTAATCATTAGGTTTTACAGAGAAAATACTCAATCACACAAAGATTATTATAAAAACTAATAAAGCGGCAAATTGCATGAAGAAAGCCCCAAATGAGCTGAATACAGAATTTTGGAAAAGAGGCTAAGGGTAGCACAGGGCAGCAGTCACATTAGTTTCTTCTGAGGCAACATTTGAGCTAAAATTATAAGCTGACTATATTTATATTATCAGATAATCTATTATAAACTAATTAGTTTATAATCTGACCACTGATTTCCTAGAGCAGTCATTAAAAGAAGCAAAGCTCTGCTCAACCTGGCTGATGCAAGCTCACCTGATTATGGCAAGAGGAATGAGAAAACTCCAGCTATGTCAGTTTTCAAAGCCTGCATTTCTCTTTAAAGGAGACACTACACATTTGGTAAACCACAATATTACAGTTCTCACTTATTACTCTACACTTGCACATGTCTAAGTCCTCTGCATAATAAACCACATGACTGCAGAGGATGTTGCTCATATATATTGCAAAGTGATAACTCTCCCTGGTGTTCCCTTTAACTCATATGCCCATGGGTGGAGGAGGGGAGATCAGTATTTTATCTAAGCGTAAAAAACTTAAACAAAAACTTAAATCACCAGTTAAAGCAATAAATAAAAAGAAAGGCCAGTGGTGGGGATAGAGTATTGGGGACTGAAACAGAATTGTATTCCATGCATGTATGATTATGTCAAAATTAATCCCACTATTTTAACTAAAATGCACGAATAAAAACATTAAAAAGGGATAAAATTAGTTTAAGTATGCACTGGAAGGAAGAAGTGAAGTCAGAAACCTGAATCAAAATGGAATCTTGATTCTAATAGTGATTTTAGGCTACTCTTTTAGCACCATTCCCATCTATTAAAATGGGTATAAAAACATCTTTTTATGAGTAGGAATGCTATGAGATAAACAAAAATATGAAAATTACTCTGTAAATAGCTAAGCCTTACTAAAATTTCCAAGAATTTTTCTCCCAGCACTACCAGTGAATTCTGGGGGTTTTTTCCCCTCCAAGCTTACATTTTCATGATATTAACATGTTATTTTACCTTGTATTTATAATTTCCCTTGCAAGACTATGCATACCTTAAGGTTAGTGTACTTCCTACACTAGAACTTAGTAGAAATTCAGTGAACAATTTAACTTTTTAATTTGGTACCAGGGATTGAACTCTGGGGCACTCAACCACTCAGCTGCATCCCTAGCCTTATTCTGGATGTTTTTGTTTTGGCAGGACAGTGCTGGGGATTGAACCCAGAGCCTTGTGTATGCAAGGCAGGTATTCTACACCAAGTGAGCTACGTCCCTAGCTGAGATAGGGTCTTACTGAGTTGCTTAGTGCCTCGCCGTTGCCGAGACTGGCTTCGACCTCATGATCCTCCTGCCTCAGCCTCCCAACCTGCTGGGATCACGGGCGTGCACCACTATGTCCAGCTGAACAGTTCAACTTTTATTTCACAATTATGTTATTAAGACTACAGAAACAAAGTATTTATAAATTACACTTAACACACTAGATTTCATTCACACATACAGTGAAGTCCCAATTGAAAACAATTACCGACCTGGGCTTGTAGCAAAAAAGTAGAGAGCGCTCACTTAGCATGCATGAGGCACTGGGTTCAATCCTCAGCACTACATGAAAATAAAGGTACTGTGTCTACCTACAACTAAAAAAATAGTTTAAAAAAAGAAAACAATTACTTATTTTCCTAGAACACAAGTGGAAGACTCAGTAGTTATACAAACTCCTCTTGCTGGAAAATAGTGACCACCTCCAACCCAGGCCCCACTATGTCACAAGTCTCTACGTATCTATTATAAAGCTAAGTGTTTGCCAGTGAGAAACTTTCTCAATTATTAATTCTAATACCTGGTACACACTAACTTCTTAAGAGCTGAGCACATATAAGAGGGCTGAAAAAAGGTCTGCATTATATTCACTGAGAAAAACGATTTATCTGTTTTTAAAGATTAAATAAGAATCAATGCCAAAATGAATCAAACAATTCCTGCTTTCTTAATCTATTAAAAAGAAATCTCATCTTTCAAATACTAGAGTGTTCCTGAACTGTAAGGACACGCCTAATACTGTGGGGATAAAAATGTGTGTTGGACATGCTGGCATTCACTGGCTTCAGTTTTTCTCTCACTTTTTCAATATATTTTCCCACATGAACAGAGTCAGAAAGTTGAAATCAAATCTTAGCTTGCTACGTAACAGAACAAAGCAAATGCTCATTAGGTAACAGATGATGTTATCAGAGTAAATTTTGCAAAAGAAAAAAAAAATCATATGTGCACCTTCATCCTTTCAACCTATAAAGGTCTGAGATAAACGTACTCAAAGAAACCAGTGTGTCTGTGAAGAGGATGAAACCTCAGAGATAATGATGGAATAAAGAAAACTATGATCAAACAGTGGAAACGCTGAGACAAAAGCAGCAGACAGGGAGAGGAGGGTCCAAGAGTACAGCACTTGACGATCAGACTAGAAGGGATGACAAGTCAACAGAGGAGTTTGCATTTTTACCAGTCACAGGATTTAAGAGAAATAAATATAAATAAATGCCTTCCCAATCCCCAACTCTAGACCTAAATTTCTGTTGAGGCTAAAACTGGCTGGGATCTCAGAGGCAGGTCTGTTCTATCCAGATAGCCTTTGTCAAGGCTGAGCAGCTGCTTGAAAAGGGAAGGCTTGGCACCCCTGGCCTGTGATGCTGCACAGCAGGGATGGCGATCCCAGCAAGACTAGCTAAGCTAGCTAAGCTCCCTACCCAAAGGGCATCATAGCCTGCAGAATGGCAACCAAGTCAGTTTCTAGTTCTGAGACAACCCCCCCCCCCAAAAAAGCTACTTTTTCCAGTTTATGCAGACATTAAGGGAAAAAAAATCTACATCAACCAAATCAGAACTGACAAATAACACTAACGATTTGTTAAGTTTTAATAAGTGACGCAACTAGCTTGAGAATCAAGTTGCATCCCTCCTGACAGATCAACTTAAAAATATTCTATGTGAGCACTGTTCAGGGAGCAACTGAATCAAAAGCACAGAAGGTATGTGCTCAGTAATCAAACCATGGCACTTCCTACTGCGTTCCCCTTCTAAAAGCTCAGCATATTTCTATACAAAGATTCTCGCTGACGCAAGGATGAAGTCAAACATACCCTGAACTCATCTCTTACCGTGTACCTCCTCTTCTATTTCTGAAATCCCCTCCTTTTGTTTCCCGTAACTTATCTGAATGCATGTTTTAAAACCATGGGGAAAATTACATTTATTCCTTCCCAAGTTTCAAGGTTTTTAAGCTATGTTTTAAGTTTCTTTCATAGTCACTATAAAAATCTAACGAATAACATTAAAAAGCAATGAATCATAATGACACTGATTGGCAATTAATGACAAAAAAAGCCTAAGTCAAAAAGTTGAATGTATGCCAATAAGTACCACAATGAGATGCAATTTTTCTTTGCAGGCAATAAAGGGGCCCCAGAATCTCAGTAAACAAAAGAGCACACTAATCAATTATGCAATGAATAGTTCTTATACTGTATACATGACGTTCTAGGATATTCAGAAGATGAAATATTAAGAATGCTTCAGAAACTGATCGATATTTTTATTAAGTAAGTGAAAATAACTTAGGAAAACAAAGCCCAGAGGGGAAAACATCTTTATTATTCAAAGGTTTTCACCATTTAAAAACATGTTGCCCAAGAATAAAACTTTCCCAAATATCAAAAGAACATTAGGATCCTCCCAAGGAAGCTGAATACTCTATACTCTATCACCACACATTGAAAACCATGAAATATACACAATATTTTTGGGTCAATTACCTAAATAATGTCTTTTTTTCTGAATAAAGATGGAAAACAGACTCCATATATCAAGCCTCAGGAAGTACAACATGAAATATATGTCATACAAATTAAGCTATAATCCCATCTCCAGACAGTTCAACAGTCTGGTGAAAGCTCTGCTGCCTGACATATCTTGCTAAAGATGTTAAGCAGGTATGACAGGTGATCACTCCACAGGGAAGAAATAAGGTAACAGCTATAGTTTCAAAGCAGAAAGAATGAATGTGCCTTATATTTCGCTATCGAGACCGTAGGCTGAGCAGCACCTCTTCATCTAAAACAGATCCAGTAAGACAGAACAGTAGGAGTGTGGAATCTAAATTAATTGAAGGTGAAGGGAAGCTAGGAGGGGAAAAAAATCCTCTGTGTACAAGAAAAAAAGTTGGGGGCTGGGGTTGTGGCTCAGCAGTAGGGCACTCACCCAGCACATGCAAGGCCCTGGGTTCAATCCTCAGCACCACATAAAATAAAGATATTGTGTCCATATACAACTAAAATTTTTTTTTTAATTTTAATCTGAGAATACAGTAGAAAAATGTAGAGCCTCTTTTTCTGTTATTCTGAAAAAAAAATTATTAGTAATTCTGACATTGATCCATTCAGATCATTCAAGAAATATGCTCTAATTTTAGAATCATAAAACTATCCAAAGATGGATCTGTCCATGGGCAAATGGTGGGAAATTCAAGATGAGAGAAGAATTCTTAAAATGATAAAATGTAAAGTAACCAGAGAGTGAAAGAGATTTATATCATACTACAGATAGTTGAGGAAAGATTTTTCTTTAAGCCTCCTCGATCACAATGTATGGCTATAAGCATGTTTTAAAACCACGGGGTTTTAAACCAAGTTCAAGTTTATGATCTAACTCTACCTTCCCCTTATGAACTTAAATTATTTATAAGTGCTAATTCAACCCGTTACTAAAAAACAAAACCCATCTAATCCTTAAAACTGGTCATTTCAGGACAATAAAAATGAAAATGTTCCATCTTTGTCTATGTTAGGGCAACTCATCTCTGAGTTAAGAGAAGGGAACTCCTTTCAAGTCTCAAAGCGTATGATTAAAATTAGCAATATGTATAAAGACTTGTAACCCTTTACGAATTTTACCTTCCAAATCCTTGACCATACTGACTTTTGCTGAAATCTTAACATTTTCATTCTGTATTTTCAGAATGTGAAGGGTGGTGGGGGAGAACAGTTCAACTAATAGACAACACCTGGTATACAGAGTGTATTGAACCACACATTAAAATCAGTGCATGCAGCTGGGCACGGTGGTATGCACATCTATTCTAAGCAACCCAGAAGGCTGAGGCAGGAGAATCTCAAGTTCAAAGCCAGCCTCAGTAAATCAGAGAGGCCCTAAGCAATACCCTTTCTCTTAAAAAGTAAAAAGGGCTGGGGATGTGGCTCAGTGTTTAAGCACCAAGGTTCAATACCTGGTACAAAAAAAAGAGGAAAAAAAACTATTTTTTTTCCTTATACACAGATTTAGGGAGGATTTTCCTCCCTCCTAGCTTCCCTTCACCTTCAATTAATTTAGATTCCACAAGTCTACCATTCTGTCTTATTGTATCTGTTTTAAATGAAGAGGTGCTGCTCAGTTTATAGTCTCAGGGAAATACAAGGGACATTTTTTCTTTCTGCTGTCTATTATTAATTTGTCCTACTCTATTGACATCAACTGATAGTATAATTTAACTAAAAAACAGGACAGTTTTGGAATGATAAACTAATGTGGGTGCTATAAAAAAGAAAATTGAACAAATTGAAGTACTATAATGGTACTTGCCCATAAGAAACATACCTGCTCATTTTGATGCCACATTCCTTGTTGCTTCAGAGACGGGATGGCCCAGATGCTCAGTTTCCCTGAGAAATGAGTGGCTGCAAGGAGGCTTCCTTGTGGTGAAAGGCTCATCTTGAAGATTCCATCCTGTACAAGTCATAAGGTCAGAGCAAAGGACTTGTCAACAGGCACAAACAAATCATTGACAGTCATCAGGGGTGCCATGTTATAAATGATTGTTAGTCCTGGGAGTTCTACCCACTTCATATGCTTGTGCTCCGGCCAATCCCCTGAACTTAACAAGTTTTTGTCTATTTTATAGCAGCAAAATCAACACAAAACCCTAAACCCAAATATGCAAATATCCTATAAATATTTCTTCAGCCAAAAATTATCATGAGTTATCAAAAACTTACAGGTTTTCAGTAGATTATAAATTCCTTAAAATGCAGACCCACATATGGGAGTGATGGTTAAGGGATAGAGGGTCATTTTCAGGGTAATAAAAATTATAAAATGAATAAAACTAATTAAGATGGTTACAGGGCTGGGGATGTGGCTCAAGTGGTAGCGCGCTCGACTGGCATGCGTGCGGCCTGGGTTCGATCCTCAGCACCACATACAAACAAAGATGTTGTGTCCGCCGATAACTAAAAAATAAATATCAAAAACTTCTCACTCTTAAAAAAAAAAAAAAAGATGGTTACAAAGTTCTGTGCACACATTAAAAATCAGCTAATTGTATCCTTGAAATGAGTTAACTGTAGTGTATGTGAATAATATAAAGCTGTTCCCAAAAAAGGCATTAAACCACATGTTTGCTTAATGAAATTTCCTCTAGCTTCCTGACATTATACCACTAGCTCAAATGTCCATTTGATTTTTTTCTTAATTAAAACACTAATTAAAGCTTTCTACGACTGGCAGTAATATTTAGAGTAGGAAACTATACCTTCTCTCAAATATTGTATTAAAATTTAGCTGTCCTTTCTAAGAGGGGATTTTTTTAATGTCAAATATCCAATCTCTGTACTAAAATGAATTTAAACTGCTTCACTCTCTTCAACTGCCCATCATCTACATGGAATAATTAAAAAGGAGTGATCTGTTTTCTATGCCTTTTGGTACACATGCCATATTAAAATGAAAGTACTGAATTCTAGTTAAACACTCCAAACATTCTGAATTACTACCTATTTTTAAAGAAATCTCAAGTCAATAAAAGGTTATTTTATAACTATAGCTCTGCTAACATCCTAGAATTACATATTAAATATTACATATTCAAGAATAAATATTGCATGCCAAGTACTGTTGTATACTCGGGGAAGTCAGTGAACAAATTCAAGCCCACTGAGTTTAGTACACATTTTAGCCAACTGATTTTAAAGTCTCATTAAAATAATTTTTTTAATATATCCTTAAAATTAAAAGAAAAATCATTTGAAAAGCCTGGTTAACAACTCAGAAAAAAACACACTGTCAAAGTATGAAAAGAAAATGTAAACGTATGAAAGACAAAAGTCTTTAGAACAATTGTCTAAGCCAATATCTTCTATAAAATAATATAAATAATCTGATTATTAGTAAATCCTTTAAAAGATTATATGCCAGTCAGACATTGATTATTTAAAGGCATATGAGTTTTGTGTACATTAAATCACAATTTAAAAGAACCTGAAAGCTACTAGTTCTATAATTATGGATATACAAAAAATAGATCAACAGCTGCCACCATCATTTATTGTTAACATGACAACCACTGCCCTTAATGCCTTGAGAGAGAGAGAGAGAGAGAGAGAGAGAGACTGAGACCTCTGATATTGTGCAATTTTCTATTTACTTCTTGGTTTTGCTAAGAAGTAGAAAAATGAACTAAATATTTACAATGTAGTTACTGCATAGGAAAGTAAATCCCTTTTAAAAATACATTAATACTCAAGAAGACGACATTGTAGAAGAGAAACATAACTACCAAACTTGAGTAGTAAAATAGATCATTCTTCGTGAAATAAAAATATATAGCCAGGCATGGTGGCGCACGCCTGTAATCCCACAAGCTGAGGCAGGAGGATCACAAGTTCAAAGTCAGCCCAACAGTTAAATGAGGCCCTAATCAACTTACGGAGACCCTATCTCAAAATTAAAAGTAAGTTTTGAAGAAGGGCTGGGGAATACCTAATTAAAATATTTTTTTTTTTAAGAAAGGGCTGGGGATGTGGTTCAGTGATTAAGCATATCTGGGTTAATCCCTAGGGTCCCTTCCCCCGAAAAAAGTAATATATAGTCTTGGTTACTTTTAAGAACAATAAATCTTGGTTTCTATTTCTTCAATTACCCTATTAAATATTTAGACAATAGTCAGAGAGGTTATAGAAAAAGCACTGATTGTGGGCTGGGGTTGTAGCTCAGTAATAGAGCTCTTGCCTAGCAAGTGTAAGGCACTGGGCTTGATCCTCAACAGAACATTAAAGTAAAATAAAGGCATTGTGTCCATCTACAACTAAAAAAAAAAAAGCACTGATCACAAGCAGACCTAAGACCAAACCCATCCCTGCTACTATCTACCTAAGTGAACTTAGTAGGCCATTTGTCTTAAAGCTTCAATTTCTTCACCAATAAAAAAGACATCATGATGCCAGTAATGCCAGCTTCCTGTGAGGTTGTGTGGAAAATGCTGGTCAGAAAGAGTTCATGATAGAGAATACCTTAAGAATTAACTATGAGCCCTCAAAAGCTCTAAAATTGCTGCACTAAAAATATGAGCTGTAAGTATTTCTAGGCTAGAAACTTGTAGGTACAAAATAAGATACATAATATTCAGATGTTTACTGGGAAGTACTGGGTTTAAAATGTTAAATTTGAAAAGTCTTAAAGTTCAGTTAAGGATGCCAGTACAGTATATTCATAAGTGAGGATGAAAATACAAGGAAATTAATAGTTTGCTTTCCTTTTGTTCCATCACAGAGAATCCAAAAAGTCGAGTTCTATCACAAGCGAATAACCAATAGCACAGGTTGAGACTACATAAGCTGGAGTTCAAAGGAGTTGAATGAGATCAAAGGAAGATGGTCATTTACAGATTGAACAGACTTACTCCTGCCTAATGGTATGCCAAGGCAATAAATAAACAGTTTGAATGACATACCAGACAGGATAGAGAGAAGAGCTTCGTGAATATCAAGCCCCCAAATAACTCATGTTCTAAACATTAGTAAACCTATCAGTCCAAATAAAATAAACATGGAAAACAAGACACAAGTGCCTATGGATTCACTATACCAACAAACCGATGCGTTCCAGTGAGTATCCCAAACTCTACTTCTTTTACAAAGCCTTCCCCTTCCTGCCTGAGAACTATTCCTCCCTTCACCATTAGAACAAGTGTCACCTCCAGAGTTGAATGCTCCTTCTGCTCTTCAATAGCACTGTATGCTTTGTGAGGGCAGGTCTTGTCCTCGTCTGAGTCTGTCTCTCACTACACATAAGGGCTCCTTGAGGAGGGGCCTTTTGTGCATCCTTCTATTCTCTAGCTCTGAGGAAGTGCTTGCTGACTGATGAAATAAATGAATACTGAAATTCCACATTCTTGCTTAATTACAGTCAACAGATTTTTTAAATGAAAAATTTAATTTTATTAAAAATAAAGTTATTATTTATATAATACTAGAAACAATGAGAAAAGGATCCAGGGAGAAAGGCAAAGTAATGCTCCTTTTCATGGTAATAAAAAGACCAATAGAGGCAACACCGTAAATTAGAAAAAATGAACTTCAAGGCAAAAGCCAAGTCATTTAGCCTTGCCTATGTTTCTTTGTCTACAAAATAAAGACAACTTCATGAAATAATTAAAAATACAGGGCATGGGGGTAGTAAAGATGGTGGAATGAGATAGATACAGCTACCCCAGGTACATGTATGACTACAAAATGGTGTGAGTCTACTTCATGTACAAAGTGAAAAATTCTGCTCCATTTGAGTATAATGTTTTAAAGGATTCTGCTGTCCTGTATAACTGATTAGAATTAAATATACATATAAATTTTTTTAAATCCCAAAAATTATCGAAGACAATCTGGATTTTATTATGGGGTACCAGATTAGCTTCATTACATTAAAAGTCCTCACAAAATAAGTGAATGTTAACTAGAAAACAGTTCAAATATGCAAAGGACTAAGAAAAAAAGTGACTTTCTAGACACAAAGAACAGTGAGAGCTTTTGCTCATCACTACAGACAGAATGACAAATCTATCCAGGCTACACGATTTAGCTTAAGTCAATGGCAGAGAAATAATTAGAACCTAAAATTTAAAATATATAAAATACAAACGCTGAAACAGAATGCTTATTACATTTCTCCCCTTGGCTCAGTAAATAAATTGAAGAAGTAGAAAAATCAGGCTATTTGATTCTCCCATGTAGGTCAAGATTCTTTTGAGAGTCACACCAAGAGTAAATATAACCAGATCCCCTGGAGGCAATTCCGATATATACTACTAATATTCAGAATGAAACTGTCCGACTCAATTGTCATGGACCCATGCTTCTCCAAGTAACAAATCAGTAAAATAAATGATACCGGAAATCCTACATCAACGTGGCTCCTTCTCATCTCTTGGAACAGTAATCTCAAACTTGAGGATATTTTTTTTTAGTTTTATAAGAAGCCAAAAAAATGATCTATTGTGAAAAGGAATTTTTAAAAATCCACAAGATTTTTTTTAAGAAATTAATAGATATTAATCTTCTTCTCATGCTCTTCCTCCCTGCTCTGCTCTTAGTTGCTCTCCTTATATCAAAGGAGACATTTGGCATTTGTTTTTTTTAGGGATTGGCTAGCTTCACTTAGCATAACATTAAACAGGGATGAGAGGTGGGAGGGAAAAGGGGGGAGAAGGGAAATCCTATGGAAATGGAAGGAGACCCTTGTCCATTATAGAAAATTACATAAGACTAATAGAGGGGAAAGGGGAAAAAAACAAGGGAGAGAAATGAATTACAATAGATGGGGTAGAGAGAGAAGATGGGAGGGGAGGGGAGGGGGATAATAGAGGATAGAAAAGGCAGAATACAACAGACACTAGTATGGCAGTATGTAAAAACGTGGATGTGTAACCCATGTGATTATGCAATCTGTATTGGGGGGGGAATGGTAGTTCATAACCCACTTGAATCAAATGTATGAAATATGTCAAGAGCTACGATTTGAACAACTAATAATAAAAAAAATTATAATTAGAAGATGTTAGATCTGTATTCAGTAGCATCACCAATTCACTTAAGGGACATCTATTACATTAAATTTCACAGCTTTTTTTTTGCAAGAGTTATTGTTCTCTGATGAGCAGAAATTAGAAGTATCTTGTTTCCCTTGAATCTTTAATTTTAAAGATTTGAAGAAAATGTTTATATTACAAATTTAGACAATGTTTTAAAATCAAAATACAAATGAATTTTATGCTGTCACTCATGTCTCTATATATTCAAAAGTCAATGGAAATAGTGGTACCATTCTCAAATTTTACATAGCAGTTTGCAGAATGGGACACAGACTTGCATACGTATTTGTGAGTCAATATGTATATTAAGGTTTTATTTTTGTAAAATGCTCCATGGCATCAGTGTCCAAACTCTGCGGTGGGTGGGGGTGTCTCTTCCTGATTCTATAATAAAATGAGGTAGTGTTGCCAGTGGGGTGGGGGAAAAAACAAATTCATAGATATATGTATGCTTCTAGGAGAATTCTTTAGGCTGTCTTCAGAACCCAAGAAAACTAGGCTCATTCTCTGTATTTCTCTTTGAAGTTTTTTTTCCAGTTAAGATTGAGACATACTAATAACCCTAAGTTTTTACTAAGTGCATATATCTGCATAGAGTAAAATTATGAATACACCCGGATGAATCTATAATATTCAAAGTTCACTCAACTTTTAACTTTACGGGTACTCTGGTGAAAATGAGAAGCACAAGGTTAAACAAATTTGCATTACCTGTTCTTGTCCCTGGCGACTGTAAAACTTGACACTTAACATCCTTAATAATCCTAATGTCTTTGGTACCTACAAAATAAATGCACATCATACAAAAAAATTAATGAAAATTTTGTCACTGTACAAACTCATAAAAACAAATGTATAGCAAATCGAGTTTTTTTTGTTTGTTTTTTAAACAAATTGTTAAGAAAATCCCCAACAGGTGTCAAGAATCTTGGTGAGATTCTTTTCAGTTCAAGGGGCGGGGGAACTACCAACTGGTAAAATCTTACAAAATATATCCAACATCCAATGGTTTAAACAGTCTAATACAATTTATAAATATTAGAATCTACCACAAGCTCTTAACTGAGGCTGTCCCAGATTACCGGTTATCCTAGCACCACTACAGAAAATTTCAAAATTTTTCCAACACATTTTATTCATTAAGAAACTCATTCTACACTCTTAAAATACTGGAGAAAAATTCATCATTTAGAAATCAATATTTAAAATAACAATATAAGAGGCTGGAGATATAGCTCAGTTGGTAGAGTGTTTGCCTACCAAGCATAAGGCCCTGGGTTCAATCCCCAGCACAAAAAAAAAACCCACAAGATTAATTTGTGTTTAGATTTAAGAAATATACTTACGAAAGCAAGAAAGACAACTAATTTAAAAGCTGAAAAATAAGTGTTATTGAGCATGTCAACAATTTGGAACAATTATATATCACTAGTGGGAACACAAGGTACTATAGTCTGATATTTCTCAAAGTTAAAGAGAAAATTATCATGTGACCTAGCAATTCTTTTGTAGGTCTATGCATAAATTAGACTAACTTCAATCAAAAGATGACTGGGAAAACTTCAATGAAAAAACTAACTTCAAGCATTTTAAAATGCATAAATGCATATCTAAGACTAAAGTGGAAATGAGAGTCCAAAGTATGTGTAAATAGAATATACTGTGACAAAGAAGAAATAATCCAAATAAAACAGCAGAAAGTAAAGGGAAAGGAAAATAGAATAAGCTTACCGATTTTCTATATAAGCAACTATTAGGAATTTAAGAATACCAATAAAACTGACAAGACATTGGAGAATACTGATAACATCAATAACAATATTTTAAATTAAAAGATGGAGCTAAATTCCCATCTAAGTGAACTGGAGAGAAAATGGAAAGGACAGAGTTGGAAGCCAGCAGAGCCAAAATGTGAACACTTTAAGGAAAAGAAAAGGGACGGAGGCTGGAGGGCAAGGGGGGCCTTACAGGAGGAACAAAAGCATCTTATAAGTTGGTAAGTCTAGGAGACAGCAAAATCTTAGTGTAGGAGAACATTCTTCAATTATCTAGGCAGATCTAGAGGACAAAGGGAAGGCTTGGCCTTAGAGCAAGGACAGCACCTGCCATGACAGCCCCAGGCAGATGGTAAAATCTCATGGAACGGCCCCAGGCAGATGGTAAAATCTCATGGAAGACCTCTTCTTAGGCTTCTATTTTTTCAGAAAAATAGGATTTTTTTTTTTTTTTTGGTAAAAAAGATTCCAAAAAGCCTGTATTCTTTCCACTATAACAACGTATATTGAAAAAGCAGCAGCATCATCCAAAAAGTCTTAATTTTTATATATTTATCTTCGAGATTTTTAACTTAAAAAAATAGGCAATAATATTTGACCTTGTAGAGCATCTGAGTTTATCAAGTACTTTCACATACATTTCTCTTGTGGATCCTGGCCAAAGCCTGAAATGGCAAGGGATGAGCAGGAATTCAATATCAGCCTCTGACTTTAGAGCCTGCACTTTTCCTTGGTCCTAGTTATTAAAATCTGACCTGGTATCTTTTATAGCTTATTGTACTTATTTGTGGACAGTTATACTAATATCTTTATATTCCTAACACTTGGAGTAGTGATAGGTAAGTAAAACTATCTCACATATGTGACACTAACGTTAGTTTGGAAACTAGTCAATGCATATGTTGAATTTTTCATAGTTTCTCTTACAACCTAGCAGCCTAGAATACATGCCCCGCAGCATGTTTCAATCAATATATACCCCAGCACAACAGCAACTTTACAGATTAACAGGCAGTTCAATGAGAACAATACCCATCTCCTGACAAAAGGAGCTATAACAATAACCTCAAGTTTTTCAGAAGTAGGTGACACCTGTGGAGAACATTTTAAGTTTAGCTGCAAGACACATTTTAAAGCCACTAATTAAAATACACTTGCAACATTTCAAGAAGTTAATCATACAGAAGGGCATTCAATTTGCGATTCAATATTTTTCCTAACTTATTTTGTCAGTGCAAAAGCTATTTTCTTTTAAGACTTCAATACAAAAGCCTCAGGCCAGAGATGAGCAGTGACTATATACAGCAGAGCAGCTTCTAATACATCAGCAAGGAGCACAGGGATAGCACAACTCCAAGTCAGGAGAAAAATGGTTTCCTAACATGCAACAGAACTCAATGACATCTCCTTTCCTGGAATGTACACTTGACTATGCTGTACGAAAACACTCACACTTCGCCTGCTTTACCTCTCCTAGCATCCTCCACACTTACCTTTTTCCCCCCTGTATTTTGTCAAATTTCATAGCTACAGCATTGTACAATGAAGCACCAGTATCCCTTTCATCTGGGTTGACCAATTATATACATTTTGTCACATCTGTGTATTATCTCCCTCTCTATACACACTTTCCTAAAGATTATGTTTTGATTGAACCTCTGGAAAATAAGCTTAAAACATCATACTTGCTTTAGGCAGATTTGAGAGGAAAAATCCCTCAACCTCTTTCCAAGATCTGCCCTTATACAAATCTTACATACAAAACTAGATGGATATGAGTTAATTCAGAGAAATAAACACAATAAGCTACAAACAAGAAATTATGTATGAAGTATGTATAAGTGACTCCTACCTCACTTTTATTTGATAGGATAATCAGTATAAATTAGATGTGTACATAATTTCATATGGGAGGGAAGTGCTAAACAGGGCCACAAGACCTGGCCTATCCCCTCTTCCATCTTCAGTGCTTAGACTCTCATGAGTCTTCAGCTCCTTATCACTGCTCTGCTCCCCGGGTTCAGCAGACAGCATAAATGGGTAGAATAGGTAGATGGTTAATAAATGGAAGTCAAAGCACAAAGCCTAGTACAAAATAAGTTGATCTCCAAATCTAAACTGATTCAAGGTCTGATGCCATATAAACCCATAAGTCATAATCACTTTTTGAAAAAAAAATTAAGGTTAGTGACATGTGGCGTTTCACACCCGTAATCACAATAACTCAGGAGGCTGAGGCAGGAGAATCCAAAGTTCAAGGTCAGTCTCACCATTTATAAGACCCTCAGTAATTTAGCAAGATTGTGCCTCAAAATAAAAATTTAAAAGGGTACACTTGTAGCTGAGTGGTAGACCATTTGCCTAGCATGTGTAACAACACTCTGTGTTCAATGAATTAAAAAAACAATTACAACTTCGTTGGATTAAATCCCAGTCATACATTTCAGTATATACCAAATGCTAAAACAATGTTACTAATCAAAGAGTATATAATTGCTAATATTTCTTTTCGAAAATACTTTTCAATACCAAGTCATTGTTTTGTAAGATTAAAGTCAATAACATTTTAAGATAAACAACAATACACTCACCATTGAAACAAACAGCCTAACACATTCACTTATATTGTGCCATCCTTAAATTTCTCAGTTTCTTCCCTCATCTGAAAAAGAGCTAATTGCCCACTATGTAACAAATAATATGGTAAATGCTTTCATACAGCCTACAGAAATACCCAAGATACGTAGTAGTACAGGGTGGGTATTCAAGAAGGTAAACACAATCAGTACTCTCCCATACACCTAGTTCTTCTTGCCCTTCTGAACACAAAGGAAAGTACTTACTGGTATCCCTTTATAGCTAGAAAAGGGGTTATCTTCCAAGAATCCTTTCTTCACCCATTAGAACAAGTTGTCCAGAAGAACCACAGTATCAACATCAGGCTTTGCCACAAGTAAGAAATAAATTTTCACGTGGTAGGCCACAGAAATTTTAGGATTTTTCGTTTGCTTTTCATTATTTATGTATGACAATAGAATGTATTACAATTCATGTTATTCATATACAGCACAATTTTTCATATCTCTGGTTATATACAAAGTATATTCACACCATTTGAATCTTCATACGTGTACTTTGGATAATGATGTCCGTCTAATTCCACCATCATTTCTAACCCCGTCCCTTCCCTTCCCTTCCCACCCCTCTCCCCTGACAAAAGGAGCTATAACAATAACCTCTAGACAAACCTATCTAGGGTTCGTCTATTCCTCCCGTGCTCCCCCATCCCTGCCCCACTATGAATCACCCTCTTTGTATCAGAGAAAACATGTGGCATTTAGTTTTTTGGAATTGGCTAATTCCACTTAACATTATGCAAATGCCATGATTTTATTCTCTTATTGCTGAGTAATATTCTATTGTATATAAATGCCACTTTTTTTTAATCTATTCATCTACTGAAGGGCCTCTAGGTTGGTTCCACAGTTTAGGTATTATGAATTGTGCCGCTATAAACATTGATGTGGCTGTGTCACTGTAGCATGCTGTTTTTAAGTCCTTTGGGTATAGACTGAGGAGCAGAATAGCTGGGTCAAATGGTGGTTCCATTCTCAATTTTCCAAGCAATGTCCATACTGCTTTTCATATTGGCTGCACAAATTTGCAGTCCCACCAGCAGCGTACGAGTTTACCTTTCCTCCCCCACACTATCGCCAACACTCGTCTACATAATAGCTGCCATTCTGACTAGAGTGACATGAAATCTTAGTAAAGTTTTGATTTGCATTTCTCTAGTTGCTAGTAATTATGAACATTTTTTCATCTATTTGTTGAATATATATCATCTTCTGAGAAGTGTCTGTTCAGATCCTTGGCCCATTTATTGACTGGCTTGTTTTATTAGTGTTTAGCTTTTTGAGTTCTTTATATACCCTAAAGATTAGTGCTGTATCTAGTGTGTGAGGGGTTAAAATTTATTCCCAAGATGTAGACTATTTACCTCACAGATTGTTTCTTTTGCTAAGGAGAAACTTTTTAGTTTGAATCCATCCCATTTATTGAATCTTGATTTTAATTCTTGCACTAAAGGAGTCTTAAGGAAGTTGGGGCCTACTTCCACATGGAGATTAAGGCCTACTTTTTTTTCTATTAGATGCAGTTGCCGATTTTATTCCTAGGTCCTTCATTGATCCATTTTGAGTTTTGTGCATGGCGAGAGGGGGTTTAATTTCATTTCCAGTTTTCCCAGCACCATTTGTTGAAGAGGCTATCTTCTCTCCAATGCATGTTTTTGGTGCCTTTGCCTAATATAAGATAGTTATAATTTTGTGGGTTAGTCTCTGTGTCCTCTATTCAGTATAATTGTTCTACCAGTCTGTTTTTATGCCACTACCATGCTGTTTTTATTACTATTGCTCCGTAGAATAGTTTAAGATCTGGTATAGTGATGTCACCTGCTTCACTCTTCTTGCTAAGGATTCCTTTAGCTATTCTGGGTCTTTATTTTTCCAGATGAATTTCATGACTGCTTTTTCTGTTTTTCTATGAGGAATGTCATTAGGATTTTAATTGGAATTGCATTCAATCTATATAGTGCTTTTGGTAGTATGGTCATTTTGATAATATTAGTTCGCCTATCCAAGAGTAAGGTAGTTCGTTCCATCTTCCAAGGTCTGCTTCTTGACAGGATTGTCTAAATCATCAGAATACAGCCTAGCCTATTAGTACTATAGCCTATGAGAGTACTGTCATCTAGAACTTGAATGTCTTCCAAAGGACCACTAAAGGTTTGGTCCCCAGCTGATGGTGCTACTTAATTGCAGTGGAACCTTTTGGAGGTAGGACCCAGTGAAAGGAAGTCTGGGGGGTGTATGCTTGAAGGGGCTATTGGGACACTGGCCTCTCCTCTCACTTCTCCATGGGCCATGAGGTGAGTAGCCTCTTCACCATGTGTTCCAATCATGACTTACTGCCCTAACAGGGACAAGCCACCATCGTGTAAACCTCTGAAACTGAGCCAAAATAAGTTTTTCCTCCCTATAAGTTGTTTCTCTCAGTATTTTGTTGTAGCAACAGAAAGCTAACTAACCCAAAGGGTGTCTGACGCAAAACAGAAGCCCAATTAATTATAAATAACAAATAGTTCATAGAAAAAGGAACAATATTGAAAGGAAGCACAGCGTGGCAGTTAAGAAAATGGACTGGTGAACTTCTGAAGTTTCTATTCTGATTTTACCACTTGCTAGCTAGGTAGCCCAGGGCAACTTAACTACAATTTCCTCATGAACAAACCTTCAAAGGGTTACTTAGGTAAGCTAATACATGCAAAAGCATTTTACATAGTTGCCATAACATAAAAGGTGCTTGATAATTTTTAATGTCTAAAAAGGCAAATACAAGTAATGAGACTACTCTTAGGTTATTTTTCTAATATCTGAAAATATTACTAAATAAAACCAGAAAAAATTCAATATACTCTGTTCAACTTGATATCTAAAAGAACTGAAATTGAATTATCACTAATTAACCTTCCTCATTTAAGACATATTTATTCCATTAAATCATAAGAAGGGTTTATTTGTGTAAGAACAATTAGAAAAGTAAAAGGTTGTAACTAATGCTTACCGTAGTAACCCTATCTCCACCATTAGTGACCTGCTTGTAATAAGGTGATCCTGAAAGAACTCTCCATGCAGAAAGGCCACAGCCAGCTGCTGTTGTTGGGCCCATGTCCGCAGTCTCACATCCACCAACCAGAAGAAGTCTAAACATGAGACAAATAGAATTGATGAACTGCAAGTATGAACAAAATAACAGAAAAATACCAAGTACAAAAAAGTTTCTGCAAAGGAAACTAAATTATTATATATTAAGTTTAGAAAATTTCAGATAAAACAATGAAAAGAAAAACAATTGGAATGTCCCTTTCACTTGAGAAGGAAAGCCTATACATTCAAGCACCTGAAATCAGATGGTACCTGAGAAATGAAGGGAAAAACTGTCTTAAGGCTGGCAACGGCATATTGGAGAAACTGCCTGTGTCCTAACAGTAAGCATTTATAGAGTGATGACAGAGTGGCAGAGCAGTAACTGAGATTGGGAGTCTACAATGAGACCTCATGGCTGTGGCATGCCTACTACCTGGGAATGTTCCCAGTACTCGGGCAACAGGATGCCTAGCTGCTATAGTAACCAACTGCCAGAGGAGTCTCCCTGTAAAAGTTATCAGCTTAGGCCTTGATCTTATGCACACAGCTCCCAGGGACAAAGGAATTCGCATGCAAGACAACCACAATGTTTCACCAGTTCTGATACTCCTGCCCACTTAATAGTAACTTTAAACAATGGACCTCCTTGAGTACTGCACAAAGAACATTGTACATTGAAACTGCGGAAAAGCTGCATAGCTGCTTCTAGTTCTTTAAGTTTCATGAGTACAAAGAATAATGCTTGCATTGTCTTGAACCTGATAATGAGACATGTAAATAAAGATTGCTGGTGTAATTTTTTGTTATTGTTGCACTGGGGATTGAACCCAGGACCTTGTGCACGCAAGGCAAGGCAAGCACTCTGCCAACTGAGCTATACCCCCAGCCCTGATGGCATAACTATTTAAGTATGCTACTCCATCAGAGAGCAGCACTCCACCTGATCCCAGCTTTACCTTCATATCTGCATGTGTAAATATTTTATAAACTTCCATCACACCTCGCCAGAGGCAAGCATTAACAGTTGTGTGGCTTCATATAGATACATGTATTAAATGACAGCAACATATGTGATGCACTGAGGGCACAACTTCAGCACATCCAAAAGAAATGACAAAGGATCCAACATGGCGACGGGCGCAGAGAGATCAAGTCTCTGACCTCTTCAGCTGCGCAGGCATAGGGAGTCGTAAACTGTCTAAAGGCTGTTTGCTCAGGATCACTAGGCAATGCTGAGCTGACGTGGATCTGGGGAGAACAGTCTGGGCCTCTCAGAACACACACCGAGCCCGATCGGCTGCGTTCAAGCTCCTGTTCACCCGCTTCTTGCAGACAAACTGCCATGACTCAGCACTAACGACCCCGCCAAAACAACTGGTCGGCCCTTCTTAATTGACAGAGGTAAAAGCCAACCGAGCCTTCATAGGCAGTGGCCACAGGATTGAAACGGGGCGTGGGAGAGACACTCAGGACCCACCCGTTGCATTAGTCACCCAGCCAAGGAAATGAACTGTCACCATTTGCATGGGATACCACCATGGCAGAGAACTGATGTCACCAAAACGCGGTGGAGGAGACAACTTCATTGAAACGAGTGGCGACAGGTGTGTAATCTCCTAGCCATCCCTCTCCACACAGTGGGGAATCCTTAAGGGCCCCTCCCAGCTCTCCCATGAGCGCAATAGTCAGACTGAGGGAATCAGGAGTGGCGCGGAACTCCCAGCTACCGCTCCCACCAGTGCTGACAACTGAGGTCTCTTGCACCAGCTACCAGGGGCGTGGCTACCGGAGGGCAAGCAAAATTCGCTGGGGGTTCTCAGCCCCAAGCTCTACAAACTTAGGGTCTGAGGGAATGGCAGACAGGGAAAGTGTGCTGAGGCATTCATGAAAACGGGGATCCCAGGAGCAGCAGATCTGGCTGTAGCCAGTATTGTGGTGAGCATCACAGGTGAGCGGGGCCTGGCTTGAGGAAACGCAAGAGAAGGTCCTAGGCACTCAGGATTGGAGACCCGCTCAGTCTGGGAGGAAGAGCTGCTGCACAGTGATTGGTTCCCACCTACTGAGAGGAGAAGCTTAGCCCAGTGGGCACAGCTCCACCTACTGGAAGAGAAGTTAATCAAACTCTAAGACTGCATTTATCAATTTTTTTTTAAATTTGGGTTTTTTTCTTTTCATTTTCATTTTCTAAATTTTATTTTAATTTTTTTATTTTATTATTTTTAATTTTAATTCATTTTTTTATTTTCTTTTTTTTTCTTTTGTCTTTTCTTTTCAGTTTTCTTATTCCCCCTTCCTTGAATTCTACCTGCTCACTCTCATTCTCTTTAGTGACTACTTCCCTTCCCTTCTAATATCTTTCCTCCGAAGCATCAAACAAATTTTTAAGAGTAAACAGTAACTCAGCAGTCAAACAGAACAAGAAGTAACAAGAGCAGCATGAAAAAGCAAGGAAGAAAAGGAGTACAAACAATGAAGGACACCCTAAGTATTCAGGAGGACCTAGAGTCATCAGAAAAATGGTCATATAAAGAACTCAAGAAATACCTTAGACAGATGCAATGGAACCTTAAAGAGGATACGAGACAACAAATTCAAACAGTGAAAGAACACATTGAAAATGAATTACATAAACAGATAAAAGAAGTTAAGCATCTTTACCAGGAGATAGAGATAATAAAAAAAAAATCAAACAATAATTCTAGACATGAAGGAAACTATAAACCAAATTAAAAACTCAAATGAGAGTATCACTAACAGAGTGGAACAAGTAGAAGCCAGAACATCAGATAATGAAGACAAAATATATCATCTTGAAAACAGTCTAGCCAACTCAGAAAGGCTGGTAAAAAAATCACGAGAAAAACATCCAAGAGATACGGGATAACATTTAAAAAACCAAACTTACAAGTCATTGGGATAGAGGAAGGTATAGAGATTCAAACCAAGGGAATGAGTAACCTGCTGAATGAAATAATTACAGAAAACTTTCCAGAAATAAAAAAGGAAATGGATATACAAATGGTAGATGCATACAGGACACCGAGCACACAAAATCACAGTAGACCAACGCCAAGACACATTGTTATGAAGATATCCAATATACAGAAGAAAATATTAAAAGCTACAAGAGAAAGGAGGCAGATTACATTCAGGGGTAAACCAATAAGGTTAACAACGGATTTTTCATCACAGATGCTGAAAGCAAGAAGATCCTGGAACAACGTATTTGAAACACTGAAAGACAATGGATGCCAACCAAGAATTCTGTATCCAGCAAAATTAAGCTTCAGGTACAACAACAAAATAAAAATCTTTCATGATAAACAAAAGTTAAAAGAATTTGCAGCCAGAAAACCAGCATTGCAAAGCATCTTGGGCAAAACACTACAAGAGGAAGAAATGAAAAACAATAACCATAACCATCAGTGGGGAGTGCCTCGGTAAAGACAGAGGGCAGGGGAAAAGCTAATCATGGAGAAACAAACTAAATTTAAAAAAAAAAGGTAAATAATCAAACATGGCTGGAAGTACAAACCATATATCAATAGTAACTCTAAACGTTAATGGCTTAAACTCTCCAATAAAGCGACATAGGCTGGTAACATGGATTAAAAAAAACAAATCCAACAATATGCTGCCTCCAGGAGACACATCTGATTGGAAAAGACATACACAGGCTGAAGGTGAAAGGTTGGGAAAAAATATACCACGCACACGGTCCTCGTAAGCAAGCAGGGATGGCCATCCTCATATCGAATAAAATTGACTTCAAGACTAAGTTAATCAAAAGGGATAATGAAGGACATTATATACTGTTAAAAGGAACCATTCACCAACAAGATGTAACAATTATCAATATTTATGCAAACAATGGTGCTGCAACATTCATAAAACAAATTCTCCTCAAGTTCAAGAATCAAATAGACCACAACACAATAATTATGGGTGACTTCAACACACCTCTCTCACCATTGGACAGATCCTCCAAACAAAAGTTGAATAAAGAAACTATAAAACTTAATATCACAATCCATAACCTAGACTTAACTGATATATAGAATATATCAACCATCATCAAGTGGATATACTTTTTTCTCAGCAGCACATGGATCCTTCTCAAAAATAGACCATATATTATGCCATAGGGCAACCCTCAGTAAATATAAAGGGGTGGAGATAATACCATGCATTTTATCTGATCATAATGGAATGAAACTGGAAATCAATGATAAAAGAAGGAAAAATCCTACATCACATGGAAAAATGAACAATGTGTTACTGAATGATCAATGGGTTACAGAAGACAAAGGAGGAAATCAAAAAATTCTTAGAGATAAATGAAAATACAGACACAACATATCGAAATCTATGGGACACAATGAAAGCAGCTTTAAGAGGGAAATTCATCGCCTGGAGGTCATTCCTCAAAAAGAAAAAAACAAATGAGCTCACACTTCATCTCAAAGCCCTAGAAAAGGAAGAGCAAAACAGCAAATGTAGCAGAAGGCAAGAAATAATTAAAATCAGAGCGGAAATCAACGAAATTGAAACAAAAGAAACTATTGAAAAAATTAACAAAACTAAAAGTTGGTTCTTCAAAAAAATAAACAAGATTGACAGACCCTTAGCCATGCTAACGAAGAGAAGAAGAGAGAAATCAAATTACTAACATACGGGATGAAAAAGGCAATATCACAACAGATGCTACAGAAATAAAGACAATTAGAAATTATTTTGAAACACTATTTCCAATAAAACAGAAGATAGTGAAGACATCGATAAATTTCTTAAGTCATATGATTTGCCCAGACTGAGTCAGGAGGATACACACAATTTGAACAGACCAATATCAATGGATGAAATAGAAGAAGCAATCAAAAGACTATCAACCAAGAATAGCCCAGGACCAGATGGGTATACAGCGGAGTTTTACAAAACCTTTAAAGAACAATTAATACCAATACTTTTCAAGTTATTTCAGGAAATAGAAAAAGAGGGAGCTCTTCCAAATTCATTCTATGAGGCCAACATCACCCTGATTCCGAAACCAGACAAAGACACCTCAAAGAAAGAAAACTACAGACCAATATCTCTGATGAATCTAGATGCAAAAATCCTCAGTAAAATTCTGGCGAATCGGAATCAAAGGCACATCAAAGAAATTGTGCACCATGATCAAGTAGGATTCATCCCTGGGATGCAAGGATGGTCCAATATACGGAAATCAATAAATGTTATTCACCACATCAATAAACTTAAAGAACCATATGATGATCTCGATATTTGCAGAAAAAGCATTCGACAAAGTACAGCATCCCTTTATGTTCAAAACATTAGAAAAACACGATGTTTTTGATAACTTATTACAGCAGCCACAGAAAACTAAAATATACCTTGTTTCATTCCCAGTCCCAAAACACAGAAGATCTATCAGACTCAGTCCAACAGCTCTTCTCACACTTGATCATTTAATTTCTAATTAAAAAAACCTAATCTCTAACATGTACTTTTAAGTCTAAAAATTTTTAAGCTACATAAAATCCTGTTGAGTTTAACCAGAAAGCTTTGCAAAACTCAAAATCCATGAAGTCATTTAAATGAACTTTAATCACAGAAACACAACTTGAGCCTTCACTTATAGCTTTTTTCCTATTGTTTTATTATATAGACCTCTTACAACTTTACCCCAGCAAATGGAAAATAGCAAATTATGAGATGACAGCTTGAAACAACCTGTTTAGGTTGTTTCTAATCTAGGCAAATCCTTAGCACAAAAACAATTAACCTGTTGCCAAGGACAAAAGATTTTGGTCCAAAGTCAAGCTAATAGTGCAAGTATTACTTGGCCATAGCACTCATTCTGTTCAAATAGATGACTGCTACAACAGTTATTTCCCTAATTTTATGTAGTACAGATAAAGTTATACTATCCCTCTAACCTAACTACCAATTTAGACAAAACAGATGAAGAAAAATATCGTAAACACTAAAAAGACACAACAAATCTATAAGTTAGAAACATACAAAAATCAATGATGTGGTTTCTTAAGAACTCATACAGCAAGAAAGCAGAAGAGAGGGAAAACAGAAAGATCAGTCATCTCGGCAAGCACAGGCTGGTATCTGAAGATGTAGGCAATTATTTTTCTCCGAATATAGTAATGGTATCATTCGGTAGAGTCCTTATTTTGTAGAAATACTGAAGTGTTTACAAATAAAACATGTTGTCCAGGATTTACTTCAAAATAGTTCAGGTGAAGGGATATCTGGGATGAAGATGAAATGAGACAGGCCATGAGCTGCTGAAAATTCAATGGTAAGTCTAGAGCTCTACAAGAATCCTACTCTATATTTGTATGTGCTTCAAATTTTCCATAAAGAAATTTTTCCCAGAAGTCTAGTTACTAGGATGAACTCTGAATAGAAAACGGGTAACTGAATATTTGTAGTTCCAATTTAATCATAGTATTTTCAAAGGAAAAAATATGATTTATAAAACAGCGTTAAAAACCAGTAACTTATAATAAAAATTACACTAAGGGATGGGCATGGTGGCACACACCTATAATCCCAGCGGCTCAGGAGGCCAAGACAGGAGGATCGCAAATTCAAAGCCAGCCTCAGCAATGGCAAGGCACTAAGCAACGCAGTGAGACCCTGTCTATAAAATAGGACTGGGGATGCAGTTCAGTGCCCCAAGTTCAATCCCTGGTACCAAAAAAAAAAAACCCACCACTAAGAATACTCAACAAATCCCCCCAAAAGGCCATAACAAAACATTTCTTTGATAACTAAAATAAGTACCCTCTGATCAATTGCAACATATATTAAAAATATGTATACTATGTTGAATATTTTAATGTATTCAATACAATTAACATAATAGAAATTATGTATTTATAACAATATGAAACTCTTATTGACTGACTACTGAAGGAGTTAGAGGGGTAAAAATTCAGATCCCATATCTCCTGGTCTTGGTCCTGGAGGATACTTCCTCTCCATGAATTTTGACAAATGACTGCATAGGTTAAATTGGCTACTACAGATAAGCTCACTGAGAACAGAAGAGATTCAGTACCTGCTTCCCACTATTTTTGTTTTTTTATTGGTTGTTCAAGGCATTAAAGCTCATGACATATCATCTTTCATACATTTGATTCAAGTGGGTTACGAACTCCCATTTTTACCCCAAATACAAGTTGCAGAATCACATCAGTTACACGTCCATATTTTTATATAATGCCATATTAGTGACTGTTCAATTCTGCTACCTTTCCTATCTCCTACTATCCCCCCTCCCCTCCCATCTTCCCTCTCTACCCCATCTGCTGTTGTTCAATTCTCTCCCTTGTTCCCACCCCCCTTTCCCCTCACAACCTCTTATGTAATTTTGTGTAACAATGAGGTTCTCCTTCCATTTCCATGCAATTTCCCTTCTCTCTCCCTTTCCCTCTCACCACTCGTCTCTGTTTAATGTTAATCTTTTCCTCATGCTCTTCCTCCCTGCTCTGTTCTTAGTTGCTCTCTTTATATCAAAGAAGACATTTGGCATTTGTTTTTTAATGACTGGCTAGCTTCACTTAGCATAATCTGCTCTAATGCCATACATTTCCCTGCGAATTCCATGATTTTGTCATTTTTTAATGCAGACTAATACTCCATTGTGTATAAATGCCATTTTTTTAATCCATTCATCTATTGAAGGGCATCTAGGTTGGTTCCACAGTCTAGCTATTGTGAATTGTGCTGCTATGATCATTGATGTGGCAGTATCCCTATAGTACGCTCTTTTAAGGTCCTCAGGGAATAGTCCGAGAAGTGTGATAGCTGGATCAAACTGGTGGTTCCATTCCCAGCTTTCCCAGGAATCTCCATACTGCTTTCCAAATTGGGCGCACCAATTTGCAGTCCCACCAGCAATGTACAAGTGTGCTCTTTTCCCCACATCCTCGCCACCACTATTTTTATTTTAGTCACCTTTTTCACTGCTATGACTACAGGATCTGACCAGAACAAGTATAGGGGCAGAAACGTTTGAGGACTCAATAGTTTCAGAGGTCTTAGTCCATTAAAAGCTGGCTCCCTTTCTCCGGGTTCAAGATGAGACTGAACATCTTGGTAGAGTGTGTGGCAGAGGGCAGCAGCTCACATCATGGTGACCAAGAAGCAGAGAAACTCCACCCACATACAAATATACACAAAGAGACTATGCCCTAGTTCCCACCTCCTCCACCCACACTCTACCACTTCAGTTACCCCTCAGTTAATCCCCATCACGGGATAAATGTACCGACTAGGTTAAGATTCTCACAACCCAATCATTTTTCCTCTGAATTATCTTACATTGTCTCACGTGACCTTTTGGGGGACAACTCACATCCAAAACCCTTTCCTCCATACCAGACTGAAGAATAAGTAGAAAAGCAAGCAGAATGATAACCCTAATCATGTGTTGTTCCCCACTGAGAGGGGAGCTTTGGGACACAAGCAGTTCAGCATTCCACATGCATTAGAAGAATGCACATGTGCACATATGCAAGCAGGCTTGCCTGTTCACATGTTTCAAGGGAAGGACATTGAAATGACTCCACATACCCACAGAACAAGTAACTAGTAACTATTGTGTGCAATGCAGCTAAAAGAGAGCGATGAGCAATACACACGCTCTGCATTCCAAAGCTCACTAAGAGGGCAAAGATAGAAGAGCCAGGGGAAGCATGGAATTAAGTGGCATAGATGACAATTGGTAGGTGATAAGCCCATTTCAGTCTATTGAAGGATTTTCTTCAGTTATACATGCCATGGAAGATCAACCTCAATTCAAGGCATCAATTTAATCCATTTGTTTTCAAGACTCACAATGTTGGCTAAAGCTAACTTACAAATGATTAATAAAAGCAGGCTAGCCGTGATGCTTGGCCAAGCAAATAAACGTTCTCCAACGTGTTCGCAGTGTTTATAAGAGGCTTCCAGGGCAACAACGCAGTGACCAGTGAAGAATTAAGTTCCATCGGTAAAACTATGCAATTTACATCAAGTCAGACAATGGAAATGAGAAGACAGGCGTCTCGGGCCCAACATAATATACTCAATAGATGTTTTACAAGCGACTCAAAAGTTGAGTCTCCAACTTTCTCCTTCAGCAGCACAGAGTGAAGGTACTATAGAGACTGTCATGGTTTGGTTTGGATATGAAGTGTTCCTCCCCCCTCCCGAAAGTGCCTGTTTCAATGCAGGAATGTGACTGGATTAGAACTATAACCTAATCAGTCCATCTCAGTTTGAAAAGGCTAGGTGTTAACTGTGGACAGGGGGACCTGGCTAGAGGTGAGTCACTGAGTTTGTGCCTGGAAGGCTGCATCTTCCCTATGGCCCTTTACCCCCATCTATTTCCTGATCCTGCCATGAGCAGAGTAGCTTTCCTTTGCTAGGCCCCTCCCCCATGATGTGCTGCCTCATCTGGGGCCAAGAACAATGGAGTTGGCCATCTGAACTGCGGCCTCTGGAACTATGAGCCCCAAATAAACTTGCCTTCTTCTAAGTTGTTCTTGTCAGGTATTTCGGTCACAGCATTGAAAGGCTGATTAGAAGAGACCCCCATCTTTTCTCTCGCCAGGTTTCAGCACATGAGGTGGAAAGGAAAGGAGCACAGCAACGGGGGTAGGAGGCGAGAGTCACATCATTAAAGAGGGCACCAGAAAATGTTTAGCCAAGAATGCCGTAAGAGCATCAAGAAAGTGCTTGTGAGAGATGTATGAGAACATGAGTGAAGACACAAGAGAACACCTTCTCCTTTGGACAGTCGATACCTTCAGGCTGACAGTTCCTCTTAATGGAAATCTCAAGCAGTTTCAAAGAAAATCCTATCCGAATATTTTACAGAACTGAACAAACCAATTTAATGAAATTAGGCAAACAAGATTCGCCTGAGAGAATGTCAACTCAGTCCCCACTGATCAGTCTTTCCCTTGCTGAGCTAGCCTTTGTGCACCTTGACCTAGAAAAATTTTCCTGCCCTTGCATTATTAAGACATTCTCCTCGAAACTGACTGTATTAAAAATTAACCGTATTAACCTGGCGAGAGAAAAGATGGCGATCTCTTTTAATCAGCCTTTCAATGCTGTGACTTCAATCTATAACAAGTAACAAGTCATATTCAGGAGAAATTATCCATAACATATGAAGTAGCATGTTAGTAGGGAGAATTTATAAAATCTTCCATCAGTTCAAAAGAAAAACGTAGAATAAGGAGAAATCCAAAGGACAATAATACAGATTAACTTAACAAAGAGCTACACCAACTATCCTGTAGAATGTTTAGGGATAGATAATGCAACTCTTAATATACTACTAATGAGTTTGCATTGAGAATGAAGATGTTTAGAACAATAACAGTGTTTATGAACTCAACTAGATTGCATTTACAGTGTAAAGATGGCAAATGTAACTAATTGAAAGGTCACACATCAAAATCATCATAGCTACCTGTAGAGAAGACCAAGACAAAGGAATGGAGCAGAAAATTGTACTGTTATCTCTCATTTATAGATCTTCATGTGTGAATCCACCTAGATGCACACACATCTGAGGTAAAAAAAGATTTGTAAATTTTATGTAGTAGGTACTTAGGTATATTTTTTTTAATTTCACAAAAGAATTAGAAATGCTGTGTCTCACATTAGGTACATAAACTTCTGAAGTTAATGATGTCCAGAAGACAAAAATTTAATAAGTAGGCTTTAACACTGTATCAACCCACAAGTCTAGTCAAATACTAAAAAAAGGAAATTAGCATATATTTTGCTGTGACATTGGAGGTTGTTTATACATTAATGGTTAAACCTTAAGCATTTTCTGGCTTACTACTGAAATAAGTGATAGATTTCGGTAGAAATTAAGTGCAGAAACACAGTAAGAAAGCAATTCATATTGTGAATATTATTTGCTACTGCATTAAGTTCTTCCACCAGAATATATATTACATTTTGAACTATACTGAATATTAAAGTGCTAAATTTCAGAATCACATTGATTGAGGCAATTTGAGGGGGGTGCATAACAGGGTATTGAACCCAGGGTCACTTAACCACTAAGTGATATCTCCAGCCCTTATTTTTATTTTGAGTTAGCATCCTACTAAATTACATGGGGCCTCACTAAGTAACTGAGGCTGGTTTAAACTTGCAATCCTCCTGCCTCAGCCTCCCGAGTTGCTGGGATTATAAGTATACACCACCATGCTCGTATAATTATTTCTATTCTTAATCATCATGTAGACAAAACAATTTCTAGAGTATCAATTAAATTCTCTATACTAAAGTACATGATATGTAGGAAGTAACAAAACTATTTACGGAAAACAAACAAAACAGGAAAAAAAGTAATTATCTTTCCCTAAAATCTTCAACCTCACATTCTGTGGAAAACAGCAAGAAATATTGTAAGTCTAGAAATGAGGGGTAACAAGTTACAATATCTTTGAAAAAAAAATTAACTATAATCTTGAAACACTTCTTTCCCTCCCTTAGTAGTTACTATACACCAACTATGTACAAAGCCATGAAGAAATTGAAGAAATACTCTAATAGATCATTTCTAATTCTCCTTGGAATCAGTTTTCAATGTAACTCTCATCTTCCATAGTTCACCAGTTTCAAGTGGCATGCTGCTCAGGTGGCAGAGTCTTTGACATATACTCACACACGGGAATGAACATGAGCCTGGCTCATTATAGGTGAACTAACTAGGAACCACTGACCACAGCTGCATAGGACCTCTGCAGCAACCTCTGTAGTATGTACAAAAACAGCCTGCAAGGCATATTAACTGCACGGAAGAAGTCAAGAAAGGCTTCACTGGGAAGCACTAGTGAAGGGTTCACTCATTAAACAATTTCCCAGACAAAGGGTGAAGTAAGAAACACTAAGCCAAGAGAACATGAACAGGAACAAGAGCTGAGGCAATAAATGGTGTGTTCGGAGAGTATAAGAAACACTTTTGTTAATTCCCACATATCATGTACTTTAGTGTAGAGAATTTGATTCTCTAGCAGTTGTTTTAATTTATGTCTATATGAAGCAGCAGCGAGAACAGAACAGAAAGTTCAGATAGGTCCTTTGCAACACATACATCTTGCTCATTTTCTGGGCATTTATGTTCTGTCTTTTTTGATATAACAGCTACTTATCCTCATCTCTAAACTTGGAGCCATTTTGAGGGAGGGACTGTGTCCAGTTCATCTTTGTATCCTTTAAAACATTTATTACTGATGTTCCACTCAAGTAGCATTTATCTGGGCACTATGTGAAAAGAAATATAGCTACACAAAGATAAGACAATCCTTGTCCTTGGCTTAACCTCTCTAGGCTTCACATTTCCCATCCAAGAAATGAAGGAACTGAACCAAATGATAGATGAAATCCGTTTTAGTGCTGATACTCTACAAATCCAAAACTCAAAGCAGAAACATAGGTATCAGGGAACAAGAATAACCTGATGGAGAACAAGCACGCACGCACACAAAATTGAATTAAATGATCCAGAATAAGAGACTAGAGAAGAACAGGAGACAGTAACACATAGGTGGTCAAAGCTGAGAAAAGTACAGACAGGATGCAAGTCTGTAAGCATGTTACAGTAATGGAATGAAAGTTACACTAAAAATTGACTCCAAGAAAAGTTAGGAATAATTTATTAAGACTTTTCAACTTAATAACTCTTTAAAGAATCTGCCATCTAGTGGCTTAAAACTCCTTCAAACCAAGGAAGTAAGTTCAAAATAATTTCTGTATATTCTATCCAATGACCAGCATGCTTAGGTCATACAATAGGGAAAAAAAAATGAAAGGAAAACATACTCCAGGTCCCCAAATTTTGGGGTTGGTTTATGGCTCAGTGATACAGCACTCGCCTGGCATGTGTGAGACCCTGGGTTAGATCCCCACCACCACAAAGGAAAGAAAAAAGCTTAAACACCAGATTGGTCAAAGTAAGAGCTCAAATGTTATCTAGTATCTCAGAGCTAGAAGCCATTCTCTTTTGGAAAAGCAAATATTCCTAATTCATTTTAGTATATATCCTAAGCATTCTTTACTACATAAAGTCCAGCCAGTTTGACATTTTAAAATTCTACTTACATTTATTAAAGAATAAGAAAATAAAACCCTGACCCTTTAAGTAGCCATTCTGGAATCACCAGGCTTAACATAAACCTCTGGGCCACTCCTCTAGAGCCTGATTCAGGGTAAGCAGAGGGTGGAATCAAAGCCTCTGAATTTCTATAGCATCCCCAGTGATCTTCAAGCACCATGCTTTGAGATCTGCTGCTTCATAGTACTCTTGAATATATTATGAGCTGTAGAAGACATTTCATTAAGGAGTCAAATTATGAAGCATTTAACTATTTAATCAATATGTGCTTATAGATGATCATAGAAAGCTGATTAAATGAGTAATTATTAAAAAAAAGGGAATTTTTTTTGGACTCCTTAGTTCAATAAACAAAATATTTTCCTAGCAACTTGATAATTGAGCATTCAGTACACTTAAAATGAGTAGTGACTGGCTAACAATTTCTTAAAATTTAGAATTTAGAATCAAAAAGTATGGAAAAAAATGAAAGCTCATTACTCCTTTCTTTGCACCACCTAAGCAGAGCTAAATCACTTATTCTGAGATGGCATAGACTTGCGATCAGCAAATGAGTTCTCAAAAATGGGTCATAAATATTTCAAGCTTTGTGGGCCACCCCACCTCTTTAAAAACTATTCGTTTATGGTATAAATAAAAACATACAGCATTTAAAATGTGGCTATGTTCCTATAAAACTTTAAGGGTACCGAGATTTGAATTTCGTATAATTTTCATGTGTCATAAAATATGTGTTGTTTTTCAAGTGACTAAAAAATGCAAAATTTATTCTTAGAAACAGACTGGGCTAACAGTCTACAGGTGTCTCTTTTCAGAGAAAGGCTCCCTAGGCATGGAATCAACGACATGAGTTTACCCCCTAATACACCATCATAGTTTCATAAGCCATTGGGAATTTCAGTTTCTCCAAACACAACAGCAGTTGTGATACCATGTCGCAGAACTGTGATGACTGAGATTTAGCACATATAAGCATCTGGTGAACAATAAAGGCTCCGATTTTCAGTTAAAATCTTAGATCAATGTATAATTGATTTCTTGAAGTTAAGGAGTGTTTAAGTTTTGCAAGGTACTGTGCCAACACGAGAAGGTAATATAATGCTATAAGAGAGCCACCATTTCCCTGCCCTCATGAAGTTTATAATGTTGTGGGTTAAGACTAATTTAAGCCAAGAAAAGTTCGAACAAATCTGTTTTATAACTTCAAGTTTCTCCCCCAAGCTCTTAGATTTTAATTCGTCCAAAGTCAGACTTTCATTGACTAAAAAATGTTTGAGCAGGTCCTCTTCTGTATACAGAGAACAGAGCCATAAATAAGATAAAGTTCCTGCTCTCCTAAAATTGACATTCCAGTGTGTTCTAGTCAGCTTTTTCATTGCTGTGAGCAAAGGCCTGACAAGAACAGTTTTAGAGGACGAGTGTATTTAGGGGTTCAAAGTTTCAGAGTTCTCACTCCATAGACACCCAATTCTGCTGCTTGGGACTCGAGGCGAGGCAGAACATTATGGAAGAAGAGATGACATAGGAAAGCACCTGGAAACAAGGCACTAGGCTACCATCTCCAGTTTTTTTTTTTTTTTTTTTTTGGGGGGGGGGAAGACTGGCCAGGTCTTGCTAAGTTGCTTAAGGACTAAGTTGCTAAGGCTGGCTTTGAACTTGCAATCTTCCTGCCTCAGACTCTGGAGACACTGGGATTACAAGCATGTGTCACCACACCTGGTCCTTAAAATATTCATAAACATCTAAAAACACATTAAGAATTTTTGCATCTGATCAGGGATATTGCTCTGAAATTTTCTTTGATACGTCTTTTTGGTTCTGTTATCAGACTACTACTGGCTCCACAGAATGATTTGGCAAAGTTCCTTTCTTTTCTATTTGATGGAATAATTTGAAGTTCTTTAAAGATCTGGTAGAACTCAGCTGAGAATCCATCTGGTCCTAGACTTCTTTGCTCCAAGACTTAATTGCTGCTTCAATTTCATTACTTGATAGTGTAAAGTTTTCTATATCCTCATAGTTCAATTTGAGTAGGTCATATCAGAAATCTATCAATATCTTTGAAATTTTGTAGCTTACTGGAGTATAATTTTTCAAACTTGTTTCTAATGATTCTGGATTTTAGTAGTGTATCTGGTGATCTTTTCCATCTCTAATTTTGCCGATTTGGATCTGTTTGCTTAAGGATTTAATCGATCTTATTTACTTTTTCAAAGAACCAGCTCTTTGTTTTATTGGTCCTTTGAGTATTAAAAAAAAGCAGTGCAATTTCTGATTTCCTATCTTCTACTCATATTGGTATTTGTTCTTTCTCTACAGACTTGAGATGTAACATTAGATTTGGTATCTATTTTTCATGTAGGAACTTGGTGCTATAAACTTTTCTCTTAGAAAAGCCTTCTGGGACAGTATGAGATTTTGATGTTTTATCACTATTTGAGGAAACAGATTTGAGAAAAAAAAAAAATCAACAAGGCTAAAAGAAGTTAAGAACAAGCTAAGAGTTATCTAAAGTAAACCTCAGGTTTGGGCTTCATGTAAATACATTGAGATTTGGAAACACAGGAAAAGCAGGTCTGAAGAAAAAAATGAAGATCGATTGTAATGAGGGTGAGGTACTTATGAGCCATTCAAGAAAGATGCTAAGTAAACATGTGTTTTGTAGCTCTACAGCCCAGGAGTGACTTCTGGGATTCAAATGTGAGAAATGTGTGCATTTAGGTGGTTTAAAAAGCATAAGTTGAGTAAGTTCCTATAACATAAAAAATTATGACTGAAGGATTCCACTAGAATTACTAAGTTCATCAAGGTAGAGGGAGATTAAAGATCAATATATACAGTTATATTTCTATATACTAGCAATGAATACTAAAGAAGGATAATTAGGTAAAAAGGCAAGAAACATAACCAAAACTACAGACACTAGCATACCCTTTCAAATGATTTGACATACAAAAGCTGTTAATATTTTTTCCTGTCTTCATTTAAAAAAAAAAAAAATCAAACTTCAATTTAGTTTTACCAAAGCACTACTCTAATAGTTTTCTTCAAAACAAAGGAAAATTTAAGATTTATCATAGTATACTAAAGCCACCATGTGTATGCCTGTCACACCTTGGGAAACATTAAGCGGGATAATGTTTCTATTTGATGGAACAATTTGAAGTTCAAATGGAGGGATTTCTTGGCTGCTAAGGTAGGGATGGGGATTCCAAACTGACAGGAGTGCGAAATGCCACATACAGGCCTTTCAAAGGCAGACCTTCTGCAGTAAGAATCACCTAGAAAGCATTTTTTTTTTTTTAAATAAAGAATTTAATATTTTAGTTTTCGGCAGACACAACATCTTTGTAAGTGGTGCTGAGGATCGAACCCGGACTGCACGCATGCCAGGCGAGCGCGCTACCACTTGAGCCACATCCCCAGCCCACCTAGAGAGCCTTTTAACAAAAAAAAAAAAAAAATTCTAGGACTGAGCCTTTGGGAATGAGACCAGTTATGCTTTCTTTTCGAATTTATCAATAGGTGATTCTGCTGTCCATTCCCTGTTAAGAACCACTGACCTAACAAACAGAATGTCAATGAAAGCACTAAGGAATGCGTTAAATTTCTTGGGAGTCCTTGCCTAGCACCTTCCCTCAACCCATAGCTAATGCCAACAATCATCAGAAGACTTAATTTCATCTAAAACCCTGGGATACATTTAAACAACTCCACTACAAAACCCTGTTCACCACCTCTATACAGTCTACTTATTTAAACCAGGATTAAAGGTTTGCATGACTATCCAGTTTCTAAAACTAAACCCCACTTTTCAGCCAATATTATCAGTTTAATTTTTTTAAGTCATGCCCCCAGGAAAATTAAGTCTCGTCTCTGAAACAAAGCCCACTTTCTGTTGAAGCCTACTAACTACTGTGGGCCAGGTAGGTACCCCTGACCATGGCTCCTCCTACTATGCCTACTACCAAATTCCCACCATGATTTTCCTGTTAAATGCTACCTTGTAGCCTCCTCTGGACATGCTTGGTGCTTGCAAAGCTTGCCAAAAACATCACCTTTTCTCAGTCCTCAGTGCAATACCAAGAAAGAGTAACTGTGGTTCTGATGAACCCAGCCCAATTCTATTTTAAGATTGGGAGCCATCTCAAAGTCATGAAAGTTAATTTCTATTTTACCATAAACTACTGCGATTTCTAAAATTGCTTGGAATGCCTACCCATGCCCTGAACTCACCTATGCCTGGTTTTCCCTGACCCGATAACCACCCTCTGAAACCTTAGTGGCTCCTCAAAATTTCTGATGCTGGGAATCTAAATTTATTCCCTAAGTGCTGAACCATTTAGACCATTAACCTACTACCTGCCCTTGTATTATGCATGTCAAAATCCTGTTATCTAAGTTCAAGACAACCTACTTTTTTGCAAATTTTTGTGTTATAACACTGCGCTCCTAGATAGCTGGAGTACCGTCCTCTATTACACGGATTTCGGAAGAGGGACATCCCAGCTGGTCGGAGTTACAAGCTTGCTTTAATTTGATTTAAATTTAATTGGTGGTCTTTTGTGTTGTGGTTTAACAGTTCCACAATTATCAATACAACCAAGAAAGAATTCAAGACCCTGTCTCTTAATCCAGGGCACATTCTATTCCACATACAATTTTTTTTCCCCACTTGATTTTTTTTTTTTTTTAAGATTGATAACTGATAAATAAGATAAAGGTTACTCAATAGTCTTCTTTCGTCTTTCCATTCAATGTAAACCACAGTAGACAGCATCATTCATAGCATAAGAAATTCAATCCAGCCAAGCTAATTTCTTCAGATTACATTTCCAGAAATCTTTGCAGAGATTGTGAAGTAGTTCTTAGAGTACAAAAAGCAAAAACAAAAAATCTGAGAAAAAACCTTGATATGTAGTGAATTTGATCTTAAGTTAACCAAAAAGATTCACCTGAACAGATTTTAAGAATTTATAGTCTTCAAAAAGCTTACTTAAATGTGGCTATGACAAGAACTAGCCCATCCTATGAAGGAATCTCCCAGAATAGGAGTCAAGGTGTCAAAGTGATTTCCAAGTTAATATTTTTAAATGTTAGCCAAAAAAGGATCAAACTAATGAAAATGATCAAAACACTCCATCACAATTCTTTTATTCCCCATCAAGAAAAAAAAGTTGTGTTCTATTTAGCAAACATTCAGCTAAAAATTGCTAAGAACCAAGATTCTTCTGAGTCTTACATGTCTACTGACCTTTAGCATATTCTGGAATGGTCAGCCAGCATATAAAGAATAAAAATAGACCACAGGAGATAGTCCACTTCCCTCCCTCTGGAGAACCCAGTGCCCCTGTCATCAAAAGTCAGACTGTAGAGATTAGCAAGGACCTGAAATCAAATCTGAAGATTTTCATTCCTACCAAGACAATGTAGTTCTATGGACAAGTTATCTCCTCATTCCTCTTCAAATAACCAATCTGAGCTTATAGGAAGGACTTTCTCATGTTGGACAAGAAACAGACACAAAATGAAAAACTCTTAAGGTCAACTCAATTACTGATATTCGTAGTTCCCAAATACAACGCTGCACATTCACCTCTCCAATGGCAGCAGTGTCTACGTTATCAATGGTGAAATGCACTCCCTCTCTGCATGAGAGTCAGTGATTAAGGCTAAGACTTTTCCAAAGACAATCCTTCATATAATTATTAATCTTATCTAGCTAGAATTTATGAAAAATGTTCTAATGTAACTTATACTCAATTGTTCCTCTATCAATATGGAATATTTTCATATATCACTATTTTGAGTCTCGAACACATTTGACTTTAAAAACAAAAATTTCATAGTAGAACTGCTATGAATGTCTACTGAGTAGTGTGCAAAAATCTCATAAGTCTAGATGGAACTTATAGTTCATAGAAGGAAACTGCACTTGGGAAAATCTTCAAAGATGGGAATCCTCAACACTATCTTCCCCCACAAAATAAATTTAAGCATGTGTAAGACCAACCCACATTTCTCTGGGTAAGGATGATGTATTAAGGACAAGTATGACTCTGAAGACTACTGCCAGGTAGGTACCCATTCTACTCCAAAATTGTTTCCATTCTATGTCACTGAAGTTACCATGATGTCACATGAGAGCTCTTTCATACAATAAGTATTTTTGACTCCCTGCTAAACTATTTATTTCAAATACCTACTTTATCCCAAGAGTAAAGACATTAGAAAGCTTGCATTTTAAATGTGTACGGTTTTGTTTACGAGAAAACCTACATGATATTAAATCACTATGTGTAAATGACAGACCTTCAACACTCAGCATGCAACCACTTAGACATCTTCCAGTCTTCCCTAAACAGCCTTCTGAAGACTATGTCCTGCTCCACCTCCTGAGCCTTTCAAGCAAAGTAGTAGTCTTAATAAGTGTGTGCTTAGAAGTAATTACTAACCACTCTTCAATAGTGAAGTTCACCCGTGTGACTAATGTACTTTAAGGCAAACTGACACCCTAACCTCTAATTCCCTGTAAATTTTATTTCAAGTTTTTCCTACAGAATCTGTGTTTGGCCTAAAACAATACTTGGTAGAACAGAAATTAAGTCATTGAAATGCTTGGACTCTCCGTTTGTACAACCTTGACATGAATTAGTCATTCATGGTAGTTACACAAAGAAAATATACTCATGTTTTCATACAGTCTAACAAAAATAAAAGTATTCAATAGAAGCATAAAGAGCTTTTTCTTTGATTTACACATTTAATTTATAACAATGCTGTGGTCTGGACATGGCTCCATGTGTTAAAATTTGATGCCCACTATGAGGTATTAAGATAATAGAAACTTAATCCAAACATGATATTAAGAGGTGAAACCTTTGGGAAGTGATTAGTTTAGGTCATATGGTGAAGCCTTCATGATTGAACCCTCATGGCTTTATACGAGGGATAGAGACCAGATGGACACACTCAAAAGCAAGCTTCCTGTCTCTTGCCATGTGATACTCTGCATTGCCTCAGGAGCCGGCCCAGAAGAACAGATGATGTTCAGAAGCTGGATTTCAGAACTGTAAGCCTGAATAAGCTTCTCTTTATGAAGTAAGCCTGCTTCAGGTATTTTGTTTTAGTTATGAAAAAGGGACAAATACAGCTTCGTTGACATGACATACATCCACAAACTTCAGACATGAAAGGTATTTATGGATAACAGACAAAACTGATTATAATATTACACAAATCTATACAATAAAAATCATCGAATTGTACACAAATTTGGTATCAAAGAGTCATGAATGGCTTCTAAAAAAAGAATATGCCTACTTTCTGGGAGGAGCTATCTTTTGACTATTGAAATGTAAATTAGGGCCTAGTTACCTTCAAAGAGTAACTGTAGTTATTGAAGAACTGTTGAAGATTCAAAGCTTAAAAAAATTAAGGCTTTGCTTATAAAAATCTGCAACATTAGGCACAAATTTTTTTTAAAAAGTTACATGCTATTGAAGACTAAGTATACTTTAAAAATCTATACTTAATGTCTATTTAAACTTGAGTTAACTGTCCTTTTTTGTGAATACATGACCATAAAAGTCTCCAACTCTTGGAAAGCATGGGCAATCTATGAATCTCCTGCAGTAAGCACAGTACCCACCATGTACTAAAATGTGAAGGAGGCAAGAGATTTCTCAGCCAGAATCCAAGTATAATCTCAAAAAGAGCAATGAGAACAAGAAAGGAGTGTGGTGTGGCAAGGTACACCTAATAATACCAACTCCTCAGGAAACTGAGGCAAGGTGATTTACGCCTATAGTCTCAAACTGGGCATGGCAGCACATGCCTAAAATCCCAGCCACATGGAAGACTGAGGCAAGGGGACGGCAAGTTTATGGCCAGCATGGCCAACTTGACAAAAACCTGTCTCAAAATGACAAGTAAGAGGAGGTACCAATATAGCTCAGAGATAGAGCACCCTTGGGTTTGATCCCCAGTACCGTCAGAGAAAGAGAAAAGATGGTTTCAAAATGTTCGAGTGGGTGGAGAACAGAACAGGACTGGAGCATAAGATACTCCAAATGCCTAAGGACATAAGATACATTCATTCAGCCTCAGTCAGAACATACAGGTAGCAGTCAGTATACCCAAAGCTTATCCCATACTTCAATTAATTTTTGTTTCATATTACCCAATTTCCCAACTCAATTTTTCCTCAACAATGCTCGCAGCAAGAAAAACGATGAATTTCATAAAACCCTGAATTTGTATATTACCAATTTATTCCAATTCCACTCTGGCTGATATATTTCTCATTTATAAACTCCTTGTAGATAAATATCACGTGTTAACTTTATACTAGAGAAACTGGAAATAAAAATGTGATGAATATTTCACCGTTCATTTAAAAAGGACCACATAATGGAAAATATAAACAATCTAGCAAGATGTTTATCACCGGGTCGGGCTCCAAATTCCTTAATAGGACGCCCATAGCCCAAGAATTAAATACAAGAATAAACAAATGGGACTTACTGAAACTAAAGTTTTTTCCTCAGCAAGAGAAACAATAAGAGAGGTAAACAGGGAACCTACATCCTGGGAACAAATTTTTACTCCTCACACTTCAGATAGAGCCCTAATATCCAGAATATACAAAGAACTTAAAAAATTAAATAAGATAACAAACAACCCTATCAACAAATGGGCCAAAGACCTGAACAGACACTTCTCAGAGGAAGACATACAGTCAATCAATAAGTATATGAAAAAATGCTCACCATCTCTAGCAGTCAGAGAAATGCAAATCAAAACCACCCTAAGATACCATCTCACTCCAGTAAGATTGGCAGCCATTAGGAAGTCAAACAGCAACAAGTGCTGGCGAGGATGTGGGGAAAAGGGTACACTTGTACATTGCTGGTGGGACTGCAAAATGGTGCGGCCAATATGGAAAGCAGTATGGAGATACCTAGGAAAGCTGGGAATGGAACCACCATTTGATCCAGCTATTGCCCTTCTCGGTCTATTCCCTGAGGACCTCAAAAGAGCATACTATAGGGATACTGCCACTTCAATGATCATAGCAGCACAATTCACAATAGCTAGACTTTGGAATCAACCTAGATGCCCTTCAATAGATGAATGGATTAAAAAACTGTGGCATCTATACACAATGGAGTATTACGCAGCACTAAAAAATGACAAAATCATGGATTTTGCAGGGAAATGGATGGCATTAGAGCAGATAATGCTAAGTGAAGCTAGCCAATCCTTAAAAAACAAATGCCAAATGTCTCCTTTGATATAAAGAGCAACCAAGATCAGAACAGGGAAGAAGAGCATGAGGAAAAGATTAACATTTAACAGAGACGAGTGGGGTGGGAGAGAGGGAGAGAGAAGGGAAACTGTATGGAAATGGAAGGAGACCCTCATTGTTACATAAAACTACATATAAGAGTTTGTGAGGGGAAAGGGGAAAAAAAGGGAGAGAATTAAACCACAGCAGATGGGGTAGAGAGGGAAGAGGAGAGGGAAGGGGAGGGGGGTAGCAGGGGATAGGAAAGGTAGCAGAATACAACAGTCATTAATATGGTATTATGTAAAAATGTGGATGTGTAACCGATGTGATTCTGCAACTTGTATTTGGGGTAAAAATGGGAGCTGATAACCCATTTGAATCAAATGTATGGAAGATGATATGCCATGAGCTTTGTAATGTTTTGAACAACCAGTAAAAAAATATTTAAAAA
The DNA here is from genome assembly GCF_048772815.1 of Callospermophilus lateralis. Lineage (NCBI taxonomy): Eukaryota > Metazoa > Chordata > Mammalia > Rodentia > Sciuridae > Callospermophilus > Callospermophilus lateralis. The sequence continues at coordinate 10,707,334 of NC_135318.1, forward strand.
AAAAGATGTTTATCACCTACAAGCCGACATTTATACATATTCCTTGCTTTATAGCTATTTTCATTCAGTAACAATGTGGTCATCCATCTGCAAGCTGACTGCCATCAAAAGTTATATATGATTGCAGAATAAGCAATCTCCTCCTTGGTTTGAGAATATATTTAATTTTCTAAAAATTTTATGTAAATAGACTACCCACCCCCCCCAAAAAAAAATACCCTCAATTGCTTAGATCCTGGTCCAAAAAGTGTGAGTCTTACAGTAATAAATATAATCTGACTTAGAATTATCATGTAATAAGTACTCTAATAACTACAAACCTGTAATTGCCTTCCTGAAAAAAATACTAGAAAGACTAATACTCATTCACTTTGACAATAAGTCAATGTAGTGGAGAAGACACTGAAATAAACTAAAGAAAAACAGCACATGACAAATACATTAAAATAGCCAGTAAGATCTGGATCTTAAACGTCCCTCAAAGAATATGGAACAGGCTTGGTCATCAGCCTGTGGCACTAATGGAAGGTGGTGGAAGCTTCAAGAGAGGAACTCTATTGGAAGGAAGTTAGGTCATTGAGTACAGGCACTAAGGGGAGGTTTGGGAACCCTGCCCCTTCCTCTCTTCACTTCCCAGCCACCATGAAATGGGCAATTTCCTCAACTACACACATCCAGCATGATGTATGGTGCCTCCATAGGCCAAGAAGAAATCAACCACAATAAACCTCTGGAACTGAGCCAAAATAACTTCATTCTTGAAGGCGACTTATTTCAGGTATTTTTTTTCACAGCCACAGAAAACACAACATCCTTCTCTTTATGGGACAAGGGAAAAGAAATACAGAAAACAGAAAACAAAATACAAAAATAAAAGGGGAAGAGAAAAATAAGAATTAAACAACAACAGTAACTGCTTCAGTAAAGAGAAGTTATCTAAGGTGCCCCAAGGGAGCACTAGTCAACATACAAATAGAGCTCCTTTACTAGATGCCACGAATTTTACAGACGTATACAACACAAACTCCTTGCCTTCAATGTCTGACATTCAGATTGCAATTATGGGTTATGTCTAAGTCCATTTATACTGCTTTGACAAAATACCCAAGACTGGGAAATTTACAAAGAACAAATTTTCTGTCTCAGTTCTGGAGTCCAGAAAGGCTAACACATGCCAACACGCCAGCATGCCAGCAAGTGTGGTTTTCTGGTAAGGACTGTTGTCTACTTTCAGAATAGCACCTTGTTACTGTATTCTCCAGAGAAGAGGACTGATATATCTTCACATGGCAGAGGATAGAACAAGAGGATCAAGGGCTGCGTGAAGCCTCTGATAGGGGCCTTACGTCAACTCTCAGGAGTCATAGGACATAATTACTCCCTAAATTCCCCATTTTTTGTTCCATTTTAGTAATATTGGAGATTGAACAGGGCCTTACACATGAGAGACAAGTGTTCCACCTCAGTTATACCCCCAACCCTTCCGATTTTGAGACAGAGCCTTCCTAAGTTGCCCAGGCTGGTCTTAAACTTGTGATCCTCCTGCTTCAAGCTCATAGCTGAGAATACAGGTGCATACCACCACATTGACCAGTAAGTTTCAACATATGAATTTTAGAGGGAACATATTCAAACCATAAACAGATACCACACTTCATTTTGCAGTTTGACTATATCTAAGTAGTGCATATCCTCTCCCTTCTCCCACACACCTCCAACTACACTGCCAGCCATGCTACACCACTTCAAATTTCCCCAGATATGACTTCTTTCCTCTTGCCATTTTTCCTATTATCACTTCATCTGGGATGTCCATCCTGTCCAGACTATCCATCCTCCAAAGCAAATACAAGTGCCACAAGTCAAGCTTCTCTGATCCTTCACAAAAGTAATCTCTCCTTTATCTGAATCCACCACATCTGCAGTTTTAAGGCCCTTACTTTCTAACTTAAGAATGTGAAAGAAATATAGGGTATACTAGACAATATATATTACACGTATATAACAAATATGCACATATTTTATGTTATTTTTTATCCAAGAATAAAAACTTGAGGTCAGGACTGATATTCATCTTTACATTGTGCACAACATCTAGCATAATGTGTTTCACACAAGTAAACAACAGCAAATAAGAAAATGAAAGCAGGCCAGTTATAGAACAGACATTCTACCTCAATCTTCATAACAGACAACTCATCTCACAGAATGCATGCACATTTTAATACAGAAGGTTAAAATTTCAGAAAAGTTTACATGCACTGAGAAAGGAACATATTAATAGCTAGGCTTTAAAAAAAAAAAAAAACATCGGGTGAACTGTCGACAGCTATCCATGGCCAGTATGAACCAGACCATCATTTTAACCAGTGAATAGGAAAATCTGCTGCCTGGGAACTTCCAGTGGCAATCTTGCTGGTTAAAAATGGACAGATACATGTTAGTTCTATTCATCTATTCCAGGTTCCACACAGAACCAGAGATGAGGTAACCTGTTGCAGCCACCTAGCCACACAGACTCCCAGAGATAGGCATGGCTTCAAGATGCCAATCAACCTGTTGACTACCAGACACCATGAAAAACTCCACCTGCTGAAACCCTGTCCCTGCCTTTGAACTCTTCCTTAAAAGAAAAAAAAAAAAAAAAAAAAAAAAAAATGGAGAGCCACCTGCCCGTCACCCCAAAAGAGGAATTGAAAAATCAAATACAAGAGGCCTACAGGATACCGAATGTACAAATTACCACAGATCCATAGCAAGGTATACTATAATGAGAATGCCTAGCATACAGAATAAGGATAGGATTAAAAGTCGACAAGATTACATATAGGGGGAAACCAATTCAGATCTCAGCAGACTTTTGAACCCAGACCTTCAAAGCTAGGAGATCCTGGAACACTTACCAACTCTGAAAGAAAATGTATGCCAACCAAGAATCTTATACCAAGCAAAATTAAGCTTCAGGTTTGATGACAAAATAACCTTCCATGATAAGACAAAAATTAAAAGAATTTTCAACAAGAAAGCCCACACTATAGAATATCCTTGGCAAAAATATTCCATTAGGAGGAAATGAAAGTCAGCAAAGGCAGGAACTATGCTAAAGGAAATTCCAATCAAAGGAGAAACCAACTCAAGTTTAAAAAAAAATAAAATAAGCAGTAATGACCAGAAATACAAACAATGTCTCAATAATAACCTTTAATGTTAATGCCCTAAACTCAAAAGACACACTGGATTAAAAAAAAAAAAAAAGAAAAGAATGATCTAACAATACGCTGCATTCAAGAGATTCATCTCATAGGAAATGACATCCACTCACTGAAGGTGAAAGGATGGGGAAAAAACATCACTCACATGGGCCACATAAACAGGGGTTTCTATCCCAATATCAGATAAAGTGAATTTAAGGTCAAAATCCATCAGAAAAGAAAGGACATTTTGGGGGCTGGGTGGCTATGATAGAGTGCTTGCCTACTATGCGCTAGGTTCATTCCCTAGCACCATGTACACAATAGACAAAGATATTGTGTCCACCTATGACTAAAAAACTTTGGAAAAAGATTTTATACTGCTTAAGAGAACCACACATCAACAAGACATATCGTAAGTATCTGTAACCCAAAAAATGAAGCACCCATATATAAACAAATCCTTCTCAATTTCAAGAAGCAAATCAACACAACAATACTAGGTAACGGAAGAATGGAGGAACTTTGGATTGGTCAAAAGGGAGGATGAGAAGGGGTTATAAGGATAGGAAAGTTGGTGGAATGAGATGAACGGACATTGTTACCCTAGGTACATGTATGATTGTAAATGGTGTAGAGACACCATTCATGCAGAGAATTGAGATGTTGCAGTGCATTTTTGTACAATGAATTGAAATGCATTCTGCTGACATGTACAGCTAAGTAGAATAAAAAAAATTTTTGAGAATTGAAGTCGTTTAATAACTTTTCTGTTCCAGCTCCTATCAGGACTGGAGGAACCTATCAGGAGTTCCCTTGAAACTAATTCTGAATTTGTCTCATTTCTTCACTAATTACTTTAGAACATTTTTCTCTGGTGGCTTATCCCCTCCTGCACAGGAAGCTCCTGGTGAGGGGCTGGCTATGTGGTGATAAATATATATGATGAGGAAGGAAAATATTAATAGCTAGGTTTAAAGAAAACCAAAAAAAACTTGACCAAGAGTAAACTTTGTTTCAACATAATAAAACACTATCAAAGAATATGTGAGCATAAAGAAATAGGTTACTGTCAAGAAAAATAAATTATCATTGTGGTCTGGGAGCAACAAATATGGTCAAGGCTTGAGACTTGCGGTTTCTACAAAGGGCTGACAGCTCAGCAGAGGAGTGTGCTCTTGGTTCAGTAGCACACTGTTTCTTGATTCACAGCTATTACCCAAGCTGAAAATGTGTTTTGCTCTTATTAATTTCATTGTGTATTTCCTTATAAAACTTTATAACTGCAGCCTGCTAGTATTTGCAGAAGCACAGCTTCTAATAGAACAACCTGACTTGAGACAATAAGCAGTCTCATCTATGACAGGATATAACACTGACTTCTAGTATGAATACTGACCCCAATTAATTGACATTAAAGTTAAAACACATGGGCTGGGGATGTGGCTCAAGCGGTAACACTCGCCTGGCATGTGCAGGGCACTGGGTTCAATCCTCAGCACCACATAAAAAACGAAAGATGTTGTGTCCACCAAAACTAATATTAAAAAGAAATTCTCTAAAAAAAAAAAAAGTTAAAACTCATTACTCCTACTTGAAGACTGGTGAAGCTGACCCCCTAGATGTTTAAAGCCCAAACCTGGAAACCGAAGTTAGAAGTAAAAGGGCCAAGGAAAAAGCCAACATTTTGGCCTTTGCCCTCTAAGGTCAGCCAGGATCAAGGGAACAACAGGACCCCTCTAAAGGCCCGGCAACTCCACTGAGCCACCCAACCTCCCTGTCAGCAGGATCATGAGGACCCTAGAGAACAGAATGCCAACCAGAATTCTGCAGAGAGAAGGGTCACTGGAGAGGGAAATGCCCCTGATGCTCTTACTAAGGGAAGCCACATGTGCTCAGCAAGACCCTGACCCATCCCGGCAGATGTCACAACTAGTAGAGGAAAAGCTAAAGGAGCCAATTGGCTTCTCACAGGTTCCCAAGATTACTCCCTGACAAATCTCAGCTAACAGTAGGTAGGAAAAAGGACAATTTTGACAAATAGCCTTAAACACCTGGCAGGAAAGTAACCAAAACACAGCCATACATGGACATTTAAAAAAGACAATGGCTCTTATTTTTACTTCAGATGTACATTTGTTAGTCCTTCAGAAAATAAGCAAAACTAGATTATAAAAGGTTGTTTGTTTTTTTAATATAGGAGCGCCTGAAAATTTTCACAAAAAGCTCTGTCAAAGTCAATAGTTTCTTAGTGAATCTGGGAACTACAAATCTTTCTAACCTTGCATAGGTGACCTTTTTGGGTGGATTTTTTTATTTTGGCTGTTATGATTTTTATAAGCTGCTGCTCAGACTCCTCCTCTGGAGTTCACAATTCATCACTTTGCCTTGTGACTTGGTTTCAATCAAGACCTGGAAAGAAGACAAGCTTCCACTAAGTGGGAAAGGAATTTGCCAAATGCTGAGTATTACTGGGGCAGCTATCCAAACTGCTAACAAGGGAGAACTCATTATGGGTGATCTCCAATTCAAAGTTAAGATCTCTAAGATGGGTGGCAATATCAGAGGGTACAAGAACAAAAATAAAATGAGACCAAGAGGTATAAAGAAAAGCAGGGGGAGGGAGGTTTTAAGAAATAGAAAAGTCCTGCGGTCCATTTTTAGAATATATTCTTTAGTTTTGAGATGTAAGAGTCAATCACACCCATTTTAACTATAGCCCTTCCCTCTACCAGCCCCAATTTTAAAATTAGCCAGTCATATAGACTGTAACCCAGAACTCGTATCAGAACAAGATGCAGTGCTCAGTTAGGATAAAAACAGGTAGAAAGACAGAGCATTAAGAAAAACTAACCTGAGTACCAAGAGGAAATGGATATCATGAAGCTGAATTTCTCAATTTCCACAAATTGGCCTGTGACAGTGTCCCTTGTAGAAGCATAGAACTGAAGCTTAGAGTATTAGGAATTGAACCCAGAACTTCACACACTGGCAAGCAGTCTACTTCCCTGCTACACCCCAAGCCCAAAACTGATATCTGACACACTTCTCCATGAAACAGTGTCTGACACATGTGTGGCATCCCAGTCTGTAGATAAGATCTCTGCAACCCAAGCATGAAGGAAGATCCATCTGCCTGCAATAAAGACCTCTTTTGACTTGGCCATGACACCACCTCCCCTGGTAAAGTCACATCTCTGAGCACTTGTGTTCAGTAGTGTAGCTACTCGTGGGGGATGAAAAAAGAAAGAAAGCCAAAGTTGGCAGGTATGTACCGTATGGGAATGGAGTTGAGGCTTGGAAGATCTGGATTCTAGCATAGATTCTGCACCCTCCTGTGTCAATGCTTTGCTAGCTTAAGCAAGGAAGAAGTTTGTCACTTAAATTCCAAGGTAGGCTGTGTGAGGATATGACGACCTGGCACTCCACACCCATCCTCTTTCTAGTGGTCTTTCCACTAAGGGCAAGAAAACTAAACACTAAATTTCTCCGGTTCTCAGCTTTGATTTGGGAGAGATGTTTTGGCAAACCAGATGCACACATGTGGGATAAGGAGAGTGGAAAAGGAGGAGCAGCTGCATTTAAGCGATTATGAGGGTTGCCTGGTTTTCCTGTGCTGTGTCAGCAAAGTCTCCATGACCATCATTGATTTGTAAGAATGAGGAGGCTAGCTATGGGCCATTTATTTTGTAGGTGCTGATGGCAGCAAGTGCACCATGATCACCATCTTTTCTGCTTACACCTGTGGTACTATAGTTCTGATTTACAGAAGAGCTAGCAGCTCTCGTACTACAGTGTGACATGAGGAGTCACTTCTGGATGGCTGACAGTGTGCGCCTTGTACTAAATCCCTTAAAAAAAAACCCACAACCCAGGCAGAGTACCAAGTGTGGTTCTTGCCAGACTCTTCAGTAACATACCCTTCTGCAAAAGTAAAGTTTGCTTTGCATGTGTTTGATTCTTCATGGCAATCTGGTATTTCTAACAAAATGTAGGGATTACCAGTACCCAAACTAAGGGGCCAGAGTGGTAGATACTAAAAACGTAGTCCAACTCATAGCATGGTCCAATTTCAGAACACAGGAGGGAAGAAATCTAAAGATTCCCTTCCAGAAAAAGGGAAAAAAATAAAAATGGGCTTCATTCCAGAATGTAAAAATTTAAGAGTAATACTGGAAGCTAGAAAAAAAAAATACAGCAATACCTCTCAAATTGTAAGGGAAGATCATTTCCATCCTACAATTCTGTTGGCCCAACTATCAATTAAGCATGCAAATAGAATAACGCCATTTTCAGGCATCTGTGACTTAAAAAAATATACTCCCATGTGCCTTTTCGTGAGGTGTTATAGGAAGTTGATTCACCAAAATAGTGAGATAAACCGGAAGAAAAAAGAAACTTTCCTGAATCTTTTTTTTTTTTTTTTAAACAAAACAAAAAATTCTTGGGATGAGGGTAAAGTTCCAAGACAATCGCTATACAGCAGGCAGAAATCTAAATGGGAGCAGATCAGAAAATTCTGAGATGCCAATTTAAGAAGGTGAAATTTGGGCTGGGGATGTGGCTCAAGTGGTGGCGCGCTCGCCTGGCATGCGTGCAGCCCGGGTTCGATTCTCAGCACCACATAACAAAGATGTTGTATCCGCCAATAACTAAAGAATAAATATTAAAAATTCTCTCTCCTCTCACTCTAAAAAATAAAATAAAATAGGACTCTTTAAAAAAAAAAAAAAAAGAAGGTGAAATTTCACACCACTAATGTTGTGATGTACTGAAGGGAGACTTACACCCAGAGTGAGTTTAGGGGTTAATCTGTGGTATGTACATTTAAAAGCTTGAGCAACTAGAATATTAACTAAGGAGAACATAGGCAAAAAGTAAGAACACATGTCCGAGTGGCCTGCAAAGCCCTGCAGGATTCAGCAATGACCATTACTCTTCTGACCTCCACTTATTACTCTATCCAATCTGCTTCATCTAAACTCACTTCCTTGCTGTTCCTAGAAAATGCAGACCACACTCCCAACTCGGGGCCTATACATTTGCTCCTCCCCTGCATGAAACCCTCTTCTCCCAGATATTCAAGTAACTATCCTCACTTTTCACAGGCCTTTGGGAAAATAAATTTCAAGGAGAACAGAGACCTCCCACCTAAAACTGTCACCTAAGCCTACTGTCCACATTTCCAATCTGCATCTCTGATCATTTTCTTACCATAGCACTTATCAGCTTTTCACATACTGTGTGTTCATCATTATCTGCTATCCTAGCTAGTTTCATAAGGAACACACATCCCAAGCACCTGGAATAGTTGACAGCAATAAGACATCAATAATGTTTACTGAAAAATAACATTGAAAAGCAATCATGGAATGCCATATAAACTTATCTCACCTGCAAATATCTAAGTATAATACTCATCCTACAAATTGTAATATTAGAGACCAAGCAAAGAATTAGTGTGCATGCATGTGGTAAAGTGAATAAGAAGCTTAGTATCCATCTTCCAAGGGGAAAAAAATGCAAAGTTGTAAATCAAAAAGTAACAATGGAAGCATTTTATTTAGATGCATGAAAGCAACCAGAAGAATGCCACTAAAAGTGGACACCAATTTAGTTAGTTTTTAGAACTATTTAAAACTATTTGATATATGCACATAATTTCAAATATTAAAGTAAATCTAATAAAAATGGTAAAAAAGTTAATCTCGAGATCATGCATATAACAGATCCAAAATTACTATACAGATCACACAAAAATGTCAACATCAACTACCTAACAAAAAAATGATGAATCATTTTATAAATCACAATAGTGGCCAATAACAAAGTTGTACAACCTCAAAGAGCAACCAAAGAAATGCAAATTGAAACCATGATAAGATTCTTTTATCCTTAACAAATCAACAAGTATTTAGAAGTCTGACATCATTCCCAACATCAAGATCATCATTGAGAATGAAATAGAAACTTTCAGACTGGTGATGAGGCTGTATAACGTTGTAAGTTCTAAGGAAAATACTTAACTTTACCTAGATAGGTTTAGGATGTACTTTCTCAACAAGTCAGCAATTCCACTTCTAGATACTATATCCTACAGAAACTTACACAGAAGGTGCTAAGTGTACAGTGATTTTTTTTAAGCACTATACTTGTGTTTATATCAAAAAAACCTGGAAACATTTTCATCTATGGGAGAATGGATAAATGCTACATATTATTCAGAAAATAAAATATTCTCAGTTAAAAAATACGTGAACAAGATTAAGTACATCAAAAAGCAAGTCAAAGAAAAACCTACAATGTCTTCTGAGTGATTCCACTTATTCCTAGTTTTGCTGTTTGACTTTATATAAGTGATAAAGAAGCAGAGGATGATATACACGAAATTTGATAGTGGTTATCTCTGGGACACTGAGGATGGCATTAAGGAAGAGCACAAACGGCATTTCAGTATGGGGGTAGGGGTATGTATTCTTTTGCAGAAAAATAAAATTATGAAAAGATACCTATGACTGAATGGTACACAAAACTTGCACACATGTTCAATCGATAAAGAATTAAGTATCCTGAGGGTCAAAAAGTTTAAAGACTAACCAAAAAACAAATTAGTCACAAAATTCAAAACTCAAGTTAGGTTCACCTGACTCAAAATTTGACACTCTTTCAAATTAGAGAATCAAACAATTACCTTGGCTAATTTATGAAATATGTAAATTTCATTCTCAAAATTAAAGGAAAAATCACTGGAAGGAGAAAATGCCAAAAGTTCCTAGTAAACTTCAATGTAGATGGCAAATAATGGACAAGTGGAATCCCTGAAGAATATGTTGCAATTATTGGAAGGAACTATGCAACCTATATTCAGCCAACCTAGCACTAATCTGCAAGGGAAGGAGAAGTAACATCTACTGCGGCCCTTCTGTGTGAAAGCACTTTATATGTAGTATTTTAATAGTTCTCTCAATGCCAAGAATTAGGTATAATACTCATCTTACAAAAAAAAAAATCCAAAGGGCTAGAGGAAAGAAATTCCTTAACGAATATTCCCAGTGCCCTATCTGGCTTGGAGAAATTCAGTTCACCAGGGAGGTGAGCATAAAATATCAGAAGATGACTACAACAATATTACAGATATTAAGCATAGCTATACACAAAAGTGTGGAATGAAGCAGCCAAAGAAAGGATCAGGATAGACCATTTCTCACTGAATCAAGATTTCCATATTCACCCAATATTCCACTAAATATCAGAGCAAATGGTTGCTTACCTATGACCAGGGTGGTAAACAGCAGCGTTTATTCCATGAGGATAATAGGTACTGAAGTTGAAACTGTGACTTTCTTGGTAGCTCTGATTTGTTCCCACACTAAATTTAAGGTAAATAAAAAATAAATACCATTAAACCACAAGGACATCATTAAATGTCAATTTGTAAGACGGGGGGCTGGAGTTGTAGCTCAGTGGTAGAGCACTTGCCTAGCACATGTGAGGCAGTGGGTTTGATCCTCAGCACCACAATAAATAAAAGGTAATGGGCCATCTACAACTTAAAGGAATCCAATCAGAACCAGTCAGCATGGGCCAAAGTGACCTAGAGTTTTCCTGATAGTGGGGACTTGAAAGTCTCACGTCAAAAGTCAAGAGGTACACCTGGACAGGACTGTATGGAAACTTCTCTGGGATCTCCAGTAAAATTGGAATGCTGGAGAGGCACACAGTCCCTTTGTTCTGAGAGGATCCACTCTTGAGAATGTCTCCTTTTTCTTATCTCTTCAGTAATCTCATGCCTGTTACTCTCAGTGACATGTATGAAATCTTTGCTTTGATCATAGTAATGGGGGATTGAAGCGGGGGTCTTTGTGCTGCCTCACTATAAGGCCCGAGCCCTGTAACATTGGGAAAGGTACAAGGGAACTTTCTTGCATGATGGCAATTTCCTGTATCTTGAGAAGGATTTGAACAGCACAAGTATGTACATTTATCATAATTTACCAGTGGGTACAACCAAGATTTGTGCTTTACAATGTATGCCATTTTTACCTGAAAAGAAAATTATAAGCAAATATGGAATTCTAATTAATGAAATGCATGCTAAAGTATTTGAGTGCTGATGTCTAACTTATTTTGAAATACACTGCAGGATTAATAGCTAGAGACAGAGGGACAGATGGTCAAAAATGTGTTATAGCAAGTATATAAAATCCTAAGTATAGAATCCAATGTGAAATGTGTGTTCAACACACCATTCTTTCAACTATCGTATTTGCAATTTTTCATAACATGCTAAAAGAAAAAATACATCTGACACTAAACCAGAGAAATAAACATTTTATCAAATATGACTTCCCAAAGTACATTTTTACCTCACAAGGTAACTTCTAAGTTCTCCTCGGTAATTGATGACCAGGAGTTCTGCAGACCACTGTGCACTTGCTTTGTATTCTAAAAATATCAACCCAGCAATGGCATAGCTCAAATCACCTACAAAACTAGATGCCTGTAGAAGACAGAAATTAAGTTACTGAGATAGTAGATAAAAGTTAATACATGCTTAACTGGAGGATATCCAAGACACTGGCTTTGACACCCTAATCTAGACCAATTTTCCCAACCTCAGCAGCCTCCGAGATGTTCACACAAGTTAAGTAAATTTCTATTCACAGGGAGAAAGGCGGAAGGGTGAGAAGGTCAGGAGGAAGGAAGAGCCACCAGACTCCAAACTCTAAATATAAGCTTTCAAGTGTTAATTTCTACTGCTAGCAGTATCCTAGGCTAAAAACAAAACCAACTCCAATTACTTCCCAGGCTATACTGTTAAATACATGAAGGTCTGAGCACCTTGGGAAGCATGCATAATAGTTTATTCCCTTAGAGCTGATCAGAATATGTCACTACAAAATACGCTATTTAGGTATAGAATCATTTTGAGAAGGCAACTGAGAACCAAGGGATGCAGCAAAGTTCTCTGCCATCTCCTTACTGCCTAAAAAGGCAAAATTTTCTCTTTAGAAAAGTGCTTCTACACCAGGAAGGGACTGCAAGTCATACCAAAACATGTCGCAGAAACGGACCTCATTAACTAATGGAAGATGAGGATTATTTAGTTTCACATTTCCTAGGCACTTTCCCAATTTCTAGACCTTTATTAAGATAGTATATAAGCCCCCACGTCTACTTCCTTTAATTTAGTTTTTTATGAAGGTCCAGGCATTTGTGTATTATTTCTCCTGATAATCTGTCTTGTCAGTTTAATTTACAGTCTCCCAACTACTAAGATTTGAGAGTAGAGGAAGTTTTTTCTCCAACACTAAATGGTATCTCGTGGTCTAGAGCCACTCATTGAACACCCGATACATGCAAGTTCTAATTGAGATACTATGAATATATACATAAAATTTCAATGATTTAAAACAGAGGAAAGAAAATATCTCACATTTATGATTACATGTTGAGATGGTATTTTGAATATAATGGCTCAATAAACCAAAGAAATTTTACCTGTTTATTATAGCTACTATAAGATTTTAAAAATTACATTTGTGGGTGGGTGTGTGTTTGTGTTTACACACACACACACACACACACACACACACACACCCCTCGTATTATATTCCTAATAGACTAGTCTAGAAACTAGTAATCTAGATTCCTTCATGTGTTTCCAAAGGATTTCCATAATAGAGGCCAAAGCACTTTTTCCAAGTTTTTCCATTCATTATTTTTGATTTTAAAAATAATGTTCTCAGCTCCACCTCTCAGAGTAAGCTGAAAATCTTACAAATATTAATCCTCAGCTCCTACACAGATCAACTAGATACAAATGCCCAGTAGAGCCTGGGCAATCGTGTAGTGCATTTTGGTTTTGTTTTTATTTTCCTTATAAAACTCCCAGTTGATTAGCCAGAGTTAGAACCACTGTTCTACCTGCCCTGTACCTTCATTTGAGGAAGAAGGATATAAACTGAAAAGCACTAGGTCACTAAAAAAAGATATTAATAACTGGGCTGCCCTGAGAAAGTCATTTTACTTCCAGACTGGGTTTTCTAAACTGTAAAATGGGAATAATATCTTCCCAATGTACTCAAAAGGTAATTTTGAATATTAAATGAGAATAGACTTAGTCATTAATATAAAGTAGCCAATAAATACATGTGGTTTATTTCTCCCCCCAACCATTATTTTTTCCCCATCCACTTCTTTCAATTTCTATCCCTTATTAAAGGTAACAAACTCTAATTGTTCCAGTCTAGGGTACATTCTGCACCACAACAAAAGAATTATAGCCAGATGCTGTGATGCATGCCTATAGTCCCAGTGACAGAGGAGGATGAAGCAGAAGGATCAAAAGATCAAGGCCAACCTCAGCAACTTAGTAAGACGCTATCTTCAAAACAAAAACTAAGAAGAGGGCTGGAGTACAGCACCCCAAGGTTAAATCTCTTATAGTAAAAATAAAAAAATAAACTAAGATATCCTGAAATTAATTAGGAGGGTCAGAGAATGGAAGGGTGTTGGAGAGGTAAAGGAAGTTAGTCAATGAACAGATGTGGACAAAAATCAATTCTAGGTTGAAACCTTGACTTAAATCCCATCATGGCTGCCCACCAGGCCCCGTTTCTGGACTGTTACTCCAACCAATCCAGAAGCAACTATTACTTCTCCTTGTGGACTAACCTCTTGACCCAAGCTTCCCCTCCTTCACTGTTCTCTCTCCTCTAGAGGCTTCTCTCTCCTCTAGAGGCAACAGAAGTTCAATGTAAGAATTGTGCTTTCCCTCCCCAAAGTTTATGAAAATACAGAGCTCCAGGTTCAGCAGACATTTTCTAATTCCTATCTAGCCTTGTTGCTGGAAGTTGTAGGAACTGGTTCCAAGACTTAGTTTTTCCTTCTCTGGGTAGCCTGTGTAATGAGGCTCAAAAAAACACCTTTATTTCATACATCCCTAGGTCTCAACAGTCTTGTTTTTAATAATCTATTTAGTACTTACCAGGTGGTTTTTAATCTGTATAGTGCCTTATAAATATAAGGAATACCACATAGATAGACTTCTAAGTTTTGGGGTATCTTAAGTTCTTAGTTTTGTGGGGGTTTTTTTGGGGGGGGGCAGGGAGGTACTGGGGATTAACTTAAGGGCACTATCACGGAGCTACATCCCAGCCATTTTCATTTTTTCTTCTTCCAATCTTTTGAGACACTACTTGCAATCCACCTGCCTCAGCCTCCCAAGTTGTTAAAATTAAACGCATGAACCACCATGCCAAGCAAGTTCATAGGTTTTTCTGACTTACATTTACTTGTATTTCCCCTATACATATATTCAGTCACCTATACATAGAAAGCAACAGACAACTAATGTCAGAGGTTGAAGGAATATACATACCGGGGAAATGACAAATAGTTCACTTCCCATGAGATCAAATACCCTCACAGTTCCTGTGCTTTCAGCATAGGCCAGCAGTGTGCAATCATAACTCCATGCTACCCGTCTCCACTGGGGTTTCGGATCTTTTGGAACTAGAATGAAAAGAGGTGCTTTTAACAATGTCATAATGATAGTTGAATACTATAGTTGCAGTGACTAAAATGTTAACTATCTTCTAAGGATCTCTAAAATTTCATTCAATAGAAAACAGTTAAGAAATCCATTTCAAGTAAAATGTAAATCAAATATTCTGCCCCATTTATTTTAGAAGCAAAACCTCTGACACCAGAGGCCTGATGAATGCTAAACATACTCTCGTGTCTGGTAAAGGCTCAGAAATATGCCTCAAATAAAATAGAGCAAAAGTCTAGAAAATAATTCTAGTACAATGAGTTTGGCCCCTCTAAAAGCAAAATTTGAGAAGCTTAACAGATCCTTTAAATATATCAAACACAGATGCCAAGAAAATACAAAATAAAAGGAATTCCATACAGATGCACACATTTAGAAAATGCACCAGAACAGTTTTTAGTCAATAATATAACTAAGATTTTTATACGCAACACCTTAAAGTAATCCAATAATCCAACACTGGGATTTTTTTCTCTGAATTTTTAAATAGGAAGGATATTAGCAATGAGGGGAAAAAGAGGTCATGAAACTCTAAACTCCAGGTTTTGTTTGAAGTTTGTGTGTTTCACTGGCTTCCATTTCCCCTCATTAGAAACTCAGAGCTGAAGAGACAGGTAGGATAAACACCCTCTTGTTAGAATTCCAAAATAATCAAGCAACTCAAGGTACCACCACGGGACAAGGGCAGAAAAAACCTAGAACCTCAGCATCCTTCCTGCCCACACAGAGCACTTCTCATTATGGCATGCTGCCTCTTGGCCAGGGCCTTAGGACTGCTTCTGTGGGAGAGAAAAATAGGCCACCCCAAATCCAACCTCTTCAGCATATTTTGAGCCAGTTACTCAAAGAAAACAGATTTCTGCAGACAAAAGAATGGCTCCAAGAAGCTGTTCTTTTAAAGAAAAAAAAAAATTCCATCTATAAAATTGTGTCTACCTAGCCAGGAACAGAGGCACAAGCCTCAACACCACCCTCAGTCCCAACTCCAAGCAGCATTCAAAGAGATGCTTCCCACTCGGTAAAGAAGCAGGAATTAAGTCCAGGCCTTAGACTTGAAATCCAGTGCCAAGTAGAGACCCATGACTCTACCCCCCAGGTCAATACCCACAAACTGAGCCACTGGAACTGCATTAGCCAGGCTGCAAGTAAACTGCCTCCGCTACCCCTCCTCCAACCTTGGGCAACAGAAAAAAAAAAAAAAAGACTACCAACTAGGAAGCAGATCATGAAAACTAGCACAGATCTTTAGTCTTGGAGCTCGAGACTCCAAGCCAAGGAAAACCCCAAAGGCCATATACCTAAACCAGGGCTCACAGGTGTAACCTCCAGATCTGTACTGGCATCAGGCAGGGAACTGCACCAATGGGACAGACTTGAGTTTTGGCCTGAATCACTGCCAGCCTTGGAGTGTGCCTGGCACACCCAATCCCTCACACCCCCAAGTCCCTGAAGCTGTAAAACTCAGGTATAACAGTAGCATCAGCCTTGGTAGCCAAGGGACTATCTCCACATCCCATCCCCTTCAGGCACCATAGCTATCCTCAAGGCCAGTGCTTGCAGAGGAGCTGCTAAACCTGCTCAACACCAGGAGAGACTTGTACCCTAGTAGGATGGGTCATGTTTCAGCCTGCATCCCTGCCAACCCATAGCATGGGCCTAGATCACCCCTGAGACCATGCAGATTCTTGTGGCCAAGATTCAGGCACAAGCCAGCTTAGAGTTAGACTTGGAGCCAAAGAACTACCTTCACTATCACTACTCACCTTGGACAGCATAGTGTAGAGCAAAATGCCATTCATTCGCTGACAGTAGGACAAGGCAATCAGCATAGAACTTGGCCTTGAAATGCAGTGCCAGGATGGTGAAACGTAACACTGGAGAGATCTTAACAGTCCTCACCAATAGGCCAGTGCCCATGAACAAAGCTTTTGAAGGGCCCCAGTTCTGACACAGAAGATATATAGCCCCAGTATATCATAAGCCTAACCTAACCAGGATTACCTGTGGCTAACTGCAGCCAGCTTGAGCCATAAAAAGACTCTGGTGATAGGCAACGAGCAGTGTAGGACTTGGGCTACCCAGTGCTGGACTGGTCTTGGTGGATTACAGGCTCTGTGTGAAACAGCTTGGCAGTTTGGGTAGCCATAGGTGTGGCTTAGGGGCCTGGGACTAGCCTCTCCATAGTGATTCTGCCCAGAGTTGGGAGATTTCCCAGTGGCTGTAGATAAGGTGTCTGGGTCTACCACAGTCCCACAGAGGCTTGAGGTGATGGAGTACCCTTGTTAGGTATTCCCCCAGTTCATGCTCAGCAAAACACCAACTGCAGAACTGGTACAAAGTTGTGCCTAGATAGCTCTCTAGTATGAACAGACAGCAAACCAACAGAGTACTCAAACAAAACCTGGAATTAAGGCATCACATATTCCTTCCCAAAATTGAGTCATGAAGAAACAGAAAATGTGAACAGACTAATAAGTAATGAGACTGAATCAGTAATAAAAAGCTTCCCAAAGAAAAGCCCAGTATAAATGGCTTCACCACTGAGTTCCAAACATTTAAAGAATTCTCTTTAAATTATTGCCCCCCCAAAAAAAAACTGAAGAAAATTTTTCCAAACAGATTCTACAAGGCCTGCACTACCCCGATATCAAAACCAGACCTGTACACAAAAGGAAACAACAAACCAGTATCCTTGCTGAAAAAAATCCAACAAAAATGCTAACAAACCAAATTCAACAGCATATTAAAAACATTAACCATGATCAATTGGAATTCATCCCAGGGATACAAGGATAGTTCCACCCACATAAATCAATACCACCTCAACAGAACAAAGAACAAAAACCATATGATCACCTCAAAAGAAACAAAGTGGGGGGGGGGGGGAGGATCCTAAAATTTGTATGGAAACAAAAAAGGTCCAAATAACCAAAGGGATTTTGAGGGGCGGGGGGGAAAACACAGGAAGTTCAACATCCTTTCATAAAAGCAGTTAACAAGTTAGGTCTATGGCCTCAATATGATAAAGGTCATATACAATAAGCCAACAGCTAACATTACACTGAGTAGTAAAAGGCTGAAAGCTTTCTAATAAGTGGAATAAGACAAGGATGCCTAGAAACACTACTTTTCAACATAGTACTATGAGTCCTAACCAGAGCAATCAAGGAAAAAAAATAGCCAAGGAAGGTGGCACATGCCTCCGATTCCAGTGATTTGAGAGGCTGAGGCAGGAGGATTCCAAGTTCTGTGACAATGATTCATTTTATGCTTTGAATATAGTAGCCCTTGAGCTCCACCATCTTGGCTTATCTTAAAATGGGCATTTTTTTTTTCCTTCTCCCTATCCCAAATTAACCAATGAATCACAATCCCCCTACAGAGAACACTGTGAATGCAGACTTGGAATAGCTTCTTTAAAAACCCTCTGTTCTCCCTGATGGCAGAATTGCATCCTCTGGGACAGGAGTCCCCTGTGCTTCTCCTTTGATTAAAAAAAAAAAAAACCCACACACTTTCCTTTTTCTCAAAATAGTGTCCTCCTGACAATGATGTAAAGAAAAGGGAACTCTGCACACTGTTGGTGGGTATGTAAATTAAAAGTAGAACTACCATATGATCCAGCAATCCTATTCCTACCTACACATATCCACAGGTCCACAGGAAATGAAATCAGTGTATGATAGAGACATCCGCACTTCCATGTATATTGCAATATTATTCATAACAGCCAACAAATGGAAGCAATCTAAATGGAAACAAGTGAAGAATGAACATAATGCATGTGTACATTAAAAACTATTCAGCCATAAAAAAAATCCTGTCATTTGTGACAAAATGGATGGAGATTATGTTAAGTGAAAAACAGCAAGCAGAGACAAGAACTGCATGATCTCACTCAGGTGAAATCTAAAAAGTTAACCTCCATTTTACTTTCAAGTTTCGGGAGATCATCAGAAGCTGGGGAGATAAGAGGGAAGGAAGGGATGGGGAGAGGCTGATCAATGGGAACTACAGGGAAAAACAATTTTCAGAAGTTTGTGGCCTTCTCTGTAATTATCTGCTAATATCACAGGTCAGTTTTTATCATTTTTTTTTTTAACTCTTATAAAATAGCTTCCTAACTGGTCTTCCCATCTTCAGTTTTTCTCTTCCTCCACTACCCAAAGAACATTTTAAAATAGAAATGAACAAATCAAATCCTTCTGCTACTTTAAAATCCCTGATGGCTTTTTCATTCCCAACAAAACCAAGTCTCAATGCCTCACTATACAGGAAAGGCCCTTACAGAAAGGCCTATCGTATACGTTTATAGTTTCATCCCATACCACGTCCTGTTTCACACCCCTAACACCACCCGCACATATCACATCTGCCCTTCATACACATGGATGCCTTTACCTGGCCTGTTTCTCTCCATTCTTACTCATCCTTCTAAGCCTAGTTTACCTGTTACCTCCTCCTTCCTTGACACTTTGAAGCTGATTGGTCTCGTCTAGTACACCAAATATGCCGTACATACATCTTTCATAGTATTGATCACCTCGTACTATGTTTACACAACTAGCCTTAAAGAACACTAAGTATGCATTATCCAACTGGGGTCTGTTCTCTACCTGAAAGAGGTACTGTGTAGAAGTCAGACTCCCCTTGCCTTCAGTAATGTATTTTGTATATATGAGCAAAGTATGCCAAGTATCAATGAGTTCATTTTTACTGTCAATAAGTAAAAAGTATATTAAAAAATCTGAGAGGTCCTTAAACACAGGAGAGTCTAACTTTATTCAGTCCTACGAAGACACTAAAAAAAGTTCTGAGTTTATGTAAACACAATGAGAGTAAGATGAAAAACAGTTCCATGTCTTCAGATAGCTAAAGAGTCAAATGTGGAAGCAGACAAAATGATGAACAACTCAAAAAACCTACATATGCACAGCTGCTACATAAAAACCAGCAAGACAACGACTTTGCCTTAAAATATATTTATGTGCTGAGAAAATGCTGCAAACATTTTTCTATTACTATTGTCTCACCTGAGAACAGATTTTTCCCTCTTATTTCATTTTGATGGGATAAAGAGACATATGTAGTACATTCTGTTTCTGTCTAAAACAAGTTCCTTCTAAAAGGGATTTGTTTGTACTATTACTTCTAGTTATAAACAGTAACTCCAGAAAACTCGGCATGTGTTTTGACCCAGATAAGGATGTGTTTTCATTACAAGATTTTACAGAACCATGTGAAAATAAAGTCTATTGCTGGATTTTTCCAGCTATCTGTGTGGTTTGGGAAAGGAATGAACAGTATACATTTTTACAAGACAAATGTCAGAGTTACCCGAGAAGTATTCAAAAAGTCTGAGAGTACAACAGCAACCTGACAACTGACATTTCAAGGTCAAAACGTTTACACCTGCCCAGATTTTCATCCACTGCTGTACCTGAAACCTGCCCAGCTGCCAAGCTCTCTCCCCACTCCAAGTTTTGTTAATGTTATTTTAATGTTATTTTCTCTGCTTAGAGCATCCTTTCCCTGAACCCTTCACTGGCTGCTTTTTCAAATCTCACATCCTTAGGAGAGCTTCTGACGACTCTAAGCAACCTCTTATGCCCCACTATTCTCCACCTTTACAAAGATTTCATTTCCCTCAGCTCTCATCGCAATAATTAAACATTTGGAATTCAAAATTGTGAGAAGCTGCATCAACTTCGTTCAGAAATTTTATCACCAGTGCCTTGTTCTGGTAGTACACAATAGGCACCCAAAGATTAAAGGGGTACATTTCAATCCAGTGCTCACTTGTACACACTGCAAAAGCAATGGCAAGAACTTTAAAAATAGGGAACAATGGGGTTGAGTCTCAGTGTTACCAGAAACAAGTCGAGTATGGCTTTGGGGAGATTATGGGGGCCTCAGTCTCCTCACCTGCAATATGAAGAGTTTGAGGAACAATTTCATATACATCCTAATTTCTAAGTCAGGAACTAAAGGAGCAAGTGCAAATTCATGTGAATAGGAAGACAGATGCTAAATTATTTATGTTTAAAATAGAGTCACTAAAAGATACACGAGAAAAAAATGTACAATTCTACAATAAGGTCTAAACATGATAAACCCTCAAGTTTATTTTTCTTAAAAAGTGGCAAACACTTAAAAGAATAATTCTCTATGGAAAAGAAATTTAAGAGACTTCAATTGGGCAAAAATATTCGCAACATGGATAAAGGGATAACATTCATGCTATACAGATACTACAAACCAAATACAAAAAGCCTATTAAATCCAAAAGAATATGACCTAATTCTCCCTGCACACACACACACCGCCCCCACATATTTAAAAGACAGGCAATATATAGTGTTGAAAATGGATAAAAGACATGGCCTCAATCATACCTTTTTCATGATTCATAAATAGGTATAACTTTGAAAAGGATTACAGCAGTAGCTATCACATTTTAAATTCTATACCCACATACAGAGTGGCTTTTCCAGCATTGTTAGGATGGGAGATGAACAAAAACAGGTAAAATAAAGAGGAAGAAGACTGTTATCCTAAATTTCTATTGAGAAGTGGAATAGGAAAATGAATGTGATCCACATTCTTATACTCAAATACTGTGTCCACATGAAACAGACTGAAATTCTTTAAGAAGTCACCACCCCATAAGATGTCCCCCATGTAGCAAATGGGGGAGCAATGTCTCATTACACCATGTCTCATTATACCTGAGTAAATGCCAGCCCATGTATATGAAAGGATTATAGGAAGCTTTTATGAAGATTGCAGATTGAAAGAATCATTCTTTCCTACTTGTGTACTGTTCAAATTTGTTATAAGTTCTGCTTTTGTTACCAAACAAAAGCAGCAATTAGTCTTGAACCTGATCTCCCACAAGAGTTGGTGAATGTGTGTAAGATAGTGATGGCAGTCTTGCACTGCCTGAAGTTAAGAGGATGAAGAGAGATGACAAAGCCATCTGCTATGCACACACATCTCAAAATCAGGGTTCCGAAATACACACAGAACTGAAGTGTAAATAAATACACCATTATACACAGAGAATTCTACACTTTCCTCAGGAATTGAGAAAGGAGTAGCACCATTACCCAACTCAAACTTATAAGACACTATACACAATAACTGCACCATAGCCAAGAACCAGATTTAATATATAAACAGGGGCTGGGGATGTGGCTCAAGTGGTAGTGCGCTCGCCTGGCATGCGTGCGGCCCAGGTTCGATCCTCAGCACCACATACAAAGATTGAGTCCGCCGAGAACTAATATTTTAAAAAATCTCTTAAAAAAACTATATAAACATTCATGAAGACATAAACCACAATACCAGATTAGTCAAAGTTGTGTATGTTCTGACAACAGAAATTATCAAACAGAAACAGATGCATATATTAGAATATGCTTAAATGCTAAATATAAAAAAATATTTAGTCTAAACTTCCATCTTCCAAGCCAGGCATGATGGAGCACACCTATAATCCCAGCAACTGGGGAGGCTAAAGCAGGAGGATTGGGAGTTCAAAGCCAGCCTCAGCAATTTAGCAAGACCTTGTCTCAAAACGAAAAGGGCTGGGGATATGGCTCAGTGGTAGGGTGCCTCTGGGTTCAATCTCTACTATGAAAAAAGACATCTTCCATCCACAAAAATAAGAGCTAATTAAATCCAGAATAAAGATAAAAATCAAAGAGAAATAAAATTTTATTACTTAATATTAATACACTGATAAATCTCCATCCTGTCGAAACAGAAAATTATAAATCAGAAACAGTAAATATGCTATAGATAGTAAAAGTTTAAGAATATTATAGACAGAAGATAGCCTATTCAACAAATGGTGCTGGCAAAACTGGAAATGCATATGGAGCAAATGAAATTAAACCTCTCACCATACGCACACACAAAACTCAAAATGGATCAAAGACTTAGGCACTACAGAGATACTAGCCTAACAGAAGAAAAAGTAGGGCAAAATCTTCATAACGGCCTGGGATCTGACTTCCTTAACACCACCCCTAAAGTGTAAGAAATAAAAAAAAAAAAAAAAAATCAAGAATCAGTAAGTGGAATAGATTAAAACAAAAAACTTCTCAGCAAAGGAACAACCATGTGAAGAGAGCCTCAGCATAGACTGGTAGAAATTCTTTACAACATACCTCAGATAAAGCATTAATATCTAGGGTACATAAAGAACTCAAAAAACTTAACACCAAAAAACAAATAACTCAATAGTCTAAAATGTACATTTACTAAATAAATGTACAGACTTCACAGAAGAAATACAAGTAATGAGAAAATGTTCAACATCTCTAGCAATTAGAGAAATGCAAATTAAAACTACATTGAGATTTCCTCTCACTCCAGTCAGAATGGCAATCATTAAGAATACTGGGGGGAAAAGGTGCACTCTTACATCGCTGGTGGGACTGCAAATTGGTGCAACCAATTTGGAAAGCAGTATGGAGATTCCTCAGAAAACTTTGAATGGAACCACCATTTGACCCAGCTATCCCACTCCTCATTTTATTCCCAAAGGATTTAAGAATCAGCATACTATAGCGATGCAGCCTCATCAATGTTTACAGCAGCTCAATTCACAATAGCTAAAATATGGAACCAATCTAGATGTCCTTCAATAGATGAGTGGATAAAGAAACTAGTATGTATACACAATGAAATATTACTCAGCATTAAAAGAGAATAAAATTATGGTATTTGCAGGAAAATGGATGGAGTTGGAGAATATCATGCTAATCAAAATAAGCCAATCCCCAAAAGTCCCAAAGCCAAATGTTTTCTCTAATATGTGGATGCTAATTCACAATAGGGGAAGGGAGGACTAAGAATGGTTACCTTAGATTAGGTGGAGAAGGGTTTATGAAAAAAACAAAACAGACATTACACACACATACACACACACATATATACATATAACTATGACCAGTGTAATTCTACAACATGTACAATCAGAAAGATGATAAATTATACCCCATCTATGTATATCCAACATGCATAAATGCATTCTACTGTCATGTATAGCTAATTAAAACAGAAATTCCATGAAAAACTAAAGATCTGAAAAGTTTAATATATCCAATTTTAAGAATTTGAAACCTAATTAGAAAACTCCAAGTTTCTCTGGTGAATTCCATCAAACATTTGAGGAAGAAATAATTCCAATTCTACACAAATTCTTTCAGAAAATAAAACAGGAATACTTGCCAACCAGTATTTTGGGACCAGCACTATTATAACATCAAACCAGAAAAGCACATTACAAGCAAACAATTTACATACCAATATCCTTCAAACAGAGATGCAATAATCTGCTACTTATGCTTTTCACAATTATCTGCCTAAGGCCTGATGATGGATTCACCATGCCTGTGAAATCAAGTACAACACTGAGCTGCTTGCTACTTGAGATCACGTTCATAGGCATCTTCTTGTGTTACCTGAATAGTTTGAAGACCTATGTCCCGACATTTAGGAAACTGCAGCAGAAAATATGGGTGGGGGAAAGATACTTCAGAAAGTCTTCTTTAAACTTCAGTCTGGAAAAGTATTAAGCCAGGCACAGTGGTACACACTTGTAATACTAGCAACTCAGGAGGCTGAGGCAGGAGGATCACAAGTCTGAGGCCAGCCTTAGCAACTTAAGTCCCAGTTTCAAAACTGAAAACTAAAAAGCTCAGTGGTAAGTGTACCTGGGTTCAATCCCCAGTACAAAAAAAAAAGTGCAACCTATCATTAACAAAGCCAATTACAAAACATTAATGAATACTATAGAAAAATCAAAAACAGAAAATGTTGATATTTGGTTACTTTTGCTCCTTAATTTCTACTAATATGTATTTTTCAGTAAGAAAATCTCTAAAAATTTACGAAAAGGGGAAATAAGTTATATAATCTGAAGCTCCTAAATCACTTTTGAAATAAATTTTTTCATTTCAAAATGAGCATTTCAAATAGATGCTTCCCAATCTTTTTCATGGCAAAATAGAAAATCATGTTGCATGGCATCCAACAGCAAACTGATGAGACTGCTGGAAGCCTGAGGCAACCAGTGGATCTCAGACAAAGTGCCCCAGCCACTGGCGGGCTGGCAGGCCATCGACTGTCCTACAGTAGGCTAGCTGCTGCTCACAGTTAAACTCTGGCTTGCTACATTTCAAAGTCAGAAATATGAGGAAAATCTCTTAATTAAAATAGAGCAGCTTAATAAAAATAATTCCACATGGATTTTTAAGTCACTGTTCAAGATGAAAAGAGAAGAGTGAATGACTTAAAATGGCATGGCAAACAGTCCAAACCAGTTGCAATGCATATTTAAGACCTCTCTCAAAGGGCTTATCTTTTATAAAAGAATAATTGAAAAATATCAAAGTGGAACCAAATAGCTCCTATTTCAGTTTGCAGACTCTGCAGTATGTAGTTTCAAAAATACATTAACAACAATCTGGCTCCTTTTCTCCAGGCACGCACATGAAATATCATTTGGCATATGGGAGTTATTCCCATAAAGATGAGTCAGATAATAAGCAAATGATCATTACCTCACATTATATGAAATGGAAAGAAGCCATTAATGCAGCATTAAGGGCATAAACTTCATACATTTGGAAGCCCACAAAATAAAACATTAGTTCTCAAAGCATTATCTCATCTATACTGCCACATTAACTGTGTACTCTAAAAATTTTTTAGCAAGTATTATAATTTATATGGAAAAACAGTTAAGCTTTCTATTTTCATGTTAACTTGTAAATTTCTCAGTTTACTTACTGGCCAAGAGGTTTCTAAAGCCAAAGTTCAAAAGGAACCCCGTGTGTGTCTAGATCTTCCAACGTTCTGAGCATGCTCCTCAGAGACCTGCCTCAGAGTTCCCAGGCTCACACCCAGCTAAGGGGCACACTGGAAAATATTCAACTGAAACTCCCCCACATTATTCTTTTGGGGACTTTACAAACCATATATATTATGTAAGCCAAATAAGGTCTACTTTAAAAAGCACTGGTGAGGAAACTATAGAAGTTCAGGAAACTGTAGAAGTTCAGGAGATTCTAGAGCTCTAGAATTTCTTTTAGTTCTAGAGATTCTAGAGCTCTTTAAACATTCACTTTTATAAACATTACCTCTCTTCATGCTATTTTGAAAAGGATACTATGCAAGCAGAGCTTCTCAACTACCCTTACTGTTCCATTCATGGTATGTATACACATTGGTATATGTTAATAAAAAACACGAATATCATGACAATTACTCAATATAAAGATGTATATAGTACATATAATTAACACGTAATATATATTCTCATGTATTTCAAAAATTCATCAACAAGAACTAAGCACATATACTGTGTTCATACATTAATAAAAGTCATTGACTAGTTCCTAAGTACTTACTGGATAAGGTCAAAATTCATGTGCCTATTATTTGTCAGGCAGCTCTAGTCAGTAAAAATCCCAAGTTCCTGAGTAAGACAGGAGCCCTGCGCCAGGCGTAGTGACACACACCTGTAATCCAGGGGCTGAGGTAGGAGATTTGCAAGTTCAAGGCCAACCTCAGCAAAAGCAAGGTACTAAGTAACTCAGTAAGACCCTGTCTCCAAATAAAACAGAAAATAGAGCTGGGGAGGTCAGTGATCAACTGCCCCGAGTTCAACCTCCAGTACCAAAAAAAAAAAAAAAAAAAAAAAAGAAAGACAGGAGCCCTGACTTCAAAGAACAGTCTGAGAATCAGACAAGCAAATCAACAATTAAAGACTAAGTTAATTGAGATACCAGCACAAACAAGTACCAGAGAAACAAGAGGTATAAATGGTGAAGGTGGCTTCCCAAAAGAGCTGATGCTTGACCCAACGTATACAGGGCCGATATATAGTGCAAGGAACCACCTTGCACAAAAAGCACAACGGGAATGGAAAACTTGACATGCGAACTCTACAACATAGAACACAAGGCAGAGGACTCACAGAAGACAGGCCGATTGTGAAGGGTCTTACATCCTCAATTAGGAAATATGAACTGTATTCCACAGCCAAATCAAACAATTGATATTTTAGGTAGAATCATAGTAACAGTAGTTTAGTATCTCCTAAGTACTTATGCATCACGTATTGAGAGAATTTTCATATTCTTTTATTTTCTCCACAATTCAATCCATAAAATTATGTGAACATTACAGATAAGACAGGTTCACAGAATATGTCAGCTTTCCATCACTGACAAAATAATGAGAATTTATGAGAAAAGATTTAGAGTCATGGTTTCAGAGGTTTCATCCATGGTCACTTGGCCCCGTTACTTTGGGCCTCTTGTGAGGCAGAACATCATAGTGGGGAGCATGTAGGTGATAGAGCCAAGCCGCTCACCTCATGAAAGCCAAGCAGCGAAATAAAGGGACCAGGGACCCAATATCCCCTACTCAGGCACACCCCCAATGATCTAATTCCCTCCCACTAGAACCCACCTCTTCAAGGAATAGCGCCTCCCAAAAGGCTGATGACCAAACCTCGACTATGTAACTTTGGGGGACATTTAAGTTCCAAATCACACCAGAGAGGTAAAGTTACTTGACAAAGTTACATATATAGGAGGTAGTACAGCCAAACATAATAACTGATAGAATCCTGCTTTTAAAATGATCAGTTTGAGGCCAAGAGCTCAATGGTAGAGGGCCTGCTTAGCTTGCAAACAGCCCTGGATTTGCTCCCCCAGCAACCCCCAAGGGGAAGGGGCGGGAAAAAAAAAAAAAAAAAAATCACCTTGTCAAGGAGTGTAGAGTGTGAATTAAGAGAAGGGCACAGAGAAGGAAACCCACCAGCCAAGTGTTGCAAGAAACCGAGTAAGGTGTTAAGAACCTGAACCAGGACTGATAAAGGGCAGAAATGGGAGACGAGAACTAATTCACCAGATGCCAGGGCTCTGTAAAGCCCAATTCTCCACTGCAGCACTTAGTACAATGTCAATGAAGTATTTGTCCTCTTCTCTCTTCCCTGATAGACTAAACTCAAATCTAGGAACCTATATCATAATCTCCATTTACACATTTAGTAGCCAAGACAGTGCCTGGCACATAGAACTATGTGTCAGAGGAGGAAGAAAAAAAATTTCTAGTTTTCTGGCTTGGGCAACCTAAGGATAATGGTACTACTGACCATCCAGGGAATAGAGGAGAAAAAACACAGATTATGAGAGGAGATACACATTTATATAAATATGTAGGAAGTGTTACATTTGCTACTGTTACAACATACACTATGTATAAAAATAACTCCATAGAAACACTACTTTAACCACCAATATATGTGAAATTGCATTAGAATGATAACTGACATACTAATAGAATTTCAGTTTATGGGAATTCAGGGGTTTTTTTTAATATTTGATCTTTAATTTCCTGAACACACTAGGTGGCTGAGAAGGACAAAAGAAAACAGGACCTACACTACCAGTGGTACATTTGACAACAGCTTAACACCACTATTCCCACATGTAGGGGAATCCTCTATTAGCACCACTGTATAGCTTCCAAAACCATTGATGTTTCCCCCTCCTCATTCTTCCACTGTCAAAGACTCTTCGTATCCTAATATTGTTTTAACATAAAATATACGTACTATTTTCTTTCAAGTAAATGAGAAAATGCATGTAAAATACTACATAGCCTGGCAAACAGTAAGACCATGTTTGTCATGAACAAGATGACTGATTATCAATTCCTACAGGTATGGCACTATTAAACTGACACTAGATCTGACAAGGACCACAGGTCCTCTAAAACGTAGTAAAGGATGCATTTACCTAATCAATTATTTTCCTAGTAATGTTTTCTCTGCCTTTTCATGCACTGCTTCTGCAAACTAAAATCCAAACCACTATCTCCATCTTCTGCTGACCTCTCATTCTCATGTGTTTGCAAGTTGGCTTTATTTTTTAAACTTTTACTGATGCATTATAATTATACATAATAGGATTTTCATTATGCCATATTTGTACATGCACATAATTTGATCAATGTCATTACCCAGTATCTTCCCTATCTCCTCCTTCTCCCTCCTCCTAGTCTGCTTCCTCTATTTCAATTAATGCATTATAGTTACATATATAAGCAGGATTCACTGGTATATTCGTGCATGGACTTAGCATAATTTGGTAGATTTGTTCCCCAGTACTTCCTTGTGTCCTCCCCTCTTCCTTCCTTCTACTGCTCTCCCTTCTATTTTCATGAGATTCCTCCACCTACCCTCCCCCCAACCCCCGACTCTTTTATTTTCTGTTTTTCTCTAGCTCCCACCTGTGAGAAAACATTCAACCCTGGACTTTGAGTCAGGCTTTTTCCACTTAGCAATCTGTTCTCCCGTTCCATCTATTTTCCTGCAAGTGCCATAATTTCATTCTTATGGTTAAATATTGTATACATACAAGATGGAATTTTATTCATTTTATTTATCCATCAACAGGCACCTAGGCTGGTTCCATAACTTGGGTATTATGAATTATAACTTGGTTATTATGAATTGGATGGCTATAAATGTTGGAAAGTATGTATCACTATAATATACTGATTTTAATTCTTTGATAAATACCAAGAAATGGAATAGATTGATAATATGATGGTTTCTTTCCTTGAACTGAGGAATCTCATACTGCTCTTTCTAAAGTGGTTTTATTAACTTGAACTGACTTCTTAAAATTGATTTCCAAAAATCACTTTCTCACTTACCTCACACCCATTAAAAACTCACTGTAAACCATTTCCTTACTAGATTCATTTGTTCCTAGTTAAATACTTGATTGCTTCACAGAGGACTATACCTTCTTGCTGACAATCATACGTCAAGTACCCAATAAAACACTTCATGCACATAAATTGTATTCAGTTAATCATTCTTAGAAACATTCAGCAAAAATTAAGTCAGACTTTTTTCTTTTTACTAGTCTGTATCTGACCAACTCTTGCCATGTTTCTTCAGTGATCCAAAATAAAAAGCTACACTTAAATACTTTAAGTCAGTTTAGTGACAGTTTAAATTTCAAATTCTTCTAAAACACATCTTAAAGCAAAATATTTAAGACATATAAACAATTAAAATTGTAATTATTTCAATAGTTATAATTATCTACAAATTGTAGATTTAAAATTTTCATTTTATATCTTGTAAATTCTTACCTTGGCATTTCCCAATAATGGAGGTAAAGTCATCTTTGGCTGATCTGTAAAATGTGCAAAGATCAAGTTTTATCCTTAAATACTACTGTGTAGGTCTAAAATACTAGATCTTATACACATCTATATTCAACACTGAATCACTCCTTTCATAGAGACAGTCTCATATGAGGCATAACACTTTCATTAGACACAGTATTTTCTTCCAACCTTCTTATGAAATCAGAAACACAAATACAATGATATAGCACAATGAGTTTAAGCATGCTCTTTTAATATGATAGAAAAATCTAGCCCCCATTCCCAAAGGTTCTGATTCATTAGATCAGGGCTGAGCAAGGTGGTGCACACTTATAATCCCAGCTACACAGGAGGATGAGGCAGGACGATGGCAAATTTGAGACCAGCCTGAACAATTGAGACCCTGACTCAAAATAAAAAGTGCTGGGAGT
Organism: Callospermophilus lateralis; assembly: GCF_048772815.1. Classification (NCBI taxonomy): domain Eukaryota; kingdom Metazoa; phylum Chordata; class Mammalia; order Rodentia; family Sciuridae; genus Callospermophilus; species Callospermophilus lateralis. The sequence continues at coordinate 10,737,723 of NC_135318.1, forward strand.
ATAGATTGTAGTAGAGTGTACAGCACACTCCAGGCCCCAAGTTCAATCTGTACAGCCAAGGGGGGCGGGGGGAATGCATATATATAGGATGGGACCCAACAATACCTTTTAAAGTTTCACAGGTTGATCCTAGTTAAGAATCACTACTTTCTTTCGTACTACAAATTTTGATCATGAAAGAAAGTCTTATTTTAATAAATTGAATAGACCAAACAAGTCACCATATTTAAACCAGTGACATTTAAGTCTGTGATCTTGAAATAGAGTACTATAATTATAAAATATGTTCAGAAGTAAGGCTAAATCTAGAAAATTTACTAAAAATCACTCGAAACTTTCGTATCTTTAGCATCTGACCCAATTCCACTTCTACAAAGTTATCTCTGGGAATAACTACAGATATATACAAGTGTTGAGAAAATTAATGCAGTCTAATTTATAAAATAAAAATACACCCAGAAGATTAAATTTTACTATGTACATGCACAAAATATTATGCAATTACATAAATGTCAACATCTTTCCATATCACTTATTTCTTAATAGCCTTTTAAAATTAATATCAAGAATGAAAATTAAGTTTACAGATTGCAGATGCAATTCATGAGTCACTATAAAACAGAAATATACAATATTATTCCACTAAACAAATACAAATAGAAAAGGTTCAAAGGATATACAACAAATAGTAATAGACAATTTTGGCTAATAGAGTAGGTAATTTGTAGTTCTTTCTACTTAACTGTATTTTCTACTAGCTTTAATATAATCACTAACAGTTGCTATTTTTGCTGGGGAAGAAAAGACAGGAAGATATAATTTTTTTTTTAAACCTTAATAGAACTTATTCACCTAAAATAGTTAAGCAAATCCTGGGGATGAGAGAATTTATATGCTTTTTTCCTGTAAGCATTCTTTATTTTAATGTGTTCTGTTGTGTTCTATGATAGTTTCCAATTACTGCAGAGTCAGTCTATATGCTCCTATATTTAGTCAACAAAAGTAAATGAATGCCAACTGAGCAATGCAAGGCATAGGTGGCTATGCCCTATAATGCCTTCTCAGCCCAATTCCCCTATTCCACTTGCAAACACCCCGTGCTTATTCACCAAACTATTAATCCCTAGGTATGTATATTGAAATACAAGCTGGGAAAAACATAGGAGTCTCCTGCAAGGAGCACATAACTGGAGCTAAACACTCCAAATCCCATCTGTCCCTAGTTCCTGGTAAATGGAACACACTGAAGTGCAAAGCACTAGTCTAATAATGGAGAAACATACAAGCATTCTTGGCTAAGCATGACATAAGTGAAACGTAATATAGGTTTGTGGCTAAGAGCATAAACAGTGAAACAAAGCCTACTGCAAATCCTTGGGGAGGTTATTCAACTATAGCATGCCCACTTTATTATAGAAAATAGGGAAAATAGCAATAACTACAGCCTCACAGGGGATTCTACCAAGATTAAATGAGTAAACATGCATAAAGCGTTTCTGATTGTGCCCACTATTAGCATCTTATTAAAAATAGAAAAAAGTTATCATAGGTTCCTAAAGGATAGATGATTAACCAATATATGGGATGAGGAGACTAATAAAGGGTATATTATCAAAGGCTTCCTAGTGGAGTTAACTTTTCACCATGTAAGTCTCAAGACATAATATACATTACAAAACATTTTCAAATTATCTTTTCATCCATGAGATCATTGGTCAAATGGTCCCTTCCCAAGCTTATTATCTATCTTGACCACACACATGCACACCCAGACTAACACCTAAAATCATTTCATTGTTTTCCTTTCATGGAAAAGTGGAAATAAGTCTGGCCTACTTATTTTTGAGTCACTATGAGCAAGCAAATTTCTCTAAAAAACACATTCTTGCAACGAATGGAATATGAGGTGCTAGCCCATTCCTATGAACAATTTAAATTCAAACACTGTGCTGATTTGATGCTTAGTGATGCTGTCAAAAAAAGGAATCACAGGCATGGTGGCACACGCTTGCAATCCTACTGGGCAGGGAAGCCAAGGTAGGAGGATTCCAGGTTCAAAGCCAGCCTCAACTTATCGAGGCCCTCAGCAACTTTGTGAGACCCCATCTCAAAATAAACAAAGGGCTGAGGATATAGCTCAATGGCTAAGCACACTTGAATTCAATCCCTGGTACAAACACCGCTCGCACACACCTGCCCATAAAGTCGCATCAAGTTAAAGAATTTATTTTTGAATGGCTGTCATCACTGTCCATTACTATTGATGGTTTTTAGAAGGGATAAGAAAGCCTTCCCAGTTGAAGCCAATGCCCAGGTGGGGACAGATCTTCTGTTTTCTATCCCTACCCCCTAAATTTGAAGAGTCCAGTTCTGCCTGAATACATGAAAGAAAGAAAAAACTGATAACTGAATGATCATTAATATCACTTTTCTTAATGAAGCAGCAGGAAAATCCTGACTAGCATCTAGACCTAAACATCTTGAAAGTTTTGTTTTCTTTCCAAGAACCAAGAAAGAATTAGGGCTTTCCTAGGAAAAAAAGTAACCCTCAGTTTTAGAGTTGCCACACATTTAATTTGCTGCTGCAAATTTCCCAAAGAACTAGTTTTTCTGAATTAGTTGTAATTCTTTTACAATTAATGTAATATTTTAAAATAAAATACCAAGAAAACCCAACTTAAAGAACTCTTTTTCATTGTCAAGTAATGTGTAACCTTGGTCTTTCACAAACCCAAATTCGATCTACAGCTTGTGCCAGCAGAACAAAGCTGTCCCCACTCTGACACCTTCCTGAGCATCTCCGATAGAGCAGTAAGTCAAACAAGGGTGATTTCCAGAGTCTAGAAAATGAGACATTTACTGTGAATGTAAAACTCAGGAGACAGAGTGGCCTGGGGAAGTCAAAATATGAGTAAACTACTTAGAAAGCACCACTCATAAGTTGGCATTCGATACTTCACAAAATTAAGTGACTTAATAGTAAAGTCCTTATGAATATTCCTCACTTAAAAAGACAAAATCTTAGCTCTTATTTCACAAGTAAAATTTTACTCAAAGGAAAATTTTACATATGAATAATATTAACAATTACCTTATCTCTACACACTGATCTTGAACAGCAGCCAAAAGCTTTCCATTGCTTTCATGAAAGAAAAAAAATATGAATATTTGTCACAGCCTTCAACACAGATGGAATTATTTTAACTTAAATCATTAATTATTTTTCCTATAATTATTCATCTTTTGACCTTACAATGAGTACCTAGGTACAAAAGCAGAGAAAATTATTCCATACAGCTTGAATTAATGTTTAAATAATACTGATCATAGGTCACAAAGAATTTATATATCATAAAAATCAAGAATGAAAGCATAGAACCCTAAAACTAATGTCAACAATGAAATTTGAGAGCTAATCCAGATATAAAAACACGTAAATTTTACACATCTTACCTTGCAAGTACCAAATGCCAGTTTATCTGTTTATTAACCAATCGAACCAGTCCATCAGGGAGCAAGAAGGGTGCAGGGCTGAAACCACAACACATCAGTTACTTAAAATCAAATCTAGATAATTAGTACACAGGTTTTTAGAATTTTTTTCCATTAGAACATAAAATTAGAATATCAACACAAAACCAAAAGTTGCTAATTGATACCTGAAACTTGACTATATTTTTTATACATATATATTTCTCTATTTCCAGAAAACATGGTGTGTGTTCAAAGATACAGATCTCACCCTTTCCAGGAAAAATATATCTAGAATACCAATAAAAGAGCAGAGTGTGTGAGTGAGTTTATGCCAAATCCTTTCTGTGCGACAACCCAGAAATTCTGGCTCAACAAAAACAAATTCCAAGATAGAGTTAAATTCACTGTAGAAAGATAAATTTCCAAGTAGTAACAATGAAAAGATACCTGAAAGCTAGAACTGGTCAAGGGAAAAAGATGAGAACCCAAAACAGGATTTGCTATACAGAATAGGAAACAAGCAACTAGATCAGAGAGGACAGGAGTTAGAAGAGAGATGCACAGTGCTCAAGTGTATGTTCCAACAATGAAAGAATAAGGGCCCAGAAACTAATGATTCTCTTCTGCCTGGAACTCTAGTCTGTGGAAAACAAGTATGAAATCTATCAAAAACCAAAAGCCCCAAGCTGGGGCTAGAACTCCGTGGTAGAGCTCTTGCCTAGCATGTGCAAGCCCTGGGCTTGATCACCAAAAAATTTTAATAAGTTTAATAAAAGTTCAAGTCTACATTAAGTGCAAGATCAGACTACAGTTTCACTATACTCATATGATACAGAAATCCCCAAGCATAAGTTCACTATAAAACCATTCACAGAAGAAACTATCCACAACCAATGAATTAAACAAATGAGGGATACCCGAAGAAATCAATACAATAGAAAATTTCTGCTGAAACAATAAGTTTTAGAGAAAAATGATTGTTGTGTTATTAAAATGTTGAACTAAAAAAATTGCAGGAAAAACAAGGGAATCAGAAAATACAAAATCGTATTTTTAGACTAGAATATATTTTTGGTGTTATTTATGCTCATTTTTAATATAAAGACAGGAAATATACATGAAATGTGAATATGAACACCATCTACACAGGATGATTTTCTCTTGGAGGGATGGAAAAGGAAAGACATGAGGTAAGGACTTGAAATATGACATCTTGTATAGAGCAAAAGGAATATCTGAAATATGGCAGAATAGCAACAACTGCTTTAATTCAAATGTAGATACAAATCAAACATGTTTATTATATCGTATAGAATTCTCAGTATTTTTAATATTTTTAAATTAAATGGAAAAAATTTTTAAAGAAAACTATACTTTTAATATTAGCTCCCAAACCTTCAGGTTTAATGATCATAAGCTCAAGAGCACTAATTAAAATATAATCTTTTTGAAAATAAGATGATAAAAACTTCATAATGCATTCACAACCTATATTATGATCAACATGGCTGGTATGGTTTAGACATGAGGTGTCCCTCAAAAGCTCATGTGTAAGAATACAAGAAAGTTGAGAGATTATCAAATTATGAGAACCTTAATCTAATCTCATCAGTACATTAATCCACTTAACTGCATTAACTGGCTGGTAACTGTAGGCAGGTAAGGTGTGGCTGGAGGTGATGGGTCTCTGGGGGGTTATCTTTAGGGTATGTATTTTGTGAGCCCAGTTTAGTCACTCTGCTTCCTGGTACCATGTCCTGAGCACTTTCCTCTGCCATATTTTTTCTCCATGATGTCCTGCCTTACCTTGGGCACTGAAGAATGAAGTCTGCTATCTATGGATTAAAACCTCTGAAACTGAGCCGCAAATTAAATTTTTCCTCTTTAGTTGTTCTCATCTTTTAGACATAGCAGCAAAAAAGCTGACTCAAACATTGGCCAGTTTAAGGAAAAGGACTTTCCATGAGAAAAGGAGACAGATACCTACTGATGGCTGATCTAAAGGTAAGGTAATCACATAAGGATTGCATCAGAGTGAACTTTGAGTCCTCAAAAAATGCAATCAGCAATGTGAGTAGACATTTCCTGCCTACTCTGTCCAGGGTGTTCAGGATACCTTCATATTCTCCCGTTTACCTACTATTCCTTCCTCCTCATCTCTACCCTATCATACTCCACATGCTCAAAGAAACAAATTAAAAAAAAACCTATAAAAATTTGCTTGTATATATACATATAGATGTGCCCTCGCATGCACGAACACACCCCAATCCATAGAGTGCTTAAAAAAAAAAAACCTGGAGGAAGTCCTAGAGAAGAGCAAAGGTCTCTTATGCAAGTATATTATCTCTGGAGCTTTCAAGATGAGGAAAAGGCAATCTGTAATAAGTAATTCTATAAACAAGTTCCACATATTTCTAGAAGTAGAATTACATCCTTTGAGATTACTTCATTCCTTTTTAAGTTAAAAATTAACACTACATCAGAAGAATTAAAGAGTACACAAGAATTGAAACCTCAAGAACAATCTGATATATAGCAACTGAATATTAACACGGGAGAGTGGATCTAACAGTAACTTTTTAAAGATATGCAAGCCACACATCCACCGTGTGTTCAAGATAATGCTGAGGACACACAGATGAAGCAAAAGTAATGAGATTCTTAATGACTAAGGAAACAAAAATTACAAGTCTATCCTCACAATTTATGCCAAAATATTAGAAATGTATACTTTTTAAAGTTGGTCACCTTAATGTCAGCATTAAGGTCATAATCTGGAGTTTATTTATTAAAATTTAAATCAGATAATGTACGTATTTGATGTCCATACTGTTTCTCTGAAGAACTGAAGTCTCACCTGTACCAGATGTATTGGCGTAAAAATAGTAAATGATCTGGAATAAAAAAAGCCAAATATAAGTTAGTTGTCCTTTAATAATCATTTTCAAATTAGGTTTACAGGTGACAAGTCTAAAAGGTACTATAGTCTGAGTCATCACAAAATATTGAGAACATAATTCTTAAGATGAAAATAACCTAATATACAGTTTTAATAGAATTTAATGGGAACAAATATGATTCAAGTTTGTGTATTATTCAAGACTTCAAAATACTACCTAACAAAAAAAAAGTGGTAAGAAATAAAATCTAAGAAGCTTCAATGAAACCATGACTAGAAGTCATAGAAATTGACCTTTAAAATCAAGTAAACTATTTGTATAAAAATTAAACCAAAGACACCAATTCACACTTTCTTTATTACAAAGAAATACTAAAATGAGGAAGCCGGGGCGGAGGGGGGCGGGGGAAGTTCTAATACAGTACTACATGATTTATATGATTTTTAAAATACCTATGTGTGGTATATACATGTATGAATGTGTATGCAGCTATGTGTGTATCAATAGAAAAAAGTCTGAAGCTAAGATTATCTCTGAGTTGTAAAGAAAAAAATATTCTAATTTGTGATTACCTGTATTTTCTAAATTTTCTACAATAAATTTTTACTATTGTACATGTTTTCTAAAATTTCAAAGCATATGAGATAATGAAAATTCAATGTTACAGCTTATTGTATAAGATAAAATTATAATTTCAACCATTCAACACTTTTGAAACTGAATCTTCTTATAAGGAGCCCAAACCTCCCAAAAATAAAAATGGACTTTGGAGGCAGAATGGTCACATTAAGAAAAACAAGCAAATTTCCTCAGCTGAAAACAAAGGAATAAAAGCACCTCCCCACTACTCTGGTAAAAGGACTGTTATTTAATGAAAGTCTCACAGTCCACTCAATAAGGATAGCACTCGATTCTTTTTCAGACTCTTATTAGCTCACATGTAAAGGCTGTCAGTAGTGGGTGGCATGAACAGGTATTTTTGACCAGTTATATCTGAATCATTTTTAAGGTAGTTTTCCAGCCTTTTCCCCTTCAACATCCATAGTCTCTCCAAGACTCACACCAGGTTGGATTTCTTCATTCCTTATAGAATACATCCGCAATAGTTAGAACTAGGGTACACCCTCACCCTACGCTGCATTAAAGACATAAGTGTGGAAATACATGTATATGCATCTGCACATAAAGATTAACTCATAACATGTATGTCACTTCCATCATCTTCCACATCAATAGTCTAAAGAAGACATTTTAAAACACCCAAGCTTTCTAAAATAGCAGTTGTAAATGAAATAGGGGGAAATTAACTATTACATATAGGAAAATAAATGAGCTATATTTACCTCTGATTGCTTTTGTGATAAACGATGCTCCATGCTTTCGGTTACCTCTAGGCTACAATTTGAAAAACAAATTCTTACATTTGAGAGTGTTACAGTAATACCTGTACAACTTGTCAACTTATACTTAACTAATGCTCAGAATTAAGAATATTCAAAACCTAGAGATTGACAGAAAAGTATTATCAGGACTGGGTACAGTTGGAATAAGGGTGAGCCTGGCAGTAATAAGCACATGTCAACCTGAATCTTGCACAAGAGCACAAGAACTGAGGCTGCAAACTTTCCAAATAAAAACACAAATTGAAGACAAGAGAAATCAAGGGCAAAGAATGTGGCTGCTGGTTCAGGATGTGGGTGGGCCGCAGAAACCTAAAATAAGGTTTGCTTATAGGAAAAGTGATCATATGGATTAGTAAACTCATCCCTTAAGGCAAATTCATTGAATATCTCCTCTATGTCCATAAAGGCAATGCTACTAACAAAACAGACATAACTGCTATATTGAATTCCATTCTGTAAGTATAAACTGAACACTACTGAATGCTCATTAAACAGGTATTATATGTGAGTAATATGCACTGAAGGGCTGTCAAGAAAATGTGAAGACAACATTAAGTGCAGATAATGTTTTTTAAGAATATATAAACATTTGACTCAACACAGGTGATCTTCAAGACACAATTTGGCCCCACAGAGACAGATCAATCTGATGCAGTGGCCCTTTAAGAGCCACTGGTTCAGCTGCTGACATCAACAGAATCCAAAAAAAAAGGCAGCAAAGCGCTTCTAAAGTTTCAATACAAGTTGCTGCTGTGCTTATTTTTCTAAATCAACTTATAATTATTCTGAACATTACCGTAATTAACCATCAGTATTAAGGAGTAGAAACAGCCTGTAGAACGCAAAAGGTAGCCTACCTGTTAGGCTAGCTGTGTAACCTACGAAGTACTTATGTTATTCAGAACAAATGGAAACATACCGGAAAAACTATCTGCAGAATTTTTCCTCCCTACAAAATGCATTAAGCAGAAACTGCAGTAAGACTGTTATAAAGTGTATAGCTTTTCTCTATAGGAAGGTGAGCTGTACAATAAGGCAACACTCAGAAAAGACATGGTAAAACCGAGTTCATATGAACTACATTTTCCTTAATGATCCTGTTAGACTTGGAGGAAGCAGCAAGCTCCAACACTGATAGGCAGTTAGATCCTTGAAGTATCTGTTGAGTTAGGTTCGGTAGCACAAGCCTATGATCCCTGCCACTCAGGCTGAGGCAGGATTGCAAGTTTGAGGACAGCCTCAGCAACTTGGTAAGAATGTTTCAAAATAAAAATAATGATTGAGAATTTACCTCCTTGGTAGAGCACCCCTGTGTTCAATCCCCAGTCCCCCTCCTCCCAAAACGTGCTGAATAAACCCGAGTCTGGATCTTCACCCTATGCATGGGAGGTCCTGCCTGGGAAACAACTGATAACCCCAGGATCCAGTTCATAAGCCACCAACCAACATAGAGCTCCTTTCCTAGCAGGGCTCCCAAACCAGGTCAGTTGCTCTGCTCTCCTCACTGCCTTGGCATGGCACGAAAACCGCTACGCAGAACATACAGCACCAGCTTAGGGGAAAGTTCACCGGGTTATCACCCCTCTAGACTGCAAGTCCCAGGAGAGCGTATTATCATCTGCGTCCCCAGCTCCTCGCTAGGACGCGGAATACAAAACACGGACACGGTTTTACTAAATGCTTGTTTACTGAAAGAAAAAAAAAAAAACTAGCGCGATTCACCCCACGTGGGGGGAAAGGGCGAGATCCCGCGACCCCCGGGGGCCCCAGACATAGAGCCTCTAGCGACCTGGGAAACTCTCCTGCCGCAGACAAGGCAGCCCAGATCCGGCCTCGCCAGGCCGCGGGAAGGGACCCCCGAGAGTCCGGACAGGAGGACCCCCAGCCCCTCTCCGCGACCTCCCTTCTTGAAAAAGAAGAGTGACAGCGACTAGAGATCAGGTGCACGGCCATCGCGCGCCGTCCCGCACAGATACCCGGAGTCCAAGCCCAGGAGGAATCCGAGACCCCGGCGGGCGCCAGGTGGACCGCACACGCCGCCCACCCGCACCTCTCCGCTACGTGGCTCGGGCGACGTGGCTCTGCCTGCCAAGCGCCCGCGCTGCACCGGCCGCCGCCGCTGTACAGGGGCCGGGCTCACCTGTACTTCTGTCTCGGGGGGCCACTCGGTGTTGACCAACAAGTCATAGAGGATCGTCTCCTCCTCGCCCTCTGAAGTGCCCGGACTCAAAGCCAACCCGGACTCGGGGGCCGCCATGTTCGCCCCGGACTGAGCAGCCGAGGGAGTGGCGCTACGGCGTCCCACGCTGGACAAGCTTCCCCGGCTGCGGCCGCTTTTAATTCTCCGGGATGAAGAGGTAGGAAAGTGAAATGAACTAGCCACCAAAAGAAAATGCTGTTAGGTATGACAATGACCATTGCGTTTGGAGTAGGACTTGGGTCCTGATCCCCTCGTTATTTCTGCGTGAGAAGGGCCAAGCCATTGAATCTTTCCTGTAAAACTGAAAAGCTTCTGTAAGAAAAAAAAAAAAAAGTAAAAAATAAAAAGCTTCTGGAAAAAAAGTACTTTCGAATTGCTGGTGATGGAACCCACGGTTTTTAAGTGGGTAAACGCCAAAACAAAAATTACCTGAATCAAAACGTTGAGCTAAAGATAGGCATCAGAAGCTTAAGAAAAGTAGTGAGGGTCAGAGGGTTTGCAGGAACTTCCTGGAGCAGGCGGTGGTCGCCCTGGGTCTTTATAGGTAAATTTGAATCCCGCGGAGGTGGTCTGAGAGAGGCACTTCAATTAGGGAGAAATGGAATGAGCAAAGAAAAAAGAGCAGACAGACTGAACAAAACTTGAGAAAGGGTGTGAAAACCATCAGTGATTTAATAGCAAACTGAGGACCAGACTCGTTTGTATACTCAACAAGTACCTCCACGTAGAAACGCCTGTACTGTAAGCAAAACCTATTTTAATTTGAACGAATATGCAGTGCAGGAAGTATCAGCACTGTCACATTCAAAACAAGCACAACTTCCCAAGATCTCTTGAGGATTACATTGTATAAAGTCTATCAAGATAGATTAGGCAGTGATGCAATTAAAATCCACTACCAGAAAGCCTCTAATGGCTCCCATTTCTCTCAAAGAAAAATGACCTCAAAGCCCTAAGTCATCTACCTGGCTTTTCTTAGTTTCATACCTCATCTGTTGCCCTCACTACCTTCAAGCTCACCGACTTTGCCGTTTCAGAGTCACCAGACACAATCTTCCTAGGCTGCTCCCACTGGTTGGAGGTTTACTATCTGCTATTTGCCTGGCTCTCATTGCCCTCAAGTTTTTGTTCAAATGTCACCTTCTTTCTGAAGTCTACACCGACTGCTCATTTTTAATTTTGTAATCCCCTTCCCAACTCCACCTGTCCAGATCCCCTACTTTGCCAGCTCTATTTTTTTCTCCTTAACACTTGGCATTATCTGAAGTGCTCTGCAGTTTATTAGGGTTATGTATTATCTAACCCCATTCTTTAAAGTGGAAGCTCTGCCATGGCACAGTGCTCCATATATATGTAGCAGGGATGTGTATTGAATCTGTTTTATATATATATATATATATATATATATACACACACACACACACACACACATATATACACACATCCAATACACATCCCTGCTATATCCTCAGCATCTATTACAGTGCCCAGCACAGAGCACTGTGGAGAAAAATGTTATTTTAATAAATGAACAATTTCCCCAAGTAAAAAAGAGACGGGGTCTCCCTATGTTGCCCAGGCTGACCTCAAATTGCTGGGGTCAAGAAATCCTTCCTTAGCCCTCCCAGTAATGGACTACAAGCCCATGCCACCACACCAGGCTTTTCAAATCAAGTATTTTTCACAGCAGCTGTGTCTTTTCATCGAACCTCTCATTGCAAACATCAGCATCTCCTCTCCCTTCCTCACTCAGCAAGCTGCACACCTGCAGAGAGCACATCTCACATTGCATGCTGTAGAGGAGGCGGCAGCAGGAACACCATTCCCAGGAAAAGGCAGCGGGTGGTGGCTACAGTCTTACAGTGCCTCAGCAGCCCCACCCTCTTCAGTGCATGAAGTTTCCTTTACCCCTCACCCTTCCTTATCTAGTCTGACAGATATTGGGATTGCTTTCTGCATCATCCATTCTTTTCGCCCAATCACACAGCAACAGATAGGAGGTAGCTGGTCAAACTGGCAAAGGACGCATGCTTCTTAGTTGGAACACGAATGAGACGACTGAAAATTCATCATTACGAATTTTTTTCCTCTTAGCGTCATATTTACGGCTCTCTGTTCCCACCCTCACCCTATTTGCCACAATTTGTACAGTAGAGGGGGAAACAGAAGAGCATGCCTAGCTGAACCCCGAGAGCTTCTGTCATAAAGAAAACAGTTTCTCTGGCTAAAACCACTCTTTGGAGAGTGTACAAATATAGCTGTAGAAATTCCCAAAAGGAACATTCTGGTGCCAGAGATGCACTGAGCAGATGGACAGGTGGTTAAGCCTTCACTAAAAATCCCAAAGAGTTCCTGGAACGGGGAGAAGGAGTTGGCCAGTCAAAAGGAGACAGGGATAAGAATGTATGGGTCACAAGAAAAGCACCCAATGTCGGTATCAGACCCTGGAATTGGAAAAGAAAAGGCAGGTAATTAAAGTTCAGAAGAGTCAAAGCAACAGGCTGACTTAAAACGGGTTGAGTATCTGAAGCCAAGTTGCTAACTGGTCTTATTTATGGTGACTATGTAGTTAATTGCTCAAACAGGACACTTTTGAGACTAGACTAGACTAGTATGCTAGTAGCTGGTAGGAGAACAGGCATAACGCATCCGTCATAGGTACAGAGAGATAATGGTCACGCCAATCTGAAACGACAGAGTGGTTAGTTTAATAAGACATTGAGCATTTTAAAAGGATAGAGAGACTTCTAATCCTCCTTGCCTCCCTCACTTTTGTAATAACAGCTATTGTTTTTGTCTACCCAACATTTTTGCTTCATTTGGAACACTGTTCCAACAGTTCTTAAGTCATTGACTTCTGGCGGGGCCACCTGTCCCCAGACTCTGCCTCTTTGATACAAAAGACTCCACTCCTCTTATTTCAAGCACTGAATTTAGAATATTTACCTGGGGTTTCTTTTAATAATAAAAGGAGAGGAAAAGAATCCTTGATTTGGGGGATCACTGTATCATCTTTTCTTGGTGAGACAGAATACCTGGAAAAAAAAACAACAACACTTATAAGGAAGAAAAGCGCACTTGGGCTCGCAGTTCCAGAGGTCTCAACCCTTAGTTGCTTGGTGGCCTGGCTGTGGCTTAGTAACAAGACACACAATCGTGTGAGGCCAGTGTGAGAAAGAAGAGCTCCGCCGTCAGCTGCCAAGAAGAGAGAGAAGGAACTACCTGTGGTGGGCCAGATATACTCTTGTAAGTCACACCCCCTCCCCAATCACGCCATCTGGGGACCAAGCGTGTAGCACGTGAGCCGCTGGGGTATGGACCAGATTCCAACGATCATAGAGATTGCAGAATACAAATTGAGGATTGTGAGCAGCTGTCTTATTTACCACCTAGAGAACCTACACAATGAGGGAATGAAATCAACACGTTAAGAGAATTAGAGAAACTTCATTTGACAAAAACACGTCTGAGAGAAGCGACACCTGAGTGTCTCCATCTTCCCGGGCGAGGAATCAAGTGCAAGACTTTTTATGCTTATGTTCCTTTGAGTTCTGCATCAGAACCATCCCTCTCTTATGTTTCTACAGTGGGTTTTGCAGATTTGCCTAACTTCAAATCTGTATGTAGGATATGGATCACGACAGTGTTACTTCCAAATTGACAGATAACAATATCTGTATGGTATTCATTGTGTGCAGAGAGGACTTTCCTCCTCACAGGAGCTGCTGAGAGGAAAAGACAGAAACTTGGAATTGAACTTTGGATCCCTCCCCATTCACAGACAGAGAAATGGAAGCGTAGAGAAGTCTATGATCACAGCAGAGCTCAAAACTCAAACACAGTTCTTCAGGTTTGGGTCTGTGCTCCTTTCTTCATAAGGTAGCACATCGCAGAGAATTGTGCAGCAAAAGGTTATTAAATAATTCAGATGGAGCACTTAGAGGGTTGAAATAGGAAGTAAGTACTTACACGTGTGGGTACTACCAACCTGTTCCATCAGGAAACCTCAATATGTGATAGGTAGAATTTACTTATACAATCTTGACGGTCATCTAATCAGTCTCTTATTTTAGTGGAAAGTCCTGCTGTGGTTGAATGTGTCTCCCTAAAATGTACATGTTGGAAAAAAAAATCTGCAGTGTGGTAGTATTAAAAAGTGCAGTTGGGGGAGGCAACTAGTGTCCTTACACAAAGGGACTGAGGGAGCTTGTTCCTGCCCCCCACCATTTGAGGACGCAGTGAGAAGGTGCCATCTGTGAGGAACAGGGCCCCCGCAGGATACCAAACCATTTGGTACTTTGGTCTTGGATTTCCCACCTCAAGAACTGTCATCAGTAAAGTTCTGTTGTATGTAAGTTACCCAATCTAAGGTATTTTGTTGATAGCTACCCTAAGGACTAAGAACGCATCTCTGGTTTGAAGTCATTTTAAATCAGGAGTAAGTCACTTTAAAAAGGAAGATTATGTTTTCCCAAATGCCAGTGTGAACGGTAACTGCAAAGTGCTTAAGGAAATAAACACTGAGATAGGCGTCGTCATCTTCCTAACTGCATCATGACGGCCACCTCAGCATTTAACCCTTTTATGCTTCTGCTCCAAGCACTATGCCAAGTACTATTTTATGGCTCATCTTTGTTCCTTTCTACAACAGGATTCCTCGCCCGGGAAGATGGAAACACTCAGGTGTCGCTTCTCTCAGACGTGTTTTTGTCAAATGAAGTTTCTCTAATTCTCTTAACGTGTTGGTTTCATTCCCTCATTGTGCAATTTCTCTAGGTGGTAAATAAGACAGCTGCTCACAATCCTCAATTTGTATTCTGCAATCTCTATGATTGTTGGGATCTGGTCCATAACCCAGCGGCTCACGTGCTACACGCTTGGTCCCCAGATGGCGTGATTGGGGAGGATTGCTGGGGGCGTGACTTATATCTGATCCACCATAGATATAGATATGTAGATATATAAATATGTAGATATGTATACAGATAGATAGATATATATAGAGATATGGATAGAGAGAGAGAGAGAGAGAGAGAGAGAGAATGAATTAGGAACCCAAGGTTCTGAATCAGTATGACCCAACCAAGGTCATACTGGTTGTCTAATGTTCAAATTATTAATAGAGAAGATACTGAGAGTGACATACCCATTTTAAACAGTAGCAATCTGATGTTTTCATACGCTTTTGATGAAAGGAAGAAAAAAATAAAAAAGTTTTCCCATTTCTTACAATTTTCTTACCACATATCAAACGTACCCTCAACTCAACTAAAATATAATTCTTAATTCACTTTGCTGATGGCCATAGATATTTTTTAACTTAGAATCAGACAGAAAAATTTTTAACAATATCTCACAAAAGGACTCATTTTTCTCCTGTTAATTCTTCCATGCAGAGCTATCATTAACTGAAAGATTCATTTTATATGAGCTCAGCTTTTTAGCGCCTATCATCTAAAAGGCCCTTTAAGCTAAAAGCCATTAATGATTCAGCATTTAACCCTTTTATGATTCTACTTATGAAAGACTAAAGAGATTAGTTTATCACATGAAGTCGCTTCCATTTTAAATTTGAAATTGCATAATAAAATTGAATCGAGGCATTTGAATGCTACCAGTTACAGACGTCATACATTTGTACTTGATTGGATGGTGCACAAGATCTTTATGAAGAGTATAAATTTTAATCATGATAATAAAATAATATTGAGAGTAATTCAAAAATTCTATTTCCTCCAGAAAGCCTGGAGAATTCCAGTCAATCCTTCCATAAATATTGTAAGAGTCCCATAATATCTCTTGGCAGCCAAAATACAGATCATAAAGTTCACACCTAGTTTTAGCCAAGAAGTGATCTCCAGCCCTTGCTCATTTTCTCTAATTTGCTACATATTCCAACAGGTCATTTTTCCCTTCATCTTCCTCTCTCACAAATTATATGCAACAACAAACAGGGGAATGACAGACACAAAAATCAGCAAGAAGAGCAAAAAGTGAGTAAAAATATGCTAAATTTAACAATGCTAAAAGTACATTGGTAATTTCATCAACTAGGGACTAAAAGTAAGAGTAGATTTTTCTTTTATTTTGTTTAAAATAAAAGGTAGATGATTTGTAATATATTTTGAAGTGCACCAAAAATTAAAGTGGATTAGTGGATAGGCTGAGGAATAAATAAATGGAAAGATATACACTAAAATATCCTAAAATATTGATGACAGAATCTCAGTGATGGGTACGTGAGTGTTCATTTACAAACAGTTAACTTTGGAAATTTGGAATGTAATTTCTCCCCTGCTCTTTTCATTTTTTTAAAATCACTTACAGAAAATTTTCACTCAGTGCATCTTCAAGTATTGCCTGCCCACCATTCTCTTTAGACATAAGGATAGACTATTCTCTCCTCCACGAGGCACGGCCACCCTCACACTCTATATCTCCTTGTCTTTCTGTTTGATGTTCAGTTTAATGTCTTCAGATCTCTTTTCCAGTCCCCCAGTTCACTTTTCAGCTTTGTCTGTATCTAATCTTTCCATAACATATTTAATATCAAATGTATAGGTATATGAACATTTATTTCTGAAAGTTCTGTTTTTAAAAAAGAAGTATACATGTCATCTTGTTACTCTCTCTGTTTTAACTCACACTTTAGAAATACTTGAACTACCTGATATTTCCAGTACCTGAAGTCTTTGAGACTCTATTGCTTTCCTGTCTACTTTGGCTTATGGTGGTTTCTTTCTTCATGCAGTGTTTAAGTAGTCATGGAGTCTAACTTCATGTAGAACTTCTCTCATGAACAACTATCCAATTCCCCTCTCTATCAGCCCCAACCTTTGTTCCCAGTCTCCCCCATTCTATCCTGCCTCTGTTTTCAGCCCTGAAATCAAAGCTCTGGCTATCTGGTTCCCTAGATATCCCTAAAGCTTTCTTACAGTCTTCCTCCCCCTCCCTCTTGTGCTCCCTCTCCCCCACCTTCCTCTGTGGTACTGGAGATTGAACCCAGAGGCTGGTTTCAAACTTGTGATCCTCCTTCCTCAGCCTTCCAAGTAGCTGGAATTACCGGCAGGTGCTGCCATGTAATTAATTCATTTATTTTTTACTTTTTGGTAGTGGTGGTTGGACAGCATACCTTTATTTTATTTGCTTATTTTTGTATGCAGTGCTAAGGATTGAACCCAGTGCCTCACACATGCTAGGCAAGCGCTCTGCCACTGCCCCAGCCCCTCATCAATTCATTTTTAAAGTTGTGGTTTTCTTTTTGTGTTTCAGTTAGCACTCTTGATAGTTTGTGGGAGCTTATAAGGATGTCTTATCTGACAAATTGCCTGAAAAGAAACACTCTGAACCTATCAGAGGGAAGCAAAAAGCAGGGAAGGCCGCCTTCGACATTGCTGCAAATAGCTCTGTGGCTCGCAGACAGCTGAGACCAGACAGCACATCAGCAATGGCTCCAAAGAGAAGCAATGGGCAGAGTCCAAAAGGAACTGGTACTTGTTTGCTGACATGTACCAGACACCGCTGGGGCTCCCCCAGAATATTTGGTAGGGAATTTTATAAATGACTGAGAGTCACGTGTCACCAACTGAGAGCAAGTTCAGTGAAATTACAGTGCCTCATATTACAATGACTCAGTCATATCCAGAGACTTGGGGGTACCTAGAGGGTGACAGATAATGCCAATCATTCAAAAGTTCAAGGGGCAACTCTAAAATCAAAAGATGATAATTCTTTATGGACAGGAAATCTCTGTAAACCCAACTTGAAGGTAGGTCCTGAATAAATTTGTAATGCCTGCATGGTTTATTCATGGCTAAATTGATGCTGTTATAGATAAATCCTCATTAATTTCAAAGACCAACTGTGATCTTTAAAATCATTTATTTTGCCCTGATTTCTCTCACTTAGCAGACCATTCATGAATTGAATTTTTTTCCTACTGTTGTAGTGAAGTTATGGTCAACTCCTTCCTTTAGTTTATTTTTTAGATTCCTCTAATAAAAAACTACAGTGGAAATATTAGCCAAAAGAGCAAGGACTCAGTGAATCTGAGGAATAATTAATAATGCTCTTTGATTGTGTAAAGTACTAACTGAAATGGAGAAGTTATTAAATTATCAGACCAGACACCTTCTGCAGTGTGGGAAAGTCAAATTAAACACCAAGAATTGAAAACAAATTAAGGAAAGAATTATTCAATCTCTCAGTAAAACTAGTTTTAGCTCCTTCATGGGATTTCATGCAGTAAACTATTTCCTATTGAAATGCTTACCATTTTAGATTTCTATTAAAAAAATATGTACCTCATGTTAAACTCCTATAGTTTTAAGTTTAAATTATTATAATAAATTATTTTTTAAAAGAAGCATCGCAACCTAATTAAGTCCTGAAGGAATTAACTTAAAAAAATTTTAAAGACATTTACGGGGAGACAAAAATCTCTGAAATTTAAATTGTGATATAAGAAAGTAGTATAAAGCCAAATCTGTTAATATTCTAAAAATTGCTCTAGGATTTACACTGAACTTGTGAAATAAAACTCAAATACAGTCAGTGTACATTTTTTTAAAAAAAATTTAGTTGTAGACGGGCACAATATCTTCATTTTTACTTATTTCTTTATGGTGCTTATGATCGAATAGGGCTTCACGCGTGCAAGGCAGGCTCTCTACCACTGAGCCACAACCCCAGCCAGTCAGTGTACATTTATAGAGTGTCATTCTGTATGATCTTCCAGTTCCTTCCACCTCTGCGGAAGGAGTAGAAGGACCTAGGTTTGAGTCACAGCTCTGTGATGGACTAGTTCTATGGCCTTGCATGAATTATTTAATCTATCCGTGTCTTAGTTTCCCAAACTAAAACTAGGACTTGGGAACCTAAAATAAAGCATGATTCTGTCAAGATTCTCTCCTTCACCAGGCTCTTCTTCTTGGCTGTCTCAGTCTTGGCCTAGAAAAACTACAGACTCAAACTACACTAAGATTCCATCTCACTCCTGTCAGAATGGGCAATTATCAAGAATACAAGTAACAAATATTGGCGAGGATGTGGGGAAAAGGCACACTCATACATTGCTGGTAGGACTGCAAATTGGCGCAACCAATCAGGAAAGCAGTATGAAGATTCCTTAGAAAACATGGAATGGAACCACCATTTGACCTAGCTATCCCATTCCTTGGTTTATACCCAGAGGATTTAAAATCAGCATACTACAGTAATACAGCCACATCAATGTTTATGGCAGCTCAATTCACAATAGCTAAGCTATGGAACCAAACTAGGTGCCCTTCAATAGATGAATGGATAAAGAAAATGTGGTATGTATACACGATGGAATATTACTCAGTCATAAAGAAGAATGAAATTATGGCATTTGCTGGTAAATGGTTGAAACTGGAGAATATCATGCTAAGTGAAATAGGCCAATCCCCCAAAACCAAAGGCCAAATGTTCTCTCTGATATGTGAATACTAACCCAAAATAAGGGAGAGTTGGAAGGGGAAGAGTAGAAATCCATTGGATTAGACAAAGGGGAATGAAGGGAAGGAAGAGGGATGAGAATAGGAAAGACAGTAGAATGAATAAGTCGTAACTTTCCTATGCTCATATAGGATTTACATGACCAGTATAACTCCGCATCGTGTACAACTGCAGAAATTGGATCAAAATTGGAATGGGTTGCACTTCATATAATATGTCAAAATACACCCTACTGTCATGTGTATCTAAAAGCAACAAATAAAGAGTAACATAAAAAAAAAAAAAAAACTACAGACTCAGCACAAATGATTTTATCCACCTCTATTCTTTTCCTGATTTAAAGACTTAAACATCAATTGTGACCAACTGTTAGTAGTCAGATTAGTGTCAGACTACGTGGTCCTCTTCACCCTCCAAACATCTGCTTGATAAACCTAGAGTCTACCAGAAGAATATGCCATTTTTTTCCTAATACTTCACCCACGTTTTTAGAGCATTTATTAAGAATGGCTTACTATTGGGCTAGGAATGTAGCTCAGTTGGTAGAGTGTGTGCCTTGCATGCATAAGGACCTGGGTTCAATCCCCAGTACCGCAAAAAAAAAAAAAAAGCTTACAATTGTGATCTTTGCTTTGTCCTTTTGAGATGTACATGTTTCTCTGACAATTCCAGAGTTTCTATCTGAAAATCCTTAAAGTCATTGCTTTGAAATCCAATTGCCAGGACCCGGTCCTGGGAGAATGGAATGCTAAATTTGATGATTTTCAGCTGGTGAAAGCAGTTGGTCTGATCAGTGTTTACATTGACCAACCTTTATAATTTTTCCTTCTCTGGCTCTACTCAAGCCCTATAGGTCGCCTCACCCAGGGTGAGTGCAGTTTACATTGGACCCTCTTCCCTAATGCTATAGATTACTGATTAAAATCTGTCCCTACCAGGGCTGGGGCTGTGGTTCAATGGTAGAGCACTTGCCTAGCACATGTGAGGCACTGGGTTCCATCCTTAGCACTGCATAAAAATAAACAAATGAAATAAAGGCCTGCTGTCCATCTACAACTGGAAAAAAAAAAAAAAAAACTGTCTCTACCAGATTAGTATGCTGCTTTGCCTTTGAGGGTCCAAGAGGTAGGAAATAAAATGGCATCTAAGAATAAAATCAACACAAAATCAACATGCCCCCATTGGTGAGCCCTAAAACAACAATATTCTAGACTAACCTTGCTCTATACAGGTGGTTCAGGGAGGACTCCTGTATCGGAACCACCTCGAGGACTTGCTTAAATGCATATCCCTGAGCTGGCCTCAGACTCAGGGGACAAAACTTCCTGTGGTCTAGACCTAGGAATCTGGTGGAAGGAACTCCCTGGAATAATGGGGACCTGCTTGCCTTTGAGGATCAGTGGTATAAACCGTTGAATGTGGAGCTGGAAATTTCTTTCAAACGAGTAGTTGGGACATCACAAATATCCTGTGTGCTTTGGCGTGTATTAGGCAAGATATCTCATATGAAAACTAGAGGTAGGGTGGGGTGCTAGGAGGGCAGGTTTAGAATTCTGTCAGTTTGCAATCATGTAACGAAAAAGGGAGTGTAGACCAAAGGACTTCAAGTGCTCCAGCCCAGAAGCACAGCAGGTGAAGCCTGCGTCTCTTCCCCTGGAACCTGGCTGGGCTCCTAAGTGAAAGGTTTCTCTTTTGAGCTCGGGCTTTAAGGAGGCCCAGCAGCTTCAGTTTCCTCCCCCTTGGATTTCTGAGTTGCCATGAAAAGGCCATTTTGCTTGAAAGAGGATCCAGGTGGAGGAGCCTTGGATGGAAGATGGCAAATGGAGGAAGGAGCTCCAGGCTCCACACAGCCCCCTCCATCAGGTGCATTTTATCTCACTTGAAAAACATTGATTATCTTGAAAGCAAAGAAAGTATGGCTTACTCCTGTCTGTATATCCTCAGCACTGCTGCAGGCTAGGGTACACAGGAGGCACTTAATATGTTCTGTTAGGTGAATCGTAAGTAAAGGATCCTGCAAAGGTATCCCAGGCACTAACACGCAGTGCCTGCTCACTCTTGGGTCTCCATGTTCCCACTTCTTCCCCAGGCAGAGGCAGCTTTCAAGTTAGCAGACTGAACATACTCACGCGGCAGAGACAACCATATGCTCTGTGTCAGTGTTTAATATATGGTGCTGTTTCTCCCATAACCATGGTTCACAGGACAAATAATCAAGGGATGGGAGGGATAGGAGTGGCACTGTATCACCTCTAGAAATCCATTAGCAGAGTCACCACTTTTTTCCTCTTAACTTTACGTTCTGGATGTCTGAGAAGGGAGGAATACTTCCCCCAGGAGATATGACGGCAATTCTATCCAACGGGAAGTTAGGACTGCCTCCTGGTCATTTTGGGATCCTCATGCCTCTGAACCAAAAGTCAGAAAAGGGACTTACTACATTGGCTGGGCTAGTTCACCCCCTCCACCCCGCCCTGCAGGAGGAAATTGGATTGCTACTCCACCATGGAGGTAAGAAAGAATATGTCTAGAATACAGGAGGTCTATCCTTGAAAGTAGGCTGAACTTTGTAAATGTCTCAACTAATAGAATGAGGAGGAAGTGACACTGCTTGTTCTGAAGTGTGGTCATTAAAGACCACGAGGCCCTTGGGATGCTGACCTTTAGGACACAACCACCATGTTGTGCAAGGGGCCAGGCCACATGAGATGCTGCAGCATCAAACAGCCCCAACTAGGATCCCACTGATACGTGCATCAACTGTGAATGACTGAATCTTCGGATTCTACCCCCTCGCCTTGATTTTGTGGTGGAGGTGCTCCTGGGCGTTGTGGAACAGAGAGAAGCCATTCCGGCTGCATCCTGTCCCAGGTCCCTCACCCACAGATTGGTGAGATAAAAAAAAATGGATATCATAAGTCGAAACATTTGGGGGTGATTTATAATACAATTATCGTGACTGGAACATCACTGTTCAAAGCTGTACTTGAAGCAGCCTTTGCAAATTCCCATCCTTATGATTATAATGTCACTGGTACCAGGCTGTATCAGTTTATATATCCAGAATTATTGTCTCCAGGCATTTTGAAGAATTCTTGACCTTTTTAAAAATTATCTCCTCCCTTTTAAATATAGCAAGTTATCCTGTTCCGGCTGGTAAAACACTCTCAAGCCTTGTTAACACGAAACCCTATGATCAGTGTCACAGGCAGAAGGTACAGTGAATGAGGTCACTGGTGGGAAGCAGAGAAAGCAAGCCTGAACTCTGTGAGCTGGGGCCACGTGGCTTTCTACCACAGAGAGGAAGCTGGGGTCCTCAGAGATTCTGGGCTGCTGTATTCAGAACATGTGCCAGGCACAGAGACTGTTCTCAAACCCTCCCACCTCCACACGGTGTTCTCTTGCGCAGACTCCCAGTGCAGGACCGCTTCCCCGGGAGCCATCAGCGTCACTCACAGGGGCTGATGAGCACTCAAGATGGCGGGGATGGGGGAGAGAGCCACAGTCATGCCTGCCGGCCAGTCAGCACCCAACCATAAATCATGTCCCTGCCTGGCTTGCTTATAATGAGACTGACAGTTAGTAAGATCTCTTTTTTCTGTTTTACAGCCCCTCTGAAACTCCTCCAGGCCGCCCTTTGTCACCCTCCCTCCATATATCTGGAGTGAAGGACTTTATGGCCACTTCTTCAGGGGATACAGAGCTATAGATCTCTGGATTTATGTCTCTTTGCCAGGCCCCCTCTGTCCCTGCACCATAAGGTGAATGCCAGGGCAGCGGGAAGGCTGTTGCATTCTAATAGATCTGGACCCGTTTCTGACAACTTATTTTGACAAAAGCATAAAATTCAATGATTGTTGCTCTGCTCAGAAGCTGCAGGAAATATAGACGGGAAAGGAGGATATTTAAACGGGAGCCTCTCCATGTCCACAACACTAAGTCAGGGAAATTATGAAAAACAGGGAAAGCGAAGCCGACAAGTATAGTGATGACAGCGGCTGGTCTAGAAGCAGCAAGATTTATCCCAGGGGATGCTTATGAACGTGCTTGTTCCTGCATTACAGCTTGCTACGTGAACAGAATCTGGGGTCTGTTAGGGAAGCAGGGGCCTCTGGTAGCCTGCCTCCAAGATGGTTCCCCAGGATTTTCATCAACTGGTATCCACACTGCTATGGGTGTAGTCCCCTCCCTCGTTGAATGGGCCTATGTGATCAATAAGAGACTGAAGAAGTGACAGTGTGTGCCTTTGATGGCTGTACCATGCCATAAAAGATGTCACTCATTCTGCTTTGGAGTTGCCTTGCTTTGGCGGGGAAGTGAGGGCGAGGAGCCAGCAGATGAGTCCTGACAACACTGAAGTAGTCAAAGATGTGGCATGTGACATGTGGAAAACAGGTTTCCCACTCACTTCATCACAGTCTTGTGAGTGACCTACCTTTTAAAGCTGATCCTCCAGTCTGAGCCATATCTTTGCACGGTTGCATTCCCCACCAGAACTTTGCCTGCCACTCTAAGAGGGTCTCTCAGTGGACCTGCTCAGCCACACTGCTCCTGAATTCTGTTCCACAGAAGCTGTGACTGATAATGTTTATTTTTAAAGTCACTGGATTTTGGAACAATTTGTTTTATAGAAACAGATAACTAGCAGGGGTATTTAAAATAGGATTCACTTTAGCTGTATGGTTCAGAAACCCCCAAAGGAAGAGAGTCTTTATTATCTCATGTAAAAATCTGAAGTCATGCCAGGTGTGGTGGTACATACTTATGATCCTAGCGACTCAGGAGGCTGAGGCAGGAGGATAGCAAGTTCAAAGACAGCTTCAGCAATTTAGCAAGGCCCTATGCAACTTACTGAGGCCCTGTCTCCAAATCAAAAATAGAACAGGACTGAGGGATACATCTCAGTGGTTAAGTGCCCCTGGGTTAAATCCCCAGTACCAAAAAAAAAAAAAAAAAAAAGAAATCTAAAATCACAGGTACTACCTCCCTTAGGGACATTTCCCGGAAGTCAGTCAGTCTCTCTCTCTCTCTTTTAAATAGATTTTTAGTCGTTGATAGGCTTTTATTTTATTTTATTTATATATGGTGCTGAGAATCGAACCCAGTGCCTCACACATGCTAGGCAAGCACTCTACCACTGAGCTACATCCCCAGAAGTCTCTTTTGACACTTCTGTTTACATATATATATATATACATATACATACACACACACACACACACACACACACACACACACGCACACACACACACACCACTGGCCAGAACACAGGCCATATCTAGCTACCAGGAGGCCAAGAAGGAGGGAATCTTTATTCTGGGCAGCTATATGTACAGCAAAGATTCCAAATTTTAAGGAAAAGGAGAAATAAACATTCATATAGCAGGATTTGTGGTAAGGTGCTCATTTAGCCGAATCCAAATGATAATTAGGAGTTCTTCAAGGAGATAGGTGTTATGGGTGATATGTTGTAAATATACCCAATGTGTTATAGAAGGTGAGTTTATAATAAATGGCTGCAAACTCTTTGTCATTGATTGTGTTGAGAGGTAGAGTGTATTTCTTCTCCCTATGAGTTTGGGCTCTGTGATCAAGAGAATTTGATACAAGGGACACTGTACTCCCTTTCAAGACTGACAAGAGATGTGCACATCTGCTTCTTATTTTTGGAACACATCCTGGTAGAACCCAGCTGCCATGTAGGAAGTCTGTCTTCCCTGGTACCGATCCTCTGTGAGGAGGTCCAGGCTGACCACACAGAGGAAGCAAGGCCCCCTGGGGAAATGCTAGGGCACACCCATGGAAGTGAGTCTTCCCAGATTTTCCAACCCAGCTGAGACACCAGCTGAACGCAACTGAGTGAATAACTCCTGGAACGCCATGTGGAACAGATGAACCATCCAGCTAATCCCACCGAAATGGCTGACCCATAGAGTCTTGAGCAAATAAATTGGTGGTTGTATTAATTCACAAAATTGTGGGTAGCTGTAACACAGCAAGACATTACCAAAACTGGAGGGAAAGCTATTCCAGGGAGGAGAATAGCATAAGAAAATGCAAAGCAGCGAAAGGCACTCTGATGTACGCAAGGATTGCTATGCAGTTTGACATCCTGGAAAGTAATGTTTTTGGAAGAGAGGGCAGGTACTGAGGCTGGAAGTAAGCAGGAGGTTGCACATGGAGGATTTGGTGTGTGTCACTATAAGGACTGTGGCTGCAGGAGACCTACCACCTAAAAGCCACAGCAGAGGGCAAAGGGCTTATTGATGAGAGGCACCATCACATTCAAAATCCAGAGCAAGTATTCTTGAGAACTTTTTTCTCCTACCTCATGGGTCTGGGGACAAACTTCATGGACAGCATTTAAGGAAAGAGAAGAGTGCTGTTACTTCTGTGAAAAGATCAGTGGGTTTGTAGCATGACTTGAGGGGAGTTATGCAATGAAGATATTGTATTTCTACTCGACTTCTTTTATATTAAAACAATTTCTCTCTCTTGCTGTTTCTTTCCTCTTGGTGGCAAAATCCTTAGGAACTAGGTAGCTAGCTTTTTCCATTCCGAAAAGCTGGGACTAGGAAATGGGGACAGAATTGGTGTTGATGAAGGGATAAAGCACCAATCTACTTTGGTTTTTGTTCCCTGGCCTGGGTCATGTCCTCCACTGCACAAAGCACATTTCATCTTCATTGTTAGTTGTGAAGAAATGACTATATATTCAAGGATTTTTTTTTCAGTATTGGGGATCAAACCCAGGGGCATTCTAACCCTGAGTTATATACCCAATCCTCCTTATTTTTTTTAATTTTGAGACAGGTTCTCCCTAAATTGCCCAGACTGTCCTCAAACTTACAGTCCTCCTGCCCCAGCATCCCAAGTAGCTAGAATTATAGGCATGCTCCACTACACCTGCCCAAGGGTCATGTTTCATGGTACTTTTAGGACCCAGGCCAAATGTCCCCTCCCTATAGCCATAATAGATTACTTACTGCTCTATTATAGACCACTTGAATTTTTTTTTCTGAAAGATTCATTATACAACATCCGTAATGAGGAATGCTTCATCTTATTTCTTTTCTGTACTTCTCAGGAGTGTGTTGGGCTGCAGGTAAGAGGAAATTTAAAGAAACTTAACTAAGAAAGGCATTGGTGAGCCATAAGAGATCTGTGTAGAGAGAGACATGGGCTGGTCACTTAGTTTGCCATCTTCATTAAGAAGCCAGTTTCCATCAATTTTGCTTCAGTAACAGTAGCCTGCAGCTTTGACTTTTATGTCTCATTGCATTTGTACAGAGGGTTCCTAGAAGTACCAACCTGGCATCAGCATTTATATCCCTCTAGGAAGAAATAGTTTTCAAGGCTGTCTTTCACTACAAAGAAGTCTGAAAAGATGATTGTTTTCTCCTCATCTTGCTCCTTCCTACCTTCTTTTTTGTTCTTTATAAAGTATCCAGTCTCAGGTATTCTGTGATAGCAGTAAAAATAGACTAAGATGTAGGCTGTGTGTTGCTTTTGAGTGACCAATCTAGAATCTTTCACAAGGCTCATCTTATATGCACTATCATGGGTATCTGAAGGTCTTTTTTTTTTTTTTTAAAGGCTGTCTTTGCAAAACCATCTGTTCTGCAGTGGGGAATATCACAGCTTACTTGTAATATATAACACAGTCTCTCTGATGCATACTTATTATAGTAAAATTGCACTACAACATGATCAGTGGGATCCAAAACATGCAATTACATGAAATGTGGGGTTATCATGAGGTTAAAGAAATAAATGTTGGAGACAAACCCAAATTAGGAATTTTAAAAGTCAGTCCAATCTCTTCCTATCCAGCTGCCATTAGGCACCACCTTCTAGCAGCCATGTTCCCACCTAACTGTGACTTCTCCTCTGGACATGGAGGATGAGGATTCTGCTATTCTAAGGAGGGTGGGTGCAGGATACTCACCAACCAAGAGCTGCAGCAGAGATGAATGAGCTTATTGATGGAAGACTCCATCATGACAGTATTCAAGATCCAGGGCAGGGATTAAAGAAATCTGTGGTAGTAGGTCCCCATTTAATCAGCCTGCTCTGGGGACACAGACCCCACTAATCATGTTACTGGTGTGTGTGTGGGGGGGGGCACACACAACCTTTATTTTTTGGTTTCATGAAGGGATTGCCTGATATTTCTCTACCTGGCCTTACCTACCTTCCAGAAGAGAAGTTAATCCCAGTTACATTCCAATTCCCATTCTTGACGATACTATAAAACACACACACACACACACACACACACACACACACACATTTATAATTATTATAGCAATATATTAAATGGGCTGAACTTCATAGGGCCCAAACAGAAAATACCATTTATTATATTGAAATAGTTTCTGTAAGTTACCTTTTCTGCTCACCTAAATGAAGTGTCTGGCATCATCTAGAACTTTTCCAGTCACTCTCAACTAATGAAAAACTATGATTGCTTTCAATACAATTACAGTCTCGAGTTCAGTATAGTGATCTAGATTCACAAATTTAACCAAGGTTTCTTCCTCCCCACCTTGGCCTATCCCAAGTCTGAGAGCTGTGTTGTAGTGGAGGTCAGTCTTCTCTGCTCTCCCCTCTCCTATCAGCTGTTGTCTCTGATTCCTGGGGAGGGATAGATAGTCTAGTGAGTGGGGTTCCCATCTTCATTGGCTGGTGCCGTGTGATTTGATTCTGCTCCTCCTTGGTTCAGTCACATTCAAGGCTGATTCTTTCCCCCAAAGGGCATATTTTGTGTTTGCCTTGGAGATTCTCCTGCTGGTGTCCTCCAAGTGGCTCTCACACAGGTAGTATCTCCCCTCCAGCTGGATGGTACAGAAACAACAGGGTCCTTTGAGGGTCTGTCTGCTGAACAACTCAGCTTCTCTAGGCAGCTCTCTTATGTACATTCCCTTTGAGGGAAGCTTCAAGTTCATTTCCCACAGGTTTGTGTAGCCCTTGGGAGAAAAAAGCCAGCTTTCTCTCTATGCGTGTTTTCCTCTCCTCCCATCTCAGATCTCAACTTCTTGCGATCAAAGCTCCTCTGAGTAGACCCTGGAAATTGCTTTCTCCCTTGAGAAAGGAAAAGCCCAACAGCACTTCAAAACTTTCTTTAGAGAAACTTTTTCTATTTATTTGCATCTTCGATACGTTCATATGATTAGGGTGAATGTTAAAGACACAAACACCAGATTTCAGATTTCCTTTTGAAATTGCTAAGTTGTATAATTCTCAGTATCATTTATACAAAACATAACAAGAATATAGAATATAATGCGAGTGGTGCTCTCTTGGAAGTGTGAAACTGCAGACCTGAATGTATTGTCATTGGCTTTTGGAGCTTCAAGTAAATTCTTAAAAAAATAATAATAATAGGGATAATACTTTATATTGTTTTCATGTACTATGCACTCTTCTAGATGCTTTATATATTTTATTGAATCCTCCTAACAATCCTGAGATAGATGCTATTATTGCTCATCCCTATTTTAGAGTTGAGCAACCAGAAGCCCAGAGAAATTTCACACTTGTTCAAGACTACACAGCTAGCAATTGGCACAGCTAGAATTCAAATCCAGAGGGTATGACTCTCAGACTTGTATTTCTAATCATATCTGGACTTAGGGTTTCACTTTTCTTCATGACACTCTGGGACAGACTATACAGAGTACAGAATGGGCCCTGGAGTCAGCAGACATGGCCCAGATTCCAGGTTGCCATTTAGTAGCTCTGTAGTATTAGACAAGTTACTAACTTTCCTGAATCTCAGCGTGTGCATCTAAAGATTCTATTACTACCTGGCAGAGTGGGTGGTGGGATGGATTAATATTCGTTTACTTGTACCATCTTTCTGCAAAGAGAAAGGAGTCAAAATTGCCTGGAAGTCAAGCCTGAAATTATCAAAGCTACATCAAACATGTTTGAAAGAAAAGGAGGGAGACCTAAATCTCTACTTATTTCCGTCAAAAATACGTAACAAATATCTAGTGTGTCCCAGGCACTCACTAGTCTTGATGTGAGCTGAAGACTGGGGTAGTGGTGGGGGTGGGGGGGAGGGGGGGGACGAGGGAGGCAGCCAGGAGGGTAGTTTTGCTGTTAGATCAGCCCGGGTCCATGGTTTGACCCTAATCCTCGAACATCTGCTTCCTTGACTGAGGAAAAGTGATCCTGATGACAAGCGGACTGCTCTAAAGAATTGATAACCACCAGGACGGCTAGTGACCGGTCCTGGCTACTTCGGGAAGGCACCGTCCAGCTGAGCTGGGCCTGCGCTGGGGCTCAGGGTTGTGAGTGGCAAGCCGGGTGTCTTTTTCTCGGTCGGAACCGTTCTCCCGGGGCCGAGTCTCTGCCCGGACTCGGAACGCGAAGGCCAAGGGCCGGAAGCACGCGCTGCCGCGCCCGCGGTGTCAGTAGGGAGGGAGGGAACGAGTGAGCCGAGCCACGGAGGACAGGCGAAGATGGCGGCCTTCTCCGGTGCGTTGGTGGAAGCTGGGGGTGGTGTGGGCGGCTCGCTGCACGCCTCGGCCCCGCGGCGGCTGGGGAGGAGCTTTAGGGGCTGCAGCGGACTGCAGGGCGCAGTCCGCTGCAGCCCTGGGGCCCTGCGCTGCGGGGTCAGTGGCGGCCGCCGAGAGGCCCGTCCGCGCGGCCCAGCTTCTGGGAGGGCATTTCTCGCCAGGTGCTGCCGGGGACGGCACTGCCCCTGCTCCTTCTCAAGCTTCTTTCTCTTCCATCGGTGTCACCTCGGCTTTCCTGCCAGTCTGCGCGGGGCGGCGGCAACCAGGCGGTGGCGATGTGCCAGCTGCTAGCGGATGGCCAGGCTCCTGCCCCTTTGACGTGGCCCTGGCGCTTTGCGACCCAGGTTTTGCCCGCATCCTATCAGGTTTTGGCCAGGCCTGGAAGCAACAGGGCGTGGGGAGGGGTCATTGGGACAAGTGACGATCTTGCCTCCATTCAGTTGTTTCCAGGCCTTTTAAAGTTAAAAAAAAAAAAAAAAAAAAATCCACGCAAGGATAAACCTGCTCTTCTATTTGTTGTTAAGGACACTGTAGCAATATTAACATTAAATGTCGAAGCCAGAGGGAAAGCATTTTCACTCATGTTTAAGTTAGCCCAACGTAAAATTTGAAAATTAATTGTTGATTTATTCGCCCATGATACTCCATTATTACAAACAGGATTTGATTTGACTTATTGAACCCAGTAGTTGGGGTGGGGGGGTTAATGGAAATTGAACCCAGGGGTGCCCCACTTCGTAGCCATATACTCAGTCTTTTTTATTTGTATTTATTTTATTTTAAAAAAAAGATTTATTTTTTAGTTGTAGTTGGACACAATTCCTTTATTTTATTTATTTATTTATATGTGGTGCTGAGGATCGAACCCAGGGCCTTGCACAGGCTAAGCAAGTGCTCTACTGCTGAGCCACAACCCCAACCCCTTATTTTTTTTATTTTTTAGAGCTGCTTGCTTAGTTTCCCAGACTGGCCTTAAATTTGACATTCTCCTTTCTTGGCCTTCTGAGTAGTTGGGATTACAGACAGGCCTGTACCCACTGGACTGGGCTTCTCCCTTTCTTTATCATTCTCCTTTTATGCAACTACAGTATTATAAAGCTATAATTAGCCTTAAGCTTACTAAATATGATAAATTTATATAGTAATAAATTGTTAGGCCTACTTTTAATGTTTTAACCCATTAAAATGACATCAGATGTCACATATTGTATAATTTTCAGTTTTCTCCTGTGAGAATATTAGGAATTCCAAATCTCTAGTCATATGAGAAATTTAGATCACCAAAATTACATCTAATTAGAGTCCTGGGTAAATCTATTTAGGGTGATTGCTGTTTTTCTTTTCCTAATTCTTACCTAACACAATTTTGGAGCCAAGATCTGTAGAGAAGTTCTAGTTTTTTGTTTATAAAATGCATGTCTTTGTAAGTTATGTACAGATTTCAGTAATGTTGGGGCAGAGAACTGGGAGAAGAGACTGAAATGATGAAATAAAGGCAAAAGTAGGATTAAATAACATGAATATTCTTTTTTTCCTGTAAATGTTAAAAAGTGCTCAAAGAAAACATGCAGAGCTATGACCAGAATGGGACAAGAAATTGTCTGGGATTTGCTGAAAGCACTGTGTGGTTGCTTTTTCCAGTATTATTGTTTTGCAAGCAGCTTTAGCTTGTGTATATGGCATATTTAAGACCATCACTTCCTTTTTTGAAGCAGTTTGTATTTTAAGAATGAGAATATAACTGAATTCTAAAGTGGGTAATGCTTAGAAAGATCCTCCCTTTAGAGCTTAATTAGCTTCTCTATCTGGATTTTCCTGGGGAGATTTAAAGTTATGACAACCTTCTTTTTGAAAATGAAAAAAAAGATTATATATATGTATATATATATATATTACGATTAGCTATATGCTTTTTCGCAAACTGACAAGAATTACAAAATTTTTAAATTTTGTAATTTCTTGGGCTTGGTAAAGTTTAACTTTTATTCACTTTTATAGTAGTGTATACTTTTGTAATAATAGCAATAAAAGTGCTTTTTATAAATTCAGACTTAAAAATCCCTTCTCATATGGAAGGAAAATTGAAGTAATCCAGCTGACTACTCCTTTTAAACTTGAGAAAGTTTACTAAAGAAATGATGAAGTGAGAAAACTTAATTGGGAATAGCTTGATCTATTCACTTTGGACTTGCCTTGGTGTAGAATTATTTAAATATATGCAGAGTTAAGATCAGAACTGATCATTTCCAGTTGCCCAGAAATTGCCACCATTGTCAGCTCCCTCTTCAGTTAACCAAAATTTTGATTATGGCTGCCAATACATGTGGGCTGTTCATTTTTCTCAGATCCTTGAGGGTATTCAAATGGTATTGGAATAGGCAAGGTACCTAACTGCCATATCACTTAATGAAGCAACTGAGATGCTGGTTTAGAACCCTGACTGGCAGATTTTTCACTAGTCTTCTAGGAGGTAAACAGCACTATGAGTACTATGTGTCAGATGCATTACATTATTATCACTAATCTTCCTGTATTCATACCTACAAGGTAAGTCATATAAGCCTCATTTTGTGTGAAGAAAACAGATTATGGCTTTGCTCAGGGTCACTTACTAGTAACTAAAAGCTTGAATTTGAACTCAAGTGTGTCTCCAAAACTTGGACATTGGACATTTCTCAGCAGTTGCTATACTTAGTGGGTCTGATATCAATAAGCCATGCTTTAAAGTCTACCCAGTTCTGTGAAAGGAATCTTAAGAGCAATATGATTTATGATAAGTTTAGTTGTATGGATTTTAAAATTACTTTTTATTTTCAGAGATGGGTGTTATGCCTGAGATTGCACAAGCTGTGGAAGAGATGGATTGGCTGTAAGTACATAGAATCTAAATGCATGGTAACAAGGGTGTTTTATCATTTAAACATTTAGTGACTATATCAAATTTTTTTTTATTCTAGTTGTAAAGTGATACATGATTTTTCTGGTGATTCTTTCAATTATGTTTCCTTTTTAACTTGGGCATATTTCTAGCTGAAAAAATTGGTCGCATTTACCAATAAAATGATTTAGTTAGCTTAGGTAGGTGATTTTCTTTTTTTTTTTAACTAAATTTCTTCACTTGTGATTCTTTTAGCCTCCCAACTGATATCCAAGCTGAATCCATCCCATTGATCCTAGGAGGAGGTGATGTACTTATGGTATGTTTAAATATGATTGTAAAGGGGTGTATTTGTATTGTTTGTGTAGCCCGATTTAAGAATTCCATAGGCTTAAGAATGATTAATTAATTTTATTTATTTACCAACACTTATGATACATATGCCATCAAAGTATTGAGTAGAAGCTGTAGGGGCACAAGGAAAAAAAAATATTACATTTGTATTTTTCTTGGTTTAAACCAAGTAGGGTAGGAAGACGTGCAGAAGTAAATGTCATGTGAGAGAGTGGGACACCTACTTAGGAGATGCATAGTACTACAGGGTTCAGGTGGAAGTCAGTTTATCCTTTGGCTTGAGGGATCACAAGGGACTGTTTGGAGGAAGGGAAGATTGAAGAGAAAAGCTCCAAGAAAAACAGTAGGTAGGAGAAGGGAGGATGTGATCCTGGAGTAGTTCAGGTAGATGGGAGCATAAAATACATATTCCTGAGTGGGAGATGTAGCTTGGTAAAATAGGAAATAATATTGTGGGTTAGATTTTTTGGACTTTTGCTCCAGTGTCTTGTTAAAGAATTTGGACATTTTTTGAAAGTGGAAAGTGTGTTAAATAGGTGTGGTACATTGTCAGAATTAGGTTTTTGAGAAGCCTGCTTTGGACACAGATTGTAGTATTGCTCTGTGGGGCTAGATACTATTAGGACATTGTCATAATAATCAGATTAGAACAATGAGGGCTTCAGTTGGATTGGTGGCAATGGAAAGGAAAGGAAGAACAGATTCTTAAGGAATTGAATTAGCAATAGTTAAAGTTGTCTGGGGAAGTCTGGGTAATCTTGAAGTACTGTGAAAATAAAGGCAGCTAGTTAAGTGTTAAAGAGTTCTACATGGTTTCATTTTAATTTCATCTATGTAATTGACAGTTTTACTGTAAATCAATTTTTTCCCCCAATTCAGGCTGCAGAAACAGGAAGTGGAAAAACTGGTGTAAGTAATACATTTAAATTAACATTTCACTTTAATTAAGAGCTGAATTTTAAAGTGTCTTTGAACCATAGTGTTATTTTGAAATATTTACTAAAACAACCATCTCCAAGGCTGGGAGGTAGACTGCTCAGTGGTAGACTGCTTGCCTAGCATGTGTGATGCACTGGGTTTGATTCTCAGTTAAATAAGTAAAAAAAGGTCCATCAGCAACTGAAAAAATATTAAACAAACCCCCAAACAACCATTTTCAAACTGTAAGCAATTGATGGCTTTCCATTGAGCAATGTCTTTGTTGTCAACAAACTGAACGTCTACAAGAGTATGGCTTTAAGAATATAGATTTAAGCTTGTCTTGAGAAGAATTGTGGTATGTTTAGTGTTTATACTCATTTCAGAATTTTAATGCAGTGGCTTAGTGATAAAGAAATGATCTACAATTGGCCTCCTCTAGAGAAACCATTTGTCAGACTAGATGATACTTTTTAGTTTAGGTTTGTTCTGAAGGGCCTTACTGTTTATGTTTTGGGTTATCAGCTGCCTTCTGTTTTGTTCATTCAGTAACTCCCTGTTATCTTACTGGTGTTTTGGGTTTGGGCAAATGAAATTAGAGCAGCAACCCAATGCATGTAATATTCAATGTGTATGTATAACCTTTGTCATTCATATTGATTATTAACTTATTAATACCTGTCACTAATAAAAAAAACTTTGTTTCTTTGATAGGCTTTCAGTATTCCAGTTATACAGATAGTTTATGAAACTCTGAAAGACCAACAAGAAGGGAAAAAAGGAAAAACAACAATTAAAACTGGTGCTTCGGGTAATTATTATAGATGGATGTTTTCTTTTGTGTAAATCATTAATTCTCATTCTGACATTTAGAAGTTCGAGGTTTGGTATGCCTTTTTATTACCAATACCTGCAGTGTGATATTAGAATTTTGTGCCCTGGAAAACAGGGATGCTAAGTGCCATTTAGAACCCACATAGTGAAATATTGTCCCTTCTAAAATAAGAACACTGGAAGTTTGGAAATTACATTTAGTTATCTTCATGTCTTTTCTTTTTAACCTTTTAATTTTTTATGTCTAATATTAAAGATAAATTGGTACAACATTCTGCAAAGGAAATATTGAAGAAGGATTTTACAGATAATATATAGAGTAGAAACCCATGATGGTGGGAAAAGAAGTGTGCTTTTTTTTTTTTTTGAGGTTGGAAGGAAGGAACCCAGAGAGTTAAAATGTAAAGTATAAATTTTATGGTCAATTTTTTTCAGTTCTATTTCAGTTGGTTCTTTTAGTAAGTTTATGATTCTTTCTGTGCCATGAACAATCTTACTTTTATTTTACATTATGTTGCTTTTGTTAAACACTTTTTAAATTCTGTTTTATTTTAGTTAATCTGTGGTTTTGTTATAATTTAACAAAACTTATATTTCAAAGTCATTTGTGTCATATTACAAAATAGGATTGTGACAAAATAGCAAGCTTAAGTAGAGTGAATGGGCATATCACATTTTCTTTTTGCTTGTTTGAAAATAACAATGTTATATAGTTCATAGAATTCATTTATAATTGAATTGTGAAATAGAAAATGAGTATAACTATTTAGACTATTGGTTTATTATAAAATAGTTTCAGAATTTGTCATAACTGTATGTCATCTTTTATGTGAGATGATTATAAAAGAGAATTCTTCTAAAGCAGGACAATTAGAATGGTGAGGGTTTGAAAAAAATCATGTCCTCTGAGAAATTAAAAAGATATCGAAACATGGAGAAGTACAAAAGGAAATAGGGTAATTGTCAACTTGTGGAGGAGATCTGCAGAGAAAATAATTCTAGAAAGTAGGACCAGGACCAGTTAAAAATAATCTGCATGATTTCTGTTTAACTTAAGTACTTCCCAATACCTAAATTGAGCCAACAATGGGGAAGAGAACCTCCAGAAAGATAGTTCTCCATTATTCCAAGTATTTAAGCCAATGATGGAAATCTTTTTTTTAAGCTCTTGATGGACACAATATCTTTATTTTTATTTTATGTGGTGCTGAGTATAAACCAAGTGCCTCATGCATGCAAGGCAAGCGCTCTACCACCAAACTACAACCCTAGCCCCATGATGGATATCTTTTGATCAGAAATGATCTAGAAAGGATTTCTACCTTGGGCAGAAAGTTGGACTAGAAAATAGTCTTCTCCTTAGCTATTATAATTCTTTATTCATAGACTATTAAAATATTTTAGAAAAGGAAAATTTCAATCACAAAAAAACAAAAAATGTGTAACTTTTTAATATGATTGAATTAAGATAAAGGTCTTGCTTTTCCTTTAATAATAATAGAAGAATAATTATTAGATTCTGAAATACAGGCCAGTTATTGATAAATATGATTGAAGTCAGTATGCTTATTTACCTAAACTTCATTTTACCAACCATCTAAGTAGGAATGAGGACAAAGGTCAAAGTCACCTAATAAGAAGTGTACTGAATCAAGTAAGAAAATAAAAATTTAATCCTAGATAAGCCAGTGATTACTATCTTTGACATGTTTTGATTTTCAACAAAAAAGCTCTAGCTTTAAATATATATTCTAAATAATGTGTGTGACCATATTGAATCTAGAGGAATTAAGATATCATGTAAAATATAAAATATGTGCTTTGTTTTTTTTTTATAGAGTATTTTTAATGTCATACATTTCTGGGTAACTTTTCTTATTGTTATTGGTTTAGTGCTCAACAAATGGCAAATGAATCCATATGACAGAGGATCTGCTTTTGGTAAGTAGACAGATTTTACCTGCTCCTCTGTAATTCAGAAACTTTCTTCTGAAAAATATGTGGACTATTAAGAAAATTATGAAAAAGTCTAATAAATGATCTAATTTACCAGATATTGGAAAACAGTTACTATAATTAAGCAGTATAATACTGAAATAGGACTAGACAGCAGAATGTAATGGAAATAAATCTCAGTTAATATGCAAGGAAAAAATAGTGTTTCATTTCAGTGAGAAAAAAGGATTTATTCAGTGAAGCCTGCTGGCACAATTGATGATCCATCTGGAACAAGATAAAATTGACTTCAATTTATATCAGAATTAGAAATAAATTTCATATGTATTTAAGATTTAAATTCTGTGTGTGTGTGTGTGTGTGTGTGTGTGTGTGTGTGTAATCATATATAAGTGTAGAAAATCACATACATAATTTACTGGTGAAACATTATTAACCCAAATAGGAATCTCAGAAATTATAAAAGAAAACATAGGTGTAGTTGTATAGTTTTTTTTTTTTAATGTGAAGAAGATATCATAAAAAGATAGTAGACAAGTAATAGATAAGAATACATGGAATGTTGATGAAAAATGAGGAATCATTATAAATTAATAAAGGTTCATTATGTAGCTAGCAGATAAAGTTTTATCAATTTTGGTAAGAAAGACACAAGCAATAAGAAAAATCTGCAGAGGGATATAAAATTAACACCCATAAATCAATTATGTTCCTGTACATTAGTAATGAATCAACTGAAAGAGAAATTAGGAAAACTATCCCATTCATAATAGTCTGAAATTGAATAAAATATTTGGGAATCTGTCTAACAAAAGAGGTGAAAGACCTCTACAATGAAAACTATAGAATACTCAAGAAGGAAATTGAAGAAGACTTTAGAAGATGGAAGGATCTCCCATGTTCTTGGGTAGGCAGATTTAATATTGTTAAAATGTCCATACTACCAAAAGCACTCTACAGATTTAATGCAATTTCTATTAAAATTCCAATGATGTTCTTCATAGACATAGAAAAAGCAGTTATGAAATTAATTGGAAAAATGAGGCCCAGAATAACCAAAGCAATCCTCAGCAAGAAAAGTGAAACGGGAGGCATCACAATACCAGAGCTACAGTAAGAAAAACAGCATGATATTGGCACCAA
Source organism: Callospermophilus lateralis (assembly GCF_048772815.1). Taxonomy (NCBI): domain Eukaryota; kingdom Metazoa; phylum Chordata; class Mammalia; order Rodentia; family Sciuridae; genus Callospermophilus; species Callospermophilus lateralis. The sequence goes on from NC_135318.1 coordinate 10,775,792, forward strand.
AACAGACATGAAGACCAGTGCTTCAGTATAGAAAATACAGAGACAAACCCACAGAAATACAGTATCTCATACTAGGCAAAGGTGCCATAAACTACATTGGAGAAAAGATAGCTTCTTCAACAAATGGTGGCAGGAAAACTGGAAATCCATGTGTAGTAAAATGAAATTAAACCCCTATCTCTCACGCTACATAATACTCAACTCAAAATGGATCAAGAACCTACACATTAGACCTGCGCTATAAGAAAAAGTGAGTCCAAATCTCCATCATGTCGCATGAGGAACTGAATTCTTCAAAAAGACTCCTAAAGTGCAAGAAGTAAAATCAAGAATCAATAAATGGGATGGTATCAAACTACAAAGCTTTTTCACTGTTACAGAAACAATTAAGAACGTGAAGAGAGAGCCTATAGAATGGGAGAAAATCTTTGACACCTGTACGTAGAGCATTAATTTGCAGGATATATAAAGAACTCAAAAAACTTAACACCAAAACAGTAAATAACCCAATCAATAAGTGGGCAAAGGAATTGAAAAGACACAGAAGAAGAAATACAGGCAATCAACAAATATATGAAAAAATGTTCAACATCTCTAGCAATTAGAGGAATGTAAATTAAAACTAAGCACTGAGATTTCATCTCCAGTCAGAATGGCAATCATCAAGAATTTAAGTAACAATGTTGGCAAGGATGTGGGGGAAAAGGCACACTCATACATTGCTGGTGGGACTGCAAATTGGTATCACCACTCTGGAAAGCAATATGGTGATTCCTCAGAAAACTTGGAATGGAACCATCATTTGACCCAGTTATCCCACTTCTTGGTTTATACCCAAAGGACTTATAATCAGCATATCACAGTGACACGGCCACATCAATATTTGTACTAGCTCAATTCACAATAGCTAAGTTATGGAACCAATTTAGGTGCCCTTCAACAGATGAATGGATAAAGAAAATGTGAATAAAGGGATGGAATGGGGATGGATGGAATGGGAATAGGAAAGAGTAGAATGAATCTGACATTACTTTCCTATGTTCATAATATGAATACACTACCAATGTAACTCCACATCCCATACAACCAAAAGAATGGAAAGTTATAGTTCACATATGTATAATATGTCAAAATACATTCTACTGTCATAAATAAAACCATAAAAAGTTAAAAAAGAAGTCTGCAGAAGATATTAATAGACAGCAAAGCAAAACATTCAAATGGTCAATAAACATTCAAATATCAGACGTATAGGTAATAGAGAAATGGAAATAAAATTCAAAAGGATGACTAACCTATGAATTATTGTGTCTGGAAAGTAGTATGGCCTTACCTACAAAAATTAAAGATATATATTCTTTTATTCTCATTAGAATAAAAGTACTGTTATGCAAACATAACTGTATAAAGCGTATAAAGCTGTTTGTTGAATCACTATTTGTAATGGGAAGAAAACTGAAAACCTGTCAACAAAGTAAATGCTATTGCTAGGAGAACAGTTATCAAACATTAGGACTATTGTGCAACCATTACAAAGAATGAGTCAGAATCTCGAGTTGGGAGTGTTCATCTGCTGTTGATGACCATGAAAAGCAGGATGCAAGAAATGTAAGATGGACATGATGAGGAATCATGCCAAAACAGCCCACCCCCAAAACCAAAAACTGCTAATTTTTATCACATACCATTTATATAAAATTTTGTATCTGTATGTTATATAAAGAATTTTAAGAGCTGGGGTTGTGGCTCAGTGGTAGAGCACTTGCCTAGCACGTATGAGGCACTGGGTATGAGTCTCAGCATCACATAAAAATAAATAAATAAAGGTCCATTGACAACTAAAAAAAGAATTTTAAAAAGTTTAGAGTTTTGTATAACTCATTATCATATCATGAGTAAGAATTTGTACTTTGAATAATTTAATCTTTTGAAAAAGGGAAGTAAGATATTTGATGAAGTGGTTTCTTAAAAATTTGTTCTCCAGCAGCTGGGCATGGTGACGCATGCCTGTAATCCCATCAGCCTGGGAGGCTGAGGCAGGAGGATTGCAAGTTCAAAGCCAGCCTCAGCAACTTAGCAAGGCCCTGTCTCAAAATTTAAAAAAGAAAAATAAAAAGGTTTGGGGTTGTGGCTCAGTGAGTGGTTAAGTTCCCTGGGTTCAATCTCTAATACAAAAAAAGAAAAAGAAAAAAATGTACTGAATATGAGTTGCTGACAAGAACCAGAGTAGAAGCTAATTTTCTTTCTAGTATAGACAAAAACTAAATTTTTGCTTGACTTCAGTAAACACTTACTATGTGGATGTCACAGTGACCAACTGTGGTATATAATATAGAGCCTTATCTTTTATTAGATAGATATTTTAGCGTAACATACATGTTTATATGCTATTTCCTACTTTTCCACTATGATTTCTGGGTCCATTATCTTTTAATATAGTGACCACTCAGGTTTAATGTCAGCATAAAATCAGGGCTAGAAATGATGGATGGCTACTGCATTATGCTTGAGTGCCAGTTTCTTTAAAGGACTGTAGAGAATGGTTGCCTAAACACATCTGCTGGTGATGCAAGTCAGATTAGGGCTTATCAATTCCTTTCTAGATGTGTTGCTCTGAAATCTTTTCCTCTTTGTAAAAGATGACAGTGTAGAATCTAGCCCTCAATATAGCCAAGGATATCTGGGTGATGAGTAAGGGCAGTTAGTTTTAGGGAAAGTCCTGCTATCACCCAGGAATCAGCAAGTCTCAATTTTCTGGAAAATTGTAATAAATGAAGGAATTATTAGTCAAAGTTAAGATATTTATTTCACAATGCATGATTTATAAAGCTTGTACTGATGTTTTTGTGTTTTTTTTCTCAAATCCAGCAATTGGGTCAGATGGTCTTTGTTGTCAAAGTAGAGAAGTGAAGGAATGGCATGGATGCAGAGCTACTAAAGGATTAATGAAAGGTATGCGAATGGCATTTTTACTTGTATAACCCTTTGAAACTCTATCAATGCATGAATTTCCCTAAAGTTACTTTAAATCAAGGATCTGAGATTTTTAATTATAAAAAATGACTTTGAATTCTTCATTTGGTACATACACATTATTGTTATGTAGTACATGAGTCATATATGTGATTTACATAAATCTAAAAAGTTTTTTGCCTTTATAGGGAAACATTACTATGAAGTCTCCTGTCATGACCAGGGGTTGTGCAGAGTTGGGTGGTCTACCATGCAGGCCTCCCTAGATCTAGGTAAGTGTCCCTAAAGTAAATGAATTGGTTGAGTTATTCATGGATTGTTAACATTTTGTTATTTTGGGAAAACAAAATAATAGACTTAACTATAAAAGGTTTATATTTTAAAGTCCTAGAAATAGAATTTATGTGTACTTCACTCTGTTGCAAGAAAGATTTGAACTAAACAATTCATATAACAGTACAAAATTAGGGGAAGTAAGATTAAGAATATGATTGGAGTCAGGGTGAAGTTAAAATGCATGAATACATCCACACAGTACTGCTTAGATGCTCCACATTCTTGTAAAATTGTGCCTGAATTTCTTAGTGGCCAGAGCGAAGTGGGATGGAGTGGTGCATATGTCTGTCATGTCCAGTGGTCTCCACAGGCTAAGAGTGCTTCAGTTGTTCCCCAAATTCAGAAATTTGAGGGAAGAATTTCCTGTGGTTTGTTGAAATGAAGATATAAGATTATTTCTTTAACAGGGCTTTTAATTTCCTACTTACTCTTACTACATACTTAAGCTACTTTTTAAATCTAGGTACAGACAAGTTTGGATTTGGCTTTGGTGGAACAGGAAAGAAATCCCATAACAAACAGTTTGATAATTATGGAGAGGTAAGTAAGCTATGCTGTTATTGATTTAAACATAGCATTAGTGAGTTTTGTTGCATGCTTGATCATTTGTAACTGAGGGTATAGAAATGATTCTCAAACTCAAGTGGATTTTCTATGTATTTTCCACAGAAATTTCAGATGTGGATTTCAATGAAGATATATTATAAAACTAGATAAATATATAGTAATTATAATTTTTCTTTCATGCCATTTATTAACCCCTCCAAAATATATTACATAATTTCCTCTTTTTACCCATTCTGGTTTTGGCTTTGGCTCTTATATTGTTCTCATTTCTTAGTTTTAGTTACAATGATTCTAAATATAGTTGTTCGGGTGATCTTAATGTTAATGAACCTAAATATGTTGATTCTAAAAAGGCTGTCAGGTGAGTCTGCCATTATATGTGTGTAATTCTTTAATAGACATTTTTTAATACCTATGTTACCATGTAGAGGTTATTTTGAAACACTAACAGGCTTTTGATACAGCTATATTTGAACTTTTAATGTCATTTAAGATATTGTTTTCTATTAACAACACTTCACTTTCTGGGTTTCTAGGAATTCACTATGCATGACACCATTGGATGTTACCTAGATATAGATAAAGGACATGTCAAATTCTCCAAAAATGGTAAGCTCTCTGGATTTTATTAGCAAAAAGTTATAATTCAATATTGTGAGGTTTTTTTTTTTTTTTTGTTTTGTTTTGTTTTTGCCTTAATCTTCTTACCCTGTTTTTCAATTCTCTGTCTCTTCCACCCTGTCTTTAATTTGAACAAATATTTATTGAACATGTGCTATGTGTCAGGTCCCCTGGTAAGGGCTGGAGATAACTGCAGAAAATGGAGTAGAAAGACAAGGTTATGTCAGTGGAACTTGCATGTTAGTGAGTAGAAGCAGAGATGTAAGTGCTAAGTTAGGTGGTAACAATTCTACAAGGGAGACTATAAAATAGGGGAAAGAAGTAGACAATGGTAGCAGTCTGAAGATGTGTGCTTTTCTACAGGATTGTCAGAGAAGGTTTTGCTGATAATGTGACATAAGTAGAAGCCAGAGTAGGATGATGGGCTCTGCAGATAAATTTTATTTTCATTTTCTTGAAAATGCATAATTTCATTCTTTTTTTCCCATATTTTTTAGGTTTTAATTTGTTATATATGACAGCAGAATGCATTACAATTCATAGAGCATATTTTTTCATATCTCTGGTTGTACAGAAAGAAAAGTCACAGCATTTGTGTCTTTATACACGTACTTAGGGTAACAATGTCCATCTCATTCCACCATCTTTCCTACCCCCATACCCCCCTTCCTTCCTCTCCCTTCCCTTTTCCCTTTTCCCCTTTGCCCTATCTAGAGTTCATCTAATCCTCCATGTCCTCCTTCCACCACCACGACATTATGTATCAGCAACCTTAAATCAGAGAAAACGCTTGGTATTTTTTTTTTTGGGGGGGGATTGGCTAACTTCACTTAGAATTATACTCTCTAGTTCCATCCATTACCTGCAGATGCCATGATTTTATTCTCTTTTAATGCTGAATAATATTCCATTGGTGTATGTATGTGTGTGTGTGTGTGTGTGTGTGTATGTATGTATGTGTGTATATATATATATATATACACACATACACACACACCACATTTTCTTTATGCATTTATCTACTGTAGGGCCTCTAGGTTGGTTTCACAGTTTAGCTATTGTGAATTGTGCTACTATAGACATTGATATGGCTGTGTCACTGTAGTATGCTGTATTTAAGTCCTTTGGGTATAAACTGAGGAGTGGGATAGCTGGGTCAAATGGTGGTTCTATTCCCAGTTTTCTAAGGATTCTCCATGCTGCTTTTTATATTGGCTGCACCAATTTGCAGTTCTACCCGCAATGTACAAGTGTGTCTTTTTCCCCACATCCTTGCCAACACTTGGTGTTTGTATTCATAATAGCTGCCATTCTTCAGATAATCTTATAAGAGCATTTTAGGTAGAGGAAGCAGACCTGAAGACCTTGAGGTGGAGTGTGCATGAGGGACCTAAGAATGAGGAGACCCATGTGTCTGAGCTTGCAGGAGGTGGTAGAATAGTGAGGGAGGCTATAATACAAACTTTGCTTTTTATTTTGAGTGAGAACTTTACTATGGTTTTAGGCATAGGAATGGCATCATCTTTCTTTAGTTTAATAGTGTTCTTGCTTCCGTGTTGAAAACAGACTGGGGGATGAGGAGTGGGTTGAGATCACCTAGGGAATGGGAGATAAAGAACAGAAGAGATCTGAGGCCTGGGTTCCTGTGGCTAGAAGTATGCATACTAAGGAGAATCCAGCAGAGAGTGAGGAGAGGAAAACCAGGAGGAGCAGAATCAGGGAGATGAGGGTCTTAGGGTCCAGGTGAAGAAAGTGTTTTAAGGAGGAGGGAGCAGTCAGGGTTGGGTCCAGTGCTGCTCAGGGGTCTTGTCTAGAAAGATAGGAGGAGTGAGAATTAACTGCTGGATTTGGCAAGTGGGGCACATCAATGCTCTTGACAGTTGTTTTAGATGAGCAAGAAAATAGGTGATGGAGTGGTTGAGCTGATTGGGAGTCAGATCAATAGAAAATGGAAGAAAAGGAAGTGAATATACTAAAAAAAAAAAAAAAATGGAAACCCGAAAGTTTTACTTCTAAAAAGAGAAGGAAAAAGGAAGATAAAGTAAAGTGGAAATGGGCTCGAGGGAGATCTGCTTGTGTTCTAATGTGGAGTATGTTTGTATGCTAAGGAATGTCTAGTGGCAATGGTCTGATGTGTAGGGGTAGGGAAGAGACAGTTTAGGAGTAAAGGAGAAAAGCGAAGAGGTAGGCCTGAGGCAGCACAATTTATCCAGGGGTTCCAGGGGGGAAGCATTAATGCAGACACATTTGTAGATTTGATGGTGTGAATATGTGGAAGTTCTTTTCTCATTGTTTCATTTTCTGTTTTTTTGTTTTTTAATTTTCTTTCTTAAGGGAAAGATCTTGGTCTGGCATTTGAAGTACCACCACATATGAAAAACCAAGCCCTCTTTCCTGCTTGTGTTTTGAAGGTAATTATTTAGGAAAATTTTGGTATAATTATAATGTGCTTGATAGTCATTATTTTGTATTAGGTTAATTTTTAAAATTTTGTCCTTTATTCAATGCTAGAATGCTGAACTAAAATTTAACTTTGGTGAAGAAGAATTTAAGTTTCCACCAAAAGATGGTTTTGTTGCTCTTTCCAAGGCACCGGATAGTTACGTTGTCAAATCACAGCACACAGGTATTGCATCTGCGCGGGTAAGATTTTCTAGATTGGGGCATTAGTGAAAACTCCAGTAAGTAGGGTTTCTCATAGTGAGTCACATATCCCTTTCTTTCTGTTTACTCTTTCTTTTCTATTTACTCTGTAAAATTCAATTTTAAAACCTAATTCATAAATCCTAGTTTCAGTTTAGGCATTTAGGGCATCTCAGTCATGGTGGTAAATGACAGCTAACATGTGTGGGTTGTGCATGGTAGAATGTTAAGTGCTTTACATGGGCTATTTGATCTTCACAACAACTCTATAATGTAGAAGTCTTTCCATTTTACGGACAAAGAGCCTGAGGAATAGGGACTTGAAGTAACTTGCCCAAGGTGCCAGGGCAAATAAGTAGTAGAACTAAATTCAAATCCAAACAAACTGGCTTCAAAGCTTATGCTTTTACCCATTGTATTATAATATGTTTTATTTATTTAAATTAAGAACATTCCCTAGCTAGTTTATCACAAAACAAATAAGTCATTTCACAGACACATCAATTACCATCATTGTAAGTAGGTTTAATTTAAAGAAGCCTTATTTCATTTTAGGACTTTTAGCCTTATCGTATCTTGTTTTACTTTCACCTATACTTTTTGATAATTATGATTAAAAATTTTGATGCTGGAATGCTCATCCTCATGTTTTACAAATAATGGTATTTTTAGGCATGATTTAAAAGTGTTCTAATACTTTTTATTCTCCTAAGGTAATGCGCAGGTGACACAAACAAAGTTTCTCCCCAATGCTCCAAAAGCTCTCATCGTTGAACCCTCTCGTGAATTAGCTGAACAAACTTTGAATAATGTCAAGCAGTTTAAGAAATATGTTGATAATCCTAAATTAAGGTAAATTTTCCTTTTATACTCAACTGCCTGTTATCTTTAGGTTTGAAGTGTTTTGGAAGAAGAGTAAAGTAGAATAAAAAGAGGTATATATACATAGTATACATGTGAGTATATAAGTATACTTTGACATACAGTAACATGTTTGCATATAAAACTTCATACATTTGGTAAGTAATGGGTTTGATTTTTTGTGGTTAATCAAACAATGTTAGAGTGAAAATTAACTTTTTTAAAGGGAGCATTTCATTCAGTGTTAGATTAATTTTATCTCTTCATCTGCATGGAAAGTTACTGCTCTGTTTCTAGCATTTTTTTGAATTTCTTTCCCATGGTGGTGACTCATTTCTGTTGGGCATTCAGACACAGAGCTCTTTCTGCCATTGGAAGAAGGCCATAAGCTAAGTGATCTCGTGGAATTTCTCGCTTAGTAGCAATCCCTTTACTCCTAAGAAAGGCATAGCATATAAGTAGACTACTCTCTATGTTAATTTAACACTTGCTTTTTGTTAATCTTAAGAAAGGCATAGCATATAAGTAGACTACTCTCTATGTTAATTTGACACTTGCTTTTTGTTAATTTTTCTTTTAATTAATTTTTTCTCGAAACAATCCACACCATAAAATTCACCATTTAAAAGTGTACAATTTAACAGTTTTTAGTACTTTCTCAGGATTGTACAACCAGAAGTCCAGAAACTGAATTTTTTGACATCACAAGGTTCTGACATTTTAATAGTGGATTTTTTTTTTTTTTTTTTAATGGGTGGAGGGCGTTACCAGATATTGAACTCAGGGGCACTTGGTCATTGAACCACATCCCCAGCCCTATTTTGTATTTTATTTAGAGACAGGGTCTCAATGAGTAGCTTAGTGCCTTGCCATTGCTGGGGCTGGCTTTGAACTTGAGATCCTCCTGCTCAGCCTCCTGAGCCGCTGGGATTTAATAGTGTACTTATTGGTGAGTTAAGCAAACTGATTGGGATAAATTACATCTGTAATAATAATTCCTAATTTTGGTTTAAGAATTATTACTCATTTGGGAAATATTCAGATATCTACTTTGTGTGAAGTCTTAGGCTAGGGACTAAGGATACAACTTAGTTCTCTGTGCTTTCAGAGAACTAAGTGTGGAGCTGTGGGGTAGTGTGGAGGGAAAACAAAAAGTGAGTTTGGTAAATGCTTGAGCGTGTGTGAGGGAAAGCCACCCGAGGAACACACGCACGGCCAGGGCGACTGCTCGGTATGAGACTCAAGAGCCCTCTTCCTGCGAGTATTTTTGTAAGACTATAAAATGCCAATTGACTTGATTTTATGCTGTTGTTATGTATAAGATATTATGCCTGTGAACAAAGGCTGGGAGGGAAGAAGAATAAAAACAATTCACTGGTGAAGTTGATAAACTTGTGGGTTACCCATTTGGTACTCAATACAAATGAACCTTTTCCTTCTTTTAAAACCCAGCAGAGGTCCTGATATTTCCAGGAAGTCCTCCTATTGTCCCAGCCCAGTCCTCTCTCCCTGCTCCTGTGTGACAGGCAATATCTGCCTCGCTTTCCTCCTATGTGCTGTCATGTGTCGATGTTCCTTGTTTTAAATGTAAAAAACTTTCCTGTTCCTCAGTTTTGCTCTCCTCAAGGCAGTGGTCCTTTTATATTCAACTCTGCAGTGCTATTCATAAAAGCATACATTGTTGTGTATGTGTGTATTTAACTTCTGTGAAGTTTATAAGATAAATATATCAGATTATGAAGGAGGACTTACGTATCGTGGGGCAGGAAATGATAGCTTTAGGATAATAGTTGAAAACAGGAACTTGGGGGCTCACATACAAATTTATTGGTTCCATCCCCTAGCAGTAATGAATCAGAATTTCTAATGACTAGGAATTAGAGCTTTTTTTTTTTTTTTTTTTTTTTTTTTTAAAAAGAAAAAAGTGCTTCCAGGTGATTTTTAGGTAGCCAGTCTGCTTTTGGGCATTGCTGGGTTTAGGAAGCATAATGGCTCTGGTGTGATGGTGTTTAACGAATGTTGCAAGATGGGTTAGAAATTATTTATTTTACAATGCTTTTTTTTAACTTTTATTTATTTATTTATTTATATGTGCTGCTGAGGATTGAACCCAGGGCCTCACATATGCTAGTCAAGTGCTCTACCACTGAGCTACAACCCCAGCCCTTGTTCTGCTTTATGGTAGATTTTGTGATCTATCTTGTTTAAAATAAAGGTGGGCATCCATAAAGCTGATTTAAAAAAAAAATTTCTTTTTAGTTGTAGATGGACACAATACTTTTATTTGTTTTTTGTGGTGCAGAGGATTGAACCCAGTGCCTCATGTGTGCTAAGCAAGCACTGTCCCCCTGAGCTATACCCCTAGCCCACATAAAGCTGATTAATTTTTAATTAGTCATATGATTATAAAACTCATTGCCGAAGCATTCGTTTTCTTAGTGTTTTCCAGTGTTTTAAAAATGAGTATTCAAAACAATAAAATTAATAAAAGAAGATATTTCTGATTGAAAGTTATATAGTTAGCTGGGCATGGTAGTACACCCCTGTAATAATACCAGCAACTTAGGAGGCTGAGGCAGGAGGATTACAAGTTCGAGGCCAGCCTAAGAATCTTAGTGGGGCCCTCAGCAAGGCACTGTCTCAAAATCACAAATGAAGCTGGGTGTGGTGGCACATGCCTGTAATCCAGTGGCTCCAGAGGCTGAGGCAGGAAGATCACAAGTTCGTAGCCAACCTCAGCTACTTAGGCCCTAAGCAGCTTAGTGAGACCCTGTCTGAAAATTAAAAAAAAAAAAAACCACAAAAAACGGTTGGAGGTGAGGCTCAGTGGTTAAGTCCTCTGGGTTTAATCCCTGGTACCAAATAAATAAATAAATTAGGTGCAGAATGTGCTTATTGGCCATTTGTATATTTTGAAGAAATATATGTTCAAATCTTGTCCATTTTTAAATTGGGTTGTCTTTATATTGTTGATTTGTAGGACTTTATATATTTTGATATTTTATTCAGTGGTAAAGAAAAAGAAACTTACGTGGCTGCCTCAGGAAGTAATTTTGTCTGCTCTTTATTAAATGATAATTTTTTTTTAACTAGCTATTTTGAGATATAGTTCACATTTATAATTCACCCTTTAAAATGTAAGTTTGTTTTTAGTTTTGACTGTATTCACAGACTTGACTGTAATCACTCCCCTGTAACTAATTTTAGGCCATTTTCATCATCCTCAAGAGACACTGTGTTCCCATTGGCAGTCAGTCCCATTTTCCCCTAACTCTCCCATCCCTAGACAATGACAAAGGCAGTTTTCTCTCTTTGTAGACTTGCCTGTTTTAGACATTTTGTATACATGGAATTGTCTGTTCTTTTGTGGCTGGCTTTTTTCACTTAGTATAATATCTCAGGGGTCATCCCTGTGGCAGCATGTATCAGTACGTCATTTTATTGCGGAAAATACTATCAAAGTATCTATTCCAAAGGTGTGGAAGATCCATACTTTGGTTTATCCATTCGTTAGTTGGTAGGCATTTGGACCGTTCTTGACTGTTGGGTTTGGGCTACTATGCTATAAGCATTCATGCACAAGTTTTTGTGTGGAAATGTTCTCATTTCCCCTGAATATATAGTCAGGAGTGGAATTGCTAGGTCATTTGGTTAGGAATCAGCATTCTAAAGTGGCTGTCCCACTTTTGTTCTAATAGCAATAAATGAGAGTTCTAGTTTCTCTACATCTTCAACAACATATGGGGTCTATGTTTTTGAGTGTATTTATCCTAGTGAGCAAAAATGTTGTCTTCCTTTGGTTTTTACTTGCTCTATCATTATAATTAATAATATTGCACATTATTCATGTGTTTATTGCCCATTTGAATATTTTGAGAGAAATATATTTTCAAATCTTGTCCATTTTTAAATTGGGTTGTCTTTATATTGTTTTGTTGTAGGAGTTCTTTATATAGTTTGGTATTTTATTCAGTATGTTAGATACATGATTTGCAACTATTGTCTCCCTTTCTGTGAGTTGTCATTTTCCTCTCTTTTTTTTTTTTTTTTTTTTTTAAAGAGAGAGGTGAGAGAGAGAGAGAGAGAGATAGTCAGAGAGAATTTTTTAAAAATATTTATTTTCCAGTTTTTGGCGGACACAACATCTTTGTTTGTATGTGGTGCTGAGGATCGAACCCGGGCCGCACGCATGCCAGGCGAGCGTGCTACCGCTTGAGCCACATCCCCAGCCCTCATTTTCCTCTCTTGATAGTATCCTTTAAAGTTATTAATTTTTCTGAAGTCTAATTTATTTTCTTTTTGTCACTGTTTTGGTGTTTATATGTAAGATAGTGTTTGTCTAAACCAAGGTCATGAAAATTTGCTCTTGTGTTTTCTATGAATCTTATAATTTTAGGTTCTACTTTTGATCTCTGATCCATTCTGAGATAATTTTTGTGTATGGTATGAAGGAGGGATTTATGTTTATTTAGTCTTTTGCATGTGCCCTTTTGTTGAAATGAGAAAAATTTAAACAGCACAAAAGAATATATATGTATTTTTTATTTTTATGTGGTACTGAGGATTGAACCCAGTGCCTCATACCTGCTAGGCAAGAGCTTTACCACTGAGCTACAACTGCAGCCTACAAAATACTATTTTATAAAAGTTAGTCTTCTTTCACTTCATGCTTGATCTGTAGTTATCCTTACTAGCGGCAGGCTTTTAAAATGGGTTTTTATCTCTTCTTTCAGAAACATTTTCCACATATAAGAAGTGCACATGTGTGTATATATACAAAAAGGTCATAGAAACCACGTTAGAGAAGCTTGAATCACTCCAATGTAGAAGGATATGGAGATGGGGACCAGTTTTTCTGTGTTCTGAGCTTTCACACATACTCATCAGTTGCTTTACTGTGCCTTAGCATTGTGTATGGCTACCAGAAAGGAAGTGCTTTGCTTCTGACCTTATCTGTACTTACTTTATAGTAGATTCTTTTTTTAATGACTATTCCCACCAAAAAGAAACAGGTACAAATCAGTGTAAAGTAGACTTTAATGTTCTTTCTACATTATCATTTTGATATTTATTTCAGGGAGCTTCTGATAATTGGAGGTGTTGCAGCACGGGATCAGCTCTCTGTTTTGGATAATGGGGTGAGTTGTGCATATGTATGTATAGAGAGAAAAAGGTCAATAGAAATCAGGTTACAGAAGCTTGAACCATCCTAATTTTTAAAAAGTAGCATTATGTGTTGTCATTTGGCAATATAGGGCAATTTTTTGTTTTCAGGAAAAATCAAATGAGGTTGGAATTAGTACAAGGTCATAAGAGTGTATTTGTTCAAAGACATCTTGCAGGTAGAAGTATACAGAGCAGTCAGTAGTCTCTTCTAAATCCTTCGTTCACAATCCACATACTTTTTTTTTTTTAATTTGCCCTTTGAACACCTGACAATTTCCATCTAACTTATTAATTAAGAGTCACTCTTTTTTGGGATAATGGGGAAAAAGAACTGGAGTTGAAGATAAAAATGCTAATAAGGTAGATTGCAGAGAAGAGTAGAAGGTTTTCCAGTGACCCTTGGGAAGGATAAATAATGTTAAGACAGTCTATAGTGGTTCCATTGAGGAGAGAAATGAGTTCATCTATGTGGAAGGCTGTGCTCAGGCATGTCATTTTGAAGTACAAAACTAAGATTGTGTGATGATCCCTAGTAGTATGGAAGAAGTTTGGAAAATTCTTAACTGCTGGTCAATTTTATGAAGGTTAGTATTTTATATATACACACACATATAATATTGAAACAACTTTTTTTCTTACTAATTTTCCTTTCCAAATATTTAATAATGTAACTTAAACCATCTGATACTATTTCATGACAGGTATGTTACCCTCCAATTCCACTGGTGCCCCTGTCAAACTAAATTTGATACTGAGTAGACTTAGATTTGACCTGGTATGGTATATTAAGAGCAAGGAAACATATTCTTATACTTATTAGTACTATTCTGAATAGTATTGCTTTGATATATTTTTATTTAGTGTTATATTTTACTTTAGAGGTTTGTAATACAGATTTAATAGGCTTATTCCTAGTTTTAATTTCTTTTAACCCAAACCTAATTTTTTCACAAGATAACTAAATTTCTCATCTCCTATTTTCTAGCTGCAGAACTTTGAGGGACTTAGATCTGCTTTAATTAGACTTATTTCGAAATTAGGTACTAACTGAAGCCAATAGCAAAGTAAAAGCAGAGTTATTCCCTGGCTTTCTTGGCAGAATTTGATTTTATTCTACTTCTTAGGGAATCTGATATGTTCTCCTTCTGCTCTTCTTCCATTGTACATTTTCTATATTATTTTTCCCCATCCCTCTTTTGGGTCCTATGTTGGGGTACAAGTCAGTTTTGGAGTTACAAAGTAGAATTATTTTAGTTTGTAACTTTTAAAGTTGATATATTGTGTACCATGTGCAGGTGAGGCCACATGGAGTGATTAGTGCTATTGTACAAGTCAAATATTTCTTTCAGACATTTTTTTTTAAACCTGTGGTTGTTTGTATCTGTTTCTGGTCCACTTTACCTGCTTAAATCAAGGAGGGTGGAAACTGAATGGTTCAGTCCTGTACTAAGGAGATGTTACGCACAGTGCCCGAATGCTGTTTTGTTCATTGCTAGGTACAGACCTCTCATTATGCTTGGCACATGGTAGGTTCTTAATACATTGAACAGATTTTATTTTCACATTTTCAGATAACATTCTCAAAGTTGAACTGGCTTCTCATTATCATTATAAATGAAATAATGGTTCATAAATATCCATTTCATTTTTCATGAGAATATAAGTTCCTCATACTAGATCGCTGAAGTCCCTTCAGGATGGTGCTCTGTTTATCAAGGGGTGAGATATCGAAGCAATGGGACTGGAGGAATAACTTGGTTAGGAGAAAGCTGTTTTTATTCTAGGTTGGAGAAAATCAAAAAGAATAGAAGTATTTATGATTTTTCATGTCTATCCATAAATAAGTTTTGAGTTGTCTAGTAAATTAAATGATTTTATGTGATAACCTTATTTGTTGGTTCACACAAGTAGATCCACATACACACTTAAAAATACCTAACTGTGGGGCTGGGGTTGTAGCTTAGTGGTAGTGTGCTTGCTTAGCATGTGTGAGGTACAGGCACTGGGTTTGATCCTCAGCACCACATAAAAATAAAAGTATCGTGTCCGTTTACAACTAAAAAAATTAAAAAAAAAAAACAAAACTAACCTTTATTGGCTGTTTTTTAGAAATGAGCCAGGCACTGTGCTAAGTGCCTAACATTTTCTTATTTAGTTCTCACAACAGCACTCTGAGATGGTACTCTTCCCCATTTTTACCTATCTGAAAGAGGGCTAATACCAAATATTAAGTAACATGTCCCAAAATGAACAATTCACAGATAGAGCTTCACTCTGAAGCCATGATCCTTATCACTGTCCCTTTGTATTTGACTCTAAGTCAAGTGTTGGAGAATGCAGAGTATTCTTTGTACTGTCCTGGAGGTTCCCTGTATTATTCTCTTTTGTGTATGTTTGGAAATCTTTATGATAAATTCAAACTGGCTGTCATTTGAATTTTGAACTTTAGGTTTGAATCCCAGCATGGGTACCTACTAGCTGTGAAATCTAAATGTGTCTGACTTAAGCATTCTAGACTTCAGTGTCCTTATTTAAAAATAGGAATAATAGCTGGGTGCAGTGATGCATGCCTATAATCCCAGTGACTGGGAGGCTAAGGCAGGAGGATTGTAAGTTCAAGGCCAGCCTCAATAATATAACAAAACTGTCTCAAAATAATATATAAAAAAGGCCAATGATGTAGCTCAGTTGTAGGACATTCCTATGCTCAATCTCCTGTGCCGCAAAAAATAAATGTTAATATTTAATAAATGTAAATTAATATTAATTCATTTTATGTAATGGTCACATGAAATGAAACTTGTAAGACATTAAATGTATAGTGCCTATTCATTAAACAAGTGAGAAATAGTAATTATTAGTGTTTTCTTGGACAGTCTGATTACCATTACTGTTAATTATATCCAAGTTTATGGAGCACTTGGCAAACTAAGCATCGAGTGCTTTATGTGTCTTCTCAATTATCACAACCATCTTGCAAAAACAGATGGTATTTGCCCCACTAAAAACTAAGAAAATTGAGGGGCTGGGGCTGGGGCTTAGTGTTAAAGTGCCTGCCTCGAATGTGTGAGGCACTGGATTTGATCCTCAGCACCACCTAAAAATAAATAAAGATACTGTGTGTTCATCTACAACTAAAAAAAAAAAAAAAATTAAAAAAAAATAAGAAAGTTGATACTAAAAGATACTGTAGAAGTTAAGGTCATATAGCTGAGTATGTTAGAACTGGGACTTGACTCCTGATTTTTTGTTTTGTTTTGTTTTAGTAGTGGTTTTGGTAGTACTAGGGATTGAATCCTGAGCCTTATGTATGCTAGGTAAGGACTCTCTCCCAGACCCTTGAATACTGGTTTCATTTCAGAATATATGTTAATTTATCTGATTTTTTTAATGCTTAGAAAATACAAATTTTATATATCAGGCTTTTATAGTTAAGGTTGTCCACAATCAGTTGACAAAATCTTCACGTTAATTTCCAAATATAATTTTATTATACAATGTTATCTATAGCTCCTTTTTTATAAATTGACTGTGACTACTTCAATATACATGTTTTTGTTGTAAGTAGACAATTATTGGTTGCCATTTTAAAGTTATTCTAATAGTTTTTCAGTTCTCATTAGGTGCTTCTTTTGCTATTTTGCAGGTTGATATTGTTGTAGGCACTCCAGGAAGACTAGATGATTTGGTGTCAACTGGAAAGCTGAACTTATCTCAAGTTAGATTCCTGGTCCTGGATGAAGCTGTATGTTGAAATATAGTCATGCTTTCGAAAGAACTTTGCTTATGCTTTTTTTAGATAAAATATGTAAAGTGAAAAAATATAATTCAGTCATGAGCTCACTAACTAGAGACAATACTAATTGTTAACAGTTTGGCCTATTTTCATCCACTCTTTATATTGATATAAGTACAGTTGATACCTTCAACACTCTAGCATATAGGCACAGGCAACTTTCTTGTTAGGATGCCTAAAGCTTAGGAAATAATGCCAAGAGTTAATAAGTAGGATGGCATATTAAAAAGCTTCCACACAGCAAAGAAAACAAATAGTTATATGAGGAGAAAGATACAGAATGGGAGATAATCTTTGCTAGCTACTTTGCTGACAGATTATTAATGTCTAGAATATGTAAAGAACTCAAAAACCTTTACACCAAGAAATCAAATAACTCAATTAGTAAATAGAATAGACACGTCTCAAAAGAAGAAATACAAATGGCTTGCAAATATATGAAAAAATGTTCAACATCATTAGCAGTTAGGGAAATGCAAATCAAAACTACACTGAGATTTTATCTCACACCATTCAGCATGGTAGTCATCTAGAATACAAGCAATAATAAATGCTGGAGAGATTGTGGGGAAAAAGGAACACTTTTATATGATATTGGCCCAATTATATTTTTATATTGAGTGTGTGTACGATAAGTAACAATAATCCCATCATTATGTACAACTGTAATGTACCAATAAAGTGGGAATGTAAATTTGTATAACCACTTATGCAAGTCAATATGGAAGCTCCTCAAAAGACTAGTCATGAAACCACCTTGCAACCCAGCTATACCACTCCGTGGTATTTATCCTAAAGAGTTAGAGTGAACATACTACAGTGAAATATGCATACCCATGTTTATAGCAGCACAATTCATAATAGCCAAACCATGGAACCCACCTAGGTGTCCATTAACAGATGAATGCATAAATGAAATAGTATATAAACACAATGGAGTTTTATTCAGACATAAAGAAGAATGAAAGTGTGTTATTTGCAGGAAAATGGATAGAACTAGAGACCATTATGATAAGGGAAATAAACTAAATTCAGGAAGTCAAGGGTTGTATGTTTTCTCTCATATATGGAAGCTAGAGAGGTAAAAGAAAAAGGAAGGTAGGGGTGGATCTCATGAAAATCAAAGGGAGATCAATAGAGGAAAGAGACCAAGGGGTGGGAAGTGGGGAGGAAAGGGGGAAGTGTTGGGGAACGATATTGGCCCAATTATATTTTTATATTGGGTGCATGTATGATAAGTAACAATAATTCCATCATTATGTACAACTGTAATGTACCAATAAAATAATGTAGAAAAAGAAAATTCAGAATATTCTATTAGAAAAAAATACAGTTGACGTTTCATATCTGTACATCCTGTGTCCATTAATTCAACTAATTTTGTGTGGAAAATATTTGAAAATACTGAATAGGTATAGACTTTTTTCTTGACAATGTTCCTAAGTAGTATGGTATAATAACTATGTACATGGCGTTTACATTACGTTTGTTGTAAGTAATCTAGAAATGTTTAAAGTACAGGGAGAATTGCATAGGTTCTATGCAAATGCTATGCCATTTTATATAAGGGACTAGCATATCCATGAATTTTGTTATCTGATGAGGGTCCTAGCCAAACACCTGTGGATACTGAGTGATGACTGTATTATTTTCAATAGTTGAAATCAAAATTTAAGGAATTTGGGAAAATTTTTTTAATTGTATGAATATTTCATGTCATACTTCATGTCATTATTTGTAAAAAAAAATTTGAAGGCTGTGTAATGATCTATTATGAAAATACTTCATGGGGCTGAGATTGTGGTAAAGCGCTCACCTAGCACACATGAGGCTCTGGTTTTGATCCTCAGCACCACATAAAAATAAGATAAAGGTCATTGTGTACACCTACAACTAAAATAAATATTTTTAAAAAATACTTCATGGTTTATTAAACCACTTTCATTACTAATTATGTAGGTAGATTTATTATTTACTTCAACTATTTCTTTGTCATAGTTACAAAATGTGGACCATCTGGAAGAACATAAATGTATTTGAGGCTTTTGAGGCATTCTTCCAAATTATTTTTAGGATAGATTGAACTAGTTTTCTAACACTGGGGCTTTGCTTTTTATTTTTATTTTTGCAGTGCTGGAAATTGAACTCAGTGCCCTGAGTGTGCCAGGCAAGTGCTCCTACCACTAAGTGATACCCCTAGCCCTGGCTTTTTTATTTTTTATATAAAAGTCATAGTCTTAAGGACATGTGTTAGAAGGTATTAACTCTTGTAGTCATTCTAAAACACTAGACTATGGTTTTGGATTGTTTATTGTAGATTTTCATGTGTAAGTAACGAAGAACTTGAAGTTGAATGTTTGAATTGTCTGTAAATATCCAATAAAGATAAGCCAGGTACAACGATGCATGCCTGTCATTCTAGAGACTCAAGAGGCTAAGGCAGAAGGACTTCACATTTGAAGCCAGCCTCAGCAACTTAGAACTTGTGACAGAATATATAGTGCTGGGGGTGTAGCTCAGTGGTAGAGCACCCCTGGATTCAATTGCCAGTACTGCAGACAATAAAAACAATCACTTGAAAAATAAAGGGATATGTATGTATATGGTTTTATTACCTTTAAATTTGATTTAGAAAAGAAAGGTTTCACTGTGGATTAAAACTTGTTTTTCTTTGCTTGTCCTGCAGGATGGACTTCTTTCTCAAGGTTATTCTGATTTTATAAATAGAATGCACAGTCAGATTCCTCAGATTACCTCAGATGGAAAAAGACTTCAGGTATGAAATGACTAATACAGTTTTTAAATACATGTAGTCAACTGTTAATATTAAATGTTGTTTTAATATTTTCTGATTAACTATTTATAAAACATTTTCTGTTATTGGACTAAATAGTATACACAAAGGTAACAGTCTTAAAAGCTGCTTTTAGAAAGCTGAGGAAATTTCTTAGATGTTACAGAAGATTACAAGTTCAAGAAACCTTACAGAGCATTTTGGGTTTATTTTCCAGATTATTAGTACTGTGTCTTGTTTTAAGGAGAAATAACTTTAGCTATTGAAAAACAGTTGCCTCCTTAGAAATTATTTCAGAAAATATTGCTCTTATTTTTCTCATCCTGTTCCCTTTAGAAGCATTTGAGAGGGAGAGGCTCTTGGGGGAGTAGGATAAATAGTAACCTGTGATTCTTGATTTTTAAAAACTTTTTATCTTACTTAGTTTTTCTAAGTCCTTGAGGAATTTGTATTTTCTTATTCTTAGGTGATTGTTTGCTCTGCTACTTTGCATTCTTTTGATGTAAAGAAACTCTCTGAGAAAATAATGCATTTTCCCACATGGGTTGATTTAAAAGGAGAAGATTCTGTTCCAGATACTGTACACCATGTTGTTGTCCCAGTGAATCCCAAAACTGACAGACTCTGGGAAAGGCTAGGAAAAAACCACATTAGAGTAAGTACTTTATAATATTAGTATTTGTATAGAATAAAGCAACTCATAAATTAGTTAGCCTTGGACTCTTTAGTGCTGCTTAAGCCAATCAGATTTTGTACCAAAGAAAAGAGAAGTCCAAGACATTAAGTGTAAAGCTTAGGCCTTTGAAAAGGCACTAAATAAATGATAAAGTAATAAATGTCATCCTTTATATTTCTCTGTATATAAAATTACTTTTGTGGGCTGGGATTGTGGCTCAGCGGTAGAGCGCTCGCATAGCACGGGCGGGACCCGGGTTCGATCCTAAGCACCACATAAAAAATAAAGGCATTGTGTTGTGTCCATCTACACCTAAAAAATAAAAAAAATAAAAGAGGTAAGACCTTGGTCTTTCCTTTTAAAAAAATTACTTTTGTGATCCACTTCTTTAATAAAATTTTTATAAAAAAGATCACATACCTAATTTTATCAGTTATATGTAATGACTTCCATTTTTGTAAAATTTTAATAGGACCTTCATTATGTCCTCTTGTGTGATTTCCTAAAAATCAATTTCATGTGCCTATCTTTTCATTTTCTCTACTGTTATTGTGTTTATCTTGATATAACAAGGACATACTTATTACAAGTGCACAAGAATCTGAAAAACACATTTGCATTTTTATTCTTACATTTAAAATTGATTGGCTTAGACCTATAGTTAATGAAGTGTTTTCTGAATCTGAAGAATAATTTTGCCTACACAGTATAGAGATGTATGTATGTCTGAGATACAATCTAAAGACAAATACGGTTCAGTTCTCCCTTTAAAAAAAACAAACCTGTTCTAAATATTTCCCATCTCTGTTTTTATTCCTTGCTTTTGATAGACTGATGATGTACATGCAAAAGATAATACAAGACCTGGTGCTAACAGTCCAGGTAAGTTGAAAGAATCAATAAAATGTGATAAAAGATTTTAAAAATGAATTGGTTTGCTATCAAATTGATATCCTGTCTATTCTTGTGAAGGATGTGAGGTTACCTACAAAATTAGAACAGGATGTTTAAAAATTAAAGCAACAATATTAATAAAGAAATGGGAAAAAAGCTAATACTAGTCAACTTAGAGAAATATTAATCACTGAATGTGGCTATTAGTCTCCTGGCATCTAAGTCACACATATTTGGATTATAGGATTCCCACCCATCTTAGAAAACCAGCAGAGTTCTCTGGAGATAGATTTTATATTGACCCAGAAGTTGCAGAAGAAATATCATATCTGGGATACTGGGTAATAAAGATATCTTTAGCTACAACTATGATAGAAGAATGATCTAATTTTGATTATTTATTAATTGATTTATTTTTTATGGTAAAGTATACATTATATAAAATTTACGATTTTAACTATTTTGGGTGCATGGTTCAGTGACATTAAGCACATTTATATTGTACAGCCATCACCACCATCCATCTTGAGAACTTTTCCATATTCCCAAAGTGAAACTCTGTACCCTTTAAATATTATCAGTTTCTAAAAAGCCTAACATTAAATCTCAACTTGATGCAGAGCTGAGACACTTAGTTTTTCATATAATATTTCAAAAATTTATGAAAGCACATCAGGGTATATGGATGGTACTGAAACCTTAAAGAACATCTCAAACCCATGCATACCTGACATTAAGTGTCTGTAGTGGATCATGGCCAGGCATCAGACTGCATTGACTTCTAACTTGAGTTCACTTCTAGATTTGCAACATGTAAAGGTGAATTATCTGAAATTGTGATTAAAGAGAGTTACTCTGAGCTCAGTTTTATGTACAACTCCAAATTTGCATGATATATGCCCAGTTATTCCTGCCTGTTTGAGAGGACCAGTGATACCACTAATATAGCATGATATCATTCTATTATTTGGGAATACATTTTATAAAATTCCAATTTTTACTCTTTCCTGTATTTTCCTTGTAAAAATTTTGCAAAGTTTATACTACAATTAGAGATGACCAGTGAGGCCATTTAATTAAAATCTTGTATTAGACAGTTGAGGAGTAAAAACTATGTAGCACAACTTCACACTGAAAAAGAAATTTGGAAAATGGTATCTAAGAAATTAGTAACTATGTTTGATGTTATGGTTTTTATTACAAAGAGTGAATATGAACTTCGTGTTATTAAGGTTGGTTTAGAAAACATATTCATCATCTTTAAGAAGGGTTAAAATAATTGAATAAACATTTATGAAGCATTTAGAGAAGTTAATGCAGGGCATATTATGACTAGTTCTCCATGGAAGGTAGGAACAAAGTTGTGGTGTGAGCATATATTTCTGTAAATGTGTGAGTGTATGTGTGTGGTGTACGTTTGTTTCCTCATAAAAGGTATGATTAGGGCTGTTTGTGTACCCTACAAAGTATCATTAAAAGTATTAAACAAAAATAAATGAATGGATGGATTTACTATTTCACTTCTAATATTTTTGTTGTGATGATATTCAAGAGATGTGGTCTGAAGCTATTAAAATCCTGAAGGGGGAGTATGCTGTCCGAGCAATCAAGGAACACAAGATGGATCAAGCAATTATCTTCTGTAGAACCAAAATTGACTGTGATAATTTGGAGCAGTATTTTATGCAACAAGGAGGAGGTAATATTTCCTCACTTGAAATAACTTGTGTTTATTTCCTCATTTAATAGCTTAGTAGTTTCGATCATGCAATCTAGAACACATGCACAGAACTTAGAACAGTGATGGTACATTTTATCTGTGTTTTTCCAGGACTTTTCCCTATAATAAGTCCTAGGAAGAACAATCAGAGAATTTTCCAAATGGGTACCTCTTCTTTATAAGGAACTTGAATCACCTAAGGCCCTTGTATCAAGAGGAGTATACAGTGACTGATTATTATTAAAATTTGAAGTGTAATCACTAAAATAATAAAGTGTATATCTTCTAAACTGGGAAAAGGTGAATGTGCATAAAACCTTCCAAGCAAGACTAAGAAAGGAAAAGGAGAAATATGAAAAAAAGGATGACTAGAAATTACAGAGTAAGATCAATCGTGGAAAAAATGTAAATACATGAGTAAAAACTCTATCGGTGGACTAAAATATTTTGCTAAAAAGAATAGAATATTAAATTGGATGAAACTTGGTTGTATGCTGTTTAACACTTAATTTTGGCAAGGAATGGGAGCAACTGAAGTACTCTTACATTGTTTGTGAGAATATTAATGGTATAACCACATTTGAAAAAGTCCTTCAGTCTTTTGTAAAATTAAACATTGCTATCTTATGATCTAGCAATTTACTTCTAAGCATTTACCCAAGACAGGTGGAAATACATATTAATAAACTATGTATAAGAATGGTTTTAGCAGTTTTAATCGTCTGAAACTGAAAACACACTAAAAGCAATTAAAATGGAATGCAGTACTAGTAGACACAGTATGATTGGATTTCAGAATCATGATTAATGAAGGAATTCTTACATAAGAGTATTTATAAATCAACTTATGTGAAATTTGGGAATAGTCAAAATGAATCCATTGTGAAAGAAAAATTAGAGCAATGGTTGCCCACAGGAGGGTGGGAGCAGAGGTTGAGAATGAACATGAGAAGCATGGTGTTGATATTTTCTATCTTGCTGAGAATCTGTTAAAGGTAAGACTTGGATATTTCTTTGTGTGAGTTTTACCTCAAAAGGAAAAAACTAAAGTGAATACTAAAGTAGTTAATGTACCCATACTGAACTGTGTACTTAGTCTAATTTACATTGAAATGTGTCAGAAATGTAAAGATGAGTTGATGAAAGGTTAGAAGCCGGACAGATATGTCTATTTCTCCTGCAGATTGGGAAGGGTAGCTTAAAATGTTCTTAAAAGCAAATCAATTTTAATGCTTCATGGAGTTTAAATTTAATGGCATTTTGCCTGTGACAGAAATTGTGTTATTCGTGGTTTATGGCAAGTTGGGGTGTAGATTTTCATAGAATTACATGGTAATATCGAAGTCTGAATTTTATTGATTTGTCAACATAGTCTTAGGCTATATTTTCCAAGGTCAAATGGTATGTTTTTCACCAGGACCTGATAAAAAAGGACACCAGTTCTCATGTGTTTGTCTTCATGGTGATAGAAAGCCTCATGAGAGAAAGCAAAACCTGGAACGATTTAAGGTAATTCATGTTTAGTGGTTATCTATATTTTCTTAATATTTAAGAGGGGTCTGATTCTAGATTTAATCAGTGCCAGTTAATATTATTAAAGCAGTTCTTGTCTGATGTATCTTTATCATGATGATTAGTCATCTTTGACACACATCTGATAAATTTCATGTTCTCTGCCAGCATAATACTACTGTAATAAGAATTTTCAATTTAAGAAAGTTTTAATTAAATTCTTCCAGGAAGATATGTTTAGAAGTATCATTGGGTAAGTGATGAGCCTGTTTTAAAAATGTTAGTAATAATACTTGTAGAGAACATAATTTGTAGATTAGTTGAAGTATTACAGTATAGTTTTATAGAATTAAATATATTTGTTTTGGTATTGTTTAGGGTTTTCAGTTGTGCTTATAGCATGCAAATGGGCAACAGAGCTCTTGTGGCAGGGCTCTAGCCATTAGAATTGAAAAATCAGTAATTACTGCTTACAAGCATTCTTCATTTACCAGTGTGTTATCCCTGTGTACAGTAATTACTTTCCTGTAGTGAGAAAAGGTGAAAGCACTGGGCCTAGGAGTGTTGGGTTTTATTTCCATGCCCAGCATGATTAGACGTGGGTGTTAAAACCTGTTGCCTGGCCTCATTTCAGCATGTGTGCCACCCTTGTCCCTCCTAGGGATTGTGCTAGACCAAGTATCGGTACGCTCCACTCTTCTTCCCTTCTCTAAATCTCTTCTTTTTGTTTTCCTTTGGTACCAGGGATTGCTTACCCACTGAGGCACATCCTCAGTCCTTTTTATTTTTTATTTTGAGATGGGTTCTCACTAAGTTGCTTAGGGCCTTGTTATGTTACTGAAGCTGGCTTTGAACCTGTGATCCTTCTGCCCCAGTCTCCTGAGCTGCTGGGATTAAAGGTGTGCACCACCATGCCTGGCTTCCCTCTCTAAATCTCTTGATTTTGCCAGGCATAAGTGACATTCAGCAGATAATTTGTATTTTGTTGGTGAGTTCTGGGGGCCCACTCCCTATTTTCTTCTCTGTAGGATTTCATCTCCTATCACAAAAAGTTAAACTTTAAGATAATATATATAGTAGTCTGGATTTATTTTATTTTTTTATTGGTGCATTATAATTATATATAGTAGTGTGATTCATTGTTACATATTTGAACATGCACATGCTATTACCATAATTTGTTTAGTTAGTATCATTCCTCAGTATTTTCCTTTTCCCTCCCCTTCTTTCTGGATGGATCAATTGAGTTTTTTGTACTGGGGACTGAACCCAGGAGCACTGTTATTTTTGAGATGGGGTCTCACTGAGTTGCTTAGGGCCTCACTACATTGCTGAGTCTGGCCTCAAATTTGCCATTGTCCTCCCTCAGCCTCCTCAGTTGCTGGGATTATAGGCATGTACCACCATGCCCAGCTAGATTTATAATACAGAAGTAAAGACAAATCTTATGTATGTACATTTTACAAAAAACTGCAAGACTTGCTCCAGTACGTTACGAGTATCTGAACCTCTATTCCCTAACATGTAGTTAGTAGAGGTCTTATTTAATGGATAGTATTTGCTTTTATCTTTTAGTGTATTTATTTACAGATTATTTTTTTCTCTCTATTCTCTTTAGAAAGGAGACGTGAGATTCTTGATTTGCACAGATGTAGCTGCTAGAGGAATTGATATCCATGGTGTTCCTTATGGTAAAAAGAAACTTTATGCCTACAGTTTAAATTTTATGAAATCTAAAGTTATTTAATATTTTGGAAAAATTTTAAAATTAATGGCAATTGGTAATAATTATTCTTATTTGTAGTTATAAATGTCACCCTGCCTGATGAAAAGCAAAACTATGTACACCGAATTGGCAGAGTAGGCAGAGCTGAAAGGTACTGCTATAATCCCCAAGCCCCCCCTTTTAAGTGCCTATGCTTTAGGAATAAAGTCTAAAAAACGCTTTAAAAATCTTTCAGGATGGGTCTGGCCATTTCCCTGGTGGCAACAGAAAAAGAAAAGGTAATCTCTTCAGTGCTCTGTTATCCTCATGTGTGAGTTGTGATTTCAGATGTTGGAAATAAAAGCAGTTTGGGTTTCTATTTAGAATGGATTTAGTTTGCAAATGGAATATAAATGAACTTTTTATGGCATCTTTATATTCACTGAATAGACAAATAATAAGATGAGAGTTAGATAAGAAAAATGCAAAATATGATTTTCCCTAGTAGCCTTAATGTAATTATTTTAACCAAAAAGTATGTAAACACTCTGGCATGGTGCCATAGAACACTTTGGGAAATTATGTAACTTTGTTTTGATATAATTTCAAATTTATAGAAAAGTTGTAATTATAAGGTACTCCCATGTACATCTCCTGCTCAAATTCACTAGTTGTACATTAGCTTTATTGTTTTCTTTGAGAAAATATACCTTTTTTTGATAATAATCTTGATACAGCATTCTCTAGTATTTTTTCACCCTTGTTTTATCTGAGAATTTAACTACATTCATTTAGGAAAATTTTTTTCTCAAAAGACTCAGGTATATTTAATTAATGGATTGCACTAGTAATTGGATGGCAGACAATCTATTTTTCTAGTGCCATAAGAAAATTTTCAAAAAAAGGTTTAGAGTAAAATATTTAGCATGTTTCTATGTCTGTATATATTCATGTTTTTTTCTTTATTGTAGGTTTGGTACCATGTATGTAGCAATCGTGGAAAAGGGTGTTACAATACGAGACTCAAGGAAGATGGTGGCTGTACCATTTGGTACAATGAGATGCAGGTGAGGTTTTGGACGATACTCACAGAAAGCTTACTAAAGTTGGTAAAATAGACTACATTTATCCAGAAAAGCTGTAGCTCAGCTTTTATTTGTCAGTTATGAGGAAGAGTAGTGAGAGGTTGGTTGTGTTGGTAGTAGTTGGTAAATCATAATTATGAGCCCATCTCTTCAGAAGTCTAATTTCCGTTGATAGCAAGCATTTTAGCTTTCCCAGTTTTATTTAATGCTGTTAAAATTTAAGTCTGTAAGAGTAAAGTTTCTATTTGGAAATATTTTAATTTTCTCTTCCTTCTTAGCTTCTCTCTGAGATAGAAGAACACCTGAACTGCACCATTTCTCAGGTTGAGCCGGATATCAAGGTTCCAGTGGATGAATTTGATGGAAAAGTTACCTATGGTCAAAAGAGGGCTGCTGGTGGTAAGCTTTGAATTACTCTAAAGTCTTTTCTAATGTGGGTGATCCCTTTTTGAACTTCAGTTTATGAAGAGAATAATTTCAGCTCATTATGTTAAGAGTAGGTTATCAGCATATTAATCATTCCCTCCTTAGCACTTTGTCTACACTTGTCTTGCAGCATTTTTCTATTGTGTGGGCTATATGTGAATGGGGAACAGCAGCTCTAGCTATTTCTTTTACAGTGTTAATGTCATAAAAATACTTGAACTTTTTATGGAATTAATAGGAAACAACAGTATAATATGTGATTTTGCACAAAGAAACAGATGCCTTTAACTTAAGTAGTTTTACTATTCTCTTTGCATGGAATGCCCTTCACTAGCTTGTAGCTAAAAACTTGAGTCAGGCTAACCAAGTGGTTTGTAAACCAAGGGAGTGGAGGCCAAGGGTATCCGGTGGCTGTTAGTGAGGCCTAATCCTTTATTTATATCAAAATAATTGATTTGACATTTTAAAACCTGAATGTTCTGGAGTTAACATGCCAAGTAATACATTTTTAGTGATAGAAGCAATAGAATTGAGCCAAAGTATTGCCAACAAGTCTTTCAAGCATGCGTTTACATTGCTTTCTGATTTCTGTGTGTGATGCAGGTGGAAACTATAAAGGCCATGTGGATATTTTGGCACCTACCGTTCAAGAGTTGGCTGCCCTTGAAAAGGAGGCACAGACATCTTTCCTGCATCTTGGCTACCTTCCTAACCAGCTGTTCAGAACCTTCTGATTTTCATGTGCACTGAATAAGATTTGAATACTAAGTCAGTAGTCTTAAAACTCTAAAACAGTTGTACTGCTTCCAAGTAGCAGTATATATAGTAACTTAAGCTATTAATGCTAACTCTTGCATGTCAAGAAACATTAGTCTTAGGAATTCTTCATAAAATGGCAATCTAATGACAATAAATTTGACCACTATATTTTCATGAAGGTTTGCATCTTATTTTAAAGTTATATTGATTCCCTCCCCCCTTTTAAAGTATGCTGCAGGCTTATGCATTAAGTTTATGGTTATGTGAATTTGGCCAAATATCATATGAAACTACTAGCAGATGTCCTAAGAATAAGGTCTTTCACTGGGAGTGGTCCTGATGGAGATGATCTTCAGATGGTTAAGGCTGTCTGGGTGCAAGTTCAGCGGGAGGAGAGTTGTGATGTGAAAGAAAATGGGGTGATACCAAGGTGGAAGGAGGACAGCCCAGTTAGTTTGGAAACCTGGAGGATCCTGGGGGTTAGAAGAAGTTCGGTGTCTGTGAAGATGTATCTGAAGGATTACCTTCCTTTTAAGAACCTTTTTTCCAGATGATATGTACCCCGGAAAAGAAAACTAATATACTAAGCCTCTACTATGTCTTAAAATTAATCTCAGTTTTTTGGAATTACTTCCTTAAACTTTGTTTCTTGCCTAAAATGCCATAGGGAAAGAAATTTAAATACATACATTTGAATTGTTCTTTTGTGCTGAGTGTGTATTATCACTGGGGATTGCGCTCCCAGCCTGCTAGGCAAGCACTCTCACTGAGCTATATTCCTAGTCTTAGTTTATAAAGGGGTTTTGGGGTTTTGGGGAGGCTACTACTCTTGCCTTACTGTTTTCTCAAGAACACAGGCTGTTGTAATTTCTCATATGATGTTTTTCGAATCTTTTAGTACTGAATTATTTTTTCACTCAAGCAAAATCTTGAGTGAAACTCAATATATAAATAGATGAAGGCTCTATTGGGAAAATCATTACCTGGTAAATCGAGCTCAGAGCCTGTGAGAAGTGATTTGAGAATACCATTCTACCGCTTAATCTGTGGACCACTTTCTTTGGAGATATCTTAGAACTACTATAACACATCTCACAGCTATATACGAACAGCTCTTTGCAGTGCTTACCTCATTAATCACTGCTTTAGAAATGGATTTTTAACAGACATACAACAACAAAGAAAAGGTTGAAGTTCACATTGCTTAAATATCAGAACTGAAAGAATCTTTCTGATCATCCTTTTCATTTCCTTGTTTTATTGGTGCAAGAATTGGGTTTAGAGAAATGCATATTTATATGGTCTGTTTTTTGGAACTGGAAACAGAATTTGGGTTTCCTAGTTTCAACATTTATCTTCATATGCCACCATTGGAAGATGATTCTCAAGTCTGAATGGGCAATCCAGAGAGGAGTGCTCTAAGAGAACTGGTGGTATGAAGAAGGTTGTTGAGTTTGCCTTTGTCAGATTGCCGTCCAGCTGGAAACACCCAGGGTACAACTTTCACACAGGGAATCCACACGTAATCAGATCAGAAGAGGGGTTGTATGGAGCCCTGTCTTCTTTCTTTCCACCCATGTCACCATGAATTCTTCTCTTTACTCTTAGTCCTGCTTCATATGTTAATTCTTTCTGGTCTCTGCATTGATGCTAAGGATGCAAATAATTGTTCAAGTCTGGTTAAGATGTGGTCACTGAGCCTGAGAGATGTCGATTGTCTCCCTTTTTCCTTTAAATATAGGAATTTCCTGGGTTTTAGTTGGGAATACCTTTCTGAGGATCTGATCAATGGTATATGAGTTGAAGTGATGTGTACAACTTCTAGGCCTCATCCCTCAACCTGCCCTTTCCTTCCTCCTACACACTGGAACTTAAGTGATGTCAGCCAATTACCACTATTAGAAGAGTGTCCTACTTGGGGGATGAGAGAGCAGTAAGACAGAAGGGACCTGACTGACCTTGGGGAAGAGAGCTGCCCACCCTCTTGGACTGCCTTTTACAATAATTTGGTCTGATCCGAGTTGCTGCATGTTAGGTCTCTGTTAGAGAACTTTAGCCTCAGCCCCAATTAATACAGAGCATTAGAGGCCTTCAAAATCTGGAAAATGTTTAATGTTAACTTTGAGGTGGTGTTATTTCTAACTCATAGCTTCAGCTTTGTTCCTTCTACAGTGCAAAAACTAATAAATGTACCCACAGTCGGGGCTGGGTTGTGGCTCAGCGGTAGTGCGCTCCCCTAGCACGTCGAGGTACTGGGTTCAATCCTCAGCACCACATAAAAATAAATAAATAAAATAAAGGTATTGTTTCCAACTACAACTTAAAAAAAAAAAATGACCTCACAAGTTTGGTGTCTGTCTCCTCTCTAGGCAGAAACACAGAGGCTCACTCCATCTTCAACATATGCTAACATGGCCTACAGCCTTGGGAACCTTGGCACAATCCTTCTGCTCACCTACCTAGTCTTTCATTTGCTCTTCATTCAGGCTTTGACTGCTAGAGTTATACTCTCACAGTGACTAAAGTGGCTTTAAGTTTAGGGACTTTTTTTGTGATGATGGGAAGGCTATTTCTAATGTGTTCTGCTCTAACTTAGATTTACTTCTTCCCTGTATTGCTAATCTGGAAGACACTTTGAGCTCCTTATGAAGACAGCCTTCCTTGAGAGAGCACAGAAAAACTAATTGAAAGACAACTGCTTTTATAGCTTAGGGATTTTGCTTTAAGAAAACAGATTCTAGGGGCTGGGGTTGTAACTCAGTGGTAGAGTGCTTGCCTAGCACATGTGAGGCTCTGGATTCAATCCTCAGCACCACATATAAATAAATAAAGTCATTGTGTCCATCTACAACTAAAACTATAAAAAAAGAAAACATATTCTAAAGGATTCGAATTAATGGCCTTAGATTTAACATTGCCAAAACCTTTCTATACCTTATAGTTAACATACCTTTTCCTGTTATAAACAGAAATGTGGAAACTTCAGATTAGAGTAATTCCCATCCCTCCCTACTTTTTATTAATTATTATTATTTTGTGTGTGTGTGTGGGGGGTGGATTCTTGGGATTGAACCAGAGTTGCTGTACCGCTGAGCTACATCCCCAACTCTGTGTATTTTTTATTTTGAGACAGGGGTCTTGCCAAGTTCCCCAGGCTAGCCTCAAACTTGTGATCCTCCTGCTTCATTTTCTTAAGTAGCTTGGATTATAGGCATGCGCCACTGTGCCTGGCCCTTCCTACTTTTTATTTAATTTTCACTACCAGAGAAAGTAGTTACTGCTAACATTTTGGATTGTTTCTGTTTGGGGTAAATGTTTTGGTATATGGTTTAGATCATATTACATATGTAATTTTGTATCTTCATTTAAAGTAAGTATTTCTCGCAATGGCTGCATGATCCATTGATGGTGCTGTGCTTTTTGCCCATTGCACTCCTAGTGGTCATGAGCATTGAAGTGAATTGAAAAGGATTTTTAGGATATTCAGCCTGCATTTGAATCTGGCTCTAATCCACACTAGCAGTATGACAGAAGGTGAGGTTGTTGGCCAGCTAAGCTTTGGTTTCTTTATGAAGATGGTGAAAATAATTTGCATTATTCAGCATTATGTTAAGTATTCAACAAAATGAAGAGAGCTACTCATCCATATTTTATAGTATTTACACTCCTTACTTTTTTCCTGTGTTACACATAGTATTTCAGTGAATATCTTCTGTCTTACAGATTGTTTTTTAAATTTGAATCCTAGAAATTGTATTGTTAAACAGTCAGAGTGGTAGCAACATTTTTCAGAGTCCATACTAATTCCTTTCTGAAAGGGTTGTGTTGATTGACATTCACACTAACAATATATGAAGAATTCTGTACAATTTACAAATTGAATTGTAACTTGTTGCATTCATATGGTGTGTGAATTAGTGCTGTCAGATGGAAGTCGTCTCACGTCTTACATGGACTGCTTACCACGTGACTCCCCCCAGCCCTCCAGTATGGGTACCCCCTCCATCGTATTACATTACAAACCAGAACCCAGACTTGTTTTAAACAAGGTTGCAGCCATCTTTCTTTTTTTCCCCCATTTCTTTCTTTCTTTTTTTTTTTTTTGGTAGAAATGCATGTGATAATGACTCAGAACTGCCCAGATTAAAAGAGTTGGTTCCCAGCCAGTTCTAAATGGGCAAAACCATTTAATCATATTCCTTGCCTTATTCTAACTTAAAAAGGAACTTAAAAAGGAACTATGCACTTCGTTGAAGTTTGAGATGTGAAATGTGGGAAATGTACAGGTAAATGTAAACAAAATTTGGGGCAGGCTGCCTTCCACTAGTCTTTTGCCTGTTGATTGTTTCTAAAGTAGTACCAGGGATTTTTTCCAAGTGACTGTATTTAGGGGGAAAAAGGAATATTTGTTAGAAGGGAAAAAATGTAGTGGAACAGGAAGGAAAGGGAGGGATACTATTTTGCTGCTCCAAAGTAATTGATAGAGGATTCCTTTAAAGGGAGGAGTGGAGGGAAATTTTTGCTGTTGTTTTCCATTCTATTGCTTTAAATAATTACCTTTCATTAAAGTCATCTATTACTCTGGTTTTTCTGACAGATATTCTACTCTTTCTGGTCAAAAGTACTGAGGGGAATTTGAAAGAACTTGTAGTGAGGGAGGCCTGGATTTGATCCCAACAATAGTTACTGACCTCTCTTTAGCTCAACCACATGCAGATGTTGTTAGGTCTAAGGTGGGACCTAGAAATCTGCATTTTAACAAACTCCTCAGATGATTGTACATAGAAGAGAGACAGTGAACCACAGTTTGAGAAACACTGGGAGAAATGGCTCTTACAGCTTTTGTTCTCACTGAAGTCTTTTAAGACTGGGCCAAGAGGATTCCAAAGGATACCTGAGAGGACTTGCTATACTAGAGTTCTATCTCTTCTTGGTCCACTGGCTTTGTACCAGGGATGTTTACCTCAGTTTTTGTTCCTTGGGTTGGTGATTCTTAACCCCAGCTGCACATTAGGATCACTTAGGTACCTGAAAGAAAAATACCATTGTCTGCACTTCTCCAGCTTTACCTGTTTAGCTCTCAAGTAGACCTTGAGTTCCCCAGGTGATGCCAATGTGCTACCAGGGTTGAGAGCAACTGCCTTAAATGGAACCTGTTTGTAGACATTTCTCGGTCTTTTTTCAGGTCATTGTGTGTCCTCTGCATACCCAGGCTGATGTGTATTTTTTAAAAATTTAAAAATTTGTTATACATGATAGCAGGATGCATTTCAATTCATAGTACACATATAGAGCACAGTTTTTCATGTCTCTGGTTGTTCACAAAGTAGAATCTTCATACAGTTACTTAGGGTATTGATGTCCATCTCATTCCACCATCTTTCCTACCCCCATGTTTCCTCCCTTCCCCTTCCTCCCCTTTGCTTTATCTAAAGTTCCTCCATTCCTCCCATGCTCCTTGCCTCCCCCACCCCCATTATGGATCAGTATCCACATATCAGAGAAAACATTTGGCCTTTGGTCTTTGGGGATCAGCTTGCTTCACTTAGCATAATATTCTCCAACTGCATCTATTTACCCGCA
Source organism: Callospermophilus lateralis (assembly GCF_048772815.1). Lineage (NCBI taxonomy): Eukaryota > Metazoa > Chordata > Mammalia > Rodentia > Sciuridae > Callospermophilus > Callospermophilus lateralis. The sequence continues at coordinate 10,809,909 of NC_135318.1, forward strand.
GATGCCATGATTTTATTCTGTTTTAATGCTGAGTAATATTCCATTATGTGTATATACCAGTTTCTTTATCCATCCATCTCCTGAAGGGCATCTGGGTTGGTTCCACAGTTTAGCTATTGTGAATTGTGCTGCTATAAACATTGATGTGGCTGTGTCACTGTTTTTAAATCCTTTGGGTATAAACTGAGGAGTAGGATAGCTGGGTCAAATGGTGGTTCCATTCCCAGTTTTCCAAGGAATCTCCATATTGCTTTCCATATTGGTTGCATCAATTTTTAGTCCCACCCTCAATGTATGAGTGTGCCTTTTCTCCCACATCCTTGTGAACACTTGTTGTTGTTTATATTCTTAATAGCTGCCATTTCTGACTGGAGTCAACAAATATGTGAAAAAATGTTTAACATCCTTAGCAATTAGAGAAGTGCAAATCAGGCTGATACATCTTAAGGTTAAATATATTTTAGACTCAAGCTGGACCCCTTGCATTATGCAGTGGAGTTTATTTTAGAGGGAAACTTAGATAAAAATGTCACTTGATATATATCATTTTGAGAAATTATTATTTTAAAATAACTTGTTGCTAGATGAGTTTAATTCTCTAGTTCTAAAGAGTTACTTTGGAGATTTAGACAAGTCTTTTAAAGATGCTGTAATTTTCTAAAACCCATTTGACCTTAAATCCCTATTTTTTTCCTTCTGTTTTAGACCTTGCCACTTTAAAATTTAGAGCGTTGCCTTTGCTTTGGATAGTCAGTGATAGGCTGTGGAAATCAGTTTCCACCCAATATTTTAATTCATACCTCGTCCCCAGCTCAGTAGTTCATTCTATTCATATGAAAAGGCTCTGGTTGTTTAGCTATGTATTTCCTTAAATTGAATCCGAATTAAAGGATCAGTGGTTGCCTGCCAGGGTAGGACTTTGAGGCAGCCAGGAGATGCATCTCTAGAGACAGGGTCAGTTGAATATCAGAGCAATGATGTTGTTAATGAATTGAGTTTTTCCCTTTCCACACTAATGCCAGGGATACCTGCAAATGTTGGCTGAACAATGTTAATCACCAGGTATCTAGGATGACTTGAGTATAAAGGGCTGAATTCTTTCTGCATTTAGACAGAGATAGCTTAGAGGATGTGGAAACTGGATAGGACCTGGTACCACAGGAAGTTATTACTGGCAAGACAAGAAGGCTTTCTTGAGCCGTCGTCTAAAGTTCAGAAAAATGACAGGATTGGGGGCAGTCAGATTTAGTGAGCACTCACTCCTGAGAATTCTTAAGACATATTTGGGTGAGAATTTCTAACTTACAGTTTCATAGGCTGGAAGTTTGAGATATTTTAGAGGCTAGCAATTTAGAGACTTTGAATTGTAACCATATCGTTAGATACTGTTCGCTTAAAATATTGATATTAGTTCTGTTGGTTGTAGTAATAGACTGTCATGTGCTTCTATGCATAAATTATTTATGTTTTCCCACTATTATTGGCTCACAACCCAGGATCAAGAGAATACATTACTGCAAGATAACACGAATGTGGAGAGCCTGCCCACACCAACTCTCAGATTTGAGGCTTGTCATTTCCCAGTGGAGTGCACCAGGTGGCGCCATTGTCACACCATGAATACCCACAAAGAACTATCCACATGTCCTAGTGTATTTTTACCACTTGGGGTCACTTAAGGATTACCTGATTTTTTTTTTTCTTTTTCTCCCTATCTAAACAAATCACAGATTCAAAGAAATTATTCCCCTTGACATTTGTCAGAGTCTCTGGTCTTTTTTTCCTGGATGCTGAAGGCCAAGAAATGTACATTAGGGTTTTTTTCACAAGTTGGCCCCACATGGTTCGTGCTCCTGTGGTTTCTCCTGTCACAAAGCACTTACTGGACCACCACCCCAGCTTTCTCCTGGGCCCAGCATTGGGACTTCTCTATAAAGAACTCCCTACATGTGAAAATTGCACTTATGCTAATTGCCATGCTCATTAACATCTGGAATGCTTTTTCTCAAGTCATTTCCTTTGATTCTGCCTGTCTCTGAAAGACCAGATTTGAATGAAATGAGGTAGAGGATCATGTTAACAAATCACTGACACCCACCAGTCTTCCTGTCACTTGTACAGCTGATCCTAGGAATTACAGCTTGCCCTTTGAGAGCATGCTGGAGATCTGCGGAATGCCCCCACCCCACTAACTTGCCTGCCCATGGGTGGGGGTGAGGACAGGATGTGTGGGCCTAGACAGACCGCCCAAACAATGGACCCAGTCACTTCAGATAGTAGCTCATGGCTACTTACTTGAAAATCCAAAATGATTGGACACTCCAAGTGACAGTCTTCCAGAATCTCCTTTCTGAGCAAGTGACTTCATGGAGTTGTAGATTAAGAGATGCCTGACTGGAAAAATGACCAGACATGATCTCTTTGTCCTTTGCCTTCTGCTTTTCTTCAAAGAATATTATCTGGAGGGTGAAAGCAGGATACTTGAGTCACTACTCAAGATCAGCTTCTTCTGGAATAGCTTAAACCTACAACAGGAGCTCATTTAGCTTCTACCAGTTTGGAGTTATCACTAATTTGTGTCATCCCCCATTCAAGGACCTGTGACAGGCCTTCATTGCCTTAATTAAATCCAAACTACTTGCGCACTTAAGATCCTCTGAAATGTGTTCCCAGCCTTCCTATTCTTGTTTCCCATATTCCTCAATTCTTACCAAACCTGGTCTCCTCACTCCCTTCCATGTGTAATAATAATTGATAACATCTGTCACCCCCTATTGAGGATTAGGTCTTGTTCTGTTGCCTGTCCTAGCTGACCCCTCACTACAATCCCAGAAGCAAGTTCTGTCATTTTAAAGTTTGTTTTACAGATGAGGAAGTGGAAGTACCGGGAGGGTAGTGATTTGCTAAAGAGCGCATGGCAAGGGAGTGGTGGTGGGGCCAGAATTTGAATCCAGGCCTTCTCCACAACTCCTGATCACTCTTGTGCTGCTGCTTCCCTTGTTTGTTAGGGTTCTGCCTGGCCTAAGGGACCAAAGTCACTTCTGTGCTATCTTTGTGGGACATGAGAACTTTAAGCTTTGGAACACTAGCACAAACCAGACATTTTATATTCTGTCTCACTGTAAGAGCCAGTGCTGTCTTATCTGCAGGTAAGGTATTCTAGCCTGGAGAGGTTAAGTCCACATCCCACATGTTGAGTCTGTCAGGCCCCACAATATGGGCTTTCTTGCTCAGCTATTGTGACTCCAGGAAAACCTTACAGAACATTTGTCTTGGTCTTCTTTTATAATGCAGTTCTTCAATTAAAAACACAGTCTCATGATTCTTTAATTCCTCCCCTTTTCCAGGTGAATCCAAAGGACTCAAGTGAAGGGCTTCCTGGCTAGCTGTGCACAGTGGGCATACCACAAATGTTACTAATTGTCTTATTTTTTTATATGATGGGGAGAATCTTTCAACTTAGCTAACGACAAGGAAAATTCAGAGGAGACTGAGACCCTAAACAGAAAGGTACTAGTGACTTTTAACCATGAGAAGGAAGTGTTATTCCATAGTCTCTTCCAGGGCAGAATGGGAGACCAGAATCACTTTCAGTGGGAAAATATAGCTTGCAGCTTATTCAGGAAAAACTTGACCAAAATCTGAGCATGATTTTGAGCATATGGGCCCAAAGCTTCAATTTGCTACGGCTGAGATTTCAGTGGTATGGGGACCGACACTTGCCCAGAAATATGTGAATTCATCACGGTTATTTTTTGCAGCATTAAAGTTGGCAAACTTCCAAGTCAAGAACTTTCTGCCTTTGCAGTTCTCAGTTATTTGAAGCTGGATGACTCACTTTGTGTAACATCCTCTTGTTTTCCCCCTTTTCCTCCCCTGGGCCCCTCCCACCTGAGAGAATGGGCAGGGAGGGTTATGAAACTCAAGCTGGCTTCTTTTCAGTTTTTGTTAACTTGACCTCCTCTTCTCTGCCCCCCACCAGGCAGGTCACTCCTTCTTCCACATACCCCCAAACCTTTGTTCTTTTTTTATTTGGAGTTTATATTCCTATGTTTTATTTACCTGCTTGGATGTCAGTCTGGAGTGAGTAGAGTGTTGAGGGCAAGCCTTGTTTCAGTATTGATAAATGGGGCAGGGTCTGGCCTAGAGAGGGTGAGTTGGAAGAAAGGAAGTGAAGAAGGAAGGAAGGAAAGAGAGATGGATGATATAAGTGTTATAGGAAACCTCTATGAAGGGATTTGTTAGCTATTTTTGGTTTTGGGGTAGGAAAAAGATAAAAAGTTAACTGCATATTCCTGAAAGTTAGGCAGCAGAAGCAGATAGACTCAAGGTATAAACTTTCTCTTTAAAAAGGGTTTGTGTTTTTCAGACTGAAGCAACTTTGGCATAACCCAGAACCACTTGGCTACTCTGGGAGGGAATCTGCCTCACCAGCACTGTCTTACACTGTGACTTCATTCTGAAACACAGTAACAACACCTGCCCTGTGGCAGACTGTTTCTTGGTGCTTTGCATTTTTATCTTTTCTGGAAGACAAAAAGAATTATTTTCCTCTAAGAAAACTGAAGCTCAAAGAGGTGAGGTAACAATTAATAATAAGAATTGTAGACTTCAAGACCCCACTTTCAATAATGTATTGAAACAACTAGTCAAAATCGAAAAGAGAATAGGAGACTTGAACAACACTATAAACTGACTATACCCAACATTGATCTGTAGAATATCCAACTATTGCACAATGAACATCCTTCTCAAATTTACATGGAACATTCCCAGGATAGATCATATATTTATCCATAAAACAAGACTCAATACATTTAAAAGGATTGAAATCTGATGAAGTACAACATATTTTCCAGCTAATTTCCAGTGAAATTAGAAATAAATAACAGAAAAAGCGTGGGAAAGTTCACAAATATTTGGAAATTAGTCTACTACTGAGCAACCAATGAGTCAAAGAAGAAATGACAAGGGAAATTAGAAAATACTTCAAGGTGAGTCAAAATGGAAACAGAATATTTTATGAGATGTGGGTAAAGCAGTGCTTAGAGGGAAATTTATAGCTGTGAGTTACTATATTAAAGAGGAAAAAAAGATGTCAGTAAGGTAACTTTCCACCTTAAAGGAACTGGGAGGAAAAAGAGACAACCCAAAGCAACCAGAAGGAAGGAAATAGGAAGATTAGAGTAGATGTTAACAGAGAATAGATACAAGTAGAAGAAAATCAGCAGAACCAAAGATGGGTGTTTTGAGATTAATAAAGCTGGCAAACCTTTAGTTAGAAAGAAATGAGTTAACCTTCCCAGGTGACTTCAATAGTAAATGGCAGAGCCAAGATTGCGAAGTAGGATAGACAGTTTCATGTCCAGACTCTGGTTGTGACTTTGTCTGCCCACCCAGACTGAGTGCTCAAGGACTAGGAGCTTGTCACTCATCTGCACATCCCAGTGCTTCACTCTGAGCCTGGCACACGTGGGGGCTCCGGAAATGTTTGCTGAACTAAAAGGAAAAGTAAACCTCCCCCCACCCTTAGCAACCATCTGTGTGAGATGATAAATTATGCTTCCAATGCAGATCGAGCTGAATCGCACTATTTCTGATGAGAAAAGCTGAAAACAGCAAACTGCTTGTCCTTAAAAATAAACCCTTCAGCTTCAGAGATTTGGCCCAGAAATGAACCGTGTTATAGCTCAAGCCCTGAGATTGAGTTTATTACCCCGGAGCCAGGGGTGATGGAGTTTCTGGCTGCAGAGAAACTCGATCACTTTGACCTGGCCCCTGGGTGCAAACTGTGTGTCTGTCCACCCTGTCCCCCATCCTGGACCTGGAGACTGGATACCATTCTTGGGGAGGGCTGGGCGCCCCCTCAGTGGGAACAGCTGATCCTAAAGAGGCCTCTTGTCTCTAAACTGATAGATTAGGAAAAGGGTTCAGGGTCTGAACTCCATGTGGAGTCTGGCTTTCTGACATTTCATAAGGAGTTAAAATGTAAAGCATGTTTGCTTTAATTAAACCAAGTGCATCTTGATATGTCCTGAGAGGCTGGGAGGAGAAGGTGATCCCAGGTAGACTGGAGTGACATGGCCCCTGTCCCAGGGGCAGGGGAGGAGACAGGCCTTCACAAATGCCACCTGCTTGGTCTCACAAGGTTCTGTGAGAGAGGCAAGTGTAAGTTTTTGCCCATTTTTCAGAAGATCTAGAAGAGGCCCCTAGAGGTTGCCCCAGGACTCGGGCTGGTAAGGAGAGGATCTGATCTCCTGCCTCTCAGGAGGCCACTTTTGAGTTTCCCATGAGGAGTGTGTGTGCGGTGCTGCCGTCTTGGGCTCTGCACATTCGTGTGTGGTTCTCCCTGGCTTGAATGCAACAGCTTCTTTCTTTCCTCTTCTTAATCTAAAGGTGACTCTTCTGGAAGCCTCAAATGTGGAATTGACCCTAAGTTGAAAAGAAGATCTTTTTAGGGCAAGAGCTTTGTTCTTGTGAATTTTCTGCCTCACCAACCATGGGGAATGTGAGCTGGGCAGGGGGGCAGTCTGTTAAAGAAGCCGGCCATTCATTTCAGGGCCAGGGGCTGTTGTGCAGGAGCAAAGCCTCCTCATTCTCTCGGCCTTTTGACCCACTCAGGCTCCATGGCACGAAGATGAGGAGGAACCACTCATCCCTCAGAGCCCTCCCACCTGCCACTGAGGAGCTTAATTATCAGGAAGGTGCTGGAATTAAAAATAATGTGAGTTTTGATTCTACTTTAACAATCTCTAATTCCCATGCCATAAAATTAGATAATATTTAGAGAAAGTGGATAATCAGTTACTTGCTTTTTGACCTGTTGTAAAGGGGCTCTGTGTCCTAATGAATGCTACCACAGTCTCTGGCCCATGTGTGCTGTTTAAGATGTTGGACACAGAATTAAAATTTTTATTTTAATTAGCATAAAAGAAACAACCATTATCAATGAATATTGGTTAAATAATTTGTTTATATATGTCAGGATTAGGTTCAATTACATATAGCAGTGCACTCAATGGTAGCTCAAACACAAATAATTTATTGTGTGTTTTATATTAAAAAACTGTGGAGACAGCATGGAGTCAATCAAGTTGGTCCTCTATCGTCGGCAATCCAGGTTCTTTCTAGCTTTCTGCTCTGCCATACGTAGCTCAAGCTCATGTGTTCTTTCTTAAAAATGCTGCATGATCTTAGCTTGCTTCTGAAATTCTAGCTCTCAAATTTGCATCAAGGACAGTAAAAAGGAGGGAAAAAGGGGCCAAGATGGAACTCCCTACCTGGTTGTCTCCCTGTCGGGAGTCTTCCCAGGAGTCTGGTGCAACAACTTACATTGGCATCTCATTTACCAGAATATGGGGCCACATCTCTGCAAGGGAGGCTAGATTCTGTGGGGTTTAGAAGAGTCTGGAATACTGAGGTTCAGTGTCTCAGCCAGAGTAGAATGTTGGACATTAAGGAGACAATGGGGAGTCTCTGTGGCATGTACTCCGAATATTTGATGGGAGGGGATCTTTTGCTATGTAGGAGCACTTTCCTTGCCAACTTTACTTATTTATTAGTCACCTATTTTATTCTTCATCAACCTGATTGGCCAAGCTGTGGACTGGGTGTCATGTATACTTTATAATACCCACTCTTTCTCCTAACACGAAGGTGACAGGCCAGCAGAAAAGGGTATAAGTGCAAGCCACAAATGTGATAGTGGAAAAGTACAGAGGACCCAGAGCAGCTGGTGGACCAGTTAGGCCAGCCAGAGGTTCAGGGAGGACTCCCAGATAAGGTGACATTGGTGAGCCTTGCAGGGTAAGCAGCCGTCAATATTTTTGAGATGAGAATACTGATTTATTTAAGCAAGTGAGTGTGAACTAGTTGATATGGCCACAACCCATGACTAAAATTTCCTTGCAAATACCCTTAGTGATTCCCCATACATGAAGATGGCATGGAGAGAATATGAAAGACTTAGATCCATATGCACCAGTTAGGGACCTTTAGATTACAGTGGCAGAATTTTCAACTCAATGTGGCTTAAGGAAAAAGGAAATAGACGAGCTCATGTAACCCTACCTAGAGTGCCTCAGAAGGGACCGAATCAGCGGTATACCTGGTGGCTGGGAACTGGGTTTCCTGCATTCCTTGTCTCGCTCTTCTTCGTGTTGATTTTGGGTTTGGTAGCACGTGATCCAAGACAGTTCCAGTCCCAAGCTTAGTCTCAGACCAGCAAAAACAGCTGCTCGTACACAGACCCAGGATATAGTATGGCAACTGGAATCATTGGATCGTATGCTCTGTGGTGACCAGTTATTCTGGCTGAGGGATTTGATGCATGATTGGTCAGACCTTCATCATTCTCCTGCCATCCTTAGAGCTGGAACCTCACTGGAGACTGAAGGATGATGAAGGAAAAAGGTATCCCAAGGGGATTTAAAGAAGAAAAGAGTCATCTCCAGATGACTGTCCACTCAGGGTAAGTCTTTGTAGGTCTGGAAGGTATTGGTATGGAAAGTCCCTAGTGAAGATGATAAGGTTCAAAAAACGCTAGATTACTTACCCAGCAACCACAGCTGGTGAGTGGCAAGTTTGTGATCTGAGCCCTGGTTTTTCTGATGGCAGAGATTATGCTCTTTTGCTAACTACTGCTACCTGCCAACATCCCACTAGGTCCCCCTCAGTCTCTTGGCTTGTGGTTGGGGCTCACCTGCTTGGATTCAGCTGAGTTATTTGCTAGGGTACCCTTTTCAGCGAAGACCTGGCATACTGTAAGCTGTTGACACATCATTTTTGGTTGAATAAATGATGATTCTCTCCTGGAAACTGGTGCATGATGTGAGGTTGAAAATCATGAGTTGTTTGAACTCCACAAAGTCACAAGAGCCAGGAAAACTAAAGTTTGTCTGCCTTGTCAAGAACAATGGTGGTCCCTTAACACTCTGAACTGTCAGCAAGGACACTTCACCTCCTTTTTGAACTTTATTTTGAATGTGGATTGTGGACCTCAGCCAGGTCATGGTAGGAGGGTGGGGCTGGTGAGGAGTTTTCAAACCAGAGGTCTGGCACAACTGAAAATTTCTTTGCATTATTTCCACATCCTGGGCTTTGGCCTTCATGCATTTGGCCCTAGACTCTTTTTATAAGAGAAAGTCTATCTACTCATTTAGTTGCTCAGTAGCTACTTTTTTAAAGGTTACATGTGTCCAGCAATTCCACTTCTGGGTATATAACTAAACACACTGAAAGCAGGACTCAAACAGATGCTGGCACTCCAGTGTGCATAACAGCGTTATTCAGAACAGCCAAAAGGTGGAAGCAACCCAGATATCCACCAGCAGATGAACAGATAAACAAACTGTGCTCTATAAGGAGAATGGAATACTATTCAACTATGGGAGGAAGGGTATTCTAACATATGTTAAAACATGGATGAAACTTGAGGACACTGTGCTAAGTGAAATAAGCCAGATTTACAAAAGGACAAATACTGTCTGACTCTATTTATCTGAGATCCCTACAGTAGTCAAACTCACAGAAAGTAGAATAGAGCCAGGTGTGGAGGTGCACGCCTGTAATCCCAGCAGCTTGGGATGCTGAGGCAGGAGGATTGTGAATTCAAAGCCAGCCTCAACAAAAGCAACTCAGTGAGACACCCTGTCTCTAAATAAAATACAAAAAAAGGGCTGGGGAATGTGGCTCAGTGGTTGAGTGCCCCCGAGTTCAATCCCTGGTACCAGCCCCCTCCCCAAAAGAAAGTAGAATAGAGATTACCAGTTTCTGGGGAGAGGAACAGGAAGGAGAATGGGGATTATACCTAATGGTTAAAGAGTTTTTGCTTGGAAAGATAAAAAAGAGTTTTTGCTTGAAAAGATCCATCTTGAGGTGGATGGTGCTCTTGAGATGCCTGTACAACATGTTAATATACTCAATGCCCTAAATTGTACACACAAAAATGGCTAAAATAAGTTTTAAGAATGAAATGAAAGTCTAACAAACTTAAAAAAAAAACTCAAAGGAACCATTGTGATGAAATTGTCTAAAATTGACAGTAGTGATGATCACACATATCTGTGAATTCAGGAAAATCCTCTCAACTGTACACTTGACACAGATGAATTTTATTGTATATGAGCTATATCTCAATAAAACTAATATTAAAAATAAGCTTATTGTGTGCTGACGGCATGCCAGGTGATAGTTGGCTAGGCCAGCAACTGACCCAGGGCTGTTCTTTCTATGGCCAACACCAGCACTCTGCCAAGGCAGCCCCCATGTGGCTGCAGGGGCCCCAGGGACCACCACAGGATGCCCTGGAAGAACAGAGACAGGATACCCCGTGGGGGACCCTTGAGCGGAGACCAGGGCCAGGAAACACTTTTTCCTGCTGCAGCACAGCTCAGTGACCTGGAAAGGTGTGGGCCCCCATGCTCCTGTTTCCACAGTGACATCACCTCTGGTGGGAATCAGAGGCTCCACACCTTGGTCTAATGAATGTGCACAGTCTGTATTGTCACAAGGGAGCCTCTGGCGGCTGATATATTTCTGCATTTGGACAGGCACATCACTCGTAGGAACCTAGGGGTTTCACCAATGGGAGTTCTCAAAGATGCAGGCAGAAAGAGAGGGACACCAGTCTGTCCCACACAGCACACCCTCTGCAGCAATCCAGCTCGCGTGAACTCATGCTGCTTGCAGGTTTCCAAAGATAGCAGCTCACCTTGTGCAAGGCTGTGATCCCACAGCTGCGACAGTTCTCATGCTATGGATTCCTGTCATTTCCCACTGCTCCTCCAGGCCAAAGAGTCTTTCAATACCCCATGAATTCATTCTGAAATATTTCCTGCTGAGCTTCTCCAGGAAACTACACAGCTGGCATCCCTTCAACTCTTCTTCAAGGCCTTCATCCTCCTGGTCACTTTGTTCTGAATATGTTCAAAATGATAAAAGATGGAACCCAAGACCAGCCCCAGGCTTGAACTAGGGTCTGCTGTTGTGGAACAAAGCAGAGTTTCTACCTTCCCAGACCTGGATGTTTGACTTCTACTAATGCAGCCTTGGGCGGTTTCAAGTTTGGTCAGCTGTCAAATCTTGGGAGAAGCTTGGCCACATCTCCCTGCCATTAGGCTCTCCTGCTCTTGGACAGTAACTGGCTTTAGCCCTAGTCTGTGACTCAACTGTTTGAGATTCTCTTGCTGGTCCTAGCACACCGGGGACTCCATGGCTCTGATTCCATTCCCCAATGTTTTATTTTCAACTTTTGAAGAATGCTGGCTACTGCTGCTCTCCAATTTCTGACCATCTTAATTTTAGGCTAACTCCTCATCTTCCCTGGGAGATGCTGGCTGTTTGTGGCCCTTGAGTAGCAGGACACATTCTACTGCAGAGTTCCACCTGGCAGCTTCCTGCAGGGAGAAAGATCAGGGCTGCCAGTCCTGGCTCCCCGTGGCCTTCCTCTTCCCATCCAGTCCTTGGAGTCTGAGGTCATCACATAGGATGTGAGTTCACTGCTCTCATGCTCTCTCTCTCCTCGTGCTTTCTCACCCTAGCTTTTTTCTTCACGTTTGAGCTCTGTCTCTGCCAGCTCAGTTGCACATTCATTCTGTCACCTGTTCGCTTACCAAGCACCATCTTTGTGTCTCCTACCAGTGCTGGAGGGCGGGGCTGGGTGTTTTTCACTTTATCAACTCCAAGGACTTACCACATGGAGATGGGTGCAGAGACATGAGCCACTCATGCTTGAGCATAGAAAGCTGGAACATTCGACCTGCAAGGGCTGGAGGGCTTTTCTGGGCCCAGAAGTCTGTTCACCAGGGAACAAAGGGCAGACTCGGGTCTGGACACACGTGGGCTGTGAAGGAATGAGCAGGGCCTTGCCTTCAGGACCGACCTACGCTCTCATGCATGTCGCATCCTGGATGAGTGTACATAGCCAAGGGGCGGCAGGTAGGAGCAGATGCCTCCCCCTGTGAGGGGGCTTCTGTTCACCCGCTGGGCAGGCTGTTCCCATGGTCTCACCCTGTGCTGTAGCCTGATGATCGTTGGTATGGTTTGTAGTTTCTGCTTTGCCAGTTCTGAATGTCTTTGCCTTTTTTTCCCTTTTAAAAAATACTCAATTTCCATGGGTGTCCCTGCCAACTCTCTGGCTTTTCTCAGTGAAGTCTCTGCTTCTGTAGTTTTCTTTTTTTAGATGGCCTTGAAGTACTGGATTCAAGCAATCTTTCTGCCTCAGTCTCCCAGTGCTGGGACAACAGACACACGCCACCAGGCCAGCTCTGTTCCTTTAATCACTTACTTAGGTGTTAAATAAATAGGGATAATGAACTCTCACCAGGGGGGCTGCTTCAGATGGGGAGCCTCTCTTCAGCCTGAGGTCTGTGGAGCTTTATCTCAGTCCTCTTCTGCCCTTCCTGTCCACCTTCCTGCTGCCACTTGGTCAGGCTCAGATGGTCAATTTGCACAGCAAATGAGAGGCAGAGTTTGAAGGAGAGTCAGCTATTGGCTCCCAGTTTGGCGGTCCCTATAGTCCCCTGGCCTTCTGTCCTCACCACTGCAAATGGTTCTCAGTGGGATTCCTGGGTTGCAACCCCATTTCCTGGAAACACTGCAAACTTGAGCAGAGGTTGGTATTTAAGGATGGGGTGATGTGGCTGGACCTGTTTTCCTGGTGAATTAACAAACTTTGTAGGTACTTTTATAGAACGCCTTTTCTAAATCAAGGGCTCCAAACTCATTATCCATCTTTATTGCCCCCAAAATCTTTTCAAGGGAGGCTGTACTGCAAATAAGAAAATGGAGGCTCGAAGTAGTTACACAAAATGTCCCAGAGTCTTGCAATTGATAAATTATGGTCCTGGGATTGGAACTGTGGTATCTCTGACTAGAAGCTCTTATTCTTTCTGCCCCACCACCCTGCCTCCCTGGAAATAACACTGATGGACGTCCCTCCTCCTCCCAGTTCTGCCTCTTGTGCTTGCTCGGTGCAGTTGCAGGTCAGAACCAGCCCAACGTCCAGGCTGTCAGGCTGAGCTAGCCATGGACTGGTCATGGGAGCCCAGTGGGGTGGGCTCACTCAGCGCTCAGTGCTCAGGCCAGAGATCAAACAGCCAGCAGGGAGAAAGGTAAATCACCCCTCAAAGGAAAACAGTTCCAAATGAGCAGCGAGCTCAGAGGTTCTCCCAGACATCCTGTACCACCCTCCGTCCCTCCCTGGGGCCCTGTGGGAGTGCTGCCATCAACCCTGGGAACCCAGGTGCCCTGTGGCTCATCTCCCCCACTTAGGATTCCTCTGTAGACTGGGGTCCCTGCAGGATCCAACACTGCACACTGTTTGGGAAATGATGTGAGAGTACGCTGAATCCTGATTCAAGACTTTGGGCTACTTCCTGGCTGTGTGAGGTGAGACAGGCATTTAACTACCTCTAGTAGCTTTTTCATTAGTAATACCGGGATGGAAATAATTGCCTCATGCTGTCATGGGAAGGTTAAAGAGATATTCGTGAAACAACTCATGTGGTTGACAATAGAAAACGCTAGTTCCCTCCCCAGTCCGACCCCTCTGCAAAATGTTTTTATGACCATTGTTTCATTTGAACTTCATAACCCTTAGCAAGATAGACCTTGGAGAAATTACAGAGCTCCATGTGAAGCTGAGATCTTGACCAGCAGCAGGACTTGAACCTGGCTCTGCATGACTTCCACAGCCCTCTCTCTGCCCGCTCCACAGGTTATTTGGCTTTATGAGATTTATGCTTATAATTACTATAAACCGCTGAACAATTCTGTTTCTCCTGTAGCAATAGCTTTGATAGTAATGCTTCATACTTTGAGTCCCCCTACCTATTTGGAGAGACTGGGGACCAAATGGTTTTGTACCTAGGTTCTGCAGAGGTGAGGAGCATCCTCAAAGGGGACAGTGCCCTGACAGCTCACAGCCCCTCAGTGCTGGTCCTGGTTCCTCTGCAAGGCATGGTACTGGCAGAGGCCTTTTGCCCGATCCTTTGACGACAGGCCTGTGGCTACAGATTTGGCAGCCAGATGTGGCAACCTTTTCTGACTCCGATTGAGGCCACTGTACAGATCAATCCCGGGGACCTCTATGAAGCTAACCCCTCCTGAAATTGCACCCTAATCTCTGAAAACCAGAATTCCGTGGGAATGGAGCTGCTGGTTTTGCCCGCAGGGAACCTGGGGCATCCCCACAACCCCTCCTCACCCCTGAGGCCTGTTTCTCATCTCCCAGCACCATAGGCAGTAACCTTACAAGTCAGGGAGGGAGGAATGTCACATGAAAGGTGCCCGAGGAGGCCTGGCCAGCATCAGGCCACCAAATGGCAGGTGCCAGGTGGTTAGCATTAATGGAGTTGCCACGGGGGGTCAGGGGCTTGACTTGAGAGGTTTTATGGCAGTAGTGGTTGCTGATGCTGGCTGCCCCCTGGCTGCGGTCACCAAGGAAGGCCTGAGGGCTCATCTTCTCACTGCTGCCCCATCTGTGCCTCCCTCGCCTACCCTCTGTCTTGCGCTGGCTTAAGTGACATGGCTTCTCACGTGACCCCTCCCCCAGACACCCCTGCTGGTCACTTTGCTCTGCTGCCCAGGGGCTCTAAGCAGCTTTGCCAGGCCTCGAGGCTTTGACTTGTCCTTTCTCTCAGGACAGTCCATCCTCCAGCTCCACTGAATGTCCACAGTGTTTGTGTTTTCAGCACCAAACTCTTTTCACACTCCACATTAAGTGATCAGACAGAAGGAAAACGTGCCTCAGTCAGTCTTGCCAGCTTGGCCAGGAGCCTCGGACGGTGGCCCCAGGCCAGGCCCAGGCATGCCACTCCCTTCTCCATGGACAGTGACACCTGGAAGAAGGTGGGAGTCAGGGTGAAGGGTAGCACCTGGGCATTGGAGGACATTTGACTCTCTGAGATTCCCTTTTGTCCCCCATGAATGAGTAGAAGGCTTCAGGTTCAACTCATCCCTGACAAAGCAACATTGCAACAATAATCAGACTACAACCAGGAGGACTCTCTGGGGCTGTCTATTCCCCCTTCCTCCCCGGGAAACTCTTTTTAATCAGATATTTTCCCCATTTCCACAAAAACAACCAAACTCTGCAGCCTGACATTTACACTCTTGGAGATTCACATTTCCTTTATTTCCTAGATTGTGTCCCACTGGGACAGTCCCCATACCCTACACTCGCCTCCTGGACCATTTGCTGTCCGTAATCTCAAGTCATAGGTCCCCTTCTCTCTGCTCACTCTGGCAGAAGCAGGTGGACAGATCTGGCAAGACCTAGAAAGCCCTCCTGGGGCTGGTGTGTTGGTGGCATGAGCTGGGGGGAGGGCAGGGCCAGATCCATCACCAAAGGCCAGGGAGGCCTTGGTTCTCAGGAAGTGTGACATGCAAGTGGTTTTAAGCAAGAAAACTTCATGTTTTAGAAAGTCACACAACAACTCTGCACACAGATTACAGAAGGAAGATGGAGGCTGGGGAGAGGGGAGGGGGGTTCCAGTAATCTGGGTGCAAGGTAGGTAGTTCAAGAAGCCTCCCAAGAGTAGCTGAGAGCTGGATCAAGCCGGGCTTAGTGATGTGCATAAGGGTCAGGGCTTGCTGACCCCTTGGGGCAATCTGGGTGCAGAGATCATGCGTTCATTACGTTAAAGTTCCCCAAGTTGCCTTTTAATAAGAATCTTCTAAGAAAACTGTATAAAATTACAGATTCTCAAACCCTACCACAAACCCACAAAATCAAAATATTTGGGGAAAAAGACCTAGAAATCTGCTTTTTGAAATGCACCTCCTCTGATCCTTACCCATCAAATGAGTTTGAAGAATATGGCTCTCCATGGATGGCACCTGCAGGTTCCCACAGGGCTCCCCTGGAACTGTGATTCCCCAAGGCCAGCAGCTGCCTCTTCATCTTTGTTTCCCTGGAAACAGCTCAGGGCCTTCATGGTCCATGATTTGTCCAGTGAATGAAGTGATGTCCAAACTAAGACCGATGACCTTCTCTTGTAAACTGCAGTAAACATCAGCTGTGCTTCTGATGGCTGCAGTTGGCTGGCCAGTTCTATTGCACGACTCAGTCCAAATTTTATTCAAACCTTCCCATCGCATCCCAACAACTGTCTATTAGGTTTGATGGTCTCATTCAGCCTAGCAATCTCATGTACTCTATATTTTCAAATGTGAACGACTAGGGGCTTCTACCTTTCAGTTTTTAAGCTGAACAATAGTGAAAAATAATTACTTTTCTTCTTTCTTTTCTTCTTTTTAGTAAGAGAGGAAATGTTATCAATGGTAAGGCCTTCAAAAGTCCACTTCTCAAACTCAAAATTCACTGAAAGCCCACACTTTTGCTGGAGGCCAGGCTTGGTCTGTTTCTGATTACACTGCTGACCCTCACCTGAAAACCCTTTGTAGCTGGGCCTTTTTTCTAGACAACCTACTGATGAGCAAATGATCTAACAGATTTCACACCACATAAATTTAAGCCTAATAAATGGCTTCGAATTCAGAGCTCCTAGTTCTGGGTTCAGAGAGGTAGACCCTTTGCAAAAGCAATCAAGTAGACAATTAATAAACCCACCCACAGCACAGAGAAAGGGCTAATTCTGTCCCCTGTCCCCTTCCCCCAAGCAAGCTCCACATCATTAGCTTGGGGAAGTGTAGATAAACTTTGGGCTTCTTGTTTGGAAAGAAGATGTGGTCACAGTAGAGAGGGCCACCTGTCACAAATGTCTTGTGTCCTGTCCAGTACAGTAGCTACTAGACAACTTGTGGCTATTTAAACTTATATTTGCATTAATTAACTCTGAACATTCTATTCTTTGGTTGTGCTGGCCACGTTTCAAGGGCTCAATAGCCACGTGTTGCTAAGAACTACTAAATTATAGCCTAGGAACATTTTCTACAAGACAGAAAGTGCTATTGGACAATGCTGATATACTATTCAAGCAAAACCTCTCAAGGGCCAAATTGCTTCTGTTTTGCCTCAATTATCAGTAACTGTGCCTCACCTGGGTCCATTTTATTACATTCATCTAGATAAGCAAAATGAAATAAAGTTCATACTGAAGCAAAATGTAGATTAAGATGAAATCCTATTGTTAATGGGGTAAAAAGGGAACTTTGTTTTAAATCTGCTGATGAATTGGTTTTCTTTCAACTCTTTGCTATTTTTGGGTAATATATTTACAGCTTTGGGGATGAACAATCTTGATTATTCAGAGCCAGAAAATAAACTCTGCTTTCTCATCCTAGGTAGATAATTCCAAATTTACCACGTAATTGCTCTGCCTGCCGAGGGCAAGCATGAACAGAGGCTATGAGGGGCAGTGAGGGTCCTGGACCTCTGCAAGGTTCCTGGTCTCCTGTGTGGGTGGCAAGAGTAGGAGTGAGGGCTCAATAGAGCCAGTAGGGTGGCTTGTCACAGAACAGCTTGTTCTCCTTAACCAACAACATAAAAGCTTCTCTTTTTCTTCTCCTTGAGCCTCAGTTTACTTAGCTACAAAATGGAAGAAGGACTTGTCCCTGCATGATAGGGGGAGTAACTCAGTGCCAAGCCAAAACAGAGGCTTATGGGATCACAGAGGTCCTGAGAAACGTGGCTCTAGATTGAAATTGTTGTAGGTCTTTTAGCTTCTACCACGAAAGGTGTGCTTTGCAAACACGAGAGGAGGTTCAGGTGTGGGACAGCCCCAAAGGGTGATGAAAGTTCACTACAGTTTATACGCAGATGATGGAGGCTTATGCAAACAATTCTATTCCAGACGTTGCTTGTGAACTCTGAACCTCTATATCTTACTACCTATTTAATGTCTTTTTTTTTTGAAGGGAGTATTTTTAAGACATCTCAAGCTTTCAGCATTTTCAGTGTCTTTACTGGTGAAGAGAGTTTCTAGTAGGCAGCCTATCCTTGGGTCTTGTTTTCCTATCCATTCAGCCTCTCTATATCTTTTAATTGGGAAATTTAGTCTGCTGACTTCAAAGGTGGGTAAATTCCTATCATTTTGTGGATGTACTTCTGTTTGTTTTGGAAGTCCTTTTTCTTCCTCTCTTGTTCATCCTTGTGTTTTGGTGTTTTGCTATATTGCTAGGATATGATTTTTTTCTGTTTCTTTTTTGGGAATGTACTCTCTTAGTGGGCTTTCTACTTTCACCTGTTTACCTGATGGTGGTTATTTTTCTTTCACTTTTTTATATTTATATATATATATATATATATATATATATATATATATATATATATATATATAATATTATACTTTCATTTTAAAAAGACATTAAGTAAGTAGGACTTCCATAAGCCTCTTTGGTAAGTCTGGTATGATGATGATGAGTTCCCTCAGTTTTTGTGTGCCTTGGAAGGTATATAATGGATATATGTAATGGATATCTTTTCTGGGTGTAGTGTTCTTGGGTGGCAGTTTTTTCTTAATGAATATGAGTTAAATATGTCACGCCATTTGCTCCTACTATGTCAAGATTGTGGTTAATCACTTGGGGTATCCTTAACTAGGTCTTGGTACATTTCCCTTACAATTACTAGGCCATCGTGAGGATCTCTTCTGGTCATGTCTATTTGGGGTCCTATAGGCCTCCTGTACCTGGATGTCCATGCATTTCCCAAGGTCAGGGAAAATTTCAGCTATTACTTTATTGAACAGTTTTTCTATGTCTTTCCCCTTTTCTTTCCCTTCATTCACTCTAAAAATGTGATCGTTCGTTTTCGTGCTGTCCCCGATGTCTTGAAGGCTGTCTTCATTCTCATCCTTTTTCTTTCCTTTCCTTTCCCTTTTCCTTCCTGCTTTTCATATGACTAGGTATTTAAAAAGACCTGCCTTCAAATTCTGAAATTCTTACTTCTGCTTGATCTAGTCTATCATAGGGCTTTCAACTGTATTTTTTTATTTGACTTATTGGTTTCTGTTTGGTTCTTTTTAAAGATCTCTCTCTATTTGTTGAATTTCTCATTGATATCATGACTTGTTTTCCTAATTTTGTTGAATTGTCTGTACTATCTTGAATCTCATTGAGTTTCCCAATAGTCATCCATTTGAATTGTTTGTCAGGCATTTTGTCTTTGTCTTTGAGGTATGTGCCACAGTTATTGTGTTTCTTGGCAGGCATCATGTCACCTTGTTTTTTCATATTTCTTGTGACCTTACCTTGAGATTTGCACATCTGGTGACTCAATGGTCTCCACCTCTTCTAGAAGGAGGCTATTGTGGAAAATGGCTTTCTGTTGAAGACCTGTCCTGGGTGTCAGTGCAGTTGGTAAGCTACATTGGCTTTGGCTCTAACTGGGCACCAGAGTAAAACCTCCTAAGGCTTCTTCAGCTGTCAAAAATGGGTTTGAGCAGAGTGTATGGTGGCAGGGTTGGAGACACCCTCTGTCACCAATGGTACTTTGGAGGGAGCAGTATTCTAGTGACTCAGGTGTGGTACACACAGCAGAGGGGTGGGGCATCCACTATATGGCCACTCTAGCAATGGACGTGGTAGTGCCGGGAATGTGGGGAATGGTGGATATATTCCTCAGCAGTGGTGACATGCCTTTGGGGCCAATGGCAGCTCAGGTGGCTAGGGACTGTCCACAGCAGCAGGGGGCATAAAGTTTAAAACACATGCCTGGACCTACCAGCGCCTGGGACCCAACTCAGCAGCCCACTTGGCTCAGGGAGGCACCTTTGGTTAATTAGGACAGGAATTTCAGGATGATCACGGAGGTGGCTGGGGCTGATTACGGAGGAAGAGTGGACTGACTCTGTGGCTCTGGCTGACTAGGCACCTCAGGCCCAGCTGCGTGGGGTCAATGACACCCAACGTGTATCCCACGCTGCAGCAGCCTCCGAACCGAGGTTGAGGGGAGACAATACAAGTTCCTTCTCTGGAGCAAAGCTATGTGCAGACTCCAGGAAGTCCCCTGATGGGCTCCCAGCCTCTCGCTCTCTCTCTCCTGTTGGCAGGGTTACCAGGGCCGATGGGGACTCTCGTGTTCATCTTTTCCCCTCCTGGGGAAGTCCCCTCAGCTGGGGAAGCAGAGTTAATGTCGCTCCTGCATTTTTTTTTTCTTTTTAAAGAGAGAGTGAGAGAGGGGGAGAGAGAGAGAGAAAGAATTTTTTAATATTTATTTTTTAGTTATCGGCGGACACAACATCCTTGTTTGTATGTGGTGCTGAGGATCGAACCCGGGCCACACGCATGCCAGGCGAGCGCACTACCGCTTGAGCCACATCCCCAGCCCGCTCCTGCATTTTATTCCATTCTCTATGCTGCTGTCCCAGCCTCGCAGGGATCTTATCTCTTGCTGGGTTCTAGTGCTACTCACCGTAAAATGCAGCTGTTAGTCATTGTGGTTCTTGTTGGTGGAAGAGGAGGCAAGTGCTGGGCACTGGCCATCTCATCCTCTCCAGCACCCCAAACCCGACATGTCCCAAAACTCAAATGATGACCATTGTCAAATCTGGTGTTCCCCCAGTATTCACCACATCAGTGACCAGGACGACCATTTCTGAGTTTAAAACAATCTAAAGTCCTGGATTTGTCCTGTCCCCTCCCTCTCCTCTTTTCACAGCCAACTCATTAGTAAGCTCTGGTTTTTACCTCCCAAGGTGCTCTTGAGTCTGTTCACTTCTCTCCCTATCCACCAATATGGTGGTCCAAGCTCTCGTCCTTCTCTACCAGGCCACTGTGGCAGCCCCTTGTTGGTGAACAAGTACCTGCTTTTGCTCCCACCTCATTGTAGCCTCCCCACTGAAGCCAGAGTAATCTCTGAAATGAAATCTAACCTTGTCATCTCCCTGTTGTCAATTTTTATTTCTATTTGTTTACTTGTTTATTTATTTAGGGATACTGATGATCAAACCCGGGGCCTTGTGCTTGCTAGACAAGGGCTCTGCTTCTGAGCTACACCCCCAATCAACCTCCCAACCCCTTTTTTTTTTAGATTTTATTTTGTGACAGGATCTCACTAAGTTGCTTGTGTTGACCTAAAACTTGCAACCTCCTGCCTCAGCCTCCATACTCCCCAATCCAAGGGTCTGGGATTATTGGGGTGAACCGATACATTCTGCTGTTTTCAAATTTTTTAACAGTTTCCTTTAACCTTAGGAGAAAATCAAGGCTCTATCACTGTCTTCAAATCCTTCCGTAGCTTCCCTCTTCTGCCTCTGGCCTCCCCTCTCCCCAGCCCTCTCCTCTTCTCCTCCCCTTGCACATACATCCCTGGCAACTGTCTGCCTCCCACAGCCCTGTGCCTCTTTTTCCTATAGACCCTTTGCTACTTCCTCTTCCTGAATCACGGCTCTCACCCTTATCTCAGCTCAAGCAGTACTTCCTCAAGGGTGTATCTGTGACCTCCATGTCAAGGTCAGTCCCCCCATTCGGGTTCTCAGAATGCTACAGAGCGCCACAGAGCTCTCCTTCAGAGCCCTCTTTATAGATGAAATGTCACATTTGTTTGTGTGACAAATGGACAAACATCTTTCTTTTCAAGTACATTATAAGCAGCATGCTGACAGGGATCACGCTTCTGTGCTCACCACAAATTCCCTGGTCTGAGCTGGGGCTGGGGCTCAGTGGTGGGGCACTTGCCTAGCACGTGTGAGGCGTGGGGTTTGCTCTCAGCACCACATATAAATAAATACATAAGGAGATTGTGTCCATCTACAACTAAGCATAGTGGAAAAAAAAAAAAAATCCCTGGTCTGGCATGTCATGACACTGAATCAATGAGCGATGGAAAGACTCTACTACCAAGAAAGAGTAGTTCAGACCTGGGTTGGAATTTTGGTTTCATTTCTTCCTTAGTTGAGTGGACTTTAGGAAATCATTTAGCCCCTCTGAGACCCAGTCTTCTTCTGTGTGGGAGAGCCTCAGAGCTATCTTGTAGGGGCTTCTGAGAACAAATTAAATAATTGTGACCGAGTGCTCAAGGCGGCCAGTGTCTGGCACATATTGCCACTTGGGAAATGGTTATTGTCATTACTAAAATGTTCTTACTATTTGAGACTCATTTCTGTTGGAAGACTGGATATCCTACTCCATGTCCTTTTAAGTTTTTGTTTGTTTAAATTGGCTTGTGCATCTGTTGTTTGCAATTCAAAATTCTATAGGAAATGCAGCTCGAGGGAAGACCGGCTGGACAAAAGCAGCAAATCCTGCATGTGCCACTGGCCAACACTAAGGAACACACACTTCTAGTGAACACTGTTGTGCCAACCACCATTCTAGGAGTTTTACACAATTAACTTCTTCAATTCTAAGAGCTTGTTAACCCTATCAGGTGTGTGCTACTGTCTCTGTCTCACCAAGAGAAAACAGAGACACAGTAAGGTTAAGTAAACTCTCTTAAGGTCACACAGCTAACAAGCGTCAGAGCCAGGACTCAAACCCAAGTGGCCCTTGCTTTTACCCCTGGCCCTCTGCTGTTTTATCTGTGTTCCAGAAAATGTCCTCTCCGAGTGCTTGCTTAAAAGGTAAGAAATTAAATCATGCTGTGTGCTGCACAAACCACCCCCACACCAAGATCCAAATTGTATAAAAGAAGGATACAAATGTTTATCACACGCGTAGAGGAGGGACACAAAAGAAATATGCCAAAATGACAATTATCTTTGAGTGATGGAGTTTTGGATCTCTTAAAATTTCTTCTTTTATTTTTCACCCATTTCCCACATTTTCAACAGTATAAAATGTGTTTCTGTTATAATCTAAGAAAACATAAATGTTATTTTTCTAAAAAAGAAAAGTAAGAAAAATTCCTTTTATTATTATTATTATTATTTTTTTTTTTTCTGTAGTGGGAATTGAACCCAAATGTGCTTTATCACGGAGCTAAGTCCCAAACTCTTTTTATTTTTTATTTTGAGACAAGGTATCATTAAGTTTCTTAGGGCCAACTTGCTTAGGGCCTCACTAAATTGCTGAGACTAGCCTCCAACTTGCGATCCTCCTGCCTAGGCCTCGCCAGCTATTGGGATTACAGGTGTGCATCACTGCACCTGGTGAAAAATCCTTTTAATGGAAAAGAAAGTAAGAAAGAAAGAAGGAAAGGAAGAAAGCAAAAAGAAAATCAAAATTCAAACAAAAGGAAGAGAAGGAAGAGTAGATAATGCAACAGTCTTGTTCTAGTGAGGACCACCTCGGCAGACCTGTAAACACCGGAAGTTCTCATTTTCACGCAAAATTCTCTTGGAATTTTCAGTAATAAATAATCTTAGGCCACAGTTAGTCACTCAGTATTAAGCCATAGTAAGTAGAAGTTGAGCGTGAGTTTGGAGTGTTCATTACACTGGAAAAGTCCTGCACTGGGATGGAGATGATTGTCTCTGGCTCTGGTCTGAGCATGGCTGCCCCCTTGCTGTGTGCCTTAGAGAAGAATCTCTGGCCTCTTCATCTGCCAAAGAGGAGCAGCCTTATCTGCCTGATTAGCCTTTGAAATCTGTGTGGAGCTGCAAGAATAACACCAGACCTCCTCCCACGTAGCTTGACTCATTTACTTTTCAGGACAACCCTCTGAGTTAGACGTCATTATCATTCCCATAGCATAGATGAGGAAACGTAGGCACAGAGCAGTTAAATACTTGTCCAGGGCAATAAGATTGATAAGTGTAGAGCAAGGATTCAAATTCAGACAGTGTGTCTGCTAGTGATCATAAATGATCATAGCCATGTACCAAGGGATGCTGTCAGCTCTGAATGAGATACATGGAAAAGAGTTTGGAATAGTTTGAAACACTAAATAAAGTACGTTGGTAACCTGGGGCCATTTTAAAGGAAGTGGCTTCTTGGGCAATGTTTTCAAATGGTTAGTGAGTAGAAATGCGAATAAACCCAGAAAAGTCTGTGCATAAATAAAACATTTCCACCTCTCATGGATCATGGAAAAGTTAAAACTTTTCCACCAACAACACAAGATATTTAAACAGGAAGAAACTCTCCTTATCCAATAATATGGTGATTTTGTGTTTGTAAGAGTCTTATTCCAGTAATCTGCCTTTTGGGTGGTAGACATATCATATATGAGGTTTTTGAAAACTGCAAAGCAACCTTGAGACTCCTTCCGTTCATCCCTCCATGTTTCCCTCTAATCATGTATGCATTGACTGAGCAGAAATTCCATGGGAGTCCAATACTCGAGTCATGCTTCAAAGCTGACTTTTTGTTTCAATAACATTCCCCAGCCTCCTTGGTGGAAGAGACCTATAAAGGTCATCCGGTTCACCCTTTAACTCACTTACCCTCTTCCACCTAAACTATCCCTAACAAATGGGATGTGGTTCTATCTTCAGGGACCTCCAGGGAAGATGAGTCTAGCTTCTCCCTGGGAAATCCTCATCATTCCTTAATCAAAATGTTTAGGGCCCGTGGGAGAGCTGCAGCAGAGTCCAGCTTATCGAGGTGGGATTTATTTACTTACTGTCCAAATCATTTCACATCAGATTGGCTTGTTGCTCTCTCCGCTCACCGGCTGAGAGCTGAGGTGACAGATCACCCCATTGCTTATTTAACCAACCATAAACAGGACTTGAAAGAAGTGAGTTTGCGGCGCATAACTCATCTTTGGCGAATCTGACATGCATCAAGTTGATGGCAAACTTCTGCTCATTATCTAAAAACACTTTTTCGACTTTCCCCCCTTTTCTCTGTTTTAAAGGGAGCTGTTTTTCTCAGAAAACTCACTTGTTTTATGCCACCAAGAGGGGTACAAGAGTGTGGCTAGAAGCCAGAAAGCTGTTTCCATCTCAAATGACCTGGACTGTGGGAGGTTTTCTCTCCCAGCCCCACGGACCTAAGCATGGGAGGGGGCTCACTGAATTCTGTGGCATCTCAATCTGTCCAAATCTCCTCAACGAGTTGTTTCAATGTCTTTCTCTGCAGCTTGGGTTGTAGTAGGACCATACAATAGGGTTGAGATACAGGGAAGTATGTTCCACATTTCCTGGAATCATTTTAATTTAAAGTGTATTGTTCTTTTTTTCATTGTGTCCCCACCCCACACCACCAGAGAACGGGGCACATGGGATGTTGACCACTTGCCCCAAGCTGAGGACTGCAGTAGGTGTTGGGATTTTAGAAACTACATTATTTAATTAAATGATCATCACAGTCCTGCATGACTTACTTTATAATCACAGGTGAGGATACGTAGGTTAAGGTAGACCCTGAATGTTGCCTAATCCCACTGACATACTTAGCCTTGCAGCTGGGTTTCAAGCCAGAACCTACGCTGCTAAAACCTGGGCTCCTTCTTCTATCTTGGTCATATCTGCAGATCACAGGAACTGACTGGTGATCGGGAGGTTAAAAATGTAGCTGAAGGCACAGGCAGGCATAGGGGGCAGTGAAGTGGCTGATACACAAGAAGGTAAAGGATTCAATTAGAAAACAAAAATTAGGATGAAATATGCTGACAGGAATTACCTGGGTTGTAACAATAAAATCTACACAAGAAAGAAAAAAAAAAGGCAGAGTGGGAAATGATAACTTATTGCTTTATTTAGTGACAGTTCTCATTAGACATTTCCCATAGAAAGGGTCTGAAAATGTAACCTATCACATTCTAGAATCGGCAAACACATTTTAATGTCACAACCTCCCCTTTTGGAGAAAATAATCCTGTTTGGTTAAGAACAAACGTGTCAGCACAGTGCCCATGTTCACACCATTGTCCATGTGAATGAGATGTGACAAGTCATGTGTTTCCTCTCCTAGAAGTCTTCAGTGTTCTGGGGTGTCCTTTTGTATGAGCCTCCTGGGATGCTCACCTGCTCTGTGGCATTAGTTAGGTAAGTTATTTAACAACTTGTCAAGACCTTCTTGGGGGCCCTAGAAATGCACCATTTCCTGTACATTCTCAAATCACTGGGGGTGATGGAAAGAGTACACACTATGAATTCCATGGTCTGAAGGGCCAGGTTTCAAATCCCTGCTGCTTGTATTTGGTATGACCATAAATCGGTTTCCTCATCTGTCACTAAGAGGAAGAGAAGCACTTCTACACTGGAGGCTTATAATATTGTAGGAGAAAATGTTTCTGTTTCTTGACTTGCTCCCAAGAGCAGAAGGACATAGCCAACAGTTTGGTGGGTGTTCAATAAGTTGAACATGGAGTTACTGTATGACCTAGCGATTCCACTCCTAGGCATAACCCACCCCCAAACTGAAAACAGGTGTTTAGACAAAAACCTGTATAAGAATGTTCACGGCAGCACTTTCCACAACAGCCAAAAGATGGAAAGGACCCAAATGTCCACCAGTGGAGGAATGGAGTAACAAATTGTGTCTATCCACGTTTTGAAATATTACCTAGCCCTAACAAAGAATGAAATACTGATACCTGCTGTGAAATGATTGACCCTTGAAACATTACCCTTGTTGGAAGTGGAACACAGAAGACATTGCCTATCTTATGATTTCATGTATAGGAAATGTCTGGGGTAGCCAAATCCAGAGACAG
Source organism: Callospermophilus lateralis (assembly GCF_048772815.1). NCBI lineage: Eukaryota > Metazoa > Chordata > Mammalia > Rodentia > Sciuridae > Callospermophilus > Callospermophilus lateralis. Next base: position 10,836,358 of record NC_135318.1, read on the forward strand.
AAGTCTGATTAGTGGTTGCCAGAGGCCGGAGGAGAGAGGAACAGAGAGTCTCCGCAGAGTGAGCACAGGGGTTCGCTGGGGGGGTAACGAAAATCTGCAACCAGAGAAGAGCGATGGACGCCCAGCATTATGATGCACCAAATCGTGCACTTTAAAGTGGTTAAACTGGTAACTTGTGTGTGACATGCATTTTACAATATTACATATATATATATATATAAAAGGACCTAGCAATGACAACTACGACACTCCGGAGACGTCCTGGCGACGCGGCTGCGAAGCGCTGAGCGGAGCTGGTCCCTGCACCGCGCCGCGCTGTGCAGAGCTGGGTTCCCTGGGCCTCCGCTGCGCAGGATCCCGCCGAGGCCCGCACACGCCGCGCGGTGTCCCCCTGCCCACCTGGAGGTCTCCACGCCGCCGAACAAAGGCCCTTTCTTTGTCGGTGCTGGGGAGGCGCAGAGGGGCCCAGTGGGTGCGTAAACACGGGCAGGAAGGCAGGCCGCCTGAAAGCTTCCAAAAGCCCCTTTCTGACAAGTGAAAAATGTCGGTGACTTGAAGTCACAGGGCCAGGCTTTTAACAGCCCTCGGCGTATTTATTTAACCCAGTAAATACGTTTATTAGCGGCCGCCTCCTTTGTAGAGCAGGTAATGGATTCCCCATATGGTTCTGCTTTGCCGAGCGGCCACGCCGGCTCACACCTAGCTCCCTCCGGCCTCCGAGGTCGACCCCGTGCGCTGCCACTTGGCCGCCCCGGCCCTGCGCGCTGTAATTACCGTCGTTCCCGGGGAGGAGGAAATCCCGGCCCCGGCCTTAACTAGCCCCGGCGTGGCACGACCGAAGGGCACGTCTCAGAGGGGGGACGGCAGAGGCAATAAAGCTTTCACGTTATTAACTTTTTCCTTCTGAAAAGCAGCCTGAAAAATCCCGTCGCACCACATTAAAGGCCGAGTGTGTGAGAGCGCCACCGCCTAATGAGGGCTCGGACCCTGGGCCACATGCGAGGCTTCCAGGGCCTCTTTAACGCCACCTTGATGTGGTGCCAGCCCCGGGCTGTGGGCATGAGGCTGGAGGGGCAGCGCCCTGCACCCGCCCAGAGCTGAGGCTTGCGCCTGAAGGGGGACCCAGCCAGAGTGGCAGGGCGCCACCCAAGGCAAGCAGAGGTGATGTGATGTGGAACCGTAGAATCCCCACAGGGGTGACAGGGAAGCAGGCAGGCAGACAGAAAGCACAGCTGGAGGACAGGTAGGTCAAGCACCGGGCTGCTTTCCCAAAAGCGTGATGAGTCACCTCTGGACACAGGTTCCCACAAAGCAGGCGGCAGGAGCCCAGAGACACAGGAGCAAATATAGCCATCCTGCCCCAAGGCCAACCTGGGGATTTCTAACTGTGAACGTGCTTTGTTGATTTGAGGAAGGCTGAAATTTCCTTCCCAGCTATTCCAGCTAAGTCCAGGGGTTATGGCTCTGTATTGTGGGCAGTACCGAGGCACACCCTGGAGCACTGGCATCCAGGCTTGGTACTGAGGGCTACGGTGGAAGTCTCATGACCTTGCAGGGCCTTCTGCCCTAGGCCCTTAGGCCAGAGGACACTGCAGGAGCTCCCGGGTGCATACTGTAAGGGCTGCGGGCAGCCAGGAGTTAGGAAGCAGGGCAAGGAGCACTCCTTCTCAACATCCCCCACCCGGTCCCTGGGTGGGAAGGAAACCAAGCCAAGTCCTGAGTCTGGGGAGGAGAAGCTTGTCCAGGCTCTGGAAGTGGTTTCCTGATGCAGGGAAGCTGGTCTTCCTCTGGTCCTCTGCTCTGTCAGCTGTTTTCCAGGCAATCTGCTGGGCCCAGCAGACTTCACCAGCCCTGCTCTCTGGAGACCTACACCTCCTCTCTGAGCACCCCCACCTTAGTGCTAAGTTCATGGCCTCCCCCAGATCCGCCCTAACCTATAATGGCTGTGTCTAGTTGTACATATGCAGAGCACTGGCCATTCCAATGAGGGTGGTGAGGTGAATGGAGCCCCACCCCTGCCCACCAGGGTCCTGTAGTGTGAAAGCCCTGCTGATCAAACCAAAATCCTGGCATGGAACGGTTGGCAGTGCCCTCTGCACCATCATCGTACAAACGAGGAAATAGAAACCCAGGGAGGATGGAAGCCATTGGTATTTAACTCACCTTTACCATGAATGAAGCAGTTTTGCATACCTTATCCTATGTGTCTCTCTGTATGGGAGTAGGCAGGCATTGAGAATCCATTCTGCCTAAGTGAAGTGAGACCACCAGAAAGGACTTCCTTAGCTACACACAGCCAGGCCTGGAGGTGACAGGACCAGGGCCTGAATCTCCACACATCTTGTGTAGTGGTTTTGCCACTGGACTGTGGGCTGCCTTAAGGCTGAGAGACGCACCCTCTAATCTTCAGGCATCTCTCCATCATCTGTAACTGTGTATCCCTGAGAGTTAGCTCCTCTCAAAAACCATAACAGATGACCCTGAGCTCAAATGCCAACTTTGTTAGCTGACTGCTTAACTTATAAGCAGTGCTCTGGTCGGATGTGTCTGTTCATTTATATGACAAATAGGCAAGGGGTGGCTGCTGTGGGCCAGACGCTAGCGGTTCTGTGGTAAACAGAGCACACACAGATCTCTGCAGTGTTAGCTCACAAAAGACATGGCTAGGGCTCAGACATCATCTATTAGACCTTCCAAGCTTGACTTCCACCTGCCCCTCTCCTGATACCCTGTAGGTACAGTCATACTGTGACCTCTCCCAGAGAGGAGAGAAGGAGGTCAAAGCCTGTCTCTGGGCAGCCTCAGCCCTTGGAGCAGGCAAGGGAGGCGTGGGAAAAACCACCCATTCATTCCTGCATTTACACTTCCTGGGCCAGGGGTGGCTGAGCATTGTCATGCTTGAGCTGGTGACAACGAATTCCACTACTAAGTGCTCCTAACCTTAGTGCTTTTCTAGGTAAATGATTTCCCATTACCTCAAGCATTTCCTTTACCAGGCCCTGTGTGTTGTTTATTTATAGGGTCACCAAAGGAAGGGAAGTGCCAGTTCTTCCCGTGTGAAGTGGGGGTTTAATGCTTAATCTGTGGGGAGGTTGTAATCATTCAATTAAAAATGTGTATGTGATCATCTCGAATGGTGCTAGGGCACGCAGTGGGCAGTAAGAGACAAATGCTCCCTGTTTCTATGTTTATTATTGGAGACTTAGAATTCCAAGCCTGGAAGGAACGTGTCTTTGCTTGCAGAAGTCTTAAACGTCTGCCAAAGTCCTCTCTGAAATATTTTTGGAGCGGAACTTCACAGGTGAGAGCTGGGATGTAAAAGTCTGGTGTCTTGGTGTGAGCTTTCTTCCCCTTCGCCAGGGCTCACAGAGACTCCAGCCTTCCTTAGTCTAGAACACCCGTCCTCCAGGAAGCTGTTCTGATGTTTGAAAGGGGGAAATCATAACCATTTGAAAGAGGGAAATCATCACGGTCGGATGGACAGACAGCTGAAGCTCCCAGGCTCAGGCCTCCAAGGCAGCAGCTGTTTGCATGTTTGTCTGTCAAAGGCTGCCCGTTGGGACCCTTGAAGTTCAGGAGATGAAGAGAATCTGTGAGGAGGCTTGAGAGTGTAGCCGGGTGGGAGAGCACTTGCCTTTGCATGGGTGAGACCTGAGGTTTGATGCCCAGCGCTGAAAAGAAAAAAAAAAAAAAAAAATCAGGGGTTTATGGGTTAAATGTAAAGAGGCATAGAATAGGTTCTTAGAAACATTCTCAAGAACAAAAGTGTTAAAAGTCAAGTGAAAAGAGTGACCGGTCCTTCCAGAATGTCTGCTCGTGCTAAGACCCGTCTGTGTCACTTTAGAAGTACAAGGTGGTGTCACGTCCAATACATTACAGGGCTTGTTCTCGGCTCTCGTGTGCACTCGGCTTCATGCCCGCAAACCAACATGCTCAGTGGAGGGACAGGGGGTGTTGGGAAGCTGAGACGCCTGGCGGGGTGTATGAGTTGCTTTGAAATCTGGTATGGATTTGTTGTCAGAGAGTAGAGAAGGACTCACAGGCCAAGGGAGCAGGCCATGTGAACGCATTTTGGTATTGAAGAGCCTAATGGGATTGGGAATGGTGAGTAGGTTGGAGAAGGGAATGGCAGGATGCAGCCACAGGAGGGAAGCCTCAAAGGAGATGTCCTGGAGACTCTGGGTGCTGGGCGTGCATCGAGGGTCCTAGGTAGTGTGTTTGATAAGATGGGTGTTTCAGAAACCCAAGGTAGTGGCTGCTTCCACTCTTAATCTGACTTGGTACGTGGGGAACCCGTGTTGACAATGGAGATGGAAATGTCGGTGAGTGACAGGCTGCTGACGCACACAAAGCCAGCTCAGACTGCTGGATTTGAAATGGCTCTTGCCTGCTGTCTGGGAGGGAATGGGCCTTGCCTGAATCTCTGCGTCACCCCCTCCCCCTGGGAAGCTGTCTGTCTTCATGCGAGCCAGCAAGTCCAGTATTTTTGTGCTGGAAAAGTCTGCTGTCTTCCACCACAGGCGGCTTCTAGCTTTCAGCAGAGGATTACTTAGAATAACAAGTTAATGACTGTCCTTGGATTAGCCAAGGTTCGCTGGGAGAAGCAGGCATGCCCAGCATTCATTTACTGGAGTCTGGTGGGGGTAGGTGCAAATTCCATCCCAAGAAAAAAAGAGAAGAATTTTTCACTTGGTCAGAGTAGTATCATTAGAAGAAGCTTGCAGAAGTGAGGCTTCATTAAAAAAAGTAAAAGCAACTCTTAACAGTCCTCTGAGTGCAGGGAGTCGCTGGTGGCAGATCTACCTGGGGACCTGAGGACTGGGCTCTGCTGGCTAGGTTTGTTCTTAAGGTCAGATGATGGGGGGAGGTAACAGCTGGGGGTGGAAGTGAAGGGGAGGCAGGGATGGGTGGGGAGGGGAGGGTGGGTCAAGGAGGAGCAGGGAGACAGAGCTGAGGAGCTGACTCTCCTCAGTCAACACTACAGACCACCAACAGCCCTCTGGGCCCTGACTGGCCCTGGCCAAGCCCACTGGACTGTCTTAGTGTTAAAGGTGTCCACACTCACTCATCCATTCAACTCAATAAACATTGGTGTCCTGAACTTACGAGGGCCCACTGAGAGAATCAAATGGCACAAAGACTCTTTGCCAAATGCCAACTCTGGAGCCTGCAAAGCCCTTCAAGGAAAGAAATATGGTGGTTCAGGGAGCCTTGTTCAGACTTACAGCATGTCCTTGGCTCAGAGAAGCTCCAGGGCCTGGAGGAGACAGGGTCTGCTGGCTTCCCTGGGCTGAGCGTGGCAGATCTAGACCCTGAATGACAGGGAGGGAGGAGAGCAGCACCTGGCTTCCCACAGCTGGCCTGTGACACCTATGGCTTCTCATCTTTAAACCCACCCAGGCCCTGACAGATCCCTCCCTACTCATAGGGACCATGATTATGAGTGCTGCAGTGTTTTACTTCTAATAAGTCCATTTAAAGAAAACAGCTCTACTGAGGTATAATTGACATACAAACTTAATATTTAATGTATTCAATCAAATGAGTTTGGATGATGTGAACCCCCATGATACAATCACCACAGTCAAGGTGATATGTCCAAAACTTGCCCAAGGTTCCTTGTCCCCTTCCTTGTTCTTGCGATAAGATCCCTTGGCACGAGACTTGCCCTCTAGATAGCTTTACAGTGTACAGTATGAAACTGAAACTTTGGGCCCATTCAAAACACTTTGTACCCATTCCACACTTTCCCTGTCCCCAACCCTCAGCCACTATTGTATTCTCTCTTTCTAAAGTATGACTACTTTAGATGCTTCATATAAGTGAAATAATTCAGTATTTGTTCCTCGGTGACTGGCTTATCTCACTTGGCATATCTTCTAGGTTCATCCAGGTTGCTGCATCTTTTGGGATTTTTTAAATTTTTAAGGCGAATAATAGTCCATTGTATGTGTTTAGCACATTTTTGCTATCCAGCAGTCCATTGATGGGAATTTGGGTTATTTCCACGCCTTGGCTATTGTGAAGAATGCTGTGACGAATGTGGAAGTGTAGACATCTCCCTGGAACCCTGATTTCAATTACGTGGCTGGATCATGTAGTAGTTCTATTTCTAATATTGGTGGAACCTGTTTTCCATAGCTGACGTACCATTTTACATTCCTGTCAACAGTGTGCCGGGTTCTAATCTCACCTGGATGCCTCCAATATTTGTTATTTTTTTTAGTAACATCCAACCTACTAGCAGGTGAGATGACATCAAATTGTAGTTTTGACATCCACTTCCCCGATAGCGAGCACCCTCACATACTTGTTGGCCATTCTGATATTTTCTTGGGAGAGGCTTGGAGAGGTTAGGTGATCTGTGGAGGTGACAGCTCAGTGGCAGAGAGGACACTCGAGCCCTGTGGTTGACTCTTGCCTGTGCTGCTCTTCACTGCCCCATGAGGAAGGGTCTTCCGTATTGACCAGGAGCTGAGCTGAGGAAGGACATGGGAGGGAGGCTGGGGGGCCATGTGGGAGCAGCTGCAAGTGTGACCTAGAAGGCCCTCAGGGGACTTTGCCAGAGATGCGACAGGAAATGGGGATTTCCAGTGCCCCCTGGAAAGGAAGGACTTAAGTAAAGCGTGGACTTGAGCAGTCCCTAGAGCCCTAAAGTTCCTCCCTGGCCTCACAGAAGACTCTGACTCTGAAACCGGAAGTTCTTGAAGGATGAGAGTCAGGAATTGTCTGATGAGAGTTGTACCTAGGAAAAGAAAAGCGTGGGGGAGCTGGAGATGGTGTACACCGACAGCTCAGGCCTCTCCCTGGTCTCCATTCCTGGTGATCTACTTCAGAGAACCCTGGAGGGGCAGCAATCACTCTAGTCTTGAAGACAGAAATACCAGGGCATGAATTCTTCCAGCTCATTCTCTTGTAGTTTGTGCGACCTCGAGCAAGCTGCTTAACAGTTCCGGGTGGCACAAGCCTGTAATCCCAGTGACTCCAGAGACTGAGGCAGGGGGACTGCAAGTTTGAGGTCAGCATCAGCAGTATACTGAGACCCCAAGCAATCTAGTGAGGCCCTGTTTCAAAATAAAGAAGGGCTAGGGGTAGAGTTGAGTGATAGAGTGCCCTTGTGTTCAATCCCCAGTACAAAAAAAAAAAAAAAAAAAAGAAAAGAAAGAAAGAAAAGAATAAAAGTTCTGGGCCTTAATTGTCTCATCCGTTACAAATAGAGGGGCTGGAAGGTGGAGGGGCCTGGGCTCTGCAGTCTGATTCACAATATTGTCACATAGTCACCATTTTTCATTGCGTTGCCACTCTGCACAGACTCCGCTCTAGGTGCTGGAGATATTGAAGGATTCATGAGGTAACGGATGACATAGTTTCTTAACCAATCACCATCAGTTCAGAATGGTCACCTTTCCCAGAACATTGCAGGGCTTTAGACCATGAACATAGTAAGGCCCTTTCTAGGACATAGTAGGGCTTAATAAATGCATCTGGAGAGCTAGCCTCCAAGCCGACCCCTAATGAGCCTTACTTCTTGGTGTTTATGTTTCTGGGTCGTTCCCTCTCCTAGCAAAACCAGGGATGGCCCCATCTGATCAGTAGAAGAGGTGGAAGTGACGGTAGGTGACCTCTGAGCCTAGGCCACAGAAGCTTTGTCTCAGTCTCTGCTCATTTCTTCCTCTGGATGAGGAAGGCTGGCCACCATGCTGTGAGGATGCTCAAGCAGCTCCTGTGGAGACCCAGGTGAGACTAACTGAGGCTCCCAGCCAATAGCCAGCCCCAGCTTGCACACTGTAGGGGGCCCCTCTGGAGCCTCCAGACAGCTACAGTGCAGCTCACTTCTGACCATCACTCCAGAAGGAGGTACAAGACCTCCCCCAAAGTCCCAGCTCCCAGAAACTGCAAAAGAAAATGACTATCGCTGATCTGAGTCACAAAATTTTGAGATGATTTGTAATGTAACAATGGACACCCGTCTTGGAATCCAACCTCCCCTCACCTAGAAGTCTCTCTCTCTGACTCCTCCCAGCTCCTTGGGCTATTTAACTTGCCAAGCCCAGTTCTGGGGCCCACCTCCCTCCTTCCCAGCATTCCTGTCTCTCTTGATTTCCCTGCTGAGAACTCTGGGGGAAGTCCCACTTCTCGTCCCATGGCTGAGTCCCCTGGAGTTTGAGCAGTGTCCGTGAGAGCCACCTCTGTCACTCACAGCCGGGTTCTCCTGTCACTTCTCACTCTCCATTGCCCAGCAGCCCTCCCACCTCTGCGTCTCCAGCTGGTTGGCCTCCTCTGCGTCTTTCCACTGGTTTCTGTACCAACGTAGGTTTCAGATCTCACCAGTGGACCTGGCCAACTTGCTGACTAACCTGGAATCCCTCTGAGGCTCTCTGATGTGCTAGGATCCAACCTCCGCTCCTCCGCTTGGTGGCTAAGGAGCCAGGCCATCCAGCGTCCCTCCCAACCCACCTCACACTTCAGCGATGCCCATGCGCGGAATCTCAGTTGATAACTAGCTTCACATCATCTTGTGGTCTGGAGAAGTGGGAGGCAGCGATTGGAATGGCAGGGAACGTGGTTCCTTTCACCTTGAAGGGCCTTTTGTGTCACATGGAAGAAAATTGGAAGTGGGGAGGCCATGGGGAGCCACCAAAGGCTTCAGAGCCAGCTACGGTGTGCAGAGATAAATAATGAGCGTATCAAGGGTTTATTTCATTACGATGTGTTAGGAAACAGGTTCTGAAACAGCTCCCTCTGAACTTATTTACACCAGCAAAGCTACCTCTTGGGGTCTTTGTTTTGCAGAGGTCAGGGAGAACATTGGGCTGGCCCCCTCTGAGCTGTTGTGGCTGTTGCAAGAATCTGAGGCATGCTGGGTCATGTTGAAGGCTCTGCAGGAAATTCAGAACCACACCGGGTGGTCACAGACTCAGTCCCCGCTCCGCTGCTCACTGAGGAGTGGATCCTGGCACCTCAGTGCCTGCCTTTACATCAAGATGGCTCCCCCGCCCCAGAGTGAAGGAGGCACTGTGTATAAAACCAGGGGACTGGAGCTGGAGGCAGCAAGTGCTACTTAACATCAATCCCCATACCAAAGTGACAGCTGGAGGCAGGAAAACCCCACACACATCTAAGAAAATTCCTTTAGGAAAAAAAAAAAAGAGAAGAGACAGGAGCATTGGAGAGGAAGAAAGGAATTAGTGCTGTCAACAGTGGGTCAGTTTGTCTTAAAACCTTTCAAATTGTGGAAAGGACTGAGCAATGTATTTCCTGGGGCAGGAGGTGATAGGTGGAGGGGGCTGTGCACCCCTGGCTGCCTGTGCAGGCGGCCCAGTGCATCTGCTCATTGCGGGGAGCGTTTCGGAGGGGGTGCGCTGGTGCTGAGAAGCCCCATAGAGAGGTGAGCCAGTGGCCAGAGGCTGAGAGCAGCCAGGGTGAGGCTGGGGAAGCAGGGCCAGGAAGTGCCCAGAGAGGCAGGGACACCTGCGGCAGGCAGCGTGGGCGAGCCCTGGCCCATTAGGCCCCAGTGAAAGAAGCCAGACACAAAGACCACATAGAGTGCCATGTCCTTGATAGGAAATGTACAGAACAGGCAAAGGTAGAGGGGTGGAAAGTGGGTTAGTGCTTATCTAGGGCCGGGTGGGGGGTGCGGAGGATGGGAATGACTTCTAATAGGTACAGGGATTCTTTTTAGGATGATAAAAATGGCCCCAAATTGACTATAGTGGGGAGTGCACAACTCTGAATACACTAAAGATCACTGGATTGTAATTGAATGGTGTGTGAATCATATCTCAACAAAGCTGCTACACACACGCACACACAAAAGAGGTAGGAGATCCAAGATCCAAGAGAAATACAGACTCCATGGGCTTGCCTCAGAAACTCAGCAGGTTCAAGAGGAAAGCTCCAGAATGTTCTCCAGTGCATCCTGCTCATTGTCCAAGACCCAGAGAGGCTGAGTTCCCTGCTTCAGTCCTGCTGCCACTTGGGCCAAGCAACAGACTCAGCTGTATGCAGGCATTTTATGTTAAGTCAGCTGAGAAGCATGACATTCACAACACACTCCTACCCCATGTAGCTGCACTTTACATGCGATTTGTGTACATAGGGCCACAGGACTGCTAACTGGGAGAGATGATGTCTGAATTCCAGTTCAACTCTGTGGTTTTAAATCACTGAATCTCCTTAGAGTCAGGATTTTCAACATGGGTAGAGAGACCTCCCAGCACCCAGGCTAGGCTTTCTCCTGCTAACCTCCCTGGTGTGCAGAGTTGTCAGGGTCCCTCCAGGGCAGGTGGTAATGAAGCTGTAGGAAAGGCCTCTGGGCTTAGACCAAGGAGCCTGGCTGGGTAATTTTGAGCATGATAAGAAGACAGGATTTCAGAGATACCTGGGTTGAATCTGCTTTTAAACATGTGGGGACGTGAAGCCCAGGGGAGTGGGAAGGCTTTCCGGTGGTGCAGGATGCCACTTGAGTGGCTGAGAGGGAGTTAGGTCTCTGGGCTCTCTCTCCAGTGTCCCTTCCACAGCACCTGCAGCCTCCTAGGGCAAAGATGGGAGTAGGAAGGAAAGCAAGGGGCTGGCCATTCTGGGAGGGTTTGGGGCTCATGGTGCAATGGAAAATGGAGCTCTTGTTGAGGAAAGTACAGAGGACACAAGTCCAGGGGACCTGAGGGGGCAGCAGCATGTGACCTTGGGTCTGCTCTGGTAGAGCATGACACTGCTTCTAGATGGTTCTACTTAGCCTTACCCAAGCCTTAGAGAAGGAGGGTGAGGCGCTGTCACCAGTGGTCGTGGGCTTGAGTTGGTGGTCTGGGTTCTAGTTTTAGTTTTGTGTCTCTCTCACTGTGAAGTCCTGGGCCAGCTCTTTCTCAGCTCCGTCATGTGTAAAATGGGAATAGGCAGCAGACCCGCCTTTCTGAGAGGTGAGGATTTGTGAGCCTGTGTCTGAAATCTACTGTCTTGTGACAGTATTCTGCACTGTGGTGTGTGTGCCGCTGCTGCGCGCCTGGCACAGGAGAGCTTTCTAGCCTAGAAGGGGCAAGGCCCTGTGACTAAAGCCACCCTCCCCGCAGGGGAGGGCCAGCGTCTCCCAGGGTAGAGAACAGAAGTGCAACCTCCTGGAGAAGGATCGCTACCATTCATTCACCTGTCAGCCTCAGCGGGGCCCCATCAGGCCCCAGGGGGAGGAGCAAAGGCCACCAACATTATGCATCACTTAGTTCTCAGAATTCCTGGAGCCCTGATCGTTTCCAGTTCAAATTGTTCCCTCACCCCAGATGACAAGATAATTTCATTTATTCTGAGTTTCCCAAATCAATGAAAATATACAATTACTTTAATGGCAATTTCATTGATATAATGATCAGATAATCTTTACCAAAACCAAAACTAAAACAAAGGAGCAGGATTGGAAAAATACGTGAAGAACGAGGAGGAGGAGGAGGAGGAGAGAAGAAGAAACCATAACATTAAAACACAGAAGAAAACAGAAAATTTACTCAGTCTTGCTTTTTGGACACACTCTTAAAATTTCACTTACAGTGGTCAACAGCAAACACCTTTTTCATGGAAATATGACTGAGTGGAGCTGCAGGTATCATGAGCTATTCCCTCATAAGAATTTTTTTTTCATATTCTCTTTCCTTATTATTTCCCTAATTATGAAGATTGGGACAAAAAGAAACTGAAAAATATATCATCAGGTAGAAAATTTTCATTCCACACTGACTGACCAAACTTCTCCGAGTTCAAAGACTGAGGTTGGGACATCCTCAGTTATTTTAGACATTAGACTGGTGCTTCTGGTGCTTTCCACTTTATCTCTCAAAGTTCTGGGAGAACAAATATTTATGTATCATTCAGTCTTCATCATTTCCACAGCCATTATCCTTCCCATTCTTACTCTCTATTCTAAAAACTAGAACGCCAATAAGGCTCAGTGCTGTTAAGCAATGTGCCCGAGGTCATTTGGCCAGGACAGGCAGGGCCCTGGAGGGAGCCCCAGGTCTGGACAAGCCCAAATCCCATCCTCATTCCAAAGCTGCCCAGGGCAGGGGCTGCTGGAGGCCATATTTGCCCACAGTCTGATTTTGTTCAGAGCTGGCTGAGGGCCAGACCTCTGAGTTTACTGGAATGTTCTGAGAGTTATTGGGAGAAATGGAGCTTTGAACTTGCCTAATATAACACGGGCTGCTTCTCAGGGTCATAAACATGTTTCTGAACCTAATTAAAGAGCCTCATGAAAAGGGCGAGGGCAGGACTGAGACATGACGGTCGGTCTACAGACTCCCGTGGGCCAGGACGGGAGCTTGCTGTTCCCAGACTCAGGGAGGACCAGCCCTCGTGGGGGCCGAGAGTTAAGAGTTTTAGAAGGAAGAAAAGGCTCTTTTACAGTCCTGGCTGGGGACCCGGGCCGTACAGGGAGGGAATGCAGGAGGCGTAATTGGGGCTTGTAAAACATTTCCAGGCAAAATCACTTAATGTGTTTTGGAGAGTGAAAAGCCGCAGTGCACACGGTCCTTACATTCGGGCGTCCTCTGCAGTCAGTAGGCTGGACGGAGGGCTCAGGGGGGCCGACCAGAGCTGACTGCCGCGGATGGTGGTAGGTGGACTTGGCTCGGGGGCTCAGGACCCTGGAGCAGCAGACACTGGTTTTGGATTTTCGCTCGTCCCCTCACTGTGTAACCTTGGGCAGGTTATTTATCCTGCTGCACCTCAACATCCTCATGTGGAAAGTGGGGACAAAACTTTGCCCCCTTGTTGGTGTGTTGTAAGGGGTAAGAATCCAAAGTGTGCAGGACAACTCTGGGGCGCAGCCCTTCCTACTCTGCTGCTGGGAGTGGGCGTGGGCTGCTACCAGGTTAGAGCAGTGTCCTCTTTCCTCCGAAATGGGCCACCCCTGGGGAGAGTTGCTGGAGCCCTCATTAGGCCTCTGTGGATTCCTTCTTCCACTTTTCTCCTGGCTCCCTTTACCCGGTACTGGTTACTCTCGTCCATTTCCCAGTATCCCCCTGACCAATACAGATCGTGTTCTCATCTCAAAATTCCGACAGTGCCCCATCCCTCTTGGGATATTATAGTTCAAACTTCTGGCCCTCTAGACCCAATTTAACATGCCGAGCCATGTCCAGCCACGTCCCCCTGTGGTTGGATAGCATGCCAAATGCTTCCAGTTTCCCCTCCTTCTAGACAAATGGTAAATATTGCACTTCCTGGCTCCCCGGTGGTCAGCTGGGGCAAACAACTGGATTGGCCGGTGAATTGTGAGCAGCAGCAATGTGTGGGCTGGAGCTCTTTTTCCCTTTCCATACAACTGGAGCTATGGTTCAGACCAGGTGTTAACAAATGCTTCCTGTAAAGATGTTCAGCTTTGTGAGCGGCATAATCTCCATGTCAGTCTCGGCTCTGCTGTTGGCAGTGGGAAGGTAATGGTAGGTAATACACAATTGGAGAAGCAGGATTGCATTTCAATAAAATTTTATTTTAAAAAGGAGGCAGTTTGGATTTGGCTCACAGGCCACAGTGTTCAGGTCCCTATCCTGGACCATGCTGGCCAATGGAACTTTCTGCAGTGTTGGAAATGTTCCTAATATCTGTGCTGTCCAGTGGTCACCACTGGTCAGTCCTGTGTCTGCTGAGTAGTCTTATGTAGAGGCTAGCATATTGGGCAGGCAGTTTTAGACAGTGACTGTCCATCAGCCAGCTAGGGTCCTGGAAGGAAGACAACACAGAGAGTCACAGCCTAATTTATGTATCATGAGCCACTGAGATTTGGGGGACTTTTGGTCTTTGTCACTGTGGCATGGCATAGCCATTCCTGACCTTCATACCCTTCACTCCCACCTCCACACCCATCAAGCGTTCCCTGTACCTGCAGGCGCCAGGCTTTGCTCATGCTGTTCCCTCTTCTGGGACATACCCTCTATGTCCCTTGCACTGTCTCTTGTTTTGAGGGTAAATGCTACCTAATTGTTTAGAGTTCAGCTCAAATCTTACCATTTCTTGGTGGTTTTCTTTTCTTGTTTTGGTATCAGAGGTGCTTCACCACTGAGCCATATCCTCAGTCCTTTTTCACTTTTTTACTCAAGGTCTGGCTAAGTTTGTGAGATTGACTTTGAACTTGCCATCCTCCTGCCTCAACCTCCCACTGGGATTATAGGCGTGCGCCACCGTGCCCAGCTCTTGGTGGTTTCCCACTAATCCTCCATACCATTTTCCTACAACAAGAATCACCTGCATCTTCCTCAGGGACCTTTATGATTGTAGTCTAATGTAATTATTTTTTTTTCTTGTGTCTTCCACCAGATCGTGAGCTCTTGGAAGAGTCCTTATTGATCATACTTGGGTATCTCCTGGAGAACTTCAATAAGTGCTTGTTGAACTGATTGGATACTTCAGCCCCAGGCAGTGGGGCGTCTCACATAGCCTTCTCTGGCACTGGCTCCACTTTGGACCACTTCCCTACATCTTCTTGTTCTCCTGGCTAGGGCAGTGTACCCCAGGTTCTGAAATTCAGGCAATGAAGATGATGGAGGAAGAGGAAAAAGTAGAAAAGAGAGATACCTATTAGTTTTATCATATCGTGGTTTAAAGTATCAACTTGGTTATTTCTCAAAAATGGACTCCACTATAAAGAGCAATTATGACTGTAAACGTAGATCCCAGGGCTCTTGGCATTAGTGTACCCAAACTGGAATGTGTTTGGAAGACTATGTAGCTCAAGGGCTTATTCTTGAAATTTCTTCTCAGTGGGTATAGTTTTTCAAAAATATTATTTTCTTCTTTCAATAATTTTTGTTCTACCTAACAAGTAATTTTTTTTTGGTAAAATATGGGGATATCATCACCAACATTCTGTAGATGCATGCATCTCTTTGTGGTTACAAAATACTTTTTAACTATGTCACCTTGAGCTTCAAATCCCCGGGGGAAGAAGACAGAGGAATATTTACAGCATTTGGACCATGGAGAAACTATAGCACGGAGCAGGGGGATGATTTGCTTTCAAGCACAAGCAGGCTGGGACCCAAGTGGGTACTTGAATCAGAACCCCAAGCTCACAGGCCTGTGGTCTCGGTGCTCAGGCACATTCTCCCAGAAGAGCCTCATCTCCATGCCAGGAGATCAAGACAGACCATAGGGTCCTTGCCAAGTCTTGCAGTAGTCCTGACTTCCTATCCTTTCCTTCTTGAATAGCTTTAGTCAGAGAAATTTAGAGTAGGGGGTAGTTTTCTTGATTTCTTTTTTAAAAACAAGGCTCAGTTCATTAGCAGTCGGATACATAGAAATCATGAAACGATTTAAAGCCAGTTTGTGCATTTTTAAAAGTTCTCACAAGGGGAATAATGGACCTGAAATTCCTTTAGTACCAGAAAGGAAATGTTTTATAAAATATCTGCCCATTAAAAGGACATTTTTACTTTTAATTTTTGTTCTCTCTGAGATACCACAGAAGGTTGCTGCAGATTCTTTCCGAGCAGTGAGGGACTAAACTGTGGTGATGGGACGATGCCTGTGGCTGCCTCCCCGCTGGCTTGCTGTCCTCTGTCCCTCAGACCCAGCCTTGGTGCTCTGCTCCCCACCAAGAGGAAGAAGAAATGGACAGCTGCATCATCACACAGGATGGGCTGTGGCAGCATCTCATTTTGGGAACCAATGAATTCAAGATGGTAGAAATAGCAAAATATTGAATTTCTTTCAGTTTTAAGATGATTAATTTTCTCATGGGTAATTGGCCTCCTGAAAAATCTTTTATGACAACACAGTGAAAATCAGTCTACGAAAGATGGAAGAAACCCCTACTTAAATAATAAACAAACAAGACTGTTAGATATGGGTGGAGTTAGGTAAAACATACACTTGTTCATTAAAATTGGTGTAATATTAACTGGAGGAGTGTGTGATTAAATATACTTCATGTGCCTGATAAGTATGTATGTTTTAAGAGAAATTTTAAGACTTATACCCATAAAGATATTTATGAAAATGTTTCCAGAAAGAGCAAAAAGCTGGAAATGATTGAAATGAGTTATAACAGGAGGACTGGTTACTAAGTTGAAATGTAGTTATTAAAAATAATAATGGGAGTCTATTCAGACCTTAGTCTTCAGACTAAAACTGTTAATGACAGAGGTGTATGCAATAGAATTATTGGAGCATATGCTGTGATTGAACTTATAAAACATACTGTCTTGCTGGGTGAAGTGGTGCATACCTCTAGTCCTGGTGGCTCCGGAGGCTGAGGCAGGGGAATCATGAGTTCAAAGCCAGCCTTAGCAACTTGGTGAGGCCCTAAACAACTTAGTGAGACCCTGTCTCTAAATAAAATATAAAAAGGAACTGAGGATGTGGCTCAGTGGTTAAGCGCCCATGTGTTCAATTCCTAGTACCAGGAAAAAAAAAAAAATTGTCTCCATGTGAACCAGGATGAGAAAAAGAAAATAGCATGTTGGAATGGAGGCAGGGGGGCAAAAAAATACATATGTGTTTATTTGCATTTCCTGAAGTTATTTTATCAGTGTATAAAAGTAAGAAACCACTTTTGTTATGTATATTGTGATCTTTGAATGAAATAATTTGAATATAAAATATGTTCCATCTGTGTCTTAGGATTTATTAAAATAAATTGATAGCCAAAAAAAGTGATAAAGATTCTTATACATTATATAAAGAACACAGAATAATAACAGGGAAATATATGCCTGGTACCTTAATGTATCAGATCTGAGTATTTGCTTCCTGTTTCAAAAAGATGTAGAACATTACAGACACGATTAAAGCCCCTCGGGTCCAAAAAAAATTTTGAAATTTTTGTTTAACGTCTTAATTGTTTCTGCTTACACTATATTTTAATATTAGTCCTTTTCAGAAGGCAGAATCAATGGGTTTGGGTTTCTCAGCTTAGATTAGGGCTTTGTATGTACATGGCTCAGTATGCATATACTGAATTTCTCAGTGTAGACACTGGGGCTGGGACCTTAAGTTATCTGATCCTTGGTTTCCTTAAGTATGAAACCAGGGGGAAGGGATCCAGCCTATCTCAGAAGATAAGCACAAAATGAATGGTATCTTAGAGGTTACCATAAGAAGAATTCCACAGGAGAGTTGGCCAGGCAACCAGGGGAAAAGGTTTGCAGGCATAAAGAACAGCTGGAAGGAAAGCCCAGAGGCGTGGCCTAGGGAAAAGGGCAATAGTTTCCTATAGCGGGGATCTCAGCTCGCAGGACAGTGGGAGGAAGAGGTCACCTGGCTCAACGGCTTCCCGAAGCTCTGCTCTCCAGTGTGGGTCCAGCAGCAGCAGCCTTTCCCGTGTTCTCACGTCTTCTTGCTCCTTTCTCTGCCTTTCAAGACCAACTGTGTTCTTCAGTGGAGACTCCACGGAGCCTACTGTGGCTGTGTTGTCCCTACCTGCCTCGCCCAGACAGATGGCCCTCTGATTTACACATCTTCCCCCGCACCTAGCCTGGAGGCAGCACCTCAGTCCATGATTGTTCCATAGTCAACGGGGAGGTGGGAGGAGGGCAAAGGCTCTTGCAGGCACCAATCCTCAGATATCTCACAGAAGTAGGCATGCTCCTTGATCCCACGGGAAGGAGGAGTACTTTAAGTACTGTCTTCAGAAATGGTCCACACAATCAATCATTGGAACACATTCAAAAAAGGAAAGAAGGGAGGATGAAGGAGACTGTGGAGGACATCCAGCAGAATCCTCTGGGTGGAGGCATCCCCTCCTCAGTTCAGCCCAGCTAGACTTGCCCTGCCCCGCCTTCTGCCCCCCACATGTTGCATCTTTCCTGAAACTTTGGGACCCAATCCTGATCATGTCTCTCTGTGGAATGTTCAGGCTCTGGGATTCAGAAAAACCAAAAATTAATGGAAGTTGTCCTATTGCAGATGCCAACCAGAGATTGTCCACTGGGTAAGATCCTGGTCAGAGCCCAGGTTTCAAAATCAGAGAAATCCTCATGTCAATAGGAACTGGATAGAGAATAGAGAATCCTGAAGTTCACATCTGGTGGCTATCAACTGTGGCATAACCAACCAAACTTATTTACCTGAAATAGTATGAATCTTGATTTTTGCTCATAAATTGATAATCTGGGTAGTGCTCAATGCAGGCAGTCCTAACGGACACTGCTTTAGATTTCTGGGGTCTTACCCAAAGGGTCAGCCTCATAGTCCCATTCTAGATTTTATGTTAGGCTGAAGTCTCTTTCTTCCTTTTTAAAAATATTTATTTTTTAGATATAGGTGAACACAATATCTTTATTTTATTTTATTTTTATGTGGTGCTGAGGATCGAACCCAGTGCCTCATGCATGCTAGGTGAGCGCTCTACCTGTGAGCCACAACCCCAGCCCCTGAAGTCTCTTTCTTAATTTGAGAATTGCTTGCCATCTGGGAAGACTTGGGAATGAAGAACACTTTGATATTTCAATCTAGCAAGTTCTGGTTTCTTGAACTCATTTCTCCTTTTGCATTTTATCATAGCTAGTGAGAAAAGTCAGGTGGCACTTTCAATATTGTGCCTGGAAATCTTCTAAGCTAGATCATCAAGATTACTAGGTACCTTCCTCTGTTTGGTGTTACTTTAGGCTACAGTGTTGCCAAACTTTCTGCCACTATAAAACAAAGATTCCCTTTACTTTGAGATTCCTGTAACATTCCATGGATGTTATAAGATTCTCATAACATTTTTGGGGGGGCGGGGGGGGAATACCAAGAATTGAACCCAGAGACCCTTAACCACTGAATCACATCCCCTTGTCCATTTTTAAAAATGTAGTTTATTTTAAGATAGGGCCTCACTAAGTTGTTTAGGGTCTTGCAATCTGTTGCTGAGGCTGGCTTTGAACTTTTGATCCGCCTGCCTCAGTTTCCAAGCTCCTACAGCACTTTCTGTATGCTCTCATTGGTAGACTTCTCAAGTCCCTCAAGGCTTTTGCTAACATTCTCTTTGAGGTCCTTTAGGCTGCCTGGTCCCAAAGCCAATGTCATTCATTTTAGAATTTTATGACAGTAACTGACCTCTGGGTACAAGTACTTATTGAGGTTATCCATTGCTGCATAGCAATCTACCCCAAAACTTGTCTTAAGACAACAGTTACCAATTTTACTTTTCTGGACAGTCTCAGCAGAGTCAGCTGATTTCTGTGACATGTGGCATCAACTGGTGGCTTGGCTGGGCAGGAGAATCCACCTCAAAAGGGTTCACTTCCATGCTGGCATTTTGAGGTTGATGGTTGCTTCCTCTCTCTAGGGGCCTCTCAATGGGACAGACTGGACTTTCTCACTGGAGATTGGGTTTCAAGAATAAGCACCCGGAGGACTCACCCGGAAGCCGCCAGTTTCCATTGGCCAGGCAGTCACAGAGTACGAACGAACGTTCCAAAGTCACATCTTAAGAGGAACATGTGGGATGGAATGTATTGCTAGAATCAACTTTGAACAATACAATCTGCCACAGAATTCTTGTTCTTAGAAGTTTGGATTATAGTTTGTAGTCACTGGGGGGCTATAACTATCAATTCCCAACAGGATCATTGTGTTTTGTGCTTCCTGAATGTGTTTGTGACCCAGAAATGAAGCTGACTGCACCCAGTGTTGGTTTCAGAAGGTGCATCTGGCAGCAGAGCTGATTGACCGCAGTGTGTGTGTGTGTGTGTGTGTATACACCTTCCATTCATCACTTTGTCCTGTGTCCCTCAGCTGCTCAGTTCCTGTCCCTGTTTGTCTGTCTCACCCCAACGCCCCCAGTTTTCTCTGTCACTCACTCTTCCTCTGCCAGAGGCAGGTGCAGCTAGGAGTTGACACACACTCTGGAGCTCGACTGCTTGGTTAACTCTCAGCTCTGCAGTTCGCTAGGTGAGTGCGGCTCTTGGCAATTTCCTTAGGTCCTTCCCTGAATTCAGTCTTCCTATTACAGGATGGGAAGAACCGCATGTCAGTGTCCTTTCAAAATTCATATTCTGAACCCTAATTCCTAAGATAATGGCATTAAGAGGTGGGGTCTTTGGCAAGTGATTTGGTCCTTTGGAATCTGCCCTCTTGTTTGGGATTAGTGCTCTTATAAAAAAGGCCTGAGAGAACTTTTTGCCTCTTCTGCCACGTGAGGATACATAGAAAGTTCCATCTAGGCAGAATGGGGCCCTCATCAGACACTGAGTCTTCCGGGTCCTTGATCTTGAACTTCCTAGCTTCCAGACCATGAGCAATTTCTGTTGTTTATCCAGTCTAAGGGATTTTGTTATAGCAGCCCAAGTGCACTAGGGCAGCACCGTCTAGGGGGTGTCACGAGGATGGGTTGAGTTGGTATAGTCAGACCAGGACTGGGTCTTAACTTTGATTATCATTCTAGTCCATCTTTGTATTTTGGTCACTATTTCTGCCCCACCCCATTCTACCTAGGCTATGACATCTCTTATGGAGGATGCCCTATATTTTAAAATTCTTCTTATTTAAAATAAGAGTGGATTTTGAGAAAATCATAGTCTCTTACATTTGTTCAGCATTGTTACTCATAAGACAATCTCACAACCATTCCCACATTTTCTATTGATAACTCTCTATGGTAGGCAGAGTCCTAAAATAGCCCCAAATACCTGTCTGTGCCTTGCAGAGTCCTGGGACTCTGACTACGATGGATTTTAATCCCATGCTTAGGTTAAATCAGAAGGCACAGTTGAAAGGGAGATTGTTATGGTTTGGATATGAGGGGTCCCCCAAACTCTTCTGTGTTAGGCAGGAATGTTCAGGGGTGTAGTGAGGAGATCGTGAGGCCTGTAACCTAATCAGTCCAGCCTGGTTGGAACAGCCTGGGTGGTAACTGTAGGCAGGCGAGTGTGGCTGAAGGAGGTACATCACTGGGTCCTGCCTGGGAAGGGTGCATCCTCTGTGAGGCCTCTTCCTCTCTCTCTGCTTCCTGACCCTGCCATGAGCTGAGCAGCTGTCTCCTGCTGGGCCCTTTCCCTATGATGGGCTACCTCACCTTGGTCCTAGAGCAATGAGTTTAGCCATCTACGGATTGAGACTGAGATACTGTAGCCCCAAATAAACTTTTCTTCCTGTAAGTTGTTCTTGTTGGATATTTTGGTTACCATAATACAAAACCCAACTAAAACAGAAGTTATCTGGGTAGCACTGACTTATCCCATGAGCTCTTTAAATTTGGGTCTGGAGGTCAGTAATAGGGTGGACTTGAGATCTGAGGTCTGGGAGGGATTTGACCTGAGGGAGCGGAGCCATTGCTGGCTTTGAGGATGGGGGAGATGCCGTGGCAGGGAATGCAAGTCTGGAGGAGCTGAGTGGAGCCCCGGCTGTTGGAGTCTCAGCCCTGAGGAAGTGCACTGTGAGCTTACGGTGGACCCTGAGCTCCAGGTGAGTTTGCAGCCAGCTGGACCTTGATTTTGGCCTGGTGAGAAGCTGGGAAGAGACCCCGCTGTGCTGTGTCTGGACTCCCCTTCTGCATGACAGTCAAATGGCAACCGCACCTAGCTTCAAGCTGCTGGATTTGGGGCAGTTTTTACCCATCACTAGATGACTGTACTCACTTCCTCCGGCTGCCCCGACAAATGATCACAAACTCGGTGTCTTTAAACCACAGAGGTCTATTCTTTCATGGCCCTAGAGGCCAGAAGTCTGAAATTAAAATGTTCTCTCTCCCGGGTGTTCCTCGTCTTCACGTGGCTTTCTCCTCCTCCTGTATCTGTGGCTCCTCTTCTGTCTTTTTATAAGAACATCGATTATTGGATTTAGAGACTGCCTGGATAATCCAGGTGATGGACTCATCTCAAGAGCCTTAATTTAATTACCTCAATAAAACCTCTGTTGTCAAATAAGATCACTTTCACAGGATCTGAGTATCAGGACGTGAACAAATCTTTTTTTTTTTTTTTTTCTGGTACTAGGTCTTGAATCCAGGGGCACTTAACCATTGGGCTACATCTCCAGCCCTTTTTTGTATTTTATTTAGACAGGATCTCATGGAGTTGCTTAGGGCCTCACTAAGTTGCTGAGGCTGGCTTTGAACTTTCGATCCTCCTACATCAGCCTCTGAGCCACTGGAATTATAGGTGTGCACCACTATGCCTGGACGGAAAGGTCTTTTTGAAAACACCATCCAATCACCAATCTATTGCAATAACTAATACTGAGATAGCTCTTCTTATCACCTTTTTTTTTTCTTTTTTAAACAAAGAGGAGATTGCAGAGTGAACAGGCTTGTTTTCAAATTCAAGTGCAGTGGATTCTCATTGTTCCACAGATGTCTGTCTCTCTCACAGCATTTAGCACAAGGAGGGGCAGAGGCTAATTCTGAATAAATACTTGTCGATTAATTGAAATTCCAAATTAGTCCAGAGTGAAGTTGTGTTCAGGAAGAGATTCAGTGTTGAGGGGAAAATTATCACTTCTGCAAGTTCTTGGAGTCTGTGTAAAGAGGCCTAAGTTGATGAATATTACCATTCTTGATTAAAATGATGAAGGGTCCTTATGAAACAAGAGGCTGGGAAGCTTTCCAAAGAGACACTTTCCCAAAGGACCAGTGATAAGAAATAGAAGTGTAGTTGGCTTAATGTAGTTTGGAAGGAAACTGACCTGGGATGGAGTCCAGCCAGTGGCCCTGAGTAAGTCATTGAACTTTTGTGCCCTCCCCTGCTCTGTGCATACCACAGGCCACCAGTGTTTTAAAGACAGACTAAGATGATGGTAGTAATAATGGCCTTCGAGGTGGCAAATTCTGTTCCACTCATAGTCATTTATGCCTCACAACCACCTATGAGGTAGATATTAATATTATTCCCATTTTACAGATGGAGAAACTGAAATAGTGGTAAGGTCAAAGGTCAACAGCTACCAAGTGACCTGGGGCAGTCAGGATTTGAACTCAGATGTGTGGTTCCAGAAATCACCTTCTTTTTTTTTTTTTTTTTTGATATTTAAAATTTTTTTTAGTTATAGGCGAGCATATCTTTATTATTTTTTAAATTTTTATGTGGTGCTGAGGATCGAACCCAGTGCCTCATGCATGCTAGG
This sequence comes from Callospermophilus lateralis, assembly GCF_048772815.1. Lineage (NCBI taxonomy): Eukaryota > Metazoa > Chordata > Mammalia > Rodentia > Sciuridae > Callospermophilus > Callospermophilus lateralis. Next base: position 10,859,383 of record NC_135318.1, read on the forward strand.
CGAGCGTTCTACCACTGAGCCCCAGCCCCAGCCCAGAAGTCACCTTCTTCACCATTACACTGTTATCTTTAAGGTAAGAGGATCCCAGCAAGTGATATAGAACAAGCATTTAAGATAAGAATTGTGTTTTATGTAATTGGTGATGCTGAAAATTGTCCAGGCAAGGTGTTGGGTTTCCCCTCAGCAAGGCCAAGAGGGATGGCAGGAGACTGACAAGAAATGAAGTGGGTCCCTCCTCTGGCCCTCACAGCCTCCAAGGTGGGCAAGGCAAGGTAACCAGCAGGTGACTACCACACAGCTTCACCTGCTGCTGGCCAGGTGAAGAGTCTGGTGGAGGAGATGCTGCTACAGCATCAGGGGAGGAGAATCCTGGGAAAGGTGGTCCAGTAGCACTGGGGCACAGTACAGTTGTTGGACACTCAGACACAGAAGTATCCAGCGGGGTAAGCAGACCATTTCGTTCTTTCCTTGCAGCTTGATAAAGATTGTTCTTTTCTTTCCTGCCATTCTGGATGGGGAGTGATGAACAGTAAGGCTACGGGTCTGGAGGTGAGGCTAGGGTTCTAGAGGTTAGGGCAGAGAGGGGTCGACGATGGTGGGAGGGATGCAGGTGGGGAATCCAGCTTCTTCATAATCTCCATCTTTCCCCCAACCCCTCAAGTAAACATATCATAAAAATGTGGGCAATGCTTCAAGACAAGTCTTTTAGTGACACTCTTTCCTCTATCCCCATCAAATTATGATTTCTAATATGTCCTCTGCAGAAAATCGAATGACGCTACCATTGGGTGAGCTGTTGGAGTATCAAGGCTGAGTCCATATCAGTGGGCTGGGATTTCTTCCTGGAGCCACAGGGGTACCTGGGAGATGAAGGTCTTGAATACAGGAGAAGGTCTAATACAGGGGAATGGGTTGGGTGGGGATGATGGGCTTCCAGGTGGGGATCTTGAAACAGAGAGCTCAGACCAGGTGGCAGTGAGTGCAGGAAGAAGCAGAGAGTGGGGAGGGACAATAAATGTCCTGCATGAGGAACTTGAACACGGGTTAACTTAGGAAAAGCAGATGTGGTGTGCAGAAGGGTCAGGCCCAGGGCTGAGAGCACGGGCACACCACACTCCCGAGGAATGGGAGAGAAGACCAAGCCCAGTGAAGGTGAATGTCATTCCTGAGCACACTGGGCACACCTCTCTGCCATCAACAGTGGTTACCCTGTTCTGTCTTCCCATGAGACACACCCAATTACTCTTCTGAGGGTTTTGCACACATACCTTAATCCTCTCCTTAACTCCAAGTTGGGGATCGTCAATGGCATCTTACACAGAGCAGTTAGGTGTGGCTAAGGCAGGTCCCCGTGCAATTGGTGATGCTGGATTTGAATCCTGCCTGTCGAATTCAAAGCTCTTATTCTCCTTAGCCCAAGGAGCACTATAGAATGAGCTGGAAGTTTGTACTTTGAGGCCTTTGAGGTGTTGGCTTTGAAAATCTATGATATTCTTGGCAATGTGAGGTTGGGTTTTTAAAAGAAAAAAAATATACACACACATTTTCAAATATTTAATTGAATTTCTTAGGATCTGAGCAAAGGATCGAGTTGTTTCTTTAAAAACGAAGCCATCCTTTAAAGGCTGTGTCACTATAGTCTTCCCTCTTGAAGGCTTTCAATCTCAAATTCAAAGTAAAATGATAACAATAAACTCTGACTTTCTAGAAATCAATTGCAATTGCCTCTTTGTTACTTTAATTGAGACACTTCACAATTATTCAGGTATTTTCATTTTAAATGAGCTTGTCCTCCTTCTCTCACACACTATTCTGATTCTTCTTTTGAGAAGAAAAATAGATCCTCAACAGTATTTTGGCTCAAATCAAAGCAAGCCCAAGAATGAAGGGTTGGGACTGGTGGCCCTTCTGAGATGTATGTCCTTCTGCTGGGACCCAAGCTTGGGGTGCCAGGAGGGGGTGCCAGAAACTGAACCCAGGGAGCCCAGGGTCCCCTGGCTTTGTCTCTTTATTTCTTAGTCACTGGTCTTTTCTCTTGACAATTCTGCATTCAGATGTGGGTATGCTGGACTATTTCTTGCCTGACGAAAATACAGCCTGTATAAGCAGAATTCTTTGCCTTGGGGCATCTGGCAGCCATGGTGGGCCAGGGCGTGTGTCACTATTGTGGGTACTGAGGGGACATTCTCTCACTCCACCGATACTTTCTGGATGTAATTTGCCCCAGGCCCTCTTCTCTGTGCTCAGGAAGGACCAGGCATGAACAGCTCTGGCCAACTCTCTGCCACCTGGAGCACGTACTCTAGATGAGCAGAGAAATCCATCGAGTTTACTTATAGCTCTCATCCCTGAGTCAACTGCCACGTGGATCGTCACAGGGTACAGCTGCAGTATAGCGCTCCTGGGGGTGGGGAGAGTGTGAGTTGGGAGAGGCCTCCTCTGGGCCAGCCATGGCCCCATCTCACCCTCACTGCAGCAAAAGGCAGAACGTCTTGTCTTGCCATTGTAAGGCGCTCCCGAAACTCCTTCTCCTCCCATCCTCCAGGACTTCCTGCGCAGGTGGCCCTGACAGTTTTCCTAGCCTTTTTCTCTGCTTCCAGGGCTAGTCCTTGGGTCCCACTATGCACTTCCTTCTTTAGGAAAGGGAACACTGCCTTCCAGGACCCCTAACAGGGAAGGGCCTGTAAACCTGCAGGTGTGAGCACTCTCCTGCTTCCTTCTCCTGTCTGGCCTGTGTCCCACCTCGGGCTGCAGTCCCCAGCAGCTCTGGTGTCAGCAGGGGATCATTGGTGACATAGAGAGGAGACAGAGACTTTGTTGGCACAGCATATTGGAATGCTGCCAAGAGATGGCCCCTTTTAGCAGGAGAAACACGGGTTCTTGAAGCCACTTCACATGGAAGCCTGGCAGAGAGGCTTCTCCATTTCCCACTCCCACCCTGAGTGCCCTGGGGGGGCTGGGTGGCCCAGACAGACAGCCTGACCAAGAGCCGGAGGCACAGGGCTTAGGACCTCTTGGGGAAGGACAAGTGTGTCTGGTAGAGACTGAGGACAAATCTGTTGTGGTAGGGTTGATGGAGTCACCAAGCCATCAGCCCATGCTTCCTGTCTGGCCTGGTGGCTGCATCCTCCGGCCTCACCCGCCACCCTCTGAGCGGGGGGCTGCCCAGGGCTAACAGGCAAGATGCTCTGAGCCAGGCTCTGACAAGAAGGCCTCGTGTTGGCAGCTAAGGTTTTCTATAACAGCTTCCATAGCAACCAAGGGGATCTGGAGAAGCAGCTGGGAACTCCTGGTTGCTTAGCAAATGCGTGCTGTTGGCGAGGTGGCAGCCACTCTGCACCTGCCTGCACTATGAGAGGAGGCTGGGGCAGGCACGGCCTGGCTCACGGGGGGCTCTGGCTCTGCAGCCGGCCTCCCCCTCCTTCCACAACTCTGGCTCTACCTCCCAGGGGGAGGGGACCCCAGTGAATATTCCATCCTGTGAGTTCAAGATGGAACAGCAGCCTCTTTGTCCCACCTTGGACTGAGGCGTGAGCCTGGGTATGTGGGGAGGGTCTGGGGACTGAGGGAGTGCTTGTGTGGTGGGGAGGGGTGGTGCCAGGTTGCCTGGTCTCAGGTGCTGCTGCTTGTGATCTGGATCCCACCCTTGTGGAGTAAGAGCTTCAGGCTGACCTTGGGAATCCAGGAACCTCACTCTCATGATGCCCCATGACATCAGGGCGTGTCAGATGTGGGGAAAGCTGGGTGGGTGGCAATGGAGCCAGCTGGCAACCAGTCAGGAAGGAACCACTGAACCAGTAGCTCTTGCCAGTGCTCTCCTCTCCTCCTCCTCCTCCTCCTCTTTCTCCTCCTGATCCCAGTATTTAATGTGCCATGCACTTGGTGGGTGACCTTGGCAGGTCATGAAGCCTCTGTCAGCCTCAGTTTCCTAAATTGCTAGTGTCTGCCCTGGCGCTGGCTTCCTTCCTCCTCCAGCAATCATTCTTATCCCCCAGCCTCTCCAAGGAGAAGGGTCTGGGAGGTCATGCTGGGAGGGCAGCAGGCAGCAGGAGAGAGGCCAGAGCAGACAAGTTGCCTCATTCACTGGTCAGCCTCCACAGCCCAGTGTCCCACACTGAAGAGTCCCCGATGCTTGACATTCACCTCCCTTGAGGTTCCCTTGAGGCAGGAACCAGGTGGACTCTGCCTCATTAGTGCCAGTCCCTACTGGCAAGGGAGAGAGCAAGGGCTCTCTCCTCTCGGCCGCCTCTCAGAGCCAGGTGAGGTGGGCTGCTGTGATTCTCAGGAAAGTCATTCATTCAAACCACCGTGGGGGCCCGGGAGTAGTTAGTCACGTGAAGCTGTGACCTGTTCCTGTGTGACCTGTTCCAGATCTTGGGATGTAAATGAGGAAAAGCACACACGTGACTTAATAAAACCCAGTGTTAGCCTAAAGGGTATCCTTCATGTGCTAGCACTGCCCCCTGCTCGCTGGCCACCGTGGTGACAGAATGGCTTCCTGAGCTTCAGTTTCCCTGCATATAAAATTGAGATCATGGAGCCTCTTCTGCGGCTTATTAGGAGGATTCGGCAGTACTGCCATGTTGAGCCTGTAGAAACTCCCTGACAGCTATGACCTTCTGCTTCATGAAGGGCAGCCACTAGTATAAATCTGGAACCTGATTTACAGCCACATCCCCACCTGACCCTGACCTGTGCTTTGCTCTAGGAAAGTGGTCCTGAACTGGTGTGGTCCATCACGGATGCCAGGGAAGCCAGCAGCCTGAATTTTGATGATGGCCTTTCTGTCCTCCAAAATATTGCCTCCTGAAGCCCAGAGTTTCAGGTCCTCTGATCCCCCCTTCTGCTTCACTTTCACCCCCTGCCTTGAGGGCACTGGCTCTACCACGGTGTGAGTGGAGCTGTCCCAGGCCACCCAGGGGAGCTGGACTGGACCCCCGGCTCTTGTTTCTGACTGTAGGGTTCTTCTTACTCAGTAGCACCCCCTCTGCGGAGGAGTTTCACAATCCTTTGGAGTTACTTATGTCCCAGTCCTCCATCTTTCTTTTCTTTTTTTTTTCTTTCTTTCTTCTTCTTCTTTTTTTTTTTTTTTTTTTTGGTGCCAGGGATTGGTTGAGTGGTGCTTAACCACTGAGCCACATCCCCAGCCATTTTAAATATTTTATTAGAGACAGCGTCTCACTGAGTTGCTTTAGAACCTCGCGAAGTTGCTGAGTCTGGCTTTGAACTCGGGATCCTCCTGCCTCAGCCTCCCAAGCCTCTGGGATTATAGGCGTGTGCCACCGTGCCTGGCCCAGCCCTCCATCTTTTGTTCTACAGACTTTCCCTGCATGGTGACTGTGAGCTGGGCAAACCTCCCCACTCTCCAGTGCTGGGTAAGGAAAACAAGCCAGAAAAGAAAGCCAGTGTGTGGCCCTGGGGCCCAGGGGGAGCTCACAAGTGGTGGAGTTAGAGCTGCGTGCTTCTGTCAAGGGCTCCAAAAAGACTCAGGCTCATGAAAAGACACGGAGGAAACCTAATGCATGTGACCAGGTGGAAGAAGTCAATCCGAGAAGCCTAGTTTTATGATTCTAACTCTACGGTGGTCTGGAAGAGACAAACTACAGAGACAATAAGATCAGTGGTTGCGGGGTCCAGGGGAAGGGAGGGGAGGATGAATAGGCAGAGCGCGAGGACTTTTAGGCCAGTGGAACTCTTTGGTGTGAAACTCTGGCAGTGGATTTGTGTCCTTATACGTTTTGCACAAACCCACAGAAAGTAACACCAACAGGGAGCCTCATGAAAACTGGGGGCTTTGTGAGAGGCTCATGGCATAGGGCCACTGTTTGTGGGGATAGGATGTATGTGGGACCTCCCTTTATTTTTCTTTCAATTTTGCTGGGAAACTAAAAAAAATAAAAATAAAAAATAAAAAATAAAAAAGCCTTTATGTTTTTTGAAAAAGCCTATAGAAAAAAGACCTGGGGTTTCTCAACCCATAGCTCAGATGACCGTACTGATGGGCCCAGGACCCTGAGGAGGGGCAGCCCTGGGCAGCCTTGGAGAGCTGGGAGTCCCTACCCTGGACATCTCAGGACGATCAGAGGCCAGCCATATGGCAAGATCTCTGCTGTGGATCCCATATTACTTTCTTTTACTACTAAAAAAACTAAAAACCAAAACCCCCGAACCAACACTGGGAGTAAATTTGCTGGCTGTGAAATTTCAGAAGGCTGGGAGGCATTTCCTTGAACACAAAATCATGACGTGGCCCCTGACCTGCCCAGCATGGCACACGGTTGGCATCAGGGGCCTGGTTGTACCTCAGCAGAAAATGCGTTCAGCTCGCCAAAGCCTGGTCAGCACTGCCTAGAAAGACCACAGGGGGCTTCACAGAGGAGGTGACCTTGAAGAACCAGGAGGCCTGGATCTGGGCTGGACATGGGGGAGTGAGGGGGCCAGTTGGGTGGAAGGCAGGGGACAGGCAGAAGGGCAAGTCAGAGGCCCCTAACCCAAACGACAGCTGGGTTTGAAACTTGCTGCAAGGGGTAAGTGATCACATGACAGAGCCCTGAGGCCATGCCCGGTACTGCGGATGCTGAGGATGCTGAGGATGCTGCCTCGCAGGAGACGGAAGCTGTGGCAAGTTTATAATTCACTTTCCACCCAGAGAGGCCAGCCTTTGTGGCCATCTAGATGGATTTCAACTCCCATCAGCCACCCCTGGCATGAGAAGGTCCTTACAAATCTCAGGAGACTGGACTTGGAGGGTCCCTCACCAAGGTCTGGGCAGCTTCTTGAGGCTACGGTGGCTCTGCTGGTCCCTCACCCCCATTCTCAGGTGCCTTTAATTTCCACTCCCAGCAGCTCCAGACCTTTGGGACTGCATCTGGGATCCAGCCCCGGGCTCAGGGGCCCTCTCCCTGCAGGACACTGACAGAAACATCTGCACAGGCCAGAGAGCAAGACCTCTTGTTGCCACTAGTCACCCTTCTCCGCGTGGCTTCTCTTCAAAATGATAACTGTTGTTTTTCAAGGAAGACTCCATGGCCCATGGAGCGGTGGACACTTGGGCAGGCCTGAGTCATTAGCCCTGGTGTCCCAGGAGGCTCCAGCACATCAGCCACAGGCGATGACAGCCCTGGTCCTAGTGTCCCAGCCTCTGGGCCTGCAGAAGCGTGTGTGTGTGTGTGTGTGTGTGTGTGTGTGTGTGTGTGTGTGAGTGATTTGTGGGCCTCTGTTATATACAGACAGAGGCTCTTGTCTGGCCTTCACCCTGCCTGGGCCTCCTCAGGACTGATCAAGTTCAAGCCTTGGAGTGGGTGTGGGAAGAATCCATTCCTTTCTTCCATGGAGAGCCCCCAGACCAGAGCCCCCTGACCGTTAGCCACTACAGATACAGGGCCCATGGTTTATAAGCTTTGCCAGAGCCTGCAAAAAATGTTTGAAGCCTAAAAAATGTATTTGCTTCAAAATAGATAAATAAAACATGAAATTTTAAAAATTTAAAACAGGTTTAATTGGAAGTCTTCATGATATCAATATTCAGCAACAACTCAACTGAGGTAGAATTATAAACTTAGTCTCAGGGAAGCCTGGTGATCTATAGATTTTCCCTTATTGTGCAATAAATCAAGCGGTTTCTTTTGAAAGGGTGGTTTTCAAGGTAAGAGTGAATGGGCCTGTAAAACACTTAAAATGACCTCAGAGTTCGCCAAGACCCGGGCACGGGTCACTGACTTCTGCTTTGTGCTCTGAATGTAAACGGGTTTGCTCTGCTGCGGTCCCCGCTGTCATTGCGGCTGAAATTATCATAAAACCATTTCCAAATACGCTGCAGTCAGCATCACAGAATGCGCCAGTGTCCTCCAACCTCGGCCTCGATGCTCTCACCTGTACCTGCGACTTCCAGAATCATAGCCCAGCAGCCACTGCTGCTCCTCCTGCTGCCGGTCCTGGTACCATCACTAACTGCTGTTGCCAAAACACCGTTGGAGCTTGGATTCTGTCTTTTGCTCATGTGTGAACGATGCTTCCTACCAATGAACTCACTTGACCTTGCTCACACTCTGTGAGGCGGCACAGCAAGGCTGATGGGGGCCATCTGGGACACACGCCATTTAGCACGTGCTGCCTCCCAGGGAGACGTGGAGGGGGTGTTCAGGCTGTCTTTAAGGCTCAGCCCCATCTCCCTGACCAGAACCGGGTCCTGTTTCTCACCCTAACTGCAGGGGAATGTGGGGATATAGGGGAGCACTCAGCGCTGTGGAGAGATCCATTCTCTCTGCAGCAGTCAGGCATGGCCAGGGTGTGAACCTCTAGAAAGACCAAAAGCCCAGTGCCCTCGGCAAGGTGCAGCAAAGGTGGAGCACAAATTATGGGCTCCTGGGGGGCTGCCCTGCTTTGGCTTGGCTTCCTGGTACTCTCTGTGCTTCTGCCACTCCTGTTTACTTGAGCAAGGCCCTTAGGCAGGTATTGGAGTTCCTGTTAGGAGGGAGACAGCTGCTCAGACACAGGAAGTGCCTGTCGGAAGTCACTCAGTGGGCGGCTCTGCAATCATCACCGGAGCCCCTCTGACCACTCTCCTCAGCAAGGACTTAAGGCAACAGCTGTGGCCCATCAGTCTCCCCTCTGCAGAGCCCCAATTTTTCCAGGTGTTAGGTGGGCATGTACATAAAGGTAAGTTCATCTTCCTGCACTACCTAGAAGACTAATGTCTAGGAACCAATGCTATTTCTCTATTAATTTTTTAAAATAAAGGAATAGGCATATGATAAAATTCAGCAAACAATTATGGCAGCTCTGCTGGGGCTAGGTTTACTAAAAGGGTTTTTCACTCCTAAAAGGAAACACAAGGAAGTTTCAGGATCTACTGCAGCCAACTTGTGACCAAGAGGGGACAAGTCTGAAAATAAAAATTTGTCAGAGAAGATGGCAGAATGAAAAAACAAAGCAAAAGTTCACGATAAAGTCATTAAGTTGCTGAATTAACTCATCCTGGAATTGTCAAACCTCGGGACTTATTATGCAACATAAATTTAGTTTCATTTTTTACTTTTAGTTTTGTAAATTTTTTTTTATTACTTGAGCCACATTTAGTTGTGTGTTTTGCCTGCAGCCGAGAACAATCAAAATGATTCAGTGACAAATATTCCCCTTATTCTGGGTCTTTGCCCAAGTTATTTCCATCAACAAAAATGGCAATATTTTCTTATCCATCTGGTGAACTTGTCCCTAAAAATCAGCCCAGATGTTGCTTCCCATAGGAGCCCTTGGCTGAACCCTATCATCCAACGGGCTTAACGTTTCTCTCTGTGCTATCTCGAGTCCATATTAGCTATTGTTACTCCGGGCCTGTCACTTGCTCGTCACCTCCCTCTCTCCACCACTACCTGTCAGAAGTGGGGTTTTATTCCTCTCTGTTTCTACAGCCCTTAGACCAGAGCCTTGCACAGAACAGACCTCAAGAAGGAAGTTTTGAATGGAATTGAGTCCAGGCACAAGCCTGAGAGGTCCGTGAACTATGAAGCAGGACACGATGCAAGGTGGCATTGGGTTGATGAGTTGAGGCACTGAAGTGCCGATTGCTTTTTAATGCGCTTCATTCAATTAAACAGATACTCAGCTGTTGACGTACCTCTCTGTGCCGCCAAAGGAAAACCAATGTGTCCTGACAATATCCTTCTCCCCTTCCAAAAGCGACTTTGAGGACAAGATCACAGCCGTGCTGTTTCCCATCTCCCCAGATGGCAGTGAGAGTGGACCTGGAGGGGACCCCTGGGCCGCCTGCACTAAGTCCAGCTCTGCATTTGCTGGGTGGGGCGCGTCCTCATGCTCTTCATCATCTGTACGGTGGCAGAACCCTTTGCCAATCCCCTCGAGGCTCCTGAGAGGCCAAGGCGAGGACAGTCTCTCTGTCCATTGTCACAGGCTGGGAATGCATCCTCGGTGGAACTCCCAGCACCCCCCAGGGCTGCTCCCAGGCCCGTCTGCTCCAGCAGCGTTGATGCTTTGGCGGGGCTGTGTGCACCCCCACCCCTGGAACTAATTCCCAGCTGTAGGAACTGACTGGAGCGCGGGCACCGAGCTCCCCCAGGCAACGGAGCAGTCAGTGCCCGCAGGATGACACCTCCTCCCTCGGGCTCCTGCACTCGGACCACCACCCACCTGCCGGCTCACCCCAGGGTTAGAAGTGGACAACAGAGGGGCAGCCCCTGTGCCCCAGCGCCCACTGAAATCATTCAAACTGTTATCAGAAGCTCAGTCCTTGTCCCCAATGCCAATCTAATAACGAGGATGAGGTTTTGAGAAAAAGGGAAAAGAAGGTTTGTTGCTTTGCTAGCAGAAGAGAAGCACAGGGGACTCCTGTCCCGGAGGCTGTGATTCTGCCATCAGGGAGAACCAGGGGCATTTACAGAGGTGATTCAGAGAAAAATGAGATTAGGGAGGAGAGATCAGCAGGGAGGAGGAGGTTGGGGAAAAAAAATGTAGTTTAAAGCCACCAGGATATAGTCAAAGCATCAAGTGAAGCCCTGTTGTAGCCCTGCATGCTCCATGCTCCTTCTCTTGGGAAATATAACAAACTACCCCTTCAATGGCCATCATCTTTTTATCTGTTGCCCACATCTTACTTGAATAATAAAAAATCTACACTTAAAAACAGCCTTTAAACCAGGAAGCTAGTGAGTGTGGGGGTTGGTGAGGAGTCTCTTCTTCGGGAACTGGCCCAAAGAGACACTAGCAAGGAGCGTGCGGGGTGCTGGCCCCTGCAGCAGCCCAGTCAGCAGAGAGGCAGGACCAAATCGACAGTGTCCCTTGTTCTGATGGCCTCCTAGACTGGTTGATAATCTTGCAGGACTGGGAAGGAAGGGAGTTCTGGGTGGGAATGTGATACTTTCAAATGCATGAATCAGTACATCGGATGTGCCCTGGAGAGCAGGTTACAATCCCCTTGACATTTGACCAGAGGTCTTAGGAATGAAGGGACGTGGCACCAGAATTTCTAAGCGGATCTTCATGCTGAGAGCCAAAGGCTGTGCCTTGGACTCACACTTCCCTGGGAGTATGGACTTGGGGGGTCGTGAAAGCCCCTCTTAAAGGAAAGGAGAGTATTGGAGTCCTTTCCAGCCCCAGCAAGAGGCTGGTGGCTGCTCCTTTTCCTGAGTGGCAGGTTCTCCAGGGAGGAGGCCTGAATTGGCCTGAGGTTAACGCTCAGCGGAGGCTCGGGGGCCTCTGCTCCAGGGGATGAAGGAGCAGTGGATGGGGGCAGTGGGAAAGGCTGGCAGGGGCTTCTGGTCTCTGGGGTTCTTGGCTCTCAAGGGAACTTGAATTTGGCCTGCTCTCCTGCCCCTTGGTGGGGGCCTTTCTGGATCCTGGAAGCGGAGGTGGAGCTATTTGGCAAAAGTTTAAGCACGAGCCTCCTAAACAAAGGCTGCCACTGAGTCATCTGCTCCTGGACCTTTGTTGTTAGTGTCAACCTGAATGATGATTTGGAGTCAAGGTTCAGGAACTGAGCTCATCTGGGCCTCGGGAATCCCAAGCCAAATTTAAAAGCATCTATTGCTTCTTAAAGTGGCTTATCCTGGTTCCGAAGGGTCCCCTCCAGATGCCAGCCTTTGGAGGCTTGCAGGACTGGCCTTCCACCCGACAACTGTTTCTGTGGCACTGGACTCGGGGCTCCCTGATCTTCGGCCCAGCACCCTGGCCGTGCCCCCTGCCCTCAGAGATGGCCAAAGCCCTTCTGGAGCCTGCGCCAGGGATGAGCACCAGGCTCGGTCCCAGTTTCAAAGTGCATCCTTGGAGGGGAATAAACATGTTCTAATCAAAACAAAACACTTCCAAATGGGAGTTTCCTGTTGGGACTTCCTGGCAGCTCCCACGGCAGTTGTGATGACGGAAACACTCACTGCGTTTCTTCTTCTCGAGGGTGTGGAGGGCCTATGACAAGACGGCCTTAATTTCCTCTTTCTGAAGTTGTCAGAGGGGGCAGCCTGAAGTCAGCTGGTCAAACCCTGTGCCGGTACCCGTCAGGGGCCACTGACAACTGTCTGCTGTCTTGGTCTGGGGGCTCCTAGAATAACGTGGAAGAGGAAGGCCGAGAGTCATCCGACATGCCCTTCCTCGTCACACACCACTGGCCACCAAGTCTGGTCCCTCTCAGTTATGGACCCAGATCAGCCGTTGCTATGACTGCCTGAAAAATTCTACCAGCGTCTTAACCGGCTTCGTTATCTTGCTTCCCCCGCAATGCGTCTCCCACACAGATGTCAGGGCCCTCCGACCATGGCCTGGCCCTGCTCAGAATCTTTCCAGGACTCTCCATTGACCTTACAGGTGAAGCTGGATCCCCTCAGCTCAGCAAGCAGTACCCTGCCTGCCTCTGCATCTCAGCCCCTGCTTCCCACCTGCGCACCAGCTCCCAAACTGGGCCCAGTTTCCCACTCAGTGTCTCCCTGAATAGGCCCCGTACCTACTTGCTGGTTGGTCTACGAGGGCTGCTGTAACACAGCACCATCAATGCAGTGGCTTGGACGACAGAGATCCTCATGTGGAACTGCTAGAGGCTACACGTCGGAGGTCAAGATGGGCAGGGCCACACTCCCTCTGAAGGCTTCAGGGAACCTTCCAGGCCTTTCCCCTAACTTCTGGTGGTTGCTGGCCTGGCTGGTTTCTCATCTGCAGAGGCCCTCCCCTCATCTCTGCCTGTGTCCCCACTGGGCTTCTTTTCTGGGAAGGTGTCTGTGTACAAACTTACCCTGTTCTGTACAGACACCAGACCTGCTGGCTTAGGGCCCACTCCAGTGATCTCATTTTGATTAGATTCTCTTTATAAAGATCCTATCTCCAAAAAACGTCATATTCTGAGGTCTTAGAGGTTAGAACCTCAACATTGGAAGGGGACACAACCTTCACACTTTCCATTTATGACCTCTCCCCTGACCTCTTGCTGCCCTGTGAAGAATTGGCCTCCTCCTCTTTTGTATATTCCAGATCCCCCCAGGACAAGACCTAGACCTTGGCTTTTAGCCTGTTATGTTTCTCTTACTTATTAGAGATGAGCACCTTGTTAGGGCAGGAAGGGTTCTTTATTTCTCTGAAATTCCAGGGCTCAGAACAATTCCAGGTATACAATAGGTGCTCAGTATTTGTTTGTGGATCAGGAGAACACAGTGCATAGGTTCCCAGTGAAGATGCAGGTTGGCTAACAGTTCTCCCACCCGAATCCCCTCTACGTCTCCCCTGCTCCGATTTGTCTCTGTCGCTTCTGCCTGGTCTCCCATTAATTTTCCAAATTCACACTGAGAAATCTGCATGAATACAAAGCTGATTATGTCATTCCCCAGAGTCAATGGAAATAGTCAATATTTGTTTACTGGATAAATTAATGGCTAAACAAACAAATTTTGTACACACACACACACACACACACACACACTCACACACACACAGAATTGGCTCACATGATTATGGAGGCCAAGAAGTTCTACCATCTGTCCTTTGCAAGCTAGAGAGCTAGGAAAACTGGCGATGTAATTTAGTTTGGGACTGAGAGAATGAGAACTGGTGATGGGGGACACAGGAGGTAGGAAGGCACTGGTGTAAGTACCACAGTCCAAAGGCCTGAGAACCAGAAACTGACACCTGAAGGCAAGGGAAGATGGTGTTCCACTTCAAGAAGAGGGAACATTTGCCTTTCCTCTGCCTTCTTGATCTGTCCAGGTCCTCAATGGGCTGGACAGTGCCCACCACACTGGTTAGGGATCTTCTTTATTCATTTACTAATTTTAACGTCAAACTCTTCTGGAACTGCCTTTTTTTTTTTTTTTAAAGCCTAGTAAAGTTGACACGTAAAATTAACCCTTATAATGTCATTGATAAAGAGTGTGCTTACAGGCAGAGGCTGTCTTCAAGTAAGTTGATAACTAAGCATAACTAAGCAATCAAAACAGAACATGGCCCCAGTAGATTCTAGCAATAAATGACCAGTGTGATGATAAGGTACGGATTAGACATATACTATATATATAATAGGCATAACTTTCACATGTCATATGTGACCTTTCCCCCCGGCATTACTCCTGGTAGTGTGTTATGTGACGTGGTAAGAGAGAGACTCTCAGGTGGGCCTAATCTAAATCACACTAGCCCTCCAGAGCCAAGTGTTTCCTCTGGCTGTAAACAGAAGTCAGGGAGATCCAGGGCATGAGGAAGACTTAACATGGCCTCACTGAAACCTTAAGCCAATTCCAGAAAGGAGCTTCTAGAAGCTAAGAGAAGCCAGCAAGGAAATGAAGATATCATTCCCACAGCTGCAAGAAGCAGCCAACAACCTGAGTGAGCCTGGAGGGAGATTTCCCAGCCCCTAAGTAAGCCCAGCTGGCTGGAACCTTGACACTGGCTGGTACCTTGACGCTGGCCTGTGAGACTTCAAGCAAACAACCAGTGGAGCCCACCTGGACTGTGGACCCCCGTGAGATAATAAATGGGTGTTGTTTTAAGCTGCCAAGATTTTGAATTGTTATGCATCAAGAAAATGGATACAAAGTATGATAACAGCCTAAAAATTAATACAAAAACTAGAAGAAAAGACCAACATGGTAACAGTAGTTGTTTTTCCTGCTAATTCATTCTTTAATGTACTGAGTGCTTCAACAATGCTTATGTGCTACTCTTGCAATGAGCAAGAAATTTGTCTCCATCTTCTTTTTCTTAGAAGATCTAGGCTTCTGAGGACGGAGGCTGCTTGCTCTTTATAGCTGGGTCCGTAGATATTTGAGTAAACAAATTCAACAAGTCAACGTGGGTTTGCATTTTTAGGCTTGATTTCACAGCAACAGTACTGTAAAAGTGCAGCGCTTCTATGTCTGATGGTAGCTGTGGAAGCAGGGACTCCCTGTGCCTGAGGTATGGTGACTTGGTCTGAGACCCGACGACGCCAAGTCCTGGAGCCTGCCAGTTCCAACCAGGTCTGCTTAGCCTCCGCCTTTTCTACCAGACCTCGTGCTCCCCTTGCTCCCATTGTGTTCATCTTCTCACATCCTGGAGGCTTCTTCCCTAATGAGGGACGGGATCCCATCCGAATCACCTTCCTGGAAATAAGCCGGGCAGGGAATGCCCAGGGATCCTGCCCAGTGACCCCTTCTGTTTCCTGACTGACTTCTTAGATCAGAGAGGCCCCCAGTGCTGCCCTCACCTTCACTTTCTGCGTAAGAGCATTTCTGACACCACTGTGTCCACCCTGCAGTCAGGAGCTGGGGAACCAAAGGAACAGTCTTTGTTTTGGGGACCCGGTGAGGCCACTAAGTGCATCTTTGTTTCTCAGTTCCCCTCCCTGCCTCTGCTCCACAGGCACAGGACACGTTTTGGGTCTGGGAATCCCTGTGTAGTCCTCAGTTAGCTGAGCCCTCCAGAGGCCCAAGTCTCCCCGGGTGTCCTCACAACAATGGAGTAGCCCGCTGTGTGAGCAGGGCGCTGGGGCCCAGAGGCCTTGCGCAGTGTGCAGAGGGGCAAGCACCCCTCCCTGACTCACCACAACTCTATGCCTGTGTTTATAACAGAGTTTAAACAATCCCTGTGCCGTCGACAACCCCCGCAACAGGGCAGCTGCACGGCCCCTCCTTCCTGAGCTGACATCCCTGTTTAGAGAGGGACATCCTGGCTTTTCTTCTTCCTCTCTCTCCTTTAAAGTCTGATTTGAAAACAGCATAATGCTCTCCCAACCCAGGGCCAAAGCAGGCCTTTTATCAAGAGAGGCCCTGCAAGAAACATTTGGAGAGTCCACTTCCTGTCCAGAGAGGAAGTGGCTAGGTCTTGACCTCGGACATACTCTCATTTCCAATCATTTTCCAGCCTGGAATGCAATGATTCAGTTTCCATTTATAAAGTGAAATTAGTGCCTGTTGAATACTCTGCATGGGGGAGAGGATAGGAAGGAGGAAATGAGAGCCCCTTCCAAACAATTCTCCCTGTTTGGCTTGGAGCTGGCTTTGCTGGGGAAGGATTTCCTTATGGCCAAGGTGTTAGCAGCTTCTCTCAGGAAGGCCCTGCTTCGTTCTCTTCTGCAGTTAAAACACTGCTGCAGCGGCCACGTGACTCGGTGGAGGCTCGGCTATAATTGAATCTCGTGTTTCTATAGCACTTTATGCTTTTCAAAGAACTGTCACACATATTATTTCAGCAGATCCTCAAAGCACCTCTGGGAGCGAAGCAGGCAAGGCGTCATTGTCCTCATTTAACTCTCTGTGAAGAAAAGTGTGTTAATTCTGAGAGCTTCTGTGGGAATGGGGCCTTCTTTTGTGGTGGGGGAGACGGTGGCACAGCCAGGACGAGGAGTCAGGATACCTGGTTCTGGTCTTTGTGGGGTCTCAGTCTGCACGTGTGACTTTGTGTTAATCACCTGTGAGACAGAAGGAGGGGACAGAGTCCTTGGGTGTGTGCAGGTGGGACGAATGGTTCCTGAACTCTAGATTCCTTAGAAGCCAGGTAACAGGGCCACAAGGACACACTCATGCCTAAGGCTCAATGACTAAGGGACTGATGGCCAAACAAACTCCTCAGGGGAAGTGGGGTGCACAGAGGCAGGCCAATGGAAAGTAGAACTCTGAAGTTAGGGGTCAGGAGAGGCCACTGCTGTGCCTTTGGAGACCTAGGATGAGAAAGGTGGCATATGTAAGGGTTCTGGGGACAGCCAGATACTGAGGTGGCCAGATACTGAGAAAGGGGCTCAGGTGTGAAAAAGCATGAAGAGACCACTGAGGAGGGCCAGCTGCAAGCCCTCTTGAGGGGCTGGGCAATGGAGGAGGAAGAGGAAGGATTTGAAGAGGTAAGTCACCCTGTCCCACTGAGGCCCAATGTGTCACCACTCATCAGCGATAGATTGGGGGGTTGGAGAGATTTTGCCAGTCCTCAAAGTCTCTCCCCAGACCTGCCAAGAGCTGTGCTTCTCATGTGTGCGTTTAACTTCCTGGAGAAGGTTGGTATTCCTTTGTGGTCTTGCATCATGCACTCGCTATCTTCAGAAGGGTTGGCCCAGCAGGAGGGGGTGCTATGGGCTTTGGGTGTATTAGTCAGGGTTTCCCAGAGAATCAGAAGCAGTAGGTACATGGCTATATTAGTTTTTTTTTTTTTTTTTTTTTTAGGAGAAAATATGCCCATATTTTCATCCAGCTTCTGCAGGATTCTGGATAAGGATCTTTGTTCCTGGCTTTAACCTGTGTCCTTGGGTTCCCTTCCATCTGTTCCATTTTGAGTTCTTGGGTTGGAACTGATGGTGCCTTTATTCCTTATGCAAGATCAGTCTTGCTAAATTCAGAAGAAATTATTAACTGCTTATCAAGTACTATTAAATTTATTTTCTAAAATTTCAAGAAAATGCCTGCAACAAGTGTTTCCTGAGCTCTGTGATAGATGGTGGGGATTGAGAGAGAAATTGGACACTGGACGCACTCTAGAGAGATAACACAGTTCACTTGTGGAGACAGAGTAATAAGCACTACAGTACCATTGGCCATGACAAGGAGTCCAGGTCATCACCCACAAAGGGATGAACTTGGGGAGGCACCAGGAAGAATAAGTGCCCACACTGAAAGCTGAGCACAAGGTTAGAGGTGGGTTATAAGGGAGGAAAGCCATTGCAGTCCCATCTATCAGCTCATGCAGAACCTCAGTGGTAGAGAAGAGCACAGAGAATTCTAGACATTCTCCGTAGCTCAATACAGAATTTGACATGAAAGAAACTGGTGGGAAATGACATTTGCAGTGGAGTGGAGGGGCAGATCATGGCAAAGCTTGCCCTTTCTCCTGCAGACACGTTGATAGTTTAGGATCCCGACTTTTGGAAGTATGTGGAGGATGCACTGGGGGAGAACAGCGTTAAGGCATAAAGCTCTATATGCAGTGTGGCGATCCTGTGGGTGATAGGTGACACACGTCAGTGGGAACAAAGGGGACCAGCGTTCATCATACTAAGAACACATGGTGGGCAGGTTGCAGGTGCCCCAGAACCTGATCGACTGTGATGGAGTGAGAGGAAAGGAGGAGTGCAGGACACCTTGTAGGTTTTGGTCTGGGTTATTGGAAGGAAGGTAGGATCATTCTCCAAAGATAGGAAATCCAGGGGGAGCAGTAGGATTGGGCTGGGGAAGAGAATGTACCCTTTGAATATCTATGTTCAATATTCAGCTTCCTGTGACCCCTCCCCCAGTGCTTTTGAAAGGAGAATTCATCCTGACTGAGCGCATCTACTATAGAATTTCTCTATAATATGTACATGGTCCATACCAATAGTGCCCACCCTATATGCCCCATTTACCCACCCATTGGCCTGTCCTACACATACTTTACAAAAGGACCTTCTCACACTGAAGTTATCCTCAGCTCATCTCTATCACAATATCATCATTATCTCAGCAGCATCTCGTGCTTGCTCCTTGTACAGCCACCTGAGTGACTTAGAGGACAATGAGAGTGTGCAGCGTGTATCGCTTACATGTGTAGCCGGATTGTAAGGATTGATAGGCTTTAGCAGGGAGCCCTAAAGAATAGGCTGGGAAGAAAGGTAGGAAGAAAGGTTGAAAAGGTGTGAAGGTGACTTACCAGAAAGATTCTGAAATACCTGTATTCTCTCCTGCCTACTCAAGGGAGTTGGGACAGACAGCTTCAGGTAGTCTGGTCACAATAACTGACAGTTTCCTGGCACATGTGTTGGCATTTTCTGGCAGAAAACATCTCACCAGTCTTGCCTTTACCATGTCCTTGGTTTAGGGTTTACCTATAATTACAAGATCTGACCATATTTATTGATTGTCTTATCTCTAATTTTGTGATTAGAATGGAACATTTCCTGATTTACTAGAAAGGGCCAGATAAATTTTTATGAATTCATGGAAAGTTTGAAAGACAGATGTACTCTCCATTCTTCCTAAACAACTGGAAAATAAATAACTCTGCTTATATGTCTTCTGCAACTGGTTGCCATTTTCAGGAAGATCCTTCAAGGAGATACTGTGGCTCTAAATTGAGTGTGAGTTTCATCCCTTCTCATATGTGAGCCTCAGTGTGTTCATTAGACTCTGTGATATGACTACATTATAATTTGTTCTTCAATATTCATAGTGATGTATATTTCTTCTCTTGGGGCCAAATTGTTTTGAACATATTTTAAATGTCCTGAGGTACAGTTTGTGAGTTTTGCCTTTGACTATTGGTATAACTGGAATGAGACTTCTGGTCCATAGAGTATATCCATCTTCAACATTAGTAGATCATGGCAAATTATTCTCCAAACTAACATGAATTTGCAGTGGTATAAATGAGTTCTCCTTGCTCCATATCTCCAACACTTGACATTGTTAGACCTTTTAATTCTTGCCAGATAGACTGATGTGAAGTGCTGATACTGGTCTCTTTCCTCTGATCTCTTCACAAATTATCTCCACAACGTAATAACCTGAAAGAGGGGGAGACACACTCTCTGTACTGTACAGATAACATATTTTTTTTGGTACCGGGAGTTGAACTCAGGGGCTCTCAACCACTCAGCCACATTCCCAGTCCTATTTTGTATTTTTAATTTAGAGACAGGGTCTCACTGAGTTGCTTAGTGCCTCGATAAGTTGCTGAGGCTGGTGTTGAACTTGCTTTCCTCCTGCCTAAGTCTCCAGAGCCGCTGGGATCACAGGCGTGTGCTACCATGCCCAGCTCTACAGATACTTTTAATTGTTCATTTGTTTAACAAAATACTGAGTGGCTCTTCTGGGCCAGCCACACATGGGTTCAACCTCAAGCTTCCTAAAAGTAGCAGCATCTGATGGCCATTCAACGGCTTCTGCTGCCCAGATCCTTCTCCCTTCCTGACAACAACCTGTTTCCACTGGGGAGTTGCCTTTCCCTGAGTGTGTGAAAGTCCAGGTAAAATCCTATGAGTGCTGTGAGCCAGCTCTTTTCCGTTCTGCTCCAATACAGATGGGGACACTGAACCAGGTGCTGTCTCCCAGGCCTTCAAATCCTGTGGCTCCAGAGTGAGTGGGTGCAGGTGAAAACGGGGCTGTCGCAGATCCTGATGGGTAACTCTGGGCTAGGCCAGCCCTCTCCACACTGCCTCCCGGGGAGGGAGCTTCTGTGTGTCCTGACTTCCTGAGTCTGGAAGTTTCCCTGGCTCATCCCCAAGTCTCCTGTGTTTATGTGAAGCTCCTGAATTCATCCTTCTAATAAAGTCTCTTTAGTTTAAGTTACCTTGAGTTGGTTTCTCGAGGCAGGAACCTTACAAGGGTGGGGTGCAGTTCCTCCGTGTGGATTGGCAAGAAGGAATGAGGGGCCAGAATGAAGGGGCTTTCGTTCCCTCTGGCTCTTAAATCATCCTGGGCATTGGGAGGCTCTTCTCCTGCCATTTTCCCCAGGGGTGGGATTACCTGGGCCGGTCAACAGTTCACCAGAGGTCCACCTCCCCGTGCATGGAGCCCCGTGGAATTCTTCCCTACCTGGGCTGTGCAAGAAACGATCCGTCATAAGGAGGGAACCAAGCCCGGCCATCATGGCTGCAGGCTCTTCCCAGGCTCAAGGTCAGCGTTTCAGGGCATGAACTTCCAGCTGGTGAAGGTGTCACCCTTCCATGAATTCTTGCTAGTGACTAAGTAAATCAAGAGATGTTTTTTCAAGTTCAAATAGTATTTTTCTGGAATTTCCAAGGGCAAACCTTTAGGATCTAAGATCACCCCATAGGCCTGTAGCCCAGAGGAAGCCCCTCATTCTCTGTGCTCAAGCTGCAGCACTTTACTGTCCTCCATCCTGTCACTGTCTGCCTTCTAGCCTGACTGGGAGCTCCCTGAGGGTAGGGAAGCAGTTGTTTCCATCTCTCTCCCCAGTGCCAACCTCAGGGCCTGGCCCAGAGATTTTCAGTTGAATAAATGTGTGCTGTTCCCTGATCACACGACACTGAGGATAGGATTGGACCTGGAGGTGTCTTATCTACAAAGGAGGTGTGAGTTAGGACGGCTGGGCCCCCAGAACATTTGGCTGGACAGACGTATGCCCAGTCTCCCTGGAAGCCAGCTCTGAACTGGGTGCTAGGGAGACAGGATCTAAAAATCCTCGACCTGGAGGAGCTCATGGTCTAAAAGTTTTGATGGTGTCAGACCTGCCAGGGAGGCAACAAGGATAGATTTTCAGAGATCAATGCTTCTTTTTACAGGACAGGAAACTGAGCTTAGAGAGGGTAGTAAATAGCAAGACCAAGGCTCAAGGTCAGACATCGCTCATCCTAACCACTGTCTGAAGTCACTGATCCGTCAGTAATTCAAATGCCTATTGAGTGCCAATTCTGAGTCCAGCACTGTGAGGCACTGTGACGCTGGGACTGGGGCTTCAGGGGAGCCAGGTGCCTGCAGCCACTGCTCCTGTCATCTGGGAGCTGACAGCCCGGTGTACAGACAGACACGCAAGAGGACTTCCGGAGTGACCAAATCTAGGAGGACGTGAGGGTGTTGGAGGAAGGGGTGGCTCATATAGTCAGAGAGGTCTCTGCTTTCCTCCCTCTTTCGTTCCATTCCTCACCAAATATTCCGTGAGCCGACTGCATGCCAGGCATTTTCTGGTACTTTGCAGCTTATCAGTCTCCTCCTTCTGCACACGTCTCAGCTGAAAGCTAGAGAAATAAAAAATTTAGAGTAACAGAGGGAATTTGCATAAACAAGAGCAATTGATTCTGAAATGAAGAAGTTATCAGGACTCTTCAATAGGAATCTAATTGCTTGTCTTCACACCTTCTGTCACCAGCTGAATGTTCCAGATTATCATGCTCTTGTATTCCTGGAGTAGAGGGAACACAGTGTGGCTGCTGCTAAATTTGGTGTGTTTGGGAACAAAATCAAGACAACAGAGATACAGGGGATGCACGCTTGGTGCCATCTGCCTGAAGAACCCCAGTAGGGCAAGGGGCCGGAGGACCACCCCTCCCTGTCCTCCTGCGCCCGGTGCTTCCTGAACAAGACTCCTGGGCACCAGGACCCTCCGCAAAAGGTCTTGGGCATCTGTGGTGAGAACGACGGCCAGAAAGGCCTCGGACCACCCGGAGCCAGGTACCACCAGAGGCAGCTCAGAGGGGAGGGCGATGAGGCCCACCGTGGGGTAAAGGAGGGCAAAGGGAGTTTACGAGATGAGCAGGTAAGGGTCAAAGAGGGGCACATGGCGCCCAGAGGTGGAAACCTCACGGGCTGAAGCGATGGGACCTGGGAATGTTTGGGGGAGGGAGGGGCCACCATGGCTCCAGCTTAAGCTGCTCCACAGCTGCAGCTGGAGCCCCTGACTCAGATCCCTGGTCCCCTGAAACCTCCGTTCCACCTGCCACCCCAGATCTTGCCTCATACCCCAGGCCCATGGCCAGCCCTCCCTGCCAGCCCCTCTGCTCCCCTTCTCCCATTCTACCCCTCTCAGTGACTTGCTCCCTGCCTCCAGGAACCCACAGCCCAGCAGGGAAGACGAATGCGAAGATGGCTCTTGGGGACCCCAGGAGAGCTGAAGTGCAGAGATGGCTAGGAAGGCGCTAGGTGAGGAGGGGAGAGATTTCCCAGAGAGGGACTAGGTGCTGGGGCCAGGGCAAACCTGGGGCTGTTCACACATTGGGGGCCATTGCTGGGCGGGGCTAAAGGATATTGTGCTGTTATTTAAAAGAGGAGGTGGAGCCGGGGGGGAGGGGACCTTAAGAGGGAAGAGGAGTCAGAGAGCCTTTTCCACGCACCCTGCTGGGGTGGGCCTCCTGGTGGGGGGATTCTCATCTGTGAGGGGGACGCCAAGCTGACATGGAACAGGCCCTGGTTCACATGCAGAGCAAAGGCTGCCTCCATCAGAGGGGACAGGGTGGGGTGGGAAACAAGGTCTCATGGCGGGTGGAACCCTGTCTCTGGACTTTCCCACCCTTCTCCTGTGACTGCGGTTTGGTCTCTGCAGCAGGGTCTGGAGTCCCCTGGAGGTTTCCAAGCCAGGCCTGTCTACCTGGACGGAGGCCCTGATCTGTGCGGCCTACTCATGCCTGCTCACCCCCCTGCCACCCTCCCGCCAGCCTCACCGCCCCTGGATGCCCATCCTGCCTGGACAGAGTCAGGGCCCTCCTGCCAGGCCCATCCTGTTGCCCCCCGAGCTGCAGGAGACGGTCACACGTTTCTGCTGGGCGCACGTGTGTTTATGTCCTGCCCCAGACGGCCCCACACTCCTCCCAGGCCCTGCCAGCTTCCAGAACATTTATCAGGCCTCTGTATGTTTTTCTTGTGTGGGATTTAAAATGATTTCTTTAAACAAGGTCTAAACTGGGATTGATTTCCTCTCTTTATTTTGAGTGGTTTGTTTTGTAATATGGTTCTTTTAACAGTCTAAATTGTGGGAACTTGGGAGGAAAAAAAGGGAATTTTCTGACTTCATATAAATACAAATTACTTTATCTGCCTTTGAAGACTTCCATGTCTTTTCCTTGAAAAGGCTGGAGCGGAATTCTTTGGGGTCCCTTTCAGAACTGCTATGATGAGAAGGATACGCTCGCCTGGAGACTTCCATTCCAGGCTGAGAATGAAAAACAACCCCGGCCCTTCCACAGAGCCTCCTGCTTTTCTTTCAAAGCGCATTCATCTCCATTCATCTGATCTTCACCACATAAAATCCCTTTAATTTGATCTTCACAACAGCCTGAGAGCTGAGGAAGAACACAGCATCCCTCCCAGTGGAGCGAGTCAGGTGTGGGCCTGGCCTGCGAGTCACCCTGTCACTGCTGGGGAGGCTTCATCATCTGGGAATCGATTCAATAAACACTTCCAAGCAGTCACTGTGCCAGGCTCTGAGTGGGAGCAACCTCAAAATGAACTATTGGGCTTCTCCCTTCGCTGTTCGAGTCTCCCTGCCTCCGACCCCTTGCAGATCGTAGTTCCTTTCTTCTCTTGCTTGCCTCCAGGAACGGGGAGCTCACCACCTATTGGGGTAGCCCATTCTAACTGGGGATGGCTCACATAGTTGGGATCCTTCCTTATGCAGAGCTGAAACCCTCCCTCTGTATATGTCACCCACACTGGCCCCTGGGTGTTCCTGGTTCCTCATAGCGGTTAGGGGCACACCCCAACTATCCTGTCTTTTCTGGGGATGGGTCTTTGTCTGCATGTGGGCTGGGGCCTGCTCCTGAATGAGCTCCAGCTTGGTGTCAACCTTCCCTTCAGGACCCTCACGCAGGTGTGACCTGCCTTGCCCGCCCTGGAGAGGGACCTTCTCGTCCCTTCCTCTGTGTCTCCTAACTTGATCCACATGGCACCCAGTTGTCTTAGCCTACCTGTAGTCCCCCCTTCCAACCTCTGTGGACAGAAGCCTCCCCACCCCGCACACCTTCACCCGACTCTCAGCCTGGACGGAGGGGCAGAGTCAGGTGCAGTGCTGCTTCCCTGGACCCCGCCAGGTGAGGCCTGCACACCCTCACGGCCCTGTGTGTCCCAATAGACGGCACTCAAGGCTACGTTTCTCAGGGCTGTGCTTGGCCAGGCGTCAGACCACCCACCACCCGCTTCCTTGTCCAAGCAGGAGCACTCCGGGGGAGTCAGCGCTGGGGAGAGCCTCGGGTTCGTCAACTTACGACCCTTGCAGCCAAGCTATTTTCCAACTTGTCCCTAAGGAGAACGCGACCTACATCGTCAGATGTCTAGTGTGCGTACGGTTCATCCATCTACTGAATCTTATGGACTCCCAGGCCAGGGAGCCTGTTAAGAAAGAAACAAAATTAAAAATACCTTATTCTGGAAGCTCATCTGATAGTTCCTGGCACAGTCCTCTCCTGGCGGCTTCCCCAGGTGTTCCCCAATCCTCTGTGTACTTCTCTGTTCCAAATAGTGTGAGGCTGACAGTTTTGTGTCTGTGGCTACACGGGGTATACTGGAAAGGAGGTCACGGAAGAAATTAGAAAAAAGGATTGGAGTGGGCCAAAGACACAGGGCTGGTGCTGTTGACATCTGAACGCACATACCCTCTGTGTGTGTGTGCACTCGCTTTCTCTCTCTCTCTCTCTCTCTCCCTCTCTGTCTCATTTGTATAAGGGTAAACTGTGCAGTTGACAGGTCTTGGTTTTCAGGTTGTGTCTTTGATAGCATTAAACCTTTCTGTATAGGCAACCGTATAATTTACCTTTCAAACTGTGACTCTTGAGGGAAACGGGGTGGAGGGGGAGATGGAGAGAGCGAGCAAGCACACACTCTTAGTGATTATGCTGGGACACTCCAGGTAAGCCAGGGCTTCCCTGGACAAATCTGACTCCCCGTCATACCCAGCATTTCTTGCAGGCACTTGGGTCATTCCGGAGCAGACAGGGGTTGGGTTTCACGTTGGCTCCAGCATGGGGGCTGCACTGTTGGGGGTGTGGAGAATGGTAGCTGAGGGTACCGCCAAGGGGCACATGAGGCCCCTGGTCAAGGTGTGTGGATAAGGCACAGCCACCCCAGATAGCTTTGACGCCTTCGCAGTCAGCTCATGGAGAACATCCACGGACCCGCTTCTTCGTCCAGGGGCCTCTCCCTGGGAAGGCGCCTCTCTTTGAACTCCGACAGCTGTTTATTTTTGGATTGGAAACGAGAAACTCAGAATTCCCTGAAGTCTCAGGCTCAGATCTTTCTTTTCAGTGATATCTTGTGGAACTTATGGAATGGAAGTCTCGGAAATGCCCCCGGGGGGAGGACTCGACAGCTCATTTCATCCATCCCTCTCACGTTACCGACGGGCAAACCTGGGTTGAAAGAAGAGGGAGAGATTTAGTTAAGGTCGCCCTGTGTTTTTATTCCTGTGCGCGCACTTCAAGAACATTCCGTGTGTGGTATTTTGTAGGAGATGAGGCAATGCATGAGAATCACAGGCCCTTTTATTACGCACGGTCACTCACGGTTCCAAGAAGTCCTGAGGTCACGTGTGGACCTTCACAGCAGCTTTGGGGAGTCTGTCTCCATTGTCAAGTGCACAGCTGAGTTAAAGACCTTTCACTATGGAATTGGGGTGAGGACAGGAGGAGTCAACGCCTGCTGACCAGCAGAGTTGGAGATGGTTCCTGCAGCTTCACCGGCAACGTGGCCCTTTGGTGGCCCCGTGAAGATGCCCTAACAGCTCAGTTTGACATGTTCTTCTTCCTCCTCAGAGCTCCGTCCTCTGGGCAGCTCTCCCCAGCCAGGAACTCCAAGCGGGACCTCGGAGGCGGGTGGGCAGAGGGAGAATGGCCTCCCCAGGCTGGGTGTGAAACCTGGCTCTCCACCTCGAGCGACCTCACTTTTAACACGGGGACTGTCATAATTCCCTTCTAGGCAGTGGTGTTCTGTGACTCTTCTAGAGTCGCTGTGCCTGAGAGCATCTACTCCATATGCCCCACTCACAGCAGGGGCTCAGGAAGGTCATTCTTTCTGTCTCCCTAGTCCAGGGGATCTGGGCTGTGGCCGTGGCCCTGTGCACTGTAGGAAGGCTAGCAGCATCACTGGTCTCTGCTGCTGGGTGCTCTTAGTGTACAAACCCCAAGTCAAAAGATAAAACGGTGTCTGCAGACATTGCCAGGAGCCTCTGAGCAGCACCCCACTCCAGCTCCAGCTGAAAACCTCCACTGCCATAGCCCCTGAAGAGCCCAATGGCACCTGACCCCCCACTGCAGGGGAGGAGTGTGGAGTCTGAACCAGACTCGTGTGAGTTTAAATCCAGACTCTTCTAGTTGCAGTCATTCAACCTTGGGCAAGACCCTGGATCAGATGCAGCTTTCTTTTCTTATCTGTAAAATGGCCTAACGTCTGCTCTCCCTGCTGGTAGAGGGGATTTATATGATGGTGTCAGGCCCAGAGAAAATGTGGAGGACCAGGTTCATTCCATCCGCTCCCTTCCTTGACATGCTACTGGGGCTCCTCACATCAAACCTCAGGGGTCCTGTGGCCTTGCACAGATGGGACATTAGGAAGCTTGAGCCTGGAGTGCCAAATTGGAACTAGAGCCAAAATGTTTAGTCTTGATTATTTGTTCCAATTCTTGAAACATTGCTGTCATTTCTCAAGAACATACATTTCCACATGGTGTTCATTTGTTTAATGTACTTGGTGACTTTCCCCCAGCCACAGACATAATAGCTTTCCACTGTGGATCTTCTATCCGTTAGCAAATTGTGGTCCCCTTTGAAGTGCTTCATGCTCACACAAGCCGGGTCACACCTTCAGAATTTTGGAAAGGAAGTGAATCCCACAGAACAGAAGTGAGTTCCTTAAGGTTCTTCTGAAAGCCAGGGGCTCCCTTAGCTGGTGACCAAGTCCTCCTGGTGCCACAGGGCTCTATCTGGCTGTGGTGGTCGGTGTGGGGCAGCACGGTGGAGGAGAAGGGGAAGGTGCTGCGGGGTTGGGCAGGGCAGAGAGAGGACATGTTCATTTTCTGGGGCTTCTGTCACCATGAGCCATAGAACAAGGGGCTTAAACAACAAAAACTCATTTCTCAAAATTCTGGAAGCTGGAAGTCCAAGAGCAAAGTCCTGGCCGAGCTGGTCTTTCCGGAGCATCTCTCCTCCGTTTGTTGATGACACCTTCTTGCCATGCCTTCACATGGCCTTCCCACTGTCCATGTCCTTGTCATTGTCCAGATGTCCTCTTCTCAAAAGCACACCAGTCGTGTGGGATGAGGGCCACCCTAATGACCTCATTTCAACCTCATCCTCTCTTTAGAAGACCCCGTCTATGAACCAGTTACGTTCCAAGGCATTGGCGGGGGTGGTTCAGGACTTTGTAATTCAGCCCATAGCAAGAGGGAAGAGAGCATCTGGGTACAAGGGACACAGGGAAACAGGGGACACACTGGGGATGAGGAAGGCTGAGTGCAGAAGACCTGGTAGCCCCGGCTCCTCCATGTGGGATGCAATCCAAGATCCCAGTGGGTGCTGGATCTGCACACGGTACCAAACCCACATATCCTAGCTTTCTTCCTGAACACACGCACCTTGATAAGCCTGAGTTTATGAAATCAAGGTACGTATCTATACCTGATTTAAGGTGTTGTAAGAGATGAGCAGCAATCACCCAAAATAAAATAGAACGATTATTACAATATTCTGCAATAAAAGTTATTTAAATAAGTCAAGAATTATTCATTTCTGGAATGTTCCTTTTGGTAGTTTTGGACCACAGTTGACCCTGGGCCAGCTGTAGGGGACATCTGATAACCCCTACCATGGAGCCTGGGATGGAGTGTGGGAGGGCCCAGCAGGCTGCTGGGCTGTTCTTCCTTTGCCAACCTTTCTGGGGTCTTCCTCCTTCCCAGCCACTGGTCCCTTAGTTTTTTTTCTTCCCTTTGTCTGTGACTTTCTCTAGCTTGCAGCCTCTCTCTGGAACTTGCTCTCTATAAGAGAGCAGAAATCTTGGGGGAGTTGGAGTGGGAGGGAGGAAGGATTTGTTGCATGCAATTATTTTAGTAAGCTAGGCCAGGTTTTCACCCAAACCCACTGTAAATAAATGCTGTTTCATGAGCAAACAGGCCCCCTTCTCCCCAGCCTCAGCTCAGAAGCTGCATCCACGACACATGCTTCTCTGTCCCTTGCCTGCCTGATCCTTTTCCTTAGCTTGGTCTCTCAGTCTCTGTGCCTGATGTCTCACCCTGGCCTCTGCCATCCTGGGTGAAAAGGGAGGCAGGTGACTTCAGGCAAGTCTGCCCTCCCTGGCAGCAGACAAGGTGGAACCCATCATCTTGACACTGTCTGCTTATGTAAACAAGGAAACATTGAGGCCCAGAGAGGAGGCGTGACCGGCTCCAGCTCACACAGCTCAGAGTTAACACAGCGGCATGTGATCGCACACCTGCCCCCTGCCTGCCCCATGCAGGTTCCCTCCGCTCTGCCCTGTGCGGATTCCCTCTGCTCCCTGCCCTGGTTGTGGTTCACAAAGCAGGGCCTGTGGCTATGCCAGGCTGTGTGGGGCTACTAGGTTCTGCAGCTTGCACCGGCCTCTAGGGCCCAGAGTCGGTTGCCCAGACCCCCAGGTCAGAGTTCCCAGGACATCCCTGGGAAGGGAACAGACCTTGAAAGGCCCTTTACTTCTCAGTCATCAGAGCTTCTCAGAGAAGGGGAAGGAGCACGTCTAGCGAGTGAGGGCAGAGGCATCCTTGAGGGGAAGAGGTTGGCGCCGGCTCAAGGCCTGGTGAGCCTGGACCGCCAAAGGAAGAGTGGGCAACAGACAGGCGTGGGGCTTGGAAACTGGCAAGGAGGCTGGGGAGATCTCGTGCTGGGGACTTGCGTTCCTTCTCCAGGGCCGTCGTGACAGACGACCATGAGCTGTGTGCTTAAGGCAACAGAAATTTATTTTCAGGTTCTCCTGGAGGCCGGAAGTCCAGAATCCCGGGGTCCACAGGGCCAGATTCCCGGTGAAAGCTCCAGGGGTGGGTCTGTTCCAGGCCTTTGCTCTGGCCATTGCTCATCACCAGTCTGCCTCCGCTGTCACACCGTCTTCCTCCTCCGAGTCCAGCCTCTGTCTTTTCTCTTTTCATAAGGACACAGGTCATCCTGGATTTGGGATTCACCCTACCCCAACCTGATGTCTCTTCATCCACAACAACCCAATTGCCCAATAAGGTCACATTCTGCAATTCTGGGAAGGACACACATTTCATGCTATTCTACTCAATCCAGAGTCTCAGGGGAACCGGGCAATGGCAGCCTTGCTCAGCTTTGCCCAGGCATGGAAAAACAAGTTTGGGAGATATAGCTGGCACCAGGGCCAGGCAGAAGGGAGGGCCTGGGCTTCCCAGGCAGCAAGTGGACACCCGTAACTTCCGCTGGCCTCCATGACAGGAGCAGAAGCTTGGAAAGCTCTGGGCAGCAGCACCTGCTTGGGGTTCTTAGTGAGAGGCGGGAGCTGGTGTCACTCTGTCCAGTTTGTGATCTGCTTCTTAAGATGAAGAGGGTCATAAAACCATCTACGCCCGAGCTTGGGGTTGGTGCCTGGAAGACCTGGGTGGTTTGACTAGGTGTACTCCGTGCACTCCGTGCATCCTTGGAGGTGGGGAATTATTTCCTGAAATGAAAACAGTTTTGGCCAAAGCCACGATGCTGTGCCACTGTCCTGGACAGCCTGGGAAACAGAGTTTAGCACCTGGAAACACGAGGAAGGGTCGCCACAGTGAGCTGCATGGCTCTGGGTGGGACAGAGCCCTGCTCGGGGCTTCTGTAGTTTGGAGTTCTGGACATGGTGTCTACGACTCCCGCCAACTCCACTATTAAAACCTCATTTTAGCAGTTCCGTTTTTCATGTGTGGCACGCTTTAATTTGGCAAAGCTCTTTTATACAAATTAATCTTATTTAAACTTCTCATTATTCTCTTGGGGGTAAGTAGATGGTGTAATTTTCACTCTTTACAAGAAAAAACTGGTGGGCCTCAGGCCCACCAATGAGCAGGTGAAAGCGACTAGACCCTGGCATGACCCAGTCCAGTGTCCCAGGACCCCAAGTATTTCCAGGCCAACTGACTCATCGGACGCCTTCGTCAGGAGTGCTTGTCACTGGCCAGGCAGGATTCTTGGCACAAGCAGGAGGGGCCCAGAAGTCAACAAACTGACAGAGTCTTTGCTTTCTTGGAATTTGCATTCAAGAGGAGAAATTGGCAGAAGTCGGGCAGATGGGATATCAGATGGGGCAAATGAGGCCAGATGAGAGGGAGGAACCATTCCAGAAAGAGCCAGAAGACACTGCTGTGGTGTGTAGTGGGGACACAGATGATCCCTCTGTTAAGGTGGCATTTGAGCATCAGCCTGAAGCACCCGAGGGCACAAGCCTCTCTGTGGCTGCACAGAGAGGCAGGGTGGGGGAGGCGGAAGCGCCAGGAGCCCTCGGGTGTGCTCAGGAAGCACCGGTACGTGCTCCCTGAGGGGTCTCCGGAGGAAACAAGGTGCATTCTTCCCACGATCTTTTCCAAACACCACTTTTTTTTGAAAAAAAGAATACGCCCACCATTGCCTTACCGTGTAAGACCCCGAGCTGCCTGCTGCCCAATGGGACTCTCCCTCCCCGAGGTTGGCTGCAGACCATCTTCTCAGAGGATGCCAAACCCTGATGAAGGATTTCTGGGCAGGTCTGAGTGGAGGGCAAAAGAGACCAAGGTGGATGGCAGTTGGCGTCATGAACACAGCCACGTAGTGAGTCAGGTAATGCCTGCTGCCCAAAATCAGCAGAGCAGCTCATCAGGGGAACTGACCATGAGCCTCCAGACTGGGTTTGGAGGACGAGACCCTGTCCCACCTTGTAAGACTCCCTGGTCCACCTTGGTCTAGTCTGGGGTCTTGAAGATTCCAGGACCTTTTCTCCTTTTTGGAGTCACTGCGTCCATAGACTCTAAGAGCCTCAGCTGTGGAGGCGTGGGGTTGAGTAAGAAACTCAGAGTGACATCCATCAGTTAGTGATGAACAAATATTTACTAAGCCCTTCCTAAAAGTCACACTCTGAATTTGGAGAGAGGAGAGATTCGGAGATTAATAAAACCTGGCTGTTTCTTTCTTGGGGCTTAATGGCTAGCTGGGGATAAGATTTATGTTCAGGAAAGGTTAAGTAACATGCAGAAAAACCACAAAGTAGTTTCCATGATAATTCATTGGTCTGACTGATGAGGCTCACCTTCTGACTGCGCTAGAGGTCGCCTGAGGAGCTTTTAAGTGTACCCCAGCGATGCAAGGAGGAAGGACCTTCGTGTGTCCTGACACTTGGAGGGAGGGAGTGCACTGGAGCGCTCTGGGGACACTTGTCTGAAGGGGTGACAGACTTTGTAGGCAAGACAGGGCCTGAGATGTCAAGTCCAATGGGAGGCAAGGCCCAGAGGTGCTTCACCTGAAGTCTCTCTCGTCAGGTCTTGGACACTGAAGCTCCGTGAGCCCCAGGTGAGCTGAGCCTCTGGGCCTCAGGTGTGTGGTTAGAAGAAAGGAGGAGACGGATTTCATCTGCAGGTGACAGAGGCCACCTGTGCCACTGCTGTTGGGGACAGGTAGGGTTGGTCGCTGCAATCCATCGCTTGGACCAAGGTGGATTGGGGGTCATGACAGTCATGGCTGACACTTCAGAGGTGACTCTTTGTGAAAGTTAAGCTGAAGTGGACCACAAAGCTGATGTATTCAATAGGAAGTTTTGTCTTTGAGTCTAAAAAGTGCCACTAAACAGGCTCAGATGGAGGTACAGATGGCCTACAGGGGAAGAGAGAAGGAGCCTAGAAAGTTCTAGCTAAGGGGAAACTCAATTCTATGGGCCAGCTGTGTTTGAGGGTGCCTAGAACAAGGGAGCTGATGCCCTCACCCTAGCTTCTACTGGTTTGTCCATTCCTGGAACATTTAGAGGCAGAGAGGACAAATTGGTAAGTGGGAGAGGACAGGGACTAGGGAAGGAGCAGAGAGACAGCAAGCTCTCTCCTGTGGGGGAACCTTGAATGAAGTGAGGGTCTCATCCTCCAGTTGAGGGGCAGGGGTAGCAGGAGGGAGGGATTTGGCTGTGAATTTGTAGGGGTGGGGGGACAGATGTATTCTGCACAGGCCCAAAGGAGAGACACCTTGGACCTTGGTTATTGATTGACAGTGGTTTTCAAGGATGCCAGAGAACAAAGGTAACAAGAACAGCAGAAGCAGTAGCTGCCCCTTGTGTGCACTTCACATCATCCACCTCACTTAATTTTCATAACAATGCTGTGAGGTCAATGCCATTATCGCCCCCAGTTGACAGATAGGAAACTGAGGCACTGGGGGCTGTTAACTTGCTCAGAGACCCACAGGGATTCCACCCCAGGCGGTGTGGCTCCATGCCCAGGACCCGGCAGCACCCCAAGAGGCTTTCTGCAAGAAGACCTCTGAGATGTTTCCTTCCCCAGAGTCCCGAGGCTGTGGGAGTTCCCTGCTGGGACCGTTTGGAGTGATTGACTTCCTTGTGGGCTTTAGGTCATGCAAGGGGACAGACGCTGCTGAGTCATTTTCCCCAGCTGTGCAGCCTGGGCACAGAGCCAGGCCAGTCGTCCAGCTTTGGTGGCAGGTGCCGGCTGCTGCGGTTTGGCAGCAGGTCAGCAATTGGGAAGAAGCCTCAGAGGCTGACCTGTAGGCAAAGTGGTGTGTCCACAGATGTCTGGGCTCAGGGACCTTTAGATGAGCGTGTTTGAAGATAGGAAAGAAGCGCCATCAGGAGCACAGGATGGCCGCCAGGAGTTGGAGAGCCCCAAAGACCTCGCTCACAAACAGCCCCCAGTGCCTCCTCTGGGGCTAAACAGGAGCTGCCAACAAGCCTCCCCAGTGTTGTCCATTCAGCCAATATTCACCGGACACCTCCTCGGGTCAGAAAGCGTGCGGTGGCCGAAGAGCAGCAGTCTCCTGCTTCCCAGCTGCCCCTGGGAGTGCCCACTGCAGCGCTTCCCCAAGGTGTTTTGTGGGGAGCAAGCCAGGAGCAACAGGGCTGTGCCCCGGCCCCCCGATGCCCAGTATTGAAGGCAAGATCTCATTTTCTCTCTTTCAGGAGAAGCTGGTTTCACTGTACTTTACTTCGCCACCTTCCTTTAAAGCTTGTTGGGTGACCTCCCTGCAACCTCTGCATGCACAGAGAGCCCAGCTCTGACCACCATATGGCCTTCTTGGGGTGTGATTGTAACCCCCTCTGCCATCCTTCTGCAAGTTGAGTGCAAATAGATCCAATGTGCATGAGCAGATCACCTTGCCAAGCACACACCCTGTGCTGAGAGCCAAGATCAGATGAGACGTGTGCAGAAATCCTGAACCGCAGCAGCAACTGCCCGTGTGCCTGTGTGGACGGTGGCCACACTGTACAAACCTTGCCTGACGTGGTTTAGCAAGTCCGTCTGGGAACCGGTCCTGCTGAGTCTTGTTTCTCTTGTGTTTGAGCATAAGTCCTAGAAAAGCCATTGTTGGCTTCTTCCAGATCTCTATCTTGAAGGGAGCCAAAGAATCCCAGGCTGATTGGCAATAAAGGAATCCATTTCCTGGTGTAGGGGCATCTCTCTAGGGACGCTCTGCTTTAAAACCCAGAGCCTCCAGCTTGCCTGGGACTAAAATCTGAGCTCTTCAGTTTGGCAATCCAGTGTCCTTCAGGGTCTCATCCCTGGTGGATGACACCTGGCCTGTCTTGCCTTCAACTGTCCTGGGCTGTGTCACCTTCTTAGCTTGCTGGGATGGTCCCCTGTCTGGGAGGCTGTCCTCTAGCTCTTCACCTGCCTCACTCCTGCGGGTCCTTGGAGACTCACCTTTGGGGTCACTTCTAAGAATCTGTCAGAGCACTTGCCCTGCTGGCCCAGGTCCCTGGTGGACTGATCCATGTTCCCTGAAGACAGAGCTGTCCCTCTTCTCTGAGACAGAGCACTCACTGTGGCCCTCTGCTCAGGTGGGAGGGGGAAATGGAAAAGGAAGGTACCGAGGACCAGGAGAGAGTCACACATGGAAGCTGAAGTAGCCCCAGTGCTTCCTTGACATCTGGGGAAGTAGACTGGGGGAGGGGTCATTTTCAAAGTGGTGCTCTGGGAGGGGTTGGGTGACTCCCTGGGTTGGGTGACCCATCCCCCGCCCCCAGCAGGTGTCTGACCTGAGCAATTCCCTAGCTCTGCTGCTTTGTGTTCTGTTCCCTGAACCTCAGGACCCCCAAGTCCCACCCACTTCTGATTCTCCTGACCCCACCCATTGCCACTCATCCTCCTGCCTTCCAGCTTATTTCTCTTCTGGAACCTCCTTCCTCCACTTCCCCCTTCCTCCCACTTTAGATGCCCCTCCCTGCAGGCAAACGTCCCCTCTCTGCCCTGTAGCCTCCAGGGCTTGGGCAAGCCCTCCACCAACAGCAGACGCCTTGGCTGCATAGTTCTGAGCTGTGTGTTTGAGCGCCCCCTGACCCCCACTAGATTCTGGTCCTTGAAATCCAGAGCTGGCTCCTTTTTACTTCTGGATCACTCAGCATCTCACGTAGCAGGTGCACTGTTGTTCAATTGAATGAGCAAATGAATCAATAAAGAGACTGGACTGAGTTCATCTCAGCCCTTCAACAGGGCAGAAAGGAAACAGCACAGGAGACCTAATCTCATAATTACGGTTTCTCTGTAATTGGCACAAATAACCCACTCCGCTGGGTCCCACGCCTCTTGGGAGGCTACCAGCTCTTGCCTCTCACCTCTGATGTCCAAAAGGGAAGCAAGGTTTCCATCAGTCTTCCCAGTGGGTCCTGGGCTAAATTACCTTGTCCCTTTCTCCTGGTGCCATTGGGTGACAGCCATTGTCTGTCCATTTGGATGGTCCCTTTCTAGCTGTCCTCCGTGTGACGTCATTCCTTGATTTTAACCTCCCAGCCCCTGAAGCCCTGCAGGTATCCCGTCATGGTGAGACCATGTCATCATCATCATCTCCATTTTTCAGATCTGGGACTTTCATGGTGAGAGACTGAAGCCAGGGACACGGCCAGGCTCTGCATCTCCAGCCTGCCAATGTTATCTGTTGAGTTTGGATCTTCAATGGTGAAAGCTGGGCCTTCAAAGTCCAAACGATTTTTCTTTATCTTTTCTAGCCATATATGACTATGATTTGCATCTTCTTTTCCAGAATGTCTTTAAAAAAAATTAAGATTCAGAAGCTCCCTTGGCTTCTTACCTGTGCTGGCCAACATCCTTCTCCCACTGTTTCTGGCTGAAACACCCAGGATGATTTGGAGTCCCCTTCTGTGCAGTGCAATGGTAAGAGGTTTTATTTGAATGAGCCTGCAGGTGGGATCAAGCCACACAACCTGCCCTCTAGACCTGCCCTCTACTCACCTGGGGGGAGCCTCCTGCCTCGCTGGTCCTGGGGGAGCAGGTGATGCTCTCTCTTGCGAGTGGACTCTTAGGAGAAGGTGACCAAGACATGTTATTGCTCCTAAAAGAAATTCCTTTGAGTTAGTGGTTACCAAACTTGTCTGATGAGAAAATCTGCTTGATCAGAACCTTTATGCTCATAAAAAATCTGCATTTAAAAAATAAAAGCTCCCTCTCCCAAATTTTATCAACAGGCAAGACCATGAGAAAAAAAAGAGTTTGAGCTAAAAGCTCAGTTCATAGCACCTTGATTGTGGACTTAGGAGGTCCTTACAGAATTTAAGTGCTGATTTGATAAGATAAATGTAAAGAGCCCAATGAATATGCAGAGAATGCATTCCAAATGCTGAAGATTTCCACTTTAATTCTGATGTTATTTGTTTATTATTTTACAAACACTTTTGTTACTCTTACTATGATCCTGACATTATGCTCTGTAGGTATTTGCTCATTTGATCATCACGGAACCCAGCAAGGTCTGGTGAGGTTGTCATGTGCCAAGCGTCACACAGTCAGAAGTGGAGGAGCCAGGGCTCTAGAGTATCTGCTACAAGCCATCGAGCTGTACGTGCTTAAAGTTCTCCCTTCAATGGGCCACAGAGCAAACCCTTTCTTCACAACTGCAGTGTGGTAAATGGCCCAAGAGCCCCATCTGATGATTTCCAATACTTAGCTGGTGGGGTCCAAATGAGTGATCCTGTTATTGTGCATGGGGCCCTCTCTGACTTTCTGCTTTGATGGAGAAACATGATCATTGTCTGGCAATCCCAAATGCCGTGTGGATGCCGTAAAGAACAGATTCGGATCCCTTTGTTTCTTGCCTGGAATGTTGAAGCAAA
The DNA here is from genome assembly GCF_048772815.1 of Callospermophilus lateralis. Taxonomy (NCBI): domain Eukaryota; kingdom Metazoa; phylum Chordata; class Mammalia; order Rodentia; family Sciuridae; genus Callospermophilus; species Callospermophilus lateralis. Next base: position 10,896,009 of record NC_135318.1, read on the forward strand.
CCTAGCTCCGCTGATTCCTGACAAATTTGAGTCTCTGCATTTCAAACATTTCAGACCAGCTTGGGAGCAAACACATGATATTCTTCTTGGTTCTCTTGCATGGTTTATTTTTAAAGCATGCATCTGGCTGCTTTCTCATTCCCCAGAAGGCGGAGGGAAATTTCTCCAAAGCAACTGCTCAGACGCTGGGTTGCAGGTCCTCCCTGAAGGCAGAGGCAGCTCTGCAGGGGTCTTAAGCATGACCTTGGCCTCCTCCCCAATTGGTGCCCTGGGAGAGTCTTCCCACTTGTGGGGCTCTACGCCTGTGGGTTCAAGGGAAGATTCTGGTGACTCTTCCTTCTCTGAGGAGCCATCTAATCACCCTCTTGCCTGCTCGGAGAACCCCTTTCTGGCTGAAAGACCACTGTTACAGGGCCATGAATATTACTGAGCATTTGCTATGTGCCAGAGTCCCTGGTCTAGACATGACTAAACAATGCTGCAACGTCGGCATTATGAGCCCTTCTTTTTCCAAATCAGAGATGGAGGTTTAGGGGGTCCAGGGTCATGTGGCTCACAAGGGCAGAGAGGAAGCAGGGGAGATGGTCTGATCCCTCCACTCACTTTGCCACTCTGCATAGCACGATCAATGTCAGTTACTCTTTTTCTTCATTCTGGATACAGCTCCCGGGGTAGTCTCTGCAGGAACAAATGAGCAGTTAATTCATGTGTACAGAGCAGCTGGGAAAGACTGTTTGCGGTCTGGGAATTTGTGGCTTCATATATGGACTGCTTCATGACTTTCCTGGAGGAACCTAATTTCTGCAAGGAGTGCAAGGTGTGAAGTCAAATCACCTTCTGGGATGACAAATACACTTTCTATCACGGCCTTTGTCAAGAAGAAGCAGGAGGCTCGAAACAGCTCATAGGTGTTAAGATGCAGCACCCTGCAGCTGCTGATTCTTCCCTTCAAGGAAAACTCAGATTTTTGTGGGCAGCCAAAGGCAAGATAGCTCTGTATGATACATGGTTTCAGCTGGTCTCTATCCCAAGTGTCACCACACTTCTTTTTCCCTCTTCATGGAAATGCTGTCCTTTAGCATCCTCCAATCAGTAGGCCCCAGGGCCTGCTCTATCACCTGACCCTTCTGAGAAATCAGTCTGACCACGTCCCTCCCTATCCCATACCTTTTGACAGTGCCTCACTGCTTTCAGGGTCAAGTTCAAAGTCCTCAGCATGGAGCACGTGGTCCACAGTGATTTGTTCCTAAGAAATCTGAGCTCACCTCCTCATCCCCTGCCTGGTCCCCATACTGTCTCTGTCCTAGCCACAGTGAATGTCCCTTGTTAGTTGACACCCATGATCTTTTGCGCCTTTGCATCTCTGCACATGCCACACGCCTCTGTTTCCTTCAGGAAGGCCCTGCTGCCCACTGCCCGCCTGGCAAGCTCATCAAGCTCATAGATGGTCCACGGCCTCTCCTCTCTTACCTCCCCTGACGGAGGTCATATTCTCTCTCCTGGGTGTCCCAAGTCTCTAAGCAAGACTGTCATGGCAATATCACCGATGTTGTTGTGGTTGCCGAGATGTGTGTCCCCTATGGGGCCCAAGTGTATCCTCCTGGTACTGTACATGGTGCCCAGGACCAGCTGAGAAATGGGGAAACGGACCAAGGAGTAAATGAAGGAAGGAAGGCCGGAGTGAGAGGAGGGTTGGCTGGAGAAAGGCAGTAACAGCAGCAGCAGAAAGGCTCAGGGCCAGACACTCTGTACAGGTCTCACTTAGGTCTTGCGAAGACCCCGCCTGCAGACGACCCTGTGCGGCCAGTGTTACACTCATTTTGTAGACAAGGAGACCGAGGCTTACAGAGTTGTCATTCAGGTTCTTACCTAGTTGGTCACAGAATGGGAGCAAACCTAATGATCTGAAAGCCCAGCCGTGGAACCACCTTTCCCTTCGTTACTTACATGGCCTGGCCCCATCCCACACTCCCTGTCAGTGGCTGAACTGGGCCATACTGTAGGACACCAGGAGACCCTCCAGGGCAGGGGGCTGAGGCTCCCTTCCAGAGGGGGCTCAGGAGTGCCCCTTTCCAGATCTGGAGCCCTGGAATCTGTCGGGGACAATGGCTTGAAACCATGTATCATGCAGGTGCAGGATGGTGTGTGGGGGTGAGGTGGGGGGTGCCGGCTCCCTGCTCTGTTCTTGGCAACCCTGAATATTGTGAGGTCTGGGGTGCTGAGGAGCCTTAGCTCAGGGAAGTGCCCCATCAGAGAATACTTTTTAAGCTGCAGAAAAACTTATATGCAAAATTAGCTCTCTTTTTACAACATCTTTGGGCTTGATTCCGTCACAGCAGTCCACTTAGGAACAGGAGAAATGAGAGCCAGGGTATTTGGAAAATGTCCACGGGTAAGTATTTGAATGAGTTGACCTCTGGATGGAGCCCAGAGGGTATTAGTGGGAGTTGGTTGAACTGCACTTTGTTAATTAATTAACAAGATTTAACAATATTCTATCAGAGACTGCTGTCACCATTTCTTCTTTCTGGACTTATTACCTAGACATTTCCCCATCTTCCTTGCAGTTCAGGGGGGCCAAGGATAGCATTCTAGCCATTGGAATGTGGCTGCTCCTTCTACTCCTGGCCACTGTGACCAAAACAAAGCAAAACAAACCCTGCACAATCTTCCATACCCTTTCCCTAAGGTGACAACCCAGAGGCTCAGTGATGGAGAGAGTCACAGATCAAAGGCTCCTTGGTTCCGATGTGGAGAGACTATACAAGACTGTTTTAGTTTAGATCTGGAATAAAGGCTCATGTGTTGAAGTCTTGGTCCCCAATGCAGCAGTACTCAGAGGTGGTACTCTTGGGAAGTAATTGGATCATGAGGGCTTGGACCTCATCAGTGGATTCACCCATTGATGGATTAATAATTTAACGGTATTATTGGGGACTGGCGAAAACTATAGATCGGGAATAGTTGGAAGAAGAAGGTAACTGGTGTGTGCTCTGAGAGTGTGTATTTTGTCTCTAGTTTTCTCCCTCCCTCCCTCCATCTCTCTCTCTCGGTGCTACTCTCCCTCACTCTGTTTTCTTGCAGCCGAGAACTGATCAGTTATTCTCCACCACATCCTTCTACCATGATGTCCTGCCTCAGCTCAGGTGCAGAGACATGGACAGAAACTTCTGAAACCATGGGCCAAAATAAATCTTCCCTCCTTTAAGTCGATTTTCTCAGGTAGTTGTCCCAACAAATCAAAGCTGACTAACATGGAGATCTTGGTGCTCTCTGTATCCCAGTGGCTTGAACAATGAGTGGCACCAAGCAGGTGTTCCATGACTCTTGGCTCTCAAGAAGCCTTGTCCCGTCTATGTTAGGTTTGACCCTTAGGGTTTTATGAGAATATTGTTACTATTCAGTTCTTTAAAAACAAATCTAGTAACTGAGACATAGAGAATTAAGTCAATAAATGCTGGACTTGTTCTCCTGTGCAGTCCTCTGGCCTCCAGGGCAAAGCTAGGGTGGAATTTAATCCACCACCAGTACCAGGGCAGAAGGGGGCTCTTGAACTGGTCAGGAGGAAAAGTGGGCACAAGAGCAGGGGCACTCCAGCTTTGATTCTTGTAGAACTTCTAGCACATCAGAGCCATCTGGAAACTGAAGAAGTCTGGCTTTCTAGACCCCACCCTGGAGATTCTCTTTTAGTGAATCTAGAATGGGATTCTAGAATCTATATTCCTACAAGGGTCTCCAAAGGATTCTCTGGGTATCCAGGTCTGGCAACTAATTTGTAGAGAACAGGACACATCCCCAGGATTAGAGGGAGTTTCAGGTGCCAAGTCTGACAGCCATCAGCCGTGGGACCTTCAGTGTCTGACTTGGCCACCCCAAGCCACAATTCTACTCCTGGACAGTGGGACCACAGCTCCATCCCCACGGCATGGCAGTAAGCCCGGGCAGAGGGTTCCTCTCCAGGAACTGTCTCCACTGGCTGCTCCCCACGGGGGTTCTTGTGTCCTGAGCGCTCTAACTAGAGAGCTCTTCTTACAGTTCTTGCAGCCTGGTCGGGGGGACCTGCAGTGTGGCCCTCTGGACTATGCGGGTTTGGATGGGAAGAAGTGGGGCGACGGCTCCAGCTCCTTCTCTCTCTCATAGGAAGCACTGACCTCATCTACCTGATGTCATTTAAATGTAGTTCATTTTTTATTATTATTCCATTTTAAAATTGTTTTACAAATGTCACCTTTGTGTGTGCAGTGGTGTGGATTTTAGCACAAGTGCTGATCTGTGTAACCCCCTCCTCAGAGTCAGGTCACCAGGCAGTTCCTTCACCCCAGACTCTCTCGCCTTCCCTGGTCCCTCTCACCATGACTCCTGGCACCACCCATCTGGGCTGTCACCCTAGCTTTGTTTTCTCAAGAACGCCATGCAACCTCAGCCCTCTGACACGGCTTCTTTCAACCCCACGGTGTCTTGAGGTTCGTGTGGGTTGACGTGTGTCTCTGGGTTCCTCACTTTCATTCCTGAGCAGTACTCCATTGGCTGGACTGTCCTTTGTTTATCCACGTACCCATCAGAGGACACTGGGATTGTTTCTGGGTTTTTGCCATAAGCATTTTCATACTGGCTTTTGTGTGAAGGTAAGTTTTCCTTTCTCTTGGTAAATACTCAGGAGGAGATTGCTGGTACTATGTAGAAAATGTGTTTTTAACTGGATGAGAAACTGTCGAGCCGTCCTCTCGAGAGGATGTACCATTTGCCTTCTCCTAGCAGCATTTGGGAGTTTCGCTTGCTCTGCCTCCTCGACAGTATTTTTCCTTTTAGCCCTTCTACTATGTGCAGAAGAGTGTTGTGTTGTGGTTTTAATTTGCATTTTCCTAACAGCTAAAGATGTTCAACATCTTCTTGTGTGTTTTGTGATGGGAATGTTCAACGTCCATTGCCTACTATTTTATTTGGGGCACTGGGGACTGAACCCAGGGCTTCACACATGATAAGCAGGCATTCTACCACTGAGCTACACTCCCAGCCCCAGCCACTATTTTAAATGTTTAATTAAAAAAATAACTTCAAGTGTTTTTATGAAGTTGTATTGCTATACAATGACAACATATATTTACATTGTACAATTTATATTCTGACTTTCTTATATATCTATAGAATCGTCACCCCAGGGAAGATAATGGACGTACCCACCTGTCCCAAAGCGTTCTTCATGCCCCTACAGAAGCCCCACCGATCCTGACTCCATTTCCTTGCCTCCCTAAACCCATATGGGGGGGGGTTTCTCCTTATAAATTAATCTGCATCTTCTAGAATTTTATATAAATAGAACTATAGAATAGTATTTGGGAAAGAATCTGGCTTCTTTCACTCAACATAATTATTTTGGAATTTATTCACACTGTGGGGGGTATGAGTCATTCATTTTTATTTCTGAGGGTACTTCATCATATACCAGAATATCCGTTCATCTGTCGATGGGTACTTCAATTGCTTCTAGGTTTTGAGATTATGAATAGAGCTACTGTAGATGTTGGTGGACACGTTTTTGTGAGAGGAAATGATTCCATCTCTCCTGCATCCACCTTAGAGCGGACCGGCTGGGTGTGTGTTTCACAGCTGTATAGAGTGGTCCATTCCTCCTCAAGCGTTTGAGAGTTCTGTTTTCTCCACATCTGTACCGACATCTGGTATGGTCAACCTTTTTTAGTATTAGCTGCTGTGATAAGTATATACTGCTATCTCATTACAGGTTTTTGTTTTGTTTTGTGGGGGTTTTGTTGGGGGGGTTCTGAAAATTGAACCTAGAAGCATTTACTACAGAGTAAGTCCCCAGCCCACTTTATTTTATTTATTTTATTAATGCAGGAGCACCCGACCACTGAGCCACAACCCCAGCCCTATTTTGTATTTTTTTATTCAGAGACAGGGTCTCACTGAGTTGCTCAGAGCCTCACTTTTGCTGAGGCTGGCTTTGAAAGCGAGATCCTCCTGCCTCCGCCTCCTGGGATTCTAAGCGTGCACCGCCAAACCTGGCTGGTCTTCTCATTTTTAACTTTTTATTTTGAAGTAGTTATAGATACTCAGGAAATTGCAGATGGTGTGAAAGTTTCCTGAGTATACCTTTCTTCCCAATTCCCTCAGCAGTCACCAATCATGAACCACAGTATTATATTTTGTCAGGAATGTGACATTGTATGGTGGGTATGTACCAGACAATGCTCCATGCCATTTTGTCACCCATGTAGACTTGGGTGGCCATCAAGATGCAGAACTGTTCCAGTACCACCATGCTGTCCCTCCTCTTCCTTGGGTCCTGTCTGCCATCTTCCTTTCTACTGTCTGACTCCTGGCGTCCACTGACCTGGTTTTCATCTCTATAATTCCGTCATTTTGAGAATGTAATGGAACTGGAATTATACCGCATGTGAACTTCAAAAATCAGCTTTTGCCCCGATACAATGAGGGAATAATGAGGTCATTTTTAAATGCACTTTTCCAAGTTTGTCATCTGTTTGGTATATTTTAAGCATGTACCTTCATTGTAACTATTGCTCTGTTAGGGCTTCAGTCTGTATTTTTTTGTTGTTGTTGTTGTTTCTGACATTTTTCACTGTTCTGTTTTCTTTCTCTTTCTTTCCTATGGATTTTACTAGAATTCTATTTTGATTTATGTACAGTGTTTTTGAGTAGGCCTCTTTATTTAGGTTTCTTAGTGGCTGCTCAAGACTTTACATTTACATATAGGAATTATCAGTCTACTGAGGGAGACAGTTAGGGTCTCAGTGACGTGTAGGAACCTTACTTCCCTCTGTATCACTGTGTTTCCCTCGTTTATAATATAATTGTCTTAAATATCCCCTTTACTTATGTTTAGAATCCTATCAGACAATATTCAGTTGTCAAACCTTAAAAAAACTCAAGAAGCGGAGGAAAATGTATCGTATTCACTTATTTTCATTCTTTCCTCTTTCCAGATGTTCCAAGACTTCTTCTCTTGCCATCTTCTGTGTTTCAGAAACTTTTATTTTTTAGGATCTTCTGATGATCAATTCTCCTAGTTTTCCTTTATCCAAGAAGGCCTTATTTCTCCTTCATTTGTAAAGGGTATTTTTGCTGGACATAGACTCTGGGAAGACGGGTCTCTCTTCCTGGGTTTTCCTGTGTGGACAGTCGTTGTCTCCAACAGTGATGATTTTGTCTTTCCAGTTAAGTTCGTCTTTTCTCCCTCTTCCTCGCTTTACTGCACAGTGAAGGAGCTCGAGGCCACTGTGGACCAGGATTTGTGCTGGTGGCCGTGTCCTGGCCACCCCCAGCCCCGAGAGCCTTCTCACAAGACAGGCTTGAGCAGAACCTGCTGGGACAGAGCGGGTCACGTAGGCTCCATCCAGAAAGGGGTTCCTCCCGTCGTAAGAAGGGCCTAGATGTCCCCGAGGGGATGGAGCCCTACAGAGTCCCTGATGTCCTCCTGCCATCAACAAAGCCTTCCTACAGTAGAGGCTGGGAATGTTCTAGAAAAGGGGAGGCCTGATTGAGTTTGAGGGTGTTGCAGGGTCGGGACGGAGGGCGGCAAGGGGAGTGAATTCCACAGACCCAGGAAGAACACGGGGCGGTCTGGACTCGCGGACCCTTCTGGTGGCTCTGCGGCTCACCTCTTGGGGCCGCGGGCCACAGGGACAGGAGGACTCTGCCCTGTCACTTGTGCAGCACCTGAGCCAGCCACACCCCCCTCAGGCCCCCAGGACCCTCTCCCTCTCAGGAGCAGGTGTGCGCCTCCTTGCTCCCTGAAGGATGAGGACTTCACGGGTCCCCACCACCCTATCAGGAGGCCACAGAACCGCGTCTGCCACCCGCCCCCGTCCCCTGGTCCTCTTTTCTCTAGAGCTCCCCCCCCAGAGTCCTCACCATGATGTTCCCAAACTTTTACAAAATCTTTCCAAACCACTTCCCTGCGCCATGACCCCTCTCCGGAGCCTCTCTGCTCAGAGATGATGACTGACCTGGACGTGCCCATCCCTCCGGGGGACACCAGAGCACCCAGGGGGTGACCGAGTGGCCTTAGAAATTCAGGGTCTGAAAACTTGCCCTCTACCTATAAAGCACACCTCCTGTGCCTGCGCCTGAAGGGCACAGACCTAAAACGGTCCCTTTTACAGACAGTGGAATCCAGGCCTAGGGAGGGGAAGAGTGCAGCCAGAGGGCTTGGGGACCTCCGCTTGTGGTCTCAGTAACAGGTCAGTCATGGTCGACGTTTAGTGAGCACTTACTCCGTGCCAGAGAGTCGTCTGCCGCTCCCTTTACAGGGGTGATCTTGTTCGTGATTCACAATCTCTCGGCGACTCTAGACACTGCTGCTATTGATCTCATTTCACAGATGAGGAAACTGAGACTCAAAGAGGGTCAGTACTCGTCCAAGCTCTTGCAACTTCTACACAGGACAGCTGGAAAGCCCTCCCAGGGCTTTGAGAGCAGCGCCTGTGAGCCCACCCAAATCCCCCGCCTGCTTATGCTGCCCGGATGCTCCCCGATACTCCCCAATGACAGAACATCAGAACTCTTCTAAAAATCAAAATGGCAGCCCTTGACTGGCTTTGCTTTCCTGTAGGGGCACCGCATCAGTCGCTGAGGGCCCTCCGGGTTAGTGGCCTGGGCAACGTGTTTTCACAGGGAAAGGTCTTTAGGGGCCAAGGCCCCATGCCGAGCTCTGCCCCCACAGAGGAAGGGCCTTGCCTAGGCCTGGCCTCCTTCCAAAGCCCACATCCTCCCAAGGTCTGCAGACCAGAAGCCCTCCCTTCCCAGCTCGGTCAGGACCCAGCTGAGGGGTGGCCCAGGCAGCGTGACAATGCGTCTAAAATTACCAGCTGAAGGCTGTTCGCCTCCACCCTTCCTGCATTCCTCCAGGAGGCTGGGCCGCCACCGAGAGAGGCCTTTGTGGATTTCAGTGATTTATATGGAGAGTCGAACTCCCAGCCAGTTAGCTACCCTGAGGTCTGAGGTGCCAAGAGGGCTGTGGGGAAATACAGCCTGAAGCAGGCTGGCCGGGGAGGCTGGGCACGCTCCTGGGCTTGTCTTCCGAGCAGGGGGCCTTCTCTGGGCTTCAGCGTTCTCTGTCCTTAGATTTCCCTCCACACCTCTTCACCCAGGGGTTTTAACCACATGCTCTTCCTCCAGGAAGCCTTCCTGGGCTTCCCCCCAGCCTTTCTAACTGGAGCACCTTTCCCAGTTGAATGTCCCTGCCCACCCCCAGTCCTCAGGATGCATCACATGACCCATACCTGTCCATCCAAGAGTCTATCTTCTTCAGAAAAGGAACCCTATTTTCTTCACTGCTGTGTTCCTAATCCCTCACACTGTGCCCAGAATGGAAAGCGTGCTCAATAGAGGTTCATTGAAACAATGAACTCAGGCCAAGAGGTCAAGGGTGAAGACTGAATAGTGTGCTTTGCTTTGAGGTCTAGCTTCATGGGGTCCTTGCACATAAGGAGATGAAACAGTCCACTGTCCAGGTACTGAATGAGAAAGTCTCTTCTTACGGCTGTTTTAGGACCTGCCAGCCCTCAGTTGTTCCTGCAGATGTTTTTTCTTTCTGAATGGGAGATTTCAGATAAACCATTAGGGTGTCATTATGGCAGGTCTCTTAGAACGTTTCTATGTCAAGGATAAGGAACTGGAGTCTCAGAGAGGTTCAGTAACTGGCTGAGGTCACACAGCCAGTCGATGTCAGATTTAGGACTGTCTCATTCTTATCAGGCGGATGTGGGTCTTGCCTTCATGGGGCTTTTGTGCGTCACAGGAGACACACAGTACACAGACAAGGACTTAGCAATGGGATAAGAACCCAGACAGAGGAAGGGGAAGTGCTGTGGGGACCTGAACCAAGAGAGCCCTGTCTATGGAGGGCACGCCACATTCGCAGGGCAGGGAAGGTGACAGGAAGGGCCTGGGATCTTCTGGGGTGCCATGGTTCTTTCTTATGGACTGAGACCACCCCGTGGGAGGAACAGGGTTTTGCCATCTTATATTTTTAACTTAGAATTGTGCTGTTTAATTGGCTCATTGGGTTTGCACTTGGTTTGGGGGTACAGGGTTGTGATTCTACACATGTGGACGTGTGAGCCTCATCCCTGTCCCTTCTGATGCCACCTTCCCTGTGTGCTAGGCCTTCTGCATCTTACAGGGAGGCTGGCCTTGAGCTACACCCTCGTCTCCTGGACTCCCCTGGACCACAGTGAAACAGTCACCTCCTTTCCCCCTCTTTGCCTTTCGGAGGGTGGGGATTTCTGGAAGCACCTAGCCTTTGCGGAGAGGTGGGGAGCTGCCCGGGGCTGGTCTTCTCTGGCCTGTCCTGCTCAGCCACCTTTCGGCCCCTCCAGGCCGTCTGTCCGTCCAGCCGTCGTCCGGCCGGCCGTGGCAGGTCAGGGCAGAGCCCTCTGCGGCCTGCCGCGGGGTCTCTCTCCCGACAAGTGATGAATGTGCAGGGGATTAGCCGGCTTGCCTGGCCTGGCGGTACCAGGAGCAAGCACATTCCAGAAGCCTGAGCTGATGGATGCCTGGGAGGGAGGGGGAGGGTTCCGAGCGGAGAGGCTGGGGCTTGGGGAGGGGGATTCCTGACATTCCTGGGGCTGGGGCTGAGCAGTGATGGACAGACAGCTGAGCCAGCAGGCCCCGTGGCCGGGTGGGGAGACCTTGATCTGCAGGGGCCCCTTGTCCCCACCGGAATGTTATCTCTGCTCTAATCACTTGCAGGCCAGGGAGGGGGAGGCGGAACCTCACCCTGCTCCCCACTCTCTCTGTCCCTCCGTTGAGGGCTGGGGGTGCCGTGGTGGTGGTGGTGGGAATCTTGGGCTGTCCGGCGGGGAGGAAGAGCCCCAGGCCCCCCATGCCACCCACATTCATGGTGGATTTGAGCCCGGAGCTGGGGAGGGGCATGGAGGCTGCCGTCTTCCGGCTCTGAAGGCTCCGGCTGGGCCTCGCCCACCACCTGGCATCACAGCTGGTACTGGTGACGCCCGACTCTGCAGGACCCAAGTGCCCCCCCAGTTTCCTCAGTTTCCCCAACGGCCAAAATGACAGAGATCTCCAAGAGTGTTCTGTCTGGTGTCCTTGGACCTCAAAGCCCCGCTGGCCACTGTATACAGGCGGGGCTGGGAGCAGGGCAGATGTGGAAGGAAGGAAGGGGGCAGCATTTCGTGTCTCATTCTCTTTCCCCAGAAAGGCCTTTAGAGAAACCCAGAAGTGAGGGGCCCTGGGGGTGCTTCACTGGCACCTGATCTCCCAGGAAGTCAGCAAAGTGCAAATGTATCAAGCTAGGGCAATTCCCAGTTCCTGTGTGACTTCCCGTAAGTGACTCAACCTTTCTGAGCCTCGATTTCAACTGTAAACAGGTCAAAACAGTGCCCTCTCCTGGTGTGGAAACTGGGGAAGTTTCTCCAGGGGCTGCCCATGGCTTGCCCCACTCGGCTCTTTTTTCCAACTGTCAGCAGAACCCTAATAGGACCTCGGCCAGACTCCGACACTCACAGCTAGGAGCTCCCAAGATCGAGCTATTTTGTGGCTGTCCTTTACCACAAGGAACTTCGTTTAATGTGGAAATGTGAGTTCACGTTCATGCCTTTTAATTCTTTTCATGAAAAAATCAGAGAATTTCTTCTTTCCAGGATTTGGAGATTGCAACATTGCGTCCCTTCTGTCCTCAGTGGAGGCCCCAGAGGACGGGCACTGAGCCAAGACAGCTGCTCACATTCCCCATTTAGAACTTAGGCAGCACCCACCAAACTGGTCTTTCCCCCATTTTATAGATGAAGAAACTGAGGCTGAAGGAGAGTAGACTCACCAAGGTCCCCAGCCCGGAGGAGGCAGGAAGGGGGTTTGCTCATGTGCAGCTGGTGGGGGGCTCTCACGTTTGCTTAATGTGGGGTGGGGGTACTGTTATCCAGAGGAGCAAGGACTGTTACCCCTTGAACACACCTCGGAGACAGTCGGCCCAGGGACTCGAGCTGCTTCAGAGCTCCCACATACTGGGCAGTGCTGCCGTGACCCGGCTCCTGCACACACTTGCACCACGTGTGCGAAGGAACCACCTGCTACACACTAAGCGTGTGCTGGTGGCTGCCCAGGGTGAGGCAGGAGGTGCGTGGGCTGACCCCCTGCCTTGGACACTTAGCTCTTCTCCAGGGACTCACTAGGCTTCAGAGAGGCCAGAGGGCCCAGCTTGGCTGGCTCTGTTTTCCTTCAGCCAGGAAGCTAGCCCTGCGTCCACTGGGGGACAGAGACCCTTGACAATGAGCTGGAAAACCCCATGGAGATTCTTGGCGCTGTCCCTATCAGAGCTTCCTGGACCCTGGAAGGCAGCCGTGGGGGCGGGGCCGCTGTCCCCATTACCTCATCGCCTTCGCTGTCCTCCTTTTTCTGGTCAAATCAAACAAAAACAAAACATTTGCCAACGTGATCCTCCGGGCTGTTCTATATTAGGAGGAGCCATTGTGAGGGGATCTAAAGTTAGCCCAGTGTGAATCAGGACCTGTCGCCAACACAGACAACTCAGTTCCCCACTCCACATGTCACACTCCACACAGAGGTCACCGTGGTGGGGCCGCGGGCTGGGTACAAAGTGCCAGCTTTACAGTCAATCTGATTACGCTTCAGATCCACGCGTAATCCCGTGAGGAACTTCTGGGAGCCTCAGTTTCTCCCTATAGAAAGAGGGGCCGAGCCCTATGCGTTTCAGAGGGTTGTTTGAACAATGTAACAAGGTAACCTAAGGAAAGCTGGACCAAGCATCAGCTCTGCTACCTTGGTCCGTTTAAAATATCCCAAAGTCAGGCCACAGTTCCCGAAGCCAACCCAGAGGAGCCACCAGGACGACCCTGAGCAGGACCAGCTCAGCTTGGGGCCCCTGGATCATCTCCTCCCTTTTCAAAGTGCAGGGACCCCTGGAGAAGAAGTGCCTGGGCCCCTCTGTGACGGTCTCCTCCTGGCCTTTGATGCGGCGGGCTCACTGTTTCTTGCTTCTTCTGTTTTTTTCGTGGTTACCCAACTCTTCTCTGCTTTGAACCCCAACACCCTGTCTCCAAGCTTCCCCTCGGCCGTGCTCATGAGTGTGGGCCCATCTGTTTCCAGACTCCTGGGGCCACATGACTTGGCCAGAGAGCTCCTTCCGGGGCCAGCATCCAAGATGCGGCCTGAGTGGTGGGAAGAGGGACTGACAGGGTCTCGACCTGGGGCCCTCGGCTGATCCAGCCATGGCCTCGTGCCCCAGCCCTTCATTCCTTAACCGCAGAACCCAGGCCTTGCCTTCTCTGCTCTTTCAACCCACCAAGCGTCGCTGAGGCTGCCTCCCGGGGATGCAGACATACCACCTGCCCTGCCAGGCCTGTCCATGTCCCAAGACACACCAGTGGCAGTGCCAACAGCAACACAATCAGATTTGGCTCAAATTCCAACTCTGCAACTTCTTGACTATGACCTTGAACAATTTTCTTGACCTCTAGGAGACTCTGTGTTTTCTGCTATTCAACTGGAGATTGGGTTAATGGATTTTAAAGGAATTCTTTCATTTAAAACATCTGCGGATCTATTCTAGCTCCATGTATGTGCGGGGGGTACGGAGATGTCACCTTTGGGAGTTCACTAGCCTTCTTCAGTTGGCCACCCTGAAGGAGCTGGATGGAGGGTGGAAGAGCTGGGCAGCTGTCTTGGGCATCTCTCTAAAACATGGACAATGTCGTAAAATGGGGAAACTCACACCCACCAGGACTCCTCTTGGGGAGTAGGTAGAAGACAGGGAGATGCAACAGGTATTTAGGATGGAGGTGGTGAGGTGAGACCTCTGAGAGGTTCGCTCAGGGAAAGAGCCATTCAGGACCATGGCTTGGCTAACTGGGGGCTTTCATTTTGTCGAATGGCGCAGGTAAGGTGAACCTGGAGCAGATGGGTGAGACTCGATGGAGGAGAGAGCCAGAGAAATGCCCCCGGGCCACTTTCTCTGCCCTTCCTACAAGTGTTGTTCAGTGACTTGCTCCTTAATTCAACATCAGGCCTGCAGGGAAAGCTGTGGGTTAGAAGAGACACTACATCTCTGATCCATCTGAGATTAGCCTGCCCAAGGCACCTCCATGGCTTGATCTGGGCTATAACAGGCGGTAGGCTGATAGCAACATCCCCTAGGGGGATGGAACTCAGCAGAGAAAATTCTAGAAACTTAGTGTTTCTTCTGTCTCCTCCTCCCAAGTGACCTGTCCTGATCCCTAGCCTCCTCCTTGGTGGGCCTGCCCTGAAGGGGCCAGTGTCTACTTAGATGCCTGGCTAGTACCAGCCCTGGCCCTCAGATCAGAGCTCGTTTCCTCTCCTACTGGACTCCCACCAAGGCGCTGACAATCCCAGGCTACCTGGCCAATATGGCGATTTGCGTTGTGTAGAATTTTATCAGCCCTCTGCTCACCCAAGGGCCTGAGTGGGAGGCTCCTAGCTGCAGAGCACAGCTATTGCCCCGGAAGAAAGCAGAAAATTCATATGGGTATCAACCAAAACAAATTCCCAGCGCTCCCCATGGAGCAGGTTCCCTTCTCCTTCAGCTTCTCTTGTCAGCTGGGTGGCACAGAATCGTGTGTGACACGAACGTTACTGATTTAATCAGGTCTCCTCTGGAACACATAACTTCTCTCCCCTGTTGGGGTGAATAGTGGTTTGGAAGCAACTGGGGACATGCTGAGAAATGGAACTAAGAGGCGGGAGCTCGGGGAGGAGGCGATGGGAAAGAAAACGGAATCATCACGCAGAGAAGCAAATCGCGGCCCTTTAGTGCAGGGTCAGGCATCCGGCACAGAGTGGGTTTCCAAGGGATATCAGGGCATTAAGGTTTGTTTAGAGTACATGTTCCGTGTACTTTGTTAAAGAAGCCAGGAATGCTTAGAATCCGTTTTATACTACCAATACAAGAGGCTAAAAATAAAAAAAAAAAAAAAGAAAATTATTGCTTCTGATGGGAAATGTCAAGAATCTGGAAGAGTGGCTTTTATGAAACTGTTTGATTACCTCGCTCACCAGAGGCTAGGGAGGGGCTGTAGGAAAGGTTTTCCCTGTCCTTAGAAAGGGTGAACAGTATGGGGGAGGGCAGGGTTCTGTGGGAAATTTCTCTATTCTTCTTTCTGTACCAGGGATTGACTAGGGGCACTTAACCACTGAGCCACACCCCAATCTGTTTTTACTTTTTATTTTGAGACAGGGTCTCACTAAGCTGCCTAGGGCCTCACTAAGTTGCTGAGGGTGGATTTGAACTCACAATCCTCCTGCCTCAGCCTCCTGAGCTGCTGGGATTACAAGCGTGTGCCACGGCGCCTGGCTACGTGGGAAATTTCTATGCCTTCTACTCCATTTTGCTATGAGACTAGAATTGCTCTTTAAAAAGTGTATTCAAACAAAAGGGAGTAATGTGGGATCAGTATGTTTTGCTTTTTAATGTCACTATTCCTGATAGGATAAAGGAGGTACTCCTGACATCTAAGGGGTGCAGGCTGCCCCTTTTTCTAAACCTTCATTTCCTTCCCTGTAAAGTGGGGATGGACCCCTCATCTGCCTCTTGGTCTTCAGTGAAGATCAAATAAGGTGCAGACAGTGCAGCATCGGCTTCAGTGTGTGGCACACAGCGAGCACACAGGTGGTACTTGCTCAGCTCTTATGACTGTGTTTGAACTTGAAGGAGAACGTCAGTTTAGTAACCTGGCTGGCTTTTTTGACAGCACAAAGGAGACAGAACTTGATTTAGGGCTGAAGCCAAAGTCGTTTTGAGTCTTCAGACCTCCACTCTCGGCAGGGGTGGGGGTGAGCTGGCTGCCTGCTGTGGATGTCACCAAGGATGAGGGCTTTTTCTATACCTGTCCCTAGCAGGTGGCCTTCCAGCCCCTGAACCTTGAAGTATTGAGGAGGTCTGATGGATAGGAACCAGAGGGTAACCCCTAACTCTGGGAATTCTTTAACTGGGCAGGAAGTGGCTGATTCTTTGGCCCAGTGTTTACACTAGGCAGTGACACTCCAAGGTGGTGGGCAATGGCCCTCTTTGGCCTTCTCCACACCTCCACGTAGGCAGCAGGCAAAGCCATGAGCCTTGGGAGGGAGGACCCAGAAGGCGATGGATAGAGGTCAGGTATGGAGCGACACAAGGTCGGGGAGTCAGACAGCCCTGGGGTCTCTGGGCCTCGGTTTCCCTGCGGGAAAGGCTGGGTTGATAACCTCTGCCCCACTAGGTCCCACCAGCCTCTGGTGTCATACCTAGCTTGAAGACACTTTGGGAAGCGCCCACGCCAGACCTGGATCTGATGAGGGGAAAGGCCACCATGGATGCAGCATCCGCCCCATTTCCGGGTGTCGCCACAGACTTCTCTTTCTCTCCTTGTGCTGTGGCCTTTCAGTCCGAGCTTGTGTCCACAGGCTGTGGACCTGTGGGGTCAGCCTGGCCAGACTGCAGCCAGGGAGGCCATGCGAGGAGAACTCCCAGTTTCCTCTTATTAGTTGGTGCAAAGGGATTTGCAATCAGGAGGGAGGTGACTGTGGATCAGGTCGCCAAGCCTGTGAGCAGGGGTGTGCCCAGGCTGGGCCCCGACTCTCCCGCTCCCAGACCTGCCTCCACCACCGGGAGCCGACACTCGTTGCCTGACGGTCTTTCCGTCCATCTCTCAGCGCCACCAGCACGTGAACTGAAGCGCTCTGTTTCCTGATGCGCAGCGGAGGGAGTGTCCACAGGACATCTTCCAAAAATAATATTTTTGCTCTCCAGCCGCAAAATACACAATACCCATTCTTGTCATTTTCAAATCTCTGGCAACAACTCAACAATTCTTATTTAGAACAATATAACAATCTGACTTCTGTTTTGGCCCCTAAATTCTTTTATCCCTTCCAGCAAAGTGTGAAATATGCGTTTCCTGGCCATGGGACAACGGCTCCTGACAATGCAGAAATAATAACGAACACGAGCCAAGGCAGGTGGGGACATGAGCTCCATGATCCCAGCCCCTTGGAATCCTGTGTCTGGGTGACAAGGGACATCAGAAACCAGCAGATATCAACAATGCCTAGTGGCCAGGGGTCAGCAGCACTATCTGGCTTTTCATTTGTTTGTTTGTTTGTTTTCAATCAAGACTGTGATTTCAAAGGCTGTCCCTAAACAACCCCCATATATCTAATACCTTACTCCTTCTGATTTGTGATGCCACTTTGGCTTGCCACCTGCCCTCTCCTGACCTGTTTCCTTATAGGCAAAATGAAGGGGCACCAATAGAGAGAGGGCACTAAGGTGGAAGGATTGGGGTGTGCCTGAGTCCTGGAAACGCTGGCGGGTTGTACGTGTTGGCGAGCATTTGCTGAAGAAATGAATGAGCCAGGGAAGTCTTCAAAGAAGGGCACCCTGGAGCTGCCTTGAGGTCAAGGGTGGAGGTACCCAGGCAGAGGGGTTGCCCAGTGCCAAGTGTGGAGATGTGAAGCAGCGTGTGCCCTCCTTGGCTGTGGTCCCGGATGGCCCAAGAGTAAGCTGAGAGGTGGGAGTCGTGAAAGATGAAGCCAGAGATGTCAGCAGGGGCTGGATCTTGGGAGGACCCAGACACTCTGTTAGGAGGCTTGAACTTGGCTGCAAAGGTGACAGAGGCGACTGAGAGCTCTCCAAGGACCTCAATCCACCCAACCATGACCCCAGCCCAGCACTTGCTGAAATCTAGGTGCCAGGCTTTGTGCTAAGAGATTGACACCTACGAACACATTTAGTTCTCCCAACAGCCTGGTGTGGTAAGTCCAGAGTTGATCCCTCAGTCTCTCCTTGTTCCCAGATAGTGGCAAAGCCATCACCTGCACTTCATTTTAACCTCTGCCCGTAGGTCCCCTGGTCAGGGGGCCTCCCCAAATCACTGTCAATAACGGAGCTGCTCCTTTGCCATGCACATCCACTTCCAAGGGCGGCCACAATGGGTGAGCACCAACAGGGTGATCCAAACAGCGCCCTGTGGTTCTCTCTGGGTCTTGAGGCTGGAAGGAGTCAGTGAGGGTCGTTGTCTTCTGCAGCCTCTGAGGGCCCGTCTGCTCCAGGCCTCTCTCCTGGCTTCTGGGGGTTGCCCGCCATCCTTGGTGTTCCTCGGTTTGTGGCTGTGTCATTCCAAGCAGTGTTTCGTCCTCACTGGGCCTTCTCCCTGTGAGCCTGTATCTTTGTGTCCAAATTCCCCTCTTCTTGTAAGGACATCAGTGTTATTAGATGTAGGGTCCGCCCGAATCCAGAAAGGCCGCTTCTGAACTTGATTCCATCTGAAAAAGATCTGATTTCCAAATAAGGTCACCTTCACAGATTCTAAGTGAACACAAATTTTGGGAAGACCCTGTTCAACCCAGCACACTGTTTCATTTCCTCAGTGCCGATGGGTTATATATTTATTTGTTTGTTGATTACTTTTCTCCCTTACTAAAATTTAACCTTCATAAAGTCGAGAACTTTGCTCTATTGAATTAGAATTCCCAGGGCCTGAAACAGAACCTGACATGAAGAAAATATGTAGGAAATATTTGGAGAATAAATGCACAAAATTTCAAGTAAAGAAACGGAGGCACAGAGAGACTGCATGTCTTACTCAAAAGTCAGAGACCTCAGACCTTGGTTCCCAGGCACACTTCCAAGGGTGTGACCCTGCTATGTCCTTAAGGGTACCTACCCTCTCAGCCCTGGCTCCTGTCCCAGCTTTTGGGGAAGGAACCTAGAAGCCCTCAAATCTTCCTAGCCCAGCTTGGGGCCAAAGCTCCTCTCTGGAGAATCCATCTCTCCGCAGGGCTCCCATCCTGGCCTTGACATCCACACCACTAATAGTGTCAACTGAACCAGCCTCAAATGTCCTGACCTTCAGATTTCAAGAGGCAGAAGCTGGGGCAATTTGTCAGCTCTAACATGATTCTTATTTTATGGAGAGTCTCGCGTGGTGGCTACCATGACACCCTGGGCAGAGTTGAGGCCCTCCGTGGGCTGTGAAGGGCCCAGTTTCGTCCACAGCCACGTGCGTAAGTTTGGAAGTGTGTCTTCTCCCAGTGGAGCCCACCCATGAAAAGCGCAGGGGACAGGCATGGACTTCCCTCCCCGAGGGAGGCCTGAGGGAAGCCTGGGGTGGTCTGACATGGAGAATCCAGGGATTCGTGGTGGGGCCCCTGCAGGCTCCAGGCTGCCCCTGCAGATGCGACACCTTCACCTGTCGGCGAGAGCCTCCCTTGAGCACCTGGTGCCTGCGTGAAGTGCCCTCCGTGCTCAGGCTGGGCCACCTGCAGAGATAGGGCACTAGCTCTTCCCACCCTTCCAGGGCACATGGGGTGGCACTTCCCAGCCCCCACCTTCACCTGCTGAGCTAATGGCTGACCGGCGCCACTCACAACACAGCTGCTGTTTCTTGAATGTCTGCTGTGGGCCGGGTGCTGCCGTGGTGTTGGCTACACTGGATCACATCCCTGCAATGCCCACCGGGGAGGGAGTTTCTGTTGATTTCTCCTCTGCTCGTGAGAAGGCTGAAAACCCAGGAGGTGACGTGACTGGCCTAGGTCACTCGGCGGCTCTGTCTCCTCGCCTGTCTTGGAAGTGCCTGGAGTACTCAAGACCCCCTAAGGTTGGTGTCTGCCCCTGGGGCCGTGAGAGCCAGCTGGGGCGGGACCTGGAGTCAGCCCCCGGCCCTGGAATCTTCATCCCACGCAGCTGGACGCATCTGCTCGGCCTTTGGGGGCTTTGCCTGATGCAGGGTGAAGAGACTAATCGCTGTGACCCCCTGAAACTCATGTGTTGAAATCTACCCACTAAGTGATGGTTTTAGGAAGTGAAGATTTGGGGAGGTGATTTGGGCCATGAGGGCAGAAGCCTCACTAATGGGTTTAGTGCCCTTAGAAAAGAGGTCCCAGAGAGCTTTCTTGCCTTTCTACCATGAAAGGACAAAGTGAGAGACACTGTCGCTGCCCTCACCAGACACCAAGTCTACCAGGGACTCCATCTTGGACTTTCCATCTTCTGGAACCGTGAGAAATGAATTCTGGCTGTTTATAGGCCACCTGATTTACGGTATTTTGTTATAGCAGCCTGGTCCTCTTGCCTCAGCCTCCTAAGACACTGGGATCACAGGTGTGCACCACTGCACCCAGTTAGATATCATTTTTATAATCAAGTAGCAATTAGATGGTTTACATAAGGAGAATACCAGTGTATTATCTGAGGCAGAATATGCTCACTGAGAACCCAGTCTTTTTTTTTTTTTTAATATTTACTTTTTAGTTGTAGTTGGACACAGTATCTTTATTTTGCTTATATGTGGTGCTGAGGATCGAACCCAGGGCCTCACACGTGCTAGGTGAGTGCTCTACTGCTGAACCACAACCCCAGCCCCCTCAAGAACCCAATCTTTTTACATGGCATCTTCTCCATGAAATCTAGCTCTAACCTAGAGCCTCAGTTTGCCCATCTACAAACCAGGGATGATCAATCAAGATGATCATTGTGAAAGTGCTTTGAAAGTTACCGAGTGCTGTAAAGACAGGAGTGAGTCTTAGTTTAGATGATTCAGGCATCACATTTATTTAAGAATAGAACAAAAACATTGCTTCCACGATCTGAATTTTGTGTCCTGCCAACATTGATGTGTTGGAATCTTACCTTCAAGTGTTGCATGAAGAAGTGGGGCCACTGGGAGATGATTAGGGCATGAGGGTGGAGCCCCCCAAGTGGGATTCATGCCCACGTAAAAGAGGACTGAGAGCTGGCTGGCTCTTTTTCCCTTCCACCATGAGAGGATCCAGAGAAGGCACCGTATATGGGGAACAGGCCCTCACTAAACACCAAATCTGCTGTCACCGTGACCTTGGGCTTCCCACCTTCCACAACTGTGAACAATAGGTTTTCTTATTTATGTATTATCCAGTCTAAAGTACATTTTTTTTTTTTTCCTAATAACAGCCCCCTTGGACTAACATAGTTGCAAAGACGTCTCTTGAGTTTTACTGCTCAAGCCAAATCTGCTTCTAGGGCCATATTGATGCTGAGGGTTCAAGGTTCTTACTCCCCATACCCATCTTTAACTGTTCCATAGTTTTTGGTAATGGAGCAGTGGAGAGTAATTTCTCTGTGGGATGGCTTGAAAAAACTGTGACTTGTTTGTGACAGTAAGTATGTGCTGCTGGATTTCAATTCCACAGAGACCTGTGAGCTTGCCTTGGTGCTGGCCACGTCCCTAACCTGGTGGCACCACCTGCTACTGCATTTACCCATTGAAATAGAACTGGAGGTTTTCATTCCATCCTTCATGAAGACAGAGTTTTATTTGTGTTTAAAATTTAAAACTGACATGAGTTGTGAGGTGTAATATTTTTATTTGGTAAATGTTTTAGTTTATACGTGAAATGCTTGACTGAATTTGTGTAGGATGTTTAAAAATGAAATGCATTTTTCATTTTTAATTGCTAATTATCTGTTTTAAAACTAAAGAGCTGAGCAGGAAAACACTGCTTATGACTGAGAATAATTTGTTTGCACAGAAGGAGGAGCAATAAAAATGGCAAGCTCTGGAAGTCAAGTACACTAGACAGACCGGGGAGCAAGAGGAACTGTCACTCAGAGGTAGTCTGACTTGCACTTCTTTGAAGCTTTAGGCTCAACCTTGCTGTGGACTTGGAGGTGGTTTGTCCCCCCAAGGGTTCATGTGCTAGAAGCTTGGACCCCAGTGTGATTGGGTTAAGGTCCCCCACAGGGATGTCTAAGAGATGGGTCCTACTAGCCATTCCCCTCTCTGGCTTCCTGTTGAATCATGTGATGGTACCCTCTTACATGACTTCCTGCCATGATGCCATTTACCACAAGGTCCTTACCAGAGCTGAACAGATGCCAAAGCCATGACTCTGAGAAAACCTCTTTTAAAAAAAAAATTAAATAAAGTATCCATTCTCAGGTGTTTCATAATAGTAACAGAAACCCTGGTGCCTTAACATGGATGCTTCCTGCCCAAGGATGACTTCACCTATGGCCAAAGGCAATGTCCAGGCTCTGGTGGTGATTGGTGAGGGGGCTATTTCAGCTGTGGCACCTGGACAGCAGGGTTGCAGCATAGGCTCCCCTACTCCGCCTTGCTGGGCAGCCTCAGGCAAGGCCTTTACTGGGGGCCCTCCGTTTCTCTCCTGTACGGCGAGCACTCAGCATGGATGGCATCCAGGGTCCTTTGCACACCCTGCCACTTGGCTTCTCTTGGGGCCTGTGGTCAGCCTAGGCCGGCAGAGTTCACTTCTGGTAAAAATGCAAATTGTCTGTGATTCAAGGTAAACTGAGACTGATCACTTCTTTGTAGAATTCTTTGTCACCTGCTTTGGCACAAAAATAGACCCCCTAATTATCTATGGGCAGCCGTTGTCTCTAAGATGTTTCTTTATTTTCTTGTAAGCAGAAATTCCCTGGGAGGGTAGGAATTGTGTCAACTGAGTGACAAAACTGTGACATCTGGGCAATGTCACAGAAACATTGGCCAGGGGACCCCGCCAAGCCTGCAGCCCGTAGGGATGCTGACAGGTCTAGAGGAAGGCAAGACTTGGCTTTGGGGCAGACCTGGGCGCACGTGCTGGCTTTGGGCAAGTCGTTCTGAGTCTCTCTTGTCTTGCAGATGGTGGCAACGATCCCCATCCTGGGCCAACTCAGGGATGCCCTGAGAAATGCGCAGGCCGACCATTCCAGGGGCATTCAGTGCCGGGCCCTGTGCACTTGGAGATGGGTGAGACAGAGACGGCGGGGACTCCAAGAGCATCTCCTCCTTCCTTCTAGGCGGGTCCAGGAGAGTGGAGAAGAAGCTTGCTCTGGGTGAGGGTGAGGTGTTCTGGGGAGGGCAGCAGAGTGAGTCGGGTCTCGATACGTAAAGAGGAGAGAGGGAGTGGTGGGAGGTGGGGCACGGGAAGGAGGTGTGGAGGAGAGAGGACCAGCACAGGGTGAGTGAGAGCAGAGGCCAGGAGCCGGAGATGGTCAGAAGGCCTGTGGCCTAGATGACCTCGGTGAAGGGCAAGAGGGGGAGTCCAAGGTCAGGGACTGCCAAAGCTGAGAAGCTGGGATTCGTACAGGAAGCTGGAACCCTCGTGACAAGGACCCACTCTTTAAGTCCTCACAATGGATCACCTGGCGCCATTGTTTGATCTTGTCCAGGAAGGCAGGGAGGGAAGGGAGACATGCCTCTTTAACCCTGCTCATGTGACATGGTCAGTGCCAAGAGTGCTGAGGCACTCGCTTTCCTTCGAGGCATATCGTCATGTGGAGTTGTTAAAATGGAGGCTACAAGAGTCGAGGACCAGCCCCGGGACACTCAGACAGATGTCAGGCCAAGAGCAGGCTGTGAGACTTCTGCTGGCTTGGGAAGCCATGAGCAGTCCGAGGTTTGTGCTTGTGGCCACCAAGAGGAGTCTGCTGGTGTGAATCGAGAGGGAGTTCACTCCAAGGACAGTTCAATGACCCCAGGAGAACTAGAAAACTAGGCCCATGCTGAAGTCACATGGCAGAACTGGATAGTGAGGATGTAGACGTTTTACTGTCAAGCACTGGAAACTGTCATTTGCTCCACTGATGTGCCTGGCCTTGGACAATAGACTCTGAACATAGTCATGGTCACCTGTTAAGTGGTCATTCCTGCCTGGGGACTCCATCTGCTGCAGCAGCTGCTTCCACCCACCCCATACCCCCACCAGAGAGTCCCCACTTCTTGCGTCACCAGCCCCAAGTCGAATCTAGTCAGTTGCAACTGATCCTTAGAGCTCAGGAAAGAGCCCCTGCCATGGCCAGAGGCAGGCTGGCCGGGCAGGGCCAGGTGTGACAGAGGCAAACTCTGCCTCCCACCAGGCCTCCAAGGTGACTAGCAACCCCAAGACAGGGAGAAGTTTCAGATTCTTTGCTATTGAGAATGGCAAATGTCCACTCGACGTCACTGCTGGCCACACACCGTGTGGAAGCCCGTTAATTTAGGGAGAAGAAGAGAAGGAGGAGGAGGAGAAAAAAGAAAGAAGAAATTTCCACCAGTGTTGGACCTAAGCCTGGAAGCCTGACAAGGACTCATCAGGGTCCCTTAAAAGATGAGGAGACTGAGGTCCAGCTAGTGGGAGTGGCTCTCCAAAGGCCACGGAGGTCATGAGTGTAAGCTGGCCTTGTACCCAGGACTTTGTTTTCTGGCCCAAATGTCCTTCCAGCGCAGAGAGCAGGGCATCCAAGGAAATAGGGCTTTTCTCAGAACCGGCCCTGCCTGTTTGCCACTTGATCTGGGCGGGGGAGGGGGGCACAGGAATTAGCCTCGGATCAGAGACGCAGGCCTCAGTGTTCTGTGTGTTTATTGTGCCTGAACTGAATCTGCCTCTTGTTTGTGCTTCTCCCAGGATGCGTGTGTGGGATGCAGCGAGCTGGTGGCAGAATTCAAGAATGCCCATGTGTTCAGCGGGGAGGGCTGCACGCGGCTCCTGGTGTTTGGGTTTGTCACTGTGGAGAGCTTGGAGTGCATTTCTCAGAGGCCACAGATAGCAGCATCTCCGGGGTTAGGGGGCCTCTGCTGAGTCTGGGTTCCAACCCCAGTGTCTTCCGGAAAGAAAAAGGAAGGGCTGCGAGCAGGCCTGAGGGTGGCCAGGCCGTGGTCAGTTCACTGTGGTTGCCACAAGGCAGCAGAGGGCTCCTGGACACTGGAAGTGGCCAACCCCCGCTCCCTCTGCCCTCTGCAGCTTGCCCTCTCTGCCTAGTGTGGGGACCCTAAGTAACTCCTGTGGGAAGCGTTTTGGGTTCGTGGGGGAGCACAGAATTTGGAGTCCTCAGGACCAACACCAGGCCAGATGTGCTGGAGCAGAGATGAGTAGCCTGGGCAGGTCACTGACCCACCTAGGTCTCAGTTTTCTCTCCCTGTACCAGGATAATTTGGGGGAATAATAAAGCTTGAAAATAATAAAGCTTATTATTTATTAAAATAATAAAGCTTGCGCAATGTGAAAGTGCAGCAGCTTGTGGCACACACAAGGTCCTGCTTGAGCACCCGTTAAATGAGTGAGTGGTGGAATAGAGCCACTGAAAAGTGCCCCTGGCGTCCCAGGAAGGACTGTGTACCCTTAGGAGGGAGGAGTTTAGTGGATGGAACCACAGTTCTCAGGTTTCAGGGTTCTGAGGGCCCCTAACGTCATATCTTGTCCAACATCATCATTTTAAAGGTGGAGAGATGGAGCCCAGGGGATGGGGAAGGACTTTCCCAAGGTCACCCTGTGGTTGACAGAGCCAGGGACACTTAGCTGGGTCCATCCCCTGCTCCCGTCTCCTCTTAATCTTGTCCCTTTCCAGTTTGTCTCCTTCGGCCACACGTCGCAAGCCCGTGGCACAACGAGTAAGGCAGAATTGTAATTTCACATGGACCAGTTCTGGATGGCGGCACCCCCGCTCCGCCTCGGCCCATGCTCCTAGCTTTGTGGGCCTTAGTTTCCCTGATCTGTTAAGTGGAGATAATGACCTCTGGGGTGATCAAGTGCCTGGCTCTTGAAGACCCCGGATGTGGCTGAGCAGACAACATCAGAACCCTCTTCTCCCTTGTCCTGTAGGCTTGCAGGGTGGTCCCTGGGAGGGGAGGAGGAGGTGACAGTGGTAGCCTGCTTTCTGGGTAAGGTGAGGGGTGAGGGCCGAGGCTGGCCACTCTGCTTCTCACTGGAGGAGGGAGCAGGGCCAGCAGCTGCCCTTCCCTGACCTTGGCACTCCCATCCATAAAATGAGGGTGTTTGCTTAGATGATTTTAAGAGCTCTTCCATCTCTGATGTTTAAACATTCTTTAAATGTATTAATTTCAAAACCGCTGGCAGTATTTCCAGGGGCCAAATCTCCTACCAGGTCAGTTTTGAAATAATGACTAGGGAACTCATTAGCGGTCTCTGCCCATACAGGCAGTTCCTGGGGGGGACACATTTTCTGCATTTGGGCACATGCCAATTTTCCAGCATCTCATGTTCTCAAATAATAACTGCGATTTCTACTAGACGGATCACTCACTAAGGTCTCTCTGTGCCAAGGTGCCTGGGGCTGGGGTCTGGGCACACAGTCTTGGCAATCTCTTCCCTCTGAGAATGTGTCTACACCTGTGAGACAATTAACCAAATAATGTAAGTGAAAACCCCACCACTTTACACCTGAAATATGCTAATAATTGTGAAAAAAAAAATCTGTGGTAGGGTTTCTGACATTAATTATTTGAATAATTGCCTCAGATCCTCACTTAGCATATTTAAAAGTAGTCTCATTAAAATGAAGATTTTTTTTTTCCCCAAAAAAACAATGCATGTTTCTAAACCTTCTATCACTGGTTGGGAGGGCCGGTACTGCTGCTGTGGGCTCTCGGGGTCTGGTGGGCCATGTCTGGGGCAAGACTGGGTTTTCCATCTGGCTCCTATCTGAAATCCGTTTCCTCCTCTGGGCCTCTTATTTAGGTCTGTGAAATAAAGATGCTGAATTCACTCGTGATTTAAGCAATGTTCTCTGGATCCTTGCGCATCCCCGAGAAGTTGGGTGAGGCCCTCCAAGGTCACATGGCCAAAGAGCATCTGCCATTTGCAGAGGACTCCAGTGGAACTCCTCGCCCTGCCTCCCTGCCACCCAGACCCCTTCACAGCCTGGCTGGGGCTTGGAGCTGGGGGCTGGGGAGGGCTCCCAGACTGCCTGCAAATGTATCAATACTCTCTGTGAGGGGCTTGAGCTTGTCCCTCTTTGGCCTTCATTTTGACACAACCCAGAGACTCTGACAAAGCAGTTCAGGGGTCCGCAGAGAGGTGTGGGGAGGAGACGCCTGTGGTTCCTGACAGAAGGGACATGAAAGGAAGATGGCGAGCCTGGCTGCCCCCTCTGAGCTGGTACCCAGCTAGCAGAGGCATAGCTCAGCCCTGGTGGTGCAGCCCTCCTGGCCTGTGTCCCTGGGGCAGGACAGACAGTGACCAGCAATGGCTGAAGTGGTCATCGGGAAGACTTGAGGTGAGCCCTGCTTGGCCCCTTGTCCCTGTGCCATGCTGGCTAAGTCTCCAGCGCCCCCACCTTCAGTTCCCACCTCTTCCTAACAGAGGCACCAACGCCTCCCTGCCAGGTTGTCACCAGGAAGTGGGAAGAACCAGCTCAGAGCCACAGGCAGGAGGAGCCCTGGGCACGGCCATTTCTCTCTCTCTCTGTCCTCTACAGTTCCAAGGAAGAGATATTTAGCCAAGCAAAATCAGCATCCACGGTCCCAGGTGGACCTCCCAGGTGACCTTCCGCCCTGGGCAGGTCCACTGACCTGTGACCCTGAGGTGCCGACAGCATCTCTGCCCTCTGGGAAAGAGCAGGTCACTTCACTGAGTTTGTGCAAATAGATAAAGAACAAAGTGGCCCATCAATCAGGGAAACAGGAAAAACAAATAATTCCTCCCCCTTGGGAAAGCCGCCGCAGGGCCCTGGGTGGGGGAAGCTGTCGGGCAAGTTCCCTGGGGGGCTTTGCCTGGTGCAGCCCACCCTCCTCTCCTCCTGGGTGGGGGTGGGGAGAGGAAGGTGCCAGGTGGGGGCGGGGAGCTCGGGCGGCTGTGGCAATGTCCCTGGTGGATCTGTTTCTGCAGTCAGGGAGAACAGCTGCTTAGAGATGGGTCCCTGAGAGAAGGTGGCCTGGGGATGGGGAGGCGTCTCCTTTCTGTGCCCCTCACTGGTCAGTGTACCACATGGTGAAAAGGAGTGAGCTGGGAACAGACCTCACAAGGCCTTGACCAGAACGTCCCCACCTGAAAACTATGGCCAACGTGAGGGTGGACCCCCAGCGGCCGGAGCCTCGGCTTCCCCAGCTGTGAGGTGGGGGTTAATCCCTGTCCTGCCTGCTTCTCCTCCATGTGGAGAGAGGGACAGCCCGTGGGCCAGGAGGAGGGGCTGGGCAGTGCACTGGGCCTATGGTGGGCACGGGGTTCAGACCCCGGCTGTTTGCTGGAAAATGTGGGAAAGCAATTGAACCCTCTGAGATTCGGTCCCTTTCTGTGTGACCAAGAGTGGTGACAGCACGTATCTCTTAGGGTTACTTCAAGGGTTAAAGGACACCTTACCTAGGACACCAGGTGTATGTACTAAGTGTTCACTGAAAAAAAAGCTGCGTGCATCCTTATCTAATGCAAAACTCCCGTCCTTCCCTGACCACTGATGGTTGCAGGGCTGGGCGCTGGGGTTCGCTGAGTGGAGGACTGGTGTGCAGGAGCCCCAAAGCTTGGCTCACCCTGTCCAGGCCCTTTCCCAGCGCTCACCTCTCCCCTGCTTTCCTGCTCCCTCCACACCTGGCTCCCGGTACTTCTAGAGAGCCTCATCCGCTCTGCAGCAGCTGGTGAGCTTGCTGTTCCCAGAGTGACCAGCTGTCCCCATTTTCCTGACTGAGGGTCCCCTGGACGTGGTGTTGCAGTGCTGACACCAGGACTGTGGCAGGGAGGCCCTTGCTCCCCCACGTGGGGCAGGTCCTTCCTCAGGATCCCACAGGCCACTTCCCCACCCTGCTCCGGCCTCCTGACCACCCCTGTGAATCGGCAGCGCTTTTGTTCCCCTGCCAAGCTCTGGCCAGCGTCTGGTTTGCCGTGTGTGCCCTGGTTTGTCCACTGGTCTTCCCATGGCAGTGTCATTGTCACCTAAGTGGGGAATTTGTTTTCCTTTTTAGAGAATGTGTTCTTGAATCCTCCAACCTGCCCTAAAAGGTGGGGGCTGTCACACTCCTTGTTTTAGGAGAAGGAAACTGAAGCCTGGGGAGGTTCAAGTACTTGCTCACACCTTTGTGGGGACAGAGCCAGGGCGGGCTGGGTAGCACCTTCCCAGAATTTTTTGTTTGTTTGTTTGCATTGATACCCTTGGAGCCTAGAATAGAATTTGGAAGGTAAAAAGCATCTGATACATTTTAATTGAATAAATAATGAATCAGTGATTTTGGGACCCAGACAAAAGCAGAGAACAGGCCATCATGATTGCTTTCTAAAACAAGAATCAAAAATAAAGTTTACGCCTGTCTTCACGGATGGACGAGGGGTGTGGGCTCCTGCTCCAAGCAGGAAGTGGGATTGGATACTGAGCCTGGAGAGAAGGATGGAGAAAGTTTAGCAAGACTTCAAAGAGCAAACAGCACCTCTTAGGCGGTGTCTAAACAAGTGAAGCAATTAATCAGGTAATTCCAGCCCCATCCCCCAGTGGCCTAAATTATCTGGCTATTTGAAAACTACTGGTTTTATGGGCAATGAGTGTTAATTGCCTATTGTCCGGAAACAGTTTCTCCCCCAGTTTGCTCCTTGGCATTCCAGGGGCCCCAGGCAGCAAGGGAGGCTCTGGGGCCTCTGTGAGACTGGCTTTCTGCACCTGGGACTCAGGCAGGCCTGTTGTCTTCCGCTGGCTACTATCAGGATGAAAGAGCCGGCAAAGCACCAGCCCAGGGTCCAGAATCCTGGCTCCGGGTTCTTCACAAGTCCCGTTTCATTCTGGTCTCCAAGTTTATTTCTCTTCCCGCCTGTTGAAATCCCTGCCCTTCTCCAGGGAGTGGCCAGTGAACTGTGAAACCAGGAACTGCTTTCCTCCCTCCCCAGGTCTCACCCAAAGCAGAGCTGCCCTCTTGGGGGAAAATGACGGAGTGGGTGGGGTCCGGTGGGGTGGGGTGGGGGGGAGTGAGGAACTGACCGCACTGATCCCCTGGGGCTAGCTCAAGCTGGGCCTCAGGGCTGATCGGGAGACTGAGGCTGGGAGGTTTATGGAGAATCTCTAAGTCTAGACAGCCAGTGAGCAGTGAAGCTGGGACCCAAACCCAGGGCCTTTTGCTTTTAGAATCATAAAATTATGGAACCAAGAAACCAGAGCCAGAAAAGCCTTGTGCACTCTTGAAACTAAACCTCTGGTTTCACAGATGGGAGAGTTGAAAACAGGTAGTGGAGATGATAAAGGTGACATAACGGAGCAATCATGATAATCACAGTGGCCACTGGCATGAAGGTGCCTCCGCTGGGTGGCTGTGCTGCTTTCAGTGGCAGAGATGGTCCCCGACTCCCCTGACTCCCTGCCAGGCCTCCCCTGTCCACTCTGTGTCACCTGCTTGGCCCCTTCCCAAGGTTCTGGCCTGGCTTGCAGCAAGCTACCAAAGGCTGCCCAATGTCTGGCAGGAGTGCTGAGGTCGGGCCTGGCCCTGAAGCCACCAAGCTGTGTGCTGAGCCCCCGGCCTGTGTTTGTCCTGCCTTCTGCCTTTCTCTTCAAGTGCCCCTGCTGGGGTCCTCTGGCCCGGTTCTCCTCTGGCTTTGGAACTTGGGGTCTGAGCATGGAGTCTGATGGAGGATTCCCAGTGGACCCCCGGTGAGACTGGAGGGTGGAACCCTTGGGTCCCCTCTGAAGTGTGTGACATCGGTGGTGAGGGAGGCAGGGCCCAGAGCTGCTCTCTTACTCCTTTGCAGCAGGCCTAGAGACATCCTCCTGGGGCCTCCATCTCTCAGGCTCCTTTCAGAGGTGATGGAGAAATCAGGACGCAGCCTGGCCAACTGCTGCGTCTTCTAGGAATAGTTGGGCCAAGTGCTCCCAAGGCTGTATGAGTCTCTTCCCAGTGTCTACCTTGGGGACAAGTTCTGCCCAGCAGTTGGGCTGCTGCCTGCCCTAGGAAGCTTTCTTTGACCCTCTGCCACCTTTGGACCCCACTTCTCAGCAGATGGAAGCCTCTGGGTCTGGTGTCCCAACCACAGCAGGCTCAGCTCCCTGGCCCAGCCCCTGGCCCCCTCCTTCCTGTCGGGCGCTGATCTGGGATGCAGCAGCTGTGTGTTTTCTGGTCTCTCCTTTGCTGGGTCCTTGAAGGCAGGGTCAAGGCATTTTTATCTCCAGGAACTGGGCACCCAGACAGGGCTTCTCCTGGTCAATACAGGTATTACTGGTGTGGGGTATGTGAAGAAAGGGGACAGGGCCACATGTACCCATTATCTGGATGTTTGCCAGACCTTAGGCTCCTGGGCAGCTCCACCTGCCCTGGGCATCTTCTCCGGACATGCTGGGTCAGGGTGGCCTGACTGCTGACCAGGCCTTCCTGAACAGCAGTGATTGCCTGACTCCCAGTTTCCCCAGGACGAACTCTCCTTAGCCCTCAGCTGAAAACCACAGAACTCAGGTCAGCCTCTGGTCTGTGGGTCCTGGAAGCCTTTAGCCCCTTCCCTGGGCCTGGGATCTACCTGTGAAGCAGAGCGGAGGCACAGAGCTGTAGGTGTCTGTAGCTCGAACATCCTCCTGCACCCTCCCTGTGTCCAGAGGCAAACAGAACTTACCTTAAGTCACCAACAGTTTCGGCCCCCTCCAGAGGCTGCAAACTAGCGCAGTGGTACTGCTGCCTGAGTGTGAGGACAGAGCTGTTGCAGGTGCCATAGAGCTGGGTGGGAGACATGGCCCCAGGGACCCCTGGGCAGGGCAGGTCTGCTGCTGTCCCTCATGAAGGCTGGGGTCCAGAAGGGTGAAAGGCAGCTGTATGAGAAGCTGGGAAGGGCACTGGGGGGTCTGCAGAGGGCCTGACTGTCCTTGATCCTTGACCTTCTTTGTCTTTGGCTGTGGGAAGGGCCACTGTGGTCTGCCCAGGTGAGGTCTCTCCCAGTGTCTCTCAGGTCACGCTCCTGCATGCAGACTGGGTCCTGGGGGCCCTCCTGTTCCTCACGCTGAGCCTGCCCTTGACTCACTCAGAGCTCTGTCTTCCTGCCCAGGGCTCCTCCCTCTCTCAGCCTGTCTCTGTCAGCTCAGCCCAGAGCTCATGGCAGGTAAGCTCTGCACACGGAGGGCCCTGGACACGGCATTATGAGCTTAGGAAGGCTGGCACAAAAGCGAAGATGACTGGGCTCCTCGCACACTAGAAGCCTGAGAGTGGCACATGGAATCCACCTACAGCAACAGGGTGAGTGGGGAGCAGCTGAAAGTGGGGTGATGGAAATGTTCTCTGTTTTCATGGGGCAGGGTGAGACCCATTTTCCAACCTATAAAAACTGTACGACAACATTTTGTTTGTTTTGTAATCTCTCAGTTACACATCAGAGAAAATAAGTTATGTATAATTCATGCTTGGAAACTGCTGAAACGTCCCTCAATGGATGGATGGATAAATAGAATGGACCGTATCCATACAGTGGAAGGGTTTTGGCAATAGAGAGAAATGAAGTCCTCATACACACCGCAACATGGTGACCTTGAAAACCGCAGGCCAAGTGGAGGAGGCCAGGCAAGGAGCGCTATGTGGTACTCGATCCCTTTTCTTTCTTTCTTTTCTATTTCTTTTTCTTTCTTTCTTTCTTTTTTCTTTTTCTTTTTTTGAAGAGGCACTTCACCACTGAGACACATCCCCAGCCCTATTTTGTGTTTTATTTAGAGACAGGATCTCACTGAGTTGCACAGGGCCTCGCTAAGTTGCTGAGGCTTTGAACTCACGAGCCTCAGCCTTCCAAGCCACTGGAATTACAGGCATGTGTCACTGCGCCTGGTCCATGATCCCATTTCTATGAATTGTCCAGGATGGCCAGATCCACAGAGACAAACAGTAAGTCAGTGGTTGCCATGGGTGGAGCAGGGTAGTGACGGCTCAGAGATCCAGGGTTTCCCTTGGGGGTGATGAGTTCTGTGACCGTGAAGAGGCCATAGAACTGTCCCTTTTAAGTGGGTGAAGTGTGTAGTGTGTGGATTTGAACAACAGAGCTATTAAAATTATGCCAAATTAAAAAAAATATTGTTCAGCCCTCTATAATTGATCTCTTCGGTTTTTTTTTTTCCCCCAATAATTAAAAAACAATGATAGTTTGACCAGCACCTGACAACTTTCCTGGCATTTGGTTTTTGTCTCACGGGATACTCAGCAGTTCTAGCTTGGAGGGAGAAAGCAGCTGTCTATTATTGGCCATGCACCAACTGTGGCCAGACAGAAGGACATGGGTTCAAACCCCAGCTCTGCTACTTGCTGGCTGTGTGGCATCGGACAAGTCACTTCAATTGCCAAACGTCATTTTTCTCATCTGTAAAACTGGTGGCAACAATACTAACCACGAAGGGGTGTTGGTGAGTAGAATCAGGAGCAGGCAGTGAGCGCCCAGGAAAAGGAGTACTAGTTTCTCTTTTTCACAGGGGAAGAATTGGGGCCTGGGACAAAGGGATCGCCTGGCCTGAGCGAGCAGAGCTGGTCAGTGGAGGCACCTGGCTCTGGGACATGGGGCCTTCTATTCCTAGCCAGCCAACCTGGTTCAATTACCAAATGAACGATGTTCCAGCCACTGCAACCAAACTCTTGAATAAGGTAGGTGCTCAAAAAAATAAATTAAAAAAAAACAAACAACTTTCTGTGAACTTAGAATATCACAAGAGAAAAGCCTGAGAATCAGGAGAGTTAAATGCCACCTCTAGAGCTTTCTAGTTTCTACCTGTGGTGCCAACCCTGGTGCCTGTGTACTCTCCATGTGCTGCACATGCTGTAGGCTGAATGCTGGTGGCTCTGTCCAAGATGCCTGTGTTGAGGTCACATGATGATCATGATCATGTGATCGATGTGATGGTGTCAGGAGCAGGGGCTGGGGGAAGGGGTGAGAGCAGGACTCTGCCATATGAATGGGATCAATGTCCTTATAGAAGAGGCCCCAGAGAGCTGCCTTTGTCCCCAGCTGCATGGGAGGACATGGCAGGAAGACAGGCTTTATCCAGCAGGAAACAGACCCTCACCAAATGCCAAATCTGCCTGGACCTTGGTCTTGGGTTTCCAATCCCCAGAGTGGTCAGAAAGACTCTGCTCATTGTTTAGGTCACGTGTACGGGGATGTTGTTATGGCAGCCCAAACTGACCACAGCACTGCCTAGTAACCCGCACACCGTGGAGCTGCCCACGGGATGAGCTGTTGAGACGCACGCTCCTGGGTCAGCTGTGACAAAGTGGGATACTGTTAGCAGCAGCGAAGTGACCAGCAGTGCCAGAGAAGCCCCACAGGTGTCCCAGGTCACACAGACATTCTCTTTCTGAGTGTCCAAGAGGTCAGCATAGCTAGCAGATTATTCAAGCAGAGACCCGCAGGTGTCTCCTTGTGCGTAGCTTAGTCCCCCAACACAACCCCCGAATCCTGGCAGTGGAAAACATGCCTTCAAGGAAGGCGGAGGCCGCTCCCTGTGGCTGGCCATGTGACTGCAGAGGGTGGGCGCTGCAGACTTTCTTAGAAGAAACAGGTGCAAACATTTCATTCGCATCCAATTTCTCCTGGGGTCTTTGGAGACAAATCTGCCCAACCTCCCGGGGGCATGCGTGGCCATGTTCCCTTGGGCACGTTGACATTGTAGATAAAGCCATCTCACCATCCACCTAATTCTCCTGGCCTTCCCAGTCCCTGCCTTCTCCCTGCTCAACAGCAGGGGGACCGGGGTGCTCCCAGGGGTGTTACCCAGTCCTGCCGGCCAGTTCCTTTAATTTTCTGACCCGAGTAGGCAGTACAGGGAAAAGATGAGCCCAACCCGCTTTGGCCAACTCTATGTCCAGAAATCTTATCGTGCCTTGTGTGGAGGAAGGGAGAGCAGATGAAGGAAGCTGCATGTTCACTGACCACTTATGAACCCCGTGGGTCCATCAGCTACCAGCACTTTTGTGTGTGTGTGTGTGTGTGTGTGTGTGTGTGTGTGTTTAAAATACATAGCAGAAAAGACACCATTCTGACTGTTTTTAAGTGGACAATCCAGTGGCGCTAAGTTCACACTGTTTTTCAACCATCACCCCCTCCATCTCCAGAGACTTTCCACCCTCCCAAGCTGAACCCTGTCCCCGAAAGCTCCCCATTCCCTCCTCCCAGCACTGGCTCCCTGTCCTGCTCTCCATGGATTTGAGGACTGGGGACTTTGGTCAGTTGGGGGGGGCAGTGTCTGTCACTCTCGTGCCTACCTTATTTCCCTTACCATGAGGTGTCCCAGGGTCGTCCTTGCTTGGTCTGTACCAGGGAGATTTCCCCTCGAGGGCTGCAAGTTTGGCCAGCCCTGTGTGTGTGGTTCAGTTTAGGCACTGAGGACACTAACGAGGTGAACTGATGAGCATTTTTGTTTGACATGTGGAATGATTAAATCACTGTGCCCCTGGACAATGGTGGGCATTGGTTAGTGGGAGTAGATGCTGCCAAGGCTTGGGAGGTGACCTGATATATTCTAAGTCTGCTGTGTGCCTTTTGATTCTCTCTTGTTAATCATTCTTTCTTATGTCTTTGTGCTTGGGCAGATGGGGAAAATGGTGAGCTGGCTGTGGTGTGTTCATTTCTCCTGTTTCGAAGAACTTTTGTTATTTGCTCACCTATTTTGGGCCACACTGTGGCTGCCTTGACTTCATCATAGACTCTTCTTATTACGTGCTAAGATTCTTTTTCTCATTACTTCATCAAGTGTCTTTTGGAAGGAAGCAAAGTACAAAAATAAATGAATAAATAAAAAATACCCCTCATCTGTCATTCATCTGTCAACTTGATGCATCTCGTTTGAGGCTGATGACACATCTCGTCCAAACCCTCCTCCCAGGCCTGCCCTCCTGTCATCTCCAACACTCCTCTTCCTCCCCCTCCCCCTGTCCATTTGGTGGCTCTAGAGCAGACAGCTCCAGGTCCCCTGTGGGAGCCTCATCTCCTGCTCAGCAAGGTGACCTCTAGAGCATGTCTTGAATTCTTCAGGGTTTTCTTAATCCGCTGATGCTTGTTATTCTTTGGATTTGGTGCTATTTTGTGTAACTTAGATTAGTGGAGACTTCACCTCTGATATGTGAGAGTTTGTGCTGTTTATTGATATTGAGATAGCTTATTAATTATGATCAATAATGAAAAAAATATTTTGTAAGGCCTTATCTCCCACAGGACGGTGTCCCATTGTGAGGGTGGCATAGGAGGCTTGTTCTCCCTCATGGGAAGGTCTGGCCGCTGAGGCTCCTGTGCCCACCGGCACTGCCTTCTCTGCGGGGCTGGCTGGGCTCCCAAGGCCTGCACATTTGGACCAACACACCATGCAGAGCTTCGAGTAGCCTCTGAGGCTTCGCTGCCTGTTTGCTTAGTATCTGCCTCTCCCTCTCGCTCGGAGCAATTCAGAACAGGGACAGATGCACAAGAGGTGAGTCACAGTCTCGCAGCTGAGCAGCTGGCAGTGCATGGGAAGGTGGCCTGAGGAGCCAAAGTTGCAAAGGCAGGTGCAGGGGAATACCTCGAGGGAGAGCCATGGGTTCAGTGCCAGGAGGAGTTTCCAGTGAGGACTTGAAAAATGGGAAAGTCCTGCTGATGGGGAAGCAGCTGGCGGATGCCACCTCAGGCGGTGGGCACCCCAGCGTCAGCCCAATATCAAGAAAGACAACGGTGAAGCAGCACTGTCCCCTCGGGTGGAGGGAACAAAGGGGAATCAAGGGCCTTGGATTCCCCACCCTGAGGTTGTTTGTCCTGGAAAACGTGGAGCCAAGGAGGTACGGGGCAGGGCCAGCTCGTGTGCTTTGGTGGGCTAGTCACCATAGTGTCCAGGAGCTCTGGGGTGGCCGGGCTGAAGGCAGGGACACCATGCAGAGGCTCCTGGATAGAAGGATTGAGATAGTGAAAGTGGAGGGAGAGAGAGGCCGAGGGCCGCTGGTACCTCCCGAGTGGGCGTGCCCCCTGTGTGTGTCAGCAGGAGGAAGAGAGTGGGTGAAGTCATTCCCCACCACAGGGCAGTTGCCAGAAAGAGTCCCTCTCACAGGCCCAGTGTTTATTGTTCTCTGTCACAGTCTATTTTCCGTTACATAATGCATCAGGCTGACCCTGGCCCACAGACTGCCCCAGAGGCCTCTGTTGGCCTCAGCCCTGGGGCCTGCAGTGGGGCAGCTGGTGGGAGCCCCTGGGTTCCTAAGAAGGGCAGGCCCAGCCAGCCTCGTGGCTCAGAGTGGGGCCCCCACCCTGGGGCTGCACAGGAAGGGAGTCAAGGCCTGTTAGAGGCTGCCACCGCAGGACCTGTCTTGGAACAATCAGTTCCCTGGGAATTTGGCTTACAGGCCTGCAAGCTGAAGTCAATGACGGGCGTCTAGAAGAAAGAGCCCAAGGTTCTGGTGAAATACCGAATGTTGGAAGAGGATGCTCAGGGTTGACTGAAAGGAGCAGGAAAGGGTTTCACTCTGTCCCAAGCTGGACCATGGCCTCCACGACTGATGTGGTGACAGTTCCTCCTTCCCTGTTTGGAGTTTGAAGGCTGGAAAAGGGGTGGGGAAGGGGAGCTGCCCCCAGAGCTCTGGAGTGAGAGAGAAGAGGCCTGAGTGAGGCTGGGTCATGTCCACATCCCGCCTGGAGCCTGGGAAGGTCCTGGAACCACCCCAGGCTCTAGACCAGCCATAAAAGAGCACCCGTACTGGGCCTCCTGGTGGTCCCAGGTCTGCCCACGGGTGGAGGCCAAGGGTGAGTTCAGCTCCCAGGGGTAGAAGAGGCAGCTCCTCACCCCAGAGGTGTTGAGTGGCGTAGGCATATAGGACAGGACAGGGCCCAGGGAGAACAGCACTTTCCATCCATGGCCAGAGATGCCAGGAGGAACTGTGAGGTGCAGACCCCCTCAAAGTCAGAAAGATGTATTTCTCCACCATGGATATGGAGGAGCCCAAGTGTCTTCAAATCCATCTACAAATTGCTTATCAACCAGCAAAATTGTTGCATGCCATAGTCCTGTCCTCTTGAAGGTGCTGTGCACTGCTCAACAAAACAGAGGAAGTCTCCGCCTACTGGAACAGCCACCTGCTAACCGAAGAAACACCTTGCATTTGGAAAATGACCCTTAGAAGTTCTTCCCAACATTCTCGCTGGGGAGGCTCACCAGAGCCTGGGGAGAATCTCCAACTTCCCAGCGAAGAAAACAGGGGTCAGGAGGCCATTAGCCCAAGTTCAAAGAGCGAATGAGTGGCAGAGCCGACAAGTCATCAAAACCCAGGCTTTCTAGATGCTTCTCAGGAGCTGTGATGGCCAAGTAAAATCAAGTAAAGCACTTTGTAGACCTAATGTGCTGAACAAGATGATGAGTTCTTGTCCTGGATGGTAAAGGAACTAGCAGGGACAGGTCCTGAGGGTGAGTGGTCCTAAGGGTGATCAGACCCTGAGGGTGAGCAGGCCTGAGGGTGAATAGGGCCTGAGGGTGAGTGGTCCTGAGGGTGAGCAGGCCTGAGGGTGAGTGGTCCTGAGGGTGAGCAGGCCTGAGGGTGAACAGGGTCCTGAGGGTGAGTGGTCCTGAGGGTGAGCAGGCCTGAGGGTGATCAGACCCTGAGGGTGAGCAGGCCTGAGGGTGAACAGGCCCCTGAGGGTGAATAGGGCCTGAGGGTGAGCAGGCCTGAGGGTGATCAGACCCTGAGGGTGAGCAGGCCTGAGGGTGAACAGGCCCCTGAGGGTGAATAGGGCCTGAGGGTGAGCAGGCCTGAGGGTGATCAGACCCTGAGGGTGAGCAGGGCCTGAGGGTGAGCAGGCCTGAGGGTGAGCAGGCCTGAGGGTGAGCAGGCCTGAGGGTGAATAGGGCCTGAGGGTGATCAGACCCTGAGGGTGAGCAGGCCTGAGGGTGAGGGGGCCTGAGGGTGAGGGGGCCTGAGGGTGAGCAGGGCCTGAGGATGAATAGGGTCCTGAGGGTGAGCAGGCCTGAGGGTGAGCAGGCCCTGAAGGTGAGCAGGCCTGAGGGTGAGCAGGACTGAGGGTGAGCAGGGCCTGAGGGTGAACAGGCCCCTGAGGGTGAGCAGGCCTGAGGGTGAATAGGGCCTGAGGGTGAGCAGGCCTGAGGGTGAATAGGGCCCTGAGGGTGAGCAGGCCTGAGGGTGAATAGGGACCTAAGGGTGAATAGGGCCTGAGGGTGAGCAGGCCTGAGGGTGAACAGGCCCCTGAGGGTGAATAGGGCCTGAGGGTGAGCAGGCCTGAGGGTGAACAGGGTCCTGAGGGTGAATAGGGTCCTGAGGGTGAGCAGGGTCCTGAGGGTGAACAGGCTCCTGAGGGTGAATAGGGCCTGAGGGTGAGCAGGCCTGAGGGTGAACAGGCCCCTGAGGGTGAATAGGGCCTGAGGGTGAGCAGGCCTGAGGGTGAATAGGGTCCTGAGGGTGAGCAGGGCCTGAGGGTGAGCAGGGCCTGAGGGTGAACAGGGCCTGAGGGTGAACAGGGTCCTGAGGGTGAATAGGGTCCTGAGGGTGAGCAGGCCTGAGGGTGAGCAGGGCGTGAGGGTGAATAGGGTCCTGAGGGTGAATAGGGTCCTGAGGGTGAACAGGGTCCTGAGGGTGAATAGGGTCCTGAGGGTGAGTGGGGCCCTGAGGGTGAGCAGGCCTGAGGGTGAGCAGGCCCTGAGAGTAAGTGGGCCTGAGGGTGAGCAGGCCTGAGGGTGAGTGGCCCTGAGGGTGAGCAGGCCTGAGGGGGAATGGAGTCCTGAGGGTGAGCAGACTTGAGGGTGAGCAGCCCTGAGGGTGAGCGGGCCTGAGGATGATGCAGCCTACCGGGTGTGTCCAGACTTCTTGTTGGACAGTGCCCCTGTCTTCTGTGGCTGGTCCCCTTGTCTCTCCCTCTGATCTTTCTAAGGCTGAGGAGTGAGCAGTGTTTGCTTTGGAAGTTGAAGGAACCAAACTTGCCCAGGGACGGGCACTCACCTTGGATGCAGCAGGGCTCCCAGGCCCTCGCACACAGGAATTCGTCCTGTCACCTCTTGTGTACCATCCATAACCCTGAAAGACGGCCTTGTCATCTTATCTGGCAACTGGGATTTTAGCAGTCCCTTCATTAAGCCTGGAGAACAAAGGAGGCTGGGCGAGGGTCTCT
The DNA here is from genome assembly GCF_048772815.1 of Callospermophilus lateralis. NCBI lineage: Eukaryota > Metazoa > Chordata > Mammalia > Rodentia > Sciuridae > Callospermophilus > Callospermophilus lateralis. The sequence continues at coordinate 10,935,762 of NC_135318.1, forward strand.
GAATGTCCAAACACCCTGTCACCCGGAGTGTGAGGCTGTGGCCGCCCTGGGGGGGCCGGGCGCTGTTTACAGATGGGGGCAGATAACCGCAGGGGAAGGTCGCTGGAGTCTTCTTTCTACCTCGCCCCCTAGGAGGGCGGTCCCCTGACCACCGGGTGCTCCAGCTGGCCTGGAGGCCTTTCTCAAGTTCCGGACAGAGTGGGGTGTGAAGTGGAGCAGGCACCCCCAGCACCCCAGACAAACCAAGTGTTGGATTTTTGCTAGGCAGGTCCATGGCTGCCCAGGGGAAGCAGAAACAGAAGCGGAGGGGACGGGTTAATGATTTGAGCTGCACCCTCTGTGCTGGACATTCTGAGGAGGCCACTCCCTCCTGGGACAGGAACCCTTTCTATGTCATCAGAGATGGGGGCACTCCTGGGGGCAGAGCTTTGTGGATGCCACCAGGGATTGGGAGCTCTCTTTCCAACCCGCCTGTCCCTCTGGTGGAAGCCGGGTGTCTCCAGGGCTGAGCTGTTGTCTGCAGCAGTGGTCCGGAGGGCTTTGTGCCCTAAGTTCCTTCAAGCAGTTAGAGAGAAACTGTCAATGGCTGTGTCATCCCCCTCCCAGTACCATCCTGACCACAGTAGTGCTACTTCTCAATGGCACTGTCACACCCAAGGGCACACTGCCCAGGAAATGGGCATCCATCAGCCTTGTTGCCTCAGGTGAGCACACTAAGGGCTGGGGGCGGGGTCGCAGGCACAGACAGGAAGAGGAAGCGGATCAGACCCCTTCCTCCTTGCATGTCTGTTCTGGGACCATCAGCTCTAGTGTGACCCCCACCAGGTCTGGACCTTCCTTTTCCTCTGTTGAGGGCTAACTTTGGGTGCAATGCTGGAGAAGAATGGCCTCTGTCCTGAAGGGGGCCTGTTCCCCCACCAAAGAGGCACGTGTCGCTCTGAGATTCCAGTCCAATCCTCAGAAATGGATTGGACTCGCGAGCTGGAGGGGGTTGCTTTGAGGAACAGCCAGGTCCCAATCCTGGAGCCCGGCACACGTGGCTGATTACAGTCATGGTAGATATGTGGGAGGACATTTGCAGGCCAGCAGGGTGGCAGGGGTGTGAGATGTTAAGGTCCCTTGCGTCATGGTGGCAGGAAGACTTCTTTGTCTCTGAGAACCTGTGCTGGGTGCAGATCTGAGAGCTGACACAGGCACAGTGATGAGTGTCACACAAACCACTGCTGCTTTTCTCCCTGGTACAGGGCTGCGGGCCTGTGGTCACTTCCTGGCACCTCTCACCTTTCACTCTGAGTTGAGGAACACGCCCACCACCAACCCCAGCCTGCTGGGCAGTCACCGTGGCTCAGAATACCCCCTCTACTGGCCTGTCCTGACCCCACACAGATGTTGGCTTGTTTCTGTGAGCCCTTCCAGGGTGGGGCCGAACTCCCACTCAGGTTGGGATGGGGACAGCAGGGGGAAGCGCCTGTCTGTGTGTCCCAGCACTTTCACTCACCTGTGCGAAAACTCCACTGGCTTTCAGCTTTCTTAATAGCGAATGAGTGCACACACAGTACACTTCTGCAGCACACAACACACACACACACACACACACACACACACACACACACTGCTGTGGTGAGAGGCAGCCTGGCACAGGAGCCATTCCTTTAAAAGTAGACACCTCCCTGGAGACTGCAACACCCTAGGGCCACAGAGCAGGGAAGTGGGAGCAGGTGGGGGTTGAGAATGATGAGGGCTGTCTGACTCTCCAGGGCCTTCCCATGTGCTGAGTGTGCTGTGTGCATTGACTTGCTTCCATCTCCCCTCACTATACCCGCAGAACACACTAAGCACAGAAATAGCAAGTAACTTTCTTCAGATCACATACAGTTAAGTGACAGAGCCAAAAAATCTGGCCAGGTCTAACTGCCTAGATCTGCTGTGTACATTGGGCAAGTAACACAGCCTTGCCAAGCCGGTTTCTTTATGTGAGTTGCACTTAGTAGTCACATCTGCCCACTGTGGGATGATAGAAAACCAAATACACGGTGTCTAGAACATAGTAGGTACCTGTGCACTTGAGGAACAGCAGGGTAAATGAGGCCCACAAGATGCCACCTCCTCCATGAGGCATCTGTCTCCAAAGTTATGCATGCAGCATCTCTCTGTTCTCTGGGGAGAGTACCAGAAATCTCCTCTGCATCCCTACCACTTCACTGCTGTTTTGTTTAACAAACAGAACTTCCTGTGAGCCACACAGAGTCCTGAGTGTTCTAATAAATAATAACTTTTTAGTCCACCATTATCCTGATTCTACAGGTTATGAAATTGGTGCACAGAGAAGTTAAGTTTAACTTTCCCAAGGTCACTGAGATACTCAGCAGTGGAGTCAAGATTGAAATCCAGATCCTCTGGCTCTAAGGCTCCCCTGCTACACAGTGCTACCACCATTGATGGCCTAGTGGGTTCATTTGGCTCCACTGGACTACGAGCCCCTGGAGGGCAGGGCCTTAGATGACTTGTGTCTAATGGGCACAGCCGCTCATGCACAGCCTGGCCCAGCGTCAGTGCTTGCAGATGCATTAATTCAAGAAATGCAGCAATGAGCACAGGCAGGGAAAACTTGCACCCTCTCTGGGTTTTCAAATCCAACAGTCAATCAACAAAATCAGACATTTCCTATGTTCCTTTGGGGGAAAGCCTTTCTGGTGGCCCTGTTTCTCCCCAGCACAGTGCTTTGAGTGGAGGCCCTGGAATTCATTCTCTGACGGTGTCTGTCATGCCACTTCTCCTGGTGCGGGAGGAGAGCAGGTCTGTTGGGGAAGGTCCACAGAGGAAGTGGTGTTTGTGCGGGGACTTGAAGAAGGAGCAGGGGCGACAAGGAAGCTCCTATCTGCTTTCTTTTCACGTGGAGATAACACTGTCTAGGATCCCAGGGGCCGTGCCCTCGACATCTTTTTATCTTTTCCTTTCTATTGTCTGTAGAGACACAGACTGGTCATTCAATCCAATCTCCACCCACCCACCCACCCGTCCATCCATCATCCATCCATCCATCGCCCATCCATCTGTCCTCCAGTCGTCCTCCATACATCCACCCCTCCTCCACCTACCCGTCCACCATAGGACACTCCCTGAGCACATGCATGATGGTGTGGTGTCCCAGATACACACTGAGCCCCATAGAGGGAGGCGCCAGAGTCAAAATATTGTTCTCCACAAGCAAATTCGGTACTCTGCGGCCAATTTGGAGGGCAGTGAATGCCTGGTCTTTGTAGAAGGTGAACCAAGAAGGCCCATGTGTGACCCCAAAAAGGGGCTCAGTTGTCATTGGGAGGGGAAGCAGAATTCAGGGTCTGGAAAGAGCTCATCTGGGGATCCGAGTGTTGGGAAATCCAAAATCCGGACACCCCGTGCCCTCAGTCACTTGAAACAACACACCCCTCTTTGATAGAGACTAGCTCGGCCTGGGGACGGCCTTCCTTTCTGTTCAGGCCCCACATCCTCCAGAGCTACTCTTTCCTGGCCAGGGGCTGTGGCCCCCGATTCTCCGCATGGACGGTTTGCGCCTCGCTCACCACACACACGGCCCCCTTGTCCCGGGAATGCAGGCGGCTGCTTGGAGCCGCTGCTTGAAATGACCTCCCAACAGATGTGCCTTTAATTTGTTTCCAGGTCAGTGGCCCCCGTGCCCCAAGGAGGCCACCTCCCAGGCAGGAGGCCCTGAAATAGCCCTGTGTGTATGACCCTGGCTAGGGTCATCCATCACTGCTCAGCCTCTGCCCCGGATGCCTCACTCTGGTGGCTGGAGAGGGGAAGCTGGCTCCGTCCCCTCGGGTGATAGCCCCTCAAAGGGCCGATTGTAACCACATGGAAGGGGGCCTCTGCCTTGGTCCCGGGTCAGCCAAAGATCCCTTCCTGAGCAAGACCTCGAGGAAGGAAGCAGGAGCCGTTTGCCAAGTTCCTACTGAGGAGTCGGTGGTCCGTGGAGGCGGGCTGTTCTCCACCCTGTGTCTGTTTCTGGCAGAGGGTGTCGTGAGCACCTACCAGGCTACAGGCTTTTCCTGTGCGTCCCTGCCCATGCTCATCCTCCTGCCTGGGGTTCTCATCTTCCCATGTCACGGGGGTGGGTGGGGGACAGCCTCTGAGCTTGTCTCTAAGGCAGAGTACATGGGGAACCAGGGTAAGCACCGGGGTCTGTGTGGCTGGAAAACTTTCCCTAAACAGCACCGGAACAAAGAAGTTTGGGTAAGATTGGAGTGTTTCCTCTATCCGTCCCTTCTCCTGAAAAGGGGGGATAATAATCACTAGCTAATTGGATTATTTTAAGGTTAAACTTGATAACTCATGGCAAGAGCTTATATGGTGCCTGGTGCTCAAGAGCTAAACATTGGTGCTCAGTAAATAAATAGGAAATGTATGTGGGCAGGGCATGTGGGTGGCAGGGTTGTGCCTGCTGTGTGTTGGCCAGGTGCATCCCCCCCATTCTCATGCCAGTGAACCATATGGAGAAGTGGTTTGTAGAGGTCCCGAGAAACATGGTGGCCTGTCTCCCTGATCTGGAAGGCAGCAGAACCCAGGGCCAGCCGGCATTCTGCCGGTCCAGCAAGCAGGGAAACGGCTGCCGAACAGCGTGGCCAGGTGTGTCCACAAGATCCCATCAGGCGACGACTTCTGGTGCATCTGCCGAGGTTCCTGTGCCCATCTGATGAATTCCACAGCCTTCACTGTGGCTTCAGAGGCCTTCACAACCTGGCCCACCGTGAGTGGCAGCCTTGGTCCCTCTTCTCCCGATGGTCTCAGTGCCACATGGGCAGGAATATTCCGTGTGCCCAAAGCACCTCAACCCCTGGCTGCCAGCACTTTGCTCAGGCCTCAGCCTGGCCTGGGAGTCCGTCCTGTCTCCTTCTCTCCCAGTTCTGCCTCGAATGTCTCCCTTGCTCTTCTAGAAGTTCTTGCAGCACCTCCATCCCCTCCTCTGTGTTTCCAAGTTACTTATTGTATAACTTATGTGCTAAGAGAACATGTGGCTCCCGAACTTGAAGTGCTCACTCTCTCTCCTTCACGGGAAGGAAGCCCCTTTCCTGGCCCAATCAAAAGGCCATCATCACCACACGCCACTGAGAGGAGCACGAGGTCAGAAGACACGTTTTCTCTGGAAGTGCCAGGTGTGGCCTTGGTGCACTCACAGTGGTCACCAGAGGGCTCTACCCCGATGACAAGGACAACTCTGGTGGGTTGTCCCAGCTGTGTGTGGACACAAGCTCCCTCTGGATTCTGACAGAGTATGGACCAAGGCCAGCTGGAACCTTGCTTCTGCCCTGATTACTGTTGAACATATTGGACGAGACCAGCAGGGGCCACTGAGAAGTCAGGGCCAAACAGTGACTTTGACTGAGAGCCTGAGTAGAGCTGAGGCAGGCAGCATCCCTGGGGGCAGGGCATCCGCACATCAGCAGGGTCCAGTGGAAAGTCTGGGGCTGAGGAGTGGGACTCCTCATCAGGGCCAGGACCCCGACGCTTGCCTGCCTATGAGGGGGTGTGGCCATTCAGGCCCCTCTTTCTTCCCACATTTCTGCTTCTGCTCCCACTCCCCACCTGCGGGGTGTGGGGAAGCTCATGTGACCCAGGAAGCTGGAAGCTTGGGTCTGTACCCCTCGCACTGCTCCTGAGGTCCTTCCCTGCAGGGTCCCTATCAGTGACTCCCTCATACAACTTGCCTGTTCCATGACAGGAACCAGGCTGCCTGCCCCAGGGTGGGCTTCCTCCTCTACACTACCACCCTCTGCGCCTGGCTCAGTACCATTCCTACCTGCCATGGCCGACTCTTCCCCCAAGATGCTCCTGCTCAGCTCTGCACCCTGCATGAGCTTTGGGGACTGTGGGTTTTGGAACCTGGTCTGGGCTGCAGGGATCTTAGGGTGCAAGGAGGTTTGGGAAGAGGGAAATAGGAGGATGAGCACTGGGACAGCATGGGCCCCTCCAGGGCCTCTGAGCCTCCAGCTCTTGCAGAGCCTCAGGCTGAGCCAGATGGGGAGACCACAGGACCCCTCTGCTCCTTGGCAGGGTGTGTGGGCTGGAAGCTTCCAGGACCAGACTTCCACTCGCTTCAACCTCTTTTCCTCCACATCATGAGCTGAAGGCCACCCTTACACCTGTAGGCCCTTCACATTCCCCAGAGAGATGAGGCCTTAACAGGTCTGTTTCCTGGGCCTGGTGGGAGGGGACCGCGGTTCACTGTGCGGGGGCTGCTGTAGCTGTAGCAGTCAACTCAGCACACTGGGCTTGGCTGAGTCAGATCAGCTGAGGGGCAGGTGAAGGAGTGGAGTGAGCCCCGAACCTGCTGCATGGGGTCCATTGATGTTTACCTGTGAACACTCAGGTAACCAGCTAAACCAGGTTGCCTTCCTGGTCCTAGTTTCCTCTCCTAGGTAATCATCATCATCATCATCATCATCATCATCATCATCATCATCACAGCTCCTATCTCTCAGGGTCATCAGAAGGAAAAAGTGCACACCCTGGGAGCCCAGGCACTGGGAGGCTCAGCTTTCTGGGGCTTCCCCTGGCCACACCATCCACCCCACAGGGCCATGCTTCCTGGAGCCCAGGGGACATCCTGGGAGTCCTGAGATGCCAGAGGAGCTGCCAGGGAGGCGGGAAAAGGTGGCAGGGCAGCTTTGCCAGCTGACAGGAAGTGGTTCCTGCGGCTGGAGAGCGAGTTTGCTTTGGCTTGTTCTCCAGGGTCTCCTGGTGCTTTTAAAGGGGCTGTTTCCTGCAGCAGTGCCAAGCAGCTGCTGGCTGCTGATGTGCCGGGAGGTTTGCAGCCTGCTCCGTCCCCTCTCCCAGAGCCCTGGCCCAGGAGCAGGTACGACATGAACACACATGTAGCCAGTCCCTGTCATTTGTGGATTCAGTACTTGACAAGAAGTTTTTGTCATCTCAAAATCATTGCTTGTGGTGCTTTTGTGGTGAACAGGCACAAAGGGGTGAGGACCTTGACTGGTCCCTAACCATGAACACTGTTTCCAACTGAGGCTGGTGACGGGACGCTCTGCCTCACTTCAGCTCCCGTACTGTGAACGAGGGTCCTGAGGCCTATTCAGTGCCACCGTTCTCACACTGTTGTGCTTCCTGTTGGGATTTCACTGTCTAAAATGGACGGGGTGCAGCCTCCAAGTGCTGGCCAGAGCTCTTGTGCGAGGAGGTTGTGATGAGCCACGCGTCCCAGAAGCTTCTGCCAGGTGGGAGCCACCTGCTGCTGCCTGTGAGTGCAGTGTGAGTCCACAGTGATGTTACCTACGGGGTCTTTAAACAGAAAGGCACATCAATCAAGCATAGTCCTGATAGGTGCTCCCAGGAGCCTAACCGTGTGTTTGCGGTGGCTCTGGATTCTGGGCAGCTTTATACAACAGTTCCTGGGAAAAATGAGAGCTAGCTCTTACCTGCAGTGCCAGGCAGGATGTGCCTTAGGAAGACCCCAGCTGGGTGGGAGCAGGAGCCAGACTCCAGATAGTCTAATGAGTCAGTTGTTTGTGGTCTCTGATGATCATTATGAGCTCCCCTCTTCTCTTCCCAAGCTAATAGTGAAGATGGACTTGGAAAGGTGGGCCAATCCCAGCCACAGGAAGCCCTGAACCCCCAAAGCAGCAGCCAGGTAGTGAGTCTCTTCCTCCTGCTGTCAGCTCCTGCCCTTGGCTGCCAAGTGGGGAGTCTGGATCTGAAGATCTTAGAGACTCTCAGACTAACTGGCTGCAACTTGTTGAGATTCGAGAAAAAGATGACAATCTTTGCATTCCCGGAGTGGTACAGCTTGTTAAATATTTCCCTAAAGCCACATCCAAAGTTCACTCAGCTCTTCACTCTTTCACCTACACCCTGATTTTAGATGTCACAGACACTGATCGAACAGCTATTATGTGCCATAAAAGAGTGCCAAGGCTTTTACATACCCTTTAATATTAAAAAAAAAAAAAACCACAAAGCCCCTATATGTCAAGTTCTGTCCTAAGCACTTTATTCATGCTGTCTATTTAATCCAACTTTAATTCAAAAGTTGTTTAATGACAATTTTTAAGGGAGTTTCATCTGATGATCATTATGAGCCCCCCTCTTCATCTCCATTTCATGCGGTGGGAACTGAGGCACCATACCTTTAATGAGCTTTTTCAAGGTTGCAGTGAGTAGGCCCCAGGGGATTCCGACCTGGGCACTGCGGTCCAGAGCCTGTGCTCTTAACCCCTGAGCTCTCCTCTCTGGCTCCCTTCCATCCATACCCTGCTGCTCACTGACCAGCAACAGGGGCATCCCCTGAGAGGTAGTCGGATATGCAGAGTCCCAGGTTCTGCCACAGACCTACTAAGTTCTCCACAGGAGACCTTCCAGGACTCACAGGCACCTGTGGTCCACTCTCCTGGACCATGCAGCCTTCCTTTGGCCGCTGAACAAGTGGAGCTCGGTGGGTTAGACTGGCCAGGCCACACAGGAGAAACGTAAGGGTGAGGACCTGGAACTGGATGCCAATGGGCCTCGTTCTCTGACCGCCCTGTGGAGAGTGGGCAGCCTAGCTGAGCTGCAGAGCCGAGTTGGTATGCACGTGCTGGTAGATAAAGCTTTCCCTCACAGGAGAAGCCCCAAACCGGGGGCAGCTCCTTCTGTTGACAGGGAGACAGGCCCTCCCGCAGCCAGCGGCAAACACCTGGATGAGATTAACTCCCGAGCATGGGGTTACAGAACGGGTCCACACTCCCTGATTCTCTTAGGGACTTTCAACAGAAATAACCAGAGTCAAATTGGAAATGGCTCAGTGTCACTGTCCTGGGTGGGCCTCAGGCCGGGAGTACGTGTGAGGCTGACCCAGGTGCTACAGACTTTCTGTGATATAAGGCTTCCTGAGGAGGCAGCCAGTGGGACCCTCTAGAGGAAGAGTGGGCACTTGGAAGTTAAACTTACCCAGGCTCTGCCACCTCCCAGCTCTTCTGAACTTACTTTTCTCATCTGCAAAACAGGCGCAATAATAACTAATTGCTGATTCTGGCATAGCAAATGTTCAAAAGCATGGAGTGTAGTTCACAGTGTCTAACAAATAGAACCCTTTACCAATATATGTTCGTGGATGGGAAAGTGAGGGTTTCTAATCATCACCCTTACTCCTTGAGGAAAATGGATCTTGGTTCAGTCCCTATTCATTCCCTGAGGCCATTTTCCTCGACTGCTGGGCGCCAGCTTGGATTCTCTCTCTGTTGCTCCACACTGTGACCCAGACCCTCAGGCTTAACAGGGGCCATTTCACTAATTTCATCCCTATTGCCAATCTGGGGCACTGTTTCCATTTCTTTTTTATGAACAAGAGAACTAAGCTATAGAAAGTTCCAGAGAGGCTGAGTGACATGCCTGACGTCACACAGCTTCCAATTGGGGACCAGGGGTACTGTCCCCTGATTCTTCTCCATTAGCTACCTTACAGGGTGGCTCAGAAAGGCTTTTGGGGCTGAGGGAGTGTGTGAGCTGTTATCTCTCCCAACCCTGGGTCTTCCTGGGAAAGGCTGTCCCAGACCTCTGGCTCCTGGCCAGGCCCTGGAGCCATCCGGCCTCCAGGTTTTTGACCAGGACCCATGCAGGCGAGTGTCACCCAGCTCCCCCAGGCAGTGCCCCTCCCTCTGGAAAGCAGGATCAGCTGCAGCTAATCTAATTGACTGGCTCCACCAGCTGAGCACCCCAGTCTGACATGCACGTCCCCACCCCCAGCCCCTTTTCTGAAATCTGTGATCTTCCTGCTTGAAATTACCTTTAATTTCCCTCAGGATCGAACAAGCATTGAGAGGTTTGGTTTCAATTACACCTGGAAAAAAAAAAAAAAAAAGTTTGACACAAATTTCAAGCCAAATAAATTAGAAAACCACAGACCGGGGTCCAGCTAGACTCCTGCCCTGTGGCCTCCTGTGCCCCGAGGCCACGCAGGCCACCTCCAGAGCTCACTGCTCCCTGTTCTCTTCAGAGCTTGAGCCTTCTTCCTGCCTGGATTCCTCCCAGACCTCTCCGGATCCCTCAGGGAACTCGCAGCAGCCTTGGTAAAGCCGGTTCCCTACCCCGCACCCCTTCCTCCTTTCTCCCCACGCCTCTGCTTCAGTGGCCCCTCCAGGAAGCTTCTCGAGGACTCTGGGCCAGGGAGAGGAAAGTGCTGGAGGGCATCTGAGGTCCCAACTGATCTGATTCCCAATCCCTGGGCCCCCTTCTGCCCCTCAATGCCAGCATCTGACTGGGGACACAGGACATGTGACCCATGGTCACATGTCTGCCATCATTACCTGCTCATGGAAATGCAGCCATCTGGGGAATTGGGAGATCCTCAGAGTTGGCCCTGAAGGCCCAGGGATTCCAGGGACATGGGAACAATGGTTCAAAAACCAAGTCTACAAAGATGGGCCAGGCTCAGGGATGTGGCCTTGACCGAAATGTCAACTGAAACTGGGACACAAGCAAAGCTGTGGCAGCAGGCACTGCGCTGGGTACCAGGGATGAGGAAATAATCCCTGCCAAGGAGAGTGCCCGGGGCCTCTCCTACCCAGGAACACAGGCCTGCAGTAAGCGCCTGCCGTGGGCTCTGGAAGCAACCTGGGTTCAGGTTGCAATGATTGAGAAGAAATCAGAAATGAAAGCTCAAAATCACAGATCCTGAAGGGGCAAAGCCAGATCTCAAATGCAGGGTGTTCTACAACTCAAAGGCCCTCCTTGCTCCCAGGGTCATCACAGGACAGATGGGGAGCCAGGCGAAGCCACCCTGAGAGGTCTTCTAGAGGCTCTCTGAGAAACAGGTTCTCAGATCCCAGGTCATGAATCCTGTCCTGGATGCTTCCTGAACAAATAGGTGAGGAGGCAGGTGTCTGGTGACCCTGGGACCCTGGGTCCCATGCATGAATGACAGGGACTCACAGCCCACCAGCAAGCTCAGAAGCAGCCAAGAAGGAGAGCAAAGTCAGACTGCACCATATTATCCAATTTTTCTGGCACCAACATTCCTGCACTCAGAGCCTGGTGGTAGTGAATCTAACCCCAGGCATACCGTTCTGGTGATGTCAACGCGTGTAATCAAAATCAGAGGCACATGTACCATGGGCCTGCGTGGGTTCAATGAGCCTGGGAAATTACGCTTTGAAGGGAAGACCCACCGGGCGGAACCATTAGAATTCCAGAAGTCTGCAGCATGTGTGTCGAGCAGGGTTCTTGGCATTAGGCACAGTCCACACCCCACACCCCACGCCCACCCAAGGACAATGGGGAACAAGGGCTCTGACAGCATGTCAGTACGGCGGGATATCCCAGAGGCTAGAACACAAAGTCAGGACTTGCAGTGTATAAAGTATCGTCACACCTGTGCCTTCAGCTGTGCTGTGTCCCCACAATGCCCCTGTGCTGTGGGTGGGGTGTGGGAGTGTCACCCCTTTCCTTCCTGGGTAGAGAGCAGACCCAGAGAGAACAAAATGCCTGGCTCCAAACCACACCATTTGTTCAATGGCACAGTCATTTATTGACACCTGCTCCTTACCAGGCGTGGTGACGTTTTGCAAATTTCATTTTTACGACCATCTTGAGAAGTGGTCATTAACATTCTCATTTTACAAATGGGGAAACGGAGGCTCTGAGAATCGGAGGAATTTGGCCAAAGTCTCACTGTAAGTGGCAGATCTAGGCTTCACACCACCTGTCACATTTTCCTGTGCACTGTCTCTGGAGAGAGTGGGAATGGCAGGAGGAGGTTGGTCAGCCTGGGGTGGTACAAGAAGGATGCCAGAGCCAGGGAGCAAGGCTAACCTGGAGCAGACCAGGTGAGGAAGACCTGTGCTCCTGGGCCCCGCCCAGGCACCTTTCCACCCCTCCCCCAGGAATCTGAGCAATGTTTGATGGCAGGGGACCCAGGCCTCAGTCGCCTCCAGGGTGAGATTGGGCTGCATGTCCTTTGGGATGAATGAGCCCACAGAGAGAATGCAGGCCTGGCGCTGGACCCTGTGGGGGAGGGACATGGGTACAACTACTTCATTGTATGGGCATCTGTCACTGCTGGGGCCACATGCAAATGAGCCAGCTCATGGGGTGGGCGGCAACAGGCCAGGAGTCAGACATGGAGAGCAGCAGAAGAGAAGCCCAGGAACCTGGACACATGGACGCAGACCTTGGGCTGAGACCAGCAGGGACCATGGGAGAGCTGTGCTCGTCCACAGAGTGCAAGCTGGCAGAGCCTCAGGAGTGCACGACTTGTGCCCTCAAGGCTTCCCCCACAACAGGGAGAAGTCGGTGTGCGCACACACACAGTCCTGCACCCAGACAGACAGAAATATGGGTGACTTGGGCTAGGTGTGGCACAGATCCCCAAACCTTTATGTCAACAGGCAAATAATTATAAAATTACCTTCGAATTTGCATCCAGCCAGGGCTCTCCGGAGGATTTTATTGATTCTCACAGCCACTTTTTGAGGTCAGCAAAGCAATCCTCCTCTTCCTCGCATCTTCTACAGGAACCATAGGAGGAAACCCATCCTCTGCCTTGCTCTCATGGTGGAGGCTGGGAACAGGGAGTGGGGAACGTAATCCTGGCCAGAACTGAGAACTGGAAGAGGAGTTGCTGGTCTAGTTTCCCCCTTCTGGGGACCTGAGTCTTAGGGACAACAGGTCTACAGAGTGTTCTTGTCCTAGATTTCTATCCCAAACTTCTCCACTGAGGATTTTCCTTTTTTTTTTTTTTTTTCCAATTCAGAACTTCATAAAAAATGCAAAAAAAAAAAAAACAAAACTGTTGGGCTGTCTGAACCCATGCTTGTAAAAAGGAGAGCCCTGTGCAGTCACTTCCCACCCCCACCCCAGGAGTTGGTGACACATCTCACCCCACTGAGGCAGCAGCAGGGAGGGGGTCTGTTCTCCGGGGTCCCCCCGCAGCTAGGCAGAGTGGGCTCAGCTGCGTGCGGGGTGCCTGATCTAAACGTGAATCCTTAGACCCTCTTTTCTTTTCTTTGGGTTGGAAAGAGAACTTGTCCTTTGAATTCTTTGGTCCTCATTTGAAAACAGGACAGATGTGAAGGGCCTGGCAAGCGTCTGTGATCTGGGTGAAAACATCTGCCTCCGGCACTAACCGAACACATCAGCAGGAGCCAAGAACGGTGCTGCCCGCTGCCTGGGCTACCGTTTGACTTCTTTTATTAATAACTTGGGAGGGTTGCAGGCCAGGGCTTCTGCAGGAATGAAAGGAAATGATCCAAGAAAAAAAATCAAGCCCATAAATAACTCAAAGTCACTGATGGAGAGTGTTTGATCTTTCCTTTATTCCCTTCTTTCTTCCTTCCTTCCTTCCTTTCTTTTTTTTTTTTTTCTTTTAAATGAAATATGGGCATTTCTCTTCAGAACTCTGCAGGTAGAGGAAGCCAGAGGGCAGTCTCCAGTCTTCTCTGGGTTGATGGAGGCGTGCGGGAGCACATGCATCCCTCTCAAGCTTCAGCCTCTTGGTCCTTGGGTCTTGCAGAGTGGGGGCATCTCAGCTGGGCTGTGAGGAGGGTGGCAGCAGAAGGAAGAAAGAACATGACCTTTGGAATCAAGCCAAGAGGGGATTAAAAGTGAGCAAGTGTGATCCTGGGCAAGTTCATTGTCCAAAACTGATAGCCTTATTGTGTCCCCAGGGGAAACGATTCCCACCTCGTGGAATATCTGTGAAACTGTATTTAACAATCAGGGTAGCTATTCCCATGAGGGAGGAACCTCAGAAGCTCAGCTGTGTAATGCCACGCCAGGTCCTCTCCACGGTCAGTGTGGGCTGTCGGGAATCTCCTCTGTCCTGGTAGAGGGATGAGACCTCCTGGGACCAGGGGACCGTGCTGGTTCACACCTGGTGTGCCAGCATAATCAGCAGCAGCACACCTCTCCTCACTCTAAACAGTGTCTCAGTTCGGATGATAAATGATACGGTCACTTGGGACTCAGGGCTGCGTGAGCTGAAGTTCTCATGAATGTTTTTCTCCGACTCTGCTCCTTCCATCCTTACTCTGGAGTCACCCAGTGTATGGGGAGGAAACTGTGGACCTATGGACATATCAGACCACAAAACAGCAAATATTCTGAGTGTCATGGCTTAGATATGAGGTGTCTCCCAAAAGCTCATGTGTGAGACAATGAAAGAAAATTTAGAGGTGAAATGATTGGGTTATGAAAGGCTTAACCTAATCAGTGCATTAATCCCCTGCTATGGATTAACTGGGTGGTAATTGTAGGCAGGTGGGGTGTGGCTAAAGGAGGTGGGTCATTGGGGGTGTGACTTGGGGTATATATTTTGTCCGTGGTGAAGGGAGTCTCTCTCTGCTTTCTGGTGGCCATGTCCTGAGCCACTTTCCTCTTCTACTCTTCATCATGATGTTCTGCCACATCCTGGGCACAGAGCAATGGAGTCAATTTCTATGGACTGAGACTTCTGAAACTTTAGAATGGTTCTTGTCCAATCTTTTGGTCACAGTGGCAAAAAAGTTGGCTAAAACACTGAGATCTATACATTCTAAGTTACAATGAACTATAGTCCTTTACTGTCTCCAAAGAACTTTCCTATTCATTATCTCACTTGATCTTCCCAATAGCACCATGAGGTGATACCAAGTTTTTCCATGTACAAGGCAAAATTGGAGTTCAGAAAGATATACCCTCATTTCACAAGGCTGGAGTTAAGACTTGAACTCAGATCTCCCAACTTGCCAACTAGTTCTCATTTCCTTTCTCCCACTTACAGGCTTAAGATGCGTCCTACGATGCTTGTAGGCATACTCAACAGTGAACCCACGGTGCCATCCCCCAGAGCCGGAATGAGAAGGGGTGAGGAGGCCAGGGCTGAAGGGTGAAGCTGTTCATTCAGGACCACAATAGTAGAGGTGCAAGGAACTTTCAAAAGCACCTTATTGATGCTTTTTTTTTTTTTTTTTTTTTGTACAAAGGGGAAATTAGACCCAGAGATTACACTGAGTCAGAGCTGGTTGCTTCTCCAGTTTCCTGTTCTAGTGATCTTTCTGCTGCTATATTACAAAATCAAAGGAGAAAAAAAATGAAAAGATAAACTATTTTCTTGGTTATTCTGAAAAGGAGAGAATAACATAAGTACAGGAGAAGAGGAGGACACGTGGTCTCTGCCATGTTGGTGGAAAACACCAGAATCCTTGAATGCTAAAGAGAGGGAATCACTACAGGCTCCAGGGAGCTATGGAGGCTTCAGGTTGGTGGCAACTGAACCAGACTTTTATGATGAAGACCGCCCTCCAGCAAGATCTACTCCTCCATATAGCAGGCAACATGACTGCCCAGCTACCATGTTTCCCAGCCTGCTTGGAGGTTAGGTGTGGCCACATAATGAAGTTTTTATCAGTGAAATATAAGAAAAAAAGAGGTTTAATACTTCTAGACCTAGGTGATAAACTCTTCTGAATATATTTTTCTGTGCATCTTCCCCCTCTTCATGGGGGCACTTATCTTAGGAATCACCTGTGGAAGAAGGCAGAACCTTGTTCTACCTGGACTCCTGACTACCGAATCTAGTAGAGCCATTGTTCACCTGAATGCTGGTCCCAACCCATGGCTGTATGAGAAAGGAATGAATCTCTTGTTCTTGAAAACTTATAATTCTTGGGGGTAAGAATTGTATTTATTATAGCAGCTTAGACTATTCTAACACAGGCTTAAAGGTTAGATAAGCCTTTCATTCTACTTGAAGGGAACTGGATGGACAGACATATAGATATTCATTCATCTATTCATTCTTTCAACAAACATTTACTGAGCATATGGGTATGCTCTGATACCTTGCTGAACATGGGCAAGCCACATGAATGATTAAGTTCCTATTCTTGGGAAGCTCCCAGACTAGCTGGGGAGAAAGGTAATAAAGACAAAAGGCACTAACTTAGGCCAGATGGGAACAAAGAGGATTTATTTCCCAGACAAGGTGACATGTGAGCTGGGACATGGAGTTATAAGCAGTTCTAGTTTGGCCAGGGCAAGGTTTGGGTTTAGAAAGACAGGAGGTGTCCTCTAGGAAGACCAAAAGAACCAGAATATGAAGGACCTCGATTGCAAAGAGTTTGTACTTGATCCTGTAGGCAATAGGGACCATGGATGAACTTGGAGCAGAAGAGCCACTTGATCAGAGTAGTGTTTAGGAAACCTCTCTCTAGCCGTTGTTAGTGGCCAATGGATGGACTGAAGGTGGAGACTAGACCACCTCCAGTTTTGGCCTCCCCAGTCCCTTCTCAAGAGGTCAGAGTGATTGATCCTTCCAGAGCACAAGTAGGACCATGCTTTCCCCTGCTTGCAGCCTTTAGAATATTTCTATTGTCCTTTAGATGGTCCCTGCATGGTTTGGCCACAGGTCACATCTCAGCCTCAACTCTTGCCACTTTTCACCTAGTCCTCTGTGTGTGAAGAAATTCAATGTTCCTTAGATGTACCATGTTCTGGACTGGGGATGTGGTTTAGGAGTGGAGTGCTTGCCTACCATGCTCAAGGCCCTGATTTCAATGCCAATAGCAAACCAGCAACAAAACCACATTCTCCCTTCCCCCTGGACCCACAGACCTAAGGTTTCCTTGGTATCCGATCTTCTACACTATCCCCACCAATTCCACTCTTCTTTCAAATCTTAACTTAGATGTCACTTCCCCCTGGAAGCTGCTCTGGCCCCAAGGCTAGGGGAGATTCTCATGCCCTGTGTCCCCCTGCAGCCTGCATCTTGCTTTATGGCCACTGCCTATTTACTAGTCTGAACCCCCACAAGGACCCAGCAGTGTGGAGACACAACCAGGAAAGCAGGACTGCCATGACAGCCATTGCATCTCTTGTGCCTGGTACAGTTTGGGACACATTTGCACAAGTCTTTGTTGAAGGCTTGAGTGGAGGCAGGAGAGTGATTTGATATGAGGGTCAGCAAGCTGGGGCCAGGGTAGAGCCCCTGGATGGAGAGGAGAGAAGAATGGAGGTCTCGTGCCTGGCTGAAGAGCTTGGCTGGTGGTGTCAGTCTACGACCAGCTGCTCCTCAGCTATCCCCCTAACGCCTTCAGGTGTGGCTGAGGACCCCTGGCCTCCAGGGATGTGCCCTGGGAGGAGGATACCTTAGTGACATGAGATAGATTTTTAAAACTTTGCATAATACTCACAACTCCATGATGGCCTCTGTCCTTTGGGACTCCATCATTTCTTTAAATTTCTGTCTCTCCCACTGAGATGGAAGCTCCTGGGGGCAGAGGCTGGAGCTTCCTCAGGTCTCTATTCTAAGCTCTGAGCAGAGTGGCACAGTTTACCTTCCCAAAGAGCTGATTCAACTCCACTGAGCCTGAGATTTGGTCAGAGACTCATGGTCAATTTCAGGTGTCAGGTATGGACACAAATGATGATTTTGAGGTGGCTTAGATGGCAGATGACGTGGTCTCTTTGCTGCAATAGGTACTTAATGGATTTGGGCCATGCTGTTGAGCACAGGGGATTCTAATCTGGGGGTGTGTAGAGAGCTCCCCCAGCATCGTGCAAGCATGCCTCCTGACTCAGTGTAGTGCCAAAGAGCAGAGTGTCCATCGCAGGGGGCCAGCTCCTCTAACAAACTTCACCAAGTCTCAGCAGCTTAGCAGGAGTTTCTTTCTTTCTTTTTTGTTTTTAAATATTTTTTTTACTTGTCCACGGATCTTTATTTTATTTAGTGTTTATTTGTCATGCAGCACAGGCTGGCAGAGAACCACGCTGTCAGTCAGAGCCCAAGGCGGCTTCCTTTTAGATCAGGTTTCGTTTCGGCATGTGGTCACTTTGGGACTGCTTGATTCTGTTGTGGAGGCCACTCTGTGCAGTGGGGGTGAACAGTAGCACACACACCCTCGTTGGGACTACCACAAAGATGGACAGATACTGCCAAGACTCCCTGAGGGGCATGGTTGTTCTTGGTTGGAAACTA
Organism: Callospermophilus lateralis; assembly: GCF_048772815.1. Taxonomy (NCBI): domain Eukaryota; kingdom Metazoa; phylum Chordata; class Mammalia; order Rodentia; family Sciuridae; genus Callospermophilus; species Callospermophilus lateralis. The sequence continues at coordinate 10,953,700 of NC_135318.1, forward strand.
CTGATGGAGATTTCTAGAGGCTCTGCCGACTGTGAGAGCCTTGGAGCCCCACTGGGTGCCGCAGCTCCACCCGGGACAAGCCAAGGGAGAGAGGCTTGGGGGCTGCACAGGAGACACGTGGCCTCTTATTCTGTCAGGCGGACTTGGTCACGTGTCCACAGTTGATGGCGAGGGAAGATCAGGAAGGTGGAATACTCCAGTGCCGAGCAGGAAAGAGAGGTGTTTGGGAACCATGAGACAGTCTTTCATAGGTAGTTAGAGTTCGTGTGCTTTATTTTCCTTCCTGAAGAAAGGATAATGAAAAAAAAAATATTGTCTTGTTTCAAATCAGCTGTGGGGGCTCAGTGTGGTCCCCAATCAATAAACCAAACCTCCTAGAAGGTCTTTGAGCTCATCCAGAAAGCCAAGAGAATGGTCTTCTCCCTCCTTTTTCCACATCACCCTATCGCCTCTCCCATGATGATGGTTGTGAACTTAAGGAGGCCTCTGACCCCCACCTAAGGAGACCTCTGACCCCCACCTAAGGAGGTCTCTGACCCCCACAAAAGGAGGTCTCTGACCCCCACAAAAGGAGGTCTCTGACCCCCACTAAGTAGGCCTCTGGCCCCTACGTAAGGAGGCCTTTGACCCCACCTAAGGAGGCCTTACCCCCACCTAAGGAGACCTCTGACCCCCACTAAGTAGGCCTCTGACCCCCACAAAAGGAGGCCTTTGACCCCACCTAAGGAGGCCTTACCCCCTCCTAAGGAGGCCTCTGACCCCCTCCTAAGGAGGCCTCTGACCCCCACCTACGGAGGCCTCGGACCCCCTCCAATGCTGAACCAGCTCAGCATCCCCTGCGTCGGCCTGGCAGTGCTGGGGCAGGCTGCCGGGGCCAGCAGTCTCAGCCCTGCCACTGAGAGCATGTGTCCCACTTGAGGACAGGGGCCTTCCTCACATGGCCCCTGTGTGGAAGGACAGACTTCCAGGGCCACAGTTAAGAATCGACTGGAAGTGGTGGAGTCACCATGGGGTTCCAGGTGGGAGAACAACACGAATAAAACTGAGGTGGTGGGGGAGCCGGCGACATACGGGAAACACCAAGGGCTTTTCAGACAGGGGCCGAAGTTGCACATTTTAGAACCGCAGGTCAGGGCTACGGAGGTGACTTGGGGTCAGAATGCCAGGGCAGCACCAGGCCTCCATTTCACGTTTTCCCATGGAGAGGGGGCCCCTGGCCCTCGGGACGGACCAAGTGAACACCAACCAAGACCCATGCTTCAGGAAGCCTCTATGGGAAAATGGTCATCTTAGACCCCACAGACGTCCCTCTAGCAGTGCGCAAAGCTCCCGGAACGCCCCCGCCACAAACGTTTCATGTGGTGTAGCTGAGAATTAATTAGAAAGGGAAAAAAAAATCTCTCAAGTCAAAACACATATCTCACAACCTATTAGCATTAAGATTAGCATTAAAGAAAGTTGGAAACTATAACATTTTAAGCACAATTTATAAGTCTAATTTCCTGTGTGTCACTCTCAGATAATAAATGCTTTTCCTTCAAGTTGAAAAGTCTTGGTGGAAAGTGGGGGGTGGGGTGGGGCAAAAGAAAGAAAAAGTTAATTTAAGGCCTATTAGTTTATTTTTAGTTGCCCAAGATCTGAGGGACTAAGAACATTTCCCTTTTCTAATAGAACACGCCTTCCTGTGTAGGGAGGAAGTCCCCTGACCTCAGGCCTCCTCCAAGGTGCTACTGATTTTTGACAGAATTCCTCAGGCGAGGGCTTTGAAAGAGGCTGAGCCAGGCCTGTGCGGGAGGGTGCTCTGGGCCTGGAGGGACAAGGTTAATTGCTTGGAGCACTGAGAACAGTGTGGCAGGCAAGGATGCGGTGCCAGAGGCCCACTTCCTGTATTGCTCTGGAAGAAGTTCGTCGCCCACAGCTTCCATAATAAGACATTCCTGCTAATTTGCCGGGAGCTGAAAGGGATTTCTGTTTTTAGCTTAGGGTCTGTGGCAACTGTTTTGTTTTAGATGAAAATTAAATGGGGACAGGAGCTGGGGCTGGCTGGGGGAGGGGAGGCAGGCCATAATTGAAGTGCATTACTGGTAATTACCTCGTCCTTTCTTTCACTCATCATGTTGACAGAGAAATCTATTACCCAGCAGCTCCGTTTCCACAAATTGCCCTTCCCTGAGGACTTGGGAGGGGGTGGGGACGGTGGTGCTGGAGGAAATCACTGCTTTGTTCCAGAAAGTGGGGGCCCCCCGGCCATGTGCAGAACATGGCTCCAGCTGTCCCCTCTGGAGGGGACCCAAGTGAGGATCCTGAGCCAGAGATGGAGTCACCTGGGAATCTGCTCCCAACTGGGGATCTTACCCAAGGCCTCAAAACACAAGTCCATTGGGAATGCGGGAGGGACAAAGGGATATGGTCTCATCCCATCTCAGAGGAAGAAAGGGAGTTGGAGGAAAATGGCTGACTGCAGTGCCACCCTATGTTGAGAGCGCTTGTGCGGCTGTCCAGTGACATAGGAGAGCATTCTTCATGTAGGACACGTTCCCTGGCTGTGCCTTCCACCACCGTCCTGCAACTTCAGGGCCCGGTCCCCTCCCTGCCTCTGTCCTGCCACCTCTCCTGTCTCCCTCCCTCTCCTCTGGGTTCCTGCCTCACCTCCTTCCTGCCTCACCCTCCATTCTCCACCTCCAGCCTGTAGCCTCTCTCCTCCTTCCTCTCTCCTCCTGTGTTCAGCTCCTCAGGGCCCCTGGAGGGCCGATTCTGAAGTCCTTGATTCTTCTAGCTCCTGCTGACATCCCAGCCTCCCACCTCCACCCTGTCCTTCCACACCCCCTCCCAAGGCAGAGCTCTCTGGCAGGTGCTGTGGCCAGGAGGGAGGCGGAAACCATCATGGCAGAGACTTCAGGCCACAGACTTCAGGCCCCTCTGCCTTCACCCTGGGCACGGACTCCTTCAAAAATCACACGTTGAGCCTCAAATGTGGGTGAGAATTCAAAGACAGCAAGACATTAACCTTGCCCTTCTGAAGCTCACAGCTGGGGAGAATCAAATACATTTAGTTACACTTGGTCGAAGGCTGGACGTAATCTGGACTAAGCTGTCCTGAGGCCCGATCTCTACTCCAGGTTCACTGAGCAAATTCCAACCCTGCACCCACAATTGCTTAGAAGCTGCAGGAATCTCCACCTCAGGGTTTAAGGTGGGGGGGCGGGTTCGCATTCTTGATGGGTGGCAAAGCTTCGGGTGCTCTCAGCCTCTTCCTGAGCCCAGCTCCCACCCATAACCCGGCCTTTCCTGTGTGCATCCTGCTCATGGCTTGTGCCAGCTTTAGCTGGTCTCTCCTCATTCCCTGTTGCTCACAGGGCCTGGCAGAGGCTGCTGTGGGAACTCCAGCCCCGACCTCTGTAGGGGTGCAGGAGAGGTCCTGATGTTGGGTCATTGTCCCCTGTCAGTGTACAGGTGTGGAGGAGCCATCACCTCCGTTCTGTAGTCCAACTGCCATCGAGCCTCAGGGCATGAGCTCCCCAGTGAGACCGCTGTGCCCTGAAGCAGGACTATAACTGGCTTCCGTGGGGGTGTGAGTGAAGAGCAAGGATCCACCAGACCCCTGAGGACTCCTGGGGACAGGGACTATTGTCTCCTAGGTCTCTGTTTAGTTCCTGGCCAAAGGCAGACATAGAGCTGGAGCAAGAGGAAAGCTGTCCACCGATGGGATTAATGAGAGTTGCCTTTCCAGAAAGATGGAGACGGGTGGGATCCAGAGACATGTCCTGATCCCGTCAAACAATGCTGGAGGGTACCTGGGAATGGGGAGGTGGACATTCAGGGTCTCAGGGCTCTAGCCTGTCCTCCCTTCCTCACCCTGCTCTCATGGGACCTGTGTGCCCACAGAGAGGACTGGGGAGGGGGTGTTCTAGCTGCAGTGGGATGGTCAAGTGGCTTTTCCGGCTGCACTGCTCTCGGGTCCTCTGTGATGGAGTCAGATGTTGCCCCTCGCCCTGGACTTACCTGGCTAAGACGGACCCAGGAAGCAGGTTGCTCCCTCTAGCTGGAAACATGTGACCTGCCTGGAGCCACCATAAGACAACATGGGAAGTCAAAGGTGCGCTTGATGAACACCCACTGTGCAGCAGGCCCGTGGCCAGGCTTTCACACATGCCTCTTCTGATACCCTCTGGAACACAAGGGGTGAGTGTTCTTGGTATTATTACCTCTGCTTTAAAGATAAGAAAATCAAGGCTTAGAGAAGTGAAGAGAAATTACCCAAGGTCACAAAACTAGTGATGCAGAACCAGATTTTGAACTCTGATCTGTCTGACTCCATTACCTGTCCCCCTCTGTGGCCCTTGCTGACCCTCAGGGCTCAGTGGATGGCTGTTTCATTTTTCTAGGAAGGAGTGGCCAAGTGGTAGCTTGTCCCTCGGCCTCCGAGTCTTCCTCTTTGCATGGTGTTGTGTCTGAGGACATCAACAGCTGAGCAGGGACTTGTCCAATGTCTCTCAAACCCTCATGGTAGAGACCACTTAGGGTGATCAAGGGAGGGACGGGATTCTCCTGCAGTCTGCGGAATGTCACCGCATCTCAGATGTGTGCTAATTCAGCTGTTGAGTCTGAGGATGGAAGCTGCGCTGCGGGGCAGGATTCTCGATGACGGGGCTGCCGGGAGCGGCTGAAGGGGCCCCCACCAGCTTGCTGCGATTTTTTTTGTCTTGCCAGGTACAATGAATATTTCAAATGTATTGGATGTACCCAAGTGAACTGGATTTAGTCCAGTATTTGTTGAGCACCCGTTCTTGGCCAGGTGTAGGAGAAACAGGACCCCAGGAAACCACAGTCCAGGGGAAGATAGGCATCCAGCCTCCGAGAGGAGCCAGCCCGGGTTGTGGGCAGCCAGGAGCCCATCCCAGTGGAGCGAGGGCAAGGTCTTTCCTTCCTCCTGGAGATGCTTCTAGTCACATGCCACATCCAATAGGAAAGGTGGGTGTTCATGGACGCGGCAACATTATTTTGGTTGGCAGGGACAAAGGAATAAGGAAAGTCAGGGACTTTGAGTCGGTTGGACTTTTGTTTGCAACTTTAAAAACCCTGGAAGAACTCCTTCTTTATTTAATGTCTGGGGCTGTGCTCAGGCTGCTGAGGCCATACAGATGGGACAGGAGCCACTGTTTTGATCTCAAATAGACAATTTCCCCAATCCCCATTTTCTCTTCAGTTCATGTGCTGAAGTAGGAATGGAGGAGAAGCGAACGGGCTGAAGGTGAGGAGGTTCCCGTGCCCAGTGCTTTGCTAAGGCACCACTTAGCACAGTGCCATCCTCAGTTCTAACTGAACAAGCATTTAGGGGTTTCCCACTTGGGCCAGAAACATGTTACGCCACTCATCTTGTGTACATCATCTGATTTAAACCCTTCAACAATTCCATTGTGGACATTACTGTCCCCACTTATACTGGGAGAGACAAGGGACCCACCAAACCACAAAGCTTGTGTCTTTCCCCTAAGCAGCTCTGGCTGCTGAACAGGTAGGAGTCTTTCTGGGTTCTGGTTTTCACGTCAAAGTCTTTTGTTGAGTTCTTGGGATGGTTTCCCGCTTCTGCCAAGGTTTTAACATCTTCCTTCTCACTCTGACTCAGGGGTGCACTCCCTAGAGGCTGCCACCACCTCCCTGCAGACCCTGAACAAAGGAGTCATACCACATCACAAGAAGAGAGGCGTGAGGAGGGGTCAGAGAGCATTCAGCCCCCTCAGCAAGGAAGTTTCTGGAGGAAGTTGGTGTGATCCAAGCTGGATGCTCCAAGCAGCTGCCCCTCAAGCTGCCCCTGGGCAAAGGCTTCACTCCTACTGTTGTGCATGAGACTGGATTTCCTGAAGGAAGATAAGTTGTAGGGACAGTTTCAGGGATAGACAGTTAACTTGGTCTCGAGGGCGAACAGTGCAGAATTGGAGGTCATCTTTGCAAACAGTCACAGGTCGGAGGGCATAGAAAGGGCACCCAGTCTAACCTCCTCATAGGACACATGGAGAAATGGGAACCTGAGAGGGAAGGCAAGAGCCAGGTCTCCCAGCTCCTTGTCCTCACTGTTCGGCACTCCAGTATGGTCATGAGGAGTTGCATTTCACCACAAATAAACTCACAGGATGGAAAAATCCCCCAACTGTCTCTGCTCGGATTTAGTTTTTAGAAATGCATGGACATGTATGTTATTTTTTTTTTTTCAAAATAAATGTTTAAAATTCAAGCATCTTTTGTTCCACTCCATCCTGGAAAAATAATTCTAGGGACTTCAAGATCTCGCTTAACAAGCAGTACATCTTGATGAAATGCTGATTTTCATATTGTTCTCAAACTGCACAGTTGCAGAAGCCAATGCCAAATGAAAGCAGGATATTTCGAAGGAAAAAGCTAACAATTTAAATCCACGACGACAAATCAGAGGGTGCATGATGTGATCAACACAGACGTCGAGTTTCTCAGTCAGCCTGGAAAGGCGGTACTGTGTGGGGAGAGATGCTCAGGTTGTCATTGGGACCTGGCTCAGTCCTCCGCTATTACCGGCTGGGTGACCCCCAAGGACAGCTCAGCTCACTGAATCCTCGTGTGTGATACGGGCTTGCTCATGGTTATCTTGCAAAATTCCATGCAGGAAGAGATACATGTCAAGTGCTCAGGGAAGCTAAGCTGCCAGTAGAATTTTATTGGTAAAGGTAGCAGAATCTGGGCTCCTGGTTGGAGTTCAACTAGTGTTTGTGGCCTTCTGAGGTACAAATGGCAAGAAACTTGAGAAAAGTGGTCTTCCTCTGTTATGATTTAAACCTTTAATGTCCCTGGAAAAACTCTCGTGTTAAGCAATGCAGGAAAGTTCAGAAGTGAATGATCACATTATAAGAGCTGTAGCCTTAGCTGTGGTCTTAATCCATTTGATGGATTAATAATTTGAATAGACTACAGGGTGGTAATTGTAGGTAGGTGGGGCATGGCTGGAGAAAGTAGGTCACTGGGGTCATGACCTGGACTATACCTGTCCCTAGCGCCTTCCTCTCTCTCTTCCTGGCTGCCTTGTGCTGAGAAGTTTTTCTCCACCATACCCTCCCGCCATGATGTTCTTCCTCAGTTTGGGCCCAGACCAATGGAATTGGCAGACCACTGAATGAGACTTCTGAAAATGTGAGCCCCAAATAAACATTTCCTCTTCTAAATTTTTCCTGTAAGGTATTTTGGTCATAGTGACGAAAAGCTGACTAACACACATAGGGGTGACCTTTCACGGCAATCCCCAGCGTAGTTATGGTGTTGGAAGAGTAGGCAGCTTGGGAGGCATCATGATGGATGAAAGAGAGAATTGGATTTGGAAGACAGAGTTCTATTAACTGGCTGGCATCTCATGTGGATGCTGAGCTAATCGTGAGGCATCTGCATCAAGGTTGACTTCAAGAATACCTGCAATGGAGCGGGCACCCAAGAAATATATCTCGAATGGATGAGATAGCAATGACCATCCTGGGCACTGTCTGGTGGAGGCCTCCTCTTACTTCAGCAGGAACATGGTACTACTCCACCAGCAGTGTTGTCCGTGGACAGGTTGGGGTGGGGCAGGGCTTCATATAGGTGCCATAGTTATGAAAAGTCATAAAACGGGAGCTTCCCTGCTCCGAAAACTGTTCAAGCAATTTTTCAGGACACAAGTGCAAAACCTTAGGACCTGGCCCAACATGACCCCAAAAGCTGGAGGAACCAAAGTCTCCAAATGAGCTAAAATCTAAAGAATGTGAACATCGCCTAAAGATCTGATTAGAAGGAAGGGGTACCCTCAACAGTTCCCAATGATGCACAAGTTCCACCAGGGCCAGCATATGGGGTGCACACTACTCCATCAGCACTCTGGATTGCAACCCATCAGACCTTTATTACCCATGAGCCACTTTATTTCCCTTGCCCTTGGCCAATCTGGGAGGCCGATTTGCATGTGCCTCCTGTCTCCTTCTCAGTCGACCTATCATACAGCTCTTTCTTTTTGGCCACACCCAGTGCCATGGTATTGGCCTCTATGGACACCTGGCAGCCAGCCCTTGCTCAGTGTTAGTTAATGACCCTGGGTCAGAGCGGCTTTCAGCTCTTATCATGGCTGAGGACATTAGGCCTGTGTCCACACATATGGAATTACTTCCCTGGACAAGGACTGAGCTCTAGCAGTCCAGAGAGCTGTGCCCAAGCCTGACCCACACAGCTACTCAGACTATGCCCTGCACAACTCCAGGGAGCACTTTTGAGCCAGGCTGGGAGCAGGTCTCTCAGCAGCATGTTGCTGGCTGGGGTACACAGAGTGCAACTGGAAGAACATCCGCTGGAACTTGGGAGGCCTGACTTCTAGTTACCCATCAGCATCTGCTGCCAACACTTGAGAGGTCCCTTTCAGGCTGCCTCCTCTCTGGGCTTCAGTGTTCCCATTTGAATTTGTTCTGTTGGCCCCATGTGCTCTCCGTGGGCTAATAAGCACTCAGCATCCCAAGTGCGCCGATGTTGTGAGCTTCCTGTTTCCTGTGCCATACGGCCAGGACTCTCAGCCAGGTACCTGGAGTTTCTTTCTGGGCAGTAGCAAAGTCAGACTGACCATTCAGAGCCTGGGGGCAGTGGTAGTCAACAGGGTTTCTGCCACAGGGCAGTGTTCCCGCCAGCTCTCAGGCTCTGGGACCCCAGTAGGACTCCCCAGCAGAGGCCAAGATCTGCCCTGTGGTCACTTTTGGACACTGTGGGGCAGGCCCAGGCTTCTCTCAAGGGAGGAAACCAGTGCACACTTTGCCCCTTGTGCACCAGCTCTGCTGACCTTGCAGCAGGTCTCCACACCGCTGCTCTTTCCTCCTCTGCACCTGTCTATAGCCTAGTCCTCTTGGGATGACTTGCTCGCCTCTATCTTTCCACCTGCGCAGAACCATCGCAGTGAGATTTACCCAGACTCCTTCCCTTCCGGAGATAATTCATCTCCCTCTCCTCTGTGGGGCTCTGCTTCTATTTCAAGACTTTCCTGCTGAGCACTTAGCAGACTGCGTTCTAATCGTCTCTTCCCCAGTGCCTGAAGCTCTTTCTGACAATGGAAGGGGTCTGCACAAAATCATCATAGGCTGTTTCCCTTAAGCACTGACCAGGCACTTGGCCCTGTGCTGAATATTCCATGGGTCTGATTTCATAAAGTTGGTGCTAGGCTTCACCCCTTTATAGAGGAGGAGGTCCAAGGTCATACGACAATGATAGGGCTGCTGTCTGTCTCCAGAGTCTGGAGGCCTGGCTGCTGCCTCTCCCACCGTGGGCACCCCTCTGTAGCCTTCCCTTTCCTCCCTGCCCCAGTTCTGGGTACCACTCAGAGCATCCTGGAGGAGCAGCACTCCAGGCATCTTGGGTAGGAACTCTTGGCATCTTGTCAAAAAACGAGGGTGACCTCATTCTGTGCAGTGGAGTGGGACAGACATAAACACAACTGAGTGAGACCCTTTCCAAGGGAACTGTTATCAGCTCAGACCCGTTTGTGGTGCACTGAAATAAATTCCTTCCAGAGGGGTTTATCGTTCCTGGTTTTTTTCTCTTTTTTCTCTTTTGGTGTGTGGCAAGTGTTAAAACTAGTTTTCAAGATGTGTTAATGAATGCCAGAGTGATCATACTGATATCCCCATCACTTAGGCAGAAAATCAGGTAATGCGACTGTTTACTTTATGTAATAGTTGTGTGGGCTTCTTGTGAGCTCTCGGAAAGAACATTCCTGAAAGGGTCATTTTTTTATTTCCTGAGATGCCTTTTTTCCCTAACTGCTTGAAGGTTTGGAAATTGCTCCCTTTCCTCCATTTTTGTTCTGTGCAAATGTACTTCCTCGTGTCACATTTCCCTGACACCTCCGGTCCCTGAGCAGCGGCCCCTCCCCCCAGCCTCCCACGTGCCTTCTGTCTCTCCAGGAAAGCCTCCGACATCCAAAAGCAAGTTGGAAGAAACACAACTCCTTTGGTTTTTCTCTTTTGTAAACAGACTTGACAGAGTGAAGTGGGAAGAACCCGATCCTGGGGAGGAGGAGAGCTGCTTTCTCTTCCCAGATCTGCCTTGAGTTTGATGAGTAACTCGGGCGAGTCACTTCCTTCTGTCTTCCTTTCTCTGGACAAAGACAAACTGTGGGTCTAAGAGATGGAAGGAGGGCCCATACTCAGAAGGTCCCTGGAGCCAGGTGTTACCAGAACTTCCCTTTAGACCTCCCAGCAAGCGCTATGTGCCCATAGAGGAAATGCAAGCTGAGATTGGGCAGCCGCCATGGAAAATGTGTGCACAGAGACTCAGACACGGCAGGCTTAGGCCAGGGGACCATCAAGTCTCATTTTGGCTTTGTAGCTCCTTGGCTGGATGGGGTCTGCAATTTCTTCCACCATGAGAAGTCAGTGGTGACCTTCAGTGACTACCAAGCTTGCCACCAACAGGAGACACTCCTCTCCCTTCTCCTACTGAGCCACCTTGGGTAAATGTTACAGGTCTGAGCTGAGCACACCCTACTTGACTCAGGTGTCTTTCAGAGGACATAGCAGCAAGTGGAGAGAAGGGTTTCCACCTGACTGAAAGCAAAAGACCATCCAAGCAAAGATGTTCCAAATTGGTGTTCCTTTGAATATTGGGTATGGACAATCAAAAAAAAAAAAAACCCCGAACCCTCATTGGCTTTGCCTGGAGGGGCATCCTGAGTACACGCTCTTTAATTTAAATCAGTCCCTGAGCTGGCTTAGCTGGTGTGCCTTGAATACCATCCATTACTGCCCCTGCTGGGAAGCTGTTGCTGAGCCTCTGGCAGCCATGCGCCCCACTTCCAGCACATGTGCACCGGACCATTACATGCATGAGAAATAAATCCTTATTGTGTTAAGCTACTAACAGACACGGGGGGGGCGGGGGGTTATCTGTTACAGCAGACAGCACTAACCTGGATGACTTGCTCTTTAAACTTCCTAGCCCCCACCTCATGACTGCTCCTGGTCTCTCACTAGAGGGGAGCTCCTGGAGAGACAGGGCCATGAGTGATTTGTGTTCCTGTTCTTGAAGCTGATGGTCATACCGGCCACACAGCCAGGGCTCTATGTTGGAATGAATGAATATTGGAAACTGTAACCAGAGAGAGAAGCTCAGTGTGCTGGTTAACATTTTTCCCATCAAAGATGATTCCAAAGGAACTTGGAAATCCCAAAAGCCTTCCTGCAAGAGGTAACCGCAAGTTTAAAACAAGTGTTTTAAAAAAGTTGAGTTAGATAATGGGAGGAACACCTTAAATCAAGGACCACTGATGGCTAATTGGGGTGTGCGACGTGTGGAGGGGCATAGCTCTATAAAAGAAAAGGAGCTCTGGAGAAGAGTCACCCCCTTCCTGAGCACCCCGTGTCAGCAGGGGTACATCTTCTTTGGCTTTCCTTCTTTTTCACAGTTTCACCTCAGGGCTCTTTGTACAGAAGCATTTGCCCAGGGCCACATGACGGGGGGACTAGACAGCTCCAGCCCCCAAGCCTAGGCTCTTCTTTCTCTCCATCACACCGGCAATGGCTGCTCTGCTCCACTACAGAGGGTCTAGTCACCCTTCATCCCTTCTCGGTGGCCAAAGACTGATGAGGTGCAGGGCACCGGCCTCGGGTTCAGGATATCCGCGCCTGGGACACCTGCCCCCAGTCATGTGTAGAAACTTGAAATATCCTCTCTCTTATTTAAGGCCCAGTTGGCCCCCATAAAAAAATGGGGAAAAAATGTCCCCCATGACATTTAAGCTGGAATAGGATCGATTAAACTGATACAAGATTCGGAGTAAGCTCTCTTCACGTGCTTTTTCAGGGGCAAGGAGGAGAAGACCGTGCAGTGGGGTGCAGAATGGGACCTGGTGTGAAGGGAAATGGGCCCACCTGAAGCCACGCTTCTTCTTGGGGGCTGGAAAGACCCTTTTAGAAGAAACAGCAAGGTCAGGGCCACAAGTCAGTACCCCCGAGCTGGGCTTACCTACGTACGCAGCTGAGGGCATCAGGTCCCTTGGGGAAAAGATGAAGATGAATGGTTCTGTTTCCACGAGGTCTTCTTGTCAAGTGAGAAGAACGTGAGAACATGGGTCACAGAGTCAAACACACCCCATGAATGGTCTTAGTGAAAGGGGCCTTCTGGAACATTCCATGTGTTGGGGGTAAATATAAACGTACGCACCTCCCGACCCTACTCCTTCCTTGTTATTCATGATGGAAGACGGAGATGGGAATTTAGTTATTCTCTGATTCATTCATTCAATCCATATGTATTTGGCACCTACTATATTCACAGTACCAGGAATCTGGTGGTGGACAAGTCAGTGTTGGTGGAACTGACACAGTGAGGAGATGCTGGCCACCAACAGTGATCCAACAGGTAACATGCAACAGAATTCTGTTCACTGTTCCAAGGAGCTAAACCAGAGGGCGGCTGAGTGAGCCCGGGATGTCCAGACTGACTGTGGGTGGTGTTCAAGGAAGGTCTCTTCTCAAAGGGGGGAGGAAGCCCCAGAAGCAGGAGAAACGGTGAGAAGACCAGAAGACCCCAGAGAGGACCAGCAGGGCCTGGCACTCAGGGCCACTGAGCTTTGGCCGCCTGCTCCCTGAGACAGAGGCATTTTGTGACGAAATCCAAAGAAAAGACCATGAGCAAGCCCACTCTCGGGTCCACAGGAAATCAAAACCTCTGATTCCAGCGTCTGTCCTCATCATTCCTGATGTTTGACAACCATTTCCTTTCCATTCCGGGCCCAACCTCCAAGTGCAGAGACACCGCAGCACGCCAATGAAATTGATTTAGTGGTTGCCGTGCATTCTCTTCCCCAGCCTCGGGCAGCCGAGATTTACGGCTCCTCCTGGAGCCGCCTCTCCCTGCTTCCTGTAAATCTCCCACCACATTTTGGGCGGCTGGAGCTATTTGGGTAACCTTTATCTGAACCAGAACTTCCTCACCAGGAACTTCAGAGGGTACCTCCAGGAAGGACGGGAGAACCCCAGGGGCCGGCTTGTTTTGGGGAGGATTCCAGGCCTGCTGAGGACAGCTGCTCCGCAGGCATCGGGCAGAGAACAGAGTTCCTCTTTGATGCCATCGCTGCCTTTGTGGGGATGGGACAAACCCCCAAAGGAGCCTTTAGGGTTTATGGAGGGCGTGTGGATGGGCAGCGTGTATGAAGCCCCAACGTCCGGCTCCTGGAAATCAGCGCCACGGGGGATCGTCAGGGGCCAGATGCTCCTGGAGGAACAGCAGCCGTGCACTGTAGGAGGAGAGACAGACAGGCTCACCGTGGAGCTTTTATATATTGACACCAGTGTGTGCCCCGTCTGCTTCCCGGCCTGGAATCTCTTCTCTATGAGGCCAGGTCTTCCATTATCCTCGAATGGCTCCTCAGCATCTGGAACCGAAGCTGGCCCAGAGTTGGCACTTGATAAGCAGTGAGTGGATGCATGGCGGTGGAAATTTCCTGGCTCTGCCATTGTGTGACCTGGGGCACGTCATTGCCTCTCAAGCTTCAGTTTCCTCCTCCAGATACTGGAAAGAATGAACCAATCAGAATATTTCAGGAGGTGCTGTTCGCTTCCACATGTTCAGTAGAGGCCACCTCCTATCTCTTTCCTCTGCCAGTCCTCTCTGAGGCTTAGGAGTAAAGGCAAGCATGGGTGCTGTGCCCCTAAAGCAGGTTTGGGGTCACCAAGGTTTGGGGTGCCTTCATTTCCAGAGAATGCATCATACTGAAAAAGTCACTTGAATGTGCACTGCACAGAAGCAACGCAGCAGGTTCAAAGAGGCTTAGCAAGATAGCCTGCCAGGGGCCCTGTGGTGCAGGGAAGGGCACAGCCCTCCTGGGTCCCGGAACATAGTTGGTCCCTTTGCAGCTGCCATGGGGTCCTTCCTCTTGGAAGTCTTTTTGACCCTGACAAAGCTGGAGCCATGGCCCCCTCAATCAGAATATTGCCCCTACTTTAATTGCCTCCTCACTGGACAGAGAACAGAGTTCTTCTGTGATGCCATCAGACATGAAGACAGAGGGTCTGGGGAGTCAAGGTCCCTCTGTACCCCCAGCAACTCCACAGTGTCAGAGCAGGGTGGTTGCCAAGGGCACTGGCTCTGGGGCTGAACAAGGACAGGGACGCCTGAGAAACCTCCCCCAGTGCCCTTAGTGACATTTATCCTAAACAGGGAGCAAGTGGCTGCAATCTTTGCTAGAAGGAGCAATCTGAAATTGCTTCAGTAAACAGCTCAGTGGCGAGCAAACCCGGGCCTCATTAAACCACAATTAGGATTCCTGCTTTGGCTTCTCGGGAACTCCGGGAACTCCGGGAACTCCGTTTGGGACCCACGACTGTTTATTTGAATAAGGTTGCAGCTGGGGCGGCAAGAGGGGAGAGGCGGAGGTGGAGGTGGAGGTCAGGCGGCGGGCGTTGGATCTTTCTGTCATTCTGGACACTTTGATAATGGGAAACCTTTGACCTGAGCCCTCCCAGATCCCTGGATTCCAGAACCAAATAACTACGGGCGGGCAGTTTTGACTCTCCCTCAAATGACTAATTAAATGGGATAAGGTATGTAAAATGCCCTGTGCCTGGCAAAGACCCAGTGAGTTACGGTGGAGCAGTGTGGGCCAACACCCACAGCCCAACAAGAAGAGAAAAGCTCAATTTTCACCAAAATTCTTGTCCAGAGCCTGAGCAGCTACTGCATCTTTCTTTTGGCCTCTGTTTTTCCCTCTTGGAAAACAAACAAATGAATGACCCAATCTTTGGTAGTTGGTCTTATCTTTTAGGTTCTAACTGCTGTGTTTCTTCCAGTGTTCCTTCAAGACTGAGCCCGGGGGCTGGGGATGTGGCTCAAGCGGTAGCGCGCTCGCCTGGAATGCGTGCGGCCCGGGTTCGATCCTCAGCACCACATACATAAAAGATGTTGTGTCCGCCAAATACTAAAAAAATAAATATTAAAATTCTCTCTCTCTCCCTTCTTTCTCACTCTCTCTCACTCTTTCTTTAAAAAAAAGAAAAAAAAAAGACTGAGCCCGACTCACCTCTCTGGATCTCACATAGCCCTTTGGACTTTTATCATGCCACAGGTGGTGCAAGAGAGGATATTTTTCCCAGGGCTTTGCCATTTACAAAGCACTTTTCCACATAATTTTCTTGTTGGATCTCTGACAAGATTTGGAAGAGGCATCTCTAGTTTTCTATTTTGGACGTTGGAAAGCGAGGTTCAGAGAGGGGAGGTGATTTGGGCCAATCTCTCCATGCCAGGAAGGAGTTCCCGGGTGGACGATCCATTCAACCAGCAATCCTTTATCGGGCACCTGCCATGTGTGACCCTTAGCACAGCAAATGGATGACAGTCCCTGCCTTCGATGTGCTGGTCATCGGGGGGTTTATTTGATTAAATTTCTGTGGTCTCAAAGCGACTGGCACAGGTCCGCTCACTCACTCTTGCTGCTTGGAGGAATGTCTGGCTGGCTCCATGCACAGGTGAATGCTGAGGCACTCGTAACTCCGACAGCATCCCCTGCCCCGTGTGCTGTGAGCATGGCATGCCAGGGCACAGTGAGTTAATTCCACCCTCTTCTGTGATGCCAAGCTCACTGTCAGACACGCCAAGCCCCTGAAGAGGAGCCTGGGCCAGAGACGCTGGTGGGAGAAGCCCTCTTCTTCCAGCCTGACTCAGGGCCCCCAGGTCCTCTCGTCTGAGCTTTTGCATGGACTCCTAGTGGTAAAGGGCAACTGTCCTGCAGTTAACCAGAATCCACTGACAGATTCATTCTTTTCTAGATGGAGATCAGGCCAATTCCCTCGACTTTAGTGGTTACCTGTCAGTCAATGGTCGGTGTATCAGCCTCGAAAATGGGGCTAGAGGGTTGATAAGTAGCAAGAGTTCCTGTTAAAGGTCAGAACACTGAGGTCAAAGAGAGTTGCCTAGGCTCATTCAGCATATTCTAGAACAGATTTTAATACTGGGATGAGGGCTGTGTCTTAGGGAGAGCAGAGGCTCAGCTCTACCAATCGTTCCCAGCTTGGCCTTGAGCAAGTCTATTTCACTCTCTAGAGTTTTCTCATCTGTAAAATGGGACATCGTCTCTTATCCCCTCTAGCCCTGAATGTTTAGATGAATCTAGATTTCACCTTACGTGTGCAAAGATTAGGCAATATGGAAAGCAATGTACCACTGAGTGAATCATGGTATTTCCCAGGAATAGAAGTTATATTTTCTCTTACATAACTCTTATATTAGGATACCCGAATAGAGGGAAGAACCTCCTCATGCTGGTGAGTTGAATTTAGTCAGATTTTAAACATGTCTGTGGAACTGGGTGAGGCACATGCCTGTAATCCCACCTTCTCCAGAGGTGCGGACAGGGGGATGGAATTTGAGACCAGTCTGGACAACTTTGTATGAGCCTGTCTCAAAATAAAATAAAAAGGACTGGGGATGTAGCTCAGTGGTAGGGTACCTGCCTGGCATGTGTGAGGTCCTGGGTTTAATCCTCAGTACTGCAAAGGAAGAAGGAGGAAAAGAGGGAGGAGGAGAAGGAGGAGCAGAAGGAGGAGGAGAAGGAGGAGGAACAAGGAGGAGAAGAGTATTGAGAAGGCTTTGTGACATAGAATAGGCCTGTTCAATATCAGACTGTCAATAGATGTTGAAGAAATGAATGTGAGATCCAGGCACAGGTCCTGCAGAGGCCTGTGTGTGGAAGAGCCAGGTGGAGACCTGCTGGTCAGACAGACACGGGTCCTTGGCAACTGGTTGGATGGACAGATAGATGAATGGGTAGGTGGGACTCAAGCTGGAATCCTCACCCAAGTGCCTCCCTTTAGAATTTTCTCTCTGAGGACTTCCATGCTCAGAGCCTCTCAGGTCCAGCCCTGAGGCCACCCTAACCCCCTCTCATGGTCATGTCCTCTAGACCAGAGACCTCTTTCCACAGCTCTTAGCCAAGGTCCCCCTGAGAGCTCCCAAGAGATGTGCTGGGGGCGACCCTGGTGGAAATGAGGGTTGGGCTCAAGGGTGCACAGGAGGAGAAGCACATGTGTCTACACCCATAGCCCTCCCAGGACCTACTCACCACACCCCTGACTTCTCCACCTCCCGCGGAAATCCTTCCTTTCCCTCTGCGTTGGCCCTTCATTGTGCTTCATAACTGAGTGCTGGCCTCCTTCCTTGGCCTCCTTCCTCGACCTGAGCAGGGGCCATGTCTGTTCACCTTCCGCAGCCCAGGGCCTCGCATGAAGGAGACTCCAGCCAAGGATGCCTGGGCCAGTGACCCTGATGCCATCATCTGCTGCTGGGGACTCCAAGGACATGCTGCCTTCTTTGTTGATAACTTTTTTTCCTTGTTGGGATAACAGTGCCTACTTTACCCACTGTTGGTAAGTAGTTGTTAGCTTCTGATAGCAACGCTTCCCCTAGCAGCCCGCCCTCCTATTTGCACAATCCTTTGTATATGTTAAGGTTTTATGTGGAGTCTCCCTGACAGGGAGATGGGGTAGAGGCCACAACCTCCTATTTGGGGAAGAAACCCTGTGACTTGTCCAAGAGCATGCTGAGGGCTGTGGCCATGCTAGGACTCACGCTTCTTTCCAAATTCCCGGCCCTGAGTTACAGTTTTCTACTTTTACCTGCTCCCATGGCCATGTTGAAATTAGGAGGAAAATAAATGTTTGGTGGAAGAATGTCGAAGAGCAATGACGTTCTTAATGACAACAAAAGCACCTGCCAAGTGACTCATAAAGAGTGAGCTTAGACCTAATTGATTAAACTAGCAACAGTGACTCCAAAAATGATAAAATCCAACCAAGGGCACAGTGAGAGTGTTCCCCCTTTTTAACTTCTTTGTTGATTTAAAATTTACCTGAGGCTGAGGCTGTGGCTCAGTGGTAGAGCACTTGCCTAGCATGTGTGAGGCACTGGGTTCGATCCTCAGCACCACATATAAATAAATGAATAAAATAAAGGTCCATATATATAAAAACATGTTTTAAAAAACAAATAAATAAAATTTACCTGAAATTCTCTGTCTGGGCAAGTCACACCTGTCACTTTGACATGAGAGGGAAAGCAGCATGGGGTGATGAAAGGCCCGAGGCCTGGCAGTTTTATCTGACCCCTTCTGGCCTTGTGACCATGAGCAAGTCACTCAATGACTTGGGCCTCAGATCCCTGGCCTTTAAATTGGCCAGAGCAATGCCTGCCTCTGTGAATACATTTTTTTGTAGAGACAGTTTACAGGGATTGAATTTAGGGGTGCTCAACCACTGAGCCCCATACCCAGCCCTATTTTGTATTTTATTTAGAGACAGGGTCTCACTGAGTTGCTTAGAGCTTTACCATTATGGAGGCTGGCTTTGAACTCATGATCCTTCTGCCTCAGCCTCCCTAGCTGCTGGGATTACAATTTTTAAATGTAGATGAAACAACCAGTATAGTGTCAGTCACACAGGAAATGGTCCATCAATGGACACTTGCTTCCTCTCCCTGCATAAAATCCTTGAAGGCTCTTAAACACAGGAAGGAGAGGTCACGCTGCCCAGAGATGAGAGCCAATGGCTAAATTCCTATGCCTAGGTTTTGGAATCAGAGCCTCTGTGTTTGGTATAGTACTAGGCATGTGTTTGACCTCTCTGAACCTCAGTTTTCTGATCTGCAAAATGAGGATCACAATACTGATGTCTGTAGTTTGTTAAGATGGGATGAAATCAAGTGCCAACCCTGGGATGGGGATATGGCAGCCATCACTGCATCCAGGACTACAGAGGAAGAGGCCCAGATTCAGGAAGGGAGGTGCAGGGTCTAGTCCCAACTCTGCACTCACAGGCTTGTCACATCTGCTCCATGAGCCTGTTTTCCTTCTCTCTAGGACTGGGAGAATGATGCCTTCTCACCTGCCTACCTGCAGCAGTGTCTCAGAGACACCTGAGCTGACCAATGGCCTTCACACTGACTGCAAATTAAGGTAATCAAGGAGCTTTAAAAGTGACCCCATGCTGAGGACTGACCTCCTATCAGCTTCATCTAGTTTGGAGAAAAATTTGAGTATTGGAGCATCTCCCAGGTGAGTCTAAGATGCTGCCAGGTTGCAGATTGCTAAGGTATGCTGTTTCCTAAGTCATAGGGCTGGGTACCTGTGGGGTCAGGTGGGAGGACTCCCCCCAGCTCCTGGCGAAACGGTGACTTCTCGGGGCCACCATTCCTTCCTTGGCTGGGCTGGGACACATAGGCTCCTTTGATTCCCTTTCAACACTTCCCAGGATTTCTGTCCCATCTGAAGAGGAAAGCAGGGTGCTGGCAGTCACCAATGGCATGCTGACTTTAACCTTTAAAAAAAACAAGCTTTATTGTGAGGACCAAAAGGTCTTATAAACCTTAATGAGCGGCATATGTGAAACACATACGTGAACTGCTTGTTTGAAAAATATTTCCCAGCGAGCCTTCAATAGCACAGCCTTATTATTCTAAACAGGGAGCTTGTCTTACCAGAGGACTGAACAAAGCCCCAGTTGGAGATAATTATCTTAGCAGAATTCCCCGTGGGTCCATGGAGAGGGGATGGGGGTGGAAGCCGCTGGAGCACATGTGCTAACTTGGGCTGCCTTTGTGTACACAACAAACACAAAAGCTGGGCTTTCGGCAGGGAATTCCAGTCCTGAAACGGTGACCTCAACATTAGTTCCGGGGATGGCAAATAGGTTTGTCTCTACTGGAGAGGGCTGGAGGTGGGAAGGCTGGGGTGAAGAGACACGTGTCCAAGCTCATGCTACAGGGAAGAGTGGTGGGTTGGGGGGGTATATATGTGGAACCCTGTGGGGCAGGGAAAAGATAATTGGACCAGAAATGGAAAGCCGCGGGCTGTCCCAGTGGTCAGGTTTGGGTGTGACTTGAAGCAAAATCCCCTCCTGTCTAGGGATTACTTTCTGTGTGTGTGAAATGAGGTCACTGTGATAATTTGAAGAGATGGCAAAAGTGATGAGAAACTGTTGAGTCCAATGTCTCTGATGGAATGCACTGTCCACATCCCGCTAGGTGAGAGCCAATGGCCAGGTCCATGGCCACTCCTACGGGCAGTGACCTCACCCACAGCCCACCTTCCCCTTGGAAAAGACCAGGCTGGAGCTGGACCCCAAAGCCCATGCACCAGCTTCCCATCCTGGACTGTTCAGTCGCTATTACCTGGATGGTTTGGGCTGTCCACCCTCTGGGCCTGGCACTCAAACGTCCAGGGAAAGTGGGCCGCTGCGCTTCAAATTAGCTGAGTAATTGTTTCAATTCCCGACTGCTCCCTACCCCTTAATTACCTCCCTGTGGCCGTCCCCTCCTGAGCTCAGGGATACCACAACCCTGCCCTTTCCCAGCCCGGAAGCCACAAAGGAGCTTTGGCTGGGCTTGCCCCACAAGTGCCAGCAGCCCCAGGAGAGCAGGCAGGCCCCACCAGGCCAAAGGACTCTTTGATCCCAGTCTTCCACCCCAGGCAATCTCCAGAAGGTATGGGAGGAGCGTGGTTGGGTAAGCATAGGGGCAGAGGAGCTGGGCCAGATGACCCTTGAGATTCTGAGAATAAAATGGATCAAACTAGGGGCAAGACTTGTTGTTACCTTGTGCAAACAATTTCACTTCCCCAGCCTCTGTATTCTCATATATAAAATGGAGACAACGGGGATTTTTCTCCAGGAAAACTGCAGTTGTTATGGTTAGGTGACTTGGTTACATGACCCACACACATGGTGACGCTGTGCCTGCACCTGGGGGTACTCTGTGAACAGCCCCTTGTCCTGCCTCTCTGCCCCTTTCCACGGGCAATAACTTTGTGTGCTGAGGAGGCAGCTCACTGCTGTGGGGCGAATGTCGAAGCAGGCCTTTCCAGCTTGCTTTGGGACCACAAGCTACTAAGCCCCATCGGTGCTTGGAGCCTGTTTCCGCCTGAGTGGAAGGCCGCTTCCAGCTCCAGAATCCCACGAGGAGAGAAAAGTCCTTCAAGTTCCAGGGACTTTCCATCGCAGGCAAAGCCCATGTCCAGCCGCTCGCCCTGCCTCTGTGCATTTTCCCACCAAGGTAAACAGAGTCATTAACACTTTATCTTAATTGCCACTAATGATGGTAAATTTGCCTCATTACGTAAAACGGGGCTTTCTGGTCTAATTTGTTTCCTAAGCTGAACTGGAACATTCAAAATTTCAACTGCGTAATTCTAGTTTTGCAGCTGGACCTAATTGGTCAATTGTGGGTTATTAATTATGGATTTGACTCCTAGGATAAACTGTTGGGGACAAATATGGGGTAGGAGAGAAGGGACAACCCCCAGATCAGGTTAAACCTATGAGGGAAGAACTGGAGGTTGCCTTAGTTTTGTTTTGATTTTCTCTTGGTTACTCCATTTAACTTGTTGGTTTTCTTATATTTTTCGTATAGTGTCTGAAGTTCAGACTCCACCAAATTAGAGCTTCTGTGAAATTGACTAAGCTATTCAGAGTTGGTTTTACCTTCCATTTATTGGCTCCCTGTGTTTTATATGTATTCATTGATTCTATATTGAAATATTTCTCTCATTCTTATTTTAAGCCAGAATTCCATTTTGGGTTTCTTGACAATATTGTTGGATCACAATGTTTAATTTTTTTTCCTCTTTAAATGAATTCCTTTTGAAAAAGTTCAGTAAATTGCTTTGAGGCCCACGGTTGTGTCTGAGGGATCAATGTCTCTGTCTATGTGTTCTTTTCAACAATCTAAAAGATAATCGGCCTCTAGGTTTAGAAATTTCAGTTGACGATGGCGTGGTGCTGCTCCGGTGCCCTTCCTGCGGATGTCTGGCAGTGCTTCCTGCCTCCCGCTCACAGACCCAGGCTGAACAGGGCTCCAGAAACATGCCAAGTCCACGCTGAAGGACATTTTTATATATGCTCTTGACCAAATACATTTGACCTTTGTAAGTAATTTGCCTTTCTCTCCTCACGTTTGAGCCCTTAAGGTTTACAAATACTCTCCGGCCCGGTTTCCCACCTGATCTTCACAACAGCTTTGTGAGGAAGCAGAACAGGGGTCCGACCCTCCTTCCCAGGGGAGCAGACGGAGGATCTGATGAACCTTCTGAAGGCTTCCCATTGACCAAGTGCTGCTCTTCTGACTCTCAGAATCCTGTGGTCGTCGGTGCCTCTGCCAGCACAGGGCAGAGGTGAGCCCCCCACTCCTTGCTTCACTCCCCCGGCCTCTTTGGTTGCTGTCTAGTTGGGGTTCTCCAGAGAAGCAGAGCCCATAAGATGTATGTAGATACACAAGAGGAAATTTGTTGCAGAAAGAGGCTAACGAGATTATGGAGGCCAAGAAGTTCTCCCATCTGCTCTCTGCCTGGACAGTCAGGGGTGTGGTGCAGACGAAGCCCAAAGGTCTGAAACCCAGGGGCTGGAGGTAGGAGATTAGTGGTGTGAGTTCCAGAGTCCAAAGACCCAAGAACAAGGACCTCCCATGTTCAAGGACAGGAGAAGATGAATGTCCCAGCTCCAGCAGAGGAGACAGGATTTGCCCTTCCTCTGTCTCTCTGTTCCACCTGGGCCCTCCATGAGTTGGACAATGCCAATGCCCATATTGGTGGATATATATTTTTTATAATATAATAATATCTTAATGTAAAAATATTTATAACATATAATATAAAATATAATATTTTACCAACTCTCTGGGCTTCCCTTAACCCAGTCAAGTTGACACATGAAATTAACTATCATAGTCATCCTTTGAAAAATGGATGGCTGGATTGAGGTCTTTGGGGGTGGGGCCAATCCTGGGCTGAATTGAGCCCTCCCCTCACTGGTATATGCTGAAGACCTAACCCCCAATGTGAGCCTTTTTGGATATAGGGCCTTTAAGGAGTTGATTAGATTAGGTAAGGTTGTAAGGGTGGGGCTTGAATTCAATAGACCTGTGTGTCTATTAGAAGAGGAAGAGACATCAGGGGGACCCAGTGCAGGAAGCATCTCCTTAATGTGGGTGTGCCCCATGCAATCAGCAGACAGCCCAGATAGAACAAAAGGGCAGAGAAAAGGCAATTTCCAATCTTTCTCTCTCTCTCTTTCTCCTGGAAGTGGTACATTCTTCTGGGTTTTTGTTTGTTTGTTTTGGTACCAGGGATTGAATTTAGGGATGCTTAACCACTGAGATACATTTCCAGCCCTTTTGTTATTTTTTATTTAGTGATAGGATTTTGCTAACTTGCTTACAGCTTCCGTAAGTTACTGAGGCTGGCTTTAAACTCATGATCCTCCTGCCTTAGCCTCTCAAGCCACTGGGATTACAGGCATGTGCCACCGTGCCTGGCTACTCTTCTGTTTTTGAACATCAGAACTTCAGGTTCTCTTGGCCTTGCACCGGCAGCCCCCAGATGCGATCTGTGGAGTTGGACTGAGAATTGCACCATGAGCCTCCCTTGTTCTGAGGCTTTAGGTTGTAGAAGGAGTCATGTGACCAGCTTCCCAGGGTCTCCAGCTTGCAGGGAGCCTGCTGTGGGCTGCTCTGCTCCAAAATCATAAGAGCCAATTCCCCTCAAAAGTCCCCTCTTGCATCTCTCTCTCTCTCTCTCTCTCCCCCTGACCAATACAGGGCACTCTGGGGTCACCTTTGCGTTCCTCTCCCCTGGCAGCCCAGGAGTGAAGTGGGGCATACCTTGGATACTGAAAACACCAGGGCGTGCCCTCCGTAGAGCAAGTTCTTGCCGGCCTGAGACCAGCCCACTCTGGAGCAGAGCTGCCCCTCAGGTGTTCAGGGCCCTGGGCCCTGCAAACAACTTGAATGAAAAATAAATTACAAAAGCCATGGGTCCGCATGGGTGATAGCCAGTTCTCCTTATTTTCAGCACTTGTATTCTACCAAGTCACCTCGAACCCTCAGCAAACGCTGAAGCCTTTGCTTCTAGGAAAATATAGGGGTGGGTGATGAGAGGTGTGTGTGTGTATGTTTGTATTTTTGTCAACGGATTAACATATAACCTTATTTTATATGTGTTTCTATTGAGAGACACTTAAAAATATATATATATTGTGGATTAATTAACACCGAATTCATGGTGACCAGCATAACTCACAGCTAACCTGATGCATAGTTCCTCCATAACGGGTGTCACTGTCCCCTTGCTCAGGAGCAACAGACAGCATAATGTTTGGGATGATTTTAAACATTTCCAACAGCCAAGTCACCAACAAAGGGCACAGGAATGCAAAAGATATGGCACTAAATGGACTGAGAAGGACCCTTGTTGACAGCGGAACTGACGGGAAGGTAGAGGGACCCCTCACCATGTGGATACTCACGATTGTCCCTTATGTGTTGAGCAATTCAAAAATTTCACCACTGTGTGCGGGTCAGCAAATGACCACAAAAGCAGGATGCATATCGATTTGGAGGTTACAAGTGAAGTTTAGCAAGTAGGTGAATTTGCAAATA
Organism: Callospermophilus lateralis; assembly: GCF_048772815.1. Taxonomy (NCBI): domain Eukaryota; kingdom Metazoa; phylum Chordata; class Mammalia; order Rodentia; family Sciuridae; genus Callospermophilus; species Callospermophilus lateralis. The sequence continues at coordinate 10,978,141 of NC_135318.1, forward strand.
AAGAATCCTCAAATAATGAGAATGGCTGTCAAGTGGACATTTTTGTGAAGGCATCGAAGGGCAGGAAAGTAGGCAGAGGCTACAGCAGCTCAGGCAAGACGTCACTGGAGCCACACATTTCTGGTAGGAGTGGGAAAATTGGTGAACCCCCTTTGGTGCACCCTGTGACCGGCAGTTCCTCCCCAGGGTGCCTGTGCCATAAAATGAGTGTTTATGTTCACCAAAGGAACTGGCCAAAACATGCACGGCAACATTTCCCACAACGCTACAAAGCCAGGAACAGCACAAATGTGGGTGGATGGAGGGCTGGGAAATAAATCTGGACATTTTCTTGCAGCACTGGTATACTATGTAACAACGTGGATGGATTTCCCAGTCTTGAGGCCGAGCACAGAGCCCAGCACAAAAGAACACATCCTGTCCTGTTCCATTTGTGTGAAGTTTAAAAATAGTCAGTGTATGGCAGAGGTCAGCCACTCGTGACCTTTGGGATGTGTTGACTGGGAAAGGGTATGGGGGTTTGGGGAGGGTGCTGGAGATGGTCTAAACTGCCGCAGTCTCTCGGCTGGGCACAAATCACGAGTCTCCACACAGCTTGTAGATTCAAACAGCAATTCTTTATTCCCGAACTCACACCGGCCGTCTACAAACACGTTCTGGGGGAATCCACGTTCTCTTCCCAAATCCACACTCTGCCCTGATCCACTCTCTCCCAAATCCACTCCGCATGGGCTTCTGTCTCCCAAAATATACTGTCTGACCCTAAGCACTCAAGAGGAACTCAGCAGCAGGATACGCCCTATTCCAAAAGAGGAACACCCTAATCTCCTATTACTAAACCGCCCTATTCTAAAGGGGAAACACCCTACTCTCCTATTATGCTAAACTGCCCTATTCTAAAGGGGGAACACCCTAATCTCCTATTATGCTAAACCGCCCTATTCTAAAGGGGGAACACCCTAAACACGGATCCTGCCCTGGTCCTTGAGCAAGGTCACCTTTCAGAAGTCCTTCCACTAGACAGCATGGGAGTAAGCTGGCAAGGAATTTGTCATACCTACTTGGCTGATGGCTCCCAGCACTAAACCTTTATTTGGGTGGTGCTAACATGGTGCATACATGTGGAAAGACTTTTGGGCTGTATGTTTAAGATTTATATATCTTCTGCATATAAGATCAACATCAAAGATAAAGCCTAGATGGTGTGTGTGGGGGGGGTGGGACACGGGCAAGAGGTGGCAAGATGGCTGGCTGGATGTAATTAATGGCAATGAGGACGGTGAGCCAAAGACTAAGTGCGGTCCCCGGGGAGACGTTGAGTATTACAGACCATTTTTAACCATATAAAGTAGATTTTGCTGCCTTCATTTATAAAGGAGGAAACTGGTGGTAGAGTGGGGATTTAAATTCTTTCTCTGCTTGATTTCAAAGCTCGAAGTATCTGCTCCACCCCAAGGCCACACATCCGTGGAGCATGACCCCATCCTGTACTCTTGGGGAGCACCAATTCCACTAAGAATGATCATAATAATGCTGTGCCCTTTGCCAGATCATGGCTGAGAGGCTCACAGGGGACCAGGATCTTCTCAATCCTGTATAAAGGGATATTTGCTGGGGGAAGGTCTGCTGAGAAACCTGTCCTTACTTTTCATAAGAGTCACAGAAATACACACTCCTCTTTTGTCTGGGGACATTGTGTCAGGATGTGTGTTGGCTGGAAGAACAATTGCCCTCTCTAGGGCCTGAAGGGCACTCAAGGTCAAGGTTGACACTCAGAGGCATCACAGAGAGATAAAACAAACCTGGGTACCAAGGACAACTTCTACACTGCACTAACCAACCCCGAAAACACCATGTCTTATGATTTTCCTAAGTTCTTCGGGTCTGTCTTGGAGCCGCCCTGCAGCAAGCATTGGAAGGGATTGTTCCGGCCCCTGGGATCCAACATCTGACTGTTCCCATAGTGTTATAAAAATACCAAAGAAGCCCTCATCAAGGTCAGGGGCAGGCAGTGGAGGTAGAGTGCAGGGTTAGGGTGTGGTCAGAGGGTGGCTCTGAAGGATGATAGTGACAAGACTGCAGCATGGACACACCACAGAGGTGGTGGTGCCTCATGCCACATCCCCTTGGCCACTCCTCTGGATGGTTCCTGTGCATGCTGACAGCTTTCCACATAAAGCATTAACCACACCTCTTAGCTTCCTAACTAACTATGTGGGCTCATTCATCTCCAAAGGGTAGGCGCAACCCAGAAGTGTGTCTGTGGGGGGAGATTGATGCCTTAAGGACCTGGTGGAAGCCAGCTTCCAGCACGGTGCCCAGTGATCCCTCCTCCCTGGGTAGTGCCCTAATTTACATCAGAGTTGAGCTGTGTGGTTAGTAGCGTGCAGCCGAAAGGAAGGCACGTCATTTCTAGGGTTAGAAGTCAAAGCTGCAGCTTCCATCTTGGGTGCTCGTTCCCTTTCTTTCTCCCTCTCACATCACTTACTCTAGAGGAAGACATGTTGTGAGCTGTCCTTTGGAGAGATCCCCAAGAAAGGGAACTGAGGCCTCCTACCAACAGCTACATGAGTGCACCATCTTGGAAGTGAATTCTTCAACCAAGTCAAGCTTTCAAAGATTGTAGCTCAGGCTCATGAAATACTGAGCCAAACCATCCAGTGAAGCCACTCCAGATCCCTGACCTGGAGAAACAGAAAAACATTAAAGGTTTGCTTCTCCAAGCCATTAAATTCTAGGCTACCAAATGTTTACTTACATAACTCTTAAATCAGTGGAGAATGGGAATAAATCCTTAGCCTTCCACCCTTTGGAAGCACAATTCTGCACAATTATTAAGAGGGTTTTCCAGTTAGATGAAGCCCTGGTTGCTGTAGCAAAAACCAACTCAATAACACATTCATGTTCTACTTTCCTTCTTTATTTTCTTTACTGCAGATACTCAAGATTATTTCCCAAATAACTTACACCCAAATACTTGTCCTAGGCTCTGCTTTAGGGTGAGACCCAAACCTACGCCGGGACACTGCGCGTACACAGGTTAGAAGCTAGAATGTGATCACCACAAAAAGCCCAAAACTCGGGAGCATGCTCTCTCCTGTATTCCTTTCCCAGGTAAACCCTCACAAACGTGCCACATGCTGAGAGTTTGAAAACACAAAGATTTCTTTCTCACAGTTCTAGAGGCTAGAAATCTGAGGTCAAGGGCTGAGCAAGACTGTGCTCTGTTCACTCCGGCTCTTGTAGGATGCTTCCTGGCCTCCTCCTGGTTTCTGGTGGTGGCTGGCAATGCTGAGCATTCCTTGTCTTGCAGCTGCTTCAATCCATCTCTGCCTCTGACCTCCCTCACAAGGGGTTCTCACTGGGTGTTTCTTTGTTTCTGGTTCTTATAAGGACGTCATCACCCTAATCATGATGGCTTGACATCTGCAAAGCCTGACTCCAAATGAGGTCTGCTCTGGTTTGAATGTGTTCATGAGTTGAAAACTTAATCCCCAAGTCCATGTTAGCGATAGGTGGAAGTGAGTCCTTGGGGGGGATTAGAATTGAATGAGGTCACCTGGGTAGGGCCCTTGTGACGGCATTAGTAGCTTTATAAGAAGGAAGAGAGACCTGAGCTGGCATATCTGCTCTACCCATCACGGGGTCCCTTCTGCCATGTGATGCAGTAGGTAGCCCTCATCAGATGCCCAGAAGTTGCCACCACCATGCTCTTGAACTTCCCCGCCTCTAGAATGGAGAGCTAGCTAAACCTCTCTTCTTTAGAAATTACCAGTCTCATGTATTTTGCTATAACAACAGAAAATGGGCTAAGACAGGGACACATTTTGAGGTTCTGAGTGAAATTATGGGCAGACACTTTGAACCTAGCCCACTCCTATTTACACAGACCTCTCAGCCCACTCGATGGGACTGAATGCCACCGTGCCTGTATCTTCGGCAGCGGGAAGAAGGAGATGGGAGACGTGCCTTGGCTCTTTTCCCAACTTGCTCTGTTCAGAAGTTCACATGCCTCCTGGGCCTCAGTCCTGTGATGTCAGATGTCACTAGCTCAAGTCCTGCAGTGGGTGCTGGCCAGGACTCCATAGGGCAAGGCCCACAAATGGTGAAGGGGTGCTCAGACGGGTCTCCATCCTCACTGGGGGTTCCTGGGATCAGCATTTGACCCCTATACCTTGGGTTGCCTCCTAGGCCTGGATTGTGGACCACATCGAAATCTGGGCCACACGTGCTCTTGGGGCCGACTGAGCACAAGGATCTGCTCATCCTTCTGCCGTGTCGCCCAGAGATGGGATGGGAGGGGCAGCTTTCGCACTTTCAAAAGTGACAGCATCATTTCCTAATTATCACATTTGGGGGAACAGATGGGGAAGCATGTGGAGGAATTATGGGCTTCTTTAAAAGGGGGGGGCATGTTTTCCAAAGAAAGTTGCCATGGAGTGTTTCTGCCCAGTTGTCCTGAAAGCATTTGAGAATTAAAGACAGTCGATAAAGAGGAGGCTCCTTACAGATGAGGAAACAGTGGGCGAGGACGGATAGTCAGCGAGCACCTGCGGTGTGCCAGGCTTTTTGTATTATTAGTACCACGGATAATTACAGCTACCCTTTGAGGTAGGTATTCGTATCAGTATTTCACAACGCCCTGGAGGCTGGGCTCTTAAGAAGTAGAGATGGGATTTGATCCTGGGTCGTCTGCCTCAGAGATCCCTTTAAGGTTTGCCAATTGGAGCTGAATGCAGCATGGGCTCTGCCTGCCTCATGCTCCCGGGTTAGTGACAGAGGTCCTCAAGAAGTCAAACAGAGTTACCGCACTCCTAGGTAGACTTCCAGAAGAACTGAAAGGAGGTTCTCAAACAGACACGGGTACAGCAGCTGCATTCACAGCAGCCCAAGCATCCATAGACCGACCAATGGGCAAGCAAATGTGGGCATGTGTGCAACAGAATATTCTTTAGAACAATGAAGTCCTGACACGGTGGCAGCACAGGTGGACCCTGAAGACATCAGGCTAATACAAAGCCACACAGGAGGACAGATGCTGTAATTCCACTGACCAGGAGTTGCCGTATTCATAGGGCGTCGAATAGCAGTTGCCAGGGGCTGGGGAAGGGTGAGAATTCAGATGCATGGGTAGAGTTTCACTTGGAGATGAATAAGTTCTAGAAATAGCTAATGGAGACGATTTTACACATGGTGAGTGTACTCAACTCTACCAAATTATATGCTTAAAATGGCTAAAATAGTAAATTTTGTTATAATTTTATGTATATTTTGTCACGATTTAAAAAAAAAAAGGAAAGAAAGAAAAAAAGGGGGGGGCTGGGATTGTGGCTCAGAGGTAGGGCGCCTGCCTAGCATGCGTGAGGCACTGGGTTCAATCCTCAGGACCATGTTAAAAAATAAATAAATAAAGGTATCAAGTCCACCTATAACTAAAAACAAATAGATACATATTTAAAAAAAAAGAAAGCCTAGGCAGGACAGATTCTTTGCAGAGCCTTGAGGGAGCCTGGGTCGGGAAGACGTGGATTCTGACAGCCTCATCCGTGGAAGCTTCTGGGAAGGAGTGGGAATAAGCTGAATCTTGAAGGGTACGTGGATTCCCCTGGTGATTTTGAAGAAGGAAGAGGAGCATTTAGGGCCACACAAAAGATGTGGCATGAGAAAGGCTCAGCGTGGGAGTCAGCAAGGTACGGGCTTGATGGGTGCGAGGGACCTGGGGGGCTGGGCGCCTGTGGGCGCGGGCAAGCCACGGTGAGGAAGGGGCGCTGGCAAGAGACCTGGGAGCTACCTACGGGCCAGCAGGAATTCCTCAGGGAGCCACCCATGGATCCCCAAGGTGTGCTGGCCCCGTGCCCACATGTTCCTCATGGCCGTGTAGCTTGTCACCTTCACGAAGCTTTCACATCCTCTGTCCTTTGAGCCTCTCAACAGCACTTAATGAGACGACCATAACGTCTGTTTTGCAGATGAGGACAAAGCTCTTTGGGGTCGTGCTGCAGCCCAGGTTTCAAGACATTTCAATGGCCTGTTCTCTCGACCGTTCAGCGTCTCCACGGTCTCGACCCAGCTGGCCCTGCAGCTTGATGTCCTTCTGGGGCCCGCTGGACATGGCCCATGGCTTCTCGCCCCCACACCTCTGCTCCTGCTTCCTCTCCACCTGGTTGCCTTCCCCATTTTTGTCTTTCTATGCCCCATCTCAGATCTCAGCTCCCACTGGGATGGGGATCTCGAGGAGTAGCCCCAAGGAAATGGGGCTTGGCTTCCTCTGATCACCTCCCCTCTCTGTGTCTCTGTCAGGGCTCTGGCCCCAGCCTGGAGGCACTTGTCCCACTCAACACACAGGAAGAAACCCAGTCCCCTTGAGAAGACCCCAGCTGTGGTCTTTGTTCTGACAGTCTCTAAATGACCAGGCTGTCACTGGCTTGCCACGAGCTTCTGTTTCTGCCGGTGTCAGATGCAGGTAAGGGTAACACCTGGCTGTTTTACGATGGGTTTCAAATCAAAACTGCAGGTAGATGATAGATTATACAACTGTGAGGCAGCTAAAAGGGAGAAACTGCAGAACCCTTGCTGTGCGGATCTGAGCAACCAAGACTTTCCTGAGTCCTTGTTGGGGGAATGAAAAATGGAGCAGCTGCTTTAGAAAATGGGTAGGTTCTCTCTCCTCCTCCTCCTCCTCCTCCTCCTCCTCCTCCTCCTCCTCCTCCTTCTTTTCCTCATCCTCCCTCTCTCTCTCCCCCTCTCTGAGTCTGTATGTGGTCCTGGGGATCCAATACAGGGGTGCTTTACCCTTGAGCTACATCTTTATTTACTTTGACACAGGGTCTTGCTAAATTGCCCAGGCTGGCCTCAGACTTGCTATCTTCCTGTCTCAGTGCCCCCAAGTCGCTGGGACTACAGGTTACAGGTGTGCACGGCCAGGCCAGACGGGTCGGGTAGTATCTTATAAAGTTAAACATATACCTACTGTTATGATCTGACACCTCTCACTCCTAGGTTCTCACCCAAGAGAACTGAGTATTTATGTTGCCATACAAACTAGTAAGTGGAAAAAAAAAATTGTAGGTGAATGCTTATACGGGGGCTTTATTCCTAATCTCCAAATACAAGTACAGTCACACATCGATCACCAACAAGACATTAGGAGAAAGGTGCAGATGATTTTGTTGTTTGAACATCACAGAGTACTCTTAGTACACCTAGGAAATGTAGCCAACCACACACAAGCTGTATGGTCTATGTATCCTGTCTAGCCTGTGCAGAGCCCTGATCAACAACAACAACAACAACAACAACAACAAACCATGAAATTAAATCAAGCACTGGCGAGACGAGTAGGCTGGGGTGTCTGAGGTTGCTGCCAATGTAACACATTGCACTGCTTTATAGCAAACTTTTAAAGAGAAGTCTAGCCAGGAGTGGTGGTGCACACTTGTAATCCCAGATGTTCTGGAGGCTGAGGCAGGCGGATCACAAATTTGGGGCCAGCCTGAGCAACTTAGTGAGACCCTATCATAAAATAAAAAGTGAAAAGAGGGCTGGGGGTATAGTTCAGTGGTGGAACGTCCCCAGGTTCAATCCACAGAACTGAAAAAGATAAATGAATAATAAATAAAAATAAATCAGCAGAAGAAGTACACTCTAAAATAGAAATAGCTAGTGCAGTTATACACAAACCAGAAACACAGTTGTTCATTATCATTACCAAGTATGAGGGACTATAGATAACCTATGGGCTCTACTTTTACATGACTAGCAGCACAGCAGGCTTATTTACACCAGTGTCACCACACACCCATGGGTAATGCCTTGCAGCATGCATGGCATGTGGTGGTGAAGGTATCACTAGGCCATAAAAGTTTTCAGCTCTATTCTATACATGTGACCTATTACTGACTTGGGTACTGTGTGGTGAATAACTATACTAGAAACAGCCTAAATGGCCCTCACCTAGGAAAGGAGGAACAGCCTGTGGTGCACCCAGTGGAAGGGATGTATGACATTCTGGAAGAAGTAAAATGTAGGAACAGAAAACAAATCAGAGGTGGCCAGAGACCAGGAGGGAGAAGTGGGGTTTACTACAAGGGGTGCAGGGCAATTTGGGGAAGACTGTTCTGTACTTAATTGCCCTGGTGGTTTCACGATGGTGTGAATTTGTTAAAACTCTTAAAATTCTGTACAAAAAGGGTGAAGTGTACTGTATGTAAATTGTGCCCCAATTTAAAAAGTGCAAGAAAAATAATTAGAGGATGGATGTAATCACACTTGGGAGATTCAGGCAGATGGGAGGAATGAATATCTGCCATCACCCAGCCTCATGCCATTGTTATTAGTGAGCGTGTGATCAGCTCCTCTGTCCCCCAGCCACAACACACACACACACACACACACACACACACACACACACACACAATCCAGGGTGGAGACTGTCCAGGGTGGGATCCTTCCCTGTGTCCTTCTCCAGCCCTGACCACCAATTGAACAGACTTCCTCTGGAAGTCCATAGAAACCCAGGAGTGTGAGCACCATCAGGGATGTGACTTTCCCTCACTGCACAGATGGGGAGACATGAGGAGGAAGGGGCAGGAAACCAAGAAGAGAATGAGAGCCAGCACTCAGGGCTGACCTTAGCCTAAGTCTCCACACACAGCTAGTCAGAAAGGAAGGGGCACCAGGTCCCAGAGGGGAGGCAGAAGGCTCCATCCGACTGTGCAAACCTGAGCTCTGAGCTTGGGTCCCAGCCTGCATCCTCTGAGCCTGTTTCCCTGGGTGGAGGAGGTGATGGAATAGGGCTGTCTAGACCCCCGCCCGGGATACTCTGGAGCCCCAGAGGACAGTTGTCAGTCGGTACATGGTGTCTCTTCAATCCAACTCACCTGTCAATTAGTGCTGACAGGTTTCCCGGCTTACTGAAGTCCTGTGAAGGAGACTGTAAGCCAAGCTGGTACTAAAGCTGGTGACAAGCCCCAGTGGATGATTCCTGTCCAGCTTCAAGCTCCTTCCTGAGAGGGGCCACCTTGGACAGCTCCAAGATTTCTTGGGTGATCATCAAGGACAGCATCCGCCTGGGAAAGCTGGACCCAGAATACACGAGCGTGCCATTGCTGCGGAGTCCTTGCTAATGGGCTGGGAATTGCCACTCATCTGGTGCCGGTTCTGTGCTGAGGACTCTTCGGAATCTTTAAATTCTCATCCAAAGAGATGAGAGACCTTCACTGGGGTGGGCTGATCTCTCCCTGGAACTGCCTGTGGCTCAACCCAAATCCATGCTCTGGTGTGCCTCTGAGACCCTTCTCACGCACTTTGTCATGGCATGCCCTGCCCAAGAGGTGCTGTTGTGCCCCCGCCCCCGGGCTGCATCTACGGGTCTCTGTGTTCAAAGGCCTCCACAGTCTTCTGTCCAGCCCCCGTGGCTTCTCATTCTCTGGTCACCTGACCCAGTGCCAAGGGACCATCCTCACTGCGCGTCCCCTCCACGGTCTCTCAACATCTCCCTCTCACATCGGCTTCTCTAGGACTTCCTGTCTCAGGAGACTACCCTAAGCTGGAAGCTGCTTGTGGTCAAGACCGTCCAGATCTCCAGCCTTCCTTTCTGCATAGATGCTCACCACTTCCCTCCATCCCAACGGCCACTGCCTCAGCACGGACCCCTGGACCTTCTCACGGGCTCCAGCACTTCCCTGACTGGCCTGAAACAGGGATCAGACCACATCCTTATAAAGGTAACCTTGGGGTGCTGGGGTTATGGCTCAGCGGTAGAGCGCTCGCCTCACATGTGCAAGGCCCTGGGTTCGATCCTCAGCACCACATGAAAATAAAGTTATTGTGTACAACTACAAAAAAGATAATTTTTTTTTTTAAAAAAAGGTAATCTTGGGGCTGGGGTTATAGCTCAGTTGGTAGAGGGCTTGCCTTGCATGCACAAGGCCCTGGGTTTAGTCCCCAGCACCACACACACACACACACACACACACACACACACATACACACACAAGCTAATCTTGACCTAATCCTGACCAGCTCTTTCCCTGCTGAAAATTCTTCAGTAATTCCCCTGGGGAGGCTGTGGTTTGGGTTCTAATACTGGGAGGTGCTGATCCCAGAGTCCTAGGTGCAGCCCGGGGAGCTCTTGGAGTGACTGCAGATCATGTCCAGGTATGGTCACTGCTCAACAGTGATCAAGGGGCCAATGACTATACCTGGACATGGCCAGCAGACTGGAAATTCCAGGGACAGAGTCCTGTTGGGCATGGCTCTCTGAAGGGCACTTGCCAGCCACACCTCTGTGACAGATGTGCTCTCCTCTGGGTGGGGACACCGTCCTCCCTTCTTCGTCCTACAAGAGCTGCCACCTGCAGAGACCAGACGGAGCCCGAGCTCTCTGAGGAGCTGTCTGTGCTCAAGTTGGTCTCCCTGTGCTCATCCTGTCCCTCCAGCAACGCGGCATTGTCTCGGTCCTGACCTGAGCCAGTTCTGTGGAGTCACGGACAGCACCTTGCTCTGAGCACCCAGCAAAGGGTCAGAGCAGAGCAGGTGTTGAGCAAAACTCCCCACAATTCATTCAGCCTTTTGAAAGCTTTTTACAAGTATGTATGACATTTGTCTAGGAAGATCTCCAAGCCCCAAGCTGATGGCTCTGTGGATCCTCAGGGCATAAGCACACTCATGTCCCCAGGCCAGATGACATGGCCCCGCGGGTCCACATTTGCTTTCAGTCACCATTTCCCCCGTAGTTGTGGTCTCTGCCTTCCGGAAGCACAGTGCTCATGTCTGAAACTTGTCTGGCTGGAATGACACAGTGTGTGCCCATGTGTCCTTTGTGTTCTCACGATTATGTTGTGAGGCTCGTGGGTGATGGGGAGCAATAATCTGTTCACTTGAACCTTTGACTTTTTATAGCAGAGGAGTGGGGAGGAATCCTCTACTCCTTAAGTCGTGTGTCTTAAGCTCTCTGGTCCCCACTCTGCAAGAGCCCAACCCACGACTCTCATAAGGGCGAGCCACCCCTTGCTGGCCAGACCCCGGCCTCTGTGAGAGTGGGCTGTGAGTAACTCCCGGGGTCCTCCGGCTCCCCCATCCTTGCCTCAGCCGTGGAGCCTCGGGCCTCGCTCCCCTCCCCACGGAGATGACTTCAGGCCCAGGGAATGCCAGACTGCAGGCCTGATTTGATTAAGGGGGGAAAGAGGAGCCCTGTGAGGCCGCATGGCAGGCGTGCCACCACACTGACCCCACAGAGGCGGGTGATAATGGGATGGGGGTGGGCACTGGGGCTGAAGCCGGCCCCCACAAACCTGATTACGGGGCCTCTGGCCCAGCCGGTCTGTGCCTCTCAGAGAGAGCTGTCTCTCTTCCCCCTTGGACAAGCAGGTTGAAATTAAATCAGGCCTGGGTTCCTGGCACAGTGAGCCATTCACTGGCCTTGCATCCCCTCCCAAGACAGGCCCAGGCCATGTGGTCATGTGGGCAGACTGGGGGGAAGTGTGGCCAGCAGTCAGGCCTCGCAGCAGCCCGAACAGAGCAGCCCAGGAGGGGGAATGGCTCCAGGTCCCCTACTAAGCCTGTCTCAGGGAGGGAAGTGGGACCCCCCCAGCCAGGGTTGCATGAGAAGGAGGAGGCACAGGGGGAGCCCTGGGTCTGCTCCCAGCCACATCACACAGCGGTGGAGGAACCTCGGAAAGCTGCCCATCCCCCCAGTTGGTGGCTCACGTGCCACATGAGAGCAGGGAGCCTCTCATCCTGACTGCCTCGGGCACGGCTGGAAGGGTGACAGGAGACGACCAGCATGACCCAGGAAGGCCTCAAGGCCAACCTGAGGCTGCCAGGATGAGAGAAGGGACCCACACTGAGGTGGGGACATGAAGGCCCCAGGTGGAGAACAGGGTACACGCTCCCTGCCCTGTGGGGGTCACTTGACACCTGGGCTGTCTGTGTGGCTGGCCCAGGCCCTGTCAGATACCTGTCACTGTGGCATGACCCCAGCCAGATGAGGCAGGGCTGGGGAGACTCAAGACACTGCTCTCAGTTTGTGGATGTTGATGCTCCCCTCTGAGAGGTGAAGCCAGGGTCTGCAGAGAGGGACTGGAATTCGGATCTCCTAGCCCCCAACGTAGCAGCCCTATTTAATAATCCTTATTTTAGAGATGAAGAAACCCATGGCCAGAGAGGGGAAGTGATTTCCCCAGGTCTGCTGAGAGGTACCCGTGTTAAGTCCCAGCACCTGCTGTTCTGGACCCAGGATGCTCAGGGGCTGGCCAAGGCTGCAGCAGCAAGACCTAAACCCAGTGAGCAGTCAGTGTACGGGAGGCCCTGGAGTCGAGGCACCAACTATGCAAAATAACTACGCAAAAGTACAGAGTTAAATACAAGTTTGGCTGCTACAGTGTGCAAACTCAGAACTTGGGGCCAAGCTGCAAGCAGGCCAAGGTACCTCTGCTCTCCTCCTCACCTCACACCTCACACGGTGTCTGACTCGCAGCTCTTGGCACCTCCAGGTGGGACTGATGGGGAGAGGTGTCCCACAAACGAGCATCACCTCCTCACTGCCTCTCTGCTCCTGTTTCCATGGAAACACCTCAGGACCCATTGATCAACTCTCATTTGAGGCTTTCATTAGCTAGAACGTTGGAAGAAGTTTTGATTCAAACATGACACTTTCTAACGCAGTGAAAAACTCATTTTGTACGAAACCCCATTATGTGGAACAGACACACGGGTTGATGGCCAATTTAGTTAATAGAGCTTTGCAGCTGACATTGAATTAAATCTGCAGGAAGCACCCTCCATTTTCCTGAGAAGAGTCACGTGCAGATGTGCCCTGGGGTTGGAGCTGCAGAGGGAAGGCTAGTCCCTCCCACCCAGCTCCGCCAGTCCCAGTCCCTAGGATCAGAAAGAACATGCAGGTTCTGGGGCCGGGGTTGTGGCTCTGTGGTAGAGCACTTGCCGAGTGTGAGTGAGGCACTGGGTTCAATCCCCGGAGCCACATAAAAATAAAAAACAAAATAAAGGTATTGTGTTCATCTACAACTAAAAAAAAAAAAAAAAAAAAAAAGTTCAGGTGCTCCTTGCTCTGGATGAAGTCCAGGGACTCTAGGTGAGGGCTCCTGCCATCCCTTGAGTATAGCTCCAGGTCACTTCCCCTGTGGCATTTCATCATCCCTCTTCTTTGATCCTCCCTTACATTCCTCTATTAAGATGCTTTTTATACTACACTAAATATCACACATCTATTGACCTCTTCGTTTTCACCTGTCTCAAGTTGTTGCTACTTCCTTCTGTGCCTACCCTCCTCCTCTATAAATTGATAATAATAGTACCACTGAAAATACCCTGCGTAAAGCAGCCAGTGCCAGTGGCACGATTCAGGCCCCACCCGCCGCT